>NC_064615.1:10810000-20367500 GCF_023898315.1 Schistocerca nitens | reverse complement strand
TTGTAGAGGTTATATGGCAGACTTAATAAGTAAAGATTGACAAATAATTATGTCTGGAAATGTACTGTTTGCACATAAAATGAGTTTGAAGATCGGATCACTTTCAAATGTTCCGCTTCACGGCGCTACCGTAATCGTTGAGCTGCACAACGCTTCTATAGAGAACCTTTTCTGGATTGCCTCAGTCCATTTTCGTTGTCCGATAACAGCAACGGCAGTCAGGAACTGGTAGGTTGGCGTTCGCGTCTAGTAGCGTTGACTGTGTTTCTCCACGGTCGCATACAAGGCTTTATATATCACGTGAATGTAGCTTGCGTCGCATGTGCAACGAATAGCAGGTCGCCATGTGAAATAGCTGCTGCGATGCACACACTTCAGGAGGTCATTGCTCGGACTCTATTGATCGCAAAGATAAGGAGGGGGGGGATAGCGCTTGACCTGGCGACCATTTGGAAGAACGACATTCTGAAGCTATCGTACACGGTCACAAACGCGGTCCCTGAGAAAACCACGATTTCTGGATACAAAAAGGTGTCAGTTGTAGGGATGGCCACTTCTATAATTTCTGTTCATAGTAGATCGTTGAAATTTTTGCCAAATGTTCTTAAGGTGATATTCTCGGGAAACTTCATTACCCGTTACCAAGATCCAGAGGTTCAAAGTTGCAGCGCTTACGCAGTAAACCACTGTTTTGCAACGCAACGTGGGCTGCAAATTATCTAAATAACTAAACAAGGCAAACGGCGAAATTTTAACAGTGTGTCATTTAGAATTTCATCTGGAAACACCGTTTTCCCTTTTTCAGAAAAACTTCATCCATTATCAAGACACACAAGAAAAACAATGATCTCCGGGTACCACAGCACCAGTTGTGTGGATGGCCACTAGTGTAACTTCTTTTCATGACAAATCGTCGAAATTTTTACCCTATATATTTTTACCCTATATTCTTAAGACTAAGTTCTCGGGGAACCTTAAAATTTTTTTCGATGTCATTTTCCGTTACCGAGATCCAGAGGCTCAAAGTTACCACATATATGGACGTAAAATAAGCACGTAATTTCCGGTCTGAGGCGTAAATGTTGTTTCAACCGATGTAGTGAACACGTGGCAAGGGTTCTACGGTCATCATAAAGGTTCTAAAGCCACCTACGATTTTAGTCAGACATTTTTTCACAAATTAAACTTGTGACGCGCTGTCTCTGTATAATGAGCATTTCATGCCTATACAAATATGCCCACGATGGTACTGCAGTGACAAAAATAGGGTAGAAAGGATCTTAAGATGCCTGAAAAAATCTTAAAATGACTGCTGAAAATTATGTGAAACTGCAAAGACTGCACATTCTGTATGGTACTCCTAATAATATTTTTACTCTTTTAACAATAACATACAAATCATAAGCCTGGCACTGTCTATGAACTGCGACTGATGAACAAAGTATCTAAAAGAACTGTAATCAAACTATTTTGTGTTAACCTTGTATTATGCATACTTATTTGTTGTGTGTCTGCGTCAAAGTATACAAATACGTTCAAAATTTTACTGACCTATAGAATTCGTTTTATATAAGCAGCACATCTTGCTGCAGCTGGAAAAGAAGGGAACCAGCAGAAAAAAAGCTTCTGGCGAAGCACGAAAGAGACGAAAATGCACTTCTGTAATAGAATATAACAGAAAAGTTGGAAACCAACTGCTTTAATCCTTATTCCACTTCCTCAGCAAAACATATCCGCGTTTCTTGTTGGGCTCAAAGAGAGTAGCAGAAAGACTGTGATGGCGGAAGAGAGAGGAGACAGTGCTAGAGGGAGCGAAAAAGAGGAGAGAGTGACAGTGAGAGAGAAAGTGGCAGTGAAAGAGAGAGAGGGATGATAGAAATAGCGGGAGCAAAAGAGAGAGAGGATAATTGAAATGAAAAGCACAGATACATTGAGACCCTCACAGACCGGCTGACTTTAATTAGTTGGAATAGGAGAGAGAGTATTTTGGACGGAAATTATAAGCACGTGGGTATAAGCGAAAAAAGTTGTACCCCCCACCCCCCTTGAATTTTTCAGCTGCCGAGATATGGTGGAGACAGTGGCGGTGGAAAAAAGAGCTTAGAAAGTGAAAGTGTAAGTGAGAGAAGAAACAGTAGCAGTGGGATGTACTGTAAATCAATGGGAGAAAAAGGAGACTGTAGGAGAGACATACATAGTGACTGTGAGAGGAAGATCCTGATAGGCTTAACTGCAAAGAGAGACTGAGTACAAGGATTTAAAATTTTTTGTGTTAAAAGAGCGCGAAATTGTTCGCATGCCAAAATTTTGGTGAGAAAGGCGGATTGAGGAATGACGGTTGAGTCAACTGGCTCCCCATTCTTCTGTCACACTGAGAATTTTTCCGCTGGTCTTAGTACACTCGCCGTCACTAGGGAGCCATATGTAATATTCCTTCTATTATTGCCGAAATGACTATAATATATCATACCTCCCTCCTATCCCACTAAGCATTACATAGGCCCTGAAAATCATACTTAAGATAAGGATAAGAAGTAGCTCTCCTCTTTAGCTATAGCCGGAGTGGGTCGGTCCTAGAAGTCTGGACTAGCTCGCCGCATGATAAAACATTATGGTGTTATTCATTGACAAATACGACGAGGTGGGCTAATAATGTGTCGAAAAGTGAAAATAACGAACAGTTCACTGAAATTTTGAAAATTGTCCAATTTGGACTCACGCATAACCAGTTCGTTCTTTCAAGTTACGTATGTAGTGGAAAACTGAAACATGAATCCAACGATTCCTTGTCATTATCGATGAACCTTATTTGACGAAAAGACCTGTACCTGAATTCACTGAAGTACTACTAATTCTATCAGGCACATGTGAGCTGGTTTATCATCATCATTAATGTTCACACCAAACGCAGAGTTTCACTTGGCAATTCTCCATGGTCTCCTGTCTTCTGCCATCCTCTTCAGGTCCGCGTAAATTTAGCTTTCCTTTATGTCTTCGGTTATACCTCCTCCTTATTTTCAACTTCCTCCCACAAATCAGTCTTTCCAAAGCGACTATTAGCAAGCACCCACGTCTTAATGAATGTTCCAGCCAATGTCCTTCCTTTCTCTTGTCACCTGCAGCCTTCTTCTCCTCTTACCAACCCTTCCAACACTCTTTCTTTACTCACTCTTTCCATCCAGCTTCTGCTCTGCATTCTCCTTCACATCCAAATTTCAAATTCTTCTAGACTTTTTTGAACTGATACGGAATTCTTTGTTAACTACATCACTGTTGTGCCTACTAATAATAATCATTACTTGTACGTCAGTATTTCCATGCCTGTCAGATATGATTAAGCAAGTTTGTTTGCGTGGCCATCCTCCGCAGCAAGCATAGAAATACTTGTTTTGTAAATAAAACCGTCTTTTCCTGCTGCCACTTAACTTATTTTTCCCAGACGCGTTTGCCTTTTTATTTTGTTCTAAGGCGTCATCAGTGGAATGGTTTGCTGTGATCTGCGTTTCCTCTCATCTGGTCTGGTGGTCGCACTACCGCTTTATTAACGACATATAAGCGCAGATTTGAGTTCCGACCTTTTTAACACAGTTGACATGTTTCTCCCTTTTTTCTGTAGTGTACTATTGTTCTTTTGCCACTCGATATAACTATTTTTCGGACACTGTGCTTTTAAAAACGCAAATATTGCAAAGTTATTACGTGTTTCTCCCTCATGTAACAAGTGCAAGTTGCAATATTTACGTTGTTAAAAGCACTGTGTCTGAAGAAATAGTTATATCGAGTGGCAAAAGAACAATAGTACACCACAGAAATGGAGAAACAAGGTGAACAGTGTTAAAAAGGTCGGAACTCAAAACTGCGCTTATATGTCGGTAGTAAAGCGGTAGTGCGACCTCTAGACCAGATGAGAAGAGATGCAGATCGCAGGAAACCAGCCCACTGATGACGCCTTAGAACAAAAAAAAAAAAAAAAAAAAAAAAAAAAAAAAAAAAAGGCAAACGCGTCTGGGAAAAGTAAATTAAGTGGTAGCAGGAAAAGGCGGTTTTATTTAAAAAACTAATACTGATTAAAAGTTTTAGTACAGAAAAAAACTTCAGACAGGTGAAGTACGATGTTCCTAACGTTACTGGCGTTTCCTAGGCGGAGATCGTAACACATTATCGCCATTTTTCGGAGTTTGAGGCAGATCGAACAACTGACATGAGGGTGTGGGCGATAGCAAGCAGTTAGATGTCGTGAAGAAAGAGTTGTGACGATATTGACATAGGACGACAGTATAGTGACAACAGTAGACATGGGTTCTTCCAGAAGGACTACAACACGGGAAGATTAAGACTACTGGAAGCTGGACTGAGCCCCCGATCTGCTATGCGTAGTTTACCACAGAGACTTGCTGGGTGTAGAATAAAAGCCAACTGGCTCATTCAGTACTATTCAGTGGTGCTGAAAGACTCCTTAAATCATGGTGTGGGGAGCTATAGCATATGGCTATAGGATTGGTTTGATATTTGTCGAAGGAAGGCTGGATGATGGTCAGTTCGTGACAAGAATGGTAAACTCTATTCTGAGACCGTCCATGACCAGATGTAGAGTATCACCCAAACAATATTTAAAATACCGTAGTCTAGCAGTGTATGCTTGCTATACGAGATACACAACGGGGGTAATTTCAACCCCTGGCATTGTGTTTACTTTTGCTGAGCGACTTCGATCTCACTGAGGCAGGCGAAAAATATCATTTTATCTTGAAGCCTTCTACAAGCGAAGAGGTGAATATTTCTACGTGCGATTAAGTCACCATTTTGTGCATGTGATCAAGAATTGCAAAGAAACTTAAACTGTGGCTGTCATTATAACAAAATATCGATCTCATTATTTTATTATCCTTGATATTTATTACGAGTTATTTATGGAGATTTATGTTAGAGTGTATAATTTTTACCACTTCCAATGAAGCCAATAACAGAGTAGGTGCATAAAGAAAGAACAGTATTCCAACATGCTATCTCTTTCTAAACAGATCATAATAATTACTAACAGACTTTCAATAGCTTCCGTGTCTATACCTGGTACAATTTACTTTGCCTTTTATTTTGTGAAAGACAGAATTTCACAATTACAATTCATTAGGTATTCAGGCAATAGCGTCATATAGAAAGAGATAGCAACATTGATCAGCGTTCCAAATGGCATATTCCAACAATATACTGCTGGATCCAAGTGCAGTTCAAATTAGAAACGCCTCGAGAAATGTAGGAATCTTTGACTGGCCGGCCCGGTCTCTTGTACTTGTAGAGCATATATGGGGTGCCATGGAAAGGCCTACATTTTCATGCCAACCTCCAGTGTCACTTGTTTCAGTGACTTCGTAGGCTTCAGTGTTTCAGCGTTGCGAAAAAATGCCTCAAGATGACATACGGAGACTGTTTCCATGCCACAACACATACAACTTATTCGGGTCCATCGGGGTCACACCTCATAATGATGTTGATGATGGACATCAGTTCCGAACTGAATGGTATTTTAAATTCGATAACCGATATGTGCCGAACAGTTTCACAGTGCTTTCTAAATATCACACCAATACCTCATGTAACACTTCCCGTTTCCCTTTCTGTCAGTATATTTTCGTCAAAATCTCTTTCCAAAATTAACGAAATATAATCCATCCACATGAAATTAAAATTCATTACCCAATGTGGGGGACCACACTCACGAACTTTTGCAAGAAATTTCCGCCATTTGATTGTAAATTACGAGCTATTCATTTATTCTACACTATCATTTTTATGAATTACCTCGAAGATAATGGTCGGCTGGTACATAGTCAACATGGATTCAGAAAGTATAGTTCTTGTGAAACCCAACTAGATCTTATTCGCACTAGGTAATGAAAGCCATCGACAGGGGGTCTCAAACTGATTACATATTTATAACTTTCCAGAAGGCTTTGACACCGTTAATCACAAGAATTTGCTGTGTCTAGACAAGACAGTCTAGACACAAGGGAGGTAGCCGAAAGAGCACGCGTCAACTCAAGCCGTCTTGCGTTAAGTCTGAAACAGGATACGTGATGAAAGCTATAAAGAAAAGAACGGAGCTTCTCGTGTACTGAACTTTAATTCTTTGTGGTACATTTCTCTTGATAATACAAGTGAGACTCTCTCCAGATATGGTTAATGGCGCCTTGCTAGGTCGTAGCCATGGACTTAGCTGAAGGCTATTCTAACTGTCTCTCGGCAAATGAGAGAAAGGCTTCGTACGTGTAGTCGCAAGCAATGTCGTCCGTACAACTGGGGCGAGCGCTAGTAAGTCTCTCGAGACCTGCCGTGTGGTGGCGCTCGGTCTGCGATCACTGCCAGTAGCGACACGCGAGTCCGACATGTACTAATGGACCGCGGCCGATTTAAAGCTACCACCTAGCAAGTGTGGTGTCTAGCGGTGACACCACAGACTTGTAATAAAATTACTTGCCTATGGAGTATCGTTTTAGTTGTGGGATTACATTCGTGATTTCCTGCCAGAAACGTCACAGTACGTAGTAGAGGAAAAGGTGGAAAAATGGGGCCCCTGCTGGTATTATGGGCCCCCTACATATTTGGAAGTACAGGCCACGAATTGTAGCGGAGATCACATGAACTACTAGAACTAGTTGCCAAACTTCACTGTACAGTGCACAGACATAGTAGCTGTCATGGTTTGTGAGTAGTTGTGCTGTGAATTTTTTCGCTGTCATCAAAAGTTTGAAAGGTTAGTGTTTACTTGAATAAAACTCGAATTTCTAACATGTTATTAGTGTAACTAGGGTAAGGTACGTATTTGGCTTGCTGTTGGGATACCGTTTTACGTTAATTAACGTCGGTTGCGAACCAAACTAACCGTAGGCAAGATCGTTTTTCCCAAGATGACGAGGGTGGATATATGGGCCCCTTTTGCTGCTGTTATTATGGGCCCCGTAAAATCAATCAGATATTGCTACTCTTTATGTTTCAGATGCCTCGAACACATCTTGTACCCCCAAAAAAATCGAAACGGCAATCGTGGGACAAAGCAAATATGGCAAATGCTATTGTAGCTATTAAAGAGAAAAAAATGGGGTTGAAAACAGCGGTTAAAGTGAACTCTGTCCCTCGTTCTACGCTCCACCGGTTGTACCACAGGGACTTGAGGACGAACTGGTTAAATATCTTCTCATTATGGAATCCAAATTCTACGGCCTTACCAGAAATGACGTCAGGCGCATGGCCTACCAGCTTTGCACAAGAAATAAAAAGTTGGTGTTTCTGTCCCTGATGTTGACGACGCTGTATGTCTATTTTGTGAAGGGATTTTTTCAAAGGACACAAAAGGTGAACTTTGGGCCCAGTGTATAGCCTGCGAGATGTGGGCTCAAAACGAATGCGCTGGATGCGAAAAAGATGCTTATGTGTGTGACTATTGTAAATAGGCTAGGCGTAGGATGTGAAAATCATCCCACTAGTAGACTAATTAACAATTTTCAGAGTGAATCTTTCTTTCGTTGTACAGAAAAATTAAATAAAATTATATTTTTCAAATTTTTGTTTCTTTTTATTTCAAACTACCTTGGGGCCCATATTACCAGCACAAATTCTTGACGCAACAAAATGCAGAGCATCAGGAAAAAAAATAAAATTTTGTTTTAAATATTAAAAAGTTGGACCAAAACATGACGTAACTATTGCAGGACATACTAGAGAAATGTTTTATGTTAATTTCAGGTGATTATACTAAAAATAAAAGGTGTTATATAAAAAAAAGAGTGGGGGCCCATTTATCCAACTTTACCTCTAATCGACGGAAAATCAATAAGTAAAACAGAAGTGATATGATGCGTTCATCAAGGAATTTTTATAGGCCTTCTGCTGTTCCTAATCTACGTAAACGACTTAGAGAAGGATCCGAGCAGCCCTCTTAGACTGTTTGCATATGATGCTGTCATTTATCGTGTAGTAAAGTCTTCAGGAGATCAAAATCAGTTCCAAAATTATTTAGACAAGATATCTGTATGATTCATTGAACACATAAAGTCGGTAAATGAGTCCGCAATCATTTTTTGGCAATTTATTTTTACAAGTCCGTCTTGATCACACAGATTTCTTACACTTTATTACCGGTTTCGGCTACTGCCATCTCCACATTGTGACGACCCAGTTTCGCCGCTCCAGACGTAGCCGAAACCGGTTATAAAGTGTAAGAAACCTGTGTGATCAAGACGGACTTGTAAAAATAAAGTAAATATAAATATCTGTATGACGCGCAAATGGCATTTGACCCTAAATGATAAGAAGTGTGTGGTCATGCACGTGAGAACGAACTGAGAACCGTCAAATTTCGGTTACACTATAAATCATTAAGATTAAAGGCTGTCGGTTCATCTAAATGTTTAGGAATTACAATGATGAACAACTTAAACTGATACGATCACACACAGTGTTGTCGGTAAGGTAAACAAAAGGCTTCATTTTATTGGCAGAACACTTGGAAAATGCGAGTTAGTAAAGAGACTACCTACACAACGCTTGATCTTTCTCTGGTAGGGTATTGCTGTCCAGTATGGGGTCCTTAAGGGTTAAGGCTGTCTGAGAGGGTCGAAAAAGTCCAAATTAGGGCAGCCCGTTTTGTATTATCGCGAAATAGGAAGGGGGGGGGGAGACTTTCACGACTATGAAGCGAGTTGGGTTGGCAATCGTTAAAAAAAGGCGTTTTCCATTAAGACAAGATCTTTTCAGGAAATTTCAACCACCAACTTTCTCCTCCGAGTGTGACAATATTGTGTTTTTACCAACCCACATAGGAAGAAAGGATCATCGTAATAGAGTTACAGATATTAGAGCTCGTAGAAAATGTTCTAAATTTTCATTTTTCCCACGGGCTGTTAAGAGTGGAACGGTAGAGAAATCGTCTGAAGATGGTTCGAAGAACTCTGTGCCAGGCACTTAATAGTGCATTGCACAGTAGTGATGTATATAGGATGGTCCATTGATCTTGACCGGGCCAAATATCTCACGAAATAAGCATCACACGAAAAAACTAAAAAGCACGAAACTTCTCTAGCTTGAAGGGGGAAACCCGATGGCGCTATGATTGGCCTGCTAGATGGCGCTGCCATAGGTCAAACGGATATCAACTGCGTTTTTTAAATAGGAACCCACATTTTATTACATATTCGTATAGTACGTAAAGAAATATGACTGTTTTAGTTGGACCACTTTTTTCGCTTTGTGATAGATGGCGCTGTAATAGTCACAAACATAAGGCTCACAATTATAGACGAACAGTTGGTAACAGGTAGGATTTTAAAATTAAAAGACAGAACGTAGGTATGTTTGAACATTTTATTTCGGTTGTTCCAATGTGATACACATACCTTTGTGAACTTATCATTTCTGAGAACTCATGTTGTTATAGCGTGATTACCTGTAAATACCACATTAATACAATAAATGCTAAAAACGATGTCCGTCAAACTCAAAGCATTTGGCAACACGTGTAACGACATTCCTCTCAACAGCGAGTAGTTCGCCTTCCGTAATGTTCGCACATGCATTGAGAATGCGCTGACGCATATTAGGCGTTGTCGGTGGATCACGATCGCAAATATCCTTCAACTTTCCCCACAGAAAGAAATCCGAGGACGTCAGATCCGATGAACGTACGGACCATGGTGTGGTGCTTCGACGACCAATCCACCTGTCATGAAATATGCTGTTCAATACCGCTTCAACCGCACGCGAGCTATGCGCCGGACACCCATCTCGTTGGAAGTACATTGCCATTCTGTCATGCAGTGAAACGTCTTGTAGTGACATTGGTAGAACATTACGTAGGAAATCAGCATACACGGCACCATTTAGATTGCCATCGATAAAATGGGGGCCAATTATCCTTCCTCCCATAATGCCGCACCATACATTAACCCGCCAAGGTCGCTGATGTTCCACTTGTCGCTGCCATCTGGATTTTCCGTTGCGCAATAGTGCATATTATGTCGGTTTACGTTACCGCTGTTGGTGAATGACGCTTCTTCGCTAAACAGAACGCGTGCAAAATGTCTGTCATCGTCCAGTAATTTCTCTTGTGCCCCGTGGCATAACTGTACACGACGTTCAATGTCGTCGCCATGCAATTCCTGGTGCATAGAAATGTTGTACGGGTGGAATCGATGTTGATGTAACATTCTCAAATGATTCCCGATTCTCGCGCAATTTGTCTGCTATTGAAATGCGGATTAGCCGCGACAGCAGCTAAAACACCTACTTGGTTCAAGTCAAATGGCTCTAAGCACTATGGGACTGAACATATGTGGTCATCAATCCCCTAGAACTTAGAACTACTTAAACCTAACTAACCTAAGGACATCACACACATCCATGCCCGAGGCAGGATTCGAACCTGCGACCGTAGCGGTCATGCGGTTCCAGACTGGAGCGCCTAGAACCGCACGGCCACACCGGGCAGCACACCTACTTGGGCATCATAATTTGTTGCAGGTCGTGGTTGACGTTTGTGGCTGAACACTTCCTGTTTCCTTAAATAACTCAATTATCCGGCGAACGGTCCGGACACTTGGATGATGTCGTCCAGGATACCGAGCAGCATACATAGCACACGTCCGTAGGGCATTTTGATCACAATAACCATACATCAACACGATATTGACCTTTTCCGCAATTGGTAGACGGTCCATTTTAACACAGGTAATGTATCACGAAGCAAATACCGTACACACTGGCGGAATTTTTCGTGATACCACGTACTTATACGTTTGTGACTATTATAACGCAATGTATCACAAAGCGAAAAAAGTGGTCCAACTAAGACATTCATATTCCTTTACGTACTACACGAATATATAATAAAAATGCGGGTTCCTATAAAAAAAATGCAGTTGATATCCGTTTGACCTATGGCAGCGCCATCTAGCGGGCCAACCATAGCGCCATCTGGTTTCCTCCTTCAATCTAGACGAGTATCGTTCTTTGTAGTTTTTTCGTTTGATCCTTATTTCGTGAGATATTTGGCCCGGTCACTATCAGTGAACCAGCCTGTATGTACTCATAGATGTAGATGATGATTTCGGTATCATATCCATTGTAAAGTGCGTGTTGAAATTAAAATTAAAGAATAGTACAGGATTTATTACGTGCTTGTAAACACTATTAAAGTTTTACATAATATCTGATACGTTCATTATGCCACTTAGTTCCTCTCCCTCTCCCTCTCCCTCCCGAGTCCTTTTGTATTCCCCTCCTCTGCCTACCCCACTCCCTGTCGCGTCTGCCCAGCGCCCCCCACCCCTCTTATGGGTCCTCATCCTGCATCAGCTCCTTTCCCGGCTCCCCCCCCCCTTTTTTTATTTTCCCGTCATCTGTCCAGTTTCCCCCCACCTGCTCTCGGCTGTGGTCTGTCACATTTGACAACTTTTCAGTGCAGTGTTCCAGTGACTGTTGAGTGTTGTTCGTCTTTCTCGTGTTGCGAACAGAAACCATGCTGTCGCTGGGTGTGAATTTTATGTCTTTTGCGAACAGAAACCAGACTGTCGCCGTGTTTTTTTTTTAATTGTCTGTCTATTGGTTTACCTGTCTGCTTTGTATGTATTTTCTTAGCGTCATCATCCCTCTGTTCTTTGTTTTAAGTTCCACGATTTCTTTTCGCCATGTTACTCTTTAAGTCTCCAATTTTATCACCTGTTTTTATTATTTATTCTCTTCATCTTTCTAACAAAGTCTGTAGGCTGACGAGCGGCATACTAAGCTGGTGCCAGCCCGCCCCCTTCGGGGGGAATTGAAATTCAATAAAGAAAAAAAAAAAAAAAAAGCGTGCCACTTAGTTAGGTCACATGTATTGTGTTCATGGTATGATAAGTCCGCTTTATTAATTTCCAGTTCAACATGCAGTTCGGAATGGCTGTAAGGGCTAAATCATGACTGTGTGAAATAAATGAATAGTAATTGACAGTCAAATAGCGGAAATTTCTTTCAAAAATTTTGTTGTTAGTATTGTTACGTGCGCAATAAGCGCGTGACACCGAGTTGTGCTGTTACATAGTCTTTCTGCGCAGATTGGATTCTCACACAGGAGTGGGCGTGGTTGTCGCGCTGGTGCCGGTCCCTTGTGATGTGTGCGGAGTGGTCTAGCAAACTGGAGACGGCGCAGCACTGTCAGCGGCAGTGGAGCGCGTTAGTCCCTGTTACCACGTCGCGGCTGCGTCGTGCTCATCTCTCCCTGGGGACTCTTCTACAAAGGGTACCGCCCCCCTCAGAGCAGGCGCCTGTGTGTGTGAGGGCCTTGTTTGTCGCGCAAACAGCCGCCCCACCACGACGTGATTGTGGGCGTCCTGCGTCACTCAAATTAAGTTAGCCGCACAATCTGGGGGAGGCGTCCTTCGCTTTAGATGGCTCTGTAGGGCTAGGGCGTTTCAACAGCACGATAAGCAAGGCCTTGTAGTATCGTGTAGAAAAAAAAATACACTCGCTTTAGAGCGACGCTGTAGGAGGTGAGTGACCGACCTGATAGTGGAAACTGCAAATAATTTTGTTCCTCAAATTACATTTATTTCGATGAAGATCATAGGGATTTATTTGAACGGAGCTGCATCTGCTCTCTAGGAAACATCACCACAAAAGATAGACGTTTGAAGTAAGGCGTCACAAGCAGTTTATGGTAGGTAAGTAAATCGCTCTCCAATAAATCATTAACCACACACGGTCCAGTCACATTAAGGTGACCACCGTCTACGTTCAGCGTCAACGTGCAATTATCACTCACACGGCAGGTGGCAACACTAACAGTCGATGATGATGATGATGATGATGATGATGATGATGATGATGATGATGATGATGATGATGATGATGTTTGATTTGTGGGGCACTCAACTGCGCGGTCATCAGCGCCCGGGCAAAGTCTCAATTTTTACACAGTCCAACGTTTTACACGGTCCAATCTAGCCAGTGAAACGAATGATGATGACGAGGATGAATTGATGAGGACAACACAAACACCCAGCCCCCGGGCAGAGAAAATCCCCAACCTGGCCGGGAATCGAACCCGAGATTCCGTGATCCAGATGTGGCAACTAATAGTGGAGATTATGTAAAGCGTGTAAGGGGACGTGCAAAACAGTGCAGTCGTTGCGACACGGATCGATTTATATGACGCCCATGAGGGATGATCTTTGGCATTAAGGCTAAAGGTGGAAGAATTTCTAAACGGCTAAGTTTGTAAGGTGTGGGATGCGTCACCAATAGCCTCTCCCACACAAATGTCAACCTCTCCGGCACGTGGTATCCCCTGCTACGCTAACGAGGCTCTGGCGACCGAGTTTCTCCCGGGATAAGGAGAACCCTCTACTAAGTCAACGACCTTCTAGAGGGCGGATGAGCTGGTAGAGCAAGGGCACCCTCTTGTCCTTGGAGCGAGAAATCACTCCTAAAGACGGAAGAATCACCAAGGGTGGTCAACGGCATAGGATGCTGAAGGCAACGGGAAACCACAGCATTAAAGATCCAATGGATATCCCCAGGAAAACTCATCATGGCAGAGTTCAATGTCAAATTATCCGGAGTTTCAACTCCCCCACTCTGATCTCCGGGGGGGAGAGCCTTGAACAATGCCACAAGTAAATACAAAAATAATGCAACAATAGCAACTTGGAATGTAAGATCATTATACCAACCAGGCAAAGTAAATAATGTTATACAAGAAATGAAACGTCTAAAAATTAATATTTTGGGTGTAAGTGAAACAAGATGGCCTGACTCAGGAGAAATGACCATTGACAACATGAAAGTATATTACTCGGGAAATTCTGATAGCCAGCACAGGAATGGGGTAGGAATAATTTTAGATGAGTATGCTAGTAAATCTGCCAAAAGCATTTTACCAATCTCAGATAGAGTAATCAGTCTACATTTACAAACGAAACAAACAAATATTAATTTAATCCAAATCTATGCTCCAACAGCCGACAAAGACCAAGAAGAAATAGGAAAATTTTATGAAGAATTAACACAAGCAATAGGAACCTCAAAAAGCAGAGACATTATTATCATCATGGGAGATTTTAATGCCAAAATAGGTGAAGGAAGTGAAGGTGATCTTATTGGACCTTTTGGTTTAGGAACAAGAAATGAAAGAGGAGATTTGCTGTCACAATTTTGCCAGGAAAACAATCTGTCTATTACAAACACATTTTTTAAACTCCCTAAACGAAGACTTTATACTTGGAAATCACCAAGAGACTGTAATGAAGAAGTTTGCAGAAATCAAATTGATTTCATACTTATAAGAGGTACAAAAATTCTATTCATGGTGTGAAAACATATCCGGGAGCTGATATATTTTCTGATCATAACCTTTTAGTAGCAAAGTTCCATGTGAAACTGAAAGCCATACAAAAGAAACAAAAGAAGGACTATATAAATACAACTATTCTAAGAGACCCCTTGACTAAACAAAAGACTTCTGAAGAGATTAATAAGGAATTTGTTAGGATAAAGAATAATCAAACAGAAGATATTGATGGCAAATGGGAACTTATAAAAGACACATTAAATAATGCATGTAAAAACATAATGGTGACCAAACACGACAACATGAAAAAGAAGTGGATGACAGAGAAGATATTACAATTGATGGAACAAAGAAGAATACTTAAAAATAGAGATGAAAGTGAGTATAAAAGATTACATGCAGAAATACGAAAAGAAACACGGCGAGCAAAAGAAGAATGGTACAAGGAACAATGCTCTGAAATTGAGAGTTATGAAACAAGACATGATAGTTTCAACTTACACAAAAAAGTTAAAGATTTAGCTGGACTTAATAAAAAGAAAAGTACAAGTTTATTGTTAGATAAAAATGACAAAATAATTCCTGATGTTAAAGGTAAACTGGACAGGTGGACAGAATATGTCAAAGAACTATTTGAAGACACAAGAAAAGATCAAAAATTCTATGATAACATGATTGGAGAACGAGGACCAAGCATATCGAAAGAAGAAATATTACATGTTATCAACAAATCGAAGACAGGAAAAGCCCCTGGACCGGATAAGATACCAAATGACATCCTGAAACTCATAGGAATAGACCATATAGATATATTTGTACAATTGTTTAATGATATTTATAATTCGGGAATTATTCCTAGGGATTGGTTGACATCTACCTTTGTTACATTACCCAAAAAGGCTAATGCCAAAACTTGTAATGATCAACGTACAATAAGCTTAATGACTCACACCTTAAAGATATTTCTAAAAGTTATACACCAACGAATATACAAAAAAGTAGAAGGTATAAGTGAAACAAAATTCGGTTTTAGAAGTTCCCTCGGTACAAGAGAAGCATTGTTTGCTTTTAACATATTAGCGCAACGATGTATGGAGGTTAACCAGCCACTATATGTGTGCTTTCTGGATTATAATAAAGCATTTGACAAAGTTCGTCATGATTATCTCATAGAATTGTTAGAAAAGAAAACACTTGATAAGAAAGACATCCGAATTATATACAACCTCTACTACAATCAAACCGCAACCGTGAAGGTAGAAAATGAATTATCGAATGACATAGAAATAAAGAGGGGTGTGAGACAAGGTTGCGTTCTCTCACCCTTATTGTTTAATATGTATTCAGAAGACATAATCCAGGCAGCTCTATCAGATGAAATAGCTGGCATTAAAGTGAATGGGCTAAACATTAACAATGTTAGGTTTGCTGATGACACTGTACTACTAGCTGGAAACCTCAAAGATCTACAATTACTTCTTGACAAAGTCGCAGAAAAAAGTGAAGAATTTGGCTTGACTCTTAACGTAAGCAAGACTAAGTTCATGGTGATATCTAAAACACACCAACAAGAAAATCTTACAAGCAATAGGGAAAGAGTCGATCAAGTACGTAAATTTAAATATCTCGGAACAATTGTAAATGAGGAGATTGAAAGCTCAGAAGAAATTAAATCGAGAATAGGACAGGCCAGAAGTATCTTTAATAAGATGAAAAATGCATTCTGTTCGAGAGACATTTGTTTAAACACAAAAATGAGGTTGCTAAGATGCTATGTATTCTCAAAATTATTATACGGAATGGAAGCGTGGACATTGAAAAAGGACATGAACAGTTTAGAAGCTTTTGAACTGTGGGCATATAGAAGAATACTTAGAATTAGTTGGGTGTCGAGGATTACTAATCAAGATGTCCTAAGAAGAATGGGAAAGGAAAAAGAATTAATTACAACTATTAAAGTAAGGAAGCTACAATATTTAGGCCATGTTATTAGGGGAGTAAATTACAAAATATTGCGAATAATACTAGAAGGGAAAATTTGTGGGAAGAGAACGAGGGGTAGAAGACGGACATCCTGGATTGACAATCTAAAAAATTGGTACAACTGTTCAACGTCAGAACTCCTTAGATCGGCCAAATCAAGATCAGAAATTGCCATGATGACAGCCAACCTTCTTAGAGGAGACGGCACATGAAGAAGAAGAAGAAGTTTGTAAACTGTTACCGAGCGAGGTGGCGCAGTGGTTAGACACTGCACTCGCGTTCGGGAGGACGACGGTTCAATCTCGCGTCCGGCCATCCTGATTTAGGTTTTCCGTGATTTCCCTAAATAGCTCCAGGCAAATGCCAGGATGGTTCCTTTGAAAGGGCACAGCCGACTTCCTTCCCGGTCCTTCCCCAATCCAATGAGACCGATGACCTCGCTGTCTGGTCTCCTTCCCCAAAACAACCCCCACTGTAAGCTGTTCCGTGGTTGAAATATACCGTGCGTGACAAACGGGCGTTATCGAAAACTGGCACCGAGGCTATTCTTGTGCACCAAGCGCCGTAGATAAGGGGAATGAACGATGCCCGTGGGCGTGTGTACGGCAAATAGGCGAGCAACTGTTGAGAAACTTGAAGCGAAGTAAGCGCTGTATCGTGTGTGAGATACAGAGGGGACTTACCCCAGTTCACTAGTAGCGACACGTCACCTTAACGAGTCTGCGCGTAGCGCACAAGTATTGCACTATAATTAAGTATAAAATTAAAATTCAAAATTTCCATTTCAAAATTTTTCTACATATATTTTATTGTAATAACGTTTTAAACATCAAGTCTTAATGTAACTAAACCAATAGTTTCCGTAAAAATAAAGTTTTAAGAAAAAAATAAATTGAGATAAATAATAAAGCTAGAAAGCCAGAATTTGGTCCAAATGTGCGTATGGAGGTCAGAAATAAGTGGTGCAAGTTTCAAAGCAAAGGAATGAAAATTATAGCCAGAATCCACGTTTTTTAAAAAAATTGAAGGTGCTAGATATTCGACTTAGAAACGTAAAAATTTGTTTTATGCCTCAGTTCAACCGAAAAATAATAACTAAGAGACCACGTTAAGCTACCTCTTATAGTTTTTGAGTAATTCGTAACTAAAATTTACACATTTGTAGTAGATTAAGTACCTGTAATTTTAATGATAGAAAATTTTGGTTATAGCAGATGATAAAACCTACTAATTAATAGAGCTATAACACATTTTAGAATTGTAGTATTAATAACAGCTAGTACAAGTTCTATTAACGTTATAGTTCAGAGGTAACGATCCACAGGTAGTTCCACTCCAAAAATTCTAGAAGGCAAAGTTTTTATTCAAGCGAGCTGAAACTTTTTCTGTGCTTTCAACCAACATACCAGAATACACGTAAAAATTAAGAACGTTCTAAGTTAATTTATAACTTTGTTAGTAAAGGTTATGTGTCCGAGAAAGACGCCGTTCAAAGGTTGCTGCCGTGTGCATAAGGAAAATAACAGCAGATGTTCCCTCGGCCGTCCACAGCGGCACATGTATAAATACAGCCCGAGAGGCAGGTAAAAAGGTTCAGTTCGCATTCAGCCACTGTAAGATTTGCGTCTCTTAAATGTCGGATCGCGCTCTGCCTCGGATGACGTCAGAGACGGAGTGTGACCAATCACGTATTCTCTGTAATAGCTGATAGTGAACTCGCGAGGACTGTATACCGTCCTGGATCGCTTAGATTACGCTAAAGTAAATGTTGGTGTGCCGTCCGTGATACATACAAATCCGCGTGGCAAGTGGTAACTATTATTTCCATTTTTGTGGCGAGCATTTATTTTGAACATTTATTTATTAGTAGTCAGGGCGAAGGACTATTTGGTAGGAACGTACCGTAGACGTCGCCTCTGAACTGATAATAGTGCTCTTTAAGATAGGATGATTTACTGTCAACTGAACAAAGTGACTTTCAAAGTGTTGTACGTGAGATACTTTACTCAATATAAGTTTGAACTATAACTTCATACCTCCATTTATACAAGGGCGAGTCAAATAAAAACCTTAAATTTATAATAACAAATCGAAATTTGTGGCCGTTATCCTGTAAGTTGGTAAGCGTGCTACAAACAGCGTGCAGAATGGCCAGTAGGTGGCAGCATAGTGCAGATGCACACATACCGTCGCAGTATCAGTATAAAGGTGGCCCCCCCCCACCAGCGATTTGCACCAGGGAAGAACAGCGTTCTGTTATTCGGTTTTTGCTTTGTGAAGCTGTGAAACCTATTGAAATTCATCGACGAATGAAGGTTCAGTACGGCGATGCATGTCTGTCGCAGCAGCAAGTCTAGGAATGAAGTACGAAGTTCGCAAATGGTGTAACTTCAGTGGAAGATGCTCCTCGTTCGGGTCAGGGACAACGAGTTGTGACTCCACAGAACATTGCAGCAGTTGAAGCCACAGTGACGGAAAATTGCCGAGTGACACTGAATGACATTGCAGCATGTTTACAGATTAGTCATGGGTCAGCATATCACATTGTGCATGATGTGCTCCAGTTTCACAAAGTGTCTGCAAGATGGGTGCCACGGCAGCTGACTCCTGCAATGAGAGAACGTCGTGTTGATGCCTGTGAAGAACTTCTTCGGAGCTTTGAACGAGAAGGTGATGGCTTCCTTGCAAGAATCGTTACTGGGGACGATACCTGGGTTTACTTCCACCAACCGGAAACGAAGAGAGCGAGCAAGGAATGGCGCCATTCCTCATCACCAAAACCAAAGAAGTTTCGAACAGAACCATCAGCAGGATAGGTTATTCTAACTCTTTTGTGACGAAAAAGGCGTCATTTTGGAGCATTAAATGCCTAGAGGTACCACTGTCACCAGTGCATCATACACAGATCTCCTAAAAAATCATCTGCGACCTTCAATCAAATCAAAGCGACGCGGATTACTGTCAGCAGGTGTCCTTTTGCAACATGACAATGCAAGGCCCCACACCGCCCTTACAACAGTTGCAACAATCACAGACCTGCATTTTGAGTGTCTTCCTCATCCACCATACTCACCAGACGTTGCCCCAAGTGATTTTCATATGTTTGGACCACTCAGACACGCAGTGGGAAGAAAGAAGTTCCGTTCTGATGAAGAGGTACGCCACGCGGTGCATGAGTGGTTGCGCGGATTACAAAAATAATTTTTTCTAAGGGAATTTATGCACTTTGTAAGCGCTGGAGGACTTGCATTGAGAGTGGGGGAGATTATCTTGAAAAGTGATACAGCTTTGTGCCACTTCTGCGCAATAAATGATATTTAAAAAAATATTTAAGGTTTTCATTTGAGTCACCCTCGTTAACATAATCCTGTTCCCGGTAAATAGAAAGAGAATAGAAACATTTATTTCAGTGGGCTGGACCAAAATGCGGTCGTGCAGAGTGGAAACTAAGGTCAGTATGTTCTCCATCGCTTTCTGACTGTCCGCCGGAATAGTTGCCGGGCTCGCGTGGAAAAGACGGCGAACAAAAACAATAAACAACCGTCACCATCTTTATCATATTTAACCTGCCGCCCCACAGACTGACCGTCATGATCAACCAACAGTGTCTCCTCATTGACCGTTCACTGACACTTGCTGCATATATTCTTTCGCAGCAGGCACCCGGATCACGCACCCATACTGACTGTTGTTCATCGGCGATGAAGGCTGAAATTTGAACGCCAATACCGTAACTGGACGTGCACTCTGTGTCAACAGGCGGCCTTTTCAGAAGAATCACGTTTTGCGCTCCATCAAACAAATGGCCGTTGGGGTGTACGGCGTGAAACGTCTCAAAGCAAACACCTTGCAACAATCTCCGAAGCGCTATGGTCTGCGGAATGTTTCTATGGAATTCCCTGTGTGATCTCGTCATTTTGGAGGGCACAATGGAGCAATACTATGCATTTATCCTTGGAGACAATGTCCACTCCCAGATGCAGTTTGTTTTTCCTCGGCATGAGGGCACCTACTTGCAGCACAGTGTAAAGTGTCACACAATTCACAGTGCCCGTGTGTGGATTGAAGAGCACGAGGATCAGTTTACCGTACTCCAATGGTCGCTAAACTCCCCGTTTTCAAACCCAGTTTAGAATCTGTGGGATCACCTCGATCGGGCAGTTCGCGTCAAAGATCCTCAACCGAGAAACCTGGGCCGGCCGCTGTGGCCGACCGGTTCTAGGCGCTCCAGTCCAGAGTCGCGCGACCGCTACGGTCGCAGGTTCGAATCCTGCCTCTGGCATGGATGTGTGTGTTGTCCTTAGGTTAGTTAGGTTTAAGTAGTTCCAAGTTCTTGGAGACTGATGACCTCAGATGTTATGTGCTTAGGGCCATTTGAGAAACCGGGCGCAGCCGACCACGTAAGTGGAGTCGGCAACGGTCCACATCCCTAAAGGTGCTTTCCAGAATCTCTTTTACCCTCTTACTGCACAGCTCGCAGCGGTCAGCGCTGCAGAAGTTGGTTACTCAGGCTGTTGGCAGGTGGTCGCATTAAAGTGTTTAACAGTGTGAAGAAGAAATTCTGAATTAGTATAAATGGGACAGGTGGGACAAGGCAGTGATGGTAGTGAAATGTACATTGTAGGCACTGGGGAACAAAAAGCACGAAGCATTTTAAATGTAGGGCTGTAGGAAGCAGTAGCGTCTTTGATTCATAATCAAAACGTCTTCGGTCCCGGGTTCGACCCCCGCCACTGCCAAAATTTTGATAAATAATCAGCATTGGCGGCCGAAGACTTCCGGCATAAGAAGTCAGCCTCATTCTGCCAACGGCCTTGTCAAAGAGGGCGGAGGAGCGGTTAGAGGTTCAGGGCACTCTCATGTCCTAGGGGTGGGAAATTGCCCCTAAAGGCGGAAGAATCAGCAATGATCAACGACATGAGGATGCAGAAGGCAATGGAAACCACTGCATTAAAGACACGTAACGTGTATCCACAGGACATGTGGCCTGTAATTGAAGAAGTGTCATGATGATCTCTCCATTGGCAACAGATTCCGGAATAGTCTCCCATTCGGATCTCCGGGAGGGGACTGCCAAGGGGGAGGTTATCATGAGAAAAAGATTGAATAATCAACGAAAGGATAACGTTCTACGAGTCGGGGCGTGGAATGTCAGAAGCTTGAACGTGGTAGGGAAACTAGAAAATCTGAAAAGGGAAATGCAAAGGCTCAATCTAGATATAGTAGGGGTCAGTGAAGTGAAGTGAAGTGGAAGGAAGACAAGGATTTCTGGTCAGATGAGTATCGGGTATTATCAACAGCAGCAGAAAATGGTATAACAGGTGTAGGATTCGTTATGAATAGGAAGGTAGGGCAGAGGGTGTGTTACTGTGAACAGTTCAGTGACCGGGTTGTTCTAATCAGAATCGACAGCAGACCAACACCGACAACGATAGTTCAGGTATACATGCCGACGTCGCAAGCTGAAGATGAACAGATAGAGAAAGTGTATGAGGATATTGAAAGGGTAATGCAGTATGTAAAGGGGGACGAAAATCTAATAGTCATGGGCGACTGGAATGCAAATGTAGGGGAAGGAGTAGAAGAAAAGGTTACAGGAGAATATGGGCTTGGGACAAGGAATGAAAGAGGAGAAAGACTTATTGAGTTCTGTAACAAGTTTCAGCTAGTAATAGCGAATACCCTGTTCAAGAATCACAAGAGGAGGTGGTATACTTGGAAAAGGCCAGAAGATACGGGAAGATTTCAATTAGATTACATCATGGTCAGACAGAGATTCCGAAATCAGATACTGGACTGTAAGGCGTACCCAGGAGCAGATGTAGACTCAGATCACAATATAGTAGTGATGAAGAGTAGGCTGAAGTTCCTGACATTAATCAGGAAGAATCAATACGCAAAGAAGTGGGATACGGAAATACTAAGGAATGACGAGATACGTTTGAAGTTCTCTAACGCTATAGATACAGCAATAAGGAATAGCGCAGTAGGCAGTACAGTTGAAGAGGAATGGACATCTCTAAAAAGGGCCATCACAGAAGTTGGGAAGGAAAACATAGGTACAAAGAAGGTAGCTGCGAAGAAACCATGCGTAACAGAAGAAATACTTCAGTTGATTGATGAAAGGAGGAAGTACAAACATGTTCCGGGAAAATCAGGAATACAGAAATACAAGTCGCTGAGGAATAAAATAAATAGGAAGTGCAGGGAAGCTAAGACGAAATGGCTGCAGGAAAAATGTGAAGACATCGAAAAAGATATGATTGTCGGAAGGACAGACTCAGCATACAGGAAAGTCAAAACAACCTTTGGTGACATTAAAAGCAACGGTGGTAACATTAAGAGTGCAACGGGAATTCCACTGTTAAATGCAGAGGAGAGAGCAGATGGGCGGAAAGAATACATTGAAAGCCTCTATGAGGGTCAAGATTTGTCTGATGTGATAGAAGAAGAAACAGGAGTCGATTTAGAAGAGATAGGGGATGCAGTATTAGAATCGGAATTTAAAAGAGCTTTGGAGGACTTACGGTCAAATAAGGCAGAAGGGATAGATAACATTCCATCAGAATTTCTAAAATCATTGGGGGAAGTGACAACAAAGCGACTATTCACGTTGGTGTGTAGAATATATGAGTCTGGCGACATACCATCTGACTTTCGGAAGAGCATCATCCACACAATTCCGAAGACGGCAAGAGCTGACAAGTGCGAGAATTATCGCACAATCAGCTTAACAGCTCATGCATCGAAGCTGCTTACAAGAATAACATACAGAAGAATGGAAAAGAAAATTGAGAATGCGCTAGGTGACGATCAGTTTGGCTTTAGGAAAAGTAAAGGGACGAGAGAGGCAATTCTGACGTTACGGCTAAAGAAAAATCAAGACACTTTCATAGGATTTGTCGACCTGGAAAAAGCGTTCGACAATATAAAATGGTGCAAGCTGTTCGAGATTCTGAAAAAAGTAGGGGTAAGCTATAGGGAGAGACGGGTCATATACAATATGTACAACAACCAAGAGGGAATAATAAGAGTGGACGATCAAGAACGAAGTGCTCGTATTAAGAAGGGTGTAAGACAAGTCTGTACCCTTTCGCCCCTACTCTTCAATCTGTACGAGGGCAGTTCAATAAGTAATGCAACACATTTTTTTTCTGAAACAGTGGTTGTTTTATTCAGCATTGAAATAAAGGAGGTTATTCCCCAATCTTTTAGCTACACAACACTATTTTTCAACGTAATCTCCATTCAATGCTACGGCCTTACGCCACCTTGAAATGAGGGCCTGTATTCCTGCACGGTACCATTCCACTGGTCGATGTCGGAGCCAACGTCGTACTGCACCAATAACTTCATCATCCGCGTAGTGCCTCCCACGGATTGCGTCCTTCATTGGGCCAAACATATGGAAATCCGACGGTGCGAGATCGGGGCTGTAGGGTGCATGAGGAAGAACAGTCCACTGAAGTTTTGTGAGCTCCTCTCGGGTGCGAAGACTTGTGTGAGGTCTTGCATTGTCATGAAGAAGGAGTTCGTTCTGATTTTTGTGCCTACGAACACGCTGAAGTCGTTTCTTCAATTTCTGAAGAGTAGCACAATACACTTCAGAGTTGATCGTTTGACCACGGGGAAGGACATCGAACAGAATAACCCCTTCAGCGTCCCAGAAGACTGTAACCATGACTTTACCGGCTGAGGGTATGGCTTTAAACTTTTTCTTGGTAGGGGAGTGGGTGTGGCGCCACTCCATTGATTGCCGGTTTGTTTCAGGTTCGAAGTGATGAACCCATGTTTCATCGCCTGTAACAATCTTTGACAAGAAATTGTCACCCTCAGCCACATGACGAGCAAGCAATTCTGCACAGATGGTTCTCCTTTGCTCTTTAAGGTGTTCGGTTAGACAACGAGAGACCCAGCGGGAACAAACCTTTGAATATCCCAACTGGTGAACAACTGTGACAGCACTACCAACAGAGATGTCAAGTTGAGCACTGAGTTGTTTGATGGTGATCCGTCGATCATCTCGAACGAGTGTGTTCGCGCGCTCCGCCATTGCAGGAGTCACAGCTGTGCACGGCCGGCCCGCACGCGGGAGATCAGACAGTCTTGCTTGACCTTGCGGCGATGATGACACACGCTTTGCCCAACGACTCACCGTGCTTTTGTCCACTGCCAGATCACCGTAGACATTCTGCAAGCGCCTATGAATATCTGAGATGCCCTGGTTTTCCGCCAAAAGAAACTCGATCACTGCCCGTTGTTTGCAACGCACATCCGTTACAGACGCCATTTTAACAGCTCTGTACAGCGCTGCCACCTGTCGGAAGTCAATGAAACTATACGAGACGAAGCGGGAATGTTTGAAAATATTCCACAAGAAATTTCCGGTTTTTTCAACCAAAATTGGACGAGAAAAAAAATGTGTTGCATTACTTATTGAACTGCCCTCGTACATCGAGGGAGCAATGATGGAAATAAAGGAAAGTTTCAGAAGTGGAATTAAAATACAAGGTGAAAGGATATCAATGATACGATTCGCTGATGACATTGCTATCCTGAGTGAAAGTGCAGAAGAATTAAATGATCTGCTGAACGGAATGAACAGTTGCATGGGGCTTAATTAAAATACAATGAAAATAATTTTAATTTTTTGATTTAGTAGCTGTCTGTCCGATTACGAAGTCTCGTAAACGGTTGGCCCTGACTAGTATTATTACGCTATCTGACTGCATAGAACAACAACAAAGAATGAAATGGAAATTTTCATTAACACAATTAATTAATTAAGTCCTCAGCAACTATAAAACCTACGAAACCAAAGCACAAGTGTAACTGTTCTGTGTGTTGAAGTATGACTCAACGTACGCATCTGGCACAGTTCTTCTTCAACAACACAAGAAATTTTAAATATCATTTATACTGAATTAAAGAAAATAGAAATACCATAATTACTCAAGAAAACCAGAATTACACTCTAATACAAGAACACAAGCCAGATGCTTTGTTGACTGAACCTGTAATGACGCATTATTCAGGACATTGAAATAATGAGAAAGAAAAGAAAAGTAGTTTGTTACCTTAATTTATATTGATGAAAAGCACTCTAGACATTACAATCTCTCCACACCGACTCGCTACTATCACATCTCAACAAGAACTTTTCAGTATCACATCTCAGCAAGCACTGCCTACTAGCTCATCTCAACAAACACTCCTCACTACGACATCTCAGCACTGACTACCACGAGTTCTCCCAAAGCACTGCCCACTACGAGTTCTCAATAATCACTGCCAGTGGAGGCGGCGGAACAATACTCTCTAGCGCGATCTCCGGCGCTGTGGCTCAGTGTAGCCACCTTTCATATGCCCTTCCTCCACAGGCTAGAATTTGATGGTACTTTTGCCAGCATTGGTGGTGAAAATACCACCAAATTCGTCAAAAAAAATACAGACAAAAATAAAAGATAATATTAATGCGTAAATATCATATAACTAGATAAAATTTTGGCTTTGCACTGACCTTTCAATAACCTAATATATAAAATACAGTAAGCAATACAAATTCCTTCATACATGTGACTTTACATAACAGTTTACACAAGTATTATGTGGTTAAACAGTTCAATCAATAGCGTCAGCAATGACGAATATGTGCAGGTAAGAGTCTCATAACTTTTCACAAACAGTAATACACAAAAAAATCAGTTTATACAAATATTCACATAAACGCTTTCCATAGCTCAAGAATAAGCAGTTGACAGTTCCAGCAGTAGCACCCAGCAATGGTCAACAGGTGCAAAAACCAACAAGTGACATTTTTTCAGTAGAAACAGTCCATCAGTGGCACCCAGTAATGTTGAATAGGTGCAGACACCAACAAGTAACACCATTTCAGTATAAGCAGTTCCATTAGTGGCACCAGCAATGTTGAACAGGTGCAGACCGCAGTCCATAATATTCACTTTCACTAATCACACTGTTCATCAGCAGAAATTAAACATGACTAAATGTCACACATCATGTTGAAAAGTGCAGCACCATCACTAATCAGACAGTTCAGGCATGAACAATAGTTTGAATACACATACAATGCTTTTACACTAAACATACAAATCATAACAAACACACAAATGATATCAGATCTTTGTCCTAGTAACTATTACAATACACAAATACCAGTAAACCTATAATATTTATGGGTGTCAGTGCAAGCCACAACAAACAAGTAAAATAATATTTAGGAGATAGGTTGGGATCACTTCTCTGGGATTATAAAAGGAAAACACACAAAACACACTCACTCATCTTTCATCCACATTTAGTGCTACTGTGTAATTGAATAGTGTTAACTGTGTAAATGCAGTTCTGTCAAAATTTGATGTTCATCATGTGTATCAAGTAGTAGTGGCAGCAATGTATAACAATCAATAATAGTTAGTCAACGTCAGTCATCATGTCGAGACCAATGTTTGCCAAGCCAGATCAAAATGTACGGTTGCTGAACAACTGTCAGTGAGCCAAGATATGCAAATACTTCCTCTCTTCAAAAAAAGTATATACTGCTTAGTGATTTAACAAAGTGTGTGTGTAGACAATCTTCCTTCTACTTGAGTGTTCTAGTCTGCCATCTTTATCCTCCTTGTTCCATATAGACCAACAAAAAAAAAAAAAAAAAAAATATGCTCCTCACTTACTTCACCTCTTATCCACCAAAACTCCAATAATCATCAGCATCACATAATCTCAATACTTCAATAATACCTGTTCAATACGTCGATCATCAATATCATTTACCTTACCTCTTGTCCACGAAAACTCCAATAATCATCAACTTCACATAATCTCAATACCTCAATCATACCTCTTCAATACGTCGATATATATAAACCTCAGCACCAATATCATTTCACTTGCATAACAACTCTTTCCTCTAGTCACTCTCCTCGAACAAGTACAGACAAAATCCTAGTGCAAACTTCAATTCAGCATCCCATACAATCCGAAGACACAGTGTCCACACACAACCTCTGTGTAATCCATCTGACCCAAATTTTCTACTCATTATAAATTATAGGATACATTTTGGTTCCTTGTCCATCATTAAATAAAAGAAATGCATACATGACCTCTAACAGCCTTTAGTTTGAATAACTTTCAGTAAGTAAGTACGATTACGAAGTGTTAATGATCATAATATTTCACAGTGTGTACACCACTTCAAGAATTATGGCAAACAGAAGCAAACATGTGGAGTATTTCTTGTGTCAAGTGTCACTTCCTATTTCAATTACTCACGAAAAATGCAGTGTAATAACTGTCAATGGTCTCACCTAGTGTTGGTATGTCATGTCGTTAGCTTCCTTCCTATTAGCATAAATTTATACAGCTTCCCTAAAACCTCCAGCTCATGTGACTTCTATGAAGTTTCTCGTACTAATGTCGTTCGTCGAATTATAGCAGTTCATTTTCTTATCTTAAAAATATCAGGCACTGAGCGTAAGCAAAACACGCAATAGCGAGTAAATATACCAGTAGAGAACAGAATGTCAACAAGTGGATGCAGCACAATCCCTACAACGAGGCTCTGCCAAGCAAACAATCTATAATTAATACCACAGTGTAACCTAAACTCTGTTCGTACACAGTATATCAGCATTTCTATATTCTAAATTGAAGAGTAGTTATGACAACAAAACAGAAGTGTGTAAATATGCAATCCATATGCACAGCAGCAAACATATATCTTACGTAATAAACAAGTCATTAGCATCATTCAGCATAGGCAAATAAATGTTCATACGTAATCTTAATAAGTAAACATGAAGGCGCAAGCAGATAAATCACAAAGTGTAACCTACATACCTAACCACAGTCAGCACAATTAATCAGGTGACAATTATGATTTACATAAATAAGCACAGCAGGCGCATAATAAAAAATGACATCAGTGAAAAAGCATAGCAGCCAAGCGATGCATAATATACATAAGTAATAACACTGTTCATTAATCAGTAATTCTCAAAATCAGCAAATGTACACAAGCACGTCGCTTCACAAGTAAATTCATAGAACATGAAATTTAGCACAAAGTAAGAGTCACGTAATCGCAAGCAGCAAATTACGTCTAAAGTACGTACCTAAGTGGAAATATGTTACCTGAAAAATAAACTCAATTAATAGTTACCCTTTTTAATTTATTACTTTTTTTTCTTCGAAGTTACATTCTTCCTGAAATTTTCTCCATAGCAAGTCGTCTTAACGTCGGACACGCACAGAATTTACCTGAAGGTCTTAAATATTTTACACAACCGTATCCTGAAAAATACTGAACGTTAATAACATAATTTATAAAGTCACCATAGCTTTATACAGAATTTTGTCGGAGAAATTAGACTGTGTATTTGTTTACGACTGTCAGTGCATTCGCACTGAGCGCTCGATCAGCTGTAGACGCGTGACGTAGAAGGTGATTGTTTGCGGTCAACGACAGCCTTGTGCGGCGCGCAGACTGACTGTTGCTTTGAGTATGTGCCGCCGCCAAAACACAGCGCGGTATCCTTGTATTCTCTGCATGTTTACATGTAGCTGTTAGTTTCTCTAAAGTATGTCATTCCACAAAAATTTTAACGTTAGATATGTGATGTATTCCCTTAGAGAGCCGAGATTTAAGAGTTTCTACTTCGACAGTGTTATCATGGATAATTTTGCGAATCCTATATGGACCGTTATAAAGCAGAAAAAATTTGCGACATAAGCCTTTTCCTTTGAGACAAACGGTGAGACTTAATTAACACCTTTTGACCAACTGACAAAATTTTTAAACGACCAGGACGTTTCGCTGATTTCTCTCTTCTAGCAGCCGCAAATGCAATATTTTGTAGAGCCAGGTTGACAACTTCAGAATGCCGCAGTTTCCGTGAAGGCGGAAAAGGAACGATTTCAGAAATGCGATTTGTTGGTACTTTATTTTTTAATATCAATAGAGGCGGTAAAGAAGTTGAGTCATTAGGGAGTTCATTCAGAATGTTTTGAAAAATATGAAGATACTGATCCCACGTTCTGTGATTCTGATGACAATAAAGTCGGCACAATTTGATTTCCTTCATCCATCTCTCTGAAGCATTAGATTGAGGGTGAAAAAGTGAAATGAAAATTGGTTTAATCTTACGACGCCGTAGAGTACGAAGCAAAATTTTAGAGCGAAACTGTGATCCATTATCTGATATAACCTTATCAACATGACCAACTTCTTTAAGAAAATGTTTGATGAAAGCATTAGATACTGAACGAGCTGTTGCTTTGCGTAAAGGTGTAAAACACACATATTTTGATGTCAATTCCACTGCTACGAAAATGTACGCAAAACCATTAGTAGAACGAACCACTGGACCGAACAAATAGACTGCAGCCATGTCCTTTAATTTCGCTGGAATGATAGGAAACAACGGTGCTCTGTGAGAAACAGTTGGCGGCTTAGCCTGTTGACATAATTTGCATTTGGGAAGAACAGAACGAATACGTTTTTCCATATTACTGAAGTAGCAATTTTCTCGTAATTTATGAAAGCATTTTCTGGGACCAAAGTGCGCATAACTAAAATGTGTGTACCAAATCAATTTATTGACCCACTCATCAGGAATACAAACTAACCAAACAGAGTTGTCGACCGATTTTCGTTTGAAAAGAATGTCATTGCGAACTAAATAATACTGTCTGATCGCTACGCTTTTCTTTCTCCTCCACTTCTCCTTAATGTCCTTCCAGATTTGATCCTTATTTTGCTCCTTAGCGATGTCCTGGAGCGAAGATGAAATAAAATTCTCAAACGCAACACCTTCAATGTCCATCAAACAATAATGGTTTTCTTTGCAGTCCTCCTCAGCACTTTGTTTCAAACCCATAGGTGCACGTGATAAAGCATCAGCAACAATATTTGAAGATCCCTGTATGTAAACAATACTAAAATCAAATTCCTGTAGGTAAAACGCCCATCGTGACAATCTGCCATGAGTTAATTTTGTTGACATAAGAAATTCCAAAGCTCGATGATCAGTGTAAACCTTAATGTCTACCGAACAAAAATGTGCGAAATTTTGTGAAAGCCCAAACAACAGCCAAAGCTTCAAGTTCCGTAATTCTTTTCGGATTTAGAGAGAACACGACTTCCAAATGCAATAGTCTTCTGTACTACAACGCCGTTTTCTTCTATCTCTTGAAATAAATGTGCACCTAGGCCTTTGTATGATGAGTCCGTCGCCAAACAAAAATCTTTAGATAAATCCGGATGCGAAAGAAGTGGAGCAGCAACTAAAGCATCACAGAGTTGTTCAAATTCTGACTGAGCTTCCTCATCCCAACACAATTAGATTTCTTTCCAGATAGTTCACATAAACGAGGTGTGGCCAAATCGTCCAATCTAACAAAGCGTCGAAGAAAATTACAGACACCAAGGAAACTACGAACATCACGTTTTGTGGTAGGAACAGCCTAATTACGAATAGCGTCTAATTTCTCTGGATCAGGGAGAATACCTTCTGTAGAAATAACGTGACCGAGAAATTTCACCTGAGAACGACCAAATTCAGATTTTTCCAAGTTCACTGTCATGCCAACTCGTGCAAAAATACGTAATAATGAATCCAAAATTTTGTTATGCTCACTCCAAGAACGTTTAGCAATAAGAATGTCAACATATGAAGTAATATTGTCACGAAGATAAACAGGTAAAATTTCATTTAAACTACGAATGAATGCTGCAGAAGATACAGTAAGTCCAAACGGTAATTTCCGAAACTGGTAACAGTTACCAAACGCTAAAAAGGCAGTGTATTTTCTACAATCAGGGTGGAGTTCTATTTGCCAAAAACTTGCGCGCATATCAATCGTGGATAAAACTTTAATTCCATGGAAATGTTGAAGAAGTTCATCTAAATTTTGTGGACGGTCAGTTTCAGGAATAATATTATTTATCTGTCTGGAATCCAGAACCAAACGAATTGATCCATCCTTTTTAAGAACGACATGTAATGGGCTGGTATAAGGGCTGACTGCTGGCTCAATAATGCTCTGATCTAACATGTATTGAAGTTCATTCTTAACCTTGTCTCTGTAAGCCAAAGGAATAGCGTACGTTTTTCCTCGAAATGGTGTGTGTTCTTTCACTTTAAATAAATATGGTAAACCTTGTATAGTTCCTGTGTGATGACTAAACACTGTAGCATGTGAAGTCAAAATGTGGTGCAACTCTTCTCTTGCAACGTCATCTGGCACTTCAGCTTTCTTAACCTTTTCATTAATTAATTCTTCGCTATTAATTACATCATCCATCGCGTCTCTGTATCTATTGTCATTGTCATGAATAAACACATTGTCGTCATAATGCTCAAAGAAAACATCAGAAGTAAGAAACCTTAAACATTTTGTATCTGATTCAGATCTTGCTAAACTCTCGAAAAATTTCAAACATTTCGGCATTCCGGCAACAGTCAAATTCACACTTCCTTCTTTAAAGTTCAAAATTGCCTTATGTGTGTTAAGAAACTCCATACCTAATATAATCTGTGTACTGAGTAATGGAACAATAATAAAATTAGCCGACAATTCGTATCCTTGACAAATGAAATTTAGGTTGGTCTGTTGTTTAACTTCCACACCTTTTCCAGAAATCGCTTCTCGAATTGTAGTTTTAGAAATAGGTAACACAGGACAGGCAATAGTTCTTTCACATATACGAAAAACTGATTCACTAATGACGTTCAATGGGCTCCCAGAATCTAAAACTGCAGTGAACTTATTCTTACCCACACATACTTCAATAACAGGATAGTCAGGGCCAACCATTTACGAGACTTCGTAATCGGACAGACAGCTACTAAATCAAAAAATTAAAATTATTTTCATTGTATTTTAATTAAGCCCCCATGCACGTGGATGTATGTCATTCTTAGAATTGCGGAAGATCTTAAATTTCCGAACAGTCAAAAAGTGTTTATAGTCAAAGTTTTCGCCTCGTGGCGACAAAGACCTACCGCGTCTGTCCCAGTCCCAATGTTGATTATTGTCAAGTTCGCGCGCCTGGCGCTCTCTTGTTGCATCCCGTAAATGAAACAGATTATTTTCTTCAAACCCCTCCGCTAACTGTGATTCCAAATTTCTTTTGCTGTCCTTTCCTACGATTTCGCCTTCAATTTGTTTGACTTGCTTTCGTAATGCCTCAACTTCCCTTTTAACGCGTTCATTAAATTTTCCCTGATTTTCAACATGCTTATTTATGTTCTGGTACTCTTCGGTTTCTGCAAATGGTAATGGAGCTGTATCATCTGAATCTCTATCCCTATTTAAACTAAGACTTGTCAATTTATCTGAAATCTCCTCAACTCTTTCCGATAAGTCACCTATTTTTTCTTTCTGTTTATTTACGTCTTCCGTAAGTGTCGCGACTCGGGTTTCAGTATTAACACATTTAGTAGTTAACTGTTCATACTGTTGTGTTAGGTTATTTAATCTGTCATGTGGTACGGATTCCTCGATTTTCTCAAATATTTCTTCCTTATCATGTGCACGTTGTAAATTTAACTCTGAAAATTTTTGTACAATCACGCGATCTCTTTCTTCCTGTTCTCTATCTTGTTCCCTTTGTCTAACCTCTACCGCAATTAATCTATTATTGTGAGCATTCAAAATCGGTTGTACTTCTTCTCTGATTTCTTTCTTTAATTCATCCTTCATATTTTTGAAACATGTCCCTATTCGTGAGTCTAACCGTGTTTCCATTGTTCCCATCTCAGTTCTAATTGTTCCTATTTGTGAGTCTAACCGTGTTGCCAAAGTTCCCATCTCTGTTTTTAATTCAGGTCCTTGTGAGTCTAACCGTGTTGCCAAAGTTCCCATCTCTGTTTTAAATTTAGATTCCAACTGTGATCCCAGATTTAATATTGCACTCATCAACTGCTGCATATCAAATGGATCAAAATTCTTTTCGCCCCTAACATTTCCCGCAAAACCAGTTTCCTTCGTCATAGCTGTGAAGCTATCTGTGTTCGATACTATTCCAGAATGTTCTGCCGTTAATCTCGGATTCTGTGAATTTTCTGATTGAGAAAAATTTTGAAATGGTTCCGGACTATTTTCCCGACTTATTACATTGTTTTCAACTCCATTATTCATCATACTGTTGTCCTGTGTTGGCGAGTTCGCCATGTCAACAATTTCGTCATTCTTACTGTCCATCATTTTTGCCTTTTTCATCGACCGCGTAATCATTTACAAAACTCGTCACAGTACGAAAATTACACACAATGAATCTTTATCATCAACAATACCATTCACTCGAAATGTTTCCCTCAAACACGATTAACGAACAATTGAAATAATCGCGCTAAATCGTCAACGCGTATACAAAACAACAAATCAAATTCAGAGAAAAAATACCATTCTAAGAATGACAATTACCAAATCTACACATGCAAAATAGACTATAATTACTAAACTACAAATTACTACAACAATGCTACTGTCTACTATTTTTATAATCAGAAGATTTCCAAGGGACGATCCGAAGCAGCGGTCGCCACGTGCATGGGGGCTTAATTAAAATAAAATGCAAATAATTTTAATTTTTTGATTTAGTAGCTGTCTGTCCGATTACGAAGTCTACTAAACGGTTGGCCCTGACTAGTATTATTACACTATCTGACTGCATAGAACAACAACAAAGAATGAAATGGAAATTTTCATTAACACAATTAATTAATTAAGTCCCCAGCAACTATAAAACCTACGAAACCAAAGCACAAGTGTAACTGTTCTGTGTGTTGAAGTATGACTCAACGTACGCATCTGGCACGGTTCTTCTTCAACAACACAAGAAATTTTAAATATCATTTATACTGAATTAAAGAAAATAGAAATACCATAATTACTCAAGAAAACCAGAATTACACTCTAATACAAGAACACAAGCCAGATGCTTTGTTGACTGAACCTGTAATGACGCATTATTCAGGACATTGAAATAATGAGAAAGAAAAGAAAAGTAGTTTGTTACCTTAATTTATACTGATGAAAAGCACTCTAGACATTACAATCTCTCCACACCGACTCGCTACTGTCACATCTCAACAAGAACTTTTCAGTATCACATCTCAGCAAGCACTGCCTACTAGCTCATCTCAACAAACACTCCTCACTACGACATCTCAGCACTGACTACCACGAGTTCTCCCAAAGCACTGCCCACTACGAGTTCTCAATAATCACTGCCAGTGGAGGCGGCGGAACAATACTCTCTAGCGCGATCTCTGGCGCTGTGGCTCAGTGTAGCCACCTTTCAAAGTCTAATGAGTACACAGTATGGTTTGAGAGTAAATCGGAGAAAGATGAAGGTAATGAGAAGTAGTAGAAATGAGAACAGCGAGAAACTTAACATCAGCATCGATGGTCACGAAGTCAATGAAGTTAAGGAATTCTGCTACCTAGGCAGTAAAATAACCAGGACATCAAAAGCAGACTCACTATGGCAAAAAAGGCATTTGTGGCCAAGAGAAGTCTACTAATATCAAATACCGGCCTTAATTTGAGGAAGAAATTTCTGAGGATGTATGTCTGGAGTACAGCATTGTATGGTAGTGAAACATGGACTGTGGGAAAACCGGAACAGAAGAGAATCGAAGCATTTGAGATGTGGTGCTATAGACGAATGTTGAAAATTAGGTGGACTGATAAGGTAAGAAATGAGGAAGGAAAGGAATATGAGGAAAGGAATATGTGGAAAACACTGATAAGGAGAAGGGACAGGATGATATGACATCTGCTAAGACATGAGGGAATGACTTCCATGGTACTAGAGGGAGCTGTAGAGGGCAAAAACTGTAGAGGAAGACTGAGATTGGAATACGTCAAGCAAATAATTGAGGACGTAGGTTGCAAGTGCTACTCTGAGATGAAGAGGTTAGCACAGGAAAGGAATTCGTGGCGGGCCGCACCAAAGCAGTCAGTAGACTGATGACAAAAAGGAAGCAGTTGCAAGTTACGTGGAGAGATAAATTATGGAGTGCTACTAGGAAGAGTAGGTTAGGAAAAAGCCTCTGAAAAGATTTCGCGTCAAAATAGGTAGGCTCATTTTCTAAGACATACAGAGTTATTTAATGCGATCTGCAGTAGAGAAAATGAAAAACGTAGATAAACATTAAAAGCACGAAAACAGCTAGTCGCGGGCGGTGATTGTAGCAAGATTAGCAAAGAACAAACAAGACCGCAAAGCAGACGGATACAGGACGACTTCAGAAATAATACAGTAACAGCTTTACTTGGAATGAATGGTTATGCTAAACAAAAACAGCTGTACATCTGGAATTTTGCTTGTACCTGACGGAACACACTATAAGAGAAGCGTGACATAAAATCCTCTCTAACAGCCATATTTATGTTAGTGGAAATAAACTTTGGCTGTGCTGCACATTAACCGGTGGCTATAAAGTACCTGCTAGTGAGCAGAATGATAACCATACAATAGTTTTAATTTCCAAATGCCATATACGTATATGTACGATGGCGTTATAAATTCAGAAAACAGAGGGGAGGGATTAAATAAAGGCGTTTGCTAAATGGTGACTAGTCTAAGGGTTTAGCATCCAGTCCAATTTATTGTGTTATAATTATAGAAAAACATTAAGAGTGTTTAGTGTTGGTTAATGAAATTAATATATCGATAGTGAAAATTTTTTCTAGAACCTGTTACTTAGACTTGTTACACTAACGTTACAAGCACAATCACTGTGGAACCAATGAAAGGTGTGTATATACCTACGAGAAATATATTTTACTGTGCAAAGGTTTGTCGTCTGTGCTTCAGCACAAGCTGGGAGAAGATGTAGGACGGCTTCCAACCAGCCGAAAGGTTCACGACTTAAAAAATATAACTTCAGTGGTGTAGCCGTAGTAGGGAATTATGATGGCAGGAGGGGAAATCATTACCTGATTTCAAACATTTGATGTAACATAATTAAGTTACTGATTCACCAAGTGAAAACTTTAGTCACTACCGCTATCAGACGTTATTATCCTCTGAATAAATCTGTTTTTTTCTTGTTTTCCTCTAAAATGATCTATCCTATATTGAACGTCCCATTCCTAAAATGGTTCAAATGGTTCTGAGCACTATGCGACTTAACTTCTGAGGTCATCAGTCGCCTAGAACTAATTAAACCTAACTAACCTAAGGACAGCACACACATCCATGCCCGAGGCAGGATTCGAACCTGCGACCGGAGCGGTCGCTCGGCTGCAGACTGTAGCGCCTAGAACCGCACGGCCACTCCACCACGTCCCATTCCTCCTAAAAGTGCATAACACACTAAAAAACAGGGCGCTCCACGAAGGAATTTCCAGATGGGATCGAGATCGGTAGACGTGATGGACACGTACTGACAAACAAATGATTACAATTAAAAAAAATTGGGGGATTTTTTTAACAGAAAGAGTTTTACAAATTGAGCATTTCAGTAGCACGTTGGTTCATTTCTGGCCCTTATTCGTGCCGCGGGTGACAACTAAAGGGGTCCTCCTATGAAAAGAAATGGCATCACAGTCGATAACTCCTGGTTGTTCGTCTGTAGAGCGGGCGCCAGTCCTGTTCGTACCCCACCACTGTCCCTAGCGGCTCCAGACACGTCTTCACTGGTTATCGGGCCGCAATCCGAAGCGGGACTCATCACTGAAGACAAGTCCACTCGAGCCCAAAGACGTTACGAGAGACGCCTCGGACACCGGTGGGATACCATCCTGAATGGCACCGGCCAAATGGCCCGACAATCACGACTGACGGTCTGGAATGCCACTTCTTTTCATACTAATTCAAGACCCCTTTGGTTGTTATCCGCAGCACCCATACAGCGTCGACGATTTCTACGCCCAGTTTTGTTACTGTTAATGGCAAGCCATTCTGGTCTTACATTCCAGCAAGATAATGCCCGCCAGTACATGGATAGAGTTGCTACTGCTTATCTCCATGCTTGCCATACGCCACCTGCGCCAGAAAGTTCTCCCGTTCTCTCCTCAATTTAGAACGTTTGGAGCGTTATGAACAGGCCCTCCAGCTATCTGGCCAGTTTGAAGATCTAACGCACCAATTGGACAGAAGTTGGCACGATATGCATCAAGACATACAACAACTCTGTGAATAAATCCCAAGCCGAATAAGTGGTTATATAACGCCCAGAAGTGGACCAAAGCATTTCTGACATGCTCAATTTGTGAAACTCTTTCTCTCGAATAAATATACAATTTTTCCTAAAATTCTAATAATGTGTTTGTCTCTACATGTATACCACATCTAACGATTTCCGTACCATTCAGGTAATTCCTTTGTGGTGCGTCGTTTTTTCTTTTGTCTTGGACTGTACATAACTATACTTAAAACAACTTTCCTGCTAATCTCATTACACTTATGAATCGTTAGTTTTAGTGTTTCCCTGTCTTTTGCTTGCGTTAAGCAGAATTGCAGTCATTTCCTTCTAATAGTTCGGATAAACAAGCGCGTTAAAGCGCCAGCTTCCCGCTTATAAGAAAGGCCGTCAGGCAGATCCACACAGTTATAGACCTGTATCGTTGGCGTCGGTCTGTTGTAGAATTATGGAGCCTGTTTTATGCTCAAGAATTATGACGTTCTTGGAAAATGAACAGCTCTTCTATAAAAATCAACATGGTTTCCGCAAACAGGGATCCTGCGAAACTCAGCTCGCTCTGTTCCTCCATGAGATTCACAGCGCAGTGGAAAACGGTGCTAAGCCGGCCGAGGTGGCCGAGCGGTTCTAGGCGCTTCAGTCCGGAACCGCACGACCGCTACGGTCGCAGGTTCGAATCCTGCTTCGGACATGGATGTGTGTGATGTCATTAGGTTGCAAGATACCTGGTGCGGGAGAGAGAAAGAGGTGTGAATTTTGACTTAAATTCTATAAATGAAATGCAAGGAGTGCTGTTCAACATATAAGTGGTTTATTCAGTGAAACTGCATTAAACGGCACATGGAATAATTACTGAAATTTTATCAAATTCATTTAACAATCACTCACAAATTATTCAAATAATGATGAACAGAAATGAAAAATTTGGGTCGCCAGATACTATAGAAAGTATCAAATAAAAAAAAAACAACAAATAGAATTGAATCGGCACCAAGAGTTCACAACAAGTGAATTATACAAGGTGCCTGCCCTGGTATTTGCCTTGTAACATGAGCATCGTATGACTTCGTTCTAATTTAACATATACAGGGTGTTTCAAAAATGACCGGTTTATTTGAAACGGCAATAAAACCGATACGAGCAGCGATAGAAATACACCGTTTGTTGCAATATGCTTGGGACAACAGTACATTTTCAGGCGGACAAACTTTCGAAATTACAGTAGTTACAATTTTCAACAACAGATGGCGCTGCAAGTGATGTGAAGGATATAGAAGACAACGCAGTCTGTGGGTGCGCCATTCTGTACGTCGTCTTTCTGCTGTAAGCGTGTGCTGTTCACAACGTGCAAGTGTGCTGTAGACAACATGGTTTATTCCTTAGAACAGAGGATTTTTCTGGTGTTGGAATTCCACCGCCTAGAACACAGTGTTGTTGCAACAAGACGAAGTTTTCAACGGAGGTTTAATGTAACCAAAGGACCGAAAAGCGATACAATAAAGGATCTGTTTGAAAAATTTCAACGGACTGGGAACGTGACGGATGAACGTGCTGGAAAGGTAGGGCGACCGCGTACGGCAACCACAGAGGGCAACGCGCAGCTAGTGCAGCAGGTGATCCAACAGCGGCCTCGGGTTTCCGTTCGCCGTGTTGCAGCTGCGGTCCAAATGACGCCAACGTCCACGTATCGTCTCATGCGCCAGAGTTTACACCTCTATCCATACAAAATTCAAACGCGGTAACCCCTCAGCGCCGCTACCATTGCTGCACGAGAGACATTCGCTAACGATATAGTGCACAGGATTGATGACGGCGATATGCATGTGGGCAGCATTTGGTTTACTGACGAAGCTTATTTTTACCTGGACGGCTTCGTCAATAAACAGAACTGGCGCATATGGGGAACCGAAAAGCCCCATGTTGCAGTCCCATCGCCTCTGCATCCTCAAAAAGTACTGGTCTGGGCCGCCATTTCTTCCAAAGGAATCATTGCCCCATTTTTCAGATCCGAAATGATTACTGCATCACGCTATCTGGACATTCTTCGTGAATTTGTGGCGGTACAAACTGCCTTAGACGACACTGCGAACACCTCGTGGTTTATGCAAGATGGTGCCCGGCCACATCGCACGGCCGACGTCTTTAATTTCCTGAATGAATATTTCGATGATCGTGTGATTGCTTTGGGCTATCCGAAACATACAGGAGGCGGCGTGGATTGGCCTCCCTATTCGCCAGACATGAACCCCTGTGACTTCTTTCTGTGGGGACACTTGAAAGACCAGGTGTACCGCCAGAATCCAGAAACAATTGAACAGCTGAAGCAGTACATCTCATCTGCATGTGAAGCCATTCCACCAGACACGTTGTCAAAGGTTTCGGGTAATTTCATTCAGAGACTACGCCATATTATTGCTACGCATGGTGGATATGTGGAAAATATCGTACTATAGAGTTTCCCAGACCGCAGCGCCATCTGTTGTTGAAAATTGTAACTACTGTAATTTCGAAAGTTCGTCTGCCTGAAAATGTACTGTTGTCCCAAGCATATTGCAACAAACGGTGTATTTCTATCGCTGCTCGTTTAGTTTTTATTACCGTTTCAAATATACCGGTCATTTTTGAAACACCCTGTAAGTAAATACCTGGTGTATTAAATGAGGAAGGGATAAATAAAAAACAGCTGAACTTGACTCTCTTAACGGGAAAACGGTGAATACTGTGCCTTGCGTCTGTGTGAGCATCTAATACATGTCAAAGAAATTGAAGAAAGCGAAAGAAGAATGCGCAACTAGGAAGGCGGGCGTTTCCTGTATTACTATTTCCATAGCGTGGTCGGCGTGGCGGTCGAGTCGGCTGATTTCGTGCGGCTGCATCAAGACTCTGCCGGCGTCGTAGCTGATAGCGTCTAACATGCCCTACGCTGAAAATGGTGACCGAAACCTGCTACTGGAAGTTATCATTACTGGACGACGGTATGCGTCCATCTGCAAGTGCAAACCTACGTGAAACTGCATTAAACAAAGCTCAAAACTGTTTACCATCATCAGACATGTAGTAAATCAAAATGATACTGAGTTTAGCTCTTGATAACGCGCACAGTGGGTGAAGCTCGCCTACTTGGATCTAACATACTTTACTCTCTACGCTATTGGCGTCGGATGCAAAGTTCACTGTCTCATGACAAGCGATAAGAGAACCCTTTCGACTTATCGGAAGCAGTCAAGAGTGAACTCCTGCCTCCTCAGAAGCAATATTCAGAATGCCCAATACTAGTGCGCTCCTCGCACCTGGAGAGAGAGAGAGAGCCGCTCTCCTCCAGCGTCTTGTCTCCGCCCTTCCTCAAATTACGTAGCTCGTACTATTTATCAGAGCGAACATAAGATTCTTGCCAATGAAGAAGTCCCTTTCAAAATTTCCTCCCTCCTTGCCGTCGCATTCCGCGAGGAAAAGAGAGCGACACCCTTTGTGAGACAGAGTATACAAATAAACCAAGAGTTCTCCCTCTGAGTGTTGCCGCCACGTTCCCAGGTGTTTTGCTCGTGGGAAACGGCCAAAATTCCCCGGGCCACTTGAGATTCTTGGACACCCAAGTCGTGCTGTTGCTATTCAACTCGCCGCTCTGTCCGTGTTACCTAGAATCGTGACAAAACTGTTTTCTCTAAGTTTGTAGTTTCCGCTGCCTCGGGCACACGTGCGAATGTCCACGGCTTCCCTTGGCAGGGTGTTGATGCATGCAGCGTCTTCGGCTGTCGCTACTCCTCTGGAGGCCTGCCCTCTGTGAAGCGTGCCGACATAGGCGCGCGACCGCCGCTCGCCCTTGGGCACTACCTGTGTCCACCTGGCCGCCGGGCTTCCCAGATAGGGACGCATCAGAAGAATTCCTTCCATGCCCAGAGTGTACCAAGATTGCAAAGAGAAGAACCATAGCCTTTTACCGATGCTTAATGACGCAATAATTCACCTCCATCACCCTTCATACACTCCTGGAAATGGAAAAAAGAACACATTGACACCGGTGTGTCAGACCCACCATACTTGCTCCGGACACTGCGAGAGGGCTGTACAAGCAATGATCACACGCACGGCACAGCGGACACACCAGGAACCGCGGTGTTGATCGTCGAATGGCGCTAGCTGCGCAGCATTTGTGCACCGCCGCCGTCAGTGTCAGCCAGTTTGCCGTGGCATACGGAGCTCCATCGCAGTCTTTAACACTGGTAGCATGCCGCGACAGCGTGGACGTGAACCGTATGTGCAGTTGACGGACTTTGAGCGAGGGCGTATAGTGGGCATGCGGGAGGCCGGGTGGACGTACCGCCGAATTGCTCAACACGTGGGGCGTGAGGTCTCCACAGTACATCGATGTTGTCGCCAGTGGTCGGCGGAAGGTGCACGTGCCCGTCGACCTGGGACCGGACCGCAGCGACGCACGGATGCACGCCAAGACCGTAGGATCCTACGCAGTGCCGTAGGGGACCGCACCGCCACTTCCCAGCAAATTAGGGACACTGTTGCTCCTGGGGTATCGGCGAGGACCATTCGCAACCGTCTCTATGAAGCTGGGCTACGGTCCCGCACACCGTTAGGCCGTCTTCCGCTCACGCCCCAACATCGTGCAGCCCGCCTCCAGTGGTGTCGCGACAGGCGTGAATGGAGGGACGAATGGAGAAGTGTCGTCTTCAGCGATGAGAGTCGCTTCTGCCTTGGTGCCAATGATGGTCGTATGCGTGTTTGGCGCCGTGCAGGTGAGCGCCACAATCAGGACTGCATACGACCGAGGCACACAGGGCCAACACCCGGCATCATGGTGTGGGGAGCGATCTCCTACACTGGCCGTACACCACTGGTGATCGTCGAGGGGACACTGAATAGTGCACGGTACATCCAAACCGTCATCGAACCCATCGTTCTACCATTCCTAGACCGGCAAGGGAACTTGCTGTTCCAACAGGACAATGCACGTCCGCATGTATCCCGTGCCACCCAACGTGCTCTAGAAGGTGTAAGTCAACTACCCTGGCCAGCAAGATCTCCGGATCTGTCCCCCATTGAGCATGTTTGGGACTGGATGAAGCGTCGTCTCACGCGGTCTGCACGTCCAGCACGAACGCTGGTCCAACTGAGGCGCCAGGTGGAAATGACATGGCAAGCCGTTCCACAGGACTACATCCAGCATCTCTACGATCGTCTCCATGGGAGAATAGCAGCCTGCATTGCTGCGAAAGGTAGATATACACTGTACTAGTGCCGACATTGTGCATGCTCTGTTGCCTGTGTCTATGTGCCTGTGGTTCTGTCAGTGTGATCATGTGATGTATCTGACCCCAGGAATGTGTCAATAAAGTTTCCCCTTCCTGGGACAATGAATTCACGGTGTTCTTATTTCAATTTCCAGGAGTGTATATTGCAATAAACTAGTGACTGATTTTAAAAGCAACTATCTCCTTTAATTAAAAACATGAAAAGCTTTGACGCTTTTCAAGGTTAGATAGGTTTAAGTAATTCTAAGTTCTAGGGGACTGACGAGCTCAGAAGTTAAGTCCCATAGTGCTCAGAGCCATTTGCCAACGGCGCTCAGGTTGATGCCGTGTTCCTTGACTTCAGTAAGGCATTTGACACCGTCTCGCATTGCCGTTTAATGAAAAAAAAAACGAGCTTACGGTGTATCGGAGCAGACCTGCGATTGGATTCAAGACTTTCTTACAGGCCGAACTCAACACGTCGCTCTTAACAGAACTAAATCGACAAATGTGAAGGTAATATTCGGAGTACCACAGGGAAGTGTGATAGGACTGTTGCTATTCACAGTATATATAAATGATCTAGTAGAAACTTCGAATGCTCTTTAAGTCTATTCGCAGATGATGCAGTTGTTTATACCAAAGTAGCATCGCCAGACGATAGTAAGAATTTGCAAAACGACCTGCAGAAGATTGATGAATCGTGCAGACTCTGGCAGTTGACCCTGAACTTAAATAAATGTAACATATTGCGCATACATAAGAAAAGAAATCCACTACTGTACAGCCACACTATTAATGACAAACAGCTGGAGACAGCGAGTGCCGTAAAATATCTAGGCATAACTATGCAGAGTGACCTTAAGTGGAATGACCATATAAAACAGGTAGTGGGAAAAGCAAACACAAAACTCAGTGTCATCGGAGGAATATTAAGGAAATGTAGCTCATCCACGAAAGAAGTGGCTTATAAGGCGCTTGTTCGCCCGATTCTTAAGTATTGTTCATCACTCTGGGGTCCGTATGAGGTAGGGCTGACAGAGCAGATAGAGAAGATCCAACGAAGAGCGGCGCGTTTCGTCACGGGATCGTTTAGCTGGCGAGAGAGCGTTACGGAGATGATAAACACTCCACTGCCAGACGTTACAAGACAGACGTTGTGCATGACAGAGAGATTTACTACTGAAATTTCGGGGCAGCAATTTTGAGGAGTAGTCAGACTACATATTAATTCACCCCACATAAATCTCTCGTATTGACAACGAGGAGAAAATTAGATAAATTGGAGCCAATATAGAGGCTCACCGACAATCATCTTCCCACGCACTATTCGCGAGTGGTACAGGGTTGGAGGGATCAGATAGTGGTACCGAAAGTACCCTCCGCCACACACCAATAGGTGGATTGCGGAGTATGATGTAGATATTGATGAGGCGGGGAGGCCAGCTGACCCCAGACTGAATTCACCCGGCGACATAACGATGAGGGCTGGCATGCTGGCCAGCCTGGATGTGGTTTTTAGAGGGTTTCCCCACATCCGAAAGAAGATTAGGGTTTAACATAAAATTACACTTTAATGTCCTATCGACAACGGGGTCGTTAAAGGTACAAGCTAGGATTAGCGAAGGGTCGGAATAGAAATAGGTTGTGGCCTTCTCGAAGGAATCATTCGGACATTTGCCTTAGCGATTTAGGGAAATCACGGGATACCTGGACACTGACAAACTCGTCGCTGAGCGTCCAAGAGTTCCAACCACACACACACACACACACACACACACACACACACACACACACACACACGGGAAACCTAATTCCTTATGCCAACATTCGGTTCCCAAATCCGTCTACGTGATGACAGGGCCGGCAGCCACGTACGGTCTCAGTTTTATATTTCGCAGACATTTAGGAAACATTGTCACACCTGCACTGAAGTAACACTATAACACTAGATGCAGAGGGATGGGCTACATGAATTACGTTCTGGGGAGGGTGAGTGATGATGCCAGGAAGGGCATCCACTACCACTGACGATGCCAAGTACGAAATAGCCTGACAACTCCGTGTAGTATAATAAACTAACCTTTCTCGTTTACTTAAGTACCATGTTGACCGATTTGGGTATCCTTGAAATCTATGTGCTAAAATCGAAGGATTAATTTCGTTATTCTTTTATATAATACAAAGGAAATTCCTTAGAGTCTTACTCACTTCACAGATTTTCTTCTGTCTAGATGCAAGTAAGATCGCCCTATTTATACACTATGTGATCATAAGTATCTGGACATCTGGCTGAACATGGTTTACAAATGGTTCAAATGGCCTTGAGCACTATGGGACTTAACATCTGAGGTCATCAGTCCCCTAGAACTTAGAACTACTTAAACCTAACTAACCTAAGGACATCACACACATCCATGCCCGAGGCAGGATTCGAACCTGCGACCGTAGCAGTCGCGTGGTTCCAGACTGAAGCCCTTAGAACCGCTCGGCCACAACGGCCGTCAAAATGACTTACAAGTTCGTGGCACCCTCCATCGGTAATTCTGGAATTCAGTATGGTGTTGGCCCACCCTTGGTCATGATGACAGCTTCCACTCTCGCAGGCAAACGCTCAGCCAGGTGCTCGATGGCTTCTTGTGGAATGACAGCCCATTCTACACGGAGTACTGCACTGAGGCTAGTTATCGATGTCGTTCGGTGAGGCCTGACACGAAGTCGGCGGTCCAAAACATCCCAATGGTGTTCTACAGGATTCAGGTCAGGACTCCGTGCAGGCTAGTCTATTACAGGGATGTTTCTCTCATGTGATCACTCCGCCACAGGCCGTGCATTATGAACAGATGCTCGATTATGTTGAAAGATGCAGTCGCCATCCTCAAATTGCTCTTCACCAGTGGGAAGCAAGAACGTGCTTAAAACATCAAGGTACGCCTGTGCTGTAGTAGTACCACGCTAAACAACAAGGGGTGCAAGCCCCCTCCAAGAAAAACGACCACACCATACCACTACCGCCTCCGAATTTTACTGTTGGCACTACAGATGCTGGCAGATGACGTTCACCGGGCATTCGGTATACCCACACCCTGCCATCGGATCGGCACATTGTGTACCATGATTCGTCACTCCACGCAACGTTTTTCTACTGTTCAATCACCCAATGTTTACGCTTCTTACACCAAAGGAGGCGTGGTTTGGCATTTACCGGCGTGATGTGTGGCTTATGAGCAGCTGCTCGACCATCATATCCAAGTTTTCTCACCTTCCCCCTAACTGTCATAGTACTTGCAGTTGATCCTGATGCAGTTTGGAATTCCTGTGTCGGGTCTGGATAGATGTCTGCCTATTACAAATTACGACCTTCAACTGTCGGCGGTCTCTGTCAGTTAACAGACGAGGTCAGCCTGTACATGCCACTTCACGCTTCCACTCCACTATCACATCGGAAACAGTGGTCCTAGGGATGTTTATGAGTGTGGAAATCTCGCTTCCAGACGTATGCACAAGTGACAATCACCTAACTACTTTCGAAGTCCGTGAGTTCGGCGGAGCGCCCCATTCTGCTCTCTCACGATGTCTAGTGATACTGAGGTCGCTGATACGGACTACCTGGCCGTAGGTGGCAGCACAGTGCTCATAATGTGGAAAACTTATGTTTTTGGGGGTGTCCGGATACTTTTGTTGATATAGTGTATCTGTGAGTTACTTGGAGTAATAATATTGCTATTGAGTTAAGGTGACTTACTATTTGTTGAATATGAACCACAAATATCATTATTTTCTGTATCAGTTTCTTACGTGCTTCAGCAGTTTAATTCCACTGTGAAGCTAAAGTTTGGTGATGTGACGGTTACCTGCCATCAGCGTGCTGTCATATGCGTATTTACATCCTTTCTCTAAGAACCTTCAGTCTACAATGTTCGTTATACGAACCTTATTATCCTTTCTGTGTACTGCGACACATTATATCGCATTGTGTGGCATTTTAACAAGGCCGCCCATCATCCTACTTTCCGCTCTTCGACAGCCATCTCCGTACCTTAATTCATCATAACGAGAAAAGTAATGGCAACGATGCTCAGAATGAGTTTCAGCGAGGACTTCGTTGAAATGTTATTTTAGCTGCAAACTAAACATGGTCATTTCCACTCCCACTGCAGTCTTTGTGCCCATCCCGTCTCAGAACGATTAGTATTCTCAGGGACATTGCAGTCTAGCATTACATCTTTATTTTGCTGATATTTCTGTGACAAAAATCACAGGAACCATGGAATGAAGCCGGGAATATGAAGAAGACAATAGTTTGTGCATTTCTTTACATCGTATACAACTTTTTGGAACAGACTTTGTCAGACGTTAAAACTGCTAACTCCCACATATACGACTATAATTTAAACCTTTAAATTTTCACTTTGACAAAATAAAAGACAGAATACGACGTAAAGGTAATAGAAATGTTAGTTACTGAATGTTAAACGATTTGTTTACAGTGAGATAGTATGTTAGAATGGCCGGCCGCGGTGGCCGAGCAGTTCTAAGCGCTCAGTCCGGAACCGCGATACTGCTACGGTAGGAGGTTCGAATCCTGCCTCCGGCATGGATGTGTGAGATGTCCTTAGGTTAGTTAGGTTTAATTAGTTCTAAGTTCTAGGGGAGTGATGACCACATATGTTAAGTCCCATAGTGCTCAGTCATTTGAACCATTTTATGTTAGAATGAGCTCCTTTCTTTATGCATCTTCTGTTTTCTTGTCTACAACGGAACCAAGAAAAACATCTCCACAAATAATTAGTAGTACATGTCAAGGACAAGTAATGAGATCTGTTCGCTTCGTAATGCTCACCAAAGTGTAAGATTTTGTATTGTCAACAGTCTCCGAACACAAAATTGTGATCTACTCCAATGAAGCAATAATTCTCATCCAACGAGGGCGGTAGTTCCCAAACTAGGCAGGGGGAAAATGTAATTTTGTGAGGGGTAAAAACAAAAGATTTCAACTGTACTTCAGTTATGAAACTAAACAAATAAATGTAAATGTCGTGTGACTAGGGCCTCCCTTCGGGTAGACCGTTCGCAGGGTGCAAGCGTTTAGATTTGACTCCACTTCGGCGACTTGCGCGTCGATGGGGATGAAATGATGATGATTACGACGACACAGCACCCAGTCCTAGAGCGGAGAAAAATCTCCGCCCCAGCCGGGAATCGAACCCGGACCCTTAGGATTGACATCTTTTTTTCTTTTGTTTTTAAATCATCTCGTTTTGATCGCTTTCGTTCGTTGCATCTGCTCGGGGCGGACGTCGTAAGACATCCGTTTAAGTTCGTTGTTGATGAATTAACTCATTTTTTTTATTACAGAGGGCGGCTAACCCTCTGACCGAACACGCTGAGCTACCGTGCCGGCGTTCTGTCGCGCTGACCACTCAGCTACCGGGGGCGGACAGTTATGAAACTGAATTTGTTTTAATAGACCTGTTATGATACACAATAGTAAGGGGTAGAAATTAGAAATAAATGTTAAAACTCTCTGACACTGCCTCAGGCAGATTCAAGTCATACCAGAGAGGGAGGCGGAAGCAGGAACCGAACCATTGTCTGAGAAGTGGGTCAGGTCGACGACACTTTCTGCCGAGTAAGGAATAAGCATTCAGCAGAAAAGAGGACGGAAAATCAAAGGAAGCGAGACAAGCATATTCATTGCCTCACAAGGCATGTTGCATCTATTACATAAGAGCACGTAGCGAGGGACCGACATAGCAGTTAACAGGCAGTGAAGTGAATGTAGCAGGATAAGGACACATTCGATCATTAAGAACCGAGCTTTGCGTCATAGCCTCACACCAGCTTCCTTTAAATACTCTAGTTCTCCAGCTCTTATCATTAATCGATCGCTGGGAGCGGTGGTATTCACAGTAATAGCAGTGATTCCGGTAATGTACTGAACTACTTCCTAGATGCTCCAGCACAGTTATGAACTGCTGAAAACGTACTCAAGGTGACAGCCTTCACCTGATGAAATTTGTGCTGCTCGCTGCCTACCACCTAGTGGTTGGAGAAACTGACTGTTCTGAGAACACTACATCGCAGAGTGCTGCCAATACCCGACATCGGCGTGGGAGCCAGCAACGAGACCGCCTGAGGTCCACGTTTCTGTTCAACATTCAAGCGCCTTCGGGTGCTGACGCCTGACAGTGGTAGCGAGGGGATCAGCTGGCAGCACGACTACCGACACGAGGTGCATTGCGGATGGGTCATCAAGGGTCATCGTAGAGCTGGGTTGAGACCGAGCACACACCGTAGCTGCTGCGAGGGCCATTTCACATTGGGCAGCCGTCGCCAACAGCCGCCGAGCCGCCACGATCGCACGTGATCAAATAACTAAACTCTAATGCTGTTTTGAAGCCGTCGTTGGCGCTTCGGAGGTTCCAAGCAACTATCGTGACGTCACGGGGAGGTGTCTGCGCTCAGCCCTCTGAAGATCGTCCCTATTATTACTGTTTTATAAGAAATACTAACGCGATTTCTTTACAGAAGAATGGAAAAACTGGTAGAAGCCGACCTCGGGGAAGATCAGTTTGATTTCCGTGGAAATATTGGAACACGTGAGGCAATACTGACCCTACGACTTACCTTAGAAGCTAGATTAAGAAAAGGCAAACCTACGTTTCTAGCATTTGTAGACTTAAAGAAAGCTTTTGACAGTGTCGATTGGAATACTCTCTTTCAAATTCTGAAGGTGGCAGGGGTAAAATACAGGGAGCCAAAGGCTATTTACAATTTGTACAGAAACCATATGGCAGTAATAACAGTCGAGAGACATGAAAGGGAAGCAGTGGTTGGGAAGGGAGTGAGACAGGGTTGTAGCCTCTCCCCGATGTTATTCACTCTGTATATTGAGCAAGCAGTAAAGGAAACAAGAGAAAAATTCGGAGTAGGTATTATAATACATGGAGAAGAAATAAAAACTTTAAGGTTCGCCGATGACATTATAATTCTGTCAGAGACAGCAAAGGACTTGGAAGAGCAGTTGAACGGAATGGACAGTGTCTTGAAAGGAGGATATAAGACAACCATCAACAAAATCAAAACATGGATAATGGAATGTAGTCGAAGTAAATCGGATGATGCTGAGGAATTATATTAGGAAATGAGACGCTTAAAATAGTAAATGAGTTTTGCTATTTGGGGAGCAAAATAACTGATGATGGTCGAAGTAGAGTGTATATAAAATGTAGACTGGCAATGGCAAGGAAAGCGTTTCTGAAGAAGAGAAATTTGTTAACATCGAGTATAGATTTAAGTGTCAGGAAGTCGTTTCTGAAAGTATTTGTGTGGAGTGTCGCCATGTATGGAAGTGAAAAGTGGACGATAAATAGTTTAGACAAGAAGAGAACAGAAGCTTTCGTAATGTGGTGCTATAGAAGAATGATGAAGATTAGATGGGTAGATCACATAACTCATGAGGAGGTACTGAACAGAACTGGGGAGAAGAACAATTTGTGGCACAACTTGACTAGAAGAAGGAATCGGTTCGTAGGACATATTCTGAGGCACCAAGCGATCACGAATTTACTACTGGAGGGGAGCGTGGAGGGTAAAAATCGTAGAGGGACACCACGAGATGAATACACTAAACAGATCCAGAAGGATGTAGGTTGCAGTAGGTACTGGGAGATGAAGCTTGCACAGGATAGAGTGGCATGGAGAGCTGCATCAAACCAGTCTCTGGACTGAAGGCCACAACAGCAACTAGCATTAATACGAGACACAGTGTAGTGGGGGTTACAGTCTGTGTAAAAGATGTATGAATATCTTCTTTCTCACACAATACACTCCTTACACTCCTACTGTTAGTACTCTGTACCATGCAGCAGTAACATTGAGACACATACATCACAAATGCTTGAATATCTCATGAAAATGTTTTCTCCAGCGTGTACATGGTTCCCACAAGAGACCAGAAATTGCTTCATTATTCACTTCCCAATAATAAACATAGTAATTGACAGCACAGCACAACAGTAACTATGTAGTGCTTACTACTCCGCTGTAGGACCTGTTCGCACTTCCTATTTTTTTTTTTACTGCTTTGGCCTACCAAAGACCATATGAAATTACTTCTGTCTTCTTTCTTTTCTCCTTTCTTTTCAGTAATTTTTTTTCTTGCCCTGTCTAATTCTCTTCTTTCTTCTGTCCATATTGCGACTTCCTTTCCCTTTATTTTCTTCTGGACACCCACTTTGGCTTGCTACAAACTTTTCTCTTTCTCCTAATTCTTTCTCCATTATTTCGTTTTCCCTCAAGTCTGCTTTAACTTCTTTGATCCACGTCATTGATGTTTGTGGTTTTCTATAAAAAAAGTTAAATATTCTTTTTGTTATTCTTTTTCAATCTATCCTTTTTAGGTGTCCATAGAATATAAATGTTCTCTTCATCATTGTGTCTAACATTCGTTCTATTCTTTCGTAAACTTCTTTATTTCTTCCTAATTTCCATTTCCCATTGTCATGTATTGATTTCAATATTTTCATCATTATTTTCCTTTCCTTCTTTTCTATTTCCCCTTTCACCTAATTATTTCGCTGCATTATTTATTATTATTAGTTGTTATTAGCGGTAGTTACGGTGTATATTCAGTCTTTTCGTGGAAAGTGAGCAGCTACTTGATCAAGTACTAGCTTCTCCAAGGTCTGCAAAGTGTGCAAAACAGTCTGGTCAACGGTATGATGACGACATGCCCCTCCATACAGTATCTGCATGACACCATAAGGCAGAAGATGACACGGCGTCCGGTAGGCACCGCGTGACACTTCAGGTCCTGGCAAGGAACAGTGGTCTGACATACAACAGTGACAGTCAAAGGTCTCTCATCCTCTGCCAATTCGAAAATAAGGAGCCCAGTAATCAAATGATTTATAGACAGCAGGCCAATTCGAAAATAAGGAGGCCAGTAATCAAAAGTTTAACAGGCAGTAGGCCTAAGTATAATGCATAATACTAATTTGGTTGAGTTTAAAAAGCGGTACAGTGTGTTAGTGAAGCAATTATCGCTAGGGAGAGGAGTGGTGCAGAGGAAGCTTCTTTTGTAACAAGAAGTGTCTATCCTCAATGTGGACATGCAGCTTTGTTTTCCGTGTAGGAGTTGTAGGTAGCACTCGAGATGCACTGGAAATTCATTCTATACAAAAAAGGTTGTTAGGAATAAACAGTAGCAATTGTCTCAGTGATTCATTAATCGTAGTTGATTGAAACACCTATAAAAACTAAACGTCATTTATCTTTCGCCATTTTAAAAAGATTTTTCAGAGAAGATTGTTTTGCTTCCTAAGTTTAGGGAGGAAGTAAAAACACTTCTGCTACCCGCAACGTATACAGCGTGTAAGTAACGTAAGCGCTCGCCACGGTATTTTACGGCGCTTAAGAAGACACGGAGACACAGTCATTTTTATTTTGTCCCTTGTCAGTAAAGCAGATATGACAGGGCAACCAAAAACCCTGCACCATCGTTCGTACAGTTGGTAGGAATTTGAATGCAGATGTCGATGTCAGCTGACGGAATGCGCCTCGTGAATATATTTTAATGTTAACATAAGAAGATATATGTGCGAAATATTTAAAACGTACAAAAGAGGTAACACATAGTATACGGTATTCGAATCAAAGAACTTCCTGTCATGGAAGAATCCTTTTAGGTCTGTAACTGAAGGCATGGCGTCTGATGGCACAGTTACCACATCTAGTATAATAGGGGAAGACAAACTTCATCCCGATCACTTTTTATGTTTTATATTTATTACCGGTTTCGTTCTTTGTTGCAGGTCAGCTTCTCATCAAATACCTAATAAAAGAGATGAAAGATGTATGATAGACCAAAAAGGATCGTTATGTGGTGTTAAAATACATGCAGCAGTAATACACCAACAGAAACAAAATATCGTAAAACAATCCTTATTTAATTACTGAGAATCGTAGTTCGTGATCAGAAAGAAGGTACAATCAAAACAAAGTAAGTTCTGCAGAATGAACTGTAATAAAAGTTACGCAAATTATCACGTGGCTGACAATTTATTCCAGCACCCTCTTTTATTAGATAGAGATCCGGAGGTCACGTGTAAAAAAAGACCGACGTCGGTGTTCCGAATAAACATTTCTTCATTCTCTCTAAAAGCTATGGGCTAAAACATTGTAAACTGTTTTTAAGTACAATCAGAAATATAATACGAGTGCTGTTTTTCTTCCACCTCCGATCTGTCGCAAAATTAAAACAGTGAAAATCCGTTAAAGCTTTGCGCAGATGTGTTGGACAGAGTCTCTAGTACGCCCTCTATCGCGTAACGCCGCACTTTTCATTTCTGAGCGTAAAGTGAACGCATAAAGATGCGTAGAAAATAGTGTCTCCCACTATTTTCATGCAGCCCACATAATGCAACTGTCACGCTTTTCCTACTACTTGACAATTCTCGGCTGCATACTGTACGTGGAAGGAAGACGTTCCTGCAGCATTTTCTATGGGAAGTGTTTGATCACGCCCCATACGGTCCGGAAATGGCTCCCTCTGATTTTCATCTCTTCGCTTACATGAACCGCTGCCTATGCGGATAGCATTTTGTCGCCGACAAGGAGCTGCAGACTAGTGTAGGGATTTGGCGGAAATCACACGCGACTGCGTTCTGTGACGAGGTTGTTGGAAAGTAAATACCATGCACCAAAAATGTCGAGTCGGAGCGGCCACTATGTAGAGACGTAGCTGGAGTTGTAGCTAACTGTTGAAAATAAAACATTTTTTATTTTCACTGCGGTTTTCATTTCGCAACCGATCGAATGTTGGAAAAAAAATCCTCGTAATGTTAGCTACAAACAGATATTTGCGACGTACTAAATTAGAGCGACGGTCAATACACGCCAATTGGCAATGTGCAAATGCGAGTAGGGCTCGCGCACTGGGCGTTCCGTACAGACTTAATTATGTATATAGACAGTTCATCTGTTCAAAGACTCGAAAATCTCGACGATATTTTACTGTTATCGACATTGGTACACAGATTCCAAGACTTTCGAGAATAATTTAAGTTGAAGCATGACGTCGGATAACAAATGACAAAAGATATATTTTCTGTCTGATATAATTCCAAATCACCAGTTTCCTGATTTTTTTTCCATTTCTTGTGCTGTGAAACCTTGCTTCTTGTCAAATTTCATGCCTCTGCGTCAGCGGAAAGTATCCTCTAGGTTTTGATAAATGAGTTTTCGAGCATCGAAGTATGTAACATAAATTGATGTATCCGTTAGTTGCATTATCTTAGAAGCTTACATTTATAACACCACCAAGGGACTACAGACCACAGTACATGATATAAATTTCTACTTGATACGTTTACTTGTTCCTGAGAAAAAGGGGGTTTACCAGACGGACAGTCAGATAAGATATTACACAAATTTATTTTCGTGTGATTACAAAATTGCAATTTTAGAATATTTTTCTTTACTTGTACAGCACAACCTAATTTCTTTCATAGTTCACGATTCCTCACCAATGGGAAAGACCCTATAGCTTTTGAGAAGTGAGTTTGAATAGGTATGTGACAAATGGCCTTATCTTCTAATTGCAAGGACTTAGAAGCTTACATTTATTAAAATGCCAAACCACTATTGAGCTTAGTAGGTCACATAAATTTCAGCTTGATACGTCTAGCCGTTCGTGACAGACAGACGAATAACGAAGTGATCCTAAAAGGATTTCATTTTTACCGACTGAGGTACGGAAGCCTGAAAGTAAGGAAAACAGGCTATATTTTATTGATTTGCCTAATAGTGGCTCAGTATCTAAACACACACTAAATTTCAAACTGTTTTATTGTTGATATATATGAGATTTCTTGTCACACTATAACACTCCTGTCTGCTACTGCTGTACCATAACCTTAAAGTTGGAAGCAGGTTGTGAAGTAAAACTATTTTATTAAAGCAATTATGGTACAACGCAACAGACCAGTGTTACCCTCTGAGAGGAATTTTGTTATGTTGACCGTGTTTTACCTAATGGAGGTGACTTATCGGAAAATGAAAGTCAGAATTACGTAAATATTCGAACAGTAACAAACAATATTTTTGCCTCTCTACATTGTTTAAAGAAAAAGGAAAACGGTCGCCAGCCTAATTAGGCAAGGGAAAGATTAACGTTCTCGTTTAAGAAAGTAGTTATGAGTAACTTTAACGGATAAACACAACGTAGACCTGGCCACACGCGAGTGCAATTAAATCTGACACATACATATGTTTACGGTAAGATTGAGCGGCACAAACTATTTGAAAAAATATAACAGATACCGAAACAAATTACTAGTTTCAGGATTTCTTCAAGTTGAATGGTCTTTATAACATTGCTATTACCATTCACTGCAGCATCATAAATTGGATACAGATTAAGTATTATTTTTCAAACACTTTCCTAATTGAAATAGAATTATAAATGTTGTTCACTGCTAAATAATGAGCTGGTAACAGGTTAAGTCTCTCTCAGTTAAATGCTTTACTATTGAAAATGAAAGTTAAATGGAATTCAAAAACAGGTTACTTTTCACTGTCTTTTGAATAAAGAAATAACTGTTTTCTTAAATAGTGGTAAAGGATGACCTGTGGATCTTATTACACTATTAATATGCACTTTCAATACCCAAAAGAATTGCTTAGCAAGTATGATTGTATAACTTTCCATAAATGTAGTCCACGACTTTTACTACAATGAGACACAATGTTGACAAATTTACAAGAAACTGACTCACCTTTTACAATTTACTACAGGCAGCACTATGATCATTAACTAAGCAAAACTTTATAAGCCTCAGTTTTAAGAACTTTTAATCTTTAAAAGAAACAGCAAATCGTCTGTATTACCACAGTCTTCTATTTTCAAGTAAATGATTAAATAGGTGACTTTGAAACTTCACAAAACTACATTTACTACCTCCCACAATTTCACTAAATCCACAGTAAATCTGAATATGCCCTTCTCATCAAAGATCAAATAACATTATGTAATTAAATTTAATAGTCATGGGTGACTGGAATTCAAGCGTAGGAAAAGGGAGAGAAAGAAACATAGTAGGTGAATATGGATTGGGGCTAAGAAATGAAAGAGGAAGCCGCCTGGTAGAATTTTGCACAGAGCATAACTTAATCATAGCTAACACATGGTTCAAGAATCATGAAAGAAGGTTGTATACATTCCACTTGCAAGTGCCCCAAAGTTCGAAACTGCAAACATGGCAAACATGGTGAGAGAAATAAATGTAACACTTAAAGGAGAAAATTCTGTCAATCAAAGACGTTCTACATTGAAGTGAACCGCTAACAAGAAAAGAAAATTATTCGTATATTGCTGGGTTGGCTCTCTACACCACTGAGGACATCGTGCGCACGTAGAAATGCAGCGCTTGTTGCCCGCTAGGACTTCAGAGATCGGCCAATGAGCTTCTGCGGGGCGGATGACGTCGCGTGACGCCCTGTGTTCCTACCTGCTGCATAATTAGCGGCTGACACGCTATCAGTCCACGCCGGCCTCAATAACATTTTTAATTGGCACATTAATTACTGAACAATTATTGAATTTCGGGTACGTCACACGTCATTTCCGCTCCACAGTTTACAATGGAAGCCCATAAATCGGGTGATAATTGAAATTTCGCTTAACCGCATACCGAGTTGCCACCTACGAGCGAATCACGCTGATGAGGTGAGCTGTGCTTCATCGGCATACCGCATACCACAAATGCCACACGCGCTCATTACAAACGAACAGAAGCGAATTGCACATGCCAATCGAGAAGCGGCAGCAAAGCATCTTTGTAGCATAATTTGGCTATTAGTGCTTTTGTGAAGTACCCTATACTTTGATCAAATGTGATCTTGCTACTTAAAAATGTCCCAAATATATTAGTCTGGAAACTGATGAAGAACGGAACTTATATTCCAGAGGAGTGATGCTTTAATCCCCGTCGAGGCATCTAGAATTCCATTATACGTTATTTCTACATATAACGAGATGGTTCCGTTGAAAAGATTGTAAGTTGCCTGTTCATTCGGCACTTCCATTTCTTCACATTATATTTTGTTTCTATTAGATCGCGATATTTATCACTGCAGTACTTAACGCGAACCGTTGTCTATACTGACAGGCGTAGTCCACTTCACGGTGCAGTTACGACTGTGCAGAAAACATCTAGTCGTAATGTTTGTGACGTGTGTAACGTCTCCTGGCAAAACACATATTATATGTGCTAAAAAGGAAAAAAAAATTGAACTGGATAATTGTAATTTTATTTATGCATGGACAATGATTCTGTGATCTTTGTGTAATAAAGAGAAACCATTATGAGGCATGTTTTATACTTGTATAGAATTATATATCGATTTTTTTAAAGATAATATCCGTGTCGGCGAGTACTGAAACCGCCACAGACGATACTTATTAAATATCAAACAAAGATTTAAATATATAGAACCGAGTATAAATAGTAGTAACCGAGCATTAATTTCTCTGTCGTCTTTTTCTAGTTACGTGAGTAGGAAGAGCCTGTGACGCTGTATTGTATGCTTGTGTAGCATTCTTTTGTCAAGACTGAGAGAAGGGCGCCATTAGGTTCAAATGGTTCAAATGGCTCTGAGCACTATGCGACTTAACTTCTGAGGTCATCAGTCGCCTTGAACTTAGAACTAATTAAACCTAACTAACCTATGGACATCACACACATCCATGCCCGAGGCAGGATTCGAACCTGCGACCGTAGCGGTCACTCGGCTCTAGACTGTAGCGCCTAGAACCGCACGGCCGGCAGGGCGCTATTAGGCATTGACTTGTGAAGGTGTCAAAGAATTTAATCGGTCTCAATGTTTTGAATAGAGTTATTTAGTGAAAACTTGCATTATGATTTGTAATAAGCTTGCCTGGTATTTTATCCCATCCTTTTAAGACATTTTCAGCTGTTTAAATATTATTAGTGGTGCAGAGCCGCGCTACGAACGAACGAGCCGCTGCCGCGGCGCATTCAGACTGCATTAAATAAAACCAATCATACCGCAAAGAAGCGGACAGGTAATAGTGAACTAAAATTATTTCTTTCAGCTTTCGAGATTGCAGGGAAGAGCAGCAGATTTTATGATGTGTTTTACAGGTTGAGGCGGGCTGCGGATGATATATTATTAACAGTGCAAAAAGGTAATTTACCTTCTGACATAAAAGAAATCTTGCTGAGCGTAGTTCTGGTCTGGCAAACATTCTAGTAAGAACATTTTTTCTCTGATAATAGTCTCATGTTCTCTTGTTAGTCGTGGTACTTTTTGGCGTTAACAAAAGTTAACTGTTAAAAAAAGGCCACTGCAAAATTTTAATGTTGAGCAAACATTGCGTACTGTTACTTCAGTATTGATAACGTAATAATTTTCAGTAACATTTTCAATGACTGTAGAGTAAGAAAGATAGGTTGAACTTTATAGCGAGTTACAGTAACGAAACATCTACATCTACGTGATTACTCTGGTATTCACAATAAAGTGCCTGGCAGAGGGTTCAATGAACTACATTCATGCTGTCTCGCTACCGTTCCACTCTCGAACGGCACGCGGGAAAAACGAGCACTTAAATTTTTCCGTGCGAGCCCTGATTTCTCTTATTTTATCGTGACGATCATTCCTCCCTCTATAGGTGGATGCCAACAGAATGTTTTCGCAATCGGAGGTGAAAACTGGTGATTGAAATTTCATGAGAAGATCCCGTCGCAACGAAAAACGCCTTTGTTTTAATGATTGCCACTCCAATTCACGTATCATGCCTGTGACCCCATCTCCCCTATTTCGCGATAATAAAAAACGAGCTGCCCTTATTTGTACTTTTTCGATGTCATCCGTCAGTCCCACCTGATTCGGATCCCACACCGCACAGCAGTACTCCAGAATAGGGCGGACAAGCGTAGTGTAAGCAGTCTGTTTGGTAGACCTGTTGCACCTTCTAAGTGTTCTGCCAATCAATCACAGTCTTTGGTTTGCTCTACCCACAATATTATCTATGTGATCGTTCCAATTTAGGTTATTTGTGATTGTAATCCCTAAGTATTTAGTTGAATTTACAGCCCTCAGATTTGTGTGACTTTTTTTCTCAGAACATATTTACTGTTAAGCGTCAGAATTTGGTGACAACATACATCTGCATGTCTTGTCCATGTCCGATTTTTCTGTGTAGTCTCCATCACGTCGTTCTTTGCCCGTACGCCGACGTTGTGGAAGAGCATGTATTCCCTACTGGTAAAAGCTCTTGTCCTGTAGTCGTAGCCATGTTTTTATTGCGTTACTGACACTCCCGTCATCTTCAAAGTGTATTCCCCGTAGACAATCTTTAAGCGGCCCAAAGAGATGGAAGTCCGAGAGTGCCAGGTCTGGACTGTAGCGTGGATGGGACGATGATGTCCAGCTCAATTTGGCGATGTGTTTCCGGGTTCTCAGACTTCTGTGTGGGCGTGCGCTATCGTGTTGGAGAAAGATTTCGCTGGATTCTTGTCCGATCGAACACGTCGGAAATGGCTCTTTAGTTTATTCACTGTCTTCATGAGAGCCTCTGATTTGATGGTTGACCCTCTTGGCATCACGTCCATGAAATGACGTCATCACAATCCGAGAAGACTGTCACCACGACTTTTCCGGCAGAGGTGATTGTCCTGAATTTCTGCTTTTGTGGTGAATGAGGATGATGTCACTCCACTGACTGCCTTTTCGTTTCCGACGCAAAGTGGTGCACCCAGATTTCGTCACCCGTAACGATCCGTGACGGAAAGGTATCTCCGTCGGTCCCAAAACGCTCCAACAATTCAGATGAAATGGCCTTTCTTTGAATCTTGTGGTCCGCTGTGAGCATTCGTGGACTCCATCGTGAGCACCTCTTTGAACAACCGAGTCTCGATCATTGCAGACCCACTTGCAATGCTGACCGACAACTGTAAAGCCAATTGTCAAGTTGTGATGCTCCGGTCGGCACGAATAATGGCATCAGCTCGACTCAGCATGTTTGGAGGAGTAGCTGTGACAGGATGCTCCGAGCGTTCTTAGCGCTATGGAGTAGTCAAACGGCCAGAGACAATCAGTCTCCCACATGGAAAATGGCAGTCGTATTCCTTGGCATTGCTGATGTGAAAATTTATTCCCGATAGTGGTGGAACGTTTGATCCTCGTTCTCAACATTGAAGTAATACGTCATTTTCTTCGTGATTTCTCAAGAAGTAGATTGGAAACTTCTCTGAGATCCCCTGCTATACCTGCAGGACAGGACACACAGTTTAATTTGTGGAAAGGGGCGAAATGAGTGGTTGTCAGTTGCACTCGAACATACTACTTTATTCATATGACGAAAATTACAAGAGTAAAGAAAACATTAAAAACAGAGCAAGTCAAACATTAATTTTAAAACTTAATTCCCGGCTAAATGCGCCATTCAATCTCACGCTTTAAGGGCAAAACAACTTTAATTTAAAATCGGCTGAAGGCCAATAACTTAAGACTCCAAAACAGGAATAAGAATTTTAAAAGGGAGAAGGCCTTATCCTAAAAATTTCTTTAAATCAGTATGAATGCCCAAACAATCTCACGCCTTAAGGGCAAAACAACTTTAATTTAAAACAGACTAGAAGCTATACATAAACAAACAACAAGGAAAAATAAGAAAAGGCAGTACATCAAATGGCGCTCAGAAGTTTCCAAGGGTCGGCCTGGAATTCAAACAGTAACGTTCGCTTCGGTGAGACACGCAGTTGGCCAATCAACTCTCAATTCACGGCAACCCAACCGACAGACAGTCAGTGGACCAAGCGACAGTACAGCTCCACCCGACCAGCACACAACAGGGAGTTCAATGGAACACGCAGAAGGTATCGGCGCTCACAAGGAATTACACACTCAGCTGTCAAACTACAAGCCGTGCTGGACAGCCACAACACGACAAAGAAAATACACTGCCTGAATTTGCGTCAACGGCCAGGCTAGGTAACTGGAACGTTAACGGCCACAAGGCAGAAGATTCCGCTAGTGCATTTCAATTCAAAAATAATCAAGCTAAGTTAAACTCCACAAGAGGGCGGCTAGAATTTCGCCAACTTGAAAATGCACGTTGTTGCTCACGGGAATGTCCCAACAGCCCACAACGGAATTCAGACGACACGATGTGAACAATTGGGGCTGGATGGTAGATTAAGTAAAGATTCAACTTTCGTGTCCGGGATCTGTGAACCGCGGACCTCGTAGCAATGGGAACAGCCCCTCACACTCCGAGCGTGCGTGGACGCCACCAGCGGACGCGGCCGAACTTTGCACCACGGAGACTTCATCGCTGCTCCACGCCAACCGATCAACTGCCCGCACACGGCACAGTCGGAAACTATAAGCGCGAGGCCAAAGATAGAACAAAGGTGCCAATATCGATAAACGCTGCTGCTGTCACTACCGGAGAGAGAGAGTAACAGCATAATCGCGACAACTGCGGGAGACTAAACACAGAATAGCAACCAACGTTTAATCCAAAGCAACACACGAGCCAGCTACGGCTCAATCTCCGCTTCAATACAGCATTATTCGGCAACCTGACACGTTTCTAAAGCTAGCGGATCAATTTTCCGAGTCCAGAATCATTTCCTGTTACCACTTCTTGCTGTCAGTCATTTTTATTGATGTCTTTGCTCCTGCTACCCGAAAGTGCCTGATGTCCTCAGTAGATGGTTGAAGTTTGAACCGCCGCAAAGCCTCGCAACCAACCTTAATTTTGGAGCGGCACCATGGAACCTGTTGCCTCTAACGTCAGCCTGAAAAGTTTTTAACGCATTTGTTAGTGGCATGATATATCCCACTTGAAATATGATCCATTCAGTGCTAGACGTTCTCTCGGTGTTCGAAAATAGTTACCTATAAAACGTACAGTTTGGTCCTCTCTAGAGCACCCCAAGAGTACACGTTTGGGGAATAGCTACTACAGTGGGACATATCCCGAATCCAATTCGTCGATCAATGATCAATGAGCAGCGCTTGCAAGAACGTGAAACGTATGGCGGTATGTGCCCCACTGCATACTATAGCACATGCCTACATACCAAAGTGCGTGCTACGATCTGTATTTAGAACAAATATCCGTTGCGATTCCATGATTTCTCTGCCCTTGGGGCAGGCTGACACAGTACATTTTGTGTACTAATATTTCCTGCATGTAAAATGGTCGGGTAGAGCATTTATGGCCATGGCTTCAGAGGGTGTCAAGAAAATGTAAAAATGTGTAATTTCGTATGAAATGTGCGCTTTTATAGTAACTACTTGGATTGCTATTCTAATACGGACGGTAGTGGAGCGGTATGTAGCATTCGCAAAGATGGCCACTCTGCCTTTAGCCCTGGGTATTGAAACCATTCATTGTGGGAAATAAATTCAGTTCATTTCCCTTCTACTTGTTGTACAAACAGCCTTATTTATTGCTTTCCAGTTGTAATCGTTTTCAAAGCTACAAGACTCCATCTTCAGGCACATAATGCGGAAATCGAAGTACAGTACAACCGGAAGTAATCATATGCACTTGACGTAGTTTCTTCTTCTTCTTCTTCTTCTTCTTCTTCTTCTTCTTCTTCTGTAGATAATGATTTTTGACACGCACAGTATACCATGTTGCGGTACAATCCTCATAGGGTCAAGGATACCTTTAAATGAAGGCAATATCCCACCCCCACCCACCACGCTTACGTTATTGACATCCAACGGGGGACACAGGCCACATGGACTGGTTCTAAGGAAGTTTGTGAATGCCTTTGAATCCTATGAGTAGCTAGGGATATGAAACTCCATCCTCACACAGCCCCGATTGGGTGGCCAGGACTCTTAGGAGCGGTGTGTAATTAATGCTCCAGAAGTTTCTCATTTTCGGCTGTTTTCACCTCCACAGCAATCCTCTCCAATAGTACGGAATAGTTCATCTTGAAATAGATGTTTTATACATGGAGGTTTTTACCTTCTTTGCGATTCGGACAGATAAGCAAAGATCTTTGCTCTTGTTGTTATCCGCCGGCCTAAACGGTACTCGCTGAAGCACGCACGGAGCTTCCAGGAATGGCAGACTTGTTGTTATATTCCTTCCCGTGGCCGCGAATATTTTGTTTTGCTAGATGCTCGCTTTGAATCAACATGATACACGTAAAGTAGCATGTAGTACAAAACTGGAGTGAGGTACAAGGGGCAGATGGTACAATATGTACCAGTTCCTTGGAAGAGTCCGCCAGTTGTACTGAATTTGCTTATGATTGGTCGGCACGTTAGGGTGCTAGGTACCAAAACGCCGAACTTCTCTTATTAATTATTCATATACTTTTCATTGTATTTAACCCAGTTTTTAGTATGACAATCTCTCATGGTTACCCTGCGAATCTATAGTTTTTGTTTATTAAATTTCACTAGTTTTGAGAAACATAAGAGTAACGGTATTGCGACCGAAGTGCTTCGGACACCTTTGGGTCCCTTTGTCGTGCCTGGGAGATGAAGTACTTAGGCTGCGCTAGTCCGTCTGTTTCGGGCGTTTTGAAGGGGCAGACACGTAACTCTTCGTGCGTTCTGGAAGGCCTAAAACGTATCTCGGTATCGTGCGTTATTTAGATGTGAATATGTTTCTGGTGTTCTTCAGCGTCGGACATGTTCTACTTTGTATCGGGCGTAACTTAGTTGTAAATATGTAGTACTCACTCTTTCTACTGCGTAACGGAGAGCCGGACATGTGTATCATATTTCGGACGTTGGATGGAAAAGTTAGCATACAGTTAAGAATGCTATGTCGAGTGTTCTGAAAGACAGCGTAAAATACACTCCTGGAAATTGAAATAAGAACACCGTGAATTCATTGTCCCAGGAAGGGGAAACTTTATTGACACATTCCTGGGGTCAGATACATCACATGATCACACTGACAGAACCACAGGCACATAGACACAGGCAACAGAGCATGCACAATGTCGGCACTAGCACAGTGTATAACCACCTTTCGCAGCAATGCAGGCTGCTATTCTCCCATGGAGACGATCGTACAGATGCTGGATGTAGTCCTGTGGAACGGCTTGCCATGCCATTTCCACCTGGCGCCTCAGTTGGACCAGCGTTCGTGCTGGACGTGCAGACCGCGTGAGACGACGCTTCATCCAGTCCCAAACATGCTCAATGGGGGACAGATCCGGAGATCTTGCTGGCCAGGGTAGTTGACTTACACCTTCTAGAGCACGTTGGGTGGCACGGGATACATGCGGACGTGCATTGTCCTGTTGGAACAGCAAGTTCCCTTGCCGGTCTAGGAATGGTAGAACGATGGGTTCGATGACGGTTTGGATGTACCGTGCACTATTCAGTGTCCCCTCGACGATCACCAGTGGTGTACGGCCAGTGTAGGAGATCGCTCCCCACACCATGATGCCGGGTGTTGGCCCTGTGTGCCTCGGTCGTATGCAGTCCTGATTGTGGCGCTCACCTGCACGGCGCCAAACACGCATACGACCATCATTGGCACCAAGGCAGAAGCGACTCTCATCGCTGAAGACGACACGTCTCCATTCGTCCCTCCATTCACGCCTGTCGTGACACCACTGGAGGCGGGCTGCACGATGTTGGGGCGTGAGCGGAAGACGGCCTAACGGTGTGCGGGACCGTAGCCCAGCTTCATGGAGACGGTTGCGAATGGTCCTCGCCGATACCCCAGGAGCAACAGTGTCCCTAATTTGCTGGGAAGTGGCGGTGCGGTCCCCTACGACACTGCGTAGGATCCTACGGTCTTGGCGTGCATCCGTGCGTCGCTGCGGTCCGGTCCCAGGTCGACGGGCACGTGCACCTTCCGCCGACCACTGGCGACAACATCGATGTACTGTGGAGACCTCACGCCCCACGTGTTGAGCAATTCGGCGGTACGTCCACCCGGCCTCCCGCATGCCCACTATACGCCCTCGCTCAAAGTCCGTCAACTGCACATACGGTTCACGTCCACGCTGTCGCGGCATGCTACCAGTGTTAAAGACTGCGATGGAGCTCCGTATGCCACGGCAAACTGGCTGACACTGACGGCGGCGGTGCACAAATGCTGCGCAGCTAGCGCCATTCGACGGCCAACACCGCGGTTCCTGGTGTGTCCGCTGTGCCGTGCGTGTGATCATTGCTTGTACAGCCCTCTCGCAGTGTCCGGAGCAAGTATGGTGGGTCTGACACACCGGTGTCAATGTGTTCTTTTTTCCATTTCCAGGAGTGTATCTGAATATTTGAATAGTAACCAAGCAGGACACATTAATGAGAAGTGTCGCCTTCCATCATTGTCAGTACTACCGATCTTGCCCTCTGTAGATACAGAGACGAACTTGGGCAAGTGGCATCCCACAAAACGCACAATCACAGGTTCGAATTGACGGCGTAGCAGCTTCCGCCGAATAAGATCCTACGACCAATGAGCTATCTTCTGTGCTGCGGACACTACCTCAGAAGACGACAGGTTGGTGGAAAGAACGGTCAGAGACTTATTCAGTCTCTCCAGCTTCCAAAACGACACTTGCTCGGGAACGTGTATTTAAAGAAGAGGCTACTAACCGTTAACGAGAACTGTGAACAGTGTGATACAGTGAAAATCGTAGTGAGAACAGTGGACTGTAATGATTGTCATAAAACGCCCAAATAAATAGCGTATGAACAGTGAAAAAGATAAAAAGCGACACTGTGGGAACTGTGAAAATGTATCCTGTTTTAACGTAAGTTTCTTTGAACTGTTAGGCAACAAAATTTATAAATGGTGCTGATTAATCCACGTTGCGTAGCTGAAATTGAAAAATCGAAAACACAAAATCGAAGTGTAAAGTGTGAGCGCGGCCCAAAGAGATTACGTTTTATTTCACCGTTACGAGGGAAAACGCATAAGGGAGCGGAGCAGCGTGCAGTAGGCGAGCCGGATAACATGGAAGGAACGCGTGTCGCCTCCATCAGCTGCAGTCCGTCAGCAAGTGGTGAACGGCAGAGAGAGGCGTCTATGGTTGACAATGGCAGCCAAAGACATCCAACACGACAACACAACGCGGCGAGCAGCAGCATCGCGCCCCGTAGAAGAAGATAGCGTGTACGGTAATCACTTTGCAGCTAGCGGGAGGAAGCTAGAATTGACAGTCAAAGGGATTTTTAAGAATAGTGTTAAATTGTCTCGTAATTTCTTTAATAACAAAATGTCGGGGGAAAGCGAAACGCGGTACAATCTTAGAAGCAGAGAGGCAGTGCAGCCGGTGAAGAGGCAAGCCAATTACAGGGCATGCCAGATGAAATTACTAATATAAGTAAAGAGCATATTAACCTAACGTCAGTAATGGAGAATGAACAGGAAAAATTAGATTCAATGGTAGATGAGGAAAGTGAACAAAATCAAATGGATGATAGCTACTTACCAGAATTATCCGATGCAGAAACTGAAGTTTCCCAAGAAAACGTAATTTCAGATAGTAGCAACAGTGAAGTTGGAGAGGTGGATTCTGATGTAGATGACATGACTGTTAATGATAAGTTAAACAAGGTGAATGATGATGTCAGAAGTGATGACTCTGATATCGGCATTGCTAATGAATCAACAAGTAGATTAAGCTATGGAACAGCATCAGTTGATACATTGTCTACACAACATAATAATAAAAGTATGACTGAAATATTATTGGAGTTACTATCTGTGCAAAAAGAATTAAAAGCAGGACTAGAAGAAAAGATTGGACAGGGGCAAAAAGAATTAAAAATAGGGCTAGAAGGAAAGACAGGACAGGACAAAAAGAATTAGAGAAGAGGCAAAAATGACTTGCTGATAAAATAGAAGCACCAAACTAGGAGATAGCAAAAATTAATCGTAACTTTAATCATTTAGAGACCAGTCTTGTTTCTCATGAAACTAGAATTGGGGCTTGTGAGAAAAGAATTGAACATGAGAGTAAAGAATGGGGTCAAAGATCAGATAAGGGTAAGCAAGAGGTTAATCGTAAGATTGATAATGAAGTAATGAAAATAAATAGTCTCATGCAAGCTCAATACTTTTGTATTGTCATTTAGGAATAAAGTCATTAAATTAAGTAATGATCACAGTAAAATAAACAAAACTTGCAAAGACATCTATGAAGGGCAAAACAAACAAGTCGTAGACTTAAAAAGGACGAAAATACAGTCCTTAATCGTAAAGTATCACGAATAGGACCTCTTTGTAATGGTAATACAAATACGACTCATAAAACTACCAAACTTGCGCTATTAACAGTTTTTACCCAGACAAATTTGTCTCTTTAATTATTGAATGACCCTCATATTTAGGCTAGGATGAGTCCAGCCACACTTAAAATGATGATGAAAGAGTTTTGGATGGGCCAGAGAACTCGACCACTCGTATATAAATGAAGAGAGTTTTGGATCGACCACAGAAGTCGACAACTCGTATATGACGATAATAGGAAGGTAATAGGCGACGTGAGAGTCAGCCACACATTTAAAGATTCATACGCGAGGTATTTCCGCCGAAGAATTATTATTAATTGTATCACAATGCAGAAATGTTCCTCACACATATATTGAGCACAAGACATGAATCTCACATAGGACACAGACAATAGTAAGTACTGAGGTACAAATATATAAAGCACATGATAAATGTTTGTTATATTCATAGTGTTTACATGTTTCAGCAGCAAAATCCATAATACGCTATGAGCGAATTAAAGCAACAGGGTTTTTGTTGCTATTTTTCTCTGTTATCACGATCTAGGGTATCTACAGTTCTCTCAAAAGACCTGTGAATCTTGTTTCAGAGCCTAGCCATGTTATCAAATGACATAAAAATAAAAGCTGATGTACAAAATGAGAGCTATTCTCGGATCATTTACATTCTCAGTACACAGACACGTCGAGCGCTTTTATGAACTTGAATAGAAGGGAGCGCTGACTGGGACGATTTGCGCCTGATGTGTAACGGCAAAATATTAACATGTGGTGCGAGAGTGCACTTACAGATGAGTCAAGGTTAGGAAAACAAAAAACCGTTAAGAGACAGTTCAAATGAAAGCCTTGTAGTCATCACAGCAGTGACAAAGACTTTGTAATTATTACTGTATTGCATTCAATGCGACACTGTGTATATTGAAAAACAATATAACATTTATGTACGACTTTTATGTAAGGACTCTTATATGCTGACATAATTTAGAACAACATATGTGGATGGCCTAGTGCTGGCAATTAAACAGAGAACCGACTCGTGGAGTTAACATCTTGGACCTACTGATAACAAACAGACCCGAACTTTTCGACTCTGTAAACGCAGAACAGGGAATCAGTGATCATAAGGCCGTTGCAGCATCCCTGAATATGGAAGTAAATAGGAATATAAAAAAAGGAGGAAGGTTTATCTGTTTAGCAAGAGTTATAGGAGGCAGATTTCAGACTACCTAACAGATCAAAACGAAACATTTCTGTTCCGGCACTGACAATGTTAAGTGTTTATGGAAAACGTTCAAGGCAATCGTAAAATGCGTTTTAGACAGGTATGTGCCGAGTAAAGCTGTGACGGACGGGAAAAACCCACCGTGGTTCAACAACAAAATTAGGAAACTACTGCGAAAGCAAAGAGAGCTTCACTGCAAATTTAAACGCAGTCAAAAACCTCTCAGACAAACAGAAGCTAAACGATTGCAAAATTAGCGTAAGGAGGGCTATGCATGATGCGTTCAGTGAATTCGAAAGTAAAATTCTATGTAAGGACTTGACAGAAAATCCTAGGAAGTTCTGGTCTTACTTTAAATCAGTATGTGGATCGAAACAGCATATCCAGACACTCTGGGATGATAATGGCATTGAAACAGAGGATGACACGCGTAAAGCTGAAATACTAAACACCTTTTTCCAAAGCTGTTTCACAGAGGAAGACCGCACTGCAGTTCCTTCTAATTCCTCGCACGAACGAAAAAATGGCTGACATCTAAATAAGTGTCTAAGGAATAGAAAAGCTACCGAACTCACTCAATATAGGGAAGTCCACTGGACCTGACGGGATACCAGTTCGATTCTACACAGAGTACGCGAAAGAACTTGGCCCCCTTCTAACAGCCGTGTACCGCAAGTCTCTAGATGATTCGAAAAGAGCACAGGTAGTTCCAGTTTTCAAGAAGCAGATGCGCAAAACTATAGGCCTATATCTCTGACATCGATCTGTTGCACAATTTTAGAACATGTTTTTTGCTCGCGTTTCATGTCATTTGTGGAAACCCAGAATCTACTCTGTAGGAATCAACATGGATTCCGGAAACAGCGATCGTGTGAGACCCAACTCGCTTTATTTGTTCATGAGGCCCACAAAATAATAGATACAGGCCCCCAGATAGATAGCATTTTCCTTGACTTCTGCAAGGCGTTCGATACAGTACCGCACTGTCGCCTGAGCAACAAAGTAAGAGCATACGGAATATCAGACCAGCTGTGTGGCTGGATTGAAGAGTTTTTAGCAAACAGAACACAGCATGTTGTTCTCAATGGAGAGACGTCTACAGACGTTAAAGTAACCTCTGGCGTGCCACAGGGGAGTGTTCTGGGCCATTGCTTTTCACAATATATATAAATGACCTAGTAGATAGTGTGGGAAGTTCCATGTGGATTTTCACAGATGATGCTGTAGTATACAGAGAAGTTGCAGCATTAGAAAATTGCAGCGAAATGCAGGAAGATCTGCAACAGATAGGCACTTGGTGCAGGGAGTGGCAACTGACCCTTAACATAGACAAATGTAATGTATTGCGAATACATAGAAAGAAGGATCCTTTATTGTATCATTATATGATAGCAGAAAAAAACACTGGTAGCAGTTACTTCTGTAAAATATCTGAAAGTATGCGTACGGAGCGATTTGAAGTGCAGTGATCATATAAAATTAACTGTTGAGATTCATTGGGAGCTGAAAATCATAAATGATATTTTGTAGCAAGAAGAAGTTAATGATGTAATGTGAGCTTAGTTAAGATTTTTTGATAGAATTAGGATGAGAAGTATATGTTTAGCATTAGTAAGTCAATGGTTTTGGTTAATTGAGCTGATACTTTAAGAACAACAATTTCCTAGGTTTTTTTTATGAATATCCATGAGTGAGAAAGTAAGGGAGCTACTGAGAGATTGGAACTTCAATATTTTCCAAATTTGGGGTAACATTTTCTCATTTCCAAACTTGTTAGTTGTCTTCAAGACCAGGCCAATTTTGGAAATCAAAGGAGGAGGGGATGTGTGACGTTACTGGCTGTGGCCGACAATATTTTATTTTGCTAGAATCTCGCCATGATTCAGCGGATGCACGTGAAGCAGCATGTGGTAGAAAACTGGAGTGAGATACAAGCGGCAGATGGTACAGTATGTACTAGTCCCGTGGGAGGGACCGCCAATTGTACCGAATCTGCTTCTGATTATTCGGCACGTTCGGATGCTAGGTGCCAAAACGCCCAACTTCTCTTATTAATTATTTATATACTTTTCATTGTATTTAACCCAGTTTTTAGTATGACAATCTCTCATGGTTACCCTATGAGTCTATCGTTTTTGTTTATTAAATTTCGCTAGTTCTGAGAAACGTAAGAGTAATGATATTGCAACCGAAGTGCTTCGGACAGCTTCGAGTCGCTTTGCCGCACCTGGGAGGTGACGTACTTCGGCTGCACTAGTGACACTGTTTCGGGCGTTGTGAAGGGCCGGACACGTAATTCAGTATCATGAGTTATTTAGATGTGAATATGCAATAGTCACTCTGTTTCGGGTGTTTTTCAGAGCCACACATTTTGTACTTTATATTGGGTGTAACTTAGTTGTGAATATGTAATAGTCACTGTGACTAGTGCGTAACGGAGAGCCGGATATGCGTATCAGAAGTTGGACGGAAAAGTTGCCATACAATTAAGAGAGGTATGTTGAGTGTTGTGAAAGACAGTGTAAAATGTGTGAATATTTGAATAACAACCAAGCAGGATACATGAATGAGAAGTGTCGCCTACCATCATTGTTAGTACTACAGATCTTGCCGTCCGTAGATACAGAGACTAACCTGGACAGGTGGCATCCCACAAAAGGCACAATCACAGACTGGAACTGACAGAGTAGCAGTCTCCGTCGAAGACGATCCCACTACCAACGATCTGTCTTCTTTGGCGGGGGGACACACACAACTGAAGAAGACGACAAGTTGGTGGAAAGAACAATCAGAGACTCTTATTCGATATTTGCAGGTCTCTCCAGCTTTCAGATCTGACTTCCAAGGGACACACAATTTATATTGTCTAGATCACTGGTTGGGAACATCGGTGCTATAGTCGCGGTCAGCGGACAAGAATCATTGTCAGGACGTAAAGAAGCAAACTTTATTTCCTTCCAGTAAACACAAATCACTTTCAATGGTGGTGACTATGATTGAAGGCCGAAATAAGGAACAATAAATGGGGCCGAATTACCGCAATAACAAATAATTTCTGACTAAATGCCCGGACAGCAAAATAACTCTTGGTAGAAGGGCAGTTCTAATAGAACAACAGTTAATACCACCATTAACTAGTCTGGTTGAAGGCCAATGTTGAAATGTACTTTAGCCAGCATGTCATTTATGATTTGTGCAGTATAATTTACAGATACAAATTATTGATACGGCGTCGTAGGCCACGAGTCGACTGGCAACGATCGGGTGCGTAGTAGTCCCACCGGGAGGACGGCTCGGTGGCGTATTTGCGGTGGACTGGTACGTTGTCTTCGTAACTGCACCGAAGTAAGCCCATGATTGTGGAAGAGCGCCTTACTCGGCGAAGACTGAATTCAGTGCCCTGGGCGCGTTCTTAAATGGGCCGCCCGCAGCAGTATACTCTGTGCACAATTTTCAGTCACTTGCCTAAGCGCAGCAACCTAGTTCACGTACGTCGCGGCCCCTAGCGATGTATCTGATGCATCCTGGCGGCTGCCAAAGTGACTGCTTGGCGACCGACAGGCTGGCCCCTGCTCAGTCCGGGACCAGCCTGACAGATGTGTTGTGCAGGTGGCCAGCGGTGATAGGCGCTCGGCCGAGAGTATTATCGGGTTTCGGAAAAGTCGTTCGGCAATCGTTGTTGGCCAAGAGCCGCCACAATGGACGCACGTGCCTTTTGTGGACTGCTAAGGACATGGAAAGATGGTGGCTTCCGTACTCCACAAGGAATGCTGGTTCTGGGTAGTATAGCTACTCACCTGTTGTTGTGTTGTTTCGTGGGTGAGCCTGCTCTTGAATCTAAAATACTTTCAGTGATCACGAAACTTTAAGCACCAGAAGTGCCAACATTGAAAACTTCATCCAATTAAATGCCCAAGTAGTTGCTATTACAATCGCGATAAATGATTGTGACTGCTGCACTAACACATTCTTGCACACAGGAATTGACTTTGGTGGTGGTGAGTTTCCGGAACCAAGCAAACCTTTCAAGTGGTGGCAAGTTTAGAGCTCAGTACCTGCACGACCTCGCAGACGGAGCGTCCCATGCGTCGGATCTTGTAATCTGATGTACTGACATCGTGTGTCATGTCCATATCGCGCTCGACGAAAGCACCGATAGGCTGACGATATTCCAGACACGACAATATATAACTGTTATAAACACTGACGCAGCAAAAGCATTCTGCCTCTGAACAATAATAATGGAACACCAGTAACGTGTAGCTTGTACTAATATGGCGTAAAGCTAGGATACAAAAACATCCTGCTCTATTGTTCAACCTTTAACTAATAAAACAAATAAAAGAGAGATCTTAAAGTGGGATCGAACTACAGGGAGAAAGGTTATCACTAATACGTTTTGGTTTTGACATTTCTCTCCAACACGAACCCTTGGTCTGAGGGTAGTGTCTTTGATTCAAAATCAAAAGATCCTCGTTCTTTGGTTCGAAACTCGCCAAAATTGCCACTGAAGGTGGAAGACTCAGCTACGATCAACGCCATGAGGATGCAGAAGGCAATGGAAACCACTGCATTAAAGACACATAACATGTATCTACAGGACATGTGGTCTGTAATTGGAAAACGGCAATGATGATCTCTCCATTGGCAAAAGATTTCGGAATATCCGGGAGGGAACCGCCAAGGGGCACGCGACCATGAGAAAAGATTGAATAATCAGCCAAAAGATAACTTTCTACGAGTCGGGACATGGAATGCCATAAGACTGAATGTGGTTGGGTAGCTAGAAAATCTGAAAAGTGGAATGTAAAGGCTCAATTCAGAAGTAGTAGAGGTCAGTGAAATGAAATGGGAAGAAGAGAAGGATATCTTGTCAGATGAGTATAGGGTAATACCAACAGCAGCAGAAAATGGTTTAATGGGAATAGGATTCTTTATGAATAGGAAGTTAGGATAGAGAGTGTGTTATTGTGAACAATACAGTGATAGGATTATTCTTATCCTAATCGACAGCAAACAAACACCGACAACGATAGTTCAGGTATACACGCCGAAGCCGCAAGCTGAAGATGAAGAACTACAGAAAGTATATGAGGATATTGAAAGGGTAATACAGTATGTAAAGGGAGATGAAAATTTAATAGTCGTGGGGGACTGGAATGCATGTGTAGGGGAAGGAGTAGAAGAACAGGTTACGGGAAAATATGGGCTTGGAACAAGGAATGAGAGAGGAAAAAGACTAATTGAGTTGTATAATAAATTTCAGCTAGTAATAACGAAAACTCTGTTCAAGAATTACAAGAGGAGGCCGAGTGATACGGGAAGATCTCAGTTAGATTACATGATGGTCAGACAGAGATTCCGAAATTAGATTCTCGATTGTAAGGCGTACTCAGGAGCAGATATAGACTCATATCATAATGTAGTAGTGATGAAGAGTAGGCTGAAGTTTAAGAAATTAATCAGGAAGAATCAGTATGCAAAGAAGTGGGATACGCAAGTACTAAAGAATGAAGAGATATGCTATAAGTTCTCTAATGCTGTAGAAACAGCAATAAAGAATAGTCCAGTATGCAGTACAGTTGAAGAAGAATGGACATCCCTAAAAAGAGCAATCACAGAAGCTGGAACGAAAAACATATGTTCAAGGAAGGTAACTGCGAAGAAACCACGGGTAACAGACGAAACAATTCAATTGATCGATGAAAGGAGGTAGTAGAAAAATGTTCCAGGAAACCTAGGAATAGAGAAATTCAAATCGCTGAGAAATGAAATGAACAGGAAGTGCAGGGAAGTTAAGACAAAATGGGTGCAGTAAAAATGTGAAGACACCGAAAAAGAAATGATTGTCGGAGTGACAGACTCAGCATACAATCAAAATAACCTTTGGTGACAATAAAACAAGGGTGATAACATTAAGAGTGCAACAGGAATTCCAATGTTAAACGCAGAGGAGAGAGCGGATAGGTAAAAAATTACATTGAAAGCCTCTATGAGGGAGAAGATTTGTCTGATAAGATGGAAGAAGAAACAGGAGTTGATTTAGAAGAGATAGGGGATCCAGTAGTAGAATCAGAATTTAAGAGAGCTTTGGAGGACTGACTTTCGTAGTAGTAGGGGGAGCTGTAGAGGGCAAAAACTGTAGAGAAAGACAGAGACTGGAATACATCCAGCAAATAATTGAGGATGTAGGATGCAAGTGTTACTCTGAGATTAAGAGCTTGGCACAGGAGAGAAATCCGTGGCATGCCGTATCAAACCAGTCAGAAGACTTGATGACTCGAAACAAGTAAAAAAATCCCACAGGAGGAATGGAGTTTTTGAAACCTTAGTCATAATAATAGATATATTATCCATACAGGTAGTTAACAGATATACAAATCAATACAAAAGAAATGAGCCCACTCTGAATCTTACAGTGTGAGTAGGAGTTACAGGGTGATATCCTCATGGAATGTTTAGAAAAATTATAATCTTTATTATAACAGCTCTATAAAGCTTGGTAAATTTCTAATCTAATTTCAAAATAACTGGAGGTACTTTAAGATAATAGATCTTAAAACGAGTCCATTAACGTTTTCTTACCTATTGTCCACTTCAATCTGATTCGAAAAATCGGCGTTGAGCCACATTCAAAAAAGTGACACGGCAGCTGCAATCGTCTGAAATAGCATCAAAAAATATCACCCATCCCAGTAACATATCTCACATGAATGTCGGCACAATGGATTTAAAATGGTGCGCGTCTATTAAATCGTAAGGCTGAGAGGCACCCACATGCCTTGCTCATACTATGGCATCAAGCAGTCAGGCCTGCAACGTGAGTGGTCTGCCAAGCGAGTGGATTCATTCTTATTTATCGAGTAACATGAGCTCTAGTACTCACAATTAAGTTACAAATTATTCTCCTGTATGAATATTGCGCAACGGAAACGGATAACGCACATCTGACTATTAGTAATTTACACAACTCTGACTGTTCACTACTCACTGGCAATACCACATTTTCTTTCTTACCCAACGGCTTTGATCAACACGTGGCCATCGCACTGAATATGAATGGCGCACACATTATAAATTCTGGATATCATGACAACATACTATTCGAAGGAAAAGGCCACCAATCTTTTTCTTTTCACTACCTTTATTATTCCGATAAATTCTATAACCTAAACACACCATTACATTTTCTACAACAATTGCACATGAGAAACTCCGCCCAGTGGGCATGGCTTTACATTGGTGATTCTCTATCTTATGGTCTTATAATTATCTAACACTACAGTGCACTTTCTGGATAGGATGGTGGATCTTTTGCTATATCTCACACTTCGACTCTCACACCCATCATCACGAAAATTTCCTCCAGATCGAGCGGTACAAAAAGGAACATGCATAACCCACTGCCTCTGAACCTATCTTGCTACTCTCCCATGCAAACCACACATACTTAAATTACATGAAATACACCACACTGGCAGCATGGAATACAGCACAAGGAATAGTCGCAACGTTATAATTACATCACTTTCAGCTTTCCCACTTCAATTAGTATTCATCTCAGTTTCACACGACACTGCCCAACTTCGTAACTTTTCTTTCGTACCATGAACTCTGGTGGGTACGTGCACCTCTTCGTGTGCAATGCAAGCCAAGTGGCGTTGCTGGATAGACGGCTGACTCACCTTGTTTCACTCTCAGAGTATTATAGTTTGAATCAAGCGCCACACGGAAACATAACACGCAAAGTAATATTAAGAACATATTCGTCACACACGCGAGTCCTGAACTGATACCATGGACGAGTACTTCTCTTTATCCTTTGTCTCATCCACAGATTGAGACTCATACAATACTCACTACGTGGAAGTGCTCGTCTCTAATTTCAAGTCTTGCACACGCCATTTCTGAAATATTTCCAACTTATAGTACACACGCCAGTAATTCAGCTTAACTTTAGCACTCGGAAGCATTTCAACTTATTGCTACACGTGGTTTCATTGTGACCGTTGGTCACTTCCGAAGATTACTACGATCCCCTTAATATTACCTGCCTGACATTTAATTCTCCCCGTAAATTATTATTCCAAACTACTCTTAAGTATTCCACATGCATACCATTCTATCCAGTCTTTTGTCTTTACGGAGCACACCTAAGACAGGTCTCACCAACACAAGATCCAGAATGCCGAAAACATGACCCTTTTTCAGGTCAGCTCGCACCTCCGTCGAGGTGGGGGCACACCATGTTACCGTATTGGTCAGCCACATTTCAGGCGCTCAAAGCTCAGGTAAATTTCATCTCTTTGGTTCCACCAAAGGTGACCAAAGGACCGTCTCAAAGATGATCATATATTGCACATTCACTATCTGTGGTTAGCAGACGACCATACATTCATTCATTTCGCAGATCTCACCAAATTGGATGTAGGGATTTATTTTGTGGGAGTGCACATGTGATCAATTAAATAAATAAATTGTCATTCTTTCCTACACTGGTATCCGGCTTCGGTGTCTTAAGTGAAATTGAGTTATTATTACAAAAAATATGTTGTTCTGACAAGAATAACGAAGAATGTTGTACCTGTTTTCAATGTCGGGCGGTACTGTACCCTTTCAAGGCAACTATAAATTTCCGCTATGCCGGCACCAGTGAACATGGTAATGGGTTGACCAAAATGGTGCAATGGGCCAGGAACACCGTCATCGTCATTAATCATGAAATGGTTTATTAATTCGTACTGGACACACGTTCACGGAATAGCAACAGTGCGACTACTTGAAGATCACGGCTAGCAGCACTTGAAAACATGACGTCATAGTCCTGGAGACTATGTGACGAAAGGAATGGCAGAAGCAAGCACATACCTGTACGCTGATGACATGGCAATCGCAGCAACAGACACAGACAAACTACAAGCAGTGCTACACACACTAAGCGAATGGGCGGAGCGAAACGACATCAAGATAAACGAAGAGAAGACGGAGTTGGTAATCTTCAGGAAAGAAGGAACACTCACTGAAGCAGAGAATGTCAATTGCAATGGAAAACAACTCAAGAGGGTTAACAATTTCAAATATCTAGGCATCACCATCCAAACAACGGGAAAAAGTTCCAGACTACATATAAGATCTAGAGCAGTGGCGGCGACTAGCGCTATGAATGAAATCAGAAACATCACACAACTATCGATCAACACAGCTATGGACCTGTCTAGGCTAAAGATATTACCTGTTCTGCATATGGCCTAGAATCAGTGTGAGAATATCTCACATACAAACAGCTGGAAGAATTGGAGCGAGTAAAGGCTAGATACCTGAAGAGAATTGTATGAGTCCCGCAGAACTCAAGATCGAGGCTAGTGTACGAGCTTACCAGGGAGACCTTCCTGATAGAGGATCTTAGATGTGAGCTCATACTCCCAGCTAGTGCCGGCTTCAAACAGCTTCTATAAGATCTGCATGAGAAGAAAAGCAACATACCGGAGGACTTCTATGCAAGACAGGACCTGAATGGAAGCTAAGCATGAAATGCAACACGTGACGTCAAAACTGGCAACCCATGGTTTTCACCACAAGGTGTGATGCAAAAAATTATTTCCCGAACCAAATGACGAGTGTGAGTGTGTGTGAGTTGCGCTTGGAATTTTGTGACCGATGCCATATTATCAAATGCAGGAATAGACAGAAATCCATTGTAGCTTGTAGCAAAGACAAGTAATGTGAATGTAATGTAATGTAAATGTAATCCTTTGCACGTGCGTGCGTTTTCAGTAAATGAAATGGTTCTGGAGACTAGCGATTTGCCCCGATATGTCACGAGAAGAAGAATTGAGAAGCGAAGTGATACTGCTATGGGGACAGACGGTAACAGCTGTTGTTTATATCAAATCTTGTGTATTTACTGTTTTGATTACAAGAAAAAATTCGAATTTTAGAATATTATTTTGTAAAAAGTGATTTCTCATTATTTTATAACTACTTTTTAAAAATCGAAAGTTGTGATTTTTATGACTGGGGGTGGGGAGTGGGGGTCGTTTTATGTTGTTGGAGACGTGCGATCTGGCACCTAAAATTTTAGAAACTAGACACTGAGACAACGTGCTGATAACGACATCAAGGAAGGGGACGATTGTGAATATGAGAAGAGGCAGCAGCAATGGTAAGCAGTGTATGAGATAGCGGGAGTAAGAGGAAGCAAAAGTGAGATAGCGAGAAAAAAGTCAGAACGAAGGAGATTGTGCCTGTGAGAGAGGATATAGTGAGAGAGACACAAAGAGATAGTGACAATTAGCTGGGCTGAACGAGTAAGTAAGAATGGGTCAGTGGGAGTGGAAGGGTAAGAGCGACTTAGAGCGATGATCTTGTCGGTGTGAGCGAATTACAGTTAGAGGAGCTTGTTGGAGTCAGATGTGAGTTGCATGTTAAACAGGTCACATGGCCATGTCTGTATACGTATCGCTCACAGAATCAGCAGTCATGTATGAGGAATATTGGGAAAATTTTTAAGGTGGTGCGGAAAGTAGAAAAAGGCAGGTGATACCCTACTTTTCAGTCAGTCTCTTAAAATGGGAGCATACTAACCTATTTTGTGCTCCGATAGGGGCAGCTTTTAACTGGTTCTCCTCTTTTCACTGGTACAGCAGGGCAAGTCACTTGTATGAAAAGCTTCTATTGGTCACTAAAACTTTTTTGGCAAAATTTTTGAAGGTAGAATGAGGCAGCTTGGTACCCCAGTCTTCACTCGGAATCTTTCAAAACGGGAGCATATTTGTCTTTTTTGTGCTCATAGGAGCAGTTTCCCTCTGTAGTATTCTAAAGGGTGTGAAGGCTTTGCTAATTACGCATATAATTTTTTTTTCGTGATTTTCTTTAGATTTGCTTTGTACCAGTGGTAAAGTTTGTAAAGTTCTCTTTTGGAATATTATTAATTGTGAAAAATGCAGTCAATGACATTTATAAAGATTTATGTAATTTACGATAACGATATAACATCTGTAGACAGGGGACAGCGATAGTGATATCGATAGTCGAAAGGTTGTTGTGTAATAGAGGGGATGGTGGATGGTGAGCCTTGTGGTTTGTTAATAAAAAAAAAATGGTTCAAACGGCTCTGAGCACTATGTGACTTAACATCTATGGTCATCAGTCCCCTAGAACTTAAAACTACTTAAACCTAACTAACCTAAGGGCAGCACACAACACCCAGCCATCACGAGGCAGAGAAAATCCCTGACCCCGTCGGGAATCGAACCCGGGAACCCGGGCGTGGGAAGCGAGAACGCTACCGCACGACCACGAGATGCGGGCTAGGTTTGTTGATCACCACGGCGTTAATGATACAGCTGTGCCGGAACTTTATTTGCGTTTCGCCGGAGAAGATTAACCAGCGGAACTGCCTGTATCCTGCTCTCATCATCGTAACCCGCCGACATCGTGCTGCCCAACGCAACGCTTCGTATGCAACAAAAAGTTAAGAGATTTCGCCGAACGCTATCCCCTGACCTAGAAACTTTCTTTCTCTATTAAAAGTATAAGAATTACAGACTCTATTCAGATAAATTCTTTGTTTAGTTTATGTTTGCTTTCTGCTAACGAAAATAATTTTACAATCAGTGAATTAAAAGTTGCCTGGTAGTCATTGTTGAAACACCAGTAAATATAAACTTCTTCCTCACATTAAAACTAATTCTCCTTGCATGTCATAATTATTGCAGTTATTTTATGTAGTTTTATGTATTGTTATGAGACTAGATCTATGAAAGTGACTAATAAGAGTATTTTGTTGCGAAATATGGCGTCGCGCGAAAATTACGGCAACCGCCGTAATTGCTTGTGTTCTGACCAATAACGTAAAAGCTGCTATTTCCCGTATTGTTGCATTTCCTGATGTGAGCGTGAATTATAAATGTCAGCTGTCAAATCACGTAGGGACTGTTTACCCAGTAATGAAAGTTTTTGATATCTTATTGCTACGAGTCGTAGTATTAAGAGACACTTGTTATACTCAAAAGTGGGTAGATATTATGGTGAACCCCCCCCCCCCTTCCAGCTATTGTCACTTTTTCTAATTCCTTTCAGATATTGTCTTACATGTCTTTGAAGTTTCAGAGAACATATACACAATTTTGTCGGTTCAGGTTAATTTCAGAACAGTTTCTCGTGAATATTAGAGTTTTCAGTTCATAAACAAAGTGGGATCGTGACCAATGGAGAAGTATAACAAAGAGTGTGGTTTTCCAACTAGAATTCTGGATGACTTCCCAGTTCAGATTTTGATAATTATTTTTCCTTTGGGTTGAGGTCATCACAAGGGAACGAAAAACAGCGTTTTAGTAAATATGACCAATTAGCAAAGGCTAACAATGTCAGCAAATAGGATTTGTGGGTATTATTGTAACTGCTCTGATGCGTCAGAAGACGCAGTCACTTTTCCACGCAGACTGTCTCAGAAAGGGAACGATGCCATCGCTGGCATCCGATTGGCGCAAGTGAGGCGTCCAGTTGGGTCGAATGAAATGTATTCGGGACGTTTCCGTTTGAAGGCAAAAAAGGGCGCAACATTAACGCGTTCCGAGAGCGATGCCAGTGCTCAATCTTGGGCGGCTTATTTATGTGCCGGCCGCTGTCCAATATGCAGGACGTGCGGGGATGCTCCCCCGGCCTCGTGCGCCCTGGCTCCCTGATGGATGGCGGCAGTCGGAGCACACGTCCTGCCAGCACAGCCGGCGTTGCACGGGCTGCCTACCTGTGTCGGGAGGAAGCTGTGGCCCATTTAAATTGCTGATTGCAGTATAACCACTGCCAAAGTACCTTGACAAAAGTAGTGCAGTTTCATAAATTCGTTTTAACCTCTGATCTCAAGTTAGATATCTAACCATAGTTTGCTACTCAGTGAGCATTGATGCAAGAGTATCATAAAGATTTAATTTTTCGCCTCGAAAAAATGAAGCAGCAACAATGACACTTGGTGATACTGTTAGTTACGATTTCACGTCCTGTTCTGGAACTTATTACGTTCTTAACTTGGCTCTAAAGTTTGTATCTGTACAGGGTGGTCCATTGATCGGGACCGGGCCAAATATCTCACGAAATAAGCGTCAAACTAAAAAACAACAAAGAACGAAACTTCTCTACCTTGAAGGGGGAAACCAAATGGCGCTATGGTAGGCCCGCTATATGGAGCTGCCATAGGTCAAACGAACTGCGTTTTTTTTTAAATAGGAACCTCCATTTCTTATTACATATTCCTGTAGTGGCGCTGTAATACTCACAAACGTGGTATCACGTAACATTGCGCCAGTGCTGACGGTATGTGCTTCGTGATACATTACCCGTGTTAAAATGGACCATTTACAAATTGCGGAAAAGGTCGATATCGTGTTGATGTATGGCTATTGTGATCAAAATGCCCAACGGACGTGTGCTATGTATGCTGCTCGGTATCATGGACGACATCATCCAAGTGTCCGGACCGTTCGCCGCATAGTTACGTTATTTAACGAAACAGGAAGTGTTCAGTCACAAGTGAAACGTCAGCCACGACCTGCAACAAAGTAGGTGTTTTAGCTGCTGTCGCGGCTAATCCGCACATCAGTAGCAGACAAACTGCGCGAGAATCTTGAATCTGAAGAACGTCAGTGTTGACAATGCTACATGAACATCGATTGCACCCGTACCATATTTGTATGCACCAGGAATTGCATGGCGACGACTTTGAACGTCGTGTAGAGTTCTGCCACTGGGCACAAGAGAAAATACGGGACGATGACAGATTTTTTGCACGCGTTCTATTTAGCGACGAAGCGTCATTCACCAACAGCGGTAACGTAAACCGGCATAATATGCACTATTTGGCGACGAAAAATCCACGATGGCTGCGACAAGTGGAACATCAGCGACCTTGGCGGGTTAATGTATGGTGCGGCATTATGGAAGGAAGGATAATTAGCCCCCATTTTATCGATGGCAATCTAAATGGTGCAATGTATGCTGATTTCCTACGTAATGTTCTACCGATGTCACTACAAGATGTTTCACTGCATGACAGAATGGCCATTTACTTCGAACGTGATGGATGTCACGCACATAGCTCGCATGCGGTTGAAGCTGTATTGAATAGCATATTTCATGACAGGTGGATTGATCGTCGAAGCACCATACCATGGCCCGCACGTTCACCGAATATGACGTCCCCGGATTTCCTTCTGTGGGGAGAGTTGAAGGATATTTACTATCGTGATCCTCCGACAACGCCTGACAACATGCGTCAGCGCATTGTCAATGCATGTGCGAACATTACGGAAGGCGAACTACTCGCTGTTGAGAGGAATGTCGTTACACGTATTGCCAAATGCATTGAGGTTGACGGACATCATTTTGAGCAATTATTGCATTAATGTGGTATTTACAGGTAATCACGCTGTAACAGCATGCGTTCTCAGAAACGGTGAGTTCACAAAGGTAGATGTATCACATTGGAACAACGGAAATATAATGTGTAAACGTACCTACGTTCTGTATTTTAATTTAAAAAACCTACCTGTTACCAACTGTTCGTCTAAAATTGTGAGCCATATGTCTATGACTATTACAGCGCCATCTATCACAAAGCGAAAAGAGTGGTCCAACTAAAACATTCATATTTCTTTACGTACTACACAAATATGTAATAAAAATGGGGGTTCCTATTTAAAAAACGCAGTTGATATCCGTTTGACCTATGGCAGTGCCATCTAGCGGGCCAACCATAACGCCATCTGGTTTCCCCCTTCCAGCTAGACAAGTTTCGTTCTTTGTAATTTTTTCGTTTGACGCTTATTTCGTGAGATATTTGGCCCGGTCACGATCGATGGACCACACTATACAGGGTGAGTCACCTAACGTTACCGCTGGATGTATTTCCTAAACCACATCAAATACTGACGAATCGATTCCACAGACCGAACGTGAGGAGAGGGGCTAGTGTAATTGGTTAATACAAGCCATAAAAAAATGCACGGAAGTATGTTTGTAACAGAAACCTACGTTTTTTAAATGGAACCCCGTTAGTTTTGTTAGCACATCTGAACATATAAACAAATACGTAATCAGTGCCGTTTTTTGCATTGTAAAATGTTAATTACATCCGGAGATATTGTAACCTAAAGTTGACGGTTGAGTACCACTCCTCCGCTGTTCGATTCTGTGTATCGGAGAGCACCGAATTACGTAGGGATCCAAAGGGAACGGTGATGGACCTTAGGTACAGAAGAGACTGGAACAGCACATTACGTCCACATGCTAACACCTTTTTATTGGTCTTTTTCACTGACGCACATGTACATTACCCCGACTTCCACCCACGGACTCCAACACTCGACTACTGCTTACCCACTCGCACATTGACTGCACTGCAGTCTTTGCTTAAACCATGTATGATCTCTGCATAGTGTATAATCGATACTACATGAGGGTACTGTACCCTTACAACCTCTTCTCAAAGTATACATAACCCAAATTCCTTAAATTTCATTAGTTACATATAATGGAATGTCCAATTGCTCTTACAATTATTCCATCTACTGCCCCCTCTATTACCAAATAAATTGCCCACTGATGTCGTAACTCTCTGTACCGTCTTTTTCACATACTCGTACTCCTTTTCTCGCCGATGCAGTGGAGAATCTCGTTACTTCTTATCAGTCCTCTTAATATTCAGCATCCTTCTGCAACAGCACATCTGAAACGCATGAAATGTATTCGCAGTTGCGAATATAAACAACCATCAGCTGTATAAAGGAATGACGACAAAGAAAATTTGTACTATACCGGTACTCGAACCTGGGTTTTCCGCTTTTTGAGTGCGGCATCCTTGCAATTTGGCTATCCAAGAATGACTCACGGCCACATCCAAGATTCCATACGTCGTCAACCGTGTGTTTGCAAACTGTACTCGTACATCCATTATGTATATTCCCGTAATGCGGGACATTTTACTTGAAAGTCGCTAGACCGATGTCGGCAGATAAACAGGATATCGCGGTGCCTATGTTATTCCGAATAACGGTGCAGTATTCCTTTGGACAAGCACGCATGCATGAGACCGACAGGAAGGTTGAAGGGGTGGGGAATGTGCGCAGTTTTCAGTATCTATATTATAGACGTTACCATATGCTAGAAGACCAAATTTCCTGTATCTGGCTAGAAGAGGGGAATGTAAGATCTTAAGGGACAACTATCTTAAGAGACAACTGAGGCAAAATCAGTTTGTATACATATGTCAAAACATGAGCTACTTAGTTACATGAATGTATGGAGCAATTGTCAAGCACGATATAGAAGACAAGACTGGTCGGTATTATGAGGATGGGCAACAACATGTGGACCAAGAAGATGTGAAACGCAAAGTGCTTAAAAGGAGTAACATGAAGAAAGAAGTCACAAAGGATTCGAACAAGTGCAAGTAATTAATATACAATACTGCAGGATATTTCAACATACAGAACAAAAGAGGAAGATTATAGCTGTGCTGATACCATAACACAATTAAGATCACAGGAGGAGAGATAACGAAGACGAACGAGACAATGAAGAGCTTTTTGGAAGAAAGAAGACTTATAGAATAAGCAGTCCTAAGAGTGGATATGAAAAAAATAAGTAAATAAATAAATAAGTTACAAAAAGTAGTGGCACTAGCGTACTACCCTGAGAAAAACGACACGTTACAGCATTCCGTCTCATTTCGTATTATTTGAGAGTAAGTAACTTTCCATTTTCCTCCGCACATAAAAATCTGAGTGCAACAAATGCTATAATTTTCTAATTTATATAATACTGGTGCAAGATGTTCACATTACCTTGTCGACTTAACTTTTTACTATGTAAAATCATTATGGAGAATGGCAATTTAGGAACTGCTGTGTCGCTGAAAGTCTTGGACAGCTCTGTTAAGAACTTGCATTTCAGTAAAGTCCTTTGAAGCACTCTTGGCCTCTTTTCAGCGCTAACCGGAGCTGGCTGGTGCTCTGGCCTCCCTTTTGTAAGGAGAGCACTGCCCGGCTTCCACCACTCGCAGCGCGCACTATGCATGTTCTCTTGCGCACCTGGTCTCCACTCTACACTCAGCAGAGTGGGCTGTCTTTGCTATTAGCGTTTAGTGGTTCAAACGTGGGCCGGGAAAGGCTACCGCCGTAAGTCATACACAGAGAAGGGCTTCCGCTTCAGATGTCAAAAGTAATGCGTCTAGCCGAATACTTAAACTACTGCAAGTGGTACTGACGAAACAACAAACATACGCTTTTTAATTACGAAAAACTCACCTTTATCGTCGAATAAAAAAAATATATTAAGTCGAGACCATAGTCAGTGATATGGAGAGTCTTATCTTTACTTGCAGCGCTACTTCAGATAGCTGGCGCAAGTTTGTTATAGCTGTAGATTCAAGCAAATTTTTCTTCAAGTACTCTACAATGGATCGGTTCCTACTTTACACCCCATACAAGTACAGACTCATATCACTGACCTAAATTTGTTGTAGGATTTTGGAGCTTATACTGTACTCGAACATTATTAATCACCTTGAAGGAAATGGCTTATTGATACATAACCAACACAGATTCAGAAAATATTGTTATTGTGCAACACAGCCAGCTCTTTATTCCCATGAAGTAATGAGTGCTGTCGACAAGGGATCTCAGATCGATTTCATATTCGTAGATTTCCAGGAGGCTTTTGATACCGTTCCTCACAAGCGACTATTAATCAAATTGCGTGCATATGGAGTATCGTCTCAGGTGTGTGATTGGATTCGTGATTTCCTCTCAGAGAGGTCATAGTTCGTAGTGACAGACGGTAAATCATCGAGTAGAACAGAAGTGATTTCTGGCGTTCCGCAAGGTAGTGTCATGGGCCCTCTGCTGTTCCTGATTTACATAAATGATCTAGCTGATAATCTGAGCAGCCCCCTTAGATTGTTTGCAGATGACGCTGCAGTTTACCGTCTAGTAAAACCATCAGACGATCACTTCCAATTACAAAATGATCTAGACAGAATTTCTGTATGGTGCGAAAAATGGCAATTGGCACTAAACAAAGAACTGAGCGAGGTCATCCACATGGGTTCTAAAAGAAATCCGATAAATTTTCGGTATACGATAAACCGCACAAATCTAAGGGCTGTCAATTCGACTAAATACCTAGGAATTACAATTACGAGCAACTTAATTTGGAAAGACCACATAGATAATATTGCGGGGAAGGAGAAACAAAGACTGCACTTTGTCAGCAGAACACTTCGAAAATGCGACAAACCCACTAAAGAGACAGCCTACATTACTCTTGTCCATCCTCTGCTGGAATATTGCTGAGCGGTTTGGGATCCTTACCAGGTGGGATTGACGGGGGACATCGAAAAAGTGCAAAGAAGGGCAACTCGTTTCGTGTTATCGCGTAATAGGGGTGAGAGTGTCAGTGATATGATACACGAATTGGGGTGGCAGTTGCTATGCCACTACCCGAATTTACTGTATTATTATTGGACCATGCAGCATCGGACTTCCGGAAAGTGGCTCTCGCGTGTAATAGGTTTGAATAGACACCCTATGGTGATCCAACTACTACACGGAAGTTTTGGAATAAATAATGATAATGGCGCGTAACAAACTTATTTTTACGTATATATTTGATTATTAGTAGCACTGATAATCTCTTTGAAGTGACTTAACAGAGAGCACTTAATTCTGTATGTTTGATAGTGCCTAGCAGAAGGACATTATTCATTTAAAACAATACCACAGCCTGCAAACGTTTCACAATACATAAACACACATGATAAACACTTGAACTTATTTTAGGTTAATGTAAACTACACAAATTGTAATTACCGAATTCAATGTTACTGAGCTTGCATTGTGCTGAAGACACAATATGTCCTGTGGTGGCAGCAATTTCCTTGAACGCTTAATTAAGGAACAGTATAGATCTGCTTGTCAGTATAGTTACTGAAAACACTAATTGAGAATCACGTTGCTCGGACGGAACCGAGTAATTTTTAACAATGGTAATGTACTGAAAAGCCACCACATCGAGCTGGTTAGTAATTAAGGTGGCGCAGTACCTGGCATCTTCCATCCGTTGCATGAAGCGGCGTCTGCTGGCAATTTCGGCGTTAATTCCGACTAATTTCTCTTGTAATATAGCTACGTCGATACGCACCATAACTTTTCACTGATGTTGCAGCACATAGAAAACATTGGATATGGGGTAATAATGAGCTATTTCCTTTAAATAATTGATTACACTCGGGGAATGCAATTTAAACCACAAAACTATTATTACCTCCAAACTTTACACACTGTAGAGAACTTGGTTTGACTATTACACAAGCTGATTCACAAAATATAACTGTACTGGTAATGGCGTCGGTATAACAACCACTGTTCATAATAATACTCTTGTAAGATAACTTCTAGTTCGTTGCTACTGAAGGGAGCTCACCAATGGACCCCATCAGTTATTGAGATCACAATACGCAGTTGGATGTGGCTACTGGTCGCTTCACACCTCGCCGTTGGCACAAGCAACTCGTCGCAGGTAACACAGCATTGCACCATGCAGTGCCATGTACCTCAGAGCGGGAAACCGTACCATTTTGCCACTCACAGCCCATCTCCGTCGAAATACCGCGTCTTACAAACCTTAGTATCCATTTAGCTTGTAGCCATACCATAAACGAAGTCCATACCTGTGTTCTGCTCACTTCTAAATTGTCTGTTAGCAGCATTACGATAGCACACACCGGCAGTCACTTTTACGCCACCTAACACTTGTTCTGCCTCAGAGCTACGCCAACTTACTTCTACCGCCAATATTACCCGCCAACCTGTACACTGTTCTCATTCTCGGGGATTCCCCCAACACCTAAACAATATCGACACTATCTCATGCACAGCGTTCTTTAATTTTGCTGCCACCAGGCGGAAGCACTTCCGCTTTGCCTTCGTTTCTGGCTCACAGATGGCATAAGCGTCCAATTTCTTTAACGTTGCGCCTTGACTATGCCTGGCATTCACTAGGCGGCACGTTGTCACATTACACAGTCACTGAAACAAAGGCAGTTTTCTTTGTGGCGAGATCTATTTACGAAATTTCAATCACCAACTTATTCTTTCGAATGCGAAAATATTTTGTTGATACCGACCTCCGTAGGGAGAAATGATCATCATAATAAAATAAGAGAAATCAGATCTCGAATGGAAAGATTTATGTGTTCCGTTTTCCCATGCGCCATTCGAGAGTGGAATGGTAGAGAAGTAGTATGAAAATGGTTCAATGAACCCTCTGCCAAGCACTTAAGTGTGAATTGCACAGTAACCATGTAGATGTTGATGTAGATGGGAAATGTCTGCAGCTCGTGGTCGCGTTCTCGTTTACCGAGCACGGGATCACGGGTTCGATTCCTGGTGGGGTCAGGGATTTTCACCTGCCTCGAGATGACTGGGTGTTTGTGTTGTCCTCATCATTTTACCATCATTGATGAAAGTGGCGAGTTTGGACTGAGCAAAGGTTGCGAATTTGTATGGGCACTGATAACCGCGCATTTGAGCCCCCACAAACCAAACATCATCATCATCAGTGTGAAATGGTCGTAATAAATGACAAAGGGAAGACGTAGTGTCCATGGACCCACAAGGATCCTTACTTGGCCCACTATTTTACTCATTCTGTCTTAATGATGTCGAAGATATTCTCTCCCATTACAAATAGCATCTATAAGCTGACGATCTTCAATAATGCTAAAATAAAAGGCAAGCAAACATGTGCACAGTTATCCAGCATGTAATTTCTATCTTACTTGCCTTATCACAGTGGGCAGAGAATATAGGTTTCTAATATTATCAATCTGAAAAGTTGTCAGTTTAGATCGATCATAAAAGATTTACTAGCCTTCTGTTTAGAAAATCATTTTCACCCTAACCCTACTCGATATCAAAATACCGTTAAAAGTCTGGGGGCTAATTCTGAACCATCACTTAGACTGATCTAAACCCACTGCCATATGAAAGGAGTTGACAGTCTCTCGATTGACTGTATCAGTGTAGATAAAGTATCTCGTCTTGAGTTTCTAGTTGTTAAAGGACTTTCATGTCAGAACCCAGATCAGATGAAACTGATTAGGTCACTTGCGTGAGATATATTCTTTGTATCAACAATAACTTTTCCGCCTATGAAAATTATCATGAGTATGTCCAGATAAGTATTTAGCTGTAACTGCTACCGAGCGACGTGTCGCAGTGGATAGCACATTGGACTCGCATTCAGGAGGACGACGGTTCAATCCCACGTCCAGCCATCCTGATTTAGGTTTTCCATGATTTCCCTAAATCGCTCCAGGCAAATGCCGGGATGGTTCCTTTGAAAGGGCACGGATGACTTCCTTCCCCGTCCTTCCCTAATCCGATAAGACCGATGACCTCGCTGTCTGGTCTCTTCCCCCAAAACAACCCAACCCAACCCCGTAATTGCTCGAGCACGCGCGCGCGTTTGTGTGTGTGTGTGTGTGTGTGTGTGTGTGTGTGTGTGTGTGTGTGTGTATGTGTGTGCGTGTGTGTGTGTGTGTGTGTGTGTGCGGGTGGGTGGGTGGGCGGTGGATCGCAATGCACGGAAGGTTACCACGCAACGGGCCTTAAACCCATGGTTGCAAGTTCCTTGGGCATATTTCACTAATCAATTACTGAAATTTTATCCACGCAGTTGGATTGCGTTGAGTGTCACTGTGAACCTTAACTGCTTTAACCTCAACCAATGGGTTTGATTCGTTGAAGACTCATTCTATTGTAATGTACCTGGCCGCGTTTAGCAAACTAAAACAAGAGTAATAGTGTTAGAGGCCATTAACGTATTGTATATAAAGTTTTTCATTCGCTGAGGGTAACTTGTATTTGGTTACTTCTCTAGATCTACACCTACATGTACATGGATACTCTACAAATCACACTTAAGTGCCTGGCAAAGGGTTCATCGAACCACCTCCACAATTCTCTGTTATTCCCGTTTCGTTTAGCGCGCGGGAAGAGCGAACATCTATATCTTTCGGTACTAGCTCAGATTTCCCTTATTTTATCAAAAAATGGTTCAAATGGCTCTGAGCACTATGGGACTTAACTTCTGAGGTCATCAGTCCCCTAGAACTTAGAACTGCTATAACCTAACTAACCTAAGGACATCACACACATCCATGCCCGAGGCAGGATTCGAACCTTAGCCAGTAGCGGTCGCGCGGTTCCAGACTGTAGCGCCTAGAACCACTCGGCCACCCCGGCCGGCCTTATTTTATCGTGGTGATTGTTTCCCCCTATGTAGTTCGGTGTCAACGAAATATTTTCGTATTCGGAGGAGAAAGTAGGTGATTGGAATTTCGTCAGAAGATTCCACCGCAACGAAAAAGCCTTTGTTTTAATTATGTCCACCCCAAATCCTGTAGCATTTCGGTGACACTCTCTCCCATATTTCGCGATAATACAAAACGTACTGCCCTGCTTTGAACTTTTTCGATGTACTCCGTCAATCCTATCTGGTAAGGATCCCACACAGCGCAGCAGTATTCTAAAAGTTACATTTTCTAGTGGCCGGCCAATAAGATGCAGTCTTTGGTTAGCCTTCAACACAACATTTTCTATGTGTTCTTTTCAGTTAAAGTTGTTCTCTTTGGTAATTTCTAGGCATTTAGTTCAATTTACGGCCTTTATATTTGATTGATTTATCGTGTAACCGAAGTTTAACGGATTTCTTTTAGCACTCATGTGGAAGACCTCACACACTTCGTTATTTAGGGTCGATTGTCAATTTTCGCACCATACAGATATTTTTTGTAAGTCGTTTCGCAATTTGTTTTGATCTTCTCATGACTATATTCCCCCCCATGAACCATGGACCTTGCCGTTGGTGGGGAGGCTTGCGTGCCTCAACGATACAGATGGCCGTACCGTAGGTGCAACCACAACGGAGGGGTATCTGTTGAGAGGCCAGACAAACATGTGGTTCCTGAAGAGGGGCAGCAGCCTTTTCAGTAGTTGCAGGGGCAACAGTCTGGATGATTGACTGATCTGGCCTTGTAACATTAACCAAATCAGCCTTGCTGTGCTGGTACTGCGAACGGCTGAAAGCAAGGGGAAACTACAGCCGTAATTTTTCCCGAGGACATGCAGCTTTACTGTATGCTTAAATGATGATGGCGTCCTCTTGGGTAAAATATTCCGGAGGTAAAATAGTCCCCCTTTCGGATCTCCGGACGGGGACTACTCAAGAGGACGTCGTTATCAGGAGAAAGAAAACTGGCGTTCTACGGATCGGACCGTGGAATGTCAGATCCCTTAATCGGGCAGGTAGGTTAGAAAATTTAAAAAGGGAAATGGATAGGTTAAAGTTAGATATAGTGGGAATTAGTGAAGTTCGGTGGCAGGAGGAACAAGACATTTGGTCAGGTGATTACAGGGTTATAAATACAAAATCAAATAGGGGTAATGCAGGAGTAGCTTTAATAATGAATAAAAAATAGGAGTGCGGGTTAGCTACTACAAACAGCATAGTGAACGCATTATTGTGGCCAAGATAGACACAAAGCCCACGCCTAGTACAGTAGTACAAGTTTATATGCCACCTAGCTCTGCAGATGATGAAGAAATTGATGAAATGTATGACGAGATAAAAGAAATTATTCAGGTAGTGAAGGGAGACGAAAATTTAATAGTCATGGGTGACTGGAATTCGTCAGTAGGAAAAGGGAGAGAAGGAAACATAGTAGGTGAATATGGATTGGAGGGAAGAAATGAAAGAGGAAGCCGCCTTGTCGAATTTTGCACAGAGCATAACTTAATCATAGCTAACACTTGTTTCAAGAATCATAAAAGAAGGTTGTATACCTGGAAGAATCCTGGAGATAATAAAAGGTATCAGATAGATTATATAATGGTAAGACAGAGATTTAGGAACCAGGTTTTAAATTGTAAGACATTTCCAGGGGCAGATATGGATTCTGACCACAATCTCTTGGTTATGAACTGCATATTGAAACTGAAGAAACTGCAAAAAGGTGGGAATTTAAGGAGATGGGACCTGGATAAACTGAAAGAACCAGAGGTTGTAGAGAGTTTCAGGGAGAGCACAAGGGAACAATTGACAGGAATGGGGGAAAGAAATACAGTAGAAGAAGAATGGGTAGCTCTGAGGGATGAAGTAGTGAAAGCAGCAGACGATCAAGTAGGTAAAAAGACGAGGGCTAATAGAAATCCTTGGGTAACAGAAGAAATATTGAATTTAATTGATGAAAGGAGAAAATATAAAAACGCAGTAAATGAAGCAGGCAAAAGGGAATACAAACGTCTCAAAAATGAGATCGACAGGAAGTGCAAAATGACTAAGGAGGTATGGCTAGAGGACAAATGTGAGGATGTAGAGGCTTGTCTCACTAGGGGTAAGATAGATACTGCCTACAGGAAAATTAAAGAGACCTTTGGAGAACAGAGAACAACTTGTATGAATATCAAGAGCTCAGATGGCAACCCAGTTCTAAGGAAAGAAGGGAAGGCAGTAAGGTGGATGGAGTATATAGAGGGTCTATACAAGGGCGATGTACTTGAGGACAATATTATGGAAATGGAAGAGGATTTAGATGGAGATGAAATGGGAGATGCGATACTGCGTGAAGAGTTTGACAGAGCACTGAAAGACCTGAGTCGAAACAAGGCCCCGGGAGTAGACAACATTCCATTAGAACTACTGATGGCCTTGGGAGAGCCAGTCCTGACAAAACTCTACCATCTGGTGAGCAAGATGTATGAGACAGGTGAAATACCCTCAGACTTCAAGAAGAATATAATAATTCCAATCCCAAAGAAAGCAGGTGTTGACAGATGTGAAAGTTACCGAACTATCAGTTTCATAAGTCACAGCTGCAAAATACTAACGCGAATTCTTTACAGACGAATGGAAAAACTGGTAGAAGCGGACCTCGGGGAAGATCAGTTTGGATTCCGTAGAAATGTTGGAACACGTGAGGCAATACTAACCTTACGATTTATCTTAGAAGAAAGATTAAGAAAAGGCAAACCTACGTTTCTAGCATTTGTAGACTTAGAGAAAGCTTTTGACAATGTTGACTGGAATACTCTCTTCCACATTCTAAAGGTGGCAGGAGTAAAATACCGGGAGCGAAAGGCTATTTACAATTTGTACAGAAACCAGATGGCAGTTATAAGAGTCGAGGGGCATGAAAGGGAAGCAGTGGTTGGGAAAGGAGTGAGACAGGGTTGTAGCCTCTCCCCGATGTTATTCAATCTGTATATTGAGCAAGCAGTAAAGGAAGCAAAAGAAAAATTCGGAGTAGGTATTAAAATTCATGGAGAAGAAGTAAAAACTTTGAGGTTCGCCGATGACATTGTAATTCTGTCAGAGACAGCAAAGGACTTGGAAGAGCAGTTGAACGGAATGGACAGTGTCTTGAAAGGAGGATATAAGATGAACATCAGCAAAAGCAAAACGAGGACAATGGAATGTAGTCAAATTAAATCGGGTGATGCTGAGGGAATTAGATTAGGAAATGAGACACTTAAAGTAGTAAAGGAGTTTTGCTATTTAGGGAGTAAAATAACTGATGATGGGCGAAGTAGAGAGGATATAAAATGTAGACTGGCAATGGCAAGGAAATCGTTTCTGAAGAAGAGAAATATGTTAACATCGAGTATAGATTTAAGTGTCAGGAAGTCGTTTCTGAAAGTATTTGTATGGAGTGTAGCCATGTATGGAAGTGAAACATGGACGATAAGTAGTATGGACAAGAAGAGAATAGAAGCTTTCGAAATGTGGTGCTACAGAAGAATGCTGAAGATAAGGTGGGTAGATCACGTAACTAATGAGGAGGTATTGAATAGGATTGGGGAGAAGAGAAGTTTGTGGCACAACTTGACTAGAAGAAGGGATCGGTTGGTAGGACATGTTTTGAGGCATCAAGGGATCACAAATTTAACATTGGAGGGCAGCGTGGAGGGTAAAAATCGTAGAGGGAGACCAAGAGATCAGTAAAATAAGCAGATTCAAAAGTATGTAGGTTGCAGTAGGTACTGGGAGATGAAGCTTGCACAGGATAGAGTAGCATGGAGAGCTGCATCAAACCAGTCTCAGGACTGAAGACCACAGCAGCAGCATGACTATATTAGTCGATAAGCGACAGCATCATCTGCAAACAATCTAAGACGGCTACTCAGATTGTCACCCAAATCGTTTATGTAGATAAGGAACAGCAACGGGCCTATACCACTACTTTGGGGAACGCCAGAAATCACTTCTGTTTTACTCGATGACTTTCTGTGAATTACTACGAACTGTGACCTCTCTGACAGGAAATCACGAATGCAGTCAGATAACTGAGACGGTATTCCCTAAGGACGCAATTTCACTACAAGGCGATTGTGTGGTACAGTGTCAAAAGCCTTCCGGAAATCCAGAATAAGGAATCGATTTTAATTCCCTTGTCAATAGCACAGCACCGAACACTTGATGAAAGTAAAGATCTAGTTGTGTTTCACGGGAACGATGTTTTCTAAATCCGTGTTGACTGTGTGTCAATAGACCGTTTTCTTCGAGGTAATTCATAATGTTCGAACACATTATATGTTCCAAAATCCTGCTGCTAATCGACGTTTACGATAAGGGCCTGTAATTTAGTGGATTACTCCTACTACCTTTCATGAATATTGGTGTGACATGTGCAACTTTTCAGTCATTGGGTACGGATCTTTCGTAGAGCGATCGGCTGTATATGATTGTTAAGTATGGAGCTACTGCATCAGCATACTCTGAAACAAACCAAATTGGTATATAGTATGGATCAAAAGACTTGCTTTTATTAAGTGATTTAAGTTGCTTCACTATCCCGAGGATATTTACTTCTCATGTTGGCAGCTCTTCTCGATTCGAATTCTGGAATATTTACTTCGTCTTCTTTTGTGAAGGCATTTTGGAAGGCTGTGTTTAGTAACTTTGCTTTGGCAGCACTGTCTTCGATAGTATCTCCATTGCTATCGCGCAGAGAAGTCATTGATTGTTTCTAGCCGGTAACATACTTCAAATACTACCAACAAGTGTTCGTTAGTTTTAAGACCACGGATCAGGCCTTGGCTTTAATACCACAAAATTCTTTTTGTATACAATAAATGGTAACATAGGTATATTATGACATTCATACCCAGCTGCTTGGACTGTTAATTATTACAAGGCCCTTCATGTAATTATACGTATGGTATGCGTATAACTCTGCTCTCTTTGTGTTACAGTAAAGTGGGCTATTAGTTCGAGATGCTTGTTAATCGCACAGTCAACTTCAAGGAGCCGACGTTGATGGACATGTTGATCCGTGGGTTTACTGCTAAGAAGCGGATTATAATTCTTTTACTCCTCTTAATTATTTAAAGTTTTATCCTGTCTGTTAATTTAAGAAATTGCGAAAGTAGATAGTTGGGTCTCTAATTATTTAATTGAAGAATTTTTAACCTGTATAAGTTCCTTGTAGACTACTTTCGTAGCCGTTTTAAATTTAATTGTAGGCTTGTTTTCATAACTGTGATAAATTTTGCATGAAGGCAGCCTTTCTAAATCTTTCTTGAAGTTTGTTTTCCTTAAACCTTGTTTCATTACTTGAAGATTATCCTTTTAAATTGTCCCAAAATTCCTTTTCCTTTTCTGGAACTGAAAGAAAATTTATGATAGAATCTTGTGTTTTGAAATCTGGCTCTGCTGCTCCCTACTCCGCACATTGCTAACATCTCAGTGGTTAAAAGAGCGTGGTTGCATGACAGGCAGAAGGTGTTATACCAGGAAATGAAGGAAATCTGCCAATTTGAGGAAATTAAGTTAACATTATTTCGTTGAAGATATCGCATCAGTTATAAGGTTCTTTTTAATTTTTCAGTACTTAAAGCATGAACTGCTTCGGGCTCTTACGTGCCCGTTATCAGGTGTGGTGCCCGCCTCCGTAGCGCAGCGGTAGCGCCACGCCTCAACACGAACATCGCATTTCCACTGCAGCAGCCGGCCACTCTGTGGTGAGGGAGCTCTGATTACTTGTACTATGGGTTCTACGTATTCAAGACGCAAGTTAGAATCCTCATCGACTGTCTCTCTACTTTCCTGCTCCTCTGTCGTATGCTGACCTACGTTTTCTATGCCTTGGCGTAAATTATCCTCGTTATGGTGCGTTATCTGTCCTATTTCTCGCGATACTGCATTCGTCTATTGTACTGTCCTCTATTCTCTGTCCGTCTTCATGCTGGGTCTCTACCCCAATTCGGTCAATGTATCGATCTGCCATTGCTAATCTTTCCGAATCCCTTATTTTCTGTGTTAAAAGCAATTCACGCGCCCTACTTCGAGTTAACATGCGCTCATACGATCTCACGTGTTTCATAAACTGTATGTTCACACGACTTGACACTTATTATACCCAAGACTGACAATCCATTCACTTACTTGTTGGGTCAGAACCAACTTGTCAACGATGTATCCGCCACCTGTGCGCCTGCATTGGAGAGAAAACTTAATTCTAACAATATTAAAATTCCTAACTTAATTATGCTATTGTCTCTGATAGAATGTCTCACTTTATACTGAATACTTTCTTACTATCTATCGCTGCAGCTACTGTTTTCAAATATTTATGCCTTTCAAAAAAAAAATTTATTACGAAAATTTTTTTAACAGGATATTTTTCTGACCTAGTTCGGCATGTGGTCGACCTTCAATCATGGTATTTTACCATCCTGGCAGGGTCGCCATTCTCTAACATTCTGCGTGGTGTCTGTTTGTTGTAAGTCGTGATTCCCTACCACTTTCGCACAACGACGCTCTGAGCGTGTTTTTTAGGGAATTGACTAGTTTGAACCTGGGACCTGTTGCTGGTAAGGAGACGCCAGACCACATATGACATGTAGAGTTCAGAGGAGTTCAATGAGACGAGCGATGATATAATCAAATACTTAATGTTTTCAGCGTCAGCTCCACTGCACTCCCTGTAAAAGAATCTTAATACTAACTAAATTTAGTGGAAGGGGTTCAAGGCTTTCCTATTTTTAGTTAGCTGGTAAAATAGCGTCGAAAAAGCAGTTAAGTTTACCACTGGAAATTTTATTCTACTCACAAAACATTGTTTATATGGTTCAAATGACTCTGAGCACTATGGGACTTAACTTCTAAGGTCAGCAGTCCCCTAGAACTTAGAACTACTTAAACCTAACTAACCTAAGGACATCACACACATCCATGCCCGAGGCAGGATTCGAACCTGCGACCGTAGCGGTCACGCGGTTCCAGACTGTAGCGCCTAGAACCGCACGGCTACCACGGCCGGCCACTGTTTATAAATGGCACTATTGATAAAAGGAAATATTTTAATACAGGATGATAAAAACCAACTGCGTTCAACAAAAATGTGAACGAATATTCCCTGAATGGATTTCCAAGTTCTACAATGGATCGAAGGATGACCTATGCCATATCACATCTATAATCTAGATTTAAGTTAAGTTTCATAAAAGAGAAAACTATCAAAAATGGTCTACAGTGACCCTCAATTATCTTTAATTACTTATTTAACTTGTAAAATACAGTGGCTGATGTGGCTTCTCAATAACTATATAACAGAAAAATCATCGAGTTTCAGATTTTTACTTCAAGTGGCAAATGTGAACACCATGAGCTTTAATTGACGATCGACACTAGTATTACGTAAAAAGGGGATGTAACAGATTAGACTTCTGCAGTTCTGAGTGAAGCCTTATGCGCTCAAAAGTGCGGCATCGCGTGCGTTCATTACCCTGTCGGTGTTTAGGCAGCGTCAGGGGGCGGCGGGCGACACAGCTCCATGCACCTCACCGTCTCAGAAGCAACTCTCTCCTAACTTCTCCTTACTACAATTTACCGAAGTTGGTTTAAAAAAAACTATCTGGCTGTGTTTTCAACTGACCGATCAGGGTCTCAATGTTAACCTTAAGCTCCCCCTACAAAAATTCTGTCTATCCAATGAGAAACGTTATACTTTTCGTGGTGGGGCAATGTTTTTAACGTTTGCAACGTAACAGAGACGCGAAAAAGTCTCACTCAAAAACTTGCAGCTGGTGTGGAACTTTTAGTGTTATCGTTAGATCTATACTGTTCTTCTGGAGGGCTCTATCTTTTAACATGGGCTGGGGAGTGGTCCTGACGTAACAGAGATGCGAAAAAGTCTCACGCTAAAACCTGCGGCTGGGGTGGCCCTTTTTGTTTATCGTAAGATCTATACTGTTCTTCTGGAGGGCTCTAGCTTTTAACATGGGCTGGGGGGGGGGGAGGTTATGGCGGTCGGCTGACGACGTGGGTGTCCGTGCCTTATCGTAGGGCTTCCTAGCCTACACGATTCTGCTCTCGGCTTCTGTTCTCGTTTCTCCCCTCGGAACTGCGTCTGTCTCACGGTGGGAAGGTATGACATGCATTTAGGCATTCTTGTGTTAGTCTGTGGTATTCCATTTGCTCACTCGTTACTCGTATTACTTTGGTTAATTTAATGTCAGGATTTATTCGGAGCTATGTGACATACTGCCGGATTTGCTTATCATGTCAGGGTTTTCATGGAAGGTGTTGGATTTGCCTGACACCCTACAAACTCAGTCAGTATTTCGCTTCTCTCATTCTAACTAACAAGCTCACTATCTCCCAGAAGCCTTTCTTCTGCTCGTTTCCCTACAATTGTATTCCAATCCCTCATGACTATTGGATTTTCATCTTTCTTTATGTACTGAATTACCCGTTCCTACCCTCATAAATTTTTTCTGTTATTTCATCTCCGCCGACCGTTGTGGCCGAGTGGTTCTAGGCGCTTCAGTCTGGAACCGCGCGACTGCTACGGTCGCAGATTCGAATCCTGCCTCGGGCATGGATGTGTGATGTCCTTAGGCTAGTTAGGTTTAAGTACTTCGAAGTTCTAGGGGACTGATGACCCCAGATGTTAAGTCCCATAGTACTCAGAGGAATTTGAACCATATCATTTTCTGCTTGCGACGTCGGTATGTGTCACTCATTTATTGTTGTCTGTGTTCAAATTCTGTCGATTTTGATGAGAGCAGTCTTATCATTGCCCCGTCTTTCTATTCACAATAGATCCTATCTCTGTTATACCATTATCTGCAGCTGTTGGTACTACCCTACACTGATCTGACCAGAAACCTTTCCATTTCACGAAACAAGACAGCTACAGCATCTTGAGTGAGCCTTAGCATTTTCGTTTTCAGATTTTCTAGCTTCTCCACCACGATCAAACTCCTGACATTCCACGTACAACATTATGCTCTCGTTGGTTATTAAACTTTTTTCACATGATCACCAACCCTTGGCAGTCCTCTCCCAGAGGGACTAATCTGGAATCTTTCATCAATGAAGAGATCATCATGATACTTTCTCAATTACAGGCGAGTGGTTTTCCATTGCATTTTACCTCCACATGCCTTTGATTAACGTTGATTCTCCCACTTTTAGGGGCAGTTTCCCACCCCAAGGACAAGAGAGTGTCCTGATGTTCAGTCCGCTGTTCGGCCTCTTTGACAAGGCCGTCGGTAGAATGATGGGGGACCTCTTATGTCGGAGGCATTCGGCCGCTACAGCTAACCTTTTTTCCCGTCGTTGTTCTCGTCGTTTGGTCTGGGCGGAGGTCACATGCCACCCCTTAAGTTCATCGTTGAATACTTTACTCAGCTTTTTTATTGCATAGGTTGGTCTGTCGCCAGATCGAACGCACTGAGCTACCGCGCTGGCCCCCTAGACCAAATGTGAGAGTCAGTACGCAGTTAACTAATATAAATACTCGTCGTTATGAGCAGATGAAGTCTGGAAACAACCACAATTACGTAAATGCTACCACACACACGACCAGGTTACGGGTCAATACGCAGCTGAAACTGGCCGTGGAACGCCACTTCGGCCAGACACACTCAGTGTTAATTCCGCCACCTGTGGTCTTGGTGCTGTGCAACAGATGAGCCGCTCTCAGGCTCTCTACAGCAGCAGCCAGACTTCTACCTTGGCGGGCAGGGTACCACATCCAAGGCGGTGTGGTTATCCATACTCCGCCACGTGTGCGAGTGTTCCAGCACCCACCATTATCCCCTGCAGTGGTGTGCTCTTCTTCTGGATCCTGACGTTTCAACGAGACTTCTGGCAGACGAATGCGGCACTGACATATGTCGCATATTTCCCCACTGTACAAACCGGAGTACACCTCTCTTGAGCGGGCAAAACCACGAAGGTCACAATCAGATAACCCGACAGCAGCTGGATTTCACAGCGGTGCAAAACAATTATCAGCAACGCTGGGTGCGGAGGAGGCAGCCGCAGAGTCAACATGGAGTAATTGCAGTATCATTGCATTACGAATGCTGTAGCTGAAGTTGAATAAAGATGTTCTACTACCCTAGCCACCACCGGCCAGCACACCCTTCTCAGCCCCACGCCACACCTCCGCTTCCACAGTAACCTCTCACGACTGGGCCGTAACAGTTTGATGTCACAAGTCCTTGGTTGGCAGGTGGTGCTACCAGAGTCCATCTCCACACAGCACAGAGTATCGTCACACAGTGAAATGAGTGAATAGACTACTTATTTTCTGGTTCACTCACTGTTTTCGTGTGTAAAAAACGTGAGGTCTAAGTGGGAGATTCAACGGAATTTGATGTTAATTTTAGTGCAATCATCCGAAAAAACTGCTATTCCTCAGTTCCGTGGTTGTCCTAGGAAGCAATATTTGGAACCCATGAGGTACACTCAATGTAATTTGCTAGGTCATTATACATCTGGTGCAGGGTCAGTGGCAATACATTTTTTTTTACTTGACGTGGATATGGCCATGTGGCAATACACTGCACGGAGTCGAGGTGGTTCATGATGTAACCGGTGTATTGTAGCGTATAGGTAAATGTAAATGTCGTGTGACTAGCTCCTCCCTCCGGGTAGACCGTTCGCCGGGTGCAAGTCTTTCGATTTGACGCCATTTCGGCGACTTGCGCGTCGATGGGGACGAAATGATGATGATTAAGACAACACAACACCCAGTCCCTGAGCGGAGAAAATCTCCGACCCAGCCGGGCCCTTAGGGTTGACATTCTGTCGCGCTGACCACCCAGCTACCGGAGGCGGACAGCGTATAGGTTATCGTCGGTTGTTGTTTTCTTTTACTTAGTGTTTAGTGGAAATAATGGGTCCGTAATGACAGAATGCAAAACACAGTGTTCACCACGCAGGAGGCTACGTAGTTATTGCTTGATGAGGTAGAACAGTTAAAGGCGGAATAAACAGCCTTACTTGGGCACCCTGTAGAAGCGAAGAATTGCTCGCTCCAGCCGAAGAACGTAGTCTTCTAGTAGATGCAGCAACTTTCAATGTTATCACACCCTTCGCTGTAAGCTCAGTTGAGGATATAGCGTCTTTCTTGCATGATCAGCAGTTAGTCAGCTAAGACTGGAGGGTTGTCATAGAACCAGTTACTGCAAACAGCAAAACTACGATTGAAAGTTGAAGCAAAAACCTACATCAGGTGAGGAGTCAACAAACGCTCAGAGATTAAAGGAGTAGAAACAAGACCTTCTGAAGTGTATAAGGAACAGAATAGGGCGAGAGTTTTTGTGAGCAATAGGGAAGATCAACAACAGAGGAAGGTGGAAATTTTTGCGAACAGAATACGTACGTCCAATGTGCAAACGTAAGAGTGAAGGAGAACGATGAGAAAGCCGAACATACGTAAATGCCTGCATTTTGAAGGGGTCTGGCTTCCGATACATCCAGAAGGACACACCCAGCGGTCAGGTTGCCTACAGAGTTTACGAACCTGCTGACTGCAGGGAATACGTGACAGGTAGGAGATTTCTTCCGCTAGAGTGAAGCGCTACAGATGTGAATGGAAAGGCAGTGTCTATAGACAATGTCGGCAGCCTGAGTGTAGTAGGTGTGTGTAATTGCACACCGTCAATGCGATTGTAGCTGTGGTAAGAGTAAGAAAGGACAAAAAAAGACAATTGTTAACCATAACGGTAACTTTCGATGCTATAAATACTCGCAAATAGAAGATGAAGAGATAGACAAGCTATGTGGGGATGTTGAACAGGTTACTCAGCACGTAATGGGAGGTGAAATGTTATTAGTCATGGGGGATTAGAGTGTGGTTTTAGGGCAAGGAGTAGAAGCAGTGGATACGGGAGGTTATGAGCTTGGTACTAGGCATAAAAAATGGAAATGAGCGAATAGCATCGTTGGTCGGGAGGCACTTAGTCGGGGAAGTTGGGCTGACAAGTGCAAGTCTTATTTCATTCGACGCCACATTGGGCGACTTGTGCGCCGGTGATGAGGATGTAAAGATGTTCAGGACAACACAACACCCAGTCCCAGAGCGGAGAAAATCTCCAACCCAGCTGGGAATTGAACCCGGGCTCGCTTGCATGGGAGGCGAGCACGTTACCACCCAGCTAAGCAGGCGGACACGAGGACGTAGAGAGGAGACTGGCAGAGTTCTGAAATAAATTTCAGCTTTTTTAATAGCGAATACTTTGAAACCTCCTGGCAGATTAAAACTGTGTGCCGGACCGAGACTCGAACTCGAGACCTTTGCCTTTCGCGGGCAAGCGCTGTACCATCTGAGCTATCCAAGCACGACTCACGCCCCGTCCTCACAGCTTTAGTTCGGTCAGTACTTGGTCTCCAACCTTCCAAACTTTACAGAAGCTCTCCTGCGAACCTTGCACAACTAGCACTCCTGAAAGAAAGAATATTGCGGAGACATGGCTTAGCCACAGCCTGGGGGATGTTTCCAGAATGAGACTTTCACCCTGCAACAGAGTGAAAATCTCATTCTGGAGCGAATACTTTGCTTAAGAATTATAAGCGGAGGAAATGAATCTCGAAAAAGCCTGGATATACGGGAAGATTTCAGTTAGATTACTTCATGATCGGGCAGAGATTCCGAAATGAGATACTGGACTGTAAGAGTTATCCAGGAGCAGGAATTTAGTAATGAAGGAGAGTAGGTTGAAGTTTAAGAGACTATTCAGGAAGAATCAATGCCCAAAGAAGTGGGATAGGAAGTACTAAGAATCGAAGATGTCTGTGGCTGCAGATACTGCTTTAATTAGTAGTTCAGTAGGCAGTTGAGATGAAGAGTAATGGGCATATCTAAAACAGGCAATCGGAGAAGTTGGGAAGAAAAACGTAGGTGCGCAGAAGGTACCTGCGAAGAAACCAAGGGAAACAGAAGAAATAATTCAGTTGATCGATGAAAGAGAGAAACAAAAAATTTTCAGGGAATTTCAGGAATAAAGAAATGTTTAAACATTACAATCAGTCATCCACTATAATTTTTACGCTCTACAGCTCACCTCTAGTACCTTGGAAGTGATTCCCCGATGTCTTAATACACTCCTGGAAATGGAAAAAAGAACACATTGACACCGGTGTGTCAGACCCACCATACTTGCTCCGGACACTGCGAGAGGGCTGTACAAGCAATGATCACACGCACGGCACAGCGGACACACCAGGAACCGCGGTGTTGGCCGTCGAATGGCGCTAGCTGCGCAGCATTTGTGCACCGCCGCCGTCAGTGTCAGCCAGTTTGCCGTGGCATACGGAGCTCCATCGCAGTCTTTAACACTGGTAGCATGCCGCGACAGCGTGGACGTGAACCGTATATGCAGTTGACGGACTTTGAGCGAGGGCGTATAGTGGGCATGCGGGAGGCCGGGTGGACGTACCGCCGAATTGCTCAACACGTGGGGCGTGAGGTCTCCACAGTACATCGATGTTGTCGCCAGTGGTCGGCGGAAGGTGCACGTCCCCGTCGACCTGGGACCGGGCCGCAGCGACGCACGGATGCACGCCAAAACCGTAGGATCCTACACAGTGCCGTAGGGGACCGCACCGCCACTTCCCAGCAAATTAGGGACACTGTTGCTCCTGGGGTATCGGCGAGGAGCATTCGCAACCGTCTCCATGAAGCTGGGCTACGGTCCCGCACACCGTTAGGCCGTCTTCCGCTCACGCCCCAACATCGTGCAGCCCGCCTCCAGTGGTGTCGCGACAGGCGTGAATGGAGGGACGAATGGAGACGTGTCGTCTTCAGCGATGAGAGTCGCTTCTGCCTTGGTGCCAATGATGGTCGTATGCGTGTTTGGCGCCGTGCAGGTGAGCGCCACAATCAGGACTGCATACGACCGAGGCACACAGGGCCAACACCAGGCATCACGGTGTGGGGAGCGATCTCCTACACTGGCCGTACACCACTGGTGATCGTCGAGGGGACACTGAATAGTGCACGGTACATCCAAACCGTCATCGAACCCATCGTTCTACCATTCCTAGACCGGCAAGGGAACTTGCTGTTCCAACAGGACAATGCACGTCCGCATGTATCCCGTGCCACCCAACGTGCTCTAGAAGGTGTAAGTCAACTACCCTGGCCAGCAAGCTCTCCGGATCTGTCCCCCATTGAGCATGTTTGGGACTGGATGAAGCGCCGTCTCACGCGGTCTGCACGTCCAGCACGAACGCTGGTCCAACTGAGGCGCCAGGTGGAAATGGCATGGCAAGCCGTTCCACAGGACTACATCCAGCATCTCTACGATCGTCTCCATGGGAGAATAGCAGCCTGCATTGCTGCGAAAGGTGGATATACACTGTACTAGTGCCGACATTGTGCATGCTGTGTTGCCTGTGTCTATGTGCCTGTGGTTCTGTCAGTGTGATCATGTGATGTATCTGACCCCAGGAATGTGTCAATAAAGTTTCCCCTTCCTGTGACAATGAATTCACGGTGTTCTTATTTCAATTTCCAGGAGTGTACATATCCTGTCATCCTATCTCTTCTTGTTAGCGTTTTCCATAAGTTCCTTTCCTCATCCATTCTGCGGAGAATCTGTACATTCCTTACCTTATCAGTCCACCTAATTTTCAACATTCTTCTGTAGCACGAGATTTCATGTGCTTTTATTCTCTTCTGTTCTTGTGTTCTCACAGTCCAAGTTTCACTGCCACACAATGTTCTTTTCCAAACGCTCATTCTCACAAACGTCTTCCTTAAATTAAGACCTGTGGTAGACACTAACGCATTTCTCTTAGCGAGGAATGCCATCTTTGACTGTGCTAGACTGCCTTTAATGTCCTCCTTGTTTCGTCTATCACGGGTTGTTTTGCCTCCTAGATAACAGAGTTCTATAACTTCTTCTACTGAGTGTTCAACAATTTTGATATTAAGTTTCTAAATATTCTGATTTCTGCTGCTTCATAATATTTTCATCTTTCTTCGGTTTATTCTAAATCTATATTCTGTACTCATTAGACAGTTCATTCAGTTCATCTGATCCTGTAATTCTACTTGAGCTTCTCTGACGATAACAGGGTCACCTGCGAAACTTATCATTGATACCCTATCAACATGAATTTTAATCCCACTCTTAAGCCTCTTCGATGTATAAATTGAACATTTGGGGCAAAAGACAGCATTCCTGTCTTCCGCCCTTTTAATCCGTCATGTCGTTCTTGGTCTTCGATCATGTTGTCCCCACTTCGTCGTTGTATGTATTGTATGTCACCCGTCTTTCCCTGTAGCTTACTCCTATTTTTCTCAGAATTTCGAACATCTTGGACCATTCTACATTGTCGAACGCATTTTGTAGATCGACGAATCCTATGATAAAACCTTAATTTTTCTTCAGCGTTGCTTATATTATCAATCGTAAAGTGACAACTGCCTCTCACGTGCCTGTACCTTTCTTAAAGCCAAACTGACTGTCATATAACACATCCTTTTCTTTTCCAATGATTCTTGTCAGAAACTTCGATGCGTACGCTGTTAAGCAGAGTGTGCCATGGTTCTTGCAAATACCGGCTCTTGCTGTGTTCGAAATTGTACGAATGATTTTTTTCCCGAAAGTCTGATGGTAAGTCGACTGTCCCACAGATTTTGCACAACTTCAATAGTCGTTTGTGTTGTCCTCATCATTCCATCATCATTAGTGGAAGTGGATAGATTGGACTGTGTACTGATGACAGCGCAGTTGAGCGCCCCACAAACCACACATCATCATCATCATCATCCAATTCCTTCTTTCGTCGATCAAATGAAGTATTTCTTTGGTTACCTAAGGTTGTTTCACAGTTACCTTGTTAGCATCTGTGTTTATCCTGATGGCATCTGGGACTGCTCTTTTCAAATTGGAAATTTGTCGTAAGTTCCTATGGGACCAAACTACTAAGGTCATCGGTCCCTAGGCTTACACACCACTTAATCTAACTTAAACTAACTTATGCTAAGGACAACACATACACATACGCCCGAGAGAGGACTCGAACCTCCGATGGGGGTAGCCGCTCGAACCGTGGCAAGGCGCCTCAGACCGCACGCCTACTCTGCGTGGCTGCTCTTTTCAGTGAAGTCCACTCCTTTTCAGCTGAACTGCCCGCTGTGGTATGCCTTGCCACAGAATCCACAACTTTAGCGAATATAAATAGCGTCTCGCTATTCCTCAGTATCCCCCATCCACACTGATTCTTCCGTACGATTCTTTTAAACATCAGTCTACACTTTATCACTAGTAATTTGTGATATGTGTCTGTATCTGTTCCTGGGTAAGCATTACAATCCAGTACCTGATTTGGAATCACTCTCTGTCCACGATGTAATCTAGCTGTAATGTTCCAATGTCGCAGGCATGTTCCATGTATATCTCCTCCTCTTGCGATTCTCGAACATGGTAATCGCTAATACTAGTAGAAATATCTTGCTGAACTGAATTAGACTTTCTCCTCTTTAAGTCCAACTACCAACCACATATTCTCTCATAATCCTATCTTAATCTCCTTCCATTACAAACACAATTCAACCTCTCATGATTATTAATTATCATCTTCTTTTACATACTGAATTACGCGTTGAATATCCTCATATACTTTCTCTATCTCTTCATCTTCTGCTTGGGACGTCGGAAAACATCCCTGAATTATTGTCATCGGCTTTGGTTTATTGTCGTATCCGATGAGAATAACCGTGTCATTGAACTGTCCACAGTTACTCACTCACTGGGCTATCTTCCTATTTATAACAGATCCTACTTTCGTTACATTGTTTCTGCTGATGTTACTATCAACCAATATTCGTCTGACGAGAAATCCTTCTTGTGATTTCATACGTTGAGTCCCATTATATTTAGACTTAGCCTTAGCATTTCGCTTTTCAGATTTTCTAGCCGTCCTACCACGTTCAAATTATTGACATTCCACATGCTAATTCGTAGAACATTAGAGCGTCGTTGGTTAATCCAACGTTTTTTCGTAGTCATCTCCTCCTGTCCCCCTTTGCAGTCTCTTCTGGAGATTAATCTGGAATCTTTTGCTAATGGAGATAATCATAATTTTTCATTACAGGCCACATGTCTTGTGAATAAACATGCGTCTTTAATGAAGTGGTCTCCATTGAATTTTGCATCCTCATGCCGTTTTCTGAGCCTTTCATATTTTATCTATTAGGTTTAACCAGTCTTTTGCTACTGATGACCTTCTTTTTCTTGTTGACGTATGTTGCACATAGTTGGGAAGAAGAAGTGGTCATGGTCTCTGTCTGGTACTAGGAAAGCGTGGCATGTATAAGGGAGTATCAAAAAATTTCCGTTTGAGGGCGTTGCTGGAGTAGATGTGGGTATACAAGCACCGACATACAGGGCAAGGGGTTAACGTGGTATTCGAGTCTTTTCGACGTGTGGACGGTAAATGAGGAAACGTGAACTATCTAACTTACTGCCAAATGCGTCAAAAAACGATCAGTGTGCTTGGCTGCCGAAGGACTAACAACGGTAGACATCCGTCGGCAAACAAAGAGTCCGCAGCTCGTGTTCTAGGGGCGAGCGTTGCTGCCTCTGGATCACGGGTTTGGGATATTCTCTGCCCGGGGACTGGGTGTTTGTGTTGTCCTCATCATTTAATCACCATAATCATAGTCATCATCATCATCATCATCACCATCATCATTCGTGGCAGTGGCTAGACTGGATTCGGTAAAAAAAATTGGACTGTGTAAAATTGGAACTTTGTACGGGCGCTGATGACCGCGTAGTTGAGAGCGCCACAAACCAAACATCATCATCACCATCATCGGCGAATAAAGAATCTATATGAGACAGAATGTCTGACGAAAACGACGGTTATGGAGTAGTGCGCCAAGTTCCGTGCTTGTCGCAGTTCGACACAAAACGCCGGTCGATTAGTAACGCATAAGGTAGGTCCATATTCCTGATCTCTCCATACGCGATTATTACGCCTTCGGTCCCTTAAAAAAGTACTCGGAGAGTAGACGATCCATGTCGGACGAGCATGTGCAGAAGGTAGTTACGGATTTGTCCCCCCCCCCCCCCCCCCCTGCATTCTTCTTCTCTTTATTCAATGCAGAGATCTACAGCGAGATGAACGCTAGTCTTTTAACAGTCTTCCTCTTCTGCTTTCTCACTCGGAATTTGAACAGGCATGGGTGACGAGCGAACGTTCTGTTGCTACCATTGTCTATCTTGGGTAGGGATAATGAGAGTAAAAGAAGATTAGCGCCTGTACACAGCTGTGCACAAATTTTTCCCTCGCTTCGTACGCGAATGACAAGAGATCAAGAAGCGGTAATATTCGTACCAAGTTCCTTCGCCGTGCACTGTACGTTGCACTGCGGTAGATGCACTTTAGCTGGTATCTTTGTGGCACATTGCCAGCAGGTTCAAGGTTCGAGAACCGGTCTGGCACACATTTTAATCTGACGGGAAACCCACACTCCGCCGCAGAGTAAAAATTCATTCTGGCTCATTAGTTGGTGTTTACATCTACACGTAGTTAATCTCACTGCTCTCCACAACTTAAAGAGGAACTAGATAATGTAAGAACTCGGAGGAAACGAGTGAAGTCCTGGAGCGTATTCCCAGAGATCACCCAGTCACCGACAGAAACCTGGACATCACATGGCGTGAGGACACTGTGATTATAATGCTACGAGGGCAGTTCAATAAGTAATGCAACACATTTTTTTTCTGAAACAGGGGTTGTTTTATTCAGCATTCAAATACACCAGGTTATTCCCCAATCTTTTAGCTACACAACACTATTTTTCAACGTTATCTCCATTCAATGCTACGGCCTTACGCCACCTTGAAATGAGGGCCTGTATGCCTGCACGGTACCATTCCACTGGTCGATGTCGGAGCCAACGTCGTACTGAATCAATAACTTCTTCATCATCCGCGTAGTGCCTCCCACGGATTACGTCCTTCATTGGGCCAAACATATGGAAATCCGACGGTGCGAGATCGGGGCTGTAGGGTGCATGAGGAAGAACAGTCCACTGAAGTTTTGTGAGCTCCTCTCGGGTGCGAAGACTTGTGTGAGGTCTTGCGTTGTCATGAAGAAGGAGAAGTTCGTTCAGATTTTTGTGCCTACGAACACGCTGAAGTCGTTTCTTCAATTTCTGAAGAGTAGCACAATACACTTCAGAGTTGATCGTTTGACCACGGGGAAGGACATCGAACAGAATAACCCCTTCAGCGTCCCAGAAGACTGTAACCACGACTTTACCGGCTGAGGGTATGGCTTTAAACTTTTTCTTGGTAGGGGAGTGGGTGTGGCGCCACTCCATTGATTGCCGTTTTGTTTCATGTTCGAAGTAATGAACCCATGTTTCATCGCCTGTTACAATCTTTGACAAGAAATTGTCACCCTCAGCCACATGACGAGCAAGCAATTCCGCACAGATGGTTCTCCTTTGCTCTTTATGGTGTTCGGTTAGACAACGAGGGACCCAGCGGGAACAAACCTTTGAATATCCCAACTGGTGAACAATTGTGATAGCACTACCAACAGAGATACAGAGATATCAAGTTGAGCACTGAGTTGTTTGAAGGTGATCCGTCGATCATCTCGAACGAGTGTGTTCGCACGCTCCGCCATTGCAGGAGTCACAGCTGTGCACGGCCGGCCCGCACGCGGGAGATCAGACAGTCTTGCTTGACCTTGCGGCGATGATGACACACGCTTTGCCCAACGACTCACCGTGCTCTTGTCCACTGCCAGATCACCGTAGACATTCTGCAAGCGCCTATGAATATCTGAGATGCCCTGGTTTTCCGCCAAAAGAAACTCGATCACTGCCCGTTGTTTGCAACGCACATCCGTTAAAGACGCCATTTTAACAGCTCCGTACAGCGCTGCCACCTGTCGGAAGTCAATGAAACTATACGAGACGAAGCGGGAATGTTTGAAAATATTCCACAAGAAATTTCCGGTTTTTTCAACCAAAATTGGCCGAGAAAAAAAATGTGTTGCATTACTTATTGAACTGCCCTCGTATATGGGGCTGACCCTGCAACACACGGTAGCTGAATGAACGGGAAAAGAACATGTTTCAATCAGCGTGTGGTTACGGTGCAGTGTGGTGCAACATGGTCCGGAGACAACATGTAGGTGGCATTACACGGGGAAGAATCGTCACGAAACTGGAAGGAGGACGAGACGACACGAGTGTAGCCCAAGAGTTTGGTATTGCTCAAAGCGTTCTTTCACTTGCATGGAGAGCATTCCGACATCCTGGCACTGAGGCCGATCGAGGGGAAGTGGTCGACTACGGTCAAGTGCAGCAGCAGATGACCGCTTCATTGTGCAAAAGGCAAGGAGTGCAAGTAGCCTGTTTATATGTTTGTATGTTGGCAGAGCTTTACACTGCATCAATATCACTGACAGCGCTGTGCGCCGTCTGTAAGAGATTGTGTGGCTGGTCAGACCTGCAGTTGGAAGTTAATAGTCAGCGGTGATAGAGGTTAGAAGCAGTGTTACCGCGAGCGCACACTCTGGTCGTGTCGGCCGGCGTGGTCGAGCGGTTCTAGGCGCTGCAGTTTGGAGCCGCGCGACCACTACGGTCGCAGGTTCGAATCCTGCCTCGGGCATTGATGCGTGTGATGTCTTTAGGTTACTTAGGTTTAAGTAGCTCTAAGTTCTAGGGGACTGATGACCTCAGAAGGCAATTCCCATGGTGCTCAGAGCCATTTGACCTCTGGTCGTGTGTCCGTCATGGAGAATTAATATTGGTTGGACATGGACTGTAAAATGTGGGTAATCGAATTATTGATTATTATATAATTTTTCGAACTGGATGTGACTTGATTAAGGTAAAATATGCTAAATACATTGTTTGCTCTGCAACAAAATCTTTCCCTTGCTAACCACATGCCTATTAGTACTTAGAGCCTGCAGTAGTTGGAATCTTTTTATTTAGATGTCTGTATACTTGCTGTATCTGCTGTAGTTCGTGTCATGAAGATTTTCTCTGAGGCAAGTGACTTCTGAAATCTATGCGTTTTTGTTAAGATTTCTTCTAATTCAGGGCCATCCTTTTGTGTTAATTAATAGTCAGATTGCGTTATTCGAGTGTAGGAAAAGGGAGAGAAGGAAACGTAGTAGGTGAATATGGATCTGGGCTAAGAAATGAAAGAGGAAGCCGCCTGGTAGAATTTTGCACAGAGCACAACTTAATCATAGTTAACACTTGGTTTAAGAATCATGATAGAAGGTTGTATACATGGAAGAACCCTGGAGATACTAAAAGGTATCAGATAGATTATATAATGGTAAGACACAGATATAGGAACCAGGTTTTAAATTGTAAGACATTTCCAGGGGCAGATGTGGACTCTGACCACAATCTGTCGGTTATGACCTGTAGATTAAAACTGAAGAAACTGCAAAAAGGTGGGAATTTAAGGAGATGGGACCTGGATAAACTGAAAGAACCAGAGGTTGTACAGAGTTTCAGGGAGAGCATAAGGGAACAATTCACAGGAATGGGGGAAAGAAATACAGTAGAAGAAGAATGGGTAGCTTTGAGGGATGAAGTAGTGAAGGCAGCAGAGGATCAAGTAGGTAAAAAGACGAGGGCTAGTAGAAATCCTTGGGTAACAGAAGAAATATTGAATTTAATTGATGAAAGGAGAAAATATAAAAATGCAGTAAATGAAGCAGGCAAAAAGGAATACAAATGTCTCAAAAATGAGATCGACAGGAAGTGCAAAATGGCTAAGCAGGGATGGCTAGAGGACAAATGTAAGGATGTAGAGGCTTATCTCACTAGGGGTAAGATAGATACTGCCTACAGAAAATTAAAGAGACCTTTGGAGATAAGAGAACGACTTGTATCAACATCAAGAGTTCAGATGGAAACCCAGTTCTAAGCAAAGAAGGGAAAGCAGAAAGGTGGAAGGAGTATATAGAGGGTCTATACAAGGGCGATGTACTTGAGGACAATATTATGGAAATGGAAGAGGATGTAGATGAAGATGAAATGGGAGATAAGATACTGCGTGAAGAGTTTGACAGAGCACTGAAAGACCTGACTCGAAACAATGCCACCGGAGTAGACAACATTCCATTAGAACTACTGACGGCCTTGGGAGAGCCAGTCCTGACAAAACTCTACCATCTGGTGAGGAAGATGTATGAAACAGGCGAAATACCCTCAGACTTCAAGAAGAATATAATAATTCCAATCCCAAAGAAAGCAGGTGTTGACAGATGTGAGAATTACCGAACAATCAGTTTAATAAGCCACAGCTGCAAAATACTAACACGAATTCTTTACAGACGAATGGAAAAACTAGTAGAAGCCGACCTCGGGGAAGATCAGTTTGGATTCCATAGAAATACTGGAACACGTGAGGCAATACTGACCTTACGACTTATCTTAGAAGAAAGATTAAGGAAAGGCAAACCTACGTTTCTAGCATTTGTGGACTTAGAGAAAGCTTTTGACAATGTTGACTGGAATACTCTCTCTCAAATTCTAAAGGTGGCAGGGGTAAAATACAGGGAGCGAAAGGCTATTTACAATTTGTACAGAAACCAGATGGCAGTTATAAGAGTCGATGGACATGAAAGGGAAGCAGTGGTTGGGAAGGGAGTAAGACAGGGTTGTAGCCTCTCCCCGATGTTATTCAATCTGTATATTGAGCAAGCAGTAAAGAAAACAAAAGAAAAATTCGGAGTAGGTATTAAAATCCATGGAGAAGAAATAAAAACCTTGAGGTTCGCCGATGACATTGTAATTCTGTCAGAGAGAGCAAAGGACTTGGAAGAGCAGTTGAACGGAATGGATGGTGTCTTGAAGGGAGGATATAAGATGAACATCAACAAAAGCAAAACGAGGATAATGGAATGTAGTCGAATTAAGTCGGGTGATGTTGAGGGTATTAGATTAGGAAATGAGACACTTAAAGTAGTAAAGGAGTTTTGCTATTTGGGGAGCAAAATAACTGTTGATGGTCGAAGTAGAGAGGATATAAAATGTAGACTGGCATTGGCAAGGAAAGCGTTTCTGAAGAAGAGAAATTTGTTAACATCGAGTATAGATTTAAGTGTCAGGAAGTCATTTCTGAAAGTATTTGTATGGAGTGTAGCCATGTATGGAAGTGAAACATGGACGGTAAATAGTTTGGACATGAAGAGAATAGAAGCTTTCGAAATGTGGTGCTACAGAAGAATGTTGAAGATTAGATGGGTAGATCACATAACTAATGAGGAGGTACTGAATAGGATTGGGGAGAAGAGGAGTTTGTGGCACAACTTGACCAGAAGAAGGGATCGGTTGGTACGACATGTTCTGAGGCATCAAGGAATCACAAATTTAGCATTGGAGGGCACAGTGGAGGGTAAAAATCGTAGGAGGCCAAGAGATGAATACACTAAGCAGATTCAGAAGGATGTAGGTTGCAGTAGGTACTGGGAGATGAAGAAGCTTGCACAGGATAGAGTAGCATGGGGAGCTGCATCAAACCAGTCTCAGGACTGAAGACCACAACAACAACAACAACAACTGCGTTATCCTTGCAAATTGTGAGTCATTAATGGATAGAATAAGTTTGAGGTGTATTTGTCAGGGAAAACTCTGTAGATCAGTGTTGAAACGAGGTGTTAGTTTTACTCAGCAGTTTTAGAAGGTTCAGGTGCATTAAGCAATTTAAGTAAAAACGTAGAAGTTTTACCTTCTCATTTATTTCAGTTTAAGTAAAAAAAATTATCTTTAGAAGTTTCAGAAGGAACCCACGTCAGACAGAGGGTTCAGTCGCAACCACCTTTAAGAGCACTGAAAGGCACGCAGTCTCACGTTTCACAGTGGCACAGGAAGTCCATAAGAGTGGTCTGTTTGCCCGGTTACCAGTACATTGTGTCCCGTTGATACCCTCACATCCACGACACCTTGTCGACTGTGCCAGGAGCATAGGGACTGGACCAATGAGAAGAATGGTTATGTAGCCTTCCAGCCGTGACGGCTCCAGTTCATTTTTATCTCTGTCCTCTTGGTGCCTTCATTCACTTGGCGCCCAGATAGGCGACGCGAAATCAGCTTGCCTTTCTCGTAGATGATCGCTGGCTTAAAGAGTTAGAAATAAACCGGCAGTGGGTTGTGAGGTGAGAACGGGCAGCAGGGGCTCACGCGAGGGTCTCATCTCGGGTTTACGAGCGCAAAGCTCTTTCCGGCTGCTGAGACCGATTTCTCACTCCTTTGGGTAGTGGCAATCACACTGTTGTATCGATGGCGTCCTTTTACGGCCTTCAGTGGATTTGCACTTCCTCGTTTATCCATGCTGTGCTCATCTGGACGCTTGCAGTTTTGCCCTCATTGTTTCAGCGTATGCAAGGACTACTACTTACAATCTTTGCGGTCAGTATTGCTCGAGCTTTGGTGTCTGTGCCCCTGCTATGCCTTCCATCTTTCATTATTTTCGTGATACATTGTTGGGGAACCACTTGGGCCTTTATACAATCCTTGCTAAGGTGCGCTGCTACCTCACGTGGCATTCATCATAAAAAGAAAATACTCGTGAGCGAGCGTGAATTGCGTAAAACCGCTAAGCCGAACACCAACTCACGCAAGGGTCTCTTACAACCGAACGTTATCAAAGCCCAATGGATAAATTATTCATTGATTATATGGGTCCCCTTCCCCGTACTAAAGCGGGAAATCGTTATATATTGGTTGTTGTGGATGGTTTTTCACGATTTGGTTTGTTGATTCCGAGCAGAGGAGTCACGGTTTCCTTAACTATTCGCCACCTAAGTAGCATTTTTTCTTGGTTGGACCGCCCGGACTATTTTTCTACCGTGTTCAACCTTTCTTGCTTTAATAGAGCTATTCATCATGTTACTACCACTCCCTATCAACCTCAACCTCCCTTCTCTGAGAGGGTTGATACGAATTTAAAGGCCGCTTTGATCATACACTCCTGGAAATTGAAATAAGAACACCGTGAATTCATTGTCCCAGGAAGGGGACACTTTATTGACACATTCCTGGGGTCAGATACATCACATGATCACACTGACAGAACCACAGGCACATAGACACAGGCAACAGAGCATGCACAATGTCGGCACTAGTACAGTGTATATCCACCTTTCGCAGCAATGCAGGCTGCTATTCTCCCATGGAGACGATCGTAGAGATGCTGGATGTAGTCCTGTGGAACGGCTTGCCATGCCATTTCCACCTGGCGCCTCAGTTGGACCAGCGTTCGTGCTGGACGTGCAGACCGCGTGAGACGACGCTTCATCCAGTCCCAAACATGCTCAATGGGGGGACAGATCCGGAGATCTTGCTGGCCAGGGTAGTTGACTTACACCTTCTAGAGCACGTTGGGTGGCACGGGATACATGCGGACGTGCATTGTCCTGTTGGAACAGCAAGTTCCCTTGCCGGTCTAGGAATGGTAGAACGATGGGTTCGATGACGGTTTGGATGTACCGTGCACTATTCACTGTCCCCTCGACGATCACCAGTGGTGTACGGCCAGTGTAGGAGATCGCTCCCCACACCATGATGCCGGGTGTTGGCCCTGTGTGCCTCGGTCGTATGCAGTCCTGATTGTGGCGCTCACCTGCACGGCGCCAAACACGCATACGACCATCATTGGCACCAAGGCAGAAGCGACTCTCATCGTTGAAGACGACACGTCTCCATTCGTCCCTCCATTCACGCCTGTCGCGACACCACTGGAGGCGGGCTGCACGATGTTGGGGCGTGAGCGGAAGACGGCCTAACGGTGTGCGGGACCGTAGCCCAGCTTCATGGAGACGGTTGCGAATGGTCCTCGCCGATACCCCAGGAGCAACAGTGTCCCTAATTTGCTGGGAAGTGGCGGTGCGGTCCCCTACGGCACTGCGTAGGATCCTACGGTCTTGGCGTGCATCCGTGCGTCGCTGCGGTCCGGTCCCAGGTCGACGGGCACGTGCACCTTCCGCCGACCACTGGCGACAACATCGATGTGCTGTGGAGACCTCACGCCCCACGTGTTGAGCAATTCGGCGGTACGTCCACCCGGCCTCCCGCATGCCCACTATACGCCCTCGCTCAAAGTCCGTCAACTGCACATACGGTTCACGTCCACGCTGTCGCGGCATGCTACCAGTGTTAAAGACTGCGATGGAGCTCCGTATGCCACGGCAAACTGGCTGACACTGACGGCGGCGGTGCACAAATGCTGCGCAGCTAGCGCCATTCGACGGCCAACACCGCGGTTCCTGGTGTGTCCGCTGTGCCGTGCGTGTGATCATTGCTTGTACAGCCCTCTCGCAGTGTCCGGAGCAAGTATGGTGGGTCTGACACACCGGTGTCAATGTGTTCTTTTTTCCATTTCCAGGAGTGTATATTACGACAAGACTCATACTAAATGGGATATTTCGATCCCTTATATTCATTTCGCCTTTGTGCGTAGCATGAGGCACTTATGGCGTTTCGCGAGCTTACCCCTCAATTCCCCTCCGGGTAATCTGTGGACCATAAACGACTTTTTGCCCCAGAACATTACCCCTGACATTATTAAGCAGAACTGGGATAGAGCTAGAAAGAGGTAGCTCGTTCCCGTCAGAGGAGATGTTAGAATGAAGGGAGATGGAAAAATTTCGAGCCCTCATGAGGGATAAGGTTTTCGTCAGAAATTTTTATGTCGGTGGCGGACAGCATAATGGTATCACAGGGAAACCTTCCCGTCGATTTGTAGGGCTTTGTTCAATTCTCGGGGTCTCGAGTCCTGTTAAGCTGCTTGTTCGTAATCATGCCACGGGTAAAACCTTTAAGTTCCACGTCAGTCAAGTAAAGCGGACTAATTAGTTTCTCCTTTGGTCTTCCATTCGGTGGGCAGCTTTTGGGATTGAGTGGGGGAGGTCGAGCCATGGCAACTCCAGACTCCAGTTCATTTTTATCTCCGTCTTTCCGGTGTTTTCTTTCACTGGAGCCCCGAAGGGCGACGCAATTTACGTTGCAGTTATCGTAGATGATCGTTGGCCCAGAGAGTTTGAAACAGGCCGGCAGTAGGTAGGTGGGAAAGAGCAGGAGGGGCGTACGTGAGAGTATCATGCCAGGGTTTTCGCATGCAACGCTTCTTTCGGCCCCTAGTTCTGTTACTGCTATGATGGACTTGTCACTCCTTCGGGCAGTGGCAATCACTCAGTTTAAACTTCCTGGCAGATTAAAACCGTGTGCCGGACCGAGTCTCGAACTCGTGAGCTTTGCCTTTAGCGAGCAAGAGCACTTTCTCGTGACAGGATAAGGTCCCGAGTTCGAGTCACGGTCCGGCACACACTTTTAATCTGCCGTGAAGTTTCATATCAGCGCACACTCCGCTCCAGAGCCAAAATCTCACTGTGGAATCACTCTGTTGTATAGCTTGTGTCCTACGGCCTTCAGTGGATTTGCACTTCCCTGTTTATCCATGATGTATGGATGTGGTCGCTTGCAAAAAACAAAAAAAAAAAAAGGTTAAAATGGCTCTGAGCACTATGGGACTTAACTGCTGTGGTCATCAGTCCCCTAGAACTTAGAACTACTTAAACCTAACTAACCTAAGGACATCACACACATTCATGCCCGAGGCAGGATTCGAACCTGCGACCGTAGCAGTCGCGTGGTTCCAGACGGTAGCGCCTAGAACCGCTCGGCCACCCTGGCCGGCTGGTCGCTTGCAGTTTTATCCTCTTTGCTCCCGCGATAACTGGAAAACTTTGCCCGCTCTCATATCTATGTCTCTGCTGTTGGCGCCGTATGTCTCACTGAAACATTTTAATTTATTGTGATGAATCTGGGCCGCAACCACTTTGTATCTTAACATTTCATTGGTGGACATTTGGGCGTAAAGTAGTGACTGTCCCTGCCTTGGCTGAGACCTTTACTTGTGGTGGATTTCGAAGGCCTTGAGCCGCGCAGCGCTTTCCATTTCAGTCACTCACTAGTGACACTTAACTTTCGCCTCGTGTGTACGGCAATTGGATCTTTGAGCTTTAGTGTTTAATAAAGTTCTTTATTCAGTTCTATTAACTTGGTCATGAGTCGAGTGACATGATTCCTGTTCACTGCATTTGAGATTATTTTACGTTTTATAAGGTTTGTAATTTTACCTTTCAATAATTATAAGGGGAATTCCCTGTATTAATATGTGTGTTTTGAAATTAGGTTCTACATGGTTGTCAAGCCTGAAGACTGATTCAACGAAATACTGTTTCTAATGCCTAGTCACTAAGTATTTCCTTGGACGCATAAGCTTGGTCATTTTTTGCTCTATCTCTTTGATTCAAGTAAGCACTTGAGCATGCAAGTGTTAAGACAAATTGGTTGGGGAGACGTTCATCATTATATTTTTACACTTACTTACCAGTGATTTAAGATCTGTTACCTTTAGACATGTTTTTTGGGAGTGATATGTGCTACCTTATTTTATAATGTTTTTTTTTGGGCTTAGTGAAATGCGGCAGGGAGCTGGTGTTGAGTGGAAAGGTACTGAGCCATAGTGAATTTATTAACGTTTCTAAAAACACCAATGAATTTATTTTTTAAAAGGTAAACAATAACATTAACAAATTGCCTCCAGAACTGAGAAGACTAAGCAACTGAAAAGACTGAAATTCAGTAACACTACTGATAGAAAACACCCCAAAACGGCAACAGTATAAAATCACTTCCTTTTAGTAAAGATATCAAATGAAGTAAAAATACATTTACCTTACTAACAGCTAAACATACGATCAAATGAATATGTCACAAATATCACCCATCGGCTATTGCCACTAATTATCAAAACACCATTGCCTTTACAGTAGCCACAATGACTGTCAAATGTTCAAATCTTTACATTCATACTTGATGTGTTGAGGAAAATTTTAAAGTTGTTTCCGTTACGGTTGCCATCTAGTTAGATTTCTATTTTTATGTGTAACTCACTGTTCTTCGAGCGTAATTTGTCATTGTATCCGTTCTATGGATGTAAGAAATTTTTTCAGATCTTCCAAGCTTCGCTGTTTATTCTATGTTACCAGTTCTTAACTTAATAACTAATTGTTTAAGAAGGCTGTGCGAGAGTTATCTTTTACGTACTTACAGTATAAGAGTGAAAAATGCCTAGACCGCAATTCTCCTACCACAGTTAAATATAGATAACTAGTTTCGGTTGCTACCTGTAACCATCTTCAGATCTGTAACATGTGTAGGTAATATAGCCGAAGCAAGCTATGGAAGAATCAAGTAGAATACAAAAACACTGTACAACAACTGAGAAAAACAATGGGGAGCCAATTCTAGAAGTAAAGTGAACACAAAGCCGTTTAACAGTGTAGTGCAAATTATGTTAATTCTTATCACGTAACATATAGTTCAAAATATGAAAATAGGGTGAATGAGCACTGGATATCATCGTTATCTATACTCATGCAACAACATGCATTCGTAACTACCCAAATAACAACAGTACATGGCTGACAGCGTCACCGCGAGGAAGCCAGGTTGTACAAGTGTCGAAAGAATTGTAGAACAGTGGTTATTTAATGAACTATGTCAAGACAGCTGTCTCTCCACCATGACCATGTCAAGCTTCACTGAAAGTTTAGTCACGTCAGTCTGTGGCTAAAATTCAAAAGGGCTTATTTTCATTCAACAGCCTCTTACGTTCAGAGATATTTGGCGATTACTGTATTTTATTTTGTGCAATCATGTGCTTTTTAAATTAATGTGATAATTAAAAGGACAAATGATGCAAGAATTGTGGACCATCTCTTCCACCTGATTCCTTTCCTAGCCAAACCTGTATGACTCGTGGTTAACTGGCCCACAGTCGAAAGAAAGTATGGATGATGTAAAGATACACTATGTGATGAAAAGTATCCGGACACCTGGCTGAAAAAGGCTTACAATTTCGTGGTGCCGTCCATCGGTAATGCTGGAATTCAGTACGGTGTTGGCCCACCCTTAGCGTTGACGACAACTTCCACTCTCCCAAGCATACGTTCAATCAGGTGCTGGAAGATTTCTTGGGGAATGGCAACCCTTTCTTGACGGAGCGCTGCAGTGAGAAGAGGTATCGATGTCGGTCGGTGAGGCCTGGCACGAAGTCGGCGTTCCAAAATATCCCAAAGGCGTTCTGTAGGATTCAGCTTAGGACTCTGTGCAGGCCAGTCCATTACAGGGATGTTATTGTCGTGTAACTACTCCTCCTCAGGCCGTGAATTATGAATAGGTGCTCGATCGTGTTGAAAGATGCAATTGCCATCCCTGAATTGCTCTTCACAGGTGGGAAGCCAGAATGCGCTTAAAACATCAATGTTGGCCTGTGCTCTGATAGTGCCACGAAAAACAAATGGCTATGGGTTCAAATGGCTCTGAGCACTATGGGACTTAACTTCTGAGGTCATCAGTCCCCTAGAATTTAGAACAGTTTAAACCTAACTAACCTAAGGACATCACACACATCCATGCCCGAGGCAGGTTTCGAACCTGCGACCGTAGCGGTCGCGCGGTTCCAGACTGTAGCGCCTAGAACCGCTCGGGCACCCCGGCCGGCCTATCACGAAAAGCCAAAAGGGGTGCAAGCCTCCTCCATGAAAAAAATGACCGTAACACCACCGCCTCCGAATTTTACTGTTGGCACTACACACGCTGGCAGATGACGCTCACCGGGCATTCGCCATACCCACACGCTGCCATCGGATCACCACATTGTGTACCGTGATTCGTCACTCCATACAACGTTTTTCCACTGTTCAATTGTCCAGTGTTTACGCTCGTTACACCAAATGAAGCGTTGCTTGGCAATTACCGGCGTGATGTGTGGCTTATGAGCAGCCGCTTGACCATGAAATCCAAGTTTTCTCACCTCCCGCCTAACTGTCATAGTACTTGGAGTGGATCCTGATGCAGTTTGGCATTCCTGTGAGATGATCTGGATAGATGTCTGCCTGTGTAACAGGTGCCTCGGGTATGGTTGTGTGTGATGTCCTTAGGTTAGTTACGTTTAAGTACTTCTAGAGAACTGATGACCTCAGAAGTTAAGTCCCATAGTGCTCAGAGCCACTTGAACCATTCTTTCTTTACCTATCGGCAATCTCTGTCAGTCAACAGACGAACTTGGCCTGTACGCTTTTGTGCTGTACGTGTTCCTTCATGTTTCCACTTCACTATTACATCGGAAACAGTGGACCTAGGGGTGTTTAGGAGTGTGGCAATCTCTCGTACAGACGTATGACACAAGTGACACGCTATCACCTGACCACGTTCAAAGTCCGTGAGTTCCTCTGCAGAGCGCCCTATTCTGCTCTCTCACGATGTATAATGACTACTGAGGTCGCTGGCAGTAGGTGGCAGCGCAATGCGCCTAATGTGAAAAACGTATTTTTTTGTGTCCGGATATTTCTGATCACATAGTCAATGAGTGTTGGCGTTGCCCTAAGAGTGTCTTCGCCGTTTATCGCAGGTATTCGGACGGGGGCGTAGAACGTATTACAGCACTACAAAGACAATGGGCCTGCATCCCTACGAGTTTACAGTTTTTCAGGGACTGATACAGACTGACATACCGCCATTGGTTTCAGCGATTTATCGCTGAAAGGTCAGGAAACTCACAGCACACGGGTACCGTGATGAAGCATGCTTGCACTTGTCAGGATAGGTGAACTCACAAAACAGATATTTACGGATTAGTGACAACCAACATGTAGCCGGCGAGGAACCTCCCTTCATCCACAGAAGGTGGGAATGTTCTTTGCATTGTCACTACGATGCATCATCGGACTTATTTTTTCTCCTTTTTTTTGCACTAACGTCGCCAATGTATTGTTTCCTGAATTCGTGTACCACTTGGATGGCCAAGAATTGACACTTGTCGTACCAGCAAAATAGGGCTACATGCCACACGTCTATATCGAGTGTGCGCAAAGTAGAATCCTTTTTCCACGTCAGAGTGATTTCCAAAAAAATTATGGTCCGAAGGTCACCTGACTTTTCCGCCACTCACATCTTTCTTCTATGTGGTCGCCTCAAAGGTAACGCGTACACGAAGAAACCACGCACCGCCAGCAAGATATGTGAGAATATACGTCGTGAAATCGGGACAGTCATCCCCATTACTCAATTGAAATTCACGAAGATGCAGCGCCATGTGCAACTTCGAATATTGGTGGGGTTGAAGACCACTTTCAGCACATCCTTTAGTATGATAATTAAAAAACAGCCTTGATCGCAAATTTCTTTTAATCGGAGTGACCGGTTTCAAACCTTATCATATTGAAATAAGATCGCTGAGTTTAATACGTCACGGCTACAAAATACTAACGCGAATTCTTTACAGACGAATGGAAAAACTGGTAGAAGCCGACCTCGGGGAAGATCAGTTTGGACTCCGTAGAAATATTGGAACACGTGAGGCAATACTAACTCTACGACTTATCTTAGAAGCTAGATTAAGAAAAGGCAAACCTACATTTCTAGCATTTGTAGACCAAGAGAAAGCTTTTGACAATGTTCACTGGAATACTCTTTTTCAAATTCTGAAGGTGGCAGGGGTAAAATACAGGAAGGAAAGGCTATTTACAATTTGTACAGAAACCAGAAGGCAGTTATAAGAGTCGAGGGGCACGAAAGGGAAGCAGTGGTTGGGAAGGGAGTGAGACAGGGTTGTAGCCTATCCCCGATGTTATTCAAATGGTTGAAATGGCTCTGAGCACTATGGGTCTTAACATCTGAGGTCATCAGTCCCCTAGAACTTAGAACTACTTAAACCTAATTAACCTAAGGACATCACACACATCCATGCCCGATGCAGGATTCGAAACTGCGACCGTAGCGGTCGCGCAGTTCCAGACTGAAGCGCCTAGAACCGGTCGGCCACACCGGCCGGCAGCCCGATGTTATTCAATCTGTATATTGAGCAAGCAATAAAGGAAACAAAAGAAAAATTCGGAGTAGGTATTAAAACCCATGGAGAAGAGATAAAAACTTTGAGGTTCGTCGATGACATTGTAATTGTGTCAGAGACAGCAAAGGACTTGGAAGAGCAGTTGAACGAAATAGACCTTGTCTTGAAAGGAGGATATAAGATGAACATCAACAAAAGCAAAACGAGGATAGTGGAATGTAGTCGAATTAAATAGGGTGATGCTCAGGGAATTAGATTAGGGAATGAGACACTTAAAGTAGTAAAGGACTTGTGCTATTTGGGGAACGAAATAACAGATGATGGTCGAAGTAGAGAGTTTATAAAATGTAGACTGGCAATGGCAAGGAAAGCATTTCTGAAGAAGAGAAGTTTGTTAACATCGAGTATAGATTTAAGTGTCAGGAAGTCGTTTCTGAGAGTATTTGTATGGAGTGTAGCCATGTATGGAAGTGAAACATGGACGATAAATAGTTTAGACAAGAAGAGAATAGAAGCTTTCGAAATGTGGCGCTACAGAAGAATGCTGAAGATTAGATGGGTAGATCACATAACTAATGAGGAGGTATTGAATAGAACTGGGGAGAAGATGAGTTTGTGCACAACTTGACTGAAAGAAGAGATCGGTTGGTAGGACATGATCTGAGGCATCAAGGAATCACCAATTTACTATTGGAGGGATGCGTGGAGGATAAAAATCGAAGAGGGAGGGCAAGAGATGAATACACTAAGCAGATTAAGAAGGATGTAGGCTGCAGTAGGTACTGGGAGATGAAGAAGCTTGCACAGGATAGAGTAGCATGGAGAGCTGCATCAACCCAGTCTCAGGACTGAAGACCACAACAACAACAACAACATAAGATCGCTGATAATGTTTTCAAAAATTTTACGTCCTTTAATGTACTTGCATGTCGCAGTGATGAAAATATGTCATGTACAAATTTGGTTTCATATCCTCTTCTGTTAAGGATTTTAAACACTTCTCCCTTGGCCGCTTAAGAGTGGGACACCCCTAACATATTGCATTGAAAGGTCTCTGTTGGATTCCTTTCATGTTTAATTTCTCAAATTTGTTGTCTTTTATGGAGTAAAGTCCTCTCCTAAATTTACTGTGGCGTTTCTGACTATCTGGGAGGAGACTGAGTAGTGGAACGTGTTACTTTTACACGTAAACAAGAACGATCTGTCACACTACTACACTTTAAAGCACAGTTTATATGTAATTCTTATATGTAATTCATGTCACACAGTCTCATACGGAACCTACATCCGCTTTCTGTTATATACTGTATATGATAAGATACTGTCATCCCCCTTCCCTTCTGTGTGAGAGGATGAATGATCAAATGTGTTTGTAGTTGCATGCTTGAGGGTAGCAGACAAGGCTGTCTGCTAGAGAACAGTAGGACCAACGTTGGAACAGGTAGCTACGGTTCCTAAAAATAGAGAGGTTTCTATTCTTAGTATGGTCCGGTCCGTCCCTTGTCAGGTTGGTATAGGAAGCTGCCCCTCTGGCCCCTTCCGCTTGTCTTTGTGAGCGACCCTCAGGGAGCACGCTGGGTGGTAGGCAGTTGGAGGGTTGCAGTACGGCAGTTGGAGAGTTGCAGTCTGGCGGTAGCGAGCGTCTGAAATGGTAAGATCTGCGGCTAAGCGCGTGTCTGCTAAGTCCATAGGACAATGGAATTGTTAAGTTCAGCCTGAGAATTTAATCTCGTTTATTTCGGGTTAGCTCTAAAATATCTAAGGTTATCTTTAATTGCAGCGGAGTGTAATTCTCGTGTCCAGTTCAGATTATTTTCCGGTAGTTGCTTTGTTACTACTTTGTGAGTAAAGTGGAACCACGTGTTGGTCAGTAACTCTAAGTAAGATCAATCTTAAAGGCAAATGCTTGTGTGATTATAACGTGTCGTCTTGACAATATTTTGAATATAGCAACTTTTCTTTATGTTCAACCCACGTGGCGTGTACTTTGTGAGACCAGTACCACGTGCTTATATAACTGTTTGACCCGTCAGGTTAACAGTAAGACGTTAGTAACCAGTTCAAGGTTTTTCTTTTGTCAATTGCTTTTCGAGCTAATTTATTTTATTATCAAAATTACTGTGGAGTTATACGCTTTGTGTAAACCAAGTTGACCACGTGAAGCATGTGGTGTAATCATCAAAGTAGCCCTCAGCTATTCTTTTCGCGAAGATTTCACAAAGAGTTAATATGAATTTAGTATACCAGTGTGTGGTAATTACATGACGGACAGGATTGTGCTTCGAATGTAAATTCTTTGGGTAAAAATTTGAATCTGTTTGTAGTGATTAACTTTCTCTTGCATGTGTTTCAATGTTCTTTGTGTGTTGTTTTATGAATGCAGTGTTGTATCCAGTCTCCCAATCTTGACTCCATATTTTATGTGTTCAGTAAGATTCCAATCTCACATTTTCACAATCGTAAATAAGGCACCAGCTCAGTTATAACTCACGTATAATATGCTGAAATTTCAATGAACAATCTTTAAAATAAATTGGCAAATATAAACTGATTTCTTTCTTTTTATTTAAATTCTCCTTTTTATATATAGATATATTACCGGTTGTTGTATGACTGTAAAAGATTGTAATCAATGTTAGTCTGATTGGTAATGTGGTAAACATAGACAAGATACCCAGTCGTGAAACAGTTGCTTAGTAATGCAAGATTAACTTCTCCCCAGACAGCTCACAGCTTCTAACCCGTTTTCATTATCTATTGGCTAGCAGTAACGCTTCCAGCATACCAAAATTCATGCAGAAATATTACAGCATGTTATCCATCATTTCGCATGGTATACAGCAACCCTCCAGTGACTAGTGTCACTGAAGCGTTGATGTTCGGTTTCAGGTAGGATGGGCCGGGGACCCTTGGTGCGCCGCAGAGGGACAGCCAATTAGACTGCGAACTGCGACCGCCCGCAGCACAGCGGACCAGAGCGGCGTAATGGCCCCGGCAGGTGGTCGCGCTCGCCAGCGGCAGCCCGCGGCATCAAAGCGCAGGGCGGCAAAGCGCTGAGGTCCCAGGTGGACGGACTGCCGCCCAAAGGTCGCCGCCGGGCTACCGAGGGCCCGGGGACAGGACGGCAGCTCGTTACGCTGCCCTTCTGCTGCCGCCACAGACCGCGCCGGCTCTTTGCGGCAAACGTTGGCACCGAACCCAACAGCCGTAAGTTACGCAGTCGCCAGCCGAGCAGAAATTTCTGCACCCAGGCAGCGCGTGCCCGGGGTCTCTCGAAATATGGTTGGAAATATCAACAAGCTTTTAGGGTTCCCTTCGTCAGTAGGTAAAAGCGGAACACAAATAAGATCGCTTTGTTGTCCGTCTGTCTATCTTGTTAAGTCCCTCCCCTTTTCCACCGTGACGATGTAATACGTATAACCTTCTACGTCAAAGCAATTGAAAGATACAGCCATTTAAGTCCCACATTTCGAAACTCACATATTCACATCAAAAAATCATGAAATTTGACAAGAAGCAAAGTTTCACAGTACAGGCAAAGGATGAAAATCCGGACATTATTTGTTTGCTATTGCATCACACGAAAGAGAAATATTTTTTTGTCATTTATTATCCGACTGTCTGTCCACCTGTTGACATTCCTTTCTCTCAGGAACGCGTCGACGCATCAAGTCGAAATTTGTTCATAGGTCCCTTTTTCTTGTAACATATTTAATCTTCCAAGTCAATGTAATCAAAGGATACGGCAATTTGTCACATATTTTGGTGCTCGCTAACTCACCCACCACAGTGTATACGGTACTTCCTGCTGACGTACATTCATGTAATTAGGCAAGGAGCAAGGCTTCGAGATACAAGAAAAGTTCGAAAATATTAATTTGTAATCGCAGGACACGCAAAATATGTTTCTTTTGTTATTTGCTATCTGACTCTTGTCTGTCTGTCCGTATGTTAAAATCCTTTTTTTCACAGGAATGGACAGATGTGTCAAGTTGAAAAATATGCCACATACTAAGGTCTATGGTCCTTTGTCGGTGTAAAATAATTACGCTATCAAGTCAAAGGAATCAAAATATACGACCTATAGAGTACTCCCCATTGACTTAGAATGATGAAATTTGGGAAGAAGGAAGGTTTTACAGTAGAACTACATAAAGAAACTCACAAATTGTTGAACAATAATTATATCATAAAAACATATTTTCACCATCGTATCTTACATTGCATAACAGGTAACGCATAAATAACAGGGAAATATTGCTGCACGTAAATATAAAATGTAAGTTGTAGTAATGTTTTACTAAGTAGATTAAAGAGTTGTTTTATTTAATATCTACATATATAAAATGAAGTCTCCTACTGACTTCGTTTTGTATGTCAGTGGTATTAGCAGATTCTCGTGATGGATGGATGAACTGTCTGATGCGAAGACAATTTAGGCTGTAAGATGATGGCCATTATAGAGGGGTAGAAAATGTATACTGTTAAAGACCAGAAGAGCCTTTCTCAAGATGGGAAATTTGTTAACATTGAATATAGATTCAAATGTTAGGAACATATTCGTCTGGGGTGTAGGCATGCATGAAAGTGAAACATGGACGGTAAACAGTTTACACAATAAGACAACAGAAGCTTTAAAATGTGTTGATACAGAAAAATATTGAAGATTAAATGGGTAGAACACCTAACAAATGAGGACGTACCGAAAAGAGTTGGGAAGACAAGAGATTTGTGCTACAATGTGACTAAAAGAAGGGATCGGTTGATAGGACACATTTTGAGAGAGAGAGAGAGAGAGAGAGAGAGAGAGAGAGAAAGCGATACCTACAGTAAGAAGATACAGAAGGATGCATGTTGCAGTAGTTATTAAGAGATGGAATGGCTTGCGCAGGATAGAGCAGAATGGAGAAGTGCATCAAACCAGTCTTCCGACTGAAGACAACAACAACAACAACAACAACGAAACCCTCAGTGCGCGAATCTTACACTCGGTCAGTTTTTAAGAGACGAAGTTGGAGAGAGGTTTGATACTGCCACTACATCATGGCTTACTGGCGTAACGAAGGACACGTTTATATTACCAATGAGAACTATCAGACCACATTTCTTAATTGCAGGTACGACTAGCCTCAGTTACTAGTTGAAGCGCCGGCCGTTGTGGCCGAGTGGTTCTAGACGCTTCAGTCAGAAACCGCGCTGCTCCTACGGTCGCAGGTTCGAATCCTGCCTTGGGCACGGATGTGAGTGCTGTCCTTAGATTAGTTAGGTTTAAGTAGTTCTACGTCTAGGGGACTGATGACCTCAGATGTTTAGCCCCATAATGATTAGAGCCATTGGAACTAGTTGAAGCAACTGAGCCCGCATCTCGTGGTCGTGCGGTAGCGTTCTCGCTTGCCACACCCGGGTTCCCGGGTTCGATTCCCGGCGGGGTCAGGGATTTTCTCTGCCTCGTGATGGCTGGGTGTTGTGTGCTGTCCTTAGGTTAGTTAGGTTTAAGTAGTTCTAAGTTCTAGGGGACTTATGACCACAGCAGTTGAGTCCCATAGTGCTCAGAGCCATTTCGAAGCAACTGAGCACAGAATATGGATTAAGAGTGAACCGAAGAAAGACAGAAGTTTAAATTAATTTCTATGGTCGCATTGTCTATAGTTGCTTTTTAATTAGCGACGCTATTTCAAACTAGCCTTTCAACGACAAGAAAATGGGGATTTTTGTCAACAGACGCGTTCATTTTGTTGAAATAAAACAATAGTCTCTAATGAATATATGGAATGGACAATGAGTTCATCTACAGCTATATCACTTCGCAATTCACAAATAAGTGTCTGGCACAAGGTTCACCGAACTACCTTCAAGCTGTTACTCTACCGTTCTACACTCTCGAAGAGAGCGAGGGAAAATGAACACTTTCACCTTCCCATGCGATCTCTAATTTCTCTTATTTTCCTCATTCCTCTCCTCGTAGGTGGGCGACAATAAAATATTTTCACTCTCAAAGGACAAAGTTTGTAGTGGACTGACAAGGCAGCCAGTCCACAGTGACGGGTAGCCGAAAGGGCACACGTACACACACGCCGACTGGCGCGAAGTCTGGAACAGGATTCGTAATGAATGTGATAAAGAAAAGGACGTAGCTACTAGAACACTTAACTTTTATATCGTCCTTTGGTATACAGCATTCTTGATGATACAAGTGAGACTATCTTGAGATACATGCAAAGGTACAAATGGCGCCTTGCTAGGTCGTAGCCATTAACTTAGCTGAAGGCTATTCTAACTGTCTCTCGGCAAATGAGAGAAAGGCTTCGTCAGTATAGCCGCTAGCAACGTCGTCGTACAACTGGGGCGAGTGCTAGTCCGTCTCTCGAGACCTGCCTTGTGGTGGCGCTCGGTCTGCGATCCTGACAGTGGCGACACGCGGGTCCGACATGTACTAATGGACCGCGGCCGATTTAAGCTACCACCTAGCAAGTGTGGTGTCTAGCGGTGACACCACAAAGTTCATCATTAAAATTTCAGGAGAAGATCCTGCTGCAACGAAAACCGCCTTTGCTCTAACGATTGCCACCTCAATTCGCTTATCATATTCGTGGCACTCTCTCACAGATTTCGCGATACTACAACACAAACTGCCCTTCTTTGAACTTTTTGATTTCCTCCGTCAATTCTATCTGACGCAGATCCCATATCGCACAGCAATACTCCAGCAGAGGGCGAACAAGCGTACTGTAAGCATTCGCTTTAGAAGACTTGTCTCATTTTCGAAATGTTCTGCCAATGAATCGCAGTCCTTGGTTTGCTTTCCCCACAACGTTATCTAAGTGATCGTTTCAGTTTAAGCCCGCATCTCGTGGTCGTGCGGTAGCGTTCTCGCTTCCCACGCCCGGGTTCCCGGGTTCGATTCCCGGCGGGGTCAGGGATTTTCTCTGCCTCGTTATGGCTGGGTGTTGTGTGATGTCCTTAGGTTAGTTAGGTTTAAGTAGTTCTAAGTTCTAGGGGACTGATGACCATAGATGTTAAGTCCCATAGTGCTCAGAGCCGTTTCAGTTTAAGTTATTCGTAACTGTAATCCCTAGATACTTAGTTGAATTTACAGCTTTTAGATTTGTGTGTTTTATCCTGTAATCGAAGTTTAGCGCATTTCTTTTAGTACACGTGTGGATGACTTCACATTTTCATTATTTTTATGGGTCAACTGAAGCTTTTTGTACCACGCAGGTAACTTGTTTAAACCGTTTTGCAATTTGTTGCAGTCATCTGATGACTGTATAAGACAATAAATGACAACAGCATCTACGAACAATTTAAGAAGGCTGCTCAGATTGTCTTCCAAATCGTTTATGTAGATTAGAAACAGTAGAGGGCCTATAGCACTTCATGGCGAATGCCAGATTTTACTTCTGCTTTACTACGAACTGTGTGACCTTTCTAGCAGGAAAGTTGGAGGAAGAAGGTGAGAAGCATGAGGTGAGCTGAAAGGGAGACAGGGAGAATAAGAGAGGGCGAGGGATAGGAGAGGGAAACTGTTTCGTTTTCTCATTACATAATTTTATTCAGTTGGCTCCAACTGATAACAGACGCCGATTGGCCAATTGTGAATGCTTGACAAGGTGCCATCAGTTCAAGCCAAGCGAATAAATCACGCGATCGATGAAAAAAAAAGCTATTTTTCTCTCCCATCCCTCACTCTCTCTCACTCATTACACTTCTCCTGCTTTCATTTCACCTTTTGCTCCTCACCCTTTTCCTCCAACTCTCTATTCCGTATATGTTTGATTATGGGCGCATTACGACGTTTTAGTCTAAAAAAGTCTAGATGCTTAATGATTCTCAATTATAGTGTCAGTTGCACACCTTTAATTGGCATAGTATTGTTGTCGTGTTTTTCAGTAGACAAGAGAGGTTGCTGAAGCAACTAATTAGGTCCGAAGATGATCTTGAGTGATAGAAATAGTAATTTAATTAAAAAATGTGCAACTGAGACTGAATAATAAATGAGAATTATCTGAAATATCAACACAGTTGTTAACTGTCACGAGACTAAGTTAAAATGAGATGTGCTTTACGACAAAAGACACATTTTGCAGTAATTGCAAAGACGGATTTGAAATAGCTTCAATAAAGTCAGAAGTAATTAGAACGGTAGGAAATGAGGTTAACAGCAAACTTAGGATAACTACTGGGGATCAAGTGTAACACTGCTCGTGAATAAATTCAGTATATTCCTTGTAGTAGCAGACAATTTTTGTCTGACATGTGTTATTTATTCGTATCATCTCTCGTAGTTTGTTTCGTGTTTTATTAATTATTTAATTCTTTATTCATAAATCAGCATTGCGTAAACCATATTCAGACACGTTCCATGACCGTGTAGTTTTGGTTCACTTACTCCCTGGGTACCTGCTAAGTAAATAAATATCAACATTTCTTTGGCCACAATCAATGGGAGAATGTTTTGCATTTGTCAATTGCACGAGAGGCTACTTTGGTTTACACTCTCAAAGTTTTCCATATTCCCCTTGTACCAACTACTGATTCTACCTCTCCTACTTCCACGCAATGGTTTACGGCTCGTACTCGTATGTGTTACTTACTACACCACCGTAATTATTGTTGCGACTGTGGAATTTTATTAGGACAAGATGGTTGACCATTTTAAATTCTTAGGACTTAGTGCAGATGGAGGGCTTTCTTGCAAGTATGGTTTTCAAGGTCTTTTGGTTGGTTGGTTTGAGGGATAAAGGGACAAAACTGCAAGGTCATCAGTCCGTCAAGGTCCTTTCAGAAAGTGAATGCTGCTACTTCACTAAAACTGTGGCCTCTATTGTGTCTGACACTGGAAAACAAAGGATTGTCTACTGTGCTTAGTTACACTCTATTATCTTGTATGGAGAGTATTTTGAATAATTCTGTGTACTCATCACGAATATTCTTAGCCCATAAAAGGGTGTTCAGACTGATCTGTGGAGGTTGTTGACAATGCTGACTCATTCAGCCGATCTCCAACATACATTCAGTGAAAAGTAGACGCAGAAAGTACATGCACTAGAATAGCACTTCCTTAAGCACTTTACAGAAAAGTATGTACAATTTACTATTTTTCATTTTCAGTAGGCCACCAGTGGCACTGAAAACAATTGAGCGTGAAACTCCTAATAATCAAATGAAAGTTGAATAGCGTCTTTGCGGCATATTCCTCGTAGTAGCTGACAAATTTTCTCTGAAATGTGTTATTTATTCGTATCCTCTCTCGCAGTTACTACCATGTTTTGTTAATTATTCAGTTCTTTGTTAATAAGCCAGCATTGCGGTAACCATAGTCCGTCTTATTTGATGACCATTCAGTTTTGGTTCACTTGTCTACGCTAGTACCTGATAAGTAACTATCAACATGTGTGTGGATTCTAATGTACTTAAGCAGAAAGTCTCGAAGAATATATTTAATGGGAAAATGATGTTACAGAAACCATGCACAAGAGGTAAAAGACTGATGTGTAGTCAAGGGAAAATGATGCATTGAGTTAAAATGAAATACGATTTAACAACTTTAAACCACATAGCTGTCACGATGGGAGGAATCGATAGAACCCGTATCAAACAGGACTAAAAAGGTTTATTGAGAGTATACAGGGAAAGGCAGCACAAATGGTCTTCCGAAGTCGTTTCAACGCGAAAGACCGTAACACTACCCCTCCTTTCAATCGTCGTACGAACATCGAAATGGCAGATATTTAGATAACCGATCGCGCAATTGAAAAGCAGCTACAGTCGCTTGGTGGCGGAAAGGCTTCAGGACCAGATAAGATACAAAGGGCGTTCAAATTTTTTTTTTATTTTTTGCAGGAGTAGAATGAAATGTTTTGTGAACATACTAGGAACATTTAGCTATACATCGAGCGTACTCAATGTAGCCTCGATCAGCTGTGACGCATCTGGCCCAACGTTCTTTCCGTGATGTAAATGCACTTTGGTAAAATTCTGGGGATTGTCTTTTACACGATCACTTTACGATGTCATTATGGCCTTATCACTTTAGGACATGGTGTAAAAAAGACGTGAGGATGGTCATTTGAAACCGGTCATCTTCTAAAGAATCAGAGACTGGAATAAAAAACATTTGACAGTATTGGATCGCTGTTTGTATACGCGATGATGTCGCAGTTGGTGAAACATTTGACAGGAAATAAGGTCTTTCTCACTATCAAATGTTTGACCGCGCAGGTGGACCTTCAGACGACCAAAGATATAAAAATCAGACGGAGCGAAGTCCGGACTTTAGGGAAGATGAGGAACAATTTTCCAACCCATTTCCCTGATTTTCTCCTACGTCATAACGGCTGTATGGCGTTTGGCATTGTCATGGTGTAGTCTGATGAGCTGACCCTGAAGCTGTGGTCTGTGGGTCTTGATGGCACATCGCAGCTTGTCCAGTGACAAACAGTAACGGTCCCAGTTAATAGTGGAGCCAGGTTACAAAACGTCAATGAAAATGACATCAGACTGATCCCAGAAGAAGGAGGCCATCACCTTTCAGCCCGCTGTTCGTGAAAGTCTTGGTTTCTTCTTCCGAAGGGAACCCGGATGACGCGTCTTCATGGATTGAGTTTTGCTCACAGGTTCTGACAAAAACAACCATGTTTCATCCTGGGTAACGACGCCGTCAAAACACTGTTTCCACTCTTCAGTAAAGGTCTTCATGAAACCCTCGCACACATTCTTCCTCATCGTTTTCATTTCTCTTCTCAGTAAACTAGGTACCCAACGTGCACAGATTTTTCTGTACCCTAGTGACTGTACCAGTGATACCACACTACCCAACGACAAACGAGTCATTTTAGCAAGCTGTAGTGTCGTCACACGTCTATCATTTTGGATGATTTGATCAATGGTCTCCTTATTCACATCACTCACTGCCGTCAATGGTCTACCGCATCGTGGATTGTCCAATAGAGAGATCCTCTGGGTCCTCCCCATAAACAGAGAGCAACTTCCTGTGAATCGATGTGGCAGAATCATCACCGGTCTTGAGGAGAAACTCCATCACCGACCATTGCCGCATCCCGACGTCTACTTCACGGTCCATTATGGCTCACCTGTAAAGAAAAGAAAATACTTTTATGCACCAACTTACGTATAAATGTTCCAAGAATGTTCACAAACAATTTCATTCTACTCCTGCAAAAAATAAAAAAAGTTAGACGGCTGTGTAAAACTTTTTGAACGCACTTTGTACCTATAAGATTCTATAAAGATAATGCGAAAGAACTTGCTCCTCTCTTAGCAGTAATGTATCGGAGATCGCTTGAGCAACGAAAGGTACCTAACGACTGGAAAAAGCGCAGGTCACTCCCGTTTTATGGAAGGCCATAAGACAGAACCACATAATTATAACCCTATATGGGTTGACGTCAATCTGTTGTAAAATTATGGAACATGTTTTATGCTCCGGAATTATGACCTGTTTGGATAACAAACATCTCTTGTATAAAAATCAACATTCCGCTAACAGAGATCCTGCGAAACTCAGCCCGTTCTGTTCCTCAATGAGATCCACAGCGCAGTGGACAACGGCGCCCACATTGATGTCGTCTCCCTTGATTTCAGTGAGGCATTTGAATGCGTCCCGCATTGCCAGCTAATGAAAAAAATACGAGCTTACGGAGAAGACCTGTGATTGGATTCAAGACTTTCTTGCAGACAGAACTCTCAACACGTCACTCTTAACGGAACTAAATCGACAGATGTAAGGGTAATATTCGGAGTACCACAGGGAAGTGTGATAGGACCGTTGCTGTTTACAATATACACTCCTGGAAATTGAAATAAGAACACCGTGAATTCATTGTCCCAGGAAGGGGAAACTTTATTGACACATTCCTGGGGTCAGATACATCACATGATCTCACTGACAGAACCACAGGCACATAGACACAGCCAACAGAGCATGCACAATGTCGGCACTAGTACAGTGTATATCCACCTTTCGCAGCAATGCAGGCTGCTATTCTCCCGTGGAGACGATCGTAGAGATGCTGGATGTAGTCCTGTGGAACGGCTTGCCATGCCATTTCCACCTGGCGCCTCAGTTGGACCAGCGTTCGTGCTGGACGTGCAGACCGCGTGAGACGACGCTTCATCCAGTCCCAAACATGCTCAATGGGGGACAGATCCGGAGATCTTGCTGGCCAGGGTAGTTGACTTACACCTTCTAGCGCACGTTGGGTGGCACGGGATACATGCGGACGTGCATTGTCCTGTTGGAACAGCAAGTTCCCTTGCCGGTCTAGGAATGGTAGAACGATGGGTTCGATGACGGTTTGGATGTACCGTGCACTATTCAGTGTCCCCTCGACGATCACCAGTGGTGTACGGCCAGTGTAGGAGATCGCTCCCCACACCATGATGCCGGGTGTTGGCCCTGTGCGCCTCGGTCGTATGCAGTCCTGATTGTGGCGCTCACCCGCACGGCGCCAAACACGCATACGACCATCATTGGCACCAAGGCAGAAGCGACTCTCATCGCTGAAGACGACACGTCTCCATTCGTCCCTCCATTCACGCCTGTCGCGACACCACTGGAGGCGGGCTGCACGATGTTGGGGCGTGAGCGGAAGACGGCCTAACGGTGTGCGGGACCGTAGCCCAGCTTCATGGAGACGGTTGCGAATGGTCCTCGCCGATACCCCAGGAGCAACAGTGTCCCTAATTTGCTGGGAAGTGGCGGTGCGGTCCCCTACGGCACTGCGTAGGATCCTACGGTCTTGGCGTGCATCCGTGCGTCGCTGCGGTCCGGTCCCAGGTCGACGGGCACGTGCACCTTCCGCCGACCACTGGCGACAACATCGATGTACTGTGGAGACCTCACGCCCCACGTGTTGAGCAATTCGGCGGTACGTCCACCCGGCCTCCCGCAAGCCCACTATACGCCCTCGCTCAAAGTCCGTCAACTGCACATACGGTTCACGTCCACGCTGTCGCGGAATGCTACCAGTGTTAAAGACTGCGATGGAGCTCCGTATGCCACGGAAAACTGGCTGACACTGACGGCGGCGGTGCACAAATGCTGCGCAGCTAGCGCCATTCGACGGCCAACACCGCGGTTCCTGGTGTGTCCGCTGTGCCGTGCGTGTGATCATTGCTTGTACAGCCCTCTCGCAGTGTCCGGAGCAAGTATGGTGGGTCTGACACACCGGTGTCAATGTGATCTTTTTTCCATTTCCAGGAGTGTATATAAATGATCCAGTAGAAAGCGTCGGATGCTCTTTAAGGCTATTCGCAGATGATGCAGTTGTCTATACCAAAGTAGAAACGCCAGAAGATAGTAAGAATTTGCAGAACGACCTGCAGAGTATTGATGAATGATGAAGGCTGTCGCAGTTGACCCTGAACGTAAAGAAATATAACATATTGGGCATACATGCATAGGAGAAAAAGTCCACTACTGTACAGACTGCGTCTTCTGCAAAATATCTATGCGTAACTATCCAGAGCGACTTTAAGTGGAATGACCATATAAGATAGACTGTGGGAATAGCAGACACCAGACTCAGATTTATCGGAAGAATCTTAAGGAAATGTAACTCATCCACGAAAGAAGTGCCCTATACGGCGCTTGTTCAACCGATTCTTGAGTATTGTTCATCTATCTGGGATGCCTATCAGGTAGGGCTGATAGAGGAGATCCAACGAAGAGCGGCGGGTTTCGTCGTGGGATCGTTTAGCTGGCGAGAGAGCGTTACGGAGAAGCTAAACAAACTACACTGGCAGACGTTACTAGCGAGGCGTTGTGCATGACGGAGAGATTTACTAGACAGCACTTTCCAGGAGAATTCAGACAACATATTTCTTCCCCCCCCCCTCCCCCCCCCCCCCACACACACACATCTCGTGTGTTGACCACGAGGAGAAAATTCGAGAAATTAGAGCCAGTACAGAGGCTTACCGACAATCATTCTTCCCAGGCACTATTTGCGAGTAGAACAGGGTTGGAGGTATCAGATAGTGGTACCGAAAGTACCCTCCGCCACACTCCATTAGGTGGCTTGCGGAGTGTGATGTGGATGTAGATGAAATGACCCATGATGGAGTGACACGGAGGTGCTGAAAAAACTGAAGTGGTACAAGCTTGAAGATAGATGGAAACTATCTCGAGGAAGCCTACTTACAAAGTTTCAAGGACCGGATTTAAATGACGAATCTAGAAATATTCTACAACCTCTACATATTGCTCCAGTAGGGATTGTTAGGTAAATGGAAAAGCGTTTAAACAATAATTCCTCCTGTGCTCCGTGAAATGAACGGAAAGGAAACGTAATAATTGGTCCACTTGGGTGCAGTGGGTTTTCAGAGTAGCAAAGTATGGATGCATACGTAGATGTAGCCCTGCTCAGCACTACAAAAACAATGAGACAAATTAAACAATAATCAACTGATTAAGAACGTCCTAAGTGCCTTACCAGGAAACTGACTGGTTCTAAATGCCAATAAGGCTTTTGTTTCAACGGACTCCAGACAGAGCCTCCATTTATTTGTGATAACGCACATACAAAAATACAGCAGTAATCTTTTACGTCTTGAACTCAAATCGCAAAAACATCTCCCGTATATTATAAATTTACTACAAGAGAACTGCAGTTTAAACTCAAGAAAATATCTCTCAGTACTGATTTCTATTTCTTATACAACTCCATTCTTGGGATCAGAAGTTACAAATTTACTTTAAAATTCCGTTTGCTGTCGAGAGCGAAATGGTAGCACCATCAACAGGTCGTTTTACTTTGCAATTGATTATCACAGTTGCTCTTTCAGATAATGTCTGGGATGGCATACACCTGCCACCGTCATTCCTATTCTGAATACACTGACTTTTTCCATTCTTCCATTTCGCGTAAGAAGTTTCCACAGCTACACTCCTGGAAATGGAAAAAAGAACACATTGACACCGGTGTGTCAGACCCACCATACTTGCTCCGGACACTGCGAGAGGGCTGTACAAGCAATGATCACACGCACGGCACAGCGGACACACCAGGAACCGCGGTGTTGGCCGTCGAATGGCGCTAGCTGCTCAGCATTTGTGCACCGCCGCCGTCAGTGTCAGCCAGTTTTCCGTGGCATACGGAGCTCCATCGCAGTCTTTAACACTGGTAGCATGCCGCGACAGCGTGGACGTGAACCGTATGTGCAGTTGACGGACTTTGAGCGAGGGCGTATAGTGGGCATGCGGGAGGCCGGGTGGACGTACCGCCGAATTGCTCAACACGTGGGGCGTGAGGTCTCCACAGTACATCGATGTTGTCGCCAGTGGTCGGCGGAAGGTGCACGTGCCCGTCGACCTGGGACCGGACCGCAGCGACGCACGGATGCACGCCAAGACCGTAGGATCCTACGCAGTGCCGTAGGGGACCGCACCGCCACTTCCCAGCAAATTAGGGACACTGTTGCTCCTGGGGTATCGGCGAGGACCATTCGCAACCGTCTCCATGAAGCTGGGCTACGGTCCCGCACACCGTTAGGCCGTCTTCCGCTCACGCCCCTACATCGTGCAGCCCGCCTCCAGTGGTGTCGCGACAGGCGTGAATGGAGGGACGAATGGAGACGTGTCGTCTTCAGCGATGAGAGTCGCTTCTGCCTTGGTGCCAATGATGGTCGTATGCGTGTTTGGCGCCGTGCAGGTGAGCGCCACAATCAGGACTGCATACGACCGAGGCACACAGGGCCAACACCCGGCATCATGGTGTGGGGAGCGATCTCCTACACTGGCCGTACACCACTGGTGATCGTCGAGGGGACACTGAATAGTGCACGGTACATCCAAACCGTCATCGAACCCATCGTTCTACCATTCCTAGACCGGCAAGGGAACTTGCTGTTCCAACAGGACAATGCACGTCCGCATGTATCCCGTGCCACCCAACGTGCTCTAGAAGGTGTAAGTCAACTACCCTGGCCAGCAAGATCTCCGGATCTGTCCCCCATTGAGCATGTTTGGGACTGGATGTAGCGTCGTCTCACGCGGTCTGCACGTCCAGCACGAACGCTGGTCCAACTGAGGCGCCAGGTGGAAATGGCATGGCAAGCCGTTCCACAGGACTACATCCAGCATCTCTACGATCGCCTCCATGGGAGAATAGCAGCCTGCATTGCTGCGAAAGGTGGATATACACTGTACTAGTGCCGACATTGTGCATGCTCTGTTGGCTGTGTCTATGTGCCTGTGGTTCTGTCAGTGTTATCATGTGATGTATCTGACCCCAGGAATGTGTCAATAAAGTTTCCCCTTCCTGGGACAATGAATTCACGGTGTTCTTATTTCAATTTCCAGGAGTGTATTTCAGGTGGATGAGTATGAGACAGAGATCTTACTTGTCTGCATTGACAACAATGTTTCAGCAGCACCTTTGAAATCAAAGCTGTATGTGTTTGAATTACAGGGAATGGGTTCATAGCTTTAACTGACTGAACAATCCAGTATAAATCTTACGGAAGCTTTCTGCATTTTCCTATAATTGAAAAAGATGTCTCAGCTGAAGAAGCTGTCCCCACTGCCCCAAAAATTTGCTATGTCATAAAATCATTCCAGGCAACATGGAGGTGACCTTACAGCATGGCGTACCAAATTCCTTTGTGAAGCAGCGCCTGGTAAAAAAAAGCGCCGTTTCGAAATGTAGAATTTTGTCCACGAACTGACACTTGGAACATGGGACAGTACCAGAACAGTACCAGTACTTAACACGGTTTTGTGAAAAAAAATGGAACTTAGAATGTTCCCCATCTCCACTCTTCAGATGTATGTAATCGTTTGAACAATACACTGCACTGTGAGCGAGCGAACAACTAAGGAGAATGATTCAAGGGTAGACTGCGAAAATACTTCGAAAATACAGTGAGTTAGAAGCGAGCATAGGTGGCAGAGGTAGCGCAAACTTGACAGAGAATATCTGACCATTTTCTGGTGTTGGGTTGTAGCATTGGGAACAGCTGACTTCAAGGTCTCTTCTACTGTTGGTCATGCAGGTACCCTCGTAGATTACACAACAGTACGGACAGAGGTGAACTGGCAACTCTCCAAGAATTTAATTTTTGATTAATAGGCATGCTTGTAGCTATCAAAGGTTCTATTTGACAAAAGTACAGTCTCAACAGGAAAATATGAGCTTCTGAATATCTCAAATACCCTTACGTCCTGCCAATAAGAAAACCTCTTAGGGAGGAATACTATCCCTTTAGTACTAACAGAAAACTGGCCATCAAAAGAACCGCTCTCTAGCCAGTATTGTCTCTGGAATATAGTATGGCGTTCTTTTAGTCCAGTTCATTAAAAATGCAACACCATTAAGGTGGCATACGACAAACGTCAAATTGGCAGGAATGTATATACGAGTACTTTGATGTGGAAATGGTTAGTTTCTGCGAAGCCACGTAGAGCAGATACAACCAACGCCATCTCCGTCCTCTGTATGAAATAAGCTTACGCAGTGCACTTTTCAGTCAGAAATCGTAAATTGAATGGCGCTTGTTTCTGAGAAGAAAAACGTCTGTCAGCACGTATCATCATTAGATAATGGGAGAATCGTGGCCTAACGAGGCTGCTGTCTATTTTCCGCAAAAATGCTTTCCGCATTGGTGGGAATCCCCCGAGTTTTATTCGAATATGGGATCGGTGAGGTCAGGAGAACCATACTCGGGATTTCGAGGATAATAAGTGACTAGCGCCATCGAGTTGTTCACCCTGCCGTGCAGAATTCGATGAGTCAGAAAATAGGCGTATTTGCAGGAAGCAGAATTTCCACATAGTGACTGAAACGACGTCTGGAGAGGCACGGAATTTCAGAATGACGACTTTTGTTGCCACTGAAAGCTGTTTAATTTCCCCACAGTATAGTGTACTTGTTTTTGATTTATAATATTTATTTTGGCACGATCTTTGAGATATTGCACTAACCAATTCTAACATAAGTCGATACAAGTTTTTTTTGCAAACTCATTACTAAGTCACTGCAGCACTATTAGTCTCTGAGGAGTTACTTTGATCTCATCCAAAGCATTCGCTGGCAGGTAGCAAGATACGTGGCTTCCTTGTTCGAAGAGGGTTAGTTATTTCATTGCGTTACTATGTCTAGGCTGGTTTTGGCTGTAAGTTGGTCTACTTTCGAGGTCAGTTACTGTTCTGAGCCGTATTGTTACACAGTAATTACGACGTACAAAATGTCTAAGATCAATCCAACTTAAATGTGGTACTCAGTTATAGTTTTACATGTAAGTTTAACTGACTTTGTCTACTGGTACTACTCCGCACACTTGTATTCTGTCACATGTTTCCACATAGTACAGCAGCGTGGACGAGGTTCTAAATGGGACACCGTGCTCTAGCGTTACCTTTTCCTGACAGAAGTAGCCGATACCGGGACTAATCCAGAATCTGGTATAGGTGAATGTTATCTCAGTTGTTTCACTAAAAGAATTTCATATGATTTTGTATACGATGTATTATATTTCAGTCTAAAATGTATAAAAAGAAATTAAATTGGCAATACTATGAAAGTACAGTTAAAATTACTCTTCTTTTAGAAATATTTGAAATTACGAAATATCAGGCATACTTGAAATCCATATTATTAATTGCACCATCTAACACCAATTATTAAATTTATTTCTGGATTAATTTATAAAATAATGTTATATCTTGGTGGTGATTCTTCTTTTTCAAGAAACTTTGTAAACTCTTTTGCTCTGTAAACTCTTCGGAATATTGTGAGTGCCGCAGAATGTAAGTAGTAGTGTTTATGCCTCTGATGGAGACAGGTGTATTTTTATGATCGACACTAATAATGTAATTTGGGGTGTTATAGAAAGGGAAATTGTGAAAACTGTCTGATATTGAAAAATGCGACAAAAATAAAATTCAAGAGTAAAACAGGCAAACCTTCAAACATTATTCAGATCAACGGGAACCAACAAAATCAAATTTTCAGCCTCAAGAATGTACTCCTAGACGCAAAAACTGCAGCCAATACTCTTTTGTATATCTTACGCCTCTCGAAATTTTCAAAACTTGTGCAGAGACAGAGAATTTTAAGTAGCGATGTGTGGGAGTGTATGATTATAGATGAAAACTGGTTAATGCATCATTTATAGCTTTATTTCATTCCATACCACTTTAAATTCGCCGATGTTAACAGTTCAAGGAGTGTAAGGTTACCCGGATTGTGTATTTGACAAGGTTGTCTTGGTATATAAGAAGGTCCGTAAATTACACTATCCCTTCGAAATTGTGAACTATTTCAACTGAATTTAAAGTTCAACGTATCCATCGCTGAAATCATGTGTTATGACTTCATTTCCCAGAAACATATTATCCTGTATACTTGATATTTGAATGTGCCACGCTAGTAAGCCACCATCTTGTTATTTTATAGAGTCAAATATGCTATTCAGTCACTTCAATAAATCGCTGCTCATCTGCAGAGTAGGCATTGAAAATTATAAATAATACCCAGTAGTACAAGTTTATATGCCAACTAGCTCTGCAGATGACGAAGAAATTGAAGAAATGTATGATGAAATAAAATAAATTATTCAGATAGTGAAGGGAGACGAAAATATAATAGTCATGGGTGACTGGAATTCGGTAGTAGGCAAAGGGAGAGAAGAAAACGTAGTAGGTGAATATGGATTGGGGGTAAGAAATGAAAGAGGAAGCCGCCTGGTAGAATTTTGTGCAGAGCATAACTTAATCATAGCTAACACATGGTTCAAGAATCATGAAAGAAGGTTGTATACATGGAAGAAAACTGGAGATACTAAAAGGTATCAGATAGATTACAGAATGGTAAGACAGAGATTTAGGAACCAGGTTTTAAATTGTAAGACATTTCCAGGGGCAGATGTGGACTGCAGAAAGGTGGGAATTTAAGGAGATGGGACCTGGATAAACTGAAAGAACCAGAGGCAGTACATAGTTTCAGAGAGAGCATAAGGGAACAATTGACAGGAATGGGGGAAAGAAATACAGTAGAAGAAGAATGGGTAGCTTTGAGGGGTGAAATAGTGAAGGGAGCAGTGGATCAAATAGGTAAAAGGACGAGGGCTAGTAGAAACCCTTGGGTAACAGAAGAAATATTGAATTTAATTGATGAAAGGAGAAAATATAAAAATGCAGTAAATGAAGCAGGCAAAAAGGAATACAAACGTCTCAAAAATGATATCGACAGGGAGCGCAAAATGGCTAAGTAGGGATGGCTAGAGGACAAATGTAAGGATGCAGAGGCTTATCTCACTAGGGGTAAGATAGATACTGCCTACAGAAAATTAAAGAGACCTTTGGAGATAAGAGAACGACTTGTATGAACATCAAGAGTTCAGATGGAAACCCAGTTCTAAGGAAAGAAGGGAAAGCAGAAAGATGGAAGGAGTATATAGAGGGTCGATACAAGGGTGATGTACTTGAGGACAATATTATGGAAATGGAAGAGGATGTAGATGAAGATGAATTGGGTGTTATGACACTGCGTGAAAAGTTTGACAGACCACTGAAAGACCTGAGTCGAAACAAGGCCCCCGGAGTAGACAACATTCCATTAGAGCTACTGACAGCCTTGGGAAAGCCAGTCCTGACAAAACTCTACCATCTGGTGAGCAAGATGTATGAGACAGGCGAAATACCCTCAGACTTCAAGAGGAATATAATGATTTCAATCCCAAAGGAAGCAGGTGTTGACAGATGTGAAAATTATCGAACTATCAGGTTAATAAGTCACGGCTGCAAAATACTAACGCGAATTCTTTACAGACGAATGGAAAAACTAGTAGGAGCCGACCTTGGGGAAGATCAGTTTGGATTCCGTAGAAATATTGGAACACGTGAGGCAATACTGACCCTACGGCTTATCTTAGAAGCTAGATTAAGGAAAGGCAAACCTACGTTTCTAGCATTTGTAGACTTAGAGAAAGCTTTTGACAATGTTGACTGGAATACTCTCTTTCAAATTCTGAAGGTGGCACAGGTAAAATACAGGGAGCGAAAGGCTATTTACAATTTGTATAGAAACCAAATTGCAGTTATAAGAGTTGAGGGGCATGAAAGGGAAGCAGTGGTTGGGAAGGGAGTGAGACAGGGTTGTAGCCTCTCCCAGATGTTATTCAATCTGTATATTGAGCAAGCAGTGAAGGAAACAAAAGAAAAATTCGGTGTAGGTATTAAAATCCATGGAGAAGAGATAAAAACATTGAGGTTCGCCGATGACATTGTAATTCTGTCAGAGACAGCAAAGGACTTGGAAGAGCAGTTGAACGGAATGGATGGTGTCTTGAAGGGAGGATATAAGATGAACATCAACAAAAGCAAAACGAGGATAATGGAATGTAGTCGAGTGATGTTGAGGGTATTAGATTAGGAAATGAGACACTTAAAGTAGTTAAGGAGTTTTGCTATTTGGGGAGCAAAATTACAGATGATAGTCGAACTAGAGAGGATATAAAAAGTAGACTGGCAATTGGAAGGAAAGCGTTTCTGAAGAAGAAAAATTTGTTAACATCGAGTATTGATTTAAGTGTTAGGAAGTCGTTTCTGAAAGTATTTGTATGGAGTGTAGCCATGTATAGAAGTGAAACACGGACGATAAATAGTTTAGACAAGAAGAGAATAGAAGCTTTCGAAATGTGGTGCTACAGAAGAATGCTGAAGATTAGATGGGTAGATCACATAACTAATGAGGTGTTGAACAGGATTGGGGAGAAGAGAAGTTTGTGGCACAATTTGACAGGAAGAAGGGATCGGTTGGTAGGACATGTTATGAGGCATCAAGGGATCACCAATTTAGTATTGGAGGGCAGCGTGGAGGGTAAAAATCGTAGAGGGAGACCAAGAGATGAATACACCAATCAGATTCAGAAGGATGTAGGTTGCAGTAGGTACTGGGAGATGAAGAAGCTTGCACAAGATATAGTAGCATGGAGAGCTGCATCAAACCAGTCTCAGGACTGAAGACCACAACAACAACAACCCAGCAGGAGCTCTATGCGTGCTATTAAGTTTCCAGGGAGTGAGTAAGGTAAGCTACGCACGATGTCCTACTGGATGCTAATACACTCCTGGAAATGGAAAAAAGAACACATTGACACCGGTGTGTCAGACCCACCATACTTGCTCCGGACACTGCGAGAGGGCTGTACAAGCAATGATCACACGCACGGCACAGCGGACACACCAGGAACCGCGGTGTTGGCCGTCGAATGGCGCTAGCTGCGCAGCATTTGTGCACCGCCGCCGTCAGTGTCAGCCAGTTTGCCGTGGCATACGGAGCTCCATCGCAGTCTTTAACACTGGTAGCATGCCGCGACAGCGTGGACGTGAACCGTATGTGCAGTTGACGGACTTTGAGCGAGGGCGTATAGTGGGCATGCGGGAGGCCGGGTGGACGTACCGCCGAATTGCTCAACACGTGGGGCGTGAGGTCTCCACAGTACATCGATGTTGTCGCCAGTGGTCGGCGGAAGGTGCACGTGCCCGTCGACCTGGGACCGGACCGCAGCGACGCACGGATGCACGCCAAGACCGTAGGATCCTACGCAGTGCCGTAGGGGACCGCACCGCCACTTCCCAGCAAATTAGGGACACTGTTGCTCCTGGGGTATCGGCGAGGACCATTCGCAACCGTCTCCATGAAGCTGGGCTACGGTCCCGCACACCGTTAGGCCGTCTTCCGCTCACGCCCCAACATCGTGCAGCCCGCCTCCAGTGGTGTCGCGACAGGCGTGAATGGAGGGACGAATGGAGACGTGTCGTCTTCAGCGATGAGAGTCGCTTCTGCCTTGGTGCCAATGATGGTCGTATGCGTGTTTGGCGCCGTGCAGGTGAGCGCCACAATCAGGACTGCATACGACCGAGGCACACAGGGCCAACACCCGGCATCATGGTGTGGGGAGCGATCTCCTACACTGGCCGTACACCACTGGTGATCGTCGAGGGGACACTGAATAGTGCACGGTACATCCAAACCGTCATCGAACCCATCGTTCTACCATTCCTAGACCGGCAAGGGAACTTGCTGTTCCAACAGGACAATGCACGTCCGCATGTATCCCGTGCCACCCAACGTGCTCTAGAAGGTGTAAGTCAACTACTCTGACCAGCAAGATCTCCGGATCTGTCCCCCATTGAGCATGTTTGGGACTGGATGAAGCGTCGTCTCACGCGGTCTGCACGTCCGGCACGAACGCTGGTCCAACTGAGGCGCCAGGTGGAAATGGCATGGCAAGCCGTTCCACAGGACTACATCCAGCATCTCTACGATCGTCTCCATGGAAGAATAGCAGCCTGCATTGCTGCGAAAGGTGGATATACACTGTACTAGTGCCGACATTGTGCATGCTCTGTTGCCTGTGTCTATGTGCCTGTGGTTCTGTCAGTGTGATCATGTGATGTATCTGACCCCAGGAATGTGTCAATAAAGTTTCCCCTTCCTGGGACAATGAATTCACGGTGTTCTTATTTCAATTTCCAGGAGTGTATGATTCTTGTGTTTGCGATAAGACTGCATGTCTGACAGGAAGTTAACCAGTTATTAATTGATCGTTGAGCTGGCTAACTACAATGTTAAAGCTGACAAACATTTTCAAAGTAATCAATTGCTTTCATGTAACTACCGTATTCACACAACAGACACGTTATTTCGATATTCAGGCCTTCTTATTTTCCCCCTTGCGCTGTGTTTATGTAAGTGTACTATGTGTGACTAATTTGCAATGGGTATGCAAGTCAAATCGTGTTATTAAATTTGTTCTTTTGTGCAAAAATACTTCTATCCTGCATATCATTAATGTACGAGGGCTTATTTTGTGACTACCGCAGAAAGAGACACGCTGACTTTGAGGAGCTAATCAAGGTCACTGTACACAGGAGAGACACCACGACATTATTTCAGACAGTGCGCTTCTGCGCATGCATGGCGACTAACTGATGCGTTTTTGGAGGCACCGATGAAAGTGAACGTTGCCATATTGCATTCGGCGTTGCTATTTTGACCCAGCATCTGGGGTGACGAAATGGGATGCACTTGTGTACACAACGCGATCACGTCACGTTCACGGAGTTGGCAGCTTTGACAGTAGCCGCTACATTTATAACGTGCCAAAGCGATTACCTGTGACTTTTCTGATAGGTGGCATGTCAGGCTACAGACGTGGCTCCTGGCAGAGCTGGTCAGCTGTTGCTGTATGTTGATACACTTTACCACAACATGTTGACTGAGCATACTTGTGAAGGAGCCAAGTCAGCGCACAAAACTTGTCTGTTATGAAGGTCGTCTGCCATCTGGACAATAATATTAATTTCTTTACCCCGAACACCCTAAAACACGCGAGTACTTTAGGAATTTAATGGAATGTGCCTCACATCACCTTATATCTAGAAAATCAACATTAATTTAGACTACTGGCCATTAAAATTGCTACACCACGAGGATGACGTGTTACAGACGCGAAATTTAACGGACAGGAAGAAGATGCTGTGATATGCAAATGATAAGCTTTTCAGAGCATTCACACAAGGTTGGTGCCGGTGGCGACACCTACAACGTGAGGACATGAGGAAAGTTTCCAACTGATTTATCATACACAAACAGCAGTTGACCGGCGTTGCCTGGTGAAACGTTGTTGTGATGCCTCGTGTAAGGAGGAGAAATGCGTACCATCACGTTTCTGACTTTAATGAAGGTCGGATTGTAGCCTATCGCAATTGCGGTTTATCGTATAACGAAATTGCTGCTCGCGTTGGTCGAGATCCAATGACTGTTAGCAGAATATGGAATCGGTGGATTCAGGAGGGTAATACGGAACGCCGTGCTGGATCCCAACGGCCTCGTATCACTAGCAGTTGAGATGACAGGCATCTTATCCGCATGGCTGAAACGGATCGTGCAGCCACGTCTCGATCCGTGAGTCAACAGATGGGGACGTTTGCAAGGCAACAACCATCTGCACGAACAGTTCGACGACGTTTGCAGCAGCATGGACTATCAGCTCGGAGACCGTGGCTGCGGTTACCCCTGACGCTGCATCACATACGGGACCGCCTGCGATGGTGTACTCAACGACAAACCTGGGTGCACGAATGGCAAAACCTCATTTTTTCGGATGAATCCAGGTTCTGTTTACAGCATCATGATGGTCGCATCCATGTTTGGCGACATCGCGGCGAACGCACATTGGAAGCGTGTATTCGTCATCGCTATACTTGCGTATCACCCGGCGTGATGGTATGGGGTGCCATTGGTTACACGTCTCGGTCACCTCTTGTTCGCATTGACGGCACTTTGAACAGTGGACATTACATTTCAGATGTGTTACGACCCGTGGTTCTACGCTTCATTCGATCCCTGCGAAACCCTACATTTCAGCAGGATGATACACGACCACATGTTATAGATCCTGTACGGGTCTTTCTGGATACAGAAAATGTTCGACTGCTGTCCTGGCCAGCACATTCTCCAGGTCTCTCACCAATTGAAAACGTCTGGTCAATGGTGGCCGAGCAACTGGCTCGTCACAATACGCCAATCACTACTCCTGATGAACTGTGGTATCGTGTTGAAGCTGCATGGGTAGCTGTACCTGTACTCGCCATCCAAGCTCTGTCTGATTCAATGCCCAGGCGTATCAAGGCCCTTATTAGCGCCAGAGGTAATTGTTCTGGGTACTGATTTCTCAGGATCTATGCACCCAAATTGCGTGAAAATGTAATCGCATGTCAGTTCTAGTATAATATATTTGTAAAATGAATACCTGTTTATCATCTGCCTTTCTTCTTGGTGCAGCATTTTTAATGGCCAGAAGTGTTAAAAAAAAAGTACTTGCGACAGATGTGTCGCCTGCAACGATTCTCTTCATCGAGGAATTCACTGTGTTAATCCTCCCGAGGATGTCGAGTGCTGGAGCAGCAATGGCAAAACTCTAATGGCGAAAAGGCGGGAATACAGGCCGGTATTGGCCTGCACGGCCTGCATGGTGGCAGGGACGAAGAGGGGGGGGAGGGGGGGCAGGAGGAAGTTCTGGTAACCCGAAACGTGCCTGGCGGGTCGCCAGATTCAGCTCACTGCGACACTGGGCAGTATGCCCTGCAGAGGCGGCGGCTCTACGTGAGGTCTTCAGTGTGACAAGCAAACCATGATATCCCTGACAGTAATCGATCCCACACAAAAATTTGGCCTGTAATTCTGACAGTTGTAGCCTTGTGAATTTTTTTAGTCTCCTGACTGGTTTGATGCGGCCCACCACGAATTCCTCTCCTGTGCCAACCTTTCACCTCAGAGTAGCACTTGCAACCCATACCTTAATTATTTGCTGATTTCCTGTGTGTGTTCCGGTATCTGTCTTCCTCTACAGTTTTCACCATCTACAGCGCACTCTAGTGTCCTGGAAGTTATTCCCTGATGTGTTATCACTGTGATATCACCCTGTCCCTTCTTCTTGTCAGTGATTTCTATGTATACTTTTCTTCGCCGGTTCTGCGAAGAACCTCCTCCTTCCTTACGTAGTCTAGCTAATTTTTAATATTCTTCTGTAGCTACACTTCTCAAATGCTTCTATTCTCTTTTGTTCCGATTCTCCCACTGTCAATGTCTCACTGGCATACAACGCTGTGCTCCTAACATATGTTTTCAGAAGATTCCACCTCAGATTGAGACCTATGTTCGAGACTAGTAGACTTCGCAAAGAATGCTCGTTTTGCCAGTGCTAGTCTGCTTCTTATGTCCTCCATGTTCCGTCCGTCATGTATCAAATTTGCTGCCTAAGCAATAGAATTCCTTAACTTCATCTGTGTCGTGATCATCAATCCTAATGTTAAGTTTCTCATTTCTGCTGCACCTTATTCCTTTCGTCTTTCTTCTACTTACTCTTCATCCATATTCTGTACGCATTAGACAGTTCATTCCATTCGACACATTATGTAATACTTCTTCGTTTTCAATGAGCACAGCAATGTCAGCATCGAATATTAACATTGATACCTTTTCACCTTGAAATTTGTTCCCACTCTTGAACCTATCTTTTATTTCCATCATTGCTTTCCAGACATATACATTGAACAGCAGGGGCAGAGGCTACACCCCTGCCGTATGCCCATTTTAATCCGAGGAATTCCTTTTCGGTCGTCCACTCTCATTGTTCCCTCTTGGTTCTTGTACACATTGTGTGTTATCCATGTTTCCCTAAATCTTCCCCGTACTTTTCTCATGATTTCGAGCATCTTGCACCTTTTTACATTGTTGAACGCTTTTTCTAGATCAACAAATCCTATGAACGTGTCTTGATTTTTCCACCGTTTTGCTTCCTTTATCAATCGCAAAGTCAGAACTGCCTCTCTCGTGCCTTTACCTTTCCTGAAGCCAAACTGATCATCTTAAGATCTTCAGTTTTTGTTTCTTCTGCATGTTATTCTCGTGAGCAAGCTATTAAGCTGATTGAGCCTTAGTTCTTTGTCGCCTCTTGCAATGTTGGAGGTTGTGTGGATGGTGCTTTCCTGAAAGATGATGGTATATCACCAGTCTCATACATTCCACACACTAACGTGAATATCGCTTTACAGCCCTTTCCCCAAATGATTTTAGAAATTCAAATGCCTTAGTTGATTTGAAGTCCTACAAAGCTCTTCTTAGCTATGATTCCAATACTGGATCCCCTGACTCTTCGCTACCTACTTCATTTTTCTTCTATCACGTCGTCAAGTAAGTGCTTCACCCCCCTCCTCCCTCCCCCCTCCCATCCCCAACTCATAGTGGCCCTCAGTGTACTTGTTCACCTATCTGTTCTCTCCTCCGCATTTAAGAGTGGAATTCTCGTTGCTTTGTTAATGTTACCGTTCTTGCTTTTAATTTCTGTACATTGACTCAGTGATTTCTTTTCAGATATCTTCATATTCTACAAGCAGCCATTTTGTCTTATCTTCTCCGCACTTCCTATTTATTCCTGTCCTAAGTTACTTGTATTTCTATATTCATAGATTTCCCTGAAGATTTTGTTTCTTCCTTCTTTCGTCGATCAACTGAAGTATTTCTTCTGTTAGTCATGTTTCTTCGCTGTGTCTCTCGGTCTGTTGCAAGTATATGTCCTCCTCGTGTGACTCTTCAACAGAGTGTTCATTATCACCATGTGAAACCTATTGCCGAACTCAATTTGTCTTTCTCCTCTGTCATTCCTACCACCAAGTCCATGTTCTCCCGTAACCCTTTCTTCTACTCCTTCCCCCGCAACAGCATTCCAGTCCCCCATGATTATTAGATTTTCACCTCCCTTTACATACCGAATTAGCCGTTCAGTATCATCATATACTTTCTTCACCTCTTCATCTTCTGCTTGCGATGTCGACATGTATACCTGAACTGTTGTTGTCGGTGTTAGGCTGCTGTCGATCCTAGCTGAGAACAGCCCTATCACTGAACTTTTCACAGCAACGTGAATGATCTCTGTCCTACTATCCTATTCATAACGAACCCTACTCCCGTTATATCATTTTTTGCTGCTGTTGATACTACCCAATACTCGTCTGACCGGGAATCCTTGCCTTCTATCCATTTCACTTCACTGTGCCTTACTATATCTAGATTGAGTCTCAGCATTTTCGTTTTCTTATATTATAGCTTCCCTACCAGGTTAAAATTTCTGACATCCACAAAACGTTATCCTTTCCTTGGTTATTCAGTTTTTTCTTTGGATCACCTTACCCGTGGCAGTAATCTCCCAAAGATCTTAATGGGTCAGTATCTGGAATCTTTTATCAGTGGAGAGATAATCATGCCACATTTTCAGTTAAAGGCCACATGTATCGTGGGTACACTTTCTGGTCTTTAGTGTAGTCATTCCCGCGCTTTCCCCATCCTAATCCCTTGATCATTAAGGATAGTGGCTTCTCCGATTCTCGCCATTCGGTCTTGGTGGACGTCATATTAGACGCCATCAATGACAACATGTCATTCTTAACGGTTCAAAATCTGCAGATGTAGAGGTAATTTCGGGAGTACCGCAAGGAAGCGTGATAGGACCTTTATTGTTTACAATATACATAAATGACTTAGTTGACAACATCGGTAGCTCCGTGAGGCTATTTGCAGATGACACGGTTGTCTACAAGAAAGTAGCAACATCAGAAGACTCGTACGTACTCCAGGAAGACCTGCAGAGGATTAATGAATGGTGCGACAGCTGGCAGCTTTCCCTAAACGTAGATAAATGTAATATAATGCGCATACATAGGGGCAGAAATCCATTCCAGTACGATTATGCCATAGGTGGTAAATCATTGGAAGCGGTAACGACCGTAAAATACTTAGGAGTTACTATCCGGAGCGATCTGAAGTGGAATGATCACATAAAACAAATAGTGGGAAAAGCAGGCGCCAGGTTGAGATTCATAGGAAGAATTCTAAGAAAATGTGACTCATCGACGAAAGAAGTAGCTTACAAAACGCTTGTTCGTCCGATTCTTGAGTATTGCTCATCAGTATGGGACCCTTACCAGGTTGGATTAATAGAAGAGATAGACATGATCCAGCGAAAAGCAGCGCGATTCGTCATGGGGACATTTAGTCAGCGCGAGAGCGTTACGGAGATGCTGAACAAGCTCCAGTGGCGGACACTTCAAGAAAGGCGTTACGCAATACGGAGAGGTTTATTATCGAAATTACGAGAGAGCACATTCCGGGAAGAGATGGGCAACATATTACTACCGCCCACATATATCTCGCGTAATGATCACAACGAAAAGATCCGAGAAATTAGAGCAAATACGGAGACTTACAAGCAGTCGTTCTTCCCACGCACAATTCGTGAATGGAACAGGGAAGGGGGGATCAGATAGTGGTACAATAAGTACCCTCCGCCACACACCGTAAGGTGGCTCGCGGAGTATAGATGTAGATGTAGATGTAGATGTAAATGAATACTTCACTCAGTTCTTGTTCTTTTAAATCATTATTACTATTATTTATCTGTAATTATTATTTCACAGGGCAGCCATCCCTCTGACCGAACAAGCTGACCTATCGTGCCCACACATCTTGACCACGTGTGCTTCCCTTCTGAAAATACAGCTTTTAAGCTGTCACTCGCTCTGCCACAATGCAGCAGCGCAATGCCGAACGCGTAGCATTCTACAGAGGAGCTACAAGAGGCATCCTATTCGTGGGATGTTTAAGGCGAGGTATGTGTAAATTGGAGGAGGACACATCTTTCTAAAATGTTTTGAAATCGTGGTCGAGAACACGCCATTCAGCGTCGGAATCAGTAATATGAGAATGTAATGTGTCAGCCTCACGCACTTATATGTTCAATATTATTTTAAACCCTATAAGCCTCAAAATCAAAATGAATCAACCTAAACAACTAAAGAATTACTAAATGGAGTTTTCGATTCAAAATTTAATTATACTACTCACGTTAGAGAACACCGCATCTCTTGCAAAGGTATTTCCCGTTAACAGTGCCAGTATAAAATCCAAAAATAATAGTAACCCGTGGCAGCTATATTTTTCGCTGGCACGCCACTCTACTGGCACAACTATCTACTTGTACACCTGATGTCGATCCTGGTCATATGCGACGGCTAGTGTCTTTTGTCGAGGAGCTGTTGTTGGGTTTTGGCTGACCGCGGTAACGGCAGGCAGCGGGGAAGCCACGTGGCCGGCGAGTGGATTATTGCGACACTCCTGCTGCCCGGACGTGGAGCTCATGAAACCGCGAGTTGTTAAGTTGCTCGCAGCCAAAGTTTTCCGGCTGGATTAAGTACTGATAGCGGCGAGTTGCGGGAAGGGCAGCTGAAACCTCGAGAAACATGGTCGGCGGGCACAGCGGAAACTCTGGAGGCTTAAATGTTACGGCATCTGCAGATTGCCTTCACGGATTGGAGGCAATAACACCCCTGCTTGGAATCCTGGAAGTCATGGCTCCTTCTCACGTGAGTGGAGTTAAGTATCGATCTTTTACCAGTACTGTTATCATAAGCCTACATCTGTGTTAACGTTGCATTGGACTCTTATGTTCATTATGCCTCCGAGTGATTGTGTGGATGGTCACTAGCCACTGTAACTGATTTTACTCTGTTTGTTCCAGATTGTATTCATTGCAAGTGTATGAATACTCTGTTGATGCAATTGGGACCGCAATGTAGTCTGGGTCGCAGGCAATGGACTGCTAAAACAGGGTGCGCCCCAGTACTCTGAATTTGCAGGAGGTTGTGCTCGTAATTGACGTCGCAATTTTCATGTTATCTTAGGGAGCGTCAAGCTCATGACTTGTACGTGTGGCCACTTCCGCAATAAGTTAATGTTTGCTAAATATTGTCGTTTGTAGCCTTATTTGGGCGGATTACTCTTTCCTTTTGAGAGTTCCCCAGAAGATTGTTATAGTGTAATGCCGTTACGACGATGATTTCAGGGAGCTGAGGTAAGAGACTCTAGTCTGGAAATGACAGAGTCGAAGGTTATAGACAAAAATCTTCCTGATACCTGGTGACAGCGGACCTCTTCTACTGCTTTCCTACTACTTTGCTCTGCTTCTACTTTGGTTTCTACGTTTTGGGAGTAGGTAGTATGAATCCAGGCAAGAAAAAAAATTCAGTAAATATGACCTGCAAAGAGCATATCTTAAGAGCTAACAGCACTTGTTCAACTTCGCTGCTGTGAAACACACCTTTTCTGCTGAAGAAGTGCTCATAGCTCTTAATGTATGCGCGTTAGAGCATATGTGTACTGGAAATGTCTTTCTTGTTTTAGTTCTCCTCCCAAACCATGTAAAGCAAAGAGCTTGCAGCAGAAGAGGTCCACAGTCATAAGTATCAGATATTTTTGCTTATAAGTTTCGACACAGTGATATGTGGACCATTTTTTTTTTGTTTTTTTTTTTTGGCATCAGTCTTCTGACTGGTTTGATGCGGCCCGCCACGAATTCCTTTCCTGTGCTAACCTCTTCATCTTAGAGTAGCACTTGCAACCTACGTCCTCAATTATTTGCTTGACGTATTCCAATCTCTGTCTTCCTCTACAGTTTTTGCCCTCTACAGCTCCCTCTAGTACCATGGAAGTCATTCCCTCATGTCTTAGCAGATGTCCTATCATCCTGTCCCTTCTCCTTATCAGTGTTTTCCACATATTCCTTTCCTCTCCAATTCTGCGTAGAACCTCCTCATTCCTTACCTTATCAGTCCACCTAATTTTCAACATTCGTCTATAGCACCACATCTCAAATGCTTCGATTCTCTTCTGTTCCGGTTTTCCCACAGTCCATGTTTCACTACCATACAATGCTGTACTCCAGACATACATCCTCAGAAATTTCTTCCTCAAATTAAGGCCGGTATTTGATATTAGTAGACTTCTATTGACCAGAAATGCCTTTTTTGCCATAGCGAGTCTGCTTTTGATGTCCTCCTTGCTCCGTCCGTCATTGGTTATTTTACTGCCTAGGTAGCAGAATTCCTTAACTTCATTGACTTCGTGACCATCAATCCTGATGTTAAGTTTCTCGCTGTTCTCATTTCTACTACTTCTCATTACCTTCGTCTTTCTCCGATTTACTCTCAAACCATACTGTGTACTCATTAGACTGTTCATTCCGTTCAGCAGATCATTTAATACTTCTTCACTTTCACTCAGGATAGCAATGTCATCAGCGAATCGTATCATTGATATCCTTTCACCTTGTATTTTAATTCCACTCCTGAACCTTTCTTTTATTTCCATCATTGCTTCCTCGATGTACGGATGGAAGAGTAGGGGCGAAAGGCTACAGCCTTGTCTTACACCCTTCTTAATATGAGCACTTCGTTCTTGATCGTCCACTCTTATTATTCCCTCTTGGTTGTTGTACATATTGCATATGACCCGTCTCTCCCTATAGCTTCCCCTACTCTTTTCAGAATCTCGAACAGCTTGCACCATTTTATATTGTCGAACGATTTTTCCAGGTCGACAAATCCTATGAAAGTGTCTTGATTTTTCTTTAGCCTTGCTTCCATTATTAGCCGTAACGTCAGAATTGCCTCTCTCGTCCCTTTACTTTTCCTAAAGCCAAACTGATCGTCACCTAGCGCATTCTCAATTTTCTTTTCCATTCTTCTGTATATTATTCTTGTAAGCAGCTTCGATGCATGAGCTGTTAAGCTGATTGTGCGATAATTCTCGCACTTGTCAGCTGTTGCCGTCTTCGGAATTGTGTGGATGATGCTTTTCCGAAAGTCAGATGCTATGTCGCCAGACTCATATATTCTACACACTAACGTGAATAGTCGTTTTGTTGCCACTTCCCCCAATGATTTTAGAAATTCTGATGGAGTGTTATCTATCCCTTCTGCCTTATTTGACGGTAAGTCCTCCAATGCTCTTTTAAATTCCGATTCTAATACTGGATCCCGTATCTCTTCTAAATCGACTCCTGTTTCTTCTTCTATCACATCAGACAAATCTTCACCCTCATAGAGGCTTTCAGTGTATTCTTTCCACCTATCTGCTCTCTCCTCTGCATATAACAGTGGAATTCCCGTTGCACTCTTAATGTTACCACCTTTGCTTTTAATGTCACCAAAGGTTGTTTTGACTTTCTTGTATGCTGAGTCTTTACCTCAAAATGGTACATTTACCCTTCCGCAAAATCCCTCAGGGTTTGTGACATCATCACGGGATCACTATGTTTATTGATGATTTAGTGGACAGCGTTGGAGCTGCTTGAAGCTTTACGATGCATGTCCTATACGAAGGATGCAATCCAAGAAGAATAGACGTACATATGAGCGATTATTTATGCGGGGAATGCCAGCTGTCCCTGATCGTAAATAAAGGTAACGCATAGTGCCTAAAAGACGAAGGGATCCATTACTTTCCAATTACATTGTTGGCGAAAAGAATCGATAGAAATGCTGACAAATGTGTATCAAGAAGTAACCGTCTGGAGGCGTCTTGAGGACATATAATTCATTGACGAATAGTAGTCGCTTACAGAACACTCCTTCGTCCGAATCTTGACTACTCCTCGACTGAGATATTTAACAAGCTGAATTATTAGAGGAGACACAGAGATCCAACAGGCAGTGGGCATTTTGTAATGGATTTGTTTAGTATGCTCTTGAGATTTTCGAAGAGACTTTGTGCGTCAAGGAGCAGTTTCCTGTTGAAATTCGAGTGTGTTCGGTCTAAGAAGACTCTGTCAAAATGTTACTTCCTTCCACATACGTATCGAAAAATGGTGAATGGAACATTGGGAAATTTGTACTCATACGGATGCTTAACGGCCGTTGTTCTTGAGATGAACCGTATGCAAATGGAACACGCAAGGGGACAACTGATAGTTGTACCACACATACCGTCCGCTACACACCATAAGCTATCACATCAAGTACAGATGAAGATGCAGTGAGACGTAACTTTATTCGGCGGTACGATGATATCTTATGATGTTGTACATCTTCAAGTTTCCGCGCCGCGTTGACTGATTCATTAGATTTCGGATACACAGCAGCAGAATTCCATTTAGTCAAATGATATTTCGGCAGCAAATCTGTCGGTCATCTTCAGAATATGTTGACACACAGAAGCTACAACAGAGGGAGAGAGAGAGGGAGAGACAGAGAGAGAGAGAGAGAGAGAGAGAGAGAGAGAGAGATATGCACCTAGAAGGACCCGACCGATCCACTGGAAACTGAGCGGGTATGCTGCAAGACTTCAGCTATGCCAATGTTTATGTTTGTGCGCTTGGCCTTGCACTCGTGGAGCACAAGGGAGCATGATTGGGACGCTGACGTCATACCTTCCGGTTGGTATTGGAAGGTGGCCTCCTCCACATATTTTCTTCTCATACCCATACCAAACTCTCAGTCTTCACTTGCATTCTGATTTAGTTTCATTTATGGATCTTCCATATGGTTACGGGCTAAGCACATGAGTGGTTAGGGCGTAACTCACGTTTTCTTCTTATACTTTCCTCTGCTCGCTTCCTTTCATTGGGTCAGGCTCCGGGACAGCGCGGTTGTTCCATTTGTTTGTCGGAGAGCACAGGTAATAACGTTGTCGGGGCTGGAAGGACACACTCATTACTTGAGCATTTTGCTGTCCCATAACAGCGGACACTCTGGTAGCTGGACGAAAACAATGGTTCAAATGACTCTGAGCACTATGGGACTTAACATCTGAGGTCATCAGTCCCCTAGAACTTATAACTACTTAAACCTAGCTAACCTAAGGACGTCACACACGTCCATGTCCGACGCAGGATTCGAACCTGCGACTGTAGCGGTCTCGCGGTTCCAGACTGAAGCACCTCGAACCGCTCGGCCACGGTAGCTGGACGAGCCTTGCGTTAATCCCTGCCTTCATCAGTCAATATAACTGGAGGGCCAACAACCTAAAGGCCAACTTTAGAGTGTGCCTGGGATGATGAATAGAGAATCGAGACACAAGCAGTCGGAGCCATGAGTAACGCGCCCATTATGAACCTAACATTTTGTCATTAGGACTTCTGGAATTTCTTCCTGATACAAGAATTTGAAATTCCGAGAGCTTCCCAACAAACAAGCCTTTCTACGAGGAGATATTTGCTTCCTGTCTGCTCTCTGAGTTGTCGATGCGAATGCTGGCCGGAGCTGGTGATAGTGCCTGGAAGTCCTGAAATGGTGAAAACTGAGACTCTTTTCCTGTTATTAGTCATGAAGGCTGTACAGGGGTTTCCTCAGAAGTTTGAAGTGCCAGAAATGTTTTGGGGTGACAATGCTAATCTGATTTTTGGTGAAATTGCAGCACATTCTTCACCTGGGTTCAATGGATATTAGTGTCCGTGTGATTCGGAACTTCAACGTTCACTTCATACTAACCGATCATGGAATATTTACGATGTTTGCTTTCAGGAATGACGGAGGCGACGAGCTCAGCGTTTTTCAGACACAGCTCCACTCCATGCACCAGCCGTGCCTAGCAGGTAGTGACGGCGCACCTGGGAAATCGGTAGATGCATCACTGTAGTGCGTATTGTTTTGACCAGAGGAACTACATTCGTTCGGCCATAACCATGGATTTCGTTATTGGTCTGGGAACAGGTACGACAAACTAGAACGCATGAAATATTACTTCACTTTATTACATAAGAAAAAAAAAAGGTTTACTGCACTTTGACTCATTTCTTTGCTACGGGATTGCTTGACGGTTCTCATTGACTAACCAAGCATCACCTCTGATTCACTAACTGGCAAACAGTTCTCTTGAAGTACAATGTCTCACATTTCTAACATTACAACATTACAAGAGCACCATCCGTGTGTAAGACGTGTATATTTCTATTGTCTATTGTCAAACCACAATTTATGAAAGATGTTTATATTTTATTAATGGGATTAAGTAGGAATAATTAATATTTGTCATTTTGGAAATAATTGTGGTAGCAGGGAATGTCTGCACCAAAGTACTGTTGGCAGGAAAGACTACTGAAGGTATGTTTGCGCAACGCTAGTTGTAAGATCATTGTAAAAAGTAAGTCCCATTTGAACGTTTGTAAAACCATTTCATTTCCAACAATAAACATTGGAAGAATCGTTTTCAGAATATAATTAATTTTTGTCAGTAATATTGCATTACTGATTATAATCAATCCCAAAAACAATCAACGTAAAACTTCGCAAAATTTTATTGTTGTGAAGAAAAAGTTTAACTATCAATTACGTAACTTCAGTCAAATTAATTAAAGAATAACGTCAGGTTTGCTATTAAAGAATAACGTCAGCTTTGGTAATAAATACAGCCACTTATTATGACAGTCAGATGGCGAGCCAGTAACAGTAAAAAATGTAAGGAACAGTTTTGGGTTATTGCAGGTAACGATTGAGGGCCACGACGACGACACATTCTACGTTTCGTCGAAATAATCAGCAAATCTGCATTTAAATTTGTATGCGAAGATTGCACTTATTATCATTGAGAAATAGAATAAATTTCGAAGGGAAGATTTCATTTGTTATTATTAAGCAAGAGATAGAAATCCTAAGGGAAGGTTTCATAGGTTATTGTAGAAGGGAAGATTGCGTAAGAAAAGAGATATAGAGGAGACGGGAAGGTTTCACGTGCTCCAGGGCAGCGTCTTTGATTCTGAATCGAAACGTCCTCGGCCCTGGTATCAGAATGAAAATTATCAGCAATGACAGCCGAAGATCTTTGCATAAGAAGTCGGCCTAATTCAGCCAAAGGCCTTGTGAAAGAGGGCGGAGGAGCAGAGAGAGGTTCACATCACTCTCTAGCGCTTCGGATGTGAAATTGCCCCCAAAGGCGGAAGAATCAGCAACGACCAACGGCTTGAGAATGCAGAACACAGTGGAGACCAGAGCATTGAGGACCCATAATGGACACTGACAAGACATGTGTTCTACAAACTAAAAAGTGTCATGATGTGATGTCCATTGGCAAAAGATTCTGGGCCAGTCCCCCATTCGGATCTCCAGGAGGAGACTGCCAAGGGCAAGGTCAAAATGAGAAAAAGATTGAATAATCTATGACAGGGTAACGTTCTACGAGTTGGGCCGTGGAGTGTCAGAACTTTGAACGTGCTAGGGAAGCTAGAAATGTGAAAAGGAAAATGCTTAGGTTCAGTCTAGATATAGTTGGCGTCAATGCAGTGAAATAGAAGGGAGACAACGATTTCTCGACAGATAAGCGTAGGGCAATCTCAACGGTAGCAGAAAATGGTATAATGTGAATAGGATTTGTTAGAAACAGGTTGTTCTCATCAGAGTCGGCAGTCAACGAACATGGACAATGATAGTTCACATACACATGTGGACGTCTCAACGCGACGACGAAGAGGTAGAGAAAGTATATGACGATATTGAATGAGTAATTCAGTACGTAAAGGGAGATGAAAATCTGATAGTCGTGGGAGATCGGAATGCAGTAGTAGCGGAAGAAGTAGAAAAACGAGGTACGGGAGAAAATGAGCTTGGTACGGAAAGTGCCACAGGAGTAGGGCTAATTGAGCTCAGCAATAAAATTTAGCGAGCAGTAGCGAATACTTTGCGGAAGAGGTGTACTTGGAAATGGGAGATGCGGGAAGATTTCAGTTAGATTACATCATGGTCAGGCACAGATTCCGAAATCATATACTGGATTGTAAGACGTACCCATGAGCAGATATAGACTCAGATCTCAATGTAGCAGTGATGAAGAACAGATTGAAGTTTGAGAGACTAGTCACGAAACATCAATTCCGAAAGAACTGGGATATGGAAGTACTGAAGATTGAGGAGATACGTTTGAAGTTGTCTGAGGTTACAGATATTGCAATAAGGAATAGCTCAGCAGGCAGTACAACTCAAGAGGAATGGACATCTCTAGAAAGGGCAATCAGAGAAGCTGGAGACAAAAGCATAATAGGTACATAGAAGGTAACTGCGAAGAAACGGTGGGTAACATAACAAATGCTCAAGTTGATTGATGTAAGAAGGAAGCACAAAAATGTTCAAGTAAATTCAGGAATACAGAGACACAGGCCACTTCGAAATGAAATAAATGGGAAGCGCAGGGAAGCTAAGACGAAATGCCTGTAGGAAAAATATGAAGAAATCGAAAAACAGATAATCATCGGAAGGACTGACTCAGCACATAGGAGGGTGGTAACATTCAGAGTGTAATGCGGAAGAGAGAGGGTACAGATGGAAAGAGTATACTGACGACATCTATGGGTGGGGGGGGGGGAGGGGGGGGGGGGGGGAACTTGTCTGATGACGTGATAATAGAAGAAACAGGAGTCGATATAGAAGAGATAGGGGATCCGGTGTTATAATAAGAATTTAAGAGCTTTGGAAGACTTTCGATGGAATTCAGAAGAAGGGAGAGATAACATACCAATAGAATTTCTAAAATCATTGGGGGAAGTGGTAACAAAGAGAATATTCACGTTGGTATCTAGAATGAATGAGTCTGGAGACATACCATCTGTCGTTCGGAGAAAAATCATCCACAGCTTAGCAGATCATGCATGCAAGCTGGCGAAGAGACTAATATACCAGAGAATGGAAAAGAAAATAGAGGATGTGTTGTAAGTAGGCTGTTTAGGTTTTTTTATTGGTAACGCCACCTCAGTATGAAAATCACCGGCTGTGCCGTGTGCAGTCTGTGGCTGCTTTGCATTGTTGTAATACTCAACCATTGTAGTGTTAGGCAGCTGGCTGTGAACAGCGCGTAGCGCTGGGCAGTTGGAGGTGAGCCGCCAGCAGTGGTGGATGTGGGGAGAGAGATGGCGGAGTTTTGTAATTTGTCATGATATCAAGGTAAATACATTGTTTGTTCTCTAAAAAAAAAAAAAAAAAAAAAAAATATTGTGTGTCAGTTTAAGAACAGTCATTGTATAAATTTTTCTAAGGGGAAGTTTCATATGTCGACCCTTAGCCGAGGATACCTCACTGGAATCTTCTGATTTTTTTCTTGTAGTTTGTGTAATTAGTGTAGATTTTGTTTATTGCTAGCGCGTAATTGTAGAGAGAATTTCCTTTGTAGTTGCAGTTTTTCATTGTTGTACAGTAAAACAGGTGTGGCATGCATGTAGATTTGCACCAAGTATTTCGCAGCTGCAATTAACTAGATATTATTTTCAGTGTTATGTTAATGTGTTCTCTTATTTTTGATCTTCAAATTGTGCTTTTCTGTGTTGTCGTGTGAAATACTGTGACAATAATGGCGTGTGAAAAACGTAACACTAGGCTCCAAAGTAAATTGAGAAATGACAGCGAAGACGAAAGCAGTGTGTTAGCGCCACCGTGTAATGAATTAACTAATATTCAAAGTACTAATTTGGTAACTGTGCATAGGGAAATGGAGCGGGCGGCAAACAATGGTGTAGACAGCGAAACAATTAGAGAACAGGGAAGCATTATCGATCGATCGGTCGGCGACAGCTCGCCTCAGGAATCCGAAATGACAGGACACAATTTCGCAAATACTGTAGATTCAGGTTCTGGGTCATCACCGTTTTCTCAAATGAGTCAAGACACATTTTCTGCTTGTCAAAATGTGAATGTTGTCGGTGAAAATGCACTGCCAAAAAGCATAGAGAAACAGATTCCAGACACTAATACATTATTATTGCAATTAATGCAACAAATGGAACAAAATCAGAGACATATGGAACAAAATCAGAGACAAACACAGCAAAAGCTTGAAAAGTTAGACACAATGGAACAAAATCTTCAAAAGTTAGACGCAATGGAACAAAATCTTCAAAAGTTAGACTCATTGGAGCAAAAGCTTGAACAAACACGTGAGGATTTAACTACTGAGTTACATAACATCGAATCGAAATGTCAAAAAGTCTGTAATGACGTAAAAACACAAATTTGTGAGCATTTTCAACCTATTTTTTCGCGGCATGAAAATGCATTACAGAATCACGAAGCAGCCATAAAAGAACTGCAAATTATTGTTCATGAAAATCATGAGACTTTGCAAGCTAAAATTGACTCAGTTGCATCTACCGATTCGGTTATGCAACTTGCAAAAACTCAGGAAAACTTGAAGGACACAGTAGATTCGATTTCAACACAAATGGACACTCTGAAACTTGGTTCAGAAAAACACACTGAGGAAATGTGTACACTATCGGAGAAAGTAGACGAACTTTCGGATCAGGTCACTAACTTATCTACAAAGGTAGATGATGATCTGAATGACACAAGACCTGTAGCCTTCACTGACACAGAAGAGTATGAACAAATTAGAAAATTCAAACAAAACCAAAATCAAATTAATACGCAACACCAAAGAGAAATCCGCGAAGTACAAGATCATTTGGCACAAGTAATACAAGAATTACATATTTCAGAGGACACTCGCGCTCCAATACAGGAAGAGGGACATAGAAATACGGAACAACCACAAAATAATAACACAGGACACTTCGGAAATTATAAAAGAAATTGGCAAGGCACACCGAATTTTGAGATGGAACCGCCGACACGACGTAACAATGACCGATATGCGACTCGCCGACATGATGACTTTGACTATAAGCTGTTCATTACTACACGTAAATTCAAAACGTTTAAAAATTCTGCCAACGACATTCATCCACAAGCGTGGCTCCATCAATTCTCTCATTGTTTTCCCCCCAACTGGTCATTAGAACACAGATTAGACTTTATGTGTGGCTATTTAGAGAATGAACCAGCTGTAAGAATGCGTTCGGTCATTCACGATTGTCATAGTGAAGGAGAATTTTACCATGCCTTCCTCTCAGCATATTGGTCTCAAGCCACACAAGACCGAGTAAAACATGGCATCATAATGATGAAACATTTCGAACAATCTGAATTCTCCAGTCTTGTGAAATATTTTGAAGACATGTTGCACAAGAATCAGTACCTGTCAAACCCATACAGCCCCTCAGAACTCATCCGCATTTGCTTAATCAAACTGCCTGAACATTTGCGACATATTATTTTGGCAGGACGTTGCAAAGACGACATTGAAGCATTTCAAGGACTCTTACAAGAACTGGAAATTGACACTGACAATCGCGGAACGCACGAGCACAACAATTACAGATCACATCCGTCGCAATTCCGCGATGAAAGAAATAATAACTGGACGCGACAAGGCTATTCTCACAACACAAATCGTGACCAAAACAGACACCACCCGTATAACAACCGTTGGCAGAGTAGTAATAATTACAGGGAAAGATCACCTCTCCGCGGTAATGACTATCACAGAGACAATCAGAGAAACAGACAATATGGGAACCAAAACAATTATTATTACGAGGGACAGAATAACTTTAGACGCAACGGTCCAGCGCGCAGTTACGATTCAGGGAGAAATTCTCCACCACTTAACCGACAAGAAAGAAACCACAGAAACTACCAACATGACGACAGACGATGTGATCGTAACGACAGACCTGAATTGCATCAGAACTGGCGGGATTTAAACAGGGCAGGGCCGTCTCGTCATGGTGAATTTGTAGAAGTTAGGTCTCCAAACCCCAATAATGACGCGCGCCAACAAAGAGACAATAGGCAGTGACTCATACAGCTGGCAGCCACGAAACGCACATGTGACACTAACGACGCAGCTGCCGTAGCAAGTAATTACGTAAAAATGGAAGACATTAGGGACATCTTACTCCAAGAACACGACGTAAAACATAACAACATTGCATATCCTGTGATTCACATTACAGTAAATGACGTAAAATTTACGGCAGTACTTGACTCTGGCAGTCCCATTTCAGTAATTAGTGAAACAGCTTTTAGAAAATGCAACATATCGAACGATTGCCCCACACTTCCGTTACGTAAGATTAAATTACAAGGTGCAATCTTTGGAAAAAGTGTAGATGTACGCCAACAAACCTACTTAGAATTCTTTTGTCAAAGCCACAGCTTCTCTATGAACTTTCTTATTGTTCCATTATTGTCGACGGAAATTATACTGGGAGTAGACTTTTTGAATAAATACAAAGCAATCTTAAGCTTTCACGATGCTGAAATAAGTTTAGAAAAAGAAGGTAAGTCAGTAGCTTTGAATTTTGAAGATTGGCTCTCAAACCATGACGAAGAAATTAATCGGCTTTACCTCCTGTTAGACAACAGTTCGGAATTTTCGACGGAACTTGACACTAACAATCACTCTGCAAGTACTGACAGGGGTGATATCGACGGCGCATTTGATACTAATGAGTTAATTCAGAATAAAATTCAAACAATTGAGAATTGTAATGACAATGATAGGCAAGACCTTTTTGAGATTTTACAAGCACATTCCACAGTTTTTACTCATAAAACAGGAACAATCAAGGGATTTCAATACCAATTTCGTGTTCGTGAGCATACTAAATTTTGTGTTAGACCATACGTAATTCCGGCGCATTATAGGGACCGTGTTAGAACAGAAATACAATCTATGCTTGACGAGGGCATTATTGAGCCTGCAGTAAGCTCATACAACAATCCATTACATGTTGTTGAGAAGAAAAATGGATCAATCAGGCTTGTCTTAGATTCGAGACAAATTAATACTATCATTATTCCTGAAACAGACAGGCCGCAAACGTTGGAAGAACTTCTTCAAAATTTCAATGGTGTAAATGTGTTGTCTTCCATTGATCTCAGATCCAGCTTTTATCAGATCGAACTTCATCCAGAATGTAGAAAATACACAGCTTTCCTTTGTTTCGGCGTTTGTTATCAGTTTCGGAAACTTCCTTTTGGTTTGAACATTTCTTCAGCAGCATTCATTCGCGGGCTAAATTCCATATTACCTGAGTTCTTAAAACGTCACATCACCTTATATGTGGACGATATTCTAATAGCAGAAGCTTCATGGGAACAACATAATCGCATCCTCAACAGTTTGTTACGTATTTTTGCAGAATCTGGAATTACAGTTAACTTGGAAAAGTCTGAATTCGGTAGGTCAAAGGTGAGGTTTTTGGGACATATTATTTCTTCTGAAGGCATTCAGCCGGATCCTGAAAAGTTAGAAGCAATCAGAGCCATTCCAGTTCCATCCACAAAAAGACAAGTCCGCAGTTTTCTAGGTCTCGTAAATTTTTACCGTCGTTTTCTGAATATGCAAATCCTTGTTACACCAAAACTTTGTTCTCTCACTGGAAAAAATACTATTTGGAACTGGGACGAACAAGCACAGTTGGAATTCAATTCTTTGAAAGAATCGCTACTTAACGCGCCAATTCTAGCTCATCCAGATCTGTCACAAGATTTCTGCCTTAGCACGGATTCTTCTAAAGTCGGTCTTGGTGCCCATTTATTTCAAGAAGCCACAGAAAATGACACCACTGTTCAGAAAACCATTGCTTTTGCTAGCCGAGTGCTAACAAAATCTGAAAAAAATTATTCCGTTACTGAATTAGAAGCTTTAGCTATCGTTTGGGCATTTAACAAATTCCGTTTCTTTCTTTCTGGTAAGCACGTAAAGGTATACAGTGATCATCGTGCATTACAATTTCTTATGTCCTCAAAATTAAATCATGACAGGTTAAAACGTTGGGCATTGTTTCTGCAAGAATTCCGCTTCACAATAGTCTACATTCCCGGCAAGGAGAACATTGTTGCGGACGCACTGTCACGCGCACCGGCTGGGCTTGAGAAAAGTAACACAGAAGGCAACCTCGAGAAAAATTTCAGTATTCTTTACATTCAGAAAGTCGCCTTTGAAAACTTCATCACCACATCTTTAAAGGACATTGCTCATGAACAAGATAAAGATCCGATTTGGAAAGACATCAAAAGCAAATGGCATGAAAAGACACACACACAGATTCGGCATTATTATCTGGTTAGAAACAACATACTGTTCAAACGCTGCACTGTTGATGACAAGCTATGGGTACTTTGCATTCCTGACGATTTTGTTAATAAGCTCATTTGGTACATTCATTTCAGCTACGCACATTTTGGTCCACGAAAATGTTATCATATTCTTCGAACGACTTGTTATTTTAACAATATGGAAAAGAGAATTCGAAGAGTCTTGTCTATTTGTAAACTTTGTCAAAAGGCGAAACCATCTACTGTCTCACATCGTGCTCCGTTGTTTCCTATTATTCCTTCTAAATTAAAAGAATTTGCTGCAGTTGATCTATTGGGACCCCTTGTCAGAACATCGAATGGATTTTCGTACGTTCTAGTCGCTGTTGAACTTACTTCCAAATTTGTTTCTTTCACTCCGTTACGTAAAGCCACTGGACGATCTGTATCCAACGCCTTTGTTAAAAATTTCTTACGTGAAGTTGGCCACGTTGCTAAAGTCATTTCAGATAACGGACCGCAATTCAGATCTGCTGTTTGGTCTCGCATGCTTCGCAACCATAAAATCAAACCTGTTTTTATTTCATTGTACTCACCACATTGTAACCCCTCCGAACGGATTATGAAAGAAATCAATAAGCTTTGCAGACTTTATTGTCACAGAAAGCATCAGCATTGGGACAGATATTTACACTTATTTCAAAACGTGCTGAACGAAATGCCTCATGACTCCACTGCTTTACCACCTACTCTTGTACTGAAGAATGAAAAACCACCGAACAGAATCAGAGAGCTTGTACCTTTCCCGAATACACGTAAACTTCGACACAAAGACATAATTGATTTGGCTCTTAAAAATATAAAATCTGCAGCAGATAAAAGGAGAAAACTACACGGTGAAGCAAATGCAAAGAAATTGTATATTGGTCAGAAAGTTCTCATTAAAGCTCATTCATTGTCACATAAGAAGAAACACTTGAGTCACAAATTCTTTCTAGTTTACAATGGACCTTACAGAATCCGACGTATACCACATGATAATTGCGTTGAAGTTGAAACTCTGCGTACTAGGAAGAGTAAAGGTTTACACCACATTTCACACGTAAAACCGTTTATTGAAAGATAATCTGTTTTTTTTAATGCAACATTTTGGTTTACTTGCAAATACATTATGGATTCAAGGTGCTTTCTGAGAGGTACCAGGTGACACAGTGGTTAGTTTATTTGACAGCTACACGACTATATCACGACGCTACTAATGTGTGACACAATTTACCTTGTTGCTTTTGCGGTGTATCTGTTTTATATCTGCACAGTTTTTCTGACTTCTTCTGGAAAGTAAAACATGTTTTAGTAGTAACTTTTGTGGTATAGCTACAATGAGACAGCCTTTTTCGTAGCACAACAATACGTTACAGTACAGTACTTTCTTCATCACAACAATAAGCGTAATAACTAAGATATCTATACACAAAGCATTTCACTTTTGTTTATCATGAGGTAAGTACATTGACTTCTGCAGAACTTAGCTTTCGGAGGACGATAACTACGAGACTTTCACAGAGGTTATCTTACAACAAGACGCACAGTTTAGCGCTACAGTACACGTATTTGAGTGATTAATTTTGTACTTAAAACATTTATTTTTAAAGATTTTTGAATTGCAAAGAAAGTTTTCCGAGATATATTTCATTCCATTGCTGTAATCGGTAACACCTGAGGGTATAATTACATTAATCCTCAGGGGGGTACACGCTTACTTTGTGTACCATGTGTGTGGCAACCACAAGGAACCCTAGCTAATATGGTATTTGCTTATACAACTTTACACATCGGTACCATATTTCTCCAACACAGTATTACACAGCTATCAGATCATTTAACTGAGAGAGACAAACATTTTTTTTACTACGTCAGTGACAGATGTTTACGTAATTACACAGTTGAATAACTTCATACGTATGAAATTGTATTTTGTCTGTACTTTGTAAACTGTTCATATTTTTTCGGAACCATTGTGATACTATGAGAGCTTTGAATGATGTATTTGGTATGGAATCATGATTTTTAAAGTACGTTTGAGGCAGATGACACTTTTGACATGAGCAGAGAATTTTTTTTTAGGTTTTGAAATTAGAAAGCTACGACGATTTTGAGAGTTGACTGAGGTGTTATGATGTTATTTTTACGGCGACGATGTGTATTATGTTGTTGAGGTATGTTTATTATCAATGAGATGATGCTATATGAGGAATCTGATTATGATACGTATGTTACGATGAAGTATTGAAGAAGCGTCGACGAATTTGTATATGTGTAATAAGGTAAGGAGTAATGAATAGTGATTTAGGGACTCTGATTTGTGATAAAGGTTGTTGGAAACCAAGAATCGTACTTTAAGAGTTGTGAAATGTGTGTAAATGCGTGAATGTATCACAATGCCGACGAAAATTTTTTTGGACACTGTTATATCAATAAGATTTTGTTTCTACAGATTTGCAACGCTAATTCTTGACCTGTGAAATATTTTTATGTGAGACTGTCGTAGCGGAAACTGCTGTCGTAAATATTTCGGTAAGAAAGTTCAGTGACCACCTGCACGTAATGCGTCGCGGGCACCCACCTGGGCGACAGCCGCCCGAAAAAAAAAAAGCCATTAGCCTTCCAGCGGCACAGGTAGAAAAAAAAAGGGGGAAGCCATTATCCTCGCTTGACGTTCCTTTGTAGAAAGCATCGCAACATTTCACGGCTATTGTCGTGCTAGTTGAGAGAAATGCCATATGGCGACAGAAATGCCTAATGAAATGACGAGAAATATTTTTACATCTGCACACCTGATTACGACAAGCGTCTTTCTACGAGAGTTGAGAGAATTTCTAACTTATGAAATACCTCATGACTACTGAATGATATTTTTATGCTTTGCTTTGTACATAGTTGCTTATTTCATTTAATATCTAGTTTCTAGCTGCACTGCAGCACTGGTTAAAATAAAATTTTATAGATGTACTAATTTAAATATTTTCTGTCTACAGATCTATTAAATAATAATTTTGTAATCCACATTCTTAAAAAAAAAAAAGGGGAGCACTTGGAAAGGAAAGAACAATAAGAAGGGACTAATCACAGGAACTGCATACATAATTTTCTTTTCTAGTACTTAGTAATTTTTTTGTAGAATTAGTTTTTGTGGTGCACCACTTTAATTACTTAGACATTAAGATGTGATTATACATTTCCCTTATCTGCATTGTTATCTTTAGTCTACTATTTTTTCTGCTTGAGCGTTGTCATGTTTAGGTATAAGTTGCTGCTGTTTGCCAGGCATAGTGTTATTGAATTTGACTTTGTATTATTCTGTTAAGCCAGTTTTACTAATGATTTCTTGTTATTATTTGTTGCACATTGCCTTAGATTAGTTGTAATATTACAATTGCTTTGCTAATTTCTTAATACTGCTTGCTTCGCAAATCTGCGTTTTTTTATTGCTGTTTATATTAATTGTTTTATGTGATGCTGCATTGCCTCATCCCTTAGTTTAGCATCTGAGCTCAGTAGATATAAGTTAGCTTAAGAGGGGGTAGCCTATAAGATAATGAGTAGCGATTAATTGGAAAAAACGCATTGAGAAGCTATACGAGTAAAGTACAGAAAGCAGGTATAGATAGGACTTTTGGAAATAATGAGGAATGAAGGGAGATCTCCGAGAAGTAAAGAAAGTTTTTGTTTGCAACATACTGCAGTAAAAGAAACCCTGTCCTTTCCTTGTGTTATCCCACTATGTGTTTGTGTTCCCTTGTGTATTTATGTTTTTCCTGTATTTATATGTATATCTGATAATACTTATGTTGTAGAATTTTTCTAATACTAAGCTACATTCACTATGATGAGGAATACTGTGATCCTCAAATATAATTTGCATTGATAATATGTTATTTACTTTGTAAAGATGTTTAGACATTTATCTGTTCTGTTTTAATGCTCATGTGTGATGTTGATGTTTCAAAAGTTGTTCTGATCTTTATGTATGTACTTACGTCATTATTTTTGTAACACTGATGTATATATTTTTATTCTTTTGTAAAGCCCCTATTACCGCAAATGTTATTTGTATTGTTATGTTCTTTAATGATGTATTTTGTACCTTTGTAATTGTACTCTCATGTTATAAAATGGTAATTGACAGCAGTTCATCAAATTAAATAACTTGTAAGTTCCATTTCACTGCACACGTTTCTATTGGTCATAGTATATGGACAATATGTGAGAAGTAGGGACTGTTAGTGTTTGCACGTGTGTTAATAATTCAGCAAGGGACTGGATAACAGCATTGCTGGTTCTAAGGACAATTAAAAAAAACTTTGTGAGTGCACAAGTGGTGGTTTATGGACTTGCTATATTATCCGCAAGACTCTTCAATGGTGATTGTGCACCTGCAGCCACAACAGATGGCTGCTGGCCATCTCTACAAGGACTACAGTGGGTCTGCATCTTTGATGACCCGCCAGTACCATCATCTCTACAAGGACTACAGTGGGTCTACGTCGTTGCTGACTCACCAATACCATTATTTCTACAAGGACTACAGTGGGTCTACACCTTTGATGACTCACCAGTACCATTATTTCTACAAGGACTGCAGTGGGTCTGCGCCTCTGGTGGCCCACCAATACCATAATCTCTACCAGGACTACAGTGGGTCTGCTCTGTGATGACCTACCCACCAATACTCTTCAAAACTTCGACTGACTCCGCTGTGGGTTTGCTCTGTTGTGGCCCATTACCTGTCAGCATGTCAAGAGTCAGCACTGTCTTTCCGTTGGAAGGGCAACACTACTTCTTCAAGACTGCATGGAAATCCACTACTTACGTGTGCACTTTCTTTTACTGCTCAGACTTTGAGAAAAACACTGCAATGTGATGAATGATCAGGACTGTCTTTATGGACTGTGAGAAAAAATTTTAGCTTTTGACCAACATTGTATCAATAAGTGTGTGCATTTGATTTATTTGTTATTGTAATTACGATTATGAAAAATTTTAACAAATATGTATTGCCCACTGCCCAACCCAATTTGTAAAATTTTTTGTGGGGAGCATGGGGGCTATGTAAGTAGGCTGTTTAGGTTTTTTTATTGGTAACGCCACCTCAGTATGAAAATCACCGGCTGTGCCGTGTGCAGTCTGTGGCTGCTTTGCATTGTTGTAATACTCAACCATTGTAGTGTTAGGCAGCTGGCTGTGAACAGCGCGTAGCGCTGGGCAGTTGGAGGTGAGCCGCCAGCAGTGGTGGATGTGGGGAGAGAGATGGCGGAGTTTTGTAATTTGTCATGATATCAAGGTAAATACATTGTTTGTTCTCTAAAAAAAAAAAAAAAAAAAAAAAAAAATATTGTGTGTCAGTTTAAGAACAGTCATTGTATAAATTTTTCTAAGGGGAAGTTTCAGTGTTAAACGACGATTACTTTGTCTTTAGGAAAGGTAAAGGCAGCAGAGAGGCAAATTTGGTGTTGCAGATGACAATGCAAGCAAGACTGAAGAAAAGTCAAGGCATGTTCGTAGAAAAAATCGTTCGACGGTGTAAAATGGTACGGGAGTTCGAATTTCTGAGAAAAATATAGGTAAGCTATAGAGAAAGGTGGGTAATATACAATATGTACAAGAATCGAGAGGGAACAATACCAGTGGATGACGAAAAACGATGTGATAGGATTAAAAAACGGTGCAAGAAAGGGATGTAGTTCGATCTGCACATGAAGAAGCAGTGATAGAAACAAAAGAAAGGTTCAAGAGTGGAATTAAAATTCCAGGTTAAAGGATATCAGTGATAAGATTTGCTGAAGACATTGCTATCCGTAGTGAAAGTGAAGAAGAATTACATGATCTGCTGAATGGGAATGAACAGTCTGAGAACATAACATGGTCTGAGAGTAAATCGAAGGAAGAGAGAAGTAATGATAAGCAGTACATATGAGAACAGCGAGAAACTTGTAATTGTAACTGGTAACCGAGAAGTAGTTGTAGGTAAAGAATTATGCTACGTAGGCAGCAAAGTAGCTCATGACGGTCGGAGCAAGGAGGGCATAAAAAGTAGACCATCACTGCCAAAAAAGGCATGGCATGGCGAAGATAAGTTTACTATTATCATCATTATTTTTGCAATTTTCTTTGCTCTTCTGAGCAGTTTACTAGACGGCAGCAGTACCTGCCACAAATCTAAGAGAAATGTTCTGGTTGTCTGCTAAATATTTAATATATATTAGAAATAGCACTCATCACCTCTTTTTCACTTGGTGACGTGCTATTATTGATAACTGTGACCTTTCGGACAAGAAATCAAGAGTCCAGTCCCACAACTGAGACGATAATTCATAGGAAAGAAATATGGTAGGAAGCTGCTTAGCTGTTTTGGAACTCTATAAACACAGAATCAAACTTCCTGGCGGATTAAAACCATGTGCCGGACCGAGACTCGAACTCGGGACCTTTGCTTTTCGTGGGCAAGTGCTCTACCACCTGAGCTATCCAAACCCCTTCCTCACAGCTTTAATTCCGCCAGTACCTCGTCTCCCACCTTCCTTCATTCTAGAATACAGAATAAATTTGAGAGCCCCTATACGCAGTAAATTGAGCTAATAAAGTGCCAGTTTTGTCTCACAAGAGTGATGATTTCCAAATCCATGATGGTTTCATGTCAATAGGTAATCTATTTCGGGGTATTTCATAACGCTGGAACAAAAAATTTGTTCACATGCCCTACTATATGTTGTCAATGAACTGGATCTATAGCTCTGTGGATTACGTTTATTTAATTTCGTATGTGTTGCGGTGGTCTGTACATTTTTCCAGCCTTCTCTCTCACCATAAATACTAGAATTCGCCTCATGTCTTCGTAGAAATAGTATTTAAGCCGCTGCATCGTTGGTGCACAAGACGCACTCCTAAATTGTTAGCCCACTCGAGATAGACGTTGCCTGTAGAAATAATGGTCCTGTTGTGACTATGATAGGGTCATGAAAATGTAGTCGAACGTGTCTGGATACGCTGAGATAGTTTTGTTACTTCCTGGAATGACAGAGAATTATCTTTCAAGATCACTTGATATATTCGTGGTATACCAATGGAAAATTCTGAATGAATTCCGCTTTGGTGCGTCAAGGACTTACCAACTACATGTTCACAGTCAGGGGAGATTACTTTCACGCAGCAGCTACAAATAATCTGTATTAGCCATCAAAAGGGCACTGAGGAGGCGATGAATGCCACAGTTGGTCGCTTGCTCCATGAAAATCTCGACGCACTGCAGAGAGTAAGAGGCAGTAGCTCTCAGTTCGAAACCGGTGCGAGACTAACATTTTACCCCCTCTGTGACAGAGGTTCACACAGCTATATCGAACTCAGAAAGACGTCTCTAGTAATTTTATCATCAGAAGAGGTCTCGCTATGTTCAGTAACCAGAAGATCTAGAGATAAGGAACGTAAAATATTGTGGAACTGCTACTGAAAATTCACTTATCTGTTAATGGAATCATATCACTGAATAACTGTACTCTGTTAAAGATTCTCACAACCACACTGTATTTTCATTGTAGTCTGGTACAGCAACTTGAGTATGACAAGATTTCACATTTAATTAAGACTGCCATTTTTTATTATATTATGATGAGACAACAGTCGTATTAGTGTAGCTCATATTAATAGCGTTTCCCGTTAGGTTGTAAAACAACATACACACAAATATCAAAGAAACTGTCATCAATATACACCAGCTCGCACGTCGTTATCGAAAACTTTCTGATGATATGCTGGTGGTTTTTGGATCCAATGCATGTAGTGACATCCTGATTCTGAATTAAGTCACGTTTAAAGCACAATTACCAAAACAAAACAAACAAAATCCAACTTTACTGGTTGTTGATCTATATGGAGCGAGAAAGGTAAACACATCTGCAAGTCCGATTAGAAGCCATGCGGTAGGCATGTTTGCAACCAAGTTCCTTGGAACTATCTTCTAGGTCACATTTGTTACTCTGACAAGGGGAGGCCGCCAATTGTGAAATTCAGATTCGATTCATACTGCGCATAATAAAAGCTCATGGCCAGAGGTGTAATGTGGCAAAGCACCAAGATGCACTTCTCAGCCGTTGTCGAGAAAATCGACAGTTAAAAGAAACCGTTGCGGTGAAATACTCTCTACGATTAATGATTTTCTACAGCGTCGTGGCGCAGCGGTAAGCGCTCGGGTTCGTAATCCAAAGGTCGACGGATCGAGTCTCGCGCCATGCGATTTTTTTATTATTAGTTTTTTTAAATTCAAATATATATATATATATATATATATATATATATATATATATATATATATATATATATATATAATGAATTGCTTATGCATGTTGGTGAAGGCGCATCGCTCTCCAATTGTTCCGCCTCCATTTTCCCGTTTTATTTTTAACAAAAAAATGGTTCAAATGGCTCTGAGCACTATGGGACTCAACTGCTGAGGTTATTAGTCCCCTAGAACTTAGAACTAGTTAAACCTACCTAACCTAAGGACATCACAAACATGCATGCCCGAGGCAGGATTCGAACCTGCGACCGTAGCGGTCTTGCGGTTCCAGACTGCAGCGCCTTTAACCGCACGGCCACTTCGGCCGGCTATTTTTAACAGGGTGTACCAAAGCTCTCCCGTCCGCACAGATTTTCGACGATGTTATAATTTGCGCTAGGGACCGCATCTACCTTCTTTCGAAGTTAGCAGGCAACTACGCTGTTATGCGGCGGTTCGTTTCGGCCCATTCAACATCTGTCCTCCAAGTGTAGCGAGCGAGTAACGGAGTTTATATTTCATACCTGCCACAGCAAATTTGTGTTTGTGGGGTCTCTATTCTAATTCGAACGTTTGACTTACGCTATACGTGGTTAACATTATGAAGACAATTAATAACATTTGTGATATATATATATATATATATATATATATATATATATATATATATATATATATTATTTGAATTACAAAAAAAAAACATGTTGCATGGCGCGAGATTCGATCCGGCGACCTTCGGATTACGAACCCGAGCGCTTACCGCTGCGCCACGACGCTGTATAAAGTTATTAATTGTAGACAGTATTTCACCGCAACGGTTTCTTTTAACTCGATTTTCTCGACAACGGCTGAGAAGTGCATCTTGGTGCTTTGTCACATTACACCTCTGGCCATGGGCTTTTATTATGCGCAGTATGAATCGAATCTGAGTTTCACAATTGGCGGCCTCCCCTTGTGAGGCTGCAAGGCATCTCATTTGTTGACAGCAAATGTCAACTAAGGAGGACACAGCCATGTGAAACAGTTTATAACACAGGTGTGTATCCATAACAATACATTTTTGGACGTTACAGGCTATCGTTTGAAATAATGTTTGCTGTGGCTTACCCGTTACTTTCTCCTTATGAAGTTACCGTGTGGTACTTCAAACCGCCTTCATACCAGACTGATTTATGTTTACGGTCACGTCCTTAAATTTATTATGGCATATACCAGGATCACTCCTTTGAAAGGAAGGACTTCCTTCCCCATCCTTCCCACTTCGAGATTCCGCCTCGCGTCTAATCTCGTTTTCGATGTGACGTTGTACTGTAATACTCACTCCTTTCTGTTAACCTCTGACTACTGAAGGCAAGTGTTGCACAAATGTTAATTGGTCATCACGCTTTCCATTTATTGGATACACTGTCACTGACCACAGAAGTAAATTGCAGAAACGTTCATCAACGTCTGTTTGTCTTTATGAACGTGGTGATTGATCATAACTGAAACAATAGAACTTGGCCTCCTCAATAGCACTCACTTCATACAAGGTATAGGTGTTTAGAATAGCCTCAACTGCTTTCACCATTTTATTAAACACAAGCAGAACACGATGTCAACAACATTAGATTTTACTCCATTTTAGACTCCGTTATCTAACGCATAAACGATGCTCCTCATAAAATGAAAAACGAGAAATATTAAAGCTGTCATGGCACGAGCTACACTACAACCCTGAACAAAAAACGCCAATGTTAAATACGGTTATAGCTACATGCCACACAACATCGCCAGAGCACATAGTTGGATTAGTTTTGGCTGTCAGAGGAGGAAGTCTCTGCTTGCAGAAGCTCCTACATTAGTAATTTTACTTTAGTTCAAAAACCAGTCGTCATGTAAGGTCATAGGACGTTCATTTCTCATTTTAAGTGTCCTTCATAGTTTGGCTCTGGGCTGGAATTTGAGCTCCGATTGCAATTTTCTTTGCGAACCTTGCAACCAGTTCTGCAAGGTTCGCAGGAGAGCTTCTGTAAAGTTTGGAAGGTAGGAGACGAGATACTGGCAGAAGTAAGGCTGTGAGACCGGGCGTGAGTCGTGCTTCGGTAGCTCAGATGGTAGAGCACTTGCCCGCGAAAGGCAAAGGTCCCGAGTTCGAGTCTCGGTCGGGCACACAGTTTTAATCTGCCAGGAAGTTTCATGTCAGCGCACACTCCGCTGCAGAGTGAAAATCTCATTCTGGTGTTGTCTAATATTTGTTGTACAACGGTATTGGTTTACATCAGGACTGACTGTGTTCTCTAGTCGTGTATTGTCAAAGTAGTGTATGGTCAAACGACTGTACTGCAGAGGATTTAGAGGAACTGCGACACTGATATACTATGTTGGTGACATCCAGTCAGGTGCAGCCTACACTTTGGAATTTAAGAGTCGTCCGCTTTTCGTGCTGTTGAGTGAATGTAACGAGAGTGGTGCAAAACATTATTGGAACACTTTACAGAGCAGTGCACAGTGGGAAGTTCGTTTCTCTACTGGAACACGTGCTAAATCACTTTCGTATTTGCTGGTGTCAAAAGCCTCCTTTACTTTGGTTTCCACGATGATGATGATGATGATGATGATGATGATGATGAGATCCCATACTCTGAGGTGCGTAGGGGACGATGCGGGAGACCCGCACCGCCGTACTAGGCAAGCTCCTACCGGAGGTGGTTTACCATTGCCTCCCTCCGACCGTAACGGGGATGAATGGTGATGATGAAGACGACACAACACCACCTGATCATCTCGGGGCAGGGAAAAGCCCTGACTCCGTCGGGAATCGAACCCAGGACCTCCTGCGTGGGAAGCGAGAACGCAAGACCACGATCTGCGGGCTCCACTACTATATGTCACCAAAAAGAGAGGGGAAATCAACTCACGAACACATCACAAATATTTGTACGGTCCTCTATAATAAACGAGAGTGATGGACTCTGTGGCGTTATTTTAGAATATCAAGACGAACACATATGGCAGAGGGTCATAGGTTCTTGGAGTGAACTACTGACTAACCTGTTATGTAATGTGAATGTACTTAATTTAAATAGTTACGAAGCAAAGATTGCAATTTAAGTGACATTCTATTAGCTTAGATTTGGAATTGCTGTGAACATGAAGAGCATAAAAACTGCTTACATGTCTAAGGAGAAGACGTAATTCATGTTAGATGCTTACGATATCCCACATCTCTGTTAATTTGTAACCTTGAAAATTAGGGCCTATTTTGGATTCCGGAAATTGTCTCAGTAGATTGGTGAGCGTATAATACATTTTTTCTGTTCTTTAAATATCATTGCCATAATGTTTAAATCAATCAACGCTGTAACTATGTTTTTTTTTTCTGTAGGTCAGTCATAGTAGCTAAGTCTGGATCATTAATCTGCTCTATATAATCCAAAGATCGGCAAGCTACGGTCAAAAGTAAAGCTCTGAGCACGTCTTATAATATTTTTTTATTATGTCGCTAAGGGCAGTACATCATATGTTGCTAAAAATTGTATTTGCTACACGTTGCCTATGTAGCCCTTCATTACAACATTGAGATATTCCAATGACGGGTTCCGTCCCAAACGCTTAAGCAAATTTGATATTCTCGACAAGTGATCTGTTGACTAAGATGTCCTTATAAAAAGCTAGACCGAAACATGTCAGTAAATGTTGCTTTTAACAACAAATGATCCGTTTATTTTAGAACCTAATAAAGGTGTGAAAAAAGGCATGCTCAGAGTGTCCATAATGGTCGGAGGCTTACTGAACGACTTTATATCGGAAGTAAGCCACGATTTTAAATAAGCAGAAGTTTTCCGTGAGTATACCTCCAGGGAGTTTATAATAACTCAGCATATGATTCAGGTAAGACGGAACATGAAAACGCAGATCCTGCTTTATGATACCGCTATTTAGGAAGTTTGATTATATGTTCTTATAATATTTCACAATGACTTCGAACAAGTAGATATTAATTTATCAAAGGATTAACTTGTATACGAAGTTTGTCGTTATCAGTTAATTATGTTTAAACACCAAAATTAGCTAGTCGTTAAGGAAATCCAGTTATGTGTTTATTTCAAATAAAAAAACTTTATCGGTAGCGTTTTCGTACCTCTTATTGAAAAATTTTGGATGATTTCTTTGAATATTTAGTTTCTGTTCTGAGAAATCTGATACTATCACGCTATCGAATATTCCGTGGAGAAATGCGACTTTTGAAACGGGCCAGTATATCGTTAACAGAATGCTTAGACAATGTATGAACAAAAAACTAAATATTTAACAAAACAGACATAAATGTGGGTGAGTTTACAAATAAATACACTGCAGAGAAAAATTTCCAAACTACTGGGAGAAACTCTTCTACAGGATGGAAGGACTGCCTCTCAAGGAAATTTTTCAACTTGTTTTTGAAGGCTTAGTATCACTCATTTCAGGTCTGCTGGAAGCCTAGTGACAATGAAATCCATTCAATAGTGCATACTTATCAGTAGAATGCTTAAAGAAGTGCAAATAGGTTTTGCATCTAGTGTTCACAGAATCGTTTTCATTGAATTAGTCAGTATTGTCAACGAAAAATCGCATGAAAGGGATGACAGAATTTCGAGATACCTGAAAAACGGATAAACGAAGTTCTCGAACTGCCACCAGTCTGACCATCCTCTTCTGAGCTAAGGATATTCTTAGTGAGTACACACAGTTGTCTCAAAATGTAACACCATAGAAGTGGATGTAAGCATACAAGCCATCACGTGAACTTGAAGCATATTCTGCACACCCAATACAGTACGTATTTTTCTTCATACGTAGTGGAACTCAAGGAAGTTGAGTTACCTAATGCTACACTAAAAATCTGTGATCCATCACCTATACTAATGATTACTCGCAAACTGGTCTCACAGTTATGTACAGGGCATCTATAACTAAAGTTAAAGTTCCAAACGCTGTAGAAAGAAACACTGTTTAGAATGACGTCAAATTTGAACAGAAGTTTATTGCCGCATGGGGAAACGCCAAGAAACAAAGAGAAATTAACGAAAACTTTACCAAGGGATGGAGCTTTAAGAGGCCGGGAGGCCCCATTCGGGCAAGTTCGGTCGTCGGGTAGTCTTACTTCAAGTGACGCCACATTGGGCGACTTACGGGTCGATGATAATGAGATTATGATGAGGACAACCCAACACCCAGTCCACGAACGGAGAAAAGTCTCCAACCTGGCAGGGAATCGAACCTGGGCCAGCTGCATGGTGGGAAAACACGTTACCAGTGAGCTAAGGAAGCGGATCGAGTTGTACATTACTTCACCCATACGGTTCAATGTGCATGGCTGCACAAGTTCGGCAATCAACAGTTGTTGTCAGGTAAGCCTATCTAGCACGTCAATATCGTACAACATCGCATGAGCAAAATCGGTTTTTTATTGTCCTGGGGCCATACACCGCAGGAAAAACAGAATGACATCGGTTTTGAAGTGTCCTGGGGCCAACAGCAGCATAAAAAGCTAAATGACGTCGGTTTGTAACTGCCGTGAGACTAGCGCAAGACATGTTCAGTATGCTGTCCACCGTTTTCCGCCACAAGATGAAACCGTGAAACAGCATGTTTCATGACACATCTGAGTGTCTTGGAGGTCACGTTTAGAGTGCGTTGCGCAGTGCGTGCCTTCAGTTCAGTTACGTTCGTAACTGGAGCACTGAACACACCTTCCAGGTAACCCCACAGCCAGAAGTCACACTCATTAAGATCAGGTGATCTGGATGTCCAAGCTCTACATAAATGACAGCAGTTAATTCCATCATTTTCAAATTGCTTCAGCAACAGCCGCTTCAATGGCTGTGGAATGTACGGAGAAGCGCATAAAATGATCCTAACCACACATCCACGCTGTTGAAGGGTTGAAAGGTCGTTGGTGCACAAAAGACTCATATAGCGTTTCCAGTGGCGGTTCAGGTAACAGTACCTGCAGGACTCATCTGCTCGAAAAGCTACAGCCCTACAGTAAACGACGCCGTCGGCCCCCATCACAACATTCGGGTGATTCCCAGCGCACTGCATGTTTACACACCACCAATCGAGAGCTCCTACGCTGCTGTGGCCACATCTTCGACAGACTGTAACGCCGGAAATGCATATCCTCCTATTTCCATCTATTGTACTGTAAGTTTTTTCCTTAATTTGTTACCTGAATATATGACATTTCTGTGCCTTTATATATTGTAATTGGTTTAATATATATATATATATATATATATATATATATATATATATATATATATATGCATTTATGTCGATGTATAATTGGTTTGTTTCGTAAATATTATTTGTATTTTTACGCTGGGTCTTGCCTAGGGAAAACTGCTATCGAACGATTACATCGATAGGTCGTGTGAAGAATCAAAGTGTGTAGGATCTTTGGTAGGGTTAACTCTGCCGCGTGGAGCGCGGGCAGGGCAGTTGGAGTCTGGCTGGAGTAGCGAGTGGAGCAGGTGTGTGGTGTGACGCTCCCGCGAGTTGCCGCGCTTTCGGGGTTTAGCAGCATGTAATTGCGCTCGACTTGCTATGTTAGTTTCTGGCACGGTGTCGCGGACGGGAAGCATTAGCCGGCGCACATCAAGAGCCCGTTTCGTTTGGTGACCGTGTCGAGAAGAAGGCGCGCCAACATCCAGCTTCTGCAACAGCGACGGCCGACAATGAGTGACCGTCGCCACCTCCTCGATCGACGGCTTCAAACCTTCAATCAACTAACAAGGAAGACTAAAAGCACGTAAAGTTTCAGAACTGTATGGCAGACCTCAGCTTTTCAAATTGTTCCATTTGCCTCGCAAAATTACAGCAACTCAGCATGAACCTTTGTTGCTCATTGTCCCAATTGCATTACCAAGCAGGGTCCCTTCCTTTTCCGAAATGAAACCGAGTGTCGTTGAAATTCAGACGCCAGCATTAAAGTACTATCATTGCATTTCATTACTTTAGTTTCCAAGTGCAGTTAAAGCATAGCTGGCTACAATAGTTAGATTACACAAGCACAAATTAAGAGTGCGAGTTTTGTTAGCATATTTTAGCTTACCTGTGACTGCAGCTCAGCTTGGTACGTACTAAATTTTATTATTGTTAATTATTCAGAATCATTTAATTCAAGTTCAAAGTTAAATCTCTTGTTTCTAAATTGCGTAGAGTCAAGTTGCTTTTGAAATGATTGTTGAGGGAGTCCAAGACTAACCGTATTCTGCTGGATTTCGATGTGCTTAAGAAAGAAAGCTCACTATTAACTTCAGTCACTAAATTAACTTTCGATTATCCGGATTTATTAATTCTTTTGCTAAATTAAGTCAGAGTGTAGCGAAATTTATTACTTCTGACAAACTTTCAGTTTTCACACTACACGTGTCAACCTTCAGTTGCCACGCTTCTAGTGCTAATTATATGTGTAATAACCTTTCTTTTTCAGTTACTATAGTAATTGTCCTTAGGACAGGCGACCGTGATTTCCCCCAAATCTCAAATATCTAATTACCGCTAGTTAATTGTTGACGTAACGGCCGCACATTTACTTTCTTTATTAACTTCACCCCTTTTCAAAATTAATTTCCACCAGTTTCATTTGCATTTTTCCTTTCATTAAGATGTAACCCTTTCCTCCCTCTTTACCGACAGATTAACTTCGGTGACGATTGCTTTTCCAAAATTCCCATTAGGTACACGCGGTTTAATTTTTCACTGTCATTAAGGTCGATAAGTGAGGGGGAGATTACAAGACGTCGGATCAACTGCTTCCTTCCTCTGCCACATTGCACTTCAAGTGAGCCTCTTTTTCTCCAGACCCTTACCAGTGCCTCTTTTCATACCCTTGAGTGCCCGAAATTCCTGAAGGGCTACTGCTGCGCAGTCACCGTTCTTATAGAGGATCCTCCATGGAGGCAGTGATGTTGGGCGTCTCCGGACTCAAACTGAGGAACAGCCGTGAGTTGCTTGTGCTTGTTGCCTTTCCTTCCCAGCCACCATTCACCCTTCTCTAACCCCCTCTCCCAGCCCCCCTCCATTTTTTCCCCCTTGTACTTTACCTTTCAACCCAATCAAACAGTGGTGACAGTACAGTGTAGTCAACCAGGGCAGTGTAGCTGCGCAGGTGTATGTGTGTATATGCATACTCTGATATGATTTACGTGGAAGCTAGCAACATTCTCAGTCTGTTTAAGTGCTCTTTGGTAATTCAATGCTATAAATATATGATGAGTTGTTACCTTTACTTTGTGGGGACAGCAGCACTGGTAATGTCTCTGATCAGAGAACTCATATTGGAGAGTGGATTGTCTGTGAGGAGGAGGGACTAGACAGTTCTGTATCACACATGTGACTGTGCAGATGGGCTGTTTGATGTGCTATGAAAATAAAGTATTATTGTCACACCAATGTGTCATCTTTAATATTGGTATGTTCCCTGCACCCTGTTGGTGAATCTACCACATTAGTGACCTGCGATAACAATGCAATGCAGATGTTTCACTGTGTAACACGATACTACACAATAACAATGCTACCATCCTGCATGAGTTACACCACATGACCACCCTCTCAAGATCATGCATCATGGATTAATGCAAGTGATGTGCATCATTAGTGTACTAACTGTCGACCAGTCATCAAACACAAATTAAATATGTGTAATGGTGTCACTTCACAAAACATTGCCTACTCTGTCATGCCATGACAATGGCCTCCATGAAACGATTTACTGTTGGACTTTGAGCACAATTCAATATCAAGGTCATCAGTTCATGATCCATGTGCTTATTCTGACGCTTATAGAGCAATCTATTGCCCAAATTATCGTTTATTTTCATGTTGTTTCTCCTGCTTCAATAATATGCTTACATCCACTTCTATGGTGTTACATTTTGAGACAACTGTGTGTACTCACCAAGAATATCCTTAGCTCAGAAGAGGGGGGAGGGGGGGGGGGGAAGGAGCGACTGCATAGCATTTTTGTCTGAAAATGTCATCCAAAATCTCTACAGACCATCAAAGGTATGGGTGCCGGCGCCTGTAAATCTTCGTGTATATAAGGTGATTCCGTCACGACGTTACAAACTTTCAAGAATGATGAAGAAGGACAGAGCGCAAATGTATCAATTTGTGGTAAGGGTACCTGTACCGGAAACTAAAAAGCTCAAATTTATAAGCTAAATCCGTTCTGATACCTCTGAGACACCTTTCAGAGATAAAAAGAAAAAAAAGGTCTAGTAAACATGGGCTCTAAGATGCATGCGTTAAGATGTATGGGTAGTTGTTTAATCGAGGTGGTGGGTCTCACACTAGCCGAGTTGAACAAGTACTCATAGCTGCTCAAGTATGCATTTTAGAACCCATGTTCACATTTTTCCTTGTTTTGGTCCTACTACCACCTCTGAAAGTTGAATATTCTACGTTCTTAGCAACAACAATACCGGTACATCTAGTCCACAGTCAGAGGTATCAGTATGATTTTCACTTGCAAGTTTCGATTCGTTCGTTTCCGAACCATGGACCGATACCTCAAAATGATCCATTTATCCGTCTCCATGACTATTGCCGGCCGCGGTGGTCTAGCGGTTCTAGGCGCTCAGTCCGGAACCGCGCGACCGCTACGGTCGCAGGTTCGAATCCTGCCTTGGGCGTGGATGTGTGTGATGTCCTTAGGTTAGTTAGGTTTAAGTAGTTCTAAGTTCTAGGGGACTGATGACCACAGATGTTAAGCCCCATAGTGCTCAGAGCCATTTGAACCATTCGAATCCATCACTCTTGAAAATCCGTAACATCATCATGGAATCGCCCGGTATATATATGCCGGCGGCCATAAGTTTGACGCTCTGTAGCTTCGTTGGATGACGTTTCTGGTCGTGGTACCTGTTGTGGACTGGCAACAAAGCCAATCCACTAGGACAGGAAGCCGAAAGGCACGCGTTTAAGCTCACGCAGGCTGGCGTGAGGTCTGGAACAGGACAAGGTAATTAATATAGCCAATAACGTACGTTTCTGCTGGAATACTTAACTTTAATCCACAATTGGTAAACATCGCTCTGACGGTACATGGATCACAAGATAAATAGCAATTGATAATGGCGCCTTGCTAGGTCGTAGCAAATGACGTAGCTGAAAGCTATGCTAACTATCGTCTCGGCAAATGAGAGCGTAATTTGTCAGTGAACCATCGCCAGCAAAGTCGGCTGTACAACTGGGGCGAGTGCTAGGAAGTCTCTCTAGACCTGCCGTTTGGCGGCGCTCGGTCTGCAATCACTGACAGTGGCGACACGCGGGTCCGACGTATACTAACGGACCGCGGCCGATTTAAAGGCTACCACCTAGCAAGTGTGGTGTCTGGCGGTGACACCACAGTACCTACTCAAAATATTATGTACCCAATCCCCTACAAAAGTAGCAGAGGTTTTTAATGGGAATTTCTGAACGTCCTGTGTTTCGCGATTACGTATTTCCCTTCCACAACTGCATGCTCACCAGAACCACGCATTATGAATTCACTAGCATTGCTTCCTGGATGCTGCAGTGCAGGTCATATTTCATCTAGGAAGCCAAGCCTTCGTTTTTATTCCTACTCAAACAACGGATAAAATCTACCATTCGACGAGAGAAGTGGCTGATGGCTTCAAGAGGATGTCGTAAATCTATTGGTACTACGCGAGATATCTTGACGTCATTTCCTTTTTCCTGCTCCCGAGCAGACGATAGAGTTTGAAGCGTCATCGGGGTCTTCTTTGCCAGTGGCCGAGAAATAAATTTTGCAAAATTACGAGAGAGAGAATTTCCCGAGGAAACGGCGCGACTGAATAAAGTAATCAGGTCGCGGGCGCTCGCCGACATTCAGTTAGCGGCGCGGGAGTCGTCAGATATGAATGGCCGGCGTCCGACGTGAGTGGAATGCGCGCCGCGGCGAGGTCTGGGCAGGTCCGCCCGGGAGAGGCTGCTTCTGGCGCCTGCCGGCCGTCCCACACTCTCTCCCGTCCAGCGCTCTGCCTCTGCCTCGCCTAGTTCCCGACTAATCGTTCCAACGCTAACTGTCCCCTCCCAGAGAGCAATCTGTAACACGTTCAAAATGGTTCAAATGGCTCTGATCACTATGGAACTTAACATCTATGGTCATCAGTCCCCTAGAACTTAGAACTACTTAAACCTAACTAACCTAAGGACAGCACACAACACCCAGTCATCATGAGGCAGAGAAAATCCGTGACCCCGCCGGGAATCGAAGCCGGGAACCCGGGCGTGGGAAGCGAGAACGCTACCGCACAACCACGAGCTGCGGACTCTGTAACAAGCCTTCCCTGCAATGACTAAATCTCTTTGCACTACGATCATCAAACTAACCAAAAGCCTTAACGTTTCTGTCAATTGTTCTCACTTAAGTCGACCACAAAAATCGCAAAAACAAAAGCGAAAATCTTCGACTACCTCCAAGTGAAAGAAAATTTCGAAATAGGCAGATATTGATTGGCGACTCCATGGCGTGTTGTGTGCACCACGACCAAATAGTGGATAGAATTGGACGGAAAATCAGCATTGGCCGTACTTTTTTTAATTTATTGTCAGCAAAATCGATTTTCGGTCACTTAGTGACCATCCTCAGTGCTGTAATATACAATTAAAATTGGTAGGCACTGACTGGTATCGCGCTATAACCACGAGCTTAGAACGAGTTCATGTGACCGCTGTAAGCTCGTGGTTATAGCGTGATACCAGTCAGTGCCTACCAATTTTAATTGTATATTACAGCACTGAGGATGGTCACTAAGTGACCGAAAATCGATTTTGCTGACAATAAATAAAAAAAGTACGGCCAATACTGATTTTCCGTCCAATTCTAGGCTGATATTAATCCTTGTGTTCGTAGATGACGTAACATTCCTGACTGGATGAGAAAAGGTCTAGGGGATCTGATGAAAGTAATCGACAGTAACTAGCTGTAATCCTCAGATTATCAGCTCTACAATGTACCGATGTAATAAACTTAACGACTAATCTGCATGATCGTCCAACAATTATACGCAAGGAACCTTACTATTTGAATAAAAGAATTACATACCCGCCAGAAATGTACTGGCACATCAGTATGGTCGAAATACAGAGAACATGATACAATTAAAATAATACACCTCCACATTGGCTTGTCAAATATATACAGCGTGGTCCATTGACAGTGACCGGGCCAAATATCTCACGAAATAAGCATCCAACGAAAAAACTACAAAGAATGAAACTCGTCTAGCTTGAAGGGGGAAACCAGATGGCGCTATGGTTGGCCCGCGAGATGGCCCTGCTTATATCAACTGCATTTCTTTAATTAGGAACCCCCATTATTATTACATATTCCTGTAGTACGTAAAGAAATATGAATGTTTTAGTTGGACCACTTTTTTCGCTTTGTGATAGATGGCGCTGTAATAGTCACAAACGTATAAGTACGTGGTATCACGTGACATTCCGCCAGTGCGGACGGTTATTTGCTTCGTGATACATTACCCGTGTTAAAATGGACCGTTTACCAATTCCGGAAAAGATCGATACCGTGTTGATGTGTGGCTATTGCGATCAAAATGCCCAACGGGCGTGTGCTATGTATGCTGCTCGGTATCCGGGACGACATCATCCATGTGTCCGTACCGTTCGCCGGAAGTTACGTTGTTTAAGGAAACAGGAAGTGTTCAGCCACATGTGAAACGTCAACCACGACATGCAACTAATGATGATGCCCAAATAGGTGTTTCAGCTGCTGTCGCGGCTAATCCGCACATCAGTAGCAGTCAAATTGCGCGAGAGTCGGGAATCTCAAAATCGTCGGTGTTGAGAATGCTACATCAACATCGATTGCACCAGGAACTGCATGGCAGCGACTTTGAATGTTGTGTACAGTTCTGCCACTGGGCACGAGAGAAATTACGGGACGATGAGAGATTATTTGCACGCGTTCTATTTAGCGACGAAGCGTCACGTAAACCGGCATAATATGCACTATTGAGCAACGGGAAATCCACGATGGCTGCGACAAGTGGAACATCAGCGACCTTGGCGGGTTAATGTATGGTGCTGCATTATGGGAGGAATGATAATTGGTCCCCATTTTATCGGTGGCAATCCAAATGATGCAATGTATGCTGATTTCCTACGTAATGTACTGCCGATGTTACTACAAGATGTTTCACTGCATGACAGAATGGCGATGTACTTCCAACATGATGGATGTCCGGCACATAGCTCGCATGCGGTTGAAGCGGTATTGAATAGTATATTTCATGACAGGTGGATTGGTCGTCGAAGCACCATCCATGGCACGCACGTTCGCCGGATCTGACGTCCCCGGATTTTTTTCTGTGGGGAAGTTGAAGGATATTTGCTATCGTGATCCATCGACAACGCCTGACAACATGCGTCAGCGCATTGCCAATGCATGTCCGAACATTACGGAAGGCGAACTACTCGCTTTTGAGAGTAATGTCGTTACACGTATTGCCAAATGCATTGAGGTTGACGGACATAATTTTGAGCATTTATTGCATTAATGTAGTATTTACAGGTAATCACGCTGTAACAGCATGCGTTCTCAGAAATGATAAGTTCACAAAGGTACATGTATCACATTGGAACAACCGAAATAAAATGCTCAATCGTACCTACGTTCTGTATTTTAATTTAAAAAACCTACCTGTTACCAACTGTTCGTCTAAAATTGTGAGCCATATGTTTGTGACTATTACAGCGCCATCTATCACAAAGCGAAAATAGTGGTCCAACTAAAACATTCGTATTTCTTAACGTACTACACGAATATGTAATAAAAAATGGGGGTTCCTATTTAAAAAAACGCAGTTGATATCCGTTTGACCTACGGCAGCGCCATCTAGCTGGCCAACCATAGCGCCATATGGTTTCCCCCTTCAAGCTAGACAGGTTTCATTCTTTGTAGTTTTTTCGTTTGACGCTTATTTCGTGAGATATTTGGCCCGGTCACGATCAATGGACCACCCTTTATAAACTTGCTAAATAAAATCTTGCTAATCTGTTTCACCCCATGTAGTTGTCTGTGAGCCGCGTCAGTGTTTAATATGCAGTTGTAACTACGTTCTTGTTTTCTAGTTTTGTTATGTAGCACGGCTTAAAGATTTTTAGATGATTAGTTGGTTTGTACGAGAGTAAGTCAATTATCATCCGAAATTTAGTTATAATTTTGTTTATTTCGGTAGTACTGCCGTTTTACGTTGACGAGACATGCTTTGTTAATTTGTTGTTATATCTTTACGATTTTCAAGCTGCTAGATTAGTTTAGTTATCGCTGCCGTGCTGTTAATCATGGCTGCTCCGCTGTTTATTTGCACCAAAGAAGAACAACGTTCAGTGATCCGTTTTTTGTGGTCGGAAGGGATATCAGGGGCCGAAATTAGTCGAAGACTTTCGATACAGTAAGGGAACAGTGTTTTGCCACAACGGAGTGGCTACGAATGGACTGACAAATTCCTAAATGGTCGCACAAGTGTTCCGCACGACGAAGGAGCTAGAAGACTGTTTACCGCCACAAATGAAGAAACCATTGAATGTTCATGTGAAATGATTGTCTTAGACAGACGATTAGCTATTGACGATGTGCACATCGTCTGCAAATTAGTCACGGTTCTGACTATGAAATCATCCAAAACAGACTTGGGTTTCATAAAGTTTATGCAAGATGGGTCCCAAAACAACTCACACAGTTGCATGAACAAACGCGCTTGGACATCTGCGAAAAACATTTGGATTGCTATGGTAACGAAGGGGGACAACTTCTTAGAGAGGATCATTAATGGTGACGAAATATGGATCCATCATTACGAGCCGGAGAGTAAACGGCAGAGTACGGAATGGAAACATCCAAATTCGCCGTGCAAGAAAATGTTCAAGATCCAACCGTCCGCAGGAAAACTGATGCTTAAGTTTTTTTTGTTTTTTTTTTGGGGGGGGGGGGGGGGAGGGGGGGCGGGCGTACAAGGTCCAGTACTGGAACATTATTGGGAAAGGGGCACAACAATAAACAGTGTACGTTACAGTGAGATGTTTACTGCCGGCCGGCCGCGGTGCTCTCGCGGTTCTAGGCGCGCAGTCCGGAACCGCGCGACTGCTACGGTCGCAGGTTCGAATCCTGCCTCGGGCATGGATGTGCGTGATGTCCTTAGGTTAGTTAGGTTTAAGTAGTTCTAAGTTCTAGGGGACTGATGACCACAGCTGTTAAGTCCCATGGTGCTCAGGGCCTTTTTTTGTTTACTGCCGGGCTAAACCCTGCAATTCGAAGCAGACACCGAGGATTGCTGTCTAAAGGTGGTGTGTTGTTACACGAAAATGCCCGTCCGCATACTGCTGCCCACACTGCTGAAACGCTCTGAAACTCAAATTTGAAGTACTGGATCATCCTCCATATAGTCCTGATCTTGCCCCTTCTGATTATCATTTGTTTGGTCCACTCAAACAGGCATTAAGGGGCCGTCGATTTGCCTCGGACGAAGCGGTGAAGGAAGCGGTGCATTCCTGGCTCTGAGGGTATCAGGAAGGTTGTACAACGATGGACCAAGTGCGTTGAAATGCAAGGAGACTATGTCGAAAAATGATGTTCTTGTAAGTTTCCTATTTGATTACAATGAAATTTTATAACTGATTTGCGGATGATAATTGACTTACCCTCGCACAATATTCGAAATAATCATATACACATCATTACCTAAGTGCGGCGTGGTCGCCTGGCGACCTTGCTTGAAACCACTTAACAGGAACTCTAAAGCGCGTGGGCTGAGTCTTGCTGAGGTGCTTTCGACGCATTGCCTTTATTGATGTGTCTGCTTTTACTCCTGTACTCGCTACGGACCCTTTATTTAGTAAGTTCCTGTATATTGGACAAACCAGTATAGAGCTGAGCTGTGTTAGTATAACTGGAGCATGTTCTCAGTACGTCGACGAGACTGACATTTAATTATATTTCTGGGAGGCATGTAATTTTTATTATTCAGGTAATACGGCTCTTTGCGTATGATTGTTGTACGGTTATGCAGATTACTACAATAACGGTACTCTGTCCGTATGTTATAGATACGACAATCTGAAGATGACATGTGGTTACTGTCGAAACTGATAAAGAAATAAAGTATTTCACGTGAAGGGGACTTGTCTTCTAGTATCATAAAATGAGACCGCTAAAGAGCATTCATTGTAATTGAAATGTCGTTCTGTTATATTACACATGACAAAACTGTAAGCTGGGAAAGATACGCAGGTTACTAAGCTAATGGAGAGATCTGTTACATACTTTTTGATATTTCTTAATTTTATGCCTTCATCGTAGTTAGGAATTAGATAGGCAATACAGTAAAAATTAAAGAGAATACCAAAAAGTAATTTCAACCTAAGATAAAGTAGATCACAGATGATAATTATAGTTCTTCTCTTGAGGTCTCCGTTTGTCTTTTTGTTTCCCAAGAAAGAGAAGAGAAATACCCACCTCAGTTCTAGAATGCCATGAAACACATCGGACAAATTGGCTTTCTTGTGAGACACTAGTATTCTAGTATGTAGAAGGTTTCACATGCCATCATATGCATGTCAAAGATACGGCGACATATGTCATAGTAACATAGTAGTAATAGACGAATATCGTTCAAGCTCTTATTCCAGTAAACTGGTTTGAGAAAAAATATATAAATTAACTCAAAAGTGAATAACGACTGTTTTCAGTGTCCTTTGAATTTTATTAATCATAATATAAATCCAGACCTTATTCTTGGACGAAAGTAACCGATCATAACATTTTAAAGAAAGAAGCAGACAGAGAGGGTACTTGGTCAAAGAAATTATCTACTGCCACGACACGTAAAAAGAATGATATAAATTACAGCACTCTACCGAGCTTGCTATTTAGGGCTGATTTAGGGATGTGGAATTTCTCTGTAGGATGCTGCGTTAGTGGGACTCTTCTAAATATAGTCGTTGTATCAGCCACGTCAGCTCTGTAACTATAATAATTTTCTCTGGAACACAACCAGAGTAACTAACGCGGGGGCATTAATCTGATCTATAAAATTCTACGACCAGCAAGCTAATGTGAAATGTAACACTCGCCAGTCACAGACTCTAAATAAACAGTACTTTTCCAGCGTTGGATTTACAAGAATCTTACGTGAAACAATATTAAAATGGACACTTTGGCAAAGTTGGCATTGATTACGAAGGTAAATTTTGTTCTTCAAGATAGAGGATAACTATTTAAAAACTGGGAACCACGCAGTATAGGAGGATGTGTAAAAATACTCCTATCTAGGAAGCAAGATTATAAGAGTTCTCGAGACAACGAACACGTGAGATTATTTTGCAAAGGAACTAGTAATTAGCTTCTCCAGGTTCGAAGGGTGCTGATTCCATGAGTGCAGGGTGTGCTACGTCACGCTCTTTACAAGTCGATCTGATTGAAGCAACGTTGCTTCTCTATTGCACCAATTTCGGATCAACTTGGAAATTGCTTTATGCAATGGCCGAAACAAGTTGTGGACGTAACAAAGTTCTTACTAGTAACTGGACGGGTTTTCTTAACTGACCGGGAAAAAAGATTACTCTAGTTAAAATACTCTACTGGTATCAGACATTGGTGTGAAACTCAGGAACAAATTCCTAAAAATTTACATCTTGAGCGTAGTATTATGCAGAAGCGAAACACTGACGAGGTGTGAAGATAATGGTATATGTTTCTGAATTTTGTCTCAGAAAATCAAATTCAATAACTTAAATAGAACGGCCACTCATGTAGTCAGCCCGAATGGCACTTTGGTAATCTGAAACAGCTTTCATTCAATCGTGATAGCTATAAACGTTCTCCGTCTCACGGTGAATGGAGTTTAGTAACGGTTCAAACCTAAAGTGGTTGAAATGCGTCAGAGAACCAAGAATGCAAATGGGTCAGGGAACTGACCTGCTGACTATCCACTTCGGAAACTCCTGTGGTCGCGATCGCCCGTCTGTAACATTTAGGCTGAGTGCTATGACAGAATGTGGTATCACTCCCAGGTCTAACGTTTTCCACACGGTTTCTTTCAACTCCCTCATACGCGTTGGTGGTCGATCGCCCGTCTGTAACATTTAGGCAGATTGCTATGACTGAATGTCGTATCACTCCCAGCTCTAACGTTTTCCCCACGGTTTCTTCCAACTCCCTCCTACGCGTTGGTGGTCGACGGGTGTGGCAGTTTTCTAACCAAACTGTATCAAGTTAGCGGACCTGAAGCAGGTCACACACACTTGAATATTGAGCTCATGAAGGTAATTAAATTCTTTAATAACTGCCAGTTAAGTTAATATTACACCACAAGGAAGTTAGTCTATTTCATCCTCTCTATTGAAGGTTTTGCATTTTTCAACGTATTTCTCGGAAAAAAATCCACATCTTAACGATCCCGTTTCAACGTACCTTAGACGTAGGTTTTCATACACATTTAAGACATGTGCGTAGCTATTAACTGAAGAATTTGGGTTGTTTCCGTTACACATAGTAGTGCCGCATCTATTCGGGGAATTAAAGATATTCAGTTCTATCTTCTATTTCTTTACAATATGCGTAAAGTCCATACGCATACGCGATCTTAAGTCTAAATTTTCGGGTATACAAGTGTTGTATCTTGCCCACTCGTCTCGAATAGGGTGCCTACGGGATGCTGCGATCTCTGAATGCTATACAACAATTCAAGAAAATAACATTAGTAGTTTTATTTCAATAAAACAGGTTGACAATACTTAACTTGAATGTACAAAGGTGTCGCAAGCGATAGGCGACATGCAAACAGTAATCTTCTTCGCTGTTTACGAAGTCCAAACAAGCAATGGATATGGATCGCTACACTCTGATATCGTAGCACTCTCTGCTTGGCCGTGCTAATACTCCGCGAATCCTGTCCAGTAATGTCCGGCCGAGGCTCGCAGCAGCGGCGCTTATATTCACTTCTTGCAGTGGTCGCTTCTGGCGCGGCGCGGTCCTTGTCAGCAGGCCATTGGCTGACGTTTCCTCACCGCCATCTCTGGTATTGCGTTCTTCCTGTTCGTTCCGGTGCTTGTGGTTATGCCAGAACAAGTTATGAGTTTTAAAACTATTTTAAGTTCATTATCTTCCTATATTAATGGTATACACATATACGAGGGCGGTTCAGAAAGTAACCTCCGATTGGTCACAGTGCGGGTTGTGGGGGGAGTAGCGACGCCATCTGTGCGTTCACGCACTCAACAGGTCAGTCGGCATCAAGCCGTGGTCGAGTGAACGTCGTACCTGCGCTAGTTTAGTTTTTGTGGCAGTTTGAAATGTGTGCTGCAATAGAAAACCCCGCCAAATGTGAAGTGCGTGCTGTCATAAGGTTTTTTACAGCCAAAGGATATTCTGCAGCAGCTATTCATCGCTAGCTTTGTGCCGTGTACGGACCGAGAGTTATGAGTGAAGGAGTTCTCCGTGAATGGGTACGTTTATTTAAAAGTGGACGAGAAAACGTTCATCATGAAGAGAGGAGTGGTAGACCATCGTTGGTGACTGACGAACTCGTTCAGACAGTTGATGCAAAAGTTCGTGAAAATCGACGTTTCTCAATGTTGGAGTTGTCTACTGGTTTTCCACAGATTTCTAAGACTCTCTTGTACGAGATAGTGACAGCAAGATTGGGTTACCGTAAGTTCTGTGCACGATGGGTGCCCAAAATTCTTACCGACCACCACAAAACTCAAAGAATGGCCTCATCATTAGACTTTCTGTCACGTTATGAGGACGAAGGAGAACCATTGTTAAACAGAATCGTGACCGGTGACGAAACCTGGATTAAGTACGTGAACCCTGAGACAAAAGAACAATCAAAGATGTGGGCACATTCAAATTCGCCTACCAAACCAAGAAAAGCCTCGCAAGATTTTTCTGCCAGAAAACTGATGGCAACGGTGTTTTGGGATGCCAAAGGGGTGTTGTTGGTTGAATTCATGGAACGTGGTACGACCATTAATCAAGACATGTACTGTGAAACAATAAAAAAGTTACGACGGGCTATACAGAACAAACGCCGTGGTATGCTGACTTCCGGTATCGTTTTTTTTGCACGATAACGCCCGTCCTCACTCTGCTCGCAGAACAACGGCCCTTCTTGAGTCCTTCAAGTGGGACGTTATCAACCATCCACCTTACAGCCCAGACCTGGCGCCAAGTGATTATCACCTCTTCATGCATTTGAAGAAATGGCTCGGGTCACAGCGGTTTGATGACGACGAAGAGCTCAAAGATGCGGTCACAGGCTGGCTCCAGGCACAAGCGGGTGATTTTTATGCAGAAGGAATTTCAAAGCTTGTGAAGAGATACGATAAGAGCCTCAATCGCTATGGAGACTATGTAGAAAAATAGTGCAAAGATGTAGTTGTAAGATGTATATATTAAAATATTTTTATTTAACTTGGTGTATTTTTTTAAATCAACCGGAGGTCACTTTCTGAATGGCCCTCGTATTAGTGTTCCAGATAACTTAAGTGACACATGCGATCTGTAGTCAATAGAATACTATTGTTATTGTCTAGATAAATTTTGTAGAAGGGTTGTAAACAACGATGAGCGAGAAGTGTTCAACCGCCATAGGAAAGTTAGTTCTGGGGTCCTATGCAGCTTTTGTGGGGGAATGTAGTGGCATGAGAATTGGGGAAGTAAATGGGTCTCTTCCATGATACTCCAAAGTTTCTCCAAGAGATAGGAAATAGCTGAACATGAAGGGAATATTAGAGCTTTACGACTGAACTGGATAGTGCTAGGGATGAACTGATGAGGTTAAGGGGGGAGAAGGATGAAGACAGTTGAGAAGTGATAGCAAGGACTAGGGGCCACAGAAAGAGAACAGTATCTGATAGTTTCGTCATTGGCACAAACAACGGATTTGCTTTGATACCTCAGTTAAGTAAGGAAAGACAGTAGGAGGAAAGTTCTGTTGCTATACAATAGCCATGGAAGTGGTGTGAGCCAGATCTTGCGGAAAAATTATGTGCCAGGTACCAGGTCACAAGTTTTTTCAAGCCCAGTGCATGTCTTAGCCAAGTGGTGGAGGAGGTAGGATCACTGTACAAGAGTATAACAAAAAGGGATCATGTTGTGATATCGGGCAGAGCAGGAAACAGTATTGACAGGGATCACAGCTACAACATTGAGTGTGACCTGTAAAAATAGCATCTGCAACGAACTATAAAAATCTTAGCTTGGTTCCTGCTTTCATGCAGTTTGATCAGCCCCAATTAAACAGCTCTGTTCGAGGGTCATTAAAAAATAGAGTCAACTGTTTGGGGTGGATACTTTGTCAAGCATAGGTTTTACCCTGTTGATGCTATTGGTAAGTGGGACTTTACAATGCATGGCCTGCATTGCAATAGGAAAGGGAAAGGTAAATTGGCTAGGATGACAGCAAAATATTTAATGGGGGGGGGGGCACTGAAACTCGTGGGTGTACGTCTTTCTTAGGCAGTCATGAGTGCTCAGTGATAAAAACTGAATGAAATTAAGCTTAATGAGAAGCTCAGGCAGGCAGGCACTAGAGATGCGCAAATATCACAAGATTCTCATAGAAGTAGAGTGAAAAATGTTATTAGTATATCACAAGGTTCTCATAAAAGTACAGTGAAAATTGAAGTTAGTATATTGCATCAGATATTATGGGATTTGAAAAATGTATGTGAGCCTCTCGTTTGTTTAGGTGCTTTAGAATCTGAGGGTGGAATACATGTAATATTCCTGTCTGAAAATCATATAGTCACAGACATAGAAAAGGTAAATGTATGTGTATATGAGCTTTCAGCACATGTAAGTAGAGACACTTTGGAGAGAGGAGGAGTTGCCATTTACATCAAAATTTATCATAATGTGAACAATTTAGAAACTAAAAAGTTTTTTAGAGAGCAACATATCAAAGCATCTGACTGTGAGCTTAAAATAAATAACTGTAGCTGTGTATAGGTCCCCATCGAGAAATTTTCAGTTATTTCTGAAAAACTTGGATTATTTGTTCTATCTGGCTGACAGAGGGAAGCAAAATATTGTTTGTGTGGATTTCAATACTGATTTTCTGCAAGTGTCTGGTAGAAAGCTTGACCTTGAAATATTACTTGGTTTTTCAGTTTGACATCACTTATTGATTCTCCTACTCAGATAGCCCAGAAAAGCAGCACACAATACATAATAACTTCATATACCAAGATAAATTTAATCAAACAAAAACTTTTCTGTTAAGAATGGTCTTTCTGATCATGATGCAGAGCTAGTTATAGTATATGACAGAGCCCCATACAGTAATGCAAAACAGTCCTCCAAAATACTGCATTAAATAGAAGAAATAATTGCTAATTTTAGGGAAAACTCGCAACAGTTAGACGTGGATGAGGTGTGCAGGAAACTTTAGGCTAATTAGAATTTAACATGTTTCATCATACCACTGTGAGTATAACTGGAAACAGTTTCTCTAAGAAAACAGTGATACATAATTTTAAGAAAATACCTAAAAAGGCCATGGCTTTCTAAAGGGAGAAAAATATCTCGTAAACAGAAAAGGGAACTGTATCTTACAGCTAGAAGCAATAATGATGCAGAAAAGTCAAACATAACTACTGCACTATATTAAGAAAACTTATTAAAAGGTCCAGACGTATGTCCATTATGTCTGAGATTAGAGTCTCTGATAGTAAAATTAAAACAAATTGGAATATTGTTAAAAATGAAACAGAGCAACTGAGAGTGCAGGAAGGCTGTATATCTATCAAACTCAATGGAAGATCTGTTAACGAAAAGTCAGAGGTAGAAAATTTATTTAATAATCAGTTTCAAATTCTGAAGGTGGCAGGGGTAAAATATAGGGAGCGAAAGGCTATTTACAATTTGTATAGAAACCAATGGTAGTTATAAGAGTTGAGGGGCATGAAAGGGAAGCAGTGGTTGGGAAGGGAGTGAGACAGGGTTGTAGCCTCTCCCCGATGTTATTCAATCTGTATATTGAGCAAGCAGTGAAGGAAACAATAGAAAAATTCGGAGTAGGTATTAAAATCCATGGAGAAGAAATAAAAACTTTGAGGTTCGCCGATGACATTGTAATTGTCAGAGACAGCAAAGGACTTGGAAAAGCAGTTGAACGGAAGTGTATTGAAAGGAGGATATAAGATGAACATCAACAAAACTAAAAGGAGGATAATGGAATGTAGTCGAATTAAATAGGGTGATGCTGAGGGTATTAGATTAGGAAATGAGACACTTAAAATAGTAAAGGAGTTTTGCTATTTGGGGAGCAAAGTAACTGATGATGGTCGAAGTAGAGAGGATATAAAATGTAGACTGGCAATGGGAAGGAAAGCGTTTCTGAAGAAGAGAAATTAGTTAACATCGAGTATAGATTTAAGTGTCAGGAATTCATTTCTGAAAGTATTTGTATGGAGTGTAGCCATGCATGGAAGTGAAACATGGAGGATAAATAGTTTAGACAAGAAGAGAATAGAAGCTATCGAAATGTGATGCTACAGAAGAATCCTGCAGATTAGATGGGTAGATCACATAACTAATGAGGTGTTGAATAGGTTGGGGAGAAGAGAAGTTTGTGGCAAAACTTGACTAGAAGAAGGGATCGGTTGGTAGGACATGTTCTGAGGCATCAAGGGATTACCAATTTAATACTGGAGGGCAGCGTGGAGGGAGACCAAGAATGAATAGACCAAGCAGATTCAGAAGGATGCAGGTTGCAGTAGGTACTGCGAGATGAAGGAGCTTCTACATCTACATCTATATTTATACTCCGCAAGCCACCCAGCGGTGTGTGGCGGAGGGCACTTTACGTGCCACTGTCATTACCTCCCTTTTCTGTTCCAGTCGCGTATGGTTCGCGGGAAAAACGACTGTCTGAAAGCCTCCGTGCGCGCTCGAATCTCTCTGATTTTACATTCGTGATCTCCTCGGGAGGTATAAGTAGGGGGTAGCAATATATTCGATACCTCATCCAGAAACGCACCCTCTCGAAACCTGGCGAGCAAGCTACACTGCGATGCAGAGCGCCTCTCTTGCAGAGTCCGCCACTTGAGTTTGCTAAACATCTCCGCAACGCTATCACGGTTACCAAAAAACCCTGTGACGAAACGCACCGCTCTTATTTGGATCTTCTCTATCTCCTCCGTCAACCCGATCTGGTACGGATCTCACACTGATGAGCAATACTCAAGTCGAACGAGTGTTTTGTAAGCCACCTCCTTTGTTGATGGACTACATTTTCTAATGACCCTCCCAATGAATCTCAACCTGGTACCCGTCTTACCAACAATTAATTTTATATGATCATTCCACTTAAAATCGTTCCGCACGCATACTCCCAGATATTTTACAGAAGTAACTGTTACCAGTGTTTGTTCCGCTATCATATAATCACACAATAAAGGATCCTTCTTTCTATGTATTCGCAATACATTACATTTGTCTATGTTAACGGTCAGTTGCCACTCCCTGCACCAAGTGCCTATCCGCTGCAGATCTTCCTGCATTTCGCTACAATTTCGTAATGCTGCAACTTCTCTGTATATTACCGCACCATCTGCGAAAAGCCGCATGGAACTTCCGACACCATCTACTAGGTCATTTATATATATTGTGAAAAGCAATGGTCCCATAACACTCCCCTGTGGCACGCCAGAGGTTACTTTAACGTCTGTAGACGTCTCTCCATTGATAACAACATGCTGTGTTCTGTTTGCTAAAAACTCTTGAATCCAGCCACACAGCTGGTCTGATATTCCGTAGGCTCTTACTCTGTTTATCAGGCGACAGTGCGGAACTGTATCGTACGCCTTCCGGAGGTCAAGCAAAATAGCATCTGCCTGCGAGCCTGTATCTAATATTTTCTGGGTTTTATGAACAAATAAATCGAGTTGGGTCTCACACGATCGCTCTTTCCGGAATCCATGTTGATTCCTACAGAGTAGATTATGGGTTTCCAAAAACGACATGATACTCGAGCAAAAAACATGTTCTAAAATTCTACAACAGATCGACGTCAGAGATATAGGTCTATAGTTTTGCGCATCTGCTGGACGACCCTTCTTGAAGACTGGGACTACCTGTGCTCTTTTACAATCATTTGGAACCTTCCGTTCCTCTAGAGACTTGCGGTACACGGCTGTTAGATGGGGGGCAAGTTCTTTCGCGTACTCTGTGTAGAATCGAACTGGTATCCCGTCAGGTCCAGTGGACTTTCCTCTGTTGAGTGATTCCAGTTGCTTTTCTATTCCTTGGACACTTATTTCGATGTCAGCCATTTTTTCGTTTGTGCGAGGATTTAGAGAAGGAACTGCAGTGCGGTCTTCCTCTGCGAAACAGCTTTGGAAAAAGGTGTTTAGTATTTCAGCTTTACGCGTGACGTCCTCTGTTTCAATGCCATCATCATCCCGGAGTGTCAGTATATGCTGTTTGTAGCCACTTACTAATTTAACGTAAGACCAGAACTTCCTAGCATTTTCTGTCAAGTCGGTAAATAGAATTTTACTTCCGAATTTACTGAACGCTTCACGCATAGCCCTCCTTACGCTACCTTTGACATCGTTTAGCTTATGTTTGTCTGAGATGTTTTGGCTGCGTTTAAACTTGCAGTGAAGCTCTCTTTGCTTTCGCAGTAGTTTCCTAACTTTGTTGTTGCACCACGGTGGGTTTTTCCCGTCCCTCACAGTTTTACTTGGCACGTACCTGTCTAAAACGCATTTTACGATTGCCTTGAACTTTTTCCAAAAACACACAACATTGTCATTGTCGGAACAGAAATTTTCGTTTTGATCTGTTAGGTAGTCTGAAATCTGCCTTCTATTACTCTTGCTAAACAGATAAACCTTCCTCCCTTTTTTTATATTCCTATTAACTTCCATATTCAGGGATGCTGCAACGGCCTTATGATCACTGATTCCCTGTTCTGCACTTACAGAGTCGAAACGTTATCAGTAGGTCCAAGATGTTGTAACACCACAGCTCTTATGCTGTATGGATTTATTTATTTATTTTTTTTGCTTTATTTAATGTTACATTGTTGATCGTCTGTAAATGTGTTTGAATCGATAACATAAAATTGTGTACTCTTTTCTTTGTTAAAACTTTGATGTCGTAGTTTGTTTCAATGCAAATTAGTGTATCTGTACTGTAAATACTTTGTCCCATTTGGAGGGAACAAAACTTACTGCATATAATTGTAATTTTGTATGAATAATTTTTTGGAGAGGTGTCAATATGTGAAAATGTTCTGTTTTATTTAATGTATTTGATTGCTGTTATGTAAACTGCTGATCCTCACTTAGGGCTCTTAGTTATTCTGTATGTAAACGGTGTAGTGGTTCCCCTCGGGAACGGAACTGTGTAGCGCGCGCAAATTGTGGTTGGCCTAGGTGGCAAAGGTGGAACTGATAGTCAGTCGTGAACAAGCTACGAGTCGAGGACGAGCCAGCAGTCAGAGATGAGCTACGAGTCCGTGCACTGCCGTATAAAAGTTGCATAGTGCTGGTTTCGAGAGAGGCTTTTCTGTTATTTTCCAATGCCTCGGATGGATGGATAAATAGCTGGGCTATTCTGGAGTTTGTATCTATCATCGCCACCAAGAAATGACAGATTCCAGCAATTCTGCCTGCAATTCCACCTACCAACATGCAGTTGCCACCACACTGCGCAATCATCGCAACGTAACACTATAATGATGATGAACAGTGAAGGATCAGCTTAATGGATATGTTATTGTGCTGAAATATAAGGTAATTTATATCTGAATTTATGTACCTACCTTGACTTTTCTCCTCATCATAACACCTCTCAGGGTCCTCTCCGTTTGAACTAAAGTGATTACCGAGTGTCCTTATTGAAAGTACGTTAAAACTCAGTTTGCTAATTAATGCCTCTTGAATATAGTAAAGTGAAAGTTAAAGTTAATGTGGCAAGAGAGTGAGTTAAAGTTAATGATGCTTGCCGAAATAATTTTCCTAGTAAAACTGACTATTAATGTGTTGTTGCCAAATTCAAATTAAAATTTTCAAGACTGAGGCTTATAACGTTTTGCTTAGTAAATGATCACATTACTACCTGTTGTTAATCGTAGAAAGTGGGTCAGTGTCTTACATTAATGTTAATTTTATGTCTCACGGTAGTAAAAGTAGAAATCTGCATAGTAGGAAATTATATGTTCATGATTACTCAGTGCTTGTCTCTCTTGTGTGCATATTAACAGTATAAGGACCACTCAGTTTGCGTAAGTCCTGAAAGTGATAGTGTTTTTCTGTACCTGTTATAATTTTGCAAATAGTTTGTGCTGCTCCAGTTGTTAGCTTCAATCTTAAAACATATGTGTGTCAGAATTCATTGCATTCGCGTGTGGCCAAGTGTAGGTTGTGTTAGTCCATTAGAGTTACTAATAACTACTTTCTTGAACGAGAATGTTAATCATTCTCTTGCCTAGTTAGGCTGGCGGCCGGTTTCTTTATCCGTTGAACAGTGCAGATAAACAAAATTTTGTTTGGTACTGTTCAAATATTTACGTATTTCTGACTTTCATTTCCGATAAGCCACCTCTGTTAGGAACAACACGGTCAACTTAACAAAAATCCTCCCTGAGGGTAACACTGCTCTGTTGCTTTATACCATAATTGCTATAACAAAATAGTTTTATTTCAAAACCTGTTTCCAGCTTTAAGGTTATGGTACAATAGTAGCAGACGGGTAGTGTTATACGTGGCGATCGTGACAGGACTATTTGTTCTGTTGGGGCATACTACGTAATAAACCAAGTTTGGTATTTCATAGTATAAGCTACGTAAATACGCTGTTGGAGTGTTATACGTGGCGCCGCGTGACATGACGTAGTTCAGTTTGCACCTACAGACGAAAAAAATTATAAGTAGTTAGCATTTAACAAACATTAAGTGAACATAAAACGTCCAGCGGCACGAACCTGTATATTAGTTAACAGAACGGATAGTGAAAGTTCAGCTTAGATTGAAAATTAAAGGTATCAGTACTTAGTAATAGCTAAAATGGACAGGGAACTAGAAATGAATCTAAATACGCGAGAGCAGAATGCAATCGAGAGTAGTTCAGGCAGCACACCAACAGATGGCATTACGCGCGAGTTAAATTACGTACGATACCATGCCGATGTCAATAAACAGATAGAAGCTATGAATGTCGCTAGTACTATGCAAGGCAATATGAGCGATGTTGTGGAAGAGAGTGGCTATGTTAATGAATCGCGGGATATGTTCGAATCACCAAAAACAGAAAGGGGTGTAGGATCTGAACACGAAAATGCGATAGAAAATAAAAGTGAAAAGACACCAGATGTGACTGATTTGTTCAGGATGTTGTCTGCGCAATTTGCAACACAAATTGCAGCACTGGGGCAACAAAATGCTGCGCAATTTGCAGCACACAGTGACAATATTAATGCACAAATCGCAGCACTGGGGCAACAAAATGCAGAACAAAGGCAGCTAATTACAATACAGGGTAGTGATATTAGTAAACAAATGCAAGAGCAGGGCAAGAATCTTAGTAAACAGATTGAGAAGGTTGATGTAAAAGTAGACATTGTGAGTAATGAAATTAAAAACCTTAAAAGCGAAATTACTGTCATCAATGGCAATATTGCCAACATACAGGGACAAATTGATGACATTAATGAAAGATTTGACACTGAAGTAATTAAAATCCAAGATCAAATAGAACCCTTAGTCTGTACTAAAGTGTATGAAAAGGTATTCGGTATTAAATCCGAGATACAAACAGAATGTAACGCAGAATTTGCACAGATTAAACAATCTGTAACAGAAAAAAGTAGGGAACTAACCAAACAGATTGTTAATTGCGAAAAGAATTGTGACCATAAGACTTCACAAATCCAAGACAAAATTTATGACTTGGAAAGAAAAATACAAACAGGACCTCCACAATTTACAGAAAGGATCCCTTTCAGTAAAATATTAGAGGGCGAAGAGAAATTCGACCCTGCAAAAAGACATAACGGATGGCACCCCCTAGACTTTATAAAGAATTGCGAAAGAAATTTTCCTGAATATTTGTCCGACCAGGAAAAAATTAATGTTGTAATCAGTGCATTAACGGGAGAAGCAAAAAGGTGGGGGTTGAATCTGGATACAAACCAGATGTCTTTTGAAAATTTTAAGCAAAAATTTATTGACGAATACTGGTCAGAACAAAAGCAAGACCAGTTGTGGCGTGAATTTCTAATGGCCAGACTGTTTGATGTCAGAGGTAGGCAAACCATGAAAGAATTCTGCGAATCATGGTACAGAAAACTAATACATTTGAAGGCTAGAAGGACTGAAGCAGAGATCGTTTGGGTTCTTTGGCAGAAACTGCCTGAGGATTCTAAACGATATGTTGAAAGTACACACAGAAATTTTTCTGCGTTTTTGGAAAGGGTAGAGGATGAAGATCACTGGCGAAGAAATCGCGGGTCCCGTCCCCACCACAATAACAATTATTCGCGAGAAAGCAATGACCAAAATGAACAATCTGAAAACGATAGATTTCGTGTAAACACGATTCAAAGAGGTCGTGCGAGAGGCAGGGGAAATTATACTACGCGCGGTAGAGGATACATGCCGCGGAATTTCCAAAATAGAGACGAAATGGAAAACTGAAAACCGCGTGTGTTACGGGCCGGATTCACGCGGAAACCAGTTTTGGGCCCAAAGAAAAGATGTCAAATATTAGATTTGAGAAGGAAAAATGTAAACTACGGAGCAGGAAGGTTAAGGGCGCGCCTATAGCAGACGGGCGCGGAGTGATACATAGTGGCGTTCCCAGTGCGAAGTCACGTGACCGTTCGTGCTCGGGCCAGCTGTTGCTGGAGCAGCGTACCTTGCGCTTGGCAGCACACACAAATGGCAGACGTCAGAACAAGATGGCTGTCGTAGACAGAGACAGAAGAGGCGGGATCGGACACTTCCGATGGCCGGTTTCGGTAGTAGATGAATGTAGGAATGAAAATAAAGTTAATATGTCATGTGATAAAGATAACACAGTATCGGAAACGTGCGAAAAGACTTCATTAAAGAATGAAAGGGAGATAGAAAACGCGAGTGAAAAAGGGAATAGTGGTACTGTTAATAATGTATATGAGGTAAAAGACGTAGATGTGGGGGAGGTCATGATGAATAAAGAGGAAAGGGAGGTAGAATATGCCACGCAAAAGACGTGTGCACAATTAATAATAGGTAAAAATGATGTAGAGGAGGACGTTAGTAATCATGACATTATAAGCAGTGCAGATGAAATTATTGTTGATGGAAAGGTGCTTAATGATTTTAATGCAGAAGGGTCTGGTAGGGATTTCGCACGATTACCTGAAAATGACAGCATGGAAGAAAATGAAATGAAAGTTATCGAAGTATATGACGATTATACTAAGTATGAAGTTAAGGCCGAAATCGTTCAAAGTGATATAACAGAAGTGTCTGACTGTCCATACGATGTGTATTGTGTAGAAAATGAGTCAAAAAACGAAGTGGCTGAAACATCTAGTGATAATCTGCCTCACTGTTTAAAAGTTGCCTTACTGCTCGAATCTGATAACGAAATAGAACCTAGTGATAGCTCAGACGAAGGAGAGACGACAGATTCAGATACAGACAGGTAGACAAACATACTTATACCTTTACAGAAAGAGGTTACGAAAAAATTAACGACATATTTTCGAAACAAAATCCGGAATGTGTAACTGAAACAAAACCGAAAGAGCCGCCGGATGACACTATATTAGGGCAGGCTTTACTTAATGTAATGACAGAAATAGATATACAGAAACCTAAAGAATGTCCAGAGATAAATATAGCAGAACGTGAACTATTAAAGATCTGTAAAGATGTAGAGGTCCACAAACCCAAAAAGCCACCTGATATACAACTGAAATCAGTAGGTAATATTTCCTGGAAAGACATTATGGTTGAACAGGATTTATTATGGGAAGAACAGGAGGAAAAGGAACAGAGAATTATTAAACAAACTATAATACCTGTAAATGTTTGTAAAACTGAACTGCAAGTACTTTTAGACACAGGATCCCAAATCAGTGCCATATCAGAATCATTCTTTGATCATATTTCAGGTAAACTGGGGTTAGTAATAATGTCTGTTAGTGGAGTAAAAATTATAGGAGCTACTGGTAAGTCCAGCAAACCCATTCAAAAACAAGTATTGATGGACTTTGAAATAGGAAGCCAAAAATTTGAACATGATTTTTTAGTGGTCCCTGAACTAAGTGCTGAAATGATTCTAGGTATTGATTGGCTAGACAAGGAAAAAGTAATTTTAGATTGTGGTAATGGAACTGTTAAGATTAATAGGGAAACAGAAACAATAGAAATTAAATTTGAAGGTGACAACCAGGTCCAAGCTGTGAATGTAGAACCCATTTTGTTAAAAATAGAATCTGAAAATGATGGTTTATCCCAACTATATGAAATATACCATGTGAGAAGTTTATTGCAGGATGACCAAAAAACTGACAGTTTTAGGGAAATTGTTGATGTTATCCACGAAATATCATGTGAACAGAAAGATGATTTATTTGATATCTTGAATAGTAATAAGAAAGTGTTCTCTGATAAACCAGGTGTTGTAAACAACTTTGAATACCGTATGGATATCCTGGAACATGAACCATTCTTTGTCAGACCATATCCAATACCTATAGCTAAGAAAGAAGCAGTACAAGCTGAGATTGATAAAATGTTGGAATGGGGGGTAATAGAAAGAAGCAATAGTGAATACAATAGCCCACTGATTATAGTCAATAAAAAGGATGGAGGTGTAAGAGTAGTCATTGATGCACGGACATTAAATAAAATTGTCAGGAGAGAAGTAGACAGGCCTGAAAATTTAGATGATTTATTACAAAAGTTCCATAATGTAAAGTATCTAACTAGTTTAGACCTCACTGCTGGATATTGGCAGATCCCATTACACAAAGATTCTAGGAAATATACAGCTTTTTTGTTTGCAGGAAAATGTTACCAATACAAAGTTGTACCATTTGGTTTAAATACCTCTGTTTCTGTTTTCATTAGGGCTTTGGATTCTGTATTAGGAAAAGAACTTTGTGCCAGATTGACTGTATATGTAGATGACCTATTGATTGCTACTGATAACTGGGAGGAGCATTGTGATCTGTTAAACAAAACCCTTATTGCTCTTCAAGCAGGGGGTATGACTCTAAAATTAAAAAAGTGTGAATTTGTGAGACAAGAAATTAAGTTTTTAGGACACATAATAACCACATCTGGGATTGGCAAGGACCCAGAAAAGCTTAATGCTATTGAAAAGTGCCCTCCTCCAAAGAACCGGAAACAGTTGAAAGCGTTTTTAGGTCTTTGTGGGTTTTACCGCAAATTTGTGAAAGGGCAAGCTTTTAACAGCCCACATTTGAATAGCTTGTTAAAGAAAAATTGTGTATATATTTGGACATCTGAATGTCAGAAAGATTTTGAAAATTTGAAAACTGAGTTAGTAAAGGAAAACATTTTACATCACCCAGTTTTAAGTAAACCATTCCACATGATTACAGACAGTAGTGCTTACGGTATCGCTTTTGCTAGTAGGACTTTAACTAAATATGAGAAAAACTATACTATTTCATAGAAAGAGGCCTTGGCAATTATTTGGGGATTAAAGAAATTTAGGATTTATTTATGGGGGCATAAAACTATAATTCATACAGACCACAAGGCATTAACCTTTTTGAAAAACTGTCGACTGTTTACCGGCAGGTTGAGTTGATGGGCCCTGTACTTACAACAGTTTGATTATGAGATATTGTATATTAAAGGTAGTGACAATTATGTAGCTGACGCTTTATCACGGTTGCCTGAAGGTATGAACAACTTACCAAGGGAATGCAATGAAGATGGCAAATTTCATATAAGATATATTAAGGAGGTTCCAGGTAGGAAAAGAATTGAGCAAATTTGTAAAAGTATGAGGTTCCACCAGAATGAGGATGAAATTTGGAAGTCAATGAAAATTAATTTTAGTAACCCTAATTTCCCACAAATCAGTAGATTTTACAAGATATTTAATGGAGTTTTGTACAGGAGAAAGAATACCAGCACTGAAGAATGGAAGGTGTGTTGGCCTAGGCAATTTGAGACTGAAGTGATTGATTATTTTCATCTTGCCTTAGGGCATTGTGGTCCCAAGAAGTGTATTGAAAAGTTAACTGATGTGGTTGCGATTAATGTAGGTGCTATTAAGAAAATTACTGAGAAAATAAGATCTTGTGATGTATGTCAGAGGGCAAAAGTAACAAATAGAGTAAATCAAGGTTTCATGCAGAATACAATACCAGAGGACACTTTAGAATTACTGTCAGTGGATTTGTATGGTCCTTTACCTAAAACTTCAGGTAATTGGTCTTACATTGTTGTAGTGTTGGAAGTGTTCTTTAAATTTATTAAATTATATCCAATCAGGAAAGCCACTGCTAAAGCAGTCTTTAGCAAGATGACTGAGTATTTTAACACCATTGGTAAACCTAAAGCAGTTTTGTCTGATAATGGACCACAGTTTATCTCAAAAATCTGGAAGGAAGGCATGAAGCAACATGGTGTTCAAGTTAAATATATTTCAGCTTACCATCCAGCTAGTAACCCTGTCGAAAGATATATGCGTGAATTAGGAAGGTTAGGTAGAACCTACTGTCACCATAACCATAAGGCTTGGGGCAGATTTGTAAATGACTTTGAAAAGACCATGAATACCTTATACCATAAAATGTTATAATGTTATCTCCACGAGTCGGTTCTCTGTTTAATTGCTCGAGGTAATTTTCTGATAGTGCACTCAGTATAATGTCACTCGATGCTCTGTCCCTACCACCGATCCTAAACATCTGAGTGTCCCAGTCTATATCTGGTAAATTGAAATCTCCACCTAAGACTATATCATGCTGAGAAAATTTATGTGAAATGTATTCCAAATTTTCTCTCAGTTGTTCTGCCACTAATGCTGCTGAGTCGGGATGTCGGTAAAAGGAGCCAATTATTAACCTAGCTCTGTTGTTGAGTGTAACCTCCACCCATAATAATTCACAGGAACTATCCACTTCTACTTCACTACAGGATAAACTACTACTCACAGCGACAAACACGCCACCATTGGTTGCATGCAATCTATCCTTTCTAAACACCGTCTGTGCCTTTGTAAAAATTTCGGCAGAATTTATCTCTGGTTTCAGCCAGCTTTCTGTACCTATAACGATTTCAGATTCGGTGCTTTCTATCAGCACTTGAAGTTCCGGTACTTTACCAACGCAGCTTCGACAGTTTACAATTACAATACCGATTGCTGCTTGGTCCCCGTATGTCCTGACTTTGCCCCGCACCCTTTGAGGCTGTTGCCCTTTCTGTACTTGCCCGAGGCCATCTAACGTAAAAACCGCCCAGTCCACGCCACACAACCCCTGCTACCCGTGTAGCCGCCTGCTGCGTGTAGTGGACTCCTGACCTATCCAGCGGAACCCGAAACCCCACCACCCTATGGCGCAAGTCGAGGCATCTGCAGCCCACACGGTCGCAGAACCGTCTCAGCCTCTGATTCAGACCCTCCACTCGGCTCTGTACCAAAGGTCAGTCCTGTCGACGATGCTGCAGATGGTGAGCTCTGCTTTCATCCCGCTAGCGAGAAATAGCAGTCTTCACCAAATCAGATAGCCGCCGGAAGCCAGAGAGGATTTCCTCCGATCCAAAGCGACACACATCATTGGTGCCGACATGAGCGACCACCTGCAGATGGGTGCACCCTGTACCCTTCATGGCATCCGGAAGGACCCTTTCCACATCTGGAATGACTCCCCCCGGTATGCACACGGAGTCCACATTGGTTTTCTTCCCCTCCCTTGCTGCCATATCCCTAAGGGGCCCCATTACGCGCCTGACGTTGGAGTTCCCAACTACCAGTAAGCCCACCCTTTGCGACCGCCCGGATCTTGCAGACTGAGGGGCAACCTCTGGAACAGGACAAGCAGCCATGTCCGGCCGAAGATCAGTATCAGCCGGAGACAGAGCCTGAAACCGGTTCGTCAGACAAACTGGAGAGGCCTTCCGTTCAGCCCTCTGGAATGTCTTTCGCGCCCTGCCACACCCCGAGACAACCTCCCACTCTACCACAGGTGAGGGATCAGCCTCAATGTGGGCAGTATCCCGGGCAGCCACAGTCGTAGTCCGATTGGGGGATGCGTGGGACGAGCTGGCCGTCCCCGACAAACCCCCATCCGGACCCCCACAGTGATGCCCATTGGCAACAGCCTCAAGCTGTGTGACCAAAGCCGACACTGCCTGAAGCTGGGAGCGAAGGGATGCCAACTCAGCCTGCATCCGAACACAGCAGTTGCGGTCCCTATCCATGCTAAAAACCGTTGTGCAAAGAACGTCTGAACTAATCTACAGAGAGCACAAACAATTCGACAAAAAATTTAAACGGTTATTAAAATACAAGATTGCCTAGTAAATGCAGTAATGCTGCTACTTGCGCACTACTGACACACTGCTCGGCGGCGGAAGGAGACTACGCGATTTTACACTATTCAGGTACTAAAACGCGATGCTACAACTCTCAAATACCATATACGCCCGAAATTTATGAATTAAACAATGCAAGTACCAAAAACACGTAAAGAAATTAAGAATTAGACTAGGTAACAAATAAGTGAGCTAAGAGTATACGACTTGCTGCTGGCAGCTGCTTATCCAACTGCGGCAGGGAGCACAGGATAGAGTAGCATGGAGAGCTGCATAAACCAGTCTCAGGACTGAAGACCACAACAACAACAACAAGTGTTGTAGAGAAAGTAGGATGCAGCTGTTCATTAGAAAATGCAAGGCTGTATATGTAAGAGACAATACCTGTGCAATGCGGTGAAACTGACATTCAATCTACCTCTACTACTGAAATTATGAAGATAATAATTTCACTCAAAAGTAGGAATTCACACGAAATTGATGGCATTGCCAGCAGAGTACTATAAGCTTGTTCATAACAGATCACTAGGGTTCTCAGCACATATGAAGTAGCTCACTAAAATGGGGCATTCTGGATAGACTAAAATATGCTATTGTTAAATCATTGCATAACAAAGGGGACAGATCTGATGCTAAACACTTACAGCCCAGTTTCACTTATGGCAGCTTTTCCCAAAATTCTTTATAAGTAATGTATTCAAAAGTAGCTATACATGTCTGTACAGACAAAGTACTAACAAAATTCAATATGGTTATCAGAAAGGCTTTTCAACAGAAAATGCTATATATGCTTTCACTATCAACTATCAAATGCTCTGAGTAACCAAACATCACCCACAAGAATTTTTCACTAGCTCTGACAGGCTCTTAACTGTGTGAACCATGAAATTCTACTAGATAAGCTTCTTATCATATCATATCATGTCATGGTATAAGTGACACAGCGCACAGATACTTTATTTCATGTTTAACTGTAAGAATGCAGAAGGTTAAAATTGGCGTGCAGGTAGTCTGCAGATGTCAGCAGAGTAGTGAGGTGTCAAGAATGGTGTCCTACAGGAATCAGTCTCATAGTTCTTAATATATATCAATGACTTGCCACTCTATATTCATGAAGATGCAAAGCTAGTTGTTTTTTATGGTGATACAACTACAGTAATCACACCCAACGAACAAGTATTAGCTGAGGAACTTGTAAATAATGTAATTCAGAAATGTATTAAATATTTATCTGCGAATGGACTCTCATTAAATTTTGAGAAAAAACACTATACTCAGTTGGTACCGTAAATGGCGTAACACCATTGATATATATAGAGTTTGAACAGAAGCCTGTTGCTAAGGCAGAATATACAAAATTTCTGGGTGTATGCATTGATGAGAAATTGAATTGGAAGAAACATACAGCATGGCAGCTATTACGTGACTGCAGATTTTTGCAGTAACTTTTGTTACGTTATGGCAAGCTGTTTTGGATGCCTGCAGTATAGTAGCGTTCGGCGGCGGCCATCTTGTGGCCCACCGTATGCGTCATAGCCACACCTGTCGCTGAAGCAGACCGTGAGAATGCTCACTGTGGCACGTACTAAAATCACTTATTAACCTCATCTAAGAATCTAAACAACGTTAAATATTAGCTGTTTTATTCCAAATTTAATACATGACCTTCTGTTATTCAGACGAACTTTGTGTCGAAATTTGATACTGCTACCTATAATAGTTTCAGAGATACAAAAAACCTATTAAAAAGAACTTAATTGGCACTTATGAAAATAAATTCAGATAGCAATAATAACAGTTTATATTTCTTTGTTATTTGAAAACAGTAATAGCACTCTTAGTGTGCTGATGTATTTTATAAAGATTTTAATTCTAAACTTTCGATAATTTTCATTCGTAATGGAAGTAACAGTTCAAAAGTTAATATTTACATTTTGTGTTAAGGTGAGAGTAAATGAGAGTGAATGTGTGTGTGTATGTGGGACATACGTCAAATTTCAGTTCTACATGGTATTACGCCTTACATAACTAGCAAGTGTTATGCCACCAGGATGTCATGAAAAAACTGTGAATCCCCCTGACTGGCGGATGGCGTACGTCTATGAGCGTCTGCTTTTGTAATAAGGCAGCCAGAAAGGTAGTAAGAGGATAATCAGTTCTAAAGTATATTTCAAGCACAGTTTTCTCTTAGTTTTCGTTTCGTTTGGTTCGGTGGACTATTTCTGTTAATACTTGCAGCATGAAATGACGTAAATACATCTGCGAATGTTGATTAGAGTAAAGCAGATTGAGCACGAATATGATCATGAAAGATTAATGTGAATAGCTGTTCGTTTTGATTAACCAATGAGGGTAAAGTCTCTCCCGCGCTTTGGGATGAGTTCTATGCCCTGAAAGCAACGGCACTGAGTCAGTCGTAGACTAGCTGGCGGCCGAGAAGGTCATGTTAGACGTGTCCGAAAAAATTACTTGTAAAATGAAGAAAAAACTGTTGTATCGCGTTCGGTTTGTATCGCCGTGCAAGTAGATGCAATTACGGACAGTTCTGGGAAGTTTGGGAGATTTTGGAGTGTTTGTTGTAGAGAAAACCGCGTGTGAAACTATCGGCCTTTGTAAAGAATACTGCGTGGCGTGTTCAGTATGCATTTACAGAACATTTTTGGCGAGCTTCTTCATTTGAAGAATCCACTGAAAAGGACAGAGTGTGAAACACATTTCGTAGCAGAGTATTTCCTGTATTAATCTCGTAATATTTCGGGTTGGACTTAGCACATTTCTGGCTGTCTTGCGTGTGACTTAAGCTGAATGAACTAGTAGCGGATGTGCTATCGACCTAAATGTGGGCTTGTTGGCACAATAGCTAAAAGACAATAGAAAACATCAGTATCGATAAACGGACATTTTCAATGAAGGAAGGAAGCTCCCCTTATGGCCGTTATTACTAGAGATTAGCAGCTTTATTTTATTACCTGAGTTACGCGGAGTGTGCAGTCGTAAGTATGGAGGATGGCTTTCTTCAACGCTGCATTTAACATCGTCTGCACAGTACTTACGAATGTAGAGCAGCGGACGGTAAACGAACGCTATACTGAGGTAGGCGGACATTAATTTTGCAGCTTGCTTCACACAGTACTAGCCCATAACCGCCCCACCGCAAACACACTGACGATCTGTTGAAACATTTTGGTTCTGAGAATGCGCAAAATAACCGGTTTCTGAAACAATCGATTTTCAGCTTTTTCTTCCTGGTATTCCCAGTAATAAACGTAGAAATCAATCAAGGATTAAAATTTTTTGATTCTGTCACTTTCAGTCGACATAGAATCAAATAATACATTGAATAGGTAAATAAAAAGAAAAGTCTGTCCACCAATCACCGCTTTTCTCGAAAAGTAATAGGTAAGTGAATACTACAAAAAATAACCAATATTCTCCCATTGATTCTAATTTCTTGAAACTCTACTAAAAAGTCATGTTGTCTGGGTATCTGCGCATTACGAAAAATCGGTGATCAATGGTGAAACTGAGGTTAAAGAACTATGTTTTTCGTGTTAATATGTCCGTTTTGAAGAGCTGCAAACAGGCAGCAGGTCAACGACTTTATTTTTTATTGTATTTATGAATGAATTGTTGTTAAATTTTTAAGTTCCCACTGTCACCATAATTTCCTTCTTTCATTATATCATAGAAATTGCAGACAAATCGTCAGTATTTTAAAGCATGAAGCACTGCACTTCATTGCTACTTTGTAAAAATATTTCCAGAGTAGGGTTGGTGCCATTCTGCAATACAATGGAAATGGGCGGAGACAGCAAGAAACTACCGTATAGACCAGATGTGGGCAAGTATCTCACACCTCACGTACACATGTACCTTAAACCACTCCCCTTGCAGCACAGACGTTATTGTTCCAGCAAGGCTGTACCAATTCTTATGCCACGTGTGTTTTACTCCTTTCTGTCACCATTGTTATTAAAATGGCACTGATGACTTTTCCCAATTTCTATTATAACGCAAAATTTCAAACCAATGTAAATTTTACTAGTAAAACCTACCCATTTTTTAAAAACTTTTGTATTAAAACGAAATATTTTAATATTGTTGCTATGGCTAATTGATATGACAGTGTGTTACTGGATTAATAAAAAGTAAAAAAAAAGGACACCGGTTATACCCGAGACCAGGCAAGTGCCGAAAAAATACCGGTTATTCCGAACTAAAATACCTGTGTCGGTTTTAACCCGTCTTTTTTTTCGCATCGCTAGTTGTGATCAACAGACGATGTTTTCCCACGAACTCTGTGTACTGTCGAACTGGCCTCATGCAGCACTAGTAAATTTCCGGTTGTTGTCACGCCTGTGACAGCTAAATTTGCCTTGGTTGGAAGTCTATATTGATCGACAGTGCGCTACTTCAGGGTAATGCCACACGTATCACAAACGTACTGTAGGCTGAGAACACTTCCAGCGTCACTGAGGTGACATAAAATGATCGTAGAAAAATCTCCTGCAGTGAAGTTTTTGTACTTGGATGTCCAAACTTTGTTTTACTGATTCCTGTACATCGTCTGATCAAAATCTCCATAAATATATTGTCTGACAGCTGGAAATAGTTGCTAGACTTTATACACCAAATGAAAAGAAACGCGTCTCTTGTTCTAATTGCATTTTTATTGCCCGATCGGGGCCAATATCATTTGAATGCATTGTTGCATTTGAAGAGAATTTTGATAGAAGTGAGTACTTCATACTCCTGAAATTGGAGCGTGGTAAGAAGAATTTCACGGCAGAGGAAGCATGTCATGGAAAAGCTAAGCTTAGAACCAAATCGCTAAAGAAAGTGAAACGAGTGAAAAATGACTTGACAGCCCACTGGAATCAATTGTGAAAATGCCATTGACAGTGTGAAAAAGATTTAAGGTAACTTTTGCAGTTTACAGAAACTTGCGAAACCACATTATTTTCCACTACGGTCGTAACAATTTCTTGATATGGAGTACCTGATATATATTTTTCCATAACTACACAATGCATTAGCACTCTGGCGAAACTCTGTATTTTTAAAAATTGGTCCAACACATAATGATAATTTTGCTTGCGTCTGGGCTATGGTAAGAAAATTGGTCTTGCTATAAATGGCACGATAAATTAAGGAACTCAACCCTGTTTTTATTTCTGCGTCAAAAAACGGATAAAACATCATTCATAACAGATGCCACTTACTTCTGATCTATTTACGAACTTATATTCTGTGAAGTTTGTGACGTCTCATTTGTCGGAAAAATAATTTATTTTCATAATCACAATAACATCTTTTTTTTCTATTACACTTCTGAAAGTTTTTCATTCGCAAGAAATATAATTTTATTCAAATCTGTGTTTATTCTCAAAAGCGGAAATGATGTCGGAAATTACAAAACGTTCTGTATGTTTCTAGGAGAAATTTTAATTTGTATATACTACGAAATTTACGCCAAAGACTTCCCTTGTATTCCTGGTGCCAAATACTTCTCTTGTACTCCGTCGACTCAGGTGATCACCTCAGGAAAACCTCCGCCTGTAAGCTCTTAGAGTAAGGAGATACTGCCTCCTAGAGCAAGGAGACACTGAGCACTTAGTCATTGTTCGAACATTATGACGTAGTGGATACGAAATCGCTTCTGGTATGTGAAAATGCTGTTTGTGAAGACTGAACTAAAACTAAAAACTGATTACACCAAAACATGGAATTAAACTTGAGTTTCATCAGTGAAAACACTTTGGACCAAACTTAACTTCATGAAGGACAAAAAGTGACTCCACTCTTGGACTTCGACAATAACTTCCAGTTAAGTAATATTCTATTGTCTTCCATTACTACTACATGACATATATGCATTAGTGTTTAACACTGCTTTCCAATAAGAAATTTTAATACGAAATATCTAAGGAGGCTTTACAACAAGAACAAATTGTATGACCGTGTAGGGATTGTGCCTTTTCTCTCCAAAACTCTACTCCCAGAAGGCCAACAAACCATTTCTTGCTAGGTTTTGACCGCAGAAATACTATTCATTAACTATTCTACCATATAAGGTATAAGAAAACAAAGGAAATTAGTTATCTCAACGCTAAAACACTGCCTGCTGCATTAAATCAGTCTACAACACGTCTATGAGATAAAACATTCCTTAAAAAAAAAAAAAAAACTTCAACTGGCACTTTTCGATGTCATTCCTCAGGAAAGTTCCTCGGAAAATTTCACTATAACTGCGTTCCTCAGAACATTCCATTGTAAGTGCGGAAGGATAAAAATCAGATTACCCATTTTTGTAGATTCAAAAATTAACAACTGTACTTTGATTATGCTACCAGAAATAATATTTTCCCCTAGAATTCTTTCACATTATGTCGCGCCGCTGGAGCTGCACAATCTCGGAGCAAAATTATTTCACGCGCAACGCCTGTAATCCGCAGCCCATGTAATGGGTAACGATTATAATATACGGGTTAGTGCACGCTCGCGAATCTGATAAATCTGTCACTGAAATGCCTGCCAGAGCCGATTCAATAGACCGACGCAGGAGATTAAATTTAAGCTCTGGGTTTTGTCCCATTCACGTGGGCGAGCCGACAAAACGATAAATGCTCTTACTCTGCGCGTATTCGAATCATGCTGGACAGTGAACACGATCGATCCGACAGGGAGGAGCTGTCCGTGAGCTAGGCGCGGCTGCACAATACGGACGTCTATGTGCATCTGCCTGTGCTGGCCACAGTTCGATAGCTAGGCAGCCTGACATACTTTCAACGTAGGGATCGTTTTTAAAGAAACCTTCTAACCATTCGGTCACATAAATATGCGACTTAGGGGATAATTATTCATACCTGTAAATTCCATATCCAATGAGCGTTGGGGAGAAAGTCCACGCGAAAATGATGTTTCTATGCCTTCCTATGTCTTTCGTCCCATTTTCATTACGTGTAGTCAGCACTGCCACGGTTAGATTTTACGTTTAAGAGGAGGAGGAATAAAAGCGTAAATGGAACAATTTACAATGCCCAATTTCACTGATGATAGTCCTTCTGAAAAGTGTTTGCTTAACACCAAAATTGGGACAACATAAAAGTGGAATAAGCGAATGGATTTAAAAATTTATTTGTGGTGTTCGGGTACCATGTACACAGCCAGTCTCACAGCAAAGGAAAAGAACATTCATACATTTAATCGACGAGGGTTGTCCAGAAAGTAAGTTCCGATCGGTCGCGAAATGGACACCACAGTGAAAACCCGATGAAGCTTTTTACAGATGTGTTGGGTAGTGAAGTATGACCGTCGATGGCATCAAGACGCTCTTTTCAATTGTGAGCGAACTGTGAGTGAGTAAAGGTGCCTAGGACAACAATGTCTCCCGCCAAGTTGGAGGACCCGCTGAGAGGCTCCGCCTTAATGAATGCAGCCCACCTAACACAACTACTACGCACTTCTTTCTTCATGTGCACTCTGCAGGGGCAGTGAAGACGCTCCTGCAGCCTTTTCGATGGGAAGCGTTCGATCACCCACAACACAGCCCTTATTGGCTCGTCCTGAGTATCATCTGTGTTCACATGAAACGCTGGATACGAAGACAACACTTGGGCGCATGCTACGCGCTATAGACCAGCATAGAGAATTATCGGAAAGCACAGGCGGCTGCCGTTTATGATGATGGTGTTGGAAATTTGGAATAACGCTCCGACAAATGTCTAAGTCGGAGCGGCGACTGTGTAGTGAAGTATCTGGTAAGTGTACCTAACTCTTGCAAATAAAATATTTCTGATTTTCACTGTGGTTTCCATTTAGCGACCGAACGGAACTTGCTTTCTGGACATCCCTCGTATTTAACCTGAAATTAAATAGTGATCTAAAATAATTAACATATTTTCTACTATGCAACATGAAAACTTTTTAAAAGTCGCTCTTCCTACGTTCATATTTGTCCCTCTGATATAAAATATTATAGGAGCTAAGGAATTTGTTCGTTGAGAAAGCATTGTCAGACGTCGTCAGTCATTCCATTATTTTCGTAGTTTCATGATGCCTTCTGACGCAGCGGAAGGAAATCTTCCTCATTGGCGCATTCACGTGCAGAAGATGTGACCGTGTTCAGGCGGTAGAAATGTAGACGGAATCTTCCGTGATTGAATAGAGGTCGTGCCATTGTCAGTATAAAGCTTCTGCTGTATCTGCCATTTTGGTAGCAAGGACGAGATGGAAGATTATGTACTACTTCGACATAGTGTCTCCCTTTAATTTCGTAACACCGATGGACATTCTTTTCCACCTCAACCTGATTCTGTGGTATGTAGGAGATCGTCATGTGGCACTTTATCATGTTTCTCTGAACCAGTGCACACAGCCTCCTTGTCCCACTATCTACTTGTTCATTTTCCTTTATTCCGCTGTTGACCTTCACCCAAAACCTGGTGGTCGTCTTATTTCGGCGAGAAAACTTCTGAAATACTTGTTTAATAAAGTATGTTATTCTCGAACCATCGACAATGACTTTATCATAATGATCGTAAAATAATTCCAGTGTCATACACAGGGCTACTTTAAATGTTTCAGTCGTTTTAGGTGATCCTTATTTTCCGAAGTATTACGTCCACAAATATGACTGATGCATGAACAGAACCGTAAACTCACCGAGTTTGGATTGTACCCATCAGTGACACTACGAGTGCAGTGCCTTGACAAAATGGCGATAATGAAAGAAAACAGTTTTTTGTGTGTTGAAACGCGCGGGACCTTCCATTTATCTGAAAAGGTTAATCGCCACAATGTGAGAGTGTTGGCTACTGACTTCCTCAGTGACACTGTGGCGCATGAATGAGATTCGAGGAAGTTAACGTTTTCTGTGGAATGGCACACACGAAGATCTATGGGCTGCTTTCGATCTGTGAGAAGACTTCGATGGTTACCCCATATTACTTGATATATTACAACTGTTGTTTCCACAACTGACTGCTGACTTCGACATTTTCGTCGTCCAAAAAGATAAGGTACACCTGATGGGAGCCGCGCGGGGTAACCGTGCGGTCTATGGCGTCTTGACACGGTACGCGCGGCTCGGAGGTTCGAGTCCTCTTTCGGGCATGGGTGTGTATGTCGTCCTTAGCATAAGTTAGTTAAAGATTAAGTGGTGTGTAAGACTAGGGACCGATGACTTCAGAAGTATGGTCCCATAATCCTTACCACAAGTTTCCCAATTTTTTTTCCCCTGATGGGAGCGTCGATGTTCAGCGGTGCGTAGTGGTGAAGATGAAGTTGCTCTTTTCCCTTGGCCCCTCACGTCGACTGACCTAATGCCTTGTGACTTTTTCCTTTCTGAGTACATATAGGACTGCTTTTAAGTATCCCCATTACCCAGAATACTGGAACGGATCAGAGAACAAATCAATTCTGCTGTGTTGACTAGTGACAGACTATTGCAAATGCTCTATTAGTGTCACACGACACTCATAGAATATTTGCAGTCTTCAGAATGCGAACTTGCTAAGTTTACGGTTCTATTCCTGCATCAGTCACAGTTGTACACGTAATACTTTGTAAAATACACAGCTTTGAAAATGAATGAATCATTTAGTTGCCCTGTATATTAAATTTTAGTTCTGAAACTAAACATTCGAATGTGTTTGGCATAACTGGCTTCCCTGCACTAGCTCAACTTACAAATGTGGTGGAATGTGATTTTAGAAATATACACAACAACTTAAACTTTGTAGCCTTTCACAATTTAGTCAGACGAACTTGAGATATTTGGATGGTTACCTGAGAAAATTTTTGCCTGTGTTCTGTTCACTTTCGGATTGCGAATAATTGTAGAAGCTACCCGTTTACTCCTGCAGTAAACACCTTCAATGCAACAGATTTGTTAACGTCAGAGCTACACTATATGTTCAAAAGTATCCCGACACCTGGCTGAAAATCACTTACAAGTTCGTGGCGCCATCCATCGGCAATCCTGGAATTGAGTATGGTGTTGGCCCACCCTTAGCCTTGATGACAGCTTCCACATTCGCAGACATATGTTCAATCAGTTGCTGCGAGGTTTCCTGGGGAATGGCAGCCCATTCTTCACGGAGTGCTGCACTGAGGAGAGGTATCGATGTCGGTCGGTAAGACCTGGCACGAAGTCGGCGTTCAAATAAATCCCAAAGGTGTTCTATAGGATTCACGTCAGGGCTCTGTGCAGGCCAGTCCATTACAGGGATGTTATTGTCGTATAACCACTCAGCCACAGGTCGTGCATTATGAACAGGTGCTCGATCGTGTTGAAAGATGCGATCGCCATCCCTGAATTGCTCTTTAACAGTGGGAAGCAAGAAGGTGCTTAAAACATCAGTGTAGGCCCGTGCTGTGACAGTGCCACGCAAAGCAACAAAGGATGCAAGCCCCCTCCGTGAAAAACACGACCACACCAATTTTACTGTTGGCACTACACACGCTGGCAGATGACATTCACCGACAATCGCCAAACCCACACCCTGCCAACGGACCGCCACATTATGTGCCGTGATTTGTCACTCAACACTATGTTTTTTCACTGTTCAATCGTTTACGCTCCTTACACTGAGCGAGGCGTCGTTTGGCATTTACCGGCGTGATGTGTGGCATATGAGCAGCCGCTCAAACATGAAGTCCAAGGTTTCTCACCTTCCGCCTAACTGTCATAGTACTTGCAGTGGACCCTGATGCAATTTGGAATTTCTGTGTGATGATCTGGATAGATGTCTATAACACTTTACGACCCTCTTCAACTGTCGGCGGTCTCTGTCAGTCAGTAGACGAGTTCGGCCTGTACGCTTTGGTGCTGTCCGTGTCCTTTCACGTTTCCACTTCACTATGTACGCCCCGATTGCTGCGTAGTCAGCGTGACGGATTGCCATCCTATGGGCCCGGGTTCGATTCGCGGCTGGGTGTGGATTTTCTCCGCTCAGGGACTGGGTGTTGTGTTGTCTTCATCATTTCCTCCCCATCCGGCGCGCAGGTCGCCCAATCTGGCGTCGAATGTACTAAGACCTGCACCAAGGCGGCCGGACCTGCCCCGTAAGGGGCCTCCGGGCCAATGACGTCGAACGCTCATTTCCACTTCACTATCACATCGGGACAGTGGACCTAGGGATGTTTAGGAGAACGCGTGCACAAAATCTGTCATCGTCCCGTTCTCTTCTGCCTAGTGGCAGAACTGTACACGACGCCAAAGTCGTCGCCATGCAATTCCTGGTGCGTAGAAATATGGTACGGGTGCAATCGATGTTGATGTAACATTCTCAAATGGTTCAAATGGCTCTGAGCACTATGGGACTCAACTGCTGTGGTCATAAGTTCCCTAGAACTTAGAACTACTTAAACCTAACTAACCTAAGGACATCACACACATCCATGCCCGAGGCAGGATTCGAACATGCGACCGTAGCGGTCGTGCGGTTCCAGACTGTAGCGCCTTTAACCGCTCGGCCACTCCGGCCTGCTTTAACATTCTCAACACCGACGTTTTTGAGATTCACGATTCTCGCGCAATTTGTCTGCTACTGATGTGCGGATTGGCCGCGACAACAGCTAAAACACCTACTTGGGCATCATCATTTGTTGCAGGTCGTGGTTGACGTTTCACATGTGGCTGAACACTTCCTGCTTTCTTAAATAACGTAACTATCCGGCGAACGGTCCGGACACTTGGATGATGTCGTCCAGGACACCGAGCAGCATACATAGCACACGCCCGTTGGGCATTTTGATCACAATAGCCATACATCAACACGATATCGATCTTTTCCGCAATTTGTAAACGGTCCATTTTAACACGGGTAATGAATCACGAAGCAAATACCGTCCGCACTGGCGGTATGTTACGTGTTACCACGTACTTAAACGTTTGTGACTATTACAGCGCCATCTATCACAAAGCGCAAAAAGTGGTCCAACATTCATATTTCTTTACGTATTACACGGACATGTAATAAAAAATGGGGGTTCCTATTTTTAAAAAAAATGCAGTTGATATCCGTTTGACCTATGGCAGCGCCATCTAGCGGGCCAACAATAGTGCCATCTGGTTTCCCCATTCAAGCTAGACAAGTTTCGTTCTTTGTAGTTTTTTCGTTTGATGCTTATTTCGCGAGATATTTAGCCCGATCACTATCAATGGACCACCCTGTATAGTGTATAGTAGACGAAGCTCTCCCAAATACTTAGGTATCACTCAGGTAACCATCTTCACTAGAGTTTGTGGAAGGCGCTTGTGACATCAACTGTGGCCGCAACACTATAGTTTCATGGAGAGGCCACTACAGTGCGTGATGCTTCACAGAGTGCTCCGGCAATGCATCTCAACGAGCCGTAAAGACCTACCGGAAGCCCCTGTACACCTTGCAACCATGCGCCTGTAATCGCAGACGAGTCGTCCCTGTATATTAGCCAAGTCTTTCATCAAGTAAAGCAATATTAGAGGTTCATGACGATTGCTTTTTATCACAGTTTCGGTATGTTCGCACATCGTGGCGCGTGATTAAATAGCTTGCATAGTATAGTGCTAACTGTATTGGTTTAAATGCAGCATAGTATCTAGCGTATTACTATTACAGGAGATGGACAAAAATACGAAAACACCTAATTCTACGCCTAATACAGTGTAGGAAAGCCGTCGACATGCAAAGCAGCTTACGGTCGTCACGATGTAGCTACATACAGCTCCTGTACAGTTTTCAGATGAGTCGCTTACTATTCCTTCTGCAAAAAACTATGATGCAGGTAGAAAACGATTGCTGCTGTTATTGTCTTCAGTCCAGAGATTGGTTTCATGCAGCTCTCCATGCTATTCTAGCTTGTGCAAGTTTCTTCATCTCTAAGTAATTACTGCAACCTACATCCTTCTGAATGTGCTTAGTGTATTTATCTCTTGGTCCCCCTCTACTATTTTTACCCTCCACGTTTCCCTCCAGTACTAAATTGATGGTCCCCTGATGCCTCAGATCATGTCCTACCAACCGATCTCTTTTTCGAATCAAGTTGTGCCACAAATCCCTCTTCTCCAACAATTCTATTCAGTACGTCCTGATTAGTTATGTGATCTTCCCATTTAATCTTCAGCATTCTACTGTAGCACCACATTTCGAAAGATTTACATGGCTACACTCAATACAAATACTTCCAGGAACGACTTCCTGACACTTAAATCTGTACTCGATGTCAACAAATTTCTCTTCTTCAGAAACGCTTTCCTTGCCATTGCCAGTCTACATTTTATATGCGCTCTACTTCGGCCGTCATCAATTATTTTGCTCCCCAAATAGAAAAACTCCTTTACTACTTTAAGTGTCTCATATCCTAATCTAATTTCCTCAGCATTTCCCGACTTAATTTGACTACATTCCATTATCCTCGTTTTGCTGTTGTTGATGTTCATCTTTATATCCTCCTTTCAAGACACTGTCCATTTCGTTCAACTGCTCTACCAGGTCCTTTGCTGTCTCTGACAGAATTACAATGTCATCGGCTAAACTCAAAGTTTTTATTTCTTCTCCACGGATTTCATTCCTACCCCAAATTTTTCTTTTGTTTCCTTTACTGCTTGCTCAATATACAGACTGAATAACATCAGGGATAGGCTACAAACCTGTCTCACTCCCTTCCCAACCACTACTTCCCTTTCATTCCCCTCGACACTTATAACTGCCTTCTGGTTTCTGTACAAATTGTAAATAACTTTTCGCTCCGTGTGTTTGAACGTGACACCTTCTGAATTTGAAAGAGAGTATTCCAGTCAACATTGACAAAAGAGAGGAAAGCGATTACGCGCAAAAATTCAATAGTACTGAGATCCGGCGACTGTGGCGGCCTGGGAAGATGAGACGGTTCTTTCTCGTTTACACAGAACCAGTCCTGGACAATGCGATCTTAAAAAAACAGAGCATCAACATTGGGGAAGAAACTTTGTACCATAGGATGGCCCTGATCGTCACATAAACCTTGACAGTAATGCGACCTTGCAGTGTAGACATGGGACCCATTGAATACTACGATACGTCTGCTCTAATCACCACCGAACCCCTGGCGTGTGTCACCCCTGGGATGTAAATTCCGTCAGAAGTTGGAAACAGTCTGCAACAAGACTTCGGCATCACGTTTGCTGTTAGTGGCATTCGCATCCTGATGAGTGGCTTTGGTGATCCAACTCGTCTTGCAGTACCTTGCTTACGGAACTCTGTTCGCGGTTTTCTGGTACTGACAGGGTTTACGAGTGCGATATTCAATTCTGCAGAGACTTTTGCAGCTGTCGTCTCTTTACTTTTCGTTATACACACATCAAAAAAACTTTGGCATCACCCAAATTCCAACAACTCCTGAAGTTGGACGTTGACTGTGGATATTGTATCACAGACACTGTCCCTTTGACTGTTCAGAGATGTTACTGAATCCGCGCAAAGATGTAAAGAACAGTACATGAGCAGCGCCTATTAGACGGTGGGGGCCCAATAGCCTATCAGTTCCAGTAATTCCTCCAGGAAGGAGGCACACGGCTCGTGTTATCTGTAGTTCGACCATGCCTAGACGGTGAATACCGCGGTTCGATCGCGTCCGCATTGTCACTTTGTGCCAGGAAGGACTCTCAATAAGGGAAGTGTTCAGGAGTCTCCGAGGAGGTACAGCGATACAGGAGCTGTCGATGACATGCCTCGCTCAGGCCGCCCAAGGGCTACTACTGCAGTGGATGACAGCTACCTAGGGATTATGGATCAGAGGAACCCTGAGAGAAACGCCACCATGTTGAATAATGCATCTCGTGCGGCCACAGGACATTGTGTAACGACTCAAACTGTGCGCAATAGGCCGCATGATGCGTAACTTCACTCCTGACGTCCATGGCCAGGTTCATCTTTGCAACCACGAAAGAATGCAGCGCGGTACAGATGGGCCCAACAACATGCCGAATGGACCGTTCAGGATTGGTATCGCGTTCTCTTCACCGATGAGTGTCGCATATGCCTTCAACCAGACAATCGTCGGAAACGTGTTTGGAGGCAACCTGGTCAAGCTGAACGCCTTAGACAAATTGTCCAGCAAGTGCAGCAAGGTGGAGGTTCCCTGCAATTTAGTGGCATTATGTGAGGCCGGCTTACGCCGTTGGTGGTCATGGAAGGCGCCGTAACGGCTGTACGATACGTGAATGCCATTCTCCGACCGATAGTGCAACCATATTGGCGAGGCATTCATCTTCATGGACAACAATTCGCGCCGCCATCTTGCACATCTTGTGAATGACTTCCTTCAGGATAACGAGATAGCTCGACTAGAGTGGCCAGCATGTTTTCCAAACATGAACCCTATCGACAATGCCTGGGATGGATTGAAAAGAGCTGTTTATGGAAGACGTGGCCCACCAACCACTCTGAGGGATCTGCGCCGAATCGCCGTTGAGGAGTGCGACAATCTGGACCAACAGTGCCTTGATCAACTTGTAGAAAGTATGCCACGACGAATACAAGCATGCATCAATGCAAAAGGACGTGATACTGCCTATTAGAGGCACCGGTGTGTACAGAAATCTGGACCACCACATCTGTAGGTCTCGATGTATGGTGGTACAACATGCAATGTGTGGTTTTCATGAGCAATAAAAAGGGCGGAAATGATGTTAACGGGCCGGCCGCGGTGGTCTCGCGGTTCTAGGCGCGCAGTCCGGAACCGTGCGACTGCTACGGTCGCAGGTTCGAATCCTGCCTCGGGCATGGCTGTGTGTGACGTCCTTAGGTTAGTTAGGTTTAAGTAGTTCTAAGTTCTAGGGGACTGATGACCACAGCAGTTGAGTTCCATAGTGCTCAGAGCCATTTGAACCATTGATGTTAACGTTGATCTCTATTCCAATTTTCTGTACAGGTTCCGGAACTCTCGGAACCGACGTGATGCAAAACTTTTTTTTGATGTGTGTAATTCTCGTCAACGATCTCCTGTCACGATGACTCAACACACATTTTCGTCCGCGTCGTGACATAGCAGATGATGTTTTGGCGCTTTCCCTGTATGTGGTACGAATCTTCGATGCGGTGCCTCTTGAAACACCAAACAGTTCGGCTACTACAATTATGGAAGGAACCACTGTACGAGCACCGACTATTTACCCACGTTGAAATTCGCTTGCCTTCTTCATGATGCTCTCACACCTACACAGAACGTTGTTTTGACCACTACTGACACTTGCAACATATTGAAGACACTGTACGTACGCCGTTCTTGGTCAAATACAACAGCACAACGTAAAGGTCTTTCTAGCCTCTCGATTTATGTGCAAGCATGTATTTCACGCCGTGTTTTCATATTTTTGTCCTACCCCTGTACTTTGCGGTGGGTTCCGTCCGTCTATAAGAGTCCTCATTCGTACTATCTCGTTTAATCAATGTCGTTTTGTCACGATGACTGAGTAACGGGCTCACTATTGACCTTGCTTCTGTGGTACCAGTCATCGGATCGTCGAGTGTGAAGAGTTTGTGAAGAGAAACTTTGATCATTTTGTACCGACGACCAGCCTTATGAGAACAATGTCATGGGTAGTGCAATTCACTGCGATGAGATTTTGTAAACGTTCTACGAAAATATCATTTTCCAGTTGAGCTTTACAGTTTTCCTAATACTCTATCCAACACGGAATTAAGTACTTTTAACATAACAGGCATTTTTCCCGCTTCGAAAGCGGATGTTATATGCCAGGAAATTCGCAAGGTAAGAATTAAATACCATTCCTCTTAAGTGTAGGTGAAAAAATTGGTGAAAATAGTTCAAGAGAAAACACTAGGCAGCACGTGGAAGAGTTAGTTTTGAGGAATCACTTGGCAGATTAATTTTACCTAACAACCTCGTGTGTAATAAGGAAAATCATTAAATCTTTGAAAAATAAATGTTCTGTTGGGGTAGATGACATATCTAAGAAGATACTAAAATAATTTGGAGCAGTTACAGCTGATGTTCTGAGTCACATATGTAATGTATCACTAACTCAAGGTATTTTCGCAGACAGGTTAAAATATGCCATTGTCAGGCCTCTCTACAAATAAGCGGACACCACAGGTGTCAATAATTACCGGCCAGTGTCCTCGCTTACAGCATTTTCAAAAATCGTCGAGAAAGTAATGTACTCAAAACTGGTTAGCCATCTTAACAATAATGGGATACTTAGTAAATCAAAGTTCCGATTTCAAAATTCTGTTCCACTGAGACAGCAATATACAATTTCTCTGCCCACATAATAGTCTTTAAATAGCAAACTGTCTCCAACAGGAATTTTCTGTTACTTATCCAACGCATTTGATTGTGTGAACCATGACGTTACGTTACAGAAATTGTATTTCGGTGGTATAAATGGAATAGCATATGAGTGATTTAAGTCATATCTACAGAATAGCAAGCGAAAAGTTTCTTTATATGGTTTATGTGATTTAAGGAAGTTTTCCACTTCATCGAACTGGGGTGAAATTACATTAGGCGCTCCACAGGGTTCGATCTTGTGTCCCCTTCTGTTCTTGATATATGTGAATGACCTCCCTCCCTATCTGAAACGAGAAACTAAACTGACACTGTTTGCTGATGATACAAGCATAATTATTACTCCAGTAAAAGAAACACAAATAGAAAATGATATAAATAATGTATTTGAAAAAGTTATAAATTGGTTTTCTGCGAATGGACTTCCTCTGAACTTTCAGAAAACGCTGTACATCCAAATTTCTATTGCAGGGAGTACAGTTCCTTCTGTAAAAATGACTAATGAGCAGAAGTCTGCAGTCAGGGTTGTTGTTGTTGTGGTCTTCAGTCCTGAGACTGGTTTGATGCAGTTCTCCATGCTACTCTATCCTGTGCAAGCTTCTTCATCTCCCAGTACCTACTGCAACCTACATCCTTCTGAATCTGCTTAGTGTATTGATCTCTTGGTCTCCCTCCACGATTTTTACCCTTCACGCTGCCCTCCAATGCTAAATTTGTGATCCCTTGATGCCTCAAAACATGTCCTACCAACCGATCCCTTCTTCTAGTCAAGTTGTGCCACAAACTTCTCTTCTCTCCAATCCTATTCAATACCTCCTCATTAGTTATGTGATCTACCCACCTTATCTTCAGCATTCTTCTGTAGCACCACATTTCGAAAGCTTCTATTCTCTTCTTGTCCAAACTAGTTATCGTCCATGTCTCACTTCCATACATGGCTACACTCCATACAAATACTTTCAGAAACGACTTCCTGACACCTAAATCTATACTCGATGTTAACAAATTTCTCTTCTTGAGAAACGCTTTCCTTGCCATTGCCAGTCTACATTTTATATCCTCTCTACTTCGACCATCATCGGTTATTTTACTCCCTAAATAGCAAAACTCCTTTACTACTTTAAGTGTCTCATTTCCTAATCTAATTCCCTCAGCATCACCCGATTTAATTTGACTACATTCCATTATCCTCGTTTTGCTTTTGTTGATGTTCATCTTATATCCTCCTGTCAAGACACTGTCCATTCCGTTCAACTGCTCTTCCAAGTCCTTTGCTGTCTCTGACAGAATTACAATGTCATCGGCGAACCTCAAAGTTTTTACTTCTTCTCCATGAATTTTAATACCTACTCCGAATTTTTCTTTTGTTTCCTTTACTGCTTGCTCAATATACAGATTGAATAACTTCGGGGAGAGGCTACAACCCTGTCTCACTCCTTTCCCAACCACTGCTTCCCTTTCATGCCCCTCGACTCTTATAACTGCCATCTGGTTTCTGTACAAATTGTAAATAGCCTTTCGCTCCCTGTATTTTACCCCTGCCACCTTCAGAATTTGAAAGAGAGTATTCCAGTCAACATTGTCAAAAGCTTTCTCTAAGTCTACAAATGCTAGAAACGTAGGTTTGCCTTTTCTTAATCTTTCTTCCAAGATAAGTCGTAAGGTCAGTATTGCCTCACGTGTTCCAACATTCCTACGGAATCCAAACTGATCTTCCCCGAGGTCAACTTCTACCAGTTTTTCCATTCGTCTGTAAAGAATTCGCGTTAGTATTTTGCAGCTGTGACTTATTAAACTGATAGTTCGGTAATTTTCACATCTGTCAACACCTGCTTTCTTTGGGATTGGAATTATTATATTCTTCTTTAAGTCTGAGGGTATTTCGCCTGTCTCATACATCGTGCTCACCAGATGGTAGAGTTTTGTCAGGACTGGCTCTCCCGAGGCCATCAGTAGTTCTAGTGGATAGTTGTCTACTCCCGGGGCCTTGTTTCGACTCAGGTCTTTCAGTGCTCTGTCAAACTCTGCACGCAGTATCTTATCTCCCATTTTGTCTTCATCTACATCCTCTTCCATTTCCATAATATTGTCCTCAAGTACATCTCCCTTGTATAAACCCTCTATATACTCCTTCCACCTTTCTACCTTCCCTTCTTTGCTTAGAACTGGGTTTCCATCTGAGCTCTTGATATTCATACAAGTGGTTCTCTTCTCTCCAAAGGTCTCTTTAATTTTCCTGTAGGCAGTATCTATCTTACCCCTAGTGAGACAAGCCTCTACATCCTTACATTTGTCCTCTAGCCATCCCTGCTTAGCCATTTTGCACTTCCTGTCGATCTCATTTTTGAGACGTTTGTATTCCTTTTTGCCTGCTTCATTTACTGCATTTTTATATTTTCTCCTTTCATCAATTAAATTCAATATTTCTTCTGTTACCCAAGGATTTCTATTAGCCCTCGTCTTTTTACCTACTTGATCGTCTGCTGCCTTCACCACTTCATCCCTCAGAGCTACCCATTCTTCTTCTACTGTATTTCTTTCCCCCATTCCTGTCAATTGTTCCCTTATGCTCTCCCTGAAACTCTCTACAACCTCTGGTTCTTTCAGTTTATCCAGGTCCCATCTCCTTAAATTCCCACCTTTTTGCAGTTTCTTCAGTTTCAATCTGCAGTTCATAACCAATAGATTGTGGTCAGAATCCACATCTGCCCCAGGAAATGTCTTACAATTTAAAACCTGGTTCCTAAATCTCTGTCTTACCATTATATAATCTATCTGAAACCTGTCAGTATCTCCTGGCTTCTTCCATGTATACAGCCTCCTTTCATGATTCTTGAACCAAGTGTTAGCTATGATTAAGTTATTCTCTGTGCAAAATTCTACAAGGCGGCTTCCTCTTTCATTCCTTCCCCCCAATCCATATTCACCTACTATGTTTCCTTCTCTCCCTTTTCCTACTGACGAATTCCAGTCACCCATGACTATTAAATTTTCGTCTCCCTTCACTACCTGAATAATTTCTTTTATCTCGTCATACATTTCATCTATTTCTTCATCATCTGCAGAGCTAGTTGGCATATAAACTTGTACTAGTGTAGTAGGCATGGGCTTTGTGTCTATCTTGGCCACAATAATGCGTTCACTATGCTGTTTGTAGTAGCTAACCCGCACTCCTATTTTTTTATTCATTATTAAACCTACTCCTGCATTACCCCTATTTGATTTTGTATTTATAACCCTGTAATCACCTGACCAATAGTCTTGTTCCTCCTGCCACCGAACTTCACTAATTCCCACTATATCTAACTTTAACCTATCCATTTCCCTTTTTAAATTTTCTAACCTACCTGCCCGATTAAGTGATCTGACATTCCACGCTCCGATCCGTAGAACGCCAGTTTTCTTTCTCCTGATAACGACGTCCTCTTGAGTAGTCCCCGCCCGGAGATCCGAATGGGGGACTATTTTACCTCCGGAATATTTTACCCAAGAGGACGCCATCATCATTTAATCATACAGTAGAGCTGCATGTCCTCGGGAAAAATTACGGCTGTAGTTTCCCCTTGCTTTCAGCCGTTCGCAGTACCAGCACAGCAAGGCCGTTTTGGTTAATGTTACAAGGCCAGATCAGTCAATCATCCAGACTGTTGCCCCTGCAACTACTGAAAAGGCTGCTGCCCCTCTTCAGGAACCACATGTTTGTCTGGCCTCTCAACAGATACCCCTCCGTTGTGGTTGCACCTACGGTACGGCCATCTGTATCGCTGAGGCACGCAAGCCTCCCCACCAACGGCAAGGTCCATGGTTCATGGGGGGGGGGGGGGGCAGTCAGGGTAGAGCTACAGTCAGGGTAGAGCTACTAAATTTTTGTGCATACATGTAGATGAGAATCTTAATTGGAAAAATTATATTTCGGATCTCCTAAATCGACTAGGTTAAGCAACTTTTGCAAACAGAATAATTGCCAGTTTTGAGGATACAGAAATTAGTAAGCTAACGTACTTTGCATACTTTCCCTCTCTGATGCCATCTGGAATAACATTTTGAGGTAACTCAATACTTAGGAAAAAAGTATTCACTGCTCAAAAGAAAATGGTTGGAGTACCGCAAGGAAGCGTGATAGGACCTTTATTGTTTACAATATACATAAATGACTTAGTTGACAACATCGGTAGCTCCGTGAGGCTATTTGCAGATGACACGGTTGTCTACAAGAAAATAGCAACATCAGAAGACTCGTACGTACTCCAGGAAGACCTGCAGAGGATTAATGAATGGTGCGACAGCTGGCAGCTTTCCCTAAATGTAGATAAATGTAATATAATGCGCATACATAGGGGCAGAAATCCATTCCAGTACGATTATGCCATAGGTGGTAAATCATTGGAAGCGGTAACGACCGTAAAATACTTAGGAGTTACTATCCGGAGCGATCTGAAGTGGAATGATCACATAAAACAAATAGTGGGAAAAGCAGGCGCCAGGTTGAGATTCATAGGAAGAATTCTAAGAAAATGTGACTCATCGACGAAAGAAGTAGCTTACAAAACGCTTGTTCGTCCGATTCTTGAGTATTGCTCATCAGTATGGGACCCTTACCAGGTTGGATTAATAGAAGAGATAGACATGATCCAGCGAAAAGCAGCGCGATTCGTCATGGGGACATTTAGTCAGCGCGAGAGCGTTACGGAGATGCTGAACAAGCTCCAGTGGCAGACACTTCAAGAAAGGCGTTACGCAATACGGAGAGGTTTATTATCGAAATTACGAGAGAGCACATTCCGGGAAGAGATGGGCAACATATTACTACCGCCCACATATATCTCGCGTAATGATCACAACGAAAAGATCCGAGAAATTAGAGCAAATACGGAGACTTACAAGCAGTCGTTCTTCCCACGCACAATTCGTGAATGGAACAGGGAAGGGGGGATCAGATAGTGGTACAATAAGTACCCTCCGCCACACACCGTAAGGTGGCTCGCGGAGTATAGATGTAGATGTAGATGTAGTAGAATAATGTGTGGCGCTCATAGTCGCACATCTTGTAGGCATCTGTTTAAAAGGTTACTAATTCTTAGAATTAACTCACAGTACGTTTACTCAGTAATGAAATTTGTTCTCAACAACATGAACCAGTTTAAAAACAACAGTGACATTCATGATTATAAAACCAGACGAATGAAAGACTTACAGTATCCTCTTCTTAACCTATCTTTGGCACAGAAACGTGTAAAATATGCTGCTGTAAAACTTTTCGATAAATTACCAAATGAAATAAAATGTCTGACAGACACACAGTTTTATAAATAAATTGAATCCTGTCTCCTTAACAACACTTTCTATATCAAAGATGAATTCTTGAATAGGAATAAATAAATCTAGAGGTAATATGCATTATGTGCCATTTAAGGGAATGGAATAGGTAATAAAAATTTAAAGTTAAAAAAAAAGGAACCTTGATTCACGTGTGCATTTCTTATGCAATTGACACGTTCCACATCATAACGGTTACCCTGAGATTGTTCATGTGGAACACGTAACTATCTATCAATCACAACTCTGTCACGTGACTAATATTGTAGTCGTGTCAGCTCTTAAGGTGTAGACCACTATTCGAATTTACTTACAACTTTTTAACACATCCCATTTCAAGCAAGTAACAATTCATTTGTATCCCATTATTACACCCATTAAATTTATAGACAGCTGAAATAATATTTTCAGACAACTATATTACACAATAAACCGAAACTCTTTATTTTGGCGCTCGGACAAAAATTATTCAACGATTTCATAATAAAAATTACGTACACTGTTCTGTACTGCAACAAACGTACTCATTTTATAGCTGACTGCAAGCACTAGCAGACAGTGTGACGTGCGCCATTGTAGCATCTGTGTAGCTTTTGTCACTGTTGTTATACACAATTTGTTATACACAATTTCTCATACAGATATAAAGACCTTCACTAATAATCATCTTTTGGATGTTGTATCTGTTTTTATTTCCGTGCTTGCTACGAAAAACTGGAGAGGAAGTCCGCCTTATGCAAAATACAATTTACAGTTTCGTTTTTCCAAGATATGATTCAGTATTTCAGTTAATGAAATTTCATTCCTTTTTGAAATATTATTGTTACATGTTAACCTCTTGCATAGGTTACACAAAATTTTTACTCAGAAGTATTTGCATTTGCCAAAGGAGCGATTATTATGTGTCAAATATTTTACATTAGTTGGCATAGAGTATCAGGTTAAGACATATGTCACTGACGTTAGGCGCCACATATTGTTCTTTTTCGACATGATTTTGGTTTTGTACAAAATTATAAAATAATGTGGATATATAAGTTGGTATTATACCTTACATGACGGTTTTGCCGGCCGAAGTGGCCGTGCGGTTAAAGGCGCTGCAGTCTGGAACCGCAAGACCGCTACGGTCGCAGGTTCGAATCCTGCCTCGGGCATGGATGTTTGTGATGTCCTTAGGTTAGTTAGGTTTAACTAGTTCTAAGTTCTAGGGGACTAATGACCTCAGCAGTTGAGTCCCATAGTGCTCAGAGCCATTTGAACCATTTGAATGACGGTTTTAAATATATACGAGTATGATGGTGGGTTTAAATCCTCCATGCATTCGTACAGCTTATCATCTGAAAACAACAAAACGTAACTTATTTTTCTCTTTATTATACATTTACAATTGGGAATCACTATACATCGCGTTATTTAGCGTATTACTCACGTTTTTTGATGTTGTGGTGTTTTTCTTCGTTGCCCATGTCGTGTCAATGTGCTTATTTCTTTCCCTTTGTCGTTACATATGTATTTTATATACCTTCAGCCAATGACGGAGTTTCTGGCTCTATTTTACATGTTAGTGGTGCTTGAATTTAGAGTGTTGGTGACATTTGAGATGTTTAACTTACGCGCGTGCGGAGGCGCGTTCCCTTGTGTGCGTGTGTGTGCGTGTGTGCGTGTGTGTGTGTGTGTGTGTGTGTGTGTGTCTGTGTCTGTGAAAGTGGACGTGAGTGAGAGAGAGAGGAGAGGGGGAAGAGAGATGGGGACATTGAGAGAGTGAGAGAGAGAGAGAGAGAGAGAGAAGAGGGGGAGAAGGAGAGAGGAGAGAGAGAGAGAGAGAGAGAGAGACAGACAGAGAGACAGGGAGGGAAAGAGAAGTGGAGGGAGGGAGAGAAAGGGAAAGGGTGAGTGAGGGTGGGAGGAAGCGGCTGAAGTAGTTAGTGAGTGAGGGAGGGAGTGGTGTGGAGTATGGGCGCGATGGGAGAGGGAAATATTACTTATATAGGCTTATAGTGAAAAAGAGTCTTTTTTTAGCACAGTAACGCATATTTCGTTCAGTTCTTTCTTTCCTGGGATTTGAATTAGTGAATGTGATTATTTCCTTCTTTTTTTAATTTTAAGTATAAGCTGTTAAGAAATGAAATGAAATGAGCGTGTGGCATCGTTCGTCGGGAGCCCGCATTCGGGGAAGTTCGGCAGCTAAGTGCAAGTCTTATGTCATTCGACGCCACACTGGGCGACTTGCAAGCCGGTGATGAAGATGAAATGATGATAATACAATACACAGTCACTAGCGGAGAAAATCTCCAACCCGTATGGGAATCGAACCCGAACCCGCTTACATGGGCGGCAAGGACGTTACCACCCAGCTAAGCAGGCGGACGGCTGTTAAGAATTTTGAAATAATTTACTATGTACATTGTAACCTCCCCACAAAAAATTTAAATGACAATACTTAATAGGAATGGAGCCACAGCTGAGTGTAAGCTTCCCGCAGTTAAATTTAAGACACAATATTTATTAGAAATGTGAGCCAAGTATAAGCTCTCATAAAATAATGAAACATGATCCCATGACAATGGAAGTACAGTGATAATCAAAAATCAATTAAACCGAAATGTCGGTCTTTGGCCCTGTGCAAAAATCAGAATTAATTTCTTACCTTAGTAAAACTGCATGTCAAAATTCTGCTCTTATTCTGCGCCACAGCTTGCAGCAGATGCATCGCAATAACTAAATTTTTTTGAAGTTAATTGAAATTTTTTTTGTTTAAGGGAAATGGAAGGAAATCGAATAGTTCTTTGTTAAAATTGCTTTGAAATCAAAATTATAATTGGGGAGATTCTTTAAACTTCATTACATTTAATTTACATTACTAGCTGAGCGCGATCCTGCTTAATAATATACCTTGTCCTGAATCTCGACCATTGCGGTGCCGACGCCCGCCGACTGCTCACACACAACTGTACTCTCTCTCATCTAGACCCCGACTGCGTTATCTCCGACGCGCTACTCGCAACTCGTAGCTCGCAACAGAACTGAACTCTCGCGCTACTGCCTCTGGTCAGAGATTCTTACCATGCCTCACCATCGCCGCTACACAACATACGTGTTTCATAACCCTCCACTGGGGGGCAAAAAATTTGGCAGCGATGGTGAGTCATGTGGACTTGCCATCGCAAGAAATTTTTTTCAACTAATTAACTTTTACAATTTACAAAATATTCACTTATAGTACAAAATGTGAGTACAAAACATATCAGAAAAATGTATATACAAATTATTTGACAGATAACAAAGTGCATACGCACTGTAAGATTCTGTAGCATTTTCTGAACAAAATCATGTTGACAAGGGACATGAGTGCACATGCACTGCAGTGGAGAACATATCAGCAAAAGACGAAATGTATATACAACGAGTAACAAATGCCATAAATCATAAAAGTATGCAGAATGAACACAAATCATATCGAAAATTGAGAAGAGTGCACAGGCACTGAAGTTCAGTTGAAAACATATTCACATAAGTGCACATGCACTGAAAAATTTTTGAACATTTTTATAACAAATAAACGCAAGGGTAGAAAAATCATCAAATCACAAATAGTATATACAATATAGATGACAAGAGTGCACACATACTGCACTTCAGAACAAATCGAAAAATGTCTTTAGTATAATGGCAAAAAATCATGTCGACAGGTGACATAAGTGTACTCGCACTAGAGTTCCACAAATCGAAAAAAAAATGTATAGGCCATGAACATAAATGGTGTTAGTTAAAAATGATTTTCACTATTAGGATAGGATAGGAAAGGAAAGGATGGCATCATGGTTGTAGCACTTTAGTTTGCACACAGCTGCACTGAAAGTCCATATCTTTCCACAGGGTCACAACACTAAGTGATACAATCTGCAGTTCCGTTCCCAGAAGTATTTATCAGCGTATCAAGACACTGAAACGTCGTAGTAATATTCCATGCTATCATTTGGCAGTACACCAGGTACACCAAACAGTGGGACCATAATAACGTCTTCATCGCTTACGGTGGTGGACAGCATGTCGTGTCAACACCACGCTCTTAAGAGGCACACCAACGTAGAATTAGTGCAAAAACCAAATATAGTGCTCCATGATAATGAGGATGGACAAGACAAATGGATGTTACAATAATTTCAGGTAGTTAGGTCAGAAGGTGAAGGACATTAACTAACACACAAGTCTTGATTAGTGATTACATAAGTAGTTTGCGGTATCCATACTCTAGTCATTGAACATTTCTGTACCATGTATTTTAATATTACAGAACATGTTCATAAGAAGTCTTAATTATAGGCACTCAGTGGCCAGCAAGTATTGAATAGTATAAAACATTAGTCATCATTCAGTATTATTCATATCATTAAGAAATCATCATTAGAAAAATGTTAATTACAATCATAGCATTAATAAGCATGGGCATTATAAGTAATTACATTAATTATGGGCACTCAGTGGCCAGCAAGTATTGAATAGTATAAAACATTAGTCATCATTCAGTATTATTCATATCATTAAGAAATCATTATTAAAAAAATCAGTTAATTACAGTCATAGCATTAATAATCATGGGCATAATAAGTAATTACATTAATTATGGGCACTCAGTGGCCAGCAAGTATTGAATAGTATAAAACATTAGTCATCATTCAGTATTATTCATATCATTAAGAAATCATTATTAAGAAAATCAGTTGATTACAGTCATAGCATTAATAATCATGGGCATAATAAGTAATTACATTAATTATGGGCACTCAGTGGCCAGCAAGTATTGAATAGTATAAAACATTAGTCATCATTCAGTATTATTCATATCATTAAGAAATTATTATTAAAAAAATCAGTTAATTACAATCATAGCATTAATAGTCATGGGCATTATAAGTAGTCTCATTACAATAGATAGTGGCAATTATGTTTTGGTATAATTAAGAAGTCATTATTCAAGTGACATACTATTCAGAGCTGATCAGTATTATTCAGAATTATCATAAACTAGTGAAATTATGTGGGACTGTTAATACATTTTGTTTTTTCTGCTAGCAATGCATTGCTTTGGGTAATTATAAGGGAAAGCAAGAAGAAATAAGAGAAAAAATTGCTTCTAGGTTGTTCCTATAAATGAAAAGATGTGTAACGTCATTCGTCATGAGTCAGCTGTAGCAAGGTTATCACATTTATAAATGATAGACACAAGTGGGTAATAATAAAAAAAGTAAGTACTAGAACAGGTATAATAGGTAACAAGTTTAGTAAGTATCATAAAAAGCTTCTCCTGAAAAAAATACAAAATGGATTATTGAGCTGAAAGAAGAAACGCAGACTATGCTGAAAAGTAGTGAACTTCGAATTAACAGGTAGTGAAATGTGTATAAAAAATGTGTTCCATAGCTGTCCTTTCCAAATCTTCAGTCATCCTACTATGCAATATAACACCTGCTGTCAAAGCAAACTGCAACAAATACTTAAATAACTACATAGCATAAATACATAACTTCAACATTATCCTCATCTGTAAAGAAAAACTTCATTATCCATATTATCATAACTTCATTATTATCATCACCTGTAAAGAAAAACTTCATTATCCATATTATTATATTCTTCATCATTATTCATCATCAGCATTCATTATCATCTGCAAAAAAATCACTTCATTATTCATCACACAACTATTCCTTATACCTAGCATATTACATCACTTAAAACTAAGATGTGTAGTTCTGTCTGACAGCTTGCATCAATCGCTTCGTATTCTGAAAGAAAAAATTAGTTAAGACTGCTACTCTACGATGAGTATAGTATATTCTTGTTAATGCTTGTTAATCCTAATCCATTTACTCTTCCTCATAAGGTTATTGCATCTTCTTTCGTTTATTCCGTAGGTGAAATTCCCATTTCTGTTTAATGTATTTCCTTTACGCATCATTTCTTTCTTAAATTGATGAACAAAGATTAATGTCTTGCATTTAAATCAGATACCCATTAAATAATGACTGGTTAATGGTGACAAAATTAAGCATACAGCATAACATGACAGAAAACGTAATATGTCAAAGGCATAGACAGTGTTTAAAGGCAAAAAGTGTACAGAGAATATCATAATGCAGCAGCAAAAAAGGAAAATGTAAAACAGTCACGATGTTGAGATATCATAGGACAAAATGTCAAAGTCAAATGGTGTGTGTTATACCTTAACTAGTTCACAGTGCATACAAACAAAACATGAGAACAATCGTACATACATAAGAAAGACAAAATGTGACATTCGTTGTGCTCAGCTTGTATATGGTGTAGTTAATAGAAGCGATAATTAAAGACTTCACTGGAGAGACAATTTGATAAAATTAATGCGTCATTACAGAGAATTGCATAATTATTCATAAAATGCGTAAGTTCATCTGGAAAATATGCACGGTCTAGTGTGTAACGACAAGAAGAGCGACCTGCTAACCTTACCTTGCCGGGCACTTGCCAAGAAAAAATACGATAATCATCACTAAGTAGTCATGTGAATATAATTGCATAAGTGGTCATAAAAATTAGCAAATAGCATTACGGCGTGATAAATCATAAAGTATGTTCACTCAATAAAGGGTTTTATGTTTGACCAATGGTGGTTGCCTTTCGATTTCCTGGTTCTCAGAGTTTCGACGTGTACAACATTAGGGTGAGGAATGCTGCGAATCCGATATGGACCTGCGTACAGAAGTTCAAATTTACTGCACTTACCTTTTAATTTGCTGGATAAATAGTGTGTACGTACTAATATCTTCTGTCCAACGTGAAAGTCTCGGCGTCTACAAACCTGTTTTTACTGTCTTCTCCGGCGCTCTGCGGCACGTTTGATGTTGTTCAGCGCAATGTCAATTATTTCGTGGTGTCGTAATCGACGAGATGTAGGAAATGTTACTAATTCTTTGATTTTGTTTGGTGGTTCAACGTTTTTCAGTATTACAGACGGAGATATCATAGTGGATTCATTTGGAATGGAATTAATTACATCTTGGAATGAGTGTATGTGTGTGTCCCAATTAACATGTCTTTTGTGGCAGTATATTCTACACAGTTTACCAATTTCTTTCATTAATCGTTCACAAGGGTTCGAAGAAGCGTGGTACTTGGATATATAAATCGGAGAAATGTTTCTAGCTCGTAACATGCGTGTCCATACAGCAGAACGAAATTGTGATCCATTGTCAGAAATTACTTTCATCACATGCCCTACATGAAATAGAAAATGCTTTACAAATGCTTTCGAAACAGTTTTAGCAGTAGCTTTGCGTAACGGAGTGAAAGTAACAAATTTTGAAGTGAGTTCAACAGCGACAAAGATGTAGCAAAAACCTCTATTAGTTCTCGGAATTGGACCAAAAATGTCTACTGCGGCCATATGTCTTAATTTAACAGGTATAATGGGATATAATGGAGGAATGTGTGAAGTGGTGTCTGATTTAGCTTTCTGGCAAATTTTACATGACGCTAAAACTCGTCGTATACGTTTTTCCATATTTGTAAAATAACAGTTCTGTCTCAGTATAAGAAAACATTTTCTAGCTCCGTAATGTGCATAACTTAAATGAGTGTACCAGATTAATTTGTTAATAAGTTCGTCAGGAATGCATAATAACCAATTGTTGCTGTCTGGATGAGAGCGGCGAAACAGAATGTCATTGCGTACAGTGTAGTGGTTCCTAATCGTAACATTATTCTTATCTTGCCAAAGGTGTTTAATTTCTTTCCACACATTGTCTTTACTTTGCTCTCGTGCTATGTCCTGTAATGACGATGAAATAAAATTTTCAAATGCAACTTGCTGAATGTACATGACGCTGAAATTTGCTTTGCAGAAGTTGGTTGCGACGTCTTGCTGATTGTTGCTGAGAGAACGAGAAAGTGCGTCTGCTATAACATTTTGTGTGCCGGGAATGTGAACAATCGTAAAATTAAATTCCTGCAAATAAAGTTTCCATCTACTTAACCTGTCGTGAGTGAATTTAGCCGAAAGTAAGAATTGGATAGCTCTATGGTCTGTGTAAACGGTGGTATGTCTGCCATAAAGAAAGTGCCGAAATCTCGTAAAAGCCCATACAACACATAACGTTTCCAATTCTGTGACGGAATAATTTCGTTCAGCAGGTGACAAAATGCGGCTTGCAAATGCGATGTTTTTGATTACTGTAGACCCATCTTCTTCAATTTCCTGAAAAATGTGTACGCCTAAAGCTGTGTTGGAACAGTCGGTGGCAATAGAAAAATTTCGAGTAAGATCTTGGTGCGATAAAAGTGGAGCATTCAACAAAGCATGTTTCAGGTTCACGAATTCAGAATGTGCTTGCTTATCCCATGACCAAATAGTATTTTTACCTGTTAATTGGCATAATCTAGGCGCGTCTAAAGCAGAGTGATGAATAAATTTGCGAAAAAAGTTAATTAAGCCCAAAAAACTGCGTAATTGTTTCTTCGTCGTAGGAACAGTAATGTCACGTAGAGCTTGAAGTTTTTCTGGATCAGGCGCAATGCCTTCTGCTGAAATTACGTGTCCAAGAAATTTTATGGAAGTTTTGCCAAAGTGCGATTTACTGAGGTTAACTGTAAGTCCTTGTGCATGAAAAGTTTGCAACAGTCGTTCTAAAATCACATTGTGTTCAGACCAGTTAGCTTCTGCGATAAGAATGTCATCTACGTACGTCGTAATTCTGTCTTTAAGTTCTGTCGGAAGTATTGTGTTCAAACCGCGAATAAAAGCTGCAGAGGAAATAGTTAAGCCAAACGGTAATTTACAAAACTGATAACAGTCACCAAAACAGAGAAAAGCTGTGTACTTTCTGCAATTCGGATGGAGCTGAATTTGCCAAAATCCCGATTTCAAATCTAATGTAGAATAAATAGCAGTACCATGAAATTTCTGTAGTAGTTCATCTAATGTCTGTGGTCGATCTGTTTCATTAATAATAATGTCATTAATGTGACGTGAATCAAGTACGAGGCGAAGTGAGCCATCTTTTTTCTTAACAATATGCAGCGGGTTTATGTACGGACTAACTGCTGGTTCTATAATTCCTTGATCGAGCATATCCTGTAACTCTTTTTTAACTTGTTCTCTATGAATATACGGAATGGGATAATGCTTTGCTTTAAATGTATCATGCTGTTTGACTTGAAATTCGTACATAAAGCCGGACATAGTACCAGGAATGTTATCGAAAACTGGAGCTTGCTGTAAAAGAATTTTGTGTAATTGCGTTCGCTCGTCGTATGTATTTGCACTGCTTTGTTTAACTTTATCGGAAATCATCTGCATTACGTCGTAGTCAGCTTCGTCTGGAGTGTTATAGTTATGTACGTACGAGTCTGTGAACAATGCGGAATTACAGTCTATGTTACGTGTTGCGGAAATGACCTCTGTGCGGTTAATTGTTTGTTCTTCCGCAAATAGTGAGTGCTGAAATTCTAAAGCCAATTGCACATTTTCGTCCTTCAACATTAAATAAGAATTTTGAAAATCAACCACTGCGTCGTGTTGTACGAGAAAATTAGTACCTAAAATTACGTCTGTTGTCAATAAAGGAACAATCCAAAAATTTGAGTGAAAAGTATGACCTCCAATACAAAATGATAAATGCGTCTGTAATTTAACGTCTATTCCTTTACTCGAAACTGCTCCTTTTACTGTCGTTTTGCCTAATGGTAATGTAGGATAAGTATTCTCTTTGTTGCACTCATTAAAAGTCTCCTCATTTATAACTGACATAGGTGATCCGGAATCAATTACTGCTGAAAATTTCGATGAACCAATTTTAATTTCGATGACAGGATGTGAAATGGTTTTCTGAACAACTGGTCTTTCCTGTAAAAGAGTGTCTCGGATGTCGTCGAAAGTAATAACATTTTCGTGAACAACATTCTGCGTGTCAAAGGTAGTGCTTGTGTTATTGGAAGATGCGTCCTGTACAGTATCTAGTCAGATTCTATCCGACGTGTTACTATTATCAGGAGGATGATGTGGCATTTCTACTATTTGAACAGTTCTATTACTTCTTCCAGACGTATTACGCTCTGGATGATACCTACTGTCGGGTTCATTCATGAGAATATGTTCTTGCGGATGATTTTGCTGTTGGTAAGAGCGACTGTTATTAAACGTACGCTGAGAATTGTCCTCATTATTTTTACGTCTGTCGTGATAGTCATTCCTATACGGTGCATTGCGATAGGAATTGAAGTATTGTGTTTTCTGTACGTAGTTGTTTCTTTGCTGCCGTGCGTTACTGTTTGTTGTACCAGGGACTATACGTTCACGCGGCGAAACATTAAAGTTTGGTTGACCTTGTGCATTACATTGTTGGTTTGGTATTCTAACCGGATGACTTTCATGCTGTTGTGGTGGAAAACGTCCATTGTTACTAAAATATGGTTCCTGCTGTCGATAATTTTGACGGTATACAGAATTGGAATTTTGTCTGTTATTAAAGTTTTGGTGGTTGTCATTCCTAAAACGTCTGTTACTTTTACTATTGAAATTACGTGCCTGATCGTAATTACTGTAAGTTTGCTGACCTTGGTTGTTATATGAAAAATTTTTGTTTACGAAAGAATAATCAGATTGCTGCACTTCTAAAAGCTGCAGCAGATCTCTGAATGCCGAAATGTTTTCCTTTTGCTGACCCGTTAGGAGTGACACTCTTAATGATCGTGGTAATTTAGATATACATAATTGTATCAGTGCAGATTCACTATATGGTTCACTTAAGTACTGGTTTTGTTGGACCATATGCTCAAAAAATTGCGTCACACTGGGAAAATTTGTGTTTTCATAATTTGGCAAACTAATTAGCTGATCTTTAATTCCGCGCTGTGTCGTCTTCGACCAGTACGCTGACAGAAAAGCATTCTGAAATTCCTCTACTGAATAACATTGTCTCGCGATCGGCCTCATACGAGTTGCCGGTTCGCCTTCCAAAAAGCTGCAAATAAATCCCAGTTTGTGCGTTACAGGCCAAGTCGGTGGAAAAGCAAAGCTAAATTCTTGGATCCAATCTAGCGGGTGAATCTGTGTTCTGTCGTTTTTAAACACTTTAACTTTCTCACTGACAGAAAATGTTTGTAATCGAAATTATCGTCTCTGTGTGATGGAACAGGTTCAGGATTGTAAGAGAATCTATTGAACTGAGGTTGTTCGGAATCTTAAGTCCCGTACTCTCTGTAGATTACTCAAATTATGCGCGCTGCGCGAGTCTGACAAATGTTCGAAAAGTGGCATCTGCTGTGATGTGTTATTAACTGAATTATTTTTCATCTCTGTTACCTCCTGTTGTAAACTTGACAATTTTCTACGCAACGTGTTATTAGACGAATCAATCTCATTAATTGTCTGCTGTAAATTTTGAAATTCAGGTGTTTGGTTAAATGAAACCGGTGAAGTATCGTCTGATTTACTGTCATTACTTTCAATGACGTCAATACGACTGGCCAATTCATCACATTTTTCAGTCAGTATTTTAACCTGATCATCGGTTTTAGAATCAGACGCATTAATCTGTTTTTGCAAATTACGTGTAGTTTCGTTCAGTTTTTTAACATCAGCTTGAATTACATTGGAATCCTGTGTTAGTTCTAATTGTTCGAGCCTGTCTGTCACTGTTTGAATATCTACTGTGTGTGTATCTGTTTTTGCTTTAAGATCAGAAATTTCATCACGTAATTCCGCGTTCAACTGTTTGATGGAATTAGTTTCATCGGACACTGTGGCAATATTGTTGTCTACATATGTTTTTGCCTTCGCAAACATCTTACGTTTGTCTTCTTGTCTCTGTGCAGTGATTGTTTCCATGACTTGACGTTTGACTTTATTTTGATCCTCAATAAATTTGCGGAAACGCGTATCACTGTTTTCTATGTGAAGACTAAGACGCTCGTTAATTTGAGTGTTCTGTTGTTCGAATTTCGCGTCTATCTTTGCGTCCATTGTGCGCGAAAGTTCTACCGTCATTGCTTTAAACTCGTCCCGTAATTGTGTAGCTTTTTCAGAGCATTGTTTAGCGACTCCGCTAATTTCCGCTCTAAGTGTTTCCGTTGTCGTTGTTTGCATTTCCCTTAATTCCTGAGCAACAGACCTAATTTCTTCGCTACTTTTTCTTGAACAACCCTCAATTTCCTCGCGCAACTGTTCCTTGGTGTCATGACACTGCGCGGCAACGGCTCTAATTTGTTCACTAAGTTCCCTGGAATTGTCGTCTAATTTTTTATTAAGCTGTCTGGAATTGTTGTCTAGTTTTTCATTAAGCTGTTTGTTCTGCTCACTAAGTTGTCTGAAATCTTCACTAAGTTTATCTTGTTTTTCGTTCTGTTGTTTACCCTGTTGTACCAATATTGCCATAATTTGTTCCAAGGTAACATTACCTACTCTATTCTCTGTACTGTTTGACTGTGTATTTGCAATTGTCGCGTTTTGTGTGACCATTTGGTCATTCTGTACTTTACAAAAAGGTTTATCAGACGGATGTACACTGTCAGACATTATTTCGGAATTAAATAAGTCCGTCGTACTTTGTGTATCCAGTTCATTTTCATTAGACAAATTTGTCTGTTCGTCACGTGAATTTAGTAATCCGGTTGTGTTAACCTGGGCAGCGCACATTACAATAGAGCGTCCCGCGTCATCAATTGTCGTCAAATTAACAGAGGAGACAATTGAGTTCTCTTGTTCATCATTAAGGTAAAAGTCGTCATTCGCGGTTGGAACGCACTGACTGTTAGTGAACGCAGCATTGTCATCACTACTCTGCGCGTCACAATTGCTATCGGTCATGTTGTTTAAGTCGGAAATTTCATTCAAAATACCTCGCGATACACTATTCACAGTCTTTCGCGGCATTTTTACAATAGTCACAATTAATCACAAAACAAATAAGCACAAATGCAAAAAGCCACAAACAAAATTACAACAGAGCAACAAATTGCCGTTGACCTGTAGAAAGAAAGTCACAAGATTAGTAAAAGCGTTGCGCCAAATTCTAATTATATTCAAGTAAATAAGAACAGATATCTGACTGTTTTTCAAAAGACTCTCTACGAAATACGATCCTCGACTGGGTGTCGCCAAGTGTAACCTCCCCACAAAAAATTTAAATGACAATACTTAATAGGAATGGAGCCACAGCTGAGTGTAAGCTTCCCGCAGTTAAATTTAAGACACAATATTTATTAGAAATGTGAGCCAAGTATAAGCTCCCATAAAATAATGAAACATGATCCCATGACAATGGAAGTACAGTGATAATCAAAAATCAATTAAACCGAAATGTCGGTCTTTGGCCCTGTGCAAAAATCAGAATTAATTTCTTACCTTAGTAAAACTGCATATCAAAATTCTGCTCTTATTCTGCGCCACAGCTTGCAGCAGATGCATCGCAATAACTAAATTTTTTTGAAGTTAATTGAAATTTTTTTTGTTTAAAGGAAATGGAAGGAAATCGAATAATTCTTTGTTAAAATTGCTTTGAAATCAAAATTATTATTGGGGAGATTCTTTAAACTTCATTACATTTAATTTACATTACTAGCTGAGCGCGATCCTGCTTAATAATATACCTTGTCCTGAATCTCGACCATTGCGGTGCCGACGCCCGCCGACTGCTCACACACAACTGTACTCTCTCTCATCTAGACCCCGACTGCGTCATCTCCGACGCGCTACTCGCAACTCGTAGCTCGCAACAGAACTGAACTCTCGCGCTACTGCCTCTGCTCAGAGATTCTTACCATGCCTCACCATCGCCGCTACACAACATACGTGTTTCAACATTGGCTGGCGATTCTGCGCTATCAGGTGATCAGAAAATATTGAGTGTTACCTATTTCATTTCAGTGTTCCGATGCGTTCCGTATATTGGGTTCTAAAGTTGCATGTTTCACTTATGTACACAGATTGGCAGCAATTGCAAAATTAATTGGTATACGCGAGACTCGCTATAATCGTCATGGCTGTGGCATTTCTTCTAAGTCTGTCCTGCATTGCGTTGCTCTTCCTTCTGCTATATTGTAGAAAGACTTCGCAGAAATGCAGCCAGTGCACACGAATGCTGACAGCGATGGTCACGGAATGGTTCGGTAGTAGGAAGACAGGGGTCCAGACGGCCATGGGAAGACCATCTTGTTCGGCGTATGACTGTTTCGTATCTTGATGGGTCTGTAGCAGCAGTTGGCACCACAGTGGCGCAGCCAACTGTTACAAATCGATTACTGAAGAGACAGCTTCGAGACATACACCCCATAGCGAGCATTCCACTGACCCCAAACCACCGCCGTTTGCGACTCCAGTGGTGTCAAGCTACAGCCCATGGTAGGGTGGGATGGAGATCTCCTGTGTTTTATGATTAAAGCTAGTTCTGCGACGGTGCCTGTGACGTCGCAACATATTAGGGGATAACATTTATTGCAGTAAGATACCTAGACGTGGAGCCCGGTGAACGTACAGGAGACTGAAAAGTGGTGGCCTAGCCATGACTCACAAGCACATCTGTCGCTACTATCCAGAGTGAGAACGGGCTCCTGTGTCGCTTAGAACGACTGTGTATTCATGCCCCCTACGAATCTAAATGAAACATATTAAACATTAACCGATTATGTTCAAACTTGGTATCCTATTTTTTTGTTATTCAGAAGGAGATCTACTCCAAATTTCAAAGCTGTACTTATTGTAGTTTGAGAGATTCAGAAAATTACCTAAAAACCCCACAAATCGACGCTCAGAGCGAAAAATTCAGTTAGTAACAATGTTTGTCTTTTGTTATCATTTGAAATCATTAACAGAGTTCTCAAGGTAGCCAATCAATTTATTTGGATTTTTATTTTCAAAACTTTACTTACTTTTCATTTCGTAGATTAAAATTCAGTCAAAATTTATATCTGTTGATGATGTTGTTGTGTGAATATGTGGGAATGAGTGAGAGTGTGTACGTGGGACGTATGTTAAAAAAATTCAATATTAAATTATGTACAACATTACGCAATTGGAACGGGAGAAAGATGTGTTTGAAACACATTGCTGATGACGTATATCTAGGTGTGATTGCTTTTGGAAGAAGGCAGCCAGAATATTAGTTTAAAGTGCAATTGTTTTCTAAATTATTTTCAAGATTAATTTTATTTTCGTTTTGTTATATTAAACATTGTGTTAGTATTTGCATTTTGGAAGACACAAATGCGTTTCTGAGTAGTGGTTGGCTTAGATGAGTTTTGCCTCGAGAATGATCTCGAAGGATCATTCTGACTGGTCCATCAGACTGGTCAGCCAATCAGAATTAAGTAGTTCCCGCGCACAACTAGTTAGAATGCTGTGAGTGAGAGAGCATTCAGGTGGTCTCTCGCCAGCTTCGGAGGCACCAAGGTCATGTTAAATGTCTTAGTGTTCATTATGTGTAAGATGAAGAATTATCGAGAGCCGAGCGTTTAAAAAGGGGCGTGATGAAAGCCGTTGCAATTACGGACAGTTTGATGAAATTTTGGAGTTTTTGAATTGATTTGTTGGAAAGTTACGAGCGTGTACACTTTCGGCCTTTGTGAACATTCCGCGTTGTGTGTTCTGTAATCATTTATGGAGTATTTGGCGAGCAGTTTCTTTTAAAGAAACCAACTGAAAAGGATCGAATGTGAACCTCATTTACAGTGGCGGATCTGTGACTGTGAGATCGCTTCTTCAATCGGGTCGAACTTGTGTAAAATTCTGACTGCTTTGCGTGTGAAGTTTGTTGTTAGACTGAGCATTAACAATGATAGAATAGTTCTTCACTAAATGCGGGCTTGGTAGCGCATAAACTCTTGTTATTCAGCAATAAACGTTACTAGTCTGAAAATTGCAGGACGTTCATTTCAGTCAAATGCATCATATTACCGCACGAAATCCCGATAAATGGGAGATTGCAAGACCTGAAATACTACTAGAGTTTACGCGGAATTTGCAGGATAGTTATTAGGCGACGTCTTTCTTCAACACTGCTTTTTCGTCGTCTAGTTAGTATCTACGCTTGCAGAGAAAAGGGACAGCGAGCGGGCGCCGTAACGAGGTAGGTGGACATCCAATGTTGACTAGTACGACATACGACGAAAAATATCACGTGCCGGTGATTTGGAGGGGGGGGGGGGTGTTGGTTATGAGACCAGGTGGGTGCCTGCAACTAACCTGTCTGTTGCGCAGACACCCTGGACCTACGCCTGGAGATGTGGTCAGGGGTGCGATTTTGTTTGACAGCAGGAACCAGGAACACTCTTGTGCTTATTCCACACACCCTGACTGCAAATTGGTACGTAAATCTGGTAATTCGACCTGTTGTGCAGCCGTTCATGTACAGCATTGCAGGGGATGTTTTTCAAAAGGATAACTTTCGCCCATATACCGCTATTGTAAGCCAACGTACTCCATTGAGTTTCGAGATGTTACATTGGCCTGCTCGATCTCCAATCTCTCTCCGAGCACGTATGAGACTCAGTGGACGACAACTCCAGCGTCATCCACAACCGGCATTAACCGTTCCTATATTGACCGACCAAGTTCAACATGCAACGAATTCCATCCCACAAACTGACATCCAGCACCTATAGACATTCTCGTTTGGATGGTTGCGTTCAACATTCTGGCGGTAGCAGCGGTTATTAATGTATCAGCATTTGTAACGGCTTTTCTCGCGCTTGCAGTAACCAGTGATCTCTGCAACGTCAATCACTTACATATGCTACCTAGACGTATCCCGAACGTTCATTATTCTGCATTAATTATTGCCTGGAGCCGCGACAGTCAGATTTTGTTTTACACAGTCAGAATCTCGCCATTCTATTCAGCGTATATAACCACACGGTGGATCCGTTTCACCTCTTTCCGCTGTGGAGAAGCCCATGCAGGTACCTACACACCACCTCGCTCGCCGTGTTGGCATCCCTCGGACCTTGCGACTGGTCTTGCTTACGTGTGTGGCCCAGTCACTGTCATTCAGTCAAACTTCCCGGTCTCTGTCTAATTTAAATGTCAGACATAACGTCTGTAGCCTCACAAGCGCGATGGTCCACCGTCTTTGGCGACCATTAGCAATCATTCTGTGTGGTCACCAAGTGTTATGTTCACACCACCTCCCGTTTCTCACTGATACGTCCATACATTCCAGCAGCCATCTTGCCACATCATGCTTCACTCTCTGTCCCCACAGTATTACTTCTGATTCCACAGAGGCCGTAAAGATTACCTGTTTACAAGTAAAGATTACCTGTTTACAAAGAGCAAACTACAGGAAGTAAATCGAACGTTTAACGTCCCGTCGGCACTAGGTCGTTGTACAGGGTGCGTGTTAATAAAACCGACAAACTGCAGGGACGGATTGCTGACTGCAAATGGAGAAAAAGAGGTGTTTCTTGAATTGGGCGGTGTGCGTGCAAACGACAACAAATGGTCCCGGAACACAGTACAGAGCTGCATCGCATGCACGTCAAAATAGATATTCAAAGTGGACTCCATGGGACTGCAGGTGATAGCAACAGAAGCGGTTGTCATGCAGTACACACATAATCGTATTTCAGTTCGCTTGGAACTTGTATTAGAGTTCGTATGCATATCCCGTAGAACCCGTCCCACCAAATCTGGTGTGTGCACAGTCCGCTGCCTCGCTGAACGTTCATGTGTCTGAAAAGACCCATGATCACACAAATCCCCAAAAGTTGTTGTGTGACGTGGCTGTTGCCTGTGAAGGTACTTGTTTTGGTATGGCTGTGCTGCCTCTAGCCCGTACAAAAACACCATCTCGGCTTTTTCCCGACATGAATACGGGACCGTTCTGCTAATTGCAGCAGGCTGCATCAGTCACAAAGCCTGCAGCACACGAGAAATACCTGGCACATGGTCAGAGAAACTGTCATTCGTCAGCGCCATCTACCGTTGCAACCATGCGTTTCTGGACCCATGTTCATAGGACCTTTTTTTTCCAATTCCAGTCAGGAATCAGTCCCAACCGTTTGTAGGTTCTATTAATGTTCACCATGTATATGGAGCACTGAGATGAAATTTTTTCTGGCATACATATTTCTGGCATACATATCTGGCATACACGCACGCACGCACACACAAACACAAATAATGTCGGCATTCAGGCGCAACACACTCGCAACCTCCCCCTCCCCCCACTCCCCCACCCCGCTCCACGCACACAATACATATACACTTATTTGATTAATATCGTTTTCTGTAGTACATAAATTTGTATGTAAGTGGCGTGCATACATATCGTCAGTTTTGTGATTGATATCCCTAGAGAGATTAACATTATGTACCTACGTATCTATCAGTACAGATTCGAAGTAGGAGGGAGAGAAAGAAAAGAAAAATATATAGGATGAGCCCGAGATTTCCTGGAGGGAAGGAAGATTGGGTTTAACGTACCATCGACTTGAAGGTCCTTAGAGACGGAGAACAAGCTTGGATTGTCTCAAGGAAGGGGAAGCAAATCGGCCGTCCCCTTTCGAACAGAACAGTCGTTCTCCTAAATGCAAATCCAGTGTGCTAACCACTTTGCCACCTCACTCGGAGAGATTTTCTGGACATCGACCGTATGCAAATGATGGTCTGATGGACAAGGGCTAAGAGCTAGTGAAAAACGTATATAAAGTTGGATTGAAGCACGTGTGATTACGAGTAATTTTTGTAGGTGAGATTCCGAGAGCGATTTATCGGTGTAAATGACTAGGAACTGATCTTTGTACTGAATTAATGTGAGGAGTGATTAATTAAGAAACAGTACTTACGTCAGAGGCATAACACATCTAATATCTCTATGTGTCTTTTTGTTCAGTTTTGTAATGGCTGTTGCCAATTTGTCACCCATGAGTGTAAATAGCCCCCATGAACCATAGCCCTTGCCGTTGGTGGGGAGGCTTGCGTGCCTCAGCGATACAGATAGCCGTACCGTAGGTGCAACCACAACGGAGGGGTATTTGTTGAGAGGCCAGACAAACGTATGGTTCCTGAAGAGGGGCAGCAGCCTTTTCAGTAGTGGATGATTGACTGATCTGGCCTTGTAACACTAACCAAAACGGCCTTGCTGTGCTGGTACTGCGAACGGCTGAAAGCAAGGGGAAACTATGGCCGTAATTTTTCCCGAGGGCATGCAGCTTTACTGTATAGAAGAATGCTGAAGATTAGATGGGTAGATCACATAACTAATGAGGAGGTACTGGATAGGGTTGGGGAGAAGAGGAGTTTGTGGCACAACTTGACTAGAAGAAGGGATCGGTTGGTAGGACATGTTCTGAGGCATCAAGGGATCACCAATTTAGTACTAGAGGGCAGCGTGGAGGGTAAAAATCGTAGAGGGAGACCAAGAGATGAGTACACTAAGCAGATTCAGAAGGATGTAGGCTGCAGTAGGTACTGGGAGATGAAGAATCTTGCACAGGATAGAGTAGCATGGAGAGCTGCATCAAAACAGTCTCAGGACTGAAGACCACAACAACAACAACAACAACGAGTGTAAATAATCATTTCGTCCTGTATTCCCATAAAATCTTATTAAACGAAGGGACAGCAGACACTGTAGAATTGGCCACGATCTGCGCACAGCGTCTGGGAGGAGGCACATCTTTCCCTACCTCTTTGAGCACCGAAAAACATGGACAGCAAAATTGGACAAAACAAGAAGTGTTATGTGTGAATAACATATCATTCGTCGTAGAAGAAAAGGAAAATATTTATTATGAAGCAAATTCTTAGGCGAAATTTACTGAACAAGTAACATATTTATTTGGTACTGCTGAATCGTGAGTGTTTCAAAAGTAGGAATCTTAATTCATAACTTGCTCGACACCCAGTATCATGCAGTAGCTTATAATATAAAACTTTTAGGAAGCAGTAAAAAACAAATTCATGGCACGCCATATTATAATTTCAGTTACCAGTAACTACTAATTATGCTTTGTAATATAATAAAACTTGCTCAAAATGGAATCGCACGGGACTAAAATAATTTTCCGAATTGGACAAGTTTCCGGATTACTGAAAACCCACTAGGCTACGTAAAATTTGGCAGGTATCATGCACAAAAGTATAAATTTGTAGTTATGCACGTATTCACGTACCTTCATTCCTGCACAGTAGATGTTCATTCACTGTTTTTGTACAATAGAACACTAGACTATTTCACTAATTGATAAATAATGTGACATTTCTTTATTTTTACTTTAATTTTAAATTTGTGTATTGTTGTTTGTACATACATATTATTGGAGTGTTTATTTGCTTTACATTTCGCGTTTTTCGCCACGTATCAAGAAGGGAAACCTGTTTGAATTTTCTGTTTCAGATTTTTTTTCTACGCAATTTTTTGCTCTATACATTAGTTCCTACAGCTTGGGACAATTTTTGTGTGAAGTAAATTGCATAAAATTGTACATGCATGCAACCGTTTCTTGAGGCATATTAATTTTTATAGGGCATTATTTTGCTCCTCTTCTTCTTCCTTTGCTCCTTCCTGATCGTCTTCTGGGTAGAGTATTTCTATTCAACCCGTTGCTGTAGCAAAAGCGGAGTAAGTTGACAGAGAATAATCACTACGGATTGTAGTCACCGGCAGTACATCGAAGTGTTTCGCTTTTTAATTGATTCAGCAATTGCTGCTGCATTTTCTTGAGCTTCGATAGCCGCAGAAGCGTTTTATTCTTCAGCTACATATCCCGATTTGTTGAAGCACTTGGTAACAGTTTCGAACTTTATTTCTTTACTCCCAAGCCAATCTAGTTTACTGCACCAAGGACAGAAACTGATCGTGCAAGCGCAAATGCAAATTCGGCTTCTACAGCACTAAGAAGAAGAGACTGCATCAGTAATCGCCTTTAATGGGACCTGAATGTGTAAACAGCCCCCTGGTCCACGGGTTGTGTGAAGCTGATTGAACCTGGCGGGATCAACCAAATTGCACGTCTGATAACTTGACTTTTCGGTGGCAGGTTGCATCGTCTAGAAAAAGGACAACTTGGCAATTTTTTTTTTCATTTTGGCACTGAAAAATGGCAGCCATTCTTCCATTAAGACTATTCACCTTCCACACGCCATGTGACTAGAATCTTACTGACGTCTGTGTTTTTGAAACAACGGGTGTTTGCCATCTTTCCAGCAACCAGTGTCTTCTCCATTTCACCTAACATGTTTCCATATAGCAGTAAATTTCCTTAGACATTTTTTCGCCGGTTTACTTTCCGCATAGAACTGCTAGAGATTTTGGATGGTTCAAATGGCTCTAAGCACTATGGGACCTAACATCTGAGGTCATCAGTCCCCTGGACTTGGAACTACTTAAACCTAACTAACCCAAGGACATCAAATGGTTCAAATGGCTCTGAGCACTATGGGACTCAACTTCTGAGGTCATCAGTCCCCTAGAACTTAGAACTACTTAAACCTAACTAACCTAAGGACATCACACACATCCATGCCCGAGGCAGGATTCGAACCTGCGACCGTAGCGGTCCCGCGGTTCCAGACTGTAGCGCCTAGAACCGCACGGCCACTCCGGCCGGCAGAGATTTTGAAGGCAGTGTGAGATAAACTAGTCCCGTTTCATCGGCACTGAGGAGGTCTTTCGGATCATAAATCGCAATTAGTTGTGCAGTACTATCTTCCATTCTACACATTCCTGAGCTTCCCCGCACACTTCATTCCACACGATGTTGTGCCTGGCTTTGAAACTGTCCAGTCATCCTACGTATGCCTTAAGCTCCGTATTTCCAAGCTCTTTAGCGACTTTCAGGCTGTCACTCTGCAACATGGGTCCAGACACAGGTAAGCTTTCTGCCCGCGCATTTACGAACCATTCCCACCCTATCCCGTTAACTCTTTCAGTTCCTGTCTTCTTCACCTCTCGTATATTTGCCTGTTCCCTTTCATCCATTCATGATTGTTTGTTAAACTATCATAAATGTGTGTTTTTACGGCATTTGAAACGCAAAATTATTTCGCGCACATAGTCTGTCATTCTTATTCGCCTCTATTGCCTTAATCCTTCCGTTAAGTGTTTGGGGCACATACTTTTTGTTTAATATCGGAGTAGAGAAGCAACTTACACTGAAGCGCCAAAGAAACTGGAATAGGCATGCGTATTCAAATACAAAGATATGCAAACAGGCAGAATACGGCACTGCGGTCGGCAGTGCTATTTAAGAAAAGTGTCTGGCGCAGTTGTTATATCGGTTACTGCTGCTACAAAGGCAGGTTATCAAGATTTAAGTGAGATTGAACGTTGTGTTATAGTCGGCGCACGAGCGATGGGACACAGCATCTCAGAAGCATCGATGAAGTGGGGATTTTACCGTACGACCATTTCAAGAGTGTACCGGGAATGGAATGGATGGTGTCTTGAAGGGAGGATATAAGATGAACATCAACAAAAGCAAAACGAGGATAATGGAATGTAGTCGAATTAAGTCGGGTGATGCTGAGGGAATTAGATTAGGAAATGAGACACTTGAAGTAGTAAAGCAGTTTTGCTATTGGGGGAGCAAAATAACTGATGATGGTCGAAGTAGAGAGAATATGAAATGTAGACTGGCAATGGCAAGAAAAGCGTTCCTGAAGAAGAGAAATTTGTTAACATCGAGTATAGATTTAAGTGTCAGGAAGTAGTTTATGAAAGTATTTGCATGGAGTGTAGCCATGTATGGAAGTGAAACATGGACGATAAATAGTTTGGACAAGAGGAAATAGAAGCTTTCGAAATGTTGTGCTACAGAAGAATGCTGAAGATTAGATGGGTAGATCACATAACTAATGAAGAGGTATTGAATAGGATTAGGGAGAAGAGGACTCTGTGGCACAACTTGACAAGAAGAAGGGACCGGTTGGTAGGAAATGTTCTGAGGCATCAAGGGATCACCAATTTAGCATTGGAGGGCAGCGTGGAGGGTAAAAATCGTAGAGGGAGATCAAGAGAAGAATACACTAAGCAGATTCAGAAGGATGTTGTTTGCAGTAAGTACTGGGAGATGAAGAAGCTTGCACAGGATAGAGCAGCATGGAGAGCTGCATCAAACCATTCTCAGGACTGATGATCAGAACAACAACAACACAAACAACAACCATGAATATCAGAAATCTGGTAAAACATCAAATCTCCGACCGCTCCGGCCGGAAGAAGATCCTGCAAGAACGGGACCAACGACGACTGAAGAGAATCGTTCAACGTGACATAAGTGCAATCCTTCCGCTAGTTGCTGCAGATTTCAGTGGTAAGCCATCAACTAATGTCAGCATGCGAAGCATTCAACGAAACGTCATCGTTATGGGCTTTCGGAGACGAAGGCCCATTCGTATACCCTTGATGACCGCACGACACGAAGTTTTACGCCTCGCCTGGACCCGTCAACGCCGACTACAGATGACTGGAAATAGGTTGCCTGGCCGGACGAGTGTCGTTTCAAATTACATCGAGCTGATGGACGTCTAAGGGTATGGAGACAACCTCATGAATCCATGGACCCTGTATGTCAGCAGGGGACTGTTCAAGCTAGCGGAGGCTCTTTAATGGTGTGGGGCGTGAGCAGTGGGAGTGATATGGGTCCCCTGATGCGCCTGACAGGTAACACGTACGTTAGCATCCTGTCTGATCACATGCATCCATTCATGTCCATTGTACATTCCGACGAACTTGGGCTATTCCAGCAGGATAATGGTACCCGCCACACGACGAGGATTGCTACAGGGTGGCTCCAGGAACACCCTTCAGAGTTTAAACAGTTACGCTGGCCCCAAACGCCGCAGACATGAACATTATTGAGCATATTTGGGATGCCTTGCAACGTGCTGTTCAGAAGCGATCTCCATCCCTTCGTACTCTTACGGATTTATGGACAGTCGTGCAGGAGCCATAGGGCCAGTTCTCTCCAGCACTATTTCAGACATTAGTCGAGTCCATGGCACGTGGTGTTGCGGCACTTCTGCGTGTCGCGGGGGCCCTACTCGATGTTAGGCGGGAATCTATTGACACACAGTCAACACGGATGTAGAAAACATCTTTCTTGTTTAAACACAACTAGCTCTTTACACACACAAAGTGTTGAGTGCTATTTACAAGGAATTTCAAATAGATTCCGTATTTTTAGATTTCCACAAGTATTTTGACACTGTATCACACTTGCGGCTTGCAGTGAAATCTACACCTACATCTACATCTACATTTACATTTATACTCTGCAAGCCACCCAACGGTGTGTGGCGAAGGGTACTTTACGTGCCAGTGTCATTACCTCCCTTTCCTGTTCCAGTCGCGTATGGTTCGCGGGAAGAACGACTGTCTGAAAGCCTCCGTGCGCGCTCGAATCTCTCAAATTTTACATTCGTGATCTCCTCGGGAGGTATAAGTAGGGGGAGCAATATATTCGATACCTCATCCAGAAACGCAACCTCTCGAAACCTGGCGAGCAAGCTACGCCGCGATGCAGAGCGATTCTCTAGCAGAGTCTGCCACTTGAGTTTGCTAAACATCTCCGTAACGCTATCACGGTTACCAAATAACCCTGTGACGAAACGCGCCGCTCTTCTTTGGATCTTCTCTATCTCCTCCGTCAACCCGATCTGGTACGGATCCCACACTGATGAGCAATACTCAAGTATAGGTTGAACGAGTGTTTTGTAAGCCACCTCCCTTGTTGATGGACTACATTTTCGAAGGACTCTCCCAATGAATCTCAACCTGGTACCCGCCTTACCAACAATTAATTTTATATGATCATTCCACTTCAAATCATTCCGCACGCATACTTCCAGATATTTTACAGAAGTAACTGCTACCAGTGTTTGTTCCGCTATCATATAATCACACAATAAAGGATCCTTCTTTCTATGTATTCGCAATACATTACATTTGTCTATGTTAAAGGTCAGTTGCCACTCCCTGCACCAAGTGCCTATCCGCTGCAGATCTTTCTGCATTTCGCTACAATTTTCTAATGCTGCAACTTCTCTGTATACTACAGCATCATCCGCGAAAAGCCGCATGGAACTTCCGACACTATCTACTAGGTCATTTATATATATTGTGAAAAGCAATGGTCCCATAACACTCCCCTGTGGCACGCCAGAGGTTACTTTAACGTCTGTAGACGTCTCTCCATTGATAACAACATGCTGTGTTCTGTTTTCTAAAAACTCTTCAATCCAGCCACACAGCTGGTCTGATATTCCGTAGGCTCTTACTTTGTTTATCAGGCGACAGTGCGGAACTGTATCGATCGCCTTCCGGAAGTCAAGGAAAATAGCATCTACCTGGGAGCCTGTATCTAATATTTTCTGGGTCTCATGAACAAATAAAGCGAGCTGGGTCTCACACGATCGCTGTTTCCGGAATCCATGTTGATTCCTACAGAGTAGATTATGGGTTTCCAAAAACGACATGATACTCGAGCAAAAAACATGTTCTAAAATTCTACAACAGATCGACGTCAAAGATATAGGTCTATAGTTTTGCGCATCTGCTCGACCACCTCTTTTCCAATCAGTTGGAACCTTCCATTCCTCTAGAGGCTTGCGGTACGCGACTGTTAGAAGGGGGGCAAGTTCTTTCGCGTACTCTATGTAGAATCGAATTGGTATCCCGTCAGGTCCAGTGGACTTTCCTCTGCTGAGTGATTCCAGTTGCTTTTCTATTCCTTGGACACTTATTTCGATGTCAGCCGTTTTTTCGTTTGTGCGAGGATTTAGAGAAGGAACTGCAGTGCGGTCTTCCTCTGTGAAACAGCTTTGGAAAAAGGTGTTTAGTATTTCACCTTTACGCGTGTCATCCTCTGTTTCAGTGCCATCATCATCCCGGAGTGTCTGGATATGCTGTTTCGAGCCACTTACTGATTTAACGTAAGACCAGAACTTCCTAGGATTTTATGTCAAGTCGGTACATAGAATTTTACTTTCGAATTCACTGAACGCTTCACGCATCGCGTGGGTATGGAATATTTCTCAGTTGTGTGACTGGATTTGTGATTTACGTACTGTCAGAGAGGTCAAAGTTCGTAGTAACGTTCTTTGATGTCATGTCCACATCCGCAATACCGAACCTCTTTTCTTGGTTTTGCGATTCTTAACATCATAGTCAGGGCTGTACAGTGTTTGCGATAAACTAGTCCCGTCGTCGTGAATAACTAATTATGCTGTAACAGAGTAGCACTGTATAAGCTCTTTCCTGCATTGCACAGTGAATTATGAATTAAGTTTTAAAATTTGCATTCCGTTTCCACGTTAGGCAAGTTCCACTTTATACAAAAAGTTAGCATATGTGTTGAATACGTCGGGACTGAAATACCTGTACGGTTTGGGTAGAGTTCCGAATTATACTCGTACGGCTTTGAACAAGTTTTACTATATTTAGAGGTGCCGAATGTTGTGTATATGTTTAAATCATGTACGTGAGTTGTGAAAGCAATTTTGCCACCGAGGTTAAGCATGGACAACATTGGTCAGAAAGCAAAATAAAGTTAAGTGAAAGACCAATACGGATTTAGAACCTTCTCGGTATGGGCAAAGAGGTAGAAAGAAATCGGGTCAGGGTGTTTGCCATAGTCAATTAACGAGAACGCCAGATAACCCGAAACCAGATTATCGGATGCAAAGATAAACTACCGTTTTGCCGAATACAAATCCTGTGTTAATCAATGCGTCATCTCGCCTTGCCACGTAGTTTATACAATCTCTTAATTCCTGCCAATGAGGCCCTTGCAGTCTGCTTCATGTTAAGAAAAAAAAAAAATCGTTCCCTTCGGACTAAAGATTAATTTTCACAAATAATCAACCGAAACTGGATGTCTCAGGCAAGTTAAGCAAAAAATCTCATTACTGATACAAAGCGTTTTTTAATTACGGGTTCACTTGAAAATTTCCAATTTTTCACACACTCATTTTCATTCTACGGGGTCCATAAATACTGATATATTTGAAGCTAACTTATTTCTGCGGGGTTATGATTTGGCACAGTACATGTATGTCAATAGTTTTAATAAACTAGCACACAGCTAGATATACTTCTTTGTTATTTTTTTTAATATTTGAAACCTCCAAATCATCACCATCTTAAACTAATGTCACGTATTTGTTCCTAGACGTCTCTTCAGTCTACAGAACCCCGCCGACCTAACAAAGCTCATTTGCGAGCATACGCGCTTGTATAGTACGGTAGCCAGATCAAATGGTGGCGAAGGCATAAATTTACCACCAGTAACTGGTTCTGAAGGGGAAAATAGGCGTTGACACAAAATTCCTGATAACCAGCTAAGCATCATTGCCCATAAAAGGCCCAAATACTCATCACTGACTTAGTGTCGAGGACATGTAAAGAGTGTTAACGGTCCTTCCTACGATCGGGACCATAAGCTCAGCGACGCTCTTGAAGCAATGCACAAGGAATGGGCCATGCGACGGCAGCTAGTTTTATCCACTAGCTCATAGAAGCATCATATTCAACAAGAAAAAAACAGTATATTACAAAGCAGCGTGAGACAGATACACGTAAGACACTAGACAACCAAACCGCTCAAGTTTCAATCAGAGAGGCTTGTGCCAGGCTGAGACTAAGTAAATAGTTTTGCAGACCGTTTCATGTCCTCTCATCTGTTACAGTCATTATTTATACGGTAACTCAAATGAAAAGTGGGCTGTCACGGTTTCCGTCATTGATATCAGAAGCTGAAATCAGTCACTGATGTTAAAGCTCAGCGATCTGTGCTAATATTTATTTCCTACACTTAGTCTTGTGAAGTTCTCAGTCTTCATTTGATTATTATGGTAATGAGTTTCGATAAGGTAAAAGTGTGACACACATAGTTTAAAACTTTGAATTAACAGTTCTTTCACTGTTTGGGCCTCCATTTTAGAAGCATCAGATTTTTCTATTATTCAGTTAATTCTCTTTTTCCTATGCTGTGCATCATCTAACTTACCTCTCACAGAGAACTGATAGCCAACATGTAAGTGTGGTAGGAGATACTTTATTTTCAAACATTTAAAAGAGCAAAAGGCTCGATTGCTAGAATAGCTGGAGATTCATTTGCGTTAGTTTAAGGAACCATTAAATTTGCTGAATGAGAAGACAAAGAGTTACAGACCCACGAATATCTCAGCATCTTTGCAGATGCCCTTCTGCTAAATACCAAGGAATTCTGCAGATGAAGCGAGCTTGATAAATGTCTCTAGTCATATACGTAGGCTCTGAAGCTAACTAAGTGGTGTCTGCACTAATTACTAACAGTATACTGTTCTCTATGGACTTGTGCTTTAAAATACAGCGAACAGGAAAAAAGGAAAATGTGGTAGTATTAACAACATTTCTGCATATACTTTCACGAGCCCTGTGTCGATAGATTCGTAACATTAATCACAAATAATTCTACAGTAAGACCCTCTACATCTACATCTACATCTACATCTGCATTATTACTCTCCAATTCACAATTAAGTGCCTGACAGATGGTTTGTCGAACTACCTTGAAGCAACTTCTCTACTATTCCACTCTCGAACAGCGAGCAGGAAAAATGAATGCTTAAATTTTTCCGTAAGAGCTCTAATTTGTCTTACTTTATTATTATGGTCTTTTCCCCCTATGCAGTTGGGCACCAACAAAATATTTTCTCACTCTGTGGAGAAAGTTAGTGATATAAATTTCATGAGAACGTACTGCCTCAGCGAAAATCGCTTTTACTTTAATGCCACGTTAATTCGTGTATCATATCCTTGACACTCTCTCTCTTATTTCACGAAAATGGAAAACAAGCTGCCCTATTTCTACTTTATCGACGTCCTCCGTCAGTCCCACCTGATGCGGATCCAACGCCGCACAGCAGTACTCCAGAGGAGGGCGGACAAGCGTAGTGCAAGCAGTCTCTTTAGTATACCTGTTACATCTTCTAAGTGTTCTGCAAATAAATTGCAGTCTTCGCTCTGCTTTGCTTTCTCCACAACATTACCTATGTGACAGTTCCAGTTCAAGTTATTCGTGACTAAATCTCTAAGAATTTAGCTGAGTTACAGCCTTTAAATTTGGGTGATTTATCGTGTAACTGAAATTTAGCGGATTCCTTTTAGTACCCATGTGGGTGGCTTCACACTTTTATTTACAGTCAGTTGGCACTTTTTGCATTACACAGATATCTTGTCTAAATAATTTTACAGTACGTTTTGATTATCTGATAACTTTACAAGACGGTAATGACTGAATCGTCTGCAAACAATGTAATAGGGCTGCTCACATTGTCTCCTAAATTGTTTATGTAGATCAGGAGGCCCTATAAGAGTTCTTTTGGGAACACCAGACAATACTTCTGTTTTACTTGATGTCTTTCCGTCAGTTACCACGAACTGTGATTTTTCTGACAGGAAATCACGAATCCAGTCACAAAACTGAGACGATACTGTATATGCACTCTATTAAAAGTCGCTTGTGAGGAACAGTGTCGTAAGACTCCTGGAAATCTAAAAATATCGAGTCAGTTTGATGTCCCCTGTCAATACCACTCATTACTTCGTGAGTATAAAAAGCTAGTTGTGTTTCACGAGAACGACATTTTCTGAATCCCTGTTGACTATTTTTCAATAAATCGTTTTCTTGGAGGGGATTAGTAATATTTGAGCACAGTATATGTTCCAAAATTCTACTGCAAATCAACGTTAGTGATATAGGTCTGAAATCAGCGGACTACACCTATTGTCTTTCATGGGTACTGTTCTGACTTGCGCAACTCCCCAGTCTTTGGGGACGGATTTTTCTACGAGCGAGAGGCTGTTTATGATTGCTTAGTGTGGAGCTGTTGTATCGTTATACTCTGAAAGGCACCTGACGGTATAAAATCTGGACCGGAGGCCTTGCCTTTCTTATGTGTTTTAAGTTGCTTCACTACACCGAGGATATCTACTTCTAACTTACTGAAGTTGACAATTCTTGATACGAATTCTGGAATAAATGGTTCAAATCGCTCTGAGCACTATGGGACAACATCTGAGGTCATCAGTCCCCTGGAACTTAGAATTACTTAAACTAACTAACCTAAGGACATCGCACACATCCGTGCCCAAGGCAAGATTCCAACTTGCGGCCGTAGCAGTCGCGCGGTTCCAGACTGAAGCGGCTAGAGCCGCTCGGCCATCGCGGTCGGCAATTCTAGAATATTTACTTAGTCTTTTTTATGAAGGAATTTCGAAGAACCACGTTTAGCTACTCTGCTTTAGTGACACTGTCCTCAATAACATTAGCATTGTTATCGCGCAGTGAAGATATTGATTAGTGTTGAAACTGCTGAACTTCACTTACGACCAGAATCTCTTGGGATTTTCTGACAGACTTCGAGACAGGTTTTCGTTTGGGAAACTATTAAAAGCATTTCAGATTGAAGTTCGCACCCAACCGTTCAATGACACCATAGCTGCTTCGTATTAAATTATAATTCCACATCGAAAAATATGCTACCAAAAATTATTTTTAAAATAACTGTCTCTCAAAAAAGTATTACTTCGTTTCACACCTTTTTTTCAAGCAATACATTGTTGATTAAGACTTTTTGGCCAGAAGCTCTACAACGAAGAAAAAATTCTCGTTTATTCTGTAAGCTGCCCATCAAATGATGGAGACGTTGTTTTCAATGTCGTCTTGCTGTTCTATCTCAGGTATTGTCTAAGTTCTTTGTTATTGTTGTGATATAGTTTCAATCCTAAGATTGGTATGATGTAGCTTTCTATGCCATTCTATTCTGTGAAAGCCTCTTCATAACTGCTGCAACCTATATCTACGTCTACGTTCTACACAGATTCTACACAAGCCATCGTATGGTGTGTGGCAGAGGGTACTACTACTAGTCAGTTTCTTTCCTGTTCCACTCGGAAATAGAGCGAGGGAAAAATGAATGTCTATAAGCCCCAGTATTAGCCCTAATTTCTTATCTTCCTGGTCCTCACGCACCATGTCTGTTGGCGGCGGTAGAATCGATAGGCAGCTTCAAATGCCGGTTCTCTAAATTTTCTCAGTGGAGTTGCTCGAAAAGAATGTTGCCTCTCCTCCAGGTATTTCCATTTGAGTTCCCGAAGCATCTCCCTAACACGTGTTTGTTCGAACCTTCCGGGAAAAAATCTAGTAAGCCTCCTCTGAATTGCTTCAGTCGCTCCTTTCATTCCAACCTGGTGCGGACCCAAACACTCGAGCAATACTCAAGAATAGGTCGCACCAGCGTTCTATAAACTGCCTTCTTCACAGATGAACCACTAATTCCTAAAATTCTCCCAATAAACTGAAACAGACCATACGCCTTCCCTACCATAGTCATCACATGCTCACTCCATTCCGTACCGCTCTGCAATGTCACGACCAGATATTTAAAATACCTGACTGTGCCAAGCAGTAAGACACTAGTGAAGCTGTAACCGAACATTACAGATGTGCATGTTTGTTCTTCCTACTCATCCAAATTAACTTACATTTTTCCATATTCAGAGCTAGCTGCCATTTATTACACCAACTATAAATTTTTTTGAAGTCATCTTTCAGCTTCCTACGGGAGATCGAGAGATTTGCGACAAATGCAAGTTAGATAGGGGGCCAATGACGGAGGGTACTGTTCGTAAAACCGAATTGGGATTCCATCTGGACCTGGTGATTTTATAGCTGTCAGATCTTTCAGTTTTTTCTCTACACCAGGGATGATTATTACTACGTCATCCATAGGGGAGCCTGTCCCATGTGGTCTATTTACTGTGGTCAAGCATTGGCTTCCCTCTACGATTTTATCGATCCTTTCTGTTAACCAAGTTTTAACACAATTTTGCTCCATTGGATTCAGTAACTCCTAATTAGTTATTCGATGTACCCATCTAATCATCAGCATTGTTCTGTAGAACCACCTTTCGAAAGCTTAAATTATCATCTTTTCTAAACTATCTATCGCCAACGTTTCACTCCCATACAAGACAACACTAAGCCAAATACTTTAATAAAAGACTTATCATCATCTTTAACTGTTGCTGTCCTATCTTCATCAGTTGTGTGTAATATTATGTTGAAAATTATTACTTTGCATCCGTCTAATTACAAATGAATGAAACAAGTTTTTCGTGCCATACACAAAAGTCTTTATTATTTGCAAGGTATTATCCGTGTCTGTGACAAAGATATTTGTGCTTATAATATTTTATTTCACATGTTGGATATTAAACATTGAGGTTATAAAAATTTCTGGCACCCTGCTTTTCTGTGACATAATCATAGTTTATACATCCGTTTACAAACTTCTTTTTACGCTGCTGTACATGTATCCTTTTTCTCGTTTTATAGCTGTTATTCTTCGGCTTACTGCCATATGAAATTTCGTTTTTACGGCGCTAGGGAATGGACACTCATTTACTTGATGTAATTTATTAAGTATCGTTTCCAAATGTAGAATGTTATCGCGAACTATGGAATGTGTGTTTGTGACGTCTATTATCTATTACTGTGTGTAAATGAATCTATATTTCTTTTAATATTGTATTAAATGGATAATTCTGTTACCTTAACCGGCCGGAGTGGCCGAGCGGTTCTAGGCGCTTCGGTCTGGAACCGAGCGACAGCTGCGGTCGCAGGTTCGAATCCTGCCTCGGGCATGGATGTGTGTGATGTCCTTAGGTTAGTTAGGTTTAAGTAGTTCTAAGTTCTAGGGGACTGATGACCTTAGAAGTTTAGTCCCATAGTGCTCAGAGCCATTTTTTGTTAAAAAAATGGTTCAAATGGCTCTGAGCACTATGGGACTTAACATCTATGGTCATCAGTCTCCTAGAACTTAGAACTACTTAAACCTAACTAACCTAAGGACATCACAGAACACCCAGTCATCACGAAGTGAATTGGTACAAGACACTTGGGATGATTATTTTTCCTAGTGATTTTGACATTTTCTTCTAACTTGGTAGATTGATGGTTATGGTGTGTTAAGTTCTCTGCCAATCTGGCTCTGAGCAGTATGGGACTTAACTGCTGTGGTCATCAGTCCCCTACAACTTAGAACTACTTAAACCTAACTAACGTAAGGACATCACAAACATCCATGCCTGAGGCAGGATTCGAACCTACAACCGTAGCGGTCGCGCGGTTCCAGACTGTAGCGCCTAGAACCGCTCGGCCACTCCGGCTCTCTGCCAATCTGGAACAGTTTGTTTCACACGTCCTACACTTGATATGTTCTTTGTACCGTGTTTTAAAACATACATCCTACAGTAATAAGACAGATTCAGGGTTAGAATTATCATCATAATACCTTACGACACGGAAACGTATATTAGAGTTTAACACATTTCTCATCTTCAAAAACGCTTTTCCTACTATTGTGTGTCTGCATCTATACCCTCCCTTCCTCGGCTATGGTCGGTTATTTTGTTACCCGAATAGTAAAACGCGGCTACTATTTCAGCATATCTGATTTTAAAGTGTTTGATTGTCCTTCGCATTATGTGCTACCCATTCCGTTAAATTGCTCTTCCGAGTCCATTGTCGTCGCGGAGAGAATTACATTGTCATCAGCAAACTTCAAAGTTTTTATTTTTCTATCTGATTTTAATGTCTTTTCCAGATTTCTCCTTTCCGTTTAGTCAGCGTGCATACTGAATGGCACTTGGGTTACGAAAAAAAAAAACTATATCAGTGCTTTCCCTTCATTCTTCATTTCGTTCGACTCTTATAACTGTACCCTGGTTTCCGTATACGTTATAGATAACCTTTCTCTCCCAGTACTTTATCCTTGCTACCGCCAAAATTTAGTCAGCGTGCAGACTGAATGGCACTTGGGTTACGAAAAAAAAAAAACTATATCAGTGCTTTCCCTTCATTCTTCATTTCGTTCGACTCTTATAACTGTACCCTGGTTTCCGTATACGTTATAGATAACCTTTCTCTCCCAGTACTTTATCCTTGCTACCGCCAAAATTTCAAGGAGTGTACTGCAGTCAATATTGTCAATAGTTTTCTCTAAATCTATAAATGCAATAATATATGTTTGACTTTCTTCTAAGATCAGTCTTAATGTAAGTTAAGTTCCATACATTTCTCCCGGACCTCCCCAGACGTCAGCTTCTACTAGTTTCTTTTCATTTTCGTAAATAATTGGCGTCCGTAATATGCAACCTTCATTTATTAAACTGATAGGTGCACCACCAGTCTAGAGATAGCATCTTTGATTACTAACCAAAACGTCCACGGTCCCGGATTCGAAACCGCCATTCATTAAATTTTCAATAAAAATCATCAGCAATGGCGGCCGAAGACATCGGCCACAAGAGGTCGCCCTAATACTGCCAATGGCATTGTCACAAAGAGACGAGCAGCAGACAGAGTTTCAGGGGACTCTCATGCCCTTGGGGTGGGCAACTGTCCCTAAAAGACGGAAGAATCAGCAATGATCAACGACAAGAGGATGCAGAAGTCAACGGAACATGTGGCCTGTAACTGAAAGAGTGCAGTGAAGATCTCTCCACTGGCAAAACATTTGGGACTACTCCCCCATTCGGTTCTCAGGGAGGGCTGCCAAGGAGGAAATGATCATGAGAAAAAGACTGAAGAACCAATGAAAGGATAACGTTATATGAGTCTGGGCATGGATTGTCAGAAGTTCGACCATGCTACGGAAGCCAGGATATCTTAAAAGGGAAACTCTAAGGTTCAATCTAGATATACTGGGCATTAGAGAAGTGAAATTGGAGTTTTCTTCTCAGATAAGTATTGGGTAAAATCAACAGCGGCAGGAAATTATGTAACGGGAGAAGGATTCTTTATGATTTCGAAGGGAAAGCAGAGAGTGAGGTACTGCGAACAGTTAGTGATAGGATTGTTCTCATCAGAATCGGCGGCAAATCAACACCGACAGTTCAGCAGAAAATGAAGACATACAGTATGAGAATAGTGGACGGGTAACTCAATATGTAAATGGAGATGAAAACCTAATAAACGTGGGAGGGGGGGGGGGGGAGCTGGAATGCGGTTGTAGGGTAAGGAGTAGACGGAAGAATTGTGGGAGAACAGGAATGAGAGAGGAGAAATTCTGATTAAGTTCTGCTGCAAGAAATTTGAGCTAGAATTGGGGACTACTCTGTTCAAGAATCACAAGAAGAGAAAGTATACTTGCAAAAGCCAGGGAGATACTGGCAGATTTCAGTTGCATTACACCAAGGTCAGGCAGAGATTCCAAAATCAGGTATTGAATTGTAAGGGTATTCATATATGTACTAAGATCACAATTTAGTACTGATGAAGAGTAGGCTGAAGTTTAAGAGACAAAGTCAGGAGGAAACTATGAGCAAACTTGTAGGATACTGAGGAATGAAGAGATACGCTTGAAGTTCTCTGTGGCTACAGATACTGCAATAAGGAATAGCTCAGTAGGGAGTATAGTTGAAGAGGAATGGACATATCTAAAAAAGGAAATCACAGATGTTAGTGACAAAAAGATAAATCCTTCAGCTGATCGATGAAAGAAGGAAGTACAGGAATGTTCAGAGAAAGTCTGGAATACAGAAATACAAGTCACTTAGGAATAAAATAAATAGAAAGTGCAGGGAAGCTAAGGCGAAATGATTGCATGAAAAACGTACTCTGCAGTATTCAGTTCAGGACTGTGCAGGCCATTCCATTACAGGGATGTTATTGTCACGTAACCACAACGCCACAGGTCATGCATTATGAGCAGGTGCTCGATCGTGTTGAAATATGCAATCGCCATCCCCGAATTGCTCTTTAACAGTGAGAAGCAATAAGGTGCTTAAAACATCAATGTAGGTTTATGCTGTGACAGTGCCACGCAAAAAAACAAGGGGTGCAAGCCCCCTCTACGAAAAACATGACCGCACCATGACACTTTCGCCTCCGAATTTTACTGTTGGCACTACACACGCTGGCAGATGACGTTCATCGCCAGACCCCACACCCTACCACTGGATCGCCACATTGTGTAATGTGATTCGTCACTCCACACAACGTTTTTGCACTCTTCAATCGTCCAATTTTTGTGCTCCTTACACCATGCGAGGCGTCGGTTGGCATTTACCGGGGTGATGTGTGGCTTATGAGCCAACCGTTCGACCATGAATCTAAGTTTTCTGACTTCCATCCTAACTGTCATAGTACTTGCAGTGGATCCTGATGCAGTTTGGAATTCCTGTGTGATGGTCTGGATAGATGTCTGCCTATTACACATTACGACCCTCTTCAACTGTCGGCGTGTCTGTTAGTCAACAGACGAGGTCGGCCTGTACGCTTTTGTAATGCACGTCTCCCTTCACGTTTCCACTTCACTATCACATCGGAAACAGTGGACCTAGGGATGTTTAGGAGTGTGGAACTATCGCATACAGACGTATGACACAAGTGACACCCGATCACCTGACCACGTTCGAAGTCCGTGAGTTCCGCGGAGCGCCCCATTCTGCTCTCTCACGATGTCTAATGACTACTGAGGTCGCTGATATGGAGTACTCGGCAGTAGGTGGCAGCAAAATGCACGTAATATGAAAAACGTATGTTTTTGGTTGTGTCCGTATACTTTTGATCAGAGTTATGTCAGTACCAGCTTTCTTTGGAATAAGACTTATTGCATTCTTTTTGAATTCTGAACGTATTCGCCTGTCTCATATATCTTGCGTACAAGATGAAATAATTGTTTCGGTGCTGGCTCTCGCAACGAACTCAAACATTCTGAGGAAATTTCAAATACTCCACCATGTTTCAAATTAGGTCTTTTAGTGCTCTGTTAAATTCTTCTCACAGTATCGTATCTCCCATGTCTAAGTCATCCAGTTCCTCTTCTTTCTTTGTCATTACTCTCACTATGCACCGAGTTTTTGCTTAACGTTGTTGACGCGCACATACAAACATTACTTATGCCCTATACCTATCCAACTCCGTCATGTTCCGTAAAAGATTTCCTTTCGAGTGTCAAAGATACTATTTCTGACAAATTTGTCGAAGGGAAGTATAGGTATTACGATTTAATTATATGTAACCAAGCGCATGTGTCCACAAAGCTTTAGGCTGTTTATAAACGAAATTTTCCAGATACAGCCTGAGTAGTCTCGTTATAGCTGCTTCGGATTACTATGTTATTTGTTCTGGCGAAGTTAATTATTATACTCCATTATACGACATGTAGCCTGAAACTCCGAAAGTCTGGTTTGTAAATTTCCTTCTTCCATAATGTCGCATTGAGGTCAACTAGAACAAATTTAGTATTGCAGTTCTTAATAGATTTGCACGTTAGATTACACTGACTGTCAAATTTGTGTTTTGTGATCTTAACCTTATCGCTGTATAGGGCATGTGTATTTAAGGCGAAAAAAAAAAAGCAGTTCTGCCTACAAAAAAAAAGTTCAAATGGCTCTGAGGACTATGGGACTTAATATCTGAGGTCATCAGTCCCCTAGAACGTAGAACAACTTAAACCTAAATAACCTAAGGACATCACACACATCCATTCCCGAGGCAGGATTCGAACCTGCGACCGTAGCGGTCGCGTGGTTCCAGACTGTAGCGCCTAGAACCGCTCGACCAACCGGCCGGCCACTACATCTGAAATCATTTACTGCACCTATTATTACGACTAAAGAACCCTACACCGACATCGTATTATATTCTGCATTCCCAGAGCATTATTAGCTCTGTCTTATTTTTAATTTACTGAGTCCTTAATTTGCCACATCACTTCTTGCATCTCTCCAAGTTGTTAAGTGATCCTCCCTAGTTCCTTTCCTGAATTTATCGAACCATGCAAGTTTTCAACATTTCGCATCGCAAAAGCGGCATCATTATTTTTCGGAGAAAATCTGTTCCACAAGTTTGAATCCGAGGTATATTTGGAGATTACTTCCCTGAAGTAAGGATTTGTAATAGGATGCCGCCATCTCGCAGTTGAATATCGAAAAAACGGGACCAGAAGGCTTGATGTCAACTAGCTGTACGACTAACAGATTTGTCTCCAACTCATCTAGCCTATCGTTCGCGTTTCCTCTATTAATGGTAAGTCCAGGTGTTGTACTGTAATCCCCTGGTACATAGCCACATCTGGTAGCTATTCACCAGTCTGCCAACTACACAGGTGGCCGATGCAGAACCTACGACTCTCATGTACATCCCAGTTTTTTTGAGGAATCAGCCATTTAGTTAGTTTTATACTTCAGTCCATATTTATAATGTGCAGCTCTTTTAATCTCTGGGTAACAATTACAGCTGTAAATAGGTTGTTCAGGTTTCTATGTTGGTAACACCACGTAGCGCTCTGTATGAAAATCGCTGACTGCGCTGTGTGCAGTCTGTGGCTGGTTGGACTCATTGTTGGAATATTCGCTAGTGTAGTGTTGGGCAGTTGGATGTGAACAGCGCGTAGCGTTGTGCAGTTAGAGGTGAGCCGCCAGCAGTGGTGGATGTGGAGAGAGAGAGAGAGAGATGCCAGAGTTTTGAGAGGTTACTATAAGCGGACGACCTGGACGTGTGTCCGCCAGAAAAAGGAAATTTCTAAAGATGGATGTCATGAATTGATATATATATATATATATATATATATATATATATATATATATATATATATATATATATATGATGACTTTTGAACGCTATTAAGGTAAATACACTCCTGGAAATTGAAATAAGAACACCGTGAATTCATTGTCCCAGGAAGGGGAAACTTTATTGACACATTCCTGGGGTCAGATACATCACATGATCACACTGACAGAACCACAGGCACATAGACACAGGCAACAGAGCATGCACAATGTCGGCACTAGTACAGTGTATATCCACCTTTCGCAGCAATGCAGGCTGCTATTCTCCCATGGAGACGATCGTAGAGATGCTGGATGTAGTCCTGTGGAACGGCTTGCCATGCCATTTCCACCTGGCGCCTCAGTTGGACCAGCGTTCGTGCTGGACGTGCAGACCGCGTGAGACGACGCTTCATCCAGTCCCAAACATGCTCAATGGGGGACAGATCCGGAGATCTTGCTGGCCAGGGTAGTTGACTTACACCTTCTAGAGCACGTTGGGTGGCACGGGATACATGCGGACGTGCATTGTCCTGTTGGAACAGCAAGTTCCCTTGCCGGTCTAGGAATGGTAGAACGATGGGTTCGATGACGGTTTGGATGTACCGTGCACTATTCAGTGTCCCCTCGACGATCACCAGTGGTGTACGGCCAGTGTAGGAGATCGCTCCCCACACCATGATGCCAGGTGTTGGCCCTGTGTGCCTCGGTCGTATGCAGTCCTGATTGTGGCGCTCACCTGCACGGCGCCAAACACGCATACGACCATCATTGGCACCAAGGCAGAAGCGACTCTCATCGCTGAAGACGACACGTCTCCATTCGTCCCTCCATTCACGCCTGTCGCGACACCACTGGAGGCGGGCTGCACGATGTTGGGGCGTGAGCGGAAGACGGCCTAACGGTGTGCGGGACCGTAGCCCCGCTTCATGGAGACGGTTGCGAATGGTCCTCGCCGATACCCCAGGAGCAACAGTGTCCCTAATTTGCTGGGAAGTGGCGGTGCGGTCCCCTACGGCACTGCGTAGGATCCTACGGTCTTGGCGTGCATCCGTGCGTCGCTGCGGTCCGGTCCCAGGTCGACGGGCACGTGCACCTTCCGCCGACCACTGGCGACAACATCGATGTACTGTGGAGACCTCACGCCCCACGTGTTGAGCAATTCGGCGGTACGTCCACTCGGCCTCCCGCATGCCCACTATACGCCCTCGCTCAAAGTCCGTCAACTGCACATACGGTTCACGTCCACGCTGTCGCGGCATGCTACCAGTGTTAAAGACTGCGATGGTGCTCCGTATGCCACGGCAAACTGGCTGACACTGACGGCGGCGGTGCACAAATGCTGCGCAGCTAGCGCCATTCGACGGTCAACACCGCGGTTCCTGGTGTGTCCGCTGTGCCGTGCGTGTGATCATTGCTTGTACAGCCCTCTCGCAGTGTCCGGAGCAAGTATGGTGGGTCTCACACACCGGTGTCAATGTGTTCTTTTTTCCATTTCCAGGAGTGTACATTGTTTGTTCTCAATCAAAATCTTTCATTTGCTAACTATGCCTATCAGTAGTTAGTGCCTTCAGTAGTTAGAACCTTTTATTTAGCTGGCAGTAGTGGCGCTCGCTGTATTGCAGTAGTTCGAGTAACGAAGATTTTTGTGAGTAAGTGATTCATCAAAGGTATGGGTCATTGTTAGTCAGGGCCATTATTTTGTAGGGATTATTGGAAGTCAGATTGCGTTGCGCTAAAAAGTATTGTGTGTCAAAAAAATGGTTCAAATGGCTCTGAGCACTACGGGACTCAACTGCTGAGGTCATTAGTCCCCTAGAACTTAGAACTAATTAAACCTAACTAACCTAAGGACATCACAAACATCCATGCCCGAGGCAGGATTCGAACCTGCGACCGTAGCGGTCACGCGGTTCCAGACTGTAGCGCCTTTAACCGCTTGGCGTCAGTTTAGTGTTGACAGAATAAGTAAAGAGAGAACTGTTTGAGTACGTTTAGTTTTACTCAGCTGTCTTTGTATCAAATAACGTAGAAGTTTACCAGCACAGTCAATCATAATTTCTCTAAGGGAACGTTTCACAGCCAACAAACTCTATAATCTGTTTTGCATATACTAGTTACTAACTGTCCCTACTGTTTTTTTCCTTCGCCAGTCCTTCGTGGATTCCGTTGCATGTGTCCCTCAAACCTATCCGTTCTCCATATAAGTGCTCATGCATAGACTAATAGCATACTGTATTCCTTTCAGTGCTTTGTCTATCCCATTAATGTTCAACATTCTTCGTTAGCATTAAATTTCACTTGCTACCTGTTTCTTCTTCTCTGGATTTCCGACGTTTTCATTCAAATTCCATACGGTGATTTGCTCCAGACGTACTCATTCAGGGACTTTTCGTTCCCTTACAAATCTGTGAACTGAGAACTCGCTTTTCTCCAGTAATTTTTTAAAAAAGATGTCAATCAATCGAGTAACTGAGAGTGAACTCAGATTTCTGCATGACAAGGGCAACTCATGACCTCACATGTAGCTTTAGCTGAAGCTACGTATTTTCACGCTAGAAGAACAGTCCGTTCACCTTTAGGGCTGTTCTGGTTTCATCTCAGGCTACAGTTTTCAATTCCCTTCACATAAAGAATTTCCTTTGGTCAAAAGGGGTATCTCCTTGGCTGCTAAAGTAAAGAATAAACGAGCGGTTCTTTTGGTACCTTAATCTAGCCCAGCAAGGGAAACAGAAGAGAGCGATAGCGTGCATTGAGTGCGGCGTTCATTAAATTAAAGCTGCCTCAGTGGGCAATGCGCGCGCAGCCCCTTACAGCAGAACAGTTGAAGGTCGGCGCATGCGCCGTTGATAGCTTGTAGAAGGACGCCTTCGTGAGACCCATCCTTCATCATTCACTCGTTATAGAGAGAAGGTAGTGTTTCGCAGTCGTATTCATCGTAATGGTCCGCTACCTGAGATGCCAGTTACAGCATCCGTTTCGGACAACTGCGGCCGAAAACGGAACTTTTGTGATTCGTTGTCACTGTGAGGCGTTTTCGTTTGATTCCTGAACCTAACTCCAAAAGCAAAAGTAAGAACTGACATCGCCCCCGTCCGTGCTCAGTTATGCTTTACTGTCAATGGCTTCGTTATTTTGATCCAGATGGAGTCGCCCATATTTCTGCGTTGCCGTTAATTATTAAATCAGTACTTTCAAAATACTTCTGACACGAATAGCTTGTTATAAGTACACCTAGCTTTTTTTCACAAACAAAATAGTAGTCGGTGCGGCTTCAATTATCATCTGATCCTGTCTTTCCTTCACATTAATCTACATTCAGTCTACACATAATATTCGTTAGAAAGACAGACATTCTAGTTCGATTTTTGTGTGAAGATTTTAAGGAGTCATCTAATACTTAAATGACGTCTATTAAAGAAAAAAAGGCAATTGAAAAACACAGAGATGGGATCTGTCCCCTGATAGACTGAATTAGCAATTCAGCAAAGTGCATCGCCGATAAAATTCCATTTCGGTAATTATGGTACGTATTCGCAATAATCGCTTGACTTGACACTGTAAGTTAAAGTCTGTGAAATCTGTTCGATAATAGCATAAGAACTGACACTAATATGAAGTTAAAGGAAGGCGCAGATATACTACCTGCACAAGAAACAACATTACCTGAATCTTTTGACATCTTTTATAGGTCGTAATCAGTCAGTTAAATGACTGGAGTGTTTCTTACCGATAAAAACGATAGAAACGATCCACAATTCAAGATTACGGTGAGAGTAACCATTGGCAAACGCGGAAGCTGCAATTAGAGATCTTTGATGAATTAAGACAGAAAGACAGAAATGTAAAATGTATAGATCAACAACAGAGCAGAAATAAAGCATTTAAATACATACGCGTAATTCAATGTAAGCAATTTTAATAATAATATTAAAATGCTGCAAATGGAGGCAAATATCACTTGATGAAAGATATTTAATTTAATAGAAAGTCGGAATCTTGTGGAGGACGACCAAGAAAGTTCGTTCATAGCATTTGCCACGGAGCACAGGTCGTGCATTAATGATTAGCGTTGCAAGAGATAGAGTATATATGGTAATGAAAGTTCCTTGGCTGTCTGCAAGAACAATTTTAATGCTAATGTAAATGGAGTGGCAAAGATGAGGGAAGACAGAGGGAGAGTTCAGTGTACCGGAGGAAACGAGAAAATTGTGGGGAGGATGAAAAAGTGTGCTAGATGAATAGGAGTATGAGTTATAATATGGTTGTAATAAGAAAAGTGGTGTGCTTTGTGACTGTCATGTTAAAATGTGAGGTAGATAAAGTGAAATTTAAATGAATTACATCGGTCATCTGGCATGAATCGCAATTACTCTGGTGTCTGTAATAGAGGCAGTGATCCAGAATGTGATTTCCACTCTGCAGCGGAGAGCTTCTGTAAAGTTTGGAAAGTAGGAGACGAGGTACTGGCAGAAGTAAAGCTGTGAGGTCGGGGCGCCAGTCGAGCTTGGGTAGCTCAGTTAGCGTCTTATATATTTAAAAAAAAATGCTAGCAGCATTTTATGTCTGTTATTGTTACACCATTATTTTATAAAGGTCATCGCCTTATATATATATATATATATATATATATATATATATATATATATATATATATATATATATATACGCTAAAGGTGACTGCTTGTGTTAAGCGGGAGATCCGGGTTCGAGTCCTCGTACAGCACAAATTTTCACCTGTTGCGATTTATTGATTTCAGTTCCCAAATGCCGCAAATGTTATTGAAAATATAAAAAAAAAATAACAAAAGTTGGTAGAGCACTTGCCCGCGAAAGGCAAAAGTCCCGAGTTCGATTCTCGGTACGGCACACAGTTTTAATCTGCCAGGAAGTTTCAGAGGCAGTGATGTTCCCAGAGCCGGGAACAGGTGTCAGTATCGGGCTGAGCGGCAATTAAGAAAGCGGCAACGAAATTATTAATGACGGATTAACATATATGGGTCTGCTCAAAGAGAGCCTGTACTGGTAAGATTTTTCTTCTTTTTCGTTTTTTTAAATATATTTATTTATTTACATGTTGTAATGAAGTAGCGGATTTGAGTATTCTTCGAGTATTATTGTTAAATTTGAATGGGCCTGCTGTTTTCTGTATGTTCCTTTCTACGGCGATTGTGCTGAAAACCTCCTCATGCTTTATCAGTCCACATAGTTTTCAGTATCCTTCTGCAGCACCTGATCTCAAATGCTTCGATTCTCTTTCTTTCTGGTTGTCCCACACTCACGGCCATACGTTTCTGCGCTCCAAACGTCCATTCTCACAATTTTCTTCCTCAGATTAAGGATGTTTCACGCTAGCAGACTTCTCTTGGCCAGTAAATCTCCCCTGGCCTGTAATAATCTGCTGCAGAGGCTCCACCTAGACTGCATCCGGAAGTCGTCCGTTCCGATGCGGTGCGGCCGCGGATAACGCCGGAGTAAGAAACAAACACCAGGTGGCTGATGCACGTGCCTACACTGGAGGGAGACGCGCAGTACGACGTCGTCCGGCACCGGGCTGCCGGATTGGCAGACCTAACATGTTTGTTTGCAGCCCGGCAGTGCAGTCCGGCGGTGCACCACGAACTGGATGATCGACATGGAATTTCTAATTCATCTCGTGAGGAATGAGCCTCGCTTGTGGGAGCAGTGGATTGAAGGCTACCATATCCGGGTTATTAAGCTAGAACTCTGGAAATCTATTGGGGAGCAACTATCAGTCAAAGGTAAATATCGAAATTATGTTGCAACAGTTTTAATGCTTGCTTTTGTAACATCCACGAGATAAATTTGAACTACAGTGCGACGAGAGGAAATTATGCCTGTAACAGTTATAAACATTATCTATCCGACATGTTGTTGTTGTTGTGGTCTTCAGTCCTGAGACTGGTTTGATGCAGCTCTCCATGCTACTCTATTCTGTGCAAGCTCCTTCATCTCCCAGTACCTATTGCAACCTACATCATTCTGAATCTGCTTAGTGTATTGATCTCTTGGTCTCCCTCTACGATTTTTACCCTCCACGCTGCCCTCCAATGCTAAATTTGTGATCCCTTGATGCCTCAAAACATGTCCTACCAACCGATCCCTTCTTCTAGTCAAGTTGTGCCACAAACTTCTCTTCTCCCCAATCCTATTCAATACCTCCTCATTAGTTACGTGATCTACCCACCTTATCTTCAGCATTCTTCTGTAGCACCACATTTCGAAAGCTTCTATTCTCTTCTTGTCCAAACTGGTTATCGTCCATGTTTCACTTCCATACATGGCTACACTCCATACAAATACTTTCAGAAACGACTTCCTGACACTTAAATCTATACTCGATTTTAACAAATTTCTCTTCTTCAGAAACGATTTCCTTGCCATTGCCAGTCTACATTTTATATCCTCTCTACTTCGACCATCATCAGTTATTTTACTCCCTAAATAGCAAAACTCCTTTACTACTTTAAGTGTCTCATTTCCTAATCTAATCCCCTCAGCATCACCCGATTTAATTTGACTACATTCCATTATCCTCGTTTTGCTTTTGTTGATGTTCATCTTATATCCTCCTTTCAAGACACTGCCCATTCCGTTCAACTGCTCTTCCAAGTCCTTTGCTGTCTCTGACAGAATTACAATGTCATCGGCGAACCTCAAAGTTTTTACTTCTTCTCCATGAATTTTAATACCTACTCCGAATTTTTCTTTTGTTTCCTTTACTGCTTGCTCAATATACAGATTGAATAACATCGGGGAGAGGCTAAAACCCTGTCTCACTCCTTTCCCAACCACTGCTTCCCTTTCATGCCCCTCGACTCTTATAACTGCCATCTGGTTTCTGCACAAATTGTAAATAGCCTTTCCCTCCCTGTATTTTACCCCTGCCACCTTCAGAATTTGAAAGAGAGTATTCCAGTTAACGTTGTCAAAAGCTCTCTCTAAGTCTACAAATGCTAGAAACGTAGGTTTGCCTTTTCTTAATCTTTCTTCTAAGATAAGTCGTAAGGTTAGTATTGCCTCACGTGTTCCAACATTTCTACGGAATCCAAACTGATCTTCCCCGAGGTCCGCTTCTACCAGTTTTTCCATTCGTCTGTAAAGTATTCGCGTTAGTATTTTGCATCTGTGACTTATTAAACTGATAGTTCGGTAATTTTCACATCTGTGAACACCTGCTTTCTTTGGGATTGGAATTATTATATTCTTCTTGAAGTCTGTGGGTATTTCGCCTGTCTCATACATCGTGCTCACCAGATGGTAGAGTTTTGTCAGGACTGGCTCTCCCAAGGCCATCAGTAGTTCTAATGGAATGTTGTCTACTCCCGGGGCCTTGTTTCGACTCAGGTCTTTCAGTGCTCTGTCAAACTCTTCACGCAGTATCTTATCTCCCATTTCATCTTCATCTACATCCTCTTCTATTTCCATAATATTGTCCTCAAGTACATCGCCCTTGTATAAACCCTCTATATACTCCTTCCACCTTTCTGCCTTCCCTTCTTTGCTTAGAACTGGGTTGCCATCTGAGCTCTTGATATTCATACAAGTGGTTCTCTTCTCTCCAAAGGTCTCTTTAATTTTCCTGTAGGCAGTATCTATCTTACCCCTAGTGAGACAAGCCTCTACATCCTTACATTTGTCCTCTAGCCATCCCTGCTTATCCATTTTGCACTTTCTGTCGATCTCATTTTTGAGACGTTTGTATTCCCTTTTGCCTGTTTCATTTACTGCATTTTTATATTTTCTCCTTTCATCAATTAAATTCAATATTACTTCTGTTACCCAAGGATTTCTATTAGCCCTCGTCTTTTTACCTACTTGATCCTCTGCTGCCTTCACTACTTCATCCCTCAAAGCTACCCATTCTTCTTCTACTGTATTTCTTTCCCCTATTCCTGTCAATTGTTCCCTTATGCTCTCCCTGAAACATATGGAAAAACAATGAAATAAAACAAAACGATGATAAATATTAATCATTTATATAATATGTTATGATACAATTGGACATATTGATGTGTATCATATAAAGACAATTATAATTGTAAATTCCTTTTATGATCTGCGTTTGTCTTCCTTTGTTTTTACCTTTTTTGGTTGGCTTTTGTAAGTTGCGGACGCAAGACGCATATCAAACTGAGGTCTGTTAAGAAATTGTAAGTATTTGTTAATTATTACTTGAGAATAGAGTTCATTATTATTATAAATATGAGTGAATAATTATTTTTAACTTTAATTCCTCTCTCAATAAGCGTTATCTGTGTTAATTATTTCTTTCCGCTGGAAGGAGCGCAGCCATTGATGATAGTGATTTGTATCGCATTTTAATCTGTGTTTCTTACGAAAGTATCAAAGGTTTGCTTGATGAAAATTGGTCTAAATAGTGCACAATATAAAAGTAAAGTTTGATCAGCATTAGTTCAGATACTTATCCTGTTAAAAGGAAATCTTCTGTAACAATAGAAAGTCTCTGTCAATTGTCTGCCGCCATCTTAACAATTATCTCAGCGGCAAATTCAAGTTACGCAACTGTGCAGATTTAAATGCTGAAGCTAATAAAAATGTGTAAAAATAAATGTGCACCAATGGTCTCGAACTCATTTTAATGGAAATAATTCGAATCAAATTGGTTCTTTAAAAACAGTGCTCATAGCACGATCCATATAACAAACTTTTCTTGCTGATATATGAAGCCGAAATTAATTACGCATTTTGCTGAATATAACTCTTTGCATCACAATCAATAGTTGTATAGAATCTGTTGTATGAACTGTGATTTAGTGACACTTACACAACTTACAGACAACACTTTAACACAGCGTTAACTTTGAGTTCTTTAACACTTGACCAAATCTTTAGCCGGGAGAAAAAATTGTGAAATTGCTCACTGTAATGAAATAAGATTATCATTTTCATTTGCAAATTAGTTAAATACCAAACCATCGAATAACACAGCGAACGCCACACTTTCAAATCACTAAATGTTACTACAAAGCAGTACTAGTTTCAATAATATTACAATTTTTTATCAAACTGTCAAAAAGAAATAAGTTTTTAATCGCTAAAATACTACTCGATCCGTTAGCTTTGCCACGGAACGGCGCCAATCCCATTGAAGTATGACTTGAATTTCTCTCCGATAATTTGAGCCTGTTGTGACGGTCTGTTGAACGCTCTTGATGAACGACTTTATTGACGTGGCGATGCCCCTACGTCATCTTCTACATCTGCAAAGTTGAAGTTCGCTTTCAATAATTATGTTGTGAAGTAAGCAAATACATTTCACTATTCCCAGTAAACGCCACTTGACAGTCATGATAGCGAAAGCACACTCCACACATCTTCTAGCACTCGATAGCCTGTAATTGAAAACTTTTTCTTCATGTAACAGATTTCATTTGGAATAAGGTTTCAAAGGATATGCATCATCTCCAAGAAAGACAAACGGCACATCTGTAGTAATTCCTTCAACAGGCGAAGGTTGCGGTAGTGTAGCATGACAGTTCTCCAAGAATGCGGACATTGTAGAATCGGAAAACGTTCCTCCGTCACTCTGTTTTCCTTATTTACAGGTTTCTTAACATAATGGCATGAAACAAAAAGAAATGAAATCAGAACATCAATTACACCAGTTTATCGTGAAATCAGATGAAAAGAATTACTTATATGTACAATAGTACAGAATTGCTGTTGTTACAAATTCCCAGGAAGGAATCCAGCATTTGCTTGAAATTTTTAATATTCTGCACGAAAAAATTAGCAAATAACGTCCGTCACCTTAATTACGTGGACCTCAGTATTACCATCGACAACGGCAGACTCTCTTTCGGTATTTTTCGAAAAGCCACTAATACAGATCAAACTGTGCCCGCTAGTTCAGTGCATCCTCGTTCCCATAAGAAAGCATTTTTCCACCAGCCATTCACCTTGCAGTTTCTGTACCTTTGTCACTTGACAAGTTTAATGAAGAGTTTAAGATAATAAAAGCTATTGCAGATAATAACGGCTTTGATCCCACGTTAGTTGACAAGATCTTCACAGTTAAAACTGACGCTCAAGTGACCACTTTAGGCAGCAGTGCTATTTCTGACAGTATCGAGTATAAAAATATTTTCTCGGTACAAATTTTAGGCCCTAATTCATATAAAATTAGTCGTCTTCTGGTACAAAAATATTGATTCAAAGTTTCTTTTTCCGCAATCAGTAACTTGCAAAAAAAAACCTCATCCACAATCTCAAGTCCAGCTGCTCTGATAAAAAAATTCAGGAGTGTATAAAATCACTTGTGATACGTGCCCCGTTTATTATGTAGGACAAATTGTAAGGTCTTTTAGTGTTAGGTACAAGCAACATTTGTTGGGAAAAAGATTCACTAATGTACACAATTCCGCTTTTGCTGATCATCTGCTAATCCCAGACACATACCGAGACGCGATGAAGAAATTTCTATTTAAATAGACAAAAGAAAGGTCATAGGCTCGATGTACTCGAAAAGCTAGAGAGTTTCAGGTATATTTCTAAGAACAATGGCATCATCCTCAATGAACAGTTACAACTACGTAACAACTTTTTTTCAATAGTTTCAGTCCAGTGCTTGCGGAATTTTGATTCCTCTTTTTTTTTACTATATTTTCCCTGCTTCTGGTTTCGAAACATTACTTTTCTCTGCCTCGTGATGACTGGGTGTTGTGTGCTGTCCTTAGGTTAGTTAGGTTTAAGTAGTTCTAAGTTCTAGGGGACTGATGACCATAGATGTTAAGTCCCATAGTGCTCAGAGCCATTAGCCATTACTTTTTTCTAGTCTCATAGATATGTACTGCTCAAGCTACCTTCATGCAAATATTTGTGGATTGTACAGCTGTTTGTAAAATTTTTCTATATCATTCTGTCCTTCACGTAATAGTAATTTCTGCAACGCCGAACAGATGGCTCTGTTATACTTAATACGCTTGACTACTGTGCATTGTCAAAAAGACATTAAGCTCTCTTTCTTTATATTTTCTTTTTAAAATTAACTGTCGTTTTTTTCAGTTATTTCTGTTATAATGTTTCAGTGTCCGTACCTGACAGGCGGTGCAACTGGTGCTGTTTTCGTGGCAGCAATGTAAGCCACTGGGACGATCAGCCGTTTGTTGTCCCCAGCTGGGCTCACGTGGCAAAAGCTAGAACATTTTTCTTTTGACTTGAGCATAGCTGCTCCAAAGTCTGACTATTACTGTTTAGCAATGTAATTTTATGTAAGTAACCTTTGTGAGTCATGAAAGTTGTCATCTTGGTTAATGTGTGTTTTGTAATACCTGAGTTTCTATGTATTATTTAATACGATTTAGTAATATTTCATTGTGGTGAAGACACACCTGGTAGGCGTCGAAACCTATGTCACTGTACCTACCGTTTATGTGCAACCTGTTGGCTGTTTTATCATATGTTGAAACCCCTGAAAAAGACGCACACCGGAAGGAGTACAATAGCGCTGAATAGTGAATGTACCGGCATCAAAGATTTGGGGGTCATGACGCCCATGCTACATTAGACTAGCCCATATGATAACACCTGGACCACCGAAACGATCATGCTAGACAACGTTCGGGGGTGTATTATATGTTCCTGCTTCGTCATATGAGGCTATGTCCACAGTTACTGCTCTGTCTGAATCTGTTCTCATCCGAGAACAGCACGACACCCCACCCCTCGGTCGTCCAGCCACTATGTTTTTGTACCATCGCAAACGCTGCCGCCGATGTGTTTATCGAGGGAACACAACTTACTCGTCGTCGGACAAAGAGACCACCCCCCCCCCCCCCCCCCATGCACTCACCGTTCCAGTATGGAGCGTGGTACCGCTTGCCTTGCAGTCGTGTTAAATGTAGTTTGCAACTGCACAGGCTATTAGCAGTGGTTCCATTCATGCCGCTTGCACAACGCGGAGGTCATCTGGTGCTGTAGTTGACCGTAGTCCCTACCAACTCATCACCCTCAGGCAGCAACCCTGTGGTTCGGAACACTCCCGCACTCTTGAAATGATGCTGTGAGCAGTAACAAATTTCTGAGTTACACTTGTCACACATTCTCATTCTTCCAGTTCCCGATATTTCTTCCCAATGTGAACTAACCCAGTTGTTACCGTCTAGCGATGTTGTTCTAATGAGGGACAACACAACAGTACATCGCAACTGCTCGCTGATTGAAACACACAGTCTTTTCCCGTTTTCGTACTGCGGAGCTAGCCCCATTGGGCGCTATAGTCATAAGGCAGAAGTGATAGATAAATTCCATCATAATTTCCAAAATCATTGGGGAAAGTGGAAACAAAGCGACTATTCACGTTGGTGTGTATAACCTATGAGTCTGATGATAAGCCATCAGAGTTTCGGAAAAATATCATTCAAACAATTCCCAAAATTCGAAGAGCTGCAAATGCGAGAATTATCCCACAATCAGCTCAACAACTCAAATAGCTGACAAGGATAATATACACAAGAATAGAAAACCACAATCACACTGTGTTCTGGTGTAGCGAAAAGTGTTTTACTACGTTATTTGTGGAAAATCCTTGCTATAGTTACGTTGTTGTTGTTGTTGTTGTTGTGGTCTTCAGTCCTGAGACTGGTTTGATGCAGCTCTCCATGCTACTCTATCCTGTGCAAGCTTCTTCATCTCCCAGTACGTACTGCAACTTACATACTTTTGAATCTGCTTAGTTTACTGATCTCTTGGTCTCCCTCTACGATTTTTACCCTCCACGTTGCCCTCCAATACTAATTTGGTGATCCCTTGATGCCTCAGAACATGTCCTACCAACCTATCCCTTCTAATAGTCAAGTTGTGCCACAACCTTCTCTTCTCCCCAATCCTATTCAATACCTCCTCATTAGCTATGTGATCTACCCATCTACAGCATTCTTCTGTAGTACCACATTTCGAAAGCTTCTATTCTCTTCTGGTCCGAACTAGTTATCGTCCATGTTTCACCTCCATACATGGCCACACTCCATACAAATACTTTCAGAAATGACTTCCTGACACTTAAATCGATATTTGATGTTAACAAATTTCTCTTCTTCAGAAACGCTTTCCTTGCCATTGCCAGTCTATATTTTATATCCTCTCTACTTCGACGATCATCAGTTATTTTGCTCCCCAAATAGCAAAACTCCTTTACTACTTTAAGTGTCTCATTTCCTAATCTGATTCCCTCAGCATCACCTGACTTAATTCGACTGAATTCCATTATCCTCGTTTTGCTTCTGTTGATGTTCATCTTATATCCTCCTTTCAAGACACTATCCATTCCGTTCAACTGCTCTTCCAAGTCCTTTGCAGTCTCTGACAGAATTACAATGTCATCGGCGAACCTGAAAGTTTTTATTTCTTCTCCATGGCTTTTAATACCTACTCCGAATTTTTCTTTTGTTTCCTTCACTGCATTCTCAATATACAGATTGAATAACATCGGGGATAGGCTACAACCCTGTCTCACTCCCTTCCCAACCATTCCTTCCCTTTCATGTCCCTCAACTCTTATAACTGTCATCTGGTTTCTGTACAAATTGCAAATAGCCTTTCGTTCCCTGTATTTTACCCCTGCCACCTTCAGAATTTGAAAGAGAGTATTCCAGTCAACATTGTCAAACGCTTTCTCTAAGTCTACAAATGCTAGGAACGTAGGTTTGCCTTTTCTTAATCTTTCTTCCAAGATAAGTCGTAAGGTTAGTATTGCCTCGCGTGTTCCAACATTTCTACGGAATCCAAACTGATCTTCCCCGAGGTCCGCTTCTACCAGTTTTTCCATTCGTCTGTAAAGTATACGCGTTAGTATTTTGCAGCTGTGACTTATTAAACTGATAGTTCGGTAATTTTCGCATCTGTCAACACCTGCTTTCTTTGGGATTGGAATTATTATATTCTTCTTGAAGTCTGAGGCAATTTCGCTTGTCTCATACATCTTGCTCACCAGATGGTAGAGTTTTGTCAGGACTGGCTCTCCCAAGGCTGTCAGTAGTTCTAATGGAATGTTGTCTACTCCCGGGGCCTTGTTTCGACTTAGGTCTTTCAGTGCTCTGTCAAACTCTTCACGCAGTATCATATCTCCCATTTCATCTTCATCTACCTCCTCTTCCATTTCCATAATATTGTCCTCAATAACATCGCCCATGTATAGACCCTCTATATATTCCTTCCACCTTTCTGCTTTCCCTTCTTTGCTTAGAATTGGGTTTCCATCTGAGCTCTTGATATTCATGCAAGTGGTTCTCTTCTCTCCAAAGGTCTCTTTAATTTTCCTGTAGGCAGTATCTATCTTACCCCTCGTGAGATAAGCCTCTACATCCTTACATTCGTCCTCTAGCCATCCCTGCTTAGCCATTTTGCACTTCCTGTCGATCTCATTTTTGAGACGTTTGTATTCCTTTTTGCCTGCTTCTTTTACTACATTTTTATATTTTCTCCTTTCATCAATTAAATTCAATATTTCTTCTGTTACCCAAGGATTTCTACTAGCCCTCGTCATTTTAGCTACTTGATCCTCTGCTGCCTTCACTACTTCATCCCTCAAAGCTACCCATTCTTCTTCTACTGTATTTCTTTCCCCCATTCCTGGCAATTGTTCCGTTATGCTCTCTCTGAAACTCTGTACAACCTCTGGTTCTTTCAGTTTATCCAGGTCCCATCTCCTTAAATTCCCACCTTTTTGCAGTTTCTTCAGTTTTAATCTACAGTTCATAACCAATAGATTGTGGTCAGAGTCCACATCTGCCCCTGGAAATGTCTTACAATTTAAAACGTGGTTCCTAAATCTGTCTTACCATTATATAATCTATCTGAAACCTGTCAGTATCTCCAGGGTTCTTCCATGTATGCAACCTTCTTTCATGATTCTTGAACCAAGTGTTAGCTATGATTAAGTTGTGCTTTGTGCAAAATTCTACCAAGCTGCTTCCTCTTTCATTTCTTAGCCCCAATCCATATTCACCTACTACGTTTCCCTCTCTCCCTTTTCCTACTACCGAATTCCAGTCACCCATCACTATTAAATTTTCGTCTCCCTTCACTATCTGAATAATTTCTTTGATTTCATCATACATTTCTTCAATTTCTTCGTCATCTGCAGAGCTAGTTGGCGTGTAAATTGTACTACTGTAGTAAGCGTGGGCTTCGTATCTATCTTGGCCACAATAATGTGTTCACTATGCTGTTTGTAGTAGCTTACCCGCACTCCTATTTTCCTATTCATTATTAAAGCTACTCCTGCGTTACCCCTATTTGATTTTGTATTTATGATCCTGTATTCGCCTGACCAGAAGTCTTGTTCCTCCTGCCACCGAACTTCGCTAATTCCCACTATATCTATCCATTTCCCTTTTTAAATTTTCTAACCTACCTGCCCTATTAAGGGATCTGACATTCCACGCTCCGATCCGTAGAACGCCAGTTTTCTTTCTCCTGATTACGACGTCCTCTTGAGTAGTCCCCGCCCGGAGATCCGAATGGGGGACTATTTTACCTCCGGAATATTTTACCCAAGAGGACGCCATCGTCATTTAACCATACAGTAAAGCTGCATGCCCTCGGGAAAAATTACGGCCGTAGTTTCCCCTTGCTGTCAGCCGTTCGCAGTACCAGCACAGCAAGGCCGTTTTGGTTAGTGTTTCAAGGCCAGATCAGTCAATCATCCAGACTGTTGCCCCTGCAACTGCTGAAAAGGCTGCTGCCTATCTTCAGGAACCACGCGTTTGTCTGGACTCTCAACAGATACCCCTCCGTTGTGGTTGCACCTACGGTACGGCTATCTGTAGCGCTGAGGCAGTCAAGCCTCCCCACCAACGCCAAGCTCCATGGTTCACGGGGGGAAGTATAGTTACGTATGCATCACAACATCTCAGCATGATGCGGATAATGGAAGTGCTTGCCACACGAAAACATGACAAGCTCCCCATAATAATTGACACAAAAGTGATCCAGAAAATTCATGATCACCAAACGTAAAGAATAAATAAAAACGAAACCCCACTTTTGATGGCACCGTGGTGCCGAAACATGTGTGGGTACTGAGAAAAACGGTGTTTTGCATAACTGGCGGACCTCACATACAAAAAATTTTAACTGCAAACACGGCCAATGCAAGGGGCTGCAAATCAAAAAGATGGAGGTAGTCGATGATCTGTTAAATGACGATCAGCTTGGGTTAGGAAAGATAAACGAACCAGAGAGGCAGTTCTGATATTGTATTGATAATGAAAAGAAGACTAAAAATAAATCAAGACACGTTCATGGGATTTGTCGACCTGAAAAAGCAGTAGACAGTGTAAAATGCTGCAAGATGTTCGAAATTTTAGGAAAAATTGAAGTAAGCTATATTTAAAGACGGGTAATATACAATGGGTACAAGAGCCAAGAGGGAACAATAAAAGTGGAAGACCAAGAACGAAGAGCTCGAATTAAAAAGGGTGTAGGTCAGGGATGCAGTTTTTCACCTCTACTGTTGAATGTACACATCGAAGAAGTATTGACGAAACGACAGAAAGGTTCAAGAGTGGAATCATAATTCAAGCTGAAAGGGTATCATGTTAAGATTCACTGGTGCCATTGTTATTCTCGCTGAAAGTGCGAAAGAATTATTGGAACTATCCAATGCAATGAACGGTCTAATGAGTACAGAATATGGATTGAGAGTAAATTGAATAAAGGCAGAAGTAACGAGAACTAGCAGAAATTAGTACCGCGAGATACTTGACATCAGCACTGTGGATACAAAGGTAAGGTATTCCGCTACCTAGGCACCAAAATAAACCATGACGGACTTAGCAAAGAGGACTTGAAAAGCATACTAGCACTGGCACAAAGGACACTCCTGGCCAAACTGAGAAACAAATTTCTGAGAATGTACATATGCAACGTATCACTGTGTGGTAGTGAAACAAGGACGGCGGGAATACCGGAAAAGAACAGAATCGAAGTATTTAAGAAGTGGTGATACAGAAGAATGCCGGAGATTAGGTTTTGTGACGGCCTTCGTAGCGACAACACTTCGCTGTAGAAACGGCCTACGAAGTCCCCGCCACACTTTTAATAGCGGGCCGACCGGTCCGCTGGAACAGTGAACAGAAAGATGAAAACCCAAAAACTCGGATTAAATGAAAGTCGGTACTTATCTTTATTAACGACGATACAGAACACAGTGGTGAACATGGTCTACAGAAATCTGTCTAGTTCGAGTCGGAGCGGCTTGGTCAGCGTCGGCTGACGACAAACAACAACTCTGCTGCGATGAACACACAACTGACTATCAAGTACACAATTCGGTGGCGAGTCTACAACTGAGCGGCGAATACAGAACTGTCCTAGCGCTCGCGACTCCAGCGCTTAAGAAGCCAGAAGCCAGCGGTGGCGCGCGCAGACTTGCGGCGATTTCCTGTATCGCTGGCGCTGCTTATGCGGACGGCGTCCGGACTTTGATGCTGCCAACCTTTTTGGCAGCGGGCTCGGTTGGCATTACTGGCTAGGATATAACACTCCTCCCCCCCAAATCGCCGCACCGTCGTTGAATAATGACGTAGCGAGCGTCGACGGCGGGGGAGGTGTCTGGCCGCAGGCGTAGCAGAAGAGACCGGGGCGGAGACTGTTGTCGGTGGCAGTGCCCGGTCCGCACCCCAGCATTGGCTGCGCGGGGCCTCGGGAAACACCGACTGAAAACCGAGGGCAGGGTGCACGCCTGTGACCACGGGTGCAGCTTCTGGTACTGGACGCGACGGAGCGTCGGGACCCACGAAGAGAGGCAGCGTCTCCTGACGCTGCGTCGACGGCTGCTGAGTGGGCGCCGGACAAGGCGCTGCGGTGTCAGACTCCTTGGGGGTGCCCAAGGAAAGCGGCCGTAGGACAGGCTGCACAGCCACCGCTTGGGAAGGCGGCCCGGCTGAGGGGTCGACGTCCATCAGCTCCGAAGGCGGCGGCGACTGAAGAGGGACCGCAGGCGCCGGAGCGACCACCCGGGGCGCTGCCGTATGAAGCTGCGCGGGAGGCATCAACGGGACGGGCTGTCGGCGTGGTAGCGGCGACGGCTGCTGCTGCTGCCCTGGGGGCGGCAGCGAAGTCGGAAGGCGCGGCTGGAACCCGCCGCGGACCAAATCTGTGGACAAAGAACGAGCGGCAGAATCCGGGCGGCCAGCGCGGCGCAACTGGTTCTGATGCCTCCTGTGCACCCCAGTAGCACCTTGAACAGTATAAAACCCGCGACGCTGGACACTTATCACGGTACCACGTTCCCAACTACGGCGACCGTGATAAACTCTGAAAAAGACGGATGAAACAGTGACGTCAGGGGCTTGTGATCTGTGACTAAATAGAATGGTCTACCATAGAGGTAGTGATGGAATTTTGTGACACCGAACACAATAGCCAACGCTTCCTTGTCCAATTGGCTATAATTACACTGAGCTTTGTTTAGCAATTTAGATGCGAACGCAATAGGACGTTCGGTGTTACCGACTCGGTGGGACATCACAGCACCGAGGCCGAAAGAAGAGCATCACCAGCTAACACCAGAGGCTTGTTAGGATCGTAATGGACCAGACAACGATCATTCAATAAAGCCTCTTTGAGCTGCTGAAAGGCTGATTGGCAATCAGCTGACCACACAAACGGAACATTCTTACGGCGGAGACGATGCAACGGTGCAGCAATCTGTGATGCATTAGGTATAAACCTAATATAATATGTCAATTTGCCAAGAACTGCTTGCAATTCATGCAGATTGCGAGGGGCGGGCAAATCACGAATAGCTGCTAAATGTGACTGGGAGGGATGAATGCCTTGAGCATTAATAACATGTCCCAGATACTCCAACTCCGTAAGGAAAAATGAACATTTATCGATGTTGCAACGTAGGCCTGCCTGAGACAACACTGTAAACAAACACTCCAAATTACGGAAATGTTCAGCAGGCGTCCGACCGGACACAACAATATCGTCTAAATAGTTGCAACACGATGGCACATTAGCCAGAAGTTGTGACAAAAAACGCTGAAAAACAGCTGGAGCTGACGCACAACCAAAAGGCAAACGCAGAAAACGGAACAACCCCAACGACGTGTTTATGACAAAATACTGTTGTGATTGCTCGTCGAGGGGCAATTGCAAATATGCTTCACGGAGATCAATTTTGGAAAAGAAACGAGCTTCCCCTAACTTATCCATCAGCTCGTCCGGTCTAGGTAAAGGAAAAGAATCAATGACAGTCTGAGGATTAACTGTCGACTTAAAATCAGCATACAAACGTAACTTGCCAGACGGTTTCTTTATAATAACTAAGGGAGAAGCCCACTGGCTCGCTGAAACGGGTTGAATAACACCGTCGTTTTGCCAACGACGAAGTTCATCTTCTACAGGTGCCCGGAGGGCGTGAGGCACTGGACGAGCACGAAAAAATCGAGGCTGAGCATTATCTTTTAACGTAATATGAGCGGCAAAGTTCGCAGCACAACCGAGTTCGTCTTTAAATATGTCACTGTATCGTTTACACAAATCGGTTATGCTGTCTTGAGGAACAACAACAGAATTAAGTTGCAACACATTGTCTTGGATAGACAGGCCAAACAAGTCAAAACAGTCTAATCCGAAAATGTTTACAGTGTCTGTAGCGCGGAGCACTGTGAATGAAACTGTTTTTGTGTTGCCCCGGAATGTGGCCGGCACGCTACATACACCTAACACAGGAATGTGTTCGCCACTATAAGTAGCCAAAGAATGTTTTGCCGCTGAAAGTTTAGGGCGGCCGATAGCCGCATACGTAGCACTATTTATGAGAGTCACAGACGCACCAGTGTCTAATTGAAAATTGAAGGTCTTGTCCTGGATGCGTAGCTTCACAAATAGTTTATTACACTGCCTCTGGATCGGAGCAGTGGAGGCGGAAGACACAAAATCAGCGCGTTTAGCGCGTGTTCGCTGCTTACGACAACTCGTGGGTTGGGCGGGTGGAACAACAACTCCCGCTTCACTTGCAGTCTGTACATTATGTGTTACAGCTTTTGAATTACGCTTGGGTCGCATAGCAGAGGGTCGGGTGGGTGGCTTATTGCGAACAAGTTTATTACCCACACGAACCGTGGAAGAGTCTTTAAACCCGACCTCCTGGGCGGGCTGGCTTTGAAGAACATGAATATCCATGGGCTGGGCAGCACTAGAATTGTTCTTGCGTTTACGCAAACAAACAGTCTGGATGTGTCCTTTCCTTTGACAAAAGTGACAAACCGCGTTTCTTAACGGGCAACGTTCACGAGGATGAGCAAGAACACACTTAGGGCAAGACTTAACTCTATCATTTTGCACACGCGGCTGACGAACGTGTTTGGCCGGCCAGTGTGGCCAAGCGGTTAAAGGCGCTACAGTCTGGAACCGCGTGGCCGCTACGGTCGCAGGTTCGAATCCTGCCTCGGGCATGGATGTGTGTGATGTCCTTAGGTTAGTTAGGTTTAAGTAGTTCTAAGTTCTAGGGGACTGATGACCTTAGAAGTTAAGTCCCATAGTGCTCAGAGCCATTTGAACCATTTTTGACGAACGTGTTTAACATGACGCGGCCGGCTAGTGTTTACAGTCTGACTCTGCCGGTGGGGCCGCGGGCGTGACATAACTTGCTTAGCACAGGGAATTTGAGAAATACATGGCTGATCTAACTCACACTCAGCATAGTCAAAAGTATCTTGGGCTTCAATAATGTTCATCACAGTCTCTAATGACGGGTCAGGCAACTTTAAGATAGCAGCACGAATACGAGAATCTGCAATGTTTTGAGTAATAGCGACTTGTAACATGACATCACTGTAGGAAGCTCCACACACACAATTAAATCGGCACTGACGGGTGAGGCCCCGTAAATCTGTTAACCACTGTTTATTAGATTGATGTGGCAGTTTCTTTAATCTGAAGAACTTGAATCTGGCCGCTGCCACATGAACTCGCGACTCGAAATACTCAGCAAGCTTGGTAACAACAACGTCATAGTCTAAAGCTTCTGGCTTGGATTCCGGGAACAACTTACAAAGTAGTCTATAGACTTCCACGCCTGCAGTGGAAATTAAATAAAGCTGCCGCTCATTACCTGTGATTTTGTAGACTGTCATGTGCGCCTGCAACTGCGCGAAATATTCTTGCCATTCTTCTCGTGATGCATCCAAAGCACGGAAAGGCGGTGCTGCCTGTGCTTGTTCCTTTTGTGTTGGAGGATTAGCCGCTTGTTTGGTGATTGCTTCCACCAGACTTTGTATTTGCTGACTCTGTAACAAGATCAACTGTTGTAATTCGGCAGACATAGTGAACACAAATTAAACCAGCCCCCAAAATTTTATCGCTATAATTAGTATAACCAGAAACAAGTTAAACCAGCCCTGCACACGAGTTCGGAAGTCCTCGTCGCCAGTTTTGTGACGGCCTTCGTAGCGACAACACTTCGCTGTAGAAACGGCCTACGAAGTCCCCGCCACACTTTTAATAGCGGGCCGACCGGTCCGCTGGAACAGTGAACAGAAAGATGAAAACCCAAACACTCGGATTAAATGAAAGTCGGTACTTATCTTTATTAACGACGATACAGAACACAGTGGTGAACATGGTCTACAGAAATCTGTCTAGTTCGAGTCGGAGCGGCTTGGTCAGCGTCGGCTGACGACAAACAACAACTCTGCTGCGATGAACACACAACTGACTATCAAGTACACAATTCGGTGGCGAGTCTACAACTGAGCGGCGAATACAGAACTGTCCTAGCGCTCGCGACTCCAGCGCTTAAGAAGCCAGAAGCCAGCGGTGGCGCGCGCAGACTTGCGGCGATTTCCTATATCGCTGGCGCTGCTTATGCGGACGGCGTCCGGACTTTGATGCTGCCAACCTTTTTGGCAGCGGGCTCGGTTGGCATTACTGGCTAGGATATAACATTAGGTGCACTAATAAGATAAGGAGTGAGGATCTCCGAAGCATGAGCAAAGAAAGCAATATATGGGAAACACTGACAAGAAGAAAAGGTGGGATGGTAAGACACCTGTTAAGACATCAGTGAATAACTTCCATGGTAGTAGAGGGAGATGAAGAGGGTAAAAACTGCAGTGGAAGACAGAGACTGGAATGCATCAGCAAAGAATTGAGGACGTAGGTTGCAAGTGCTACCCTCAGATGAAGAGGATGCATAGGAGAGGAATTCGTGGCCGTACACATTAAACCAGTCAAAACACTGATGGCCAAAAAAAAGTTTTGCTGACCTCAGGACTATATGACGACTAGGCTTCTGTGCACTACTGCGAGGTCTCACACAATTTCATTCATTTTTACAAACTTATGTTACTTTGTCAATCTTTCCCTTAAGATTTTCAGAGTACTGTATAAAGAAATTGGTCCAAACCAAAATTTCTCAACGTGATCGCAAATAATTAACGCCAGCATGAGAATCCCAGCCAATAATATGATTGATTCCTACGTCTATTTAGTGATTTTTCGCTGTTTTAATGTATTAAAGTTGTCATTTTGACTACGAAGAACTGCAGCACCAAGTGGTGTAAAGCCATTATTTTGACTAGTTTAACAGCAATTCTGGATTTGGCACATGAAGTTTCTGAAGTCCGTTTCTGTCGCTAGGTTTACAGTTGAATATTGTAACATGAGCAAGGGTATTTAATGTCTGCTACGGTTTGTGTAAATGTTATACTTTGTCAAGTTTTCACGAATGTTGGTCAGGCTGTAAGACTATATGGTGAGTAGCGTAGTGGTCATGTGTCCGAGCTTTTGCATGCGCATTCAGAGCAAAGTCAAGGGTCTTTTGTCTGCGATTGACTGATTTGCTCAGAATTTTGGAAGTATTATGTGGCCAGACATCTGCTTAGGCTTCGGAGCGTTATTCATACTTACAAGGGAACCTCCCCATCGCACCCCCCTCAGATTTAGTTATAAGTTGGCACAGTGGATAGGCCTTGAAAAACTGAACACAGATCAATCGAGAAAACAGGAAGAAGTTGTATGGAACTATGAAAAAACTAAGCAAAATATACAAACTGAGTAGTCCATGTGCAAGATACGCAACATCTAGGAGAATCTGAGTTCAGGAGCGCAGTGGTCCCGTGGTTAGTGTGAGCAACTGCGCAACGAGAGGTTCTTGGTTCAAATCTTCCCTAGAGTGAAAAGTTTACATTCTTTATTTTTGCAAAGTTATGATCTGTCCGTTCGTTCATTGACGTCTCTGTTCACTGTAATAAGTTTAGTGTCTGTGTTTTGCGACCGCACCGCAAAACCGTGCGATTAGTAGCCGAAAGGACGTGCCTGTCCAATGGAAACCGAAAACATTTGATTGCAAGGTCATAGGTCAACCGATTCCTCCACAGGAAAACACGTCTGATATATTCTATACGACACTGGTGACGGCATGTGCGTCACATGACAGGAATATGTTGTCGACCCACCTAACTTGTACACTTGGTGAATGGGTAAAAAGATTCTTCTACCTTGCACAATTTAGGTTTTCTTGTGGATGTGATAATCACTCCCAAAAAAGTGTGAAAACATAAGAGTTTGTGCACAGTCGCACAGTTTTGTCTGTGCTCTGTCAAAACATATGTTTTTAACGTTTTCAAATTTTTCAGTGTGTAGACCGTCAAATCCTGCATATGACCAAGCAAATCTGAACATGTCCTGGAATTTTGGAGAGCGAAGTTGATTATATGTGAGTGCCTGAACTTTGATAATTATCTGAAAATAAAAAATTAAAATTTTCTCCCGAGGGAAGACTTGAACCAACGACCTATCGTTCCGCAGCTGTACACGCCAACCACTGGACCACGGCGCTCATGGGTTTACACCAACCTGGATGTTGCCTATCTTACACATGGACTACTCAGTTTGTATATTTTGCTTATTTTTTCATAGTTCCATACAACTTCTTCCTGTTTTCTCGATTGATCTGTGTTCAGTTTTTCAAGGCCTATCCACCGTACCAACGTATAACTAATTCTGAGGGGGGTGCGATGGGGAGGTTCCCTTGTTAGAATATTTCGAGGTACATGAGAACTTGGAATACTTTCGGCGCTTAGCATTTTTCGGACTCAGAATCCCAGGTCGGGTTTCAGTGCCTGAATAATTTGTAACATCGCGAACTTTACTACTGTTAGCTGTTGCAGGCAGCTATAAAGTACAGTGATTGATGCTTTATGTAATTCATTAGTGGAATGAACTAGAACGGTTTTATTCGCAGTAACAATGTTCATGAACTTCACACTTCGCAGTGATTGTTAGCGAGATTTACACTGTCGAATTGTAAGATTTGGTTGCAGGTTGTCGGGATATTATTGCGTGGTACGAAGCGCTTATTCCCTAATCGCTTCAACGTGTGAATGATTTAGCGTTGGTTGTTAGTAGTCGACTGCCGTAGAAATTAAAGCTTGCAAAATCGACCCTGAGCCCCAGACAGCTTGGTCGTCGTTTAGGCGCGGAGAAGAGGTACCGTGTTCTTATTTCCAAGGCAACGGCCTGACCAGAGGTCGCTTAAAACAGGACGAGCTGCGGTGCCCACTCCCTGACCTCTTCAGAGCAGCACTTTGCCAAATTGAGGGCGAGCGCAATTTCAGGAGAACCGGGTCCGAGGTCGTCGGACAAGTAATGTCAGGCAATAGTCTAGAGAACGAACTGCGCCCGCCGCCGACCCAAGAGTTCGCTCCGGCTGACGTGTCGCGTAAGAGTAAGTCCGGCTCACGCCATCAAGAACGTACCGCTATTGTGATGGGCACCCAGTGTTTCTTCGAATGCTGCCGCCGTATACTGGGCTGGTACCCTCAGAGTATTCGTCAGCAGAATCGTATTTAGTACTGCCATTCCGTGCATCCCTTTCAGCAGTTCTGAAAACTGAATAAATCGTCAACTCCCAAGATCATCGCTTTTTGCAGTTCTTAGTAATACATAAATAGATCAGATAGCGCAGTGGTAGTACGAATCGATATAATCATCTCAGTTACATTAAGGCATCGATCTACTATTCCATATTATTACATATGACTAAAATATTATGATAACGTGTAAGTCAAGTCAGTATTTCACGTTTTTTTTAAAAAAAACTGTCTGCAAATCATGTGCAACATTCATAAAACATCATTTATTTATAAACCGTTTTATGTCATTTAATAAAAATTCTTTACCCAGTTTTCCTTTATATAAAATCACAAACAATATGACAACCTATAACGACTTCAAAGCTCTCCATGTATATCTAATGGTATCATATGTAGCTTGATTTTGATACATCCAAGAGTAACTCGATATCTACAGGCACAGATATGATATTTTATCAACAATATTTTCAAAGCATATTTGTGAAAATTGCAATTATTTCATAGTTAAACCTCGTCAATTGACGCCTAGGTGCAATCTGATCACCTGATATCTAGATGAACAATCTTTCAATGTTTAATATAACTAATGTATAATTATTACACCATATGGGATGATAGTCGAAGTAGAGAGGATATAAAATGTAGACTGGCAATGGCAAGGAAATCGTTTCTGAAGAAGAGAAATTTGTTAACATCGAGTATAGATTTAAGTGTCAGGAAGTCGTTTCTGAAAGTATTTGTATGGAGTGTAGCCATGTATGGAAGTGAAACATGGACGATAACCAGTTTGGACAAGAAGAGAATAGAAGCTTTCGAAATGTGGTGCTACAGAAGAATGCTGAAGATAAGGTGGGTAGATCACGTTACTAATGAGGAGGTATTGAATAGGATTGGGGAGAAGAGAAGTTTGTGGCACAACTTGACTAGAAGAAGGGATCGGTTGGTAGGACATGTTTTGAGGCATCAAGGGATCACAAATTTAGCATTGGAGGGCAGCGTGGAGGGTAAAAATCGTAGAGGGAGACCAAGAGATGAATACACTAAGCAGATTCAGAAGGATGTAGGTTGCAGTAGGTACTGGGAGATGAAGAAGCTTGCACAGGATAGAGTAGCATGGAGAGCTGCATCAAACCAGTCTCAGGACTGAAGACCACAACAACAATGGGATTGCAATCTCTCTTAAACTGAGCCGATGATCTAGCATTACCAGCTCACTCATACATATGCCTGTGCTAGAACAAGTATGTCAATCTGTTTATCAGAAGATATCGTCCCACCAGAAGGCGATATACAGGATTCTAGAGAAATGAGCAATACTTTAAATGTGATGGTACGAGTTAGATGGAACACAGAAAGATGTAGCATTGGCGAAAAGGGACTTGACTATTCTTTCACTGGTGCTATCCTCTTTTACGTTTTCGATCTATTACATTGGCCACATATTAGCAGTTCTTCAATTCTCAGTGCTTCTCGTTGGTAGGATTAAGATATTTAAAGAATGAAATCAGGGATATGTGTGTTCAATTAAAATGGTTTACCGAATGTATGTCGAGCGTTTACCCTTCTGAGAACGCCTTATTGAATGAAGCATTGCCTCAATTACTGATTTCTCTTTGGCATACTCTAATGATGCGCTGACATGTATACATCAGTGTCAATTGTCTTCCTTGTAAGATAAATGTTACCAGAAGGGGGTCACTGCATCAGAATCTTAATAAATGCACTTTGAGCAAGAGCAGGTTATCAAACTCCTATTATATTGTAAATTGTAACACTACACAAATGTGATTCTGCACATACAAATTGTGTGTGCAGCTGCAAACTGGTTCCTCATTGGCAATTTCATGCTGTAAATGAAACATATACATGGAATAAATTAATCTAGATAGAAGGTCATTGCTGTAACAAAGTATTTGAAGCTTTTGTGCCCATTTGTTGACGTACCGTTTTTTGTTTTCTGTCTAGGGATCTTCCGCCTACGTTTGTTTAACGATTTTCCTGACGTTGTACCAGCACGAGTGGCAGTCAGTGTCGAAAGTTCACACCTCCATTTCTTTGGCTGCTGGAATACTAGTTATTATTCCTGTTTTACTGTCCCCGTTAATACATATCGATAAATCGTGTGTTGCACAAGACTAATTTGTGGCTGATCTATCGAGTAGACACGTAAAATTTCGCTTTGAAACTAATTTTATTTGTAACGGGAACCAAACCGACGCTTTTCGTCGGCACTGGGCGTCGCATCAAGGACGTGATGAGCAGGATCTGTTTGGACAGACTCTAGATATATGCTGTAAAATACAGGGTGATTCAAAAAGAATACCACAACTTTAGGAATGTAAAACTCTGCAACGACAAAAGGCAGAGCTAAGCACTATCTGTCGGCGAATTAAGGGAGCTATAAAGTTTCATTTAGTTGTAAATTTGTTCGCTTGAGGCGCTGTTGACTAGGCGTCAGCGTCAGTTGATGCTAAGATGGCGACCGCTCAACTGAAAGCTTTTTGTGTTATTGAGTACAGCAGAAGTGAATCGACGACAGTTGTTCAGCGTGCATTTTGAACGAAGTATGGTGTTAAACCTCCTGATAGGTGGTGTATTAAACGTTGGTATAAACAGTTTACAGAGAATGGGTGTTTGTGCTAAGGGAAAAGTTCTGGACGGCCGAGAACGAGTGATGAAAATGTAGCACGCATCCAGCAAGCATTTGTTCGCAGGCCAGGAAAATCGACTCGCAGAGCTAGCAGAGAGCTGCAAATTCCACAATCAACTGTATGGAGAGTCCTACGAAAAAGGTTAGTTATGAAACCTTATCGTCTGAAATTGGTTCAAGCACTGTCTGCAGCTGATAAGATTAAAAGAATCGATTTCTGTGATTTTATCCTTGCTCAAATGGTATGTTAAGGATATGGTGTTTCGGCCACCTCTCCCAGCCACCATTGATGATTTGAAACGAGAAATAACAGCAGCTATCCAAACTGTTACGCCTGATATGCTACAGAGAGTGTGGAACGAGTTGGAGTATCGGGTTGATATTGCTCGAGTGTCTGGAGGGGGCCATATTGAACATCTCTGAACTTGTTTTTGAGTGAAAAAAACCTTTTTAAATACTCTTTGTAATGATGTATAACAGAAAGTTATATTATGTTTCTTTCATTAAATACACATTTTTAAAGTTGTGGTATTCTTTTTGAATCACCTTGTACTTGCTGAAACACCGTAGGCAAAGAGCCTCACGATTCTTAGGAGGGATGGCTCTGAGCACTATGGGACTTAACTGCTGAGGTCATCAGTCCCCTAGAACTTAGAACTTCTTAAACCGAACTAATCTAAGGACATCACACACATCCATGCCCGAGGCAGGACTCGAACCCGCGACCGTAGCGGTCGTGCGGCTCCGGACTGTAGCGCCTAGAACCGCTCGGCCACTCCGGCCGGCCTCTTAGGAGGGACATGCGGTATATACATACATGCTGAGCCAGAGCTCCACTGGCAAAATTTCGGAAGGTTATTCCGGAATATTTTCTGATTATTTTGGCGTAAAGGACATGTGGTCGCTCGTGGCTCATTGCAGAATAATGACATTTAGTTTGTTTCCTTGCCTCATTTACATTTGTGTCTGTATTGCACTGAAACACTTCTAATATCAACGGTACGCACTGTGTCCTGTTTGGAAGCACTTCTTACATTCCCTCATATGACTTGTTGCTGACAACAATGAATGGCACATTACTAATCGACTTCGAGACTGCATTCAGTACTGCTTGGCTCAAGGACGCAGCCAAAGGGAGGGAGGGGGTTCGAGGGAGTCCGGATCCCCCTATCACCTAAATGAAATTACACAAGACCTAGTTAGTGTGTAGTGAAATTGGAAGATAATTTGGCTTTCAATCACGCGATGAAAAAAGGATATTCATCAAGGTCAACGATATATTTAAACTATCTCTATATCTAAAGCACTGTTTTTGCTATCACCTATCCCTATTTTATCGCTCAAGACCAATTGTTGGCCTTGCTTGAGCTCAGTTTTTTTTCCTGCAATTCTTACTTGCAGTTGAATTTAAAGTTAAGTGCTACAATTTATTGCTTATGTGCTGTGTGCTCCTGTGAAAGTTTCCAAATTTGTTTAACTTTTTAACAAGAAAGAAGAGGAAAACGGATTTTCGTTCGTCCGATAGCACTGTGATAAGTTAAAAGTATGTACGCACTACTATAACAGCCTAACTACGTATCTATAGCTGTTTAATGTTGGTACTTATGAAGGCATTGCGAATTGCGGGAAATAACATTTTTTTTTCTCTTCCTTTCTTTTCCTTCTTTCTATTCCATATGTATATGTATATTTGGGATGATATAGCGTAGTGTTTGTTTTTCCTGTGTTCGTTAGAGATAATATGTTTTGGAAATTAATATTTTTACATGAGTAAATACGTCTCTTGTTTATTAAGTAGGTAAAGTACTCTTTGCTTATCATTCGCTGAAAATGTTTATTGTGATTAAAATAGTTTGTACAATTAAAAATACTGAGATACTGTGTAAATACAGCGAGAGCGATCTGGGAATATCGATAGTCACGGTCGAAGAGCGTGTGTAGAGAGTCTGTGTTAGATGGAAGAGGCGCGAACATGTGTGGTGTGATGTCTGTGTTTGTTTTCTTTCGAATGGGTGCAAACGAAACTCGTTAATGGTGATATATGTTCCTGTTCTTTCCGTACCGGATTCTGAAAATGTTTATCGTGGACAGAGAAGCTGGACTGTGTAAAACCGCCAACTGAACTGGGTCGTGTAACTACGACAATACAGCCGTGTATGGACGACATTGTGGTTACGGGTTTTGAGGTGAAATGTGTTCGCTTTGACTGTATCGCGTGCACTCTGCAAGTTTCAGAACTTCGATGTATGTTCGCATTGTGACTGAGAACAGAGTAAATAATTACTAACTGTGCCTCAGGCGTGTTAAAAATTGTGTGCTATGAACGTGCTGATTCCCGCCAAGCGTGGTGATTTCGCGGTCGTGGTTTTCGCATAACAAATGAACTGTAATTCCGCTACCGGAAAACTTTAAAACTGTGTAGCGGACAGCGTTACTGCAAATCTCGTGTATGATAGACGTGAAATCATGTCACAAAATCTGTCAGTGGCCTGTAAAACGCCACTGACGTCAACTTCGCTGGATGGAGATCATTTTCTACATGATAAGATCATCAGCAGTCTTCACTCAATCAACGGAGCTGAACCAACACTCCGCCTGTACCGACGAGCTGCTGTAACATCAACATCACAACACAATGTCGTCATCTCAACACATCAGCAACGGAAAGATAAGATGCAATCCTTTGCGCTCTCCTTATTGAAAGACTAAACAGTAATTCAGCGGATGAACTTCTAAATTCACTTCACTTCAATTCCATTTTAAAACCACAATGTTGTTTAACTTTGCCTATGGTAAGAAAACTACAAGCTCTCATTGAACTGTTAGCTTTCATTGTAGGTATTGTTGACGTGCCATTATTTCTAAGCAATTTTCTTTCACTTCAACTATATTCCATTTTAAGTTAACGCTGCTGCATTCGCATGTATTTTTGTGTGCCTTTTGGAGGGAAGTGTTATAAATGTGAGTGTAGTATTAAATAAAAAGTGAGAAGGCATAGTTTATTGTGTGATATGTTCGCATACGTAAATCGCGGTGTCCGCCATTAGTTTCTGGCCACCAACCAATAGGATTAAAGCTGAAACTTCCTGGCAGATTAAAACTGTGAGCCGGACCGAGACCCGAACTCGGGACCTTTGCCCTTCGCGGGCAAGTGCTCCACCATCTGAGCTACACAAGCACAACTCACGCCCCGTTCTTTAATTCCAAACTTCACAGAAGCTCTTCAGCGAACCTAGCACTCCTGGAACAAAGGATGTTGCGGAGACATGACTTAGCTACAGCCTAGGGGATGTTTCCAGAATGAGATATTTTCACTCTGCAGCGGAGTGTGCGCTGATATGAAACTTTCTGGCAGATTAAACCTGTGTGCGGGATTGAGACTCGAACTCGGGACCTCTGCCTTTCGCCTAGGCTGTGGCTGAGCCATGTCTCCGCAACATCCTTTTTTCCAGGAGTGGTAGTTCTGCAAGGTTCGCAGGAGAGCTTCTGTGAAGTTTGGAAGGTAGGAGACGAGGTACTGGCGGAATTAAAGCTGTGAGGACGGGTCGTGAGTCGTGCTTGGGTGGCTCAGATGGTAGAGCACTTTCCCGCGAAAGGCGAAGTTCCCGAGTTCGAGTCTCGGTCCGGCACACAGTTTTAACCTGCCAGGAACTTTTATATCAGCGCACACTCCGCTGCAGAGTGAAAATCTCATTCAGGATTAAAGCTACTTATTCGCTATTGGTGCAAGCTTTGCGGCGAGGGTAAAATTGAATGTAGCAGTTGTCAGACCACATAGGCTATGTTTACATTGTACTCAGTCATATTACCACACTATCATGAGTAGAAGCATCGAGTTTTGTTAACTACAGGGGATACGTGTAGAGAAGTAAAGCCTAAACCTTCATCGTTTACGGGATTATTAATAGAATTGCGTGAGATTTACACGTTTAGGAGACTATTTCATTCAAAGATAGGACTCATGACCGCGTAGCTTAGTCCCCTCTCCAGCCAACCAACCAACCTTCATTCATGGATGTTTTGTTCCACACAATTCGGAAGTAAGCAGAGTTCTTTTGGGGCGATATAATTAGATGCATTCTCAATAGGGTTGTTTTCACAAGACTTTGTATAAATACACGGTCTGTAATCTCACGAAGTACAACCCCTTGGAACTGTTTTCTTCACCCACTGCAGTCGTTATTTGGAAGATGGTAGAACTTTGAGGTTGCAATATGTGAGTAGTTCACAAGGCTGTAAATATGACAAAAAAATAACATTAAATTAAAACCAGTACATAAAATAGATTTGGCTCTGACTGTGTCGCCAGAAATCGCATTGATCAACAAAAATATCGCCCACTTGGTTGCTTTTCTTTAAAAAATTTTCTCATTATTATATTATTTGTAGCCGAATGACAAAATGCCGCCCATTGTGGTCACCCGGCGGTACACAGTTGTAATAACCAGTTTCGCTACGGAACGATTGGGAGGGATTTGTGGAGAGCGGATGGGATATGTGATGACAGCACATTCTATAGTTCATTCGTTCCTGAAAGATTTTTTTCAGCTGGCTGCTTGATTTCGTCTGTGCCGACAGCGCCCTTCATCCTTACCTCCCCCTTTCGTCCAGCACCTATTTACTTTCTTCTAATACTTTTAATAACTGAAGCCAGCAATTCCATGCACAATTAAATCTTAAAATACGCTCGCAATAGTCTCATATGGCTAACCAAGAACAATTAGAGGAAAATATGCAATGTCAGAATTCAATATCTTGTTGTGATGCATTCTACTTTAGTTTAAAACAATTTACAACACACAGTTTTTCCAAATTCTCTATCGGCTTCGGTTAGCTCTGAGTGTTGAGCCGCTGATCTAGAATCCATGGATTCGGGAGGTGATGTGGTTTGAATCCATCAGACGGCAACCTTTTTCAGTTTTAGTTTAGGCAAATGCCGGGATTGGTGCCTTATTATAGGCCACAGCTAATTTCTTCCGAACATCTTTATTTCTTGACCGATTCCAATTCCCTTAAAGATGCAGCCCCACCGCGTAAATGAAAATAGCTGCTTTCAAGGCGAGTCAAGCATGTCTTCCGAGAAAAAACCATACGATAAATAAGTTGCTATCAAGATGCTCCTCATTTAGGTTCACGCACGTATCTGCTGGGATATTCTTTAATGCAGAAAATGACCTTTATTACATTGCAAGAAGCGATAGATGCATACGTAAATGAGGAAATTTGGGGAAGTTAAAAGTTGAATAGTTCCAAATCCTTTGCATTTTCGCCACCAAAAATTACTCTAGCTTCTATGTCGAACAGAGATCTCTTTATTCCAAAAGCCCTGTCGGTAACAATCATGATGTACCAAAAATCAGCGCTCACTTTTTCAGGTCAAATCCAGAATGAAAGAAGGAAAGTGTAAAACGAGCTTCGATCGCCAAAGGAGACTGGAGCTTGACTGTTTCTTGTGATTGGCAATGTATGTAGCATTCCTAAGTAGTGAGACTGTATCTGCCCTTGGTGGAAACTCAGAGATCAATTTCTAATACAACGGTTTATTGTTATGTATGGAAATTTTCAAAATAAATGAAAAACAATCGGACCCCAGCCCACCCTTTGTCAAAATCTTGACTACGTCCTTTCTCGCCTCTGCAGCGTTTTCCTTTTCCGGATTAGCCAGTCGTTCGTCAACAGTGACAAACAGCAGAACGGAAGGACACTGATGGTGAATTTGACGAAATGCTCCTTCTGTATGAATTAACTGAATGCTCGTACTGAGGCGTTCAGACAGTCGTTTTTCCCTCGCGCTATCCGCGAGTGGAACGGAGGGGGGGGGGGGGGGAATATGACTTTGATGCGAATACCGCCCTCCGCCACACACCACTTAGTGGCTAGCGGAGTATGTATGTAGATGTAGAATGCAATGGAAGAGCGGCACATCCGCGCTATGTTGAAATTTTGTCAAATCGATGGCAATGCCATTGCACTATTTTTCTATCTGTTTGAGGTTTCTTGCATTACTGTGTGTTTTGTGTTGTCGTATCACAGGCTTTTTCACTCTCTTGAAGGCGTTTTCCCATAAATAAAGGTAAGTGAGGTGACAAACTGAATAAATCATTACTGCTTCCTTAGTCTGTAAGGAGCCACCGGCGACCATGGGTCCCTTAAAGACGTTCAGGAAATATCCCTGAACAAACTCTGACATTTTGTCGGTCTGGATCTGGTTCCGTGTGTCTCTCTTAAGAGAAGTTAGGCGCATTTTAAGTAGTGTTTCAGCAGATATTAGCAGTTTACATTTTCCAATATGTAGCTGGAGTCATCCCAAACAAACGTTACTCCTTACGTCATTTACGCGACGCCCGAAGTCGTCGGAAAGCGTCGGCTTCTTTTTCCGTTACAAACAAACAAAAAAAAATTCCATGGTTAATGTTGTTATGGCTATGTAATGTGTTCAGCTTTCATGCATAATTATATCAGAGGCCTATGAATTATCTAGTTTTTTTAATTTTGTGTTTTTTTAAATTGTTTTATGCGGGAGAACAAACTGTTTCTGAATTATACGAGGTGCGGCTAGAAAAAAACCGGACTGATGCTGGAAAAAACATTTATTTACAATTATTTACAATTTCATGTTATCTCCTTCAATGTACTCTCCTCCTCGGTCTCTACACCGCTCCATACGAATTTTCCACTGTTCATAGCAATGCAGCAGATCATTTTCGTTAAGTCCATACATTACTTCCGTCGCTTTTTCTTTTACTGCTTCAACAGTCTCAAATCTAGTTCCTTTCAAAGCTGACTTGACTTTAGGGAAAAGAAAAAAGTCACAGGGGGCCAAATCAGGTGAGTAGGGTGGATGATCTAAGATGGGAATGTTGTGTTTTGCCAAAAACGTCTTCACTGATAACGCACTGTGAGCTGGGGCATTGTCTTGGTGAAGGATCCATGACTTTTTTCTCCACAAATCGTTCCGTTTTCTCCGTACTCGCTCACGTAGGGTAGCCAGGACGCTAATGTAGTAATGCTGATTCACTGTTTGTCCCTCTGGTACCCAATCAATGTGCACAATCCCTTTGATGTCAAAAAAAAAAAAATCATCATTGCCTTGAATTTCGATTTTGACATTCGTGCTTTTTTTGTGTCGTGGAGAACCAGGAGTTTTCCAATGCTGCGATTGGCGTTTAGTTTCGGGATCGTAAGTAAAAAACCACGATTCATCGCAAGTAATAACATTTTGTAAGAAGGTGGGATCACTTTCAATGTTTTCCAGGATGTCAGAACAAATCATTCTTCGGCGTTCCTTCTGTTCAATTGTGAGACACTTTGGAACCATTTTTGAACACACTTTGTTCATGTTGAAACTTTCATGAAGAATCTGCCTAACACTTTCCTTGTCAACTCCTGTTAACTCAGACACTGCTCTGATTGTTAAACGGCGATCTTGTCGAACAAGTTTACCGATTTTTTCAATGTTTGCATCAGTTTTTGCTGACAATGGTCTGCCAGTGCGAGTGTCATCACTGGTGTCTTCGCGGCCATCTTTAAATCGTTTAAACCATTCAAACACTTGTGTTCGCGATAAACAATCGTCGCCGTACACTTGTTGTAACATTACAAACGTTTCACTTGCAGATTTTCCTAGTTTGAAACAAAATTTGATGTTAACACGCTGTTCTTTCTGTACACTCAACATTTTCCGACGCACAGACAAAACGTCAACTACTTAAAACAGACGCCACGGGCAGACTGAGTGCAGGAGGCAGATGAAACTCGAGCAGTAGGCGGAGCGAGAGTCACGTGACAGGCCACGCGACTTTCAGCCTTATTGCATTCGTTTTATTGTTTCACCAGTACTAGTCCGGTTTTTTTCTAGCCACACCTCGTATATGACGGTAGTATTTGTTCCCGAAAGAACAGTTACCGTGGATGACCATGCAGCTTTGCTAGAAATGAAATGATAATTAAATGGACACCCTAGCTGCAAACAGGCGTTGATGTACTTCATTGGGGACATGTTGAAAATGTGTGCCCCGACCGGGACTAGAACCCGGGATCTCCTGCTTACCTGGCAGACGCTCTATCCATCTGAGCCACCGCGGGCACAGAGGATAGTGGGTCTGCAGGGACTTATCCCTTGCACGCTCCACGTGATATCCACATTCCCAACATGTCCACACCACTACATTCATAGTGCGCCTAATAGATGTTTGCCCATCATACTCATTTTGTTTCTGAATTTTATTACAGGGTGACACAGAATAAACAGAATAACGGGAATGTTTGAAATGAGTAGTGGCAGCAATGGACAGGTGACAGCACTGCGTGTTCGTGACAGCGAGTAAAGAGTCCGCCATTTTAGTAATCATGGATCAGTGGAACGGACAACAGCATGCGTTAGCCATAAAAATGTTTTATGAAAACAATGATGGTTTGGTAGCGGCGCAGAGGGAGTTTGCAATTTGGGTCGTTATGATGCCGTTCTGTCGAAGCACTCGAGAGAATGTTGGATTAATAACTTTGAAGAGACTGGATCTCCCCTCAAGAAGAAACCAACAGGACGACCAAGAAATGTGCGTTCTCCAGCAAACATTGATGCTGTACGCGAGTCTGTCTTACGGAACCCACGGCGTTCAGTTCGTAAGCAAGCACCAGTTGTTGGATTGTCCCGGGAGAGTGTTCGCAGAATTATTCACCTTGATTTAAAATTTCATCCATACAAACTACAGATGGTGCAACAATACAAGGACAACGCTTACCGGTTACGATTAGGATTCTGTCAACAAATGATAAAAAAAATAAACAACGACGATCAACTTCTATTAAGTTATTATTATTATTCAGTGACTGTGTCATTCACATTTTGAGCGCCTTCATGTCCTTAAACTGAACGTGATAAATTAACTTTGAATTTTCCTACCCGTTATCCTTAATGGGGACCTGTTGTTACTTTAAAAAAAGTTTGTCGTCATAAGGGTAAATTATGTTAGTTACGGAATTTAGTCCTTCCATGTCATTTCCCTGATGTTCGTAATTCCCGATTCCGATAGAGTGACCCAAAAGTCCCTTAATTTTTGAAAATTTAATACTTCACACAGTAATCTCGGTAGCGAGAAAAATTTGACACACATTATTTAAATGACATGGGATTTTACTGAAACGACAAAAAAGTGTATAAAATGACCAACAGGTGGTGCTTTACATGATACAAAGGCAATAAGTAGCATAATAATTGATTTTTTAGCAAAGACGAAGTTCTTTACAACAAATACTCAGCATATCTACCGTCACTCATCAACAGTACCTGTAGTCGAGGGGTAATGTCGTGAGCAGCACTGTACAGCACATCAGGAAGTATGGTGAGAAATTGCCGTCAGATGTTGTCTTTTAGCACCCCTAATGAGGATGGCGTATGCATCCGTGGTCTTGGGATACCGTCTTTGATTAGTTCGCTATGAGATGGAACCAGCATGTGTAAATTATGGTAGGGAAAGCAAATGATCGACTTCTGTTTATTGAGAGAAATTTAGGAAAGAGTGGTTCACCTGTAAAGGAGACCGCATATAGAACGATGGTGAGACCTATTCTTGGGTGCTGCTCGAGTGTTTGGAGTCCGTACCATATCAGGTTGAAGGAAGACATCAAATCAATTCAGAGAAGAGCTGCTAGATTTGTTGCTGGTAGGTTCGAACAAAACTTAAAATGGGAATCCCTGGATGGAAGGCGGCGTTCTTTTCAGCAAACACTACTGGTAAAATTTAGAGAACCGGTATTTCAATCTGTCTGTCGTGCTTCCGTCAGCATACATCGCGCATAAGATCACGAAGATAAGATACGAGAAATTACCGCTCATACGGAGGTGTACAGACAGTCGTTTTTCCCTCGCTCTGTTTGCGAGTGGAACACGAGACAAGTAGTGGTAAAGGCTACGCTCCGCCAAGCACATTACGTTGGCTACGGCAGCTTAAAATTACCACACGTCGTTTCATTGTGACCGTTCGCCACTACCAAAGAATACTAAGTTCCCCAAGAGTTTTACCTGCCTACCTTTATACGAATCTCCCGACAAAAATTTCTCGTCGAAATTCTGAAAAGGGAAATTATTATTTCTAGCTATTCTTAAATATTGCACATTCATACCATTCCCATATTCTTTGATTTTACGGAGCACACTGAAAATAGGTGTTTCAACTTCAGGACCGGCGACGGAGTGTCGGAACATGGCCGTTCACCAGTGCACCCCACACTTCCTCAGAAGTGGGGGAAGATCCTGTTACCGTATTGGTCAGCCACCCTTCAGGTCCTCCAGTGCTTTGGAAGACTTCCTTTCTCTTGTTGCGCCAAAGGTGACCAGAGGACTGTATCAAAGATAATTACATATTCTACATTCACTATGTGTGGTCAGCTGACAACAAACCATTCACTCGTTTCTCAAACATCACAAAGCTGGATATATTTTGAAGGTAGTGCACAAGCCACTTACATTTGGAGCCTCATCACTACGGCACCACCGTTCGTTCTTAGTTCAAATGGTTCAAATGGCTCTGAGCACTATGGGACTCAACATCTGAGGTCACCAGTCCCCTAGAACTTAGAACTACTTAAACCTAACTAACCTAAGGACATCGCACACATCCATGCCCGAGGCAGGATTCAAACCTGCGACCGTAACAGTCGCGCGGTTCCGGACTGAAGCGCCTAGAACCGCTCGGCCACCGCGGCCGGCCCGTTCTTAGTACAGTGAGCATAATGCCAGTTGCAATTGTATGAGCTGAACTCTAATTCTTGCTGCATTATTTGTACTGAATCTTCGTACGCATAAGTTAATTGTATGTTTTGTTTACTGTGTTAACTTGTTCGCTAATCATTTCTGCTCCTGTCCAACTTCTCTATGACGACAGTTACTGCACCACTCTCTAGCCCACCTCTCATTACTGTTATGCACAAAGTCGTACACAACACTTAGATTTTACGAAATTGTTAGTTGCACAGCGTTATGAACAACAGTTTTCTTACTTTTAAGACACACACCTGCCGATGCTTGTGACAACTACCATCCCCTCCTGCATTTTATTTTTTACGTGAAGATGGGTCATATTGCGTTCGAAACCGGTGATTAAAGTTATTCAAGTGAACGCTGTTTGAAGTTGCGATAGAAACCACTTGTCTTAAACCATGTAATATTGTTGTGCTGCGCCAGTCTAAGTCATAGATGATGACAAAAATCACACTTAAGAGATACCGATCACAGATGAAACAGAAGTGATGCCACTTGATTGAGAAAAAAAAATCATTTGCCGATTGACAAAATAAAACGTCTAGCAGATCAGCCGGAGAAATGAGTACACCTTTCGTGATAACTTCCTGTTGAAACTAAGCAGAGAGTAGCCGTGGAGTGAGATGTGGGCCTACTAACGAGACGAGGACAGCACGTCGGAGTCCCGTTGTGTTCTTTTTTGGAAGAGATACCGAAAGCTACGTAGCGCCAGTAAATGTTCTTGACCCTCAATTACGTGTGGAAGTTACAACTCGAAATAGGAACTAAGAATTCAGTGGTATATGGTTCCCATAAAATCTGTAGAGGCATAACTGAAGCAGTTACGCTGATGATACAAAACATTATGACCGTCTGCTTCATTGCGTATTCGTCTACCAATGGTATGCAATAGAGCAGTGATTCGACATGTTTCTAGTATCTTGTGTGGCGAAACAGGACCTCCACTAATACACTCCTGGAAATGGAAAAAAGAACACATTGACACCGGTGTGTCAGACCCACCATACTTGCTCCGGACACTGCGAGAGGGCTGTACAAGCAATGATCACACGCACGGCACAGCGGACACACCAGGAACCGCGGTGTTGGCCGTCGAATGGCGCTAGCTGCGCAGCATTTGTGCACCGCCGCCGTCAGTGTCAGCCAGTTTGCCGTGGCATACGGAGCTCCATCGCAGTCTTTAACACTGGTAGCATGCCGCGACAGCGTGGACGTGAACCGTATGTGCAGTTGACGGACTTTGAGCGAGGGCGTATAGTGGGCATGCGGGAGGCCGGGTGGACGTACCGCCGAATTGCTCAACACGTGGGGCGTGAGGTCTCCACAGTACATCGATGTTGTCGCCAGTGGTCGGCGGAAGGTGCACGTGCCCGTCGACCTGGGACCGGACCGCAGCGACGCACGGATGCACGCCAAGACCGTAGGATCCTACGCAGTGCCGTAGGGGACCGCACCGCCACTTCCCAGCAAATTAGGGACACTGTTCCTCCTGGGGTATCGGCGAGGACCATTCGCAACCGTCTCCATGAAGCTGGGCTACGGTCCCGCACACCGTTAGGCCGTCTTCCGCTCACGCCCCAACATCGTGCAGCCCGCCTCCAGTGGTGTCGCGATGGGCGTGAATGGAGCGACGAATGGAGACGTGTCGTCTTCAGCGATGAGAGTCGCTTCTGCCTTGGTGCCAATGATGGTCGTATGCGTGTTTGGCGCCGTGCAGGTGAGCGCCACAATCAGGACTGCATACGACCGAGGCACACAGGGCCAACACCCGGCATCATGGTGTGGGGAGCGATCTCCTACACTGGCCGTACACCACTGGTGATCGTCGAGGGGACACTGAATAGTGCACGGTACATCCAAACCGTCATCGAACCCATCGTTCTACCATTCCTAGACCGGCAAGGGAACTTGCTGTTCCAACAGGACAATGCACGTCCGCATGTATCCCGTGCCACCCAACGTGCTCTAGAAGGTGTAAGTCAACTACCCTGGCCAGCAAGATCTCCGGATCTGTCCCCCATTGAGCATGTTTGGGACTGGATGAAGCGTCGTCTCACGCGGTCTGCACGTCCAGCACGAACGCTGGTCCAACTGAGGCGCCAGGTGGAAATGGCATGGCAAGCCGTTCCACAGGACTACATCCAGCATCTCTACGATCGTCTCGATGGGAGAATAGCAGCCTGCATTGCTGCGAAAGGTGGATATACACTGTACTAGTGCCGACATTGTGCATGCTCTGTTGCCTGTGTCTATGTGCCTGTGGTTCTGTCAGTGTGATCGTGTGATGTATCTGACCCCAGGAATGTGTCAATAAAGTTTCCCCTTCCTGGGACAATGAATTCACGGTGTTCTTATTTCAATTTCCAGGAGTGTATTAATCTAGCCAGAAATCTCTTCACCTTCGCGACTTTACCTTCCATGTAAGTGAAACCAGGGGTGGGCACGAAAGCAGTTCGGACATGCTTTCAGTGTCTTAGTGGGTGCCTGGTTTGAGACGTGTTTACTGGCGCGCGAGGGGCGCGGCGTGGCTGGCTGGGCTAGGACCGGGCGGAAGGGCCCGTGTTGTGCCGCGGTGACAGTACACACACCCGGGGTCACGTCGAACGCGGAAGTAGCCGTGTCTAATGTATCGTGTCTGTATAGCAACTCCACTACTTACTGGAAAGACGGGTTTTTAAATCTGAGGATTTGTTCGCGGATGCGGTGATCCGCCACATTCTGCGCATCTCTAATCATCATATCCGCATATGAGCGTCCACACGAGCAATTAAAATCAAAATCAGAAGTTCGTCCCTGAAGGTCCACTAACCAAGATTTATTAGACTGAGTAGGGCCACGCCGGAGACGAAAGAATTTGTAACGTGCAGCTACCACATTCACACTGTCACGGAAGTGGGAGTTCACAGCATCAGTCACTTCGTCGAAAGTTTTAGTTTCTGGACGGGTGGTGGGAAACAATTTCACGAGCATACGGTACAACACAACACCCGCGTTGGCAACGAAAAAGGCAAGCCGCTCTGTACCTAGTACGTTGTAAGCTGCGAAGTATGCCTCGAGCTGGGCGATGTATTCTGGCCAGCGTTCAGTGTCAGGATTGAAAGCATGGAATGGCGGCGCCGTCGGAGGCGCCGAAGTAGCTGCAGTTTGTAGTGTGACCAGTCCATTTATGGCAGCAAGCAGCTGCGTCATTTGCTGAGCCTGAAAACGGACAAGATCGGACAGCGAAACCTGTTCCTGTGGCGAAGCCATAGTTGACACAAATGAAAGTTTTATAGCAACTGGGGTAATGGGGGAAACAGTCATAGACCCACACGGTCACACGGGGAAATCACAAAAAAGCTAAAGCAGTACCGAGAAAAAAGAGGGCCTCTGCGCCTGACATTCAACCAGGGTCACTTGTTCGTTCGACGTGTTCGCCGGCGTGTTTATGGAAAGGTAATTGCGTTTCTAACTTTGGAAGAGATTCAAAATCGCGTTTCTTGCTTTGGAAGAGATACCGAAAGCTACGTTGCTTCAGTGAATGTTCTTCACCCTCTCTTACTTGTGGAAATAGGAACCAAGAATTCAGTTGTATATGGTTGCCATACAATCTGTAGAGGCACAAGTAAAGCAGTTACGCTGATGATACGAAACATTATGACTGCCTGCTTCATTGCGTGTTCATCTACCGTTGGTGTGCAATACAGCAGTCATTCGACATGTTTCTGATAGCTTTTGTGGCAAAACAGGACCTCCACGAATGTTAATCTAGCCAGAAATGTCTTCACTTTCACGACTTTACCTTTCATATAAATGAAACCAGGAATATTTACTTGACTTTCCCCAGGATTCACTGTATGATACTTCCACAGACGCAATTAATGCTCATAAAACTATAACATTTAATACTGTAACATGATGAGTATTCACTAGAGTTGTGCACTACCTAAACTGTGGTTTAGTAGTTTTGGTAAAGTACACAAAAGTCGTGCTAAGTAGTAGGATCACGGGTACTGTTGGTAGCATTGGTAGGAAAAGAAGCATAAATGAATGTGTGAAGGTGAACTGGGAGCCGACGGCATCTCTTTGTTCGTTTGTTTTGCTAATAATGAGAACTCTTACTCCATTGCGTATTTTATATCCTTATAAAAGATAAATTGCATTTTATAAGCAATAGAAATTAGCTGACGATAACTTCAACGCTTTTAAGTAACTAATCGAATTACCTTGATCCAAGTACAGTTTGCACGCACGAGCATAAAAAAAACTATTCAATTATTGTTGTCACTGTGTGCTCAATAGAAATTTCATCGTGAGTTTTCTGTTATTGATAAGTACGATAGTTGTTTCGCTGTAACAGAATCATGTTTTACGTAAGCTCGACGAAGTATTGAAGCGATGCTTGATGTGTTTTTGTTCGCCGTTGTTTTAAGTATACATCTTTTTTAGGAAATTGCGTTTCTATTGCTGTTGGTAAATTGTATTTTTTAAAAAATTTTACTACAAATTCTCTCTGTTTCACGTTACAAATCTACCCTAAAACCTCAATTAAACAATGACAGTTTCTATTTTCTCTAAATACTGTTTATTTTTAAATAACAGGCAGGAGGAAGACTGTGTGGAATAAACATTTTTCGTAGATTACACGGCCCTGTGTTTATCGTCATTCAGTTTCTGGACAGTTCGCCGTTTTCCCCTTTCTACCGGAATCTAGTGCGAAGATAAATAGAATGAAATGAGGGAATGCCCGATAGGTACCCCACATACCTAACGTACAGGTAACGCGATTGTGATTGTAACTGACCAAAGCTTCTAGATAAACTATCCTAGTCTACGCTTACTCTCATTAGTCTACGATAGATTACCGTGGTTATACAACTACGGTGTTCACACATCGGTCAAAAATCAAGAATGTTTGTCCCTAACATATTTATACACTAAACACACTGGGGAAGTCCGGTGCGCTACCGTTTGCTAACATAATGCCGGTCAATACACAACTACTTAACACACACCAAATCACACGAGAATTGGCGCAAAAACGAAACAAAAGACCAATAGAGCAAGTAACACCAGCAAACAGGAAATATCCATTAGGAATTAAAAGCAAATGAAAAACAGAGATGGTGATGTTTGGCTTGTGGGGCGCTCAACTGCGCGGTCATCAGCGCCCGTGGAAAGTCCCAATTGTTACAGTCTAATTTTTTCACAGTTCAACCTAGCCACTATCACAAATGACGATCATGAAGAAGACAACACAAACACCCTGTCCACGGGCATAGAAAATCCTCAACCCGGCCGGGAATCGAACCCGTAATCCCGTGACCCAGAGGCAGCAGCGCTAGCCTCAAGACCACGAGCTACAGACGAAAAACAAAGACAGAATTGTAATGTCTCTTGCAGCGGTCTCTCCGCGATATTTTCAGAAATTTTATAAATTATATAACTCAGTACATATCTCGAAATATCTCTTCTTATCTTACCGATTATCAATGCGAAGTAGTTTCAAGCCCAATTATTCCTTGCAGCGTCCATTTACTCCATGGAATAGCTTCTCTGCTATCTATGTTTTTTCTTAGAAAAAGAATGAAGGAATGCTTGCCGATTAGTCGTGAAAGAAGGAGGATGTATATGTATGTATTGTTGAGCTAGTCGCCATCTTGATCAGATTCTGTATGAGAAGGAATTTAATACATGAACTAAACTAAAGTGTGTTCGCGTATTATTTAACTGATTATTACTGTCAGTGTCTGCTTACTACGCTGTGTTGCACGGGATCAGTGGGGAATGTCTGATTTACACTGGACAAACCTGCCGTTTTGTATGCTCAAGATATTCAGTTACTTCAAATAAATAGGCTAACACGGTCTTACCAGCAGATCTCTGGTCTTCCCAATGTGATCACCGAAAGTTAATAATTATTACAAATGTTTCCAGGAGATCGACTGACAATTTTCGTCGCACCGAGACTTCGAAATTGCTTCACTGCCTTATGGAATTTAAGTTAAGCTCAATTTAATCAGGATAGAACAGTATTGAACTGTGTGAATGTGATAAGCCTGCTTTGTGACTGAAAATTCCCTTAACGTACCCATGTTTTTACTATCCTGATCAGTGAAGCTAAATCAGGCCGGTGTGAGAGAGGTTTTTAAATTTTAGATTCCACAAAAAATATTAAAGAATGACTACAGTCTCTATGATTGTGGTACCAATTGTCTTCTATAGTGAGCGCTATCGGAAGATAATGGGCTTGGAAAAAAGTGAGATTTTTAAAACCAACTGGTGTACTGAAGGCAAGTGATTTTTATCTTTTAAGTTTGAAATTTACCACAAAATTGCGGTTCAGTGCTAACTGCAGTTATTGTAAAGGTAGTGAGCATGAAAAATTACCATACTTTTACATAATTTAAAAACTGAATACAAAATCCTTTTCAGCAATAGTTCGCGTGGGTTGAGCTGTGTAAGTCAGTCTCCACTTAGCTGTTGCTGTCGGCGAATCGACGATGTTCGCGTTGGTCGGTATAATCATTGAACATGTAGTCCAGTAACTACTGTCGTCTTGTTAGTCCCATTGATTGTAGCCGCCCATTGCGAGTGTTGAAGGAATGCTCAATGTTTGCAGAAATACCGCCATTATCACATCTACATAAGAGAACGTAAGACACGCTTCATTAAGTTAACGACTGACGTGTGCCAACGTCATAGTGATGGTCAGCCTCACTACTCACAGTTTCAACCGAGTGGTTTTCCGTTCGATCGCGGCTAGGCACATTTCACAGTACAACCGTCCGCAACAAGAAAGAACATTTGGTTGGTTGTTAACTTATCACTCCACGATATATATACTATGTGATCAAAAGTATAGGGACACCTGGCTGAAAATGACTCACAAGTTCGTGGCGCCCTCCATTGATAATGCTGGAATTCAATATGGAGTTGGCCCACCCTTGATGACAGCTGCCAGTCAGGTGCTGGAAGGATTCTTGGAGAATGGCAGCCCATCCTTCACGGAGTGCTGCGCTGAGGAGAGGTATCAATGTCGGTCGGTGAGCTCTGGCATGAAGTCGGCTTTGCAAAACACCCAAAAGGATCCCCTATAGGATTCAGGTTCACAAGTCTGTGCAGGCCAGTCCATTACAGGGAGGGTATTGTTGTGAACCCCTCCGTCACAGGCAGTGCATTGTGAACAGGTGCTCGATCGTGTTAAATGCAGTCGCCATCCCCGAATTGCTCTTCAACAGTGGGACGCAAGAAGGCGCATGAAACATCAATGTAGGCATATGCTGTGATAGTGCTACGCAAAACAACAAGGGCTGCAAGCCCCCTTCATGAAAAACACGACTACACCATAACACCACGGCCTCTAACTTTTGCTGTTGGCAGCACACACGCTGGCAGACGACGTTCACCGGGCATTCGCCATACCCACACCCTGCCATCGGATCGCCACATTGTGTACCGTGATTCGTCACTCCACACAACGGTTTTCCAGTGTTCAATCGTCCAATGTTTACACTCCTTACACCAAGCGAGGCATCGTTTGGCATTTATCGGCGTGATGTGTGGCTTATGAGCAGCCGCCTGACCATGAAATCCAAGTTTCCTCACCTCCCGCCTAACTGTCACAGTGTGTGTATTGTTTATTTAAACCGGGGACCTAGAAACGACGCATCGTCCTGCCGTAGTCCCCACAACGGGCCACAGCAGTCCACCCACCCCACCGCCGACCCACGCCGAACTCATGGCTATTGTGCGGTTCGGCCCCCAGTGGACCCCCCCCCCCCTTCCCCAAGGGAACTTCTCATACCAGACGAGTGTAGCCCCAGAAGTGCAAAAAAAAAAAAAAAAAAGAAAAAAGACAACTGACTGCTGCGCTCTATAATTTGTAAATCAAATAACAGTCGCTGAGTGCAACTACTTTCTGAATGGAACATGATAAAAATAAAACTGCCCCTTTGGCTGCCATCTGCTAAAACAAAGACATTCCAAGTTTCCAATTGACAGGAATAAATATCTTCGATGCTGAACCTAAGGGACGGAATTGGATATTCTGGAAGAGACAGAGATCTGTATGAACCAGTCGTAGAACACACTTACATTATTAAATAACCAGTTGCACTCCAGTCGCCTATTGTTTCGTGATATTTTTAACAACCTATTGACTACAAAATTTTTAGTACATCATAGCCCCTATTTAGCTACCTTTGTTTCTTCTTACTCTACAGTATTTTAAATTTAATTGTGCATGTTTCAAGTTGTCATGGTCTTCCGGTTGCCTGATGTACAGCTTAATTTTATGTATATACGTTATGTCTGTTAGCCTCTGTACAATAGATGTACCTATCACGGCGCGATAAGAGATGTATTCATTAATTGCACTTTTGGTTCTTCGTGACTCACATTTTTATAATGTCATATGTAAATGATCATTTTGTATACCTCTCTACATTAAAAAAAACTCCTTGCGTGAAATAAAATTGTTTTATGGCTGCTACAGTGAGACTCATAAGCCAACAGTAATTTTGAATATGAATGGTGGGCTCCATGTGTTTCCCAAGTCGTGCATGTTTGACCTCTGCTTAAGACAGTATTACTACTCAGGGCACATATTGGTTGAAGGTACCGATGATGGCTGTTAATCAGTTGAAATCGATTTGCAAAAGTGAATAAATAAAACATGATTTTGCGACTGGTTGCTGCATATTTGGTAATTTTATAGTAATTTTGCATTCATTTTCGTATGTTGTAATCTGGGTCATTCGTTATACCTTTAGTCACTTTGAAACGAGGACTGTAAATTCTTGCGCAGTTTAAAAAAAAAAAACCTATTTTCCTTACGTAAAATTGTCTCAAGATCTTTATCTGTGCTATATTGGCGCTTGTAAGCAACCAATTAAAAACTATATACTCGTATTTTATACTGTCGTTTGGATCAGGCCGAGAGGAACCGTAGAGCGGTTCGGCCCCCAGTGGACACCCCTCCCGCCGCCCCCCCCCCCCCCCCCCCGTCACGGGAACGTTCATACCAGACAACTGTAACTTCACGAATGCAAAAAAAAAGGACGACTGACTGCTGCCCTCTATAATTCGTGAATCAAATAACAGTCGCTGAGTGCAACCACTTTCTGAATGGAAGGTAACCTGATAAAAATAGTACTGCCCGTGGCTGTCATCTTCTTGAAGATAGACATTCCAAGTTTCCAATTGACAGGAATAAATATCTTCCATGCTGAACTTAATAGACGGGAATTGGATATTCTGGAAGAGATAGAAATCTGTATGAACCAGTCATTGAAAACGCTTACAATATGAAATAACCAGTTGCCCTTCAATCGCCAGTTGTTTCGCGATATGTTTAACAACCTATTGACTACAAAATTTTTAGTACGTCATAACCCCTATCTAGCTACCTTTGTTTGTTCTTACTCTTCAGTATTTTAAATTTGACTGACTGCATATTTCAAGCTGTCATGCTTTCAGGTTGCCTGGTGTACAGCTTCATTTTACGTGTATACGTTACGTCTGTTAGCCTCTGTACAATACATGTAGCTATCACGGCACGAAAAGAGATGTAATCATTAATTGCACCTTTGGTTCTTCATGTCCCACATTTTTATAATGTCACGCGTAAATTATCATTTTGTATATCTCTCTACATTTAAAAAAAAACTCTTTACGCGAAATAAGATTGTTTTAGTGCTGCTACATTGACACTCATAAGCCAACAGTAATTTTGCAGTCATTTTCGTATGTTGTAATCTGGATCATTGGTTATAACTTTACTCATTGTGAAACGAGGTTATCGTAAATCCTCGCACAGTTTCAAAAAAATCTTATTTTCCTTACGTAAATTTTCTCAAGATCTTTATGTGTGCTATATTGGCGCTTGTAAGCAACCAATTAAAAACTATATATTTTATACTGTCGTTTGGATGTCTCTGGTATTTGACTTTAAGAACTTTTAAAAACTGTCACGTGTAAGTATTCGATAGTCACTTGACAATGTATAGTGCCGCTAAGGGTACACTATCGCCGCCTACCACTAGAATTTTGTTTCGATGTGCTGTTATCACTGAGGAACTATCAGTTTGCCTATGACAGTTATTTATGTAGCGTATAATTTCAGCTCATCTGTACAACTCGACGTACCTGATATGTATATTTTGCTTCTACCTTAATTTGTGATGCGCCATGTCATTGCTGTTGGTTTTATTACGTGACTACATATCCTCTGTTTCGTAGATATTTGATGATGGGGTATCCCGAAACGCGTAATATTGATGTCATTCATCCACCAACTGGTGATCTCTTACTATGTGACCTATTCAGAATTTATGCAGTACTGTTTCTGTTATCTATGGCGTCGTTAACCGAATGCACGAATACTCCCACATATTTGTTGCTCTAATTGATTCGTTTGATGCACCCTCTACGTAGATTTTATTCTGTACTGTCATTAATACCTCTTAGATATGGTAAACGGGTGACATCATGACGCGGTCACAGGCCGAGAGGAACCGTACCGCAGTGGAACTCCAGCTGCTAAATTATACTCACACGTACCACTGTGATTTGTTAAATATGGTAGTGAAATGTGACAAACTGTTCCCATTCTCCTATACATAAACTGATTTAGTGCCCCAACTGTAAGGGAAATCACAGCATGATTGGATTCTCACCAATACCATCCAGATTTTACATAGTTTCCTTTACACTGCGTAAGGTTCTGAGCACTATTGGACTTAACTTCTGAGGTCATCAGTCCCCTAAAACTTAGAACTACTTAAACCTAACTAACCTAAGGGCATCACACACATCCATGCCCTAGGCAGGATTCGAACCTGCGACCGTAGCGGTCGCGCGGTTCCAGATTGTAGCGCCTAGAACCGCTCGGTCACACCGGCCGGCTAAAGTGCGTGAGGCGAATAGCGCAGCGATTATTTTGAAGGAGGCACAATCGATGGTAGTATAGAGACTTCATCTAAAAATGGTGCCTAACAAACACAGAAGTGAAAGGGAAACTAGTCGCACTTACATAAAGAAGGATGCATTAGAGGGGACAGTTAAATCCAGTAAAATGTCTCATGAGATTAATCCGCGATGGTATTCGTACAAAAGAAAGTGCAGAAAGGAAATATTCATTATAGAAACGGTATTGGTTAACCTCCAGTAAACCAACTGATTGCAAGGAGAGGACTCAGGAACCAGAAGCACAGGAACTGTACACCAACGAAGAGCAAAATGCAAACTGTTCCGACAGGTCTATTTTTACATTGTAATGCGACATGTTAGCTGATTGGGAACACCAACAATGGGGCAAAAGATGCTGCCTTCTTCTCTATGAGAAACCGTTCGTGTGATCAGATCATGGTTTTCAGTGAGTCCAATGGGTGCACGGAAATAAACATTATTGTCAATGGAAACATACGAGGGGACTTAAAAAATAAAATTTCATATTATTGTGGTAGGCCAAGTAAATTTTACCGTATGCCGCAGTACATCTCGAAGTTACACAGATACATGAAACAAGACGGGTGTGCAAAACATAAGGATGAAAGTAATTTTCGAAAGCTGTGTCACTGCCGAGTAACGCAACTCGATGAAATTTGGACCACGCACAGAAAGATCTCTACAGTATAGTACAGTTGGTAACTTAAAGAGATACAGAATAAGGCTAACAGAAATGGCAATCATATGAAAGCCAATTATTTCACTGAAGTCACTGCGATTGATGACGGTCCCCTGGACAATGCAAGACGGGACATGGTTCTCAAAAGGGTATGTGATCACCACGGACAGCAATGCGTGCTCTGCAGCGTACTCCCATGCTGACCGTGTGTAGTTCATGTGGTAGGACGTTTCACTCTGTAAGGTGTCGGGCAAATCCAACACCTTCCATGAAAACCCTGACATGATAAGCAAATCCAGTAGTATGTCACATAGCTCCGAATAAATCGTGACATTAAATTAACCAAAGTAATACGAGTAACGAGTGAGCAAATGGAATACCACAGACTAACACAAGAATGCCCAAATGCATGTCATACCTTCCCACCGTGAGACAGACGCAGTTCCGAGGGGAGAAACGAGAGCAGAAGCCGAGAGCAGAACCGTGTTAAGCTGGAAGCCCCTACGATAAGGGACGGACACCCACGTTACCAGCTAACCGCTAGGACCACCCCAGCCGCAAGTTTTAGTGTGAGACTTCCTCGCGTCTCTGTTACGTCAGGACCACCCCCCAACCCATGTTAAAAGATAAAGCCCTCCAGAAGAACAGTATAGATCTTAAGATAACACTAAAAGGACCACACCAGCTGCAAGTTTTAGCGTGAGACTTTTTCGGGTCTCTGTTACGTTGCAAACTTTAAAAACATTGTCCCACCACGAAAAGTATAACGTTTCTCATTGGATAGACAGAATTTTTGTAGGCGGAGCTTAAGGGTAACATTGAGACCCTGACTGGTCAGATGAAAACACAGCCAGATAGTTTTTTTTAAACCAACTTCTGTAAATTGTAGTAAGGAGAAGTTAGCAGAGAGTTGCTTCCGAGACGGCGAGGTGAGCGGAGCTGTGCTGCCCGCCGCACCCTCACGAACACCGACAAGGTAATGAACGCACGCGATGCCACATAACAGCGCATAAAGCTTCACTCAGAGCTGCAGAAGTCTCATCTGTTACACCCCCTTTTTGCGTAATACTAGTGTCGATCGTCAATTAAAGCTCATGGTGTTCACATTTGCCAGTTGAAGTAAAAATCTGAAACGCGATGATTTTTCTGTTATATAGTTACTAGCTGACCCGGCGAACTTCGTACCGCCTAACAGTCAATGAATCTCGTGTTACCTTTTAGCTGAACTAATTTAGGCTTTGATGAACGTAATACAATGATACAAAATAATATTAATATAGATAGAAATATAAAAGTATTTTATTTTGATGAATGATGATGAATACATACAGAATGAGAATAAAAATTAAAAAAATAATAATAATTAAGTATTTCAAACACATGTCAGAAAAAAATCATTGAAAACTATGTTGTGCAGGTTGGGATACACTCTGATTAATTCATTAATCGGATTTTCATTCAAGCACCTTGTGGTAAACGACATTCTTTGTTTTTTGGTCAGGCGCAAGAACAAATAATGCGGATGGTTTGCCGACACGTGAGCATGCCACGTACAATTGACCACGAGAAAAACACGCATTTTCTAGATTGAGGCCACAAATAGTCAAGGATTGGCCCTGTGATTTGTTGATCGTCATGGCGAAGGCAAGACGAATCGGGAATTGAATTCGTTTAAACTCAAAGGGCATATCTGTTGGGATCATCGGAATCCTTGGAATAAGAACTTCCTCATCTTTAAATTTTCCTTTAAGTATCGACGCGTGAATCACATTGCTCATCAGTTTTCTTATCACCAAACGCGTTCCATTGCACAGTTTTGGTTGGTTTAAATTTCTAAGCATGATGACTACCGAGCCAACCTTCAGTTGTAAATTGTGCGGTGGTAAACCAGGCACATCCAAGGAGTTCAAAAATTCAGTTGGATAATTAGTGGCTTCTTCTTCGTTTGTTACACAGTCGATAGATTTGAATGAATACAGAGTGCCTACGATTTGATTTTGAATTATAAAATTGAGGTCATCTACATCTTTATTTTTAGCCACCAAAATTGCTCGCTCATTTAGTATTTTTGTGGTTAGCAATGATATCCGGAAATACTTTGTTGATAAGCTCGTCTTTTGATGAGACGAAATTGCAAAAATTTGGAGGAAATGAAATCAAACCGCTCGATTCGTCAACAGGAACACGGCCATTGACGATAGTCAGCAATTGCTTCGAGAAATCATCAGCAGATAGATCGTTCAACAATGCAACTCTCATATTTACAGACAGTTGAAGTTTGTTTACATATCGCCACAGATTTGATGCTTTGAGGCAAGCGTTTATTTCGTCGGCAGCAGTAGATCTTGGAATTACTGGTAGTGTTTGTCGGAAATCGCCAGGTAATAAAATCATTGAACCACCAAAACATCTCGAGTCATTGCGCAGATCTTTTAATGTTCGGTCTAGTGCTTCCAATGCGCGTTTGTGCGCCATTGTGCATTCGTCCCATATGATGATTTTTGATGCTACTAAAACTTTGGCCATTGCGGAGTGTTTCGAAATGTTACATGTCGGTTGTTCAGTAGTTTGAAGGTTTAATGGCAATTTTAACGCTGAGTGAGCCGTACGGCATCCGTCTAACAATGCGGCCGCTATTCCAGAAGAAGCAATTGCTACCGCAATTTCGGATCTCGCACGTACAGTGGCCAAAATCAATGACATGAGGAATGTCTTCCCAATTCCACCGGGCCATCCAAAAAAAATAAGCCACCATTTCCATCATCAATTGCATTAATCAGTGTATCATAGACTTCCTTCTGCTTAGGATTCAACAGTGGAACATTCGTTTGAACTGATTGGATTAGTTCATGTGGATCATATTCACGTTCACGTTCCAATTCTCTATTACATGCGTCATTCATTCCGCGATCTGGCGCTGGCATTCCTAACCTAACTAACAAACTGCCGCACATGAGGTAACACATATCTTCTATCAAGAGCAAAGCCTGGTTATGCATCTCCTCATTCGCCTCAAGATCGGGATTTCTTGAGCTGACACGAATTCGATATAAAATGTCTTCTGACATGTTATCTTTGTATTTGTTCCACAGGTCACGTGGGTTCGATGGGAAGCATGTCGAAATGATGATAGCAAATAATGTGCGTATCTGACTTGGAGATGCAGAAATAATTGCTTCAGCGATTGTCGTGTCCCAATGAGTATCGTTTTCAAGCAAATTCAGCTCTTGACATGCTGCACGAAATGTGGGGCACACTATACCATTAACAGTTCGTAGTGATTCAAATGATGTTGGCCCTCGAACATGTACCAGCAACAACCGCAAATATAAACATTCATCATTCTTCGGATGAACTGTGTAAATACGACCAAGAGCATCAGCAGAACGCATATCTGGATGACCGGGAACTGCATCGCCTTGCTTCCGACGTTGAAATTTCTTCGATGTAGCGTTCCAAGTGTAATAACGTGGCATTTCCGAGTAAAGCAACGTTCGTGCGAACGGATCGTTTTGACAAATCGCAAAGAAACTGGTCAGTGTTGTCGCTGGAGGTGTTTCGGCACGTTGAGCAGCATTCGACGCTGTGAAATATACTCTCTGACCGTTCTCTAGATGCACCCCCAAATGTACAACAGTGGGATAACGTTCGTGAATAGGGAATGAGAATATACGTCTAATTGCTTCATTGCAGTTCACATATCTACCAACTTGATAGCGCGTGATTTCATCGTTGATATTGGATGTTTGGATACCAAAAACCGCCATGTCGCTCCCTTTCGTGACATATTTGCAAATGTATTTAATAGATTTGACCGAATTGCAATACTCAACATTACAATGTGCCTTGAATGTTTTGGAAAGAAGTGGCGAATATGGAACAATCCAACTGTTGTCAACTATGAAATCGTTTCCTTTCACTTTAGTTGTGATAGTTGTACCATTATCATCGGGCGATCGACGCCGATACAATGGATAACCATCGTTGCCTGTAATGGTCTCTGCCGTGAATTTTCGTGGATACCGTTTGGAACACTTGCCGTCGACCATGCACGGTGATTGGCGGTTGATAGTGCCACATGGTCCATGAATCATATTCGTAATTACAACATCATGTAGGTCTGGATCGGTTTCAGGAGCAGGAATCTCCGCACATATGATCTGGCCGAATTCTGTCTACTAACCAAATTAGAATGTGAGCATGCGGTAGGCCTCGTTTTTGCCATTCGACTGAATACATCCAGCATCGAGTAATCCCAAAGACGTGTTGCTTAACAATGTAATTTATTAGTGACCGAATTTTTTGCTTGAAAACCCGTGCGGTGATGTCGTGTCGATCACTTGATGTTTGTCCGGGAAGCAGCAATTGAATAATTTCCATCCATTTCGGATTACATGTAAATGTAATGAATAGATCTGGCCGACCATAACGACGAACATATGTCATTGCATCTTGCGCATATTCATGCATATGACGCGGGTACCTGTGTATGTCGCTGGTAAAATAGTCAATCGACCAACATTTTCTGAATCTCCTTCTGTGCTTATTGCATCGCGTAAGTGAATATACTCTTCCGAACGCAATTTAGCTTGATTCAACCGGATGAAAGTCAGGCGCTCCGTTTCGATTTTAACGTACATGTCAACGCAGTATTGTTGAAGCAGTCGACGAAATCGCAACAAATAATTGTCAGAATTTTCACGAATCATCAAACGATATGCGTAATAATTCATCGAACTAACCTTCTTGGTAGTTTCCTCACCTGAAACAAATACAGTAAAAATTGTATTTTAGAACCCCTAATAGGTTAACGACTCTTACAGCTACTCTCTACTAAATTAGGAGTGACAACTTTTTTTGTGTACCAAAAGCAAACAGAATAAAATGTATATCAAGTTAAAATGAAAACAATGATATTGATCTTACCATTCAATGGATTAATCATTTTGATATTAAAGTGATATCCATCGTCTCCTTGCCAAAACATCAGCGGGTATTGTAACGCGTCATATGAACGGTGTGTTTCATATATTCTTTGTAGTTGCCCAGTATTGCGTCGTGTAAGCACAATATCACGTGTTTCCAAGTTTTCACCAACAATCAGGATTGCCACTTCATCGATTGTTGGAGCATTAAATGTGCGTTCATGTGTTCCAGCTGGTCTTTTATCTGCTCTGATTACAACTTTACAGTAATCACTTGGCATGCGCTCTAAAGCAGTCTTGAACAGCCTGACCAATGCATGATGTTCATGAAGCATTTGCTGCAAATCTTGGAGAATTGCTCTTTTCGTAGCTGTGTTGATCCCTTGACGCCGGTCAAGTTGTTCTTCCATATTGCCCATGAAGTATATTTGCAAGAATTTGTGCTGTGCACCTTCAATAGGTTGCAATGATCCAATGCGATGGCAAATCTGGCCTTGAATCTGTAAATTCAAAGCCATAGTTATAGTTAGATTTACAAACACTTTTTTTCAAATAATAACATACCATTTTTATTTTAGAGACAAATACAGAAATCTAACAAACTACATTCCAAATTTTTTTTACAATCGTAGAAAATAAAGTTTTTAACGTAAATTACCTTAAATGTCGGATTATATCCATGTTCTTCGATAATTTCCGCCCCAAATGAAGTCATTTGGAAACAGACATTGTATTTTTGAGTGTTCGCTAGAAAATGTCGTGATTCTAGTGTTTCGCCATAAAGCAGGAAACGCAATGACTCTGGTGGCGGGACCACTAATGGCAATGTCACTTTACCACTAAGGCAGCACAAACCAGGCGTTTCACCAGCAAACTTCAATGCGCCACAATGCTGGCAAACAACGTCCATTGGACCAATGCAAACTAAACGATGCAAGCTGTAGTCGATGGTGCAATCATATCGAAACGCTTCTCGATTCAAATCAATACTTGAACCATTTCTTCTTGCACTTCGAAGATTATTCCTCTGTTCATCTGTACGATAAGCTCGACGATTTCTCGTTTCTAATCTAGCCGTTTCACGGGCTGCCTCTCTTTGCTCTTGTGTTTGAGAAGCACGAATTGAGGCCCTTCTTTGCTCTATCCTAACGCGGCGCTCTTCTCTGGCAATTTCTCGTTCTTCGTCAGATAATTAACTCGCGATATTCCGTTGCCTACTTGCATTACGGCTCCGCTGGGAAAGATTAGATCTTCTAGGACGCGGCATTTTTATTAATAGTAATACTGAATATGCACTCGCACAAAACCACATAAAACAATCGAGACATAGACAATAGCTTATCAAGAAAAATCATAGACAACCTATGAAAAGACATTTACACTTTTGTTAACCTGTAGAATTAATCTTTAATTAATTTAATAAATAATTTACACAAATTAATGTCTAAAACAAACAAATATAACAGTACCTACCTGAACTTTCGAGACATTTTACACAAAATAAATTTCTGAACGCACACATAAATAGTTGTTATAGTATTTGACAGGATTGGACAACAAATGTTTGACATGTAATAAACAAATGAGCATTTATTGAAATGATTAAGTATTCATTACACATTTCTGAACGCAGGCGTAATATTTTTCAATCTTTTTTTTAAAAAAATACACATAATAGTTTATTCATCCATTTTAAATAGTTTATGAACGCATGCATAAATGTCAATCATTACTTACAGATTTTGACAAAAAAATTTGACAGCTCCGAAACTAAAGAACTTTTAGGGAAAATAACGCATTTTTCAAGTATTCGTCAATTTTTCATTATTTTTAAGATGTATTCTGCTATTCGGGGCGGAGACAAATCCAACAAATCAAAAACCATGAAAATTTTTATTCGTCAATTTTTCATTATTTTTAAGATGTATTCTGCTATTCGGGGCGGAGACAAATCCAACAAATCAAAAACCATGAAAATTGGTCCAGCAGATCTCGAGTTATAAGTGTTGTAACAAACCCGACTTTGTTTTATATATATAGATTGAGAAGCCACATCAGCCACAGTAATTTACGACAAGTTAGATAAGTAATTAAAGATAATTGAGGGTCACTGTAGACGATTTTGATAGTTTTCTCTTTTGTGAAACTTAATTTAAACCTAGTTATAGATGTGATATGGCATAGTTCATCCTTCGATCCATTGTAGAACTTGGAAACCCATTCAGGGAATATTCGTTCACATTTTTGTCGAACGCATTTGGTTTTTACCATCCTGTATTAAAACATTTCCTTTTATCAATAGTGCAATTTATAAACAATGTTTTGTGAGTAGAATAAAATTTCCAATAGTAAACTTAACTGCTTTTTCGACGTTATTTTACCAGCTAACTAAAAATAGGAAAGCCTTGAACCCCTTCCACTAAATTTAGTTAGTATTAAGATTCTTTTACAGGGAGTGCAGTGGAGCTGACGCTGAAATCATTAAGTATTTGGTTATATCATCGCTAGTCTCACTGAACTCTTCTGAATTCTACGTGTCATGTGTGGTCTGGCGTCTCCTTACCAGCAACTGGTCCCAGGTTCAAACTAGTCAATTCCCTAAAAAACACGCTCAGAGCGTCGTTGCGCGAAAGTGGTAGGGTGACACGATATAGAACAAACAGAAACCACGCAGAATGTTAGAACTCCTCCACCAGTGCGACTGACAAATTCTGGATGCTCCGTGGTACACGTCGACATGCTGCAGAACGGAGTGGTGGTGGTGGTGGGGGGGGGAGGGGGGGCACGCCAGTCCATTCACCCAACATCCCATCGTTCCCAAGAGCTCCGACAACTTTGTTGTTCAATGCAGTCCATCATTATCATCTACAAAAATGAAGCCAGGACCAAATGCTCCCCTGAAAAACACACAGGGGAACGAGTATGTCCACATGCCCCAACGACCAATCCTCATCTGTCAACCGGGTGAATGGAACGCCCTTTCACAAGAACTCCTTAACAACCTCGCGACCAGCACGGGAGGACGACACAGACCATGCACTACCGTCCATGGTTATAACATGCTCTATTGAGACACGTGTCTTACCTATTGCAATTTGTAGACGACAACATTCCATTAGAACTTCTGATAGCCTAGGGAGAGCCATGCCGGCCGCGGTCGCCGAGCGGTTCTAGGCGCTTCAGTCCGGAACCGCGCGACTTTTGGTTTAAGTTGTTCTACGTTCTAGGGGACTGATGACCTCAGATGTTAAGTCCCATAGTGCTCAGAGCCATTTTAACCATTTTTAGGGACAGCCAGCCCTGACAAAACTCTACCATCTGGCGAGCAAGATCTATGAGAGAGGCTAAGTACCCTCATGCTTCAAGAAGAATAGAATAATTTCAATCCGAACGAAAGAAAGTGTTGCCATGTGTGAAAATTACCGAACTATCAGTTTAATAAGTCACGACTGCAAAATACTAACGCGAATTCTTTACAGACGTATGGAAAAACTGGTAGACGTCGACCTCGGGAAAGATCAGTTTCGATTCCGTAGAAATGCTGGAACACGTGAGGCAATACTGCCCCTAAGACTTATCTTAGCTTAAGGAAAGGCAAATCTACGTTTCTAGCATTTTTAGGCTTAGAGAAAGCTTTTGACAATGTTGACTGGAATACTCTCTTTCAAGTTCTGAAGATGGCAGGGGTAAAATACAGGGAGCGAAAGGCTATTTACAATTTGTACAGAAACCAGATGGCAGTTATAAGAGTCGACGGGTATGAAAGGGAAGGAGTAGTTGGGAAGGGAGTGAGACAGGGTTGTAGCCTCTCCCCGATGTTATTCAATCTGTATATTGAGAAAGCAGTGAAGGAAACAAAAGAAAAATTCGGAGTAGGTATTAAAATCCATGGAGAAGAAATAAAAACTTTGAGGTTCGCCGATGACATCGTAATTCTGTCAGAGACAGCAAAGGACTTGGAAGAGCAGTTTAACGGAATTGATAGTGTCTTGAAAGGAGGATATAAGATGAACATCAACAAAAGCAAAACGAGGATAATGGAATGCAGTCGAATTAAGTCAGGTGATGCTAACGGAATTAGATTAGGAAATGAAACACTTACAGTACTAGATGACTTTTGCTATTTAGCCAGCAAAATAACTGATGGTGGTCGAAGCAGAGAGGATATAAAATGTCGAATGGCAATGGCAAAGAAAGCGTATCTGATGAAGAGAAATTTCGTAACATCGAGTTTAGATTTAAGTGTCAGGAAGTCGTTTCTGATGGTATTTGTATGAAGTGTAGCAATGTATGGAAGTGAAACATGGACAGTAAATAGTTTAGACCACAAGTGAATAGAGGTTTTCGAAATGTTGTGCTACAGAAGAATGCTGAAGACTAGGTGAGTAGATCACGTAACTACTGAGAAGGTACTGTATGGAATTGGGGAGAAGAGGAATTTCTGGCACAACTTGACTAGAAGAAGGGATCGGTTGATAGAACACGTTCTGAGGCAGCAAGGGATCAGCAATTTAGTATTGGAGGGAAGCGCGGAGGGTAAAAATCGTAGAGGGGGACCAAGAGATGAATACAGTAAACAGATTCAGGAGGAGGTAGGTGGCAGTACTTCTCCGAGATGAAGAAGCTTGCACAGGATAGAGTAGCATGGAGAGCTGCATCAAACCAGTCTCTGGACTGAAGACCACAACAAAAACATCCACAAATGACCGTCATGAGTTACGGTGGTTTCAGTGTAATTATCGTCTCATTACAAAGGGTAATTTCCGTTCGGCTCATCGCGTGTTTACTTCATATACCTTCTGTACTATACTGTAACAGTTCTTCCTCTGTATTTTCGAAGTTCCGTTGCGCTACGTTACGTGGCTGCCACATCATATGAAAGTTACATTCGACCTTAAGCTTTTCGCACCAGTGTATTTTTCAGTACGGGCAACAAATGTCTGTAAGCGACTCTTCGAACGTTCTATCGAACGTTCAATTTCTCGACGTTAGACATCCGTTCCTTCCTCATGGAGTCATACGAAAACCGCCCTGTGTCCGTCCTCTTCGTGGGGAAATCCCTTTCCCTCCAGACGCTCCTTCAACTTGCCGAAAAGCTTGCTTGGACGCTGTTCTCCGTGGTGGATGCCCATGTACTTCCTACTTTATTAGTATGACTCAGGTCTGTGCGACCGCGCGCGTTAGCCGAGCGGTCAGAGGCGCTTTGTCACGGTCCGCTCGGTTCGCCCCGTCGGAAGAGTCCCCCCTCGGGCATGGGTGTGTGTGTGTGTGTGTTGTCGTTAGCGTAAGTTAGTTTTGGATTTAGTAGTGTGTAAACTTAGGGACCGATGACCTCAGCAGTTTGGTCCCATAAGACATTACCACAAATTTTCAATTTTCAGGTCTGTGCGGCCTTGGTCAAATCGGCACCATTTCACTACAGCTGCACGCGACATTGCAATTGTCCATATACCGCCAGGATTTCACTGCAAATCTGGGTACAGTTTAAATTATTTGACAAGAAAAAGCGCCCCTACTTATAAGGCGGCCAATTTCATCTAATGGTTCAGGATTTAGCCTAGGAAAGGTTTCCAACTTCCATGATAATAAGGTGGATATTCACGCAGCGAAAAATGTAACTCTGGTAAGCTTGAAATTAAATACTAAGGGACCTCAAAAAGTAATCTACATATGTCGTCGCACGCTAAAACCATTACGCAATAAGAGAGTCGCATTGTCAGAAGTCAGGCACAATTTCTGGGTTTCCTGTAGACACAGTTCTGCTGCAGTTCGTATAATAGGTGCCTCGCAGTAAACCATTGAAATGCCGCGGCAACTGGCAACATACTACAGTGTAGAAGTTCGTGGGGTTATACGATTCTTGTGAGTAAGACGTCTAAATATCTAAATCGCTCACACATTCACCTCGACATTCTGGCTACATATGGGCCAAATGCAATTTCGCATCCAGGCGTGCTAAAATGGTGCCAAAAAATTCGGCCAGTGCCACACAGACGTGCGTGATGTTGTTCGGGAAGGAAGGACTTAGATATCGACCACGAAGGAATGTCCAAGCAATTTTTTCCCGCAGGCTAAAATTGGTAAGAGATTTTCCGACTATGAGGAGGTTCGCACAGCGGTTTTCGAATGTCTCCGAAACAAAAGAGCCGGTTTCTGCCGTCGAGAAACTGATTTGTTGGTAGAGTGTTCCGACCATTGTTTACAAAGGCCTGGTGGCAATCCTGGAAAATAGTGTCACGTGTCTGTGTTAGTTTGAAGTGTAGTGCAGCATACAATAAATGTTAATTGGTCTGCCATAGTAATGTCTAACTTACTTTCTTTCTGAAGTCCCTTCGTATCGCGTTTGCCATAGTAGTAGTAGTAGTAGTAGTAATAATAATAATAATAATAATAATAATAATATGTAACTTCCTTTTTGGAGTGGCTTCGTATCGCATCTTCCATTAGCTGAACAATATTTGTCATTGCAGCGAAACATGCAAGAACAATGATGGTTTCGTTACATACTTTGAGAATTTCTCTAAGTATATCAAAAGTTTCTTTTCCTAAAATGGTACAAAATTATAATAATGTTTGTAGATTTATAAGCAGTGATTCCGAAAGTCATTGAAAAGACCGTATACCATTTAGGTCGGTGCTATTGTAGCCGGAACTGGAAAGCATTTCACTAGTTGTTTAAATCAAACGTTTACGGGCTGCGTTCAGGGGTCATAAAGCTCTACGATAGGGGAACGTGCGGGAGTACAGACGTCGAGGAGAAGTCACCAACTAAGCATTGCTTTCTAGCTGGAACATTTTACGTCATGTCTGTCTTTTTAGTGTCGCAGACAGAGGGATTGGCTGTGGAGCAAGATACTGGACTGGTGGTATTCAAAACCGGAGCCGTCTAATGGAAAACAAATGAAAAGCGCACAGACCAGAATAACGCTGTAAGTTTTCAGATACTACACATATACAGTCACCAGAACAAATTTGCTCAGAACCTGTTGAGCAATACTTCTGCTGTAAAATGTTTTGGTTCCAGATAACAGTCAGTAAAAATAATGATTAAAGATCTGATCCTAATACACCCTTTCTACCTGTACCCTCTTTCTCTCAATAACTCTTTATTTGCTGAAGAGGTGTGGCAAGCTTCGTTCCTAACCTGAATTTTGCCCGAGAAATACCGTACAAAGTAATCACTTATTCTGAATTGATATTGCAGACAATTTCAGATTTTATCTCTTGTTGTTCCACCTTTTGGAGGTCTACCAATATCAATAGAGTAGGAATAAGAAATATGTTCCAAATGACCACGGTAACAAAAACTGTAGCTCACAGTTCCAAACGAATTCTACTCAGCTGCCTGGTCCAATTTTGGCGACCAAAAATTTTTCCATCGCCTCGGTTCGCGCCACTACCTCCGTTAAGAGCGCCTCAGTACTATAGTGCGCGTCATTTACGACGGCGGCCGAGTTTAGGTTCGTTCTGCGCATCTGATGTCAAAAAACACAGTCAGCCAATGAACAGAGAACGACGTTGCCAGAGCTCGACTGCAGTGCAGAGCACAGACGAGTGTCTTCAGTTTTAGAAACGTTCAGTCATAAATAAAGTAATTGAACAAAAGCAGACTTTCTTTTATAGAAAGTTTGGAAAAAGCATTCTTTATATCAATTGTTTCATATTCTATTAATTAATTAAACAAAACAAGCAATAAGTCTCCTAATTCAGGCAATAGCAAGGAAATGTGTTTGTATCATTCTCACGAACCGCTTTTTCGCAATATAGAACAGCGGAAATTGTTTATTTCCTATTGTACTTCGACGAAACATGAGTAATTCATAGTCATACCAACAGTGCTTGTCGGTATTTTGCATGATGTTTTAGAGTCCTTCAGTATTTCTGTCACATTTTGAGCTGTGTTAGCGTAATGGTTAAGGTGTTTGACTGCCGAGTGAAAGGTTCTGAGTTCAAACCTTGTTCACAGCTTAATAATTTCTTTATTAAAAAAATACAATATCGAAGTGTCTTACTTCATGAATTTTATTCGTTTGAATGCAATTTTTTGAAATATCTAGTACTTTGTCTCTTCATTATAATCGTAACAAGTTTTCGGTTTTTCTAATTTTGTCCTCCAATATTTCTTTTCACAGCAATTAAAACAATGAAAAGGCACGCATACAACATTCATGTTATCTCCTCTCCGCAGTCGCTGTTTTACTATTCATATTGAAATATATTCTTTTGGGTCAGTATTAAAAGTGTTATTTAGAGCAGAATTTCGGCTCGTACGTTGCCGAGCAACTTGATTGTCTGAAGCAATTCTTTGCTTCGCTGATTTGGCAACTTCATCATATTCAATGTTTTCGTCGACTGATCTATGTTTTGGTAAGTATTTGCTGTACGTTGTGACAAACACAAATTGTTTGCGCACTGCACCTCACTGACAATATGTTTTAGTTTCTATGTTTTATTACGTCCACAATTCGGTTTTGTGTACTTCGCCAACTTTGTTTTAATCAGAACTTTTTAGAAAAAAGCGAAATGACTCTGGTATAAATAAAACTTTTATCACAGTCGCGAAAGACGGAATATTTATCAATATTACATACGACACCTATCTGGTACTTAAATTAAATGAGATATTGTTATACAGTACATTTTATATGTAATTTAGGCATCTTGTCCACATTTCATTCTCATCATTGTGGCAACTAAAATCGAACATACGGAAAGTATACATTATGGACATTTACCTCTGCAAACTCTTCAAAATTTCGTGCCTTGGTTTACTGCGTTTAATGCTGCACAATAACTACGTTGAACAAAATTAAGTCATTTATGGGGGGAAGGCATCGGTCAAGAAGATGTGTAAAAATCAAATTTTTGGGCCAAATAGTTCTTGTGAAATCGAATGATAAGTGTATGAAAGCAGTCGGAACACCATGTGTCAGCACAGGCGAGCAGTGCAGTGATGACAAAATCGCACACAGCGCGGAATGCGGGAGCACGTATCTGTAGCAGCGAAAGGGTTAATGCGCCCGTGGTGGCTTTACTTCATAAACTGCGCACTCCCCCCTAAGCGTAACTTTGCGACTCTACTACACTATGCAACTGGCAACGCAGCAATCTCCCGCGTCTGGGCGGGCATGCGCGAGCCGCCAAGATAAAAGAATTGAACTATAGTGCCTGTTAGCGTACGTAAGTACTTCAATGTAAGATTACACACAGAGCCGTCCGCTGCCATTCTCGCTACTGTGTTTACAGAAGACAGTATTTATTACAAGACCGCGGCTCAATTTGATCGTTTAGAATTCTGCAACACTGCAAGTAGATTTCTCTGGTCCGGCATTACAGAGTCTTTGAACTGTGCAGAAGCGGTTAAGTGGGTCGCGCCGTCCACTTGTGGAGAATTTCTCGGACAGAGCAGGGAGCGCCAGCAGGACTCTGGAAAAGGTCGCCGGCGCCGCCCCCGCCTCTGCCTCCGTCGCCGCCCCCGCCTCCGCCCCCGGCCGGCGCCGCCCCGCGGGGCGTTGAATTACGGCGCAACTTGGCCGCCGGGCCCGCGCTGAAAAGAGGGCGCGCCTCATACACTTGGGGTGCCCGCACCGCGCAGTCCGTTCTCGAGTAAGCTTCGCTTTTAGCAGCTACTGGCTCGTCCGAAACTCTGTTACGGGTTTGATTAATTACTCCTCGCCAACAGCGCGCCGCGGCCCGCTTTTAAGACCTCCTCACGTTGATCAACTGAGCGCCTCAATATGCTGAGAAATTCCGCTCAGCGCAGGGTTAAAGCACGTCCGCCATTTAACAGACTTCTACAAAATTAATACTTAACGAGCGACGGGCTTTAGTTACCTTCACTGTGAGCTATATTTATATGTTTTTATAACAAAATATATCTATCATACGACATTACTAATTGGTTTCAGGGAAACCACATATTTATCGCATTCAATTATGTTACATGAAAATACAAACAAGGCAATTGTCTGTCTTCATCACAAATATGAAACACAGACTGTTACATAACCAAACATAACCAAATTGTGTATTGTTCCTTATTACTGTGTAAACAAACAATTTTGCGAGATAATTAGTCTACAAAGATTGAATGCAGCATTACAATGAAAGCACAAATTATATGCATACACAACGTGAACACTAATTCAAGTGACAATCTGCAGGGGCGTATTCCTGATTGGAAATGGAAGAAAAAAGGTCCTATGAACATGTGTTCGGAAATGCGTCGTTGCCACGGTAGTGGTGCTGACGAATGGAAGTTCGTCTGACCACGTGCCGTGTGTTTCTTGCGTGTTGCACGCTGTGTGAGTGACGCAGCGTACTGTAGGCAGTAGAATGGTCCGGTATTCACCGCAGGAAATAGCCAAGACAGTGTGTACGGCCAAGCACATGGAAGCGGTCGAGAGGCAGCGCGGCTATACCAGAATGAGTACCCTCACAGACACCAACCACATCAGACAAAGTTTCAAGCTCTTCATCAGCGGTTGGGCAAAGGCCTTGCCGCAGTGGATACACCGGTTCCCATGAGATCACCGAAGTTAAGCGCTCTCGGGCGTTGCTGGCACTTAGATGGGTGACCATCCAGCCGCCATGCGCTGTTGCCATTTTTAGGGATACACTCAGTCTTGTGATGCCAACTGAGGAGCTACTCGACCGAATAGTAGCGGCTCCGGTCAAAGAAAACCATAATAACGACCGGGAGAGCGGTGTGCTGACCACACGCCCCTCTTATCCGCATCCAATTGAGGATGACACGGTGGTCGGATGGTCCCGATGGGCCACTTGTGGCCTGAAGACGGAGTGCTTACTTGAGCGGTTGTGTGAACAAGGGTCCTTTCAGACAGACGAAAGAGCAGGGAGGCGGCGGATTGTGTATACACCTGATGAGGAGGACCGGTTTCTACAGGATATTGAAAGTAACCCTAGTGAAAGCTCCAGCCAAGTGGCCCACCAACATGGTGTAAGCCAAAGTACGATTTTGTGTATCCTTTCATGAAACTGCTGCTATTCCTATCACCTGTAAAGAGTAAGGATTATCAGCAGCGGATATACCTTTATGGGAGTGATCTTGTTGACAGTTTTTGCACCAGGCCTTGGCAGTTATGGGATTTTTGTCACCAGTCCTCTTTACCGAGGAAGAAACCTCTACCAGGATTGGCATCATCAATCTGCATGATCATCTGTCGTGGAGTCGGGATTTTAGTAAACAAAACCATAGTAGATAAGATGGCAGTATTAGAAGGAACTTCAAGCAGAATTGCAAGTTTAGTCCTCCAAATATCAGAAAGGCATAAAACCCAAGTAGTTCTAGCATGTACACCTACTCGGACGAGGAGATTGAATCCTCCTATTAGTGCCTGAAAGAAACCTGTGAAGAAGGGAGAGACTGATTTTATAAATTTATAACTGGTGACTTTAATGCCATGGTTGTAACGTACAATGAAAGTGATTCAGTTCCTGGCAAACGAGGAACACATAAAAGAAATGACGAGAGTTGAGAGCCGCGTGGGATTAGCCGAGCGGTCTAAGGCGCTTCACTCATGGACTGTGCGGCTGGTCCTGGCGGAGGTTCGAGTCCTCCCTCGGGCATGGGTGTGTTTGTTTGTCCTTAGGATAATTTAGGTTAAGTAGTGTGTAAGCTTAGGGACTGATGACCTTAGCAGTTAAGTTCCATAAGATTTCACACATTTGAGAGTTGAGAGACTGGTTCAGTTTGCAGATTGCATGAAAACTTCTACTATGATTACGCTCTTCAAGAAGCATAACAGTTTTCATGCATTCTGAAAATTGAACCAGACTCAAATGGACTTGGAGGCGTTGTAACTGTAAAGTGAAAAATGAAATAGACTTCATTCTTACCAAAAGGTCTCAAAACGTTAAAGATGTCTCTGTGCGGAACTGATTCAGTACAAACAGTGATCATCCATTAATAAGCGCAAGATACAACGGAAGGAGAAATTTCAAGAAAGAATTAAGAGAAAAGAATGTGAAATACAAACAGTAACAAACATACTAATCACAACAGCTGAGAAGTGCGTGGTATGTGCAAATCTCGAAACCAGCCAGAGAAGCTGACAAATATAAAATTAAGTTTAATGGACAAAAGAAGAAAAATGAAAGTAAAAACAGACGAATTAAAACAGAATATACAGAACCGTGCAAGGCTCTGAGAAGGGTCATGAAAAATGATGTCAAGAAGTAGACGCTAAAAGCCTGCCTTGAAAATAAATCTAGTTTAAATATAGCCAAGCGAAAGTTTATGATTGGAAAAAATCAACTAATAAGGTTAGACACAGTCCAAATCCGAATTACAGATAAAAAAGAAATACCCGAATATAGTGAGAATGTTTATAGTGACCTGAACAGTAAAGATAGTCATGATGTCTCATTCCTAGACGACTTGGATGCATTTACTTGCCATATCGCAGAAATTCTCACCTAAGAAGTCAACATGCTGTAGACAAGATGAAAAAAGGAACCGCTCCGGGTAGTAAGGACTTCTCAGTCGATATTATAAAGCTGATGGATGAGCAGTCTATTAAGCATTTAGCTAGAACATTTCCAAATTGTTTAAACAGTGGAAAATTCCCAAGAGATTGGCTTAATGCCAAAACAATCCTAATACCTAAGATAGGTAGTACGAAAGATATAAAGAGCTATCGACCAATCAGCCTCCTGTCCATTACGTGCAAAGGTTTTACTAGCATTTTGGTCACCAGATTGAGCATTACATTTGACGTGGCGCAACCCTTTCAGCAAGCTGGGTTTCGTTCAGGTTTTATCACGGTTAATGATATCCTCACTCTACGCGAAACAATTGGCAGAACAAATGAATACCACCTACCTCTTTGCCTTGCCTTCAGAGACTTTTAAAAGGCATTCGATTCGGTCAGTCATGCAGCGGTGTTTGAGGCTGTAACATAGGAGGAAACAGAACAGGCGTATATTAAAGTTTTATACAATTTCCAAATTGTTTAAACACTGAAAAATTCCCAAGTGATTATCATAATTACAAAATAATCCTAATACGTAAGAAAGGTAGTGCGAAAGATATAAAGAACTCTCTATCAATCAGCCTCCTGTCCATTATGTACAAAGTTTTTACTAGCAATTTGATCACCAGTCTGGACATTACATTTGACCTGGCGCAACCCTTTGAGCAGGCTGGGTTTCGTGCAGGGTTTAGCATGGTTGATGATATCCTCACTCCACGCTAAACAGTTAGTCGGACAAATGTGTACCACCTACCTCTTTGCCTTGCCTTCAGAGACTTTTAAAAGGCATTCGATTCGGTCAGTAGTGCAGCGGTGTTTGAGGCTGTAACATAGGAGGAAACAGAACAGGCCTATATTAAAGTTTTATACAACACATACAAACCCTCCACAGTGTTTGTAAATGTAGTTGAAGAAACCCGGCGCACCTATGTATGGACTTCATATATCAAGTACTTGAGAATGAGAGCACTTAGCTATTTCCAAAAAAAAAATTACACAGAATTCAAAACCTTTTTCGACGAATTTTGTTAGTAATAGCCTCACAGAATGATGAAACGAAAAAAGTTTAGCGCTGTTTCTGCAATCAACATCCAGCATCAAACATGATGTTTTATTGCTGATTTACGACTGTATTTGCAACACAGTTTCAAGACAGAATCCACATAAACTCCTGAACTTCCCAGCAAAATTACGCAACTGCATGACACATAGGTCACGAGACATGATGTCATAAACGTTTATATGTGTGAAAAATTAGCTTTTACTTAAAGTGGCGCTCAAGTTACCGACACTGCGTTACTCCAGTGTTTCATAATGAAAATACTTACCGGCTTCCAATAATCTTTAAGCATAGGTTAAAACATTTCCTAAACTATTTTTCGCGTACCTGCTTAAAGTCAAACGTTTATCACATTAACTTATTTGTAAAGTAATCAGATGTTTGAAGCTGTTATGTGCAAGGGAGTTCAAGTCCTTTGAAGAATTGGGAGTTACTGGTCTCTTACTATTTACCACCATTGTCTTGGCTACCGGCTTAGGGTCCAGGTTAGAAGATTCCGTACCGGTACGGCACAGATTACAAATTACCCCGATACCGTTGAGAGGCCCCTGACATCTGTATGCGAGCTCCAGACATGACTGAACCACTTCCTTGCTGAACCCATCGTTACGAGACAGTTTTTCCGGAAACAGTCGTGTAACATGCAGAAATCAGTAATGAAACTGTCATTTGACCAGAATACTTAATTTACATAGAAAAAAATGAAACACTACAGTACTATTGATTGACGGAAAACAAGTTGGGCAGCCTGGCCATCCTCCCCCTTGTAATTCATATTTGCATGCGGTCCACCACTGTGAAAATGTTGGAGGACTCTGAGTGTTCAGAAGGGACGAAACCCGCTAAGAAGGGAGAGCCACCTGCAGATAGAGAGCCGAGGGCCACTGGTCACCAGTCACCAGCTTTCACTGAGTGGAACCGCAGCAGGACGTCACAAACTTGTACGAACACACAGATGGCATCTCCAGTGAGGAAGACGCCTAGTGAAACCATTTTATGACCAGCAAATGAGGGAGGAGGCTCGCCTTTCTACCAGGCAGGCACATTCATACTCGAGATATAAAAACCTGGCCACTTCCCCAGAAAAGCACAGAAAGCTACAGGGTGTTTCAAAAATGACCGGTATATTTGAAACGGCAATAAAAACTAAACGAGCAGCGATAGAAATACACCGTTTGTTGCAATATGATTGGGACAACAGTACATTTTCAGGCAGACAAACTTTCGAAATTACAGTAGTTACAATTTTCAACAACAGATAGCGCTGCGGTCTGTGAAACTCTATAGTACGATATTTTCCACATATCCACCATGCGTAGCAATAATATGGCGTAGTCTCTGAATGAAATTACCCGAAACCTTTGACAACGTGTCTGGCGGAATGGCTTCACATGCAGATGAGATGTACTGCTTCAGTTGTTCAATTGTTTCTGGATTCTGGCGGTACACCTGGTCTTTCAAGTGTCCCCACAGAAAGAAGTCACAGGGGTTCATGTCTGGCGAATAGGGAGGCCAATCCACGCCGCCTCCTGTATGTTTCGGATAGCCCAAAGCAATCACACGATCATCGAAATATTCATTCAGGAAATTAAAGACGTCGGCCGTGCGATGTGGCCGGGCACCATCTTGCATAAACCACGAGGTGTTCGCAGTGTCGTCTAAGGCAGTTTGTACCGCCACAAATTCACGAAGAATGTCCAGATAGCGTGATGCAGTAATCGTTTCGGATCTGAAAAATGGGCCAATGATTCCTTTGGAAGAAATGGCGGCCCAGACCAGTACTTTTTGAGGATGCAGGGACGATGGGACTGCAACATGGGGCTTTTTGGTTCCCCATATGCGCCAGTTCTGTTTATTGACGAAGCCGTCCAGGTAAAAATAAGCTTCGTCAGTAAACCAAATGCTGCCCACATGCATATCGCCGTCATCAATCCTGTGCACTATATCGTTAGCGAATGTCTCTCGTGCAGCAATGGTAGCGGCGCTGAGGGGTTGCCGCGTTTGAATTTTGTATGGATAGAGGTGTAAACTCTGGCGCATGAGACGATACGTGGACGTTGGCGTCATTTGGACCGCAGCTGCAACACGGCGAACGGAAACCCGAGGCCGCTGCTGGATCACCTGCTGCACTAGCTGCGCGTTGCCCTCTGTGGTTGCCGTACGCGGTCGCCCTACCTTTCCAGCACGTTCATCCGTCACGTTCCCAGTCCGTTGAAATTTTTCAAACAGATCCCTTATTGTATCGCTTTTCGGTCCTTTGGTTACATTAAACCTCCGTTGAAAACTTCGTCTTGTTGCAACAACACTGTGTTCTAGGCGGTGGAATTCCAACACCAGAAAAATCCTCTGTTCTAAGGAATAAACCATGTTGTCTACAGCACACTTGCACGTTGTGAACAGCACACGCTTACAGCAGAAAGACGACGTACAGACTGTCGCACCCACAGACTGCGTTGTCTTCTATATCTTTCACATCACTTGCAGCGCCATCTGTTGTTGAAAATTGTAACTACTGTAATTTCGAAAGTTTGTCCGCCTGAAAATGTACTGTTGTCCCAAGCATATTGCAACAAACGGTGTATTTCTATCGCTGCTCGTTTAGTTTTTATTGCCGTTTCAAATATACCGGTCATTTTTGAAACACCCTGTATAAATACACATCTAAATAAGAGGTAGGTGATGCTTAGTCCTCATCCCTTGAAAATGCGAGAGACCGCTTAATGCTTTTCCTTCACAAAAAAAAAGAAGTTTCCTCGACATAAAACCTCCAGTATTGGCTAACTTAATAAATTTTAAGTTACAAAGAGACAACGGACAGTGATGAGGTATAGCAGCTCATGGGTCAGAGAAGGAGGCAGACAGAGACTGAGGCAACTTTTTTTCGGTAGAGGATGGTACCATGCAAGTCACTGGTTAATCAGTGTTCTCCAAGGAGCAGTTTGATCGGTCGGAACTCGGTAGATCCGGAGCCGAGCCAGTCAAAAGTGAGTGAGAGGCGAAAAATGGGTCAGTTTGTGCATCGATTTGAAGTCAGGTCTAGTTCAAGATCCCAAGCTCAACCGCCAGACCTCGATGCTGAGAGCCACCTCACACCCACCTAAGTTGATGTATTGGGAGTTCAGGAACAGCTCAAGCTGACTGGGACTTAGCCACTGGCAATGATCTTTGGTTCCACGAATGATCGATTTGGCAGCCACTTTAACCACCAACCGCAATGCTGTGGTGAGATCATATTGCAAGCACAAGGTGAAGTATTGGGAAATTAGTCACTTTTTTGTAATCAGACTTCTTGAAGCTTATATTTTAGCAATAATGAACAGTTTGAATTCAACGTAGCTTACAAATGTGACATATTCTTCCCTTCTGTACCATATATACTCGTACTTTTGTTAATAATACAAGAATCAGTAGACAACTAACTGTCTTCCGCCAATATTAATCCCCCCCCCCCCCCTTAAGTCAGATATGGCAAGGCTTTAATGTTGCCAGAGATTGCAATTCATGTAGCTATGATTTTGCTAATGGCTGGCAACTGTTGTTTTATTCCAAATGGTAGTATCAGTCTTCAGTTATTTCTGCATTTCAAGGCCAAATACGGCGTCTTGCTGAACTTCATTGTCAAAAGGAATCCTATCGCCATATAAAGAAAGATTTTCTTTCATTGCCCATTAACAACGTTTGGGCAAGCTGAGTTTTAAGTAGCCTCTCCGTATTATTTTGCACAAAATGTTTCTGTCTGTGTAAGAGTTCGCCAGATGTATTGGCAATGGAAAGCGAAGTGACTCCGCAGATGAGCATCATAGCAAGGCTGTCAGGATTCCGCGACAGGCCCAGCGAAATAAGCTGGGAAACCCGATACCTGCGCCGAGCTGACCATCTCCTTTGTTGTCGATTTTGTTGTGGTGAGACTTAAGACTGTTCCCACACAGAAAAAAAAATCATTGTCTCGCATTGATGGCCAGGATTCCCCATTTGGGGAAATTCAGCCGCCGAGTTTGCAAGCCTTTTCAGTAGACGCAGCACTAGGCGACTTTTGTGTCGAAGATGACGAAATGATGATGAGGACAACACAATACCCAGTCCTTGAGCAGGCAAAATCTCCGACCTGGCTGGAAATCGAACCTGGGCCATTCGCATGGCATTCATATGCACTGACCACTCAGCTAAGGTGCAAACTGCCGTAGATAGACCACAGCTAGGTGCCGTGCATCGCAGCTGTCAAGATGCCAGGCAGTGAACTGTCAACAGATGGCGCAGTGGGACTTTGGTTGGAGCCATGCCACCTACTGGCAGCTGCTAGACGCGGCGCACGCTATGATGAAAGAGTGAAAGGGCCAGAAACAACACTTCTCACTTGGCACATCCTGACATACACCTAACTTAGTGGGAATCTACTGCTGGATATTTGAGAAAATGAATGTATCGTTTTTTCTGAGCCTATACATAATTCCCCTTACCCTTCACTCTCCCCTTTCTCGCACCCCCTCTGCAAAAAGTACACTTTTTTATCCTTCTCTCCCCAGTTCAATTCTGAGCCACTTTTCCCTCCTGGAGAATCCCTCAACTCTCTCCTACCCTCACCCTCCCATTCTCCACTTCACCTCCCTCCTCAAATAGTGAATTGGCGTGAAAAAATCAGTGCCGCGACGTGTAGCCGCGCGGTTTGAGGCGCCATGTCACGGATTGCGCGGCCCCTCCCGCCGGAGGTACGAGTCCTCCCTCGGGCATGAGTGTGTGTGTTGTTGTTAGCATAAGTTAGTTTAAATAGTGTGTAAGTCTAGGGACCGGTGACCTCCGTAGTTTGGTCCCTTACGAATTCACACACAGTTGAACAGTTGAAAAAATCAGTCTGTGCTGCGCAGTTGAAGAGGAAGGATCTCGCCAAAAGTTCAGATAAATGTCAATTACATCGTAGAGGACATAATAATACACCGTTCATTTACAAAATTCAGCTTACATATTCTTTATTCAGTCAGTTTGCCAGAGATAAGACTCTTCCCCTCCTTTCACGTCATCTGAACTTGTACTGAATGCTTTCTCAGAAAATTATTTTGAACAATTAGTTCATGGATGCGAAAGCATACTTGACCTTTTAGTAACAAATAATCCTGGACAAATAGTGAGTATTGTGACGAATACGTGGATTAGCGACCACAAGGCAGTTGCTGCTAGGCTGAATACCGTAACACCTACAACCATCAAAAAGAAACGCAAGTATATCTATTTAAAAAATCTGATAAAAATGCTTTTGTTGAGCCTTTCGGCCTAAAATATGGGGGGAAAAAATAGATAAATAAATAAATAAAATTTGACATGAACTTCGAAATCTGTAAAATAATGACTAAATATTAACTATAAGTTAACTATAACTTTTTAAGAGACAGTCTTCAATTCTTCCGATCTGATCATGTAAGTGTAGAAAAGTTGTGGAATGTTTTCAAAGAGATAGTATCGACAGCATTGAGAGATATATACTACATAAATTAATAAGTGATGGTACTGATCCCCCATGGTACACAAAACTGATCAGATCGTTATTGAAGAAGCAACGAAAAAATCATGCCAACTTTAAAAGAACGCACAATCTCCAATTTTGGCAAAGTTTTACAGAAGTTCGAAATAGGGCGCGTACTTCAATGCGAGATGCCTTTAATAATTTCCACAACGAAATTCTGCCTCGAAATCTGGTAGAAAACCCAAAGAGATTCTGGTCATACATAAAGCACACCAGTGGCAAGACGCAGTCAATAATGTCACTGCGCGGTAAGAATGGTGAAGTCACTGATGACAGTGCCACTAAAGCAGAGTTATTAAACACGGTTTTCCGAAACTCCTTCACCAAAGAAGACGAAGTAAATATTCCTGAATTCCAATCAAGAACAACTGCCAAAATGAGAAGCATAGAAGTAGATATCATCGGAGTAACGAAGAAGCTTAAATCACTTAATAAAGTGAAGGCCTCCGGTCAAGATTGTATACCACTCAGGTTCCTCTCAGAGTATGCTGATATAATAGCTCCATATTTAGCAATTATATACAAACACTCGCTCACAGAAATATCCGTACCTAAAGACTGGAAAATTGCTGAAGTCATACCAATACCCAAACAGGCCTATATCACTAACGTCGATTTGCAGTAGGGTTTTGGAACACATACTGTATTCGAACATTATGGACTACCTTCTGGTAAACCTTCCGGGATGTAAGGTCGTGGTCCATGAAACTCTTCAGCTCCTAACGTTTCGTGCAGAGTTTCATGGACCACGACCTTACATCCCGGAAGGTTTACCAGAAGATATGTCATCCAGTCGTGAAAGCCTTCATACTATGATTATGGAGTACCTCGAAGAAAACGATTTATTGACACATAGTCAGCACGGTTTCAGAAAATATCATTCTTGTGAAACACAACAAGCTCTGTATACTCATGAAGTAATAAGTGCTATCGACAGGGGATGTCAAATTTCCATATTTTTAGATTTCCACAAGCTTTCAACACAGTTCGTCACAAGCATCTTCTAACCAAACTGCGTGCCTACGGAGTATCGCCTCAGTTGTGCGACTGGATTCGTGATTTCCTGTCGGAAAGGTCATATTTCTTAGTAATAGACGGGAAATCATCGAGTAAAACAGAAGTAATATCCGGCGTTCCCCAAGGAAGTGTTCTAGGTCCTCTGTTGTTCCTGATCTATATTAACGACATAGGAGACAACCTTAGTAGCCGCCGTAGATTGTTCGCACATGAAGCTGTCGTTTACCGTCTTGTAAAGTCATTAGATGATCAAAACGACTTGAAAAAGGATTTAGATAAGATATCTGTATGGTGCGAAAAGTGGCAATTGACCCTGAATAAGGAAAAGTGTGACATTATTTACATGAGTACTAAAAGAAATCAGCTAAATTTCGATAACGCGATGAGCCACACACAACTAAATACTTAGGGATTGTAATTATAAATAACCTAAATTGGTAAGATCACATAGATAACGTCGTGGGTAGAGCAAACCAAAGACTGCGATTAATTGGCAGAACACTTAGAAGGTGCAACAGGTCTACCAAAGAGACTGCTTACACCACGCTTGTCGGCCCTTGCTGTGCGGTGTGGGATCCGCATCAGCTGGGACTGACGGATGACATCGAAAAAGTACAAAGAACGGCAGATCGTTTTGTATTACCGCGAAATAGGGGAGACAGTGTCACACACATGATCCATGAATTGGAGTGGCAATCGTTAAAACAAAGGCGTTTTTCGTTGCGACGGGATCTTCTCATCAAATTTCAGTCACCAATTTATCTCCTCCGATTGCGAAAAAATTCTGTTGGCTCGCACCTACATAGGGAGAAATGTTCATCACGATAAAATAAGAGAAATTAGGGTTCGCACAGAAAAATTTAAGTGCTCGTTTTTCCCGCGTGCCGTTCAAGAGTGGAACGGTAGAGAGACAGCTTTAAGGTGGTTCACTGAACCCTCTGACAGGCACTTTATTGCGAATAGCAGAATAATCACCTAGATGTAGGTGTAGGTGTAGACCCACTTGTGAATTGGTTCAGAAAGGTGGGAGAGGAAGTTGTCGTCTCTATTTTTCGCGGCAAATGTGTTCAATGACAAGACATTTGTGTTGGACAGAGAGGAATTTAGTATGTGTGTTACCAGTACGCATACAGCTGCGGACTGCATCCAATGTCTCCTAAACAACGTATGTAAGGAGGTGACAATGGATGAGGGTAGGGAGAATACTTTTCAGCAAATAATGGTGATACAGTGGGATGTGTTGAGGATGCACTCCACAACTCATAGAGACTATTGTATGCGCTGGAGCTGATCGTGTTTCTTTAAATGGATGGTCAATCCACAACGCAGGGGCAATTTCATCGCATTCCACTACTCGAGGCTGCCTTGGTGTAGGAGCCACTACCACCACCAGCAGCCAGGAGAGGTTCGAAATTGACAGAGATGCAGCATTTCTCCCTCATCCACTTTGTGGGGAAAGCTCGCAGATCACCAATTTAAAAAAAAATCACCTACCATTCAAAACGAAACTGACAATTCCCTTATAGCCCTGGAGCTTCAAACGCAAACAGATCATGGCTCAACACATCCTACCACAAGTGACAGAAAATATGAACCCTAGTATTCTTCTAAGAGGCAAATATAAATAGAGTACCTCATTTTATGTCCTTCCACTCTAACAAATAAAAATGGTGGGAAATCCATCCCAATTTTGGAAATAGTCCATCAAATTGATTGGCTATTAATTTGGAGGAACAAGTTGAAACTATTTCTACACACATAGTGCGTGCTTACACAACGCTACCTGTACTCTACACCAAAATGCCGCCCCAACTTCGAGATCGCATACGTAGTAACCTCTTTTGGGGGCCGCATAGTCTGCCACTGTGTCAAATGCGATATCGCACCACATGTTGAGAAACCGTTATCGGCAGTTGTACAGTCTGCTGATGGGAGCCACGTGCAACGATTCGGTCTATGTAGAGCTATCGGGTGTGTGCCACCAATAAAAAAATCACGTACACTCCAAACTGAAATGACAATTATTCTACAGTCCTGGTACTTTTAACACGCACAGATCATGGGTCAATACTCGCTACCGCAAGTGCAGGAAAATGCTTCACTTCTCTAATTACATATCCAAACTGTTGTGAAAAAAACCACCATACATAAACAGTGGATTATAAAGCAAGATATACATGAGAATTTCATACCCATTTTGCAAATTCCACCACAAATAGATCATAGTGCTACTATATATCCAATGTCTTATTTGCACTGACATTCGACAGATTAGATTAGATTAGTACTTGTTCCATAGATCATGAATAAGACACTTCGTAACGATGTGGAACTTGTCAGGTTAATAAAAGGTGTCTACACAAGATATTACATTACACAAAATATTACATGACACTTAATATTTTTAATTTTTTTTGTGTGGGGGTTGGGGAAATTACTCACTTACTATATTCAAAAATTCATCCAGTGAGTAGAAGGAGTTGCCATTAAGAAATTCTTTTAATTTCCTTTTAAATGCTATGTGTCTAACTGTCAGGAAATTAAAATGAAAGTTTCCTGAAGGGGACCTATGCTGTTACAATTATAAAAGAGCCCTCCATCAGTTTAAGTTGACAGGCACATGCTCCTGTATGTTGCTCTAGAGAAACCTTTTTTTTATCTGAGCTTTCTACACAGTTGACATATATGGCAACTCCTCCTTTCACCTTATTCTCTCTACTCATATGTGCAGCTAGTTTATAAGCACTGATATTTACCTTTGCCGTATCAGCATCCTCCTCCATGAGTGTCCGTAACCCACACACTGCCAGACGTAAGTGCTGAGTATCCGTTTCTGTCACTGCTCAACTGGCATACAGGTTAGTTTTCACTTTAGCCGCCCTTAGAGCTCCTTGGGAGACACCACATGATCAGCTAGAAGCCGCACGGAAGAGGCTCCCATTGACCTCACAAATCAGTTGGAAGTTGGTACCCTTCGAATTTCGATGTCCAGGACACTACCTCTGCTCTCTGTACATCTACATCTACATCCATACTCCGAAAGCCACCTGATGGTGTGTGGCGGAGGGTACTCTGATCACCTCTATCGGTTCTCCCTTCTATTCCAGTCTCGTATTGTTCGTGGAAAGAAAGATTGTCGGTATGCCTCTGTGTGGGCTCTAATATCTCTGATTTTATCCTCATGGTCTCTTCGCGAGATATACGTAGGAGGGAGCAATATACTGCTTGACTCCTCGACGAAGGTCTGTTCTCGAAACTTCAACAGAAGCCCGTATCGAGGTAGAGCGTCTCTCCTGCAGAGTCTTCCACTGGAGTTTATCTATCATCTCCGTAACGCTTTCGCGAATACTAAATGATCCTGTAACGAAGCGCGCTGTTCTCCGTTGGATCTTCTCTATCTCTTCTATCAACACTATCTGGTACGGACCTCACACTGGTGGGCAATATTCAAGCAGTTGGCGAACAAGTGTACTGTAACCTACTTCCTCTGTTTTCGGATTGCATTTCCTTAGGATTCTTCCAATGAATCTCAGTCTGGCGTCTGCTTTACCAGACGATCATCTTTATATGATCACTCCATTTTAAATCACTCCTAATGCCTACTCCCAGATAATTTATGCAATTAAATGCTTCCAGTTGCTGAACTGCTATATTGTAGATATAGGCGCGCAGTCCGGAACCGTGCGACTGCTACGGTCGCAGGTTCGAATCCTGCCTCGGGCATGGATGTGTGTGATGTCCTTAGGTTAGTTAGGTTTAAGTAGTTCTAAGTTCTAGGGGACTGATAACCACAGCAGTTGAGTCCCATAGTGCTCAGAGCCATTTGAACCATATATTGTAGATAAATGATAAAGGATCTTTCTTTCTATGTATTCGCAGCACATTACACTTGTCTACATTGAGATTCAATTGCAATTCCCTGCAGCAAGCGTCAATTCGTTGCAGATCCTCCTGCATTTCAGTACAATTTTCCATTGTTACAACCTCTCAAGTAGTTACTTCCTGTAATAACACCTGCACCTCAAAACCTGTAGACCAAAGTTGTCTCCCCACCCCATCACCACCATCATGTTGTCTCCCCTCCCTCACTTGTGAATCCGTGAGGAAAAGACACAGCCCTTGCTGAACATATTTACTTACTTTATTTATTTTTAAGAGTGTTCTCCTTCTGTATTGTCCTACAGCTGCCTCCACTCTCCACAACCCCTGCCCCCACTTTCTGCCACCTCTGCACTCCACTTTTTTCCGATCGCGTATTTGTTTATCAGTACTATAAAACGATCATCAGCAACAGAAAATGAGTGAAACAACATCTTATGACGAAATAAACAAATGCATACCAGCAGTGTTTGAAATGCGAAATTACACAACATGATCCATTAAATCCATGAATAGAACACTACATCTTCGATACACGACTGTCAAGCAATCCTGCCTCGGGCAAGGATGTATGTGATGTCTTTAGGTTACTTAGGTTTAAGTAGTGCTAAGTTCTAGGGGACTGATGACCTCAGATGTTAAGTCCCATAGTGCTCAGAGCCATTTGAACCATTTTTCAACGTCAAGCAAATGTGTGCAATGGGTCTGCAGTACCTCACAGACCTCTATCGCTGACTTAGAATCACTGCACTATGAAACTGAAGACTCGATTTTAGGACTGCGCATTTTGCAAATCGATTCATTCTGTAGTTTCGCGGTGGGGTGTCGGAGACCACAGAAATCATGGATCATATTGTAAGTAGGCTGTTTAGGTTTTTACGTTGGTAACGTCACCTAGCGCTCTGTATTAAAATCACTGGCTGTGCTGCATGCAGTCTGTGGCTGGTTGGCATTGTTGTAATATACACTCCTGGAAATTGAAATAAGAACACCGTGAATTCATTGTCCCAGGAAGGGGAAACTTTATTGACACATTCCTGGGGTCAGATACATCACATGATCACACTGACAGAACCACAGGCACATAGACACAGGCAACAGAGCATGCACAATGTCGGCACTCGTACAGTGTATATCCACCTTTCGCAGCAATGCAGGCTGCTATTCTCCCATGGAGACGATCGTAGAGATGCTGGATGTAGTCCTGTGAAACGGCTTGCCATGCCATTTCCACCTGGCGCCTCAGTTGGACCAGCGTTCGTGCTGGACGTGCAGACCGCGTGAAACGACGCTTCATCCAGTCCCAAACATGCTCAATGGGGGACAGATCCGGAGATCTTGCTGGCCAGGGTAGTTGACTTACACCTTCTAGAGCACGTTGGGTGGCACGGGATACATGCGGACGTGCATTGTCCTGTTGGAACAGCAAGTTCCCTTGCCGGTCTAGGAATGGTAGAACGATGGGTTCGATGACGGTTTGGATGTACCGTGCACTATTCAGTGTCCCCTCGACGAACACCAGTGGTGTACGGCCAGTGTAGGAGATCGCTCCCCACACCATGGTGCCGGGTGTTGGCCCTGTGTGCCTCGGTCGTATGCAGTCCTGATTGTGGCGCTCACCTGCACGGCGCCAAACACGCATACGACCATCATTGGCACCAAGGCAGAAGCGACTCTCATCGCTGAAGACGACACGTCTCCATTCGTCCCTCCATTCACGCCTGTCGCGACACCACTGGAGGCGGGCTGCACGATGTTGGGGCGTGAGCGGAAGACGGCCTAACGGTGTGCGGGACCGTAGCCCAGCTTCATGGAGACGGTTGCGAATGGTCCTCGCCGATACCCCAGGAGCAACAGTGTCCCTAATTTGCTAGGAAGTGGCGGTGCGGTCCCCTACGGCACTGCGTAGGATCCTACGGTCTTGGCGTGCATTCGTGCGTCGCTGCGGTCCGGTCCCAGGTCGACGGGCACGTGCACCTTCCGCCGACCACTGGCGACAACATCGATGTACTGTGGAGACCTCACGCCCCACGTGTTGAGCAATTCGGCGGTACGTCCACCCGGCCTCCCGCATGCCCACTATACGCCCTCGCTCAAAGTCCGTCAACTGCACATACGGTTCACGTCCACGCTGTCGCGGCATGCTACCAGTGTTAAAGACTGCGATGGAGCTCCGTATGCCACGGCAAACCGGCTGACACTGACGGCGGCGGTGCACAAATGCTGCGCAGCTAGCGCCATTCGACGGCCAACACCGCGGTTCCTGGTGTGTCCGCTGTGCCGTGCGTGTGATCATTGCTTGTACAGCCCTCTCGCAGTGTCCGGAGCAAGTATGGTGGGTCTGACACACCGGTGTCAATGTGTTCTTTTTTCCATTTCCAGGAGTGTATAATGTAATATATGAAACGTCCCCTTAAAAAAATTAATCAATTACTGTGCTGATAAACCTCTTACATGATTTGAGTTTCAAACAGCTGAGCAGAACTGAACGTACTCAGACATTTCGCTCTTTACCTATTCTGATCAACACTAAACTGACACACAATATTTTTAGCGCAACGCATTCTGACTTTTAATAATCCCTACAAAAGAATGGCCCTGACTGACAATAACCTATACCTTTCATGAATCACTTACCTCACAAAAATCTTCATTACTCGAACTACTGCAGTACAGCGAGCGCCACTACTGCCAGCTAAATAAAAGATTCAAACTACTGAAGGCACTAACTACTGATAGGCATAGTTAGCAAATGAAAGATTTTGATAGAGAACAAACAATGTATTTACCTTAATAGTGTTCAAAGGTCATAATATATATATATCAGTTCATGACATCCAGTCTTACAAATTTAGTGTCTCTGATGGACACACGTCCAGATCATCCGCTCTCAAAACTCCGCCATCTCTCTCCCCACATCCACCACTGCTGGCGGCTCACCTCCAACTGCACAACGCTACGCGCTGTTCACAACCAACTGCCCAACACTACAATGGTGAATATTCCAACAATGCCAACCATCCACAGACTGCACACAGCACAGCCAGTGATTTTCATACAGAGCGCTACGTGGGGTTACCAACATAAAAACCTAAACAGCCTACTTACAATATCAACAGGATCCTCGCACTCCACCTGATCAGTTTGGTGGCGTTCAGCAGTGGTCCATACTTTAATCTGGAAATGACCATTCATTCCACAAAAGCGCAACACCGCCAGCTGCCGACTGCAACACGCAACGCCATGGTACAAGTCATGACCGACTCACCAGTCAATTTATCTCTCTGTATCTATCATTCTCTCTGTCATCATATTTAATGCAGGTGTTGATGACCATTATCCCACATCGTCATTGAGTGAGCTCCTTGCCGGCGTTGGATAAGCAGCAGCCAGCAGCAACTCGCACTCTTAGCTCACCTATTTGTTTTGCAGCTTAATTCTTAATTTCTTTGCTTGTTTTTGGATCCTTGCATAGTTTAATTCACAAATTTCGGGCGTATTATAGAATTTGAGAGTTGTAGCATCGCGTTTTAGTACCTGAATAGTGGCAGCTCGTGTAGTCGTCAGTCATCTGTCTGTTTTGAACGGCTTGTGACAGAAAAAGAGAGGAAAAAAAATTGTTAGGGATGGATAAGGACTGTGCCTGTTGTGTACGGATTCAGGGGGAATTGGCCACCGTCCGTAAACAGTTGGAAACTGTGTTGGCCGTGGTCGACAGGCTCCAGGCTGTTGACCTGGGCCGCGGTGACATTGGGACATCCGAGGCGAGCGCTTTGGCGCCTCTGGAACCTGGGATCTCTGGCGCCACTGCGCCCTCGGATTCGGACGTCCCTGCCGGTCGACACTTGCCTGACGGTGATTGGCGAACCGTGGCGGGGTCGCAATTCCCTGGGCGGAAGGCGAAAGTTGGTGCTCGCCGCAAGGCTGTATCCTCACGCCTCCGTAACAGGTTTGAGGTACTGCCCACTGCTGAAAGTACTTCTGAGCCAGCAAGGGCGGCCTCGCTTGTTGCGGCAGTGGCCGGTCTTCCTGAGAGGTCCGGACAAGCGCAGAGGGTGGGATTGCTTGTGACTGGGAGCTCCAATGTTAGGCGGGTGATGGAGCTGCTTAGGGATATTCTGGAGCGGCGGGTGGAATTAATTGGTATTAAATGTTCCTTTTATTTATGCTGTTGTTTGCCGTTCTCAACATTGGCTCTCTAACTACAATATTGGCAACCAGAAAGTGATTAGCAAAACGTGAAGCCTGTAATTAGAATTCCTAGTGCCCACTTCATCTGAGAAATACATTTATAGCTACAGCTTATGGCTCTGAGGAATTAGGAGATTGTCTGGGATTCATAATCAAAAACGATTCTCTCTAAAATGTTCACTATATTCTTAAAGTCACTGACCAAAAAAGTATCCACACAATCCAACTACCAGAGCAGTTCAGAGTCTAATACGCTGATGCAACTATAACTGTTCAAATTAAATGTTTAAGTGAATGCTCGCCATAATTTGATGATAATGTTCATCAAACGCCACGCTAAATAATGGTAGAATGTCTGTCCCGCGGTGGCACGTGAAAATACGACATACACAAACTGAAGATAGATCATTAAAGTCATCCCAGAATTAACACTTCACTCGAATACGATTTCATGGTTACGCGTATCCCGAGTAACTTATTACGGCATCCGAGGCTGTGTATATCAATGATACCGACGCGACGCGACTCCCGGCACAGGTGGTGCGCTATTCAGCGACTGGAGAGAACTGGGGCCTTTCTTTCTCGTGCAGCGTTCTTATATATAAAGCCGCGGAGCGGGCGGCTAAGGGAACGCCTGATCAAATCCGCTCTCCCGACTAGCCGCTGGGCTAGTAATGCACCACTTCAAGTTATCGAATAAATCATTGCTTCCTTTGCTGATGACCGATGAAGCTCTCAATTTAAATGTGCAATCGGCACACAGGTAAATAATCATAATAAAAGTCTGACGTGGCTAAGTCAAATATTTTGGGCGAGAGAATTAATTTAATTACACTACACGCAGTAGACGAGCTCTGAATGTGCCCTTTGGAGATACGCTATCGCTATAGTTTTATAGTTATTCAGTTGAAACTTCTCACATCTTTATGATTATAGCGGATCTCCCTTCTACTTAAATTTAAACATCCTAGCCTTATTTATTCGCCTACTTAATCTATCTTGCTTCCTTAATTTCTAAGACAAAAACCAGAAAATCACGAATTTCAACTAAAATTTTAATTTGTGAGATCCAGAATACTGTTTCTACTAAATTATTATGAAAAAGGAATCCAAATATAAATTTTTAAGTTTACAGCTCTTTTCTGTTGCGCCAATGATTTAAAGAAAAAAGTCCAAATTTCGAAAATGGTTAAAGTTATTGAACTGATATTCAACACATATTGATTTAGTATTACTCCTGACATGCTAGAAACGTTTCAGGTTATTTACTTGATTTTTAAAGTATTGTGCAACATTTATGACGTCAGAGCTAGTTACAGCGGACTGGCTGGCACGCAATGGAAAGACTGATGTGAATTTTATAAGGTGTGAGTAACCTGCTTCCCTACAATATGGCATCTAAGGACGGGAAGAAAGCCAATGTGCACTCAGTGTGCATACCGGGGGGAGTCATTCAAGATGTGGAAAGGGTCCTTCCGGATGCCATGATGGGTACAGGGTGTAGCCAACTGCAGGTGGTGGCTCATGTCGGCAGTAATGACGAGGGTAGCTATGGATCGGAAGAGATTCTCTCTGGTTTTCGACGGCTGTATAAGTTGGTGAAGACTGGCAGTCTTGCTAGCGAGATGAAGGCAGAGCTCAGCATCTGCAGCATCGTCGACGGGACCGATTAGGGACCTTTGGTACAAAGCCGAGTGGAGGGTCTGTATTCGGTTCTGCGACCGTGTAGGCTGCCGATTCCTCCAATTGCGCTATAGGGTGGTGGGGTTTCGGGTTCCGCTAAATAGGTCCAGTGTCCGCTATGCGGGTCGTGATGGCGCAACTCGCGTCTGTCCCCAAACTAATACGTTTCTAACAGCAGATTTTTTCACCTTTTATTCATTGACATGCAGCATTTGGGTTCAGTGTGTTAATACCATCGAATCGAGTGTCGTTCCTTTACATTATATACTGTACATCTTGATAGGCAAATCTGCTCACTACCACTGAAGTATGTCAGGTGGCATATTCATCTACTTGTTATGACGTGTAAAATCTCATGTAAGGTGCGAAATTAACATTCATTCAAGCTGCCACCTTACATGATTCCTACTCGACTACATGTCACACCTCAAGCTCCTGGCCTTGGGCGACCCTGTTCCACCACACATGATCAAAACCAGTCATCTCTAGCATGTACACCACTAACTAACGAAATAGTGCGACGAGAACTGGAAACTGGACAATATTGTATAGTGCTGTACAATAAGGTACCATAATACAGTGACGGTAAAAACTGCAACACAAAAAAAAAATTAATATACAGTAATGAAATTTCGAGAATTCACTTGTCTATCTAACATATTCAAGGGATTAATATTACAAGATCACAGGCTAATATAAGAGTGAGATAGGGCACAGAAAATGTGAAATTCTGGTATATTAATAACCAGTGTGTCCATCTGAATGTTGAACGCAAGCATGCAGGTGTGTATGCCTTCTGTTGTACAGGTGCTGGATGTCAATTTGTGTGCTCGAGTTCCAAGCTTCTTGCACTTAGTCAATGCAGGTTGTAGATGACAAAGAAATTGTCAACTGAAGATGTCCTCTATTTACTCGACTGGAGACAGATCTGGTGATTGAGCAGGCCAATGCAACATTGAGTAGGCCAGTGCAACATGTCGACATTCTGTAGAGATTTTGGGCGGTATGTGGGCGAGCTTGCTTTCCAATAATCCATGGAATGCTATTCATAAATGGCAGCACAAAATGTCGAATCAGCGGACTGTATAAATTTACAGTGAGATTGCAAGAGATAACCTCACGAGTGCTCCTACTGTCATACAAAATCGCATCCGACCATGTTGCTAGAGGAGGCCGAAATGCACGCGTTTAATTACACGCGGACTGGCGTGAGGTCTGGAACAGTTAAATGTAATTAATGTAGCCAATAAGGTACGTTGTTGCTGGAATACTTAACTTTAATCCATAATTGGTGTACATCGCTCTGGATGATACAAAAGTATAATCTCAATATAAACTGATAATGGCGCCTTGCTAGGTCGTAGCAAATGACGTAGCTGAAGGCTATGCTAACTATCGTCTCGGCAAATGAGAGCGTAATTGTCAGTGTAGCATCGCTAGCAAAGTCGGTTGTACAACTGGAGCGAGTGCTAGTAAGTCTCTCTAGACCTGCCGTGTGGCGTCGCTCGGTCTGCAATCACTGACAGTGGCGACACGCGGGTCCGACGTATACTACCGGACCGCGGCCGATTTAAAGGCTACCACCTAGCAAGTATGGTGTCTGGCGGTGACACCACATTCCTCCCCCGAAAATCGGCGTACGGTTGTGTTATAAGGCTTCCGCACGCCGTGGGGAGGACCCCATGTTGACGTATGCGACGAGGTGGGGAGCCTAACAACAGGCGAGGCTGTGCCACCCGCACCCGGCCATTCGGTCCGAGGGGAGCTAGGAAACGCCTGAAAACCTAGTCCAGGGTGCACGCCAACATGCGGTGTATGAGCCCTTAGAGAGACAGGAGGGGCCGTAGGGTCGACCTCCATCGGGGCGGTGCACCCGACGGGCGAAGACGACATCTGGTCCGGAGCGGGCAAGAGTTCCATGTCGGAGGACAGCTGGTCACGGGAAGCGATCGGCGGCGCGTGACCCAGGGAGGCGCTTGGCGGTTGCAGCGAAACGTCCACCGCGGGCGTCGCCGGCGGGAGAACAGGCGGCGGCGGCGCGTCGCCATGGGGCAAAATGGAAGGCAGCGTCGGTAACACCTGGGGATGAGGCGAGCCAGTAGATGGGTCCCCAGGGCGCTGACCGGACGGCACCGTCGCTGAAAGCAGACGGGGAGCGGCAGAACCCGTGCGACGACAGAGGCGCAGCTGATTGAGATGCCGACGCATCTCACCAGAGGCCCCAAAACCAGATACATAGCGCGGCCGAGGCAGCCAAGAATGCGCCCTGCGAGCCAAAGCCGTGAACCTCGATAGTTGCGATAGTATACAACGTCGCCTGGAGCAAAAGCAGGTGGCTGCCGCTGCACAGGAACCTGATGCGGCGGATGTAGCAAAGACATCAAGGTTCGATGAGGACGACCGTGGAGCAACTCAGCCGGCGAACGACCATCTCGGGGCTGAGAGCGATACGAGGACAAAAAGAGCAATGACGCGTCCTCCCGAGAATGCGACTCGTTCAACTTCAGCATCTGGAACTTGAAAAGTCCGAACCAATCATTCAGCGGCACCGTTTGACGCGAAAACGGCGCGGATGTCAGATGTTGAATACCATTGGCCTTGCAGAATGACTGAAATTCTGCGGACATGAATTGTGGGCCATTGTCGGAAACAATAGTCTGCGGAAGACCTTCAATGCAAAAGATAGCGGATAACGCTTGGATGGTGGCAGACGACATCGTGGAAGACACCCGTACAACAAAAGGAAAATTACTGAAGGAATCGACCACAACCAACCATCGAGCATTCCAGAATGGGCCAGCAAAATCGATGTGCAAGCGTTGCCATGGGGAAGTGGCTTTCGGCCATGCAAAGAATTTCCGCGGTGGTGCGGATTGTTGTTCGGCACACGCCATGCAAGAAGAGCACATATTCGTAATCGCAGCATCGATTCCGAACCAAGTACAGTGCTGACGAGCAAGTTGTTTCGTTCGCACTATACCCCAATGTCCTTGGTGGAGAAGCCGTAAAACAGAGGAATGTAACGAACGTGGGACCACGACCCTGGAATAATCATTATCAGAACGCAACAGCAAAACACCACGTCGTACAAAAAGTCTCTCCTTGTGAGCAAAAAATCGGCGAACCAACGGATCCTCGATCCGTGACTTTGACAAGGGCCATTGCGTAGCAACAAAACGCAAAACTGTAGCAAGGACAGGGTCAGCAGCTGTGGCCGTAGGTACACGACGAAAATCAATCGGAAACGATGCGACCACGTCATTGGTTTCCGCATCAATGAACATGCAAGCAAGTTCGGAGGAATCGAATGCTCTATCCTCAGCAACAGGCAAACGGGACAACGCATCAGCGTTTCCGTGCTTAGCAGTGGACCGATACAAGATATCGTAGTGGTACTGCGAGAGGAAAATAGACCAGCGAATAAATTTCTGCGCTGTACGTGGAGGTACAGGCTTGTCCGGATGAAAAAGCGATGTCAAAGGTTTGTGGTCTGTGATGATGGTAAAGTGACGACCATACAAGAAATCATGAAACTTTGTAACACCAAATACGAGAGCCAAAGCTTCTTTCTCAATCTGTGAATAATTTCTTTGCGCAGACGAGAGCAATTTGGACGCAAAGGCAATAGGGCGATCATGCGATCCATCTTTGTGTGCAAGCACAGCACCGATCCCGAAACCCAATGCATCTACCATCAACAAAAGGGGTTTCTGGGGATCGAATGGCGTAAGGCAAGTATTTGAAAGCAACGCCGATTGCAACTGGCGAAAGGCGCCTTCGCATTCAGTCGTTCAGACAAACGGAACACCTTTACGGCCTAAGCGATGAAGCGGAGCTGAAATGGAAGAAGCATGTGGGACATATCTGTGGCAATAATTAATTTTTCCCAGCCCACTCTGTATCTGCTTCAAATTCTGCGGCGAAGGTAAGTCTTGCATGGCATGGAGGTGTTCTGGACTGGGATGTATGCCATGGGCATTGATTACATGTCCCACATAGGGTAAGTCACGAGCAAAAAACACACATTTGTCCTTCCGCAAGCGAAGACCATTTTGTCGCAAGACCTGAAATAATGTTCTGAGATTGGCTAAATGTTCTTCTTCTGTCTTGCCGGAGATCACAATATCGTCCAGATAGTGTGCTGCAGTAGGGACCGAGGCACAAACAGTTTACAGATATTGCTGAAACAATGCAGGGGCAGATGCACACCCGAACGGCAGTCTTTTGAATCGATACAAACCAAGATGCGTGTTAACCACCAAAACGCGCTGGGATCCTTCGTCCACCGGTATTTGCAAGTACGCATCTGCGAGGTCCAACTTCGAAAAATATTTACCCAGGCGCAGTTTGTCAAAAAGATCTTCTGGGCGTGGTAAAGGAAAAGTTGCAATCACTAGTTGTCGATTCACTGTAGCTTTGAAGTCCACACAAAGTCTCAATTTTCCGGAAGGTTTTGGCAAAATTACTAAGGGTGAGGCCCAGAGAGAAGCCTGCACACGTGTAATGTTCTTGCGACCTTATCACGCAATGCGTGGGGAACATTGCGCGCTCTGAAAAATTTCGGTTGCGCATTTACTTTCAGTTCCAAATACGCTTCCTACGTAGTTCGTAGCGCAACCGAGGCCCGGTGCAAAAATGTCTGCAAATTCTTCACATAGACGAGAAACACTCTCTGAAGGCACAGTCTGATTCACTGAGAGGACCTGATTGACTATAGACAAGTTAAACAACTGAAACAAATCTAAACCAAAGAAGTTCACAGCAGAAGAAGAACGAAGGATGTAAAAAGACACAAGTTTCGTTTGTCCCTTGTATGTTGCAAGAAGGCTGCACTGTCCTATCACAGGGATATTCTGACCGAAATAGCTAGATAACTTAACATTTGCGGCACGCAAGGGAGGTGTGCCCAGTTGTTTGTACGTGTCTTTATTGATTAATGAAACTGCAGCTCCGGTATCGAGCTGGAATGGTATCACGTGGCCATTAATGTCCAAATCTACAAAAAGTTTATTGTCCTGCTGACGACAAGAGCGACTGTCTTGTGCAACGTGAACTGACACTGGTACAGAATCACTTGCAACTTGATGTGATTTCCGTCGATGTCGACGCACACTTTTTGTGGGACGAACACAGTCACTTTTAGAGAGAGTGGCACTGGGCAGAGTGGAATGAACTACATGAATGTTCATGGGCGAAGGCTCACGAGCCCGAGTATTCTTCGTTCGATTCCGGCGCGAAGCAAAGGGCCTGGAATGGTTGGTATCATCCGATCCTAGCTTTTTGTGGCAAACACTTTGAACATGTCCTTTTTTATTACAGAAAAAGCAAATAGCTTTGCGTGACGGGCAATTCTCACGCGAATATCTAGTAGCACACCGTGGGCATGATTTTAGCACTGCATTTGCTTGCTTGCGCGGCATACGTAGCGGAGGGCTTGGCGGCAGCTGCACGGACGGGCGCGAGGGCTGTTTACTGTCCCATTCAGCGCGCCCGGCGGGCCGGTTAATGTGACACACAGCTGGCGAAGTTTGAAATGATTTCTGAGCAAAGTCAAGCGTGTCTTGCCTATCCAATATGTCCATCACTTGTTGAAGGGAGGGATTGACTAGTTTCAAAATCTGTTCCCTGATATGAACATCAGAAACATTCTGTGCAATTGCATCACGTACCATTGTATCAGAATAAGGGAGTCCACATTCACACTCAAAAGCACAATCCCTAGTAAGGCCTTGCAAAGTTGCAACCCACTCCTGATTAGTCTGACCGGCCGTACGTTTTGTACGAAAGAAAGTATACCTTTTTGCAACTACATTGACTGATTCTTTGAAATATGCATCTAATGCAGACAAAATTTCGTCGTAGGACAGAGTTGCTACGTCCCGTTGGGGAAATAATTTCACTATCACATGGCACGTGGACACTCCAACACACGAAAGCAAAAAAGGCTGCCGCTCGTTACCTTGAATTCTGTAGGCGGCGAGATGGAATCCAAATTGGCGTGACCACTCCGTCCAGCTTTCCAGTGCCACATCAAAACGACGAAAAGGTGGTGCAACTGCGTGTTGTGACTGCGGTAGCGGTGAAGCGGCGGCCGCCGCATCGTTTTGCATTGCACGTTGACCCTGGACGAGCTGTCCAAGGGCATCCAATAAGGCCTGCGTCTGCTGATTCTGCAAGCGATAAAATTCGGACAGTACATCTGGAGATGGTGGCGAAGCCATGACACAAGTAATTTAAGCAAGTATATAGTTAGGAACGAAAAATCCTTGGCGCCATGTGCTGTGTTGGCAGAAGAGCCAACACCGTGTTGCTAGAGGAGGCCGAAATGCACGCGTTTAATTACACGCAGACTGGCGTGAGGTCTGGAACAGTTAAATGTAATTAATGTAGCCAATAAGGTACGTTGTTGCTGGAATACTTAACTTTAATCCATAATTGGTGTACATCGCTCTTGATGATACAAAAGTATAATCTCAATATAAACTGGTAGCAAATGACGTAGCTGAAGGCTATGCTAACTATCGTCTCGGCAAATGAGAGCGTAATTGTCAGTGTAGCATCGCTAGCAAAGTCGGCTGTACAACTGGGGCGAGTGCTAGTCAGTCTCTCTAGACCTGCAGTGTGGCGGCGCTCGGTCTGCAATCACTGACAGTGGCGACACGTGGGTCCGACGTATACTACCGGACCGCGGCCGATTTAAAGGCTGCCACCTAGCAAGTGTGATGTCTGGCGGTGACACCACACACCCAAACTGGTTGGTTACAGACTCTGAAGTGGCCTCCTGCTAACCAGCACAGGGCCATCACTGACCACTGACTCCGAGGCAGGACCAGCTTTCATCACAAGTGCGCGCTTACGGTCTATCCGATGACATATGCGGTTGGATAGAAAGTTTGCTAACAGACAGGAAGCAGTATGTCGTCCTGAATGGGGTGACTTCAACAAGCTGTGATCCAGGGCAGCGTAATAGGTCCGCTGCTTTTTCCGATTTTCATAAACGATCTGGTTGATGGTATTGACAGTGGCATTGAACTGTTTGCCGATGATGCTGTAGTCTACAGGAAAGTAGTATCACACGAAAGTTGTGAACAAATCAATAAGAATTTGCAGAAAATAAATGCGTGGAGTAATGACTGGCAGTTATCTCTCAATATTAGTAAGTATAACCTACTGCGTATAGCAAGGCGAAAATCCCAATTAATGTACAAGTACAAAATAAATCCCCAGTCTTTGGAAGCGGTAACGTCCGTCAAGTATCTGGGTGTGACTATTCGAAATGATCTCAAATTGCCGGCCGCGGTGGTCTAGCGGTTCTGGCGCTGCAGTCCGGAACCGCAGGACTGCTACAGTCGCAGGTTCGAATCCTGCCTCGGGCATGGGTGTGTGTGATGTCCTTAGGTTAGTTAGGTTTAAGTAGTTCTAAGTTCTAGGGGACTTATGACCTAAGATGTTGAGTCCCATAGTGCTCAGAGCCATTTGAACCATTTGATCTCAAATGGAATGATCAGATTACACAAGTAACGGGTAAGGCGAACAATTAGATTTCGGTTTATTGGTAGAATCCTGAAGCGATGCAGTCCTTCAACAAAGGAAATAGCTTACAATACGTCAGTTCGTCTAGTCTTGGAGTATTACTCGTCTGTATGGGATCCTTACGAGTTGGGTCTGATTCAAGAGATTGAGAAGGTCCAAAGAAGAGCAGCAACATTCGTGACTGGTGCATTTAGCCATCGCGAGAGCGTTACAAATCTCAAAGTTTGAAGTGGGACACACTTGCAGATAGACGGCGCGCCAAACAGAAGCGGCTTGTCACTAAATTCCGAAATCCGATCTTCACCGAGGATGTAGAGCATATATTATTACCACCAACTTTCAAATCGCGGAATGATCACCATTCGAAGATAAGGGAAATAAGAGCTCGTACTGAGGCGCGATCTGCGAGTGGAACAGAGAGGGGGGGGGGGGGGATATGGCTTTGGCGCGAATTGTGCCCTCCGCCACACACCGCTTGGTGGCTAGCGGCGTATATATGTAGACGTAGAAAAACAACAGATCTCCGATCTCCAATGACCTCTCGCTTGACACCACTGAAATCGCAAACGGCGGTGGTTTGGGGTCAGTGGAGTGCACGCTACAGGGCGTTTTGCTCGGAGCTGTCCTTGAAGTAACTGATTTGTAACAGTTTGTTGCGGCACTGTGGTGCCACATGCTGCTAAAATTGCTGCTGCGGATACCTTATGATGCGACAGAGCCATACGCTAAAGACGATGGTTTTCCTTTTCGGTGGTGCTTCGTGGCCGTCCAGAGCCCGGTCATTTTTCGACGGGACATTCTCGTGACCACCTCTGTCAGCAGTCATTTACAGTGACTACATTCCTGCCAAGGTTTTCTGTAGTACCGCAGAAGGAACATCCAGCTTCTTATACACGACCTCGTTCAGACTCAATAAGGTGTTGATAATGACTGGTCAGCTTAAAGGCATTCTTGATTAACGTCAGCTCACCACGTCCAGTCTCGAAGGTAACTAATGCTCACAATCGTTACAACGTGTATTTAGAGTACATCTGATTTGCATCCTCATAGTGGTTCTGCTAATGCACACGGACCGTGAATCCGAACGTTGAGCGTGCCGAGTTTCTGAGGTCATAGCGTGGAATAGCATGTTGGGGAATCTTTCCGAACGTGCAGAGCAATATCTGGCATGTCAGATATTCTGAGCGTGCGGCTGAGCGTTGACCAATGAGAGGGCACAACCCCACCTACGTCACACGCACGCCGTCTCCCTTCAGTACAGAGTTGTGAGGCGCCATATTCTCATTCATTTCAAGCCTATACGTATATATGCCGTTTCTGAGCACCATCAAATTGAGAATCACTGGAAAACCCGTTGTTAGTTGTGTGATTCGTTCCAATAAAATAATGAGAAACGTCATATTCGTGGCAAAAGAATTATTGTAACTTGCGTATTATGAGAGTGGGCTATTTGAAGGCAGCGACACACTGAAGATCCACCCAAAACGCATTGTTCTTGGTACAATTTGTTGTAATTAAATTTCAATTAGTGACATAATTATCTATGATTAACGTTTTTAGCAAGGGGCAATATCAAATGATTAAGTACAAGGAAGGTGTTGTTTGTTTAGCGTAATGAGTAGCCGGCACGGTAGCTCAACGTGTTCGGTCAGAGGGTTAGCTCCCTCTGTAATAAAAAAAAAAAAAAACTGAGTTAATCGATCACCAACGAACCTAAACGGATGGCTACGGTCGCAGGTTCGAATCCTGCCTCGGGCATGGATGTGTGTAATGTCCTTAGGTTAGTTAGGTTTAAGTAGTTCTAACAAGGGAACCTCCCCATCGCACCCCCCTCAGATTTAGTTATAAGTTGGCACAGTGGATAGGCCTTGAAAAACTGAACACAGATCAATCGAGAAAACAGGAAGAAGTTGTGTGGAACTATGAAAAAATAAGCAAAATATATATAGTCCATGTGCAAGATAGGCAACGTCTAGGACAATTTGCGTTCACGAGCGCCGTGGTCCCGTGGTTAGCGTGAGCAACTGCGGAGCGAGAGGTTCCTGGTTCAAATCTTCCCAAGAGTGAAAATTTTTCTTTCTTTATTTTCGCAAAGTTATGATCTGTCCGATCGTTCATTAACGCCTCTGTTCACTGTAATAAGTTTAGTGTCTGTGTTTTGCGACCGCAACGCACACCCGTGCGATTAGTAGCCGAAAGGACGTGCCTGTCCAATGGAAACCGAAAACATTTGATTGCAAGGTCATAGGTCAACCGATTCCTCCACAGGAAAACACGTCTTACATATTCTATACGACACTGGTGACGGCATGTGCTTCACATGACAGGAATATGTTGTCGACCCACCTAACTTGTACACTTGGTGAATGGGTAAAAAGATTCTTCTACCTTGCCCAATTTAGGTTTTCTTGTGGATGTGATAATCACTTCCGAAAAAGTGTGAAAACATGAGAGTTTGTCACATAAACTGCAACAAATGAATGCAACAGTTTCACAGTCGCACTGTTTTGTCTGTGCTCTGTCAAAACATATGTTTTTAACGTTTTCAAAATTTTCCGTGTGTAAACCGTCAAATGCTGCATATGTACAAGCAAATCTGAACATGTCCTGGAATTTTGGAGAGCGAAGATGATCATATGTGAGTGCCTGAACTTTGATAATTGTCTGAAAATAAAAATTAAAATTTTCTCCCGAGGGAAGACTTGAACCAACGACCTATCGCTCCGCAGCTGCACACGTTAACCACGGGACCACGGCGCTCATGTGTTTACACCCACGTGGATGTTGCCTATCTTACACATGGACTACTCTGTTTGTATATTTTGCTTATTTTTTCATAGTTCCATACAACTTCTTCCTGTTTTCTCGATTGATGTGTGTTCAGTTTTTCAAGGCCTATCCGCTGTGCCAACTTATAACTAATTCTGAGGGGGGTGCAATGGGGAGGTTCCCTTGTAAGTTCTAGGGGGACTGATGAGCACAGCTGTTAAGTCCCATAGTGCTCAGAGCCATTTGAACCATTTGAACCTAAACGGATGTCTTACGACGTCCACCCCGAGCAGATGAAACGAACAAAATCGAACAAAATGAGATTAAAAAAAAAAAAAGTAGCGTCTCTGTCCATCAATGAGTTTTTGTTGAGGCGGTGGTTCGCGTCTTAACACTAACATTTTTTTTTCCTAACATTCGCGTTTTTATTAGGTCCTCATACCTTATTATTGGTTTAATACAAGTATATGCTATAATATTTGATGTTATGTAAATATAAGTTCACTTTTTTTTTTAGGGGTGACTTTGTTCGATTGGCTTAATCTACAGGACAGCTTGCGCTACTTGTATAAACATATTTTGCTCGTTTTCCTTTTCCGCTTCGTAATTCACATGTTGCAAAGGTTCCGCTACTGGGTAAGAATAGTGATCAAGTAAGACTGACCTGGGGGTTTTACTAAAATGTGGGAATGATGGAATAATGTTTGTCTTATGCGGAGAAATATTCCAAATTTGTACCGCACTGTTTGTAATGGAACTTTTATAAGTCTGTGTCCTTATCGACTGGACATGGTACTTTCCTTTTCGTGGACGATGGAGGAAATGTGCGTTTTAATAGAGCTAACGTGGGAATTTTACTCGCGCCCGTTGAGTAAACAGTGTGATTTACGAACTAGAAACATCCCTCAAACTGCCGCTGGAGTGCGTTGCGATCGCGTATACCACGTTGGGGCCCACGTACCGTGTGCACAAGTAGCATCGTTCCTGAGCGTTCAGCAGCTCGTTGAACTTGGCACGCTCATCGTTAACGTTAGACAGCACGGTCCGTGTGCCGACGGCTTTAAGCGACTGGCGCGAAATCTGAACAGACGTCCTCTTTCAGATGTAGAAACATGCCTGCGAACTTGCGTTTACGTCGCACAACTGCTTCTTGGTGTTGCGGTTTTGTCTTCCGTCAGTGTAGTGCCTATGCTTGACAGTTGGCGCTAACGTATAAACCGGCGGGTGTAGAAGTTGAGAAGGGCAGAGAATCTGCTGGGGCGAAATACGCCTACTGTGTAATCTGTAAGCTGCAGAGGCACGAGTGAAAGCTGTGGCGTACTAACAGACTGAGCTGCGCGAAGTTGGCTGCGCCGTGGCATTGATCGCGACGGAGAGGCGGGTTCTCGGCAGGCAGGCAGCGCGCCGCCGCTGGGAACCCATCTGACGCGCCGCTGTTTGTTTTCGCGGCACGCAGCTCTCGACGCGGCAAACACCGCTACATGCCGGGTTGATACCGGCGGCTCTGCGGCTGTAGATTCGATTTGTCGGCAGACCCGACCTCGCGGTCTGGCGAAACACACTGCGACTCCACACGACACAAGCCACTGCTGACATACTGCAAACGTCACGCCACATTTCTTTACATAAACAGATATTAACACACATTAGGGGTATTTCATTTCAAAAAATGGTTCAAATGGCTCTGAGCACTATGGGACTCAACTGCTGAGGTCATTAGTCCCCTAGAACTTAGAACTAGTTAAACCTAACTAACCTAAGGACATCACAAACATCCATGCCCGAGGCAGGATTCGAACCTGCGACCGTAGCGGTCTTGCGGTTCCAGACTGCAGCGCCTTTAACCGCACGGCCACTTCGGCCGGCCATTTCATTTCAGTTTGAACATTCAGTACTGTGTCCCTGTTACGTAGAACGGGTGTCAGTCTGGAACGGTGCAGGGTAAACACAGAACTAGGGTAGATGTAGCAACAATTATTTATTTATTATTCCATATTTATCATGACCAGATTATGGCCTTAAGGTCCTGTCTTACATCAGACCAGGAACAACTCGTAAGTGTGTCCGAGACACGGGACTGAATTGAAGACCTCGTCAGTAAACAACGGTATGGGATATGTTGGTTGTTATGAAAAATTGTGCAGTCAAGTTTAAATAAAATTTCATGGAAAAAGACATTTCGAGTATATTCATAGTGATATTTTATTCAGATAAGTTGTTGTTTTCAAATGCTTACTGAGAAACGACATTTATTTCATATCGTAAATCTTATGCCATATCTTATTCTTCAAAGTACGTCAATGGGTACTTAACCATGTTTACCCGCAAACTGAGTGCATTTAACATTGGTTAGCGCTGACTTATCGCTATTTAGTCTCTGGACAAAGTAACAAACATTACTGCGGAAGTATCAAAACTACAAAAGTACGAAATATTTCAGTTTTTGAGACTAAACTTCGCATTACCAAGTTTTGCAATGACATTGTGTGACAACCTTAAAAATTAGTATATGATTGATTTAATATTATTGTCGCCTTACTACAGTACATGAACAATATTGAGGATGGAACTTTTCATTTCTCCCACCACACAGTCATTTAAAAAGCACTCCATCTTAAGGCCACGAGTGGCCCATCGGGACCATCCGACCGCCGTGTCATCCTCAGTTGAGGATGCGGATAGGAGGGGCATGTGGTCAGCACACCGCTCTCCCAGTCGTTATGATGGTTTTCTTTGACCGGAGCCGCTACTATTTGGTTGAGTAGCTCCTCAATTGGCATCACGAGGCGGAGTGCACCCCGACACAGTCATTTAAATTCTTCTAAATTATAGTAACGAACATAACATTGATACTTGCTTAAATAATTATCATATTTGCCTCATTAATAACGATTTGCGCTAAGGATCTTATTCAAGATCTTTATCTCAGTCGTAATTAGTTACATAATTGTAGTGTTTGTACAAATCGTCCCCGAAAGAAATCTTACTGGTACGAACAGTGCACATGATACTACTACTGGCAGCCATGTTTTTGGTGCATATCACTGTTTACTTGCACATGACAAAGTTACCATTAGTCAGAATCTGAAATTAGAGACAGACCTGCCATTTCTCGCGTTGTAGTGGGGCTATCGAAAAATGGCTCTGAGCACTATGCGACTTAGCTTCTGAGGTCATCACTCGCCTCGAACTTGGAACTAATTAAACCTCACTAACCTAAGGACATCACACACATCCATGCCCGAGGCAGGATTCGAACCTGCGACCGGAGCGGTCGCTCGGCTCCAGACTGTAGCGCCTAGAACCGCACGGCCACTCCGACCGGCTGGTGGGGCCATCGACTAACATGAAGAAATCACATCAGGTATCATGTTTTTTATGCAATAACTTTGTTTCTCATCGACTGTCCCTTACTGTTGGCTACAGCCGAGGTCTTCAATTTTGAAATTTACTAGTTAGTACACATACATATGTGAAATATGAACTCTTCTGTCGCTCTCCATCTAACGATGCTCAAATGGGCGATTGTGGGAATGTTTCGCGCTTATGGTTGTGTAACGGTACATTTTTCTGCTCATGTAAGACGACATCTAATGCGTCACAATGGACTGGTACACATAGGTCGAGTACGGTCTGTAACTCGCCCTCTAGGTTTATCTGCGCTAAATCGCGTTGAGTTTTCTGTGTGGTATCTCCTCGGAAGGAGGTTACAGAACAAAAGCAGCGAATTGTACAGTCTTATCAGGATATTCCATATGATGCGGCGGTGTCTGAATTCTCAGCTCCCTGAAACGGCAACAGCAGTATTGGATTCAAATGTGAGGAAGGCACGACAGAGTTCTCCCGTAACAGGAATGTTGTTACACGTGAAGAAGCAGTATTGTATTTCATGTTAAGGTAGGTCATAGGGGATAACTGAGCCCAATTAGATGGGGGTCTTAACCGAAAAGCGTACCTTTCAACTACACGTTTACTAGCTAGGGCAATATTCCATACAGAATTCAGTGACGGCTCGTAGTAACACATCCGTGAATAGCCCCTTTGCGGATCCAACTTGAATGATTTCACTTCTGTTAACAGATAATTCCATTCTTGTCAGTTTCCTGTAAAATGTGAATGTCTTGTGACTAGGGCCTCCAGTCGGGTAGACCGTTCGCCGGGTGCAAGTCTTTCGATTTGACGCCACTTCGGCGACTTGCGCGTCGATGGGGATGAAATGATGATGATTAGGACAACACAACACCCAGTTCCTGAGCGGAGAAAATCTCCGACCCAATCGGGAATGGAACGCGGGCCCTTAGGATTGACATTCTGTCGGGCTGACCACTTTTGTTGATCTCATTGTGTTCGTAATTATTCGTTGTGTATGTTCGGGGTGGACGTCGCATGACACCTGTTAGTTCATCGTTGATCCGTTCACTCTGTTTTTGTATTACAGATTGCAGCTAACCTTCTTACCGAACACGCTGAGCTACCGTGCCGGCGCCACTCAGCTACCGGGGGAGGACAGTTTTCGCTATTAGTTTTGGTGCAAGCTATGACCCATGAAAAAACTATAGACAGCTATCTAGTGGCATGTAGCAGTATAATTTACCTTTAAGAGGGATGCGATTTCCCGTGGTGTGGACACCACTAAACACTGGAAGTGGTAAAAGGGGGATCCGCAACTGTGACCGAGCAACCGTCTTCCACCACTGGCGGAGGTTGGCTGTTCTCTGTTAAAAGCGCACTCCTATCGATACGTACAGATCTTATTAAAAAGGCTGAGGCTGTTTGGTGACCTGAGCGCCAAGTGTACGTTCTTCAGAAGAGTCTGATACTCTTTGCGAGCCAGAGGGAGGAGAAATTTCTTGCTGAAGGTAAACGCCGACTGTAAAGGGCTCAAGGCAAACAAACAGATTCACAGGATCAGATAGCAAACCATTTTCTGTTACGACAGAAGCACTTTCATCTGTGAATTCTGTCAAGAAGCGAAGCTGCAGAAGTCACAAGCTGGCGAAATCGGCGATTACAAGAAACAAATCAGTGTCTTTGCTTGCGAAGTCCGTAGTCCAAGAAGATAATTACGCAAAAGTATCCCAAGGAAATAATGCGTCGTCGTTTTACTGAACTGTAACAGCGTATGATACAAGGCTTCAAGTGCAGACAGCAAGTAACAGATTGGTGGGCTGCGAAGAGCAATAAAGCTGCTTTCCTGACGCCAGAGATGACCATCGCTTCCTTGCTAAAGTGTGCTCAGTTCACTGGCCATGGGCGCCTCGCATGGTCGTGATTCTAGACCACCGACTCCGCTATTGTTAAGATCTCTACATTTTTTAATCGATATCGCCAACGTAGGATAACATAGTTATAGAGATATCGTTTGCCGCTGAGATATAATGACAAACGTGCCAATGAGCCGATACCATCCCATAAGGACAAGGGCATACCTCCATCAACCACCAGTCTGAACGATTAACTGTTTTTGTCCGCAGCTCGTGGTCGTGTGGTAGCGTTCTCACTTCCCACGCCCGGTTTCCCGGGTTCGGTTCCCGGCGGGGTCAGGGATTTTCTCTGCCTCGTGATGACTGGGTGTTGTGTGATGTCCTTAGGTTAGTTAGGTTTAAGTAGTTGTAAGTTCTAGGGGACTGATGACCATAGATTTTAAGTCCCATAGTGCTCAGAGCCATTTGAACCATTTTTTTTTTTGATTAACTGTTAGCAAGCAAAATATATGAGCTCAGCTCAGGGTGGTTCAGGTTCTCGTACTGTGCCATCGACGTGTATCAAATCTACCACGATTATGCTTTTCAGGCATCCTCTTCTTCATGTTCAGTGTTGGTGCTCCTCAGTACATACTGCGCCATTCGACATACGACGTTCAAATGGTTCAAATGGCTCTGAGCACTAATGGACTTAACATTTGCGGTCATCAATCCCCTAGAACTTAGAACTACTCAAACCTAACTAACCTAAGGACATCACACACATCCATGCCCGAGGCAGGATTCGAACCTCCGACCATAGCGGTCTCGCGGTTGCAGACTGAAGCGCCTAGAACCGCTCGGCCACTCCGGCCGGCGACGTACGACGGAAAAAATAAAGACGTTAATGCTAGAAAATGGTGAAAAAGAGAATACTGTCTTACTCAATATGAAAACTGGAAAAGGCAAAAACTTTAAATTGAAGTCATTCTGCAGTCCAAGTAATAATATCACCTAAGATAAGCAGAGGAAGCAAACAATTCAATTGGTGCAGGTAAAGAAAAATATGTTCATCAAAATAAATATTCTATGATCATACTGTGTGGCAACGACCTTGCCGCAGCGGATACACCGGTTCCCATGAGATCACTGTAGTTAAGCGCTGTCGGGCGTGATCGGAACTTGTATGGGTGACCATTCAGGCCGCCATGCGCTGTTGCCATTTTTCGGGGTGCACTCAGCCTTGTGATGCCAATTGAGGAGCTACTCGACCGAATAGTAGAGGCTTCGGTCAAGGAGACTGGTGTGCTGACCCCATGCCCCTCCTATTTGCATCCTCCACTGAGGATGACACGGCGGTCGGATGGTCCCGATGGGCCACTTGTGGCCTGTCGACGGAGTGTCTTTTTATGATCATACTGTAGCGGCACCACCGTTTAGGATAGGGAAAGTTAGTTTTGTGCGATATTCTGAGCACAAGTTACAGCCAGGTGTGGGCCGGATTGTAGTGGGTTACGCATACCAGCAGCTGCGAAGGCAAAGAGAGGCCGCAGGGGCGTAGAACTGCCGGAGAAGGCAGACCCAGCAGTTTTCATGGCGCAAGTCACAGCCAGAGGGGGACACTGGCCAGCCTAGTGTGTTATGACTACGCGACACAAAGCGGCGCGCCGGGCAAACCATACGCGCACAGCCAAGTATAAATAGGTGCTGTTTTTAACGAGATTTATTCAAGTGTGGCAACTCTCCTGGACGGCGGGGTGTGTCACACCACCAGCTACACGCAGCAGCCGATGGGGCGCCAGCATTCCAGTCCACAGCGGGTCATTGGTTCGACTCCCTGAGGGTGATGCGGGGTCCGCAGCCAGCCAGCCAGTGATGGGCCACTCTTCAGCTCACTACCGTAGGCAGTCGTCCTGGCATCCAACGCCGGAGGCATCCCGAGGCGACGCCACGTATTCGGACGCCGGATCACGGGTGCATGTCATCGCCGCATTCTAAACCACGCCATAGAGGGAATATAGCGTGGACCATCAATCAGTTGTCAGCAGGCCGCTTGGCAGCTCCTCGGAGCAGCGCAGGGGCAACGAGGAAGGGGGCAGCTGAGTCGGCAGTGATGCAGACCGCCGAGTCAACTGCGGCATCCTGATGACACCGCAACTCCGCTGGCTTTTACAAGGCCGGTTCGACACAGCATTACATTGCATGGGCCGCTGGGGTGCTTCCTCAGCATTGTGGGGCCCCGTGACGCAGACCGAGGTGTATGATGGCACTATGGTTGGAAACAATAAATCATTTGGAAAGTTCTAGCCAAGTTTTAATATGGCACCTCCTGGCACCACCCACTACAATACGTTGGCTTAGAATTGAAGGACCTACCTCTATAAGTTTCCAAAAATATAACACTGAAGAAGTAAAACTCCTATAATGGAGAGTCCATAATAATGTGTAATACGCTGAGGTGACAAAACTCATGGATTACCTCCCAATACTATGAAGGACCTCCTCTTGCCCAGCGTAGTGCAGTGTCTTCATGTGGCATGGATTCAGCATGTTGTTTGAAGTTTCATGCTGAAATACTGAGCCATGCTGTCTTAATAGACGTCCTGAAACTTCCCCTTACAAGGGAACCTCCCCATCGCACCCCCCTCAGATTTAGTTATAAGTTGGCACAGTGGATAGGCCTTGAAAAACTGAACACATATCACTCGAGAAAACAGGAAGAAGTTGTGTGGAACTAGGAAAAAAATAAGCATAATATACAAACTGAGTAGTCCATGTGCAAGATAGGCAGCATCAAGGATAATCTGAGCTCAGGAGCGACGTGGTACCGTGGTTAGCATGAGCAGCTGTAGAACGAAAGGTCTTTGGTTCAAGTCTTCCCTGGAGTAAAAATTTTAACTTTTTATTTTCAGACAATTATCAAAGTTCAGGCACTCACACAAAATCAACTACGCTCTCCAAAATTCCAGGACATGTTCAGATTTGCTTGGACATATACAGGATTTGACGGTCTCACACGGAAAAATTTGAAAACATTAAAAACATATGTTTTGACAGACTACAGGGAAAACTGAGCGACTGTGAAACTGTTGCATTCATTTGTTGCAGTTTATGTGACAAACTCTTATGTTTTCATCACTTTTTTGGGAGTGATTATCACATCCACAAGAAAACCTAAATAGGGCAAGGTAGAAGAATCTTTTTACCCTTTCGCTAAGTGTACAAGTTAGGTGGGTCGACAACATATTCCTGTCATGTGAAGCACATGCCGTCACCAGTGTCGTATAGAATATATCAGACGTGTTTTCCTGTGGAGGAATCGGTTGACCTATGACGTTGCAATCAAATGTTTTCGGTTTCCATTGGAGAGGCACGTCCTTTCGTCTACTAATCGCACGGTTTTGCGGTGCGGTCGCAAAACACAGACACTAAACTTATTATAGTGAACAGAGACGTCAATGAACGAACGGACAGATCATAACTTTGCGAAAATAAAGAAAGTAAAATTTTCACTCGAGGGAAGACTTGAACCAAGAACCTTCTATTCTGCAGCTGCGCACGCTGACCACGGGACCACGGCGATCCTGAGCTCAAATTATCCTTGATGTTGCTTATCTTGCAGATGGACTTGTCAGTTTTTATATTTTGCTTATTTTTTTCATAGTTCCATACAACTTCTTCCTGTTTTCTCGACTGATCTGTGTTCAGTGTTCCAAGGCCTATCCACTGTGCCAACTTATAACTAAATCTGAGGGGGGTGCGATGGGGAGGTTCCCTTGTTAGAAAAATTTATACCTGACTGTCCTTAAACTGACACACAATATTTTTAGCGCAACGCAATCTGACTTTCAATAATCCCTACAAAAGAATGGCCCTGACTAACATTAACCTATACCTTTCAAAAATCACTTACCTCACAAAAATCTTCGTCACTCGAACTGCAGCAATACAGCGAGCGCCACTACTGCCAGCTAAATAAAAGATTCAAACTACGGAAGGCACTAACTACTGATAGGCATAGTTAGCAAATGAAAGATTTTAATAGAGAACAAACAATGTATTTACCTTAATAGTCATAATATATATAGCAGTTCATGACATCCAGTCTTACAAATTTCCAAACTCCGCCATTTCTCTCCCCACATCCACCACTGCTGGCGGCTCACCTCCAACTGCACAACGTTACGCGCTGTTCGCATCCAGCTGCCCAACACTACAATGGCAGACAACAATGCAAAGCAGCCACAGACTGCACACAGCACAGCCAGTGATTTTCATACAGAGCGCTACGTGGCGTTACCAATAAGAAAACCTATACAGGCTACTTACATAACCCCCATGCTCCCCACAAAAAACTTTACAAATTGCTTTGGGCAGAGGCCAAAAATGATTTGAAGAAATTTTTCATAATTACAATAACAAAGATATCAAATGCACACACTTATTGATACAATGTTGGTCAAAAGCTAAAATTTTCTCACAGTCCATAAAGACTGTCCTGATCATTCATCACAGTAAAATTGCAGATTTTTTTCAAAGCCTGAGCAGTAAAAGAAAATGCACACGGAAGTAGTGGATTTCCATGCAGTCTTGAAGAAGTAGCGTTGTCCTTCCAACGGAAAGACAGTGTTGACTCTTGACATGCAGACAGGTAATGGGCCACAACAGAGCAAACCCACAGTAGAGTCAGTCGAAGTTTTGAAGAATATTGGCAGGTAGTTCATCACAGAGCAGACCAACTGTAGTCTTGGTAGAGAGAATGGTATTGGTGGGTCACCAAAGGTGCAGACCCACTGCAGTCCTTGTAAGTTTCATGCTGAAATACTGAGCCATGCTGTCTTAATAGACGTCCTTAAACGCAAAGTGTTCTCAGTGCAGGATTTTTTGCGTTAACTGACCTCTCCATTATGTCCCATAAATGTTTGATCGGATTCATGTCGGACGATCTGGGTGGCCACATCATTCGCTCAAACTGTGGCCCCGTGACAGGACATCGTTGTTTGGGAACATGAAATCCGTAAATGGCTGTACATGGTCTCCAAGTAGCCGAACAAAACGACTTCTGCTCAATGGTCAGCTCAGTTGGACACAGCCAACGCTATTATGGAGCCCCCACCAGCTCGCATAGTACCTTGTTGAGAACCTGAGCCCATGGATTCGTGGAGTCTGTGCCACATTGCAACCGTACCATCAGCTCTTACCAACTGAAATCATGATTCATCTGACCACAAGACAGTTTGCACTATTCTAGGGTCCAACCGATATGGACTCGCATCGATCATATGTTGCCATAGCCCATTAACGCCAAATGTCTTCACACTGTCCTAACGGATACGTTCGTCGTATCCACAGTCTGTTAGCATTGTCTGTTAGCATTGTCAACTCTACGCAGACACAGCTGATCTCGGTCGATAAGTGAAGGCAGTCAGCCACTTTGTTGTCCGTGCTGAGTTTCACCGCCAGAAATATGGAATTCTGGACACGTTCTTGACACTGTGGATCACGGAATACTGAATACCGTAACGATTTCAGAAAATGAATGTCACACGCGTTTATCTCCAACCACCATTCCACGTTCAAAAACTGCTAATTGCCGTCGTGCGACGGTAATCATGTAGGAAACCTTTTCACGAGAATTACATGAGGACAAATGACAGCTGCGCCAATTACTACCCCTGTGTACGTCTCACTGCAGCCATCTCCACATGAAAATCCCGCTAGCCCATGATTTTTGACACCTCAGTGTATATCCTACAAACTGTTGCTGAGAATTAAGTAAGAATTAAGTAAGAAATGAGTATTATTCGAATGAAATAAGTAACAAATGAGGTATGTGGTAAACTCTGAAACTCTGACCAGAGGAAGAGTCAAGTTAAGGAAACGTGAGCGAAGGTACCTGGAAGCAAATGCTAAGGGTAGTCACAAAGATTTCGTTACGACCACGAAAATACTTGTGCAGGTACACATTGAATTTTTCGCACCACAGTATCGTAGAATCCCGCTAGAGCATACAAAACAAGACGACACTGTCCATCAAACTGAGGCGTCGATTAATAAAATTATGAGCTTCGCCATTTTATTTTGTCTCCTTTAGTGGCGTGGTATGGTACTGTGGTGTGAAGAATTCAGTGTGTGCCAGTACCGGAGGTATATATCTCCGAAGTATCGAGACTTTTTGTTTTTTAAAGATGATAATTCATGACTATCCTTCGTTCTTAAGGCAGAGCAAACATGCGACATAAATAACGGAAATCTCATTGTAGCTCTAGAAAATGAAGATCACCGGCCACCGGGTACGGGTTATAACGGACCATACAATTTTTTTAAACTCTCTCAAAGAGTTCTATCGGTTGTATAGTGATACAGGCTGATTGGACAGTACCAACCAATATCTCTACGTTTACTATATGGATTTCACAAAAAATCTGTAAGAGTGAGATCTGGCCACTGCAATGGCTATTGAAAATGACCTCTCCTTCCCTTCCTGTCCAAAGACGGTGGTATCCCTTGTCCAGTTCTTCACGGATATAAATTTCGAGTTTTGATGATGCTCCGTCGTGTTGGAACTACGTATTCGCACAGTGGTACAGCCTGGAGACAGCGGCATCGCAGCATACATCGAATGTATCAGTGACGATAGTATCTGCTGTTCAGATATTCACGGACATTAATATCCAAATGCGATGGTCAACCATCGTCTTGGAACCACAAACTTCTTTAGAGGTACAGCCTCCAGGGACTGTGGTAGCATATCTCGACTGAAAGAGCACCATTCAAAAGGCGTGACAAGAAATAATGTCCTATTTGCTAAATCTTGTACGATTCTCGTGCTCATTTAAGAACTCGTAAAACTTGGAACATTCATTCGGGACCCTGGGTCCTAAATTGAAAATAATCATTTTAAAGAATTCTAAAGTATACACTAAACCTATTCAGTGTGGACAATGCGTTCCAGCCATGAAAGATACGCGGAATTACAATGGTTAAATAAAGCGCTATCGTAAAATGTTGTTGTGGTCTTCAGTCCTGACACTGGTTTGATGCGGCTCTCCATGCTACTCCATTCTGTGCAAGCTTCTTCATCTCTCAGTAACTACTGCAACCTATATCCTTCTGAATCTGCTTAATGTATTCATCTCTTGATCTCCCTCTACGATTTTTAGCCTCCACGCTGCCCTCCAATGCTAAATTGGTGATCCCTTGATGCCTCAGAACATGTCCTACCAACCGATCCCTTCTTCTTGTCACGTTGTGCCACAAACTCCTCTTCTCCCCAATTCTATTCAATACCTCCTCATTAGTTATGTGATCTACCCATCTAATCTTCAGCATTCTTCTGTAGCACCACATTTCGAAAGCTTCTATTCTCTTCTTGTTCAAACTATTTATCGTCCATGTTTCACTTCCATACATGGCTACACTCCACACAAATACTTTCAGAAACGACTTCCTGACACTTAAATCTATACTCGATGTTAACAAATTTCTCTTCTTCAGAAGCGCTTTCCTTGCCATTGCCAGTCTACATTTTATATCGTCTCTACTTCGAACATAATCAGTTATTTTGCTCCCCAAATAGCAAAACTCCTTTAATACTTTAAGTGTCTCATTTCCTAATCTAACTCCCTCAGCATCACCCGACTTAATTCGACTAAATACCATTATCCTCGTTTTGCTTTTGTTAATATTCATATTATATCCTCCTTTCAAGACTCTGTCCATTCCGTTCAACTGCTCTTCCAAGTCCTTTGCTGTCTCTGACAAAATTACAATGTCTTCGGCGAACCTCAAAGTTTTTATTTCTTCTCCATGGATTTTAATTCCTTCTCCGAATTTTTCTTTTGTTTCCTATAGCCGTTGCAAAACCATTAACAACATGCTTTACTTAATAATAATGTGCACCCATCACTAGTGGGAGGGATTAGCTGTTGGAAAATGGCAGAGATTTTCGCAAGACACACTGAGACTATTTGTCAGAAATTTCCATACAAGCTTCCAGAAAATAAGTAAAAATTACTAGTTACAACAGCGTGGAAAACACAGCGTGAGAGGATGCTTTAAATATTTTTGAGCAGCTTTTCGTAACTCACGAGTTATACATCAGTTAAGTTGTTATATGCTATAATTCATGACTACAGTCTAACAGAAAATAACGCACTTTTCAAGTAAAGGGATATTTGAAAGTATACCATATGTTCCTGATATAATTCAATTCGAATGGTAGTACGTTGTAGGAGATGACTACCCCACATTTTGCCGCAGGGAAGTGCGCCCTGCAGATGGAGCCGGCGCTCCTCCTCGGAACTCTGTGGGTCGCTGCTGGAGGCCCACAAAGCCCCGAATACACTGGCACCGAATTGGCCGCATTGGAAATTAACTGGAGGAAATTGGTTTTTTAATGACAGGCGACCAAAACCCCGCCTAGCTCGAGGCTATCTAACGGTTATGGCGCACCACGGCGCCCTGCCGGTGACGCCATCAAATTAAAGGTCTCCAGCCGCTTCCCGAGCGAGCCGTTCCCCGACAGGCGCCGGTGGGCATCACACGAGCGGACAGGAGAGCCTAAAGAAGAACTCTTCTCACCAAATACCATACTGTCTGCTCAGAAGACACTCGAAGCCACAACTCCCACCCACGTGTTTACCGTGACCGTCCACAAACATTCCAATGTGCGACTTCGGCGATCAACATACGACTTGCTATTTATTTTCCAATATAGCTATTGGATTCTTTTCCTTTTACTTTTTTTTGGTGGAAGAGGAGGGGTCATCATTGTTATGACTTGTTTGGTTTGTCGTTATCGTGAAAAGCAATCAGGTTATCAAATAATGGACTGGACGAAGCGGAGCAGTGGTAAAGGCAATGGAATCCCTTTCCAGATGAACGGTTTCGAAATCCCCATCGTGCCACCCACAGATTTTCCATGGTTTCCCAAATAGATTCATGTTAATGCCGGGATGTTTTATTTTGAAAAGTACGCAGTTTTAACCGATTTAAGCCTTTACTTATTATCTAAAGGCAACATAACCGACCTCACAGGAAAGCGAAAACGAAACTTCTTGTTCTGAGAATTCACACATTAAGAAGTCTCTTAGACATGCTTCAAAAGGCCATAATACACGCATCAAAAAAGGTATTCCATCACCTCTGTTCCGAGAGTTCCGGAAACTGTACAGAAAATTGGAATAGAGATCAAAACAAATATCATTTCCGGCCATTTTATTGCTCATGAAAACCACACATTGCATGTTACACCACGATACAGCGACACCTTCAGAGGTGGTGGTCCACATTTCTGAACACACCGATACCTCTAATACCCAAAAGCACGTCCTCTTGCATTGATGCATGCCTGTATTCGTCATGGCGTACTATCCACAAGTTCATCAAGCCGCTGTTGGTCCATATTGTTCCACTCCTCAACGGCGATTCGGCGTAGATCCCTCAGAGTGGTTGGTGGGTCACGTCGTCTATAAACAGCCCTTTTCAATCTACCCCAGGCATGCTCGATATGGTTCATGTCTGGAGAACGTGCTGGCCACTCCAGTCGAGCGACGTCGTTATCCTGAAGGAAGCCATTCACAAGATGTGAACGATGGGGGCGCGAATTGTCGTCCATGAAAATGAATGCCTCGCCAATATACTGCCGATATGGTGGCAATATCGGTCGGTGGATGGCATTCCCGTATCGCACAGCCGTTACGGCGCCTTCCACGACCACCAGCGACGTACGTCGGCCCAATATAATGGCTCCCCAAAACAGCAGGGAACCTCCACCTTGCTGCACTCGCTGGACAGTGTGTCTAAGGCGTTCAGCCTGACCGGGTTGCCGGCAAACACGTCATCCACTGCAGCAGTAGCCCTTGTGCGGCCTCAGCGAGGCTTGTCATCAACAGTTCCTCTTTATCTCCTCCACGTCGCTTTGGTTCACCCCGAGACGAGTGGACACTTCCCTTGTTCAGAGCCGTTCCTGTCACAAAGTAACAATGCGCACGCTATCGAACAGCGGCATTGACCGTCTAGGCATGGTTCAACTACAGACAACACGAGCCTTGTACCTCCTTCCTGTTGGAATGACTGGAACTGATCGGCTGTCGGACACCCTCCGTCTAATAGGCGCTGCTCTTACACGATTGTCCGCAGCTTGTGGTCGTGCGGTAGCGTTCTCGCTTCCCGCGCCCGGGTTCCCGGGTTCGATTCCCGGCGGGGTCAGGGATTTTCTCCGCCTCGTGATGACTGGGTGTTGTGTGATGTCCTTAGGTTAGTTAGGTTTAAGTAGTTCTAAGTTCTAGGTGACTGATGACCATAGATGTTAAGTCCCGTAGTGCTCAGAGCTATTCTTACACGGTTGTTTACATCTTTGGGTGGGTTTAGTAACATCTCTGAACAGTCAGAGGGTCTGTGTCTTGATACAATATCCACAGTCAACGTCTATCTTCAGAAGTTCTGGGAAACGGGGTGATGCAAAAATTTTTTTGATGTGTGTTTTTAAGAACAGAAATTATCAGCAAAGAAATTCTGAAAATAAGATTGACCACTTCTAAATATTACAAGACAGTCGAAGCAGCGATCTTACAGGGACTGGACAGAAATATGGGAACACCGCGAGGAATGCATGCTCGAACATGAAAGCAGATGCTAGCCAGCAGCAGATGCTAGAGGTTAAGCCGTTATATTTAACCATGAACGCCAGTGTCCTCGAGTCGTCGCAAGTTCAAAATGGTTCAAATGGCTCTGAGCACTATGGGACTCAACTGCTGAGGTCATTAGTCCCCTAGAACTTAGAACTAGTTAAACCTAACTAACCTAAGGACATCACAAACATCCATGCCCGAGGCAGGATTCGAACCTGCGACCGTAGCGGTCTTGCGGTTCCAGACTGCAGCGCCTTTAACCGCACGGCCACTTCGGCCGGCTCGTCGCAAGTATCAGTCATGTTCAGAACAATGTTCTGTGTAGTTGTGAGTGCATTATGTCGGAGCTAAGTGAATAATAACGTAGGCAAATTGTGGGTGCTCGCATAGTGGCTACTTCTGTATGGGAGGTAGCCGAAGTGTTTGGTGTTTCAAGACTAACAGTATCCTGATTTTCACTACACACAGGGAAAACACGAAAGCATCACACGCTACATCACAACGCGGACGAAAGTGTGTGTTGAGTATCGGGACAGCTGCTCAAGTCCCTGCAGAACTCAATGTCGCATTCACTAATGTTGTTAGCACCAACGCAACACGAAGGGAGCTCCTTAAGAAGAACTTGAAACTCCAAAACCACTCATCACTGATGCAAATGCACATAATACGAAAACGTGGCGCCGAAGACATTACACTCTAAGACGTTTGATTGTGTTGATCACAAAATATTGCTCCAGAAGTTGGACCATTACGGAATACGGGGAGTAGCTCACAATTGGTTCACCTCTTACTTTAGCAGCAGACAACTAAAGGTCATTATTCACAGTGTTGAGAATGTCTGTGATGTGGTGTCTGAGTGGTGTACGGTCAAATGGGTGGTGCCCCAAGATCATTGTTGGGGCCGCTCCTGTTCCTTATTTATATAAATAATATGCCCTCTAGTATTGTTGGTAGCTCTAAAATATTTCTGTTTGCTGATGACACTAGTTTGGTATTAAAGGATGTTGTTTGCAACAATGGCTCGGTTACAAATAGTGCAGTTCATGACATACTGTCATGGCTTGCAGAAAATAAACTATCGCTAAATTACAGTAAGACTTCGTTTTTACAGTTTCTAACATACAATTCAACAAAACGCGACGTTTTAATTTCGCACAATGGGCATATTATAAGTAAAACTTAACAGTTCAGATTTCAAGGTGTTCAGGTAGAAAAACTGTCGTGGAAAGCCCACGTTCACGATCTTTTTCAAAGATTTAATGCTACCATTTTTACTTTTCGAATGGTATCTGAATTAAGTGATAGTTCTACACGAAAATTTGTTTACTTTGCTTATTTTTATTCGCTTATGTTGTGTGGTGTCCGCAGCTTGTGGTCTTGCGGTAGAGTTCTCGCTCCCCGCGCACGGGGTCTCGGGTTCGATTCCTGGCGGGGTCAGGGGTTTTTCCTGCCTCGAGATGACTAGGTGTTGTTGTGTCGTCTTCATCCTCATCATTCATTCCCATTACGGTCGGAAGAAGGCAATGGCAAACCACCTCCGCTAGAACGTTGCCCAGTTCAGGGGTGCGGGTCTCCCGCATCGTCCCCTACGGTCCTCGGAGTATGGGACATCATCATGTTGTATGGTATTATATTTTCGGGTAACTCTTCCCATTTTAAAAGCATATTTATGTCTGAGAAACGGGCGGTTCGGGCAATAAGTGGTGTAAGTTCACGTACCTCTTGTCGACTCCTGTTCACCAACCCGAGTATTTTGACATTGGCCAGTTAATATATATATATATATATATATATTCGTTACTGTTGTTCCTTTTTATCAAATAGTTTATTCCGAAGAATAAACAGCTTTCACTCAGTTAATACTCGGCAGAAACCAAACCTGCATTTGGATCGGACTTCCTTAACTCTTGTGCAGAAAGGTGTGCAGTATATTGCTGCATCCATTTTCAATAAGGTATACAAGAATTCAAAAATCTTAACAGTAATCCACGTGCTCTCAAATCGAAACTGAAGAGTTTCTTCATGGGTCAGTCTTATTCTGTCGAGGAGTTCCTTGAAAAATTAGGTTGAGTCTTGTGTTGTATTGTTGATTACGTTTACTTAAGCTAATCGCTTTTTTGCGTTCATAAACATTTTATTTTTATTTTGTTATCACTACTACGTTGTAATTTCATGTACTAACATGTACCATGACCTTGGAGATTTGCTCCTCAATTTGGTGCTACGGAACTTGACGTGTAAATAAATAAGATGAATGAAAGAAAAAGTAATTCGGTCAAGATTGCTCTTGTTTCACACTTTTCCAACTTCTGGCTGTTTATTTCCCAATAGAGGAACATGGCGCGGATCGGTGACGATCTGAGTTCCAAAAATGGTTGAAATGGCTCTGAGCACTATGGGACTTAACATCTGAGGTCATCAGTCCCCTAGACTTAGAACTACTTAAACCTAACTAACCTAAGGACATCACACACATCCATGCCCGAGGCAGGATATGAACCTGCGACCGTAGCCGTCGCGCGGTTTCAGACTGTAGCGCCTAGAACCGTTCAGCCACAATGGGCCGGCCGATCTGAGTTGCTATAACGTTTTATTCCAGGGTCCCCAGGGTAACTCGGTAAGTTGGCATTACTGTCAATGATTTTGTTACAATTTTGTCTGATCAGATCCATCCCACGGTAGAGTGTATGTTCCCTAACTGTGGTGCCGCGTTCCAAGACGTCACAGCCCCTGTGCACGCAGCTCGCATCGTCCAGGAGTCGTTTCGTGAGCAGGAAGATGGATTCTCTCATCTCAAATGGCTAACCGCACTCACCTGGTCTCAGTATTATTGAGCCTTTTGTTGTTTACTTTGGAGTCAAGTGCGCGTGCTCACTCTTCACCTCCATCATTGTTACCTGGACTTAACACAATTTTACACGAAGTAAAGGAAAGGCAAACCTACGTTTCTAGCATTTGCAGACTTAGAGAGAGCTTTTGACAATGTTGACTGGAATACACTCTTTCAAATTCTGAAGCTGGCAGGGCTAAAATACAGGGAGCGGAAGGCTATTTACAATTTGTACAGAAACCAGATGGCAGTTATAAGAGTCGAGGGGCATGAAAGGGAAGCAGTGGTTGGGAAGGGAGTAAGCCTATCCCCGATGTTATTCAAGCTGTATATTGAGCAATCAGTAAAGGAAACAAAAAACAAATTTTGAGTAGTAATTAAAATCCATGGAGAAGGAGTTTAAGCTTTGAGATTTGCTGATGACATTTTAATTCTATCAGAGACAGCAAAGGACCTGGAAGAGCAGTTTAACGGAATGGACAGTGTCTTGAAAAGAGGATGTAAGATGAACATCAACAAAAGCAAAACGACGATAATGGAATATACCCGAATTAAATCAGGTGATGCCCAGGGAATTAGATTACGAAATGGGGCACTTAAAGTAGTAAGTGAGCTTTGCTATTTGGGCAGCAAAATAACTGATGATGATCGAAGTAAAGAGGATATAAAATGTAGACTGGCTATGGCAATGAGAGCTCTTCTGAAGAACAGAAATTTGTTAATATCGAGTATAGATTTAAGTATTTGTATGGAATGTAGCCATCTATGGAAGTGAAACATGGACGATTAATAGTTTAGATAAGAAAAGAGTAGAATAATGTTCAAAAGGCTCTGAGCACTATCGGACTTAACGTCTCAGGTCATCAGTCCCCTAGAACGTAGAACTACTCAATCCTAACTAACCTAAGGACGTCACACACATCCATGCCCGAGGCAGGATTCGAACCTGCGACCGTAGCGGTCGCGCGGTTCCAGACTGTAGCGCCTAGAACTGCTTGGCCAGCGCGGCCGGCAGAGAATAGAAGCTTTCGAAATGTGGTGCTACAGAAAATGCTGAAGATTAGAGAGGTAGATCACGTATACGATAGAACACGTTCTGACGCATCAAGGGATCACCAATTTAGTACTGGGAGGAAGCGTGGAGGGTAAACATCGCAGTGGGAAGCCAAGAGATGAGTACACTAACCAGATTCAGAAGGATGTATGTTGAAGAAGTTATTAGGGGATGAAGAGACTTGCGTAGGATAGAGTAGCATGGAGATCTACAGCAAGCCAGTCTCTGGACTGAACACCATAACAACATTGTATAATAGTTCGAAACCATACTGGACCTGTATTTATTTATTTGGAGCTGAGTGGAAGCTGTTTTGTATGCCAACGGGTGTCCTACAGTGCGTTAGGCATGGTAATCTGTTTTTGGTGTTTCCATATTTTTGTCCACATCCTATAGAATGTTGGCGGAAAGTGCTGACGTTTACCGTGTAGCAAAATAATCAGATGCCCAAAATGAATTACGAAATGATTAGGGCAAGATATCATCGTGGTGCGAGAAGTGGCAGTTGATTCTAAACAATAAAAAGTATGAGGTCCTCCACATGAATACTGGAAACATCCTTTTGAAATTCGGTTTCTTAATAAATAACACAAATTTAAAGCTTGTAGATCCTTGCTTCCATTTCTTCCTTCATAGCAATATGACAGATGCGTCTTATGCAACCCCTTTTAGTCCGCTGGGATGGTATCCGTTGTAGTATTGTAACGTTACGAGTATGTAGGCGGGCTTTCACATAGGCCGGTATCTAGGAGAACTGGATTTTCTTGCATGACTGGATGCGAGCGCGCGGGACGAGGACATTGCGCGACCGTTCTCAGATGGTTCAAATGCCTTTAAACACTACGGGACTTAACATCTGAGGCCATCAGCCCCCTAGAACTTAGAACTACTTGAACCTAACTAACCTAAGGACATCACACACACATCCATGCCCGAGGCAGGATTGGAACCTGCGACCGTAGCGGTCGCGCGTTTCCAGACTGAAGAGCCTTGAACCACTCGGCCACAGCGACCGGTGCGCGACCGTTCCACGTGAGCCCAGGTGGAGAAATGCGTGGCCAGAAACGGGGAAAATCTCTAAGCTGGGAATTTGGATGGCTGTTAACTCGCATGGCATTTGCGCAGGAGGTGCTCCAAGAAAAGGCGGAGTGTCATACAGTCTTAACCCTTTGTTGCCTGACGGTACTTAAAAGTACCAGTAACTTTTGACTCTCATTATTTTCTCGTGGTGCATTTTCGTGATCTAAGAGCCTGTCGGTACGTAACAGTAACTCTGCTCTACTGTTTCATAGATGTTATTGTGCAATACATAGACTTCTCTGGCAGTTAGAGCTTGAAATTGTTTTTCGCGCGCTGCTGTGAAAACAGAAGATTTTATGTGCTTGTTTCCATGGTTGTTGCCTGAATTTGTGCACAATTTATTGAAACTTCCGTTGAGTTTTCCATTTTACGTACTTACCTTCTTTGTTTTTTTATAATAGTTTGAAGCATTATGTTACACGTGAATGAGATAAAGTGGAAAATATAAAGCAGACTTAAGAGTTCCATCAGGTTGTGCGAACACTTTATTGGAGCAACAATGCGTTACCTCTCACTAGCTGTTCTGTCCACTTTTTCTCACACAGAAATCCGTAAATACATTTGCCTGTGGAACAATTAGAACAAACAGGAAAGGTTTGCCAGGGAATTTACCTAAAGAAAAATGTCTAAATCAAATCACAGAGTCATCTTTAGACCTAACAGTATTTCAATGGAAGGAAAATAAAGTAGTATATTTTGCGCCAAACTTCCATGGCATTGAACAGAGCGAAGTGACAAGAAAACAGAACGATGGAACTAGTATGACTATACCATGTCCAGTTATTGTATGTGATTACAATAAAAACATGGGTGGTGTGGATCATGCAGACAGATTACGTTCAACTTATGGTCTTGACAAGCGATCAAAGAAATGGTGGCACCGTCTCTTCTGGGGAGCAATAGAAATTGCTTTTGTCAATGCTTACGACATTTTCAGTGATCTACATGGGGCACTGCCACTGCTGGAATTCAAGCGTGCTGTGGCACTAGGGCTAATGAATGAACAGCAAGTGCCAAATCTCAAAAAGAGAAACTCTGGTAAAGATGAAATAACTCTCCCAAAGAGAAGGAAAGATAAATTTTCTGGTCCTAAGGATGTACGTCTTGGCAACCGAGGAAACCATTTTGTAGTGTTCAGTTGTAAAAGAGGACGATGCGAAATGTGTGCGAAAAATAAAATTCAGTCGAGACCACATTCACAATGTAGTACATGTAAAGTGTATTTGTGCTGCAATGAGAGAAAGAACGGTTTCCTACAATTTCATGAGGTATCACTAAATATGTGGTATGTATATGCTGTCAAAAATGTATAGCTGAGTTACTATGTATTGTGAAGTTGCTCTAGAAGGTAAATTTATGCGAAATTAAAAAAAAATTCAGAAATATCAGATTTCTGTTAATTAATTTTCTAATGTAAAAATATTTAATATTTATATGGAATAAAGTACAAGTTATAAAAATTGCAGCATTTTTCTGCGCATGTTGTGATTCTGTCCATGGAGTCTGACGGTACTTCTGAGTACCAGGAATGAAAAAAGTTGTAAAAAAATCAAACAAAATTTTACAAAAAATCCTACCGTCATTTGAGGCCACAATAGCATAAATTCTGCAAAGAAAATGTTAAAAAGTAAATTTTTTCTTATGTCAGGAAACAAAGGGATAGAGATTGTTATGTTACCGCTCTTGCGGAATCGACAATAACCCACAACAAATATTAATGCAAATCTGAATACATTTGAGATCTGACAAAAATGAGGACCTCCAATGGCACAAAAATTACTTAATATTTTTATAACTAGAGAAGTTTATATCCCACAGGGAATAAACATTTTCACTTACTCTTTAAATTAACAGTTATGGAAATAGTTGGAAATTTGTGGTAAGATAATATGGGACCAACTGCTGAGGTCAGCGCTCCCTAGGCTTAGACGCTACTTAATTTCACTTAAACTAACTTACGCTAAAGAGAACATACCCACCCATGCCTGAGGGAGGACTCGAATCTCCAGCGGAAAGATCCCCGCGAACCGTGGCGAGGCGCCCGGAGCCTGCGCGGATATCCCGCGCTGCAACCACTACGGCAACATGCATGTTTTAGCCGTATTGTTGACCGCATTTCAAAAGGAGTTTTCTCCGATGATAGCATTTCACGATAGTTATCATCTCTGAACGCTATGTATCTGAATTTAATTTCCTGATTTATTACGAAGTTGTAAGTCATTTTCAGCCATGTGTTCGGATACTTTTGATCACATAGTGTATGTATGATAAGTAATTTACAAAATCTAGTTTGCTAAGTTCGCCACTTTTTAGTAATTCTAATGTTTGTTGTGTGAAAGATTGCGTCTTTCTGGTTTTTCTGTCCGTTGTGCTGATGTGGCGATTTTTCGCAGAATTAATTCTTACTTACTTATAGGTTTGTGCATGTTTCAAACTTTTCAAGAATTTCGAGATATTGGGATGAGGGGGCTCACATGATGCATTGAATCGAGAATGAAAACTCTTACAAGCTTTACGAGTCCTCCTAAAGGACGCAGAATCCGCAGCCCAGTGTACGGAGTAAACGACGCATGTTCTTTCTCATCGAAGTGATGTTCCACAATATAATCTGCAAACTATGTGAGTTTTTCGCTTGTGGATGTATGCTGATCGGGTCGCCAAAAACATCAGTAAATCTTGGGGGCTTAAGAAAGTTAGTACAAAGCTGTAGTTTGGTCACTGTCTTCGTCTTTGTACAACTACGACAAACCAAAGTTATTGTATTTTTCGCCACCTAAAACGTAAGAATAAAATATTATTTCTGCTAATTTAGAGGACTAAATCTGTTTTCAGGTAAAGTCTGTGATTGACGTAAGCTATGTTTGCTATCCCTGGTAGCTCTGCGCAAGAAAGGAAGCTAAAGTCGCGTTGTTTTAGATAATATTAGGAATAAAAAGAGAAATTTGTTCAAAATTTAAAAAAGAAACCAGCACGAGATACCTGAAGTATAATGGAGACACCAACTTGCAGCGCGATTCTACGTGGTGGAAGAAAATTTGCATTGACAGAATTCAGAACGGGGTAGACAAACAATCGTTGTACTCGGAAGTCATTTGTCCGTTTTGTATACGTTAAAAGAAGTCGTAGATATATTCTTTTGCTAGGCCTAGCAATATATATTTTCCAGTTTCGCAGAATTAGGAATATGCATGGGGGGGGGGGGGAGGGGGGAAGTAGGTTGCCAGTGCTCTCTGTTGGAGTTGCTTCCTAAACTATAAATGCAGCATCTGATTATATGCTACCGGATTGTAGAGCTCGGAAAGATCTACACACAAGTCAGCGAGATCTACGTTGACCCACAAGGACCATCCTCGTCTTTGCAAGTTGCCTGGTGAGCAGCTACGTAACAGAAGAATGATGACTGTGACTCAACCATAAGAATGATATATGTGCACTCCCTCACTTTTTTTCAGATATATAAATCGACAGTAGACAGTTTGGTGAACCTCTCATTATTTAGGCAGGGTACCGCAGGAGAGCGCTCCGTCAGCACACATTTTTTACTTTATATGTCTGATGATCATTAAACGGGTGAACAGACTGTCATGAAATATGGCCACGAGACATCCCGATTAAACCAGTCTTAAAACTGCACTAATATGGTTTTAGTGGTTTCCCAGCTCCGATGCCAAACAGACACACAGACTTATCAACCTTGGAACACACCGTGTATTTCGTCGGGAGAGAAAAGGGCCAATAACGTTGTATATAATGAATTTAAAGATGCGGTATTATTGTTCCACAAACACCAATGTTGTGTTTTTTAATTCATAATATGTCTATATTCTTCTAATAAACGATGAAAGAGTCCATAAACATTCCGTATAATTTATAGCCGTCTACTGTTCAACAAAAGTATATATTTCAAGAAGGAACATTTATAATTGTACTTACCAAGCATGACCTAGGCCAAACCGACAACCTACAATCTTGATTAATGGAATAGCAATCTTCACGCTCTTATGGATGGATTTTTCGAAGTCAGTGACTAACGCTTTTGGTTTAAAAGACAGTTGTCTCCTCCAGCGGTCGTCATGAATACACTCGGAATCCTTAGATAGGCTTCTTTAGTCTCAGTCTTCATAAGGCTGAATACTAGTGGTGTATGAGAACATTCAGATTAACAGTGTATTGTAAATAGGCGAAGAAAATATTTTGCTGCACAATGAAATACACCACCCATCAATACAAATTCCTGCTCACACAAAAATTCCAGATCTGAGTCGGTAGAAAAAATAACGTGGCCATTTCCTGCGTCATTATTTGGATAAAATTTTTGCCTTTTGAAGTTGTTGCCGTGTAACCTCCCCCTCACTTATCGACCTTAATGACAGTGAAAAATTAAACCGCGTGTACCTAATGGAAATTTGGGAAAAGCAATCGTCACCGAAGTTAATCTGTCGGTAAAGAGGGAGGAAAGGGTTACATCTAAATGAAAGGAAAAATGCAAATGAAACTGGTGGAAATTAATTTTGAAAAGGGGTAAAGTTAATAAAGAAAGTAAATGTGCGGCCGTTACGTTAACAATTAACTAGCGGTAATTAGGTATTTGAGATTTGGGGGAAATTACGGTCGCCAGTCCTAAGGACAATTACTATAGTAACTGAAAAAGAAAGGTTATTACACATATAATTAGCACTAGAAGCGTGGCAACTGAAGGTTGACACGTGTAGTGTGAAAACTGAAAGTTTGTCAGAAGTAATAAATTTCGCTACACACTAACTTAATTTAACAAAAGAATTAATAAAACCGGAAATCGAAAGTTAATTTAGTGACTGAAGTTAATAGTGAGCTTTCTTTCTGAAGCTCATCGAAATTCAGTAAAATACGGTTAGTCTTGGACTACCTCAACAATCATTTCAAAAGCTACTTGAATCTACGCAATTTAGAAATAAGAGATTTAACTTTGAACTTGAATTAAATGATTCTGAACAATTAACAATAGTAACATTTAGTACGTACCAAGCCGAGCTGCAGTCACAGGTAAGCTAAAATATGGTAACAAAACTCGCACTCTTAATTTGTGCTTGCGTAATCTAAATACTGTAGCCAGCTATGAATACATTAACTGAACTTTGAAATTAAAGCAGTGAAATGGAATTATGCTGGCGTTTGAATTTCAACGACACTCGGTTTCATTTCGGAAAAGGAAGGGACCCTGCTTGGTAATGCAATTGGGACAATGAGCAACAAAGGTTCATGCTAAGTTTCTGCAATTTTGTGATAAAAGTTTAACAGTTTGAAAAGCTAAGGTCTGCCATACATTTCTAAAACTTCCATGTTGGTTGATTGAAGGTTTGAAGTCGTCGATCGAGGAGGTGGCGACAGTCACACACTGTCGGCCGTCGCTGTTGCAGAAGCTGGATGTTGGCGCGCCTTCTTCTCGACACGGTCTCCAGCCGAAACGGGCTCTTGATGTGAGCCAACTAAGGTTCCCGTCCGCGACACCATGTCAGAAACTAACATAGCAAGTCGAGCGCAATTACTTCCATAATGTGCCCCTCTTTCAACACTGTCATCCTGAATTTTTAAATTGACCTTTTGCCTAAGGAGCAGATAATCAATAATTGATTTCAACCCTCTTCTATGGTTATGCCACACACATTTATGTATATCCTTGTGAGCAAAGAATATGCTGTCTTGTTTTATTTTATACTGCTCCAATAAATCCACCAACCTTTCCTACTCTCATTCCTAACATCCTCCCCATAGATCGCAGTAGCCTTCTTCTCTCTTTCCAAGCATTTATCCCGACTGGCGGGGTCTGCTGTAATGGTTAACCGGATTTGGCGTGTTAATTTTAAGGGGTGGTAGGATGCCGTTCCTGTCGCCACCCCGTACCCTCCCGCCCCCCCCCCCCCCCTCTGGTGCGAAATGTGTGTACCCCAACTGTCTGCGTCCACTGTAATCCATCGAGTGCTGAGCCATGTTGCAGCTCACGTTGGTGCCGTTGGTAGGTTGGCATCGTGTAATAGTGATAGTGGCGTCTCATTTTCTTCTTGTGTTTACTGGCGCCACTATGTTTACTAGTGTTGTCTGTCCATGAGTGGCAGCAGCAGCAGTTATCGATATGTAGTACCATGGTACTATCTTTGGAAGGACGTCATGGGTTTTTTGGGTCGGAGTGTGTAGGAGTTCGATTGGGACGAAGCAGCAGTGAGTTCCAGCAGCGTGAGGACATGCTGGGACTGCTGGCAGCACGCAGGCACTGCTGGATCGAGGGGCTGTAGTTGCGACGGCCACAACCTCGTTGTCCACAGGACCCAGGATGTTTGAGCTGAGCGAACATTAACCCACTAGTGAAACCTCCACTATTTCGAGATCACACCATTTGCTCACGTGTTGCTGCTCGCCGGGTGGCTGAGACGAAGAGTGGAGTGTTTGGACTTGGCGAGATTAGTTAGCCGTGCTCAGCTTCTTATTATTAATCGTTGAATTCCTTGTGTTCATTGGTGAAGTGAAGTTCAACCAGCGGTATTTTTCTGCCTAGTGGCCGCTAGCGCCCCAGTTACCTGCCCTGGAGGTTGGTGTATTTCCGCGGCAGTGTACCTTTCCTCACCTTGCCGCTGCTGTCCAGTAAGGCGTGTAGTTAGACAGCCTCCTTGATTGTGGTTCGGATATGTTGTTTCTTTTGGACTACTTCGGTCGTAGTGGTTCCTTCTGCTTTTGGATGTTCTAAACGCCGGATTCTGAAGACGCAGTACTGTCCGCCGGTTCTGCCTTGCCTGGGTTTTTCAATCATTGTATTGGTTATCAGACGTTAGGCAGATTTTTTGCAAGAGTGTAGGTCTGCGTTTAAGCTGTCACTAGTTTCAGCTGCCATCTGGTTAAGTGAATACAACTCTTGGCTGCCTGTCTGATCGTTTATGAAGTTGAGCGACTTTCCCCGGCCGATCCTTGGGGCATTGTCTGAGGCTCACTTCAGTCTTGGTTTGATCAGATTGTGTTGATACTTCGAAAAAAAATTAATTTTGAGTTATTACTATTGAGACCTTCAGCTGACAAGTAAATTGAATTTCTTGACAATAAGGCCTTCAGCCATAAATGCAATTTGTCTTAAGAATTTTTAATTAGATATTTTCTCTTAATAGTAAAATTTTGATGATTGTCCTTTTTTAAAAATATTTTAGTATCTCTTGGAGAAGTTTAACTATTGTTAAGAATTTGCTATCCAGGCCTTCAGCTGTCAAATAGGTTTTTGAGTTATTACTATTGGGTCCTTCAGCCGACAAATAATTTGAATTTCTGGTCAATCAGGCCTTCAGCTCTGAGTGCAACTTCCTTAACAATTTTTTATTAGAAATTGTGTCTTAACAGTCAAATTTGATAATTGTTCCTTATTGTCAACTTTATATGCAACTGGTTCCAAATAATGTGTACGTGATTTTTTAAAATAAACTTGAGCAACCAATGGTAACTGAGTAAGGCCCCATCCACACTGAATCCTACCTTTCCCTATGTTTCCCTTTCAGATGTCTCTGAGTCGTGTAACTGAGGTGGAACGTGGGGACCAGCCCAGCATTCACATAGCGGGATGCGGAAAACTGCCTAAAAACCACATCCAGGCTGGCCAGCACACTGGCCCTCATCGCTAGTCCGCCGGGCGAATTCGCGCGCCTACCTGAGTCCAGGAAGTATGGAGTTAGTGCTCTAGCCTAGCCTGGCTGGTATCCCAATAGCCTTACTATTCCTTACTTTCCCTACTCTGATATTAAAGGCCGGCCGAAGTGGCCGTGCGGTTCTAGGCGCTGCAGTGTGGAACCGCGAGACCGCTACGGTCGCAGGTTCGAATCCTGCCTCGGGCATGGACGTGTGGGATGTCCTTAGGTTAGTTAGGTTTAACTAGTTATAAGTTCTAGGGGACTAATGACCTCAGAAGTTGAGTCCCATAGGGCTCAGAGCCGTTTGAACCTCTGATATTAAAATCCCCTATCAGTATCAGTTCATTGCCACGTGGAACACAGCGTGTCTTTAGTAGGAGCGCGCACACACACACACACACACACACACACACACACACAGTCACTGTATTCATGGCGCTATCTCTCAGTCTGAGCTTAATCAACCTTTCATTAACTGCTTCGCACGAGGTAGGATATTTTGACCACCGTTTCTTTAGAATGATGGATACTCCTGCACTCGCGCCTACTACTTTTGTACACTTCACTAAAATAATGCGTGAATTCGAGCAGATATTCACAACCAGTATATCTCTATTTTGCCTCTGAAAGTACAGCTACACCAGTGTTGTGGTGTCTTATATCCATTAAAACACCTTTTTTTATTTTTTTGCTTCGAATGCCTGCCCAGTACATTCCAGATACCAAATTGCAGTCTATTTTCGTTTACTTTGTCGAATTCCATTTAAACAATCCGAAAACCGAGTCATATGACTGGCTGTTTTAACTGGCTGCCCTTTTCTGTGAATAAGGAGCTGACCCATCGCCCAACCCCCAAGGTGGAGGCGAATTTGTTTTCAGGGTTTTATTAGCCTAGCAATATTGGCTTCACCATACCTCAGAGTTCTTTCTATCCTCTGATATTAAGATGGTAAAAGAATAACTAAGGATAGCAGGAAACTGTGAGCTACTTAGTTCAACCATTGGCTCTTGCGGATATAAATACATACAACTTAAATTGGAACCATCACTCAGAATATGTTGTGAGGAAGGGGAATCGCCGGCCGCTGGTGGCCGAGCGGTTCTAGGCGCTTCAGTCAGGAGCCGCGCAACCGCTACGGTCGCAGGTTCGAATCCTGCCTCGGGCATGGATGTGTGTAATGTCCTTAGGTTAGTTAGGTTTAAGTAGTTCTAAGTTCTAGAGGACTGATGACCTGAGATGTTAAGTCCCATAGTGCTCAGAGCAATTTGAACAATTTTTTAGGAAGGGGAATCAAAATCTGCGTTTTATTGGCAGAATACTTAGAGGATGCAACAAATCAACAAAAGAGGCTGCTTACCTGTGCTTGTCCGTCATTTACTGGATCTACGCCATATGGCAGGCTCAGCAGGTAAGGTTGACAGGGGTCATCGAAGAAGTTCAAAGAAGGCAGGTCATATGTATTATCTGGAAATGGAAAAAAGAACACATTGACACCGGTGTGTCAGACCCACCATACTTGCTCCATTCGCAACCGTCTCCATGAAGCTGGGCTACGGTCCCGCACACCGTTAGGCCGTCTTCCGCTCACGCCCCAACATCGTGCAGCCCGCCTCCAGTGGTGTCGCGACAGGCGTGAATGGAGGGACGAATGGAGACGTGTCGTCTTCAGCGATGAGAGTCGCTTCTGCCTTGGTGCCAGTGATGGTCGTATGCGTGTTTGGCGCCGTGCAGGTGAGCGCCACAATCAGGACTGCATACGACCGAGGCACACAGGGCCAACACCCGGCATCATGGTGTGGGGAGCGATCTCCTACACTGGCCGTACACCACTGGTGATCGTCGAGGGGACACTGAATAGTGCACGGTACATCCAAACCGTCATCGAACCCATCGTTCTACCATTCCTAGACCGGCAAGGGAACTTGCTGTTCCAACAGGACAATGCACGTCCGCATGTATCCCGTGCCACCCAACGTGCTCTAGAAGGTGTACGTCAACTACCCTGGCCAGCAAGATCTCCGGATCTGTCCCCCATTGAGCATGTTTGGGACTGGATGAAGCGTCGTCTCACGCGGTCTGCACGTCCAGCACGAACGCTGGTCCAACTGAGGCGCCAGGTGGAAATGGCATGGCAAGCCGTTCCACAGGACTACATCCAGCATCTGTACGATCGTCTCCATGGGAGAATAGCAGCCTGCATTGCTGCGAAAGGTGGATATACACTGTACTAGTGCCGACATTGTGCATGCTCTGTTGCCTGTGTCTATGTGCCTGTGGTTCTGTCAGTGTGATCATGTGATGTATCTGACCCCAGGAATGTGTCAATAAAGTTTCCCCTTCCTGGGACAATGAATTCACGGTGTTCTTATTTCAATTTCCAGGAGTGTATTATCTGGAAATATGGGATCGAATGTCACGGAGACGATACGCAAGTTGCGATGCCAGTGATTAAAAACAATGGCGTATTACGTTGCGCCGAGCTCATTTCACGCAATTCCAATCACCAGCTTACCCCTCCGAATGAAAAGAAAAAGCTCTACAGGCTCTCGACTACCAAGGAAGAAATAATCATTATAATGAAATTAGAGAAATCGCAGTTCTCACGGAAATATCTGGGTGTTCGTTTTTCCTCAATACTATTCGAGAGTGGACTGGTAAGGAAATAGTCTTAGGGCAGTGGTACGAACCCCAAGCCAAACGCTTGTATGTGAAATGCTGTAATCGTGTAGTTGTAGATGTAGAAGACAGACATTATCCTATTTTTTGAAAGCACTTGTGGACGGGCTCTGGGACTAGAGCTTGTATCCATGCCAGCAACGGACAAAAATCCAATTTTATTAATCCACCTAGTGTTCGGATTTTTCTCTTTTCTTTTTCAAAAATGGTTCAAATGGCTCTCAGCACTATGGGACTTAACTGCTGTGGTCATCAGTCCCCTAGAACTTAGAACTACTTACACCTAACTAGCCCAAGGACATCACACACATCCATGTCCGAGGCGGGATTCGAACCTGCGACCATAGTGGTCGCGCGGTTCCAATCTGTAGCGCCTAGAACCGGTCGGCCACTCCAGCCGGCCTTTCTTTTTCATGCATTCCAATTTAAGAGGAGAGAGAGATCCACGCAAAATTATATAATTTAGAACTTAACTGCTGACCGTATTGGTTTGGTTTTGCTGTATAATATTGCGTTAAGCAAATCTCGTGTGAACGATTACGTAATAGGTGAGGAGGTTCGGTAAAAACAGTTTGCACCAACCGTGATGGACTCATGGACTTTCTATCAAACAAATTTTTTAACTTGTGCAGGAAATCCTCTACGTGTTGAACAGGAAACGAGAAGAATTGGAATTGGAAACAGCTAGCGGCGTCGTGGTTGAAGTCCAATCGTGACAACCTCCGCCAAAAATTGCCATACAGTGGTAGCCAAAGTTACGTTTTCGTGTGACGTTGTCTGTACTCATTTACTGCAGCAGTGATAGTGACACTGAACTGATATGGAACTGCGTACACTAATTTGTCGGGTTCCTCATTACGATGTCCTTGAGAGACATATTTTGTAAATAATTTCGTCGATTAACTAATTTTCATCAATGCCCGGTGGAAACAGCATTCATGCTATATGGCATACTGTACGTAACAGTTTGTCACTCGCATCCTCATAAGCCACGGCGAGGTAATCTCGGGCTGAGATAGCTGGTTGTTCCCACTCCTGACGCTATCGCATTTATGACGTCATACAAGTAAAATGAATGACGCTTTGCAGCATTTATGGAACGTAGTTACGTAGATCAGCCGCGACAGATGCGGCACTACACACCACAGTAAACCTTGCGCTGTGACTATCTCGTGTGTAACTACTGTGTAATTTCCCACTGGAATAAGGAAAGTCATTCATACTGTTACGTGGAAACTGCAACATTGCACAACAGATAGATAACATAAAAATAAACTTTAAATACGACAACGGTTTTGTGAAACCCGTCTGAGACACATTCCTGCAAAAAAGCATGTAAACTATGAATACTACAACGCAATACAGCGGTGACGCCATGAGGAGAACAAAAGGCGGTGCTCATTAGGGTAATATGTGAAAAAGTCATGAATTATTTGGGTTAATTGGAGAAGTGGTCGACCACTGATAGCGTACGATGCCTCTCCACGATTCGCTGCGGCGGACGTTGGTTTTCGTGCGTTCACTGGTGGAATGTAGCTGCTCGAGAGGGTAATCGCATGTTCTGTTTGCAGGCGGTCTGTAAGTACAGTGGCATCTTATCACAGAACAACGACCATTCAATTTGTATGTGGTAGAAACGCGGTCCGCTAGTCTGCCTACGAAATTCATGAATGGATAAATCAGGAGTGAAAGATACTCAAGGATAACGTAGTAGGACTCCAACTAGGCTTCCTGCAAAATTCTTTATTTATTAAAATCAACAAAGAGGACTTTCGTGATAGACTGCTCACAGACAACGGTGGAAAGAGGCAATTTCGACATACTGACGGTTCTGTAAATGACGTAACGGTATTCTATGCTGGCTACTAAATTCGAATTGTGACGGTTTTCAGCATTCTGTTCGAATTCTTCTATATTACAGTGCTACTTGAAATAATAACTCAATTTTTTTCTCACGAAATACGATTGTATTATTTCTTTTACACACATCAAAAATACAGACTTTTCACTTATTCTCGTAACCAAAATGGCTACCGCCGATTACGCCCTAAAATAACGTGCGTCTGCCTTTAGTTCATTAGCAGAGAGCGAGACCTTCCTCTTACCGAGGAACAGGAACAAAATATATTTATGTGTATGAATTTGCAATGGACAAACAAATTTAGCTTTGTAGATATACTTGTAGTAGCACAAGGATATTAAAACTCCATTGACGCGCAGTGTGTCTTTACGAATATTAAAGGGTTACACTGAATTTAACTTTTCATTTTGCATACTCTGCCCCTACGAACAGCTGTTAGCCGCTTCGCATATACTGTAGTTGTTAATGTACACTCCGTTTTAAGCGCGGCTGCGCCTCACAGTACACTTCACCGCTCATGAGTCGTTTAGCTCGCACGCTATGATTTCCTTTCTTTTACATCACTGTTATTTCAGTTTGTTGCTCCTGATGAGGTATAACTACGTCATCTAATGGTTTTCATTCGTTCAGTATTATGTATAGTTCCAGAACGAGATTTTCACTCTGCAGCAGAGTGTGCGCTGATATGAAACTTCCTGGCAGATTAAAACTGTGTGCCCGACCGAGACTCGAACTCGGGACCTTTGCCTTTCGCGGGCAAGTGCTCTACTGGCAGAAGTAAAGCTGTGAGTAACGGGTGTGAGTCGTGCTTCGGTAGCTCAGTTGACAGCCGGCACGGTAGCTCAGCGTGTTCGGTCAGAGGGTTACGTGCCCTCTGTAATAAAAAAACTGAGTTAATCGATCATCAACGAACTTAAAAGGATGTCTCACGACGTCCGCCCCGAGCAGACGAAACGAACAAAAGCGAACAAAATGAGATTTGGGAAAAAAAAGTTGGTAGAGCACTTGCCCGCAAAGGCAAAAGTCCCGATTTCGAGTCTCGGTCGGGCATACAGTTTTAATCTGCCAGGAAGTTTCATTATGTATAGTTGTTTTAGTTCTTGATGTGTATTCCGTATTTCCTTAAGGAATATCGAAACGTTTCCTTTGATTCTTTGGGTTTTTAAGTCTGAAGAAAGTACAACATCAAAATACGAATGAAAATTTCTATTCACTAGGTTGCATCTCAGTATTTGCATGTTGGATAGTAGAAGAAAATTGAACGTTCCTTATTGGTTAAACAGGATAGTAGAAGTGGGAGAGGATAACGGAAATTTAATTACTAACGGCGACAAACCTCCTACCTTCTGAATATCTTCATACCAAATATACAGGAAAATAATAATAAACAATGCACTGTAAGTATGTCTACCAACAACAAAGTACACTGCAAATTTACACCACATATGCTAATGGATATACTGGCCTGTAATTTTATAACTTTAGATTTACTTCCCATCGCCGTTACGATCTTACAGTTCTCTTTAAACAAGCTGGTTGACATCAGGCTTGTTGACGCTCCAGTATCCACAACAACTGGCACATCCATGTGTCCCACCTTTACCTTTATTGTTGCTTGAGTAATTCACTCATCTTGCGTGTTGTTTCTTTCTATTCAATGAACAAATCTTGTTTCATTTCTGCTTCCTTATCATACCTTAAAAATAGATTACGGATATGCTGTGCGTGTAAGTTTCTTTCAGTGTCTACTTCCTCTTTTCTGTTTCTGTTCGTGTTAGTCTTTATGTCGCTAATATTATTACTGTGGCACACTGACAGTTCTTTACCTTCTTCCTCTAGTCATGCTCGATTATCGTTATTTCCCGGGGGCGGTAAAGGTATTGTTTCATTTTCTGCCGTCCCTTTTACTGTGTTCACGGTATGTTCGCGTGCTCGCCAGTTCGTGTCCCGGTTGTTTCGGTTTGACCGTACGGGCTGCCGGTTCTGTCTCGGGTCCCTGTGTTTCACACTCCGATCCTGGTAATTGGCATTTCCTCGTCGCCGAGCATCAAAGTTTCTTCTCGAATTTCTCCTGTCTCGGTCATTGACGTACCAATGGGGCTGACATTTATTTTCGTACCTTCGGTCGTCCTGTGACTGATAGGTGAACCGATTATACGGATTTTCAGTGGCGCGGCGGTGCATAAGGATACCATTAATTCATACGCACACGACCATTATAATTTCCAAAGCCATTGCCGTTATCGTAGTTGTTACTCCCATTTGGGTTGTGTTCTTTACCGTTACGATAACTAGGCACGGCCTGTCCTCCTCATGTATTACATCTATTGAGTCGAGCACTGAGAGAAAATACTCGGGATCATATTCGGGAGTGGTTACTAATTTTTCCCTAAAATTTGCAGGAAACTTGTTTTCTTTAGGATTTTCAATACATCGACATTAGATGTCGGATTATTCCAGCAGCGGTTCTTGTTTAGATATGTTTCAAAATAGTTCTTAGCCCCCCGAACTTTGGGTGATATGATAGTGTGCTAAATACCTATCGTCTTAATCTCTCCTGGATAGCTGTTGACTAGTATTTATCAAAAAATGCATTCTCAAATTGATCGTATGTCTCGCAGAGTTCCGACTCGTCTGTAGCCCACAAAATGGCGTCGCCTTCTGTGTGTCCTACCATATATTTGATCTTTTGAGTTTCTGTGCAAGTCCTAGGCAGTACATTCCTAAAGGCTCGGACAAACACTACTGGGTGTGTTCGCTTCCTTTCATTTGAAAATACAGGAAGCTGTCGATGTTTTATTAAACTGTCATCCATTAACAACGCTGTGCAGCATTTAGAGGCAGTGACGACATATCTGCTTCACAGAAGTTTTGCCCGTGGCTCGCTTTCCGCGTTGGCATGCGTTCGCGCGGCATGGGTTGGGCTTTGTTGTCCGCGCCACTGGTTCTCTCACCGGTCGACGGCTGTTTGCAGCTCAGTTTAACGCCCCCGGCGATGATATTACCGTAGCTTGTTTGTTCACTGTTACTTCCATTAATCTTTGTTCTACCTGTTTGATACCATGCTCCACGCGTTTTAAAATTTCTTCTTCCTTGTCCCCCATTACTTCCTTTACCGCTTCCAACATAATTACGCTATTGGTGTACGAATTTTTCCGCGAAAGTTGTGTATTATCCTTTACTGTTCCGATAGTTCCATAATGTCCGAGTTGATTCTTTTATGTTCTAACTTAAGTAATCCTATCTCCACCGCGATTTTCTCTACATTTTCTGGTAAGTCGTCACTGAAAGGGTGCAGCTTCGCTACTTCTGATTGTACATTATTTGTGATAACCTGCATATTCTTTTGCATTATCTGTAAATTATAGATGACTTCCTCTGATTCCGCATAGCTCTAGTACATACGTGCGTGTGAGTGTTTCAAATTTTTCTTCCGCAGTGGCTTTTAATTTGTCACTCATATCGTGAACTGAAGTTTATACTTGTTCGTTAATTTTCCTATCCACTTCTGTGGTGATCGCGAAATAGGCTGTGTGAACTTCGTATCCGAATTATTGAGATGTGTGCGCAAATTTTTTACCTCGCCTGAAACGTGTGTCATATTTGTACTTATCTTCCTGATCTCGGACTTTACCGTGGTCGTGTCTGCTTTCATATTAGGTTTTTTTACTGTGTTCAAATTAGTCTCTAAACCCGGCATTTTTTAATTTATTTTTGTGAAACGTCCCCTTATGAAAAATTATACAAGACTGTGCTTAAACTGACACACAATATATTTTTAGCGCAACGCAATCTGACTTTCAAAAATCCCTACAAAAGAATGGCCCTGACTAACATTAACCTATACCTTTCACAAATCACTTACCTCACAAAAATCTTCGTTACTCAAGCTACTGCAATACAACGAGCGCCACTACTGCCAGCTAAATAAAAGATTCAAACTACTGAAGGCAGTAACTACTGATAGGCCTAGGTAGCAAATGAAAGATTTTAATAGAGAGCAAACAATGTATTTACCTTAATAGTCATAATATATATAGCAGTTCATGACATCCAGTCTTACAAATTTCTAATCTCCGCCATTTCTCTCCCTACATCCACCACTGCTGGCGGCTCACCTCCAACTGCGCAACGCTACGCGCTGTTAACATCCAGCTGCCCAACGCTACAATGGCGAGTATTATAACAATGCCAACCAGCCACAGACTGCACACAGCACAGCCAGCGATTTTCATACAGAGCGCTGCGTGGCATTACCAATAAGAAAACCTAAACAGCCTACTTACATAGCCCCCATGCTCCCAACAAAAAATTTTACAAATTGTTTTGGGCAGTGGCCAATAATAATTTGATAAAATTTTTCATAATTACAATAACAAAGAAATCAAAGGCACACACTTATCGATACAGTGTTGGTCAAAAGCTAAAATTTTCTCACTGTCTATAAAGACAGTCCTGATCGTTCATCACAGTAAAATAGCAGTGTTTTTCTCAAAGTCTGAGCATTAAAAGAGAATGCACACGGAAGTAGTGGATTTCCATGCAGTCTTGAAGAAGTAGTGTTGTCCTTCCAACGGAAAGACAGTGCTGACTCTTGACATGCTGACAGGTAATGGGCCACAACAGAGCAAACCCACAGCAGAGCCATTCGACGTTTTGAAGAATATTGGTAGGTAGGTCATCACAGAGCAGACCCACTGTAGTCCTGGTAGAGAGTATGGTATTGGTGGGCCACCAGAGGTGCAGACCCACTGCAGTCCTTGTAGAAATAATGGTACTGGTGAGTCAGCAAAGGTGTAGACCTACTGTAGTCCTTGTAGAAATAATGGTATTGGTGGGTCATCAAAGATGCAGACCCACTGTAGTCCTTGTAGAGATGGCCAGCAGCCATCTGTTGTGACTGTGCAGGTGCACAATCACCATTGAAGAGCCTTGCGGATAATATAGCAAGTCCATAACCACCACTTGTGCACTCACAAAGTTTTTGGAATTGTCCTCAGAACCAGCAATGCTGTTATCCAGTCCCTTGCTGAATTATTAACACGTGTGCAAACACTAACAGTCTCTACTTCTCACATATTGTCCATATACCATGACCAACAGAGACGTGTGCAGTGAAATGTAACTTACAAGTTACTTAATTTGATGAACTGGTGTCAATTACAATTTGATAATATAAGAATACAATAACAAAGGTACTAAATACATCATTAAAGAACATAACAATACAGATAACATTTGTAGTAAAACAGGCTTTACAAAAGCATAGAAATAAACAGATAAATCAGTGTTACAGGAATTATGGCAAAAGTAAATATATAAAATAATGAGAATAGTTTTCGAAACATTAATTTCACACTTGAGCATTGAAACAGAACAGAATTAATAATGTCTAAACATCTTTATTAAGAAAATAACATATTATTATAAAAATTCCACAACATAACTCATATCAGCTAAACACATAAAGACAGGAAAAACACAAATATACAAGAGTACACAAACACATAGCAGAATAACACAAGAGGAATGGGTAGGGTTTGTTTTCAGTGTAACATTTGATACTGCAGTCCAACCTAAAACTTCATTCTATAGATCTTTCGTCTTATTTCAACATTTGTTTCCACCAAAAAAATCTTATCCAAGCATGCTTTCTGTATTTATATGTTCACATATTTCTTACCTCATTATTTATTTTCCATTATCTTACCTCATCATTTATTGCCAAGAAAATCCTACCTAAACCTGTTGTCCCTAAACCCTACTTTTTTGGTTCATATCCTCTTTCAAAATACTTTTTTGGCCAAACCATTTTCTTATAGCTTCTCAATGCATTATTTTCACTTCATCACAACTTGTTATCTTATATGGCCTACCCCATCTTAAGCTAACTTAAATCTACTGAGCTCAGATGCTAAACTAAGGGATGAGGCAATGTAGCAGCACAAAACAATTAACACAAACAGCAATGATAAAAAATACAAAAGGCAAAGCAAGCAGCATAAATTAGCAAAGCAAATGCAATATTACAACTAATATAAGGCAATGCGCAGCAAACAAGAAAAATAAATTCGTAGTAAAACTGGCTTAACAGAGTAATACAAAGTGAAATTTAGTAGCACTATGCCTGGCAAACAGCAGCAGCAAATGCAATAACTTATATCTAAACATGACAAAGCTTAAGCAGAAAAAAATATTATTATAAAGACAACAATGCAGACAAGGGAAATGTATATTTACATCGTAATGTCTATGTAATTAAAGTGGTGCACCACTAAAACTAATTCTACAAAAAATTACCAAGTACTTGAACAGAAAATTATATATGCAGTTACTGTTATTAGTCCCTTCTTATTGTTCTTTCCATTCCAAGAGCTCCTTTTTCGAAGAATGTGGAGCATAAAATAATTATTTAATAGATCTGTTGACAGAAGGTGTTCACATTAGCAAATGCATTTAATTTTATTTTATGAAACCAATGCTGCAAGACAGCTGGAAACCAGATATCAAATGAAATAAGCAACTATGTACAAAGTAAAGCATAAAACAATCATTCAGTAGTCATGAGGCATTTCATAAGTTAGTAGAAATTCTCTCAATTCTCGTAGATAGACACTTGTCCTAATCAGGTGTGCAGATGTAAGAATGTTTCCAAGTTATGAGCGTGTCGTATTTGCGGTGCTTTCTACAAAGGAATGTCAATAGCGAGGATAAGGGCCTCTTTTTTTCTCAACCTGTGCCTCTGAAAGGCACACACTAATGGCTTTTTTCCAGGCAACTGTCACGCGGCTGGGTGCTTACAGTGACCTACCTTCCTTACCGAAATACCTGACATCAGTTTCCGCTACAGTGACAGTTTGATAGAAATAAGATTTCACAGGTCGAAATATTTGCGTTCCAAATCTGTAGAAACAAAATCCTATAAATATAACACTGTCCAAAAAACTTTCGCCGGCATTGTGATATATTCACGCATTTACACACATTTCTTAACTCTTAAAGTACGATTCTCGGTTTCCAACATCCTTTTTCACAAGTCAGAGTCCCTAACCACTACTCATTATTCCTTACCTTATTACACATATACATATTCATCAACAAGTCTTTCAATATTTCATCATAATAAGTACGTAGCATAATCAGATTCCTCATATAGCATCATCTCATTGATAATAAACATACCTCAACAACATAATACACATCGTCGTCGTAATAATAACATCATAAAACCTTAGTCAAATCTCAAAAACGTCGTAGCTTTCTGCAATAATGTCAAAACCTAAAAAAAATTCTCTGCTCATTTAAATAGTGTCATCTACCTCAAACGTACTTTAAAAATCATGACCCCATACCAAACACATCATTCAAAGCTGACATAGTATCACAATGGTTCCGAAAAAAATGAAGAGTTCCCAAAGTACAGACAAAATACAATTTCGTAAGTGTGAAGTTACCCAACTGTGTAACTGCGTAAACATGTGTCACTGATGTAGTAAAAAAAAATGTTTATCTCTCAGTTAAATGATCAGATAGCAGTGTAATTTGTGTGTTAGAGAAATATGGTACCGATGTGGAAAATTGTATAACACATGGTACACAAAGTAAGCGTGTACCCCCCTGAGGATTAATGTAATTATACCCTCAGGTGGTACAGATTACAGCAATGGAATGAAATGTATCACGGGAAACTTTCTTTGTAATCCAAAAACCTTTAAAAATAAATTTTTTAAGTATAAAATTAATCACTCAAATATGTGTCCTGTAGCGCTAAATGTGCGTCTTGCTGTAAGATAATTCTGTGGAACTGTCGTAGTTATCGTCCTCTGTAAGCAAAGTTCTGCTGAAGTCAATGTACTTACCTCATCATAAACGAAAGTGAAATGCTTTGCGTATAGATATCGTAGTTATTACGTAACTTACCATGATCAAGAAAGTACTATAATGTAACATATTGTTGTGCTACGGAAAAGGCTGTCTCATTGTAGCTATACCACAAAAGTTACTATGAAAACATGTTTTACTTTCCAGAATAATTCAGAAAACTGTGCAGATATAAAACAGATACACCGCAAAAGCAACAATGTAAATTGTGTCACATATTAGTAGCGTCGTGATATAATCATGTAGCTGTCAAAGAAACCAAATACTAAGTCATCTATAATCTCACAGAAAGTACTTCAAATCCAGAATGTATTTTCAAGTAAACCAAAATGTTGCATTAAAATTAGCAGTATATGTTCTAAGTATGTAAGCATTATAGTCGTTACGTAATCGTGCAACTAACAAGCAAGAATGTACACACACACAATAACACTGTGTCGTCTGTTCACTATAACAATACATTCGTAATTATTGTCTAAATATGTTCCCTAGGTTCTAGACTGGATAGTTAATTTTAAAACATAGTTGCATGTGAAGTTTCTAAGTGTGACAAAGAGTACTAGTAACATGAAGTGAAAAAATTTTATAGCAAAGACTAAGTTAAAAAGCAGCTTATCTCTCAATAAATGGTTTTACATGTGAAATGTGGTGTAAACCTTTACTCTTCCTAGTACGCAGAGTTTTAGCTTCAACGGAATCATTGTGTGGTATATGTCGGTAAAGAATACTGGAATTTTTCTCAAGGTTAGCGTCTATGTTATTTTTCTCTGAGCCAGCCGGCGCACGTGGCTGCCTGCGGTGCGAGTCATTGCCTGCTATCTCTTTGTTGGCGTGCGTCGTTATAGGGATTAGGAGACCTAACTTCTACAAATTCACCTTGCCCAGAGGGCCCAGCCCTGTTTAAATCACGCCAGTTCTGATTAAATTCAGGTCTGTCGTTATGATTATATCATCTGCCATCATGTCAGTAGTTCCTGTAGTTTCTTTCTTGTCGGTTAAGTGGTGGAGAATTTCTCCGTGAATTATCACTGCATGGTAGCCCGTTGCGTCTGAAGTTATTCTGTCTCCTGTGATAATAATAGGTCTGGTTGCCATATTGTCTGTTTCTGTGATTGTCTCTGTCATATTCATTACTACGGAAATGCGATCTTCCTCTGTAACTATTATTCTGCCAACGGTTGTCATACGGGTGGTGTCTGTTTTGGTCACGATTTACGTTGTAAGAATAGCCTTGTCGTGTATTATTTCTGTCATCACGGAATTGTGATGGATGTGACCTGTAATTGTTGTGTTCCTGTTTTCGCGTTCCGCGATTGTCAGTGTCAATTTCCAATTCTTGTAACAGTCCCTGAAAAGCTTCAGTGTTATCTTTGCAACGTCCTGCCAAAATAATATGTTGTAAATGTTCAGGTAATTTGATTAAGCAAATGCGGATGAGTTCTGAGGAGCTGTATGGGTTTGACAGGTACTGATTCTTGTGCAACATGTCTTCAAAATATTTCACAAGACTGGAAAATTCAGATTGTTCAAAGTGTTTCATCATCATGATGCTATGTTTTACTGTGGCTTGAGACCAATATGCTGAGAGGAAGGCATGATAAAATTCTCCTTCACTGTGGCAATCGTGAATGACCGATCACATTCTTACAGCTGGTTCATTCTCTAAGTAGCCACACATAAATTCTAATCTGTGTTCTAACGACCAGTTGGGAGGAAAACAATGAGAGAATTGATGGAGCCACGCTTGTGGATGAATGTCGTTGTCAGAATTCTTAAATGTTTTGAATTTACGTGTAGTAATGAACAGCTTATAGTCAAAATCATCGTGTCGGTGAGTCTCACATCGCTCATCGTTACTTCGTTTCGGCGGTTCCATCTCAAAATTCAATGCGGCTTGCCAATTTCTTTCATAATTTCCGAAGTGTCCTGTGTTATTATTTTGTGGTTGCTCCGTATTTCTATGTCCCTCTTCCCGTACTGGAGCGCGAGTGTCCTCTGAAATATGTAATTCTTGTATTACTTGTGCCAACTGATCTTGTACTTCCCGGATTTCTCTTTTGTACTGTGTATTGATTTGATTTTGATTTTGTTTGAATTTTCTAATTTGTGCATACTCTTCAGTGTCAGTGAAGGCTACAGGTCTTACGTCATTCAGATCATCATCTACCTTTGTAGATAAGTTAGTGAACTGATCTGAAAGTTCGGCTACTTTATCCGTTAGTGAAATTATTTCCTCTGTGTGTTTTTTGAACCAAGTTTCAGAGTGTCCATTTGTGTTGAAATCGTATCTACTTTTCCTGAGTTTTTGCAAGTTGCGTAACCGAATCGGTAGATGCAACTGAGTCAATTTTAGCTTGCAAGGTGTCACGATTTTCATGAACTATAGTTTGCAGTTCTTTTATGGCTGCTTCGTGATTCTGTAATGCATTTTCATGCCGCGAAAAAATAGGTTGGAAATGCTCACTAATTTGTGTTTTTACGTCGTTACAGACTTTTTGACATTTCGATTCGATTTCATGTAACTCAGTAGTTAAATCTTCACGTGTTCGTTCAAGAGTTTGTTCCAATGAGTCTACGTTTTGAAGCTGTTGCTGTGTTTGTCTCTGGTGTTGATCTGTTGTGTCTAACTTTTGAAGATTTTGTTCCATTGTGTCTAACTGTTGCTGTGTTTGTCTCTGATTTTGTTTCATTTGCTGCATTAATTGCAATAATAATGTATTAGTGTCTGGAATGTGTTTCTCTATGCTTTTTGGCAGTTCATTTTCACCGGCAACATTCACATTTTGACAAGCAGAAAATGTGTCTTGACGCATTTGAGAAAACGGTGAGGACCCAAAACCTGAGTCTACAGTATTTGCAATATTGTGTTCTGTCATTTCGGATTCCTGAGGCGAGCTGTTGCCGACCGATCGATCGATAACGCTTCCCTGTTCACTAATTGTTCACTGCCTACACCATTATTTGACGCCCGCTCCATTTCCCTATGCACAATTACCAAGTTACTACTTTGAACATTAGTTAATTCATTACTCTGCGGCGCTAACACACTGCTTTCATCTTCACTGTCATTTCTCAGTTTACTTTGAAGCCTAGTATTACGTTTTTCACACGGCATTATTGTCACAATATTTCACATGACAACACAGAAAAGTACAATTTGAAGAGCAAAATAAGAAAACACATTAACATAGCATTGAAAATAGTATCTAGTTAATTGAAAGCGCAGCTGCGAAATACTTGGTGCAAATCTACATGCATGCCACAACTGTGTACAACAATGAAAACTACAACTACAAAGGAAATACTCTCTATAATTACGCGCTAGCAATAAACAAAAGCTACACTAATTACACAAACTACAAGAAAAATCAGAAGATTCCAGTGAGGTATCCTCGGCTAAGGGTCGACATATGAAACGTCCCCTTATGAAAAATTATACAAGACTGTGCTTAAACTGACACACAATATTTTTTTTAGCGCAAGCAATCTGACTTTCAAAAATCCCTACAAAAGAATGGCCCTGACTAACATTAACCTATACCTTTCACAAATCACTTACCTCACAAAAATCTTCGTTACTCAAACAACTGCAATACAGCGAGCGCCACTACTGCCAGCTAAATAAAAGATTCAAACTACTGAAGGCACTAACTACTGATAGGCATAGTTAGCAAATGAAAGATTTTAATAGAGAGCAAACAATGTATTTACCTTAATAGCCATAATATATATAGCAGTTCATGACATCCAGTCTTACAAATTTCAAAACACCGCCATTTCTCTCCCCACATCCACCACTGCTGGCGGCTCACCTCCAACTGCGCAACGCTATGCGCTGTTAACATCCAGCTGCCCAACGCTACAATAGCGAGTATTACAACAATGCAAAGCAGCCACAGACTGCACACAGCACAGCCAGTGATTTTCATACAGAGCGCTACGTGGGCGTTACCAATAAGAAAACCTAAACAGCCTACTTACATCTGTTGAGGCTTAAATTAAGGCTTGCGTATCTTCCCGAGTCACTTCTCGCCTACGCTTGTCAGCATCTGCGTCTGTACTTTCATTTAAAATATTTATTTGGTTTGAGGAATCATTAATTTCGTCTACTGTAATCAATGTATTGCTTATAATGAAATGTTCCGTATTGAAGGGTGTCGAATGCAACAATGACATGTTCCGCCCAGCATCCAAATAATCACCTCTTTACGGTTCTTGAGTTTGACAGAGCACTGAAAGACCTGAGTCGAAACAAGGCCCCAGGAGTAGACAACATTCCATTAGAACTATTGACGGCCTTGGGAGAGCCAGTCCTGACAAAACACTACCATCTGGTGAGCAAGATGTATGATACAGGCTAAATGGCTATGAGCACTATGCCACTTAACTTCTGAAGTCATCAGTCGCCTAGAACTTAGAACTAATTAAACCTAACTAACCTAAGGACATCACAGACATCCATGCCCGAGGCAGGATTCGAACCTGCGACTGTAGCGGTCGCTCGGCCCCAGACTGTAGCGCCCAGAACCGCACGGCCACTCCGGCCGGCTGGACAGGCTAAATACCCTCAGACTTCAAGAAGAATATAATAATTCAAATCCCAAAGAAAGCAGGTGTTGACAGATGTGAAAATTACCGAACTATCAGTTTAATAAGTCACAGCTGCAAATACTAACGCGAATTCTTTACAGATGAATGGAAAAACTGGTAGAAGCTGACCTCGGGGAAGATCAGTTTGGATTCCGCAGAAATGTTGGAACACGTGAGGCAATACTGACCCTACGCCTTATCTTAGAAAATATATTCAGGAAAGGCAAACCTACTTTACTAGCATTTGTAGACTTAGAGAAAGCTTTCAACAATGTTGACTGGAATACTCTCTTTCAAATTCTAGAGTTGGCAGGGGTAAAATACAGGGAGGGAAAGGCTATTTACAATTTGTACAGAAACCAGATGGCAGTTATAAGAGTCGAGGGGCATGAACGGGAAGCAGCGGTTGGGAAGGGAGTGAGACAGGGCTGTAGCCTATACCCGATGTTATTCAATCTGTATATTGAGCAAGCAGTAAAGGAAACAAAAGAAAAGTTCGGAGTAGGTATTAAAATCCATGGAGAAGAAATAAAAACGTTGAGGTTCGCCGAGGACATTGTAATTCTGTCAGAGACAGCAAAGGACTTGGAAGAGCAGTTGAACGGAATGGAAAGTGTCTTGAAAGGAGGTTATAAGATGAGCATCAACAAAAGCAAAACGAGGATAATGGAATGTAGTCGAATTAAGTTGGGTGATGCTGAGGGAATTAGATTAGGAAATTAGACACTTAAAGTAGTAAAGGAGTTTTGCTATTTGGGGAGCTAAATAACTGATGATGGTCGAAGTAGAGAGGATATAAAATGTAGACTGGTATTGGCAATGAAAGCGTTTCTGAAGAAGAGAAATTTGTTAACATCGAGTATTGATTTAAGTGTCAGGAAGTCGTTTCTGAAAGTATTTGTATGGAGTGTAGCCATGTATGGAAGTGAAACATGGACGATAAATAGTTTGGACAAGAAGAGAATAGAAGATTTTGAAATGTGGTCCTACAGAAGAATGCTGAAGATTAGATGGGTAGATCACATAACTAATGAGGAGGTTTTGAATAGAATTGGGGAGAAGAGGAGTTTGTGGCACAACTTGAGAAGAAGAAGGGACCGGTTGATAGGACATGCTCTGAGGCATGAAGGTGTAATGTGCGCGTGGAGCACACAATACTCGTTAATGCCTGTACTATGGTAAGTGAGCAGGGTTCACCTTATGAGAAAGGATTTTCGTATAGATATCGACCGCGTGTACCTGAATGGTGGCAAATCAGACTTACCCCCTCTCTGTAATAACAATGATCCGTCAAGCAAGTTCGAAATGCAATTACACGTCAGGATGGAGCAAAAGCAACACTGAAGATGTTACCAATTTGATAATAACACGGTCGCCAGCCTAATTAGGCATTAACTGTGTTTCTTCCCTATACAAGTTGGTATATACTCATGCAAAACAACAAGTTGTAACACTGCGTAATATAGTAGAATTTTAGAACCAAAAAATCTATTGAACTGATAGTTTCACGTTCTGTACTGATATAGAAAAGCCATGAATACATAACACTACACTATAATGTATACTACAAAACATTATACTGTCTATTAATCTGATTAAAATCGGGCATAGGTTACCCTAGCAATATCACTTTCGTGACACACACAAAATGTCAATTTTGATAAAGATAAAATACTGATAAATTTTGACTTTTATATTGACTTTAACTTTTGCTGGTCAAACCATTTTAAAACACTTCAGAATTCAAATGAATAAAAAGGGGGGGGGGGACCCAGAAACTGTTACGATCACTGTATCAAAAAAATTGATTACTGAATTTATTATACGTTCAAGATTTCCAGTATGTAAATTACTACTCTTTATATCTTATTTACTGCTCATTTAAATGCCTTTAAATCTGTCTCGAAATAATAAACTTCATTACTATATCATTATTAAAGTTATCTTTCAACTTCATTAGACCTTCGTTATTCAGTTACTGGTTCATTAACAAAACATTTCTTTAAACACCATTCTAACATAGCTAGATCTGCAAATAATTATTGTTGTTTTTGTGGTCTTCAGTCCTGAGACTGGTTTGATGCAGCTCTCCATGCTACTCTATCCTGTGCAAGCTTCTTCATCTCCCAGTACCTACTGCAACCTACATCGTTCTGAATCTGCTTAGTGTATTCATCTCTTGGTCTCCCTCTACGATTTTTACCCTCCACAGTGCCCTCCAATGCTAAATTTGTGATCCCTTGATGCCTCAAAACATGTCCTACCAACCGATCCCTTCTTCTGGTCAAGTTGTGCCACAAACTTCTCTTCTCCCCAATCCTATTCAATACCTCTTCATTAGTTACGTGATCTACCCACCTTATCTTCAGCATTCTTCTGTAGCACCACATTTCGAAAGCTTCTATTCTCTTCTTGTCCAAACTAGTTATCGTCCATGTTTCACTTCCATACATGGGTACACTCCACACAAATACTTTCAGAAACGACTTCCTGACACTTAAATCTATAATCAATGTTAACAAATTTCTATTCTTGAGAAACGCTTTCCTTGCCATTGCCAGTCTACATTTTATATCCTCTCTACTTCGACCATCATCGGTTATTTTACTCCCTAAATAGCAAAACTCCTTTACTACTTTAAGTGTCTCATTTCCTAATCTAATTCCCTCAGCTTCACCCGACTTAATTTGACTACATTCCATTATCCTCGTTTTGCTTTTGTTGATGTTCATCTTATATCCTCCTTTCAAGACACTGTCCATTCCGTTCAACTGCTCTTGCAAGTCCTTTGCTGTCTCTGACAGAATTACAATGTCATCGGCGAACCTCAAAGTTTTTACTTATTCTCAATGAATTTTAATACCTACTCCGAATTTTTCTTTTGTTTCCTTTACTGCCTGCTCAATATACAGATTGAATAACATCGGGGAGAGGCTACAGCCCTGTCTCACTCCTTTCCCAACCACTGCTTCCCTTTCATGCCCCTCGACTCTTATAACTGCCATCTGGTTTCTGTACAAATTGTAAATAGCCTTTCGATCCCTGTATTTTACCCCTGCCACCTTCAGAATTTGAAAGAGGGTATTCCAGTTTACGTTGTCAAAAGCTTTCTCTAAGTCTACAAATGCTAGAAACGTAGGTTTGCCTTTTCTTAATCTTTCTTCTAAGATAAGTCGTAAGGTTAGTATTGCCTCACGTGTTCCAACATTTCTACGGAATCCAAACTGACCTTCCCGAGGTCGGCTTCTACCAGTTTTTCCATTCGTCTGTAAAGAATTCGCGTTAGTTGTAAGTAGGCTGTTTAGGTTTTTTTATTGGTAACGCCACCTCTGTATGAAAATCACTGGCTGTGCTGTGAGCAGTCTGTGGCTGCTTTGCAGTGTTGTAATACTCGCCATTGTAGTGTTAGGCAGCTGGCTGTGAACAGCGCGTAGCGTTGCGCAGTTGGATGTGAGCCGCTAGCAGTGGTGGATGTGGGGAGAGAGATGGCGGAGTTTTGAAATTTTTAAAATTGGATGTCATGAACTGCTATGTATATTATGAGTTTTCAACATTATTAAGGTAAATACACTCCTGGAAATTGAAATAAGAACACCGTGAATTCATTGTCCCAGGAAGGGGAAACTTTATTGACACATTCCTGGGGTCAGATACATCACATGATCACACTGACAGAACCACAGGCACATAGACACAGGCAACAGAGCATGCACAATGTCGGCACTAGTACAGTGTATATCCACCTTTCGCAGCAATGCAGGCTGCTATTCTCCCATGGAGACGATCGTAGAGATGCTGGATGTAGTCCTGTGGAACGGCTTGCCATGCCATTTCCACCTGGCGCCTCAGTTGGACCAGCGTTCGTGCTGGACGTGCAGACCGCGTGAGACGACGCTTCATCCAGTCCCAAACATGCTCAATGGGGGACAGATCCGGAGATCTTGCTGGCCAGGGTAGTTGACTTACACCTTCTAGAGCACGTTGGGTGGCACGGGATACATGCGGACGTGCATTGTCCTGTTGGAACAGCAAGTTCCCTTGCCGGTCTAGGAATGGTAGAACGATGGGTTCGATGACGGTTTGGATGTACCGTGCACTATTCAGTGTCCCCTCGACGATCACCAGTGGTGTACGGCCAGTGTAGGAGATCGCCCCCCACACCATGATGCCGGGTGTTGGCCCTGTGTGCCTCGGTCGTATGCAGTCCTGATTGTGGCGCTCACCTGCACGGCGCCAAACACGCATACGACCATCATTGGCACCAAGGCAGAAGCGACTCTCATCGCTGAAGACGACACGTCTCCATTCGTCCCTCCATTCACGCCTGTCGCGACACCACTGGAGGCGGGCTGCACGATGTTGGGGCGTGAGCGGAAGACGGCCTAACGGTGTGCGGGACCGTAGCCCAGCTTCATGGAGACGGTTGCGAATGGTCCTCGCCGATACCCCAGGAGCAACAGTGTCCCTAATTTGCTGGGAAGTGGCGGTGCGGTCCCCTATGGCACTGCGTAGGATCCTACGGTCTTGGCGTGCATCCGTGCGTCGCTGCGGTCCGGTCCCAGGTCGACGGGCACGTGCACCTTCCGCCGACCACTGGCGACAACATCGATGTACTGTGGAGACCGCACGCACCACGTGTTGAGCAATTCGGCGGTACGTCCACCCGGCCTCCCGCATGCCCACTATACGCCCTCGCTCAAAGTCCGTCAACTGCACATACGGTTCACGTCCACGCTGTCGCGGCATGCTACCAGTGTTAAAGACTGCGATGGAGCTCCGTATGCCACGGCAAACTGGCTGACACTGACGGCGGCGGTGCACAAATGCTGCGCAGCTAGCGCCATTCGACGGCCAACAGCGCGGTTCCTGGTGTGTCCGCTGTGCCGTGCGTGTGATCATTGCTTGTACAGCCCTCTCGCAGTGTCCGGAGCAAGTATGGTGGGTCTGACACACCGGTGTCAATGTGTTCTTTTTTCCATTTCCAGGAGTGTACATTGTTTGTTCTCTATTAAAATCTTTCATTTGCTAACTATGCCTATCAGTAGTTAGTGCCTTCAGTAGTTTGAATCTTTTATTTATCTGGCAGTAGTGGCGCTCGCTGTATTGCAGTAGTTCGAGTAACGAAGATTTTTGTGAGGCAAGTGATTTGTGGAAGGTATAGGTTAATGGTAGTCAGGGCCATTCTTTTGTAGGGATTTTTGAAAGTCAGATTGCGTTGCGCTAAAAAAATATTGTGTGTCAGTTTAAGCACAGTCACGTATTATTTTTCAAAGGGGACGTTTCATAGTATTTTGCAGCTGTGACATTGACGGTAATTTTGACATCTGTCAACACCTGCTTTCTTTGGGATTGGAATTATTATATTCTTCTTGAAGTCTGAGGGTATTTCGCCTGTCTCATACATCGTGCTCACCAGATGGTAGAGTTTTGTCATGACTGGCTCTCCCAAGGCCATCAGTAGTTCTAATGGAATGTTGTCTACTCCCGGGGCCTTGTTTCGACTCAGGTCTTTCAGTGCTCTGTCAAACTCTTCACTCAGTATCTTATCTCCCATTTCGTCTTCATCTACATCCTCTTCCATTTCCATAATATTGTCCTCATGTACATCGCCCTTGTATAAACCCTCTATATGCTCCTTCCGCCTTTCTGCCTTCCCTTCTTTGCTTAGAACTGGGTTGCCATCTGAGCTCTTGATATTCATACAAATGGTTCTCTTCTCTCCAAAGGTCTCTTTAATTTTCCTGTAGGCAGTATCTATCTTACCCCTAGTGAGACAAGCCTCTACATCCTTACATTTGTCCTCTAGCCATCCCTGCTTAGCCATTTTGCACTTCCTGTCGATATAATTTTTGAGACGTTTGTATTCCTTTTTACCTGCTTCATTTACTGCATTTTTATATTCTTTCATCAATTAAATTCAATATTTCTTCTGTTACCCAAGGATTTCTATTAGCCCTCGTCTTTTTACCTACTTGATCGTTTGCTGCCTTCACTACTTCATCCCTCAGAGCTACCCATTCTTCTACTACTGTATTTCTTTCCCCCATTCCTGTCAATTGTTCCCTTATGCTCTCCCTGAAACTGTCTACAACCTCTGGTTCTTTCAGTTTATCCAGGTCCCATCTCCTTAAATTCCCACCTTTTTGCAGTTTCTTCAGTTTCAATCTGCAGTTCATAACCAATATATAGTGGTCAGAATCCACATCTGCCCCAGGAAATGTCTTACAATTTAAAACCCGGTCCCTAAATCTCTGTCTTACCATTATATAATCTATCTGATACCTTTTAGTATCTCCAGGATTCTTCCAGGTGTACAACCTTCTTTCATGATTCTTGAACCAAGTGTTAGCTATGATTAAGTTACGCTCTGTGCAAAATTCTACAGGGCGGCTTCCTCTTTCATTCTTTCCCCCAAATCCATATTCACCTACTATGTTTCCTTCTGTCCCTTTTCCTACTGACGAATTCCAGTCACCCATGACTATTAAATTTTCGTCTCCCTTCACTACCTGAATAATTTCTTTTATCTCGTCATACATTTCATCTATTTCTTCATCATCTGCAGAGCTAGTTGGCATATAAACTTGTACTACTGAAGTAGGCATGGTCTTTGTGTCTATCTTGGCCACAATAATGCGTTCACTATGCTGTTTGTAGTAGCTAACCCGCACTCCTATTCTTTTATTCATTATTAAACCTACTCCTGCATTACCCCTATTTGATTTTGTATTTATAACCCTGTAATCACCTGACCAAAAGTCTTGTTCCTCCTGCCACCGAACTTCACTAATTCCCACTATATCTAATATTAACCTATCCATTTCCCTTTTTAAATTTTCTAACCTACCTGCCCGATTAAGTGATCTGACATTCCACGCTCCGATCCGTAGAACGCCAGTTTTCTTTCTCCTGATAACGACTTCCTCCTGAGTAGTCCCCGCCCAGAGATCCGAATGGGGGACTATTTTACCTCCGGAATATTTTACCCAAGAGGACGCCATCATCATTTAATCATACAGTAAAGCTGCATGTCCTCGGGAAAAATTACGGCTGTAGTTTCCCATTGCTTTCAGCCGTTCGCAGTACCAGCACAGCAAGGCCGTTTTGGTTAATGTTACAAGGCCAGATCAGTCAATCATCCAGACTGTTGCCCCTGCAACTACTGAAAAGGCTGCTGCCCCTCTTCAGGAACCACATGTTTGTCTGGCCTCTCAACAGATACCCCTCCATTGTGGTTGCTCCTACGGTACGGCCATCTGTATCGCTGAGGCACGCAAGCCTCCCCACCAACGGCAAGGTCCATGGTTCATGGGGGGTAAATAATTATTATTAACCCAATTTTTAATTTTCAGTTTGGGACACTCGGATTGCACAACATTTGGAAAGGACCCTGTCTAGGTTAGTTGAGCGGATAATCAAATGATGGGAAAGTTCTGGTAAAATTTAGGTTATTATTTCAGAGTTCACTCTCTGATCCATACGAATACAGTACTAAAAGTTTCAACCTGCTTGTATCGATGCGGCGGTTGGCGGGCGGCGAGATGGCGAGGCACATAGCACACATGCAACCACAGCTATGGCTCTTGACGTATCGCACTTTAATTCTTCTTAGCGTCCCAATACTTTTCCATTTAGTGCCTATGGAATTTTGCCATGCTTTGTGGGCGTTGGAACGGCATACCCGAGGCTCAGTGAAGCTGTGTCTTCCAGGAGAGCCTCCTCACTCCAGAAGGTGTTGCTCAAACCAATGCCAAACTCCAACAACTACTGCTGAGCCCGTTGTACCGTACAGTGCGCGCGTGCATTTTCCCGCGCTCGCCTGCCATCCAGCTTTTATCGCTCCCTGACAGGCCGAGTATTCACCTTAGGTTTTGCATTCTACATATCCTAACACATTGCCTACGTATGGACCAGACGCACAGTTACAATTTTAAACATCTTACAACAGTCTCAACATTTGTTACATTTCAATTCTATCACAATATGACTTGCCATTTTACATGAACATTAATATTCACATTGAAACTTGTTTACAGTTTTCTTAACACAATGGCATGAAACAAAAAGAAATGAACTCAGAACATCGATTACACAAGTTTATCGAAAAATCAGAAGAAAACAATTACTTATATGTACAATAGTACAGCGTCGTTGTTGTTACAAAGGGATCACAGATTTAGCATTGAAGTGCAGCGTGGAGGGTAAAAATCGTAGAGGGAGACCAAGAGATGAATACACTAAGCAGATTCACAAGGATGTAGGTTGCAGTAAGTACTGGGAGATGAAGAAGCTTGCCGAGGTTAGAGTAGCATGGAGAGATGCATTAAACCAGTCTCAGGACTGAAGACAGCAACAACAGTGACGGTTCCAAACTACTCATTGCTGAGTTTTGCAAATGCAAGTCTAGTACATTGGCATATTGATTTTGAAATGACATTTCCTTATTATTTTGTCCATCCATTACAGAAATCTTTAAGCCTCTGCAGTTACCAAAATTAATGTTTTCTCTGTTTGGATTTTACTTCCGCGCTATTACTCGCGCGACAGACTGCATATACAACTACATGTAATTGTAATCTCAATATATATAATTTCAGTATATATAATAATCTCAATATATATAATCTCAATATACTTTTTGTATTGACAAACAAATGTCATTCTCTCTATTGATTGCAACTGCATTAACCTCTGAAGCTTTAGGGTCTGGATTTTAGAGACTACGTGATTGGATTTTCTAATAGGTCTACTAGGAATGCATTTGGAACATGCATTGCACGATCCTATCTTTTGGTTGTCTTGTAACTGGTACTCCCTCTATTGTACTTTGTTGTCCACTCTTGGTATTGTTGTCTTCCTCCTTCTAATTTATTTATTATTTCTTTTCCTTTCGGTTAGTATTTTTCCAGTGTTACATCATCGTCTCCGTCGTATTAACAGAGTACATGGAACGTAAAGATATTATTAACACTGAAACGTCCCCTTACAAAAATTATTGAATTACTGTGCTGATAAATCTCTTACATTATTTGATTTTCAAACAGCTAAGCAAAACTGAACGTACTCAGACATTTCGCTCTTTACCCATTCTGATCAACACTAAACTGACACACAATATGTTTTAGCGCAACGCAATCTGACTTTCAATAATCCCTAAAAAAGAATGGCCCTGACTAACATTAACCTATACCTTTCACAAATCACTTACCTCACAAAAATCTTCGTTACTCGAACTACTGCAATACAGCGAGCGCCACTACCGCCAGCTAAATAAAAGATTCAAACTACTGAAGGCACTAACTACTGATAGGCATAGTTAGTAAATGAAAGATATTGACAGAGAACAAACAATGTATTTACCTTAATAGTGTTCAAAAGTCATAATATATATAGCAGTTCATGACATCCATTCTTACAAATGTACTGTTTCTGATGGACACACGTCCAGATCATCCGCTCTCAAAAATCCGCCATCTCACTTCCCCACATCCACCACTGCTGGCGGCTCACTTCCAACTGCACAACGCTACGCGCTGTTAACATCCAGCCGCTCAACACTACAATAGCGAATATTACAACAATGCCACCCAGCCACAGACTGCACACAGCACAGCCAGTGATTTTCATACAGAGCGCTACATAGCGTTACCAATATAAAAACCTAAACAGCCTACTTACATAGCCCCCATGCTCCCCACAAAAAATTTTACAAATTGGTTTGGGCAGTGGCCAATACAGATTTGAAAATTTTTTTCATAATTTCAATAACAAAGAAATCAAATGTATACACTGATCGATACAATGTTGGCCAAAAGCTAAAATTTTCTCACAGCCCATAAAGACAGTCCTGATCGTTCATCACAGTAAAGCTGCAGTGTTTTTCTCAAAGTCTGAGCAGAAAAATGCACACTGAAGTAGTGGATTTCCCTGCACTCTTGAAGAAATAGTGTTGTCCTTCCAACGGAAAGACAGTGCTGACTCTTGACATGCAGACAGGTTATGGGCCACAACAGAGCAAACCCACAGCAGAGTCAGTCGAAGTTTAGAAGAATATTGGTAGGTAGGTCATCACAGAGCAGACCCACTGCATTTATGGTAGAGATTATGGTATTGGTGGGCCACCAGAGGTGCAGGCCCACTGCAGTCCTTGTAGAAATAATGGTATTGATGAGTCATTAAAGGTGTAGACCCACTGTAGTCCTTGTAGAGATGGCTAGCAGCCATCTGTTGCGACTGTGCAGGTGCACAATCACCATGGAAGAGTCTTGTGGACAATATAGCAAGTCCATGAACCACCACTTGTGCACTTACAATGTTTTTGAAATGTCCTTAGAACCAGCAATGCTGTTATCCAGTCCCTTGCTGAATTATTAACACGTGTGCAAACAGTAACAGTCCCAACGTCTCACATATTGTGCATTACTATGACCAACAGAAACGTGTGCAGTGTAATTGAACTTAATTTGAAGAACTGGTGTCTATAAAATTATAAATTTACAACATAAGAATACAATTACAAAGGTACAAAATATATCATTAAAGAACATAATAGTAGAGATAACATTTGTCGTAATACAGGCTTTACAAAAGAGTAGAAATTGACATATACATCAGTGTTACAGGAATTATTACATAAGTATATAAATAAAATAATGAGAATAGTTTTTGAAACATTAATTTCACACATGAGAATTGAAGCAGAACAGAATAAATAATGTCTAAGCATCTCTACAAAGTAGATAACATATTATTAGAAAAATTCTACAACATAACTCTTATTAGCTAAACACATAAAGACAGGAAGAACTCAAATACCTAATACACAGGGGTACACAAACACATAGCTGGATACACAAAAGGAAGGACAGGGTTTGTTTTACTGCAGTATTTTGCAAACAAAACTTTCTTTACTTCTTGGAGATCTCCTTTCATTCATCATTATTCCCAAAAAGTCCTATCTGTACCTGCTTTCTGTATTCTATTCATATTTCTTTCAAACTACTGAAGGCACTAACTACTGATAGGCATAGTTAGTAAATGAAAGATATTGACAGAGGACAAACAATGTATTTACCTTAATAGTGTTCAAAAGTGTAAAATACTCATTTTGGCCCAAATCTTTTTCATATAACTTCTCAATGCATTCTTTCCCTATTCTCCATAGTTAGTTTCTTATATATTCTACCCCCTCTTAAGCTAACTTAAATCTACTGAGCTCAGATATCTATACTAAGGGACGAGGAAATGCAGCAGCACAAAACAATTAACACAAACAGCAATGACAAAAAATGCAAATTGGCGAAGCTAGCAGCAGTAAATCTAAATTACCAGAGCAAATGCAACATTACAAATAATATGAGCCAATGTGCAGCAACAAGAAAAATAAATCAGTAGTAAAACTGGCTTAACAGAGTCATACAAAGTGAAATTCAGTAGCACTATGCCTGGCAAACAGCACCAGCAAATGCTATAACTCATACCTAAACGTGACAAAGCTCAAGCAGAATAAATAGTACACTAAAGACAACAATGCATATAAGGGAAATGTCTATTCACATCTTAATGTCTATGTAACTAAAGTGGTGGACCACAAATTATTCTACAAAAAAATTACGAAGTACCTGAAAAGAAAATTATGTATGCAGTTCCTGTGAAGGGAAATGTCTTTTTATGCTCCCTAATTTTTTTGGAAGTATATCATAAAATTATTATTTACTGGATCTGTAGGCATAAAATACCTATATTGGTACATCTATTAAATTTTATTTTAACCAGGGCTGCAGTGCAGCTAGAAACTAGATATTAAACGAAATGAGCAAATATATACAAAGCAATGTGTGAAACATCATTCACTAAGCAAATGGCGTTTCCAAAGGCAGTAAAAAATCTCTCAACTAGAAAGACAATAGATGTAAAAATGTTTCTCATCATTTCATTAGGCAGTTTAGTAAATATCATAAATTAAGAACTCTACTGTGTAATCATATTTTCAAGTTTGAGCGTGTCGTATTTGCGATGCTTTCTACAAGGAAATGTCAATAGCGAGGACAATGGCCTCCTTTTTTCTCCTCCTGTGCCTCTGAAATGCACACACTAATGGCTTTTTTCCAGGCGACTGTCGCACAGCTGGGTGCCCATAATGCATTACATCAATGTCAGTTAGCTTTCTTACCGAAATGTTTACGACACCAGTTTGCACTACTGTGACAGTCTCATATAAAAATTTCACAGGCCTATCAATAAAACAGAGTCCAAAAATTTTCTGCGGCATTGTGATACATTCACCCATTTACACACATTTCATAACTCTTAAAGTACAATTCTTGGTTTCCAACATCCTTTTTCACAAATCAGAGTCCCTAACCACTACACATTATTCCTCACCTTATTACTAATATACATATTCGTCGACACTTCTTCAATATTTCATCATAATAAATACATAGCATAATTAAATTCCTCGTATATCATCAGCTTATTGATCATAAACATACCTCAACAGCATAATACACATCATCATCGTAATAATAACATCATAACACCTCAGTCAAATCTCAAAAACGTCGTGGCTTTCTGCAATAATTTCAAAACCAAAAAAAAATATTCTCTGCTCATTTCAATAGAGTCATCTACCTCAAACGTACTTTAAAAATCATGATCCCATACCAAATACATCATTCAAAGCTCTCATAGTATCACAACGGTTCCGAAAAAATATGAAGAGCTCCCAAAGTACGGACAAAATACAATTTCGTAAGTTTGAAGTTATCCAACTGTGTAATTACGTAAACATCTGTCACTGTTGCAGTAAAATAAATGTTTGTCTCTCTCAGTTAATTGATCAGATAGCTGTGTAATTCTGTGTTAGAGAAATAGGGTACCGATGTGTAAAGTTGTATAAGAAAATACCATATTAGCTAGGGCTCCTAGCGCTCGCTACACGCTTAGCACACAAAGTAGGCGTGTACCCTCCTGAGGATTAATGTAATTATAACCTCAGGTGTTACAGATTACAGAAATCGAATAAAATGTGTCAAGGAAAACCTTTGTATCATTGTAATTCAAAAATCTTTAAAAATAAATGTTTTAAGTACAAAATTAATCACTCAAATCCGTGTACTTTAGCGCTAAATGTGCGTCTTGCTGTAAGATAATTCTGTGGAAGTGTCGTAGTTATCGTCCTCTGAAATCTACGTTCTGCAGAAGCCAATGTACTTACCTCATCATAAACAAAAGTGAAATGCTATGCATATAGATATCGTAGTTATTACGTTTATTGCCGTGATGAAGAAAGTACTGTGCTGTAACGTATTGTTGTGCTACGGAAAAGGCTGTCTCATTGTAGCTATACCACAAAAGTTACGACTAAACCAGTTTTACTTTCCAGAAGAATTCAGAAAAACTGTGCAGATATAAAACAGGTACAGCGCAAAAGCAATAATATAAATTGTGTCACTCATTAGTAGCGTCATGATATAATCGTGTAGTTGTCAAATAAACTAACCACTGCGTCATCTGGTACCTCTCAGAAAGCACATTAAATCCATAATGTATTTTCAAGTAAACCAAAATGTTGCAGTAATATTTCAGTAGCAGTACTGGTATATGTTCTAAGTATGTAAGCCTTATAGTAGTTACGTAATCGTGCAACTAACAAGCAAGAATGTACACACACACACAGTAACACTGTGTCGTCTGTTCACTATGTCAATGTTTTCGTAATTACTGTCTAAATATGTTCCCTAGGTTCTAGACTGGATAGTTAACTTGAAAACATTGTTGCATGTTAACAGTTTCTCAGTGTGACAAATTGTACTAGTAGCGTGAAGTAAAAATTTTTATGGGAAAGACTAAGTTAAAAAGCAGATTATCTCTCAATAAACGGTTTTACATGTGAAATGTGGTGCAATCCTACCTCTTCCTAGTACGCAGAGTTTCAACTTCAACGCAATTATCATGTGGTATACGTCGGATTCTGTAAGGTCCATTGTAAATCAGAAAGAATTTGTGACTCAAGTGTTTCTTCTTATGTGACAATGAATGAGCTTTAATGAGAACTTTCTGACCAATATATAATTTCTTTGCATTTGCTTTACCGTGTAGTTTTCTCCTTTTGTCTGCTACAGATTTTATATTTTTAATAGCCAAATCAATTATGTCCTTGTGTCGAAGTTTATGTGTATTCGGAAAAGGTACAAGCTCTCTGATTCTGTTCGGAGGTTGTTCTTTCTTCAGTACAAGTGGTACAGTGGTAAAGCGGTGGAGTCATGAGGCATTTCATTCAGCACGTTTTGAATAAGTGTAAATATCTGTCCCAATGCTGATGCTTTCTGTGACAATAAAGTCTGCAAAGCTTACTGATTTCTTTCATAATCCGTTCCGACGGGTTACAGTGTGGTGAGTACAATGAAATAAAAACAGGGTTGATTTTATGATACCGAAGCATGCCTGACCAAACAGCAGACCTGAATTGCAGTCCGTTATCTGAAATGACTTTACTAACGTGTCCAACTTTACGTAAGAAATTTTTAACAAAGGCGTTGGATACAGACCGTCCAGTGGCTTTACGTAACGGAGTGAAAGAAACAAACTCTGAAGTAAGTTCAACAGCGACTAGAACGTACGAAAATCCATTCGATGTTCTGACAAGGGGTCCCAAGAGACCAACAGCAGCAAGCTCTTTTAATTTAGAAGGAATGATAGGAAACAACGGAGCACGGTGTGAGATAGTAGATGGTTTCGCCTTTTGACAAAGTTTACAAATAGACAAGACTCTTCGAATTCTCTTTTCCATATTGTTAAAATAACAAGTCGTTCGAAGAATATGATAACATTTTCGTAGACCAATATGTGCGTAGCTGAAATGAATGTACCAAATGAGCTTATTAACAAAATCGTCTGGAATGCAAAGTACCCATAGCTTGTCATCAATAGTGCAGCGTTTGAAGAGTATGTTGTTTCTAACCAGATAATAATGCCGAATCTGAGTGTGTCTTTTCATGCCATTTACTTTTGATGTCTTTCCAAATCGGATCTTTATCTTGTTCATGAGCAAAGTCCTTTAAAGATGTGGAGATTAAGTTTTCGAAGGAGACTTTCTGAATGTAAAGAATACTGAAATTTTTCTCGACTTTGCCTTCTGTGTTACTTTTCTCAAGCCCAGCCGGTGCGCGTGACAGTGCGTCCGCAACAATGTTCTCCTTGCCGGGAATGTAGACTATTGTGAAGTGGGATTCCTGCAGAAACAATGCCCAACGTTTTAACCTGTCATGATTTAATTTTGAAGACATAAGAAATTGTAATGCACGATGATCACTGTATACTTTTACGTGCTTACCAGAAAGAAAGAAACGGAATTTGTTAAATGCCCAAACGATAGCTAAAGCTTATAATTCAGTAACGGAATAATTTTTTTCAGATTTTGTTAGCACTCGGCTAGCAAAAGCAATGGTTTTCTGAACAGTAGTGTCATTTTCTGTGGCTTCTTGAAATAAATGGGCACCAAGACCGACTTTTGAAGAATCCGTGCTAAGGCAGAAATTTGTGACAGATCTGGATGAGCTAGTATTGGCGCGTTAAGTAGCGATTCTTTCAAAGAATTGAATTCCAACTGTGCTTGTTCGTCCCAGTTCCAAACAGTATTTTTTCCAGTGAGAGAATAAAGTTTTGGTGTAACTAGAATCTGCATATTCAGGAAACGACGGTAAAAATTTACGAGACCTAGAAAACTGCGGACTTTTTTTTGTGGATGGACCTGGAATGGCTCTGATTGCTTCTAACTTTTCAGGATCCGGCTGAATGCCTTCAGAAGAAATAATATGTCCCAAAAACTTCACCTTTGTCCTACCGAATTCAGACTTTTCCAAGTTAACTGTAATTCCAGATTCTGCAAAAATATGTAGCACGCTGTTGAGGATGCGATTATGTTGTTCCCATGAGGCTTCTGCTATCAGAATATCGTCCACATGTAAGGCGATGTTACGTTTTAAGAACTCAGGTAATACGGAATTTAGCCCTTGAATGAGTGCTGCCGAAAAAATGTTCAAACCAAAAGGAAGTTTCCGAAACTGATAACAAACGCCGAAACAAAGGAAAGCTGTGTATTTTCTACATTCTGGATGAAGTTCGATCTGATAAAAGCTGGATCTGAGATCAATAGAAGACAACACTTTTACACCATTAAAATTTTGAAGAAGTTCTTCCAACGTTTGCGACCTGTCAGTGTCAGGAATGATGATAGTATTGATTTGTCTCGAATTTAAGACAAGCCTGATCGATCCATTTTTCTTCTCAACAACATGTAATGGATTGTTCTATGAGCTTACTTCAGGCTCAATAATGCCCTCGTCAAGCATAGATTGTATTTCTGTTCTAACACAGTCCCTATAATGTGCCAGAATTATGTATGGTCTAACATAAAATTTAGTATGCTCACGAACACGAAATTGGTATTGAAATCCCTTGATTGTTCCTGTTTTGTGAGTAAAAACTGTGGAATGTGCTTGTAAAATCTCAAAAAGGTCCTGCCTATCAGTGTCATTACAATTCTCAATTGTTTGAATTTTATTCTGAATTAACTCATTAGTATCAAATATGCCGTCGATATCATCCCTGTCAGTACTTGCAGAGTGATTGCTAGTGTCAAGTTCCGTCGAAAATTCCGAACTGTTGTCTAACAGGAGGTAAAGCCGATTAATTTCCTTGTCATGGTTTGAGAGCAAATCTTCAAATTTCAAAGCTATTGACTTACCTTCTTTCTCTAACTTATTTCAGCATTGTGATAGTTTACGATTGCTTTGTATTCATTCAAAAAGTCTACTCCCAATATAATTTCCGTCGACAATAATGGAACAATAAGAAAGTTCATAGAGAAGCTGTGGCTTTGGCAAAAGAATTCTAAATTGGTTTGTTGGCGTACATCTACACTTTTTCCAAAGATTGTACCTTGTAATTTAATCTTACATAACGGAGGTGTGGGGCAATCGTTCGATTTGTTGCATTTGCTAAAGGCTGTTTCAGTATTTACTGAAATGGGACTGCCAGAGTCAAGTACTACTGTAAATTTTATGTCATTTACTGTAATGTTAATCACAGGATATGCAATGTTGTTATGTTTTACGTCATGTTCCTGGAGTAAGATGTCCCTAATGTCTTCCATTTTTACGTAATTACTAGCTACAGCAGCTGTGTCGTTAGTTTCAGAAGTACATTTTGTGGCTGCCAGCGGTATGAGTCATTGCCTATTGTCTCTTTGTTGGCGCGCGTCGTTATTGGAATTGGAGACCTAACTTCTACAAATTCACCTTGTCGAGAGGGCCCTGCCCTGTTTGAATCCCGCCAGTTCTGAAGCAATTCAGGTCTGTCGTTACGATCATATCGTCTGTCGCCAGGTCGATAGATTCCATAGTCTCTTTCTTGTCGGTCACATGGTGGAGAATTTCTCCCTGAATTGTAACTGCGTGCTGAACTGTTGCGTCTGAAGTTATTCTGTCTCCCTTGATAATAATTGTTTCTGTTCCCATATTGTCTGTTTCTATGGTTGTCTCTGTCATATTCATTACTACGGAAATGCGATCTTTCTCTGTAACTATTACTCTGCCAGTGGTTGTCATATGGGTGATGTCTGTTTTGTTCACGATTTGCGTTGTAAGAATAGCCTTGTCGTGTCCAGGTATTATTTCTTTCATCGCAGAATTGTGACGGATGTGACCTGTAAATGTTGTGTTCCTGTTTTCGCATCCCGCGATTGTCAGTGTCAACTTCCAATTATTGTAAGAGTCCCTGAAAAGCTTCAATGTCGTCTTTGCAACGTCCTGCCAAAATAATATGTCGTAAATGTTCAGGCAATTCGATTAAGCAAATGCGGATGAGTTCTGAGGGCCTGAATGGGTTTGACAGGTACTGATTCTTGTGCAACATGTCTTCAAAATATTTCACAAGACTGGAAAATTCAGATTGTTCGAAATGTTTTATCATTATGATGCTATGTTTTACTCGGTCTTGTGTAGCTTGAGACCAATACGCTGAGAGGAAGGCATGATCAAATTCTCCTTCACCGTGGCAATCGTGAATGACCGATCGCATTCTTACAGCTGGTTCATTCTCTAAGTAGCCACACATAAAATCTAATCTGTGCTCTAATGACCAGTTGGGAGGAAAACAATGATAGAATTGATGAAGCCAAGCTTGTGGATGAATGTCATTCCCGGAATTCTTAAATGTTTTGAATTTACGTTTAGTAATAAACAGCTTATAGTCAAAATCATCATGTCGGCGTGTCGCATGTCGGTCATTGTTACGTCGTTTCGGCGGTTCCATCTCAAAATTCGGTGTACCTTGCCAATTTCTTTTATAATTTCCTAAGTGCCCTGTGTTATTATTTTGTGGCTGTTCCGTATTTCTATGTCCCTCTTCCCGTATTGGAACGTGAGTGTCCTCTGAAATATCTAATTTCTGTAATACCTCTGTCAACTGATCTTGTACTTCCCGGATTTGTCTTTTGTACTGTGTATTGATTTGATTTTGATTTTGTATGAATTTTCTAATTTGTTCATACTCTTCTGTGTCAGTGAAGGCTACGGTTCTTGTGTCATTCAGATCATCATCTACCTTTGTAGATAAGTTAGTGAACTGATCCGAAAGTTCTGCTACTTTCTCTGATAGTGAACTTATTTCCTCAGTGTGTTTTTCGGAACCAAGTTTCAGAGTGTCCATTTGTGTTGAAATCGTATCTACTGTGTCCTTTAAGTTTTCCTGAGTTTTTGCAAGTTGCATAACCAAATCGGTAGATGCAACTGAGTCAATCTTAGCTTGCAAGGTCTCATGATTTTCATGAACAATAGTTTGCAGTTCTTTTATGGCTACTTCGTGATTCTGTAATGTATTTTCATGCCGCGAAAAAATAGGTTGGAAATGGTCACAAATTTGTGTTTTTACGTCATTACAGACTTTTTGACATTTCGATTCGACTTTATGTAACTCAGTAGTTAAACCTTCATGTGTTTGTTCAAGCGTGGTGTTTAACCTTTGAATTTTTTGTTCCATTGTGTCTAACTTTTGAAGATTTTGTTCCATTGCGTCTAACTTTCGAAGATTTTGTTCCATTGTGTCTAACTTTCGAAGCTTTTGCTGTGTTTGTCCCATTTGTTGTATTAATTGTAATAACAATGCACTGGTGTCTTTTTTTTGGTTTGGTTTTAGGGCGCAAAACTGCTATGGTCATTAGCGCCCAGCCTGTGACTTAGGAAATAGTAAAAAAAAACCGAAACTGAAAATGAGCAGCAATGGGAACAAAGTCATAAAATTGGAGAAACTAAAAGCAGAAGGAAGGCTTAAAAATCCACTACAGAAAGGGGTTGGTTGTCCCCAAAAAAGCTTCAAATGACTGACGTCATTTCACTAGCACTAATAAACTGGAGAACGCGGTCGGCTGAGCGCGTGTCATCTGCTAAAATCGACGATAGATCAGGCGATAGCTGTAGACGGTCGCGTAACGGATTAAAATAGGGGCATTTAATTAAAAGGTGTCTTACCGTCCACAGCTGAGAGCAGTGGGGACAGAGTGGGGGAGGATCGCCGCTTAAAAGATGTCGATGGCTAAAAAGACAGTGCCCTATCCGGAGTCTAGTTAAAATTACCTCCTCCCGACGACGCGTTCGGGAGGAAGAAGTCCAAGCGCAAGGAAGGGATTTCACTTACCGCAATTTATTATTGGGAAGTGTTAACCAATGCGCATGCCATAAATGAGCAACTTTGCGACATAAACCGCTCCGTAGATCGGTGAAGGGAAGCGATTGAATAGCTGGCCGAGGAAGAGAGACTGCAGCCTTGGCCGCTATATCGGCCGCCTCATTCCCACAGATACCAGCGTGTCCCGGGAGCCAGAGGAACGCCACCGAGACGCCCCCCAGATGGAGCAAGCGCAGACAGTCCTGAATCCGGTGGACCAGAGGGTGCACAGGGTAAAGAGCTTGGAGACTGAGGAGAGAGCTGAGAGAATCTGAGCAGATAACGTACTGTATCCGCCGATGGCGGCGGATGTAGTGGACAGCCTGGAGAACAGCGTAAAGCTCCGCAGTATACACCGAACACTGGTCGGGAAGCCGAAATTGATTTGGGGTGTCGCCAACAATATAGGCACTCCCTACACCTAACGATGTTTTCGAGCCGTCGGTGTAAATAAATGTGGCGTCCGTCATTTGTGCACATAGAGCAGCAAATGCCCGACGATAAACAAGTGTAGGGGTACCATCCTTGGGAAATCGACAAAGGTCACGGAGCAGGCAGATCCGGGGACGGAGCCAAGGCGGTGCTGTACCCGAAGTTGTCAAAAAGGTTTTAGGAAAGCGGAAGGAAAGAGAATGGAGCAGTTGACGGAAGCGGACTCCCGGGGGTAGTAGGGAGGAGGAGCGGCCAGCATACCCTACATCAAATGAGGCGTCGAAAAAAAGGGCATGGGCTGGATTAGCAGGCATGGAAGACATATGGCTAGCATAACGACTTAGAAGGACCGCTCGCCGATTGGACAACGGAGGTTCAGAAGTCTCAGCATAAAGGCTTTCCACAGGGCTAGTGTAAAAAGCTCCAGACACTAAACGTAATCCACGGTGGTGGATAGAGTCGAGACGCCGAAGAATAGACGGCCGAGCAGAGGAGTAGACTATGCTTCCATAATCCAATTTCGAGCGCACTAAGGCGCGATAGAGGCGGAGAAGGACCACTCGGTCCGCTCACCAGGAGGTACCATTCAGGACACGGAGGGTGGTAAGCGATCGCAGACAGCGAGCCGAAAGATAGGAAACGTGGGAGGACCAGCACAGTTTTCTGTCAAACGTAAGACCCAAGAATTTAGCGACGTCTGAAAACGGAAGGTTGACAGGTCCTAGATGTAAGGAGGGCGGAAGAAACTCCTTACGTCGCCAAAAATTAACACAAACAGTCTTACTGGGAGAGAACGGAAGCCTGTTTCGATGCTCCAAGAGTGGAGGCGATCGAGACATCCTTGAAGACGTCGTTCAAGAAGGCTAGTCCGTTGATAGCTGTAGTAGATCGCAAAATCATCCACAAAGAGGGAGCCCGAGACATCGGGAAGGAGACAATCCATAATTGGATTTATAGCGATGGCAAACAGTACAACACTCAGCACGGAGCCCTGGGGTACCCCGTTTTCTTGGGAGAAAGTGCGGGAGAGAGTAGTGTTCACCCGCACCCTAAATGTGCGCTCTGCCATAAATTCGCGAAGAAAAAGGGGCAGCCGGCCTCGAAAGCCCCAAGAGAACAGTGTGCGGAGGATGCCTGTCCTCCAACAGGTATCGTATGCTCGCTCCAGATCAAAAAATATTGCTACCGTTTGGCGTTTCCGGAGAAAATTGTTCATGATATAAGTGGAGAGAGCAACAAGATGGTCAACTGCAGAACGATGCTTTCAGAATCCGCATTGGGCAGGTGTTAAAAGACTGCGGGATTCCAGCCACCACGCTAAACGGTAATTCACCATACGCTCCAAAACCTTACAGACACTACTCGTGAGAGAAATGGGCCGATAGCTAGAGGGGAGATGTTTGTCCTTTCCAGGTTTCGGAACAGGAACGACGATAGCTTCCCGCCATCGTCTGGGAAAAGTACTGTCGGTCCAAATTCGATTATAAAGGCGAAGGAGGTAACGCAGACTATGGGTTGATAAATGCAGCAACATTTGGACGTGGATACCATCTGGTCCTGGGGCGGAGGAGCGAGAAGAAGAGAGTGCATGTTGGAGTTCCCGCAAGGAGAAAACAGTATTGTAGTTTTCGCGATTTTGAGAGGAGAAAGCAAGAGGTCGCACTTCAGCTGCACGTTTCTTCGGGAGAAACGCTGGCGGGTAATTTGAAGAGCTCGAAATCTCGGCAAAGTGCTGACCCAACGAGTTAGAAATTGCGACGGGGTCCACTAATGTGTCATGCGCGACAGTGAGCCCAGAGACCGGGGAGAAACTAGGCGCGCCTGAGAACCGTCGAAGCCGACTCCAAACTTCCGAGGCGGGAGTGAAGGTGTTAAATGAGCTAATAAAGAATTTCCAGCTTGCCTTCTTGCTATCGCAGATGACACGACGGCATCGCGCTCGTAGCTGCTTATAGCGGATACAGTTGGCCAAAGTAGGATGGTGGCGGAAAACGCGGAGAGCACGTCGCCGCTCACGTAGTGCATCACGGCATGCCTCGTTCCACCAAGGAACTGGGGGGCGCCGGGGCAATTCGGAGGTGCGTGGTATTGAATGTTCCGCAGCTGTAAGAATAACGTCGGTAATATGTGTGACCTCATCGTCGACGCTGGGAAAGTGACGGTCATCGAATGTCGCTAGTGACGAAAAAAGTGTCCAATCGGCTTGAGCAAACTTCCAGCGTCGCAGGCGCATATATGGCCGTTGAGGCTGCAGTCTAAGGACACATGGAAAGTGGTCACTGGAGTGTGTATCATCAAGGGCGAACCATTCGAAGCGCCGAGCTAGCGGAACAGTACCGACCGCAAGGTCCAAATGAGATAAATTTGCCGTGGAGGCAGACAAAAACGTAGGGACCCCAGTGTTGAGGCAAACTAGATCTGCTTGGTGGAAGACGTCTAGCAATAGTGAGCCACGTGGACAAGGATGTGGAGATCCCCAAAGCGGGTGGTGGGCATTGAAGTCCCCAACCAGCAAGTATGGGGGTGGAAGCTGACCAAGAAGATGAAGGAGATCAGCTCGTGCCATTGGTGTGGACGATGGAATGTATACAGTACAAAGAGAGAACGTGTATCCGGCAAGGGAAAGACGGACGGCGACAGCTTGGAAGGAAGTGTTTAAATGGATTGGGTGATAATGGACAGTTTCATGGAGAAGAATCATGTGTCCTCCGTGTGCTGGAGTGCCTACAACAGAGGGGAGATCATATCGGACGGACTGAAAATGAGGGAGAACAGAGCGGTCATGGGAACGCAGCTTTGTTTCCTGAAGACAGAAGATGACCGGCGAGTAGGATTGTAAGAGGATCGACAATTCATCCCGATTGGCTCGAATACCGCGGATATTCCAGTGGATAATGGACATAGGGTGAACAGAAAATGGAGGAATGGGACCAAGGTCGCTGTCAACTCAACGACTGCTCGGAGCTTGCGACCGACAGCATGGAATGGCATTCAGCCGAAGGCAGAAGATCCTGATCCATAGGTTGGTCAGGAGCAGCTCCTGCCACCAGCGACCGGCCGGCTGATCGGCCGCCAGAAGTGCGCCTCGGCGACACAGAAGACGGCCGAGGGCGACTTCCGCCAGGTGGTGCTGTAGATGGGACACGCCTTGGCGGAGAAGGAGAGGAACTGGGTTTCTTTGTAGCCTTCTTGGAAGTATGATGTTTAGAGGAAGGAGGAACCGATGGTTGGGAAGTTGCCGTACGTAAAAACTCTTCACGAGTATGCTCTTTTTTCGAAGTCTTGGTGTCTGACTTTTGGGCTCGAGATTTAGCAGAACTCGACAAAGGGTGAGCCAGAGAGTGGGCAGGCGAAAGTGGTGAGGTTGAACGGGCGATCTTTGCGCTGGCCGATCTGACGACCGTGGCACTAAAGGTGAGGTCGCAAGTCTGCGTGGCCGCCTCCTTTGTTGGCCGAGGAGAAGCAAGGACAGTGCTGTAGTTTCCTTTCTGAGGCACGGTGGGCTCTCGACTGGCGAATAATTTTCGAGCAGCAAAGGTCGACACCTTTTCCTTCACCCTAATTTCCTGGATGAGTTTTTCGTCCTTAAAAACGGGGCAATCTCGAGAGGAAGCGGCGTGGTCACCCATACAGTTGATGCAGCGAGGGGATGGAGGTGGACAAGCACCCTCATGGGCATCCCTGCCACACGTAACACATTTGGCCGGATTGGAACAGGACTGGCTGGTGTGATTGAACCGCTGGCACCGATAGCAACGCGTAGGGTTCGGGACGTAAGGGCGAACGGAAATTATCTCATAGCCGGCTTTGATTTTCGATGGTAGTTGAACTTTGTCAAATGTCAAGAAGACAGTGCGGGTTGGAATGATGTTCGTGTCAACCCTTTTCATAACCCTATGAACAGCCGTTACGCCCTGGTCAGACAGGTAGTGCTGAATTTCTTCGTCAGACAGTCCATCGAGGGAGCGTGTATAAACGACTCCACGCGAGGAATTTAAGGTACGGTGCGGTTACACCCGGACAGGGAAGGTGTGTAGTAGTGACGTACGCATCAATTTTTGTGCCTGGAGGGCACTGACTGTTTCTAACAACAGGGTGCCATTCCGTAATCTGGAACAAGACTTTACAGGACCTGCAATTGCGTCGACACCTTTCTGAATAATGAAAGGGTTGACCGTGGAGAAGTCGTGACCTTCGTCAGACCAAGAAACAACAAGGAACTGTGGCAACGATGGAAGAACTGACTGTGGTTGAGACTCAGTGAACTTACGTTTGTGAGCAGACATAGTGGAAGGTGAGGAAACCATTGCGGAAGAATCCCCCATGATTACCGGCGTCTCTGATGGCGCGCTCCTCCCTTGTGGGGGCCCTCTCTGAGGGCACTCCCGCCTTAGGTGATTGTTCACACCTCAGGTCACACCTCCCGACAAACGGACGGAGGGACCAATCGGCACTTTCGGAAGGTATCAGCTCGGGTAATCACCCCTCCCTGGGCCTGGCCGTTACCAGGGGGTACGTACCTGTCCTACCTGTCTACCCGGGGCGGGGAATTACGCGTTACCCCGTCACCGGCTACGCATGGAAGTGCGTGGGTTGGCCTTCAGACACGCACAGGGAGGAAGAAAGAGAAAGGGAAAGGAAAGAAGAGAGGTCTCAAACGCCACAGCGGAGAAGGTAGAGAGAAGAGATAAGGAAAAGAGAAGGACAAAGGAAGGATGAAGACTTACAAGCAAGGAATGAAGGCGAAGAATGTAGTATATGTACAAGCGTCCGTCTCCGGACGTAGGCACAAACCATAACCCCAGAGAAAGGGAAAGAAAGAGCCAGAGGTGAAGGGGGGGGGGGTGGCGAAGATGGGGAATGGGGAAGGATGCGGAAAGGGAAGGTATGCAGCCCGGAAAGGAAGGAAGGCCACATCAGCTCGGGGTCCCGTGCTCGCTACGCACGTATCCACAAAAGAGTTGTGGATCCCCTGGGGGGGCACTGGTGTCTGAAACATGTTTCTCAGTGCTTTTCGGCAGTGAATTTGCACCGGCAACATTCACATTTTGACAAGCAGAAAATGTGTCTTGGCTTATTTGAGAAAACGGTGAGGACCCAAAACCTGTATCTACAGTATTTGAGGGATTGTGTCCTGTCATTTCGGATTCCTGAGAAGAGCTGTTGCCGACCGATCGATCGATAATGCTTCCCTGTTCACTAATTGTTTCACTGTCTACGCCATTATTTGCCACCTGCTCCATTTCCCTATGCACAATTACCAAATTACCACTTTGAATGTCTGTTAATTCATTACACAGTGGTGCTGATAAGTTATGCTCGTCGTCACTATTATTTCTCAGTTTACTTTGTAGCCTAGTGTTATGTTTTTCACACGCCATTATTTATATTTCACACGATAACACAGAAAAGCACAATTTGAAGAGCAAAATAAGAAAACACATTAACATAGCATTGAAAATAATATCTAGTTAATTGCTAGCGCAGCTGTGAAATACTTGGTGCAAATCTACATGCATGCCACAACTGTTTTACTGTACAACAATGAAAAACTACAACTACAAAGGAAATTCTGTCTATGATTACGTGCTAGCAATAAACAATAGCTACACTAACTACACAGACTACAAGAAAAAAAAATCAGAAGTCTCCAGTGAGGTATCCTGGTAGGGTCGCCATATGAAACGTCCCCTTAGAAAAATTATTGAATTACTGTGCTGATAAATCTCTTACATTATTTGATTTTCAGATAGCTGAGCAAAACTGAATGTACTCAGATATTTCGCTCTTTACCTATTCTGATTAACACTAAACTGACACACAATATTTTTTAGCGCAATGCAATCTGACTTTCAATAATCCCTACAAAAGAATGGACCTGACTAACATTAACCTATGCCTTTCACAAATCACTTACCTCACAAAAATCTTCGTTACTCAAACTACTGCAATACAGTGAACGCCACTACTGCCAGCTAAATAAAAGATTCAAACTACTGAAGGCACTAACTACTGATAGGCATCGTTACCAAATGAAAGATTTTGATAGAGAACAAACAATGTATTTACCTTAATAGAGTTCGAAAGTCATAATATATATAGCAGTTCATGACATCCATTCTTACAAATATACTGTTTCTGATGGAAACACGTCCAGATCATCTGCTCTCAAAAATCCGCCATCTCACTTCCCCACATCCACCACTGCTGGTGGCTCACCTCCAACTACGCAACACTACACACTGTTAACAGCCAACAGCCCAACACTACAATAGCGAATATTACAACAATGCCACCCAGCCACAGACTGCACACAGCACAGCCAGTGATTTTCATACAGAGCGCAACATGGCGTTACCAATATAAAAACTTAAACAGCCTACTTACAACATACATGTATATTCATTGTCTTAATAATACTAGTACTTACAGTTTTGCCCACTATGTATCGTGTCTGTCACTTGACACCACTTTATGTGGTAATAAAGAATATATGTAATAAAAATGTTTAGAAATATGGAATTAATGAGATCAATTTTTCGGCGCTCGGACAAGCACAACAAGCTGGGCTATGCCTGTAAATGGATTCATATTAGTTCGGCATGGACGAAATAGTCTTTCTCTTTTGTAGATTTACGCTTCCATGTTAATAATACTACGTCCGCTCGCCGTGTCCACCTACAAAATGTCCGTGGTATGGTAATCGGATCTTCGTGGTAACTCCGAAGTACACAGGTGAGCTTCTTCAACTCGTCTGTATTACAGTACTAATTGGAATAATAACTCAATTTTTCATTCACGAAATACGATTGTATTACTTCTTTTACACACATAAAAAATACAGACTTTTCACTTATTCTCATAACCAAAGTGGCTACCGCCGATTACTCTCTTAAATAACGTGCGTCTACCTTAGTTCATTAGCAGAGAGCGAGTCCTTGCTCTTACCGAGGAACAGGAATAAAACATCAGATGTTTTCTAACATTTGAAAATCAAAACTACATGACGGTAGGCGCGGGCTCTTCGCTGGGCTACCGCTTCAGCTTTTCTCTTTGCCTTTCAGCAAAACGAAAACATGAAAGCAATAAATGCAAAAGGTACATCACAATGACTACACTTCATACCAATACTTTCAGAAAAGACTTCCTGACACTTAAATCTATACTTGACGTTAAAAAATTTCTCTTCTTGAGAAAAGCTTTCCTTGCCAGAGCCGGTCTACATTTTATGTCCTCTCCATTTCGACCATCATCAGTTGCTTTACTCCCCAGACAGCGAAACTCATCGCCTACCTTAAGTGTCTCATTTCCTAATCTAATTCCTTCAGCAACACCTTATTTAATTCGACTACATTCCATTATCCTCGTTTTGGTTTTGTAGATGTTCATCTTATATCCTCCTTTCAAGTCACTGTCCATTCCGTTCAACTGCTCTTCCAGGCCCTTGGTTGTCTGACAGAATTACAACGACATCGTTAAACCTCAAAGTTGTTATTTCTTCTCCATGGATTTTATTTCGTACTCCAAATTTTTCTTTTGTTTCCTTTACTGCGTGCTAAATATACAGATTGAATAATATTGGGGATTGGATACTCCGTTTTCAACCACTGCTTCCCTTTCATGCTCCTCGACTCGTATGACTGCCATCTGGTTTCTGTACAAATTGTAAATAGCCTTTCGCTCCCTGTATTTTACCCCTGCCAACTTCCGAATTTGAAAGAGAGTATTCCAGTCAACATTGTCAAAAGCTTTCTCTAAGTCTACAAATGCTGGTAACGTAGGTTTGCCTTTCCTTAATCTATTTTCTAAGATAAGTCGTAGGGTCAGTGTTGCCTCACGTGTTCCAACATTTCTATGGAATCCTAACTGATCTTCCCCGAGGTCGGCTGCTACCAGTTTTTCCATTCGTCTGTAAAGAATTCGTGTTAATATTTTGCAGCCGTGAATTATTAAACTGATAGTTCGGTAATTTTCACACCTGTCGACACCTACTTTCTTTGGGATTGGAATTGTTATATTCTTCTTGAAATCTGAGGGTATTTCACCTGTCTCATACATCTTGCTCACCGGATGGTAGAGTTTTGTCGTGACTGGCTCTCCCAAAGCTAGTATAAGTTCTAATGGAATGTTGTCTTCTCCCAGGGCCTTTTTTTGACTTAGAGTTTCAGTGCTCCGTCAAATTCTTCACGCAGTATAATATCGCCCATTTCGTCTTCATCTACGTCCTCTTCCGTTTCCATAATATTGTCCTAAAGTACATCGCCCCTGTATAGACCTTCTATATACTCCTCCCACCTTTCTGATTTCACTTCTTTTCTTAGGCCTGTTTTCCCATCTGCGCTCTTGGTATTCACACAGATGGCTATCTTTTCTCCACAGATCTCTTTAATTTTCCTGTAGGCAGTACCTAACTTACCTCTTGTGATAAATGGCTCTATGTCCTAACATTTGTCCTCTAGCCATTACTACTTAGCCATTTTGCACTTCCTGTTGATCTCATTTTTGAGACATTTGTATTTCTTTTCGCCTGCTTCATGTGCTGCATTTTTATATTTTCTCCTTTCATTACTTAGATTCAATATCTCATATGTTATCCAAGGATTTTTACCTACCCTTGTCTTTTTACCTACTTAATCCTCTGCTGCCTTCTCTACTTCATCGCTCAAAGTTATCTTCTTCTACTGAATTTCTTTCCCTTGTATTCGTTAATCGGTCCCTAATGCTCTGTCTGAACTCTCTACAGTCTTTGGTTCTTTCAGTTTATCCAGGTCCCATCTCCTTAAATTCATACATTTTCCCAGTTCATAACCAATAAATTGTGGTCAGAGTCCACATCTGTCCCTGGAAGTGTCTTACAATTTAAAACCTGGTTCCTAAATCTTTGTCTTACCATTATATAATCTATCAGAAATCTTGGCGGGGGGGAGGGGGGTGTAAAGGGTGACGCCACTGGGCACACTGGATGACTGGAAACGAGTGATATGGGAGTTGCAGCTTTACTGTATGATTAAATGATGATGGTGTCCTCTTGGGTAAAATATTCCGGAGGTAAAATAGTCCCCCATTCGGATCTCCGGGCAGGGACTACTCAAGAGGACGTCGTTATCAGGAGAAAGAAAAATGGCATTCTACGGATCGGAGCGTGCAGTGTCAGATCCCTTAATCGGGCAGGTAGGTTAGAAAATTTAAAAAGGGAAATGGATAGGTTAGAGTTAGATATAGTGGGAATTAGTGAAGTTCGGTGGCAGGAGGAACAAGACTTTTGGTCAGGTGATTACAGGGTTATAAATACAGAATCAAATAGGGGTAATGCAGGAGTAGGTTTAATAATGAATAAAAAAATAGGAGTGCGGGTTAGCTACTACAAACAGCATAGTGAACGCATTATTGTGGGCAAGATAGACACAAAGCCCATGCCTACTACAGTAGTACAAGTTTATATGCCAACTAACTCTGCAGATGATGAAGAAATTGATGAAATGTACGACGAGATAAAAGAAATTATTCAGGTAGTGAAGGGAGACGAAAATTTAATAGTCATGGGTGACTGGAATTCGTCAGTAGGAAAAGGGACAGAAGGAAACATAGTAGGTGAATATGGATTGGGGGGAAGGAATGAAAGAGGAAGCTGCCTTGTAGAATTTTGCACAGAGTATAACTTAATCATAGTTAACACTTGGTTCAAGAATCATGAAAGAAGGTTGTACACCTGGAAGAATCCTGGAGATACTAAAAGGTATCAGATAGATTATATAATGGTAAGACAGAGATTTAGGGACCGGGTTTTAAATTGTAAGACATTTCCTGGGGCAGATGTGGATTCTGACCACTATATATTGGTTATGAACTGCAGATTGAAACTGAAGAAACTGCAAAAAGGTGGGAATTTAAGGAGATGGGACCTGGATAAACTGAAAGAACCAGAGGTTGTAGACAGTTTCAGGGAGAGCATAAGGGAACAATTGACAGGAATGGGGGAAAGAAATACAGTAGAAGAAGAATGGGTAGCTCTGAGGGATGAAGTAGTGAAGGCAGCAAACGATCAAGTAGGTAAAAAGACGAGGGCTAATAGAAATCCTTGGGTAACAGAAGAAATATTGAATTTAATTGATGAAAGGAGAAAATATAAAAATGCAGTAAATGAAGTAGGCAAAAAGGAATACAAACGTCTCAAAAATGATATCGACAGGAAGTGCAAAATGGCTAAGCAGGGATGGCTAGAGGACAAATGTAAGGATGTAGAGGCTTGTCTCACTAGGGGTAAGATAGATACTGCCTACAGGAAAATTAAAGAGACCTTTGGAGAGAAGAGAACCACTTCTACGAATAGCAAGAGCTCAGATGGCAACCCAGTTCTAAGCAAAGAAGGGAAGGCAGAAAGGTGGAAGGAGTATATATAGGGTTTATACAAGGGCGATGTACATGAGGACAATATTATGGAAATGGAAGAGGATGTAGATGAAGACGAAATGGGAGATAAAATACTGCGTGAAGAGTTTGACAGAGCACTGAAAGACCTGAGTCGAAACAAGGCCCCGGGAGTAGACAACATTCCATTAGAACTACTGATGGCCTTGGGAGAGCCAGTCATGACAAAACTCTACCATCTGGTGAGCAAGATGTATGAGACAGGCGAAATACCCTCAGACTTCAAGAAGAATATAATAATTCCAATCCCAAAGAAAGCATGTGTTGACAGATGCGAAAATTACCGAACTATCAGTTTAATATGTCACAGCTGCAAAATACGAACGCGAATTCTTTACAGACGAATGGAAAAACTGGTAGAAGCGGACCTCAGGATTCCGTAGAAATGTTGGAACACGTGAGGCAATACTAACCTTACGACTTATCTTAGAAGAAGGATTAAGAAAAGGCAAACCTACGTTTCTAGCATTTGTAGACTTAGAGAAAGCTTTTGACAATGATAAGTGGAATACTCTCTTTCAAATTCTGAAGGTGGCAGGGGTAAAATACAGGGAGCGAAAGGCTATTTACAATTTGTACAGAAACCAGATGGCAGTTATAAGAGTCGAGGGGCATGAAAGGGAAGCAGTGGTTGGGAAAGGAATGAGACAGGGTTGTAGCCTCTCCCCGATTTTATTCAATCTGTATATTGAGCAAGCAGTAAAGGAAACAAAAGAAAAATTCGGAGTAGGTATTAAAATCCATGGAGAAGAAATAAAAACTTTGAGGTTCGCCGATGACATTGTAATTCTGTCAGAGACAGCAAAGGACTTGCAAGAGCAGTTGAACGGAATGGACAGTGTCTTGAAAGGAGGATATAAGATGAACATCAATAAAAGCAAAACGAGGATAATGGATGTAGTCAAATTAAGTCGGGTGATGCTGAGGGAATTAGATTCGGAAATGAGACACTTAAAGTAGTAAAGGAGTTTTGCTATTTAGGGAGTAAAATAACTGATGATGGTCGAAGTAGAGAGGATATAAAATGTAGACTGGCAATGGCAAGGAAAGCGTTTCTCAAGAAGAGAAATTTGTTAACATCGAGTGTAGATTTAAGTGTCAGGAAGTCGTTTCTGAAAGTATTTGTATGGAGTGTAGCCATGTATGGAAGTGAAACATGGACGATAACTAGTTTGGACAAGAAGAGAATAGAAGCTTTCGAAATGTGGTGCTACAGAAGAATGCTGAAGATAAGGTGGGTAGATCACGTAACTAATGAGGAGGTATTGAATAGGATTGGGGAGAAGAGAAGTTTGTGGCACAACTTGACTAGAAGAAGGGATCGGTTGGTAGGACATATTTTGAGGCATCAAGGGATCACAAATTTAGCATTGGAGGGCAGCGTGGAGGGTAAAAATCGTAGAGGGAGACCAAGAGATGAATACACTAAGCAGATTCAGAAGGATGTAGGTTGCAGTAGGTACTGGGAGATGAAGAAGCTTGCACAGGATAGAGTTGCATGGAGAGCTGCATCAAACCAGCTCAGGACTGAAGACCACAACAACAACAACAGAAATCTTCCAGTGTCTCCAGGCCTCTTATGCGTCTACAGCCTTCTTTAATGATTCTCATACCAAGTGTTAGCTATGATCATGTTATGCTCTGCGAACATTCTATCAGGTGGCTTCCTCTTTCCATCCTTGCCCCCAGTCAGTATACACCTACTACTTTTACTTCTCTTCCTTTCCCTACTATTGAAACCCAGTCTCGCTTGCCTATTAAATTTTCGTGTCCCTTAACTATCTGAGTAATTTCTTTTATCGCACCATACATTTCTTCAATCTTTTCATCATCCGCGGAGCTAGCTGGCACGTAAACTTGTCACCACTGTGATAGGCGTGATGCGTTCACTATGCTGTTCGTAGTAGCTTACCCGCCCTCCTATTTTTTAATTCATTATTAAACCTGCTCCAGCATTAGCACTATTTCAGAGTACACTGTCTGATCAAAAATATTCAGAAATCGATATGTGACGCCGAATTTGTCACGAGAGTCAGACCTGCCAGTATAAAATTAGGCCAGAGAAGTTATGTAGCCAGTAGAACAGCAGTAGCGGCACAGTGGATCCGTGGAGAGAGCTCAGGTACTTCTAACAATGGCTAGTTACTGGGTATCACCTAAGTAATAAAGGCGTCACAGACATTACAAATCTTCTAATACTGCCAAGTCGACTGCTCATGATGTGATTGCGAAGTGGAGACATGAAAGAACGAGATTGATCGTAAGAACTCGAATGAAATCGGCGGAATATTGAGTTCCAAAGTAATTCCAGCAGTCTTCCTAGCAGAATGATTGTGCGCCCCGAGTCAAAATGAGTGGTGCGCGTGCACAATGGTCGAGCAGCTCCTCACACACTCTTTCTGTACGAAGGGGGTGTAAAGGGCGGGGGGAGGGGGGTGTAAAGGGTGACGCCACTGGGCACTGGATGACCGGAAACGAGTGATTTGGGAGTTGATGAGTCACGCTAAACCCTGTGGCAATCCGACGGAAGGGTAAAGGTTGGGCGAATGCCTGGACGACGTACCCGTCATCACATGTACTGCTGAGAGTGAAGTATATAGGAGGCAGTCTCTACGGTATAGGGGTGTTTTTGTCGTTGGAGCGTGGTCAGTTCACGGCGCTCAAGAAAACGCAAAATTCTGAAGGAAATGAATGTATTTTAAAGCGTTGTGTACTGGTTACAGTAGAGTGATGTTTCGGAGACTAATCGTATCTGCATCACAATGGTCCCTTGATCGGCGACTCCATGGAGTGCTGTGTGCACAACGACCATATATGTTAAATTAGAAGGAAGGTCAGCGTTGGCCGTAATATTGATGTTTTATTGATAGCAGACTCGATTTTCGATCACTTAGTGATCATCTTCACTGCTGGAAGTAAAAAATTTTTACATAGCAATCAGTGAGTGAAGACAAAAAACGACAAATACTCCTGAGTATAAACCAATTGTTGGAACGAACATACCTGTACAAATTAAACTCAGACACTGGTATTAAGTTATCAATAACCAAAACTGAGAAGCGATCTCAATAACTGAAGCCGCTGTTTACGTTCACCTATACAGCAGACCTCGGTGTGACAGGGTCTTGGAACGCCCTCTGTGTGGTGTGTGTCACGTGATGACGTAACTCTTTGTTTGCCAAGCGATTACCACAAAATACCAACGTGCACTTGCAAATCATTAAATGAATATTTCAATTTTAAAATTGTACATTAGAAAATGCATAGCAAAAAAAGGACAGGGGGAAATGCAAATCTTGCCAACATACGCTGGCGTGTTATTTTCAAACAACTTAAAAAACTTGCCAGAATAAAACCAACAGGTGAAGTTATATGGTGTCGTATTACAGGACTAGAAAAGAAGAAAAATATACAAATAACATGACATCAAATATAACAGAATTTGTTATAACACAGTAACTGCCATCTGGCGTAGGGAGTCAGAGATATAAGGTTCTTAATTTACGTAAAATATTACATTGAAACCAATAAGTTAAATATATAAATGCAATTGTACAATGTATGTCACAATATAGCACGTCAAAATGCCATGAAACTCATTACGAATTATAAAATTTTTTTTAAAAGGTGCAGATTAACAATTTTTTATCGTATTTAATGACGTGATAAAACACACATCTTATTTATCCCGTTGAGACATATGAACACTTTATATAAATTAAAAAGTCATCGTAATTATGAAACCACAATGTTTTAAAAGCATATTGTGGATGCAGAGATCGTTTAGCGCATTCTTGAGTGAAAACTACTGTTACAAATTGCAAAGAATAAATTATATATTGGATAGAGACAAGTGTACGAAATACGCTAGCTTAGTAGATACCTCCACTGTCACACCTGTTATTTATAGAAAAATTTATCATATGATACAAACAGAACTTGGGTAATAGGAGACAGTGTTCTCTGTAAAGTATAAAAGCTTTGTCCCAAATAAATACATCGCACTCAAGTTATGCTCTTTTTTTGCACAAGCACTGGGTCAGAATCCATCATAAGTGGTAATATACATCATATATCCAGAAAAAACGTCATAAGGTAGGAAAGGTAACAGTACAAATTATTGCCAAAAAATACATCGCACTGTAGGTAAATTAGAGCCAGATTACGTACATTTTTCCGCAATTACTAAAGCAATTAAAATGAAGTGACAAACTAGCAACATAAATAATTACATAAAAGCGATGAGGGTTTGATCTCTTTTCTATTGAGAAACCATATAGATTGTCATAACCGAACACTTAATGTGTAGTGTGCATGGATTTTTTAGAGACCTGTTATGGCCTACTTTGGATATATGATTTTTTTAAATTAATTTTTTAACTTCCAGCACTGAAGATGATCACTAAGTGATCCAAAATCGATTCTACCATCAATAAAACATCAATATTACGGCCAACGCTGACCTTCCTTTTAATTTAACAATGCTCCCTGCCATATAAAAGCGTCTGTGAGGCAATGGCGTGTGAAGAACAACCTTCCTGAAGTGGATTGGCCTGTTCAGAGTCCCGACTTGAACACTGTAGAACACCGGTGAGATGAGTTTAAATGGTGAGTTTGCTCCAGATCAGAGCGTCCTGGTCTCTTGAGGACGATTGGGCGCCTGTTCCTCTACGAACAACCAGACATCTCGTCGGAAGTGTCCCCAGCATATTAAAGACATCATGTATGGAGACTTTTTCACATGAAAATCGTTTACTGGACTAGTCAATAGCAGAACATCGGCAGACACACTTATTTACTGCATCTTAGCAAACATATACAGGGTAATTCACGAAGATATGCAAATGTTTTAAATTGTTATTCTACAAGTAAAACTAAAGAAAAAAGTTGATATGAACATAGGTCCGAAAATGTTTAGTTTCGTAGCTACGGCTAATAAAAGATTTTGCGTGAAACTTAGCAACTTCGCTAATATGAAGCCATCGCAAAACTGTAGGGGCTAAAGTAAAGGACGATTTCCATTTATTTTGTTGTTATTGATCTGGTGAATGTAGTGAAACATGTCCCAGACGTGTATCTGCGGTAGTTTCCAGAACATCCAGAAAAGCAAAGAAGTAATTGCGTAAAATTTTTATTTTATCAACTACATGGCCCAATTAGTTTTTAAATTCTACACAACTGCCCAAAGTTTTCAACAGAAGTTGTAGAGAAATTAATTTTGTAAAAATGATTGTAATAACGTTAGCCGAAACTCTATGAATGTGTCAGATAACCTGCTTCTATTAATACCACAGCTCACGTGAATTCATGTTAAACCGGAAAAACAAACCTCATTGTTAAGGAAGTTGTACATTGTACATACAATTTCACAATGTATTCACAATAAATGTACAAAAATTTCTCCACCGAGTTCAATGCATTTAACTGCACGCGTATGAGCAGATTTCGTTGCTCGTTTCAGTTTCGCAGTACTTCGCTTTTCTGGATGTTCTGGAAAGCTACTGCGCAGACACGTCTGGGACATGTTTTATTAGATTCAGTGGATCAATAAGAACAAAATAGATGGAAATCGTGCTTTACTTTCGCCTTGTACAGCTTTGCGGTGGCTTCATATCAGCGAAGTTGCTAAATTTCAGGCAAAATCTTTTATTAGCCGTAACTCCGTAACTAAACATTTGGGGACCTATGTTTATACGGAATTTTTCTTTAGTTCTGCTTGTAGAATAACATATTAAAATATTTGCATATCTTCGTGAATCACCCTGTATGTGATACGTTCCACTATGTAACGATTCTGCACCTGCATCCAGAATTCCTCCAATTCTACTGTTCTCAGAACAGCAGCTCCTCAACTTTCCAGTAGAGGCAGCTTCTCCAGCTAGTGGAAATGCAGTATCGCTGGAAACACCAAGATGCATTACCTTAAAGTTGTGTTTTTGGTGCAGTCCCAAACACATAGCTGTTCCTTCGTCTAACTGGCTCATTTAGTGGCCTACTTCTGCAACGCTACTGGCCGTATTTTACCAAGCCGCTGTAATTTTTCATTTTTGCCCGTACGTTGGTAATTCCTTCCAAGAAAACCAAGACTGGCGACTGAGTGCCTCAGTCATGCTTTTGCTAATATTACGGCACTCATACAATGTAAACTTTCACGGCCGGTATTGTCTTCACTTAAAACTTCCGGGCTGATAGGCCGTGGTCGAAGTATAAAACTGTCTCCAAACGTTTCGTATCCGACTGCGGGAGACATCCTCGGAGGTAAAGCGGCGAACTGCGAAGAGGACTCGAGGAGGCGCTGATTATATAGGCAGTACAGAGGGCGCCACTGTCGATCACGTGGCGTCGGCTATGAGATTGTCTCTGGTAATGCCAACATTCTCGATTGAAAGTAATCGATCGGCACGCTTGCGGTGCAACGCTGACATCCAAATTTTATCCAGTTTAACACTTTCGTCTTTCCTGTTAAAATTATTACGATGTTTATCAATCTCGATAGCCTCTCTATACAAGCGTGCATAATAATGCGAGGTTTTTGATATGACGCTCGTCTCGCTGAATTTTATTTCATGATCACCTTCCTGGTAAACATGTTCCGCTACGGCCGATTTATCCGTGTGACCCAGGCGGCAATTCCTCTTATGTTCGACAAGACGGGTGTTCACACTTCTCTTTGTGGTACCGATGTAAACCTGTCCACAACTACAAGGAATTTTATATACCCCCGGTGTGGCCAAAGGGTGCCGTGCATCTTTTGCCGACCTTAAAAATTGGACACACGGAGCAGAGGATTTGGATGCCTTCGTGACACATTTAAACAGCATTAATCCGAAAATCCAGTTCACTATGGAGACAGAAAGGAATGGGCAATTGAACTTCCTGGATGTGTCTGTGATTAAACGACCGGACGGAACGTTGGGCCATAAGGTGTATAGAAAGCCCACACATACTGATCGTTATCTACACAAAGATTCAAACCACCACCCTAGACAAAAAAGAGGTGTAATGAAAACTTTGGTAGACAGGGCGCACAAACTTTGTGAACCTGTTTATTTAAAAGATGAGATTGAACATCTACGGTCAGCTTTCGTGAAGAATGGCTTTTCTAGCAAGGATATAGATCGAGCGCTTCGCTCTAGGCAGAGAATCAGGAGTAACGACGAACAACAGTCGTCCATGGGCAAAGTTTTTCTTCCGTTCATTAGCAAGGTCACAGATCGCATTGGGAAACTTTTAGGCAAGTATGAGGTGGAAACTATTTTCAGACCTACTAGGAAAATAAAAGAATTTTTAAGGTCGGCAAAAGATGCACGGCACCCTTTGGCCACACCGGGGGTATATAAAATTCCTTGTAGTTGTGGACAGGTTTACATCGGTACCACAAAGAGAAGTGTGAACACCCGTCTTGTCGAACATAAGAGGAATTGCCGCCTGGGTCACACGGATAAATCGGCCGTAGCGGAACATGTTTACCAGGAAGGTGATCATGAAATAAAATTCAGCGAGACGAGCGTCATATCAAAAACCTCGCATTATTATGCACGCTTGTATAGAGAGGCTATCGAGATTGATAAACATCGTAATAATTTTAACAGGAAAGACGAAGGTGTTAAACTGGATAAAATTTGGATGTCAGCGTTGCACCGCAAGCGTGACGATCGATTACTTTCAATCGAGAATGTTGGCATTACCAGAGACAATCTCATAGCCGACGCCACGTGATCGACAGTGGCGCCCTCTGTACTGCCTATATAATCAGCGCCTCCTCGAGTCCTCTTCGCAGTTCGCCGCTTTACCTCCGAGGATGTCTCCCGCAGTCGGAGACGAAACGTCAGGAGACAGTTTTATACTTCGACCACGGGCTATCAGCCCGGAAGTTTTAAGTGAAGATTACGGCACTGTTTTATTCTGGGAGAAAATCCGGTCAAACATTTGACAGTCTCATTGACGCCAACGCCCGCCCCTTCTTAATCGCCCGTATTGCTTAATCCATGAACCGGGTTTACATGGCGTGAATGCAGTGTCATGCATGTTCACTGGAGGTACATCCCGTTGAGACAACGAGAGATGATTCCGAGGGTTGATACTACATAGGACAGTTCGATAACTACGGACCACACTGACAGAGAACTGGAACAGCGAACACAGAGAATCTCTCAACAGCCTCGTGAACGCATATCGTATCTTCGGCAATGCAGGTACGGCATCAGACACTCTTTGGAAAGAGACGCTCTACAGGAGCGTCGCGAGTACAAATAATACTGTTGTATATCTTTGTACCAGACTATTTTGTAAACTGTAGGAAATTGTAACGTAATGTTAGAGTCTAACATAAAGCGGAAAAGGCAAACATATCCTCCTATCTAGATTCATTATAAATCCCAGTAACCGATTTTCCTTTGAAGATATGCCTGCTTTGATGATAGTCTCCAACCAAATCGTGAACCCACAATGAACGTAACTGAGTCACACGAGTAAGTAACTGTAGTAATAATATCTAATAAAGATGTCTAAAAATGAGATGACAGGACATGCAAGCTATCAAAGCAAGAGTGGCTAGACGAGAAATGCAACGCTGTAGAGGGAGGCCTGACTATGGAAATGATACATGTAGCGTATAGGAAAATTAAAGAAAGCTATGAGGAAAAGAAATGCACTTGTATCAATATTAAGATTTCAGATGACAAGCCTGTACTAAGCAAAGGTGGAAAGAACATGTAAACGTTCTATATAAGGAAAACAAACTCAAAGAAAATATTATAGAAAAGGAAGACGAAGTAAATTAAGACCAAATTCAATAGGTAGACAACATTCCCTAAGAAATATTGAGATTATAGCCAAGACAAAAATATTCCACCTCGTATGCGAGATGTGTCAGACATGCAAAATGATTCCAGACTTCAAGAAGAATATGTTGTTGTTGTTGTGGTCTTCAGTCCTGAGACTGTTTTGATTCAGCTCTCCATGCTACTCTATCCTGTGCAAGTTTCTTCATCTCTTAGTACCTACTGCAACCCACATCCTTCTGAATGTGCTTAGTGTATTTGTCTCTTGGTCTCCCTCTACGATTTTTACCCTCCTCGCTGCCCTCCAATACTAAATTGCTGATCCCTTGATGCCTCAGAACTTGTCCTACCAGCCGATCCCTCCCTCTACTCAAGTTGTGCCACAAACTCCTATTCTCCACTATTCTATTCAATACCTCCTCATTAGTTATGTGATCTACCCGTCAAATCTTCAGCATTCTTCTGTAGCACGACATTTCGAAAGCTTCTATTCTCTTCTTGGCCAGACTATTTATCGTCCATGTTTCACTTCCATACGTGGCTACACTCCATAAAAGTACTTTCAGAAACTGCTTCCTGACACTTAAATTTATTATGTTAACAAATTTCTCTTCTTCAGAAACGCTTTCCTTCCCATTACCAGTCTACATTTTATCTCTACTTCAACCATCATCAGTTATTTTGCTCCCCAAATAGCAAAACTTCTTTACTACTTTAAGTGTCTCATTTCCTAGTCTAATTCCCTCAGCATCACCCGATTTAATTTGACTACATTCCATTATCCTCGTTTTGGTTTTCTTGATGTTCGACTTATATCCTCCTTTCAAGACACTATCCATTTCTTCAACTGCTCTTCCAAGTCCTTTGCTGTCTCTGACAATACAGTGTCATCGGCGAACCTCAAAATTTTTATTTCTTCCCCATCGATTTTAATACCTACTTCGAAGATTATAATAGTTGTTATTCCAATAAAGGTTCAGTCATGAAATTTACTGTACCATATTTAAAGAAAAAAAGAAAAACTGGTCGAAATACCCTGGAGGGTGGGGAGGGGGTAGGTTAGAGACGACCTATGTGAGGGAGGGAAGGTATTTTGGATTCTGGAGAAACGTAGGAACACCTGAGACCGTACTGGCACCACAATCTTATATTGGAAAATAGACTGGTTAAAGAGAAACCGAAGTTCAGGCATTTGTAGATTTAGACAAAGAAATTCTGAAGATAGCCCGGATAAAATACAGGGAGCGAACTTTATCTATAGATTGTACAGAAAACAGACTGCAGCTGTAAGAGTCGATGGTCAAGAAAAGAAAGCAGTAGTTTAGAAGGCAGTGAAACTGAGTTGTAGCCTCTTCCCAACGCTTTCAGTTCTAAACTGCGCAAGCGGTAAAGAAAACCAAGGAGAAATCTGGAAACAGTATTAATGATGAGAGAGAATAAATAATATGTTGGCGTTTGCCAGTGGCACTGTAATTCTCTCACAGATGGCAGAGGACTTAATATAGCATTTGAACGGAATGTCTAGTATCTTAAAAAGAGGTGATATGATGAATATCAACAAAAGTAAAAGAAAAAAGAGGGTAATGGAATGCCACCGAAGTAAATCATGTGTTGCTTATCTTGTTAGATTAGGAAATAATATAATAGAAGTAGTCGATTAGTTTTGTTATTTGAATAGCATGATAGCCGACGATACTCAAAGCAGAGAGGATATGAAAAGCAGGACGGCAATCGCAAGAAAAGCGTTTCAGAAGAAAGGAAAGTTGGTAACATCAAATATAAATTTAACGGTTGGTTTTGAAGTTATTTGTATGAAGCATATGGTCTTGTTCGGGAGTGAAACGTGAACGATAAGCACTTCAGACAAGAGGAGAATAGAAACTGCTAAAATGTGGTGCTACAGAAGAATGTTGAAATTGGTAGGATAGATTGAGTAACTTGTAGATGTAGGCTGGATTTATTTTTCAGAGGCGGAGAGACATACGAGGTGTGGCTAGAAAAAAACCGGACTAGTACTGGTGAAACAATAAAACGAATGCAATAAGGCTGAAAGTCGCGTGGCCTGTCACGTGACTCTCGCTCCGCCTACTGCTCGAGTTTCATCTGCCTCCTGCACTCAGTCTGCCCGTGGCGTCTGTTTTAAGTAGTTGACGTTTTGTCTGTGCGTCGGAAAATGTTGAGTGTACAGAAAGAACATCGTGTTAACATCAAATTTTGTTTCAAACTAGGAAAATCTGCAAGTGAAACGTTTGTAATGTTACAACAAGTGTACAGCGATGATTGTTTATCGCGAACACAAGTGTTTGAATGGTTTAAACGATTTAAAGATGGCCGCGAAGACACCAGTGATGACACTCGCACTGGCAGACCATTGTCAGCAAAAACTGATGCAAACATTGAAAAAATCGGTAAACTTGTTCGACACTTTCCTTGTCAACTCCTGTTAACTCAGACACTGCTCTGATTGTTAAACGGCGATCTTGTCGAACAAGTTTACCAATTTTTTCAATGTTTGCATCAGTTTTTGCTGACAATGGTCTGCCAGTGCGAGTGTCATCACTGGTGTCTTCGCGGCCATCTTTAAATCGTTTAAACCATTCAAACACTTGTGTTCGCGATAAACAATCATCGCCGTACACTTGTTGTAACATTACAAACGTTTCACTTGCAGATTTTCCTAGTTTGAAACAAAATTTGATGTTAACACGCTGTTCTTTCTGTACACTCAACATTTTCCGACGCACAGACAAAACGTCAACTACTTAAAACAGACGCCACGGGCAGACTGAGTGCAGGAGGCAGATGAAACTCGAGCAGTAGGCGGAGCGAGAGTCACGTGACAGGCCACGCGACTTTCAGCCTTATTGCATTCGTTTTATTGTTTCACCAGTACTAGTCCGGTTTTTTTCTAGCCACACCTCGTAGGATAGAGCTCAAATAGCTGCATAAAATTAGTCTTCGGAGTGGATTCCGCAACTAAAGCAACATGGTTTTGTCATTCTTCGCAGTCACTCTGAAATATCTCCGTACCTCTAAAAAGGCCGAAAACACGATGATGTCTCTTGCTTAGGAATTGTCAAGGAATAAAAAATCTAGAAGGCGAAAGAAACACAAACAACGATGGAGCAGACAGTGCGCAAGTAATAGTGTTTTCCATTTACACACCTAGTAAATCTTGTCTGCTTAGTAAGTGAAGTTAATTTCTTGTGGTATTTGAATTCGGGTACTTGACAGCATTCACAGAAAGTCGAGCGAAAGTAGCCGACTCGCTGAACACGTTTCTACACAAGCAGCACGATGCGTCTGCAAGACAGATGCAGAGACGCTGAGCCCGCCTTTAAGGGCGTTGCCTGCAGCACCGCTTTAAAGCTGTAAAACGGTGTTCGGAAATGCGGCGCAGCGGGTTCGCGTTTAATCTGGGCGCAAACAGCGCCCGGGGCGGCACCGGTTCACACCCCGTAATAGCCTTTGATACGGCGCGCACGCTGGCGCGATGGGCTGATACGGCGTCGCATTTGCAGGTGCCGCCAGCAGTTAATTACGTGCGGTACGGTTTACACTGTGCGTTAGCGGGCCCGCAGCCGCCAGTCGCCTAACACAGCCGCACCCCAGCCTTTCCGCGTCCACATCGCTAGGGGAGCACGCACAAAGTGAGGCTCCAGGTGTCTGAAATACGAGTACCTAAGAAGAGCGTTCCAGGAAAAGTGATACGCCAAAGGAGACCCGTGGCGCGAAACATCACTTAAACTTTCGCCAACGACACAAGATTTCCAACAGGCGCTCACGTTTCAGTTTTTCGAATAAAGACATCACTGACTCTTTAGATTACTGAGGAACTCATTTTTCCTATACCTTTTTTTATTTATTTACACGTCAAGTTCCGTAGGAACCCGGCACATTGTCCTCGATGGTGAGTGTTCATCGGCGGCGAGGGTATCGTCTGGAGTGCCCCAGGGAAGTGTGGTAGGTCCGCTGTTGTTTTCTATCCACATAAATGATCTTTTGGATAGGGTGGATAGCAATGTGCGGCTGTTTGCTGATGATGCTGTGGTGTACGGGAAGGTGTCGTCGTCGAGTGACTGTAGGAGGATACAAGATGACTTGGACAGGATTTGTGATTCGTGTAAAGAATGGCAGCTAACTCTAAATATAGATAAATGTAAATTAATGCAGATGAATAGGAGAAAGAATCCCGTAATGTTTGAATACTCCATTAGTAGTGTAGCGCTTGACACAGTCACGTCGATTAAATATTTAAGCGTAACATTGCAGAGCGATATGAAGTGGGACAAGCATGTAATGGCAGTTGGGGGGAAGATGTGGTTCATCTGTAAAGGAGGCCGCTTATAAAACACTAATACGACCTATTGTTTAGTACTGGTCGAGCGTTTGGGATCCCTATCAGGTCGGATTGAGGGAGGACATAGAAGTAATTCAGAGGCGGGCTGCTAGATTTGTTACTGGTAGGTTTGATCATCACGAGAGTGTTACGGAAATGCTTCAGGAACTCGGGTGGGAGTCTCTAGAGGAAAGGAGGCGTTCTTTTCGTGAATCGCTACTGAGGAAATTTAGAGAACCATCATTTGAGGCTGACTGCAGTACAATTTTACTGCCGCCAACTTAAATTTCGCGGGAAGACCACAAAGATAAGATAACAGAGATTAGGGATCGTACAAGGTATATAGGCAGTCATTTTTCCCTCATTCTGTTTAGGAGTGGGACACGGAGAGAAGATGCTAGTTGTGGTACGAGGTACCCTCCGCCACACACCGTATGGTGGATTGCGGAGTATGTATGTAGATGTAGATGTAGACCAAACTGAGGAGCAAATCTCCAAGGTTATGGAACGTGTCATTGCATGAAATTACAACATAAAAGTAATAACACATAAAAATAAAATTTGTATGAAACCAAAAAAAGTCAAGCAGTAAGTTTCAATAAACGCAGTCAACAACATAACATAAGAATCAGCTTAATTTTTCAAGGAACTCCTCAACAGAATACGAGTGACCCATGAGGTAACTCTTCAGTTTAGATTTGAAAGCGCATGGACTACTCCTAAGATTTTTAAGTTCTTGTGGTAGCCTATTGATAATGTATGCAGCAGTATACTGCACACCTTTCTACACGAGAGTTAAGGAAGACCGATCCAAATGCAGGTTGGATTTCTGCCGAGTATTAACTGAGTGAAAGCTGCTTGTTCTTGGGAATAATGTGACATTGTTAACAAGAAACGACAGTAAATAATACACTACTGGCCATTAAAATTGCTACACCACGAAGATGACATGCTACTAGACGCGAAATTTAACCGACAGGAAATGCAAATGATTAGCTTTTCAGAGCATTCACACAAGGTTGGCGCCGGTGGCGACACCTACAACGTGCTGACATGAGGAAAGCTTCCAACCGATTTCTCATACACAAACAGCAGTTGACCGGCGTTGCCTGGTGAAACGTTGTTGTGATGCCTCGTGTAAGGGGGAGAAATGCGTACCATCACGTTTCAGACTTTGATAAAGGTCGGATTGTAGCCTATCGCGACATTGCTGCTCGTGTTGGTCGAGATCCAATGACTGTTAGCAGAATATGGAATCGGTGGTTTCAGGAGGGCAATACGGAACGCTGTGCTGGATCCCGACGGCCACTAGCAGTCGAGATGACAGGCATCTTATCCTCATGGCTGTAACGGATCGTGCAGCCACGTCACGATCCCTAACAGATGGGGACGTTTGCAAGACAACAACTGTCTGCACGAAGACTTCGACGACGTTTGCAGCAGCATGGACTATCAGCTCGGAGACCATGGCTGCGGTTACCCTTGACGCTGAATCACAGACAGGAGAGCCTGCGATGGTGTACTCAACGACGAACATGGGTGCACGAATGGCAAAACGTCATTTTCTGGAATTAATCCAGGTTCTGTTTACAGCATCATGTTGGTCGCATCCGAGTTTGGTGACATCGCGGTGAACGCACATTGGAAGCGTGTATTCGTCATCGCCATACTGGCGTATCATCCGGCGTGATGGTATGGGGTGCCATTGGTTACAGGTCTCGGTCACCTCTTGTTCGCATTGACGGCACTTTGAACAGTGGACGTTACATTTTAGATGTGTTACGACGTGTGGCTCTACCCTTCATTCGATCCCTGCGAAACCCTACATTTCAGCACTATAATGCACGACCGCATGTTGTAGGTCATCTACGGGCCTTTCTGGATACAGAAAATGTTCGACTGCTGCCTTCGCCAGCACATTCTCCAGATCTCTCACCAATTGAAAACCTTTCCTCAATGGTGGCCGAGCAACTGGCTCGTCACAATACGCCAGTCACTACTCTTGGTGAACTGTGGTATCGTGTTGAAGCTGCATGGGCAGCTGTACCTGTACACGCCATCCAAGCTCTGTATGAGTCAATGCCCATGCGTATCAAGGCCGTTACTAAGGCTAGAGGTGGTTGTTCTGGGTACTGATTTCTCATCTGCATTTCTTCTTGGTGTAACAGTTTTAACGGCAGGCAAATGCCAAAATACCTACACTAGTGAACAGGGGTCGACAAGAGGTCCGCGAACCTAACACCACTTACTTACCGAACCGCCCGTTTCTGAGCCAAAAATATCCTTTTAGAATGTTGTTACCCCAAAATATAATACCATACGACATAAGCGAATGAAAATAAGCAAAGTAGACTAATATTCGTGTCCAACGATCACTTACTTCGGACACCGTTCGAATAGTAAAAATAGCAGTATTAAGTCTTTGAACAAGATCTTGGCCCGCATCTCGTGGTCGTGCGGTAGCGTTCTCGCTTCCCACGCCCGGGTTCCCGGGTTCGATTCCCGGCGGGGTCAGGGATTTTCTCTGCCTCGTGATGGCTGGGTGTTGTGTGATGTCCTTAGGTTAGTTAGGTTTAAGTAGTTCTAAGTTCTAGGGGACTGATGACCATAGATGTTAAGTCCCATAGTGCTCAGAGCCATTTGAACCATTTTGAACAAGATCTTGATCGTGAGCTTTTCCCTACAGTTTACTATCTATCTGAACACCTAGAAATTTGAATTGCACAGATTCACTAATCATATGACCATCCTGTGAAATTAAAACATAGGGTTTTGCTGAATTATGTGACAGAAACTGTAAAATTTGAATTTTACTGTGATTTAGCTTTAGTTTATTTTCTACAATTTTTACGTCATGAACTGTACTATTTGAAACCGAGCCAATGTTACACACAACATCCTTTACTAACAAACTAGTGTCATCAGCAAACCGAAATATTTTAGAGTTATCGTAATAATAGAGAGCATATCATGTATATAAATAAGGAACAGGAGTGGCTCCAACACTGATCCCTGGCGCACCCCGCATTTGATTGTATTCCACTCCGACCACACATCACAGCCATTCTCAACACTGTGAGAAATGACCTTTTGCTGTCTGTTGTTAAAGTAAGAGGTGAACCAACTGTGAGCTACTCCACGTATTCCGTAATGGTCTAACTTCTGGAGCAATATTTTGTGATCAACACAATTAAACGGCCTAGTTAAATGAAAAAAAAATATGCCTACCGTTCGAAACCTTTGGTTTAACCTATCTAGTACCCCACAGAGAAAAGTGAATATAGATTTTCTGTTGTTAACGACTTCTCTAGTCGAATTGTATATTTGATAGCAAATTATGTGATATGTGATCAATTATCCTCACATACACAGCCTTTTCAATAGCTTTAGCAAACACTTATGGCATAAAAATAGGCCTAACATTGTCTACATTATCCCTTTCTCCCTTTTTATAAAGCGGCTTTACTACCGAGTATTTTAATCGTTCACGAAACTGACCATTCCTAAAGGAAATATTGCAAATATGGCTAACTACAGGGCTAATATGTGCAGCACAATACTTTAATATCCTGCTATGCACTCTATCATATCCACGAGAGTCCTTAGCCTTCAGTGATTTAATTATTGACTCAATCTCCCTCTTGTAGTACCACAGAGGAGTATTTCAGACCTCTGTCTCGGACAGGCATTTTTGAAGAGAGCTTGATACGTTTCACCTGGTGCTCTGTGGGGTTAAGACTGGGTGATTTAAGGGGCCTATCAAGAGGTGGTAATGTCGATGAGTTTTCGTCGTACCAGTAACGTGTACATGTGGGCATGCAGCTATGTGAACACCGCTGCCTTCGTCTCGGAAGGCGGCAATGTCCACAGCACGTCATCGTGAAGGTGTAGAAGAAAAGGCAAAGTTCAGCTGCGTAAAACGTTGAAATAAATAACCTGGTCCTCGTTCACACTAACTTGAATGAGTGTGTCCGATGGTTGGAAAGGAAATTTACCATCTCCGGCCAGCACTACAGTCACCGCATAGAGTGAGTTAAACGTCTCATTCGGCTGTCGGTACACTCAGTGCCTTGCGTATAATGAAAAAAAGGTAAAAGTCACAACTCATCGGTCGACACTGGATCCTCCAGTCAACTACTGACCAATATCTGTTCTGTTTGCTGCACTGAAGTCACGATGCTATGTTTGCCACTGTGAGCGATGCCCTTTTGTTAGGTACTCGACTCCAGATGTGTGTTGCATAAAGTTACCTTAGTAATGGTCACTCGGAAACTAACTGAGATTCACCTGTATTCACTAATAACAGTGATCCGTGGCACCATTGCGTTAGTAGACTGTTCTGTTTGGCGCCACTGGCTCTGGTCTAGTATCGACTATCACTCTTGCAGCCCCATTGCAAATATCTATGAGGAAGAATTAGTATCTGTGGGTTGTCTCCTTAGAAGGTCTTTGCTTGCCGATATATATACGGGGTTAGCTGGCCCGAGAGGGAGGCACGAAGTTCGCAGATTTGCGGTTGCGTCACGACAAGAGGTGGTCACGAGGTCCGAGCGGCCGAAGCTACGAGCTGCGCAAGGAGGGCCTGCACAGATTGAAGATACGGGAGTACTTCACCGGGGGGCAGCGTCGACTACAAGCAACACGCCGACATTCCGTCGGTTGGTTGACAAGATTCGTGCCGGAAGACCGCTCGTGGCCTGGATGCCCTCTTCTACCCGGCTTGCATCGGCACCACTCAGTTGCGATGCACCGTGGATCCATGGAACTGATGGCGCCAGGTGTCATTTTTGGGTCACTTGGTGTCTGGGGACGGAATTAGCATTGCTCAGGAACGCACTAAGGCGTTGAGGATTTTCCGCAGCCACGAAATAAGAGGGAGGTTCCCCGATTTGTGGGGATGGCTAATTATTTCCACAGATTTGTCCCAAACTTTGCTGAAATAATGAGAAATTCGTTTGGGCTGAAAGTCAGTAGGCAACCTTTGAAGGAATTAAAACTGCGATTGGCAATCCATCGGTTTTAGCCGTACCTGACTTTAAGAAAAGATCAGTGGTCCAATCTGATGCTTGCAATACTGCTGTGGCGGCAGTTCTTTTACAGGAAGATCAAGATATCAGGCGTCCGTTAGCATTTGCTTCCCGACGTCTGGAGGGACCTGAGCTCAATTACTCGGTGTATGAGTGCGAAGCGTTATCTGTGTTATTTGCCCTCCAAAAATTTCGGTTCTATCTCCAACATCGAGAAGTTGACCTAGAGACGGATAATCGGACCTCTGGTTGGGACCTGGCTCGTCCTAGAAAGATAGGGCCTATCTGTAGATGGGTGGTCCGCATTTCGGCTTTCCATTTCAAGTTTTGGCACGTTAAGCTATGGCAAAAAAGGCATTTCTGGCCGAGAGAAGTCTACTAATATCAAATACCGGCCTTAATCTGAGGAAAAAATTTATGAGGATGTACGTCTGGAGTACAGCATTGTATGGTAGTGAAACATGGACTGTGGGAAAACCGGAACACAAGAGAATCGAAGCATTTGAGATGTGGTGCTATAGACGAATGTTGAAAATTAGGAGGACTGATAAGGTAAGGAATGAGGAGGTTCTACGCAGAATCGGAGAGGAAAGGAATATGTGGAAAACACTGATAAGGAGAAGGGACAGGATGATAGGTCATCTGCGAAGACATGAGGGAATGACTTCCATGGTACTAGAGGGAGCTGGAGAGGGCAAAAACTGTAGAGGAAGACAGAGACTGGAATACGTCAAGCAAATAATTGAGGACGTAGGTTGCAAGTGCTACTCTGAGATGAAGAGGTTAGCACAGGAAAGGAATTCGTGGCGGGCCGCATCAAACCAGTCAGTAGACTGATGACACAAAAAAAAAAAAAGATCTGATAATCCGGTTGCTGACGCCCTTAGCAGGATGTTCCAGCAGCAGTTTGATGAGGAAATGCCGGACAGTCTCCTAGTGTGGACGATCCTTAGCGCGGTACCCCAACTCAACAATAATTTGAAAACTACACAAGAAGAAGACCCGTTTTGGGTGGGTGGGGGCTCAGGAAGCAAATAGTAGTTGGACAGGAACAGAGTAACTATTTTCTGAAGAAGGGCATTCTGTGTAATCGGAGGGGTAGGTCTGGGGAAGCTAGAATTTGTCTCCCACGAACCTTAGTTATTTGGTCTTCCGGCACTTCCATGTCTCCCCAGCAGGAGGGCATTTAGGTCAAGGAGCAGCTGACCTAGTCGACACTTTATAAAGACATTAGAGCTTTAGTCAAAGAATGCTGAGATTGTAAGAAGGGAAAATCGAGTAACTGCCCGGTGAGGAGATTGCTGCACTTGGAACGGGAAGAGCATCCCTTGGACAAAGTGATTGTTGATTATGTTGGCTCGCCTCCCCTGATGAAAAGAGGCAATTCGTATATTCTCGTAGTGCTGGACGCCTTCACCAGGTTCGTTTGGTTGATACCTAGCCGGGGTGTGACCACGCTAATCATTGTCTCTCATCTTACTAATATGTTTAGGTGGTTAGGGCCACCGCGGGCGTTGGTTACGGATAACGCTAATGACTTACTGGTAAGGTCGTTTAGACAATTCTGTTTTGTCAATGGGATAAAACATGTTACTACCACACCTTATTCTCAGGTTTCTTTTGCCGAAAGGATTAACCAAAACTTGATGTCAGCGTTGATTATTTACCATCATAAATCGCCCAAGAAGTGGGAACCCACCCCGCTCTCCAATTTATGGGAGGTAAATGATCTCTTCCCTCCGTCTATCACTCCGGAGGTTCTTAGGGAGAAATGGGGGTGAGCTCGGGTAAATACTAGGAAAGCTCACGCTCCTCAGGTCTGTCGCTATAATTGAAACAAGCGCCCATTTCAAGGGAAGGTAGGAGGCCATGTCTACATCAGGAACGTTCCTGGGTGGACTTCCCGGGACAAACGCTTAGGGAAGCTTTCCCCACGTTTCCTAGGTCCATATTCCATTATCAAAATTTTGAGCCCAGTCAATGTTTTGTCAGGAACACGGAAAAGGGGAAACTCATAAGGGCTCATCTCAGTCAGATTAAACATTCCAGCAGAGTGAGGGGTTCTTAGCTGCGGGTGAAGCTTGTTCAGGTTTCAGAGGAGGAGTTTGAGCCGTGGCACCACTGAGTTAGTAGACTGTTCTGTCTGGCGCCACTGGCTCAGTTGCAGTATCGACTGTACCTCTTGCGACCCCACTGCCAATATCTATGAGGAGGAGTTGGTATCTGTGGGATGTGTCCTTAGAAGGTCTTTGCTTGTCGGTATATATACGGGGTTCGCTGGTCCGAGAGGGAGGCAGGAAGTTTGGGGAGAGATGGTCACGAAATTCGAGTGGCCGAAGCCACGAGCTGTGCAAGGAGTGTCTGCACAGGTTGAAGATACCGGAGTACTTCACCGGGGTCAGCGTCGACTACAAACAGCGGGCCGACATCCCGTCGGTTGGTTGGCAACATTCGTGTCGGCCGACCGCTTGTGACTGGCTGCCCCCTTCTATCTGGCTTTCATCGGTAGCACTCAGTAACAGCTGCGACGCACTATGGATCCATGGAACTGCCTGCTGATGAAAGGGAGTACGAGGTGCATTCAAGTCCTAAGGCCTCCGATTTTTTTTTCTAATTAACTACTCACCCGAAATCGATGAAACTGGCGTTACTTCTCGACGTAATCGCCCTGCAGACGTACACATTTTTCACAACGCTGACGCCATGATTCCATGGCAGCGGCGAAGGCTTCTTTAGGAGTCTGTTTTGACCACTGGAAAATCGCTGAGGCAATAGCAGCACGGCTGGTGAATGTGCGGCCACGGAGAGTGTCTTTCATTGTTGGAAAAAGCCAAAAGCCACTAGGAGCCAGGTCAGGTGACTAGGGAGCATGAGGAATCACTTCAAAGTTGTTATCACGAAGAAACTGTTGCGTAACGTTAGCTCGATGTGCGGGTGCGTTGTCTTGGTGACACAGCACACGCGCAGCCCTTCCCGGACGTTTTTGTTGCAGTGCAGGAAGGAATTTGTTCTTCAAAACATTTTCGTAGGATGCAACTGTTACCGTAGTGCCCTTTGAAATGCAATGGGTAAGGATTACGCCCTCGCTGTCCCAGAACATGGACACCATCATTTTTTCAGCACTGGCGGTTACCCGAAATTTTTTTGGTGGCGGTGAATCTGTGTGCTTCCATTGAGCTGACTGGCGCTTTGTTTCTGGATTGAAAAATGGCATCCACGTCTCATCCATTGTCACAACCGACGAAAAGAAAGTCCCATTCATGCTGTTGTTGCGCTTCAACATTGCTTGGCAACACGCCACACGGGCAGCCGTGTGGTCGTCCGTCAGCATTCGTGGCACCCACCTGGATGACACTTTTCGCATTTTCAGGTCGTCATGCAGGATTTTGTGTACAGAACCCACAGAAATGCCAACTCTGGAGGCGATCTGTTCAACAGACATTCGGCGATCCTCCAAAGCAATTCTCTCCACTTTCTCGATCGTTTCGTGAGACCGGCTTGTGCGAGCCCGAGGTTGTTTCGATTTGTTGTCACACGATGTTATGCCTTCATTAAACTGTCGAACCCACGAACGCACTTTCGACACATCCATAACTCCATCACCACATGTCTCCTTCAACTGTCGATGAATTTCAATTGGTTTCACACCACGCAAATTCAGAAAACGAATGATTGCACGCTGTTCAAGTAAGGAAAACGTCGCCATTTTAAGTATTTAAAACAGTTCTGATTCTCGCCGCTGGCGGTAAAATTCCATCTGCGGTACGGTGCTGCGATCTCTGGGACGTATTGACAATGAACGTGGCCTCATTTTAAAACAATGTGCATGTTTCTATTTTTTTCCAGTCCGGAGAAAAGAAATCGGAGGCCTTAGAACTTGTATGAACCTCGTAGCATTCTGTAATCCTCGTGGCCATTTGTTCCATTGTCTGTCTGCCCTCCATATTATTTTCTGGTTTGTATCCGATCCTTAATGATCTAATTAATCAACTCTTGGCCATAAATACAGCCAGAACAATTGTGCTAACGCACAGGTTGCTGTTAAAAATGGCTCTGAGCACTATGGGACTTAACATCTCAGGTCATCAGTCCCCTAGAACTTAGAACTACTTAAACCTAACTAACCTAAGGACATCACACACATCCATGCCCGAGGCAGAATTCGAACCTGCGACCGTAGCAGTCCCGCGGTTCCAGACTGCAGCGCCAGAACCGCACGGCCACCACGGCCGGCGGTTGCTGTTAAACAAAAGAGGGACCTTGTGGTTAGATTTAGCTGCTAACCGGTTCAGTTCTTCCATTGTAATTGCATTTCTCAGTCATTAGTTATAATATGACCAACCTGTTGTACTAAGCTGTTCGTTTCCGTCATTATTTATATATTGTTAAATAAACAGATTGTGTGAAAAGAGTGTTATATTGGTGGGTCCTCCATTCCACGTTTTGCTTAATTCCAGTTGAAACCACGTATCAAATAGTAATTTTTGTTGCGTGTGAAACCGATTGCCATTGAGCTCATAGCACGTCTGGTACTTCACTAGTTCCAACTAATTATTTGCAAGTTGTACAAGATGTACACATGTTTCAGACTTGCACTCTCCTCCAGAGTAGTCACCAGTGTGTACAACGAGTTTCCAGCGACGTGCAAGTCGTAGCAGGCACTCAGCAGCGACACTTGTGACGACAGCTCGAGTGGATCACTCTGTTGCACGACGAACCTCTGTAACTGTTGTGAAACGAATGCCATGAAGTGGTTCCTTTATCCTAGGAATCAAGCTGAAGTCACAAGGGCTTAATTCCTGGGAGCGTGATGATGGTACAATACTTCCCGTCCCCATCCATCGAACTAATCAGCCATATGCGCCCACCGTCGTACTGCAAAATGATGGGCGCGTCCGATACATAGTGTCGGCACTTCTTTCTCTAAACCGGTCGCAGGCCGCGTTCATAAAATGGACACCTCAGAGAAAGAAGCGGCTACACTTTCTAGCAGGGAACGCCCATTACTTTAAATATCCATGCACAGACCATACCCATGCCCTTTCTTCGCATTACCCCCAGTCTTGTTTCTCTCCTCACTCCAAATCACTCGTTTCCAGTTATCTACTGTCCAGTGCTGCACTCTTTACGTCATTATAAGCCCATCTTAACACTGACTAAAGAATCATGTGGCTTATGACTAGTTGCTCGACCACTGTACCCCATTGCTTTTTAGCTACCTACGCCCATCCAGTGTGCTACCTGTACCGCAGGTTAAACTAATAAATGATTCCTTCCGCTGATTTAATTTCATTTTTTACAGCCACCTTCCCTGCCCGTCAGTACGTGAGGTCCATCTGGTTTATGTTTAGCTATGGCATTTGCACTTCACAGTTACTACCGGAAGTCGATTCTAGTATCTTCAACTGTACTGATGTCTCCCTCATCTGTTTGTTTGTCCCGTGACTTCCAGTGTCTAGTTCACATCCAAAGTCCCTGTTCCATCCTGAACGAACCATTCTGCTGTTATTGTTTCTCTCTTGATAAAATAAATGACCCAGGGATAGCGTCTTTGACTAGGAATCAAAACGTCCTGGTTCCTGGTTTCAAACGTACCCACTGCTTAAATCTACAAGGGTCATTCAATAAGTAATGCAATACTATTTTTTTCCCGGCAAGGTTTGGCTGCAAAAATGCGAAACTTCTTATGGAATACCATGGAATATATACGCTTCAGTTCCTGTAGTTCAATGAAGTCCCAATACGTGACAGTGCTATACATATCCTTCAAAATTACGTCTGCGACGCAGATGCGTTCGAAGCAGAGAGCCATCACTGACTTTCTTTCGGCAGAAAATCAGACCATTGCAGATCTACATCTGCATCTACATTTATACTCCGCAAGCCACCCAGCGGCGTGTGGCGGAGGGCACTTTACGTGCCCCTGTCATTACCTCCCTTTTCTGTTCCAGTCGCGTATGGTTCGCGGGAAGAACGACTGTCTGAAAGCCTCCGTGCGCGCTCTAATCTCTCTGATTTTACATTCTTGATCTCCTCGGGAGGTATAAGTAGGGGGAAGCAATATATTCGATACCTCATCCACAAACGCACCCTCTCGAAATCTGGCGAGCAAGCTACACAGCGATGCAGAGCGCCTCTCTTGCAGAGTCTGCCACTTGAGTTTGCTAAACATCTCCGTAACGCTATCACGATTACCAAATAACCCTTTGACGAAACGCGCCGCCCTTCTTTTGATCTTCTCTATCCCTTCCGCCAACCCGATCTGGTACGGATCCCACACTGATGATCAATACTCAAGTATAGGTTGAAAGAGTGTTTTGTAAGCCACCTCCTTTGTTGATGGACTACATTTTCTAAGGACTCTCCCAATGAATCTCAACCTGGTACCCGCCTTACCAACAATTAATTTTATATGATCATTCCACTTCAAATCGTTCCGCACGCATACTCCCAGATATTTTACAGAAGTAACTGCTACCAGTGTTCTTTCCGCAATCATATAATCATAATATAAGGGATCCTTCTTTTTATGTATTCGCAATACATTACATTTGTCATTTAAGGGTCAGTTGTCACTCCCTGCACCTAGTGCCTATCTGCTGCAGATCTTCCTGCATTTCGCTGCAATTTTCTAATGGTGCAACTTCTCTGTATACTACAGCATCATCCGCGAAAAGCCGCATGGAACTTCCGACACTATCTACTACGTCATTTACATATATTGTGAAAAGCAATGGCCCCATAATACTCCCCTGTGGCACGCCAGAGGTTACTTTAACGTCTGTAGACGTCTCTCCATTGAGAACAACATGCTGTGTTCTGTTTGCTAAAAAGTCTTCAATCCAGCCACACAGCTGGTCTGATATTCCGTAGGCTCTTACTTTGTTTATCAGGCGATAGTGCGGAACTGTATCGAACGCCTTCCGGAAGTCAAGGAAAATGGCATCTACCTGGGAGCCTGTATCTGATATTTTCTGGGTCTCCTGAACAAGTAATGCGAGTTGGGTCTGACACGATCGCTGTTTCCGGAATCCATGTTGATTCCTACATAGTAGATTCTGGGTTTCCAAAAACGACATGATACTCGAGCAAAAAACATTTTCTAAAATTCTACAACAGATCGATGTCAGAGATATAGGTCTATAGTTTAGCGCATCTGCTCGACGACCCTTCTTGAAGACTGGGAATACCTCTGCTCTTTTCCAATCATTTGGAACCTTCCGCTCCTCTAGAGACTTGCGGTACACAGCTGTTAGAAGGGGGGCAAGTTCTTTCGCGTATTCTGTGTAGAATCGAATTGGTATCCCGTCAGGTCCAGTGGACTTTCCTCTGTTGAGTGATTCCAGTTGCTTTCTATTCCTTGGACACTTATTCCTATGTCAGCCATTTTTTCGTTTGTGCGAGGATTTAGAGAAGGAACTGCAGTGCGGTCTTCCTCTGTGAAACAGCTTTGGAAAAAGATGTTTAGCATTTCAGCTTTACGCGTGTCATCCTCTGTTTCAATGCCATCATCACCCCGGAATGTCTGGGTATGCTGTTTCGGGCCACTTACTGATTTAACGTAAGACCAGAACTTCCTAGGATTTTATGTCAAGTTGGTACATAGAATTTTACTTTCGAATCCACTGAACGCTTCACGCATAGCCCCCCTTACGCTAATTTTGACATCGTTTAGCTTCTGTTTGTCTGAGAGGTTTTGGCTGCGTTTAAACTTGGAGTGCAGCTCTCTTTGCTTTCGCAGTAGTTTCCTAACTTTGTTGTTGAACCACGGTGGGTTTTTCCCGTCCCTCACAGTTTTACTCGGCTCGTACCTGTCTAAAACGCATTTTACGATTACCTTGAACTTTTTCCATAAACACTCAACACTGTCAGTGTCGGAACAGAAATTTTCGTTTTGATCTGTTAGGTAGTCTGAAATCTGCCTTCTATTACTCTTGCTAAACAAATAAACCTTCCTCCCTTTTTTTATATTCCTATTAACTTTCGTATTCAGAGATCCTGCAACGGCCTTATGATTCCCTGTTATGCACTTACAGAGTCGAAAAGTTCGGGTCTGTTTGTTATCAGTAGGTCCAAGATGTTTTCTCCACGAGTCGGTTCTCTGTTTAATTCATAGGCGCTTGAAAAATGTCAAAGGGAACCTGGCAGTGAACAAAAGCACGGTGAGTCGTTGGACGAGGCTTCTGCCATCACCGGCACAAGGTCGGACAACCCTGTGCGATCTATTGTGAGCTGTCTGTCTGTACCTCAACAGATGGAGTCAGCACTATCAACACAGACGTCCAGTTGTAAAGCGAGGTGTTTCATTGTGATCAATCGATCACCGTGAATGAGAGTATATTGTACTGTTCTCAGGAAATGGAAGAAACGACATCAGCGTGTTCGTAGCTACAAATATGTAAACGAACTTCTGCTTTTCCACGACAACGCAAGGCCTCACATTAGTGTGCACACCAGAGAGGAGCTCAAAAAATTCATTTAACTGTTCTTCTCATCCATCCTACAGCCCGGGTCTCAAACCTACCGACTTCCACCTGTTAGGCCCAATGAAGAATGCAGTCTGCAGGAAGCAATATGTGGATGACTGGGAGGTTATTGATGCTCCAAGACGCTGCCTCCGACATCGACGAGTAGACTGGTACCGAGCGGGCATACAGGCCCTGCATGGTGGCGTAAGCCTATGGTGTTGAAAAATAGAATTTTTTGCCAAAAGAGTGGGAATTACATCGTGTATTGGAATCTTGAATAAAACCAGCCTGGTTCCTAAATAATGTGTTGTATTACTTATTGAATACCCCTCAAATAACCGTACACTAATAATAAACTGTAAAATCTTCGTGTTCGTCTCTTTGAACACACTGATCTAGTGAATCTACTTAAAAGTCACATTATAGGTAACATGACTGAACTGGATGTGGCCAATGTTACATTCAGTATCAAGGAGTCAGTATTCGGCTACTCTATGATATCAATCCATGAGAAAGTACATATTAATGTCATTGTTGATAGGTAGTCATGGAATAATATTTTTGTAAGATTGACCTATCCAACCAGTTTGCCATTTTTACTGCCTATCCTACCAATTTGCCAATTTTCAAGAATTCTGCCAATATCTTGCCAATGTTACAACCTGTTCTGACCATTTCCCAAATTTTGTGGCCTGTCCTACCAAACTAATCCAAATGTTACAGCATTCTGCCAATTTCCTACGGATTTTTAATGCCAGTTTTTCAATTTTACTAATTTACGGATTCTGCGTTACACAACTGCCTACCAATTTGCTAACCTTACCAATTTTATGGCCATTTTCTTAGTTTTGCCAATTTCTGGATTTGTTGTCCCTCAATTGGTTACCTTAATTATAGTACAATGTACTGTAGTTGGATACTTAATAATCGATTTAACCGAGACTGTGTAACAAACAGTATGTGATCAAAAGTATCCGGACACCCCCAAAGTAATATGTTTTCCATATCAGGTGCATTATGCTGCCACCTGTTGCCAGATACTCTCTTTCAGCAACCTCAGTAGTCATTAGACATCGTGAGAGAGCAGAATGGGGCACTCCGCGGAACTCACGGACTTCTAACGTGGTCAGGTGATTGGGTGTCACTTGTGTCTACCCTCCTATACATCCCTAGGTCCACTGTTTCCAATGTGTGACACGTACAGTACAGAAGAATACAGGCCGACCTCGTCTTTCGACTGACAGAGGCCGACGACAGTTGAAGAGAGGCGTAACGTGTAATAGGCAGACATCCATCCAGACCGTCACACAGGAATTCCAAACTGGATTACGATCCTCTGCAAGTACTATGACAGTTAGTTGGGAGGTGAGAAAACTTGGATTTTATGGTCGAGTGGCTGCTCATAAGCCACACATCACGCCGAAAAGCCGGCCGGAGTGGCCGTGCGGTTCTAGGTGCTACAGTCTGGAGCCGAGCGACCGGTACGGTCGCAGGTTCGAATCCTGCCTCGGGCATGGATATGTGTGATGTCCTTAGGTTAGTTAGGTTTAATTAGTTCTAAGTTCTAGGCGACTGATGACCTCAGAAGTTAAGTCGCATAGTGCTCAGAGCCCTTGGAACCACGCCGCAAATGCCAAACGACGCCCCGCATGGTGTAAGGAGCGTAAACATTTGACGATTTAACAGTGGAAAAACGTTGTGTGGAATGACAAATCACGGGGTACAATGTGGCGATCCGATGGCAGGGTGTGGGTATGGCGAACGCCCGGTGAACGTTACCTGCCAGCGTGTGTAGTGCCAACAGTCAAATTCGGAGGCGGTGGTGTTATGATGTGGTCGTGTTTTTCATGGAGGGGGCTTGCACACCAATGTGTTTTGCTTGGCACTATCACAGCACAGGCCTACATTAATGTTTTAAGCACCGTCTCTCTTACCACTGGTGAAGAGAAATTCGGGGATGCCGATTGTATCTTTCAATACGATCGAGCACCTGTTCATAATGCAAGGCCTGTGGCGGAGTGGTTTCACGATAATAACATCCCTATAATGGACTGGCCTGCACCCTGCACAGAGTCTTGACCAGAATCCTACAGAACACCTTTGGGATGTTTTGGAACGCCGACTTCTGCAGCACTTCTTGAAGAACGGTCTGCCATTCCCCGAGAAACCTTGCACCACCTGATTTAACGTATGCGTGCGGGAGTTGAAGCTGTCATTAAGGCTAGGGGTGGGCCAACACCATACTGAATTCCAGTCGGGCCATATAGAATTGACTGAGGTTGCTCGTACTATTTTGTCAAAATTCCCGTCCGTGTTCTTCTTAACACGATGTCGTAGTCAGCCTAACATTATGGTATCCCTACATTATAAGGTAACTTCCACCGTTAACGCATTACCTCTGTTTTTCATTTCTGCTCTTCTATACCGTTGTCGGTATGGGATGTACTCATCGCTTGCGAGTGACATGTCGCGTCGTTTGTATCCTCGTAAATCTTAGCGAGGGAAATTTGCTGTGAAAATCTTAATTAACAGCGAAAAACTGCCTCGTGGACGAAACGGAATGTTGAGGTCATAAATGAAGAAGGAATAAAATCATACAGATGCATCAGTGTCCATTAGGAATAACTACCGAGCGCGCTTAGTCTACTGTATTGAACCAGGAGTGTTCGTAATTTTGTATAACTCTGTTTACTGTGCTAAGAGCTAAAATCTAAAATGACATTGACAACAGAAGTGATGAAAATCGAAATACGTCAAACTTAGTTTTCGTACCTAAATGACACGAAGATCTAATTATAGAACAATACGGCAGGCGAATTTCACATACCACGTCGCCTCAGAAACGACATTGTAAATCCATATTAACGAATTTAAAGACGTTTTGAGTACCTCTCTATCAAGCAAATGGGTCGAGAAATACGAATAAGTACCTACTTGGAATAAGTTTCATAACTACCCTCACGCACAGTGATCAACAATCTAGTAAGTTCCGTTTATACTCTAATCTAGAAGGTTCTATGTCACTGATAATCTGTATTGCTCTGCCATTTAAAACATGAACTCGCTTACGCATCGATGTCATCGACAGCTTTCCATTGTCAATAAGGAAGTTTTGTTAACTGAAATAAGTACGGAGGCAAAAGTTTTAAAAATGTAATGGAACAGTAATTACACCCCGATATTTATCTATATCAGCTACGAATAATATCATACACTGTCAGAAACTTCTCATTAAAAAATTAAAGGCGGAAATTAGAACAGTGTGAAGAACTGGAAATTTCTAAACGCACACGCAGGAGGGATGGTAACATGTTTAATATCAGCCGCAACCTCTTAGCCGGTATTCTCGACAGTTTTAAGCCAGTACTTCAGACTGGTTAATGTAGTTATAATTCGTTGGTATGGCCTACTTGTCATTCAGTCTCATCAAATTTATATTTTTCTTATAAAATGTTTTATCTCTTTGTATTTAAATAAAATATGGCGTTTCAGTCTTCGATCGCTATTCTTTATTCTCAATAACCGGTTCCGGGCTAGCTGCCCATCTTCAGATCTGTTAGACAATGTTAAAAATGTAATTAATAAGAGAGATACAGTTAGCGATAAAAATATCTTAGTTTACAAAAAGAAATTATGGAACGTATTAAATGCCAACATACCATATGTTGTAGTTACAGAGTAACTTGTCCGTACAGAACACACAGTTCACTGTCTTAAGTAAAGTAAATTTCAATCTGTTAAAACATTATATCGCAGTATTTAAGAGTAACCTGATTGGTAACAGTAAAAAATGCCCTCTACCTATAACAATTGTGCATCTGTCATTATTTCGCCGTATATATTAATGGCGAATATTCTTTTTAATAAAACAATTTTTAAGGTAATAACATATGAATAATCATTCTGAGTGGACCATGAAACGAAAAATTTTTTACATTAATTTAAAATTTTATAGAGAAAAATAAAATATAATTAAAATGTAGATATTCTTCCGAAAATGTGCGTTTGCTCTTCTTTGTTTTTGATTGGTGGTGGAGTGGATTTCCCTACGTCAGAACGTATACAACGCTAACTGTATCTCTCTTATTAATTACATTTTTAACATTGTCTAACAGATCTGAAGACGGGCAGCTAGCCCGAAACCGGTTATTGAGAATAAAGAATAGCGATCGAAGACTGAAACGCCATATTTTACTTAATGAACGATCGCGGACCTCCCAGTGAGACAATCATGTCTTTTTTTGATAAATCTTTGTATTTAGTCTTCCTTTTACTGTTATAATTTATACTTCAAGTTGCCCGCCTCATCCCTCCCTCTTATCTTCCCCCATTCTTCCGTCTGAAATTTTTCTCAGTCCCTTTTCGATATAACGTAGCGATTGATAGTCTACTCTTTTTCTTTTTGCATTGCGCATATGTTTTCGCTCAGGCACACCATCTACCAGTATTTCCTATTTCGTGCACTGCGACAACTCTGTCAGTCGCGGCATGGCATCACCCCACCCACATAGGGCCGGTATCACGGACTTTTAATTCCATGTACATTTTAATGTGAAGACTTTTACGCTTAGCCTAGCTCGACCGGAAATGTTTTTTTAATGGATTCTATTTGGTTTTACTGATGGTCACTCATACCATGTTATTTAACATGAGCCTCTTTGCTCTGATATTTGCCGCCACCAATTTCTGATTCTACGTGAAAGTAAGTTTTTATAGATTTTTTATCCAGTTTTTTGCACATTTTTCACACTTTGATAATTCTCTTTAACTTTCAGTAAAAAATTGGTTAAGAAACGTTTATACGTGGTACGGAAAGCTGGCTGAAGCCAGAGATAAATTCTGCAGAAATTTTTACAAAGGCACAGACGGTGTTTGGAAAGGATAGATTGCGTGCAACCGGTGGTGGCGCGTTTGTCGCTGTTAGTAGTAGTTTATCCTGTAGTGAAGTAGAAGTGGATACTTCCTGTGAATGATGCTTAGGACGGGTGGTAGGGACAGAGTATCGAGTGGCATTATACTGAGTGCACTATCCGAAAATTACCTCGAACAATTAAACAGAGAACCGACTCGCGGAGATAACATCTTGGACCTACTGATAACAAACAGACCCGAACTTTTCGACTCTGTAAGCGCAGAACAGGGAATCAGTGATCATAAGGGCGTTGCAGCATCCTTGAATATGGAATTAAATAGGAATAAAAAAAAAGGGAGGAAGGTTTATCTGTTTAGGAAGAGTAATAGAAGGCAGATCTCAGACTACCTAACAGATCAAAACGAAATTTTCTGTTCCGACACACAATGTTGAGTGTTTATGGAAAAAGTTCAAGGCAATCGTAAAATGCGTTTTAGACAGGTACGTGCCGAGTAAAGCTGTGAGGGACGGGAAAAACCCACCGTGGTTCAACAACAAAATTAGGAAACTACTGCGAGAGCAAAGAGAGCTTCACTGCAAATTTAAACGCAGTCAAAACCTCTCAGACAAACAGAAGCTAGGCGATGTGAAAGTTAGTGTAACGAGGGCTATGCGTGAAGCGTTCAGTGAATTTGAAAGTAAAATTCTATGTACCGACTTGACAGAATACCCTAGGAAGTTCTGGTCTTACGTTAAATCAGTAAGTGGATCGAAACAGCATATCCAGACACTCCGGGATGATGATGGCATTGACACAGAGGATGACACGCGTAAAGCTGAAATACTAAACACCTTTTCCCAAAGCTGTTTCACAGAGGAAGACCGCACTGCAGTTCCTTATCTAAATCCTCGCACAAACGAAAAAATGGCTGACATAGAAATAAATGTCCAAGGAATAGAAAAGCAACTGAAATCACTCAACAGAGGAGAGTCCACTGGACCTAACGGGATACCAATTCGATTCTACACAGAGTACGTGAAAGAACTTGCCCCCCCCCTCCCCCCTTCTAACAGCCGTGTACCGCAAGTCTCTAGAGGAACGGAAGGTTCCAAATGATTGGAAAAGAGCAAAGGCAGTCCCAGTTTTCAAGAAGGGTCGTTGAGAAAATGCGCAAAACTATAGGCCTATATCTCTGACATCGATCGGTTGTAGAATTTTAGAACATGTTTTTTGCTCGCGTATCATATCATATCTGGAAACTCAGAATCTACTCTGTAGGAATCAACATGGATTCCGGAAACAGCGATCGTGTGAGACCTAACTCGCATTATCTGTTCATGAGACCCAGAAAATACTAGATACAGGCTCCCAGGTAGATGCCATTTTCCTTGACTTCCGGAAGGCGTTCGATACAGTTCCGCACTGTCGCCTAGTAAACAAAGTAAGAGCCTACGGAATATCAGACCAGCTGTGTGGCTGGATTGAAGAGCTTTTAGCAAACATAACACAGCATGTTTTTTTTGATGGAGAGACGTCTACAGACGTTAAAATAACCTCTGGCGTACCACAGGGGAGTGTTATGGGACCACTGCTTTTCACAATATATATATATATGACCTAGTAAATAGTGTCGGAAGTTCCATGCGGCTTTTCGCGGATGATGCTGTAGTATACAGAGAAGTTGCAGCATTAGAAAATTGGACCGAAATGCAGGAAGATCTGCAGCGGATAGGCACTTGGTACAGGGAGTGGCAACTGACCTTTAACATAGACAAATGCAATGTATTGCGAATACATAGAAAGAAGGATCCTTTATTGTATGATTATATGATAGCGGAACAAACACTGGTAGCAGTTACTTCTGTAAAATATCTGGGAGTATGCGTACGGGACGATTTGAAGTGGAATGAACATATAAAATTAATTGTTGGTAAGGCGGGTACCAGGTTGAGATTCATTGGAAGAGTCCTTAGAAAATGTAGTCCATCAACAAAGGAGGTGAGTATTGCTCACCAGTGTGAGATCCGTAACAGGTCAGGTTGACAGAGGAGATAGAGAAGATCCAAAGAAGAGAGGCGCGTTTCGTCACAGGGTTATTTGGTAAGCGTGATAGCGTTGCGGAGATGTTTAGCAAACTCAAGTGGCAGACTCTGCAAGAGAGGCGCTCTGCATCGCGGTGTAGCTTGCTGTCCAGGTTTCGAGAGGGTGCGTTTCTGGATGAGGTATCGAATATATTGCTTCTCCCTACTTATACCTCCCGAGGAGATCACGAATGCAAAATTAGGGAGATTCGAGCGCGCATGGAGGCTTTCCGGCAGTCGTTCTTCCCGCGAACCATACGCGACTGGAACAGGAAAGGGAGGTAATGACAGTGGCACGTAAAGTGCCCTCCGCCACACACCGTTGGGTGGCTTGCGGAGTATAAATGTAGATGTAGTTGTAGATTTACCTGCAACTGTTTCTCTGATGTTTCTCATATCACTCACAAAATTGTTTCCTCAGTCATCTGTGTGACACGTCCTTGATATTCTGACGATTGTTTGTTTGATTGAGAGATCCTGAACTGCATCGCAGAACAGATATGATGAGATGTACGTTCTATAAGACTTTACTGCTGCGCAGTGTGGGTTTGGTCGTCCTGCATATTGCGCAAGATGTCTGCCGATAGCTGCTCATTTAAAAAGCCTAACGTGGGCACATGGCGGACGGTAAGGCGTGATGATTTTACAACACAGGTAGCTGCAGACGGCGCTTCATGCATAGCATGCAAAATCATACTACGCACTTTAGTGAGATGACCGCTGTTGTGCGCTCATGGTTATTTGACTAGGTGATACAAAGACTGTACATCTTACTAGATTTAACATATTTTAAAGCAATGTCGCAACTGCAAAATCTGTTGAAATTAAGTCTCAAGATGTAAAATACAATTTAGTACAGCTCCCAAATCTCTGTTTATTTGTTGTGTAACATATAAATATATTTGGGTTTAGCACTGTTCACACAGCTCTAAATGCGAACATTTGAGGTTAGATTTTACCGTTACTGATACTGATACCAATTGAAACAACAGTTTACTGTTATCAATAACTGTTTATTTATATTCATAACACCTTGCGAAGATTTAAACCTGCATCATCAGGTGGGTTTGTATGAGTTTGTACGACATGTGTTTTTGTGTGTGTGTGTGTTGTGTTGTGTTGTGTTACGACTTTGAGACATCAAGTGGTACTGTCTAGTGGAGAAATGGAAACAATATTTTAAAATACTGGTTTTGGGAGGTTTTTGACTGATAACTGAAAATATATAAAAATATGAAATTAAAAACAACCAAATTAGAATACCTCAAAGGGTCACAGGCTCCTTTCTCTGTCGCAATGCATCTCATGGAAACTGTCATACTTTGTAAACAATGATGATTTCTGGAAACTAATAGATGCAAAAAACATATAACAAAACATAGACATTACATTGAAGTTCAAAGAGTCTATAGTAAAACAAAGCTACTATACCTGAATAAGTGTAAAAGATTGTAGAGATCTTTGTTTGAGTCGATGAATACATGAGTTAGAGTAAATATTTCAAATGGTATCTACATCTTTTCTGTCAAGTTTATACTGCTTAAACTTTACACTCGTTTATATAACAGGTAACATTTTGCAAACATTACCATATTGCAAACTTTAAGTACAATAGTTATGTTTCCAACATTGGTAAAATTATACAAAAATTAGAATTTTCTCTTAGATCGAGAGATAGAGGATGAAAGGATTGCGAGAAAGAAATTGAATTTTTGGGTATGTCACAACTATCAGTTCGTTAAACTTACACCTGTCACACGTTACAACTAAGTAAATGCTGAAGTAAATCATTGATAGTACATTAAAGATATACAGATAGATATTTTTAATAGTATAAACAGATATATGTACTGTGACTACGAAGGTTTTCCTCGCGTAATAATTGATAATATTCTTCTCGGGTGTGCAGCCGGATCATAACGTCTTCATGACACAATATTTCCGCGGTCCAACTGGCCGCCATCTTCAGGTGAGAGTGCTGGTACACGATCTCGCCGGAGCTGACTTCTCAGCGCAAGCGGCGGCCTCTTAGGTCGCAGAAGGCCCACAACACGTGCGCGAGAAGGTGCCGTAACTGACCTCTAGCGCAAGTAAACATACCTCGCCGCCAATGATGGAAACAGGCGATATCGAGATAACGCTATCTCTATGGATTCTTTTATCTGATAATCTTATTAATAGAGACAAGGGTTATCTTTTAAGCAAGACTTGGGACCCGGTGTTATCAGACATTAAAAAACAACGGTCTGTGTTTGGATCGTCGGAATAAAATTTTCAAATTTTTGAGTTTTGATAGCGATATCTCGATTTCGCCTGTTTCCACCACTGGCGGCGAGGTATGTTTACTTGCGCTAGAGGGCAGTTACGGCACCTTCCCGGGCACGCGTTGTGGGCCTTCTGCGACCTACACAGGGGCCGCCGCTTGCGCTGAGAAGTCAGTTCCGGCGTGATCGTGTACCAGCACTCTCACCTGAAGATGGCGGCCAGTTGGATCGCGGAAATATTGTGTCATGAAGACGTTATGATCCGGCTGCACACCCGAGAAGAATATTATTAGATATATGTGCTATCAGGCTGACATGTTGTACAAACTGTTGCCTTTATTGCGGTGGGTCTGTTGAGTTTTGTAAGCAAGAAGAGTTATTGTTGATTTGGAAAATATTAAAGAAAACATAAAAATAACTAAATTAACTCACGGAATGTATCAAGATGAGCATGGAGGCAGGTAGTAAATAACCAAATTTTGAAGGGGAGGATGGAAGCAGAGAGACAGAGGGAGTTGGAGAGAAGTAGGGTGGGAGGGAGGAAGGGAGGGAAAGGGGGGAGAGAGAGAGAGTGAGAGAGATTCAGAGATAGAGGGTGAAAGGAACGATTGGAGGAAAGCAGTTTTTCAGGGCAGGGGGTTAAGATTATATCTACATGTACTACACATCCTTCATATTTTCATGGGAATTGTTGAATAATTGGTTGTTGAATAATTACCAATCAATTCCCAAGAAAATATAAAGGTCACAGTTGAACACAAAGCTGGTGGTAGTATAATTTTCTTTTAGATATTTCCATTAGAATAGAGAATAATACACCCAAATTTGGAGTTTATCGGTAGCCTTCCACAGCACATATTGCCATTCAGAGCTCCACCTTTTACCCCACAGCCTACAAAATGGTAGCATTGCGGCCTATGATCAACAGAGCTATCCAAATACCTGTCTCTAAAGATAAATGTAAACAACAATAATAAAAGAAACAGCTATTGCTAACAACTGCAAAGTATTCATCAACACTCAATAGTGGCAAAGCAATGACATGACAAAAAACAAAAAGAAAATAACGTCTTCCATACAATTCATTTCTGAGTAGAATTTCATGTGAAACTGCAAATGTCTTCAAATATACACTTTACCACTGAGAATAAGATTGAGCAGAAGTTACTTTTAAGCAGCAACATATGAAATGCACTTCACCATAGAGATGTATTGAAAATTGAATTGTTGCTCCACAGCCCAGAGAGATATATCTTTTGGGGTTAGATACAAAGAACACACGGCAGCACTAAAAAACTAGAAATGCCACACATCAGCAACAGCCATCCACCTACATGAAATAAAACTCAATGTGAACAACACAAGTAGCAGCATCTTACATATCCAAACTAATGGCAGGAACTATACATCCTTGAAACACTCCAAATTTACAAACACCTATGAAAAGAACCTAAATCCACCTTAAATGACAAAAATTACATCATTTAGAGAAGTACTATGTTTTCAACAACAGCCTACATTATTAAATTACCAGTGCACACACACAAATACACACACACACACACACACACACACACACACACACACACACACACACAAACGCACACAAACACACACAAAACCTCCACACTGTCCTCCACATTTACCATAAATAATTAATTATATTATCATGATGTTCGACAACTGAGCAATGGGTTCTCCTGGTTTACAAATATACCATGTCACCAACAGTTTGGAACCCCTAAAAGCTTGAGACTGTATATATATATATATATATATATATATATATATATATATCGACTACCAGCGTAAACTGCATATCTATCTACATATTTTAAAGCATAACAAGTGTATTACTCCAACCTTTACTTAGTTATATCATGTAACAGATATAATGTTAAGAACCCTGTGTCTCTCCCCCAATAATTCCTTCCATCCTCTATATCTGGATCTCTCTCTTTCGTTCTCCCCCCCCCCCCCCCCCTCTCAAACTCTCTCTGGCTTCATCCTACCCATCACAATTTAGTTATTTACTGTCTGCCTTCATCCTAACCTTCATATCTTCCATGAGTTATTTTAGCTATCTTTATGTTTCCTTTGATATTTTTCTAATCAACAATAACTTATCTAATTCACGAAACTCAATACATCCACCGAAATAAACTCGACAGTCTGTACCCCATGACAACCTGATACTACATGTATGTGTTTATATTAAGAGTATATCCATCTGCATATCTTTAACTCGGTACCAGTGCACTACTTCAGCATTTACTTAGTTATATCGTGTAACAGATCAAAGTTTAAAAAACCGACAGTTCTAACAGATCCAAAATTAGCTCTCTTTCTCGTAATCCGCTCATCCTCCTTTTTCTGAATACCAGTAAAAATTGTAATTCTGTACGATTTTTCCACTGTTAACACTATAAGTAACATGTCACCTGATTATATAAACAAGTATTAAATTTAAGCTACAGTACATAAATTGGACAGAAAATGTTTTGTATACCACATGAAATGTTTATTCTAATGCTCGTATCCATCGTCTCGAACAAAGGTCTCCACAATCTTTTAAAACTTATTAAGAAATAATAGTGTTGTTTTGCTGTAGACTTTTTGTATTTCAAAATAATATTTCCGTTTTGGTATATTTTCTTTCCAGCTAATTGTTTCCAGACAAAAGGTTCATAAAGTAGGACAGTTTACATTTGATTTGTTACGATAGAGAAAGGAACCTGTGACCACTGGAGGTGTTCCAGTTTAGTTGTTTCATTTTTAAATTTAGTGTTAAGTTTAATTTTCAGTCAAAAAACTCCCCAAAACGATATTCCGAAACAGTGTTATAGTTTCTCCAGTAGACAGTGACTCCGGACACCCCAAAGTCGTAGCACAACAGGCACCCACGCACATGTCGTACTAACACATTTAAATTCACCTGATGAAGGATGAGCGGACCTTTAAAAGGTGTTGTGGATACAAGTAATCAGTGACTGATAACAGAATACCTTTTGGTTTCACTCGCTGTTCATACAAGATTAGACATATTATCTACAGCATTCATCACTTCATACAAATGAAAGGTCACACAAATGCTGTTTTCTGAATCCATTGTTACTAAGTGCTGTTTATCTTCGAGGTGTATAAAATTCTCGATCACTGTATATGTTTTGAAATGATAGTGGAAATAGATTTTGGTGGTACTGGTGTCCTTTCTTGTATACTGGTGTGACCTGGACATCTCTCCAGTTTTTTAATGCAATTCTTCCGTTGAGTGAGTGGTTGTATGTGATTACTGAGTAAGGACGTATCTCATCGGCATACCCTGAATCATAGAAACTGACTGGTATACGAAGTGGATCGGTAAGCCTGTCAGTATTAAGTAACTACGACTTTATGCTTTAAATATTCATCCCTCACTAGATGAGGAGTACGAAATGCACTGTTGTTACGGGAGAAGAGTGTATAGATGCAACTACCACAACTAGAACATCATTCCCATATTGATGCAAGCATACGCAAAAGTGTAATAACTGTTTAAGTATTGCTTCCTAGGTTTCGTTATGAACAACAGTATACGAGAGTATAGATGCAACTATCATAACTAGAACATCATTTCCATATTGATGCAAGCATACGCAAAAACTGCAATAACTAGTTAAGTATTGCTTCCTAGGTTTCGTTATTAAGAACAGTATACGAGTACATCTCTTTATACCTGCTTTCTGTATTCAGTTCCATTACCAAATATACTTCCTAGAACACAGCATAGTTCCAAAATTATAGTAGAGACAATACACACCGCACCTGGCAGATTAAAACTTTGTGCTGGACCAAGACGCGATCTCGGGATCTTTGCTTCTTGCGGGCAAGTGCTCTACCAACTGAGCTCATTCCTCACAGTTTTAGTGCCGCCAGTATCTCATCTCCTGCCTTCCAAACTTCACAGGAGTTCTCCTTCGAAACTGGCACACAGTCTTAATCTGCCAGGAAGTTTCATATCAGCGCACACTCCGCTCCAGCGTGAAGATACATTCTGGATTGCGCCTAAGCTACGTCTCCGCAATATCCTTTCTCTGAGCAGTGCTTTTCCCTCAAATTTCGCAGGAGAATTTCTATGGAGGGTAGGAGACGAGGCACTGGCGAAGTAAAACTGTGTGGACGCATCGAGATTCATGCTTGGGTAGCTAAGTTGGTAGACCACTTGCCGGCCAAAGATGAACGTCTCCAGTTCGAGTCTCGGTTTGCTGCAGAGTGAATACACTACACGCAGCATTTTTCATGTAGGATATCTTAAAAAGACGTAGATTCCGTTCTCCCACATTTATGAAAAGTGATATTAATTTCCTTATAAGATTTTGTTGGTAAAGATTTTATTGGTGAAAATTGATGCGCCTTATGGTGTGGGACCGCACGGGGCTTCCTTTGATCTGTCAGAATAATATTATGTACTTATTAAAGACGTATGTCTCTCGTCGGTTTCCGCTCACACGCACGGCTTGTTACATCATCATTAATCTAAGTATTGACCCTTCGTTAATTTTTACTATATATAGAGGGCAGATTCCACACTATGACAGTGAGCTACGCGGAGACATCTGTAACTACAGAGAAAGACGAAATGTTCGTATACACAGGTTTTTCAAGTACAGTTAAACACTAGCATTACAGTAGGAGAATATAATTTATAATTCAAGACAGAAATCCTTGTTTACGTAAACTTAAAGCTTTTGGAAGTGAAACCAGCCACAAGAAACTTAACTGAAGGCATTCAGACCTAACAATAAACAAGAAGTTTTAGATCGTTAAAGCTAAAGAAGGAATCCAACCATATGGACCTTCTATAATTGCGGAAATTATGACAAAAAGTGTTTCTGTCCTCATGCTTTTCAGAGGTAAGAAGGAATAGTTACAGTCTCGAATCATGGGAATGTGTCACTGTCTTATAGAGATAGAATAAATAGAATTGACACCACGGCATTTAACACCGAGTTGAGGAAGTTTTTCTCATTAAAATGTGTGAAATTATGTTTATTGCTAAACTTTTTATTTGCCGCTCTGTTTACTAATTCCGCCATTATCAGTCACCTAATGTTCTCCAATCTATAATATGTAGAGTTTATTAATTAAGTTAGGGTGACAACGTCAAACCTTCTTAATACATATGTATATGTCGACTCTAAGATACCACACATCACGAACAAATTTTCTTAACGGGACGTAAATCGGCAAATGTGACGTACCTGTACAGACAAACGCACAATTTCAGTTTCAGACAAAACTGGTTGATTTGTGTAAGAGAAAGATCATTCCAAACAAAGCAAGTCAATAACGCCATAGTCCACCTCTGGCCCTTATGCGAGCAGTCGATCGGCTTGACATTGGTTGCCGGAGTCGCTGGATGTCTCCTAAGGGATATCGTGCCAGTTCTGTCCTACTGGCGCGTTATACCGTCAGAGCTGCTTTTAGGGCTCTGCCCTTAATGCTCCAAACGTTCTCTCTTCGGGACAGATCTGGCTACCTTGTTGGCCAGTGTAGAGTTTGGCAAAAACGAAAGCAAGCAGCAGAAACTCTCGCTATTTGTTGTTGTTGTTGTGGTCTTCAGTCCTGAGACTGGTTTGATGCAGCTCTCCATGCTACTCTATCCTGTGCAAGCTTCTTCATCTCCCAGTACCTACTGCAACCTACATCCTTCTGAATCTGCTTAGTGTATTCATCTCTTGGTCTCCCTCTACGATTTTTACCCTCCACGGTGCCCTATAATGCTAAATTTGTGATCGCTTGATCCCTCAGAACATGTCCTATCAACCGATCCCTTCTTCTAGTCAAGTTGTGCCACAAACTTCTCTTCTCCCCAATCCTATTCAATACCTCCTCATTAGTTACATGATCTACCCACCTTATCTTCAGCATTCTTCTGTAGCACCACATTTCGAAAGCTTCTATTCTCTTCTTGTCCAAACTAGTTATCGTCCATGTTTCACTTCCATACATGGCTACACTCCATAGAAATACTTTCAGAAACGACTTCCTGACATTTAAATCTATACTCGATGTTAACAAATTTCTCTTCTTGAGAAACGCTTTCCTTGCCATTGCCAGTCTACATTTTATATCCTCTCTACTTCGACCATCATCAGTTATTTTGCTCCCCAAATAGCAAAACTCCTTTACTACTTTAAGTGTCTCATTTCCTAATCTAATGCCCTCAGCATCACCCGACATAATTTGACTACATTCCATTATCCTCGTTTTGCTTTTGTTGATGTTCATCTTATATCCTCCTTTCAAGACACTATCCATTCCGTTCAACTGCTCTTCCAAGTCCTTTGCGGGCGGGTATTTACTTGATGAAATGTAAGCGCAGGATGGCTTCCCATGAAGGGCAAAAAAAAAAAAAAAAAAAAAAAAAAAAAAAAAAAAAAAAAAAAAAAAAAAAACCTTTGCTTGTCATCCATGGCACACTACAGCGCACCAGTACGCCAATGATATTCTATGCCCCATTTTGTTACCCTCATGGGAAGCCATCCTGAGCTTACATTTCAGCAAGGTAAAACCCGCTACACGCGTCAAAAGTTTATACCGCTAATTTTCATGGTTACCAAAACCGCTCTAGGTCAGGATGGCCACTGGATCTCTCACCAACTGAGAGCGTTTGGAGCATTGTTGGGCGGATCTTCCAACAAGCATAAAAAGCTTTGAAAGTAATTGTTTCCCTAACATAGTGGGTGATTGAGGTGTTGGTGAGATATTTCTGTGATGAGTCATATGTTATTTGTAGCCCATACAGAATGGACATACACATGCATTCGTCTGCTGAATCAACGATATCACGCAGTTCGAAGCATGATGTGTGATGCATTGGATAAGCTGGATGTTTATCGTGATTCTGTGTTTGATTTCACTGGCATTCTGTGATATGTAGTGTTGCTGATACTCTCATGTGAACATTCAGATCTGTTAGACATATGGATGTTAGATTCTGATAATATCATTATAACCAACGTGTGGTGTGAATATTAATGCAATTTCAAGCTAGATGTTTGCAACGGTAGCGTAAGTGGAGTTTAATGTGTTTTAAATTTTGACTCGGTGTAGATGTCTCAACAAGTCCTGACAAGCTCGCAATTAGTAAATCAATACTTTTCCGTATATAACCAGCATGGCAGAAATCCATGCATATGCATCTGTGTTTTTATCAGCACAGGATGACTCTTGCAAAAATATTCAGCCTGTGAGTTCATGTCTTCTGCTTTCTAATCGTCATACGTGTCATATTACGCCAAACAAATGCTCCGCAAAATCATTGTATGCACCGCTAAGATAAGGAGGTCAACAGCTCAGTTTGTCTATGGAAATAACTGACTCATGGTATAGTTATATGCACTCGAATATTTAACGTACATACGCACAGCAGGGTGAGTGTAGGCAGTGCAAGAATTTGGGGAATGCGTTTCCTGATAGCAATGGTTTATGATTTGCACAGTTTCATAACTTACATTGGGTACCTGTGTAAGAAAACAAGTCGTTGCTGGTAATTGTGTCAATTAAGATATGAAACATAAGGGCAGCCATTAATTTATAGTAATGTAGGTTTTTACCAGTGCATCCAGCTGTTGGTGACAGTACGAAATCTCTGATTCAAAGAACGAGCAACCGATGTTCTCAACACTACAGCCACCTTTTGGTGACACCGAGCAACTGTAACATAAAAGAAAATTTATAAATTATTTCGATATTTTCAGCGTTTACATAATGGCATTTGAAGTAAAATTCATGCCTGAAAACTACATATTACCAATTCCTTAATTACGTTTCATAACCAGATGTTGGTTTTTAATTACTTATAGAAAGTACATTACATGCTCGTTTCCGTATTTCATAGTAAATGATTTCTGGCGTGTAGCCCCAGAAGTTTCACTTTTTCTTCTAATATTTCGGCTTCATACCGTCCAGCCATCTTCGGAGTGAGCCGAGGTGACTGACTCTCCAGCACTTGATCCGTCCTTTTAAACCTCGGACCCCACCACTACGCATGCGGCCATAGGTACACAAGGCGCCAGGGACATTGATCGGCGGCAAAGAGGTGTGACATATGCATGGAATTAGATCTATGGCTGCGCGGTCGATCCACACGGTGATATTGATGTATCACTGCGAGCTGCACCGTCGCGACGTCTTTGTGAATTTATTGCAGAAAGTGCTATATTCCATGATTTGTACAAGCTGAAACCGCTACCTCTGTTAGTTAAATGCGTCGGGAACGGAATTTCAATTGCTAATTTCATTACTGAGTCCCAGAAAGATGAAATTAAGTCTAAAATTTCGAAATTATCGTACACTATAGAGTGCCCAGTCTCAATACAGTTCTCTGCCACCGCAGATTTATTAGGTTGTAAGAGCCGAGTATAACTGCGGTGCTGTGTGCATCTCTCATGGACTGTACGTGTCGTCTGTCCGATGTGTGAACGGCCACATTCCCTCGAGTTATAACACTACTGTCCGCTACTGCTATAGCACAACCTCAAAGCTGGAGGCAGTTCGTATAGTGAAATTATTTTTATTCAACTAATTATAGTATGAAGAAGCAGAGCAGTGTTACCCTCTGAAAGGATTTTAGTTGTGTTGACTGTGATATACCTAACGGAGGTGGCTTATCGAAAGTGAAAGTCAGAAGTACGTAAATATTTAAACAGTAATAAACAACATTTAACCTATCCACACTGTTCAAATGATAAAGAAAACGGTCGCCAGCCTAATAAGGCATAAGAATGATAACATTCTTGTTTAAAAAGATAATTATGAATAACTTTAATGGGAAGATACAGCCTATACTTTATCGTATGAGAGTGCAATGAACTCTGTCACTAACAGATGTTGACTTTAAAGAAAGTGCTAACAGTTAGAGTAGAACAAGGCTATTTGCATAAGGACGATAGAAAATGACGTACACTTTTGCCTTCAAGGCTTGGTCAAACTGAATGGTTTCAATAATATTCCTATTAAAGCGCACTTTAGGATCGTAAATTGGACATAAGTTCAATATTACTTTTCAAACATATTCCTATCTGACATGAAATATGGGTATGGTTCACAGCAAAATTAGTTACTGTGCATAGTTTGAGTCTCTCACTACTAAACAACTTTCTACTTAGAATGAAAATTAAATGGAATCCATTAACAAACAATTTCTCACTGAATTTTGAATGAAAGAAGTTACTGTTTTTCATAGATAGTGGACTTTCTATTAACTGTTATTTATCAAGAGCATAAAGGATAGACTGTGGATCCTGTTACACTGTTAATATGCACTTTCAATACACAAGAGAAACAAGTGCTTAGCAAGCATGAGTATTCAACTTTCCCCAAATGCAGTTTTCAACTTTTACTACAGTGAGACACAAAATTGACATATTTGTAAGATACTGACTCACCTTTTGCGATTTAAAACTGGCAGCAATGTGATCATTTACTAAGCAAAACTTTATTAGCCTCCGTTTTAAGAACTTTTAATTTTGAAATTGGCAACAACATATTAATAAGCAGTTTTAATAGAAAAGTTATTTTCAGCAAGCATCATTTGCTTTAGTTCACTCTCTTGCCACATTAACTTTAGCTTTCTTTTTACTATGTTCAAGAGGCATTAATTAGTAAAACACTGGTCTTTAATGTTCTTTCAATAAGGACACTCGGTAATCACTTCAGTATGGGAAGGACCCTAAGTGGAAATGTGACAGAGGGATAAAAAGTCAAGGTAGGTATAAGAGTTCGAGTATAAGTTACCTTATATTTGTGCACACTAAAACATCCAATGAGCTGATCCTTCACTGTACATTACTATAATGGTTCAATACAGTGATTGCGCAATGTGGTGGCGATTGCATGTTGGTAGGTGGATTTGCAGGTAGAATTGCTGGACTCTCTCATTTCTTGGTGGCGATGATACACTCCTGGAAATTGAAATAAGAACACCGTGAATTCATTGTCCCAGGAAGGGGAAACTTTATTGACACATTCCTGGGGTCAGATACATCACATGATCACACTGACAGAACCACAGGCACATAGACACAGGCAACAGAGCATGCACAATGTCGGCACTAGTACAGTGTATATCCACCTTTCGCAGCAATGCAGGCTGCTATTCTCCCATGGAGACGATCGTAGAGATGCTGGATGTAGTCCTGTGGAACGGCTTGCCATGCCATTTCCACCTGGCGCCTCAGTTGGACCAGCGTTCGTGCTGGACGTGCAGACCGCGTGAGACGACGCTTCATCCAGTCCCAAACATGCTCAATGGGGGACAGATCCGGAGATCTTGCTGGCCAGGGTAGTTGACTTACACCTTCTAGAGCACGTTGGGTGGCACGGGATACATGCGGACGTGCATTGTCCTGTTGGAACAGCAAGTTCCCTTGCCGGTCTAGGAATGGTAGAACGATGGGTTCGATGACGGTTTGGATGTACCGTGCACTATTCAGTGTCCCCTCGACGATCACCAGTGGTGTACGGCCAGTGTAGGAGATCGCTCCCCACACCATGATGCCGGGTGTTGGCCCTGCGTGCCTCGGTCGTATGCAGTCCTGATTGTGGCGCTCACCTGCACGGCGCCAAACACGCATACGACCATCATTGGCACCAAGGCAGAAGCGACTCTCATCGCTGAAGACGACACGTCTCCATTCGTCCCTCCATTCACGCCTGTCGCGACACCACTGGAGGCGGGCTGCACGATGTTGGGGCGTGAGCGGAAGACGGCCTAGCGGTGTGCGGGACCGTAGCCCAGCTTCATGGAGACGGTTGCGAATGGTCCTCGCCGATACCCCAGGAGCAACAGTGTCCCTAATTTGCTGGGAAGTGGCGGTGCGGTCCCCTACGGCACTGCGTAGGATCCTACGGTCTTGGCGTGCATCCGTGCGTCGCTGCGGTCCGGTCCCAGGTCGACGGGCACGTGCACCTTCCGCCGACCACTGGCGACAACATCGATGTACTGTGGAGACCTCACGCCCCACGTGTTGAGCAATTCGGCGGTACGTCCACCCGGCCTCCCGCATGCCCACTATACGCCCTCGCTCAAAGTCCGTCAACTGCACATACGGTTCACGTCCACGCTGTCGCGGCATGCTACCAGTGTTAAAGACTGCGATGGAGCTCCGTATGCCACGGCAAACTGGCTGACACTGACGGCGGCGGTGCACAAATGCTGCGCAGCTAGCGCCATTCAACGGCCAACACCGCGGTTCCTGGTGTGTCCGCTGTGCCGTGCGTGTGATCATTGCTTGTACAGCCCTCTCGCAGTGTCCGGAGCAAGTATGGTGGGTCTGACACACCGGTGTCAATGTGTTCTTTTTTCCATTTCCAGGAGTGTAGATACTAATTCCAGAACAGTTCCAACTCTTTATCCATCCATCCGAGACGTTGGAAACCGTCGGGAAAAGCCTCTTTCGGAACCAGTACAATACACAACTTTTACATGAGCAGTTGATAGTTTGGTAGCTCGTCCCAGACCGACTCTTTGTTCCACCTTTCTATCCATGCCAACCACAATTTGCGCGCACTACTCAGTTCCGTTCCTGAGGGGAACCACACCACATTTTACATACAGAATAACTAAGAACCCTAAGTGAAGGTCAGCAGTATACATAACAGCAAAGAAACATTTTAAATAAAGTAGAACATTTACATATATTGGTAGTTCTACAAAAATTATTTAAACAAAATTACAATTATATACATTAAGTTTTGTCTTCCTCCAAATGAGACAAAGAATTTAAATGATAGATACACTACACTGCATAGAATCAAACCATGACAACAAAGTTTTTACAAAGAAAGGAGTATACAATTTTGTGTTATCACTTCAATCAAACACATTTGCAGAAGCTCAAAAATGGAATGTTGAACAAAACCGAAAGCAGAATGAATCAAAAGGTATCTAATGTCTAAGCTATGGTGTTACAGAGTCTTATAGACTCGAGGCTTCCAAAGACCTAAATCATTAACTACACTAATTACACTAACAGAGGTCAGTGGTAACCCATATGCCAATCATTTAGCTAACTGGGATACAGTACATAAAGAATCTCTTTTATTGAACCATGCAGACTATACACTTAACACTCATATTTACGCAACTGTTTCCCCAACCGTCAGAGACTGATAATACTAACTTCCTCGATTCTCTAGACACACTTTACTATCCTGTAACGTTGTCTATTTTATTTTTGTACAGTTTTCACCTAAGGGTTAATCATTTCTTTTATCAAATTGTACTTATCTCTTAGGACTGGCAACAACTTTTAGAATTTTGTCATTCTTACTTCATCCTCCCTGTACATGTAGTAGAATACTATGGATCTCTCATACCTTACTTCTAATAATGGTTTTGGGCTGCCACCTAGCGTGCTTTGTAGCCATTTTCAGTAGTGTTAAAATAATGGGAAATATGATGGCTCTTTACTGTAGAGACATACGTGTCAAATGGAAATTAAAGTCCAGTTTGGCAGAGCAATGAAGAAATGGGATAGGGTCAGGGTCGATCGAACTAAAGAAAAGAAGGTAGTCCCCTAAGATAGGTAATCCTTCCTATACCCCATCCTAGGAATCCCCATCTGTGGAGAGAGCTTGTCCATACAGCCTGGAGGAAAAATGTTCGTCTTCCTATAGCTTATGTAAGTTTACTACCACAGTCCTGACTCATTGATTTCAAGTAGATTGACGGAAAAGATCTCAGAGCTTACAACAGAGCTGAACTCCTCCCCCTCCACGTTATCTTGCTCGTTGCTGGATTCTGCTACACTGTGTCTTAGCTTATTCACCTTATAACAAGTCTTTCGTACTTTCCATTACTTTCCTGATGTACATTTACATCCATGGTCACTTCTCCACCTTGTCAAGCTAACAATAACATTTAAAACTAAATATTTTCCTCTACTACTATTGGTCAATAAAGCACCTACAAAAATACAAAGAAAAACATTTCCTGTACCATGCTGTTTCGTTCTTCACAATCTTTGCAAAATTTCATAACTAAGTGTCTTACAAAGGTGCCTCACGATACTTTCCCACATGTGATGCATTATGTAGTTCTTTAATACACAGATTCGCAGGCTCATATAAAAGTAACGAAAGTAAGGCTTTTGGGTGCGGAACTTTTCTCACTCATCGAAGGCCTTAAAATAAATGAAAAAAACTACTCACTTCTTTATGAAGTATAGAACTTACAGCAAGAGTCTGAACCTCAATTTTAATCGCTGTTTAGAATACTAGATCTATAGGTAAATCGATATATTTCTTAAGTCTCTGCTCAGCACTATATTTCAATTTACATTCAACAATGGTTTGGTTAATATTTGTAGTTTCATGATTACTTTTGGTCGATTTCAATAAGGCTCGCAAAGGCTCTCCTGACACTTCTTTACATACAACTACTAACAGTAATATCCATGTGTGTGGCTAATTCACTTAACACTGAAACTCAGACAGTATATCTGCTCATTTATTGTATCTCTCCAAACAGTTGGTGGAACAAATCTGACCCAATACTTTCATTATCCTCGCTGTGGGGTTGCTTTGAGGACAATACTTTGAAATTAGCACTTACGGAATATTATACTTAACCAGCGCATTTTTAAAGTATTTGATACTGAATTGGCAGCCATAGTCTGGCAAGAGACGTTTAGGAAACCCAGTGTTAGTTAAACAATCTCTTTCCAAACACCTTGAGCTACATCTGGCATTTGCTACTCTTAATGGGTAATGTCACACATATTTTGATCAACGTTTTACTACTGCAAATGTATGCAGCCATCTACCCCTTCATTTGAGCAGCTGGCCTTATATATCGATTGCAGATACAACCCAAACCCTGAGCAGTATTATAGGGTACATCTTAGATATAACCAAAGTTGAAGTTTCCTTCGCTTTTTGACATAACTGGTAATCACAAATTACACTTATTGTTGTTCCACTCATATTCTTAAAATAATATTTCTTCATAATATATTTCAAGCATTATTTAACACCGAAATGTCCACACTGTTGGTGTGTATATTCAGTTACCTGGATGGTAACATGAGTAGGTATGCAAATCTTCTGTCTTTTACTATTTTCATCTTTTCTCCAATACAATATGCCATTGTAAATTAACCACTTTCCCTTCTCATCATGGTTTGAAGTATACAACTTTTTATTTTTGTAAGCTTATTTATCGCAATTTTTAAGTCCTGCTCCCTCATTATTATGTAGGTTAGTTTCTTTACACCTTTCCTGTGTTGATCTCTTTTCATAGAATGAATTCAGAACACGGTAATAAGCTCATAAGTTCCTTGATTCTCTTCCTGACCTACATGTACTAGGGATAATGTGTCAGATACTGTATTTATTGACCCTTTGTGTATCGTATCTCAAAATCGAATTCCTGAAGAAACAATACCTACCTCGTCAACATATAATATAACAACTCGTTAGTCATTAAAAATGAATGTCCCTGATGATCAGTACAGCCTGTGCTTTTGTTTCCTGCTAAGAGATACCTAAACCTTTCTAAACGCCAAATTATAGCTAATGCATATTTGTCCATGATGGAATAATTTCTCTTATCCTTATATAGATTTCTGCTGGTGAAAGCTATGCTGAAAATTACCTTTTTCCATAGATAAATCCCCTGAATACTTCAAAACACAAACATTAATTGTAGGTGTCAGCTGATAACTTCAGTACCACACTTACATTTGAATGGTACAGTATCGAAACTTGTAACAAATTCTCTTCTATTTTATCAGGTACTAACTTTTTTTCCTTACTTCAGTACCAGTGAGACTACTGCTTTAACAGTTGCATATTAGTAGGGTTTATCACATGGTCTACTGCTCGAAATTTTTGAAAAAATTACCATACCTAGGAATGATTTTAACACTTCTGAGACTAAGGACGTCTGCCAGTAGCTTCAGACCCATTGTGAGTCGGGATGAATTCCTCTAGCATCCAGAGTGTGTCCTAGAAATTTTACATCTTTCTTAACCAATGAAGATTTTCGAAGTTTTCACTAATAACTTTTTGTTTAAACTTATTAATAGGTTCCTCTACAAATAGTTTTGTTCATCCCAGATCTTAGACGTGATGAGTTATTCATCAACATATCAGATAATTTTGTAATAATTATTCTCTGCTTCTAAATAGAGAAAAGTACACATTGAGGCCAAACAGTAAAATTTTGAATTGAAAGTAGTGCCATTCAAGAGAAATGTTGATAAAGGTCTTGACTCAGGATGAAGTACCACCTGCCAGTAACCAAAGTAAGAACCATACTACTAATATATGTTGCACCATTTAATATCACTAGAACTGAATCCATTTCTATAATTTGATTTAATGTTCACTACCAAAAGGTGCTTACTATATTCACTCTGAGATGTTTCAATGACAAATTGTTCTATCATCTTTATAACTGCTAATGTAGCAGCTTATTTGGCCATCACTGCTATAGGATAAGACTTTCTGAATTATGGTTTACAGTTATTAATCTTTAGTTTACATTCATACACTGCCATTGACCCTGGTTTATCCAGAAAAGTTCTTTATATCTTCTTTTTCCTTCAAGATCAGCTGACCAATTAAATCCAATTTGGTAGTAAAGTGCTCCTCTCCTATGATTTCTGTCACCTTATTGACAGTATGATCCTGTTTATTTTGCGATATTCGTGCAATAGCATATCATGCACCTCTTCCACTGGATGTACTTCATTACAGTCTGCATTCAAAAAGGTATATATAAATATTGCCCCACACTTGACATAACATAGTTCGCTTTTTAAATCCAAAATTATTTCATGGTGAATTAGACAACCTAATCCTAATAATGGGGAGATTTTCATGTTTGGTACCACGAAAAAATTATGATAAGATCTTAAATTATCCAAAGAGAAAAATAATAACACTTCTTTTTTACAGTCCTCCCTCTATTCCCTATGATGCCTGCTATTCAGATTCCAGTAATTAGCTCTTCCAGATTTATCTCTTGTTTTGAAAAATGACATGATCTATAACACATATGTCGCCATCTGAATAGGCACCGGTATGAACCATTTCTCGATATTCTTTCCCTAGAGCAATGGGTTTCACTAGAAAATGGTTTTTCCTCAGAGGCTGTCACATATCACGCATTCTTCCTCTAAACTGTTTATGCGTAAGTATTTGGTCTTGTGATTACTTCTTATTGGTGTATCAGTGCGGTCACTACTGAAAAACCTCCGTAGTTTTCTGTGTTCTCAACAGTAGCTGTACCAATAGGACATTCAATGTTCCCTGAAAGAGTTGATTTCGTAGTCAATGGAACATCCCATTATTTTTCTAGCACAGTTCATTATTATTTCTATGATGCTTAAGTTGCCAGTACTGAATACATCTTACTCCGCTTCTCTCCTAAAATCTGGACTACCGTCCTGAGAACAGTCTTTACCAAATCTAGATTTTTTTGTCATCCCTTGTTTCGTTTAAAACATCCAGTTGTTCAAGACAGTTAAATATTTTGCTGACATTACTCCTTCCCTATCCATTATTCTCTCTCTAACTTAGGCAGGCTTATGAATAATCAACAACTTAATTAAAAAGCTCTCATTAATTGGTTCATCTAAAAATTTAATTCAGGTTAGATGTCACTCAAAATATTTTTTAAATTCTCCCTAGCTTCTGTTACCTGGATTAAGATCTAGCAGTTGCAAAGTTAATTTCTGCTGCTCACCCTCAGACTAATATTTCTCTTAAAACTGCCTACTAAAGTCTTCCCAATTTTGAAAATCTTTAGCATGCAGCACTCCCCATTTTGTGGCTTCGCCTTCCAAATGTCCGATGGGATAAGTTTATTTTCTCGTTATAATCCCATTGAAGCTGGTAATACATCTTCAGAGAGAAAATATAACAGGGTGTAATGTCTCCTCGAGCTTGAATATGGGAAAACGAGTTGATAGATGCCTGGCCCTAATCGTAATTCTTCCCACTAGGCTTTAGCTATTGGAAGAATCTCACGTTCATCTGTCAAGTCATTGATTTTACCACCCTCACTATCACTAGGCTTTATGTTATTAGCATTTCCCCCCAACAACATTTTTATCTGCCATACAGAGGCCAGAGTCAGGTGACGGTCCATCCAGCTGGCAATGGGAAGCAATTCTGAAGTGATAAAAGCCTTATTTAACTCAACTATTTGGCCCTGAAGTCTCTCAGGTGGATCTGAAATATCTCTATCACAGTTATCTCCCTTCATATCATGTCTAGATGCAGTAATCGTGTCACCTTCTTTTAACTCAGCAATTATTCTAGAATCTATTTCGACATCTCTCATTATAGAATGTAGTTCAAGTCTTACCTTCCCGATCTCTTCCGTTAAATTAGATAAGCCTTCCTCTTGTTTCTTGTCTAAAGCCAATTTTATTTCGTTGATAGATTCTATGAATTCTTAGCTGGCTACTCCCGTACTTGCGTTTACTTCTTTACCTATACAATCTTTATTCTTTTAGGGATACTCGAGCAAATATAATTTTAAAATGTAAAAATCCTTCGTTAATTTCTTTATTTCATTGCGTACCTCCTCCTTCTAAACTGGAGATTTATCAGTCTTGGATTGAGTGTTGATTTCGGATATACGCTCAGAGTTCTGTAAACTATATTAGGTCCGAGCAGTTATTTGCTCAGTTTAGCTTCAGAGCCTCATTTTTACTATTAATCTGCTCAGTAGGAGCTTGATTGTTATTAGATATTTGCTCAGTAAGAGCCTGATTGAAACTTCCTGGAAGTTTAAAACTGTGTGCCGGACCGAGACTCGAAATCTGGACCTTTGCGTTTCACGAGCAAGTGCTCTACCAACTGAGCTACCCAAGCAAGACACACCCCGTCCTCACAGCTTTACTTCAGACAGTACACGGTCTCCTACCTTCCAAACTTTCCAGAAGCTCTCCTGCGAACCTTGTAGAACTAGCACTCCTGAAAGAAAGGATATTGCGGAGACATGGCTTAGCCACAGCCTGGGGGATGTTTCCAGAGCCTGATTATTGCTACACGTTCATTCAGTAGGAGCCTGATTATTATTAGACATTTACCCAGACAGCAGGTAAATTAGTTGCTCAGCTATTTCCCTTTCGAAATTTCCATTTTCTTTCTGTATCTCTCTGTAGTTGCTCCCTTAGTTCTCTGAACAGTTGAGCAATATAAGACTCGATTTTTAATTAAAATGGTGAACCATACACTAGCGACAATATTCTGATAAATATCTTTCTCAAGTGTGTGCGCTAATTACTGATGACCATACAATTAAATTGTTGCAATAAACACCGTTTGCTCTTCACTTGAACAGTGCCTATGCAGAAGTTACTGACGTTTTGAAAACGACTCATCGTCGAATATTGCTGCTGCTGGTGAGCTGATGCCAGGACGTCGACGACTGCCACACTGCTGCCTCCGATTCGCCGCTGCTGTTACCCGCCGGTAATTCGGCCCGTGAGCCCTGCCGTGCCACGAGTGCCGTAGTGCTCAGCCTGTCTGCACATTCCCCCCATAGCCAAGCCACGCTGTCTGAGCATGAGGAGGAAGGAAACAACGAACGCGCCGCATTTAAGTGCCAATGCATCGCTTTGGATACGACTTTGTTTTATATTTCACATTTCTCAGCAACACTGATAAAAACAAAGCAAATTTTCAGTATTATTGAATTATTTTTGGCGTGCTATAGACGTATAACTTATATCTGGTACGTACTATCGGCATACGGACAGACGGAGACAAGTTCATAGATTTTGGCACACAGGATGCCACGTAATCGTGACTCATCCAGTTTCTTAACCGAAAAAACTTCTTTCACACAGATATGTTGGTTGAAAATATTGTACCACTTTCGCAAAGTCGTTTTGGAGATGTGGAAACTGCCTGAGGAAAGCAATATGGACGTCGTGGACAGCTCTAAAGTTAAAGGGATTTATCTAGCTGATCAGACAACTAAATTTGGATATACATAGGGGTGCTTTCCATTGAAATGGCAAGGTTAGTTCCCTAAAAGTTTTGAGCACATTACCGAAATAGCTCGAAAATATATAAAAGTTTGGCAATGTGCCCAAAACTTTTAGAAAACTATTCTTTTCAGGCGACATTGGCTTCTTTAAACTGCGTGTTTTCTGTTACGCCAGTGAACTTAGGGACCTGGACAGTGTTTGTCCGAATGTGTTCCTTCTATAGCGATTTCCCTTTTGGGACTGTCTTACTATGGTCAGTGTGCAGTTAAGTGCACTTAAAATTCGACGCCTGTAATACATTCCAGAAGTTTTAATTTTCGTTTCTGTATTCCTTTTTCCTTCATAAATTCAACAATAGCGATTTTTAAACCGGAAAATCGCCTTTTGACTTAACCATCGAACTATGCAGTAAAGTATAAAGTATCCATACTCTTCTTTGAGTTCCATCGAAAACTGTTGTAACTGACTCCTGTATGCAACTACAGCTATTTTACTATTCGTACCACCAACCTCTTCACGAGCTCCATGCCTGCAAATTGAGCACTAAATAGTTTTTGATGTACAAAAGAATGAAACTCCTGTGTTGATTTTGTATTTGTTTGACACCTAAGCGCTTAAACCCTTTGTGCATGGTATTGTAATGTCGTTTTATAGCAAATCTGGAGTTACCGTCGCTTATGTGACTGCATAATACAAATCGAGAGTTCTCTTCACACTCTCCTGTCAGTCCCATTAATTTTTTTAAATCCTGTGACAGTAGACCGCTGAACCGCCTCTTTTTTGTGCAAACAGTCGCTGGAGCTGTGAATGTCCATATACAAACGAATAGCGAAGGGTAAACAGCGCTGAAACAACGATTTTTTTTCTTATGGGACCAAACTGCTTAGGTCATCGGTCACTAAGCTTACACACTACTTGATGTATCTTAAACTAACGTACGCTATGCACAACACACACGCACACACACCCACGCCTGAGTGAGGACTTGAAGCTCCGACGGGGAAACCGCACGGACCGTGCAAGACGCCTTAAACCGCGCGGCTACCCCTAGCGGCGAAACCTAGATTCTGACGAACTGAAGAGAGTTATACTAACGGAAAAATGTCACACCGCATTATTAAGGGGGGAAACCACATTAGCAGGTTCAAAAAATGAAATTGTTTATTTCATTAATCGTCAACTCAACTATCCAAGAATACGCTGTAAAAATTTTAAAGCGAAATTAGCATTCGTTTAGATTTTATAAGCATGAACGAATATATAGTTTACGTCCAGAACAGAATGAGGACTCGACTCCGAAACATTCGACAAACTAAAAAACTTGGTGGAAAAGGCAAGCTCACAGAGTCATTAGTGAAAAAGCTCAGCACTTATTATGGACTAGCGATTCAAAGACATATTTATAGGCGGCCGGTGTGGCCGAGCGGTTCCAGGCGCTACAGTCTGGAACCGCGAGACCGCTACGGTCGCAGGTTCGAATCCTGCGTCGGGCATGGATGTGTGTGATGTCCTTAGGTTAGTTAGATTTACGTAGTTCTAAGTTCTAGGGGACTGATGACCTTAGAAGTTAAGTCCCATAGTGCTCAGAGCCATTTGAACCATTTTTGAACATATTTATAGCGTGCAAGGCATGAAAAAGCTATTACAGCGACATACTGTCATACGATTTCTAACGATGAAAATCCTCGAGACGAGTACTGCCCAGAGTGAGAAGACAGCTGATGAGAGTGGCAGAAACGAACAGCCCTTGGAATGGAACACATGAACCGCACCCTACTCTATTGCACCCCGACGTACAGAAGGAAATTCTACCAATATATGAAGATTTATCAAGGGATGAATTACGATTTATCAAGGGATGAATTACGATTTATCAAGGGATGAATTACTGGAGAGATGTTTAGGAGGCCACATGAAAAATGCCAACGAACGTTTTAATTCCACTATTTGGCGGTTAGCTCCTAAATACTTTCACTCCGCACCAAAAGTCGCTGAATTGAGCAGCGGGCTTATTCAATGAAGGAAATTCATCCCTTCTGATGGTCATGAACGAGGCGGGAATTGTAGTAGGTACGCAAAGCTTCAATTATGCCGAACAAATGGATAAGCAGCAAGTGAGCCGGCAGAATCGACGTAGTACACTGGAATCGAAAGGAGGTCGGAAAGCACTGCTACGAGCGCAAAACGAAGCCAATGAGGAAGAAAAAGGACTAATATATGGTGCTGGAATCGCAGGTTAATTGGTAAGCATTTTATATTATTGATAACTTCCTTGAATTTATAGTTTCCAAGAAATTATTTTTCAGAAGCGTTTATCTCGAAATGACTTTTTTAAAAATTTCGTGCAGTCTAACTCAAAAAGTATAGACCCGATCATTATGAAAATTGATAGTATGATTCTTTATAAAATTAAGAATTAAGTGAATCAACTTGTGAGATGATACCATGATTTTAAGTGTATATTCCTTTGCGTAATTAGAGAAAAAAATAGTGAAAATGAAGTAAATTGTTCCGGCGCCTGCAAAACTTTTAATTTTCATTATTTATACCTCATTCTTAGGAAATAAGTTATTAATGTAAAATGGAAACATTTTTGATTTCAGATGATAATCGGAATGGCTACACTGTATCCAATTGGAGAACTGTACTCACAACCTTTTACAGACATCGCAGCTTAGGTTTGTTATTTTTGGCTGAAATTATTCAAAAAAATTCACAAAATCTGTTCGAAATATGAGTGAAATGATGTCAAAATTTGATTAAATTCTAATTAACTCTTCCCAACCCCCCCCCCCCCCCCCCGCCAAAAAGCCCAGAAAGTCAGTGTCAAACAGCCTCCTATTGTGGTTTCCACCCTTGAATGAAACGTCGCGCTGTATCGAGTACTTCCGGGAATGCACGAGCAAAGACGAGAGGCCGGGCCGTGGCCGGCGCTACGCTAGACGGAGTACCAATGGCTGCTTTCTAACGGCTGCTGAAGGCTATAGGTGTTGTCTCAGACTGTTGCTGATGATTCAGAGTCACGAGCTTCCCGTGCCGACGTACTCGTTGATACTGTCCTGTCGACCCCATACGTAGACAGATAAACTAAACTGACAAACTAAAGACTGCTGCGGTAGCGAGATCATTTTCGCCCTCCATAGACTTCGCGGCAAACTCGGTCTTTCCACGACGTCCAACCACTCAATATTTTCCTCTTCTCTTCTAGCGACGTCCTGTACATGTAGTTTTCGTTATCATGTATCGCTTCCAAGTAACATAGCTAGATGAAACTAGTGTGAGCGTGGGGTTGATCTGAGATTCTGTTATTCTGTGCAACGGATTAATCTGAGATGTACCATTTATCCTGTGGCTCCTGCAAGATGCAATTTTCGCCCCTACACTACTACAGAAGGCAGACAGACGCTCCTAACGTTCTAAAGAGAAATTCCTGAAAAAATTTCAGCAACAAATATCTTCTGGAGTCGTCCGCTGTAAGGAGATGACACAAAAATTCACAAAATTTCTTAGGGATACTTGGGTACTGGAGTAGTGCTGGTTAGTGTAAGAAAAACACGAAACTAACGAAACTTATTATTTATTTTGCAAAAATTCTGAGAAATCACAATGGCACTTTTAGTTATGAATTGAACACGTTATATCCTGGTTCTTTTCGGAATGTGAATTTACCTCTCAAGGACAGGATTCGCTAATGAAATTTCTATACAAAGTTTAAGATTGTTGTTGACTTGGCAGAATGGCTGAGAGGCGCGCCTACTCAACTTGAATAACTAGAATGTTGCTAGCTACGGTCGAGGCTGTCGCGTGTGAAATGCAGTGAAGTGTACTGTTGTGGAGGAAATATGGGGCACGCAAGAGTTGTAGCACACAATACTGTAAGCTGCGATGACTGCTGTCTGCACGCTCGCTGCTGACAAATAAGATAACTCCCGTTCTATCTGGATTGACCTTCGCCAATCAAACTCTCCCTATGCCTTGATGAAGTCAAGGATTCCTATTCGCCCCTAGTCTAACTATTGGCGTGGTACACCGGTCAGATAACCAGTCCACCGCGATGCCACTCAAAAATTCGCTCACAGGCGTTTAACTATAACTCTGTCCATTCACACCGCACAATTAGTGTGTCGGCCAACACAGTGAACAACGCTTAATCGCAAGGACTCAATATAGAGAGTCGCACTTCGATTCGCTCTCGACAGAGGTGCTCTCCCAGTGAAGTACTGAGGAGAGACTTGTTCCTTTCTCCAAGAGTGACAACGAAACGGCCCCTCTTCACGCCAGACGTGAAGAGGTATATCTTTTGGTCTCTTCCATTACTCCTTCAGCTCAAGACGTCAGAAATATCGTCTGCCAATCAGCATTGCTCTTCTAAAACGGGAGAATGACGTTTCGTTTAAGGCGACCAATCCGGAAATCCGTAGCATTGGCGTTTGCTGTCTCTCTGTGAAAATCTCTGAAATGCGTGCTATGTGTAAAGAATGCATAGGCTGGCCACTCCCACACAATGTAGCAGAATTTGCTTTTAAGCCGAACACGGGGGCGTTCCCCCTTTCACTCAGGCACCCGCTGTCCGCTTCATGCGCGATCACCTCGGCATTTGGCATTGATTCGTCCTTTGAAGGGACTGGCGTCCAGTTGTGCGGTTTGCGTCTCCCGAACTAAAAGCTCCTGTGAACATCGTGTCTGGAATGTATGTGTGTACGCCAGCCTCGAGTATTTCAACCAAAGTGCACTTACTTATTGTTTGCATATCGTTTACATGAATTCATACAAAATTGACTTTATCTTATCGAGTTTCAGTTCGAATGAAGCGTCTTGATGTGCGGAACATGGTTGTGAGGGCGGAATATGTAAGCAATGAAGGTCAGGAGACCATGACGTCTTACACTAGGACCGAACTTAAAAAGTACTAATACAGTATAGCAAAGAAGGTAACTGCAGGAATACGTAATAAGACGAACAAAAACCACAGTTTTATTGAAAAGGCCTCATTCATGATGGTCCCCTTCACATCACAAACGGGGGACATGATCCTTAATAGGGAGAGCGACCACCAGAGATGGCAATGCAGACAATTCTGGCCACAAGGTTAGGAACGAGCTCTAGTAGTCGGGCATCCCATTCCACATGCACACTTGGAACACCTAAACAATCATTTTCGACAATGTAAGCGTAGGCTTCCGCGGCCGTTGTCTTCTTCAATAAGATTCTTCAGGGTATCAGACCGCATCGTCATAATTTAAAATGTGCCAACGTTTCGGCCAGCGTTGCAGCTAGCCTTCATCAGGGCCTTACGTTAACTGCTGAATGAACACACTTGGTACCTTAAATAGTTGCACGAGAAAACCGTGTCGTTACTTGATTGGCTGTAAAAGGAGGAGGAGGAGGGGTGAAAGGTATGCTTTATTGGTGTTTCCTTTATTATCTGTCATTGGCTGAAATAGCTGTTTTCTATTGGTCTTTATATTAATCCACCCCATTGGAGGAGACGGACGAATAGCGAACAGGTGATGGCTGTGACGTCACACTGTTTCCATGCTGTCCAGAAGCCGGCTGCGGCGTGCCATTGCTTTGTGTGCTCGCGACCACTACTGCGGCTCTCCGCGTGTCTGCATGGGCCGCCACGGCTCTGCCGCCGCTCCGTAGCCCTGCTATTGCAGGCAGCCAAGACCTCGGAAGCTTGTACCCGTCCTCTCTATTCATGTTGGCGGGTCTTTTGGCTATTTCTATCGCCTCTCTAATCTTTCTTTTGAAAGTGAGAGGCTGTTTCGCCAGGACGCGGGCTTCTTGAAAAAATATTGGTTTCCCGCACTCGTCTCGGTGTTCCGCCACTGCTGACTTAGTGTGTTGTTTCAGGCGGATATATCTTTCATGTTCCGAGAGCCTTGTGCTAATCGGACGTCCCGTCTCACCTATGTAGACTAATCCACACGCACAACCAATTTCATACACGCCAGCTGTGTGTAGTTTGTCAACTGCATCCTTGGTAGAACCGAGCATGTCTGATATTTTGTTTCTGCTTCGGAAAATTGGTTTGATGTCGGCTTTTCGTAGAATTTTGCCAATACGTTCGGTGACCCCTTGTACATATGGTAACACAGCAATGCTCTGTGCCTCCTTCTCCTCTTCCCTATTAGTCTTCTCCCTTGTCGACATGGTGCTGTCTATCATCTGCTTCCCATAGCCATTAGTTCCGAAGATGGACCTGAGGCGTTCAAGTTCTGTCTTCAGATGTTCTTCGTCGCTTATCCTGTACGCTCTCTTCGTTAGCGTGTGCAGGGCGGACTTCTTCTGCGTGGGGTGATGGTGGGAGGAGGCGTGAAGGTACGTGTCCGTATTGGTTGGTTTCCTGTACACTTTGTGGCCAAGTTTACCATCAGGTTTTCGATAAATTTCCACGTCGAGAAAAGGCAGCACCCCATTCTTCTCTGTTTCCATTGTAAACTGAATTTTCCTGTGCTGTTGGTTAAGGTGCTTGTGGAAGTTCTGTAACTCCTCTTCTCCGTGGGGCCAGATGACGAAAGTATCATCGACATAGCGAAGCCAACAATTTGGACGTAATGGTGCGGACTGGAGGGCTGTTTCCTCAAATGCCTCCATGAAAATTTCTGCTGCGATAGGCGATAGGGGTGAGCCCATAGCTACACCGTCAGTTTGTTCATAAAATTGACCTCTCCACTTGAAATAGGTGGTCGTCAGACAGTGGCGCACAAGCTCACATATATCAGGTGCCACGCGTTCTTCTAGGATGTTCACAGTATCTGACACTGGGACATTCGTGAATAGGGATTTGACGTCGAAACTAACCATCAGATCTTGGTCCGTAACACGCATTTCCTTTAGGAGAGACACGAAGAGAGTGGAATCCTTAACGTAGGACTCGGTTTGATGCACTAGGTGTCGGAGCCTAGGTGCCAGTTCTTTCGCTAGGTAGTAGGTCGGCGAATTTATACTGTTTACTATGGGCCTTAAGGGGAAGTCGGTTTTGTGTACCTTCGGTACACCATATATCCTTGGTGCCTGTGTCACTTGCGGGATGAATCTTCTGGCCTTGTCGAAGTTGATTCTAGAGTGCTTGAGCAGTGCCTGCGTCGTTTTGATTACCTTGGCCGTCGGATCTCCCTGAAGTTTCTTGTAGATAGGTTCTGCGAGAATATCTCCCATTCGTTTGTTGTAATCAGTTGTGTCCAAGACTACAGTGGCGTTGCCCTTATCTGCCTGTACCACTACTAAGTGGGGGTTGTCCCTGAGTTCCTTGATGGCATGGTATTCCTCAGCGTTGATGTTTTGCTTCGGTGGCTTTGCTTTATTCAGAACTCTGACCGTTTCCTGCCGGATCTTCTCCGCCTCGGCCTGTGGCAGATGACGTACCGAAGCCTCTACGGATTCTATGATATCTTCTTTTGGAACTCGCTTAGGTGCGACTGCGAAATTCATCCCCTTGGCCAGAATTGCTGTGGTTGCTTCGCTCAAGGTGTGGCTGGAGAGGTTGACCACTGTCCGTCGCCTGTCCAGCGTCAATGTTTCGTCCGTGGCTTTTACAGCCAATCAAGTAACGACACGGTTTTCTCGTGCAACTATTTAAGGTACCAAGTGTGTTCATTCAGCAGTTAACGTAAGGCCCTGATGAAGGCTAGCTGCAACGCTGGCCGAAACGTTGGCACATTTTAAATTATGACGATGCGGTCTGATATCCTGAAGAATCTTATTGAAGAAGACAACGGCCGCGGAAGCCTACGCTTACATTTAACCAACCTGTATGGGCAGGAAATCCACGGAAACATCAAGAAGTTAGAAGCACTGCGTTTAAAAAGATGTAAACTGCTGAATGACCATGCTTTTTTGAAGAGATGCAGAGACACGAGTGTTGTGCCGTATTCTTTGCGGTTGACGTCTCACATAAAAACGAACAAGGCGAGGAATATCTGTGTTAAAGCCAGTAAAGCATTGCTACGGGAAAGGATCCGCCACATCCGCATAAGTCTCGATGCTCACAACAGGAATTTGTGTGATCTGCACCTATTTCTGGCCGGAAAACTTCAGATGGAAGACTGGGATAAAGTCGACAGGTTAACCTTTCAGCAAGCATCAAGGACCAGCAATAGTATTACTAACCGCCAGATGAGAAAGTACGACAAACTACAACAGAAAGCCACGGACGAAACATTGACGCTGGACAGCGACGGACAGTGGTCAACCTCTCCAGCCACACCTTGAGCGAAGCAACCACAGCAATTCTGGTCAAGGGGATGAATTTCGCAGTCGCACCTAAGCGAGTTCCAAAAGAAGATATCATAGAATCCGTAGAGGCTTCGGTACGTCATCTGCCACAGGCCGAGGCGGAGAAGATCCGGCAGGAAACGGTCAGAGTTCTGAATAAAGCAAAGCCACCGAAGCAAAACATCAACGCTGAGGAATACCATGCCATCAAGGAACTCAGGGACAACCCCCACTTAGTAGTGGTACAGGCAGATAAGGGCAACGCCACTGTAGTCTTGGACACAACTGATTACAACAAACGAATGGGAGATATTCTCGCAGAACCTATCTACAAGAAACTTCAGGGAGATCCGACGGCCAAGGTAATCAAAACGACGCAGGCACTGCCCAAGCACACTAGAATTAACATCGACAAGGCCAGAAGATTCATCCCGCAAAGTGACACAGGCACCAAGGATATATGGTGTACCGAAGGTACACAAAACCGACTTCCCCTTAAGGCCCATAGTAAACAGTATAAATTCGCCGACCTACTACCTAGCGAAAGAACTGGCACCTAGGCTCCGACACCTAGTGCATCAAACCGAGTCCTACGTTAAGGATTCCACTCTCTTCGTGTCTCTCCTAAAGGAAATGCGTGTTACGGACCAAGATCTGATGGTTAGTTTCGACGTCAAATCCCTATTCACGAATGTCCCAGTGTCAGATACTGTGAACATCCTAGAAGAACGCGTGGCACCTGATATATGTGAGCTTGTGCGCCACTGTCTGACGACCACCTATTTCAAGTGGAGAGGTCAATTTTATGAACAAACTGACGGTGTAGCTATGGGCTCACCCCTATCGCCTATCGCAGCAGAAATTTTCATGGAGGCATTTGAGGAAACAGCCCTCCAGTCCGCACCATTACGTCCAAATTGTTGGCTTCGCTATGTCGATGATACTTTCGTCATCTGGCCCCACGGAGAAGAGGAGTTACAGAACTTCCACAAGCACCTTAACCAACAGCACAGGAAAATTCAGTTTACAATGGAAACAGAGAAGAATGGGGTGCTGCCTTTTCTCGACGTGGAAATTTATCGAAAACCTGATGGTAAACTTGGCCACAAAGTGTACAGGAAACCAACCAATACGGACACGTACCTTCACGCCTCCTCCCACCATCACCCCACGCAGAAGAAGTCCGCCCTGCACACGCTAACGAAGAGAGCGTACAGGATAAGCGACGAAGAACATCTGAAGACAGAACTTGAACGCCTCAGGTCCATCTTCGGAACTAATGGCTATGGGAAGCAGATGATAGACAGCACCATGTCGACAAGGGAGAAGACTAATAGGGAAGAGGAGAAGGAGGCACAGAGCATTGCTGTGTTACCATATGTACAAGGGGTCACCGAACGTATTGGCAAAATTCTACGAAAAGCCGACATCAAACCAATTTTCCGAAGCAGAAACAAAATATCAGACATGCTCGGTTCTACCAAGGATGCAGTTGACAAACTACACACAGCTGGCGTGTATGAAATTGGTTGTGCGTGTGGATTAGTCTACATAGGTGAGACGGGACGTCCGATTAGCACAAGGCTCTCGGAACATGAAAGATATATCCGCCTGAAACAACACACTAAGTCAGCAGTGGCGGAACACCGAGACGAGTGCGGGAAACCAATATTTTTTCAAGAAGCCCGCGTCCTGGCGAAACAGCCTCTCACTTTCAAAAGAAAGATTAGAGAGGCGATAGAAATAGCCAAAAGACCCGCCAACATGAATAGAGAGGACGGGTACAAGCTTCCGAGGTCTTGGCTGCCTGCAATAGCAGGGCTACGGAGCGGCGGCAGAGCCGTGGCGGCCCATGCAGACACGCGGAGAGCCGCAGTAGTGGTCGCGAGCACACAAAGCAATGGCACGCCGCAGCCGGCTTCTGGACAGCATGGAAACAGTGTGACGTCACAGCCATCACCTGTTCGCTATTCGTCCGTCTCCTCCAATGGGGTGGATTAATATAAAGACCAATAGAAAACAGCTATTTCAGCCAATGACAGATAATAAAGGAAACACCAATAAAGCATACCTTTCACCCCTCCTCCTCCTCCTTTTACAGCCAATCAAGTAACGACACGGTTTTCTCGTGCAACTATTTAAGGTACCAAGTGTGTTCATTCAGCAGTTAACGTAAGGCCCTGATGAAGGCTAGCTGCAACGCTGGCCGAAACGTTGGCACATTTTAAATTATGACGATGCGGTCTGATACCCTGAAGAATCTTATTGAAGAGGATTTTCGACAATGTTCCTGGGTGCTTTAAGTGTACCCGTCTCTTGTCATATGAGGGTAGATCCAGCACTGTCGAACATGACCACTTTGGAGGTTCGTTGGTGCACTGGCCTCCAAATCTTTCAACACAGTACATTCATGAGTCAACGTTATTGTGGCACTGTACTCCTTCCGCAAGGCAACAGTCATGCTGCAGTGGTAAAATCGGTTCCCGCCAGATCACCGAAGTTAAGAGCTGTTGGGCTGGGTTAGCACTTGGATGAGTGACCATCTGGTCTGCCGAGCGCTGTACGCAGCCGGGTTCACTGAGCCCTTGTGAGGCAAACTGAGGAACTACTTGATTGAGGAGTAGCTGCTCCGGTCTCCGATATTGACATACGGCCGGGTGAGCAGTGTGCTGACCATATGCCCCTCCATAACCGCATCCAGTGATGCCTTTGAGCTGAGGAGAACATGGCGCTGTTCGGTACCGATGGAACCTTCTTGGCCTATTTGGGTGGAATTTAGTTTTAGTTTTTTTTTTTCTTCCGCAAGTACATCTTTGAAGAGGTCCATTCAGCCCTCACTTAACTTTTATGGACAACAATGCGCGATCGCTTCAAACTATGCAGATGGACTAGCTCTTGGAATGGGACGACTTTCGTCTAATGGATTGCCCTTCCCGGTCCCCTGACATAAATCGCATCTACCACGTGTGGGATACGTTGGGGAAGACGTTTTACAGCACTTCTAGACGTACCAAAGACCATTCATCAGTTGTCAGCCATGCTGTTGGCGTAATGGAACTCCCTACCGGGACAACTCCTTACAAACACATTGACTAGCAGAGGGGCATGTTGCAGAGCTTGCGCTGGTACGAGGTGCGATCCAAAATTTTCGGGACTGGTGCTGCCATCTGTTGAAAATCTTACCTTTGGAATAATGGTCACCATTACCCTTGAAGTAGTTCCCATTCGCATGTATACAATGGTTTCAGCACTTCTGCCACTGGTCAAACGTTTTCTGGAAGTCCTGTTCTTTGAGGATGTTTATCACTGCCAGCGATGCTTCTTGAATTCTCTCTAGAGTGTCGAACCGACGGCCTTTCAACTTGAGTTTCAGTTTTGGGAATAGCGCGAAGTCGCAAGGAGCCAAATCTGGCGAGTATGGTGGGTGGGGTACATCCGCCATGTTATTTTTTGCCAAAAAGATCCTGGTGAGCAAGGACGTGTGACAGGGCGCGTTGTCCTGGTGCAGCAGCCATTTCACTTGATGCCAAAGTTCGCGTGTTCATTGCCACACGTTTTCACAGAGATGTCGCGAAACGTCACAGTAGTACATGGAATTCATTATTTGGTTGGGTGGGATAAATTATTTGTGCACAATGTCCTTGGTATCAAAGAAAGCGATGATAATGCTCTTCACTTTGCTCTTACCTGTCTCGTTTTTTTGGGTCTTGGAGAGCCAGGGTTCTTCCAATGGGATGATTGTTGCTTTGTCTCTGAGTCGTAACAGTAAATCCAGCTCTCGTCGTTGGTGATAACCCGTGACAAGAAGGTTGGATCATTAGATGCGGTCTGACAAAGGTCCGTGCGCACTTAAACACGCTGTGCCTTCTGATTGGCAGTCAAGATCCTTGGCACAAATTTTGCAGCGACAAGATGCATGCCCAATTCATCAGTCAACATTAGTTGACATGTCCCATAACCAATACCCACTTCATCCACAAGGTCTTGAAGGGTTCGACGTCGATCCGCACGAACCAGTTGTTGAAGTTTGGCAACGGGCCTTCCAGTGTGAGCATCAAAAAATAGTTCAAATGGCTCTTAGCGCTATGGGGCTTAACTTCTGAAGCCATCAGTCCCCTAGAACGTAGAACTACTTAAACCTAACTAACCTAAGGACATCACACACATCCATGCCCGAGGCAGGATTCGAACCTGCGACTGTAGCGGTCGCGCGGTTCCGGAATGTAGCGCCTAGAACCGCTCGGCCGCTCTGGCCGGCGTGAGCATCATCTTCGACGTCTGTACTGCCAGCCCTGAACCGAGTATGCCACTCAAACACACGCATACGGCTCATGCCCTGTCACGCAAACACTTGTTGAATCATTGAAAGGGTTTCCATAGGACTTTTACCGAGATTCGCACAGAATTTGATACCCACGCGCTGTTCTGTTCGCAGATCAATCGTAAAATCGCCACACACCAAACACAGAGTATTACGGACACGCAACACATCCTGCCAGTTGAATGCCATTCCGCACACTGACTCATCAGATATGCAGCTCTTGCCACCTAGCGGTGCAAAGATCTACTCCTACTTTCCAGATGTCAGCACAAGTCCCGAAAGTTTTGGTTTCCCCCTCGTATTCTTGGTGATCACACACTCTTTTAAGAACAATGTACCTCTATTTGTAATGTATAATGGAAGATCACGAATCGCGGTGACTTCCGTGTATTTGTAATCTTTGAGTAAAGTGTGATTTATTTTCGTCTTTGTGCATATTTCTGTTAGTTAACTTCTTCACGATACTGTAGCACTTCTTTCTATGTACTGTCCAAGTCATGAAGCTACGTTACTTGGCAGTGACACATCATGCGAACGTTACTTTCGTCCTTAAGTTTGGCACACCATTGTATTTGATCAAGTTCCAGACGTGTTATATCATCGAAGTCCTCTTCGTAAGCTATTTCCAGTGCCACACTGCAAGCAAGGAAAATAAACAGCTCGTCATTTTTAGTCGCACTGGGTGTATAAGCTGCGGCATTTTATGGCTGACACACTATGCGTACCTATTTACGACTAGAGTACACATAAAAGTGTTCCAAATGTAAACATCATTGCTTCTCAGTCATAGACTTAATCTCTAGAATTCAGTGAAGCGCGCAATGGACGACAACGACTGTCATCAAAGATGATACCTGTAGTGGCGTGGCAAGACAGCCAAGTCACTCGGAGGTAGCCGAAAGGCACGCGTTAAGCTCACGCAGATTGGCGTGAGGTCTGGAACAAGGTAAAGTAATTATCCTATAAAGAAAAGAACGTAGTTCTTGGAATACTTAACTTTAATCCACAATTGGAGAACATTATTACACTGAATATAAACTGGTAATGGCGCCTTGCTAGGTCGTAGCAAATGACATAGCTGAAGGCTAAGCTAACTATCGTCTCGGCAAATGAGCGCGTATTGGTCAGTGTAGCTTCGCTAGCAAAGTCGGCTGCACAACTGGGGCGAGTGCTAGGAAGTCTCTCTAGACCTGCCGTGTTGTGGCGCTCGGTCTGCAATCACTGACAGTGGCGACACGCGGGTCCGACGTATACTAGCGGACCGCGGCCGATTTAAAGGCTACCACCTAGCAAGTGTGGTGTCTGGCGGTGACACCACAATACCTATGAGCACAGAATATTAACATAATGAAGCTAAAACTAACTCTTGTAAATGAAACTATGTGCAGATGTGGAGCTATAAACAGAATATACTGCAAATTTTGTTTCGGTACACGGCCATCAGAAAACAGTGTGTGTTTGAAAAACAAACGCAAAACATACACTTTACGGCGAGGAGTGTCATGACTACTTCTTTCATGTCCAAAGACAGCTATATAAAACTAATCGCATGTCCCTTTTATTAGTATCGTGTTGTTCAGTCTTTTGAATGGATTAGCCACTAAATTCTAATGTATTTCACTTGCAACTTTTTTTCGATTGTGGCGAAAAGTTGTTGACAGAATTCGATCGAACTTACTTGGCACCGAAACTGCGCTCGAAACCTCTGAAAATATTCGACGGGCTTTGTGCCAACTGTGCACGACCTGACTGCAGAGGTGCTATGCCGCCAGTATATCTCTCGCAACCTCCAGCGTCTACTGACTTTCTCGTCCTTATCTAATAATATTTCAGCTCCAATTGCCGTGTTCCGATGGCTGCTGGAAACAGCCTAACCGCACAAGTGAATGCTGTATTTGGATGTGTATAGCGTCGGGCACGCACGCCTGAATTCTGTGTCTCACCTGGCGCTCTCTAAACCTCACTATCACTCTCCATGCAGAAGATGAGGCTCTGTCATGGTTCCGTTTATGAAGTGGTGCTGCAACTGCTGTTATTGCAGGATATTAAGGATCCGCTTTTCACTAAAGAACTCTTCGTAATGTTTCATCTGATGCCACGTTATTATTCTGTGACGTAATCCTTACCACAGCACTGTTATACACATACGAACTATGACACAACATTTCATCTACATCTATGTGATTACTCTGTTATTCACAGTAAATTGCCTGGCATAGAGTTCAATCATCCACCTTCAAGTTGTCTTTCTACCGTTCCACTCTCGAACGGCGCGCGGGAAGAACGAGCACTTGAATTTTTCTGTGCGAGCCCTGATTTCCCTTACTTTATCGTAATGATCATTTCTCTCTATGTAGGTGGGTTCCAACAGAATGTTTTCGCAGTCGGAGGAGAAAACTGGTGATTGAAATTTTATGAGAAGATCCCGTCGCAACGAAAAACGCCTGTGTTTTAATGATTCATTGGCACTCCAATTCACGTATCATGTCTGTGGCACTATCTCCCCTATTTCGCGACAATACAAAACGAGCCGCCCTTCTCTGAACTTTTTTGAAATGCCTGGGCTAGCAGGACAGAGCAGATTAGGTAGTGGAAAGGGACCAAAATAAGTTGCTGTCAGTTGCATTCAACATACAAACTTTATTTATCAGCACACAATATTATAACACGGATGCAAAACAATCAGAACTTTAATCGACCTCCTATGATTAAATTTATTCGGCTGCAGGCCACACTCAAAATCCAAGAAAAGGCCTAAGCAACAAATTGAAATACAAGGTTATTCTGGAGGTTTCACCCAAAAATATTTCCTAAATATTCAATCTAAACAGGCAGAAGGCCTTATCAATGTAATTTTAATGGAACTTGGCTGGAGGCCGCATATTAAGTAATAAGAAGAATTTCAATCAAAAGGCAGGATGCCGTATCTTCAAACATTTCGTGCAAAATTCGGCTGAAGGCCCCTTGCAAAAGCATAACAATCTTATGCCTTAAGGGTAAGACAAGAACATTAATTTAAGAGACATTAATACTCGGCTGAAGGCCACATATCAACGAAATATGTTTAACGGCTAGGAAAAGAGTTTCAATTTAAAAGGCAGAAGGCCTTACTTTAAAACATCTCATGTAAAATTCGGCTGAAGGTCCAATATAAAAGAATAACAATCTCGTGCCTTGAGGGCAAGACAAGAACATTAATTTATGAGATATTGATACTCGGCTGAAGGGCACGCATCAACCAAATAACTAAAACCCAAACAGGGAAGTTACTATGTAACACACAAGAAACGGCGCTAAGAAGTTTCCAAGGGTCGGCCTGGGGTGTAACACTAACGCCCGTTTAGGTGAAACAGGCAGCCTGTCCAACGACATCTTAATCTGAAGGCAACCCAACCGACACCCAGCCGACCTACCAATCAACAAGATCAGTTCCACTCCACGCAACCGGCAAAACGACCACAAGATTTCAATACAACGACACACAGAATATTGGCGCCCACAACGACCAACAATACCTCAGCTGTCGAACTACACGCCGCACTGGACAGGTGCAATACGACGAGGAAAATAGACTGCCAAAAATTACGTCAACAACCAGGGTAGGTAACCGCAACGTCAACGGCTACAAGGCAGAAGATACCGCTGGTCAACTTCAATAACAGGGAATAAATTAAGTTGAACTCTACTGTAAGACGGCTGGAATCTTACCCGACTTGAATAGACACACGTTGTTGCTCGCGGGAATGTCCCGAAAGCGCCGGCCGGAGTGGTCGTGCGGTTCTAGGCGCTACAGTCTGGAACCGAGCGACCGCTGCGGTCGCAGGTTCGAATCCTGCCTCGGGCATGGATGTGTGTGATGTCCTTAGGTTACTTAGGTTTAATTAGTTCTAAGTTCTAGGCGACTGATGACCTCAGAAGTTAAGTCGCATAGTGCTCAGAGCCATTTGTCCCAAACGCGACAACCAGGATCGAACGAGGAAATATAAACAGTTGAGGCTCAATTGTAGGTTAAGTGAGGACTCAACTTTCATGTCCAAGATCGGTGGGTGGCGAACTTCGTAGCACTCGCAAGCAGCACCTCACACTCCAACCGCGCGTGCACGCCGCCAGCGGCCCCGTCCAGAATACGCACGACGGAGACTTCCATGCTGCTCCAGGCCAACCGACCGACTGGTCGCACACTGCCCAGCTCGAAACTATATCCGTTACACCAAATATAGTACAGCAGTAATAGTATCAATAGACGCTGCTGCTGCCACTCACAGAGAGGACAGCAACAAAAAAAAAAAAAAAAATGGCTCTGAGCACTATGGGACTCAACTGCTCAGGTTATTAGTCCCCTAGAACTTAGAACTAGTTAAACCTAACTAACCTAAGGACATCACAAACATCCATGCCCGAGGCAGGATTCGAACCTGCGACCGTAGCGGTCTTGCGGTTCCAGACTGCAGCGCCTTTAACCGCACGGCCACTTCGGCCGGCGACAGCAACATTACTGCGATAACCGTAGGAGAAATAAAACCACAGGACTACAACCAAGGTTTACCCCAAGACAAGCATGAGTCGAGCCAGCCTGTCCAACGACTTCTTAATCTGAAGGCAACCCAACCGACACCCAGCCGACCGACCAATCAACAAGATCAGTTCCACTCCACGCAACCGGCAGCCCCACCTGATGCAGATCCCACACCGCACAGCAATACTCCAGAATAGGGCGGACAAGTGTGGTGTAAGCAGTCTCTTTAGTACACCTGTTGCACCTTCTAAGTGTTCTGCCAATGAATAGCAGATTTTGATTTGCTCTACCCGAAAGATTATCTACAGGGTGTTACAAAACTTTCAGGAAACAATCCTCACACACAAAGAAAGAAAATATGTTATGTGGACATGTGTCCGGAAACGCTTACTTTCCATGTTAGAGCTCATTTTATTACTTCTCTTCAAATCACATTAATCATGGAATGGAAACACACACCAACAGAACGTACCAGCGTGACTTCAAACACTTTGTTACAGGAAATGTTCAAAATGTCATCCGTTAGCGAGGATACATGCATCCACCCTCCGTCGCATGGAATCCCTGATGCACTGATGCAGCCCTGGAGAATGGCATATTGTATCACAGCCGTCCACAATACGAGCACGAAGAGTCTCTACATTTGGTACCAGGGTTGCGTAGACAAGAGCTTTCAAATGCCCCATAAATGAAAGTCAAGAGGGTTGAGGTCAGGAGAGCGTGGAGGCCATGGAATTGGTCCGCCTCTACCAATCCATCGGTCACCGAACCTGTTGTTGAGAAGCGTCCGAACACTTCGACTGAAATGTGCAGGTACTCCATCGTCCATGAACCACATGTTGTGTCGTACTTGTAAAGGCACATGTTCTAGCAGCACAGGTAGAGTATCCCGTATGAAATCATGATAACGTGCTCCATTGAGCAAAGGTGGAAGAACATGGGGCCCAATCAAGACATCACCAACAATGCCTGTCCAAACGTTCACAGAATATCTATGTTGATGACGTGATTGCACAATTGCGTGCGGATTCTCGTCAGCCCTCACATGCTGATTGTGAAAATTTACAGTGTGATAACGTTGGAATGAAGCCTTATCCGTAAAGAGAACATTTGCACTGAAATGAGGATTGACACATTGTTGTATGAACTATTCGCAGAAGTGTACCCGTGGAGGCCAGTCAGCTGCTGATAGTGCCTGCACACGCTGTACATGGTACGGAAACAACTGGTTCTCCCGTAGCACTCTCCATACAGTGACGTAGTCAACGTTACCTTGTACAGCAGCAACTTCTATGACGCTGACATTAGGGTTATCGTCAACTGCACGAAGAATTGCCTCGTCCATTGCAGGTGTCCTCGTCGTTCTAGGTCTTCCCCAGTCGCGAGTCATAGGCTGGAAAGTTCCGTGCTCCATAAGACGCCGATCAATTGCTTCGAACGTCTTCCTGTCGGGACACCTTCGTTCTGGAAATCTGTCTCGATACAAACGTACCGCGCCACGGCTATTGCCCCGTGCTAATCCATACATCAAATGCGCATCTGCCAACTCCGCATTTGTAAACATTGCAGTGACTGCAAAACCACGTTCGTGATGAACACTAACCTGTTGATGCTACGTACTGATGTGCTTGATGCTAGTACTGTAGAGCAATGAGTCGCATGTCAACACAAGCACCGAAGTCAACATTACCTTCCTTCAATTGGGCCAACTGGCGGTGAATCGAGGAAGTACAGTACATCCTGACGAAACTAAAATGAGTTCTAACATGGAAATAAGCGTTTCCGGACACATGTCCACATAACATCTTTTCTTTATTTGTGCGTAAGGAATGTTTCCTGAAAGTTTGGCCGTACCTTTTTAAAACACCCTGTATGTGATCGTTCCAATTTAGGTTGCTTGTAATTGTAATCCCTAAGTATTTAATTGAATTTACAGGCTTCAGATTTGTGTGACTTATCGCGTAATCGAAGTTTAGCTTATTTCTTTTAGTACTCATGTTAATAACTTCACTCTTTTCTTTATTCAGGGTCAATTGCCACTTTTCGCACCGTACATGTATCTTATCTAAGTCATATTGCAATTCGTTTTGGTCATCTGATGACTTTACAAAACGGTAAATGACAGCATCTACTATAGACGGTCTAAGACGGCTACTCTCATTGTCTCCGATGCCGTTAATATAGATCAGGAGCAATAGAGTGCCTATAACACTTCCTTGGGGAACTCCGGATATTACTTCCGTTTTAATTGATGACTTTCCGTATATTACTACGAATTGTCATCTTCCTGACAGGAACTGAGGAATCCAGTTTCACAACTGAGGCGATAGTCCATAGGCAGGCTGTATGTTTGGAAGACGCTTGTGAGGAACGGTTCCGAAAAGCCTTCTGGAAATCTACAAATATGAAATCAATTTAACATCCCCTGTCGATAGCATTCATTACTTCATGAGTATAAAGAGCTAGTTGTGTTTCGCAAGAATACGTGCTGACTATGTGTCAATAAATCGTTTTCTTCGAGGTACTTCATAATGTTCGCATATAGTAAATGTTCCAAAACCCTACTGCAAATCGACGTTAGTGATATGGGCCAGTAATTCAGCGGATTACTCCTACTTCACTTTCTGCGTATTGGTGTGACTTGAGCAGTTTTCCAGTCTTTAGGTACGGTTCTTTCTGTGAGCGAGCGGTTGTCGTAGTAATTAGTATGTGCTCACAGTTTGATGCAGTATCTTCCTGCCAACTTCTTAACATATCTTGCGCAGCCAACACAATTCTGTTAATCACAAGCGCGCTAATTACAGCAGTTAGTAATTATCACTATCTGTGACCTTGTACATACGCAACTGGCCCCCCACTACCGTGGCTGACGCTCAACTCCACCTCAGATCGCACCACAACAGCACCACATTGTACGCACGCAGTAGGGCTTGTACAGCATATTGCACAACATTACGATTTACTCACTACTAATTTGTCGTAAATGTTACAGTTTTCAGAGGGGTGACCATGTCGGAGTGGCTCAGCCACAGAGCAGGTGTATGTTACAAAAAGAATCATTCAGAGAACTTTGAAGTGTTTTGGAACTTCAAATCTCTATAACTCCATCTTTATACAGGTTTTTATTTTGGACCTATCTTACTGATCGAAACGGACCAGGATTTTTCGATAGAAGAGAGAACTAGGTCATCAAATTAACCAGGAGAGCTTCTGTCGAGCTTGGAAATTAGGAGAGAGGTGCTCTCTGACATTAATTGGAGTTGTGATGGTGTATCAGGAGTTGTGCTTAGCTTCATACCATGAGAGTGTGGCCTGTCAGAGAAAGAGATCCGAACGATGTTCTGATTGCCACCAAGTTTCACGACCAGACTACTCTAGAGTGTGAAAATTACCTTCGGAATAAATGACGAGGTATGCAATACATTAAGTGACATCGCATTTCTTTTCTGTTGTCAGTGACACCCAGGTGTCAGCAAGAAGGAACTAATAACTAAAATTATGTAGTAAGCAGCTTATAAAAACTGAAGCAAACCTCAGCTTGTAGACTGTCATCCTCAGTCTAAAAAAAAGAATATAAAACGAAAATAAATGTATCCTAAATAAGGAGTTATAGAGTAAATGATAATTGTTTTCTGAATACTGGATTAAGTTTTACGTCCACTGTAAGCTATTAGAAATTTTTACACACTTGAAGTTTAGTGTGGTATAGTACTCTTCATCTGTAGAAACCTTCTAACAGTTTATGGTGGACACAAAAGTGGTTTATCCACTTTAAGGGGAGCCGGAAGTGCCTACGCTGCCCATGTTAAAATCACTAAGTTTGAGGAACATTTATGAATAAGCTACCAAATAGAAAAACTTGAATTTTTTTTACATATAGAGTGGTTTAGTATTGCAGTTATGACAGAGGGATTTTGGAGTATCTTTTCTAGTTTCCTTCCAATTATTTTTTTTATTAATGACCCAAATTTTTTACAAATAATTGCTTTATAATTAAACTGAAATAAAACTACTGAACATATTGCCAAATGGCTGTGTTACAATGTAAGTTTGACCACTAGGAGTGCTGTATAAAAATTTCATCTCTCTAGCTTGAGTGGATTTTGAGAAAATGTTCCTTATATTCGAAAAATTCTAATTTATGGGAAATGGCTATCAAAGTTTCTCAATACATTCCTGCACTATAGGATGGATTATCAGGGTCTTCTTCTTCATCCTCCAAAAGCTTCCTCTTCTGTCTTCTTTTCTGGCCTGTTGTTCCATCATACTTCATATGCCTTTCTCTTCTTTCTGCTCCTCTTATCCTTTCTCTGTCAATATTTCTTAGTGCTCGTACAGTGTTCACCCCAGCTGTAAATCCTAATGCCTTCAGAACTTCACACTTCACACTGTTCCCTTGGTTGTAGGTTGCTATTGCATCATAAATGCCAAAGTGCAGTGTTTTTATGCTTACAAACACCCTTTTAGGAATCACTTTCCAAATCAAATTGTTTACACTCTCATTAGAATTCTGCGTCTTTCCGTTTAGACATTTGTGTAACAATTCTGGCTGTGCTAAGTCATGAAAAATTGGTTTTATTGTTCCCTCCTGATTCTTGTACATACTGCATATTACCCGCTTTACACAAGAAGTATAATACTACCAACAACAGGCGCAACACTGAACTAATTCGAAACGGTAAAGAGCAATGAGACGATGTTCCGCACTCTTATTCATTGTAGTATCGCAACTTGGTATTAGTGTTAATTTTCTTTTCCCTACGTTCTTCCTCTTCTTATATACACGGTTACTAAAACGTGGCATCGTAACCAGACCGAAGTGTACGACAATATTAAATGGAGCAAGATGTTCGAAATTCTGAGGAAAATAGGAGTAAGCTGTAAGGAAATACGGGTAATATTTGTCACAGAAAACAATGTAGCCAACCCTTGCACACTCGCTGTATGCGTAACATAAGGCGCTGTATGCGTAACAGGCCGAGAAAATCCCAAGCAGTTCGCCAGGAAGTCACGAGAGGGTGTTAGATGCATTCAGCGGCCGCCCATTTCCTCTGCAGGCGTGGGGGAAATTGGTAATAACTACACTTCTAGGGCGAGTAGAACAATAATTCAAAGTTTACATTAAAGAGGAATGTTCCAATTAATTTTCGGTAGCAAAAAAAAATCGTAATTTTTTTTTGGTTTGGCCACCTCCGGCTCCCCTTAAAAACTATGTAATGGCTCTAGATCCACACTGCAGAAAACTTTGATAATTATTGTTCGAATTACTATTATTATTATTTCTTTCCTTTCTCAGACGTTATGTCTGGTTAAAAATTGAAAGTGACACGGACCTTGATCAAGCGTGACTTCCTTTTAACTGTACGGTATATATTACGTTGCATTTAGGAATTTCTGGGTAATTGAACTTGTATGAATAATTACAGATTTCTGTATTTGTATATATACGTTTGGATGTAGCTGTATTGCGTTGATGTACTGGTGGATATTGTGTGGTATGACTCCTGTAGTTGATAGTATAACTGGTAAAATGTCAACTTTATCCTGATGCCACATGTCCTTGACTTCCTCAGCCAGTTGGATGTATTTCTCAATTTTTTCTCCTGTTTTCTTCTGTATATTTCTTGTATTGGGTGTGGATATTTCGATTACTTGTGTTAATTTCTTCTTTTTATTGGTGAGTATGATGTCAGGTTTGTTATGTGGTGTTGTTTTATCTGTTATAATGGTTCTGTTCCAGTATAATTTGTATTCATCATTCTCCAGTTCATTTTGTGGTGCATACTTATATGTGGGAACGTGTTGTTTTATTAGTTTATGTTGTATGGCAAGTTGTTGATGTATTATTTTTGCTACATTGCCCTGTCTTCTGGTGTATTCTGTATTTGATAGTTTTGTACATCCGCTTGTGATGTGATCTACTGTCTCCATTTATCTGTTTTGGTATTGGGATCTTTAATAATATGCTTGCTGTAATATCTGGTGTTTATTGTTTGATCCTGTATTGCAATCATGAATCCTTCCATCTCACTGTATATATTGCCTTTTCTTGGCCATGTGTTGGATGCATCTTGATCGATGTGTGGCTGTGTTAGGTGATACAGGTGCTTGCCATGTAGTGTTTCCTTTTTCCAATTTACTTTCTTTGCGTGTGTTGATGTTATGTGATCTAAAGGGTTGTAGAAGTGGTTATGAAATTGCAGTGGTGTAGCCGATGTATTTATATGAGTGATTGCTTTGTGTATTTTGCTAGTTTCTGCTCATTCTATAAAGAATTTTCTTAAATTGTCTACCTGTCCATAATGTAGGTTTTTTATGTCGATAAATCCCCTTCCTCCTTCCTTTTTGCTTAATGTGAATCTTTCTGTTGCTGAATGTATGTGATGTATTCTATATTTGTGGCATTGTGAACATGTAAGTGTATTGAGTGCTTCTAGTTCTGTGTTACTCCATTTCACTACGCCAAATGAATAGGTCAATATTGGTATAACATAAGTATTTATAGCTTTTGTCTTGTTTCTTGCTGTTAATTCTGTTTTCAGTATTTTTGTAAGTCTTTGTCTATATTTTTCTTTTAGTTCTTCTTTAATATTTGTATTATCTATTCCTATTTTTTGCCTGTATCCTAGATATTTATAGGCATCTGTTTTTTCCATCGCTTCTATGTAATCTCTGTGGTTATCCAATAAGAAATCTTCTTGTTTAGTGTGTTTTCCCTTGACTATGCTATTTCTCTTACATTTGTCTGTTCCAAAAGCCATATTTATATCATTACTGAATACTTCTGTTATCTTTAGTAATTGATTGAGTTGTTGATTTGTTGCTGACAGTAGTTTTAGATCATCCATGTATAGCAAATGTGTGATTTTGTTTTGGTATGTTCCAGTAATGTTATATCCATAATTTGTATTATTTAGCATGTTGGATAGTGGGTTCATAGCAAGGCAGAACCAGAAAGGACTTAATGAGTCTCCTTGGTATATTCCACACTTAATCTGTATTGGCTGTGATGTGATATTACTTGAATTTGTTTGGATGTTAAGTGTGGTTTTCTGGATGTTAAGTGTGGTTTTCCAATTTTTCATTACTATATTTAGGTACTGTATCAATTTAGGATCTACTTTGTATATTTCCAATATCTGTAGTAACCATGAGTGGGGTACACTATCAAAAGCTTTTTGGTAATCAATGTATGCGTAGTGTAGCGACCTTTGTTTAGTTTTAGCTTGCTATGTCACCTCTGCATCTATTATCAGTTGCTCTTTACATCCTCATGCTCCTTTGCAGCAGCCTTTTTGTTCTTCATTTATAATTTTTTTCTGTGTTGTATGTGTCATTAATTTATGTGTAATGACTGAAGTTAATATTTTGTATATTGTTGGTAGGCATGTTATGGGGCGATATTTTGCTGGGTTTGCTGTGTCTGCTTGATCTTTAGGTTTCAGATAAGTTATTCCTTTTTTAAGTGTATCAGGGACTGTGTATGGGTCTGCAATGTAACTGTTAAATAATTTAGTTGGATGTGAATGTGTTGAGGTGAACTTCTTTACTCAGAAATTTGTTGTTCTATCTTTTAAAGGAGCTTCCCAATTGTGCAAAGAATTAATTGCTCGGGTGACTTCATGCTGCAAAATTATCACTTCAGGCATTTGTGGTAACATCTTGTATGGTTCTGTTTCTGCTTTTATCCACTGTGCATGTCTGTTATGTTGTACCAGGTTTGACCATATGTTGCTCCAGAAGTGTTCTATGTCTGTTACGTTTGGTGGATTGTCTATTTTAATGTGTGTTATCTATTGTCTGATAAAATTTCTTTTGGGTTGTGTTGAATGCTTGGTATTGTTTCCTTCTATTTTCACTTTTTTTGTATCTTCTAAGTCGTTTGGCCAATGCTTGCAATTTCTGCTTCTTTTCATTTAATTGCTCTATTGATTCTTGTTGTGAGATTTTACCTAACCTTTTTCGTTTTTTGTCTGATATTTCATTTCTTATAAATTGTGTTAGCTGTCCAATGTCTTTTCTCAGTTTTTCTATTCTGATCTGTAGCCTGTGTTGCCATGCTGGTTTTGTGGGTTTCTTCTGTGTGTTGGTTGGTTCTGATCTCTGCCTAGTGTGTATATTTAGTGTAGTGAGTGCTCCTATATAAACCAGTAGTTGTAACTTTTCCGTAGTTGTGTTTTCATTTATTTTGTTGTGTATGATTGTGTTGATAGTTTTTATTGTTATTTCGACTTGTGGGTTATTTGGCGGTCTATGCAAGAATGGTCTAATGTCTGTATTTCTGTCTTTGTATTCTATATATGTCAGCTGAAATTTCTCTTCTATATCTAACATGTGTGTCACTTTGTGTTCTATTTGTGCTTGTTCTGCTGGCTGTCTTAAGATTTCGTTTTCCTCTGATTGTTTAACTGATGCGTGTAGGTCTTTGTTTGTTTGCTCTGGGATGTTTGAGTCCATTACTGTATTTTCTTCTTCTTCTGATTGCACATTATTTTGTTCCAGTATTTGTTGTACTTGTTGGCTCAAATGGCTCTGAGCACTATGGGACTTAACAGCCATGGTCATCAGTCCCCTAGAACTTAGAACTACTTAAACCTAACTAACCTAAGGACATCACACAACACCCAGCCATCACGAGGCAGAGAAAATCCCTGACCCCGCCGGGAATCGAACCCGGGAACCCGGGCATGGGAAGCGAGAACGCTACCGCACGACCACGAGATGCGGGCCTGTACTTGTTGTTTGATGTTTTCTAATTCTGACTGGGGTATCCTGTTAGTTTTGATTATTACACGGATCTGATCAGCTAGTCGTTGTTCTGTTAAAATTTTTAGTTCAGGGTATCTGGTAATAAATGTTGTGTATACTTGTGATCTGTATCCAGTTCTGTTGGTTCTAAAGTTTGTTGCTTGGTAATAACAGAACATGAGGTGTCAGTTAACTTCATCTGACCATCTCATCCTCAGTCTTTGTTTTCCTTACAGAGTGGTTGCAGGAAGCATATCCTGCAAAACACCTCTATTTGGATTTAAAACATTTTCCGTGTGGCTAGCAGTGTAGTTACCTTTGTGGTCGGGCATAGGGTTCAAGCGTCGTCCCCGACCATGACAGCACTTGTCCGAGGCTTCATTAGTTCTGTCCTGAACACTAAAAGGGGGGTTAGCCCTATTAGTGGTTTGTTCTTTTCGTCGCCTTTACGACTGGCAGAACAAACCGAGGCCTATTCTTTTCCCGGGCCTCCACGGGGTTTATTATTATTATTATTATTATCATTATGCTGAATTTGAATTATTATCATTTCAGATAAATGGAGTTCCAGCCACAGTTATTACAGAGCAAATCCAGAGTCCTCATTCACTTAACATAAAAAAACAAACAAACAAGTATATAAGTAATGATAATCGAAGTTGTAGCGGCAAATAAAAAGTGGAAACGGAAAGCGTTCTAAGGACCAAGTAGCACGCCTGTCAGGAGAATGAAAAGACAGTTTACTTCTTTTTAAATAACTTATTTGTATCAAAAAATAAATATGTATTCTTAAATCACAGAACTATGTTGTCCATCTTATCACCGCAAAAAATAATGAGACAAACTACTAAATAAGAAATTTATTAAGAACTTTCAATGTGCGCACCATGAAACTGACTGGTTATAAGTGCCAATAACAAAGTTTTCTTTCAGTTGCCATAAATGCAGAGGCACTATGTTTTATTTGAGATAACACAATTACAGAAATATAACTATAATATAGTACCTCAACTAGTAAAACTATAGTGAACAAAAAGCATTACTCATTGTTTTTAATTTATTTCGCAAGAAAAGTCAACAAAACTATAATATATTTTGCAAGAGAATAATTAAATTAAGTTCATTATTGTCTTTTGTCTCTTACTCAACTCCATTCTTGTAATCAGATTTTGAAAACTTTGTAAGTAGGCTGTTTAGGTTTTTTTTTATTGGTAACGCCACGTATCACTCTGTATGAAAATCATTGGCTGTGCTCTGTGCAGTCTGTGGCTGGTTTGCATTGTTGTTCGCTATTGTAGTGTTGGGCAGCTGGATGTTAACAGCGCGTAGCGTTGCGCAGTTGGAGGTGAGCCGCCAGCAGCGGTGGATGTGGGGAAGTGAGATGGCGGATTTTTGAGAGCGGATGATCTGGACGTGTGTCCATCAGACACAGTACATTTGTAAGACTGGATGTCATGAACTGCTATATATATTATGACTTTTGAACACTATTAAGGTAAATACATTGTTTGTTCTCTATCAAAATCTTTCATTTGCTAACTATGCCTATCAATAGTTAGTGGCTTCAGTAGTTTGAATCTTTTATTTAGCTGGCATTATTGGCGCTCACTGTATTACAGTAGTTAGAGTAACGAATATTTTTGTGAGATAAGTGATTTGTGAAAGGTATAGGTTAATGTTAGTCAGGGCCATTCATTTGTAGGGATTATTGAAAGTCAGATTGCGTTGCGCTAAAAAAATATTGTGTGTCAGTTTAGTGTTGATCAGAATAGGTAAAGAGCGAAATGTCTGAGCACGTTCAGTTTTGCTCAGCTGTTTGAAAATCAAATAATGTAAGAGATTTATCAGCACAGTAATTCATTAATTTTTGTAAGGGGACGTTTTAACTTCATGTAAGATTCCTTGTGCTGTTGAGGAAGAAATGGCAACTTGTTTTAAAGGTATATTTGTTTTGCAACTGATAAACATGGCTGGGTATATTGACGAAGTATGACATGGCACAGACCAGCCATGGCCTTTCCTCTTCTGTTTAAGAGTAAGAATCGGTATTTAAGATAGACGAATATGAGAAACTTCGATCATACTGAATTTCGACAGCTTACACGTCTTCATTGACAACATTGTTCAGCAGCATTTTTAAAATCAAATGAATTTGCCCGCATTGGAATTAGGTGGAATGAATTCATAACTTTTGCTCACTCAATGGTCTTGCGTAAATCTTGGGGAACGAAGTCTTCGTTTGTACATAATTGCAAAGTCTTTGTCTCAGCTGAAAACGCTCTGCCCACTCACTAAAAGTCTGTATGTTAATCTCATGCTTAAGGGAGGAGGCAAGGACCGAGAGGCAGGTACTTGGAAATCCGGAGGGAAGCGGTGCTTGGTCAATGGCCAATAATTTCTGAAACATTTTCTCCGTGTTCTGACACTTGGAGCAGGTCTAGGGAATGAAATAGTCTATCGAGAACACAGTCGCACTGAAAATGATTTGTGAGAAAATGGCACTAAGAACGTTTTCCATTTCCGCTGTTTAGTTAGCACAGAGCAAATCCAGAATCCTGCCAGACGTAATATAAAAAGAAAATAATCGAATACATATGTAATTACTAAATACACCTTTTTCCAAAGCTGTTTCACAGAGGAAGACCGCACTGCAGTTCCTTCTCTAAATCCTCGCACAAACGAAAAAATGGCTGACATCGAAATAAGTGTCCAAGGAATAGAAAAGCAACTGGAATCACTCAACAGAGGAAAGTCCACTGGACCTGACGGGATACCAATTCGATTCTACACAGAGTACGCGAAAGAACTTGCCCCCCTTCTAACAGCCGTGTACCGCAAGTCTCTAGAGGAACGGAGGGTTCCAAATGATTGGAAAAGAGCACAGGTAGTCCCAGTCTTCAAGAAGGGTCGTCGAGCAGATGCGCAAAACTATAGACCTATATCTCTGACGTCGATCTGTTGTAGAATTTTAGAACATGTTTTTTGCTCGCGTATCATGTCGTTTTTGGAAACCCAGAATCTACTATGTAGGAATCAACATGGATTCCGGAAACAGTGATCGTGTGAGACCCAACTCGCGTTATTTGTTCATGAGACCCAGAAAATATTACATACAGGCTCCCAGGTAGATGCTATTTTTCTTGACTTCCGGAAGGCGTTCGATACAGTTCCGCACTGTCGCCTGATAAACAAAGTAAGAGCCTACGGAATATCAGACCAGCTGTGTGGCTGGATTGAAGAGTTTTTAGCAAACAGAACACAGCATGTTGTTATCAATGGAGAGACGTCTACAGACGTTAAGGTAACCTCTGGCGTGCCACAGGGGAGTGTTATGGGACCATTGCTTTTCACAATATATATAAATGACCTAGTAGATAGTGTCGGAAGTTCCATGCGGCTTTTCGCGGATGATGCTGTAGTATACAGAGAAGTTGCAGCATTAGAAAATTGTAGCGAAATGCAGGAAGATCTGCAGCGGATAGGCACTTGGTGCAGGGAGTGGCAACTGTCCCTTAACATAGACAAATGTAATGTATTGCGAATACATAGAAAGAAGGATCCTTTATTGTATGATTATATGATAGCGGAAGAAACACTAGTAGCAGTTACTTCTGTAAAATATCTAGGAGTAAGCGTGCGGAACGATTTGAAGTGGAATGATCATATAAAATTAATTGTTGGTAAGGCGGGTACCAGGTTGAGATTCATTGGGAGAGTGCTTAGAAAATGTAGTCCAGCAACAAAGGAGGTGGCTTACAAAACACTCGTTCGACCTATACTTGAGTATTGCTCATCAGTGTGGGATCCGTACCAGATCGGGTTGACGGAGGAGATAGAGAAGATCCAAAGAAGAGCGGCGCGTTTCGTCACAGGGTTATTTGGTAACCGTGATAGCGTTACGGAGATGTTTAATAAACTCAAGTGGCAGACTCTGCAAGAGAGGCGCTCTGCATCGCGGTGTAGCTTGCTCGCCAGGTTTCGAGAGGGTGCGTTTCTGGATGAGGTATCGAGTATATTGCTTCCCCCTACTTATACCTCCCGAGGAGATCACGAATGTAAAATTAGAGAGATTAGAGCGCGCACGGAGGCTTTCAGACAGTCGTTCTTCCCGCGAACCATACGCGACTGGAACAGGAATGGGAGGTAATGACAGTGGCACGTAAGGTGCCCTCCGCCACACACCGTTGGGTGGCTTGCGGAGTATGAATGTAGATGTAGATGTAGATGTAATTATAGTCAAACCAGTACATTAATATATAGAAATTAGGAAAACAACGCTACCCAGCCACTTGAAATGTGAAACCATTATGAAGTAGGGGAGAGTGTTCTACCTATAGTATACCTAGGAATCTATGATCTTTCTTGGTCGGTACTTCAGTGTAGTGACTGATATTAGAATCATGTGAATGAATACGTACTAGAGAGCATCAGAGTCAGTTTCCGCCAAGTTCAACAGATTTTGTCGCCTTTAGACATTAGATTGTGTTTTATGTAGCATTCGTAAACATTTTGAGTTCTGCGAATTTAAGTGCCGTGTAGTACAGTATATCAAAACTATTTGGAATACATTGTTAATTCTTTAGACACAGATGTTCACAGTGAGTGATTTATATAGGATGGACATTAATAAAACGGACAAACTACAGGGACGGGTTCCATACTGGATATATAGGAAAAGAGGTCCCGTGGACATGTGTCCGGAGGTGGACAGTGAGCATTGCAACGACCACATATTATACCGGAACACAGTACAGAGTGTCATCGCATCCACGTCACAAAAAATTTTGAAAGTGACACTCATGGGATGCAATATCAAGCAGGATACACGTAACCGTGCTTTGGGTTGCACCATGGTGGCGAGCCATTTGTCTGGAGCTTGTACCAGTGTTCGTCTCAATAGCCTGTAGAACGAAGACCTCCAAATCTGGTTTACGCACAGCTCGCCACCTCCCTGCACGTTCGTCTTTCTGCAAGGACCCATGATCACACAAACACCCAAAAAGCTCTTGAAATGTTGCGCTATGTCATTGGTGTCTGTGAGAGTACTTGCTTAGGTGGAACCGTGCTGCCTCTCAACTGTTAAATGGATACGGTCTAGAGGCAGCAGAAACACCATCTCGGCTTCTTCCCGACATGAATACCGAACCATTTCGCTTCTTACAGTACGCTGCGACAATCACACAGCTTGCAACACACAAGTAACACACGGCACGTGGTCAGAGGGACTGTCGTTTGTCAGCGCCATGTACGGTGGCAACGATGCATTTCTGGACACGTGTTCGTACGACCTTTATTCATCCATTTTCAGTCAGGAATCCGTCCCTGCAATTTGTCGGTTTTATTAATGTTCACCCTGTAAGCATTTGGACAGTTAAGCCACACTTCGCCGGTGGAGCGACACCTTGAAACAGGAACCATGGCCTAGGTGATACTTGCAAATGAACTGAGTTTCTTCAGTGTCTTAATACAAATATAAAACAAAAGTTTTGCATCACCCCGGCTCACAGAACTCCTGAAGATAGACGCTGACTGTGGATACTGTGTTACAGACACAGTCCTTTTGACTGTTCAGAGATTTCACTAAACCTGCCCATGTACAGAAACCAGATGGCAGTTATAAGGGTCGAGGGACATGAAAGGGGAGCAGTGGTTGGGAAGGGAGTGAGACAGGGTTGTAGCCTATCCCCGATGTTATTCAATCTTTATGTTGAGCAAGCATTGAAGGAAACAAAAGAAAAATTCGGAGTAGGTATTAAAATCCATGGAGAAGTAATAAAAACTTTGAGGTTTGCCGATGACATTGTAATTCTATCAGAGACAGCAAAGGACTTGGAAGAGGAGTTGAACGGAATGGATAGTGTCTTGAAAGGAGGGTATAAGATGAACATCAACAAAAGCAAAACGAGGATGATGGAATGTAGTCGAATTAAGTCGGGTGATGCTGAGGAAATTAGATTAGGAAATGAGACACTTAAAGTAGTAAAGGAGTTTTGCTATTTAGGGAGTAAAATAACTGAAGATGGTAGAAGCAGAGAGGATATAAAATGTAGACTGGCAATGGCAAGGAAATCGTTTCTGAAGAAGAGAAATTTGTTAACATCGAGTATAGATTTAAGTGTCAGGAAGTCGTTTCTGAAAGTATTTGTATGGAGTGTAGCCATGTATGGAAGTGATACATGGACGGTAACTAGTTTGGACAAGAAGAGAATAGAAGCTTTCGAAATGTGCTGCTACAGAAGAATGCTGAAGATAAGGTGGGTAGATCACGTAACTAACGAGGAGGTATTGAATAGGATTGGGGAGAAGAGAAGTTTGTGGCACAACTTGACTAGAAGAAGGGATCGGTTGGTAGGACATGTTTTGAGGCATCAAGGGATGACAAATTTAGCATTGGAGGGCAGCGTGGAGGGTAAAAATCGTAGAGGGAGACCAAGAGATGAATACACTAAGCAGATTCAGAAGGATGTAGGTTGCAGTAGGTACTGGGAGATGAAGAAGCTTGCACAGGATAGAGTAGCATGGAGAGCTGCATCAAACCAGTCTCAGGACTGAAGACCACAACAACAACAACAACAGCCCATGCATCAGCAGCGCCTATCAGATGGAGGGGGTCCGGAAGCCGATCAGCTCCAGTCATTCCACCAGGAAGGAGGTACACGGCTTGTGTTGTCTGTAGTTCAACCGTGCCTAGATGGTCAATACCGCGTCCGTGTTGTTACTTTGTGCCAGGAAGGGCTCTCAACAATTAAGGGTCCAGGCGTCTCGGAGTGAACCAAAGGGATGTTGTTCGGACATGAAGGAGACACAGAGAGACAGGAACTGTCGAATACATGCCTCGCACAGGCCGCCCAAGGTCTACGACTGCAGTGGATGACCGCTACCTACGGATTATGACTCGGAGGAACCCTGACAGCAACGTCACCATGTTGAAGAATGCTTTTCGTGCAGCCACAGGACGTCGTGTTACGAATCAAACTGTGCGCAATAGGCTGCATGATGCGCAACTTCACTCCCGACGTCCATGGCGGGGCCCATCTTTGCAAACCACGACACCATGCAGCGCGGTACAGATGGGCCCAGCAACATGCCAAATGGACAGCTCAGGATTGGCATCACCTTATCTTCACCGATGAATATCGCAATATGCCTTCCACTAGACAATCGTCAGAGACGTGTTTGGGGGCAACATGGTCAGGATGAAAGCCTTATACACACTGTCTAGCGAGTGCAGCAAGGTGGAGGTTCCCTGCTGTTTTGGGGTGACATTATGTGGGGCCGAGGTACGCCGCTGGTGGTCATGTAAGTTGCCGTAACGGCTGTACGATACGTGAATGCCATTCTCCTCTGCCATTGGCAGCATATTGGCGAGGCATTGGTCTTCATGTACGACACTTTGCGACCCCCCCCCCCCCCCCCCCCCACACCGTGCACATCTTGTGAATCACTTCCGTCAGGATAACGACATCGCTCGACTAGAGTGGCCACCATGTTCTCCAGACATGAACCCTATCGAACATACTTGGGTAGATTGAAAAGGCCTGTTTAAGGACGACGTGACCCACCAACCACTCTGAGGGATCTACACGGAATCGCGATTGAGGAGTGGGACAATCTGGAGCACGACATCGCTCGACTAGAGTGGCCACGATGTTCTCCAGACATGAACCCTATCGAACATAAGTGGGTAGATTGAAAAGGCCTGTTTAAGGACGACGTGACCCACCAACCACTCTGAGGGATCTACACGGAATCGCGATTCAGGAGTGGGACAATATGGAGCACCAGTGGCTTGATGAACTTATGAATAGTATGTCACGATGAATATAGGCACGCATCAATGCAGCAGGACGTGTTGCTGGGTATTAGAGGTACCGGTGTGTACAGAAATCTGGACCACCACCTCTGAAGGTCTCGCTGTATCGTGGTATAACATGCAATGTGTGGTTTTCATGAGCAATAAAAAGGGGGGAAATTACTTTGGTCTCTATTCCAATTTCCTGTACAGGTTCCGGAACTTTCGGAACCAAGGTGATGGAAAACGTTTCTTGATGTGTGTAATATTACTTGCTTTCAGTACCGAAAATTGTTTTAGTTCACAGTAGCTCCTATTTCAAAATGTATTTAGCTTTTATTGGTTATTGATAACATCTCTACTTGGTTTTATTTCATTTCTCGGTTATTGGTGTGTAATAGAGTAATAATATGAGATTGATCTTCTCGATTGCAATGCTTTTAAATTTCAACTGTTCCTACATACGTAATCATTTCGACCTTGTAACATGTTTTCACATTTGGCAAAACTTAATTTTCTAGAGTAATTTGTGCAATTTCAGAAAAAAAACGCAGCCCATAAAAAGCCAATGACAAAACTGAGATACTAAGCTTCTATTACAGAGCTGGATCGACACGAAAAGCTGATAAGTGTACCTAATTTCAACACACTGCATTGTTATTTAATAAACAAAAGACATAAAAGTCATTAGAAATTACTCCATTAACGCAAACGGAGTCAAAAAGCGTTTTAATAAAAAATTTCACGATATGAATTTATACGTATTGTAACGCAAAAGTGAATCAACTATTTTAAAAAATCATTCACATGAGAAGAAATTACAGATATTAAAATACTAAAGACCGAAGGCTTAGTCTGTCAACAGTCAAACTGAGCACTTCAAAAATAAGTATAAGAAGACAGATAATGGATCTTCTGCTACGAACGAACGAAGTTTCTAACATTGTTCACCGTTGCCAGCTATCAGGCATAAAACCAATACCTTCATTTCTATGTACATCTATAAATAATTTTGTTAAGATTGTGTCTAGTTTTATAAGCGCCGCTTATTTAAAGAATAATATATCTTCTTTTATGTCGAGTGCTTTCGTTTCGCTGTAATGAATAGAGTTCGGTATGCATAACAATTTTTCTCTGTAGACGCAATAATTTCAAAACAATTTTAAGCACAGGCTGTCGTTCATCTAAATGACCGCAGAGAAATTGCCTGTGGGAGTAGTTCCTGAATCCCTGATTAATCCCCTGGGCAGTATTAAGAATGGATATACGATACGAAAATTTCGCTAGCATGCTAATGGATATCTCCCTTGGAGCAGTTTAATTAAAACACCATTTAGAACAGAGCCTTACTCGGCACATATTGTTTCATCAGTCTAAATATTGATTAAACCTCTGAGTATTCGGTGATGTATGTACTACTACAAAGCACCAGTTACCAACTTCCCAATTCTTATCTTGTTGTTGTTGTTGTGGTCTTCAGTCCTGAGACTGGTTTGATGCAGCTCTCCATGCTACTCTATCCTGTGCAAGCTTCTTCATCTCCCAGTACCTACTGCAACCTACATCCTTCTGAATCTGCTTAGTGTATTCATCTCTTGGTCTCCCTCTACGATTTTTACCCTCCACGCTGCCCTCCAATGCTAAATTTGTCATCCCTTGATGCCTCAAAACATGTCCTACCAACCGATCCCTTCTTCTAGTCAAGTTGTGCCACAAACTTCTCTTCTCCCCAATCCTATTCAATACCTCCTCGTTAGTTACGTGATCTACCCACCTTATCTTCAGCATTCTTCTGTAGCAGCACATTTCGAAAGCTTCTATTCTCTTCTTGTCCAAACTAGTTACCGTCCATGTATCACTTCCATACATGGCTACACTCCATACAAATACTTTCAGAAACGACTTCCTGACACTTAAATCTATACTCGATGTTAACAAATTTCTCTTCTTCCGAAACGATTTCCTTGCCATTGCCAGTCTACATTTTATATCCTCTCTGCTTCTACCATCTTCAGTTATTTTACTCCCTAAATAGCAAAACTCCTTTACTACTTTAAGTGTCTCATTTCCTAATGTAATTCCCTCAGCATCACCCGATTTAATTTGACTACATTCCATTATCCTCGTTTTGCTTTTGTTGATGTTCATCTTATATCCTCCTTTCAAGACACTGTCCATTCCGTTCAACTGCTCTTCCAAGTCCTTTGCTGCCTCTGACAGTATTACAAAGTCATCGGCGAACCTCAAAGTTTTTATTTCTTCTCCATGAATTTTAATACCTACTCCAAATTTTTCTTTTGTTTCCTTTACTGCTTGCTCAATATACAGACTGAATAACATCGGGGAGAGGCTACAACCCTGTCTCACTCCTTTCCCAATCACTGCTTCCCTTTCATGCCCCTCGACTCTTATAACTGCCACCTGGTTTCTGTACAAATTGTAAATAGCCTTTCGCTCCCTGTATTTTACCCCTTCCGCCTTTAGAATTTGAAAGAGAGTATTCCAGTTAACATTGTCAAAAGCTTTCTCTAAGTCTACAAATGCTAGAAACGTAGGTTTGCCTTTTCTTAATCTTTCTTCTGAGATAAGTCGTAAGGTTAGTATTGCCTCACGTGTTCCAACATTTCTACGGAATCCAAACTGATCTTCCCCGAGGTCCGCTTATACCAGTTTTTCCATTCGTCTGTAAAGAATTCGCGTTAGTGTTTTGCAGCTGTGACTTATTAAACTGACAGTTCGGTAATTTTCACACCTGTCAACACCTGCTTTCTTTGGGATTGGAATTATTATATTCTTCTTGAAGTCTGTGGGTATTTCGCCTGTCTCATATACCTTGCTCACCAGATGGTAGAGTTTTGTCATGACTGGCTCTCCCAAGGCCATCAGCAGTTCTAATGGAATTTTGTCTACCCTCAGGGCCTTGTTTCGACTCAGGTCTTTCAGTGCTCTGTCAAACTCTTCACGCAGTATCTTATCTCCCATTTCGTCTTCATCTACATCCTCTTCCCTTTCCATAATATTGTCCTCAAGTACATCGCCCTTGTATAAACCCTCTATATACTCCTTCCACCTTTCTGCCTTCCCTTCTTTGCTTAGAACTGGGTTGCCATCTGAGCTCTTGATATTCATACAAGTGGTTCTCTTCTCTCCAAAGGTCTCTTTAATTTTCCTGTAGGCACTATCTATCTTACCTCAAAATGGTTCAAATGGCTCTGAGCACTATGGGACTCAACTGCTGAGGTCATTAGTCCCCTAGAACTTAGAACTAGTTAAACCTAACTAACCTAAGGACATCACAAACATCCATGCCCGAGGCAGGATTCGAACCTGCGACCGTAGCGGTCTTGCGGTTCCAGACTGCAGCGCCTTTAACCGCACGGCCACTTCGGCCGGCTATCTATCTTACCCCTAGTGAGACAAGCCTCTACATCCTTACATTTGTCCTCTAGCCATCCCTGCTTAGCCATTTTGCACTTCCTGTCAATCTCATTTTTGAGACGTTTGTATTCCTTTTTGCCTGCTTCATTTACTGCATTTTTATATTTTCTCCTTTCATCAATTAAATTCAATATTTCTTCTGTTACCCAAGGATTTCTACTAGCCCTCGTCTTTTTACCTACTTGATCGTCTGCTGCCTTCACTACTTCATCCCTCAGAGCTACCCATTCTACTTCTATTGTATTTCTTTTCCCCATTCCTGTCAATTGTTCCTTTATGCTCTCCCTGAAACTCTCTACAACCTCTGGTTCTTTCAGTTTATCCCATCTCCTTAAATTTCCACCTTTTTGCAGTTTCTTCAGTTTCAATCTGCAGTTCATAACCAATAGATTGTGGTCAGAGTCCACATCTGCCCCTGGAAATGTCTTACAATTTAAAACGTGGTTCCTAAATCTCTGTCTTACCATTATATAATGTATCTGATACCTTTTAGTATCTCCAGGATTCTTCCAGGTATACAACCTTCTTTTATGATTCTTGAACCAAGTGTTAGCTATGATTAAGTTATGCTCTGTGCAAAATTCTACAAGGCGGCTTCCTCTTTCATTCTTCCCCCCAATCCATATTCACCTACTATGTTTCCTTCTCTCCCTTTTCCTACTGACGAATTCCAGTCACCCATGACTATTAAATTTTCGTCTCCCTTCACTACCTGAATAGTTTCTTTTATCTCGTCATACATTTCATCTATTTCTTCATCATCTGCAGAGCTAATTGGCATATAAACTTGTACTACTGTAGTAGGCATGGGCTTTGTGTCTATCTTGGCCACAATAAAGCGTTCACTATGCTGTTTGTAGTAGCTAACCCGCACTCTTATTATTCATTATTAAACGTACTCTTGCATTACCCCTATTTGATTTTGTATTTATAACCCTGTATTCACCTGACCAAAAGTCTTGTTCCTCCTGCCACCGAACTTCACTAATTTCCACTATATCTAACTTTAACCTATCCATTTCCAATTTTCTAACCTACCTGCCCGATTAAGGGATCTGACATTCCACGCTCCGATCCGTAGAACGCCAGTTTTCTTTCTCCTGATAACAACGTCCTCTTGAGTAGTCCCCGACCGGAGATCCGAATGGAGGACTATTTTAACCTCCGGAATATTTTACCCAAGAGGACGCCATCATCATTTAATCATACAGTAAAGCTGCATGTCCTCGGGTAAAATTACGGCTGTAGTTTCCCCTTGCTTTCAGCCGTTCGCAGTACCAGCACAGCAAGGCCGTTTTGGTTAATGTTACAAGGCCAGATCAGTCAATCATCCAGACTGTTGCCCCTGCAACTACTGAAAAGGCTGCTGCCCCTCTTCAGGAACCACATGTTTGTCTGGCCTCTCAACAGATACCCCTCCGTTGTAGTTGCACCTACGGTACGGCCATCTGTATCGCTGAGGCACGCAAGCCTCCCCACCAACGGCAAGGTCCATTGTTCATGGAGGGAATTCTTATCATACAGAAAGAAAACTCGTTACGTCGCAGAAATGGCTTTACGCTGCAAGTAATTAACATCAAACAGCCAAACAATCTACCTGAATCTTTGTAAAGGTGACTGGGTCTTGTTATACCGTGAAGCTAGAAGTATGAGACCGGTCATCTTAAACAAAACAGCTGGATAAACAGTAATTTAAAAACAAGTAGTATGCTACTGCGGAGGGACAAAACATGTGACGCTATGTTACCAAGATGGCGGCATTCTTGCATGTAACTCGTGATTATAAAGTGGAGACAGGGTCACTGATATATCAATCTGATAGAGATTACGTGAAAGAAACAATGGTGCCTTTCATCTGAGTATACCGTTATTCATCCCAAAGTGTTATTTGCTTCACCCATTTCTTATTGTCTTTAACCAACAATGTTCAGAACCAACTTAGTCACCGTTCAGGAACCCTAAATCTAATGTAATTTTCGATAGGCTATAAAAAATTCATTTTAAACCAAGTTAAAAGTTCGTTATCTCGCGACCTGCAGTCATTTTCACTACACATCTGAGTGTGAGGGATGATTCAAACATCGTGTCTACATACGCACCATACGCCACAACATTCGGGCGTAACGCTTGATACATCTTCAACTGGAATAACTCTTCCAGTGACGTTTGATTAGTCGGTTTCAAATACTCGAGGTTGAAGAGAGGAAGGAAGGAACCATATAGTTTAGTGCAGGGCTTCACAACATACGTGCTCACGGAGCAAGCAGTGAGCAGCAAGTCGCGAGCACGGAGTAGCGCGAGCACGCTACCCCCACTACCGCACCAGAGCGGAGAGTGCGGAGAGTCACGTGGGGCACACAACAGCTGCCGCCAGTCAATGTAAATCCGCGGCCACCTGCAGGGATATCACTCACGAATTATTACTGCGACAAATGAAACAAATGAAGGAGAATGTATACGTGCCACATAATTTTATTAGCTTAGCGTATGCCTCTACATTCGTATTAATTTGTGAACTGTTACGCAATAAAAGGTATCACTGAAGTGTGGGATTCTCGGTTATCTTGTACTTTTTGCCCTTTACAACTGCGGCTATGTTCCGAGTAATTGTTCTTGTGCATTTTAGGCACAGCGTGCAGTTTAAATTTCGATCAGACAATGCGTTTCTCAGGCGCGTCTTGTTACATTTCATTGCAGAGAACAGATGTTCACAAACATACGTGGAACCGAACATTGATATTATTGTAGCCGCCAGTTTGTGCAAATGAGGAAATCTATCCTGAGGGAAGTGTCTGTAGAATTCCAAAATGTTTTTCTTGTTCTGAAAGTTGTCTCTGTATTCTCTGTCACACTGCAGGTCAATAATTTCTTGCTGCAGCTCGGGACGAATCTTTTAAATATTCGCTGAATATGGAGAGAATAGATCAAAATCACTGTCTAGTGCTGTCAGATCTCGAAAGCGCTGATCAACTAAACTATGTGAATAACGTCTTTGTGAACATCTTGCATGGATGATAATTTAGGAAAATGAGCTAGCTTTCCTGTTTCCAGCTGACTCACCCAAAGTGTCAATTTCATTTTAAAAGCTCGTATTCGATCTATGAAATGAGTAATTAGCAGATTTTTACCTTGTAGTAAAATGTTCAAAGCATTCAGATGGCTAGTTAAATCTGCTAAGAACGCGAGATCACATTCAAACGTGCGCGCGCATTTCCCCTCCCTCCCCTCCCTCACTACTCTGCGACCTTGCACCTGCTCGCGATCACGTGCCTGAGCAGACGCGAGTACTCGCGCTCAAAACCGGCCACTTGTTAAGCCCTGGTTTAGTGTCTTGTGGCCGACTAGGTCATTAGGGACGGTGCACAAAGTCCAACTGGGGAAGGATATCGAACATTCCCTTCCCAAGGAATCAGTCCCGTATTTTCATTAACGTATTTCAGGAAGTTACGGAAAACTCACATCTGGATGGTCAGACAGGGATTCGAACTGCCGTGTTCTACAATGTGAGTCTTACTGTTACTTGAACTTTGTCAGTTTTATGGTGCAATAACTGGCATCATAGTTATACTTTAAAATAGCGTTCTATGACAATTACAAGGCGTATTTCATGACATTCCGTCCAATTATCACTATTTTCTATCATTCTATCGCTTGAGAGCTTCTGATAGTTGCTAGTGTGCCACAGGCAACATGTACATCTCTGACAGCTGTGTTTCTGCGGATCTATTGCTTCTTCAACGATCTGAGGCCTCCGTTAGCCAACAACCCATGTTATTGTCAAGCATATAGCCCCGCAGCACAATATAAACTGCCTCGTTCAAGACACAGCCCAATCGATACTTAGTCTGACCCAAAATTTTTGTATCAGCCTATATCTTAGTATGCCCATTCCAAATAGTTATTAAGTTTACTTGGGTGCCCCATCGTAGGGTAAATTTGATGACTCTCATATTGACATGCACATTATGGCCAACGTACGATCTACACCGTTAAGCGTGAATTCCGTAGATTCCTGAAATCCATAATCTACATTGTCTTTTCTTCTGTGAAGCAGAAAGCGTGCCTTGTTGAATTACTTTTTCCTAAAAGATCTTAATACGAGTGTCATCCGCGACCTACAACCAGTCGCCAAAACGTCATGGAGATAAAGGCATATGTTCTCATTGTGCCCTCCTGCATCTTCCAGTAGTCTCAGTTACTTCAACTGATAACGTTTAACCTCTTCTCACGCATTGCTCGATCAATATATAATAGCCATGACAGAGGTGGACGTCCCGTTTTCGTTATTCTCCGGGCTCACATTAAAAGGCTCTTGGGTTACACATCATTTCTCATTCTTTTGAAATGTCCAAACCACTGAAGACCTGTATTCTCCAGTCTGCTCTTTAAGGACTGTATCACCCTCATTTTTCCATATTTCTCATGTTTTGATCTTTTCTTCACGGTTGACCACATTACTGCTACTTTGATTTTGTCGGTTTTTTGTTCGTAAGTGGGCACATTTATGCATCGTAAGTAATAATTTTCTCGATAATACTACAGCATACTTGCCCTTCGGTCTGTTGACTATTGACCCAAATCAATCCATGTACGAACTTCGTAGATCGTTTACCCATCGCTACTTTGGACTATATTTATGTCACCGACACTGGAGATTATAGAAATTACGTATTTAAAATTTTCACATTTTTAAAATATTTTCATCTTCGAAAATTAAATTCTTTCATGGTTTACCAATACAGGGTGTTACAATAAGGTACGGCCAAAATTTCAGGAAACATTACTCACACACAAAGAAAGAAAATATGTTATGTGGACATGTGTCCGGAAACGCTTACTTTCCATGTTAGACCTCATTTTATTACTTCTCTTCAAATCACATTAATCATGGAATGGAAACACACACCAACAGAACGTACCAGCGTGACTTCAAAAACTTTGTTACAGGAAATGTTCAAAATGTCCTCCGTGACCGAGGATACATACATCCACCCTGCGTCGCATGGAATCCCTGATGCGCTGATGCAGCCCTGGAGAATGGCGTACTGTATCACAGCCGTCCACAATACGAGCACGAAGAGTCTCTACATTTGGTACCGGGGTTGCGTAGACAAGAGCTTTCAAATGCCCCCATAACTGAAAGTCAAGAGGGTTAGGTCAGGAGAGCGTGGAGGCCACGGAATTGGTCCGCCTCTACCAATCCATCGGTCACCGAATCTGTTGTTGAGAAGCGTACGAACACTTCGACTGAAATGTGCAGAAGCTCCATCATGCATGAACCAAATGTTGTGTCGTACTTGTAAATGCACATGTTCTACCAACACAGATAGAGTATCCCGTATGAAATCATGATAACGTGCTCCATTGAGCGTAGGTGGAAGAACATGGGGCCCAATCAAGACATCGCCAACAATGCCTGCCCAAACGTTCACAGAAAATCTGTGTTGATGACGTGATTGCACAATTGTGTGCTGATTCTGGTCAGCCCACACATGTTGATTGTGAAATTTTACAATTTGATCACGTTGGAATGAAGCCTCATCCGTAAAGAGAACATTTGCACTGGAATGAGGATTGACACATTGTTGGATGAAGCATTCGCAGAAGTGTACCCGTGGAGGCCAATCAGCTGCTGATAGTGCCTGCACACACTGCACATGGTACGGAAACAAATGGTTCTCCCGTAGCACTCTCCATACAGTGACGTGGTCAACGTTACCTTGTACAGCAGGAACTTCTCTGACGCTGACATTAGGGTTATCGTCAACTGCACGAAGAATTGCCTCGTCCATTGCAGGTGTCCTCGTCGTTCTAGGTCTTCCCCAGTCGCGAGTCATAGGCTGGAATGTTCCGTGCTCCCTAAGACGCCGATCAATTGCTTCGAACGTCTTCCTGTCGGGAAACCTTCGTTCTGGAAATCTGTCTCGATACAAACGTACCGCGCCACGGCTATTGCCCCGTGCTAATCCATACATCAAATGGGCATCTGCCAACTCCGCATTTGTAAACATTGCACTGACTGCAAAACCACGTTTGTGATGAACACTAACCTTTTGATGCTACGTACTGATGTGCTTGATGCTAGTACTGTAGAGCAATGAGTCGCATGTCAACACAAGCACCGAAGTCAACATTACCTTCCTTCAATTGGGCCAACTGGCGGTGAATCGAGGAAGTACAGTACATCCTGACGAAACTAAAATGAGCTCTAACATGGAAATTAAGCGTTTCCGGACATATGTCCACATAACATCTTTTCTTTATTTGTGTGTGAGGAATGTTTCCTGAAAGTTTGGCCGTACCTTTTTGTAACACCCTGTATACATACACTCTGTCTCTTCGAAATTAATTTTTGGATCCCATTTTCTGTATTCATTCTGCAGTTTATCTAAATTATGTTCCATGTCTTGTCTGTAGCTTGCGAAAGTTATTTGGTCGTCTGCAAAAATTACTGACTGCAATGTGTCCTGTCCAACTAACATAATCGTTGCTGATCATTTTTTGTAACATACCTCCAGCACTTGGTCAATGTAAATACGTTAAAGAGTAATAGGTATAGACTGCAACTCCGCTGAAGACCTCTGGTGATTTCAGAGCTTTACGTTATTTTACTTCCTATATTTACTTTTTCTTCTGTCTCTCGGTACAATCTGAAAACTATATGAATCCATTCATTAATAACTGTTAGTCTCTTCATGGCACCTGAAATCTCAGATCTTGGGAAGCTGTCACATAGCCCGCATCTCGTGGTCGTGCGGTGGCGTTGTCGCTTCCCACGCCCGGGTTCCCGGGTTCGATTCCCGGCGGGGTCAGGGATTTTCTCTGCCTCGTGATGGCTGGGTGTTGTGTGATGTCCTTGGGTTAGTTAGGTTTAAGTAGTTCTAAGTTCTAGGGGACTGATGACCTAAGATGTTAAGTCCCATAGTGCTCAGAGCCATTTGAACCATTTGAACCATTTGAAGCTGTCGCATGTTTTTCTCCAAAGCCAAAAAGTCATGTGCGTTTGTTGTTCTCACTGTGATTTCTCTTACATACTCACAAACAATTAACCTCAAACAGTTAATGTAAAAGACTAGCTTAAACATGTGACTGTAGTAACACATAACCATTGAAGGCGCACTGCTTGAATCTGTGGTTCCACGTCCTTTAATAATATATAATATGTTAATAATATTATGCTGTTAGCTAAGAAAAGGAATCTTACTCGTTAGACTTTTTCAGTATATGCCCAAAACGTATTCAGTAATATTAATAACTGTAAAACGAAGCATATACAGCGTTTTGTTAATATTTGATGGTTTGTGGAATCTACCTCAAAATTGTGAGACCTTAACTTTTCCCGGTGAATCGAATGATCGAACAACTTACGGGTTTGCTGCCGGGTGACGTCGTCGTAAGTTGTTCGCACCTCAGAAGTCTTTGAAAGTACTTCTGATCGTCATCACGTCACATTGCTATCATGATCATCAACAACATCGTCATCGGACATCCGACATCCATTGCTGGACGCACTATGGCATCCCAACACACTCATGCACCTTACTATGCTTGTTTTCTAATGTCAGCTACGCCTCTTCCACTTGGCCTTCGTCTCGGTTTTTTCTTCTCTCACTGCTATAACTGAAACTTGTGAAACATGCTGATTTTAAGCTTTGCCGTCCATACATGTTGCAAGCTCGAGTCTTTAAAATCCCATTCACTTTGCCAAAAGCAGGCCAGTTTTAATATTTACTCCAACGTCAATCACTGAACCACCATCATTTCAAGGCGCTTAGCTTCTCGAAGAGGGCTCCTCCGAATTTTGTATGTTTGAACTCCTAAAGCTTTTTTAGTAACACAAAAGTTATCAACAATCTAAATCATTATTCTTCTAGTCTACAATTTGCAGCGCTCTGCCGCTAGAAGGATGCGAATTGCAGCGCTTAACATAGCGAAATGTAATGTAAGTATGTTGGTGCGTGGGAAACAGCGTGCTGCAATCGCGTTTCGATTTCGAAGAATTTTTACTGACAAGGAGCACCCTCCTCTTCAGCGTGTCAATGCCAGACCACACATGAGCGCTGAGACATCTGCTGCTACCCGACACCGTGGGTTCACTGTCATCGATCATCCTCCATATAGTCCCGACTTCGCCCATCCGAACGTCCTCCTCTTCAAAAACGCAACGAACACCTTCGAGGACTTCACTTTGACAGCGATGAAGCGTTGAAAGCAGAAGTGAGGTTGTAGCTCCGTCAACTAACAAGGGGAGGCCGCCAATTGTGAAATTCAGATTCGATTCATACTGCGCATAATAAAAGCTCATGGCCAGAGGTGTAATGTGGCAAAGCACCAAGATGCACTTCTCAGCCGTTGTCGAGAAAATCGACAGTTAAAAGAAACCGTTGCGGTGAAATTTCTTCTACGATTAATAATTTTCTACAGCAGCGGTAAGCGCTCGGGTTCGTAATCCAAAGGTCGCCGGATCGAATCTCGCGCATGCAACTTTTTTTTTAGTATTTGTTTTTTGTAATTCAAATGTATACACACACACACACACACACACACACACACACATATATATATATATATATATATATATATATATATATATATATATATAATTCCCGGCAATCAGTTGCAACAATTATGCTACGCATATAATAAGTTGTTGAAAGTCGTTTGTCGTGGAAAAACTGGCGACTTCGAACATCAGTATGTTTTCCGCAAACAAAGTTGTATTTCACAAATGTTATTAATTGTCTTCATAATGTTTACCACATATAGTTAACGGAAGACGTAGAAACGATATTCCGAAACGAATACGTATAGTGTAAGTCAGACGTTCGAATTGGAATAGAGACCTCACGAACACAAATTTGCTGTGGCAGATATGAAATATAAACTCCGTTACTCGCTCGTTACACTTGAAGGACAGATGTCGAATGGGCCGAAACGAGCCGCCGCATAACAGCGTAGTTGCCTGCTAACTTCGAAAGAAGGTAGATGCGGTCCCTAGAGCAACTTATAACATCGTCGGAAAATCAGTGCGTACGTGAGAGCTTTGGTACACCCTGTTAAACAAACTGAAAAATGGAGGCGGTACAATGGAGAGCGATCCGGGCCCTTCGCATGAAAGTGATGTGATCGAAGAAGATTCTATACACAGTGAAGTGGCGAAACAACAAATGAAAGATGCTTTGGTGTATTTTGAAAGCCTCCTTCATACAGTAATTGCATCGCAGCAGAACCGTCATCATCAATCAACGAAGAAGCCATGGTAATTGGGGAAGAAATGTTCCAGAATACGCTGCAATTGCTCGCCGAAAAAACTCTTGTTCATGATGAGGAACTGATAGACATTAATGAAATCGACGATAATAATGCCTACGAAGACGTTGAAACGAGTCCCATTGCCAACGAATCATCAATCATCAGACTATACGAGCCGGACGAGAAGAAAAAAAAAAAGGGTACGACTATATTTCTCTGGATTACAAAATTAGAGCTGTCAATCTGGCCAAAGAACATCCAGGCTGGAGTCTCAAAACTCTACAAAAAGAGGGGTGCTCTCGTTGGACAAATATGGACTATTTATCCAGGTGGGAAGAGCAAATCAAACGTGGCGGTAGCAAATTTGATAAATATTGTACCATCGATTCATGGGTGTATGATCGCTTCGTAGAAGCTCGACAAAACTTCCATCAAGTTACTACCAGAAACCTGCAGCAGTGGGCTTTGGGCGCTGCAAGTCAGTTCTCAGATTTCAACTTAAAAGCTTCAGAAACATGGGTCACCGAATTGAAAAAGAAGCATGGGATTCGGCAACGGAAAATCACAAAATTTGTTTCCCGGAAAGAGACGGCTACCCAAGACGAAATTTTGGCCGCAGCGGACACATTTCGGATCCAGACGCGAACGTTGATAACTAACTTCGACAAAGATTTCATAATTAATACTGATCAAACATGTACGTAAAGAGCTGTTCACAAATGTCATATGACATGATGATAGAATATGATAATCTGATATATGATAGACAACACAGATTTCGTATATCTCTTATGTAAACGATATTTTTATATTTTGTTTGTCAGGGTGCCAGTACCAGTCTACGTTCAACAGAACTCTCGCTGAAAAAGTGTCAAAGGCTGTCCTGGTAACCCGACACGACATGAACAAGGTGACGCATTCGTATACGGCACAATATTCAATCACGATGTCTGGACGAGTCTTGCCTCTTGTTTTCGTCTGCCTCCAAGAGTACACAGGTACGTTTGGACCCAGAGTACAGAAGACAGTCGACGAGTACGCCAAGAAGTATACCAACGTTGTTATTACATCCTCCAAATCCGGTAAACTAACAACGGGTTTGTTCATGGACTCCTTGCGTAATGCTTTGCAAACCATACGTACAAAAGAAAGAATTTCTCCTTCTGATCGACTCTTGGAGTGGGCAAACGAACCCGGCATTATACGATGAAATGTTCCAGGACGATAAGAAGTTACCAACGTGCACTATAAAAGCCATTCCTCCAAAGTGCACTCCTCTCGTCCAACCATGTGACGTGTATTTTTACCGGAAGGTAAAAGATTTGATCAAAATTGTGCTTTTTTAATCGAGCGAAACCGTGACATCAACTTCAGAGACGATTGTATAAAAATCCAATCCATCGTCCACCACCAGTTGTCTTCTCCGATTTTTGCCCATATGATACGATACGCGTGGTATGCATCAAACCTGACGAACGATAGAACAATTTTTCAGAATGTCAATCAGGTGTGTTTCCCAACAGATAATTTAAAAGACAATTGTTCTTGTAAAAACGCATCGTTTATCAGATGTGCTCGATGTCGTGCTGCTTTCTGCTTTCCATGTTCCTATGATAACTATCACTCTGGTTGGTTCGATACTCCAGCTACTTCTGGTCACTAATTGTCAATTATGTGCGAGTGTATACCGAACTTATCAGTAAGTTGTATCCACTTGAATATTATTTGTGATATTGTGTTTTATTTCAAGTATTATTTTTCCACGACAAAGGACTTTCAACAACTTATTATATGCACACCATATATATATATATATATATATATATATATATATATATATATATATATATATATGTGTGTGTGTGTGTGTGTGTGTACATTTGAATTACAAAAAACAAATAATAAAAAAAAGTTGCAAGGCGCGAGATTCGATCCGGCGACCTTCGGATTACGAACCGGAGCGCTTACCGCTGCGCCACGACACTGTCGAAACTTACTCATCGTAGAGAGTATTTCAACGAAGGGTTTCTTTTCACTGTCGATTTTCTCGACAACGGCTGAGAAGTGCATCTTGGTGCTTTGCCACATTACACCTCTGGCCATGAGCTTTTATTATGCGCAGTATGAATCGAATCTGAATTTCACAATTGGCGGCCTCCCCTTGTAAGTCAAATATTGTACAGTGACGGTGTCAACAAATTGGTCTCTCGTTGTGGGAAACGAGTTCATCGTCAGGTACTACGTTGAGAAACAAACATACAGACTTGAAAATAAAATGTAGAATGCTGATAATATTTATTTTATTTAAAAACCTGTAAGAGTTTCCACATGAAAAGTTCGGATGCATTTCTTACCAACACGCCGTTGTACACCCCCAATGCCCTTGTACGCCTCATTTGTCATTGAGTGCGGAATGATTGCTAACAGTGTCTTTGATAGTTCCTGTACAAACTTTTCAAATATGTTTCAAGTATTTTCTGTTTATGGTCAGTTGTAGTGCCGTTTCTGATACACCAGGTACATAATATGTAGATGGTTTTCCGAAACTCCTTCACCAACGAAGACGAAGTAAATATTACTGAATTCGAATCAAGAACAACTGCCAAGATGAGAAACAAAGAATTAGATACCCTCGGTGTAGCGAAGCAGCTTGAATGACTTAATAAAAGCAAGGTCTCCGATCCAGATTGTATACCAGTCAGGTTCCTTTCAGAGTATGCCGATACAATAACTCCCTATTTTGCCAGAATATACAACCACTCACTCACAGAAAGATCCGGACCTAAAGACTGGAAAATTGCTCAAGTCACACCAATACCCAGAAAGGGAAGTAGAAGTAATCCGCTGAATTACAGACCCATATCACTAACGTCGATTTGCAGCAGGGTTTTGGATCATATACTGCATTCGGACATTATGAAGTATCTCGAAGAAAACGATTCATTGACACATAGACAGCACATACTCATGAAGTAATGAATGCTATCGACAAGGGATGAGAAATTGACTCCATATTTTTATATTTCCAGAAGACTTTTCGACACCGTTCCTCACAAGCGTCTTCTAAACAAAATGCATGCCTATGGAATATCGCCTCAGTTGTGCGACTACAGTCGTGATTTCCTGTCAGAAAGGTCGCAGTTCGTAGGAGTAAACAGAAAGTCATCGAGTAAAACAGAAGTAATATCCGTTATAGGCCCTCTATTGTTCCTCATCTGTATTAACGACATAGGAGACAATCTCAGTGGCCCTGTTACATGTTTGCAGATGATTCTCTCTTTTACCGTCCTCTAAAGTCATCAGATGACCAAAACGACTTGCAAAACGGTTTAGATAAGATATCTGTATGGTGCGAAAAGTGGCAGCTGATCCTGACAGGAAACGGTGAAGTTACTCACATGAGCACTAAAATAAATCCGCTTTATTTCGATTACGCGATAAGTCACACGAATCTGAAGGCTGCAAATTCAACTAAATACTTAGGGGTTACAGTTACAAATAATCTAAATTGGAACGATCACATACATAACGTTGTAAATAGAGCAAACCAAAGACTGGGATTCATTGGCAGAACACTTAGAAGGTGCAACAGGTCTACCAAAGACACTGCTTACACCACGCTTGTCGGCCCTTGCTGTACGGTATGGGATACGCATCAGGTGGGACTGACGGATGACATCGAAAAAGTTCTAAGAAGGGCTGCACGGTTTGTATTATCGCGAAATAGGGGACATAGTGTCACAGACATGGAGTGGCAATCATTAAAACAAAGGCGTTTTTCGTTGCGTCGGGATCTTCTCAGAAATTTTCAATCACCAGCTTTCTCCTTCGATGGCGAAAACATTCTGTTGCCACCCACGTACATAGAAATGATGGCCACGACAAAATAATAGAAATTAGGGCTCGCACGGAAAAATTTAAGTGCTCGTTTTTCCCGACCGCCGTTCGAGCGTGGAACGGTAGGGAGACAGCTTGAAGGTGATTCAATGATGCCTCTGCCAGCCCCTCTATTGTCAATACCAGAGTAATCATTCAGATGTACATGACGTTCATGCTGCGTTATTGTACTTTTGAATTCCCAGATAACTGATCGCTTATGCGCACTATACCTCTTTCTATGCTACACTAGTAACTCAGCTTCTGCTGGTTCAGCTGCATCTCCAGCCTGCGGTGCGGCTGGACCCAGAGGCAACTAGCTATACGTCTCCATTTATTCGGCGCGCTCCTTCATCGTCCACGAGACGGAGACGGCTCCCCCCAGCTGCTGCTGGCCCACATATAAATCGTCCCTTGCCCCGAGCAGTCCTTCACGGCGGGACCACCTCCACTCAGACGTCGGCCACGCCGGCTGTTCCTGCTATCATCAATTCTACTGTGTTTCCCCTGTTGGATCCGTCTCCCGGCGAAAACTACCGGCAATCTATCACCCATTACAGAGCCACGTCAGACGACTGTGTGCACACTGTGTGATCGAAACTGCGAAACTGGGACATGGAAAACCGTAAAGATGCTCTTTAGATATTTCTGGTCTATGTGATGAGTGACGTGTTGCCCATACACTTTATCCTAAGCATTCTGTCTCTAGCCTCCTCCATCTTAAGGTTATTTGTGAAATATCTCTCTACAGCAGTCAGTAACGTTTCTGTTATCCTCCCGCACTCAGATAGTGGCGAAACAAGCGCTGTATCGTGTGTGAGATACAGAGCCGAGCGAGTGTGCCGGGACTTACCCCAGTTCACTGCCAGTAGCGCCACGTCACCACAACGCATCTGTGCGTAGCACGCAGGTATTGCACCACAATTCAAGAATGGAAGTAAAAGTTTAAGTTGCTTTTCCAAACATTGTCATCATGTGGGTTAGTATATTAATGTTTAAACTGTCAAATCTCAGATTGATCAGATGAATATTTTCCCTAAATACATCGTTGTAAGTAAAAACAATAAGTGGTGCTACATAATAAAGCTAGGAAGCCAAAAAGTGGCCGAAATGTGCAGATGTATGTAAAAATTAACAGGTACAGCAATATTTTGGTCAGAATCCACGTTTTTCAGAAAAATTAAAGGCGCTAAATATTAGACTTAGAAGTATGAAAATTTGTATGAAGCTTCAGTCTAGTATAAAAACATTAATTACGTAACCCAATTGAGCTACCTCTAATAGTTTCCGAGTAATTTACTGTAAACTAAATTTGGAACAGAAACATCCTTATTTTTAGTAGATTAAGTATCTGTTAGATTAATACTAGAGAGTTCTGGTTACAGCACATGAAGAAACCTATTAAATAATAGAGCTATAACAAGTTTGAAGGCCTGGATGTAAATAATAATAAATATAAGGTCTATTAAAGTTGTAGTTCAAAGGTCATGTTCTATTGTCAGTTCTCTTCTAAAAATTCTAGACGGTAAAGTTTAAATGCAGGCGAGCTAAAACTTTTTCTGTGATTTTAATCAACTTAACTACATTCATACAAAAATTACGAAGATTCTAAATTGATTCATGATAGTCTCATAAAATGTTATGTGTGCGAGAAAGCGGCCGTTTAGGGGCAGTCCGCTGCGCCAGTATGTAAATACAGCCCGAGAGGCAAGACTAGTCTTCACTTCGCACCCAGTCACCGTGCGGTCCACGTCAGTCAAACGCCAGAGTACGCACTGCCTCGGAGGACGTCACAGACAGACTCCAGCTAAACTAATGTTTTCGGTCCAGATAAGAAGTGAAAAAGCGAGGTACAAATAGGAAGTGAAATCGCGAGGACTGTACACCGTCCTGGATCGCTTAGATTTCGCAGAAGCAACTGTTAGTGTGCCGCCAGTAAGGTTTACAAATGGCAAGTGGAGACAATTATTTTCCACTTTTGTGGCGAGCAATTATTTTGATTATCAGAAGTCAGGGCGAAAGACAATTTAATAGGAACTTACCGCAGAGGTCGCCTCTGAACTGCTCATAGTGCTGCTTAGGATAGAGGGATTTATCATTAGTATTAACATAATGAAGGTTACAATGTTGTGCGTGTGAAACTTTGTCAGATATATCAAGTAGAACTCAAAATCTTCATTTATAATCATAGTCAGGATCCCGCTGACCAAATAGGGTATAGAAACATTTCTTTCGGTGGGCTGGACAAGAATGTGGACTTGCAGACTGGGAACTATGGTCAGTATGTTCTCCATCGCTTTCTGGCTGACCACAAAAACAGTTTCCAGGCTCTCGTAAAATACGGCGAACAACAATATTCCAGTTTCGTACTACACTCCTGGAAATTGCAATAAGAACACCGTGAATTCATTGTCCCAGGAAGGGGAAACTTTATTGACACATTCCTGGGATCAGATACATCACATGATCACACTGACAGAACCACACGCACATAGACACAGGCAACAGAGCATGCACAATGTCGGCACTAGTACAGTGTATATCCACCTTTCGCAGCAATGCAGGCTGCTATTCTCCCATGGAGACGATCGTAGAGATGCTGGATGTAGTCCTGTGGAACGGCTTGCCATGCCATTTCCACCTGGCGCCTCAGTTGGACCAGCGTTCGTGCTGGACGTGCAGACCGCGTGAGACGACGCTTCATCCAGTCCCAAACATGCTCAATGGGGGACAGATCCGGAGATCTTGCTGGCCAGGGTAGTTGACTTACACCTTCTAGAGCACGTTGGGTGGCACGGGATACATGCGGACGTGCATTGTCCTGTTGGAACAGCAAGTTCCCTTGCCGGTCTAGGAATGGTAGAACGATGGGTTCGATGACGGTTTGGATGTACCGTGCACTATTCAGTGTCCCCTCGACGATCACCAGTGGTGTACGGCCAGTGTAGGAGATCGCTCCCCACACCATGATGCCGGGAGTTGGCCCTGTGTGCCTCGGTCGTATGCAGTCCTGATTGTGGCGCTCACCTGCACGGCGCCAAACACGCATACGACCATCATTGGCACCAAGGCAGAAGCGACTCTCATCGCTGAAGACGACACGTCTCCATTCGTCCCTCCATTCACGCCTGTCCGGACACCACTGGAGGCGGGCTGCACGATGTTGGGGCGTGAGCGGAAGACGGCCTAACGGTGTGCGGGACCGTAGCCCAGCTTCATGGAGACGGTTGCGAATGGTCCTCGCCGATACCCCAGGAGCAACAGTGTCCCTAATTTGCTGGGAAGTGGCGGTGCGGTCCCCTACGGCACTGCGTAGGATCCTACGGTCTTGGCGTGCATCCGTGCGTCGCTGCGGTCCGGTCCCAGGTCGACGGGCACGTGCACCTTCCGCCGACCACTGGCGACAACATCGATGTACTGTGGAGACCTCACGCCCCACGTGTTGAGCAATTCGGCGGTACGTCCACCCGGCCTCCCGCATGCCCACTATACGCCCTCGCTCAAAGTCCGTCAACTGCACATACGGTTCACGTCCACGCTGTCGCGGCATGCTACCAGTGTTAAAGACTGCGATGGAGCTCCGTATGCCACGGCAAACTGGCTGACACTGACGGCGGCGGTGCACAAATGCTGCGCAGCTAGCGCCATTCGACGGCCAACACCGCGGTTCCTAGTGTGTCCGCTGTGCCGTGCGTGTGATCATTGCTTGTACAGCCCTCTCGCAGTGTCCGGAGCAAGTATGGTGGGTCTGACACACCGGTGTCAATGTGTTCTTTTTTCCATTTCCAGGAGTGTATTTATGATTTATGACTGATTACTTATTATTATTATTATTATTAACACGCCGCCCCACAAGATTAATTTACTATGTGAATCGAAGAGTTGTGTTGGTACGCAGCCTAAGATTACATAGGCCAACTCTAAGAAAAGAGTGTACGGTACTTTTGAATATAACCCACTGTTACAGTAACTGGTAATTCACATGGTTGCGTCGCACTTAGTTAGTACCTACACTATGTTAGTACTACTTAGTATCTGCACTCTATTAGTACCTGCCAGTACTGCGTCCTTGGCATACAGCCGCAATGCTGCAACCTGTGTAACTCACCTGAACTGAGCTCTTACGTAGTTATGCGCACGCTTCATTCAACATGTGAATTCTGTCTAATGAATCTTGCAACATATCCACACCTGGGGATTTTGAACACAATTACCGGTAAAGGTAGTTGAGCAGACGGGTGATACCCCAAAAGCACAAATAATGCAGGTGGTGTTGCATGAAATCGCTGGAAGAACCGGTCTCAAAGTCTCATATGAAAGGACGCAATAGTTGGAACAGTGACACCAAATGGAGAAATACCTGGAGGTAAAATATGGAAAGATCAGAAGGGCCGATAAATTCAAATACTTATGAGAGTGAATCCAGCCCAGTTGACTAGATCAAGAGACAGCGAAAGCAAGAGCTAGAAAATTAGACTTTGCTTACAGACTAACACAGAACAGGTATAACAAACGAGGGATATCCTACATGGTCAAAATCAGACACTATAATCTGTACTTCAGATTGTCTAATTCTAAATAAAAAGGGACAATTGGAAGAACGCGAAAGGAAATAAAGGAAGATTATCATGAAATTCTAGGACTTCACAAGACTGGTGATGGAACTTTGAAGCTTACGAAATACGAGAAGTTCTGTATGTAAGCTGAAAAATTTTATGGACAGCTAGAAAGAATGGACGAACAGTGAATGAGCAAGCAGATCATTAATTGCATCATACCCATTACAGTCCACCTGTAAGTGGGTAAAAGAGGTCAGAAGAGATACACAAGAAACTGGTATTATACTAGAGATGATTCAGATCAGAGAAAAAACTTAGGAAATACGAGGAGTTCTGTAAGTAAGTTGAAAAATTTTATGGACAGCTAGAAAGAATGGGCGAACAGCGAATGAGCAAATGGTTGAAATGGCTCTGAGCACTATGCGACTTAACTTCTGAGGTCATCAGTCGCCTAGAACTTAGAACTAACTAAACCTAACTAACCTAAGGACATCACACACATCCACGCCCGAGGCAGGATTCGAACCAGCGACCGTAGCGGTCGCTCGGTTCCAGACTGTAGCGCCTAGAACCGCACGGTCACATAGGCCGGCCCGAATGAGCAAGCAGATCATTAATTGCATCATATCATTACAGTCCACCTCTAAGTGGGTATAAGAGGCCAAAAGAGATACACAAGAAACTGGTATTATACTGGAGATGATTCAGATCAGAGAAAAATTCAGAAGCAAAGTCATAAAATCATCTGAAAATAAACCACTAACGAGGAGGTCCACACATTTCATTTCCGAAGGGGGAGGGAAAGAAAAGGTGTGAAAGAATGAAGAGGTTTTGGGAAGAGAGGAAAAGAAAGTCCAAACAGCCGTACGTTCTATGCAGTTCATAGTTCTTAAAATTCGGAAGAAAGGGGGAAACTAATTCTGGTAAAATCGAACTACACTGTAGAGTTGCAGTGTTCACAGAGTTTGCACAAGATGCGAGTGAGCCGTTAACAGCAGCACGAAGGCCAGGCACGAAACTTCACTCACGAAAGTGTTCATGTTTTTTAAATGTCACAAAACAGTTAATATTTTTAGGAAAGATATCATTAATGCTCTTAGCCACACGCTACTTGTCACACATTCCCAGGATTGTTATCAAGAATGTGGAAATCAGAAGCTTGTGTGCCCACTTTTTATATCATGACAGTCAGATCTGCGACAGATCTGATGGTGAAACACAATGCTGGTGAAGACACAAGTGTTTTGGAACGCAGTTGTTATGGACACATGTTGAAATGAGCAGCAGACGATCCCTGCTTGTTCTCATGCTGATGCAACGATGTCTTCAATTACATCGGCAATGGGCTTGGGATAATCGATATTGGACCAGTGATCAATGAAACAGTCGCCTGGTTGGTTAAATCAAATCTCTTACACTAGGGCTATATGTCAGAATACGCCGTCATAAAGGTCACAGGCTGCTCATAAAATGCGCCGCGCTAGGAAACAAACTGATGAGGGCAGTATTATGATATGGGGAACGTTCATCTGGCCTTCCATGGGAACAGTGGAAGGAATCGAGGCCACCATAACAACTGGGGACTACGTCAACGTTATTGCGGACTGTTTGCAGGATAGCTATCCGTGTCAGAATGCCAGAATCGTTCTACAGTGCTTTGAGGAGCATGATTAGGAACTGATCTTCATATGTTGTCCACCAAATTCGTCCCATCTAGATCCAAGGAACACATGTGAGACGCTGTGGGGAGCCACCGGCCCATAATTTACGGGTATTACATTGCATGTGCATAGATATCTGATGTTACGTACCTTTGAAAATCTGCCAAGGGTAAGTTATAACCACCCTCTACACTTCCGGTTAATAAGGACTTAAATGAATTGTATACCTAAAGTTCCCTCTTGTGAGGGAGTCATCTGCTCTGAACAATAAATGAAATCTGTGAAATGTAGGTGCCTCTATAACCGAACCTCTAATGATCAGTAATTGAAGCAACGACTACAAGAAAGGAAACTTCGGCTAAAATAAATGAATATAAGATTAGCTTGGAAGGACTTGCAGTGGTTAGTTTAATTTGGAAAATGTTATAAATTTAATTAATGAATCAATGAAAATTAACGACCGCCAGCTCACTATACGAGCAAAATTAGTCTCCATTATTGCTGCCTGTTAACAATGAGAAACGTACCTGAGAATACTTGCTTTTGTTGTAAGGCGAAAACAGCACATAATTGGTAAATATTGCCCTGGCATAATTTAACTCGCCAGGTTAGCCAAGAGCGCTAATGCCTTACTTCCTGGACTTGGACAGGCGCGCCGGTTCCAGATCGAATCCGCCCAGCGGATTAACGACGAGGGCCGGTGTGCCAGCCAGCCTGGATGTGGTATTTAGGCGGTTTTCCACATCACACTAAGTGAATACTAGGCTGGGCCCACGTTCCGCCTCAGTTACACGACTCGCAGACATCTGAACACGTTCACGCTTTTCCATGGATTACACATGACGCAGACAGCTGGGGTACACTTTGTCCATGTTAACATTCACATTGGAAAATCCGTATCTAACCATGCTGACCCTGCGCAACTGCGGGATAAGGTGTAAACAAAAGAAGAAGAAGGCCTGGCGTTATTTCAGACTGTTATGTCACAGTGAACAAATACCTTTCAGGTAAGTAATAACTCATGGAAATCAATTAGTAATAATCAAAGAACATCAAAATTTCTTCATTAGTAAACACTTGCGTAACAGCAAAAATTTTGAGACGTCATTTACTGTAATTATTAATGCCTTTAATATTTATTCATTACTGAATGCTGTCATTTAGCTTGAAAATTACCGTAGTGATATACATTCATTCAATGACTATTTTCCTGTGAGTTACAGTTATGTAATTTGCAAAGTCAAAGTTTCGTCTGTAAACGAATGGCAAAGTTCGTGACATGACTTTACTGCCTTATTGGTTTCACACAACATCAACTTTCAATTACGATTCGTTAACAATTACAGCTAATCATTTTGTGCAGTTACTACTGTTATTTGCTCAAGACGTTAACAAATATTTCTGGCTGATTGCAGTTGCGTAAAACTGAAAAATTATTTATCCGTGAAAAATATACAAAAAATATTTTGTGTAAAGTACTGTATTTCAAATTACTGTTTTCCAAAGTTGAGCACTTCTGTTAATTGTAGTCTTGCGAAATGTTGAACTTTTAATTACTGTTACTTCTCTCAGTCAACGCTGCAAAGAGTGTCGAGCATCCCGACTCTCTCGAATCACTAATAAATTCTACTTAGGTATTTTTTCTTAGATAGAACTGGTCAGCACTTCAGTATAACTCGGTATTATGTAAGCACAAAGTGAACTACAAAGCTGGTTAGCCGTTTACAAATCTGACCAAGTAATTAATTGGATTCTACTTCAGCTTTAGATGTCGTCGATGCAATGTAAGATATTGTTCGTTGAAAATATGGGGAAGAGGCTCTTCTTCTTGTAGAAACGTAACAAATGAAACTGGAACTACAGTAATTTTCACGTTGATTTGCATCCTCTTGCGGTAATTACACTGTGCCCATTTAATACCATATACTTTCCCCGTCCACACCAAATTAATCGTTGAGCCATTAAATACTTTAGCACCACTGCGTTACGCCCATTCCTTAACAAAAGAGCCATTGCGCGACTCTATTCGACTGTCTCAACATCTCCCATGTTCTGCTCTGCGTTATTCTGAAGTGCTGCAGCGCATGCACACCGATCAATAATGCAACTGCCAGTTCATTATACTCTCTGATAATGTTGTATCGCGCAGACTAAGTGAGAGTGTCTACTTACACAAGCTTACAACCAACATTTATTGACTGTACCACGATAAAACTTTCATTTCATAATTCAAAAATCAGTACACTTAATTACAAACATTGAAAAATACATCGAAAAGTAAAACTGCATTCAAAAATTTTCGTAGCCCACAGGGTCGTCGTGTTGCAAAGTCAGATCCATGTCACCTAGAACTGGTGCTATATTGCTTTCTGAAGGTGCAACGACACGCTATTAAACTGATCGTCTCATGTTTTGGGTCACCAGTGTACTTCATTGACAACTGTCAACGTTATAGACCCAATAGCTGCAGTGCTGTGTGTAGATGTCGCTACAGTACAGGGTGATTCAGAAAGAATACCACAACTTTAGGAATTTAAAACTCTGCAACGACAAAAGGCAGAGCTAAGCACTATCTGTCGGCGAATTAAGGGAGCTATAAAGTTTCATTTAGTTGTACATTTGTTCGCTTGAGGCGCTGTTGACTAGGCTCAAATGGAAACAGATGAATCTTTCGTTTCAAAGATTGTGTTTAGTGATGAAGCAACTTTCCACACTAACGGGAAAGTCAACCGTCACAATGTCTGTATATGGGGCACTGAGAATCCGCGGGAAACAACTCAGTATGAACGTGACTCGCCTAAGGTGAACGTTTTCTGCGCCATTTCAGCCAATAAGGTTTTTGGTCCCTTTTTCTTCGAAGGTGCTACTGTAACTGGACTACAGTATCTGGAGATGTTAGAGAATTGGCTGTTCCCTCAGCTCGAACAAGAAGCACAACAATTCATATTTCAGCAGGATGGAGCGCCACCACATTGGCACTTATCTGTCCGTAACTACCTGAACGTCAACTATCCGAGGCGATGGATCGGCCGCCAGGCAGCCCGTGACAGAGCACTTCATCACTGGCCTCCAAGAAGCCCTGATCTTACCCCCTGCGATTTTTTCTTATGGGGGTATGTTAAGGATATGGTGTTTCGGCCACCTCTCCCAGCCACCATTGATGATTTGAAACGAGAAATAACAGCAGCTATCCAAACTGTTACGCCTGATATGCTACAGAGAGTGTGGAACGAGTTGGAGTATCGGGTTGATATTGCTCGAGTGTCTGGAGGGGGCCATATTGAACATCTCTGAACTTGTTTTCGAGTGAAAAAAAAACCTTTTTAAATACTCTTTGTAATGATGTATAACAGAAGGTTATATTATGTTTCTTTCATTAAATACACATTTTTAAAGTTGTGGTATTCTTTTTGAATCACCCTGTAGATGTCGCTACAGTAGATTGCCAATGTCAAGTTATGCAGTCAGACTTTTTTTTATTCGCAATTCGTGGTTAAGAAATTCTGGGTCCATCGGGGCATCTACTTTGACTCTTCAGATGGTGTCTGTTGGAGTAAATAGTGCAGCGAGGAGATTAATTTACAGAGAGGCAGACTGAAAAATTAGTATAAAATAAGTAATAAAAATAAAAAATTAGTAATAAATACTTCTATTAGAAACGAATATGTCAACAAGACACATTCACTAAACATTAAACAATTCGTTACATCTGTGTGGCACTCTTACTTATATACTGAAGATCATTTCGAAAGACAGAGCACATGCTGTTTTCCAGGAGTGAGGTAACCGCCCTGATATCCAAATCTTGTTAGAAAAGGACAAGGGGGATATCTTAGATTCGCCGTGTGTAGTGCTGTAACATGCTATAATGGACCATCACATGAAGAAGTGACGTGCCACGAGCTGCAGAAGTCACTGAATCCAGCTCCCACGTTGTACTGATTATACTAAACCTCTCAGTGGCTATACTGTAGAAGTGGAAAACTGGATCCTGAAAGGTGGTGATGGTAACACAATAGACCGCTGTGTGGTAAATGAGTTGCAGGTTGCTCTGGAGACTTCCATTTCGTATTGTTTGATGTACTGCGTACAGTAGTATATCATTACATGTTATATTTAGGTAGTAACTACCCAAATTTATATATTTTGTAAAACATAATCTTCCTTTATCAGTAACAGAAAAGAAAGATTAAATGTTAAAAGACAAAAGTATAAAAAAATTTATCAGAAAACTAGTTCCATATCTATCTTTTTTTTATACGCAGGATGTTGAGCGTTAAGTACAGGTATTGTAATCATAATACGTACCTACTTCATTGTGTTGGATTTTTTTTTTCGTTGTGTCTGACAATCTTCCCACAAACACTTCAAATAATTTACTGCCTAATGCTTTCCTCACGGTCATAACTCGACCACTATGAGATCTACGCCTGTCGTATACCCCGTTTTGTGTCCACGTATCCACGCTTCAACACATGACCTCCCGCCCAGGAGAAAATAAGGATTACTGGCTTGCCAAATGTACGAGGTCTGTTCAGTAAGCAATGCAACACATTTCTCTTTATCGACCAATTTCAGTTGCAAAAAATATGCAGAATTTGTTGTGGGACATCTGGAAATATTTTCCCTGGAGCCATTATAGATTCAAGAAGTTCCAACAGGTGGCGGTGCTGTACGTGGCTTTGAAAATGGTTTCTGCAATGAAGGTACGGTCCAAGCAGAGAGCAGTCACTGAGTTTCTTTTGGCCGAAAACTAGATTATCGCAGATATTCATAGACGCCTGTGGAACGTCTGCAGAGACCAGGCAATGAACAAAAGCACGGTGAATTGTTGGGAGAGGCGTCTGTCATTATCGCAACAAGATCGCACACACCTGTCCAATCTCCTCCGTGGCGGCCGGCCACACACAGTTGTGACTCCTGCATTGTTGTAACGTGCGGGCAACCTCATTCGGGATGATCGACGGATGCAATAAAACAACTCTCTGCCTAGCTGGACGTCTCTTGTTGATAGTGTTGACAGACTCATCTACTAGGCAGGATACTCAAAGTTGTGTGTCCACAGAATAGGGTGTTATAAACAAAAGATTGGAAAACAATATGATGTATTGGAATCTTGAATAAAACAAACTATATTTCAGAAAAAAATTTGCAGTACTTATTGAACGCCTCTCGTATTTGGTGGTAATAACCAACCTAAAAATATACTACTCTTAATAGCTACAAATTGAGTCTGTAAGTGACATAAATACTGATGTAATGTTATTCAGTACACTGTCCTCAATCACCAGCTGTTCCGTCCCACGGTAGTGAATTCAAGAAATCGTATGATATATACAAAAAGTGACATTAAAAATCAACAAACAATATTTTTAAGCGCATAAAAATGAACAAACTTTGATTTAGCGATTGTGGCGAGTGCAGTATTCGTGGCTTGATTATGTGTTGTGCAGTTTCAGCAAGATCGCCATTAAACCAGTTACCTATTATCAGTGTAACAAGTCGTTTGATCTCAACATTGATTTTCCCGGCTAATAATCGTCACTTTCCTAAAGAAATCTCCACCTGAGATTTGTGTAGCAAAGTTGTCTGTAAAGTAGTGTAAGTGGCACTAATTTGCAGATCGTTTATCAAATTTAATACTAAGAGACCTTTGGAGAAAAGAGAACCACTTGTATGAATATCAAGAGCTCAGATGGAAACCCAGTTCTAAGCAAAGAAGGGAAAGCAGAAAGGTGGAAGGAGTATATAGAGGGTCTATACAAGGGCGATGTACTTGAGGACAATATTATGGAAATGGAAGAGGATGTAGATGAAGATGAAATGGGAGATATGATACTGCGTGAAGAGTTTGACAGACCACTGATAGACCTGAGTCGAAACAAGGCCCCGGGAGTAGAAAACATTCCATTAGAACTACTGACGGCCTCGGGAGAGCTAGTCCTGACAAAACTCTACCATCTGGTGAGCAAGATGTATGAGACAGGTGAAATACCCTCAGACTTCAAGAAGAATATAATAATTCCAATCCCAAAGAAAGCAGGTGTTGACAGATGTGAAAATTACCGAACTATCAGTTTAATAAGTCATGGCTGCAAAATACTAACGCGAATTCTTTACAGACGAATGGAAAAACTAGTAGAAGCCGACCTTGGGAAAGATCAGTTTGGATTCCGTAGAAATATTGGCAATACTGACCCTACGGCTTATCTTAGAAGCTAGATTAAGCGAAAGGCAAACCTACGTTTCTAGCATTTGTAGACTTAGAGAAAGCTTTTGACAATGTTGACTGGAATACTGTCTTTCAAATTCTGAAGGTGGCAGGGGTAAAATATAGGGAGCGAAAGGCTATTTACAATTTGTATAGAAACCAAATGGCAGTTATAAGAGTTGAGGGGTATGAAAGCGAAGCAGTGGTTGGGAAGGGAGTGAGACAGGGTTGTAGACTCTCCTCGATGTTATTCAATCTGTATATTGCGCAAGCAGTAAAGGAAACAAAAGAAAAATTCGGAGTAGCTGTTAAAATCCATGGAGAAGAAATAAAAACTTTGAGGTTCGCCGATGACATTGTAATACTGTCAGAGGCAGCAAAGGACTTGGAAGAGCAGTTGAACGGAATGGACAGTGTCTTGAAAGAAGGGTATAAGATGAACATCAACAAAAGCAAAACGAGGATAATGGAATGTAGTCGAATTAGTCGGGTGATGCTGAGACATTTAGATTAGGAAATGAGACACTTAAAGTAGTAAAGGAGTTTTGCTATTTGGGGAGCAAAATAACTGATGATGGTCGAAGTAGAGAGGATATAAAATGTAGCCTGGCAATGGCAAGGAAAGCGTTTCTGAAGAAGAGAAATTTGTTAACATCGGGTATAGATTTAAGTGTGAGGAAGTCGTTTCTGAAAGTATTTGTATGGAGGATAGCCATGTATGGAAGGGAAACATGGACGATAAATAGTTTAGACAAGAAGAGAATAGCAGCTTTCGAAATGTGGTGCTACAGAAGAATGCTGAAGATTACATGGGTAGATCACATAACGAATGAGGAGGTGTTGAATAGGATTGGGGAGAAGAGAAGTTTGTGGCACATCTTGACTTGAAGAAGAGATCGGTTGGTAGGACATGTTCTGAGGCATCAAGGGATCACCAATTTAGTATTGGAGGGCAGCGTGGAGGGTAAAAATCGTAGAGGGAGACAGATGAATACACCAAGCAGATTCAGAAGGATGTAGGTTGCAATATGTACTGGGAGATGAAGAAGCTTGCGCAGGATAGAGTAGCATGGAGAGCTGCATCAAACCAGTCTCAGGACCGAGGACCACAACAACAACAACACTACTGTTGTATGAGGTGGAGGCACTTTTGTTTAGCAAAATGAATAGTTTGTCACAGAATAATACCAGCGCACAACACTGACGTATTTTTCCTGTTAAAATATTTCATGAAAGTAGTGTGAAATAATCAGGCTTCATACATCAGCAGACGAGAATTTATATAACGTAATGTGCTATCTGCATTGTATCTAAAGATTCAATCTAAGTTGAATTTATCGTTTCAAAGTAGGCTCTGGGCCACCAATCCACAATTATTGTAGTAATTATCTGTAACCAACAACATTTGTGTCTGACAAAATTTCTTTTGAAAACTGCCGCTGCAATATTTTACTAAGATGGTGGGTGACATGAGACAATCACTTATCGATGGTCGTTTCAGATCCTATTTTACCACAAACAAATAATATATATTAAATCATTTTGCTTTAGCTACATTATGCGTTAACATTTGAAAATATTCTCAGTGTAAAATGCTTATTACTTTTCTACCAATTACTAATAAACTGCCCTCTAAATCACTAACGCTAATGGCTGTGCTCCTTAGTAGCTGAGCGGAAAAGTTAACACTTATGTAAGATGAGAATTACAATGGATTAAACTTTGAAATAAATAAAACTAATTGCTCATCAAAAGTAACTCTGTTTTGCAAATATTAATTAACAACACATTACAGTTTCTTACAGACCTCAGTGTTACATCAATTGCGTCCAGTCAGTTCGATGGTTTGAACAATGAAAAGCCTCCTTGATCTACAACTACCACAGATAACAAAGATGATTTGTATTGTCTATTTTCCATTAACATTGTCTGAGATGTTACTGACACAGAAAATTAAACTGTTACACAAATAATTATTATTTATTATTATTATTTAGTGTCGATGAAGTCCTTTTGATTGATAACACGATAATGTTCTATCAAATTCCACACACAATTCTGTCGTGAAAATTATTCTGAGTAAAATATAGTCGTGGATATTACAGGGTATTTTTCATAATTATTTCAGATATTAATTATTTGAAAGGCAATCAAAGAGTTGTAGACGCAAGCAGACATATAAGGGTCGCTGCCATTGTAAATATTGTATAGATAGCAACTCACAGTTAGAATCTCTCTCTATCGATCTTGTTGCTGGTATGTGGTACTGAGCTACATTTTTTCATTCGTTATAAGAGCGATTGTTCTTATCTGATCTTATGGGTCGGTATTGCGATAAATGAATCATGTTTGATTATTCATACTTCATAAAGCAACATTGAGTATACATGTATTCCTTTATTAGATAATAGCCTCCATTTGCCGCTTATTTGAGATTATGCAACAATTTAGCACAACTACTGTGAAGGCGAAAAGGATTGTCGCTGACCAACACTTTATCTGCCATTATGCGGACTTCTTAAATTCCAGTATATTTAAAACCAACAGCGAATCTAAGTAGTAGTAGTAGTAGTAGTAGTAGTAGTAGTAGCTTTATTCATCTGTAGATCTCTTTTTACAAGGATATAGGACATGTCAAAGTATTTACAAATTTAGATCAATTTAAAATAAGCTAGTTGGTATACACATATATTTACAGACTTCTAGTTAGAGACAATCATTAGATTTACTCCTGGTATACAATACTTTTTGTACAAATAACTTATTAAATAATGTAATGCCACATTGTTCACTCATGTCTCACTATCACTCACCACACACATACACCCACAGGTGATCTCTGGGCCATTTTCTGTACCACAACTTCCCATTTGCTATCCTGAAAAATTGAGGCAGCATCCCTCCATAATGAGTGAGATGTTGAGCTCAGAAAGAAGAAGAGGTGTTAGTATTGTGCTATTCATAGCTTGGGGGTAAGTATTTCCATAAAGGAAAAAGAGAAGGAAGAAACATAAAGTGAAGGTGTTAAGTGGAATGGTGGATATTTTCTAATCATTATTATTATTTATTTGTATAATATTTTTTATCAAACCCATACTCTGTTTCAGCTAAGTAATCATTCAATGTATAAAATGTATTGCATAACAGGTACTGCCTTTTTAAATAAGTGTATTTTGGTAATTTTTTTAATCTCTTTTCGTAATTTATTGTACAGTTTTATTCCTTGGCAGAAAATGCTGTTTTGATTTATATGTTAATTTTTTCTTGGTAAATGTAAGTTGAGTCTATCTCTTGTTGCATGGTCATGGACAGAGCTGTTTGTGCAGTAATTACCAATGTTATTTTTGATGTGCACAACTGACTGGTAAATGTATTCACATGGAGCAGTTGAAATCCCCAGTGTTTTGAACAGATCTTTACAACGAGCTCGACTAGTATTTCTAGTTGTTATTCTTCTGGCTCTTTTCTGGAGTTTGAAAATTGTGTTCATATTTTGTGCATTTGTTCCCCAAAAAAGAATTCCATAGCTAAATTGAGTGTACATAGGAATAATATGTAACTAAATGACACTGCAGGTTACACACTGATGATAGGATGCTAAGGGCATAATATGCTGATGACATTCTGTTTGTAAGTACCTTTGTGTGTTCAGACCCCTTCAACTGAGATTCAATATTCATTCCTAGAAATTTTTGCATTTGTTACACAGTCTATAGAGGTGCCATCTTCATTTAATTTGACATTGTCATTTTTCCTCTTCACACTGAACTTCATGGCATTAATTTTCTTTATGTTCAATGTCACTTTATTACTTATTGTCCAACCATAAACTACCTTGAGAGTTTCATTTGCTTTCTCAGCAAGGAGTTCTCTTGTTTTCTCAGTGGCTATAATATTGCTGTCATCAGCGAAGAGGATATTTTCACCTGAGTAACACTACTGGGAAAGTCATTGATGTACATCAGGAACAGTATTGGTCCTAATATGCCACCTTGCATAAACCATATATTAATGCATTTTGGTTCTGGTAAGGGTTTTACTAAATGTTTAGATCTATTTGAAGTATGTGTTATCTCTACTCTTGGAACCCTATCTGTTAGCTATGATCGAAACCAGTCATTAGCTACCCCTCTTAATCCTAATTCTCCAAATTTACTTAATAGGATCTTGTGGTCGACTGTATCAAACGCCTTATAAAGAACGAAAAATATGCCTGTGACACACTCATCTTTATCAAGAGCATCAAGTACAACTTTTATAAATTCTACTATGGCTGACTGCGTATTTTTGCCACTTCGGAAACCAAACTGTGATTCGCATGACCGTATTTATTTAGGTAATTCATTAATCTGTCTTTCATAATTGCTTCTATTATTTTTGAGAATGCTGACAGCAGGGAAATGGGCCAGTAATTTTCTATGTGCTCTGCATTACCTTTCGTAAGAAAAGGTACAACTCTTGCCTGTTTTAAATGCACTGGAAATGTCCCTGATGTGAAGGATTCCTTTATTATATTTGTTAAGGGGGCCTTGTATTGTCCCTATGCATTGTTTCAGTACACACATTGGTACTTTATGTAAGCCGACTGACTTTTTATTTTTTAGTTTTTGTATTGTTTTACTGACTTCATTCTCTGTGGTAGGAAGTAACAATATTGTATTTAGTGCAATATTATTTACAGGTTTTATATTTGTTTGGGGGAATTTTTGCTGTAACTTCTGTGCAATACTTGAAAAATGCTCGTTTACATAGTTTGCTAAGTGCCGTGGATCATACATTACTTTATCCCCTTCCCTTAGCAGTATGTTACTCTGCATTTGTTTGCCTCTCCCCGTTTCCTTTTTTATAACATCCCAGACAGCATTGTCTTTGATCTCTGCATTATAATTTTGACATTAAATGACTTTTTTGCAGCAGTCAGCACCTTCCTATAGATGTTTTTGTATCTATTATAGAAATTTAAGAATTCTGGATCATTGCGAATCTTTTTCATGGAACTGAGGTGTTTGCGTGTTTGGAAGGACTTCTTAATACCTGCTGTTATCCAACTGTTTTTGTGAGATGGTGATACAGACATGGAAATGCGTTTTCAAAGTTCAATTTAAACAATGTGGAGAATTTAGAGAATTTCATATTCACTTTGGTTTCCTTGTACACTTTATCCCAGCTTTGTTTTTCTAGTTCTTTTGAAAAGTCTTTTATTTCGATTTCTGATAGATGTCGTTTGTAGGCTCGTTGTTTACGCATTGAGTCAATGCCTGATTTTACTGTTGTTATTTGACAGAGATGGTCTGATAGTCCGAGATCTTTTACAGCTACATCACGTTTTTCCCTGTCCATATTTGTGGCCACATGGTCAATGACTGATGAAGTCGTTGTGGTAGCCCTTGTTGCACTGCTGACAGGGACATTCCAAAACTTTGTAGGATGTTTATGAAGGTGCTGCTGGATTCATTTATGATGTTAGTGTTGATGTTAATGTCCCCACACAGAACTATGTTGCCCTTTGTACTTGAGACTTTATCTAGAACTTCCGTTAACTTGTTGAAAAAAAGTGTCCACGCTACTACTGGGAAATCTATACACACACAAAATGATTGATGTCTTGGTAATATCAAGCCCTGTTAATTCAATAGCTGATATTTCCATGTGTTTCTCTTCACTTACGCAACAAATGATTAAAATATGGAATAAATTATCCTGGCGAGTATTAAAACACAAAAACTTTGATTTGAATACCAGAACTTGACGTAAGTAGAAAAGGATAAAACATATGACCCTAGCTTCACTGTGTGAAACTGCGTAAGTAATTGACATTTAATTTCCCATTTTGCTGACAGTGAGGAGTTAGTAACTTTACGACAGTTCTTGCAAATCATTTTACTGTCTCATATGTAGGTTGTTTGTGGTGGACCTAGATATATATGACTTCCAGAACCAACGAATGTGTAGTGAAACAGTAAACCTTAGGTGATTTTTTTATGCTAACAAATACGAACCATTCAGTCTGGGAAAGTGTTAGCTTGACATTGGTGTAAATTTTCACTATTAGCAGGCGACATTAATACGAACAACGCCTGCAGCACCAACTCTGCGCTTCTGTCATCCCAAACTTCTTTACAGAACATTTATATATTTACACCACAAAAGTGGCGCCCTCTCTAGCATATAAAAGAGCGTCCTAAACTAGGGTCATATTTAACTTCCGTACGGCCATATTTAAACCGTGTGAACCATTCGTAATACCGAGTACGGCTTAAGCACATATTACTATGTGATTCCTGCATCATTAGGTTTTCTTGAGTTCCAAACAAAATTTAACGCAGAGGTTTTGCTTATCTAAGTCAGCCATCTCACAATTCGCAAAATGTGCGACACGACGTTCTACCCAATAAAGCACTGAACAATAACTAAGAGACCTACAACTACGAAACTTCGAGTAGTTACGCATAGAACACCTGCGTGTTCAGGGATGCCAACCGCATTTCCCTCCAACACAGCACTGGCGCGAAGTTACGAATGTTCCGGAATCTTTGTACAGACTGTTGTGGCTGTGCCCTATTGTAATGTGTTGTGGTTCCTGGATGGATATGGAGAGGGTGGTATGATAGGTGGGTGACCGGTTTCCTCTCAGTACAACACAAAATGCACACGTGCTTAAAATACACTTCATTACGGGAACCAATTGAGTTCTTAACTTCAGTGCTGGCCAGTCTGAAGTTCTGTGGTTAACAGCAATCAAATAACATGTACTAATTCTTGAATCTTGCCCTAGTCCATATCACAACTATACGAGGTGTGCACGTGCGTACAAAAAGTAAAGTGACTTTACATTTTTATGAAAAAATATTTATTTATTCACCAGTATTCAGGTTGCCCCTTCAAAGTAATAGCCCTCAAATACAATACACTTGTGCCAACGCTTCTTCCAGTCCTGGAAGCACTTCTCATAAGCACTTTTTTTTGTACTGACTTCAGTACTTCAAGAGATGCAATTTTTTTTCCTCAATCGAAAATCTTCGTCCTTTAATAGGCCACTTCAGTTTTGGGAACACGAAAAAGTCACAAGGGGCCAAATATGTTTAATATGGTGGCTGAGGCATGACTGTCGTGTGGTTCTTGGCCATAAAATCTCTCACAAGCAACTACGAATGAGCAGGTGCCTTGTCGTGATGAAAAATCCATGAACTGTTTTTCCACAATTTCGGACGTTTTTTGCGTATTGCTTCTCGCAAACTGCACATAACATCAAGGTAATACTCCTTATTGACCGTACGACCTTGAGGCAAAAATTCATGATGCACTACGACGCGGCAATTAAAAAAAACAGTGAGCAAAACTTTGACATTTGATCGAATTTGGCGTGCTTTCTTATACACTCCTGGAAATTGAAATAAGAACACCGTGAATTCATTGTCCCAGGAAGGGGAAACTTTATTGACACATTCCTGGGGTCAGATACATCACATGATCACACTGACAGAACCACACGCACATAGACACAGGCAACAGAGCATGCACAATGTCGGCACTAGTACAGTGTATATCCACCTTTCGCAGCAATGCAGGCTGCTATTCTCCCATGGAGACGATCGTAGAGATGCTGGATGTAGTCCTGTGGAACGGCTTGCCATGCCATTTCCACCTGGCGCCTCAGTTGGACCAGCGTTCGTGCTGGACGTGCAGACCGCGTGAGACGACGCTTCATCCAGTCCCAAACATGCTCAATGGGGGACAGATCCGGAGATCTTGCTGGCCAGGGTAGTTGACTTACACCTTCTAGAGCACGTTGGGTGGCACGGGATACATGCGGACGTGCATTGTCCTGTTGGAACAGCAAGTTCCCTTGCCGGTCTAGGAATGGTAGAACGATGGGTTCGATGACGGTTTCGATGTACCGTGCACTATTCAGTGTCCCCTCGACGATCACCAGTGGTGTACGGCCAGTGTAGGAGATCGCTCCCCACACCATGATGCCGGGAGTTGGCCCTGTGTGCCTCGGTCGTATGCAGTCCTGATTGTGGCGCTCACCTGCACGGCGCCAAACACGCATACGACCATCATTGGCACCAAGGCAGAAGCGACTCTCATCGCTGAAGACGACACGTCTCCATTCGTCCCTCCATTCACGCCTGTCGCGACACCACTGGAGGCGGGCTGCACGATGTTGGGGCGTGAGCGGAAGACGGCCTAACGGTGTGCGGGACCGTAGCCCAGCTTCATGGAGACGGTTGCGAATGGTCCTCGCCGATACCCCAGGAGCAACAGTGTCCCTAATTTGCTGGGAGGTGACGGTGCGGTCCCCTACGGCACTGCGTAGGATCCTACGGTCTTGGCGTGCATCCGCGCGTCGCTGCGGTCCGGTCCCAGGTCGACGGGCACGTGCACCTTCCGCCGACCACTGGCGACAACATCGATGTACTGTGGAGACCTCACGCCCCACGTGTTGAGCAATTCGGCGGTACGTCCACCCGGCCTCCCGCATGCCCACTATACGCCCTCGCTCAAAGTCCGTCAACTGCACATACGGTTCACGTCCACGCTGTCGCGGCATGCTACCAGTGTTAAAGACTGCGATGGAGCTCCGTATGCCACGGCAAACTGGCTGACACTGACGGCGGCGGTGCACAAATGCTGCGCAGCTAGCGCCATTCGACGGCCAACACCGCGGTTCCTGGTGTGTCCGCTGTGCCGTGCGTGTGATCATTGCTTGTACAGCCCTCTCGCAGTGTCCGGAGCAAGTATGGTGGGTCTGACACACCGGTGTCAATGTGTTCTTTTTTCCATTTCCAGGAGTGTATCTTGGCTCTCCTGATGCTTGCGTTGGGATGTTTGGGCATTGGTTTCGACGTGATATCCGTGAACCCATGTTTCGTCCCAGTTATGACCCTTTTGAGCAAACCACGATGATCACTGACGTCATTCGAGAGCTCCTGAGCGATGCCCATACGACGGTTCTTCTGATCAAAACTGAGAAGGTTTAGAACTAACTTCGCTGACACACGTCTCATGACAAAAAAATTGCACAACACGAGCCGACCGATATCCTCAGCAACTTATCTTACTGTAATTTGACGATTTATCGAAACAATTTTCATCACAGCTTCGATGTTATCATCTGTTGTTGACGCGCTGGGGTGTCCAGAGCGAGGTTCGTCATTGGTGTCTTCTAGACCATCTTGTAAGAGCTTGTACCAGTTGAAAGAAAAATTTTTTTTTACTGAGAGCAGATTCACCGTATGCCACTGTCAACATTTCAAGGATCTGAGAGCACTTAATTCCATTTTTCACACAAAAATTGATGCAGATGCTTTTCTCCATTTTTTATAATAATCGAAAATCGCCAAGCACACTAAAACATGTCTAACCTTTCTATCTCTCAAAAACAAACGAAGTATGCTGTGCACTTCAAACTGTGAACGTGTGTTTGGGATATGTGTATCAACATAAGAAAAACGAGATCGATGATCGATTGTACGTTGCCCGCGCAATTTGAAAAGTCGCCTTGCTTTTTGAACAGCCCTCGTATACAATGACTTTCCTCCCATTTAGCTAATGTGCCAGGCAACGACTATCACTGTGGAAGACTAGAGCACAGTGTGACGTATTGCGGTGCAATGCGAACTGAGTCCCGATGCGACGTACTGAGGTACTGAGAATGAGGGATTGAGACTTGTTTTTCTGTGCAGTGTGGGCTGAAGAGATCATCCTTGATGACTTATTCTTCTAGGATGGGATGTAAGGATAAAAGGAAAACACTTTATCTATCACACTTCAGTTAGGCTTGGGCACTCAATGGGTCCTTTAGCCTGCTGTCTTTGATGATGTCTATCTCCTGTGGAGGGTAAGAAGTGTCTAGGCTGTTTGGTGTGACTGCTTCCTCGTGGTATGACAGATCGCCTATGGGGGGTGAAACGTTGTTGACTTCGGTAGTCGATACTTGTGCCATCTTGCAGGGTTTACCGTTCCTTCCGATTCTAATTGTCGAACTTCGTCCGTATGGGCATCGATTTTGTCAAAAACTCGTAGAACCTTGTCACGGACCTTCTCTTGTACAGTGGTCTTGTGGAGTGCGGTGCGGATGTCGACGTTTCTTGTCCACCATGGAGCTCCTGTGATCCATCGATAGCAAATGTTTTGCAGCGCTCGGAGTTTGTTGTAGTTGGAGACGCACGTAGTTCCCCACGAGGTGGAGCCATACAACATTGTGGGTTCCACCGTTGCCTTATACAACTGGAGTTTAGTCTTAGGGTTGAGCTCCTTACTCTTCAGGAACGGAATCGATGACCTGGCCATCTTCTGGGCTGCCGTCTTCTTGTCGTCAATATGCTTCGTAAAGAGCAATTTTTTTTTGTCAGAGTAGACACCGAGGTACATCACTCCCGGCGACCATGGGATAAATTGATCAGCTATTTGGAGTCTGTCGTTCAGAACTGGTTTCCTCCGTGTGAACAGAACGGCTGCCGTCTTCGTCGGGTTGATGGTTATCTTATTTTGCAGCGGCCAGCGTTCCATTACAGCAAGTTGCCGTTGCATCCTAGCGATTAGTTGGTCCAAGTGTTATCCAGTTGTCAGAAAGGCCGTATTGTCCGTATAAAAACTCGCCGTAACAAGGTGGACTGTTGGGATGTCATTTATATATAAGTTGAAAAGCAGAGGCGAAATGACAGAGCCCTGCGGAATTCCTGCGGAGATCAGTTTCATTTCGGAGTTATTATCGTCGACTCGGACATACAGTTTCCTGTCCTGCAGAAAGCTATCTATGAGTCCAATGTAACAATCCGCAATAGGGGTAGTGCGATGCAGTGTGACGAAAAGGTTGGGCCTCCACACGTTATAGTAAGCTCTTTCGATGTCAAGGTTACACCAATCGTGAAGAGTTGCTTGTTGTATACTTCTTGTATCCGTTCGGTGATCCATAGAAGCTGAAGTTCGGCAGATAACTTGTCCTTGAAACCGAATTGTTCGGGTCGTATAGCATCATGCGCTATAAGCGTGTCATGGAGCCTCTTCAACAGCACTCTCTCGAGCACCTTGCCAAGGGTCGGCAAGAGGCTAATTGGACGGTAACTGTTGGGTTTTGATAGGTCTTTACCTGGCTTGGGTATTGGAACTACTCGAGCCGTCTTCCATGCCGTAGGAAAATATCCCTGCAGAAGACAGCTTTTGAGAATTCGGGTAAGGAGCACAGTTGGCTTCCTGGGCAACTGTTTGAAATCGGTGTTCCTTATGGAGTCGTTGCCTGGCGCTTTATTGCAAGTCTTTCGGATAATTTTACGGATCTCTGCTGGTGTGGTGAGTTGTGGGCGGCTCTTCACAGGCGCAGTACGAAAAGCAGTCCAGTCTGCTGTAACGACGGCTTCCTGTTCTTGCAGGCGGACGTCGTTCACGGGGGTCGCTGGTGTAGACATCTGTTCTTGGTAAGTCGTAGCATACAGTTCGTGATAGAGGAGGCCATCTGGTCCTCTGATGGCTCGTTTAGGTGGCCGCTGGTGTCGTATGTTCTTGACTACCTGCCATTCGTTCTTGGTTAGAAGTAAGAATTCATCCATCTTATCTTCCCACACCTGCTGTCGCCACTCGGCCACTCTCCCGTGCAGTTCTCGTGTTAAGACGTGTGTTTCTCGTCGATCGATCTGGTTTCTATGGCGGAGCCAACGTCCTCTGCTCCACTGTGTCTCCAGTTCTTGGAGTAGAGGCGGGAGCTCGTCGAAAGCTACTACAGGGTAGACCGTGTGAGTAGTTGCCCTCCGTTTGGCTACCTTTATCTTCTGGGTCAAAGTTTGTACCGCGATGTCGATGGCTTCCGATGTTGAATCGTCCTGCGTCGGGCGGATATTGTTGTCAAGATACGTCCGAAAGTGACCCCAGTTCAGAGTTTGTGAGGTGGGGGGCGGAAGGTTGGCCGTTGCGTTTTCCACTATGCTGATAACAGGTCGGTGGTCAGACGAAAGATCGTCGACGGTGCGGAGCTGGAGGTTCGTCTCAATACTTTTGATGAGAGCAATATCTAGGACATCCGCTTCTTGCCGATCGACGTAAGGAATCCGTGTGGGCTCTTGTGGGCCATGGACTGTGATGCCCAGTTCTTCTTCCATGACAATCAAAGTGCGTCCACGAGGGTTCGTACGCCGGGAATTCCACGCTACGTGCTTGCTGTTAAGGTCACCTCCTAGGAAGATTTTGTCAAAATTGGTGAAGATACCCCGTAGGTCGTCTGGCACCAGGTTTTTACCTGGGCTGTTGTACGCCGCGATGAAAGTAATGTTGCCTGCCGCCGATCGAACCATTACTGCTATTGCCTCCAGATGTTGGAGGTGTGGTAGCGTTTCATGATGGTGCCGCAGTTCCCTTTTAAGCAGGACTGCCGTCCCTCCACCTCGTTGGCCTTGTCTGTCCGTTCTGTAGACGTACACGTTACGAAATCTGAGCTCAGATGTTGGACGAAGGTGCGTCTCCGATACAAGTGCGATGTCGATTTTGTGACGTTGTAAAAATTCAGTGAATTCTGTTTTCTTGTGTTTCATTCCGTTGGCGTTCCATATACAGATTTTCAGGTCTCTCCTGGTCCCAGGGCGATCCATCTTAAGGTGTTCCAAAGGCCTTCAATACACCTTCGATTAAAGAAAGTATCCCCACTAGTTGTTGCGGCACTGCGGTGAGAAGTTTGGCGACATCAGAGAGCGCTGGAGCGATGGATTCCGTCAAATGAGCTGGTGAGACGTAGGTTTCCTGTTCCGGTTGTCAAGGCGATGCTGCGTGGGCGTATGAATAATGCTGGCGGTGCTGTCGAGGTGGAAGTGCTTCATGAGGAGGCTGTGTTACTGGCTGCCGTGTCGCCTCCGGCTGTTCTTGTGGCGTTTGCTGACGGTGGGGCGGAGGGTGTGGCGTCAGGTTGGAGTTCCGTATTACACGAGTCCTCCGTTGAGAGGGCTGCGGGGAACACCGTTGTCTGTATTGCCTGAGAAGTTCCTGGTACTTCTGGCAGCCACGCCATGTGGCAGGATGGTCCTTTTCACAGTTAGCACATTTCGGCGAAGCCCCTCGTGGATGAGTACATGCTGAAGATCGGTGTTGCCCTCCACATCGAACGCAGCGAGCAGGCAAGCTGCAATAATTAGCTGTATGTTCGAATCGCTGGCAGTGGCGACATTGAACAGGTCCTTCTTGTCTGTTGTAGGTTTCAATAACGACTTTAGTATATAGAAGGTATTTGATGTCGTAAATCTTATATTTTTCCTTTTGGGCTGGCAACGTGACACAGTAAGCAGCTTGAGGTCGTAATTCCTTGGTGTTGTCGTCTCGATTTTTAAACTGTGGACGTTGATGACAGGGAAACCCTTCTCTATCAGTGCGTCTTTCAGTTCTTCATCCGTAACTTCGGCAGGTAGACGTCTGACAACCACTTTGAGGTCCTTGTCCTCTGCGGCCTGATGTGTAAAAAAGTGGATGTCATTCGACACAAAGAAATTGATCGCCCGTCGTTGATCTTCATAGGAGTCAAAGTGATATTTGATCCTGTCTCGTTGGTAGATGGCCTTAAGACTGCCGTCAATATTTGCTTTCAGCGCCTTGTTGAGTTCCATGTAATTCTTGGTATGGTAAATAGTAACGAGCGGGACTTTGCGTAGTAAGTTCCGGCCAGAGCCATCTGTCCCCTCTTTATCTGCTTCGAGATTGACGTCACTCGTCTGGTCCATATGTTCTGGAGCATCCGTAGTATCTTCCGTCGCAATAGCCGCATAACGGTTGGAAGTTTTCAGTTCTTCTGGACGTTGTCTCTTCCGAGAGTTGTTCTGCTTAAGAGAAGCGTTGAGACGTTTTCTTTGGCGTACTAGTGTAAAATCGCCCCCTCCGTCGGTGGACTGCATGGTCCAAACTTCTTCAGAGGAGACTCCCTCCATTTCGTCGTCGTCTTCTGGTGGAGAAAGTTGTTGCAGTTGGTCTACTTGTTCTTCACGCTGTGAAGTAGGAACTGTACTAGTGCGGTTGTCGTATACTTCCTGACTTTGCAGAATCATGTGTAGTATTTCACGTCTTCCTGTACTATGTGATGTGTGTCGTCATAGGGGTTTGACGTACGTTGTCCTCCGCTCTGCATTCGCGTAGCGCTCGTCGTGGTCCTGTCCTCATTATGTCGCCTTCCAGAATCCGTTGTCGTTGCAAGGGTCGTCGCCGTTGTATCCGTCCGGGGGGGAGCGGGGCAGGCCGCACCGACCGGCCAGCGGCTGGCTCGGACGCGCGCGCTCCGTTGCCCGCAGTCATCGGCATCGCGCGACCAACTGAGATTCAGACAGCTCTGTCGGCGGCTGCTGTCTATATGCACGCTGCTCAGGGGGCGTTGTCGGCGCGTAGGCTCGGAGCGTGTCTTGGTCTTCTCTTGTCATAGGCACGCCTAATTTAGTGCCTACTATGGAATATTTCATAGTGCCGACCGGTTTGCCGGCGTACGGCAGCACGCGGATCTTATACTATTGCTACTTATATTTCAAGAAGCGCCTCACGCTCGCAGGCGCTTCACCGTACTCATATGCATGACTGCCCGGCACCATTATCTGGCTTAGCACTCACACGAGTAGTACAGGGTGATTCAAAAAGAATACCACAACTTTAAAAATGTGTATTTAATGAAAGAAACATAATATAACCTTCTGTTATACATCATTACAAAGAGTATTTAAAAAGGTTTTTTTTTCACTCAAAACCAAGTTCAGAGATGTTCAATATGGCCCCCTCCAGACACACGAGCAATATCAACCCGATACTCCAACTCGTTCCACTCTGTAGCATATCCGGCGTAACAGTTTGGATAGCTGCTGTTATTTCTCGTTTCAAATCATCAATGGTGGCTGGGAGAGGTGGCCGAAACACCATATCCTTAACATACCCCCATAAGAAAAAATCGCAGGGGGTAAGATCAGGGCTTCTTGGAGGCCAGTGATGAAGTGCTCTGTCACGGGCTGCCTGGCGGCCGATCCATCGCCTCGGGTAGTTGACGTTCAGGTTTCATAACTAACCTTTTTCGTAGGACTCTCCATACAGTTGACTGTGGAATTTGCAGCTCTCTGCTAGCTCTGCGAGTCGATTTTCCTGGGCTGCGAACAAATGCTTGCTGGATGCCTGCTACATTTTCATCACTCGTTCTCGGCCGTCCAGAACTTCTCCCTTTGCACAAACACCCATTCTCTGTAAACTGTTTATACCAACGTTTAATACACCACCTATCAGGAGGTTTAACACCATACTTCGTTCGAAATGCACGCTGAACAACTGTCGTCGATTCACTTCTGCCGTACTCAATAACACAAAAAGCTTTCTGTTGAGCGGTCGCCATCTTAGCATCAACTGACGCTGACGCCTAGTCAACAGCACCTCAAGCGAACAAATGTACAACTAAATGAAACTTTATAGCTCCCTTAATTCGCCGACAGATAGTGCTTAGCTCTGCCTTTTGTCGTTGCAGAGTTTTAAATTCCTAAAGTTGTGGTATTCTTTTTGAATCACCCTGTACATTCCAGAGGTTTTAATTTTCGTTTCTGCATTCCTTTTTCCTTCATAAATTCAACAATAGCGATTTTTAAACCGGAAAATCGCCTTTTGACTTAACCATCGAACTATGCAGTAAAGTATAAAGTATCCATACACTTCGTTGAGTTCCATCGAAAACTGTTGTAACTGACTCCTGTATGCAACTACAGCTATTTTACTATTCGTACCACCAACCTCTTCACGAGCTCCATGCCTACAAATTGAGCACTAAATAGTTTTTGATGTACAAAACAATGAAACTCCGGTGTTGATTTTGTATTTGTTTGACACCTAAGCGCTTAAACCCTCTGTGCATGGTATTGTAATGTCGTTTTATAGCAAATCTGGAGTAACCGTCGCTTATGCGACTGCATAATACAAATCGAGAGTTCTCTTCACACTCTCCTGTCAGTCCCATTAATTTTTTTAAATCCTGTGACAGTAGACCGCTGAACCGCCTTTTCTTTGTGCAAACAGTCGCTGGAGCTGTGAATGTCCATATACAAACGAATAGCGAAGGGTAAACAGCGCTGAAACAACGATTTTTTTTCTTATGGGACCAAACTGCTTAGGTCACCGGTCACTAAGCTTACACAGTACTTGATCTATCTTAAACTAACGTACGCTATGCACAACACACACACACACACACACACACCCATGCCTGAGTGAGGACTTGAAGCTCCGACGGGGAAACCGCACGGACCGTGCAAGACGCCTTAAACCGCGTGGCTACCCCTAGCGGCGAAACCTAGATTCTGACGAACTGAAGAGAGTTATACTAACGGAAAAATGTCACACCTCATTATTAAGGGGGGAAACCACATTAGAAGGTTCAAAAAATGAAATTGTTTATTTCATTAATCGTCAACTCAACTAAATGAAACTTTATAGCTCCCTTAATTCGTCGACAGATAGTGCTTAGCTCTGCCTTTTGTCGTTGCAGAGTTTTAAATTCCTAAAGTTGTGATATTCTTTTTGAATCACCCTGTATTTCGTTTTGGGGGAAAGTGACACAGTACAGCATCCGACAATGACTTGTTATACACTGGTACTGGTACGTCAGACTTTTGCTTTGTAGTTCCTAATGCGCCCATAAAGACGATTTGCACTGATTTTGGAACACCCACTATCCACTTAAAGCGTGACGCCATTAAGTATATGCGAGGAGGGACACAAAATTAACCGGAATATTTGTTACCTTGCATTTCTATTGAACTCCACATTCACAGTACTTAGCCACCCCTTCAAAGTGCTGTTCAAGTACGTTAATGCACTTGTCCTACTGCTTTTGACACTGCTGAAAACAGTTCTGGAACTCTTGAGGCAGGATACTGTTCAAAGCCGTTACCGTGTTTTCTTTGGCGTCGTCCACATCACTGAATCACTTTCCTTTCAGAGTTTGCTTCATCCGTAGAAACCAAAAAAGTCAAACATTTTAGAGAACAGATATTTTGTCAGTGGTCCTTCGACGATCTTAATCAATTTCACGTTTGATTGTGGGCATGTGTTCTTCATTTGTTTCTGTCAAACGACGACCGGAGCGTGGCATGTCTTCAGTTGACGGGTTGCCAGATTTGAAACAATAAAACCGCTAATAGACCTATGGCTTTCCCAAAGCATCAACATTAAAGGCTTGCTGAAGCATCCCCAATAGTCTCGGCTGCAGTTTTCCCTAACAAAAAACAAAATGTCACACACACTCTTTGCTCCATCTTGTCGGCCATGTCATTAATGGCCGACGGATTGAAACAAGAACGCAAAGAACAGAGCATGACCAACAAACTGCCTAACTCCGACTGACACCAATGAAGTCTGAAGTCACATTTTACCACGAGCCCTCACTACACAGGCGGCGAGCGGGCGTGAGAAGTCGTCCTCGCTTAGCCGTCTACTGAACAGGTCTGGTCTAAGCAAAGGCAAAGAACGGGAGACATACAGACAACATGCCGGTGATACCAATATAAAGTGAAAACATCGCGTAAACTGAAAGTGGAAGAGGGAGAAAGTAAAGGAAAGGGAAGGGACTATTGATGTCAGGTGCATCGCGACATTTTGCGGCATCAGCGGGACAAGTGAAAATGTGTGCCGAGATCTTCTGCTTACTGGGTAGTTTCATTAATCACTGCGCCACAGCGTTACAGTGTTTATTATTATCTCCCCACGCCTCCCGATCGACTCACATTTCCACCTAGCAACACCTGTCCGCAGTCCCCACCCATATATTCCATGTTTGCTACTTTGAGATACCCGCAGGAGGTCGAACGTAACAGTGCATCTGCACTGCAATAGCGATAAACTCTGTGTCCAGGTGATGCAGTGGTTAAAGCAACTGCAAAGTAAGCAGAAGATCCTTGGTTCGAATCCTGGCCTGGAACAGATTTTCACTCGTCCCGCTGATTCAGCATGAAGTTCCTATGCGGCTGACATCAATTGTCCCTTCCCTTTCCTTTCATTTCTGCCACCTCCACCTTCAGTTGAACTAATATGTATCACAGCTGCGGATTCTGCATGGTGTCTGTTCTTTCGAAAATGGCGACAACAAACCTATATTGACATAATAAATACCAAACAATTCCCGATTGTTGCTGTTATTTCCTTCACTGCTTCTTCAATAAACACGTTGTGCAATAGGGGTGAATCACTGCATCTTTACTTTAATTCGATCATTATTCTCCTCGTCTCTTCTTACTGTTCTATTTAGCTATTGTACTTGCTGAATATTACACACCTTTCCCCATGCTTGTACTTTTTTGGGCATAATTTCAAACACCTAGCATCGCTTTAATTAAATTTGCTAAAGTAATACTTTATGTCTGCGATTTTTCACTGTACTTTTTTTGTCTGCAAACAGTCACTTATTTCACAAAGCCGACAAATAAATACTATTCAAAGGTCTTGTTATCATATGGCAGAATTGTTTTCGTAAAGAAAACCAGGTAACGAGCGCTAAGAACAATTATAACGCGCCTTGCTTCAGCTCCACGATTACAAGAATATTCTGGTCATATTCTCTAGCTACCACCTCACGCAGTAAAAATGTTGCCAGAGCTGCGCTATGAAAAATTATAATGCGCCTTGCTTCAACTGCAGGATTCCAAGGGTATTGTCATATTCTCTAGCTGCCACCTCACGCAGTAAAAATGCTACGCGAGCTGCAGGAAACGCGCTTTCGTTAACAAATGCTTCCCCGAGAGTGGAACTTGGCGGCAGGTGGAATCCACAACTCCGTCGTTTCGCAACACTTGAGACTTTAATGAGACTAGCTTAGTGGCTGACGCTGGCAACACTGCGTGAATTTCGCTGTAGTTTCTCGCGTGCTCCACGTTAACAAGTGGTGTACAACGGCAGCGGGCCACAGTTGCCAAGCGTCGACGCCGCCACAATGGCTGTCCGAGTTTCCCCAGCAGGCGACGTCAACACACGGGACAATAGCCCGGCGCCTCGCTAGAAACAATGCTGCATCTGTTGCCGGCTTTGCACTCTGAGGAGGTGCCGGTGGCAGGCACGTCCCGGGGCCTAGTGAAATTCTATGCTGTTTGCCTTGTGACACAGCTCCACGGTATTAAGAGAAGTAACATGTTCCGACTTTCAGTATCTTCAGTGTGTAATAACATCGACAGTTGTTGTTCTGTTGCTGTCGTTTATTATTGGAATAAAGGAGGTTACCATGCAGTAGCTAGACGTTCCTTAAATCAACGAACTTGCACGCAACATGTTACAACGCATAAAGTTGTGAATGTATCGGCTTTCGAGCTTATTTAGAAGACGCAACAAAGTAAAAACTAAGACAGAAGATACTATTATTATCAATTCATATGCGGTTAAAATTGAAATTCGTGACTTCGAGTAAAAGAAAACCAAGCACAATTCAGTTTCTGAACTGCAGGAAGTGTTCTCACTGACTTTCGTCCCACTAGCTGAGTGGTCAGCGCGGCAGTCTGTCACGCCAAAGGGCCCAGTTTCGATTCCCGGCTGGGTCGGAGATTTTCTCCGCTCAGGGACTGGGTGTTGTGTTGTCCTCTTTATCATTTCATCATCATCAGTGAAAGGCAACGGGAAACCACCACTGGAATCACTTCCCTAGACGCTCATTTCGTGGACCTCTCTGACGAGGCTTCCCCCATGACATGACCTGCCATAAGGCAGAGTACAAAGTTTTTTTTTCTTCACTGATAGGTTTCTCGAATTCTAATTGTACAAATGAATAGTTCAGCCCGCGACATAGAGTGCATGGAAATTATAGAAACGCGCGATGATGTCATTAAGCCAAAAAAACTGTCTGGGGTAAGATTAATGTGTCATCAGACAATAAATAAACAAGGAATGAAAGTGGAAATCTCCCATTAAACTTTTTCACAGTGTGTAATTTATTTGTTGTTAACTGTTTAAGGATCATGAAAGAAGTTGGTATGCTTGGAAGAGATCTGAAGCCACAGGAAGGTTTCCTACAGATTATGTAATGGTAAGACAGATATTTTCAAACCATACTTTAACTGCAAGACATTTCGACGGGCAGATGAGGACTTGTTCTACAGGTTATTGAGCTGTTTATGAATATAAAATGTAGGGTGAAAATTATTTAAAGCGACAAACTCTGTGAGGCTGCACGGAACTCCGAAACAAATATTTTCCTCTAATGTCATATTTTCCTGTGAGGATTTTTTTAACCGGTACATTTAGTTTAATTACCCTACAGTAACGTATTCTGGGAAATTGCATGGGACAATGAAAACGTTTTTCCTGATCTTTTGGCTAAAAAAAGTAACACAAACAAGTTTTAATTAAATCAGAACAAAAAAATGGTTCAAATGGCTCTGAGCACTATGGGACTTAACAGCTATGGTCATCAGTCCCCTACAACTTAGAACTACTTAAACCTAACTAACCGAAGGACATCACACAACACCCAGCCATCACGAGGCAGAGAAAATCCCTGACCCCGCCGGGAATCGAACCCGGGAACCCGGACGTGGGAAGCGAGAACGCTACCGCACGACCACGAGATGCGGGCTAAATCAGAACATCCATATTTCCTTTTGGCGTAAGGTAGGCTAACAATTGAAGATCTTTAAGATACTTAATTATAAATTAAATATGCTTGTTGCTTCATGAGGCAATTAAATAACATTATTAGGTGCAAAATGTCAGAATATTAAGAACACAAGATGGTCCACCAGAGACTATGTGGACAAGAGTGGTAAGCCGTCTGCCATAGGAGAAGGAGCGATTCCATTTGCTACTTGTGTTTTAAGGCAACCGTGGAAAACTTTAACCGGAGTCGCCACACGTTGCGCCATCTCGTTTGAGGTGGCTAGCAGTCAGTCTGACGGGCAGGAGTGTGAGCAGAGTGTGGCGAGGGGAATTAATATTGAGGCGGGGTAGGTCGCGCCTGGGAGGCAGGTGTCCGCGCCGTACATCCCCGTTAGCCCGCCGGGTCCCCTGGCGGTCGTGCGCGGCGCCCGCTGATGGGCGCACGAGGTCGGACATGAGGAGCTAAGACCACCTGTCACCAGCCCACTGTAAACATTGAAACACCTGCGACAACGGAAAACAACGTTACGTCGCCTGTTACCATTAGGGCTGATACAGAGATGGAGCTCGCTGTTCTCCCTCCATGTACTTCGGCAGTCAGGAACTTGTGTTTCAAACTTCACTTGTACGGATGGTATATTAGAATCAATAAAACAAAAGTTATTACCACTTGCAATATTCTGTGATCTGGCTAAAGCTTTTGATTGTGTTAAGCATGATATCCTTATACAAAAGTTAAAATGTTATGGGATAACAGGAGTAGTAGGCTCATGGTTCTCATTCTATCATTTAAATAGGAAATTTGTAATGTCTGTATCAGGCTAACAACATAGCAATAGTCATTCAAAATATGAAACCATCAGACAAGGGATGCCCCAGGGCTCTATTTTAGTTCCCTTGTTGTTCCTATTGTATATTAATGACTTTCCATATGCTGTGTCACAAAATGCAAATTTTGACTTATTTGCAGATGATACAAGTATTGGTATAAAAAACAGTACCAGTGATCTCACTGAACAATCAGCTAATGAAATATTTGTATTAATGGGAAGTTCACAACAAATGGATTGTCACTGAATTTTGACGAGACCCAGTACATACAGCTTAGTACCTCACAAAGAATACCTGACCCTATACGTATAATGTATTCAAACAATGAAATTAAAGCTGTAGACAGTGTCAAATTTTTAGAGCTACAAATAGACCACAACCTAATTTGGAAAACTCACACTCTAGACTTAATGAAAGGCTTTAGTTCACCTACATTAGCAGTACACATGATATCAGAAATAGGTGATTTAAAAAGGAAGAGGTTAGTTTATTTGGGCTACTTCCACTCACTAATGAATTATGGACTCACCTTTTGGGGAAACTCGTCTCATAAAGAGAACATTTTCAAAGTCCAGAAACGAGTCATTAGAATTATATCCGGTGTTAGTCCTAGATCATCAAGCAGAGACCTCTTTAAGAGACTTGGTATTCTAACTACTTCTTCTCCGTACGTATAGTCCTTTGTCCTTTGTCCTTTGTCATCTCCAACATGTCTCTATTCATTCAAAATAGTGCAAAACATGATTGTAATACCTGAACCAAAAAAGCCAGTATAAGGACTATAAAAGCTTAACATTAGTACAAAAAGGAGTCAAATACAAGGGTACTCATATATTCAATAACTTACCAGAACATATGAAAGGTCTTGAAAGTGATGAAGATTGGTTTCAGAGTGAAATAAAGAACTTCCAGTTGGCCAACTCCTTCTACTCCATCTATGAATATCTTCACAAGGATTATATCTCATAACTATGTCTGCATTAGAATTGTACAATATCCATATACTTAGTAAAATAAATAAATAAATAAATAAAAACTTTGACTCTTTCCACGTCCCAGAGACTCCTCTCCAAGGGATCCATGGAAAACGATAAATGTAATGTAAGAGCAGATCTCTGCAGAGGGCTTGATAGGTTGGAAATACCGAGATGATGCTAAAATGTTCTGAGCTTCGGCGTCGTTAACCCGCATCAAATCCCTCTTCAAACTTCCTCAAAGTTCGACGTTTCGACCCCTCTACTGCGATTGTCTTCAGGATTCCACTGGTGTCTGTAGATAACTGAACACTGTCGAAAGACAGTGTCATGTTCACTTATAATACAGTGTTCTCCCGCGCTTTTCCGGAATAGTAGAATGACGTGCAAAAAATCTTCAGGCTCCTGTCGGTGACCTGCCTCATTAAGTAAATACACTACATTACATTAATAATAGTTCTGTAGATCAGGAATACGACATTTCTTAAAGAAGTTTTCTTTACACAATGTAATATTTTTCGTGCTTTATATCTAAAAAAAATCATCTATTAAGTAGAAGCAATTGTCATTCAGAAATCCTTTTAATTTGTTTTTAAACGCTGATTGGATATATGTCAGACTTTTAACGCTATTTGGTATGTGACCAAAGATTTTTGTGGCAGCATTATTCACTCCTTTCTGTGCCGAAATCCAGTTTAATCCAGAATTATCCTTTCTTCTAATGTTGTAATCATCACTTATTTTTTAATTGGGATGGCTTATTAATAACAAATTTCATAAGTGAATATATTTATTGCAAAAGTACTGTGAATATTCCGAGCTCCTTAAATAAATGGCTACAAGGTGATCTTGGCTGGGCTCCAGCTATAATTCTGATAACAAACTTTAGTGCAAATAAGTAATTTTTCTCTGAATGATGATTTACACCAAACTGTGATGCCATATGAGAGCAGTGAATGAAAATAGGCAAAGCGGCAAATTTACTGATACTTTTACAACCAAAATTTTCAATAACCCTAATAGCATAAGAAGCTGAACTCATTAGTTCAACAGATCATCAATGTGTTTCATCCGATTCGATTTTTCATCAATGCATACAACTAGAAATTGTGATTGAAAGCCTTTGCATACAATTTCCTCATCTGATTATTATTTGTTGGGTTTGATTACTATACTTGTATCATCAGCAAAAAGAACTAGCTTTGTATCTACATCAATATAGAGTGGCAAGCCATTAATATATATTAAGAACAATAAGGGACCCAAGACTGAACCCTGTCAGACACCATTCTTGGTACTTCCCTAGTTAGAGGACTTTGCTGATATCTGCAGACTACTTATACTGTTAATTTCAACCTTTTGCATTCTTACCATTGAATATGAATTAAACTATTTCTGAATTGTTCCGCTTGAACCACAACATTTAAGTTTATCTAGAAGAATTTCATGATTCATACAGTCAAAAACCTCTGAGAGATCGCGAAAAATCCCAGTGGGTGACACTTGGTTATTCAGCATATTTAATATTCGATCAGTGAAGGCATTTTTTCCTGTAAAGCTTTCTGAAAACCATATCGAATTTTGTTAGTACTTCATTTTTACAAATACGTGAAGCTACTCTTTAATACATTACTTTTTCAAGAATTTTGGATAAAGCTGCCATAAATGAGATTGGGCGGTAGTTGTCAGCATGAGACCTATCCGCTTTTTTATGCAATGGTTTAACGGTAGCATATTTCAGTCTATCCTGAAAAATGTCAAGTTTTATTGAGTTACTACATATGTGACAGAGAATTCTACTTATCTATTGGCAACAAGCTTTTAGTACTCTGTTCGAAATGCTGTCAGTACCACATGAGCTTCTACTTTTGAGTGAATTTATTATTTTACTAGTATCAGTAGGAGAGATGTGCTGAATTTCAGTTTAATTAAATTCTGTAAGAATTGTCTCTTCCATATATAACCTTGCATTTTCTAATGAGCAGCTGGATCTTACTCGTATTTTCTCTACAACACTAAAAAATTGATTATTAAAAATATTTTCTAATTCTGATTGTTTGTCAACAAACTTTTCATTCATTTTGATAGAAATACAGTCTTCCTGTGCTCTCAGTTGCCCTATTTTAACAATTTTACAAACTATTTTTATTTTATTATCAGAGGTGCTAATCTCAGATATGATGCACATACTTGTGAAGTTATTAATAAGTTTTCTTTGGACAATGAAGTAGTTTTTATAATGTTTGATTATTTCTGGATCATTATTCCTTCTAGCTATAAGATACATTTACCTTCTCTGTTTACAGGATTTTTTCACTCCTTTAGTACACCATGGCTTTTTAGATAGTTTCTCACTATTGTGTATTACTGTTTTCTTAGGAGAACTGTTTTTGAATATAATCACGAAACTTTAAATTAGTATCACATTCTCTGTACACCTCATCCTAGTCTAATTGTTGTAAGCTTTCCCTAAAATTTACAGTTCTTAAATTATTTAATGAATACACTATTATAGAAGACTGTTTTGCATTACAGTATGGTACTATGTCATATACTGTAGCTAGTTGTGCATCACGATCAGAAAGACCATTCTTAACAGGAAAAGTTTTTATCTAATTATATTTACCTTGATCTATAAGAACATAATCTGTCAGTGTGCTGCTTTCCTATACTATCAGAGTAGGAAAATCCATAACTGATTTGAAATTGAAAGAACCAAGTAATACTTCAAGATCATGCTTTCTATCGTACTATTCAGAAAATCTACGTTGGAATCCCCACTAAAAATAGAGAATGAGATTTTCACTCTGTAGCGGAGTGTGCACTGATCTGAAACTTCCTGGCAGATTAAAACTGTGTGCTGGACCGAGACTCGAACTCGGGATCTTTGCCTTTCGGGGCCAAGTGCTCTACCATCTGAGCTACCCAAGCACGACTCACTCCCCTCCTCACAGCTTTACTTCTGCCAGTACCTCGTCTCCTACCTTCCAAACTTTACAAAATCTCTCCTGCGAAACCACTAAAAATAGTTTACCTCCCTCTGTCTGTCAGAGAGCACAACAGAGAATCCAAGTCTTTCAGAAATAGCAGAAAATTTCCGAGTAGCGACTTACACATAGCTACGATTAAAAAAGTACCATTATTTACTTTAATCTAACAGGCAAATACTTCTTTATGTCGCTTCACATAAAAGTTTTAATTTATACATTTTTGACACCATTATAAGGTTTAACATATATGGCAACTCTTCCTCCCACTGTAATGTCTCTACTTGCATGTTCTGAAAGCTTATATCCACCTCCTCTACCTTTTCCATATCTGTGACTATATGATTTTCAGGCAGGCATAGCACATGTAATCCGGCCTCAGTTTCTCAACCTTCTAAACAAACAAGAAGCCCATGTACTTTGTTTTTTAATCCCCTGATATTCTGATGCAATATCCTAGCATTATTTTTCAATGTACTTTAATGAGAATCTTGTTATACACTAACGCTATTTTTCACTGTACTTTTATGAAAATCTTGTGATATTTTGACATCTCTGGTACCTGTATGTCTGAGCTTCTCATTAAGCCTAATTTCATTCAATGTTGAAACACTGGACATTGATCTTAGCCTAAAAAAGAAATGCTCCCATTAGTATCAGTTCCGTCCCTTAAAGATTTTTCTACCATCCCCACCAATTTATCCTTCCCTTTCCTACTGAGATGCAGGCCATGCCTTGTAAAGTCGCACCTATCAATAGCATCAACAGAAACCTAACCTATGGCGAAGTAGCCGCCCCAAACCGCTGATCTAACTCCATATTGACCTCCTGACAGAGTTGTTCAATTGGGGCCGATCGTATTGCATGAAAGGAACAATCAAGACAACATTTGTATGGTTCGTTGCAGATGCTGTTTCTACCAGGTCACACTCAGTATTGTAGCCATGATCCCAATCAATGCTGTTTCCTGCTCCACGCACTATCACAACGTGATCCTGCTTAGTAAAACCCTTGCACAATAGTCCTACATCCTCAATGACTTACCTATGAACTGAGCTCGAAGATACTTGTGATCTGGTACCTATCACCTAATTATTCTTACAGGATCTGGCCCATATATCTTCCATGGCTACCACCTAACAACAGAACTTTCCAATACTTTCTACTTTTTTGGAACAGTTGGTTTCCTGATGAAAGTGTGTTGAGTATTAACCACGCATACATCTACCTGAGACTCTTCCGTAGTTAACAGAGGTAGTAAGGTAAATCTGTTGTTAGTGCCAATCAAGAGGCTGTCAGATTCTGTTCTCTTTCTGTGGTCACTCTTCCTTGCTACCACTTACCACCTGTCTTCACACTTCTACTCCCTTAATCTCATCAGTTCCTCCCTAGCACTATCCAGTTCAGCCTTAAAGGCTCTAATCTTGCCTTCCTGTTCAGCTGTTTTCCTATTTCCTGAACATACTTTACAATCAATAATATGGAAGAGGCTTATTTACTTCGCCAGTTCCCATGCCATTACATTTCCCCCCAATGTAACCATCTATCACAACAGCTGCATAGGACCCCAGAACTAATCTTCCTTTGGCAGCTCAAATACTTCTCGTTCATCGTTGTTTACAATCTTTTTACGAAATTTATCTAGAGAATAACAGTTGTTGTGGTCTTCAGTCCTGAGACTGGTTTGATGCAGCTCTCCATGCTACTCTATCATGTGCAAGCTTCTTCATCTCCCAGTACCTACTGCAACCTACATCCTTCTGAATCTGCTTAGTGTATTCATCTCTTGGTCTCCCTCTACGATATTTACCCTCCACGCTGCCCTCCAATGCTAAATTTGTGAAATAAGTGAATAACAGTAATATTCTATTAATTACAAATCATAGTAGTCACTTACGTTAGGTGGAACGCTAAAATACGTTTATACTATTATATAGTAACGTAATGCATTAAAATAACGTTCAAACTGAAAACTTGTATACCTCAAAACTTAGGCCTAAGGGCACGTAAGCGCAATACGGACTTTTGAAAAGAAATAAAAGATACAACTTAAAACCTGTATTCCCCGAGTAGACACGGCACTACTGAATATATGTGTGACGAAAAAACCTAAATTCTTCACTTAATACTTCCAAACGTCTTAAATTTGTATGAAAACCTACTTTTAAAGCACGCAGAAACCGGCACTTAGGATATGTTAATAGGATACGCTGAAATAAGTGAAACCTTCAATAGATAAGATGAAATTCTAATTAACTTCCTTCCGGCGTAATATTAATGCAGTCTATTGACATTTTAATCATTTAACTATTTCATAGGCTTTTTTCTTCCTCTGGTTAACATAAGAATTTTCTTAAAATTCAAAATCTGATCACATTTTTGTTGGCGCTCCACTACAGTTTTTTTTTTACATTTTGCCATAAACATTTGTGACGTTCGTGCTCTTTAACACGTTTATTCACTGAACCTCCAATTTCGCCGATATATGCTTTGGTACAATCACAAATCGCTCTACATAGTCATGTAGTGTGGAGGCGGTGACGCACGCCCATTGTAAGTCGGATGAAATCTTTTATGTTGTGTTGACTGAAAAATGTATTGCTTATAACTACGAAGGATTCTGCCAATGTGGTCAGCTACTGAAATTATATATATGAAGAACAGATACCATCGGCGACCGTACAGCTCGTTAGAATGAATTTACAATTAAATCAATACATTGAAATGAATAACCTTAGCTGCATACATGCGTTGATATACGTCAACGGGGACAGCTGAAAAGATGTGCCCCAACACGGGCTCGAACCCGGGATCTCCTGCTTGCATGGCAGATACTCTGTCCATATGAGCCACCGAGGACACAGAGGATAGTGCGACTGCAGGGACTTCCGTCTGGCATACCTCCGGTGAGATCCGCATTCTCAACGTATTGTCCCGCACTACATTTGTAGTGCCCCTGCCCATTGCACTCATTACTCGTGGCTCTACCGATTCCCGTAAGAGTTCGGGCAATGTGTGTGCATCCGCGCAGAAAATGGCCAAATGGCCATTGAGCCTTATCTATATTTATACATATGAAGATGGTATCTGTTCTTTCGGGCATGTGGGACAGACACCATCTTCATACATATTTAGTTAAGGCTCACCGGCCACTTGACTACCTTCTGTGCGGATGCACACACATTGCCCGAACTCTTACGGGAATCGGTAGAGCCACGAGTAATGAGTGTAATGGGCAGGGGCACTACAAATGTAGTGCGGGATAATAAGTTGAGAATGTGTGTCTCACGGGAGGTACGCCAGAGGGAAGTCCCTGCAGTCGTACTATCCTCTGGGTCCTCAGTGGCTCAGATGGATAGAGCGCCTGGCATGTTAGCAGGAGATCCTGGGTTGGAGCCCGGGTTGGGGCACACGTTTTCAACTGTCCCCGTTGACATACGAGGTGCATTCAAGTTCTAAGGCCTCCGATTTTTTTTCTCCAGACTGGAAAGAGATAGAAACATGCGCATTGTTTTAAAATGAGGCCGCGTTAATTGTCAATACGTCCCAGAGATGGCAGCACCGTACGGCAGATGGAATTTTACCGCCAGCGGCGAGAATGAGAACTGTTTTAAATTCTTAAAATGGCGACATTTTCCTTACTTGAACAGCGTGCAATCATTCGTTTTCTGAATTTGCGTGGTGTGAAACCAATTGAAATTCATCGACAGTTGAAGGAGACATGTGGTGATGGAGTTATGGATGTGTCGAAAGTGCGTTCGTGGATGCGACAGTTTAATGAAGGCAGAACATCGTGTGACAACAAACCGAAACAATCTCGGGCTCGCACAAGCCGGTCTGACGACATGATCGAGAAAGTGGAGAGAATTGCTTTGGGGGATCGCCGAATGACTGTTGAACAGATCGCCTCCAGAGTTGCCATTTCTGTGGGTTCTGTGCACACAATCCTGCATGACGACCTGAAAATGCGAAAAGTGTCATCCAGGTGGGTGCCACCAATGCTGACGGACGACCACACGGCTGCCCGTGTGGCATGTTGTCAAACAATGTTGACGCGCAACGACAGCATGACTGGGACTTTCTTTTCGTCGGTTGTGACAATGGGTGACACGTGGATGCCATTTTTCAATCCAGAAACAAGGCGCCAGTCAGCTCAATGGAAGCACACAGATTCACCGCCACCAAAAAAATTTCGGGTAACCGCCAGTGCTGAAAAAATGATGGTGTCCATGTTCTGGGACAGCGAGGGCGTAATCCTTACCCATTGCGTTCCAAAGGGCACTACGGTAACAGGTGCATCCTACGAAAATGTTTTGAAGAACAAATTCCTTCCTGCACTGCAACAAAAACGTCCGGGAAGGGCTGCGCGTGTGCTGTTTCACCAAGATAACACACCCGCACATCGAGCTAACGTTACGCAACAGTTTCTTCGTGATAACACCTTTGAAGTGACTCCTCATGCTCCCTACACACCTGACCTGGCTCCTAGTAACTTTTGGCTTTTTGCAACAATGAAAGACACTCTCCGTGGCCGCACATTCACCAGCCGTGCTGCTATTGCCTCAGCGATTTTCCAGTGCTCAAAACAGACTCCTAAAGAAGCCTTCGCCGCTGCGATGGAATCATGGCGTCAGCGTTGTGAATAATGTGTACGTCTGCAGGGCGATTACGTCGAGAAGTAACTCCAGTTTCATCGATTTCGGGTGAGTAGATAATTAGAAAAAAAATCGGAGGCCTTAGAACTTGAATGCACCTCGTATATCAACGCCTGTATCAGCTAAGGGTGTTCATTTCATTGTATTGATTTGATTGTAAATGTGATGATTTATTCGCACGACCGATTTTTCTGCGGTTAAAGCAGCTTCTTCAGGTGATAAGCAGTGTCACATCGATTAGCTCACGGAGACGCCCCCCCCCCCCCCCCCCGACTACGAAGGTTGGGGCGTCTCCCTGTGTTAATCTATGTCACACTGCTTATCACCTGAAGATGCCGATTTAACGCTGCGAAACGGATCGTGTGAATAGATCATCAGTTGGCAGCTAATTTCCCTTTTCCTCAGATTCAATTTGCATGTATTACACTTCACAAAATGGAAGTCTTCGACATTCAGGAAATGTTCGGAACAAACCATTAATTTGCACCATGAACACCGAATGAAAAATGGCGTGGCACAGTGATCACAAAGGTTCACACCATCAAGATCGAAGATGATCTCCTTGGGAGCTACAATCCCTGCAGAACGTTCAGATAGGTATCCACGCTTAAAGAATGCATTGTTGTTGTTGTGGTCTTCAGTCCTGAGACTGGTTTGATGCAGCTCTCCATGCTACTCTATCCTGTGCAAGCTTTTTCATCTCCCAGTACCTACTGCAACCTACATCCTTCTGAATCTGCTTAGTGTATTGAGCTCTTGGTCTCCCTCTACGATTTTTACCCTCCACGCTGCCCTCCAATGCTAAATTTGTGATCCCTTGATGCCTCAAAACATGTCCTACCAACCGATCCCTTCTTCTAGTCAAGTTATGCCACAAACTTCTCTTCTCCCCAATCCTATTCAATACCTCCTCATTAGTTACGTGATCTACCCACCTTATCTTCAGCATTCTTCTGTAGCACCACATTTCGAAAGCTTCTATTCTCTTCTTGTCCAAACTGGTTATCGTCCATGTTTCACTTCCATACATGGCTACACTCCATACAAATACTTTCAGAAACGACTTCCTACACTTAAATCTATACTCGATGTTAACAAATTTCTCTTCTTCAGAAACGATTTCCTTGCCATTGCCAATCTACATTTTATATCCTCTCTACTTCGACCATCATCAGTTATTTTACTCCCTAAATAGCAAAACTCCTTTACTACTTTAAGTGTCTCATTTCCTAATCTAATCCCCTCAGCATCACCCGATTTAATTTGACTACATTCCATTATCCTCGTTTTGCTTTTGTTGATGTTCATCTTATATCCTCCTTTCAAGACACTGTCCATTCCGTTCAACTGCTCTTCCAAGTCCTTTGCTGTCTCTGACAGAATTACAATGTCATCGGCGAACCTCAAAGTTTTTACTTCTTCTCCATGAATTTTAATACCTACTCCGAATTTTTCTTTTGTTTCCTTTACTGCTTGCTCAATATACAGATTGAATAACATCGGGGAGAGGCTACAACCCTGTCTCACTCCTTTCCAAACCACTGCTTCCCTTTCATGCCCCTCGACTCTTATAACTGCCATCTGGTTTCTGTACAAATTGTAAATAGCCTTTCGCTCCCTGTATTTTACTCCTGTCAACTTCAGAATTTGAAAGAGAGTATTCCAGTTAACGTTGTCAAAAGCTTTCTCTAAGTCTACAAATGCTAGAAACGTAGGTTTGCCTTTCCTTAATCTTTCTTCTAAGATAAGTCGTAAGGTTAGTATTGCCTCACGTGTTCCAACATTTCTACGGAATCCAAACTGATCTTCCCCGAGGTCCGTTTCTACCAGTTTTTCCATTCGTCTGTAAAGAATTCGCGTTAGTATTTTGCAGCTGTGACTTATTAAACTGATAGTTCGGTAATTTTCACATCTGTCAACACCTGCTTTCTTTGGTATTGGAATTATTATATTCTTCTTGAAGTCTGTGGGTATTTCGCCAGTCTCATACATCTTGCTCACCAGATGGTAGAGTTTTGTCATGACTGGCTCTCCCAAGGCCATCAGTAGTTCTAATGGAATGTTGTCTACTCCCGGGGCCTTGTTTCGACTCAGGTCTTTCAGTGCTCTGTCAAACTCTTCACGCATTATCTTATCTCCCATTTCATCTTCATCTACATCCTCTTCCACTTCCATAATACTGTCCTCAAGTACATCGCCCTTGTATAAACCCTCTATATACTCCTTCCACCTTTCTGCCTTCCCTTGTTTGGTTAGAACTGGGTCGCCATCTGAGCTCTTGATATTCATACAAGTGGTTCTCTTCTCTCCAAAGGTCTCTTTAATTTTCCTGTAGGCAGTATCTATCTTACCCCTAGTGAGACAAGCCTCTACATCCTTACATTTGTCCTCTAGCCATCCCTGCTTAGCCATTTTGCACTTTCTGTCGATCTCATTTTTGAGACGTTTGTATTCCCTTTGGCCTGCTTCATTTACTGCATTTTTATATTTTCTCCTTTCATCAATTAAATTCAATATTTCTTCTGTTACCCAAGGATTTCTATTAGCCCTCGTCTTTTTACCTACTTGATCCTCTGCTGCCTTCACTACTTCATCCCTCAGAGCTACCCATTCTTCTTCTACTGTATTTCTTTCCCCCATTCCTGTCAATTGTTCCCTTATGCTCTCCCTGAAACTCTCTACAACCTCTGGTTCTTTCAGTTTATCCAGATCCCATCTCCTTAACTTCCCACCTTTTTGCAGTTTCTTCAGTTTCAATCTGCAGTTCATAACCAATAGATTGTGGTCAGAATCCACATCTGCCCCTGGAAATGTCTTACAATTTAAAACCTGGTTCCTAAATCTCTGTCTTACCATTATATAATCTATCTGATACCTATTAGTATCTCCAGGATTCTTCCAGGTATACAACCTTCTTTTATGATTCTTGAACCAAGTGTTAGCTATGATTAAGTTATGCTCTGTGCAAAATTCTACAAGGCGGCTTCCTCTTTCATTTCTTCCCCCCAATCCATATTCACCTACTATGTTTCCTTCTCTCCCTTTTCCTACTGACGAATTCCAGTCACCCATGACTATTAAATTTTCGTCTCCCTTCACTACCTGAATAATTTCTTTTATCTCGTCATACATTTCATCAATTTCTTCATCATCTGCAGAGGTAGTTGGCATATAAACTTGTACTACTGTAGTAGGCATGGGCTTTGTGTCTATCTTGGCCACAATAATGCGTTCACTATGCTGTTTGTAGTAGCTAACCCGCACTCCTATTTTTTTATTCATTATTAAACCTACTCCTGCATTACCCCTATTTGATTTTGTATTTATAACCCTGTAATCACCTGACCAAAAGTCTTGTTCCTCCTGCCACCGAACTTCACTAATTCCCACTATATCTAACTTTAACCTCTCCATTTCCCTTTTTAAACTTTCTAACCTACCTGCCCGATAAAGGGATCTGACATTCCACGCTCCGATCCGTAGAATGCCAGTTTTCTTTCTCCTGATAACGACGTCCTCTTGAGTAGTCCCCGCCCGGAGATCCGAATGGGGGACTATTTTACCTCCGGAATATTTTACCCAAGAGGACGCCATCATCATTTAATCATACAGTAAAGCTGCATGTCCTCGGGAAAAATTACGGCTGTAGTTTCCCCTTGCTTTCAGCCGTTCGCAGTACCAGCACAGCAAGGGCGTTTTGGTTAATGTTACAAGGCCAGATCAGTCAATCATCCAGACTGTTGCCCCTGCAACTACTGAAAAGGCTGCTGCCCCTCTTCAGGAACCACATGTTTGTCTGGCCTCTCAACAGATACCCCTCCGTTGTGGTTGCACCTGCGGTACGGCCATCTGTATCGCTGAGGCACGCAAGCCTCCCCACCAACGGCAAGGTCCATGGTTCATGGGGGAAGAAAGAATGCATATGGAATCATATTGGTGTAACGGAGTTGATGAGAACTGATGGAATGTGATGGCATGGAATCAAATGCGAAAGAGTGTGTCCCGGAGCTTATCGTGAAACGGGTATCGTATAAGGCGTAAGGCGTAGCTGCAAATAGAGCCACAATATTTCTTATAGGCAAGGAAAAACAAACATCCAGATTAAACTTCCTGGCAGATTAAAAACTGTGTGTCGGACCGAGACTCGAATTCGGGACCTTTGCCTTTCGCGGGCAAGTGCTCAACCAACTGAGCTACCCAAACACAACTCACGCCCCCTCCTCACACCTTTAATTCCACCAGTACCTCGTCTCCTATCTTCCAAACGGGGCGTGAGTCGTGCTTGGGTAGCTCAGTTGGTAGAGCATTGCCCGCGAAGGGCAAAGGCCCCGAGTTCGAGTCTCGGTCCGGCACACAATTTTAATCTGCCAGGAAGTTTCATATCAGCGCACACTCCGCTGCAGAGTGAAAATCTCATTCTGGAAATATCCAGATGTTGAATTTGTCCAACGATGCCAGGTGGTATGAATTGCAGTGCCACATAATTTTCCCTACTGCCCCTGCAGCATCACGCACACGCGAAAGAATCGTACGTGACAGAGCACCTCCAACTTTTCACAGCACAATAAAGAACTTTCCGTCAAATTCACCACACACACAAACAGTCAGTATGTTACTTGATCTCGATACATCTTAGCACCTTTAATTTCCAGGGTTTCTTTCATATGCATTTCCTCTTCAAAAAGCGATTAATCGGAATTGGAAACAAGTTTCTTACTGAACGATGGGGTATTTTTTATATTATCTGCAAATTTTAAGGCCGTTTTCGCAGTCTGATGTGCATCTTCACGCTGATGCTGTGTTTGAAATTTCGTTATCTTACGTGTTCCAGTATTGTAGCACTGTTTGAAGCTATGCAACCATCCGCTGGTTGCCTTAAAATCGCTCTATATAAATCGCGCGCAGTTTGATGTTCATAACGTAATAGGTCACTATCATGCATATCCTGAAATTGTATCGAGCATCCTTGAAACGTGCAAACACCAGTTTTTATAACAAGTGCGCCAAAGCACACCAAATAAAATCTTAAAATCTTTAAGATACCATCCCTCCCTTTTTACATCAGCGTAACCGTAGGCCACACAACGTGTGGAAATGGCCTTATGGATTGTGCGATCTGTGCTACTTGCTGTATCACCTTCTCGTTACTACCTCCTCCCCTCGTATTTTGAGACTGATACCAGTGGTAAAGAGATTGGCACTCCCAAAAAGTGTTAGATACATCCATTATGAACGACTGTCACACAGTCAGAAAGTTGTAGTTGCACATACACTGGTAATGGTATCTAAGTAATTTGATGTACCTTGAAAACGGGTGAAGCTTTCCTTTTGGCTTTCCCTTCAAGGTAGACGGGGTCGTTAACACAACGCACTGCTCTGTATGGTATTTAGGTAACCTAGCATCCTGTTGCCCCATCCGTTCCTGATGTCCCAGTGTCTCTTTACTTGCTTTTTGTAGTTTATTCCGCATCTTCTATGCAGCTTTTGAGAGATTATGTAGCGATATTCCATTCTTCCTTTCTTTAGGCTTCACTACCTCAAATGGTGATGACAATTTTTGGCTATATGACTGTAATATGCTTGTCTTCAACTTACAGATATGCTAAAAATTTTAAGTGTATTCAGTGACCCTGACATAACATTAATGCCTTGATGTTTAATCAACGTCTTTGGTCCAAGTTTCGGATAGACACGATTCCTACGTAATGCGAAAAGTATTGTTGTCGGTTTATAGAGACTTTCACGGCGCATTTGCCCAAGGGATCTAGGATGACCACACCAACCATTTGAAATTGTTTATTAGTGTCCAGTAATCTTTGGGGTGTAAAGCTAGCTCGCCTCCACTTGGTGCACCCCGGGTAACGCTAAATGAGCTAGCACATAATGGCAGTCAGACAAACCGTGAAAGGTTCTCCTGACTATGCAAGAAGACACAAAAAACGTCCTCCTAAGGATATGCCAACAAGGAAATTTGGACCTACGGTCCGAATTTGCCATCTCAACATAGAGAGCATAAGCTATTCTAAGTGCCAATACTTATCAAAACTACTGAAGAAAGACAACATTGATCTGATCGCCATTCAGGAAACACATTGTAGTACTGAAGTACAACTGCGGAAAAGGGGCAAAATACTCGGATTTGAATTACTTGGTGCCACTTACCACCATACCCATGGTGTTGCAACCTACATCAGACATGATATAGAAAATGCCTCCCTTATCTCCACGTCGTCAGGTGATGGAATCCATAATGTCACAGTAAAAATTGGGAGCGTAACCGTTACAAATATTTATAAACCTCCAACCACTCCATGGCCAAGATCAGTAATTCAGGCTCAACCTCACCCAGCAATCTATCTGGGAGACTTCAATAGCCACCACGAACTGTGGAAATATAAGGAGTGTGATGCTAATGGTGAAACCTTGGTGAAATGGGCTGAAAATGAAAATCTTAACCTTATCTTTGACGCGAAAGACCGTTACACATTCAGATCAGCTGCCTGGGAGCAGGAATACAACCCGGATCTATGTTTCACCTCAACTGACGGAAATAACCAACCACTACCAGCTACCCGTAAAGTCCTGTGCGACTTTCCTCATAGCCAGCACCGACCAGTCATTATTGAAATTGGCAGCCAAATCCCACTGGTAACTTCCATGCCTTGCCCCAGATGGAATTTCAAGAACGCAAATTGGGAAAAGTACTCTCGAGACCTTGATAAATGTCTAGGATGGATACCACCTACCCATAAAAACTATAGAAGATTCATCGGATCAGTAATAAGCACTGCCAAGAAGCACATCCCTAGGGGATACCGACGAGAGTATGTCCCAGGGTGGTCCAAAAACAGTGACGAGCTCTACCAGCGCTTCCTCAAGACGGGCGACAAAGAACTGGCCGATGACCTTCTCCACAGTCTTGATACTGCAAGACAACGTAAATGGACAGAAGCAATGGAGAGCCTGAATTTCCAGACTTCAAGCCGACAAGCATGGACCCTGTTAAGGAAATTAGGAAGTGGAGCACCTATTCAAAGACAGACAGCAAACGTCTCCCCAAACACCATGGCATCTCATATAGTGGCCACGTCCAGAGCCCCTAGTGACAGAGCACACACGATCAAGATAAAACGAGAACCCAGGAATCTGAGGAATAAGGCGACAGAAACTGAATACGCTCTCCCTTTCTCACTCGAAGAAATAGAAACAGCACTCAAAGAGGTCAAGCCAGGGAAAGCACCAGGACTCGACAGCATTAACCCAGAACTCCTGATACACTGCGGTAAATACACAAAACTCTGGCTGGCGAGATTCTTCACCGACATCATCCAAACCGGTAATGTGCCTAGTGACCTCAAAAGATCGAAAATAATAGCCATCTTAAAACCAGGGAAACCAACAAACTCACCGAAGAGCTACAGGCCCATAGCACTACTGCCAGTAATATATAAATTGTTAGAAAGGCTCATCTACAGTAGAATCTGCCAGAAAATACTCAATGCTATACCAATCGAACAAGCAGGTTTCAGACCAAACCGCAGCTGTGTCGATCAAGTTCTCTCACTCACGACGTACATTGAAGCTGGGTTCCAAAGAAAGCTTAAAACCTCTGCAGCATTCATAGACCTGTCAGCTGCCTACGACACAGTCTGGAGAGAAGGCATGATTTATAAGTTCCTCCGCATAATCCCATGTAAACTAACAGCTCGCCTACTAAACAACATGCTGAATGACAGAACGATCCAAGTCACCATGGGTTCAGATATTAGTTCACCGAGGAAATTAAAAAATGGCCTACCTCAAGGATCGGTGCTTGCACCACTCCTCTTCAATCTCTACATTGCAGACATACCGGAAACAAGATCAAAGAAGTTTGGCTACGCCGATGACTGGGTCCTTGCAACGAGAAGTCAGTCATTTGAAGGGGCAGAGGAGACCCTAACAGCTGACTTGGAGAAGATGGGAGAATATTTCCGAAAATGGCACCTGCAACCTAACGCCAACAAAACAGAAGTATCGTGTTTTCACCTAAACAATAAAGCGGCTAAGAGGGAGCTCAGAATAAAATTCGAGACCACATGGCTTACCCACAATAAAACTCCAAAGTACCTATGTGTGACCCTCGATAGAACACTCTCTTTCAAAGATCACCTAATGAAAACAGCAGAGAAACTAAAAACAAGGAATAACATTATACAGAAGCTCTGTGGAACGACATGGGGAGCGGCAGCTACTACGTTACGGACATCAGCCTTAAGTCTCGTCTTCTCAGCTGCCGAATATTGTGCGCCGGTATGGCTAAACAGCCCCCACACCCATAGAATCGATGCACAGCTCAATAACACAATGAGAATGATCGCTGGTGTAATAAAGACTACACCCGTGGAATGGCTCCCAGTACTAAGCCACATACCACCCCCTAACCTACGCCGCACAAACGCTCTTATAAGAGAGTACAAAAAGATAATGAGCAATCGGAATCTACCCATCCATGAGAATATTGAAGATGCCACCCAAAGCCGCCTCCGCTCCAGAAGGTCACCCATCAGAACCGCAATAGCCACATCTGCAACAGAGGAAGAATTCAACATAACCAGCGCCTGGCACCAAGAATGGTCCTTAAAGAACATCAGCAAACTTTCATGTATCTCCCAGAAACCTTCAGGTTTTGACTTACCACGCAAAACCTGGGCAACTTTAAACAGAATTAGAACTAAACATGGCAGATGCGCCTATTCCCTCTACCAGTGGGGCATGACAGAATCGCCGCTATGTCAATGTGGAGAAAATCAAACTATCCAGCATATAATAGAAGACTGCCCCAGGACAGCCTATGATGGGACCCCAGAAGATTTCCTGATGGCGACTCCAGAATGAATAGCATATATTAACTCATTAGATGTTTGTTTGTAATTACTTCCAAACTACTATAACTTTGTATAACTACTGTAACATGTGTATTATGTGTAATTTTGTATAATTTTGTATAATTCTGTATAACTATTGTAATAACTGTAAGAATATCTAATGCCAAATTATTACAATTTTGCATATTGATTGTAATAACAATTGTGTCTAAATGCCATACGCTAAATAAATGCGGTGGAAAACACTGTTGACTAAATTCTTGTCTGTGTGCATACCTGTTCTATTCGTGGTCACCACTGTTCGCGTACATGCCTTTCTGTGGTTCTTTGACCCCCTTTTTCTACTAACACATGATCATGTGCCCATCCCATTACTTCTTCCTGCAGTGTGGTTGGAGTCACAACATGAGGTCCAAATTTCGTTTCATTAGATAAAACTTGGTCATGCAAAATGAATCTGATCAGCAACTTGCGTACCCTATCACTTTGCAATGGCATTAGTCACGCTTTGCAGCTCACAAGTGTTTCAGCTGAGGCCTTCTCTGTATCAAGGATTTTCCCTGCTCGATAATGATCTCAAAACTGAACACAGTAAGCTTCAATGACCGACACATTAATATATAAATAGCATCAAAAGTATGTTATGCAATACTCGTATAAGAGTATCAGCATTTCATTTAACTGACATGAGGCACATGCCTCCAGTTGCTGCACTCTGTCTGCTCTTTGACGCAATACATTGGAATGCCTTGTATGGCCCCCAATAATCTAGGATCTGTCTAGATTTCATCAAGACTAATCAAATGTCCTAAATATTTCAAAATTTGAAACATAGCTGAAGCAGCAACTGTTGAAAACCTTTACAGTAAATGGTAACAGCCAAACAGTTAAGAATAAAGATTTATTGAAATCCTTGACCACGGTTGCGGTAAGATATATCTAAATACACCTTCACCAGAAGCAAAATTACACTAAAATCACATCCTGCAGTGGAGATGCATAAAACAATCGTGCCAAAGGCGTCGTCAGTAGTTAAAATTAAAATATCACCTCCATCTGTACAGCATAATTATAAAGAGATCGTCGATGCGAACGCCACATACTATCAGTACTTAGCCTGTGTGTTCGCAGGCTACGTACTGATAGTATTCCGCCAGTAAGTTCCGCATTGTAGGACCTGCATCGTAATATAGGTCCCAGTATGACATTTTACTGAATAGTTAATTCCTGTTAGCTTAGAGTTTATTATTCTGTCGTAGTATAAGCTTATTTCGTCGTTACTGCCGTTTCCTTGTACAACCTGCATTCATCACACACAGTATAATGCTAGATGGTAATTTACGTTGAATATGTACAAAGGTACATTTCCCTTAAGTCGATCATAACGAATGCTATTACACCATGTATAATGATTACAGGCTTCACTAGAAAATGAAAGTAACGCCAAAATAAGATTGTGGTACTAAAGAATAATAAACTCTAAGGAGGTATCAGGTACTAACTATTCATTAAAATAATTCTGCATTTACATACAATTATTGGTTGACATGCCGCTAACAGTGTCACAGCTTCCAATGGTTCAACGGATGGCAAACCCTGAAAAAATGCGCCGACTGCTTCGTGTTCTCTGTATGTTGACCAACTCGTAAACAGAAGGTCTAGCACACAGACAAAGTTACATAATTCACCACCTAGATGTTTGCTTACCCTGGATTTTTGCTTACCTCGTGCCTTGTAAAGTTGCTTCTACATACCAACTGGTCTTCTTTTCCGCTGGTCCTGGCTCCACAGGAGCATACAGTCGATTGTGAATAACAGAATGACAAGCTGGAAAATCGCAACGCCACTTAAATGAAAGCCCCGAAGTAATGGGATGCCACCGCGTTTCTTAATAGAAAAATCAAGGAGAAACAGTCTTTAGAGCCTGCATAAAGTTAATACTTGAATGCATGTTTGCGGACCCTAGCCCGCTCATTTTGAGCACCATTTCAAGTTCACTAAATTCTCTCCACAAGAATTTCATGATAGTTTTAAGTCCCACACTGGCGAATTCCTATACAAATGTTTTCCGAGCAGATTACCTCACTAAATCACTTTTAAGCTAAACATAATCATTTCAATACACGTACATGATTCCACTCCAAAATCTAGTCAGAGACTGGGATGTGAGTTAGCTTCGGTGTTTTGCGCCTACCTAGGGCCCTATTCTGTATAGTTCATACCGATCTGTGTAGTAGATTAGCCTCGGTAGTGACGTCATGTTCGGTTCTTTGTACATAGTTACTGTTCTGTAAGCTTCTGAGCTCACTTACCGATCGGTCCTCCTGCCGATTTTTCGACAATTGTACCAAGAGGTTTTCGATTACATATTGCCCTCTCGTTCGGTTTGGTATGATTTATTTACATCTATAATTATTTTAAAGATATTGAGCGCTTTTAGCTTCGGATTTAGTGATTTCGTTACTGACGAACCACCAGGGCGCGTCTGGGTGGAAACTGAGTTCATAATAGATTACTTTCCTTAGTCAGAAATATGATTTGTATTGTTTTTACTGTGGACGATTATAACATAAAAAACAGTTTCGTCAATATTCTCACAAAATACCTGTTATTTTTACGTAATTAAGAGTTTAAAAAATCGTTAAGTTTCAAAAGATCGGCTCTGCTTGCGTATATCACACGAGTGTTAGCTGAAATTAATAGTGACTTCACGTAAATTTTTCCGCAGATGGTTTACTTATTAACTATCGAAACGTGTTTAAACTTTTAAGTAACAATGCTATGGAATTTTGTGAAGCTTGATAGAGGAAACCTTCCAGAATTTCATGCATTTACGGCTTACGCCCTCATTATTCGGCAACGAAGTCAGCCTACGTCTCTCTCAACCGGAATTACGCGGAATAAAGCAGGATATGTCAGCGAGTTATTGTAGCACAGTGGGTAACGCATCGAATTGCTGCGACAAAGGACGTAGATTCGCATACTGCTGCGCCCCAAATTCCTCTTCGCGTTTATAACACATAATGAGACTTCGTTAACCGTCAAAGTTAAGCAATTTTCTGATATATTTGTTGTTATTTACACGTAAGAGCGCGCTTTCTCAGTAATGAGCATCATTGATTTCGTGACTCCGATACGTTTAAGAAATGAAAGATGGAACTGCTGTGCATGAAATAGCTGACAGGGAGATTTATACTTTTTCTTGTCACAAATAATTCAGCATTTTTTTCTGAATATGTAGTGATTTCCAAGTTAGTGGTCAGGCATGAATCTAAGAGCATAACTTAAATTACTGCGAATGAAACTAGCAGCAATCGTCTTTATACTTCAGCTTCTCACAGGTATTTATTTACGACCGAATCCTTGAGAACAGTAGACAGAGATGAATGATCCTCGCCACAATATTTTTAGATGGCCATGATATACGAAACATTTTGATTCATCAGATGCATGTTGTATACTACAACGAACTGTACTCGCCACACGCGCTCGAAAAGCTGTTTTGTTTTTAAAAATCTTGTTTTTATGAACCGAATCGTTGATGTATCATACAGGGAAGTAGGCTACTTCAGCGTTTGGATACCTAGGAGCAAGTTACAATGACATTCTATGAAGTTCTTATTGTATGACACTCTCTTAAACAATTTTTCGGCTTCGTGGATTTGTGTTCCATCCATACAACTAATTGAAGTCAGTTTGTTGGTTGTCCGCATCTCGTGGTCGTGCGGTAGCGTTCTCGCTTCCCACGCCCGGGTTCCCGGGTTCGATTCCCGGCGGGGTCAGGGATTTTCTCTGCCTCGTGATGACTGGGTGTTGTGTGCTGTCCTTAGGTTAGTTAGGTTTAAGTAGTTCTAAGTTCTAGGGGACTGATGACCATAGATGTTAAGTCCCATAGTGCTCACGGCCATTTTTAGTTTGTTTGTTGCCATACGCCTTTCGCTTCTTTTACTTGTGAAGCATATTCACGAATAAAAGAAGCGAAACGTGTATGGCAATAAAGAAACTGCCTTCTATTAATTGAATAGACGGAACGTACCTCCATGAATTTTGTAGCAACTAAGGAAAGATGGAAAACAGAAAAAAATTACGAATTTTTCGGGTGTTTCTATAGATGTATTTGAATGCCAGAATTCATATTCCGAAACGTAAAATCCAAAACAAGACGTCGAAGTGAATGAGAATAAAATGATGTAATGTGAAATTTATGACAGTTTCCAGAACACAGTCAATAGTCTATCGTTATCATGCATTCATGGAAGCACGTGGTCAGCGAAATCTGAACAGTATTACGTAATCTAGCAACACTTTTCGGTACTGTGAAGAATAGTATGCCTGTGTCGGCTGCAAGCCGCTTAGGGTTCGTGCCGTTGTGCCGCTGCAGTGCGCATGCGCGGACCTGAGCCGGTTTCCTTTTGATTGGTTGGCGTGAGGAGAACTGACAATAGCGTTTCGGTTTGCTAGGACCGTTCGGCATCGCTTCCGAAATGCCTACTTCGAAAACGAGACCTTTCGGTGAGCTCGCATATCGAACCGATCCGCAAAATGGCGGAAAGATACAGAATAGGGCGTGCTTCTGTTTGGTCGACTTAATCGTCGAATGACTGGGTCTTGGATAAAATTTTGATTAAAATGTGAGCTTGGTTTTGGAATTACTGAAATCGTGGTTAGGAAGCTATCGGTGTGAATAATGTCGAAAATCTAGTTCGAGTTGTATACAAACTTATAAACAGTTAATAGACAGAGCTATGTATTTGTCTCAGAGCCTCGCAGTGCGAATCACCATTTTCTCTGCTTCCATTAGACACTGCTTCTCCTCGCATCTCTGTTCTTATGTTCTGTGACTACCTGTTGTTTTATGACATGGGTATTGCTACCGATCCCAGCTGCTTGCTTGTGTATAGCAGTGTAAGCCATTCTACCTCATAAGATGAAATCTCATGAAATATGGCTTGACGTAGGGCTCGGCTCGGCTCGGCTCGGTGGTTCAGATGACGTAAAGCAGGCATCTCTGGTCTCCAGTGTGCATATTCTGCAGCGGCCATGAACAGCAGGCCGGTATGCGAAAGCCCCATGCTAAACTCAGGATAAGCCCAGAGCACTGGATGAAAACTCTCTAACCGACGTTTACCCTTGGCAGTAAAGGCTCGAGAATCAGATCCACCAGGTGTAGCGGCACCTTGCAGACCAGAGCCGAGCTGAAGATGCGGTTAGATAAAGATGAAGCTATTTGGCCCATACAGGACTGGTGGCTGGCTTGGAGATGGCGGCAACAACAGTCAGAAGCCCCCGAAATATAGCATATCGTAGCACGAATGCAATACAGGTGCTGCCAGGAGCTGAGTGGCGAGTGCTTTTAGCCACTCTGTCCAGGTATGTTGTAGCACCACTTATCATGCAGGTGATCACGTCAGTGCAGCGATGTGCAACAGCATGAGTAAATTCACTCCACCACTACCACAGACTGTGCCAGCATTGTTCTACCACCCCGCAGCAGGATTTTATGGGCAGCTAACATTCCCATGTCTAAAGAAGTTACAAATACTCTACAGTGTCTCAGTTATGTGACCAGATTTGCGATTTCCTGTCAGAGAGGTCACAGTTCGTAGTAATTGACGCAAAGGTATCGAGTAAAACAGAAGTAATTTCAGGCGTTCCCCAAGGTTGTGTTATAGGTCCTTTGATGTTCCTTATCTAGATAAACGATGTGGGGGACAATCTGAGCAGCCGTCTTAGGTTGTTTGCAGATGACGCTGTCGTTTATCGAATAATAAAGTCATCAGAAGATCAAAACAAATTGCAAAATGATTTAGAAAAGATATCTGAATGGTGCGAAACCTGGCAGTTGACCCTAAATAATGAAAAGTGTGAGGTCATCCACATGAGTGCTAAAAGGACTTCGTTAAACTTCTGTTACCCGCTAAATCAGACAAAATCTAAAAGACGTAAATTAAACTAAATACCTAGGTATTACAACTACGAGCAACTTAAACTGGAAGGAACACATAGAGCGTGTTGTGGGGAAGGCCAACCAAAGACTGTGTTTTATTGGCAGGGCACTTAAAAAATGCAACAGATCTACTAAGGAGACTGCCTACACTACGCTTGTCCGACCTCTTTTAGAATACTGCTGCGCGGTGTGGGATCCTTACCAGATAGTACTGACGGAGTACATCGAAAAAGTTCAAAGAAGGCAGCACGTTTGGTAATATCGTGAAATGTGGGAGAGAGTGTCACTGAAATGATACAGGATTTGGGCTGGACATCGTTAAAAGAAAGGCGTATTTCGATGCGACGGAAGCTTCTCACGAAATTCCAATCTCCAACTTTCTCCTCCGAATGCGAAAATATTTTGTTGACACCGACCTAAATAGGGAGAAACGACCACCACGATAAAATAAGGACAATCAGAGCTCGTACGGAAAGATATAGGTGTTCATTCTTCCCGCGCTATACGAGATTGGAATAATAGAGAATTGTTAAGGTGGTTTGATGAACCCTCTACCAGGCACTTAAATGTGATTTGCAGGGTATCCATGTAGATGTAGATGTGGATGTGGTCGTTGGCTTTAAATATTTTTCCACGTTTTTGGCAATCATTCAAATGTATCATGAATTTATTTTCACCGTTGTATTATGCTCAGTTTCTTCCACTTGTTCGTATGTGTTAATAATTATTAAAAAAAACCACTGTAATTCGTCAGATTGTGAAAGACTGCAGGTACTGTAAAACTGCATCTGTAATTTAAATTATAGCTAGCATATGCAGCTAGTTATCTTAAAGTGCCCCTTGCAGATGTGTCAGAGTTCTGTTGCTCGAAATGCAGCTTCCTTTGAGAGGTTAATATTCATCTATTCGTTTCACAATAAGTAATTTTCTTCCGACTGGTCGATCAGAAACAGCTGTTCGTTTAACCTCTCCATACAGTCAATAGGTTGCTACATACATAGATACATACATGCATACCAGTACTTATGTAGATACCAGTACTATACGTATGTGCAGATGAATTTCATCACTAACACCTAGTTATAGAAATCATTTAATATCTGCATGTATGACAAGTAGTACCACTAATTGCTTGATAAACTTGTCGAATTTCATGTAATGCTCTTCTGCTTTTGGCATGGCACTGTTACCTGGTTTGAATGGCAAAAGCAATAAGAAAGCACAGATCTCACGAACTTCAACTGAATTATGATGAGCGTAATGCTACTATGTGCCCGCTCAAAAGGTCTTCCATGTAACAAAAAGGTAAATTTCCGTGTTTTCATCCAGCGGTACTAACATGTTTACTTACTTCTAACATTTATTTTGTTTTGCGACGTACAAAGGAACTACTTCAAACTCTTTCCCTTTGTATTCTTTTCTCCCTCCTGTAACCATCCACTAGTACTCAGAATCCCGAAAACTGCACACATTAACAGATACATTTTTAATGCTTTTCTCAAATAATTCCACATGCTTGAGACTTCTAGGAACTAAAATATTTCTAAAATTCAGTGCATCTGAATCAGGAAGATAATCAGACACTTGGCTCACATGATTATTTGCTGGGTAGAGCTCAGCTACAACTGATCACTTGAAGCAGTAATTATCGTTCTTTCAAGCAATAGCTATTACAGCAATATTTTTTGTAGTCGTTTTGGTAATTTCCTGTAATATGCTTTATAAAAGCCGTTATTTACATTCACATTAAAGCAAAGTTTCAAAATTTCTGTTAATGTCCAACTGTAAACACGAACTTGGAAAGTACTCAGTATTTTTTTTTTTTAAGAAAAGAAGCTCGTCTGTAGCATCGTGGGAATACCATTAATTCATGTACACCAGACAATGCGAGACATGCAGCCTTGTTGTTCAACTACTTGTCACTGACCTCATCTGACGCGAAGTAGGAATTTACAGAGATTTGAGACCTTTACCTTACGTGGTTTGTTGAATTCGCATACTATGCTGGCAGGCTAGAAGACATGCAACTAGAAAGTTTTTGGGATCCTTATACCCATGATGGCATCATGATTGGCTATTACACCAGTACATACACGTCTTTTAAAAATAAAGTAATCAAAAATCGATTCAAGATATCACCACTGTTTTACCGCACATTGCGGGTGGTTGACACTTTATTTATAATTACGCGCCACTGAACTATATGTAGCAGCAGCTGTTCTTCACCAGCAGCTTGCAATTAGAAATGTCACAGTATTCTGGAAATTCGTGTTATATTTCGCAGGACGTGTACCTCTGGCAGCAACAGCTTAAATGACTGCCATTGGCTGCCTTGCTTTTAATATCAATCTTCCTGCTTAGTCAGCATGTCGAAACATCTTTAGTCAGCAAGTCAGAATATGTTAACATCTGCTCATGTGCATTCAAGAAATTGTTGACACAGTGTGCAGGTATCTCATAATTCGTTGAATCGACATAAACACTGTATGGAAAGCGTTTGCTGGGAAAGCAAATCATTAGTAACTAGCGAATCGAGTGTTGACAGTAACATCTCTGCTATTGAAATTTAAGCCTTCACAGTTTCTGTTGTCGTTAGTATTTGATTTCAAATAATTTTCAATGCGTTACATCTCGGTTTGTAACAGCAATAGATGCACGAAAGATGGTGACAACAAAGAGACATTTGAGTATATTGAGTGGCTGTTGCAACTGAACATCGAACACTGGAGTGATTATTTGTAAAAATGTATCTAATATAATAAATAATGCTGTTGGACAAAAGTAAAGTGCTGGATACATTATTAATATATTTATAAGCTTCAGTGAGAGCACTTCTGAAGCTATGTTTATGCACTTGTTACAAAACCATCGCAATTTGTTGCAACACATTGTTTTAAATACGATGAAAATAATTTCATCCCAAAGAAAACAGCAGGTTTATGATTAGCCAGTGATGTACATTCTGTGGCTAAACCTGATTACCTGGGATGCTAAGGTTGCAAAATCAACAGCATCGTTCCCTTGGGCTTAGATGGTAGAGGCAAATCAACTCATTTTTACGCACTCCAGTTGCCTTGTAGTGCTGTCTAACGCTCAGCTAGAACATCTCTCACAGGCTTGCCGTTATCTCGTCTATTCGATAAAGAAACACCCAAAGTTACAAGACTCACTCATGCATTTAGCAGTATTTGTGGATACCTTCTGCGAAATTTATTGTGAATATAGTTAGTAGCACAGAAGTAACAAATTTAAACTTCAAGCATGTTGCGTCAACTTTTCATACAACCCTTCGTTTACGACGTCACGCCCTGAACTATGATAGGTAGGTGGTTAGTTAGTTAGTTACGTGTTCCATTAATCAATAGCACGGAAAAACCGATATGATTTGGAACGTGTCAAATGCACAAGAAATGCACACAGGAAACAATGTTTTTTTTTTACCCCACAGCGATTGTTGACCGGCAGTAATGGGCATGCGTATCAAGTTTGGATGAAATCGGTCAAGCGGCTTAGGAGGAGATGTGGAACACACATACACACACACACACACACACACACACACGTATGTAAACCATTTTATGTGTATGGGGTACCTCTTGGTACACATGTCACTCTATGGCCGATGTATCTGTATATCCTAGGCGACAATACCACTTATGCTCAGCTCAATGGGTGTTAACACTTCTTTCGTGATACCAACATATACTAGTCCACAACTAAAAGGAAATTTATATACACACGGTATAGCCAAATGATAGCATATATCTTTTGCCTTTCTTAAATATTATTTTAAATTCTTAGTGGGTATGAAAATAATTTCAACTCCAAGCTTGTCTGACACATTCCCAGTGTTAATAAATGGAAGAAGAGATCTTCCATTGAACGCCGTGTTCCTGTTGTCTCCCTAGGGTGAAGAGCTCGATCTAACATCTTGTTATAATAACTATTCTTCTTATAGGTCGACTGTAGGTGGTTAACTTCGTCTTGTAAATAAAAAGGTTCACAAATTTTGTTAGGCCTGCTTACCAAGATTTTTATAATACCTCTTTTTATGTAGGGTAGTGGTTAGAATCTTTAGAAAGGTAAAGACTAATAATTGTGGCCCAACGTCCCGTCTACATCACTTCACCTCTGAGAACGTCTCCAGCAGCCAGAGACGAAAAGTTAGGAGAAAGTTTTACGTATCGACCAAGGCCTGCCAGCCGGGAAGTTCGAAGTGAAGTGTACTCTTACAATAACATCATCAAATAAAACCAGCACAATTTGCCGTTATAAGGCTGTATGGCTCCACATATTGTGGCCACATATATCTGTCTCCATTATGATGATTGCGCGCCCCGTTGCCCTGCGACGTTTAGTCGCGGAAGAACGCAGAACTGCCCAGAAATTTTCTATTTCGCGGGGCTTTTTGTTCATTTAAGACTGCCTAAGATTGGTCTTTTAGATGGATATAAATTTCCAGGTCCTCCAACACATCCATTTCTTTATCTTCTTGTACCTTATGCTTAGCCTTTAACGATTCCTTAATCCTAAGTGTTCTGTGCTTGAAATCCTCTAATATTCAGTAAATGTTACTGTCACTTAACGTCGTCTGCTCCTTAAGCAGGTTGCTGAGGTCCCCTCCCATTTGATCAATATAAAATTTAAGGCAATGTCCACAATTAATTTTATAAATTCATAAGTGTGAAAGACGTTCCGCTTCACATGGTGTATGTCTCAGTAGACGTTGTAAGGTGTTATAGTTCCTATAAATCGTTGTCTCTCCTGTAGTCTTAAATTAATAATCTGTTTTGTCTGAAAACTGCCTAAATATAGGAATACAACAATTTTGTTTTCTACTGTTAACACGCATTGTAATTAAAATGATGTCTTCCTCAGTACAGTGTCATGTTTAACTGATTTTATTTTTAAATTTTCATTTTTTTAGCGGACATCACAGCCTGTAAGGTGGCCGTTATTTACAGATAAGAGAGAATTTTATTTTGTTTCCAGTTTTTAAGTTTCACATACGTGAAGTGAATGTATCAGCACTGGAGTACTTATGTACTAAGGAGCGAGCGATAGGCTCCCATGTTGGCCAGCAGAGGCGGTTGGCCATCTGGAGCTTTCAAAGCCAATGGGAAGAGGTGCAGATACAGAAATCGCTCGTGACGTCAGGAGGGAGATACGTAGGGAAAGTACATTTATTTTGGCGCTAATCAAGTAACTGTTATTTTAAATATTGGCTAACGAAAGTTGTCTTTTGCCACTCAGACATTAGGAGGTGTGTATGGGTCATAAAAGCCATCCTTCAGTAATATTACAATACCATGAAAAGCTGATATTTATAAAGAAATGAATAACTTTGGCATAATAGAAGATCTACGATCTTACGAACTTATACAAACAATACCGACTGCACGTTCAAATTACGGATTGTGTGCTAGAGTCGGAGACATCGATAGGATGCTTTTCGATCCAGTCATGTGGTAGCCCACGCTTTGTTACCGTTAATAGTTCGCTTACAAGCAGTTTGAACATGTTCATTTTACAGTGTTTCTAATGTAAACCCACGATAATGGAATCCCATCTAAAAATTATTTGCACAAAGAAAAACTTCTTTCCGCTTCATTAAGTAAAACATAGTAGTATTGCACTTACAAAATCCGTAATCGCTGCTACTGCTCTGCAAGGGGACATGAAGCTACAAGGACATCTCTCATCTCCACGTAACAGGTATCAAATGGACTTAAGAGCAATTATGGATTTAGGAAATCATAGTACGACTCCAACGATAAATGGTGCTCACAGAGAAATAAAATTTGGTGACATGGTAAGTCCCAAAGGGAACGTGCAGGATAAGTGCCACCTTAAAATAAAGTGTGAGTGTTTTCAGTGGGAAGTAAATAAACAGAAAGGTATTCCACAGAGAAAAGGGAGTGAGAATAACAGCGAATTTTCGAAATTTTTGAAGGACCATATGTGGTTACCAGGATGCCACACCATAACGTAGTGGAAGAATCACATCCAGAGTCCCATGTAGTAATGAGCATAGACAGTGTAGTCGATGTTAAGACATACTGTGGTAATTAAAGGGAAGCCTCCAAACACTGCTGAGCCTCAGTATCAGTTACAAGATGGAATATTTCTTTAGCAAATGAAATGAAATGTAGTGTGACGAGGGCCTCCCGTCGGGTAGACCGCTCGCCGGGTGCAAGTCTTTCGATTTGACGCCACTGCGGCGACTTGCGCGTCGATGGCGATGAAACGATGATGATTAGGACAACACAACACCCAGTCCCTGAGCAGAGAAAATCTCCGACCCAGCCGGGAATCGAACCCGGGCCCATACACTGTGAAAGACACAGACATGATCATGAAATTCCTTGAAACAATAGTGCTATTAAAATTCTGAGAGCGAAAGCCTAAATAAGTCTTTCGAAATAACGTATGTCCAGTTTATGTGTTCGTAAACAAAAGGCAGGGGCTGAATGAGCCTCGAGAGGATGTGGGGTATTGTGACATCAGAAAGGCGATTAAAGGGATGGCACAGGCAGCGAGAGGCTAATGACATGTGCAGAGCACAGCAGGTAGGCGAAATAGCAGAGCCACGGGATTATGTGACGAGGCCGGCGTGACGTAAGCAGAGGCACGCCACGATCGCGACACTGGTAAACATACTGTAGATAAAGCACCAATGTAAATAAAAATAATTTAACATCAAAAGTTAATGGTTCTTATTAAAGGACCAATTAAGTCAATAACAAAGTCATTAAAAGAGGATAACTTTTCAAGAATTAATGAAATTAACAGACTGTCACGTAACTTTTGGAATTGAAACTTCCTGGCAGATTAAAACTGTGTGCCCGACCGAGTTCGAGTCTCGGTCGGGCACACAGTTTTAATCTGCCAGGAAGTTTCATATCAGCGCACACTCCGCTGCAGAGTGAAAATCTCATTCTGGGAACTTTGGAATTGTTTATTACATAATAATTATTTGAAAAGAATCACTAATTGATGATGGTAGTAGTTAGTTAAAAATGGTTGTTATTAATGGATCAATTATGTCATTAACAAAGTCTTTAAAAGAGGATAACTTTTCAAGAATTAGTGGAATTAACAGACTCTCACGTAACTTTAGAATTGTTTATTACATAATAATTATTTGAAAAGAATCACTAATTTATGATGGTAGTAGTTAATTAATAATTTTGAATTTTGGCTTCTGGGGCGGAACCAGTAGAGTTAGAACAAACAATTCAGTATTTGGGAAATGTAATTTATAGTTATCATTTTGGTTCTAAAATATGTGTCTTTGTTTCATGTATCCATACTTCATGTCTTGATGATGTGAGCATTGGGAATTATGAGCACACTGAACCATATAAAGTGCATTGATGACCAAGAATGGTGACTAGTCAGTAACCAGAAATGCTATTGACATATGCGCGAATTGTGGCTGCAGTCATCAAGCAATGTAAACACATCATACAGGTTCAACAATTTCGGTTAGCAAATAACAGTGCTTCTCGCCAAAACAGTATGTCAGTGCACTGGTCTATCAAAGAACGACCTTGGGTGGTAAGTGCTCTGTAGATTTCAATGGTGGTCAGTGATACACCAGTGTAAAAATAAAAAAATAAAATTGTCTTTTTCTTTTATGAAATATATCAAGTATTTTGTACACTAATGGCCATTAAAATTGCTATCCCAAGAAGAAAGGCAGATGATAAACGGATATTCGTTGGACAAATATATTATACTAGAACTGACATGTGATTACATTTTCATGTAATTTGGGTTCATAGATCCTGAGAAATCAGTACCCAGAACAACCACCTCTGACCGTAATAACGGCCTCGATACGCCTGGGCATTGAGTCAAACAGAGCTTGAATGGCGTGTACAGGTGCAGCTACCTATGCAGCTTCAACACGATACCACTGTTCACCAAGAGTAGTGACTGGCGTATTATGACGAGTCAGTTGCTCGGCCACCATTGACCAGAAGTTTTCAATTGGTGAGAGATCTGGAGAATATGCTGGCCAGGGCAGCAATCGAACATTTTCTGTATCCAGAAAGGCCCGTACAGGATCTGCAACATACGGTCGTGCATTATCCTGCTGAAATCTAGGGTTTCGCAGGGATCGAATGAAGGGTAGAGACACGGGTCGTAACACAATAGAAATACAACGTCCACTGTTCAAAGTGCCGTCAATGCGAACAGGTGACCGAGACGTGTAACCAATGGCACCCCATACCATGAAGCCGGGTGATACGCCAGTATGGCGATGACGAATACACGCTTCCAATGTGCGTTCCCCGCGATGTCGCCAAACACTGATGCGACCATCATGATGCTGTAAACGAACCTGGATTCATCCGAAAGAATGACGTTTTGCCATTCGTGCACCCAGGTTCATCGTTGAGTACACCATCACAGGCGCTCCTGTCTGTGATGCAGCGTCAAGGGTGACCGCAGCCATGGTCTTCGAGCTGATAGTCCATGCTGCTGCAAACGTCGTCGAACCTGTTCGTGCAGATGGTTGTTGTCTTGCAAACGTCCCCATGTGTTGACTCAGGGCTCGAGACGTGGCTGCACGATCCGTTACAGCCATGCGGATAAGATGCCTGTCATCTCGACTGCTACTGATAGGAGGCCGTTGGGATCCAGCACGGCGTTCCGTATTACCCTCCTGAACCCGCCGATTCCATATTATGCTAACAGACGTTGGATCTCGACCAACGCGAACAGCAATGTCGCGATACGATAAATCGCAATCGCGATAGGCTATAATGCGACCTTTATCAAAGTCGGAAACGTGATGGTACACATTTCTCCTCCTTACACGACGCATCACAACAACGTTTCACCAGGCAACGCCATCCAACTACTGTTTGCGTATGAGAAATCGGTTGGAAACTTTCCTCATGTCAGCACGTTGTAGGTGTCGCCACCGGCGCCAACCTTGTGTGAATGTTCTGAAAAGCTAATTATTTCCATATCACAGCATCTTCCTGTCGGTTGAATTTCGCGTCTGTAGCACGTCATCTTCGTGGTGTTGCAATTTTAATGGCCAGTAGTGAATATCTTATGTATTTATGAGAATTCTGGAATATTTCGCTGCAACAGAATCCGTGGGACAGCCAACTAGCTGCTTGAAAACGTGAGCTAAAGGTTCGTAATGTTTTGAACATAATGATCAGCAACCTCCTGTGATGTAGCTGCACACTTAGTGTGCAGCCGTTTCAAGGCGACTGCCAAGCCTGCGAGATGTGCAGAAACCGGCACGACTAGCGCTTCTGCTCGCCTGGCTGCTGGCAGGCCTTAAAGAAATCTACTGTGTGTCCATAAATACTGAGGGTTTATTCTGTTAGCAGTGACTTACTAGCGCCTCCAGGGGTTCAACTGGTCCTCACCACTGCACTCAGCTTCATAATATTCTGGCAATCATAGAGACCATAGTACAGGATGTCTGTACCACACTCGAGTACATTACTCTTTATCTGCAACACTGAATGACATTAGGAAAAGTAGTACTACGAGTTGTATTTATTTATCACTGAAAATTCAGTTGCGACAACTATTTGTCTACAACATGAAATTTGAAAAATCAAATGGCTCTGAGCACTATGGGACTTAACACCTGAGGTCATCAGTCCCCTAGAACTCAGAACTACTTAAACCTAACTAACCTAAGGACATCACACATATCCATGGCCGAGGCAGGATTCGAACCTGCGACCGTAGTAGTCGCGCGGTTCCGGACAGAAGCGCCTAGAACCGCTCTGTCACAAAGGCCGGCCATCAATTTTGATTGCACATTTAGTTTTCGGCACTACTATCTGATTTTTTGTGCTTTTAATACCAGGTGGTTGTAATTAAAGTGTAGATACTCACCGACGTGCAATGTGGACAGCAATCACAGCAAAATAGAGAAACTTCGTAGGTATGTCAATGCATTAATGCGGAACCAATTTAGGCTGGAAAAAAATTCCAATTTTGGCCACCACGTGCAAAACTGCCGCTGCTGATCACGTCGTTTTTCTGATGCAGCATCTCGACGACGTCTCCACTGCTCATACTGAACAATTTTTGTAAGCAGTGGTTAATGCCTTTATCACTAGTTTGACCTTTCCAGTCCACATTCTGTTCCTGATCGACTGGTTGTGGTAATATTTCTCTACGTCTTTCTTGCACTCATTGCCAGATTTGCACGTCGTGGGCAAAATTATAACTAATTTTTTTCCAGTGTAAATCAGTGCCACATAAACGCACTGGCATATCTTCCAAGTTTCGCTGTCATACGATACATAAAGTCCACGCGGGATGTCTGTGAGCAGCTGCACTTTATTTATAACCTCCTGGTATCTCTCAGTGTGTAAGTGTAGTGTCATATCGCTGGTTTTTGTTGTGGTGTATCTTTGCTGGCAGCCGTGTCTGTAGTGAGTCGAGCGCGGGACACGGTACCGTTATGTTGTGTAGTGTGTAGCTCTGCCTGTGAGAGGCTTTTTTTAGTATTCAGGTTGATGTGTTGTTACAAGTGTTATTACAGTAAAGTGATGAAATATGGAAGTGATTCAGAGGAAATTGCATCAAGAAGTAATGAAAAAATGAGCAGTTCCGTCGATAACGTATTTGTGTGTCCTCTCGTTGCGTGTCGCACAGCATCGATCATCTGCGCCGTGTTCGGTCTCCCAGAATGAATTGATGTGAATCAGTAGAAATTAGTTACCATAAAAGAGTGCAGTCAAGTGCCAGTGTCTTGTAGCGAGCGTGAGGACGTGCGTTCCATCATCGCGTTTCCGCATTATAAACAATCAGCCGCGCCGCGACGGTTACGCGCACGCTCGTACAAGTGAGAACTAAGAAACTGAAAAATTAACTTTACGAACAGTGTTATATCATTACTAGTGACAAGGAGGACTATTACCAGGTATCTGTATGTGTGACGAGCGTAAGAACTTTCGTTCGATCATTCGGCTTCCGCATCATTAACAATCACCCGCGTCGTGTCGGTTACGCGTACGCTCGTCCGAATGATATTTTGGACTGTTAATCATCATGATTGTTAATTAGGATAACATTTACGATTTAGAGTGCAAAGAGTGCAACCTGTGGTTTCCATATCATCTCGGAATATAGATGTTCATACCACACGTCGAGCAGTGTTGTGTTTTAACATTGAGTGGCTCCCCTAAACCCGCTAGTATATTTAGATAGATAATTTCAGGCAAGCCAGCAGCAGTATGGAGCAGAACAATACGACCACAGCTGGATTACCAGGTACGTGGTGTGGACAGGGTGTAAGGTCACGAAACGACAACTAGTTTAAGGTACCACCCCCACACCCATTAGTACTCCCGGGCGTGTTACAAGTATTTGAAGAGAAATGACGACATACGTATGGACAATGGAATGGACAGGCATGGAGAGAACGAAAATGAACTTTTCATTAAAGACAGAAGGATGGTCTTCCATCGAATATGTCTACTGGAATATCCAGAATGAATTGATAGAGGGATTACTTTTCTTGCTAGCATGTGAAGTGGTGGGCATTAATTAACAAGAGTATGGAATTTCACCTATTGAAGAGGAATTTTATTAAATGAAGATTATTATTTAAAATTTAAGTTGGCTTCGGAAAAATGAAGTGACAGACTTTAATTGCAGAAAGGGGAAAAGTATTCAATTGCTTGAAAGATAACCATAAAAGGCGCGATTTTTCAAATTCGAAAGACGAAATTATTCTGTAGGATTACTCATAATGCAGCAACATACTATGTAGATTAGGAAAAGTTAGCATGAGCGCGTATCCCATTTCTTAAAACATAGGACGAGTTTTACAGGTCTCACTACAAATTCATCACAGCAGATATATGTCTCTGAGAGGTTATCAGATGTGTTGGCCGCCGTAAATGTGCCTCATCTCGCGAACGAGTCTCGTCTCTTGTTAGCTGCAGATAGGTACCTGTTCGCCTGCCGGTTCCAACCAGCAAGGCGTCAGACGACTAAGCCATAGTCTGCCTTCAGCAATGGTGATGTCTGGAGAGCCTATCAGGTGTATGAGTGTGCTGCTTAATCAAAAATCAGCTCTCGTGATTCAGACATTTGTTAAATTTTAGAATCAGACCTTGAATAATCTCTTTCAGACAAAATTTATCCGATATCATTCTATGGATGAACAATGCATCGACATAAATGCTAGATTTGTATGAATGCGAAAAACGAGTTCGAAAACAACTTCTCCAGAGTAATGAACAACGGGATTTTGACAAAACTATGCAGAATGTGTAGGAATGAGGAGACTCTAGTGACACATTGTGAGGGTGGATACGGGGTGCTCGCTTCCCACGCCCGGGTTCCCGGGTTCGATTCCCGGCGGGGTCAGGGATTTTCTGTGCCTCGTGATGACTGGGTGTTGTGTGCTGTCCTTAGGTTAGTTAGGTTTAAGTAGTTCTAAGTTCTAGGGGACTGATGACCATAGATGTTCAGTCCCATAGTGCTCAGAGCCATTTGAACCATTTTGATACGGGGTGCTCTGATTATAAGACCAAATCTCAAATGTAGTGTCATATTAAGGAAAATTTTTGTTGCTATTGAGTTAAGTGAACTTAACATTGTTTCTGACAAATTCACAGCTGTAGGAATGAATATAGAAGATATTATTTTAGCATTTACGGAATATTCAGTCGGTGCCGGGAGGAACATAGATATAATAAAAACTTGAATTCGCAGTATCGATTTTCCACAATAATATTAATTTTATAGTTCTTTGTGAATCGTATTTCGGCTTTTCAGGCCATCCTCAGATGTACAGTACATAACTGATATATATATATATAACTGAAGAAAAATGAAATTGTACATTAACATACATACTTAACAGCTTAGGTTGTGTATTTGATCTAACGCAGCTGTACTTACTGTGTGGACAAGAGGCGTAGTAGGTTTCTCTTCCTTCTTTTTTTTTTTTTTTTTTTGAGTCATCCATCCTCAGACTGGTTTGATTTGGCCCACCACGAATTCTTCTCCTGTGATAACCTCTTCACCTCAGAGTAGCATTTGCAACTTATGTCCTCAATTATTTGCTGGACATATTACAATCTCTGTCTCCCAGTACAGTTTATTGGATATTTTATCAGTCCACCCAGTTTTAAAAATTATTTTGTTGCACCACATTTCACATGCTTACATTCTCTTCTGTTCTGGCTTTGCAACAGTCCATGTTTCCGAACCATACAATGTTGTGATCCAAACGTACATTCTCAGAAACTTTTTCCTGCCATTAAGGCCTATGTTTGATACCGTTAGGCTTCTCTTGAGAAGGAATCCCTTTCTTCCAGTGGTAGTCTACTTTTGATGACCTCCGTGCTCCGTCCGTCATGGGTTTTTTACTGCTTAGGTAGCAGAACTTCTTGACTTCATCTGCTTGGTGATCACCAGTCATGATGTTAAATTTCTTGCTGTTCTCATTTCTTCTACTTCCCATTACTTTCACCCTTATTCAAATTACTCTAGTCCATATTCAGTACTATTAGGCTGACTATTCCATTCACCACATCCTGTAATTCTTCTTCCCCTTCACTGAGTATAGCAATGTCTCCAGCGCATCTCATCATTGATATCCTTTCACCTTGAATTTTAATTCCACTCTTGAAACTTTCCTTTATTTCCATCATCGCTTCTTCGATATCTACATGAAACATCAGGGGCGAAAGACTATATCCCTGCCTTACAACCTTTTTAATCCGAGCACTTCGTTGTCTTCCATTCTTATCGTTCCCTCTTGGCTCTTGTACTTATTGTAGATTACCCTCCTTTCGCTATATCTTACCCCTGTTATTCGCAGAATTTCGAAGATCTTGCACCATTTGACATTAATGAACGCTTCTTCCAGGTCTACAAATCCTACGAACGGGTCTTGCTTCCATTATTAACTGTTACGTCAAAACTGCGTCTCTGGTGCCTTTAACTTTCCTAAAGCCAAAATTATTGGCGTCTAACATATCCACAGCTTTCTTTTCCATTCATCTATATACTGTTTTTGTCAGCAACTTTGATGCATGAGCTGTTAAGTTGATTCTGCTATAGTCGTAGCACTTATCAGCTAAACCAATCTCCGTCATTGTGTGGGTGATGTTTTTCCGAAAGTCAGATTGTATGTCGCCAGACTCATACATTCCCCTTACCACCATGACCAATCGTATCTCCAGCTATTTTAGAAATTCTGATAGAATGGTATTTATCCTTGCTGCCCGATTTGATCTGAAGTCGTCCAAAGTTCTTTTAACTTATGATTCTAAAACTTGGTAACCTATCTCTTCCCTACCGACTCCTGTTTCTTTTCTTCTTCCAATCTCCACCTACTCTCTGTCTCCTATTAATTTACACGATGTAATCTAACTGAAATCTTCCCATATCTCCTAGTCTTTTCCAAGTATACCTCCTCCTTTAATGATGCTTGAACAGAGTATTCGCTATTGCTGGCCGAAATTTATTGCAGAACTATACTAGTCCTTTTCCTCTCTCTTTCCTGGTACCAAGACATATTCTCCTGTAACCCTTTATTTTAATCGTTCCAGTACAGCCGCATTCCAAAATGGTTCAAATGGCTCTGAGCACTATGGGACTTAACATCTGAGGTCATCAGTCCCCTAGAACTTAGAACTACTTAAACCTAACTAACCTAAGGACATCACTGACATCCATGCCCGAGGAGGATTCGAACCCGCGACCGTAGCGGTCACTCCGTTCCAGACTGAAGCTCCTAGAACCGCTCGGCCTCACCGGCCGGCGGCCGCATTCCGGTCCCTCATGACTATTAGATTTTCATCTCCCTTTATGCCCCGAATTACCTGTTCAAAATCCTGATATACCTACTCTGTCTCTTCATCTTCAGCTTGCGACGTAGGTATGTAAACCAGAACAACTGTTTTCGATGTTGTTTTCTTGCCGATTCTTATTAGACTGAACTTGTTTACAGTAACTCACTCTCTGTCCTACCTTCCTATTCATAACGGATCCTACTCCCATTATATTATTTTCCGTTATTGTTGATATAACGCCATACCCATCTGCCCACAAATCCTTGCCGTTTTTCCATTCACTGACCCCCCACTGTATCTAGATAGAATCTTTGCATCTCCGTTTTCAGATTTTCTAGCTTCCCTACCACGGTCAAGCATCTGACATTCCACGCCCCGACCCGTAGTACATTATCCTTTCCTTGGTCTTTTTGTCATGGTCACCATCCACTTGGCAGTCCCGTCCCAGACAACCGAATGGGGGTCTAGTCTGGAATCTTTTGCCAGTGGAGAGACCATCATGACACTTTTTCGATTACAGGTCACATGTTCTGTAGATATCCCTAATGTATCTTTAAGGCAGTAGTTTTCATTGCCTTCTGCATTCTCATGTCGCCGATCATTACTGACTCTTCAATGTCTAAGGGGCAGTTTCCCACCCCGACTGCATGCATGTCTGTTCGCTCCGCTACCACCTTCGACAAGGCCATTGGCTGAAAAAGAGTGACCTCTTATACCTGAAGTCTTCTGCCGCGATTGTAGATGAGCTTTATTCAAAATTTAAGCGGTGTCAGTATTCGAAGCCGGAACCGAGGACATTTTGATTACTGGTCAAAGACTATATAAAACTTTCGTATCCAAAAAAAGTGATGTACATCAAAGGCGAATATTTGTTATAAAATAAGTCATTTTAACACAGGAATGAATCACATAAGTGACAAAAATCATTGTGTTTGTAATCAGCTAGGATAATGAGCTACGTTCGACTCAACGTGTCTTGTCTTTCTCGCAGATGGCTTCACAGTAGTGAAAGCATGTTGCACCCATTCTAATATTCCACAAAGTTCCATGTAACCAGATTGAATGTAAAACGTGAAAAATTAATGAACGCCTGTCTTTCTACGATTACAAGTCACTGCGTCTACCTGTTAACACTTCACCAAAATTTCAGAGAAAGTTCTTGCCTTAGCCTACGGCGTAACGCCAACTTTCTTCCTTAGCAACGATGATAAAGTGACGGCGAGGGGAAATTCATCTGCAGTAATGTGAGAACTTTCTAAACATTACAGAGAGCTCTGAAAACGTAAATCATCCACACAAACCTTTTACTGTTATTGCCTTGTATGTTAGCGGAGGAAACTTCCCCATAAAACATTAAGTATCCTACACCTACAGACTGATGTTACTTAATCAATTACTTTGGCGTGGCGTTCCTCTTATGTCATAATTCTGAAATAGTGTGAAACCAGTATTTAACTCAAGTCGGATAATTATATCTATGAGAAAATCAATTTTCTGGAAGTACTTCTCCAGAAATGTCAAGTGCTATACTGATTAAAGGTATAGATTTGCTGTATATTTCCCGTTGATGTTTGCACGACTTACATTCCTTCTGAAAGATAAAATATGAACCGCTTACTCTGAACACTTTTACTATCATTTTCACAGATCGAATTACATATCGCGAAACGCAGTGTGACATTGTCCTATTACAACAGTATCACGAAGATGGGGAAATGTTGAAAACAGTAAGAGATGTAATTACTCTTAAGTCATCACAGTGGTATTAACATTGAAGTACTGTTAAAAGAAATTTTTGAAACCACTAGTCCTGTTTCTTTTTATTATCCCATGGACCGAAATACTAACAGCAGTTTTGCTGAATTTAAAAAATATTTTACAAGACGTGGAGCGTAACATAAAAACTATTGAGAAACTGTAGAAGATGAAAAAAATTGTTGTTTTGGAAATGATTTCTTAATTTTCATTTGACCTTTCTGATGTGGCTAACTGTTTTTTATGTTTATTTCATTACATGTCTAAGTATAGAAAATTTATTTATTGCCAATGCGAATTGAAGGATTAAGTTTATAAATGTATAATTTAATTTTGAAAAAAAAGAAAAGAAAGAATCTTATCGTTGAGACCGCCTTAGCTTTCTGTGATCCGTGAAATGGAATTCCTGATTCTACAGAGTTTCAATATCGCTTACGCTCAAAATAAAAAATATGCAGTTACTGTATTGCATGAAAAATAATGTGAAAGCAAAATGACTAAATAACTGAAGAAAATAAAAATGATCCATCACATGGCACCATACATTCGCACTTTTCTCACTACATAACGTTCTAAGCGAAGGGATTTTAGTAGTTTTTAGGATAGTTGCTGTTACCAAGTATTCCTGATCAGGTTTGTGACTATTTAATTATTGTGTCAAAGAAATAAGATATGCATCTTTCCGCTTTACGTAACAGTGGCGATTGTTGCCTTATCGACAGTAATGTTATTATTTCTACATTAAGCTCACATTTAAAGTTTGATGTTCTTTTCTGTCCTACATAATGTGGTATCTACTTTCCACAGAGGATGCCGAGTGCGGAAGTAGCGATTGTATTCAGCCAATACTGACTTATTTCCGTTACATGCCACCCTAGTTAGCCAGGAATGGAGTTCACAGTAGCATAATCCAGTGGTAATATACAAATCAATACAGAACAAATAAATGAGAAGATAATAAAAGAGGGACTAAATATACATAATCCGAAGACTACTATCATTGGGGTATATGCAATAAATGAGAGTACCTCTAATGAGGAGAAGGAATCCCATTCTGGTAATTTAGGAGATACAGTCGAATCAGTAAACGAGCGAGAGGAAATGAGAGATTTGGTGACTTAAACAGCAGCTAGGGAACATCTGAAGAGAAACGGTAGATTCTTTTGGAGAAAGCATAGTAAGCATGTAAAGACCAGGAACGTACTGTAACAAACACCTTTATCCAGAATACAGAGATAAACACATCTGGAAAGAGCCTACATGGAATCGTAAATCGGTTAAGCTTAGTGTCTGACGAGAAAAAAATTGGAAGACACTACCGGCAGACGTAAGAGTATACAAACCACCATAGTGAACCAATAAATTTCACATAGTAGTGCAGAAAATATGCTAGAATAAGCTAAGACCAGCTATGAAGAGAACAGAGGATTCACTTGCAGAATTATTATTATGTTATAAAAAAAACATACCCGGGCATTAATGGAAAAGATATTATCAACGTTACTGCAAATAAATGGGTTGGACTAAAAAGGAGAAAAAAAGTGAAGATCTTAGAAGAAAAATGTGCAGGTACAAAGGGAGAAGGATGTGAAAGCAGACCTATCTAAAGCAAAAGTAAATAAATCTCCAGGACTAGGAAATAACGAATGGAATTTCTGAAGTATGGAGGAAGTGTAGTGCTAATAGATCTACCGAAACATTTTGGGAAACTAGAGTGGGAGATCGACTTATTGAAAGGAATTTCTCATATATTTGCTCGACATATAAAGAAGGTGACGTGAGGGTATGCACAAATTATGTTGGAGGAGTAAGTGTTATCCCAGCTAGAGCTAGGATTTTCTCCAGTATTTTGGGTAACAAAGTAGAAAAGGACGTGTCGTGTTTAAGAGACGTGCAAAGTGGTTTTGGTCAAGGACGGTCGTGGTTTGACAACATTCACTGACAGTTATAGGAAAAATGTAAAAATAAAAATGAAAGCGTACACATGATCTCTACGGACATGCAGAAAGCATATGACAATGTCCGTAGAATAAAATTACTGGGAGCAATGAGAAGGCTTAATGTGAGAGGAAAATAGATTAACCCGGTTAAAACGTGATAGAGGAACACATGATTACAATGAGAAACAGTCGGTAGTTCTGTTGACAAAGATTTAACAAGGAAGTCCTGCAGTGCGACGTTGCACCTTCCGTTTTTAGTAAAGCCCATTTCAAAGTGATGTGTTAACAATTATGATAGGAAAATTATTAACTGGTAATGACTCACTGTGTGCGTCAGGAGGTCGATAGAAAACGAGTGTCCAGGAATGCAGAGATCAATTTCGTATGGGATGTATGTACTACACTTCACGAAATGGACATCGTCGACATTCAAGAAACGTTCACAGGATACCATTAACTTGCACCATGAACACCGAATGAAAAATGGTGCGAAATAGTGATCAAAAATGTTCGCACCATCAAGATCGAAGACGAACTTCTTGGGAGTCACAAACCGTGTAGGACGTCCAGCTAGTTATCCACTCTTATAGAATGCATATAAAAATGAAAACTGATGCTGTATGATGAAACGAAAACGAATGCGGAAGAGTCTGTCATGGAGCTTATCGTGAATCTGGCAACCTTTTAAGATGTGGCTGCAGGTAGAGCGATAATGTATTTTATATGCTCGGAAAAAAGAAACATCCAGATGTTGAATTTGTCCAGCGGTTCCAGGTGGTACGAACTGCAGTATCACACACTTTTCGGGAGGGATAGTTTGCTCTAAAGGAGTATGATTCTTATACGCAGACCAGAAATCAACATAAAGCAAGTTATTTAGACCAGCTATTAGCCTGAATCATTGCTTATACCACAGCCGTAATTCTCTTACGCTCCTTTCCCACTCTTGCTTGCTGTGATGTAAGTATCCCTACTGCCCTTGTAAGATCACACTCACGAGAAAGAATCGTAGGGGGCAGAGAACCTCCAACTTCTCGCACCACTATCAATAACTTCCCGGCCAATTTACCATCCATGTTAACAATCGGCTTAATTATATACGAATGCGTTAAGTTACGGATGTCAGTTGATCTTGATACAACTCTCATGGTACCTCTAATTTCCAGGGTTCCATTCATATGCGTCTCCTATCGAAATACAGATTGGTCGGAGTTGAATATAAATTCCTTAGTGAATAATGGGATAACTTTGTTTATCTCATCTACAAATTTTCGGACAGATTCCCCAGTGTGCTGTGCATCATGAGGTTGACGTTTTGTTATGTAACTGCCTACAACTTTCCTTGAATCATCGTAATCTATGTCGCGCTCAGTTTGATGTGCATGAAGCAGTAGGTCACTATAATGCACGTCCTTGAAACGCGCAAACACCAGTTTTTGTAATAGTGAGCTTTGTTCTTTCTTGAATATCCGTAGTTTTTCTTGCCCACTATACGATCATATTACTGCGTACTTATTAGCAATCTGATCGTAAATTTATTATTATTATGATCTTCCACGTGCATATTTATGTTTAGTACGTGCTCTTTGGATAACGATTGTCCTTTACTTCATTTCATTGAAGGAAGGATGATGAACTACAAGGCTCTACACCAGTTTCAATATCACTTTCACTTGTTAAACACGTATTGTCACCTTTGTACTCCTCATGTGCATTTTCCTCTCAGTCGAACGTATATCACACCACACATTCCACTGACTCATCTTGCAGAAACGCTTACATTTCATCTGCTGCTTCTTTCTCACTCTGCGAATTTCCTTGGCTTCCTATTTGACGTAACGTCAATCTCGGCAACTATTGCAGATATAATGCAATGTTTGCATTGTTTATAGTTACCTTTGCTATGCTTCGTCTCAACAGCAATAGCACTGTAGCACTGTTGAGAGTTACTCGCCGGATAAGCAGTCCAACTACGTTACACAGCTTCATGCTGTGCTCACTATTGGATACCTCCAGCTCCTCTCCCTGTTGCCATTATCAGCCAATATTGTCACTGCATGGTAGACAATATGTGGGGTGTAGAATGCCGTAAACATCATTGGTCCCTTGCGTCCTCGCATTCAAGGGGTTCCTTGTAAAACAAACTTCTGGAATGTCACCTATTCTGGTTAACATTTATTCAGAACAGACACTGGTTGGGTGGTACAGGTAATGCTCGGTCATTGGATCAAAGATTAGAAACGACATTCTTTACTATGTTTTACATGCGGATGACCAGCTAACATCCTCTTGAGATGAAGATAATATGAAAAGACGCTGAGAATACTTAAATAGCAATATAGAAAACGGGGTTTGGGAATAAACCTGGAAACAGGTAGTGTCGTGTACGGGACCAATTTGGTGAAAACTGACGCAGGGGAAGGAGAAATAAAATCCTGCAAAAGATAAAAAATAGCAGTGGGAAAGAGAGTTATTAAAAATTTTAATGGAATGGTGTAGAATTATTATATTCAGAAGTAAACTAAAAAACGAACATTTCACAATGGGGTGGAGGGCAAAGTTCTATATGGGGTTTAGATGTGGCCTCAAACAAGGAAAATCAAATAGAAAATTACAGAAGTAGTAATGGACTGTATGGGAAGGCGTCTACATTTAACGAGGCAAAGATAGTGTACGAAATGATAGGAATGGAGGTAAATGGAGATATTCTCCGCAACTAAAAATTTTGACAACAGAGCGCTTCAGTGATACAGCAAGTACAGAAAATTACTAAACATTGGTGGCCAACGAATATTTATCAAGAAGCTCCCCAGAAGAAGAGGTAGATGCTGGCCAGGTCTAAGATGGGAAGAATACATGCAGGAAGCAATGGAAGACAGAAATCTACAACCAAGTGACTAGAATGAAACAGCCCTGTAGAGGTCAAAATCGACTACTCCTAGAGGAAAACGTCGAAAAAGAAAAGAAGAAGTCTGTTGAGGATGCCCTAGCCATTTCTATAACTAACTAAAAGTCATTCTTTTCATTACGTGTGATTAAGTCTACGTCATAAATGATGACTAACTGACAACCTCAGCTGCCGACAGGTGTTGTTGTTATACCTCGACTGTTCTTTCGAGAACAAGTTACTGTCTTCAAATATATAGTTAAGGCTACCCAGCCATTGACCTTCGTCTGTGCGAATGCGCACAGGTTGCCCAAACTCTTACGGGAATCGCCAAAGCGTGCGCGAGTAATGAGTGGGTGGGCAAATGTCTATAAGGTACAATACATATGTAGAATTGTGGACAGTTGTGAATGTGAGTCTCACGAGAAGCGTGCAAGGGATAAGTCCCTGCAGTCGCGCTATTCATCTGTGTCCTCGGTGGCTCAGATGGATAGAGCGTCTGCCATGTAAGCAGGAGATCCTGGGTTCGAGTCCCGGTCGGGGCACACATTTTCAGCTGTCCACATCGAGGTATAACAACAACACCTGTCGGCAACTGAGGTTGTCAGTTAGTCATCATTTATTCCAGGGAAAAGCTGCACGGCCATCAGCAGTAACTGTTCTTTCGAGAACAAGTTACTGTCTTCAAATATAAAGTCTACGTCAATTTGCGGGCTTCCAAAAATAGAAATGAATGAGGTGTGGTGGCCCTCAACTACGTAACCTCAGACTCAAAGTTGCAATATTAAAAGTTTTGGCTGGTTTCGTTGTCTAGGGGCTGGGATACGTAGTTGCCGCATTACAAGCCAAATACTGCTGAGTCTACAGTATACAATATGAATAGACACTTGAATCGAATGGTCGGAGGTTCCTATCTCTCGGCAATTGCGAATTTTGAATGTAACATAGAAATTTATAAATGAAAGATTGCAGTTAAATAAAATCTGCAGATACTGTCTTAACGACTTTAAATGATGAGTACGTTAGCAGAAATACCTTTTAGAATGCCGTTTATTACTGCAAAACACTTACTGGTGTCGATGGTCAAGCAATTAAACAAAACATATGCTGAATAACAGGGAAACAATAGATTCCTACTTCAGGTAATTAGTTATGAACAACAGCATAGCTCGTGAGATATTCACTTGTAAACGCATACTACGTCTTCAATGCAGAAGCCACGGAAGTCTATCAAGTGCACAAGTCGGTACTCTGAAATATTTCCATCCCCCGCGACCACACGCAAACTGTTCCACTCTCCATGTCTTTCCTGCGACTCCCCATCGCTCCTTCGCTTCCAGCAGCCTCTGTCCAGGACTCTCCCGTGCCCTCTCCTGTACCATCCAGAACTGCCTTACCCTCTCTCAAAACGATGCTCCTCCCCCACTTCCATACAGTCTCTCCACGTGTCCTTTTTGGAACGAACACTGTGATTGGCTAGAGCGCTCCCATCCTGTCTCCATGCCAGTGCACACCTACAAATACAATGAAACACATTCGGAATACTCGATTTACATTTAAATAACTTTAAATTAAGTAAATATTCCTACGGCTGGACCACAAACACGCTCTAACACACTTTATTAAATACATAAACAAATGAAAGTAACATATATCAAAGGAATAGAAACAAAAGGTAGGCCTGTAGCCTAATGTCTCTGTGCTTTCTACAACACTGTAAATATTTAACCAATTTCTTCATGAATAGTTTATATCGGATATAAACAAAGACATAGATAAATAAATATATTTATAAGCATGCTGCTACCGTTTTTACGTGTAACTGTGGAGTACTTATGGCCTGACGCAATCGATAGTAATCGGCCACTTTGACCTCCAATAACTCATGTACTATTCAAGTTACATGCCTGTAATTTATACGAATTTAGGCTTACACTAATAGCTTTCTAAAGACACGTCGTTCGACAAAATCGGATGAAACATTTAGATTTTGAAAATTCGTTGCTGGGTGTTACTAGTATAATTTATCGTCAGATACTAAACGTTAAGATAAAGATATTGAAAATCTGATTACACCATCAGAATCGTCGTGCAAATAATGGTAATGTATATGTTTCTGTTTGAGGTATCATCATTCATCTGGCTACTGTACTAACTGTGAAATGTCTGCCATTTTGGTTTCACAAAGTCCGGCATCTTTGGCACTCCCGGCGTGTCTCCTTCATCGACACAGCGTCACCATGGAATTCCCAGACACGTGATCGCTGGACCCTGGCTAACGTTCGGCGCCATGAAGCCGCCGATAAGCCACGGCTTGCCGAGAGGCCATAGTGTGGTCACGCCAACTCCGAACCTAGAATATTTTCAGGGCGCCACAACTCGCCTGTTACCTCACAGGGTTCTATACCATTATCTTCGCAAAATTCACTTTTGAGTATTACCTTTACTTTCACAGTTTCCTTGTCGTTCCCCTCCTCCACGATAAACGCTTCTTCAGACTTCCCAATCAGTCATCATAAAAACAGTTATTGAAATTAGTGGAATAAACATTTTTGAGTTATCCTTATGTGTTTATTACTGTTGTCATTCTTTTGTTCTGTCGCACCAGGCTTCTTTAAGTCCCGGATTAACCTATAAAATCGATAGCTTTATCAAAGACAACAGATATGTCCTTGCAACACAAATATCGAATACGACTTAATACCAAAGCAATGATTATCTGAGCTGTAACTGAATGTATAACTGGATTCGTAATTTACAGGAAAAAATCTTCATTGATATTGAGTAGTATTTTCTATGTGACCTCACTGCAGCATGTCAGAAGCACGATGGCCGAAGCTTCTTGCTAATGTTAGTGGTATTTATTCCTACCGCAGCTTTTTCACCTTCCTGAGATCTGTGTCGTGTTGTTGCGACCAGCTGCTGCTTGTCGCCTAGCCCTGCCCACTACTGCCCGGCGTTCTCCGACTCATCTTTCATACAAGTAACCCAAAGCACTACTTCGTTGAATCTGTGTTGATAGTTTTCATTCTCCATTATGCTCACTTGGATTATATTCCCGTCATTTGCCACTACAGATTGCCTATTGGGCTTCGTAATATGGAGTTCCAGCAGAGCTACAGATCGACTTATCGTTTTAAAATATCGGCTGTAGCAAGTATAGAACCGTTCTTCTGGTAGGCTATACATTTTTTTTAAACTGAGACGTTCTTAAAGTTTCGGAATAATATATAGAATCGATACATTTATCTCAGACGAAAGAACGGAATGGCCTGCCCGTTTCCCCGACATAAATCCCATCTAGCACGTGTGAAATGCTTTGGGAAGACGTATTGCACCAGGTCGTCCATATGCGCCGACGACCATCCAGCAGTTGTCATCCATGCTGCTCGAGGAATGGAACGCCCTGCCGCAAGAACGGTAAGAAGGCTATTTGTGTGTTTGTATGTTGGTAGCGCTATGTATAAAATCTCTGACTACACTGTGCGCAGTCTGTCAGAGACTCTCTGTGGCTGGTCGTAATGATGTGAAACGTGTCAGGTTAATAAAAGTTGTCTATACAAGATATTACATTACACAAAATATTACATGACAGTTAATTTTTTTTTTGGTGGGGTTGGGGAAATTACCCACTTACCACACCCAAAAATTCATCTAATGAGTAGAAGGAGTTGCCATTAAGAAATTCTTTTAATTTCCTTTTAAAAGCTATACGGCTATCTGTCAGACTTTTGATGCTATTAGGTAAGTGACCAAAGACTTTTGTGGCAGCATAATTTACCCCCTTCGGAGCCAAAGTTAGATTTAACCTTGAGTAGTGAAGATCGTCCTTTCTCCTAGTGTTGTAGCCATGTACACTGTCATTACTTTTGAATTCGTTCGGATTGTTAATAACAAATTTCATAAGTGGATATATATATTGTGAGGCTACATATTGTGAGGCTACATAAAAACCTAAACAGCCTATTTACAATGGGAGTAGGAAATGCTCAGTCGAAATGCCTGCATTCGACCCTTAACGCTGATTAGAGGAAAGCTCTGAAGTAAAACAAATTAGGGAAGCGTTTTGAAACTTGCGAAATCGAGAAGATATATTGTGGCGTCTGTGACGGAGGTAGTGGTTTAGTAGCTTTCTGTCCTTAGAATTACTTCCGATCTTTCGTGATCTACGTAGTTGCTTTTTAAATGCAGAGAGACTAAAAAAGGATACGGAGTGCGTTCCCTTTGGACGAAGTGGAATTCTGTCCAATCATTCGACGGTTTTCCTCGGCAAATGTTACGATTTGGTGAATAGCATCATAGCAGAGCACGGTGCCATAAGCCAGCCGCTCGTGGTGTTTGATAAAAGTGATGGAGTTGGAGCTGGAATTTAGTTGAAGCCAATAAAGTTCATTTGTTTCTGTGGAAACTTCAGCTGTAGTATGTGGACGTATCTTTTTTACAAACTGACTGAAATACATTACTCTTTTTTTTGGTGTGGAGATTACAGGTGGAGGCTGCTAACAAGAGTTTACGTTGCGTTAACGATGGTATTTTCTAGTTCAATAGTCAGATCTTGGACCTTTCCGAAAGCAGGTACTTACAGGCATTAATTATTGACTTTAGGGTAGTTTAAACCTTTCTCTGTGGACAAAGAGAGGTTTGCGACGCTTTCTAAGCTGATTTCACAGTATCGCAGTGCTCAGGATTAATCTGGCAGTCAATACTTCGGAGTAAATCTTCGGAGCATTGGGTAGCATAATTTTGTCGTGCGTGTCGCGAACACTAACAGCGAATGTATTCTAGGCAATGCCGCGACTACAACTTCGTGCTAGTGGTGCTCAAGGATTCACTTATCTGTTACAAATCACAGTGCTTGAAAAGTCACTGTTCTCACAACAACAGCGTTACAGTATCTGGCTGTGCCGTCAGTGAGATCTTGAAGTCACAAGCGGGAACTAAAAGCTGTCTTTAACATTCAACGCCCTGTGCCATCTACTGGGCGACATTCATGCTTGTTTCTAAGACCCTGTGTCACGCTATGTTGTCTGGCTGCAATTTCCGTGACAAGTCGCTACTAGAAGTCACAAGTAGGAACTAAAATCTACCACTCAACATCCCGTTATGTGCCACCTGTTGACTTACGTTCGTACTTCGTTCTAAGAACTTCGTGACTAAAGCTACGTATGTATAACCCATGACCGAAGAAATGAACCACGAAGCTAATGTTCTGAGAAATATTTTTCATTCGATGTGTTACCTGACAGCAGCGTTATTATGTTCGGCCAGAGTGTGATACTGAAACCCTTCCCCATCCCCCAACCCTCCGTCACCGAAATCCTGGTGGTGTAGTCCGACTCTATGTTAGGTTCACAGGTAATAGTTCGGTTGAGAACAGGTGAAGTCTACGAGTGTGAATGCAAAATAGAGATAGTGGCCACAAATTGACCCATAATGTAGCCCAATTTTTACATTCCCGTGATATTTAAACAAAGTTAACTCACTTTTTATCACGAAGACTAAAACCGCAATGCAAGGCACTTTGAAATGGAATGAGCCTGTCTGGATTGTAGTAGGGAAGGCAAATGGTCGATTTCACGTAATTGGGAGAATTTTAGGAGAGTGTGCTTCATCTGTAAAGGAAACAGAATACAGGACACTAGCGTGACCCATTCTTAAGTGCTTTTCGTGCGTTTTGTATCCGCACCAGGTCGGATTAAAGGAAGACATCGAAGCAATTCAGAGGCGGCCTGCTAGTCTTGTTACCGGTAGCTTAGAACAACACGCAAGTACTACAGAGATGCTTCAGGAACTCAAACGGGAGTCACTGGACGGAAGGCACGTTCTTTTCGAGCGGCACTATTGAGAAAATTTAGAGAAACGGCATTTGAGGCTCAATGCAGGACGATACTACTTCTGTCGATGTACATTTGGCGTAAGGACCACTACGGAGGCATATAGACAATCGTTTTTCCCTCGCTCTGTTTGCGTGCGGAACAGAAAAGGAAATAACTAGTACTGACACAGGTACCCTCCTCCATGCGCCATAAAGCGGCTTGCGGAGAAAGTACAAGGGTGGTTTGAAAAGTTCTCGGAACGGAATAGAAAAAAAGTGCTGACGTCACTGAAACTTTTTTATTTTTCAATGTATTCTCCTTGCATATTAATGCACTTGGTGCAACGATGTTCCAGTGCCTTGAACCCATCTTTAAAATGAGTTTCCTCCAGGCGTGCAAAACAGTTGTCAACTCCGGCTATCAGTTCTTCGTTCGAAGTGAATCTTCGTCCACCAAGAAAAATTTTCATTTTTGGGGAAAGATGGAAGTCTGACGGAGCCATATCAGGTGAATAAGACCTTAGTTCGTGTAATTTTGGCACGGCGACGGCACGCGTGTGCGGGCGAGAGTCAAGAGTCGCGGCACCCATCTTGCAGATAATTTTTTCATTTCTAATTCTTTAGTTAAAATGTGATACGGCCTTTCAGATGACATCCGGCAAGCGTGAACAATTCAAAGCACTTTCAGTCGGCTATCCTCCGTGACCATTTTGTGTACTTTTGCAATGATTTATGGAATAGTGACACATCTTGGGCGACCACGGCGCCTATCATCATCTAAGCTCTCCCGACCAAATTCATTTGTCCACTTGACAACAGCTGAATATGAAGGAGCGGAATCCCCCTGTATATTCTGGAAATCGGCATGAATGTCCTTTGCTTTCATACCCTTCTTTACGAAGTATGTAATCACTGCTCGAATATCGATTTCTTCCATCTCCTCAAATCAGTACACGGGAACAAAAACAGAGCCACGCCACCATCACAGCTCTCTTCCAAGAGCACTGACGTGGCCCGTGTTAACAGGCAATAAATAACACGTGAACAACTCACTGCGCTACCGCTGACCTCTCTTGGTGATTCCGAGAACTTTTCAAACGGCCCTCGTATGTACACTACTGGCCATTAAAATTGCTACACCACGAAGATGACGTCCTACAGACGCGAAATTTAACCGACAGGAAGAAGATACTGTGATATGAAAATGATTAGCTTTTCAGAGCATCCACACAAGGTTGGCCCCGGTGGCGACTCCTACAACGTGCTGACATGAAGTTCTCAACCGATTTCTCATACACAAACGGCAGTTGACCGGCGTTGCCTGGTGAAACGTTGTTGTCATGCGTCGTGTAAGGAGGAGAAATGCGTACCATCACGTTTCCTACGTTGATAAAGGTCGGATTGTAGCCTATAGCGATTGCCGTTAATCGTATCGCGATATTGCTGCTCGCGTTCGTCGAGATCCAATTGTTAGCAGAATATGGAATCGGTGGGTTCAGGAGGGTAATACGGAACGCCGTGCTGGATCCGAACGGTCTGGTAGCACTATCAGTCGAGATAACAGGCATGTTATCAGCATGGCTGTAACGGATCGTGCAGCCACGTCTCGGTCCCTGAGTCAACAGATGGGGACGTTGGCAAGACAACAGCCAACTACACGAACACTTCGACGACGTTTGCAGCAGCATGGACTATCAGCTCGGAGACCATGGCTGTGGTTATCCTTGACGCTGCATCACAGACAGGAGCGCCTGCGATGGTGTACTCAACGACGAACCTGGGTGCGCAAATGGCAAAGCGTCATTTTTTTCGGATGAATCCTCGTTCTGTTTACAGCATCATGATGGTCGCATCCGTGTTTGGCGACATCGCGGTGAACGCACACTGGAAGCGTGTATTCGTCATCGCCATACTGGCGTATCACCCGGCGTGATGGTATGGGGTGCCATTGGTTACACGTCTCGGTCACCTCTTGTTTGCATTGATGGCACTTTGAAATGTGGACGTTACATTTCAGATGTGTTACGAACCGTGGCTCTACCCTTCATTCGATCCCTGCGAAACCCTACATTTCAGCAGGATAATGCACGACCGCATGTTGCAGGTCGTGTACGGGCCTTTCTGGTTACAGAAAATGTTCGACTGCGAGATCTCTCACGAATTGAAAACGCGTGGTAAATGGTGGCCGAGCAACTGGCTCGTCACCATACGCCAGTCACTACTCTTGATGAACTGTGGTATCGTGTTGAAGCTGCTTGGACAGCTGTACCTGTGCAATCCATCCAAGCTCTGTTTGACTCAATGCCCAGGCGGATCAAGCCCTTTATTACGGCCAGAGGTGGTTGTGCTGGGTACTGATTTCTCAGGATCTGTGCACCCAATCTGCGTGAAGATGTAATCACATGCTAGTTCTAGTATAATATATTTGTCCAATGAATACCCGTTTATCATCTGCATTTCTTCTTGGTGTAGCAGTTTTAACGGCCAGTAGTGCAGCTGCAGATGTAGATGTAGAAATCCGAAAAATGTATTCTTGAGGCCCTGGGGAGCTATGGTCACGAGCAAAAGTGAGTGGGCGAGTGGTCCAGTTCGTACCTGTAGATGTCAGTGACACAGTGATATTTGCTGTAACATTTATTTATCGTGTAAATTGTTCATACTTATGTCTTCAGAGCAGTGATTGGCGGTTGGGCATAAATAAGCATGCTGCGAAGAAGTGCTGACGTATTGAATTGTGATGTCGCCCCACACGTCAGTGCCACAGCTGCGAACTGTGTCGGTGGCAGCGTAGGGACGAGGAGTAGTTGTCTGCCAGAATATCCTGCGATGTAGTGCGACTCTCACCTCAGCACTCTCGAAGACAACCCATCGCATGCTCAGATGGAGACTGCTGACTGTGGTCCACGACGTTATTTGTAGTGAAGACTAGGCCATGGTCATCCACCATGGAGGACCGACCAAAATCCATGCTGATCGTCTGCAGTGACCTATACAGGGTGGTCCATTGATCGTGACCGGGCCAAATATCAAAACGAAATAACTGTCAAACGAAAAAACTACAAAGAACGAAACTTGTCTAGCTTGAAGGGGGAAACCAGATGGCGCAGTGGTTGGCCCGCTAGATGGCGCTGCCATATGTCAAATGGATATCAACTGCGTTTTTTAAAATAGAAACCCCGATTTTTTATTACATACTCGTGCAGTACGTAAAGAAATATGAATGTTTTTGTTAGAGCACTGTTTTCGCTTTGTGATAGATGGCGCTGTAATAGTCACAAACATATGGCTCACAATTTTAGACGAACAGTTCGTAACAGGTAGGTTTTTTTAAATTAAAATACAGAACGTAGGTACGTTTGTACATTTTATTTCGGTTGTTCCATTGTGATACATGTACCTTTGTGAACTTATCATTTCTGAGAACGCATGCTGTTACAGCTTGATTATCTGTAAATTCCACATTAATGCAACAAATGCTCAAAATGATGTCCGTCAACCTCAATGCATTTGGCAATACGTGTAACGACATTCCTCTCAACAGCGAGTAGTTCGCCTTCCGTAATGTTCGCACGTCCATTGGCAATGCGCTGACGCATGTTGTCAGGCGTTGTTGGTGGATCACAATAGCAAATATCCTTCAACTTTCCCCACAGAAAGAAATCCGGGGACGTAAGATCCGGTTAACCATGACGCGCCATGGTATGGTGCTTCGACGACCAATCCACCTGTCATGAAATATGCTATTCAATACCGATTCAACCGCACGCGAGCTATGCGCCGGACACCCATCTCGTTGGAAGTACATTGCCATTCTGTCATGCAGTGAAACGTGTTGTAGTTTCATCGGTAGAACATTACGTAGGAAATCAGCATACATTGCACCATTTAGATAGCCATCGATAAAATGGGGGCCAATTATCCTTCCTCCCATAATGCCGTACCATACATTAACCCGCCAAGGTCGCTGATGTTCCACTTGTCGCAGCCATCGTGGATTTTCCGTTGCCCAATAGTGCATAATATGTCGGTTTACGTTACCGAAATTGGTTAATGACCCTTCGTCGCTAAATAGAACGCGTGCAAAAAATCTGTCATCGTCCCGTAATTTCTCTTGTGACCAGTGGCAGAACTGTACACGACGTTCAAAGTCGTCGCCATGCAATTCCTGGTGCATAGAAATATGGTACGGGTGCAATCGATGTTGATGTAGCATTCTCAACACCGACGTTTTTGAGATTCCCGATTATCGCGCAACTTGTTTGCTACTGATGTGCGGATCAGCCGCGACAGCAGCTAAAAGACCTACTTGCGCGTCATCATTTGCTGTAGGTCATGGTTGACGTTTAACATGTGGCTGAACACTTCGTGTTTCCTTAAATAACGTAACTATCCGGCGAACGGTCCGGACACTTGGATGATGTCGTCCAGGACACCGAGCAGCATACATTGCACACGCCCGTTGGGCATTTTGATCACAATAGCCATACATCAACACGATATCGACCTTTTCCGCAATTGGTAAACGGTCCATTTTAACACGGGTAATGTATCACGGAGCAAATACCGTTCACACTGGGGGAGTGTTACGTGACGCCACGTACTTATACATTTGTGACTATTACAGCGCCATCTATCACAAAGCGAAGGAAGTGGCCCAAGTAAAACATTCATATTTTTTTACGTACTACACGAATATGTAATAAAAAATGGGGTTCGTATTCAAAAAACGCAGTTGATACCCGTTTGACCTATGGCATCGCCATCTAGCGGGCCAACCAAAGCGCCATCTGGTTTCCCCCTTCAAGCTAGACGAGTTTCGTTCTTTTTAGGTTTTCGTTTGACGCTTATTTCGTGAGATATTTGACCCGTTCACTATCAATGGACCACCCTGTAGAGGAGAATGGCTTGTCGCACCCAAGTCTTCTCATCCACGATGACCCAGTAGGCGACAACGGTAGACCACAGCTGTGGTAAGCATCAGTTTGGTCGCAGCTCGGTGTTGAAGACAGCAAGCAGTTTGCAGGCAGGCCGTCATTGGTCAGCTTGCTGTTGTTTCACTGGCACTCAACAGGCTTTCTCCCTGTCTTTGGTGACACAGACAGAATGGCAACACGACTGTGTGTGTCTCTTAGCTGCTACAACCGCCTTATTTATAGGGCCGACCTCGTCCCTATGATGCGGTTGCTCTGGATTTATGAGTGCATTTTCTCTCGTTTATCCGACCTGCCACGTTCCTTGCCTCACTGTGATAATTCAGTAATTATTCCGGGTCTCCGAGCTCAGTTCTTTCTGCCTAGGTTTGATTTTGCTGTAGTGTTCTGGAGTTGAATTTATCTAATGTTATCTCACAGTGGCTTGTTATGAAACACGGCAACGTTTGCGTTCCTGACTGCCTCACTCTGAGATTCCGTACGTTGGCGTACACCTTCTTGATATTCCGACTGGTGTAGCAGCCCAGAAGAAACTTTTCGTGGTCTGAGATCGCCTTGTACATTTTTTAATAAAGTTAACCTGCACAATAATATTATCCTGCCGCACAACAGTACATTAAACAACGTACAAGGCTCTGTCGAGTATTTTGATGTGTATTACACACATATACCGGACATAAAGGGCGAAAAATATTGGGGGGAGGAGAGGGTGTGCACTACATAACTTCCACTAAATCCTTAAAGGTTATTTAAAAAAAAAATAAAAACTCAATACACAGTTCGTGTAATATTACGGATCTCAACGTTTAATTGGAATTTCTCTAGCTAATACTGTCCTCCCCCAAGAAAAATTTTTGTTACGAAACTGTTGATGATGTATTTGCGTTTCTTCATCGTGACAAACTCACATGTAAATGTCATGTTGAATATAAACGGGAACAGAAGTGCAGAAGAACAGTTCTAAAATTGTCACAATGTGTAGAAAGATTGTTTAATACTCATCTTGTTTCATTGTAATATTTGCGGCTGCGGTCTTCGTGTTGGTAATGTCTAGGGAATAGGTTTCAGATCCTGGATTTTGAATGTTAGTCAAGATACTTTTCACAGTTCTAAGACATCGCAGTTTATTTTCACTTCACCCGTGGCAAACTATCAGATTCGTGTTATAAGATGTTACCTTTCACATGACAAAATTATAAATTATTTCAGATGTGTATTCAGTTAAAAGTCACATTTATAAAATTACAAATTCTTTCAGATGTGCATTCAGTTAAAAGGCACATTTATAAATTTAAAAGACGTACATGGCGCACATTTACTTGTCAGTACCCAGACCGAACTTACTACGCGATTCTAAAAACATAGACCGTCCTGCAAAAACTTACTTACTCGAGTTTCAAACGAATACTGTTCTACTTGAAAGCGAATCAGAGAGTGCCTAACTCTTTGGCGCGAAACTACAACAATATTGAAATCTAGACCTTTCCAGAACCAGCAATTAGGAACATTAAATTTTGTACTTATTTTTCTTCGTATTTGAATTAACATTTACCAGTAAAACATAACTCTGTATATGAACAAAATTTATGGAAAGAAAAGGACTGTACAGTATTGATCATAATTTTGAAATGGAATTTTCGTAAAGTTTATCTAGCATATCAAATAAAAAATAACAAATATCTTATACTTTCTTCCATGTGACTAGTTTTTATGAAAAATTGTAACAGTTTTCATTTAAAGATTATTGAATTCTTATGAGAGAGTTTCGTAAGTAAATATTGAAAAATGCGAAATCTGTACAGATTATGATGAAATGAAATAATGAAATTTAGAGGATAATTAATTTCTTTCTTAAACACAAAAATAGAGTCCGAAAATATTATAGTACAGGTGAAAAAAATTAAATTTAGATGAATACTACAATACAGCACATCGGTCCCATTGGCTCTCTTGTGGGACATTAAATTTGCAATTTTCGATAGAACATAACTGAAAAAAGAATGGAACTGCAAATTTTGTCAATCAGGATAGCTATGCTGCTCTACCGCTGAACAAAGGTCCCTGTAAAACAAATTCCTTACATGCACTTCCCACTCTTTTCACTTGGATGTCATCAACCTTCAAACAAATAACCAAATCTTCATCAATAGCTCCTTGGTAGAAAATTGGGAAGTATGGAATGGCTTCAGCAAGGGGAGAATGGAATTTTCATAATTCACTCACAGTGTATTTCGTATTTATTCATCATTATTTAACTTCAATGTCTATCTGTTGAAACACTCAGTTTGCACACTTTACATTTGAGACTACCACTTTCATAGCATTGGCACAATTCAGCTGGCCAGAAATACCTGTTAGCATATATACTTTTCAGTGCCCGTTTGTTGGTAATTGTGACTAATCACAATGTAACATCTACACTGTTCAGTTGCGGAAATCGCAGAAATAGCGTTTAAACGAAGTTAGAATGCGGAGGGATACAAGTTGTAGTTCGTGAACTGGGGTTTTAATCTATGAAAAATCGTAACAAAGAATAGCAATATTACCGAAAAATGGCTTTTTAGGAAATAACTGATATAGGTAGATAATAGTTTCAAGTCACGTTTATCCCAACACCACTTTTTGCAATTCCACGGACGAAAGGAATGTTGCAACATCTATGAGGTCTTTATAATCGACACGACGGTACACGATCGTTACTAATGGGAAAGAAGTAGCAGCAATGATGTATCCATCGACGGCACTCTAGCCGGACAGGCCCCGGTAGTGTTCCGCTGCTCCTGGTTTATCGGCCGCTGCCCACCCACACAGACCCACTCGCCCTGTGCTGTGCTGTGCTGCGCGGCAGACCGCTGTTTACGGCCCCACGGCCCAAACACCGGCCGTCAATGGCTCCCGGTCGAAATTATTGCCCACCGCCACTGGCTTATTGCAGTGGCTGCAAAAACATTTCTGACGGCCGCTCTTGTAATTAAAAGCTTATTTATTGTAATAGCAGAGGCCCTTTATCCGAAATAAATAAACAAAACCGACTATTCTGTTAACACTCGTGATAAAAATCGTGCTGCTCCGGCAGCAGGATAAATTCTTGCTGTTTATGCTGTTCAGTTGGTCGGTGTGAAAGTAACGAAGGAATATTTAGGGCTGTAACATATCTTTATACTGGCAGGTAAAAGTGAGAGAGAAATATATGAATAAATAAAAAAATATACTGTGCAGGAGAATGAGTTAGCCTCTCTCTCTCTCTCTCTCTCTCACACACACACACACACAGGCTAACTCATTCACACACACACACACACACACACCCACACACACACACACACACATATATATATATATATATATATATATATATATATATATATATATATATATGTGTGTGTGTGTTTGTGTGAGAGAGAGAGAGAGAGGGAGACAGAGAGAGAGGCTAACTCATTCTCCTGGTTGGTTGGTTGGTTGGTTGGTTGTTTGGGGGAAGAGACCAAACAGCGAGGTTATCGGTCTCATAGGGTTAGGGAAGGATGGGGAAGGAAGTCGGCCGTGCCCTTTCAAAGGAACCATCCCGGCATTTGCCTGGAGCGATTTAGGGAAATCACGGAAAACCTATATCAGGATGGCCGGACGCGGCCGTCGTCCTTCCGAATGCGAGTCCAGTGTGCTAACCACTGCGCCACCTCGCTCGGTAACTCATTCTCCTGCACAGTATATATATGACTGTCAGTAGTACGCAGCTTCTGATTTTCTTTCAAGAATGGACCTGACACTCTTCAGCGATGTGTTTGCTGTAATAGAACTATTAGTCAAGCTGAAGCCGAGTGCAAAGAATTGACTCGAAACCAGAGTTGCCACGCATCGCTGTTACCAGCTGAGTTGTCCGAGTATTTCTCTTGGTTGAACTTAATATTTAAGCTTCAACCATCCTGGCTCCAACGTTACGACCCAGAAAGAAAATTTTACTTTTATCTCCAAGAAAATATTTGCCTACCGTCCTCGACAATACGCAAAGACCTGGGTTCGAATACGGGAGGGGACCCAAAAGTGAGAAGAATTTTTGTCTGACAATTTGAAGGATAGAGGCCGTGATTCTCCCAACAGGTCAGTTCATTAGAAACCTTTTTTTTCTTTTTACCAGTTGCTCTAACGACATTTATGTGGAAACATTATTGTGGTCAGTATGACTGTATTTGTGGGCACTGTTTCACGTGTTTGTTGATTTTTCAGTGGCAGAGATTAAATATCAATCTGCTAACATCAGGCACTATTTTCAGTTAGGAAAATCTTCAGCACGGGAGTCAGTTGCAATGCTTCGGAAAAGTAATGGGGAGGAACCTTTGAGCCTGGCAAGGCGTTACGAGTGGTTTTCTCGTCTTGGAAGTAGTCAGACGTCAATTGAAGAGGAATCACGACAGGAACGTCCATCAGCTTCCACAACGCATGCAAACATTGAAAAAATCCGTGTTTAGATTACGATTTACTGTCGCAGAACATTCGAGGATTGCTGGAAATGATTACAGTGTCCTGGAGTTCACGCCACCGAATTTTGACTGAAGATCACAAGATGAAACGTGATGCAACTGCTTTCTGACGAATGGAAAGCTCGTGTTCCGCGAATTGAAAGTAGTCACAAACTTTATGCGGATGATGATCCGTAGTATAAGAATACGACGCAGAAACCAAGCAACCACCCAGTCAACGGGAAACTCCTTCATCACCAAATCCAAAGTAAGCAAGGCGGGTGAGATCCCACAAGAAGACAATGTTGGTTTATTTTTTGCGATATCAGTGGGGTCGTCCAGCATGAATTTGTTTTCCATGGAGCCACAGTTAACCAACATTACTAGTTCGAAGTTTCCAATACGACTACGAAAGAGAGTGAGAAAGAAACAATCCGCATTGTGGCTTCCCGGAAATTGACTATTTCACCACGACAACGGCCCTTAATGTACAGTGTTGTGAGTCAGGCAGTCTTCTTTTTTCCTTTTTCCAAAAACTGCCACACTATTTTCAAGATATAGAAGAGAAATAAATATGAAAAAGAATCGTATGCAGTGCTAAAGATCACAGCTTCACACGAGTTTAATTATTGTTGTATACTTTTCCCACTAATGGAAGAAACATTGAGAAACTGCCTGATGGACCTTATTTTGAAAGTGTTGAGGTTTTACCGAAAGATATAGGTGTTCGTTCTTCCCGCGCGCTGTACGAGATTGGGATAGTAGAGATTTGCGAATGCGCTTCAGTGAACCCTCTGTCAGGCAATTAAATGTCATTTGCAGGGTATTCATTTAGATGTAGATGTAGAATGATTCAGGAAATGAACATTTATTTCGTCAGTTATAATTTTTGTAACTGCGTAGTTACGAAATAAAATATCTTGTGTGTGAGCAACGAAAAAGTTCTTATCTTGTTCTATCCGCTCCTATTGCTCGGCGTTTCAGCCAAGGAGCTAGCCGTCTTGGACCTCCACAGGCTGCTTCCATTCCAATCAACAGGTCCGAGGTTTCTGTCCTCCATTGCTTCCTGTATATATTTTTCCCGTCTTGGCACCGGGTTACAACTCCATCTTCTCCCGGGCGGTTGCTCGTTTAATTGTTTCCTTGGTCACCTTTGGTTCAGCACTCTCTGTACGAGCAATCATCACTGAAACTCTTAATTGTGCGACGTCTTTGTTATGGAGTACATTATCTCGCTTGCTCAACTTCTTATTACGTAGCCTGTCTTGCCTCGTTAGCTACTGACGTCTTCTCATATAGTCCTTTTCCACTGTTCTAATTGTCTCTCTCACTTACCTTATTTCAGGCCACGTTGCAGTTCCATATAGAAGTTGCTGTTGTAGTGGTCTCCAATCCAGAGACTAGTTTGATGCAGCTCTCCATGCTACTCTATCTTGTGCAAGCTTCTTCATCTCCCAGTACCTACTGCAACCTACATCCTTCTGAATCTGATTAGTGTATTCATCTCTTGGTCTCCCTCTACGATTTCTACCCTCCACGCTGCCCTCCAATGCTAAATTTGTGATCCCTTGATGCCTCAGAACATGTCCTACCAACCGATCCCTTCTTCGAGTCAAGTTGTGCCACAAACTCCTCTTCTCCCCAATTCTATTCAATACCTCCTCATTAGTTATGTGATCTACCCATTTAATCTTCAGCATTCTTCTGTAGCACCACATTTCGAAAGCTTCTATTCTCTTCTTGTCTAAACTATTTATTGTCCACGTTTCACTTCCATACATGGCTACACTCCATTCAAATACGTTCAGAAACGACTTCCTGACCCTTAAATCAAGAGTATGTTCTCCAAATAGGGTATAAAATATTAATTTCTTTTTTTTCAGCTGAACCTTATTATTCCTTATAATGCCATGGAAAGCTTTAGTAGCTCTGTCCCGCAATAGTATTCTGGACTTTAGTTTTATCTGGTAATGTGTAAAAATTGTGTATCTTCTGCAGAAAATTTCCTCTACCTCGCGAAAAAGTTTGACTCTTCACTGAGGCGGCAGGGCTTGCGGTGCTGGGGCCACAGCACCACCTGTCGGACAGTAGTCCCACACAGCACAGCAACGGCGGCAGCCGCGTCTGCGGCGAGCAGCTGGCCGCGCCTCCTCTCCGCTGGAAGCGCCACCGTCTGCGGAGGAGGGCAGCGCGGCGGCCGCCGAGGTAACAGTCGGCTCATTCATCTGCACAGAAAACAAATACCCACGTTAAAATGCTTACAGCTTCACCACTCCCGACAATGAAATGTGTTACATTTGCACGAAGATAGTAACTGTTCTCGAAATAACAGACACCATTGATGACCGTGCACCTGCTCTAGAATAAATGATGATTAATTGAAAACCTCAGCTGCCGACAGGTGTTGTTGATATACCTCGATGGGGACAGCTGAAAATGTGTGCCCCGACCGGGACTAGAACCCGGGCTCTCCTGCTTACATCGCAGACGCTCTGTTGCGAATAAATTACGAATAGGCGTGTGTTAAGCTGTCTGTGAAGTGAAATAGCAGTAGGAGCCGCTGTTATACGCATTAAAGTGCTTCGACAGATTAAAGGCCTCCACACAGGGTTAGTACACAACTGAAGGAGCCGGCGCGGCGTAGCGCCTGATAACAGGAAACCTCCACTCAGAGCGGTTTCGTGACAGACCCGGGGATCGGAAGGAAGCCAGGGTGATGGGAAATTCCCCAAGCATCATAGTAACGTCGCAGGAGACTATATAAACGGCAGCTTGTAACCTCCCCCTCTTCACTTAGCGACCTTAATGACAGTGAAAAATTAAACCGCGTGCACCTAATGGAAATTTGGGAAAAGCAATCGTCACCGAAGTCAATCTGTCGGTAAAGAGAGAGGAAAGGGTTACATCTAAATGAAAGGAAGCATGCAAATGAAATTGGTGAAAATTTATTGTGAAAAAAGTGTAAAATTAATAAAGAAAGTAAATGTGCGGTGGTTACGTTAACAATTAATTGGCGTTCATTAGATATTTGAGATTTGGGGAAAATTACGGTCGCCAGTCCTATGGACAACTACTATAATAACTGAAAATGAAAGATTAATGCACATATAATTAGCACTAAAAAAGTGGCAATTGAAGGTTGACACGTGCTGTGCGCAAACTGAATGTTTGTCAGAAGTAATAAATTTCGCTACACTCTGACTTAATTTAGCAAAAGAATTAATAAAACCGGAAAATTGAAAGTTAATTTAGTGACTGAAATTAATAGTGAACTTTGTTTCTGAAGCACTACGAAATTCAATAAAATAAGGTTAGTCTTGGGCTACCTCAACAATCATCTCAAAAGCTACTTGAATCTACGCAATTTAGAAATAAGAGATTTAGCTTTGAACTTGAATTAAATGATTCTGAACAATTAACAATAGTAAAATTTAGTACGTACCAAGCTGAGCTGCAGTCACAGGTAAGCTAACATATGGTAACAAAACTCGCACTCTTTATTTGTGCTTGTGTAATCTAAATATTGTAGCCAGCTATGAATACTTTAACTGAACTTTGAAATTAAAGCAGTGAAATGGAATGATATTACTTTACTGCTGGCGTTTGAATTTCAACGACACTCAGGTTCATTCCGGAAAAGGGAGGGACCCTGCTTGGCAATGCAATTGGGACAATGAGCAACAAAGGTTCATGCTAAGTGGCTGTAATTTTGTGAATGGAACAATTTTAAAAGCTGAGGTCTGCCATACAGTTCAAAAACTTTACGTGCTTCCAGTCTTCATTGTTCGTTGATTGAAGGTTTGAAGTCGTCGGTCGAGGAGGTGGCGACACTCAATCATTGTCGGCCGTCGCTGTTGCAGAAGCTGGATGTTGGCGCGCCTTCTTCTCGACACTGTCACCAGGCGAAACGGGCTCTTGATGTGCGCCAGCAAATGCTTCCCGTCCGCGACACCATGTCAGAAACTATCATAGCAAGTCGAGCGGAATTACATGCTGCCAAACCCCGAAAGCGCGGCAACTCGCGGGAGCGTCACACAACACACCTCCTCCACCGCCCTACTCCAGCCAGACTCCTCTCTTCCCGCGCTCCATGCGGCAGAGTTCACGCTACCAAAGATCCTTAACACTTTGGTTCTCCACACGACCTATCGATGTAATCGTTCGATAGCATAGTTTTCCCTAGGCAAGACCCAGCGTAAAAATACAAATAATATTTACAATACAAACCAATTATACATCGACATAAATGCATATATATATATATATATATATATATATATATATACATATATATAAAACAATTACAATATATAAAGACACAGAAATGTCATACCTTCATGTAACAAAATAAGGAAAAAATTTATACTACAATAGATGGAAATAGGAGGATATGCATTTCCGGCGTTACAAGCTTAACAGCCTGTCGAGGATTTCGCTAGTATTCTGCCTCCGACGTGGTCACCGCGCTACTCTGTCTCAGGGGCGGGACTTAGACTCTCGCGGCGTCTAGTTGCACAGAGTACTAGTTACACCTCCCACAGTTTAGTTCAGGTGTCAGCGCCTCGTAAGCTTGAGTAATGTTTACTCTAACTCTCTTTCTTCTTAATTAGAAGCTTATTTACGATCACACCGTGTTCCCTGGTTTAAAAGTTATTCCAGCTTTACAGATTCTGCTCCAGAACTACGAGCTGGACGAGTCCACTCCGCCTCAGCCAGGTTAGTGTCTAGCTCCCTCTTCCTGATCCGCTCGCAGGAAACAAATCAGACACGACGGCTCTATCCACCTGAACCATCGAGGACCCAGACGAATAGCGCGACTGCAGGGACTTATCCCATGCACGCTTCCCGTGAGACCCACATTCACAGCTGTCCACAATTCTACATACGTAGTGTACCTAATAGATATTTGCCCATCCACTCATTACTCGCGCACACTAAGGTGACGATTCCCGTAAGAGTTCGGGCAACCTGTGCGCAGCCGGCTGGAGTGGCCGTGCGGTTCTAGGCGCTACAGTCTGGAGCCGAGCGATCGCTACGGTCGCAGGTTCGAATCCTGCCTCGGGCATGGATGTGTGTGGTGTCCTTAGGTTAGTTAGGTTTAATTAGTTCTAAGTTCTAGGCGACTGATGACCTCAGAAGTTATGTCGCATAGTGGTCAGAGCCATTTGAACCATTTGAACCTGTGCGCATTCGCACAGACGAAGGTCAATGGCTGGGTAGCCTTTAACTACATATATGAAGATAGTAACTGGTCTCGAAAGAACAGATACCACAGATGACAGCGCAGCTTCTCTAGAATAAATCTTACAGGAATCGTCACCTTAGCGTGCGCGAGTAATGAGTGGATGGGCAAATATCTATTAGGTACACTACGTATGTAGAATTGTGGACAGCTGTGAATGTGGGTCTCACGGGAAGCGTGCAAGGGATAAGTCCCTGCAGTCGCGCTATTCATCTGTGTCCTCGGTGGCTCAGATGGACAGAGCGTTTGTCATGTAAGCAGGCGGGGCACATATTTCAGCTGTCCTCATCGAGGTACATCAACAACACCTGTCGACAGCTGAGGGTTTCTATCAATTATCGTTGTTACGTTTGCATTTGGGAAAAGGGAATGATGGATCAAGACTGACTGTACGTGAGGATAATGTTGAATATTTACTTCAGAGAACAAGTAATCCTCTGAGATGAAAGACGTATTTAGAATAAAACATGGAAATCTTATATCTTCGCTCTCAAGTGATTAGGCTCTCAGTTGATTAGACACTATTACGGTCTCCATATGTTTACAAATGTCGCTTGGATTCCGTAGGTTTTGGTCGTTGTAATACATTTAACTTCACTGAAAAAGAGCTGCCATTTAGCTCCACATGTGAGATAAACCAAATAATGTGTGATTTTAACTCTAATATAGGAGAGGGAAGATTTGAAGAACTAGTCGGTCCATATGGACTAGGGGTACGAAATGATCGAGTCGAACGGCTTTGTCAATTTTGTCAAGAGGAAAAGATGAAGATGACAAAGATTTGGTTCGAGCTACCAGCAAGGCGCCTGTACAGATGGAGAAGCTCCAGCTGATCAGCCTTGACAATATAATACTGGCCTCTCTAATAGGATATCATGAATCCAGTCACGTAACTGAGACGATATTCCATAAGTAAGCAACTTCATTACGAGCCACTTGTGTGGTATAGTGTCAAAAGCCTTCCGGAAGTCCATAAATGCGGAATCAATTTGAAATCCATTGTCAACAGCGCTCACCAGTTCGTGCGAGTGAAGAGCTAGTTGTGTTTCATAAGAACGGTGTTCTCTAAAGCCGCGTTGACTGTGTATCAGTAGATCGTTTCCTTCATGATAATTCATAATGTTCGAACACAATATATGTTCCAAAATCCTGCTGCATATCGACGTTAATGATATGGGTCTGTAATTTAGTGGATTACTACTACTACCTTTCTTGAACATTGGTGTGACCTGTGCAACTTTCCTTTCTGAAAGGAACCTAATTGCTATACCGACTGGATCGGAAAACTTGCTTTTATTAAGTGATTTACGTTGCTTCACTACTCCGAGGATATCTATTTCTACGTTACTCATGTTGACAGCTGTTCTTGATTCGAATTCTGGAATATTTACTTCGTCTTATTTTGTGAAGGCATTTCGGAAGGTTGCGTTTAGTAACTCTCCTTTGGCAGCACTGCTTTCGGTAGTATCTTCATTGCTATCACGCAGAGAAGGCATTGATTATGTCTTGCCACTAGCATACTTCACATACGACCAGAATCTCTTTGAATTTTCTGCCAGTTTTCAAGACGAAGTTTCGTTGTGGCAACTGTTGTAAGCATCTCTCATTGAAGTCCACGCTAAATTTCGAACTTCTGTAAACCATCACCAATCTTGCAGATTTTCGTCTCTTTAAATTTGGCATTTTTGTCGTTGTTTCTGGAACAGTGTTCTGACCCATTGTGTGTACGAAGGAAGATCTTCTTCGTCATTTGTTAATTTATTTGGCACAAACCTCTCAATTGCTGCCGATACTATTTCTTTGGATTTAAGCCACATCTGGTTTACACTTATGTTGGTAATTTGGAAGGAGTGGAGACTGTCTCTCAGGAAGGCGTCAAATAAATTTTTACCTCTTTTCTTGAATACGTAAATTTTTCGTTTATTTTTGTAGGATTTGGGGGGATTGCAATATTCAGTCTTGCTACGACAACCCTGTGTTCACTAAACCCTGCATCCGTTTTGATGATTGCTATTAACTCGGGATTATTTGTTGCTAAGAGGTCAAGTGTATTTTCACAACCGTTTAGTATTCGCTTGGGCTCATGAAGTAACTGCTCGAAGTAATTTTCAGAGAATGTGTTCATCACAATTTCGGATGATATTTTATGTATACCTCCGTAGTTAAACATGTATTTTGGCCAACGTATCGAGGTAAGTTAAATTCACCACCAACTATTATTCTATGAGTCGGGTATGTGTTTGAAATCAGAGTCAAGCTTCCTTTGAATCTTTCAGCAATTGTATCATCTGAGTTGGAAGGTCGATAAAAGCATCCAGTTATTATTTTGTTACGGTTGCCAACAATAACCTCTGTCCATACTAGCTCGCAGGAACTGTCTGCTTCAATTTCGCGACAAAGCAAACTACTTGTAACAGCAACAAACACGCCACCGCCAACTGTGTTGAGTCTGTCCGTTCGGAACGCCGCTAGATTCATCGCAAAAGTTTCGGCTGAACTCCGGGTTTAGCCAGCTTTCAACGACTATAACGATTTGAGCATCAGTGTTTTCTATTAGCACTTGGAGCTCTGGTACTTTCTCAACACAGCTAAGACAATCTACAACTGTTACACGTCGGGTTCCTGTATCTACGTTCTTCCTGTGTTCAGCCTGCATCCCTTTGTAACTGAAGCCCTTCATGCGTTTTCCCGAGATACTGTAACCTAAAAAACCACCCAGTCCACGACACACAGCCTCTGCTACTCATGTAGCCGCCTCCTGTATGTAGTGGACTCCTGACCTATTCAGCGGTACCCGAAACGCAACTACCCTATTGCGCAAGTCGAGGAATTTACAGCCTACACGGTCGCAGAACCATCTGACCCTCTGATTTAGGCCGGCCCCCGTGGCCGAGCGGTTCTAGGTGCTTCAGTTTGGAACCGCGCGACCGCTACGGTCGCAGGTTAGAATCCTGCCTCGGGCATGGATGTGTGATGTCTTTTGGTTAGTAGGTTTAAGTAGTTTTAAGTTCTAGTGAACTGATGACCTCAGATGTTAAGTCCCATAGTGCTCAGAGCCATCTGTAACTCTGATTCAGACCCTCCACTCGGCTCTGTACGAGAGGTCGGCAATCGGTCCTGTCGACTGTGCTGCAAATGGTCAGCTCTGCTTTCATCTCGCAAGCAAGACTGGCAGCTTTTACCACTCGTGTTAGCAACTTGAAATCAGAGAGAATCTCTTCCAATCTAAAGCGAGACACATCGTTGGTATCGACGTGAGCCACCACTGCTGCTCCCTGTGCTCTTCATGGAATCGGGAAGATCCCGTTCCACATCTAGAATGACTCCATCCGGTATGCAAACGGAGTGCACATCCTCAGCGCCGTCTGTGGCGCTGGTGGAACTCACGCAAGTGGCGCGTCTCTATGACAATGACATCATACCGCATCTTTGGCTGGTTCAAATGGCTCTGAGCACTATGGGACTTAACATCTATGGTCATCAGTCCCCTAGAACTTAGAACTACTTAAACCTAACTAACCTAAGGACAGCACACAACACCCAGCCATCACGAGGCAGAGAAAATCCCTGACCCCGCCGGGAATCGAACCCGGGAACCCGGGCGTGGGAAGCGAGAACGCTACCGCACGACCACGAGATGCGGGCATACCGCATCTTTGCTCCAATGGTACTTTTGCCCTGGCTGTGTCTTGTTCGGACGACACAGCACGACCATCTCCTTGCGCAAGAATACTTTCACGTCCCGTGCGAGAACGACTTCAGTTACCAGTACATTGGGTTTTTAGCGTAAGTGCGTCGTCTGAGCTATACATTTGATTATTTGTGTAGTGGAAAAATGAGCAACTCAGTGAATGAACTTTTCTGCAGGAGGAATCACAGTGAGGACTCTTGGTATGAACTTAATGTAATTCAAAAAATTGTTTCGGAGCCGTTTCCGACATCGAGTTACCTTTCCTGTCACGGCTTAGCAACCGAGACCAAGCGTTATGTTATACGAGCGGATTTTACTACACATTTAGCGGTCGACCGTCCCTCTTTCTAAAAGCTTCTGGCTTACAGGTGCAGGTGCCGGAATACACGGTACAAGACCGCCGTGTAGCGCAACGCCTTTTCCGTGCTCCTATACTAAGTGATTTATTGAGGCAGATAAGACCCGACGCTACGTAAATCACCAGATAACTTTGTTAATAAACTCGGCGCGCACGGCTTTTACGGTCGCGCTGATGTATTAATGGAAGCGGACGAATGTGTGGCGGTATTTTTGGCACGTAGGCGCTTTACGCAAGCCCGATGGGGAGCGGGTAGGGCTGCCGGCCACGGTGTGGAATATTAAACACCGCCGCCCAGACGTATTTATCCGCGGGAACCCCCGATCTGCAGTCGGAGCGCGCGCGTTACGTGAGCACCAGGTTCAGCCTGCAAGTGGCGGGAAGCTTCTTTGGAGGGGGGAACAGGTGCGCGCTAGGCAGACGGCGCGCTGCGTGTTTAACTGATGGTATCAGTGTGCGTCGGGGACCTGTAGGCTTCCAATGTAGTGCAGTTCCCTCAGGGGCTTTAGCCCATGCACTTTAATACACGGTTATGTATGAAGGCATGTGTCTCTTCGACTCTGAAAGACAGATAGACACAGGGTTACTCTTGTTAACGTTTAAAAACCCCAGAAGGGACGTAGATGACATTGAGACTAGTAATATATTACTCGACACGTGGGGTCGCAAATGTCGCAAAACACCCCGAAGATGGATATTAAATGGCCGGCGGGTGTGGCCGAGCGGTTATAGGAGCTTCAGTCTGGAACCGCGCGATCGCTACGGTCGCAGGTTCGAATCCTGCCTCGGGGATGGATGTGTGTGATGTCCTTAGGTTAGTTCGGTTTAAGTAGTTCGATGTTCTAGAGGACTGACTGTAACACCATAACTGTAGTGCTCTACTGATTTATTTTGCTTTTGTTTCATTTAATGTTACATCGTTCAGCTTCTGTAAATATATTTGATTGAATCGATAACACAAAATTGTATACTCCTTTCTTTGTAAAAAACTTTGGATGTCTTGGTTTGATTCTATGCAATATAGTATATCTGTCATCTAAATTCTTTGTCTCAATTGGAGGGAGACAAAACTTACTGTATACTTTTGGAATTTGAGTGAATAATTTTTTTGTAGAAATACTAATATGTGCAAATGTTCGGTTTTATTTAAAATGTTTGTTTTCTGTTATGTAAACTGCTGACCTTCACTTAGGAATCTTAGTTATTTTGTGTGTAAGAGGCAGTGTTGTTCCCCTCGGGAACGGAACTTAGTAGAAAAGGTGGAACAAGAGTCAGTCGGGGACGAGATACCAAACTGTGCACTGCCCATGTAGAAGTTGTATATTGTGCTGGTTCCGGGAGAGGCTTTTTCTGCCACTGTCCAATGCCTCGGATGGATGGATAAATAGCTGGAACGATTCTGGAATTGGTATCCATCATCGCCACCAAGAATGGACAGAGTCCAGCAATTCTGCCTGCAAATCCACCTACCAACATGCAGTTGCCACCACATTGCGCAATCACTGTAACTGAATACTATAATAATGTACAGTGAAGGATCGGCTTATTGGATGTGTTAGTGTGCTCAAATATAAGCTAACTTATAACTGAATTCATGTACCTACCTTGATTTTTTTTCCTTATCATAACACCTCTCAGGTTCCTCTCCGTTTGAACTAATGTGATTACCGAGTGTCCTTACTGAAAGAACATTAAAGCCCAGTGTTTTGTTAATTAATGCCTCTTCAACATAATAAAAAGAAAGTTAAAGTTAATGTGGCAAGGGAGTGAGTTAAAGTAAATGATGTTTGCTGGAAATAATTTTCCTATTAAAACTGCTTATTAATATGTTGTTGCCAACATCGAAATTTAAAGTTCTTAAGACTGAGGCGAATAAACGTTTGCTTGGTAAATGATCTCATTGCTGTCTGTAGTAAATTTTAAAAGGTGAGTCAGTTTCTTGTAAATCTGTCAACATTGTGTTTCACTGCAGCAAAAGTCGTGAATTTCAGTTGTGGAAAGTTATATTTGCTTGCTGAGCACTTGTTGCTTTCGGGTATTGAAAGTGCATATTAATAGTGTAATAAGATCCACAGGTTATCCTTTACCACTATTTATGAAAACAATAATTTCTTTATTCAAAAGACATTGAGAAGTAACCTGTTAGTGAATTCCAATTAATTTTCATTTAAAATAGTAAAGTATTTAACTGAGAGAGACTTAACCTGTGACCAGTTCATAATTTTGCAGTGAACAACATTTATAATTCTATGTCAATTAGGAAAATGTTTGAACAATAATACTGAACCTATGTCCAATTTATGATTCTACAGTAAATATTAATAGTAATGTTATAAGGATCATTCAGTTTGAATAAGCCCTGAAAGTAATAGTGTGTTTCATTATCTATTATATTTATGCAAATGGTCTGTCCTGCTTTGTCAGCTTCCAGTCTTAACTGTGAACATATACAGGTATCAGAGTTCATTGCACTCGCGTGTGGCAAAATATAGGTTGTGTTTGTCCGTTAAAATTACTCATACCTACTTTCTTAAACAAGCACATTAATCTTTCTCTTGCATAATTAGGCTGGCAACGGTTTTTCTTATTCTTTAAACAGTGTAGCTAGGTAAAACATTATTTGCTACTGTTTGAATATTTACGTAACTATGACTTTCACTTCCGATAAGAAAACCTCCGTTAGGTACAACACGGTCAACATAACAAAATTCCTCTCAGAGGGTAACACTGATCTGTTGCTTTATACCGTAATTGCTTTAAAAGATAGTTTTATTTCACAACCTGTGTCCAACTTAAAGGTTACGATACAGCAGTAGCATACGGTAGTGTTATATGATGACCTCAGATGTCAAGTCCCACAGTGCTCAGAGCGATTTGAACCATTTGAATAAATGTTAAATATGTGATGTCACCAAGTGACATACCTCACCACATGTGCAGCGGTTGGGCTTGAGCGATGCAATATGAAACACCCCAGCTTTGTCCTTTATTGGGTTTTGTGTGATTTACCGAAGCCGCCAGAAGATTATTTTTATGATTATATGACAGTGTGCTTAATGGATGGAAGGCTATCGGTTTTCCTGCTGTGGTTTCTGGGGTATTTCAACCGAGTGCGGCTGTTCTGAGACGGAATAGTTAATGATTGAGAGTTTGTCTATTATTAAAAAACATAAAGGTTGCAATGTCAAACTGTATTGTATTTTCTACGAACACACAAATTCTGAGGCAGTTTCTACCTTCGCCTTACAGGTTTAATTACGGTTATATCTTTCATCGGTTGCTGTTTTTAAGTACTCCGCCACACGCAATGATGATGGTTAACATTCACAACAATCCTCACTGCAATCCATGGTTGTTGCTGGCCGACGCGGTTGAAGCGAAACGCGTAATTCGACACGTCACTTTTAGTCTCATATCCCTCGCGAATCGGTACTGGTGAGGGTCAACCCCACGACGATCAGGGGGACGCGCTCATTTGTCATACTCCGGTGAATTTTACCGTTTACAGCTCACTCGGCCGCCATTCTTGCCTGTCTCACCAGTACTACTGCTTACTCGACACTAATCCCACTTGCAGCGCTCGACAATCGACTCCTGTCTGCTATCGACCTGGGTGTCGGATACTGGCATCTATATTCGTGGGACAACGGACCCCTTACAAATACATGCATTCAAGCAAATGATGTCTGTTTCGAACACCTTTTGGAAATGTGGATCGGAGGCCTGTACGTGCAACAGCACTGAACGGCTCACAGTATGGTTCGTTGATATCGTCATCATCGTTCGCCCGCGTGGTACATTGTATCGTGCTATTGATAATGTTAAATTGAAGACTGGGGACATTAAGGCGAAGAATAGTGTCAAAGTGAAAGGTGTTCGTTCCACTCCTGTGGTCGAAGGACCTTGCGGGCCGAAGTGGCCGTGCGGTTCTAGGCGCTGCAGTCTGGAACCGCGAGACGGCTACGGTCGCAGGTTCGAATCCTGCCTCGGGCATGGGTGTGTGTGATGTCCTTAGGTTAGTTAGGTTTAAGTAGTTCTAAGTTCTAGGGGACTAATGAACTCAGCAGTTGAGTCCCATAGTGCTCAGAGCCATTTTGATGGACCTTGTGTTTTTGTAGGATGTCTATTAAGTTTTTCTATAAGCCAGGCTGGTTCTAACCTGCTGGTAACCGGAATGGTTGGCTTACTGTTGCTCTAGCCAGGTGTGGTTTAATTTCTGACATAGGTGCTCTTGAGAATTTTAATCATAAGGATGTGATTGCTTATCGTACTTTCAGTGAAGTTAAGAATGTTGCTGGTAGTAACTTGGTTCCTTTCCAAGCTTTGTTTGTGTATACTCATAGTCGTAGGGAGGTAGATGATGATGAAAATGTGTATATACGGGCTAAAGGACATGGTTGTTGTGAAAATGTGTCTCCAACTGGTGATGTGACTGTTACCATAAATGAAGTTGAGCTTGAAAAAAAAAAAAAAAAAAAAAACTGTGCACTAATCTTGCCAAAAGCCGAGAATCGATTCTTCTTGGTGTTGTGGCTCTGAGGGGAACTCTGGGGTGATCACTGTGTATCTGGGAACCTCTGTGAGATGCAACACGATTGCTTTGGCAGCACAGTGTTGGAAACGTGCTTTTGTACAGCTACCATAAGTATGGACGTTCTAGGTACTTTGCCTTGCCCATTAGGCATTCCAGCAAGTTACAAAAGTATTATCCTCGCTGTATCAAAGTAAAAGCTGTCCTTTATTTGTATTCCTTTCCTTTCATCCCTTTTTTTGTTTACAGACATTATTTAGTAAAGAAAACGCTGGCCATTTAATGGTAATGACGTAATTCTAAACCTTTTACTAATCCACTTGTGACGCAATACAGTAGCTTCTTTCTTTATTACATTTTAACATCACAACCGGTGTAGTTCCATGATAAATGAGTGATGCAACTAATTAATCTCAGCCCTAAAAATCGCATGCCTGTAGAAGCAATGTGGGTCCACACATTTCTTTTTCATTCTTATGTGCACGTCCTGTGTCCTTATTTCCATTTTTCACCCTTCCTGAAAATGTGTCGCCAAGTGTGAATGACTTGAATGCAGTAGCAGACGAGCCATAGAAGTGGTGGGTTTCTTAATCTTCTACCAACCTAAACAGTGTCGGTGGAAGGCAGAGAGCAGGAACAGGAGGGTTGGCCAAAGATGAGTAAAGCAAAACGTTGTCCTAGCAGAGGTTAGTCATGGGCCTCCCCCACCACCCAAGGCGGATCGGAGAGAGCTCCAGGCGACAGTTAACAGGCAGAGTTGTTTTTCTCAAGGAGGTAAGTGACCAGACGTTCCCTCAGAACGCTGTGTCGAACAAGGGACAAAAGGTATTTGATTAAGTTAATAATAATTTGTTAATCTTAACAATTTCTGTTCCTAGATATTTTTTTGAATTACCATTTAGGGTCTGGTTACAATTTTTGGTTCAGTTAATCATTGTCATACTAGTGTGATTTCCATTAGGCGCGACCACGCGGTCTATAGATCCTAAACGCAGCCCAAGCCTTAAGAGTTAATGCTTGCCATATTATTTTATTTGTGCAGGGCATTTTAAATTATCAATAAAAACTGTAGCGAGCATATATTTGGCAAGATGAATCGATTTGATTCCAAGCACTTCATGCAAAGATATGCAGCCACCAAAATCCTGCTCAATGCCAGCCACAAGGTGCATACAATTCTTCCCACTAATAAATTCTGTCAACGTTTTGTTTGCTGTGTAAATTAGTGCATGTAAATGTCTGTGTTACAAACTTGACCAGTGCCCACGTGCTCCCCAGATCTTCCCACCCCACAGGACTCTACAGACTAAGGTCAACATGGCTTGTTATTCTCGTATGAGAAAGCCATAGGATGGTATATGAACGTACCAGGAATGTTTTGTCCATCTATTAAATACAAAAAGATTAATGTTAACATGCGAAATATTAGTCAAAAATATATATTTTACCATTTTAAGCTACACTCCTGGAAATGGAAAAAAGAACACATTGACACCGGTGTGTCAGACCCACCATACTTGCTCCGGACACTGCGAGAGGACTGTACAAGCAATGATCACACGCACGGCACAGCGGACACCCCAGGAACCGCGGTGTTGGCCGTCGAATGGCGCTAGCTGCGCAGCATTTGTGCACAGCCGCCGTCAGTGTCAGCCAGTTTGCCGTGGCATACGGAGCTCCATCGCAGTCTTTAACACTGGTAGCATGCCGCGACAGCGTGGACGTGAACCGTATGTGCAGTTGACGGACTTTGAGCGAGGGCGTATAGTGGGCATGCGGGAGGCCGGGTGGACGTACCGCCGAATTGCTCAACACGTGGGGCGTGAGGTCGCCACAGTACATCGATGTTGTCGCCAGTGGTCGGCGGAAGGTGCACGTGCCCGTCGACCTGGGACCAGACCGCAGCGACGCATGGATGCACGCCAAGACCGTAGGATCCTACGCAGTGCCGTAGGGGACCGCACCGCCACTTCCCAGCAAATTAGGGACACTGTTGGTCCTGGGGTATCGGCGAGGACCATTCGCAACAGTCTCCATGAAGCTGGGCTACGGTCCCGCACACCGTTAGGCCGTCTTCCGCTCACGCCCCAACATCGTGCAGCCCGCCTCCAGTGGTGTCGCGACAGGCGTGAATGGAGGGACGAATGGAGACGTGTCGTCTTCAGCGATGAGAGTCGCTTCTGCCTTGGTGCCAATGATGGTCGTATGCGTGTTTGGCGCCGTGCAGGTGAGCGCCACAATCAGGACTGCATACGACCGAGGCACACAGGGCCAACACCCGGCATCATGGTGTGGGGAGCGATCTCCTACACTGGCCGTACACCACTGGTGATCGTCGAGGGGACACTGAATAGTGCACGGTACATCCAAACCGTCATCGAACCCATCGTTCTACCATTCCTAGACCGGCAAGGGAACTTGCTGTTCCAACAGGACAATGCACGTCCGCATGTATCCCGTGCCACCCAACGTGCTCTAGAAGGTGTAAGTCAACTACCCTGGCCAGCAAGATCTCCGGATGTGTCCCCCATTGAGCATGTTTGGGACTGGATGAAGCGTCGTCTCACGCGGTCTGCACGTCCAGCACGAACGCTGGTCCAACTGAGGCGCCAGGTGGAAATGGCATGGCAAGCCGTTCCACAGGACTACATCCAGCATCTCTACGATCGTCTCGATGGGAGAATAGCAGCCTGCATTGCTGCGAAAGGTGGATATACACTGTACTAGTGCCGACATTGTGCATGCTCTGTTGCCTGTGTCTATGTGCCTGTGGTTCTGTCAGTGTGATCATGTGATGTATCTGACCCCAGGAATGTGTCAATAAAGTTTCCCCTTCCTGGGACAATGAATTCACGGTGTTCTTATTTCAATTTCCAGGAGTGTATTTCCGTGATCGTTAATTTATTTTCAATAGATCTGGAAATAGTGTCACATTTGCAGTATTGATGATTACGCTCCTAAAATCCAAAGTGCTTGTCTCAAGTTTAGCTAACAGCACATAGTTTTCTCTGACTGCCCCATAGAATACCATTGCGTTGTCCGTTGCAACCTTAATAAACTCAATCAGTGAAGGAATTGTTCCTCAAATTTTGATGGGCCTAAATCTATTTCAAATAACGGGGAGAACTTTTCAGAAAAGGTTACATCGCCAAAGATAAATAAGAGCGAATTTGGACAGGATATGCCATCATAGCAGGCTGGAAAAAAAGAAATAAGATCGAATGTGGACAGGATATGCCATCATAGCAGGCTGGAAAAAAAGAAATAATAATAATCAAAAGAAGCTCCTGCTAGCGAAAGTAAGTTACCCAGTGGTGAGTTACAACATTATAGAAGTAAGTGTGCAATGTACGATCAAGTGAGTTACAAGATGTGATAGCCTCTGTCCCCATCCATGATGAAGGTTCCCGTATTCTACCTGGAGGGAGTGCTTTTGAAGATATAAGGACTGGGAAATTTTGTCCTCGACAAATTTCTATTACATTCCAGAGCATTAGAGAGTATTCGAGGGCATTCCACAACATTCCAGAATGTTCTGGAACGATCTACAATGATCCGGGATATTCTGGAATGTTCGGGAATGAGCTTTTGGATAGATTCCGGAGTGTTTGGGAACATTCCAATTCATTGTGGAACATTCCAGAACACTCTAGGATGTTGTGAAATGTTCTGGAACATTGACGATCATTCGAAGCCCTTTAGGTACGTTCTGGAATTCGCCATTTGTGGGACTAACCATTGGTTGGGGTATATAAAGCAAGACCCGTCGTGGGTTCGAATGTCAGTGATGAAGGGAGGAACCGAAGAAGTAGTGGAATGAGTAAATAAGGACAAACAGTGAATTGTGGGTAAACTGAATATAAATCGAAAATGAAGTGTGGAAACTATGTAAAGTGTACTTAGTGTATTTGTTAGTAAAAAGTTGATTTGACTTACACTTTAGACAATGCCGAAACGTAAAAGAGGAGAACATATTGTCAGTTCAGAAGTAAAATGGCGAAAGCAAACAGCGACAAAACGAAACAGACGAAGAGCGCGAAACACGTTTAAGTTCCCAACAAACGAGAGTGAGGAAAGTGAGAAGCAGAGAAACCGAAGAACAACGAAATGAACGGATTGAAGGATCAAGAATGTCGAAAAGTACCTATTCAGAACGTCTTGCTGAAAGGAAAATTTTGGCAACTAAAAATAATATTGTCGACGATATGAGCTTCAATATCCAAAAGCAAATTCCCAGTGAAGAGAGAATATACTATCGATCGACACAATTGTAAACAATGAACAAAGTGTGAACTTTCCCACAGAATTTTTGAAATCTGTGCAACTACCAGGCATGCCATTACACTGCCTTCGACTTAAAACTGGATCTGCCGGCCGGTGTGGCCGTGCGGTTAAAGGCGCTTCAGTCTGGAACCGCGTGACCGCTACGGTCGCAGGTTCGAATCCTGCTTCGGGCATGGATGTGTGTGATGTCCTTAGGTTAGTTAGGTTTAAGTAGTTCTAAGTTCTAGGGGACTGATGACCAAAGCTGTTAAGTCCCATAGTGCTCAGAGCCATTTGAGCCAAAACTGGATCTCTGATCACACTATTTAGAAATATTAACTCATTAAAACTATATAACGGATCAAGGATGACAGTCAAACAGCTATCGAATAATTAAAATATCCACGGGTGTACTGCCAGTCTACAGTGTCCAACCGGCACAATGTTTCGGCGATCATACATGTCGACATCATCAGGTGAACTGACGGACTGAGCTCCTGTGAACGTGAGATCCGTACGCTATGGTTGCTCAGAGACAATTGGGTTCGGTCGCGGCGGCGGCCGATTTAAATACCCTCCGCCCGCGGCGCGCTCCTTCCACCGTCCGCGCCCCGCGCCACGGTCGCGCGGTGGAACAGATTGCGACGGCGTCTGAGATGACGTCAGTGTGATGGCTCTGTCCGCCGTGGTCGTCACTGTGGTGTCACCGCCAGACACCACACTTGCTAGGTGGTAGCCTTTAAATCAGCCGCGGTCCGTTAGTATACGTCGGACCCGCATGTCGCCACTATCAGTGATTGCAGACCGAGCGCCGCCACACGGCAGGTCTAGAGAGACTTCCTAGCACTCGCCCCAGTTGTACAACCGACTTTGCTAGCGATGGTTCACTGACAAAATACGCTCTCATTTGCCGAGACGATAGCTAGCATAGCCTTCAGCTACGTCATTTGCTACGACCTAGCAAGGCGCCATTATCAGTTGCTATTGATATTGTAAATAATGTACAGACAAGAGCTACGTTCAACATTAATGGATTAAAGTTAAGTATTCCACCAAGTACCACCTTTTTTCTGAAGTCTAAATTCCTTGTCGTGTTCCAGACCTCACGCCAGCCTGCATGAGCTTAAACGCGTGCCTTTCGGCTTCCTCCAAACTCCGTGGGTTGGCCCCTGCCAATCCACAACATTTTGGCGACGAGGTTTTCCGCGTTCTTATCGATATTGCCCTGATTTACTTGTGTAATGGCTTCGCCACCATCTCCAAATGTACTGTCCGAATTTCATCGCTTACAGAATTAGCAGACGCAGGCCTTACTGGATGCCCTTGGACAGCTCGTCCAGGGTCCATGTGCAATGCAAAACGATGTGGCGGCCGCCGCTCCACCGCTACCGCAGCCACAAAACGCTGTTGCACCAACTTTTCGACCTTTTGATGCTGCACTGGAAAGTTGGACGGAGTGGTCACGCTAATTTGGATTCCATCTCGCCGCCTACAGAATTCAAGGTAATGAGCGACAGCCTTTTCTCCTTTCCACCGCAGGCGTCCAAACGTACCGTGTGATAGTGAAATTATTTCCCCGACGCGACGTAGCAACTCTGTCCTACGACGAAATTTTGTCTGTATTAGATGCATATTTCAAATAATCAGTCTATTTAGTTCCAAAAAGGTATACCTTCTTTCGTACAAAACGTACGGCCGTTCAAACTAATCGGGAGTGGGTTGCAACCTTGCAAGGCCTTACTAGGGATTGTGCTTTTAAGTGTCAATGTGGACTCCCTTATTCAGATACTATGGTACGTGATGCAATTGCACAGAACGTTTCTGATGTTCGTATAAGGGAACAGATTTTGAAACTAGTCAATCCCTCCCTTCAACAAGTGATCGACATATTGGATCGACAGGACACACTTGACTTTGCTCAGAAATCATTTGAAACTTCACCAGCCGTGTGTCCAGGTTAACCGGCCCGCCGGGCGAGCTGCACAGAGCAGTAAACAGCCCTCGCGCCCGGCCGCGCCGCTGCCGCCAGTATCTCAGCCACGTGTGCCGCGCAGGCAAGCAAATGCAGTGCTAAAATCGTGCCCACGGTGTGCTACTAGACATTCGCGTGAGAATTGCCCGTCACGCCAGGCTATTTGCTTTTTCTGTAATAAAAAAGGACATGTTCAAAGTGTTTGCCAGATAAAGCTCAGATCGGACACTCACAATCATTCCACGCCCTTTGCTTCGCGCCAGAATCGGAATCGAACCAAGCCTACTCCGGCTCGCGAAACTTCGCCCATGGAAATTCATGTAGTTCATTCCACTCCGCCCAGTGCCATTCTCTCTAACAGTGACTGTGTTCGTCCCACAAATAGTGTGCGTCGACATCGCCGGAAATCCCGTCATGTCGCAAGTGATTTTGTACCAGTGTCAGTTCACGTTGCACGAGACGGTCGCTCTTGTCATCAACAGGACAATAAACTTTTTGTAGACTTGGACATTAACGGCAAAGTGATACCATTCCAGCTCGATACCGGAACTGCAGTTTCACTGATCAATCAAGACACTTACAAACAGCTGGGCACACCTCCGTTGCATGCCACAAATGTTAAGCTAACTGCATATTCAGGTCACGGGCTCCCTGTGTTAGGACAGTGCAGCCTTCTTGCAACATACAAAGGACTAACAAAACTTGTGTCTTTGTACATCCTTCGTTCTTCTTCTGCAGTGAACTTGTTTGGTTTCGATTTATTTCAGTTGTTTAACTTGTCTATAGAAAATCAGGTCCTATCAGTGAACCAGACTGCCGGCCGAAGTGGCCGTGCGGTTAAAGGCGCTGCAGTCTGAAACCGCAAGACCCCTACGGTCGCAGGTTCGAATCCTGCCTCGGGCATGGATGTTTGTGATGTCCTTAGGTTAGTTAGGTTTAACTAGTTCTAAGTTCTAGGGGACTAATGACCTCAGCAGTTGAGTCCCATAGTGCTCAGAGCCATTTTTTGAGTGAACCAGACTGTGCCTTCAGACAGTGTTTCTCGTCTATGTGAAGAGTTTGCAGACATTTTTGCACCCGGCCTTGGTTGCGCTAAGAACTGTACAGCACATTTGTAACTGAAAGTAAACGCGCAACCGAAATTTTTCAGAGCGCGCAATGTTCCCCACACATTGCGTGATGAGGTCGCAAAAACATTACACGATTTGGAATCACAAGGTGTAATTGAACGTGTGCAGGCTTCTCTCTGGGCATCACCCTTAGTAATTTTGCCAAAACCTTCCGGAAAATTGAGACTTTGTGTGGACTTCAAGGCAACAGTGAATCCACAACTAGTGATTCCTACTTTTCCTTTACCCCGCCCGGAAGATCTTTTTGACAAACTGTGCCCGGGTAAATATTTTTCGAAGTTGGACCTCGCAGATGCGTACTTGCAAATACCGGTAGACGAAGAATCCCAGCGCGTTTTGGTGGTTAACACGCATCTTGGTTTGTATCGATTCAAACAACTGCCATTCGGGTGTGCATCTGCCCCTGCATTGTTTCAGCAATATCTGCAAACTGTTTGTTCGTCGGTCCCTACTGCAGCAAACTATCTGGACGATATAGTGATCTCCAGACAGACGGAAGAAGAAAATTTAGCCAATCTCAGAACATTATTTCAGGTATTGCCACAAAATGGTCTTCGCTTGCGGAAGGACAAATGTGTGTTTTTTGCTCGTGACTTACCCTACCTGGGACATGTACTCAATGCCCAAGGCATACATCCTAGTCCCGAGCACCTCCGTGCCATACAAGGCTTGCCTTCGCCGCAGAATTTGAAGCAGCTACAGAGTGTGCTGGGAAAAATCAACTATTATCATAAATATGTGCCGCATGCCTCTTCCATTTCAGCTCCGCTTCATCGCTTACGCCGTAAAGGTGTTCCGTTCGTCTGGACGACGGAATGCGAACGCGCCTTTCACCAGTTGAAATCGGCGTTGCTTTCCAATACTTGCCTTACGCCATTCGATCCCCAGAAGCCCCTTTTGTTGATGGTGGATGCATCGGATTTCGGGATCGGTGCTGTGCTTGAGCACAAAGATGGATCGCACGATCGCCCTATTGCCTTTGCGTCCAAAATGCTCTCGTCTGCGCAAAGAAATTATTCACAGATCGAGAAAGAAGCATTGGCTCTCGTATTTGGTGTTACTAAGTTTCATGATTTCTTGTATGGTCGTCACTTTACCATCATCACAGACCACAAACCTTTGACATCGCTATTTAATCCGAACAAGCCTGTACCTCCGCGTACAGCGCAGAAATTCATTCGCTGGTCTATTTTCTTATCGCAGTACCGCTACGATATCTTGTATCGGTCCACTGCTCAGCACGGAAACGCCGATGCGTTGTCCCGTTTGCCTGTTGCTGAGGATAGAGCATTCGATTCCTCCGAACTTGCTTGCATGTTCATTGATGCGGAAACCGATGACGTGGTCGAATCGTTTCCGATTGATTTTCGTCGTGTAGCTACAGCCACAGCTGCTGACCTTGTCCTTGCTACCGTTCTGCGTTTTGTTGCCACGCAATGTCCCTTGTCAAAGTCACGGATCGAGGATCCGTTGGTTCGCCGATTTTTTGCTCACAAGGAGAGACTTTTTGTACGACGTGGTGTTTTGCTGTTGCGTTCTGATAATGATCAGTCCAGGGTCGTGGTCCCACGTTCGTTACAGTCCTCTGTCTTACGGCTTCTCCACCAAGGACATTGGGGTATAGTGAGAACGAAACAACTTGCTCGTCAGCACTGTACTTAGTTCGGAATCGATGCTACGATTACGAATATGTGCTCTTCTTGCATGGCGTGTGCCGAACAACAGTCCGCACCACCGCGGAAATTGTTTGCATCGCCAAAAGCCACTTCCCCTTGGCAACGCTTACACATCGATTTTGCTGGTCCATTCTGGAATGCTCGATGGTTGGTTGTGGTAGATTCATTCAGTAATTTTCCTTTTGTTGTCCGGATGTCTTCCACGACGTCATCTGCCACCATCCAAGCGTTATCTGCCATATTTTGCATTGAAGGTCTTCCGCAGACTATTGTTTCCGACAATGGCCCACAATTCATGTCCGCAGAATTTCAGTCATTCTGCAAGGCCAATGGCATTCAACATCTGACGTCCGCGCCGTTTTCGCCTCAGTCTAACGGTGCCGCTGAACGATTGGTCAGGACTTTCAAGTCCCAGATGTTGAAAGAGTCGCATTCTCGGGAGGACGCGTTATTGCTCTTTTTGTCCTCGTATCGCTCTCAGCCCCGAGATGGTCGCTCGCCAGCTGAGTTGCTTCACGGTCGCCCTCATCTAATCTTGATGTCTTTGCTACATCCGCCGCATCAGGTTCCTGTGCAGCGGCAGACGCCTGCTTTTGCTCCAGACGACGTTGTCTACTATCGCAACTATCGAGGTTCACGGCGTTGGCTCGCAGGGCGCATTCTTCGATGCCTCGGCCGCGCTATGTATCTTTTTTTGGCGGCCTCTGGTGAGGTGCGCCGGCATCTCAACCAGCTGCGCCTCTGTCGTCGCACGGGATCTGCCGCTCGCCGTCTGCTTTCAGCGACGGTGCCGTCCGGTTAGCGCCCTGGAGACCCATCTACTGGCTCGCCTCAGCCCCAGGTGTTACCGACGCTGCCTCCGATTTTGCCCCATGGCGACGCGCCGCCGCCGCCGCCTGTTCTCCCGCCGGCGACGCCCGCAGTGGACGCGTCGCTGCAACCACCGGGCGCCTCCCTGGGTCACGCGCCGCCGATCGCTTCCCGTGACCAGATGTCCTCCACCATGGAACTCTTGCCCGCTCCGGACCATCTGGCGTCTTCGCCCGTCGGGTGCCCCGGCCCGATGGAGGTCGACCCTTGGGCCCCTCCTGTCTCTCTGCGGGTGCATACACCGCATGTTGGCGTGCACGCTGGAGTAGGTTTTCAGGCGTTTCCTAGCTCCCCTCGGTCCGAATGGCAGGGTGCGGGTGGCACAGCCTCGCCTGTTGTTAGGCTCCCCACCTCGTCGCATACGTCAACATGGGGTCCTCCCCACGGAGGGCGGAAGCCTTATAACACAACCGTACGCCGATTTGCGGGGGAGGAACGTGGTGTCACCGCCAGACACCACACTTGCTAGGTGGTAGCCTTTAAATCGGCCGCGGTCCGTTAGTATACGTCGGACCCGCGTGTCGCCACTATCAGTGATTGCAGACCGAGCGCCACCACACGGCAGGACTAGAGAGACTTCCTAGCACTCGCCCCAGTTGTACAACCGACTTTGCTAGCGATGGTTCACTGACACCATACGCTCTCATTTGCCGAGACGATAGCTAGCATAGCCTTTAGCTACGTCATTTGCTACGACCTAGCAAGGCGCCATTATCAGTTGGTATTGATATTGTAAATAATGTGCAGACAAGAGCTACGTTCAACATTAATGGATTAAAGTTAAGTATTCCACCAATTACCACCTTTTTTCTGAAGTCTAAATTCCTTGTCCTGTTCCAGACCTTACGCCAGCCTGCGTGAGTTTAAACGCGTGCCTTTCGGCTTCCTCCAAACTCCGTGGGTTGGCTCCTGCCAATCCGCAACAGTCACAACTATACATTTGCTCGATTTACTCTTGATTAACCCAATCGCTGTTTCCCAAGCCTTGCTAAAATTATAGCCACAGTCACGTTTTATGAGGTCGTCATTGGTGCGAATTTCGCTGTCCCAGTATCTCGACGTCTGTACCAGAATCCTTGTGCGTTCATACTCCATAGCGTGATTTTCCAATAAACAATGTTCAGCGACCGCCGACTTGCTCGGATACATCAGTCGAGTGTGCCTCTGGTGTTCACGGCATCGATCCTCGACGGTGCGCATCGTCTGACCAATATACGACTTGCCACATTGACATGGAATCTGGTACACGCTGGCCTTCCTCAAACCGAGGTCATCTTTGGCGTTCCCCACCAGTGCACGAGTTTTATTCGGAGGACAAAACACAGTTCCGACCCGGTGTTTCTTCAAAATGCGAGCGATTTTCCCCGAGGGTGCGCCTGTATATGGAATAAACGCAGTGCCTTTCTCCTCTCTCGTGATTTCATCCATTTCCACAGGTTGTGCTGTAGTGGTTGGGGCGGAGAGCACGTTGAATCTGCCACTCTGAGTACCCATTTTTTCGAAATACAGTTCTCAGATGTTCCAATTCCTGGTGTAGACTCTCTGCGTCAGAGATAGTGCGCGTCCTATGTACTAGAGTTTTAAGTACCCCATTCCTCTGTGATGGGTGGTGGCAGCTGTCTGCGTGCAAATACAGATCAGTGTGCGTTGTCTTCCGATACACCCCATGACCTAGGGTGCCGTCAGCCCTTCTGTTGACCAAGACGTCTAGGAAAGGTAATTTACCCTCCGTTTCAGTCTCCATAGTGAATTTGATGTTGGGATGTATGGAGTTTAGATGTGTAAGGAAGTCAAGGAGTTTATCCATACCGTGGGGCCAGATGACGAACGTGTCGTTCATGTAACGGAAAAAGCAAGTAGGTTTCCATTCGGATGACGACAGGGCTTCCTCCTCGAAGTTCTCCATGTACAAATTCGCTACCACCGGTGAGAGTGGGCTACTCGTGGCGACTTCCTCCGTTTGTTCGTAGTATTCTCCACTATAAAGAAAATACGTGGAAGTCAAGACATACCTAAAAAGTTCAGTGGTCTTATCAAATACGCCGGGAGAAACTCAAGAATCAGCTATCGAATAACATCATCGATGCCGAACTTGTGACTGGAAAGTACAAAGAGCACACACAATTTATTCCCAGAATACCACTGATCTCTACTGAACTGCCATTCCAGTTTAAAATACTGCAGTTTCCAATCAAATTAGCCTACAGTTAACAAAGCGGAAGGACAAACTTTAAAATATTGCGACATCAACCTCAAAGACTACTGACTGTCAATTATACGTAGCTTGCTCTCGAGAAGGAAGTTCGAAAAATTTGTACATGTCTGCCCCAGACCACAAAATTAAAAGTATTGTTTATAAACAAATATTTCAAATAGTTAGAATATATTTTCAATAATCTATTTACGTCTTATACTTTTAACAATGGTTTTAAATAGAATATGTTTTCAATATAAAAAAAATTTTGCCGCATATACTTTAAAGTTTTTTACTGCTTATAATTTAAAGTTTACCCTTTTACACCAACTACCTAAAACTAAAAGTAAACTTCTCGCGCACAGGCTATGAAGGCCCGAAGGTACCGACTGGCCGCCGTGTCATCCTCAGCCCACAGGCGTCACTGGATGTGGATATGGAGGGGCATGTGGTCAGCACACCGCTCTCCCGGCCGTTTAGTCAGTTTCCGAGACCGGAGCCGCTACTTCTCAAACAAGTAGCTCCTCAGTTTGCCTCACAAGGGCTGAGTGCACCTCGCTCGCCTACAGTGCTCGGCAGGCCGGATGGTCACCCATCCAAGTGCAGGCCCAACCCGACAGCGCTTAACTTCGGCGATGTGACGTGAACCGGTGTTACCACTGTGGCAAGGCCGTTGGCACTCCACCTATCACACCGTCCCATATCAACCCCTGAGTGAAGCCGGGCATTCTGGATAGTAAATAATAAATCTTACCTCAATGTAAACACATAATTGTTTAATTCAATGGAAAAGTACTGCTGTCAGACGCAAGATTCGAACCCTGAGTTCCTCACGCTAAATCCGATCACGAGGGCCCAGAGCCGAACACGAGTGGGGTTGGGATGACCATGTGCGACAGACCAACAGGTTCACTCGTTGCGGCGAGCTGCTTCATCTGGTACATAATATGGTGACGTCACATTATCAACATGTGTCATCCACTTTTCGGGTATTTCCGACATTTGCGAACCCATGTGTCTTATATTGACTTGCCTCAATGCCATCTATGTCGCTTCGTAGGTTTTTAAACTTAATAAGAATCATCCTGTATACATGCTTGCCATTAAAAATTGAAGACTACTGGCAGGAAACGTCAAATTGGCAAGCTATAATATGCATTTTTGTGCAAGTGTTCATAGGATATCGGGGTAGCAGCATCTTAGTGGATGCTTTTCTTTCTCGATGTCCGATCGATCACAAAAAGTAAATTACAGTGAAAATCAAAAGTATTTTATTTCCAACAGCAGTTTGCTACACCTCCCAGTTACTTCCGACTTAGACGCTTGTCTTAGCGTGGTACCATTTTACAATTCCTTCGTCATAGGAACAGCCGCCTGTGCTTTCTGCCTATTCTCTACGATAGTCCACAGCTCGTTGTCTGGGCGAAGAAACTGAAACGTCCCCTTAGAAAACTTAATGAATTACTGTGCAGATAAACCTCTTACATTATTTGATTTTCAAACAGCTGAGCAGAACTGAACGTACTGAGACATTTCGCTCTTTACCTATTCTGATCAACACTAAGCTGAGGCACAATATTTTTAGCGCAACGCAATCTGACTTTCAAAAATACCTACAAAAGAATGGCCCTGACTAACATTAACCTATACGTTTCACAAACCACTTACCTCACAAAAATCTTCGTCACTCGAACTACTGCAATGCAGCGAGCGCCACTACTGCCAGCTAAATAAAAGATTCAAACTACTGAAGGCACTAACTACTGATTGGCATAGTTAGCAAATGAAAGATTTTGATAGAGAACAAGCAATGTATTTACCTTAATAGTGTTCAAAAGTCATAATATATATATCAGTCCATCATATCCAATATTACAAATTTACTCTTTCTGATGGACACACGTCCAGATCGTCCGCTCTCAAAATTGTGCCATCTCTCTCCCCATATCCACCACTGCTGGCGGCTCACCTCCAACTGCTCAACGCTACGCGCTGTTAACAGCCAACTGCCCAACACTACAATGGCGATTATTACTCCAACAATGCAAACCAACCACAGCCTTCACATAGCACAGTCAATGATTTTCATATAGAGCGCTACATGGCGTTACCAACATAAGAACCTAAACAGCCTACTTACAAAATAAAAGTCATATTGAGCTTGGTTGGGGCTGTGTAGTGGGTGATTAAACAATTCCTATCCTAAACGATGCAGCAGCATGTTCCTTGCAGCCTCAGTGTGGGGATGAGGAATATCATGAAGAAGGACAGTGCCTGATGACAACATTCCTCTTTCCTTGTCCTGAATTGCCCTTCATACACGATTATATCGAATCACCCGACCCATTCACGTAACAGGTTCAGTGGTTGATACTCGCTACCTGCCCTGAACGCATGCATCATGAACAGGGTGACCAGAAACGATCTGAAAACTTTGTGCGGCTGTTACGGAGGCTGTTCAGAGAAATAAAGTGTTGAAAGTATTAATTAGATTGGACCATTTACAAGTTACTTAGCTCCTAAATCGGGCCAGTCAGGTCGCTGTGCATGCTAACTCAAGCAGTAGCATACGCTAAAGTGGGCTAATTCACAGTCATTTGTTTGTCTGTGAGTTACCACTAGTTGAGATGTTTATTACCAGTTAAAATGTGCCGTTTTTGGAAGTGATGAATTGAAGCTACGTGAGCAAAGGCCACGTTTGTTTGGTTTGAGGAAACCAAACGAAGAACATGTATGACGACACTGTGTCTGCCAGGCTGCTTGAATGTGCGCATGCGACCACGTGGTCGGATATCTTCAGCCCTGAACAAGTCGGAAACAGCGCAATCCATTTTTTCTTAACAATTATTTCTCAGCACAATGACTCCTGCAACATCCTTGCAAGTGTTTCAGACTGTTTCAGACCACCCTGTATCTCCTGTTTTAAAATTGCTGCACCACTGCCACATTTTGCTGTTGAACGTGATAGTTATGTTTCGCGGGCTGCATGAAATCAACCAGAATCTCTCACCATGAAGAAATCGAATTACAACATGCACATCACACTTGGCAGGAGACTATCGCTCTTGGCATATTTACGTGCTCACTCTGCGCCCAGAAGTGAAAAGTGCGAAGTGTCGTGAACGACTGGCGTACTAAAGAAACATATGATTCCTGTAAGTACCGATAATTTCTATGGTAATAAAATGGTTTTGGCAAAATCCTTATTAGTTACCAGTTTGACATCTTTCGCGAGAATGATTTGCACTGTTCAAGTGTGGAGCTCTACTGGAAACAAATCTTCGATACAACTGCAGAGAATGAGAAGCTATTTATAAAAATCGCATGTTTATTCAGTCATAGTGGTCACACAACATAAAATCTTTACAGTAGAGAAGTCTCCTGTATACAGAAAACTATGGAATAACTCATCATTTGCAACCAATAATGGATAAATGCTACATGTGCGAGTCCATAAGCTCTGCAGGAGAACTTCTGTGTAGTTTGGATGCCAGGAAATATGGTATTAGCAGAAGTAAACAGCGAGGAAGGGCCATGAGTTGTGTTCAGGTAGATGACTTGGTAGAGCAGTTGCCCACAAAAGGCAATAGTCCCATATTCGAGTCCCAATCTGGCACTCAATTTCAGTCTGCCAGGAAGTTTCAGTAGTGGAGGAATTTACAAAACAGAAACTGAATGATGGCATTACCGTAGAGAGTAATAGCCCTGAGGAGCATCCTTTGTCATTGTGTCCAAACAGTTATCAGACAGGACAGAATAGTACAAGTACTGTTGTTATTATCGTTACTTAAATGCTGGAGTGGTTACAGATGCCTATCCTATGCCCAATATCATTGAAAAAATTAATGACTTGGGACTATGTACGTAATTTTCCACACTATATCTCAAAAGTGGTTACTACCAGGTGTAAGAAGTGCCAGAGAACCAGTTAAAGACCACAGTTATTATTTCAGGGGGGCATTACCAATACCGCCGCAGGATCTTTGGTCTAAAGGCTATATCAGCCCGATTTCAGTGATTGTTGCACAGGATTTTGAACGAAATCGTGTCAATACATAGTTTACTTCAAGCATGTGAAGGAGCACATGAAAGAACTAGAAGAAGTGCTTAGTAGGCTGTGTACAGTTTGCTTAGCACTGAACGCCGAGAAGTGCCTCTTTGCAGTGACAGAAGTAAACTATCTAGGCCATGTCATCGGTCAAGACAGTATGAAGACCAACCCAAGGAAGGTATGTGCCATGTGTGATTTCCTGTCAGCACATATGATGAAATAGTTACAGGCATTTTTAGGATTATCGAATTATTATAGAAGAGTTGTGATGGGATAAACTGACATTGACAGATCTATTAAAGAAGGGTGTTATTCTAGTCGATGGGTGAATATCAAGAGTTGCTCAACAAACTGAAGGAGGCAATAACAACTAGCACTATATTGGTATCTCAGAATTATGAAGAGAAACATATTATTTCATGTGATGCACACAACCAGACGACGGTATGTGCTCTAAACCAGGAAGTGAATGAGCAAGAACATCCATTAGCATATGCATCAAGTTAGTAAAATAAAACCAAAAACATCACTCAACTACAGAAAATTAAATTCCTAATTTAACATACAGCGTCATGTGTTTCAGGCATTTCCTATGTGGCTGGACTGACCAAGCAGCATTAAAATGGCGATTAGGCTTGAAAGATCCTGGGCACTGAAATGAACTAATTTTGGCCTAGAGCACAAACCGGGTAGGAAATATGGTAATGCTGACAGGTTGATCATACCAGTCAGTGTCATATTAGTACTTGTTTGAGGCCTTGCAGAATGGCAGAGAGCACAAACTGGTGTCAAAGAGACCACCAACTGTTCAGTACACAGCCTCAGTTTGCTATACAAAATGGATTGCTATCTAGGACAAGGAAAGCCCGCATCTCGTGGTCGTGTGGTAGCGTTCTCGCTTCCCACGCCCGGGTTTCCGGGTTCGATTCCCGGCGGGGTCAGGGATTTTCTCTGCCTCGTGATGGCTGGGTGTTGTGTGCTGTCCTTAGGTTAGTTAGGTTTAAGTAGTTCTAAGTTCTAGGGGACTTATGACCACAGCAGTTGAGTCCCATAGTGCTCAGAGCCATCTAGGACAAGGAAACTTGGCCATGTATCGTGGTTCCTGCACAACTAGGAGAATAAGTATTAAAGGAAGCTCACCACCATATGTCAGCAGACAATGAAGATGCGGAATGACAAATCATTGGATAGCAGAGAATGAAAGACAGATTGTTGACCAGTATGTAAGAAATTGCATTCCATATTCACAACATGTTGATTAAAGTCATAAAAAATATGACTTAAAAGGTAACCAAAGGGATTCAAGCTATTTGAAATGATAGGGATGGCCGCCCGTTGGTGGCCGAGCGGTTTTAGGCGCTTCAGTCTGGAACCGCGCGACCGCTACGGTCGCAGGTTCGAATCCTGCCTCGGGCATGGATGTATGTGATGTCCTTAGGTTACTTAGGTTTAAGTAGTTCTAAGATCTAGGGGACTGATGACCTGAGATGTTAAGTCGCATAGTGCTCAGAGCCATTTTTTGAATGATAGGGATGAACATCTTGGGTCCATTAGACCAAACACCAGAAGGTAACTGCTATGTTAACTATCATAGACGATTTTCATTACATCAACTTAATTTCCAAATCAACAACGCGTGTGGTACCACAAGCAGTCGTGAATAACTGGTTACTATAGTTTGTCATCCGCAACACAGTAATTACTTATCAGTGCAGCAAGTTTGTCAGAATTAATGAAGTGACTGTGTCCTCTGTTGTGAATCCAGAGACCAAGAACTGAGGCCTTTGCACTAACAAGCTGACTGCAGTTTCAGTGAATTCAGCTATTCACAATACAATAGTTGAAGTGCGTGTTCGTGTGGAAAGGAATTTCCTTGAAGATCATTTGTTGGAGAGCAGGAAAGTGAATATCTGAAGGCACGAGATCAGGTGAATGAGATGGGCGTGGAATGATTTCCCAACTCAACTCCTGTGTAGTGTCTCTTGGTAGTCCAGTAGAATGTGGGCACAGTCTTCCTGGTCATTGTTCTTGAATTGTATCTACAAGAAATAATACATTCCAGTTGTTGACAATAAATGTCAGTAGTGATGGTTTCACCTTCGGGAAATAATTTGTAGTACACCACACTGTCACTGTTCCACTGTATACATAACATTACCTTTTGTGGAAGTGCGCAAGTCTTTATATGGGCAGTTGGTCCTTGTTTGGGCTCAGCCATACATTTCCTTTCATTATGTTAGCATAAAGACACCAATTCTCGTCATGGTTGAGCCAATTGATGATGGCCAAGCAGAGATGCATGCATGGCCACCAACTAATTTTTGTGATTTTGGCTTAGAGCATGCAGTACCTATACACGCGATTTTTGAACCTTCCCCACTGCATGAAAATGTCGCATGGCAGTGGAATGATCACAGTCCGCCACATTTTTCCAGTTCTTGAGTACACTGAGTTGGATCATTGCTGATTATTGCGTTTAAAGTATCTTCATCAACATACCAAGGTATTCATGAGCATAGAGAGCCCATAATGTCAAAAAGATCCTCCGTTTTCTTGTCCTACTCTATCTAATGGCATTATCCCCATACGCGGCGCAAATGTTTCTGGCTGTCTTCACTGCTGTCATTCCTCCATTGAAGTCATACAGAGGAATATGTCGGAAATGTTCCGATTTCTCAACTTGGCACTCCATTTACTAGCTTCCACAGCTCCACTCTATCTCCAAATGACAAATGACAGAATGAAATGATGTAAATTCAAATAACAGCAAACTGCAAATAAATATTGATAATCCAGAAATAAAACCATACAAATTGGAATACGAACATGTGAAACAAAAACGCTACGAACTTATGCTCCAACCTAATACTTCTCGAAGTAAAGAAAGTATGAGCCGAGAAACAAGAATTATGCCTCTTCTATAAACGGCTACGGGAAAAATTACACCACATACATTGTTCCATCGTTGGCATCCGCGCCTGGCAATAATGTCATGACAATAAAGGACGCGGAACCACTGGTACTGGTAGCCAACAAAGTGGTCGTATCGGTTGCTGACCGGACGCGCCCGCGCTATGTGTGTTGGTAAGATTCTCTGGTAATCAAGACGAGAAGGTAAGACACAGTTTACTTATGTCAACCCTAGTTTAATGGCCAGATCTTAATACTGTGACACACGTAGGTTGCTGGTTGTTTAGGGATCTATCTCTTTCTCAGTTTGTTCTCTTAACATAATACATGTGCTATCGGTGTACATTTTCAGTTGGTTTAATAATTTGAAAATTAGAACACTTGGTATCGACAACTTGGTAGAGTACGTTGAACTCTCCCTGTTCGAGTTTTGAACTTCAAGCACATACACCGACAACGTTTTGTAGATGTCCCAACGAAATTGAGTCACATGAGAATTGTTCGTACTGCATCATTATGGAAGACAGGCCTATGGAATTATGATAGCAGTAGCAACCGCAGCAACAAAACGCTGAACTTCTGCAAGTTCTGGCATCTCAAGAGGAACTGCAGCAACACGTGCTGCCAAGCCCAGACCCCTCCAGCTTTCAGACCTTCTCATGTACGTATGGAGAGGTAGGACAAGTACCTGGAAAGTTCCTTTCTCTAGTGCAAAGTAAGAAAAGTTAGTGATCCTGTAAATAAGAGAGCACTCCTCCTTTTTCTAGTTCCTTTCCTTACAACTTGCTGTAAAAGCTTTGCCTGCACATGGATCTTGCTTCCTCGGGATTTTATGAGTTGTGTATGCCCTTGACTGCACATTTTGAGTGTAATTCGTATCTTGTGGTAGCGCCCCTTACGTTAAATCAGTGATGAAAGTGGGTTAAAGAGTTCTACGCAGATTGGATATTTCTCTTTCTATTTAAATATCTGAAGGTGGCAGGGGTAAAATACAGGGAGCGAAAGGCTATTCACAATTTGTACAGAAACCAGATGGCAGTTATAAGAGTCGAGGGACATGAAAGGGAAGCAATGGTTGGGAAGGAAGTGAGACAGGGTTGTAGCCTCTCCCCGATGTTATTCAATCTGTATATTGAGCAAGCAGTAAAGGAAACAAAAGAAATATTTGGAGTAGGTATTCGCCGATGACATTGTAATTCTGTCAGAGACAGCAAAGGACTTGGAAGAGCAGTTGAACGGAATGGATAGTGTCTTGAAAGGAGGATATAAAATGAACATCAACAAAAGGGAATTAGATTAGAAAATGAGACACTTAAAGTAGTAAAGGAGTTTTGCTATTTGGGGAGCAAAATAACTGATGATGGTCGAAGTAGAGAGGATATAAAATTTAGACTGGCAATGGCAAGGAAAGCGTTTCTGAGGAAGAGAAATTTGTTAACATCGAGTACAGATTTAAGTGTCAGGAAGTCGATTCTGAAAGTATTTGTATGGAGTGTAGCCATGTATGGAAGTGAAACATGGACAATAAATAGCTTGGACAAGAAGAGAATAGAAGCTTTCGAAATGTGGTGCTATAGAAGAATGTTGAAGATTAGGTGGGTAGATCACGTAACTAGTGAGGAGCTATTGAATAGGATTGGGGAGAACAGAAGTTTGTGGCACAACTTGACTAGAAGAAGGGATCGGTTGGTAGGACATGTCCTGAGGCATCAAGGGATCACAAATTTAGCATAGGAGGGCAGAGTGGAGGGTAAAAATCGTAGAGGGAGACCAAGAGATGATGAATACACTAAGCAGATTCAGAAGGATGTAGGTTGCAGTAGGTACTGGGAGATGAAGCAGCTTGCACAGGATAGATTAGCATGGAGAGCTGCATCAAACCAGTCTCAGGACTGAAGACCACAACAACAACAACATTTAAATATCGCACAAAAAAATACAATGTTTATTGCAAATTTTAATTGTTAGTTATTGATATTTTTGAAAAGATTTTTAATCAAGACTGTTGGAATTTGAAAAAATACAAATTTCTCTCCTAAGTTTACCTTAGGAAGTTCTACCTTTAATAATTCTTAAAAACCTTAAACCATTTGCAAAAGATATTGTAGGAGAGTACCAGGCAGGCTTCCAGGACAGACGGGCGACCATCGATCAAAGTTTCGCCACTAGGCAAATCTGGGAAAAGTGCTGGGAATTCAACGACCCGTTTCTGGTGACGTTCGTGGACTTCTCAAAGGTTTATGGCAGTATCCACAGATTAAGTATGTACAACATCCAGAGAGAACTTGGTTAACCAATGAAGTTAATAAATATGGTCAAGGTGTGCGCAGCAGAGACAATAGCCAAACTCAAGTAGCAAGGGGAGCTGTCCGAGGAATTCCATATCAGAACGGGTGTGAGACAAGGTGATGTTATTTCACCACTGTTATTTAATCTGATCTTAGAGAAATCAATCCGAGAATTGGAAAGAGAAAACAAAGGTCTGACACTAACTGGCAGGCCGGACTTATTGGGTTATGCAGACGACATCACAGTTCCAGCAGAATCGAGGAAGAGATGGCAGAAACTGTAGATGACCTACCGCAAAACGCAAGTAAGATCGGGTTACGGATTAATGCGGAAAAGACCGAGGTAATGGAGGTATCAAGAGAAGCCCCTAATGAGATCCGAACATAGGTAGTGATATGGAAATCTGCTAAAGTGGAAAATTTTAAATACCTTGATACATGGTTCAGCAGGAAAAATAATTTAAAACAGGAAATAAACTAACGTATTGTGAACGGATCTAAAACTTATTTCAGTCTAAAGCAGATAATGTCATCCAAGAATCCGTTCAAAATGGCTCTGAGCACTATGCGACTTAACTTCTGAGGTCATTAGTCGCCTAGAACTTAGGACTAATTAAACCTAACTAACCTAAGGACATCACACACATCCATGCCCGAGGCAGGATTCGAACCTGCGACCGTAGCGGTCACGCGGTTCCAGACTGAAGCGCCTTTAACCGCACGGCCACACCGGCCGGCCAAGAATCCGTGAATAAAGACCAAACGTAAAGCATACAATGCCGTGGTAGTGCCAGTATTATTGTATGGGAGAGAAAACCTAAGTACAACGAAGAAGGATGAAGAAAACTTGTTGGTATTCGAAAGAAAAAGCATGAGAAGGATATTTGGACCTGTCCTGACGTAGTAAAAATCACATCGTTGAGAAACTGAAAGTGCGGAGAATAAGCTTGGCAGGCCACATTGCTAGGAGACCAGACACCTCTCGGACAAAAGCCATAATTACAGAAAGACCTGTTGGTACCTGTCCAATCGGAAGACCCAAGAAGCGGTGGGAGGATGAGCTACAGAAAGCAGAAAGACCGCTGCCAATTAGGAGTCCGTGACAACTGCATACAGAGTGCACAAGATCGCCATCTATGGAGGGGTATGTACTTTATGCTTCAATCAAATGTACTTTTTTTAAAAAAAAATTGAATCTACTGAGATTGCGCTGACACCCTTACATGGCAGGTGAGCACTCTACTACAGAGCAACACCGCCTGTCGGAAGAAACTTATTAAAATTAGTTTAAAACTTCATAGCCACTTTTCTCGAAAATTTATGAGAATGGCATTGAACTGCTTTGGGAGACTATTTGAGTTCTGAACTTCAAGTAGTCTTCCTGTGGCAGCACTGGCACATGCCTCCAAGTACAGCGCGCTGCTCGCTGTCTGCGATACTCTACTGATCCGTCTGTGTCTTCGGCGGAGTGACATGTGAGTTAGGTTCGCGAAGACCTATTTTTCCTAGGAGGAAGAATTGAGGGGGGGGGGGGAGTGTGGAGGCGAAGAGTGGACTCGACAGCTGCCCTCTGCCCTCAGCAACCCATGGTTTCCCATTGCGCGCCTTAGGAAATAAAATGGTGTGTAAAGAAGATTGAATGGATACTGAGAAACTGTGTAGGAGAGATAGTTGCTTAAAGGATAAAAGATATTACGAGAGGTTGTAACACCATAGCTCTAATGCTGTACTGATTTATTTTGCTTTTGTTTCATTTAATGTTACATTGCTGTGCTTCTGTAAATGTGTGTGACTGAATCGATAACATAAAATTGTATACTGCTTTCTTTGTACAAACTTTGACGTCATGTTTTGGTTCAATGCAAAGTAGTGTATCTGCAATTTATATTCTTTGTCCCATTTGGAGGGAACAAAACTTACTGTATATAATTGCATTTTTGTGTGAATAATTTTTTGTAGAGATGTCAATATGTGTAAATGTTTTGTTTTATTTAATGCATTTGGTTACTGTTATGTAAATTGCTGATCCTCACTTAGGGCTCTTAGCTATTCTATATGTAAGAGTTGTTGTGGTTCCCCTCGGGAACGGAACTGTGTAGCGCGCGCAAATTGTGGTTGGCCTATGTAGAAAAGGTGGAACAAGAGTCAGTCGGAGACGAGCCAGCAGTCGGGGACGAGCTACCAAACTGTGCTTTGCCATGTAAAAGATGCAAATTGTGTTGATTCCGAGAGAGGTTTTTCCTGCTTCTTTCCAAGGCCTCGGATGGATGGATAAATAGCTGGAACTATTCTGGAATTTGTATCTATCATCGCCACCAAGAAATGACAGAGTCCAGCAATTCTGCCTGCAATTCCACCTACCAACATGCAGTTGCCACCACATTGCGCAATCATTGCAACATAGTACTATATTGATGTACAGTGAAGGATCAGCTTGATGGATGTGCTAATGTGCTGAAATATAAGGTAATTTATATCTGAATTTGTGTACTTACCTTGACTTTTCTCCTCATCATAACACCTCTCAGGTTCCTCTCCGTTTAAACTAAAGTGATTACCGAGTGGCCTTACTGAAAGTACATTAAAACCCAGTTTTCTAATTAATGCCTCTTGAACATAGTAAAGTGAAAGTTAAAGTTAATGTGGCAAGAGAGTGAGTTAGAGTTAATGATGCTTGCTGAAAATAATTTTCTTAGTAAAAATGCTTATTAAAGTGCTGTTGCCAACTGCAAAAGTAAAAGTTCTTAAGACTGAGGCTTCTAAAGTTTTGCTTAGCTAATGATCACCTTGATATCTGTAGTAAATTCTAAAAGGTGAGCCAGTTTCTTGCAATTTTGTTAACATTGTGTTTCGCTGTAGTAAAAGTGAGAAAGCTGCAGTTGTGAAACATTATATACTCGTGTTTACTAAGTGTTTGTCTCTCTTGTGTGCATATTAACAGTATAAAGATTACTCAGTTTGTGTAAGCCCTGAAAGTGATAGTGTTTTTCTGTACCTGTTATAATTTTGCAAATAGTTTGTGCTGCTCCAACTGTTAGTTTCAATCATACCGTAAATATATGAGTGTGTCAGAGTTCATTGCACTCGCGTGTGGCCAAGTATAGGTTGTGTTTATCCATTAAAATTACTAATAACTATTTTCTTCAACGAGAATGTTAATCATTCTTTTGCCTAGTTAGACTGGCGACCGTTTTCCATTATCAGTTAAACAGTGCAGATAAACAAAATTTTGTTTGTTACTTTTCGAATATTTACGTAATTCTGACTTTCACTTCCGATAGCCACCTCCGTTAGGTACAACACGGTCAAACAACAAAATTCCTCTCAGAGGGTAACACTGTTCTGATGCGTTATACCGTAATTACTATAACAAAATAATTCTGTTTTGCAAACTGACTCCTACTTTAGGGTTATGGTGTAGCAGTAGCAGAGTGGAGTGTTATACGTGGCTTTTCCGTGACAGGACTATTTGTTCTGTTTGGGCATAATAAGTAATAAACCAAATTTGGTATTTGATTACGTAAGCTACGTAAATACGCTGCTGTAGTGTTATAAGGTAGTTCAAAGCAGGAGAGCGCAAACAAATGTAATCATCATGTCCTTAAACAAGCTATCTGATAGGTTAGTGCACTTGTGGTAGTATGATTGTAAGAGATCGATATTACGGTGCGGAAAGTGTGCGAGCGCATTGTTGCGTGCGAGGTTCGCTCGAGTGAACGCCCCACCCCGGCAGGCACTTGCTGCCGATAGCTACGGCCGTCGATCGCGAACGCATGAGTGCCGGGAGCTGCAGGCGCCCGGGGAAACTGCGGGCCGCATGAAATATTTAGGCAGGCAGTTTCCGGGCCCTGATATCAGTTTGGCGCGCGTCCTGGAGGCGCGTTTGTGGCTCGCTTCCAGACCTCTCCTGCGCCCCCTATCCGACCCCTCCCCACCCTCTCCAGCCTTTAAATTACCCCTCTAATTGCCTCTGCGCCAACGCTCACCCACCGCCCTGAGTGCACTAGGCCTTACTACCCTGCGAACTGCGCGTTTGCAGATTACCTGCTCTTGTACTGCGTGTCGTGTCTTACTGAACTGAAAATGTCAAGTGATCACTTCAGCGTAACGTAGAAGAATACACCCTCGAAATTTACAACTAATACAGCGTAGTTTTGACGTCCTGCAGATAAGCGAGGGCGTGCTGAAAAGTAATGTCTCCGAATTTTTTATGTGGTAACTCTTAAACATTTTAAAACAAAACATACTTAACATTCTATATCTCCATTCTCCATGACTACATATTTATTTCTCAACATAGTGACCATGTTGACGTACACATTTCTCCTAAAGCGAGATTATTTTGTTGGTACCGTCACTGTACAGGGTGGGTTAGTACCTATTGCCACCTAGAATAACTCCGAATGTATTATAGTAGCTGAAAAGTTTGTGGGGCAACAGTTACTAGGTGGTGTCGCGATAGAGATACGAAGGCCAACTATGTTTTTTAAGTGGGATGCTATAGTTTGGTACTTATTTTCTGATAGCGGCTATCGAGACGAATCCAATGATGTGTAACAGTAAGGTCTTTGAAAGTCAACGAAGGTCTCAAGGAGGCATGAACGTCCATTTACAAAAGATGTTCGAAGTGGTCACAAGGTGGCATGAACGTCCATTTACAGAAGGTGTTCGAGGTGATGATCTTTGGTATCAATGCAGTCCTGCAATGATCTTATCATGGACTGAGTGGTATTCCTTATTACATCGGCACTTATCGAAGCCCATGCTCTGACAATTCTCTCCCGCATATCTTCAGGTGTTGTTGGAACGTCTTTATAAACAACGTCTTCTACGAATCCCCACAAGAAAAAAAATCCAGAAACGTCAAGTCTGGTGAACGAGTCTGCCAGGATACATCTCTTCCGCGTCCAATCCAACGATTTGGGAATTGCCTAGGCAACTCGTTTCTAGCTGTCAGCGAAAAATGTGCTGGTCACCGATCCTGTTGATACCACATTCTGTTCCTTGTTCCTAAAGGGATTTTTTCCAATAACAGACCTAATTTTCTTGCAGGAATGTGGTGCACTTCTTACCATTAAGATTTCCTTCGATGAAATAGGGGCCTATAATTCTGTCATCCAGAATCCCACACCATATATTCAGCGACCACGGTTTTTGGTGTGCAACCTGCCGCAGCCAACATGGATTTTCAGTTGCCCAATAATGCATGCTATGCAAATTAACATTTCAATGGTTCGTGAATGTAGCCTCATCAGTAAATAGAATCAAATTAATAAAAGCTTCATCCTTCTGAATCTGAAGTTGAGCCCATCGGCAGAATTCAGTGCGACGCATACAATCCGTACCACTTAATTACTGGTGGAGATTGATGTGGTAAGGATGATGTTTATGGCGACACAGAACACGAACAACACTACTCTGGCTCATGCCACACACCCTTGCGATTTAACGAGAACTAACACAAGGATCTGGAACCATAGCGGCAAGAGTACCAATTTCCGTTTCCTCGTTAGTAACTTTCCTTTTCCAGATATGTTTCCGATGCGTTAAATATCCAGTTGTTCTCAATCTATCATACACGTATTTCAATGTACGGCGTGTAGAATGAGTACGTTGAGGATATCTTTCAGTGTATAAGTCTGTAGCTCTCACTGATAGATTGCATGCAACCGGTGATGGCGTGTTTGTCGCTGTTAGTAGTAGCTTATCCTGTAGTGAAATAGAAGTGGGTAGTTCCTGTGAATTATTATGGGTGGAGGTTACACTCAACAACCGAGCTAGGTTAATAATTGGCTCCTTTTACCGACCTCCCGACTCAGCAGCATCAGTGGCAGAACAACTGAGAGAAAATTTGGAATACATTACACATAAATTTTCTCAGAATGTTATAGTCTTAGGTGGAGATTTCAATTTACCAGATATAGACTGGGACACTCAAATGTTTAGGACGGGTGGTAGGGACAGAGCATCGAGTGACATTATACTGAGTGCACTATCCGAAAACTACCTCGAGCAATTAAACAGAGAACCGACTCGTGGAGATAACATCTTGGACCTACTGATAACAAACAGACCCGAACTTTTCGACTCTGTAAGTGCAGAACAGGGAATCAGTGATCATAAGGCCGTTGCAGCATCCCTGAATATGGAAGTTAATAGGAATATAAAAAAAAGGGAGGAAGGTTTATCTGCTTAGCAAGAGTAATAGAAGGCAGATTTCAGACTACCTAGCAGATCAAAACGAAAATTTCTGTTCCGACACTGACAATGTTGAGTGTTTATGGAAAAAGATCAAGGCAATCGTAAAATGCGTTTTAGAAAGGTACGTGCCGAGTAAAACTGTGAGGGACGGGAAAAACCCACCGTGGTTCAACATCAAAGTTAGAAAACTACTGCGAAAGCAAGGAGAGCTTCACTCCAAGTTTAAACGCAGCCAAAACCTCTCAGATAAACAGAAACTAAACGATGTCAAAGTTAGCGTAAGGAGGGCTATGCATAAAGCGTTCAGTGAATTCGAAAGTAAAATTCTATGTTCCGACTTGACAGAAAATCCTAGGAAATTCTGGTATTACGTTACATCAGTAAGTGGCTCGAAACAGCATATCCAGACACTCCGGGATGATGATGGCATTGAAACAGAGTATGACACGCGTACAGCAGAAATACTAAACACCTTTTTCCAAAGCTGTTTCACAGAGGAAGACCGCACTGCAGTTCCATCTCTAAATCCTCGCACAAACGAAAAAATGGCTGACATGGAAATAAGTGTCCAAGGAATAGAAAAGCAACTGGAATCACTCAACAGAGGAAAGTCCACTGGACCTGACGGGATACCAATTCGATTCTACACAGAGTACGCGAAAGAACTTGCCCCCCTTCCAACAGCCGTGTACCGCAAGTCTCTAGAGGAACGGAAGGTTCCAAATGATTGGAAAAGAGCACAGGTAGTCCCAGTCTTCAAGAAGGGTCGTCGAGCAGATGCGCAAAACTATAGACCTATATCTCTGACGTCGATCTGTTGTAGGATTTTAGAACAAGTTTTCTGCTCGCGTATCATGTCGTTTTTGGAAACCCAGAATCTACTATGTAGGAATAAACATGGATTCCGGAAACAGCGATCGTGTGAGAGCCAACTCGCTTTATTTGTTCATGAGACCCAGAAAATATTAGATACAGGCTCCCAGGTAGATGCTATTTTCCTTGACTTCCGGAAGGCGTTAGATACAGTTCCGCACTGACGCCTGATAAGCAAAGTAATAGCCTAAGGAATATCAGACCAGCTGTGTGGCTGGATTGAAGAGTTTTTAGCAAACAGAACACAACATGTTGTTATCAATGGAGAGACGTCTACAGACGTTAAAGTAACCTCTGGAGTGCCACAGGGGAGTGTTACAGGACCATTGCTTTTCACAATATATATAAATGAGCTAGTAGATAGTGTCGGAAGTTCCATGCGGCTTTTCGCGGATGATGTTGTAGTACACAGAGAAGTTGCAGCATTAGAAAAGTGCAGCGAAATGGAGGAAGATCTGCAACGGATAGGCACTTGTTGTAGGGAGTGGCAACTGACCCTTAACATAGACAAATGTAATGTATTGCGAATACATAGAAAGAAGGATCCTTTGTTGTATGATTATCTGATAGCGGAACAAACACTGGAAGCAGTTACTTCTGTAAAATATCTGGGAGTATGCGTGCAGAACGATTTGAAGTGGAATGATCATATTAAATTAATTGTTGGTAAGGCGGTTACCAGGTTGAGATTCATTGGGAGAGTCCTTAGGAAATGTAGTCCATCAACAAAGGAGGTGGCTTACAAAACACTCGTTCGACCTATACATATTGCTCATCAGTGTGGGATCCGTACCAGATCGGGTTGACGGAGGAGATAGAGAACAGCCAAAGAAGAGCGGCGCGTTTCGTCACAGGGTTATTTGGTAACCGTGATAGCGTTACGGAGATGTTTAGCAAACTCAAGTGGCAGACTCTGCAAGAGAGGCGCTCTGCATCGCGGTGTAGCTTGCTCGCCAGGTTTCGAGAGGGTGCGTTTCTGGATGAGGTATCGAATATATTGCTTCCCCCTACTTATACCTTCCGAGGAGATCACGAATGTAAATTTAGAGAGATTCGAGCGCGCACGGAAGCTTGCAGACAGTCGTCCTTCCCGCGAACCATACGCGACTGGAACAGAAAAGGGAGGTAATGACAGTGGCACGTAAAGTGCCCTCCGCCACACACCGTTGTGCTTGCGGAGTATAAATGTAGATGTAGATGCAGTAGATACAATCGATACAAAGCGGTCCTAAAGTATACACACACGTGTGTGCTGCTGGGCCTCGTAAGAACCTGTAGGGCAACACCGGTGGAGATGGCTAACAATACTAACTACGAGTATAAAACAAGTTTTCATGAAACAACATCCTTCTTCACTTTTGCCTTACCATTTTTCCAATGATTATGCGCTATGCCCCTCCCATAGACATCCTCGTTCCTCCGACAGGTCTGTTGTATCTTCTTTTTGTTTTATTTGGGCGGGCCGTTTTGGCCGTGCGGTTCTAGGCGCTTCAGTCTGTAAACCACGCGACCGCTACGGTCGCAGGATCGAATCCTGCCTCGGCCATGGATGTGTGTGATGTCTTTAGATTGGTTAGGTTTAAGTAGTTCTAAATTCTAGGGACTGATGACCTGAGATATTACGTCCTATAGTGCTCAGAGCCATTTGAACCATTTTTTGTTTTAGTTGATACACTGGGTGGATCCTCTTATGCTTTAGGATGTGGATGTGATGCCTCCTTAAAAGAAAAGCTCACGGAATATGATTAGTTCAAAAGATTTCAATATCTCTGCTACAGTACTGGCCATTAAAATTGCTACACAAAGAAGAAATGCAGATGATAAAAGGGTTTTCATTGGACAAATATATTATACTAGAACTGACATGTGATTACATTTTCACGCAATTTGGGAGCATAGATCTTGAGAAATCAGTGCCCAGAACAACCACCTCTGGCCGTAATAATGTCCTTGATACGCCTGGGCATTGCGTCAAAGAGAGCATGGATGGCGTGTACAGGTACAGCTGCCGACGCAGCTTCAACACGATACCACAGTTCATCAAGAGTAGTGACTGGCGTATTGTGGCGAGCCAGTTGCTCGGCCACCATTGCCCAGACGTTTTCAGTTGGTGAGAGATCTGGAGAATGTGCTGGCCAGGGCAGCAGTCGAACATTTTCTGTATCCAGATAGGTGCGTACAGGACCTGCAACATGCAGTCGTGCATTACCCTGCTGAAATGTAGGGTTTCGCAGGGATCGAATGAAGGGTATAGCCACGGGTCGTAACACATGTGAAATGTAACGTCCACTGTTCAAAGTGCCGTCAATGTGAACAAGAGGTGACCGAGACGTGTAACCAATGGCACCCCATACCATCACACCGGGTATACGCCAGTATGGCGATGACGAATACACGCTTTCAATGTACGTTCACCGCGATGTCGCCAAACACGGATGCGACCATCATGATGCTGTAAACAGAGGCTGGATTCATCCGAAAAAATGACGTTTTGCCATTCGAGCACGCGGGTTCGTCGTTGAGTACACCATCGCAGGCGCTCCTGCCTGTGATGCAGCGTCAAGGGTAACCGCAGCCATGGTCTCCGAGCTGATAGTGCACGCTGCTGCAAACGTCGACGAACTGTTCGTGCAGATGGTGGTTGTCTTGCAAACGTCCCCATCTGTTGACTCAGGGATCGAGACGCGGCTGCACGATCCGTTACAGCCATGCAGATAAGATGCCTGTCATCTCGACTGCTAGTGATACGAGGCCGTTGCGATCCAGCACGGCTAACCGTATTACCCTCCTGGACCCACCGATTCCATATTCTGCTAACAGTCATTGGATCTCGACCAACGCGAGCAGCAATATCGCGATACGATAAACCGCAATCGCGATAGGCTACAATCCGACCTTTATCAAAGTCGGAACCGTGATAGTACGCATTTCTCCTCCTTACACGAGGCATCACAACAACGTTTCACAGGGCAACGCAGGTCAACTGCTGTTTGTGTATGAGAAATCGGTTGTAAACGTTCCTCATGTCAGCACGTTGTATGAGTCGCCACCGGCGCCAACCTTGTGTGAATGCTCTGAAAAGCTAATCATTTGCATATCACAGTATCTTCATCCTGTCGGTTAAATTTCGAGTCTGTAGCACGTCATTTTCGCGGTGTAGCAATTTTAATGGCCAGTAGTGTACCTTAAATATCTGGAAAAAATCAATAATTTAAAAAAATTTAAAATAAAATTGCCCTTGTCCAGATTTGCCGTTCGTAACCAAATCACTTTTTTATATCGGCTTTGTAATGAGTACTGCTATTTTTGATGTTGTAACGTATCGCTATTGTACTCCTTACTTATCGTCGGCTTGTGGATTCGAAACCAAACACGCCTTTTCCATGCAGGGACTATTGATTTTCTGTATAATAACAAGAGTGTCCTAACGCTAATGGCCACGCGGCGGTTCCGTGTGCAGAGGGTTGTTGCTGAGCCTTCGCACGGAACGGTTGCGCACAAACGCGTCGTAAACAAGTACTGTGAAGAATTTGCTTGAAACTATAGCTAGAAGTTGAAAGTGTTACGTCCGTTCGTGGGAGAAACATGTTTGCGTAACTGAGTTATTTTGCGGAAAGGCACCGTAGACTAGTTATCAGATTGATTGTTGAAACAAGAGTCGTGCTTGTGAAGCAGTAATTTTCGTTCAAATGGTTCAAATGGCTCTGAGCACTATGGGACTCAACTGCTGTGGTCATAAGTCCCCTAGAACTTAGAACTACTTAAACCTAACTAACCTAAGGACAGCACACAACACCCAGCCATCACGAGGCAGAGAAAATCCCTGACCCCGCCGGGAATCGAACCCGGGAACCCGGGCGTGGGAAGCGAGAACGCTACCGCACGACCACGAGATGCGGGCAGTAATTTTCGTGGTGAAACATACTGATAGCGTAACGTAAATGAAAAGACATCCCGGGTCAGTGCCTACCTGTTTAATTAACGTGGAAACACAATGTAACAGTGCTTACTTCAGGCATATTATGAAACCATCTTAACTGTTAAGACTGCAAGGGTTTTGGCGTTGTTAGTGAAGTGTGTTATGTACTACAATGATAACAAAATAAAGTAATTGGACTTGTACTGTCGTCATTCCAAAGTGGCATTTTCTATTTTTCAGCTGAATTATCTTTTTACCTGACAAGTAAGAGAGACACATGTTCGTGTTCGGCCCATGGTCATGTTTATCGTTACGAAACGTGTTCTTTACGTATAGCTCGGACAGTCGCAAAATTTGATCTAAAGTAAACTGAAAACACATTGACGGAGGTTTACGTCTGGCGACGCGTGAGGAGACAACTGATTTTTGCTGAGAACCAACGATCTACATACAATAATGAGAAATAACTATGAATAACAGAGCGACGAGTCCAAATGCGGAAACACCAATAAGAGTGCGTCATCGCCTACAGTATCGTGTGTGAATCCGAAATCTACAGCATCTTGGATTTCAGTGGTTCGAGACAAGAAGAGGAATTCTGCAGCATCTTGGATTGGAGTGGTTCGATACGAACATGTCAGCCACAAAAAGGCCAAGTGTGCAGCATCACTCCATGGGAAGCCAATCAATAGTCGCAGTAATAATCGTAAGCGTTGCAGTAACGCCAACTGCACGTAGGTTGAAGCTGCAAGTGTAAGAGGAACTTCTGGATTACTTGAATTGTGATGAATTTTATGCGGAGGAAGTTAGTATGGCTTGTGTTTTGCACTTTTTACTTCGTCGACACAAAAGGAGGTAATGTTTTGGGAAATCAGCTCGGTGAAGAGGGAGCATGCGGGCGCAATGCTTAAGGATTCACGGCTGGATTACGGGACTGAAAGAGAATTTACAGATGTGGAGCTAGCGGCGGAATGAGGTGCACGTAAAACCTCAACGCCGCCGAAAGAACAATGGGAAGAACTAAAGGGAACCCCACTTAGCAATAAATCTGAACAGCAGTAACCTCCAAGTAACAATCGGAAGGATAAGACGGCACTACTTAACATGATAGGGGACGGTCCGGAGGAAATTGAGAAAAGATTCTAAAATCAAGAGGAAATGATGCAGGAACCTGTGGAAAAAATTAAGAAAAAATTAGAAGAAACCCAGAAGGAAACCCTGGAGGAAATAAAGGAACTAAGGACGGTATTAAAAGGAGGTCAAGGGATATTAATGACAGATTTTGAAAATAAGCAAGAAAAGGTAGTCGAGAGGGTCAAACAGGAACATGACAAGAGATTGGCGAAGATATTCGAAGAGAGACAAAAAGAGAAACGCACAGTTATACGTGAAGAAACCCTAAATATGCCTGTTCTGTTCGGTACGTTCTGTACGTCATTTAAATATTCCTGTCTGTACGTTGCCTAGGGAGTCAGATTTAGAAGAAACTGTAGACGTTAATTGAAACACCGAGTTCCGAACTTAGCTCATCACCCGAATCACAGGTCCTGCAGTCCTACACGACGAAACAACTGGTAAAGGCACAGGCTGTCATAGTACCGAACTGGATGCCATCACTCTCAGCACGGATTCAGACGTATTATCAGTGAGCAAGGAACTTGTATTTGTGCAGATTTTTCCACCTATGTCACGTTATTAAATGTAATCTCTCTATCATTTTTTTTATGAAAGCGAGTAAATATTACGATCTCTCAAGCTTTTTCTTCAATCAGTACAGACATTCAGAGAGTACACGAATTATGGAGCGTCAGTGGAGGTCTTCACTTGCTGCTGAGAGACAGAGAGATGGGTGCAGTTAAGAGAGGGGAGATATCACAGCATGTCTCAGTTAGCCTGAGAAGTCGTAGACCAACTGACAGACAGACAGACACTCGCTATCATTATGTAGAAAAAGAAAAAAAGAAAAAGAAAAGCTCTGCAGTGAGTAGGAAGGAAAACTCAAACACAAGATGTGAAGTTTATTATAAACCAATATTTTCATTTGTTAATTATAATACTTACATTACATTTTTATAGGTATATACACACATTTACTTTTTTACAATAACATCGAATTACGACGGGTAACTAAATTTTTCCATCAGAAAAAGGTGGTACTCACCTCAAGCTGCAACCTACAATTCACATTATTTACAATAAAACCAAATTACGATGGATCGCTAAATTTTTCTATCAGGAAAAGGAAGTATTCATCTCAATTTACAATCTACAAATTACATTATTTATTTCTCCTTCTGAGAAATATGGAATTCACCTAAAACTATTATCGACGATTTACAGCTATTTGCATTTTACAGGTTTTTACATTATTAACAGTCATCATCATTTTTATACGACAGTGACCCCGGGCCACTGTCTTGAACGCATCGGGAAGTATCAAACGTTCGTCGTCTTGTGCAGATAAAGGAATTTCGTGTTGTCTAATAGAAGAAATAACTTGATGATAATTACGTACTGCACAGTTGACTGTCACAGTGGCATTTAACAAACATTCACAGTAATCATTAAAAGTAAGTTATTTTGTTGATGATCATTTCACGCCTTTTGCTCTACACATTACGCGTCGCGTTTCCAGAGCGTAATGTTTGCTCTCTGACCGATGATTTCAGTAAGTGTCTCTTCTGATAGCTTATCTTTCATCAGACCCACGTTATTTTCGTTGACACGTGGGATGTTATGAATGTTGTTGTCAGGGTAATCCGAAGAATTGAACCATTTGCCCAAGTCGCTTTAATGATACCATAAATATATGATGTGCTTGTATGGTATACTACTCTATTTGTATCTGTGTAACTCATTTTACATTTTTTGGGCTAAATGTTTTCAGGATATACTAATTTTGGAACTCTACACGCAGTGTCTTGGAAAATCTATGGCTGTAGGTCTATCGAAAACAATGTTGCGTCTGGTCATTTCACTCACGACTAAATTCTGATTAAATACGATTCTGCACTTGAAATTAGATCTTTTGATCAAGGCAGCAGCTCCGTATCTGCCTTCCCAATACGTTACCAACTTTACGTCACTCATTTTCCAAACATGTTGAATAGTTTCTAAGGAAACGCTATTGTTCATCAACTTGAAGAAATTTTTTTCGAATTCATTCTTAGTCTACATACACTCCTGGAAATGGAAAAAAGAACACATTGACACCGGTGTGTCAGACCCACCATACTTGCCCGGGCACTGCGAGAGGGCTGTACAAGCAATGATCACACGCATGGCACAGCGGACACACCAGGAACCGCGGTGTTGGCCGTCGAATGGCGCTAGCTGCGCAGCATTTGTGCACCGCCGCCGTCAGTGTCAGCCAGTTTGTCGTGGCATACGGAGCTCCATCGCAGTCTTTAACACTGGTAGCATGCCGCGACAGCGTGGACGTGAACCGTATGTGCAGTTGACGGACTTTGAGCGAGGGCGTATAGTGGGCATGCGGGAGGCCGGGTGGACGTACCGCCGAATTGCTCAACACGTGGGGCGTGAGGTCTCCACAGTACATCGATGTTGTCGCCAGTGGTCGGCGGAAGGTGCACGTGCCCGTCGACCTGGGACCGGACCGCAGCGACGCACGGATGCACGCCAAGACCGTAGGATCCTACGCAGTGCCGTAGAGGACCGCACCGCCACTTCCCAGCAAATTAGGGACACTGTTGCTCCTGGGGTATCGGCGAGGACCATTCGCAACCGTCTCCATGAAGCTGGGCTACGGTCCCGCACACCGTTACGCCGTCTTCCGCTCACGCCCCAACATCGTGCAGCCCGCCTCCAGTGGTGTCGCGACAGGCGTAAATGGAGGGACGAATGGAGACGTGTCGTCTTCAGCGATGAGAGTCGCTTCTGCCTTGGTGCCAATGATGGTCGTATGCGTGTTTGGCGCCGTGCAGGTGAGCGCCACAATCAGGACTGCATACGACTGAGGCACACAGGGCCAACACCCGGCATCATGGTGTGGGGAGCGATCTCCTACACTGGCCGTACACCACTGGTGATCGTCGAGGGGACACTGAATAGTGCACGGTACATCCAAACCGTCATCGAACCCATCGTTCTACCATTCCTAGACCGGCAAGGGAACTTGCTGTTCCAACAGGACAATGCACGTCCGCATGTATCCCGTGCCACCCAACGTGCTCTAAAAGGTGTAAGTCAACTACCCTGGCCAGCAAGATCTCCGGATCTGTACCCCATTGAGCATGTTTGGAACTGGATGAAGCGTCGTCTCACGCGGTCTGCACGTCCAGCACGAACTCTGGTCCAACTGAGGCGCCAGGTGGAAATGGCATGGCAAGCCGTTCCACAGGACTACATCCAGCATCTCTATGATCGTCTCCATGGGAGAATAGCAGCCTGCATTGCTGCGAAAGGTGGATATACACTGTACTAGTGCCGACATTGTGCATGCTCTGTTGCCTGTGTCTATGTGCCTGTGGTTATGTCAGTGTGATCATGTGATGTATCTGACCCCAGGAATGTGTCAATAAAGTTTCCCCTTCCTGGGACAATGAATTCACGGTGTTCTTATTTCAATTTCCAGGAGTGTATTTTTTTTATCCATGTTGAGTAGCCGACTGACAATACGTGGTGATCACTGAAAAAAACTACTTTCAGATCAACAATTCATTCCATGTATAAAAAGGAAGACTTGACAATGCCAGAGAGCAGTCCAGTCCCATACATACTAGCAAATATCCACATGTAGATTATATATATTGCGCAGATGAACCACGAGATCATATAAACAGTTTATATAGACAAATAAATAAAATACGCCACAACATTCAATTCACCATGGAATCAGAAACAGAAGAGGCAATACACTACCTCGACCTCAAAATCACAAAATTTAACAACAGACGCAGTTTCAACATTTTCAGACACGAAACAGCAAGTAATGCACCGGAAATCGAAAGTACCCAAATTCTCAAGAGCTTGCAGCCATGAGACATATGGTCTACAAATTACGCAGAATATCTCTAAGCAAAAAGAACTCTCAAGAAGAGCTAAACATGATCATTAATTTAGCAGAAAGCAATGGGTACAGAAATAACAACATAGTACACAAGACACATTGCAGTATTAGAAAGAGAAGACAGACAGAAGACAGCGAAACTGAAACCAATCCAAATATCCCGACAAGTAACAATAACACATAATGCACACTCACATCAAAAAACACGCCCCTCAACAAAAAATGGCACATCATGACGTACCACAACCAGCTTACTCACAAAATTGGCTACAACTTCGAAAAACATGAAATTAGTATATCCTATAAGACAAATAACAGAATAAAAACGAACTAAAACTGTGACAGAAGAAAAAGATAAATACTATTCTTTAGGAATATATGAATTAACACGTAATAGCTGCTCTTAATATATTGGGACGACTGAAGGAAATTTTAGCATCAGATAGAAAGAACATAATTTATAAAATTATTGGAGAGTGAATGCAACGACACAACATAAGCTGCACATCACCGTCACTATCACGCTGGGGTAAAAACAGAGATAGCAGTCTGTTGCCATAAAAGCAAATGAAAGGAAATGCTCACTCTACAGGAAGAATATTTCGTACAAAAGGCCACAAATGAAAATGAAGATTTTCTCAATGACCAAAAGAACAACGGAAGACCAATGTTCAAACTAATTCACAGTGTACCAGAAAAACATACATAAATTAAAAAAACATAAGTTGCCGAGCGATTCTAGGCGCTTCAGTCCGGAACCGCGCTGCTGCTACGGTCGCAGGTTCGAATCCTGCCTCGGCCGTGGATGTGTGTGATGTCCTTAGGTTAGTTAGGTTTAAGCAGTTCTAAGTTCTAGGGGACTGATGGCCTCAGATGTTCTTAGAGACATTTGAACCATTTGAAAAACATAAATAAATATTTTTACACACACACACACACACACACACACACACTATGCCCTATCACCCACCCTTTCTCCATCCCCACGTCGACATACCAGTCCACTCTCTCAAGATCTGTCAGCCATTTCCCGTGATCCCTCAGTCAGATCTAAAACAGTGAAAGCATGTGCAGCATTCTACGGCATAGGTTATGTGCAAAGAAATATTAACTGGAAGAAACCTATACTATGTGTATTTCACTGGTATAGAACTTCCAATGGCTGCAGAACACAAAAATGAATGTAGGTAAAAAAACGTAACCATACAATTGTAAATAGAAATAGCGAGGTGTAAACGAGGTGCCAGAGAATCACTGCAAATCAGATATCAGAATATCTGTAATTAAATGTAATTAAATAATAGTATATGTAATAGGCGACTGAAAATGCCTAACATGAATAGGTGAAACAAGTCTGGCACTCAAGAACAAATTTCAGTTCCGCAAGATGCAGGTTTCCTTATCTTTAACATAGACATAATCTTCTAAACTGTGTATAGGAAGGATCACAAAGCTAAATCAGGTTTTCAGTATCCAGTTTCATTTTCTCTGTTTCGAATGCAACAGTGTTACATGGTACAGCATGTGCTGAAAGTGTGAGCCACATACCTACAACGTCCAGCTTATGTAAAAGGATTGGGCAAAAATAAAGAAAGACCGTTAGAAATACATGCTTGGATATAAAAGCAAATGCTAGCCGACCTTGCAACATTTTGCAGTTGTCAACTGTTACCACAACAGTGTTGTGTGTACCAGTGAGTGCATTATGTCGGAGTCAAGAGAATTCGAACGTGGGCAACTTATTCGTGGGCGTATGGCGGGTGCGTTCGTAACTGAGAGAACCGAAGTGTTTGGTGTTTCAAGAGGAACCTATCAAAGAGTATCTCTGTATGCGTTTCTCTAATACAGAGAAAGAGGAAAAACATCGTCCGCTAAGTGGACGAAAGCGTATGTTGAGTAACTGTGAAGGGCAGGAACTGAAGATGATTATGAAGAGAAATAAGAGGATGACCTTGAAACGTCCCCTTAGAATAATTTATACAAGACTGTGCTTAAACTGACACACAATATTTTTAGCGCAACGCAATCTGACTTTCAATAATCTCTACAAGAGAATGGCCCTGACTAACATTAACCTGTACTTTTCACAAATCACTTACCTCACAAAAATCTTGGTTACCCCCACTACTGCAATACAGCAAGCGCCACTACTGCCAGCTAAATAAAAGATTCAAACTATGGAAGGCACTAACTACTGATAGGGATAGTTAGCAAATGAAAGATATTAATAGAGAACAAACGTTGTATTTACCTTAATAGTCATCATATATATATATATATAGCAGTTCATGACAAATTTCAAAACTCCGCCATCTCTCTCCCCACATCCACCACTGCTGGCGGCTCACCTCCAACTGCGCAACGCTACACGCTGTTCACAGCCAGCTGCCTAACACTACAATGGCGAGTATTACAACAATGCAAAGCAGCCACAGACTGCACACAGCACAGCCAGTGATTTTCATACAGAGGTGGCGTTACCAATAAAAAAACCTAAACAGCCTACTTACATAGCCCCCATGCTACCCACAAAAAATTTTACAAATTTTTTTTGGGCAGTGGCCAATACATATTTGTTAAAATTTTTCATAATCGTAATTACAATAACAAAGAAATCAAATGCACACACTTATTGATACAATGTTGGTCAAAAGCTAAAATTTTCTCACAGTCCATAAAGACAGTCCTGATCATTCATCACATTGCAGTGTTTTTCTCAAAGTCTGAGCAGTGAAAGAAAATGCACACGGAAGTAATGGATTTCCATGCAGTCTTGAAGAAGTATCGTTGTCCTTCCAACGGAAAGACAGTGCTGACTCTTGACATGCTGACAGGTAATGGGCCACAACAGAGCAAAACCACAGCGGAGTCAGTCGAAGTTTTGAAGAGTATTGGTGGGTAGGTCATCACAGAGCAGACCCACTGTAGTCCTGGTAGAGATTATGATACTGGTGGGTCATCAAAGATGCAGACCCACTGTAGACCTTGTAGAGATGGCCAGCAGCCATCTGTTGTGACTGTGCAGGTGCACAATCACCATTGAAGAGTCTTGCGGATAATATAGCAAGTCCATAACCACCACTTGTGCACTCACAGAGTTTTTGGAATTGTCCTTAGAACCAGCAATGCTGTTATCCAGTCCCTTGCTGAATTATTAACACACGTGCAAACACTAACAGTCCCTACTTCTCACATATTGTCCATATACTATGACCAACAGAAACGTGTGCAGTGAAATGTAACTTACAAGTTAATAATATGATGAACTGGTGACAATTACAATTTTATAACATGAGAATACAATTACAAAGGTACAAAATACATCATTAACTATGTAAGTAGGCTGTTTAGGTTTTTTTATTGGTAACGCCACCTCTGTATGAAAATCACTGGCTGTGCTGTGTGCAGTCTGTGGCTGCTTTGCATTGTTGTAATACTCGCCATTGTAATGTTAGGCAGCTGGCTGTGAACAGCGCGTAGCGTTGCGCAGTTGGAGGTGAGCCGCCAGCAGTGGTGGATGTGGGGAGAGAGATGGCGGAGTTTTGAAATTTGTCATGAACTGCTATATATATATATATGATGACTATTAAGGTAAATACAACGTTTGTTCTCTATTAATATCTTTCATTTGCTAACTATCCCTATCAGTAGTTAGTGCCTTCCATAGTTTGAATCTTTTATTTAGCTGGCAGTAGTGGCGCTTTCTGTATTGCAGTAGTGGGAGTAACCAAGATTTTTGTGAGGTAAGTGATTTGTGAAACGTATAGGTTAATGTTAGTCAGGGCCATTCTCTTGTAGAGATTATTGAAAGTCAGACTGCGTTGCGCTAAAAATAATGTGTGTCAGTTTAAGCACAGTCTTGTATAAGTTATTCTAAGGGGACGTTTCATATGGCAACCCCCCTTAGAATAAATTATACAAGACTGTGCTTAAACTGACACACAATATTTTTAGCGCAACGCAATCTGACTTTCAATAATCTCTACAAGAGAATGGCCCTGACTAACATTAACCTGTACTTTTCACAAATCACTTACCTCACAAAAATCTTGGTTACTCCCACTACTGCAATACAGAAAACGCCACTACTGCCAGCTAAATAAGAGATTCAAACTGTGGAAGGCACTAACTACTGATAGGGATAGTTAGCAAATGAAAGATATTAATAGAGAACAAACAATGTATTTACCTTGATATCATTATATATAAATATAGCAGTTCATGACAAATTTCAAAACTCTGCCATCTCTCTCCCCATATCCACCACTGCTGGTGGCTCACCTCCAACTGCGCAACGCTACGCGCTGTTCACAGCCAGCTGCCTAACACTACAATGGCGAGTATTACAACAATGCAAAGCAGCCACAGACTGCACACAGCACAGCCAGTGATTTTCATACAGAGGTGGCGTTACCAATAAAAAAACCCAAACAGCCTACTTACAACCTCTGCAAAAGTCACTGCTCAGCTGAACGAGTACTCGCGAACCTGTCAGCACCAAAAGTACTTCAAGGGAGCTTCACAAGCAGGGAACTGTGTGGAGAGATGAAATTCCAAAATCACTTATTAGGGATGCAAATGTCCGTAACTGGGAAACGTTATTCTGAAGCCATAAGATCTGGGCTGTGGGAGAAAATCATTTGGTCGTACGAGTCTTGTTTCCCACTGTATGAATGCAGAGTCTCGCGGCGATAACATTGGATAAAATGTTCTCGGGTTTCCAACCGCGTCAATTGGTTAAAACTACACGAGCTTTCGGCCAAGCACTCCTTGGCCATTGTCAAATGTTATGACTGCCAGTCGGTTGTTGGTGAGCCCTTATACACTCCTGGAAATTGAAATAAGAACACCGTGAATTCATTGTCCCAGGAAGGGGAAACTTTATTGACACATTCCTGAGGTCAGATACATCACATGATCACACTGACAGAACCACAGGTACATAGACACAGGCAACAGAGCATGCACAATGTCGGCACTAGTACAGTGTATATCCACCTTTCGCAGCAATGCAGGCTGCTATTCTCCCATGGAGACGATCATAGAGATGCTGGATGTAGTCCTGTGGAACGGCTTGCCATGCCATTTCCACCTGGCGCCTCAGTTGGACCAGCGTTCGTGCTGGACGTGCAGACCGCGTGAGACGACGCTTCATCCAGTTCCAAACATGCTCAATGGGGTACAGATCCGGAGATCTTGCTGGCCAGGGTAGTTGACTTACACCTTTTAGAGCACGTTGGGTGGCACGGGATACATGCGGACGTGCATTGTCCTGTTGGAACAGCAAGTTCCCTTGCCGGTCTAGGAATGGTAGAACGATGGGTTCGATGACGGTTTGGATGTACCGTGCACTATTCAGTGTCCCCTCGACGATCACCAGTGGTGTACGGCCAGTGTAGGAGATCGCTCCCCACACCATGATGCCGGGTGTTGGCCCTGTGTGCCTCGGTCGTATGCAGTCCTGATTGTGGCGCTCACCTGCACGGCGCCAAACACGCATACGACCATCATTGGCACCAAGGCAGAAGCGACTCTCATCGCTGAAGACGACACGTCTCCATTCGTCCCTCCATTCACGCCTGTCGCGACACCACTGGAGGCGGGCTGCACGATGTTGGGGCGTGAGCGGAAGACGGCCTAACGGTGTGCGGGACCGTAGCCCAGCTTCATGGAGACGGTTGCGAATGGTCCTCGCCGATACCCCAGGAGCAACAGTGTCCCTAATTTGCTGGGAAGTGGCGGTGCGGTCCCCTACGGCACTGCGTAGGATCCTACGGTCTTGGCGTGCATCCGTGCGTCGCTGCGGTCCGGTCCCAGGTCGACGGGCACGTGCACCTTCCGCCGACCACTGGCGACAACATCGATGTACTGTGGAGACCTCACGCCCCACGTGTTGAGCAATTCGGCGGTACGTCCACCCGGCCTCCCGCATGCCCACTATACGCCCTCGCTCAAAGTCCGTCAACTGCACATACGGTTCACGTCCACGCTGTCGCGGCATGCTACCAGTGTTAAAGACTGCGATGGAGCTCCGTATGCCACGACAAACTGGCTGACACTGACGGCGGCGGTGCACAAATGCTGCGCAGCTAGCGCCATTCGACGGCCAACACCGCGGTTCCTGGTGTGTCCGCTGTGCCATGCGTGTGATCATTGCTTGTACAGCCCTCTCGCAGTGTCCGGAGCAAGTATGGTGGGTCTGACACACCGGTGTCAATGTGTTCTTTTTTCCATTTCCAGGAGTGTATATGCTAGCTGCCGGCTGTGACGTCACTGGTGCCCGTGACATTGCCATATATGGGCGTGTTTTGAGTCGGCGTTCGATGTGCCCTCTTCAACCGCGCAATCGCTGGATACCACGCAGCGCTGAGCTGTAAGCTACCGTTTCTATTCAGGCTGTTTGTGGTAATTTTTATTTCAATAGCTTCCTTTATTAAACTGTCCCAGAAGCCGTTAGTACGAGCCACGACAGAGGTATCGCCAAATTTTATGTGGTTACCGTTTCCTAACGCATACTCAGCTAACGCAGATATTTCTGGATAGCGTAGGCGATAATACCTCTCATGTTCTTTCCCGCGTTGTTCCACAGTGCGCACTGTTTGTCCGATGTACTTCTGGGCACACTCACAAGGTATTTCGTAGACTCCAGGTGTTCTGAGACCTACATCGTCTTTAACTGGTCTCAGTAATTGACGGATTTTCGTTGGAGGCCTGAAGATTGATTTGATCTTGTGTCTTTTCAACAGGTGGCTTATCTTGCACGACACAGAGCCACAGAATGGCAGCAAAGCAACTTTCTTTTCAGCTCTTCATTGGTGGTCTTATTCTGATATTTCCCAGAAATCACTTCTTTCACTTGATGGGTGCTGTAGCCGTTATTCCTGAAAACCTTGCGAAGGTGGCTCAGTTTGTGGGGCAGGTTGTCGTCGTCTGATATTACTCTGGCACATTGCACCAATGTTTGCAATACTGTGCGCTTCTGTGCTGGATGATGATGGCTGGTGGCGTGCAGGTACAGGTCTGTGTGGGTGGGTTTTCTGTAGACGCTGTGGCCAAGGCACCCATTTCGTTTACGGTGGACAAGGACGTCGAGGAAGTTCAATGCACTATCATTTACCACCTCCATGATGAACTGGATATTACCGTTGATGCTATTGAGGCTAATTTCTCGCGTCCGTGTGGCCAAATGACGAACGTGTCGTCAACGTATCGAAAGAAACACTTCGGCTTCAATGGCGCAGTATCTATGGCAATATCCTCAAAATTCTCCATGAAGAGGTTTGCAACTGCTGGAGCCAATGGGCCACCCATTGGTACGCTGTCTGTCTGATCGTAATACCGGCCGTTGTACACCAAGTAGGATGACGTAAGAGTGTGCCTAAACAGTTCGACCACGTCACTTACAAAGTACTGGGAAATTAGATCTGAAACGTCCCCTTATGATAATTATACAGGACTGTGCTTAAACTGACACACAATATTTTTTAGCACAACGCAATCTGACTTTCAAAAATCCATACAAAAGAATGGCCGTGACTAACATTAACCTATACGTTTCACAAATCACTTACCTCACAAAAATCTTGGTTACTCGAGCTACTGCAATAAAACGAACACCACTACTGCCAGCTACATAAAAGATTCAAACTACTGAAGACACTAACTACTGATAAGCATAGTTAGCAAATGAAAGATTTTAATAGAGAACAGACAATGTATTTACCTTAATAATGTTGAAAACTCATAATATACATTGCAGTTCATGACACCCAGTTTTAAAAATTTCACAACTCCGCCATCTCTTTCCCCACATCCACCACTGCTGGCAGCTCACCTCCAACTGCGCAACGCTACGCGCTGTTCACAGCCAGCTGCCTAACACTACAATGGCGAGTATTACAACAATGCAAAGCAGCCACAGACTGCACACAGCACAGCCAGTGATTTTCATACAGAGGTGGCGTTACCAATAAAAAAACCTAAACAGCCTACTTACATAGCCCCCATGCACCCAACAAAAAAATTTACAAATTGTTTTGGACAGTGGCCAATAATGATTTGATAAAAAAAATTATAATTACAATAACAAAGATATCAATTGCACACAATTATTGATACAATGTTGGTCAAAAGCTAAACTTTCTCACAGTCCGTAAAGACAGTCCTAATCGTTCATCACAGTAAAATAGCAGTGTTTTTCTCAAAGTCTGAGCAGTAAAAGAAAATGCACACAGAAGTAGTGGATTTCCATGCAGTCTTGAAGAAGTAGCGTTGTCCTTCCAACGGAAAGACAGTGCTGAGTCTCGACATGCAGACAGGTCATGGGCCACAACAGAGCAAACCCACAGCGGAGTCAGTCGAAGTTTTGAAGAGTATTGGTGGGTAGGTCATCACGGAGCAGACCTACTGTAGTCATGGTAGAGATTACGGTATTGGTGGGCCACCAGAGGTGCAGACCCACTGCAGTCCTTGTAGAAATAATGGTATTGGTGGGCCATCAAAGATGCAGACCCACTGTAGTCCATGTAGAGACGGCCAGCAACTATCTGTTGCGACTGTGCAGGTGCACAATCACCATCGAAGAGTCTTGCGGACAATACAGCAAGTCCATAAACCACCACTTGTGTACTCACAAAACTTTTTGGAATGTCCTTAGAACCAGCAATGCTGTTATCCAGTCCCTTGCTGAATTATCAACACACGTGCAAACACTAACAGTCCCTACTTCTCACATATTGTCCATATACTATGACCAACAGAAACGTGTGCAGTGAAATGTAACTTACAAGTTACTTAATTTGATGAACTGGTGTCAATTACAATTTTATAACAACTGAATACAATTACAAAGGTACAAAATAAATCATTAGAGAACGTAACAATACAGATAACATTTGTAGTACAGGCTTTACAACAGAATAGAAATAAACATATACATCAATGTTACAGGAATTATGACATAAGTAAATAAATAAAATAATGAGAATAGTTTTCGAAACATTAATTTCACACATTAGCATTGAAACAAAACAGAATTAATAATGTCTATAAACATCTTTACAAAGAAAATAACATATTATTAATGCAAATTATATTTGAGGATAACAGTATTCCTCATCATAGTGAATGTAGCTTAGTACTAGAAAAATTCTACAACATAAGTCTTATCAGATAAACATATAAATACAGGAAAAACATAAATACCCAAGGGTACATAAACATATAGCGTAATAATACAAGGAAAGGACAGGGTTTGTTTTACTGCAGTATTTTGCAAACAAAACTTTCTTTACTTCTCGGAGATCTCCCTTCGTTCTTCATTATTTCCAAAAGTCCTATCTATACCTGCTTTCTGTACTTTTCTCGTATAGCCTCTCAGTGCATTTCTTCAAATTCATTGCAACTCATTCTCTTATAGGCTACCCCCTCTTAAGCTAACTTAAATCTACTGAGCTCAGATGCTAAACTAAGGGACAAGGCAATGCAGCAGCACAAATCAATTAACACAAACATCAATGGCAAAAAATTTTAGTAGGCAAAGCAATTGCAATATTACAACTAATATAAGGCACTGTGCAGCAAACAAGAAAAATAAATCAGTAGTAAAACTAGCTTAACAGAGTAATACAAAGTAAAATTTAGTAACGTTATGCCTGGCAAACAGCAGCAGCAAATGCTATAACTAATACCTAAGCATGGCAAAGATCAAGCAGAAAAAATATTACACTAAAGACAACAATGCAGATAAGGGAAATGTCTATTCACATCTTAATATCTGTGTCATTAAAGTGGTGCACCACAACTTATTCTATGAGAAATATTACCAAGTAGTTGAAAAAAAAATTATATATGCAAGTCCTGTGATGGGAGATGTCTTTTTGTGCTCCTTCGTTTTTTTTAAGTAGATCATAAATTTTATAATTTACTGGATCTGTAGGCATAAAATATTTATATTAGTACATCTATAAAAATTTGTTTTAACCAATGCTGCAGTGCAGCTAGAAACTAGATATTAAACAAAATGAGCAAATATGTACAAAGGAAGGCATGAAACATCATTCATTAGCCATATGGCATTTAATAAGTTAGTAGAATTTCTCTCAATTCTCGTAGAAAGACGCTTGTCATAATCAGGTGTGCAGATGTATCTTTCCAAGTAATGAGCGTGTCGTATTTGCGATGCTTTCTCTAAAGGAATGACAATGGCGAAGATAATGGCCTCTTTTTTTCTCCACCTAATGGCTTTCTTTTGTCAGACGACTACCTCTAAGCTGGGCGCCAAAAACGCATTACGTCAAGGTCACTTACCTTTCTTAACGAAAAATTTACGACAGCAGTTTCCGCTACAGTGGCAGTCTCATATAAAAATTTCACAGGTCAAGAATTTGCGTTACAAATCTGTAGAAACAAAATCTTATTGATATAACAGTGTCCAAAAAAATTTTCGGCGGCATTGTGATACATTCACGCATTTACACACATTTCATAACTCTTAAAGTACGATTCTTGGTTTCCAACAACCTTTTTCACGAACCAGAGTCTCTAACCACTACTCATTATTCCTTACCTTATTCATCGACACTTCTACAATATTTCATCATAACAGATACGTAGCATAATCAAATAACTCATATACAGTAGCATCATCTCATTGATCATAAACATATCTCAACAGCATAATACACATCGTCGTTGTAATAATATCATAACATCTCAGTCAATTCTCAAAATCGTCGTAGCTTCCTCCAATAATTTCAAAACCTAAAAAAAATTCTCTGCTCATTTCAATAGTGTCATCTACCTCAAATGTACTTCAAAAATCGTGATCCCATACCAAATACAGCATTCAAAGCTCTCATGGTATCACAATGGTTCCGAAAAATTTGAAGGGTTCACACAGTACAAACAAAATACAATTTATAAGTGTGAAGTTATCCAGCTGTGTAATTGCGTAAACATCTGTCACTGACATAGTAAAAAAAAAAAAAATGTTTGTCTCTCTCAGTTAAATGATCAGATAGCTGTGTAATTATGTGTTAGAGAAATATGGTACCGATGTGTAAAGTTGTATAAGCAAATACCATATTAGCTAGGGCTCCTTGTGCTTGCCAAACACATGGTACACAAAGTAGGCGCATACCCCCATGAGGATAAATGTAATTGTACCCTCAGGTGTTACAAATTACAGCAATGGAATGAAATGTATCACGGAAAACTTTCTTTGTAATTCAAAAATCTTTTAAAAAAATGTTTTAAGTACAAAATTAATCACTCAAATACGTGTACTGTAGCGCTAAACTGTGCGTCTTGTTGTAAGATAATCTCTGTGGAAGAGTTGTAGTTATCGTCCTCCGAAAGCTGAGTTCTTCTGAAGTCAGTGTACTTACCTCATGATAAACAAAAGTGGAATGCTTTGCGTATAGATATCTTAGTTATTACGCTTATTGCCGTGATGAAGAAAGTACTGTGCTGTAATGTATTGTTGTGCTACGGAAAAGGCTGTCTCCTTGTAGCTATACCACAGAAGTTACTACTAAAACATGTTTTACTTTCCAGAATAATTCAGAAAAACTGTGCAGATATATAACAGAAACACCGCAAAAGCAACATTGTAAATTGTCACTCATTAGTAGCGTCGTGATAAAATCGTGTAGCTGTCACATAAACTAACCACTGTATCATCTGGTATCTCACAGAAAGTACTTTAAATCCAGAATGTATTTTCAAGTAAACCAAAATGTTGCATTAAAATCTCATTACCAGTACCAGTATGTGTCCTAAGTATGTAACCCTTATAGTCGTTACGTAATAGTGCAACTAACAAGCAAGAATGTACAAATAACAACACTATGTCGTCTGTTCACTATAACAATGCATTCGTAATTTCTGTTTAAAAATGTTCCCTAGGTTCTAGACTGGATATTTAACTTCAAACATTGTTGCATGTTAACAGTTTCTTAAGTCTGACAAAGCATACTAGAGATGTGAAGTGAAAAGTTTTATACCAAAGACTAAGTTAAAAAGAAGCTTATCTCTCAATAAATGGTTTTACATGTGAAATATGGTGTAACCCTTTGCTCTTCCTAGTACGCAGAGTTTCAACTTTAACGCAATTATCAAGTGGTATACGTCGGTAAAGAATACTGGAATTTTTCTCAAGGTTAGCGTCTATGTTATTTTTCCCTGAGCCAGCTGGCGCACGCGGCTGCCTGCTGTGCGAGTCATTGTCTGTCTCTTTGTTGGCGCGCGTCGTTATTGGGATTAGGAGACCTAACTTCTACAAATTCGCCTTGTCGAGAGGGCCCTGCTCTGTTTGAATCCCGCCAGTTCTGATGCAATTCAGCTGTGTCGTTACGATCATATCGTCTGTCGTCATGTCGGTAGATTCCATAGTTTCTTTCTTGTCGGTCACGTGGTGGAGAATTTCTCCCTGAATCGTACCTGTGCGCTGGACCGTTGCGTCTAAAGTTATTCTGTCTCCCTTGATAATAATTATTTTGGTTCCCAAATTGTCTGTTTCTCTGATTGCCTCTCTGATAGTCATTACTACGGAAATGCGATCTTTCTCTGTAACTATTATTACTCTGCCAGTGGTTGTCATATGGGTGGTGTCTGTTTTGGTCACGATTTGCGTTGTAAGAATAGACTTGTCGTGTCCAGTTATTGTTTCTGTCGTCACGGAATTGTGACGGATGTGACCTGTAGTGATTGTTTTCCTGTTTTCTCATCCCGCGACTGTCTGTGTCAATTTCTAATTCTTGTAAGAGTCCCTGAAAAGCTTCAGTGTCGTCTTTGCAACGTCCTGCCAAAATAATATGTCGTAAATGTTCAGGCAATTTGATTAAGCAAATGCGGATGAGTTCTGAGGGGCTGTATGGGTTTGACAGGTACTGATTCTTGTGCAACATGTCTTCAAAATATTTCACAAGACTGGAAAATTCGGATTGTTCGAAATGATTCATCATTATGATGCTATGTTTTACTCGGTCTTGTGTAGCTTGAGACCAATATGCTGAGAGGAAGGCATGGTATAATGCTCCTTCACTGTGACAATCGTGAATGACCGATCGCATTCTTACAGCTGGTTCACTCTCTAAATAGCCACACATAAATTCTAATCTGTGTTCTAACGACCAGTTGGGAGGAAAACAATGAGAGAATTGATGGAGCCACGCTTGTGGATGAATGTCGTTGCCAGAATTCTTAAATGTTTTGAATTTACGTGTAGTAATGAACAGTCATCATGTCGGCGAGTCGCATATCGGTCATTGTTACGTCGTCTCGGCGGTTCCATTTCAAAATTCGGTGCACCTTGCCAATTTCTTTCATAATTTACGAAATGCGCTGTGTTATTATTTTGTGGCTGTTCCGTATTTCTATGTCCCTCATCCCGTATTGGGGCGCGAGTGTCCTCTGAAATACGTAATTCTTGTATTACCTGTGTCAGCTGATCTTGTACTTCGCGGATTTCTCTTTGGTGTTGCGTATTAATTTGATTCTGATTTTGTTTGAATTTCTTAATTTGTTCATACTCTTCTGTGTCAGTGATGGCTACAGGTCTTGTGTCATTCAGATCATCATCTACCTTTGCATATAAGTTAGTGAACTGATCCGAAAGTTCGGCTACTTTCTCCGATAGTGTACTTATTTCCTCAGTGTGTTTTACTGAACCAAGTTTCAGAGTGTCCATTTGTGTTGAAGTCGTATAGACTGTGTCCTTTAAGTTTTCTTGAGTTTTTGCAAGTTGCGTAACCGAATCGGTAGTCAATTTTAGCTTGCAGGGTCTCATGATTTTCATGAACAATAGTTTGCAGTTCTTTTATGGCTGCTTCGTGATTCTGTAATGCATTTTCATGACGCGAAAAAATAGGTTGGAAATGCTCACAATATTGTGTTTTTACGTCATTACAGACTTTTTGACATTTCGATTCTATTTTATGTAACTCAGTAGTTAAATCTACACGTGTTTGTTCAAGCGTGGTGTGAAGATTTTGTTCCATTGTGTCTAACTTTTTAATATTTTGTTCCACTGAGTCTAACTGTTGCTGTGTTTGTCTCTGGTGTTGTTCCATTGTGTCTAACTTTTGAAGATTTTGTTCCATTGTGTCTAACGTTTGAAGATTTTGTGCCATTTGTTTCTGATTTTGTTCGAGCGTTGTGTCTAACTTTTGTAGCCTTTGTCCCATTTGTTGCATTAACTGTACTGGGAAATTAGATATGAAACGTCCCCTTATGATAATTATACAGGACTGTGCTTAAACTGACACACAATATTTTTTAGCGCAACGCAATCTGACTTTCGAAAATCCATACAAAAGAATGGCCGTGACTAACATTAACCTATACGTTTCACAAATCACTTACCTCACAAAAATCTTGGTTACTCGAGCTACTGCAATAAAACGAACGCCACTACTGCCAGCTAAATAAAAGATTCAAACTACTGAAGGCACTAACTACTGATAAGCATAGTTAGCAAATGAAAGATTTTAATAGAGAACAAACAGTGTATTTACCTTAATAATGTTGAAAACTCATAATATACATAGCAGTTCATGACACCCAGTTTTAAAAATTTCGCAACTCCGCCATCTCTCTCCCCACATCCACCACTGCTGGCGGCTCACCTCCAACTGCGCAACGCTACGCGCTGTTCACAGCCAGCTGCCTAACACTACAATGGCGAGTATTACAACAATGCAAAGCAGCCGCAGACTGCACACAGCACAGCCAGTGATTTTCATACAGAGGTGGCGTTACCAATAAAAAAACCTAAACAGCCTACTTACAGATCCAAAGAATCTTTGATAGGCACATTCGTAAACAGCGCCACGACATCAAAACTGACCATAATATCGTCCTCACTAAGGCGTAGACGGTTGATTATGCTGATAAATTCTGCTGAGTTTTTTATATGATGTTCGCAGTGCCCCACACGTGGAGCGAGGAGCTTGGCCAAGTACTTCGCCAGCTTGTATGTTGGAGAACCTATTGTGGACACAATAAGGCGAAATGGCGTCCCGTCCTTGTGTATCTTCGGTAAACCATAAGCAGTTGGTGGTCTAGGCGCCTGTGGGGAAGATTCTTAACCACATTGTCTTCCACTGAAGATCGTTTAAGAAGTTCTGATGTTTTTCTTACTATTCTTGATGTCGGGTCTCCTGGGAGCTTCCGGTAAGTATCTTCGTTCAGCAGCGCACAGATCTTCATATCATAGTCCTCGAACTCCATAATGACGGCGGCATTTCCCTTGTCAGTGGGAAGTACCACAATGATTTCATCATTACGTAGTGCTCGAAGGCCGTTGCGATCAGCCCTGGTCGTGTTGGATGCTGGTGACTTCGCCTTTGTCAGTATACGGCTAGTTTCTCGCCGTATTTCGTCCGCTGTTTCATGTGGGAGCTTGTGGACTGCCTGTTCAACACCGCTTATTATTTCACAGACAGGAATTTCCCGCGGTGAAGATGCGAAATTAAATCCTTTCTTAAGTGCCGACATTGCACCCGCGTCTATATCTCTCACCGTCAAGTTGATGACGGTGCGGTGTGAAGATCTGTGGTCCGCACCACGTTGTTGTTGCGAAAGACGGCCGAACTTTCCTTTCTGCTTCTCTGTAGTTAGTTTCTGTGCTGACGTCTGTTCAGAAACCGTGGCAGCGTCGACCCATTCCCAGTCGAATGCTGTGAGTGTTCTTGATAACTGCAGGTGCAAGGCCATAAGAGCACGCTCATTTGCATTCAGCTGTTGCCTTGTGTTGTGAATCCTTTCTCGTAATAATGCAAAGGTGGCACGACGAAATATCCTCCTAGTGGCAGTGGTGTTATGATGGGATACCTCAGCAAATCGTGGAATGGTCTTCTCGTCGCGGCAGTGCAGGAGGAAGGCTAGCGAACTTAACAAATTTGCCTTCTTGACACGCAGCACCCATCAAATGAAAGAAGTGATTTCTGGGAAATATCAGAATAAGACCACCGACGAAGAGCAGGAAAAGAAACTTGCTTTGCTGCCATTCTGTGGCTCTGTGTCGGGCAAGATAAGCCACCTGTTGAAAAGACACAAGATCAAATCAATCTTCAGGCCTCCAACGAAAATCCGTCAATTACTGAGAACAGTTAAAGACGATGTAGGTCTCAGAACACCTGGAGTCTACGAAATACCTTGTGAGTGTGGCCAGAAGTACACCGGACAAACAGTGCGCACTGTGGAACAACGCAGGAAAGACATGAGAGGTATTATCGCCTACGCTATCCAGAGAAATCTGCGTTAGCTGAGCATGCGTCAGAGAACGGTCACCACATTAAATTTGGCGATACCTCTGTCGTGGCCCGTACTAACGGTTTCTGGGACAGTTTAGTAAAGGAAGCTATTGAAATAAAAATTACCAGAAACACCCTGAATAGAGACGGTGGCTTACAGCTCAGCGCTACATGGGATCCAGGGATCGCGCGGTTGAAGAGGGCTCATCGAACGCCGACTGAAAACATGCCCATATATGGCAATGTCACGGGCACCAGTGACGTCACAGCCGGCAGCTAGCGTATATAAGGGCTCACCAACAGCCCACTGGCAGTCATAATACTTGACAATGGCCAAGGAGTCCTTGGCCGAAAGCTCGTGTAGTTTTAACCAATTGACGTGGTTGGAAACCCGAGAACATTTTATTCATTGTTTCTCACTGTTTCCAACTTCTGGCCCAGATTACGTCCCAATAGCGAAACATGGTGAGGATTCCGTGACGATTTGGCAGCCATATCGTGGTATTCCATGGACCCAATAGCTACTCTGCAACGTCACGTTATTGCCGAGTTATGTGATCACTTCGGCTGGTTAGGTCCATTCCATGATACAATTTTCGTTCCCTAATGGTGATGCTGTGTTTCAAGACGACAGGGCCCCTGTCCACACAGCTCGTGTTGTCCAGGACTGATTTTGTGAGCTCGAGGATGAATTGTCGAATCTCCCTTGGGTACCTCAGTCACCTCATCTGATTGTTAGCAGGCGTTTGCGGTCTCCTTTAGAGAGCAAGGTGTGTGACCGCTTTCCACTTACATTACCGTCACCAACACTTGCCCCTGTTGTGCAAGAACAATAGTATAAGATCCCTCGAAAACCACACAGGATCTACAGGGTGTTTCAAAAATGACCCGTATATTTGAAACGGCAATACAAAGTAAACGAGCAACGATAGAAATACACCATTTGTTGCAATATGCTTGGGACAACAGTACATTTTCAGGCAGACAAACTTTCGAAATTACAGTAGTTACAATTGTCAACAACAGATGGCGCTGCGGTCTGGGAAACTCTATAGTACGATATTTTCCACATATCCACCATGCGTAGCAATAATACGGCGTAGTCACTGAATGAAATTACCCGAAACCTTTGACAACGTGTCTGGCGGAATGGCTTCACATGCAGATGAGATGCAATGCTTCAGCTGTTCAATTGTTTCTGGATTCTGGCGGTACACCTGGTCATTCAAGTGTCCCCACAGAAAGAAGTCACAGGGGTTCATGTCTGGCGAATAGGGAGGCCAATCCACGCCGCCTCCTGTATGTTTCGGATAGCCCAAAGCAATCACACGATCATCGAAATATTCATTCAGGAAATTAAAGACGTAGGCCGTGCGATGTGGCCGGGCACCATCTTGCATAAACCACGAGGTGTTCGCAGTGTCGTCTAAGGCAGTTTGTACCGCCACAAATTCACGAAGAATGTCCAAATAGCGTGATGCAGTAATCGTTTCGGATCTGAAAAATGGGCCAATGATTCCTTTGGAAGAAATGGCGGCCCAGACCAGTACTTTTTGAGGATGCAGGGACGATGGGACTGCAACATGGGGCTTTTCGGTTCTCCATATGCGCCAGTTCTGTTTATTGACGAAGCCGTCCAGGTAAAAATAAGCTTCGTCAGTAAACCAAATGCTGCCCACATGCATATCGCCGTCATCAATCCTGTGCACTATATCGTTAGCGAATGTCTCTCGTGCAGCAATGGTAGCGGCGCTGAGGGGTTGCCGCGTTTGAACTTTGTATGGATAGAGGTGTAAACTCTGGCGCATGAGACGATACGTGGACGTTGGCGTCACTTGGACCGCAGCTGCAACACGGCGAACGGAAACCCGAGGCCGCTGTTGGATCACCTGCTGCACTAGCTGCGCGTTGTCCTCTGTGGTTGCCGTACGCGATCGCCCTACCTTTCCAGCACGTTCATCCGTCACGTTCCCAGTCCGTTGAAATTTTTCAAACAGATCCTTTATTGTATCGCTTTTCGGTCCTTTGGTTACATTAAACCTCCGTTGAAAACTTCGTCTTGTTGCAACAACACTGTGTTCTAGGCGGTGGAATTCCAACACCAGAAAAATCCTCTGTTCTAAGGAATAAACCGTGTTGTCCACAGCACACTTGCACGTTGTGAACAGCACACGCTTACAGCAGAAAGACGACGTACAGAATGGCGCACCCACAGACTGCGTTGTCTTCTATATCTTTCACATCACTTGCAGCGCCATCTGTTGTTGAAAATTGTAACTACTGTAATTTCGAAAGTTTGTCCGCCTGAAAATGCACTGTTGTCCCAAGCATATTGCAACAAACGGTGTATTTCTAACGCTGCTCGTTTAGTTTTTATTGCCGTTTCAAATATACCGGTCATTTTTGAAACACCCTGTATATCTATCCATTGCAAGACGACTGGAAGCTGTTTTAAATTCCAGCCGTTTTTAGGCGTAGTAATGTGTTTGTGGTGTCTCCGCATGTTCTTCCACCCTCCTTACAACTTCGTTTGTGAGATGTATCGCTAGTAGTTTCTCATTGTTCGCGCTCGTGATATAGCTAGTGATGAACGGTGAATTGTATTAACTACAGTCGCAATACTAACGGATAGGCAGATCCGCCGCCACTTGTTAGCAAAAAAAGAAGAAGGCAGGGGTGAGCACTTGGTCATTGTCACTTTTTACCCTTATAAGCTGGTTACCTCAGGGTACGGACATAACACGTTCTGTCGATTCACACAACATGTATGAGCAGAGTGTACTCTGTAACAGTTAGCTACCCACATATTTGTGTGTCTGCGTGAGAGAAAGAGAGATATATTATTCCGTTCATCATAAGACAGACAGCGTTTTCAGCTTCATTCTGGGGCTTTAAGGATTATACTTTTTGAATAACGGAAAAACTAAGGCTTTTTCATTCCCTACTCATGGGAGTATTTCATTTTTTGTCACAACATACAGCTGACTGTTTATGTTAGTGGCAAGGATAAGAGCTTACCATGAAGACCTTTCATTTCGCTTTGGAATGTATGTTCTTTGATAACAGATCTTTTGATGTTATGAATGTATACCAGTTTTCTTTACTTTATCGAGATCGGATGTATTTTATTACTGAACAGTAAATTCCAGCTCACCATTTTCCGTTGTCCGTAGCTTCTCAGAAATCAGGTATTGTATATACACTATGTGATCAAAAGTATCCGGACACTTGGCTGAAAGTGACTTACAAGTTTGTGGCGCCCTCCATCGGTAACGCTGGAATTCAATATGATGTTTGCCCACCCTTAGCCTTGATGACAGCTTCTACTCTCGCAGGTATACGTTGAATCAGGTGCTCAAAGGTTTCTTGGTGAATGGCAGCCCACTCTTCACGGAGTGCTGGACTGAGGAGAGGTATCGATGACGGACGGTGAGGCCTGGCACGAAGTTGGAGTTCCAAAACACTCCAACGATGTTCTATAGGATTCAGGTCAGGACTCTGTGCACATCAGTCCATCAAAGGCATGCTTTTCTCGTGTTAACACTCAGCCGCAGGCCGTGCATTATGAACAGGTGCTCGATCGTGTTGAAAGATGCAGTCACCATCCCCGAATTGCTGTTCAACAGTGGGAAGCAAGAAGGTGCTTAAAACATCAGTGTAGGCCTGTGCTGTGATTGTGCCACGCAAAACAATAACGGGTACACGCCCCTCCCACGAAAACCCGACCACTCCATAACACTAACGCCTCCGAATTCTACAGTTGGCACTACACACGCTAGCAGACGGCGGTCACCGGGCATTTCCCATACCCACACTCGGTCACCGGATCGCCACACTGTGTACTGTGATTCGTCACTCCACAAACGTTTTTCCACTGTTCAGTCCCCCAATGATTACGCTCCTTTCATCAAGCAAGGCGTCGTTTGGCATTTATCGGCTTGATGTGTGGCCTATGAGTAGCTGCTCGACCATGAACTCCAAGTTTTCTCACCTTCCGCCTAACTGTCATAGTACTTGTAGTGGATCCTGATGAAGTTTGGAATACCTGTGTGATGGTCTGGATAGATGTCTGCCTATTACATATTACGACCCTCTTCAACCGTCGGCGGTTTCCGTCAGTCAACAGACGAGTTCGGCCTGTACGCTTTTGTACTGTACGTGTCTGTTCACGTTGCCACTTCACTTTCATATCGGAAACATTGGACCTAGGGATGTTTATGAGTGTGGAAGTCTGACGTACAGACGTATGACACAAGTCACGCCACATCCTGCTCTCTCACCGGCTACGGTGGCCGAGTAGTTCTAGGCGCTTCAGTACGGAACCGCGCAACTGCTACAGTCGCAGGTTCGAATCTTGCCTCGGGCGTGCATGTGTGTGATGTCCTTAGGTTAGTTAGGTTTAAGTAGTTCTAAGTTCTAGGGGATTGATGGCCTCAGATGTTAAGTTCCATACTGCTCAGAGTCATTTGAACCATTTCCTGCTGTATCACGATGTCTAATGACTACTGAGGTCGCTGATATGGAGTGCCTGGCAGTAGGTGGCAGCGCAATGCACATAATACGAAAAACGAATGTTTTTGGGTGGTGTCCGGATACTTTTGATCATATATTGTACGTTTACTTATTTGACCTAATCAGTCTTCCATGGCACGTTAGCAGGTAATACCGAAAGATCCTGTAGATTCCCTCCCACGTCTACATGGTACAGGTGTGGATGAATGGCGCAATAGCTTTAGAAGCAATCAAACGGTAGTATCAGCCCATTCCATGACGAAATGGTCCTGCAGCATTCAATCCTCTGTATACGTACCACTTGTACTTGGCATCGTACAGTGCACGACAACTACACAAAAGCAGGCTGAGGACGATCATCAGCGTCTACGGTCCCATCCGGAGTTCGCCCTGCTGACATGTTGTTCAGACAGTGTTAAGGTCGAGGGGAGATATGAGGGACAGTGTTCGTTGATAAGACACTAGAGAAGACAGACGGAAATATCGGAGCTAGTCTGCACGCAGCCTGGATTGCTTTGCATATACTGGTGAAATGTCATCAATGAGTCGAACATCATACATACAGTGAAAACAGGCATTCATAAGCAGTTCAAGGAGCTATGAGCTTTGCTGAAAAAGGCTTAGCAGAATAATATCGCTGTAATCAGTAATTGGGAGTATAAGTCCTTTCCACGCTGAAATGCCCCTGCAACATTCAATCCTCTGTATACGTACCACTTGTACTTGGCATCGTACAGTGCACGACAACTACACAAAAGCAGGCTGAGGACGATCATCAGCGTCTACGGTCCCATCCGGAGTTCGCCCTGCTGACTGTCCTTCCGCCTCAAGTGATACGCCGGCGTCTCATATCGTACGAACGGCTCAAATAGAACGGCGTACACGACGTGCGCCTTATCTGCAGACGAGTCCAGAGGAAATCTGGGGCAGACTTTTGTGTGTCTCTCCGTCAGTGATCCCGCGCCCTCGCGCTGGCGCCCGCAGATATGAAATAGCCGCTCGCGAGGCGACCCGTCGCGGCTGCACCGATGAGCCGCCTGGGAGTGGTGGTATCTCTCGTGGAGCAGAATATATTACTTCTCGCTGCCGATCAGCCGTCCCCGCGGCATCTCACAATAAAGATCGCTCGCCTGCTCGCTCACCCGCCCCCAGCGGCGGGTATCGGAAGTCGATGGCGGGTCGGGCGTGGGTGGAGGCTGCGGGGGCGGCGAGGGGCAGAAGAGACACCACTCTGGCTGGGCACGGGCCAGCGCCCCGGGCTTCTTCCGCTCGTTATCACATCGCCGGCGGCAAGAAATATCCCCTTTCCAGCGCGTCCGGCAGTCGCGCCGAGCGGGCACCCAAGTACGTCTCTCACCTGTTACCGTCTACCAGCCAAGTACGAAAGAGACACAAAGCCCTGTAAAGTCCGCACCTTACGTTTTCGGAGAAACACTGACACACTCGTGTCTTTTTGCGTTCCCCCCTGCGGCCGAATAGTGAACGAATTGATTCCTACTTTTGGTAAGTTCGCCGAACAATAACATCCGTAATATGTAAATTCAAGAGTGTCAGTTAACGAGCATTTCGCTCTCATTTAAGTACCGGGTGATCAAAAAGTCAGTATAAATTTGAAAACTTAATAAACCACGGAATAATTTAGTTAGAGAAGTAAAAATTGACACACATGCTTGGAATGACATGAGGTTTTATTAGAACAAAAAAAATGCACAAAATATTCGACAGATGGCGCTGGACAGCAAAACGTCAGTGCCTGCGCATGACAATCGTGTATAAAAGGAGCTGTAATGAGAAAGAGAATCAGATCTCCGCCCCCCCCTCCCTTTTATAAATCCCTCCAAATCCTTGAACGCCATGCTCTCCGCCTCGCCTATCGCATCCGTCTCCCTCCCCCACGCGGATCCTGTATGATCTCATCCCCTTCCCCCACCTCCTCCTTTTCCTTGAAAGGATACGGATCCTGTACACCTCCCGTAAACTCGACCCTCCTCACCCGCTCGTCTCCCCGATCCTCACCCACCCCCGCCCGCTGCCACGCCTGTATTCCCACGTCCCACCCGGTCTCCATCTCTCAACCCTCCTTACCATCTCCCAAGGTTGCTTCCGCCAGCTCCCACTCCCTGATGATGTCCTCCTCCCCTGCATCTACCCCTCCTATCAACTTTGATCCTCCCCCCGACCTCCTGTGTCCTTTCCTTTAGGCACCCTCCCTCCCCCCTTTCCCTTCCCTTCTCTTTCCTTTCCCCCCTCCCTCCTGCCCACTCCCCCGTGCTTCCCCTCCCCCTTCCTCCCTCCCCCTCTCTCCTTTTCCCATGGCATCTCTGCTCTCCCCTCTCCCATTTCCCGTTCCTCCTCCTCCACCTCCTCTGTTGGCAGGTCCCCGGACTCGTACACGCTCAGTGAACATTCGCGCGCCGGAGATCATCGCCATCAGTGTCTAGTGTGTGTGCATCGTTTTGTGTTTTGTGCAGTTACAACTCAACTGTTCACATGTGCCGTCGCCGTTCTCCGTGTTTTGTGCGCCGTGTCTACCAGTGTTAGTGTTTTTATCGTCCAACGTGAACGGCTTCTTGTTTATTGTTTTTTGTATCTCCACTTTTTGCCCGCCGTTTTTTGTATTGTCTGTATCACCTCTATGTCATGTTATTGTTCCACTTAAGGCTGAAGAGCAGCATACTATGCTGCTGACAGCCCGCCTGTATAGGTGTTTAAAATTACAATAAAGGAAAAAAAAAAGAGAGAGAGAATCAGATGCGCCAGCAGTCGCAGCATGTTGACGTTACCTGAAAAGGCGCTTTTAGTGAAGGTGTATTATCAGAATGGGGAATGTGCTAGTTCAGCGTTACGATCCTATCGCCATAGGGAGGGGATTCGAACGGGTAAAGATCCGTTGACAAATGCAGCTGTGGCAAGAATGATTTCGAAGTTCGAAGCCACGGGTTATTTAGACGATAGACACCGTAGTGGCCGACCGAGCACAAGGCGTAATGCTGCTGAGACAGTTCAGGAAGAAATGGAGACTGTAGCGGGTTCGTCTATGCACGGGGAAGTCAGCGCTCGTGCAGTCGCACGTCGCACCGGCATTCCATACACTACTGTTTGCTTGTCACTTAGGCGTACCCTCCGATGCTATCCGTACAAAATCCATCGTCATTATGAACTATTACCTGGCGACTTAGTGAAGGGGAGGGCATGCTTTATAGTGCTGTTCACAATACTATTCCTCGACTACAGCTATTGTTGGGGAATGATGGTGGACATATTGAGCATTTCCTGTAAAGAACATCATCTTTGCTTTTTCTTACTTTGTTATGCTAATTATTGCTATTCTGATCAGATGAAGCGCCATCTGTCGGACATTTTTTGAACTTTTGTATTTTTTTGGTTCTAATAAAACCCCATGTCATTTCAAACATATTTGTACCTCTCTATCTACATTATTCCGTGATTTATTCAGTTTTCAAATTTATACTGACTTTTTGATCACCCGGTATATGGCCGAAAGAGTCAGCCTTCAGAAATTGTGAAATGAACCTTGTCGTCCAGGACCGTGTGCCACAAAGGCCGCAGATTCACCACAAGTTGGGGAAACTCACAGACGTCTACTGTCTATTGAGGCCTAAGCGCTGTAGTGTGCGAGTGAGACAGACGATAACCTACGTCATAGGGAAACCCAGTAGAAGCCCTTTGTGGCCAAGGAGACGTATCAGTTTTAATATGGCCCACCTAAGACAGGCTATAAAGGGATATATTTATGAAAACTATTTAATGCTGTAGTAGTGCAGGGAATCAAACCACAGTAATTTTAATCTGCCGTCCTCCATAAATTTTCATGGTGATCCCAATAAATCTTGAATAGTGATCATATCTATAATAATTTAGGATTTACTGTTAAAGTGAAATTAACAAGTTTTGTAACAAAGACCTCAATACTAAAATCTGAACGCTTTGGTCGACCTTAACCATCGACATTTCATACAGAAGCGCATCATTAAAATGACAAAAATTGTAAATATCAACTCTATCAATTTATTTGTGTAAAAGATATAGTGAATTAAAATTGTCAGTTTTACAGTTAAGCATCAGATCATCGTTTCCTCCACACAAAACGCACTGACCGATGACAGCATAACACCTTATTGAATCATTAGGTGGTGGTGGTGGTGGTGGTGGTGGTGGTGGTGGTTAGTGTTTAACGTCCCGTCGACAACCAGGTCATTAGAGACGGAGCGCAAGCTCGGGTTAGGGAAGGATTGGGAAGGAAATCGGCCGTGCCCTTTCAAAGGAACCATCCCGGCATTTGCCTGAAACGATTTAGGGAAATCACGGAAAACCTAAATCAGGATGGCTGGAGACGGGATTGAACCGTCGTCCTCCCGAATGCGAGTCCAGTGTGCTAACCACTGCGCCACCTCGCTCGGTCATTAGGTAATATAATATTTCTTGTAGAGTTTAGTGCATAATACTTACCTTTGTTCTTTATTTATTCATCAGAAAGCACATTGGTGTGAGGCTACTGGCCGTGACATTCAAAGTTAACAAGGAAATTGTATTGTTTTCATGTACACTCCTGGAAATGGAAAAAAGAACACATTGACACCGGTGTGTCAGACCCACCATACTTGCTCCGAACACTGCGAGAGGGCTGTACAAGCAATGATCACACGCACGGCACAGCGGACACACCAGGAACCGCGGTGTTGGCCGTCGAATGGCGCTAGCTGCGCAGAATTTGTGCACCGCCGCCGTCAGTGTCAGCCAGTTTGCCGTGGCATACGGAGCTCCATCGTAGTCTTTAACACTGGTAGCATGCCGCGACAGCGTGGACGTGAACCGTATGTGCAGTTGACGGACTTTGAGCGAGGGCGTATAGTGGGCATGCGGGAGGCCGGGTGGACGTACCGCCGAATTGCTCAACACGTGGGGCGTGAGGTCTCCACAGTACATCGATGTTGTCGCCAGTGGTCGGCGGAAGGTGCATGTGCCCGTCGACCTGGGACCGGACCGCAGCGACGCACGGATGCACGCCAAGACCGTAGGATCCTAAGCAGTGCCGTAGGGGACCGCACCGCCACTTCCCAGCAAATTAGGGACACTGTTGCTCCTGGGGTATCGGCGAGGACCATTCGCAACCGTCTCCATGAAGCTGGGCTACGGTCCCGCACACCGTTACGCCGTCTTCCGCTCACGCCCCAACATCGTGCAGCCCGCCTCCAGTGGTGTCGCAACAGGCGTGAATGGAGGGACGAATGGAGACGTGTCGTCTTCAGCGATGAGAGTCGCTTCTGCCTTGGTGCCAATGATGGTCGTACGCGTGTTTGGCGCCGTGCAGGTGAGCGCCACAATCAGGACTGCATGCGACCGAGGCACACAGGGCCAACACCCGGCATCATGGTGTGGGGAGCGATCTCCTACACTGGCCGTACACCACTGGTGATCGTCGAGGGGACACTGAATAGTGCACGGTACATCCAAACCGTCATCGAAACCATCGTTCTACCATTCCTAGACCGGCAAGGGAACTTGCTGTTCCAACAGGACAATGCACGTCCGCATGTATCCCGTGCCACCCAACGTGCTCTAGAAGGTGTAAGTCAACTACCCTGGCCAGCAAGATCTCCGGATCTGTCCCCCATTGAGCATGTTTGGGACTGGATGAAGCGTCGTCTCACGCAGTCTGCACGTCCAGCACGAACGCTGGTCCAACTGAGGCGCCAGGTGGAAATGGCATGGCAAGCCGTTCCACAGGACTACATCCAGCATCTCTACGATCATCTCCATGGGAGAATAGCAGCCTGCATTGCTGCGAAAGGTGGACATACACTGTACTAGTGCCGACATTGTGCATGCTCTGTTGCCTGTGTCTATGTGCCTGTGGTTCTGTCAGTGTGATCATGTGATGTATCTGACCCCAGGAATGTGTCAATAAAGTTTCCCCTTCCTGGGACAATGAATTCACGGTGTTCTTATTTCAATTTCCAGGAGTGTATAAGAATGTGACGTTTATTATGTAACAGATATTATTGTTACTTTATTTAGAACGTGAAAGTTGTCAAGATTTGATTATTCAGATATGTTAAAATGGATAATTAAGCAGAATAAGCTCTGGCCAATCAGAAGGACGGCTTCCGGAAAGGGAACTGCCCTAGTCAGTTGAACGACTACTTTCGGCGCGCGGGAAAACGCGCCCGGGGACGGGCAGACAGGGTGTGCTGGTCGACACACCATAGGGAACAGTGGAACAGTTCGGCTGGAGACACCAAAGGGTGCACTTCGGATTGAGACGCGAAAGCGGACAGTCGGGCTTTAGGCAGTTAGGAAGTGAAACGACTTGGAATATTTCGCGTTGTGTGGTATCGCGGGACTTTGAGAGGTGAGCAGCCGCGCGTCTGGTGTGAACTCTTAACTTTTGTTTCGCGATGAGATTGTGAATGATCGAACAGTGTCGAATGGATATGCGTTCGAGTGTAACAGTAATTCTAAATACGGCCACTTTCGCTATTAGTTTGCTTTCTGAATAAACGTTATTGTAACAAAATCGCAACTGTGTGGCTTCTATCATTTATGGGTCCTTAATTTAGTTCCCGATATTATTATTACTGTTATTATATGATATGTTAACTGTGTATTTCGCAAACTTGCCATCAGCAGACAATTTAATCAAAGGGTTACAAGTGCCTAATTTAGGGCGTGTAATGCAACTCGCGCGGTTCAACCCCTAGACTAGTTTGAACCAATACATTTCGACAAAGAGGAACCGTATGTGAGCCCGACCATCTTTGGGATGTTAGGTCGCAAGAGGGATGGGGGAAAAAGGATATTAATGGAAGTACCTAATATCAGCTGCATGCAGACATTGTGCAGAATGAGCAGCTGCCGTACCGGGGTTCGAACTCGCAATTTCCCGCTTAGTAATCTTTGCGTTAACCACTGCGCCACTGTGTTTATCGGACAGCCGGTTACTATGTCGGCACACTTCCCGACAGACTCACATTCCCACCTAGCACCACTTATCCACAGTTTCCGTCGGATATGTCCAAAAGAACAGACACCACAGCCGGCCGCTGTGGCCGAGCGGTTCTGGCGCTTCAGTCCGGAACAGCACTGCTGCTACGGTCGCAGGTTCGAATCCTGCCTCGGGCATGGATGTGTGTGATGCCCTTAGTTTAGTTAGATTTAAGTAGTTCTAACTCTAGGTTCTAATTATCCAATTTAGTATTGGAGGGTAGCGTGGAGGGTAAAAATCGTAGAAGGAGACCAAGAGATGAATACACTAAACAGATTCAGAAGGATGTAGGTTGTAGTAGGTATTGGGAGATGAAGAAGCTTGCACAGAATAGAGTAGCATGGAGAGCTGCATCAAACCAGTCTCTGGGCCGAAGACCACAACAACAACAACTCTAGGGGACTGATGACCTCAGATGTTAAGTCCCATAGGGCTTAGAGCCATTTGAACCATTTGAACAGACACCACACATTCATTTATTTACGAGGGGCGTTCAGAAAGTAAGCTCCGATCGGTCGCGAAATGGAAACGACTATGAAAATCCGATAAAGCTTTGCACAGATGTGTTGGGTAGTGTGTCTAGTATAACCCCAGTTAGCATCACGTCGCTCTTCTCATTTCTGAGCTCGCAGTGAGTGCGTAAAGATGTCTAGAAAATAGTGTCTGCCGCCAAGTACGAGGGCCTGGTGAGAAATTTCGCCTGAAGCTATGGAGCTAACATTACATAACTGTCGTGCTGTTTCTTCTTCAAGACAATTCTCAGCCGCATTCTGCAGGGACAATGAAGATGCTCCTGCATCGTTTTCAAATGGAAATGTGAGATTACCCACAATACAGTCCGCAATTGTCTCCCCCTGAGTTTCATCTCTGGTCACATGAACCGCTGTCTTTGAAGACAACATTTTGACACAGACAACGAGGTGTAGGCCAGCGTGGAGAATTGGCGGAAAGCACTGGCGGCTGCCTTCTATGATGAGGCTATTGAAAAGTTGGTACAACGCTATGACAAAAGTCTAAGTCAGAACGGCGACTACGTAGAGAAGTAGCTGAAAGGTGTAGCTAATTGTTACAAGTAAAACATTTCTGATGTTCGCTGTAATTGGAGCTTACTTTCTGAACAGGCCTCGTAATTTGTTTCGATGGGCAAAGAAACCACAACATTCAGTGCGGGTGCAAATTTACGCTAGACTTCCAGTGGAAGTAACGAGCATGGAGGACATGGACGAGGACTGCGGATAGGAGGTGCTTGGTGGGCAGTTGAGTCGGCTGGGGGGGGGGGGGGGGGGCAGGGGGGGAGGATGCCGAGACAGTCCGCACGTTAGCGACGACCGCTGTGTCTGGTTAGCGCAGTGATTAATGCAACTGCATAAAAAGCAGGAGTTACTGGATTCGAGTCCCAGTCTGGTATTTCTTTCACTTGTCTCAGCTGATTCCGCACAATGTCCCGATGCAGCAGATATCATTAGTTCCTTTTCTTTCTTTTTCGTTCTACCCCTCCGTCTTCGATTTACATACGTATCGCAGCTGCGGATTCGAAAGAATAGAAACTAAGCATTCATATAAATAACGCTACCTTCTGGCTGGCGGTACTTCGCTACTCCATTCCACGGCCGTACAGGCAGGTCAGTCAGGGATGTAAGTAGTCGGTGCACTGTGTGTGAGCGATGGAGGTTCATGTAATGAGAGGTGACAATGGCAGGATTCTGTTTGTGACAGAAAGCTACAAATCCTGTTTCCGTAAGTGTCTCGTCGATGGCGTTGATAGATAAAGGTGTACGAAGAGAACTTGTGTTTTGTGAAATTAAATTCTTTAAATTGTATTATCATTTCAAGGTTGAACTATAACTATCGAAGCAGATGATATATTAAACCGGCAGAATGAGTAATGTTGTAAAGAGAAAAGCTGAAGAAAATTTGTATAAGCACCCATTCAAACTTATACGGCTCGATTTAGCTAGCGATGATACTGACACACACAACTTAGGATTTTGTTGGAATGAAGAAAAATATGAATGTCACTCGATTGCATAGACCACGAAAGTTGTCTAATAACTTACCAGAATTACGCGAAACGAGAAATGTTTCCCAAGTAAACAGGGGGAAAATTCGTTATTTGTGAACGACTGTTAAAATGAAAAGCGAGAAGAAAACTGCTAAAAAGAATGCGGGACAAACAAAACTACATAAAAGAACAAATTGAAAACCTGTTTAATTCAACCGCTATGAATATCTTAAAAAGATCTGCTACAAGTTTCTTCCGTCTACAGGGTGGGTCACTAACTATTGCCACCTAGAATAGCTTCGTAAGTGTGATAGTAGTTGAAAAGTTTGTGGGACAAATGTTGCATGGGACAACGGGGGCCATAATATGACGTTGGTTTTCGTTGCTAGGTTGGGTCGCTTCAGAAATATGAAGCTCAGCTTTCTGATAGCGGATATCGAGGCGAATCCAATGATGTGTAACAGTAAGGTCTTCGAAGGTCAACGAAGATCAAACAGGTGGCATGAACGTCCATTTACAGAAGGTGTTCGAAGAGATGACCATTGGTATCAGTGCAGTGCTGCAATCTTCTTATCATCGATTAAGTGGTATTCCTTATCACATCGGAACTTATCGAAGCACATGCTCTGACAGTTCTCTCTCGCATATCTTCAGGTGTAGTTGGTGACGTCCACGACACATCTCCTCCGCGTCCAATACAACGATTTGGGAATTGTCTCTGCAACTCATTTCTAGCCATACTATGCATAATATGAGACATCATGGGTGACTGTATGTGGAGCTCTACCTTTAATTTACGTTTATGAGTTTTTATGATGTTACACTCGTGTCTTAAACGTTTAGTTTATCGTGACTAGAAAAGTTATAACCCTACTACTGCCATTGTAATTGAGTATGCTTTTACCTAAATAACAGAACTTCTGTCTCTATGTTGCTGCGTATTTAGTTTAGTTTCCAAATAAAGTACACCACGGGAGGATAGTTGTGTTAATAGGAAAAGCTAATCAATAGAGTTACCCTTTTTACAGGATTTGACCGTATGTTCTATCTACTGGATAAGTAAATCAGACTATTCAATTGTTTTCCTAAGATCTTACCCAGCGGTTAGAAAGAAACGCAGTATGAATGGTATTGTATTGAAGCTAGGACAATTCAATTCCAAGTTCATTTGGTGGTTTAAAATATGTACTAACGTTCGCAAACCTATCTAGGCAATGAAGCAGTGAAGCATTGGAAGAGCAGAAGTACGAATTTTGCCTAGTTTGTTGCTACTGTTTAAGTTGCTTCTTCAAATAAATATTCCGCCAAATAAACAATATAGGACTACACCCTTATACATTACGTTTTTAAAAGAGAAAAATCCCAGTAGATAACTTCAAGGAAGCTAAAAAATAGTGACCAGGGGGCACCATTAGAAAAGTATTTTCTATAATCAACAGACTTAAATACTTAGATTCTAAAGCACACACATTTTATACCGATCATTTCACTTCAAGAGAACCTCTTTCTTACTGGAATTTACTTTGAAAAGTTAATACTCTGTCAACTAAGTCTGTATAGTCATTTAACAGATTCTAGTGTCTTGGCTTCACTCTGATTGAATTTAACGTAAGCAAACTTTTACTATAATTATTTGCAATAGTTAAGGAAACACAAATAGAACTTAAATGGTGCCTCTTTATATTAACTTGCCACTTCATAAGTCTGGAAAGTAGGATACTCGGATTAACCAGACACCAGGAAGGAACCCTATATAGGTGTATGATCGGGATGAAATAACAGCGTGAACCAGTTTCTTTAATGTTCGAGAATGATTATTAAAACACGGTTTAAAGTAATGGTTCACGCTGTACAAAAGATAAATTACAAGAAAATCTTATCTTATGGCTGTAGGCTTGTGTAGTGTCGGCAGACTTGCCAACACTTAACACACTAATTGAAAGAGGCGGCCAAGATGCACGCGCTAACTCACGAAGGATGGAGTGAGGTCTGAAACAGGAGACGTAATGAATGTTATAAAGAAAAGTACGTAGCTCCTTGAAAACTTTTAATACATCCTTGTATACATCGTTCTTGATGAGACATCTGGAGATTGTGGCGATACAAATGAGACTCTTTAGATACATGCATTGTTACAAATGGCGCCTTGCTAGGTCGTAGCCATGTACTTAGCTGAAGGCTATTCTAACTGTCTCTCGGCAAATGAGAGAAAGGCTTCGTACGTGTAGTCGCTAGCAATGTCGTCCGTACAACTGGGGCGAGTGCTAGTCAGTCTCTCGAGACCTGCCGTGTGGTGGCGCTCGGTCTGCGATCACTCAGTGGCGACACGCGGGTCCGACATGTACTAATGGACAGCGGCCGATTTAAGCTACCACCTAGCAAGTGTGGTGTCTGGCGGTGACACCACAGCTTGGGTGTGGCGAACAGTTATGACGACTACACTACCCACAGCAAGGCCTGCAGGTATCTTGCTGTATGGTCTCAATTTCTCTTCTTGGCGTCGTTCAATTTTACATGCAGTAGCCCAACAACTCGCAGCTATGGCATAAGCCATTTGCAGTTTTCACTCGAGGCATTTTAGTGCAAAATTGTAGGCAAAGCTTCTCGTGTTCCGCAAAGGTATTGCCTTAATCACTGCCGCCTACAGACTGTGTGACTTACTTCCAGCGCTTGCTCTAGGTAGCGTGCCAATTCGCCCTTGCCATCTTTTCCACTCCCCAGACCCACTTCCGTTTCAAACAAAAGCACACTGGCTTTTAGTAATCCCAATTTCTTACATAAAAGCGTGACCATTTCTTAAACTGTCAAATTTAGATCAATATGAACAATTTACACATACAAATATTTTTAAATACAAAATGTCATCAGAAAATTATTTAGCGCAATAAATACTTTACGTAGTGTTTTACATACATTACTCACATATAATGCAAACAACTTCGAGCTCCAGTATAACACACTTTACATCTACAGAAAATATAGTACCAATGTACGAAAATTTTAAAGCAAAAAAAAAAAATATAAAAATTTAAATGAAGCATAAACAAATAATGTTATAAAGTCACTTCATTTATTCGACTAGATGTATATGTGCTCCTGTACGTAAGTACTACTTACTTTAATTTGTATTCATTGTTTCACTCATGTTTGTTCCTCTCACATTACTACGGCTCATGCTGAAATGTCTTCTAGAAGCACGTTATATCATCACCTGTATTTGTATTCACGCTGCTGGAAATTGTCTTCTACCATGTTGTGAACTAACCCTGTAGAGTGGGCTTTACCATCCCACTTAACTATTACTTACGTTTTCAGTTTTAATGTTTTGTTACATTATTTGTACAGCCGACGTATCGCATTTGGTGCCAATGTTTTGCTTTTAGTATACTAAAAACGAGAAACTATCGAAATTTTAGTCGTAACAGCCATATGCGGAATGTCTACATTCTACTTCAGTGGGCTGTGAAATCATTATACTCACTGAATGGACAAGGTAGTTTTATTACACAGTTTTATTCTGCCGGTTTTTATGTTTCTAAATTTTATGTGTCACTAATATTACATTTCTTTCAGCTTGCTAAACTATTTTAAAGTGAACCGAAAAACATTTAAAAAACAGTTTTTTCTGAAAAACACGACTATGAACAATGTGTTCAGTATTTGATATGACCTCCTTAAACAGCTATTAAATCTTTAATTCTCCATAACAGACTCATATTGCATTTCTTCGGCGTATTCTCCAATTCAGGTTTCGTGTGCTATGCTCTGACAAGATTTTCAAGCAGCCTAATCTTTTTTGTGGGTATATCTCCATTGCAGTTTCCCTCTTTAGTCGTTGCCAGATGTTTTCAATTGTTTCATGTCTGAGGAGTTCCCAGACTAGTCCAAAACATGAATTCCATTCTCATTTAAATACTTAATCACAGATTTTGCCTTATGCCGCGGTGCAGAATGGTGCATAGACATGTAATTCTTGTCGGGAAACCATTCCTTCACCTGAGGAAGAAGTCGAGTTTCCAGATCTAACCTGTGCTGCAGCTGAGGCATCGTCCGTTTCACAATATAAAGGCGTCCATTTCCTTTGCTACTTATTACAGACCAAATCATTACTGATAGAAGATGCTTGACACATTAAACTATACAGTCTGCGTGGAATTTTTCATGGCTTCAGCATCTCAAAAATTACATTTTGTATTGCAGAATTTGGATACTTGTTTCGTCAGGGAAGGAAACCTGAAATGAAATCAAATGTCACATTGTGAAGTCTCTGTTACCATAAAGGAAGGAGTAGGATGATATTGTAAGTTATTTACCTTATTCCAGCTGGCCACTGTGGCCGAGCGGTTCTAGGCGCTTCCGTCCTGAACAGCGCTGCTGCTACAGTCGCAGGTTCGAATCCTGCCTCGGGCATGGATGTGTGTAATATCCTTATGTTATTTAGGTTTAAGTAGTTCTAAGTCTAGGGAACTGATGAACTCAGATGTTAAGTCCCATAGTGCTCAGAGCCATTTGAACCATTTTTTTGAACCTTATTACAGTCATCCACAGTCCAGTTTTTGTACTTTCTGGCCGTTTCTATTAGTTTTTCTTTCATCGCCGGAGTAAGTTTATACTTTCTGGGAGGACCTTCGCTGCAGAGTACGGGTGGATACAGGCACTCCACATGCTCCAGACGTGTTCTTAATCACCCGTATCGGTTTTCTTCGGTTTACCACTACTATTCGTCTTATTTCTCTGTCTGTTCAAGGGGATGTAATGCATTTCCGACCGCATTTACCTTTCCACTGCGTTTAGAGATTTTTATTATTTTTCAGTTTGTTGCTTATATTACGAATTTGTACTGTGAAATTCCTTCCGTATTAAAAAATCTCACTGATTATATCGACATTGAGACAAAAGAGGCTATATTGTGTCCCTTTTCCTTGGAGTGACGTCAGTATCTTTAATCATGTCTGTAGACAGTCACAATGAAATCTATGAAACTCATTAAGTGTTACAACATGGAATACACTGCATAAAAAGGTAATGAATTACGTAAAGTTCGATAGTAATTGGAAAAAACTCACCGATCTTCCGGATATAATACGCTGTACCTCACTTCACAAAAGTAGTAATGATATCCACAACTGTTCAGTATAGAAGTAGCAATCCGAATATATTGTTGAATTTCATATAATGTTATCAAGCAGACAGTACAAGCTTATTTACTATTCTACGATATTGTTGAAACATTACGACTCATGAACCATTGTTTTGTGTAGAGTACTTCCAACCAAAGAATCAAAATTTCCAGAACTACATGGTAAGTATATTAATTTCCCAACCCACTGTATGTATTCAGTTATCTAGCATCAAGTACACTGCTTCGTGAAAATCAGTAGATTTACGTCAGAGATAATTTTATTTAGAGTCTTTCTATTCTTCCAACAAATTTTTTATTTGTTTCTATGAGCATATGAATTACCATTTTAAAATACAAACTATCAAGTCATTCGTATAAAATTCACACATTATATTATACCTTTATAGTTAATTTTTTTACGTTATTTTCATATCTTACAAGTCTCTGTTCTAGTTTTCACAGATTTCTTTTTTAAAGTGAGTCGTCGGGGTATTTTTTTCACTTCTTCGAGTGCTCACCCACGATGTCTGTGTTGTCATCATTACTCGTTTTTCTGAATGAGGAAACAAGGCCAAAACATTTTGTGACCATATGGTAATGACGCGGAGTACTTCGCATAATAAGCCATGAGTGCAGTGGAGAATTACAATTCATACAGCGCATTTAATGTTGCGAATTAACGATAGCAAAAGAGTCTGAAGTGGACTGTGTTATGAGCGCAAAAACCATAGCGCGTGTCTGCCGTGTTACACGACCAGCGCGACAGGATGCAAATGAACCGGTTGGTGGCAGCCCACTGGGCGGTGTGAACTGGGTTTTGTTTGAACATGGACTGCCTGTTTGTAAGCCTCTCAAAACAAGTTTTATCGTGAACTCTCCTGCGGTTGTAGAGATAGCTGAAGGAAAAATAAACTTTAAATTTTCCTGTTCCACTATATATGAGATGAGGTACATGCATAATGCAGGAACGATGAAAAAACAAAAACAAAAGATTCTTTTTCAGAATGCGTTGGGCAACGTTTTTTGTTGCATTTCTACTGACGGACATTTTTCAATTTTCTCCAGTTCTAAAGGAACCTTTGGGGTGTCAGCTTGCAAGCCTTCGTTTCGCTGTATGTTCCATTATCCTTGTTTCGTCGCCTCACACTTACCTCCATTGAAAGATTCAAGATTATTTGGTGCTTTTTTTAGCCTAGTTGTGCCATAAATTTATTTTTTCCCTTATTATTTTCTGTACCTACTTATTAATTATCCAATGTATCCAGTTAATATTCAACATTCTCCTGCAACCCCACATACCAAATCTCCTATTCTTCTGTGTGCTGTTACTTAATATTCGATGCCAATAAATTTCACGTTTTCAAAAACTATTTACTCGCTGTTGGTGTTTGCTCTCTCGGTTACTTGTTGTCGCACCAAACTCCAAGCGCTCTTACTTTCATTACACTAAGTAGATACATCAAATACTATAAAATTGTGCACATATGGTATACACCAATTTCAAGTTCTGGAATAACTGGCTGGAGACCAATAAGGATTCTAATAGCTTTAAGGTGGTTATATATAGGTGAATAACGTTTACAATAGCTGTGGAGCAGAGATAAACGTTTTGTCATCTACTAATTTTAGTGCATCATCTCTTAACCTTATTCTTTCAGCATCACCTGATATTATCTGACAGTATTTCATTACTCTTGTTTTACTTAGGTTACTTTAACCATAAATTATTAGACCCTGGTAAAATGTAAGACTGCAATTGGTACCAAACCGCGGATCTCGCCAATGTGGTACCGTCTTTATTATTGCAAAAGTTGTTAATGCATATGTCAGTATCAAACCCTGAAACTATACGGAACTTTTAAATTTTTCATTTTTGAGACGTTTCACAGTAATTTTGCATTAGTTTGTCCAGCAGAGTAAATAGTGTAACGCGTAAGCACCTGCCTGTATCCATGGTAATCGCTGACCTATCTTACATGCATTTAGTCTGTAAGTAATCAATGTTACTTCACAATTGACGAATTCTCAAGAATGAAATTGTTCGTAGAATTATAATTTTAAAAATATGTTGTCATTGTAAATATGTATGAAAATAATGACATACCCAAATAAAAAAAAAAAAACTTCTCCCAGTAACTCTACGCCCCTAGGTATCCAAGAGCAAATCGGGCTGGGACTTCTTCATGCTGGAACTACGAAGAACAAGCTCGATGTCTTCCTTCCACGTGGAGAGTACGGAATACAGTCGCTTCGTAAAAGCACACTTTTTTCTTCTTTTCTTTGCTGGTACATGTCTGTAATTCAGAGATACCTCGAAATGGCTTGACGTAACACACTGTTCTTAGTAATATCACCTCTGCCTCTTCTGTTAATCCAACTTGAGACGCGTCCCATATTGATGAGCAACGTGCTATAGTCGTTCCTGCAATGTTTTGTGATCTAGTTCATTCGTGGATGAATTACATTTCGCTAAGAAACTTACAAAAATATTTCATCGTAGCAACTTTTTCCCTGCAGTTATTTTTATGTAGATATTATACTCTGGATCAATTCAGATGGTTACTTCCATGTATTTTACTGTTGGATATGGGTAAGGTTAATGGAGATAGATAGCGACTACGCATCTTTCTCACCAAAGTATATCACAAAGGCTTAGTAATATTGACATCTGGTGGTTGTGGAGGCCAAAAGTGTTTGCGACAATTCATCCTAGTCCTCAGAAAACCAGTTCTGGACGATCTGAGCTGTTTGAACGGGGCCATGTCTCCTTGAAACAGAGCATGACAATTAAGGAACAAACATAGTACCACTATCAGGGAACAAGCATAGTACCACGGGAAGGTCCTGATCAGCCTAAATGGCGAAATAATCCTTGGCGGTAATGAGACCCTGAGGGTAACCATGAGGTCCATGGGATATATACCACGATATGGCTGCCCAAAATATAACCGAACCCCTCCCATATTACACTCATCGGATGTAAATCCGCCCAAAAGTTGGAAACATCGTAAAACAAGACTCATCCGACCAAATGACCACAGCAGTCTATATGCTTTATAGCTTCGGCACCAAGTTTTGCTGTTACGGGAATTTGCATAATTGATGAGTGGTTTCTTAATTCCAGCTCGCGCTATGGAGCTCCTTTCGTGTCGTTTTGGTGTTGTCAGGGTTAGATATTTTTTGTTCTGCAGTGAGAAGAAAGAAGGATCCTTTATTGTATGATTATATGATAGCAGAACAAACACTGGTAGCAGTTACTTCTGTAAAATATCTTGGAGTATGCGTGCGGAACGATTTGAAGTGGAATGATCATATAAAATTAATTGTTGGTAAGGCGGGTACCAGGTTGAGATTCATTGGGAGAGTGCTTAGAAAATGTAGTCCATCAACAAAGGAGGTGGCTTACAAAACACTCGTTCGACCTATACTTGAGTATTGCTCATCAGTGTGGGATCCGTACCAGATCGGGTTGACGGAGGAGATAGAGAAGATCCAAAGAAAAGCGGCGCGTTTCGCCACAGGGTTATTTGGTAACCGTGATAGCGTTGCGGAGATGTTTAGCAAACTCAAGTGGCAGACTCTGCAAGAGAGGCGCTCTGCATCGCGGTGTAGCTTGCTCGCCAGGTTTCGAGAGGGTGCGTTTCTGGATGAGGTATCGAATATATTGCTTCCCCCTACTTATAGCTCCCGAGGAGATCACGAATGTAAAATGGTTCTTCCCGCGAACCATACGCGACTGGAACAGAAAAGGGAGGTAATGGCAGTGGCACGTAAAGTGCCCTCCGCCACACACCGTTGGGTGGCTTGCGGAGTATAAATGTAGATGTAGATGTAGATGTAGATGTAGAGTTTAGTAAGTGTTCCCCTCTCATTTTCTGTCACACTTCTCTTCGATGACATCTGTCATGATCCCTCAACACACAGTTTCATCCGCGTTCTCACATAGCGGATGATGTTCTTCCGCTTTCCCAGTGTGGGTTATAAACCTTTGATGCGGTGCCTCATGAAACCCCAAACACTTCCGCAACGGAAACACAAACCATACGAGCACCATCAATTTGCCCACGTTAAAATTCCCTCACCTCTACATAAAGCGTTCTTAACTACACTGTTGTTACACGTCTGACGCTTACAACGTATTAAGGGGAGTTATAACTGAAAAAATTTGTTTTCTCATTTTCGGATTTTTATATAGCAGTTATAAACTGACATGGGAAGTATGTTATTTTATTTTTTGAAGTATAATCTACACCGGTTGAAAATGTTAAAATTTTTACGCGCATTACTTCAAGATCCAATAAAATCGTCAATTTTTATATAGAAGGCTGTGGATTGCTGTATTGTATACTAGAATGTGTTGGTCATGTCCAGAAGAGGATGGACACCAGGTTGAGGAAGTTGAAACAAAGTTTGAAAGACAAGGAACTTCCTGATCGTAAAACCATAAGAGACAGGCTGACAGACAAAATGAATTATAAACTACAGCAGTATTATGGGATGTCCATTACATATAATACTGAGGATTTATTGAAAATGAAGCAGGCAGTATGGGTTACCTTCTTCCAAACACTGTCAACTGTTGAAAAACCAGTACACCACCTCTGCCATCCAGGACGATTCATGGTGCAATTTCCTCAATGACCCAGTACTCAAACAGTTCGTGCAGCCATAAACATTCCATCCTAGCAGCAATCATGGATATCATAAAACCTATTTAAAGAGACCTGGCAATTCCTGAATTACTGAAGAAGTGTCTACAAGGTCAGACTCAGAATCTCAGTGAGTCGTTCAGTAATCTTAAATGGACTCGCTTCCCAAAAAACGTTTTTGTTCGAATGAAAACATTTACGTTTGGTGGTGGGGGGGGGGGGGGTTCAGTGATGTTGTTATAGCTTTAGTGATAGAAACATTGGTAGGGTGAAAGTGCTATAGTGTATGGAAATTAATCCTGGAGCAAGCTGTAACAGAGAACTTGAACGGATGGAGAAGATAAAGCAGTGCAACACAGTTGGCCATTAAGGAGTCCAGAAAGAAGAAAAGGGAAAAAGGAAGAGGATGATATACAATATGGTGCAGGGTGCTTCGGAGTGACTAAAAATAAAAATAAATTAAGCACATATTAAGTGGGTTACAGCCTTTTGAAACTTTAGAAGCCGTTCCTGAAAATTTCAATTTACTGTTGCATTTTTCCCTACATCTCAGAAACAACTTCGAGTTGAGTATTCAAATTTTCAGGGAGTAATAAAATACTTATTCTGAGTCTACTGAACTAAAAGAAGAACATTATGTTACATATAACTAAAATTATTTGGGATAACGTACAAAAAAGTAAACAAAATTTTAACTGTGTGGTTAAAAAATTGTATTTCCGAAAGTAGTGGCTGAAATGCAATTATTGTAGTTCAGTAGACTCATAACATATAGTTTAATATCCTATAAAAGATTCGTGTCAATGGCTACAGTGGTTCCTGAAATACAGGAAGCCAAGTCACTAAATTTAACATTGTCGGGACAGGGCGTTCGAACTCCCCTTAAGGGCATTGCACCGGTAGCATTCGTAGTAAAATGGAGCAGCGCTACCTTCAGGCTTCTCTAGCATCTACATATATGTTCAAGTGCTCATTTATCGTTGTGTTCACATAGTTTTGTTCAACCCCTTTGTATTGTAAGCTGTGCAATAAAGAGTAATTTGATTTATTTATTTACTGCCAAACCAGTATTGGGTATAAGCCCATCACGAGCTTCATTTGCGTTACAGAAGAAAAAAAATCTTTCAAAATGCACAACTCTCAAGTGTAATGCAGATGCCGCTTATGATTGCCGTGTGCCCCATACTAGGCCAGCGACAAAATAAATAAAAGTAATATCTTTATGCCATCTTATGTCGCCAGTACGTACATCGGCTGTAATAAGTGACAAGACCAAAAAGGGCTGTTTCGAGAAAATTCGCGGTAAATTTTCAAGAAAAGTCATAAATAAAATATTTCAAGTACATTCAACGTAAGTTTTGTTTTCAGATAAGTAATTGTTTTCACACACATTTACAACAACGACATATTTTTAAAATTATAATTATAAGGATATCAAAAAATGGTTCAAATGGCCCTAACTAACCTAAGGACATCACACACAGCCATGCCCGAGGCAGGATTTGAACCTGTGACCATAGCAGTCGCGCGGTTCTGGACTGAAGTGCCTAGAACTGCTTGGCCACCGCGGCCGGCTATAAGAATATCATTGTTAAAAATTCAGCAGTTGTTAACACTGTTTACTTGCAAACACTGTGCACGTAAGATAGGTTAGCAGTTACTATGAATACTGGCAATTACTTATTCGCAGGGTTCTTCACTTGCTGTACTAATTAATGCAACATTACTGTCAAACGTCTCAAAAATACAAATATAAAAAGCGCGATTTGTTTCTGGCTTTGATACTGACATTTACGTTAGCAATCTTTACGATAATAAAGCACAAAAATCTCAAAAATTAAGTTATGATTCGGCACAACACAATATAAATTTCAGCATGCACCTAACTACAGCATGTGAACAACGTTTAACATGACCTTTTACATGTCTGTCAGTACATTGTCACGTCAATTCACATAAACTATGGTAGAGGCCACGACTTAGCATTGTTTACGCATTACAATAAATATTCCTATTTATTTAACTAAAAACAACTTTTGAAGCATATTTGCGTCAAGAAATATATTCGGGATGTTTATCTGTCTAGCAGTTACGCGCATCAGCCTGAGATTCGTACAAATCATCTTCATACAAATCATCCCCGAAATGTATTTTCCTGTCACGAACACAGGACTGAATGCTACTACTGGCAGCCATGTTTTTGGCATTCTCCACTCTTTACGGAAAAGTTTACAAACGGATGTTCTGTGTATAACTCTCCTATCTCTACGGCTAATTAGGCTTTCCTATAGGACCGTGCACCTAAAGCCCCTAAACTGAGCGGAGAAGGCATCTACTCCGAAAAATAATGGAAAAGCGAGAGAAGTAGATGACGTTATAAGCGAATCGCCACTGCTCAGTACGAGTAGTTAGTGTAAAATTTGAAAAAAAAAAGGTTTTCAATGTCTGTCATTAATGTAAAGAACCAACGATCGCCTGTTCCTCATCGGAAGAATAATAATTAAATTGAAACTGAACTTTATGCTGGTGAGAAATCTTACGTAAGAATAATCATTGTCGTCATAACGTAGGAACAGTACCAAATGCACACTTTCAAGTACTTCACACCACACGTGTCACAATAAACAAATAATAATAAAAAAGCAAACACATACAACATATTACATTAATTTTCAGAGATCAATTAAAGTAATAATGTTTACTGGTTGTGGACACAAAGTTTTTGTTACGTTAGTCAACGTAATACTGACTGTCGTAATTGTTGCAAGCAGAAAGATCGAATTTACTCGTTGGTAAGGACTGGCCCTAGCAATTACTCTGATATTTCTTTGTAATAACGATTACAAATTATGCTGCAAACTACAAATTACAACTGTGCATTGGCAATGAAATTCATTGTTCGAGTAACATAAAGTTTTACTACCAATTTTTTTTACTATGGAAGTTACTCTATTTTTAGCAAATGAATTAATACTAGCTTTTGCCTCATCCTGTTTCTGACATTATGCATACTACAGCCAAAGATTTCATTATTACGTAATTGTCCAAAAGGTGGAAAAATTATGTTTCAGTAATCTAATAAATTAATATTCTCTTCACTTTCTGATTATCTTGGTTCGTACAAAGGGATGGGATGGATAGTACTTGGATAACGACTTAGGAAAATTATTTACGAGACACTAAGCACGAGAACAATGTTATTTAAACAAAAAAATTTCTACTACGCTGGTCAGCCTGATATACTTCTAATTATAAAAAGTTTAGGTCTTCCTTCATGATGCAGCTGGTTTGTCGAGCTGCTTCATTTAGCGGTAAAATAGGACACAGGTTGATCTTCTTGCCATACCACAGACAATGCCAAGGGCCGACAGTACTCTTGGTGCTATATGAATCACTCTTGCTGCATTTGTACTGTGACCAATATATGCCATACACGTAGCTCGCCCGTATAAAACATCCGCCAAAACACCCATTTCAATTTTCACTGCTCCGCACTCTGGAAAATGACTTTTAGTCTCCGTACTTTTCCATAGCCACATCGGCGAATACACACAACCAACGACAACAATCGTCTCCTCGTGGCGATGAACTGCTACTTCTTTGGCGCGCTCGCACGTCCAGCGATAATGCATTTACAATTTATTACACTCTTTGACAATAGCTTTTCCCTGACTAGGTCAGCGTGTCTGCTTACAAAATGTTAACATTCCATGCGTATTCTCTTTCTTAAATAACAAACAGCATTTCTAACTTGACATATTATTTAAAAGAATAATGTTCAGCACAACTGAAGAAGCAAACTTCGTTAAAGACGTAGAAAATGTATGATTGTCCACAGAGTTGTGGTGTTATATGTGTTTTAGAATGCTTGCTCGGATATACCACAACTCTATGGCTTCGAACGTTCGGTTCTTAGTCCCTGCTAGCACGATATGGCACTTGGAGTATATTAGTTCGACAGTCACAGTTTACACTGAAAAACCGGAACTTGGCTCATTCGTCTGTCTTACTCGGCTGCGTTTATTTTGCAAGATTCCATGGCCAAGTTTAACTCAAAATCCTGCAAAACTGTAACCGCTTTTCAGAGCTCTTAATACACACATCCTACCGTCATGGTGATTGAAGTCCCAACAGTGGCCGCAACTCTGCGATAGGTATTTCTCCTAACCAACCTTCAAAATCTGCTAGAAGTGGTCAGAAAAAAAAAAACAGTGTGGGGAGTATGACAATGGTATTAAAGGCACAACGTTCTTTCATTTGCGTGACATTTCTTTCTTCGGACTACAAAACATTAACATTTCCATATGACGATAATATTTTTACGATGCCAACACGTGAAATTTGAATGGAATAATTCACACCATATGAAAAAAAAGGTATTTATGTGCTATCCACTTCTTCTTCCACGAATTGTGTCAATGCTGAGGGCCCCAGGTTGTCACTTTTATCGCCACTACTCTTGCGGTAGGCTTGTATGGCATCTATGAAACAAACAATATTTATTTTGCAAGGGTGTAGAGACCTAGAAATACACTCCTGGAAATGGAAAAAAGAACACATTGACACCGGTGTGTCAGACCCACCATACTTGCCCCGGACACTGCGAGAGGGCTGTACAAGCAATGATCACACGCACGGCACAGCGGACACACCAGGAACCGCGGTGTTGGCCGTCGAATGGCGCTAGCTGCGCAGCATTTGTGCACCGCCGCCGTCAGCGTCAGCCAGTTTGCCGTGGCATACGGAGCTCCATCGCAGTCTTTAACACTGGTAGCATGCCGCGACTGCGTGGACGTAAACCGTATGTGCAGCTGACGGACTTTGAGCGAGGGCGTATAGTGGGCATGCGGAGGCCGGGTGGCCGTACCGCCGAATTGCTCAACACGTGGGGCGTGAGGTCTCCACAGTACATCGATGTTGTCGCCAGTGGTCGGCGGAAGGTGCACGTGCCCGTCGACCTGGGACCGGACCGCAGCGACGCACGGATGCACGCCAAGACCGTAGGATCCTACGCAGTGCTGGAGGGGACCGCACCGCCACTTCCCAGCAAATTAGGGACACTGTTGCTCCTGGGGTATCGGCGAGGACCATTCGCAACCGTCTCCATGAAGCTGGGCTACGGTCCCGCACACCGTTAGGCCGTCTTCCGCTCACGCCCCAACATCGTGCAGCCCGCCTCCAGTGGTGTCGCGACAGGCGTGAATGGAGGGACGAGTGGAGACGTGTCGTCTTCAGCGATGAGAGTCGCTTCTGCCTTGGTGCCAATGATGGTCGTATGCGTGTTTGGCGCCGTGCAGGTGAGCGCCACAATCAGGACTGCATACGACCGAGGCACACAGGGCCAACACCCGGCATCATGGTGTGGGGAGCGATCTCCTACGCTGGCCGTACACCACTGGTGATCGTCGAGGGGACACTGAATAGTGCACGGTACATCCAAACCGTCATCGAACCCATCGTTCTACCATTCCTAGACCGGCAAGGGAACTTGCTGTTCCAACAGGACAATGCACGTCCGCATGTATCCCGTGCCACCCAACGTGCTCTAGAAGGTGTAAGTCAACTACCCTGGCCAGCAAGATCTCCGGATCTGTCCCCCATTGAGCATGTTTGGGACTGGATGAAGCGTCGTCTCACGCGGTGTGCACGTCCAGCACGAACGCTGGTCCAACTGAGGCGCCAGGTGGAAATGGCATGGCAAGCCGTTCCACAGGACTACATCCAGCATCTCTACGATCGTCTCCATGGGAGAATAGCAGCCTGCATTGCTGCGAAAGGTGGATATACACTGTACTAGTGCGGACATTGTGCATGCTCTGTTGCCTGTGTCTATGTGCCTGTGGTTCTGTCAGTGTGATCATGTGATGTATCTGACCCCAGGAATGTGTCAATAAAGTTCCCCCTTCCTGGGACAATGAATTCACGGTGTTCTTATTTCAATTTCCAGGAGTGAATTTAAAAATTTCTACTGTTATTCAGCTACTGCGAATCTTACCTATTTTTTCAGAGTTGCATCTTCAACTTAAAAGTTGTGACAGCACATTTCGAGGCACCGAAGGCCAGCAGGAATCGTCAGAACAGAATTGAGCATGGCGTTCCTCGGCCTGTTCCTGTACGAACTTCCGGCGATATTCGTTTCACTGAGGCACCTCTCTCCTTCTGCATTTCATCAAGACAGCGATGGAAGTACACTAGCCAAATTGCAGGGTTCACTAACAGGCTTCTGTTCGCTTAGATCCTCATATTTTGATTCTTCAGGTCAAAATCCCGCTCTATACAGTATATAGATTTCTACCAATCCAAAAAGTTGATTTTCTGCCACTGGAGTTCTACGTCAGACAGGATGGCCGATCTGATATCCATTTCCAAATTTAATAATGGAATATTGTCCTTTATTTTCTAAAACAGTATTCTAGGGCTTTAGGTGATTTCACACGCAGCACTTGGACAATCTTCGTGGGGTGGAATTGGGGTCACTGTGAAGGTGTGCAATAAAGTTAATTCACATTTTACAAATTCTCATTTCAGTATCCACACTCATTCTACCGATGGTACGCAAAATTTCTATCGTACTTGCTTTACGAAACCGGAACCCACTTGTGGCTTAGGATGGACAAAATTCTTAAGATTTACCCAAAGCTGATTGTCTTGACACCCTTTCACAGTTACCATTTGTACAAGGGTTCTGATTAAAACAATTAGATCTGGCAGCAGCTTCGTGGTCACAGTTCTAGACTGGAATGTCTTATTAACTACGCTGCAGTCTCCCAGAAATGGTCGAAGAAATATGAAAAAAACTGTTGTTATTGTTATTATGTGTTTTATGTAGTGTTTGAGCGGTACAGCAGGTTCAGTTCACTGATGCTTCCCTGAAGTACTCTGTTACAGCCTCCCACTGTTTAAGTACGCTTTCATAGAGGGGCCAAAATGAGATCCACCGTGATCCGGCGATTTACAAGAATCCTCATCACAACGTATATTATACAGGTTATTATAGGCCTTTTCCTTATCGAGAAGCATTGAAACCATTTGCGTATTTCTGAAAAAAAGAATTCCAAATAGGGTGGTAATTGTTCTTTGCAAGAATGAGAAAGGTCCAAATGGATGGAGTGGCAAAAACGTGGTATGTGGATCAGGTGAGAAAATTCTCCATTAAGGAGGGATTAGACTCTGTTGTCTTTGTCGATCAGAACAGAAGAGTCCTCTGTGCCTATGCTAAAGGATTTCTCGAAATTGAGTTCCAAGTCAGCTCATATATCTTTCACACTTTCAACAATTGTTCTTGCATCACCTGAGTCAATCTCTAACAGTCACCAACATTACTTTTCAACAAAACTTTAAAGTGTGGATGTATTTTATTTTTTATTTAACTGTATTTTGTGCAATGTGTTTTAAGATCACTTATTTGGAGACACTGTTCAGCTCACTAAGACGAACAACACACTGTATAGCGCGATGCATACATAGCATGCATAGCTCTGCATTTAGCAATTATATTCAACTGCTCGCTCACAGAAAGATCCGTACCTAAAGACTGGAAAATTGGTCAAGTCACACCAATACCCAAAAAGGGAAGGAGGAGGAACCCGTTGAATTACAGGCCCATGTCACTAGCGTCGATTTGCAGTAGGATTTTGGAATATATACTGTATTCGCACATTATGAAGTACCTCGAAAGAAACGATTTATTGACACGTAGTCAACACGGTTTCAGAAAATATCGTTCTTGTGAAACACAACTAGCTCCTTGTACTCATTAAGTAATAAGTGCTATCGACAGGGGATGTCAAATTGATTCCATATTTTTAGATATCCAGAAGGCTTTCGAGACCAGTCCTTACAAGCGTCTTCTAACCAAAGGGCGTGCCTATGGAATATCGCGTCAGTTGTGACACTGGATTCGTGATTTCCTGTCAGAAAGGTCACAGTTCGTAGTAGTAGACGGAAAGTAATCGAGTAAAACAGAAATAATATCCGCCGTTCCTCAAGGAAGTCTTATGGGCCCTCTATTGTTCCTGATCTGTATTAACGACATAGGAAACAATCTGAGTAGCCGTCTTAGATTGTTTGCAGATGGTGCTGTCATTAAGCGTTTTTTAAAAATGACCAAAACGAATTGCAAAATGGTTTGGATGAAATTCGTGTATGGTGTGCAAAGTGGCAGTTGACCCTGAATAAAGAAAAGTGTGAAGTTATTCACGTGAGTACTAAATGAAATCTGGTAAATTTCGATTACACGGTAAGTCACACAAATCTGAAGGCTGTAAATTCACCTAAACACTTCGGGATTACAATTAGAAATACCCTAAACTGGAACGATTGCATAGATAATGTTGCGGGTACAACCAACCAAAGACTGCGATTCATTGTCAGAACACTTAGAATGTGCAACAGGTCTACTAAAGAGACTGCTTACACTACGCTTGTCCGCCCTGTTCTGGAGTATTGCTGTGGGTGTGGGATTCGCATCAGATGGGACTGACGGATGACATCGAAAAATTACAATGAAGGGCAGCGCGTTTTGTATTATCGCGAAGTAGGGGAGATAGTGCCACAGACATGATACGTGAATTGGAGTGGCAATAAATAAAACAAAGGCGTTTTTCGTTGTGACAGGATCTTCTCTTGAAATTTTAATCACCAGTTTTCTGCTCCGCTTGCGAAAACATTCTGTTGGCACCCACCTACAGAGGGAGAAATGATCATCACGATAAAATAAGAGAAATAAGGGCTAGCACAGAAAAATATAAGTGCTCGTTTTTCCCCCGCGCCGTTCGAGAGCGGAGCAGTAGAGAGACAGCATGAAGGTGGTTCACTGAACCCTCTGCCAGGCACTTTATTGTGAATAGCAGAGTAATCACGTAGCTGTAGATATACACTGACGTTACTAAAGTCAGCGGATAGCGATACACACATATACGAGGTGCATTCAAGTTCTAAGGCCTCCGATTTTTTTTCTCCGGACTGGAAAGAGATAGAAACATGGGCATTGTTTTAAAATGAGGCAGTGTTCATTATCAATTCGTCCCAGAGATGGCAGCACCGTACGGTAGATGGAATTTTACCGCTAGCGGCGAGAATGAGAACTGTTTTAAATACTTAAAATGGCGACGTTTTCCTTACTTGAACAGCGTGCAGTCATTCGTTTTCTGAATTTGCGTGGTGTGAAACCAATTGAAATTCATCAGCAGTTGAAGAAGACATGTGGTGATGGAGTTATGGATGTGTCGAAAGTGCGTTCGTGGGTGCGACAGTTTAATGAAGGCAGAACATCGTGTGACAACAAACCGAAACAACCTCGGGCTCGCACAAGCCAGTCTGATGACATGATCGAGAAAGTGGAGAGAATTGTTTTGGGGGATCGCCGAATGACTGTTGAACAGATCGCCTCCAGAGTTTGCATTTCTGTGGGTTCTGTGCTCACAGTCCTGCATGACGACCTGAAAATGCGAAAAGCGTCATCCAGGTGGGTGCCACGAGTGCTGACGGACTACCACACGGCTGCCCGTGTGGCATGTTGCCAAGCAATGTTGACGCACAACAACAGCATGAATGGGACTTTCTTTTCGTCGGTTGTGACAATGGATGAGACGTGGATGCCATTTTCAATCCAGAAACAAAGCGCCAGTCAGCTCAATGGAAGCACACAGATTCACCGCCACCAAAAAAATTTCGGGTAACCGCCAGTGCTGAAAAAATGATGGTGTCCATGTTCTGGGACAGCGAGGGCGTAGTCCTTACCCATTGCGTTCCAAAGGGCACCACGGTAACAGGTGCATCCTACGAAAATGTTTTGAAGAACAAATTCCTTCCTGCACTGCAACAAAAACGTCCGGGAAGGGCTGCGCGTGTGCTGTTTCACCAATACAACGCACCCGCACATCGAGCTAACGTTACGGAACAGTTTCTTCGTGATAACAACTTAGAAGTGATTCCTCATGCTCCCTACTCACCTGACCTGGCTCCTAGTGACTTTCGGCTTTTTCCAACAATGAAAGACACTCTCCGTGGCCGCACATTCACCAGCCGTGCTGCTATTGCCTCAGCGATTTTCCAGTGGTCAAAACAGACTCCTAAAGAAGCCTTCGCCGCTGCCATGGAATCATGGCGTCAGCGTTGTGAAAAATGTGTACGTCTACAGGGCGATTACGTCGAGAAGTAACGCCAGTTTCATCGATTTCGGGTGAGTAGTTAATTAGAAAAAAAAAAAAAAATCTGAGGCCTTAGAACTTGAATGCACCTCGTACAGATGAAGGCAGTACCGTGAACACAAGGTGTAAGAGGTCAGTGCACTGGCGGACTTCTCATTTGTACTCAGGTGATACATATGAAAACGTTTCTGACGTGATTACGGTACACGACGGAATATAACAATCTTTAAAACTCGAAATGGCAACTGCAGCCAGACGCATGGGATATTCCATTTCGGAAATCGTTAGGGAATTCAGTATTCCGAGATCTACAATGTTAAAAGTGTGCCGAATATACCACATTTCAGGCGTTACCTCTCACCACGGACAACAAAGTGGCCGACGGTTTTCAATTAACGACAGAGAGCAGCGGCTTTTGTGTAGAGTTGTTAGTGCTAACAGACAAGCAACACTGTTTGAATAAACCGCATAAATGAATGTGGGACGCACGGCGAACGTATGCGTTAGGATGCGAAATTTGACGTCAATGGTCTGTAGCAGCAGATGATCCACACGAGTGCCATTGCTAACAACAGACATCGCTTGCAGCGCCTTTCCTGGGCACAAGACCATATCGGTTGGACCCTAGGAGACTGGGAAACCTTGGGCTGGTGCAGACGAGTTCCGATTTCAGTTGGTAAGAGCAGATGGTAGGGTTCAAGTGCCGTGCAGATCACACGAAGCCATGGACCCAAGTTGTCCAGAGGCACTGGGAAAGCTGGTGGTGGCTCCATAACGGTGAGGGCTGTGTTTACATGGGATCATGGACAGGGTCCTCTAATCCGATCAATGACTGGACAGGGCAATGTTTGACTACTTTCCAGCCACTCATGGACTTCATGTTCCCAAACTGTAAAGGAGTTTTTATAGGCGACAATGCACCGTGTCACCGGGCCACAATTGTTCGCGATTGGTTGGAAGAACATTCTGGAGAATGAGATTTTCACTCTGCAGCGGAGTGTGCGCTGATATGAAACTTTCTGGCAGATTAAAACTGTGTGCCCGACCGAGACTCGAACTCGGGACCTTTGCCTTTCGCGGGCAAGTGCTCTACCATCTGAGCTACCGAAGCACGACTCACGACCGGTACTCACAGCTTTACTTCTGCCAGTACCTCGTCTCCTACCTTCAAAACTTTACAGAAGCTCTCCTCCGAACCTTGCAGAACTAGCACTCCTGAAAGAAAGGATATTGCGGAGACATGGCTTAGCCACAGCCTGGGGGATGTTTCCAGAATGAGATTTTCACTCTGCAGCGGAGTGTGCGCTGATATGAAACTTCCTGGCAGATTAAAACTGTGTGCCCGACCGAGACTCGAACTCGGGACCTTTGCCTTCGCGGGCAAGTGCTCTACCAACTGAGCTACCGAAGAGTGCTAGTTCTGCAAGCTTCGCAGGAGAGCTTGTGTAAAGTTTGGAAGGTAGGAGACGAGGTACTGGCAGAAGTAAAGCTGTGAGTACCGGGCGTGAGTCGTGCTTCGGTAGCTCAGTTGGTAGAGCACTTGCCCGCGAAAGGCAAAGGTCCCGAGTTCGAGTCTCGGTCGGGCACACAGTTTTAATCTGCCAGGAAGTTTCACGTTACATTCTGGAGAGTTTGAGCGAATGATTTGGCCACCCATATTGCCCGACATGAATCCTATCGAATATTTATAGGACACTATCAAGAGGTCAGTTCGTGCACAAAATCCTGCACCGGCAACGCTTTCGCAATTATGGACAGTATAGAGGCAATGTGGCTCACTGTTTCTGCAGGGGCTTCCAGGGAACTGTTGAGTCCATGCCACTTCGAGTTGCTACACCACACAGGGCACAAGGAGGTCCGAACGATATTACGAGGTCACCTAAGTGTAGTCGTAAACATATCATGCCGGTCGCGGCTCTAGCTGTTTTGACCGATGGAACTTAGACTCTCTAGCAAGGAAAATGGTATAGCCGCTGTCACATACTTATTCGATTCAGAATTTTTGTGACGGCCTTCGTAGCGACAACACTTCGCTGTAGAAACGGCCTACAAAGTCACCGCCACACTTTTAATAGCGGGCCGACCGGTCCGCTGGAACAGTGAACAGAAAGATGAAAACCCAAACACTCGGATTAAATGAAAGTCGGTACTTATCTTTATTAACGACGATACAGAACACAGTGGTGAACATGGTCTACAGAAATCTGTCTAGTTCGAGTCGGAGCGGCTTGGTCAGCGTCGGCTGACGACAAACAACAACTCTGCTGCGATGAACACACAACTGACTATCAAGTACACAATTCGGTGGCGAGTCTACAACTGAGCGGCGAATCCAGAAGTGTCCTAGCGCTCGCGACTCCAGCGCTTAAGAAGCCAGAAGCCAGCGGTGGCGCGCGCAGACTTGCGGCGATTTCCTGTCTCGCTGGCGCTGCTTATGCGGACGGCGTCCGGACTTTGATGCTGCCAACCTTTTTGGCAGCGGGCTCGGTTGGCATTACTGGCTAGGATATAACAAGAATGACCTCTCAGTCCCGAATCCTTGCAACTGAGAATGCATTAACAATAAGTAGATCGAATCTTTATCTGCCGGAACCTTCCGAATCCTGACTTTTAACTCTTCATCTTTTAATCGTTCTTCTCTTATTGTTGCGTATATGGAGGTTTCTTCGCCATCTTCAACAAAACTTACAAACGTCTGAGAAAAGTGACTTTTTATTCAAGGTGAAAACAGTTAAACAAATGCACCGAAAACGATTAGAGACTGCTTCCAATGTATTGTTGATAATAAGAATGGCTATAGTAGCACTGCAGACTGTATTGCAGCAAGTGCGATTGTTTATTCAAGTAATCCACAGTGAGCCTGCTGCAGGCTATTATTGCATCAGATGTCACGCTGTAGGCAATAATAATCAGAATGCTGCTTGTCAAAGAATGTACGAAGCTGCCTCTTCTAAATGTCGATCTGTACTATTAATTGAATTAATTTTTTTAAACAAGTCAATAGTTGTTAGAATGTTAATATTTTACAACAATGTGAATTAAGGTTAATTAACTTAAATTAATCAGTCGTTTTTAATGTACGAAACTACAACAATACGAGAAATCAGCCAGATTTCCGGTTGTCGGCTGAGAAGAACATTTACCAGCTTTATGGAATACAAATCTGAATGAACCAGCGGAAAATCGGCTGAGCTGACAACACTGTCTCCGAATCTCCTCTAGATTCCATAAAGTAATTCACTAGACCACAAAATATTTACTCTCTTCTGATTCGCTGCGATACACCTTAGCCAATGAGGTATTCACTATCAAACACGCGCTATGCCAAGTCTTTTATTATGAACCAGTCACAACTTAATATCTTTTGAGAGTGATTTATTAAATGACGAAATTTAGAAACCAACAAATATTAAAATAATCCCCTCTTTACCGAACTAAATTGTAACAGCATGTTCCTATTTTTCCCAGTACCATCAACGGGCGTTTTATACGAGGCCTCTTCAGAAAGTAAGCTCCGATTGATTGCCAAATTGAAACCACAGTGAACATCAGAAATGTTTTACTTGTAACAATTAGCTACACCTTTCAGCTACTTCTCTACGTAGTCGCCCTTCTGACTTAGACTTTTGTCATAGCGTTGTACCAACTTTTCAATAGCCTCATCATAGAAGGCAGCCGCCAGTGCTTTCCGCCAATTCTCCACGCTGGCCTACACCTCGTTGTCTGTGTCAAAATGTTGTCTTCAAAGACAGCGGTTCATGTGACCAGAGATGAAACTCAGGGGGAGACAATTGCGGACTGTATTGTGGGTAATCTCACATTTCCATTTGAAAACGATGCAGGAGCATCTTCATTGCCCCTGCAGAATGCGGCTGAGAATTGTCTTGAAGAAGAAACAGCACGACAGTTATGTAATGTTAGCTGCATAGCTTCAGGCGAAATTTCTCACCAGGCCCTCGTACTTGGCGGCAGACACTATTTTCTAGACATCTTTACGCACTCACTGCGAGCTCAGAAATGAGAAGAGCGACGTGATGCTAACTGGGGTTATACTAGAGACACTACCCAACACATCTGTGCAAAGCTTTATCGGATTTTCATAGTCGTTTCCATTTCGCGACCGATCGGAGCTTACTTTCTGAACGCCCCTCGTACATTACAAATTTCCTCTGAGCATGTGACTCACTCACGCTTTCTAGATACAGTTCTCACGCCAACATAAACTCTATTTATAGACGCATCAATGTTCATTTGTCATATTACTTCAGATTCGCACCTTCATTTACACTAATAACTAAACATATTAAATCAACGATAATTAATAAAGGACATAGTATAACGTTTAGTTACCAAAAAACTCTGTTTAGGATTAGTCTGGACGGTAGCGAAATCGTTCGGCCACAGCAGTTACTACTTGGAACTGCTGTTGGATCGTAGCGTTATCTGTCACAGAAACTCACACATCGTCTTTACGGAGCTATCTTCTACCGCCCGACTTCTATAGGTACCCCGTAACGGCGCTACGTCTTAACAGATTATGTTTTACGTCCAATAACTCTTGTGATCAATTGTCCTTTAACACTGTGCACAGCCGAGGTCTTCATATATAAAAATTAGATATTTCCAAGCTTTGGAAGCTGCTTAGCACCACTTGTTCAAGTGTCACGCTTACATTTGTTACATTGTGGTGATTTGTTGCCAGCATTGTAATTGAACAGGAATGGATATCTGAGTCTCTTTTCGTGCAATTACTCAAGTCCAGAGTCAAATGCCAGTGTCCATATCTTACGGACGAAAGTAGCTTTCGTATAATGTGTCGCTGCCAAGTAACACAGCTCGATGGAATTGGACCGTACATAGAAAGACCTCCTACAGTATGGCAGAGAGTGCAACTGAAAGAAATAGGCCTATACAATGAGACACGCAGTAATGCCACGTTTATTCGAACATAGTAATTACAATGAAGTATTCGCAGTTCATGATGGTCCGCTGGGCCGGCCGAAGTGGCCGTGCGGTTAAAGGCGCTGCAGTCTGGAACCGCAAGACCGCTACGGTCGCAGGTTCGAATCCTGCCTCGGGCATGGATGTTTGTGATGTCGTTAGGTTTAACTAGTTCTAAGTTCTAGGGGACTAATGACCTCAGCAGTTGAGTCCCATAGTGCTCAGAGCCATTTGAACCATTTGATGGTCCGCTGGTCGTTACGAAAGGCTGGACATGGTTGTTAACAGAGTTTATGATCACGATGACGGCAAAGAATGCTCTACAACGCGCTACCATACTGTTAAGAAGGTCGGTAAGGAGTTCGACTCCTCCACCAACGAAGCTGACGACAACTGGAGTGTCGTAGATGCATATGAACGTGCTGCAATATGTCCCCGGAATGCATCCCACAAGTGGTCGATATAAGCCGGAGGATCGGCCGAGCCAGTCCATTCGCCGAACATCCTCTCGTTCAGAATGCTTCTCCACCTGCGCAGTTCGATGCGGTCACGCATTGTCATCCATATAAATGAAGCCAGTGCCGTGTAAACCCTGAAAAAAAACACTCTTAGTAAAGAAGTACAGAATCACAACTATATGTTGCCAAGTGAGTGGACTGTGTTCAAATATTTGTCAGCGATACGCAAGTGCGGCACTATGCCTCCCACACCATAACAGGTAGTGGTAGTAGTAGTAGTAGCTTTATTCATCCGTAGATCTCTTTTTACGAGGATATGGGACATGTCTAAGTATTTACAAATTTAGATCAATTTATAATAAGCTAATTCGTATACAAGTAGATCTCTTTTTACGAGGATATAGGACATGTCAAAGTATTTACAAATTTAGATCAATTTATAATAAGCTAATTCGTATACAAGTAGATCTCTTTTTACGAGGATATAGGACATGTCAAAGTATTTACAAATTTAGATCAATTTATAATAAGCTAATTCGTATACAAGTAGATCTCTTTTTACGAGGATATAGGACATGTCAAAGTATTTACAAATTTAGATCAATTTATAATAAGCTAATTCGTATACAAGTAGATCTCTTTTTACGAGGATATAGGACATGTCAAAGTATTTACAAATTTAGATCAATTTATAATAAGCTAATTCGTATACAAGTAGATCTCTTTTTACGAGGATATAGGACATGTCAAAGTATTTACAAATTTAGATCAATTTATAATAAGCTAATTCGTATACACATATATTTACAGACTTCTATTTAGACATAATCATTAGATTTGCTCCTGGTATACAATACGTTTTTTCACAAATAACTTACTAAATAATGTAATGCCACACTGTTCACTCATATCTCACTATCAGTCACTGCACACACTATACACACATTGTTTCATAACACTTCACTCACTACACACACACACACACACACACACACACACACAAACTGGTGACCTCTGGGCCATTTTATGTACCGCTACTTCCCATCTGCTATCCTCAGAAACTGAGTCAGCATCCCTCCATAATGAGTGAGATGTTGAGCTCAGAAAGAGGTGCAGCACCAAAACTATTATATTCGGCGATGTTGGACGTACACTCATATGGCGAGAGATAGAATTGCATATTATAACAAGGAACGTTGTAAAACATTATCGTTTTCATGTTGCAGGCATTCTGGTGTTAAGGCATAACGTTGTACCAGTGTATTGACCTCCAAATCTCTGAACACGTAAGGAACATTGTAAAACATTATCGTTTTCATGTTGCAGGCGTTGTGGTGTGGTAAGTCATAACGTTGCCTCGGCGTATTGACCTCCAAATCTCTGAACATGACGCACTAACCGGTAAACGTTTTTGTAAAGCTGTACTCCTTCCCAACGTGCATATTTTCGGGGGTGCGTCCGATCGTGTCTTCACTTTTACGAACGACCACGGACAATCGCGTTAAACAGTGCAGATGGCGAGCCCTTGTAACTGGGCATATCTGAGAATGTACCGTTTCCCCGGGTTGAATCCCATCGATCATATGTGGTACTCCTGCAGCATTTGTCAAACGAACTGGTGGAGGGATGGAACGCCCTACTATAACAAGAGGTCAACAGAGTCCTGGGACAAAGAAATACCCGCCAAAATTTCAAATTTCCACCAATGTTCGAAATTTGCGGCCATTGGTTAGGTGGGTAAAGAAGAGGGGAGGGGTGGGGGAGAGATGGAGTGAGGGGAGAATGAAAGGACCCATGTGCTGCCGAAGGAAAGTACATGATGTCATCTGTGGTGGATGTGGGGAAGAGGCGTAATTAATTGATCAATTTAAATAATTTGCATATCAAATTGATATAAAAGTTGCACCAGCAGCGTTCTTACCCCTCCATTGAGTGGTACCATGCAGGCACGGAGGCCCTGCCAGCAAGGTGGCATAAAGTCGTCACACTGAATTATGCTGAAGAATAAGATTTCGTAGCCAGAAGATTGGGGAATGATATTGTGTTTTGGTATCATGAATGAAACTAACCTGCTTTTAGAAAAAAAAGTGTTGTAGTACCTAATGAACTCGTCGAGTAAATCATAATTTTCATTATAGGTACATCATGGGATGAAACACTTTCCTTACCCACAAGGAGGTTTCGTAACGAAGATACAAACTTTGAAGTCGTGGTGGAGGAGTATAAACGAGGAGACTCTGATCCACGAACGACCAACTTGGAAGTTATAAGTAATACCCCTGACAGTGGAATAAATATATCGGTAACGTAGCAGGCCGGCCGATGTGGCCGTGCGGTTCTAGGCGCTTCAGTCTGGAACCGCGTGACCGCTACGGTCGCAGGTTCGAATCCTGCCTCGGGCATGGATGTGTGTGATGTCCTTAGGTTAGTTAGGTTTAAGTAGTTCTAAGTTCTAGGGGACTGATGACCTTAGAAGTTAAGTCCCATAGTGCTCAGAGCCATTTGAACCATTTAACGTAGCAGTACTAAGTAACTGTATCAACACACACATCCACACGCTTTCTTTCACTATTGACACACATACCTGGGAAGCGAGCATGATGACTGCAGACCAGGGGGATGGCCTGAGGACTGTACTGAGTACCACAACCGGTAGCCAATAGGCAAAATTAACAGATTCTGATTATAGAGCAAACCGTAGGCTTTTCGATTATTGTACTAATCGCTGATCCACTGACAGTTGTCAGGAATATATCTTTCTTATGCGTCCAGTGACTGCAAAATGACGACAACCACTCAACTAACCTGCGTGGCCTTGGTACAGGGAAAGTAAAAGCTGCAGGTGATCCAGCTGTCCCAGCAGAAGAACTAAACCAACAGTTGACATCGTCTGCAACTACAACTGAACCATAAACGGAACAGACTCATTGACTACTGCATGGGGGTGAGCGACCCTAGCCACCAAAAATTCTGTCTAAAACATGTTACTTGCAATACTTTCAAAAAAGCTGTTATACGTATCTGACCAGCATCTACTGGACACAAAGGCGTCACAGTCCAATTGATGAAGCGTATTATTGACCCACTAATGCCCGCGATAACGGGCATCTTCAATCACTCCTCAACCACAAGTGTTTTCCCTGAGGCCTGGAAACAAAGAATAGTTAAGGCACTACTGAAGAAGAACATAGCGAAAGCACCCTGTCATTACCGACCTACTTGCATTCTTCCTGGACAGTCCAAGGCCTTATAATAGAATACAGTCCACGACCAGCTAAGAAACTGAAACTTCCTGGCAGATTAAAAGCGTGTGCCGGACCGAGACTCAAACTCGGGACTAGGTCGTGAAGCTGTGAGGACGGGTCGTGGGTCGTGCTTGGTTAGCTCAGAAGGTAAAGCACTTGCCCGCGAAAGGCAAAGGTCCCGAGTTCGAGTCTCGGTCCGGCACACGGTCTTAATCTGCGAGGAAGTTTCATATCACCGGACACTCCGCTGCAGAGTAAAAATCTCATTCAGCTAATAAACTATCTACTCGACGTACACCAGTCAAGTTTCCGTAAACATCTGCTTTAATGAAGGTAGCAGATGATATGAAGATTGCCATGAATACACAAGAGGCGAGCCGGCCGCGGTGGTCTCGTGGTTCTAGGCGTGCAGTCCGGAACCGCGCGACTGCTACGGTCGCAGGTTCGAATCCTGCCTCGGGCATGGATGTGTGTGATGTCCTTAGGTTAGTTAGGTTTAACTAGTTCTAAGTTCTAGGGGACTGATGACCTAAGATGTTAAGTCCCATAGTGCTCAGAGCCATTTGAACCATTTTGAAAACAAGAGGTGACTATCGTCACCCCCAGCGCTCAGTACTAGGTCCTATAGGTCCTATATTCTTTACATTGTATATCAATGATGTGTCGTCAGTTTCGTTTTGCTGCAAATACCACATATACGCTGATGGCCTCCAGCTGCATTTAAGAGAAAAATCAATAATAATTCTGAAGACAGCAATCGAGAATCGCAGTACCGACCTGTGTACACAATCAAAATGGCCGCAGGACAGAGGATTAAAACTCAGCCCATCCAAAACCGAAGCAGCACTAGCGGGAATCTCTACCACTTTTAACGCTAAATGGGACAAATATTAAATTCTCTCCTTCAGCAATGGGTGTAGGAGTAACAATAGACGAAAATCTAAATTTGACTGAGCACATAACCGCAAGGTGCAAGAATGCATTAGCATCTCTCCATGCCCTACAAAAATATACAAAGCTCATCACTCTTGACCTGTAAAAACAGTTGTGCAGACACTTAAACTTTCAATTTTTCATAATATCGGTGTTATCCTGATAGACCTATCTCAGGAGGTGATTGGAACTCGTTATGAACGCCTGTGTTAGTGACATCTGTGATGTTCGACTCTTTGATCATATTTCACCATCATTTGGACATTTAATCTGCGTGTGTGCAGTCAAGTGCAGAGATTTCCGTACCCTCTGTCTCCTCTATTCTCTTACGAACGTACACTGTCCCCCATATCTCTCCTCGACCTTAACGCTCTTGTCTGAACAACGTCGAACACCCGCTCCTATCAGAGCACAACCATTTCTACCCCAATCCATCGTTTAGCCACTTTCTCGAAGTCCTTCTCAGTAGCAGGAACCCAACTCTGGGCCAACCTCCCACAGTATATTTGAGAACTGAATAACATCTACATTTTCAGAACACAGCTAATGACATATCTATCAAATCAAGAATAGTGATAAACGTTGTCCTTGTATGCATTCGTTACCCTTGTATATCCTTCTTTCCAACCATATCTTTATCATTTCCCAGAGTTCTTAAATTTCGTTTCACCGGAACTCGCTATATCAGACATCATCTACTTCGTGCACCTATAAATTCTTTTTATGTCTGCCACAATCATCATTGACAATATCATTTCTATTATTATCGTTATTATTATCAATATTATCACTATTATCAGTAGGACAAACGCTGCTAGCATTAACTATATTGGTTCACACACAGTATTACTTATATTCTCTCTACAGACACTCATAAAATTTATATACTCTTTGAGCTATTAAAATGGTTACATCGTAGGTAACTATGATTTAAAAAGTACTGCTTGTGTGAAAAACTGCTCCGATGTAAGAAATGGATTTGGCGAGATTAAATAAATAAGTAATTTCAGCCAAACAACTTTTTCTCTTCACATATACACTCCTGGAAATGGAAAAAAGAACACATTGACACCGGTGTGTCAGACCCACCATACTTGCTCCGGACACTGCGAGAGGGCTGTACAAGCAATGATCACACGCACGGCACAGCGGACACACCAGGAACCGCGGTGTTGGCCGTCGAATGGCGCTAGCTGCGCAGCATTTGTGCACCGCCGCCGTCAGCGTCAGCCAGTTTGCCGTGGCATACGGAGCTCCATCGCAGTCTTTAACACTGGTAGCATGCCGCGACAGCGTGGACGTGAACCGTATGTGCAGTTGACGGACTTTGAGCGAGGGCGTATAGTGGGCATGCGGGAGGCCGGGTGAACGTACCGCCGAATTGCTCAACACGTGGGGCGTGAGGTCTCCACAGTACATCGATGTTGTCGCCAGTGGTCGGCGGAAGGTGCACGTGCCCGTTGACCTGGGACCGGACCGCAGCGACGCACGGATGCACTCCAAGACCGTAGGATCCTACGCAGTGCCGTAGGGGACCGCACCGCCACTTCCCAGCAAATTAGGGACACTGTTGCTCCTGGGGTATCGGCGAGGACCATTCGCAACCGTCTCCATGAAGCTGGGCTACGGTCCCGCACACCGTTAGGCCGTCTTCCGCTCACGCCCCAACATTGTGCAGCCCGCCTCCAGTGGTGTCGCGACAGGCGTGAATGGAGGGACGAATGGAGACGTGTCGTCTTCAGCGATGAGAGTCGCTTCTGCCTTGGTGCCAATGGTGGTCGTATGCGTGTTTGGCGCCGTGCAGGTGAGCGCCACAATCAGGACTGCATACGACCGAGGCACACAGGGCCAATACCCGGCATCATGGTGTGGGGAGCGATCTCCTACACTGACCGTACACCACTTGTGATCGTCGAGGGGACACTGAATAGTGCACGGTACATCCAAACCGTCATCGAACCCATCGTTCTACCATTCCTAGACCGGCAAGGGAACTTGCTGTTCCAACAGGACAATGCACGTCCGCATGTATCCCGTGCCACCCAACGTGCTCTAGAAGGTGTAAGTCAACTACCCTGGCCAGCAAGATCTCCGGATCTGTCCCCAATTGAGCATGTTTGGGACTGGATGAAGCGTCGTCTCACGCGGTCTGCACGTCCAGCACGAACGCTGGTCCAACTGAGGCGCCAGGTGGAAATGGCATAGCAAGCCGTTCCACAGGACTACATCCAGCATCTCTACGATCGTCTCCATGGGAGAATAGCAGCCTGCATTGCTGCGAAAGGTGAATATACACTGTACTAGTGCGGACATTGTGCATGCTCTGTTGCCTGTGTCTATGTGCCTGTGGTTCTGTCAGTGAGATCATGTGATGTATCTGACCCCAGGAATGTGTCAATAAAGTTTCCCCTTCCTGGGACAATGAATTCGCGGTGTTCTTATTTCAATTTCCAGGAGTGTATATTAGTTTGGTGCATAAATTCGTTAGGGTTTTGTTTTCGATGTTGGTTTTCCAGTTTCTAAAGGTTTATTTATCGATTAGTGTTTTTGTTTGTTGTTTACTGTTGGTATTTGCGTTTACATATTGTCATTTGAAGAGAGTAAGTGGAGCTGTGGACGCTAGAAAATCGAGTGCCAAGTGGAGAAATCGGAAGATTTCCGACACTTTTTGCTGTTTGATTTCGGCAGAGGGGTGATAGCAGCGGAGGCAGCCACAAACATTTGCGCCGTGTATGAGGAAAGTGCCGTTGGACAGAGTTCGAAGGACTGTTTTAACCATAGTGACTCTCCACGTTCAGAAAGAGCTTCAGGGTTTGCTGAAGATAGTCTGAACGTGTTAATCCACTCTGATACACGTCAGTGTACTCGAGAACTGGCGGATGTGATGAACTATGATTATTCCACCATCGTGAGAAACTTGCGAGCAGTGTGGAAGGTTCAGAAATCGGGTGTATGGGTCCCGGATTACAACACCCCTCGTTGGCATTGTATCGAGAACTAAGTACTTCTCTGGGCGGTATCACTAACCTGGTGTCTTGCTGCTTCGGTAAGTCCCTCGTCGCACATTAGTAGCGCTCAGTCGCCAGGTTCCATGTAGGTGGTGATCCTGCTGAAGTGGAGTGTTTAGGGATGCCAGTTGTTAATTCTCAACAAAGTTTGTACCATACTTGTTTTAATACAGAAATTGCTTCGTCACACACGTCACAGAATCAGAATTTGCAATATGGCGGCTCTGGACTACGCCGTTATGCGACCGTTTACACTCATTAACACAGTTTTCTGACTTTACATAATGAGAGAGAGTGCCCACGACACGTGGAGTTCTGATAACTAATACCGTCACTTTATATCTTGGTTAACATCTGTAATATGCGCTCGCGACCGTTCTCTTAGAGCCGCCCCGGTTACTCGACCGTGCGTTTTGAGTGACTCCTCCCGACTGACTCGCCCTATCTTCCCGAAGGACAAGAGAGACCACCCCACCGTTCTCCCTCAGCCAATAAGGACACTTCTCTCGTTCCCTACACACACACACACACACACACACACACACACACACACACACACATATATATATATATATATATATATATATATATATATATATATATATCCAAACTTTCAGCCAATGGGCGTTCAGATCGATGTTGCTAGGCGGATCTGACGTCACGTTTGCGGACATTGTGACGGAAGTTTGTCTCGGAACACTGTCTCCTATTGTAAGATCCTACTCCCGAATAGTCGGATCTTGTCCCTACCAAGGTTGCACAACATTGCCTTCTATGATTTCATCACTAATGCTCCTCGCTGTCAATTGTCAAATGTACATGTAGCCTGGCTGCTACTAAGCATTCCCGATTGCATAAATATGCATAATATTTGGCTTAAAGACATGAAGGGAATGCACACATGCATTACAGGAAGATGCAAGTCAAAATCACAAAAATCAACGGGTGGCCGTATGTGTATCTCTGCTTCCTCGTAACCAATTGGCTCGTGAACAACACCGAACTTTCCTATCCTGTATTGTTACTTGTGACGAGAAATGGTGTCTTTACGCTAAAAATTAGGAAAAGAAAGGAAGAGACGAGCTCAAACAAAGCAGAAACTGCCCGTACAAAGACCACAAGTTGCACAGCATTGGCAGACTGTTGTCAATAGTCAAGGAGACTAACTGCTTCCCCGAGGTGTAACCATCACTGCTAACACTTATTGTCAACAACTGTGACGTCTCGCAGACGCAATTCAAAAACAACAACCAGGAAAACTATGTGAAGTGATGCTGCTCCACGGTAACGCCCGCCCGCGTCCTGATAGACTGACAAAAAGCACTTTAGATGAGCTGCGTTGGCAAGTCATTCCGCACCCACCTTGTTCATCTAACCTTGCGCACTCAAGGAATTTCAGTCCGGATGAAAATGTACTCCAAAGATGGTTTGACGAGGTCGCCGCCTCAAAGCCACGCGATTTCTACAGTCGCGGAATCGAAAAGTTTCCCAGCGTTGGCAGACTGTTATAAATAGTGAAGAAGAATCTACTCGTGGTGAGTAAAGTCCTTGTTAAATGCATCTGTTGTGGTTATTAAACTTATGGAGAAACGCTAGGCACTTATGGACAAAATACGTCGGACCTCTTTAGTGGTTCCCGCCACTGCTCACAGTTACGAAATTAGTTTCTATGGAACAGTCATCATCAAATGAGTGGCAATAGATAGCACCAAACATAAGCCGCTGTTCTCTCGTGTTGGTTCGCCATCGGTCTGTGGCACGGGGGTGGGAGCCACCTAATTGAATCACATCTGTTGTGAGAAGTTACCGCCCGTAATGGATCGCCGGCTCATATATCTTTCACGAGATGTGTTGCTGTTGTGAGGAGAACTTCTCCGGGCGCCTTCCATTTTTTCCCTCCCTGTTTCCTCTCGCTGAAAGAATCCTCGTATTTCTTTCGCGCCAGATTACTTTTCCACCTCGCCTCAGTCTCCCCTGTCGGTTCCCATTAAATTTTCTCGCTGGCACTTATCAGCCACAATAAACCATTTATCTTGGGAAATTTTTGGCCCCAGACGCGGCCGTTGGTGTAACCCACTTCTTCTCGTCTCTCTCTTGCCCGCTCTCCGTTTCATGGCGGCACATACCTACGTTTACGGCGGTTCTGACGCAGCTACGAGGACCAAACGCTGGTTTTCATCACACCTATGGCGAACATAATATGGAACTATTCCTACATTCCCACAGATGCTTAATAGATTATTGTATTGGAGGTATAATTACATTTGGCTACATGATTGTCGACATTCCTAATAATAAATGAGAGGTGAGGTAGTTTCCCGCATCTGTATGATAAAAAGCACTCTCCCTTTTGTCAGACGTGTATAATTGATCATTTTGTAAACGTAGCATTATGGAACATAAATGTCATTGCAGACTACTAAGGAATTACGCATTGACCGAACTTAATGTTAACAATAATAAATTTACATTATATACGTCATGCCCAGAGATCATGCTGATCCAGGAAGATATATTGTGGCGACAACCGTGACTACACAGGAATACATCACATGTATGAAGGTCTGCAAAGATGGCCGCCGAGTGAGGTACGTACGTAAGTTACACTTCTTTCACAAAAGAATAAATAGTGTTAAACTTAAATCTATTTTGTTTTGTGTTCTTACTGTAGTATCCGTTCTTGTTATGCAAAGGAGTATTTAAGTTCCTAATGTGCTTTTACTTCTTAGCGAGCAGTGTTATTTGAAATCCCGACAGCCGCTGGGTAGATCAAAATTTCACGTGACGTAACACTGAAAATTCAGAAATGGCTCTGAGCAATATAGGACTTAACATCTATGGTCATCAGTCCCCTAGAACTTAGAACTACTTAAACCTCACTAACGTAAGGACAGCACACAACACCCAGTCATCACGAGGCAGAGAAAATCCCTGACCCCGCCGGGAATCGAACTCGGGAACCCGGGAGTGGGAAGCGAGAGCGCTACCGCACGACCACGAGCTGCGGACATTAAAAATTCTATTTAATTTTTCCTAACAGTACAAATTTGGTTAAAACAAAGCAGCTTCTAGTTTCTGTAATGTCTATTCTCCCTATAATAGTGTAATTAATGTTTTCTAAATTGCGTTTCTGAACACATTTTGCATTGTTTACTAATAGGCTATATAGGTACCCTCTAAGCCTAAATTTTACCACTTATTTACGTTTATAAACCTAACCAAACAAACTTGGTAACGCGAATTCTCTAAAAACAATCTAACAAACACCTTATTTGCAAAACAGCATTGTGCTCTAGGGATAAAGCGAATGAGGCAGCACTGTTTCAAACACAGTGGGCTTGTGTTCGGGAGGACGGAGGTTCCAGTCTTCATCTAACCATCCTGATTTACGTTCCCCGTGGTTACCCTAAATTATTTCAGGCCAATTTCGGGATGGTGGCTACTATACAGCATGAATGCATAATGGCCCGCTGGACGTTAACAAAAGGCAGGACACAGCTATTATGCGGCTTGCTATCACCACAGACGGCAGTGCATGCTTAGCAACGGGCTCCCATGCTGGCTAAAAGGTTGGTAAGGAATTGTTGTGGTAGGGCGTTCCATTGTTCCACCAGCTCGGTTGACAACTGCTGGAGAAGTACCACAAATGGTCAATGGGATTCAACTCGGGGGAACGGTACATTCCCAAATATCCCCAGTTCTTTGGGCTCCTCCATCTGCACTGTTTGACGCGGTTGTCCGTGGTCGTTCGTAAAAGTGAAGACACCATCGGATGCACCCCCGAAAAGATGCACATTGGGAAGGGGCACAGCTTTACAATAACGTTTATAAGTTGGTGCGTCGTGTTCAGAGATTTGGAGGTCAATACGCCGATGCAACGTTATGACTTACGACACCACAACGCCTGCAACATCTTTTCAGGGTGTATTCGGTGCTGGTTTAATTTTTATGGATGACAGTGCGCGACCGCACCGAACTGCGCAGGTGGAAAAGCCCTCTGGACGAGAGGATGTTCGGCGAATGGACTACCTCGGCCACTCCTTCGACTTAAATCCCATCGACCACTTGTGGGATGCATTACGGGAACGTATTGCAGCACGTCCCTGCACGCGCACTATCCTCTGTGCCCTCAGTAGCTCAGCATGTTTGGTCAGAGGGTTAGCTACCCACTATAATAAAAAAACTGAACAGATCAATGAAAAGCCTGAACGGGTGTCATCCGACGTCCACCCCGAACAGATTCAACGAACAATACAGAACAAAATGACATCGAAAACAAAAAAGATGTGTAGAGCGTCTGCCATGTAAGCAGGAGATCCCGGGTTTGAGTCCCTGTCGGGGCACATATTTTCAACATGTCCAAAACAATGCATATCAACGCCTTTTTGTAGCTAGGGTGTCGATTTAATTATCATTTTGTTAACGGTTTGTTTAACGCGTGAGATGTATTGTTGTGAACCCGTCAGTGCTCAGGACAGACTGTAAATTCAACTTTTGTGTTGGGGATTCGTCGTCAATCTTCAAGAAATTCTGAGCATCACTCGATACACTGGAACTGCATAAACAGAATACAGCTACATTCTCTCTCTCCCTTTGTACCGTTATATAACAATAATGAATATTGGGTTCTTGATCAGTGCCGGGTAACGTACTGGCTTAATGCGGATAATATCATCAACTATTGCAAGAAATAGCAATCACTTAGTCAAAGCGTAGCAATGTGTCTTCAATAAACTATCAGATTTTGGAAAGTTGTTATTCCGTTGAGTTCCTCTTTCTCAGTTCGGTGACGGTGCTACACTCTGTAGTTATTTTTATTGTAATGAATTTGATATCGAAATTTCAACAAATGCTATAAACACAAACAACCATTAGATTAATGAAACAATCCATATATCGAAAATAAATGAAATTAACGTCTTAGAAGTCTCACCCGTCATATATTTCCTGCAGCATGATCTCTTTGTAAGTATTATGTGTTCAAACACGCAGCAAGATAACCGAATTCCGGACTGGCATGAACCTCCACTCATACACATCAGCAGACAAGCCCCCCCCCCCCCCCCGCGCGCAATTGACAGCAATTGCTGTAACTCGGTTAGCGATGACATGTCCCTCGACGGGACAGCACGTCACTTCAATTACGTCTCCCTCGCTGCAGTGGAGGCTGATCGGCCGGAGTTCGAACGGATTCTGTGACGTAACAGAGGAGCGAGTATCACAACAGCTTCAGTAATTTCGTAGCGGCAATCTACTTGGAAAAATAAATGATGACACTGTTTCAGCACACTGTTGTTGTTGTGGTCTTCAGTCCTGAGACAGCACACTATACTTGTCGTAATTTTATTATTCAAACGTGCATTATGAATGTTCTTTTCCACAAGTTTATTATATATGAAGAATTCTACATTATTAACGAAAACTAATTTTTAAAGCTTTATAGCCCGCCGTCAAGACCGTACAATATGTACTTCCTTGTTATGATCAGTTTGAGTCTTCAGACCATTATGATAAAACATTTAAAACAGCTTAGTCTACCTGGCAATATAATACCTATGGCATCAATTATCATAAAATCTATCTTAAGTCACTGTTGTCATGTAGTCTTATACAAGTGGCAATCGGAAGATTTCCATTCGAAGGCTATACAGTCCAGAATCTCTATGCCAATGCTGTGTGCACAGAGACAATCATCCAATCGACGCACCGGCTTGAAGAAACCCGTTTACCAAAACACCTCGTCATGCTGCGTGACGAAGTCCGTAGTTGCCTACTGCACATCCTCGTCCGACAGAAATTGCGACCCATCAAGCCTTTTTTTAGTAATGACGGAAGGTAAGATAATCGTATAGGGAAAGATCAGGCTTATAGAACGGGTGCTCTAATGGCTCCCACTTGATTTGGCGTAAGCTTAACGACATTTGCGATATGTGGACGTACGTTATCATGACGCAGCAGCATCCCTTGTGGCAGTTTTTGACAGACATGCTGTCCGAGGCACATTCTTCATCCTCCGATGGGTAACTACCGCTACTCGTCTTTTTGCAACCAAGAAAACGATAACAACACGGTGGTCCTCTTTGGACGCATTTGATATTAACGTCGCCATAGTTCACGTTTCCGCATTTACCTCACGCCCTTCGGAGAGACACGAATGCCACATTAAATCCTTACCTGAAAGTCAGTGCTTGTTTACCTGCATCGGAGTCGAACTATGTTTCATATGCGCTGTAGCAACGCCTTCAAACGGAAACTTCTTGATCCCCCCATATATTTTACAAGGTACGATGGATGATATGCTAACTGACGCCAATGGTTTCATATCACCATGTAGTTGTTGTTGTTGTGGTCTTCAGTCCTGAGACTGGTTTGATGCAGCTCTCGATGCAACTGTATCCTGTGCAAGCTTCTTCATCTCCCAGTACCTACTGCAACCTACATCCTTCTGAATCTGTTTAGTGTATTCATCTCTTGGTCTCCCTCTACGATTTTTACCCTCCACGCTGCTCTCCAATGCTAAATTTGTGATCCCTTGTTGCCTCAAAACATGTCCTACCAACCGATCCCTTCTTCTAGTCAAGTTGTGCCACAAACTTCTCTTCTCCCCAATCCTATTCAATACCTCCTCATTAGTTACGTGATCTACCCACCTTATCTTCAGCATTCTTCTGTAGCACCACATTTCGAAAGCTTCTATTCTCTTCTTGTCCAAACTGGTTATCGTTCAGGTTTCACTTCCATACATGGCTACACTCCATACAAATACTTTCAGAAACGATTTCCTGACACTTAAATCTATACTCGATGTTAACAAATTTCTCTTCTTCAGAAACGATTTCCTTGCCATTGCCAGTCTACATTTTATATCCTCTCTACTTCGACCATCATCAGTTATTTTACTCCCTAAATAGCAAAACTCCTTTACTAGTTTAAGTGTCTCATTTCCTAATCTAATCCCCTCAGCATCACCCGATTTAATTTGACTACATTCCATTATCCTCGTTTTGCTTTTGTTGATGTTCATCGTATATCCTCCTTTCAAGACACTGTCCATTCCGTTCAACTGCTCTTCCAAGTCCTTTGCTGTCTCCGATAGAATTACAATGTCATCGGCGAACCTCAATGTTTTTACTTCTTCTCCATGAATTTTAATACCTACTCCGAATTTTTCTTTTGTTTCCTTTACTGCTTGCTCAATATACAGATTGAATAACTTCGGGAAGAGGCTACAACCCTGTCTCACTCCTTTCCCAACCACTGCTTCCCTTTCATGCCCCTCGACTCTTATAACTGCCATCTGGTTTCTGTACAAATTGTAAATAGCCTTTCGGTCCCTGTATTTTACCCCTGCCACCTTCAGAATTTGAAAGAGAGTATTCCAGTTAACGTTGTCAAAAGCTTTCTCTAAGTCTACAAATGCTAGAAATGTAGGTTTGCCTTTTCTTAATCTTTCTTCTAAGATAAGTCGTAAGGTTAGTATTGCCTCTCGTGTTCCAAAATGTCTACGGAATCCAAACTGATCTTCCCCGAGATCCGCTTCTACCAGTTTTTCCATTCGTCTGTAAAGAATTCGCGTTAGTATTTTGCAGCTGTGACTTATTAAACTGATAGTTCGGTAATTTTCACATCTGTCAACACCTGCTTTCTTTGGGATTGGAATTATTATATTCTTCTTGAAGTCTGAGGGTATTTCCCCTGTCTCATACATCTTGCTCACCAGATGGTAGAGTTTTGTCATGACTGGCTCTCCCAAGGCCATCAGTAGTTCTAATGGAATGTTGTCTACTCCCGGGGCCTTGTTTCGACTCAGGTCTTTCAGTGCTCTGTCAAACTCTTCACGCAGTATCTTATCTCCCATTTCATCTTCATCTACATCCTCTTCCATTTCCATAATATTGTCCTCAAGTACATCGCCCTTGTATAAACCCTCTATATACTCCTTCCACCTTTCTGCCTTCCCTTCTTTGCTTAGAACTGGGTTTCCATCTGAGCTCTTGATGTTCATACAAGTGGTTCTCTTCTCTCCAAAGGTCTCTTTAATTTTCCTGTAGGCAGTATTTATCTTACCCCTTGTGAGATAAGCCTCTACATCCTTACATTTGTCCTCTAGCCATCCCTGCTTAGCCATTTTGCATTTCCTGTCGATCTCATTTTTGAGACGTTTGTATTCCTTTTTGCCTGCTTCATTTACTGCATTTTTATATTTTCTCCTTTCATCAATTAAATTCTACATTTCTTCTGTTGCCCAAGGATTTCTATTAGCCCTCGTCTTTTTACCTACTTGATCGTCTGCTGCCTTCACTACTTCATCCCTCAGAGCTACCCATTCTTCTTCTACTGTATTTCTTTCCCCCATTCCTGTCAATTGTTCCCTTATGGTCTTCCTGAAACTCTCTACAACCTCTGGTTTTTTCAGTTTATCCAGGTCCCATCTCCTTAAATTCCCACCTTTTTGCAGTTTCTTCAGTTTCAATCTGCAGTTGATAAACAATAGATTGTGGTCAGAATCCACATCTGCCCCTGGAAATGTCTTACAATTTAAAACCTGGTTCCTAAATCTCTGTCTTACCATTATATAATCTATCTGATACCTTTTAGTATCTCCATGATTCTTCCAGGTGTACAACCTTCTTTTATGATTCTTGAACCAAGTGTTAGCTATGATTAAGTTATGCTCTGTGCAAAATTCTACAAGGCGGCTTCACTACCTGAATAATTTCTTTTATCTCGTCATACATTTCATCAATTTCTTCATCATCTGCAGAGCTAGTTGGCATATAAACTTGTACTACTGTAGTAGGCGTGGGCTTCGTGTCTATCTTGGCCACAATAATGCGTTCAGTATGCTGTTTGTAGTAGCTAACCCGCACTCCTATTTTTTTTATTCATTATTAAAGCTACTCCTGCATTACCCCTATTTGATTTTGTATTTATAACCCTGTAATCACCTGACCAAAAGTCATGTTCCTCCTGCCACCGAACTTCACTAATTCCCACTATATCTAACTTTAACCTATCCATTTCCCTTTTTAAATTTTCTAACCTACCTGCCCGATTAAGGGATCTGACATTCCACGCTCCGATTCGAGAACGCCAGTTTTCTTTCTCCATGTAGTAAGCTATTTTAAATGTCTTCTCATGATGGTATGAAGACAGAAATTGCTCTTAACAAAAAACCATTTATTATCATTCCTAGGCGGCAAATAAAGACTTGTTTCCAGTACTTACGGGCTGTGTGACGCCACTTCCACAATATATATTGAAAAAAATTTCATTCTGTGCTCTTTACATGAAAACTTTTGATCATTATTTGAGGATGAAGAGTGATAGTATTTCCCCTTTTACAACTCTTTATAACTTGCAGTTATTTATGGTGTCGCATTCTCTGCTTGAAAACAGCAACTACATCACTGGCATTCCTGTCAAACAAAACTCAGTAATATAGCCAGTAGTAGCTATGAGGATTTTGTAGTGTGTTTACAAGTCAAATAATCACACGCTTTTATTATATATTTGTATAGTTACTGAATGGTACAAAAATGTAGCCGCTTTATATGGAGATTAATCAAAGACTAAAAAATTGGGTGGTTGGATTGTCTTCCATGTCCGATTTAATCAAAATGATGAAACAGAATATGTTATGGAAATGAAATGACCTAAACCTTGTTATTTTGGTGCGTCTGAATCCTAAACTAATTTTTTTTTTTTTTTTTTTTTTTTTGAGTAGTCAGCCGTGTAACTGGTTTGATGTGGTGTGCCACGAATTCCTCTCCTGTGCTAACCTATTCATCTCATTTGCAACCTACGCCATCAATTATTTGCTGTATGTATTCCAATTACTGTTGTCCTCACAGTTTGTCCTCTACAGTGTTTACCCTCTACAGCTCCCTCTACTACCACTAGAAGTTATTCTCTGGTGTCTTAAAAGATGTCCTACCATCCTCTCCCTTCTTCTTGTCCAGGTTTTCCGTAAATTCCTTTCCTCCCGAGTTCTTCAGAGAACCTTCACATTCCTTACCTTATGCGTCCAAGTAATTTTCAACAGTTTTTTATACCATGACAAATGCTTCAATTCCCTTCTTTTCTGGATATTCCATAGTCCATTGTAAGATGGCAAGAACTATGCCCCTTACATGAAGTCATTAAAGATCACCTAACTCACGTTGAGCGAACATTAGGGCTGAACAAAAATGACTGACAAGGCACAATGCATCTTGCAGAGAGTATAGTATGGACGTATTGGAATAATCAATGTCGGGTGATGGTTTCAAAGTAATTCACACGACATGAAAACTTTGTGGAAACGCGTCGATTTACTGGAGGCTAGTTTATCCCAGGGAAGTGTTCAAGAGTTGACCGAGGCTGGCTGGGTGCGGCAAAGGGAAGCGACAATAGGCAGCTTAGGGCGGCTCAAGCTCTGAGAAAGCGGTAACGGGGCGCGGCCTCCAGCCGCCTTAAGATGAGTGACAGCATGGGTGGTTGACCCCAGGCTGGTGTACCGGGAAGCAGACGAACTTATGCCTGTTGATAAATGTCCGTTGTCCCGTTTTCAGTGAAACATGCGAGAAAGCCGCGCAAAGCTACGGTGGAGTGGTCAACAGAGGCCAAAATATGCATGTTCGTAACTATAGCAACTTCACGCTGAATTCACGGTCCACAGAGTCTTAAGTAAATAAGGTGAAGAGTGGCAGAATGAAATACGCCGACCTCCGATGGGAACGTAGGACCGAGGAATTTGAAGTACTCTCCTGGAAGTCAGAATTCCGGAAAAATTGGTGTTTTGTGCAGACGCTAACCTTCATGGGTGGCCTGGGAGGAGCTAAACAGCGGAAGTTGAGAGGAAGGGAAATTTTGTGGGAATTTGTTCACTTCCCAGAGCAGGCATTGGTCGGCGCTGGGAAGCGACGCATAGTTACCGCGACTTGCACTGCAATTGGCGTAAGTAATTTTGCTGGAGAGGAAACCGAGGCGAAGAGTGGACTGGCAGAAGTCTCCATAGAGGTGTTCTGTTCCCAGCTTGTCTAGAGTGCGGACGTGGCGTTCTTTACTCAGCTTGCCTGAGAAAGAGTGAGCATCTCTGCAGTTTAGGACTTAGCAAACAGAACGATTGAGCTTGGAGATAGGAAGTTTTGGTTCAGCTAAGTACTGAGCAAGATAGCTAGAAGTGAATAGACGAGCGCAGCCTTGCAGCACCACGAGGTCGGCCGACGTCCGCACAACGACGCCGCGCCGCCACACTGTATTCAGTGATATTGCGCCCGCTCCGGCCACTGATTAATTTGTTGGATCACGTCGGCAAAGTTTCCACGAGGGTTTCATGGGCCGTGTATTGTAGAATTCTTCTCGCACTTCGCATTATGCCTGGGTCAGTCGATAGGAATTACTTTGGATTTATCGCGCTTTGCTCCACGCAAACGCAATTTACTACCACTGCCTGTTAGGGGAGTCATGTATTGTGATGATTGAAGGTCGTGAGTTAAAATAAATCTGTGCTAATCGACTGCATCTGTTTTCAATCAAGTAGTTGAAATCCCAAGTCACTTCCTTAATTAATTTTATGTTCAACATTTACATCTGGTGTTCAATAGCTGAATATAACATCAATGTGCACCCCTTTTTAATTAAAAGGGATCAATTCTGAACCAGTTAATGTCAACACTGCCACTGCAGTTCAATCAGGAGTGACAGGGCCTTATTACTTTCTTTGCGTTATCCGACATTGCGGCAGTTTTGCACTCTCTGTTGATCTGTTAGTCAATTACCTGGGGTGAAAGATAAGTGACGGGTGGGCTGTTACACCACGTTTGACTACAGTAGAATGCTGTGCTGCAGACGCACATTCTCAGAAATTTCTTCCTCAAATTAAGGGCTGTATTTGATACTAGTAGACTTCTCTTGGCCAGGAAGACCCTTTTTGCCAGTGCTATTCTGCTTTTTATGTCCTCCTTGCTACGCCCGCCATGGGTTACTTTGCTACCTAGGTAGCAGAATTTATTAACTTAATCTACTCCGTGATCATCAGTCCCAAAGTTAAGTTTCTCGCCGTTCCCATTTTTGCTACTCCCGATTATTTTCGTTTTTATTCGATTTACTCTCAGTCATTATTCTGAACTCGTTAGACTGTTCATTCCATTCAGCAGATCCCGTAATACTTCTTTACTTTTACCAAAGATAGCAATGTCGTCAAGGAATCATCATTTACATACTTCACCTCGAATTTTAATTCCGCTCTTGAAACTTTCTTCTATTTCCGTCATTGCTTCTTCGATGTATAGATTGAACAGTAGGGGCAAAAGACTACATACCTCTCGCACACTCTTTTTAATCTGAACAGTTCGTTCTTGGTTTTCCGCTTTAATCGTTCCTTCATGCGTCTTGTACATATTGTATATGACCCGTCTTTCCATTGAGCTTACCCTATTTTGCTCAGAATCTCCAACTTCTTGCTCCATTTGACATTGTCGAATTCTTTATCCAGACCGACAAATCCTATAAACGTACATTGATTTTTTTCATTCTTACTTCCGTTATCAATCACAACATGAGAACTGCTTCCCTGGTGCCTTTACCTTTCCTAAAACCAAACTGATCGTCATTGAACAGATCTTAAATTTTTTCCTTTCTTATGTATGTTATTGTTGTCAGCAACTTGGTTGCATGAGCTGTTAAGCTGATTGTGCGATAATTTTCGCATTTGCCGGCTCTTGCTATCTTCAGAGTTGTGTGGATGATGTTTTTTCAAAAGTTAGATGGTATTTCGCCAGACTTATACTTCATACACACCTATGTGTAGAGTCGTGTTTTTGTCACTTCCACCAATGATTTTAGAAATTCTGATGGAATACTATGTATCCCTTCTGACTTCTTTGATCTTAAGCTTTACGAAGTTCTTTTAAATACTGATTCTCATAATGGATGCCCTATCTTTTCTACTTCGACTCCTGTTTCTCCGTCTATCACATCATCAACAAGTCTTCCCCTCACAAAGGTCTTCATCGTACTCTTCCTACCTATCCGCTCTCTTCCCTGTTTTTTTTACAGAGTAATTTCTACTGCACTCTTAATGTTACCACCTTTGTATTTCATTTCACCGAAGTTTGTTTAGACTCTTCTATATGCTGGGTCAGTCCTTCCGATAGTAATTTCTTTTTCGATTGCTTCACATTTTTCATGCAACCATTTCGCCTTAGCTTTCTTGCACTTCCTATTTACTTCATTCTTAGATGACTTGTATTTCTGTATTCCTGATTTTGTCTGAAGGTTTTTCTAGTTCCTTTCGTTCATCGATTAGCTGAAACATGTCTTCTGTTACCTGTGTTTTCTTCGCAGCTGCACTGTCTGTACGTATGTTTTTCTTTTGAGCTTTCGTGCTTGCATTTTTGACAAGTGTACGTCCCTTTTCAACTGAGCTATTTCGTATTGCACTATTTATAGCCTCAGAGAACTTTAAGCATATCTCTTCATTCCCTGTTGCCGTCGTGGCCCTAACACGAGACGGTCGATACTGAAGCCCAGCCGACAGCCAGTCGATGGGAGAATGCCTTGAATGATTCGTCGGTTCATATAGCACTTCTGTAGGGATGTTCAGAATGTGAACATTAAAATTTGTGTGTTTCATTCAATCTGTGTCGCTTTATACACTCAAGAGGCAACGAAATTGGCATACCTGCCTCATATCGTATAGGGCCCCTGCGAGCATGCAGAATTTCCGCATCACGATGTGGCATGGACTCGACTAATGTCTGACATAGTGCTGGAGGAAACTGACACCATGAATCCTTCAGGGCTGTCCATAAATCCGTCAGAGTGCAAGGGGCTGGCGATCACTCCTCAACAGTACGCTGCAACGCATTCCAGATACGCTCAATAATGTTCATGTCTGGGGAGTTTGGTGACCAGTGGGTGTGTTTAAACTCAGAAGAGCGTTCCTGGAGCCACTCTGTAGCGATTCTGGACGTGGGTGAGTGTTGCAGTGCTCTGCTGGAATTGCCCAACTCCGTCGGGATGCACACTGGACATAAATGCATGCGATGAGACAGGATGCTTAGGTACGTATCACCCGTCAGAGTCATATGTAGATGAATCAGGGGTCCCATATCACTCCAAGTGTACACACCTCACACCATTACAGAGCCTCCATCAGATTGAACAGTCCCCTGCTAACACGCAGGGTCCATGAATTCATGAGCTGTACACGTCCATATGCTCGATACAATTTGAGAGGAGACTCGTCCGACCAGGCAGCATGTTCCATCACCATCCACACGGTTATCAACAGTTCAGTGTCGGTATTTACGGACCCTGGCCAGGCGTAAAAATGGCTGGTTCAAATGGCTCTGAGCACTATGGGACTTAACATCTGAGGTCATCAGTCCCCTAGAACTCAGAACTACTTAAAGCTAACTTACATAAGTACATGACGCATATCCATGCCCGAGGCAGGATTCGAATCTGCGACCGTAGCGGTGTCGCGTCCCAAGCGTGGGTATTGCGAGGGATTGAGCGACACGGTTGGTGGATGGGATTTTAGCCGGTTGACCGTAGTGAGAGGGAGACTTTTGATCTGGCTAAGATGTAGAAATCCCTGGTTTTCACAAGGCTAGGAAGGTGACAGAAATTAAAGTCGTGATAACTTTAACAAATTGAAGTTTATTCCAAGAGAATACAACTCGCCCTATCTGACGGTGGTTGGACTCCCAGGAAGGCCAAGTCTAATACAGAGACGGTGACTGACTCCACCGTTCCGACTGCCTACTAGAAGGTCTGCAATGTTTCCTAACACCCTACGTTAGAGTTCCGCGGCTACGCCTTACCCTCTCCAGCGACTATCTCCGGCTGACTGCCTACAGCCCGTTCCTCAGCCCAAGTCGGCTGCTGCTATCACTAACTCTTCAACCTGACCAGACAAGACCCGATACGACAAGACCTCAGAGCGGCGTGCTCTCGGGTTTTGTTAGCGTTTCCCCTTCGACCCCGCCAGCGCTTGGCATGACGTAGCGTCGAAGGCAACGTGTCCTTATTTGGTATCGTTAAAGCATTGTTGTTGCTATTGTTCTTCAGAGGCTGAGTGGAGGGGCAGAGACGGCTCTCCCTATATGGTCACACACTGCGTCCTGAGCCCTTCATTGGCTCCTCATGACGTAGTGCTGTCCCCACCAAGGGCCCTCTTTCTTTCTCTCTCCACTCCCAGACCTCTCTCTCTAGCCAGGAATGCTTTCTGTTGATACTCTTAATTGAATGCTTATCATGAGTCCCTGCACAGACCTTCGTTTGTATCTGTTGGCTGTTTACTTTCTTATCAAGCACCCAGCTGCCCAGCAGTTTGAGTGCCGCCTCGGCTGACCCTTCGGCCACGCCTGGTGTCCAGCGCTACAATTTTAACTTCTTCCTACGTACTATTCTTTAGGTACTGCAATTGGACTTGGCTTGTTCCTGCGGTTACAACAGCGGTCACGCGGTTCCAGACTGAAGCGCTCAGCCACACCGGCCGGCTGCCAGGCGTAAAGCTTTATGTAGTCCAGTCATCAAGGGTACACGAGTGGGTCTTCGGCTCCGAAAGCCCATATCGCTGATGTTCGCACATTGACACTTGTTGATGGCCCAACATTGAAATCAGCAGCAATTTACAGAAGGGTTGCACTTCTGCCACGTTGAAGCATTCTCTTCGGTCGTCGTTGGTCACGTTCTTGCAGGATCTTTTTCCAGCCTTAGTGATTTCGGAGATTTGATGCTTTACCAGATTCCTGATATTCACCTGAAGTGGTCGTACAGGAAAATCCCCACTTCATCGCTGTCTCGGAGATGCTGTGTCCGATTGATCGTGCGCCGACGGTAACAACACGTTCAAATTCACTTAAATCTGATAACCTACCATTGTAGCAGCTGTAACCGATCTAAGAACTGGGCCAGACACTTGCTGTCTTATATAGGCGTTGCCTATACAAGTTTCTTTGGCGCTTCAGTGTACTTTTAATAAAGTTAAAGAGCTTCAAATAATTTATGAATAATATTCTGAAGTTATCGCAATCTGAAAGTTCAGTAATTTGATTCTGGATATTCAGGAGAGATTAATCTTTCAAAGTGATTGATTAATTCATTGTAGGAGGATAATAGCAGGTTTAGGAAAGGAGAATAGTATTTCATTAATATAAAAACTGGAAAAAGTAGCTGTTTCGTGCAGTAATATGTCTGACTATAAACAGTTTACTCGAAACTGAACATGATGAGTTTTTTGGTCGTCAGGTGGAATAATATGCTGTACATAAACTGCAGTTTCTAAGGCGGAACAATCGGGATGATCGAACTAACTCGTTACACTGAGATTTCAGGAGACAATTGGTAATGCGTTTTTATTGAAATTGCATTACCAAACAGTACTTCTGGAAAGCGTTAATTGAGAATGATGTGTAATGGACGTCACTGACAGTCATATAATCTCGAAACGCTTTTCATTAATCGCTAGATGCACTGTGCGAAGTTAAATGGTCATTTTGATCAATTTAGAAAGGCAACAACATTATGAGTCGATAATGAACTCTGACTATGAACCGTATTTAAGTTGTGACTACAGCTAAGCTGAATCATATTACGTGAATGCTCATGTTAATTGAAGATATTTATTTTAAATTCAGAAGATGACTTTTCCAGTTACGATACTCAAACTTGTGTGTAAAGCGAAGGAAAGAGATATTGGTACCAGAGAGAGCATTGAAAGATCGATATAATTGGACGGCATTTTGTTCCACGAAATTTGCAACTTTTTGGACTAAACTGATTTTACGTGACCAACAGCGGGAAGATCTAGGAGTTTTCATTTAGATAAAAAAGATATGAAAGACTGAAGTGAATCCACTACTTTAAGAAGCTATATCGTGGTGAAGTCTAATTTTTTTATACTTCGGACCTGTTTTTGTGTTCCGGAGACATACAATTCCACGGCTGGTGGCCCACGGCCTCATCAAGAATTAAAAATATAGAGCAGTCCATTTGCCGTGTAAGGTTTATGGTCACCTACTCGTAACGAAGAAATGAGGACTCGGACGCAGATCCGAAAATTCGCATCTACTGCTGCCACATTGCTTCAAGGTTGGGCGCAGTACTTCATTGTAGCTAATTGTGTGATACTAAGCACCGACACGTTTAGAGAACTGTGTCAACGCATACCACGAAGTATCAACATTCCTACAAGAGAGTTTTAGGATTTTTTTAACTTAATTAAAAAAATCAGAACAGTTCTTTAAAACTAAAGACGACCTCTTATACTGCTAAGTCATAGGTTGGTGAGTGCCCTGAAATGGTACACAGTCCTGAATATGTCCGATTGTTGATTCAAGTTTTGAACACCAGTCTTAAAGCAGAACTTTCACGCAACAGTAACAAGCTTCATTCTGTACCAGTGGGGTATGACAGAAATGGAAAAGAAACACATCCAAATGTGAGAGAGAGATTTTGTGATATTCCTAATTGAGGCAAGTGAAACTCCTGTGAAACTCCTGTGAAACGATACGGCCGATTATCCAATCCTTCCGCCATCTGAGCTCCTGCTCTATCTCTAAAAATCTCGTCGTCGACTTAGCGTTAAACATTTGCCTTTCTTTCTTTCGTTTCATTCGTAGATTATCTGTTGTACAGACTTATCACAGTCAGCAAATTGATATTCTCCTGATTCCACGAACCAGCCTCAGAGAAAAATTTTTCGCTTCGTCATGTACTAACAAACAAATACTGTATTTCCCGTAGAACAGGGCTGGGAAAATACCGCTTCGCGAGCGCGGGCTCTCGCAGATGGCCGAATGGTCTGCCCGCGTCTCTCCCCCACTCTGTGAGTCAGCAGTACCCCCACTACCTACTCGCCTAGCCGCGCACGTCACTGCACCTCGCAGAGCCACTCGGTCCGTCTGTTTCCAGTCGTTTCTATTGTCTGTGTAGACATGGCCTTCGGTGTTTGTGAAACAGGATAAAAGATTTGGTTTCCTTCTCATTAGCATTGGACGAAAGCACTATTGTAAGTGGTGTTGCTCAACTGGCAGTCTTTTTGCGAGGAGTTGATGCTCAATTTAAGGGGCTCCGGAAAGGCTCAAAATCATGAAAAGTTCAATTTTTACTTTTTTGCGTTTTCCGAATCTGCAGACTATTACCTTTTAATAGATATATAATTTATTCAATTCGGAAGACTACAACTATTTTTAAATTTTTTTTGAAATGTGTTCTAAATGGGCGTGACCCACTGTGGCGCTGTTAAACTGCTGTCAAATGGTGTTATTATTAATGTCCGTGTTCATCAGGTACATTTTAGTGATGTGAGATAAAGTATGTGTTGTGGCTAACCTGTGATGGTTCAATATATATCGCTGGTGTGATTGTCGATTGTTTCATGTTTATTTACTCTGTCGTTATCTCGAAAATATTCGTAATTAATTCTGTTTCTTGAGCCTCTGTTTTGTTGAAGTAAAATAATGAGTAAAAGTAAAGTTATTAGAAATCCTCTGAAGGCTTTTAAGAAAAGGAGAAATGTTGGAAAGCCAAAGGTATGTGTTATTACTGTAAACAATAAAGACGATGAAAATCCCCAACATAGCTTGTGTCCCAAAGAAGAAGACAGTTGGTGTAAATATAACAAAGGATTGCTAACTGGTGAAGTGTACACTCATAAGCATAGTCTGCCTCATGCAATAATGGAGGTGATAAAACCTATTTTCAGAGACTTAGCAGCACCTGAGCTGTTGAAAAAGTGTATTCACGGAAAAACTCAAAACCCCAATGAAAGCGTAAATAGTGTTATATGGTCGAGAATCCCCAAGACTGTATTTGTTGGAATAGAAACACTTCACTTTGGTGTGTATGATGCTATTGCGACTTTCAATGATGGCAACATTGTAAGGTGCAAGGTATTTAGAAATATGGGAATGAAGATAGGTTCTAACATGGTACGAGCGATGCTTGCTTTAGACAAGGAACGCCTTCGGGCTGCAGACAGGGCTGTAAAGAGTGTAGAAATACAAGCAAGAGTAAACAGGAGGAGGAACAAGAGGAAGCTGGAGGAGGAGTTTGCAGAGGATGAAGATAATCCATCCTATGGACCTGGAATGCACTAAAAAGTTAATCCAATCTTTGTCGCTCGATTCCCAAAACTTTTATTTTCTCATACTAATTACATGTTTTCTAAGGATCTTCCAAACATATTTGTTTCAAACTTTCAGTAAATGTTACACAGTACCTTCTGCATAATTTAACACAGCCTTTTTCCAAAAAAACTGTATATTTTTGAATATATAAATAAAAAATTGCAAAAAAAATGTTGCGAATTTTCATTACAATTGAAAAAAAATCATCTTTAATAACTGAACTAAAATTTTGTAAAATCCCTGTTAAGTTGTAGCCCATATTCCAATAAATAATCTGTAAAAAGTTCAACTTCCTACCTCAAATACTTTGTGAGGAAAGATGTAATTTATAAGCGTTATTTTAACATTGCAAGTATAGGGCGTTCCGGAGCCCCTTAATGTGATTGAGTAGCTCCTCGATTTAGTGCCAATACATTACACATCAACAGCCGACCATGTATTTCTGTGCGTAGAACATATAATACAGAAATACGAGCTATGTTGGGGAAAACTTTCATCGAATGCGACAGATGGGTCTCCTGCAATGATTGGCTCTAAGCCTGGTGTCGTTGTTTAGATACGAAAGAAGTTGAAAGCCATCAGTGTCCAGCAGGAACTAGCAGCAATACCCCACTGCGTTCTTCACCGTGTTAATTTTATAGTAAAATGTGCCAAACTAGTTGGCATCATGGATGTGGTTATAAAAACAGTTAACATTCTCAGATCGCATGGATTGGGACGCAGACAATTCAAATCATTCATGACAGATCTCAAGTGTGAATACGGCGATGTTCAGTATTTTTGTGAAGTACGCTGGTTGAGTCGAGGAGTTGTTTTTGAACGATTTTTTTAATTTACGTAAAGATACAGCGTTATTCATGGATGCGAAAGGAAAACCGGTGAAAGAATTGGACGACCCACAGTGGACTTCAGACCTTGCGTTTTTAACTGACATAAGCAAGCATCTGAATAGCTTGAATGTAGCATTGCAAGGGAGAATAAGGTAATTTTGGCATTCAAGAGAAAACTGCTTTTGAGGTCAAAGCAACTGTCAGAAATGTCGTATGTACACTTCTCAAGCATTGTGCTAGTTGTTAGCGAAAACAATTTGGAACAGGAGAAAAATGGTTCAAATGGCTCTGAGCGCTATGACACTTAACATCTGAGGTCATCAGTCCCCTAGAACTTAGAACTACTTAAACCTAAGTAACCGAAGGACATCACACACATCCATGCCGGAGGCAGGATTCGAACCCTTGACCGTAGCAGCAGCGCGGTTCCAGACTGAAGCGCCTAGAACAGGAGAAGCTCAAAGAACATTTTGATGGGTTTTTAACGGTGCTACAGTATCTCGAAGGCATTTTTGATAGTAAATTTGAGGACTTAAATCGACTGGAATGCGATGTCAACCTTTTTGCGACTCCTTCATTGCAATCGCGTGCCGTAGGAGAAGTTTCGCACTGCAGAAACCTTGGAAAGCTTCTACAAATATTTCCCACGTGAACAGTTATCATTGTTATTTAAAATAACTGCTCGTGTGTATAGTTTTTTTTTTGGAACAACTTACTTGTGCGAAAGTATTTTCTCCATAATGAAACTGACAAAATGGAGGTAGTCTTGCTGATGTTCATTTGACTGGTGCAGTGCGCCTAATGACCAGTAATTTCCCACCAAATATCGAGATGCTAGTTCAGAATCATTGTAAAAACATGCAGGATGATGTAAATAGTGTCTATGTCCTATTCGTACGTAGTACCCCTCCTCTGAACTACACACGTCTGTGTAATTATAACATAACGTATATAATACAAATGTGTTCGTTTGTTAATCCTTTACGTCACTATCCTATTTGTGGCCATGAAAATAGAACGTGTTGCTATGGTTCGAAACTGTGTTTCATCCGCACGTGGCGAACCGTTGCATGGCACAGGATACACAAACTTCGGGTGATAACTGCCGAGAATTCTTCCGGGTTGTATGGCCGTGGTCCCTGCAACGCTTCTATCCCTGACGTTTCGTCCAAAGCTACGTTGGACATCTTCGGAGGTGCTCCTGGTTGTGCTGAGTCTTGCAGACCATACAACCCGGAAGAATTCTCGGCAGCTGAAACCCTTCATTGTATGATTCGGTTAATAACGTTTTACACTTACTTCCCAGACACGCATGATGTGCCACATAGATTGGACTCCCGATAACAGTGTACCGGTGCCAAGTTCACGGACGCCACATACGAGTGAAACGACCGCTGTGGTCCAACTGCTCTAGGGTACGTTAACTTGACCATACTCAGCTGCTCGCGCAATGCGCTCTCACAGTGGCACGGTTGCCCCCGTGCAGTATGCATACCCAAGCGGCCAGCCACATTGCACAGTTCTGCTACCCGCAATACGTGCCCTCTACAGCTGCTTCGCCGTGCAGTATGCATACCCAAGCGGCCAGCCGCATTGCACAGTTCTGCTACCCGCAATACGTGCCCTCTACAGCTGCTTCGCCCTCGCTGCTCGCGGTGCCCGTGGTCAACCAGGCGGGCAGCTCTCGTGCCCACCCCTGCAGTAGAACGTCTATCACACATTTATCACATCTCAGTTTACTTACATTTCTCCTGTCAGAGACCCTATGATCTGCGATATTCTAGATGTTTTATAACCCGTGCGCTCATTATTTGTTGATATTTAGAAAACTTGCACAAATATGTCCGGCGAAATTATTGGAAGATGATTCTCAGACTCAGATGAAGATTTTGATGACTGTTTTAAAAAGTAGGGTAAATTTATATGCAATGCACTTATTTGCCACAGAAAGCCCAATGCTGCACCAAACTTACTTTTTGTTGAGCATTCCGAAAAGAAGTAAATACACTTTAAAGATACAGTGAGCTGACGAAAGTCGTGGGACACCCATATGAATATACGAGGGCGGTTCAAAAAGTAACCTCCGATTGGTCACAGTGCGGGTTGTGGGGGGAGTAGCGACGCTATCTGTGCGTTCACGCACTCAACAAGTCAGTCGGCATCAAGCCGTGGTCGAGTGAACGTCGTACCTGCGCTAGTTTAGTTTTTGTGGCAGTTTGAAATGTGTGCTGCAATAGAAAACCCCGCCAAATGTGAAGTGCGTGCTGTCATAAGGTTTTTTACAGCCAAAGGATATTCTGCAGCAGCTATTCATCGTGAGCTTTGTGCAGTGTACGGACCAAGAGTTATGAGTGAAGGAGTTGTCCGTGAATGGGTACGTTTATTTAAAAGTGGACGAGAAAACGTTCATGATGAAGAGGGGAGTGGTAGACCATCATTGGTGACTGACGAACTCGTTCAGACAGTTGATGCAAAAGTTCGTGAAAATCGACGTTTCTCAATGTCGGAGTTGTCTACTGGTTTTCCACAGATTTCTAAGACTCTCTTGTACGAGATAGTGACAGCAAGATTGGGTTACCGTAAGTTCTGTGCACGATGGGTGCCCAAAATTCTTACCGACCACCACAAAACTCAAAGAATGGCCTCTGCATTAGACTTTCTGTCACGTTATGAGGACGAAGGAGAACCATTGTTAAACAGAATCGTGACCGGTGACGAAACCTGGATTAAGTACGTGAACCCTGAGACAAAAGAACAATCAAAGATGTGGGCACATTCAAATTCGCCTACCAAACCAAGAAAAGCCTCGCAAGATTTTTCTGCCAGAAAACTGATGGCAACGGTGTTTTGGGATGCCAAAGGGGTGTTGTTGGTTGAATTCATGGAACGTGGTACGACCATTAATCAAGACGTGTACTGTGAAACAATAAAAAAGTTACGACGGGCTATACAGAACAAACGCCGTGGTATGCTGACTTCCGGTATCGTTTTTTTGCACGATAACGCCCGTCCTCACTCTGCTCGCAGAACAACGGCCCTTCTTGAGTCCTTCAAGTGGGACGTTATCAACCATCCACCTTACAGCCCAGACCTGGCGCCAAGTGATTATCACCTCTTCATGCATTTGAAGAAATGGCTCGGGTCACAGCGGTTTGATGACGACGAAGAGCTCAAAGATGCGGTCACAGGCTGGCTCCAGACACAAGCGGGTGATTTTTATGCAGAAGGAATTTCAAAGCTTGTGAAGAGATACGATAAGTGCCTCAATCGCTATGGAGACTATGTAGAAAAATAGTGCAAAGATGTAGTTGTAAGATGTATATATTTAAATATTTTTATTTAACTTGGTGTATTTTTTTAAATCAACCGGAGGTTACTTTCTGAACGGCCCTCGTATACTGATGGTGGTAGCGTCGCGTATGCAAGGTGTGAGAGGGCAGTGCATTGGCGGAGTTGTAATTTGTATTCAGTTGATTCGTATGAAAAAGTTCCCCATGTGATTATGACCTCACGACCGGAATTAGCAGACTCTGAACGCGGAATGGTAGCTGGAGATAGGTGCATGGGACATGAAATTTCGAAAATCGTTAGGAAATTGAATTTCCCGATATTCACAGTGTCAAGGACCTGTTGAGAATACCAAAGCTCAAGCATTATCTCTCACCACCGACAAAGCAGTGGCAGACAGCCCTCTCTTAACGACCGAGAGCAGCGGCGTTTGCGTAGAATTGTCAGTGCTAACAAACAAGCAGTACTGCGTCAAATATCACAGAAATCAATGTGGGACGTATGACGAAAGTAGCTGCTTGGACAATGCGGCAAAATTTGGCGTTAACGGCCTATGGCAGCCGACGACCGACGCGAATGGCTTTGCTAACAGCAGAACGTCGCCTGCAGAGCCTCTGCTGAGGTCGTGACCATATCGGTTGGACCCTAGACGATAGAACACCGTGGCCTGGTCAGATGAGTCTCGATTTCAGTTGGCAAGAGCTGATGGTCGTGTTCGAGTGCGGCGCTTACTCAATGAAGCCATGGACCCAGTTTGTCAACAGGGCACTGTGCAAGTTGGTTGTGGGTCTATTACGGTGTCGGCTGTGTTTACATGGTACGTACCGAATCCTCTTGTCCAGCTGAACCGATCTCTGGATGGAAATGGTTATGTTCGGCAACTAGGAGACATTTTTAGCCATTCATGGGCTTCGTTCCCAAACAACGATGGAATTTTTATGGGTGGCAATGCGGGCAATAATCGTTTGCGACTGGTTTCAAGAACACTCTGAACAGTTCGAGCGAATGATTTGGCCACCCAGAACACCCGACACGAATCCCATCGAACATTTATGTGCCATAATTGGGAAGTCAGTCCGTGCACAAAATCCTGCAGCAGCAACACTTCCGCAATTATGGACGGCTTTGGAAGAAGCATGGAGCAGTATCTCTGTAGGGATCTTCCAGCGACTTACTGAGTACATGGCACGTCGAGTTCTTGCACTTCGTCGGGAAGAATGGGGGTCGACATCATATTAAGAGTTATCCTACGACTTTTGCTACCTCAGTGTAGGTGATCTCTTCGGTACTGTAACCACTGTCGCTTTATAACAAGGACTTTGGTTACCGGGGAGCTACCTATTGCACAAATACCGTTCTTAATGTTATCTGTTGGCCCTGAGCACCAAATCTTCTGATGTTCCATGAATATGAATTGATTATTAGAGCTAATCTTAATCATAAGGAGAAAATGGAGGAAACGAAATTTAATCACGTAACTCCAGTTTACAGCCTGCCAAGTAATTTACTCTCACAGGATTAATGAAGTTATAGATTACAGGGAGAGGCAATGTGTACTGTTACGCACGTTGTGGCGACTTTAGACTGATAAGTAGATGGATAATGAACAGTTCATTTAACACGTGCAGCATTCTTCTAGAACTACATTTACATCGAACACACATAAAAATACTAATCCCGTGGTTCTACACGAGCAAACGATAATAGCATGCTAGGTATTATTAGTCAGTAAAGACTTGTGGACCAACAAAGCTCAACATGGACACACAAATACTCATACACAGAAATTCTAAAGCGAAGTCCACGAACTACTATTACTAAATGAATCACCAAAGCCTACTCGTGATTCACAACGAGAAGAATCGTGAGTGTTAACTGGGCTAACGATACATGAAGTGAACCGTGACTGATTAAAGATCGAATTCGGTTCCACATGAATTTACAGAGAACGGCTAGAGTTCCACACTGCTCCTAACGATGGAGTTACATTGTTGTAGAGAATCCTGTCGGAAAACTTGCATAAAAAATCACTACTTATTTCATAACGGAGCAGCAACTGCTTCTGCGATTGGTCTCGTCCAAGTCCTGCTAAGTTATTTCCCCATTTTAAAAACTACCTACCCTCTCCGTACAGAGAACGGTAAACTTGGTGGGGTGCACTGACCAATCACCACGATGTTTTTGCCAGTGAAATCAGATAACACGAAAGGAATTCCTGCTTCCTTCGACGTAAAATTATCCACTCCTTTCAGCGGCTGAAATTTTGAAGGCGGCCTCACAATACTTGACTTCCAATGAGCGGAGGCACTTGTGGCAACAAGTTGTCAAAAAAGACTGTCGCCACTGGAACTGGCTTTGGAAATAACATTCGGCTCCCTTCCCAGGCTGATGCTGCAAAGGTAAACCAACAACTTCCACTCGAGTAGTAAGCATCTGTAATTACGCCCACATGCATTCAAAACGTGCGATCACCCATGTTTGGAGCAGGTGGTTCTAGGTGCATTAGGATGAGAATAAACGCACACAATTCAGGTTCCCAGCCTAATCTTCCTCCCCGGCATGGAAAATATGAGCATGGAAAATATAAGAAAATCCAGTCACAGAAAACAAACTCTGCCGAACTTTATAAAACAAACCATAAAATTATTTGAGAGGCAGGCTAATTGATGCCTCACAACTGGCATGCGAAACTTAAACGCGAAAGTAACTTTTTTATGACTTCCAATTAACAAACTTCTATAATACTTGGGCCATTCATAGAAAGAGCTGCTACAGGATAATACACAACAGAAAGAAATAGCCAAAGACATTCGTCTTCTTCTTCTTTCTGCGAGTGTCCTGCAAGACGCGGTGTCTCTCTCATCCAAGGTTCCATCTCCTTCTATCGTGCCAGTCCCCTTATTGCATGGCTCTATTCTGCATCACACACGTCACCTCAGTTCATCGTTCCTATGTAGCCGGGTTCTTCCTCTTTCCCTGTGTCGTGGTAGTCTCCACTGCCATATTTTATGAGGCCGTCTTTCCTCTGGCATTCTTCTAAGATGTCCATGCCATGTTAGCCGTTTATTTCCCATTTTGTGTACAATAGTTTTTGTAACTCCCATATTTGGTCGCAGCAGTTCCTTTCTTTTTACTTCACAGCTTCTTCTCCAAAAGTACATTTCCGTTGCCTTTAATTTCTTCTCATTGGCCCTGGAGATATCCCAAAGTTCAGCACCATACAGAGTAATACTCTTTCGGAACCGTACAGAGCTATACTCTCAACTATAGTTTCGTATATCCTCCTTTTCAAATTTTTTGACGTCGTCTTATTCTAAATAATTGAATGTAACTGCTTAATAGCCACCTTTCCCTTTCCTATTCCGTGCTTTATTTCCTCGTAACTTTCACATTTATCCGAAATGATTGTCTCTAAATATTTGTATGAACGACTACACTTTGCTATGGACCCGTCATCCACAACGAGATCCCTCCGACAACCAGTCTTTGTAAAGGTAATTTTCATGCCCCGCTGCTCAAATTTTTCTTTAAATTTTTATGGCATGTAAGACACATCCTCTCCTTCCTAGGCGAAGTTGACCTAATCATCGGCGTAATTTAAGGAGAGCAACAAGCCATCACCTACTCTAATTCCCATGTTTTGGCACTTCCGTTTCCAGTTTCTCAGCGATTCGTCCAAAAGCATTTAAGAGAGGGTAGCCGCTAAACAGCACCCTTGTCTCAGTTCTTTGTTAACCTTAAGTTTTTGTGGCAGTAACTTCCCAACTTTAACACAAGTATTCTCTGAATATAGCTTTCTAACGCATTTTACATAACATGTATGAATGAACTTGTTTTTCATTGCCTACACATCGTTGAATGTGGTACAATGTCATAGGCCTTCTGCAAAACTATAAAAACCATGTGTGTCTCCAAGTTATGTGTCAATCTCTTGTCAGTCACCTGTTTAATGCCGGCCGCTGGTGGCCGAGCGGTTCTGGCGCTACAGTCTGGAACCGCGCGACCGCTACGGTCGCAGGTTCGAATCCTGCCTCGGGCATGGATGTGTGTGTTGTCCTTAGGTTAGTTAGGTTTAAGTAGTTCTAAGTTCTAGGGGACTTATGACCTCAGCAGTTGAGTCCCATAGTGCTCAGAGCCATTTCACTTGTTTAATGCTGCAGATATTATCCACAAACTATCTTCCTGCCCGAAAGTCACTCTGTTCACTTCTTCCATTTCTCTGTCAATTATGGTTTTAAGTACGTTACCATTTAGTCTCTATATAGAACTGAGAACTGTGCTGCCCCGATACTTTTCACAGTCATCCTTGGTTTTTAAATATGTTTACAATGAACCCTTCTTTGAACTCCACAGCGATTTCCAATCTACTGCGAAGCGATTAAATAGCTTTGCAAGATGTTCAAACACGTCTGGCCGGCTTACAACTACTCCATTTACACAGCTCCATGTCCTGGTGCTTAGCGATTTTTGAACTGCTTAACTCTACCCTGTATTTCCGATGTTGTTATCTCCTGGATTTCTGTGTCATGTTCGTTGCCTGCAAAGGAGCATATATTCAATAATTCGCACCGCACCGATTTTCTTTAAACAATTCTTCGTAGAATCTCTTGCATCTGTGTACGCTTATTAGCTGTAAGTTTGTACTACTTCTTTCATTTTTTCTTACTGTTTTATCACCTGGCATGCTTCTTTGGACTTTCAATTCCCTATGCAGTCATTACTTTCTTTACATTTAAGGTTCTACATAGCATTTTTCGTTCTAATTACTGTTTTCTTTGCTTCCCCTCAAGCTCACATACTTACTTCTACCATCAGTCTTAATACTCATAAGCCATCTGTTATAGGCCTTCTTTTTCTACTTCAACTTTACGGCAATATTATCATCCCACCAACAACTTTTATATTTATCAGACGTGCTCTCAATTACTCTGAGACTTTCAAATGTAGCTTCATAAACAGCTATCACAATTGTCTTACGCGTTACTTCCGCTGTTGTATCATCAGTCTCATGCAGCTTCCCACTCAATCTAAGCTGTATAAGAAGGCAATTGAAGGATCTTGAAATAAACTCAACTTGTCTTGTAGGTGGTCCAGTTTCTCTCCATTCTCATTACAATTATTTTCGCACCTACTAATTTTCTTAATGGGGAACCAAAGTGCACACCGAAGTAGTAAACGGTCAGATCCACCTTCTGCTCCTCTCTACACTCTGCAATCCTCCACCTTTGTTCGTTTACTTTCTTGCCCTGCAGCATAACCAAATATAGATTTATCTCCCTTGTAGGCTTTGTTCAGGTCTCTTTGTGTAGAAAAAACCATTCCATATCTTAAGATTCTACTGTGCACACATTTCTAGCAGCCCCTCTGCATTACCATTGACAGTCTCCTCCTTAAATTTTGCACACAAACTTGCTAGCTTCCTGCTTCCCATTTGTCCATTAACATATCATACAACATACACCTCCTTCCTATTGCTAATGGCATCTAGGAGATTTGTCAGATTACGAAAGAAATTATTCTTCTCAGCCTCGGTAGCATTATTTGTGGATGCATGTGCTGAAGTGATCGCTACGTCGTACCCTTTTAGCTTCATATCCGCACGCATTTGACATTCGTTCTCACAGTCTTAAAGCAGCGTCTCCACTGTTTATGTACTGCAACAGATATCCACTTCTTTGCCGAACACTCTTTGTTCACTCCACTGTAAATATGAACATAATCGTCTATTTCCTCCACTCCTTTACCGTTGTTTGTTGATTCTGCTTATGCTATTACGTCTACATTATTCCGATGGATTTCTTTGAATACTTATGTTTGCTTAATTACGATGCTCTGGACCTCCCTGTACTACAAAATTCATATATCGTTTCGTTTGCTGGGTCGGTTCAGTTTAATTCTGATGTGATTCCGAGGCTTTACTCTTGGATTTATTGCAGACTGAAGTTTTCCGAGTGATGGGGAGTAGAGCCAACGCCTCAACTCCCAACCTAGAGGACCAAGTAATTTTCAGTCAAGGTTTTCTTCCTTTATACCGATATTCGTTGTGGTCTAATCAGAGTTCCATCGACTCTGTTCTACCTGACACTCATCCTCTTCACAGTCGCCGCCGTTGGAGATGGAATAGGAAAGCGAACTATCGGACCTCAGATGCGATTGGCATCGAAAACAAGAAGAGTTGGCCAAGGGAGGCCGATAGAAAAGAAAATAGAACACACCTGACACAAGTAAGCGGAAGTAATGCCAGACTTACTAAAGGGACCATGTGGTTGCCACCCACATACTCCCAAGAGGAGGGCCCACTAAGTGGACTACACTTTGTCTGGAATCTCAGCAACTGACCAATTTAGCATGGGTAACGCTACTAGTAGCATTACTCTTGTAGCGCTCTCAATGGCTCACTGAGACACACAAACCTCCTCGCCAATGTTAAGCCTCGTAGTCCCTGGGGAGGACCCTGTGAGACTAACAGACAAAAATTACACTGAATTTAAAGCGATTAGTGATGATTCCCTCGACGTTACAAAAGACAAGACATTGTTCTCAATATGGCGTACCATCATCATGGACGGAATACACGTGGGCCATAGGGTTAGTAAAGAGTTCTTGCGGCATGACATTCTGTTTCTCCATCAGTGCGGTTTTCATGTGGCTGGGATGCAGCGAGTCTCCGCAACACGCTCCACACATGCTGAATGGGATTTAAGTCGGAGGATAGGCAGGTCAGTCCAGTCGCCAGATATCATCTCGTTCCAACAGCTCCTGCCCCCTGAGCTGCTCGATGGGGGCTCGCACTGTCATCCATGGAAATGAAGTCAGGGGCAGAGATATCTCCGAAAAGATGTACATCAGGAAGGAGTACAGTGTCATAATGAGGTTGACCTGTGGATGTACCGTGTTCAAAGATATGGAGGCCGGTAAACTCATGCAACATTATGCCTCTAAAACGTTCCTGGGTGCATTACGCGTTCCCAATCCTCTTGCCACATGAGGATACGGCCAGTATTCTCGAATATGGTGATTATGTTGGTCCTGGTGCTATGGTGTGTGGAGGTACAATTTTGTATTGGCTTACAGACCTCTAAGTTTTTGAAAACGGTACACTCACAGGCTAACGTTATTGTGACAACTAACTCTGTCCCCAAGTGCATCTTTTCAAGGGTTGATTCGGCTATGACTTTATTTTTATGGAAGACAACGAGTGACCGCATCGAATAGCGCAGGTGGAGGAGATCTTGGAACGAGAGGATATCCAGCTAACGGACTGGCCTACCCGTTCCCCCACCTTGCATCCCGTCGAGCACGTGTGGGATGCATTGGTGAGACGTATAGCAGCCAGTACCCATGCACCAACGACCATCCAGCAGCTGTCAACCACACGTGCGGAATAATGGAACAGAGCGCCACAAGAACACCTTATTAATCTCGTGGCACACCTAGGTGCACACTGCAGAACATGAATTGCCGTCTGTTGTGCTAATACATCCTATTGAGAACCATGTACCTCCCGGAGGACCATCACTAATCACGATGACTTCAGTGTAATTATTGTCTTCGAATGAAAGCCTCATTTCTGTTCGTCTCATTGGGTATCTCTTTCAGTTGCCTTCCAACATACTGTAGCAGTACTTTCTATGTGTGGCCCAAGTTTCATCGAGCCATGTTACACATCAAGCGAAAGTTAAGGGGAAAACCTGTCTATCCTAATAGTGGCATATATAATTTATTATCGTACCAAGTTCCATACCTTCAAAGTGGGCGAGAAGCCAAAATCGGTGTCCTGGCGTAATTTCCAGAGACAGCTAATGTTAGGGCATAAATCGAATTCCCATAAATGTTTAGCAACTGTGAAGCACTGGCGGGTTCACTAGCACATTATAACAATGTATGTACATATGTATGTCCCACATCTTTTCCTAAACTACTGGATCAATTGCAAACAAACTTGACCTTTTTTCATCAGTCTTATGACTCTTTATCTCAGAGTAGCACTTGCACCCTACGTCTTCACATATTTGCTGGATGGAATCCAATCTCTGTCTTCTACAGTATATGCTCTATAGAGCTCCATCTAGTACCACGGAAGTCATTCTCTGATGTCTTAACAGATGGCCTATCATCCTGTCCCTTCTCCTTCACAGTGTTTTCCACATATTCCTTTCCTCTCCGATTTTGCGCAGAACCTCCTCATTCCTTACCCTATCAGTTCACCTAATTTTCTACATTCGTTTGTAGCAACACATCTCAAATTCTTTGATTCTCTTCTGTTCTGGTTTTTCCACAGTCCATGTTTCACTACCGTACAATGCTGTGCTCCAAACGTACATTCTTAGACATTTCTGCCTCAAATTGAGGTCTTTGTTTCATACCAGTAGACTTCTCTTTGTCAGGAGTGCCATTTTCGCCAGTACTAGTCTGCTTTTTATGTCCTGCATGTTCTGTTCATCATAGGTTATTTTGCTGCCTAGAAAGCAGAATTCCGTAATGTCATCTACTTCGTCAACCCAAATTCAGATATTATATCGCTGTTCTCATTTCTGCTGCTGCTCATTCCTTTCGTCTTTCCGCGATTCGCTCTCTAACAATATTTGTACTCATTAGACTGTTAATTCTATTCCTCTCTATTCGGTTTCATGTTGTTTGCTACCCGTCTCCCCCTACAGCTAAGTCTTATTTTCTCAAAATTAAGAGTATCATACACCATTTTACATTTTGGAATGCTTGTTCCACGTCGACAAATAATGCGAACGTGTCTTCAGCCTTGCTTCCATTATCAACCGCTATGTCAGAACTGCCTTCTGGTGCCTTTATCCTTTCTAAGACCAAACAGATAGTCATATAAGAGAGCCTAATCTTTTTTTCATTCTTGGCAGCAACTTGTATGCATTAGCTGTTAAGCTGTTTGTACTATAATTCTCACACATGTAGGCTCTTGCTATTTACAAAATTGTGTGGATGATGATTCTCCGAAAGTAAGATGGTATATAATCTGTTTCATATATTCTACACGCCACCACGGATGATCGTTTTGTTGCAACTTCACCCAATTATTTTAGAAATTCCGACGGAATGTTACCTTTCCTTTCGGCTTCATTTGATTTTGAATCGTCCAAATCTCGTTTAAATTAATATTCTAATAGTGGATCCCCTATCTCTGCTATATCAGCTCCTGTTTCTTCTTCTATCACGTCATCAGACAATTCCTCCCAGTCATAGAGGACTCCAATGTTGTCTCTCCATCTATCCTCCCTTCACACCTCATTTAACAGTGGAATTCCCGTTATACTCTTAATGTTATCGCCCTTGTTTTAATTTCACCAAAGATTCTTTTGACTTTTCTATGTGCTGAATCAGTCCTCCCGACAACCGTTTCTTTTTCGATTTCCTACATTTTTCATGTACGCATTTCGCCTTAGTTTCGCTGCATTTCCTATTTATTTCATCCCTAAGTAACTTGTATTTCTATGTTCCTAAGTTTGCCTGACCGTCCTTGAACTTCCTTCTTCTGTCGATGAACTGAAGTATTTCTTCTGTTACCCATGGCTTCTTCCAATTCTCTTCTTAGTACCTATGTCTTTATTTTTCAACTCCTGTAATTGCTCTTTTTAGAAATCTCATTTCCTATTGAACAACCGGGTTTCTGCCTCTTATTCGCGTCATTCTTGCAAGACATTTCAACTGGCCGACTCACAGTCTTCTTCTGGGTGCTGTCCAGTACTGAGTTCTGTTGGAACGAGTCCGATATTTATGCATATGTTATGCCATGCGCTCCTTCTGCAGTCGACGCCGCGTCAGGCGCTCTGTCCGACCAATAGCAGCGTGTGTTGTGTTTTTTTTCTAGCCGCGGCTGCTCCGAACGTTTGGAACAGCCGCTGCTAAAAGAAGTACGCGGAGATCCTACGGAACAGCAGCGGCTAGAAGAAAGCACTACATCCACTGCTATTGGTCGGCGCATACCACGGGCAGAGCACCTGAAGATGTTTGGACCGTAGATGGAGCACCTAGCATAAATACCACACAGGAATCAGTATCAGACAACACCATAAGAAGACCACGAGTCACGTAGTTGAAAAATCGTGCAACAAAGATGCAAATAACCGACAGAATCCGATTGTTCAACACCACAACCCCTCGCCGGGAAAGCCTGAAAAATTACATCTCCATTCCCCCCTCAACTGAATTGTCTATTGCGCTATTCCTTATCGCAGTATCTATTGCCTTAGAGAACTTTGAGTGTATCTCTTTATACCTTAGTATTTCCGTATCCCACTTATTTTCGCATTGATTTTTCGAGACTAGTCTCTTAAACTTCAGCTTACTATCCATCATTACTAAATTGTGATATTAGTCTCTATCTGCTCCTGGGAAAGCCTTGGAATTTAGTATCTGATTTCGGAATCTCCGCCTGACCATGATGTGATTTACCTCAAATCTTCCCTCATCTTCTGGCCTTTTGCAAGCATTACGCCTTCTCCTGTCATTCTTGAACGGAGGATTCGCTGCTGCTATCTGAAATTTATTGCCGAACTCAGTCTTTCTCCTCTCTCATTCCTAGTATCCAGCCCATATTCTCCCGCAACCGTTTTTTGCTCTTTCTCCTACAACTGCATCAGTTCCCTGTGGTGTAACCGCCAGACACCACACTTGCTAGGTGGTAGCCTTTAAATCGGCCGCGGTCCGTTAGTATACGTCGGACCCGCGTGTCGCCACTGTCAGTGATTGCAGACCGAGCGCCGCCACACGGCAGGTCTAGAGAGTCTTCCTAGCACTCGCCCCAGTTGTACAGCCGACTTTGCTAGCGCTAGTTCACTGACAAATTACGCTCTCATTTGCCGAGACGATAGTTAGCATAGCCTTCAGCTACGTCATTTGCTACGACCTAGCAAGGCGCCATTATCATTTGCTATTTATCTTGTGATGCATGTACCGTCAGACCGATGTTCACCAATTATGGATTGAAGTTAAGTATTCCAGAAGCTACGTACCTTTTTTGCTAGTCTCAATTCCTTGTCATTTTCCAGACCTCACGCCAGCCTGCGTGAGTTTAAACGCGTGCCTTTCGGCTTCCTCCTAGTGGATTGGCTGTCTTGCCAGCCCACAACATTCCCCACGACTATTAGATTTTCATCTCCCTTTACGTACTGAATTACCTACTCCATCTCTTTATCTTCGGTTTGAAACATCGGTATGTATGAGTGACCTATTGTCGTCGGTGATGGTTTGCTGTCGATTCCAGTGAGAGCAACCATACCACTGAGGTGTTCACAGAAACTCCCTCTCTACCCTTCCCTCCTGTTCATAACGAATACTACTCACGTTATACCACTTCCCGCTGCTGTTGGTATTACCCTACACTCGTGTGACTAGAAATATTTGTCTTCCATTTCACTTAACTGACCCCCCACTCAATCTAGACGAGCCATGGTATATCCCTTTTCAGATTTTCTACTACATTCAAAGTTCTGACATTCCTCGCCTCTGCTCAAGAACGTTACCGTTTCATTCGTTATTCAGTCTTCTTCTCATGGTCACCTCCCCCTTGCAGTCCTTTCCCGGAGATCTAAATCCAGGAATAGTCAGGACTGTTTTGCCAAGGTACATAACATCACGATATTTTTTTTTCAATTGCAGGCCACATGTCTTGTGGACGCACGTAATGTGTCTTTAATGCAGTGGTTTCCATTCCCTTTAGATTGTCGTACTATTGATCATTGATGATTATTCCGCCATTTAGGGGCAGTTTCAATCCCCTAAGGCAAGAGAGTACCCTGAACCTCTGTCCGCTCCTCTGCCGTCTTTGACAAGGCTGTTGGCAGAACGGGGATGCCTTCTTGTATTGGAAATCTTCGGCCACCATTGTCGATGACTTATATTCACAATTTAAGCTGTGGGAAGATTTGAACCCGGGAGCCAAGACGTTTTTGATTACGAGTCAAGGCCGCCACCCATAGACCACGGGTGCAACCATACAACCTGGAACCATATAACACTGTCTGGAATGAAGCTCTGCTGGTGAGTGACTGGAGGTGAAAACAGAGAGAAGCATAAGGTGAACAGAGAAACAAAAGGAGGAAATGGACAGAACGAGGTGAGAGGAGGTGTTGGACAGAGAGAGAGAGAGAGACGGAAAACGTAGGTCTAAAGGGGAAGGGGTAGGAGGAGAGGGACAGTGGGAGGAGGAAGGTATAGGAGACATGTGGAAAACAGAGAGGTTTAGTGGGCAGGAGGAAGAGGAAGTAAAACAGGGCCAGGGTGTGATGAAACAGGTGGAAGAGAGGACGGTGACATGGAAGATGCAAGGTTAATTGGAGGTGAGACGGGTATTCTTGCGCTAAAAAGACGCCACCTCTGAAACAAACAATCACTTATCATGTTACCAGGTGCAGTCATTAAATGCAGTTCTATCGATATCTTGGTAGATGCCTGTTCCTAACAGAATTCTCAATTGATATTACTTCTGCGTTGTCTTTTACTTAAAGTCTGATCAACAATTATTTACATAGGGATCATCAATCTGGCAAATGTTTGGAACAGCATGAGGCTGCGTCGTAGGAAGACGTTGGTCAACACGTCTGAACCTATCGACTTAAAGCACAGGGAGGGAGTCAAACACTTTAACATTCCACTAATTCCGACAGATCTGCTTTTGATCGTCAAGAGACTTGGGTTTCCGATTAGGATTAACAAGTCACAGCGTCAGCCTCTTAAATACTGCAGTGTGCATTTGTCATCACTATGTATTTCTGACTAACTTCTGCATTTCGTTTGCTTAAGGGTGGCCTTTCCGAGAATTTGATCTTCTTGGGTCCTGGAGATGAAAGTGAGAATACTGTTTATAATCTAGTTTTGAGTTAAGTATTTTTTTAAATTTCCTGTTATGTTCCTTAATTTGGATCCTATACTTATCAATTTGTACATTTATTTGTATTATGTAGGTATTAAAATCCATGGAGAAGAAATAAAAACTTTGAGGTTCGCCAATGACATTGTAATTCTGTCAGAGACAGCAAAGGACTTGGAAGAGCAGCTGAACGGAATGGACAGTGTCTTGAAAGCAGGGTATAAGATGAACATCAACAAAAGCAAAACAAGGAAAATGGAATGGAGTCGAATTAAGTCGGGTGAGGCTGAGGGAATTAGATTAGGAAATGAGACACTTAAAGTAGTAAAGGAGTTTTGCTATTTGGGGAGCAAAATAACTGATGATGGTCGAAGTAGAGAGGATATAAAATGTAGACTAGCAATGGCAAGGAATGCGTTCCTGAAGAAGCGAAATTTGTTAACATCGAGTATAGATTTAAGTGTCAGGAAGTCGTGTCTGAAAGTATTTGTATAGAGTGTAGCCATGTATGGAAGTAAAACATGGACGATAAATAGATTAGACAAGAAGAGAACAGAAGCTTTCGAAATGTGGTGCTACAGAAGAATGTTGAAGATTAGATGGGTAGATCACATAACTAATGAGGAGGTATTGAACAGAATTGGGGAGGAGTTTGTGAAACAACTTGACCAGAAGGAGGGATCGGTTGGTAGGAAATGTCCTGAGGCATCAAGGGATCTCCAATTTAGTACTGGAGGGCAGCGTGGAGGGTAAAAATCGTAGAGGGAGACCAATAGATGAATACACTAAGCAGATTCAGAAGGATGTAGGCTGCAGTAGGTACTGGGAGATGAAGAAGCTTGCACAGGATAGAGTAGCATGGAGAGCTGCATCAAACCTGTCTCAGGACTGAAGACCACAACAACAACATGTATTTTGATTACTTGGGAAAAAAGGAAACCCACGCGATCAGCACCTGAAGGCAATGCGATAGTCAACCGACCACCGTGTCATCCATACTCATTCGTCAGCGGATGCGCTATGGAGAGGCATGGGGCCGGCCGAAGTGTCCGTGCGGTTAAAGGCACTGCAGTCTGGAACCGCAAGACCGCTACGGTCGCAGGTTCGAATCCTGCCTCGGGCATAGATGTTTGTGATGTCCTTAGGTTAGTTAGGTTTAACTAGTTCTAAGTTCTAGGGGACTAATGACCTCAGCAGTTGAGTCCCATCGTGCTCAGAGCCATTTGTACCATTTGAGAGGCATGGGATCAGCTCGCTGCACTCGAGGCCGTTGTCGACCTTCCCAGCTTGTAGCCGCTACCTCTCAATCAAGTAGCTCCTTAGTTGGCATCATGAGGTTGAGCGCTCCCCACCAAGGAAAAATCCCTAACAGAACCGGGAATCGAATCTGGGTCCGACGCATGAGGATCTGTCGTGTTGAGCACTCTACTACGGAGGTGGACTTGATTTATTCGGTTGTTTTATAATTTTAATTTTGTTTTCATGAATACATGGAAATGAAAGTACTGCTTATTACAATACAAACACAGATCTTTTCTTTCCCAACAGAAGATGAGAATGGAGATATGCGCCTGAATCACACTTTACTACCAAGCATATATTTTAGTTTAGGTCTTCGGCAGTATGTTCGCCAATTCCATGTCAATTCTTGATATTTATCTATGGTCATTCAGTGAGAAGTTACAGATACCGTGACTCCATAAAAAAGAAACTTCGATCTTTAGGGTGGCACAATTTGTTTCTTTTGTCTTGGCGCGCTACGTTGTTACATATCCTTGCTTATAAAAAAATCTTCGTTGTGGATACTGTTGAGCAAGCTCTTCCCTCCATGGTTGTTGACAACTAAGTTAATTACCGTGATTTTTAAACATTGTGTCTAACGCTATGAACGTTTCCTTGTATTCTGGGTTTCTTGTTTTTCTCGTGTCCCATAAGAATATTACAGACTTTCATTTACCAGTATGTCTCCCTACTCTGCCTGTGCTGTCAGACCTTATTCTGAAGACCGATCCCGTGACTGTTGTCAGATGTAAATTGTTTGCCTGTTTTCATGAGAATGAGGACTCCTTTGCTCGTCAGAAACTTGGTACTCGTCAGTATCCTATGCTTAAGAGTGTCTTGTTCATTGGAGGAGTCATACGAAGGCCCTGTCTGTTGGATAAAGTGGATTAATTGCAGTTTGCCATTAGTCGTTATAATCAGATTAATGACTTTATACCATATGGGAGAGAGCCGACGAATAATCGCCAAAATACAGTAATCTGGTGATTTTCCGGTCCTAGTGCATCATTTACTACTGCTGCTTTATATACCTGCAGCCGGCTGCTGTGGATGAGCAGTTCTAGGCGCTTCAGTCCGGAACCGTGCGACTGCTTCGGTCACAGGTTCGAATCCTGCCTCGGGCATGGATGTGTGTGATGTCGTTAGGTTAGTTAGGTTTAAGTAGTTCTAAGTTCTAGGGGACAGATGACCTCAGATGTTACGTCCCATAGTGCTCAGAGCCATTTGAGCCATTTTTTTAGTACAGTTGCGCGAAGGGTGAAGAAAGTTATAGCGTCAGGAAGTACAGAAAAGTCTTCCTTTTTAACAAAATTTTGCTCCTGAAGATTTTCTGGACTCGTTGCATTGAAATCATAGAATAACGGCACCTTGTCCAACAGTTATCACAGGGTGCCATCAGTAGCTGCCTAGAAAACATCATAGAACGGATGGTCAACCTGCAGATGACCCGGATCGCACGAACTACTTAATAGTTTTCAGTGTGGATTCAAAAGGTATAGTGCAACTCTTGTAGTCAATAATGTGTGCAGTTACGGCGCTTGTATCTCTTTTGGGAGTTATTTGGATAGCTTGAGTCTCCAGTGTGCTGATGATGACACAATGATTTGTTTCGGAAATCTTTGACTAGTTCGAGTGTGGTGTTAGTGTTGTCTCAGCCGGATCAGGCAGTGTCAGATCGAGTGTGGGACTTGCTTCTTGACGGTAAGACGCGTCAGGTGCCAGATACTAGTGATTGTGGTGCCGGAAGTCACATCCGTGGCGTGGTCACTAAAGTGAAGATTTGATCGCTCGCCTCGTGCGGTGTCCGTTTACGCCTTGTAAAGGTTGCTGCAAGCCGTATTAACGTACATGCGCCGGCCGCAGTGGCCGTGCGGTTCTGGCGCTGCAGTCTGGAACCGCGAGACCGCTACGGTCGCAGGTTCGAATCCTGCCTCGGGCATGGATGTGTGTGATGTCCTTAGGTTAGTTAGGTTTAAGTAGTTCTAAGTTCTAGGGGACTAATGACCTCAGAAATTGAGTCCCATAGTGCTCAGAGCCATTTTTGAACGTACATGCCGCTGTGTATGGAATACAGGGAGGTTACGACGATAGCCGTCTAAGAATCCTCGGGACAGTCTATCGTCCTGTTTGAGTGTATGGACAAGGAAGGGGACTGGTGAACTGAGAAATACTGTGTGCTGTCTTAGCTGAGCCAGTGGTACTTGTTAACTGATAGAACATTAACTGGTTAAACAATGTGTAGTTTCAACTCATAAAGAACCGTTCAATTTAAAACAAGAAAGGGTGTAAGGTTTTAAGTTTTGATGAGCCACCTTCTGGCAGATACAGAAAGAAAACTGTAAATCTTTTTATTGCAATTTATTAATACTAGAATAATATTTTCATATTATCATTCCATTTTAAAAATTGTAAAGGTTGTCTTATTTGAATGAGTTGTATCTCTTGGTACGACACTGTTTATACACTCCTGGAAATGGAAAACGAGCTTCAAAGAGCTGCCGCTAATTGAGGTCCACCAGCTGTTAACTGTACACCAAAAATACAGAACTTTAAAAAACAAATAGCTCAAGTAGTAAAGTTCACTGAGCAATTCTTTTTAACTAAATGACCTTTAAGGGGCTCCGGAAAGGCTCAAAATCATGAAAAGTTCAATTTTTACTTTTTTTGCGTTTTCTGAATCTGCAGACTATTACCTTTTAATAGATATATATAATTTATTCAATTCCGAAGACTACAACTATTTTTAAATTTTTTTTGAAATGTGTTCTACATGGGCGTGACCTGCTGTGGCGCTGTTAAACTGCTGTCAAATGGTGTTATTATTAACGTCCGTGTTCATCAGGTACATTTTAGTGATGTGAGATAAAGTATGTGTTGTGGATAGCCTGTGATGGTTCAATATATATCGCTGGTGTGATTGTCGATTGTTTCATGTTTATTTACTCTGTCGTTATCTCGAAAATATTCGTAATTAATTCTGCTTCTTGAGTCTCTGTTTTGTTGAAGTATAATAATGAGTAAAAGTAAAGTTATTAGAAATCCTCTGAAGGCTTTTAAGAAAAGGAGAAATGTTGGAAAGCCAAAGGTATGTGTTATTACTGTAAACAATAAAGACGATGAAAATCCCCAACATAGCTTGTGTCCCAAAGAAGAAGACAGTTGGTGTAAATATAACAAAGGATTGCTAACTGGTGAAGTGTACACTCATAAGCATAGTATGCCTCTTGCAATAATGGAGGTGATGAAACCTATTTTCAGAGACTTAGCAGCACCTGAACTGTTGAAAAAGTGTATTCACGGAAAAACTCAAAACCCCAATGAACGTGTAAATAGTGTTATATAGTCGAGAATCCCCAAGACTGTATTTGTTGGAATAGAAACACTTCACTTTGGTGTGTATGATGCTGTTGCGACTTTCAATGATGGCAACATTGTAAGGTGCAAGGTATTTAGAAATATGGGAATGAAGATAGGTTCTAACATGGTACGAGCGATGCTTGCTTTAGACAAGGAACGCCTTCGGGCTGCAGACAGGGCTGTAAAGAGTCTATAAATACAAGCAAGAGTAAACAGGAGGAGGAACAAGAGGAAGCTGGAGGAGGAGTTTGCAGAGGATGAAGATAATCCATCCTATGGACCTGGAATGCACTAAAAAGTTAATCCAATCTTTGTCGCTCGATTCCCAAAACTTTTATTTTCTCATACTAATTACATGTTTTCTAAGGATCTTCCAAACATATTTGTTTCAAACTTTGAGTAAATGTTACACAGTACCTTCTGCATAATTTAACACAGCCTTTTTCCAAAAAACTGTATATTTTTGAATATATAAATAAAAAATTGCAAAAAAAATGTTGTGAATTTTCATTACAATTGAAAAAAAAATCATCTTTAATAACTGAACTAAAATTTTGTAAAATCCCTGTGTTAAGTTGTAGCCCATATTCCAATAAATAATCTGTAAATAGTTCAACTTCCTACCTCAAATACTTTGTGAGGAAAGATGTAATTTATAAGCGTTATTTTAACATTGCAAGCCCCTTGAACGACTGTCATTAATTATGAACCCACTGCAGCTCAGTAGACAGCAAAGATACAGAATTTTAAAAATATTTAACAGTCACTGAATAGTTAGCTACAGTTAACCAAAATTACCTGATAAGATATTAAGCAAATGATTTTTAAACAGCTGTTATTAATTACGAACCCACTATCATTCAGAAGACGGAAAAATTATGAATAAAAGAAAATTAACAGTCACTGAATAAGTACCTGGAGTTAGCCGAAATTCACTGGTCAGATTTTAAGCAAATGACTTTTAAGAAGCTGCTATTAATTACAAGTGGGTGGAGGGGACGAGGGGGAAGGAAAGAGCGAGAGGTAAGGACATAACACGGAAGTTACTTAACTTGGACAGGATGGCCACCGTCCATCCACACCTTAAGCCTACAAGAGACCGGACCGCCTTCGCTAGAGTCCAACCGCCAAATGACCTCAAAGTTATTGACGTGCTTCCCAAAATATCTTGCACAGTCGCCGGAAACAGCATCGCAGGGCAGCGATAACCGTTAAAAACCACTCTCGGCCCCGTCACAGGAGCCGATTAATTGTTTCGTGTACCACACACAAGTCCTTAAGCTCCTCGCGCCCCCAGGCGACTCGCTCCGCACGTCACACATTCACTGCCCAAAACCCTCTTGCTTCGGCTCTTGCCCCCACCGATGACGCCATCGGCGTACCTCCAAAATTATCCAGACAAAGATCGTCAACTAGGACCGAAACTGACTGAAGGCCGAGTCCGTACGGCTCAATTCTGTCTTGTATTCCTTCCCCTACTACCGCTTTCCAATTTCCCACGATTATTACGAGGGCAGTTCAATAGGTAATGCAACACATTTTTTTTCTGAAACAGGGGTTGTTTTATTCAGCATTGAAATACACCAGGTTATTCCTCAATCTTTTAGCTACACAACACTATTTTTTCAACGTAATCTCCATTCAATGTTACGGCCTTACGCCACCTTGAAATGAGGGCCTGTATGCCTGCACGGTACCATTCCACTGGTCGATGTCGGAGCCAACGTCGTACTGCATCAATAACTTCTTCATCATCCGCGTAGTGCGTCCCACGGATTGCGTCCTTCATTGGGCCAAACATATGGAAATCCGACGGTGCGAGATCGGGGCTGCAGGGTGCATGAGGAAGAACAGTCCACTGAAGTTTTGTGAGCTCCTCTCGGGTGCGAAGACTTGTGTGAGGTCCTGCGTTGTCACGAAGAAGGAGAAGTTCGTTCAGATTTTTGTGCCTACGAACACGCTGAAGTCGTTTCTTCAATTTCTGAAGAGTAGCACAGTACACTTCAGAGTTGATCGTTTGACCATGGGGAAGGACATCGAACAGAATAACCCCTTCAGCGTCCCAGAAGACTGTAACCGTGACTTTACCGGCTGAGGGTATGGCTTTAAACTTTTTCTTGGTAGGGGAGTGGGTGTGGCGCCACTCCATTGATTGCCGTTTTGTTTCAGGTTCGAAGTGATGAACCCATGTTTCATCGCCTGTAACAATCTTTCACAAGAAATTGTCACCCTCAGCCACATGACGAGCAAGCAATTCCGCACAGATGGTTCTCCTTTGCTCTTTATGGTGTTCGGTTAGACAACGAGGGACCCAGCGGGAACAAACCTTTGAATATCCCAACTGGTGAACAATTGTGACAGCACTACCAACAGAGATGTCAAGTTGAGCACCGAGTTGTTTGATGGTGATCCGTCGATCATCTCGAACGAGTGTGTTCGCACGCTCCGCCATTGCAGGAGTCACAGCTGTGCACGGCCGGCCCGCACGCGGGAGATCAGACAGTCTTGCTTGACCTTGCGGCGATGAGGACACACGCTTTTCCCGACGACTCACCGTGCTTTTGTCCACTGCCAGATCACCGTAGACATTCTGCAAGCGCCTATGAATATCTGAGATGCCCTGGTTTTCCGCCAAAAGAAACTCGATCACTGCCCGTTGTTTGCAACGCACATCCGTTACAGACGCCATTTTAACAGCTCCGTACAGCGCTGCCACCTGTCGGAAGTCAACGAACCTATACGAGACGAAGCGGGAATGTTTGAAAATATTCCACAAGAAATTTCCGGTTTTTTCAACCAAAATTGGCCGAGAAAAAAAATGTGTTGCATTACTTATTGAACTTCCCTCGTAGATTGCCAAGTTCAGTCGCCTCATATAAGTCTCTGGTTCGTAATCTTCAGCTTGTGATGTCGGCATCTACACCTGAATAAGAAGCAATGAGTGCTGTCGACAGTGGATCTCAAATTGATTCCATATTTTCAGATCTCCAGAAGGCTTTTGACATCATTCCTCACAGGCGACTTCCCATCAAATTGTGTGGCTACGGAGTATCGTCTCAGTGTGCGACTGGACTCGTGGTTTCGTGTCAGAAAGGTCACAGTTCGTAGTAACTGAGGAAAAGCCATCGAGAGAAACTCTCTTCTGGCGTACTGCTGTATAGTCTGCGATCCACATCGGGTGAGATTGAAGGAGGACATCGAAAACTTCAGAGATGGCAGCTCATTCTGTATCTGTGCTCATAGGCAGCACACCGCGCCTGGTACTCAGCTACGACATCCGAAAATGGCCGTGTGAAAATAAAGAAATTGAGAGCTGAAGCGGTATTTTCAACCTCTGCTGTAATGCTCAGTTGCTGATGTTCTTCCAACAGGATTGTTTGTAATAACGGGGGATAGAAAACATCAAAACAATACGTTTATTTGCGATACATACTATCCCTGACGGAAATTTCTAATGGTGGGGACGATTTACACATAAGGTAGTTTAGCATACTAATTACAGCAGTGACATTCACATGAACTGGTCGAATGTGCGACCATTGGCCTGTATACGCGCAGTTCATTGTCGGCTCAATTTTTCGTGTCCGTTCGAAAATTCCTCGCATGTCTGCAATGGTAACAATAGCGACGGCAATTAAAAAGCGACCACGTTTTCTTATGTTTCCAGAACAGTTTCATACGCCAGTTATTCATATGCCTCCAGCGGAAGAAATTCAAACGTGTGAGGTCAAGTGAGCTGGATGTCCAGGCTAGAGAGCCATCTCAGTCGATCGTCGGTCCATCAGTTCCAGGAGGTGACTCTCAGATGATTCCCCACAGCCAAATTCTGGAAGGGGTTGTCACTCCATCGTGCTGGAAATAAATCGTTTGTCTTATTTTCAGAGGTAAATCTTCCAGCAGTTCTGTTAACACATGTTCCATGAAGATGCGATATCTCCGCCAGATGAGTGGGTTGGAAGAATGTATGGTCCAGTCAACCTATCACCGAGAATTTTGGCTCACACATTCACATCGAATATCTGTTGGCGACCACGAGGTCGAATATCTCTTTCATTCATATGTGCCCATACGTGAGAATTATGAATATTCCAGTGTCAGTACACGTTCCCAGTCAGCGAAACCAACAAAACAGCTTACGTCAGCACTACAAACAATATGTTTCCTAACAATACAAATTGACTTCTGAGACCATATTTACTTTTCGAAACATATTTGTTTTTATGTTCTATGCCCCTTGTCTTACTTTCAACGAATGGTGCGAAACACCTTGTCTATCACTAAACAGCTATCCTAGAATCCCATACCATTTGCAGGTTGCCCATGTAACGGCTTCAGCTTCCAACTATAAGAAATAGCAGCTTTTCAGTATTTTGCATAATTACCAGTCCACTTTCAAAATTTAAAATACTGTTCTAATATTCTCATTAATAGGCATGATCTTCTGTTAAAAGTTTAACACAATAGAAGTATTACACTTACAAACTGTATGTTTTGAGGAGGCATAACTAATGGCAGGCAAATACCCGGATTATATTCATTCACTATGTGGGAACGAGAGAACTTAGCGACTTTACACATAATTCGAAGGCCTTAGAAACTTTATCTCGCTGCCCACAATATGATGAAAGCAAAGATAGTTTCTAACTTAATCCAAACTTTCTTCGTCACACTTCAACAGGAGGAATGACTTTTAATTTATTACTTATTTGCTACTAACTCCATCGGCAACACATTTTTCAGACAGTATCCACATATAACAATAAATGTAACTGCAAAAGTATATCATTGTACAACACACGGTTCACGAGATATGACAACATAAATATCGAGATGCGTGACAAAATAGCTGCTGCTTATACTGGCGCTCAAGTTACCCGGCTACATTCTCCCATTGTTTCTTAATGAGAACGCTTAGCGAGTTCCAACAAACCGCTACAGAAGGAGGTTGAAAATTAGGTGGACTGATAAGAAATGAGTAGGTACTTTGCAGAATCGGCGAGGATAGAAATATGTGGAAAACAGTGACAAGAACTTAAAAGATGATAAGACATCTGTCAACATACCAGGGAATAACGTCCATTGCATTTGGGACAGTTCTAGAAGGAAATACCTAAAGGGGATGACCGAGATTGGAACATATCGAACAAATAATTGAGAACGCTGATTGTAATTGCTACCCCGGGAAGAAGAGGATGACACATGTGAAAAGTTGCGACGGGCCGCATCATACCAGTCAGCTGAGTGATGACGCAAAAACATGTGCACTAATTTTTATTCATTTCTCCAATATCGCGCTGTTGATCATTATTAACTGACACTGGGTATTCTTAAACCGCTTCAGATGTATTTAGTCCTTTATTTTTAAATCAATACCGGTGTCACGACACTATGAGCTACATTTTCACGTGACCATCACCATAACAGTAAACAAAGAAGGCGCGAGACATTAACTGACATAACGATTTCCTAAAACTATTTTAAGATTCTTGAAACAAAAAGAATTAAAAAACTTACTTGACAATACGAAAATGTTTCTATTCACATAAATAACACATTAAAGCTAAAAAGATCGGAACTATGCATTCAACTTGTGTTGTCCATCAAAATCAAACACCGTTAATAGGAGGTATGTCATTGAAAAAACAACCGGCTACATGGATTTCAATCGAATTCGATTGATGGGGCCTAGACAAATTATACTATAGTGATACAAGGGTAAGGCGAAAATACATGAAACACTACTAAGACCTAATTTTCGGTTACCTCGAAAAAACCAAGGAACGGTCCAGCGAAATGGAGGGATATTCCAAGTAACTTGAACAAAATGCGTCGAATAAATAGCAATTAACGGAGAAGTAAAACCTAAAAAAAGATAACAAATACCACACTTACTTCTCCGGTCTATGCGGAATGGCGGAACAGAGGACGCGCCAACATGCTGTCTCTTATTGACGGCAAGAAAAGAGCTTGTTCAGAGAAGGCTCGCAGATACGCTGATAATGTTGATGGTCTTGTGGGGGCACGCTTGAATGATGAACAGGACAAGAAATATGAGGAGCAACAACACAAAAACTTCTTTAAAAAATAATACCTAAAATATAATAGTGTCAGTTGACATTTATTTTCATCAGTAATTCCCATACGTTGTGCGAACCCAAAAGAAACTCTTGCTATGCTCCAAACGTATAATGCCAGAAACGTCTTCCTCGAATTACGGCCTATGTTAGATACTAGCAGACGTCTATTGGCTAGGAATGCCCTTTTTGCCACATCTAATCTGCTTTTTATGTTCTCCTTGCTCCACCCATCACGGGTTTTTTGCTGCCTAGATAGCAGAACTCTTTAACTTCGTCTATTTCATGATCCTCAGTTCCGTTATTAAATTTCTCACTGTTCCCATTTCTGCTACTTCTCATTATTTTCGTCTTTCTTTGGTCCATCTTCTGTACGCATTGGCCTGCTCATTCCACTCACCAGATCCTATAAATCTTGTTTACTTTCACTGTGGATAGCAATGTCATCAGAGAATATTATCATTGGTATCTTTCCACCTTGAATCTTAATCTCATATTTTAACCTTCCATCATTTCTATTATTGCTTCTTCTATGTTTTTGAACTGATTGTCCCCTGTTACGAATGTTAAAGTAATCGGGTGGCGGTAATGCTGGTCAAGATACTGTTCAGTATTCTAACCAACTCTCTATGGGCGTTAACAATTTGACGTGTTGGTAAATTGACTTCATGAAGCTTAATCAAAGCCCAGAGTCTTGGTGCTATCGGATTCATACAACAATGTTTTTCTTCTTGAAGGGATTTAGAAAGATACTTGTTGTACCATGCTTTTTTTAAAAAAAAGAAAGCTAGCCAAATATCTATTCGTAGGATCTGTAGTATTCTTAATAATTCCATTATCTGCAGAGAAGGTTTGCACTTTCTTCACATGGTGATCTTCCCTTAAAATAACGGCCATTTTTCCCTTGTCTGATTGGAAAGTTAGCGCTTTAACTTCATCGAGTTTCTCTGTTGAGACTGTCCAAAACAGTCGTGATACTGTGAAGCCATTCCTTGACCACACAGGAACCATTGCAAACCGTACGACGTCTCCGGTTGTTTTATTGATGCCTACAGCTACTCCATTGCGTTCAGCCATAGTTATGTTGGCACCATCAAGTGCAGAGAGGGTATGGACAATCAATGAACTGATCTGTTGTTGAATGATATAAAAAAGGAAGAAAAATGGTTCATATGGATCTAAGTACTACGGGACTTAACATCTGACGTCATCAGTCCCACAGACTTAGAACTAATTAAACCTAACTAACCTAAGGACATCACACACATCTACGCTCGAGGCAGAATTCTAACCTGCGACTGTAACAGCAGCGCTGTTCCGGATTGAAGCTGACTGATATCATTGATGTTGTAGAACAATACTTTCTCAAAAATTAACGTTTCTTTCTCATTGAAATTATATTAGGAAGGTTGTATACTCTAACATAAAAATCAAAACAATTTGATGGCCCTCTTTTAGTAACCTACTTAGTTCATAGTGATATGTGGCACTAATATAGTTCCTCTACATCGCTGGTCCAATCATACTGCTGCTCGCTTACTAATCTGCTTTATTGATTCCTCTGATTTTGATACTTCTACAATTTTTACACCGTACTGGCTCACAGACGTAGGAAATGTACTGGTGCAGGTACTGGCAGAAGTAAATCTGTGAGGACGGCTCGTGAATCATGCTTGGCTGGCTCAAACAGTAGAACACTTGCCCGCGAAAGGCAAATATCGCAATTTCAGGTCTCGTCCTGACACACAGTTCTAATGTGCCAGGAAGTTTCATGAGTGCAGTTAACTCACGTGGACCACAGCAACAAATATGAGAAAGGCAAATATCGCTATTTCAGGTCTCGTCCTGACACACAGTTCTAATGTGCCAGGAAGTTTCATGAGTGCAGTTAACTCACGTGGATCACAACAAATATGAGAGGCTTTAATCAAGGTTTATGACAATTGTTCCAAAACATTTAAAAGTTTCTCTCTCTCATAACTTCCTTACCATTTTACACAAATGTGATAAAACAATACACATGTAGAAATCGGATTAACAATAGTAAATTAGTTAAAAATATTCACTGTTAACAAATTGTGTCCTCTGTATATTACCAGTTTTGCTATTATTCAATTGTCAACAGTAGAACACTGAAAGCAACGATTCACTGAAAAATATGCGTAGGACACTATCTTGTAAAACGAAATTATTCTTCAAGTCCTCTTAACTTTATAAATTATAATTTTCAACATTAAATATTATGTTTCTTTACTGCTGTAAAACATTAAAAACCTGTGACGTTGGACGATAGCTCTGACAACAAAAATGTAGTCTCAGAATTTCATTAGATTCTGTCGTCGGGAAAAATGCCTGACACGATCAAAAATGTATAGATGGAAATGAGCATTTAGAGAAAATTATACTAAATTCACTTTCTATTTAAACACTCATCGTAAAACATGCCGTATTCATGGCTCTCTGCTGTACATTTTTTTTGTCCCTCCTGACTCTTTTTACTCTTCTTTCCCTTCTTTCTGTGCCCCTCCATACACTTATATTCACAATATTTCATTTGGCTAACATCGAAGTATTTTAGTTGCAAAGCAGTAAGCAATATATCCACCATATTTTTTAGTTGAATTCATGGATTAGTATGGACTGCAAAAGAAAACCAAACCTCAGTCTTATAATATGTAAAGGAAGGCTTCTCAGGAAGACACAAATGTCAATCTTAAAAGACGTCTGCCCCACTATCTCACGGTGGGCTCAGGCCGAAATTAATAATGGTACAATGAAATCGTTTCAAGGAAATTTGTGGCTGGTTGCAGTATTTTCCAATGTAATTTAGGAAAACAGCTGCGATGTTCTCCAACCAAAATGGATAAATTAAAACCGTGGTTCCATACTCAGTGCTTCCGTAATTAACTTGGATGATATTTCTCTTATTGTCACTGCAATCAGAAACTGCGTTCTGAACATCAAAATACACAGAATGATCGGAAAATATGTTGGTTTTGGGTACCTATCCTACTTACTTCCGTTAATTTATTCCTTTCCTTAGTTGTTAACTCTAAATCCACAGAAACATGTGGAGAATCAACGATACCTCTCAAATTTATACTTTATTTACTCGTTGAATGCTGAGAAGGGAATAGGAGATCCCTTTGAACCACCTCTAACGTCATATTTCAGTAGCTCACCACTCAAAAATATTATAAAAGTGTATTCGTTTGAAACAGCTTTTCTTGGCAAGTATAGCCTCCGCTTTATCAAAATGTAAAAAAAAAAAAAAAATGAAATCCGATAATTATTTCCAGAAAACAAGCTAAACGTTTCCTTAAAAAACTATTTCTGAGTAATTACTTCGAAACAGTGAACTTTGAAGTCTTTTCGAATCTTACGTCTGAACCTGAAGTTTCTTTCAACTATTTTTGCTAATTATTTTTAGTAGATGATCATATGTCAGCAGTGGAGAGAGATAGAAAACAGATTAACAAAATATATCGCTTTCATTTCCAGCAGATAACTCATCTGCAACTCAGCAACGGTTCCGGAATTTTGAAAGTATGAAACATTTGTTTACGTTCACCGTGCAACTCTTCGTATGAATTATATCTCTATAGGAAAGGTACGCTTTTAAATTTATTGCAACCTAATTTATAGAATCGATATCCGATTCAGATATCTGCCAGTGTAAAGACAGCGCTGCGTCAGCCTGTAAATAACGGTTTATGAAGAACAATGTATTTTCAGACGCGATAAATACATGCTGCGCGATGAATTGCGTACGAAATAAACCTCTGTTCTCATGATCGTTTTGCTGAAAACGATGCTACAGCATTTTCACAGACAGATTTCTTTTCAGTCCAATGGTTATTACGAACAGTATGCAGCTATATTTTTTTCTCCGGTGATTGTCATACATGATCCACGGGAAATCTCCTTTTAATTTAGCAGATTTGCGTGTTTATGTTATCTATAAATTTTTACACTTGTAACAACTGTGCCAGCTACTGCCAGAATATACTATGTAGCTGTTGTTCTTCTTGATTGTTACCATACCTGTTATTTGCAATGGAGACAACTGATTCAGGTTTAACTTATACGTCTAATACTTGTTATCGGTGCAAGAGTTATATTTATATCGAGAAAAAAGGTCTTTAGGTGAAATGTAACAACAAAGAAAGGTGCCTGAATCTTTTACTGTTGGCTTGTGTTACATATAAAAAAGAGTATAAAAACATTCTCATCCGCGTTGGTTAATGTGGAGGCTCCACTTCAAACATGTTTATCTGATCCTTTGAGAACTGTGTGACGTATCACCACTTAAACATGTGTTACTGTACATATGGTGACTAATTATTTCATATGATAACTGTCGGTATCGTTTATTGTAATTGCCGTTTGAACTTACCAGTTGAATAGACGTGAAGCATTGGTAAACAGCAATTAGTTATATGTGCGCGGTGTAGTTACCTATAGTGATACTACGAAGATGTGATGGAGGACTGTATGGCAACAGCCAGAGGCATATGGTGCATGCGCACATGAGATATAGAACATGTGACTCTCAAATGTGGTTACTTTCACTAAAGATATAAAACACCATCACGTAGCTGTTGAATATAGCAAATACTTCCATACTCCTGTAAGAGCCTTCTGTACTCTTTCTTTTCTCCTAATCTAGCTAGAGGCTGAGACACACTGCATGTCACAGGAGAATATACGCCTTGAGGGATACCTCTGGTCAGCACGGTTATCTACTAAAACACTCCTCACAAAATAAGAGTGCCTCTATTAGACAGAGTACGACGTGCGATACATGCATTGAACTGTTAGACTGCGTTTTCTGTTATGACTGCACACATGTTGTTACAAGGAGAACGATTCATCTGACCAAGCAGGTTTTTTCATTACTGCGTGATGGATGGTTCCCATGCTAAAAGTAGCCGTAAACGAGAATGTATTTCTGTCTGTACGTACAGATATGCTGTTGCAGAAAGCCTCAGTTGCTGGAACATGCGAGGAAAGATGTTCTCCGAAAGACTTGCACACTCTCGGTGTTATCCGCAGCTTTTATTAGTTTCATCAGTTGCAAACGATCTTTACAGAGCGAAGGACTTTTCTACCTGCATGTTTTAAGATAAGGCATGACAGGAAATATGTGGGCTTAAGTGCACACGCAGACGGTTGATCAACAACATTTACAAAACTCAAGTGACTCTGGTGAGAGTGGAAGATCAAAGAACATTCATCAAAAAGAGCGTAAGACAGAGCTGCATTCTCTCACTCCTGTTTTTCATCTCGTACGTCACTGAAAGACTGATGGAAAGGAAAGAAAATCCTCGGAACAGGATTAAAAGTGGAAGTTGCTCCAATGTTAAGCTAGACAACATGTTCCTTTTCCCTGGATAGAAGGAAGGTTTCGAAGACCTGTTGAAAGGTACTGAGCACTTAACTGGCTTTCAGGTTGGCAAAGCAATGACGAAAGCGGTGAAAAGAAGACAAAGAAAATAACGACTTGCTTTGATTCAAAATAGTGAAAGAGCTACTCTGTTTGGGATTGCGTAACTGCACAAGTTGGCCGAAGTTTGGTGATATTGAAGATAGATTGGCAGCTATGAAGAAAGTTTTTTTTACAGTAAGTGTTCTGCTGCTACCAAATACTGATACGGAACCGTAGAAGTTTCTAAACGTGTTATTGCCGGCCGGATTGGCCGTGCGGTTCTAGGCGATACAGTCCGGAACCGAACGACCGCTACGGGCGCAGGTTCGAATCCTGCTTCGGGCATGGATGTGTGTGATGTCCTTCGGTTATTTAGGTTTAATTAGTTATAAGTTCTAGGCGACTGATGACCTCAGAAGCTGAGTCGCATAGTGCTCAGAGCCATTTGAACCATTTGAATCTAAACGTGTACGTCCAACACACAGGATTGGTTGGAGAATAGAAATCAGCTAAAGAAGAAATATACGTAAAGCATCTGAAGTGTGCCATTATTGAATTTTGATAGTAAAGTGTCAGATAAGAACGAAACGAAGAAATAGTGATCACCACGTGAAGAGGAAACAGATTTGTATGATAATTTATTGCGTCACGGTCGCTTAAAAATATGTTATATCCACATTACCAGTTTCGGCCTCAAGTTGGCATCTTCAGACGCGATTCAGCAACTGAAGAGCAGTTGTATTACAAGAATTTAAAGCGATAAATGAATATATTTCTATTATTGTGCAAGCAAAATGCTCACTTTGTATTCCTTTGTGTTTATTAACGGTTCTGTTTCAGCAAACGCTGCGAGCAGACGTGACCATCAAGAAAATTTACTGTTTTAAAGCTTTTATCGCTGCTTGGTAGAATAATTTCGTCAAAGGAAAAAGAAATTACCAAAATATGTACTATCTTCATTATTAATTTATTTTGCGACCAGTCTTCGTCTCGGGAAAAGTGTGCTCTCAAAGTGGCGGGAAAAGTGTGCTCTCGAAGTGGACATTTGTGTTAGAGGAATGTAAAGTATTATATTGATGATTCATATTCGACTCTTACAAAATAGGCCAGTAATTTATTCCCTGTAACTTTTTGTAGGAGGCTCCCCAGATGGGCGGAACATTAATATTACACAGTAAGATGTCGTCGTAGCAAAGAGTTTTTTGCTAGCAAAAACGGCTTTCTCGGGGGACTTTTTGTTAGGTCCCTAAAAAACGGGGGTCCTCTACAGCGGAAATGTATCGATTTATATTTTAGTCCAAATAGTAGTGGCTGGAGCTGAGCTCGAATATTTTGCGAATGAAAATAACCATAATTCGTCTAAAACTACTGTCCTATTGCCATATATTTAACAATTATTAATTACAAAATTCAGCAAAAGTACATACATTGAAGAGAATATACGTTTTTACTGGCGCTGTCTGATTTTGGCCGTTTATGCGCAGGGAAAGCAGTGAGGAAAAGAGGGCGAACAATGCAACTGCGGAAGCCGAAAGAACAGTGTTTCACGTTGCTGGCTTGGCAGCCAGTGAGGCAGCAAAGTTTTTACAACTTGTGGAAAGACTGGGAAAGGGGAAACAGGAGCAAAAAAAGAGGAGGCGGAGCAGAAAAATCCGAAGAGGCCAGACGGCGGGAGCTTGGGGGGTTGATCGGGAGTGGGGCGTGCTGCGGGCGGCCTAATTAGCAGGGGCCTGGTGGACGCTAATCAGCCGCGACCTGCGGACAGCACACGCGGGACGACTGGACGCGCTGGCAGACATTCGTTCTGGCCTGGCGAAGATACTACCCTCTATTCCTGACTGCGATATCTCAGGTTTCCTAGGCTACATTGATTAGTGGTGAACTTTCGAGTGTACAACCAAGCTTTTGATTCCATTATTATACAGAGTATTATAAACATCGACCCACTCGTCGTCTTCCGGTGGCGTACTCAATGCCTGGACTTGTCTGTGTTGTGCTACCTTTGCCGTAGGTTCCACCTCCTTGACACTAATGGATGTTTGTGTTTCGGGCACACTCTTTAATGGACACTTTTGGGGGCCGAAAGGACTTTCATTAGTCTCTATCTTGGTCCTTGTGTCGGCTCGTAAATTTTCTGTTAAATATTCACTTTTATCAGTCTTCGAGGGTACTGAGTGTATATTCATTCTGTTTCTAATATTATTGGGAATAACATAAATTTCATACAAGATAGGATTATTTCGTCGTAGGAAATTCGCCTAATCGAACAGCGTTTCACAAATGTTTTCTATCAACGTTTTCACTTTAATTTTCAAGGTGTCCTGCATGTCAGTGATTCATTCTCATAGAGGAACGTTTATAGTTAGACGAAGAACTTTAGATTAGTTATAATCTGTTGGGTTGTAGATCCCATACTCAACAGACGTACAATAACGCAGCGATCGCCGGTTTTTTTTTCGTACTTTAGTTCTGGCTTCTGTTTTGTTGCTGATGAGAAAGGGGTCCAGTGCCTTAGCTATTTCAAGGCATTTTTTTTCATTTGTCATTTATATGATCCTCGAAAAATAGTTGAAAAAGTAGTGTTATATCGAATCCTTGTTGCGAACTGGATCAAGCCGCAGACGGAAGGAGAGTACGTTGTTTAGCACAATCTGTGTCGAAGTATACTGACATCGCTGCGATTTGATTGGATTTTCTCCTGTTGAGAAAGGAGTATGAGCGATATGTTTCACTTGGTAAAATCTTTCTGAAGCCAATACTGCATTTTTTTTATTTTCAACGACAAATTTCGACCGATTTTGCCGTCACCTTTAGGTCTTCAGAAGTTTTGTTACATAAACTATTCATTGTAAGTTGGCCTTACGCCAGGTTGTGATGTTAGTGGAAAAATGTAGCACATTATGTAAAAGTTTGTCAGAAGTAAAACATTTAAAATCGAAACGCACCTTTTGCACATGGCCACGTCCGTATATGTAGCGCTCACAGATAACAGCATATTCTATATGAATCATCAGTGACGAGAACATATCAAGCTAACGTAAACAGATATGATACTGCGCATTTTGTTGTATATTATGATTTTTATGATGTAACAATTATCAGTGAGCGCACATACCTGAATACGGACATTTCCGTGTGTACAAGGTACTTTTTTATTGTGTTTTAATTCTGCAAAACTTTTGTACATTGTGCTACATTTTATCCACTAACATGACAACTAGACGTGAGGCTCCAATTCACAACAAACACGTTTGGCAATACAAATTTTGAAGACCTGGAGATGACAGCGAAGTCTGTCGAAATCGGTTGTTGAAAATAAGGAAATATTTATGCGATTTTGGTTTTAAAGTTGTTTATTATCTATTGAGTGAGGGTAGTAGAACTTTTATTCTGCGACCATTCATCTCAACATTCGTTTGTGCGAAGAATAAGGGGACGATATGATTCATAGTGAAATACCTTTGGACGCTTAATTTCAGTATCTATTCCCGTGGTCTGAGACTATTTCATTAGATTCATATGTTGCCATCTGTATACAAGATATTAATTTATCCTGTGGTTCAATGATGGAAATAGAACAGTTTACTAAAAGGTAAGAAATTCTTTGTTGAAAATATTGTTTGAACATAAAACTATTGGACTCAGTGCAAAAAAATATTGTTTGAACATAAAACTATTGGACTCAGTGCAAAAATATTTTTGGGGAATCCAGTACTGTTAATTGTATTTGCATTGAGCCCATATTTATGTGTTCACAAATAAATAAAATTTTCATATAAAGTAAACTTAAAGTGTAGTTGGCACATTTAGCTATTGGAAACAGTACAAAAATATTTCCTTTGCGAATCTAGCACCTATTTCTTCTAAAATCTTAATTATGTTTACATTCAGTGCTGATCGATGAATGTACGCATTAAAATGTTCATTTCTAACAATAATAATAAAAAAGAGGATAGCGTCTTTGACTAGTAATGAAAACGTTCTACGTCTCGGGTTCTAACCCCGCCAAAGCTTAAATTTTGTATAAAAAATCATCAAAAATGGCGGCGAAATACTTTCGACATAGTAAGTCATCCTCATTCTGCAAAAGTCCTTCTCAAACAGAGTGGAGCGGGCAGAGGCTCGGGGTACTCTTGCCCTTAAAGTAGGAAACTGTCCGTAAAAGGTGGAAGAATCAGCAGTGATCAACAGCATTAAGATGCAGAAGGCAATGAAAACCACTGCATTAAAGACACACAACGTGTATCCATAGGACACGTGGCCTGGGAGGCCCCGTCCGGGGAAGGTGGGGTGTCGGGTGCAAGTCTTATTTCAGGCGATGCCACATTGGGCGACTTGTGCATCCGTGATGATGAGAAGATGATGAGGACAACACAACACCCAGTCCAGGGACGAAGAAAATCTCCAATCCGGCCGGGAATCGAACTCGGGCCCGCTACATGGTAGGCATGCACATCTCCACTCGGCTAAGCGTGTGGACCCTATGACTCTAAAAGTGCCATGATAACCTCTTCGTTTACAAAAGACCTAACAATTCCCCCATTCAGATGTTCTGTAAGGGACTGGCAAGGGGGAGATGACAATGAGAAAAAGATTGAATAACCAGTGAAAGGATAACGAGTCAGGTTGTGGACTGTAAGAAGTCTGAACCCAGTACCGATGCTGGAAAATCTCAAAAGGGAAGTGTTAAGGTTCAATCTAGATGCAGTTGATGCCAGTGAAATGAAATGGAAAGAAGACAGGGATTCATGACCACAAGGGGATGGGATAACATCAGCAGCAGCATAGAATAATATAACGGGAGTAGGATTTGTTATAAATAGATAAGTAGGGCAAGGAGTGAGTTTCTATGAAAATTTCAGTGATAGGGCTGTTCTCATCAGAATCGACAGCAAACCAACACGGACAACGATAGTTAAGCTATACACGCCGACGTTGCAAGCTAAGGATGAAGAGAGAGAAAATATATGAGGATATTGAAGGGTAATTTAGTACGTAAAGGGCGATGAAAATCTCTATAGTCATGCAGCCGTAGGGAAAGGAGTAGAAGAAAGAGTTCTGGGAGAATATTGGTTTGATACTAGGAATGAGAGACGTGAAAGACTAATTGAGCTCTACAATAAATTTCAGCGAGTAATAGAATCAGAAGAGCAGGAGCTACTCTTGGGAAAGGCGGGGAGAGAGAGGAAGATATCAGATTACATCATGGTCCAAGGTCAGACACTGGATACAAGCGCACCCAGGAGTAGATAGATAGTCGGACCCCGATGTAGTATTGATCAATATTAAAATTCGCTGATTACATCGCTATCCTCATTGAAGTGAAGAAGAATTGAAGGCTCTGGTGATTGGTATGAACAGTGTAATGAGTACAGAATATGGATGAGAGTAAATGGATGAAAGGAGAAAGTAATGAGAAGAAGCAGAAATGAGAGCAGCGAGAAACTTATTATAAACGATGATAACGTAGTAGATGAAGTTACGGAATTCTGCTACCCAGACAGCAAAATAATCCATGACTGACAGAGCATGGATTACTCTGTCAGTAAAAAGAAGGATTCTTGCAAAAAGAGGATTCCTGGCCAAAAGAGGTCTACTAGTACCAAAGATATGTTTTAATTTGAGGAAGAAATTTCTGAGAATGTACGTTTGGAGCATACCACTGTATTACAATGAAACATGTACTGTGGGGTAATCGGAACAGAAGAGAATAACAGCATTTGTGATGTGGCGATACAGAGGAATGTTGAAACTTAGGTGGACTGATAAGGTAAGGAATCAGAAGGTTCTCTGCGGAATTGGCGAGCAAAGAAACATGTGGAATACTCTGGAAAGAAGAAGGGACAGGATGTGAGGCCATTTATTAAGACATCAGGGAATAACTTTGTGAGGTAACGGGAGAGTTGTGGTGCCCATAAAATATTCTAAGTTTAGAGTTGGTGGCCACAGCATGGGCCGCTAGGCAAGCCGTGGCTCGTTAGCAAATGTGTGATGCCACACAACGGCCTGACCACGTGGTCCATCGGCCGTGTGGCTCGGAATTCCACGGTGACGCTGTGTCGATGAAGGAGACATGCCGGGAGTGTCAAAGATGGCGGACTTTGTGAAACCTTAATGGCAGACGTTTCACAGTTCATATAGAAATTAATAGAAGCCAGTTGAATCATGATACCTCAAAAAGAAACATGTACATTACCGTTATTTGCATGACGATTCTGATGATGTAATCAGATTTTCAGTATCTATATTAGTTTAAAGTTTAGTATCTGACGATAAATTTTACAAGTAAGATCTAGCAACGAATTTCCAAAATCTAAACGGTTCATCCAATTTTGTCGACCGACGTGTCTTTAGAAAGCTATTAGTGTAAACCTAAATTGGTATAAATTACAGGCAAGTAACTTGAATAGTACATGAGTTATAGGAGGTCAAAGTGGCCGATTACTATTAATCGTGTCAGGCCATAAGTACTCCACAGTTACACTAAAAAACGGTAGCAGCATGCTTATAAATATATTCATTCATCTATGCCTTTGTTTATATCCGACATATACTATTCATGAAGAAAGTGGTCAATCATTTACTGTGTTTTAGAAAGCACAGAGACATTAGGCTACTGGCTTACTTCTGTTCTATTCCTTTGATATATGTTTATTTAATTTGTTTATGTATTTAATAATATGTGTTAGAACGTGTTTGTGGTCCAGCCAGCCGTAGGAATATTTATTTAATTTAAAGTTATTTAAATGTAAATCCAGTACCTCAAATGTGTTTCATTATGTTTGCGTGTGTGCGTTGGCTTGGAGACAGGGTGGGAGCGTTCTAGCCAATCACAGCGCTCGTTAATGAGAGTGCGGCCCGAGGGCGGTACAGTAGAGGACACAGAGGGTCCTGGACAGTGCAGCGCGACGGACGCACAGTCGTGGGAAAGACGTGGAGAGTGTGGAGCAGTTTGCCTGTGGTTGCGGGGAGACAGAAATACTTCGTAGTGCCGACTTGTGCACTTGTGAGATTTCCGTGGCTTCTGCAGTGAAGACGTACTATGCATTTAGAAGTGAATATCTCGCGAGTTGCGTTTTGGCCCATAGCTAATTATGTGAAGTAGTAATCTATTGTTTCCCTGTTATTCTACTTATATTTTATTTAATTGTTGGACCATCGACACCAATAGGTCTTTTTTAGTAATAAATGGCATTCTGAGAGGTACGTCTACTATTGTACTCATCAATTAAAGTCGCTAAGAATAGCACCTGCAGATTTTATTTAATTGCAATCTTTCATTTATAAAGGTACATTCATTCAAAATTCGCAATTGCCGAGCCATAGGAACATTCCACCATTCGATTCATGTGTATATTCATCTTGTGTACTGTAGACTCAGCAGTATTTGGCCTGTAATGCGGCAACTTCGTATCCCAGCCCCTAGACAACGAAACCAGTCAAAACTTTTAATATTTCAACACTGAGTCTGATGGTACGTAGTTGAGGGCCACATCAACCACACCACATCATTTTATTTGAAGGCCCACAACTTCCATGCTACTAGAGGGAGTTATTGAAGATAAAAACTGAAAACCGTCTTCCACTCTGGGGCCAGTACGATTACAGAGGGATTTAATGCATATCCCTCCTGATTCGTTTAATGAGCAAGACGAAAACTTCTCAGGGCTTGCGCCAAACTGCACCAAGTTCTACTTTGAAATCCAGCACACGCCTCTAGCATCCTCTGCTTATCCTCACACAGCAGTCGGATCAGTTTAATATCCATGTCTAAAAAGACGTTATCACTGTCGAAGAGTGATCTCACTTGGAGAAGCAGGAATTAAGACCACCCATCAGTCACTACTGTACGTCTAAAGAAACTGTGGACAACTCTCATAAGCATTGGCATTGACAAACTTGAATCAAACGCTGCACTTCTAGAATGCAAGTATTTTAATCATAGGGCTGCAGAATTTGATAGTCATTTTCCTGGAATATAGCCCAAAATTTGTCCAGATCTGCCTATTCTGTTGGCTTCCACGCAGAGGTAGAAAGGTACTTTTGCAATGTATCATGATGAAGACATGGTGTAAGTATACTTGCAAACCAACCATTTGCTTTCAATTGGATATAGAGCTTCCTGACTGGCAATTTTGGGTACATCTGCAAGATGGATGACCAATTACACGGCTTCTGCAACTAGTAACTAGCCTGATATTAGAAGATTGTGAATTAACCAGCTGTACTTGTTTGGAGGACGTGAGTGGAAGGAAGAGGGGGAGGGGCAGGCTGGAAGAGAGGAAAGTTACCTGACCAAGATAAGTAGAAATAGTCTGCGAACACCGGTATATCGCTATAGAATTAGTATTACCACATAATTCCTAATTAATACCTAGTTTAAGATGAATAAGATAAATTGCATCGATTATTGGTAACTGATTTGCAAACACATAATGCTTACATAGTTTTTCTAAGATAGTGTCAACGATATTTTGAAAGATCCACGCCTGCAGTACCCTTTCTACGAAGACTGCTGTATCAACAAACATCAGCGGCCACATTACTTGGCAAGAAAGATTCAACAGAAAAATCGTATTACCTGAATCGCAACAAACGTCTGTTAGTCACCTGGGATGTCGCACACTTGCGTATCGCTGTAGTCGCCACGTCGAAGTGATAGCACTTTTGGAGGATCAGAGAATAATGTAAGTCGCACTTGGTATGTAGGTGGCAGCACTGCGACAGATAGAAATTGCGATTTTTTGCTGTCTCATGAAGTTTAGTTATTTAGATTGTAATAACAACTAGTTAAGAAGACGAAGTAAATATTCCTGAATTCCGATTAAGAACAACTGCCAAGATGACAAACATAGAAACAGATATCCTCGGTGTCGCAAAGCAGCTTAAATCACTTAATAAAAGGAAGGCTTCCGAACGAGATTGTATACCAGTCAGGTTCCTATGAGAGTATGGTGATACAATAGCTCCATATTTAGCAATTATATACAACCGCTCACGGAAAGATCCGTAGCTAAAGACTGGAAAATTGCTCAAGTCACACCAATACCCAAAAAAGGAAGTGCAGTAGGGTTTTCGAACATATACGGTATTCGAACATTATGAAGTACCTCGACGAAAACGATGTATTGACACATAGTCAGCAGGGATTCAGGAAATATCGTTCTTACGAAACACAAATAGCTATTTATACGCATGAAGTAATGAGTGCTATTGACAGAGGATCTCAAATTGATTCCTTGCCTTTAGTTTTCCAGAAGGCTTTCGACACCATTCCTCACAAGTGTCTTCTAACCAAACTGCGTGCCTATGGAATATCGCCTCAGTTGTGCGACTCGATTCGTGATTTCCTGTCAGAATGGTCACAGTTCGTAGTAATAGACAGAAAGTCGTCGAGTAAAACAGAATTAATATCCTGCGTTCCCCAAGGAAGTGTTATAGGCCCTCTATTATTCCTGATCTATATTAACGACATAGGAGACAATCTCAGCAGCCGTCTTAGATTGTTTGCAGCTGGTGCTGTCATTAACCGTCTTGTAAAGATGACCAAAACGAATTGCATAATGATTTAGATAAAATACGTGTATGGTGCGAAAAGTGGCAGTTGACCCTGAATATAGAAAAGTGTTAAGTTATTCACATGAGTACTAAAAGAAATCCGGTAAATTTAGATTACACGGGAAGTCACACAATTCTAAAGGCTGTAAATTCAACTACATACTTCGGGATTACAATTACAAATACCCTAAATTGGAACTATCACATAGATAATTTGTGGGTAGAGCAAACCAAAGACTGCGATTCATTGGCAGAACACTTAAAAGGTGGAACAAGTCTACTAAAGAGACTGCTTACACCACGCTTGTCCGCCCTATGCTGGAGTATTGCTGTGCGGTCTGGGATCCGCACAAGATGGGAATGACGGATGACATCGAAAAAGTACAAAGAAAGGCAGTTCGTTTTGTATTATCACGAAGTAGGGGAGATAGTGCCAAAGACATGATACGTGAATTGGAGTGCCAATCATTACAACAAAGGAGTTTTTCGTTGCGACGGGATCTTCTCATGAAATTTCAATCACCAGTATTCTCCTCCGATTGCGAAAACATTCTGTTGGCCCTCACCTACATAGGCAGAAATGATCATCACAATAAAATAAGAGAAATCATGGCTCGTACAGAAAAATTTAAGTGCTCGTTTTTCCCTCGCGCCGCTCCAGAATGGAACGGTAGAGAGACAGATTGAAGGTGGTTCATTGAACCCTCTGCCAGGCACTTTATTGCAAATAGCAGAGTAATCACGTAGATGTAGATGTAGTACAAATTACTCATGGTATAAGTACATTAGTGTGTTTTCAAACTTACAACTAAAAGTGCTACTTCTCTTCGCGCATTATTCCAAAAAAGCTTGAAAAGATCGTAAGGCTTTGGTTGTAATCGAATTTTAGGTCACGTTTCGGTGCAGTTAACTTAGAGAATCCCTTGTAATTCGGGGACTGACGACCTCAGATGCTAAGTGCCATAGTGCTCAGAGCCCTTGTAATTCTTTCTTTGCAGCAATTTAAGTAGGGCATGCCCATTCATTATTAAGTTCATATTGCCGGAAAGTAGCAGTTTGTTTTCATACACTTTACCTACTTTAAAGTTATAACAAAAGTTACGTTCTATTATGATCAAATTAATTAACAGTTGAAACTTCCTGGCAGATTAAAACTGTGTGCCGCAATATCCTTTCTTTCAGGAGTGCTAGTTCTGCAAGGTTCGCAGGAGAGCTTCTGTAAAGTTTGGAAGGTAGGAGACGAGGTACTGGTAGAAGTAAAGCTGTGAGTACCGGGCGTGAGTCGTGCTTCGGTAGCTCAGTTGGTAGAGCACTTGCCCGCGAAAGGCAAAGGTCCCGAGTTCGAGTCTCGGTCCGGCACACAGTTTTAATCTGCCAGGAAGTTTCATATCAGCCCACACTCCGTTGCAGAGTGGAAATCTCATTCTGGTAACTAACAGTTATTGCAGTTAAATAAGTGCTGAGTTCTTGTTGTAAGCGGAAATAATTAACTTTTTATGTCATATCATTAACATGAAGTGTTAATCTGTACGCCAAATTTTTTTGCCTCATAAGTAACGGAAATTCGTGTAGTGTAATTTAGGTGACTTCGTCTATTTTCAATCGTGTGATGTGTTACAAGGTGTGAAAAGTGAGGATTTTGTAGTAAGATACTCAAGGAGAGAAGGAATGTGTAGACTGTGGGTAGGAAGGGTAAGAATTTCACTTGGGTCACTGTAGTGGGTAACTGAATGGGGAACTCAATGAGGCTCATCCGTGGATCTGTTGGCACTAGAAGAACGACAATATTATTGCTCAGCAGGAGGCAAATACTTGTGTCCGTCAGGCTAAATTAGAAGTTTGAACTAGATGGGGGGAGGGGGGGGGTGGAAGCAGTTTGGAACAACTGAGTAAAGGTAGCAGAGGAATGGACGACATGGGAACAGCTCTTCAACTTTGTCTACATCTGAACTTACGGTGTCATACAAATATGACGTGCAACATGAAGTACGATGGAAGAGCTCATACTGTTTTAAGTCAGAGAAGGATGCAGCAGACCTCTAGCAAAGAAACATACGTGGTACCAAAACAAAGCAGAAAAAAGGAATCTCGCTGCTAGATGGTCGCCATGAGAGAGGTGTAGGTCAGATGGTACAGGACAAATTAGGATCAGGGTACCGTGTCCTAGGTATTGTGAAGGTAAGTGCTAACCCTAGCCAGGTGACAGAGGACATAGGCAAATTGCCCAAAGATTTTGTCAATGACGATCAGGTTATTGTAGTAAGTGGAGCAAAGAACAGCCTGGCTAAAGACGATAATTACAGTAATAGGGTTAACCTGAATGAAATAGGATAAGCAACTACACGTGCAAATATGAGGTTTGTGGAACCCTGCAGCGCCATGACCAGATCTGGGTTTGCTGTAGTGTGAATCGTTTGAACACTGAGTTTAGCAGACTGTTGCTGACTCATATGAGGTCTCTTGTGAGTGTAGTCCCTGTTGCTACAGCTGGGAGATTGGAACTTACTAGACATTGCCTACACTTGAACAGGAGAGGGAAACGAATGCACTGCAGCTGCGACAGATTTCGTAATAAACACTTCATCAGGGAAGATACTTTGGCTGAGATTCTTGCAGAACATGTATAGGGGACTGTCATCAGACAGACCAAGATGCTTGTAGTTACTGCTGCCAGAGGTACCGTTTTTAGGTTATAATTCAAAAAATCCCCACAAAATGCTAAAGGATGCAAACGAAACTAATGTGAACCTATTTCATTAAGGTTCTACAGGATTGAGTAATAACGTAGAATAGCTTCTTACCTGTTTCGAAAATTTAGAGCTCGGAAAAGACAGACGACCTGCGGGTATCAGAGAACAACATAACCACTGGGTAAGATACGTGATATATAAGAGATCGAACTCTAGCAGCTTACTCATATAGAACTTAGACGGGCTAAGGGGGAGTTGTCAGATATATTAAGACAGAACAAGAGTTCAAGAACATTAAGAGAAATAGGCTTTTTAGTGATCAACACACCCCCTCCATGAAGCATAGACCTTGCCGTTGGTGGGAAGGCTTGCGTGCCTCAGCGATACAGATGGCCGTACCGTAGGTGCAACCACAATGGAGGGGTATCTGTTGAGAGGCCAGACAAACATGTGGTTCCTGAAGAGGGGCAGCAGCCTTTTCAGTAGTTGCAGGGGCAACAATCTGGATGATTGACTGATCTGGCCTTGTAACATTAACCAAAACGGCCTTGCTGTGCTGGTACTGCGAACGGCTGAAAGCAAGGGGAAACTACAGCCGTAATTTTTCCCGAGGACATGCAGCTTTACTGTATGATTAAATGATGATGGCGTCCTCTTGGGTAAAATATTCCGGAGGTAAAATAGTCCCCCATTCGGATCTCCGGGCGGGGACTACTCAAGAGGACGTCGTTATCAGGAGAAAGAAAACTGGAGTTCTACAGATCGGAGCGTGGAATGTCAGATCCCTTAATCGGGCAGGTAGGTTAGAAAATTTAAAAAGGGAAATGGATAGTTAAAGTTAGATATAGTGGGAATTAGTGACGTTCGGTGGCAGGAGGAACAAGACTTTTGGTCAGGTGAATACAGGGTTATAAATACAAAATCAAATAGGGGTAATGCAGGAGTAGGTTTAATAATGAATAAAAAAATAGGAGTGCGGGTTAGCTACTACAAACAGCATAGTGAACGCATTATTGTGGCCAAGATAGACACAAAGCCCATGCCTACTACAGTCGTACATGTTTATATGCCAACTAGCTCTGCAGATGATGAAGAAATTGATGAAATGTATGACGAGATAAAAGAAATTATTCAGGTAGTGAAGGGAGACGAAAATTTAAGTCATGGGTGACTGATATTCGTCGGTAGGAAACATAGTAGGTGAATAAAATTCTTCTCGGGTATGCAGCCGGATCATGACGTCTTCAAGACACAATATTTCTGCGGTCCAACTGGCCGCCATCATCAGGTGAGAGCGCTGGTGCACAATCTCGCCGGAACTGACTTCCCAGCGCAAGCGGCAGCCCATATATAGGCCGCAGAAGGCCCACAACGCGTGCGCGAAAAGGTGCCGTAGCTGCCCTCTAGTGCAGTAAACATGCCGCGCCGCCGGTGGTGGAAAGAGGCGAAATCGAGATATCGCTGTCAAAAATAAAAGAAAATTAAAAAATTCTATTCCGACGATTGAGACGCAGACCGTTGTTTTTTAATGTCGGATAACACCGGGTCCCAAGTCTTACTTAAAAGATAGCCCTTGTCTCTATTAATAAGATTGTCAGATAAACGAATCTCTATTGATTCTTTTAAAATACAGTCCCAATATCGAGATGCAGGGGCAACCATTTGTGTCGCATCATATTGCATTCTGTGTCCCTGGGTGAGACAGTGCTCCGCCACTGCGGATTTCTCGGGTTGAAGCAGCCGTGTGTGCCGCTGATGCTCAACACATCGGTCCTGAATGGTCCGGATCGTCTGACCAATGTAAGCCTTCCCACAGTGGCAAGGGATCTTGTATACACCGGGCTTCCTCAAACCCAAGTCATCCTTAACAGAGCCAAGAAACGCTCTAAGCTTGGCCGGCGGACGAAAAATACTTTTGATGTGATATCTTTTTAGAATTCTTCCTATCTTCGAGGAAATGCTCCCAGCAAAAGGCAGAAAAGCCACCGATTTGCAGGTATCTTCTGGTCGTTCAGGCGATGGTCCAAACTGGAAAGCACGACGGATCTGTTTATCTGTATAGCCATTCTGCTTGAACACAACCTTCAGGTGGTCCAATTCTTGTGTCAAGCTTTCTCCATCTGAAATGGCATAAGCTCTTCTCGCCAACGTTCGCAGGACCCCTGTACGCTGGAACGATGGATGACAGCTAGAAGCATGCAGGTAACGGTCCGTGTGCGTAGACTTTCGATAAACACTGTGTCCCAGTGTCCCATCATCCTTTCTGTACACCAGAACATCCAGAAACGGAAGCTTTCCATCACTTTCCACCTCCATGGTAAACTTGATGCTAGGATGCAGGGAATTAAAATGATCTAGGAGGCGGCGGTCAAGAGCCTCTCTCCCATGAGGCCACACCATAAACGTGTCGTCAACGTACCTCCAAAAACAGGTTGGTTTTAAGGACGCCGTCTTCAGCGCCATGTCCTCCAAATCTTCCATAAAAAGGTTGGCGACTATTGGGACAGTGGGCTCCCCATAGCCACTCCGTCAGTCTGTTCAAAATATTTGTCATTGAATAAAAAGTACGTTGACGTCAGCACGTGGCGACAAAGCCTGGTTGTGTCCTCATCCAGTTTCTCACCAATTAATTGCAAGGATTCTTCCAGAGGAACCCGGGTAAAAAGCGACACGACATCAAAGCTCACAAGCAAATCGCAGGGACTAAGAGACAAGGACTTCAATCTCTGAATAAACACCATGGAATTGGGAATGTGATGTTCGCATTTACCGACGTGAGGGCCAAGAACAGATGCTAAATACTTGGCTAGATTGTAGGTAGGAGCACCCAAGTTACTCACGATCGGACGAAGCGGGACCCCTTTCTTATGAATCTTGGGTAGGCCGTATAGTCTCGGTGGCACGGCAGCACCAGGACGAAGTTTTTTGAGAACGTCGTCAGGTAAAGAACTCTTCTTCAACAGTGAAAGCGTCTTCCGTTTTATCCGTTCAGTTGGGTCGTCCTGCAATGTTCTGTATGCTGAGTCCTCAAGTAAGAGATCCATCTTTCCCAGATAGTCATCACGTGACAGAAGAACCGTTGCGTTGCCTTTGTCGGCTGGTAGAACTATCAGATCCTCGTCTTCTCTAATGGATCGGACGGCTGCCCTTTCGAGAGAGGAGATGTTACTCCGTGGAGGCGGCGCCCGCCGCAATGTATGTGAGACCTCTTGCCTAATCTCTTCAGCTTGGCCCTCCGAAAGGTTGGACACTGCTTGTTCGACTGCACAGATGAATTCGGTGATAGGCACATTCCTCGGTGTAGGGGCAAAATTCAGGCCTTTCTCCAACACAGACAGTGTAGCGTCGTCCAGTTCTTTACTCGTGAGGTTAATCACTGTCCGGCGACGGGTGTCGTCATCAGATATCATAGGTTGAGAACAAAGCCGTTGAAACTTAGAAGACTGTTTCCTGACGGAGCTCCTATGCGTCCAATCTGATAGTGCCCAAGAAGAACTATCCACCCATTCCCAGGATGCATCCGACAGCAGCGACGATAACTCCAAGTGCACGAAAAGTAAATCCTTGGATATGAGATCCAGTTGTCTTCGAGTGAAGCGAATACGCTCCTTGACTAAGGCGAAACTGGCACGCTTCTTGATGTTGTTGGCCGTTTTCGTATCAATAAAATGCACAAATCTGGCAAACTTAGGTATCACTCTTCCATCGCGGCATCTCAGCAAAAAGGCGAGGGCACTCAGCAACTTGCCCTTCTTCTTACGAAGTTTATCAAACTTCTTCACGAATTCATCTGTGCAGTCGAACAAGCAGTGTCCAACCTTTCGGAGGGCCAAGCTGAAGAGATTAGGCAAGAGGTCTCACATACATTGCGGCGGGCGCCGCCTCCACGGAGTAACATCTCCTCTCTCGAAAGGGCAGCCGTCCGATCCATTAGAGAAGACGAGGATCTGATAGTTCTACCAGCCGACAAAGGCAACGCAACGGTTCTTCTGTCACGTGATGACTATCTGGGAAAGATGGATCTCTTACTTGAGGACTCAGCATACAGAACATTGCAGGACGACCCAACTGAACGGATAAAACGGAAGACGCTTTCACTGTTGAAGAAGAGTTCTTTACCTGACGACGTTCTCAAAAAACTTCGTCCTGGTGCTGCCGTGCCACCGAGACTATACGGCCTACCCAAGATTCATAAGAAAGGGGTCCCGCTTCGTCCGATCGTGAGTAACTTGGGTGCTCCTACCTACAATCTAGCCAAGTATTTAGCATCTGTTCTTGGCCCTCACGTCGGTAAATGCGAACATCACATTCCCAATTCCATGGTGTTTATTCAGAGATTGAAGTCCTTGTCTCTTAGTCCCTGCGATTTGCTTGTGAGCTTTGATGTCGTGTCGCTTTTTACCCGGGTTCCTCTGGAAGAATCCTTGCAATTAATTGGTGAGAAACTGGATGAGGACACAACCAGGCTTTGTCGCCACGTGCTGACGTCAACGTACTTTTTATTCAATGACAAATATTTTGAACAGACTGACGGAGTGGCTATGGGGAGCCCACTGTCCCAATAGTCGCCAACCTTTTTATGGAAGATTTGGAGGACATGGCGCTGAAGACGGCGTCCTTAAAACCAACCTGTTTTTGGAGGTACGTTGACGACACGTTTATGGTGTGGCCTCATGGGAGAGAGGCTCTTGACCGCCGCCTCCTAGATCATTTTAATTCCCTGCATCCTAGCATCAAGTTTACCATGGAGGTGGAAAGTGATGGAAAGCTTCCGTTTCTGGATGTTCTGGTGTACAGAAAGGATGATGAGACACTGGGACACAGTGTTTATCGAAAGTCTACGCACACGGACCGTTACCTGCATGCTTCTAGCTGTCATCCATCGTTCCAGCGTACAGGGGTCCTGCGAACGTTGGCGAGAAGAGCTTATGCCATTTCAGATGGAGAAAGCTTGACACAAGAATTGGACCACCTTAAGGTTGTGTTCAAGCAGAATGGCTATACAGATAAACAGATCCGTCGTGCTTTCCAGTTTGGACCATCGCCTGAACCACCAGAAGATACCTGCAAATCGGTGGCTTTTCTGCCTTTTGCTGGGAGCATTTCCTCGAAGATAGGAAGAATTCTAAAAAGATATCACATCAAAAGTATTTTTCGTCCGCCGGCCAAGCTTAGAGCGTTTCTTGGCTCTGTTAAGGATGACTTGGGTTTGAGGAAGCCCGGTGTATACAAGATCCCTTGCCACTGTGGGAAGGCTTACATTGGTCAGACGATCCGGACCATTCAGGACCGATGTGTTGAGCATCAGCGGCACACACGGCTGCTTCAACCCGAGAAATCCGCAGTGGCGGAGCACTGTCTCACCCAGGGACACAGAATGCAATATGATGCGACACAAATGGTTGCCCCTGCATCTCGATATTGGGACTGTATTTTAAAAGAATCAATAGAGATTCGTTTATCTGACAATCTTATTAATAGAGACAAGGGCTATCTTTTAAGTAAGACTTGGGACCCGGTGTTATCCGACATTAAAAAACAACGGTCTGCGTCTCAATCGTCGGAATAGAATTTTTTAATTTTCTTTTATTTTTGACAGCGATATCTCGATTTCGCCTCTTTCCACCACCGGCGGCGCGGCATGTTTACTGCACTAGAGGGCAGCTACGGCACCTTTTCGCGCACGCGTTGTGGGCCTTCTGCGGCCTATATATGGGCTGCCGCTTGCGCTGGGAAGTCAGTTCCGGCGAGATTGTGCACCAGCGCTCTCACCTGATGATGGCGGCCAGTTGGACCGCAGAAATATTGTGTCTTGAAGACGTCATGATCCGGCTGCATACCCGAGAAGAATTTTATAAATTATTACGCCGGGAAAGCCTTCGTAGTCACATAGTAGGTGAATATGGATTGTGGTGAAGAAATGAAAGAGGAAGCCGCCTTGTAGAATTTTGCGCAGAGCATGACTTAATCATAGCTAACACTTGGTTCAAGAATCATAAAAGAAGGTTGTATACCTGGAAGAATCCTGGAGATACTAAAAGGTATCAGATAGATTATATAATGGTAAGACAGAGATTTAGGAACCAGGTTTTAAATTGTAAGACATTTCCAGGGGCGGATGTGGACTCTGACCACAATCTATTGGTTATGAACTGCAGATTGAAACTGAAGAAATTGCAAAAAGTGGGAATTTAAGGAGATGGGACCTGGATAAACTGAAAGAACCAGAGGTTGTAGAGAGTTTCAGGGAGAGCATAAGGGAAGAATTGACAGGAATGGGGGAAAGAAATACAGTAGAAGAAGAATGGGTAGCTCTGAGGGATGAAGTAGTGAAGGCAGCAGACGATCAAGTAGGTAAAAAGCCGAGGGCTAATAGAAATCCTTGGGTAACAGAAGAAATATTGAATTTAATTGATGAAAGGAGAAAATATAAAAATGCAGTAAATGAAGCAGGCAAAAAGGAATACAAACGTCTCAAAAATGAGATTGACAGGAAGTGCAAAATGGCTAAGCAGGGATGGCTAGAGGACAAATGTAAGGATGTAGAGGCTTGTCTCACTAGGGGTAAGATAGATACTGCCTACAGGAAAATTAAAGAGACCTTTGGAGAGAAGAGAACCACTTTTATGAATATGAAGAGCTCAGATGGCAACCCAGTTCTAAGCAAAGAAGGGAAGGCAGAAAGGTGGAAGGAGTATATAGAGGGTTTATACAAGGGCGATGTACTTGAGGACAATATTATGGAAAGGGGAGAGGATGTAGATGAAGACGAAATGGGAGATAAGATACTGCGTGAAGAGTTTGACAGAGCACTGAAAGACCTGAGTCGAAACAAGGCCTCGGGAGTAGACAACATTCCATTAGAACTACTGATGGCCTTGGGAGAGCCAGTCCTGACAAAACTCTACCATCTGGTGAGCAAGATGTATGAGACAGGCGAAACACCTTCAGACTTCAAGAAGAATATAATAAATCCAATCCCAAAGAAAGCAGGTGTTGACAGATGTGAAAATTACCGAACTATCAGTTTAATAAGTCATGGCTGCAAAATACTAACGCGAATTCTTTACAGAAGAATGGAAAAACTGGTAGAAGCGGACCTCGGGGAAGATCAGTTTGGATTCTGTAGAAATGTTGGAACACGTGAGGCAATACTAACCTTACGACTTATCTTAGAAGAAAGATTAAGAAAAGGCAAACCTACGTTTCTAGCATTTGTAGACTTAGAGAAAGCTATTGACAATGTTGACTGGAATACTCTCTTCCACATTCTAAAGGTGGCAGGAGTAAAATACCGGGAGCGAAAGGCTATTTACAATTTGTACAGAAACCAGGTGGCAGTTATAAGAGTCGAGGGGCATGAAAGGGAAGCAGTGGTTGGGAAAGGAGTGAGACAGGGTTGTAGCCTCTCCCCGATGTTATTGAATCTGTATATTGAGCAAGCAGTAAAGGAAACAAAAGAAAAATTCGGAGTAGGTATTAAAATTCATGGAGAAGAAGTAAAAACATTGAGGTTTGCCGATGACATTGTAATTCTGTCAGAGACAGCAAAGGACTTTGAAGAGCAGTTGAACGGAATGTACAGTGTCTTGAAAGGAGGATATAAGATGAACATCAACAAAAGCAAAACGAGGATAATGGAATGTAGTCAAATTAAATCGGGTGATGCTGAGGGAATTAAATTAGGAAATGAGACACTTAAAGTAGTAACGGAGTTTTGCTATTTAGGGAGTAAAATAACTGATGATGGTCGAAGTAGAGAGGATATAAAATGTAGACTGGCAATGGCAAGGAAATCGTTTCTGAAGAAGAGAAATTTGTTAACGTCGAGTATAGATTTAAGTGTCAGGAAGTCGTTTCTGAAAGTATTTGTACGGAGTGTAGCCATGTATGGAAGTGAAACATGGACGATAACTAGTCTGGACAAGAAGAGAATAGAAGCTTTCGAAATGTGGTGCTACAGAAGAATGCTGAAGTTAAGGTGGGTAGATCACGTAACTAATGAGGAGGTATTGAATAGGATTGGGGAGAAGTTTGTGGCACAACTTGACTAGAAGAAGGGATCGGTTGGTAGGACATGTTTTGAGGCATCAAGGGATCACAAATTTAGCATTGGATGGCAGCGTGGAGGGTAAAAATCGTAGAGGGAGACCAAGAGATGAATACACTAAGCAGATTCAGAAGGATGTAGGTTGCAGTAGGTACTGGGAGATGAAGAAGCTTGCACAGGATAGAGTAGCATGGAGAGCTGCATCAAACCAGTCTCAGGACTGAAGACCACAACAACAACAACAGTGATGAACACATGGAAATGTGTGTTTGTGAGTTAATTCTGAAGAATAATTGACTTTTAATTTAACTGTATACATATCCCCACCGGGAAATTTTGAACTATCTATGAAGATTAACTTCTCATGGTTGGGATTCACAGTCATACAATATTTCTTAAAAGACATCATAGTCGCCGTTGGTTGTATGAAATATGTATTATTATAATTGCAATTTCGGCCTTAGGACCATTTACAATTAACACTGCAAATGCTGCATTCTGTTAGAATATAAGACTATCCGACACAAGTACACGTCGTCGTCAAAATGCAGCCTTTTGACTGTGAGAGTCCCACAAGATCCGATGAGTACGACACTTGTTACATCGTAATATGTTGTCAAATATGTGCTGTATTGTCAATGTTACCATCGTTACCAATGTATCTAAAGATTTGTTCACATATAATAAGCCCTCTCTTATCTGAAATATATAATGCATGACGAACTCAAGGCATTTTTCAAGAGAGACTGAAATAAGCTGTTATGTATGAGGCGGAACTATGGCCCTCATGGAAAAGGGTGACCCGGTTGAGTCACACAATTTGACTCTTAGTCTGATCAAGAGGTGTGGCCACTAATTGCACGCGTTGATGACGTAGGCTGACATGAGGATCAATGAACTATACTTGACAGGATGTATCTGGAACATCTTAGGTGATTAGAAAGTTAGTAGACAGGAATACCATTAAATACTTAGCTTTAATTCAGCATCAGCGGTGAACGTCGATCTTGACTTTGTACAATAATATTTACAAGTGCAGTTATAGACTGAACTTCATCTAGAGGGTTCGATCCCCTCCTTCGAAAGCGTCAGATTGGAAAGCCTGGGCTACTCTCAGGGTGGAATCTCCGTCTTCGAAGATTGTGTCTGTCTGTCTGTCTGTCCGCCCGCCCGCCGCTTGCTGCTGTAGCTGTTAGTCCGTCCGTCCGCCTGCTTGCTCGCTGTCCATCGCCGTCGCCGTCGCCGTCGCCGTAACCGCTGCCGCCGCCGCCGCTGCTGTCTGCTGTCCGTCCGTCTTTTCGTCACCGACCATCGCCGCCGCCACCACCACCGACGCCGCCGCCGCCGCCGCCTGCTGCCCGTCCGTCTGCCAGTCACCGTTCGTCTGCAATGAGTACTCCCACCTCCACTGTCATCTACACCTCCCCCTCCCCCTCTCCCACGGTCACTTCCTGGAGTGCCGCCCCTGGCCTCCCTCCTCACGCCTCCCCTCCCCTTCCCTCACTTACCAATCCCCCTATCTCCTCCCCTGCTGCATACCCACACCTCTACACCCTTCCTCCAGCCTCCACACCCTCAACAGCTCCCACTACTACCCCCGCCCACACGTACGCTTCTGTTGCCGCCTCTGCTGCCACCCCCCAGGTGGTCGGCTTCCCCTCTCTCACCCCCCCCCTCCCCGTCACTTTGTCATCTGCATCTCCCTCACGCATCACGTCGCGCCGAGCCACCGTCGCCACCACTGAACCGGCTGCTTCTCCCGGTGCCTCCACTACGCCACAGGGCTCTGCCACCCGCCACCTCCCTCTCTTCCCCGTTCCTCTCCCCTCCTCCCAGCCTCCAGTCTCCAAAAAACCCTGCTCCCACCACTTCCCACAAAAAGTCAACACCACCTCCCCCTCCCCGTGCCGTCTCCATGGACACCATCCCTCCTCCAGCCACCCATACCTCGGCCCCCACCCTCCTCACCTTTGTCCTCTCAACTACCGATCCTAAGTTCTTCGACGCTCGTACCCTCACCATGGAGATACGAAAGTACTTACCTGGTGCTCCCATTTCCCAATTCATTCCCCGCAGGGACTCAGTCCTATCAAGTCCCCGTCCCAATCCTTTCACACAGACCTCCTGCGAAAACTCCCATGAGTTATGTTTGGCCCCCACGCCTCTCTGACACCCTTCCTTTCCGCTTCCACTCCTCGTCAGCCCCAGCCTCCCCATCGCCCCCCCCCCCCCCCCACCTACACCGCTTCGGTCACCAAGCTCAGCCTGGTGATCACAGAGGATGAAGTGCTGGCAGAACTGAACTCCCACCCGGACTTGGAAATCCGCTCTGCCCGCCGTATCCAAAATGCCTCTGGTCCCACCTACCTCATGCGGGTGTTCTCTGAGTCCGCCCCATCCATTGACCATCTCCTCACCCAGGGTGCCCTGATATACCACCGTCGCCACCCTGTCGAATCCTCCAAATCCCCTCCCCAATCCTACCGTTGCCAGCGGTGCCTGATATACAATGACCACCTGACTCCCAACTGCAAACCCCCCCCCCCCACCTGTCCCCATTGCAAGGCCTCCCACTTTCTTAAGAACTGCCCCAACCTCGCTGCTCCTCCTCCCTGTAATACCTGCAATGGTCCCCATCCCACCTACTCCCACAAGTGTAAAGCTAAACCCCCTCCAGCCACCCATGAGCTTACAGTCCCAGTTCCTCCCGTCGATCCCCCTGCCCATCCCAACAATTCCCTCCGTCCACCCCCCCCCCCCCCACGGGCGAGGACATCATCCGGTTCCTTACAGTTGTACTCCAAAACATTCACCCTTTTCAGCACCCCCACACCTTGCGACAAATCTCCCTTGCCGCTCGCTCCGTTTTCCACCTGAACACCTTTGCCACCTACTCCCACAACCAAGCCCACTTCACCTTCACCCGCCTCGACACCCTAGTTTAAGTCTCTTCCCTTCCCTCTCTTCCCCCCTCCTTCCCGCCATGGCGCGGCACGAGTATTGCATCCTCTTCCAGAACATTCGCTCCTTCCGCTCCAACAAATACCTCCTCATGCACACCCTCTCCCACCACCAGGTCGACACCTTCCTCTTGAACGAAACCTTTCTCCAGCCCCACCATTCTATCCGCACCTCTCCCTATATCCTCCACCGCACTGACGCTCCTGGTCCTCGTGCGCAGGGTGGAGTCGCGATTGGCCACCTTAAGCATATCCCCGTCCGGCCACAACCTCTCCTCAATGACCCCACTGAACACCTTATCCTTAGCGTCTTCTCCCTTCCCTTCCCTCGCCATTACCTGTGCCATTATCTATGTCCGCTCCACGACTCCTCTTCCTTATGACTTCATCTCGCACATTGACCACACCTTCTCCACCTATGTGATTGCCGCCGATCTCAACATCCATAGCCGCACTCCTGCTGCCCTTCGGCGGTGGCATCAGTTCCTCTCCACGATCCAAGGTGACATTCTTCCCCTTCCTCAGCACACCTGACCCCAAAGTGACACCACCCCCGATGTTGTCATTGCCTCCGCCAACCTCCTTGGGCGTATCGCTGTCGCCGTCCTTGACCCCACAGGTAGCATTCACCTCCCTGTCCTTCTCACCATAACGCCTGCTCACCGCCCCACTCCGGCTCTGCACCCTGCAACCCCTACCAAGGTCGTCCATGACTATCACCGTGCCAACTAGGATGCCTACCGGGACTCCATCTCCACCCAGGTCGAAAGCCACCCTCTTACCTATCGCCATCCTGACGACATCATCCACGCCTCGTCCTACCTTCAGAAGGTAATTACTGACGCCGTGGAGGCCCATGTTTCTACTAAAACCATCCACCCACACCGTCCCACTCTCCCTCCGCAGGCTGTCCTCGTCCTCCGTGAATCCCGCCGCCTCTATCGCTCCTTCCTGCACACTCGTGACAGGGATACACTCCAACGCCACCGGCAAATACAGCGACACATACGGAACCTTATTACAGCAACGAAACGCCGAGACTGGCGCCAGACCTGCACATGACTCAACACCACCCTCCCTATCAACTCCTCCAAGTACTGGTCCGCCTTCCATCGCCTTACTAGTTCCCTTTCCACTCCCCACTACCCCCTTCTCCATAACGATCGCCCCCTTCCTGACAACTTCAGTAAGGCCAACCACTTCGCTTCCCACCTTTCTGAGGTCTTCTCCATCCCTCATGTTCCCCACTTTGGTTATTCTCTTTTCCCCACCGTCATGGAATGTGCCGATACCTCGGTCACTCCACTTGCTCCTAGTCTCCAGTACTTGGGGCAGTTGCCCCCCTCCAACGTAAACACTCCCATCACAGCACAAGACATGAAACTTATCCTCCAGTCCAAATGCAACACGGCCCCTGGTCACGACTGTGTCATCTACCGTCACCTTCGAGAAAGCCCCTATTCCTTCCTGACTGTCCTCGCCCATCTCTATAATGTCATCCTCTCTACTGGCTTCTACCCTGACCTGTCGAAGACCTCCTGCATCCCCTTATTCCTCAAACCCAACAAACCCCCTTCTGCCACCTCTTCCTATCGTCCCATCTGCCTCACCTCCATCTTCAGTAAGGTCCTTGAATCCATCCTCTCCCACCATATCCATCAGCACCTTGCTCAACACCACCTCCTCCCCCTTACCCAGTGTGGCTTCCGACCCTCCTTCCCTGCTGAAGACCAACTCCTCAACCTTGTTCACCTTCTGTCCCTCCAGCTCAACTCCCGTCGCTCCGCCATTTTTGTTTCCCTTGACCTCCAAAATGCCTATGACCATGTATGGCAGCCCGGTCTCCTCTTTAAACTCCAAACCTACGCCCTGCCTATCAATTTTGTCCGTCTGGTCGCTTCCTTCCTCTCGCACCATCCTTCCTGTGTCACCCTCCACAACACCAACTCCCGTATCTTTTATCCCACGGCTGGCATCCCCCAGGGTTCTGTCCTCTCCCCTCTCCTTTATCTCTTGTACACAGCTGATATGCCCAAGCCACCCCCACCAGTCCACCTTCTCCAGTATGCTGATGACACCGCCTTCCTGGCTCTCTATCCTACCCTTCAACGGTCTCAACATACCCTCCAAACCCACCTTAACCAGTTCACCACTTGGTGTAACCAGTGGTTCCTCCATCTCAACCTCTCCAAAACCCAGGCAAACATCATAGGCCGCACCACTCGCTCCTTTCGCCTCCGTGATTTCTACCTCACCCTTTATGGTCGTCCTATCCAGCTCACCCCCACCCTGAAATACCTTGGCCTCACCCTTGACTGACACCTCACCTGGACCCCCCATCTCCAGACCATCCAGCAGAAAGCCCATTCCCACCTCCGCCTTCTGAAACTCCTGTCTGGCCGGACATGGGGATTGCATCCTTCTACCATCCTCCACACCTACAAATCCCTCATCCGTCCTATCCTCTGTTATGCCAGCATTGCCTGGATCTCCGCCCCCACCCGCTTTTACAAGGCCCTCCAAATCCTTGAACGCCATGCGCTCCACCTTGCCTTTCCTATCCGCCGTCCTTCCCCCACACAGCTCCTGTATGAACTGATCCCCTTCCCCCACCTCCTCCTGTTCCTCCAACATCTCATCCTTTACATCGCAGGCTTGATCCCCCCCACCCTCTGGTTTCCTCCTTCCTCTCCACCCCACGCCCATTGCCGCGCCTCTATCGCTGTATCGCTCCCTCTCTCCACCTCACACCCTCCAATTTCCAACGCCTCCCCCTCCCGGATGACGAACTTCACCGTGACATTTACCCTTCCTTCCAACTATAACCTGGCCTTGTTCCCTCCCCCCCTCCCCAGGGCTCCCTTTTTTCCTCTTCCCTCCTTCTCCCAGAGCGGATTTTCCTCCTTCCCCCCTCCCCCTCCCCTGAGACCCTGCACCCCATACTTGCCTCTTTCCTTCCCACATCCCTCCCTACCTGGCCCTCTTCAGCGCGCCCCCCGCTCGTCTCCCCCATCTCTTCCCCACCCTCCCTTCTTTCAGTCTCCCTCATCTCCTTGCGCCTGGCAGATCCTCTGTTTTGATCATCGTCGGTTTGCCACATCAGTGTTGTGCTTAGTGCTGTTTCTCCTGTGTGTCAAGAGGTGTGATTTTAATTGTTTACTGCCTTGAGGTTCGCCGTGAGTGTTTGTTATGTGCTATACCATCCGTCGTTACCTTTCATGCTCCAGTCATACTGTGCCTTGTGTTCTTTTAATTGTCGCAGTGTGTGGCTTTTTGTGTGTGCTACTTTTAAACAGTTTTAACAGTTTTTCTTATCTCCATTTTACGGTCACCCCGTTTTTTTCTATTGCCTTCCATGATGTTCCCCCTTTTTTATATCTATGTTCACCATATTCTCTCCGTTGTTGTTTTTAAATGTCTTCTATTGTTTGTTCTATGTCTTTCGGCTGAAGAGCGGCGCATATGCTGCTGCCAGGCCGCCCCGATGGGGAATTGAAAAACAATAAAGAAAAAAAAAATGAACTTCGAATACTTCTTTACCATTATTATTGCTTCAGGCGTATAGATCAATTGTCAATGCATAAAATGTATGTGGCGCCGGGCTAGGACGTAGCTACTGACTTAGCTGAAGGCTATGCTAACTAGCGTCTCTGCAAATGAGATCTCTGAAGCTGCAACGAGTGAACCATTCCTATTATCGTCGGCTGTAGAACTGGCCAGTGCGCTAGCTCGTCTCGTAAGACCAGCCGAGTGGCGGCGCTCGGTCAGCTAGCGTCTACAGTGGCGACTCGCGGGACGGATGTGTACTGACGGACCGCGACCGATTTGAAGCCTACAATCTAGCAAGTGTGGTGCCTTGCGGTGACACCACATAAGCCATTATTAATCGCTCCCTTTTTTAAAAAAAAAGGAAGATGTCAATCAATACTGACCTGTTTCACTGCTGACATCATTTTCCAAAATTTTTGAGAAAGTGATGTTTTCTAGAATAGTTTCTCACCTAAATAACAATTATACGCTCACCAAATCTCTGTTCGGATTTCAGATGAGTTGCCCTACTGAGAATAAGAACGTTCGAGAGCAAATTAAAATTCCCCCCCCCCCCAAAAAAAAAAAAAAAAGAAACTGAAAAGATTCCCCTTGGCAATTACTTCTATTCCGCAGAAGAATTTCTGTTGTTGTAATGTATTACGGGTGTTGGGTAGGTTGATTTGCGATGTGACGTCCTGCCATGCAAATGATCCATGGAACATGTAACTAACTTCACCGTGAAACTGCAGTGTCGTACTGACGTTATAGCGCCAGACACGTGAAAAATGCAAAGGACAGGAGAACTATCTGCCGTTGAGTGAGACTATACTGTCTCAGTCAGAAGCTCGAAGCCGTGCATTTTGAAACATGTGAAGTACAGAATTGTAACAATGGTCGTCCGGCCAGTTTTACAAAGGGCAAGCGGAGGACGTAGCGAACTGTTAATTTTTGTACTTAAGTACGGTCGCTGCTAAGACGGAAAATGTACGACAGCTGGTAATTTTTATGCACTGAAATCGGACCCTGCTACGTTTTCTAAAGTTCGTCACATCTGGCTATTGCCTTACCTTCTGGTCAGATCAGGCGTATCAGCTGGTTCATCAGGAAAATGTATGGATTTGGCAACCAGTTACCCGCCTACTCATACTGAGGCTCATATAGATGAACACTGAATGTACTTGCTCGGTTATCCTTTAATTGAGAGGTAGATATTACAAGACAGAGTAAACGACAGTGGATTGTCTGCAATAAGTAAAGTCTCTCCGTAGGCACATACAGCTTAAGGATGGAACAGAAATTAGTCTGTAAAAGAAGATTCGTGTATCTCATGGGTACTGTTGATGCAAAAATAGTTCATTTTATGATAGTAACCTGGGGTTGTGGTTATTGAGATCGTGGTGGAGCTAACGGGGAACGATGTTTATCTTCTTGTATGAAGAGAAAACCGAAACTATTTATCATTCCAGGTTCAGCATTAAGAAAATATTTTCCCCAAGGACTCTCCCTGACAAACTGACAACAGTGTTTATGTTACAAATGGAAAGCATCACATTACGGATGTTCTACAGAACTTATTTATTTCGTCAACGTGTTTTTGGCGGACAAGGACATTCAGTCTGGTGATGACCTTGTAAGCCGTAAACCACTTAACGACACAAATGAAAACTGTAAGATATAAAAAAATAAATTTTAACCATTTATAATTACGGAACTGTTCTATCAAGAAGCAACGGGAGACTCAGTTACCATAATTTCTGCGTTATTATTTTCTCCACTTGAAGACTGGTTTGATGCAGCTGCCCAAGCTAGCGTGCCTTGTCGAAGCCTCATCACCTTTGCATACCAACCACAACACACTCGTAAATTCGCTTGAACCTGCTTACTGTATTCAAGCCTTGTACCCTCTACAGTTCCGTCCAGTATCAAACTGAAAACTGATGTTGCAGGATGTTTCCTATCAACCGATCCGCTCCCTTAATAAAGTTGTGCCATGACTTTCTTTTCTTCCCAGTTCGATTAATTTCTTAGTTTTCAGATCTACCGATAACATCTTGAACAGTGCATATTTCATGAGAACTGTAAGTTCGTTTGAAATTTTTGTCACTACGTCAGTCTTTGGATTGCTGAATACATGAGTGATACATATCCTTTGCCTGCCAGAGATTTTAATATTAGCAGAGTTAGAGTGAGTGAGAGTCGGCTGCTAAGAGAGAAAGAGCGAAAGTGAGTGAGGGAGTGTGTGTGTGTGTGTGTGTGTGAGAGAGAGAGAGAGAGAGAGAGAGAGAGAGAGGGATTGAGGAGCTTTGATGACAGACATGCCATACAATAAATGAATTTTATTTGAAGTTCTCCCTAGGGTGCGACTGAATATAAGGGACGGATTTTTTAGATGATTTTGAAGTGAGACGACACATTTGAAAAACGGGAATATGCACTGAGCTTTATTCGCTACAAATGCTAGCTGAATAAATGCTGTACCAGAGGGTATTCAAGAAACCGGTATTATTTTTCAAAAGCTATATGTTTTCAAGTCCCTTCCGCTTGAGGTTCGAGTCCTCCCTCGGCCATGGGTGTACGTATTATTCTCAGCATAAGTTACCTCAAGTAGTGTGTAAGTCAAGGGACCGATGACCTAAGCAGTTTGGTCCCTTAGGAGTTCATACACATTTGAACATTTTTGTTTTCATTTTTTTTACAAAACAACCTTATCCCTTTCAAAATATTCTCCATTGCAACTAATACACTTGTTCCACCGGAGCTTCCACTGTTCGAAACATTTTGTGTTGCCGTCTTTAGAACTGACTGACAGCTCCTTCCTTTTATTTTCCTTGACTTCTTCAGTGTTGTCAAATCGGCGTCCGTTTATGCCCCTTTTCATGTGTGGGAATAAGAAAAAGTCGCACGTAGCCACATCAGTCGAGTGAGGGGGTGGGGGGGAGAGGTCAGCGGAACCATGCCATTTTTACCTAAAAGTGCCTAACAAAGATGGCTGTGTGTGCAGGTGCGTTGTCGGGGTGGAAGAAATCTTCCGTCAAAATTCGTTGAACCGAGCTCCAATATAACCCACTTGTAGAAAATAAACTAACGCTAAATCACAAAAATGGTTCAAATGGCTCTGAGTACTATGGGACTCAACTGCTGAGGTCATTAGTCCCCTAGAACTTAGAACTAGTTAAACCTAACTAACCTAAGGACATTACAAACATCCATGCCCGAGGCAGGATTCGAACCTGCGACTGTAGCGGTCTTGCGGTTCCAGACTGCAGCGCCTTTAACCGCACGGCCACTTCGGCCGGCGCTAAATCACAGAAATACTCATATTTTACAGTTTGTAACACACAATTTAAGAAAACCCGACGTTTTAATTTCTCAGAATGGGCATATAATTAGTGAAACTGAACGGTTCAGCTTTCTAGGTGTTCAGATAGATGGTAAACTGCCGTGGGAAGCCCACATTCAGGATATTGTTCAAAGACTTAACACTGCCATTTTTAATATTCGAACGGTATCTGAAATAGGTGATAGTTAGACACGGAAAGAGGTCTACTTTTTATTTTCATTCTCTTACGATTTATGTTGTTAAATTTTGGGATAGCTCTTCCCATTCTCAAAGCTCAGAAGCTGGCGTTTCGGGCAATAAGCGGTGTAAGTTGGCGATCCTCTTGTCGATCCCTGTTCATTAGTCCAGGTATTCTGACATTGGCCTCTCAATATATACACTACTGGCCATTAAACTTGCTACACCACGAAGATGACGTGCTTCAGACGAGAAATTTAACCGACAGGAAGAAGATGCTGTGATATGCAAATGATTAGCTTTTCAGAGCATTCACAGAAGGTTGCGCCGGTGACGACACCTACAACGTGCTGACACGAGGAAAGTTTCCAACCGATTTCTCATACACAAAGGGCAGTTGATCAGCGTTGCCTGGTGAAACGTTGTTGTGATGCCTCGTGTAAGGAGGAGAAATGCGTACCATCACGTTTCCGACTTTGATAAAGGTCGGATTGTAGCCTATCCCGATTGCGGTTTACCGTATCGCGACATTGCTGCTCGCGTTGGTCGAGATCCAATGACTGTTAGCAGAATATGGAATCGGTGGGTACAGGAGGGTAATACGGAACGCCGTGCTGGATCCCAACGGCCTCGTATCACTAGCAGTCGAGATGACAGGCATCTTATCCGCATGGCTGTAACGGATCGTGCAGCCACGTCTTGATCCCTGAGTCATCAGATGTGGACGTTTGCAAGACAACAACCATCTGCACGAACAGTTCGACTACGTTTGCAGCAGCATGGACTATCAGCTCAGAGACCATGGTTGCGGTTTCCCTTGACGCTGCATCATAGGAGCGCCTGCGATGGTGTACTCAACGATGAACCTGGGTGCACGAATGGCAAAACGTCGTTTTTTCGGATGAATCCAGGTTCCGTTTACAGCATCATGATGGTCACATCCATGTTTGGCGACATCGCGGTGAACGGACATTGGAAGCGCGTATTTGTCATCGCTAACCTGGCGTATCACCCGGCGTGATGGTGTGGGGTGCCATTGGTTACACGTCTCGGTCACCTCTTGTTCGCAGTGACGGCACTTTGAACAGTGGACGTTACATTTCACATGTGTTACGACCCGTGGCTCTACCCTTCATTCGATCCCTGCGAAACCATACATTTCAGCAGGATAATGCACCACTGCATGTTGCAGGTCCTGTACAGGCCTTTCTGGATAAAGAAAATGTTCGACAGATGCCCTGGCCTGCACATTCTCCAGATCTCTCACCAACTGAAAACGTCTGGTCAATGGTGGCCGAACAACTGGCTCGTCACAATACGCCAGTCACTACTCTTGATGAACTGTGGTATCGTGTTGAAGCTGCATGGGCAGCTGCACCTATACACGCCATCCAAGCTCTGTTTGACTCAATGCCCAGGCGTATCGAGGCCGTTATTACGGCCAGAGGTGGTTGTTCTGGGTACTGTTTTCTCAGGATCTATGCACCCACATTGCGTGAAAATGTAATCACATGTCAGCTCTAGTATAATATATTTGTCCAATGAATACCCTTTTATCATCTGCATTTCTTCTCGGTGTAGCAATTTTGAAGGCCAGTAGTGTATATATCCTTTACTGTCGTTTTTTGTTAACCATATCAGCTTATTCCGAAGAATTAGCAGCTTTCACTCAGTTAATACCAGGCAGAAATCCAGTCTACAATTGGATCGTACTTCCTTGACTCTTGTGCAGAAAGGCATGCAGTATACTGCAGCATCCATTTTCAATAAGCTACCACAATAATTCCAAACGGGCGCTCAAATGGAAACTGAGGAGTTTACTCATGGGTCACTCGTATCCAGTCGACAAGTTCCTTTAAAATTTAAGCTGAATCTCTGACAGTTTAAGCTGAATCTCTGACAGTTGACCAATTGTCTGTCGACTGTCTGTGAACACCAGCTCTCTAAATTTTTAATATTTTCGTTGATTCTGGTAACTGATGGACGTCCAGGACGAGGTTTGCCAAACCACTCGTACACTCGTCTTTTTCCCATTCCGTCATCTTGGTAACCTGTTTTCGACATTAAAGCAGTTTCAGCAGCATTTGCACCGAGTACAAAACAAAATTTAAAAAAAATGGTTCAAATGGTTCTGAGCACTATGGGACTTAACATCTGAGGTCGTCAGTCCCCTAGAACTTAGAACTACTTAAACCTAGTTAACCTAATGACATCACACACATCCATGCCCGAGGCAGGATTCTAACCTGCGACCGTAGCGGTCGCGCGGTTCCAGACTGAAGCGCCTAGAACCGCTCGGCCACACCGGCCGGCCAACAAAATTTCACAGCTGCACGTTGCTCGCTTAAACTTGCTATCATAAAAAACAAGAACAAAACAGCGCTAGCAATAACAATCGCTGCAAATCAACAGTACAAACCAGGTCGACAACACAAGCGGCAATGAGTTGCGCTACACACACCTAACTGCTGAAATGCGTAGTACACAAGCTTCGCCCATTACAATGTTATTCGGTTTTTTTTGGGTACAGCCTCGCAGAGTGAAGGCTACAATACGGTTGATTGAATCTACGTTTTGTATCCAGGGCGAATTATCAGTTTTAGTTATTAAACAATGAAAAATCCAGGATATCTTAATTATTATTCCACAGCCTCACTTTTAATTAAAAGTATTTCATTAGCAAAGCAAAGAGAAAATTTTACGTAATTTAAATATTATTTGTATGAGTAAATTTTTGTGGTGTATGACAAAGCTGGGATGAAATCAAAGTTGATGTCAGTACGATTCACTTCCGTGTTACTAAGAGGATTTTAATATAATTTCAAAATCACACTTTATTCGTCTTCAGATATTTCGCTGAAGCTTATCCTCACTGTTTGAATGGAAATTGAAACTTTGCAGCGTTATCACACTTTACTGCGGAGCCAGCTAGCTGCATTTTTGAAAACGTAGCAATTCCTCCTATTTGCAAAAGCAGCGTAAACCAAGGCAAGTCGCAGTGCAGTGATTTATTTCAGGATTGTGTTCGGCACTTGATATACCTGCAGAATGCAATCAGAGCGGAGCTGAGTTATCCGTTTCAAGGTCAGAAACCATTGAAGGGCATAATCTAACTATCTGTGTTGAAATTATGAACTGTTTCTATTTCCAAAATTTTCATATAATTTAGTAGATGCATTTTTGTAACACGACACAGTTAAGCATGCTACAGCTAGCCATTGTGTGTGATTGTTTCATGAGGAAGCCACTTTACATGTTACTGATGAGTTACAAATAGTCGAACTTTCTACGTCTTGATTGTTTGTAGTAAGATTCAGCTTAGATTGCTATGACACACATCAAAGGTAATTTATGTAGCTAATGTTAATGTTCAAAAGTAGAGTAGCTAAGGCTATTCTATATCAGAATATATAGGCGACACTGTAATCGGAAGTTAAAAAGACTAGTTTTCACATCCCTAGCGCTATTACGAAGTTTAAGTGTAAAAGATTAAGTCTTCTGCATTTTTCGTCTTCCTGCAGTATTACATTTCAAAATCTTCTATTGTCTTCTTGTCTCACCAGTTTAACTTCCGCACAAGGCTACACCCTAGAAAAATTTCTTTAAAGGATACTTCCTAATATTTAACAGTAAATTCGATGTTAACAGAGTTCTGTTTTTCAGTAAAGGTAGTCTTACATCCTCCCTGCTTTGGCCGTCAGTTATTTCACTGCCAAAAGTAATAAATCTCGTCTACTATATTGTAGTGTCATTTCTTTATCTAATTAACTCACCATCGCTTGATTTTATACGTCTACATTGCATTACCTTTGTCTTAGGTTTGTTGTTGTTCATCTTATAACAACTTTACATGACAGTATCCATTTCGTTAATGTTTCTGACAAAATTACCATTTCATCGGGTAACTTAATATTTCTTTCGGGCTTTCTAATTTTCGTCTTGACTTTATTTCCTGCTTGCTCAATGTACAGATTTTGAAACTTCGGGAATAACCTACAAACCTGTCTCAGTTTCTTCTCAACTTCTGCTTCCCTTTCCTGGCCTTCTGCAGAAACTGTAGATAAGCCCTGCATTTTATTCCTTCCTGTTTCAATGAGTGTGTTCCGATCAACATTGTTAAAATCTTTCCCTAAATATACAAATCGTATAAAGTTAGGTTTGCCTTTATTCATCATATTTTCTAAGAAAAGCTGTAATATCAGTTTTGGCTTGGGTGTTCCTACGTTTTGCCAGAATTATAACACATTGTTCCTGAGATCGAATTCTGCGTTGTTCTCTTTAAAACAATTCGCGTCGGTATTTCGCTATTCTGACACTACACGGACGCTTCGCAAATATAGATACCTGTCACAATCTGACGTGTTTGGAATACATATTATTACATTCTTCGTCAAGTGTTAGGGTTTCTTATACATTACTTGTAACGCCGGAAATGCATATCCTCCTATTTCCATCTATTGTACTATAAATTTGTTTTCCTTATTTTTGTTACCTGAATATATGACATTTCTGTGTCTTTGCATATTGTAATTGTTTTACTATTTGTATATATATATATATATATATATATATATATATATATATATATATATATTTATGCATTTATGTCGATGTATAATTGGTTTGTTTCGTAAATATTATTTGTATTTTTACGCTGGGTCTTGCCTAGGGAAAACTGCTATCGAACGATTACATCGATAGGTCGTGTGAAGAATCAAAGTGTGTAGGATCTTTGGTAGTGTTAACTCTGCCGCGTGGAGCGCGGGCAGAGCAGTCGGAGTCTGGCTGGAGTAGCGAGTGGAGCAGGTGTGTTGTGTGACGCTCCCGCGAGTTGCCGCGCTTTGGGGGTTTGGCAGCATGTAATTGCGCTCGACTCGCGATGATAGTTTCTGACATGGTGTCGCGGACGGGAAGCATTAGCTGGCGCACATCAAGAGCCCGTTTCGCCTGGTAACCGTGTCGAGAAGAAGGCGCGCCAACATCCAGCTTCTCCAACAGCGACGGCCGACAATGAGTGACTGTCGCCACCTCCTCGATCGACGGCTTCAAACCTTCAATCAACCAACGAGGAAGACTAAAAGCACGTAAAGTTTCAGAACTGTATGGCAGACCTCAGCTTTTCAAATTGTTCCATTTGCCTCGCAAAATTACAGCAACTTAGCATGAACCTTTGTTGCTCATTGTCCCAATTGCATTGCCAAGCAGGGTCCCTTCCTTTTCCGAAATGAACCCGAGTGTCGTTGAAATTCAAACGCCAGCATAATTCCATTTCACTGCTTTAATTTCAAAGTTCACTTTAAGTATTCATAGCTGGCTACAATAGCTAGATTACACAGGCACAAATTAAGAGTGCGAGTTTTGTTACCGTATTTTAGCTTACCTGTGACTGCAGCTCAGCTTGGTACGTACTAAATTTTGCTATTGTTAATTGTCCAGAATCATTTAAGTTCGAAATTAAATCTCTTATTTCTAAATTACGTAGATTCAAGTAGCTTTTGAAATGATTGTTGAGGTAGCCCAAGACTAACTGTATTTTACTGAATTTCGATATGCTTCAGAAACAAAGTTCACTATTAACTTCAGTCACTAAATTAGCTTTCGATTTTCCTGTTTTATTAATTCTTTTGCTAAATTCAGTCAGAGTGTAGCGAAATTTATTACTTCTGACAAACTTTCAGTTTTCACACTGCACGTGTCAACCTTCCGTTGCCACGCTTCTAGTGCTAATTATATGTGTAATAATCTTTCTTTTTCAGTTACTATAGTAATTGTCCTTAGGACTGGCGACCGTAATTTCCTCCAAATCTCAAATATCTAATTACCGCTAGTTGATTGTTAACGTAACGGCCGCACATTTACTTCTTTATTAACATTATCCCTATTTCAAAATTAATTTCCACCAGTTTCATTTGCATTTTTCCTTTCATTGAGATGTAACCCTTTCCTCCCTCTTTACCGACAGGTTAACTTCGGTGACGATTGCTTTTCCAAAATTCCCATTAGGTACACGCGGTTTCATTTTTCACTGTCATTAAGGTCGATAAGTGAGGGGGAGGTTACATACTGACAAAGTGGTGTGACCGATATTCTCGCAGATGTGGACTGAATGTTTGCGACTTTATGGTGCTGAGTTCGACAGAAACATTACGGTAACTGGTACGACGCACGTGCTATTTTTATTTACTTGTACTTTCCATGATTTGGCTATATAGTTAGTAAAATCTGCACAAGGGAAATGCGAGCACTCGAAACTGCAACTGAGATCTTCGGTTAAAGCATTAGGAGACACGTTATGGAGAGCTCTGAATGCTTCAGTTTGGACTACCGCTTCTTAGAATGTAGAGAAATTTTGCAAATGGAACTAGCGTCACATCCGAACAAAGACCGGTGGCAGGATGTATAAAGGTGAGAGGGACTTGTGTGCGGGACGCTGTGACGAGACCTCGCGTCAACTGCTCCCTCCTGTCCTCTAGACGCCGTTCAGCGGCGAGGGCCCTCGTAGCAGATGAAATGAGGCATTCACTGCTGGAGTTCTGAAAGACACCTCGACGAGCTCTTCATTCGAGAACTGTTTACGTAAATTTTGCAGAAGTACGAGGAAAAGTTGCGGGAGGGTGAAAAAAGTCCAAAATACGAAAGTTAGATATTATAGAATAAGATATCATTACTAAATTTCTCACCTCCACTCGTATCACCATGACGTGAAAACTTTACTGTTTGTCGCATCGTAATGGTGATAATATAAATAGCTACGGCTATGATGGCGATAAGAGATGACAGTATGTGCAAGCAAGCTTAGCGGCGTAACTACGATTCCGTCAAGGTTCTGATTTTGCGTTCCGTTAGGTAAAGAGCATTAAATATTTTCAGTTTCTCAAGTATTTTACTATAAATTGTAACTAGAATGTCAACCGCATACTGAATTATTTTGTGATTTCTGTGCGTGATTACAGACCAATTAAAATTACTTGACATCTGCAAAAAGGGATCACGCCAGGAGAGTTTTGTGGGCGAAACACTAACACCTCATGCTGTTCAAACTACTGCAACGGGATTCTGACTTCCCAATGGGCGGATTCTCCCATAGGGAGCTATCCGCCTTTTGGGAAGACACCAAGCATGAAGGAATGTAATCCGCAGCTGAGGTGTCATGGTGCCCTCGGCCACAACGGTTTGCCTGAATGACCGTGTATCCGGACACTACCATCATACTGATGTAACAAGAAGCGTGATTCATCCGGCCAGGCGGCTCTCCCATTGATCTACAGTCCAATCTAGATCATCCAGTTTCTATTGCAATCTTAATTTACGATGAAACTTCCTGGCAGATTAAAACTGTGTGCCGGACCGAGACTCGAACTCGGGACCTTAGCCTTTCGCGGGCAAGTGCTCTACCAACTGAGCTACCCGTGCACGACTCACGCCCCGTCCTCACAGCTTTAATTCCGCCAGCACCTCGTCTCCTACCTTCCAAACTTCACAGAAGCTCTCCTGCGAACCTTGCAGATTTAGCACTCCTGGAAGAAAGGATCCATTCTTCTTTGATGGAAACGCGGTTAACGGTCAGCAGTATCTCGCTATGTTACAAAACTGGTTGCTTCCGAGGCTGCTCGAAGACTACTTCATGTTTCAACAAGACGGGGCACCCCCTCACTGGAATCGCCAAGTGCGTGAACATCTTAATGAAACTCTATCGAACCGTTGGATTGGTCGTCAAGTAGCTGGTGACATAGCATGTCTCAGGTGGGCTCCACGGTCACCGGATCTGACACCCTCTGACTTTTTGTTAAAGACAACGTTTATGTACCACCACTCCCACGAAACTTGGAAGAGTTGAAGATCCGGATCCGTACTGCCCTAACATCTGTGATGAAAGGCATGCTTGCCCAGGTATGGGAGGAATTTGAGTATCGATGTGATATTGTTCGTCCTGCTGATGGAGGACATATTGAACATCTGCAATCTGTACTTGAGAGGTTCGTAACTATGTGTGTAAAGTTTCATATTCGTTTGTCTTAAAGTTTAATAAATATATGCATCCGAAATACGTATATTCGTTTTGGAACACCCTGTATTTTTACTTTTCAGAATATGCCCTCTTGAGGAAATATTCGGAGAAATTAAAGCGCATTACACACTCTAAGACGAGAAAAGACGCACAGCGAAGGAATTATCCGAATGAGGCGGAAGTCAGTAGGTGTGATACAGACAAACAAATGATTAAAACTGCAAAAATATTGGATGACTCATTCAAGAAAAAGAGCTTCACAAATTGTGTAAGTCAGTAGCGTATGACCCCTATACAAGCAGTTACTGGGCTTGGCAGGGACTGATAGTTGGATTTCTTCCCCAAGGATATACTGCCATATTCTGTCCAACTGGTGCATTACATCATCAGAATCTCGAGACTTTTGGAAGATCCTACCAATAATGCTCCAACGGTTCTGAATAGGGGAGAGATCCGGCGACTTTGCTGGCCAAGGTAGCGTTTGTTTCCTGGTACACAAAATTTATATAAAGTCATTTGACTAACGTTTCCTAACTGTTAACTTTATTTTTAATTAATACTCACCGCATGTTAAACGCATATAGTGTAACGTTTAACAATTGTAAATTTTCTTCTGTCAAATCAATGTACATATTGTAATATCTGTGAGATATAATTTCTTTGCACTGTGTTACGTGTGGTACCGCCATCCTTGTGTACATTTTCCCATGTGGGAAACTTTTGTGGTGTGTGTCTGCGGATTTACGCAATTTGGTTAAATACAATTAAAATAGTGGTGCATATAAACTGCATTTTTTCGTGAATACAAAAAGACAACATTCCATCAAAATGACGCGGGATATTCGACGCAGGTAAAATGTAACTACAGCTCAGCGTTACAGGTTTCTTCACTTTGTGTTCGACCGTTATGAAGAACAGTTACGTTTAAATAGGTCGTTTCTAACATCGTCTTTATTGCGGCGCACAACCATCCCAAGTATCTTTCGCCACAAGGGAGAACAAGGGGCCAAAAGCTTATGTAATTTGTCAAGAAACATGTTCTTAACGTGAAAAATCGTCTACCGACTACTGCGCTATTTGTGTAAATAAATAGCGTTATCAGTAGTGGTTGGTACTGGCTTCTTCGTTGAAAGAATAAGCCTGTAATTACATTAATGTTCGTCTGAACTGTCGTGTCCATGGACAGAGGAATGTAACTCTTACATCCGTTTCAAAATTATCTGTACGTCATTTTCGGTATACATAGAAATTACACGCGACGACATTTTACGCCGCGTTTTGTTGCCCTTCGTGGCAAGTCATCCTGCGCTTACATTTCGGCGAGATAACGCCAGTCCGCACACGGCGAGGGTTTCTACTGCTTATGTTCGTAGCAAAGTCGCCGGATCTCTCCCCAATTGAAAGCGTTGGGAACATTACGGGAAAGGGCCTATCCACTTCTGACGATCTAACGCGGTAATTGGACAGAATTAGGCACGATATCTCTCATTAGGACATCCAAGAGCTCTATCAATCAATGCGAAATCAAATAACTGCTTGTATAAGGACCAGAGGTGGATCAACGCGGAAATGAGTTGCTCGATTCGTGAAGCTCTTTGTCTTGAATAAATCACCCAATGTCTCCGAAATTGTAATTATTTGTTTTTCTGTAAATGTACATAATATCTACCAATTTCCGTCGCATTCCATAATTCCTTAGTGGCTGGTTGCTTTTTTTTTTTTGTATTTGAGAGTAATTCACGTTCCAGTCGTAAATGAAACAGGAGAGGGTTGAAAACTGTAGTAGAGCTCGGTACAAGTCAACCTCGCATCATAGTAAACTGACTTGTAAATATCGTCTTCTGTCACTGCTATAATTATCGTAGACCCTTGACTATAGCACAGCGCCCCCCCCCCCCCCCCCCACACACACACACACACTGAAGGTCAGACGACGTTTCCATCCTGAGAACAAATTTGTTTGTTTTACACCAAAGACGCAATAGTCGCGTTAACAGTAGGTCAAAGAACTTATGTTGTGAAACTGCTGCCCCTTTGCAATTTCAAAGAACGCGAAAGCAGCATACTGGCACTTTTCGCCTGCGTGCGAGGTACGCACGTTTCAGTTGGTGAGCCAACGGAGTGGAAGCGGAACATCTTGAGGGGGTTTGCCACCGTCTGTGGGGATTATTGTGGCGCCATGACAATAGAGGGGAGCGCGGCGTCGTCGCCGTCGTCGCATAATAGGATTCGCGCGTCTCATTGTGCTTTCACTGCGGCGGGTAGTAATGCGTCAAAAGAGGCGCTTACCGTTACTGGCGCCGAGTTCACGCTTAGCAGAGCCGGGGTGTTTCGCGGAAACGACGGTGCCATTTTCCGTAAAATAAGGGAATTGTTTACAAAAGGGCAGAAAGGTAATACCACTGCTCAGGTAATAAAGAGCATAAATATGACCTTGGAAAACTTTTATTTTCTCCAGTTATCTTTCTCGATGTCTTCGTAACTCTCTCGCAGACCAAAGTGACGTAAATGAAATAATAAGTATTATTTCTCCCACTGTGCAATACCCACCTCACCCAACTCATTTAAATCAGAAACACATTATGGTCGTTAGAAGGCAAGATGGTTTGTGAAATGTATCTCAACTGCCAAAAATCCGTTTACTTCTCCGCTTCAGATATACTTTTCTGTAACAAACTACCCAGTAACCTACGTCTCAAGCAAAACATCTAAGCAATGAAGAGGATATTATAGCTTACCCTATTACCCTTGGCGTAGTCTTCTTCTCGTAATACCTTAGCTGGCTTCCTTCTATCCAACAACGACCCTTTGTTTCTGTCGCTTTTTCAACAGAAAATATAAGTCCCTCATTCCTATCTGTTTCTGTTTTCTTTCCTCCATTTCATATCTTCACCTTATCCTCCTATCTTTTCCTTCTCTAGACATGTTCACTCTCCTCCAGATTAGATTCTTTTTAGATGACTATCACATTTCTGTTGGATATGATTACGATCATAATAAGATAGTACTTGACACAAACTAGACCTCTAATTTTAAAGTAGCATATGTAAAAGACTGCGTTACTGTTTACTTATAGTAATGAACATATTTGAGAAATGTCAGCTGAGAGCGAATTTTAACTCCACTGTGCAGTGCAGGTTAAATCTGTGTTCTAGACTGGGACTGGACCCTGGCACATATCTGTTCTGTTACCTGCTACGCTCATATGACACGAGTGACTCTTCTCTTTGCGTGCGTAACAGCCGAGTTTGAGACCGCGACATACTTGGATATTTGATACGCAGCTTTACGAAGCTCTGTATGGAACTTTGGGCTAAACCAGATAGCAGCATTCCTAGGATATAGCTCTTATACAAACAGTTCGTTTATTTGCTTACCTGGTCAGGGGGAGCGGGGGGGGGGGGGGGGCAGCACAATGCACATTGCACATTTATTGAGAGGCTATTGAAACCTTACTCTGGAACCGCAAGAGTTTACAACACCACAGAATCTAGTGTTTTTGGTAATGCGACTCAGAAAGTACCACATGTGGTACCATACAGGAACGTTCAGCGAAGCTGTTGTTGTTGTCTTCAGTCCTGAGACTGGTTTGATGCAGCTCTCCATGCTACTCTATCCTGTGCAAGCTTCTTCATCTCCCAGTACCTACTGCAACCTACATCCTTCTGAATCTGCTTAGTGTATTCATCTCTTGGTCTCCCCCTACATGTGGTACCATACAGGAACGTTCAGCGAAGCTGTTCCCCTCAAATATTTCCTGAACTGTTTAAGATATTGTAAATCTGTTTCAGTCAGTTGTTCCTGTCAGTGCTGTCCTCATATTCGTTACCTCGACAATTCTTCGAAGAACCACCGCACTCCTTATATTATCAGACCTAATTTTCGACATTCTTCTGTAGCACCACATCTTAAATGCTTCGATTCTCTTCTGTTTCGGTTTTCCCACAGTGCATGCTTCACTGTCGTAAAGTGCTGTACTCCAAATGTGAATCTCTTCTTCAAATTAGGCTTATGTTTGATACTCTTGGTCAGGAATGCCCTTTTTGTCAGTACTAGTCTACTTTTTAAGGCCTCCTTGCTCCGTCCGTCACTGGTTATTTTGCTGCCTGACTAGAAGTATTCCCTAACTTCGCCTATTTCGTCAATTGTGATGATGATGTTAGAGTTGTGTCACCCACAACTGCTCGGTCAGCAGCGCCAATACAAAGTCCCAATTTTTACACTGTCCAATTTTTCTCCACAGTTCAATCCAGCCACTTTCACAAATGATGATGATGGTGAAATGATGAGGACAACACAAACACCCAGTCACCACCGGGCAGAGAAAATCCATATCCCGGAGGGAATCGAACCCAGGACCCTGTGACCCAGAGGCAGCAATGCTAGCCTCTGGACCACGAGCTGCGGACAGCAGTTGCGATGTTAAGTTCCTCGCTGTTCTCATTTCTAATACTTCTCATTACTTTCGTCTTTTTTCGGTATACTATTGAAAGGAGTATACTGAGGCGCACTTGAATGTGGCACCAGAATAAGATAAGAATATTAATAAAATAAAATGAAACTAGTGTACTATAAACAATGGATGTCTCTGATACGCTCGATAATGTGGATCGCTGACTGCGCGTGACTACAGAACCAAAGATACTGTACTGCTCTGTTGGAGTAAGAGAGCTCTGGGCGCACAGTTGTAGGTAGCGGTGTGTGAGGGAAAGACGATGGAGTAGGCAGTTTCTGTGGTGTGCTGTGTGAAGCCACCAAGAGCTAGATTAATGTAGATATGTCAATACTGTTGAACATGGAAGCAGAAGTCTTCATGGAAACAAGGTAAAGATTTAAATAATTATGATTTCTGTTTTTGCCAGCACGTTAGTATAGATGACTTGGCTGATAATTTGTAATTTTTGAGTAACCCCAGAGTGTACGTAAACTGTTTTGAGAAAAAGACTAGTTAGATATTTGACTTTTGTAATGCTTTTCTAGATTTTCTAACAGAGCAATGTGAAATTTGATAATTTGCATTTATGTTGGATTAATGAAGTTAGATAATACTTGCTGTTTAAATCTCATTGTTTGTGAATCATCTGTGGGTAATGTAACTTAAATTGTCAGATGTTTTTGAAAAGCCAGACGTAACTTGCAATATAATTTTGCTACAAAAAGAGCCATAATCAGTACCGCCTCCCAGTCCAGATCATATATTTTGAAAAGAAGTTGAATATTCTTAAATGTTCTCGTTTATCAGGCAAAAGAATTTCATGTGCATTTAAAAGTATTAGGGCCAGCACTGCACACTGCTGAGCCTGTAGCTAGTATTCATATTTTTTATGAGAGACCAGAATATATCGCGTTACTCCATTGCTGCTTCAGAGGTATTTGTTATGTGCACAGGAACCAAACGTATCAGTTTTGAACAGGGCCACGTGATTCAGTGCCTAAGGGGATGAATGTTTTTTGCAGTAACTGAATTTCGTTATTGGTGTTGGGAGTTGCATTGCCCAATCGATTCGTGTAAAGTTTTGCTAACAACAACACAGAGTAAGCACATCACTTGCAGTTACAACACGCAACACGACAACTAGAGTTTTGTATCCATTCCAGAGTTCAGACATTCTTTCAACATAATCATAAGGCACACCTTTTTTTAATAAAAAGAACGTTACACTCTCAGTCCATATTCTCTACGCATTACATTGTTCATCCCAACAGATCCTGTAATTCTTCTTCATTTCACTGAATACAACGAGAAAATAACTGAGGAAGCAAGTTGCAAGTGCTACTCAAGATGGAACGGTTGTCAGGGGAGAGGGCATTTGGAAATTTGTGGTAAGTTCCTATGAGACCAAGCTGCTGAGAACACCCGACCCAGGCTTAGGCAGCACTTAATCTAACTTAACCCTTAGCTCACGAGCTGTGGTCTCTCAGACTGCGTGAAAATTTTCGAACTCTCTCTACAAAGCCAGTTGCGGTAGAATGCTTCTATACTCCCCCTACCCTCCTTAAATTGCCAAGCCTACGATGTTTTGTTGTCGGCTTTTGTGTTTATTGTTGACACGTGTTATTGATAGGTGTTGGAGTCGCCTAGACCGCGTCTCGTGAACTGTACACCTACTTTCTTCAGTACGGTACCGTATAGCTCAATACGTGTTGACACGATTGTGTCATTTTTACTTTCCAGAGTTTGATGAAATTGTTAGTCTATGGAGGAAGGAGTCAATGATATAGATCAAGAAATAAACGAAAATGACTACGACTTTACATTAACCAGTGATCACAGTTCTGCTGTCGAACAAGAGTATAATTCAGAGGAAGAACTTCAGGAAAGTTGTGATGTGGATTTATCTGTTTCTTCAATGAAATACTTAAAGTGTCTGTTAAAATTGAATGTTTTCCGAGTGGTGATAAAAATGTTGTTCCCAGCAATGAATGCCTATTTGACAGAGTTTCTTTTTGTGCTTATCGCGTGGAATTTTTATGCGCAAATTTAAACCCTGGAATTTAGTTTTATTTGTAAATCTATTTGTTACAGAGAATGTATAGTTTTTCCGAATGTAACATTCAGTACTCTAACAGTCTATTTATGTGACTATTTAAAAGAACCACACAAAATTATGTGCTATTGTGTGGTAAGCAGTAGAATGCTGCAGGCTTTGTTTAGTTCTATAAAATAAACTAGAAGTATTTAAACAACACTTAAATAATTGTAAAAATTAATATTACATAGCATAAATTAAAAAATTTCAAATTATTTTTGCCTTAAATCTCGGTTTAAACATAGCGGTCCCAAAGTGTTTAAACATAGGGGACCCATAGACCCTACTTCGTGGCATACGTTACGGAGAAGTCACCTCGCGTTGTTAAGGGTTAAACTTACTTTCGCTAAGGACAACACACACACCTTTGACCGAGGGAGGACACGAGCCTCCGACGAGGGGGAGCCGCGCTAACCGTGGCTAGGCGCCTCAGACCGCGCGGCTCAGATGAGAGGAGCTTAAGGCGGGCAGCATCAAAGCAGTCAGAAGACTAAAATAAATAAAATAAAATAAGAGAGAGGGAGGGAGAGAAAGAGAGAGAGAAAGCGATACCATTTTATAGCCGTATTAATTAGAGAGATACCGGTCTCAAGTTCACGTTTTCAAATGGACCTATAGCAATATCCCCAGTTAAAGCAGGAGTTCTGGAAGAAACAAATTGGCCTGCGTTTCACTCATCGAAATCCGATTGGTAGTTACGAAGAAACTACAATATTTATATTGAAACGTCCCCTTAGAAAAATTATACATGACTGTGCTTAATCTGATACACAATATTTTGTTAGCGCAACGCAATCTGACTTTCAGAAATCCCTACACAAGAATGGCCCTGACTAGCATTAATCTATACCTTTCACAAATCACTTACCTCACAAAAATCTTCGCTACTCAAGCTACTGCAATACAGCAAGCGCCACTACTGACAGGTAAATAAAAGATTCAAACTATGCAAGGCACTAACTACTGATAGGGATAGTTAGCAAATGAAAGATATTAATAGAGAACAAACAATGTATTTACCTTGATATCATTATATATATATAGCAGTTCATGACAAATTACAAAACTCCGCCATCTCTTTCCCCACATCCACCACTGCTGGCGGCTCACCTCCAACTGCGCAACGCTACGCGCTGTTCACAGCCAGCTGCCTAACACTACAATGGCGAGTATTACAACAATTCAAAGCAGCCACAGACTGCACACAGCACAGCCAGTGATTTTTATACAGAGGTGGCGTTACCAATAAAAAAACCTAAACAGCCTACTTACAATATTTTAGGTTTTTGGCTATGAAATCGACTGCGGAGTTTCCTGTTTTTATACGGAACTGACCCGTCTGGCTAAAGGCGCGCTCCAACTCACCGAAGTTGACAGCTATCCGACTAGGCTATCGCTTGGATGGGTGACCGTTCGCGTCTGCCAAGCGCTGTTGACGAGCGGCGTCACTCAGCCCGTGCGAGGCAAACTGAGGAGCCACTTGACTGAGAAGTAACGACTACCAGCTGGGAATGACACGGAGATCGGTCGATACCATTGGGCCTCCTAAGGTCTGTTCGGACGGAGTTTAGTTTACCAGCAACAGAAATTACTATCGTCAGTATCAATCAAATTCTCAAACAGCCGTATAGCTATTTTGTTTTATTTTAACGACAACCACTTTTGGCTTTGCTTGATACCGTTTTCAGGTCCCTGCATAATAAGAGAGTATACATGTAGTGCATATCAGGGCGTATAAAGCAAGCTTACAGAAACTGATGGGTAATCATAAAACCTCTTAAAGCGACAAAGTAAAGTAGTGGCATTCAACCAGATCTCTGTGTGCATCCAGCACAACAGACTAAACCAATTGTACAAATTTGTTAGTCATACAACTGTTTAACACCACTGATTTACAAGAGAACATGTAAAAACATTAAAAAAGTTAGAACTATACAGTGTACAGTCAGGAGCTCCTCTGAAACAAAGCTTGTCCTTTTTTTAAATATAAAATCCTTTATAATTCATACAGATGAAGAAACCGCTGGTATCTTAGGTTTTATCTTCATTTAAAGTAAAATGTCGCACAGTAATCTATGAAGTATAATAACATGCATATTTACGGCCTAGGTAGCATCACAACTGGTGTGAATTCCTAAGGGACCAAACTTATGACGTCATCGGTCGCTAGACTTACACGCTACTTAAACTAACTTATGCTAAGGACAACATACACATGCATGCCCGAGTGACGAATCTCCGGCGGGAGGGGCCGCGCTATCCGTGACATGGCGCCTCTAACCACGCGGCCACTCCGAGCGTCATCACAACTGGTGATATAATTAGTTGTCGCAGCAACAAAACAACTTGACGCAAAACCCAACGGCAGACGACATATTAAGAGAAAAACAGCATGCAAAGAGCACACTAAGAATATTCACAAATACCTTATGGGCCAAGGTTATACAGCAAACCGAAATAAAAATATATGATTTCGTATCCTTTATTTCACCCGACGGGTCGGCATTACCACAGTGAAACAAACCAACAAGGATCTCAAATCCTAATTAAGTAAGGGGAGCTCTCTAAGTTCTCAGGTGTTAAATAGTTTTATAACTAACAAACATGTACTCATGTTTTAGACTATTGTGCTGGATTTGGTTAACGCCACTACTTTCATTTCTAGCTTTAAGCGCTTTTATGATTACCTGTCCGTTTCAGTAAACTTGCTTTGTACACCCTGATATACACTACATTTACACTCTTTTACTATGCAGGGGTTTGAAGACGGCATAGTGGAATGCCGAAACTGGTAGTCGTTAAAATAAAATGACATCTTAGGTACACGGCTTTTGGAGAATTTGATTGATATCGACAATTGCTTAACCATCCTGTCCATGATGGACCAAGCCGGCCGGAGTGGCCGAGCGGTTCTAGGCGCTACAGTCTGGATCCGCGCGACCGCTACGGTCGCAGGTTCGAATCCTGCCTCGGGCATGGATGTGTGTGACGTCCTTAGGTTAGTTAGGTTTAAGTAGTTCTAAGTTCTAGGGGACTGATGACCTCAGAAGTTAAGTCCCATAGTGCTCAGAGCCAACCAACCAACCATCATGGACCAACAGAGATTGAAATTACTATTGTTTCATTTGAAAGAAAAAGAATCTAATACCAATATCTCTGCAATTAACGTATTTACGAAAAGTGAATATACGTCATTGGGCGAGGACTTTCAGTTCATGAGAATGATGATATTTTGAAGATTTTCGGAAATATCTGAGGTGGACTGATTAGCTTAATCACTCTGTGTTTTGTTCCAAACAAATGTTAAGCACTTGTAAAAAGATACTTTTATGACTATAACCATTCTGCTGAAACTAACCTGTTTCTACGGGTTATTACCTAAAGATTAGGGTCGGCACCAACTCTGACCATACAACTAATGAAAGGTTTGGCCGAGTAGGAAAATAAATTAGTTTGATCACAGGCCAAAAACTCATAAAAATGCATACGTTGTGATGTCGCTTACAGCGGATACGATGTAATTATTAGTATTGCCCGTGCACTGTTCACGAGAATCAAACATTTAGAATAAAACAGAAAATGCATGAACACTGTGCATAAGATCAGCTCCCAGCAACGCACCTGAAAATAAGACTTAATGTAAAGCATTTGTTTTAAAATAAAAGGGGAAACCAATCACTGGACCTGTGCGTAAGGAAACGCTTTGGATGTGCTAACCGGGAAAGCTATGAGGTGAGTGGCTTAGGTGCAAAAACGTAACCTCGGAGTACAAGAGCAAATTGTGGATAAAATCATTTATACCTAAGATAAGGATGTGAGGCATGTACACAATTCCTGATAACATTAATTCCTAAAACATTAAAGAAAAGCATCGATACATTCAACGTTATAATCTACACCTAAAACCACTGGTGTGAATCATTCATACAACTGCTGTTGCCTGATAACTGATCGCAATAATTCGTGAAACGGTACACGTTTCACAGTACACCCGCGTGCCAACGTGGTTTGTGGAGACGCAGTTTCTAGGTATCGTGGCCAAGTTGCAACAATATCACATCACACAATCATGAACAGTTAAGATTCTTTAAAGCAAACATGAGATCGGACAGTTAGTGATGACGGTAGCCCAAGAAACTCTAATGTTCAACCACGAGGTTGGCTCCCCACGGACGAAAGATACATAGAGAAAGGAAAATTTACGAGAAGGCAAAGCTATTAATATTTAGAAAAATAAAAGCTTATACAGACACAGCTGAAGGCAAACAGACATTCATTCAGGAGCGAGTGCTCACTTCTTATCGACACCTTTGTGAGGCGCTCTTCCGGCGGATCCAAGTCTGCTATAGAAATTTCCTAAAATAAAAATCTGCCAAAGTTTTGCATTCCTTGCTGCGACAAGGCAGAGCAATCTTTCAGAGTTGAAAAGCGAGACCAAAAGCTAACAGCTCTCCTCTCGTCAAGTAACAACGCGCCACGGGGTCAGTCTAACTCACCCTTCTTCGACTGGAGCACAGCTGTGGACGCTTCCCGTACCGGCGGCAGACTGCCTGCCTTTTTCTTCTCCAGCCTCTTCCACGCTCCGCGTGACCCGGAAAACCCAAAGCTGCCATTTCCGCCACCAAGCTAACGCAGGTGGATTTCTCACAAGCAGCGCAAACTTCTTTGCCTACTTGACCACTACGAGAGCTGGCTATTCTGTACAACTGCTGCTGAATCTGTTCGGCTATCGCAGACTTTCTGCAGCAGACTACGCCACCATCTAGCAACGTGACACACAACCACATTCATTCAACCACACTACTATGAGAGTTATGAGAAAAGAGAAATAAGGAGAAAAAGAGGAATGCTAGTGAGAATGGGCTACCGGACTAATGAAAGGTGGCTACAGGACCCTTTCACTGCCAGTCAAAGTTCTCTGTAAAATAGTAGTATAGTACTGATATTAGATTCGTCAACCTTCAAACATTGAAAGTGCACAAATACAGAATTCATAAACATTACAACAGACATCACTTTTAAAATAATTTCATTCGCTTTTAGCTGCTCGATTTCGAATACTTTCCTTGTAAATTACTATGAAGATAAGCGCACTACTATCTATATCTACTTAGTGGAAGTAATTCTTCTAGATGACCTCGCTTGAAGGAGCGAGTATGGATACCTTAAGTTTATTACCGTGCTTTATGGGAGGAAACTCATCGCGCGTCATCAGTTTAACGGGTTCCCCGATAAGAGCTGATTCCCGTCTGGTCGGGAGCGGCAGTGATCCTTGCATGCAGCCAGTGTGACGTCACATCGTTCGCGCTCGATTTGCCAGACGGGACACGGCCCCCAGATGACGTGACGCCAGCGCTTTTACGACAACATAACACAGCCGCGTGCAGTTTAGCGGGGCGCGTCACTGCAGCGGCGCATGGAAATGTTCGCACGGGCGGCCCACAGGCGGGGAACGATTTACATAGCGGCGGAAAAACCAGGTGCCGAGTGGAGCTGCGTCCGCGACGGCGGATCGGGGGCGGGATGAGTGCGTAATGCGCAGCTGCGCGTGTGTAAACACTTTGCAACAGAGCTGAAAACCTGCTGGAAAACCGCTCGTGGCGTGGGGTCGCTACGTCGCCCAGCCTTCCTCCTATGGCGACGATTCCAGCAGTGATTTAAGAGCAGTAGTGGTGTCGAATTAAATTTGTTTTCACAGAAAGAGCATCAGCCATGCTGAAATATTATACAGCGTGACATTTAGATTTGTACTGGAAACGACGTACAGATCATTTTGAAACAAATCGAAAAACTACGGGGTGTTCAAAAAGTCTCTCCGCAGTGCCGTATGATTGTTAGCCGCGCTTGCCGTATGATTGATCGCCTGCCTGGGTTACTTCCCTTCAAGTGGCCCCTCCCAGCATTCCACTGTTCCGTTTCTCTCAGCCAGCATCGGTAGTATCGTTGGTGTGTGTCCGTTTCGTGTTGACGTGAACCGTTACGTTTAGTTCCTTTGTTCGTTTGTATTGTTTTTGTCACTGTTAAAATGCTAGCCATTGAAGAACGTGTGTTTTTAGTCGAACAAGTGTTGAAAGCTGGTGGTAAATACACAGTTTCAGTTCATCAAACATTTAATTCAGTTTCCCCGGAGACAACACTGCCACATCGCGATACTGTGCGAGACTTGATTAACAAATTTTGATGTACGGGTTCAGTGACAGATGCACCGAGAAGTGGTCGTCGTACCGTTTTGTCTGAGGATAAACTACTTTATATTTCCGATAAAATGTCCATGAGTCCAAACAAGTCAGTAAGAAAACTCGCCCAGGAAGTCGATGTTAGTGTCGGAACGGCCCATACAGCTGTAAGAAAAAAATTAGAACTTTTCCCATACAAAGGGGCAGTCGTGCAGGAACTGAAAAATACTGATTATGACAAGAGACTGCATTATTGTCAATGGTTCAAAAATATCGTTCAACAAAATGGAAGGAATATTCTTAATGAAACGTTTTTCACTGATGAGGCGTGATTTCATTTATTCGGGTACATCAACTCGCAAAACTCTCGTATGTTGAGTACTGCAAATCCATTGTGTATCCATGAGGAACCACTTCATTCTGTGAAAATAGGAGTTTGGATTGCAATTTCTAGACGTCGGATTGTGGGTCCCATATTTTCCAACGAAACAATAAACGTATAACGATACTGCAGTGATTTTCTGTACCCATTCATAGGAGAACTTGCGTTAAGCGAAATAGTGAAGGGTTATTTTCAACAAGATGGTGCAACCGCGCATACAGCTCGTCTTTCAATGTCACTGCTTGCTGATGTTTTTGGTGATCGCATAATTCCACAGGGACTTTGGCCTCCACGATCGCCTGACCGAACACCACCTGACTTTTTCTTCTGGGGTGCAGCGAAAGCGACTGTCTATAAAAACCGTCCAAAACCCGTCGATGAATTGAAAACTGTAATATCCACATTTACTGATTCTGTTACAGAAGAAATGTAACAGCTTGTGTTTGGAAACATGATTAGACGACTTGAATTGTGTATTCAAGTACAAGGGGGACACTTTAAACATTTAATGTGAAAATGTTTAAGTGAAAATGAATATTCAATAAGTTAATAACTTGTAGAGGGCTATTACAAATGATTGAAGCGATTTCATAAATTCACTGTAACTCCATTCATTGACATATGGTCACGACACTCTACTGATACGCAGAAAAACTCATAAAGTTTTGTTCGGCTGAAGCCGCACTTCAGGTTTCTGCCGCCAGACCGCTCGAGAGCGCAGTGAGAGAAAATGGCGACAGGAGCCGAGAAAGCGTATGTCGTGCTTGAAATGCACTCACATCAGTCAGTCATAACAGTCAACGACACTTCAGGACGAAGTTCAACAAAGATCCACCAACTGCTAACTCCATTCGGCGATGGTATGCGCAGTTTAAAGCTTCTGGATGCCTCTGTAAGGGGAAATCAACGGGTCGGCCTGCAGTGAGCGAAGAAACGGTTGAACGCGTGCGGGCAAGTTTCACGCGTAGCCCGCGGACATGCTGGAAAATTGGCTCATGCCACAACTGGAGACCGACAGCGCCGACTTCATCTTTCAACAGGATGGTGCTCCACCGCACTTCCATCATGATGTTCGGCATTTCTTACACAGGAGATTGGAAAACCGATGGACCGGTCGTGGTGGAGATCATGATCAGCAATTCGTGTCATGGCCTCCACGCTCTCCCGACTTAACCCCATGCGATTTCTTTCTGTGGGGTTATGTGAAACATTCAGTGTTTAAACCTCCTCTACCAAGAAACGTGCTAGAACTGCGAGCTCGCATCAACGATGCTTTCGAACTCATTGATGGGGACATGCTGCGCCGAGTGTGGGAGGAACTTGATTATCGGCTTGATGTCTGCCGAATCACTAAAGGGGCACATATCGAACATTTGTGAATGCCTAAAAAAACTTTTTGAGTTTTTGTATGTGTGTGCAAAGCATTGTTAAAATATCTCAAATAATAAAGTTATTGTAGAGCTGTGAAATCGCTTCAATCATTTGTAATAACCCTGTATTTCACTGAGTTCGGTATATTCACTGCGGCATACGACATGCGCGGTTAACAATCATACGGCACTGCGGAGAGGCCTATTGAACACCCCGTACATTCCGTTTTCCACGAAGATAATTGTTTACGGTGCGCGGAAACGACAATTCGGAGGAACATTAAAGCAATTACAGGTTTATTCTTTTAGAGAAGAAGACAGCAACTAGCAACTATTGATAATGCCATTCATTTCCACAAATAGCGCCGTAACCTGTTCCGAATCGAGAGGTATATCTTCAGGTGGCTGTTTGTGTCAAGATGCACATTTGTCGAAATTTACATAGATGTTTGACTTTTTATTCCCTTTTGTGGCGAAAGATTCTTGGGATGGCGATGCTCTACAGTAAAGACGATGTTAGAAACGACCAGTTTAAACGTAACTATTTTTCATAACGATCGAACAAAATGTGAACAGATCTTTAATACTGAGTTGCCGTTACATTTTACTACGTCGAATATCCCGCGTAATTTTGTTGGAAAGTTGTCTCCTTGTATTCACAAAATATTACAGTGTATACGCAGCACTTATTTCGATTGTGTATAACATGGGAAAATCTACACAAAGATGGCGATACGACAAACACAACAGTGAAACGAAATAATGTCTCAGAGTTATTACAATATATTCATAGATTTGACAGTAGAAAATTTGGAAGGAATAAATGTTACATTACATGCATTTAACATTCAGTAAGCATTAATTGCAAATAAATTCAACAAAGGTAACAAGTAATTTGCTAGGAAATGTTACTTAAATATGTTATGTACATATTGTGGTATACCAAGGAACAAAATAAGGGGCGAGAAATAAATAAATAAACGAAGGAAGAAATTATATTGCTTCACGAGTAGATTGATACGGCTATTGAGCCATGCTGCGGCTTGCGTTGGTGCTGTTTGTAGGTTTCCGCCCTGTGTTGGAGGCCAGACGGTATCGTTTAGTTGGTATGGTTGCGGTTGTTTGTCTTCTTCTCGTGTTGACTGGCGCCACTCGGTTTTACAAGCGTTTCCTGTCCCCTAGTGGCGGCAGCGGCGGTTATCGATATGTAGTAACTGTGGCCCTATCTTTGGGGAGACGTCGTGTAAGTAGGCTGTTTAGATTTTTTTATTGGTAACGCCACGTAGCGCTCTGTATGAAAATCACTGACTATGCTGTGTGCAGTTTGAGGCTGGTCGGCATTGTTGCAATAGTCGCTATTGTAGTGTTGGGCAGCTGGATGTTAACAGCGCGTAGCGTTGCGCAGTTGGAGGTGAGCCGCCAGCAGTGGTGGATGTCGGGAAGTGAGATGGCGGATTTTTTTAGAGCGGATGATCTGGACGTGTGTCCATCGCAAACAGTACACTGGTAAGAATGGATGCCATGAACTGCTATATATATTATGACTTTTGCACACTGTTAAGGTAAATACATTGTTTGATCTCTATCAAAATCTTTCATTTGCTAACTACGCCTGTCAGTAGTAAGTGCCTTCAGTAGTTTGAATCTTTTATTTAGCTGGCAGTAGTGGCGCTCGCTGTATTGCAGTAGTTTGAGTAACGAAGATTTTTGTGAGGTAAGTGATTTGTGAAAGGTATAGGTTAATGTTAGTCAGGGCCATTCTTTTGTAGGGATTATTAAAAGTCAGATTGCGTTGCGCTAAAAAATATTGTGTGTCAGTTTAGTGTTGATCAGAATAGGTAAAGAGCGAAATGTCTGAGTACGTTCAGTTTTGCTCAGCTGTTTGAAAATCAAACAATGTAAGAGATTTATCAGCACAGTAATTCAATAATTTTTCTAAGGGGACGTTTCACTCGTTGTTTTTCCGGGTCGTGTGAGTGGCGAGTTCGGTTATGGACTGAGGAGAACCCAGGTCCGTGCAGTGCAGAAACACTCTGGGACCGCTGGCGGCACGCGTGGACTGCCAGATGGAAGGGCTGTGGTCGCGAGGGTGCACGACCTCGTCGTAAACCGGATGCAGCAAGCTTTATGATGAGTGCATTTCAATGCGAGTAGCCAAACCACCGTTGTGAAATCCCTCGATTCTCCAGTGACTTGGGTTCCTGTTGCTGCTCGTAGTGTCGCTTAGGCGAAGAGCAGCGAGCGGAGTGCTTGGGGAAGGCGGATCTGATTAGCTTTCCTCGACTTATTATTACTATTTACTGCGTTCAACATGTTACAATTTGTTAAGTTCAACCAGCGGTAATTTTCCTTACCTGGTGACCGCTAACGCACAAGTTACCTGCCCTGGGGGTTAGTGTATTTAACGACAGTGTACATTTCCTCGCCTTGCTGCTGCTGTCCAGTAAGGCTTGTACTTATGGCAGCTTTCTTGATTGTAGGCCGGTTGATAATTCCTCTACTCTGGTGGTGATTATTTTTTTCTCATTCTGGGAGCTCTAAAAACAGCATGTGGATATATTGCAGACCGTCGGTTCCGGTTTTGGCGTATTGTTCCATCGTTGCATTTGGTTTATCGGACATGAGGTAGCTTCAGCAAGATTATCATTGGTCATTCGTTAGACTGCCACTAGTCTGAGTTACCATCTTGTGAAGTGAATGCAACTCTTGACTGCCTATCTCATCACTTGTGAAAGTGTTAGTTGCCAGACCTTCTCAGAGGTCGATTCCTGGAGCACTGTCTGGATCAGTTGCTTGTTTTTTTTTCTTTTTTTTATTAACTTCTGCTATTTGCTGTTTTACAGCAGGTTTGAAATTTTTTTATATTATTGCCATTCCTGGCGTGTGAGGCCTCCAGCTGTGTTCGTGGTCATTTGCTTTAACACTTTAATTTGGTATTTGTATTTTAGCAGTAAGCCTTAAAACCTTATTTATTGCCATTCCTGGCGTCTGATGCCTTCTGCTGTGTTTGTGGCGACTTGCCTTTAATATTTCAATACTTGTAATTTGTAAGTTGCAGCGAGTTATAAACAATTCCTAATTTATTGCCATTCCTGGCGTGTAAGGCCTTCTACCCAGATCACAGTGGCTTCCTTTTAAAACATTGTTTATTTACACTGTTGTTTATTCCTTCATTAATAACGCGTGGTATTTTTAGTAACTGATTGCGGCCCCGTCCACAATCGTAACCGAATCCTGCCTTCCCGTGGCTACCACCAAGCTTCAGCTATCTTTCTCAGCATTATGTAACATCTGGATGTATTCTTTCATGCTTTTTACTCTATTTCTGATGTTAGTTGTATGCATTCCAAATAGAGATTTTGATGAGCTGTTCAAGCGTATGACATTAAAATGTTCTTTGAACCGAATGTTGAAGCTTCTATCAGTTTTTCCTGCACAGTGCAAGGGCAGCTTTCGCAGCTGTGTTTATATATGCTTCTGTATGAAGGATTGTTATTCCTTAAGATATGAATAGATAGCTGCTGAAATTTGTGGTTTATGTGGAAGCTTATATTTATGCGTGTTTTTTTAAACAGATTAGTTTTTTTGTAGGATATGCTCGGTAAAATGAGGAAAAGAGACGCATGTTCTGCTGCTTTCCACTGTCTTTTGTGTTAAAGCCATATGTGTCTGTTGAGAGGCTTTATTCTCTGATATATTTTGGTTTTCTTCTGATAGTTTATCAATTATCTTAGGGCTATAGCCATTGTCTGAGGCTATGGTTCTGAATATACCGATTATTTCATGTTGTTCAAGTGGTTCAAGTGGAGTTTTATGTAGGTGATTCAAAATGGACGTAAAATATGTCATCTTATGCTGCTATTGATGGGAAGTAGAGCTGTTGGAGTACACGTCGGCAACTGTTTGCTTTATGTGAATTTCAAAATGTTACTTTCAGGAGATTTTTAAGTTTGAGAAGTTGGAGTTGTTGGTTTCATGCTCATCTGGAAATTTAATGACCTGAGCATGTTGCTAATATTTGTTGCTAATGTGTATATTTTCTGATTGGTGCCATCAGAAACACATATCTTTTATACTAGATGGTGTTCCTACCGATGTGAAGTTAACTTTGAAACATATTTGCTCTAAGTGGTTTGGGTGAACGTCTGCTTACTTCCCAGCTAGGCTGCTACCCGTTACCAACGCATCTTTCCGTGTGTATATTTTGTTATTAAAATTAAAGTAATTGTATAATAGTCCCAATGTAAGTAACTCAGTGAGCTTGTAGAGCTCTGTCATGTTTAGCTTCTTATGATGAAGCAGATGGTTCCTGATTATATTTGTGGTGTACTCTATAGGGATATTATTACAGAGGTTGACGATGTTGAGTGATGGCATTTTGGCTGTCGGTGGTATGTGCACATCCTTAATTTCGACAGTGAGTTCATACGTGTCCCCACATGTGTTCAAAGGTATAATAGATGTTCAGAAGTGCTAGCAGTTTGTTATTTAATCTGTATGCAGGTGGCAGCCAGAATCAACAAGAGCCTTGAATGGATAGTTCTTCTTCTGGGTCTAAGGCTCTGACCAAAGGTGAGGTGCAATGGTTTCATGGTGATGCAGTCACGCACTTCCCACTACGTTAGGAGGAAATTAGCGTTCTTATGTGTTTCTTAGTTTTGGCCTGAAAATTTAGAAGCGGAGTCTAAGTTACTAGCCATCACATGACTGATAAACTATCACAAAAAATTTAAAAAAATCCTCAGACAACAAAGCCTCACACAAGATATCAATGAAGTCAACACAACGTACGGTTGAAAGCACCAGAAAATATGTCTCGTTTTGTGTTTTAGGGAGCATGTCTAACAAAATAAGTAATGTTTAAAAACACAAACATAAATATAAGCTTCCACACAAACCACACACTTCAGCAGGTAGCCACTCATCACCCAAGGAATAACAATCTCCGACACAGAGTATCAGGTATACATGAAGTCATCTTCCAAAACTGTTCCTTGTGGTGTACAACACAAACTGGAGAAGCTCCAAGATACGGTTCAACGAATAGTTACATGCTACAGGTTTGATCAACCTATCGAAATCTGCTCTTGGAATTCATACACTTGTCAACGGACATCGTGAAGAAAGGATTCAAGGCCATATCCAGATATGGAATCACCTTGAGGAAGATAGCTCTATGAATCTACATGTTTGATCAACCTATCGAAATCTGCTCTTGGAATTCATACACTTGTAAACGGACATCGTGTAAAAAGGACTGAAGAGCATTTTCCAGATATGGAATTACCTTGAGGAAGATAGCTCTATGAATCTACGTGAAGAGATAGAAGGCTATGTACAAATGTCCTCGCCTAATTGAATAGGCAGAATTAGTCAGCGAAACATTTATACAATATATCACTCACCTCCTTTCCAGTTTAAAACAAAAATAAACACTACTCCCTTTGACAAGACCAGCAGTCTAATGTTGTTGTTGTTGTTGTTGTTGTCGTCTTCAGTCCTGAGACTAGTTTGATGCAGCTCTCCATGCTATCCTATCCCGTGCAAGCTTCTTCATCTCCCAGTACTTACTGCAACCTACATCCTTCTGAATCTGCTTAGTGTATTCATCTCTTGGTCTCCCTCTACGATTTTTACCCACCACGCTGCCCTACAATGCTAAATTTGTGATCCCTTGATGCCTCAGAACATGTCCTCCCAACAGATCCCTTCTTCTTCTCAAGTTGTGCCGCAAAATCCTCTTCTCCCCAATTCTATTCAATACCTCATCATTAGTTATGTGATCTACCCATCTAATCTTGAGCATTCTTCTGTAGCACCACATTTCCAAAGCTTCTATTCTCTTCTTGTCCAGACTATTTATCGTCCAGTTTTCACTTCCATATATGGCTACACTCCATACAAATACTTTCAGAAACTACTTCCTGACACTTAAATCTATACTCGATGTTAACAAATTTCTCTTCTTCAGAAACGATTTCCTTGCCATTGCCAGTCTACATTTTATATCATCTTTAATTCGATCAACATAAGTTATTTTGCTCCCCAAATAGCATAACTCCTTTGCTACTTTAAGTGTCTCATTTCCTAATGTAATTCCCTCAGCATCACCCGACTTATTTCGACTACATTCCATTATCTTCGTTTTGCTTTTGTCGATGTTCATCTTATATCCTCCTTTCAAGACACTGTCCATTCCGTTCAACTGCTCTTCCAAGTCCTTTGCTGTCTCTGACAGAACTACAATGTCATCGGTGAACCTCAACGTTTTTATTTCTTCTCCATCGATTTTAATACCGAATAGTTCTTTTGTTTGCTTTACTGCTTGCACAATATACAGATTGAATAACATCGGGGAGAGGCTACAACCCTGTCTCACTCCCTTCCCAACCACCACTTCCCTTTCACGCCCCTCGACTCTTGTAACTGCCATCTGCTTTCTGTACAAATTGTAAATAGCCTTTCGCTCCCTGTATTTTACCCCTGCCATCTTCAGAATTTGAAAGAGAGTATTCCAGTCAACATTGTCAAAAGCTTTTTCTAAGTCTAAAAATGCTGGAAACGTAGGTTTGTCTTTCCTTGATCTTTCTTCTAAGATAAGTCGTAAGGTCAGTATTGCCTCACGTGTTCCAACAATCCAACGGAATCCAAACTGATATTCCCCGAGATCGGCTTCTAACAGTTTTTCCATTCGTCTGTAAAGAATTCGTGTTAGTATTTTGCAGCTGTGACTTAGACATCACACAAAAATAAGGTAGCCCACTCAGTCACACATTAATACAGTTCTTAAATCAACGTAAACCTTCAACTATCCATCATATGTTAATACAATTTCTACTGTCGTGATATTTATTTATTTCTCACCACTTATTTTGTCCCCTGTGCATATCAAATATTTACGTACATACCATCATTTAAGTAGTATCTCCTAAAAAAACTGGTTGCAACATTCTTTGACTTCATTTCTAATTAATGCTCATTGAATGGTAAGTGCATATAGTGTAACGTTTTTTCTGTTGTCAAATCAATTTATACAGGTTGAATCACCTAAAACTTGCACTGTAATTATTGCGAGAGTAAAAAGTGCTATTAATCTACAGTTTTCATAGAATGGATTGGTAGTAGGATCTCATACCGTTCACCAATAAACAGATCGTAATAATACTCAGTAAATTTTTTGTGAAAACATACTCTTTTTTAAATGGAACAATGCCTATTTGCATTCACAAACGAAAACTAGGATATATTAGAAAGTCAGTGGTGTTCTTTTGCGAGATTCTAGTGCGGGTCGTTTAAAAGATTTAGTATTTTGAAAAGATCCCACAGCGACACTTGTTTGCGCCATTCAACGTGCATAGCTGCAAGGTACGATGTTGTTATGTTCGCTGTCAATGTGCTTGTGTGTTCCTTGAGTGCTCTGCAACTTGCTAGTCAGTTGGTGAGCGACAGTTGAAGCAGTGGGTCGTGTGGACGATGGGACTCACCAATACTTAGTAGAAGAAGCCGACATTTTCATGGTACATGGAGAGTGTGGGGCGAATGCAGTTCGTTGTTGTACGATGTCTGTGGCAAGATATCTCAATAGACGTTAACCATCTCGTTTATTTATCAGCCTCTTCAACCAGTTACGTGGATGTGGTAAACAACTAGACAACGTAACAGAAGGAAACAAGTGACGACAGGAGAGGGGGGAAATTAATGTTCTTGCTGCTGTCGCAGCCGATCCGCCCATTAGCTTCCGTCCGCAGCTCGTGGCCTAGTGATGAGATTCCCTTATGGAGGACATAGTGATTGACATCCCTGGGGTTGTGAAGCAGCTGAATGAGTTGAAAATAAATAAATCGCCAGTTCCTGATGGGATTCCAATTCGTTTTTACAGAGAGTACTCTACTGCATTGGCTCCTTACTTAGCTCGCATTTATCGCGAATCTCTTGCCCAACGTAAAGTCCCGACCGACTGGAAAAAAGCGCAGGTGACGCCTGTATATAAGAAGGGTAGAAGGACGGATCCTCAAAATTACAGACCAATATCCTTAACATCGGTTTGTTGCAGGATTCTCGAACATATTCTCAGTTCGAATATAATGAATTTCCTTGAGACAGAGAAGTTGCTGTCCATGCATCAGCACGGCTTTAGAAAGCATCGCTCCTGGGAAACGCAACTCGTCCTTTTTTCACATATCTTGCGAACCCATGGATGAAGTGCATCAGACGGATGCCATATTCCTTGACTTCAAGAGAGCGTTTGACTCGGTGCCCCACTGCAGACTCCTAACTAAGGTACGAGCTTATGGGATTTGTTCCCAAATATGTGAGTGGCTCGAAGACTTCTTAAGTAATAGAACCCAGTACGTTGTCCTCGATGATGAGTGTTAATCGGTGGTGATGATATCACCTGGAGTGCCCCAGGGAAGTGTGGTAGGTCCGCTGTTGTTTTCTATCTACATAAATGACTTTTTGGGTAGGGTGGATAGCAATGTGCGGCTGTTTGTTGGTGATGCTGTGGTGTACGGGAAGGTGTCGTCGTTGAGTGACTGTAGGAGGATACAAGATGACTTCGACAGGATTTGTGATTCGTGTAAAGAATGGCAGCTAACTCTAAATATAGATAAATGTAAATTAATGCAGATGAATAGGAGAAAGAATCCCGTAATGTTTGAATACTCCATTAGTAGTGTAGCGCTTGACACAGTCACGTCGATTAAATATTTGGGCCTAACATTGCAGAGCGATATGAAGTGGGACAAGCATTTAATGGCAGTTGTGGGGAAGGCGGATAGTCGTCTTCGGTTCATTGGTAGAATTTTGGGAAGATGTGGTTCCTCTGTAAAGGAGACCGCTTATAAAACACTAATACGACCTATTCTTGAGTACTGCTCGAGCGTTTGGGATCCCTATCAGGTCTGATTGAGGGAGGACATAGAAGCAATTCAGAGGCGGGCTGCTAGATTTGTTACCGGTAGGTTTGATCATCACGTGAGTGTTACGGAAATACTTCAGGAACTCGGGTGGGAGTCTCTGGAGGAAAGGAGGTGTTCTTTTCGTGAATCGCTACTGAGGAAATTTAGAGAACCAGCATTTGAGGCTAACTGCAGTACAATTTTACTGCCACCAACTTATATTTTGCGGAAACACCACAAAGATAAGAGAGATTAGGGCTCATACAGAAGCATATAGGCAGTCATTTTTCCCTCGTTCTGTTTGGGAGTGGAACATGGAGAGAAGATGCTACTTGTGGTACGAGGTACCCTCCGCCACACACCGTATGGTGGATTGCGGAGTATGTATATAGATGTAGATGTAGATGAGCATTGCTGCCTCTGGATCACGGGGTCCCGGGTTCGATTCCCGGCCGGGTTGGGGATTCTCTCTGCCCAGGGACTGGGTGTTTGTGTTGGCCTCACCGTTTCATCATTTCATGATCATCATTCGTGTCAGTGACTAGATTGGATTGGGCAAAAACGTTGGACTGCGTAAAAATTGGGAAGTTGTATGGGCGCTGATGACCGCGCAGTTGAGCGCCCCACAAATCAAACATCATTATCATCATCATTAGCTTCCGTGCAATAGCACGAGGAAATGGCAGCAGTCAGTAAAGTGTCCTACGCATTATCTATCGACGTAAGTTCCATCCCTGTCACATCTCTCTCCATCAAGAGATGCATGAAAACGATTGTGAGAATCGTATTGACTTCTGTACATGGGCATTAAGACAGGATCTACATCTACAGCTACATTTATACTCCACCCAACGGTGTGTGGCGGAGGGCACTTTACGTGCCACTGTCATTACCCCCCTTTTCTGTTCCAGTCGCGTATGGTTCGCGGGAAGAACGACTGTCTGAAAGCCTCCGTGCGCCCTCGAATCTCTCTAATTTTAAATTCGTGATCTCCTCGGGAGGTATAAGTAGGGGGAAGCAATGTATTCGATACCTCATCCAGAAACGCACCCTCTCGAAACCTGACGAGCAAGCTACACCGCGATGCAGAGCGCCTCTCTTGCAGAGTCTCCCACTTGAGTTTGTTAAACATCTCCGTAACGCTATCACGGTTACCAAATAACCCTGTGACGAAACGCGCCGCTCTTCTTTGGATCTTCTCTATCTCCTCCGTCAACCCGATCTGGTACGGATCCCACACTGATGAGCAATACTCAAGTACAGGTCGAACGAGTGTTTTGTAAGCCACCTCCTTTGTTGGTGGACTACATTCTCTAAGGACTCTCCCAATGAATCTCAACCTGGTACCCGCCTTACCAACAATTAACTTTATATGATCATTCCACTTCAAATCGTTGCGCACGCATACTCCCAGATATTTTACAGAAGTAACTGCTACCAGTGTTTTTTCCGCTATCATATAATCATACAATAAAGGATCCTTCTTTCTATGTATTCGCAATACATTACATTTGTCTATGTTAAGGGTCAGTTGCCACTCCCTGCACCAAGTGCCTATTCGCTGCAGATCTTCCTGCATTTTGCTATAATTTCCTAATGCTGCAACTTCTCTGTATACTACAGCATCATCCGCGAAAAGCCGCATGGAACTTCCGACACTATCTACTAGGTCATTTATATATACGAGGGCAGTTCAATAAGTAATGCAACACATTTTTTTTCTCGGCCACTTTCGGTTGAAAAAATCTGAAATTTCTTGTGGAATATTTTCAAACATTCCCGCTTCGTCTCGTATAGTTTCATTGACTTCCAACAGGTGGCAGCGCTGTACGGAGCTGTTAAAATGGCGTCTGTAACGGATGTGCGTTGCAAACAACGGGCAGTGATCGAGTTTCTTTTGGCGGAAAACCAGGGCATCTCAGATATTCATAGGCGCTTGCAGAATGTCTACGGTGATCTGGCAGTGGACAAAAGCACGGTGAGTCGTTGGGCAAAGCGTGTGTCATCATCGCCGCAAGGTCAAGCAAGACTGTCTGATCTCCCGCGTGCGGGCCGGCCATGCACAGCTGTGACTCCTGCAATGGCGGAGCGTGCGAACACACTCGTTCGAGATGATCGACGGATCACCATCAAACAACTCAGTGCTCAACTTGACATCTCTGTTGTAGTGCTGTCACAATTGTTCACCAGTTGGGATATTCAAAGGTTTGTTCCCGCTGGGTCCCTCGTTGTCGAACCGAACACCATAAAGAGCAAAGGAGAACCATCTGTGCGGAATTGCTTGCTCGTCATGTGGCTGAGGGTGACAATTTCTTGTCAAAGATTGTTACAGGCGATGAAACATGGGTTCATCACTTCGAACCTGAAACAAAACGGCAATCAATGGAGTGGCGCCACACCCACTCCCCTACCAAGAAAAAGTTTAAAGCCATACCCTCAGCCGGTAAAGTCATGGTTACAGTCTTCTGGGACGCTGAAGGGGTTATTCTGTTCGATGTCCTTCCCCATGGTCAAACGATCAACTCTGAAGTGTATTGTGCTACTCATCAGAAATTGAAGAAGCGACTTCAGCGTGTTCGTAGGCACAAAAATCAGAACGAACTTCTCCTTCTTCATGACAACGCAAGACCTCACACAAGTCTTCGCACCCGAGAGGAGCTCACAAAACTTCAGTGGACTGTTCTTCCTCATGCACCCTACAGCCCCGATCTCGCACCGTCGGATTTCCATATGTTTGGCCCAATGAAGGACGCAATCCGTGGGACGCACTATGCGGATGATGAAGAAGTTATTGATGCAGTACGACGTTGGCTCTGACATCGACCAGTGGAATGGTACCGTGCAGGCATACAGGCCCTCATTTCAAGGTGGCGTAAGGCCGTAGCATTGAATGGAGATTACGTTGAAAAATAGTGTTGTGTAGCTAAAAGATTGGGGAATAACCTGGTGTATTTCAATGCTGAATAAAACAACCCCTGTTTCAGAAAAAAAATGTGTTGCATTACTTATTGAACTGCCCTCGTATTGTGAAAAGCAATGGTCCCATAACACTCCCCTGTGGCACGCCAGAGGTTACTTTAGCGTCTGTAGACATCTCTCCATTGATAACAACATGCTGTGATCTGTTTGCTAAAAACTCTTCAATCCAGCCACACAGCTGGTCTGATATATCGTAGGCTCTTACTTTGTTTATCAGGCGGCAGGTAATGACAGTGGCACTTAAAGTGCCCTCCGCCACACACCGTTGGGTGGCTTGGGGAGTATAAATGTAGATGTAGATGTAAACTACCCGGTGGCGATCCTAACTTCACAACCACCAGAGGTTGGTTGCAAACACGGTAACGTCGTCATGGCATACGCCAGTTTTCAGTGACGAGCGAAAGTTTTTCGGTGGATGCAGTGGCTGCAGAAAACGTCACAGAAAGAATCTGAAGAAATTATTGTTTGCTCCGAAAACTTTAAATTAAGGAAGTGAATTTCTGCATTTAGTGAATACTTACGGATTACATCCGATGCTACCTAGCCCGTAGAGACGAGGTTCTTGTGTATAATCTCGCCGGATGAAAGAGCACACTGGTACGACTGGAGTGCTGTAGTTGGCGTGGAACCTGGACGTTATGTCACCCTGCTGACAGTCGCAGTAGTGAGCTGCTGCGTATGTGCCAGCCGGTTGTATGACATCATTGAAGCAAGACGGTCATTTATGAAGATGCGATAGAAAGCCGGGAAAAAGCTATCGTGTTTGCACAGCGTAGCTGTCACGCCTTGGAAATAACAATCTGTTTAAAACGAAAAGAGATGAAGATTAGAGTTAAAGCCCGCTATTAGAAACGGAGCACAAGCTATGATTACGAAACGATAGGGAAGAAAAGCGGCTCTGTACTTGTCAACGGAACCATCCCGGCAGTCGGTTTCAAACCCAACAGTAACTGCAGCGGTCAGTGACTGTAGGTCCATCAAAATCAGGTTTCGAAAGAAAATAGCCAATGCAGGTGCAAGCAGTGGACATCTGGAGTCCAGTACCCAGGAAAAAGCCTTGGCTTACGGTGACACAGCATGCTAACTACCGCCGGGGCTTCAAGCAACGCAAAAGCCTGTTTCCAGATGATTCAAGGCGCTGAGTGCTCCAATGGATTTATGCTCCATGTCAGCCCACATTTTATTAAGTCCCATCATACATTATAGTAAGATTCTCGTTTCTCTAAGACAGCAATCAGCTAAGAGTGGCGGCTAAGAGTGGTAACACCCCCTGTCCCACAAAACGGCAGACGGTCACAAAGTGTGAGAACGGACGTGCGACTGTGAGTCCATATCGTACTGGAGCGTACTGAGAATGCAGTGATTGACACTGCGAGGCTTGGCGTCAAGCGCATACACATCTTTATTAATATTAATTGCTTCATTCTCAACATACGTATCCAATTAGACTATGGAAATCGTCCACACAGCTATCCAACTATGATTTTAGGAACACCAAAATGAAGCTTATTTAGAATTTTCGAGAATATCAACCATTGGCTGACTAAACCAACCAGTCAGAACCGCACCCCGTCCAGCAGAAGTGAAACACTGAAGCCAGCTAAACAATCTGAAACTAACTTTCACGCCGACAACATCTACTTAACGTAAGTGGTTATTTGGTGTTTCAAAGTAGTTTAATGTATTAGTTAGCTTAGGGAAACGTTTATGACCCAGCCAGGCAACACAAATTTTCTGTAGACGGATTGTATTTTACATCAATATAATTTAATGATTAAAAATGCCTTGGAGAACATTGATATGCAATCATGCGTGTGTGTCATACAAGTGGTTATAAAGTCGTGTTTCTATGTACTTGTAAAGGCGCTTGATAAGTCTAGAGTAGAGTCCTAGAACTTAGATTCCAGTATTTCTGTTAGACTGACTCTAAAAATGATTGTCCCAGATTTTTAATAAAAAAAATTATGTGGTGTCCTTTTATTTCAAGACATTCATTGAAGTAACACTAAGACTTACCCACTTCCTATCATTCACAGTTGAGTGCGCGGATCTTAGAATCTGCGAACGCCTTGTAACGAAACAGTGCGAGCATCGAGAAAGCTTTCTGGACGCGATCTTAGTTCCTGATGTGCGAGCGACCCCTTGCACCCACTCCTAAGCTGTCCCAGCACACAATGCGTCGGCATGCGTGGCATTGCTGCCTACCAGTGCGTACAGAGGGCATGGGCGGGAACGCACACCTATGCATCGTGCTAATGTACAGTGTTTACACTGTGCAACAGATAGTGTGGGGCTATGGATTAAGTGTACTGAGAGTTGTACAATCATTGTATTTATTACTTTGAACCGTATCGCATAGCACATATCAATCAATAAAAGCATTTTCATAAATACAAGAAACATCAAAAGTCAAAGAGTACATAGATTTTTCAAATAATAAATACATTTCCATAATTCGCATAATATTCAATAAGTAAAGAAATATCTTCTTGTTCTTCCTCGGTTTTCAGGTTATCTCCATACCAAATTTCATCGAAATCAGCTGAGCAGTTTAGTCTTAAAAACTTAACAGAGTTACTGTTCCATTTGTAGCATTAGTGTGGATAACACTTTTAATTAGGATATATATATATATATATATATATATATATATATATATATATATATATATATATATATATATTATTTCTGTAATCCGATTTTTATGAAATAAAGGCTGTATGGTGTCCCAAGCTATCCTTGCCTGTGAAAACCCAATGAAAGTGATTAGCGTGTCCAAACAGGTAGGTATGAAGTTTAAATCACGACATTTTTTTTCCGTGAACAGATGATGAAATAAAATCTACACGGTGCCCGAAGCTATATTTAAGCTGCCTGCGGAAACCTCGTGAGAAAACGTTTCCTAGTTATGGAAATTTACGTGTTCAAATAGACACAGTAACAGATAAGACGGCTTTAGTAAAACTGTTCCGTTATCCAATTTTGGTGAACTAAGGCCTATATGGTGCCCCAAGAAAGGCTCAAGTTACGTGTCAAAAGCCACTGCAATTCTTCTGGTAGTTTTAGAGAAGAGTGTTCAAACTAGCGGACACGACACTTTCACAGATCTACTATGTGTATAGAAGATATAGGTGTGATGACGTTGTTGAGGTAAATGGGAAACAAGATGTTAGTGACAATGTATGCAACAAGAATTCTTTCAAGGAACTTCATAGATATAGTACTAAGATTGATCAAAGTAGAACAAGATGGGAGTTGGAACAAACTTGTAAACAGGTCGAAGAAACCAATATTAAGATTGATAAATCAGTTGATAATTTATGTAATATGATTGAACAAAATAACAATGCAACTATTGCGCAAGTTATCAACTGAGCTCACATCGAGAACTGACATATATGAAAAATAAGTTAATGTCTAGGAGCTTAGGCACAGACAGTTACGAAATAAATACCGGCAAGGAGATGTTATGAGACATTTTTCGTAATGAAAATAAAATAAAGGAATGTACATGACATAAATGAAAGTATCGGACTAAATTTGTTTAAAGGAGAAACAGAGGGGAAATATGTGAGAGAATGTGTTAAGAAAAGGAAATAGAATAATGTTTATGCTGAAGTAATTAAAATGACTTTAATTGTTGTAAAGAGGGAAGTAGTAAGCGAATAATATCATATGCAGGTAACACAGATGAGAAGCATGTAAATAAACCGACTTGTGAGAAAGGTAATATTGTTTGTAACGAATACAGCCACGACAGTGATTTAAGTTTTGCAGAATAAAGTGTAATTTCATTTTGTCGAAGAAAATACTAATTGCGTAATTCGTGGCCAGATGAGTCAAATAACAAGCTATGATGAAAATGAAGCGTCGCTGAAACTCTTCAGAAAGCATCAGACAATGTTTTGTGAAATGTGTGTTATCAGTGAGACCACTTTTACTGGTTTGAGGTTCAGAAGCATACCATTTCAAACGACACTTTTGTTCATATCGTAGTAGAGTGAGAAGACATAGGTGATAGCAATGTGTGCTTCTTTGGAGTATTAGATGTGCTTCTATTAATTTTTATAAAATCATTTCACTCTTTTGTTAATTTTGTGTGACATTCATCACGGATGTTGTAACCTTCCATGGGTAGCGTAATAAAAGACACGACAGAATACGCTCACAATGCAAGGAGCGGCTAATGGCCCACCTGGAATGTTGAGCGGCGGCTATGATTGTGTCGTACCACCCGATAGTTGTGACGGTCAAGGACGCATTGGAGGCAACCAAAACACTGATGACGCATTGGCTGGCTACTGACAGTCATCAAGGAGGCGTAAAAGTTTCTGTTTTGTTCACGAACAGATTAAGTGACTATCTGATCATTGAATAAATAAGTGAGCCATGTGTGGCTTAGAGGATAACAAATATTTAAATATTTATGTAAATAACGTTTAACTCCCCCCCATGAACCATGGACCTTGCCGTTGGTGGGGAGGCTTGCGTGCCTCAGCGATACAGATGGCCGTACCGTAGGTGCAACCACTACGGAGGGGTATCTGTTGAGAGGCCAGACAAACATGTGGTTCCTGAAGAGGGGCAGCAGCCTTTTCAGTAGGTGCAGGGGCAACAGTCTGGATGATTGACTGATCTGGCCTTGTAACATTAACCAAAACGGCCTTGCTGTGCTGGTACTGCGAACGGCTGAAAGCAAGGGGAAACTACAGCCGTAATTTTTCCCGAGGACATGCAGCTCTACTGTATGATTAAATGATGATGGCGTCCTCTTGGGTAAAATATTCCGGAGGTAAAATAGTCCCCCATTCGGATCTCCGGGCGGGGACTACTCAAGAGGACGTCGTTATCAGGAGAAAGAAAACTGGCATTCTACGGATCGGAGCGTGGAATGTCAGATCCCTTAATCGGGCAGGTAGGTTAGAAAATTTAAAAAGGGAAATGGATAGGTTAAAGTTAGATATAGTGGGAATTAGTGAAGTTCGGTGGCAGGAGGAACAAGACTTTTGATCAGGTGATTACAGGGTTATAAATACAAAATCAAATAGGGGTAATGCAGGAGTAGGTTTAATAATGAATAAAAAATAGGAGTGCGGGTTAGCTACTACAAACAGCATAGTGAACGCATTATTGTGGCCAAGATAGACACAAAGCCCATGCCTACTACAGTAGTACAAGTTTATATGCCAACTAGCTCTGCAGATGATGAAGAAATAGATGAAATGTATGACGAGATAAAAGAAATTATTCAGGTAGTGAAGGGAGACGAAAATTTAATAGTCATGGGTGACTGGAATTCGTCAGTAGGAAAAGGGAGAGAAGGAAACATAGTAGGTGAATATGGATTGGGGGGAAGGAATGAAAGAGGAAGCCGCCTTGTAGAATTTTGCACAGAGCATAACTTAATCATAGCTAACACTTGGTTCAAGAATCATGAAAGGAGGCTGTATACATGGAAGAAGCCAGGAGATACTGACAGGTTTCAGATAGATTATATAATGGTAAGACAGAGATTTAGGAACCAGGTTTTAAATTGTAAGACATTTCCTGGGGCAGATGAGGATTCTGACCACAATCTATTGGTTATGAACTGCAGATTGAAACTGAAGAAACTGCAAAAAGGTGGGAATTTAAGGAGATGGGACCTGGATAAACTGAAAGAACCAGAGGTTGTAGAGAGTTTCAGGGAGAGCATAAGGGGACAATTGACAGGAATGGGGGAAAGAAATACAGTAGAAGAAGAATGGGTAGCTCTGAGGGATGAAGTGGTGAAGGCAGCAGACGATCAAGTAGGTAAAAAGACGAGGGCTAATAGAAATCCTTGGGTAACAGAAGAAATATTGAATTTAATTGATGAAAGGAGAAAATATAAAAATGCAGTAAATGAAGCAGGCAAAAAGGAATACAAACGTCTCAAAAATGAAATCGACAGGAAGTGCAAAATGGCTAAGCAGGGATGGCTAGAGGACAAATGTAAGGATGTAGAGGCTTGTCTCACTAGGGGTAAGATAGATACTGCCTACAGGAAAATTAGAGAGACCTTTGGAGAGAAGAGAACCACTTGTATGAATATCAAGAGCTCAGATGGCAACCCAGTTCTAAGCAAAGAAGGGAAGGCAGAAAGGTGGAAGGAGTATATAGAGGGTTTATACAAGGGAGATGTACTCGAGGACAATATTATGGAAATGGAAGAGGATGTAGATGAAGATGAAATGGGAGATAAGATACTGCGTGAAGAGTTTGACAGAGCACTGAAAGACCTGAGTCGAAACAAGGCCCCGGGAGTAGACAACATTCCGCTAGAACTACTGATGGCCTCGGGAGAGCCAGTCATGACAAAACTCTACCATCTAGTGAGCACGATGTATGAGACAGGTGAAATACCCTCAGACTTCAAGAAGAATATAATAATTCCAATCCCAAAGAAAGCAGGTGTTGACAGATGTGAAAATTACCGAACTATCAGTTTAATAAGTCACAGCTGCAAAATACTAACGCGAATTCTTTACAGACGAATGGAAAAACTGGTAGAAGCCGACCTCGGGGAAGATCAGTTTGGATTCCGTAGAAATGTTGGAACACGTGAGGCAATACTGACCTTACGACTTATCTTGGAAGAAAGATTAAGAAAAGGCAAACCTACGTTTCTAGCATTTGTAGACTTAGAGAAAGCTTTTGACAATGTTGACTGGAATACTCTCTTTCAAATTCTGAAGGTGGCAGGGGTAAAATACAGGGAGCGAAAGGCTATTTACAATTTGTACAGAAACCAGATGGCAGTTATAAGAGTCGAGGGGCATGAAAGGGAAGCAGTGGTTGGGAAAGGAGTGAGACAGGGTTGTAGCCTCTCCCCGATGTTATTCAATCTGTATATTGAGCAAGCAGTAAAGGAAACAAAAGAAAAGTTCGGAGTAGGTATTAAAATTCATGGAGAAGAAGTAAAAACTTTGAGGTTCGCCGATGACATTGTAATTCTGTCAGAGACAGCAAAGGACTTGGAAGAGCAGTTGAACGGAATGGACAATGTCTTGAAAGGAGGATATAAGATGAACATCAACAAAAGCAAAACGAGGATAATGGAATGTAGTCAAATTAAGTCGGGTGATGCTGAGGGAATTAGATTAGGAAATGAGACACTTAAAGTAGTAAAGGAGTTTTGCTATTTAGGGAGTAAAATAACCGATGATGGTCGAAGTAGAGAGGATATAAAATGTAGACTGGCAATGGCAAGGAAAGCGTTTCTCAAGAAGAGAAATTTGTTAACATCGAGTATAGATTTAGGTGTCAGGAAGTCGTTTCTGAAAGTATTTGTATGGAGTGTAGCCATGTATGGAAGTGAGACATGGACGATAACTAGTTTGGACAAGAAGAGAATAGAAGCTTTCGAAATGTGGTGCTACAGAAGAATGCTGAAGATAAGGTGGGTAGATCACGTAACTAATGAGGAGGTATTGAATAGGATTGGGGAGAAGAGAAGTTTGTGGCACAACTTGACTAAAAGAAGGGATCGGTTGGTAGGACATGTCTTGAGGCATCAAGGTATCACAACTTTAGCATTGGAGGGCAGCGTGGAGGGTAAAAATCGTAGAGGGAGACCAAGAGATCAATACACTAAGCAGATTCAGAAGGATGTAGGTTGCAGTAGGTACTGGGAGATGAAGAAGCTTGCACAGGATAGAGTAGCATGGAGAGCTGCATCAAACCAGTCTCAGGACTGAAGACCACAACAACAACAACAACGTTTAACTTTCAGGAAGATTATTGACAATGTTTATATCTAACGTGTGTATCACTTAACGTATGTTACACGTATTATTGTGTTGGATAATGATGACGAAGGGATGCTGCCTACATTTGAAAGCTATGATCAGCCTATGAATCGACAACTGATTCCATAATCGCACAAATAGAAACAGATCAGCGAGTATAGTTGATGCGACGTGACTGAAAGCAATGAAATGTGTTATTATAAACTGTAACAACAGAACAAAGAATTATTTAAAAATATTATATTGTTGTAGTTAAAAATAAATTATCACAGCCAGAATATAAAAACTGATTATTGTAAAAAATAAGTATTAACATTATCTGACAGTAGGAACGAGCAACTCAGGAAATAAAACATATCTTGTTTTTGAAAAATCGATAAATGAATCTCTTTGCGAAATTGTACTTTAACAGTGCCGATAAAGCCCCGGGAGGCTTGGAGTTACTATTTTTTAAATTATTTTCAGTTTCTTGTAAAAAACAAGAAAATCTTACAAAACATTTTTATTGGGCGATATGTGGAATTTGTGCTGCATGTCAGCCCACATTTTGTTAGAGTTCACCACACAGCACTGTAAGATTCACGCGGCTTTGAGCCAGCAAGCAGTTCAGTGTGGTGGCACTCTCTGTCCCACAGATGCCCAGGAGGCGTGAGAATCGAGGTGTGAGTTGGTGCCCTGTTGTACTGGAGTGTACGGGGAATACGATGATTCACACTTCGAGTTTTGACGACAAGCACATAACTTTGTTTATCAATATTGACTACTTAAATGTCTACGTAAGCCTCCTACAGGATTACCGACGATATCCACACTGAAAAGTACCTTTTAATGATTTCAAAAACTCCAAAATAAGCGTCATATTTTAATTAGAAAACACAACAATCAAAATCGTGCCCTCTGCAGGTAGGAGCGAGACACCTAAGACAGCTGCGCAGACAGTCTAAGACGAACTTTCATGCCGACACCATGTACTTAACATGAGTTGCGATTTGATGTTGTCCGAGTTAACTGAAATTACTAATCACTCTTAGGAAACGTTTATGACCTAGTCGTGTACTAGGTTCTGGAGAGGCGACACTTATATGCCACAGACAGATTGTATTTTTACATAAAAGTGCCTCGGAGAGAGCTATACCTCGAATGTTTATTTTAATCGTGTGGAGATAATTTCGTGTACTTGCAATGGCACTCGATAAGTAAAGATTAGACTCCATGAATTTAGATTCCCGCATTGCTGTTAGACGGCCTCTAAAGATGTTTGCTCTTTACTTTATAATAGAAAAATAAGATGGCTTCCTTTTGTTTCGAGACTTGCATTGAAGTAGTGTTAAGAGTTTGCCACTTGTCATTCTATCATCCGTTGTTGATTGTATGTACGTTAGAAAATGCGACCAGCGGAGAGGAAACCCAACGGGGACGTCTTGACAGCTTTAGTAGGTACGAGATAAGCAAACGCTCTCCTGCTGAGCTGGGGAAATTTCAAGCAATTGACCGGACTTTCTCGTTACAAGTTTGGCAACGTAGCCCTCGACATGCACCAATTCGCGAGGGACAACTTGAGCTGTTAGCATATGCAAAGCAATGATGTGGCGCAGCAGAAACTTTCCTTATCTGTCATCCTAACTATTTAATTACTTAAACAGTGCTGTAATTAAAGGAGCTGATCACTGAGGCGACGAACCCTCAGTGTGTGATACTGTGATGTTTTGGTAATGTTTTCACACCAAGGCTTATGGCCCCATATTCAGGTTAGTATGAGCTTGAACCAATATGTTTATTTTAACATTGTCCAACTCTTTCACCTTAAGGGTTAGTATGCTGTCCACTCCTGTCTTCCAACATGACAACTGCCATATTCCCACGGCTGGTTGCATACGGTCCTGGCTTGCTACTCAGTGCAGCGTATCGCACGTCAAAGGCTCACAGTTTTACCTTATCTTAACGCCTTACAATCTCTCTGCTGCTATGCGGGACAGCAGGTAAGCGTAGCAAACAATATCCCCCTTTTGCGTTAAAGAATTTCATCAAGAATGAGTGACGTGACCTGAGTATGACACACCTGAAGAAAGATGTGGACAATCCTGGCGAAACTGAAGGCATAAACAAAGCAAGAGGCGGTGTTACACGGTATTAGCGTAACGTCACCCAGAGGTGATTAATTTTTTTCTATCCAGGGTGTTTCGTTGAATATTACAGAGAGTGGTTAACCGTGAAATATAGAAAACTATGGAAGAGAAATAAATCACGGCCCAGCTGCTAAAGCTATTCACAATCTTTATCGCAGTATAAATGGGCAAAGTGTAAATGGGCAAATAAAGCAAATAAATTACCATAAGCCCAAGGTGTCAGAGAAAGTATGTCAGGTAGCTCCTGCATTGTTTAAATTTCAGTAACTGGTGTCATTAATAACTGGAAAAATGTTTGACTCTGAAGCATAACAAACGCTTACTCTTTGTTGATGACTGATAATCATAATCGAATCTCATGATCTGCGAGGGCTATTCGTTTACCGAGGTTCGATTGGTCGCGAAATGGAAACCACAGTGAAAATCAAAAATTTTGTATTTTCAGCAGTTATCTACACCTTCCAGTTACTTCCCTACAAAATCGCCGCTCCGCCTTAGATTAGAATGAGAAACTCAGACAGGAGAGTCCTGCATATGTTAGAATAAGGAAAGGTTCTCATAAAAGTATAATTAAAAATAATGTAAGTATATTTCATCAAAATATTGGGAGTTTAAAGAATAAAGTAGATGAGCTTCTGGTTTGTTTAGAAGATTTAGAAGCTGAGAATGAAATAGATATACTATGCCTGTCTGAGCATCACATTGTTACTGATATGGATAAGGTAAATGGAAGTGGATATAAGCTCTCTGCACATGTAATGAGAGAAAATATGGAGAAAGGAGGAGTTGCCATATATGTCAAAAGTTATCATTGTGCAAAAAGTATAGAAACAAAAAAGTTTTGTGTAGAGAAACATATAGAAGCATGTGCCTGTGAGCTTAAATTAAATAAAGGCACATTTATAATTGTAACTGTATATAGGTCCCCATCAGGAAATTTTCATCTATTTCTGAAAAATTTGGACTCCTTGTTGTGCTATCTGTCAGACAGGGGGAAGCAAGTTATTATTTGTGGGGACTTCAATGTAGATTCTCTGAAAGAGGGTAATAGGAAAAATGACCTTGAAGTATTACTCGGTTCTTTCAATTTGACACCCGTTGTTGATTTTCCTACTAGGGTGGTAAAGGATAGCAGCTCACTGATAGATAACTTCTTTATAGACCAAGATAAGTTTAACCAGATAAACGCTCAGCCTGTTGAGAATGGTATTTCTGATCATGGTGCACAGCTAGTTACAATATATGACATAGCTCCATTCAGCAATACTAAACAGTCCTCCAAAGTAGTACGTCCAGTCAACGATTTAACAATTGCAAATTTCAGGGAAAGCCTACAGCAGTTAGACTGGGATGAGGTGTACCAGGAACCTGATGCCAATTTAAAATATAATTTATTTCATGACATTTTTGTAAATGCATTTGAAAACTGCTTCCCCAAGAAAATAGTTAAATATACTCGTAAGAAACCTTGTAACAAACCATGGCTTACTAAGGGTATAAAAATATCTTGTAACCGGAAAAGGGAAATATATCTGACAGCAAGAAAGAGTAGTGACCCAGAAACTATCAAAAATTATAAAAACTACTGTGTTATATTAAGAAAAGTTATTAAAAAATCCAGGAGTATGTGTATCATGTCTGAAATCAGCAACTCTGATAATAAAATTAAAACAATTTGGAATATTATTAAAAGAGAAACAGGTCAACCAAGAGCAGAGGAAGACAGTATTACCATCAAATTGAATGAAAACTTTACGAACAAAAAGTCAGAAGTTGAAAATATTTTTAATAATCATTTTCTAAATGTTGTGGATATAGTAGGATCCAGGTGTTCATTAGAAGATGCTAGGCTGTTAATGGAAGAGGCCATACCTATGCAATTTGATACAACTGAAATCTCACCCACTTCTCCCTCTGAAATTAGGAAAATAATAAACTTGCTTAAAAGCAAAAACTCACATGGAATTGATGGCATTTCCAGCAAAATACTAAAAGCTTGTTCTCAACAGATAAGTAAGATTCTCAGCCACCTGTGTAATAGCTCTCTGGAACAGGGCATTTTCCCTGATAGACTGAAATATGCTATTGTTATACTTTTGCATAAAAAGGGGGATAGATCTGATGTCAACAATTACCATCCAATCTCCCTTCTAACAGCTTTATCCAAAATTTTTGAGAAAGTAATGTATTCAAGAGTAGCTTCACATATCTGTAAAAATGAAGTACTAACAAAATGTCAGTTTGGTTTCCAGAAAGGTTTTTCAACAGAAAATGCCATATATGCTTTCACCAGTCAAATTTTGAATGATCTGAATAACCGAACACCACCCATTGGGATTTTTTGTGATCTCTCAAAGGCTTTTGATTGTGTAAATCATGAAATTCTGCTAGACAAGCTCAAGTATTGTGGCATGAGTGGGACAGTGCACAAATGGTTTAATTCGTACCTAACTGGAAGAACGCAGAAAGTTGAAATAAGTAGTTCTCGTAACATGCAAAGATCAGCACATTCCTCAAACTGGGGAACTATCAAGAATGGGGTTCCACAAGGGTCAGTCTTGGGTCCTTTGTTGTTCTTATTATATATTAATGACTTGCCATTCTATATTCATGAAGAGGCAAAGTTAGTTCTCTTTGCTGATGATACAAGTATAGTAATCACACCTGACAAACAAGAATTAACTGATGAAATTGTCAATACTGTCTTTCAGAAAATTACTAAGTGGTTCCTTGTAAACGGACTCTCACTGAGTTTTGATAAGACACAGTACATACAGTTCCGTACAGTGAATGGTATGACGCCATTAATAAATATAGACCTTAATCAGAAGCATATAGCTAAGGTAGAATATTGCAAATTTTTAGGTGTGTCCATTGATGAGAGATTAAATTGGAAGAAACACATTGATGATCTGCTGAAACGTTTGAGTTCAGCTACTTATACAATAAGGGTCATTGCAAATTTTGGTGATAAACATCTTAGTAAATTAGCTTACTACGCCTATTTTCACTCACTGCTTTCATATGGCATCATATTTTGGGGTAGTTCATCACTGAGGAATAAAGTATTTATTGCACAAAAGCGTGTAATCAGAATAATAGCTGGAGTCCACCCACGATCATCCTGCAGACATTTATTTAAGGATCTAGGGATATTCACAGTAGCTTCTCAGTATATATACTCTCTTATGAAATTTGTTATTAACAACCAAACCCAATTCAAAAGTAATAGCAGTGTGCATAACTACAATACTAGGAGAAAGGATGATCTTCACTATTCAAGATTAAATCTAACTTTGGCACAGAAAGGGGTGAATTATACTGGCACTAAAGTCTTTGGTCACTTACCAAATAGTATCAAAAGTCTGACAGATAACCAACAAGTATTTAAGAAGAAATTAAAAGAATTTCTGAATGACAACTCCTTCTACTCCATAGAGGAATTTTTAGATATAAATTAAGGGAAAAAAACAATAAAATAAAGTTGTTATATTAACTTAAGTATGTTGTTAAATTAACCTAATTATGTCATGTATTGGAAATATCGACTCGTTCCACATCATTACGAAATATCGTATTCATGATCCATGGAACTAGTATTAATCTAATCTACATCTGTCGCAGCCTTGTACCAACTTCTTAGTACCCTCGTCATACAAGGCAGCCACCTGTGCTTTCCGCCAGTTCTCTACATTAGACGAAAAGCAGAGGGAGTCAATTCCAGGGTGGATGGTGGGTGATCAGACACCTCCCAACGAAAAAGCTATAGGAATGTCCTCATTGCCCCTGCAGTGTGCGACCGAGAATTGTCATGAAGAAGGAAATGTTCAACAGTTACGTTTTGTGGGTTGCCTGATATCAGGCTAAATCTCTCAGCAGGCACTTATTTCTGATGGGAGACGCTATTTTCTAAGCATCTTTACGTGCTCGCTGTGCGCTCAAAACAGAAAAGAGTGACATGCCGCTATCTATGGGCATGCTAGAGACACTGCCCAACACATCTTTAGCGCTCTTTTTAGGATTCCGCGACACCATGTTCATGGGATTTTACATTTTTCGACCAATCGAATTTTAAACGAATAGCGCTCCTACGAAAGTCAGTCTATAGATGTTACTTAATACTAAAAACGTATAATTTTGATATATCGCTACGTAAACACAAGATACAAGTTTTCACTGAGAAACGGTTGACATTAGAAAGAATCCTAATAAGAGACCAACCTATAAAATATTGAATCCATAACTAAATCACTCACATAGGAAATAATTTAGCGGGAAAACCCAGTGTCGAATCACAGGTACAATTTTCTAGTATTTTGGCTGTCTCCACAACTACTTATGAAGCAACAGAATCATAACAGAAAAACAATAACAGAATATAGATACCATAAACGAGGTTTCTGTGACCTAATATAGGACACACAAGAGCTCAGCGTTCATTGAGATTATGTTAGAGAGTTTACAGGGAGAAACTGAAGAAAATGAAGTAAAATGGTAAATTCACTTGAAATACTGCCCAATAATAGATATCAAAAAACGAAGTGTAATTGTCATTGCGTAACATAGTGAAGGAGAATCACAGATTAATGAAAAGAGCAATTTTGTGAATATTGAGGAAGAAAAAGTCTTAACAAAACTAATTCTTCATTGCGGTGATGATGATAATACATGTAAATGCTGCATGATATAATCGCTCATAATCTGAGGTGCTAATTACAGAACATAGCTCAGTCACAGGGAAACTTATAAATACAGGTTACGCTACAAAACTCCAACAGAGTATTGACGATGCACCCAGAGTTTTTCTGAGAGTTGCAGTACGCTTGCATGTGGGTAATATCTACTCAATCAGTCCAAAGCCACCGCCAGTGGGGCTACCTCAGCGTCGAAACTGTTTGGACCGTCATCCACAGTTCCGAAGTACACTCCCGCCCTCTCAGTGCTAATGTGGGCTTCCACACCAAAGTTAATGACCGTAATTCCAACCTCTGAACTGAAATCCAGACTACATAAGTATATCTCGAATAACATTGATTTAGAAGCTTAGAAAAGATACATCTCAATCAGTTTTATGATCGATGTTATAGAATGTAAATGAGATATTAGTGCAAATTTAAAAAAAGCTGTCTTTATTATGATGATTACCTGACATTACCTGGCCGAATACGGTCATTACACAATGAAGGGCCAAAGAAACTGGTATAGGCAAGATTATTCAAATACAGAGATTTGTAAACAGGCAGACTGCGGCTCTGTGGTCGACAACGCTTATATAACAGAAGTGTCTGGTGCAGCTGTTAGACCGGTTACTGCTGCTACAGTGGCAGGGTATAAAGATTTAAGTGATTTTGAACTTGGTGTTACAGTCAGCGCACGAGCGATCGGTCGCAACATCTGCTAGGTAGCGATGAAGTGGGAATTATCCCGTACGGCCATTTCACGAGTGCCCTGTGAACATCAGGAACCCGGTAAAACATCAAATCTCCGACATCGCTGGGCCTGAAAAAGATCTTTAAACAACGGGACGAACGACGACTTTCTGATACGTTCAACGTGACAGAAGTGCTACCCTGCCTCAAATAGCTGCAGATTTCAATGCTGGACCATCAACAAGTGTCAGCGTGCGAACCATTCGACGAAACATCAACGATATGGGCTTTCGGAGCCGAAGGCTCACTCGTGTACCCTTGATGACTGCACGACACAAAGCTTTACGCCTCGCCTGGGCCCGTCGACACCGACATTGGAGTGTTGATGACTGTAAAAATGATGCTGGTCGGACGGGACTCATTTCAAATTGTTTCGAGCGGATGGACGTGTATGGGTATGAAGAAAACCTCATGAATCCATGGACCCTGCATATCAGCAGGGACTGTTCAAGCTGTTGAAGGCTCTGTGGGGCGTGTGCAATTGGAGTGATATGGGACTCCTGATACATCTAGATACGGCTCTGACAAGTGAGACGTACATAAGCATCTTTTCTAATCACCTGCATCCATTAATGTCCATTGTGCATTGCGACGGACTTGGGCAATTCCATCAGGACAATGCGACACCCCAAAACTGCTACAGAGTGGCTCCAGGAACCCTTTTCTGAATTACAACACTTCTGCTGGCCACCGAATATACCAGCATTATTGATCATGTATGGGATATCTTTCAACTTGCTGCTTGGATGAAATCTCCACGCCCTCGTACTCTTACGGATTTATGGACAGCCCTGCGGGATTCGTAAATTCCCTCCGTCACTACTTCAGACATCAGTCGAGTCCATACCACGTCGTGTTGCGGAAATTCTGTACCACTTCTGAACCTGTTTCTTCGGCTCTTCAGTGTAGATGTCTGTAGTGATATCCCTGAAGCACTGTTGTAATTCTGGCGAGAGTTGTGACTATTTCCAAAGATAGAACTTCATGGAATAAGGTGGTAAAGGCCTGCAGCAAAATGCGTCATGACAAACGAATCGGGAAGGTCGAGCACACTGATATTTGCAAATTCTTCAAACGTTATAACCGGTAGTGAGACGCAGCCTCGAAATTAGGGAGTGCAGCTTTGGAACCTGAACAAACGCTCCACAGAAAACATTAGAAATTACTCCAGCATTTAAAGTAAATGAAAAATAGGCTGTACCCTAATTAAGATATCCGAATAAGCGGATGTAGGGTGCATTCACCAAGGGTTTCGCACAGCCTTAATTATCTATATAAATGGTTCATTTTTCCCAGGAATCGAGAATTTCGACAATGTTTGTCCTCTGTTCCTGTCGATAACAAAATATGTGACGTATATGGCTGGATTTTTAGATTACATTAACATAGGTGCTTACATGTTTGTCACAGCTAAAGGATCGTAGACTTTTGTGTGTCACAAAATTCAACGTTACAGATCTACCCGTTCCTGAAGAAACGGGTCGTAACAGAAGGGCGGAGAGTCGGGTAACATGACATTAAATATATTTTCGTGTGATATAATTACAAATTGATCATATTCGGAGTTTTTCCTCTAGTTTTACTGTTGAACCTGGTTTTCTGCCAAATTTCACGATTTTAGCCAAACAGGAAGAACCCTGTTTGAGTGAGTTTGCGAATATCAATATACGAGGTGCGGCTCGAAAAAAACCGGACTGATGCTGGAAAAAACATTTATTTACAATTATTTACAATTTCATATTATCTCCTTCAATGTACTCTCCTCCTCAGTCTCTACACAGCTCCATACGAATTTTCCACTGTTCATAGCAATGCTGCAGATCATTTTCGGTAAGTCCATACATTACTTCCGTCGCTTTTTCTTTTACTGCTTCAAGAGTCTCAAATCTAGTTCCTTTCAAAGCTGACTTGACTTTAGGGAAAAGAAAAAAGTCACAGGGGGCCAAATCAGGTGAGTAGGGTGGATGATCTAAGATGGGAATGTTGTGTTTTGCCAAAAACGTCTTCACTGACAACGCACTGTGAGCTGGGGCATTGTCTTGGTGAAGGATCCATGACTTTTTTCTCCACAAATCGTTCCGTTTTCTCCGTACTCGCTCACGTAGGGTAGCCAGGACGCTAATGTAGTAATGCTGATTCACTGTTTGTCCCTCTGGTACCCAATCAATGTGCACAATCCCTTTGATGTCAAAAAAAAAACAATCATCATTGCCTTGAATTTCGATTTTGACATTCGTGCTTTTTTTTGTCGTGGAGAACCAGGAGTTTTCCAATGCATCGATTGGCGTTTAGTTTCGGGATCGTAAGTAAAAAACCACGATTCATCGCAAGTAATAACATTTTGTAAGAAGGTGGAATCACTTTCAATGTTTTCCAGGATGTCAGAACAAATCATTCTTCGGCGTTCCTTCTGTTCAATTGTGAGACACTTTGGAACCATTTTTGAACACACTTTGTTCATGTTGAAACTTTCATGAAGAATCTGCCTAACACTTTCCTTGTCAACTCCTGTTAACTCAGACACTGCTCTGATTGTTAAACGGCGATCTTGTCGAACAAGTTTACCGATTTTTTCAATGTTTGCATCAGTTTTTGCTGACAATGGTCTGCTAGTGCGAGTGTCATCACTGGTGTCTTCGCGGCCATCTTTAAATCGTTTAAACCACTCAAACACTTGTGTTCGCGATAAACAATCATCGCCGTACACTTGTTGTAACATTACAAACGTTTCACTTGCAGATTTTCCTAGTTTGAAACAAAATTCGATGTTAACACGCTGTTCTTTCTGTACACTCAACATATTCCGACGCACAGACAAAACGTCAACTACTTAAAACAGACGCCACGGGCAAACTGAGTGCAGGAGGCAGATGAAACTCGAGCAGTAGGCGGAGCGAGAGTCACGTGACAGGCCACGCGACTTTCAGCCTTATTGCATTCGTTTTATTGTTTCACCAGTACTAGTCCGGTTTTATTCTAGCCACACCTCGTATGTGGCATAAATGGCCGTAATTTTGTCTGCACTGACGTAGAAGCTTAAATTTTTTACACGGACGAGGGACACTAGACATGGGTATTGGACATAAATTTTAGCTTGCCGCATCTACCCGCTCCTGAGAAAAATAGTTCTTAACCATTTTACAGTTAGACATACAGACGGACAACGAAGTGTTCCATTTTTACTGACAGCGGCACGAAATCCTGAAGAGAGCACATTAACTTGTGAGTCTTCAATTGGTGAAGTGAAAAGCGTTTGATTTAAAGAAGCAATCCATTACAGATTGTAAATTTGTTGCACAATACAAACAATCCTGCCGGAGGAACATCTGCCGCTGAGCATTGTACTAGGGGTTGGAAATGCCCTTTCAGTTGTAAGGTTTCTTTTATTATTTTTCTGTGCTTCAACCACGACCGATTTCGGGCTACTACACGCCCTTCATCAGAAGTGATACTGAAGACAAAGAACAACCGCAACTAGTAATTTTCACACGCAGTAGTACACGTGAGAAAACAAAAATGAAGTACCATATAATATTTTTAGAAAACAGTTGTCAGGCTAGGTGCGGTAAAACATAGGTCAATACCAAAGAGACACCAGACAATACAACGGACGACTGCCTGGGTAAAGTAGTGTGGAGTGAATAGCAGGAGAGTTTCATTCTGTGCTGTGACCCCGAGCGCTGCGGGGTAGAAAACAGGACGCGATGTACCTTCAGCGAATGCAGAGCACAGAGTAGCCCATACGAACGAGGGAGCAAACTGAAAAACCAGGTCGGCAAATGTACTGCCATCTGTTGACGGGAAGAACAACACGGAATTAAACGTGCCCGGCAGTTCGCAATTTGAATTAGTGATTTGCATGCTAAAGGAGAAAACATTACAAAAAGTTGCATGATAAGCGTTAATTGTACATTACGTGTGATAAAGGAACATATTGAACAACAGAGGCAGTACAGAACTATAGCACAACTCCTAAATGGAAGCCGGTGGCTTAAAGTTAATGTATGAACCGTAAAACAAAATGAAACGCTTTTCCTCTCGATGCAGTCTGGTGTTGCACAATAATTAACACCAGAACTGCAGCTCCAATTACGTAGGCGACTATTTCTACTCTCAAATTTTGTGCGGCAGAACAGTGAATGCGCAGGATGAAATTGTATTGCGTGTGTTTTGCATTGAACGATAAGAAAATTATCTACTCATCTAGCGTTCTCCGAAAGTTTCAACATTGTCTAATGGCTAATATTACGCCCTCTCTCTTATTCCCGGTGTATATTTAATGAAATTAATACGAAAATAACGCTTTCTACTCAAACGTATGGGTTTCGTACCTGTATGCAGCATTATCTGTCTTTTGTGATTCTAACTGCTCTGAGAATAACAAACTTACGAAATAGGAAAACTTACGAAACATTTAAAGTATATAAATAAATTTAATCCTGGTAAGCTTGAAGATGAGGCACCTAACGATCATTTTCTAACCTTTCTGGTGCTTGTTTAACGGAACGTGCACGCAATTATATCCCGGCTGCACCACCTCTGATTTTACGGTACGTTTTGAAAGTCTTGAAATCTGAACTGTATGTGTTGTTAACAAGATGACGATGTCTAGAAAGGATAGGAACTGCTTTCTATCACTGCAAAACAGAAATGCCTATCAAAGTACGTGTTACTTCTCATTGTAGCGTGTCTACAGAGTGTAGCTGGGCAAACGAATCCTCTGAATGGAAACAGTATTTTTTATTCTGTTACTTGGAGATAAAACAAGCCTCTCCATTAGCGACTATTCCTACGCAGCGGTATTAACGCTACAGAAACAAAGGCTGTATAGCAGGTCAAAGGTGGTCGACAGACCACCACGTTCTAAACCCGGAACGCGTTGCGTTTTATTTTTACATTCTCCGATGATCTGTGAATTTATAAAGCAGTATTCATGTAAGAGCACCATGACGGACTCATAACATAACACTCTGTGAAGGAGAAGAGTGGTTACAGATTAATGTTCGTCAGGATAGATGTCAGGAGCGGAAAATTGTGGGCGTTGGAATAATTAAAAGTAATTAAGCTAGAATGGACCCTATTTATTCATGTAAAGATGGTACATGGGTGCCTAAGTAGGGGTGAGCAGCCCCAAGAGGGATTGCCGTCTGTTCATCTACATCTACATCCACATCTACATGATTACTCTGCAATTCACATTTAACTGCTTGGCAGAGGGTTCATCGAACCACAATCATGCTGTCTCTCTACCATTCCACTCCCGAACAGCGCGCGGGAAAAACGAACACCTAAACCTTTCGGTTCGAGCTCAGATTTCTCTTATTTTATTTTGATGATCATTCCTACCTGTGTAGGCTGGGCTCAACAAAATATTTTCGCATTCGGAAGAGAAAGTTGGTGACTGAAATTTCGTAAATAGATCTAGCCGCGACGAAAAACGCCTTTGCTTCAATGACTTCCATCCCAACTCGCGTATCATATCTGCCACACTCTCTCCCCTATTACGTGATAATACAAAACGAGCTGCCCTTTTTTGCACCCTTTCGATATCCTACGTCAGTCCCACCTGGTAAGGATCCCACACCGCGCAGCAATATTCTAACAGAGGACGAACGAGTGTAGTGTAAGCTGTCTCTTTAGTGGACTTGTTGCATCTTCTAAGTGTCCTGCCAATGAAACGCCACCTTTGGCTCGCCTTCCCCACAATATTATCTATGTGGTCTTTCCAACTGAAGTTGTTCGTAATTTTAGCACCCAGGTACTTAGTTGAATTGACAGCGTTGAGAATTGTACTATTTATCGAGTAATCGAATTCCAACGGATTTCTTTTGGAACTCATGTGGATCACCTCACACTTTTCGTTATTTAGCGTCAACTGCCACCTGCCACACCATACAGCAATCTTTTCTAAATCGCTTTGCAACTGATACTGGCCTTCGGATGACCTTACTAGAAGGGAAATTACAGCATCATCTGCGAACAACCTAAGAGAACTGCTCAGATTGTCGCCCAGGTCATTTAATATAAGGAGGTCTGAGGAGAGAGGCAGATGCTAGAGGAGCGACTACTCGAGGCCGAGGTCTGAAGGTAAGAGAGCGCGGAGCTGTTTCCTAGCTCCGGACGCGTCCCCACGTCATCACAGGACTAGTCTCTGATTGGAGGGTTGATTCCGCCAACGCGCCTGGCTAGTAGCGTACCCTCGTCAGCGCGACCGACCCGTGGGACTGGAGCCAGACCGAGGAGCACGTGGCAGGAATGTGCCGACCATGGTCTTCCGGCCAGCACCTTCCACCACAGAACGGCCGTATATTATGAATGGAAAAATTTAGTAAAATTTTATCGGCAGTGATCCCTCTTCGTGGGTCTCCTCCCTGCACATTAACGTCTTTTTAACGTGGAGACTGATTTGAAGTAGTGTCAATGGTAGCGAAAATCTGCTGTGGCCTTAAGAAGATCTGATTTACGAGGTAATTTATAAAAATACGATCAAAATTATCTGGCGTGGTTCGGACCCTTTTAGCTCCCATTAACAAATTAACTATTTTCTTGATGCAACTTTATTTGTCACAAGTTTCTTAACTTATCTGAAGCGGCCCACCAAAAATTCGTCTCCTGGCCAACCTCTTCATCCGAAAATGGTACTTGCACACAACATCCTCAAGTACTTGTTGGATATATTCCAGTCTATGTCTACAACAGTTTTACCTTTTAAAGCTCGATCTAGGAATTTATTCCTGTCTTACCACTTGTCTGATTATCCTATCACTTGTGTATTATCCTTTTCTCTCCTTTCTGATTCTACGGAGAATTCCTCACTTATTATCTTACCAGACCACCCGATTATCAACACAACATTTCAGTCTCGTCGATTGTACTCTTTGCCAGATTCCCCGCAGTTCAAGATTAAGTATCATACAATGCTGTACTCAAGACATACTTTCCCAGAATTTTCTTCCTCAAATTAATGCCGATATTGGTAGCAGTAGACATCTTTGCCTGTGCTAGGCTGTTTCTCATGTCATACTTCCTTCGTCTGTCATGTGTTTACTTTCATTGTGGAAGCATTACCTTACTTGATGTATTTCGTGATCTGAAATTTTGATATTTAGTTTATCGTTAATCACGTTTCCGCTACTCCTCATTAGTGTCGTGTTTCTTCAGTGTACTCACAGTTCACAGTTTGTGGGCATTACACTGCTCAATCCGTTCTAGAGATCCTGCAGTTCCTTCTCACTATCTCTGAGGATGGCCATGATATCAGCAATTGATATCCTGTAGCAATCACCCCTGAGGTCAAAATTTCTATTTGATGTGGCGGTTGGACAAGTGAGTTGGTGGTGCTACATAGTTAATAGTCTGTGCTCATTACACTGCTCATCCCTTTCTAGATATCCTGCAGTTCCTCCACGCTTTCTCTAAGGATGGCAATGTCATCAGCAACTTGATATCTTGTAGCAATCATCAGGTCAAAATTGCTATTGGATTTTGAGGCTAGGCAGGAGAGACTGTGGGGCTACGCAGTTCATAGTTTGTGGTCATTACATTGCTCATTCCCTTCTAGAGATCCTACAGTTCCTCTGCGCTTTCTCTGTGGACGGCCATATCAACAGCAAATTGATATTCTGTAGCTACACCTGTCAGGTCAATGCGGAGGCTGAATGGGTGAGGTGGTGGTGCTACACAGTTCATATTTTGTAGTCATTACACTCCTCATTCCGTTCCAGAGATCCTGCCGTTCCTCCACTCTTTCCCTCAAGATGGCAATATCATTATGAAATTGATATCCTGTCGCAAACAAACCTCAGGTCACATTTTATGTAGGATGTGGAGGCTGAACAGGTGAGATGGTTGCGCTGCAGGTGAAGGAGACTGTACTCAGCAGCTGTCATACTCCCGAAACACATATTATTCCTCATTATTTTACTACGCGGAGAGACAAGCGGGTGACAATGAATATGAACGCAGGACTCGGTGTTGCACAGCATGTCGTGTAGGTAGCTGAGTCAGGAGTTTTCAGGCTTAAGCTTACCGTGTTTCAAGAGCAGCTCGCATGGCCCGACTGATGGCTCTCGAAGGCGGACGTGCACTTAGGCGTGTACCAAGAGCATGTCACGGGCGGCGGGCGTCGTGAAGCCAGGCGCCCAGGACCAACTCGCCAACGCAGTGTATAGCCGTGGAGACGGTACCACGTACAGGCAGGGAGTTGTAATCAGGTGCCTTTCCCAACTTCGCACAGTCCTTCACCATGGAAGGCCCAGGCCCATCCATCAGTCGGAGGCGACCAAACAGAGTCTGCCATTCCGTTTGTAGGGAAGCAGCCTACTCACGCTGTAGTAAATTCACATCAGTCTTTCCATTGTGTGCCAGCCAGTCTGCTGTAACTAGCTCTGACGTCATAAACGTTGCGCAATACTTTAAAAATCAAGCAAATAACCTAAAACGTTTCTAGCATGTCAGGAGTAATACTAAAACAACATGTGTTGAATATCAGTTCGATAACTTTAGCCATTTTCGAAATTTGGACGTTTTTCTGCAAAAATCATTGGCGCAACAGAAAAGAGCTAGAAAATTAAAAATTGATAATTAGATTCATTTTTCATAATTATTTAATAAAAACAGTACTTTGGATTTCACAAATTAAAATTTTAGTGGAAATTCATGATTTTCTGGTTTTCGTCTTAAAACTTAAGGAAGCAAGATAGATTAAGTAGGCTAATAAGTAAGGCTAGGATGTTTATATTTAAGTAGAATGGAAATCCGCTATCACCATAAGGATGTGAGAAGTTTCATTTGAATACCTATAAAACTATAGCGATAGCGTATCTCCAAAGGGCCAGTTCAGAGCTCGTCTACTGCGTGCAGTGTAATTAAATTAATTCTCTCGCCCAAAATATTTAACTTAGCCATGTCAAACTTTTATTATGAGTACTTACCTGGGTGTTGAATGCACATTTAAATTAAGAGCTACATCGGCCATCAGCAAGAGAAGCTATGATTTATTAGGTTCTTAAAGTGGTGCATTACTAGCCCAGCGGCTAGTCGGGAGAGCCGATTTGATCAGGCGTTCTCTTAGCCGTCCGCACCGCGGCTTTATATATAAGAATGTAGCGCGAGGAAGCAAGGCCCCAGTTCTCTCCAGACGCTGAATAACACACCATCTGTGTCGGGAGTCGCGTCGCGTCGCGTCGGTATCATTGCTATAAACGGCCTCGGATGCCGTAGTAAGTTACTCGGAATACGCGTAACCATGAAATCATTTTCGAGTGAAGTGTTAATTCTGGGTTGATTTTCATTATCTAGCTTCAGTTTGCGTATTGTCGTATTTTCACGTGCCGCCGCGGGACAGACATTCTACCATTAGTTAGCGTGGCCTTTGATGAACCTTATCATCAAATTATGGCGAGCATTCATTTAAATATTTAATTTGGACAGTTATAGTTGCATCAGCGCATTAGACTCTGAACTGCTCTGTTAGTCAGATTGTGTGGATTCTTTGTTTTATCTGTGATTTTCAGAATATAGAGAAAGTTTTTTTCACGATAGTTTTTGATTATAAATACCAGACAATCTCCTAATTCCTCAGAGCTATAAGCTGTAACTATAAGTGTATTCTCAGATGAAGTGGGCACTAGGAATTCTAATTACAGGCTTCACGTTTTGCTAATCACTTTCTGGTTGCCAGTATTGTAGTTAGAGAGCCAGTGTTGAGAACGGCGAAAGACAGCATAAACAACAGCAAAAATAATAGGAACATTTTTAAGAACAATAATTTCACCCGCCGCCGCACATATGGTTAATCGGCCGGGAAATGAAGTGTTTCAACATTCAAACATTTATACAACAGTAAATATTTTCTACCGCCTCCCCACACGTTGGAGTCACAAATGTAGACAGGGTGACCATACACTGTAACTGGGACATCTGAAATGATGGTAGAGATGCAGCATATAAGGTCGTTGCTTCCTGCGAGTACATGAGTTGCCCACATTATCCACAGATGTCAGTGGACTTTTTCCCCCTCCACATTTTCCATCAGTAATGGGAAGCCGTGGAGTGGGTGACCTTTTATGTTACATGTTGTTCCTCCATATTGTGTTGCTCGCAGAATGACGCATTTGGCGCTCCTTACTGAGCCATTTCCATCACTTAATCATGGTTAGGCTCGGTGTGGCAATTTGTTATGAGTTCTGCAACACGGGCACTGTTTGCTTGCTCCAGATACTGACTGTGACACACAGTATGAGCTGGATCGGGTTTTCTGCCATCTGCGCCCAGTAATAATTTTTCAAAATTTATATGTGCACCTCGGGATTGGATCTGCTGTGCGACATTCCTTTCACTCTGAATTTTGATTGCAGGATGAAAGATTAATGCCTGTGTTGTAGCTATGCCAGTCCGAGCACTGTGTTCCCGATCTTCCTTTATTGCCTTTTCCCATTCGTTGGCGTGAATATTTTCTATTTTACCTCCTGGCGTACAGCTTACACTTCTTTTCCGTAGAATTTCGAATATCTGGCACCATTTTACGCCGATGGTCTTGCCGCAGTGATAACGCCAGTTCCCATCAGCTCTCCAAAGATCAGCGCTGTCAAGGTTCAAACGGCTCTGAGCACTATGGGACTTAACTTCTAAGGTCATCATTCCCCTAGAATTTAGAACTACTTAAACCTAACTAACCTACGGACATCACACACATCCATTCCCGAGGCAGGATTAGAATCTGCGACCGCAGCGGTCGCGCGGTTCCAGGCCGAAGCGCCTAGAACCACTCGGCTCAGCGCTGACAACGTTAGATGGGGGACCATCTGGCTCTGCCGAGCACTGTTCGCAAGTGGGGTGCGCTCAGCGCTGTTGAAGCCAGTTGAGGAGCTACCTGATCCAGAAGTAGCGGCTTGAGTCACAAAATCTGACATACGCCAGGAGAGCAGTGAGATCACCATGTGCCCCACAATGTCTGCATCCAGTGATGCTGAGGATGGCATGGAGACGATGGGAGTGGTTTGACTTTCCGAATCCTGTTTGTAGGGAGTTTAATTTAGTACCATTTTACGTTACCGAACTATTTTTCCGGGTCGACAGATCGTATGAGCGCATTTTGATATCTCATCCTGCTTGCATTATCAGCTTCAACGCCAACCCTGACTCCCTGGTGAGTTTCCCTTTCTAAGAGATCGTCTAATTTCTTGTCTGTTCTTCTATATATTATACTTGGCAACAACTTGGCTTCTTGTGCTCTTAAAATGACTGAGCTTTAGTTCTCGCTGTTAACTGCCCTTGCTATCTTCTACGTTATGTAGGTGATACATTTGAAAAATCCTCATGGTAAGTTGTTACACTCATGGATTCTACACGCCAACGTGATAAGTTTGGTTGCCACTTTTCGCAATAGTTTCAGCTTCGTAGAACTTCGATTCGTACGCTGGGTCTCATTTGAATTCTATATCGACTTCCATTTCTTGATCTATGTTGTCGTTGCTTCCTAGCACTTCCAACTTGTTTCGTTCCTGCTTGACTTATATTCCTGTTTTCTTTTTCCCCAAACTTGTACTTCTTTCTTTCGTCGATCAACTATATTATAACTTCTGCTAACCAACGCTTCGTTCCTACTTTATTCCTGTTTCTTTTTCCCTAAATTTGTACTTATTTCTTTCGTCGATCAACTACACTCCTGGAAATTGAAATAAGAACACCGTGAATTCATTGTCCCAGGAAGGGGAAACTTTATTGACACATGCCTGGGGTGAGATACATCACATGATCACAATGACAGAACCACAGGCACATAGACTCAGGCAACAGAGCATGCACAATGTCGGCACTAGTACAGTGTATATCCACCTTTCGCAGCAATGCAGGCTGCTATTCTCCCATGGAGACGATCGTAGAGATGCTGGATGTAGTCCTGTGGAACGGCTTGCCATGCCATTTCCACCTGGCGCCTCAGTTGGACCAGCGTTCGTGCTGGACGTGCAGACCGCGTGAGACGACGCTTCATCCAGTCCCAAACATGCTCAATGGGGGACAGATCCGGAGATCTTGCTGGCCAGGGTAGTTGACTTACACCTTCTAGAGCACGTTGGGTGGCACGGGATACATGCGGACGTGCATTGTCCTGTTGGAACAGCAAGTTCCCTTGCCGGTCTAGGAATGGTAGAACGATGGGTTCGATGACGGTTAAGATGTACCGTGCACTATTCAGTGTCCCCTCGACGGTCACCAGTGGTGTACGGCCAGTGTAGGAGATCGCTCCCCACACCATGATGCCGGGTGTTGGCCCTGTGTGCCTCGGTCGTATGCAGTCCTGAGTGTGGCGCTCACCTGCACGGCGCCAAACACGCATACGACCATCATTGGCACCAAGGCAGAAGCGACTCTCATCGCTGAAGACGACACGTCTCCATTCGTCCCTCCATTCACGCCTGTCGCGACACCACTGGAGGCGGGCTGCACGATGTTGGGGCGTGAGCGGAAGACGGCCTAACGGTGTGCGGGACCGTAGCCCAGCTTCATGGAGACGGTTGCGAATGGTCCTCGCCGATACCCCAGGAGCAACAGTGTCCCTAATTTGCTGGGAAGTGGCGGTGCGGTCCCCTACGGCACTGCGTAGGATCCTACGGTCTTGGCGTGCATCCGTGCGTCGCTGCGGTCCGGTCCCAGGTCGACGGGCACGTGCACCTTCCGCCGACCACTGGCGACAACATCGATGTACTGTGGAGACCTCACACCCCACGTGTTGAGCAATTCGGCGGTACGTCCACCCGGCCTCCCGCATGCCCACTATACGCCCTCGCTCAAAGTCCGTCAACTGCACATACGGTTCACGTCCACGCTGTCGCGGCATGCTACCAGTGTTAAAGACTGCGATGGAGCTCCGTATGCCACGGCAAACTGGCTGACACTGACGGCGGCGGTGCACAAATGCTGCGCAGCTAGCGCCATTCGACGGCCAACACCGCGGTTCCTGGTGTGTCCGCTGTGCCGTGCGTGTGATCATTGCTTGTACAGCCCTCTCGCAGTGTCCGGAGCAAGTATGGTGGGTCTGACACACCGGTGTCAATGTGTTCTTTTTTCCATTTCCAGGAGTGTATTATACTTGGCAACAACTTGGCTTCTTGTGCTCTTAAAATGACAGAGCTTTAGTTCTCGCTGTTAACTGCCCTTGCTATCTTCTATGTTATGTAGGTGATACATTTGAAAAATCCTCATGGTAAGTTGTTACACTCATGGATTCTACACGCCAACGTGATAAGTTTGGTTGCCACTTTTCGCAATAGTTTCAGCTTCGTAGAACTTCGATTCGTATGCTGGGTCTCATTTGAATGGTATATCGACTTCCATTTCTTGATCTATGTTGTCGTTGCTTCCTAGCACTTCCAACTTGTTTCGTTCCTACTTGACTTATATTCCTGTTTTCTTTTTCCCCAAACTTGTACTTCTTTCTTTCGTCGATCAACTATATCATAACTTCTGCTAACCAACGCTTCGTTCCTACTTGACTTATATTCCTGTTTCTTTTTCCCTAAATTTGTACTTCTTTCTTTCGTCGATCAACTATATTATAATTTCTGCTAACGAACGTTTCACCGTAGTTCTCTTCATTGTAAATATATTTGTCTGTGAAATTTCTGAGTTAGTCCTTCTGATACACGGATGACCCTTTCACTTAAACCGAAATGCCTACTGTGCTATTCAGTATCGCACTATCTACAACTTTAGAGACCTAAAAAGTGTGGTTGGCAGCATGTGTTAAATTAAAAAGGCAGTGATGATTCGACATTTGCTTATAACAATATCTTCCCAACAAAAATACAGAAATATTTTATATTACACAAAAATTTACAAAGCCCTTTGAGGTATTTAAAAGTGCACAAAATATTACCAGTATGGAAGCATACATCTAAACACGAAAAGTACAGATTTAACGTTTTCAAGGGTTAATCGTTTAAATTCAGATTGATTCTATTTGTATATCACTGAACTTCTGACACTCTTTAATAGCTGAATATCACTCTTCGCAAATTTAAAAAATTCTGAACAATTTTGACCGCCTACAGTTCTGTCTAGTGCCAAAGAAGTGATTCTCTGATGTCTTAACAGATGTTCTACCCTCCTGTCTCTTCTTCTTGTCAGTGTTTGACCTGTAATCCTTTACTCACCAATTCTGTGGAGAACCTGCTCGTTCCATATCACTTCACCTAATGTTCTCTAGCACCACGTCTCAAGTCTTCGAGATTCCTTTTTCCGGTTTTCTCAGTCTATGTTTCGCTACCATACAATGCTATGCTACTGACCTACATTCTCAGAAATTGTTACTAGTAGACTTCTGTTGCCCAAGAATGAACTTTCTGAAAGTGCTAGTCTGATTGCTGTGTCCTCCTTGCTCCGTCAGTTGTTGGTTATTTTGCTGCCTAGGTAGTTTAATACCTTAATTTCATCTTGTGACCATCAATCCTTATGTTAAGTTTATCCCTGTTCTCATTTTTGCAATTTCTCATTACTCTCGTCTTTCTTCGATTTAGTCAATCCACATTCTGTACTCATTAGACTGTTCATTTCATTCAGCAGATAATGTAATACCTCTTCAATTTCACTCAGGATAGCAATGTCTTCAGCAAATCGTATCATTGATATCCTTCCTCCTTGAATTTTAATTCCACTCGTAAATCTTTCTTTATTTCCGTCATTGCTTCTTCTAGAGTGAACCATAGGAGTGAAAGCTTACATCTTTGTCTTACACCCTTTTTAATCCGAGCACTTTGTTCTTGATCTCCCACTCTCACAATATTATTCTCTATTCGCTCTTATTCTCATAATTTCAAACGTCTTGCAGCATTTTATGTTGCATAACGCTTTTTCCAGGTCGACAAATCCTATGAACGTGTCTTGATCTTTATTTCGTCTTGCTTCCATTATCAACCGCAATCTCAGACTTTCCTCCATAGCGACAATGTCTTTCTCTTGAGTTACTTCTCAGATTTTTCTCTAAAAAAAAGTTATTTACAATTCTTTCTACGAATGCAGCTTTGATCGGCTTGACAGTTATTGTTACCATCTGCAAAAGAACTAATTTTGCTTCCTGTCTGAAATGAAATAGATCATTAACAAGGAGCAAGAGCAATAAGGGACCATGATCGAACGCTGCGGAACGCCTTTCGCAATTTCACTTACTACGATAATACGGCGTCGCTGTCTATATTACGCACACAGAACAGTGTAATATTCTGCATGTGGCTTCTTAAACAGGAGCTAAACGATGCATGCGCTGAACCAAGTATCTCTTAGAAGCTTACTTTCTCCAATAAAATATAATGACTGACGCAACTGAATCCCTTTGATAAGTCTTGTGACTTTTGTCATTTAAAAATTTTATTACATGCTCAGTCAGGGTATAAAGAGCTCCCTCAGTAGAGCAGTCTTTTTGAAATCCAAGCTGTGATTGACGAAGTATCCCATTACTAAACGGATCGGTGGCAATCCTCGAGTACACCACTTTCGAAATATTTTGGAAAATGATATAATAGGCGGGTCCATAGGCGTTCGAGCTTCGCAGTTGAAAGCTTCCTGCCAGGTGGCGTGGATTTCCTTAAAATTGGTTCAACTTAGGGGTGTCTTAGTGCTAAAAATACGTGATGAAACATTTTCTCACGCGTCTCAGTGTTTATGACATCATATTTCATAAACTATGTATCGTGCAATGATATACTTGTGTAGGTATATTTAGCGGCGTATGAGGATGCCGTCTGCGAAGTAAGTTGCGAATGGAGTTCGTAGCAAAGAAGCAATAACTACAAAATTTTTGCATGATGCAGCCGCCGGCCGGAGTGGCCGTGCGGTTCTAGGCGCTACAGCCTGGAACCGCGAGACCGCTGCGGTCGCAGGTTCGAATCCTGCCTCGGGCATGGATGTGTGTGATGTCCTTAGGTTAGTTAGGTTTAAGAAGTTCTAAGTTCTAGGGGACTGATGGCCTCAGAAGTTGAGTCCCATAGTGCTCAGAGCCATTTGAACCATGATGCAGCACTTTTTCATGCATCTCATTGTTATTGACTTGATGTCTCCGGAACTACAATAGGTAGTGGTTCTTACCTGACATTGATTGTTGCCTGACAGTAAGGGATATGTCAACCAAGTTTGGTTGAAAAAGGATGAGATGTGGAACATACACAGATACATAGGTACACAGATATATGTATATATTTTTGTAATGCGTATGGATTAAATATACCAGGTAGATAGATAGATATCCAGCGTTCACAGGCCCTGCAGATCACGTGCTGATTCCACAAACGGGCTCCATTCCTTCCTGTTTCGTGTCCGGTTCCTCCAGGTGTCTTCAATCCCCAGGGCTGCTAGGTCCTTGGCCAGGTCGTCCATCCAGCGCTGCCTTGGTCGTCCAGTGGGGCGTTTGGTGTTTGGTTTCCCCTCTGGTGCCATCTTCGCCTGTCTTCCATCTGGCATACGGGCTACATGGCCCATCCATTGTATTCTTTTGCTCTTTATCTTCTGTAGGATAACTGGTTGTCGCATCAGAAGGTAGATTGTTTTTCCTCCTCCTCCATTCTTCGTTATCTAAAACTGGTCCCCAAATCTTCCTCATTACTCTTCTTTTAAATATTAATAGTTGTTTCCTTCTCTCGCTTAGTCATGCTCCGTGTTTCTCAACCAAACATTACTGCTGGGCTTATCACTGGGTTGTAGATTCTCATCTTAGTGTTCACTGAAATCGATCTAGAGCCGAGCATCTCTCTAAGGGAATCCATGCTTTTCATTCCCACTGCTATTCTTTCCTTGATGTCCATTTTCATGTTGTTGTCCGTTGTAAAGCAAGATCCCAAGTATTCGAACCGGTGTACTCTCTTGAACCTCCTGCCATCTTCCTGCTCTTGTCTTCTTCCTAATTGCATGAACTCTGTTTTGTCTTGATTCACTTTGAGCCCTATCTTCTGTGCATAACTGTCCATTTTCTCGTACATTCCTTTCAACTCGTGATTTGATTCACTTACTAGTATTATGTCGTCTGCATATGCGAGACAATTGAAGTTACCGTCCATCTGTACTGCATTCCACTCCTGTTGCCTACATTCTTTTATTACTTTCTCTAAGATGACATTAAACAGAACAGATGAGAGAGCATCCCCTTGTCTGAGGCCTGTCTCAGTCTCGAATGTTTCTGATGTGCCTCCTCGGAAACGTACTGTTGCCTTTGATCCTTCCATACAAGGTTGCACCATTCTCACTAGCTTCTCATGGATTCTGAAGTCATTCAATGCATTGAATAGGCTAATTCTGTGGATGCCATCATATGCACGTTGAAACCGATGAACAGGGTGTAGATATCTTTATCATATTCCCAATGTTTTTCAAACAATTGTCTTAGTGTGAAAGTCGGTTTGGTCGAAAGCCAGCTTAGTGCTCCTGTACATTGTTCTCTATGAATGGTTGCAATTTTCTGAGGATAATGATGGACATCACGTTATATGTTACATTCAACAAGCTGATTCCTCTGTAGTTACCACATTCCATTTTGCTTCCCTTCTTTTATACTGGGCATATTACAGCCAATTTGCATTCTTCTGGCAGTGCGCCCTTCTCCCATATCAACTGGATCACTTCATATATCTCTAAGTGTAAGCTCTCTCCTCCCTCCTTGATTAATTCTGATGTTATTCTGGTATTCTGGTATTACGATTACCATATTGCTTCATCACAAACTTTGTAATACTCATTAAAACAAATAACTCATCCTTGGCGGTTTGAACCTCCATCAACATCCTATCAAGTGTATTTGTTTTTTGTATTAACGACGCGACTGTGGCACCATGTAATTACTATTAGGGTGGAGCTCTTGTTCATTAGCAGTACAGTAGCTTGGTTCCTCAACAACTGCTAGCAGGATGGCCTTGACAGTAACTGTGTCCATTCCGTGAGACGTCGCTTAGGGCCAAAGTCTGTTCCTTCTGCAGCAGTAATTGGGCAGTATTATCAGCACGCTTAGGCTTCAAACTGCACTTTCAGTCAGAAAGGACCAAAGGCAGCAAGACAGACAGAGAGAGAGAGAGGGGGGGGGGGGAGGAGTGGGCGCAGTGACGGCTGCCGAGCCTTCAAAGCCCAGGCGCAATACGTTGCAGGGGCAGACCATCGACTCGGCGGGAAATGCCTCTTACCTCCACCGGCAACTTGCCGCCCGCGCAAAAGGAGGGATGGAGCGGGGTAGGGGACAGTGCTGCCAACAGCGCGCAAGCGGTGCTCCAGATGAGCGGCACCGCCTAATGGACCAATGAGTAGCTGCCTCCTAAATAATGGCTCTCCGCTCACATTACGCTGAAAGCTTCGGCGCAGATGCCGGTTGCTAAATTTCGTGCGCATTGTGTGCTGCACTGGCAGCGGGCGCCGCCGCCATACGCACGAGTTCCACTTCCAGAATCGTCCGGGCAGAAAGGAGGAAAATAGTGTGTTCGGTTGGATGCAGTTCATTGCTTTCAGATTTTTTTTTATTTCAACATGCAAAGAGTTGCGTACACAATGCCACGGGAATATTACCTCCATGCCACGGAGGTTTTATGTCCATGAACATGGATACGTATTATGTCATTAGTATTATACTTTTTCCGAACAAGAAGAAGTAGATTGTAAGCAGCAGGTGACTAGACAGAAATTTATGCCTAGTGGGTAACGCTTCACAACCAAATAGTATCATAATTGGGAATTTCGACCGCAGTGAAAGTGAGGTGATACCGAATAGATGTTTCCTCAAAAAGAAAGCAGATACAGCCTTTAGCCGTCTTCAGCAGCCCACTTTTCCATACTGAATACCGCTGGTAGCAGCGATTTGGTCTCGAATACCTTACGTAAAATACTTGGACCTCAGAATGAATGCTAAACTACGGTTCTTGCAAAGAGTGCCGGCCGGTGTGGCCGTGCGGTTCTAGGCGCTTCAGTCTGGAACCGCGTGACCGCTACGGTCGCAGGTTCGAATCCTGCCTGGAGCATGGATGTGTGTGATGTCCTTAGGTTAGTTAGGTTTAAGAAGTTCTAAGTTCTAGTGGACTGATGAACTCAGATGTTAAGTCCCACAGTGCTCAGAGCCATTTGAACCATTTGCAAAGAGTGTATATTGGTGTCATAAAATCCATTTTTCGAAAAAATGTATATTCATAAGCAGCTGTGTACCTGGAGACGTACAGGTATCTATAAATGATGCATCTTTATGAATGCAGCATCTTGCACAGTGTCTTTCTTTTTCTTCTTTTTTAAGCGAAGTATTATTATTCTCGTTTGTGTTCTTCCCCCTTTAGTCTTTTCCTTTTACTAGCGTTTTCTTTGCTATTCTTAATGTTTCCTTCTTAACTTCACTAGTTCTTCTTACCAGCTTGTTACTGTCCTCTATTTTTAGCTTTTGGTAAACGTTTCACCTGTGTCTCCTAAAACAAACAAATTATCTAAGAAAGTAGGTACAACATGGTCTAATTTTCTTCAGTAGAACAGGTGCATTGGAATCAAATACTGATATGGAACTAAGATAAGCACACGTGTTGTACAGTTCTGCACGGAAGTGAAACGCTAATTGAGCACACACAGGTAATGAATGTCGAAACAATTACATTGTGCTGGAGCACAAGGGTGATAAATGTTATACTCGGGTAAAAATTGCAAAAAGCAAGATGTAGGGGAGACTCTCTTACTCGGAGGATAGAGTACCGAAATACATGATGTTATGTGGTCGGTTTTTCTGTCTAGTGACGAGGATCACATAAAAGAATGTGCACTAGAAACTGCCGTAATCAGTTTTCCCCACTTTTTACAGTTTTGTTGTTGTTAGACGTGAGGTATTGTCTGGTGGGAATTTCTATTTAGAATTCTACACATTTAACTACAGTTCAATATATCATGTTAATTCTTCAGTTGCAGATTTTTATGGCAAGTGAAATTCTGCATATTTTTGAAACTAGTTACGTAACATGTGCGCGGTTCAACCATAGTTCGTCGGTCGTGCACCATCTTGTATTTTGAAATACCAGGCCTTTTATCATAAAACATATGATAATTGCGAATTAACTGAGTTTCTTTAATGTCTTAAAAAGTTTGCATATCTTGAAAATTGAAATTTACATTAGTTTCCAATATCTTTAGTTTCAAAGTGTGTTTTCAACTCTTTTTGATAATACTTCTCCTTAATTTGATTCCACTTACCGATTGTATTATCGTGTACTAGATTGTTAACTTGATGAACAGAAGATAAAATATCATATAGACAATATTTACTTGACTGCAACGCTTTTAAATTTCGGTAGAATATTTATTCCTAGGTACATGACTATTTTGTGTCTTGGAGCATGATTTCCCATTTGAAAACAAAATTATGTTCCGGAGAGATTTTTGTACTTATTTGAAAAAGACTGCTGCACTTAGAAAGTGAATGCCATCATTTAAAAACTTCAGAGATCCAGAGGCAAAAGACAGTAAAGTGCTCTAAGGTGCAACACTCTCCCGTACTATTAATAAAAGCTGAGATAAGAAGATTCTGGAAAACTAGAGAGCCTATATACACAGACAAAATCGCCAGTTCTCGATAGACCATAAATAATATGCACAAGTCGGTGTCATTTTTGCCAAAATTCGCTCAGGAAATACTGTCGCCTGTCAACTGTCGCAAGACATTGATTTGACACTAACATTATAGCAGAAACTCTAGCTTGTTATTTAGTATATTACTACTGTAGATTTAATGTGAAGTAAATTAATGTGACGAGATGCAGTATACTAGCTATTTATTACAATGTCCCGGAAAAAAATTGGAATCCACCAGTAAAAGAAAGGGTTTCATCTGCATTATTTTAGAGACTCTGAAGCGTTACATAGCTTGCTACTTGGGTATTCATTTTTGAAATTACAAGCCTCTAATGTCCATGTAGGTTTTCTGCTTCCCAGCTAATATATTTTAGACGTTCTCCTGGTGGATGTATAAACTGCCTTACATGGGAAACATCCAGAAAACACATTTCCGCGCTGATATTTAAATGCTAAAAAGCTCAGTAAAAGGATTTGATTACGGGTGATTTTCGAAAACGGAACCGGTGTTATTACGGATACTCGCATTTTCATACGATTAGTTATTAAACGTGAAAAGACCATGATCCCGGATTTCGTAACTGACATTTCAATCCGATGGGATAATTCAATTCAAATAAAATAAAAAAAGTGAAAATAATTTAGTGATTGCGAGAATCGAACTGCCAATAGCACAATTTATAACCTCGAATGCTACTTACTGAGCTACACGCGACATTGTGACAGAGAGGCGAAATGTTTTGTGAATAACACTGCTCAGAAATGTTCAAATCTTTTTTCTCCAACACAATAAATCTGTAGACAAGATGTGGTATAGATTGAAACGGTTTTGCAGAAGTCTTCAAAACAAGAAACCGAATCCAGAACGCACTGCGAACATAGGAATCGACAAAGATCCATGGCAAAAAAGGGCGTCGCGACTGATCAGCCAGTCACGTGTGAGTTCACCAATGGCCACTCTCGCTCTCGCTCTCTCTCTCTCTCTCTCTCCCTCTCTCTCTCTCTCCCTCTCTCTCTCTCTCTCTATGTAAACCACTACCACATGAAGGGACACATAAGTGGAATATCTGATATTTCAACAAGGAATTGTCTACATGCCGATCACAGAAGCAACATAAGGCACATTTGTAGGAGCAAACAAACCTTTTAAAGTATAACCAAATTATACAGAATATTAAGGGTAGTATCTACGTAGAGATGACAAGCTCGTCGCAAGATGGGAAGAAACGAATAGCATCAAAAAGTCAATAGATTATCACTAAAATAAAATAGTGCAAATAATAGGAAGAAAGCAGATTTTTATGTTTTATTTTGAAACGTCCCTTTAGAAAAGTTAATGAATTACTGTGCTGATATACCTCTTACATTATTTGATTGTCAAACAGCTGAGCAAAACTGAACGTACTCAGACGTTCACTAAAGTGACACACAATATTTTTAGCGCAACGCAATCTGACTTTCAGTAATCCCTACAAAAGAATGCCCCTCGCTAACAATAACCTATACCTCTCATGAATTCTTATCTTACCTCACAAATATCTTCGTTACTCGAACTACTGCAATACAGCGAGCGCCAATACTGCCAGCTAAATAAAAGATTCTAACTACTGAAGGCACTAACTACTGATAGGTATAGTTAGCAAATGAAAGATTATGATAGAGAACAAACAATGTATTTACCCTAAAAGTGTTCAAAAGTCGTAATATATATAGCAGTTCATGGCATCCAGTCTTAGAAATTTACTGTCTCTGATGGACACACGTCCAGATCATTCGCTCTCAAAACTCCGCCACCTCTCTCCCCACATCCACCACTGCTGGCGGCTCACCTCCAACTGCGCAACGCTACGCGCTGTTCACATCCAGCTGCCCAACACTACAATAGCAAATAACAATGCAAACCAGCCACAGACTGCACACAGCACAGCCAGTGATTCTCATACAGAGCGCAACGTGGCGTTACCAATATAAAAACCTAAACAGCCTACTTACATAGTATAAGAACCTAAACAGCCTACTTACAATTTATTTATTTATCCTAAATGTGAAGGAAAACGCAGTCGCACTCAATGAAATCCGTCAAATAATCGGTCATGGCATCCTTGAAAATGCTACTGTTAGGAGCTATGGAAAAACTAAAGCAGACTTATAGAGTTATGATGTCAGAGAATCGGTGGCACAGAATATGTCTTAGTGATAGTTATATAATGAAGTTACATAATAAATTCCTCTCAATGAAGAATCACTTCCTTGCATTATTAGGATAGTATATACAGCCTCAACTATGTAACGTAAGACACTCGTTTAAAGCATAAAAACTGAAAATATTATAGGTAGAAACCTGAAATCCACGAGACCCGGTGTCATATATTGACGATATAACGACCTGTACGTTGTTAAGGTTAAGGCTGTTGGAAATCAGCAAGGGCACTCCAAGATAGGATATCAGAGACGTAATGCAGAGAGCAGGCAAAAGTGGGTTACCGGAGTTCAACTGTAGTGCTAGAACCCTGACAACTGCAGACACTCGGGGCAGCTGTCTCATGGGAGATGTTTCACACCAGAGAGTTAATCAGTATCTCCGTTCACCGCCTAGCCGTTGATATAATCTACATCTACATTTATACTCCGCAAGCCACCCAACGGTGTGTGTCGGAGGGCACTTTACGTGCCACTGTCATTACCTCCCTTTCCTGTTCCAGTCGCGTATGGTTCGCGGGAAGAACAACTGTCTGAAAGCCTCCGTGCGCGCTCTAATCTCTCTAATTTTACATTCGTGATCTCCTCGGGAGGTATAAGTAGGGGGAAGCAATATATTCGATACCTCATCCAGAAACGCACCCTCTCGAAACTTGGCGAGCAAGCTACACCGCGATGCAGAGCGCCTCTCTTGCAGAGTCTGCCACTTGAGTTTGTTAAACATCTCCGTAACGCTATCACGGTTAACAAATAACCCTGTGACGAAACGCGCCGCTCTTCTTTGGATCTTCTCTATCTCCCCCGTCAAACCGATCTGGTAGGGATCCTACACTGATCAGCAATACTCAAGTATAGGTCGAACGAGTGTTTTGTAAGCCACCTCCTTTGTTGATGGACTACATTTTCTAAGGACTCTCCCAATGAATCTCAACCTGGTACCCGCCTTACCAACAATTAATTTTATATGATCATTCCACTTCAAATCGTTCTGCACGCATACTCCCAGATATTTTACAGAAGTAACTGCTCCAGTGTTTGTTCCGCTATCATATAATCATACAATAAAGGATCCTTCTTTCTATGTATTCGCAATACATTACATTTGTCTACGTTAAGGGTCAGTTGCCACACCCTGCACCAAGTGCCTATCCGCTGCAGATCTTCCTGCATTTCGCTACAATTTTCTAATTCTGCAACTTCTCTGTATACTACAGCATCATCCGCGAAAAGCCGCATGGAACTTCCGACACTATCTACTAGGTCATTTATATATATTGTGAAAAGAAATGGTCCCGTAACACTCCCCTGTGGCACGCCAGAGGTTAATTTAACGTCTGTAGACGTCTCTCCATTGATAACAACATGCTGTGTTCTGTTTGCTAAAAACTCTTCAATCCAGCCACACAGCTGCTCTGATATTCCGTAGGCTCTTACTTTGTTTATCAGGCGACAGTGCGGAACTGTATCGAACGCCTTCCGGAAGTCAAGGAAAATAGCATCTACCTGGGAGCCTGTATGTAATATTTTCTGGGTCTCATGAACAAATAAAGCGAGTTGGGTCTCACACGATCGCTGTTTCCGGAATCCATGTTGATTCCTACATAGTGGATTCTGGGTTTCCAAAAACGACATGATACTCGAGCAAAAAACATGTTCTAAAATTCTACAACAGATCGACGTCAGAGATATAGGTCTATAGTTTTGCGCATCTGCTCGACGGCCCTTCTTGAAGACTGGGACTACCTGTGCTGTTTTCCAATCATTTGGAACCTTCCGTTCCTCTAGAGACTTGCGGTAGACGGCTGTTAGAAGGGGGGCAAGTTCTTTCGCGTACTCTGTGTAGAATCGAATTGGTATCCCGTCAGGTCCAGTGGACTTTCCTCTGTTGAGTGATTCCAGTTGCTTTTCTATTCCTTGGACACTTATTTCGATGTCAGCCATTTTTTCGTTTGTGCGAGGATTTAGAGAAGGGACTGCAGTGCGGTCTTCCTCTGTGAAACAGCTTTGGAAAAAGGTGTTTAGTATTTCAGCTTTACGCGTGTCATCCTCTGTTTCAATGCCATCATCATTCCGGAGTGTCTGGATATGCTGTTTCGAGCCACTTACTGATGTAACGTAAGACCAGAACTTCCTAGGATTTTCTGTCAAGTCGGAACATAGAATTTTACTTTCGAATTCACTGAACGCTTCACGCATAGCCCTCCTTACGCTAACTTTGACATCGTTTAGCTTCTGTTTGTCTGAGAGGTTTTGGCTGCGTTTAAACTTGGAGTGAAGCTCTCTTTGCTTTCACAGTAGTTTCCTAACTTTGTTGTTGTACCACGGTGGGTTTTTCCCGTCCCTCACGGTTTTACTCGGCACGTACCTGTCTAAAACGCATTTTACGATTGCCTTGATCTTTTTCCATAAACACTCAACATTGTCTGTGTCGGAACAGAAATTTTCGTTTTGATCTGTTAGGTAGTCTGAAATCTGCCTTCTATTACTCTTGCTAAACAGATAAACCTTCCTCCCTTTTTTTATATTCCTATTAACTTGCATATTCAGGGATGCTGCAACGGCCTTATGATCACTGATTCCCTGTTCTGCACATACAGAGTCGAAAAGTTCGGGTCTGTTTGTTATCAGTAGGTCCAAGATGTTATCTCCACGAGTCGGTTCTCTGTTTAATTGCTCGAGGTAATTTTCGGATAGTGCACTCAGTATAATGTCACTCGATGCTCTGTCTCTACCACCTGTCCTAAACATCTGAGTGTCCCAGTCTATATCTGGTAAATTGAAATCTCCACCCAAGACTATAACATGCTGAGAAAATTTATGTGAAATGTATTCCAAATTTTCTCTCAGTTGTTCTGCCACTAATGCTGCTGAGTCGGGAGGTCGGTAAAAGGAGCCAATTATTAACCTAGCTCGGTTGTTGAGTGTAACCTCCACCCATAATAATTCACAGGAATTATCCACTTCTACTTCACTAGAGGATAAACTACTACTAAGAGCGACGAACACTCCACCACCGGTTGCATGCAATCTATCCTTTCTAAACACTGTCTGTACCATTGTAAAAATTTCGGCAGAATTTATCTCTGGCTTCAGGCAGCTTTCTGTACCTATAACGATTTCAGCTTCGGTGCTTTCTATCAGCGCTTGCAGTTCTGGTACTTTACCAATGCAGCTTCGACAGTTTACTAATACAATACCGATTGCTGCTTGGTCCCCGCATGTCCTGACTTTGCCCCGCACTCGTTGAGGCTGTTGCCCTTTCTGTACTTGCCCAAGGCCATCTAACCTAAGAAACCGCCCAGCCCACGCCACACAACCTCTGCTACCCGTGTAGCCGCTTGTTGCGTGTAGTGGACTCCTGACCAATCCAGCGGAACCCGAAACCCAACCACCCTATGGCGCAAGTCGAGGAATCTGCAGCCCACACAGTCGCAGAACCGTCTCAGACTCTGATTCAGACCCTCCACTCGGCTCTGCACCAAAGGTCCGCAGTCAGTCCTGTCGACGATGCTGCAGATGGTGAGCTCTGCTTTCATCCCGCTAGCGAGACTGACAGTCTTCACCAAATCAGATAGCCGCCGGAAGCCAGAGAGGATTTCCTCCGATCCATAGCGACACACATCATTGGTGCCGACATGAGCGACCACCTGCAGATGGGTGCACCCTGTACCCTTCATGGAATCCGGAAGGACTCTTTCCACATCCGGAATGACTCCCCCCGGTATGCACACGAAGTTCACATTGGTTTTCTTCCCCTCTCTTGCTGCCATATCCCTAAGGGGCCCCATTAAGCGCCTGACGTTGGAGCTCCCAACTACCAGTAAGCCCACCCTCTGCGACTGCCCGGATCTTGAAGACTGAGGGGCAACCTCTGGAACAGAACAAGCAGCCATGTCAGGCTGAAGATCAGTATCAGCCTGAGACAGAGCCTGAAACCGGTTCGTCAGACAAACTGGAGAGTCCTTCCGTTCAGCCATCCGGAATATCTTTCGCCCCCTGCCACACCTTGAGACGACCTCCCACTCTACCACAGGTGAGGGATCAGCCCCAATGCGGGCAGTATCCCGGGCAACCACAGTCGTAGTAAAATCGGGGGATGCGTGGGACGAGCTGACCGTCCCCGACAAACCCCCATCCGGACCCCCACAGTGATGCCCATTGGCAACAGCCTCAAGCTGTGTGACCGAAGCCAACACTGCCTGAAGCTGGGAGCGAAGGGATGCCAACTCAGCCTGCATCCGAACACAGCAGTTGCAGTCACAGTAGAACATGCTCACAAGAAGGCACATCTTAGCAGACGTAAAAAGCAGTATCAGTGGGTTTACACAGGTTAAAGTGCTACAACAGCGGTGCCCTCCCACGAAAGGCCAATTTTCGGGGACAAATGACGTAAAACGCTATTGTTGCTGTACATAAAAGGGAGGACAGTGACGTTCAGCTTTCAATTGAACGCTGGGAATTTGTTGATATTAAGATGCTGAAACGTCCCCTTTGAACAATTATACATGACTGTGCTTAAACTGACACATAACATTTTTTAGCGCAACGCAATCTGACTTTCAATAATCCCTACAAAAGAATGGCCCTGACTAACATTAACCTATACCTTTCACAAATCACTTACCTCACAAAAATCTCCGTTACTCGAACTACTGCAATACAGCGAGCGCCACTACTGCCAGCTAAATAAAAGATTCAAACTACGGAAGGCACTAACTACTGATAGGCATAGTTAGCAAATGAAAGATTTTAATAGAGAACAAACAATGTATTTACCTTAATAGTCATAATATATATAGCAGTTCATGACATCCAGTCTTACAAATTTCAAAACTCCGCCATCTCTCTCCCCACATCCACCACTGCTGGCGGCTCACCTCCAACTGTGCAACGCTACGCGCTGTTCACATCCAGCTGCCCAACACTACAATGGCAGACAACAATGCAAACTAGCCACAGACTGCACACAGCACAGCCAGTGATTTTCATACAGAGCGCTACGTAACGTTGCCTATAAGAAAACATAAACAGCCTACTTACATAGCCCCCATGCTCCCCACAAAAAATTTTACAAATTGTTTTGTACAGTGGCCAATAATGATTTAATAAAATTTTTCATAATTACAATAACAAAGATATCAAATGCACAAACTTATTGATACAATTTTGGCCGAAAGCTAAAGTTTTCTAACAGTCCATAAAGACAGTCCTGATCATTCATCACAGTAAAATTGCAGTGTTTTTCTCAAAGTCTGAGCAGTAACAGAAAATGCACACGGAAGTAGTGGATTTTCATGCAGTCTTGAAGAAGTAGTGTTGTCCTTCCAACGGAAAGACAGTGCTGACTCTCGACATGCAGACGAGTAATGGGTCACAACAGAGCAAACCCACAGCAGAGTCATTCGAAGTTTTGAAGAATATTGGTAGGCAGGTCATCACAGAGTAGACCCACTGTAGTCCTTTTACGGTATTGGTGGGCCACCAGAGGTGCAGACCCACTGTAGTCCTGGTAGAGATTGTGGTATTGGTGGGTCATCAAAGATGCAGACCCACTGTAGTCCTTGTAGAGATGGCCAGCAGCCATCTGCTGCGACTGTGCAGGTGCACAATCACCATCGAAAAGTCTTGCGGACAATATAGCAAGTCCATAAACACCACTTGTGCACTCACAGTTTTTGGAATTGTCCTTAGAACCAGCAATGCTGTTATCCAGTCCCTTGCTGAATTATTAACACACGTGCAAACACTAACAGTCCCTACTTCTCACATATTGTCCATATACTATGACCAACAGAAACGTGTGCAGTGAAATGGAACTTACAAGTTAATAACATGATGAACTGGTGTCAATTACAATTTTATAACATAAGAATACAATTACAAAGGTACAAAATACGTCATTAAAGAACATAACAATACAGATAACATTTGTAGTAACACAGGCTTTAGATAAGATTGGAAATAAACATATACATCAGTGTTACAGGAATTATGACATGAGTACATACATAAAAGATCAGAATAACTTTAGAAACATCAACTTCACACATGAGCATTTAAACAGAACAGAATAAATAATGTCTAAACATCTTTAGAAAGAAAATAACATATTATCAGAAAAATTCTACAACATAACTCTTATTAGCTAAACACATAAAGACAGGAAAAACACAAATATACAAGAGCACACAAACACATAGGGGGATAACACAATGGAAAGGACAGGGTTCGTTTTCACTGTAACATTTGGTACTGCAGTCCACCCCAAAACTTCATTCCATATATCTTTCCTCTTATTTCAACATTTGTTTCCACCAGAAAAATTCTATTCAAGCATGCTTTCTGTATTTATATGTTCACACATTTCTTACCTCATTATTTATTTTCCATTATCTTACCTCATCATTTATTTGCAAGAAAATCCTACCTAAACCTGTTGTCCCTAAACCCTACTTTTTTTGTTCATATCTTCTTTCAAAATACTTTTTTGTCCAAACCATTTTCTTATAGCTTCTCAATGCATTTCTTCCAATTCATCACAACTTGTTCTCTTATATGGCCTACCCCATCTTAAGCTAACTTAAGTCTACTGAGCTCAGATGCTAAACTAAGGGACAAGGCAATGCAGCAGCACAAACAAATTAACACAAGCAGCAATGACAAAAAATTCAAATTGGCTAAGCAAGCTGCTGTATATATATATATATATATATATATATATATATATATATATATATATATATATATAAGTTAGCAAAGCAAATGCAACATTATCACTAATATGAGCAAATCTGCAGCAACAAGAAAAATAGATCAGTAGTAAATCTGGCTTAACAGAGTAATACAAACTGAAATTTAGTAGCACTATGCCTGGCAAACAGCAGCAGCAAATGCAATAACTTATATCTAAACATGACATAGCTCAAGCAGAAAAAATATTACAGTAAAAATGGCCATTTTTAATACCTATGTCACATCTTAACACTAGAGTGATGCATCACAAAAACTTACTCTGCAAGAAAGTTACCAAGTCATTAAAAAAATTATTTATGCCATTCCTGTGAAGGGAGATATCTATTTGTGCTCTCTTTTCTAAGAAAGTACATCATAAACGTATTCTTTACTGGGTCTGTAGACAGAATATAGTGATATTAGTACATCTATTAAATTTTATAATAACCAATGCTACAGTGCAGCTAGAAACTAGATATTAAAGAAAATGAGCAAATATGTACAAAGGAAGGCATGAAACATCATTCATTAGCCATATGCCATTTCATAAGGTAGTAAAAAAATCTCTCAACTAGAAAGACAGTAGTCATAATCAGGTGTATAGACATAAAAATATTTCTCGTCATTTCATTAGGCATTTCAGTAAGTATCATAAATTAAGAGCTCCACAGTGTTATCATATGTTTTCAAGTTTGAGCGTGTCGTATTTGCAATGCTTTCTACAAAGGAATTTCAATAGCGAGGATAATGGCCCCCTTTTTTTTCTCCACCTGTGCCTTTGAAAGGCACACACTAATGGCTTTTTTTTTTTTTCAGGCGACTGTCGCGCAGCTGGGTACCCACGACTCATTATGTGAAGGTGGTCACTTAACTTTCTTACCGAAATATTGACGACACCAGTTTGCTTACAGTGACAGTCTCATATAAAAACTTCCCAGGTCGAGAATTTGCGTTTCAAATCTGTATAAACAAAATCCTGTAAATATAACAGTGTCCAAAAAATTTTCGCCAGCATAACATTCACGCATATACACACATTTCATAACTCTTAAAGTACGATTCTCGATTTGCAACATCCTTTTTCACAAACCAGAGTCCCTAACCACTACTCCTTATTCCTAACCTTATTACACATATATATATTCGACGACACGTCAATCTTGCGACGACACTTCAATATTTCATCATAATTAATATGTAGCATAATCAGATTCCTCATATAGCATCAGCTTATTGATCATAAACATATCTCAACAGCATAATACACATCGTCGTCGTAAAAATAACATCATAACACCTCAGTCAAATCTCAAAAACGTCGTAGCTTTATGCAATAATTTAAAAACCTAAAAAAAAATTCTATGCTCATTTCAATAGTGTCATCTACCTCAAACGTACTTTAAAAATCATGACCCCATACCAAATACATCATCCAAAGCTCTCATAGTATCACAATGGTTCTGAAAAAATATGAACAGTTCACACAGTACAGACAAAATACAGTTTCTTAAGGTTGAAGTTATCCAACTGTGTAATTACGTAAACATCTGTCACTGATGTAGTAAAATAAATATTTGTCTCTCTCAGTTAAATGATCAGACAGCTGTGTAATTCTGTGTTAAGAGAAATATGGTACCGATGTGTAAAGTTGTATAAGCAAATACCATATTAGCTAGGGCTCCTTGTGCTTGGCAAACACATGGCACACAAAGTAAGCGTGTACCCCCCTGAGGATTAATTTAATTATACCCTCAGGTGTTACAGATTACAGCAATGGAATGAAATGTATCACGGAAAACCTTTGTATCATTGTACTTCAAATATCTTTAAAAATAAATGTTTTAAGTACAAAATTAATCACTCAAATACGTGTCCTTTAGCGCTAAATGTGCGTCTTGCTATAAGATAATTCTGTGGAAGTGTCGTAGTTATCGTCCTCTGAAAACTAAGTTCTGCAGAAGTCAATGTACTCACCTCATGATAAACAAAAGTGAAATGCTATGCGTATAGATATCGTAGTTATTACATACATTACTGTGATCAAGAAAGTAATATACTGTAACGTATTGTACTACGGAAAAGGCTGTCACATTGTAGCTATACCACAAAAGTGACTACTAAAACATACACTCCTGGAAATGGAAAAAAGAACACATTGACACCGGTGTGTCAGACCCACCATATTTGCTTCGGACACTGCGAGAGGGCTGTACAAGCAATGATCACACGCACGGCACAGCGGACACACCAGGAACCGCGGTGTTGGCCGTCGAATGGCGCTAGCTGCGCAGCATTTGTGCACCGCCGCCGTCAGTGTCAGCCAGTTTGCCGTGCCATACGGAGCTCCATCGCAGTCTTTAACACTGGTAGCATGCCGCGACAGCGTGGACGTGAACCGTATGTGCAGTTGACGGACTTTGAGCGAGGGCGTATAGTGGGCATGCGGGAGGCCGGGTGGACGTACCGCCGAATTGCTCAACACGTGGGGCGTGAGGTCTCCACAGTACATCGATGTTGTCGCCAGTGGTCGGCGGAAGCTGCACGTGCCCGTCGACCTGGGACCGGACCGCAGCGACGCACGGATGCACGCCAAGACCGTAGGATCCTACGCAGTGCCGTAGGGGACCGCACCGCCACTTCCCAGCAAATTAGGGACACTGTTGCTCCTGGGGTATCGGCGAGGACCATTCGCAACCGTCTCCATGAAGCTGGGCTACGGTCCCGCACACCGTTAGGCTGTCTTCCGTTCACGCCCCAACATCGTGCAGCCCGCCTCCAGTGGTGTCGCGACAGGCGTGAATGGAGGGACGAATGGAGACGTGTCGTCTTCAGCGATGAGAGTCGCTTCTGCCTTGGTGCCAATGATGGTCGTATGCGTGTTTGGCGCCGTGCAGGTGAGCGCCACAATCAGGACTGCATACGACCGAGGCACACAGGGCCAACACCCGGCATCATGGTGTGGGGAGCGATCTCCTACACTGGCCGTACACCACTGGTGATCGTCGAGGGGACACTGAATAGTGCACGGTACATCCAAACCGTCATCGAACCCATCGTTCTACCATTCCTAGACCGGCAAGGGAACTTGCTGTTCCAACAGGACAATGCACGTCCGCATGTATCCCGTGCCACCCAACGTGCTCTAGAAGGTGTAAGTCAACTACCCTGGCCAGCAAGATCTCCGGATCTGTCCCCCATTGAGCATATTTGGGACTGGATGAAGCGTCGTCTCACGCGGTCTGTACGTCCAGCACCAACGCTGGTCCAATTGAGGCGCCAGGTGGAAATGGCATGGCAAGCCGTTCCACAGGACTACATCCAGCATCTCTATGATCGTCTCCATGGGAGAATAGCAGCCTGCATTGCTGCGAAAGGTGGATATACACTGTACTAGTGCCGACATTGTGCATGCTCTGTTGCCTGTGTCTATGTGCCTGTGGTTCTGTCAGTGTGATCATGTGATGTATCTGACCCCAGGAATGTGTCAATAAAGTTTCCCCTTCTTGGGACAATGAATTCACGGTGTTCTTATTTCAATTTCCAGGAGTGTATTTTACTTTCCATAAGAATTCAGAAAAACAGATACACTGCAAAAGCAACAATGTAAATTGTGTCATACATTAGTAGCGTCGTGATATAATCGTGTAGCTGTCAGATAAACTAACCACTGTGTCATCTGGTATCTCTTAGAAAGTACTTTAAATCCAGAATGTATTTTGAAGTAAACCAAAATGTTCCATTAAAATCTCATAAGCAGTACTGGTAAATGTTCTAAGTATGTGAGCCTTATAGTTGTAATGTAATCGTGCAACTAACAAGCAAGAATGTACACACACAATAACACTGTGTCGTCTGTTCACAATAACAATGCATTCGTAATTTCTGTTTAAATAAGTTCTCTTGGTTCTTGACAGAATATTTAACTTCAAACATTGTTGCATGTTAACAGATTTTAAGTCTGACAAAGTAGTAATGTAAAGTGAAAGGTATATGGCAAAGACAAAGTTAAAAAGCAAATTATATTTCAATAAACGGTTTTACATGTGAAATGTGGTGTAAACCTTTACTCTTACTACTATGCAGAGCTCCAGCTTCAACGGAATCATCGTGTGGTGTACGTCGGTAAAGAATACTGGAATTTTTCTCAAGGTTAGCATCTATGTTATTTTTCTCTGCGCCAGCCGGCGCACATGGCTGCCTGCGGTGCAAGTCACTGTCTGTCTCTTTGTTGGCGCGCGCCGTTATTGGGATTAGGAGACCTAACTTCTACAAATTCACCCTGACGAGAAGGCCCTACCCTGTTTGAAGCTCGCCAGTTCTGATGGAATTCAGGTCTGTCGTTTTGTCGGTAGTTTACATAGTTTCTTGTTTGTCGGTCACGAGGTGGGGAATTTCTCCCTGAATCGTAACTGCGCGCTGAACTGTTGCGTCTGAAATTATTCTGTCTCCCTTGATAATAATAGTTCTGGTTACCATATTGTCTGTTTCTATGATTGTCTCTGTCATATTCATTACTACGGAAATGTGAACTTTCTCTGTAACTATTACTCTGCCAGTGGTTGTCATACGGGTGGTGTCTGTTTTGGTCACGATTTGTGTTGTGAGAATAGCCTCGTCGTGTCCAGTTATTATTTATTTCATCGCGGAATTGCGACGTATGTGATCTGTAATTGTTGTGCTCCTGTTTTGGTCATGATTTGTGTTGTGAGAATAGCCTCGTTGTGTCCAGTTATTAATTATTTTATCGCGGAATTGCGACGGATGTGACCTGTAATTGTTGTGCTCCTGTTTTCGCGTTCCGCGATTCTCAGTGTCAATTTCTAATTCTTGTAAGAGTCCCTGAAAAGCTTCAATGTCGTCTTTGCAACGTCCTGCCAAAGTAATATGTCGTGAATGTTCAGGTAATTTGATTAAGCAAATGCGGATGAGTTCTGAGGGGCTGTATGGGTTTGACAGGTAGTGATTCTTGTGCAACATGTCTTCAAAATATTTCACAAGACTGGAAAATTCAGATAGTTCGAAAAGTTTCATCATTATGATGCTATGTTTTACTCGGTCTTGTGTAGCTTGAGACCAATACGCTGAGAGGAAGGCATGATAAAATTCTCCTTCACTGTGACAATCGTGAATGACCGATCGCATTCTTTCAGCTGGTTCATTCTCTAAATAGCCACACATAAATTCTAGTCTGTGCTCTAATGACCAGTTGGGAGGAAACCAATGAGAGAATTGATGGAGCCACGCTTGTGGATGAATGTCGTTGCCAGAATTCTTATATGTTTTGAATTTACATGTAGTAATGAACAGCTTATAGTCAAAATCATCGTGTCGACGAGTAGCATATTGGTCATTGTTACGTCGTGTCGGCGGTTCCATCTCAAAATTCGGTGCACCTTGCCAATTTCTTTCATAATTTCCGAAATGCGCTGTGTTATTATTTTGTGGCTTTTCCGTATTTCTAAGTCCCTCTTCCCGTCTTGGAGCGCGAGTGTCCTCTGAAATATGTAATCTTTGTATTACTTGTGCCAACTGATCTTGTATTTCCAGGATTTCTCTTTTGTATTGTGTATTAATTTGATTCTGATTTTGTTTGAATTTCTTAATTTGTTCATACTCTTCTGTGTCAGTGATGGCTACAGGTCTTGTGTCATTCAGATCATCATTTACCTTTGCAGATAAGTTAGTGAACTGATCCGAAAGTTCGGCTACTTTATCCGTTAGTGAAATTATTTCCTCAGTGTGTTTTTCTGAACCAAGTTTCAGAGTGTCCATTTGTGTTGAAATCGCATCTACTGTGTCCTTTAAGTTTTCCTGAGTTTTTGCAAGTTGCGTAACCGAATCGGTAGATGCAACTGAGTCAATTTTAGCTTGCAGGGTGTCGTGATTTTCATGAACAATAGTTTGCAGTTCTTTTATGGCTGCTTCGTGATTCTGTAATGCATTTTCATGACGCGCAAAAATAGGTTGGAAATGCTCACAAATTTGTGTTTTTACGTCATTACAGACTTTTTGACATTTCGATTCAATGTTATGTAACTCAGTAGTTAAATCTTCACGTGTTTGTTCAAGTGTGGTGTCTAACTTCCGAAGATTTTGTTCCATTGTGTCTAACTGTTGCTGTGTTTGTCTCTGGTGTTGTTCCATTGTGTCTAACTTTTGAAGATTTTGTTACATTGTGTCTAACTTTTGAAGATTTTTGTCCCATTTGTTTCTGATTTTGTTCAAGCGTTGTGTCTAACTTTTGTAGCCTTTGTCCCATTTGTTGCATTAACTGTAATAACAGTGCACTGGTGTCTGAAACATGTTCCTCAGTGCTATTCGGCAGTGCATTTGAACCGGTAATATTCGCATTTTGAAAAGCAGAAAATGTGTCTTGATTTATTTGAGAAAACAGTGAGTACGCAAAACCTGAATCTACTGTATTTGCAAGATTGTGTCCTGTCATTTCGGAATCCTGAGGCGAGCTGTTGCCGACCGATCAATCGATAATGCTTCCCTGTTAACTAATTGTTTCACTGCCTACACCATTATTTGCAGCTCGCTCCATTTCCCTATGCACAATTAGCAAAGTACTACTTTGAACATTAGTTAATTCATTACATGGTGGCGCTAACACACTGTTTTCCTCTTCACTGTCATTTCTCAGTTTACTTTGGAGCCTAGTATTACGTTTTTCACACGCCATTATTGTCACAATATTTCATACGACAACACATAAAAACACAATTTGAAGAGCAAAAATAAGAGAACTCATTAACATAGCACTGAAAATAATATCTAGTTAATTGCAAGCGCAGCTGCGAAATACGTGGTGCAAATTTACATGCGAGCCACACCTGTTTTAATGTAAAACAATGAAAGACTGCAACTACAAAGGAGATTCTCTCTACAACTATGCGCTAGCAATAAACAAAATCTACACTAATTACATAAACTACAAGAAAAAATCAGAAGATTCCAGTGAGGTATCCTCGGCTGAGGGTCGACATATGAAACGTCCCCCTTTGAACAATTATACATGACTGTGCTTAAACTGACACACAATATTTTTTAGCGCAACGCAACCTGACTTTCAATAATCCCTACAAAAGAATGGCCCTGACTAACATTAACCTATACCTTTCACAAATCACTTACCTCACAAAAATCTTCGTAACTCGAACTACTGCAATACAGCGAGCGCCACTACTGCCAGCTAAATAAAAGATTCAAACTACGGAAGGCACTAACTACTGATAGGCATAGTTAGCAAATGAAAGATTTTAATAGAGAACAAACAATGTATTTACCTTAATAGTCATAATATATAAAGCAGTTCATGACATCCAGTCTTACAAATTTCAAAACTCCACCATCTCTCTCCCCACATCCACCACTGCTGGCGGCTCACCTCCAACTGCGCAACGCTACGCGCTGTTCACATCCAGCTGCCCAACACTACAATGGCAGACAACAATGCAAACTAGCCACAGACTGCACACAGCACAGCCAGTGATTTTCATACAGAGCGCTACGTAACGTTGCCAATAAGAAAACGTAAAAACAGCCTACTTACAATGCATCCCTGCCTACCGAGTAGAAGAACAGGAGGAATCTGAATGTGGCTGGTCAGAGGCGTTCTTTATGTGCTGAGCTACTCGTGAGATTGGTCGAAGCCTGTAAGGTGCCGATGGACTGGTGGGCCCACTCAAGGAAGGGGGGGGGGGGGGGGGGGTAGAAGCACAGTCCTTTGAAACCACATGTTTTTGATTTGAGATAGATTTCTCAGTCGTATAAATGTGGCACCAACTTGTTGGCAGCCTTCGTAAGGTCTGACAAGTCGGTTTCTCGTTTGGACTGCTACTCCCATAGATTGTACTTAGAACGCTGCTAGTGTTCACAGCTTCTGTCAACGCTCACTGCACAGTCTCAAACACTGACTTCTGTTGTGTAACCAGTTACACTCGTTGTTTATTCTAATGTTTAGAATTAGCCTTCAGTGTTATAGTTACTTTGGTTATAAATAAACAGTTTTAATCAGATCCCCGAGCATCTTTGAGTCTCCTGATGCGAGCATCGTATCGAGTCTTAAAATCCGGTCCTCTCGCAGGTGCAGGCGCTACATCAAACAATCAACCTGTCTTCACTGGAAGTTTGTCTTTTGCATTTGCTCCTAATCGCTCGGAAACTGCAGACAGACCTGTAACCCCATGTGTTCCCGCTATCCTGTATTAGGACATGACGTAGAAAACAGTTTTCTGGTGCCAGGTGTGGTGTATCCCTAATAATTTTTGAGATAAATAGGTACTTCGTACGTACTGAGCCCGACGTCAAGACTGAACTGACGGCTTTGAGACTCATTAGGAGCAGCAGTTGCGTTCCAGTGAGAACAAACGAAAGGAGAAGAGCAGAAGAAATAAGCAGAGGTCCGGAGGTCGAGGCCAGATGAGCGAAGACGCGGCCAGGGCACCCCCGTCTATAAGACTTTACGACAAACAAGCGGCAACCTTAGGCACCGTCCTGGATCTACACCTTCCTTATACGGACTACTTACGTGAAGTCAAGGATCACGCAAGACAACAATGGCAGGAAATGTGGAACGTTTCTCAACAGACAAAAGGCGGTTATTACACAGTGCTACAACCTCGGATTCCTTCACAGCCGTGGTTCATGAGGACACATCTAGACCGATCCACGATTTCTACCATCATAAGACTCCGCTTTCCCACAACATCTACATCTGATCAACGTTTACAGTTCACCAGCATGTGAGTGTGATCCTGAGTCGGAAGCTGATGTCAACCGCATCTTATTTATGTGCCCCAAATTTGACCGTGAACGGTTGGTCTTTCTGAAGCCATTGCTGAGTATGGGCTACCATCTTCCGCAATCAGCTTCTTCTCTTTTGTGTACTACAGACGTTCGTCTATATAAAGTGATAGTTAACCTCATCAAGAGTACTGGTTACAATATGTAGGTTTTAATGGTGTACGTAAATTATAAATATGTCTTGCTGATGAAGATATTTCAGAATTGGTGTGAATTGTAAGCCAAGACACTTTTAATTATTTTCCGATTCAATTCAATTCAATTTTTAAAACATTATGTACAAAACTGTAACAGTTAAGCTTTTTATTCTTGTAAATATGCATTTCTGTATTTGTTTATTCAATTATGTCTACATTGTCACTATGTGTTGCCGATGGCTAAATTGAGTACACACTGAAAGGCCAAATAAAAAAAAAGAATAACGAAGGGGTCGGGGTAACGGCCGGGTAACAACGAGACAGAGTGGCTGAAGGGCTGTCCAGCAGAGCAGCAGCGGCGGTGGCCGGCGAGCAGCCGAGAGTGGCCAAAAGCCCGACACGGCACAACTGAGGGCATTGCAACACCGCAGGCGTCGCGTGGTCACGTCCCGCCCATCTCACATTAGTGCAGCACAGTGCAGCGCATCACTTTCAGAGAGGATGCTACCTCGACTCCCCTCGCCTCGCCTCGCTTCGCCTCTACACAGACCATCTGTAACGAAAGTAGGTAGTGGCCTCACTTAACATCGCAGTTGCCAATAGGGGAGAGCTACAACTAACGTTAGTGATGTCATTAAACTCATACCCCAGGCTTTTGATGGTACGAAAGCCACATTAAATAGAATTACAAACCATGTCGACATAGCCTTTGAACTAGTGCGTGGAGCAACCATACACTATTGTTGAGTTCGTGTTGTGTTGTGGTCTTCAGTCCTGAGACTGGTTTGATGCAGCTCTCCATGCTACTCTGTCCTGTGCAAGCTTCTTCATTTCCCAGTACCTACTGCAACCTACATCCTTCTGAATCTGCTTAGTGTATTCATCTCTTGGTCTCCCTCTACGATTTTTACCCTCCACGCAGCCATCCAATGCTAATTTGTGATCCCTTGATGCCTCAAAACATGTCCTACCAACCTATCCCTTCTTCTAGTCAAGTTGTGCCACAAAATTCTCTTCTCCCCAATCCTATTCAATACCTCCTCATTAGTTACGTGATCTACCCACCTTATCTTCAGCATTCTTCTGTAGCATCACATTTCGAAAGCTTCTATTCTCTTCTTGTCCATACTAGTTATTGTCCATGTTTCACTTCCATACATGGCTACACTCCATACAAATACTTTCAGAAACGACTTCCTGACACTTAAATCTATACTCGATGTTAACAAATTTCTCTTCTTCAGAAACGATTTCCTTGCCATTGCCAGTCTACATTTTATATCCTCTCTACTTCGACCATCATCAGTTATTTTACTCCCTAAATAGCAAAACTCCTTTACTACTTTAAGTATCTCATTTCCTAATCTAATTCCCTCAGCATCACCCGATATAATTTGTCTACATTCCATTATCCTCGTTTTGCTTTTGTTGATGTTCATCTTATATCCTCCTTTCAAGACACTGTCCATTCCGTTCAACTGCTCTTCCAAGTCCTTTGCTGTCTCTGACAGAATTACAATGTCATCGGCGAACCTCAAAGTTTTTACTTCTTGTTGAGTTCGTAAAAACCCATATATATTGAGTATTTATATTGAGTATTATATACTGAGTTCGTAAAAACCCATATTCATGGTGGTGCACTAAGTAATCTGTTTGTGCGTGAATTGTGGGAAGAAGTAAGAAATATCTTGTTCGAAAATTACGCATGTAAGCCAAATGTAGACTTCCACATGTGTAAAATATTTTCCAGTTGACAATCAGAGGAGAGTCGATTGCAGATTGGGTCAGAAAAGCAGATTCACTTCAACAGAAATTTCGTGAAGCTGTCCATTTTGCGATACCAGCATCAGAACAGGTGGGGAGTTTTTCGTTAGTGGTAAAATTAAGCAGAGCAGTAATCGTTCAGAGGATTTATGATGAGCGCATGCAGACAACTGTGCGTGGAAGAGGTGAAAACGTCACCCTAACTGAGGCTATTGATGTAGCTTAGAAGGAAGAGTCGGGAATTACGTCCAGCAAGGATTTGGTGTAGAAAGTCATCGGGGCAAAACGGGAAAGATTGCCCTTAAGCGTTTGTCGTGAGGATCTGCAGCGTACACGTCTAAGGATTGCACAAGTAATTTAAAATATAAAACTGTGCCAAATCATGGCATTTAAAGCAAGACTGCAGACTCCAGTAAAGAATTCGTAAAGCAGAATCGCCTCAAGCGTGTCGAGAGTCAGACGCTCAAAAGCCAACCAGATGCGGAAGTTCCAGGTTACTTAGATTAGATTAGATTAATTATTCATTCCATAGACCCACAAAAGAGGGGATCCTCCTAGGTGTGGAACATGTCAGATAAACACATTACAAAAATGTAATTACAAAAACTTGAACACTGTAGACCGGCAGCACACCCGTGGATATTTTGATTAGAAAAATTTGAGTTTCATTAATTTTAATGATCCTCAGTCAATGAACAGTAAAATTATGTACATGAATTAAAATTAAACTTCCAGTATTCACAGGTTTAATACTTACATTTGCTTTCATTAAATCCATCATGCACACAGTAGCTAGTTACTTGGCTAATGCAATCAAGTACTGTCAAAAATTAAAGTAAATTATTCATTTCGATGACCCTCAGTTAAGAATAATCAAATTATGTACAATATTTAAAATTAAAATTCCACTATTTACAGACTTAAGATTTTCATCTGCTTTCCATACATCCATCATTCACACAGTAGGTAGTTACTTGGCTGTTACAAGCAAGAGGTCCTTGCACTGAGAACGCGGTGTGGTATACGAAAAACAAGAAGCGGGGAAACGAAAGAAACACAAGATTACAGTCACCTTATGCTGAATTTGGAAGATATTTGAAGTCGACTGTGAAAGTAAAAATAAGTTTGTAGAATGCATTGCCCACAGAATACAGAAAGTCCCTTAAAGCTGCTTCTAGATAATTGGGCACAGATTAGCTTGTTCAGTATGAAGTACCTGCGAACCAGATCGGGTATAGACCTGAAGAAAGTGGAAAGATTAAATGTATTACAAGTCCGGCCATACATATGTATGGGACGATCTTGGAACAGATCAGGAACTAATAGTGAAACACAAGTTCATCTGGCAGGAAGGGGACTGAATATTTCCTAAGCCGCTTTAATTGGTAGAGACTTCTTTACGAAGTATGGTGTAGTAATTGATTACGGAAAGGGAACGCTATGAATCGGCGACAGGCCCATTAAATTGTGTGAGGAGATAGAGGTGAACGTGCAGGAACTCAGAAAACCACAAACATATTTTCAAGCAGCAGAATGTGAATACAGCAGAGTTCACAGTCATCTGAGCAGTTCAGATGAGCCAATAAGCCAAACTATGCCGAACTGATGGGGAAGTAAACAAAGTACTGGTAGACACACATGTCACCGACAGAAAACGGACGATATGGAAACTGAGGTACCCCAGATATCTAGAATAAAGTTAGGTCGTCGTGAGAGGAGGATTTTGAGGATAACGGTTGCACGTACTAGCCTAATAGTACGCATTGTTGAAAAGCAACAGTTGCAGGAAGGTGTGTACCTACGAGGGTTGCTGTGAGGGTACGAAAAATCTCTTGTTTAATTAGCGTGTTAAATACACGAGACGAGACAGTTTCTACTAGGATGTCTCACGTTAAGGTGGAACGAGTTCCGCCATTTAATCCAAGACTGAGGCAGACTGTGCGCAAGGTAGACGAGGTCTCGACTGAGAGAAAAAAATTTAGAGTCAGTTTATTAAAGGAAAACTTTCGGATAGATCATCAAAATTCCGCAAAAACAGTCCATAATAGAGGCATGTTCTGCGTGTATTGATATCTTTCATAAGTTGACATAATATACAGGCACGATTCGGCAGCAAATAAAACTGATTCCTTAAGCAGAGGGACGACTAATTTGCTTCTGTTCTTACAGAATACCAGAAGTGCAGAAGGAAGCGGAGAGGATGATGGAGAACGATATAATACACCTTAAACAAACTTCTGGGATTTCCCGTTAATCATACTTACCAAAAAGATGGATGAATCTGATTACAGAAAACTAAATTAACATTACTGTCAACACAGTCATCCCGCGCCCACGTAACGATGATTTATTTATTTATTTTATTTAGCTTATGGCATATAACACATCATATAGAAAAGACATAAAAATCATAAGACACAGAAATAAAGAGTAGTCACAGTGTGTAACATATAGTTGTAGATATAAAAGTGTTTAAAAATAGTGTATATAACAAACAAAAGTTCACAAACAAACATCCAGATTTGTGACATAGTCTATTGCACTTTCAGTCGCGGTCAGAAACTCTTTGGGGTCTCCTGCAAAACGTCTCAGAGGGCAATCTTCCACGATGTGGCGAATCGTCTGCCGGTCCGCACCGCAGTCACATCTCGGGGTGGTGATTTTACCCCACCTGTGGAGGCTGTCTGCACATCTCCCGTTATTTGTCCGAATTCGATTCAGGGTCGTCCAAGTTTTCCTTGGCAAATTGAATCCTGGTGGTTGGACATTGATGCATGGCATATTCTGCAGGTTTTGGGGCACAGATTCTCTCCACCGCATTTTCCAGAGGTTGCCATAATCCGGGTTGAGAGGATGCGTATTTTTTGCATTTTTTAAAGAGAGGTGTCTTGAGCGCAGTCTGTTCATCTCCAGGGCAGGAACATCCTTATGGATTGGCAGTTTCTCGTTGTTCAGCACTTTTCCATACTCGCGTAAGAGAGCGTTCTCTCTGCGCAGGTCCGGTGGGGGAATGTTGCTCAGTATAGGTAGCCAGTGTAAAGGCGTTGGCTTTATTGTTCCTGATATCATACTCATTGTGTAGTTTAGTTGAGCATCGATCAAGCCTGTGTGTTTACTGTTTAGCCATACCGGTGCGGCATATTCTGCTGTTGTGTAGACAAGTCCCAGAGCCGAAGATCTCAGTACAGCCGCGGAAGAGCTCCACGTGGTCCCACATAGCTTCTGTATGATATTATTTCGAGTTTTAAGTTTTGCGGATGTATTACGTAGGTGTTCCTTGAATGTTAGGGTGCTGTCAAAGGTGATGCCTAGATATCTGGGGTAATTATTATGGTTTAGCTGCCTGTTTTCGAAATGAACGTTGAGCTTTCTTTTTGCTTGGGCATTGTCGAGGTGAAAGCATGTCACTTCCGTTTTTGTCGCGTTTGGCCGTAATCTCCACCTTCGGAAGTTTGTTAGATCCGCAGTTAATGTGTTTTCCGTTGCCTCCATTGATCTGCCTCTTGCAGCTATTGCCCAGTCGTCGGCATATCCGAATTTTTGAGAAGTGGTTTCAGGTAAGTCAGATATGTAGAGGTTAAACATCAATGGCGCCAGAACGGAGCCTTGTGGTAAACCATTGTTGAGCTTCATTTGGTCACTTTTTAAGTCGCCCATTATGACTCTGAAACTTCTATCTGTGAGCATGTTATCAGTGAGGTTGGCCAGCTTATTACATGGTATGACCCGCAGCAACTTAAATATCAGGCCTTGTCGCCAAACGGTATCATAAGCGGCTGATAGGTCAATAAAGGCTACTGATGTTTTGAGTTTTTTCTGAAAGCTCGCCTCTATATGAGTTGCTAGGGAGAAGATCTGGTCGGTGGAAATGCGGTTGGGTCGAAAACCTGCCTGTTCAATCGGTACCACTTCAAGAATTTTTCCGCTTATTCTATTGTAGATGATACGTTCCAACAGCTTATAGACACAGTTCAGCAGAGCGATAGGGCGGTAGTTTTGGGGCATGTCATTAGGTTTGCCTGGCTTTAGTATCGCTATAATCATTGCTCGTTTAAGCTGGTGTGGGATATTACCCAATGACGATGATATTTCGGATAGATTAGGCAAGGCAAAATATATTTCAACTCTTGCTTTGGCTAAGAGATACTATCAAGTGTTATTAGATGAAAATGATCGAGAACTTACAGCTTTTAGTACACAGTACGCCCATTATATGTATAAAAGATTGCAAATGGGGCACTGTTCTGCAGCTTCTACATTCCAAAAATTGATGAATTCAGTTCTAATAGGTTTGCAGGGTGAAAAAATGTTTATTTACTTGGGCGTTGTAGTAATTTTTGATCCATCTCTGGACGAACACATTGATCGTTTGGGCGAGGCTTTAGAGAGGCTAAGGCAACACAATTACAGTTACAGTTGGATAAATGTGAATTTTTAAGGAAATACGTCACATATCTGGGACATGTCTTAACCGAGAATGGGTCAAAGCCATACCCAAGAATGTTAAAAGCAGTGGCAGAATATTCCTAGCCAAATACAATGAAACATTAAAAATTTTCCTTGGGTTAGTTGGATATTATATGCGCTTCCTGACTGACTTTCATAAAGTGACAAAACCCCTACGTCAGTTATTGAAGAAAGGTGTTAAGTATGAGTGGGCTGTCTAGCAAGAAGAGATTAAGAAATTGTATACAAAAAGGGCAAGAAAAACTGTGCTGCAGATCCATTGTCGAAGGTTCATTGTCGAGGATAAGGGAGGTACAGTAAGCTGATTCCGGTAAATGGGCAAGTAAAAGTGAGGAAGGGCTGGTAGTCAAGGAAAACGAGCAGCGGGAGGTTGCTGCTCAAGAAAAGGCCGAAACTTTGCAGGAATTCCATGATGCCCCCGTAGGTGGTCATCAAGGGATCCAGAGGACTTATGATCGAATTATGAAATACCGAAAGTGATACGGTACGAAGAAGGATATTCAAGACTATATCAAAAAAACGTGTCAGTTCTCAGAAAACAAGATAACACAATATAAGACAAAAATGCCATTTGTCATAACACCGACACCAGAAGTGGGGTTTGGTAGGTGTGATACTGCTACCGTCGGTCCCCTGACGCTAACAGACAGAAATAATAGAAATATGCTAACCTCCCAGGCTGTTATATAAGAACGGTTATTATAGCAATAGAAGAGTAGGACGCAGGTACAGTGGTTCGTGTCGTGGTGGAAACAATAATTTTCAAATTTGGACTATCCTCAATAATACTGAGCGACAATGGTACTGCCGCGGTAAGGAGAGTGAGTAAACTGTTAGTGACTGACACGGTGTATAACACTTCTGTCTGCTGTTATTACTGCACCATAACCTCAATGCCAGAAACAGGTCGTAACATAAAACTATTTTGTAAAAGCAATTATGGTACAAAGCAGCAGAGCAGTGTTACCCTCTGGGAGGAATTTTGTTAAGTTGACCGTGTTGTACCTAACGGAAGTGGCTTATCGGAAATGAAAGTCAGAATTACGTAAATATTTGAACAATACTAAACAAAATTTTGCCTATCTGCACTGTTCAACGGATAAAGAAAACGGCCGCCAGCCTAACTAGGCAAAAGAATGATTAACATTCTCGTTTAAGAAAGTAGGTATAAGTAACTATAACGGACAAACACAACCTAGACTTGGCCACACGCGAGTGCAATGAACTCTGACACACATATGTTTTAAGATTGAAGCTAACAACTGGAGCAGCACAAAAACTATTTGCAAAATTATAACATGTACAGAAAAACACTATCACCTTCAGGGCTTACACAAACTGAGTGGTCTTTATACTGTTAATATGCACACAAGAGAGACAAACACTTAGTAATCATGAGCATATAACTTCCTACTATGCAGTTTTCTACTTTTACTACCGTGAGACATAAAATTAACATTAATGTAAGATACTGACCCACTTTCTGAGATTAACAACAGGCAGTAATGTGATCATTTACTAAGCAAAACTCTATAAGCCTCAGTTTTGAGAGATTTTAATTAGAAGTTGGCAACAACACATTAATAAGCAGTTTTACTAGGAAAATTATTTCAGCAAGCATCATTAACTCTAACTCACTCTCTTGCCACATTAACTTCAACTTTCACTTTACTATGTTCAAGAGGCATTAATTAGAAAACTGGATTCTTAACGTACTTTCAGTAAGGACACTCGGTAATCACTTTAGTTCAAACGGAGAGGACCCTGAGAGGTGTTATGACGAGGAGAAAAGTCAAGGTAGGTACATAAATTCAGATATAAATTACCTTATATTTCAGCACAATAACACATCCATTAAGCTGATCCTTCACTGTACATCATTATAGTGTTACGTTGCAATGATTGCGCAATGTGGTGGCAGCTGCATGTTGGTAGGTGGAATTGCAAGCAGAATTGCTGGACTCTGTCATTTCTTGGTGGCGATGATAGATACAAATTCCAGAATAGCCCAGCTATTTATCCATCCATCCGAGGCATTGGAAAATAACAGAAAAGCCTCTCTATAAACCAGCACTATGCAACTTTTACACGGCAGTGCACGGACTCGTAGCTCATCTCTGACTGCTGGCTCGTCCCTGACTGACTGCTCGTCCCCGACTGACTATCAGTTCCACCTTTTCCACCTAGGCCAACCACAATTTGCGCGCGCTACACAGTTCCGTTCCCGAGGGGAACCACTACACCATTTACATACAGAATAACTAAGAGCCCTAAGTGAAGGTCAGCAGTTTACATAATAGCAAACAAACACATTAAATAAAACAGAACATTTTCACATATTGACACTTCTACAAAAAATTATTCACACAGAATTGCAATTATATACAGTAAGTTTTGTTCCCTCCAAATGGGACAAAGTATTTACAGTACAGATACACTACTTTGCATTGAAACAAACTACGACATCAAAGTTTGTGCAAAGAAAGAAATATACAGTTTTATGCTATCGATTCAATCGCACACAGTTACAGGAGCTCAGCGATGTAACATTAAATGAACCAAAAGTAAAATTAAATCAGCACAGCAGTAGAGCTATGGTGTTACAGGTGCACAGATCCTGTTACTGTTAGCAATCGAATGGACCATTGCAAAGATCACACCGACATATAGCAGAATTCTTGAGACACTATATCAACATGACTCAGTCAAACTGGACTTCTATTCGCGGTGTATGTGTACGGTACCACACCCCATAGCAACACTAATTATGCGTCGCATGCGTTAGTTTTCCGTTGATCATGCAAGAAACCGGGTATATTGCAAAGAGATTCCGCAGGTGTTACTTATAAATACATTGATTATGTACTCGAATTAAAGGAGAAAAGAGACACATGCACCGAAGTGCCAGTGATGATAATAAACAGCGTTAAGGAGAAAAACAAGGACTATACGATAGAGATCAGAATCCGAAAGAATTTAAAACGGATGACCAAGTTCTATAGCACAGTGAAAGTATTAGAAGGGGCAGCTAGACACGGAGCGGCGTGGGCGTACTCTGTAGTACAGACAAAGGGCCCAAATGTGGTCATTCGTTTTAAGAGAAAAAAATGTTTAATGGTGCATGCTAACAGGTTAAAGGTGTCGTACTGAAACAGAACTTTTTCTTATAATTCAGGCGAGGAAACTGATGGGCGTGTTGGACCTGGTGAGATATATTGCAGCAGCTGACAACCTTTGATAATTTCAAGGCTGTAAGATGGAGGAGTTTCCTTCATCGCTGGGCTAATATTATGATAGTACTGGCAAAGTACAAATCTACAGTGTGACGTGGAGAATCTTTAGCTATATTAATCTGGAAGAACTGCAGGGAACAGCAGATGAGACAGAAGAATTCCACATTTATGTGTATGATATTTGAAAGAGAGGTTAACCACCTTGTGAATAAGCGAACAACAGTGTAAAGCTGTAGAGAAAGCTTTAGAATAGCATTTCCGAAATATCAGGGAATTGTAATGTCTAATTAGACAATTAACAATAAATAAGACACGTAGGAAATGAAGCGTCTTAAATGTTTTCGGTGAAATTAGTAAAATATTGTTTGACACGTTAGATGAACAGGATGCCTCCTATTTCAAATCTAAAATTGATTTAACCGAAAATGAACAGGGGCAATTTCTTAAGTCGACCAAAGACCAAATAACATCAGTAAACGCAGCTTTGATGTGTTTCAACCATACAGCAGCTAGTCTTGCACATAATGAGCAAATGATTGTTAAAAACATGGAAAAGCTCCAAAGGTATGTGAGTGGATATTCTAATAGTACTTAGCTGTGATCACTACCGTTAGTGAACAGTTAACACACGTGTATCGATTTACACTGTGTTGTAAAGAGAAGACGAGATGTTAAATTATGCCGCAGTAAATGCACAGAATGGAATACCGGCACCTCATGTAATCAAACGGGTTCAAATAGTTAAATGATTACGTTTAATTCAAGATGATGTTAAAGACAAGAACTTCCCAATTTCTCGGATACAAGTTGTTAACCATATTGATGTTAATGCACTTATGCTGGACATTTACAGGGTGAGTCACTTAACGTTACCGCTGGATATATTTCGTGAACCACATCAAATACTGACGAACCGATTCCACAGACCGAACGTGAGGAGAGGGGCTAGTGTAATTGTTTAATACAAACCATACAAAAATGCACGGAAGTGTGTTTTTTAACACAAACCTAGGTTTTTTTAAATGGAACCACGTTAGTTTTGTTAGCACATCTGAACATATAAACAAATACGTAATCAGTGCCGTTTGTTGCATTGTAAAATGTTAATTACATCCTGAGATATTGTAACCTAAAGTTGACGCTTGAGTACCACTCAACAGCTGCAACATACATCGTGTTTCTACAGAATGATCTGGCAACGTTGCTCGAAAATGTCCCACTTGAAACGCGTCGACGTATGTGGTATCAGCATGATGGTGCACCTGCACATTCCGCAATTAACACTAGGCTGACCCTTGACAGGATGTTCGACGGGCGTTTCATAGGACGTGGAGGACGCATAAATTGGCCAGCCCGTTCTCCTGAGCTTACACCTCTGGACTTCTTTCTGTGGGGTACGTTAAAGGAGAATGTGTACCGTGATGTGCCTACAACCCCAGAGGATATGAAACAACGTATTGTGGCAGCCTGCGGCGGCATTACACCAGATGTACTGCGGTGTGTACGACATTAATTACGCCAGAGATTGCAATTGCGTGCAGCAAATGATGGCCGCCACATTGAACATCTATTGGCCTGACATGTCGGGACACACTCTATTCCACTCCGTAATTGAAAACGGAAACCATGTGTGTACGTGTACCTCACCCCTCATGGTAATGTACATGTGCATCAGTGAAAAAGACCAATAAAAAGGTGTTAGCATGTGGACGTAATGTGCTGTTCCAGTCTCTTCTGTACCTAAGGTCCATCACCGTTCCCTTTGGATCCCTACGTAATTCGGTGCTCTCCGAAACACACGATCGAACAGCGGAGGAGTGATACTCAAGCGTTAACTTTAGGTTACAATATCTCCGGATGTAATTAACATTTTACAATGCAACAAACGGCACTGATTACGTATTTGTTTATATGTTCAGATGTGCTAACAAAACAACCGGGCTCCATTTAAAAAACGTAGGTTTGTGTTAAAAAACATACTACCATGCATTTTTGTATGGTTTGTATTAAACAATTACACTAGCCCCTCTCCTCACGTTCGGTCTGTGGAATCGGTTCGTCAGTATTTGATGTGGTTTACGAAATATATCCAGCGGTAGCGTTAGGTGACTCACCCTGTATATAAGCTATGTATTGAATGTCTCATTAGTAGAGAGTGAGCTATCTAATTTGTACAGAGTATTACCTCCACCTTTTGAAGTAGATGGGAAGCCCACATTATTTATATACGTACAACCAAAGAAAGATTATTTGTTAATTGGTGAATCAAAGTGGCACTATGCAAACTGGAGTAACGGTCAACTGCTACATAAATAGACAGATCGCATCGCAAAATCTGTAAGCAAAAGTTTGTTTTCATGCCCACGTATAATCACGAATTGTATGAAGCAACAATGTTGCAACCGGTTATAGAAATTCCCGAGGATTGTATTAAGAAGTTTCCGAAACTAAGTGGTAGTGTTTAGAGTCCACTGAGTCCAAAAGTTAAAGGCTACACAATTTTGTGTAATGACAGCAAGCCATCAAATATAATGGTCAAATGTACAAGGAATCCAACCTTTTACGGAAAATTAAAGGGTATGGAACACAGGTGTGCTGTCCGGATTAATTTATATGACTAGTGAAGACATAGTGCCAGCTTTAAACGTAGAGATTGATTGCTGGATTATAAATCAGGAAAAGAAAAATAGTTAAAGTTAGAACTTTCACAGGTATATGAAACACAACATTGAGACGACCTTAAAGTAGCAGATCATAAAATAGCAGAATCAGAAAGGGAAGTAGCTTTACGAAAGCAGTATAATTACTCAGAAATGCTTTGGTATCATTATTTGTTCGGTCTTACCTATGAGTTGGAACACTTTCCTTTATGTTTATATGTTGTTTGTTCAGATACCGCAACTATTTTGGTGATTACCTTAAGTAAATGCGGAACGGCATATGCGGTGGTTGTTGTAGCAGAGTTAGTGCGACCATAGCAAACATGTGTGAAGGGCTGAACATGACACATATTCGTAGCAGATGGCCTCATCGATCAAATAGAGGAAGTGTTGAAGTGGAGCGAGATGAAGGCTCCATTACGTTTTAACACAACGAAGAAAGAGCCTCATTGCCTATGTTTGCTCCACACAGAGATCAAGTACTGCAGAACTCACTCAGTATGTAAGAAATTGCTATTGTGAATCACGTAAGGAAAATGTAAACAAGAATCTTGTAAGGAAATGTATTCCTTCTCAGATTAATTATTTTAAGGCTTATTTGTAATGTTCTGTGTTTGAGTGATTATGTAAATGTAATGTTAAGAAAAATAAATAAAAAAACATTCAAGCGCATACTGCATGTAACTTGAAAAAAGGGGGGAGAAAAATATTTTATTTTTTTTGTGTATATTACGTAGCATATGTGGAAAAAGAAAAGTTATTTAACCAATGATTCAAAATAATTTTTCGATGTATCTGTAAAATACAGGGAAATTGAACCAATGGTTTACATTGATGATTCTACACATATGTATTTATGTGCATATAAGTACAGTGAAAAATGAACCTTACAAAGAGCAAAATGTAAAAACGACTAGCGTATTAACAAAGAATGTGTATAATGTCTTTTTCAAAACGGAGGTGTTTTTACCAAAACAGAAGCCAATTTCCAAATTTTTTGGCAAGTGACTGACACCAAATTTTTCCTGAGGGAGATGTGATGTATTAACGAAGTTATGACTATTCTACAAAACACTTTTCTTTTCAACTTAATCTTACATAAATATATAATGTACGTTTATTACAATATAAACCGTTTATCATTTTCTTTGAGAAATGTCTTTTGGCACATTCACCATTGACTCAACTTTTATTTAGGGTTACTTTTTTGTACTTATTCCTATACACGAAAACTTCTACATCTTTGAAAATTTGACTGAAACAGAACAATAAAGGGGCCAACGCTTCCTAGCGCATTTTTGATCACTTCATTTTCATCTGTTTCTTTACATTTGTGGTGAACTAAGTGCTTCTTCCCCACCCCCCATTAATTTGCACGTTATTGCTCCACTGTTAGTCTTTGTCGCAAATCACTGATAATTATTTTACTTCATTTCCAAGGCTCCATTGGAGAAGCTCAGTCCTTTCCACAATATCTGTATGTAATAATTGTTTTCCATGAAACTTAGAAAATTACTTCACACATTATTCATTATGTTAACATATATACAACTGAATATAGTTCTGCAAGACTTTAATTAATTACAATACTTAATTTCTACTACTTTCTCTTTTTTTCTTTCCAGACTATATTTTATGTTTGACTGCTGTCGCTTCAAACCCTTGACTCGTACCTTTTCAAATCGACCACATTCTGAATACCGAAGCTCTTTTTTGATATCATGTATTATAAGCAATAAGCATTGGCGTATAGTATATTTACTTTACTGTGTGAAGCATTATACATAAATTTAAATTTGCTGTTGTTATGACTCATATTACTCGATTTCTCGTAAGATTAGACAAGAGCCAAATCGCTTCTTCAAATTTTGAAAACTTTGAGTTTTCGGTGTGCTTATGAATCCTACTCTCAGCTTGTTTCGCCATCTTTCTTCTAAGCAACTCTTTCGTCTCGTCCATTGTCATCTCTTTACCAAATACTTTGTTTCTCTTGCTTCAAAGTGTCCTCAGGAGTGAAGCCCTTATTTTCATGGATTAATGAATTCATTATCTGCCCAAATTCAGGTGTGTACTTTCCGATACTTGGTGGTTTCCATGGCAGTAAATTAACATGTTCAGCCAATACCTCTCATACGTGTCTCCTCTAGATTACTTGACAGATAGTATGCGACTATATGCACAACCTGTATTTGTTTGCTCGCCATATCATCGTTTCACAAATTTGGGCAAAATAGTGGGCCATTGTTAGATTTGGAAAATAGTCGAGAACCATTCTATTGTACACGATCTTGCTGTTGCTTTCCTTAATGAATACAGTTTGATACCAACATATATGAAAAATTACCAGTGGTTTTCGGTAACGGAACGACAATAATTAGTGCGAATATATCCAACACATCGTTGGCTGTAATAACTTGAATAGAACCTCAGCTTGTGGCATTTGTCACTTTTTCTTTTTGGCATATGTCGCACGATTTTTTCTTTGTGTCACTCTCCTTGACAGATTATTGAAAGCGTTGCATTCTAACAATTTCTCTGTTCACTTATTGCCTCCGCAATGACCATAAGTCAAATGAAAATAATCCATCACTTCTTCTACAAATTTCTCTGGCCAACATATTCTCCAACATACGGGATGGCTGCCCTCTGCGTATACAATACTCCCTTGTACATTTTGTATGAAGCCTTAATATTAGTGGCAACGGCGCCGTCAAATATGATCTTCAGCGACTTCAGTGCTTCATCAACATTTTGAAAGTGCCTCCTACTTCTGCAAACATCCATTACCCATTCCACATCTTTCAAGTAGCTAACCTTGAACTTATTTGGTACCTCTGTATTTTTGGGTAATCGTAATACAGCATCAGGCATGTGGTTTACAGCGCCTTTTACGTAGCTGATCTCTCGCTCAACTTCCGGTTTTTGGGTACTGGAATGGCATAAGGTCGGTTGGCTAAAGGTTCATGCCTAATTGAATTTAAACGATGTTCGTAAACTTTTACTCTACCTGGTGTATTAGAAAATACTTTTCCGTTACCCATCAGCAAACCAAATAACTCCTGGTTCTGATTTGACTTTATTCCCTCTGTTAAATCCACCAACCTCGTAAAGTTTAAGTGTTCGTTTTTATTCTTACTCATGTCTTGAACATGATAATTTTCCAGGATGCATCCTAAGCCATCAGTCGCCGTTAACTGGATGATTTCCAGTTGTGTTAATTGGCTTTCCTCTAAGGTATTCGACTCTTCCAAAGGAATCCACAAAGTTTCCCTTCTATGTTCAGTCGACAACTGATCGTCTCTTTGGCTTATCTAACTAATCTATGCCCAGTATTATCTCTGGGCTCAGGTCATGCAGACCAGGAAGGCATTTGAAAGTAGCTGCTGATGTATTTTAAAAACGACCAATATCTGATACTTAACGGTTTCCTCACTTTCCTAGTCTCTCCTCGGTTTCCTCACTTTCCTAGTTCCTGATATTACTTTTACACCTTGCACAGGCATGCACTCCACGCCTGGATGTTCTTTGATTACTTCAAAGAACGCATTGGATACAATACTAACCTGTGCCTCAGTGTCCAAAAGAACATATAATTCATGATCATAGACTTCAATTGATATTATTGTCTGTGTTCTAGGGTTTTCTTGCTTATTTTGCGCATTTTAGCACAACAAATCCCTTTCCACAGCTAGATTCTGCAGAGGAGTGTGTCCTATCTTTACATGTGTCTGTTTATCAAGAGGTTTTTTCCCTTTCCTTTCCTCCATGTTTTTAACTACCTGCGCGTTCTACCGCACATCTCTTTCTTTCTCCTCATCTTCGTCTCTTTCAGCAGCTAGCAATATGTTTAGTCCCAGTGGAGACTCGGTAACTTCCACTTCGGTTTCTCCATCTAACCCTGTCTTAGCTTTGTTGACTTCACACGGGCCAGTACTTCATACAGTATCAATTACTCCTGGAGGAAAGATAAATTCGTCATCACTACTTCTTTGGGCTTGCATCAGTCTCTGGATGGAGCTCTTTCTCACTTTCTTTCGCTCTACCCTGCGCCAGAGATTCGCTCGGTTAATCAATAAATCTCTTGATCTCATTCATCTTCCTCTAACAACTTGCTTTGCGATTCACACATATAATCCTTCACCTCATCCTCTATGGATCTTATTGGTCGTTGGACATTATTGACTTCAGTAGCAATAATATCAGATTCTAGAGTGTTGAGGTCAACTTTTCGACACCGTATCATATCACTCTCACTTTCGGAATCATTGGCCTCGTAATGACCTTCCTCCTCTTCTGAGAATACCTCAAAATCAGAAAGGTTCTGCTTCACTTTAAGTTTTGGACGATCATCGTTCTTCTCTCAGTTGAAAGTTACCTGCTTTGTGACGGTCTGCCCTAATCGTACATCATGCCCCTCCTTTGGTACTTCCGAAACACTTTCTCTTTGATCCAAATTCTCTGCTTCTCCTTTTCTCTCTCGATCCTTTTCCGTTTGAATAGTTTCCACTTCACCTACATGTATGGTTGTTGTCTGGTCTACTGCACCTGGTGTCTGTACTCCGATGTATACTTTTACCTTGTCTCTGTTGTAAAACATATTTCCAACAGAACTACGCTCGGCCTACCTATTCGTGCCTCCAAATTGATCATAGGTTCGCTGTTGACTTTTATTGGACCAATTTCGCTTTTCCGAGCCCAACAGACCAGAAATGTGTGCTGATGTTGGTTTACTCTCTACACTTCACTATTACTGAAGTTGCCTCTGCCACGGCCTCTGCCGCGGCCCCTCATCAATTTATTTCATATTCATTTCTACCTCCTCTCTCAGATGTGTTTTCATTCCTGAACGATCTCTGGTCGCTTGTTTCTCACCAGCGATCTTTGTCTTCGACCTTGTCCAAGAATCATACAACATGATTTGATTAGTGTTGACATAGTGTTTCGAATCGTTCGGTATTCTCTTCCAAAAGTCCCACACGACATCAGATTCTGAGCACCTATCTGTCGAAAGCCTAACTGTGCCAACCAGTTTTCACAGTAACCTTTCATGGCATTTCTCTTACGATCAATTTTCGCCCCAACTTATTCTGTTTTTGCACCTACCGAAACTCTCCTAAAAACGTTCACTTGAACTGGGAAAACGTCATGTTCGACGTATCCAGGTTCAAACTTCACGTGTTAACAGTGCTTGTCATCGCATCTGTTGACAAATTTATCTTTTCGCTATTCTTCGTGTCCTTGGGTGACACCCGTTTGCAAATGTTTATCAAATCGACCGGATGCCAACCTCCTTGTTTGGTTTGCAGATTGTACTTTTTCTCTTTGTGCAATAACTCATTTTTGTACTATAAAAGGAGTACTACTCGCTTTACTTTGGAACTCGATACGTAATACTTCGATTGCATTACGTATTTGTGTGGTTTCACGATTTACGCTGTTTTGTACTTTCATAACAGTATTTTCATGTGCCACAACGCCTCATTTTGTCTCGTCTATAACCTTAGTCTTTATTACAGGTACCAATTCCCGAAATTTGATTACTACTTTCGGTTTTACGCCTTCTTCTATTCTTTGCAATTCAGTATCAGATTTTTTGTTGATATCATCTACTTTGATTTAGACTTCTGTGAAGTCAGTTTTTACTGACTAAATAGAAGAAGTGAGTTCAGTTTTCCACTGACTGCACACTGAGAATGGCTAAATTCCATTCTATTTACCTGTTAGGTTGTCGTGTGACTCTGTAATTATTGTCTCAATTTTATTTTCGTGTTTTGGATTTCCAGCTGAGTATTTTTGCTATCTGATTGAAGCTGAGTCGTAATATTGGGTTGTATCATCGACATATTTTGATTCATTGTCAACATGTTCTTGAACATGTTTTGCAGTATTTCTATTAACGGAGAGGTAGGTGGATGGTAATCTGGTCCCACTGTTTGCTTCGTATCATCATACAGCTAAAAGATATTGTAGTCGCTTTTCCTATTGTCTTAAATACCGGTATTGATTCATTTAATAGTTGCGTAATCTCGATCCCACCATGATTAGCAGTCAGTAACGACACCTGTTGGCCATTGGCATCATTCTTTCCGGCTGTGCATGTGCCATCAGCAAGTGCTGTCAACACTATTCTGTAACATCTTGATGTTCACCATTTCTGGATAGCCGTTAGAATTATCCATAGTTACTACATCTCTTTTCCTGTCTCACAGGGACTCTAACACAATTTAAAAGACACTGTCGTACTGTCAGAAACCGTTTCTTCCATGTTATTGTCATGGACTTTTATCAACAGATTTTGATATTTCGATTCTCACACACAAAATTTAAGATCCTTTTCACCAGGAAAGAGTTACAAGCCCTGTCAAGGTAGCCAAATGTAACCAAACCAGCCTATTCCACATGTGGCCGATTCGCCTTTGTATTTTAACACTACAAGTACCATTTGAGTCAGTTTTGATCCATGAGGATTTTTCAAGGGCCGTACACCCTCCCTCTTTCCATAACCATAGCAGGACGAAACGCTCCCATGACTTTTCATCATTTATGGATTTGTACAACTCATCAAAATTTCGTACTCCTTGCCCACCTACATAGTCAGGACCACAGTTCCTCATTTACAGAGAGATTTATTCTTTCCAGGTTTACCATTTCCAATTTCTGAAAGAAGGCTGCTAAGCTTTTCAAATAGTCGTGCCCATGAAATATATGCTTTTTCCGGTCGCTAAAAGAATCTGACGAGTTATTGATGTCAGGGGAGTTAGTCTTGCCACCACTAAACATGTGCGACAGCTGCTTTATCTATATTGCCCCAGCGTCCGACATGAGAATGCTAGGAGTCGTATGACTCTCCCAACGTTTGTACAAAAGTTCAGATTACAGCAGTCTCTCTTAAATGGCTTCGTATACCCACTTTCCACTCACTAGCCACCTTCGCAATGGTCTGTCACCTGACCAGGTAAAATGTTTTGTGAACCAGTCACCGGTGGAAGAGGGGAGTGCCGTGGCCCGAAGTCCCTCTGCAGGTACAGTGCACACAGCGCCGCTTCCCAGAATCACTCGCACAACCAGGTCACTGGTCACAGCATTTATGGCCTGCAGTCCACCGTTCTCACTGTTCTCCCTCACTTCCACTATGGCCCCGTGGGTACACATTCTCTACAGGCTACACATGTAGTTATATGAACATTTTGCCCACAGTTTCCTCATGTCATAAACCCCACATACCAGACGTAGTACTGGGGATCATCGAGATCATGGCCTAAAATATGAATATTAATCTGACTGACAGTGTTGATAAATTGAGAGAGTAGCATGCCACCTTTGAAGTCAACTGGAAAAAAAGTTAATTATACATGTCGTATATCAGATGGGAAGTCATTATTTTATGTGAGAAACAATATTCGACCTAAGATTATGTCCCCAGAAGGATCTCCACTGCCTATACTGTTTAAATTATTGGGTACAGCATTCTGCCTTCATTTGGTCTGATAAGACATAATACACTGGTTAGCTTTATTATAAAATCCATAAAACCTCAGATTTTGTAGGAGCATATTGTATCTGACATATCAAATATCTTAGATAAGTCACGCAAAACACCCAACCAGTGCCATTTTGTTAGTTTTTGTAAAACTTGGTGCATGAACATGTAAATGGAATTTTTAGTTGAGTAACTCTTCTGAAATTCAAACAGTGATTTATCTAGTATACTATTGTTTAAACATCTATTCCTGATGGATACCAGCTTTTACATTATTTATGAAATACATAGCGTGAATGAAGACTTCTATTGTATTTTATTCACCAACCTGTCTGAGTTCACGACTATGCTTACTGTCCTCTATGAGGTACAAAACAAAAATGAAAAAAATGAAGTGACAAATGTGCCCAGCAAGGTCAATAATTGCGATGTAACATTCGTAAGAAGATTTACATCAAAACCGTTTTACAAATCTAAAAATTCATCTCATGCAACACAAGATGAATGATTAATTTCAAACAGTACAGATCCAATACACAGTGACTGTGTGAGAGGCTAGCGCTGATCATTTCAATTAAACACAATAAACTGGCTTGGAAGAGGCAACATTAGAATCACATATCTTCACTAACATTATAGTGAAAGAGTGTGGGATACAAAGATATTGCAAATATGGGTAATGCATGAAGAAATAAAAGATTATAAAGACCTTTGGTAAAACACGTGAACATAAAGTCCTTTACAAAATAGTGTGTCTTTGTATTTAAAAACAAAATGTAAATAATCATTATTCTGTGTGTTTTGATGTAAGATATTATAGTGTTTGATTTCTTCATATATTACTCACGTTTGTGATATCATCGTATTCCACGGTTCCCGGTCAAGATGTTAGTAAACGTATGTGATTACGATATTGACACTCCCGACCCAGTTTATTTTCTTAATTCGAACTGATCAGTGCCTGCTTCTCACAGAGTCACTGAGTATTGGATAGATACTATTTAAAATTATGTTTCCTGTGTTCGTAAGATGTGTAATAGGTAGTGCTGGTTTGAGATAACATTTCGATGTAAGTATCTTCTTATAAGTGTTACATCCTAATTTATGACCTTGCTGGTCGTGTTTGTCACCGCATTTTATTTCAATTTTGTATTTCGTACATGTCCGCCCTTCGTAGGTGAGTGGTCAGCGCGACAGAATGTCATACCTAACGGCCCGGGTTCGATTCCAGGCTGGGTCGGAGATTTTCTCCGCTCAGGGAATGGCTGTTGTGTTGTCCTTATCATTATTTAATCCCCATCGACATGCAAGTCGCCGAAGTGGCGTCAACTCGAAAGACTTGCACCAGGCGAGCGGTCTACCAGACGGGAGGCCCTAGCCACACGACATTTCCATTTCGTACAGTACTGAGACCATGGTCTTGGATGTTTCATAGGTTGGTGAACATATTATTACTCAGTATACGTGTTGTGGATGTCTAAAGATATTGTTGTTGCTTCGATGAGCTACTACTCTAGATTACATCACCTTCTCAAGATTTTGCGAAAATTATGTCAGTGGTATGGGTTTAAGCTTATCTCAAAATAGTGATGGTGAAATAGTGATACAGGTTTCAATTTACCCGGAAAATTTCTCTTAGTTAGCGATGCCTGAAATATGCTAACAACACGTAATTTGAAAAGAAGAACGGAAATAGTTAGTTTCCGAATTTGAGTATTCAGTCCCCTGTATTAGTTCATAGCCAAAATTTTGGAAGAAACAGTCGAATACTGGTACACGGAATGGGGGGTTAGACGATAAGTTTTGAAAGTGTAGATGAGTACAGTATCCATTGCAAATGATAAGACTATAATTAAACCCACTCGATTTGCAGTTCATCCGAGGAATTAAGGTGGCTTTGGCCAAAGCCCTCGGAGAAGGTATTCTTTTTAGAAACCGGGGAGTGGGGTGGCTATCCGGCGCCAAGTGGCGCTTCGCCCACAGTCGGCCTCCTCCGTGCTACGCTCAAAGCGGATTGGCTGGGCTGGAGAGGGCTGAGGTGGAGGGGGTGGGGCTAGGGGTGGTTTAGTGGGTGACAGTGGGGGGAGGAGTGGAGGGAGGGGAGGGGAGCTGGCGCACACAAAAAGGACGGACGAGGCCAGCCGGCTTAATTAAGGGCGTCCACTGTTTATCTGGCCGGCTCAGTTCATTAGCGGACCTGTTGATTTCTCCGCCAGGGACGTGCCCCATCTCCGATCGTCTTTGTGCTCGTATTTGGCCGATGGCCCGTTGTAGGCCGTTCGCGGTGTCCCTGGCTGGCTGGAAGCTGACGGCGGTCCCAGAATAGTTGTGCTGCTACTGTCACGGCCAAACTTCTAGAATGTTCCTGACTGCAGCGAATTCTTTGTTTCAAACGAGTCGTTATTTTGGTAGTAATCTGGCGAAGTTTGTGTTACTCTTACGGAGCGGTTATACAAAGCACTAAAGTAGTATTCTTTGTATTGAACGACCACGAAAAACGAAACGTGTTCCAGACAGATATTTGCGTCGAACGACAGCGACAAACGAAATGTGCATCACGCAACGGGTCGTAACATAGTTTATTTCCCCTCTCTTCAGTCAGTTGAATAAACCCAGTATGTCTCGATTACCCACACACAATTATATTCGTGTTTAGGCACTTCTCTGATGCTGAAGTTCACTGTGTCGAACGTTTCGTTATAAGAAAGAGCGGTCATAGCTGCAGATATATATCGTGGACAAATTGTAACCTCCCCCTCACTTATCGACCTTAATGACAGTGAAAAATTAAACCGCGTGTACCTAATGGGAAATTTGGGAAAGCAATCGTCACCGAAGTTAATCTGTCGGTAAAGAGGGAGGAAAGGGTTACATCTAAATGAAAGGAAAAATGCAAATGAAACTGGTAGAAATTAATTTTGAAAAGGGGTAAAGTTAATAAAGAAAGTAAATGTGCGACCGTTACGTTAACAATTAACTAGCGGTAATTAGATATTTGAGATTTGGGGGAAATCACAGTCGCCAGTCCTAAGGACAATTACTATAGTAACTGAAAAAGAAAGGTTATTACACATATAATTAGCACTAGAAGCGTGGCAACTGAAGGTTGACACGTGTAGTGTGAAAACTGAAAGTTTGTCAGAAGTAATAAATTTCGCTACACTCTGACTTAATTTAGCAAAAGAATTAATAAAACCGGAAAATCGAAAGTTAATTTAGTGACTGAAGTTAATAGTGAGCTTTCTTTCTGAAGCACATCGAAATCCAGCAGAATACGGTTAGTCTTGGACTACCTCAACAATCATTTCAAAAGCAACTTTACTCTACGCAATTTAGAACAAGAGATTTAACTTTGAACTTGAATTAAATGATTCTGAATAATTCACAATAATAAAATTTAGTACGTACCAAGCTGAGCTGCAGTCACAGGTAAGCTAAAGTATGCTAACAAAACTCGCACTCTTAATTTGTGCTTGTGTAATCTAACTATTGTAGCCAGCTATGCTTTAACTGCACTTGGAAACTAAAGTAATGAAATGCAATGATAGTACTTTAATGCTGGCGTCTCAATTTCAACGACACTCGGTTTCATTTCGGAAAAGGAAGGGACCCTGCTTGGTAATGCAATTGGGACAATGAGCAACAAAGGTTCATGCTGAGTTGCTGTAATTTTGCGAGGCAAATGGAACAATTTGAAAAGCTGAGGTCTGCCATACAGTTCTGAAACTTTACGTGCTTTTAGTCTTCCTTGTTGGTTGATTGAAGGTTTGAAGCCGTCGATCGAGGAGGTGGAGACAGTCACTCATTGTCGGCCGTCGCTGTTGCAGAAGCTGGATGTTGGCGGGCCTTCTTCTCGACACGGTCACCAGGCGAAACGGGCTCTTGATGTGCGCCAGCTAATGCTTCCCGTCCGCGACACCATGTCAGAAACTATCATCGCGAGTCGAGCGCAATTACATGCTGCCAAACCCCGAAAGCGCGGCAACTCGCGGGAGCGTCACACAACACACCTGCTCCACTCGCTACTCCAGCCAGACCCCAAGTGCCCTGCCCGCGCTCCACGCGGCAGAGTTAACACTACCAAAGATCCTACACACTTTGATTCTTCACACGATCTATCGATGTAATCGTTCGATAGCAGTTTTCCCTAGGCAAGACCCAGCGTAAAAATACAAATAATATTTACGAAACAAACCAATTATACATCGACATAAATGCATATATATATATATATATATATATATATATATATATATATATATATATATATATATATATATACAAATAGTAAAACAATTACAATATATAAAGAGACAGAAATGTCATATATTCAGGTAACAAAAATAAGGAAAACAAATTTATAGTACAATAGATGGAAATAGGAGGATATGCATTTCCGGCGTTACAAAATATATTCCAAAAACGATAAGACACACAAAAGAACAAACAAAGGAGTGTAAGGACACTGAAATACGAACGTCTGAACACGAAAAAGTCCAAGTGTCCTCCTATACACGTTGAGGCAGCTAAGACTGGCCACCGAAAACACACTGCCGAAAAAAAAAAAAAATGGTATACCTTTTATGGTTTCCAATTCACTCAAAATTTATAGTTGCTGAGGTTCATATGGAGTACATGAAATGATTACAGTTACATATCAATAGTACAAGCCGTTTTGACGAGGTATCGAGCCATGCTGAAACACCGATATGAGTACTTTGTGCAGCCTCCAGAAGCCAGCAATGCAGGAGTTAACTCTAGCATCCAGTCAATCATACAGATGGCAAATACTGTCCTGGGGTACGTTATGCCATGCCTGCTCCACCAGTTCACATAGTTTAGTAACAGTTGTCGGCTTAACAGTTGCACGAGTCAGTTCTGGTCCTATTGTTGCCCATACGTGCTCGATTGGATACGAATCCGGAGATCATCCTGGCCAAGTAAATTCCCACATTGTTTCACAGCACGCTCAGTTTCATGGGCAGTGTTTAGGCGACCATTATCCTGGTGGAACAACGTATCGTCCTGTTACAAGAACGACAAATGAACGGGTGTAATAAAATTCTGCACGCACTGAGCACTGGTTAGCGTTCCCTCCTGAAACACCAAAGGTGAACGAGAGCACCCCAGACCATAAGCCGTGGGGAAGTGCCAATGTGCCTTGGAGAATGCTCTTTGCGAGATAGCTCGCCCCACGTCTACGTCGTACGCGCAATCGATAATCACTCGCATGCAGGCAGAATTTGCCTTCATCGATGAAGGCGACGGTACGACATTTCATCTCACAGGTGCTCCTCTGACGGCAACAGTCCAATCGAGCATCTCGATGGTGTGGCGTGAGTAGGAGACGGGCAAGAGGTGTGCCCACCTGCAGTCTCACCGATAATAACGGGTTCGACACAGTTCGCGTTGTCACGTCTGCGATCACAAGTCTCCTTATCTCTGCTGTGGTAGCTATAGGACCTGCCACTGCTGCCGTTACAATAGGGCTATCCTGGCAGGTGACTGCGTTGCATGGACGTCGAGAACCTCGTCTTGTGGTGTGAGAATTGGACAATTGATGCATCACGTCAAAACTTGTGTGGCAGTTCGCCAAAAGTACCATCCCGCCTCTTGGGAGGTTACAATTTGACGCCTTTAAAGCTCGCTTAGTTGGTTGTAGGAAGCACGGGTTCGTCTGCTTGGCGTGGTTGCCTACCTGCTTTACATATTTGCGCCACGCTGAGTCTTCTGGCTGTGAGCATTCCCTATTAAAGGGTAGAGAGCGATGGCGCTTTGGTTGCTATGCTACTACCCCATCTATTGACCGACGTCGTTGAAATCATTATCAGTACTTCTACTATCCCCATGTGGCACATACCGTGGCATCAAAACGGACGTCTCTTTTCCAGTGTAGTATTTTTTTTCTGGCAGTGTATATCCAGAATGAAAAAATACATCGACGCTCGGTTTTGGTCAATATGGCAAAGTTCCTGACATTGGAAAGTGATTCTTATCGTTTGTAGTCGTCGAATTACGAAACCGGCTTTTTTTCTTTGTAATGGACCTATATACATTTTCCTGCAGCAGTTTCTAAAAGCTTCTAAGAAAACTTCAACCACATGACTTATACGGGCTTTGATAAACTAGAATGAAGACAACAGCACGCGGACTATTGTTCAGCCTCCAGGAGAAGAGGTTCCACAAACGCTTACCGTTGTATACCATATATAGGGAAACATGTAACTCAGGTGAAATTCGTCCGCTTATTGTCACGGATGTCATACCAGGTGCTGAAAATGTGACGTTGAACATTATTACATACCATAAATTGATTCTGTAAAAACAATATTGAGCGCTAATTTTCTTCTTGTATTAAGGGGCTCCGGAACGCCCTATACTTGCAATGTTAAAATAACGCTTATAAATTACATCTTTCCTCACAAAGTATTTGAGGTAGGAAGTTGAACTTTTTACAGATTATTTATTGGAATATGGGCTACAACTTAACACAAGGATTTTACAAAACTTTAGTTCAGTTATTAAAGATGTTTTTTTTCAATTGCAATGAAAATTCACAACATTTTTTTGCAATTTTTTATTTATACATTCAAAAATATACACTTTTTTGGAAAAAGGCTGTGTTAAATTATGCAGAAGGTACTGTGTAACATTTACTGAAAGTTTGAAACAAATTATGTTTGGAAGATCCTTAGAAAACATGTAATTAGTATGAGAAAATAAAAGTTTTGGGAATCGAGCGACAAAGATTGGATTAACTTTTTAGTGCATTCCAGGTCCATAGGATGGATTATCTTCATCCTCTGCAAACTCCTCCTCCAGCTTCCTCTTGTTCCTCCTCCTGTTTACTCTTGCATGTATTTCTAGACTCTTTACAGCCCTGTCTGCAGCCCGAAGGCGTTCCTTGTCTAAAGCAAGCATCGCTCGTACCATGTTAGAACCTATCTTCATTCCCATATTTCTAAATACCTTGCACCTTACAATGTTGCCATCATTGAAAGTCGCAACAGCATCATACACACCAAAGTGAAGTGTTTCTATTCCAACAAATACAGTCTTGGGGATTCTCGACCATATAACACTATTTACACTTTCATTGGGGTTTTGAGTTTTTCCGTGAATACACTTTTTCAACAGTTCAGGTGCTGCTAAGTCTCTGAAAACAGGTTTCATCACCTCCATTATTGCATGAGGCAGACTATGCTTATGAGTGTACACATCACCAGTTAGCAATTCTTTGTTATATTTACACCAACTGTCTTCTTCTTTGGGACACAAGCTATGTTGGGGGTTTTCATCGTCTTTATTGTTTACAGTAATAACACATACCTTTGGCTTTCCAACATTTCTCCTTTTCTTAAAAGCCTTCAGAGGATTTCTAATAACTTTACTTTTACTCATTATTATACTTCACCAAAACAGAGACTCAAGAAACAGAATTAATTACGAATATTTTCGAGATAACGACAGAGTAAATAAACATGAAACAATCGACAATCACACCAGCGATATATATTGAATCATCACAGGTTAGCCACAACACATACTTTATCTCACATCACTAAAATGTACCTGATGAACACGGACGTTAATAATAACACCATTTGACAGCAGTTTAACAGCGCCACAGTGGGTCACGCCCATGTAGAACACATTTCAAAAAAAATTTAAAAATAGTTGTAGTCTTCGCAATTGAATAAATTATATATCTATTAAAAGGTAATAGTCTGCAGATTCAGAAAACGCAAAAAAGTAAAAATTGAACATTTCATGATTTTGAGCCTTTCCGGAGCCCCTTAACAGCAGCTCAGACGTTTGTTATAAGTTATTTCATTTCTTCGGGAGTCTTTAGTGTTCCGTAATACGCTTCTTGTTTTAGTTTTCTGCACCGCTAAAAGAATAGAAATGTAAGTCTGGTGAGCATGAAGACCATTTTGCATTTCCTGAATGACCGCACCAGTGGTCTCCATATGTTGTCTTAAGAGGTCTGTCGTTACATGTGCGTAGTAGTAGGGACAGACGCCATGGTAGTACCGAACTGGCTGCATTATGTCCAGTGGGATGTCTTCCACTTCCTGCGGCAGCAACATATCTTACGAAGTATAGAAACTTGAGTGTATTTAAAATCCCATAAATAAGACAAGATACGGATCCTGAAAAACACGCACAAAATGTTGGTAGACCAAGCGCGTAGTTTCTAATAACTTCTTTAGGTCAATATGGATTTTGTACTGACAATCTGTGAATATTGCGAAGATTGCCTGTAAGCGGAGCTTCTTCCACAAACAAAATTTTACGTAGATAAGTCGCGTCACTTTGCGCTTTTCGTAGTAACATCCGGTGAACCGCAACCACATTTGGAAGTCATTGCCATGAAGCAGCAGATGCAGTGAAATGTGAAGAGGATGAAATACAATTGAAAGTACAGTCACAGAAAACTCGTTCGGTTGTTCCCTCTCGTACCCTCAAGACGCCTTTTAATGACATTTGCGTTGTGTGTTACGGCTGCTAAAATGTTGGTTTCATTTCTTTCATCAGTTCATCTTCTTTTGCCTCGGCGTATATTATTCGCCACGCTTCCAGTTTCTATAACTTCTTTTATAATGTATGCGAAGTTCAAGCTTGAACCGCAGAGGTAAACACAAGAACCATACCTACGTCATGTGTTTGCTTAAATTTTGTATAACAAGGCAGGCGTTTTCTCCTGACGGCGGGCAAGTAGTTTTCAGCGCTGTGGTCTTGATACTGTCTGATCAAGCCCCGTATATGTCGCGTCGTAGAAGTTTTCGTAGAAGCTTCTTTCAAATGCCGCAGAAAAAAAGTATATAGTTTCATTAGGAAAAGAATTGGATGTCGTAATTCGCCAACAGTAAACGATAAAAGTTACTTGCGGACGTCAGGAAGTTCGCCTTATTGTCCGCTATAACTTGCGAAAACAGAACCTCGATACATTTATTCATTTTGGATATATTTGCTGTGACCCATCTTAGCTGACACAATGAATATTAAACAAAGACAAACGGCGCCAATTGACAAATAACTGTAGTACAAATATTGAAAGATTTTTTAAATGTTCTTACTGGTTTGATGCTCGCCGCCACGAATATCTCTCTTCCACCAGCCTCTTCATCTCAGAGTAATACATGCACCCATACTCCAGAATTATCATTTACAGCATTAAAATCTCTGCCTTCCCCTACAGTTTTCACATCCTTCTGCTCTCTCTAGTGCGATGGAGGTTAATCCCGGACGCCTCAAGGCATTTCTTATTATACTGCCCCTTCGTCTTCTCAGTGTTTCCCTTCTTCGCCGACTCGGCACAGAACTTCCTCATTCCTTATCTCATCAGTCCAACAAGTTTTCAACATCCATCTACAGCACCAATCTCAGTAGCTTAAAATTTTATTTTTTCGGGTATTGCCACGATGCATCATTTTTTACCATACATTGCTTTGCACCATACGTAATAGTCTCAGAACATTTTCTGCAAATTAAACCCCATCGTTGACATTACTAGACTTCTTTGGGTAGAAACACGCTATTTTCTTGTGCAAGCCTGCTTGTTATGTCCCCCTTGTTTCGTCCGTCATTCCTTATTTTACTTCCAAGGTAGCAGAACTCCTTTTTTGGTCTACTCCGTATGCGAAATTTTGCTGTTAAATTTATGAGTAATATCATCACTGCTAATAAAGGTATATTAAACTTCAGATTACATCTTAAACTCAACGTTTCTACGTACATCTGGACCGATTCTACGCGCTCACATTGTTGAATTAGTGTTTCAGCCATGTATACAACAGGTTACAACAACGGTTATGTTTTTGATACGTTTCTTAAATCTTTATCGACATATGGTTCATCTCAATTGTCCTTTCATCTTTTAAACGACATATCATTACCCAATGTTTTTGTTTATAATAGTACGTTTAGCTGCTCATGGTATATTTATTCTGTTAAATGCTGTCTCTTGTACTGAGTTTACGTAGCGTCTTTCTTTTCTTTGATTAGCATATGCAAAATATCTGAAATATACAGTATAGTCATGACGATCACTGCGTAGCGTTACATTTCATTTTTAACTTCATGTTAATAACAGTTAACTATTATAGCTCTTCTGTAATCTTTACTTTTTGATTACGTACTTGCAATAACGCACTCCGCTTCTGACACGTTACTATTTACACGATTCTTCTGATTTTATGTTTTAGTTATGGATGCCATGATTACATCTAACCATTCCCCCCTATACTGAACACTTTAAATATGTATTTTAATATGGTTTACCTAATAGTTTTGGATCACATTCACTTACCACTTACGAATAGCCTGATTGTTTGATATTCCATAGCACAGATCACCTATAGTTCCGGCATAACCCATTTTTATTCTTTACTAATATATGGTCAGATGTTTAATGTCTACATGTTACCTATTTACATGATATCAAATTGGTCCGGGATCTTCTCATCTTAGTATACACCAACTCGAAGTTTCCGAAACAAGTTTTTCTAATTGAGCGATTTTTTTATCTCAGATCCTGCTACGTATTTTGTCTTGATTGAGTTGTGGAATATCCACGTTGATTATGTGCACCGATCGAAGTTTTAATGACGCTTTGTCGTCCACATGATAATCAGATGTTTTTATATCTGGTAATTTTTGTGCATACTGCCTTTCTACTTAATTATAAATACAGTTTTACTGTTAAATACATTTTATACATCCAGCCACCATTTTTCAATTAGTAAATAGGCCCTTTGCATTGTATATCTTAATTCTAAATTCACTCCCTCGTTTCATACCATAAGGTTCGTTACTAAGTTTATGTAGCGTCTTCTTACACTTGCATATATCAACCCATCGCTTCGTTCTTGCTCTTCCACGACGGAGCGTCTTTTTAAATCCATTTCATTTTCATAACGATTTCTACTTAAGGGGATCTTTTCCCGGAAAGCGCAATTTTTCAATAATACGGTCCACCTTCACCTTACTTTTCTTATGTACAAACTTGTAAGGTCAGCATATTTTTGTGTATGACATTACCTTTTTATATTTTCTTTAACTTAAGAAATAATTCAGTTTGATGTTGCATACAATTATATACAATCCTACATTAAACTGTTTTACATTGCCGTTGATTAGTGTCATTTTCTACTACTACGTACTTTGTATACAATTTTCATACATTGTAACTGACCTTTTTAACTATCACTAATACATCTTCTTTATGTAATCCCTAATTTTTGATTTCTTACTAAATGTGGTTCATTTCTTGAACGTTTCATATGTAAGATTGCTACATCCCGTTACAATGACACCATTGTTTTCCACAGTTGTCTTAACAAATCTGATGAACGCCTACCTTACGTCTACAAACTACTGTTGTTCCCATTACTTTTAGTTAATAATTATTTCCTTGTATCCATCTCATATAATGGTTTTATTGTATTACTAGACTTATTTCATTCTTTATGTTTTAAATATTTTTGTAGCCTGAAGAAGACGCTACTGAGGCGTTGAAACTAGTAGCCAAAGTAAAGTTTACAAAAGTAACTGTTGATGGTACACATTACAAAAACTATCACTGAACTGTTCACAGTAACAGATCGTCTGTCATACTTTCCTACTCATTACGAATCCTGTCTCCGTTACACCATTCTCTGCTGAATTTGTTTTCATCTTATAACCGTGTGGATAGAAAGCCTTATCTTCTTTCTTTCATTCGTTGACCACCACACTACCAAGTCTGAGACTTTGCAGTTTCCATTACACATATTCTAGCATCACTACCACATTCAAACTTGACAGTGTTAACCTCCGATTCTTAAAATGTTAAGCTTTCATTGATTATTGAGTCTTCTTCTCATAGTGACCTCCCACGGTACACCCCTCCCAGAGATACGAATGGGGCGTTAATTCAGAATCTTTCCCCAATGGAGATACCATTACGTCACTTTCATCATTTACGGACAACATTTCCTGTGGATACACACGGTATGTACTTGGTACAATGTGATTTCTATCGTTTTGTGTGTCCTCATGCCGTTGGTGATTGTCACTGGCAGAAAGTGCATGGCTGCATGTACTATAAGTCTTTGGCCGCCATTGATTTAATCAGCGGCTAAGACCAAATATGCTTCGATTGATAAAGACGTCATCTATAGACCACTGGAAGACTTGTAAGGAAATAAAAATGAATTTTGCCTAGAGCTCACTTCTAGGAAAGTTATTAATCAAAGATTAGAACAAGCCGTAGAAACAATTATAGAAGAAATATTGTACGCCACGCCGAAAATATTAATGGAAGGGATAGGATCATTTCGGGATTTATATAAAACGAGATGTGTGAAATTTAGCGTCTCGTCAATATCAGGGTCATTAGAGACGATAACGTAGTATATCTGAATCGCTGTGGGTTTCGAAAGTGTCATCCTGCACTTGTTTCAAGCTACTCTTCTAAAAAGTATGTCCAGAACATTAATCAAGGATTACTTAACTAGAAACAGTGATTACATTATTAAACACTTTAGCAAAAGGGAGTGTAGCTATTGTGAGGCTCATTTATGATAAACGGATATAATGGGCTCCAGGAGAAATGTAAAGGTACTTTTTCTAGACACATCATTAATAGAAATAATGACAACTAGAGCGAAAAAGCACCATTAATTCCCGAGAGCAATTGAGCTATCAACCCAGATGTGAGATCAATATCCAATTACTGCATTGTAACACAGAGACTTAAACATCACGAAGGATGTCTTCGCTTAAAGCGTTTTTCATTTTATATAACGCTGTTTGCTGTGTTTGCAGTCACAATGTTATTCAACAGTGATTAATAATTTTTTAATTGTTGTGCAGATGGGCAAGCAACGACAGACCCAGCTTAGTTTATACATAAATGCGAAAAGTGTTTTGCTTTTTAAGGAACTGTATTGAGCAAATTAATTAAAAAGTCACTTTTTCGAAACCCCTTGTCTCCCATTGTGACGTAGAATTTCTAAATGTGGCTCAACGACGCCCACAAATTTCCTCTATAATTCTGCAAAAGGGTGGCGCCCTGTGACGTCACCCTGATACTCAGCGATGCTTCAGGCAGTAATGTGTCGACATGGGCGCAATAATGGCCAGATATATGACACTGATAATGTCAAATTGGCACCGTTGGCACCAAACTTCACCACAGTTCTGCTCAACGCCTTCGTGGACGTGTGACACGACAGAAAGGGCGTCACATCCCCTCTTACCCACATCTCACCCCACCTTTTGACGCCTCTGCCTTGGTGGTCAGAATCGTGGCGACCAGCATTGGAAGCACACGGATTTCATACGGATGGCCGAGAGAAACAGAGTAACAAATGCACCGCCGCCAAGAATCAACAGTGCTCTCGTGTAGAAGAACAACTAGTAATTGTTCAAACCAATTAAACGAAATATAAATGTGATCCGAAGCAGTAAAAAGTCTCTATGATTTCTCAGCCCTCCTGCTTCGCACTTTCCTGTTGGTTGATCATTGGTGGCAGGGAAAGGGATCTACATCTACATCCATACTCCGCAAGCCACCTGACGGTGTGTGGCGGAGGGTACCCTAAGTACCTCTATCGGATGCTCTAAGACCATCCATTTTGAAGACACCTTCGGTGCCACCTGCCCACCTTTCTCTTCGTTGAGGACTTTAAAAAGTTTACCTGTAGAGAGACAACCTCTGATGGAGACCTAAGCGCCTGCAGGCAGGCTGCCCAGCTGCTCTCGCCCATGTTAGTGCGCATGCGGGATCGGAGGGGGGTCAGCACGTTGCTTGCCTACAGGAACCTAGGACACTCTCAAAGGGTTCTCTCTGCATAGCAACATTTTTAAACTGCTCTGCAAAAGTGCAAGGTGTTCCCGAGGGCGTTGCTGAACTGGGCTGGTGGGTCACAGAGTGACCATTTGTCGTTTTATTCATGTATTGGTCCATGTCGCACCCTCCCTCTCTCCTCTTACTGTGCTACTGGAGGGCGAGGATTGAAAAAGCGTGGACACCCTTTGTTACTTTGGATCAGGTCCAAATTTCATCGAATGGTTTTGAACACGTCCTAGGATTCCATCTTGAACACCAGTGAAAAAATTGCGCTCGTTCCACACTCCAATAGGATGCGATCACATTCGATGCAGTTTAAGGCCCATGATGTTGTTAGAGAAAGGTTTAATGGTTTGATGTTGCGCTGGTCACTGCACAGTGTGTCCGCTATATGTGTGGGAAACAACGTCTTTTCGTATCGATTCAAAGCAGCGGTGGGTCTGAAACTATTTCCTCAGCCATCCATAAAAAAGCCATGTGCTTTCAACGTTGAGTGCCAAGGTTCTGACCTCCATCGCACAGGCATCAGAAGAAGGGATACGTGATTAAGAGAGGGATGTGAAGACCTTCCCATCGTACGACACGTCCACGGCGGCGTTAAGCAGAATTGTGGTGAAGCTTGATCCCAGTGTAACATCATTAAGCCACCTTACATCTCACACGAACTTCTGATCTCTAGCCATCTTTCGCATGTTTCGATTCCATGATCTTTGAAACCTCACCTAGCCCGAGCGTGACGTCACAGGCTGCCACGTTTTTCCAACCGTTACAAGGGAAGTTTGTAGACCATTTGTACCATACGTGAGACGTTTATATCGCAATGAGAGACACTTTATTATGTTTCTCAGTGTAAGTATAGCCTGCATTTAAAATGTGAGTAACGTACGAGTTACGAAAACGATACGAATACGTCACGGAGCATGGTAAATAACGAAGCTTAATTTTTTGCGTAAACAATGAGCAGTAAAAGACATGATGAAATTTGTGCGTAATTTTTAGGTGTACACAGTCCAAAATTTAGCACCCAGGGCTACCACTTTGGCAGTGACAGTAGCCATAACCTTGATCAGCATCCATTCGCACTGAGCTGGGTTGACATGTGTGGGTACATCATTGCAGTCTGCTTCAACTTAATGGCAGATTTCATCACTCGTAGTGGCTGGCAAGTGGTCTCTAGGAGTCAGTTGCGTGGTGATGCTAAGACCCTGCATATGGCATTCCATATTCGCATGGCATTTGTGGAATGCAGCAGTATCAATGGGCTACGCTCTTGTGTCTCATATCTGTCTTCCTATACTAAGCAGAACACGTTCGTCACACAGATAACTAACTTAGAAATGCGATTACTTATAGGACACCTGTTTTTGGGACGGATGACCTCGCTGTTTGGTCCCCTCTCCCGAATCAACCATCCAACCATTCAGCACCCGCTGCGCGAGCCTTACTTACATACGGAATATAGATGGCGTTGTTTTTACGAGGGTCTTTCAGTAAGTGATAGAAAACATTATCTTTCTGTGCCAATTTCGGTTGAAAAAATGCGGAATTTGTTGTGGAACATCACGGAATATTCCCGCTTGAGCCCTATAGTTTGATGAATTTGCGATAGGTGGTGGCCCTAAACGTAGCCTTCAAAATGGTGTCTATAACGGCGGTACGTACGCGGCCTTGTGGCCGAGTGGTTATAGGCGCTTCAGTCCGGAACCTCGCTTCTGATACGGTCTCTGGTTTGAATCCTGCCTCGGGCATGGATGTGTGTGATGTCCTTAGGTCAGTTAGGTTTAAATAGTTCTAAGTGTAAGGGACTGCTGACCTCAGATGTTAAGTGCCATAGTGCTCAGAGCCATTTGAACCATTTGGAGGTACGTTCCAAGCAGGTAGCTATCATTGAGTTATTTTTCCGTGAAAACCAGAGCATCGCAGATATTCATAGGCGCTTGTCTTCGGAGAGCTGACAGTGAACAGAAGCACGATGAGTCGTTGAGCGAGGCGTCTGTCACCATCACAGGGAGATGGCGCAAACCTTCCCGCACGCTGGCCGGCCACACACAGCTGTGACACCTGAAACGATGGAACGCGCCGACGCTGTCACTCCAGGTGATCCACGGATCACAATGAAACACCTGTCAGCGCAACTGGGCGTCTCTGTTGGTAGTGCTGATATGCCTACTGGATTCCTTGCCGCTTAACAGAAAACATAAGCAGCATTGGAGGACCATCTGCGCAGAATTGCTTGCACGTTACGAGGCTGGTACTGACAATTTTTTGTGGAACATCTTAACAGGCGATGAAACTTGAGTTCATCACTTCGAACCAGAAACAAAATGGTAATCTATGGAGATTCGCCTCATCACCTCTCCTTCGAGCCACACCCTCAGCCGGTGAAGTCACGGCGACCGTCTTCTGCGACTATGAAGAAGTCATTACGCTTGCTGTCCTCCCTCGTGGTGCAAAGATCAACTCTGAAGTGCGTTCTGCTACCCTCAGGAATGTCGTCAGCGTGTTCGTTTCTAGAAAAATGCAGACCAACTTCTCCTTCACCACGACAACGCAGGGCCTCACACGAGTCTTCGCACCAGAGAAGATCTCACAAAACTTCGTTTGACTCTTCTTCCTCATCAGCCCCATATCCGTGATTTCGCACCTTCCGATTTCCATGCGCTTGACCGAATGAAAGGTGCATTCCGCGGGAAGTAATAAGCGGATTTTGAGGAGGTTATTGACACTCCAAGAGGCTAGCTGACATGTCGACCAGTAGAGATTTATATGCCATAAAGCCGTCACGTTGAACAGAGATTAGGCTGAAAGCAGTATTTAGTAGTCAAGAGAGTGGGGAATAATATGCTGTACTGGAATCCTGAATAAAACCAACCTGCTTTCAGAAAAAAAACGAGTGCTGCGTTACTTATCGAACACCAGTGGTACCCATTTTACGCGGGTGCGTCGATATAAATATCATCTGCATTTCGAGGCATTTAGTACACTTTAGAACAGTTTGTTGCTAGCTGTACATGGTCCCCGTGGTGTATTAATTTATTGTCTGGCAATGTAAAAGTCAAGCTATACTACAATTTCTCTTTTTTATTTCGACTTCTAATGAAGTACTGAGCCGGTACGTAATCGACTGAAATGTCATGATACGACGGAGAGAAAAGCTGTAGACTGAACATATTCACATTCCAGACACTTTATTTCAGTCTATGCTAATTCAATGGACCCATACACAACTACAAGCTGGGCGAAAGAACTGTACCAAAAGACTAGAAAGTTACACAGGTCACACCATCACTCAAGATTAGAAATAGAAGTAGTCCACTGAATTAAATATCCGTATCACTGATGTCTGTTTGCAGTTGGATTTTGGAACATCTACTGTATTCGAAAAGTATGAATTACCTTGAAGGCAAACGTCTATTAATGCATAGTCCGCACGGATTCAGAAAATATTGTTTTTGTGAAACACAACTAGCTCTTTATTCACACGAAATAATGAGTCTATCGACAGGGGATCTCACATTGCTTCCATATTTCTAGATTTTTATAGGGATTTTCACACCGTTGCTCACAAGAGACTTCTAGCCAAATTGAGTCCCTGCGGAGTATCGCTTCAGTTGTGTGACTGGATTCGTGGTTTCCTGTTAGAAAGGCAGCAGTGAGCAGTAATAGACTGGAAATCATCTAGTAAAACAGTACTAATATTTGGCATTCCCCAAGGAAGTTTTGCCAATCTATATATACGGTTTAGGAGACTAACTGAGCAGACCTCTTAAACTTCTTACAGTTGATGCTTTCATTTTGTGTCTAGTTAAGTCATAATAAGGAAAAGTGAGAGGACATTCACATGAGCATGAAAATAAATCAGTTGCATATCGGTTACACAGTGAATCACAGCAATTTACAGGCTTTCAAATCAGCTAAATTTTAAAATGTCGATCAACTTAAATTCGAATGACTATGCAGATAATGTGATCACGTAGAAAAGTGTGGAAATTAAACCAAGGATTGCGTTTTATTACAATTAGAAGATGCAATGGATCTACTAAAGAGACTGACTACATTACTGATGTACCGTATGGGATCCTTACCAGGTAGCATTAACGGAGGCCATCGAAGAAGTTCAGGGAAGGGCAGCTCCTTCTGCATCATCGTGAAATAGAGGGGAGAGTGTCACGGAAATGAAAGTGATTGCAGCGGCAATAATTAAAATAAAGGTAGATTTTCGCTGCCGTGAGATCTTTTCACGAAATATCCATCACCAAATTCCTCGTCTGAATGAGAAAAATTGTACTATTATCAATCTACATTGTCAGAAACGATCGTCGTAATAAAATAAGAGAAATCAGAGCTTGTACAGAAATATTTAAGTGTTCATTTTTCCCAGCCGACTTCTTTATTGTCCTTCTTAGGACAGAAAGTGAAATTAAGGACCTGTGTCACAGACTGTCTACCAATGACACAGGGTATTTTTCTCACCAGCGTGATTTAGACATAATGAGAAACAAAAAGCAATAAAAGTCCTACTGCCTCTCGCTATCGCTTTGGTAGGCCACCAGCGACTCAATAACCTCAGTATTGGTGGTGTTTCTAGTGCTCTTTTTAAAGATGTTACCTGCGACCAGAGCCCTTGCTTTCGCACGCCCATTGCAGCACTTCGCTGAATTCCCTCACACCACAGTGCAAGCGTTTCTTGTTAAAGTCAAGGTGCAGGTTAGACTTACGGAACTGTGGGTGTTGCGGTTTTAGCACCTCGACTGCACCCTGATGTATTTTCCTCGGCCCTGGCAGTCTATGGCATACCACTGACCCGGCAACTGTCCAGTCTCATGCACCAAGTTCCCTTCCTCTGCTTTCCCTCAGGTGTGGGTTCACTGCCCAGTTTGTCAGCGGTATCGCCTCCTACATAGCCTAGGGAACAAGCCCCCATGGCGGCCGTTTGCTCTCCCTAACACTCGCCCGGCGCTGATGGCCCATTGCCTGCCTCTACACAACTTTATATTGCATGCGTGAGATCCCATCAGAATACAAAAAGCACAGAGAGAGAGAGAGAGAGTGAGAGAGAGAGAGAGAGAGAGATAGATAGATAGAGAAAGAGAGAGAGAGAGAGTGGCTGCCCCTGCAGTCACTCTCATACCGTTTTTCAAGATTCTACTTGCAATTGGCGCATTTAATTGTTGTTAATATACTAATCCATTCCATCATCGCTAAAATGAATGGGATGTCGATAGCTGGAACGGTTTGCCACCTCTCAGTACCAAGGAATAAATTAAGATTATTTATTACGAATATTTTAGAACCCGTGGCTTTTAATTTAATGTAAATACAAAAAACTGCAATCAGTCACTTTTTTGGAATAGTTATTTATTATTCCATGAAGCAGTTTTCGTACAATCTCACATTGATCTTCAGATGGTTTTCTGGAAGTTACATCACTGTTTCTAGCATAATGCTGGATGCTGGCTCTGTGACAATACGATGGAACATGTGCGACAGTATGCGCGGCGTTTTCTCTGTTAGTGTCCATATGTGAGTTACCATTTTGATAGCCAGCTGGAACATCACTTCACATATATTTACACAATCTGTAAACTTGAAAAGGTTCGAAAGCCGACTCATGGAATAATAAATAACTATTCAAAAATGTGAGTGGTTGCAGTTTTATGTATTTACAAGGAATAAATATTCTTTTGTAATTTATACGTATTGCAATCGAGAAAATCTTGTCAGTATCGTGTCAGTATTGCTCTGCTACACCCCAATAATTAATAAGTAAGTGAAATTAAATTCAATACAAGTATCACCAAAAACCAAGTTACGAGGTACAGACATTTTACGAATGGGGCTATTTGAGACTAGCACCAATTTCCATTTTCAACACAAGTAAAAGTCTTAGAAAATTAACGAAATCTTGTTATTTTGCAAGTATCACGTGTTCCACGTTAAAAGACCTCCTTCTGTTTCAAGGTACAAGGTGGTGTACGACCGCGAAAGTATGACTTAATTATCCACATGTTACACCGTGTAATCAGTTTTAAAAATATATAGAACTTTACTTCACATATAGTTCTGTAACTAAAGAATTAATAGTGTAGCCAAAATAGCTTTAAATTATACAGCACTTAAACATGCAGAATTAGAAATATTTACAAACGCTGCACATAACATAATTCCATGTCTGGCAAAACAATAAAGGAAAAAAAAACAGCAAATGGCTGAAACTGCTTGTGTCGGTCTCTAGAGCGCGTTTCTTCATGTGATTCTGAAATGAGTCACTAGACTAAATTACCGACCGAAAAAATCATGTGTTCCTAGGTATACTATATTCTCGGTACAACACACTCCACTACTTACTATATGAACGTATTTCCGTGCTCAAAACAACTGTCTACCAAAGTTACTTATCATAGTAGTTACAGCACTGCAATAGAAACAGAGTTGAAAGTAAAGTATTGTTACTAATTTGAGAGTTGCAAGACTGACTGTTGATGTACCAGAAACCAGCAAAGTATGACTTCAAATCTGTTTCTAAGCTTAACACTTCTTATTTATGTGCGTCTAAACAAGTCGTTCTGATGGAATAAGAGAGTAACTACATGACAGCTATGCCATCGATCACAATAAATGTAAGTATTTTAGACTAGAACAAAGTCTCTATACAGCTGGAGCTGACCAGTTATGTCTGCTCGCTGTGTTTATGAAATACGTTGTGCATTCTGGATCCGTTATTTTTGATCAAAAATATTTAGAATCAATGTAAGCTGTAGACCTAGGAATTATTTCTAAGAATCAACATGAATTACATTGTTCGCTGTTCGGGACTGTTAAAAAAAATCTAAAAACAAAAGGCAAAGATTTTTTAATTTGAAATTTAAAAACCATATCCCCCACAAGCCTTAATTATAAGGTACACGGTACCCTCTGCCAAGCACGTACGGTGGCTTGTGGAATATCTATGTAGGTGTAGATGTAGATGTAACCCGTAGTTTCCGTGTAATTACCTGGATGTTAAAAGAACAGCAAAAAAATGACAAACAGTACTCGAATGTTGCAATACTGTTTTATTGTTTATAAGCATCGGAGACAGAACAAATGGTTCAAATGGCTCTGAGCACTATGGGACTCAACTGCTGTGGTCATCAATCCCCTAGAACTTAGAACTACTTAAACCTAACTAACCTAAGGACATCACACACATCCATGCCAGAGGGAGGATTCGAACCTGCGACCGTAGCGGTCGCGCGGTTCCGGACTGAAGCGCCTAGAACCGCTTGGCCACCATGGCCGGCTCGAATAAGTTCGTTGTGATGTGTATTACATCGTATAATTGGTAAAATTATCTACATTACCCTTCTAATGCGATACTTGAAATTATCTACCTTGTAATTCCAATCCCACCCCAGTAATTAACCAAATCCTTTATGGAAAATTATGTTAAAAGTAAGTCAAATATTGTCAGATACAATGTCGATATAAACAGCGTGGTGCAGTTTCGCGCTGAAAAGAGCGAAATAAAACAAAACAAAATTCAAACGGAAAACCAATCGTAATGCAGATATCCATTTCACAAACAAACAAACATTTCAGCCTTTGCACTGTATCGACGGTCGGTTGGCTGCCTTACACCGCGATATAAAAATTCACTTTTTACGTGAAATTACGAACATGATACCACTGTAGAATTAGGATGTTAAAAATGCACATAAAACGGAATAGTATTTGCATATTGACGGTGAAGGCCGTTTCAGACTGCACGAAATACCCACCAGTGTCTGTTTTCATATTGTGAATACCTTGTGAAAGTCGTCACGTCGGTAAATAGAGCACAACTATAAAATAAAAGCGAAATATATATGTGGCAAGCGACAGAGGAAGCCACGACGAATGACAACGAAACGGGAAAATGTGGCCAATCTGCGACGACAGAGAACGCTGTGTGCCAAAACGTCTCAGAACAGTCGCTGCTGTTTTAATATTCTACAGATACGTAAGTAAAACCGTATAACTCAGCCTGTTACATCAGTTTCTACGTGTAATCTCCGAGGATAGAGTTACCACTGGCCGGGATAAGAACTCCAAGCAAACAGTGTACATCTTACAACACACTATTTCGTCAGTTATACATCAACACACCCACCTAACCTCTCTCTCTCTCTCTCTCTCTCTCTCTCTCTCTCTCTCACACACACACACACACACACACACACACACACACACACACACACACACACACACAGACACACACACACAAATCTGAGAGTAGTAAAGTATACTGTTACTCACCACCATGTGAAATATTCTTTTATTACCCCATATAAATATCGAATACCCAAAGAGACGTCGAGCAACAATTATTGTGGCTTACGAGGAGCAGTGTACTGTTTCCTGGCTTTTAGAATACAGTAGTATATTTTTTAGTAAAAGTAGACAATAATTTTTGATCTGTGTGATAAACTGAAAGTATTGCAGAAAACGAAAGAAATCGTGTGAAATGAGTGATAAAAAGTCATCAACGACGCTGATGAACAATTACATACTACTGTCTGATCTCTGATTATGAGTACAAAAGACATTAATAATTACTAATCTTTTCTCCTTTTGTCCAGCGAACAAAGACTGACTCTAGCTCTCTTAAGATTACCGATGGCTCAGACGTACGTGATTGTAAAAGCGCTTATTAACATACACTTCTATTAACAATAACTGTACGAATTATTTAATTAAGCACTTTCGGAATACAGGAGTATATTTGTTAATTAGAAAAAAACATCTTTTATTTGTAATGTAGGGCCCTCAGCTGAGATATTTCAGAAAGTTTTACGTAGCGTCAGTCTTCTATTGTTGGCTGCTATTGCCGTCGGACTTGCTAATTTTGTCAATTACGGCTCTTAAAGCCCACTTACTTATGAAAACGTTCATTCAGTCTTTATCCAATGTTAAAGGTAATACTTAACAACAACATTTCTTATGGTCGAACCGGACATATGCTGCAGAGTACATTCAGCTTACCGTATTCGTCATCACAGCTATCACGTAATATTAATTAAGAATATAGGCTGGTTGCAACGTGAATATTAGCAACAATGTAATAGCACCTTTACAACGAAATGAATCCATTTCCGCGTAAAATCGCTGAGAACTTTACTAATTCATGTTTCACTGAAATTTATTGCTCCTTTGTGTGAAGAAGCAATTTAAGCAAACGTTTAGCAATTTGGCCCACGAATAGCCAAAAATATTGAAATAGCTTCAGAGTGATGTTGGCGTAATAACTGTATTTGATATTAAAGTAGTTTTCTAGTCTTTAGAGCAAGAATTAACAATAGTAACTTTAGCTTTCATTTGCATCTGGAGCATACTTGAAGACCTTTGAAACCAGAACGCAATACTCTACGCTTGCATAATACACGGACATTCAGTGTGGGGTTCGAATAAAGACTTTATCTATAAATGTAGGGAAAGTTATGTGATGTATTTTGTGCTAATGAAGATACATTTCACTTTCATATACAATATTACACAATCTTCACTGAGACGAACCAAGAAAGAAAGCTTTGACGAGTGAAAATAAGGAAGTGGATTAGCATCTCGTAAAAATTACACTACATAGTATACAGCAGAAGCTGGCACAAGTAAAGGTAAGTGTGCACATCTACCTCTTTTCAGATCGGTTATCAACAGTACTACGACGCGTGCACAGTTAAAAGTTATTTAAGTTGTTGTTGTTGTTGTTGTGGTCTTCAGTTCTGACACTGGTTTGATGCAGCTCTCCATGCTACTCTATCCTGTGGAAGCTTCTTCATCTCCCAGTACCTACTGCAACCTACATCCTTCTGAATCTGCTTAGTGTATTCATCTCTTGGTCGCCCTCTACGATTTTTCCCTCCACGCTGCCCTCCAATACTAAACTGGTGATCACTTGACGCCTCAGAACAAGTCCTACCAACCGATCCCTTCTTCTAGTCAAGTTGTGCCACAAACTCCTCTTTAAGTGTCTCATTTCCTAATCTAATTCCCTCAGCATTAAGCAATTTAATTCGACTACATTCCGTTATCGTCGTTTTACATTTGTTGAAGTTTATCTTATACCCTCCTTTCAAAACACTATCCATTCCGTTCAGCTGCTCTTCCATGTCTTTTGCTGTCTCTGACAGAATTACGATGTCATCGAACCTCAAAGTTTTTATTTCTTCTCCATAGATTTTAATACCTACTCCGAATTTTTCTTTTATTTCCTTTACTGCTTGCTCAATATACAGATTGAATAACATCGGGGAGAGGCTACAACCCTGACTCACTCCCTTCCCAACCACTGCTTCCCTTTCATGTCCCTCGACTCTTATAACTGCCATCTGGTTTCTGTACAAATTGTAAATAGCCTTTTGCTCCCTGTTTTTAGCACTGCCGCCTTCAGAATTTGAAAGAGAGTGTTCCAGCCAACATTGTCAAAAGCTTTCTCTAAGTCTACAAATGCTAGAAACGTAGCTTTGCCTTTCCTTAACCTATCTTCTAAGATAAGTCATAGGGTCAGTATAGCCTCACGTGTTCCAATATTTCTACGGAATCCAAACTGATCTCCCCAAGGTCGACTTTTACCAGTTTTTCCATTCGTCTGTAAAGAATTCGCGTTAGAATTTTGCAGCCGTGGCTTATTAAAATGATAGTTCGGTAATTTTCACATCTGTCAACACCTGCTTTCTTTGGGATTGCAATCATTATATTCCTTCTGGCCTGTGTGGCCGAGCGGTTCTAGGCGCTACAGTCTGGAACCGCGTGACCGCTACGGTCGCAGGTTCGAATCTTGCCTCGGGCATGGATGTGTGTGATCTACTTAGGTTAGTTAGGTTTAAGTAGTTCTAAGTTCTAGGGGACTCATTACCTCAGAAGTTAAGTCCCATATTGCTCGGAGCCTTTTGAACCATTATTATATTCTTATTGAAGTCTGAGGGTATTTCACCTGTTTCATACATCTTGCTGACCAGATGGTAGAGTTTTATTAGGACTGGCTCTCCCAAGGCTGTCAGTAGTTCTGATGGAATGTTGTCTACTCCTGGGACCTTGTTTCTACTTAGGTCTTTCAGGACTCTGTCAAACTCTTCACACAGTATCATATCTCCCATTTCATCTTCATCTACACCCTCTTCCATTTCCATAATATTGTCCTGAAGTACATCGCCCTTGTATAGACCCTCTATACAGGGTGGTCCATTGATCGTGACCGGCCAAATATCTCACGAAATAAGCGTCAAACGAGAAAACTACAAAGAACGAAGGTCGTCTACCTTGAAGGGGGAAACCAGATGGCGCTATGTTTGGCCCGCTAGATGGCGCTGCCATCGCTCAAACGGATATCAACTGAGATATTTAAATAGGAACCCCCATTTTTTATTACATATTCGTGTAGTACGTAAAGAAATATGAATGTTTTACTTGGACCACTGTTTTCGCTTTGTGATAGATGGTGCAAACATATGATCATTTCTGAGAACGCATGCTGTTACAGCGTGATTACCTGTAACTAACACATTAATGCAATAAATGCTCAAAATGATGTCCGTCAACCTGAATGCATTTGGCAATACGTGTAACGGCAGTCCTCTCAACAGAGAGTAGTTCGCCTTTCGTAATGTTCGCACATGCATTGACAATGTGCTGACGCATGTTGTCAGGCGTTGTCGGCGGATCACGATAGCAATCATCCTTCAACTTTCCCCACAGAAGGGAATCCGGGGATGTCAGATCCGGTAAACGTGCGGGCCATGGTATGGTGCCTCGACGACCAATCCACCTGTCATGAAATAAGCTATTCAATACCACTTCAACCGCATGCGAGCTATGTGCCGGGCATCCATCATGTTGGAAGTACATCGCCATTCTGCCATGCAGTGAAACATCTTGAAGTAACATCGGTAGAACATTACGTAGGAAATCAGCATACATTGCTCCATTTAGATTGCCATCGATAAAATGGGGGCCACTTATCCATCCTCCCATACTGCCGCACCATACATTAACCCTCCAAGGTAGCTGACGTCCCACTTGTCGCAGCCATAGTGGATTTTCCGTTGCCTAGTAGTGCATATAATGTCGGTTTACGTTACCGCTGTTGGCGAATGACGCTTCGTCACTAAATAGAACGTGCGCAAAAAATGTTCAAATGACTTTGAAATCTTATGGGACTTAATTGCTACGGTGATCAGTCCCTAAGCTTCCACACTACTTAACCTAAATTATCCTAAGGACAAACACACACACGCATGCCCGATGGAGGACTCGAACCTCCGCCGGGACCAGCCAGAACGCGTGCAAAAATTCTGTCATCGTCCCGTAATTTCCCTTGTGCCCAGTGGCAGAAATGCACGTTCAAAGTCGTCGCCATGCAATTCCTGGTGCATGGAAATATTGTATGGATGCAATCGATGTTGATGTAGCATTCTCAACACCGACGTTTTTGAGATTCCCGATCTCGCGCAATTTGTCTGCTACTGATGTGCGGATTAGCCGCGACAGCAGCTAGAACACCTACTTGGGCATCATCATTTGTTGCAGGTCGTGGTTAGCGTTTCATATGTGGCTGAACACTTCCTGTTTCCTTAAATAACGTAACTATCCGGCGAACGGTCCGAACACTTGGATGTGTCGCCCAGGACACCGAGCAGCATACATAACACACGCCAGTTGGGCATTTTTATCACAATAGCCATACATCAACATAATATCGACCTTTTTTGCAATTGGTAAACGGTCCATTTTAATACCGGTAGTGTATCACGAAGCAAAGACCGTCCGCACTGGCGGATTGTTACGTGATACCACGTACTTATACGTTTGTGACTATTACAGCGCCATCTATCATAAAGCGAAAAAAGTGGTCAAACAAATATCTTCATATTTCTTTCCTTACTACACGAATATGTTATAAAAATGGGGGTTCCTATTTAAAAAACGCAGTTGATATCTGACTTCTGGCAGCGCCATCTAGCGGGCCAACCATAGCGCCAGCTGGTTTCCCTCTTCAAGCTAGACGAGTTTCGTTCTTTGTAGTATTTTCGTTTGATGCTTATGTCGTGATATATTTGGCCCAGTCACTATCAATGGACCACCCTGTATACTCCTTCTACCTTTCTGGTTTCCCTTCTTTGCTTAGAACTTGGTTTCCATCTGAGCTCTTGATATTCATACAAGTGATTCTCTTTTGTCCAAAGGTCTCTTTAATTTTCCTGTAGGCAGTATCTATCTTACCCCTAGTGGGATAAGCCTCTGCATCCTTACATTTGTCCTCTAGCCATCCCTGCTTAGCCATTTTGCACTTCCTGTCGATCTCATTTTTTAAAACGTTTGTATTCCTTTTTGCGTGCTTCATTTACTGCATTTTTATATTTTCTCCTTCCATCAATTAAATTCAATATATCTTCTGTTACCCAAGGATTTCTACTAGCCCTCGTATTTTTACCTCCTTGATCCTCTGCTGCCTTCACTACTTCATCCCTCAAAGCTACCCATTCTTCTTCTACTGCATTTCTTTTCCCCATTCCTGTCAATTGTTCCCTAATGCTCTCCCTGAATTTCTGTAGAACCTCTGGTTTAGTTAGTTTATCCAGATCCCATCTCCTTAAATTCCCACCTTCTTGCAATTTCTTCAGTTTTAATCTACAGTTCATAACCAATAGATTGTGGTCAGAATCCACATCTGCCCCTGGAAATGTCTTACAATTTAAAACCTGGTACCTAAATCTCTGTCTTACCATTATATAATCTATCTGATACCTTGTAGTATCTCCAGGCTTCATCCATGCGTTCAATCTTCTTTCATGATTCTTGAACCAAGTGTTAGCTATGATTAAGTTATGCTCTGTGCAAAATTCTACCAGTCGGCTTCCTCTTTCATTTCTTACTTCCAACCCATATTCACCTACTACGTTTCCTTCTCTTACTTTTCCTACTATCGATTTCCAGTCACCCATGACTATTACATTTTCGTCTCACTTCACTATCTGAATAATTTCTTATATGTCATCATATATTGCATCAATTTTTCATCTGCAGAGCTAGGTGGCTTATGAACTTGTACTACTGTAGCAGGCGTGGGCTTCGTGTCTATCTTGGCCACAATAATGCGTTCACTATGCTGTTTGTAGTAACTTACTCGCTCTCCTATTTTTTTATTCATTGTTAAACCTACTGCTGCATTACCCCTATTTGATTTTGTATTTATAACCCTGTATTCAGCTGACCAAAAGTCTTGTTCCTCCTGCCACCGAACTTCACTAATTCCCACTATATCTAACTTAAATCTATCCATCTCCCTTTTTAAATTTTCTAACCTACCTGCCTGATTAAGGGATCTGACATTCCATGCTCCGATCCGTAGAACGCCAGTTTTCTTTCTCGTTGTTAGAAAGTAAATAAGCGAAGCGCAACTACCGTGCGAAGTAGCAAACCCCTAGAGAAAAAATGAAGTGTTATGCTGTTCTGACAAACGCTAGAAAGAGGTTTTGTCGGCATTTTCTGCGCATGTATTAGTACATAATATTATGTTGTATATTTATTGTGTGATAACGTGTGACGCATTCTCCGTATTTGACAATGTGGGTAGACCAAAGCGTAGAGAACTTAATGATATCGAAGAGAGTCATGACGCCGATCACACGGCGATCAACAGGAACGTGTTTACGAAAGCAACAACGTGACAGATAACACACAGTTAACAGGTTTAATTCCTACTGAGGAAGCAACTAAGTACGAAATAGACCAAACTGCTATTGCTATTGTTACTACTGAGCGATAAGCAGGAGATACCAGCAATACGTATACTGTGCTCAAGGGGATAGGGTTGTTAGCATGTCTGTAACGGGGCGGCGGAGGCTGACCTTTCGACACAGTCAAAACTAGAACATGGTATAGTTTCGCTCTCATTCCAAAAGTTATAAATAAGGGAAAGAGAGCGCGAAGAAAAGGAAGCTAGGCTTGAACGAGAACATGAAGCTAAGCATGCTTTAATCGAACAAGAAGGCGAAGAGAGGCAGACTCAACTTATAAAGAAGATACAACTAATGGAAAAGGAAAGAGATAAGAAATACGAACTTATGGAACAGCAAAGGGAAAAAAGACACGAGATAGGAGTGAAGGGGTTAGTTAGGCAATTAAATGTAGCTCTAAATACTCGAGATGCAGCAACGGAGAAGCGCTTGAATATCGTATTAGGCGCTAGAAGCTATACCTGATGCTCTAAATGGAGAATTTGATAAGGTGCGACCTGAGGTAACATCCGGGCAGAAACGCTGCAAGAGCTTACCGCAAGAGGTTGAAAAACTATGTACCGATGTAGGTAAAATACAGCTCTTCAAGAATGAAGAACAGTGCTGAAAAAGAGGTCAAGCAGGAAGCAGACAATGCCACCTGCCAGGATTTGCGTGAGTTGTTAGCCAACATTCGAAGTATATTACAATCTACTTTCCCAGCGTAACAGAGTAATAGGCAGCGCCAGTTAGTAGTAGGACCTGAACAGAGAACAATGTTGAACAAGGGAATGTATGATTTTCAAATGCTCTGTTCCCAGATCCCAGTCCATTATTTAAGTACAACCTGGCTGGACAGTACTAATGTCAACGTTGGCTTCAAGCACAATGGCCGGGTTTTCTCTGTGTATATACCGATGGGTCCAAAATTCCGCAAGAAGAGTGTAAGGATGCGCTTTTTTCTGCCCTCAGATCCAAATCCGCAAAACCTTCAAACTGCCTAAGAGCACTTCTATTTTTACGGCGGAGACAGTGGCAGTTTTGGAAGCACTTAAGTTTGTCTCTAGCACTTCCTTCCCCAAGATATTGATAGTATCTGACTCGCAAAGCGTTCTTAAAAACATTCAGTACAGTCGATGGAACGAAATAACCAACAGTTATATCTTGGATGTGATATCGGAATATATCCGCAGCACACGCACGGGCCGGACGATCCATTTGTTGTGGGTACCTTCCCACTCTGGTATCGTCTATAATGATGAAGTCGATGCATTAGCCAAACAAGCGGCAACCTTAGCCACCGTCCTGGATCTGCACCTTCCTTATACAGACTACCTACGTGAAGTCAAGGATCACGGAAGACAACAATGGCAGGAAATGTGGAACGTTTCTCAACAGACAAAATGCGGTTATTACGCAGTGCTACAACCTCGGATTCCTTCACAGCCGTGGTTCATGAGGACAAATCTGGACCGATCCACGATTTCTACCATCATAATACTCCGCTTCAATCATGCCTCTTTCCCACAACATCTATATCGGATCAACGTTTACAGTTCACCAGCATGTGAGTGTGATCCTGAGTCGGAAGCTGATGTCAACCACATCTTATTTATGTGCCCCAAATTTGACCGTGAACGGTTGGTCTTTCTGAAGATATTGCTGAGTATGGGCTACCATCTTCCTCAATCAGCTTCTTCTCTTTTGTGTACGCAAGACGTTCGTCTATATAAAGTGATAGTTAACTTCATCAAGAGTACTGGTTACAATCTGTAGGTTTTAATGGTGTACATAAATTATAAATATGTCTTGCTGATGAAGACATTTCAGAAGTGGTGTGAATTGTAAGCCAAGACACTTTTAATTATTTTCCAATTCAATTCAATTCAATTTTTAAAACATTATGTACAAAACTGTAACAGTTAAGCTTTTTATTCTTGTAAATATGCATTTCTGTATTTGTTTATTCAATTACGTGTACATTGTCACTATGTGTTGCTGATGAATAAATTGAGTACACACTCAAAGGCCAAATAAAAAAAGGGAATGTATCCAAGGCTGCATCGCAGTATAGGAACACGACTTTATCACAACCGGTTTACGAATCCATGCATGGAAATGACATGAGGTCATATAAGCATGAATACCAGGAGGTACATATGAATGTGACTACATTGACAAATCTTATACAAGAAGAAAGCGTAATAAAAGACAGGCACTTTTAAAGATTTAATGAAGACAGAAAGAAAAATATTCACCCGGTAGTTTTTAGAAAGAAGTTTAGAAGTGTACTACCACGGTATTGGACAGAACGTCAGAAGATACGGTTTGCAATATTGCATACAGTTAGAGATGCGTCGCTGCGGGCTCTCACGGTTGCGGAAACATGTAATACATTCACGGAATTTAAAAGAACTTTCTTGTGACGTTTTTGGTTACCTTGCGTACAATAACGTCTAAGAAACTCAGTTTACCGTCCAGAATCGTACAATCCCAAGATAAGGAACATCAAACGGAATCTTGAGAAATACATTAACCTTACGAAATACTGGGACGAGTCTATCACGCGCAGGCATGTTTGCCAATAAATATCTGAAAGAAATAGGTGAACATACCACACACAGATGTAGAAAGTTTCTTACCTGTGATGGACTCACTAGACTTAATACAGGCAGATGCTAAGAAGTAGTGAGATAATAATGGGTCAAACCAGTCTAATAACAAGAATAATTGGGATTATGTTAACCATCGGAATGATGACTCTCCAAGCAATGGTAGTTTTGGATCACATGACACAGGTATTCATTGTCCGAATCGTAGCAATAGGCCACAATTCGGAGGCGATGGTAACAGTTACCATAATAATCACAACAATAATGACGTCTATTAACACGGTTGTAGCAATGGTTTTAACAGGAAAAGAAGGAACGACAACGGCTATAACAATAATAATTGTAATAAAAACATGCGAACAACGAATGGCACATGTTAGAACTCAGGATCGAGCGGATGGAATCCTAGCGCAGGACCACCACCACAACAAGAACATGTAAACCAAGTATCGGCTATTTCGTTGCCCGATGGCAATCTTCAGCAGCAACGGCAATCGCCGCAGCAAAATGCGCAACAAAGCCAAATCCCAACACATGGCGTGCGTATTATAGATGTGGCAGACGCCGAGATAAGAGCGCAACAGCAGGTGTAAAACTTTACGCGACGTCTGTAGGGCTTCGTCAGACGGTCTCTGCACTAAATGAAGTTACGGTACATTGATGGCGAGGATTTACAGCAGGAACTGTCAGACGAAACCCGTAATTGTGCTGTCACTGATGGTTCGGTAAATGGTATGGGCGTCCAGACGATAATAGGCACTGCCGCGTCCGTGTCAGTTATGGACACAAGTTTCTTTAAACAAGTCAACCCGGTAAAACGTTTACCTATTTTTCCAGTGCAGAATTGCAAAGTGGTAGGTGTAGTCGCTACGAAAAGCTAACGCGGGCGTAGGCCGAGCTATTATTTAGAAAAGAAGGTATCAGTCGCATTTTGTGTTAGTGAATCACTTATCGGTTGCTGCGATCACGCTGATATTAATAAAGATTTCTGTTTGGCGACAGATGCACCGACTTGAAGATTGGGTGCATATCTTTCCCAGACTGTAGTAGTGTAAGGAAAAGTGAAAGTGCATATTATTGGGTTTGCAAGTAAAGAGCTTGAGGGTGACTCAAGTAATCGATTGCTTTGTACGACCTCTTTACCAAGCACATTAAATTATTTCCTGTTAGGTCTGAAATCTCTACATATTTTAGCCTACCATTGTGTCTGATAACGCTTCATACATCACCAGTAGGAAGTGGAAAGATTCGATGGAAGCACATGACATTAATCACATCTCGATATCACACTCTTCTCCGAGCAAATAATCTGGTGGACCGAACCTTCAGAGAATTCAATCGTTTCATTAGAACATATTCTTCTGGCAAACAGAGTAGCTCAGTAGATGGATAGAATATGTTTCTTCTTTTGAAACCATCTACAATAATTTACCCCACACTTCTACTGGCTTTTCACCTAATGAACTGTCCGCCCCGATAGCTGAGTGGTCAGCGTGGCAGATTGCCGTCCTACGGGCCCAGGTTCGATTCCCGGCTGGGTCGGAGGGACTAGGTGCTGTGTTGTCTTTATCATCATTTCATCCCCATCTGGCGCCCAGGTCTTCCAATGTGGCGTGGAATGTAATCAGACCTGCCCCGCAAGGGGCCTCCCGGCCAATGACGCCAAACGCTCATTTCCATTTACCTAATGAACTAATGTCCGAGGCAACAGAGTCAAATGAATGGATTAACGATCTACCTTATATCCCGACACAGAACGTTTGGGTCTTTTCCGCATAGGCCTTTTTAACTCCTTTTAAATTTACAATACATTATTCGCTAAGCACAGTTGATCACATTTTTTTCTGGGCCATTTTCGTAACGTACTGGACAATGTTACGCCACGGCTCTGCTTACCCTACCGCAAGACAACCACGACCGAGTGAACAGACTGACGTCATTGCACGGTGGCAAGAAAGTCCTCAGTTGTAGGTGTTTGTGCGCAAGAATCTGCACTCAGACTGTGCTGAAGTTGCAGAAGTCTTCATCCAATTCTCCTCAAAAGCGACGTTGCGACAGAGTCACAGAAAACCAGTGTTGCAGTAGCACTGACGTAGCGGTAGGTTCGGGTCACCAAAGTGGGTGATGATGTCATGATTTCCCGGCTACTGTGTCTCACACTCCAGTTCTGCTGGAAGGAAAGTGCTGTCGTTTCAGAAATAGTGGAGAGCAGAGCTCAAATAGATGTAGCATCAGTCACCGCCAGGAGGCAACTACGGGTGAAGTTACACCACTCAACTACCTGAAATGGATCATCAAGCTGCTGCCGCTAGATGCTGTCTTCTCTAGGTACAGGTCTGCCATCTGCGCCAAATCAGAATTCTGCTGACTTGGTACCCTCCAGCCAACGGGCAACCTGATGGGTTTCATCCACTGCAGGCTGCTTTGGGTATCCACTGCTGTGTCTGAGCCACTTAGCTGTACACCGTCTGTCCTCCTGTGTGGCCTAAATCTGAAGTTGTTCATCGCCCTATGTGGACCAGCTCAACTGCTCTTAGTCGCCCTGTGTGGGTACACACTTCGGTTGCTACACACTGAAGCTACTATCCTCGCTGGAGGCCGTGCTTCGGCTGTGCGTGTCTCGACGCATTCCACGTGGAATCGCATATCTTTCCAGTTACTGCAGTCCGTTCTGTGGAGTGTGTAGTAACGAAGCCCCGACGGTATTCCTGGATACTGTATACACGGTGGTCCATTGATAGTGACAGGGCCAAATATCTCACGAAAATAAGCATCAAACGAAAAAACTACAAAGAACGAAACTCGTCTAGCTTGAAGGGGGAAACCAGATGGCACTTTGGTTGGCCCGTGACAGTTTTCACACTACACGTGTCAACCCTCAGTTGCCACGCTTCTAGTGTGAATTATATGTGTAATAACCTTTCTTTTTCAGTTACTATAGTAATTGTCCTTAGGACTGGCGACCGTAATTTCCCCCAAATCTCAAATATCTAATTACCGCTGGTTAATTGTTGACGTAACGGCCGCACATTTACTTTCTTTATTAACTTTACCCCTTTTCAAAATTAATTTCCACCAGTTTCATTTGCGTTTTTCCTTTCATTTAGATGTAACCCTTTCCTCCCTCTTTACCGACAGATTAACTTCGGTGACGATTGCTTTTCCCAAATTTCCATTAGGTACACGCGGTTTAAATTTTCACTGTCATTCAGGTCGATAGGTGAGGGGGAGGTTACACGTGGCGACCTGGTGACAGGACAATCTTCAGATTTGAGGTTGTTCTGGACACGAATTTTGTTTGGTGCAAATGTCGTAACAAAGTATTGGTTACGAACAGGTAGTTACGTCAGCGAGATTAAGTAGTGGGAGGAATCCTAATTAGATTTGTTATTTATATTGAAAATTATTAAAATGAGTGAAGGCAACAATTACCAAAATTTGGTACGGAACAATCGGTCGAACAGTGGGAAACGCGCACCGCGGTACCCATTGTTCAGGGGCAGGCGGCTAGCGTGAAAGACGCGACCACCGAAACGCAACAAAGAGCAGAAATGGAATTCCAAACTTTAGAAAATGTTTCGGAATCGGAAGTGAAAATCAAATCTGAACCCCTTGATGACGAATACGCGGGGATAATTAAAGAGGAAGCCGCTACGGAAGTAAAACCGGTAGTTTCCGGGAATTTAGTTGATTTATTGAATGTTTTGATTAACGAAATCAAGGCTCAGCCTAGCAAGATAGAAACTCAATCGGCAGAAATTAAAGCTCAGGCTGCCAAGCAAGAAGCTCAGTCTGCCAAGCAAGAAGCTCAGTCTGAAAAAATTGACAGGAAGCTAGACAATCAGAACAAAGCTATTAATGTTGTTAACAACAATGTTGGAGTTGTTAACGCAAAAGTGGATAAAATCAAAGAAGATATTGTTGTGATTAATACCGAAATCGGTAATCTTAAACAGGAAATGATAGGCGTTCAGGCGGAAATTGCGAGCATAAATACGCGTTTTAATTCCGAAATTAGCAGAATCGAAAAAAGTGTAGGAGAAGCAGTTGCTCCGATCATCGAGAATAAGGTGACGGAACAAATTCAATTAGTGAAAAAAGAGGATCAAAAGAAGGTGGAAACTTGAAAGGCTTTAGTATCCGAAGTAGATACCAAAGTGACGAAGCAGGCTAATACCTGCGAAGAGAAAAAAAAAGGAAGTAGAAACGCTTGCGACAACCACTTGCCAAGTAATTACGAGAGTGTCGGAATTAGAAAAGAAACTTGACGGAAAACAGAGCTATGTGCCAATCTGTGCACATAGTTCGGAATTGTTGACGAAAGAGGAGCGGTTCGACCCCTTGAAAAAAGGCGGTATACACGCGACGGATTTCATTAAAAATTGTGAAAGAGTTTTACCCAGATCATGGACTAATGAGAGAAAAATTAATGCGGTTATTGATGTGTTGGCTGGTGATGCCAAGCGTTGGGGCTTAAACCTCAACATTACGAACCTGACTTTTGACGAGTTTAAAAATTTGTTTCTGGCTGAATACTGGTCAGAGCAAAAACAGCAAAGTGTCTGGTGCGAATTTGTCGTATCGAGGCCTTTCGATGCGAATTCGCGCGGCTCGATGAAAGAGTTTTGTGAGGGCTGGATCCGCAAGTTGGAATATTTGCGTGATCGCCGCACGGAATCCGAAATAGTTTGAGAACTCTACAAGAAGCTTCCAGATGATACAAAACGCTACGTAGGAAGCAATTACAGGACAATCAATGATTTCCTGGAAAGAGTTGAGGACGAGGACAATTGGCGCAATAATCGCGACAGTGGTAGAGGCCGTGGTAACAACAACGGGTACCACAGCAACCACAACAACGACAACTATGGGAATAATGCATACCGCAATCTTGGCGGCAATAACAATAGTGATTCGGGCCATAATGACAATCGATACAATGCAAATAAAAACAGGAATGACGGAAACCAGTATCATACTAGCGTGATACGGGCTTCGCAGAGTAGTAATAACGCCAGAGGGTGTGATCAGCCGCCTCAGCAGCATCCGGGGAGCGTATCTGCTGGGACGAGACAGGGAAACCATTAGCCGCGCCGGTGAGGGGCCGACCGGGCGTGGAGAAATTTTGGCGGCCCAATAACAGTAGAAAACCGAGGTGTCGTCGTTATGAAAATTCCGTATGGAATAATCAACGGCGGGAGAGTGTGCCAGTGTTAGGAGAAAGGAGTGCGCCCACAAGTAGTAGATCAGCTGTAGACACGGCGGTAGAAAATACATTCATTGTCAGTGAGAACAATTTAAGTAGTGTTCCGGAAAACGATTATAAAGTGGCAGCTGTAACACCCACAGCGGATCTAGAGATTGAGTTTAAGAATGATTCGCGATTGTTGAGAGAAGATCAGATGTCGGATAACACGTCCGTCATTGAGCGAGGGGATGCAGAGAGGGATGAGGTCTGGTTAAGGCAGTTCGGTCGCTTTTACGACGAACTAAGAGATTATAGGGGCCTGTACGGGAGAAGTGTTTATGGGGAGCGCGGGCAGGATTTGCCGCGTCTCGTCCCGCAGGAAGATAGTGTTTGTGAAGTGATAGAAAGTTCTGGCCCTCACTGGCAGACTTTACCAGAAATAGTTGATGTTAATGGGGAGCACGAGCAAGATTCGTCGTGTTTTGTCCCGCAGGAGTTGGATGTTGAAGTAGCAACGGAAAGTTCTCGCCCTGACCGGCAGACTTTACCGAAAGTTATAGTGGTAGAAGTGGCCGACCCATCCGACGCAAAACCCCAGTTTAAAAATTGCGAAAGCATTAAGGAGAAAGATTATGAAAATTTTAGTGATAGCCGGACACGATTGGCAGAAAAGCACGTAGATTACAGCGTGTATGAGGTTAGAGCTGACGTTATACGGTCGGACGGTAGCAGTGTGTGTTGCGCAGATCCAGAGGAAGTAATTGCAGATACTACTGGGCACATTCCTCCAGGTAGATTGGCAGATGAGATCAATCTGACCAAAGAGGAATCAACGAAGGTGACAATTAGTGAATTGATAGCAAAGCAACACTCACTAGATGACGAGTTACAGGAAAAGGTTTCGGTATTGGAGGCGAAGCTACAGACTAAGCCTCAGGACAAACGTGTTGAAATTAAAACTATATGTGAACAGAGGCTGAAAAAGCCGCCAGATAAGCAGGATTTAGGATCAAAGCCGGATGGTTTTTTCTGGAATGACCTGGATATAGACGAGGATTTACTGTGGGAAAATAAAGAAACAGTCGAGGACAAGTGTAGATAGACAGTAGTGTCTGTTAATATGCACGACCTGCAACTAAACGTGTTGATTGACACCGGTGCAGAATTGAGTGCTGTATCTGGGAAAATATTTGAGTTACTGAAAGACAGACCTGGTATCGTAGTTATGCCAGTAACAGGAGTAAAAATTATCGGTGCTACTGGGAAGGGCAGTAAACCGGTCACAAAACAGATTTTTGTCAACTTCGAGATATGTGGGGCACGATTTGAACAAGAGTTTGTCGTCGTGCCAGACTTAACTACGGAAGTAATTATCGAGTTAGATTGGCTATTAAAGTACCGTGCAGTGGTTAACTGCGAAAGCAAAACTTTGACATGTATGTCACTAGATAAAACAATGGTAGTTGGTTTTGACGAGGCAGGAGACGGTGTGCATAGGCAATACCAGCCTATACACATTGTTAACTGGCCGGATGACATTGACGTAGGAATGACTTTGAACTGCCGTAACGTGAGGAATTTCGGCATTGACAAAAGTGTAGAAAGTGAATTGGAAGAGATAATCAAATTCCCTCCACGGATTGACATTAGTGTTAGTGTGAAAAAAGATCGTTTGCGAGAAGTAATGAAGCTAAAAGTCGATGCTCGCATACGTCGTCATGACGCTAAAGCGCGTTTTGCTAAGTTTGCAATCGGAGACTTAGTACTTGTAAAAGCTCATGAGAAATCGAGCGAGATAGACAATGAAATCTCTAAATTTAAGTTTGTTTATAATGGACCATATAAAGTCATTGGTATACCTCACACAAATGCTTATTGCTTAGAGTATCCAAGCTCTGGAAAACGATTAGGTATGAGCAACATTGTAGACTTGAAATTGTACCAACATAGGATTGATTAATACCACAGAATGGGTAATTTGTACAGTATGTAAATATAGAGTGTAATATTTAACGATTTGCTAGATTGCCATGCTTTTGCCTGGGCAAGAGGTCATTAAAGAAGCTGTAATTAATAAATAATTAATTTTGATTAAATGATTTAAGAGTACCTGATTATTAATCAATTTAAAAATCCAAGCTGCTTGTTTAAGTTTTCAGCTGAGTCACAGTAGATTAAGAAATGTAAATATGATTTTGTAACTAGCTGTAAGATTTCATGAATATGTGTTTTACTAGTCATTGCCGATGTACTTAGACGATGTTTTAAGTTTCAGGCTTGTACACGCGTGATGATGGACGGTGTTGAGTTATCCACCGTGATAGAATTAATGGACTCCTTGAGATTACTCGGGAGTGAGTTGTTCCAAAAGAACTCAGTGAAACGGACGTTCTGGAAATGCCGTTACAAGGGCGAATGAGATCAAGCGTGCCGCACAGGCGGGCGCAACAATACTGGCGAGGCGGAGCCGCTGTCGGCTCTTGTGCCGCTTTCGGCATTCTTTGTACTTGCGGGTACGAAAGACTGATGTGAAAGAATTCTGCTCTCAATATTTATGTTTTTGTCGATCTGCTGAATATTGTTTTCTTGTTTAGCTTTAATTGGACTCTCATGACGAGAATATTAATTATGAAAAGGTTATATAAAATGTGTATAATATGTAATTAATAATTAATTTGCGTATTTTGATCTACCTGTTTTTATGGCCATGTACTCTGATTAATTTTGTAAATAATATTCCATTTCTTGATAGTGTTACGAATTTTGACGATTTTAGAATAGCTAAACCATTTTCTATGTTTTCTATGAATTTTAATATGTTGTCAACCTGTTTTATTTTGTGCAAGATGACAGAGTGGAATAAGATTAGGAGTGTCTCCACTCAATTATTATGGTCTAAAAATTGATTTATGCTTAATTAGACGAATGCTAAATTTTGATTATGTTTCTTTTTTGGGACATTTTCTGAGTCTGTTTAGGTTACACGAACATCCTCAGACAATGTGGGGCACGTATAACGCCGGAAATGCATATCCTCCTATTTCCATCTATTGTACCGTAAATTTTTTCCATATTTTGTAACCTGAAGATATAACATTTCTGTGTCTTTATATATTGTAATTGTTTTAATATATATATATATATATATATATATATATATATATATATATATATATATATATATATATATATATATATGTCGATGTATAATTGGTTTGTTTTGTAAATATTATTTGTATTTTACGCTGGATCTTGCCTAGGGAAAACTATGCTATCGAACGAATACATCGATAGGTCGTGTGAAGAACGAAAGTGTGTAGGATCTTTGGTAGTGTTAACTCTGCCGCGTGGAGCGCGGGCAGAGGAGAGTCTGGTTGGAGTAGTGCGATTGAGCAGGTGTGTTGTGTGACGCTCCCGCAAGTTGCCGGGCTTTCGGGGTTTGACAGCATGTAATTGCGATCGACTGGCTATGGTAGTTTCTAGCACGGTGCCGCGGACGGGAAGCATTAGCTGGCACACATCAAGAGCCCGTTTCGCCTGGTGACCGTGTCGAGAAGAAGGCGCGCCAGCATCCAGCTTCTGCAACAGCGACGGCCGACAATGAGTGACTGTCGCCACCTCCTCGATCGGCGACTTCAAACCTTCAATCAACCAAGAAGGAAGACTAAAAGCACGTAAAGTTTCAGAACTGTATGGCAGACCTCAGCTTTTCAAACTGTTCAAATCACAAAATTACAGCAACGTAGCATGAACCTTTGTTGCTCATTGTCCCAATTGCATTGCCAAGCAGGGTCCCTTCCTTTTCCGAAATGAACCCGAGTGTCGTTGAAATTCAAACGCCAGCATCATTAGATTTCACTCCTTTAATTTCAAAGTTCAGTTAAGGTATTCATAGCTGGCTACAATATTTAGATTACACAAGCACAAATTAAGAGTGCGAGTTTTGTTACCGTATTTTAGCTTACCTGTGACTGCAGCTCAGCTTGGTACGTACTAAATTTTACTATTGTTAATTGTTCTGAATCATTTAATTCAAGTTCGAAGCTAAATCTCTTATTTCTAAATTGCGTAGATTCAAGTAGCTTTTGAATGATTGTTGAGGTAGCCCAAGACTAACTGTATTTTACTTAATTTCAATATGCTTCAGAAACAAAGTTCACTATTAATTTCAGTCACTAAATTAACTTTCAATTTTCCGGTTTCATTAATTCTTTTGCTAAATTAAGTCAGAGTGTAGCGAAATTTATTACTTCTGACAAACTTTCAGTTTTCACACTACACGTGTCAACCTTCAGTTGCCACGCTTCTAGTGCTAATTATATGTGTAATAACCTTTCTTTTTCAGTTACTATGGTAATTGTCCTTAGGACTGGCGACCGTAATTTCCCCCAAATCTCAAATATCTGATTACCGCTGGTTAATTGTTGACGTAACGGCCGCACATTTACTTTCTTTATTAACTTTACCCTTTTCAAAATTAATTTCCACCAGTTTCATTTGCATTTTTCCTTTCATTTAGATGTAACCCTTTCCTCCCTCTTTACCGACAAATTAACTTCGGTGACGATTGCTTTTCCCAAATTTCCATTAGGTACACGCGAGGGGGAGGTTACACGCTGCCATATGTCAAACGGATATCAACTGCGTTTTTGTAAATAGGAAACCCCATTATTTAATACATAATCGTGTAGTACGTAAAGAAATATGTATGTTTTTGTTGGATCGCTTTTTTCGATTTGTGATAGATGGCGCTGTAATAGTCACAAACGTATAAGTACGTGGTATCACGTAGCATTCCGCCAGTGCGGACGGTATTTGCTTCGTGATACATTACCCATGTTAAAATGGAGCGTTTACCAATTGCAGAAAAGGTCGATATCGTGTTGATGAACGGCTATTGTGATAAAAATGCCCAACGGGCGTGTGCTATGTATGCTGCTCGGTATCCTGGACGACATCATCCAAGTGTCCAGACCGTTCGCCGGATAGTTACGTTATTTAAGGAAACAGGAAGTGTTCAGGCACATGTGAAACGTCAAACACGACCAGTAACAAATGATGATTCCCAAGTAGGTGTTTCAGCTGCTGTCGCGGCTAATCCGCACATAGTAGCAGACAAATTGAGCGAGATCGGGAACCTCAAAAACGTGGGTGTTGAGAATGCTACATCAACATCGATTGCACCCGTACCATATTTCTATGCACCAGGAATTGCATGGCGACGTTTTTGAACGTCGTGTACGGTTCTGACACTGGGCACAAGAGAAAGTACGGGACGATGACAGATTTTTGCACGCGTTCTATTTAGCGACGAAGCGTCATTCAGCAATAGCGGTAAAGTAAACCGGCATAATATGAAGTATTGGGAAACGGAAAAGCCACGATGGCTGCGACAAGTGGAATATCAGCGACCTTGGCGGGTTAATGTATGGTGCGGCATTGTGGGAGGAAGGATAACTGGCCCCCATTTTACCGATGTTACTACAAGATGTTTCACTGCTTGACAGAATGGCGATGTGCTTCCAACATGATGGATATCCGGCACATAGCTCGCGTGCGGTTGAAGCGGTACTGAATAGCTTATTTCATGACAGGTGGATTGGTCGTCGAAGCACCATATCATGGCCCGCACGTTCACCGTATCTGACGTTGCCGGATTTCTTTCTGTGGGGAAATTTGAAAGTTATTTGCTATGGTGATCCACCGACAACGCCTCACAACACGCGTCAGCGTATTGTCAATGCAAGTGCGAACATTACGGAAGGCGAACTACTCGCTGTTGAGAGGAATGTCGTTGCACGTATTGCCAAACGCACGATCAGTGGACCACCCTGTATATCTTCGTGGCGTCTCAAGTCAGGCACGTCCGACAGAACAGACAACACTCCGATACAGGCATTCCTCTAAGAGCGCGATGGTTTCTTAATGTTATCTTCAATGCAGACGCACTATTATCATCAGAAATCCTTCGGGAATGGGGCTAGCGCGTTCATGGACGAGGGACGGTGTACTGCAGCGTGCGACATGGTGAGAATTTGGGTCAGTCGTGAAGCGTGTCCGGGTACCCAAACGGCTAAGGCAACAGTTCTAAACAAGTGGAGCATCAGCGTTCGAGTCCCGGTCCGTCATAAATTTTCAACTTTCGCCACTGAATTACCGCAATGCCCTGTGGGGCTGGAAAGTCACGATTTCCCCACCCAGCCTTTCCCGTTACTTCCAAATCTTCAACTTCATTCATATACCTGGGAGATGATGCGGCGCTATATCACTTGAGCGTTCCCCACATAACAATGCCCCCTATATGGGGAAGTGACGCGTTACGTGGGCCACGACAGGGCTGCTTGTGCCCATCTACGAACAGTCCATAATCCAGACCAGCCCGCCTCTTGGGTCGCTGACCAACGCCTAACACCAGCTTGACCGATGTATGCTGAAACGGAGTAAATGAATATATAAAATATTGTTTTCATGATTGGACGTCGGACATACAACTCGTACCTACACACCAGACTTTTGCAATCACGTACAGAATAGAGAGCTGAAGGTCTTTGGCAGCCCAGATCCACTATCCACCGTAGGGGTCATTCGCCCCGACCTCTACAAGAAACGCAACATTGAAAGGTGGCTACACTGAACCACAGCGCCAGAGATCGCTAGAGAGCATTGTTCCGCCGCCTCCACGGGCAGTCATTATTGATATGTGCTAGAAGTCAGTGCTTGGGGAGAGCTCGTAGTAGTCAGTTCGTGTTGAGATGTGCTTGCTGAGATGTGATACTGAAAAATTCTTGTTGAGATGTTGTAATAGCGAATCGGTGTGGAGATATATTGTAATTATGAGAGTGATTTTGGTCAATATATGAAGGTAACGAAACTTGATTTATTTTTCATTATTTCCATGTTTTAAATAATGTGTCATAACAGGTTCAGTCAACAAAGCATCTGGCTTGTGTTCTTGGATTAGAGTGTAATTGTGGTTCTCTTGAGTAATTATGGTATTTTTATTTCCTTTAATTAATTCAGTATAAATGTTATTTAAAAATTCTTGTGTTGTTGAAGAAGAACCGTGCCAGATGCGTACGTTGAGTCACACTCCCACACACAGAACAGTTATACTTGTGCTTTGGTTTCGTAGGTTTTATAGTTGCTGGGGACTTAATTAATTAATTAATTGTGTTAATGAAAATTTCCATTTCATTCCTTGTTGTTATTCTAAGCAGTCAGATTGCGTAATAATACTAGTCAGGGCCAACCGGTACGAGACTTCGTAATCGGACAGACTAATACTAAAGCAGAAATTAAAATTATTTGCATTTCAATTTTATTAAGCCCCCATGCACGTGGCGACCACTGCTTCGGATCGTCCCTTGGAATTCTTCTGATGGTAGAAATAGTAGACAGTAGGATTGTTGTAGTAATTTCTAGTTTAGTAATTGTAGTCTATTTTGCATGTGTAGATTTGATAATTGTCATTCTTATAATGGTATTTTTTCTCTGAATTTGATTTGTTGTCTTGTATACGCGTTTGACGACTTAATGCAATTATTTCAATTGTTCGTTAATCGTGATTGAGGGAAACATTTCATGTGAATGGTATTGTTGGTGATAAAGTCTTATTGTGTATAATTTTCGTACAGTGACGAGTTTTGTATATTTTGTAAATGATTACGCGATCAATGAAAAAGACAAAAATGATGAATAGTGAGAAAGACGAAATTGTTAACATGGCGAACTCGCCAACAGAGGAAAACACTGTGATGAATAATGAAGTGGAAAACAATGTAATAAGTCGGGAAAATAGCCCGCAACCATTTCAAAATTTTTCTCAATCAGAAAATTCACAGAATACGAGATTAACGATAGAAGATTCTGAAATAGTATCGAACACAGATAGCTTTACAGCTATGACGAAGGAAACTGGTTTTGCGGGAAATGTTAGGGGCGAAAGGAGTTTCGAATCAGTTACTATGGAGCAGTTGATGAGTGCTATATTAAAAATGGAAACACGGTTAGACTCACAAATGGAAACAATGGAAACACGGTTAGACTCACTGGGATCACAGTTGGGATCACAAATAATAACAATTAAAACAGAGATGGAAACAATGGAAACACGGTTTGACTCACGAATAGGGACATGTTTCAAAAATATGAAAGATGAATTAAAGAAAGAAATTAGAGAAGAAGTACAACCGATTTTGAATTCTCACAATAATAGATTAATTGCAGTAGAGATTAGAGAAAGGGAACAAGATAGAGAACAGGAAGAAAGAGATCGCGTGATAGTACAGAAATTTTCAGAGTTAAATTTACAACGTGCACACGATAAGGAATAAATATTTGAGAGAATCGAGGAATCCGTACCAAATGACAGATTAAATAACCTAACACAACAGTATGAACAGTTAACTACTAAATGTGTTAATACTGAAACCCGAGTCGCGACACTTACGGAAGACGTAGGTAAACAGAAAGAAAAAATAGGTGACTTATCGGAAAGAGTTGAGGAGATTTCAGATAAATTGACAAATCTTAGTTTACATGGGGACAGAGATTCAGATGATACAGCTCCATTACCATTTGCAGAAACCGAAGAGTACCAGAACATAAATAAGCATGTTGAAAATCAGGGAAAATTTAATGAACGCGTTAAAAGGGAAGTTGAGGCATTACGAAAGCAAGTCAAACAAATTGAAGGCGAAATCGTAGGAAAAGACAGCAGAAGAAATTTAGAATCACAGATAGCAGAGGGCTTTGAAGAAGATAATTTGTTTCATTTACGGGACGCAACAAGAGAGCGCCAGGCGCGCGAACTTGACAATAATCGACATTCAAACTGGGACAGACGCGGTAGGTCTTTGTCGCCAAGAGGCGAAAACTTTGACTATAAACACTTTTTGACTGTTCGGAAATTTAAGATCTTCCGCAATTCTAAGAATGACATACATCCATGTGCATGGTTAGATCAATTTATGTATGCACTCCCACCAAATTGGCCACTAAGTCACAAACTGGAATTTATGTGTGGATATTTAGAAAACGAACCGGCGACGCGGATGCGCGCACTCATTAGAGAGTGTAATAATCTGAATGATTTTTATCATGCATTTCTATCGGCATATTGGTCCGAAAACACACAAGACAGAGTCAAACATAGTCTGATTATGCAGCGTAATTTTAAACAGTCTGAGTTCCGCACACCGGCAGATTACTTTGAAGACATGATTCGAAAGAATCAGTTCCTGTCCAACCCTTATAGCCCAACTGAATTAATTCGGATTTGTTTAACTAAGCTGCCACAATCCATAAGACAAATTGCTTTAGCTGGACGATGTAAAGACGACATTGAGACTTTTAAGACTTTGTTACAAGAACTTGAGTATGACAACGACGACGGGACTTCTTGTAACTTTTTCAGTAACAGTAATTACGATAGATTTTCAGAGAAAAGGGATAGTGATCGGAACGGGCGTTATATGGGTAATTTTGAGAATGACAGACGTAACAGACAGGACAATAGATACCAGCCTTATGACAATAACAGACGTTCTAACAGAAATTACACAGACAATTATAATAACGGTAATTCATACCGGAATGATCATTCATACGGAAACAGTAATCGGTATCATCAAGACAGAAATTATCCATACAATAATAGAAATTCTTACTACAGAAATAACCAGGGTAATAGGTCTAACAATAATTTCAGAAGTGACAGTCGAAATTATACAGGAAGTAGTTATGCAGACAGACAGGAAAACAGAAATTTTAATAACAGACACAACCAAGAATTTGCATCCAACAGACAGGAAGGACCTAATTGGCATCCTCCGCGTGACAGAAATTCAGAGAGACAAGTGGAAATAGTAGAAATTGATCCGCGAAATGTCGGGAATAATCAAAGACGTGACGCAAACAATCGACAATGACTAGCAGCTTCGGCTTCTGGCAGCAATATAGACGGTTCAGAAAGTAATGACACTTCGACTTTACACTACGTACGCCTGGAAGACATGAGAGACATTTTGTTAGACGAAAAGGAAACTAATGTAGACGCATTTTTACATCCTGTTATTGAAGTATGTGTGGGTAAGAATAAGTTCACTGCAGTTTTAGATTCTGGGAGCCCATTGAACGTCATTAGTGAATCAGTTTTTCATACATGTGAAAGAACTATTGCCTGTCCTGTGTTACCTATTTCTAAAACTACAATTCGAGGTGCTATTTCTGGAAAGGGTGTGGAAGTTAAACAACAGACCAACCTAGATTTCATTTGTCAAGGATACGAATTTTCTGCTAATTTTATTATTGTTCCATTACTCAGTACACAGATTATATTAGGTATGGAGTTTCTTAACGCAAATAAGGCAATTTTGAACTTTAAAGAAGGAAGTGTGAATTTGACTGTTGCCGGAATGCCGAAATGTTTGAAATTTTTCGAGTGTTTAGCAAGATCAGAATCAGATACAAAATGTTTAAGGTTTCTTACTTCTGATGTTTTCGTTGAGCATTATGACGACAATGTGTTTATTCATGACAATGACAATAAATACAGAGACGCGATGGATGATGTACTTAATAGCGAAGAATTAATTAGTGAAAAGGTTAAGAAAGCTGAAGTGCCAGATGACGTGGCAAGAGAAGAGCTGCACCACATTTTGACTTCACATGCTACAGTGTTTAGTCATCACACAGGAACTATACAAGGCTTACAATATTTATTTAAAGTGAAAGAACACACACCATTTCGAGGAAAAACGTACGCTATTCCTTTGGCTTACAGAGACAAGGTTAAGAATGAACTTCAATCCATGTTAGATCAGGGCATTGTTGAGCCAGCAGTCAGTCCTTATACCAGCTCATTACACGTTGTTCTTAAAAAGGATGGATCAATTCGTTTGGTTCTGGATTCCAGACAAATAAATAATATTATTATTCCTGAAACTGACCGTCCACAAAATCTAGATGAACTTCTTCAACATTTCCATGGAATTAAAGTTTTATCCACGATTGATATGCGCGCAAGTTTTTGGCAAATAGAACTCCACCCTGATTGTAGAAAATATACTGCCTTTTTAGCCTTTGGTAACTGTTACCAGTTTCGGAAATTACCGTTTGGACTTACTGTATCTTCAGCAGCATTCATTCGTAGCTTAAATGAAATTTTACCTGTTTATCTTCGTGACAATATTACTTCATATGTTGACGATATTCTTATTGCTAAACGTTCTTGGAGTGAGCACAACAAAATTTTGGATTCATTATTACGTATTTTTGCACGAGTTGGCATGACAGTGAACTTGGAAAAATCTGAATTTGGTCGTTCTCAGGTGAAATTTCTCGGTCACATTATTTCTACAGAAGGTATTCTTCCCGATCCAGAGAAGCTAGACGCTATTCGTAATTATGCTGTTCCTACAACAAAAGGTGATGTTCGTAGTTTCCTTGGTGTCTGTAATTTTCTTAGACGCTTTGTTAGATTGGACAATTTGGCCACACCTCGTTTATGTGAATTATCTGGAAAAAATTCTAATTGGTGTTGGGATGAGGAAGCTCAGTCAGAATTTGAACAACTTCGTGATGCTTTAGTTGCTGCTCCACTTCTTTCACATCCGGATTTATCTAAAGATTTTTGTTTGGCGACGGACTCATCATACAAAGGCCTAGGGGCACATTTATTTCAAGAGATAGAAGAAAACGGCGTTGTAGTACAGAAGACAATTGCATTTGGAAGTCGTGTTCTCTCTAAATCAGAGAAGAATTATTCGATTACGGAACTTGAAGCTTTGGCTGTTGTATGGGCTTTCACAAAATTTCGCACATTTTTGTTTGGCAGACATACTAAGGTTTACACCGATCATCGAGCTCTGGAATTTCTTATGTCAACAAAATTAACTCATGGAAGATTGTCACGATGGGCGTTGTACCTACAGGAATTTGATTTTAGCATTGTTTACATACAGGGATCTTCAAATATTGTTGCTGATGCTTTATCACGTGCACCTATGGGTTTGAAACAAAGTGCTGAAGAGGACTGCAAAGAAAACCATTATTGTTTGATGTATATTCAAGGTGTTGCGTTTGAGAACTTTATTTCGTCTTCGCTCCAGGACATCGCTAAGGAGCAAAATAAGGATCCAATCTGGAAGGACATTAAGGAGAAGTGGAGGAGAAAGGAAAGCGTAGCGATCAGACAGTATTATTTAGTTCGCAATGATATTCTTTTCAAACGAAAATCGGTCGACAACTCTGTTTGGTTAGTTTGTATTCCTGATGAGTGGGTCAATAAATTGATTTGGTACACACATTTCAGTTATGCGCACTTTGGTCCCAGAAAATGCTTTCATAAATTACGAGAAAATTGCTACTTCAGTAATATGGAAAAACGTATTCGATCTGTTCTTGCCAAATGCAAATTATGTCAAAAGGCTAAGCCGCCAACAGTTTCTCACAGAGCACCGTTGTTTCCTATCATTCCAGCGAAATTAAAGGAGATGGCTGCAGTCGATTTGTTCGGTCCAGTGGTTCGTTCTACTAATGGTTTTGCGTATATTTTCGTAGCAGTGGAATTAACATCAAAATATGTGTGTTTTACACCTTTACGCAAAGCAACAGCTCGTTCAGTATCTAATGCTTTCATCAAACATTTTCTTAAGGAAGTTGGTCATGTTGATAAGGTTATATCAGATAATGGATCACAGTTTCGCTCTAAAATTTGGCTTCGTACTCTACGGCGTCGTAAAATTAAACCAATTTTCATTTCACTTTTTCACCCTCATTCTAATCCTTCAGAGAGATGGATGAAGGAAATCAATAAATTGTGTCGTCTTTATTGTCATCAGAATCACAGAACGTGGGATCAGTATCTTCATATTTTTCAAAATATTCTGAATGAACTCCCTAATGATTCAACTTCTTTACCGCCTACACTGATATTAAAAAATAAAGCACCGACAAATCGCATTTTTGAAATCGTTCCTTTTCCGCCTTCACGAAAACTGCGGCATTCTGAAGTTGTGAACCTGGCCCTACGAAATATTGCATCGGCGGCTGCTAGAAGAGAGAAATCAGCGAAACGTCCTGGTCGTTTAAAAATCTTGTCAGTTGGCCAGAAGGTGTTAATTAAGTCCCACCGTTTATCTCATAAAGGAAAAGGCTTATGTCGCAAATTTTTTCTGCTTTATAACGGTCCGTATAGAGTTCGCAAAATTATTCATGATAACACTGTTGAAGTAGAAACTCTTAAATCTCGGCGCTCTAAGGGCATACATCATATATCGAACGTAAAAATTTTTGTAGAATGACATACTTTAGAGAAACTAACAGCTACGTAAACATGCGGAGAATGCAAGAGTACCGCGCTGTGTTTTGGCGGCGGCACATACTCAAAGCAACAGTCAGTCTGCGCGCCGCACAAGGCAGTCGTTGACCGCAAACAATCACTTCCTACGTCACGCGCCTACAGCTGATCGAGCGCTCAGTGCGAATGCACTGACAGACGTAAATAAATACACAGTTTAATTTCTCCGAATAAATTCTGTATAAAGCTATAAGGACTTCATAAATTATGTTATTAACGTTCAGTATTTTTCAGGATACGGTTGTATAAAGTATTTAAGACCTTCAGGTAAATTCTGTGCGTGTCCGACGTTAAGACGACTTGCTTTGGAGAAAATTTTCAGGAAGAAGGTCATTTCGAAGAAGAAAGTAATAAACCAAAAAGGTAACGGTTAATTGAGTTTATTTTTCAGGTAACATAATTCCACTTAGGTACGTACTTTAGACGTAATTTGCTGCTTGCGATTACGTGATTCATACTTTGTGCTAAATTTCATGTTCTATGAATTTACTTGTGAAGCGACGTGCTTGTGTACATTTGCTGATTTTGACAATTATTGATTAATGAACAGTGTTATTACTTGTGTATATTATGCATCGCTTGGCTGCTATGCTTTTTCACTGATGTCATATTTTTCTATTATGTGCCTGCTGTGCTTATTTATTTAAATTATAATTGTCACCTGATTAATTGTGCTGATGTGGTTAGATATGTAAGTTATACTTTGTGATTTATCTGCTTGCGCCTTCATGTTTACTTATTAAGATTACATATAAACATTTATTTGCTTATGCTGATATGATGCTAATGACCTGTTTATTATGATAGATAACATATTTGCTGCCTTGCTTATGGATTGCATATTTACACATTTCTGTTTTGTTGTCATAACTACTCTTCAATTTAGTATATAGAAATGCTGATATACTGTGTACGTACATAGAGTTTAGGTCACACTATTGTATTAATTATAGATTGTTCGCTTGGCAGAGCCTCGTTGTAAGAATTGTGCTGCATCCACTTGTTGACATTCTGTTCTCTACTGGTATATTTACTCGCTATTGCTTGTTTTGCATACGCTCAGTGCCTTATATTTTTAAGATAAGAAAATGAACTGCAGTAATTCGACGAACGACATTAGTACAAGAAAGTCATAGAAGTCACATGAGCTGAGGTTTTATGGAAGCTGTATAAATTTATGCTAATAGGAAGGAAGCTAACGACATGACAGACCAAAACTAGGTTTAGACCATTGACAGTATTACACTGCATTTTGGTGAGCAATTGAAATAGGAAGTGACACTTGACACAAAAAATACTCCACATGTTTGCTTCTGCTATGATTCTTGAAGTGGTGTACACACTGTGAAATATTATGATTATTCACACTCCGTAATCGTACTTAATTACTGAGAGTTATTCGAACTAAGTCTGTTAGAGGTCATGTATGTATTTCTTTTATTTAATGATGGACAAGGAACCAAAATGTATCTTATAATTTATAATGAGTAGAAAATTTGGGTCAGATGGATTACACAGAGGTTGTGTGTGGACACTGTGTCTTCGGATTGTATGGGATGCTGAATTGAAGTTGCACTAGGATTTTGTCTGTACTTGTTCGAGGAGACTGACTAGAGGAAAGAGTTGTTATGGAAGTGAAATGATATTGGCAATAAGGTTTATAGGTATCGACGTATTGAAGATTTATTATTGAGATATTATTGAGATTATGTGAAGTTGAAGAGGTATTAGTGAAGTATTGAGATAAGATTAAGTGATGATTATTGGAGTTTTCGTGGACAAAAGGTAAGGTAAATGATATTGAAATGATATTGGTGCTGAGGTTTATATGTATCGACGTATTATTGAGGTATTGAGATTAGGTGAAGTTGATGATTATTGGAGTTTTGGTGGATAAGAGGTAAAGTAAATGAGGAGCATATTGTTTTTGTTGGTTTATATGGAACAAGGAGGATGAAGATGGCAGACTAGAACACTAAAGTGGAAGGAAGATTGTCTATACACACACTTTGTTAAATCACTAAGCAGTACATATTTTTTTTGGGAGAGAGGAAGCAATTGCATATCTTGGCTCACTGACAGTTGTTCATCAACAGTACAATTTGATCTGGCTTGGCAAACATTGGTCTTGACATGATGACTATGACGTTGACTTAACTATTATTGACTGTTATACATTGCTGCCACTACTACTTGGTACACATGATGAACATCAAATCTTGGACAGAGTTACATTTACACAGTTAACACTATTCAATTACACAGTAGTACTTAATGTGGATGAAAGATGAGTGAGTGTGTTTTGTGTGTTTTCCTTTCCTAATCCTACCCACCTATCTCCTAAATATTATTTTATTTGTTGGTAGTGGCTTGCACTGACACCCATAAATGTTATAGGTTTACTGATATTTGTGTATTGTAATAGTTAATAGGACAATTACCTGATATCATTTGTGTGTTTATTATGATTTGTATGTTTAGTGTAAGAGCATTGATAATAATTTGTTAAAGAAATTGTATGTGCATTCAAACTATTGTTCATGACTGAACTGTCTCAGTAGTTATGGTGAATAGTATGGACTGTTACTTGCACTTTTTCTACATGATTGGTGCTACAAGGATATGTTTAATTTCTGCTGATGAACTGTGTGATCAGTGATTGTAAAAAAATTATGGACTGTTACTTGTACCTTTTCTACAATATTGGTGCCACTAGGACATGTTTAATTTCTGCTTATAAACTCTGATGAACAGTGTGATCAGTGCTAGTGAATTTTATGGAACTGCTTCTGCTGAGAAATGTGACTTGTTGCTGTGTGCACCTGATCAACATTGCTGGTGCCACTAATGGACTGCTTCTACTGAAATGGTGTTACTTGTTGCTGTCTGCACCTGATCAACATTGCTGGTGCCACTAATGGACTGCTTCTACTGAAATGGTGTTACTTGTTGGTGTCTGCACCTGCTCAACATTACTGGGTGCCACTGATGGACTACTTTTACTGAGATGATGTCACTTGTTGGTGTCTGCACCTGTTTAACATTGCTGGGTGCCACGGATGGACTGCTTCTACTGAAAAGATGTTACTTGTGGGTGTCTGCACCTGTTCAACATTGCTGGTGCCACTAATGGGACTGCTTATACTGAAATGGTGTTACTTGTTGGTGTCTGCACCTGCTCAACATTGCGGGTGCCACTGATGGACTGCTTCTATTGAAAAAATGTTACTTGTTGGTATTTGCACCTGTTGACCATTGCTGGGTGCTACTGCTGGAACTGTCAACTTCTTATTCTTGGGCTATGGAAAGCGTTTATGTGAATATTTGTATAAACTGATTTTTGTGTATTACTGTTTGTGAAAAGTTAAGAGACTCTTACCTGCACATATTCGTCATTGCTGACGCTATTGATTGAACTGTTTAACCACATAATACTTGTGTAAACTGTTATGTAAAGTCACATGTATGACAGAATTTGTATTGCTTACTGTATTCTATATAATAGGTTATTGAAAGGTCAGTGCAAAGCCAAAATTTTATTTAGTTATATGATGTTTACGTATTAATATTATCTTTTATTTTTGTCTGTATTTTTTTGACGAATTTGGTGGTATTTTCACCACCAATGCTGGCAAAAATACCATCAAATTCTAGCCGTGGAGGAAGGGCATATGAAAGGTGGCTACACTGAACCACAGCGCCAGAGATCGCTAGAGAGCATTGTTCCGCCGCCTCCACGGGCAGTCATTATTGATATGTGCTAGAAGTCAGTGCTTGGGGAGAGCTCGTAGTAGTCAGTTCGTGTTGAGATGTGCTTGCTGAGATGTGATACTGAAAAATTCTTGTTGAGATGTTGTAATAGCGAATCGGTGTGGAGATATATTGTAATTATGAGAGTGATTTTGGTCAATATATGAAGGTAACGAAACTTGATTTATTTTTCATTATTTCCATGTTTTAAATAATGTGTCATAACAGGTTCAGTCAACAAAGCATCTGGCTTGTGTTCTTGGATTAGAGTGTAATTGTGGTTCTCTTGAGTAATTATGGTATTTTTATTTCCTTTAATTAATTCAGTATAAATGTTATTTAAAAATTCTTGTGTTGTTGAAGAAGAACCGTGCCAGATGCGTACGTTGAGTCACACTCCCACACACAGAACAGTTATACTTGTGCTTTGGTTTCGTAGGTTTTATAGTTGCTGGGGACTTAATTAATTAATTAATTGTGTTAATGAAAATTTCCATTTCATTCCTTGTTGTTATTCTAAGCAGTCAGATTGCGTAATAATACTAGTCAGGGCCAACCGGTACGAGACTTCGTAATCGGACAGACTAATACTAAAGCAGAAATTAAAATTATTTGCATTTCAATTTTATTAAGCCCCCATGCAACATCACTTCAACTCTTTAGCAGGGACAGAAAGTTCAGTTTGGTTAAGGGTGTCTATCTATTGCTCGCAGAGGGAGCCAAAAACGTAGTCTTCTTGATGCAATAATTTACCAACAGACGTATATATTGTAGAAATTTATTTTATTTTATGAGCCGGCCGCGGTGGTCTCGCGGTTCTAGGCGCGCAGTCCGGAACCGTGCGACTGCTACGGTCGCAGGTTCGAATCCTGCCTCGGGCATGGATGTGTGTGATGTCCTTAGGTTAGTTAGGTTTAAGTAGTTCTAGGTTCTAGGGGACTGATGACCACAGCTGTTAAGTCCCATAGTGCTCAGAGCCATTTGAACCATTTTTTTTTTATTTTATGAACTTCTATGTGCTACCAGTTTCGGCATTACATTGATGCCACCTTCAGGCCCCTGTACAACGAGTAGAAGAAATGTACTATATATAAGAAATATAGAACATACGTTAGGTATCATGTTAACCATGTAAGTGGCTAAAAAAGACATATTGTATATCACTGAAACTATGCGTAACATTAGGGCAGATATGCTTCTGCCTATGTCATGCTGGTTTTAATAGTTTTCACTGTTTTACTCGAATAAAGCATGATATATCAACATATGTATACGCTATTATTCATAAAACCATACCACACAGTTGTAATAGGCCATGCAACACATCAAATGTACTGCATACAACCGTATGTCCAGTGGAAAAATGGAAGAAACTAGTATAAATAAGAATTAAATAAATTAAAATACAAGAAAATGTGATACCATCTCAGAATACATAAGTTACGTATGTGTGGTCTAGGTCGTATTATGTCCCACGATCCATAATGGATCAACTAAGAAAAATGTAGTTCTTGCACACTTGTGCCACTCCCAATACTTTGCTAACAGCCCTCGTAGGTTACTAATTTCGATGGTTATCTAAAAAACTTACAGTGAATCTTAAGACGGTTCTTTTTTTGCGTCATTTCCGATTCTTGTTCCCTTCGTGTTGATGGCAGTAGCTCCAACGTCTCTGAAACAGTTTGTTGTATCTATAACGCTGTGCCAGGAGAATACGTTCTTCATTATGCGGATGACATATTTTTACAAAGCATTGTCGCATTGCGTATTATTTATTGTTCTTTTAATTTCTGTCTTCCGATGGTCATCAGGGGGTTATACATCAATATTTGGATGTCGAACTTTCAACGGAATGCCGAAATTTCAGCAACAGGTATGGTTGATATAAACTGTATGTTTACAACATATAACAAATGTGAAGAAAGTAACGCGTAAAATATTTACTTTCCTTAAATAACCGAAGCACCTATGCGTATTCACCATTGATCCCAGAAAGAGTTTTAGATATTATTTGTCGATTAAAACCACCCATTAGTTGGGGTAGAAGGTTACGTAAAATTCGGTAAAAAAAAACTGAAGTCGTCTACAGAGCACGTAAAATTTCTGCAAAAGATAAGACAGGTCACTGCAGCGCAAAAAGTGCATTATCATCATTCTTTTGTGAGGTGTCATCTGTAGCTCAATATCCCTGCAAACAGGGAATATGAATTCCTTTCTGCAGTGGTAAAAATTTTGCTGCATAGCCTGACATTTAGCGCACAGGTAGTATTTGGACTGTCCATTACCGTAAACAGAGAGGGCTGAATGTTACTAGGTCATCTGACGTTTTTGTGTAATGTCAGAGCCTCAATCTGACATTTCGTCAGAGCAGGAGTGCTGAAATACCAAGCGAAGGCGACCCATGCAGTCGAAAGCGCTGTGCAGTATCGCTAAGATGTAAAATAAAGCAACAAACGAAAAATGTCATTCCTTATGTAGTATTTACAAGTAATTCAATTTAATTGCAAATATTTTAAATTATTTTCTCATTAATATCTAGCTATTTGTTACCTTTTCGCCAAAGGTAGGAAGCATGCTCATATGGGAAGGTGTGAAAACGTATTTGAAGATATTGGTTGGTAATAAATAAATACATTTGATATGCATATACCAGATTTCTTTGAAAAATGTGATTCTCAGGTATGTGTTAGTAACTTTTTTAAATAGTCTGCTTTTGAAAGCCGTTTTCTAAAGTAATACCTTTCAAGTGTAGGATTAATTGGTAATTACAGTAATGCATTTCGAGGAAAGTAAAAGGCTGCAGATTTACTTCAGCTGCTTTCTTGAGTAATAGTGTAGCCACATGGGATCATACACATACATACTATTACGTTCTGCGCCGTAATGTACACTCTGAGATATTTAACCCTGCACAAATGAAACCAGCATTTGTACAGTCAGAAGAAGTGTTACGGTGCCCTCGGGAAGTCAAGGACCGCAGGATATGCTCGGTGCCCCTCTGTTTTATCGATCTCCGGAGAGCTTAAGGAACTAGATGTATTACATCTGTTGCACAAGTAGCAGTGTTCAGACGTTATTCTCATATTAAAATGTCAGAGACATTGTAAATAGCTAGATTTATAAATTTGGGGTATGTTACAAGCTGTGAAGCGCTCTTTGCCTTTCAGCCTGTTTGATTACGTGGACAGCAATTATATATGAACCACAGAACGTTAAACAGTCTGCAGCTACTCGTACAAATGACAGCAGTCACCTAAAAGTAACACCCTCAAGTCAAGTAAATAACAATAGAACACTGTATGTTTTATTGTTCTTTCACATTTAATTCCACGCTGCTTTTAAGTAGTTGAGTCCGAAGGCTGGTTTGATGCTCCTCTCCATGCTTGTTTATCTTCTGCAAACCTCTTCATCTCAGCTTAACTATGTGCTGCAGCCTACATCTATCTGTGCTTGTTTACTGTATTCAAGCCTTGGTGTCCTCCAATTTTTGCCTCTCACACTTCCCTTTGTTACCAACTTGACTATTCTTTGATGCCTCAAGATGTATGCTATCAATGGTTCCTTTCATTTAGTCCGAATAGCCTCAAGAGAATGCTCCACACATGCGAAAGAATTTTCATGCTCCTGCCAGAAAGATGATAAATTACGTATAACAGCCTCGTCATTTTGTCTTGTAAAATTTATGTCAATTAATACTGTCCTTGACTTGCAGTTGTGAGATTTTTATGTATACAGCTTATTTTTCGTACATCTGAATGATCCTGCAATTAAAAGTAAAAATAATAGCCTGTATAATAAGTAAACAATTTGATACTGAATATCTGATCCTGAACAACTATGTCAATTGTGCACAACTGTGGTTGTTGTGAGCGGACGCAAGGAGAATTGGCCACTCTTCGGGGGCAGGTGGAGGCTTTGTCTGTTAGGCTCATCGAGCTCGAGGCGCAGGCGTCGGCTCGTAGTGGCGTTGGGGCAACTGTGGTGAGACCTATGCCTACTTCGGTGGCCTTGGAATCACATGGAACCCCTGATGTCGCTGCGTCTTCCGGCAGTGAGCATCTTACCGGTCAGCCATCACTCCAGGGTGAATGGCGGACAGTGGTGGGCTCGCGCGTGCCTGGCCGAAAGGCGAAGGTGGGATCTGGCCGCGTGGCAGCTGCCTTACCCCTTTCCAACAGGTACGGGGTGCTTCCTAGTGGTGATGACATCGTTTCCGAGCCACCACAGGATGCCTCGCCTGTTGGGCCAGTGGCCGATTCTCCGGCAAGGTCCCGACAGTCACAGAGGGCGGGCCTATTAGTTATAGGGAGCTCCAACGTTAGGCGGGTTATGGAGCCCCTCAGGAAAATAGCGGGTAGGTCGGGGAAGAATGCCAGTGTGCACTCGGTGTGCTTGCCGGGGGGTCTCGTCCGTAACGTGGAGGAGGCCCTTCCGGCAGCTATTGAACGCAGTGGGTGTGACCGGCTGCAGATAGTAGCACATGTCGGAACGAATGACGCCTGCCGCTTGGGTTCTGCGGCCATCCTTGGTTCCTTCCGGCGGCTGGCTGATTTGGTGAAGACAACCAGCATCGCACGCGGAGTGCAAGCTGAGCTTAATATCTGCAGCATAGTGCCCAGAGTCGATCGCGGTCCTCTGGTTTGGAGCCGTGTGGAGGGTCTAAACCAGAGGCTCAGACGACTCTGCGACTATAATGGTTGCAAATTCATCGACCTCCGTTATTGGGTGGAGAACTGTAGGGCCCCCCTAGACAGGTCAGGCGTGCACTACACACCGGAAGCAGCTACTAGGGTAGCAGAGTATGTGTGGCGTGCACACGGGGGTTTTTTAGGTTAGAGGGACCCCCCTTGGGCGAAACGATAAAATACCTGACGGCTTACCAGAGAGAACATTATCATCGTTGATAAAGAACGTCCGTCCTCAGAGACCAAAAACAGGAAAAGTTAACGTAATATTGGTAAACTGCAGGAGTATCCAGGGCAAGGTTCCTGAATTAGTATCTCTTATTGAAGGAAATAGTGCGCATATAGTATTAGGAACGGAAAGTTGGTTAAAACCGGAAGTGAACAGTAACGAAATCCTAGACACAGAATGGAATATATACCGCAAGGATAGGATAAACGCCAATGGTGGAGGAGTATTTATAGCAGTAAAGAATTCAATAATATCCAGTGAAGTTATTAGCGAATGCGAATGTGAAATAATCTGGGTTAAGTATCAAAGGTGGGTCAGATATGATAGTCGGATGCTTCTATAGACCACCTGCATCAGCAACCGTAGTAGTTGAGCGCCTCAGAGAGAACCTGCAGAACGTCGTGAAGAAGTTTCGTGATCATACTATTGTAATAGGGGGAGACTTCAATCTACCAGGTATAGAATGGGATAGTCACACAATCAGAACTGGAGCCAGGGACAGAGACTCTTGTGACATTATCCTGACTGCCTTATCCGAGAATTACTTCGAGCAGATAGTTAGAGAACCAACTCGTGAAGCTAACGTTTTAGACCTCATAGCAACAAATAGACCGGAACTTTTCGACTCCGTGAATGTAGAAGAGGGTATCAGTGATCATAAGTCAGTGGTTGCATCAATGACTACAAGTGTAATAAGAAATGCCAAGAAAGGAAGGAAAATATATTTGCTTAACAAGAGTGATAGCGCACAAATCGCAGAATATCTGAGTGACCACCATCAAACGTTCATTTCTGAGGAAGAGGATGTGGAACAAAAATGGAAAAAATTCAGAAACATCGTCCAGTACGCCTTAGATAAGTTCGTACCGACTAAGGTCCAAAGCGAGGGGAAAGATCCACCGTGGTATAACAATCATGTACGAAAGGTACTACGGAAACAAAGAAAGCTTCATCATAGGTTTAAGAGTAGTCGAATCATAGCTGATAAGGAAAAGCTGAACGAAGCGAAAAAGAGCGTAAAGAGAGCAATGAGAGAAGCATTCAACGAATTCGAACATAAAACATTGGCAAACAATCTAAACAAGAACCCTAAAAAGTTTTGGTCATATGTAAAATCGGTAAGCGGATCTAAATCCCCTATTCAGTCACTCGTTGACCACGATGGCACCGAAACAGAGGACGACCGAAGAAAGGCAGAAATACTGAATTCAGTGTTCCGAAACTGTTTCACTGCGGAAAATCGTAACACGGTCCCTGACTTCAGCCGTCGCACGGACGCCAAAATGGAAAATATTGAAATAAACGATATCGGAATTGAAAAACAACTGCTATCACTTAGTAGCGGAAAAGCATCCGGACCAGACGAGATACCCTTAAGATTCTACAGTGATTATGCTAAAGAACTTGCCCCCTTTCTATCAGCAATTTATCGTAGATCTCTGGAAGAACGTAAAGTACCTAGCGACTGGAAGAAAGCTCAGTTCGTTCCCATTTTCAAGAAGGGTCATAAATCAGATGCGAATAATTATAGGCCTATTTCGCTTACGTCAATCTGTTGTAGATAAATGGAACATGTTTTGTGTTCTCGTATTATGACGTTCTTAGATAATACAAATCTCCTTCATCATAACCAACATGGATTCCGCAAACAGAGATCATGTGAAACTCAGCTCGCCCTATTTGTCCAAGAAATTCACAGTGCCGTAGACACTGGCGAGCAGATTGATGCCGTATTCCTGGACTTCAGGAAGGCATTTGATACGGTTCCGCACTTACGTTTAGTGAAAAAATACGAGCTTACGGAATATCGGACCAGGTTTGTGATTGGATTCAGGATTTCCTAGAAGAAAGAACACAACATGTCATCCTTAACGGTTCAAAATCTGAAGATGTAGAGGTAATTTCGGTAGTACCGCAAGGAAGCGTGATAGGACCTTTATTGTTTACAATATACATAAATGACTTAGTTGACAACATCGGTAGCTCCGTGAGGCTATTTGCAGATGACACGGTTGTCTACAAGAAAGTAGCAACATCAGAAGACTCGTACGTACTCCAGGAAGACCTGCAGAGGATTAATGAATGGTGCGACAGCTGGCAGCTTTCCCTAAACGTAGATAAATGTAATATAATGCGCATACATAGGGGCAGAAATCCATTCCAGTACGATTATGCCATAGGTGGTAAATCATTGGAAGCGGTAACGACCGTAAAATACTTAGGAGTTACTATCCGGAGCGATCTGAAGTGGAATGATCACATAAAACAAATAGTGGGAAAAGCAGGCGCCAGGTTGAGATTCATAGGAAGAATTCTAAGAAAATGTGACTCATCGACGAAAGAAGTAGCTTACAAAACGCTTGTTCGTCCGATTCTTGAGTATTGCTCATCAGTATGGGACCCTTACCAGGTTGGATTAATAGAAGAGATAGACATGATCCAGCGAAAAGCAGCGCGATTCGTCATGGGGACATTTAGTCAGCGCGAGAGCGTTACGGAGATGCTGAACAAGCTCCAGTGGCGGACACTTCAAGAAAGGCGTTACGCAATACGGAGAGGTTTATTATCGAAATTACGAGAGAGCACATTCCGGGAAGAGATGGGCAACATATTACTACCGCCCACATATATCTCGCGCAATGATCACAACGAAAAGATCCGAGAAATTAGAGCAAATACGGAAACTTACAAGCAGTCGTTCTTCCCACGCACAATTCGTGAATGGAACAGGGAAGGGGGGATCAGATAGTGGTACAATAAGTACCCTCCGCCACACACCTTAAGGTGGCTCGCGGAGTATAGATGTAGATGTAGATCGGTAAATACGGGTCACTTACAGCATTAGATTGAAAGGGGCTTCTTCTGGTTTTCTCCGGATTTTCCACAAGCCACAGCCGAATGGTGGGGAAACAAGACAACCCAGGAAAGCTTATTCAAGTCCCATGCCATTTAATAAATTAAAGAAAATTCTCTATACTCACCAAAGTAAATAACATGTAAAATAGAATAGTGGGTTGAATTATACTCAGTCGCTCCTTTCCACAGGATTGAATTCTACTATTTATAGCAATACTTGTAAAGAACTGTCTACAATACTTAAAGTTCCTCTCACAACATTTAATACTTTTTATTGATTTACCTTTATTTTGTTTAATTGTGAACCTGTATTGTGTCTGATTGACTCGAGTTGTTGGGTGTCAGTAATGACCATCATCTTTTTGTGTAAGTCCAGAGATATCCGTTACTTTATTCCTACCTATGCCACCAAAAAGTGGAACCGAATAAGTCTAATACCAAGCATAATAGGTACTAACATATTGCCAGAAAAATCCCTGTTACGTTATAATGTGGATTACGAAATATAGACAAAGAAATATTTTAAAAATGAGAAATTTTGAAGCTAGTTATAACAAGAAGCGAGAAAGATCAGAATGGTGACAGGCATGTTTCTTAGCAAAAATTTCTGTCTGTATTGGAGGCCTCGGTGCGTCTCAATGGAACATTATTTAAAATATGATGAATTTTTCTGCCGTACATATTTTCCTCAGACGTCCGACCCGTCAGTCGGCAAGACTCAGCGGAGCAGCTACGCATGTGAAGATGTTCAGCGCATTTCTGGACGAAACGCCAGGAACAGAAGAGTTTCTTTGTCTACGACCTTATAGCCCGAAAGGTTTACCAACAGGAACACCCACTGTCCCCATATCTACACGCTTTTCATATTCTATCCCAACGCAAACTTCAACCTACTCCCCCTCCCAGACAATGAGATCCGCACCGATATTTATCCCTCCTACCAGTCTGAACTCTTCCCCTCCTGCAAATGATTAAGTAGTAAATCGTCGCCTGCCATAGAAAATAAAATGCAATCTTGCACAATGAACGTGCAGACAAATTGCTTTATGATCCTCACCATACTTTGTCACAAGTGCGCATATAGCAAATTATGGCCCTCACAAGTGGCGTGAGTCTCGCTGTCATGCACCTAGGAGCATCATCTTGCCAACAGACTACAAGCAGACAAGCATATCACGACTTTTCAACGGAGGGTCAGTCACGTGGACAGTATGTTGCAATACACTCCAGTCGCGCAACTGAACCACGTGTAAATCACATTTTACGTAGAAAGTTCCGTGTCAGCTCATCAGTGGAATAAGTCTGCAGATGATAGAAACTGTACTCCAGCAATATAGCTTCGCTCTTCGTTTTCAGTGATCGGCATTCAAAACATTGCAGTGTGTCCACAAAAGGGGAAGATCGAGTGTTCTAATTAATTTCTAAAGCTGTAAAGGCTGCTTGCTTGTTTGGTGAACATAATAGACACGCATAGTAAATGTAACATAGCGAAAAGAGGCGAAGTCTTGAATTCTTGATGGACGGAAACGCACGTATTATAACCGCACAAACGAATTATGTGGAAAAGTCTGACAAATAATATACAAGGAGACAACAACAGTGACAAAATTCTGCTTGCCATTAAATGTCATGAAATGCATGGTCGCCCAAACCATTACAGTTAAAAGTATAAAGACGATGAGTCAGTGACACTCTACATCCTGGAGGACCTGCTCACTACGGATCAATTGGAATAAAAGTAAATCTGATCTAACGTAATCTTTATGGTAAGGAACACATGACTGAAAATGAAATATTTTTAGGGTTCCGTGAACCAACCGTTGAGAATGGAACCAGTTTGCTGTCTGTCCCAGTGTTCAAAGCTATTTTTCTCAGTAAGGGGTAGATGTATCAAGTTGAAATTAATGTAACATATTAAGGTCCACGGTGCTCTGACGATGTAAAAAGTGAAGTTTCTAAGTCAATACAGTCAAAATATACGGCCATTTATGTCACATATTTTGAGTCCCGCAAACTGACTCATCAAAAATTGCAGAGTACCTCCTGTTGAGGTTTCGCAGTGAAATCAAACAAAAAAGCCTAAAATTGTTAATCTGTTAATATATGACTCGAAAATTTTTTTTCTCATTTGCTGTCAAGCTGCCTGTCCGTCCGTTCATCTGTTGAGACCACTTTTTTCTGAGGAACGGATAGAAGTACCAAGTTGAAATTTATGTTACATACTGAAGTCAGTGGTACCTTGACAGTGCAGGGTGCTTTAAAACGAATATACGCGTTTTAAGGCTTTGTAGCACGTATTACATTCACCTTGCAATTATAAATAATACACCAAATGAAAATAAAGCACAAACAGTTTTTCTTACCATTATTCAGTGTGAACACCGGTCACACGTCGAGTCGATAGGCGAGTTGTTCCGAAACCTTGATCAACGTGTCAGCAGTAACTGTTGCAATAATACTGTTCCTAAAGTCGCATAGATTAGCTGTTATCGGAGGCACATTCACATAATCGCCTCATGATGTGTCAACCGGCCCCTTGCGCCCAATCCACCGGTCGGATACAGCGTCGTTTAACCAGTCGCGAACTGAGTTATGCCAGTGAGGCGGCGCACCATCTTGCTCCCAAATAAAAATATGTTGTTCAGCTTCTTCTCATTGAGGCACGGACCATAGCTTTAGCACACCAAGATAAGAAACATCAATTACAGTTCATTCACCGAAAAAGAAAGGCACATAAACTTTCCACGGGGATATTTCTTGGAGCTAAGCGCGAAAGACTCCCACTCGTTCAACACACTTTTCAGTCACTCTTTTCATTCCGTTCTCTTCCCATTGCGCACAGGTAAATAACAAAACTGTTTGAGTTGCTCTTTATTTGGTGTATCATTTACTATTGCAAGTTGAACGTAATAATTGCTACAACGCCTTAAAACCAGCATGTTCATTTTGAAACACCTTGTATAGTAAACGTTAGCTTCTAAGTCAATTCAGTCAACAGATACGGCCATTTATGCCACATATTTTGATGCTGGCGAACGTACACATCAAAATCTATAGGGTACTTCCCGCTGGTGCTGAATGACGAAATTTGGCAAGAAGCAATGTTTCACTGTATAAGTAAAGGAAAAAAAATCCGAAAATTTTTAATTTGTAAATTTATCACACGAAAGAAGTTATTTTGTCATTTGTTATCAGATTATCTGTCTGTCCGTCAATCAGTCTATTATCACCGCAGTTTTTCTCAGGAACAGGTACACACATCCGGTCTAAAAGTATGTCACGTAGTAAGATCCGTGGTCCTTTGACGGTATAATAAACTCTAGCTTATATGTCAGCCGGCAGAGAGCACTCTGCCTGTAATACCCTAATCCACTCAGCGTCCGGGTCTGCATGACCGTTCACAAGCGAGCCCAGTAAGGAAAGTAGAAATGGGCTAAACTGTGACTTTCTGAAACCGTGATTTCTGGGACCGCTATTTTCGGTAACTACGATTCTCAGTTGGGATTTGCAGTAGTTTAAAATCGTAGTTCACGGATTCGCAGTGTGTATTCCTACGCATTCTACCAATGCTGATTCTGTGTCTTCTACGACTTCCGCGATTTCTGCTACTTCCGTTACTTCTGCAACTTCTGCTGCTTCTGCTTTTCTGACGATTTATCACCGTACACGAAAGTTACACTTGTCCACAAACAGAATTTCATCTCAACAAAACAGTCATGTTTTACATGTGTTATTCCCTCGGCTCTGATTTTGTACTAATGGAAAAAGTGTGAAAGTGGTCACACCATACAGTAATGGTTCATGTTTTGACTACGGATTCTAATCTCTTTATTATGTACACAGGTATCTGTGACAGCCACTTGATATAGTGACAATTCAAAGTATCACTGACCGCAGAAGAGGAAAAATTGCGTCACCGTCTTTAGACCGTCTTCGTCAGAAAAAGGTTAGTTTCTAAGTTTTTGAATTAAGTTTGTGAGATCGTATATTGATAAATGGGAAACTCCCCCACTCAGTTTCTTTCATTACCGCCAGCAGCGCGTGGTCGTGCGGTAGCGTTCTCCCTTCCCACGCCCGGGTTCCCGGGTTCGATTCCCGGCGGGGTCAGGGATTTTCTCTGCCTCGTGATGGCTGGGTGTTGTGTGATGTCCTTAGGTTGGTTAGGTTTAAGTAGTTCGAAGTTCTAGGGGACTAATGACCATAGATGTTAAGTCCCATAGTGCTCAGAGCCATTTGAACCACCTTTCATTACCAGAAATATAGGCTGTTGTACACTGCGAATTATATTGTTAGTAATTTGTAACTATAGAAAAGTTTACTTATTTATTTATTTATGCATTTATTTTACCTGGCAAGATTAGGGCCTTCAGGCCCTCTCTTACACCTAACCAGGCATACTCAGATTGAACGAATTTCAGTTTGTACAGAACATTATGGACATACCACGTGTTATACAGTATTAATGTTAAAGAAAAAAATAGAGATTATAACAGTAGTACAAGGATAATTATAACAACCAAAAAATAATTATAACAATCAAGAACAATAATAATAGTATTGACTATTTATATGAAAGTAAACATATTTCTCTTTTATGAATGTCAGTCCTATTGCTAGTTGGGAATTTTCTCGTTATGTTCTTGCAGCTTGTGAGTTACTCACGTCGAGCAGAGACATAAGACGATAGAATGGGGTGAAAGAGATGTAGAAGAGGTAGGTAGGTTAGAGGAAGAGAAATAGAATGGTAAAATTCGAAGCTATGATGGAGAGGAGAAAGAAAGAGATGAGAGGGGCACAACAATGGTGGCTATACCGTCCCTAATATGTAAGTCTTGAGTTGCCTCTTGAATGTTGAGTGGTTCTGGATAAGACGCAGATCACAGGGGAGCGCGTTCCGTAGTCTCATGGCTGAGATGGAGAATGACACGGAGAAAGATTTTGTGTTATGTAAAGGTACAGCCAAGATGCTAGACGTGTCCGATCTGGTATTGCGGTTGTGGAATGATTATAGGTATTTAATGTGAGAAGATAAGTATTGGGGGCACCAGTGGCTAAGAAATCGATGAAGTAAGCACATCGTGTGGAGATCGCGTACCTTATGTTTGCGTATCCAACCTAGCTGGGAGTATGAAGGACTGATATGATCATACAACTGTATATTGCACACGTATCTAACGCAATCATTCATCACTAGCTCGAGGCATCTCGAATTTTCACTATTTGTGCCGTGTTGAACGACATCACAGTAGTAAAGATTAGGCAAGACTAGTGTTTGGACAAAGTTTTGTTTAACATGGGTTGGAAATATTTTTCTACATTTTTGGATTGCATGTAGGGAGGAGAGCGATTTCCGGCAAGCTGTGACTGTTTGTTCTTCCAGGTTTAGGTGTTCATCCAAGATTATTCCAAGGTCTCTTACTGTTTTTTAGTATGGTAGTTGGGTACCATTGAGGAGTATTTAAGGGACTGTTTCGCGAAAGTACCGGCTGATTAACTTCGGATGAGATATAAGAATGACCTGGAATTTCTTCGGGTTTATTTTCAGACCTAGGTTCTGTGCCCATCGAGAAACAGAGCAAAGATCTGCGTTCATACTCGCTACTGCGTCAGCGATGTTCTTGGGGCCTGCACTTATGTACAGTTGGATGTCGTCGGCATATAGATGGTAGTTGCAGGAGTGAATCACTGAAGAAAATTAATGTACAGTGAGAAGAGTAATGAACCAAGGACGGAGCCTTGGGGAACTCCACAGCGAACGTTTTTCCATGATGACTTCTCCGACCCACAAATGACTTGTTGACTTCTGTTTTTGAGGTAGCTGTCGAACCAGTGTATTGCGCTCTTTGAGAAAATCAGCTGTTTCATTTTAATTAGTAATATATCAAAGTCAACTGTATCAAAAGCCTTGCTAAAGTCAAGCAGTGTTAGAATGGTAGCTTCACGTCTGTCCATAGCATGTTTAATGTCATCAGTTACTTTGATTAATGCAGTTGCCATACTATGGTGCTTTCGAAAGCCCAACTGATATTTGTCATGGATGTTATGAGTTTTGAGGTAATCCGTCAGCTGTTCATGGACGATGTATTCTAGGGCTTTAGATATGGCAGGTAGTATGCTGATCGGCCTGTATTCACCTGGCAACTTTGGGTTGTCAGTCTTGGGTATAGGTTGAATTAAACTTTGCTTCCACTTAGTAGGATATGTAATACTGACAAGAGACAGGTTGAAGATGTCTGTGATCACTGGAATAATAGTGTCTACAACGTTCTTAATCATGCCAGTGCTCACTCCATCATTTCCTACTGCCTCGGAAGAGATTCTCATAATTGCCTTGTGTACAGTGCCTGTAGTGACATGTTTTAGGAAAAACTTGTCTCTCGAGAGATTGATATCTTGGGGTTAGTAATTTGTCGCTGCGTGACAGTTTACAGCTGTTGAGAAGAAATCGTTTAATTCTTCTGGAGAGCCGGCCGCGGTGGTCTAGCGGTTCTGGCGCTGCAGTCCGGAACCGCGGGACTGCTACGGTCGCAGGTTCGAATCCTGCCTCGGGCATGGGTGTGTGTGATGTCCTTAGGTTAGTTAGGTTTAAGTAGTTCTAAGTTCTAGGGGACTTATGACCTAAGATGTTGAGTCCCATAGTGCTCAGAGCCATTTGAACCATTTTTTTCTTCTGGAGACGTTTGATAAACAGCATCAGATCCTCGCTTCCCTATACCGAAACTGCGCAGCTTTTTCCACAGTGCAGCAGGTTTCGAGATGCCGCATACAACAGAGCGGCCATGTCTGATTTTGGCGTTCCTCACGCTTTGCTTTGTTCTGTTTCGGAGTTTTCTGTAAGCTTCGTACGCCTCGAGAGTTGGGTTACGCTTGAAGGCCCTATGTGCAGCATCACGTTTTTTCATTAACTGGCGTAATTCAGTGGTGAGCCACATAGCGAGAGCTCTCTTTACCTTGAAAGTGCGTTGAGGAGCATGTTTGTGATACAGTGCAATAATTTTGCGACATAATTCCAGAATTTTTCCGTCTAAAGTCGGTTCATTGCTTATATCATGCCAAGGGATGTCTGAGCAATCCTTTTGAAGAGCGTCATGGTTAACATTTTTTAGGTTTCTGAAGGTTACTACGTGAGTTTAGTACTCTTCTTGATTTTCCAGCAGTATCTATTACGATTACCGGCTGCTTTATGCATGTATCCACATCTAGGAGAGATAATCGTGAGGATTCAAGACAACCGTTGAAGAACCCTAAAAGAGCCATAACTAGTAACAAAACTGTGCAAAATGAGTGCTGGAACAGTATGTCACTGAAGTCATTTATGCCATTTGAAAGGGATAAATAAATGCGAGCCGCCCTCTACCCCAAAATATTATCCCCCCCCCCCCCCTCCCTCGGCCCCTCCGCCATGAAATCTCGGGTGTGATGACAGGTTGACCTGTGTCGTAGGCCAACGTCTAGCTTAGGTTGGAATGTTGCATATTTTAAGAGTGACGATGTGCAAGTGCCAGCAGTATAAAGTACTGATCGTCAGGTTGAGAGTTGATTGGGAGCGAATTACGTGCAATTCTTGAAAATACACACAAATGTTTAGCCTACCTGTGCATCAGTGCTTAAAAACAGCCGAATGTTAACTGGTCCCTCAAAATTCATATCCTGCAAACATATATGGACGAAAATCTAGATTGACTCAGTGACGAACGTGGTGAACGTTTACCAGAACATTTCGATGACAGAGCCACGGTACCAGGATCGATGGAATGCAGCAATGTTGGCGGACTGCTGCTGGACACTTCAGCGTGACATTGTAAATGCTCGGCACAAACGCAAGTTTACCGCCTAGAAATTCAAACGAAACACACCTTAGATTCAGGAAGTGTTTTCATTGTGCGTGGTTTTCATGTGTGTATTATATTTTGAATCAGATACTACTGTATCTCAATACACTATTGTCTTAGGTCAGGAGAGGCATCCGAGTTTTGCGCTTTCGTTTATGTATTAGTCCAGAAGACGCGAAAAGGTCGTAAGGCCGGGTTCTAGTAAAATATTTGTTAATGTTTTGGCACAATTAACTTAGAGAATCGCGCTTAATTGCTCTGTTTTCCTCACCAACATTTTAAGTTGAGCATATGCGTTCACTGTTGATATTTCAGTTCGTTTAATTTAGAATCTTCTGCACTAGTCAGTTATTCACTTGCAGTTTGCGTACAGTAAAGTTACTTGCTGTTGGGTTAAAGATAATTAACGTATACTGCAGTTGAGTAAGTGCTAAGTTATTGTTGTCAGCGGGAATAAATAAGTTTTTACGTTCTATGATACACATGAAGCGCTAACCTGCAGACCAAATTTATGCTGCTCATAAGTAGCGAAAATTCGTGTAGTGTAAAGTGTGTTCAGTGACTTAATTCTATTTCTAAGAGTGTAATTTGTGTTGCAATGCGCTATAAATGTGGACGTCACCTCAGGATAAACAAAGAGGGAATGGTATGTGTAGACTATGAGTTGAAATTTCACTGGGGTGACTGAAGTGGGGAACTGAATGGGATATTAACGAGGCTCTCACATGGGACTGTAGTATCTGCAAAAAAGACAAGAATATCGCTGAGCAGGAGGCAAAAATCTGTACCCTTGAAGTTGAATCAGATCACGCGAAATTTGAACTAGACAGGTGAAATGGGGAAAAAGAATTTGGGAAAGGGGTAAAGGTAACAAACAATGGGAGAAAGGAGAAAAGTTATGCTTCATTTACGTTGGAGCTAACGGTTTTGAATAAATTTGATTTGTTACCTGTAGTAGGAAGGGAAGTGCCTCATGCTGCTGTAGGTCATAGTACGGTGCAGTCAATTTCTACCACAGGAATTCAATGTAGGTCGGGACCGAAAGAGAGTGGGAAGAAAAGACTCTCACCGGTTGGTAGCAGTCATGGGAGGAGTATAGGCCACAGAGTGCACGGTAGAATAGGCGCAGAGTACCAGGTTACAAGCATCGTGGAGCCAAGTGCTAGCCTTAGCCAGGTGACAGATCACATAGGAAATTTGTGCAAAAATGTTTAGCTTCTTATACACTACTGGCCATTAAAATTGCTACACCATGACGATGACGTGCTACAGACGCTAAATTTAACCGACAGGAAGAAGATGCTGTGATATGCATATGATTAGCTTTTCAGAGCATTCACACAAGGTTGGAGCCGGTGGCGACACCTACAACGTGCTGACATGAGGAAAGTTTCCAAGAGATTTCTCATACACAAACAGCAGTTGGCCAGCGTTGCCTGGTGAAACTTTGCTGTGATCCCTCGTATAAGGAGGAGAAATGCGTACCACCACGACTTTGATAAAGGTCGGATTGTAGCCTATCGCGATTACGGTTTGTCATATCGTGACATTGCTGCTCGCGTTGGTCGAGATCTAATGACTGTTAGCAGAATATGGAATCGGTGGGTTCAGGAGGGTGATACGGAACGCCGTGCTGGATCCCAACGGCCTCGTATCAATAGCTGTAGAGATGACAGGCATCTTATCCGCATGCCTGTAACGCATCGTGCAGCCACGTCTCGATCCCTGAGTCAACACATGTGGACGTTTGCGAGACAACAACCATCTGCACGAACAGTTCGACGACGTTTGCAACAGCAGCTCGGAGACCATGGCTGCGGTTACCCTCGACGCTGCATCATGGACAGAAGCGCCTGCGATGGTATACGCAACGACGAACCTGGGTGCACGAATGGCAAAACGTCATTTTTTCGGATGAATCCACGTTCTGTTTACAGCAACATGATGGTCGCATCCGTGTTTGGCGATATCGCGGTGAACGCACATTGGAAGCGTGTATTCGTCATCCCCATACTTGCTATCACCCGGCGTGATGGTATGGGTTGCCATTGGTTACACGTCCCGGTCACCTCTTGTTCGAACTGACGGCACTTCGAACAGTGGACGTTACATTTGTGTTACGACCCGTGGCTCTACCCTTCATTCAATGCCTGCGAAACACTACATTTCAGCAGGATAATGCACGACCGCATGTTGCAGGTCCTGTACGGGCCTTTCTGGATACAGAAAATGTTCAACAGATGCCCTGGCCAGCACATTCTCCAGATCTCTCACCAATTGAAAACGTCTGGTCAATGGTGGCCGAGGAACTGGCTCGTCACAACACGCCAGTCACTACTCTTGATGAACTGTGGCATCGTGTTGAAGCTGCATGGGCAGCTGTACCTGTACACGCCATCCAAACTCTGTTTGACTCAATGCCCAGGCGTATCAAGGCCGTTATTACGGCCAGAGGTGGTTGTTCTGGGTACTGATTTCTCAGGATCTATGCACCCAAATTGCGTGAAAATTTAATCACATGTCAGTTCTAGTATGATATTTTGTCCAATGAATACCCGTTTATCATGTGCATTTCTTCTTGGTGTAGCAATTTTAATGTCCAGTAGTGTAGATGAGGAACAATAGAGGCCTATAACATTTCCTTGGGGAACGCCGGATACTACTTCTGTTGTACTCGATGACTTTCTTTCTATTACTATGAACTGTGATCTTTCTGGCAGGAAATCACGAATCCAGTCGCACAACTGAGGCGATACTCCATAGGCACGCAGTTTGGTAGAAGACGCTTGTGAGGAACGGTGTCGAAAGCCTTCTGGAAATCTAAATATATTGAATCAATTTGACATCCCCTGTCGATAGCACTTATTACTACATGAGTATAAAGAGCTAGTTGTGTTTCACAAGAACGATATTTACTGAATCCGTGCTGACTATGTGCCAATAAATCGTTTTCTTCGAGGTACTTCACAATGTTCGAATACAGTATATGTTCCAAAACCCTACGGCAAATCGACGTTAGTGATATGGGCCTGTAATTCAGCGGATTACTCCTACTTCCTTTTTTGGTTATTGGTGTGACTTGAGCAATTTTCCAGTCTTTAGGTACCGATATTTCTGTGAGCGAGTGGTTGTATAAAATTGCGAAATATGGTTCAGTCTGGAAACGCGCGACCGCTACCGTAGCAGGTTCGAATCCTGCCTCGGGGATGGGTGTGTGTTACGTCCTTATGTTAGGTTTAAGTAGTTGTAAGTTCTAGGAGACTGATGACCTCATACACTCCTGGAAATGGAAAAAAGAACACATTGACACCGGTGTGTCAGACCCACCATACTTGCTCCGGCCACTGCGAGAGGGCTGTACAAGCAGTGATCACACGCACGGCACAGCGGACACACCAGGAACCGCGGTGTTGGCCGTCGAATGGCGCTAGCTGCGCAGCATTTGTGCACCGCCGCCGTCAGTGTCAGCCAGTTTGCCGTGGCATACGGAGCTCCATCGCAGTCTTTAACACTGGTAGCATGCCGCGACAGCGTGGACGTGAACCGTATGTGCAGTTGACGGACTTTGAGCGAGGGCGTATAGTGGGCATGCGGGAGGCCGGGTGGACGTACCGCCGAATTGCTCAACACGTGCGGCGTGAGGTCTCCACAGTACATCGATGTTGTCGCCAGTGGTCGGCGGAAGGTGCACGTGCCCGTCGACCTGGGACCGGACCGCAGCGACGCACGGATGCACGCCAAGACCGTAGGATCCTACGCAGTGCCGTAGGGGACCGCAACGCCACTTCCCAGCAAATTAGGGACACTGTTGCTCCTGGGGTATCGGCGAGGACCATTCGCAACCGTCTCCATGAAGCTGGGCTACGGTCCCGCACACCGTTAGGACGTCTTCCGCTCACGCCCCAACATCGTGCAGCCCGCCTCCAGTGGTGTCGCGACAGGCGTGAATGGAGGGACGAATGGAGACGTGTCGTCTTCAGCGATGAGAGTCGCTTCTGCCTTGGTGCCAATGATGGTCGTATGCGTGTTTGGCGCCGTGCAGGTGAGCGCCACAATCAGTACTGCATACGACCGAGGCACACAGGGCCAACACCCGGCATCATGGTGTGGGGAGCGATCTCCTACACTGACCGTACACCACTGGTGATCGTCCAGGGGACACTGAATAGTGCACGGTACATCCAAACCGTCATCGAACCCATCGTTCTACCATTCCTAGACCGGCAAGGGAACTTGCTGTTCCAACAGGACAATGCACGTCCGCATGTATCCCGTGCCACCCAACGTGCTCTAGAAGGTGTAAGTCAACTACCCTGGCCAGCAAGATCTCCGGATCTGTCCCCCATTGAGCATGTTTGGGACTGGATGAAGCGTCGTCTCACGCGGTCTGCACGTCCAGCACGAACGCTGGTCCAACTGAGGCGCCAGGTGGAAATGGCATGGCAAGCCGTTCCACAGGACTACATCCAGCATCTCTACGATCGTCTCCATGGGAGAATAGCAGCCTGCATTGCTGCGAAAGGTGGATATACACTGTACTAGTGCCGACATTGTGCATGCTCTGTTGCCTGTGTCTATGTGCCTGTGGTTCTGTCAGTGTGATCATGTGATGTATCTGACCCCAGGAATGTGTCAATAAAGTTTCCCCTTCCTGGGACAAAGAATTCACGGTGTTCTTATTTCAATTTCCAGGAATGTATATTGGTTCCCATAGTGCTCAGAGCCATTTGAACCATTTGTCTGCGTCCCGTAGTACAGGTGCCAAGGAGCTGTTCACCTGAAACGGATTCGTGGTTTCCCATCGGTACGATGAAGAATATATCGAGATTTATGACACCGTGCAACACTATGCTTCAGCGACGACGTCCAGTGCTGATAGTCACGTGTCCATTTCGGTCGTAGTTGCCGATGTCGTGGTGTTAACATTGGCACATTCGTGGGTTTTCAGTTGCGGAGGGCCATCGTTAGGAGTGTTCGATGCACAGTGGGTTCAGACACACAAGTACTGTGTCCAGCATGTAAGTCTGACACTAGTTCCGCCACAGTTCGCCGCCTGTCTTCTTTAACCAGTCTGCCCAAAATCCGATGTCCGTCATCTGTAATGAAGGATGGCTGCCAACCCCCCGGACGTCTGGACGTGATTTCACCTTGGTTTCGCCCCATATCGAAGACCTTCACCACAACACTCCTCGAACATCCGAAATGCTGGTGTCGAGCCTCAAGGCCGTTGTAATCTGCCCTCGGTCAGACTCAGATAGATCAAATGGTTCAAATGGCTCTGAGCACTATGTGACTCAACTTCTGAGGTCATTAGTCCCCTAGAACTTAGGACTAGTTAAACCTAACTAACCTAAGGACATCACAAACATCCATGCCCGAGGCAGGATTCGAACCTGCGACCGTAGCGGTCTTGCGGTTCCAGACTGCAGCGCCTTTAACCGCACGGCTCAGATAGATCGCTCGCCTTCCCCATTCTACAGGGTGTTACAAAAAGGTACGGCCAAACTTAAGGAAACATTCCTCACACAAAAAGAAAGAAAATATCTTATGTGGACATGTGTCCGGAAACGCTTACTTTCCATGTTAGAGCTCATTTTATTACTTCTCTTCACATCGCATTAATCATGGAATGGAAACACACAGCAACAGAACGTACCAGCGTGACTTCAAACACTTTGTTACAGGAAATGTTCAAAATGTCCTCCGTTAGCGAGGATACATGCATCCACCCTCCGTCGCATGGAATCCCTGATGCGCTGATGCAACCCTGGAGAATGGCGTATTGTATCACAGCCGTCCACAATACGAGCACGAAGAGTCTTTACATTTGGTACCGTGGTTGCGTAGACAAGAGCTTTCAAATGCCCCCATAAATGAAAGTCAAGAGGGTTGAGGTCAGGAGAGCGTGGAGGCCATGGAATTGGTCCGCCTCTACCAATCCATCGGTCACCGAATCTGTTGTTGAGAAGCGTACGAACACTTCGACTGAAATGTGCAGGAGCTCCATCGTGCATGAACCACATGTTGTGTCGTACTTGTAAAGGCACATCTTCTATCAGCACAGGCAGAGTATGCCGTATGAAATCATGATAACGTGCTCCATTGAGCGTAGGTGGAAGAAGATGGGGCCCAATCAAGACATCAATAACAATGCGTGCCCAAACGTTCACAGAAAATCTGTGTTGATGACGTGATTGCAACATTACCTTCCTTCAATTGGGCCAACTGGCGGTGAATCGAGGAAGTACAGTACATACTGACGAAAGTAAAATGAGCTCTAGCATGTAGATTAAGCGTTTCCGGTCACATTTTCACGTAACATATTTTCTTTATTTGTGTGTGAGGAATGTTTCCTGAAAGTTTGGCCGTACCTTTTTGTAACACCCTGTACAGTTTCGTTATTTTAATATGTAGCCGTAGGAATAAACATGAGATTTTATTTTTCTCGACCAGTAAGTTATAGATTTTGACCATTTCTTTCCAACTGATACATCACTCCTGACTCTACATGAAGATACTCACTGATACTATTTATATCGTACGTGTGTCTGTCTAGCGATCATTCTTCGTTAGGTAACGCTGCTGTTGCCTGGATGGGTTTATATCGATAATAGGTTGGGGATCATAATGTTCTGGCTGTTTAATGTATAACGAAGCGGCCCGGTACCCAAAATTATTTTCTTAAAAATGATACCGATCATGGAGTCCTGAGAACTTACTTAATCTTGCTTCTCTTCGAAACCACGCACGTACGCTGTGAATGCCACGACACTTTGCATTGTCTTGGTACTAGATAACATCGTGCCATGGAAAACCAACTGTGTATAGGGGTGGACATTGGCCCCAAGGATGGATGCGTACTTATGTTGATCCATTGCCTTCAAGAATGAGGAAATCACACAGGAAATACTACGAAAACATTCCCCAGACTATAACGCTCCATCCTCGGACCTGGACGCTTCCGACGATTGTTACAGCGAATTTTCTTTCAGTCTGATAAGGCATAAAACGTGATTCATCCGAAAAGGACACCTGTCGCAGGTCAGTGGACGTCCACTTGCGGTACAGGCGTGGAAATTCCAGCCTTCATCACCGATGAACATTATTCAGCATCGGTGCATGAACAAGGTGCCTGCTGAGGGGTCGATACGCAGCGTCGATCGCTGATTGGTCGTTGAGGAGACACTGCTGGCAGCCACTTGATTCATGTGGGTTGCCTGTCGGTCAACAGTTGCACGTCTGCTCCACCATACTCATCTCTGCAGCTGTCGTTAGCCCCTGTTATCTCGGCTTGTGTTGCACCAAAGTTGCCCCGACGTAGGTTTTAACTAGCGCCATTTTCTCATGCACGGTATATTTTAACCAGGGTAGCACGCCAACAGTTCAACAGTTTCGAAAATGCTTCCACCCTTGACCTGAAAGCCAGTGATCACGCCGTTATGGACGTCAGATAAATCGCTCCGTTATATAACTGCACCGCTGCGAGCGTCCCCCAACACGCTTTATATACCTGTCAGTACTGCTATCTGCCATCTGCGATAATTGAAAGTTGACATCGACCACAGGCTATCTTCACTTTACTGTAACTGCACCGCGTACGAATAATGAAAGATTACGAACCGTGTTCCTCGCTCAGAAATCGCCTTTGAAGATTTAAGAACGGGAAAGTGCGTGATTTTATTTTTCAGCAAGGTAACGTGAACCTCATATTTCCCCATGTTTAGCCTACTTACCTCGATAGAGAGGGTGCTTAGGAGTTGCACTGGCCCGTACGTTTTCCACATCCAACACACACCGAAAAATCTGGTCATGGATTGGCGGCAGCCAGCCATGTCACCAACGGCCAATCCTTCTGACTGGAAAACGCTGGCGTATTGTTGAAGAAGCATAGAATCACGTAACTGGATCTCTTATTCGCTATCAGCCAAGTAAGAGCCGTTTTAGTCCGTTTTTACGACCAGCTCACGTAAAATTTTAATGTTTCATTGATCCTACTTATAAAGTATATGCAAACAAGTAAAACGTCGCTTTTTTGCTATAGTTTCTCGTGTTGCTCTTATAATGACCAGTATTGAATCATCATTGAATCGTGTCGTGTTATACTGCTTGTTACACTACTGGCCATTAAAATTGCTACACCAAATATATTATACTAGAACTGACATGTGATTACATTTTCACGCAGTTTGGGTGCATAGATCCTGAGAAATCAGTACCCTGAACAACCACCTCTGGCCGTAATGACTGCCTTGATACGCCTGGGCATTGAGTCAAACAGAGCTGGGATGGCGTGTACATGTAGAGCTGCCCATGCAGCTTCAACACGATACCACAGTTCATCAAGACTAGTGACTGACGTATTGGTACGAGCAAGTTGCTCGGCCGCCATTGACTAGACGTTTTCAGTTGATGAGAGATTTGAAGAATGTGCTGGCCAGAGCAGCAGTCCAACATTTTCTGTCTCCAGAAAGGCCCGTACAGGACCTGCAACATGCGGTCGTGCATTATCCCGCTGAAATGTAGGGTTTCGCAGGGATCGAATGAAGGGTAGAGCCACAGGTCGTAACACAAATTTAACGTCCACTGTTCAAAGTGCCGTCAATCCGAACAAGAGGTGGCCAAGACGTGTAACCAATGGCAACCCATACGATCACGCCGGGTGACACACCATTATAGCGGTGACGAATACACACTTCCAACGTGCGTTCACTGCGATGTCGCCAAACACGGATGCGACCATCATGATGCTGTTAACAGGGCCTCGATTCATCCGAAAAAAGGACGTTTTGCCATTCGTGCACCCAAGTCCGTCGTTGACTAAATCATTGCAGGCGCTCCTGTATGTGTTGCAGCGTGAAGGGTAACCACAGCCATGGTCTCCGAGCTGATAGACCATGATGCTGCAAACGTCTTCGAACTGTTGGTGCAGATGGTTGTTGTCTTGCAAACGTCCCCATCTGTTGACTCAGGGATCGAGACGTGGCTGCACGATCCGTTACAGCCATGCGGATAAGATGCCTGTCATCTCTACTGCTAGTGATACGATACCGTTGGGATCCAGCACGGCGTTCTGTATTACCTTCCTTTACCCACCGATTCCATATTCTGCTAACAGTCATTGGATCTCGACCAACGCGAGCAGCAATGTCGCGATAGGATAAACCGCAATCGCGATAGGCTACAATCCGACCTTTAGCAAAGTCGGAAACGTGATGGTACGCATTTCTCCTCCTTACAAGAGGCATCACAACAACGTTTCACCAGGCAACGCCGATCAACTGCTTTTTGTGTATGAGATATCGGTTGGAAACTTTGCTCATGTCAGCACGCTGTAGGTGTCGCCACCGGCGCCAGCCTTGTGTGAATGCTCTGAAACGCTAATCATTTGCATATCACAGCATCTTCTTCCTGTCGGTTAAAATTCGCGTCTGTAGCACGTCATGTTCGTGGTGTTGCAATTTTAATGGCCAGTAGTGTAGTTACATATGCAGGCAATTGACGAGTAAGTATCGTTCAATATTTGTTTGCTGTACGAGCTGATTAGCTGATAAATCTCCCAACATTATGCAGATAAAAATATTTTGAAAAGAAGAAATGATATTCGCTCTTCTAGATAAAGTCCAGGAACTGAAACTCCACCTCCAGAGGGGGCTGTCCACCGGCTGCAACAGTAGTCCGCGAATTTCCAGCTGTATAATCAGATGGCCGCTTTTTGTGCGCCGTTAAGTAGGACGGCGGGACTAAGCTCTCCAGCGCAGCCCGGAGGCACTGGAGCCTGGACTAGGTGGTCGGCCGCCTGGAGCGGCCGCCCCGCCTCCACCCCCACCCCCGGCACCCTACGGCTCACCCGCCCCACAGCCCACTGAACCCAGACTCGCCGCCGGCACTTTATTCTGCGACAGCGTGCAATATTTCACCCCGGCAGCTCTCGCCTTTTCACTGGACGCGCGCTCATTAAAAAACACCACACCGTGCCCCGCTTTAATGTCTGTTGCCTTCTTACTGCGACCCAAAATGCCAGCCTGCCACGAGGCCTTTCATTTCGAAAGCGGATGGTTCCTCGAGGTGCAGTGCAATAGTATACGTTGATTTTGTCATCTTATCTTTTTTTTTTCTTGTTCCTGGTAAATATGGTTTTCATCTTATTCCCCTTGTTGATGAACTGCCTTCTCAGTATGAGACACGCTGAATTCAACCTTAGATTTTTCAAAAAAAAATATTTGACAGCAACACCTCTTTGTAATTCAGTACCTATTTTCCATATGCCGTATAATTTCAGCGATACGCTTTGACGAATGATATTTATTAAATAATAGGTGTGTCTGGTATCGAGTCGCTTACATTCATGTCCTACTAATCTCGATCTTAGTTTCGTTCCAGTCGTAAGGTTTTCTGCATGAACCTGCTTCTTGTGTTGATTGTTTATATTCCTTCTCTCCTAGTAATTTCTACACAGGATGCTACAAAAGATACCGGCAAAATTAGAGGGGCTGTAGCTCACGGTCGTCATATTTTGGCGGAAGAAAAACCCACGCCATCCATGAACAAGGTACCAAGAACAGTTTCACATAAATTTATGGACTGGTATGGTACACGATTATTTGATTGGCCCCTACATGCTTCCTCCTCTACTCACAGGCGATAGGACTGCTGCAGGAATTACTGGAGGGGATGCTACGCACACACTACTCTCTACATTCCAGAATACGGATCGGACAGATGCTTGGACTTCGTTGGATGGCCCTGTAACTTGGCCGACCCGACCACGTGACCTAAACCAGCTGAACGTCCACTTGTGGCTTCATCTGAGGAACGTGACGTGTAAAAACTCAGTGAAGTCAGCGGAAGACTTGTAGTAAGAGGACATGCAGACGATGGAGCTGTTCGTACAATCTTTGTCCGTCCTCTTTTGGAGTACTGCTGCGTGGCGTCTGATCTTTTCCCGACAGGATTAACGGAGTACATCATAAAGCTCAAATAAGAGCAGCACGTTCTTGTGTTATCGAGAAAAAATGGTACAAATGGCTCTGAGCAGTATGGGACTTAACTTCTGAGGTCATCAGTCCCCTACAACTAAGAACTAACCTAAGGACATCACACACATCCATGCCCGAGGCAGGATTAGAACCTGCGACCGTAGCGGTTGTGCGGTTCCAGACTTTAGCGCCTAGAACCGCACGGCCAATCCGGCCGGTTTTATCGAGAAATAGGGGAATGAGTGTCACTGACATGATGCAGGATTTGGGCTGGACATCATTAGAAGAGAGGCGTTTTTCGTTGCGACGGAGTCTTCTCAAGAAATTTCAATCACCAGCTTCCCCCTCCGGATGCGGAAATATTTTATTCACGCTGACCTACGTAAGGAGAAACGATCATCACAATAAAGTAAGGTAAAAACAGAGGTCGCACGGAAAGATACAGGTGCTCATTTTTCGATGAACCCTCTGCCACGCACTTTGATTTGCAGAGTATCCATGTAGATGTAGATTTAGATGCCCGATATCTTTAAATGAGCGAATCAGTCAATGATATCCAGATGTCAGGTATGCTGCAATACTGGAGGCAGGCATTTCGAACATCTTCTCTAATTTTATTTAATTTATTTTACCGATAGAATAAATAGTAATGTTCACTACTCGAAAGTTGTATTCTGTTATTTGTCACAGTGTATACTCTCACGTTTCCTTCTCTTTGCTTTGCATTCATTTTTCCTTTCCTTTAATTTAAATGAAACTGCCGAATTCTCGGAAACACTGAGGTTATTCTGTTAACACTATTGACTGCCACAAACGCCAGCGGAGTAGACAGCGAAAGCTACTGTGTAGACAGGTGCCAGCCCCATTTAGACGCTGTCGGTATCTTTCTGTTACATCGTGTATACCGAAAAACAGTGGTGATTTTAGAGAATTCCAGGAGAAAAACATACTGCTGATTCAAAACCATCATCCACCGAGCCAACAGAGCAGGCTGTTCAGAAAAGACAAGGCCTATCTACACAGCAGCTAGCTCAATCTTCTCCACTGGCGACTCTGAGACTCAATTACAACAAAGGGCTATTGCGAGATGTACTAGATGTACTAAGTAACGTAGTGCTACGGAAGGAGTGGCCTAGTGTCACAGACGACGCCTGTAACTTCAACGCTCTGTAGCGTCGCTGAATGCGTTTCCAGGCACGGATTCATATCCTCATTTTGTTCCCCAAGATTCCCTCTACAACCCCCCTACGTTTGTCGGTATCGTTTAGTAGCACACTGTATATCTCACCATCATTCACTCAAAAATCTTCAGCTTCTGAATGGTTACCTCATATGAAGACCATGTCTTAATGTATTCGAATTTCTGTCTTCCTCTACAATTCTTCCCCCCCCCCCTCCCCCCTACAGCTCCCCCTGTACCATGGAAGTCATTCCCTAATGTCTTAACAAATGTTCTATCATCCTGTTACTTCTCCTTGTCAGTGTTTTCCACATATTGCTTTCCTCATTCCTTACCTTATCAGTCCACCTAATTTTCAGCATTAGTGTGTAGCACCATATCTCAAATGCTTTGATTCTCTTGTGTTTCGGTTTCCCCACACTCCATGTATCACTACCATACAATGCTGCGCTCCACACGCACATTCTCGGAAATTTCTTCCTCAAATTACGGCCTATGTTTGATACTAGTACACATCTCCTGGACAGGAATGCCCTTTTTTCCAGTGTTAGTCTGCTTTTGATATCCTCCTTGCACCTTTTGTCTTTGGTTATTTTTGTGCCTAGGAAACAGAATTAATGAAGTTCACATACTTTGTGACAATCAATTCTGATGTTATGTTTCTCGCTGTTATCATTTCTGCTACTTCTCATTACTTTTACCTTTCTTCGATATACTCTCAATCCTTATTCTGAACTCATCAGACTGTTCATTCCATTCAACAGATCCTGTAATTCTTCTTCACTTTCACTCGTGATAGCGATGTCATCAGAGAACAGTATCATTGATATTCTTCCACGCTGAATCCCATTCCTGAACCTTTCTTTTATTTCAATCTTTGCTTCTTAGATGCACACATTGAACATTAGGGGCGAAAGACTACATCTCTTTTTTAGTCCGAGCACTTCCTTCTTGATAGTCCGCTCGTATTATTACCTCTTGGCTGTTGCACATATTGTATATTACCCATCTCTCCCTATAGCTTATCCTATTTTTCTCAGAATTTTACAATGTCGAATGTTTTTTCCGGGTTGACAAATCCTATGAACGTGTCTAGATTTTTCTTTAGTCGTGCATCCATTACCAACCGCAACTTCAGAATTGCCTCTCTGGTGCCTTTACCTTTACTAAAGGCAAATTGATCGAAGCTTATAACACATCCTAAATTCTGTATATTATTCTTGTGAGCGACTTGGATGCATGAGCCGATAAGCTGATTGTGCCATAATTCTCGCACTTGTCAACTCATTTCATTCTTCTGAATCGTATGGGTAATATTTTTCTGGAAGTCAGATGATATGTAGACGGACTCATTCATTCTGGACATCAACATCAAAAATCGTTTTTCCCCCACTTCCCCGATGACTTAAGAAATTCTGACGGAATGTTATGTATCCCTTGTGCCTTATTTGATTTAAGTCCTTCAAAACTTTCTTAAATACTGATTCTAATACTGGGTCTCCAACCTCGTTTGAACTGACTCTTGCTCCTCTTCTATCACATCAGATAAATGTTCCCACTCAAGGAGGATTTCAGTATTCTCTTTCACCTATCCGATCTCTCCTCTGATTTTAACAGTGGAACTCCCCTTGCACTCTTAATGTTACCATCCTTGCTTTTAATTTCACCAAATGTTGTTCTGAGTTTCCTATACGCTGGGTCAGTCCTTCCGACAATCGTTTCTTTTTCGATTTCTTCACTTTTTTCACACAGCCATTTCGTCTTAGCTTTCCTACATTTCCGATTTATTTCCTCCTTCGGCGACTTGTATTTCTGTATTCCTGAATTTCCTTGAATATTTTTGTACTTCCTTCTTTCATCGATCAGCTGAAGTATTTCTTCTGTTACTCATGTTACTTTTAGAGATGTCCATTTCCGTTCAACTGCACAGACTACGAGCTATTCCTTATTGCCGTATCTATAGCCTTAGAGAACTTCTAACGTATCTCGTCGTTCCTCAGTAATTCCTTATGGCTCTTCTTTGCGCATTGATTCTTCCTGACTAATCTCTTAAGCTTCAGCCTACTCTTCATCACTATTACATTGTGATGTGAATCTATCTCTGCTCCTCGGTATCTGATTTCGGAATCTCCGCCTGACCATTTTGTAATATCTAACTGAAATCTTCCCGTATCATCCGGCCTTTTCCCAGGTATACCCCCCTGTTGCTATTCTTGAACAGAGTATTCACTATTCCTAGCTGGAATTTATTACAGAACTTAATTACGAGTAGTCTTTCACCTCTCTCGTTCCTTGTCCCAAGCCCATATTCTCTTGTAACTTCTTCTTCTACTCCTACCCCTATTACTGGATTACAGTCACTCATGACTATTAGATTATCATCTCTCTTTATGTACTTTATTACCCTTTCAGTATCTTCGTATACTTTCTCTATCACTCCGTCTTCAGCTTGCAACGTCGGCATGCATATCTGAACTATTGTTGTCTACATCTACATCTACATCTGCATGGATACTCTGCAAATCACATTTAAGTGTCTGGCAGTGGGTTCATCGAACCACCTTCACATTTCTCTATTATTCCAATCTCGTATAGCGCGCGGAAAGAAGGAACAACTATATTTTTCCGTACGAGTTCTGATGTCCCTCATTTTATCGTGGTGAACGTTTCTCCCCATGTAGGTTGGAGCCAACAAAATATTTTCGCATTTGGAAGAGAAAGTTGGTGATTTGAATTAGGTGAAAAGAATCCGTCGCAACGGAAAACGTCCTTTTTTGATGATGTTCAGCATAAATCCTGTATAATTTCAGTGACACTCTCTGCCATATTTCGCTATAATACAAAACGTACTGCCTTTTTATGAACTTTTTCGATGTATGCCGTCAGTTCTATCTGGTAAGGATCCCACACCGCGCAGCAGTATTCTAAAAGAGGACAGACAAGCGTAGTGTAGGCAGTCTCCTTAGTAGATTTATTACATTTTCTAAGAGCCCTGCCAATAAAGCGCAGCCTTTGGTTAGCCTTTACCATAGCATTTTCTATATATTCCTTCCAATTTAAGCTGTTCGTAATTGTAACTCCTAGGTATTTAGCTGAATTTATGTCGGTGTTGGTTTGCTGTCGATTCTGATAAGAATAACCGCATCACTGAACAGTTCACAGTAACACATTCTCTGCCCTATTTTCCTATTCATAACGAATCCTACTACCATTATACCACTTTCCGCTGCTGTTGATATTACGATATCACCTTATTATACTCATTTGACCAGAAATCCTTGTCTTCTTTAGATTTCACTTCACTGACCCCTACTATATCTAGATTGAGCCTTTGAATTCCCCTTTTCAGATTTTCTAGCTTCCCTACGACGTTGAAGCTTCTGACATTCCACACTCCGACGAGTAGATTTTTTTTTTTTTTTTCATGGTCACCTCCCCCCTTGGCAGTCCCCTCCCGGACATCCGAATGGGGGACTCTTCTGGAATCTTTTGCAAACTAAGATATCACCACAACACTTTTTCAGTTACAGACAACATGTCCTGTGGGTACAAGTTACATGTCTTTAAAGTAGTGGTTTCCATTGCCTTCTGCATCCTCACACCGTTGATCATTGCTGATTCTTCCGCCTTCAGGGGCAGTTTTGCATCCCAGGGACAAGAGAGTGCACTGGACCTCTGTCCTCTCCTCCATCCTCTTTGACAGGCCGTTGGCAGAATAATAGTGACTTCTTATGCTGTAAGTCTATGGCGGACAATGCTGATTGTTAATCAAAATTAAAGTGGTTGCGGGTTCCGAACACTGCAGCGAGGAGATTTTGATTACCACTCAAAGACACTAACCTTTTTTTCTGACCTCATTTTACTCGTTATTGCTCGTTGTATTTGTTCGGGGCGGACGTTCTATGACGCTTGTTCAAATTCATCGTTGATCCATTAACTCAGTTTTTTATTACAGAGGGCAGCTAACCCTCTGACCGAACATCTGAGCGGGTGCAGGCTACCCTAGACACAAGTGTGCTATTCCCTGACAGGAATTGAGAGTCCGTGAAGAAGTTTATGGAGGTGTTCAGCTCATTACGAATATTAGATGCATAAACTTCCATTCCACAAGCAGATGAGGCACCAGTATTACTACGGGGGACTTCTGTAAGCTAACATGTTGGCGCGATTGTATCGTTCAATTGGCGCTTTGTCATATCAACTGTCTCGGTTATGTAACTGCGCATTCATCAAGATCCGTGTCGTCGTACTGTTTACCGCTTTTATAGGTGGCGTCCAGCTGTTTACAAACATAATTATGACAGAGAGACAGCATCTACTCGTAAATCGACTCATACGTAACAAAAATAATTTGAGAGTATTTACAGTACTTACTATGAGGTTTGTAACATTCCCCTCACTTATCGACCTTAATGACAGTGAAAAATTAAACAGCGTGTACCTAATGGAAATTTGGGAAAAGCAATCGTCACCGAAGTTAATCTGTGGGTAAAGAGGGAGGAAGGGTTACACATAAATGAAAGGAAATATTCAAATGGAATTGGTGGAAATAAATTTTGAAAAAGGGTAAAGTTAATAAAGAAAGTAAATGCGCGGTCGTTACGTTAACAATTAACTGACGTTAATTAGATATTTGATATTTGGGGAAAATTATGGTCACCAATCCTATGGACAACTACTATAATAACTGAAAAAGAAAGATTAATGCACATGTAATTAGCACTAAAAGCGTGGAAACTGAAGTTTGACATGTGTTGTGTGAAAACTGAATGTGTGTCAGAAGTAATAAATTTCGCTACACTCTGACTTAATTTAGCAAATGAATTAATAAAACCGGAAAATTTAAAGTTAATTTAGTGACTGAAATTAATAGTGAACTTTGTTTCTGAAGCACTACGAAATTAAATAAAATAAGGTTAGTCTTGGGCTACCTCAACAATCATTTCAAAAGCTACTTGAATCTAAGCAATTTAGAAATAAGAGTTTTATCTTTGAACTTGAATTAAATGATTTTTTAAAATTAACAATAGTAAAATTTAGTACGTACCAAGCTGAGCTGCAGTCACAGGTAAGTTAAAAGATGGTAACAAAACTCGCACTCAAATTTGTGGTTGTGTAATCTAAATATTGTAGCCAGCTATGAATACCTTAACTGAACTTTGAAATTAAAGCAGTGAAATCGAATGATGCTGGCGTTTGAATTTCAACGACACTCGGGTTCATTCCGGAAAAGGAAGGGACCCTGCTTGGTAATGCAATTGGGACAATGAGCAACAAAGGTTCATGCGAAGTTGCTGTATTTTAGTGAAGCAAATGGAACAGTTTGAAAAGCTGAGGTCTGCCATGCAGTTCTGAAACTTTACGTGCTTTCAGTCTTCCTTGTTGGTTGACTGAAGGTTTGAAATCGTCGATCGAGGACGTGGCGCCAATCACTTATTGTCGGCCGTCGCTGTTGCAGAAGCTGGATGTTGACGCGCCATGTTCTCGACACGGTTACCAGGCGAAACGGGCTCTTGATGTGTGCCAGCGAATGTTTCCCGTCCGCGACACCGTGCCAGAAACTATCTTAGCAAGTCGAGCGCAATTACATGCTGCCAAACCCCGAAAGCGCGGCAAGTCGCGGGAGCGTCACACAACACACCTGCTCCACCGCCCTTCTCCAGCCACAATGTGCTCTGCTGCGCTCCACGCGGCAGAGTTAACACTACCAAAGACCCTAAACACTTTGGTTCTCCACATGGCCTATCGATGTAATCGTTCGATAGCATAGTTTTCCCTAGGCAAGACCCAGCGTAAAAATACAAATAATATTTACAAATCAAACCAATTATACACCGATACACACACACACACACACACACACACACACACACACACACACACACACACACACACACACACACACACATATATATATATATATATATATATATATATATATATATATATATATATATATATATATATATATTGTAACACAATTACATTGTATAAAGACACAGAAATGTATTATCTTCAGGTAACAAAATGATAAAATTTATAATACAATAGATGGACATAGAATAATATTCATTTCCGGCGTCACAGGTTAGACGTCCCTGCACCAACATCAGTACGAGGCGTGACACCGACATTCTCGATTAAACTACTGTTTTGATTGTGGTGTGAAGCAAATAGCAACCAAGTAACATGTTGAGGAATTTCTTGTCATTTCCGAAAAACAGTTTGTGTCAGGTCACGAAGATCGCTGGTTAGATGATTGCATGAAAATACACGTCATCCCGTTGGATCACAGACTTGCTCTATAGGAGAAAAAAACCAGCTTGGCCAGTATAAGGATCCGTAAATTCCATGAGTTTTTGGTGTGAGCTGCAGTGCGCGAGCTAGCATTATCATACACAGTGTACCCTGCTCGTAAATGGCATGGCTTCATGGATTACCATTATTCTCACATACTGACGAGCATTCAGCCTGACATCAATATTACTTGTCGTCGTATACAGTAGATTCACTGAATATGATTCCAGACTGTCCATGACCACCTGTGAAAAGCCTGACGTGCTGGAATGAGGTTCTGGAAGGTAGCGACGGGGGTGTGTTACCCATCCCGTTTCCAGTGCCGTTGCCATCTGCACTAAGTTTCTCGGATGAGCATCCACGGCGCAAATAGCCTGATCGATGTGGTCACACAAATTCTCGATTGGTCATACATCCGGAGATTGTGGAGGCCTGTGGAGTATAGCCAATTTATCCTGTTGCTCTTAAAACCACACACGCCCTTGCTAGCTGTGTGACGTGTTGCATTGTCCTGTTGGTGGATTACAGTCTCCAAGGACTGTACTGCTTTAAGTCGATGTATAATTGTTTTTTTAAATATTATTTGTATTTTTACGCTGGGTCTTGCCTAGGGAAAATTACGCTATCGAACGATTACATCGATAGGTCGTGTGGAGAACCAAAGTGTTTAGGGTCTTTGGTAGTGTTAACTCTGCCGCGTGGAGCGCAGCAGAGCACATTGTGGCTGGAGTAGGGCGGTGGAGCAGGTGTGTTGTGTGACGCTCCCGCGAGTTGCCGCGCTTTCGGGGTTTGGCAGCATGTAATTGCGTTCGACTTGCTATGATAGTTTCTGGCACGGTGTCGCGGACGGGAAACATTAGCAGGCACACATCAAGAGCCCGTTTCGCCTGGTGACCGTGTCGAGAAGAAGGCGCGCCAGCATCCAGCTTCTGCAACAGCGACGGCCGACAATAAGTGATTGTCGCCACCTCCTCGATCGACGACTTCAAACCTTCAATCAACCAACAAGGAAGACTGAAAGCACGTAAAGCTTTAGAACTGTATGGCAGACCTCAGCTTTTCAAACTGTTCCATTTGCATCACTGAAATACTGCATCTTAGCATGAACCTTTATTGCTCACTGTCCCAATTGCATTACCCAGCAGGGTCCCTTCCTTTTCCCGGAATGAACCGGAGTTCATTGAAATTCAGACGCCAGCATTGAAGTGATATCAGTCCATTGCACTGCTTTAATGTCAAAGTTCAGTTAAAGTATTCATAGCTGGCTACAATAACCAAACAGAACTATATTTAGATTACACAAGCACAAATTATGAGTGCGAGTTTTGTTGCTATATTTTAGCTTACCTGTGACTGCAGCTTAGCTTGGTACGTACTAAATTTTACTACTGTTAATTGTCGAAAATAATTTAATTCAAGTTCAAAGTTGAATCTCTTATTTCTAAATTGCGTAGACTCTAGTTGCTTTTGAGATGATTGTGGAGGTAGCCAGAAACTAACCTTACTTTATTTAATTTTGTAGTGCTTCAGAAACAAAGTTCACTATTAATTTCAGTCACTAAATTAACTTTCGGTTTTCCGGTTTTATTAATTCTTTTGCTGAATTAAGTCAGAGTGTAGCGAAATTTATTACTTCTGAGAAACATTCAGTTTTCACACAACACGTGTCAACCTTCAGTTGCCACGATTTTATTGCCAATTATATGTGCATTAACCTTTCTTTATCAGTTATTATAGTAGTTGTCCATAGGACTGGCGACCGTAATCTTCCCCAAATCTCAAATTGTTAACGTAACGACCGCACATTTACTTTGTTTATTAACTTTACCCTTTTTCAAAATTAATTTCCACCAATTTCATTTACATTTTTTCTTTCATTTAGATGTAACCCTTAGGTGACGATTGCTTTTCCCAAATTTCCATTAGGTACACGCGGTTTGATTTTTCACTCTCATTAAGGTCGATAAGTGCGGGGGAGGTTACAGTTGGTCACATTAAAGTGACTGGACTATGAGTTAGATGAGGATATTGACGATCACTGCTTCCGTGACCTTTGACCAGGTCGTGTAAGGGAAACATTGGTGTCCTTCTGACTGCCAAAATGAGAGGCAAGACTCATCACTGAACACACAGTGCCTCTCTTTGTCTCAGTTGAGGCTGGCTCCAGACCAAGACAGTCTCCGTTGCCCGTTGCATGGTGTGAGATTTTAAATACTGATAGCAGCTCGAGATCTCAAATCAGCTTCCAGTCATCAGATCCCGACAGTTCGTGGTGACACTCCGCCATAGGCTCCGCCCGGATTTCAGCTCTTGTCATCCATCCACCCATAAGAGCCAGTCTAGTGGTCCTACAATCTTCTTATGGTGTATCCTCTTGGCTCTTCCTAGTCTTCTTGCCATATTGTCGTCCTGAGTACATTCGATCGTTGCTGGTTCGGCAATCATTGCACTACAACCAACTGGAGTCAGCGATGTATTGGTATGATGCACCCATGTCTCATAGCACCAGTGATTTGACCTTCCTCAGAGCCCGAAAGATGGCGCTGAGTTCCAAGTCACTGTGTATTCTGTATTGTGATCTGCAGCTGAAAAGGCCCAGTAACGTTGGACATATCAATCACATACTCAAACGAACGGCCTTTCCTTCTCTTTTGTGCACCGGTCGGATAACAATGACATCCTAATGAATGAAGTGTGAAAATTATTTAAACCGATAAACTCTGTAAGGCTGCACGGCGCACATATGCAAATATTTTTCTCTAATGTCACAATTACCTTCAATACTTTCTTAATCCGATAGAGGGTTTAATCGCTCTCAGCAATCCTGAAACTGCGCATAGCATGGAGATGAATCAGACGAGTGTATGAAACGTCCTTCATGAACAACTGTTAACCCTTTCCACTCACAGCGGGTACGCAACTTGAAACCAAATGATTATCCACTCAGAGCACAGTTTTCGGAGAGGTATCTGAAACAGTGTCAAATGCATCCTACGTTTACGTCCTCTGATTGGTTCCTCTACATCCGCTATTCGCATGTTCTGAGTGAGGATAATCCACGTGCCTCATTTCCTCGCACTCATCGAGTACGGCTCTATGTGAATGTGTCAATGTGTGGGCAGCTGTTGTTGGTGACTGTTTAATTTGGCCACATCTCCCGCCTAGGCCGTTAAATCACTCCCTTACCAGGGCATTACCAGAGCTGCTGGGTGACGTGCCACTCGCTACATGACAGCGCCAGCGGTTCCAGAATGACGGGGCCCCAGCAGGTTTCAGTCAACCTGTGTGTCGATTCTTGAACCGACAGTTCCAGAGAAGTGAACTGGCAGTGGCGGTCCTATACAATTTGCTGCTCGATTCCATTATTCGACTCCTTTGGAATTTTTTTTGTGACAAATCGCCTTTTGAATCAGAAGAGAATCTGACTGTCCGTATAGTAGCAGCTGCAGCAAAAATCAAGGACATTCCTGCAGAGTTTGACCGTGTTAGACGGAAAATGACCTCTGTTTGCAAGTCAATGTAGGCATTCTCGAACCTCCACTGTAATTGAAGTAATTTTGTTTTGTTAATATTGTCTCTTTTTGTCCTCACGGGGAAACATATTAGAAAAAGTGTTTTCACAGTCCCATGCCACCTCGCAGAGTATATGTATGTCTGCAGGTGGGGATATTTATCCTCCAAATAACTGTTATAATTCATGGTAAAACCCTCAGCTATTGCCGGCCGGGTGGCCGAGCGGTTCTAGGCGCCACAGCCTGGAATCACGCGACCGATACGGTCACAGGTTCAAATCCTGCCTCGGGCGTGGATGTGTGTGAAGTCCTTAGGTTTGTTAGGTTTAAGTTTTTCTAAGTTCTAGGGGACTGATGACCTTAGAAGTTAAGTCGCATAGTGCTCAGAGCCATTTTAACCATTTGAACCCTCAGCTATCATTTATTTTGCACCATTCGCTATTAGTTTCGGTCAGTGACCATTATCAAGCTTCAGTGGCATAAATAACCGTTTATGCCAGCTAAGCTCGATAATGTTCATTGACCGAAACTAATACGGAATGGTGCACAATAAATGACAGCTGAATATTTCACCATGAATTTTAACTCCCAGAGTTTGTCAGTTTAATTAATTTTCATCTAGAAAAAACTCCCTCTACCCGTTTAAAATACACTCACTGGGAAATATGACATAGAGAAAGATATCTGTTTGGGTGTCCCGTGCAACCTCCCACAGTTTGTCGGTTTATATAATTTTTGACCCGTAGTTCCAACAAGCACGGAAATACTGGAGAATGCAAGAATTTTCATAGTACGGCTCTTTCAATTTCTCTCTCTCTCTCTGTCTCTCTCTCTCTCTCTCTCTCTCTCTCTCTCTCTGTGTGTATGTGTGTGTTGTTATCCAGTTAGGAACCAGTAAACCCTTCACAAACTCGTTACATTAAGAAATCAAGAACAGTAATGACCGCAATAGACTCCCAATCGATTTCGCTTGGCTTCTTCCACGCTTTATTCACTGGCGCTACTATTGGCTGCGCGAATCGACTGTAACTTATCACTGATTAGCTCTCTGCCAGAGCGAGTCCTAAAGTAGGCCTCGAGCAGCGTTGAGGAGGCGGTAAGAGCCAGGCAGCGAGGAACAACGGACTAGAGGCCACCAAGGGCCAAGTTCCCGACATAGTGGGTCAGTTGGCCGTCAGCTTTGTTATGTCGAGACTTGGCCTAACTGGTGAAGTCGAAGTTATGACACTGAGGTGAGTACGGCGTCCTTCTGTCGGCGCCTGCTGATTTGTCTCGATTTGATATTCCATGCTGTCCAGGACTGTGTGCTAGGAGCCGCATTGGATATTTCCACGACTATCAGATATCTGGCACACCGTTAGTGTTTCTGACACTAAGATACGCCCACCTCTAATGCCTAACTTATCGACTTACTGAAATATTTCTTTGAACGTAATTATTTGAGCTAAGGTTCTATTGCTTCAGATTAATTTCTTATCAGTCGAAGATTTGGACGTATATAGGACTGTACCTGTATTGGGGATTCCTGTGTATCACTGAGAGCTTCATTGTAGTGTATTTGTGTTGGCTACATGCAGTGTCAAAGACTAAATTCAGTGGTTAACCTTAATGTTAGATTTCCCGAGTGATATGGCCGACGGCTTTCTTGTGCCGTAGTATTTTGGGGAAGTGTTTTGGCAGTAAGCTGTGGCAAACATTTTGCATGGTAAATTGTGATCTGAAGTGTTTTTAAGGATTTTGCATTTAATCTTTTATTTTATATTTTGTTCTCTTTAACAGAAATTTCCTGTATTTTATGCATGTGTAAAAATCGTGTTGTAGATTTCCATGTTTAAATACCACGGAAGGAAGCACTGTTTTCTAGGATCTAATTATTAATTACCGCCTCGTAGAGATAAGATTGTCATTTTCTTTACATAACTGTTCCTTGACATGCCGTTTGATTAAATTACTTGGCCACTACTACAGATTCTTGACATTTTTAAAATTGTATTAAAGGTAATTTTTTGAAATTTAGTGGCATGGTGTTAAGAAGCCTTATGCTGACCATTTCTCTAGAAAGTGGCCATGAATATTTGCTTAACTTCTTTATTTGGCCTATGCTTCACCTAAGTGGTGTTAGCCTTACTTAGTCTTCTGAGCTTCACGGCCAGTTTTTCAGCGGTTGCTGGGCGCGGGGGCTTTCAGCTGTTATGCAGAGCATTGGTGTTTGTTGTGTGCTTTTGAGCCACGTCCGGCATTGCCTTAGCGCACTGGTACGTCGTGTCTACTGATAAATTTTAATTTAAATAGTGACTATATTAGTTAATGCTCTGCCTTACGAAAGCATATTTAAGTTGAACTAAAAGTTGTGCATCACCTTTGGAACATACCTGATTGCTCATCTTATGAGTTTCGGGCAGGTAAGTCGTTTCTAATCTTGCTTAAGCACAAGGCACTCTGTTGATTATTATATTAAGTGATTATTTCTAAATCATTTAACCTTAGTTACCCGTTTGAGCCTCAACTGGTTTTGTACTTGCCTCACGAGTGGGCAAACTTGTTGTTTTGATGTTTTGGTTCAGAAGTGGTTCAAATGAGATTCAGTTAAACAAAATTATAAAATATAAAGAGGCAGACAATCAATAATAACAGCTTGATTTACGCAAAATTACTAAATAGAAAGGAGGCAGGCCTTCTATAATAACAGCTTCAGTTAAATAAAATTACCAAAAGCAAAACAAAAATGGTTCAAATGGCTCTCAGCACTATGGGACTTAACATCGATGGTCATTAGTCGCCTAAAACTTAGAACTACTTAAACCTAACTACATCACACAACACCCAGTCATCACGAGGCAGAGAAAATCACTAACCCCGCCGGGAATCGAACCCGGGAACCCGGGCGTGGGAAGCGAGAACGCTACCGCACGACGACGAGATGCGGACGTTGTTTTGGTACTTGATAAAATTTTCAGTACATTTTATGCTGATTTTGGCAGTGTGTTTGCCCTGTTGTGTGTGCTGGTTGATTAAAAAAAATGTAACTGGTTTTCCGAAAATCCTTTGAAGGCCTTAAGTGATTTTTTCTTAAATAGTGTTAAATGTATCTTTGCTGTCGCCCTGTGAGCAGCTTCTGTTTTATAAGTTCAAAACGGTTCAAATGGCTCTAAGGATCATGGGAATTACATCTGAGGTCATGACTAGACTTAGAACTACTTAAACCTAACTAACCTAAGGACGTCACACACGTCCATGCCCATGCCCAAGGCAGGATTCGAACCTGCTACCGTAGCAACAGCGCAGTTTCAGAGTGAAGCGACTAGAACCGCTCGGCCACAGCGGCCGGCGTTTTATAAGGAAAGAAGCTTTTCTGTTTTATTTACTGTTTCATATTTATTAAGGCAATGTGTTTGGCGCGTTGTTGAGGTGAAATCGTTTGTTAAAGCCGATTGTTGCTGTAAGCAACTAACTAGCGTAACTCTTCTGTAGCTCATAATTATTTGTGTTTTTCGTATTTATTTACTCGTGGTATTATGTGGTGGATAGATAAATGCCGGCCGAAGTGGCCAAGCGGTTCTAGGCGCTACAGTCCGGAACCGGGAGACCGCTGCGGTCGCAGGTTCGAATCCTGCCTCGGGCATGGATGTGTATGATGTCCTTAGGTTAGTTAGGTTTAAGTAGTTCTAAGTTCTAGGGGACTGATGACATTAGCAGTTGAGCCCCATAGTGCTCAGAGCCATTTGAACCATTTTTTTTTTGTTAATAGATAAATGCAACCCTTCAAAAGACAATTTGCGCAGCTATTCTGGGTTCGCCCTTCCATGCTTTCCTTCTCCTACTCCATCCCGTGTTTACGGAGTTCAAGTAATATATGAAGTGGCTGTTATCGTTGTGGCAGTAGAAAGATGGAAATCTGTCTAGACAAGAGCTGAAGAAATATTGCACTTGTGCACCGCAAGAGAGTGAGTGCGCACCTCCGTAGCGCGTTAACCACCGCCTCTGTTTTCCTGGCTTCCTTTCGCGCGGCCAGTCCGTTATTGCTCCCCGTTTGAACGTAAACGCCTCTCGCGCCAGCCGCTGAAACGCCGCCGCGAACAAAATTGACGCGGAGTTATACAGAAAGTTACAGTGGGAGCGCCTCTCTGGCAGATGAGTAAACGCGGCGGCCGCTCCAACTTGGCTCTTTATGCGGCTCTCCTCGAGCCGTAAACGACATTGCTGACAAAAGGCGGAGGAGGGAGGAGGAAGCTGGCAGGCGCTGTCAGCCGCGAAACTCCTGCAGGAGGAGCCGCTGCGCTAGCCGGCGCCTCGTCCCGAGTTGGGGAAGTATTCGCAAATTAAATTTGGGGGCCTATTGTCTGAACGGCGGTGATAATGGTGCGTGATCCATCTCGCGTTGTAATTACCGCGGGATGGCGCGGCAAACAGGACCCACACCTAGCACGCATCTATGCGCGCGGATGATCCGTCTTCCCGACAGGGATCTTACGTGTGAATTTACGTCGTACTTCACTTGTCACTTCACTCTGTCAGGAACTGTGTTTTCAAAATTAAGCTCTATTTCCTTCCAGGCCGTCTCCGCAGAGGGGCCGTTGATACAGCGGTAGTAATGTGTCGCTGTTACGCAGTTCGAATTTCATCCGCAGCTCGTTGTCTAGTGGATGCCGGCACGGTAGCTCAGCGTGTTGGGTCACAGGGTTAGCTGCCCTCTGTATTTAAAAAAAAAAAAAAAAAAAAAAAAAAAAGAGTGAATGGATCAACGCTCAACGTGAACAGATGTCATGGGGCGTCCGCCCCGAACAAATACAACGGACAGTAACGATTAAAATGAACTTAGAAAGAAAAAAGTGGCTAACGTTGCTTTGTTTGGATCACGGGGTCCTGGGTTCGATTCCCGGCCAGGTTGGCATTTTCTCTGCCCGGGGATTGGGTGTTTATGTTGTCCTCATCATTTCATCATTCGTGACGGTGGCTAGACTAGATTGAGAAAAATCGAACTCAAAAAACACTGGTGAGCCGTAGTAAAAATTGCTGGTTTTGAAAGGGCGCGCTGCAGCGCGTAGTTTGAAGCAGTCGCCCTCCGTTGCTGGCGGTGGCGCCGCTGTGGCAATCGCAGCTTCGGTGTCTCCCCCTGGTGGGAAAGAGGAAAGGTTGCCTGTTTCGTGCATTTAAGGTGGGCTATGAGTTCGCCAGTTGGTCAGTCTGGGTCAGTCTCTCGTCCCCAGCTTGCTAGTCTGTCTCTCGTCCGAATTTGTGAGACAGTTAGTGTCTTTCTGTCGGTCGGAGTGCTAGTATGTCTGTCGTTCGGATCAACTTAAGGCCGGAGAAATCAGAGTATTTCCACTCCGCCAGTAAGAGAACTCAGCGAGTGGTCTCCCGGTCGGCGCTTAGTTCCTGCATCTGAGTCTGCGCGTTAGGCCACCAGTCGGATCGAGTTTGCTCAGGCAATGGTTATTGGCGGTCGGGTCGATCGGTTGTGCGGTCGCGCACTGAGGCTCAAGATGACTTCTTCGTCTTGAGCGTCGACGCATGTGAGGTCGCCACGTGAGTCCAGTGGGCCGCCGGTGTATAGCGAGGCGTAGTGGCTTCGCGGTCGACACGAGAGCAACAGGAGTCAACCCACGAGCTGCGACGCCGTGGTGTAACAGGTTCTCCGAGCGCTTCTGGGCCCCTTCAGTTACCATCTTGTGGAGCTCGGCTCGGTCCTTTCCTGGTGTAGGGATGTCGTTTTGACAGTGGGCGTGTTTTCTCTGCACGTTTGGGTCCGAGCCAGAATTTCCGCCGTCGTGTGTCTGGAAGTGAGCGGGAGACGCACCAGCAGGGCAGTCGCGACGGAGCAGCGGGCAGTCGGGAAAGACGGGAGACCGGCGCGCCTTCCTGCGTCCGTTGAAGCGGCTGGCAGCGGTCGGTTCGGGAGAGCGATTTGGGGGTGCTGCGCCAGGTCTTCTCGAGAAATCGCAGTTTATTAGAAGTTAAGTGATTGGTTATATGTTGTGTGATGACTCTTGTTAAATTCTACTTGTTTTCTTTGTCAGTCTCTCGTCCCCAGCTTGCTCGTCTGTCTCTCGTCCGCAATTGTTAGGCAGTTAGTGTCTGTCTGTCGTTCGGAGCTGCCTCTGTCATGTTTGTCGGGTTCGGCGTGTTAACGAATTTATTGCTTGGAGTGTAACGACCTAATTCCTGAAATATGTTTTGATCTTGCCTATCATCTTGAGAGGTGGTATCTGTGTACTGTAGAGCATGTTAACTTGTTTGGCCAACCTTGTATAATTTTATATAAGATTGCATTTCATGAGCTTTTATTTAAATGGTCATTTTAGTATATAAAGTTGCCATCCTTCCACCGTAAGACTTTTCTTAGAAGTTAAAATCAAGTTGCACCTTCGGTGGCAAAGTTAATTTTTCAACTTTAGTGTTTTGTACCATTTCCATTCCTCCTACAGGGTGCATAGTTTGTGTGCTTGTGTGAATTGTTAAAACTTTTAAAGTAATCTGGTGTGTTGCAGATTTGCACTAGCGTCGTCTTTCAGAGGTTGTTGTGAGTGGTCGTAACTACGGCCGTGTCAAAAGGGAGCGGCAAGATTCTCAGCCCGAAAGCTTATACAGTCAAAAATTTGTTTCTTTCTGCCTCTGAATAAATTGTAACTTGATATTTAGAGGGTGCTTTCTGATTATAATTTTAAATCTGTTTCTTTAAAAAAAATGCTTTTAGGCACTGTTGCTGTTGTTGTGGTCTTCAGTCCTGAGACTGGTTTGATGCAGCTCTCCATGCTACTCTACCCTGTGCAAGCTTCTTCATCTCCCAGTACCTACTGCAACCTACATCCTTCTGAATCTGCTTAGTGTATTGATCTCTTGGTCTCCCTCTACGATTTTTACCCTCCACGCTGCCCTCCAATGCTAAATTTGTGATCCCTTGATGCCTCAAAACATGTCCTACCAACCGATCCCTTCTTCTAGTCAAGTTGTGCCACAAACTTCTCTTCTCCCCAATCCTATTCAATACCTCCTCATTAGTTACGTGATCTACCCACCTTATCTTCAGCATTCTTCTGTAGCACCACATTTCGAAAGCTTCTATTTTTAGGCACTAGAAAAGCGAATAAAATTCCCATTTGTTTAAAGCAATTTGATTATGATTTCTTCAGTTACTCCCTGGCAACTACTTCGACGCTTATGTAGTGTGATTAAATGTGTTAATGTTCTTGATGAATCGCTAGTAAATAAAATAAATTTTTAAGAATATTCTTTGAAAAGAAATCCACGGTTCAACTGGAGCTTTGTACGGACGCTGATGATCACTCAGTTGAGCGTCCCACAAACCAAACATGAACATCACTTTGAATCCCTGTTTTGTTAACTAGCAGAGGAGAAGCAGCCACTTTCCTTCACACCAAACTATCTGCCGCAGTCTTGGTTTAAATTTACCTGCGTCACCCGTTTTTTTTTTATTTTAGTTTTTTTTTTTTTTTTATTACTCACCAAGCATAATGTCTGTGGAGAGATTCAGCAGTCTGTAATAGAATGGAACACCTAAGTAACGGGGCAACAAGTTTAGTGCTAGGTGCTGTGGCTACGCTCAAAAATGATGGAATTGCTGGTGTAGAAGGAAGTGGCGGTCAGGCCTGTACATGATGCGGAAGGATTTGGAGAGCCAGAATAGCTCTTTGTACGTGATTGATTGTGTTGCCCACCAGTGGAACGGACGGTGATGTGTAGGCGTCAGGCAACATCCTCGATCGCGATCTAATGTTTTCGCGGCACGTTTCTAACTTCTAAAATTCCCAGGTCTCCGCCTGGGTCACGTCATAAGTTCTCCACAATATTTCGGCCAACAGAACTGTTCCTCAAGGCTGCTGCTCTGCTCGTGTCGGCGTCCTGTATGATATCTTCGTAACCTCCTCTACTCTGCCGCGGTGGGTGGTGGATGTGATGGGCTGATACCGCCTGGCTGCGAATTGCGATCTCCAGTGCCCGTGTTATCGGCAACGGGTATCGTTCTCATTGTACAGGGACACACTGCTTTACCTTGGGACATGACTCAAATGTAGGCAGGTATATTTGTTAATTAGACCGCATTGGATGGTAATTACAATGGCCTCTTTATTCATGTGAGGCAGGAGGAAGGGATCTCAAATAACTTGCTTCTGTCATAATCCACAGCACGGCCAGTTTTCATTCTATGGCTAGCCATGACTAAAAATGTTGTATTGAAGCTGAACTGGCTTTTCTGTATGTCAGTTTACTCCTTCTAGAAACGGCTACCTGAAAGTGCTTAATGCTTCATCTACGTCTACATCATACTGCGCAAACCACCTAATGGTGTGTAGTGGAGGATACTTTCAGTACATCTATCCGATCCTTCCAACCCTGTTTCACTCGCGAATAATGCGTGGGAAGAATGATTCTATGTAAGTCCCTGTTCTGCCTCAAATTTCTCGAATTTACCCTGTGGTCAGAACGCGAGATGTATATGGGGGGAAGTAATACGTTGTCCGACTTCTCCTGGAAAGAGCTGTCCCGAATTATCAATAGGAAATCTCTCCGTGATGCACGACACCTCTCTCGCAACGTCTGCCAGTGGATACTTGTTTTGTAAATAAAACTGCCTTTTCCTGATGCAAGTTACTTTATTTATCCTATACGCGTTTCGCCTTCTCCTGTTCTAAGGCATCATCAGCGGGATCTATAACCACACAGTTTTGTTCGTTTTAGATTATTAAACAGTTCACTTCGGGATTCTTTTGTAAAAAATATAATTACTTACGACTTGCTGATCTCCGTTTCCTCACATCTGGTCTGGAGGTCGTACTACCACTTTCATCACTGCCATATAATCACATCTTTGTGTTCTCACCTACCACACACTGTTCACCATGTTTCTCATTCTTTTTTGTGGTGGACTATTGTTCTTTCATCACTCGATACAACTATTTCGTCGTACACTGTTTTTCACAACGTAAATATTGCGACTCCATTACGTGTTTCATCTTCTTTGGTATGTTTACCTGTTTGTTGCCAACCTAACGAAGTATATATTCGAGACTAACTTCTATTTATGATGTTTATACCGTGTGTGTGTGTGTGTATGAGTGAGCGAGAGAGGGCGATAGAGCCGACCGATGAGGTTTTTTTCTTTTTTTCTTTTCTTTTGTTTTTTTTTGGGGGGGGGGGAGGGGTTGTCCTAGCTGTTAGCAAGTGGTTGAAAACTTTAGTGACAGTTGATTTGACTTTTCGTTTCAATATTCTGTGGAGGGATTCATGGATGAATCAGCGTAAAGATGTTGGGTTCTGTTATTATTATATTGGACAGTATTATTATATTAATACTTTTTGCCAACGTTGTTCTATTATTTTATCTATTAGTGTAAATAATGAATTTCTTGGCATGTGTACTTGGTCATTCAACAGGATTTTCCCCTTTGCTGTGGTTTTCTGTATGTGGTAATTTTCTTGCATGGTTACGTGTTTTTTATTGTTGATTCTAATTATTTTCATGTCATCTTCTGTAGTGGTTGGTTTGTGGCCATTTTCTCTTGGGTGTTCAGCAAATGTGGTGTGATTTGTCCCATATTTCTATGCTCTTATGTGCTCTTCGTATCTGACATCAACTGTTCTCCGTGTTTGCCCTATGTATGTGCCTTCATAAGTGTTACACTGTAGATGCTATATACCTGCTTTCTGGTATGTCTCTGTTTTTTGTGAGTTTTGGGGTGTATTTTTGTATAGAATAGCCTGTTGTGTATGCTATGTTTATGCTCTGTCTTTTGAAAATGTTGGTGATTTTATGAGTGAGTTTGTTTTTGGCTGTATTGTGAGAAGTACTAACTAACGTATTGCTACAGAAGGGGTGGCCTAGTGTTAGGAGCCGGTGCCTATAACTTCAAAGGAGCCTCCACCAGCTTGAACAGATAGCACAAAATAATGTTTACAATAATAATACAGTCACAAAGCTAAACAACGAAAATAAAACTAAAATAAAAGCAGAAAGCTCCAAACCACAGACAACAACACAACAGAACCAAACACAAACACGCAGTCTCGTTTCAGATTGTATCGGACGGATGGACATGTACGGATACGGTGACAACCTTATGAATCCATGGACACTAAATGTCAGCAGGGGACTGTTCCAGCTGGTGGATGCTCTGTAATGGTGTGAGGCGTGTGCAGTTGGAGTGATTCGTCTAGATACCGCTCTGACAGTTGATGCGTATGTAAGCATAATGGTCTGACCACCTGCATCCATTGATGCCCATTATGCCTTCCGACGGACTTGGGCAATTCCAGCAGGACAATGCGACACCCCATACGTCCAGAATTACCACAGAGCGGCTCCAGGAACACACTTCTGTGTTTAAACATTTCCACTGGCCACCAAACTGCAGACATGAATATTATTGAGTGTATCTGGGATGCCACGCAACATGATGTTCAGAAGAGATCTCCACCCCCTCGTACTCTTACGGATTTACGGAGAGCCCTCCAGGATTTATGGCATCAATTCCCTCCAGCACTGCTTCATACATTAGTCCAGTCCATGCCACGTCGTGTTGCAGCACTTCCGCTTAGTAGACAAAGTTGATAGTAATCTTAAACTTTCCACTGATGCTACAGTTAACTATAATGACGTTATCACGAAACGTATTCTCAGTTGCGAATATAGACAACCATCAACTGTATAATGGAATGAGGATTATAAAAATTTGTGCCGGATTGGGACTCATCCCGGATCTCCTTCTTATCGCGAACGGTTGCCTTACCATTTGGCTACCAGATTACTACCCACAGCCAAGCCCAGAGCTCCATACGTCGATATGTCCATGTGTCCGAAGGAACACTGCAGCGTAATTCGAAAGACGCAGGCAATCCAATACCGTGTAATGAAGTATCGTCGGAAAGAAGCCTAATGTATATTCAGTTAGATTTTGATAATATTAAAACTGATTTAAAGATTAACCACTAACTTAAAATTTTCAGATGTAAAATTGAATTGTAAGCTTCGCATGAAGAAAAATGTAGTATCCTATGACTTCAGTATTAATGAGCCACAGCTGGAAAGACTCATATTCATAAAAATACCAGGATGTAACAATTAGTTTGGATGAGAAATGAAATGATCACATAGTCAGTCATAAGTAAATCAGATGTCAGACGTCGATTTAGCCACTGGGGAAATGCTCTTACTTTGACGAATGAAATATCTTACAAACCAATCGTGCAAACAAGCACAGAATGTTGCTGAAGTGTTTGGGAGCAACACCACAAAATGGGATAAGTAGACACGATGGAGTAAACAGAATGAAACTTCGAAAATTCTCTACGCTGGCGTATCGGAATAGAAATGGGAATATAATTCAAAGATTTCCCTATCTTGGCTGATAGTGAACTTATCTAACAGGAAAATTAATGAAATATCATTTCTTCCAGTAGTGCTAGTACTGTGAGTTTCGCAGGAGAACTTCTGTGAAGTTTGTAAGGTAGGAGACGAGGTGCTGGAGGAAGTAAAATTGAGGACGGGACGTGAGTAGTGCTGGGGAAGCTCAGCTGGTAGAGCACTTGCCCGCGAAAGGCAAAGGTCCCGCGTTCGAGTCTCGGCCCTGCACACAGTTTTAATCTGCCAGGAAGTTTCAAAATTAATGAATTTCAAAGTTGGTGACACTGTCAGTTGACTTTTTTATTCACTCAAAGATGACATCCGACGTGGTGGTGACTTTGCTTGATCCGGTCTTAAGTTTGTAAATACTAATCTAAATGTTCTTGTTTTAGTTTAAGTAGGCTATATGGCAAAGAAATCTGTAAACCTTTTTCATTAACCAGACGTCCAGTGTACTTCCATCTGATTTATGTTTCAGCTAATTGAAAATGTAAGAGTGTGTTTTCGGAATTTTTTCGGTGAATAGGAACAGTAACCGTCGAGGTTTCTTCAGAAGAAGACCAGGAATTTGACTGTAACAAAGAACCACCTGGCACTGTTCTTGATTGAGGAGATTACATTGTGGTTAAAGTATGTGGAAAAGGGAAGCAGTAATTTAGATTTTGTTCATGTAAATTTAGTTATTTAGGCCTATTAAACACGTTTACTTCAACAGAAGTGATTTCTTTTAGTCAAGGAGGTGTTGTTGAACTCTTTTTCCTTACTTCTCGGGATGCAACATGCAGATTCAAAGACATAATTTTTAATGTTATGTTAATATATTATAGGCACACCGAGTTCACAATTAATTGTTACAAAGAATTAATGATTGGTTCAACAATTTTTTCTCAAAAATAGAATTAAAAAGGCCAATCTCTTTTGAAAAATTAATACTTTATGTTTTGAATGAAGCTTTTTGAGCCGGATAAACTTCGTTTCCTATTCTACTAGATCCAAAACATATTTTGACATTTTCTGTTCACCCGAAAAACCAGTAATAGAAGAAATGAAATTAACACTGTTGTTTCTATTCACCCCTTTCTGCAGAGTGGACAGAAACGCCGAGTTTCTTCTATTTTACGTTATGGAAGCATGGGCTAAGTCACAAATCCAATTTTAAGTTTCAAGTTAAACAAAAGACCTCTATACACACATAACAAAAGTTTCGTATTTGTTTTTACAGTTAGCAACATCTGCTTATAAATTTTATAATATAAGGCACCAGGTTAAACAGGATATATAGAATGCGTAAAAAGAAAGGCAGCACATTTTTGTCACAGGTTTCTTTGAGCCACATTAGACTGTCAGAAAGATTCTGAAAAACCTGCAAGAAGACACACTTGAGGAGAAACGTCTACTATTCTCTTGAAGCCTAGTTAAAAAAATTCCAAGAAAAAGTATTATGCCTTGAATCTAGAAATATGCCATAGCCTCTTACATACCACTCTCTTAGAGACTACAGAGGATTTAACTATTCTTCCCATGCTCTAAGTATGAATGGATTGGAAAGAAGCCTCAAAAATGGTAAGCAGTCTTGGCCATGCACTTCACAGTGCTTCAGAGAGTATATATCCATGTATAAATTTAGATTTAGATGTAAAAGTAGCAGACATGACAACCAAGTAAGAATTCCGTCAAAAACATACATGGTAACACTGTACCCAGGCTAGAAAATCAACTTCTTGGCAGTGGTTTTCCTCCTTCTTCGCACTGGCGAGAAATGATATCCATTTCACTTGAGCATGTCTAGTGCACTATCCAAAAGCACATGGCTTCCTAGTCTGCTGTGAGCACCACACTTGTCACATACAAATTTCAGCATGTCACATTTTAGTTGAATGTAATTTAGTTAGTCACTTACTTAGAAGTTCCATTGAATCATTTTCACAACAGATAGTAATGAAGTGGAATGAGTCATTTTACACTAACATCATAAATTAATTTGTACATACAGCTACATTCTGAACATTTCTAAGTGTTCTTTTTTTATTTACAAAAAAGATAAAAAGGTTTGCAGATGTGAGTTAATAATTCCTGCACACCACATTTGCACATTACAGTAATAAAATTCCTCTACAAAATAGAAAGAGTTGACAAGAAGAAACTTTCGCAGTGCCCTTTCTGCCAGTCACTTTATATCACTGGGCAAGTGACCAAAATAAGTTTGAACTATTCACCATATATATTGTTTGTTACACTTATCATTGGTGTAGTATCTCTAAAAGTCCAGAACTGGAAATGTTGTCTTTTTTTTTGCAGAAAACCAGTCATAACACTTTTAAGAACTTTGTTTATCTTTTGTCCTGTGTCTTTAGGTATGCTTGGATTGATTACAACACTTATGTCATCTGCTGCTTGTTATATACTATATCGTTTACATATAGGAGAATCAGTAGTTGACCTAAGATTGAACCTTGGGGAACCCCATACGTGATTTCTCCCCAGTCGGAATTATGTTCCTGGACTATATTGCTTCAATGACTATGTACAAGCTTCTGCATTCTGGTTTGTTAGATATGACATTATCCATTGGTTGGCTATACCACCAATCTCTTAAGACGTCAATTTATCTAGAACATACCACTGATTCACATAGTCAAGTGCCTTAGAGAGGACGCAGGAAACACCAACTGGCGTAGATTTGTTACTTAATTCTTGTGAAATCTTTTGAGTGCACAAGTAAATGGTGTCCTAAGTAGAGCTCCCATTTTGAAATCCAAACTGAGATTTTTTATTGATACTATTCTTGCTAAGGTGAAATAATATTCTGAAATACATCATCTTCTCAAAAATTTTGGAGAATGATATCAGCAGTGAAACAAGCCAATAGTTACTGACATCCCTCTCTTTAGGTTTCTTAAAGAGCAGTTTAACAAAGGCATATTTCAGTCTCTCTAGAAAAATACCTCCCGCTAGTGATGCATTACATATTTCATGTAAGACTGTGCTTATTAAAAGGGGACAAATATTTGATACTCTATCGGAAATACCATGAAAACCAGAGAAGTTTTTATTTTTGAGAGAATGTTTATTTTTCATAATTTCAGAAAGAGAAGCTGATGATACTTCCATATGAATTAATTTAAAGTTACATTTTCAACATACTGCTGGGATTTTGCTCTTGCGCTGTGTACCCCTTTACTTTCTATGTTTAAGAAATGATTACTAATGCATTTATTACCTGTGACTCATCACTTATAGCTCTTACATACAGTCCAGTAGTGATGCTCTCTTGTTCTGCGGCTGGTTGTCGCTTCGCTTCTTTAACTGCATTCCATATAGTCTTAAGTCTGTTGTTGGAAGTACTGATTTCTGACATTGTGTGCATGTTATTTGATTTTTTCATAACCTTTCTTCGTAATTCTGAGTAGTTTTTGTAGTGTGCAAGTACTGCAGGATCCCTATTTATTCTTGCCAAAAGATGCATTTCCCTTTTCCTTCCGCAAGATGCTTCAATCCCTTTAGTGATCAATAGTTGTTTACATGGTTGTTTGTGTCTTTTTCGTTAACTTACGGAGAAAGCTGTTTTCAAATAATCATATGAATTCATCATGGAATAGATTAAATTTTATGTTAGCATCTAGTTCATTATAAATTACATCCCATGTCATCTCCTATAAACTATTCATTAAAATCATTTGTCCTGTGGTCATTAATTATTGTAATTGATTTTCACTGAGTACTATCTATACTGTTAGGCGCTATGTGATGTATCCTAACTGTGCATCATGATCAGAGAGAGAATTTGTTACTGGATAAACAGCGCTATTTTCTTACTTTGAGCTGCATCAAACGAAACTTTATCAATTAAGGTATCATCACTCTCTTTATCCACCTGTGCTGCAAAGTTAATTACAGAGACCAAATTGTAAGATCCAAATAAGGTTTCCAGATCATTTTTGCTAACAGAATCTTTTAGAAACTTTACACTGAAGTCACCACAGACTATTAACTGCTTGCAGCTGTCTGAGACATAGTGCAGTAAGGAATCTTGATTCCTTACAAGAAGTTCAAAATTTCACAGTGGGAATCTTTATACATCTAAAATTTAAAGTGAACTATTTTTAGCATTCATTCACAGGTATACACTTCTATGTGCTGATCATTACAAACTCTAATGGTCTCAATGTTTTTGAAATCGTTTTCTGTCTTAATATGTGGAACAACTTCTCCTTTTCCTATGTTATTTCTGCATGAGTATGCTGCAATACTTCCCCCATGAACCATGGACCTTGCCGTTGGTGGGGAGGCTTGCGTACCTCAGCGATACAGATGGCCGTACCGTAGGTGCAACCACAACGGAGGGGTATCTGTTGAGAGGCCGGACAAACATGTGGTTCCTGAAGAGGGGCAGCAGCCTTTTCAGTAGTTGCAGGGGCAACAGTCTGGATGATTGACTGATCTGGCTTTGTAACATTAACCAAAATGGCCTTGCTGTGCTGGTACTGCGAACGGCTGAAAGCAAGGGGAAACTACAGCCGTAATTTTTCCCAAGGACATGCAGCTTTCCTGTATGATTAAATGATGATGGCGTCCTCTTGGGTAAAATATTCCGGAGGTAAAATAGTCCCCCATTCGGATCTCCGGGCGGGGACTACTCAAGAGGAAGTCGTTATCAGGAGAAACAAAACTGGCATTCTACGGATCGGAGCGTGGAATGTCAGATCCCTTAATCGGGCAGGTAGGCTAGAAAATTTAAAAAGGGAAATGGATAGGTTAAAGTTAGATATAGTGGGAATTAGTGAAGTTCGGTGGCAGGAGGAACAAGACTTTTGGTCAGGTGATTACAGGGTTATAAATACAAAATCAAATAGGGGTAATGCAGGAGTAGGTTTAATAATGAATAAAAAAATAGGAGTGCGGGTTAGCTACTACAAACAGCATTGTGAACGCATTATTGTGGCCAAGATAGACACAAAGCCCATGCCTACTACAGTAGTACAAGTTTATATGCCAACTAGCTCTGAAGATGATGAAGAAATTGATGACATGTATGACGAGATAAAAGAAATTATTCAGGTAGTGAAGGGAGACGAAAATTTAATAGTCATGGGTGACTGGAATTCGTCAGTAGGAAAGGGGAGAGAAGGAAACATAGTAGGTGAATATGGATTGGGGGGAAGAAATGATAGAGGAAGCCGCCTTGTAGAATTTTGCACAGAGCATAACTTAATCATAGCTAACACTTGGTTCAAGAATCATAAAAGAAGGTTGTATACCTGGAAGAATCCTGGAGATACTAATAGGTATCAGATAGATTACATAATGGTAAGACAGAGATTTAGGAACCAGGTTTTAAATTGTAAGACATTTCCAGGGGCAGATGTGGATTCTGACCACAATCTATTGGTTATGAACTGCGGATTGAAACTGAAGAAACTGCAAAAAGGTGGGAATTTAAGGAAATGGGACCTGGATAAACTGAAAGAACCAGAGGTTGTAGAGAGTTTCAGGGAGAGCATAAGGGAACAATTGACAGGAATGGGGGAAAGAAATACAGTAGAAGAAGAATGGGTAACTCTGAGGGATGAAGTAGTGAAGGCAGCAGAGGATCAAGTAGGTAAAAAGACGAGGGCTAATAGAAATCCTTGGGTAACAGAAGAAATATTGAATTTAATTGATGAAAGGAGAAAATATAAAAATGCAGTAAATGAAGCAGGCAAAAGGGAATACAAACGTCTCAAAAATGAGATCGACAGAAAGTGCAAAATGGCTAAGCAGGGATGGCTAGAGGACAAATGTAAGGATGTAGAGGCTTGTCTCACCAGGGGTATGATAGATACTGCCTACAGGAAAATTAAAGAGACCTTTGGAGATAAGAAAACCACTTGTATGAATATCAAGAGCTCAGATGGCAACCCAGTTCTAAGCAAAGAAGGGAAGGCAGAAAGGTGGAAGGAGTATATAGAGGGTTTATACAAGGGCGATGTACTTGAGGACAATATTATGGAAATGGAAGAGGATGTAGATGAGGATGAAATGGGAGATAAGATACCGCGTGAAGAGTTTGACAGATCACTGAAAGACCTGAGTCGAAACAAGGCCCCGGGAGTAGACAACATTCCATTAGAACTACTGATGGCCTTGGGAGAGCCAGTCATGACAAAACTCTACCATCTGGTGAGCAAGATGTATGAGACAGGCGAAATACCCACATACTTCAAGAAGAATATAATAATTCCAATACCAAAGAAAGCAGGTGTTGACAGATGTGAAAATTACCGAACTATCAGTTTAATAAGTCACAGCTGCAAAATTCTAACGCGAATTCTTTACAGACGAATGGAAAAACTGGTAGAAGCGGACCTCATGGAAGATCAGTTTGGATTCCGTAGAAATGTTGGAACACGTGAGGCAATACTAACCTTACGACTTATCTTAGAAGAAAGATTAAGAAGAGGCAAACCTACGTTTCTAGCATTTGTAGACTTAGAGAAAGCTTTTGACAACGTTAACTGGAATACTCTCTTTCAAATTCTGAAGGTGGCAGGGGTAAAATACACGGAGCGAAAGGCTATTTACAATTTGTACAGAAACCAGATGGCAGTTATAAGAGTCGAGGAGCATGAAAGGGAAGCAGTGGTTAGGAAAGGAGTGAGACAGGGTTGTAGCCTCTCCCCGATGTTATTCAATCTGTATATTGAGCAAGCAGTAAAGGAAACAAAAGAAAAATTCGGAGTAGGTATTAAAATTCATGGAGAAGAAGTAAAAACTTTGAGGTTCGCCGATGACATTGTAATTCTGTCAGAGACAGCAAAGGACTTGGAAGAGCAGTTGAACGGAATGGACAGTGTCTTGAAAGGAGGATATAAGATGAACATCAACAAAAGCAAAACGAGGATATTGGAATGTAGTCAAATTAAATCGGGTGATGCTGAGGGGATTAGATTAGGAAATGAGACACTTAAAGTAGTAAAGGAGTTTTGCTATTTAGGGAGTAAAATAACTGATGATGGTCGAAGTAGAGAGGATATAAAATGTAGACTGGCAATGGCAAGGAAATCGTTTCTGAAGAAGAGAAATTTGTTAACATCGAGTATAGATTTAAGTGTCAGGAAGTCATTTCTGAAAGTATTTGTATGGAGTGTAGCCATGTATGGAAGTGAAACATGGACGATAACCAGTTTGGACAAGAAGAGAATAGAAGCTTTCGAAATGTGGTGCTACAGAAGAATGCTGAAGATAAGGTGGGTAGATCACGTAACTAATGAGGAGGTATTGAATAGGATTGGGGAGAAGAGAAGTTTGTGGCACAACTTGACTAGAAGAAGGGATCGGTTGGTAGGACATGTTTTGAGGCATCAAGGGATCACAAATTTAGCATTGGAGGGCAGCGTGGAGGGTAAAAATCGTAGAGGGAGACCAAGAGATCAATACACTAAGCAGATTCAGAAGGATGTAGGTTGTAGTAGGTACTGGGAGATGAAGAAGCTTGCACAGGATAGAGTAGCATGGAGAGCTGCATCAAACCAGTCTCAGGACTGAAGACCACAACAACAACAACATGCTGCAATAGTGTAATCTTTCACATGTAACTCAACTAATCCTGTAGTTATATGGTGCTCAGACTGGCCCGGGATGTCTTTTTTTTTTCAGGGCTTTCTAAATTTTCCAGATATACATGGAGCTCGTCCACCTTATTCCTCAATCCTTTAATAGTTTGATGAAATAAGCTGACCTTATTTTTCTGTGCGTAATTAAGCATTTTGTGAGACCCTTATGTTATTTCCACTTCTTTCAAAATAGGATGCCTAAAGTACGAGTCCCTCTGACATCAGTAACCACAGAGATCTTGCTACATGTGATGGTGACCCCCCATATGTTATCTCCAAGAAGCTCAATCAACCTATCTTTCCCTCTCCTATACAGGTATTGATCATGTCTAGTCTATTACTGTCTAATAATTGTAGAAACTGGCACTGAGCTCACGTGAGATTTCGTTTCATTCAGCAGCAGCCTGCTCAACTCAATATTCACACAGCTCACAATAGTGTTGACCCGGGATTAGTCACGATGCTGCAGGACCTCCCCAGTGCTCACATTTGTGTGTGTGGTTGCTACTCATATTTCATCCAGCTCATCCCTAATGCTGCAATTACTGTTCTTAGTCAGGCTGTTTTCTGCTCAACCAACCTTAACAACCTGATCCTCGTTGCCAAGACCTTTACACAAGTTCCCTATGTCTTCTGTCACCTGTTTAAGGCTAGCGCTTGGCGCCACAGTACTTGTGACCTGGTACCCTGACCCTAATTTGTCCTGTACCGTCTGGCCTACACTCCTTCCATTGTCAGTGTTAACACAAAAGAACAGTATTTGCTTCACAGTATGATTTCCCTGGTTTTTCGGAGATTATCTGACGAATTTAGTAGTAAATGTAAGAAATTGTGAAAGGAGTGATTTGCTCCCTTGATAGTTATGGAGCAAATTTTAATGAATATTCTATGTGACTCGTAAACCGTGTTTATTTATTTATACTGTAAGTGAACAACTAGCCACACTTCCCTGAGTCATTGTTTTATCCATTATTCTTTGGTACAATTAGGATTTTAGTGGCACATTTTAACACTGAGGGCTTTCTGAGTTTTACATTCTGTCTGATCAGATATGAGTGGGTAGCAGAATGTGCGTATCCAGATGAGAGAGAGTGATAGCGATATTAAATGAGTTTGTGTTTTATGCATTCGGAATTGTGCCTGTTTCAGCAACATTTTTCTCAAATTATTTTAGTAAGTGCTAATAAACTTTTATCAAACGCTATAAATCCATAAAAATCATAACATACTGTTCTATTCACCGTTCTTACATTTTCTCCATAAACAAAGATACAGACTGAGTAATAAGCTCATAACTATAATGTATACCCCTTTTACAGTGCTGTTCTAGCGGTACTACAGCCTGCTTCCTTGATCCAACGTCTCTTCAGAATCTTTGTCAAAACGCATAAATAAGTTTGTTGTTGAAAATAGATAAATCCTATGAACAATACATATATTTCTCAGACTCTACGTATCAGATTCCGGAAAGTGAATCGCATCCCTATTAATCTGATATATACGGTATTTTATACCAATATCTCTATAATTAATGTAACTGATCTAGGTAAAAACAGTTAACATTAGTGGTCCTAGAGAACATCCTTGAGGTAGAAAGCGTGGTGTAATGTATGTTCGCCAGAAATTATGTAATTAGTCATTTTTTATAGAAAACCTTCACTAAAAAGCATATTCCGTACAAATGTGTTTTGATTACTGAATGATTACTGGATCTCCGCCATCTACGCTTTCTGCGATTCACGAACAGAAATAACAAGTTCCTTATTGAATCCTTGTTTATTTATGACTCTCTAGAGCATATTTACGCCAGTGGGATAGGTCTTTACCCTGAGAACATTCATATGGTCTGGAAAGACAAGTGCATATTTCCAGTCATACGACTACCAACCTACAACAAACTATGGCTAGGAATGGGGTCAGTTCCTCCATGTTTTCCTACAGAATGTAATGAAAGTTTCATTTAGGTTTCGTTTTTAAACACTTTATGTGTTGTTGCTACATAATTTTTGTTCAGTATTCCATAAATTGTAATGTTTTATCGATAACAGTAAATTTGCTCCTACAATGGCACAGAATAAATAATGATAAAAAATAGAAGTAAGAGCCAATATAATATTTACCTGTCTACTACTCGACATAAACAATGGATTTCTCATCGCTTTCCTAATTTTGTGTTCTTGCGAATCTTCAACGAATATAGTCAGTTTAGATTACTGCTACTGTCTTTTACCCTTCGTTCCATCTTGTTGCTGAAAAGGAACGAAGAAACCTGCAGTACTAACCAGGAACGACCAGCGACTAGCTGCAAGACATGGAGTGTCACTCCTTACGTCGACTTACTCTTTCTGTTCCATACTTACTCAGGGGCGTTGCTTAAACACCCCAGCGGATTATAAGGAAAAATCTTGCACGGAAAGCTGGGCCTCTGCATAAGACGCAAAGAAAGCTCGGCTAATTACTAGGGGCGCAACTCATCTGTATCTTATTGTTAAAATCGTTAAATTCTTAATTAACTTACGAATAATTCGAGCAAATTATTTCTAGAGTATTGAAATGTGCGTTATTTCTTATTGGGCACTATTGGCATCCTGAAACTGCGGTTTGAAGTAAAGGAAATTAATTTCTAGACATGAGGAATTAATCGTTCCGTGCAGTTAATCCCCAATGTCAAAGGAACAGCACAATAGCCTATTACAAGATAAGCAATTTTCTGTAGTGCTCCGTGACTTTGTTGTTGTTACAGCCCAAGATACTCACGTACTAGTACGATGTGTTGCAGTAATTCCAAATTAGAAATTACTTGTTAAATGGAAAAGAATATCCCCCCACCACGCCGAAAAAAAAGAAATACTACAATGTAAGAGAGAACGAAGGGTCGTTATGGTTTCTTATATGTGCGACATGGTGGTGCTAATTTTATGTATTGTGGTTTTCTGTTCGTGGGCACACATTCGTCACAGCTATTGTACTGGTCAATTTTACTACCCGTGATTGGAAGCTGTTTAATGCAGTGATTAACTGATTAGACCCTGCCTGGAAATTATTACATATGGTGATAGATTTATAGATTTATAATGCTATCCAACTTGAGAACCTAATTTCTATTAATTACATGTACTAGCTTTTAAAATTACAATTGAGTGCAGTATTTGTAATCGATATTAGGTACGAGGAATAGGTTCATCAGCTGCAGGAATGTAAGTAATGTGCAGCATAACTGATTCCACGTAAAAGTAATTCGTCTTATTCTGGAATACAGCTTAAATGACTACAGTTATACCACAAGTTATTATAAAATAACATATTTGCACCACTCACTAAGACTGAGACAAAATCAGTAACGGTCCAGCAGCTAGGCGTAAACATTATAACACGATTAGTGGTTCAAATGGCTCTGAGCACTATGGGACTTAACATCTGTGGTCACCAGTCCCCTAGAACTTAGAACTACTTAAACCTAACTAACCTAAGGACATCACACACATCCATGCCCGAGGCAGGATTCGAACCTGCGACCGTAGCGGTCACGCGGTTCCAGACTGAAGTGCCTAGAACCGCACGGCCACACAGGCCGGCAACGATTAGTGGATCACACTTCTGTTTGTGAGTGCGAATGAACCTAGTGAAAAAGTTAGATGAATGCTGACCAAGCCATGTAACATTGGTAAGAAACTCTAAGGATAACGCAACAACACGCACCAGAGGTCTGACAGGGCAGTTAAGACACTGAAATAAATTGGTTTAACAAATGTAACAGAATAGAAGACCCATAAAGAGCAGATCCGATTCGATCATGGCGAATGACATCAATAAACAGAGCCTCTCCTCTATATTATAAATACTCCACCCCACTAACTGGAGTCAGTCGATCAAAAATATCAGTGGCGTTAATGTCGTTCGCACTAGATTCACCGTTTATTGCACTGTAAACATCCTGTGTATGAGACTGTTCCAATATGAGCCATGCTCCTGCCCCCTTAAGACATGACCAGCCATCTTTAGCCATGGATGATAAAAACCAGTCTCTAGTACCAGCCACCACTAATAGGTAGTCCAGGGGCCTACCTACACCATCCCAGTCTCGGGCACAAACCGCTCTACACTCCAAGATCGCCTGGGTCAGACGGCCTACCAAACTGGTGGGACAGGATCAAATCAGCATCAGTATGACCTCATGGTACCTGAGCCGCAGTCTATCTGATGGGACAACATGGGCTGTGACCTGGGAGAGACAGAGTTCTCCCATAGAGGCGTTATAAACACAACACACACGCGCAATGTTCACCGCCATGTTCGAGCAGAGCTTACTACAGGGCACGCCTTCCTCGCCATAGGTGGCCACCCACTTACTAGACTTCACCGGTCTGAGCACATAGCTGATTCAACGAGACACGACTGCCAGAGCCTGCCACTGGGTTTAGAGGATTCCTCGCCGACTTGCAAAGCCACCACCCGCTGCCAAAGATACGGCAACGAGATGTATTTAGCAAAATAAATTAGATAATATTTAAGCCTGTTTTACTGCATCTGGAAACGCGAAACAAGTTCCTCGGCCTTCACGCTGACAAAGAGCAGGAACTTCCAGCCCAGGAGTGGGCGACTCCAACAAATTTGATGTCAGAAGTGCTCCAGCCCAGCACCTGCAGCAATTGGAGGACAACAATGTCGGAACATGTTCCGGTCCCACACACCAACGTCTGCAACAGTCACTTAAGGTTAGTCGGAAAAAGAAACATTGCTACCCTCCCCAATGTTGTTCTATCTGTACACTGAGATAGCAATAAAGGAAATCAGAGAGAATTAGTGGACAGAGAATTAAAATTCCGGAAGAAGAAACAAAAAAAAAAAAAAAACTTTGAGATTGGCCAGTGCCACTGTATTTCTGTCAGAGACAGCAAACGAGTTGGGGAGTAGTTAAACAGAACGGGTAATGTCTTGAAGATAGTATATAAAATAAATGACAACAAAAGTAATACAGTGATAATAGATTGTAGCTGAATTAGATCAGGTGATGATGATGGAATTAGATCATGAAATGATACGCTACAAGCAGCTGACTAGTTTTGCTCTTTGGGATAAAATAATGTGGCTGTAACTGAAATAAATACAAAAATATCTTACTAGATAAGCATAGAGTTTTCTGTGACTACTATACCTGGTACCGTATGTGGGTTAAAAACTGTAGAAGGAGAAAATGCTTGAATACAGTTAACAGATTGAAATGGGTATGGTACGTGGTGCTGTGTGGAAATGGAGGGGCTTGCACCAGATAGACTTGCGTGGAGAGCTGCACCGTAGGAGTCTTCGGACTGAACACCACAACAACAGCAGAAAAATGAAAATAGTAGTAACACGGACCATTTGTGCTTGTAGTTTCCACGGAATACTGTTTGAAAATGATTAATTACGCAATACTGTCCTATTATGAACAACTAAGAATTCATTTATATATGAAGCAACTCTTGCCATTTGTCCAGAAACTTTCTGCCAACTAACATATTTGAACTGCTAGACTTGCACAGTATTGTAATATTGCAACACTGAAAAGTGTGTAGTGTGATACAAGGCAAATACACTGAAAAGCCAAAGAAACTGATGCACTTGCTTAATATCGTGTAGGGCCCCCACGAGAGCGCGGAAGTATCACAACACGACGTGGTATGGACTCGACTAACGTCTGAAGTAGTGCTGGAAAGTACTGACACCATGAATCCTGCCGGGCTGTCCATAAATCCGTAACACTTCTGTCACGTTGAACGATTCTCTTCAGTTGGCCTCAGCGATATCGGAGATTTGATGTTTTACCGGATTCTTGATATTCAATGTCGAATCCTGAAATGGTTGTACGGGAAAATCCACACTTCATCTCTACCTCGGCGATGCTGTGTCCCATCGCTCGTGTGCCGACTATAACACCACGTTCAGACTCACTTAAATCTTAATAACCTGCCATTGTAGCAGCAGTAGCCGATCTAACAACTGCGCCAGGCACTTGTCCCATACTGGAGTTGTTGACCGCAGCGTCGCATTTTGCCTGCTTATATATAATTGAATACACATGCCTATACCTGTTTCTCTGGCGCTTCAGTGTATATTTGCTCAGACAGTAAGTAAAGTTCCCACACGCACGTAAAAAAATAAAAATGAATAAATTCTATAAATAACGTCGAATTCTCTCCACTAGTGCAAGAGGACACACAGCCTGTTTGCCACCAGTTTGTCAAACAGAAAGCACGTGCGACACTTGCAAATTGGACAATGTAAATGTATCTTAATCCACCTGATGATGATGTTGACATTACCATCAAATGACGTATCACTATTAAAATTCAAATGTGAGTGCAAACTGTCCAAATAATTTTTGGTACATTCTCTAATTAGTGACTTTTAGAATTTCTTGCAGCCGTATGACCTCCACGATACGTCACTCACTCTTAGTGGCAGTGCACATGAAACATTATCAAGCATTTACCAGTCTGCTTCTTTCCATCTCCTGTTGCAAAACCATTATTTTTACTAGCTTCCTTTTAATAGATCAATACGGAAGATTCCCACAACACACTTTGCTTAGCACTTGTTTGAGAGTGTTGCGGCCATGTGTCCCCTAGATGGAAACGCCGTATTAACGGTGATGCGCGTATCATAAACGAAACATTTACCAGCATGCGTGACCACAAGTATTTCTTTAAAATCATTATTTGCACCAACTTTTTTAATATATCATATGGACAATTCCTACGCAACTTTCTTCATTCCTTTTTCTAAAAGTACTGTGTAGCCCCATGACGTTCATCGCTGTACTATCTGATTTATTTGTATAATGAAGTATAATGAATATATGCTTAGTGTTTACTGATGTGGTTATCATGAATTTGCTATGCTCTCAGTGCCTCTAACCCTCCATAATGTTTATTTTTGTATTCGATCCTTATTATGTGAGTATTATGCATATTAAGCCCAAAAGAGACAAGTAAGTAGCATAGGTCAAGTGCCAGTGTTAGCGAAAAATATTAGCGAAAAATACACACAGGTATTGAAATACTTGTTGGAGTGCTGAGACGCCAGATATCGCCTTCCGCTCTTTATTCCTTGAGGACGGAAGCTCTGCTGACGAGGGCAGAGTTGGCGAGAGAGGGGTGATCCGGTAGAAGTAGAGGCGTTCCCGAATTGAAACACGATCAGGAAACTGCATTTCCTGTGCCTGGAGTCCAAATCAGACAGGTATTGGTGGCAAGCTGCTCAGAAGTGCCAACAGCAGCAGTCAGTAGGGGCTGATACGTGTCTTACATTTCTTCATGTGAGTATTCCAACAGTTTCTTTTAATGCGTTTGATTACTGTTATTGGCTTTGTATCCGGTGTAAGAGCTCACCTAAGAAACTGGAAAATTTAGCTTCTCTGCCAAGATATATTTTTTCTTCCAGTCTCTACAGAATTTTGGAATCATCGGGAGGGAGCGACACAACTGCTACAGTGTGGAATAACTCAGGAAAGTGATTAGGCACTATACTGGGGTGCGTACAACCTGACTAAATGCCGACGCAAGCATCTATAGATAAATTTGCTTTAGGTTTAAATACGTTTGTTTTTCCTGCTCCTCTATCCCTCCAATGAATTTTTGACTGCTAAATTTATATGGCCAATTAAAGTGACGTTATGTCGAATATAACGCAGTTTATGCTCAAGTAGTGATACAAAGTCGAATCGAAAGACAGCGATAGTTACTTATGTCATTGTCGTACTTTGGCAAGTCCGAATGGTGGAATCAAAGGTGGATCAAACGTAACCGTCGAAGGCGCACTCGTAAGAACGAAAGTAGGGCGAAACTTTACGTTTTGCATCGAATATGGCTCTGTTGAATACGTAAATTACCTGAGAAACAACTCACGATCAAAGGAAGAAAACATATGTTGATTGTCGAATAAATGTACCAAAGGAAAAGTTAAATAATGTCCAACTGCCGGACTACGATAAGCATGGAAAATCATCACTAGACGAAACACCTCTTCGACTCTAAGGGTAATAATGCACCCATACGCCAAAACGCACGAGGTGCATAGAGAAACGACGTGGGAAGCCACCGAGTGTGAAATGGCGCTACGTCTACCACAATGCATGCCAGGCAATACTACAAATTTTTGGAACTGTTGTTATTTCATCATTCGAAATTCGTTCAAGAGGAGCATTTCTTCTTGTGATTACATTATTTGTTAATAATATCTACGTACAGGCGTTGTGTTATTATATTCCTTCCGAAGAAGTTACGCGTGAAGGCGCCCACGAAGATTATAATTCCTATGTAAGTACTGTTTACGTGTAAAACTTTCTATTTGAATTTTAAAGTATTATTTGAAATATTGGTTCAGATCAAATTAGTGTTACGTCTACAAGAGCGGTATCAAGCGAAACAAATAACGTGTAGTTACGTAATAGGTATCTGCATGTCGGCTTACATTGAAATTCTCGTGCTTCACGCTGACCCGTTTCGCACGATTCGTCTCCAGTCGGTTGGACACGGATTTCTTTGAACTAAGTGGTGCAAGAAGGGCTTAACACCTTAGAAAATTTATGCAATATTACAGCATCCATTTTGTAACATTAAAGCATTGTGAGACGATAGTATTTGTAATAAGTGATTTAAAAACGCGTTATAATGATAGATAAGGCCGAAACCGATACTCATTAAATGGAACGGTTGTAACAGTTGTTTACACGGTTGACCGAGTGTGGGATAAGATTATAGATTCGAGGATCGAAACAAGTACCTCACGTGGGTAATGAATGCAGCTTTCACCTCGAACGTCTGAAGTGTCAAATGTGATTAAGATTTTAGTGAAACGCGTATAATTTGAAGGAATCTGCACATCTTCCGAAAAGACCCACAAAACAACAGTTAAGTAATAGGCAAGTCACGAATAGTGAATAAAAGTTGCAACATTACCTTAAATATCACGAACAAATAGCAACATTAGATAACATACCACTTTAAAACAATTATAATTTACTTTCCAGTGCACCCATGGTTTGCATGAGGTCGAAGAACGACATATTTCGTTCCAATTACAAATTTTGTGCTGTACTGTTTATTTATTTACTTTTACTGATACATGTTACACGACAACCTCTTTTAGACTTTTTACCATTCAGAGTATCACTGACGATTGTATAAGTTTATTGACATTCTAATAGAAAAGGGACAAATCATCGAGATAAACACAAAACACTAGAGCAATTACCATTTACCGCAACAATACTTTCTGTTGTTGTTGTTGTGGTCTTCAGTCCTGCAGCTCTCCATGCTACTCCATCCTGTGCAAGCTTCTTCATCTCCCAGTACCTACTGCAACCTACATTCTTCTGAATATGCTTATTGTATTCATCTCTTGGTCTCCCTCGACGATTTTTACCCTCCACGCTGCCCTCCAATACTAAATGGGTGATCCCTTGATGCCTCAGAGCATGTCCTACCAACGGATCCCTTCTTTTGGTCAAGTTGTACCACAAACTCCTCTTCTCCCCAATCATATTCATTACTTCCTCATTAGTTATATGATCTACCCATCTAATCTTCAGCATTCTTCTGTAGCACCACATTTCGAAAGCTTCTATCCTCTTCTTGTCCAAACTGGTTATCGTCCATGTTTCACTTCCATACATGGCTACACTCCATACAAATACTTTCAGATACGACTTCCTGACACTTAAATCTATACTCGATGTTAACAAATTTCCTTGCCATTACCAGTCTACATTTTATATCCTCTCTACTTCGACCATCACAGTTATTTTGCTCCCCAAATAGCAAAACTCCTTTACTAATTTAAGTGTCTCATTTCCTAATCTAATTCCCTCAGCATCACCCTACTTAATTCGACTACATTCCATTATCCTCATATTGCGTTTGTTGGTGTTCATCTTATATCCTCCTTTCAAGACACTATCCATTCCGTTCAACAAATCCCGGACGAGTCCCTAATTGCGGGATTTCAAAAATAATACAGACTGAAATGATGTGATGTGGTGTGGTGGCGCTCAACTACGTACCCTCCGACTCAGAGTTGCAATATTATAAGTTTTGGCTGCTTTCGTTGTCTAGGGCCTGGGATACATAGTTGCCGCATTACAGGCCAAATACTACAGAGTATACAGTATATGATAAGAATCCACACATCAACCGAATGGTCGAATTTTTCTATCAGTCAGCAATTGCGAATTGTGAATGTAAAATATAAATTTATAAATGAAAGATTGCAATTATATAAAGTCTGCAGGTACTATCTTAACAACTTTAAATGATGAGTACGATAGTATAAGAAATTTGAGACTGTGGTATATTTCTGCAAAACACTTATTGGTGTCTATGGTCCAGCAATTAAATAAAATGTAAGTTGAATAACATAGAAACAATAGATTCCTACTTTGCGTAATTAGTTACGAACAACAATATAGTTTGCGAGATATTCACATCTGAACGCGTACTATGTCTTCACTGCAGAAGCAACGGAAATCACACAAGAGCACAGGTCGGCAGTCCGAAATATTTCTATCCTCCGCAACCACGCGCAAACTGCTCTGTCCAAGTCTTCCACCCCATGAACTATGGAACTTGCTGTTTGTGGGAAGGCTTGCGTGCCTCAGCGATACAGGTGGCCGTACCGTAGGTGCAACCACAACGGAGGGGTATCTGTTGAGAGGCCAGACAAACGTGTGGTTCCTGAAGAGGGGCAGCAGCCTTTTCAGTAGTTGCAGGGGCAACAGTCTGGATGATTGACTGATCTGGCCTTGTAACACTAACCAAAACGGCCTTGCTGTCCTGGTACAGCGAACGGCTGAAAGTAAGGGGAAACTACAGCCGTAATTTTAGCCGAGGGCATGCAGCTTTACTGTATGGTTAAATGATGATGGCGTCCAGTTGGGTAAAATATTCCGGAGGTAAAATAGTCCCCCATTCGGATCTCCGGGCGGGGACTACTCAGGAGGATGTTGTTATCAGGAGAAAGAAAACTGGCGTTCTAGGGATCGGAGCGTGGAATGTCAGATCCCTTAATCGGGCAGGTAGGTTAGAAAATTTAAAAAGGGAAATGGATATGTTAAAGTTAGATATAGTGGGAATTAGTGAAGTTCGGTGGCAGGAGGAACAAGACTTTTGGTCAGGTGAATACAGGGTTATAAATACAATATCAAATAGGGGTAATGCTGGAGTGGGGGTAGTAATGAATGACGAAATAGGAGTGCAGGTAAGCTACTACAAACAGCATAGTGAACGCGTTATTGTGGCCAAGATAGACGCGAAGCCCACGCCTACTACAGAAGTACAAGTTTATATGCCAACTAGCTCTGCAGATGATGAAGAAACTGATGAAATGTATGATGAGATCAAATAAATTATTCAGGTAGTGAAGGGAGACGAAAATTTAATAGTCATGGGTGACTGGAATTCGGGAGTAGGAAAAGGGAGAGAAGGAAACATAGTAGGTGAATATGGATTGGGGGTAAGAAATTAAAGATGAAGCCTTCTGGTAGAATTTTGCACAGAGCATAAATTAATCATAGCTAACACTTGGTTCAAGAATCATGAAAGAAGGCTGTATTCATGGAAGAACCCTGGAGATAAAGGTATCAGATAGATTATATAATGGGCAGACAGAGATTTAGGAACCAGGTTTTAAATTGTAAGACATTTCCAGGGGCAGGTTTGGAATCTGACCACAATCTATTGGTTATGAACTGTAGATTAAAACTGAAGAAACTGCAAAAAGGTGGGAATTTAAGGAGATGGGACCTGGATAAACTGAAAGAACCAGAGGTTGTAGAGAGTTTCAGGGAGAGCATAAGGGAACAATTGACAGGAATGGGGGAAAGAAATACAGTAGAAGAAGAATGGGTAGCTCTGAGGGATGAAGTAGTGAAGGCAGCAGAGGATCAAGTAGGTAAAAAGACGAGGGCTGGTAGAAATGCTTGGGTAACAGAAGAAATATTGAATTTAATTGATGAAAGCAGAAAATATAAAAATGAAGTAAATGAAGCAGGCAAAAAGGAATACAAACGTCTCAAAAACGAGATCGACAGCAAGTGCAAAACTGCTAAGTGGGGATGGCTAGAGGACAAATATGAGGATGTTGAGGGTTATGTCACTAGGGGTAAGATAGATACTGCCTACAGGAAAATTAAAGAGACCTTTGGAGAAAAGAGAGCCACTTGTATGAATATCAAGAGCGTTGATGGAAACCCAGTTCTAAGCAAAGAAGGGAAAGCAGAAAGGTGGAAGGAATATATAGAGGGTTTACACAACAGCGATGTACTTGAGGACAATATTATGGAAATGGAAGAGGATGTAGATGAAGATGAAATGGTGGATACGGTACTGCGTGAAGAGTTTGACAGAGCTGTGAAAGACCTGAGTCGAAACAAGGCCCCGGAGTAGACAACATTCCATTGGAACTACTGACGGCCTTGGGAGAGCCAGTGATGACAAAACTCTACCATCTGGTGAGCAAGATGTATGACACAGGTGAAATACCCTCAGACTGTACATGTTTCTTTTTGAGGTATCACGATTCATCTGGCTACTATTAATTTCTATACAAACTGTGAAACGCCTGCCATTAAGGTTTCTCAAAGTCGTCCATCTTCGGCACTCCCATCGTGTCCCTTCCATTGACACAGCGTCACAATGGAATTCCCAGCTACGCGGCCCGACCGTACGCTGGGGCTACCCCTCTTGTGCGCCTAACGTTCGGCACCACGTGTTTGCTATCGGGCTCCGGCTGTCCGAGCGGCCCATGCGGCCACGCCAACTCCGAACTTAGAATATTTTCAAGGCACCGAAATTCGCCCATTACCTCACAAGATAAATTCGGTGATTGTCTCCTATCTCTTAGCCAGAACGTAAAAACTTAAAAGCAGCCACTCATTTGGAAACACAGGAACAGTTCAACAACAACCTTTCCAGTATTTATTATTCTTAATATTGACACCTTCTAACTGCTACCTGTTCATCCTTTACTAATAAATTAATAACTCGCTTTCCACTCGTTTCCTCACTGTTAATGACTTCAGATTCCTCCTGTAGATCGTGCTCAACTTCCCTTCTCTCAAACCCTTTGGAACATCTCGAAGTTAGACATATACTAGCTGAACTGCTTTCACTATTCTCTCTCTTAACAGTAGTAACCAGTGATACATGAAACTACGTCACTAAATCTGATGTCTCTCTACGAATTACGCGTATTCGTCGTCAACTTTATCCTCTTTCTCATCCACACATAATAACTGACTTCATTATCATTTTCCTTTACTGCCTACACTTCACCCACAATCTCCACGATTAGATCCTGTGATTCTTCTTTTTTGTGTCCTCCCATTTTTTTCATGATCAGGTTCCTCCTCAGTTTCACTGTGCTTGTTTTCCGGTTTATCGGACTGAATTTTGTTACGTATCTGTGCTGATGTGTTCGCTCTGGCCCTTTAAATTCAAATAATCTTCCAATCCGCCATTAATCAAGCATATTTTAAGTTTACTAGTCTTGTTTACCTCATTTGTATCTTCCTTGCAACACTTTCGAATTACGTTATTTCGTTGTGACCATTTTAAAGAAATGCGGCTAGTGGAGTCAAGTTACTGCTTTGCATTCTGAAAATACTAGTAACTTTAGATATGGTTCAAATGGCTCTGAGCACTATGGGACTTAACATCTGAGGTGATCAGTCCCCTAGACCTAACTAAGGACAACACACACATCCATGCCCGAGGCAGGATTCGAACCTGCGATCGTACCAGCAGCCTGGTTCGCGAATGACGCGCCTAGAATCGCTCGGCCACAACGGCCGGCCTTTACATATGGGATTTAGTTTTTCACATTATTTGATTCTGCAAACTTGCACCTTGCACGCCCGCCTCTTGTCTAGTACATACATCGGTTCTGTCACGCGTTGGTGAGGGCGATCTGTAAACAGGCCACGATGCCTTGCCACCTCGCAACAGCCAAAATGTCCGCGTCGCGGGCTCTGCTGCTGCTGCCGACCAGCAACGTGGCCCACCTGCCGCCGTGCCGCCCCACGTCACAACCGGTCAGCCCCCTCGCTGCCATCTCCGTTAGGGTTCTGGCCTTAACGCCCGGGGCGCGTACTTCCGACGTCCCGCCGCCCATGCGTGTTTACGGCCCTTAGCTGCCGCCTTGCAGGCGCCGCGGTATTCCGCGCTTCGCGACGTGACGACTGTAGTAAAGCGTAGATGTGTACTTAGGCACTGCAGCCATTTGAACTTTAAACTTTTATGAGCATAGTTAATAGAAGGTTTGTTGAATGTGTAATTGTTCTTAGATAAGCACGTAAGATGTATGTCGGTTGGATAATTAACGCCTCTGCGATTTAACACATACTGCTTTTAACCTGTGTGCTGCAGTAGATTTCTTGTACTTGTTTTAAACTTTGTTGTCGTTGAAGTGCACTACTGGCCATTAAAATTGCTACACCAAGAAGAAATGCAGATAATAAACGGGTATTCATTGGACAAATATATTATACTAGAACTGACATGTGATTATATTTTCACGCAATTTGGGTGCATAGATCCTGAGAAATCAGTACCAAGAACAACCACCTCTGGCCGTAATAACGGCCTTGATACGCCTGGCCATTGAGACAAACAGAGCTTGGATGGCGTGTACAGGTACACGATACCACAGTTCATCAGAAGAGGTGACTCGCGTATTGTGACGAACCAGTTGCTCGGCCACCACTGACCAGGCGTTTTTAATTGGTGAGACATCTGGAGAATGTGGTGGCCAGGGCAGCAGTCAAACATTTTCTGTATCCGGAAATGCCCGTACAGGACCTGCAACATGCGGTCGTGCATTATCCTGCTGAAATGTAGGGTTTCGCAGGGATCGAAGGATGGGTAGGGCCACGGGCCGTAACACATCTGAAACGTAACGTCCACTGTTCAAAGTGCCGTCAATGCGAACAAGAGGTTATAACACTCCTGTCTGCTACCGCTACACCATAACCTCGAAGCTGGAGGCAGTTTGCAAACAGAATTATCTTGTTATAGCAATTATGGTATGAAGCAACAGAGCAGTGTTACCCTCTGGGAGGATTTTTGTAAAGTTGACCGTGTTGTACCTAACGGAAGTGGCTTATCGGAAATGAAAGAACAGAATTACGTAAATATTTGAAACAGTACCAAACGTAATTTTGCCTATTTGCACTGTTCAACGGATAAAGAAAACGGCCGCCAGCCTAACTAGGCAAGAGAAAGATTAACATTCTCGATAAGGAAAATAGGTATAAGTAACTATAACAGACAAACACAACCTAAACTTGGCCACACACGAGTGCAATGAATTCTGACACACCTATGTTTTAAGATAGAAGCTAACGACTGGAGCAGCACAAAAAAACTATTTGCACAGTTATAACACGTACAAAAAAAAAACACTATCACTTTCAGGGCTTACATAAAGTGAATGGTCTTTATAATATTACTACTAACATGCACTTCTAATGCACAAGATACACAAACACTTAGCAAACATGAATATATAAAGTTTCACAACTGCAGCTTTCTCACTTTTACTACTGCGAAACACAATACTGACCAAATTGCAAGAAACTGACTCACCTTTTAGGATTTATTACAGACAATACTGTGATCATTTACTAAGCAAAACGTTATAAGCCTCAGTCTTGAGAAATTTTAATTTGAAGTTGGCAACAAAACATTAATAAGAATTTTTACTAAGAATGTTATTTTCAGCAAGCATCATTAACTCTAACTCACTTTCTTGCCACATTAACTTTAACTTTACTACGTTCAAGAGGCATTAATTAGAAAACTGGAATTTTAACGTACTTTCAGTAAGGACACTCGGTAATCACTTTACTTCAAACGGAGAGGACCCTGAGAGGTGTTATGATGAGGAAAAAAATCAAGGTAGGTACATAAATTCAGATACACATTACCTTATATTTCAGCATAATAACACATCCATTAAGCTGATCCTTCACTGTACATCCTTATAATCATTACGTTGCAATGATTGCGCAATGTGGTGGCAACTGCATGTTGGTAGGTGGATTTGCAGGCAGAATTGCTGGGCTCTGTCATTTCTTGGTGGCGAAGATAGATACGCATTCCAGAATAGCCCAGCTATTTATCCACCCATCCGAGGCATTGGAAAATAACAGAAAAGCCTCTCTCGAAACCAGCACTATTCAACTTTTGCACAGCAGCGCACGGACTCGTAGCTCATCTCAGACTGCTGGCTCGTCCCCGACTGCTGGCTCGTCCCCGACTGACTATCAGTTCCACCTTTTCCACCTATGCCAACCACATTTTGCGCGCGTTGCGCTGTTCCGTTCCCGAGGGGAACCCCTACACCTTTTACATACAGAATAACTAAGAGCCCTAAGTGAGGATCAGCAGTTTACATAACAGCAAACAAATACATTAAATAAGACAGAACCTTTGCACATATTAACATGTCTACAAAAATTATTCACACAAAATTACAATCATATACAGTAAGTTTTGTTCCCTCCAAATGGGACAAAGAATATAAATTGTAGATACACTACTTTGTATTGAACCAAAACATGAAGTCAAAGTTTGTACAAAGAAATGAGTATACAATTTTGTGTTATCTATTCAATCAAACACATTTACAGAAGCTCAATGATGAAACATAAAATGAACAAAAAGCAAAATAAATCATTACAGCATTAGAGCTATGGTGTTACACATGCCCCATGTTTCGTTGAAGTTTCCTGTAAGGGATACTTCAAGGAAACATCCATAACACCTAAGTGGTGTTGGCTAAAGAAAAAAATTTGTACCATCCAACTTCAGTTGGGAGAAAAAAAAATACACATAGTACAAATATACAGTATATACACTAAGAAATGCATATATTTCTTTCAAAAACATCCTCAAAGTAAAGCATTTATAGCAATTTTCATTTTCAGACTAGTTTACGGAAATTAATTTTGCACCTTTACACAAAATACCTTTAAGCATGTTCATTTTACACACATACAGTTGAAATAATAGACAAACAATACACAAAATAAATCTGCATATTAGGAGAATAGGTATAGCCTTCAAATAAAAGAAAAGGAAATAAACACACATACAATAGCACAGAACATTTTAACTCAACAAAACACAAATTTGTCTTTCAATGTTGTTAAAGAATGTAACTTTCAGAGACACACAAGTATACTCATGATCACAGTACATTTTGCAGGGTTCAGTAGTTAATGTTCAAAATTTCAGTTTGCATCCATCAATGCACAAAATTTTAGACAAACAGCTATGAGAACTTTTTCCAACTGACTCTTTAAATACAAAAGTAAGTTTTCAAGGTTTTCTCAAAACAATTAACTTTAAAGCTGCTCTTCATTAATAGCAGTCCAAAATGTTTGTTGCACATAAACACATTAACCTATCCAGAACCTATCTTTAATCATCACTGCTGTATTTTAAAAACAGACAGTCCAAAACTTTAAGTTCTTCCAAAAAAGCTAGCATCAAAACATCTACATCTATTTGAATGAGAATTGATATATATTTTGTAATAAATTTTCACTGACTTCAGAAAGAATAGTCAGTTCATAACACATTGATCAATAAACCTAACTACGTTCACTGCTTGCCTCAGCACTAGCAGTCTATATTATACATTCTGCCCATTATTGTTTTGGCAGTTTTTATCTATAAACCTTTAGGCACAAAAACACAATTTAGATTAAGAACACTAAAACCGTCATTTTTCAATTCATACACTGCCTCATCCTCTAGGTTTGGCAGTTCGTAACCACTTATCAACTTTTTGCCCCACAATGGCAAGTCCTTTGGCTACTGCTCACACTGCATATTTGGGTAGCCCTCAGCTTTAGGACCACTGCAATTTTTATTGTTTCGTCTTGTTTAGCTGCCCAACAACATACTTTTGAGCAGTTTATTGTCATCATCTTTGTGTTTTTCATCATTACGTCACATCTTTGGTAACATTTGCATTAATGGTACAAAATATAAAACCTGCAACTTTGAAACAGTAATTAGACACTGGCAACAAAACCATTTTTTTTCAAATGTCAACACCAGGTAACATATACATTAATCAAGTAAATTTTAAATGACATGTTTGGTATAAGGACAATAATCAGGGCTTATTTGAGAGTCCCTGATTTGTGTTTTTTTTTTCACTTTCTTACTCAGTAATATTTCTTTTAAAGTCAGTATCAAGTTGAACTACACATTCAGGCCATTAGATATGTCAAGCTCAGAACAATAATTTTACATCCTACTGTGAGTTCTGCCCACTTTTGGTGGCATTAGACACATACCTCTCTAATCTATATCATGTACACTAGTCAGGTTTATCCCCTCAGTCTTAAACACACAACATTTTTCATCACCGTTCTTACCCATTTCTATACAACCATCTTTAGACATTAATCATATTAGATTATTCACTTTAAACATTACCTTTATTCACACCGGTATTTTTCTGCATAGAAACATTTATTCATTTATTTTAACTGCATATTCCTATTTCTTTTTTTTTCTGTATCCACTATATTTTCATTATTCCTGGCCATTTTCTAGTATACCCATATTATTTATTCAATTACTTTTCTCAAAAACATTTATCTTTAGTCACATTGCACAAGGAAAATTTAGCATTATTAATATTTTCATCATCTTTCAAATTCACTACAAAAATTTAAATAAATATACCTATATTTTTGGGAACCTCACTTTAAAATAACTTTCAATTAGTGTTAAATTTTAAGTTTGGAGCAATTGGTTACAATCGTGGCTTGAATACTGGGATTCAGTTATTTTAAAGTTGAATTCACATTTTGTATAACACGATTCAATATAAAAAAGGGAAGAAAGAAAGAAGACAGTCAAAGTTCCGAATGAAGAAGGGGAAGGTTGCCAACACGAAAAGAAACGGAAGTAGTGCTGGCAACGACTCGGGTCCCTGGTGCTCGTCAGGCACCTGACAATGCAAAGAGTGCATTGCCCCCTGAGGGTTGAACAACCCTCATCTGAGGACATGAATCTTTAAATAAATCACATACTGCAAACATAAGCCCTTTCTGATTTTTAAGCATATTAGAAATAAATTATTATCTTGTGGAGTTCTTTGCACTTTCATAAAGTAACCATAATCATCATTATTCCTAAAGTTCTTATGTTTCTCACACTACATGGCCCTCTCTTCATAATTAGGCTGGCAACAATAAGTATTCAGTTGAAATTAAACAGTTCCTAAGCAAATAAATAAGCAACCTGCCCCAGGCCTCAAGGTCAACAAAACAGTAATTCACTTTCAGGTAACACTGAGCTACAGTAATAATACTAAAGTCATGCATTATATTAACAAAATAAATACATATACAGCATCCTGCCCCCAGTCTCTTCATTAACAAGGCAGTCTTTTATGGTTCAAAAACAGTGACTTAAATCTGGTGGCTTTTTAGGCTTACTATTTTCTACATCTTTCACTATGCTATTCAGATCTTGCCAACGTTTTGTTTCATCAGGTGGCTTTTTAGGTTTTGAAATTTCAAAGTCTTTAGCAAGATACAACATCTCCTGTCCTGCTATCATTTTATCAGGTGGTTCTTTTTGTTCCTGTAATTCACACTCAGTTAAAACATTTATTAAGGCTTGCCCCAGTATAGTATCATCTGGAGGTTCCTGTAAATTATGCCCCTGTGTTACATTAATAAATAACTCATTCGGTTTTGGCCCAGTTCTACTTTCTGTATCTTGCTTTAGAAAAATGTCACTAATTTTTTCGTACCCTCTGTCAGTAAAAGTATATTCACTTTCGTTTACACCTGAAAATCCATCTTCACTGGAGTCATCACTACTCTCTTCCTCACCATCAGATTCACCTAAGTACGCGACTTTTGAACAATAGGGAAAGTTAGTATACTCATTCTTATCTGTATTCATATACCCTTCATCACCTGAACTATCACTGATCTCATTTTCGTCATCAGATTCGAGCAGGAATGCAACTTTTAAACAGTGAGGCAAATTATCACTAGATGTTTCAGTCACTTCGTATTTCGACTCATTTTCTACACAATGTACACCGTTTGGACAGTCAGACACTTCTGTTATATCACTTTGAACGATTTCGGCCTTAACTTCATATTTAGTATAATCGTCATGTACTTCGATAACTTTCATTTCATTTTCTTCCATGCTATCAGTTTCAGGCAATCGTGCGAAATTACCACACCCTTCTACCTCAGAATCACTAAACACATTTCCATCAACAACAATTTTGTCTGCACTGTTTACAATGCAATGTTCACTGACGTCCTCCTTTACATCATTTTTACCTATTATTAATTGAGCACACGTCTTTTGCGTGGCATATTCTACCTCCCTTTCCTCTTTATTCATCATAACTCCTCCCACATCTACGTCCTTTACCTCATACACATCATTAACAGTGCCAATATTTCCCTTTTCACTCGCCTTTTCTGTCTCCCTTTCATTCTTTAATAAAGTCTTTTCGCACGAATCCGATACGAAGTTATCTTTATCATATGACGCATTAACTTTATTTTCATTTCTACGTTCATTTACTACTGAAACCGGCCATCGGAAGTGTTCGATCCCGCCTCTTCTGTCTCTCTCTACGGCAGCCATCTTGTTCTGACGTCTGCCATTTGTGTCTGCTGCCAAATGCAATGTACGCTGCTCCGGCAAACGCTGGCCCGAGCACGAACAGTCACGTGACTTCGCACTGGGAACGCCACTATGTATCACTCCGCGCCCGTCTGCTATAGGCGCGCCCTTAACCTTCCTGCCTCGTGGTTTACATCTTTCCTTTTCGAATCTAATATTGGACATCTTTTCTTTGGGCCCAATACCAGTTTCCGCGTGAATCCGGCCCGTAACACACGCGGTTTTCAGTTTTCCATTTCTTCTCTATTTTGGAAATTCCGCGCCATGTATCCTCTGCCGCGCGTCGTAAAATTTCCCCTGCCTCTCGCACGACCTCTTTGAATCGTGTTTACACGAAATCTATCATTTTCCTGTCGTTCGTTTTGGTCATTATCTTCGCGCGAATAATTGTTGTTATGACGGGGACGGGACTCGCGATTTCTTCGCCAGTGATCTTCATCCTCTACCCTTTCCAAAAACGCGAAAAAACTACTGTGGGTACTCCCAACATACCGTTTAGAATCCTCAGGCAGTTTCTGCCAAAGAACCCAAACGATCTCGGCTTCAGTTCTTCTTGCTTTTAAGTGTATTAGTTTTCTGTACCATGGTTCGCAAAATTCTTTCATGGTTTGCCTACCTCTGATATCGTACAGTCTGGCCATTAGAAATTCACGCCACAACTGGTCTTGTTTTTGTTCTGACCAGTACTCGTCAATAAATTTTTGTTTAAAATTTTCAAAAGACATCTGGTTTGTATCCAGATTCTACCCCCACCTTTTAGCTTCTCCCGTTAATGCACTAATGACAACATAGATCTTTTCCTGATCGGACAAATATTCAGGAAAATTTCTTTCGCAGTTCTTTATAAAGTCTAGGGGGTGCCATCCGTTATGCCTTTTTACAGGGTCGAATTTCTCTTCGCCCTCTAATATTTTACTGAGGGGCATTCTTTCAGTAATATTTGTAGGTCCGATTTGTATTTTTCTTTCCAAGTCATACATTTTGCCTTGGATTTGTGAAGTGTTATGTTCACACTTCTTTTCGCAAGTAAGAATCTGTTTGGTTAGAGTTCTGCTTGTTTCTGTTACAGACTGTTTGATCTGTGCAAATTCCTCGTTACATTCAGTTTGTATTTCGGATTTAATACAGAATACCTTTTCATCCACTTTAGTACAGACTAGGGGTTCTATTTGATCTTGGATTTTAATTACTTCTGTGTCAAATCTTTCGTTAATGTCATCGATTTGTCCCTGTATGTTGGCAATATTGCCATTGATGACAGTAATTTCGCTTTTGAGGTTTTTAATTTCATTGCTCACAATGTCTACTTTTACATCAACCTTCTCAATCTGGTTACTAAGATTCTTGCCCTGCTCTTGCATTTGTTTACTAATATCACTACACTGTGTTGTAATTAACTGCCCCTGTGCTGCAATTAGCTGTCTTTGTTCTACATTTTGTTGCCCCAGTGCTGCGATTTGTGCATTAATATTGTCATTTTGCGCAGACAGTATTCTAAGTAAGTCAGTCAGATCAAGTGTCTTTTCACTTTTAGATTCTATTGCCTTTTCGTGTTCAGATCCTACACCCCTTTCTGTTTTTGGTGATTCAAACATATCCCGCGATTCATTAACATAACCACTGTCTTCCACAACATCGCTCATATTGCCTTGCTTAGTATGCGCGACATTCATAGCTTCGATCTGTTTATTAACATCGGCGTGGTACCGTACGTAATTTAACTCGCGCACACTGCCATCTGTTGGTGTGCTGCTTAAACTGCTCTCGGTTGCATTCTGCTCTCGCGTGTCTAGATTTATTTCTAGTTTCCTGTCCATTTTAACTATTATTAAGTACTGATACCTTTAGTTTCCAATATAAACTGAACTTTCACTATCCGTTCTGTCAAATAATGTACAGGTTCGTGCCGCTGGACGTTTTATGTTCACTCTATGTTTGTACAATGTTAACTACTTATAATTTTTTCCGTCTGTAGGTGCAAACTGAACAACGTCCTGTCACGCGGCGCCACGTATAACACTGCAACAGCGTATTTACGTAGCTTATACTATGAAGTACCAAGTTTGGTTTATTACGAAGTATGTCCCCAACAGAACAAAATAGTCCTGTCACGGTCGCCACGTATAACACTCCTGTCTGCTACCGCTACACCATAACCTCGAAGCTGGAGGCAGTTTGCAAACAGAATTATCTTGTTATAGCAATTATGGTATGAAGCAACAGAGCAGTGTTACCCTCTGGGAGGATTTTTGTAAAGTTGACCGTGTTGTACCTAACGGAAGTGGCTTATCGGAAATGAAAGAACAGAATTACGTAAATATTTGAAACAGTACCAAACGTAATTTTGCCTATTTGCACTGTTCAACGGATAAAGAAAACGGCCGCCAGCCTAACTAGGCAAGAGAAAGATTAACATTCTCGATAAGGAAAATAGGTATAAGTAACTATAACAGACAAACACAACCTAAACTTGGCCACACACGAGTGCAATGAATTCTGACACACCTATGTTTTAAGATAGAAGCTAACGACTGGAGCAGCACAAAAAACTATTTGCACAGTTATAACACGTACAAAAAAAAAACACTATCACTTTCAGGGCTTACATAAAGTGAATGGTCTTTATAATATTACTATTAACATGCACTTCTAATGCACAAGATACACAAACACTTAGCAAACATGAATATATAAAGTTTCACAACAGCAGCTTTCTCACTTTTACTACTGCGAAACACAATACTGACCAAATTGCAAGAAACTGACTCACCTTTTAGGATTTATTACAGACAATACTGTGATCATTTACTAAGCAAAACGTTATAAGCCTCAGTCTTGAGAAATTTTAATTTGAAGTTGGCAACAAAACATTAATAAGAATTTTTACTAAGAATGTTATTTTCAGCAAGCATCATTAACTCTAACTCACTTTCTTGCCACATTAACTTTAACTTTACTACGTTCAAGAGGCATTAATTAGAAAACTGGAATTTTAACGTACTTTCAGTAAGGACACTCGGTAATCACTTTACTTCAAACGGAGAGGACCCTGAGAGGTGTTATGATGAGGAAAAAAATCAAGGTAGGTACATAAATTCAGATACACATTACCTTATATTTCAGCATAATAACACATCCATTAAGCTGATCCTTCACTGTACATCCTTATAATCATTACGTTGCAATGATTGCGCAATGTGGTGGCAACTGCATGTTGGTAGGTGGATTTGCAGGCAGAATTGCTGGGCTCTGTCATTTCTTGGTGGCGAAGATAGATACGCATTCCAGAATAGCCCAGCTATTTATCCACCCATCCGAGGCATTGGAAAATAACAGAAAAGCCTCTCTCGAAACCAGCACTATTCAACTTTTGCACGGCAGCGCACGGACTCGTAGCTCATCTCAGACTGCTGGCTCGTCCCCGACTGCTGGCTCGTCCCCGACTGACTATCAGTTCCACCTTTTCCACCTATGCCAACCACATTTTGCGCGCGTTGCGCTGTTCCGTTCCCGAGGGGAACCCCTACACCTTTTACATACAGAATAACTAAGAGCCCTAAGTGAGGATCAGCAGTTTACATAACAGCAAACAAATACATTAAATAAGACAGAACCTTTGCACATATTAACATGTCTACAAAAATTATTCACACAAAATTACAATCATATACAGTGAGTTTTGTTCCCTCCAAATGGGACAAAGAATATAAATTGTAGATACACTACTTTGTATTGAACCAAAACATGAAGTCAAAGTTTGTACAAAGAAATGAGTATACAATTTTGTGTTATCTATTCAATCAAACACATTTACAGAAGCTCAATGATGAAACATAAAATGAACAAAAAGCAAAATAAATCATTACAGCATTAGAGCTATGGTGTTACAAGGTGACTGAGACGTGTAACCAATGGCACCCCATATTATCACGCCGGGTGATACGCCAGTATGGCGATGACGAATACACGCTTCCAATGTGCGTTCACCGCGATGTCGGCAAACACGGATGCGACCATCATGATGCTGTAAACAGAACCTGGATTCATCCGAAAAAATGACGTTTTGCCATTCGTGCACCCAGGTTTGTCGTTGAGTACACCATCGCAGGCGCTCCTGCCTGTGATGCAGCGTCAAGGTTAACCGCAGCCATGGTCCCCGAGCTGATAGTCCGTGCTGCTGCAAACGTCGTCGAACTGTTCGTGTAGATGGTTATTGTCCATCTGTTGACTCAGGAATCGAGACGTGGCTGCACGATCCGTTACAGCCATGCGGATAAGATGCCTGTCATCTCGACTGCTAGTGATACGAGGCCGTTGGGATCCAGCAGGGCGTTCCGTATTACTCTGCTGCACCCACCGATTCCACATTCTGCTAATAGTCATTGGATCTCGACCAACGTCAGCAGCAATGTCGCGATACTATGAACCGCAATCGCGATACGCTACAGTCCGACCTTTATCAAAGTCGGAAACGTGATGGTACGCATTTCTCCTCCTTATACGAGGCATCACAACAACGTTTCACCAGGCAACGCAGGTCAACTGCTGTTTGTGTATGAGAAATCGGTTTGGAACTTTCTTCATGTCAGCCTGTTGTAGGTGTCACCACTGGCGCAAACCTTGTGTGAATGCTCTGAAAAGCTAATCATTTGCACGTCACAGCATCTTCTTCCTGTCGGTTGAATTTCGCGTCTGTAGCACGTCATCTTCGTGGTGTAGCAATTTTAATGGCCAGTAGTGTATTTCATGCTTAGTTGTTGTGATGAGAAGTTTAAAGAGGTATATTTTTGAGGGCTTTCAGTTTATCTCCATGGATTTGCAGCTTACTAAATGTGCTTGGCAGGCAAAGAGTCTCCCAGCCGTTCACGAAATTTTCTTCCATTTCCCTTTCATGTCGTAATCCTTTCTATTTTCTTTGATCGTCCCTGTTTTTATTTTATTTGTGGTAAGGTCCTATGGTTCAATTGGCTCTGAGCGCAATGGGACTTAACTTCTGAGGTCATCAGTCCCCTACAACATAGAACTACTTAAACCTAACTAACCTTAGGACATCACACACATCCATGCCCGAGACAGGATTCGAACCTGCGACAGTAGTGGTCGCGCAGTTCCAGACTGTAGCGCCTAGAACCGAAGGTCCTATGGGCCAAACTGCCGAGGTCATCGATCCCTAGTCTTACAAATCACTTAATCTTAAACTAATTTATACTAAGGACAACACGCAGACCCATGCTCGAGGGAGGACTCGCGCCCCCGATGGGTGGAGGGGGGAGGTGCGTTTACCGTGGCAAAGTGCCCTTAGACCGCGCGACTACCCCGCGCGGCGATCTTCCCTATAACCATCATTTCTGCGCCCTCTGATGAAGGTAGGCTCCTACTCCTTGCTCCACAGACGTGAGCGCCTCAAGGAATCTGTAAGCCCTTGTGCCTCCATACCTCGTCTGCGAGGTTTCCGAAATCGTCGGAGCAGTAAATCCTTGTAACTTGACGGAAGTGCGTTTTTATCGCAAAACAAGGCACAGACGCGAAATCGAAGTTTAGGTCTTGTAACAAAAGCAGCAAACCATTGGATTCCGACTATCTTGGTATTGTCCATAGTTTACTACTGGTACTAGGCGACTCGAGGCCCCAAGCGCATCATGATCATCACCATCAGTTACCTGCTATACTAGCAGGTCCTTTGCCTCTCCATTTTCTGCGATCCATTGCTTCCTTCTTAAGGCTGCTGTATGTTGTACCGTCCGTCATGTCATCCGGTATCTGGAATCTCTTATTTCCTCGCTTCCTTTTCCCTTCTACATAACCTTCTAAAACTGTTTTTATCAGTCCGTCATTCTTTCTTAATATATGCCCAATCCAATTTCTTTTTCTTCTCTTTATTACATCTAGTAACTGTCTTTTCTCTCCCACTCTTCTCAGTACCTCTTCATTTTTTACTCTGTCCATCCAACTTATTCGTTGCATCTTCCGCCATGTCCAGATCTGAAAAGCCTCCAGCCTTTCTCTGTCTTTTTTCCTCATAGTCCACGTTTCAGCGCCATATAGAAGAACACTCCATACAAGACATTTTATGAGTCTCTTTCTGAGTTCTCTGTCCAGACCGCTGCAGGAGATTCTCCTTTTCTTATAAAACGCCTCTTTTGCCATTGCTATCCTTGTTTTAATTTCTGTGGTGCACTTCCAGTCGGTGTCTCTCCTGCTTCCAAGATACTTAAAATTTTGCACCTGTTCTAGTATTTCTCCATTCAGCATAATTTTTATTTCCTTATTTCCTCCTAGTGCCAATACTTTTGTTTTATTTTTGTTAATTTTCATTCCATATTTTTTTCCGATAGTTGCAATTGTGTCCACCAAATCCTGTAATTATTTTTCCCCTGTGGCTAGAAGGACCATGTCATCAGCAAACCTCAAACACCCTACTCTTCTTCCTCCAATTTCTACGCCTTTGTCATCTAATGACCATTGGTCAATCATATTTTCCAAGTAGAGGTTGAAAAGAGTAGGTGATAAACAGCTTGCTCGTCTTACTCCTTTTCCTAGTCTGATCCAGTATGTACTTTCTCCTCTCACTTTAACTGAAACTTTTTGATTAAGATATAATGAGTTTATAAGTCTTCTGGTTTTCCAGTCCACTCTCTTTTCCCTCATTATAGTCACCAGCTTGTCCCAAACCACACTGTCAAATGCCTTTTCTAGATCGATGAAACACATATATAGGTCTCTTCCTTTTTCAATAAACCTTTCTCCCAAGATTCGTAGGAGCCCTATTGCATCTCTGGTGCCCGTCTAAAGCCAAACTGCTCCTCGCCAAGATTCTCCTCCATTACTTTTACAAGTCTTTTATTAATTATTCTTAACATCACTTTGGCTGCATGTAAAATGACGCTGATTGTCCTGTGCTCGCTGCATTTCTTGGTTCCTTGTTTTTTCGGTAATGGAATCATTACAAGCGCATACCCAGTCGTAATTACACGATTAGCACTTGTCTTGCCGAAACCGATACTATGCTGTGTGACATACCGAATTGCGGAACGAAGGGCTCAACTTTTTCTGCCTCCTCTTTCTCGTCTCTCTACATTCTCTTTCGCGACCTTTTATTCTTTTCTGTCTGTGCCTTCTGCTTTTCATTTGTGGTAGTTGCTTAGCTGTAATCCCCCAGAGTGCAGAGAAATTTTGTTGATATAAAGATATGTATGAGGTTGTTTTATTGAGATTATTTTTTAGCAGGCAAGAGGTCCTGTCATTCATGTGGTTGAAGATAATTATGTGCAGTCATGAGTTCCTGTGTCAGCTGTTTTAAGGGACGTTTCTGTTCTACAGATAATGTTTTGTTGTGGAAGGTTAGGCGGATACAATGAATGCTAATTATGTTGCTAATTGTATCAAAGTAGATGATAGAGTGATGATAAATGGTCTACACTCCTGGAAATTGAAATAAGAACACCGTGAATTCATTGTCCCAGGAAGGGGAAACTTTATTGACACATTCCTGGGGTCAGATACATCACATGATCACACTGACAGAACCACAGGCACATAGACACAGGCAACAGAGCATGCACAATGTCGGCACTAGTACAGTGTATATCCACCTTTCGCAGCAATGCAGGCTGCTATTCTCCCATGGAGACGATCGTAGAGATGCTGGATGTAGTCCTGTGGAACGGCTTGCCATGCCATTTCCACCTGGCGCCTCAGTTGGACCAGCGTTCGTGCTGGACGTGCAGACCGCGTGAGACGACGCTTCATCCAGTCCCAAACATGCTCAATGGCGGACAGATCCGGAGATCTTGCTGGCCAGGGTAGTTGACTTACACCTTCTAGAGCACGTTGGGTGGCACGGGATACATGCGGACGTGCATTGTCCTGTTGGAACAGCAAGTTCCCTTGCCGGTCTAGGAATGGTAGAACGATGGGTTCGATGACGGTTTGGATGTACCGTGCACTATTCAGTGTCCCCTCGACGATCACCAGTGGTGTACGGCCAGTGTAGGAGATCGCTCCCCACACCATGATGCCGGGTGTTGGCCCTGTGTGCCTCGGTCGTATGCAGTCCTGATTGTGGCGCCCACCTGCACGGCGCCAAACACGCATACGACCATCATTGGCACCAAGGCAGAAGCGACTCTCATCGCTGAAGACGACACGTCTCCATTCGTCCCTCCATTCACGCCTGTCGCGACACCACTGGAGGCGGGCTGCACGATGTTGGGGCGTGAGCGGAAGACGGCCTAACGGTGTGCGGGACCGTAGCCCAGCTTCATGGAGACGGTTGCGAATGGTCCTCGCCGATACCCCAGGAGCAACAGTGTCCCTAATTTGCTGGGAAGTGGCGGTGCGGTCCCCTACGGCACTGCGTAGGATCCTACGGTCTTGGCGTGCATCCGTGCGTCGCTGCGGTCCGGTCCCAGGTCGACGGGCACGTGCACCTCCCGCCGACCACTGGCGACAACATCGATGTACTGTGGAGACCTCACGCCCCACGTGTTGAGCAATTCGGCGGTACGTCCACCCGGCCTCCCGCATGCCCACTATACGCCCTCGCTCAAAGTCCGTCAACTGCACATACGGTTCACGTCCACGCTGTCGCGGCATGCTACCAGTGTTAAAGACTGCGATGGAGCTCCGTATGCCACGGCAAACTGGCTGACACTGACGGCGGCGGTGCACAAATGCTGCGCAGCTAGCGCCATTCTACGGCCAACACCGCGGTTCCTGGTGTGTCCGCTGTGCCGTGCGTGTGATCATTGCTTGTACAGCCCTCTCGCAGTGTCCGGAGCAAGTATGGTGGGTCTGACACACCGGTGTCAGTGTGTTCTTTTTTCCATTTCCAGGAGTGTATATTATGCTGTCGCCCCAGACGTCAGAGGAAAACTGTTAATCGTGTTTCATTCTACTATGTAACGAGCTTCCATTTGAGACAACTATGCTTTTGGGGTCGTTATGTTGCACCTTCTGCTACCTGTGAACGATTGCTGTAAGCAGAAGCCGCATGGTACAAATAGCTGAACTGGCACAGATGTCGCCTTGCGATAAGCCAGCCACGCAGCCAACTCTTCGCCCTGTCTGCGGTAATTAAGTTTAATTTTCATTTCATTTATAAGTCTTCTATTGCACAGCTTTTGCTTCATTGTGACCTGAATTATATAAAGTATAAATATTAACTGATTGTAGGTAATCGTTAATATTTTATGCGAGAAGGATGGCACAGGTGCATGCCTGTTTTTGTTACATGGAACGTTTAGTATTTCGGAAGATTTTGTGGTGTTTAAACGTACTCTCTCCCGACTACTGTATAGGTCTTTGTCATGTGACTGCATTACAGAGCTTTGTAGTCGAATTTCGTTGTATTGTATTGTATTTCACTTGTAGATCTCATTTGATGAGAAGGTTTAGTTTGTCTTTCGAAAGAATGCATTAAGTTTACCTCAATAAATCTGTTTTCCACGCTACTTTTTAAAAGCCTGCTTCGTTAAGTGTTTCGTTTATTGTCAAATAGAGAATCTACAGCCTCTTTTGCTATGCCTATTCTGTTCGTTTTCTATTGTTCAGTAGATCGTTATATTTCAACTTTTCAGCTTATTGTTGTAACTATTGATCTACTCCTTTGCAGATGAGCTAAATCCATTGTTGGCTCAAAAGCATTTGTTGTTGTTGTTGTGGTCTTCAGTCCAGAGACTGGTTGATGCAGCTCTCCATGCTATACCCGATCCTGTGCAAGCCTCTTCAACTCAAAGTACCTACTGCAACCTACATCCTTCTGAATCTGCTTAGTGCATTCATCTCTTGGTCTCCCTCTACAACTCTTACCCTCCACGCTTCCCTCAAATACTAAATTAGTGATCCCATGATGCATCAGAACGTGTCCTACGAACCTATCCCTTCTTTTAGTCAGGTTATGCCACAAAGTCCTCTTCCCCCAAATTCTATTCAATACCTCCTCATTAGTTACGTGATCTACCCATTTAATCTTCAGCATTCTTCTGTAGCACCACATTTCGAAAGCTTCTATTCTTTTCCTGTCTAAAACATTTATCGTCCATGTTTCACTTCCATACAGGGCTACACTGCACACAAATACTTTCCGAAAAGGCTTCCTAACACTTCAGTCGATACTCGATGTTAACAAATTTCTCTTCTTCACAAACATTTTCCTTGCCATTGCCAGTCTACATTTTATATCCTCTCTACTTCGACTATCATCAGCAGCGTCAGAAGCATTTACTTCGGGTATTTTCTTTTAATGTGTCACTAAGAGTTAAAAGTAATTGCACGTTTTGAATTCTGATGTCCACTGAACTGAACTGCTGAAATTCAACACAGAGATACACTTTGTCACCCTATTCCTGTTTTAAATTTAAAATAAGTACTGCACCAATGGTCTGAACTGAGCCTTCTTAAGTGTTTTTCTCTATGTAGCCTTACATTTAGTTTTGTCATACAAAAGTTAAGATCCTTTCACGTACAAATTTGGTATCGCTCCGTACTTCATGTTTAACCTGTCAGAAGTCTTTCTTTTTTCTTTTTTTTTTTCTTTTTTTCTCGCGCACTCAGCATCTTACCGCTGGATCATATCACCAGTATGTTTTAAAATACATATGATTATTTCAAGCTCGTTTTAGGAAAAATACGTGTGCTGTGCCGGTTGCTAAAAGTGCCACCTTCCCCTCACCCCTATCCGCTCTTTCCTCTCGCGCAAGATGTATGTTAGGCCGCAGATAATACCCCCCTACATCAACCTACATACCATTTGCCGTTTTCCATGGGTCCCTTGCACAGGAGCCTCTGGAATGTGGAAAGAGTCAAAGTTTTCTTTTCTTTTCTTGTTTTTCTCTAGAGAGAAGCACCATTAAAAATTGTCGACGCCACACATGCACGTTTCTTCTTCCCCACCTTGCAAGCCACGTGCTCTTCTCCTGTCAGTCGGAAGTTTATTTACAAACAGTGCAGGTGCTTCCGTCACACTGAACCACGATCTATCTGTGAAACTTTCCGTCTTTACGAACTGATTATAAACTCACTGCACTCTTTCCCCACTCTTATGTGAAGTTTTATGAGTAGGACGAAGATGTTAGTTTTTTGTCATTGTAACTACACACTTTATTTATCTTTCCTTGAGTTTTGTCTGTGTATTTCTCCATGCCTACAACTTCGTTTTACAAGCTTATTTTATGCCATGTAAAGGTCTCCTGCTAGGCTAAAAACAGTAAATTCTATGAACAGTTGAAAAGATAGATATTTTATAGAACCTCGTCGTTTTAGAGAAAAAAATAAGGTTGTAACTTCACCCATTTTCAACTAATAATAAAACAAGTTCTGATCTGGTGTTGTTTTTCAGTTTTTCTAGTTACAATCTTAGTTGTAGAGGGCAGTTCAATAATAATTATTGGGACATGTTTGCAGAACATTGTGGTTGAGTGACAGTATTCGGAAAACCATTAAATCTGTGTATTACACTGAGCACTACATCTGATACTTTCTTGGATCATTACCATATTTTATCTTCTTAGATAATGGGAATTAGTAATTTTCCACGTGTTTCCTGAAAAAGGGATTTACAGTGGTATCCTGGTTATGATGAGATAACAGGCAATATTTTTGCACAAGATAATCGATATTAACGGTTTGACACAGATCTGTTTCCTCAAGTACTTGGTCTTTATGTTCTTTTTAAAACTGTGATGTAATAAGGCAATAAATATTGATGACTTTATTTTGTGTTTCTGTAAATTAGATAAGCATTTAAAGGAGTACGTGTTTTCTACAATGAATGAGTCTATGTGGGAACTGCATTATGACTAGGAAGCCCTTACACTAGATGCATTCACCCAACAAATAATAAAGGTCATACTAAATCCTCATTTTGCAGCTGGACAATATCGTGTTGGATTTTGAGCACTAATGTATGAAAAATACTGATTTTAAGTACCCATTTATGAGAGCTATGCTATTTGTTGTGCAAACCAGTAACCATTCAGATCACATTTCAACCTTGTCAATTTTCATTTGCCTCAATTATGACTAATTAATTGATACGTAAATATGTGGTGTGCATACGGACTATTATCCCATGAGCTAATTTTAAATGATTTTTAACTAAATGGGTACATCTTCTCTTTTTGCTTTCCTTAGATTTTCACTATTATTTGGCTGTATTGGCAATTTCCGATTATGTAGTTAACACAGTGATGGTTTAGCAGATGCACTGGCTAGTTTAAGCTACCGTTTTTTCTGTTGAAACTACTGAGCAACTTTTATCTGTTTGTAATATTTCACTGTCTCTCTCTCTTACTGTGTACTCCTAAGTATGCCATATTGTGTCACATTTTGAAGGACTATTACTCTTTTGAGGTAATACAAGGTAAATTGAGAAGTTAGAATTTTAATATTAGAAATTCATGGGTTGTTTTGTGTAGCCATTTATGTCTCGTAATTATCCACAAAGCCTGTATTTTGTCAGTATACTGTCTTCTAAACTGATCCAGACGCCATATTTGTTTACAAGTGTGGCAGTATACATGTGATGTGTGACGACAGCAAAAGGAACCTGTGACCACTGGAGGCAGTGCCACAAGTTCCATCCAAAAATCGTAACACAACACACACACAAATGTAATACTAACTAATGTAAATCCACCCGATGATGGAGGTTTAAACCTTCGAAACGCGTCGTGGAAATAGATAAAACGGTGACTGGTAACAGTAACCTTGTTGTTTCATTTAATGAGAGAACTATCCCTTGGAACAATCTGCTTATATATTATGTTTAAGAGGTAGGGTTTGGGTTATGTGTTTTATGGTAACCCACCTCTCGGATTTAGTAATTGAATTCCACGTGTTAATATTTTGTAACGTGTGGAGCTTTGTACAACTCTTATCCACAAAAATAGTCTGATGACATAGTAAGATATTACTTAGGTTATTACTCTTTTTCACATGTACTGAATTCAGTTCTTACCCAAGTCGGTGTTAATGTTCGCATCAACCTTATCTATAGTTACCACCCAGACATACTGATTTTCAGAGAATTAAGTATACTGTTACATTTATTATACCATCATATTTTAGTATTAGTCCCACTATGTGTCAGCCGGATTAATATTTGACAGAAAACTCAAATAATTCTGTTTTTCTAGGGGCACCTGTAAACCAAGTCTATTCAGTACCTCCTCAACAGCTACGTAATCTACACACCTGATCTTCAGCATTCTATCATTTTAAAAGCTGATATTCTCTTCTTGTCTAAACTGTTTGTTGTCCATGTTTCGCTTCCAGACATGGCTACACTAAATACCAACATTTTCAGAGAAGGCTTCCAATTCTATATTCGATGTTAACAAATTTCTATTCTTCAGAAGCCCTTTTCTTGCCATAGCAAGTCCACATTTTATGTCCTCTCTACTTCGGCCATCATCAGGTTTTTGCTGCCCAAATAGAAAACTCATTTACTAATTTATGTGCCTCGTTTTCCAATGTAATTCCCTCAGCATAACCTGATTTAATTCGAGTACACTGCATCATCATTGTTTTTCTTTTGTTGAAGTTCATCGTATATCCTCCTTTCAAGGAGCTGTCCATTCCGTTCAACTTCTCTTCCAAGTCCTTTGTTGTCTCTGACGGAATTACAGTGTTACTGACAAACCTCAAGGTTTTTATTTCTTCTCCCTGGATTCTAATTCCTACTCCGTATTTTTCTTTTGTTTCCTTTACTGCTTACTCAGTACACAGATTGAACGACATAGGGGATCGGCTCCAACTCTGTCTCACTCCCTGCCCAACCACTGCTTCCCTTTCATGCCCTTCGACTCTTATAACTGCCACCTGGTTTCTCTGCCAATTATAAATAGCCTTTCACTCCCTGTATTTCAACCCTTTCATCTTCAGAATTTGAAAGAGAATGTTCCAGTCAACACGGTCAAACGTTTTACCTAAGTCTACAAATGCTATAAATGCTCCTCACAATATCCTTAATGTAACTATTACATAAAGTTAATAAAAGTTTATAGAGCTCATGAGGATACAAGCGACCGTCAGCAGAGCTAGTCCCTGAGCTCAACTATCTTCAGACGGTAATCCCTCCTCCAGTTGTAAATGGCGAAATGTTTCTCTTCTCATTTCTCATATCCAAACTCAGGCAATGAGCTTCTGATGGCCATATATTTTACACAATATTTCTCTACCTTGGATGAATCCTTTTTTCTAAATTAAGATGAAATTACCGAATGGTATATTCCAGAAAAATAAATAAGTTCAAATAAGTTTTATCTTTCAACAAATGAATCACTATAATTCGTTTCATAATTTCGAAGTACTTTACTACTGGCTCTCCTCGCCTCCACCTGCTACAGTTGGCTTTCGGCAATCACGTGCAGACATCAAGCAATTGCCATGATATAGACGTCTCTGTGATTGGCGGTTTGTTTTATATGTGAGTAAAATGCAGGGCTCCGTGATTTGCTAAGCAGTGTTCCTTAATAAGACGATGAAAATATTAGACGAAAATTGGGCACAGACAGACTGACTGTTTCGTTTTAATGCCTACTGAAATACTCAGCTCTCAGGAGGAGTGCAAAAGATTTCCGTTTAGTCTTAGAATCTCTCTGACTGGCTCAGTGTCGTGGTTTAAGACTTAGTTAAAAATGATGCCAAGAGGGTGGCTGTTTCGTTTTAATGTCTGGTAGAATACTGGACCCTGATTGGTTAAAAGGAACGAGGTGGAGAAAGGGAACACTGTATTGCTTAGGATGGGGGCGTGGCTTTGTAAGTGGGTGAGGCTTACGAAAGGGCCGTGTCTTAGGAAGTGGGCGTGGTCACTCAGTAATAGAAAAGTACCCGTAATGCTACACATAAACAAAATGGGCTAGAATGCCCATAGATGTACTACTTGTTTCAAGAAGCCACAGTTTCTTACATAAATTTATGCTGCCGCAGATGAGTCACAAATACCTTGATTATTCCCCATAGTGGTCTACATTGACTAGTAATTAATCTGAAGTTTACCGATAAACGCGCTGATCCATGTGAATGAGTGAATTATATGTTCAAAACAAGTGTGGCACACGTTCCATTTCGTCCTTGATTGAGGTCAGAAATAAAATTCCCAATTATTTTCAGTTGATGACTTAACTGATCTGATTATACCTGTACTCAGTATAAATTTGATCCGAGAACAACTATAGACTTAACATATACAAATGTACGAATATACGTTTTCATGAAAGAAGTATAAAAAGTTAGAATGAAGCGTAATTTGAGAATAGTCAGAAAAACTAAGGATGATGGTATCTGTCACAGTTTTCCATGGCGATTTTTCAATACAGTAACACCTTTGGGATCAAGTAGTACACTTTGTTTTCTGAAGTTCTACTAAATCACAGGTCACTATTTTCATTTGGCGCCCCATAACTCCCGGATGATCTATGAGGTCAGAATAAAGGATGACAGCCAGAAACAGTTGCAGGATAGAATTTTTTTATTAAAACTCTTGACCACGGTTTCGGTACATATAAACATACCTTCATCAGAAGTAAAACTTCTAAAATTACATCATGCCATGGAGAAATAAAATAATTATGCCAAAGGCGTCGTCAGTAATTTAAAACATCTCCATTTATACGACATGTGTAATGGGCACATGTCGTATAAATGGAGATGTTTTAAATTACTGACGACGCCTTTGGCATAATTATTTTATTATTCTCCATGGCATGATGTAATTTTAGAAGTTTTACTTCTGATGAAGGTATGTTTATATGTACCGAAACCGTGGTCAAGAGTTTTAATAAAAAAATTCTATCCTGCAACTGTTTCTGGCTGTCATCCTTTATTCTGAAGAATTTTAACAGTTGCTGCTGCAGCCATGTTTAAAATCTTGAGATCTATGAGGTACTTTTTATACTATTCGGCTTTGATAAATATATATTTATTTCTGAAGTAATATTCGTTGATTTTCTTAAAACATTTGGATTTGTTTATTAGCTTGCAGAGTTAGGCCTGCATTATGCTGAAAAATAACTTGCTCAAAAAATCATAAAATACATTTTATGCATTATTTGATAGTGTGCTAACGTCCTTCTTGATAACCTTTAATGATGTTAGAACGTATTGCTTCGTTTATAGAAGACGTACCACAGATATTTAACAGAGTAATGCCAGCCTTATCGCATGAGAACAGACAAAATGAACTCATCATACTCCTTATGGCTGCAGGAAGTCTTGCAAAGATTTAATTTAATTGTATTTTCTTTGGCAGATGGAATTTTAATGAAGTATTTGCGATTGAATATGTCTTATAATACTGTCAAGCGCACAAATAAACCGATTTTTATGAATCTGGCGGTTCTGGAGATCAAACGACTCTGGTAACAGCTTTCCTCGGAGGGATATTCCTCCCACGCAGACTACTTTACTGAGCGGTTAGCCAAGTCCCTCTGCACCTGACTTGATCGAAGTTATTTTTTTCCCCTGTGCTCCACTGTAATTGAATTTAAATTGAAGATCCAAGCAGAATTCTCCTCGGTTCTGTACCAGAGTAAAAATGTAAATTTATATTGTTACAATCTGATATTCCAAATGAGATCCAAAAACTGTTTGGCGCAAAGGGAAGCGTGGCGTACCTCTGGAGCCAATAAAGTTCTTTCATTAAAAACACTCTTATCAGACTTCCGCCGTCACACTCCGTCAACAAATAACGATGTTACCCTGATACTAACTCAAACGTTTGTCATCTGTCACTCAGGAACAGCGTTGTTTAAGGCTGTGTTGCTGCCTGTAAGTAGGCCTACAGACGCTTATGATCGGCTACAAGTGTCAGTCATCTCGCTGTATATTGATGGAAGTAATTCTGTCGGGAAGCTGCACTCTGTCTGATGGGGACTTTTACCTATAATACGTTAAATGAATTCGCAATTGCGAATGAGGACAACCCTCAGCTATAGAATAGAATGACGAAAATGAAAATTTGTGCCGGACCGAGACTCGATCCCGGGTTTCCTGCTTGTTGCGAGCGGTCGCCTCACCATTTGGCTATTCTCGTACGACCGACGCCCAGACCCAAACTTCTGTACGTCGTCAACCATGCGTCTGCGACCTGAAGTCGCTCATCCATTATGTATACATCTGCATCTACATGGATACTCTGCAAATCACATTTAAGTGTCTGGCTGAAGGTTCATCGAACCACCTTCACAACTCTCTATTATTCCAATCTCGTATAGCGCGCAGAAAGAATGAACACCTATATCTTTCCGTACCAGTTCTGATTTCCCTTATTTTATCGTGGTGATCGTTCCCCCCTATGTAGGTCGCTGCCAACAAAATATTTTCACATTCGAAGGAGAAAGTTGGTGTTTGGAATTTCGTGAGAAGATTGCGTCGCAACGAAAAACGCCTTTCTTTTAACGATTTCAAACCCAAATCCTGTACAATTTCTGTGACACTCTCTAACCTATTACGCAATAAAACAAAACGTGCTGCCTTTCTTTGAACTTTTTCGATGTACTCCGTTAGTCCTACCTGGTAAGGATCCCACACCGTGCAGCACTAGTCTAAAAGAGGACGGATAAGCGTAGTGTAGGCAGTCTCCTTAGTAGATCTGTTACATTTTCTAAGTATCCTGCCAATAAAACTCAATCTTTGGTTCGCTATCCCCGCAACATTTTCTAAGTATCCTGCCAATAAAAATCAATCTTTGGTTCGCTTTCCCCGCAACATTTTCTGTGTATTCCTTCCAAATTAAGTTGTTCGTAACTGTAATACCTAGGTATTTAAATGAATTTACGGCTTTTAGATTAGACTGATTTATCGTGTAACCGAAGTTTAACGAGTTCCTTTTAGCACTCATGTGGATGACCTCACACTTATCGTTATTTAAGGCCAACTGCCACTTTTCGCACCATTCCGATATATCTTCTAATAGTTTAGTAGTTTGCTTTGATCTCCTGATGACTTTATTATTCGATAAACGACACCGTCATCTGCAAACAACCTAAGACGGCTGCTCAGATTGTCTCCCAAATCGTTTATATAGATAACGAACAGCAAAGGGCCTATAACACTACCTTGGGGAACGCCAGAAATCAATTCTGTTTTACTCGATGACTTTCCGTCAATGACTACGAACTGTGACCTCTCTGACAGGAAATCGCAAATCGAGTCACATAACTGAGACGATATTCCGTAAGCACGCAATTTCACTACGAGCCGCTTGTGTGGTACTGTGTCAAAAGCCATCCGGAAATCCAGGAATAAGGAATCGATCTGAAACCCCTTGTCAATAGCACTCAGCACGTCATGTGAATAAAGAGCTAGTTTTGTTTCACTGGAACGTCGTTTTCTAAACGCATGTTGACTGTGTGTCAATAGACCATTTCCTTCGAGGTAATTCATAATGTTCGAACACAATATATATTGTATAATCCTGCTGGATATCGACGTGACCGATATGGGCCTGTAATTTTGTGGATTACTCCTACTACCTTTCTTGAATATTGGTGTGACCTGTGTAACTTTCCAGTGTTTGGGGACGGATCTTTCGTCGAGCGAACGGCTGTATATGATTGTTAAGTATAGAGCTAATGCATCAGCATACTCCGACAGGAACCTAACTGGTATACAGTCTGTATTCCCGTAGAGGTCAGACGTTGTACTTGAAAGTCACTTCTCCGGCATCGGCAGATAACTACGATATTGCAGTGCCTGTGTTATTCTAATTAGGATGCAAAATTCCTTTGCACATGTATGTCCAAAGGAACTTTGCATCGTAGTCAGAATAACACAGGCACTGCAATATCGTACAGCCATAATTTTCAGACTGTAATGGCTACCTAAAACGTAACATTTCGCAGTAACTGTCGCTCACAATATCGAAGCTTCAATCACGGTTTTATGATTGCCACGCGCTTGTTCAGACGCTCATGACTGGTTTACAAACAACAGAACACAAGGAACTTTATTATTCTGAATAGCGTTTGTGATATTTTGGGGTGTTTTCCGTAGCATGACTTGTGACCACTCATTCAGATTTCACGTGAACTTCAAACGGTGCGTTTATTTCAGCATTCTTGTGACAGAATGTAGACCTTTCTTCTATGTCTTCTACGTCATGATGAACATGTATCCAACTGCACCACTTTAACCGTTTTATACACGCTCCTGTAAGATTAATGTAACAATCATCTACGTTCGACGCCATCGTGCAATAACCACCCACAGATGACAGGTGGAAGTATCAGTCGTGGAGGGTATGTAAAACGTGCCGTGGGGACGCAGAAATAGTTCAATAATTTTCATAACTCGGAAAAGGAGCGATTTACCTGATGGCACAAAGGTGATGATCATTGGATTGCGGGCCAAGAGTGAGAGCAAGTACGAAACGGTTAATTTTATAAGCAGTTCACGAGACGCGTGGTTGCAGTGTGCCGTGCATGGCAAAATGGCGCTATCCCTAACCATCGGCGAGGAACTGTGATGTATCACTGGCCTTGAATGGTAGGGTGAACGACGGTTGCGGAGGTAGGTACGGCCGATTAGATGTGCAACTGTTCAGGAACTGACCACCCAGGTGAACCAGTGGGTTACCAACAGTGCCTCCCCAACGACCACTCAGCGTATCAGCTTCCGGAGCGGGCGCCTAATTCATGCACTCATGCTGATTGTTGTTAATTGGCGACAAAGACTGCAATTCTCACGCTAATATCGCAACTGGATGCCTACTGAGTAGCAACAGGTGGATTTCTCACGTTTTATGTTTACCGAAAATCAGTTTAATACGTCACGGATGCAAAATACTAACGCGAATTCTTTACAGACGAATGGAAAAACTGGTAGAAGCCGACCTCGGGGAAGATCAGTTTGGATTCCGTAGAAATATTGGAACACGTAAGGCAATACTGACCCTACGACGTATCTTAGAAGCTAGATTAACGAAAGGCAAACCTACGTTTCTAGCATTTGTAGACATAGAGAAAGCTTTTGACAATGTTGACTGGAATACTCTCTTTCAAATTATGAAGGTGGCAGGGATAAAATACGAGGAGCGAAAGGCTATTTACAATTTGTATAGAAACCAGATGTCAGTTATAAGAGTCGAGGGGCATGAAAGGGAAGCAGTGGTTGGGAAGGGAGTGAGACAGGGTTGTAGCCTCTCCCCGATGTTATTCGATCTGTATATTGAGCAAGCAGTGAAGGAAACAAAAGAAAAATTCGGAGTGGGTATTAAAATCCATGGAGAAGAAATAAAAACTTTGAGGTTCGCCGATGACATTGTAATTCTGTCAGAGACAGCAAAGGACTTGGAAGAGCAGTTGAACAGAATGGACAGTGTTCTGAAAGGAGGATAAAAGATGAACATCAACAAAAGCAAAACGAGGATAATGGAATGTAGTCGAATGAAGTCGGGTGATGCTGCGGGAATTAGATTAGGAAATGAGACACTTAAAGTGATAAAGGAGTTTTGCAATTTGGCGAGCAAACTAACTGATGATGGTCGAAGTAGAGAGGATATAAAATGTAGACTGACAATGGCAAGGAAAGCGTGTCTGAGAAATTTGTTAACATCGAGTAGAGATGTGTCACGAAGTCGTTTCTGAAAGTATTTGTATGGAGCGTAGCCATGTATGGAAGTGAAACATGGACGATAACTAGTTTGGACAAGAAGAGAATAGAAGCGTTCGAAATGTGGTGCTACAGAAGAATGCTGAAGATTAGATAGGTAGATCATTTAACTAATGAGGAGGTATTGAATAGGATTGGGGAGAAGAGAAGTTTGTGGCACAATTTAACCAGAAGAAGGGATCGGTTGGTAGGACATGTTCTGAGGCATCAAGGGATCACCAATTTAGTATTGGAGAGAGGCGTAGAGGGTAAAAATCGTAGAGGGAGACCAAGAGATCAATACACTAAACAGATTGAAAGGTGGCTACACTGAGCCACAGCGCCAGAGATCGCGCCAGAGAGTTTTGTTTAGCCGCTCCACTGGCAGTGATTCTTGAGATGTCGTGGTAGTCAGTGCTTGGGGAGAGCTCGTGGCAGAGAGTGATTATTGAGATGTCGTAGTGGGCAGTGCTTGGGGAGAGCTCGTGGTGGTCAGTGCTTGTTAAGAACTCGTAGCAGAGAGTGTTTGTTGAGATGTGCTAGTAGGGAGTGCTTGCTGAGATGTGATACTGAAAAGTTCTTGTTGAGATGTGGTAATAGCGAGTCGGTGTGGAGATATATTGTAATGATTAGAGTGATTTTGGTCAATATATGAAGGTAACGAAACTTGATTTATTTTTCATTATTTCCATGTTTTAAATAATGCGTCATTACAGGTTCAGTCAACAAAGCATCTGGCTTGTGTTCTTGTATTAGAGTGTAATTCTGGTTTTCTTGAGTAATTATGGTATTTTTATTTTCTTTAATTAATTCAGTATAAATGATACTTAAAATTTCTTGTGTTATTGAAGAAGAACCGTGCCAGATGCGTACGTTGAGTCATACTTCCACACACAGAACAGTTACACTTGTGCTTTGGTTTCGTAGGTTTTATAGTTGCTGGGGACTTAATTAATTAATTGTGTTAATGAAAATTTCCATTTCATTCTTTGTTGTTGTTCTATGCAGTCAGATTGCGTAATAATACTAGTCAGGGCCAACCGTTTACGAGACTTCGTAATCGGACAAACAGCTACTAAAGCAAAAAAATTAAAATTATTTGCATTTCATTTAATTAAGCCCACATGCACGTGGCGACCGCTGCTTCGGATCGTCCCTTGGAATTCTTCTGATTGTAAAAATAGTAGACAGTATTGTTGTAGTAATTTGTAGTTTAGTAATTGTAGTCTATTTTGCATGTGTAGATTTGGTAATTGTCATTCTTCTAATGGTATTTATTTTGCAAAATTTCATTTCTGTTGTCTTGTCTACGGGTTTGACAATTAGTGCAATTATTTCAATTGTTCGAATAATCGTGTTTGAGGGAAACATTTCGTGTGAATGGTATTGTTGGAGATAAAGTGTCATTGTGTGTAATTTTCATATAGTGACGAGTTTTGTATGTTTTGTAAATGATTACGCGGTCAATGAAAAAGGCAAAAATGATGGATAGTCAGAATGACGAAATTGTTGACATGGCGAACTCGCCAACACAGGACAACAGTATGATGTATAATGAAGCTGAAAACAATTTAAGAAGTCGGGAAAATAGTCCGGAACCATTTCAAAATTTTTCTCAATCAGAAAATTCACAGAATACGAGATTAACGATAGAAGATTCTGAAATAGTATCGAACACAGATAGCTTTACAGCTATGACGAAGGAAACTGGTTTTGCGGGAAATGTTAGGGGCGAAAAGAATTTTGAAACAGTTAATATGGAGCAGTTGATGAGTGCAATATTAAATTTGGGATCTCGGTTAGACTCACAAGGATCTGAATTAAAAACACGGTTAGACTCACAGGGATCACAAATAGGAACAATTACAGCTGGTATGGGAACAATGGAAACACGGTTAGACTCACTGGGATCACAAATAGGAATAATTAAAACCGAGATGGGAACTTTGGGATCTGAACTAAAAACAGTGGGATCACAAATAGGAACAATTAAAACAGAGATGGAAACAATGGAAACACGGTTAGACTCACGAATAGGGACATGTTTCAAAAATATGAAAGATGAGTTAAAGAAAGAAATCAGAGAAGAAGTGCAACCGATTTTGAATTCTCACAATAATAGATTAATTGCAGTAGAGATTAGGCAAAGGGAACAGGATAGAGAACAGGAAGAAAGAGATCGCGCGATAGTACAAAAATTTTCAGAGTTAAATTTACAACGTGCACACGATAAGGAAGAAATATTTGAGAGAATCGAGGAATCCGTACCAAATGACAGAATAAATAACCTAACACAACAATATGAACAGTTAACTACCAAATGTGTTAATACTGAAACCCGAGTCGCGACACTTACGGAAGACGTAAATAAACAGAAAGAAAAAATAGGTGACTTATCGGAAAGAGTTGAGGAGATTTCAGATAAATTGACAAATCTTAGTTTACATGGGGACAGAGAGTCGGATGATACAGCTCCATTACCATTTGCAGAAACCGAAGAGTACCAGAACATAAATAAGCATGTTGAAAATCAGGGAAAATTTAAAGAACGTGTTAAAAGGGAAGTTGAGGCATTACGAAAGCAAGTCAAACAAATTGAAGGGGAAATTGTAGGAAAAGACAGCAAAAGAAATTTGCAATCACAGATAACAGAGGGGTTTGAAGAAAATAATTTGTTTCATTTACGGGACGCAACAAGAGAGCGCCAGGCGCGCGAACTTGACAATAATCGACATTGGGACTGGGACTGGGACAGACGCGGTAGGTCTTTGTCGCCACGAGGCGAAAACTTTGACTATAAACACTTTTTGACTGTTCGGAAATTTCAGATCTTTCGTAATTCTAAGAATGACATACATCCATGTTCATGGCTTGATCAATTTACGTACGCTTTTCCGCCAAATTTGCCACTAAGTCACAAACTGAAATTTATGTGCAGCTATTAATGTCCTCAGGGGATTCACTATACTAAGTGAATATGTGCCGTAGCGTTCACAGGGCCCCGAGCTGTAGTGGTGCTATTTCCCTTTTAGTTTTCTGCACCGCTGCCTACTCTCTCACTATTCTTTGCATCTATAAAAACAATCCTTCTACTATCCATCTATCTAGACAGTAGGTAAAAAAATTACCGGATATGACGATTTTACCAAAAAAGTGACTTTGGAAATCACCGTTTCGACTTATTATATTTTCTGCAGCATTCATTCGTAGTTTAAACGAAATTTTACCTGTTTATCTTCGTGACAATATTACTTCATATGTTGACGATATTCTTATTGCTAAACGTTCTTGGAGTGAGCACAACAAAATTTTGGATTCATTATTACGTATTTTTGCACGAGTTGGCATGACAGTGAACTTGGAAAAATCTGAATTTGGTCGTTCTCAGGTGAAATTTCTCGGTCACATTATTTCTACAGAAGGTATTCTTTCTGATCCAGAGAAGCTAGACGCTATTCGTAATTATGCTGTTCCTACTACAAAACGTGATGTTCGTAGTTTCCTTGGTGTCTGTAATTTTGTTAGACGCTTTGTTAGATTGGATGATTTGGCCACACCTCGTTTACACATTTCAGTTATGCACATTTTGGTCCCAAAATGCTTTCATAAATTACGAGAAAATTGCTACTTCAGTAATATGGAAAAACGTATTCGATCTGTTCTTGCCAAATGCAAATTATGTCAAAAAGCTAAGCCGCCAACGATTTCTCACAGAGCACCGTTGTTTCCTATCATTCCAGCGAAATTAAAGGAGATGGCTGCAGTCGATTTGTTCGGTCCAGTGGTTCGTTCTACTAATGGTTTTGCGTACATTTTCGTAGCAGTGGAATTAACATCAAAATATGTGTGTTTTACACCTTTACGCAAAGCAACAGCTCGTTCAGTATCTAATGCTTTCATCAAACATTTTCTTAAAGAAGTTGGTCATGTTGATAAGGTTATATCAGATAATGGATCACAGTTTCGCTCTAAAATTTGGCTTCGTACTCTACGGCGTCGTAAGATTAAACCAATTTTTATTTCACCTTTTCACCCTCAATCTAATGCTTCAGAGATATGGATGAAGGAAATCAATAAATTGTGTCGTCTTTATTGTCATCAGAATCACAGAACTTGGGATCAGTATCTTCATATTTTTCAAAACATTCTGAATGAACTTCCTAATGACTCAACTTCTTTACCGCCTCTATTGATATTAAAAAATAAAGTACCAACAAATCGCATTTCTGAAATCGTTCCTTTTCCGCCTTCACGGAAACTGCGGCATTCTGAAGTTGTGAACCTGGCTCTACGAAATATTGCGTCTGCGGCTGCAAGAAGAGAGAAATCAGCTAAACGTCCTGGTCGTTTAAAAATTTTGTCAGTTGGTTAAAGAGTCTTAATTAAGTCTCATCGTTTGTCTCATAAAGGAAAAGGCTTATGTCGCAAATTTTTTCTGCTTTATAACGGTCCATATAGGATTCGCAAAATTATACATGATAATACTGTTGAAGTAGAAACTCTTAAATCTCGGCGCTCTAAGGGAATACATCATATATCGAACGTAAAAATTTTTGTGGAATGACATACTTTTGAGAAACCAACAGTTATAGTAAACAGGTGGAGAATGCAAGGATACCGCGCCGTGTTCCGGCGGCGGCAGATACTCAAAGCAACAGTGAAGTCTGCGCACCGCAAAAGGCAGTCGTTGACCGCAAACAATCACTTCCTACGTCACGCGCCTACAGCTGATCGAGCGCTCAGTGCGAATGCACTGACAGCCGTAAACAAATACACAGTCTAATTTTTCCGACTAAATTCTGTATAAAGCTCTGGTGACTTTATAAATTATGTTATTAACGTTCAGTATTTTTCAGGATACGGTTGTGTAAAATATTTAAGACCTTTAGGTAAATTCTGTGCGTGTCCGACGTTAAGACGACTTGCTATGGAGAAAATTTCAGGAAGAATGTAATTTCGAAGAAAAAAGTAATAAACTAAAAAGGGTAACTATTAATTGAGTTTATTTTTCAGGTAACATATTTCCACTTAGGTACGTACTTTAGACGTAATTTGCTGCTTGCGATTACGTGACTCATACTTTGTGCTAAATTTCATGTTCTATGAATTTACTTGTGAAGCGACGTGCTTACGCACATTAACTGATTTTGACGATGATTGATTAATGAACAGGCTTGTTATTTGTATATATTATGCATCGCTTGGCTGCACTGCTTTTTCACTGATGTCATATTTTTCTATTATGTGCCTGCTGTGCTTATTTATTTAAATTATAATTGTCACCTGATTAATTGTGCTGACTGTAGTTAGGTATGTAGGTTATACTTTGTGATTTATCTGCTTGCGCCTTCATGTTTACTTATTAAGGTTACATATGAACATTTATTTGCTTATGCTGAATGATGCTAATGACTTGTTTATTACGTAAGATATATGTTTGCTGCTGTGCGTATGTATTGCATATTTACACACTTCTGTTTTGTTGTCATAACTACTCTTTAATTTAGAATATAGAAATGCTGATATACTGTGTACCAACATAGAGTTTAGGTTACACTGTGGTATTAATTGTAGATTGTTCGCTTGGCAGAGCCTCGTTGTAAGGATTGTGCTGCATCCACTTGTTAACATTCTGTTCTCTACTGGTATATTTGCTCGCTATTGCATGTTTTGCTTACGCTCAGTGCCTTATATTTTTAAGATAAGAAAATGAACTGCTATAATTCGACGAACGACATTAGTACAAGAAACTTCATAGAAGTCACATGAGCTGGAGGTTTTATGGAAGCTGTATAAATTTATGCTAATAGGAAGGAAGCTAACGACATGACATACCAACACTAGGTTAGACCATTGACAGTTATTACACTGCATTTTTCGTGAGTAATTGAAATAGGAAGTGACACTTGACACAAGAAATACTCCACATGTTTGCTTCTGTTTGCCATAATTCTTGAAGTGGTGTACACACTGTGAAATATTATGATCATTAACACTGCGTAATCGTACTTACTTACTGAAAGTTATTGAAACTAAAGGCTGTTAGAGGTCATGTATGCATTTCTTTTATTTAATGATGGACAAGGAACCAAAATGTATCTTATAATTTATAACGAGTAGAAAATTTGGGTCAGATGGATTACACAGAGGTTGTGTGTGGACACTGTGTCTTCGGATTGTATGGGATGCTGAATTGAAGTTGCACTAGGATTTTGTCTGTACTTGTTCGAGGAGACTGACTAGAGGAAAAAGTTGTTATGGAAGTGAAATGATATTGGTGCTGAGGTTTATATGTATCAACGTATTGAAGAGGTATTATAGAGGTATTGAGATTATGTGAAGTTGATGATTATTGGAGTTTTCGTGGACAAGAGGTAAGGTAAATGATATTGATGATATGGTTTATATGTATCAACGTATTGAAGAGGTATTAGTGAAGTATTGAGATTATGTGATGCTGATGATTATTGGAGTTCTGGTGGATAAGAGGTGAAGTAAGTGAGGAGCATATTTTTTTTGGTTGGTCTATATGGAACAAGGAGGATGAAGATGGCAAACTAGAACACTCAAGTAGAAAGAAGATTGTCTACACACACACTTTGTTAAATCACTAAGCAGTATATACTTTTTTTTTGGAGAGAGGAAGTAATTGCATATCTTGGCTCACTGACAGTTGTTCAGCAACCGTACATTTTGATCTGGCTTGGCAAACATTGGTCTTGACATGATGACTATGACGTTGACTTAACTATTATTGACTGTTATACATTGCTGCCACTACTACTTGATACACATGTCGAACATAAAATTTTGACAGAATTACATTTACACAGTTAACACTATTCAATTACACAGTAGCACTAATGATGAAAGATGAGTGAGTGTTTTTTGTGTGTTTTCCTTTCCCTATCCCAAATTGGTACCAACCTATCTCCTAAATATTATTTTACTTGTTGTTGTGGCTTGCACTGACACCCATAAAAATTATAGGTTTACTGATATTTGTGTATTTGTAATATTTAATATGACAATTATCTGATATCATTTGTGTGTTTATTATGATTTGTATGTTTAGTGTAAAAGCATTGTATGTGTATTCAAACTATTGTTCATGCCTGAACTGTCTGATTAGTGATGGTGCTGCACTTTTCAACATGATGTGTGACATTTAGTCATGTTTAATTTCTGCTGATGAACAGTGTGATTAGTAAAAGTGAATATTATGGACTGCGGTCAGCACCTGTTCAACATTGCTGGGTGCCACTGATGGACTGTTTCTACTGAAAAGATGTCACCTGTTGCTGTCTGCACCTGCTCAACATTGCTGGGTGCCACTGATGGACTGCTTCTACTGAAATGATGTCACTTGTTGGTGTCTGCACCTGCTCAACATTGCTGGTGCCACTAATGGAACTGCTTATACTAAAATGGTGTTACTTGTTGATGTCTGCACCTGCTCAACATTGCTGGGTGCCACTGATGGACTGCTTCTACTGAAAAGATGTCACCTGTTGATGTCTGCACCTGCTCAACATTGCTGGGTGCCACTGATGGACTGCTTCTACTGAAATGATGTCACTTGTTGGTGTCTGCACCTGCTCAACATTGCTGGTGCCACTAATGGAACTGCTTATACTGAAATGGTGTTACTTGTTGGTGTCTGCACCTATTCAACATTACTGGGTGCCACTGATGGACTGTTTCTACTGAAAAAAGTCACTTGTTGGTATTTGCACATGTTGACCATTGCTGGGTGCTACTGCTGGAACTGTCAACTACTTGTTTATTGGGCTATGGAAAGCGTTTATGTGAATATTTGTATAAACTGATTTTTTGTGTATTACTGTTTGTGAAAAGTTATGAGACTCTTACCTGCACATATTCGTCATTGCTGACGCTATTGATTGAACTGTTTAACCACATAATACTTGTGTAAACTGTTATGTAAAGTCACATGTATGAAAGAATTTGTATTGCTTACTGTATTTTATATATTAGGTTACTGAAAGGTCAGTGCAAATCCAAAATTTTATCTAGTTATATGATATTTACGCATTAATATTATCTTTTATTTTTATCTGTATTTTTTTGACGAATTTGGTGGTATTTTCACCACCAATGCTGGCAAAAATACCATCAAATTCTGGCCCGTGGAGGAAGGGCATATGAAAGGTGGCTACACTGAGCCACAGCGCCAGAGATCGCGCCAGAGAGTTTTGTTTAGCCGCTCCACTGGCAGTGATTCTTGAGATGTCGTGGTAGTCAGTGCTTGGGGAGAGCTCGTGGCAGAGAGTGATTATTGAGATGTCGTAGTGGGCAGTGCTTTGGGAGAGCTCGTGGTAGTCGGTGCTTGTTAAGAACTCGTAGCAGAGAGTGTTTGTTGAGATGTGCTAGTAGAGAGTGCTTGCTGAGATGTGATACTGAAAAGTTCTTGTTGAGATGTGGTAATAGCGAGTCGGTGTGGAGATATATTGTAATGATTAGAGTGATTTTGGTCAATATATGAAGGTAACGAAACTTGATTTATTTTTCATTATTTCCATGTTTTAAATAATGCGTCATTACAGGTTCAGTCAACAAAGCATCTGGCTTGTGTTCTTGTATTAGAGTGTAATTCTGGTTTTCTTGAGTAATTATGGTATTTTTATTTTCTTTAATTAATTCAGTATAAATGATACTTAAAATTTCTTGTGTTATTGAAGAAGAACCGTGCCAGATGCGTACGTTGAGTCATACTTCCACACACAGAACAGTTACACTTGTGCTTTGGTTTCGTAGGTTTTATAGTTGCTGGGGACTTAATTAATTAATTGTGTTAATGAAAATTTCCATTTCATTCTTTGTTGTTGTTCTATGCAGTCAGATTGCGTAATAATACTAGTCAGGGCCAACCGTTTACGAGACTTCGTAATCGGACAAACAGCTACTAAAGCAAAAAAATTAAAATTATTTGCATTTCATTTAATTAAGCCCCAATGCAAGATTGAGAAGGATGTAGGTTGCAGTAGGTAGTGGAAGACGAAGAAGCTTGCACAGGATAGAGTAGCATGGAGAGCTGCATCAAACCAGTCTCAGCACTGAAGACCACAACAACAACAACATGTTTCATCAGACAGGGGGGCGTTGGCGAATACGACCTCGCAGCAATCGTCGGAATGGTCCAGGCTGAGGGAGGCAGCGTTATGGCCTGGAGACAGTTTTCGTGCTGACATTGTCATTTTGGAGGGGACCATGGATCAACACAAATACGCATCTATCCTTTGGGATCAGTTCCACCCCTAAATGCAGTTTGTTTTTCCTCGGCAGGACAATGCAACGTGTCAAACACCTCACTGTTTATGTGCGTTGTTCGAAGAGCAGCCCAGTCGATAATGTGTGGGACCACCTCGGTCGGGATGTGCGAACTGTGGATCATCAGCTGAGAAACGTACCGCAGTTGGCGACGGCACTGGAATCGGCATGGCTCCACATTTCTATGGTTCCTTCCAGAACTTCACTAACCCTCTCCCTCCACGTCTCGGGGCAGTCCGCCCTGCGAGAGCTGGTTATTCAGGCTTTTGATAGGTGGTCGCATTAATGTGATTGGACAGAGTACAAGAAATGACATCCAACTCATTTTAACCGTTGCTATGCAGGGAGTTTGTTTTACATCTACATCTACATTTATACTCCGCAAGCCACCTAAAGGTGTGTGGCGGAGGGCACTTTACGTGCCACTGTCATTACCTCCCTTTCCTGTTCCAGTCGTGTATGGTTCGCGGGAAGAACGACTACCGGAAAGCCTCCGTGCACGCTCGAATCTCTCTAATTTTACATTCGTGATGTCCTCGGGAGGTATAAGTAAGAGGAAGCAAACCTGGACAGCAAGCTACACCGCGATGCAGAGCGCCTCTCTTGCAGAGTATGCCACTTGAGTTTGCTGAACATCTCCGTAACGCTATCACGCTTACACAATAACCCTGTGACGAAACGCGCCGCTCTACTTTGGATCTTCTCTATGCCCTCTGTCAACGCGACCTGGTACGGATCCCACACTGATGAGCAATACTCAAGTGTAGCTCGAACTAGTGTTTTGTAATCCACCTTCTTTGTTGATGGACTACATTTTCTATGGACTCTCCCAATGAATCTCAACCTGGCACCCGCCTTACCAACAGTTAATTTTATATGATCATTCCACTTCAAATCGTTCCGTACGCATACTCCCAGATATTTTACAGAAGTAACTGCTACCAGTGTTTGTTCTGCTATCCTTCTTTCTATGTATTCGCAATACATTACATTTGTCTATGTTAAGGGTCAGTTCCCACTCCCTGCACCAAGTACCTATTCGCTGCAGATATTCCTCCATTTCGCTGCAATTTTCTAATGCTGCAGCTTCTCTGTATACTACAGCATCATCCGCGAAAAGCCGCATGGGACTTCCGACACTATCTACTAGGTCATTTATATATATAGTGAAAAGCAATGGTCCCATAACACTCCTCTGTGGCACGCCAGAGGTTAATTTAACGTCTGTAGACGTCTCTCCATTGAGAAAACATGGTGTGTTCTGTTTGCTAAAAACTCTTCAATCTAGCCACACAGCTTGTCTGATATTCCTTAGGCTCTTACTTTGTTTATCAGGCGACAGTGCGGAACTGTATCGAACGCCTTCTGGAAGTCAAGGAAAATGGCATCTACCTGGGAGCCTGTATCTAATATTTTTTGGGTCTCATGAGCAAATAAAGCGAGTTGGGTCTCACACGATCGCTGTTTCCGGAATCCATGTTGATTCGTACAGAGTAGATTCTGGGTTTCCAGAAATGACATGATACGCGAGCAAAAAATCTTCTAAAATTCTACAACAGATCGATGTCAGAGATATAGGCCTGTAGTTTTGCGCATCTGCTCCGCGACCCTTCTTGGAAACTGGAACTACCTGTGCTCTTTTCGAATCATTTGGAAGCTTCCGTTCCTCTAGAGACTTGCGGTATGCGGCTGTTGTTACACTATCCTAATTACACCATCTGTGTGGGCGGGGAAGTCTTTGTTATTTTAAATGGACCCTCCATCGCCAATTTTTATTGCATATTTGGATTCTACGCCAGAAAAGTCATTGTTTTCCACTCATGGTAGATGGTGCTCTAATCAACAAATGTCAGGCATGTCTGTTTTTGCAGTTAATAACAGACGTATCTGATTCTACATCTCTACTGCAATGTGAATGTAAACATTTCTATTCGAAATTTACTTTAGTGTTGCAAATATGATTTTACTGTACAGTATATTTAACCGTTTCAGTGTATGATTAGAAACTACGTTTAGCAGTAGCCAGGAACAACGATGCAGATGTAATAAGTTTCTGTTTTTATCGGCCTGCTTGATTTCGGTGAGTCCCCTTGCCACTCACCATTAGGGTCCTTGATTTCGATGTCCCCTTCCCTCGCACCATTGGGGAGCTCGCTTTCGGTGAGTATCCATGGCAGGTGCATCTCTCAATACCACTTCATGGACATTTTACCTTATTACAATGGTTGTCGTATTCCGCCGGTAGCTTGTGTTACGGCGGCTGGATGTAAATACGAGGATCGTTCAGTAGGTAGCACCCCACGATTTTTTAAAGAGCCATTAATACACCTAGACAAACGTTCTCGTTGGTGCTTCACAGTTGAGTTTGTTCTGTGCGCCGGTGAAGTTTCGAACCGTTCTGGCAGATGGCAGAGACGTAGTATAGCGTCAAAATGGCATCTACATACGACTCACGTTACAAGCAGAGTGCTGTTGTTGAATTCTTGTATGCAGAAAATGAAACCGTGGTGAACATCCATAAAAGTTTGTGTGCAGGGTATGGCGATGCTGCAGTTGATAGGAGTACAGTTGGGCTACGAGTAAAGAAAGTTACAGCCTCGGGGAACGCAGAAACAGAGCTCCATGATCAGCCACGCTCAGGACGTCCTATCACAAGCACTGTTCCGGACATACTGGATAGTGTGGACGCCATTATTCGTGCCGACCGGCGCATCACAACTCGACAATTGGCTCTGCAGTTGTCGGTCGGCATTGGAAGTGCGCCTGCAATGATCGAGACTCTCGGATATTCAAAGAGGTGCTAACGACTGTTTCCACGAATGCTCACAGCGGACCACAAGAGTCAAAGAAAGGTCGTTTCATCTGAATTGTTGGAGCGTTTTGAGGCCGACGGAGAGGCCTTTCTGTCACGGTTCATTACGGGGGACCAGAGTTGGGTGCACCACTTTGCGCCGGAAACGAAAAGGCAGTCCATGGAGTGGCATCGTCCACATTCACCACAAAAGAAGAAATTCAAGACAACCCCCTCTGCTGGAAAACTCATGGTGACAGTCTACTGGGATTGTGATGGCGTCATTCTCTTAGATGTGATGCCACGAGAGTCAACCATCAATTCATAGGCCTATGTGAAGACTCTGATTAAACTCAAGAACTGTTTCCGACGTGCTCGATACGACCAGAAACCAGCAGAAATCTTGCTCCAACACGATAATGCACGCCCACACTCAACTCTGAGAACCCGGGAACACAACGCCGAATTGGGTTGGTCATCATTGCCCCATGCACCCTACAGTGCAGACCCGGCACCTTCGGACTTCTAACTCCTTGGGCCGCTTAAAGATTATCTACGTGGAACACACTCTGAGGCTGACTATAGTGACAGTCATGCAGTGGAAACGTGAGTACGCCTACAGGACAAGAACTTTTACCAGCGGGGAATATATGCTCTTCCAAAACGTTGGCGTACAGCCATTGAACGTGATGGAGACTACGTACAAAAATAGGACATGGACAAGACATGTTGATACATATTGTCACCAAATTCTGACCCTTAACAATAAATATGTTCTGAGAAAAAAGAACGTGGAGCATTACTTATTGAAAGACCCTCGTACACACCGAAATCAGTCACCCAGATGTCTAGGTTCGAAGGCGGTTACTGAAATCAAGTATTCCGGCGGCTTGGGGACTCAAACAATTAACCCGGTAGCAAACAGGTAATTACTTTACCATAAGATAGCTTATTTGCCAGAAATTTCGATGTCTAGTCATGTTATTTGTATTGTACCTGACATTTGCGTAAGTCAAGTAACGTTTGAACATTAGTGTTAATTGTTGAACCACAAGGAGTTACATTTACATCGTAAATGAAATGTAGAACCAGATGCGTCGTTGCTTGATTGGAGAGACAGGCACACTTGATATTTGACGGTTACAGCGCCATCTGTGACGAATGGGAAACGATGGTTTGACTAAACCCTAAGCGCCTTTTGGCGTAAAACCCAAATATAAAATAAAATGGAGGGTTCTCATTTTAAAATACAAATTTGGCCCGGCCCATGCAGGAGATTGGTCAGGAGGTGACGAGTTGTAGCAGAGACAGATGTACTCTTTACTAACATCAACTTTTCAACTAGTACATTTTATTCGTACGATGAGTCGTCTCCGTCTCAAATTAAAAAAAAAAATAACTGGATATTTCGTAATCGGAACACAGAGATCACAGAAACTCAAAGTTAATACAACATTCCAGAAATGTTAACGCCACTTCATTAGTTATACAGAGCTAATCCATGACTTCCAGCGTCGAGTAGACGTCAGTGCAGGAAGGAGAGATGAACTTCACTCGTGTATTTCCTTGCCAAAATTTGAATAGAGGAGTCGGATGATATTTTAACACAACTGGTAGTAACCGTTTAACCACCTCATTGTTTTTGGCTGTGTGGGTATGTGTATGTGTGTGTTCCCGCTGAGCTAGAGAAGTGCTCGTTTAGCTGACGTGGCTCTTTAGGCATGATCCACGATTGCTCCGAATGATTAAGGTGCCCTTCGGATTTAATAATCGGTTCGTCAGACAAAAAGAAGGAGACCGACATTATTTTACAACTCCCGTTATTAAAAATCTGTAAACGCCGGCGGAAAATTAAAGCGCTGCGCCTGGTATTAATTAAAACCTTTGTCTGGTCCGGTTTACGCCGGAGCTCCGTGCATCCTCGGCTGCTCGTCTCGCATTTGCTTTCATTGTCAGTCAGAACACAGCCAACAGTCGCAGCAGCATTACCGCATTCCCCTCCCACTCGCGCCTCCCTTCCCTCCCCCCCTTCACCACCCCCCCCTTCACCGTTGTGCTGAATATCCTGTACCATCGTATCTGGCATTGTCTGCAGACTTGTTTTCACTACAAATGTTAGCATGTAGCGCTATTGGTTCTAGCGTTCAATACGCGGCAGTAATAATTACCATCATCACTTCGTCTCTGCTGACGCGCCTCCCATTGTGAGTGGCGACCTGTGTTTTAATCATAATTGTACGCCGTCCTTTGTCTTCATAAGTTCCGCTTCCTCTGTAGCCCCTCTCTCTATTTATGAGGTCGCCATTACATTCATATGTTCCGTAGTGAATCAGAGGCTGTCATTAATGATCTTGTAAAACCAAACAAAATTGGTAGCCTAAGTAAATTTATATAAGAGTTTATGTAAGGCGTTGAGCTGGTTGGTAAAGCTGTAACGGAAGATACAGGCTGAAAAGATATTAAAGAAACAGTAAGCAAAGTTCAGCTGAACTTACTGGGACGCGCAACAAAAAGGAAAATTATAAAAAATCGTCAATTAATATCCAAGTCTCCTCCGGCGCTCCTAGCACGATGACGGTAGGATGTGACCTCTCATGTCGTGCGTGTCTCTCTATCCCAGGCTGCCACGGACCACTTTAGACTCCTGTCAACAAATGTTCGCTCGTTACTAATCGCAATAATAATATCTCAGACTCTGAGATTGTGTATGCACACCATAGCAGGATCATTGGTTAGCTTTGCAAGGAAGTATAAACGTTGTTACGAGTTTTTAGAGAAAATTTTAAAACTCGCAAGCAGATACTTGAGAACTGATTTCTTTACGATTAGTAGGAGGCGTAATTGATTTCCGTTTCTATTTGTTCTCAACCAGAATTCTGTTATTGTCGGAGATGCAACGTCACATATTTTCATACGTCTCTTAAAAATTTAACAGCTTTTACGTACTTGTTTCAAGAAATTAAAGAAAATGGAATTCTTACACAGAAAACTTTATTTTTACCAGTCGAGTCTTTAAGAAAGCTGAACGCAACTATTCTGTCACTGTCTCGAAGTATTAGCCATAGTTTCAGCATTTGGTAAATTTCGTTGCTTTCTACAAGGTAAATACACTAAGCTACGTGCCGATATTTCAATTTCTTATGACTTTAAACTAAATAATGATCGTTTAAGACGTTGGGCTTTGTTCCTTTAAGAATTCAGTTTCATTGTGATTTACGTTCCGTGTTCGGATAACTTTATTGGTGATGGACTTTCACATGCATCTTTTGATTTAGTCCTGAGTAACGAGGAAGATCGCAAAGAAATTAATTTCAGTTTCTTATACTTTATGCACAAAGTAGCCTCTGAAAACTTTATTTCATCTTCTTTTTTGTGATATTGCTCATGAACACAAGAAGGATCCCATCTGGAAAGACGTAAACGACAAATGGAAAAACAAATAAAATACTGGTATAAGACAGCTCTACCTTGTACGTAACAATATTTTATTGAGATCCAGATGTCCAGCCACTTCTATTTGGGTACTGTACATCCCAGACAAACTCATCAACAAACTAATTTGGAACACACATCTCAGTTACGCACACTTCGGTGCTAAGAAATGTTTTAAGAAATTACGTGATATATGTTACTTCAACAATATGGAAAAGCCAGTTCGTATCGTCTTGGCACAATGTAAACGGTTTCAAAAGGCAAAAACACCTACCGGTACACACAAAACATCACTATTTCCAATCATTCCTGTGAAACTAAGAGAATGCTGTTGACATTTTCGGCTCTGTTACGTGATCTAAACATGGTAATTCATTTGTTTTTGTAACTGTTGAAGTTACCCATAAATTTGTGTCATTCACACGTTTACGGAAAACTACTGCAAATCTGTTTCTGCAGCATTCGTAGAGTACTATTGAAGTTTTGTTGCTACTGATGAGATGTATTATGACGTTAAGAGCTATTGATTATGAAAAGAACACGATTTACAGTTTGAGATACCAACCATACCTACTATATACACTGAAAACTCCCAAAAACACCAAACTTTTAATGTACTTGGAGGAAAGAATGTGAAGTTATATCTGTCGAGTAATGAGCATAGAGAGTTTTACAAAGATTTTTTCTCTATTACTATATTATGTAAGATATGTGTGAAATGAATTTTCTAGCTTTGCGAAGTTGTAACATGAAATTATCTTAGTGATAAATTTTGTTTCTCTACTTACTACTGTTTACAGACACTATGTTTTATTTTTTGTGTGTGACATGACCATAACTGAATTTTTCTCTGTTCTGGAATCGATAAAAAGAACACAGAACTCCATGCATTTGTATGAACTAAACAATATTTTCATATCGGAATGTAACGTATGTAACGAGCGAGCTACATTCTAACGACGCAAATGTTGCAGCGGTCTGCTGCAGAGAACTAGTCATTCCAGAAGTGCTCACTCATGTTACAAACATTGATCCGTGACATTTATATAAATATGTCATGCATTTTGACAGCTTTTTCTTTTCAGCGTGTAGTATTTTTACACCTTTATGCAAGTTGAGCAGATGAATTTTTATGCATATTGTAAATAATTGTGTAAAGTAAGTTACTTCAATGCTTCAGTGTCCTTTATTTAAACAATTTTATTTCAGACTTTCTCGTATGGTTCTGCTACAGCAGTGGTGCAGTCCCGATTTTACCACTTTAAAGTTAATGACTGTAAGATGATGATATTTTCCTCTTAACATTAAGCAATACTGAATCTCAGAAGAAGGTGTTTTCTTCGTTTTCAGCTAATAAACCATTTCTCTCGCCTACCACTGAACAGTTCCAGGACGAATCTTTTCTGTGATGCATCTTAGAGTAAGTTATGTCATTATTAGTTGCTTTATAAGATATGTCTTCTAAATGTTATATTTATTTTGCAGTTGTGACTAACTATGTATGGTCATACTCCATAACATTATGACTCCATTCAATTCTGAATCCATAAAATTCTGACTCCACACACAGACAAGCTGATATTTAATATCTGACGATATTGACCTTGTGATGCTACTTACTATTTTCTATTCGATGGCCACATGTAAACATTACCATGACTTTTAAAAATAAAATGATTATGTTGTTATAATAAGGAAGTACTTGTGATAATCAAAGACCCATTGTTCTGTGATTGAATGTGCAATATGTTATGAGAACTAAATTGAATATGCAGTTATAAGAAATGATATTCTTTACTAATGATATTCTTATGTTGACTGGAGCTCAAGTCACTTATATTGTATGAAAATGAATGTCATGTAAACTCACATATATTTTTTAAATATCTACCACAAAAATTGGATTTTACAAATTTCATATTTTGGTTGTATACTTGTAATTTTACTTTGTATGTGAACGTTCAAGCAATGCTAATTTTCTGTTGTATAATAATTTAAATCACATGTAATTACTATGTATATCTCAACTCTGGAAACTACAATTAATTGTAACATTTTTCAAATATGTCACATTAATGTCTTTAGACAAATCTGTATGTCATTCAATGATGATTTACATCACATATTTTGCATGTTCTGGATCAAAACATGTACTTTATGGTATGCAGTGTCCTTTACCATTAGAAAATGGATTTATGTAGAAAAAGTTTGCCACTATATGGTTGGTCTAAGCTTTATATTTACAACTGTACTTCAAGAAACTCGCCACACTTATGTAATTACTTGTAGTCATACATATTTTGAGCCATTTTCTGAGCACTGAGCTTATGTGTCTATTCAAAGAATGTTGACTTTTATATTCAAGTGTATATAACTCACTGTTATTCATTTATTCACAATGATTTGTTTCTGTTATTGTGTCATATATGAGGCTTTTGATCTTCTATGTCAATTTTAAGAATCGGATTTCTCAAAGGAATACAACAGCAATGCCTTTACGGTCTTCATGAATTCTTTGCTACTCAGCAAGGTATACTTGTGCCTTATAATGTTACTACTACTTGTATATGGTATCTCTATCTGAACACGAAAAGCAGTGAAACATTAAAAGTGTTTGGTATGGTTCTCAGTGGACTTATTGTATGTAACTATTCCCTGACTCTGCCTATGCCTCAAATTTGTGTTGACAAAAGAATATATTAACCTTTTGATGTGGTTGTCAGTGGAAATAATGTATGTAATGAGTCCCTGAGTATGCTTACACCTCTAACGTATGTGGTGTCAAAGGAATATATTAAGGTTTCTTTGTGGTTGTGAGTGGACATAGTGTGGGTGTCTCTGAGTCTGTTGAACCTAAAACATGTTTTTCTTTACCAGATTTTCTATTTACAGGTGATTTTTACTCTCTTGAAGAACTACAAATTACATTTTGTTACCTTGTCAAATGGACCCGCCAGTATCATGCAGACTGCGCAATGATAGCTGTACATTTATTTTCTCTCTCATTACACTATTTATAGTTCATGTAATATTTCTATCTACATAATTGAAAAACATTTTTTACGCTCTTGGAGAACTACAAATAACATTTTGTTGCCCTTTCAAATGAAGTACTGACACTGTTAGGTGGAGATGAATGCTTACATGCACAAGATGATACTTGTATATTATTTTTCCATGATGATTATCAATTTCCTTTTATGTACATAACATATTTAATTTTTTAATTATGCTTATATATTTTACCACTTTCGTAAAATATCTGATGCTATTATCGTCAATTTTATTATTTTACAATGTTATAATTTTGCGTTTATTCCTTGCCAGCATATTAGGTGAAGATCACAAAATTCTTAGAAGTGAATGTGAGGGTTATGAAAGTTCGATGTTAATACTTCTGTGCAAAGATGATCAATGTTGACCAATGATTCTGCTGGTGTGCACATTGAGAGGGGTCTGAAGTGGTTGCACGCAGCCTGAGGTGGAGAGAGGCCGCGCAACATAAGAGGTCGCAGCCTGCCATAATCGTGGTAGTACCACCGGAGGGGACCTGGATATTAACTCAGGATTTTTGTTATCTCTGTTGTGACCAGAGAAGTGTTTATTGAGTATAGATATTGTGGAATTATTAAAGTCTGTGTAAAGTTGTGAAGGTTTAAATAACGTATTTTGCGAATATAGTAAATTAAAGTCTATTGGTTTCTTTCATGTCTTAAGCCCTTTACGGCTGGCTGACCAAACCACTCCTGATCATTCAATTTCTATATAAAAATATGGCAGATGTTGTTACAATTACGACCATGCATTGCATTCTGCATGCGTCGCAGGATTACTTTTGAAATACTTTTGGCATGTTGGTGATCACATAGTTGCAGCGGCAAGACGAGATAAATTGTCCGTCGCGTACTGTAGCATTGCAGAACAGCTATTAGGAGTTGGTGAGGAATATTTTAAAACTCGCAGTGAGATACCTGAGAATTGATTTCTTCAGCATTTGTAGGAATTGTAATTAATCTCGTTGCTGTTTGTTCTGAATCAGAATTCCATTATTTTCAGGGAGGCAACCGCACATATTTCCGTACGGCTTTCAGCAGAACAAACGATAATTACAGACATAAACGAATTAAATAAATTAATACGAGTCATTTTCACCAATGGTCCTGTACGCTACTGAAACTGCTTGATCACTAACATCCAGTCGTTCACCCGTTACCTCTTCCGTCTCGAAATTGATTTTGTTTCACATCTCTAGCTATTCCATAGCTATTTTTAATTCTCTCTCTCTCTCTCTCTCTCTCTCTCTGTGTGTGTGTGTGTGTGTGTGTGTGTGTGTGTGTGTGTGTGTGTGTTTGTGTGGTTTCTCTTGCAAATCATATCGAGACTTAGTGTCCATACGACTTAATAACACTCGTTGTTAAAAATCACGGTAAATTGTTCCTGGATAAAACGGCAATCGGTTGTTAACTGACGGGTTATTCACAGAACCGGTTTGGCTGCGTTAAAACAGCATCCTCAGGTAGTAAGTAACGTCACGTAGCTAAGCCCGCGGGAACGCCCCCAACGTTCGTAGCCACAGAATTCAACCCCATGAGGAGGGCAAGTAGTCAACAAATAATAACCGGCAGGTCATTGGGGCGAATAGTGCCGGGGATGATGCACAATAACAAATTAGTCGGAACCGAGGGAGAACGTATCAGATAGTAGGAAACCCCATTTATATGGCAAACCCGGTAGTTGATTGTCCCAAGGGTAAAGCTTGAACCATGAGCATTTAATTGCTGGCAGCACATATAGTCACTGCATTCATATAGCAAATTGTCTCTCTCATGTGAATATAAGTTCGTGGTACGAACTACAATAATTCATTCTCTTCAGCAGACTGACCAGTGTTAGCAAACGAATACCATGAAAGATTTGCATACAGCTTATACCCGTAAGTTATGTACATTCTGAATGCTGTGCAAGATTTATTTTAATTAGAATCTTATACTCGAGAGCGAATTTTCACACAGCTGCGGAATGTGTGCTGATTGGAAACTTCTTCGCAGATTAAAACATTGTCGGGTCGGGAGTCCAACCTGCGACTTTTGCCTTTCAAGAAACAATGCTCCCGACTGTGGCTAGGCTGTGACCTCGCAATATTCCTTTTTCCAGGTTTGCTACTCAAGGAAAACAGGCAGGAGAACTGTGAAGTCTGTAAGGCAGGAGATGAAGTACTGACGCAATTAAAACTGTGAGGACGTCTTGTGAGCTGTGCTTGGATACCTCAGTCCGCAGAGCACTTGCACGCGAAACGCAAAGGTCCCAGTTTCGAGTCCAGCTCAAACACACAGTTATAATCTGCAAGAAAGTTTCAGGTTCTTATACTCCTTTAGGAACAGGAATTTTGAAGAGTGAACAGATATTAACAGGAAAATGTTAAGCTCAATTTGAAGTTAAGAAATAGTGAATAAAAAAAAGCTATTTTCTGCTTGTACGGGATGATCGACTCTATTTGTTGACAGGTGTTAATTCTTTTCGAAATTGCCACGAAATATGATAAAATAGTTTATTGACAAAGAAAAATCTATCACCGTCTGTCTCCCTGTGAATAGAAGAGCCACTATGAGAATGGGTGCTACGTGTACTTCTATATGACTTCGTACGAATGTGACATTGAGCACGGGCTGCATATGAGTACATAGCCGTATAGCAAAGAACTGACTACCGTTCTCTTCGATGACGACACGATGTCTGTTACAGATACGGACAGCGTTCGCTTCGCTGGTAACAAGCAGATCTTGCATGCAAACAACGCCCTTATTCGCAGAAGCTCCTGAGCTCCGAATATCTGTTTATTTCCCTGGTGGTAGATGTCTATTCCAGCCGGGAACATACATTTTCACGCCTCTTTTGTTAAGGAAGGCTCACGTAAAGGCTAACGCCGTACAACGTCACCAGCATGGGAGCTTGATTTTTGTGGAAGGAAGATCATAAATTTATATCTGATTAAATGATGTTTACGGCACTCCTAATCGCGCTACACACTTCTGTGCCGCAGAGTATTGCTCATTCATACGTAATTTCGTTACACATCCACTGTTCTGGATAGATGCATCACTTGTATATGTTTTAGAGCAGTGGTTCCCAACAGGTGGTCCGGCGGCCCCCAGGGGTCCGCGAGCTATGCCAGAGGCGTACGCAAGATGCTATTAGAATAAAAAATATATTAAATATATTTCGTATGATTACTGATTTTTTGTTTTGGCCACTTCCTGCATGAGCAGTGCTTTAGCGAACGCTAACTTCTGCTTCTAGCGCCTTCCTAGAGCCAACTGACACTAGCACACACTAGCGCAAAACTAGAATTAGATGGAGGCAAATAATTGTGTTGTATGCCGTTAGACTGCCCGCGCTGCCTCTTTGCAGCTGACAACTGCCAGTCACTTTACACAGTACGCCTTAGATAAGTTCGTACCGACTAAGGTCCAAAGCGAGGGGAAAGATCCACCGTGGTATAACAATCATGTACGAAAGGTACTACGGAAACAAAGAAAGCTTCATCATAGGTTTAAGAGTAGTCGAATCATAGCTGATAAGGAAAAGCTGAACGAAGCGAAAAAGAGCGTAAAGAGAGCAATGAGAGAAGCATTCAACGAATTCGAACATAAAACATTGGCAAACAATCTAAACAAGAACCCTAAAAAGTTTTGGTCATATGTAAAATCGGTAAGCGGATCTAAATCCCCTATTCAGTCACTCGTTGACCACGATGGCACCGAAACAGAGGACGACCGAAGAAAGGCAGAAATACTGAATTCAGTGTTCCGAAACTGTTTCACTGCGGAAAATCGTAACACGGTCCCTGACTTCAGCCGTCGCACGGACGCCAAAATGGAAAATATTGAAATAAACGATATCGGAATTGAAAAACAACTGCTATCACTTAGTAGCGGAAAAGCATCCGGACCAGACGAGATACCCGTAAGATTCTACAGTGATTATGCTAAAGAACTTGCCCCCTTTCTATCAGCAATTTATCGTAAATCTCTGGAAGAACGTAAAGTACCTAGCGACTGGAAGAAAGCGCAGGTCGTTCCCATTTTCAAGAAGGGTCATAAATCAGATGCGAATAATTATGGGCCTATTTCGCTTACGTCAATATGTTGTAGAATAATGGAACATGTTTTATGTTCTCGTATTATGACGTTCTTAGATAATACAAATCTCCTTCATCATAACCAACATGGATTCCGCAAACAGAGATCATGTGAAACTCAGCTCGCACTATTTGTCCAAGAAATTCACAGTGCCGTAGACACTGGCGAGCAGATTGATGTCGTATTCCTGGACTTCAGGAAGGCATTTGATACGGTTCCGCACTTACGTTTAGTGAAAAAAATACGAGCTTACGGAATATCGGACCAGGTTTGTGATTGGATTCAGGATTTCCTAGAAGAAAGAACACAACATGTCATTCTTAACGGTTCAAAATCTGCAGATGTAGAGGTAATTTCGGGAGTACCGCAAGGAAGCGTGATAGGACCTTAATTGTTTACAATATACATAAATGACTTAGTTGACAACATCGGTAGCTCCGTGAGGCTATTTGCAGATGACACGGTTGTCTACAAGAAAGTAGCAACATCAGAAGACTCGTACGTACTCCAGGAAGACCTGCAGAGGATTAATGAATGGTGCGACAGCTGGCAGCTTTCCCTAAACGTAGATAAATGTAATATAATGCGCATACATAGGGGCAGAAATCCATTCCAGTACGATTATGCCATAGGTGGTAAATCATTGGAAGCGGTAACGACCGTAAAATACTTAGGAGTTACTATCCGGAGCGATCTGAAGTGGAATGATCACATAAAACAAATAGTGGGAAAAGCAGGCGCCAGGTTGAGATTCATAGGAAGAATTCTAAGAAAATGTGACTCATCGACGAAAGAAGTAGCTTACAAAACGCTTGTTCGTCCGATTCTTGAGTATTGCTCATCAGTATGGGACCCTTACCAGGTTGGATTAATAGAAGAGATAGACATGATCCAGCGAAAAGCAGCGCGATTCGTCATGGGGACATTTAGTCAGCGCGAGAGCGTTACGGAGATGCTGAACAAGCTCCAGTGGCGTCCGCAATACGGAGAGGTTTATTATCGAAATTACGAGAGAGCACATTCCGGGAAGAGATGGGCAACATATTACTACCGCCCACATATATCTCGCGTAATGATCACAACGAAAAGATCCGAGAAATTAGAGCAAATACGGAGACTTACAAGCAGTCGTTCTTCCCACGCACAATTCGTGAATGGAACAGGGAAGGGGGGATCAGATAGTGGTACAATAAGTACCCTCCGCCACACACCGTAAGGTGGCTCGCGGAGTATAGATGAAGATGTAGATGTAGAAACTCGCATTTCAGACGACAATCGGCCATTGTTAATTTATTGCCAGTGCTTTCACAGACCGTGTTGTTTACATACAAATATTCTGTATTAAAACAGTAGTGTTTGAAGCGTTGATTTCAAGTATCAAAAATAGGAAACGTATAAAAAGACTCTTAATTTGGCTTTTTTAGTTACTTCATGCTGTGATGTGATAAGGCACCAATCATGCTCGATGAGGGTGTCCTCGAGAAAATTTTGTTGGGAAACCCTGTTTCAGAACATTACGAACTAAACACTTAGTACTCACAGTGTTACTTTACGTAACATCACTTTCTATCGCCGGTGCACTTTATATGAATTTTCGTGCCTTTCTTGGTACCTACGATAGATAATTTTTGCCGAGCTACATCGTAATAATTATATCAAATTACGAAGAAATTTACGTGTTACTATGTGCCAATGGTATTGTTCTATTAGAGACAGGTTGTGTTTCTTAGTTCCCCTATCTCTCCCGTCCTCTTCCCCCACCCCCTCCCCCATCCCCACCCCGCTCCAATTCCCGGGCCCCTTCGTCCACCCCTCTATTGCAGTTCCTGTTTCATTCTTACAACTATGACAGATTTACTGAATGTTTCGACCCATTATTAATTTTTATCTCCTTATATCATTTTAATTCTGTATTTTCTTTGGTAAGCTGTCCTAGTATCACACTGGAAATTTTTCCAAAGACGTATCAAATTTCAAGTACAGAAGACGTAAATTATCAACGTGTTATTTGAAAATTTTATATGCAATCACAATAAAGCTGCTAATTTTTCTGTTCTGCAACTATTTTTGGCAGTAATATCTTCATGCGAGAAAAACGAACTTTTAAAATACTGCATACCAGATACCTATACATGCTAGATATCTATTTAGCGGTGTGAATGTAGGTGACTTTGTACTATAGCACAAAATTATCCATATATTTGTTTTTTTGGCCTACATTATGTTTACATAAAAATGTATTTTAGTATAGCTGTGGACCATAAATTAAGATTTTCCAGAATGTTATTTACTTGCATGGCAGACTCACTAACTCTGCCATCGGAATCCATGAGACAGGGGATTGTTAGTTATTATTGTCTAAGTATCTTTATTAAGGATAGCTTCCATTCAAAAATTTATTGAGTTATCCTTACGTTCCTCATTGACGACGGGAAAGGGCAGTTTATTCATGTTGCAATAGATATAAAAATTGTAAGTGATAAAGCTGATATTCCTTGCGTTATGTTCTGTGCAGGGTTTACTTATAGTAGTTTAGAACCTTTCATTATTATGAAGTACTCTTCCATGAGCAAACTGTGCATAAGCTGTACAAGTGTCAATCCCTTTTTTGTTGCTATCATAAGAGGTGTACATTATCCATGGCCATTCACCTTTGGCTCTGACAGTTCTATGGAATCTGAAAAATAACTAGACGTGAAGACGTGAGAACTGGAGCAAATTAGCAACTATTGTTCAGTGTGACCTGAATTTTTCGTAATAACCTGCTTTATTGGCGCTATTTTGGGTATTCCAGATTCTATTATGTCGGCTGACAAATACATGGTCTGCAACTTGTATGTTTTAGAAGAGATAAAAATAAGTGACCAGGGCAGATTACACATTACCTTACATCTGATACCGCCTTTGAAGACTCAAGAAAACCAGTGGGTTACAAAATTGGTGGTACAATCCTCATCCGAAACATGGGAGCTGCAAATCAGCAGCATTCCAGAAAGTTCATTTATCAAGTCACAGCCTTTGTTTAACTTCCAGTTTTGTATCCGTTACAAACACTTCGAACATTACTCATTATCTGGTATGATTGGCTGTTAACGAAAGGCTGTCTTTGTGTTATATACATTTCCGCAGCACGCCGCCAACGGCTGACCAGCCAATTCATCATTTCATGAATGGCTCTGTCGGGTGTATTAGCTGAGGATCCTGATCAAAAGCTGCCTACTTGCTATTGTTCCTGTGCATAGCCGTATATGATGTTGCCAATTTACATTCTAAATGCCAGATTCGTATCAGGCGTTTGTGACGTCACACAAATAAAAGTGTCGGTAGCGGACTCCACGTTAGAGATATCTTCCCTTCGAATACAAGTGCTAAACACTGGTAAAGTAGCAGAAATAGGACAACGTATATATGCCTCCTATCCGTCCATTAATTTTTGTCGTCAGTTCTTTAGTTGTTATCCCTTGATTCATCAAGGAATCGAACTCCAAAGTCCAATAACCTTCAAACGTCTAATTACAAATGAATTAATGTGTAAAATATGTTACTTCAGTATATAAACAAGAAAAAGTTTTGGAAAGGTTTGAACTAATGCTTAAACTTGAGAGAACGTATGTCTGTGCTGAACAGGTCGCGTTTTCGAAAAGATTATTATATTGACGTGTTTCTGTCGTAGCACATCTTCAGAAAGTAAAATAGAATAGCCTTCATACAAAGTGTAGAGTCAAATGTGTCCGTCTTCGGTCAGTTTCCTGATTGTGACGAGTGACACATGGGACTCCATACTCCACACCAGGGCTTGACTTTTTTGAGCTGCCCCCGAAACGTGTCAAAATGATTAATCTTTTTATAGCCGACCAGTTCAGTTTTAGCCACTTATTCAGCATAGACATACGTCCTCTAAAATTTATGTGAAGGTCGCAGACTTCCTGCGCAACTTTATTTGTCACTTAAAGACACCATTTAAAGCTCGTTGCACTTCACAAGGGGGTTCATTATGAAACATTCGATGAATGTAGTCCATTTCAAAGTTAAGAGTTAGTTTCTTGCTTATAATGGTTATGACGTCATATTTCCTGATGTATGTGTCGTCCAATAGCATAATTTTGCAGGGCATTAAGTGTTACACATATAGATACCGTCTGCAAAATGTGGTGTGAACAGAGTTAGTAACAAAGAAATATTAAGTTCGTGCCTTATGCTCAGTTTTGACTGCATGAGTGCTCTCACACTCAGATACAGGAGAAATGAAGCCCATGCTTGCATTTGCGCGCCTTCTGTTACACTGCCTCAGGACACAGTATCTAACCGTAGTAGCTGTCTTATTATGTTAAACTGTTAACAAACTACTGTACATGTTAACGAGTGGATTACAATGGCCTTTTAATTTTTTTAAAAAATATTGAAAATAACGTTTTTGTTTTCCCCGAATCCGTTAGATAGACAACTTTTTTTAATTTGAGGAAGGCAACTTACTAGAGGAATAGAGTTATAGAGTTCCAGAACATTGGTTTAGTAGTATAAATGTATGTCTTATGCCGAACCTCGTTTCAGTAGCAAAAATACAGTCATCGTAATTATTACTCTTTCCCCTTCACTTGATGTTTTGTATTAGATGAACTTCATTAACTTTCATCTTGGCCCATGTTCTTCATACGATTCAGAAGAGAACTCCAAGTCATTTCGCGACTTCTAAGACTAGTGACATCTAAAGCCCGGAGCAGATTAACCAAATTAAGTAGCAACATATGAAGTTCATTACCGTGTTTGCCGGAGACGATAATTTTCCTATATTTTTCGTAATCCTTTTTATAATGGCTGGCTACTAACTTTAAGTGTTACTTCTCTTTTCGTAACCACAGCAAATCAGTAGACTTCCGAATGCTGAATAATTCATCAGTGCGTTATCGGATACATAAAGATCCAACAGAAAGTTATGTTTTTTCATCCACACGATACTTCTCCCGCTCGTGCTCCATTTATGAAATTATCTTTACATTGCATTCAGTAACTTTACATTAATTCGATAAGTACTTGATGATAAGATCATATAAAAGAAGATTTAATATGTTTTACGTACAAAATCATTTCGCTTCAGCATAATAATGTGCATCGTCTTTCTTCATGGTGCGATCGCGGACATCTCTCAGGCGCTAGCCGACGACTGACTCTTTTTAGTGTCATGTACTGCCGCGTGCGTCGTCCTTCGATAACCAAAGGACTGCACTGTCACTAACTCGTGCGCTCGACACATAACAAGTAGAAAAATACACATTTCTTTAATACATCGATCGATACTGAAGAACATACGTTCGAAGAACTAACCTCTGGTGTTGCGCAGGCGGAAGCAGGCGACAGTGTTTTGGTTAATACATTGAAACTTAACACATCTCTCATCTGCCCCCCCCCCCCCCCCAAACGGGAGCGACTACTGATTTTAAGGGTACTCTAGAAATTCTTCAAGTCCATATGTGGCATAACAGCAAACCAGTCCTTAACAGTATTGGTTAAAAGCAGTCTTGGTTGCAATTTTAGCTTTTTAATTTTTCCACGTCGCATTTCGCCTTATTTAGGCATCTTTTCATTTGGAGTAACATGAACGTCATGAAGAGATGCTATATGAAACTTGCTTTATGTTTATGTACGCCTCCCAGATCACAACACATTCAAATTTGTAATATCCCTTAAACAGACATTGTATTTATTGACATCATGTTACCAGATATCATTGAAATGTAAATCAAGTTACTCTGTAATCAATAAACAGTCATCCACATTGTACGTCCTTACTTTCGTTATCTCGTAACAAGTTACGTCCGTTACATGTTGCTGTACACTATCTGCAACACTGATTTATATGTGTGCCTTCTTTAAGCTATAAGAAGAATAACAATATTCTTTATGTAAACAGCTCTTCTGTAACAGTTTCAACCAAAATATACCTTTTTGGTCCAACTATATATCCTTAGCAGAAAATGAGAGACACTCATCATTACTTTTCTATGGATAGTCTATTTGGAAATAGCCAGACTCACTTATAGATAAAAAGAATACCGAATCTTTGGTTTGTATTTCAACAACATAGTCTTTTTAAGCTTAGTCACAATCTGATTCCCAACTCATTTGCAATAGAGAAACATGCACTGGCAACTGTGTGATTCACTCAAAAAAAGGTATCTATGATGTTTTTTCATTTTAATTAATCGCAACAGCTACAGACGGATGATACGAATGCGTATATAGACACATCACTTGACACACAACATTTACATGAATGGATTTTTGCTCGAACTAATGTTCTGGAGGACAAATATGTTCCAGCAACCACAGGGGCTTGCTCGCGGGTTACAGCAAGTATTAGTTACGTGTATAATGAATGACGCCGGGGTTTCCTATACACGTACATCTGTGCGTATATGTATGGATGGAACAGAGATCCTAACGAAGCAGCACCGGCCGCCTTATTGGAATAGCAACGTTACTTCATATGTAATAGCTCTCTGAAGCAGGGTATTTTCCCAGATATACTGAAGTGTGCCATTGTTAAACCACTGCATAAAAAAGGGGATACGCCTGATGTCAACAACTACCGCCCAATCTCTCTTCTGATTGCCTTATCCAAAATTCTTGAAAAAGTAATGTATTGTAGAGTAGCTTCACACATTTGTAAAAATAAAGTTTTAACAAAATGTCAGTTTGGTTTCCAGCAGGGTTTTTCAACGGTAAATGCTATAATTACTTTCACTAATGAAATATTAAATGCTCTGAGTAACCGGAAGTCATCCGTTGGGATTTTTTGTGATCTATCAAAGGCTTTTGATTGTGTAAATCATGGAATACTTCTAGATAAGCTCAAGTACTGCGGTATGAATGGGACAGTGCTCAAATGGTTTAAATCATACCTAACTGGAAGAGTGCAGAAAGTTGAAATAAACAGTTCACATAATATGCAAAAAACTGGTGATTTCTCAAACTGGCGAACAATCAAGAAATGGGTTGTCGCAAGGTTCGGTCTTGGGTCCTCTGCTGTTCTTAATATATATATATAAATGACTTGCCATTCTATATTCACGATGATGCAAAGCTGGTACTTTTTGCCGATAATACAAGTACAGCTATCACACCCAACAGTCAATAATTAACAGGTGAAATTGTAAATGATGTTTTTTCAGAAAATCAATAAGTGGTTCTCTGCAAATGCGCTCTAATAAACTTTGACAAAACACAGTATATACAGTTCCACACAGTAAATGGAATGACACCATTAATAAACATAGACTTCGATCAGAAATCGGTAGCTAAGGTAGAATATTCAAAATTTCTAGGTGTATGCATTGATGAGGGGTTGAACTGGAAAAAAACACACTGAGGATCTGATGAAACTTTTGAGTTCAGCTACTTATGCTATTAGGGTCATAGCAAATTTTGGCGATATACATCTGAGTAAATTAGCTTACCACGCCTATTTCCATTCTCTGCTTTCGTATGACATCATATTCTGGGGTAACTCATCATTGAGTAAAAGAGTGGTCGTTGCACAAAAGCGTGTAATCAGAATAATTGCTGGAGCTCATCCAAGATCATCCTGCAGACACGTATTTAAAGAGCTAGAAATCTTCACTGTAGCCTCACAATATATATATATCTTCACTTATGAAAATTGTTGTAAACAATCCGAACGAATTCAACAGTAATAGCAGTGTACATGGCTACAACACTAGGAGAAAGGATGATCTTCACTACTCAAGGTTAAATCTATCTTTAGCTCAGAAGAGGCTAAATTATGCTGCCACAAAAGTCTTTGCTCACTTACCTAATGGTATCAAAAGTCTGACAGATAACCATATAGCATTTAAAAGGAATTTCTTAATGGCAACTCCTTCTACTCATTAGATGAATTTTTGGATATAGTGGGTAATTTCCCAACCCCCACAAAAGAAATAATTAAAAATATTGAGTGTCATGTAATATTTTGTGTAATGTAATATCTTATATAGACACCTTTTATTAACCTGACACTTTCCACATCATTACGAAGTGTCGTATTCATGATCTATGGAACAAGTACTAATCTAATCTAATCTCTAATCTTCCTAAGAGAGCAGCATAGGTCCCAGTGACAAATGGCTTCCGCGCCACTGTCATTGCGGAGTTTGCACTCTCGCAACACTGTGGGTACAAAGTACCTAATAAAATAGTAGCTACACATGTAGGAGATTAGCGGTAGCCCTCCATCACTCTTGGGCCAATTGCCTCTTCCAGTACATCTATGACACTACAGCTCCTGTATCCCCATGAACTACTTATACTATTTACATGATTGCATAATGATACACTGATCTTCAAATTAATTACTCTGAGCTCTCCATACCTATAGTAATTCTGCCTGCCTTTCTTTTTTCAAATAGTAGACGTTCCTAACATCGTAACACTAATTCTTCCGAAATAATTCAAAAATGGTTCCTGCCTTACCTTTCCTTAACTATGAACACAAAATACATCGTCCCTACGCACTATCCGACTCTGTACGTAACACATAGATAGTTACTTTTTTGTTCTTTGATATATCAAAAATTCCCTGCCAACTGCAAAATCTGTTTACTTTTTACCCATTTATCACATCTCTCTCAATGACCAGAACTAGTCAGCATTACCATATGGCAGGTCATATGATAAGGAAACTGTCATAGCAGCGTAAGCTAACTGAGACGTCCCTTCTAATGCGACGTCTACATCAAAGAGGTCTTGGTGTGAGAACCCAACTGAAATGCTATCTGTCCTTTGGAGAAATGTTTGCACAACAGAACTATCAAAAACTAATGTCCCTGATACATAAGTATGGCTGATGGCTTTGGTTAATCCATAATGAAACAGTGACATTGATTAATTTTGTGCTGGACGGACTGGCCATGCGGTTCTAGGCGCTACAGTCTGGAGCCGAGCGACCGCTACGGTCGCAGGTTCGAATCTTGCCTCGGGCATGGATGTGTGTGATGTCCTTAGGTTAATTAGGTCTAACTAGTTCTAACTTCTAGGCGAGTGATGACGCCAGAAGTTAAGTCGCATAGTGCTCAGAGCCAGCCATTTATTAATTTTGTAACAAATAAAATGGCAAACTTACTTCCACTAATGCGCATCTGTTTCACAAGACCGATACACAGTGGGAACAACTAAACGTAGTGAACATCTACGTTCAAAAATAGCAATATGCAAATGTTTCTGTTAAACATAATACATGATTGAGTGGCCTGCAGTGTACTGGAAAATATAGTACGACTAAAAAAGGAGGCATCAATTCCAGAGATTGTGGCCGAAAAGCTTTACATGACTCGGCAGAAATAAATGCTAACCCCTGATACAAGGGGTACACCTTTATCTTTCATGTCTACATATTTATTTCACATCACAATCACCCTGCTTACAAATATATTTTTCCCAATATTACACCAGTTTGTTGATAGCGCCACTGTGGAGTGTTTGTTAACAGAGCCAAATCTCGCCTCTGCTTGCACCACTTCATCTCTATGAAAGCGAAGTTCTCGAAGACGTTCTTTACATTTTCGAAACAGATGAAAATCAGATGCGGCCAAATCGGGAAAGTATGGAGGATAATCGGGGACAGAGTACCCAGGGCGTTGGAGTTCTGCAGACGCTGCTGTGCTCGCATGTGGTCTGGCATTGTCATACCGACGGACAGGGTGCAGCATGTGGGAACAAACTCTTCGAGCTTGACACTGGATTACAGCATGCTGTTTCTAGGCACTGTCTTTGTTACGTTACCCGACTGCCATGTCAGAAGCAACAATTCGGAGCCCATGTAGTGGTAGACGGCCCTAAATATGATGACATGGAGAATAAAGATGTAGACCACTTACAATGTTTATTTTAACTAAAAAGGTAAGTGTTTTCACATCAAAAGTCTGAGACCATTTTTTTAGCACACCCTTTTACATACGTAAAGGAGTTCATGCTATGAAAAGAAGTTAAAATAAGTTTCCAGTGTATATACAGCGTGATAATGTTCAACAAGATTTTTGGTATGGCCCAGAAATGGGTTAATAAAATCAAAAGAAAACACGTAAGACCCAAAACATTATTACAAAGGAAATAATGCAGAATACTCACATTAAAAACCGAAATAATGAAAGAAAGGTATATTAAATACACAACAATACAATGACCGTATCTAAAGGGAATTTAGAGAATACGTACACTGTATGTGACAGCGTAAGTATCTTCAGTTTCGCACACAGAACAATTGCTTCATATATGTAGACGGTTAATCATCGAGTAGAGCAGAAGTGATATCTGGCGTTTCGCAAGTTAGTGTCATAGGACCTCTGCTGTTCCAGATTTACATAAATAGTGATAATCTGAGCAGCACCTAGCCCCCTTTGCAGATGACGCTGTAGTTTACCGTCTAGTAAAATCATCAGACGATCAATTCCAATTACAAATTGATCTAGAGGGGATTTCTGTATGGTGCGAAAAGTGGCAATTGGCACTAAACAAAGAAAAGAGCGAAGTCATCCACATCGGTACTGAAAGAAATCCGATAAATTTTGGGTACACGATAAATCGCACAAATCTAAGGGCTGTAAATTCATCTAAATATCTAGGAATTACAATTACGAGCAACTTAAATTGGAAAGACAACATAGATAATATTGTGGGGAAGACGAAACAAAGACTGCCCTTTGTTGGCAGAACACTTAGAAGATGCGACAAACCCACTAAAGATACGGCCTACATTACACTAGTCCGTCCTCTGCTGGAATGTTGCTGCACCGTATGGGATCCTTACCAGGCAGGATTGACGGAAGTGCAAAGAAGGGCAGCTCGTTTGTGTTATCGCGCTATAGGGGTGAGAGTGTCACTGATATGATACGCGAGTTGGGGTGGCAGTCACTGAAACAAAGGCGGTTTTCTTTGCGGCAAGATCTATTTACGAAATTTCAATCGCCAGCTTTCTCTTCCGAATGCGAAAATATTTTGTTGACACCCATCTACGTAGGGAGAAATGATCATCATAATAAAATAAGGAAAATCAGAGCTCGAACGGAAAGATTTAGGTGTTCCTTTCTCCCACGCGCCATTCGAGAGTGGAATGCTACAGAAATAGTATGAAAATTGTTCAATGAGCCCTCTGCGAGGCACTTAAGTGTGAATTAGAGAGTAACCATGTAGATGTAGATGTAGAATAACAAAAGAAGGAGGAAAGTGGGGGAACCTCACACTTTGGTAACAGCCTAATGAATTCCATGAATACGTCTGCTGTAAATTACAACAAATTATAGGCATAATTGGTCAGGACAATCTTTAATGGGATCATGAAGTCAACGTCCTCTCATCTAAACAGAGCACAGTCAACTTCCTACCAGCTTCAGTCTTATTTACGCAGCTATTGACGGTTACTTATATCCATTCCAGAACAAGCGCTGCTTTTCTTGGTGTTTCCTATTTGAAGTAAGAAATATCACGATAGCCTTTGCAACAACTGGTCTAACGAACTACTATCGTGGAAAATTATGGTCGGACTTCCAATAGTGGCACGTGTCAAAAATACTGATACATAACGTAAGTACATTCTGCCGCTTGTCCGTCCTCTGCTGGAATGTTGCTGCACGGTATGGGATCCTTACCAGGCAGGATTGACGGAATGACGGAAGTGCAAAGAAGGGCAGCTCGTTTGTGTTATCGCGCTATAGGGCTGAGAGTGTCACTGATATGATACGCGAATTGGGGTGGCAGTCACTGAAACAAAGGCGGTTTTCTTTGCGGCAAGATCTATTTACGAAATTTCAATCGCCAGCTTTCTCTTCCGAATGCGAAAATATTTTGTTGACACCCACCTATGTAGGGAGAAATGATCATCATAACGAAATAAGAGAAATCAGAGCCCTAACGGAAATATTTAGGTGTTCCTTTTTCCCAAGCGCCAATCGAGAGTGGAATGGTAGAGAATTAGTATGAAAATGGATCGATGAACGTCCTGCCAGGCTCTTAAGTGAGAATTGCAGAGTAACCATGTAGATGTAGATATGTAAGAAAAATTTCAGTCAGTCAAGTACCAATAGAAATACACTAAATACGAGGGTTGGAACTTAAATAGTGACAACTATTTATTCACACCCGTTACAAAAGAGTTACATGCTTGCACCTTTTACTGTCCTTCAAAGTAGTCACCAGCGTTGTATAGAACCCGTTGCCAACGATGTGGAAGGCGTAGTAAACCGTTAGCAGAGCCTGTTCTGTTGATGGTGCAAATGGAGCGGTCTACCGCCCTCCGAATCTGGAACAGTCCTGAAGCCAATGCCACGAAGTCAAATCCAAGTCACAAGGACTTTGATTTGACTTCGTGGCAGTGGGCAGTATGGTGGATAGTAAAGTACTTCCCAGTCCCATCGATTTCTGCGAAATATCTCCTTCAGGTGCGGCAGTTCGCCTGTGAGGCTTTCTCCGTCACAGATAATGTGAGCCCTCTGTACCAGGCTGAACCGTACTGTTGGCCGCTGCGCTGGATGGTGACAGCTTGTTGCATGCAGGTACAGGTCTGTGTGAGTCTTCTTCCCATGTTCTGAATGGCCTACCGTGCCATCTGCCATCTTCCGTACTAATGTATCTAGAAATGGGAGACAGCCATTCTCCTCTATTTTCATAGCGAGACGATGTTTTCGTGGATGATGTTTACGTGGTCCAGGAACTCATCCAGTACCCACATAGCATGGTTCCAAATTACAAATGTATTGTCTAAATAGAAGTTCTTCGGTTTTTCGTGAGCAGTTTGGAGGTCCACCTCCTCAAGGTCTTCCATGTATGGATCTGAAGCAAGAAGGGATCCCATGCTCACTCCATCTGTCTGTTCATACAACTCTCCAATGCTCTTAAAGTAGGTGATCGTTAGTGAATATTTAAAGAGTGTCACTATGTAAGACATCTGGAGTTTATGGACCTTACATGAGCTTAGCAGGATGATACAGTATGAGATCCTCAGAAAATAATAATTACATTATATCAACAGAAGGCAATTGCAGTTAATCTCATGTATCCCCATTATATAAAAGCATTTTGAGACCTTAAAGCTCTGTTTCTCTCTCTCATCTCACGGTGGAACGCACAAGTGTGTGGAAATAAGCGATGGTGTTGAGAGCTTTGCTTTCTGAGAAGTGTTGACGATAGCTTCTTGTATCGTGGCGAAAGATAGCAAAGCGCTAGTAAATTATTCCTGCGGGAATTTTTGTGGGCAAAGAAGTTGTGCACGTCGTTCCAACCCATAGTAAGTGTGCAATAGCCATTATTTCGACTAGGGACAGATTAACGTTCTATGGAACGCATGAAAGTTGCGACTGAGTGAATTCAGTCAAGGCCAGAGTATGGAATTAGCATTTCAGATCCAACGCCGTTGCAGATGCTGCTTTGTAAAGTACCATCGCGCATTAGGCCACAGTAAATGTTGAGTCTAGATTTTACTTGCTCCAACTTGCGTACACTTTGACCATTGAATATGAAAAGCTAGGGTACTATCCTACCCTCACATTGAGTACATGAGAGTTTTTTCATTGATGCAAAAAGTAAAATTATTCTCCACTAACTCAGTGTATTGACCAGCTACAACAATGTAGATTTAAAAAATCTGATGAGGATTTTTAATAATCAATCTTTCCTGCGATAAAAAATTGTAATGTGTAGAGATAACGATTTTAATAATCGTCATTTCAATATGTCCAAGAATTAAATATTTTTTTATTGAGTGTCAAAATTAATTGAACACCACTTGGTTCCTGAAAGCAACAGTTGATAAATTGTATGTAGAATAAAAAAGGTAATAGCTGTGTTGTCTTTCTAGAATAAACCCAAAACTTTCACTTTTATTAATTCATGGATTCTAGGTACGTAACAGCAGCATTTCTCACGATTTTTATTACAGTCCGCGGCTGATATTAGCTGCCTTGCCGGGCCAGGGTCATATTTATTTAGAATGTCTGTTTGACACCCTGGACGTAAGAAGACAGTTCGTATGTTTCGTCCATTTGCGCGCTAAGTGGTAAGCTAAGTTTGCACACATTAGTTCACTCACTGTGCAGGTACAAAGGTCGGACGTACGACAACTATTTGAGGCTGTAAATGTAGATTCAGCAGAGCCAAGGAGTCTTGCAGAGGTACTTTCGTGAAGAGCAAAGTAGCGTCGAAGCTCACTAGAAGGTCATCTCTTTGTACCTGCATGTCCTTACGTACTCTCACTATCTGATGAGTTCTTCATCTGTTAACAACAGTGTCCCACAAGGGGTTTTAGGAACGTCGCCAGATCTTTGACCAGTCTGTGGTTGGTGTCAAGTAATGGCCATAGAGGCACGTCTTCTTCGTGTATCTTAGGCAGTCCACGTAGTCGAGGTGTCGTTGGAGCAATGGATACAGCCGTTTCCTCAGTGCCTCTGGTAGCTCTCGGTTCCTCAGCAATGCCACGGTTTTTCTGGTTGCTGTCGAGGTTGGATCCTTCCTCAGTGTCCTGTAGGCCGGGTCTTGTAGCGTCGAGCTGATTTTATACTGGTAGTCGCTGGTGCCTGACAACCCGCCAGGGTAGCCGAAAGCACTAACGCGCTGCTTCCTGGACTCAGGTAGGCGCGCCAGCCCTGGATCGAATTCGCCCAGCGGACTAACGACGACATCCAGTGTGCCGGCCAGCCTAGATGTGGTTTTGAGGCGGTTTTCCACATCCTACTAGGTGAAGACTGGGCTGGTCCCCACGTCCCGTATCAGCTACATGACTCGCAGGCATTTTAAACACATTTACACTGTTTCACGGTCTATACTAGACGCAGACAGCTGGGGTACACTAATAGCATCCCGCGGGGGGGGGGGGGGGGGTATGGGGTGGCAGCAGGAAGGGCATCTTGCCATCCCTTAAACTTAACCATGCTCAATCCTACCTTAACCCTGCCGACCCTGCGTACAATGTGGGATAAAGGCAGTAGCGAAAGAAACAAAGTCGTTGGTGCATAACAGCGCCATTGCTTTTCTCTTGTCTGCTGGAAGAACCATCGTGTCAGCATCATCCTTCAGTGCACGGGTAGCTTCCCGTGCTGCGGCATTTATCTTCGCTTTCGGAAGCCAGGACATTTCGATGACCCTGCAAGTATCCCACAGCGCCAACGATACTGCCCTAAATACACAAATAAAGCTTCCAGTGCACTACATGTAGAGAATGGGCTCACTGATAAACATTACATTTGTAAGAACAGCAACTCTGACAGTAAAACTTATGGTATTGCATCTGAATGAATATTGCCTCAAATGTGCAGTCACCCATAACACGAAAAACGAATCACTTCCGTAATACTAATTACAAATTTCGTGTCAGAGAAAAGGAACAATAAATATTACAAAACGTTAAAACATTCGATTAACGGCTAATGGGCTACAATGCGTGCGACAACTGACCCAGTAAAACAAGCTGCACCACTGTGGAGTAAAATGTTACTATGTGCATGAGCGGAAAAACTGAACATAAGGAAAAACAAATATTTTCATGGTGAATATACAATGATGGCGGTATGTCGAATTAAGATAGCTCTACAGTTTTCTACACTACTGGCCATTAAAATTGCTACACCAAGAAGAAATGCAGATGATAAACGGGTATTCATTGGACAAATATATTATACTAGAACTGACATGCGATTACATGTTCACGCAATTTGGGTGCATAGATCCTGAGAAATCAGTACCCAGAACAACCACCTCTGACCGTAATAACGGCCTTGATACGCCTGGGCATTGAGTCAGAGCTTGGATGGCGTGTACAGGTTCAGCTGGCCATGCAGCTTCAACACGATACCACTGTTGATCCAGAGTAGTGACTGGCGTATTGTGACGAGCCAGTTGCTCGGCCACCATTGACCAGACGTTTTCATTTGGTGAGAGATCTCGAGAATTGGCTGGCCAGGGCAGCAGTCGAACATTTTCTGCATCCAGAAAGGCCCGTACAGGACCTGCAACATGCAGTCGTGCACTATCCTGCTAAAATGTAGGGTTTCGCAGGGATCGAATGAAGGGTAGAGCCACGGGTCGTAACACATCTGAACTGTTCAAAGTGCCGTCAATGCGAACAAGACGTGCAAGCAATGGCACCCCATACCATCACGCCGTGTGATACGCCAGTATGGGGAAGATGAATACACATTTCCAATGTGCGTTTAGCGCGATGTCGCCAAACGCGGATGCGACCATCATGATGCTGTAAACAGAACCTGCATTCATCCGAAAAAATGACGTTTTGCCATTCGTGCAGCCAGGTTCGTCGTTGAGTACACCATCGCAGGCGCTCCTGTCTGTGATGCAGTGTCAAGGGTAACCGCAGCCACGGTCTCCGAGCTGATAGTCCATGCTGCTGCAAACGTCGTCGAACTGTTCGTGCAGATTGTTGTTGTCTTGCAAACGTTCCCATGTATTGAGTCAGGGATCGAGACGTGGCTGCACGGTCCGTTACAGCCATGCGGATAAGATGCGTGTCATCTCGACTGCTTGTGATACGGGGCCGTTGGGATCCAGCACGGCGTTTCGTATTACCCCCCTGAACCCACCGATTCCATAGTCTGCTAACAGTCATTGGATCTCGACCAACGCGAGCAGGAAAGGCCGCGATACATTACACTGCAATCGCGATAGGCTACAATCCCATCTTTATCAAAGTCGGAAACGTGATGGTACGCATTTCTCCTCCTTACACGAGGCATCACAACAGCGTTTTACCAAGCAGCGCCGATCAACTGCTGTTTGTGTATGAGAAATCGGGTGGAAACTTTCCTCATGTCAGCACGTTGTAGGTTTCGCCACTGGCTCCAACCTTGTGTGAATGCTCTGAAAAGCTAATCATTTGCATATCACAGCATCTTCTTCATGTCGGTTAAATTTCGCGTCTGTAGCAAATCATCTTCGTGGTAGTAGTGTAGTACAAAATTTCATTGAAGGAAATTATGAGAAGTAACTTCGTTCTCCCTCACACTGTGGCCGCTCCATAGATATTCCTACCCTGTGGTCGCATAGCAGGTGGGGGCGGTGCAACGGGAATACTGCGACACGGATTCCGTGGTGTAGTTCCTCTGGAGGCCGCCGTAACTGCGGACTGGCGTGCAGTGACGGCGCTCGGGTCGTAACCCGCGCGAGCTGCGGCGTCGCCTACTGGCGTGGGGGGCTCAGATTTAGTGGCGCGGGGATCCCCCTGAGGTCTCGAGAGTCGCGTGTTCGGCCGTACCTGCGGCGGCGGGCCGCACGCAATCGTAAAGCCCCGAGTTGCGACACGGGGCGGCTCCGGGCGAGGCCATCCGCAGGGCCAAAGTCGCTAAGCTGTGGTCTTATTGCAGGAGTATCGTATCTTCAATGTAAAAGCGCGTGTTAAAGGAATTCCCCCTCCTCTTCCAATTGGCCTCCGATATTTACCAAATTTTCAACTGCGTCTGTATCTCTATTTATGAGGTGCAAATAACAATCGATAATAAGGTCAGCGCGGCGTAGGAAACGTCGAATGGAGAAAAATTTTCCGGATAAACAGAGACTGGGTGTACACCGCTGTGGAACTGCGACCATAAAACGACAGCCAATCAACGACGTGTGTGCGGATGCGTGTACAGTTAAGCAAACTTTGCAAAGATAACACATGTCATGACAAAAGTGCGGTTACTTTTCAAATTAACTCAAAATACTGTCAGCTGGACAACCAAAGCTAGGCAAACTTGAAAAATTGTTATCCAAGGCTGGTTATGTTTGATGCGGATTTTCTGTGATGTTTACTGGGTACAGCTGTTAAATCAACTACTCTGACAGTACCACAATACCATTAAATTGTTGTAAAATGGCGGGCGCAACGCGGAAACAGAGCTACAGTATGGTAGTCGATATTCAATAGTTAGGTGTCACATTTTGTAATGATGGTTAACTTAGAGAGCACATGAATTAACTTTTTTTACAAGTACAGTTAATAATAATGATCTACGACAAATTACATCTAAATCTACTACGGTACCTTGTACAGGTACTAGAGATTTTCCTCCATGATCCGCAAGCAAATAGAAGGAAAAATGACTGTCTACACTCAGTCGCAAAAGTATTCGGACAGCACGTAACGGCGCATAATTTTGCAGTTTGCCGTATGAAGAAATACAGAAATTGCACTTTGTAATGTATTTGGGGCTCTGGGTACAATGTCGCAACATGAAACACGTGTCAAATACGAAGAATTGTTGTTGGACATGTGTCTGTTACGTAATATTTCCTGAAAACGGCATGGGAAGGTGCAACAAAAGTATTCGGACAAAGGCGGACAACGTCAGAGAATAGTTCCTTCCGAGACGCACAGAGGGTGAAGCGACTGCAGTGTGTCCGACATTTCCGCGAGACGATAGCGATGATTAGTAAACACGTATTGCGAGCCTATGCAGGTCGACGATGGGACGCAGAGGGAAGTGTTCTACGTTCGAGCAAAGGCAACTTGTCGTTTATCATCACGCGAAGGGGAAAACCTGCAGGGAAATTGCCGCAAAAGTGAACATGAAGAAAAGTACAGTTCACGACATTATTAAACGGCTCGAGAAAGAAGACCCATTGGAATTTCGTTGCAGTACAGGACGGCAACGGACATTTTCACAGAGAGATGAACGTTTTATTGTGCGAAAGGCACAACAGAATCCGAAAATATCTGCCACACGAATTGCAAGTGAGGTGGAGGGAGACCTTGGTATAAAAGTTCATCCCGAAACCGTGCGGAAGGTACTACGACGATCGCAGTACCATGGTCGAGTGGCACGGCGAAAGCCATTTATAAATGCAGTGAACCAGAAGAAACGTATGCACTTTGCGAGAGAATACGCCGAATACGATCAGGCTTGGTGGAATCGGGCGATATTTTGCGACTAATGTAAATTTACATTATGGTAAAGCGACGGAAAGGCAAACGTGTGGCGAAAGACCAATGAAGAGCTGAATCCCAGGAACCTCAAACCATCAGTAAAGTTTGGAGGTTGGAGCATCACGGTGTGGGTATGCATGTCCGGCAATGGTGTGGGTGATTTAGTGTCCGTTGATGATACGACGAACAAGGAAGCGTATCTGAATATAGTGAGAGGACATTTGAAGCAGAGTGCACGACATTTAGGTATTGCGAACAACTTTCATTTTTATCAGGATAATGATTGTGGTGTCACCGCTAGACACCACACTTGCTAGGTGGTAGCTTAAATCGGCCGCGGTCCATTAGTACATGTCGGACCCGCGTGTCGCCACTGTGTGATTGCAGACCGAGCGCCACCACAAGGCAGGTCTCGAGAAACTGACTAGCACTCGCCCCAGTTGTACGACGACGTTGCTAGCAACTACACTGACGAAGCCTTTCTCTCATTTGCCGAGAGACAGTTAGAATAGCCTTCAGCTAAGTTAATGGCTACGACCTAGAAAGGCGCCATTTGTACCATTGCATGTATCTCAAGATAGTCTCACTTGTATCATCAAGAATGCTGTATACCAAAGGACGATATAAAAGTTAAGTGTTCTAGTAGCTACGTTCTTTTCTTTATCACATTCATTACGAATCCTGTTCCAGACTTAACGCCAGACGGCGTGAGTTGACGCGTGCCCTTTCGGCTACTTCACTGTGGACTGGCTGCCTTAACAGTCCACAACAATGATCCCAGGCATACCGCGCATATTGTACAAATGAGGTTGCTCTTCAGTTGCCCGAAAGTATTGCAACTACGTCCCCAATCACCAGACCTTAACCAAATCGAACATTTGTGGGATAAATTGAAACGGACCCTCCGCGCGGACAACTTCTATTCGAAGCAGACCTTGAAAGAGAAACTGCGCCAAGAATGGGCAAATATAGGCCCAGATTTCACGAAGAAACTCGTGGAAAGTAAGCCTAGTAGATTGGAGGAGGTATTGAAAATGAAAGGTGGACCCACAAGGTATTGACATTTTCGTGGTGGTGGTGGTGGTGGTTAGTGTTTAACGTCCCGTCGACAACGAGGTCATTAGAGACGGAGCGCAAGCTCGGGTTAGGGAAGGATTGGGAAGGAAAACGGCCGTGCCCTTCACCAAAGGAACCATCCCGGCATTTGCCTGAAACGATTTAGGGAAATCACGGAAAACCTAAATCAGGATGGCCGGAGACGGGATTGAACCGTCGTCCTCCCGAATGCGAGGACATTTTCGTCGTACGACTTATGAACATTTATTGGACAGTGTCCGAATACTGTTGTAGCAGCGGGGTGTGCAGGATGTCTCATTTTTGTTGTTAATTTTTCTGTTATTTATATTTTGGAAACGAAATAATACAATAATTCTTTTGTAATTAATGTTGCTACGCATATATATTGCTAATAAATATGTTTGGGTTTCTTAGTGTTTCTCGAGTACTCATTGTGAAACTTCCTACTGTCCGAATACTTTTGCGACTGGAGTGTATATGCCTCCGTAAGAGTCCTAGTTTTTCTTATGTTTGTGGCACGGTGGCAGCAGCAATGGGGTACTTCAGATGTACTCTATCCTGTTAATAACTTGATGTCCTTCAATGAAGAGCCAAAGAAACTGGTACACCTACCTAACTTTGCGTAGGGGCTCTCCGAACACGCAGAAGTGCCGCAGTGCGACGTGCCATGGACTCGACTTTAGTCTGAAGTTGTGATGGAGAGAACTGACGCCATGAATCCTGCAGAACTGTCCATCTATATCTACATCTACCTCTACGTGGATACTCTACGAATCACATTTAAGGGCCTGGCAGAGGGTTCATCGAACCACCTTCACAATTCTCTATTATTCCAATCTCGAAAGAACGAACACATATATCTTTCTGTACGAGCTCTGATTTCCCGTATTTTATCATGGTGATTGTTTCTCCCTATGTAGGTTGGCGTCAAAAAAATACTTTCGCATTCGGAAAGTTGGTAATTGGAATTTCGTCAGAATATTCCCCCGCATCGAAAAACGCCTTTGGTTTTAATGATGTCCATCCCAAACCCTGTATCGTTTCAGTGACACCCTCTCTCCTATTTTGCGATAATGGAAGTCGTGCTGCCCTTCTTTGAACTTTTTCGATGTACTCCGACAATCCTATCTTGTAAGGATCCCATACCGCGCATACCTTAGTAGATCCGTTCCATTTCCTAAGTGTCGTGCCAATAAACCGCAGTCTTTGGTTAGCCTTCCCCACAACATTTTCTATGTTTTCTTTGGAATTTAAGTTCTTTGTAATTGTAATTCTAGGTATTTAGTTGAATTTACGGCCTTTAGATTTGACTGATTTACCGTGTAACCGACGATTGACGGATTCCTTTTAGCGCTCGTGTGCATGACCTCACAAAATTAGTTATTTAGGTTCAACTGCCAATTTTCGCACTATACATATATCTTTTCTAAATCGTTTTACAATTTGTTTTAATCTTCTGATGACTTACCTAGTCGATAAACGACAGCGTCTTCTGCAAACAACCTATGACGGCTGCTCAGATTGACTCCCAAATAGTTTACACAGATAAGGAACAGCGAAGGGCCTACGACACTTACTTGGGGAAAGCCAGAAATCACATCTATTTTACTCGATGACTTTCCGTCAATTACTACGAAATGTGACCTCTCTGACAGGAAATTACAAATCCTCTCACATAACTGAGACGATATCCCATAGGCACGCAGATTCACTATAAGCCACTTGTGTGGTAAAGTGTCAAAAGCCTTCCGGAAACCGAGAAAAAAGCAATCAATTTGAGATCCCTTATCGATAGCACTCAACACTTCGTGCGAGTAAAGAGCTGGATGTGTTTCACAAGAACAATGTTTTCTAAACCAATGTTGACTGCGTGTCAATAGACCGTTTTCTTCGAAGTAATTCATAATGTTCAGACACAATACATGTTCCAAAATCCTGCTGCATATCGACGTTACCGATATGGGCCTGTAATTTAGTGGATTACTCCTACTACCTTTCTTGAATATTGGTGTGACCTGTGCATCTTTCCAGTTTTTGGGTACGGATCTTCCGTCGAGCGAACGGTTGTATATGATTGTTAAAAATGGAGCTATTAAAACATACTCTGAAAGGAACGTAACTGGTATACAAACAGGAACAGTAGGCTTAGTTTTATTAAGTGATTTAAGTTGCTTCACTATTCCGAGGATATCTACTTCTGCGTTACCCATGTTGGCAGCTGTTCTTGGTTCGATTTCTGGAATATTTACCTCGTCTTCTCTTGTGAAGGCATTTCGGAGAGCAGTACTTAGTAGCTGTGCTTTGGGAGCACTGTCTTCGATAGTATCTCCATTGCTATCGCGCAGAGGAGGCAATGATTGTGCCTTGCAGCTAGCATACTTCACATACGACCAGAATCTCATTGCATTTTCTGCCAGGTTTCCAGACAAAGTTTCGTTGTGGAAACTTTTATAAGCATGTCACATTGGAGTCCGCGCTAAATTTCGAGTTTCTGTATAAGATAGGCAACCTTGGAGATTTTGCGTCTGTTTAAATTTGGCATGTTATTTTCATTGTTTCTGCAACAGTTTTCTGACCCATTTTGTGTACCAAGCAGGATCAGCTCCGTCGTTTAATTTATTTGGTGTAAATCTCTCAGTTGCTGCCGATACTATTTCTTTGAATTCAAGCCACATGTGGTCTTGTTAATTTGAAAGGAGTGGAGATTGTCTCTCAGGAAGGTGTGAAGTAAATTTTTATCTGCGTTTTTGACTTGGTATCTTTTCGTTATTTTTTAAGGATTTGGGGTTACAATATTCAGTTTCACTGCGACAACCTTGTGTTCACTAATCCCTGTATCCGTTTTGATGCTCGTTATTAACTCAGGGTTATTTGTTGCTAAGAGATCAAGTGTGTTTACTATTCGCTTGGGCTCACAACTAACTGCCCGAAATAATTTTCAGAGAATGTGTTAGCACAATTTTGGATGATGTTTTGTGCATACTTCCGGAATTAAAAATGTATTTTCGCTAACATATCGAGGGTGAATTAAAGTCACTACCAACTGTAGTCATGTTACTCGAGTACGTGTTTGAACCTTTCAGCAGCAGTATAATCTTAATCAGGAGGTCAGTAAAAGTATCCAATTCCTATTTTATTTCGGTTGCTAAAATAACCTCTGCCCATACTAACTCACAGGAACTATCTACTTCAATTTCCTGACAAGATAAACTACTTCTAACAGCAACAAACACGGCGCTGCCAACCGTGTTTAGCCTATCCTTTCGGAACACCATTAGGTTATTTGCAAAAATTTCTGCATAGTTTACCTCCGGTTTTAGCCAGCTTTCAGTGCCTATAGCTATTTGAGCATCAGTGCTTTCTGTTAGCGCTTGGAGTTCTGGGAGTTTCCCAACACAGCTACGGCAACTTACAACTGTTATACAGACGGTTCCTGTATCTTCGTTGTTCCTGTGTTCGACCTGCACCCTTTGTGACTGAAGCCCTTCTTGTGTTTTCCCGAGACCCTCTAACCTAAAAAACCTCCCAGTCCATGACACATAGCTTTTGCTACACTTGCAGTCGCTCCTGCGTGTAGTGGACTCCTGACCTATTCAGCGGAGCCCGGAACCCAACCACCCTTTGGCGCAAATCGAGGAATCTGCAGGCTCCACGGTAGCAGAACCGTCTGGGACTCTGTTTCAGACCCTCCACTCGGCTCTGTACCAGAGGTCTACAACTGGTCCTGTCGACTATGCTGTAAATGGTGAGCTCTGTTTTCATCTCGCAAGCAAGACTTGCAGCCTTTACCACTTCTGTTAGTCAGTCGAAACCAGAGAGAATCTCTTCCGATCCAAAGCGACACACGTCATAGATACCAACATGAGTCACCCCTGCAGCTGACTGTGCCCTGTGCTCTTCATGGCATCCGAAAGGACCCATACCATGTCTGGAATGACTCCACCAAGGATGCACACGGAGTGCACAATGGCTTTCTTCCCCTTTTTGGCTGTCGTGTGCCTAAGGGGCCCCATAACGCGCCTAACGTAGGAGCTCCCAACTATTAATAATCCCACCCACTATGATTGCCAGCATCTTGCAGGCTGAGGAGTTTTTTCTGAAACAGGACAGGCGACAGCATCTGGCTCTGCGACAGTGTCAGTCACAGGCAGCACCTGGAACCTGTTTGTCAGACAAGCTGGGGAGGCCTTATGTGCATGTGCAGCTGCCTGGGAAGTCTTTCGCCATCTGCTTCGCCCCGGGGCGACCTCTCACTCGACCACAGGTGAGGCGTCAGCCTCAGTGCGAGCAGTAACTGGGTTGGCCACCGGTGAGGGCCGATCTGTGGACTCTGACGCGCTGGACGTCCGTTGGATCCCCACGGCCGGCCCACAACAGTGGTGCCCATCCACCACAGCTTCCAGCTGTGTAAAAGCCATCACAGCCTGGAGCTGAGAGCGAAGTGTCACCAACTCGGATCGCATCCGCACACAAAAATCATAGTCCCTATCCATACTAAAGACACAGAAAATTAAACTACTCAGAAAACGGACTATCGGCACATGCTGAAGAACTCTACCACAGATGCTGACGAAAACGCAGGAATTGTGTCTAATAAATTCGATTAATACCGAGGGATTCAATAATCTAACTACCGAAGCACTCAGGTGAAACAAAATAATTTGCCCATGATTGGGAACTTGTAATATGTCACAAAATCGATTTACTTTGCGACACAAACCAAACGTGAGAACTGCGGTTACCAGATATTAAGTTAACATGCAGAAACTACCCGGTTAGGGACTCGTAAAAGACACAAAATCAATTAATTTCCAGTTGCTGTGTCTGTCTTGGCCGGCTGTTGCTGGCTATGTGTCCATGAATCCGTAAGAACAGGAGGCGGTGCAGATCGCTTCTGAACAGCATGTTGCAAGGCATCCCACGTATGCTCAATAATGTTCATATCTGGGAAGTTTCACCAAACTCCAGCGGAAGTGTTTAAACACAGAATAGTGTTCCTGAAGATACTCTGTAGCATTTCTGGACGTGTGCGGTGTCGCACTGTTTTCCTGGAATTGTTCGTCCGTCGGAATGCATAATGGACATGAATGGATGCAGGTGATCTGACAGAATGTTTGCGTACGTGTCACCTGACAGATTCGTATCTAGACGTATCAGGGAACTCATATCACTTCAACTGCACCCTCCCCCCCCCCCCCCCCACACACACACACACCATTACAGAGCCTCCACTAGCTTGAACAGTCCTGACATGCAGGGTCCTATGATTCATTAGATTGCCTCCGTACCCGTACACGTCTATCCACGCGATAGAATTTTAAACGAGACTCGTCCGACCAGGCAACATGTTTCCACTCATCAACAGTCCAATATCAGTGTTGATGGGCTCAGGCGTGGTGTAAGGCTTTGTGTCGTGCATTTATCAAGGGTACACGAGCGGGCTCCAAAAGCCCATACCATTGAAGGGTTCGCAAGCTGACAGTCGTTGATGGCCCACCATTGAAATCTGCAGCATTTTGCACAAAGGTTGCACTTCTGTCACGTCGAACGATTCTCTTCAGTCGTCGTGGCCATGCGGTTGGAGGCTCCATGTCATGGATTGCGCGGCCCCTCCCGCCGGAGGTTCGAGTCCTTCCTCGGCCATGGGTGTGTGTGTGTTGTTCTTACCATAAGTTAGTTTACGGTAGTTTAAGTTCTGTAGTGACCGATGACCATAGCAGTTGGTCCCTTAGGAATTCCAACACATTTGAAAATTTCTTCAGTCGTCGTTGGACCCGTTCGCACAGAATCTTTTTCCGGCCGCAGCGATGTTGAAGTTTTGATGTTTTACCGTATTGCTGATATTCACGGTACACTCGTGAATTGGTTGCATGGGAATATCCCCACTCCATCGCTACCTCAGAGATGCTGTCCCATCGCTAGTGTGCCGACTACAAGACCAAGTTCAAACTCACTTAAATCTTCATAACCTGCCACTGTAGCAGCAGTAACAGATCTAACATCTGCGCCAGATTTGTTGGTTTATATAGACGTTGCCGACAGAAGCGCCTTATTCTGCTGTTCAGATATATCTATATTTGAACACGCATTCCTATACCAGTTTCTTTGGCGTTCATTGTAGTCCTAGGTAGATTTGAAACCTGTTACAAATTGGGTATCGTACTTGCTAAGCTCTTTTTTAGTTCATTAAAGGCCAGTGCGGAGCTGTATCGCATGCCTTAGTGAAGTCAAATAAGATGGTGTTTACGATCAGATCATCGCTCAGATACGTACGAGAGGCGTTCAGTAAGTAATGTCACGTGCATTCTTTTGTCAGTCAATTTCGGTTGAAAAAATGCGAAATTTGTTGTGAGACTTCGTGGAATATTCTCGTTTCAGCCCTTATTATTTCACGACGTTCCGGTAGCTGGCGGCTTTATAAATAGCCTTCAAAATGACCTCTGGGAACGAGTGTGTGTTCCAGGCAGAGAGCTGTCATTTAGTTTATACTGGTGGAAAACCAGAGTTTCGCAGACGTTCATCATCGCTTGCAGAATGTCTACGGGGACCTGGCGGCAAAAAAGCACGCTGAGTCGTTGGGAGAGGCATCCGTCATCTTGTTTCTGTCATCTTCGGAACAAGGTCACGCAAACCTGTCCGGTCTCGCTCGTGCCGGCCGGCCGCACCCAGCTGTGACTCCTGCAATGTTGGGACGGGCGGACATCCTCAGCCGAGGTGATCGACGGATGCCGGCCGGAGGGGCCGAGAGGTTCTAGGCGCTACAGTCTGGAACCGCGCGACCGCTACGGTCGCAGGTTCGAATCCTGCCTCGGGCACGGATGTGTGAGATGTCCTTAGGTTGGTTAGGTTTAAGTAGTTCTAAGTTCTAGGGGACTGATGACCTCAGAAGTTAAGTCCCATACTGCTCAGAGCCATTTGCACCATTTATTTTTGATCGACGAATCACAATCAAACATCTCGCTACCCAACTGGACCTCTCTGTCGGTACTGTTGACGCACTCGTTCACCATTTTGGGTACTGAACGGTGTGTGCACCCTGGGTGACTCGCCGCCTGACAGAAGACCATGAAGAGCAGCGAACAACCATGTGTGCAGAAATGCTTCCACGTTACCAGGGCTGACAGTGACTGTTTTTTGTCGAACAACGTCACAGTCAGTGAAACATGGGTTCATAACCTCTGTTGAGTGGTACTTAAGTAAATAAATTAGTGAAATCAAAGTGAACTACAAATTAGAATATAAATGAAAAACTTGGTTTAGTTTAGAGAGTTACATACTGGCACACAGTGGGCACAACAGCAGAGCAGAAGAGACAATGACCGTGAAGTCAGCAAGTTCCACATAAGCGGGCGCTGTCGATTCAGCCGTCAGGGCATCGCCTGACCGGCTCACGTGTTTCTCAGTTGTCGCGTGTGAGCAAAGGCCCTCGCCTACATTCCAAGAGCCAATGACCGACGTTAAGAAGATTCTTCGAGGAGCTTCTCAACGTGACAGAAGAGGCAATGACCGTAAAGTCGTTCACCTCCAGTAAACTGAAGTGAATAAATACGCGAGACGCAGTGAGCCAGACGGAGATGAAGACGGAGACGGGGACGGAGACGGAGACGGAGATGGGGACGGAGACGAAGGAATAAAAGAAGAGTAGCAGTAGTTTTCAGTCAGTTTTGGTGCTGAAGACCGTCATGCAAGAAGAGTCTGCATCATGCACAGACGCACGAAGTCCGCCGCTGTAATGGAATAGCAAGCAGCAGCCGCGGCGCCAGAAGACAGAAGTTAAAAGGTATTTGAAGTCTGGTTTTTACATACCCGGGTGACTCGTGAGGACGGGAAGGAGACGGCCTCACATCAGTAGTCACCTGTGAGCTGAGATGAAGACCTGACAGCCGAAGACTGGCAAGCGGGAGTCCGTGGTTCGAGTCCGCCACACTGGCCTTCCCCCGCCGCGCCGCTCCGCTGGCCGACGCAGAACACACGCGGCCGCTTAGAGAAGAGAAACACTGGGACGCGACACCCAAGGTATCATCCGATGCACGATTTCGCTCGCAATAATTAAACGGGCCACCTCGCGCTGCGCGTCTCCAGTCAACTGGGCGAGACGGCGACACGAGATACACACCGCTACGTGTAATCAGACGCCGCCGCCGCCGCCGCCGCTTCCGCAGCAGAAGACTTCACAAACGATACAGCTGCCGTTCTCCGAACCAGAACATCCCGTAAGATACAGTTGTAGAAATCTTCAATAAAAGTTATCTTACGTAAAAATTATGTTTCATTCGACCTCATACCCGAGCCAAGGAAGAACCCACCCTGCCCACATGTTGTTAAGAGAGAAAAGTTAATTTATTTAATATTTTCACCCTGACAGAATGCTTTAGAATGCTCATCCTGACAATTGACTTGCATCAAAATAGAAAACCCAGTTACATTTAGTGACAGAAGTGTCACATTTAGTAACACAACTGTTACACCTCGAACCGGAAACGAAACGGTAATCCATGGACTGTCGTCACAACATCTCTCCCCTGAAGATGTCCGCCCCGACAGCTGAATGGTCAGCGTGACGGACTGTCGTCTTCAGGGGCCCGGGTTCGAGCACAGGCGCTGCCGCGAGAACTTCAGAAACTTCCTGCAGATTCCACTGCAGACAGCGATCGCCAGAGTCCTTCCCAGCCTGTGATCCTCAGCACCGCCACCAGCCACCTCACCACACTCACCACAAGAATAACGTGTGCAGTGATAGTGAACAAGTGCAGCAGAAAAGATAAAGTGCTTTGTCCTCTCGCCTCAGATAGTGAAGTATAGTAGTATAAAGTGTTTCTTCTTAGTGAAATCAGTGATGCAAAGTGCTTCTCACCAAACATCTGTCATGCTCGCAGCCAAAACAGTGTCAAAAGTATGCCCAGTAGTACTATCAGTTTTTTGTTTCATTATTTGCACTATATTGTCTAGGATACAAGCATTACTTAGTGGAAAGTGCCAACTACTCATAATTTTTTAATTGATTTCCTTTACTATGTGCACTATAAAATTATATTGTTTACTCACACTGCCCTTTCTGCTTCTCTTATATAATATGACAAAATTTTCTCTCTTCTTCAATTTATGTATAATCTGTAGTATATTGAAAAAAGTTTCTTCCATCTATCATGGTGATGTTTCCCTCATACTGTCCCACATAACAGCGCAAACTAGAGGAAGAGATCAAACCAGAATGCACAATGTGCCTTTGGCATCACAAGTGCATGACATACAGAAACATGAACTCAACATCAATGTGTCTATGCTACATATAAAGTATTATGCCTGCCCTGCAATGTCTACCCTTAAAAATGATGACAAATGGTCATGTAAAAGGGTTCAAGGAACAACAATAATAGAAAAACGAAAAAAATAAAAACGAAAACCTATAAAATTACAGTAATATTAACCAACACTAGGAATATAACAGGTTAATAGAATAAAATGTCTTTGTTTTAAATGCATCGTTGTTAATATATTTAAATAAATGTATATGGTTACAAAAAAAAGGTTCCCGGCTGGGTCGGTTTTTTTCCTCTCAGGGACTGGGTGTTGTGTTGTCTTCGTCATCATTTCATCCACCTCCGGCGCGCGGGTCGCCCAATGTGGCGTCGAATGTAATAAGACCTGCTCCAAGATGGCCGAACCTGCCCCTTAAGGGGCCTGCCGGCCAATGACGCCAAACGCCATTTCCATTTCCCTCTAAAAAAATGTTGGAAGCTGCATCGTCAGCCCATAAAGTCATGGCGACGGTCATCTGGTACCCTGTAGGGTTCACCTCAGAAGTGTATTCTCCTGCCATTAGGGAACTGAAAGAACGACTTCTCCTCCTCCACGACAATACGACAATGGAAGGCGTCACACAAATATGCGTACCCGAAAGGACCTCACTAGGCTTCTTCAGCCAGCTCACAGTCCTGATCTCGCACCATCCACTTTCCATCTGTTTGGCCCAATGGAGGATGAACTCAGCGGGAAGCAGTACGTGCATGATGGGGAGGTTACTGGTGCAGCAAGACGTTGGATCCGACGTCAGGGAATAGAGTGGAGCATATGAGCACAGACACCCTCCCTGTAAGGTGGCCGAAGGCTGTACAACACTCCCTGTCTGCTACTGCTATACCATAACCCCAAAGTAGGAGGCAGTTCGCAAAACAGAACTATTTTGTTATAGCAATTATGGTATAAAGCAACAGAGCTGTGTTACCCTCTGAGAGGAATTTTGGTATGTTGACCGTGTTGTTCCTGACGGAGGTGGCTTATCGGAAATGAAAGTCAGAATTACGTTAATATTTGAACAGTAACAAACGAAATTTTGTTTATCTGCACTGTTTAATGGATAAAGAAAACGGTCGCCAGCCTAACTAGGCAAAAGAATGATTAACATTCTCGTTGAAGAAAATAGTTATTAGAAATTATAACGGACAAACACAACCTAGACTTGGCCACACGCGAGTGCAATGAACTCTGACACACATATGTTTTAAGATTGAAGGTAACAATTGGAGCAGCACTAGCTATTTGCAAAATTATAACAGGTACAGAAAAACACTATCACTCTCAGGGCTTACACAAACTGAGTGGTCTTTATACTGTTAATATGCACACAAGAGAGACAAACACTTAGTAATCATGAACATATAATTTCCTACTATGCAATTTTCCACTTTTACTACCGTGAGACATAAAATTAACATTAATGTGAGATACTGACCCACTTTCTGAGATTTACAACAGGCAGTAATGTGATCATTTACTAAGCAAAACTTTATAAGCCTCAGTCTTAAGAACTTTTACTTTGAAGTTGGCAACAACACATTAATAAGCATTTTTAATAAGAAAATTATTTTCAGCAAGCATCATTAACTTTAATCCACTCTCTTGCCACATTAACTTTAACTCTCTTTTTACTATGTTCAAGAGGCATCAATTAGCAAAACACTAGGATTTATTGTTATTTCAGTAGGGACACTCGGAAATCACTTTAGTTCAAACGGAAAGGATCCTGAGAGGTGTTATGATGAGGAGAAAAATCAAGGTTGGTATATAAATTCAGATATAAATTACCTTATATTTGAGCATAATAACACATCCATTAAGCTGATCCTTCACTGTACATCATTATAGTATTACGTTGCAATGATTGCGCAACGTGGTGGCAACTGCATGTTGATAGGTGGAATTGCAGGCAGAATTGCTGGACTCTGTCATTTCTTGGTGGCGATGATAGAAACAAATTCCAGAATAGTTCCAGCTATTTATCCATTCATCTGAGGCCTTGGAAAGAAGCAGGAAAAGTCTCTCTCGGAATCAGCACAATATGTATCTTTTACATGGCAGTGCACGGACTCGTAGCTCGTCCCCGACTCGTTGCTCGTCCCCGACTGACTATTAGTTCCACCTTTTCCACCTAGGCCAACCACAATTTGTGCGCGCTACACAGTTCCGTTCCCGAGGGGAACCACTACACCTTTTATACACAGAATACTAAGAGCCCTAAGTGAGGATCAGCAGTTTACATAAAAGCAAACAAACGCATTGAATAACACAAAACATTTACACATATTGACATCTCTACAAAAAATTATTCACACAAAATTACAACTATATACAGTAAGTTTCGTTCCCTCCAAATGGGACAAAGAATATAAATTGCAGATACAGTACTTTGCATTGAACCAAACCATGATATCAAAGTTTGTACAAAGAAAGGAGTATACAATTTTATGTCATCGATTCAAACAAACACATTTACAAAAGCTCAATGATGTAACATTAAAAGAAACAAAGGCAAAATAAATCAGTAGAGTATTAGAGCCATGGTGTTACAGCTGTCACATTGAACTGAGATTGTGTTGAGAAATGCAGTTTTGTAGCCAAACCGTGGGGAATAATGTGGTGTTTTGGAACGTGAATAAAACCAACCTGCTTTCAGAAATACGTTCTGTTGCATTACTTATTCAACGCCCCCTCGTATATGACAGTTAAAATTAAGTGGAATAATCGTATGGCATTTGTGACGGGGAGTCTCTACGTGAGGAAGTTCAGCTGTCGAGTTGCAAGCCTTTTCCACTGAGGCCACGTTGGACGAATTGCTTGTCGACGATGATGATATGATAATGGGCACAACACGGCATCCAGTCCCGGAGCAGAGAGGATCTTCGACCTGACCGGGAAACGAACTCGCGCCCGCTGCATGGCTGTTAGACGTACTGAACAGTCAGCCCGTCTAGCCTAAATAGGTCAATAGAGACAAGCGTTTAGCTTAAATGAGACAGCATTATCGGGACGACATCTTATTAGCGTTCTCCATGATCACTTTAGATTGTACTTTCCAGAGATCCGTTTCTAGAATTTTGTTGTTCATAACTCGTTTTAAAGAATAATTTAGGTACCGTCACATATTTCGTTTGTGCTTTGTTATCTTACCGGTCGTCAAGTAGGGTACTGCTTTAGAATTAGAAAGACGTCTTCTTGCCTCCATAGATTAAATGCTTTAGTGTCGTAATTTACCTGCAAGAAGACAGCAGTGAGTCAACACAAAAATAATAATTTCATTGCATTTTATACTGCGTTCTATTTTACATCCTATCCAGTAATAACTGTAGTTTACCGTAACTGTCCAAACCATTTACTGAGAAACCTAAGTTGTTTCGTTCAGTAGACTATTATCAATTTCGCCGCCCTCTAGCGTCCATCCTTCTAAAGTACGCAGTATAACTAGATAGTGACACAGTGAACTTCTGTATATAGAAAACAGCATCGAAGTGGCTATGATAATGATTGCTCCTCTACATAACTGCAGAAATCTGACTTAGGAGTACATGATGAAAATATGTATGTTTGTTTAGCGCTAGACAAGCAAATAAATCAGTAGGACGACTATTGTTTGAAGAGTCGCAGTAGTGGTTTTAAAGGGTCTTGTTGTTCTTGATTATTTAGCCTTTTGTGCCATTGACTAGAGAGGGACAGACTGCCATGTTTCTGGTTTTGCATAGATAAAATTCTTTCAGCCAGAAAAATTTAAAGCAGTGATGGACTCACGTTTTCGTTCATTGTACGTAATTAAATTCCACAAGCGACCACGTTTGTATCTGTGAAAAACATAGTGTATGTAGACTTGTATAGACAGCAATAGAAATAAGCTAGCCCCACAAAATACACGTATAATTCATTCACTTAGAAGAGCACACGGGGCTGCTTAGATACACTCCAGATTGTCCACATTGAACCTCGATACGGGTGTAAATCACAATGAAATGGTTTGTATTTGTTATCCGGATGTATAGAATCAGTGCAGTAAGACCGATCGGAGTGGAGGTGTCACAGAATGACAGGAAGGAGCGACCGTATTGGGACGTGCCCGTGGTGAATGAGATTGTCCATCCTGTCCAGAAGGAATAGTGCATCACCTGTACACATAATAATATGTGTTATGTTGTGAGTCGGTAACATTATGTTCCGAGGAGCCAACGTTATGTCCTTTGTCTGCTAATGATAAATGGGTGGAAGATGGTCAAAGGATTTGTCGCCGTCGGAATCTGGACAGTCAAGTAGAAGACTAGTTGACACAAGTGCAGTTCAGATAAGTGTAATTTACTCAGCTTGTGGGAAAAATCTGCTACACAGTTGACAACTTAGGCAGACGCGGCTGGCTATAAGCAGAAGCCCGACAGGGTCGTGCGTCTAAGTACGCTGAGTGTTTGACGGCAAAGCTATCAATAATTTGGTGCAATCTTGAGTCAGAAGTCTGATAACCATGTGCCCGCTGCTTAAAACATCGTCCTGCAGGCCTTAATTGGTCGGCGTCCTGGAGTTTCTTCACTGATGACGAAGTTCAAAGCGCCACTCGTGGCCCCTGCAAGAGTATGTAGCGCTTAAGGGCGGCGGTCGTATAATAAAGATCCTACCCTAGAGCGATCACAGACGAATATCACTCCCTTTGAATGACAGTCGGTTTCAAAGTCAATAGATATTGCTGCTGTCACTGACTGCTGACCTACCTCAACCAGGTTCAGAACAAACACTGTGAAGGGAAGTGCATGCAGTGGACAGCTGGAGTCGGTTTGCCACAGCAGCACATATTGTTGCATATTTTTAATACCTTAAGGGGCCCCGGAAAGGCTCAAAATCATGAAAAGTTCAATTTTTACTTTTTTGCGTTTTCTGAATCTGCAGACTGTTACCTTTTAATAGATATATAATTTATTCAATTCCGAAGACTACAACTATTTTTAAATTTTTTTTGAAATGTGTTCTACATGGGCGTGACCCACTGTGGCGCTGTTAAACTGCTGTCAAATGGTGTTATTATTAACGTCCGTGTTCATCAGGTACATTTTAGTGATGTGAGATAAAGTATGTGTTGTGGCTAACCTGTGATGGTTCAATATATATCGGTGGAGTGATTGTCGATTGTTTCATGTTTATTTACTCTGTCGTTATCTCGAAAATATTCGTAATTAATTCTGTTTCTTGAGTCTCTGTTTTGTTGAAGTATAATAATGAGTAAAAGTAAAGTTATTAGAAATCCTCTGAAGGCTCTTAAGAAAAGGAGAAATGTTGGAAAGCCAAAGGTATGTGTTATTACTGTAAACAATAAAGACGATAACCAAGTGAGTGAACCTAACCTCTCAAGTACACCTGCCCATAGCAGTCAAAGTGGAAAAGAAAATACTTCACAGAAGAAGCTTGGTTCAATGAGTGAAAACTATGAATGTTTTATGGGCGAATCGGATGTGAATGAAATATTTGATATCTCGGTTCTCAAAGGAATTTTTTCAAACTGTGTAAGATGTATTCATTGTAGTGAAGTTGGTCTGGAACTCTCCATAATAAAGCATGTAGGACTTGCTAGTGAAATACAACTGAAATGTGATAAGTGTTCATACATGACCACCTTTTGGAACAGTGTTGCAGTAACTGCAACTGAAGAAAATGGTAGCAAAATCTACGAATACAACATTAGATTTGTTTATTCCTTGCGTTCAGTTGGTAAGGGTGCTACTGTAGGTGCAATTTTCTATGGCATCATGAATCTTCCAAATCCCTCAACCAAGTTTACGACCTATAATAAATTAATAGCGTCTAAAGTAGAAGATGTATGTATAGAATCTATGAAGAACGCTGTGGAAGAGGCAGTAATGGAAAATAATGGTAACAGAGATTTGACTGCAGCGTTCGATGGTACCTGGCATAAACGGGGACCCACATCTCTTCATGGTGTAGTATCTGCCACCAGTATGTATACAGGGAAAGTTTTAGATGTAGCAGTAATATCAAAGTATTGTAGATGTCCACAAAAATATAAAGGTACACATGAAAATAATTGCAAAGCTAACTATAGTGGCAGTAGTGGAGAAATGGAAGTGGCTGGTGTTGCCAGTATATTCCAGCGTTCTGAGGCGTGTGATAAAGTGCGATATGTTAATTACCTTGGTGACGGTGATTCTAAAAGTTTCAAACATGTTCAAGGACTGAAGCCCTATGGTGATGATGTTGTAGTGCAGAATTTTGAGGTATTGGACACGTACAGAAGCGAATTGGAACAAGACTTCGGCGACTGAACCTTCATACAAAAAACAAAAACTCAGTGATGGTAAAGGGTGGATGGGAAGGGAAGGTTAACTGACAGTGTAATTGACAAAATACGGAACTATTATGGAATGGCTATTAGGCAAAATACACAAAGTGTCGACGAAATGAAGAAGGCTGTTTGGGCTCTTTTTTTTTCATACTTCTTCACCCGATGAAAATCCCCAACATAGCTTGTGTCCCAAAGAAGAAGACAGTTGGTGTCAATATAACAAAGGATTGCTAAATGGTGAAGTGTACACTCATAAGAATAGTCTGCCTCATGCAATAATGGAGGTGATAAAACCTATTTTCAGAGACTTAGCAGCACCTGAACTGTTGAAAAAGTGTATTCACGGAAAAACTCAAAACCCCAATGAAAGTGTAAATAGTGTTATATGGTCGAGAATCCCCAAGACTGTATTTGTTGGAATAGAAACACTTCACTTTGGTGTGTATGATGCTGTTACGACATTCAATGATGGCAACATTGTAAGGTGCAAGGTATTTAGAAATATGGGAATGAAGATAGGTTCTAACATGGTACGAGCGATGCTTGCTTTAGACAAGGAACGCCTTCGGACTGCAGACAGGGCTGTAAAGAGTCTATAAATACAAGCAAGAGTAAACAGGAGGAGGAACAAGAGGAAGCTGGAGGAGGAGTTTGCAGAGGATGAAGATAATCCATCCTATGGACCTGGAATGCACTAAAAAGTTAATCCAATCTTTGTCGTTCGATTCCCAAAACTTTTATTTTCTCATACTAATTACATGTTTTCTAAGGATCTTCCAAACATATTTGTTTCAAACTTTCAGTAAATGTTACACAGTACCTTCTGCATAATTTAACACAGCCTTTTTCCAAAAAACTGTATATTTTTGAATATATAAATAAAAAATTGCAAAAAAATGTGAATTTTCATTACAATTGAAAAAAATCATCTTTAATAACTGAACTAAAATTTTGTATAATCCCTGTGTTAAGTTGTAGCCCATATTCCAATAAATAATCTGTAAAAAGTTCCACTTCCTACCTCAAATACTTTGTGAGGAAAGATGTAATTTATAAGCGTTATTTTAACATTGCAAGTATAGGGCGTTCCGGAGCCCCTTAAAGAACACAGAAACTGCACTGCAGCTGAATTTAGGCACTTAATGTGGTTCGATTCGATGATTTCCAACTCTAACTGCTTTCAAATTAAGTACGACGTCGAAGGCATTGATGACCCAAGCAGGTATGGTTCCGTGATGTTTTCGGGGCGTATTTCTTACTACAATTGAGAGCTGCTCATTCAGATCATTGTTCAAATCATGAATCAGGTCATTATTCAGATCTTCATTCAGATTATCGTGAACATGATCTGTGATTTTTATTTCAACATTGTCGGTGTCCACGTGTCGCCATTACTTCTACATCTTAACGATGAGTCAACAACGAATCCAGCGGGTACCAAACCATCTGGATTCGACCGTCGATCACTGGAGATTTGTGGACTCTTCTGGAGAATGAGATTTTTGCTGCACTAGATACGAGATCGGTGGTCGTCTCAAGAAACGCCATCATCGAATTGAACGGCGACGCGAAACGTGCCACAGACGCAGGCTGGTGGGAGAAGTATTATGCTATGGGAGACATCCTCCAGCTCCTGTGTGGGACTTGCTGTAGTAGTCGAAGACACGCTGACAGCTGCTAACCACCTGCATCCCTTCATGTTCGGTATCTTCCCCGAGGGCGATGTCATCTTCAGCAGTATATTTGTCCGCCTCTAGGAGCCAGAACTCTAGTACAGTGGTTTGACGAGCATCAAAGTAAACTCATGTTGATGTCTCCTACGGATCCAATCTGGGTCGCCATAGAGTGTCATCACCGTGTACGCAAATCAGCGGCCCGTTATTTACGCGGATTACATGACCCGTGCGCAGACACCTAATACACCATATCTCCGAAAATATACAAACAAACTGTAGGACCCCTAATACGAAGAATCAGCGATGTATTTCGTTCCTGAGACGGACGAACAAGCAGTTAACCAGGTGTTCATAATGTCTTTGCTCATCGGTGTATGTTCATATTTTGACGCTAAGGCACTCTCTCGCACTTCGAATGACCTGCAAATTTAACCCATCTTAAGCCCACAAAGAATGTCCCCACAACTTGACAACTCAGTTTTGTTAAATCATCTAAGAGGGTCTTAACCGGACATCAAGAAAGTTGTGCATTCCTTTCCTTAGCAAAGTGACATCTCATTTTTGTTAAATAAATTCCACTCATTATCATTGCAGCCATGTTTCAACCACTAGATTTATACTGACTGCTAATTACAGTTACGGAAGTAATGATTGTGAAAATCAAAATACCTTTTCCTAAATACTGGGTGGCTATAATTAAAGTGTAGCTCCTCATGGGGGTCAAGTGTGGTGTATAACTGTCGTATGGCAACGAAAGTTGGTACATATGCTAATGCGTTAAGGCATAATCGATTTACGATGAAAAAATATATTAGTACCGATTTTGGCCACCAGCTGCTAATCTGGCGCTGTATAGAAACTCGTTGACTGGTCTGGTGCTATTATAAAATAAATTGTGTATGTGGCGGTTAGTAATAAAATCAGTATTAAGCCTCTTTCAAAATAATCTTTCTTGCGTTGAAAGAGCCAGATTTGCTGCCAAGTTTCGGTGGCATACGATAATTACAGCGCACACTGGACTTCTATGAGCAGCTGCACTTTAATTATAACGACCGAGTATCAAGATTTTCTATTCTGATAAGGGACTTTTTCATGTGGGATAGTAAACATCACGTATCAGTTTTTGTCTGGGGAGTCAGTGGTATGCTGCATCATGGGCTGTAGGCTGCGATCCCCGCAGAGGTACGTTCAAAAGGGCAGCGATGAATTCTTAGACACTTGCTTACAGGGCGAAGTGTAATCTCTTTGGAAAGCCAGGCTGAAAGTACTCTGCCGGCCACAATTGCTTCGTTAGGTGCCTTTCAGGTGGACCCGCAACATTTTTCTCTTGAGTCCGGTTAAAAACGTGAGGATATCGAACGCTGGACAGAGTCTCCCATAGGAGGTACAGGGCCGTTTCAGAACATATCTCACCTCGCCACCACTGCAGTGAATGTTTTGCTGCCCACTAGTACAAGTTGAATAGTTACCTGTCCTTAAGTACAGAGTAATATTAATTATATATTGAAGGAGGAACTCAAAACGAAAGCTTGGCGATTAATTTTTTCTTCTTCATGTGAAATTCACACGCCATCCATCCACATAGCTCTCGAGGTATTAGAAAAACCTGGTCGCCACTGGCCAGCCGTGTCAATACATCTTTAATACTAGAATGAGATTTTCACTCTGCAGCGGAGTGTGCGCTGATATGAAATTTCCTGGCAGATTAAAACTGTGTGCTGGACTGAGACTCGAACTCTGGACCTTTGCCATTCGCGGGCAAGTGATCCATCAACTGAGCTACCCAAGCACGACTCACGCCCCGTCCTCGCGGCTTTACTCTGCCAGTATCTCGTCTCCTACCTCAGTAAAGCTGTGAGGAGAGTGAAAATCTCATTCTGGAAACATCCCCCAGGCTGTGGCTAAGCCATGTCTCCGCAATATCATTTCTTTCAGGAGTGCTAGTTCTGCAAGGTTCGCAGGAGAGCTTCTGTAAAGTTTGGAAGGTAGGAGACGAGGCACTGGCTGAAGTAAAGCTGTGAGGACGGGGCTTGAGTCGTGCTTGGGTAGCTCAATTTGTAGAGCACTTGCCCGCGAAAGGCAAAGGTCCCGAGTTCGAGTCTCGGTCCGGCACACAGCTTTAATCTGCCAGGAAGTTCCATAACTTTAATACTTTCCGGCAGCGGCCCATGCTCCTTCGTTGCTCCAACTCAACTGGTCTTCACGGCATACGGCCGTGCCAGGTGACATGGTGTCGCCAAACCCCACAACGACAACATCGAAAGCACGACACGTCACAGACTGACTCGGCTCATGCGTGGACCCATCCTCCTCGACTTGCTCACGCGCGCCACCATAAATAGCCTGCCTCAAAGACGCAAAGAGAACAAGGCACAGGGACAACGATCAAAGATGGAAGTAAGAATCGATATCGCCTGGCGCCAGAAAACCACCGGCTCATTGATCAGTTTTTATAACACGCACTTTAATGTAATTTTACGTCTGTGTTATGGAATGAGATATTCACAGGTCCTTGACCAGTCTAGCATGTAAAGCGTCCCGATTAGCCGGCAGTGTCGGAACTTAAACTTATTCTCTTTAACTTCATTCGACATTTTTCATTGCATTGTTAACGTCTATATATTTTTCAACGTCATTTAATAAACTGCATTTAAAATTTATATGTATCACGAATGGGGTTCAAGTCCTCTTTTCCTTCCATCCTCAAGGCAACCACGTGGCATTGCAGTAATTAACCTCATATTGGTGTGCAGGGGTGTAGTGCAACCTTTATGACGAATTTATTAGTTAATTTCTAGAAGGTATGCCACAATGTTTTGTAGCTCCAGGCAGGTGCTACGAGATGTCAGTAGAGTGCTACAGGTGTGTTTTTCTACCTTAAGTTGTGAATAGGACTTCGTGAGCAGCTATTGAGACGCGTTTGAGCCTGATAGGATTTGTGAAACCCTAAGAAATCATTCTCGTCCTGTAAGAAGAAAAAGTGGGGGTAGCCAAACTTCAGTTTCATTTGTATCACCCCCCACCATCCCCCACCAAAAAAAAAAATAAGATGAAATGGTAGTACTGATGTTAACAGTGCACCACGATGCTGCCATTGATGATTTCCAGGTGAAGCGGCTACACCAGAGATAATTAATTTTTATAGTATTAAAACATATGTTACCGTTGTATTTGAACTTTTTATCACATGTGATGTATCAAGACATTCTAGTCCCAAAACCGGAAGGACAAGTTGAAGGGTATCGTAGAGCACTTACTAGGTGCCAGTGAATCAAAGAAAAAAAGGGGAATTTCCATAGAGAACTGGCTAGAAGAGTCCAATGACATTCACGAACATTACCTCAAGAACTTCCTAACGTTCAGAAAAAACAGTCAACCATTACCTCAAGAACTTCCTAACGTTCAGAAAAAACAGTCGTTGTATGAGATGTTCAAGGAGATAATACCGAAAAACAAAACGTACTATCAACAGATGTGACATAGTTTTATTTATGGACAGTGAAGTAGCAATATGTGATGATTGTGTCAGCACGGAGAAATTAGATGATGAATCATGAAAAAGGTTTTTTGCATAATGAGTACGTGTGGTACTGTCTACGCATAAAACATATGGACCAACTAAATATGTCACATAGTTAATAGTTTTTGTTTTCCTATATTATATTTTCTGTTACGGTAAATTAATGAATTCAGTTATTTCAGTACGATAGCTTTGGCACAAAACATCAATTTTAGGATTGTATGTCTCAATATTTGTAACTGGTATGTGGCTAACAAATAATAAATAAAATTCAATTTTACTGTTGTCACTTCTTCTTCTTCTTCTTCTTCTGCTTTTACGTCCTCATTGGACCACTTCAGTCAATCATTTCTGGTCCTCTTCTTTGGTATTTTCCCCTTCCGAGTGGCCCAGTATCTCTTCATTCGTTCCGATGCTTTTCGTCGTTCCTTATCTGTAAATACCCTTTTCATTGTATGTCGTTTGTCAATTTTTGGTTTAAATCTTATTTCTGTGTCCCTCAACTTCTTTAAATTTGGCGTTTTGTTCTGCAAATCATCCAGAGTTATTTCCAGTTCTTCCATATCCTCTCTTATTTCCTTAAGCCATCCTCCTTGTTGTTTCAAATTCCAGAGTTTCTCAATAATTTTCCTTGATAATCTGGTTTCTGGTGTCCTCAGAATGTGACCACAAAAAGAGATCCTTTTCTTTCGTATAGTATCAGTGATGGGCTCCAGTTCTCTGTATACCACTTCATTTGGAACTATCCGCCATTGCCCAGCTTTTTGATATTTCTTATTTATGCATGTTCTAGCAATTCTTCTCTCTACTTTTAAAATTTTGTCAATTCTGTTTTTCTGGGTGACTTTAAAAAGAGTTTCACTTCCGTATGTAACCTCTGGTTGAACCACCGTCTTGTAATGTTTTAATTGATAGACATTTTTATTGTACGTAGACCATGTTAGTTTTTGAGCTTTTATCATTTTATTAGTTCTTGCTCGCCATGCAGGTTTCTCGTCCAATTTATGTGTTATAATTTCACCCAGGTATTTAAATTGTTTCACTATTTTAATTTCCCTATTGTTCACTGTGATGTGATCTATTACAAGTGGATCCGTTACCATTATTTCAGTCTTTTCAAATGATATCTGGAGTCCTAATTTTTGTGCTATATTTTGTAAGCTTGTTATTTGTTTCGTGGCTTCCTGAATATTATTAGCTAGTAATGCTAGGTCATCAGCAAATCCCAAGCAATTTAGGTTTATTTTATCTTTCTTAGTACCAATTTTAATATTCATAGGATTTTCCTTGTACCATTCTCTCATTACATATTCAAGAGCACAATTGAATAGCAATGGTGATAAACAATCTCCCTGTCTCAACCCTGTTTTAATCGTAAATGGTTCAGATATTTTTCCTCTAAATTTTACTTTGGATTTGGTGTTTGTTAAGGTTAGCTGTATCATTTTTATTAATTTAGGATGAAGTCCAAAATTCCTTAATATTTTCATCATTGAAGATCTATGGATGCAATCATACGCCTTTTTGAAATCTACAAAGGTTATGACTAGTTGTTTTTGCCTTCTTTTGTAGACATCCGTAACTAACTTCAAGGTGATTATCTGTTCTGGGCAGCTTCTCCAGGATCTAAATCCTCCTTGATATTCTCCCAGTTTCAGTTCTAGTTGATCTTTACAGCGGTTGTATAGTATTCTTGACATGATCTTATACGTGCAGTCCAAAAGGGAAATTCCTCTATAGTTGTCTGGATTTGATTTTTCTCCTTTCTTATGTAATGGATGTATTATAGCAGTTGTCCAATTTTCTGGTAATTTCTCTTCATTCCAGATTTTTACTATGCATTGGTGTAATGCTATCTTTACTGGTTCTACTGCATATTTCCAAAGTTCAGCAAACGTTTGATCTTCTCCACTTGCTTTGTAGTTTTTGAGTTCTTTCAAAGCTCTGTAGACCTCATTCATTGTAGGTGGATTTATATTTTCTGCTGGTGTTTTAATTGGGGTTTCTGTGTTTATCTGAAGAAGTTCTGGGGGGGTCTTCACAATTTAGTAACTTGTTAAATGTTTCTGCTAGAATTTCTGTATTTTTACTATTGCTATGGGCTAGGTTATTATCTTTATCTTTTAACATTAATGTTGGAGGATCATATCTTTGTAATTGTCTGCCAAATATTGTTGTCACTATATTAATAATTATTAATAATAATAATCCATAGTAATACCATGCAGCTGATTAAACATAATAATTAGAATTTTAAAATATTCAAAATAGCTAAAAATCTACGTGGGGTGTACTACGCCCGAAACACCACTAGCGCTAGAATTTCAAGCCACACCACTCCTGGATTAACTGTTGCTTTTGTTGTGTGAGCAGCTAAGATTCATGTTAATTTTACTTTTGGATGCGTGTGTGATCACCGAGAAAGCAATAACCTTAAACTCACTTGGGCCAAGATTTGAATTCGGTAGTTAGTGACTCTTGTTTTCTCAACTGTACACTGTTACTAATTTTTGCCATACCCAGCATCCAGTGCTCATTTACCACAGCCCCCCTAAGCTGTCGTCAAATACGTTGCTTACTGTTCTTAACGTAGTATCTATATTCTTTGGGGAGCGGCCTGCTCTTCAGTAGCTTACCTGATGCAGATCTCTACAGCAGTCGAAAGACTCGTGTTCATAGCTCTGTTGGTGCTTGTCATGGTTCCTTACGTTTGATAGTGCTATATTATGATGATGCAATCTCATGTTGATCGCAATATGCTGAATTACCACACATCTTCATAAATATTGCGATAGAATTATATCAATTCCATTATTACAAATTACTCTAAATACCCAACATGGGAAAGTTGTTTTCCAGTTTATATTTGTTTAGTGGGAATGGACGATGGTTGCATTAATAATAAGAGATTTAAGTCGCACGTCATACATCTGGAATACATAAAATAGTTACGCAGCCTGCAGAGGTCTGCACCAAGGCGAAAGAGCTGAATTATTGCGTAGCAGACACGTTCTGTGCCGATAATAAAGTGGCATATTTCGCCGTTCAGAGTACCTCTAAATTTTACGGTACCTCCACCGCTTGGTGGCGTTTCACTCCTTGAACGCTTGTAAGCTTTAGTGGTCGTAGAAAACTTTACGATCGGGCAAATTCGCTACCATTCCATATTTATGTCTCGTTTCAGAGTCCTGCAATTCAGTGCGGGAACAAATGCAAGTAGTGTTTCGATTTTGCCCACGGAAACCTAGTGCCCATTCATGTGCGTAGCGTTTGAAGCTAGTGAGTTTAAACACTAGCAGAGTTAGTTGTTTTGTGAATTCTTGTTTATTTTTCAATGCATTTTTGTCATACCTATATTCGAACAAACGCCACGAAAGCGTTTTTGATTTTTCCACATTCACGTGGTGTGCATACATCTTTTGGTGCAGACGCCTACCATTTTTCCGCCCTGGGTGTCTTATCGCGCATCATTAGCGTGCCTGAACGCAATTACCGAATAGCCGTGATGTTGTGGCACGATTTAGGCACGATGAAAACGTGCTACGCTAATTTCAGTGACGATGAGAAAGTTCTAAATTGTGTGATGCAGATTTATAGGATTCTGTTCCTCGATTGTAGAGGTGTCCCTTCACTGGGGATTAGCGTGCTCTTCAGCAGTAGAAAATTACATAAAAACATGTCTCCAGCTTCCTTATGTGCGGTGTTGGTTATGGTCGTGTACGGACCCCCATGATGCACACTAGCAAACTCTGATGACCGACAGAATGAGGAACCACCCCAAATAATCATGCAAAAATTAATTTACAAGAAAGGTACTGTGATGAAGTGGAACATAGTATTTAAAAGAATTAAGCAGAAAGTAAATGGGTACCAAACCACTCACATGTATATATTAATGGGAAGGTGGATCTTGTAGCGATGAGTGGAAACAAATGGTCGTTACAATTAGATTTATACTCCTTACGTATGAAAATTACCCAATGATATGTTTAAAAAAATTGACAAACGGACAAGGGATTATATTTCTAATGCATAACCTTGGCACAAGTGAGTGGAGGGGCTGAAACACAGTTACGTTAATACTTCGCGGACACAGGGACTCCATAAGATCCCCGAACGAAATTTTCACTCTGCAGCGGACCAGGAACCTTCATTGTGCATACGTTCTTAGCTAAATATATAAAGTACACGGAAAGATTGGAGTGAACACCATAAGATTAATAAATTGCGCATTGAGAGCAACATGCTGGATGCGTGACCTTAAAGCTACATACTTTGGTCCTGGAGGGAGTGGATTAACTTCACTTCTGAACGGCAACAGCGATTGCAACGATAGCACATCTTACCAAACATGCGGGGCTTGAATAAGGAAGGTGGCAACACCAATAGCTAGAGAATACGATTTCCGCTCTATCTTTGTAGTTAATGCTCAAGCAGAGACTTCTCCCACGCCATGGCACGATCTGAAAGAGACGAATAGCAATCTTAGCATGTGGGCCCCAAGTCAAAAGCATGCGAAATCTTGAGAAAGAGAGGATAAGCGAAAAGGAGTGCTGTATTCTGAAAATTTTGAACAAGACATTAGGTTGCATGGTCACATGGGCGTTTCCCGCACGAGACTAACAGAAGCCGCACCTGCATAAGAGTTTCTTTCGATGTCCATAAAGGGCCTCGTTCCAGAATGCTGTGTCGTTCAGAGAAAAGCACTCTGGTATCGCCCGTGACTTAGAGGTTGGGTGTGCCCTGTGAATGTCGTTCTGGGCACCTCCTTAAAGCCACTCAAGGCCTTAACGAGTTTACAGCTTTTCCGTGTTCTCTAAGAACGTCCTTCTCTTTCGTTATCCATCCTTGATCTCAGTTTTTGAAAGCCTTCACCGTACTACAGAGAGAAAAGAAAAAAAACCACTGGCGATGTTGAGCGAGACCTGCAATTACAAAGCAGTGTAACAAGGCAGTGTAACTCAATGACTAACTGATGAAAGGAATTTGCATATCATCCACTGAAACATGTCTGCTGATAATATCACTGAAAAAAGGGCCCGAAACAATGTTCTCTGCTTTGGCATTTGGACTATGTAACAATCCAGCCACCTTCATGCACAAGCTGCTTCCACGTCTTAACTGAACGATGCGTCTTTGTTGCCTGGAAGACATTTGAGGAACATCTAAGAACATCAAAGTTGCCTGTCAACGTGTTGAAGTGAATTCAGATTGCGCTCCCCAGCCTGAATCGTAAAATACTCCTCTTCGATGCCCAAGAAATAAACCTCTAGCGGCACATAGTGAAAGCTGATGGAGTCGCTCTGATGCAGAGAAAATAAGTCACAGGTGGCCAAACTCATTGGTACATTCGTGATATGAGAAGTGTTCTCAGACTGCGTTCATACCACTGGCGATACGTAAAGGACTTCGGTATCAAGCCAAATCCCTTGCAAGAAATGCTGCAGAGAGAAGCCAAATTCGCCTGGAACGAGGTGCAAGAAAGATATTTTCTTATCCCTACGGTGGTATTAACGTCATCTTCAGTCCTAGTATAGCGTAATGAGAATACCGAGACAGAAACTCAGACCAACGCTATCGGTTATAGTATGGTTGCAGTTTTGCGCAAATTCAGCAAGTTGCTGAAAGGGGATACCTTTTGTCTCCACCCGAAGTGAACTACTCTAAAACGAAGAAAGAGTACCTACAATTTGTCTTTGTCATCAACAAATACTGGCTCTATTTATTTGGCAAGCATTTACCGTTGTGACAGACCATCATCACCTATGCTAGCTGACTAAAGGGTTCGACGCATCGACTGGCGAGACGTGAACTGGGCATTCACAATGTAAGTGGGCTGTTTAGGTTTTTATGTTGGTAATGCCACGTAGCGCTCTTATGTAAGTCGACTGTTTAGGTTTTTATGTTGGTAACGCCACGTAGCGCTCTGTATTACTGACTGTTCTGTGTGAAGTATGTGGCTGGTTTGCATTGTTGGAATATCCGCTATTGTAGTGTTGGGCAGCTGGATGTGAACAGTGTGTAGCGTTGGGCAGTTGGAGGTGAGCCGGCAGCAGTGGAGCGGACGATCTGGACGTGTGCCCATCAGAAAGAGTAAATTTGTAATACTGGATATCAAATGTTGGAGAATGTTCAGTTCTGCTCAGCTGTTTGAGAATCAAATAACGTAGAGGTTTACCAGCACAGTGGCTCTGAGCACTATGGGACTTAACATCTGTGGTCATCAGTCCCCTAGAACTTAGAACTACTTAAACCTAGCTAACCTACGGACATCACACACATCCATGCCCGAGGCAGGATTCGAACCTGCGACCGTAGCGGTCGCGCTGTTCCAGACTGAAGCGCCGAGAACCGCTCGGCCACACCGGTCGGCTTACCAGCACAGTCATAACTTTTCTAAGGGGAGGTTCAACAAACACAACGTCCCAGAGGGGTACAAGAATCGGACGAAAGCACAAGAACACCGATTGCCTATCAGGGCATCCCTTGCCGGAACACAGCAGAGTGGATGAGATTAAATAGCAGCGTTAAATAACAATGCTGGTGAACAGAGGGATGGTCCAGCACCGCCGAAGATCATAGAAGTTTTGAAGGACGAACGAAGCAATGGAGAAATCAAGTTCATAAAAAAATGGTATAAGAGCAAATTTGATCCTATAGCTGGATCATCCTAGTTTTTGTATCATCAGCTACCTCGAAACATTTCCATGGTGCTCATATATCTGGTCATGTCTTTAAGGGGTAAACAATACAGAAACCACTTCCCTCTACACTTTTTGGCCTCTAAGCTCCTTCTAATGCCATCGAAGTCATTCCGTCATGTCTTAACAGATGTCCTATCATCCTTTCTCTTCTCCTTGTAAGCGTTTTCCGTGTATGCATTCCTTTCCTCTCCGACTCTGAGCAGAACCTCCTCATTCCTTACCTTATCAGTCCACCAAATTTTCAGCATTCGTCTGTGGCACCACAACTCAAATGCTTCGATTCTCTTCTGTTTTGGTTTTCCCAAAGTCCATGTTTCACTATCATACAATTCTGTGCTCCAAACGTATATTTATTTTTCAAATTAAGGCCAATGTTTGATACAACAGGCTTCTCTTGGCCAGGAATGCCCCTTTTGCCATTGCTAGTCTGCTTTTGATGTCCTCCTTGCCCTGACCATCATTGGTTATTTTGCTGCCTGGGTAGCAGAATTCCTTAACTTCATCTGCTTCATGACCATCAATTCTGATGTTAAGATTCTAGCTGTTCTCATTTCTGCTTCTTCTCATTACTTTCGTCTTTCTTCTATTTACTGTAAATCCATGTACTGATAAGACGCTTTATTTCATTCAGCAGATCATTTAATTCTTCTTCACTTTCACTCAGGTTAGTAATATCATCAGTGAATCGTATCACTGATATCGTTTCACCTTGAATTTTAATCCTATTCCTGAATCATTCTATTGCTTCTTCGATGTACAGATGGGGAACAGTAACGAGAAGAGACTACATACACCCTTTTGAATCCGAGCACTTCGTTCTTGATTGTCCACCCTGATTATTTCCTCTTGGGTCTTGTACATATTGTTTATTTCCTGTCTCTCAAAACTTACCCCTGGTTTTGTCAGAATTTCGAACATCTTGCGCCATTTTACATTGTCGAAAGCTTTTCGAAGTCGACAAATCCTTGCCGGCCGCGGTGGTCTAGCGGTTCTAGGCGCGCAGTCCGGAACCGCGCGACTGCTACGGTCGCAGGTTCGAATCCTGCCTCAGGCATGGATGTGTGTGCTGTCCTTAGGTTAGTTAGGTTTAAGTAGTTCTAAGTTCTAGGGGACTGATGACTACAGTAGTTAAGTCCCATAGTGCTCAGAGCCAATTGAACCATTTTTGACAAATCCTGTGAATGGGTCTTGATTTTTCTTTAGTCTTGCTTTCATTATCAACCAAAATGTCAGAATTGCCTCTCTGGTGCCTTTACCGTCCCACAAGTCAAATTCATCCCCATCTAACACATCCTCAATTTTTTCCATTCTTCTGTATATTAATCTTGTGGGCAACTTGGATACGTGAGCTGTTAGGCTGATTGTGAGATAATTCTCGCACTTGTTAGCTCTTGCAGTCCTCGATTGTGTGAATGATATTTTTCCAAAAGTCAGGAGATATGTCGCCAGACTTTTACATTCTACATACCAACGTGAATTGTAGTTTTGTTGCTACTTTCCCCAATGATCTTAAAAATTCTGATGGAATACTATCAACCCCTTCTGCCTTATTTGATCTTAAACCCTCCACAACGCTCTTAATTTCTGATTCTAATACTGGATCCCCTGTCTCTCTTGTATGGACTCCTGTTGCTTCTATTACGTAAGACAAATCTTCCTCCTGAAATAGGCCTTCAAAATACTCTTTGCCCCATCCGCTCTCTCCTCTGCATTTAACAGTGGAATTCCCGTTACACTCTTAATGTTACCACCTCTGTTTTTAATTTCGCCGATGGTTGTTTTGACTTTCGTGTATGCTGCGTCAGTCCTTCCGAACATCATTTCTTTTCTGAACTTTTTTACATTTTTCATGGAACCATTTCATCTTAACTTCCATGCACTTCTTGTTTATTTCATTCTTCAGGGAGTTCTACTTTTGTAGTCCAGAACGTGGCTGAACATTTTTGTACTTCTTTCATCGATCAACAGAAGTACTTCTTCTGTTACTCATCGTTTCTTCGCAATTACCTTTTTTCCAGCTTCCGTGATTGCCCCTTTTAGAGATGTCCATTCCTCTTTAACTGTACTGCGGAGAACTTCAAGCGTATTTCGTCATTCCTTAGTACTTCTGTATCCAACTTCTTTGCATTTTGATTCTTCTGAGTAATCTCTTAAAGTTCAATCTACTCTTCATCGCTACTACATTGTAATCTGAGTCTATATCTGCTCCTGGGTACGCCTTACAATCCAGTATCTGATTTCGGAATCTCTTTATGACCGTGATGTAATCTAACTGAAATCATTCTGTGTCACCCGGCCTTTTCCAAGTATACTTCCTCCTCTTTTGATTCTTGGAAAGAGTATTCGCTATTACTAGCTGCAATTTATTACATAATTCAACTAGTTTCACCCATTGTCCCAAGTCCATATTCTCCTGCAACATTTTTTTCTACTCCTTGCCCTACAACTGTATTCCAGTCTCTCATGGCAGATTTTCATCTCCCTTTATGTACTGATTCCCCTTTCAATAGCTTCATATACTTTCTCTGTCTCCTCCTCTTCAGTGTGCGATGTCGGCATGTATACCTGAACTATCGTTGCTGGTGTTGGTTTGTTGTCGGCTCTGATAAGAACAAACCTATGACTGCACTGTTCACAGTAACACACTCTCTGCCCTACCTTCCTATTCGTAATGAATCCTATTCCTGTTATGCTGTTTTCTGCAGCTGTTGATAGCAACCCGTGCTCATGTGACCAGAAATACTTGTCTTCTTTATTTCACTTCACTGACCCCTCCTGTATCCAGATTGCGCCTTTGCATTCCCCTTTTCAAATTTTCTAGCTTCCCTACCACTTTGAAGCTTCTGTCATCCCACGCCTCCACTCGTAGAACGTTATCCTTTCGTTGGTTACTGAACTTTTTTCTCATTGTCACTCATCCTTTGGCAGTCCCCTCCCGGATATCCGAATGGGGGACTACTCCGGAATATTTTGCCAATGGAGAGATCATCATGACGCTTCTTCAGTTAAAGGCCATATGTCCTGTGGATACACACGTTACAAGTATATAATACAGTGGTTTCCATTGCCATCTGCATCGTCATGCCGTTGATCATTGCTGAATCTTCCGCCTTTAAGGGCGTTTTCCCACCCCAGGGACAAGAGAGTGCCCTGAATGTCTGTCCGCTCCTCCGTCTTCATTGAGAAGAACATTGCCAGAATGTGGTTGACTTCTTAAGCTGGAACTCTTCGGTAGCCAGTGATGATTATTAATCAAAAGTAACCGGTGACGGGTTTCGATACTGGGACCGAGAACGTTTTGACTACTAATTAAAGACGCCACCTCTAGACCACAGACTTAGACTGGCGATCTGTTGGTCAGCACCTGCGCCACTGTAAGTAATGCCGTCGTTGGAACCACTTGCTCCACTTATCTCCGACGTATCTGGTACCAAATCCAGCCGCAGTACTGCCATTACATTGAACTGCAGTTGACAGCTCACAGGGACCTTTCCCGACCCATTCTGAAGATTTAACCTTGGTCTCAACATGATAACCGTAGACTCACATCTCATCACCAGTTAGATTCTTTTAAGGGACATATCGTTCTCCTTTTCGCGGTCCAAAAGATATTTCTGGTATTGATTCATGAGATGTGGGACGATCGTGGCAGCAACACGATGCATTCCAAGATGCTGTGTCAGGATTTCATTACATGATCCAGCTGAAATGTTACATTCTTCTGAAATCTCTCGGAAAGTAAGTCTTCGATTGGCACGCACAATTTTACTGACGTTCGTGACATGAGTGTACTCAGTAGACGTAGGCTGGTGGCCTGAACGAGAGTTGTCTTTGTGATCTTCCGTCCGGCCCTTTTTAAATAGTGTGAACCATTCGTAACACGGAGTATGGCTTAAGCACTCATCACCATAGGCTTGCTGCACCATTTGGTGTGTCTCTGCAAAGGTGGTGGTGGTGGTAAGTTCCTATGGGACCAAACTGCTGATGTCATCGGACCCTAGGCCTGCACATTACTCAATCGAACTTAAACTAACTTACGCTAAGGACAACGCACACACCCATGCCCGAGGGAGGACTCGATCCTCCGACGGGGGGAGCCGCGAAAACCGTGGCAAGGTGCCCAAGACCTCGCGGCTACCCCGCGCAACTCTGTAAAGGTTTTCTTGAGTTTCACGAAAAATTTAATCAATTCACGTTGCTACTCTAACTCTGCCATCTCGGAATTCTCAAACTGTGTGACAAAACGTTCTGCTCAATACGGCTTTGAACAATTACTAACAGATATAGATCAATGAAACTTCCGAAAGTTACACGTTAAACACATGCATCTGCAAGGATGCCAACTGGATTTCGGTCCAATATACCATTGGCAAGAAATTACGAATGTTTCGGAACTTTTTGAACAGACCTCCCACGGACATAATAGTTTGAATCTGAGTGGTACATTGTAGTGCACTGATAGCAGTCGAGCACGGGATGTCCTCACTGTAATAATCCAACATCATTGAAGTTATTAAGCGAGGCAGACTAGCTTGCCAAACCAAGTGGCTCAGCGGCCACTGCAAAGACCCGTGCATTAAGGGGGAAGGTAGATTTCCACTTCGATAGTGGCAGTTGTGATGTGTAATACATCACTGGGAGCAGCAGATATGCAGAACAATCGCGCTGCTGCCGACTGTAAGGACTCAACACACAACTGTAGAGTCACCAGTTCGAGGTCATGGTAGGGCAACCGCTCTATGCACTAATCCCCAACACCAGCCCCCCAAGGAATTAGTGCCATGGCACAGCAGGCCATCCCGACAGTGGACCACTGAAAACAGGGGAGCACGGGATGTTCTTGCTGTAATACTCCAACCAACGGACGCAAAGTGTTGTATCCTGCCTACTCAACAAATATGGGGTGCCTAGGAAACCAGCTTTCTCCTATCGCTAAGCAACAATTCCAGTAAATCTTAATAGTGAATTTTATGGCTAAAGGAAATGATAACAATACTTTGTGTTATGCAGATGTGTCACAAGCAAAGAGCGACAGACAAGAAATCTCTTCAGTACAGACAATGTTACATAGTAGAAGCGAAATGACCAGTCTTGACGCTATTCTTGGACTAGCTGCTGTAGAGCTCGTAGAACTGGGTCGCGGCCAGTTAGGTACAACGCTTATGTTCTCTTTGTGTAGAGGGCGCCGCCATCGCGTTGTCGTACCGGAGAGGGGCGGTCAGCGTGCAATTGGCTGATGCCGTCTCACAGCCCTCTCTGCTCTAACGTTCCCACCTTGCTTTCCGGTGCTTGACTTTGCACCAGAACATTCCTCCCCTCCTCCCCCCCTGCCCCCCTCAAAGCGATGGACTGTCGTCGTATTAGGAGCTCGACAACGGGAGGGGATGCAGGATCGTGGACGCCGCGCTGTACGGGTAGCTGTGGCTGCAGGGGACGTTAGGCTTCCCGTCGTACGCCACCATCCGGCCTTCGCTCTGGCGGGAACTTCCCCCAGGAAACGACCAGAAGGGTACGCATGAACCTGCTGAGGCCCATAACCACATGTAGAAGGCATCGGCTGCTGTGACGTCTACACTTTAGTCCTGCATCAGATAACAGCCAAATTTGCAATGTGTTCTTCAGGTGTACGACCTGCTACGATAATATCGTCCGAATAGTTCGAACAGTTTGGTAACTGAGCGGTTAGCTGTTCCAAATACCATTGGAAAATGGCGTGTGCGGAAGCAGTGTCAAAAGGCAAACGCAAATATGTAAACAAGTTCAAATGAGTGTTCACAACATACGGTTTTCGAGATTCTTCGTGTAGTGCTATTTAAAGCTATGCGTCGGGCAAATCAGTTTTTGAAAAGTAGCGACTGGCGCCTAATCTGTCTATGTGATCCTCTGGGCGTGGAAATGGAAAAGTATGAGTTCGCGGATTGACTGTAGACTTAACGTCAACACAGAGGCTAATGCGACCTGAAGATTTCGGGAGCAAAACGAATGGACTTGCCCACTGACTAGCTTCTATGGGCGCAATAGCTCCACTATCTTGCAATTATTTAAGCTCAGCAGAGACTTTGTCCCATAATACAATGGGAACGGTTCTGGCCCGGCAAAATTTCGACTGGGCATTGTTTTTCATAGTTATATGTGCAACAAAATTATTAGCTTTGTCTAAACCTTCGGAAAAAAGTTCCAGAGAGTCATTCAGCAAGCTGTCTTTTGCATTGATGGCAGACACTAACACACATTGTCCTGAATTTGAAAGGCAAACAAATCAAACGAATCAAGGGCAAATATGTTCTCACAATCACGTGATTGTAGCACAGTGAAATTCATAGTTTTTGTACGGCAGGCAAAGTACATTTTCCGAGAATGGGAATGTCTTCTGGGTCGATTATAGGCCATTAGGTGAATGCTAGTTTTAGACAGGTGTTGGGAGCCTAACAGCTTTTGTGTGTTACAATTCAGCTGTGTAACAGAGGCACCTGTGTCCAGCTGTCCACTGATATGCAAATGTACAAAACGTCTGCTGGACTGGCGCAGCACTGAAGAAACTGTTCATGTGCTAGTTTTGCTAATGCCTGTTGTAGGCTTTGAATTCACTGCATTTATGACATGGGCCTTGTGACTAGAATTATGTTAGTGGGCAAAATTCGTATGCTTGTTCCGTTGCAAACATACGGATTGTATGTGCCTCAAGCGTGACACTGTGCTTGTCGGGATGGGCTGTCTTGGCTTTTGTTCTGTGAATTGCACCAAGGACATGACTTAATTCTCTTTCTCTCTTTAGAGAGCTGGTTACACAGCGTGGATAACTATTTATGCGGAGTGGCATGCGCAAGCTATCACTGTCTAATGGGCCGGCCGCAAGCAACAGATGAGGGGACCCGACATATCAGAGGTTGCTGAAATTTATTGGCCGACGTGGAACCGGAATCATACTGATCTAGTATTGGCATTACGTGCTGAAATCATGGATCAGACTGTTTCAAAATCTTTCCTCTAAACCTGACATCAGTTACACTGTTCACCACCGCATCACGCAACATAACATGTGAATGTAGAGCACAATAAGGGCATTTGAATTTGCATTTCCTCGTCATATCCTGAAAATCTGATACCCACTCATTTGTTCTGACCGTTTCTTGGAGGAGGAGGAGGGAGGAGCTTAGTGTTTAACGTCCCGTCGACAACGAGGTCATTAGAGACGGAGCGCAAGCTCGGGTGAGGGAAGGATGGGGAAGGAAATCGGCCGTGCCCTTTCAAAGGAACCATCCCGGCATTTGCCTGAAGCGATTTAGGGAAATCACGGAAAACCTAAATCAGGATGGCCGGAAACGGGATCCGTTTCTTGCAATTAAAGAACTGATACCTAGCTACTGCTACTACATTCACTTGTTGGTCATAATAGTTATTTAGCGGATGTACAACCTGATCTTCTCGTTATGACAGGGTGTTGTGTGATGTCCTTAGGTTAGTTAGGTTTAAGTAGTTCTAAGTTCTAGGGGACTGATTACCATAGATGTTAAGTCCCATAGTGCTCCGAGCCATTTTACAACCTGATCATAGGAAAGTTCACTACGCGTGGCCTTAGGAAATAATTCCTGACAGAGTTGGAACACTACACTTCCTACTGTGGACAAAACATAATGGAGTTTCTCAGTACCTTGTACACTGTGAGAAATTACGTGGGCTTCAGACTGTGGCAAACCCTCGAGCCATTCCTCTTGTTGTTCATTATACTGTCGAAACAGCTTTATGGCACTAGGAGCTGCAGGTACGGCTTGTTGTTCTATAGTGGTGGCCCGAGCTGTCAGGAACTGTTTTAAGGTGTTTAGCAGTGTCGATATTTGCTCGGTCTGAAACTCAAACATCCGCATTAGCTGCATCCATCGCTTGCAGCTAAGGCGCCTGAGTAGGGGTGGGATAGGAGAGCTGCTCATAGTGGAAGAGATAAATTCAATAAACAAACAAGGCAAGCAATAAAAATAAGTACAAGAGCAAAGAAAATTTCCGCTACGCCCACCTGAAAACACTGATTAGCAAAAATACAATAAGAGACATTGTTAAAGCAAGTAAACACACACCTGCAAAGAATAGACAATGAAGAAGAAAGGCGCCAACAAAGTAGAAAAACTCACGAAAGAAAACAGAGAATCTGTAGTGGCTGTCGGCCCTGGATTCTTTTTTGTAACTCGTTGCCCCAGTTGTCAGCGGGACTCATCAGCAAAAGCAGCATTTTCCTGAAGATGGTGACCAGTTAGATTGCCGAAATATCGAGTGAAGTTGATTTTAGGATCCGGCAGCAAATCCGAAGAGACTTTCAAGATTTACTACGCCAGGAAAGCATACGCAATCACAAGATATCAGATCTCAATAATATCGCAATAAAACAGAAAGACCATGATTAATAATTAATTCAGTGAAACAAATTACCAAATGCAAACCGGCAAAACTTGAATAATAACCGCTTGAGTTAAGAAAATTTACTAAACAGAAAACAGGCAGGCCATCTGTAATAACAGTTTCGGTTAAGTGAAACTGACCAGATAGAAAACTGGAAGGTTTCAATAATAAGAGCTTCACTCAAATAAAATTACCAAATGCAAAACAGGCAAGCCTCCAAATATAATAGCTTAAGTTAACTAAAATTACTAAATAGAAAACAGGCACGCCTTCTTTAATAACTGGTTCAGTTAGGTAAAGACCAAATAGAGAACAGGCAGGACTTCAATAATAACAGCTAATACCTCAAAATCCGAAACTTAACTCGAGTTGGCGAATCGGAGCTGAAGCTTGCCAGTTCCAAAAGAGGCGCAGAATTCAGACCAGCGAAACTTGCTTCAAATCTCTTATCAGTGTGCCACGTCCCAGAGCTGTCTGGCCAGGCTACGCACAAAGACGGCACTCGAAATCAGCCATGGATTCAAATCGGCCCACAGATATCCCCAGCAACCACTCGCCGGACTCCGTGCCCGAGACGCTTGCGCAAGTGCTCAACTAACTCGCCGGATGGACCTCTCACGCCGTCCTCCATGCTCCGTTACTATTCACCAACTGCCCGCACCACAACACGCCCCGTTCCCCACCAATAACCTCGAACAAAGACCTTAGTGGCCTCAAATCAGAGGGACATGACATGACAGGTCGAGCTAGTGCCGCCAGGAATTCAAAAGGCAACGACAGCAACTTCGCCATGGCTCAATCTACCATTCGGATTTCTGGGAGGCGCTGCAAAGGGAAAGTCGACTATCAATCACAGGTAAAATAACCAGCAGAAAGATAACGCTCTACGAATCGGGGGGTGGAATGTGAGATTTTTCAAAGTGGCAGCGCAGCTAGAAAATCCGAGAAGGGAAATGCCATATATAGATATCATGGGGGTCAGAGAAATGAAGTGGAAAGAAAAGAATTTCTTGCCAAATGAGTATAGGGTACTATCAACAACAGTAGGAAATGGTATAACGAGAGCAAGAATCTTTATGGGTAGGAAGGCAGGGCAGAGAGTGTTACTGTGAACGGTTCTGTGATGGAGTTGTTGTTATCAGAATATAGAGTAAAACAACAACGACAAACTGGCTCTGAGCACTATAGGACTTAACGTTTGTGGTCATCAGTCCCCTAGAACTTAGAACTACTTAAACCTAACTAACCGAAGGACATCACACACATCCATGCCCGAAGCAGGATTCGAACCTGCGTTCGTAGCGGTCACGCGGTTCCAGACTGAAGCTTCTAGAACCGCACGGCCACACCGGCCGGCGCACAACAACGACAACGACAGTTCTGATACACATGCCGACTTCGCCATCTTAAGACGAAGAGATAGGGAAAGTACACGAAGACAGTGAAAGGGTAATTAAGCACGTAATGGGAAATAATAACTAATAGTCATGGGGGACTGGAGTGCTGTTGTAGGGAAAGCAGTAGAAGAAAGGTTTGCGCGACGATACGTGCTCGGTACTGGGAATTAGAGGAGAAAGACTGATTCAATTCTGTACTAAATTTCAGCTAGTAATAGCGAATCCTCTCACAAGAGTAGATGGTATACTTGTGAAAGCCGTGAGATACGGGAATATTTCAGCTATATTACATCATGGTCACACAGAGATTCCGAAATCAGGAGGGGATATAGACTCAGATGACAATTTAGTAATGATGTGGATTAGGCTGAAGTTTGACATTAGTCAGGAAGAATCAGCACGCAGAAAAGTGCTTTACGGAAGTAGCAAGGGATGAAGATACACGCTCTCTAAGGCTACAAATACTGCAATAAGGAATAACTCAGTAGGTAGTTCAGTTGAAGAGGGACGTACATCTCTAGAAAGGGCAAACATAAGAGTTGGAAAGATGAATATGGATACATATAACGTAATTGAGAAGAAACCTTGGGTAACGCAAGGAAGGCTTCAATTGATCGATGAAGAAAGGAAATACAAAAATGTTCAGAAAAACTCTGGAATACAGAAATACAAGTCACTGAGAAATGAAACAAACAGGAAGTACACGGAAGCGAAGACAAAATGCCTGCATGAAAAATGTGAAGAAGTCGAAAAAGACATGAGTGTCGGAAGGACGGACTCAGCATACAGAAAACTCCATTTTTACATTTGCGAAATTAGAAGCAATCGTGGTAACATTGAGTGCAATGGTTACTCCACTGTTAAATGTATAGAGAGAGAATAGATAGGAGGAAAGAGAACATTGAAGGTCTCTGTCAGGGGAAAGACTTGTCTAATGACGTGATAGAATTAAAAACAGTTGTCGCTAATGGATCCAGTTTTACTATCAGAATTATTCCATTATTTTCGATGGGCATTTAGGAATCAGTCGAAACCTTCGAATGATTGGGAATTTATTACTTGGCCTGCCTTGTATAAATATATCCGCCACCTGATAGGAAATGGCACTAATTTGAAATTGCTAAGCCCAATTTTAATACTCGTGGTGGACTTTTGCAGTCTTCAGGGCAGCACATTCCCATGGAATAAGCACTCAGATTTCTCTGGTTAACATCCCGAAGTGTTGTTGCTGGGTTAAGGATTCGTCATTTGTGGGAGATATCTTCAATGTTTGGAACCCTCCAGCCCCACCCCCCCAACCCACTCCTCTTCCCCTCGTACCATTGTCATTGACAACGCACTTGTCTTCCTCTCACAACAATCTAAAAAATTCTGTTTCGACAACGTGGTAACTCTCTCCACGAGTATACTGTACTATCCGCAAAATCCGTATCTGCAGAGAATTAATTGCAATCTGAAGGCAGCTGTAATTATTTTCCATTTTCATTCACGGCGCCGGTGGGACTCTTCACTACCGCGGCTTATTTTGTCATGAAGCCCTTAAAACCATCTACATTTCCATGATGTTCCGTCATCGTCTCAACTCCCCCTTGGCCAATTGGCAGGTAACGACTTGCTTCATCAGAAGGCGATATCTGGTTCAAATGGTTCTGAGCACTATAGGACTTAACTTCCGAGGTCATCAGTCCCCTAGAACTTAGAACTACTTAAGCTTAACTAACCTAAGGACATCACACACATCCACGCCCGAGACAGGATTCGAACCTGCGACCGTAGCGGTCGCGTGGTTCGACTGTAGCGCCTAGAACCGCTCAGCCACCAGGGCCGGCGGCGATATCTGGCTTGATTCAAGACAAATGCTGATGAGCTCTGCGAAATATTAAGATCACACAGCAGAGGGAGGCACACAGCTAGAATCAGGGGCGACGCGAGTCTAAGGTGCGGGTAGTAGGTTAGATTTTTGTATTCAGGTTTTCTACTGGAGAACAAGGCAGGGCCCAAGTTCCTGATAAACTGGCCCCCAGCTTTGCGGAGCCTTCTGAGGTTATCAAGGCTCTTAAACCAGTCAGATTATTGGTACGTAATATCGGTACTGGCAAGATTTAAGGAGTATATCTTTCTGAGCTCAGGAGAGGGAGCTAAATTCTCCTTTCCTCGTTCGGCTACAAACAAGTGGTCGGGAGTAATGTGTTCTTTGGATAGAGTTCGGCTGGCGGTGATGCGGTGATATGGGGGGTAATTCGAGACAGGGCGTTAGAGGTACGAGTGGTACTGACGCTAGTAAGTGTATGGGAGAGAGGGAGCTCAATGGTGTGAAAAGAGGCCTGTTCCGCACTGTCAGTGTGACGGGTTGCGGGCATATTGCTGTAGTCACTCCGTTGCCGCCTTCGTGTCGGCGTGTATGGCGTTGAGTCGTCGATAATACCGCTGGGAGGAGGGACAGCTTTCTCATTCTGCGTTGCCGTCCAGTAGTTCTCAGCATCACCTCTGGCCAATTCCAGTTGCTGAATCTGGTGAGACATTTGTCTCACGAGAGCATATTCGTGTGTCAAGGAGAGCGTCCTGTGCTCCTTGAAGCCCTAGTGGAGTTTGGGGACAAGCATGTCAAGTACACTCCTGGAAACTGAAATAAGAACACCGTGAATTCATTGTCCCAGGAAGGGGAAACTTTATTGACACATTCCTGGGGTCAGATACATCACATGATCACACTGACAGAACCACAGGCACATAGACACAGGCAACAGAGCATGCACAATGTCGGCACTAGTACAGTGTATATCCACCTTTCGCAGCAATGCAGTCTGCTATTCTCCCATGGAGACGATCGTAGAGATGCTGGATGTAGTCCTGTGGAACGGCTTGCCATGCCATTTCCACCTGGCGCCTCAGTTGGACCAACGTTCGTGCTGGACGTGCAGACCGCGTGAGACGACGCTTCATCCAGTCCCAAACATGCTCAATGGGGGACAGATCCGGAGATCTTGCTGGCCAGGGTAGTTGACTTACACCTTCTAGAGCACGTTGGGTGGCACGGGATACATGCGGACGTGCATTGTCCTGTTGGAACAGCAAGTTCCCTTGCCGGTCTAGGAATGGTAGAACGATGGGTTCGATGACGGTTTGGATGTACCGTGCACTATTCAGTGTCCCCTCGACGATCACCAGTGGTGTACGGCCAATGTAGGAGATCGCTCCCCACACCATGATGCCGGGTGTTGGCCCTGTGTGCCTCGGTCGTATGCAGTCCTGATTGTGGCGCTCCCCCGCACGGCGCCAAACACGCATACGACCATCATTGGCACCAAGGCAGAAGCGACTCTCATCGCTGAAGACGACACGTCTCCATTCGTCCCTCCATTCACGCCTGTCGCGACACCACTGGAGGCGGGCTGCACGATGTTGGGGCGTGAGCGGAAGACGGCCTAACGGTGTGCGGGACCGTAGCCCAGCTTCATGGAGACGGTTGCGAATGGTCCTCGCCGATACCCCAGGAGCAACAGTGTCCCTAATTTGCTGGGAAGTGGCGGTGCGGTCCCCTACGGCACTGCGTAGGATCCTACGGTCTTGGCGTGCATCCGTGCGCCGCTGCGGTCCGGTCCCAGGTCGACGGGCACGTGCACCTTCCGCCGACCACTGGCGACAACATCGATGTACTGTGGAGACCTCACGCCCCACGTGTTGAGCAATTCGGCGGTACGTCCACCCGGCCTCCCGCATGCCCACTATACGCCCTCGCTCAAAGTCCGTCAACTGCACATACGGTTCACGTCCACGCTGTCGCGGCATGCTACCAGTGTTAAAGACTGCGATGGAGCTCCGTATGCCACGGCAAACTGGCTGACACTGACGGCGGCGGTGCACAAATGCTGCGCAGCTAGCGCCATTCGACGGCCAACACCGCGGTTCCTGGTGTGTCCGCTGTGCCGTGCGTGTGATCATTGCTTGCACAGCCCTCTCGCAGTGTCCGGAGCAAGTATGGTGGGTCTGACACACCGGTGTCAATGTGTTCTTTTTTCCATTTCCAGGAGTGTATATCAGTTTAAACTGAAATTTGGACTTACTTAACATTGGTCACGTCGGGCTTAGTTAATAAGCTAATGGAGAGCTGCGTCGTGTTTTCGTTAAATACTAATGTAATTTAAATTGTTATAAACAAACTATTCTTTTGAGTGCTGCAGCGCATTTTACTTGAATAGAGTTTTCATTTGAACTTTTATGAACAAATTATTCTAGTGAGTGCCCTGGCTCTTGTTTCTCAAATACTACTCACATTTAAATTATTACGAACAAATTAGCCTAGTCAGCGCTGATGCGCATTTTTCTTAAATTTAATCTATATTTTCACTGTTATGTACAGATTTTCGTGTTGCCCAAGTTACGATCAGTAGTTAATGATCTAATGAGCGCGGTAGCGCATTTTCCCTAAATATTAATTTTATCTGAAGCGTTATCAACAAATTTTCATTATGGACAAGTTACCCTTAGTAATTAGTCATTTTAGTGAGCGGTATGGCGCACTTCTGTAAGGAACACAAATTTTATTTAAAATTCTGTACTAAGCTACCCTAGGTAATTAATAATCTAGTGGGCGCTGTAGTGCATTTCTCTTAAATACAGTTACTTGAGTAAATCTCGGGAGGTTCATGTAGCTGAGATTATGCTGAATAATTAGTCATTCCACGAATGATGTGCCCTTCTGGAAAATATTTTATATTATTTGGGATTGATGTTGACACTAAAATTATGGCCAATCTTCATGCTGGTTAAGCTTTTGTTGGGTAAACAGTATTTTAATTGAGTGTTGTTAACCTTTTCGTGAACTATGTGACTTAAGCCTGAACGTGGTCTAGTTGTTTCTTAGCCATTTTAAAAGAAGGAAATTTGCTAAATTCATGTCCGTATTGTAACTGGTCACTTCAGTCTCGTCTAGGAAACTTTCTCACCGTCAGAGATCATCACATAGGATGTTCCATGCTAGAAGCTAATGTCTTCTAACAGGAACTCTGCGATTTTCGGAGTTTTGGTGACAGTGTAGCGGTTCATACAGTCAGTGCAGACTATTATCCATCAATTCCCGTTTGATACCTCACGTGGCCCCCCGGAAGGTTGGTTCCAGTTCGGTGTAACGGCATTGCTGCAGGCGGAATTGGTACCAGACGCCCTGAAGCCAACTGTGTATTGTCCTGCTTACTGTGGCGTTCATAGTGCCTAACGAATAGGTAGAGAGCTGACCAATGATACCTGCGGCAGACTGTGCCCAGCCTTCTCGAATCCCACGTGACTAACGTTAGAGAGGCGTGAAAATATTTCACGATATCTAGAACAAAGATTGAAACTTCCTGGCAGATTAAAACTGTGTGCCCGACCGAGACTCGAACTCGGGAACTTTGCCTTTCGCGGGCAAGTGCTCTCCATCTGAGCTACCGAAGCACGACTCACGCCCGGTACTCACAGCTTTACTTCTGCCAGTATCTCGTCTCTTACCTTCCAAACTTTACAGAAGCTCTCCTGCGAACCTTACTGGCAGAAGTAAAGCTGAGAGTACCGGGCGTGAGTCGTGCTTGAGTAGCTCAGATGGTAGAGCACTTGCCCGCGAAAGGCAAAGGTCCCGAGTTCGAGTCTCGGTTGGGCACACAGTTTTATTCTGCCAGGAAGTTTCATATCAGCGCACTCTCCGCTGCAGAGTGAAAATCTCATTCTAGAACAAATATTGACCATTTCCGAGTCCTTGGATAATGGACCCTGCTATACAATGCTCCAATCATGAACTGGAATTCTCCTTTGATCGGTTCCATCTTATTCAAGGTTTCTATGCATTACATCAGTGCTAGATCTTCCCTCTGTTCAGAAACAATGTCATTTAACATAGTGACGAAAGAGTTACCTACTTGTTCCATAGATCTTCTGAATGATTCTTTTATAAAAATGTGATCAGTTAAAATTACTTTGTACATAATTAATATTAACTTTAATGAACGGATTTTTAGTCTAATTCATACAACTATACTGAAAAACATCTTTTTACAGGCTACCAGTTTGGAAATAGATGATAAATGATTTTAGCTTACATTTAAAACTTGTGCTGCTACGTGGAGATCATTTTATGTTTTTCGACAAATCATAGTTCATCCACGTCATTGTGTTCCGCAAAAGGATTCCTTGAAAATCGTTTGGCTTCCTGCCGTTTGCTCCCATTTTTGTATAGTACTGTGGCTTCATACTCTGGACGTCTCAGTGCCCGTCTTGCCAGTCTACCAGACGAATCCATTAGACTAGTCAGCCGGAATAGGGGATTCTGGTTCGTTACAATGGTGAATAGTTTGCCACATTGATGCGGCCGAATCTTGTTGATAGTCCATACAACTGTACTCTTTGTCGGTTGTACAGTAGTTCATCTCATTAGCATTACAAATGCACCATCCGACAACGTCTAGAGCCAATATGAAGTCTTTTCACGACCTCTTTGTACTATCCTAGGGCTGAAGATGTAAGCACTTCCTTAAGGATAACATCTCTTTCTCACCTTGTTCCAGGCGTCTCGCTGCAACAGTTCTTGCAAGGAATGTGGCGTGGTACAGAAGTCCTATATGAATTTATGAATCACCAGTAGTATGAGGGCATACCAAGAACACTTTTCATTAATATACCAAGGAGTGTAAAATCTGTTTCTTTGCATCGGGGCGGACCCCGTCGTCGTTCACTGCGTGCATCTACAGTTTTATTTCTTGGACAACGAAGAGGCACTTTTCAGATTGAGGCCGAAGTCTGCAGCATGAACACATTTCGACACTGTTGTAAGGCGACCTAGATGTTCCCAGATGTCTTCAAAAAGCAACAATGTCACTTATACAGCAAAAACACTTCGTCCATTTAAGACGTCGAAGTAGGTTTATCCATCAGGCGTTCGCAGGTGGCTGGAGCGTTACAGTCGAAACTGCAAGCTTTTAACTCACAGATGCGCCAGGATTTACAAAGGCAGTCTTTTCCTGGTCAGCCTCGTCAGCCTCGATTTCCCAGTAGCCTGTCTGCATCTTCACGGTTGAGAAGCACTTTGCTGCTTTCAAACAATGGAAACTCAATTTTGGAATTTCAACAAAATAAGAAAAAATATAGATTGCTACTCACCGCAAAGATGACACGCTGACATGGACCCATATTTCTCTTTCGGCCAAAGCCTTCTTCAGAAAAGGAAACACACAGATTCATTCAAAAAAGCAAGTACAACTCACACACGTCCGCCATTTCCGGCAGCTCGGACCGGAATGTTCCTTTCTTTTAGTGTACGGCGTCAGTAATGCGCAGTATTTCTTTATGGATTTTTACAGTCAGTAGTCAACATAGGAGCGCCAGATGACATCCTTCTTCAGAACTACCACAGGAGAGGACAAAGGACTCTCTGAACTGTTAGTGTTATCATCTCGCGGCAGCTTCTGCACTTCGTCCAGAATTAACCGTCGTTCAGCCGGCGACATGCTGACTGACTGCTGGTAGATCCCCAGTGTTGATAATTTGTTTTACTACGGGCCGTTTGATGTGTCATTTTTCTACTCTGGATTTGAAAACAATCAAAACGAGTGTTGTTCCTCAGTCAGACCAGATGCTATTGGCAGCTCGGCAGTACCTTTCGACCGTGAGTTGTAATGGTAACGTAGCGCGTTTATTCGTCGATTCTACGTTGGCTTGGCGACAGCAAGCGTTTGTACGTGTACGAAGAAGACCGTTATTCTTAAGCTTAGAATCTACGTTTTTGTGTGCAGTATTGACTTTTGATAGTGTATTTTTGATCTTATGGTACAGTTTTATCTAGGTAAGAATGAGTAGCAAGAGAGTGTTCATCGCGGCGTCGAAATAGTATGTCATCAAAGCGTTCAAAGAGTAGATATGAGGCTGAGAAGAGTTCAGAAGGAATCAATACGTCTGCTATGAAACTGAAAGTCAGTGACCAGGATTCTGATGTGGATTACGGATTGATTTACAGGATTATAAACTTACTTACCGTTCAATTCAGACGTTACGTCGCAAGAACGATGTCCTCAAGGCTTAGGCTTCACAATAATTATTTCTTGTCAGAACTGCCCAGAAGTTGTTACGCAAAGTTGTAAGTCTATAGGGAAGGCAAATGAAATCAAACCGCCAATAGTCTTGGCAGTCCGCTTGGAGTAGAACTAAACAGATTTGTAAGGTTTTGTGCGTTCATGGAATTTCCACGACCGATACTTACATTGTTCTATGAGAAAGTAGTACATATGATTTCGATGGCAATGGCCGGCCGTGGTGACCGAGCGGTTCTAGGCACTTCAGTCCGGAACCGCGCGACTGATGGGGTAACAGGTTCGAATCCTGCCTCGGGAATGCATGTGTGTGCTGTCCTTAGGTTAGTTAGGTTTAAGTAGTTCCAAGTTCTAGGGGACTGATGACCTCAGATGTTAAGTCCCATAGTGCTCACAGGCATTTGAACCATTTTTTCGATGCCAACGGCAACAGTACGGCAGGCCAATCCTGGGATGGCACATTAATGGTAAGAGTTTTCTAAAAGTAGTATTTTTTCATTTTTTTCATGTCTGTAACACATTTCAAAACTTCACAGGCATTTTTCTCGGAGCACGACTTCCAAAACGGCACGCAACGTAACTCAAACAGTTTCTAATTTTTTTTTTTAAATTTAACCACAACTTAACAGTAACATTTTAAAGTGAACCATGAAGGGGATTTTACACGATCTGTTACACCTGCCTAACATCGTGAAGGGCCCCCGCGAGCACGCAGAAGTGCTGCAACACGTCGCTGCAGGGAATTGACCCCGTGAATCCTGCACGGGTGTCCATAAATCGTTAAGAGTACGAGGGGTTGGAGATCTCTACTGAACAGCGCTTTGCAAGGCATCCCAGATGTGCTCAATAATGTTCATATCTGGGAAGTTTGGTGGCCAGCGGAATTTTTTAATACCATAAAAGTGTTCCTGGAGCATCTCTATAGAAATTCTGCACCTGTGGGGTGTCGCATTGTCCAGCTGCAATTGCCAAGTCCGTCGGAATGTAGAATGGACATAAATGGATCCAGATTATCAGACATGATGCTCACGAACGTGACTCCTATCAGTCTTATCTAGACTATCAGGGGTCTCATATCATTTCAACTGCACACGTCCTATACCATTACAGAGCCTCCATCAGCTTGAACAGTCCGCTGCCGACATGCAGGGTCGATGGATTCATGATGTCTCCGTACCCGTACGCGTCCATCCGCTCGATAGAATCTGAAACGAGACTCGTCCGACCAGGCAACATGTTTCCAGTCATCAACAGTCCAATGTCCACGTATTTTTAAAAATAATTATATTAAAACACGCCGTTATTCCAATCAACGTCGTGTTATAATTTCGAAGAAACTGTTTAAGAACTTCCAGAGATTTAAAGTTTTCAGCAAACGACATTTACATTTTTACTTGAACTGCTTTAATTGAGTGCTTGCGTAATTTACAAAAATTATATGCATTGTCTTCGAAAAATAATCGAGTTGTTTATTTATAAAGACTTTACAGATAAGTGGTAATAATGACAACAAGATGAAAGTGGAAAACCAGAAAACTCGTATTGTGATGGACATGAGGTAGCACTCCTGGTTGTCATAACGACATTTAATAAGTGCATCAAAACAGCAACGATGGATATGAAAGGAAAATGTGGAACACGAATTTACATGCCGTGTAGAAGACTAAGTATTCAGGTTCGCAGCTGACTTAATTCCGCTGGCTCAAGTTAAAACAAGGTATAAGAACAGTGGCATTGAATGAGGACGAAACGTAGTTTAAAAATAAAAGATGGAAGTGATAAGAGTAGAATAACGTAATGTTTTGGTACAGGCTACATCAAAACTTCTGGTAATCCTACAGAAGAAGCAAAACACAGAAGCAAGTGAAAAAAGATTTTCCTTAACAATAAAAAAGGTGAACAACTGATATCCCTCTGGGATACGGAATTGAAGAGGGAAGTCCTGTAAACATATGTCCCGAATAAAGTATTGTGTTTAGTCGAAAGGAGAACTGTCAAAAAGTGATAAAAGAAGAAACTAGAAATTTTTTTAAGAACGGAACCTCGTAATAAAGTTAAAATTAACTTCGAATGAAGACGTGTAACCTGAGGACATACTGGGAAGAACAGACAAGGTTAGTTTCTTTTTTATTCAAGCAATCGTGAAAAAGCTAAAAGAACTGGATACAAGCATCTCTAGTGTGATCGTGAAGTTGTAAGTCCGATAAACGTCTAACGCCATGACAAAAAAAGTGTGATAGCAATAAATTGGCTGCAACGAAGGGTATTAACAATGTGAAACTCAACGTACAGATTTCATGCAGGAAAACAAGATACGAAGCTTGTGAAGAACGCTTCTGACTTAGCTTGAGATCCGATGAATTGTCCGCAAATGCACAAACATTTGACTGTAGTAGGTCCCCACCCTCTCGGCCTGCTACGTTTACACGTTACCTTTATGGCGTGGAGTGTTTTGCCAGAGATTTTTTAACAACGGAACAAATTTACTTCAGCTTTAAAATTTAAAAGTCTAAGCTAACTCGTGGGGTATAACAAAGATAAAACTGAATATATTACAAAAAAGCAATCCTTCTCATGTGCATACTGTCCAATGAAATAACAGCGATTTTTAAGTCAGTATTGTACAGATTCCTATTCCATCCGAGAATCTGTTTGAAACTGAATAAAAGTTATTTTCATTACTGATGTCAGAAATTATTAATAAGTCAATAAACGAGTGGTAAATATTAATAAACTTCATGATCTTAACATTAATGAACAAAAATTGAGTAACAGTAAAATCTAAAGTACGTATTGTCAAATAATAGGTCTAACTATATGTTATCAGACCCTTTTCCGAGAGAGGAAGAGTACTTTCATGAAGGAAGGTTTTACGTTTTGGTCGTACGGTTCTCCTTTCAACAGGTTCCTACCTGTTCCATAAAGTTTCGGGGAAAATGTTAAACGTCAGTAACTTGTCAAGGTATAACATCCGGCAGCCCGTCCCAATTTTCCGGTAGCATTCGTTACGCCGGGAACGCAATAAATATTACAGGTTCGTGCTTTATCAAAGGAATATAACTCCGTATAAAAGCAGGAATTAACCTTAAAATAATTTTTATCTCACTGTGATTGGCAGAGGTAAATCATTTAGTAAAATAATTCAACACTTATTTGTATTCATTCATTTTAACATGACTATGTCCTTCAAGTTTATACGAGCTAAGGAACGGAACTGCTGGAGTCTGAGAAAGTTGTTAAACTCTTTAGTAGCTCAGTTGTATCGCCTGTAAGAGCAACTCCATCGTTTCAATGAATGCCGAGTTCGTTGTAAACCGAAAATAACATTTTCACGAAAGCACGATATCCTTAATTTTTAATGTCTTGAGTGGCGCCAACGCTGCCTCTTTCGAAGTGAATAATAACTTCTCATTAAAACTGTGCTGAAACTTCTCGAAATCTTTCCCTCAGTGAGCTCGCTTCGGTAATACGAGTTTAATTCTCATTTTCCGTTCTTCTCTCCACTTGGATATAATTTCCAGCAACTTTGAAGGAAACATTCCGCGATGGAAATCTGACGTACGATCCAAAATATTAACTTCAGACGTACCTTTGCTGTAGCAACATTTTCGAAAACTCCCATGTTGTCAGGTATTAATTTAACTCAGCGGTTGCTTCTCATCCATGGTGAAATGCATAAATCAATACGAGCAGTGAAAAAATGCAGTCAAGAAACTGACCTGGACGTGTTTTATAGCTGCAGTTCCGCAGCATTCATTTATAGTTGGCCATAGTAGTGAGCAATTAACCCGAAAGAGGTAGAAAAATAGAGCAGCAGAAGGGAAGTTTTATTTCAGTAGTAGCTCAGAAAACCGGTATTGTCCAGGTATTCATTATGCAACTTTCAATTAGAAATGAAAACAAAGAAATTAAATGCGTTTGTAGTGTAATACTGAAAAAAATTCATTTCGATGTATTTGTGAGAACACCTTTGAAATTATCGAATAGTTTCTGTACGCTGGGCGCAGCAGCTTCGAGTGTCTACAACGTGATTTTGTGAACGTTTCTATGGCAGCGTCCCTTCATAGCTGTATAGATGGGTACAGTTATCGCTTACAAGAGTTTTGGCGCTACGCAGTTAAAATCTGTCAAAACTGCTTCCAGGTGTCAGGGATTTCCTTAAAGTGACTCCGTTAAGAATGTTTCTATAGTAAAGAATAATTGTAACAATCTTCATTCATGATGCGGAATTTTTTCATGAGTCTGTTTATGACGTCATATCTCTTGAACTAAGTGTCGTAAAATATATATTTATGGAGGTACATTCAGCGGCATATGTGGATACTGTCTGCGAAATTTATTGCGAATAGAGTTAGCAGCACAGAAGAAATAAATTTAAACGCCGTGCAGTTATTCACATATATAGTTGTTTATGGCGTCTTATTTCTTGAACTATGGTTCGTAAGTGGTTCCTAACCACACAGTAATTGTTGCCTCATCACAAGGGATATGTGTAACAACTTTAACTGAATTCGGCCAGTGGTTTTGGAGATGTCGTACATACACACATACTTATATTCATTTTTATATGTACGGATTTAATATGTAATGTCCTGAACACGTTAAGCTATTAAGGGTAGGTGACAGGTGTCTACTGCTGACTTAAAGCGAAGTTGTACTTGGTCCTAAACTGTTCATGGTTGCAACTGGCCTTATAAAAGGGGACATCTACATTACAGTTCAGGTTAAACTAAAAACTTTTTTCCGAGGATTCCTAAACCGCCAGTGAATAGAACTAAAAGTGCACCGAGTATAATGTCTGTCTTGCCTGTGCAGAAAACGTTGCCGTGATAAAGAGTCACATCTCTACAGACGTGTTTACTGTGTATGGAGACACTGGCCAAAATCTGGGGTAAAGATTGCACATAGTGATCAAAACACAGGATAATTGTATCCAGAATTAGATTTTCACTCTCCAGCGGAGTGTGCGCTGATATGTAACTTCCTGGCAGATTAAAACTGTGTGCCGGACCGAGACCCGAAATCTGCGAATTTCTGCGAAGAGCTTCTGTGAAGTTTTGATGGTAGGAGACGAGGTAATGGCAGAATTGAAGCTGTGAGGACGGGTCGTGAGTCGTGCTTGGGTAGCTCAGTTGGTAGAGCACTTGCCAGCGAAAGGCAAAGGTCCCGAGTTCGAGTCTTCGTCCGGCACACAGTTTTAATCTGCCAGGAAGTTTCAGGATAATTGTATCTACGACAGTGCACTCCAAATCCTTAAATTCCTGACAGCTGTGAAATATAAATCAAGGCAGTGCCAACAGTAGGCAATAGCGTAAATTTTAGTCTCACACACAGAGCAAACATCAACTAGAGGAAGCTTAAAAAGAGACTGGCAGTGACTTGTGCAGCACCAACACCCAACGCACGCGTAGCACTAAGCAGATGAGGGCGGATGAGTAAAATTGCCAATGTTTCAAAGGAGACTTCTGAGAAAAGTCCCTAGCGCTGTGAGAAACTTTGAAAGTTGTACTTGCACCGCAGATAATGCGCAAATGGAAAGTGCTATTTATGTGCGGTTTTCGCAGAATGAATTGGTAGTCAGGTGCTCGTATTGTTAGCCAATCAACAGGTTGTAATAACACATATAAAGTTCATTTTTCTGCGAACATACACTTGTTAAGTGGAACAATGCCTGTTGACATTAACAAACTAAAAGTTCGGTAAATTAGAATGTCATTGGCCTTTGTTGCAGGTTTCTAGAGCGAGTCGTTCACGTGATACCGTGTTTTGAATAGTTCCTACTCCGACACTCGTACGATGCCTATACCAAAGAACAACATAACTGCATACACTAGTTGTGTGGATTCTGACCATCAAAGGATGTGTTCAAATTGACCGCTCGCAGCGGCAGTGAACGCCTCCAGTCTGATATCGAACGACTGCCGCAAACGTGCTCGCATTTCAGTCGAGATAGCCGAGCACGCTGGAGTAATACGTCATTGTATACCATCAGGTGTAGTTGGTATGTCCTTGTAGAAAGCGTCTCTCAACTTTCGCTACAGGGAAAAGTCTACAGGCGTCCAATCCGGGGAACGGGCTGGCCGAGGCACAGGTCCTCTGCGTCCAGTCCAAGGATTTGGAAAGAAATCCTGAAGATATGCTGTAGTACCTCGTGCATTATGGGCTGGACGGCCTTCAGTTGGTATTACTGGTGCAGAGGAACGTATTCTAGGATCCCTGGAGGATGGTCTGTTAAGAGGCTGCGATCCTTGTGAAAGTTCAGTATTCCGTCTATAGAAACTGGGCGTGTGGGCTATGGTCCACTATCGCACACCACATGTTCACATTCCATGGACGTAGGCGTTGCATCTGACGAAGCCATCAACAGAAAATATTTCGGCGGTTTACCTGGCCTACTTTGGTAAATGTGACTTCATCAGTAAACAACAGACATGATACGTCTGAAGTATCATGTCTTAATACCCATGTACAAAAAATTGACACAATTCGCATGATATGCTAGAGATGGAAAGTATGTCGATGGAGGGTGTGTGGAACACTTACCTGGGACATGACGCTTGCCCATGAGATTGTGTGGTAGCGAACGTGCGGATCAACTGCCACACCGCCAAGAACATTAATTTCCCCTTCTTCTGTCGTCACTTGTTTCCTCCAGTTTGTTGTTGTTGTAGTCTTCTGTCCTGAGACTGGTTTGATGCAGCTCTCCATGCTACTCTATCCTGTGCACGGTTCTTCATCTCCCAGTACTTACTGCAACCTACATCCTTCTGAATATGCTTAGTGTATTCATCTCTTGGTCTCCCTCTACGATTTTTACCCTCCACGCTGCCCTCAATGCTAAATTTGTGATCCCTTCATGCCTCAGAGCATGTCCTACCAACCGGACCCTTCTTCTTGTCAAGTTGTGCCACAAACTTATCTTCTCCCCAATCCTATTAAATACCTCCTCATTAGTTATGTGATCTGCCCATCTAATCTTCAGCATTCTTCTGTAGCACCACATTTCGAAAGCTTCTATTCTCTTCATGTCCAAACTATTTATCGTCCATGTTTCACTTCCATACAAATACTTTCAGAAACGACTTCCTGACACTTAAATCTATACTCGATGTTAACAAATTTCTCCTCTTCAGAAACGCTTTCCTTGCCTTTGCCAGTCTACATTTGTTCCCCAAATAGCAAAACTCCTTTACTGCTTTAAGTGTCTCATTTCCTAGTCTAATTCCCTCAGCAGCACCCGAGTTAACTCGACTACGTTCCATTATCCTCTTTTTGCTTTTGTTGATGTTCATCTTATACCCTCCTTTCCAGACACTGTCCATTCCGTTCAATTGCTCTTCCAAGTCCTTTGCTGTCTCTGACAGAATTACAATGTCATCGGCGAAACTCAAAGTTTTTATTTCTTCTCCATGGACTTTAATAACTACTCCAAATTTTTCTTTTGTTTCCTTTACTGCTTGCTCAATATACAGATTGAGTAACATCGGGGAGAGGCTACAACCCTGTCTCACTCCCTTCCCAACCACTGCTTCCCTTTCATGCCCCTCGACTCTTATAACTGTCATCCTCTAGTTACGTTGTCTAATTGTTACACTACCGCTTCCACGTAAGAAGTCTATTGGGATGCGTTGCTGCATACACCGTACAAGAATGAACTGCATTCCTCCTACACTCTCCATACACCATGAGCATGTCAGCTTTTTCTGCATTGGTATATTCAATCGTATCTTCACGACCGCTCGTACTGTCACAAACTGACTAGCAAGTCGCAATGCACTCAAAGAACACACCAGCACACTGTAAGGAAATATAACAACAGTATAGCTAGCAATTACGGATGTTGAATGGCTTCAACAACTGAAGCTATGGAAACTTTTCAAAATAGTATATCTCGTAAACGACTCGCGCTAGAATCCTGCAATAACCGCCATTGACATTCTAATTTACCCTAAGTTCGGTCTGTTAATGTCAATAGGCATTGTTCCACTTAAACAAGTGTATGTTTGTACAAAAAATACACATTCTAAGTATTACTACAACCTTTTCATTGGCTAACAATACGAATCCCTGACTATCAACACATTTTGTGAAAACCGCACATCAACAGCATTTTCCATTTCCGCAATATTTGCGGTGCAATTTTTTGGTGATTCACCCTGTATACAGGGTGTATCATAATTAATGGCGTAAACGCTTACAGCTGAAAGTACACGATACTAGAAGCAAAAAAGTCTCAGTAAACATAGAGTCGAAAATGCATACCTCAAGAGTTACGAGCAATTTTTAATGTTCGATACTGTGAAGCAAATCTCTTCCACTGCACGCTCTTTGCTTTCTGTATTTTGAGAAGTGATAATATGGACCAAAACAAGGAAAAAAAAAACGTCCAGTAAACGTGTGCTCTAAAATGCATACCTTAAAAGTTATTAGCACTTGCTCATTAGAAGAGTTGTGTTTCAAAGTATCGAAGATGAACAAGTGGTCATAGCTGTTAAGATATGCATTTTAGTGCACATGTTTACTGGACATTTGTTTCTTGTTTTGGTCCATATTATCACCTCCCAAAATGTGGACAGCAAAGAGTTTTCAGTAGAAGAGTTTTGATTCACGGTACTGAAGATGGAAAATTGCTCATAGCTCTTAAGGTATGCCTTTTCGACCCTGTGTTTACTGAGACTTTCTTTGCTTTTAGTATCGTGTACTTTCAACTTTATGCGTTTAGGCCATTATGACACGCCCTGTATGTTTATATGCAAAATTTAAACTCGATAGATGAAGTAACATGAGCTACTCGGTGGAAACGAATGAATGAGCAAGAGCATGTTGCCGGAGTTCTGCCAATCGCGCACAGAGTTGAACGTTACAGGGAATGAGATCAGCGAGGCCGTTGAAGGGACGGAAAATGAAAGTATGCGTCAATCAGCGAATATTTACGGTACACTGTGGTGATGGTCTTTTATGACCCGGAGACATTTGGATTACTTCACATGGGGAGGAAGGCACGCAATCTCATGCTCCACTGTAGCACGAAGAATGCAATGTTGTCTCTTTACCCGACGTGGTTGACACCCACACATTGGCGGCACCATTTGCGATGCTGCCAAGAGCATACGGACTGAACCAACGGGGATGGAGGCCGCATGATTTTCTCCGATGACAGCAATGGAAGTAGTGGCTTTGGACCTATTCTATGGCTAGAAGTTGGAACACATAATGCATCAAGCAACATCGTCAAACTTGATCGTTTTCTTGATCCAGGTGTTACGGTGTAGGTAGGCATAATGCTGCATTTGATTACCGACCTCCAGATCTTTGAACGCGGTAAACGCACTGGTCAGTGTAGTTGCGACACTGCAATTCCTACCCATGTGCCTCTGTTTAGAGATGCATTCCACAATGACTTCATTTTTATGGGTGACAATGAGCAATGGCATCAAAGAGGGCAGGTGGAGAGAATCTGTTGGAACGAGAGGATATTCGGTGAATTGACTGACCTGGCCGTTCCTCCGACTTTAATCCTATCGAACACGTGTGGGATGCTTTCGGCAAAATTATTCCAGCACACCCACGTACAGAAACAACATCTAGCAGCTGTCAACCACCCTGGTGGACGAATGGAACACCGTACCACAAAGCTTCCTTACCCACTTTGTAGCCAGAATGTCGGCACGTTGCAGACTGTCTGTTGCTATCCATGAGGATCGCACACCTTATTCAAGACCATGTCCCGCCTTTTGTACTATTCAGGGGACCATTATAAACGACGGTTATTTTAGTGTAGTTATTGTTTTTGAAAGAAACGGTTGTCTCTGTTCGAGATATTGCGTCTTTCTTTCAGTTAACTTCTGAGAGTGCACTGTAATATAGCACTTATTTCTGTGTATGGTCCAAATTTCATTCACCTTTGTTGCTTGACAGTGAACTATCATGCGAAAGTTACTTTTCTCACAGAACCGTATATATAGTGACTCTTCTCTGCACCAAAAGATTAGAAATATGGGAATCTAAGTCCGGATTCGTCGAAGGTATAAACACAGCTAAGGCCCGTGTAATGTAATTAAATTTAATTTATATATCTTTTGATAGCTCTTAATAAAGTGACGTCAAGACAAAAGAAAAATAGCTCTGACAATACTTAGAACAGCGCAATGTAATTTAATTTAGCCCGATGTGGATCATCAATCAGCAAACTAGCTCAGTACACGTGTGATTACTGGATTATAAATAATTGTCTCTCTCCTGAATTATCATAGATATTCCTCAATATACATAAATCAAAAATATAGTTATTCTCATGTGCTTATAGCACCAGATAATATTTCGAAGGTCGGTTCAATGTGAAGTAATAAAACCCGTAACTCCAGATCCTGATTCTGTCTTGAATACCAATATAAGGTAACAAGTATAATCTTTTGCTGATGAAATCTTACACTGGAACAAGAACCCTGTGACCAGGCCTTTCTGCCTGGGATGTTATCTCGCAACCTTGAGAAAATCTAAAAGTGAAGTATATTAAATTATTCGTAGAGGCAGCATAGTTCGTGGAATATGAAAGAAAGCTTAGTGTCCTAACTGGCGGCACGTCTCGAAGATGAGCTCAAAGAAAATTGCTAACTATTTTCTAGTACGGCGCCTAACAGTGGTCAATGTTCCGTTAAGGCCACGTCTTCTCAGGACAAGCAAGGTTTAGCTTTACAAGGTTTACACATTGTTGCGTACTGTACACAAATTTAAAGTCACGAACAACTATATTTTAGTTTCGTTCGCAACTTACATAGACTGTTACAGCAAGATGAAACTCAGACAATCGTTCTTTCCTCTTCGAGTCCAAGAACAGAAGAAGACCAAAAAACAAAAAAGTTCAGTCACAGAATCTCGAATGTCCATGGAATATATTGCATCACAATACATCTGTTTAATCTTTGGCATAATCGCCAGCTATTCGTACAATACACTACAAGAAATTTATAAATTCCAAATTCATACCACCCCATCAGGTACAATACAATTGCACCCTAGGATGGCTGGGAAAAAATTATTTATGCATACCAGTCAGTCCACAGTTCTGTTCGATTACAGATTCAAATTTCATAACATTGTACATACATGTTTCCTCAATGACTTTTCCAAATATCGTTTGCACACAATAGTAATTAACATATGCGCTTTGCTTAATTCTAAGGGAGGGTAATTACAATACTTCCCTACCCGTGTGGCAGATGTTTCGGTCTGGAAAGGTATTAACAAATCCCACCGGAAACAGACCTGAGTTAACCCTCCTATTTAGGTTCGCGGGCTTGGGATTACCGGGAGTTAAGCCCAGCGTCTTCGGACTGTATGGCCACATTCATCCAGTGTCTCCAAAAATCCCAATTTACATATTGCAGCTAATCAAGGACATGTTGATAGAATGTTCCCCAAGTGAACCACATCAAATAATACAACATAAGAAAACAGTGAAATTAGGGTCACACAAACGGAAATAAAAAAAAAAAAACAATCTACTTTAGGTGAAAAGCTGAGCGTTTTTTACTTATAGTGGAACACACACTTCGAATGATAGTACAGAAGCTTGTTACCACAGCACAGGTGCGCTCATCACACGTAATAAACGTCGTCGATCGCCGATTTTCAGCCGTTGCAACACCGGTGTGACGAAGACGGTGATGCGACGATGCTGCAGTTGACGGAGCTCCGAGGCGCCCTCCCCCCTCCCTCCCCCCCCCCTCGCGGACAGGCGATTGTTGGGTGGCGGCCATTGGTTCTCCGATTAGCTGATTCGCCTCTGCTCTTGCATCGTCTTAGCATCGTGTCCGTTGCAGGCACGTGAACATGAAATAACTCATGCTAGCATTAATTTTTACTATTTACGTAACATATGTTAATGGCTAGTGAGAAAAGAGAAGTATTTAGTGGTCCATTCATCCGATATTCGCACATGAATGTTCGTTTTAATGTTCTGTAGTGTAGTTAATTTTCGGAGCAACCTTTAATCCAATTTCCAGAACACGATGTATTCTCTGTTTAATTCCATTGTGAATTACGCAGTCTATTTGTCCTTGAATAGCGAAGTTTCGCACTCTTAGAGTGTTCTGCAAACACATGTAGTCACTTTATAGAAATTCCAACTCCGTACAATTGTTCACAACAAGTGCGTACACAGTTGTATAACATTCAGTGAGACTATCTACCTGCCACTAGGGTTGGTGTCTAAAAGTAGATTTACTTTTGTCCACACTCACTAAAGTGTTTACAGTGGTTGCTAGCTGTAACGCATTTTAGCTTCACATGATATTAATATTCATATTATTCCGTGAAGTAATCTTTGCTGCACAGCTATAATCTTAATAGACTAAATATAAAATTTTTTAAATGAATGAAACAAATTACTAAGCCAAACTGAAGATACTCAGATTTCAGAGACCTTTTCTCTTTACACTTTTAACTGATAAAAGACCACATTGACACAGTCTTTCACTGTCTTTATGCGTTTGCTAGGAACTTTTGTTTTTATTTTCGTAGCATCCGCTGATCCTTTTGCACATTAAATTGCTTTACATATTGTTTTTATCGAAGCGTTATTCACCATGTTGCTATATATACATATTGGCTTTGTCGTTGACATTACATCTTTCAGTTTTACTAATAATGACATTAACATTTAGTCCCCATTAGGATTTGACGTGATTTGCATAATTTTATGTCACAGACGTCCCTCAACCTTTCGTGCCGAAAGTAGGCCTTTGGCCATCTGGACTATCGATCCACAGGCAGTTGCATGTATGTTATTCATCACTTATCACTGATCCACTCCATTAACTACCTAAAATTTTAAGTGAGGGTGTTACAGCGATACCCAACAAGCTCAAGAGACGAGTTGGGCATCATGAAGAGGTTTACTATTAAAATTTGAATCGAACACTTTCCGGGAATAGTCGAACTAGATATTACTTACCTCCATATATATTTCGCGTAATGACCACGACAGGAAAATTGGAGAACTCTGAGCCAATACAGAAGCTTACCGACAATCATTATTCCCAAACTTCATTTGCGAGTGGAGCACGGTAGGGGGAATCAATAATACCAGATGTATTTTCCGCCGTACACTATTAGCTTGCTTGCGGAGTATGATGTAGAAGTGGATGTGAAAGTTATAAGGGAAATCTGTCTCATACCTCTGTCAATGGATCTCTTGTACTGCAAGCTCTTTCCTTTACATACTTTGCGAGGATGTAGTATGTATCAAAACAAGAAAAAAGTCCAGTAAATAGGGATTCTAAAGTGCATACCTTAAACTCTATGAGCACTTGTTCATCTTTGCTACAGTGGAACACTTCTCTTTTACTGAACATGTTCTCATAGCACTTAAGGTATGCACTTTAGAGCCATTTTATATTAGCCAGTTCTTTCTTGTTTTGGTCCACACTATCTTCTCCTAAAATATCGAAAGCTAAGAGCTTGCAGTAGAGGTGGTCTATTGCCAGAGGTATGTTACGATTTTCGTTTACAGCTTTCGACCCCGGCGTTTCGGGACTTGGGACTCTTCCCTCAAATTGATACAATTACCCTTCTTTATCAGTCCTGAAAATTTGTAAAATCATTACAGAGTCGTCCTGTGTACAGGAATAAGCCGAAACTTGACGACCAACGCCCACTGCGAAACTGAAAGCGCCTGGTGGCGTTGCGAACCAGAGGTGCATGAAGTATACACCGAGGCGACAAGTGTAGTCCTAATATCGTGTTCGGACCACTTCTGTCCGACGTAGTGCAGCGGCTGAACGTGGCATGGACTCAACATGTCGTTAGAAGTCCCCTGCAGAGGTGCTGAGCCATGTTGCCTCTACAACCATCCATAATTGCAAAACTGTTTCCGGTGTTCGATAGGAGTTATGTCGGGCTACCAGGGTGGCCAAACCATTAAGTCGAACTGTCGAGAATGCTCTACAACAAACTGCCAACAGTTCTGGCCCGAGACATGGCGCACTGTGAGCTGTAAAAATTCCATCGTTGTTTGGGAACATCACGTCCATGAATGGCTGCTAATGGCCTTCAAGTGACCGAATATAACCACTTCCAGTCAATGATCCATGTAATCACAGCACACACCATTACAGAACCACCACCAGCTTGCACAGTATCTTGTTGACAACTTGTGTCCATGGCTTCGTGGGGCCTGTGTCACATTCGAACCTCATAATCAGCTCTTACTAATTGAAACAGGGACTCATCTGACCAGGCCACTCCTCTACAGTCGTCTAGGGTCCAACCGACGTGGTCACAATTCCAGGAGAGGCACTGCAGGCGATGTTGCGCAGTTAGCAAAGGCTCTCGTCTCGGCCGTAAGCTGCCACAGCCCGCACTGTCCTAACGGAAACGTTCCTCGTACGTCCCACATTGATTTCTCCGGTTAGTTCACGCAGTATTGCTTGTCTGTTGTCACTGACAACTCTACGGAAACGCCACTGTTCTCGGTAGTTACGAGTAGGCCGTCGGCCAAGTTGTTATATGTGGTGAGAGGTAATACCTGGAATTTGATATTCTCGACACACTCTTGACATCGTGCATCGCGGAATATTGAATTCCCAAACTATTTCTGAAATTGAATGTTCCAGACGTCTAGCTGCAACTGCCATTCCGCGTCCAGAGTCTGTTAATTCCAGACTTGTGGCCATAATGGCGACGGAAACTGGTTCACATGAATCGCCTGCGCACAAACGATAGCTCCTCCAATGCCCTACACTTTTATATGTGATATACGCGATACTACCGCCACCCGTAATTGTAGATATAACTATCGCATGACTTCTTTCACCTCAATGTACTGTTTAAGCCAGGGCTTCACAACATAGGTGCTCGCGGAGGAAGCTGTGAGCAGCAAGGCGCGAGCACGGAGCAGCGCGAGCACGCTACCCCCACTACCAGACCAGAGCGGAGAGTGGGGAGAGTCACGTGGGGTACACAAAAGCTGCCGCCAGTCAATGTAAATCCGCGGCCACCTGCAGGGATATCACTCACGAATTATTACTGCGACAAATGAAACAAATAAAGGAGAATGTACACGTGCCACGTAATTTTATTAGCTTAGTGTATGCCTCTACCATCTGTAGACACTGAAACTAAAGAATTCCACGACAATCCTATATTTTCAACACTTTGTTCAACGCTACTTAAAATATCACCTCCGGTTGTAGTGTTCTTCATGGCTACTACATCGAGGAGCTCCTCCCTCACCTGAAGATCTCTGTTAACACCTCTAATAAATATGCCAAGCTGCGCTGTTCCAGTGATATCAACACTTTCGTCCAGAGTTAGAGAATACGCCAAAAAATTTTAACAGATATTTGCAAGCTGGCTGTGGACGTCGTCTGCCATGTCCTGTATGCGACGCATAATGGTCATATTAGATAATGGCACAATCCGAAACTGTTCAACTTGAGATGGACACAAATGTTCCGCTGCAACTACCAAAAATTCTTTTATTAAATCGCCATCAGTTAAGGGGCGCAGGGATTTTGCTAAAAGCAAAGCAATTTTGTAACCCACTCTGAGAGCTGCCTCAGTTGAGTTTTCTTCGTCGTCCAGATCTTTTTCGGATAGCTTCCTTTTAAGTTTAATAACTTCCTGTGCACGATCTGGTCAATCACATTTTCCACGTCCGTAGTCTTTCGCGTGGTACGACATATAATGTCGCTGCAAATTAAATTTCGTAAAAGAATTCAGCGTTTTGTGACATACTAAACATTTTGCAACACCATCTTTTTCTGTAAACAGATGCAATTCCTCCCAATGGGGGTTGAACTGTGAAAGCATGGTGGGGGTTACACAACGGCGACTTCACATGATTCTTAACCAGCGAAGTGACTGTTAAGAGCTGATCGCAGTACTTTAAACGTTACACAGTCGGCGCGAATTCAATAGGCACGCTGCGGCCCTATTCAAACGTGCGCGCGCATTTCCCCTCCCTCCCCTCCCACACTACTCCGCGACCTTGCAGCTGCTCGCGAGCACGTCCCTGAGCAGAGGCGAGTACTCGCGCTCAAAACCGGCCAGTTGTTAAGCCTTGATTTAAGCGGAGCAGAAACGAAAGGGGCATTACTTAAGCGACGATACAGGTCACAAATCGGAGAATGCACTCAGGTAAGCAACTTTGACAGAGGGCAGATTGTTACGGCCCTACACCTGGCAATAAACGTCTCTGAAGTGACGGAGCTGGAAAGTGGTTAGAGGACGGTGAAACCTCGAGCAGGTGAGAAGGTGTCGGACGTCGATGCCTCATAACAGTGGGTATAGGCTGGAGGCTTGCATGCTGTGTTCAGCTGGGGAGGCAGCGGTCTGTGGCACATCTGACAACAGGTTACGATGCTGATGCAGGCCCAAAAGTTTCGGCGTACACACTATTATGGGTTTCTGAGCCGACGACCATGCTGAAAGAGCAACATCTTCAGTCACGATTCGTGCGGGCAGGGTACCAGGTACCATCGAGACTGGAGCGTGGTTCAATGAAAACCTGTTGTATGCCCGGATGAATTACATCTGTTGTTGCACGAGGTTGATGGTCGTGAACGGATGTGACGTTATCGAAGCGAAGAGCTCTTCGATACATGCATCACACCACGGATGCAGGCGAATGGGCACATTATTAGGCTGTGCTTGGCATAGACCTGAGATTCAATCGGTGGTGGTGGTTAGATTTAACGTCCCATCGACAACGAGGTCATTAGAGACGGAGCGCAAGCTCGGGTTAGGGAAGGATTGGGAAGTAAATCGGCCGCGCCCTTTCAAAGGAACCATCCCGGCATTTGCCTGAAACGATTTAGGGAAATCACGGAAAACCTAAATCAGGATGGCCGGAGACGGGATTGAACCGTCGTCCTCCCGAATGCGAGTCCAGTGTGCTAACCACTGCGCCACCTCGCTCGGTACGAGATTCAATCGAAAGCACCACAAAGGATGCTGTCTACGTTCACATTATTGATAAGTATTAACATCCCTTCATGCTTGACATCTTTCACGATGGTTAACGAAGTCATCTTCCAGCAGGAACCTGCATGTGTTTCAAGGCCAGAAACATCATGCAGTAATTTGAGAAGCATAGGAGTGAACTGACGTTTATGTATTGGTCACTAAACTCACCTGGGGATAATCAGATGGAACTTATAGGGACAGTCACTATCGTACACCAGCTCTGCGTTCCGCAAACCGCTGAACTGTAATCCACTGGAAGTGAGTGTCCTGTGCCACATGCCTCCTGTAATCTACCAAGAACTTGTCGAATCCATGTCGCGCCGAATCGTTGCTACACTGCAATCCAAATGTGAACCAACGAGCTGCTAAGCAAGTTATCATAATTATGTTGTTCATGTTGTCACAGGTTGGGTATGTCGAACTGTTCTGGCCATGTTTCAATCATTTACTGGGCGTCCTAGGTCCCCACTTTCTTTGGTTTGCAGGTGAGTCAACTTTTACGTGCCGATTTCTGTGGCAAACCATTGCCCTACCTGAAGTAGCTTCTCTGCATTCCCGTGCGGGGTAAGCGCGCGGTCTGAGGCGCCTTTTCCCACTTTGCGCGGCTCCTCCCGTCGGAGGTTCGAGTCCTTCCTCGGGCATGGGTGTGTGAGTGTGTTGTCCTTAGCGTAAGTTGGATCAAATGGCTATGAGCACTATGGGACTCAACATCTGTCATCAGTCCCCTAGACCTTAGAACTACTTAAACCTAACTAAGCTAAGGACATCACACACATCCATTCCCGAGCCACGATTCGAACCTGCGACCGTAGCGGTCGTGCCGTTCCAGACTGATGCGCCTAGAACCGCTCGGCCACACTAAGTAGGGAGTAAGCTTACCAACCGATGACCTCAGCAGTTTGGTCCCATAGGAACTTAACACAAATTTCCAAGGAATTCTCTGCATTCCACGGTGGGTTTGACATCCTACAAATGCGTGTTGCGATGCGGTGGCGCTAGCAACACGGGAACTTCCTTATTTGAAACGCGCGGTACACAGCGGCTGTTACTCGTTGTTGTGTTGGTTTCAGTGCAATCAAAAGTGCGAGACTTCAATTTTTAAAACGTTTGTTTATTAACGGTCTTGCAGTGGGCAAGAGAGGAGCGAGAGTTCGCCGTTCAGGCCAACTTCTCGAATGGACTATCATTCATCAGAACTCAGGGTGCATTCAGGAAACAGTTCAACATCGCGCCTGCCGGTCGTGTTCCTCATGGGAGATCAAGTGTTATGTTGCACACACCTTTATGGATACTGGAAGTGTGCAGAAAAGGAAAGAAGGACCTTCAAGAAGCACCAGACAGCCTGAAAACATCGACAGGGTAAGGATGTCGATTTTGAAATCCCCCAAGCGATCTGCACGCAAACATGCAGCTGCCCTTGCAATTTCTGAACGAACGCTTATACGAATTCTCCATGAAGAGCTGAAATTTCACACACTTCATCCATTTGATTTTGTTTCACGAAAAAATGCGTGTTAAGCCTTGACTGATGAGCTGCCTCATCGCCGAGGCACATTTTCGTTTGTCTGGCAGCGTGAACAAACAAAATATGCGGTACTGGAGTGGCACGAACCTCCGAGAACTTCATGAGCAGCACCTGCACACAGAACGTGTGACTATTTGGTATGCACTATCTATAGTTGGCATTATTGGTCCACGGGTCTTCGAAAAGTACGATAAGGCAGTGACGCGAATATTGTTCTGTAGCTCAACCAGGATCTGAGGGCGATTGGTATACACCAAGGATTCGAGATATCCACATAAGAAAAGGTCGCATGCCGCTAAATCTGGAGAGCGTGCTGGCCACTGGAGACAGCCCCTCAAAGAGATGAGAAGATCGGGGAAGTAGCCGGCCGCGGTGGTCTCGCGATTCTAGGCGCGCAGTCCGGAACCGTGCGACTGCTACGGTCGCAGGTTCGAAGCCTGCCTCGGGCATGGATGTGTGTGATGTTCTTAGGTTAGTTAGGTTTAAGTAGTTCTGAGTTCTAGGGGACTGATGACCACAGCAGTTGAGTCCCATAGTGCTCAGAGCCATTTGAACCATTTTGATCGGGGAAGTGTTCGCGTAACATGATCTCGATGTTCGTGCCGAGTGAGGTGTGGCGCCATCTTGTTGGATCCAGACATCACCATTTCAAGTTCTGGATGAAAACAACTGTTCGATCATCTGAACATAACGCTCAGAAGTGACCGTCACTGCCTTATCGTTCTCTTCGAAGAACAGTGGGCCAATGATGCCAACTTTAGATACTGCACACCAAAATGTCAGACGTTCTGTATGTGGGGGCTGCTCAAAAACTTCTCGGGGGTTCGTGCCACTCCAGTAACGCATATTTTGTTTATTCACGCAGCTATACAAATGAAAATGTGCCTCGTAGGTGAAGAACACTAAGGCGTCATGAGGCAGCTCATCGATCGAGGCTTCACACGCATTTTTTCGTGAAACAAAATCACGTGGATTAAGTGTGTGCACTACTGACAGTTTATACGTATGAAATTTCAACTCTTCATGAAGAATTCGTCTCATTGTGCGTTCAGAAACTGCAAGGGCATCTGCATGTTTGCGTTCAGATCGCTTGGTGGAATTCAATATCGACATCCTTACGCTCTCGATGTTTTCAGACGTTCTGGTGGTTCTTGAACAGCCTAGTTTCTTTTTACTTCACACTTCCAGTATCCATATAGGTGTCTACCCAAATAACAATTGATTTCCCATCAGAAATATGACCTGTAGGCGCAATGTTGAACTGGTTCCTTAACCCTCCGACAGTCGCGCATGTATCTGTGAGATACATGACCTACTTTTTCTCTAATATTACCGCAATGAACAGTGGTAACGGTTTGCTGGCCCACGACATCTTGCGTCATACCTTTCTTATTGCTTCACAGGAATTTCAGTCTTATCCCGATAGTGACAAGGTCATAAATGAGTTAGGTGTGGGAACGTGTACTGCCTGTATCTCTCAGATACAGCGCGCCTACTCGGGTAACGCTTTGTCGCCGCAATGACTGCAGCTGTTGCATTGTTTGCAGCGTACGCAAGTCGGCAGTTGCGTTGTTGACTTCTAAATGAAGCAACGTTTCGTTGTAGCTACGTGTACTCTCTTTCAAAATGAGTAAACGATATGATCTAGAAAATACTAAGGATTTAGAAGAAGTACATCGCCTTCTTCTCGACGACGAGGTATCCATTGAAGATGAAGATGATCTTGCAGAAACTGATTCAGAAACCGAAGATATACTCGAAACACGATCTGTAGACTCAGACACAGATCATGAATTGGATGAAGAGGAAAATAATGAAACCCAGGAAACTGATGAACATTACTATTTTGGTGAGTAGAAAAGACAATAAACATGCTTTCAGATGTAATAATAACAATATCTAATAATGGTGTAATGTACTTATTTTTTTTATTTTAGGTAAGGATGGAACTAAATGGACGAAAGTGCCTTGGAAAGCAACACGGACACGGCCTCATAATATACTAACCAAACTGCCTGGGGTAGTTGGAGACGCAAAGAAAATGGTAACTGAAATTGACTGCTGGAGCCTATTCATCAGTAATGATATCCTAGATCTAATTGTGGTCAACACTAACAGTCGTATAGCTGATCTAAAAGGAAACTTTGCTCGCGAGAGTGACTGCAAGGACACAGACGCAATCGAAATAAAAGCCTTTCTTGGCTTGTTATACCTTGCTGGTGTGTTCCGTGGTGGGCGACAGAATGTCCACGACTTCTGGACAGCAGATGACCTTGGTCTGAATATTTTTAGAATGACCATATCCGAAAAACGTTTCCTGTTCCTAATAAGATGTGTTCGTTTTGATGATGGAGCCACAAGACAAGAACGGCGCAAGACAGACAAATTAGCAGCCGTGAGGGAAATGTTCACCATGTGTTTGAATAACTGCAAGACACATTACTCCCTCGGCCAGAACGTCACAGTTGATGAGCAGCTACCAGCATTTCGAGGCCGGTGTGGATTTCGCCAGTTCATACCATCCAAACCATCTAAATATGGCATCAAATTTTTCTGCCTATGTGATGCCAAGCTTTATTATACTTACAACATGGAAATATATTGTGGATTACAACCAGAAGGACCCTTTCAGAATAACAACTCCGCCAAAGAAGTAGTTCTGAGACTTGCCGAACCAATATATGGGACGGGTAGAAACATTACAGCAGATAACTGGTTCACTAGTTTGGAGTTAGTAAGAGAACTGCATAAAAGGAGACTGACGTTTGTAGGCACAATTAGAAAAAACAAGAAGGAACTGCCATCGAATTTCGTAGCACCAAAAAGTAGACAGCAATATGATAGCGTATTTGGCTACAGCAAGAATGAAACCCTTGTGTCGTATGTCCCAAAAAAAGGGAAAACTGTAGTCCTCCTTTCGAGTATGCATGTATCGTCAAGCGAGGTTTCGGAAGGTTTAGAGAAAAAACCAGCAATTATTCTACACTATAATGACACCAAATCTGGAGCTGATGTAGTTGACAAACTCTGTGCAACCTACAATGTAGCTAGGTCAACAAGAAGATGGCCTATGGGGATTTTTTTCCACCTGTTGAACATTGCAGGCATCAACTCAAGAGTAATTTTCTTGGGCAACAAGAATAAAAACTCAAATCGGCACGAGTACCTCAAAACTTTGGCTCTGACTCTAATGCAAGATCATCTCAAAAGAAGAGCTCTTATTATGACTCTACCTGATGATATAAAGTCAATGCTAGTAAAGTACAAACCTAAAGGAAAAGAGCAAGAAAACGCTGAACAATCCTTGGAATCAGAAAACAAGAAAAGAAAAAGGTGCCAGTCATGCTACAGGGAGACGAAAAAGACTTGTCTCAGCAAGTATACATGTGAAAAATGCGGTACACATCTTTGTTTGGAAAAGCACGCAAAAATAATTTTTGAACAATGTCTTTCTGTACAAGGCAATCAGTAAAAAGAGACATGCTTTAATTAGTTCAATAATTTATTTGTATCTATAATAAAATCAATTTTTAAAAGAATTTCATCTACTTCTCCATTACAAAATGTCAAATATTTCTGTTAATTTGAAAGTTTAATGAGCCTGATGTTCACTTCTGTATTTGTAAAATCTGTAACAATAAAGGTAACTGCAATTTAAAACAAAAACAAAGGTAAAAGAACCTGTAAACAAACAAAAAACCACAAAAATCTTCGCATGTATCCACGAGATACATCGCGACTAGTGGCGTCATGAAAGTTGACGCGCCTGCTGGAGGGTTAATGCACGCTGCGTTCTGGTGACCGAACGTCCATTCGAAAAGTAGGTTGCAACGGCGAACGCGCGCTCCTCTCTTGCCCACTGCATTATCGCTGCCAAACTAAATTTAAAAGTCTCCAACTTTTTATTGCACTGAAACCCACGCCACAATAAGTAACAGCCGCTGTGTGCCGCGCGTTCCAAATAAGGAAGTTCCCATACCGCACCCTGTACAAATGAGTATCACACCTCGCAGCTACTGCTGACGCCGCTAGCGCCACCGCATCGCAACGAACGATGTCAAACACTTCGCGATGCACAGAATCTTTTGGAAATTTGTGGTAAGTTTGTATGGGACCAAACTGCTGAGGCCACCGGTTTTGTATCCCGCCTGGAAGGCGGCACGCGGGTCTGCTCCTGTATACTGAAGGGTAGGCCGAATATAAGAAACTAGGAGAAGCAGGTGAGGTAGAACACTCGGTACTGCAATAAAAACTGGTTTTACTATATCGCAACACAATAACTTGAATACATCAATTGTAATAAACTTTGGCTGAGATGCGCACGTAGATGCGAAGCTGTACATCAATCAAATCTACATTGGCCAGAAGTTACACACGCAAAATGTGTAGTGGCTCGCCCACTATGAAATACGAGGGCAGTTCAATAAGTAATGCAACACATTTTTTTTCTCGGCCAATTTTGGTTGAAAAAACCGGAAATTTATTGTGGAATATTTTCAAACATTCCCGCTTCGTCTCGTATAGTTTCATTGACTTCCGACAGGTGGCAGCGCTGTACGGAGCTGTTAAAATGGCGTCTGTAACGGATGTGCGTTGCAAACATCGGGCAGTGATCGAGTTTCTTTTGGTGGAAAACCAGGGCATCTCAGATATTCATAGGCGCTTGCAGAATGTCTACGGTGATCTGGCAGTGGACAAAAGCACGGTGAGTCGTTGGGCAAAGCGTGTGTCATCATCGCCGCAAGGTCAAGCAAGACTGATCTCCCGCGTGCGGGCCAGCCGTGCACAGCTGTGACTCCTGCAATGGCGGAGCGTGCGAACACACTCGTTCGAGATGATCGACGGATCACCATCAAACAACTCAGTGGTGAACTTGACATCTCTGTTGGTAGTGCTGTCACAATTGTTCACCAGTTGGGATATTCAAAGGTTTGTTCCCGCTGTGTCCCTCGTTGTCTAACCGAACACCATAAAGAGCAAAGGAGAACCATGTGTGCGGAATTGCTTGCTCGTCATGTGGCTGAGGGTGACAATTTCTTGTCAAAGATTGTTACAGGCGATGAAACATGGGTTCATCACTTCGAACCTGAAACAAAACGGCAATCAATGGAGTGGCGCCACACCCACTCCCCTACCAAGAAAAAGTTTAAAGCCATAGCCTCAGCCGGTAAAGTCACGGTTACAGTCTTCTGGGACGCTGAAGGTGTTATTCTGTTCGATGTCCTTCCCCATGGTCAAACGATCAACTCTGAAGTGTATTGTGCTACTCTTCAGAAATTGAAGAAACGACTTCAGCGTGTTCGTAGGCACAAAAATCAGAACGAACTTCTCCTTCTTCATGACAACGCAAGACCTCACACAAGTCTTCGCACCCGAGAGGAGCTCACAAAACTTCAGTGGACTGTTCTTCCTCATGCACCCTACAGCCCCGATCTCGCACCGTCGGATTTCCATATGTTTGGCCCAATGAAGGACGCAATCCGTGGGACGCATTACGCGGATGATGAAGAAGTTATTGACGCAGTACGACGTTGGCTCCGACATCGACCAGTGGAATGGTACCGCGCAGGCATACAGGCCCTCATTTCAAGGTGGCGTAAGGCCGTAGCATTGAATAGAGATTACGTTGAAAAATAGTGTTGTGTAGCTAAAAGATTGGGGAATAACCTGGTGTATTTCAATGCTGAATAAAACAACCCCTGTTTCAGAAAAAAAATGTGTTGCATTACTTATTGAACTGCCCTCGTAGAAACAATGTTGCTCGGTCGTCTACTCGGAATCAGATGGGTTGAATCTCGAGCGGCGCTCGTAGAGCCGCACAGCGCCGGCTAGAGTGCGCTGCCGTCGGTGTCGTAGTGACAACCTAAGAACTTGTAGTCACGCCTTGGCATCGTAGCTACCGATACCACAATCGGTCCCTCACTCACTACTTAATCTTAAACTAACTTACACTAAGGACAACACACACGCCCATGCCCGAATTAGGACTCGAACCTCGGACGGTAGGAGCCGTGCTAACTGTGACAAGGCGCCTGAGACCGCGCGGCTACTCCACACGGGAATGCAGAGAAGATACTCAAGGTAGAGCTATGGCTTGTCAGGGTAAGAGAGCAATCGGCACGTAAAAGTCGGCTCATAATGCAAACCAAAGAAAGTGGTGACCTAGGACGTCCAGTTAAAGGATGAAAACGTGGCCAGAACAGTTCGACAGGCAAAGCAACCGTCTCAAGGGGGTGTCCTAACATATCAGTAAGCATCTTCTGTTCTCCAAAAAAGTGTTTCTACGGTATGTAACTGGTTTCAAGTGAGATGCTGTTTACAACCGAAAAGTGTATTTAAATAACTTAAACAGTAAAGTAGTTACTTAACTAATTCGTGATCCTTTTATGCAATCAACGCTCAGACTAGCAAAAGAATATAGCCTTATCTGTATTATGACTTGTCCATATCAATCATGAAGTGCAACTAATTTTCATCTTTACAGCATTTTTTATTAATGTTGCTATAAGTTTTGGAGGAGTAATTCTCCATGTTAACTAGACAACAGGGCAGAGAATAAGTAACCAGTCACTTATAAGAGGATCGCGTCCGCTCGCCATCTCCGATTGCGTCCAGATTTTTGGTGTGCAGGATTTGTCGAGACATCAAAGTAACAGAAGTAGGAGCTCTAGGCGGCCAAGCGATCAGAGAATAAATGACTTTTAATACGGTCCGGGCGAGATATAAGCCATTTATGTTAGAGTAGTTGAGAGGTCGTAGTTGGCGCTGCGGAAAGAGGGCAGACTGGTAATCCGAGGGTCATTCGGTCGAGTCCCTAAGTGAGAACTATTTTACATTTTTTGTTTTGTATTTCTACATACTTACACTGGAAATACACGGATACAATGCTCAATATATTGTGTTTATTAACATTTTCATCAAAGGCATCAAAAGGAAACGCAGAGGAGTGCCTTAAATTTCCAGAAAAGTATTGAAGGCATATACGAGAGCTTTGTGTACAAAATAAGATAATTTTACTATTTTTGACGTAATCGTTGATGATTTACACATGCGGCAGTGTAATTTATCGTAAAGACAGGGGAAGAAGTAGTTTTCTCGACATTCTGCAGATGGGTATAAACGCCGCACTTTTTAGTTACATGGTTGAACCACAGGTTTGGTTTACATTCATAAAATGTTGCTTCTTATCTCGCAGTCTGGCAGCAAACCTAGCGTAATGCGTTCTGTCGCCGAATTTTGGCGGGGATGGCTGGTTATGTACAGTGGAGTGTATTGTGATGTAGTTTCCTCGGAATGTGATTTATTTTTCTCTCTCGATGAGATAATAGCAGGTTTGAAGTTTTCTGATGAAATTCCCTACCCGACGACAAAAACAGATAGCGCAGGTTTGCACCAGCGAAGTGCATTTGGGATAAACCACTTTAATACTGCACAACGGCAGTCCTCTTTATCTTGAAAGATCTCGTCGTATAATTGTGGATTTGTTTTTCCTCCCGACGAGTCGATTAAAGGAAGAAATTTGTTCCGCTGCACTTTGCGCTTCATCATATCAGTGAAAAAAGTTTCGTGACCGGCTGTTATACGTTACCCAGATTTTGATGAACTAATAAACATTCTTGTATTTTGTCTTTCCCTTTCGCTTTCACGCCTTTTTTTGAAAATATTAATAAATACAATATATTGAACACTTCTTCGGTTTCTTTGCAGTGCGACGAACGTAAAAACTGAAAATGACCTCGCCACCTCCCGATTACCGTTGAGCATTCTTTCCGCTGCGGCAACTGCTGCGAGGAAATTGTGCTAACATAAACGGCTCATTCCTCACCCGACCCGCGCCAAAAATGCTATTTTTTCTAAACACCTGCCATTTTGAGCTCCCGCCTCTGCCACTTTTATTTGTGACCAAGCCCTGCATGTACCAAAATCTGGACGATATCGGTGATGACATAGAGGCACCGTTTCCTTGTAAGGTTACTTGAGCTGTGGTAGTGACAAGAACATTCGCCGAGTATGCAGTACAACACCGTATGTAGCCTACTCAAAACTAATAAACATTTCAAGTCATATTGTCAGTTGTAGAATGACCACGGAGCATTGAAATGGCCTTAGGTGCTGCCAGTCCCTCGCTTTCAGCCCAATCACATGCAGGTCGGCTGCAGCCACAGTCCTGTAGCTCGGCGGTACTATAATGCTAGCACAAGTTGTCATCAAGCAACCAGAAAGCAACAACGCTGGCCGGAGTCATTATGAGTAGTCCTGTTTCAACCTCCAAAACCAGTCTGCATCCCGTGTTTGACCAACGCCGTATCCCGATCAGTCACCAGTCACCGCACCAGGTCTTTTCTGGCATCGTCGTCTACTGTCGGAGCTGCTGGTCAACCAAAACCAGCCAACAGCCACACGGGCAACAAAACGGATTTGTCTGGTCAAGGTTGTTCAGTGGTAGCCAGACTTCAAGGGTTCTGAGTTCCAGCTTGAGTGCCTGCACGCTTTCCCTGAAGTTGCCGCCAGTGCCTATACTCTACGGTATCTCGTGAATACAAGCCGACAGCATTCCAACAAACATGACGCAGAATTTTCGCGTAAGTGAAATAGAACTACAATTACCGAGCTTTAAAGATGGTTCAAATGGCTCTGAGCACTATGGGACTTAACTTCTGAGGTCATCAGTCGCCTAGAACTTAGAACTACTTAAACCTAACTTAACTTAAGGACATCACACACATCCATGCCCGAGGCAGGATTCGAACCTGCGACGGTAGCGGTCGCGTGGATCCATCCAGACTGTGGCGCCTAGAACCGCTCGGCCACCATCTTAAAGATATTTTTATATTGTCTATGACGGTTATGAATGATAGTTACGTCTAAATAGGTCTTTTTTTTAAAGAGCCAAAATATATGTAAACTTGAACAGAACAACCGTCTGACGATGAACCCGTCGGTTCGAGACCGGCTATTCAGGTGAAGGTGTAGCATTATGACTTGTGGATTTGTGGCTCGTGCTTTCTTCTTTTTTTCTTAAGAATATACCGGTACCCATATTTTGTGCACAGCCACGGTCTCCAAACGTCAGCTTTCGACAAAATAGCATACGCCTGTCTCCTGGCCTTTCATCGTCTACCACTAGTTTTTCTTTTCTTGTTTTTTTCTTATTTTATTTTTTTTTTTTTCCAATCGCCAATCGGTCGCGAAATTAAACCCACGGTGTAAATCCGATGAAGGTTTGCACTGTGTTGCGCGCTGTCTCCGGTATGGCCGTCGATGGCGTCATGGCGCACTTTTCAGTTCTCAGCGCACAGTGAGCACTCAAAGACTCATACAACAATAGAATCTCCCACCATGTGCTGTTGGTCGAGTTCTTCATGCTGCGCGGCTTCCGCCTGATTTCAAGCTGCCAACATACACTCCTGGAAATTGAAATAAGAACACCGTGAATTCATTGTCCCAGGAAGGGGAAACTTTATTGACACATTCCTGGGGTCAGATACATCACATGATCACACTGACAGAACCACAGGCACATAGACACAGGCAACAGAGCATGCACAATGTCGGCACTAGTACAGTGTATATCCACCTTTCGCAGCAATGCAGGCTGCTATTCTCCCATGGAGACGATCGTAGAGATGCTGGATGTAGTCCTGTGGAACGGCTTGCCATGCCATTTCCACCTGGCGCCTCAGTTGGACCAGCGTTCGTGCTGGACGTGCAGACCGCGTGAGACGACGCTTCATCCAGTCCCAAACATGCTCAATGGGGGACAGATCCGGAGATCTTGCTGGCCAGGGTAGTTGACTTACACCTTCTAGAGCACGTTGGGTGGCACGGGATACATGCGGACGTGCATTGTCCTGTTGGAACAGCAAGTTCCCTTGCCGGTCTAGGAATGGTAGAACGATGGGTTCGATGACGGTTTGGATGTACCGTGCACTATTCAGTGTCCCCTCGACGATCACCAGTGGTGTACGGCCAGTGTAGGAGATCGCTCCCCACACCATGATGCCGGGTGTTGGCCCTGTGTGCCTCGGTCGTATGCAGTCCTGATTGTGGCGCTCACCTGCACGGCGCCAAACACGCATACGACCATCATTGGCACCAAGGCAGAAGCGACTCTCATCGCTGAAGACGACACGTCTCCATTCGTCCCTCCATTCACGCCTGTCGCGACACCACTGGAGGCGGGCTGCACGATGTTGGGGCGTGAGCGGAAGACGGCCTAACGGTGTGCGGGACCGTAGCCCAGCTTCATGGAGACGGTTGCGAATGGTCCTCGCCGATACCCCAGGAGCAACAGTGTCCCTAATTTGCTGGGAGGTAGCGGTGCGGTCCCCTACGGCACTGCGTAGGATCCTACGGTCTTGGCGTGCATCCGTGCGTCGCTGCGGTCCGGTCCCAGGTCGACGGGCACGTGCACCTTCCGCCGACCACTGGCGACAACATCGATGTACTGTAGAGACCTCACGCCCCACGTGTTGAGCAATTCGGCGGTACGTCCACCCGGCCTCCCGCATGCCCACTATACGCCCTCGCTCAAAGTCCGTCAACTGCACATACGGTTCACGTCCACGCTGTCGCGGCATGCTACCAGTGTTAAAGACTGCGATGGAGCTCCGTATGCCACGGCAAACTGGCTGACACTGACGGCGGCGGTGCACAGATGCTGCGCAGCTAGCGCCATTCGACGGCCAACACCGCGGTTCCTGGTGTGTCCGCTGTGCCGTGCGTGTGATCATTGCTTGTACAGCCCTCTCGCAGTGTCCGGAGCAAGTATGGTGGGTCTGACACACCGGTGTCAATGTGTTCTTTTTTCCATTTCCAGGAGTGTATTACAGGGTGGTCCATTGATAGTGACCGGGCCAAATGTCTCACGAAATAGGCTTCAAACGAAAAAACTACAAAGAACGAAACGCGTCTAGCTTGAACAGGCAAACCAGATAGCGCTATGGTTAGCCAGCTAGATGGCGCTGCCACAGGTGAAACGGATATCAACTGCATTTTTTAAAATATGAACCACTTTTGGTTATTAAATATTCGTGTAGTACGTAAAGAAATATGAATGCTTTAGTTGGACCACTTTTTACGCTTTGTGATAGATGGTGCTGTAATAGTCACAAACGTGTAAGTACGTCGAATCAAGTAACATTCCGCCAGGGCGACGGTATTTGCTTCGTGATACATTACCCGTGTTAAAATGGACCGTTTACCAATTGCGGAAAAGGTCGATATCGTGTTGATGTATGGCTATTGTGATCAAAATGCCCAACGGGCGCGTGCTATGTATGCTGCTCGGTGTCCTGGACGACATCATCCAAGTGTGCGGAGCGTTCGCCGGATAGTTACGTTATTTAAGGAAACAGGAAGTGTTCAGCCACGTGTGAAACGTCAACCGCGACCTGCAACAAATGATGATGCCCAACTAGGTGTTTTAGCTGCTGTCGCGGCTAATCCGCACATCAGTAGCAGACAAATTGCGCGATAATCGGGAATCTCAAAAACGTCGGTGTTAAGAATGCTACATCAACATTGCACCCGTACCATAATTCTATGCACCAGGAATTGCATGGCGACGACTTTGAAAGTGGTGTACAGTTCTGCCACTGGGCACAAGAGAAATTACGGGACGATTACAGATTTTTTGCACGCGTTCTATTTAGCGACGAAGCGTCGTTCGCCAACAGCCGTAACGTAAACTGGCATAATATTCACTACTGGGCAATGGAAAATCCACGCTGGCTGCGACAAGTGGAACATCAGCGACCTTGGCGGGTTCATGTATGGTACGGCATTATCGGAGGAAGGACAATTTGCCTCCATTTTATCGATGGCAATCTAAATGGTGCAAAGTATGCTGATTTCCTACGTAATGTTCTACCGATCTTACTACAAGATGTTTCACTGCATGACAGAACGGCTATGTACTTCCAACATGATGGATGTCCGGCACATAGATAGCGTGCCGTTGAAGAGGTATTGAATAGCATATTTTATGACAGGTGGATTGGTCGTCGAACCATACCATGGCCAGCACGTTCACCGGATCTGACGTACCCGGAGTTCTTTCTGTGGGGAAAGTTGAAGGATTTTTGCTATCGTGATCCACCGACAACGCCTGACAACATGCGTCAGTGCATTGTCAACCCATGTGCGAACATTACGGAAGGCGAACTACTCGCTGTTGAGAGGAATGACGTTACACGTATTGCCAAATGGATTGAGGTTGACGGATATCATTTTGAGCATTTATTGCATTAATGTGGTATTTACAGGTATTCACTCTGTAACAGCATGCGTTCTCAGAAATGATAAGTTCAGAAAGGTACATGTATCACATTGGAACAAACGAAATAAAATGTTCAAACGTACCTACGTTCTGTATTTTAATTTCAAAAACCTACCTGTTACCAAATCTTCGTCAAGAATTGTGAGCCATATGTTTGTGACTATTACAGCTCCATCTATCACAAAGCGAGAAAATTGGCCGAAGTAAAACATTCATACTTCTTTACGTTCTACACGAATATGTAATAAAAAATGGCGGTGCCCATTGAAATAAAAAAGAAAAAAACGCTGTTGATATCCATTTGTCCTATGGGAGCGCCATCTAGCGGGCCAACCATAGCGCCATCTGATTTCCCCCTTAATGCTAGACGCGTTTCGATCTTTGTAGTTTTTTTGTTTGACGCTAATTTCGTGAGATATTTGGCCCGGTCACGATCAGTGGACCACCCAGTGTAGTTGTCTTGTCTTTCCATCTTCATGACAGTGCCCGGCCCCACACTGTAGGGGCAGTAAGGACGTCCGTGAGCGTTTGTAGTGTTTTCAACAGGAAGTGTTTGGTCGCCCATCGTACAGCCGGGACTTCGCTTCCTTTGATTTTCGTATCTTTGCTCACATGAAACGCTGCCTATGAGGACGACATTTTGGCACAGTCAGTGAGCTCCAGTCCAGGATAAGGAATTGGCCGAAAGCTCAGGCTGCTGCCTCCTATGACGGGGTTAATGAAAATTTGGTGCCACGCTAAGACTTATTCTAACTACGAGCGGCGACTATGGAGCGAAGTAGGTGGAAGTCGTATCTAATTGTCACAAACATATTTTTTTTTGCACTTCGGTTTCCATTTCGCGGGCGATCGGAGTTTAAAGGAAAAATAAATCTTGGTAAATACGATCAGGACTCGTGCGCCTAGCTTTCCGTAAAAATTTAAGTATGTATATAGATAGTTCTTTCTTACAGGGTATTGAGAATCAGGATGTTTTTTGCCTATTATCGGTATCGATACTCGTATGATATGGGGCCTGAGAATTCGCAAGGCTTTCGAGAATGTTTTAATTTTAAGTTTCAAGTTTAAATTCTTTGTGAGAGTTTCAAATTTGCTATTGATTTTTTTATTTATTGGATTAATGTAGCAGTTATATTAACATGCTACTCAAACTGGCAGTTGTAGGTGCGTTCAGTTTGTCAAATGTCGTCCCCAGAGAAGAAAGTGGTACAGCCGGCCGTAACACTATTGTTTTCAAACAAGTGTCGAATTATTAAGTGCAATACTTCAGTGAATATTTTATGAGGTATTAGAAACCCCATCCCAAAAAATGAAGTGCAATCTTACATAGACTACCGGTATTACTTTGCTTCGAAACATTACCGATGTTGTACTGTTTTAAAACAAGTGTAGAATTATTAGGAGGAACACTTCAATCGATAATGTATGAGATATCAAGAGCCCCATCCCAAAAAATGGAAGTGCAATCTTACTTAGACTGCCTGTATTGCTTTGCTTTGAAACAGATGCTATACGTATTTTAGGCATAGATCGTCAGCGCAGTAGTAGGGCGGCCTTAGGTCTGTTTTCTCAGCGGCAGGGAACTGCATTGCATCGGAGCTCACCCAATATTTGTAAATTATGCATACAAACAACAATTTGTCCATTTTATTTGGACTGTTGAGCTCCGTGGCCACGGATAATTATATTTTACTATAAAAATACAGCGACCAGCCACTTTTTTAAATGCGTTTTATTTATGCCAATATGAATTTTGGCTCTGCACCCATCTTCAGCTGGCAAATTACATGTATCTTCAGTTTCTACAGTGTTACAATATCGACAGCAGTTTGGATGCTGCAGCTGGCCTGTGCAAAAGCAACGATTCCAATCATTTACTTCAATTTCGCGAGTTTAAAGTTACACACTATCAGTTGTTTATTTTACTTACATTCTCCTCTCCTTGTTTTTTTTTGGCTTTCCTTCTTTTTGGTAACAACACAAACACTTCTTGTCTCGTATTTTTTGTGTTGTTATAAAAAAGAAGAAAAGCCAAGAAAAAAACAAGGAGAGGAGAATGTAAATAAAATAAACAACTGATAGTGTGTAACTTTAAACTCGCGAAATTGAAATAAATGATTGGAGTTACACACTATCAGTTGTTTATTTTACTTACATTCTCCTCTCCTTGTGTTTTTTTGGCTTCTCTTCTTTTTGGTAACAACACAAACACTTCTTGTCACGTATTTTTTGTGTTGTTATAAAAAAGAAGAAAAGCCAAGAAAAAAACAAGGAGAGGAGAATGTAAATAAAATAAACAACTGATAGTGTGTAACTTTAAACTCGCGAAATTGAAATAAATGATTGGAGTTACACACTATCAGTTGTTTATTTTACTTACATTCTCCTCTCCTTGTGTTTTTTTGGCTTCTCTTCTTTTTGGTAACAACACAAACACTTCTTGTCACGTATTTTTTGTGTTGTTTTAAAAAAGAAGAAAAGCCAAGAAAAAAACAAGGAGAGGAGAATGTAAATAAAATAAACAACTGATAGTGTGTAACTTTAAACTCGCGAAATTGAAATAAATGATTGGAGTCGTTGCTTTTGCACAGGCCAGCTGCAGCATCCAAACTGATGTCGATATTTTACCACTGTAGAAACTGAAGATACATGTAATTTGCCAGCTGAAGATGGGTGCAGACCCGAAATGCGTATTGGCATAAATAAAACGCATTAATAAAAGTGGCTGGTCGCTGTATTTTTATAGTAAAATATGCATGCAAACCTTCCTACTGAATCACTTTGCCTATTATTAGCGTAGATGAGATTTTTGACGGATTACGAATCGCGAAAAATTTTTTGTTATGTTATATATTTACAATTAAACAATTTTCAGATCTTTCCCTCTACTTGTACTGCGAAACCTTGCTTCTTGCCACATTTCGTGATTGAAGATTAAGGGGAAGTAACATAGAGATTTTGAGGAATGAGTTTTTCGAGTTTCAAAATAAGTGACATATAGGGTGTCCAGAAAAGGGGTCCCTGATTTCAAAATTAAATATCTCGAAAACAAAGATCGATAGAGGAATGCAGTAAACGGTATGTTTATTGTGAAAGCTGTAATACAGCAGCTTGAAATAATAGTTACAAAAGCTGCTAACAGATGGCGCTGTACGCTGATCAGCTCATATCAGCATACATAAGTGAAATAATCGTATGATAACAATCTTTGCAAACAATCACATCACAATGTTTTCAAACTGTTCACCATTGGCACTACAGAGGTGGCGCACACGAAGAATGAAATTCGCCATCAAATTTCGTAGTGTCTCAACCGAAATGGATTCACATGCCACAGAGATCGCCGATTCAAGCTCGTCCAGCGGGATGCTTCGGGTAGACCATGTCTTTCACTGTGCCCCACAAAAAAAGGCACAGGGAGTCAAATCCGGCGAATATGGAGGCCAATCCATGCCTGCACCAGTAAATTTGGGATATTCCAAAGCAAAGACTCGATTCCCGAAGTATTCCTCAAGAAAGCGAAACACTTGTTCGGTCCGATGTGGTCGGGCTCCATCTTGCATAAACCATTCAGTACCTGGTCGATCCTCTAAAGTTTGCTGTGTGGCGACAAATTGTTCCAAAATTGCAACGTAACGTGCACCAGTGACCGTTTCTCGAATGAAAAAAGGGCCAGTAATGTCTCTGCAGCATACTGCAGCCCACACAGTAACTTTAGGAGAATACAGGGGTTTCGCTTCACACCAATATGGCTTTTCGGAACCCCAAAATCGCCATTTCTGTTTATTCACGTATCCATTCAAGCGGAAGTGTGCTTCATATGTAAACCAGATGCTGCCAATATAAAATCCTTATCAATCATTGTGAGCATCTGATTAGCAAAGGCAACCCTTTGTTGCACAGCTCGTACGGGTATGGCCTGGTGCGTTTGAATTTTGAATGAAAACATGTGTAGGCTCTTTCTCAGTATTTTCTGCGTGCTGGAACGCTTCAAACCAGTCTCAGATGCAATTCTACGGACGGATGACACTGGATTTCGCTGAATAATTCCAGAAACTGTGGCGATATTTTCAGGCGTAACTGCGGTTTGTTTGCGGCCAACATGCCCCACTAGATCATCAGTTACGCTGCCTGCTCGTTGAAATTTTGCGAAGAGCGTACGAATGGTTTTCGCATCGGGTCCTTTTGGAACATTAAATCGTGCTTGAAAACTTCGCCTTGTTGCCGTAGGGCTCTCTTCTAACCTGTGGTACTCTAGCACCAGAAAAATGCGTTGTTCAATGGAGTACACGGTTTTAACCTCTTCCTTCGGTACGCTAACCTCCTTTTACGTTTCAATAGTGGAACTGATCGCTCTGGGCTTCGGATCAGTATTTATACTAGGCATTACGTATGGCGATTACAGCGCCATCTGTTAGCAGCTTTGTAACTATTATTTCAAACTGCTGTATAAACTTCTTACAGCTTTCACAATAAACATATCGTTTACTGCATTCCTCTATCGATCTTTGTTTTCGGGATATTTAATTTTGAAATCAGGGAGTCCTTTTCTGGACACCCTGTAAATGGCCGTATCTTTTGATTAAATTGCCTTACAAGCTTCAGTTGCTTACACCTCCAAGGTACCGTCCATTTTACTATGTGACACAGATGTGAACTTGATACGCCTACCAGTACCTGAGAAAATGGGGTTTTAACAGTCGGTCAAACAGAACGTCGGATAATAAATGACAATATATATATATATATATATATATATATATATATATATATATATATATATATTTCTTCTTCTGCTTTTACGGCCTCATTGGACCACTTCAGTCAATCCTTTCTGGTCCTCTTCTTTGGTATTTTCCCCTTCCGAGTGGCCCAGTATCTCTTCATTCGTTCCGATGCTTTTCGTCGTTCCTCATCTGTAAATACCCTTTTCATTGTATGTCGTTTGTCAATTTTTGGTTTAAATCTTATTTCTGTGTCCCTCAACTTCTTTAAATTTGGCGTTTTGTTCTGCAAATCATCCAGGGTTATTTCCAGTTCTTCCATATCCTCTCTTATTTCCTTAAGCCATCCTCCTTGTTGTTTCAACTTCCAGAGTTTCTCAATAATTTTCCTTGATAATCTGGTTTCTGGTGTCCTCAGAATGTGACCACAAAAAGAGATCCTTTTCTTTCGTATAGTATCAGTGATGGGCTCCAGTTCTCTGTATACCACTTCATTTGGAACTATCCGCCATTGCCCAGCTTTTTGATATTTCTTATTTATGCGTGTATATATATATATATATATATATATATATATATATATATATTGTGTGATATAATTACGAACTAACTGTGAAATGTGGCTTCTTGCCAAATGTCATGATATATATATATATATATATATATATATATATATATATATATATATATATATATATATATATATATATATTGTGTGATATAATTACGAACTAACTGTGAAATGTGGCTTCTTGCCAAATGTCATGATTCTCTGTCACCGGGAAGCACGCTCTAGGTTTTGATGAGGGAGTATTTCAGGTATCAAAATATGTTACATAAATGGCTGTATGTTTTGATTGCTTTGACTTAGAAGTTTACATCTACTACGCCGCGAAAAGACCATAGACCTCAGTATGTGACACGAATTTCAACTTCATACATCTACCCGTTCTCGAGAAGAAAAGGGTCTTAACAATCGGACAGCCACACAGACAGACGGACGGACGGATAGCAAAGTGATTCAATGACGGTCCCGTTTTTACCGGATGAGGTTCGGAACCTTAAAAATAGCCTTCGAACTTCGTGAGCAAGACTCATTCACAGTCAGCTGCTGTTTCACTGGCGCCATTGAATCAGCAATACACCGTTAGGACGTTATACACGGCCGTTGGGAAACAGCCGCGTTACGGCAGCTATCTCTGTTTTTCTGTGTGAAGGAGTCGGCCAATAAATACAGTGCAAATTCCTCACACATTCCTGTTCCCGCAGCCACTGCAGTACTCGGACAACCCATCCCTCACACGCAACACTCGACTAAGAAGGACTGCACCGCAACAACATGATGTGCTGCAATGTCGCAGTAACAGTTCTTCACGTAAACTTCCTGGAGCTTCTGCCCAAATGAATTTAGAGACTGGCAGCTCGTAAATGTGGCATTACGGAAGATAACACCTGTTAAGAAGGCAGTTCTGTTGCAGAGAGCCAATGCTGTTGTTCAACCAGTACGTCAAAGAGGCAATGGTGGAAGTAAAAGCAGAGTTTGCAAAAAATGCAAAGGGAACAGATTCCATACTTAATGTTCGCAGCCTCTGGGGCCTGAGAAAAGTCAGATTAGAACCTGTCCTGTTTTAATCTATGGACAACACATACAGTAGAATATGACTTAAGGGTACAGTAAAGTAGAAGGTTATGAATAATAATGAAAAGAGGCATAATGACTCATCTAACATCAAAAATGGATATAACATAACAGTGGAAGAAGTGAAAGAATTCTTATACACACGAAGGAAGATTACACAAGAGGACCAATGCAAATAAGACACAGACGTATACTAGCTCAGATGAAAAAGGTTTTCTTCAATAAATACAGTTCTGGTGTCATATATTAATGTGGAAGAGAGGAAAAAGTTCCTGAAAGAGTGTGTTGTTTGAAACTGAAACATCTGAAATGCTGTGCTATCGCAGTATGTTAAAAATTAAGTCGACAGGTCAATAAATAAAGTACAAATTGCTTACACGTTCCTGTCTCTGCGGCCACTGCAGTACTCGAAAACCCATGCCGCACACTCAACAATCGACTCAGAAGGGCTGCACCACAAAAAAAAAAAAAAAAAAACATTATGTGGTGTTATGTCGCTGTAAGAACTCTTCATATAAACTTTCTGCAACTTCGGCTCAAGTGAATTTAGAGGCTAGGTGAGGAAATTTTATGGAAGATCTTACCAGAAGAAGTGTATGTCATCGGAACATGTGTTACGGATCCAGGAATAGTTAACTATTAGCTGGAAGGAGCAGTACAAAAGAAAAATAGGTCTTGAGCAAGGCTGTAGAATGCAATTTTAGAAAGTATTGGATGTAGCAGTTGTGTGGACGTCGTTGGATTTAAGAAAATACGAGCAGCATCAAAAATTTTGATAAATATTAAAGAAAAAAATCATCCGTTTCCGTATGGTTGGAATAATACTACGAAACATTGAATTTTTTAATAAAGGCTATTGCTGCAGGTGTGAAAGTAAACCTATTGATACCAGGAGATGAAGAATCATCCGTAGTTCATACATGGTCACAATGTTGACCTCGACAAATGTATATCTGATTTTCATTCTACACGATCGAGAAATCATTCGCCCATACGAAAATGAAGACGCCAACTTCATTTTCTTGTGTGTGTGAAATGCCACACTCACTTAAAATTATACTTATTCTACATTTATAATTTCAGCTTGAAGAAACAAAACCATATTTCTCGACTTTATCCAGCCCGTACATTGAGCAAGGTAATGGAAGCCAAAGAAGAGAAGTAAAGGGAGAAGAAATAAAAACTCGCCGGTACTGCAATTCTGTCAGACAGCAGAGGACTTGGAAGAGCAGCTGAATGTGTCTTGAAAGGCGAAAATACAAATAAGATGAACATCAACGAAAGCAAAACGAGTTTAAAGGAATGTAGTCGAATAAAATCAGGCGATGCTGAGAAAATTAATGGAGGAAATGCAACACTAAAAATAGAGGATGAGTTTTGCTATTGACACAGTAAAAGACTTATCATGACCGAAATAGAGAGGAAATAAAATGTAGACTGGCAATAGCAAGAAAGTCGTTCATGAATTTGCTAACACTTAATGCATCATTTAAGTGTGAGAAGTCATTTCTGGGGGTATTTGGAGTACAAACGTGTACGGAAGTGAAACGTGGACAAGGACCAGTTCAGACAAGAAGCGAACAGCTTTTGAAATGTGGTGCTACAGAAGGATCCTGATGGTTATATTACGTAACTGACGAGGAAGTAATGAACGGAATTGGAAAGAAAAGAAATTTGTGCCAGAACATGATCAAAAAAAGGGTTCAGGTGACCGGGCACATTCGGAGACATCAAGAAATTATCAGTGTAGAATTGGAGGAATGTTCGAGGGATAATAAGTGTAAGGGGGGGGGGGGGGGGCAAAGAGACGAATACATCAAGCAGATTCAGAAGGATGTAGGTTGTTATTAGGGGATCGAGAAGCTTGCACACAATAGGGTAGCGCTGAGAGCTGCATGAAACCAGTCTTCGGACTGAAGACCACAACAGCAATATTAAAAAACCTCCTTCAGATTAAATCCGAATCTTGCCAAAGAATGAGTTGGTGAAAGCCAGACGAAACGTGTGTTTCAATACGACTGACGCATTTAAGATAGCGTTACTCTGTATTCTCTCGAGCTGCTTTCAAGCAGCGCAGTTTCTGCGAGACAGCAACAAAGGTTTAGAACAGAGAGATGTTCCACCGCTTGCCTACCGGTTCAAAGGGATCCTCTGAACAGCATTCCCGATAGGTCGCCGCAGAACAATGCCCGTTGCACGGAAAGGGGTGTCAACGCAAAGCATCTCAACACGGCGAAGCCTCTGGCCCCTGTGTGATCGTCAGTTACCTTTGACGTCACGCGTACCGTCTGTGAGTGAGTGACTTGCCCGTGCGAAAGGGGCAGGAATTCAACAGCGACAGAAGCTTCAGCAGAGACGTCTGTCATTCAACTTTACCGCTTTTGCAAAGGATCTCTCTTGTAAAGAGTGGATAAAACAGCTCCACTTCACCAGCTTATAGTTTCTTAAACGGAAACAGCAGTTGTACACACACACACACACGTCAAAAAACATTTCGTCCCAAAATCTATAAAAGTACTTGTAACACCATAGCCTAGACACTAGATACCTTTTGTTGTTTCATTTAGCTTTCTGTTTTGTTCGACGTCCCATCGTTGAATTTCTGTAATTAGTGTACGATTAATTCGAAACTGTAATGAAGTGTAATATCTGTAATACGCACAATATGAGCAAATGATGTTTTGTCTTCCTCATATAATCTCTTTGGTTATCTTTAAAATTAAATAATTTTATTTAAATAATTTTGTTTAGAACTATCTACATGTGAAAATGACATGTTTTGTTTAAAATGATTGTTTGCTGTTATGTAAACTGCTGACCTTCACTTAGGTTCTTAGTTATTTGAATATAAAAGGTGTTGTGGTTCCCTTCGGGAACGGAACTGTGTAGCGCGCGCAAATTGTGGTTGGCCTAGGTAGAAAAGGTGGAATAAAGAGTCAGTCGGGGACGAGCTACCAAACTGAACTGCCCATGTAAAAGTTGTATATTGTGTTGGTTCCGAGAGAGGCTTTTCCTGACGCTTTCCAATGCCTCGGATGGAAATATTCTGGAATTATCATCGCCACCAAGAAATGACAGAGTCCAGCAATTCTACCTCCAAATCCACCTACCAACATGAAACCGCCACCACGTTGCGCAATCACTGTAACGGAAAACTATAGTAATGTACAGTGAAGGATCAGCGCATTGGATGTGTTAGTGTGCTCAAATATAAGGTAATTTATAACTGCATTTATGTACCTACCCTGATTCTTTTTCTTATCATAACACCTCTCAGATTCCTCTCCATTTCAACTAAAGTGATTACCGAGTGTCCTTACCGAAAGAACATTAAAGCCCAGTGTTTTGCTAATTAATGTCTCATGAACATAGTAAAAAGAAAGTTAAACTTAATGTGGCAAGAGAGTGAACTAAAGTAATTGATGCTTGCAGAAAATAATTTTTCTATTAAAACTGCTTATTAATATGTTGTTGCCAACTTCAGAATTAAAAGTTCTTAAGACTGAGGCTTATAAAGTTTTGCTTAGTAAATGATCACATTGCTGCTTGTTGTAAATCGCAAATGGTGAGTCAGTATCTTACGAATACGTTAATTTTGTGTGTCACTGTAGTAAAAGTGGAAAACTGCAATAGTGGAAAGTTACATACTCATGCTTGCTAAACACTTGTTTCTTTTGGGTATTGAAAGTGCATATTAATAGTGTAATAGGATCCACAGGTTATCCTTTATGCTCATGATAAATAAAAATTAATGGAAAGATCACTAGTTATGAAAACAGTAGTTTCTTTATTCAAAAGACAGTGAGAAGTAACCTGTTAGTGAATTACAATTAACTTTCATTCAAAATAGAATAATATTTAGTTGAGAGAGACTTAATCTTTGATCAGTTCATAATTTTGCAGTGAACTACATTTACAATTTTATGTCAGCTAGGAAAATGTTTGAAAAGTAATACTGAACCTACGTCAGCTAAAAAAATGTTTGAAAAGTAATACTGAACCTATGTCCAATTTGTGATTCTACATTGTATATTAATAGTAATGTTATAAAGACCATTCAGTTTGAATAAGGCCTGAAACTAATAGTGTGTGTTCTTATCTGTTATATTATATTATAGTATGTTCTGCTCTGTTAGCTTCCAATCTTACCGTGAACATATGCAGGTGTCAGAGTTCATTGCACTCGCGTGTGGCAAAGTATAGGTTGTGTTTGTCCGTTGAATTTACTCATACCTATTTTCTTAAACAAGAATGTTAATCTTTCTCTTGCCTAATTAGGCTGGCGACCGTTTTCCTTATTTATTGTTTAAACAGTGTAGCTAGGTAAAATATTATTTGTTACTGTTTCAATATTTACGTAATTCTGACTTTCACTTGCGATAAGCCACCTCCGTTAGGTACAACACGGTCCATATAACAAAATTCCTCTCAGAGGGTAACACTGCTCTGCTTCTTCATATTACAATTACTTGAATAAGAATAATTTCACTATACGAACTGCCTTCAGCTTTGAGGTTATGGTATACTACTAGCAGACAGGAGTGTTATACGTGGCTTATCCGTGACAGGACTACTTTGTTCTGTAGTGGCATAGTACGTAATAAGCCAAACTTGGTATTTGATTACACAAGCTACGTAAATACGCTATTGCAGAGTTACACTCCTGGAAATGGAAAAAAGAACACATTGACACCGGTGTGTCAGACCCACCATACTTGCTCCGGACACTGCGAGAGGGCTGTACAAGCAATGATCACACGCACGGCACAGCGGACACACCAGGAACCGCGGTGTTCGCCGTCGAATGGCGCTAGCTGCGCAGCATTTGTGCACCGCCGCCGTCAGTGTCAGCCAGTTTGCCGTGGCATACGGAGCTCCATCGCAGTCTTTAACACTGGTAGCATGCCGCGACAGCGTGGACGTGAACCGTATGTGCAGTTGACGGACTTTGAGCGAGGGCGTATAGTGGGCATGCGGGAGGCCGGGTAGACGTACCGCCGAATTGCTCAACACGTGGGGCGTGAGGTCTCCACAGTACATCGATGTTGTCGCCAGTGGTCGGCGGAAGGTGCACGTGCCCGTCGACCTGGGACCGGACCGCAGCGACGCACGGATGCACGCCAAGACCGTAGGATCCGACGCAGTGCCGTAGGGGACCGCACCGCCACTTCCCAGCAAATTAGGGACACTGTTGCTCCTGGGGTATCGGCGAGGACCATTCGCAACCGTCTCCATGAAGCTGGGCTACGGTCCCGCACACCGTTAGGCCGTCTTCCGCTCACGCCCCATCATCGTGCAGCCCGCATCCAGTGGTGTCGCGACAGGCGTGAATGGAGGGACGAATGGAGACTTGTCTTCAGCGATGAGAGTCGCTTCTGCCTTGGTGCCAATGATGGTCGTATGCGTGTTTGGCGCCGTGCAGGTGAGCGCCACAATCAGGACTGCATACGACCGAGGCACACAGGGCCAACACCCAGCATCATGGTGTGGGGAGCGATCTCCTACACTGGCCGTACATCACTGGTGATCGTCGAGGGGACACTGAATAGTGCACGGTACATCCAAACCGTCATCGAACCCATCGTTCTACCATTCCTAGACCGGCAAGGGAACTTGCTGTTCCAACAGGACAATGGACGTCCGCATGTATCCCGTGCCACCCAACGTGCTCTAGAAGGTGTACGTCAACTACCCTGGCCAGCAAGATCTCCGGATCTGTCCCCCATTGAGCATGTTTGGGACTGGATGAAGCGTCGTCTCACGCGGTCTGCACGTCCAGCACGAACGCTGGTCCAACTGAGGCGCCAGGTGGAAATGGCATGGCAAGCCGTTCCACAGGACTACATCCAGCATCTCTACGATCGTCTCCATGGGAGAATAGCAGCCTGCATTGCTGCGAAAGGTGGATATACACTGTACTAGTGCCGACATTGTGCATGCTCTGTTGCCTGTGTCTATGTGCCTGTGGTTCTGTCAGTGTGATCATGTGATGTATCTGACCCCAGGAATGTGTCAATAAAGTTTCCCCTTCCTGGGACAATGAATTCACGGTGTTCTTATTTCAATTTCCAGGAGTGTATATACTTACAAGAATTCTGTGCGATTTTCTTTTTCTAATTGATGTGTTTGCAAGACACCGCAGTACCACACTGGAACACTGGCATAAGTCACAACCAGTGAATGATATCAGTGGTAATTTAAATGGGCAATATGCTTTAAGGAAACGACAGCCTCCGCACATAACAGATTGCAGGTGAGTGTCATGAAGAAGCCACTCGCTGGTCGTGTGACTGCGAAAATGCATGTTACTTACGTGTGGTACAATGTCGATAATTATCAACGTTATAGAGTGGTTTCACTCATTTGTCAGGTGAATATCAGAAGCATAAATTAATTACATTGTAGGCATTCCCAGCTACGAGCTCCTGTGTCAAATTTATAGCTTGCGGTATTCGGCTGAAAAGAATAAAGTTCAGTAACAGTTCGCTCACCTATTAGAAACAGCGAACAAAAGATGCAACTAACTACACCTCCTAACTTTCTCCTTTGTTTTTTTACCTGAACTGCTATGACATATACAGATCAAATTTATATCCTCATTTCAACCATTATTACAGCTCTGTCTTGTATTGACAGCATTCAGTTGCTTTCGCCATTTCTTGTGAGCTCCCGCTCAATAATCTGCATTTTATTCTTTTCCAAAAATGTGGACTATTAAAGAGTGGATATATTTTTCGGCTCCTTAGGTAGGTTTTAAGAAAAAAATATTTCTTATTTTCGTATTAATTGATTTGTAAATCAATGCATTTGTCAGATAATGCTAGCGTTTGATTTATGGCATTTAAATGTACTTGTCAATGCCGTAGTGGATTCAACAGTTTTCAGAATTTTATTTGTTCATTTTCGAATTTGATTATCTTGTCCAGACATCCGTCTATGTATTACAAGATTTCCTGACACGTGTATGTTAAACCTTCCTTTCATTCTTTCATTCTTGTACTACAATTTTGTTAACACAAACTCATTACATTGACACACAAATTTAGCTGGTATTTTAAACACCCTTCTGTCATTGATGTACAGCGAATAGACGGTATCATTTGGTAGCCTCTGACCCGATTTTACTAAATATTACTGATTTCATTTTGGTGACTATCATACCATCTGCAAGAAAATAAACACATGGTTCAATTCTCACGTTGTTGTTCCATTAGTAAGCTTGACTCGATGTAAATCATTCAGATATGAAAAGTAGTTCATTTTTATCTGTCTTTTTTTGGGGGGGGGGCGGGGGGGGGGGGAGGAAGGGATCATGGAAATCATTCTCTGATGTCTTAACACGTATCCCATCATCAGTCACCGTCTTCTTGTTAGTCTTTCCCGGACGTTTATTTCCTCGACGATTCTGCAGAGAGGCCCTTCATTTCATATCTCATCAGTGCACGTAATATTAAATACCCTTCTACATCACTCAGTGTCCAATAATTTGACTCTCTTCTCTTGCACTTCACCCACAGTACATCATTGCATGAATCACTTCGGTAAATAGCTGAGCTCCTGACTACATTCTCAGAAATTTCTTCCTGAAATTACGGCCAACGTTTGATACTAGTAGACCTGTAGTGGCCAGGAATTCCCTCCTTGCTCTTGCAAGTCTGCTTTTCATATCCTCCTTGCTTCGTCAGTCATGGGCTATTTTGTTTCCAAAACACCGGAATTCGTTCACTTCGCCTGCTTCGTAATCTCCAGTTTGCATGTAATGTTTTATCACTAATCTCATTTCTTCTACTGCTCATCATTTTAGTTTACCCTCAGTCCATAATCTGCGCTCAGTCGAGTTATCATTCCATTAAGTATATCCTTTAGTCACTCTGAATTTTGATACCACTCTTGAACCTATCATTTATTTCCGTCATGGCTTCTGCGATATACACATTGAGGACAGTAGGGGTGAAAGACTACAACGTTGCCTTACACCCTTCTAGCATGTCGTCTTTCGTGTGTACTGCGTATGACCCGTCTTTACCTAGAGCTGAAACCTACACTCCTGGAAATTGAAATAAGAACACCGTGAATTCATTGTCCCAGGAAGGGGAAACTTTATTGACACATTCCTGGGGTCAGATACATCACATGATCACACTGACAGAACCACAGGCACATAGACACAGGCAACAGAGCATGCACAATGTCGGCACTAGTACAGTGTATATCCACCTTTCGCAGCAATGCAGGCTGCTATTCTCTCATGGAGACGATCGTAGAGATGCTGGATGTAGTCCTGTGGCACGGCTTGCCATGCCATTTCCACCTGGCGCCTCAGTTGGACCAGTGTTCGTGCTGGACGTGCAGACCGCGTGAGACGACGCTTCATCCAGTCCCAAACATGCTCAATGGGGGACAGATCCGGAGATCTTGCTGGCCAGGGTAGTTGACTTACACCTTCAAGAGCACGTTGGGTGGCACGGGATACATGCGGACGTGCATTGTCATGTTGGAACAGCAAGTTCCCTTGCCGGTCTAGGAATGGTAGAACGATGGGTTCGATGACGGTTTGGATGTACCGTGCACTATTCAGTGTCCCCTCGACGATCACCAGTGGTGTACGGCCAGTGTAGGAGATCGCTCCCCACACCATGATGCCGGGTGTTGGCCCTGTGTGCCTCGGTCGTATGCAGTCCTGATTGTGGCGCTCACCTGCACGGCGCCAAACACGCATACGACCATCATTGGCACCAAGGCAGAAGCGACTCTCATCGCTGAAGACGACACGTCTCCATTCGTCCCTCCATTCACGCCTGTCGCGACACCACTGGAGGCGGGCTGCACGATGTTGGGGCGTGAGCGGAAGACGGCCTAACGGTGTGCGGGACCGTAGCCCAGCTTCATGGAGACGGTTGCGAATGGTCCTCGCCGATACCCCAGGAGCAACGGTGTCCCTAATTTGCTGGGAAGTGGCGGTGCGGTCCCCTACGGCACTGCGTAGGATCCTACGGTCTTGGCGTGCATCCGTGCGTCGCTGCGGTCCGGTCCCAGGTCGACGGGCACGTGCACCTTCCGCCGACCACTGGCGACAACATCGATGTACTGTGGAGACCTCACGCCCCACGTGTTGAGCAATTCGGCGGTACGTCCACCCGGCCTCCCGCATGCCCACTATACGCCCTCGCTCAAAGTCCGTCAACTGCACATACGGTTCACGTCCACGCTGTCGCGGCATGCTACCAGTGTTAAAGACTGCGATGGAGCTCCGTATGCCACGGCAAACTGGCTGACACTGACGGCGGCGGTGCACAAATGCTGCGCAGCTAGCGCCATTCGACGGCCAACACCGCGGTTCCTGGTGTGTCCGCTGTGCCGTGCGTGTGATCATTGCTTGTACAGCCCTCTCGCAGTGTCCGGAGCAAGTATGGTGGGTCTGACACACCGGTGTCAATGTGTTCTTTTTTCCATTTCCAGGAGTGTATTTTCCTGAGAATTTCGATCCCTATTAGCAAATTGACTTGTCTTTTCTTTCGTTTCGTTTAAGGAAATATAGTTCCTGTTTTATATCTGCCTGCATTTTTTGCATAACTTCGCATTCATGTAATATTAGATTGATTTCCCCAGGTTTACTATTCTTTGAAGGGTCGTTTCTTACTGTCATTTTAATTCCTGTTGTTGATAGTTTGACATCGTGTGTTTTCGGTATGTTCATTGCCTCTTTTGATGTCTTCATGTTCACTGAATATTATTAATGTGTGGTCCCTTACCTGTTCGGAAATACATTCTCTTATTTTTCACTTTGTGCTTGATATCAAGAATAATTTCCAGAGGTTCCTCCATCATGCTTGATGATTGCTAGGAATGAAGTAGTATTCTCTTGTTCTTCGATATAATTAGAATCTAACTAAGAGAGACCGTTTACCATAAATCATGCCTCAGCGGAGAAGACGGACATTTCTTGCTCAGAGTAAATTGTTGGTGGTACCCGATGTTTCGTCGTGATATGAGACATTCTATATTGTTTTTGACCCAAGATTTTGCTCCATCAATCTCTATTTCGTAGAAGTACTGGAATTTTCCATGGATAATATTTCGCATTTGCAAAATTTTCGGATGTGCGGTAGGGTAAAGCTGTGTGGACACGTTCATTTTTACCTGTGCACTATGTTTAAATTCTTCATTTACCAAGAGTAAAGTTAGTCTGGGAGCTTATAATCAAAGGAATGTGGCGTATGCTAGGTAATTAGCGGCAGAATGTACTTACGTTATGTATCAGTATTTTTGACACGTGCCACTATTGGAAGTAAGACCATAATTTTCCACGATGGTAGTTCGTTAGACCAATTGTTGCAAAGGCTATCGTGATATTTCTTACTTCAAATAGGAAACACCAAGAAAAGCAGCGCTTGTTCTGGAATGGATATAAGTAACCGTCAGTAGCTGCGTAAATAAGACTGAAGTTGGTAGGAAGTTGACTGTGCTCTGTTTAGATGAGAGGACGTTGACTTCATGATCCCATTAAAGATTGTCTTCACCAATTATGCCTATAATTTGTTGTAATTTACAGCAGACGTATTCATGGAATACATTAGGCTGTTACCAAAGTGTGAGGTTCCCCCACTTTCCTCCTTCTTTTGTTATTCTACATCTACATCTACATGGTTACTCTCTAATTCACACTTAAGTGCCTCGCAGAGGGCTCATTGAACAATTTTCATACTATTTCTGTAGCATTCCACTCTCGAATGGCGCGTGGGAGAAAGGAACACCTAAATCTTTCCGTTCGAGCTCTGATTTTCCTTATTTTATTATGATGATCATTTCTCCCTACGTAGATGGGTGTCAACAAAATATTTTCGCATTCGAAGGAGAAAGTTGGTGATTGAAATTTCGTAAATAGATCTATCCGCAAAGAAAATCCGCCTCTGTTTCAGTGACTGCCATCCCAACTCGCGTATCATATCAGAGACACTCTCACCCCTATTGCGCGATAACACGAAACGAGCAGCCCTTCTTTGCACTTTTTCGATGTCCTCCGTCAATCCTACCTGGTAAGGATTCCATACCGCGCACGCAGCAATATTTCATCAGAGGACGGACTAGTGTAATGTAGGCAGTCTCTTTAGTGGGTTTGTCGCATCTTCTAAGCGTTCTGCCAACAAACGGCAGTCTTTGTTTGGCCTTCCCCACAATATTATCTATGTACTCTTTCCAATTTAAGTTGCTCGTAATTGTAATTCCTAGTTATTCCCCCCATGAACCATGGACCTTGCCGTTGGTGGGGAGGCTTGCGTGCCTCAGTGATACAGATAGCCGTACCGTAGGTACAACGACAACGGAGGGGTATCTGTTGAGAGGCCAGACAAACGTGTGGTTCCTGAAGAGGGGCAGCAGCCTTTTCAGTAGTTGCAAGGGCAACAGTCTGGATGATTGACTGATCTGGCCTTGTAACAATAACCAAAACGGCCTTGCTGTGCTGGTACTGCGAACGGCTGAAAGCAAGGGGAAACTACGGCCGTAATTTTTCACGAGGGCATGCAGCTTTACTGTATGATTAAATGATGATGGCGTCCTCTTGGGTAAAATATTCCGGAGGTAAAATAGTCCCCCATTCGGATCTCCGGGCGGGGACTACTCAAGAGGATGTCGTTATCAGGAGAAAAAAAACTGGCGTTCTACGGATCGGAGCGTGGAATGTCAGATCCCTTAAGGGGCTCCGGATCGCCCTATACTTGCAATGTTAAAATAACGCTTATAAATTACATCTTTCCTCACAAAGTATTTGAGGTAGGAAGTTGAACTTTTTACAGATTATTTATTGGAATATGGGCTACAACTTAACACAGGGATTTTATAAAATTTTAGTTCAGTTATTAAAGATGATTTTTTTTCAATTGTAATGAAAATTCACAACATTTTTTGCAATTTTTTATTTATATATTCAAAAATATACAGTTATTTGGAAAAAGGCTGTGTTAAATTATGCAGAAGGTACTGTGTAACATTTACTGAAAGTTTGAAACAAATATGTTTGGAAGATCCTTAGAAAACATGTAATTAGTATGAGAAAATAAAAGTTTTGGGAATCGAGCGACAAAGATTGGATTAACTTTTTAGTTCATTCCAGGTCCATAGGATGGATTACCTTCATCCTCTGCAAACTCCTCCTCCAGCTTCCTTTTGTTGCTCCTCCTGTTTACTCTTGCTTGTATTTCTAGACTCTTTACAGCCCTGTCTGCAGCCCGAAGGCGTTCCTTGTCTAAAGCAAGCATCGCTCGTACCATGTTAGAACCTATCTTCATTCCCATATTTCTAAATACCTTGCACCTTACAATTTTGCCATCATTGAAAGTCGCAACAGCATCATACACACCAAAGTGAAGTGTTTCTATTCCAACAAATACAGTCTTGGGGATTCTCGACCATATAACACTATTTACACTTTCATTGGGGTTTTGAGTTTTTCCGTGAATACACTTTTTCAACAGTTCAGGTGCTGCTAAGTCTCTGAAAATAGGTTTTATCACCTCCATTATTGCATGAGACAGACTATGCTTATGAGTGTACACTTCACCAGTTAGCAATCCTTTGTTATATTTACACCAACTGTCTTCTTCTTTGGGACACAAGCTATGTTGGGGATTTTCATCGTCTTCATTGTTTACCGTAATAACACATACCTTTGGCTTTCCAACATTTCTCCTTTTCTTAAAAGCCTTCAGAGGATTTCTAATAACTTTACTTTTACTCATTATTATACTTCAACAAAACAGAGACTCAAGAAACAGAATTAATTACGAATATTTTCGAGATAACGACAGAGTAAATAAACATGAAACAATCGAGAATCACACCAGCGATATATATTGAACCATCACAGGTTAGCCACAACACATACTTTATCTCACATCACTAAAATGTACCTGATGAACACGAACGTTAATAATAACACCATTTGACAGCAGTTCAACAGCGCCACAGTAGGTCACGCCCATGTAGAACACATTTCAAAAAAAAAATTAAAAATAGTTGTAGTCTTCGGAATTGAATAAATTATATATCTATTAAAAGGTAATAGTCTGCAGATTCAGAAAACGCAAACAAGTAAAAATTGAACTTTTCATGATATTGAGCCTTTCTGGAGCCCCTTAATCGGGCAGGTAGGTTAGAAAATTTGGAAAGGGAAATGGATAGGTTAAAGTTAGATATAGTGGGAATTTGTGAAGTTCGGTGGCAGGAGGAACAAGACTTCTGGTCAGGTGACTACAGGGTTATAAACACAAAGTGAAATAGGGGTAATGCAGGAGTAGGTTTAATAATGAATAGGAAAATAGGAATGCGGGTAAGCTACTACAAACAGCATAGTGAACGCATTATTGTGGCCAAGATAGATACGAAGCCCACACCTACTACAGTAGTAAAAGTTTATATGCCAACTAGCTCTGCAGATGACGAAGAAATTGAAGAAATGTATGATGAAATAAAAGAAATTATTCAGATAGTGAAGGGAGACGAAAATTTAATAGTCATGGGTGACTGGAATTCGAGTGTAGAAAAAGGGAGAGAAGGAAACGTAGTAGGTGAATATGGATTGGGGCTAAGAAATGAAAGAGGAAGCCGCCTGGTAGAATTTTGCACAGAGCACAACTTAATCATAGCTAACACTTGGTTTAAGAATCATGATAGAAGGTTGTATACATGGAAGAACCCTGGAGATACTAAAAGGCATCAGATAGATTATATAATGGTAAGACAGAGATTTAGGAAACAGGTTTTAAATTGTAAGACATTTCCAGGGGCAGATGTGGACTCTGACCATAATCTATTGGTTATGACCTGTAGATTAAAACTGAAGAAACAGCAAAAAGGTGGGAATTTAAGGAGATGGGACCTAGATAAACTGAAAGAACCAGAGGTTGTACAGAGTTTCAGGGAGAGCATAAGGGAACAAGTGACAGGAATGGGGGAAAGAAATACAGTAGAAGAGGAATGGGTAGCTTTGAGGGATGAAGTAGTGAACGCAGCAGAGGATCAAGTAGGTAAAAAGATGAGGGCTAGTAGAAATCCTTGGGTAACAGAAGAAATATTGCATTTAATTGATGAAAGGAGAAAATATAAAAATGCAGTAAATGAAGCAGGCAAAAAGGAATACAAACGTCTCAAAAATGAGATCGACAGGAAGTGCAAAATGGCTAAGCAGGGATGGCTAGAGGACAAATGTAAGGATGTAGAGGCTTATCTCACTAGGGGTAAGATAGATACTGCCTACAGGAAAATTAAAAGAGACCTTTGGAGATAAGAGAACCATTTGTATGAACATCAAGAGCTCAGATGGAAACCCAGCTCTAAGCAAAGAAGGGAAAGCAGAAAGGTGGAAGGAGTATATAGAGGGTCTATACAGGGGCGATGTACTTGAGGACAATGTTATGGAAATGGAAGAGGATATAGATGCAAGATGAAATGGGAGATAAGATACTGCGTGAAGAGTTTGACAGAGCACTGAAAGACCTGAGTCGAAACAAGGCCCCCGGAGTAGACAACATTCCATCGGAACTACTGACGGCCTTGGGAGAGCCAGTCCTGACAAAACTCTACCATCTGGTGAGCAAGATGTATTAAACAGGCGAAATACCCTCAGACTTCAAGAAGAATATAATAATTCCAATCCCAATGAAAGTAGGTGCTGACAGATGTGAGAATTACCGAACAATCAGTTTAATAAGCCACAGCTGCAAAATACTAATACGAATTCTTTACAGACGAATGGAAAAACTAGTAGAAGCCGACCTCGGGGAAGATCAGTTTGGATTCCGTAGAAATACTGGAACACGTGAGGCGATACTGACCTTACGATTTATCTTAGAAGAAAGATTAAGAAAAGGCAAACCTACGTTTCTAGCATTTGTGGACTTAGAGAAAGCTTTTGACAATGTTGACTGGAATACTCTCTTTCAAATTCTAAAGGTGGCAGGGGTAAAATACAGGGAGCGAAAGGCAATTTACAATTTGTACAGAAACCAGATGGCAGTTATAAGAGTCGAGGGACATGAAAGGGAAGCAGTGGTTGGGAAGGGAGTAAGACAGGGTTGTAGCCTCTCCCCGATGTTATTCAATCTGTATATTGAGCAAGCAGTAAAGGAAACAAAAGAAAAATTCGGAGTAGGTATTAAAATCCATGGAGAAGAAATAAAAACTTTGAGGTTCGCCGATGACATTGTAATTCTGTCAGAGACAGCAAAGGACTTGGAAGAGCAGTTGAACGGAATGGATGGTGTCCTAAAGGGAGGATATAAGATGAACATCAACAAAAGGAAAACGAGGATAATGGAATGTAGTCGAATTAAGTCGGGTGATGTTGAGGGTATTAGATTAGGAAAGGAGACACTTAAAGTAGGAAAGGAGTTTTGCTATTTGAGCAGCAAAATAACTGATGATGGTCGAAGTAGAGAGGATATAAAATGTAGACTGGCAATGGCAAGGAAAGCGTTTCGGAAGAAGAGAAATTTGTTAACATCGAGTATAGATTTAAGTGTCAGGAAGTCATTTCTGAAAGTATTTGTATGGAGTGTAGCCATGTATGGAAGTGAAACATGGACGGTAAATAGTTTGGACAAGAAGAGAATAGAAGCTTTTGAAATGTGGTGCTACAGAAGAATTCTGAAGAGTAGATGGGTAGATCACATAACTAATGAGGAGGTACTGAATAGGATTGGGGAGAAGAGGAGTTTGTGGCACAACTTGACCAGAAGAAGGGATCAGTTGGTAGGACATGTTCTGAGGCATCAAGGGATCACCAATTTAGTATTGGAGGGCAGCGTGGAGGGTAAAAATCGTAGGGGGAGACCAAGAGATGAATACACTAAGCAGATTCAGAAGGATGTAGGTTGCAGTAGGTACTGGGAGATGAAGAAGCTTGCACAGGATAGAGTAGCATGGAGAGCTGCATCAAACCAGTCTCAGGACTGAAGACCACAACAACAAGAACAACAACAGTTATTTAGTCGAATTGACAGCCCTTAGATTTATCTTATACCCAAAATTTATCAGATTTCATTTAGTACCCACGTGGATGACCTCACACGTTTCTTTGTTTAGCGGCTATTGTCACTTTTCGCACCATACAGAAATTCTCTCTAGATCATTTTGTAATTGGAATTGATCATCTGATGATTTTACTAGACAGTAAATTACAGCGCCATCTGCAAACAGTCTAAGGGGGCTGCTGAGATTATCACCTAGATCATTTATGTAAATCAGAAACAGCAGAGGGCATATGACACTACCTTGCGGAACGCCAGATATCACATCTGTTCAACTCGATGATTTACCGTCTATCACTACGATCTGTGACCTCTCTGAGAGTAAATCACGAATCCAGTCACACAACTGAGACGACACTCCATATGCACGCGATTTGATTAATAGTCGTTTGTGAGGAAGGGTATCAAAAGCCTTCTGGAATTCTTGGAATATGGAATCGATCTGAGATCCCTTGTCGACAGCACTCATTACTTCATGGGAATAAAGAGCTGGCTGTGTTGCACAAGAGCGATATTTTCTGAATCCGTGTTGGTTATTTAACAATACGTCATTTTCTTCTTATTATCGCCACTAATACTATTGCTTAAGAACTAGTCACAGTAATAATAAATATACAGAGAGAGAACCTGCAAGGTAGCATTTTATTTATATATTGTGCAATTTATAGGAATATTGTTTCAAAATGCGAGCTGAGCTGTGTGTAATTGCATCAAACAACTGACAACGAAACTGGATCTTGAAAGAGCGAATTGCGTCTTACATAGAATGCATTCGCAGTTGCGAATAGGAACATCCATCAGCTGTATAAGGGAATCACAAGCTGCGACATGGTCGCGGAGAAACACTCAACCATATATGTAACAAGTTTCCTTTAATTTACGTCTATGGTCACAAACTTTTTGTTAACAGGTTACCGGTTTCGGTCTTTAATGAGCACCATCAGATCTGAAGCAAAAATGAGAAAAACATAAATACACTCGCAAACTGTATACACCTTAAGAATAATACATAGACCATAATGAAGAGTAGTATTGGCAAAATTTACATTTGTGAACCATGGAAGTGAAGAAAGCTTTTTTGTATCGGGGAGGATGGCATGAACTGACATTTATGATACTGTGTGTACAAGTTGGTTTCCTAAAAATCCAAAACTTATGTTTGTGATTAACTTCCTTGATAGTGAGATCAATGTAGTTAATGGCGCCATCTTGTTATATTTCAGTGGTAAAAGTTATTTTGGGGTGCATGCTACCTATTTCTTGGGCGAATGTGTTGACCTCACTGGTGTAAAATGTCATCGACATACCGTTTGTAATAAACCGTTTTATCTTTTAGTTGTGGATACTTGGCAAAAAATTTACATTCTGAATCATTCATAAAAATGTCTGCTAAAGTGTCAGCTTGGCTATTACCCATCCCAAGCCCGTCCTTTTGATAAGTGTCCTAGTGTATGCCGACATTAGAGACATCCGGTGAACTTACAACACAAACATCTTGTGGCTACTGTACGGCAGCTTGTTTTAAACAGTAGCACTACGGACAACGTGACTCGTGCATGTGATGTTATTTATATGTATTTAACGATGCTGGTGCAGATTCCGCATTTAACTTTTGACGATGCCATTATGGCTGCAGTACGTTAGGACTTTGTTTTTATGAAACAGGTATGCATGTTCATATTTAAAGCGCACAAATGTAAATTTTGTCATTACTACTTTTCATTATGGTCTATGTATTATTCTTAAGCTGTATACAGTTTGCGAGTGCATATATGTTTTTTTCCCATTTTTGCTGCAGATCTGATGATGGTCATTAAAGATGGTCCAAATGGCTCTGAGCACAATGGGACTCAACTGCTGAGGTCATTAGTCCCCTAGAACTTAGAACTAGTTAAACCTAACTAACCTAAGGACATCACAAACATCCATGCCCGAGGCAGGATTCGAACCTGCGACCGTAGCGGTCTTGCGGTTCCAGACTGCAGCGCCTTTAACCGCACGGCCACTTCGGCCGGCCGTCATTAAAGACCGAAACCGGTAATCTGTTAACAAAAAGTTTGTGACCATACACGTAAATTAAAGGAAACTTAGTATAAGGGAATGACCGAATCAGGACTCGAACCCGGATTTCCCACTTTATGAGAGCGGTAACCATAACCACTTTGGTTATCCGTGCACCACACGCACCCAGATACAAACTTCCGAATGTCTTTTGCTGCGTCACATTCTGTACTCGTACACGCGTTATTTAGTTCCAGAACAGGGGAGGACATTTTGATTGAAAGACAGGTGCCGCAGTACCGTGTGAGTTGCGCCTCTCATTTGTTGGTGCCTGTTTTGTGTGACTCATCTGCTTTAAGCGGCGCAGTCATGTCCCGTTGTACCTCTGCGACTGCAGCTGTTGCTGGCGTTTTCTATTGTGATTCACAAGCCGTCAGTTCGACTCTCCATTCCTCTTTGTCTCCGGCTCTCTCTTTCCGCTCCACTTCCTCCTCCCTCACCATTCACCAACCCACTCTTTCATTTCTCTCTCTCTCTCTCTCTCTCTCTCTCTCTTTCATACCCCAGATGGCGAAGAGTGGCCAGTTGGTCGATGCTGCCGCGCATTACCATAATGCACAATCGCCGAGCAACTCTTATACCGCCCCTACAATACCCCTCCACTACCGCATCCTCCCCAACTTATTCTCTTCAGCTGGCCGCTCCATGTTGCTCGGCAGCCGTGTTATTAAAATCATGTTATTAAAGCTACCCCTTTCCTGCGTATATGAGAAATACGCATTCCCTGCTGCCGCCATTAATTCTGAAGGTTGGCTAAGCGGTGAAGTGTTTATCCACGGATTAGATATGTCCAACACTCCTCTTATGACCGGAAATACAGTAAAAAGTAGGCTACCATGGACTAATTTTGCTAAGCATCGTAGGAAAGAGTCTACACTAAGGGGCAAACGAGCCATAAAATAGCGATATGCACATATACAGAAGGAGGTAGTATCGTGTACACAAGGTACAAAAGGGCAGTCATTTGTAGTCAGGTGATTCATGCCAAAAGCTTTCCGACGTACATATGGTCGCACGACGAGAATTAACAGACTCCGTACACGGAATGGTTATTGGAGGTAGACGTTTGGGACATTCCATTTCGGAAATCGTTAGAGAATTAAGTATTCCCAGATCGACAGTGTTTAAGGGGCTCCGGAACGCCCTATACTTGCAATGTTAAAATAACGCTTATAAATTACATCTTTCCTCACAAAGTATTTGAGGTAGGAAGTTGAACTTTTTACAGATTATTTATTGGAATATCGGCTACAACTTAACACAGGGATTTTACAAAATTTTAGTTCAGTTATTAAAGATGATTTTCTTTCAATTGTAATGAAAATTCTCAACATTTTTTTGCAATTTTTTATTTATATATTCAAAAATATATGGTTTTTTGGAAAAAGGCTGTGTTAAATTATGCAGAAGGTACTGTGTAACATTTACTGAAAGTTTGAAACAAATATGTTTGGAAGATCCTTAGAAAACATGTAATTAGTATGAGAAAATAAAAGTTTTGGGAATCGAGCGACAAAGATTGGATTAACTTTTTAGTGCATTTCAGGTCCATAGGATGGATTATCTTCATCCTCTGCAAACTCCTCCTCCAGTTTCCTCTTGTTCCTCCTCCTGTTTACTCTTGCTTGTATTTATAGACTCTTTACAGCCCTGTCTGCAGCCCGAAGGCGTTCCTTGTCTAAAGCAAGCATCGCTCGTACCAAGTTAGAACCTATCTTCATTCCCACATTTCTAAATACCTTTGGCTTTCCAACATTTCTTCTTTTCTTAAAAGCCTTCAGAGGATTTCTAATAACTTTACTTTTACTCATTATTATACTTCAACAAAACAGAGACTCAAGAAACAGAATTAATACGAATATTTTCGAGATAACGACAGAGTAAATAAACATGAAACAATCGACAATCACACCAGCGATATATATTGAACCATCACAGGTTAGCCACAACACATACTTTATCTCACATCACTAAAATGTACCTGATGAACACGCACGTTAATAATAACACCATTTGACAGCAGTTTAACAGCGCCACAGTAGGTCACGCCCATGTAGAACACATTTCAAAAAAAAAAAATAAAAATAGTTGTAGTCTTCGGAATTGAATAAATTATATATCTATTAAAATGTAATAGTCTGCAGATGCAGAAAACGCAAAAAAGTAAAAATTGAACTTTTCATGATTTTGAGCCTTTCCGGAGCCCCTTAATGAGTACAAAATTTTAGGCATTGCTACCCACCAAGGACAACATAGCGGTCGACGGCGTTCGCGTAACTACCGAGAGCAGCGGCGTTTGTATAAAGGTTGGTTGGTTGTTTGGGGGAAGAGACCAAACAGCGAGGTTATCGGTCTCATAGGGTTAGGGAAGGATGGGGAAGGAAGTCGGCCGTGCCCTTTCAAAGGAACCATCCCGGTATTTGCCTGGAGCGATTTAGGGAAATCACGGAAAACCTAAATCAGGATGGCCGGACGCGGGATTGAACCGTCGTCCTTCCGAATGCGAGTCCAGTGTGCTAACCACTGCGCCACCTCGCTCGGTTTTGTATAAAGTTGTCAGTGTTAACAGACAAGTTACACTGCGGGAAATAGCTGCTGACATCAATGTGGGACGTGCAACGAACGTATTCGTTACGACAGTGCGACTAAATATGTCGTTAAGGAGCTCTAGCAACAGACGAGCGATGCGAGTGCCTTTGCTAACAGCGCACTATCTCTGCAACGCCTCTCCTGGACCCTAGACGGACGAAAACTCGTCGTCTGCTCAGATGAGTCCTGATTTCAGTTGGAAAGAGTCGACGGTGGGGTTCGTGTGTGACACAGTCCTCACGATGCCGTGGATCCAAGTTGTCACCAAAGCACAATGTGCTCTGATGGTGGCTCCATCGTGGTGTGGGCCGTGTTTACAAGGAATGGAGTGGGTCCTCTGGTCCAACTGAACCGATCATTGACTGGTAATGGTTGTGTCCCGCTACATGGAGACCATCTGCATTCATGAACTTCATGTTCCCAAACAACGATGCAATTTTTATGGATGACAATGCGCAATGTTACCGGGCCACAATTGTTCGCCAATCGTTTGGAGAACATTCTGGACAGGTTAGAGCGAATGATTCTACCACTCAGACAGCCTGATATGAATCCCAGCGAACATTTATTGGACATAATCGGGAGGTCAGTTTGTGCGCAAAATCCACCACCGGCAACAATTCCGCAATTATGAATGGCTCTAGACGAACCATGGCTTATTATTTCTGCAGGACATTTAAAACGACTCGTTGAATGCATGACATGTCGATTGCTGCCCTAAGCCGAGAAGGAGGAGGTCCGACGCTATATTAGAAGGCAATTTGATGTGTCATTTTTCCAGTTTTGATTCTAACGCTAAGGTTCAGAATGATTTCATTCATTCGGAAGGCCTAGGACACTTCTACATCCCAAAAACAACTACGGTTTTCTCTGCACTCATCAAGCCAGACGATTCCCATGTGATACAACCGGTTGAAAAAAAAAAAAAAAAAAAGAAAGAGAAAAGAAAAAGCAAAATACCAGCGGCATGTGTTTTCCTCCTTCCACCGTTATTTTCTTAAGATTTTTCTGTAAAGAACAGAAGCTGGCTATCTGAAAACTAATATTTATGTAGGGCAGCTAAGACCAGGAGCCACGCTGGGTAGACGCGCGCTCTCAGACCCCTTGTCACGGTTCGCGCGACTCCCTCCATCGGAGGTTCGAGTCCTCCCTCGGGCAACGGTGAGTGTGTCGTCCTTAGCGTAAGTTAGTTTAACTTAGATTAAGCAGTGTGTAAGCTTAGGGACCGATGACATCACCCACTGGATCTTACCAAATGGTTCAAATGGCTCTGAGCACAACGGGACTTAACATCTATGGTCATCAGTCCCCTAGAACTTAGAACTAATTAAACCTAACTAACCTAAGGACATCACACAACACCCAGTCATCACGAGGCAGAGAAAATCCCTGACCCCGCCGGGAATCGAACCCGGGAACCCGGGGGATCTTACCACCAATTTCCAATTTTAGACTAGCAGATGTCGATGCAGCACGGAAGCAGACAATAAAAAATGTGTAAATAGGTCTGTGTTCTGTCAGTTACCACACTACTTATAAAAAGGTTGAACAGTATGACTGTATTAAGCCAAATATTGCATAAAAATTAATAAGAGTAAGAATGATGCGTAGTGTAACAATGTCACTGTGTCACTGCCTTATGCTGCGTATACAACGAAATAACCATGCGAACTAAATATAATTACTGGCATATGAAGTACACGAAACGGTGACATTGAGCGCTGACAGACGTTATGAAGCGATTGCAGATAGCCAATACGGTGCGTTGAATTTAATCTGGATCGAAGCTGAGGCCCGTGTGCTACAGCATTTCTTGTCATCGAGGTTTGTCGATATTTCCTCGTAGACTTATTTCAGTGTTTTAATACAAATGATTATCAATACTGGTGAACGAACTGGAAAAAGACGCTTCACGTAGAAGAGTGAAATACAGAGACAGAATAAATGTCACACATACATCAAAAAAAGTTTTCCATCACCCCGGTTCCCAGAACTTCTGAAGGATAGAGGTTGACTGTGGATATTGTATCACCGACCCAGTCCATTTGAGTATTCAGAGACGTCAGTAACGTCGGCCAAACACGCAAACAACCACGCATGACCAGCGCCTATTAGACGGAGGGGTCCGACAGCCGATCAGTTCCAGTAATTCCATCAGGAAGGAAGTACACGGCTTGCGTTGTCTGTAGTTCAACCATGCCTAGACGGCGATACCGCGGTTCGATCGCGTCCGCATTGTTACTTTGTGCCAGGAAGGGCTCTCAAGAAGGGAAGTGTCCAGGCGTCTCGGAGTGAACCAAAGCGATGTTGTTCGGACATGGAGGAGATAAAGACAGACAGGAACTGTCGATGAGCTGCCTCGCTCAGGCCGCCCAAGGGCTACTACTGCAGTGGATGACCGCTACCTACGGATTATGGCTCCGAGGAACCCTGACAACACCGGCACCGTGTTGAGTAATGCTTTTCGTGCAGCCACATGGCGTCGTGTTACTACCCAAACTTCGTGCAGGAGGCTGCATGATGCGCAACTTCACTCCCGACGCCCTTCGCGAGCTCCATCTTTGCAACCGCGACACCATGCAGCGCGGTACAGATGGGCCCTACAACATGCCGAATGGACCGCTCAGGTTTGGCATCGCGTTCTCTTCACCGATGAGTGTCGCATGTGCCTGCAACCAGACAATCGTCGGAGACGTGTCTCTAGACAACCCAGTCAGGCTGAAAGCTTTAGACACACTGTCCAGCGAGTGCAGCAAGGTGGAGGTTCCCTGCAGCTTTGGGGTGGCATTATGTTGGGCCGACGTACGCCGCTGGTGGTCATGGAAGTCAGAGTAACGACTGTAAGATAAGTGAATGCCTTCCTCCGACCGATAGTGCACCCACATCGGCAGCATATTGGCGAGGCATTCGTCTCCATGGACGACACTTCGCGCCCGCATCGTGCACGTCTTGTCAATTACTTCCTTCAAGATAAGGACATCGCTCTACTGGAGTGTCCAGCATGTTCTCCAGACATGAAGCCTATCGAACAAGCCTGGAATTGATTGAAAAGGGCTGTTTATGGACCACGTGACCCACCAACCACTCTGAGAGATCTACGCCGAATCGCCATTGAGGAGTGCGACAACCTGAACTAACAGTGTCTTGATGAACTTGTGCATAGTATGCCACGACGAATACAGGCACGCGTCATTGCAAGAGGACGTGGTACTGGGTATTAGAGGTACCGGTGTGTACAGAAATCTGGACCACCACCTCTGAAGGTCACGCTGTATAGTGATATTTATGTTGATCTCTGTTCCAATTTTCTGTGCAGCTGCCGGAACTCACGGAACCGAGATGATGCAAAACATTTTTGTTGTGTGTATTTGACACATTAGTAGTTAGGTAATTGAAAATGAAGTTATATGGTAAGACTGTCTTTGCGTGCACGACGATGAAATGAAATGATGAAATGGAGGATTTAGTTCATTGGAAGAAATTTTGAACAAGTGGTGAAGTAACCTTAGGCGCCTACATAAAAATTCGAATTAATAATAACTATAAAGCTAAATTACTACAAGAGTGCTAAAGAATAAGTTGAAGAGGTATTGTATCACATACTGCAATTGTCTATGTGATCCGTATACAAAAAGTGATCAAATGCGTCCGGACACCCACGAAACACGTTTTCCATATTAAGTGCATCGCACTGCCACCTACTGTCGTGTACTACATATCAGGGCCCTCAGTAATCATTAAACATCGTGAGAGAGCAGTATGTGGCGCTCCGCGGAACTGACGGACTTCGAACGTTGTCAGGTGACTGGGTGACACTTGTTACATACGTCTGTACGCGAGATTTCCACAGTCCTAAACATCCCTAGGTCCACTGTTTCCGATGTCATAGTGAAGTGGAAACTAGAAGGGACACGTACAGCACAAAAGCGTACAGGCCGACCTTGTCTGTTGACTGACAGATACCGCCGACAGTCGAAGAGGGACGTAATGTGTAATAGGCAGACATCTATACAGACCATCACACAGGAATTCCAAACTGTATCAGGAAATTAGGATCCACTGCAAGTACTGTGACAGTTAGGCGGGAGATGAGAAAACTTGGATCTCATGGTCGAGCAACTCCTCATAAGCCATACGTCACGCCGCTAAATGCCAAACGACGCCTCGCTTGGTGTAAGGAGCGTAAACATTGGCCCATTGAACAGTGGCAAAAGGTTGTGGTGAGTCACGAATCACGGTACACAACGTGGCGATCCGATGGCAGGGTGTGCGTGTGGTGAATGCCCGGTGAACGTCATCTGCCAACGCGTGTAGCGCCAACAGTAAAATTTAGAGGCTGTGGTGTTATGATTGTGGTCTTGTTTTTCATGGAGGGGGCTTGCATTCCTTGTTGTTTTTCGTGGCACTATCACAGTACAGGCCTATACATTGATGTTGTTTTAAGTACCTTCTTGCTCCCGTCCGTTGAAGGGCAATTCGGGGATAGCGACTGCATCTTTCAACACGATCAAGCACCTGTTCATAATGCACGGCCTGTTGCGGACGGGTTACATGACAATAACATTCCTGTAATGGGCTGACCTACACAGAGTCCAGAGTCCAGACCTGAATGCTATAGAACACCTTAATTGCTTTTTTTCGTTTTTTTTTTTTACGCCGATTTCGAGCCAGGCCCCACTGACCGACATTGATATCGATACCTTGATATCGATACCTTTCCTCGGTGCAGCATTCCGTGAAGAATGGGCTGCCACTCTCCAGGAAACCTTACAGCATCTGACTGAACGTATGCCTGCGAGAGTGGAAGCTGTCATCAAGACTAATGGGTGGGCCAACATCATATTCAATCCCAGCATCACCGATGGAGGGCGCCACAACTTGTAAATCATGTTCAGTCAGGTGTCCGGATTCTTTTGATCACATAGTGTATTCTGTTGATGCTTTCTTGATGCAGCAGCAGTGACAGGTGCGCCGACAGTGACCCGCCCAACTACAACGCTGGACACAGGATAGGTATGAAACTGTCCTTCCCGCCGAGTTCCGATTCTGCTTACTGCACAACAATGGGCCTATCAATGTGTGGAATCTTCAAGGAGAACAAAAATTGTCACACTGTATTTGTCATCGTCAAATGGTCCCACTACCTGGTGGGACGGTATGGGGAGTCAAAGGATACACAACGTGAGCACCTGTGGCTCACATAGCCCGCGGTTTTGACAGAAGGCGTTACATTTCTGGCATATTATGCCTGTGACGTTGTGTTTCAAAAAAGCAATGCAAAATCTATGTTTCCAGTGCTGTTCTTGGGTACCTCTGTAAACAAAGCGTTCGACTGTTGCTGCGCTCATCACTTTCTCCAGACGTCTCACGCACTGGAAACATCTGGTCGAGGGTTGCTGGGAAACAGCACGTCAAAACCACCCCTCGACAACTGCAAGTCATCAGAAAAGTTCTTAATTATTGCAAATATTTTAAATGGTACCTTCAGTTTTGTTCGCTTAACAGTTAGTTTCGACAGTAGGATGAACTATGCTGACAATCCCAGATTGGTAGGAACTCCGATTATTACGAACCACAATCCTAAATTTCACTAGGGTTTGGTAATCTATGGTTAAGTGACGCACTATGCAATGACCAGTTACAGGTGTCTGATCTTCGTAAATCATAAACTTTTAGTGTTTGAACTTCTTGTCACAGAATAAGTCCTCTCAACATTGAAATCAGTAGTTCAAAATAAAACATGTCACACCATCAACTCCATGATTCTTCTAACTATAGATATATTCCTACTCCTACTCACTAACTCAATAGCAGCAAATATAGGAAAGATTTGTTAAGTGATCGATCTTTTACATCCAAAGAATTCCGTATATATAATTAAATACGAGTCCATGCTCAAAAGTAATGTCCCCGAATTTGTTAGGTAAAAGATCTGAAATCTTTTTAAATAAAACTAACGTTATTAAAAGAAACGACACAGTTTCAGAGATTTTACTGGTCTCATACAAATACGATTTTATGTATGTACACTGAGGTGGTGAGTGTAAATTTCTACCAACGTCAGGAATCGAACCCATGTCTCTTGCTCTTACTGTGCAAGTGCGTTAGCCACTACGCCACTTTGGCACAGCGGTTTACATAACTGCACAGATTACACTGCCACGCCTCCCTCTTCGATCTAAATTGTCACTGCCGCCCCAGTCTACTTTAAATCCCCCCTTACACGTGAAGAGAACTGCTGAGGATGTCCATGTTCTGGAGTAGCACCTCAGCATCAAACGTAAATGGTGGATCCGGCCTGAAAGGCAGGATCAGGCTGGATCCCCCATTTACATTCGATGCTAAGGTGCTACTCCAGAACATGGACATCCTCGGCAATGCTCTTGGTGTGTAAGGGAGAATTTAAAGTAAAGTGGGGCGGCAGTGACAATTTAGATCGAAGAGGGAGGTGTGGCAGCGTAATCTGTGCAGTTATGTAAACCGCTGTGCTAAAGTGGCGTAGTGGCTAACGCACCTGCATAGTAAGCAAGAGACCCAGGTTCGATTCCTGGCTTTGGTGCAAATATTCACTGTCCGGATTAGTCTACATACATAAAAAGGTTATCAACATTTTACATTTTCATTCTTCACACGTATCGCGGCACTCTGCCGCTAGATGGCTCCGAATTGTAGTGTGTAACATGGCGGTGTGTAAAGTAACTATGCCGGCGCATCATAAAAAGTGGGTTGTAATCGAGTTTCTAATCCGAAGAGTTCGTCCACATGTGGAGCACCTCTTGCTTCAGCATGTCAACACCAGAAGACGCACGAGTGTTGCGTGTTCTGCAGCAATCTGACGCCTTCGGTTCACTGTTATCGGTCATCCTCCAAACAGTTCCAACCGGGCGACATCCGCTTTTCATCTGTTTCCAGAATTTAAAGAACACCATCGATAAATTCACTATTATAGAGATGAAGCGGTGCAAAGAGAGGTGAGGATGTGATGCCGTCAATAATGTCAAACATACTAGAAGGACGGTATCAACAAACTGGTCTCGGGTTGCAGGCATGTGTTCGTCGAAAGGGTGACTATGTTGAGAAATCCATATGTAGACATGAAGAATAAAGGCGTAGAATGATAACGAACTTTGTTTCACTTAAGAAGCCTTAAGAGTCTTCGCATAAAATAAATTGGAGACATTACATATCATCACGTTCTTGTACTTTTCAGAATAAATTATACAAATAGCAATAATGAGATTAATTATAAATTGTAATAATTTCAAATTAATCTGAATATACGCCTTGTCTCTATTTTATATATCAGTTCGGTTAGTGAAAAATACACTACTGGCCACTAAAATTGCTACACCACGAAGTTGACGTGATACAGACGCGAAACTTAACCGACAAGAAGAGCATGCTGTGATATGCAAATGATTAGCTTTTCAGAGCATTCACACAAGGTTGGCGCTGGTGGAGACACCTACAACGTGCTGACATGAGGAAAGTTTCCAACCGATTTCTCATACACAAACAGCAGTTGACCGGCGTTGCCTGGTGAAACGTTGTTGTGATGCCTCGTGTAAGGAGGAGAAATGCGTACCATCACTTTTCCGAATTTGATAAAGGTCGGATTGTAGCCTATCGCGATTGCGGTTTATCGTATCGCGACATTGCTGCTCGCGTTGGTCGAGATCCAATGACTGTTAGCAGAATATGGAATCGCTGGGTTCGGGAGGGTAATACGGAACGCCGTGCTGGATCCCAATGACCTCGAATGCATAGCAATCGAGATGACAGGCATCTCATTGGCATGGCTGTAACGGATCGTGCATCCACTTCTCGATCCCTGAGTCAACAATGGCGACGTTTGCAAGACAACAACCATCTGCACGAACAGTTCGACAACGTTTGCAGCAGCATGGGCTATCAGCTCCGAGACCATGGCTGCCGTTACCCTTGACGCTGCACCACAGACAGGAGCGCCTGCGATGGTGTACTCAACGACGAACCTGGGTGCACGAATGGCAAAACGTCATTTTTGCGGATGAATCCAGGTTCTGTTTACAGCATCATGATCGTCGCATCCGTTTTTGGCGTCATTGCGATGAACGTACATTGGAAGCGTGTATTCGTCATCGCCATATCGGCGTATCACCCGGTGCGATGGTATGGGGAAGCCATTGGTTACACGTCTCGGTCACCTCTTGTTCGCATTGACGGCACTTTTTAACAGTGGTCGTTACATGTGTTACGACCAGTGGCTCTACCCTTCATTCTATACCTGCGTAACCCTACATTTCAGCAGGATAATGCACGACCGCATGTTCCAGGTGCTGTACGGGCCTTTCTGGATACAGAAAATGTTCGACTGCTTCTTGGCCAGCACATTTTCCAGATCTCTTACCAATTGAAAACTTCTGGCCAATGGTGGCCGAGCAGCTGGCTCGTCACAATACGCCAGCCACTACTCTTGATGAACTGCGGTATCGTGTTGAAGCTGCATGGGCAGCTGTACCTGTACACGCCATCCAAGCTCTGACTCAATGCCCAGGCGTATCAAGGCCGTTATTACGGCCAGAGGTGGTTGTTTTCGGTACTGATTTCTCAGGATCTATGCGCCCAAATTGCGTGAAAATGTAATCAAATGGTTCAAATGGCTTTGAGCACTATGGGACTTAACAACATTGGTCATCAGTCCCCTAGAACTTAGAACTACTTAAACCTAATTAACCTAAGGACATCACACACATCCATGCCCGAGGCAGGATTCTAACCTGCGACCGCAGCAGTCCCGCAGTTCCGGACTAAAATGTAATCACATGTCAGCTTTAGTATAATATATTTGTCCAATGAATACCCGTTTATCATTTGCATTTCTTCTTGCTGGCCAGTAGTGTACTTTTCACAATAAATTATACAAATAGCAATAGTGATAATAATTTTAAATTGTAATAATTTCATATTAATCCGAAAATAGGAATTGCGTCTATTTTATAAATCAGTTCGTTTAATGAAAAATTATGTTTTTAGATTTATGGCTTTGTTTTCGTTGGACCCGATCATGTACGAATTTAAACCGCAAAACGTCATTGCCCATATCTGTCATCCATGCTCAGTTCGATTCAGTGCCCAGTCAGGTTAGAGGCGTTGTTATTTTCAGAATTAAAGGCAGCTGTACCCAATTTCATGTATTCTTCATATTTTACTGTACACGCACAAGTATAAATTCGATGTCTGCCGCACCACCTGGTGAAGAAATTTTAATGGTCAGGAATGTATTTACTTCATCCTGTATTACTATGATGATGAGTCATTTTATCGCAGTAAAACGTAAAGGGGTGCAAATTTTCGGTGTAAATGTAGACGCACTGTCCTTTGTGTGCTGACAGCCGCCGCAACAGGAGGGCTGGCAACAAGGAGCTCGTTTTGCAGGTGGCATTCGGCTGGAGCACAGTGGCCGAGGCGGGCGCCCCTGATGGAGCGGCTATTACAAGTTGGCGGGGCACAATCTGCGCGTGGCCACGCGTCATTTCCCTAACGGCGCCGCAACTTGGACTTCATGGTCTCCGCTCCGCGCCGCGCCCCACTGGTCCACCGCCTCTGACGTCACTCGCAGGACCGCACCACGTGCCGGCTGCTCCTACGTCACGACGGAAATTCGCAGTCACTGTGCTGCTTAGGAATAGAAACGCTACCGTCGGATTAAAACATGTAGAAGTAGGGTAAACTGGCCGAAATCTGATACAAAATCACAGAATTAGGCTGTATTTTTGGAAGAATAAAAATGACTGAAAAATGTTATAAACATTGGAGAGTTTAAGCTGCTCTAAATCACTGTTAATGTTACATCATTTTTGGACTGAAAAACAAGTAGCTGTAGTAGTGACTGTAGATTACCAAATGACAGTATTGGCTCTGAGCACTATGGGACTTAACATCTGTGCTCATCAGTCCCCTAGAACTTAGAACTAGTTAAACCTAACTAACCTAAGGACATCACACACATCCATGTCCGAGGCAGGATTCGAACCTGCGACCGTAGCGGTCACGCGGTTCCAGACTGAAGCGCCTAGAACCGCACGGCCACATCTGCCGGCAAATGACAATATTCTACCCATGAAATTTATATACAGGGTGGTCGGAAATTCCCGTTACAGACTTCTAGGACATGCAGAGGGGACTGAGTACGTCGTATTTTGAATAGGAACCCATGCCCAGACACGTCATCCAACGAGACTACAGAGCATCAAAGTTATAGGCGCGGGCGTCTGTAAATGTACGTATACACGGGGTGATTTCGTGGTGATGTTACAGACTTTCTAGGGTGATGGAGAACGATAAATGTATCAATTTTAAGTAAGGATCCCTGTACCGGAAACGAACGAGTCGAAAGTCATAAACGAAAACCGTTATGATATCTCTGACGGTTGAATACATGTGCCGGTTCTTGTGTTGCGAAGAGTGTGGGGTTCGTAACTTTTGGTGGTCGTAGTGTGGACAAAAACGAGAAAAAAATGTCCAAAAAACGTGGGGTCTAAAGTGCGTACCTTAACAGCTATGAACACTTGCTAAGTAGAGCAGATGTGTTTCACATTAGCGCCTATAACTTTGATGCTCTGTAGTCTCGTTGGATGACGTTCCTGGGCATGGGTTCCTATTCAAAATACGACGTACTCACTCCCCTCTGCAAGTCCTAGAAGTCTGTAACGGGAATTTCCGACCACCCTGTACATTGCCCCTCTCCCCATTTTTCTTGTTAGCGATCTATTACGAATGCAGTACCGTACAATCAGTCTCTGGTATACAACTGGATTCCATAGATGTAGATAGTTAATTATGTAAACCTGTTAAATTTCGTGGAAAGAATACTGTCTTTTGGTAAGTTACAGTCACTTCTACAGCTAATTGTTTACAGTTATTTTCAGTAAACTGCAGCCGGTACGTTGCGGCCAGTACGCTAGTTTATATAATTTGCAGTAAGTGACCATACTCAGACGGGTCACTAATTTGTTATTTATAGCCAGTAAATTTTTAGTCGTATTTTGCACACTATAGCTTGGCCATACACTGTTGCACTTATTTAGCTACATACAGCCACATTCTAACAGCTGCTCACAACTAGAATTAGTTAAGCTTTTATTGTTCTTACATTTGTTACATGTAATTAGGTTTCTAGCTCTTTGACACAGAATTATGGTAAGTTGGTCATCCATAGTTACAGGTTGTTAAACCTACAGTTCTAAGTACTGAAGTATTTTGAGTTCTAAGTTATTAGCCGCTTATATTCCCTCCCATGTAGTTAACCTTTATTATTGCAGGTACTGAACTATTTATAGTCTACAGGTTGTGAGTTATTACTGACACAGATGGTGAGCGCTATGCAAACAGTGCTATAGACATTTGTTCCCTTCTCTGCTCTGTAGTTACAAGTAATGTTTACGGCTAACAGCACTTTTAGTCGTTCGCGGTCATGCAGTCAAATCAGTAGACGTATTTCATGAATCTTACCTGAATGTCGCTAGTTATAATTACTTCACAAAGCATACCTAGGACTTTGTATACATTTCTGGACTAGTTATTCCACTGTGTCAGAACCAGTTAATTTTGAGCCTTCGTTTTAGCTACTGACTAGGAACTGTTTCTTCGTTTACTTCAGTTATTGCTTTTCGCCCCTAGATGCATTTTTCGCGCTGTTTGCGAAGCCGTATTTTCATGCTGCCACGCTGTTGACATTTCCACACTAGTTCAGCGACATGTTTAAAACTCAAATTATCATACAACTGGCATACAAGCCGCTAGATATGATTCTTTCACGAAACGTAATTGCGACTTACATATACTCCAGTACTAAATATTTCATTGTAATATACAGTTACTGTGCCCACTCTCCTTTTCCTCTGTAGTTACTTTCCAATACTTAATACTAGCTAATGATTGAGACTTTTCTCTTCACTTACTACAGTCCCATTATTCGTCTTTCACTTTGTTTTTGTTGATAGATTCCCTACTATCATACTACTGACTTCACTACAGCTTTTTGGAGACTAGTTACCAAAATTCCCGTCCATTGCGCACTTGTCATTGATACCAACTTAATTGATTCATCATTAGGTTTTTAAATTATATATTTCGCTGTTTATGTGAACTTTCATTTTTGTTTATGGCTTATAACAACTATAGCATTGTACAATTTGGTTTTATTATTTTATCGTACTTTTATCCCCATCCAGAGACCAATTTCAAGATATGGATGGCATTAGCTGATTAGCTCCAGTTCTGGCATTATGTCTGCACTTGTTGTTTCTCCTCTTTATACCATTTTTGTTCAACGTCAAAGCTCTCATTGTATTAATGGATTCGTTGTTGTATTACTTATTCCTCTTGAATTTTTGAGGACCATGACAATATGCTGTACGCACCTTATTGCTGACACCCGCAAGTAATGCGATAGGGTAAGTATTTAATATCTTTTACGCATAATTTTTTGAAATATTTTAAACTTTTCGTCCTTAATTTTAATATTCTTATCGAACTCCTGCTTATTTGTCGTGTGTTTTCCTATACTGCACTAAGTGCCCCAAAACCGTTTAAGAAATTAAATTTCTTTAATGCAACTGTTTGCTGATTATTTCGATTTATTTCCAATAATATTGAATATGTTGACACTAATACGAAAATAAGATATGCACAAAAGAGAATCACTATCTTATATTTATCATGAACATCGACAAGGTCGCTAAAAACAAAGTAGTTGCCCTGTTTCATATTTCGCACTTCAGTAGCAACATGAGGAATTTGTAATTTCCCTATCACGTAATTCTTATTAACAAAAGAAATCTTTTTACTATTTAACTGAAAAAATACTTTGTAATTGTGTACAGACTTTTAGACACGCAACTTACACATCGTTTTCCAGTATTTTTTCTATAGTGCAGACGTATCTGTATCTGTATGGTTTCCTTTTTTCTCCTCGAAATTTACGGAAGATAAAATTTCCTCCACCTACATGTGTTGGATCTGTCATTACGGTAGGATCGAGTATGGAGTCTCCAAAGTTCTCGACGTCATCTATGCTGTCGTCACTCTTCAAAGAGATGTAAGAGTCAGAATTAATCTCCTTTGTTTCTTTTTTATGTACTTGTCCTTGCTTTGATCGCACACCTAACTTTCTGGCTTTCCAGCTTCTCACCTACTCATTTTTTGTTTGGAGGCTTACATTTTTCAGGAAGAGTTTACTGCTGTTGGTGGGGGCCTCCCTAGCGGTGTTGCTGGCAAATGGGATGGGCGCTGATCGCAGTACACCGCTGTGTTACTGGTGGCTGAGCTGTGGTGGAAGTGTAACACTTCTGGAAATCTTGTAAAATATTGTGGAATACAGCATATCATTTCAAGGATTATATTGATGCTTAATGACTACCACAGTATGATAAATCTGACAACAATGAACAATTCAGCAGACAGTCCACCATTTTCTGTGTTTGTAACAATTGTAGTGGGTGCATAGTCAATAACTGCGGAAGTTTAGCAAACGTTCTAGAGTTTTGTACACATTTATTTTCGATCTAGGATTCTAATTTAACAAAATGATTTCTTACCTCCAAAGCAAAGCATGTAAGAGAAACATATTATGACTAAATATTCACGAACAATGGCAGCGTAATTAACAGTTCAATAATGGCAGCATAACTAACAGTACGAACGTGTTGATAGGTATGGTATTCTTATAAACAGACTAGGTGTATCATTTTTTTGGAAAGCTTTGCATGCATAAGTTTTAGGATACATTCCAATAACATATCTGATGTAGAAATGTGCGCTTAACGAATTATTCTTGAATTGTAACAATAATATACCAACACCTGTCATCTGTATAGCTTTTTATCTAAGCTAACATTCTCGACTCCTCAGTAGAGTCATCTTCACGTCCTGTAACATGGATGACAAAAAGCATCCAGTCTTACATGTATGTAACATGGTACTTACATCTCAACCTGGTTTTCGTAGAAGACTTCACGAGCGATTTGGCTCTTGACACACGTAACAGCAGTTGTAAACCTAACAACAACTGTCAACCCATATTGAGGATATTGGCGTCTCGCCCTTCGTGTTGATAAAGCGAATGTCACTGCACTGTTCTCGCAGAAACATAATAATGAATTTATTTATAGTGTATTAAGTGTTGGTTCCTATTGCAAAATGAGTGAAGATCTCACCAGGAAGGTGGTAACCAGGATTACCTTACTGAATGCTGCTTTACTTTCGTTGGCAGCTACAGTTATTGAGCACATTTATCGAAAATTGTAACCACCACGTTGACAGTTCTACGAATTTTATTCAGAGACGCTTTACAGCACTCATGTACTAGCTAGTTTCGGCTTTAACCTTTAGACCAAGATACCTATAGGAAACTCTTTATCTTCTATTATCCACTACTAGCCTACATTTTGAGTACGACGTCACGTCTTTGTGTAATAATGTGCTCATGTCATCCTATTTTTCTCCTCAATGGTGAATTTTAGGAATAGTTTGACATGAAGGCAAGATTAAAAAGACAAAAAACACGCTCCATCTTCTGGGAGGTATGTGACACGTTTATACGTGGCGTCAAGGGAAGTATGGTGCATCTCGATTCTGTCCACGCAAGTATTCAACTTACTGTCACCTAGTGGCAAAGATTGTTGACCGTATAATATGTTGTACTGGCTGAGACAGTTTGAACAGCACCAGAACCTTTTTTTCCGACACAGTTTTCCCTTCCATCCCTCACTGACAGACGAAAGTAGCGTGAACGCAACACAGAGCAGCAACATAATGTGATGTATGCGAGTACAGAGGTCAGAATTGGAACACTGCGTTGTAGGATAGTGCAGAGACCATTTCTTGTGCTGCATTCACGGTTACCGATAGACGGTAGTGCAATTTTTATGCTCTGCACGACCAAGACTCGGGCACCGCCCGCCTACCTGCTATTGCACGAGTCGTACTCGGGTATCGTCGCAAAATGTTAATATATTGTAGGGCACTTAAATATCTAGAACGCGACATATGCGCAAATGCTGCACAAAACACAGTCTCATGTCTAACAGCAACAAAAGCTGTAGAAAATTGTGGGAACTGCTTCGTCTTCCTTCATGTGAGTCTAAAATCAAACACTAGACTCGAGTACCTATAGAGAAACATCGTGTGTTCCTAGGCACACCATCAGTTTCCGACAGATGTGCTCAAAAACTGTAACTGCCATCGAAAGCAGCATTCAGTAAGGTAATCCTGGTTGCCACCTTCTTGGTGAGGTGTTCATTCATTCTGCAGTACGAACCAACCCTTAATACACTATAAATAAATTCATTATTATGTTTCTGCGAGAACAGTGCAGTGGCATTCGCTTTATCAACACGAAGGGCGAGATGTCAATATCCTCAATAGGGGTTCACAGTTGTTGTTAGGTTTACAACCGCTGTTACATGTGTGAAGAGCCACATCGCTCGTGAAGTCTTCTACGAAAACCAGGTTCAGATGTAGGTACCATGTTACATACATGTAAGACTGGATGCTTTTTGTCATCCATGTTACAGGACGTAAAGATGACTCTCCTGAGGAAATCACGATGAAACGATTATTTAATCGACGAGTTTCTACATGTATCGCAGTGAGTCATATCGGACTATACCTGCTTTGAATAACGTGTATGAATGAGTTAACCTTAATTTCATCATAATTCGAATAAAGGATAACAATGAGTGGTGACATGTTGGCACGAGAGATGTCGCAACTGCCTATCAATACCGGCCACCGATAACATCTTTTAGGGCAAGTGCTGTACTACTCACTAGGGAACCTCCCCATCGCACCCCCCTCAGATTTAGTTATAAATTGACACAGTGGATAGGCCTTGAAAAACTGAACACAGATCAATCGAGAAAACAGGAAGAAGTTGTGTGGAACTATGAAAAAATAAACAAAATATACAAACTGCGTAGTCCAAGTGTAACATATCCAACATCTAGGACTATATAACACTAAGAGCGCCGTGGTCCCGTGGTTAGAGTGAGCAATTGCGAAACGAGAGGTCCTTGATTCGAGTCCTCCCTGGAGCAAAAATTTTACTTACTTTATTTTCGCAAAGTTACGATCTGACCGTTCATTCATTGACGTCTCTGTTCACTGTAATAAGTTTAGTGTCTGTGTTTTGCGACCGTACCACAAAACCGTGCGATTAGTAGACGAAAGGACGTGCCTCTCCAATAGTAACCGAAAACATTTGATCGCAAATTCATAGGTCAACCGATTCCTCCACAGGAAAACACGTCTGAAATATTCTATACGACACTGGTGACGGCATGTGCGTCACATGACAGGGATATGTCGTCGACCCACCTAACTTGCACACTTGGCGAATGGGTAAAAATATTCTTTTACCTTGCCCGATTTAGGTTTTCTTGTGGATGTGATAATCACTCCCAAAAAAGTGATGAAAACATTGAGTTTGTCGCATGAACAGCAACAAATGAATGCAACAGTTTCACAGTCGCACAGTTTTCCCTGTGCTCTGTCAAAACAAACGTTTTTAACGTTTTCAAGTTTTTCCGTGTGTAGACCGTCAAATCCTGCATGTGTCCAAGCAAATCTGAACATGTCCTGGAATTTTGGAGAGCAAAGTTGATCATGTCTGAGTGCATGAACTTTGATAATTGTCTGAAAATAAAAAATTAAAACTTCTCACTCGAGGGAGGGTTGAACCAGGGACCTTCCGTTCCGTAGCTGCTCACGGTAACCACGGGACCACGGTGCTCCTCAGTGAACAGGTCCCTTAATGTGGAATATCTTGCACACGGACTACTCAGTTTGTATATTTTGCTTATTTTTTTCATAGTTCTATACAACTTCTTCCTGTTTTCTCGATTGATCTGTGTTCAGTTTTTCATGGCCTATCCCTGTGCCAACTTATAACTAAATCTGAGGGGGGTGCGATGGGGAGGTTCCCTTGTAAGCTACCCTAGCACAACACACGATTCGTCCTCGAGGTTTCACTGAAGTTTGGTCTGTAGAATATTTGATACTGGCGGAGGTAAACCTGTGACGATGGATTTTGAGTCGCGCTCGGGTCTGTCAATAAGACAGGGAAGGGAAAACTGTGCCAAAAAAATGTTCTGACGGTTTTCAAATTTAAAATAGCTCTTCGTATGCCCAGTAATTCGTGCACAATATTTGTTTCGGAAGAAAAACGTGATTTATTGAAAATGTATTGTATGTCTGATAAATTTCCTGTCTCGTAATCCATCCTTCAAGAATACATAAAACGTGTATCGTAGTTTCAAATGGCACGTCACTGGAATTAATCTCATTTATAGTTACAATGCTATGATCGTTGAAAGTGTGATATAAGCAGCACTCGAGCATCTTCATCCATGGAGATGAGGCCCATCTCGAATGTGTTACAGCTATTTGGAATATATTGTTAATACTGTAACACCTGTGGTGTGTAAAATACTATATACAGGGTGTTACAAAAAGGTATGGCCAAACTTTCAGGAAACATTCCTCACACACAAAGAAAGAAAATATGTTATGTGGACATGTGTCCGGAAACGCTTACTTTCCATGTTAGAGCTCATTTTATTACTTCTCTTCAAATCACATTAATCATGTAATGGAAACACACAGCAACGGAACGTACCGGCGTGACTTCAAACACTTTGTTACAGGAAATGTTCAAAATGTCCTCCGTTAGCGAGGATAGATGCATCCACCCTCCATCGCATGGAATCCCTGATGCGCTGATGCAGCCCTGGAGAATGGCGTATTGTATCACAGTCGTCCACAATACGAGCACGAAGAGTCTCTACATTTGGTACCAGGGTTGCGTAGACAAGAGCTTTCAAATGCCCCCATAAATGAAAGTCAAGAGGGTTGAGGTCAGGAGAGCGTGAAGGCCATGGAATTGGTCCGCCTCCACCAATCCATCGGTCACCGAATCTGTTGTTGAGAAGCGTACGAACACTTCGACTGAAATGTGCAGGAGCTCCATCGTGCATGAACCACATGTTGTGTCGTACTTGTAAAGACACATGTTCTAGCAGCACAGGTAGAGTATCCCGTATGAAATCATGATAACGTGCTCCATTGAGCGTAGGTGGAAGAACATGGGGCCCAATCAAGACATCACCAACAATGCCTGCCCAAACGTTCACAGAAAATCTGTGTTTATGACGTGATTGCACAATTGCGTGCGGATTCTCGTCAGCCCAAACATGTTGATTGTGAAAATTTACAATTTGATCACGTTGGAATGAAGCCTCATCCGTAAAGAGAACATTTGCACTGTATGAGGATTGACACATTGTTCGATGAACCATTCGCAGAAGTGTACCCGTGGAGGCCAATCAGCTGCTGATAGTGCCTGCACACGTTGTACATGGTACGGAAACAACTGGTTCTCCCGTAGCACTCTCCATACAGTGACGTGGTCAACGTTACCTTGTACAGCAGCAACTGCTCTGACGCTGACATTAGGGTTATCGTCAACTGCACGAAGAATTACGTCGTCCATTGCAGGTGTCCTCGTCGTTCTAGGTCTTCCCCAGTCGCGAGTCATAGGCTGGAATGTTCCGTGCTCCCTAAGACGCCGATCAATTGCTTCGAACGTCTTCTCGTCGGGACACGTTCGTTCTGGAAATCTGTCTTGATACAAACGTACCGCGCCACGGCTATTGCCCCGTGCTAATCCATACATCAAATGGGCATCTGCGAACTCCGCATTTGTAAACATTGCACTGACTGCAAAACCACGTTCGTGATGAACACTAACCTGTTGATGCTACGTACTGATGTGCTTAATGCTAGTACTGTAGAGCAATGAGTCGCATGTCAACACAAGCACCGAAGTCAACATTACCTTCCTTCAATTGGGCCAACTGGCGGTGAATCGAGGAAGTACAGTACATACTGACGAAACTAAAATGAGCTCTAAAATGGAAATTAAGCGTTTCCGGACACATGTCCACATAACATCTTTTCTTTATTTGTGTGTGAGGAATGTTTCCTGAAAGTTTGGCCTTACCTTTTTGTAACACCCTGTATATATTTTTGTGCTATTTATCTAACGTGTGATCAGTGAAGCCGTATCTTGCTAGTCATGTACAAACTTGTACCTTAAAAGAGAGGAAGACCCTTTAGCATGGAACACGTAATACTTGCAAATGAACTGAGGTCTTAACAAATTTTCCCATCTTTAAAGTGGAAAACTTTACTACTTTCGGAGAGCTTCTGTTCGAAAATGAAACTGGATAACACTTCTGCTTATTTTGATTTCATTTACTGATTATTTGGTTATAGTAGAGTAATAACGCTATGCACAAACGATTAAATACAGCATTGAGAAGATGTTTTTTATTGCAACGTATTTAAACTGAAACAGATATTTGTTCCTAGGTACACGACCGTATTGTACCTTGGAAAGTGTTTTCGCATTTAGAAAAATCTTGATTTTCCAGAGTACTTTCTGCAGTTCCAGACAAAGACTGCAGAAGATAAAAAAATGAAGGCCATCATTCAAAAAGGGAATAAGTAAATATATTAAACTTCTATTACGCGGCCTTCTAGAGCCCAAAGTCTGAAAAGTGTGTGAGGTGTTGCGGACTGAAAGCAACCAATTTGATGAATATCTTGCTGCCGCTGAGAAAAACAAATAAATGTGTCCTGATAGGATGGATACATATGTCCTAGGACAGCACATGCACATAATGTAACACAAAATAATGAATAGAAAAATATATATTACTCAATTTTTCTAATTCTAGGTGCGGTAGTTGTACAATGCAGATTTGTCCTGTAAGGCGTCAGGCAAATCCAACACCTTCCATGGAAACCCTGACATGATAATCAAATCCAGTAGTACGTCACATAGCTCCAAATAAATCGTGACATTAAATTAACCAAAGTAATACGAGTAACGAGTGAGCAAATGGAATACCACAGACTAACACAAGAATGCCTAAATGCATGTCATACCTTCCCACCGTGAGGCAGACGAAGTTCCAAGGGGAGAAACGAGAACAGAAGCCGAGAGCAGAACCGTGTTAAGCTAGAAGGCCCTACAATAGGGAACGGACACCGACGTTGCCAGCTAACCGACAGGACCACCCCCCCCCCCACCCATGTTAAAAGCTAGAGCCCTCCAGAAGAACAGTATAGATCTTACGATAACACTAACACCAGCCGCAAGTTTTAGCGTGAGACTTTTTCGCGTCTCTGTTACCTCAGGACCACCCCCCAGCCCATGTTAAAAGATAGAGCCCTCCAGAACAACACTATAGATCTTACGATAACACTAAAACGGCCACACCAGCTGCAAGTTTTAGCGTGAGACTTTTTCGCGTCTCTGTTACATTGCAAACTTTAAAAAAAATTGCCCCACCATGAAAAGTATAACGTTTCTCATTGGATAGACAGAATTTTTTTGGCGGAGCTTAAGGTTAACACTGAGACCCTGATTGGTCAGATGAAAACACAGCCAGATAGTTTTTTTTAAACCAACTTCGGTAAATTGTAGTAAGGAGAAGTTAGGGGGAGAGTTGCTTCCGAGACGGTGAACTGCAGAAGTCTCATCTGTTACATCCCCGTTTTGCGTAATACTAGTGTCGATCGTCAATTAAAGCTCATGGTATTCACATTTGCTACGTAAGTTAAAATCTGAAACGCGATGATTTTTCTGTTATATAGTTATTGAGAAGTCACATCAGCCACTGTAATTTACGACAAGTTAGATAAGTAATTAAAGATAATTGAGGGTCACTGTAGACCATTTTGATAGATTTCTCTTTAGTGAAACTTAATTTAAACCTAGATTATAGATGTGATATGGCATAGGTCATCCTTAGATCCATTGTAGAACTTGGAAACCCATTCAGGGAATATTCGTTCACATTTTTGTTGAACGCAGTTGGTTTCTATCATCCTGTATTAAAATATTTCCTTTTATCAATAGAGCAATTTATAAACAATATTTTGTGAGAAGAATAAAATTTCCAATGGTAAACTTAACTGCTTTTTCGACGTTATTTTACGAGCTAACTAAAAATAGGAAAGCCTTGACCCCTTCCACTAAATTTAGTTAGTATTAAGATTCTTTTACAGGGAGTGCAGTGGAGCTGACGCTGAAATCATTAAGCATTTGATTATATCATCGCTAGTCTCACTGAACTCTTCTGAACTCTACATGTCATGTGTGGTGTGGCGTCTCCTTACCAGCAACAGGTCCCAGGTTCAAACTAGTCAATTCCCTAAAAAACACGCTCAGAGCGTCGTTGCGCGAAAGTGGTAGGGAGACATGACTTAGAACAAACAGAAACCACGCAGAATGTTATAGAATGGCGACCCTGCCGGGATGGTAAAATACCATGATTGATGGTCGACCACATGCCTACCTAGGTCAGAAAAATATGCTGTTAAAAATTTTCGTAATAAAATTTTTTTTAAAGGCATAAATAGTTGATAACAGTAGCTGCAGCGATAGATAGTAAGAAAGTATTTAATAGAAAGTGGGACATTCTAGCAGAGACAATAGTAAGTTATGAATTTTACAAATTGTTAGAATTAAGTTTTCTCTCCAATGCAAGCGCACAGGTGGCGGATACATCGTTGACAAGTTGGTTCTGACCCAACAAGTAAGTGAATGTATTGTCAAGTCGTGTGTAAAAAAGTTTATGAAACGCGTGAGATCGTATGAGCGCATGTTGACGCGAAGTAGGGCGCGTGAATTGCTTTTAAAACAGAAAATAAGGGATTCGGAAAGATTAGCAATGGCAGGACGAGACCTTGACTGAATTGAGGTAGAGACTCAGCATGAAGATGGACAGAGAATAGAGGACAGTACAACAGACGATGCAGTATGGCGATAAATAGGACAGATAACGCACCATAACGAAGATAATGAACGTCAAGGCATAGAAAACGTAAGTCAGCATACGACAGAGGAGCAGGAAAGTAGAGAGACAATCGATGAGGATTCTAATTTGCGTCTTGAATACGTAGAACCCATAGTACAAGTAATCAGAGCTCCCTCACCACAGAGTACAAGGAATGCGAGCAGAAACGTGTCACAGCACAGTTCAATGCAATCGGTTGCGAACCAACTCTTGGGCGAAAACACAGAGCGTAGGACGTCAGAAGAAAACGAAATAGGACCCACCAATCTGGCAGAATTATTACAATTAATGACGGAAACTATGACAAGACAAGATAAAGAAATTGCGAAGCAAATTCAAATTCAGAATGCTAACCACGAGACGAATGCGTAAGATTTAAGAACAAAACAAAAAATTCAGTTACACCAAAGTCGTATTGAAGACGAGGCAAAAGAATCTCGAGAAGTGACAGGAAACTTAATAACAGGTCACAATCAATTGAGAACATACATTGAAAAGGTACAAGTGGACGTACGAACATTGCGTAATGACATTCAGGTCGAGATCAAAACATTACGTAACAACACCCAGGGAGAAGTCAAGAAACTAGAGAAACAGATAAACGACTTTACTAGACAAGCAGCAGGTACAGCGCGTGAAATTGTTGAAAACAGTGTGTTACATAAACGTATGACAAAAGCAGCGCTGAAAAGATATGATAACCGCATAGTCAAAATAGAAGCGCAAACGAAGCGACAATTTCAGAAATTGCGAACAGAGTTGTTAGCAAACCATTGAAGAGCGTAGTGAACAGGATCGAACAAGCACAAAGTCTGCAACCACATCCGTATCTGTAACAGCGCCGGAAAAACAAACAATTAACGAAGATATCATGCATTTGCGATACCAATCACAGGCGGAATGTAACATACGTGAAATCAGACAGCCTGCACCGCGGGTACGCGAAAGTTACAGTGGACAATATCCAATGGATCTACCACAACCGGAAAGAACGACGGGAGAAATGATCAGAAACAAAAGTGGCGAAGAATCGTGAATTTCATATGGAACTATGACGAAGTACGACAACGATCATTTCCTCACAGTCAGAAAATTTCAACACTTTCGAGAAGGAAACTCATTACATCCACGAACTTTTATTGATCAATTCCGAGTAGGATTACCAGAACACTGGACGCTAGCACACAAATTAGACTTTATATGTGCACACATGTCAGGAACAGTCGCAGAACCATGTAGAATGTTGCAGCGACATGCCGATCGTACGAAGATTTCAGGGAGAAGTTTCTCTCACGATATTGGTCCAGCGAAGCACAGAACAGAGTGAAGTACGAATTATTACAGAACCCATATTTTGAAAATTCAAGTGAGAAGAGTCCCGTGAAATTTTTCGAATTAATGGCAAAAAAAAATCAATGCTTAGATGTACCATACAGTGACGGAGAGTTGATTAAATTATGCGCGATGAAGTTACCATTGAAATACCAGCAATCATTAGTAGGTCGCGGAGGCAATGACGTCGAAGCATTTAAAGGTATTCTAAGAGAACTAGAGTTCATATTTTCGGAAGATGAAGCAAGGAAAAGACGAAGCGCACGTGAAAACGAAAGCAAAAAGCGGTGGAATCCACAAGACACAGTACGAAGAAACTATAATTACGAACCACGTGATAACTTCGCACCGAGAAACGACAATAGATTTCAACAAAGAACCGGTTATGGATTTAAGAGAGAATATGGCAATAACTATAATTCACCCAGGAACGGCAACAACTATTACAGAGGGAATAACGACAACCGGAACGGGTATTGGAGCGCCAACAGACCGACACATTAACAACAAAGATACCACTATCAACAAGCTGATCAAGAAAAGAGAATACAGATAGAAGAGGTGGAGGTAAGACCACCAAACCCCGATAAACGTTCGAATTGACAGCTAAGCGCCCATGCCAAAGAGAATGACGCACCGACCAAGGACAATTGTAGCACCTTGAACAGAGAAGCAAAAATCTTACCACGAGAAGAGAAGAAGAAAGAAACAAATCCGCAGGGACCAGATGAAAACGAAGTCAGGAAAATAGCAATATCGTGTTGGTACGAAATTAATTGGGAGAATACTGACGAGGAAGATGAATTACCTGAGGAATGCACAACGAATGTAGGAGGAAAGGACGAAGTAATGAGTATTGCAGAGCTGTTTGAGACGGAAACCAGGGAAAGCGAATTCAATGAGGATAATGTGCAGTCGACAGAAGTTGAAAATAAGTTACTAGTGGGCATACAACCCAACGTAAATAAGGAAGGAAATTATGAAGCGATAATCAGAGCATTTAGATGCGATTATGTGGAAGTAGCGACGAAGAAGGAGAAGATAGACGAGGATGAAGAAAAAGTAGAGGATGTTGAAGAAAGTGTAAATGAAGGAAGAAATAGAGAAGAGGAAATAAAACAGAGAGAAGTAGCACTCGAAGCTTATCCTACAGAAAGTTCGAATTCACAAGGGAAATTCCTGAACAGACTCATGTATGATTCAGTGGAGGATTCGTTGATGCAAGAAGAAGAAGAACAGAACTAACCCTTTCAAACTCAACCAATTGTGAAGGCCATGGTAAAGCATATCCCATTCAATATTGTAACTGATAGCGGAAGTGAACTGACTGCGATCTCAGAAAATTCATTTATGCAGTGTAATGTCAATCAGGAATTGCCAGTTCCGAAAACACGTAAGATTAAAGAAAGAGGTCCTATTAGAAACAATGCTGCAGAAGTTACGAGACAAACAAGGTTAACTCTTTCGTGTCAAGTTCAAAAGATCGAAGCCAACATCGTGATTATACCGAAACTAACTGTAGATTTGATTATAGGTGCAGATTTTTTAAATGAGAGGCGAGCGATAATAGATATGGGGAAAGGTAGTGTAACATTCGGGAATGTCACACTTCTCTTTGAGCAAAAGCTAAAATTAGAAGAAATACCAGTTATAAACAAACAATTAAGAGCGACATGAGATAAAGAGGATGAAGAATTAGAATGGTATGCACAAAAGGGGGAATCGCCTCAACTCATGTTAGAAGTCCATAAAGAAATCGACGAAAAATTGCAAGAAGTTCAAGGTATTTTGGAACACAGTAAAGAGAATTATAGGGTATTTTACGAGATAAAGCAGAAGTATTTTTACCTAAGACTGGCAGTATTAAACACATTCAGTACAAGATTGAAGTAAAACAGGCAAAACCTTAGGACTTCACCATGTGAGCCATATCAAAAAGTTTGAAGATTAATTTTATTACTGATAAATAATCAGCACAATATTTCAAGATTATGTTGCAGATAAGATCGTCAGGAGAAAGAAGAATGAAGAGAGAGGGAGGTGGGAAAAAGAAAGTAGGTTCAATAAAAACAAAAATAACACCAATAGTACCATAGATTAAGGTGAAGGGATAAAATGTAGATAGTCTAACAGCATGAAATACTAAAATGCTATACACCACGACACTATACAAAAATAAAAAACGGTTTGAGGATTCTTGTAGAAGTTAAGACTCAAAATATCTTATAATTGTAACATGCAAAGGGCGCCGAAATTTGTAAAGCTTTTTAAGAAGGCGTAAAACAATGTAGGTATTAGACATATGTTAGATGATTATAAGTAAAACTTTTTGTAAGAACCATTGTAAAAACTCCAGCAAGGATGAGATGCAACGACCCACAAGTTGCAACGTGAGAAGTATCAAGAAAGAAAAGGACGTAATTAACAAGACACGATTCCTACAAGGCAGAAGTGTTGAGAGAAGGGAAAGGACAGTCAGACCAACAGAGTGTAGCTGAAGTGGGCGGTAAATCTGCTGAACCACAAGGTGGCAGAACCCTGCTGGGACAGAACACAGAACCACAGAGTGGGAGAACCCTGCTGGGACAGAGGGTCTTGGAACGCCCCGACTCAGCAGAGCGAGCAAAAAACGGCCCGACGAGAAGACCGCTTGGGCAAGCCACCACTGGCAAAAAAAGTATGTGTAAAAGTCACACTACTGCTATTAAACAGCACGCTGATGCATGAAACTGAAGAAAACTTCCACAAAGTAAAAATGACACGCCCAAATAATTTATCTAACTGTTACTAAGAGGAGAACTTCAAAGCGACTAGTTATCAATAAATATTTCCATATCCTGCCCAGAGAAGAACCAAGTATCAAGTAAAAAGCAGAGAAAAAGCAGGAAAAACAGAAGTTGAAGACTCGCAAGATTGAGACCAACAAAGAAGATGGGTGAAGAATAGACGACATACCTACCCAAATCCCTATCCTATTGTAAACTAGTCGTCTGCGAAGTATTACTACAAAAAACGACCGCTTTTCGCGACACATAATGATGACTTTCACGCATACAAAGCCAGTAAACCACGAGATTCTGCACTCACAGCTCCATTCCATTATGGGACCTCCACAACAGCAACACACACTTGCAAATCCAACAAGGAACGACGAACGAAGCTGTACATCAAATACTTGCCCATATCCATCTCGCTGAAGTCCATCACCTTCATGCAAAAACATTCGCCAACCTCATGCTTAGACATTCATAGGATTGTGTGAATGTGTGAAATCAAATTATGTGATGTAGGAATTGTGCAAAAGAAACGTGTGAGAAACTAAATAAGTTAAGCACACCAGACTGCTAATAAACCACAAAATAACAGTCATTGACTATGAAGTAAAAAATAGACTACCGATAAAAATAAGTCATTAGTTCTGAAATGGACAGTATATAAAGAACAAAAGTGGCACATAATAAACACTAAAACTATATGCCACTTATTTTCTCCTCCTAAAAATAAAAGAATAACTATATTTTACTTATTTTCTCCTTATAAAAACAAAGAATAAAAAATTATCTTGTTGGATGTTTTCCCTTTTTTTTACATTTGTACCATTTGTTAGGATAATATCTCAATACTTGTGTATGTATATTTCTTTGTCAGAACAATTCTTCGAAATAATTCTTATTTGTTAGTGTAACAATAATGAAATGAGTATCTAGAAACAAAAAACATTTTACTTGTACATGATATTTAGAAAATGTATTAGGAATAGATTTTACTTAATTACTACATTTATAAAAAAAAAATATTTCTAAGAAAATAGATGTGAAAGACTCCTCACTTTCGATAACAAACTTCTTAAAAAACAAACTTCACACTAAAATAAAGAAAGAAAATAAATTAAAAATTAATAATAATAATAATAATATAAAAATATTCTTCTCATGTCAATATAAACATATTTTTGAGAATAATGTGGAAGAATATAAAAATATAAATTAGTAATACAAACTAGCATAGAACCAGAATAATGTGGCTGAACAGTAGGCAACAAGATTTAGATAAAGAAATAATTTTTGACTGACTTGGACAACGTTTCAATCATTGCCTAAAATCAGTGCAAAAATTAAGTTCGAAAGGGGGTGATATGTAAGGTGTCAGGCAAATCCAATAACTTCCATGGGAACCCTGACATGATAAGCAAATCCAGTAGTACGTCACATAGCTCCAAATAAATCGTGACAATAAATTAACCAAAGTAATACGAGTAACGAGTGAGCAAATGGAATACCACAGACTAACACAAGAACGCCTAAATGCATGTCATACATTCCCACCGTGAGGCAGACGCAGTTCCAAGGGGAGAAACGAGAACAGAAGCCGAGAGCAGAACCGTGTTAAGCTAGAAGGCCCTACAATAGGGGACGGACACCGACGTCGCCAGCTAACCGACAGGACCACCCCCCGCCCATGTTAAAAGCTAGAGCCCTCCAGAAGAACAGTATAGATCTTACGATAACACTAACACCAGCCGCAAGTTTCAGCGTGAGACTTTTTCGCGTCTCTGTTACGTCAGGACCGCCCCCCAGCCCATGTTAAAAGATAGAGCCCTCCAGAACAACACTATAGATCTTACGATAACACTAAAACGGCCACACCAGCTGCAAGTTTTAGCGTGAGACTTTTTCGCGTCTCTGTTACATTGCAAACTTTAAAAACATTGCCCCACCATGAAAAGTGTAACGTTTCTCATTGGATAGACAGAATTTTTGTAGGCGGAGCTTAAGGTTAACACTGAGACCCTGATTGGTCAGATGAAAACACAGCCAGATAGTTTTTTTTTAAACCATCTTCGGCAAATTGTAGTAAGGAGAAGTTAGGGGGAGAGTTGGTTCCGAGACGGTGAGGTGAGTGGAGCTGTGCTGCCCACCGCCACCTGACTAACACCAACAAGGTAATGAACACACGCGATGCCGCATTTTTGAGCGCATAAGGCTTCACTCAGAACTGCAGAAGTCTCATCCGTTACAGCCCCTTTTTACGTAATACTAGTGTCGATCGTCAATTGAAGCTCATGGTATTCACATTTGCTACGTAACTTAAAATCTGAAACGCGATGATTTTTCTGTTGTATAATTATTGAGAAGCCACATCAGCCACTGTAATTTACAACAAGTTAGATAAGTAATTAAAGATAATTGAGGGTCACTGTACACCATTTTGATAGTTTTCTCTTTTGTGAAACTTAATTTAAACCTAGATTATAGATGTGATATGGCATAGTTCACGCTTCGATCCATTGTAGAACTTGGAAACCCATTCAGGGAATATTCGTTCACATTTTTGTTGAACGCAGTTGGTTTTTGTCATCCTATGTTAAAACATTTCCTTTTATCAATATTGCAATTTATAAACAATATTTTGTGAGTAGAATAAAATTTCCAATGGTAAACTTAACTGCTTTTTCGACGTTACTTTACGAGCTAACTAGAAATAGGAAAGCCTTGAACCCCTTCCACTAAATTTAGTTAGTATTAAGATTCTTTTACAGGGAGTGCAGTGGAGCTGACGCTGAAATCATTAAGTATTTGGTTATATCATCGCTAGTCTCACTGAACTCTTCTGAACTCTACATGTCATGTGTGGTGTGGCATCTCCTTAACAGCAACAGGTCCCAGGTTCAAACTAGTCAATTCCCTAAAAAACACGCTCAGAGCGTCGTTGCGCGAAAGTGGTAGGGAGACACGACTTAGAACTACAGACACCACGCAGAATGTTAGAGTCCTATCTGTCCTGCATTGACTACACATCCATGAACCAAACTAAATAATGTTCTTTGAACTAAATTCGGAAGAAAACTAATCTTGTCTTGATGTACTACTCGATGAACAGTTCTAAACTAACAGAACAGAGTTACATCTCTAAGCAGGCGGTCTCTGTCTACACACGATATTTCTATTCAGCGTCCTGTTTCTACTGAAGAGGAATCACTATCCATCGGCCACTGTTTCTGTCTCACTCGACGACTTGAAAACACGACGGAATTTCTGCAGGAAACTCTTAGCAAGACTCTGACTGACCTACGACTTGTAACTGACAACTTCTGCTCGTGCACGGTATCTTAAGCCCGTGTTTTTCTTCCTGGTGGCGCTGCCGCTCCAAATCGCGTGATTCTCGAGGACAACGTGACTGGTTTACTCTCAGTGATGTTCCCGCTCTTGGCGGACGTCCACAGTACTTCTGGTACGAACTGCCTCTGACTCTTCTTGTGTTGTATCTCAGCACACTACATACGGCACAATTGTCTCCCCAATCTTAATTATGCCTCGCTGCGATTGGATCGCATTGATGAACGTCATTAATTTCATTCGTTACAACAGTACTTTATGGATAGCTACACTCGAATGTATCACGGGCAGTCTTCTTGTCCTTCACCAGAGACAGCTGCACTAGTTTTCATCAGGCTCTAAATCGCTTGAGAAGTGCACGGTTACATCAATGTGTGTATTGCAATCGTACGAGTATGAACGATTTGCGTCACGAGTAGGGGGAAGTGAGGAATTTGGGGGATCTAAGACATTTTGACTATGACCTTCAGTCTATAATACCTAGAGTCTCCGAATTTCGTATGGCAGTAGCATATTTTGTTTATTGTAACATATCTTAAAAATATAAATACAAAGCTACATGATGTAGAAAAAAATTATAAGTATTACATCATTGCATTGCCTAAAATGCATTGGGTAAAATGACTCAGTAATTGGGGTTAATTGGCGCAAGGACTGGTTTAAAGTATTTAATTCCACACATCTTAAAGCACAAAATTTATACACTCCTGGAAATGGAAAAAAGAACACATTGACACCGGTGTGTCAGACCCACCATACTTGCTCCGGACACTGCGAGAGGGCTGTACAAGCAATGATCACACGCACGGCACAGCGGACACACCAGGAACCGCGGTGTTGGCCGTCGAATGGCGCTAGCTGCGCAGCATTTGTGCACCGCCGCCGTCAGTGTCAGCCAGTTTGCCGTGGCATACGGAGCTCCATCGCAGTCTTTAACACTGGTAGCATGCCGCGACAGCGTGGACGTGAACCGTATGTGCAGTTGACGGACTTTGAGCGAGGGCGTATAGTGGGCATGCGGGAGGCCGGGTGGACGTACCGCCGAATTGCTCAACACGTGGGGCGTGAGGTCTCCACAGTACATCGATGTTGTCGCCAGTGGTCGGCGGAAGGTGCACGTGCCCGTCGACCTGGGACCGGACCGCAGCGACGCACGGATGCACGCCAAGGACCATTCGCAACCGTCTCCATGAAGCTGGGCTACGGTCCCGCACACCGTTAGGCCGTCTTCCGCTCACGCCCCAACATCGTGCAGCCCGCCTCCAGTGGTGTCGCGACACGCGTGAATGGAGGGACGAATGGAGACGTGTCGTCTTCAGCGATGAGAGTCGCTTCTGCCTTGGTGCCAATGATGGTCGTATGCGTGTTTGGCGCCGTGCAGGTGAGCGCCACAATCAGGACTGCATACGACCGAGGCACACAGGGCCAACACCCGGCATAATGGTGTGGGGAGCGATCTCCTACACTGGCCGTACACCACTGGTGATCGTCGAGGGGACACTGAATAGTGCACGGTACATCCAAACCGTCATCGAACCCATCGTTCTACCATTCCTAGACCGGCAAGGGAACTTGCTGTTCCAACAGGACAATGCACGTCCGCATGTATCCCGTGCCAGCCAACGTGCTCTAGAAGGTGTAAGTCAACTACCCTGGCCAGCAAGATCTCCGGATCTGTCCCCCATTGAGCATGTTTGGGACTGGATGAAGCGTCGTCTCACGCGGTCTGCACGTCCAGCACGAACGCTGGTCCAACTGAGGCGCCAGGTGGAAATGGCATGGCAAGCCGTTCCACAGGACTACATCCAGCATCTCTACGATCGTCTCCATGGGAGAATAGCAGCGTGCATTGCTGCGAAAGGTGGATATACACTGTACTAGTGCCGACATTGTGCATGCTCTGTTGCCTGTGTCTATGTGCCTGTGGTTCTGTCAGTGTGATCATGTGATGTATCTGACCCCAGGAATGTGTCAATAAAGTTTCCCCTTCCTGGGACAATGAATTCACGGTGTTCTTATTTCAATTTCCAGGAGTGTATATTGAATATTAAGTTTATTAAAGAAAACGCTTATCGAGGTGGTTTTTTTTTTTCTGTGGCGCTACAGTCCAGGATGAACCTTGGCCCTCCCAACGAGCTTCCGCCGTCCATCACGGTCGCACGCTACCCACCTCCGGTTTGTGCATCCAAGCTTCCGTAGGTCTTCTTCCACTCCATCCAGCCATCTTGCTCGAGGTGGACCTCGCCCTATTTGTCCTTATGGATTATCGAAGAGAATCTTCTTCATCACTTCAGACTCCTCCATTCTTGCCAGATGACCCGCCCATCTTATCCTTCGTGAACGTATGATTTTTGTTACAAGAGCATCGGCAATATATCGTACAATTCTGCGTTGTAACTTTTCCTCCATTGTTCTCTCTCATACACAGGGCCAATTATTCTCCTCAGAATTTTCCCCTCAAATCCGTCGGGCAACCTTGCATCGGTTTCCGTCAAGGGCCATATTTCCGAAGCATAAGTGAGACTGGTCTAACAAGGTTTTTTTTTGCATTTTTTACTTTTCTTGTGTGGAATAGTGCCTTTCTATCCAGTGACGATGGGCCTCCAACGGTGTCCACAGGAGTTTAGGTAACAATTCCCCTTCTTCTGCATGAGCCCGTGAATATTAGTCTATGACCATGGGCCTCAAATGGTGGCCACAAGAATGTAACCAATACTCCCACTTCTCCAGCACAAACGCAGGAAAACCCGTGCTTCATTGCAGGGGTGTCTCAACATATTCCAGCCAAAAGGCGTAAACATTTTGCCGTAGAAAGTTGGTCACCAAGAGTTCGAAAAATGTCTCTGAGCACTATGAGACTTAAGTGCTGAGGTCATCAGTCCCCTAGAACTTAGAACTAGTTAAACCTAACCTAAGGACGTCACACATATATGGCAAAGGCAGGATTCGAACCTGCGACCGTAGCGGTCACGCGGTTCCAGACCGTAGCACCTAGAACCGCTCGGCCACCCCGGCCGGCTCCCTGACAGTATTATAACAATAATGGACACCGAGACATCCTCAAGAAGTTCCCAGCAGAGGGGTCTAAAAGTCGATTATTTTAGAGAAAATACGACGCGGCCTAACAACCCAGAAGATCTTAACTTTAGTGACAACGGCCACGAAAGCCTGCAGACTTACACATAAGACTAGTTCTCACAGTCAAAGACATACCGTGCGTCATGTTACCACATGCCCCAAATTCCCCCAATCTCCCCTAGTCCTTACCACTGGTAGTTTAATGCAACGAAGTTGTTTAAGAATGCATTCGCCGAAAAGTTAGAGTTTGACGAAATTGTCGTCCAGTTTGGGTGTCCCTGATCCAGGCGCCGCGCCTCAGCGCTGGCTGCGTAGCCGGAAGAGCGCCGAGGCGGCAGACGCGGCGGTAAACAGGCAGCGGGAGTCAGGTTAACAAGACGGGCGTCCGCAGGCCGCTGGTTTCGGCGGCGGTGGTGCGCGCATATCGGTTTCGGATATCGATCCCGTCCTCGGGAACGGCGGTGGAGGCGGCGGGAGCGCCGGGGCGAGGTGTGCGGCGCAGCTGTTCGCCAGCGCGCCCGCCGAGGATTAACGGCACGCAGCCCGCAGGTGAGCGCCAGAGACGCCCTCTGCCTGCTGCAGCGCGCACTACTCGCGCTGACAGCGCCACCGCACTCCGACACGCACAGTAGCGGCGCTCCGACTAATTTCTGTCGTGCACTGCGGCCGGTAAGCCACACTACACAGCTACGATGTACGCAGATAGCAGCTTTTCCATTGGCATGTAACGTGGTTTCTTACAAGCCTCAGCGCATGTAGCACAATATACTGCTGCAACGATTGGAGGAAGACACCACATTTATTCTTCTTTACGCTTCTGCAGACGTGAGGTCAAATGAGGCAGCATTGGTTTGTTTGGGGGAAGAGACCAAACAACGAGGTCATCGGTCTCATCGGATTATGGAAGGATGGGGAAGGAAGTCGGCCGTGCTCTTTCAAAGGGACCATCCCGGTATTTGCCTGGAGCGATTTAGGGAAATCACGGAAAACCTAAATCAGGATGGCCGGACGCGGGATTGAACCGTCGTCCTCGCGAATGCGAGTCCAGTGTCCTACCACTGCGCCACCTCGCTCGGTATGAGACAGCAGGCATTTCTAAAAACCTTGGAGGACGTGCCAACCAAAGGATTATTCATTTTAATTTGTAGGATGTTTGAGTAGGCGACATACCATCACCTTCTCGGGAAAACATCGTCAACGAAATCTCGAAGACAGAATGGGCAGATAAGTGCAAGAACTATCTCGCACTCTGGTTAATATCTAGCTCCTCAAAGCTGCTGACATTAATAACATGAAGAAAGTTGAAAAGAAAAACTGAGGATCTGATAGATGACGATCAGTTTGGCTTTCAGAAGGGTAAAGGTATTAGAAAGGCAGTTCTGATGTCGCGTTTGATAATGGAAGCAAAACTGAAGAAAAATCATGGTACCGTTTACAGACTTTCGCCTCCTAACAAAAGCGTTCGGCAGTGTGAAACAGTAGTCTACAATGTGCTCGAAATTCTAAGGAACATGTGTGAAAATTATTTATTTGTAATATCTGCTACCAGTCACTCTTTCATTTTTTGTTTTATGTTTAATGCAACATAATACAAAGCGTTTCGTACATGTTCTGTTCATCTTCAGGCGTTTATACATACATACATAGAGAAATGTTACTTAAAAATAAACCGTCTTAAACTAGATTAATCTAGAGCTCTTTGTCTATGGTTTGTTACTGTAGCGGCTGGTGTGGCATTTGGCGTGGCGGGAGGAGGGGGCAATGGATGGCCATAAATCGAAGTCAGTGACGTCTTCTGCTGGTTTTCTTCCTTGTGGTTGACTATGTATGATATCACAGTCATTTCATCACCTTGCATCTTCACTTGCGTCACTGGTGTAATGGTCGAGTTGTTGATTAACATTACACTATTGCACATTGTATTTTGTCACTGATTTCCAACGTAATTCACGGTACAAATTGTTTCGACATACATGTAAACATTATGCACGTAACACAAGATGGCGGATTTGTAGCATGTGAGTCAGTATCGATTATCGAGGTTTTGTATCGATATTCTTGGTACTGACAGATTCGTAGTCATTTATTTACATTGACACATCTTGAATCTATTGAGTTAGAACTGGCGTAAGTAACATTTCTCTATGTATGTATGTGTGTACAATCGCCTGAAGATGAACACAACGTGTTCGAAACGCGTTGTTTTATGTTAGATTAAACATTAAGTGACTGGTAGCAGAAATTACAAATAAATAATTATCCCACACAGTCACGGTGCACAAACATAGCCATTATCTCCGAGAATAAATACATATGTGAAATCTGTAACAAAAGACAGGTAATACACATTATGTACAAGAATCCAGATAGAAAATTATGTATGGATGATCAAGAACGGAGTGCTCGGATTGAAAAGGGTGTAAGGCAGGATGTAGCCGTTTTCCCCTATTTCCAACGAAGAAAGATTGACGGATATACAAGAAAGTCTTAGGAGTAGCATTACAATTGAGGGTGAAACGTTTTCATAACGACTTTTGTTGATGACATTGCGATCCTCGATGAAAATGAAGAAGAATCACAGGTTTTATATTAATAGAAACTGTTATGTAGGCATGCAGTTCCTATTCTTTGTTAAAGGTTTTCCTGACTACTGCATTGTTATTTATTTACTGTTCAATTTTTTACTTTTTCATTGCATTACCACCATACTGTCAAATATGTTACTTACTGTATGTTCCTGCTTCAGTCTAGACGTGTTACTTCTCTTCCAATGTTGTTTGAAACCTTTGTAACTTCTTTGACGATAATACTCAGAAAATGTCCGAAGATGGCCTTGTAAGCCGAAAACCGATTAACACAATAAAAGTAATACTGTAGAACAAAAGCAAACTGGTGCTGTTATTTATTAATTACAGGTTCTGTTGAAGGGAATGAACAGTGTAATGAGTACAAAAAAGCCATGTAAAGTAAACCGAAAATAGATAAAAGTAATGAGAAATAGCAGAAACTAGATTAGTGAACCACTTAAAACCAAAATTTGGAACCGTGATGTACAAGAAGTTAGGGATTTCTTCTACCTTGGAAGTCAAATAACACATGACAGATGAAGCGAGTCAAAGAGGACATAAAGATCAGACTAGCAGAGGCAAGGTTGTCATTTCTAGCCAAAAGAAATCTCCTGGTATCAAGCGTCGCCTTTGATTTGAATAGGAAATTTCTGACTATGTGCGTATGAGGCACACTATAGTATGGAAGTGAATCAAGGCCAGTGGGAAGACCAAGAGAAGAGAATCGAAACATTAGAGATGTGGTGCAACAGAAGGAAGCTGACATTACGTGGATTGATTAGACAAGGAATGAGGAGCTTCTCCACAGAATAGTCGATGAGCGGAACATGTGGAAACACTGACTGTCCTGGACGAAAGGACATTTGTTAAACACTAGAGATTAACTTTGTGTTACTTGAGGGACTTTTAAGATTAAACAGAGACTAAAATGTAACCAACAAATAACAGGGTACGTTGAGTTCATGTGCTACGGGTTAGCACGGTGTAGGGAAGCAGCCTACTCACGCTGTAGTAAATTCACAGCAGTCTTTCCATTGTGTGCCAGCCAGTCTGCTGTAACTAGCTCTGACGTCATAAATGTTGTGCAATACTTTAAAAATCAAGCAAATAACCTAAAACATTTCTAGCATGTCAGGAATAATGCTAAATTAATGTGTGTTGAATATCAGTTCGATAACTTAAGCCAGTTTCGAAATTTGGACGTTTTTCTGTAAAAATCATTGGCGCAACAGAAAAGAGCTAGAGACTTCAAAATTCATCTTTCATAATAATTTAATAAAAACAGTACTTTGGATTTCACAAATTAAGATTTTAGTGAAAATTCATGATTTTCTGGTTTTCGTCTCAAAATTTAAGGAAGCAAGATAGATTAAGTAGGCTAATAAATAAGGCTAGGATGTTTAGATTTAAATAGGTTGGAGATCCGCTATAGCTATGAAGATGTGAAAAGTTTCATTTGAATACCTATAAAATTATAGCGATAGCGTATCTCCAAAGTGTCAGTTCAGAGCTCGTCTACTGCGTGCAGTGTAATTAAATTAATTCTCTCGCCCAAAATATTTAACTTAGCCACGTCAAAATTTTATTATCAATACTTAACTGCGTGCTGAATGCACATTTAAATTAAGAGCTTCATCGGCCATCAGCAAGAGAAGCTATGATTTATTCGGTAACTTAAAGTGGTGCATTTCTAGCCCAGCGGCTAGTCGGGAGAGCCGATTTGATCACGCGTTCCCTTAGCCGTCCGCACCGCGGCTTTATATATAAGAACGCTGCGCGAGGAAGGAAGGCCCCAGTTCTCTCCAGACGCTGAATGACACGCCATCTGTGTCGGGAGTCGCGTCGCGTCGGTATCACAGCTACAAACAGCCTCGGATGCCGTATTAAGTAACTCGAGATGCGCGTAACCAGGAAATCATTTGCGAGTGAAGTGTTAATTCTGGGATGATTTTCATTATCTACCTTCAGTTTGCGTATTGTCGTATTTTCAGGTGCCGTCGCGGGACAAACATTCTACCATTATTTAGCGTGGCGTTTGATGAAATTTTATCATCAAATTATGGCGAGCACTCATTTTAACATTTAATTCGGATATTTATAGTTGCATCAGCGCATTAGACTCTGAACTGCTCTGTTAGTTAGGTTGTATGGATACTTGTGTTTTTTCATCTGTGACTTTCAGAATATACTCAACTATTTTGGAATATCGTTTTTGATTATAAATCCTGGACAATCTCCTAATTCCTCAGAGCTATTAGCTGCAACTATAATTGTATTCTCAGATGAAGTGGGCACTAGGAATTACAGGCTTCACGTTTTGTTAAATCACTTTCTGGTTGCTAAAGTGTAATTAGAGAGCCAGTGTTGAGAACGGCGAAAGACAGCATAAATAACATTCTAAATAATAGGAACTGATTTTACATTCAAACATATATATAGCAATCATATAAATTATCCGCCGCCCCACAACGGGAGCGTTTTAACTGCCAGAAAAAAAGGCTGCACAGCCTGAGAACGAAACTCCACAATCAACAAAAATCGACACACACAGCAGTAGCCAGTTCCGTACTTGAGCAAGGGACAACAGGCCAAAATACGCCATCTTCAACTGAGACCTCTTTTGCATGTGAAGTAACTAGATTAACTAAAATTATATAAGGATTGGAAAATCAATTAAAGCGTACAAATGCCCAAATCACCAGTCTCTATGAAAAATTATCACGTGACAAGGAAAATGCCTATAGAAATAACAACAGGTAGCCACAGAAATATCATAGAAAACTAACGACCAAAAGCAAGCACGTTTTTAAGAATATGGGTTCCACGGTTTTAGAAAAAGACGTTCTTGACGTAGCGTTTTGCCGTCCATTGAGTGAAAACTTAGGTCAAGATACAAAGACAAAAGGAAGTTCATAAATATTTCTTCTACAACATGTTTTATCTCAGTCATTCCACTTATTGTTACTCTGTTTATATTTATTTTACTCTCAATTATATCCCGTGATAGTTTACTAACGTTTCAGACTTAGTACTATAATAAGCATTTCATAAATTTCATTACATTCTCGCGGCGTACATGATGTCGAGGTACGGCCAGCTTTCTCGCCACTTTGAGGCGTTGGTGCCTCTCCCATCCGCAGACTGTACCGACTCAACAGTGTCTCAATTCTAATGGTACGTGCGCATTGAACGGCGACGTAGCTATCTACAATGGAAACTACTCTATGTACACAATCAGCAGCAAAATAAGTACGAAAAATTCCGCATAGTAGTTGTTTGGACATACACTAAAATTCCACAACATGGGGAATAGTACTTTGAAAGATATTTAGCATACCTTTCCCATTTCTTCCGAATAACAGCCATATGTCCAAACAACTACTCCTTTTTCTTTCAGATAGCCCAAAATTTTAGAAACACTGTTTTTCTTATTTTTATTTGCGTTAATAAGCCACACGAGAATTTAAAATACACTCAAAGCTACCCTTCCGTTAGGTGCTACCGACAACATAAGGTAAATACCAAAATTTCTGCATAATTGATCTCATGCTGCATGCTTATAAACTGCTGATTAGTGTTCTGCAAGAAGAATGAAGAACACTTGTGGAATGTGACATTCAGCATAATCAGCACAAAGCAGGTATTGAAGTTAAGCAAAGCAAATAGGTAAATGATAAACAGTGGTAGGTGGGAGCATAGGAACTTGGGCACTACATAGTATTAGAAGTGAAAGAAGCCTCTTATCTAGGAAGAAAACAATAACCAGTGCGGCTGAGTCACTGAAAAATCACAAAACAAACTTGTACAGATGAACAAAACAATTTTGTTTTTAATCAAAGAGGTCATTTGTGGATCATCAGTGTTCCGATAAGGCCCACCACAAATTTGTCTCCTGTACTAAAGTCTTCATCTCTGAGTAACACTGGCACCCAGCGTCCTGAATTATTTGTTGGATATGTTCGAACCTCTGACATTCGCTAGAGTTTTATCCCTTACAGACCCCGCAAGTACCATAGTACATGACCAATCATAGCGTCCCTTCATCTCTTTCAACATTTTTCACAAGTTCCTCTCCTCGCTCATTTCTTATCACTCCACAAAGTTTTATACATTCTTCTGTACTACTACATCTCAAACGCTCTTTTGTTCCGATTTTCCCCGCAGTCCAAGCTTCTCTACCATACAATACTGTGCTCCATATGTACGTTCTCAGAAATTCCTTTCCTAGATTAAAGCGTATGTTTTACACTAGTAAATTTGTCTTGTGCTTTTTGCCAATATTAGTCTACTCTCCGTATCGTCCTTGCTCCGTCCATCACGTGTTATTTTGCTACCTAGATAGCATGGTTCCTTACCTTCTTATACTTCTTGATCCTCAATTCTGATGTTAAATTTCGCACTTTTCTCACTTCCGCTACTTCTCATTCCTTTTTTCGATTTACTCGAAATACATATTCTGTACTCGACTGTTGATTCCACTCAATACATCCTGTAATTCTTCTTCGCTTTCACAGAATAGCAGTGCCATCAGCGAATCTTGTCATTTATATCTTTTCACCTTGAATTTTAATCCCACTCCTCAACCATTCTTTTATTTCCGTCATAGCTACGTCTATGTACATAATGAACGGTTGGGACCAAAGACTAAATACTCGTACTTGTGCTACTTCCTTTTTAATCCAAACACTTCGTTCTTGGTATTCCGCTCTTATTGTTTCCTCTTGGTTCTTATACGTACTGTATAATTCCCATCTTTATCTATACTTTGCCCTTATTGTTCTCAGAATTCCAAAGACCTTCCACCCTGTAAGTGCCATCGTTTTTCATCTGTCATGCTTTCAATGCCACCCCCACGTCGGAGCTGCCTCTGTGGCGCCTTTGCCTTTCCTAAACCCAAACTCATCGTCATCTAACAGGTACTCAATTTTTTCCATTCCCCTCTATATTATTCTTGTCAGCAAATTGTATGCATGTGCTTTGAAGCTGATTTTGCGCAACTCTCACAGTTACCAGCTCTTGCTGCGTTCGGAACTGTGTGGCCGATGCTTTTCCAAATATATAATGGTATATCGCCAGTCTAATACATTCCACGCGCCAATGTGAATAGTCATTGCTACTTTCCCAAATGATTTTAAAAATTCCGAAGGAATGGTATATACACTATGTGATCAAAAGTATCAGGACACCTGCCTGAAAATAGTTTACAAGTTCGTGGCGCCCTCCATCGGTAATGTTGGAATTCAATATTATGTTGGCCCAAACTTAGCCATGAAGACAGCTTCCACCTCGCAGACATACATTCAATAAGGAGCTGGAACGTCTCTTTGGGAATGGCATCCCATTCATCACCGATTGCTGCACTGAGGAGAGGTATCGATGGACGTCGGTGAGGCCTGGCACGAAGTCGGCGTTCCAAAACATCCCAAATGTATTCTATAGTAATTGAAGAACTGTCATTATGATCTCACCATTGGCAAAAGATTCCGGAATAGCCCCCATTCAGATCTCCGGGAGGGGACTGCCAAGGGGAGGTTACGATGAGAAAAAGATTGAATAACCAACGAAACGATAACGTTCTATGAGTCGGAGCGTGGAATGTCAGAAGCTTGAACATGGTAGGGAAACTAGAAAATCTGAAAAGGGAAATGCAAAGGTTCGATCTAGATATAGTAGAGGTCAGTGAAGTGAAGTGGAAAGAAGACAAGGATTGCTGGTCAGATGAGTATAGGATAATATCAACGGCAGCAGAAAATGGTATAACGGGAGTAGGATTCGTTATGAATAGGAAGGTAGGGCGGAGAGAGTGTTACTGTGAAAAATTCGGTGACAGGGTTGTTCTTATCAGAGTTGACAGCAATGCAACACCGACAACTATAGTTCAGGTATACATTCCGACGTCGCAAGATGAAAGTGTATGAGGATATTGAGAGGGTAACACAGTATGTAAAGAGAGATGAAAATCTAATAGTCATGGGGGACTGGAATGCAGTTGTAGGGGAAGGAGTAGAAGAAAAGGTTACAGGAGAATATGGGCTTGGGATAAGGAATGAAAAGGGAGAAAAACTAATTGTTGTGTAACAAGTTTTGGCTAGTAATAGCGAACACTCTGTTCAATAATCACAAGAGGAGGAGGTATACTTGGAAAAGGCCGGGTCATACGCGAAGAATTCAATTAGATTACATCATGGTCAGACAGATTCCGAAAACAGATACTGGATTGTAAGGTGTATCCAGGAGCAGATATAGACTCAGATCACAATACTGTTGTGATGAAGAGTAGGCTGAAGTTCAAGACACTGGTCAGGAAGAATCAATACGCAACGAAGTGGATACGGAAGTACTAAGGAATGACGAGATACCTTTGAAGTTCTCTAAGGCTATAGACACAGCAATAAGGAATAGCTCAGTAGGCAGTACAGTTGAATAGGAATGGACGAATCTAGAAAGGACCATCACAGAAGCTGGGAAGGAAAACATAGGTACAAAGAAGGTAGCTGCGAAGAACCATGGGTAACAGAAAAAATACTTAAATTGATCGACGAAAGGAGGAAATATAAAAAGGTTCCGGGAAACTCAGGAATACAGAAATACAAGTCTCTGAGGAATGAAATAAATAGGAAGTGCATGGATGGTAAGACGAAATGGCTGCAGGAAAAATGTGAAGACATCCAAAAGGAAATGAAAGTCGGAAGGACTGACTCAGAATACAGAAAAGTCAAGACAATCTTGGGTGACATTAAAAGCAGGGATGATAACAGTAAGAGTGCAACGGTAATCCCACTGCCAAATGCAGAGGAGAGAGCGGATAGGTGGAAAGAATACATTGAAAGCCTCTATGAGGTGGAAGATTTGTCTGATGTGATAGAAGAAGAGACAGGAGTCGATTTAGAAGAGATAGGGGATTCAGTATTAGAACTAGAGTTTAAAAAAGCTTTGGAGGACTTAAGGTCAAATACGGAAGAAGGGGTAGATAAAATTCCATCAGAATTTCTAAAATCATTGGAGGAAGTGGCAACAAAACCACTATTCACGTTGGTGTGTAGAATGTATGAGTCTGACGGCATACCATCTGACTTTCGGAAAAGCATCATCCACACAATTCCGAAGACGGCGAGAACTGACAAGTGCGAGGATTATGGCACAATAAGCTTAACAGTCATTCATCCAAGTTGCTTACAAGAATAATATACAGAAGAATGTAAAAGAAAATTGAGGATGCGCTAGATGACGATCAGTTTGGCTTTAGGAAAAGTAAAGGGACGAGAGAGGCAATTCTGACGTTGCGGTTAACAATGGAAGCAAGACTAAAGAAAAATTAAAACACGTTCATAGGATTTGTCGGCCTGGAAGAAGCGCCCGACAATTTAAAATGGTGCAAGATGTTCGAAATTCTGAAAAAAGTAGGGGTAAGCTATAGGGAGAGACGGGTCTTACAAAATATGTATGACAGCAAAGAGGGAATAATAAGAGTGGACGACCAAGAACGAAGTGCTTGTATCAATAAGGGTGTAAGACAAGGCTGTAGCCTTTCGTCCCTACAGTTCGATCTGTACGCCGACGAAGCAATGATAGAAATAAAAGGAAGTATCAGGAATGGAATTAAATTTCAATGTGAAACAATATCAATGGTACGTTCGCTGATGACATTGCTATCTTGAGTGAAAGTGAAGAAGAATTACATGATCTACTGAACAGAATGAACAGCTAATGAATACAGAGTATGGATTGAGAGTAAACTGAAGAAAGGCGAAGGTAATGAGAAGTAGAAAACAAGAACAGCGAGAAACTTAATATCAGGATTGATCGTCACGAAGTAGATGAATTTAAGGAACTCTGCTACCTAGGCAGTAAAATAACCAATGACGGACGGAGCAAGGAGGACATTCAAAGCAGACTAGCAATGGCAAAAGGGGCATTCCTGGCCAAGAGAAGTCTACTAATATCAAATACCGGCATTAATTTGAGGAAGGAATTTCTGGGAATGTCCGTTTGGAGTACAGCATTGTATGGTAGTGAAACATGGACTGTGGGAAAACCGGAACTGAATAGAATCGAAGCATTTCAGATGCGGTGCTACAGACGAATGTTGAATATTAGTGGGATTGATAAGGTAAGGAATGAGGAGGTTCTGCACATAATCAGAGAGGAAAGGAACATGTGGATAACACTGATAAGGAGAAGGGACAGTATGACACGACATGTGTTAAGACATGACTTCCATGGCACTAGAGGGAGCTGCTACACAGGGCAAAAACTGTAGAGGAATAGATTGGAATACGTCCAGTAAATAATTAAGAACCTAGGCTGCAAATGCTAGTCTGAGATGAAGAGGCTGGAACACGAGAGAAATTCCTGGAGGGCCGCACCAAAGCAGACCATAGACTGATGACCAAAGAAAAAAAATAAATAAAAGTTCAGGTCAGGACTCTCATTACAGGAATGTTATTGTCGTGTAATCACTCCGCCACAGGCCGTGCATATGAACCGGTGTTCGATGGTGTTGAAAGATGAAATCGCTATCCCCGAATTGCTCTTCAACAGTGGGAAGCAATAATGTGTTTAAAATATCAAAGTAGGTCGCTGTTGCGATAATGCCACGAAAAACAACAAGGGATGCAAGTCCCCTCGAAGAAAAACACGACCACACCATAACACCAACGCCTCCGAATTTTACTGTTGGCACTACACACGCTGGTAGATGACGTTCACCGGGCATCGGATCGCAACGTTGTGTACAGTGATTCGTCACTCCACACAACGTTTTGCCAGTGTTCAATTGTCCAACGTTCGCGCTCCTCACACCAATCGAGGCGTCGTTAGGCGTTTACCGGCGTGATCTGTGGCTTATGAGCAGCCGCTCGAACGCTCGAACTTGAAATACAAGTTTTCTGACATCCCACCTAACTGTCACAGTACTTGCAGTGGATCCTGATACAGTTTGGAATTCCTGTGTGATGGTCTGAATAGATATCTGCCTCTTACACATTAAGACCATATTCAACTGTCGGTGATCTCTGTCAGTCAACAGACGAGGTCGGCCTGTACGCTTTTGTGCTGTACGTGGCCCTTCACGTTTCCACTTCACTATCACATCGGAAACAGTGGACCTAGGGATGCTTAGGAGTGTGTAAATCTTGCGTACAGGCGTGTGACATAAGTGACACCCAAACATCTGACCACGTTCGAAGACCGTGAGTTCTGCGGAGCGCCCCATTCTGTTCTCTCACGATGACTAATGACTACTGAGGTCGCTGATATGGAGTACCTGGTAGAAGGTAGCAGCAAAATGCACCTAAGATGAAAAACGTATGTTTTTGGTGGTGTTTGGATACTTTTCATCACATAGTGTATCCCTTCTCCATCATACTACCTTTACTTGTCAAAAGCACTTTTAAATTCTGATTCTAATGCTGGATACACAAACAGATCACAGATACTTCAATAATTACACTCAAAAGTTGGTAGTAACATTCGATCTTTGGCAATAAAATCTGACAGTCGGCAACACAGACGAAAACATTGCACAAAACTAGTGTTCAGTTCATAGTGCTGTGAAATGTGGGAAAGAAACACAAATTGGCATTTATAAGAAGAAGAACAACACCAAAATTTAACAGGAGCGTAATATGTAGAAAATCGTCCATGCATCCTGTAAGTACAGTTCAAAATATTACTTTATAACAGCAAAAACCAACTACCAGAACTGTTTAAAACCTATAGATACAATAACAAAAATGTGAACTAAATAGCAAACATAGGTACATATTCCAGGCCACTGAAGTTACCTTGCAGAAAATAATGGCGAAACGCATATGGCATGCAACTGTGTTTCATTCAATTGCTGCCAGATGGCGCATAAAGTAAAAATTATCAATATACCGTAATATTACACGCACCTGAGTAAGACAGGACTACAAAAGTTGAAGATGTTTCTTCTACACTTGGCTCAAAAGCCAAGAATCATAACCAGTTCGACGTCAGATAAATCCTTCCATTTTCAAATTATGATAACGACTGCGCTCTTTTCCGAGGCCTTCTCCCCCCCCTCCCCCCCCCCCCCCTGTGACAGGCTTCATATACCCTGCACTGCTACTCCTGCCACATGCCATGTGTGAGTGATTATTGACGTCGACATAGGCTATGGTGACATTAATGTGAGTGGAACACTGACGTTGAGATCATAAAATCGATAGGATATCGATAGCACACAGGGTATCAAAGGAAGCTGTCATTTGTACTCAGCCGGCCAGAGTGGCCGTGTGGTTCTAGGCGCTACAGTCTGGAACCGCGTGACCGCTACGTTCGCAGGTTCGAATCCTGCCTCGGGCATGGATGTGTGGATGTGTGTGATGTCCTTAGGTTAGTTAGGTTTAAGTAGTTCTAAGTTCTAGGGGACTGATGACCACAGCAGTTAAGTCCCATAGTGGTCAGAGCCGTTGGAACCATTTGAGCCATTTCTACTCAGATGATTCAAGTGGAACGTTTTCCGACGTGATTATGGCTGCACGACGGAAATTAACAGAATTTGAACGCAGTGTGATAGTTGGAGCTAGACACGCGCGAGATTGTATGTCGTAAATCGTTAGGGAATGCAGTATTCCAAGAGGCACAGTGTCGAGAGTAACCAGTTAATACCAAATTTCAGGCATTACCTCTCACCACGGATAACGCAGTGGCCGAGTTATTCACTTAACGACCGCGAGCAGCAGCGTTTGTGGTCACTGCTAACACACGTGCAATACAGCGTGAAATAATGGCAGGAATCAATGTGGGACGAACGTCAAACGTGCACGTTACGACAGTGCGGCGGAATTTGCCGTTAATGGAGTGTGGCCCCAGACGATCGATGCTAGTACCTTTGCTAACCGTGTGACACCGCCTGCAGCGTCTCTCCATTGCTCGTGGCCATGTCGGCTGGACCATAGAAGACTGGAAATCCTTCGCCAGGTCAGATGAATCCCGGTTTCACGTAAGAGCTGATGGAAGGGTTCGAGTGTGGTAGATCCTAGTTTTCAATAAGGCACTGTGCAAGCTGGTGGGGCTCCATAATGCTGTGGGCTATTTTTACATGGAAAGGACAGGGTCCTCTGGTCCAACTGAACCGATCATTGACTGGAAATGTTTATGTCCGGCTAGTTGGAGACCATTGGCATTCATGGACTTCTTGTTCCCAAACAACGGTTTCCCCAGGTCACAGTTTTTCGTGATTGGTTTGAGGTGCAATCTGGACATTTTGAGGGAATGATTTGGCCACCCAGACTGCCCGACATCAATCCCATTGAACATTTCCCCAGGTCACAGTTTTTCGTGATTGGTTTGAGGTGCAATCTGGACATTTTGAGGGAATGATTTGGCCACCCAGACTGCCCGACATCAATCCCATTGAACATTTATTGGACATAATCTAGAGGTCTGTTCATGCACAAAATCCCGCACCGTTAAAGAAAAAAAAAAAAAAAGAAAGGAAAGAAAATAAAAACTCTGACCACCATGGGACTTAACATCTGAGGTCATCAATCCCCTGGAACTTAGAACTACTTAAACCTAACTAACCTAAGGACATCACACACATCCGCCCGATGCAGGATTCGACCCTGCAACCGAAGCGGCCGCGCGGTTCCAGTCTGAAGCGCCTAGAACCGCCCGGCCACTCCGGCCGGCTCACCGCCAACACTTTCATACTATGGACCTCTATATAGGCAGCATGACGCAATATTTCTCCCGGGGACTTCCAGCGAGTACGCCGGGCAAACTGAAGTCCAGCACGGTATTAGGAGGTACCCCACTTTTATCACTTAATTTTTCTGTGAATTTAGAATTTTCGTGTATTGATGGCTTATTGATTTCTTCAGTGTTAAGTCTGGTACTGCTAGATGCTACTGAGAGAACTCCAAGACAGTAATTCACAGACATACTGCAAGAGCCAGGCGCAGTTAGTAGCATTTAGGTCATCGAGGAAAGCAGTAACGGAAGAAGAAACGGAAGATGCTTATGAACTACAGACGTTATGTGCAGCTGTCCTAAAGTAGAAGTTTCAGTCGAAGGAACTATCCGGTATCTCTGCATACCACCCACACGCCATTGAATCGTGACACTGTAGACTTACAAATTCTTCTGTAATTGGGGAACCGAAAGAAATACACCAGTGAATGGTTGAACAAAGAAGTGAATGCACTGCTCCTTATGCTAAGCGTGGGTGGACAGAATTAACTTTATAGGGTTAGATAAATTCAAGTGGAAGTGTCGGTATTGTGGAAACGACTGGCTGCAAAGGGTGACGAATACACTGCTTACGAAAAGGAAACTATTGGTTCAGCTTCATTTCGAATATTTAATACTTACCATGATTATACCAAGTTAATCAAACAATTTATAAAGAATTCACACATGAATAAGAGAAAAAATATCAAGTATCCTTACGGGATCATTAATATAACACATCACACTTTCGTGTGTGGAGTCACAGGAAAAAAAACTAAACAAAAGAAACTGAAGGACATTACCTCCTGTCGATAAACGGTGCCACAACGTTTGTATACTCCGGCAGTTCCAAACACAATTGCATGGATGGCCATATTACTTCAAAGTGAGGGTTACTCATGCACGCATAGGTAACCGTTGCCATCCCTACGGCATTTGTGTGAGGAGTCCTTAGAAAATAAACGTATCGACGCGATTCCCTAATTTGTAGTCCATTCGCAAATTTGGTTGTGTCGCTTCTTGATTTGGAGGGGGGGGGGGGGGGGGGAACCATCCGAGTATTTGCCTGAAGCAAATTAGGGAAATCATGAAAACCTAAATCAGGGTGGCGGGATGCGGGTTTGAACCGTCGTACTCCAAAGTGCGAGTCCAGTGTGCTAACCATTGCACCACCTCGTTCGGTTTAGTGAATGTATTGAAGGTCTTTTGTAAAAGATACGTTGCTCGAGACTTGTCTCAGAATCAACAGTGGTGTAACGGACCTAATGACTTATCCTTCAAAGCATTGCTTACCTACCGAAGAGTTGGTGCAACTTCTGAAATCAGCTTTACCATCCATCGAAAGCTGATCTCCTCGGAAATTAATAAACCAGAAGTGGAGCTCTGACGCTAGAATAACCGTCTGTTCCTGTTGCAGGGTAGCACCAGAATAATCTTTTGTACTACATCTCTAAGACCTCCTTAGGATTTATAAAATAATCAAGTTCTAGCACCACCAGTCAGCCAAGGGGGACCCTACCGCTTAAATTCCTTCTACGTGAGTTTCTGGAGGGTGGCCAGTGGGAAGAGGCGAAATCGTCGTCACACATCTCCTTCCTAGCAAAATCTGAGAAGCTGACAACCCCACACGCTAGAGAACAGAGAGAGAGAGAGAGAGAGAGAGAGCAAGAGAGATAGCACTTGTTTGTTCACGATAGTGCCGACGCCAGTTCAGCGTCGAATGCAATGTCCTGAGAGAATTTCCTGTTCTAACCGGGGTTCGTCTCCTCGCTCCACTCCTGGGACCAACACTGTGTTAGTGGATCTACCGATCCCATTCTGCTGCAGAAATTGCGACGCCCGACAAGAGAGCACCTTTAGACTAGAGAATGGGTGTGTCTCAAGTTTTTGTCGTGACTCTCCGTGGACAGTCGGCCAGGCACCTGCAGAACGCCTTTCTTTTTTTCAAGCCACCTCACACCGATGATGCTGAAACAAGCTGCCTGTTACGGAAGGAAAGCCCCTATTGCGATGCCGTGACCTGCGTGGGCGTACCGTCTTCCCACATAGCGCTTATGTGAGCGAATAGCACCTTCCTTCTTAAGAGACAGCCACCACTCTTCCCCAACTAACAGTGTAAGTGTAGACGAGATACGGCTTAAATTCAGAGAAATAGTACCTGAGGCAACTGAGAGATTTATACCTAATAAATTAATAAAAGATGGTGCTGATCACCCATCGTACACTAAACAGGTGAGAACACTGTATCAGAAGCAACGACCAGGGCGTGCTAAATTTAAAAGAACACAAAACCTTCATGACTGGCGATGTTTTACTAAAGCTCGAAGCTTAGGGGGAACTTCAACGCGAGGTGCTTTTGATAGCTTCCACAATGAAATTCTGCCTAGAAATCTAATAGAAAATCCTCAGAGATTGTGATCGTATGTAAAGTACACAATTAATACCTTCAATGAGTGATACCAATGGTAATATTGCCGATGACAGCGCCTATAAATCCATGTTTTTGAATACAGTTTTCAGATGTTCCTTCACGAAATGAGACGGAGCAAATACTCCAGAATTCCAATCGAAAACAAGTAGATATCCTCTGTGTGCCGAAGTGGCTTCAACCACTTCATAAAGGCAACTCTCCCGGTCCACATAGCATACCAGAAAGCTACCTTTCAGAGTACGCTGATGACGTAGCCCAATACTTAGCAATCATGTGCAACCGTTCGCTGTATGAAGGATCCGTACCAAAATACTGGGAAATTGTAAAGGTTACATCAATATTCAAGAAAGGGAATAGAACTAATCCGTTGAATTACAGATCCATATCACTGAAGTCGATCTGCGGTTTGATTTTGTAACATATAGTGCTTTCGAACACTACGAATTACACAATTTTGGTAAACATTTTTGGAATACAGTGATCAATTAATTGTTATATTTAGATTAAAGTTCAGTCTTGATCACATTATGTCTGTTTTAATGAGTAACCGGTTTCGGTTTTTTCTATAAAACCATCATCAGACCTGTGAATGAATTTTAAGAAATACTAGATACCAATCTTTAAATGAATGAAAAAGTCTAATGATGTCAAAATTTTTAACAAAATAAAATAAAATTAGTTATACCCATTGGCTCCCTTGGGTTGGTAGGTGGAGCTCTCCTTGCTGCTGTGCAGTCAACTGATGGTTATGAGTGCTGAGCACGAGCTTAAATATGCAGAGGCTCCGCCTACTTCCTGTCACACTACTTCATAACTGCCAATCAGCGTTCATAATATGACGCCATCGTCAAAGTATAAAAGTAGGAAATACACTAATAACATAAAATTGATTCATTTACATATCTGATTAACAGATAGTAGTTGTGTCTACAACTTATTTATATTTTGGATAAAAACAGTGAATTACGATGTGTGATAGCTGTGCCCTCTATGGACAACCTTAATACTATTACAGTGCCAGTTACATCAAAGATGTTAAATCCTTGGCGTTGTGGTATATATCGATTATACCAAGTCGCCTACATCACAATTGCATCTTTGTTGGATGCTGCAGAATCGTCTTGTTTTAACTGTAGTTTTTATGGCAATGTTCTTTATAGCATTAAGTTAGCAGCCAATAGTACGTTCCACATTATGTATATCTGAATAACTGATGAGACTGCTGATGCAGCATATTTTACATACATTGCTTTTGCCATGGGTATAACTAATCTTATATTTTTAAAAAACAAAAGAGTAGATGCTTTTATTATAAAATTTCGTCAAAAAGGTCGTAATAATATTTTTCGCGAAAATCTAGTTGTTCATTGAGCAGCATTGATGATTTGGTTTTCAAATGAGCATATATCTCGATTTCTTCTAGGATATTCATAAGTAAGCCTTTATTTGCATAATGAAGAACTTGTAAATTCTGTTGAACTGTCCCCTCAGCATGATTATTGAATGTTATATGATGACCAAAAACAGACTTTGTTCGTGAGGTACCTGACGTATGTTCTTTGTACCTTACTGCAAAATTTCGACCTGTTTGGCCGATATATATTTTCTCACAGTCTCTACATTGGATCTTGTACACTCCTGATCTGGTAGATTTTCCATTATCTTTATTTACGGTATGTCTTAATTTTTGTTGTAAAGTATTGTCAGTTGTAAATGCTATTGTTATTCCAGAATTTTTGTATAAGTTAGTGATTCTATCTGAAGATAAAACACTTAAAAATATCAATAATAAACTACTAGCAGAGAAAGCAATTGTGGTAAAGGCCGATAAAGGAAATACCCTTGTAATTATTAAAGAAGACGATTATATATTTAAAACACTCTCATTTTTTAATGAAAATGGGATGGTTGAAATAACTAAAGACCCCACTCCAAAGTTCCAATTAAAGATTAAGAAACTAGTCGATGAAAATAATCACCTCTTGACCCCTGAGGAAAAAAATATGATGAAAAATATGAATCCCCAAATACCTAAATTAAGATCACAGATTAAACTGCATAAAAAAGAGAAATTTATACGACCTATTGTCAACTACAGAAGTAGTCCTTCATATAAACTAAATATGAAACTTAATAAAATATTGAAAGCATTCTATACATATGACAGCAACTTCAGTATCAAAAACAGTTATGAACTATCACAACAAATCCACAATATAGACATTCCAAGTAGTGCAAATTTCGCCTCATTAGATATTAAAAATTTATATACAAATATACCAATTACTGAGACGATTAATATAATTAGGGATAACTTAATACAATACAAAAATATGACTAAAGACGAAATAATCGAACTTATAGAACTACTTGAATGCACTTTAGATTACAATTATTTCTCGTTTAATACTAAAATCTATTGTCAGAAAGATGGCTTAGCAATGGGAAATTCTTTGGCTAGGACAGTAGCAGACATTTTCGTAAACCACATTGAGACGCAATTCCTGAAAAATAACCCTGATATCGCAAATAAAATCATATATTACAAGCGATATGTAAACGATACATTATTACTTTATAATGGTTCAAAAGACGAAATTGAGAAACTTGCTACAAAATTAAACTCTATGCATCCGAAGTTACAATTTACAGTTGAGCATGAAAATCGAAAATCTATTAACTACCTAGATCTCACTATAACTAATAACAACGGGAAACATTTATTCACCATATACAGGAAACCTACAACCACTGATGTTATTATTAATGCTGCATCATGTCATCCTGACAAGTATAAAAAAGCATTTTTTAAGTCTATGATACACCGAATACTAAAATTACCGCTAGAAGCTAATGAGATCAAAAAGGAAATGACCATCTTAAAACAAATTGCAAAAACCAACTCTTTCGACACACGACAGGTAGATATAATTTTTAATACAGTACAACAATCACAAAGTACTCCACTAATAAGTAATCCAAAATATATGAAGATGACATATATGGGAAACATATCAGATAGAATCACTAACTTATTCAAAAATTCTGGAATAACAATAGCATTTACAACTGACAATACTTTACAACAAAAATTAAGACATACCGTAAATAAAGATAATGGAAAATGTACCAGATCAGGAGTGTACAAGATCCAATGTAGAGACTGTGAGAAAATATATATCGGCCAAACAGGTCGAAATTTTGCAGTAAGGTACAAAGAACATACGTCAGGTACCTCACGAACAGAGTCTGTTTTTGGTCATCATATAACATTCAATAATCATGCTGAGGGGACAGTTCAACAGAATTTACAAGTTCTTCATTATGCAAATAAAGGCTTACTTATGAATATCCTAGAAGAAATCGAGATATATGCTCATTTGAAAACCAAATCATCAATGCTGCTCAATGAACAATTAGATTTTCGCGAAAAATATTATTACGACCTTTTTGACGAAATTTTATAATAAAAGCATCTACTCTTTTGTTTTTTAAAAATATAAGATTAGTTATACCCATGGCAAAAGCAATGTATGTAAAATATGCTGCATCAGCTGTCTCATCAGTTATTCAGATATACATAATGTGGAACGTACTATTGGCTGCTAACTTAATGCTATGAAGAACATTCCCATAAAAACTACAGTTAAAACAAGTCGATTCTGCAGCATCCAACAAAGATGCAATTGTGATGTAGGCGACTTGGTATAATCGATACATACCACAACGCCAAGGATTTAACATCTTTGATGTAACTGGCACTGTAATAGTATTAAGGTTGTCCATAGAGGGCACAGCTATCACACATCGTAATTCACTGTTTTTATCCAAAATATAAATAAGTTGTAGACACAACTACTATCTGTTAATCAGATATGTAAATGAATCAATTTTATGTTATTAGTGTATTTCCTACTTTTATACTTTGACGATGGCGTCATATTATGAACGCTGATTGGCAGTTATGAAGTAGTGTGACAGGAAGTAGGCGGAGCCTCTGCATATTTAAGCTCGTGCTCAGCACTCATAACCATCAGTTGACTGCACAGCAGCAAGGAGAGCTCCACCTATCAACCCAAGGGAGCCAATGGGTATAACTAATTTTATTTTATTTTGTTAAAAATTTTGACATCATTAGACTTTTTCATTCATTTAAAGATTGGTATCTAGATTTCTTAAAATTTATTCACAGGTCTGATGATGGTTTTATAGAAAAAACCGAAACCGGTTACTCATTAAAACAGACATAACGTGATCAAGACTGAACTTTAATCTAAATATAACAATTAATTACCTCGAAGATAGTCTGAGGCCTCTTGTCACTCGGCTCACTTCGAGTCCTCCCTCGGGTACAGGTGTGTGTGTGTGTGCCGTCCTTAGCGTAAGTTAAAGTTAGATTAAGTAGTGTGTCAGCTTAGGGACTGATACCCTTAGCAGTTTGGTCCCATAAGACCTTACCGCAAATTTCAAAACCTCGAAGATAACGGTCTATTAATAAACAAGTCAGAACGCAATCAGAAAGCATCGGTACTGTGAAACACAACTAGCTCTATATGCTCGCTAAGTTATGAATGCTATCGATGGATTATCTCAAATTTATTCCATATTTCTAAATTTCCAGAGAGCTTTTGTCACCGTTCCTCACAAGAGACTTCTAATGAAACTGTGCGCCTACGGAGTGTCGCTTCAGTTGGTGCGAGTGGATCTGTGATTTCCCCTCAGAAAGGTTAGTGTACGTAGAAATCGACGGGAAATCATCGAGTAAAACAGAAATGATATCCGGCGTTCCCCAAGAAAACAGTATATGCCCTCTGCTAGTCCTAACTTACGTTGACGATTCATGAGATAATCTGAGCAGCCCTCTTAGATTGTTTTCAGATGATGCCGTCATTTACCGTCTAGTAAAGTCCTCAGAAGATCAAAACCAATTACACAATGGCTTACACGCTATATCTGCATGCTCCGAAAAATGGCATTTCTATTTTAATAAGGAAAAGTGTGAGATCTTCCACACTATTCGACTAAATACTTATGTTGGAACGATCACATAGATATTGATGTAGGGGGAAGGCAAAGCTAAGACTACGTTTTGACAGAACTGTTATAAGATGTAACAGGTCTACTAAAGAGACTACCTACACTACACTTATCGTGCTCTGCAAGGGTTTTGCTGTGATGTATAGGATCCATACCACATGGGATTGACGGAGGACATCGAAAAAGTCCAAAGAAGAGCAGAAAGTTTTGTATAATAGCGAAACATATGTAACCTTCCCCCTCACTTATCGACCTTAATGACAGTGAAAAATTAAACCGCGTGTACCTAATGGAAATTTGGGAAAAGCAATCGTCACCGAAGTTAATCTGTCGGTAAAGAGGGAGGAAAGGGTTACATCCAAATGAAAGGAAAAATGCAAATGAAACTGGTGGAAATTAGTTTTGAAAAGGGGTAAAGTTAATAAAGAAAGTAAATCTGCAGCCGTTACGTCAACAATTAACTAGCGGTAATTAGATATTTGAGATTTGGGGGAAATTACGGTCGCCAGTCCTAAGGACAATTACTATAGTAACTGAAAAAAGAAAGGTTATTACACATATAATTAGCACTAGAAGCGTGGCAACTGAAGGTTGACACGTGTAGTGTGAAAACTGAAAGTATGTCAGAAGTAATAAATTTCGCTACACTCTGATTTAATTTAGCAAAAGAATTAATAAAACTGGAAAATTGAAAGTTAATTTAGTGACTGAAATTAATAGTGAACTTTGTTTCTCAAGCATATCGAAATTCAGTAAAATACAGTTAGTCTTGGACTACCTCAACAATCATTTCAAAAGCTACTTGAATCTACGCAATTTAGAAATAAGAGATTTAACTTTGAACTTGAATAAAATGATTCTGAACAATTAACAATAGTAAAATTTAGTACGTACCAAGCTGAGTGCAGTCACAGGTAAGCTAAAATATGGTAACAAAACTCGCACTCATAATTTGTGTTTGTGTAATCTAAATATTGTAGCCAGCTATGAATACTTTAACTGAACTTTGAAACTAAAGTAGTGAAATAGAATAATATTGCTTTAATGCTGGCGTTTGAATTTCAACGACACTCGGGTTCATTCCGGAAAAGGAAGGGACCCTGCTTGGTAATGCAATTGGGACAATGAGCAACAAAGGTTCATGCTACGTTGCTGTAATTTTGTGACTTGAACAGTTTTAAAAGCTGAGGTCTGCCATGCAGTGCTAAAACTTTACGTGCTTCCAGTCTTCCTTGTTGGTTGATTGAAGGTTTGGAGCCGTCGATCGAGGATGTGGCGACAGTCACTCATTGTCGGCCGTCGCTGTTGCAGAAGCTGGATGTTGGCGCGCCTTCTTCTCGACACGGTCACCAGACGAAACGGGCTCTTGATGTGCGCCAGCTAATGCTTCCCGTCCGCGACACCGTGTCAGAAACTATCATAGCAAGTCGAGCGCAATTACATGCTGCCAAACCCCAAAAGCGCGGCAACTCGCCGGGAGCGTCACACAACACACCTGCTGCACTGCACTACCCCAGCCAGATTCTCTCTGCTCTGCCCGCGCTCCACGCGGCAGAGTTAACACTCCCAAAGATCCTAAACACTTTGGTTCTCCACACGACCTATCGATGTATTCGTTCGATAGCATAGTTTTCCCTAGGCGAGACCCAGCGTATAAATACAAATAATATTCACAAAACAAACCAATTATACATCGACATAAATGCATATATATACAAATAGTAAAACAATTACAATATACAAAGACACAGAAATGTTATATCTTCAGGTAGCAAAATAAGGAAAAAATTTTACAGTGCAATAGATGGAAATAGGAGGATATGCATTTCCGGCGTTACACACAGATGCGAATTTCACGGATGTGATCAGCGGGTTGGGACGGGAGACATTAAAATAAATGCTGTTTTTTTTTTTTGCGACGAGATCTTCTTACGAAATTTCAATCATCAACAACATATTTTACTGTCGCCAACTTAAAAACGGGGAAATGATCGTCAGAATAAAATAAGAGAAACCAGGGCTCGTACAGAAATATTTGTTTTTTTCCACACGCTGTTAGAGTGTGAAACGGTAGAGAAATACGAGGGTTGGAACTTAATTAGTGGCAACTATTTATTCACAACCGATGGAAATGAGCGTACGGCGTTGTGGGCCTGGAGGCCCTCTTTCGGGGAAGTTCGGCCGCCGAGGGCAACTACATATTGCATCTGACGCCACAGTGGGCGACTTGCGCGTTGCAGATGGGGATGAAATGATGATGAAGACAACTCAACAAAAAGTCCCTGAACGGAGAAAAATGTGATTTCCCTAAATCACTCCAGGCAAATGCCGGGATGGTTCCTCTGAAAGGGCACGGCCGACTTCCTTCCCCATCCTTCCCTAATCCGATGAGACCGATGACCACGCTGTCTGGTCTCCTTCCCCAAAACCAACCAACCAACGGAGAAAAATCTCCTGCCCCAGCTAGGAATCGTACCTGGCCCCTTGGCGTGGCATTCCGCCGCGCTGACTACTCAGCTAACGGGGGCGGACTTCACAACCGACACAAAAGAGTGATATGTTTGCCCTTGTTACTGTCCTTCAAAGTAATCACCATGTAACACCATTACAGATTGTGAGTAATTGGTACAGTGTAATTTTATTATGAAGTGTTTATTCCGTATGAGTTAAGATCTTTGAATTGTTGGAGGGAGGTGGGAATTTGTGATGTTGTTGTTGTTGTGGTCCTCAGTCCTGAGACTGGTTTGATGCAGCTCTCCATGCTACTCTATCCTGTGTAAGCTGCTTCATCTCCAAGTACGTACTGCAGCCTACTTCCTTATTCTGCTAAGTGTATTCATCTCTTGGTCTCCCTCTACGATTTTTACCCTCCACGCTGCCCCCAAAAACTTAATTGGTGATCCCTTGATGCCTCAGAACATGTCCTACCAACCGAACCCTTCTTCTAGTCAAGTTGTGCCACAAACTCTTCTTCTCCCCAATTCTATTCAATACCTCCTCATTCGTTATGTGATCTACCCATCTAATGTAGCACCACATTTTGAGAGCTTCTATTTTCTTCTTGTCCCAACTTTTTATCGTCCATGTTTCACTTCCATACATGGCTACACTCCATACAAATACTTTCAGAAACGACTTCCAGACACTTAAATTTATACTCGATGTTAACAAATTTCTTTTCTTCAGAAACGCTTTTCTTGTCATTGCCAGTTTACATTTTATATCCTCTCTATTTCGACCATCATCAGTTATTTTGCTCCCCGAATGGCAAAACTCCTTTACTACTTTAAGTGTCTTATTTCCTAATCTAATTCCCCCAGCATCACCCGAGTTAACTCGACTACATTCCATTGTCCTCGTTTTGCTTTTGTTGATGTTCATCTTATATCCTCCTTTCAAGACACTGTCCATTGCGTTCAACTGCTCTTCCAAGTCCTTTGCTGTCTCTGACAGAATTACAATGTCATCGGCGAACCTTAAAAGTTTTTATTTCTTCTCCATGTATTTTAATACCTACTCCGAATTTTTCTTTTCTTTCAAAAATGGCTCTGAGCGCTATGGGACTTAACATCTGAGGTCATCAGTCCCCTAGAACTTAGAAGTACTTAAACCTAACTAAACCTCCTTAGAGCTTTCTGCTTCCCCTTCTTTTCTTACAACTGAGTTTCCATCTGAGCTCTTGATATTCATACAAATGTGATGTATACTTTGTAAATATTTAACGGTAAAAACAAAAATGTATGTAGAAAACTGGTTCATACTTAGGGATCTTGTATCGTGAAATAGAAAAGACGTAGGGAACCCCCTCCATTACGGAAGGGGCTTGGCGTGAGAGGAAAGGTGGAATTGGCGGTCAATCTGCGCGGTAAAAGAGAGAGCACGCAAGGCAGTCAGTGGCCAGAAGTCGCATAGTCAACACCGCAGGTGCCAAGTGGGGCATTCTGAAACCAAATCTACGATGGAATGGCCTCAGATGTGGTTCCGGCTGTAGAATGGTGCTCTAGAATTTGGAAATATGATGAATACGTCGCCAAGAAAAATTAAATAGAGCTTAAAGCCGCCATAAGGAGACATGATAGCCACCACATGCTTTCCACCTCTATTGTGCCACCGCTTCACCTACTTTGGAAAACAGATATGTATGCCAATATGAAGCAATGTGCTTGTGTGTGCTTTTGCAATAATAATTCAAGTGTTGCAAAATTTGTGTTTGAACTTTGAAACTGTCCGTTTCAAGATACCAAGCAGGGTCCTATCCCGTAAGTGCTAACGGCCGAGTATCCTGTTTATGATGAAATGCAAATTTGTTGTAAAACAATAAACTGGCAGCCAAGGTCGCAGGAATTCTTTTTATTCCATGACTACGATGTGTTTTCTGTCGTCCCTAGATCAGATGATGGCGGTTTTAGTTACGCCGAAACCGGTAATCATGGAATAAAAAGAATTCCTGCGATCTTGGCTACCAGTTTATTGTTTTACAACCATCTAGATAGCTCCCAGATGAGCACAATGTACTCCCTACAAAATGCAAGTTTGTTTCTATTGAAATGTGCCTACGTTTCGGTTTTAAAGTATATAAAAGTTGCTGGTTAAATTCTTTGTTTCATAGATAGAGAGGCATATTATTTTAAACTTGTTAAAAAGCTTTATTTCGCTTTGAATTGCTACTAATTTGATTGTGCCAAAGTTTAGTGCTAAAGAGAGTAAATATTGATAATTAAAATCACTTGCTGACCAAGTAATGAAAAAGGCACATAATGCTAAACCTTTTTGAAACTATACTTTACCTTGAATTTATTTCCGAAGCTAAATAAGAATACTGCTAGTGTAAATTGTTATAAAGCATTGACGACTAAATAATCTTAAGTGGGGTTATAACACATCATTTATGTGATGCAAGTTGTTTCTGATATCTGTTCATAGTTGCTTATAAAGGAAGGGACAGTTTAAGGGCCCCCACTTTAATCTTTGCTACTAGGAAAAGGTTACTTTCAGTCCGGTTTTTGCTATTGAAATCTGGAACATTTCCACAGTAGAGTGAACATGAAATATCTTAGTACAGTGTTACATTATTGCATTTGTGTTAGTCAAACTTGAACTATTGTCAGGTGCGACTTAATATCGCGAGGTCTTTGAGAACATATTGTGCTGAATTAATTAATGGTTGAGGAAGTAATTATAGTTAACAGGAGTAAAGTCTCTTTTACATTTCTGTGATCGATAACCTGTGCTATTAATAACTGCTGCTATCCACTGTGCATTTCGCCTAATAGTTGTGTGTGTTCATTGCACTTTACTAACAATGAGTTTATGAAAGTCCCTTTTGCAAGAGTATATCTAAATCCACTGACATTAATGTTTTCACATTATTATGCCTCATTAGGCTAGAGATTGTTTATTATTTCATTTGAGGGAACTTTATTGCTTTCATTTCTTACAAAATTAAAATCGTTCTGGTTTCCACTAATTGCCATAGTACGAAATTCATGTTCGATACTCTCTATCCATTAGGTTAACACACGGTCAGTCTCAAAATTCCTCCCGGAGGGTAACGCTATATTGTATGTTAAGGTCACATTTGGCACAACGTAAGTACATAATCGTTATAACCAGCGTTGTGTAGAACCCGTTGCCAACGATGTGGAAGGCGTAATATACCGTTAACAGAGCCCGTTCTGTTGACGGTGCGAATGGAGCGATCTACTGTCTGTCGAATCTATGGAACAGTTCTGAAGCGAATGCCACGAAGTGGTTCCTTCATCTTCGGAATCAAATCAAAGTCACAAGGACTTAAGTCACCTGCGACCAGCTTTGCGAAAGAAGCGGGGACACTTTCTGCGCAACCCACCCATCATTTTGCACGACAATGCGCGGACGCATACAGCGCAAGCTGTGGCTGCTCTGTTCGGTCGATGGGACAGGGAAGTACTGTACCATCCACCATACTCCCCGGACTTTAGTCCTTGTGACTTGGATTTGATTACGAAGATGGAGGAACCACTTCGTGGCTTTCGGTTCAGAACTGTTCCAGAGATTCGACAGGCAGTAGACCGCTCCATTCGCACCACGAACATAACAGGCTCTGCTAACGGTATAGTACACCTTCCACATCGCTGGCAACGGGTTCTACACAACGCTGGTGACTACTTTGAATGACAGTAATAGGTGCAAACATGTAACTCATTTTTATCGTTTCTAAATAAATAGTTGCCAGTATTTAAGCTCAAACTCTCGTAGTTTGAGGGTAGTTAAAACGCCCTCTGCCAGGCATATAAGTGTGAATTGCAGAGTAGTCATGTAGATGCAGATGTGGACGTAGATGAAGGTCTTCGTCTTCTGCTAAGAATGCGTTTATGATTCACAAAGGCTCTCCATCTGTGGCTTAAACGCAGAGATAGTGTAAGGCCGAAAGCAGACATTTAGTCACGAGATGATCTTTATTATTCCTTGCCTAGCGAGTAGCAATAACTAACCACACTCTGGTTATATCAGGAGATGCAACTACGAGGGGCGTTCAGAAAGTAAGCTCCGATCGGTCGCGAAATGGAAACGACTATGAAAATCCGATAAAGCTTTGCACAGATGTGTTGGGTAGTGTCTCTAGTATAACCCCAGTTAGCATCACGTCGCTCTTCTCATTTCTGAGCTCGCAGTGAGTGCGTAAAGATGTCTAGAAAATAGTGTCTGCCGCCAAGTACGAGGGCCTGGTGAGAAATTTCGCCTGAAGCTATGCAGCTAACATTACATAACTGTCGTGCTGTTTCTTCTTCAAGACAATTCTCAGCCGCATTCTGCAGGGGCAATGAAGATGCTCCTGCATCGTTTTCAAATGGAAATGTTAGATTACCCACAATACAGTCAGCAATTGTCTCCCCCTGAGTTTCATCTCTGGTCACATGAACCGCTGTCTTTGAAGACAACATTTTGACACAGACAACGAGGTGTAGGCCAGCGTGGAGAATTGGCGGAAAGCACTGGCGGCTGCCTTCTATGATGAGGCTATTGAAAAGTTGGTACAACGCTATGACAAATGTCTAAGTCAGAACGGCGACTACGTAGAGAAGTAGCTGAAAGGTGTAGCTAATTGTTACAAGTAAAACATTTCTGATGTTCACTGTGGTTTCAATTTGGCAATCAATCGGAGCTTACTTTCTGAACAGGCCTCGTAAATTACAGTTAGAAGATGGGATACGGCACATCTCATCTACTGATCTTCTACGAATATCTCTGCCGTTTATTGTTGCCTTGCCCACTCCCTATTAGAGATGCGGGAATTAATAATAAAAAAAAAACAGAGGCAGAAATTGATCTCAGTGCAACGACGCAGCCAGCAGTTGGTGGAATCGTTTCAGACTGTACTCACAAACATGTGCATATGCAGCAAGCATGATCGTAGCTTCTGAGAACCACGAAGTCAATGACCTGGTTCAGGTTAGAGATGGAAAATCGGAAAAACAGCTGAGATAACAGTCCCCACTCGCGAGATAGAAGTCTCCATCCATAAGATGTTACACGGTGACATTAAACACTGTCGTTGCCAGTCATATAAGGAAATTTTTTTGTAAATTTGTGGAAGTTCCCATTGGACCACACTGCTGAGGTCATCGGTCCCTAGGTTTATACGCAACGTAATCTAACGTAAACTAACTTAACGCTAAGGACAACACACACACCCATGCCCGAGGGAGGACTCGAACCTCCGACCGTGGAACCGCGCGAACCGTGGCAAAACCATATCAGGAAGAGCAGTGACAACATTTAGTTGATCGCTGTTGCTGCCAGACAATAAGTTCGTTACTCCAAAACACTGGGGACACGAGGGTGTGCAGAGTTGCACGTTTCGCGTGTTAGATCGACCAATTCTGTAAATTGCTGGTAGTACTGGCAAGCCGACTGCACAAACAGTAAAGTAGTGCGCCGTCAGAACCCCTTAAGAACGTAGTTTCTAGTTTTCAAAGTAGCTTTCAGCCAGAATATTTGGACGCCAACTCCGTGTCGCTCGAAGGCAGCCTCGGGTAAGTTCCCACTCATGTCTGTTTCCTCACTTGGAATCCTGCACTCAAATGCTCTCGTTGTAATATGATTGTTCTGGTTGTTTCGATCTCACCAACTACATGACAAGACACGATGGAACATCATTCTCCATTTTGCTTTGGCAACGCTCATTCCAGTGCAAAAAATCCAATGAACGTGTTTTTAATTATTTTATCTCTAGCCTCTGTTCTCAAATACAGCGTCAGACCTGTCTTCGTAGCGCCTTCACCTTTCTTAATGGAGAACAATCACCACCTAACAGAACGTCTACTTTTTGCTTCCTTTGTATATTATCTTTGTAAGAAATTTGGATGCATGAGCTGTTAAGCTGTACATGCGACAGTTTCCTTCACTTATCTGCACTTACTGTCTTCAAGAACGAGTAGATGATATTTTTACGAAAGTTTGATGGTACATTTCCAGACTTAACAGATCTTACACATTAAGTTGTAAGTGGTTTAATTGACATTTCGCCTAATGATTTTAGAGATTCTGAAGGAATGCTATCTGCCCCTTCTACTTTACTTTTTGGGCAGTCTTAGCAATATCTTTCTTGTGGAGCGAATCCTTTCCGTTCTCAGCCACTCCCCCCCCCCCCCCCCCCCCCTCGTAGAGTTCTTCAGTGTTCTCTTTCCGCATATATGATCTCTCGTGCGCGTTTAACGGTGGGATTATCCTTGCACTTTTAATGTTGATGCGTTTCCTTTTCATTTCATTCAAAATTGTCTTGACAAGTCCCTGTGCTGAATCAGTCCTTCCTATGCTTATCTCTTTGTCGATTTCGTCACGCTTTGGCTGCAGCCATTTCACCTTGACTTCCTCGCTCTTTGTGTTTGTTCCAGTCCTAAGTAACTTGTATTGTTGTATTCATGTTTTTGTACTTCCTGCTTTTGTCAATCAACTGAAGTATTAGTTCTGTTACCAAAGGTTTCTTCGCAGATACCTTCCTTGTACCTATATTTGTCTGTCCAAACTGTTATTTTCAGAGATATCCGTTTCTATACAAACAAACTGCCCACTGTGGGTTTCATTCCTCAGTATTATCCGCCTTAGAGAACTTCAAACACATCTTATCATCTTCTGTAATTCATTGTTGCATTTCTTTCCACAATGATTCTTTCAGGCGATTTTCTTAAACTTCAGTTTACTGTGCACCATTACTACATTTCGAACGGAGTCTACACTCGTATCTTCTCCTTGGTACGACTTACAATCCAACAGCTGCGTTCAGGATCTCTATCTGACCATGATGTAACCCAGCTGGTATCTTCCTGTATCTCTGGACCTTTTCCAAGCATACCTCATCTTCTTGTGTGTTTTGAACAGTGTATTCAATATTACTAGCTGCAATGTATTGCAGGACTCCATTAGTCTTTCTCCCGTCCCATTCATACTACAAACTCTTTTGCTACTACTTCCCTATAACCGCATTCCAATCCTTCATGTCTATTAGATTATCATCTCCCTTTACAATCTGAATAGCTCGCTCAATATCGTCTCATACTTTCTTCATCTTCGGCTTGTGACTTCAGTATGTGTACCGGAAATATTGTTGTCGTGTGTTGATTCGTATAGAATATGATGAGAACAACGCTAACACTGAAATGTTCTCCGTAACTCTGTCTCTCTGCACTACGTTCTTATTTATAATGAAGCCTATTACTATTATATCATTTCTGGAGCTGTTGATATTAATCTACATAATTCTGACCATAAATCATTATCTTTATTCCATTTCAATTCATTAACCCTACTACATTTACACTGAACCTTTGCATTTCCATTTTCAGATTTTCTAGCTTCCCTGCAACAATTTGACTTCTGGCATTCCACATTCCGACTCTTTCGTTGGTCGTCCAGTATTTTCTCAAGGTCACATTCCCATTATCGGTTCTCTCCCAGAGAACAGAACGGTGAGCTAATCTGAAACATTTTGCCAATGGAGAGATCGTCACGACACTTTTAGTTATAGATCACATGTGGTAGGGATACACATTATATACTTTAATGCAGTGAGTTTCCATTACTGATTAGTCTGCTCAGTTCATAGACACGTGACCACACAGCTGCTGGCAAAGCACACATCCAACGATGAACTGTAAGCACCCATTGTTTCGTGTTACACTGTTCATAAGAGCCGGCAATAAATGACTTGATTCGCTACGTTCCTATCTTTTCTTAATTAATAAACGTCACTAGCCGAGTATCCGGCGTTGCCCAGGTATTTATTTATTTCTGTTTTCCCCTTCTGTCTGTCAACCTACTCCTTCCCCAACTCTGTCTCTCTCAACCTCCTCCACCCCGTACTCTCTGTTAGCCTTCTCCTACTTCTCTATCTGTCCATCTTCTACCCTTTCACTGTCCCTCTGCTTCTCACGCTGTCTCTGTACAATTGCTCCTCCCTCTAATTCCATTTCCTCCTGCCCGCCGTCTTTATCAAACTCCTCTTTCTCTTTATCTGTCCACTTCCCCCTCCCTTCTCTCTCCATGTTATCAGCCCAAACCCAGTGGGAGGCTGTTGGTTCTTACCCTCACAGTATTTCTTTCCCGATCGTAACTAATACGTGCACCAAATGTGGTTGAAATCGTCTCAGGCGTTTTGGATTAACCCTTTATCCGTTGCTTTGCCCTCGTACGCACTTCGCACGTATACTTTACATAGTTTTAACATGCATTGCACGTGTATTTCTAGTGACTTAGATCTGCAATTTCTTTTCAACGTAGTTCAACGTTTATGACGTCGCATCTTCTGAACTATATGTCGTACACTGATATAACTTTGAGATATTTGCAATGGCATATGTTGTTGCTGTCTGTTAAATCTGAAGCGAATAGGATTCGTAGTAAAGATGCATGTGGCATTTTCACTGCATGAACAGCAAAAACTTTTTTCCTTCCGCAATATTGTGGGTTCTGTCAGTGAGAAAAGCTTACGTAAACATTTTTGTCGCGAACTGGTGATCTCTTTGCGGAAAGTACTAGCGTCTCATCGATACGTTACGTGGGTCCTAAGGCAGAATAAAAGGAATGAGAGAAAATAATTTCTGAGTAATTAATATATTATACGTAACTTCAATACAATGACTTCTTGATGAATTCAAGATACAATTCCTTGACAAAGCCAAGACAAGTGAAACGCTTCAAACGTCCATAGTGAAGACGTAAACATAAGTCGTGAAACCAATCCTGAAAGATTACTTCCGGGAAGACATTTGCGACTACGCTCTGTCGATACTAGACTGGGGGCTACACGAAACCTCAGCAAGAACTCGTCTATCACTCAGTAAAAACTGGAACAACTGCCGTCGAGCGATCAGTTTATCCCCGCGGCCCACGGCGCCCGTGGCGCTTCAGCTCAGGGGACATGACTCTCGTGCAGCTCATGGTTGGGGTACGCTGGTCGCTCGTCACAGCCACTGTCTGACGACAGTGGAACTTCCAGTGCTAACCTCTGAAACTGAACGACTGCCTCCTGCGTGGTATCGACTGAATACGATATCACAGTTTGTAGTAATAGTAAAGTATGTCACAAATCACTGAGCGACCTTATTCTCATATATTGGACGAATAAAATAGATATTCCCGGATTATGGATTGCATTGCCTTTTCACCCTAACCCCTTTGATAAGTAGGTGGTTCTTACCACCACAGAGAATCTTTCTACACAGTAGATGATATGTATACGACGTCTGGTAAAAATTCGTCAAGTGGGTTAAGAGGATATGTGGAACGTACATACGTATGTACATACATATACAGGGTGTTACCAAATGGTACGGCCAAACTTTCAGGAAACATATCTCACACACAAAGAAAGAAAATATAATATGTTCACATGTGTCCGGAAACGCTTACTTTCCATGTTAGAGCGCATTTTATTACTTCTCTTCAAATCACATTAATCATGGAATGGAAACACACAGCAACAGAACGTACCAGCGTCACTTCAAACACTTTGTTAAAGGAAATGTTCAAAATGTCCTCCGTTAGCGAGGATACATGCATTCACCCTCCGTCGCATGGAATCCCTGATGCGCTGATGCAGCCCTGGAGAATGGCGTATTGTATCACAGCCGTCCACAATACGAGCACGAAGAGTCTCTACATTTGGTACCGGGGTTGCGTAGACAAGAGCTTTCAAATCCCCCATAAATGAAAGTCAAGAGGGTTGAGGTCAGGAGAGCGCGGAGGCCATGGAATTGCTCCGCCTCTACCAATCCATCGGTCACCGAATCTGTTGTTGAGAAGCGTACGAACACTTCGACTGAAATGTGCAGGAGCTTCATCGTGCATGAACCACATGTTGTGTCGTACTTGTAAAGGCACATGTTCTAGCAGCACAGGTAGAGTATCCCGTATGAAATCATGATAACGTGCTCCAAGTACAATAGATACTGACGAAATTAAAATGAGCTCTAACATGGAAATTAAGCGTTTCAGGACACATGTCCACATAACATCTTTTCTTTATTTGTGTGTGAGGAATGTTTCCTAAAAGTTTGGCCATACCTTTTTCTAACACCCTGTATAGATCCATTTTTATACTTAAATCAATTTCGGTTTTGCCTGGGTACGTATTTAGTCCAGTCTTCAAATAGTCTGTTTTCTCTTTCCCCTCTCACTGTCCATCTCCTCCCGTACCTCTGTCTTTCCATTTCTTCTCCTTCATCTCTCTGTTCACCTACACCTCACTGCTCTGTCCATCTGTTCCATACATCTCCTCCCTTCACCCTCTAATACCTTATCCTCCCCCTCTTTCTGTGCATCTCATACATCCACACTCTCGCTGTTCATCTCCTCCTCCTTTCTCCTTCAGTCCATCACCTCCTCTTTCCATTCTTTGTCCTTCTCCTCCGCTCTCTCTATACATCTCGATCCCTTTCTCTGTCCATTTCCTCCATCACCTCACTCTGTTCAACTCCTCCTCCCCTCTCTCCACCCACGTCTTCCTTCCCCCAGTCTCTTCCCATCTCCTACTCTTTCATTTGCCTGCCCATCTTCTCCTCTCACGTCCCTCTGTTTGTTTACTCTCCCCTTCTCTCTTTCCATCTCCTCCTCCGCTTATCTGTGTCCATCTCTTTCTTCCTTCTTTCTGACTGTCCGTCTCCTCCTCTTTCCGTCTCTCTCCAAGTTATCACCCCCACCTTAACACAAGATTGGTGGTTCTAACCACCACAGTATTTCTTTCCAGATCATAACTAACATGTATAACGCATTTGGTTGAAATGGTTCCAGAGGTTAAGGACGTGCTTTTCGTCTGTGTCCTTGCCGTGTAGGCATTTGTGAAATATACAATGAACAGCCAAAAAAACTGGTACCCATGCCTAATATCGTGTAGAGCCCCTGCGAGCGTGCAAAGTCCCACAACACCAAGTGGCATGGTCTCGACCAATATCGTAGTAGTGGAGGGAATAGACACCATGGATCCTGCAGTGTTGTGCATAAATCCATAAGAGTATGACGGGATGGAGATCTGAACATCACTTGCAAGGCATCTCAGATATGCTCCATAATGTTGATGTCTAGGGAGGTTGGTGGCCAGCGGAAGTGTTTAAACTCAGAATAACGTTCCTGTAGTCTATAGAATTGCTATATTCTGGATGTATGGAATGTCCCATTGTTCCGCTTGAAGTGCCCAAGCCAGTCGGAATGCACAATGGACATGAATGGATGCAGGTGATCAGAGAGGATGCTTACGTACGTGCCACCTGTCAGAGTCGTATCTAGACGTATCAGGGGTTCCATATCACTCCAACTGCACACGCCCCACACCATTACACAGCCTCCACCAGATTGAACAGTCTCTCGCTGACATGCAGGGTTCATGGATCCATGAGGTTGTCTCCATACCCGTACACGTCCATCTGCTCAATACAATATGAAACGAGACTCGTCCGACCTGGTATCATGGTTCCAGTCATCAATAGTCCAATGTCACTGTTGAATGGCCCAGGCGACGAGTAAAGCATTGTGTCTTGCAGCTATCAAGGGTACACGAGTGAGCATTTGGCTTCGAAAGACCATATCGATGAACAGCATTGAAATCTGCAGCGCTTTGCGGAAGGGTTGCACTCCAGCCGCGTTGAACGATCCTCTTCAGTCGTCGTCGAGCCCGTTCTTGATGCTGTGTCCCTTCGCTTGTGCGCCAGCTATGGCACCAAGTTGACTCAAATCTTGATAACCCGTCACTGCAGCAGTAGCAACCGATCAAAGAACTGCGCCAGACACTTGATAACTGATATAGGCTTTGCCGACCGTGGCGCCGTATTCTGGCAGTTAACATACACTATGTGATCAAAAGTATCCGGACACCCCCAAAAGCATACGTTTTTCATATTAGAGGCACTGTGCTGCCACCTGCTGCCAGGTACTCCACATCAGTGACGTCAGTAGTCATCAGACATCGTGAGAGAGCAGAATGCGTGTAACGCCGGAAATGCATATCCTCGTATTTCCATCTATTGTACTATTTTTTTCCCTTATGTTCTTACCTGAATATATGACGTTCCTGTGTCTTTGTATATTGTAATTGTTTTACTATTTGTATATATATGCATTTATGTCGATGTATAATTGGTTTGTTTTGTGAATATTATTTGTATTTATACGCTGGGTCTGACCTAGGGAAAACTATGCTATCGAACGAATACATCGATAGGTCGTGTGGAGAACGAAAGTGTTTAGGATCTTTGGTAGTGTTAACGCTGTCGCGTGGAGCGCGGGCTGAGCAGAAGAGTCTGGTTGGAGTAGTGCGATTGAGCAGGTGTGTTGTGTGACGCTCCCGCAAGTTGCCGGGCTTTCGGGGTCTGGCAGCATGTAATTGCGATCGACTGGCTATGGTAGTTTCTAGCACGGTGTCGCGGACGGGAAGCATTAGCTGGCACACATCAAGAGCCCGTTTCGCCTGGTGACCGTGTCGAGAAGAAGGCGCGCCAGCATCCAGCTTCTGCAACAGCGACGGCCGACAATGAGTGACTGTCGCCACCTCCTCGATCGGCGACTTCAAACCTTCACTCAACCAACAAGGAAGACTAAAAGCACGTAAAGTTTCTGAACTGTATGGCAGACCTCAGCTTTTCAAACTGTTCAAATCACAAAATTACAGCAACGTAGCATGAACCTTTGTTGCTTATTGTCCCAATTGCATTGCCAAGCAGGGTCCCTTCCTTTTCCGAAATGAACCCGAGTGTCGGTGAAATTCAAACGCTAGCATTAAAGCATTATAATTCGATTTTACTGCTTTAATTTCAAAGTTCAGTTAAAGTATTCATAGCTGGCTACAATATTTAGATTACACAAGCACAAATTAACAGTGCGAGTTTTGTTACCGTATTTTAGCTTACCTGTGACTGCAGCTCAGCTTGGTACGTACAAAATTTTACTATTGTTAATTGTTCAGAATCATTTAATTCAAGTTCAAAGTTAAATCTCTTATTTCTAAATTGCGTAGAGTCAAGTAGCTTTTGAAATGATTGTTGAGGTAGTCCAAGACTAACCTTATTTTACTGAATTTCGATGTGCTTCAGAAACAAAGCTCACTACTAACTTCAGTCATTAAATTAACTTCTAATTTTCCGGTTTTATTAATTCCTTTGCTAAATTAAGTCGGAGTGTAGCGAAATTTATTACTTCTGACAAACTTTCAGTTTTCACACTACACGTGTCAACCTTCAGTTGCCACGCTTCTAGTGCTAATTATATGTGTAATAACCTTTCTTTTACAGTTACTATAGTAATTGTCCTTAGGACTGGCGACCGTAATTTCCCCCAAATCTCAAATATCTAATTACCGCTAGTTAATTGTTAACGTAACGGCCGCACATTTACTTTCTTTATTAACTTTACCCCTTTTCAAAATTAATTTCCACCAGTTTCATTTGCATTTTTCCTATCATTTAGATGTAACCCTTTCCTCCCTCTTTACCGACAGATTAACTTCGGTGACGATTGCTTTCCGAAATTTCCATTAGGTACACGCGGTTTAATTTTTCACTGTCATTAAGGTCGATAAGAGAGGGGGAGGTAACATGCGGTGCTCCGCGGAATTCACGGGCTTCGAACGTGGTCAGGTGATTGGGTGTCACTTGAATCATTAAGTCTATACGCGAGATCTCCACACTCATAAATATCCCTATGTCCACTGTCTCCGATGTGATAGTGAAGCGGAAACGTGAAGGGACACGTACACCACAAAGCGTGCAGGTCGACCTCGTCTGTTGACTGATAGAGACCGCCGACAGCTGAAGAGTGTCGTAATGTGTAATAGACAGACATCTATTCAGACCATCACACAGGAATTCCAAACTGCATCAGGATCCACTTCTAGTACCATGACAGTTAGGCGGGAGGTAAGAAAACTTGGATTTCATGGTCGAGCAGCTGCTCATAAGTCGCACATCACGCCGGTAAATGCCAACGACGCCTCGCTGGGTGTAAGGAGCGTAGACATTGGACTATTTAACAGTGGGAAAACGTTGTGTGGAGTGACGAAACACGGTACGCAATGTGGCGATCCGATGGCAGGGTGTGGGTATATGGAATGTTCGGTGAACGTCATCTGCCATCGTATGTGTCGTGTCAACAGCGAAATTCGAAGGCTGTGGTGTTATGGTGTGGTCGTGTTTTTCTTGGAGGGGGCTTGCAACCCTTGTTGTTTTGCGTGGCACTATCACAGCACATGCCTACACTGATGTTTCAAGCACCTTACTGCTTCCCACTGCTGAAGAGCAATTCGGGGATGGCGATTGCATATTTCAACACGATCGAACACCTGCTCATAATCCACGGTCTGTGGCGGAGTGGTTACACGACAATGACAACCTTGTAATGGACTGGTCTGCACAGAGACCTGACCTGAATCCTACACAGCACCTTTGGGATGTTCGGAATGCCGACTTTGTGCCAGGCCTCACCGACTGACATCGATACCTGTCCTCAGTGCAGCACTCTGTGAAGAATGGGCTGCCATTCCCCAAGAAACCTTCCTGCACCTGATCGAACGTATGCCTTCGAGAGTGGATGCTTCATCAAGTCTAAAGGTGGGCCACCACCAATTGAATTCCAGTATTACCGATGGAGGAGGGCGCCACAAATTTGTAAGTCATTTTCAGGTAGTATCTGGATACTTTTGATCACATTGTTTAACTCTATATTTGAATTCACATGGCTATACCAGTTTCTTTGGCGTTTCAGTGTATTATACACGTATTTAAGATATTTCACACGTATTTGAACTCTTATCTCACCTGAATCTCTAGCGAATTTCGCTCCACAGTTTTGTTTTCAAGCATCTCAATGTTTATGACATCATATCTCCCGTACTATGTGTTATATAATGATATATTTTTACCGGTACATCCAGTGGTATACGGGGCTACTGTCTGCGAAATGTGTTATTAATCTATTTAGTAGTAAACACTCCATCTTCAGGCCACAAGTGCCCCATCGGGAGAATGCGGATTGGAGGGGCGTGTGGTCAGCACACCACTCTCCCAGTCGTTATGATGGTTTTCTTTGACCGGAGCCGCTACTATTCGGTCGAGTAGGTCCTCAATTGGCATCATGAAGCTGAGTGCATCCCGAGAAATGGCAACAGCACATGGCGGCCCGGATGGTCTCCCATCCAAGTGGCGACCACGCTCGACAGCGTTTAACTTCAGTGATCTGATGGGGTCCGGTGTATCCACTGCGGAAAGACCGTTGACGATTTAGTACTAAGGAAGTAATAAATTAAAGCGTCATGCATGCTTTAAGTGGCATGTTTTCACGCGTCTCATTATTTCATTTCTTATCTCTGAGAGGTGGCATGAGCCCCCTCTCATATTTCTATCTTACTCTGAGTAATTCGATTTTCCTCTCTAATTGCATGCGGTGAAAAGTCGCTATTCCTTCACACTCGGACTTCTCACGCAGCGTCTCTCGTCACCCGGGTGGTCCGGTGACAGGAGGGTTCTGCTGATCTTGAAAGGGTTAAGCCGACCAATGTGAGGGAGTCAAGTGGATGCTTTCCAGACGCCGACGTTGTCATAAGAGCGGCAGCGACACGCCCACAGGGGCCTGATGGAGCGGCTGGGCTAGAGATTTCGTTACTTCGCAGAAACTTAGTGAAAACACTTTCTGGCGGGCTACCAGCGAGGTGTGGGAATGTGTTCCCAGGCAGTCTTGGCGGGCAAATTCCCGGGTTTTATGCAAAATCCTAAGTGTGATTGGCTTTCTCAGGGAATAGCTCCGTGATGTAGCAAAATCGGCGCAGAAATTGGCGCCAAGTATCTCCATTGGTGGAATAGTACTGCGTCAGCAATAGAAGGGAATTTTACGCTTGTTTTCGAGTTTCTGATTGGTACGTTTAACCATGAGTACAGTCGTGGGGACGGCAATGTTCTGTGTTTGGCTTGTACGGGTGCTCTTGAGAGAGTCGGCTCTCGCCTTTCGGTCGGAGTAGATTACAAGACTGAGCTCTCGCTGCTCTGGACAGCCTGCCTTCCATTGGCTGTCTAGTATACTTTCATTTAATTGTAACTGTTTGACGAAGTTGCTGAAGTTTCGACTTCAATGTAACTTTCCGAGTACAGTTGGCAATGGAGCGTTCTGCGTACAAGCGGCTTATGTTGTCCGTCTTGAGCAGTTTTGGCTAAAGTTGACTGTACTGGAGTTACTGTGTGACTTCTCTTCTTAAAATCACTCACTGTCCCATCTGTGATTGTGTAGCGAGCCTTCTTCGTCTCCCTCAAAGGCGTATTTGTGTTGCTAGGTAGTCTTTAGTCTGGAACAACCAGACCAGGAGAATTTGTTTCGAGCTATACTCACGACATTATCACGACGACGGGACGTCGAAGCAACCAGCCATCGCCTCCGGTATGCCAGATCGTGTCCTTGCAGTTAAGGAGACAGCTTGGTAATGTACGTCCGCAGCACTGGAAAATCAGGGAATTTTGTTAGGTGATAATCAGAGCTCAGCAGACCGCGCCTGTTCGTCTTTTCTAACGTTGTTCTGTCTTGGGTGTTCACTGTCTGAGTTATCACAACTGTAGCAGCAATTAATGTTGGGTTGGCTGGGTGTTTCTCTTGAGATTTGAGTTGCAAGGAATTGGCTCCACATACCACTTGGTCATAAATGTCACAGTCTAGTTTATGGACAACTTCACCTTCACAGCGTTTATTTGAGTATCCAATTTGATGTATTGTAAATGTTTCGTGTGTTTTGTTTATTATTTTGAGTTTAGTCATTATAAATCAAATTGTTGTTTTGGACAGGAATTTCATTCTGTTAATCGGTAGAGCAACCCTTTCATTTCTCACTACATTAATGAAACTTTCCTTAATTTCTATCCAATTAAATTATTACAAGTGCCAAACTCTTTTCTACTCCACTTGCAGGGTCGATTACAGTCAGTTCGCGTTTCTTCTTAATCCATGTGCAACAGCAAAAGTCAGAGTTGGAAAGGGGGGGGGGGGGGCTTAGAGCATCATTTCCATATGAAGATTCTAGAAGAATTTAGTGTTAAATACACTGCTGGCCCCGGCACCTCTCAACTCCTGAACAAGGGTCGGTCAGAAGCCTAGTGTAGGTACGAAAATGTGGCAAAATCGGCGTGAGCATCACACAAGAAAACAGCTACTCAAATATGCTATCACATTAACTTCCGAAGTTTCTAATCACAGTTTTAGCTATAAACTGTGCGCATGATATCACAGTGGCGATCTGTATATGTTAAGAAGAGCGTCCGTCTGCATGTAATTCATACAAATGAACAGTTTCGTTCCGATCTCACTGTCCTCATAAGATTTCGTAATCTGACTTTAAACATTTATATACGTTGCAAAAACAGACGTAATGTCTTATTGGATAACAGCAATCAGTGATTTTATAACGTTACTTAAAATCCGTCTTGATTGCAAATGTTTTTTATTCATATGACCGGTTTCAGTTCATTCAGAACCATCATCAGATCTGTAAAAACAATGATACTAATTTACTATTTCACGGAAGCAAATCTTTTTCATCCTATCTAATCAACATCAAATGTACGAGAACGTACCTGATATTTCAGTTACAGGAGTAACCCGTCCAAATTCAGCAACTTTCACATGCTACGTCACATAAAATTGGTTGGCAGAGTGCACGTCATTTATATTAATTATAACACTATTACCGACAGGTGGCGTCTGGTATATTTGTTACATTCCATTTGCACATACTGTATTCAGTAGATCTTTTTCATATATTAAAAATACTTAATTAAAATATGTAGATGTCAAGGTTAAAATCTGTACTTGTTGTTGTTGTTGTGGTCTTCAGTCCTGAGACTGGTTTGATGCAGCTCTCCATGCTACTCTATCCTGTGCAAGCTTCTTCATCTCCCAGTACCTACTGCAACCTACATCCTTCTGAATCTGCTTAGTGTATGCATCTCTTGGTCTCCCCCTACGATTTTTACCCTCCACGCTGCCCTCCAATACTAAATTGGTGATCCCTTGATGCCTCATAACATGTCCCACCAACCGATCCCTTCTTCTGGTCAAGTTGTGCCACAAACTCCTCTTCTCCCCAATCGTGTTCAGTACCTCCTCATTAGTTATGTGATCTACCCATCTAATCTTCAGCATTCTTCTGTAGCACCACATTTCGAAAGCTTCTATTCTCTTCTTGTCCAAACTATTTATCGTCCATGTTTCACTTCCATACATGGCTACACTCCATACAAATACTTTCAGAAAAGACTTCCTGACACTTAAATCTATACTCGATGTTAACAAATTTCTCTTCTTCAGAAACGCTTTCCTTGCCATTGCCAGTCTACATTTTATATCCTCTCTACTTCGACCATCATCAGTTATTTTGCTCCCCAAATAGCAAAACTCCTTTACTACTTTAAGTGTCTCATTTCCTAATCTAATACCCTCAACATCACCCGACTTAATTCGACTACATTCCATTATCCTCGTTTTGCTTTTGTTGATGTTCATCTTATATCCTCCCTTCAAGACACCATCCATTCCATTCAACTGCTCTTCCAAGTCCTTTGCTGTCTCTGACAGAATTACGATGTCATCGGCGAACCTCAAAGTTTTTATTTCTTCTCCATGGATTTTAATACCTACTCCAAATTTTTCTTTTGTTTCCTTTACTGCTTGCTCAATATACAGATTGAATAACATCGGGGAGAGGCTACAACCCTGTCTTACTCCCTTCCCAACCACTGCTTCCCTTTCATGTCCCTCGACTCTTATAACTGCCATCTGGTTTCTGTACAAATTGTAAATAGCCTTTCGCTCCCTGTATTTTACCCCTGCCACCTTTAGAATTTGAAAGAGAGTATTCCAGTCAACATTGTCAAAAGCTTTCTCTAAGTCTACAAATGCTAGAAACGTAGGTTTGCCTTTCCTTAATCTTTCTTCTAAGATAAGTCGTAAGGTCAGTATTGCCTCACGTGTCCCAGTATTTCTACGGAATCCAAACTGATCTTCCCCGAGGTCGGCTTCTACTAGTTCCTCCATTCGTCTGTAAAGAATTCGTGTTAGTATTTTGCAGCTGTGGCTTATTAAACTGATTGTTCGGTAATTCTCACATCTGTCAACACCTGCTTTCTTTGGGATTGGAATTATTATATTCTTCTTGAAGTCTGAGGGTATTTCGCCTGTTTCATACATCTTGCTCACCAGATGGTAGAGTTTTGTCAGGACTGGCTCTCCCAAGGCCGTCAGTAGTTCCAATGGAATGTTGTCTACTCCTGGGGCCTTGTTTCGACTCAGGTCTTTCAGTGCTCTGTCAAACTCTTCACGCAGTATCGTATCTCCCATTTCATCTTCATCTACATCCTCTTCCATTTCCATAATATTGTCCTCAAGTACATCGCCCTTGTATAGACCCTCTATATACTCCTTCCACCTTTCTGCTTTCCCTTCTTTGCTTAGAACTGGGTTTCCATCAAAGCTCTTGATGTTCATACAAGTGGTTCTCTTATCTCCAAAGGTCTCTTTAATTTTCCTGTAGGCAGTATCTATCTTACCCCTAGTAAGATAAGCCTCTACATCCTTACATTTGTCCTCTAGCCATCCCTGCTTAGCCATTTTGCACTTCCTGTCGATCTCATTTTTGAGACGTTTGTATTCCTTTTTGCCTGCTTCATTTACTGCATTTTTATATTTTCTCCTTTCATCAATTAAATTCAATATTTCTTCTGTTACCCAAGGATTTCTACTAGCCCTCGTCTTTTTACCTACTTGATCCTCTGCTGCCTTCACTACTTCATCCCTCAAAGCTACCCATTCTTCTTCTACTGTATTTCTTTCCCCCATTCCTGTCAATTGTTCCCTTATGCTCTCCCTGAAACTCTGTACAACCTCTGGTTCTTTCAGTTTATCCAGGTCCCATCTCCTTAAATTCCCACCTTTTTGCAGTTTCTTCAGTTTTAATCTACAGGTCATAACCAATAGATTGTGGTCAGAGTCCACATCTGCCCCTGGAAATGTCTTACAATTTAAAACCTGGTTCCTAAATCTCTGTCTTACCATTATATAATCAATCTGATACCTTTTAGTATCTCCAGGGTTCTTCCATGTATACAACCTTCTATCATGATTCTTAAACCAAGTGTTAGCTATGATTAAATTGTGCTCTGTGCAAAATTCTACCAGGCGGCTTCCTCTTTCATTTCTTAGCCCCAATCCATATTCACCTACTACGTTTCCTTCTCTCCCTTTTCCTACACTCGAATTCCAGTCACCCATAACTATTAAATTTTCGTCTCCCTTCACAATCTGAACAATTTCTTTTATTTCATCATACATTTCTTCAATTTCTTCGTCATCTGCAGAGCTAGTTGGCATATAAACTTGTACTACTGTAGTAGGTGTGGGCTTCGTATCTATCTTGGCCACAATAATGCGTTCACTAAGCTGTTTGTAGTAGCTTACCCGCGTTCCTATTTTCCTATTCATTATTAAACCTACTCCTGCATTACCCCTATTTGACTTTGTGTTTATAACCCTGTAGTCACCTGACCAGAAGTCTTGTTCCTCCTGCCACCGAACTTCACTAATTCCCACTATATCTAACTTTAACCTATCCATTTCCCTTTTTAAATTTTCTAACCTACCTGCCCGATTAAGGGACCTGACATTCCACGCTCCGATCCGTAGAACGCCAGTTTTCTTTCTCCTGATAACGACATCCTCTTGAGTAGTCCCCGCCCGGAGATCCGAATGGGGGACTATTTTACCTCCGGAATATTTTACCCAAGAGGACGCCATCATCATTTAATCATACAGTAAAGCTGCATGCCCTCGGGAAAAATTACGGCCGTAGTTTCCCCTTGCTTTCAGCCGTTCGCAGTACCAGCACAGCAAGGCCGTTTTGGTTATTGTTACAAGGCCAGATCAGTCAATCATCCAGACTGTTGCCCTTGCAACTACTGAAAAGGCTGCTGCCCCTCTTCAGGAACCACACGTTTGTCTGGCCTCTCAACAGATACCCCTCCGTTGTGGTTGTACCTATGGTACGGCTATCTGTATCGATGAGGCACGCAAGCCTCCCCACCAACGGCAAGGTCCATGGTTCATCAGAATTAAAAAACAGTAAAATTATCATATTTATACGATCTAAAAAACATAGGGCGATTTATATATCTATGGTGCTGGTGTGAACTTGTTTTCCTCTACGGTCTGCTTCCGTGGTTCCCGCCATTTTGGTGTTGTGCCGCGGTCCGCTCAGTCGTCTGATGTCCATCGCCGCGGGCAAAAGGGCCGCACAGGAGGGCCCCGTCAACGACGCCAGGCGCTGCACGCGTCTTCCGGCTTCTCCTCCGCGCACCATCTCTCATCCCTCGGCCTGGATCTCCACACGCTACAGTTGTCATCTTACAAGGGAACCTCCCCATCGCACCCCCCTCAGATTTAGTTATAAGTTGGCACAGTGGATAGGCCTTGAAAAACTGAACACAGATCAATTGAGAAAACGGGAAGAAGTTGTGTGGAACTGTGAAAAAATAAGCAAAATATACAAGCTGAGTAGTTCGTGGCAACATAGGCAACATCGTGGACTATGTGAGCTCAGTAGCGTTGTGGTCTCGTGGTAACGTGAGCAGCTGCGGAACGAGAGGTCCTTGGTTCGAATCTTCCATCGAATGAAAAGTTTAATTTTTTATTTTCAGTTTACTTTTTTGGGAGTGATTATCACATCCACAAGAAAACCTAAATCGGGCAAGGTAGAAGAATCTTTTTACCCATTCGCCAAGTGTACAAGTTAGGTGGGTCGACAACATATTCCTGTCATGTGACGCACATGCCGTCGCCAGTGTCGTATAGAATATATCAGATGTGTTTTCCTGTGGAGGAATCGGTTGACCTATGACCTTGCGATCAAATGTTTTCGGTTCCCATTGGAGAGGCACGTCCTTTCGTCTTACTAATCGCACGGTTTTGCGATGCGGTCGCAAAACACAGACACTAAACTTATTACAGTGAACAGAGACGTCAATGAACGAACGGACAGATAATAACTATGCAAAAATAAAGTAAGTAAAATTTCCACTCGAGGGAAGACTTGAACCAAGGATCTCTCGTTCTGCAGCTGCTCACGCTACCACGGGACCACGGCGCTACTGAGCTCACATAGTCCACGATGTTGCCTATGTGGTCCATGGACTACTCAGTTTGTATATTTTGCTTATTTTTTGACAGTTCCACACAACTTCCTGTTTTCTCAATTGATCTGTGTTCAGTTTTTCAAGGCCTATCCACTGTGGCAACTTGTAACTAAATCTGAGGGGGGTGCGATGGGGAGGTTCCCTTGTTAGTAGGTCGTCATAAATGCTAAAATAGGCGTTATGGTTGAATTCGCTTTGCTCGTTGAGGATTATATCCGGATCTTTATTTTTGTGGGTGTATACTTACAGTCCTTCCAAAATGTTAAGAAACCGTCCCTTATGAGCTCTATGCAGGATGTCTAAATTGTGTTCAATGTTCGTGACTGAGCCGGCCGCGGTGACCGTGCGGTTCTAGGCGCTGCAGTCCGGAACCGCGGGACTGCTACGGTCGCAGGTTCGAATCCTGCCTCGGGCATGGATGTGTGTGATGTCCTAAGGTTAGTTAGGTTTAAGTAGTTCAAAGTTCTAGGGGACTGATGATCTAAGATGTTAAGTCCCATAGTGCTCAGAGCCATTTGAACCATTTGTTCGTGACTGAATGCTTTGTCGCAGCCATATGCGCCCCAAATGCTGTTTTGTTTTGAGAGTAGGTGTGCTCCCTGAATCTGGTTTCAAAGTTCCTACCAGTCTGCCCTATATATTGTTTACAGCAGTCATTACGTTTGATCTTATATACAACTGAATCCTGAAATGTATTCCTACTATTACATATTCTATGCCGGAACTTCAATTTTAACGTGTTATTTGTTCGGAACCCTATTTTAACGTCGGATTTACGAAAGCATTTTTCAATTTTATCTGTAATTTTTCCATTGTAAGTGAGAGCTACATATTTTTTCTTGTTGTTCCTCTTAACTGCGACTTGACTTACTTCTATTTGTTCCATTTGCCTCTTCTTTATCTTCCTATAAATATTCATCACCTGCTTACGCGTATATCCGTTCACTACGGCCACTTGTTTTAAAATGTTTAACTCCTTTTCTACTTCCTGTTGGCTTAGTAGCAATCTTAGTAGCCTGTATACCATCGAAGTAAAATATGCCCATTTGTATCGCGGTGGGTGACAAGAGCGCTCATTGATAACTAAATCTGTACACGTAGGTTTTCTGAATATGCTACATTCATGCTTCCCATCTTTCTTTAATAGTGTTAAACGTAAGTAATCTATACGGTTGTTTTCTTCAAATTGCATGGTGAATCTAATTTTCGGGTGTTGAAAGCTCATTTTTTGTGCTATGTTTTCGATATAATTTTTATCTCGTTTGTATAATAAAATGGAGTCGTCAACATATCTCCTGTAATATACAATTTTCTCAATGATATTAGGATTTTCATCAAAGAACTTGTTTTCTAAGTGATTTACAAAAATGTCAGCCAGCGTCCCAGCTAAACTGTTCCCCATTGCCAGCCCGTCTTTCTGTTGATAAATTTTACCATTGAAAGTAAAGTAATTGAACGACAAGACCTGTTCCAACATTTCCACTAGTTCAATCACTTCCCCCAGTGCCAATTTACCATGAGTGAGGAGATTGTTCTTAATGATCTCAATCGTTTCTTTTACGGGAATGTTTGTGTACAGATTGGTGATATCCAATGAAGCTAGTGACGCATTCTGAGGTATAAGTACGTCTTTAATTTGCTCGGAAATTTCGTAGCTGTTGCTAATGTTGAATGTCCGACGATATGTATATGCCGTCTTCAATCTGTTATTTAGCTCTTTATTTAATTTATAACTTGGGCTGCTGGTATTATTAACGATTGGGCGAATCGATTTTTCAACTTTATGAATCTTTATTTGTGACCGTAATTCGGGGATTCGCGGATTCATTACTTTCAGTTTAAACTTTTCCTTCTCTGTGAATAGAAACACACTGTTATCTATTTGTTTTAGTATTTCTATTTGAAATTTCTTGGTTGCATCTTTCTTGACTTCTACTATTCCGTTTTCCATAAAGAACTTTTCAGTTTTCTCTATATAGTCTGTATCCTGTATTAAAACCATAGGGCCGCCCTTATCTGCCTTTGTGACGATAGCCTTACGTGATTCTAACTTCTTATTCAAGCCCTTAAGAGTTAGTAGCTCGTTTTTGCTCTTGTGAGCAGAGTGCATTTCATCTATAATCGACTTCTTTACTTTAACTGCCGTGTTGGTCTGTTCGTATCTATTCATATTTGCGATATCACATGCAATTTTCACGTCTGCGACATTTTTTATTGTATTTGAGTTAATTGCGGGATTTAGGTTGTATTGCAGCCCTTTATTTAAAAGGTCCTGCTCATACTTTGTTAATTCTATCTCAGTTAAGTTCACGACCCTATCACAAAAAGTATGCAAGATTTAATACGCCGTTTCGTTATCAACATTAAAATCTACACCTAGGTTAAAAAGCTTCTTCTGATGTCTGTTTAACGTTAATTCTCGCTCCCTGTCAATTCTATTTTCAATCTCTCTGCTTACGTATGTGAACTGTAATGGAGATAAAATGGCAAATTCAAGTGAACATTAAAAGCTTCCGTAAAAGAAACGATTGAGATCATTAAGAACAATCTCCTCCCTCATGGTAAATTGGCACTGGGGGAAGTGATTGAACTAGTGGAAATGTTGGAACAAGACTTGTCGTTCAATTACTTTACTTTCAATGGTAAAATTTATCAACAGAAAGACGGGCTGGCAATGGGGAACAGTTTAGCTGGGACGCTGGCTGACATTTTTGTAAATCACTTAGAAAACAAGTTCTTTGATGAAAATCCTAATATCATTGAGAAAATTGTATATTACAGGAGATATGTTGACGACTCCATTTTATTATACAAACGAGATAAAAATTATATCGAAAACATAGCACAAAAAATGAGCTTTCAACACCCGAAAATTAGATTCACCATGGAATTTGAAGAAAACAACCGTATAGATTACTTACATTTAACACTAATAAAGAAAGATGGGAAGCATGAATTTAGCATATTCAGAAAACCTACGTGTACAGATTTAGTTACCAATGAGTGCTTCTGTCACCCACCGCGATACAAATGGACATATTTTACTTCGATGGTATACAGGCTACTAAGATTGCCACTAAGCCAACAGGAAGTAGAAAAGGAGTTAGATATTTTAAAACAAGTAGCCGTAGTGAACGGATATACGCGTAAGCAGGTGATGAATATTTATAGGAAGATAAAGAAGAGGCAAATGGAACAAATAGAAGGTAGTCAAGTCGCAGTTAAGAGGAACAACAAGAAAAAATATGTAGCTCTCACTTACAATGGAAGAATTACAGATAAAATTGAAAAATGCTTTCGTAAATCCGACGTTAAAATAGGGCATAGAATATGTAATAGTAGGAATACATTTCAGGAATCAGGTGTATATAAGATCAAATGTAATGACTGCTGTAAACAATATATAGGGCAGACTGGTAGGAACTTTGAAACCAGATTCAGGGAGCACACCTACTCTCAAAACAAAACAGCATTCGGGGCGCATATGGCTGCGACAAAGCACTCGTCACGAACATTGAACACAATTTAGACATCCTGCATAGAGCTCATAAGGGACGGTTTCTTAACATTTTGGAAGAACTATAAGTATACACCCACAAAAATAAAGATCCGGATATAATCCTCAACGAGCCAAGCGAATTCAACCATAACGCCTATTTTAGCATTTATAACGACCTACTAACAAGGGAACCTCCCCATCGCACCCCACTCAGATTTAGTTGTAAGTTGGCACAGTGGATAGGCCTTGAAAAGCTGAACACAGATCAATTGAGAAAACAGGAATAAGTTGTGTGGAACTGTGAAAAAATAAGCAAAATATACAAACTGAGTAGTCCATGGGCAAGATATGTAACATCTAGGAGACGAAGTGCTAAGGAGCGCCGTGGTCTCGTGGTACCGTGAGCAACTGCGGAACGACAGGTCCTTGGTTCAAATCTCCCATCGAGTGAAAAGTTTAATTTTTTATTTTCAGTATATGTGACAAACGCCTATGTTTTCACTTTTTTGGGAGTGATTATCACATCCACAAGAAAACCTAAATCGGGCAAGGTAGAAGAATCTTTTTACCCATTCGCCAAGTGAACAAGTTAGGTGGGTGGACAACATATTCCTGTCATGTGACGCACATGCCGTCACCAGTGTCGTATAGAATATATCAGATGTGTTTTCCTGTAGAGAAATCGGTTGATCTATGACCTTGCGATCAAATGTTTTCGGTTCCCATCGGAGAGGCACGTCCTTCCGTCTACTAATCGCACAGTTTTGCGATGCGGTCGCAAAACACAGACACTAAACTTATTACAGTGAACAGAGACGTCAATGAACGAACGGACAGATCATAACTATGCAAAAATAAAGAAATTAAACTTTTCACTCGAAGGAAGACTTGAACCAATGATATCTCGTTCTGCAGCTGCTCACGCTACCACGGGACCACGGCGCTCCTGAGCTCAAGCTATCCTTGATGTTGCCTATCTTGCCCATGGACTACTCAGTTTATATATTTTGCTTATTTTTTCACAGTTCCACACAAGTTCTTCCTGTTTTCTCAATTGATCTGTGTTCAGTTTTTCAAGGCCTATCCACTGTGCCAACTTATAACTAAATCTGAGGGGGGTGCGATGGGGAGGTTCCCTTGTAAGATGACAACTGTAGCGTGTGGAGATCCAGGCCGAGGGATGAGAGATGGTGCGCGGTGGAGAAGCCGGAAGACGCGTGCAGCGCCTGGCGTCGTTGACGGGGCCCTCCTGTGAGGCCCTCTTGCCCGCGGCGATGGACATCAGACGACTGTGCGGACCGCGGCACAACACCGAAATGGCGGGAACCACGGAAGCAGACCGTAGAGGAAAACAAGTTCACACCAGCACCGTAAATATATAAATCGCCCTATGTTTTTTAGATCGTATAAAAATGATAATTTTACTGTTTTTTAATTCTGATAAGTACAGACTTTAACCTTGACATCTACATATTTTAATTAAGTATTTTTAATATAAGAAAAAGATCTACTGAATACAGTACGTGCAAATGGAATGTAACAAATATACCAGACGCCACCTGTCGGTAATAGTGTTATAATTAATATAAATGACGTGCACTCTGCCAACCAATTTTATGTGACGTAGCATGTGAAAGTTGCTGAATTTGGACGGGTTACTCCTGTAACTGAAATATCAGGTACGTTCTGGTACATTTGATGTTGATTAGATAGGATGAAAAAGATTTGCTTCCGTGAAATAGTGAATTAGTATCATTATTTTTACAGATCTGAAGATGGTTCTGAATGAACCGAAACCGGTCATATGAATAAAAAAAATTGCAATCAAGACGGAATTTAAGTAACATTATATTTATATACGTCATATATAAAGGGGAAAGGTTGTTATCAAAAATCTGTAAATCTTCTTGGCAGCCGCGCGGTATTAGCCGAGCGGTCTCTGGCGCTGCAGTCATGGATTGTGCGGCTGGTCCCGGCGGAGGTTCGAGTCTTCCCTCGGGCACGGGTGTGTGTGTTTGTCCTTAGGATAATTTAGGTTAAGTGGTGTGTAAGCTTAGGGACTGATGACCTTAGCTGTTCAGTCCCATAAGATTTCACACACATTTGAACACTTTTTCTTCTTGGTCGATTTACTTCAGATTCCTACACGATCCCCTAATGAACTTTTCAGCACAGAGAAAAGTTGCTATTAAACTTGTATAAAAATTCTTGAGCGACGTACTTCAAAGTTCTTGGGCGATTTGCTTCCAATTTCTACATTCACATAAAGCGATTAAGAAAAGTAATGAAGAATTTAATGCCAAACAAGCGAAAAATATCGTGGAAAATGGACTGAAATTCCTATCGTGAGAATAAATTAACGTCCGTAGCTAGATGTTTTGCCGCCCTAGGCGAGGACTGAAAAATGAAGCCCCCTCTTTTACTCTGCCATCGGTCTTCCCGATACCCCCCTCCTCCCCCCACCCCCCACTCTCTCTCTCTTCACCATCACAAACATTCAACGACACGAATCTTTTATACTTTATTTGTGGGTGTGATGAATTGCAGTTACCTTTTACCCCTTTTATATATGTTGAGAGAGAAGTACGAAACCTCGCTCTGTTATTCACAGGAAATATTAGTACAGCTAAAACGTCAACAGAATCAGTCAAAACAACTCACGCCTTAGAGGTTACCTGCAGAGACAAAAACAAAATTAGGGGTTGAGGGAGGTGTGGTATGAAGTCGTAACATGAGCGCAGGCCAGCACATGTGCCCCGCTCCAGTGCTCGACAGAGATGAATGAACGTAATGTTTTTTTCCGTTTCGTACTCAGCAGCGAGTGCATGAGTACTGACGTAGGTAGAGGCAACGTGTTTAAGTAAAGTCTTAATAAGGAACTGTTTCGTATGCTTTTGGATGCAATTTGGTGTTTTGATTAACCATTTTTCATTCTTTTCTCCACATTTGCACAATTTTTTGCTGTTTGATTTGAAATTATTTTTTCCGTTCTTTGCCCCTAAAATCTTTTCGCCTAGGCGACCGTCTAGTCATGCCTAATGGTCAGGCAGAATACCACCGCTGTTCTTTAGTGACAATATTATGGGGAATAACTGTCACTGTGCCTTGTAGCTAGCGATACATTAAAAGGCGTAATATTTTAGATGCAGTAATAAACAAACTAACGGCGTAGAATATTACAATTTTAGTTACTGCAGAAACGGCCCTTCTCGTCATGGATCTGGTACCATCGATACATTGTTAGATCGGAGGGCGAGCGAAAGTTCTATATTTGAAAGAAACATGATTACATTTTGCCCGTGTTATACAGTTATTTTTATTACAATTTTAGTTACTGCAGAAACGGCCCTTCTCGTCATGGATCTGGTACCATCGATACATTGTTAGATCGGAGGGCGAGCGAAAGTTCTATATTTGAAAGAAACATGATTACATTTTGCCCGTGTTATACAGTTATTTTTATTATTACTATCTACAGTACCATACTAACGCTAACGTAGATCGTGGATGTAGTACCAACGAAAGTCAGTAGATCACTTTCCGATCAAAAGATCCACCAGAATCCGAGGTCTCCCGAACTGTGACGAAGACTGTTCGAGTTACGCTGTAATGCAGTCGTTCGACCTATACTTCAGTATTGTTCATCAGTGTGGGATCCGTGCCAGGTCGGGTTCACAGAGGAGATAGAGAAGATCAAAAGAAGAGCGGCGAGTTTCGTCACAGGGTTATCTGGTAAGCGTGGTAGCGTTACGGAGATGTGTAGCAAACAAGTCCAGATTCTGCAAGAGAGGCGCTCTTCATCGCGGTGTAGCTTGCTCGCCAGGTTTCGAGAGGGTGCGTTTCTGGATGAGGTATCGAATATATTGCTTCCCCCTACTTATATCTCCAGAGGAGGTCACGAATGTAAAATTAGAGAATAAATGATGACTAACTGACAACCTCAGCTGCCGACAGGTGTTGTTGTTATACCTCGATGTGGACAGCTGAAAATGTGTGCCCCGACCGGGACTCGAACCCGGTCGGGCCACACATTTTCAGCTGTCCACATCGAGGTATAACAACGACACCTGTCGGCAGCTGAGGTTGTCAGTTAGTCATCATTTATTCCAGGGAAAAGCTGCACGGTCATCAACAGTAACTGTTCTTTCGAGAACTAGTTACTGTCTTCGTATATAAAATTAGAGAGATTCGAGCGCGCACGGAGCCTTTCCGGCAGTCGTTCTTCCCGTGAACCATACGCGACTGAAACAGGAAAGGGAGGTAATGACAGTGGCACGTAAGGTGCCCTCCGCCACACACCGTCGCCTGATTTGCGGAGTATAAATGTAGATGTACTTGAAACACTGAGAACGAAGCTGAGGCCGGCCAGAGTGACCGAGCGGTTCTAGGCGCTACAGTCTGAAACCGCGCGATCGCTACGGTCGCAGGTTCGAATCCTGCCTCGGGCATGGATGTGTGTGATGTCCTTACGTCAGTTACGTTTAAGTAGTTCTAAGTTCTAAGGGACTGATGACTCTCAGAAGTTAAGTCGCATACTGCTCAGAGCCATTTGAACCATTTTGAACTAAGTTGAAACTATAGAAGAGTAATTCTCCAAAAGCACAGTGAGATACGTATCGTAAAATGTAACAGGAGATGGCGCAACTAACCATCTTTCCATAGAGGGAAAATACAAAGTTTGCGAAAATTTGCTTTAAGAAATGAATCAAAAATTCTAAAAGATCATGTAGTTCCTATCGAAGTTTAACAGAAATATCGAAGTTCTGTTTATGGAACAGTGTAACAAATCACAAGTCAACTTTCTGCGGAAGCGAAAGTTTTTACGTCGTTTAAATCGCTATTTGTTATTTGACTGCAGGTGAGATGTTTTCATTCGTCGCATTCCGTTGACACCCAGTGCATCAAATATGACCTTTGACGTAAAGCGATTGCATTTTCTGATGCGGTTTGCATTCGCTATAAATATCAATAGGGCACAGGGCCAATCACTTTGTGTGGCAGATATTAAACATCTGGGGCAACGCCAGTCACTGCAGGTAGTACAGTTATCAGGAAATGCTGTCCAGAATCCCTTTTACGGTGTCGACTGCCGATGGGAAAACTTGGTTCTGAGCCCCTAAGAAACGTAGCCGGCTGTACAGTTGGCGGCCGTGACGTGCGACACGTCACGCCAGGCCGCGCCGGCTGCTCGGCTCCTCGTATCGACGGCCGATCTGAGCGCCGCGCGGCACAGCCGTTAGCCGCCGCCTCGCCCGGTGACGGGATCCCCACCCACTGTGCGGGGAGTCCCCGGGGAGCGCCCATTCGGCGTCGACGGCGGCACTTAGCACTCGCCTCGTGTCGACAACTCGCCGGACTAGCTAGCTGCCAGCGGCTCTGCTGGAAGCTGTCAATACTCCCTGTGACAGCCCTGCGAGCGAATATTTCAGCCGAGCCGAGGCGCCTTTCGCCGTACGTTTCGCTTTCCCTCGGCCTGTGACTGCCGCCGACGTGGTGTAAGCCAGTCGCAGAAAATACGCTGTCGCCATCTACCGTCGCAGCCTAAACTGTTCATTTGTGACGTGCAGTCTTCTTTCGGACAGTGGACTGATTTTATAGGCAAGAGGACTAGGACCCGTGCCGCCTAACTTTTTATCCTGGTTCACTTGATTATCTAATGACTTTGGTGCATGAAGCATAGTAGTGGTAAAGATCCTCTTGCTGATAATCGGCCACAGAGCGGATAATTCATTTTGTCCACTTTACTCATGTACAAAAGTGATTATTCGTTTTGTATGGATTTTATTTTCCTCATACTCACAGATGGTTCCACCTAGCATTCGCATCTCCTAAAATTCAGCTACACGCACTGCAAGCTTGCAAGAGAACTTCATTTTACTGTACATATTTACAGGGTGTTTAAAAAATGACCGGTATATTTGAAACGGCAATAAAAACTAAACGAGCAGCGATAGAAATACACCGTTTGTTGCAATATGATTGGGACAACAGTACATTTTCAGGCAGACAAACTTTCGAAATTACAGTAGTTACAATTTTCAACAACAGATGGCGCTGCGGTCTGGGAAACTCTACAGTACGATATTTTCCACATATCCACCATGCGTAGCAATAATATGGCGTAGTCTCTGAATGAAATTACCCGAAACCTTTGACAACGTGTCTGGCGGAATGGCTTCACATGCAGATGAGATGTACTGCTTCAGCTGTTCAATTGTTTCTGGATTCTGGCGGTACACCTGGTCTTTCAAGTGTCCCCACAGAAAGAAGTCACAGGGGTTCATGTCTGGCGAATAGGGAGGCCAATCCACGCCGCCTCCTGTATGTTTCGGATAGCCCAAAGCAATCACACGATCATCGAAATATTCATTCAGGAAATTAAAGACGTCGGCCGTGCGATGTGGCCGGGCACCATCTTGCATAAACCACGAGGTGTTCGCAGTGTCGTCTAAGGCAGTTTGTACCGCCACAAATTCACGAAGAATGTCCAGATAGCGTGATGCAGTAATCGTTTCGGATCTGAAAAATGGGCCAATGATTCCTTTGCAAGAAATGGCGGCCCAGACCAGTACTTTTTGAGGATGCAGGGACGATGGGACTGCAACATGGGGCTTTTCGGTTCCCCATATGCGCCAGTTCTGTTTATTGACGAAGCCGTCCAGGTAAAAATAAGCTTCGTCAGTAAACCAAATGCTGCCCACATGCATATCGCCGTCATCAATTCTGTGCACTATATCGTTAGCGAATGTCTCTCGTGCAGCAATGGTAGCGGCGCTGAGGGGTTGCCGCGTTTGAATATTGTATGGATAGAGGTGTAAACTCTGGCGCATGAGACGATACGTGGACGTTGGCGTCATTTGGACCGCAGCTGCAACACGGCGAACGGAAACCCGAGGCCACTGTTGGATCACCTGCTGCACTAGCTGCGCGTTGCCCTCTGTGGTTGCCGTACGCGGTCGCCCTACCTTTCCAGCACGTTCATCCGTCACGTTCCCAGTCCGTTGAAATTTTTCAAACAGATCCTTTCTTGTATCGCTTTTCGGTCCTTTGGTTACATTAAACCTCCGTTGAAAACTTCGTCTTGTTGCAACAACACTGTGTTCTAGGCGGTGGAATTCCAACACCAGAAAAATCCTCTGTTATAAGGAATAAACCATGTTGTCTACAGCACACTTGCACGTTGTCAACAGCACACGCTTACAGCAGAAAGACGACGTACAGAATGGCGCACCCACAGACTGCGTTGTCTTCTATATCTTTCACATCACTTGCAGCGCCATCTGTTGTTGAAAATTGTAAGTACTGTAATTTCGAAAGTTTGTCCGCCTGAAAATGTACTGTTGTCCCAAGCATATTGCAACAAACGGTGTATTTCTATCGCTGCTCGTTTAGTTTTTATTGCCGTTTCAAATATACCGGTCATTTTTGAAACACCCTGTACGTTATACTAGCTGTTAACCGCAGTTGTGCTCGGATATCAGTAGCTGTGTTCTGTAGAATAAGTAAGTTACCGTACAGGCGATAACGTCATCATGTGTGGTCCCGGCGGAGCTTCGAGTCCTCCCTCGGGCTTGGGTGTGTGTGTTTGTCCTTAGGTTAATTTAGGTTAAGTAGTGTGTAAGCTTAGGGACTGATGACCTTAGTAGTTAAGTCCCATAAGATTTCACACACATTTGAACATTTTTTTGTCTTCATGTGTGTGCCTGTTTGGATAAGTATAGCTCATGATGTGGGTCCCACTCTCCCCCTCCCAAACTGTTCCATTTCACGATGCACTGGCGTGTGCAGTGTCATTACCAAGCCGTGCATACGGAGTGACATGGGCAGGAGTACGCATCTATGCATTGCGCTACTGAAGTAGTTATACATTTCACAAAGTGTACATTACGCAACAAGTATTTTGAAAGAATGGATTAAACATATTCAAGATTGTGTATGCATTGTGTTCATTACTTTGAATCATATCATCTAGTACATATCAATAAATAAAAGCATATTCACAAACACAATAAAGATTGAAAGTCAGAGAGTAAATATTTTACCTAATTCTCACAATATTCTTCAAATAAATAGATATCTTGCATCATACATTTTTTAAAGGACCTACGTTTTTCCACAGGGCTCTAACTATTTCCATACCAAATTTCTTCGAAATCGGTTGAGTCGGTTACTCTTGAAAATGTAACAGAGAGAGTTCTGAGAGTTCCTTTCTTATTCGTAATATTATTATGGATAAAACTCCAGGCTTCAAGACTTTGCAACTAAAAGTCTAAGAAGCCGACCCTGCCTAGGGTATTGGACGGGTCGCAATTGGCGGATAGTGAACATTCAATCAGATTTGGTGGACAGCTGCGGATACAGAACAAACAGTCCCGAACCAAGCGACAAAGTGGTCAGCGTCTGTCCATCAGTGATGAGGGTGAAATTTATATTCTGCAACTAACCCTTCCAGTCTCAACACTCTGAGTTCACTCAATACGTCTACTCAGGCCCACCTGATTTCAGGTACAATCATCATAGAGCATTTTGAGAATCAGAATATTACCCAGGTGGTCAAATGGCTCTGAGTACTATGGGAATTAATATCTGAGGTCATCAGTCCCCTAGAACTTAGAACTACTTAAACCTAACTAACCTCACACACATCCATGCCCCAGGCAGGATTCGAACCCTGACCGTAGCAGCAGCGCCGCTCCGGAAAGAAGCTCCTAGAATCGCTCGACCACATAGGCCGGCCTTTGCTGATGATCTAGCAGTTTTAACTAGGTTCAAATGGCTCTGAGCACTATGCGACTTAACTTCTGAGGTCATCAGTCGCCTACAACTTAGAACTAATTAAACCGAACTAACCTAAGGACATCACACACATCCATGCCCGAGGCATTTTAACTAGGGATATTAGCACAGCTCAAAAACAAATTGAGTTTCTTAAAGAAGCTGTGAGAAAAGGAAAAGTAGGACTACAAATATCATTGAACAAAACAGAATATATGTCACGCAACAAACAAGTCTCAAAGTTTATAACATGAAATATGGAAAAATAAAAAGTATTTATCAGTTTAAATACCTCGGGGAAATCATAGAAGAAAACGGTCTGGAAAAGCTGAAAACGAAGTTCGCTGTCAAAAAATGGCAACTGCATTGAGATTAACACAAAATAATTACAATAAAAGTCACTTCCTAAATTTAGTAAACTTAGGCATTACAGTACTGTAATCAAACTTGAATGTCTCTATGGGGCAGCAGCTTTAATTTCAAATATGAAGAGGGATACTGAAGAAATTCAAAAGAACGAAAGAAAGATTATTAGGAAACTATTAGGCCCCAAAATTACTGATGGAGAAACTTATGGGCTGAGAAATAATAAGGAAATACAAGAACACACAGACATACATGGTGACTTGAGAAAACGAAGACTGAAATTTTATGGGCACGTTAAAGGAATGGCAACCACTAGGTTGACAAAACAGACAGCATATTTCTACGAAAAAAGAAGTAAGGCCAAAAGTGAACCAATGAAATAGATCGCTGTGTTTAAGGAGGATCTTAAAGTAGCCGGTATAGCTCAGATAGACGTTACAGACAAAAGATATTTTATTGGAAAGTTAGTCGGAGGGAAATTAGGAAACGGACTGGAGCACCATGGTCTGATGGGTTCAAATGGTTCAAATGGCTCTGAGCACTATGGGACTCAACTGCTGTGGTCATAAGTCCCCTAGAACTTAGAACTACTTAAACCTAACTAACCTAAGGACATCACACACATCCATGCCCGAGGCAGGATTCGAACCTGCGACCGTAGCGGTCGTGCGGTTCCAGACTGTAGCGCCTTTAACCGCTCGGCCACTCCGGCCGGCTGTCTGATGGGAAAAAAAGACTTCTTTCTGAAAGGATGAAACAAAATTTGGACACAAATGAAGGCGAACCATCAAAAGCGACATTGACTGTTTGTACCTCACGTGGTCCTATTGGGCCCACACATGAATAATGATATGGATAAATCTTTCAATCACGATATCTTTTTTTCTGTTATCCGACTTTTATGAAACAAAGCTTATATGATGTCCACACAATGCTCAAGTTACCTGTGAAAATCCCATGCAGAAAAGATGGATTTAGTAAAACTTTAAAACACTACTATTTTTTCATGGACCTATTTTGATTAACTAATGCTGGTATGGTGCTGCAAGCTGTACTCCTTAACCTACAAGAACTCCATCAAACTTAGTCTAGCAGTTTTGGAGGAACCTGATCACAAAGACAAACAGACAGGCATGGCAGCATAACCCTCCCGTTATTATTATAAATTATCTTCCCCAGTCCTTATGTAGCGTGTGCGCTACGTGCGTTTTATATTCCTTCCATAGCTCAACGAATAGAGTACACTCGCTGTGCCTGATTGTAGCATATTCTTTATACCACGTGTTTTCTAGGCATCAAAGGTTTCCGTTTCTGCTTGCTCTAAGTATATGGCAACTTCTTCAAGTTTTATCGCACTGTCAGCATGTTTTCAGGAAATAAAGATATTCTCTGTTTGTATAGTAGTAATTTTGAACTAAAATGTGTTTACAATACGCTTATATACCCCACACTATTCAGTAAGTGACTGCTTATTTCATCACAACAGTACAGCGATACATACTTATCGACGCAGCACTGGGCCTCCAATCGGCGAACACCTATTCTTTCACCTTCATAACACAGAATAGAAAAGGAAGAGTAGAGTGAAGAAGGAAAAAGGACTGTGATGACAAAAGTAATGCAGTTCCAGCGATGAAGTGTCCCAGAACACCAAAATCTGTGCCATCACCATCAGCAAGGTAGTTCCCCATAGCATGCGTCTAAGATGATGAGCAAAACCCATACAAGTCGTTTAGATGTATGCTGGCTCGCTGTTCGGATTTCGCATATTCCCAGTTCACTAAATTCAATATATAAATCTGTTCCACAGGAAAAAAGGAACTGTTTTTGTAATTCCATAAAAATATTATGAAAAATTTTTGGCTCTCAGTGGGACACAATTACAAAAATTTTATTTAAGTACTTAATTTATCAGTTAATACATAAAATCTATCAAAGCAAACACTGAAAATATTTTAAATTATTACTAGAATAAAAAAGTATTTCAGTCCTGCTGTAGCAGATGCGCTACATCCTAAAATTTTGAGGAGACCTGGGGCCATACATCGCCCATGTTAAGCATACAGCGTTAATGACACATTATCTCAGAGACTGCTGTAGATACGGATTTGAAACTTCTGTTATATATTAACTATAGCCTCTCTATTCTACTGATCTACAATGGAAGGTTTTGCATCAATGCGGCAGGTTTTATAATTTTTTACACTATATCAACATTTTTGTTAAAATTTTTTTAACATAAATGTACACAAAAGTAACCGAGTTGCACATACATTCATATTGTAGATCCATGGCTTACTAGACTGTTGTGGAGGAATCTGTAAAAGTTTCATGGCAATAGGAAGAATTGTTTCTGAAAAAATGGGGTATTTGTAATGAAAAATGTACAAACTGAGAAAAGGACATCTAAAGTTTTCATATTAAATTTCTTACTTTTATTGTTACATGATGTTATTTAAAACACCCTGTTCCATACATAGATGGTCTTCATCATCAGTGCTATCAAGTAATAGCTTCTCCTTTTTGAAGCCTCTTTTTTGCTGAAATCTCTGCTTTTTTCACTCTTGCCGTGTCCACTGTGTGAAATCCTCCCACTGTATGTTTCCCCAAAATCACTCCTACCTTCTCAAGTACTCTCAGTCTGCCACTGCTCCTAGTATTAAATATAATCACAGTGTCTAAGGTATTGAATTGTAGGCTCGACATCCTAGCAATACACATTTTGTTAGGCGAGACGAGAAAAGATTATTGAATGATTCAAAAATGGTTCAAATGGCTCTGAGCACTATGGGACTTAACATCTTAGGTCATCAGTCCCCTAGAACTTTGAACTACTTAAACCTAACTAACCTAAAGACATCACACACAACCATGCCCGAGGCAGGATTCGAACCTGCGACCGTAGCGGTCGCGCGGTTCCAGACTGTAGCGCCTAGAACCGCTCGGCCACCCCGGCCGGCTTGAATGATTCATTGACACTTTGTGTGTTGCCACGCAAACACCCTTTCACCAGATCTGGATTGGCCAGATCTCTAAATATGTGCTTCAGAGCCTCCATTACTGCTTGATGCACAGTGTTTTATGCTTAAAATCTTCCACAGATCCTTCAGCCTCAGATTTTCTATATTTGCACCATGTCTCAGAAAGAGGAGGACACAGTGTTCTGGGTTGTTGTCAGCTGAAATTTTGTGACAGTAGATAGCCCACATTGCACTCACCATTTTGTGCAAGTCGTTGGATTTGTCCTTGATGGTCTTGCCGTAATAGTCTTGAAACTGATCTGTCATTTTGGTTCTCAGTCAACCAGCAACTTTTATTGTTTTACCATGTGATAGCTTTGCTTTCCCAAGTTTTATTTTTAGTTGTCTGAGACATGCACCCAATCTCTTTTCACATGGGCTATACACTCCAGTTTGGTGATTGGGTCACTATACGGTTTGCTGTAAACTACTGTTTACAAAAATTTACTGCCTTCATCTCCTAAGAACTGGATCTACCTAATCCTCTTTCTTCCTTAGATGGCTGAAATACACTCCTGGAAATGGAAAAAAGAACACATTGACACCGGTGTGTCAGACGCACCATACTTGCTCCGGACACTGCGAGAGGGTTGTACAAGCAATGATCACACGCACGGCACAGCGGACACACCAGGAACCGCGGTGTTGGACGTCGAATGGCGCTAGCTGCGCAGCATTTGTGCACCGCCGCCGTCAGTGTCAGCCAGTTTGCCGTGGCATACGGAGCTCCATCGCAGTCTTTAACACTGGTAGCATGCCGCGACAGCGTGGACGTGAACCGTATGTGCAGTTGACGGACTTTGAGCGAGGGCGTATAGCGGGCATGCGGGAGGCCGGGTGGACGTACCGCCGAATTGCTCAACACGTGGGGCGTGAGGTCTCCACAGTACATCGATGTTGTCGCGAGTGATCGGTGGAAGGTGCACGTGCCCGTCGACCTGGGACCGGACCGCAGCGACGCACGGATGCACGCCAAGACCGTAGGATCCTACGCAGTGCCGTAGGGGACCGCACCGCCACTTCCCAGCAAATTAGGGACACTGTTGCTCCTGGGGTATCGGCGAGGCCCATTCGCAACCGTCTCCATGAAGCTGGGCTACGGTCCCGCACACCGTTAGGCCGTCTTCCGCTCACGCCCCAACATCGTGCAGCCCGCCTCCAGTGGTGTCGCGACAGGCGTGAATGGAGGGACGAATGGAGACGTGTCGTCTTCAGCGATGAGAGTCGCTTCTGCCTTGGTGCCAATGATGGTCGTATGCGTGTTTGGCGCCGTGCAGGTGAGCGCTACAATCAGGACTGCATACGACCGAGGCACACAGGGCCAACACCCGGCATCATGGTGTGGGGAGCGATCTCCTACACTGGCCGTACACCACTGGTGATCGTCGAGGGGACACTGAATAGTGCACGGTACATCCAAACCGTCATCGAACCCATCGTTCTACCATTCCTAGACCGGCAAGGGAACTTGCTGTTCCAACAGGACAATACACGTCCGCATGTATCCCGTGCCACCCAACGTGCTCTAGAAGGTGTAAGTCAACTACCCTGGCCAGCAAGATCTCCGGATCTGTCCCCCATTGAGCATGTTTGGGACTGGATGAAGCGTCGTCTCACGCGGTCTGCACGTCCAGCACGAACGCTGGTCCAACTGAGGCGCCAGGTGGAAATGGCATGGCAAGCCGTTCCACAGGACTACATCCAGCATCTCTACGATCGTCTCCATGGGAGAATAGCAGCCTGCATTGCTGCGAAAGGTGGATATACACTGTACTAGTGCCGACATTGTGCATGCTCTGTTGCCTGTGCCTATGTGCCTGTGGTTCTGTCAGTGTGATCATGTGATGTATCTGACCCCAGGAATGTGTCAATAAAGTTTCCCCTTCCTGGGACAATGAATTCACGGTGTTCTTATTTCAATTTCCAGGAGTGTATATTTACTGCAGCTACCACTTCGGTTCCTCCACATGTTCCCTTCCAAATTTATCCTCAGTTTGGCTTATGGGCTTCTACTCTGTCTTTTTGCACGTCAGCACATGTACATCTATGACAATATTTTGTCAAAATTTGAATATTCACGACTTTTCCTGTGTCAGCACTTGTTGTTGTTGCAACTCCATTCTTTGACTTGTCTCATCGTCTCTCCCAGGATCCATCAAAAGCAATACTTACATCATTGCTCCCATCATTTTCTTCCATAGCTTCTTACACAATCCTCAATGAGACCAGTGTAGTGTTCCTACTCTGTAGGAGGGGCTGCAAATCCGTAATTCTGAACAACATTTGCCCAGCTACTCTGCCCTTTCCAATGCACATCAGTCCATACAGAGTCCACGCTGCGTACGGTGGCCAATGAGCAGTAACCAGTTTTCGTCCAAAGCGCTGTGCGATTTCTTTCGTTTGTTCGGAATAGGGGGATGACGTCGTCTTTTTGCCAGTTGGCGACACGCTGTGATGACAGAATGGAGCCGCACGCCCTGCCGTCTTTCGCAGACGATTTTACAGAAACCATTTGGCAAAAAAAAAAAATCAGTTTTACTTTAATTATTGCTTTATATGTCAAGATCATGATGACATGCTCATCATGTCGTTAATGATTACATTTACTGTGATATTTGCAGTGAAGTAAGACACTATGTGAAACTCGGAAAAGTTTGCAATGAAAAATAGGAGTCGCTATGATTTTGCATTTGATGCATATTACATAGTATATTGCTACATATGAATTTCAGCTGAGATTCTGAAATTTTCTTTAGACTTAGGTGGAATGTCTATTTGTCACCAACCACGAGCAAATTTATCTGGTGCAGCACACTCATTTGCGATCACCCAGCAGTAGTGGGGCAACGTATGTATAACCCCACACTGAATTGTTGCCAGATTTATTCAAGATGGCGGATCCAAGATGGCAGCGATTGATATGGCAATGTCGCAATTATGTCATGGTGGGAAGTTCAAAATTTGGTGTTAAAATAGGTCAGTTGGGCTACCTCCACTAACCTAATCCCCTCCCTTTCCCTCCCCCACCCTACCCCCAAAAATGGCTGGAACTTCAAATTTTGGCAGGAAAAGGGCACTTGGGCTACCTCAACCAACCTAACAAAATGGCAGGAGAAAGGTCACTAGGGCTATCTCCACTAAGCTAAATCATCTGACCGCAACCTCTTTCTTCGAATTGACGGAAAAAGGACTCAACTTGCGTGGGGCTGCTGGATAGGATTGATGTAAGTCTTTATTTTGCATGCAGTGGTTATTTAAACAATTTGAGTTGCACTAGCTCCATCAATTGTGTTCACTACAATGTTCTGAATACAACTGAGCTAGTAGACAGTACTGCCACATGAGGGCGCTGTCATCTCATGGCGGTCTGGGGGAAAATAGCAGGCAAAGGACTCAGTCTTTGTCCAGCTGCTGGAAATAGGACGGAGTGTACTTTATTTATTTGGGAACAAGTGGTTTAGGGACGGATTTCACATATTTGATTTATTACAGTGATAGAAATCACATCCTCTGATGTACTTTGGGTCACACTACATAGTCTACAGACCTGCAAACTATTCGTAAACCGCCGAAGTAATGCATTACACTGATGTACAGACATGCACACAACTCATAAAATGTCAAAATAATGCATGTAAAAGACTCTGCAAACACGCTTGCTAATCATCAACTGTCGAAATTAAGCAACTCACAGCCTGCACACCTGTTCACAAAATAATGCGACAGACATGAAAACTACACATAAATCGTCAAACAAATAGTGCGTGTGTAATGCTATGCAAACACGCTCACAACACTTAAACAGCCGAATATAATGCATTGCAGAAACACTCATTTCACATAAAAAAACGCTTTTTAACTATTATCAACCACAACATATCAGCAAACTCTTCCCTACAAAGGTTCTACCTGCAGTCCACCGAAGATCCAGCAAAGACCTAACTGCTTAGCGACTCATCATCATAGGCACAGATAGAAGGTTCTCAATGTTATACTGACATCACATGTCTATGTAAAAGTCTCTCTCTGTCTCTCTCTCTCTCTCTCTCTCCCTCTCTCTCTCTCTCTCTCTCTCTCTCTCTCTCTATGAACGCACTATAGGAATCTGTTGCAATGCTTCCCAGAATAGCGCAGGGTGCATTGCTGCTAGCGATAATTAAAGGACATGTGAGATGCTTCTGGCCATGCATGTGTTCACTGTGGCTGACGCATAGCTTTCAGAACTGTGTGCTTAGCGAGAGACGTTTGCATAGCGGTTCACCCACGCACGCGCAGCTGATAGGGTATCAGCGTTATACTGCCGTCACATGTCTATGTAAATAAGAGCCAAGTCTACCTCTCGGAAATCGTTAAGTACTGCAGAAATAGCTAACGGTCGCTTTTGCAGGAGATTTCGTGATGACTCAGTTTCTCTGCATGGAAATTCTTGTCGTAACAGAACCTGTCTATGAGGATAGCCCAGAATGAAGCTGAATGCATTCATCTTGGTTGACCTAACGTTGCACCCCATCCATCACGTTTTTTCCTTCCTAGAAACCGTTAAGTCCTGCTTTCAACAAACATCTCCGAAAACGTTCTCAGCGCTTTGTAGAGGCTCCTGTGTCCCAGCGTAAAATGGTTCAAATGGCTCTGAGCACTATGCGACTTAACTTCTGAAGTCATCAGTCGCCTAGAACTCAGAACTAATTAAACCTAACTAACCTAAGGACATCACACACATCCATGCCCGAGGCAGGATTCGAACCTACGACCGTAGCTGTCGCTCGGCTCCAGACTGTAGCGCCTAGAACCACACGGCCACTCCGGCCGGCTCCCAGCGTAAAGTAAATCCTGCAAATGAATGGAGATTTCTAATCAGCTCTACAGAATTTAACCTCTAAATTACCGATGCTGCTCATGTGGAAGCACTGTCCACCTTTTTATTTCTGCAGACGAGACTTTAAGCAGCAAAACCATTTTGTACACATCGCCATATTGACTGACAGTTAAATCCTGCAAAAGTGGCCTACAGATCGTCAAATATGGAAAGACTCATGCTCAATTACACTGCTCTGCCATTGAGGACGGATGCATGAATACTTCAGCGTGAAACAGATCTTTACGTAGCATATCGATGTAGTAAACATACAATTCGTATCCTGCGCCATACAGAATCACCCCTTTTGCATCATGAACATAGATATCGACCGCCAGACACTCGTACATATACAGCGAAGACAGACAGCTTAAGCACATGCACAGTATATGCTCATCACAGCGCTAGATATTTCCAGCAAGGGCCAGCGGTCATCTACCGCTCAATGGTTCAAATGGCTCTGAGCACTATGGGACTTAACATCGTAAGTCATCAGTCCCCTAGAACTCAGAAATACTTAAACCGAACTAAACTAAGAACATTACAGACATCCATGACCGAGGCAGAATTCGAACCTGCAACTGTAGCGGTCACGCAGTTCCAGACTGAAGTGCCTAAAACCGCCCAGCCACGCTGGCCAGCTTCATCCACCGCATCTGATGGTCACAAGTCATTTGCTCCCGACATGTGACCAGAGCACCCTCAGCGGACTGAAATCACTGTCCGAACTGCTGTACAAAGTCAGGCTCATTTCCCCTCAGCACAAACGCTTTGCTGTTTCTGGCCCTGACTTGCTTGCTTTCTACACCCATCTCCAGACTCTGGGATTACAAGAATATATGTTATTTCCCATGCTTTTCCACTCGTGAATACCGATGTTGGTGATATAACAGATTCCAAATCATCCCTATAATTTTCAAAGTCAACTAAGGCCTTTCTCATGTCTAGAGAAGCAGCAAACGTGTCTTCCACCCGTTCACCTCCTAGATGCACACATCACATTCGATGCTATCTCTGCTACATACAAGCATGAAGTGTGCAGAAGCAGTCAACCAGACAATTTAAATGTGAGGGAATAATGGTCCAGCACAATCACACATCCATATTGAATCTTCTCAAATTGCCATCACGATAGCTTTCCAATACATACTAAGTATTAGTTCAATATTAAGCCATCTAGAGGAGGAAATAGTTAAGTCAGCTACATTCCTGCATCCCATTAGGCCTCTCCATTCGGACATCTCCTGCCATTAGCGGGAAACGTGAATCATTCCCTCCACAGGCCACCGCCGCTGCCGGGCTTCACACCCCCTTTGATAGAGTCGTCCTAGGAAACCAGTCATATACATATTTGATTGCTATGCTTACAATTAAATATTACCATCGCGGTCTCAATTGGACAACAATCGACAGTGAGTGAAGTATCAGAAATACACCCTGCTGACGGCTGTGGCCCTGGGAATAGAAATGTGTGTACCATTCTTATAACATCACATACTTTTTCCTTTGTTATCGCAGTATTCCACTTCAAATCCGTACCTCCCTTACGACTGGACATAATCATTTCCTTTGCACATGTCGGAACACATACACATACTTTATAAGCCTGATGCTCATAATGAATCTATCACGCATCCACTACTACTAAGTATAGTACTTCGCAAGTAACTGATTGCCGGCGGCACGAATAATAAAGACCGAAAATCAGCGATGGGTGAACATGTCTCATACGTTTTTCATGTGAGTGGTACCACTGTGTCTTAGAAAGAGATGCCTAATCAGATATTAAAAAACACGATCGCAACGACCATATCACTGTCACAATCGGTCCTAGTTCTACAGTTCCATATTTGCCGATCTGTAGGCCACTTCTGCGAGGTTTAACTGCCAGTGCTATATGGCGATGTATACAAAATAGTTTCGCTGCTGAAAGTTTCATCAGCAGAAAGAAAAACGCGGACAGCGCTTCCACACGCACTTCATCAGTAATTTAGAGGCTAAATTCAGTAAGAGCCGGTCAGAATGCTGCATTCACTCGTAAGACATCCCCTGTGCTCGGACATAGGAACCTCTACATAGTGGTGAGAACGTTTGCGTTCTGAAGATATTTGTTGCAAGCAGGATATAACGATTTCTAGGAAGAGCAACGCGTGATGGACGGGGTGCCACGTTAGGACCATCAGGAGGAACGCATTCAGCATTATTCTGCGCTATTTCCGTAAACAGGTCCTGTTAGGACAAGAATTTCCATGCAGACAAGCTGAGACATTACGAAAGTTCCAACAAAAGCGACAGTTAACTATTTCTGCAGTACCTACGATTTCCGAGAGGTAGACTCGGCTCTTATTTACATAGACATGTGGCGGCAGTATAACACTGATACCCTATCAGCTGCGTCTGCATTGGTGAGCCGCTAAGCAAACGTCTCTCGCTGGACACACAGTTCTGAAAGCCATACGTCAGCGACAGTAAACAAGTGCATGGCTAGACGCATTTCGCATGTCCTGTTAGGATCGCTAGCAGCACTGCACCCTGCGCTATTGTGGGAAGCATTGCAACAAGTTTCTATAGCGCATTCAGAGAGAGAGAGACTTGGCCATTACTTACGTAGACATGTGATGTCAGTATAACAATGAGAACCTGTTATCTGCGCCTACGATGGCGAGTCACTCTGCAGTTATGTCTTCGCTGTACTGCAGGTAGAAAGGCATCGCGTGAGCAACGGAAAATACACGCGTGCGACTCAGAGACGTCTCGTGTATGGGACCGGCTGAGCGCGGCGTCCGGCGTGCGTGCCTTGGGACCTTTGTAGGGAAGAGTTTGCTGATACGTTGCGGTTGGCGATAGTTCCAAAGTATTTTTTGCGTGCAATGAGTGTTTGTGCACTACATTATTTTCACCTGATTAAGTGTTGTGAGCTTGTTTGCTTAGTATTACACATGCATTATTTTTTTTAAATTTACATGTTTTTTTTGTATGTAGCATTATTTTGTGAACACGTGTGCAGGCTGTGCAATGCATAATTTCAATAGCTGATGATTAGCAAGCGTCTTTGCAGAGCCTTTTACATGCATTATTTACGAGTTGTTTCCGTGTCTGTTCATCGGTGTACTGAATTATTTCGGCGATTTACGAGTATTTTGCAGGTCTGTGGACTATTTTCTGTGACCTGAAGCATGTCAGGGAGAGTGTTTTGTATCAGTGTAATAACTAAACTACGTGAATTCCGCCGCTAAATAAATTGTATACATTACTTCGACAGTTTATGATTAGTCAGCGTGTCTGCAGAGCGTTTCGCTTGCATTGTTACTGTGACTTACGAGTAGTTTGCAGGTCTGTGTAGTGTGACGCTGTAACGACAACTGTACATATAATAATTTTTTTCTGTATGAATTTCGATAAATTAGTGTGAACAATGTTTGATTTTATTTCTTTCTCTTTTCGTGTCATGTTAAAGAAACAGTGAGTAACTTTTGTAATGAATATTATTATTTATGTTGGATTTCAAATAAGGTGATAATCAAAAGAAAGTGTACTATTGTTAAAACTATTGTAAGATGTGAAAATTGTAATTTAAACACTTGGTCCATACGTAGGTAATGCAGTAGAATATGTGTAGTAGAAAACCTGTGGTGAATACCCTACCTGTAGGGGAGCGGGAAAAGGTGGAGGCAGGCGAGCGCGGGAAAACGCACACTGGGCGCGGTTCGGCACAACGGGCTCAAGTCAGTCAGTCGGAGGCGAGAAAAGAGTCGGAGTGGTGAATTGGTCAGAGTAACACGTACTGTACCGAGGCGGCTACTCAGGAAAAGTGGATTCCATTGAGCCTCGGATGCACCGATTCCGACGACTACTTGGCATGGCTATAATCTGAGGCACAAAGTTGGAAAGATTACGACGCTAAGAAGATGGAAAGTGCCGATGTAGCGTGAGCCTTAGCCGTGCTTGTATGTGTGCCGTGCAGCCCGCTATCTCGCTGCCCGCCAACCGCCGCACCGACTTGCACAGGTCAAACATTTATTTCATCTTTAGAAGTGTATCTGTGTGGACCAGTGTCGAAACTGTTTCTAATTGTTCAATAATAACGTGACTTTTACCAGAATTGCCTTAGCCATGACTTATCCTGATCACTGACCTAGACAGGATCCTTACCTCGTATTGTGCAACCCGAGTATCCTGAACTGAAAGTTTAAAAATCAGTGTTAATAAGAATTATCAGTAGATCAATCTATGCTATAAAGAAGTTTAAAAGTTCTGTGTGTTATTGCAATTGTTGGTAAAGAACAAAAGTATGACTAACTTGGAAGAGAGTTTTTTTGAATTGAGTTAGCGATGTTATTTAATTAATCTGAGACGGAAATAATGACAGTTAAATTATTCAGAAGTAAGACAAATGAGTAGTTATCCATAGATAGATAATTTTGAGTGTTAATTTGCCTTCAGTACTTAACAGTTTCAGTATAACGACGATAACAGTTTCAGCCCCCCCCCCCCCCTCTTGTCTTGTCCATTCATTCAAACCTTGAAATGTGTTGATCAGATTTGACCAGTAAAGTTAAGTTCTAGGTTAATCCTAAGTGTATTAGTGTTGTTTTCCAATGTTAATAGTGACATTGTATGTGTGCTTTCAAAACTGCTTATTCTAGGGAAATCTATGCCCGATTTCAGTCTGATCAATATACAAAATGCAGTTCGTAGTAATCATTGCTGTGTGGTATTGTGTAAATTTAGCTCGTCCAAATTAGTAAAAACAAAAAGAGAAAACTTTAGTTCAGTGGCTTTTTCTGGTTACAAACTTTGCCATATAACGCATCATTACTACGAGTTACTATGCTTGTACATGCACCCACTTGTACTAGGAAAAAGTCACTCATTGCCTAAGTAGGCTGGCGACCGAATTATTAATTAACGGTAGCATCTACTGTGTGTACTTCTTGTCCGTGCGAACGCGCAATTATACTTTACATTTGCTTGATGCATCACTGTAGTTATTGACTGAATACAAGTCCGATCTTGCTTCTATTAGGTACACGCGGTCAACTTATGTACTAAAATCCTTGTTTATATGGTGAAGCCCGTGAACTTATTACAGTACAGGCTTTATACAGCTAACGTACGTCCGGTTTAGGGCGGGAGCGTTACACGCGGCTTCCCGGTGACAGGACATCCAGTTGTTGTCGGTTACAAATTAACGTAAAGATCGAACAGTGAATGTTCAGTGGCACGAATAGCAATAAAATTCAGTAAAATAAATTACAGTGAGCGTCAAGTATAATAGTGTGGTATAGTTGGCATTCAATATGGACAGGAACGTAGGCAGGGTAAATGCGCCAAGCGAAAAGGAGAATGCGGCTGACAGTAGCCGGAGTTTACGCGGCCAGATAACAGATGGCGTTAGCGGAAGACAATTAGCATACATACAGTACCATGAACACGTCAACGAACAGATTGAAATGTCGAGATCGTCTCGAACACAGCAAGGGACATAACAGGAAGTAGAGGGTGACTTGGTAGATGATAGTGGGTACGTGTACGAATCCACTGACATGTTTGATTCACCACAGATAAAGAAAGAACCGAAAGAAACTTCTGAAGTAGAACCGGAACACACGGATTCCGTAGAACAAAACAGTGTAAAAATTTTAAGCATGAACGACTTATTTGAACAATTAACCAAACAAATTGCAGGACAGAATGAGCAGCTTAAAACGCACGTTGACGAGCAGCTCAAAACACAGAATGAGCAGCTTAAAACACAGAATGAACAGCTTAAAACGCACGTTGACGAGCAACTCAAAATACAGGGAAATCAGCTCAAAACACAGAACGAGCAACTTAAAACACAGGTGGATCAAATTAAAGCACAGGTCGAAGGACAGGGAATTAAAATTAGTAAACAAATAGCACAAGTAGAACAGAAAGTGGGTAATTTAAGTTCTGTGGTAAATACTCTGAAATTTGAAATTGATACCATTAACAAAAATATGGATACTCTGCAGGAGGAAATTGGAAACATAAATAGTAGATTCGATGTTGAAATTCTCAACATCCAAGAGAAAGTAGAACCTCTGGTTGAAACTAAGGTAGACGAAAAAGTTTTCGGTCTCAAATCTGAGATCGTAAACGAATGTCAACACGGAATTTCACAGTTGAAAAGGGCAGTTTCAGACACTGAAAAAGATTTAGGCGAGAGAATTACCGAATGTGAACAAAATTCTTCGAAAATTCAAGGCAAAGTTTTTGACCTTAAGAATAAAATTAAAAATAGGCCTGGTGTTGTCTGTAATGGCACACCGATTACGAAGCTGTTAGAAGGCGAGGAACGCTTTGATCCCGCCAAGAAACACAACGGATGGCATCCGTTAGATTTCATCAAAAATTGCGAGAGAATATTTCCTGAACACTTGTCTAATCAGGAAAAGATAAATGTTGTAATTAGCGCCTTAGCAGGCGATGCTAAGCGCTGGGGAATTAATTTGGACACCGAACGAATGACGTTCGAAGAATTTAGGCAAAGATTTACGGAAGAATATTGGTCTGAACAAAAGCAGGACCATTTATGGCGGGAGTTCATCATGGCCAAACAGCATGATAACAGGGGCAGGAATTCTTTGAAAGATTTCTGCGAGCATTGGTACCGGAAATTGACACACTTAAGAGGCAGAAGATCAGATTCAGAAATTATCTGGGAGTTATATAAAAAGCTCCCAGAAGATTCAAAGAGGTATGTAGGAAGCAATCATCGCAGCTTCCAAGCATTTCTAGAAAGGGTCGAAGACGAAGATCATTGGCGCGAAAGTCGTGCTAATTATCGAAATTTTGGTAACCGTAATAACCAAAACAATGACGAAAGAAATGACGGCGATGGATTTCGCGTCAATATAATACAAAGAGGAAGAGGTAGAGGAAGAGGCAGAGGAAATTATTCAGGTCGCGGTAGAGGGTATACCGCGCAAAATAATAACGACGCGGGAAACTAATTTCCGCGAACGTTGCGGGGCAAACGGAAGCGGACAATACATACCGGCCCCGATTTGAAAAAAGATACCGGACCGACCGTAATGTAATGAGACAGGCTAGGGACAGGCACGGAACGCCGCGACGTGTTGTGGCGAAACAAGCGTCAGCTGCGAGCCAGAATGAGTCATTTCTGCCGCACAGAACGCTACATGTTAACAGGCGAGTGGAGCATCAGAGGGCAACGACCCAGCCTAGCAGAACATCTGTTAAGAAAGAAGCCGCTGGAAATACGGCAGCAGTAGATACGAAAATAGCCGTCAGGGCTAATGAAAGTTTTACGAATGATAATTCCGTGGCAACGGAAACGATAAAGGAAACTGTGAATACACAGCGAGGTGCGGTTAGCAGTGTTTGCAATGAGAGAAAAGGCGAGGATGAATTAGCAGAAGTAACTGATTGGCAGGTGCAGATCGACGATCTGTACAAGGGCCTAAAGCAATGTGAGTGGAAGGATTTTAAGAAGGAGTATGAGGCAAAGAAATTAGTTAGTGGAAAAGGAGATAGTAGGGACGTCGATAAGGTGACGTGGCCCGAATTGGAAGAGGAGAGAATAAATAGCTCCGCGCAAAGTACGCGTGCCGCCGATAGGATGCAGATTAAGGGTAGGAAGGATTTGGAGGATGAAATCCTCAGCATTGACGAAGAAATAACTTCTGCTAATAATCCGCCAATAGTACAAGCTGCTACCGAGAGGCTCCGTGGAGAAGGGGCAGATGATTACCTGAAAGTAATCAAAGTCCACGAGGATTACACCGAATATGAAGTCACAGTGGACGTGAATAGAGCTGAGGATGAGGCCGTATTGCCAAAAGAGGAGGTTGAGTTAAAATCCAAGCCTGACGACAATACAGAGGAGGAACTTAGTGCCTGTCTCAGAAAAGCTTTTATGTTAGAACCTGAAAGAGATCCGGAATGGTCGGATTCCGACGATAGTTCGGATGAAGAAAGATACGCAAATACAGACGAAAACGAATGTACTAACTCTCACTATTGTGCAAAAGTAGCGTACTTAAGTGAATCTGATGTTGAGGAAGAAAGTAGTGATGACTCTAGTGAAGATGAATATTTAGGTGTAGACGAAAGTAAATATACTTTTACTGAAAGAGGGTATGAGAAAATGAGTGAAAATTTTCCAGAGCAAGATACAATAAATAGAAGTGGGCAAAAACCGAATGAATTTTTAAGTAATGTAAAACAGGGGCATAATTTGCAGGAACCTCCAGATGATACTATACTGGGGTACGCCTTAATAGATGTTTTGAAGGAGTGTGAATTACAGGAACAAAAAGAACCACCTGATAAAATGATGGCAGAACAGGGAATGTTGTACCTTGCTAAAGACTTTGAAATTTCAAAACCTAAAAAGCCACCTGATGAAACGAAACGTTGGCAAGATCTGAATGGCTTAGTGAAAGATGTAGAAAACAGGAGGCCTAAAAAGCCACCAGACTTAAGTGACTGTTTTATGAACCCTAAAAGACTGCCTTGTTAATAAAGAGACTGGGGGCAGGATACTGTATTTGTATATTAGTATTAGGCATGACTTTATTATTACTGTATCTCAGTGTTACCTGAAAGTGAATTATTGTTTTGTTAATTTGGAATCTGGGTCAGATTTATATCGGATTTTGAGAATGTCATGAACACATTACATCATGAAACTACTGGCTTCCCACCGGAAGAAATTTTGTTAGGCAGAAGTAGTATAAGTTTAATTGAAGAAAAACTAGAGTTTCCACCTTGTACAAGTTTGGGATTGGATCAAAAGAAAGAATTGGTGATAAAAAGGGCAAAGCAAAAAGCTGAATCTAGATCTAAAAGACACAATAAAAATTTAAAAGTTTCTAAATTTAAAATTGGAGATTATGTTCTTTTAAAAACCCACGAAAAGTCTAGTGAACTAAACCATGAGATTTCCAAATTTAAATATATTTATAATGGACCATATATAATACAGAATATTCCACACGACAATGCTTACTACCTGATCTACCCAAAATCCTAAAGACCTTTAGGTGTAAGAAATATTGTGGACCTGAAACTGTATGTTCCTAGAAATGAGTGATATAAGGATAATCAGAAAGCGACTTGCAGTAAATGTGCTGTATCTTATGCTGAGCCCAAGTTATTCTAAATGTAACTAATCTTTGTAAATGTCTGTATACCCTTGAAAGTGTGCTAATGTAGTTATGTTTCAGATTACCAATTGTACTGTAACTATAAAAATGTATGGAGAAAAGGACTGAAATGAAAGGATAAATGCTATCAGTCCGATAAAAGATGGAACTGTCAACAATGAAAATGGGCAGTGTATGAACCGTAATATGAAGGACTGCCAAATACCAATGAGGGCAGATAAATAGTCGATGGAAAATTATAAATGTGATCCAGGAGATGTGACAATATGAAGTGAAAAGGACTGCCGAAATCCGCATAATAGGCAGCAAATATGTGTAGTTAATTTTCTGAATATATATGTGTTTTGTTTAGTAAGTAAGGAAATGGACTGCTATTCAAAGCAAGCAGCGACAAATTATCTTATTGTGTGTACAAAATATGCTATTGTTTTTATAGTTAAATGTTTTTATTCCAGAATTTTAAATTATTTCTTTGAAAAAAAATTGATTAAATTGCTATTTTAGTAATGTTATGATGGGAAGTTGGACTGTGCAAAAGGCACTTGAGTAAATGACAAATAATTATTCTTGATGTGTTAAAAGGGTGTAAACCTATATACAGTAAGTAAAAGGGAATATGTAGTGTAAATCTTTTTGGATGTTTAAGTAAAGATTCAGAACCACTGTATAATTGTAAAATTTAGTGTTCCCATAAAATTTGGACTTAAGAAAATTTTCTGGAAACAGGGGCATGTGTAACGACAACTGTACATATAATAATTTTTTTCTGTATGAATTTCGATAAATTAGTGTGAACAATGTTTGATTTTATTTCTTTCTCTTTTCGTGTCATGTTAAAGAAACAGTGAGTAACTTTTGTAATGAATATTATTATTTATGTTGGATTTCAAATAAGGTGATAATCAAAAGAAAGTGTACTATTGTTAAAACTATTGTAAGATGTGAAAATTGTAATTTAAACACTTGGTCCATACGTAGGTAATGCAGTAGAATATGTGTAGTAGAAAACCTGTGGTGAATACCCTACCTGTAGGGGAGCGGGAAAAGGTGGAGGCAGGCGAGCGCGGGAAAACGCACACTGGGCGCGGTTCGGCACAACGGGCTCAAGTCAGTCAGTCGGAGGCGAGAAAAGAGTCGGAGTGGTGAATTGGTCAGAGTAACACGTACTGTACCGAGGCGGCTACTCAGGAAAAGTGGATTCCATTGAGCCTCGGATGCACCGATTCCGACGACTACTTGGCATGGCTATAATCTGAGGCACAAAGTTGGAAAGATTACGACGCTAAGAAGATGGAAAGTGCCGATGTAGCGTGAGCCTTAGCCGTGCTTGTATGTGTGCCGTGCAGCCCGCTATCTCGCTGCCCGCCAACCGCCGCACCGACTTGCACAGGTCAAACATTTATTTCATCTTTAGAAGTGTATCTGTGTGGACCAGTGTCGAAACTGTTTCTAATTGTTCAATAATAACGTGACTTTTACCAGAATTGCCTTAGCCATGACTTATCCTGACCACTGACCTAGACAGGATCCTTACCTCGTATTGTGCAACCCGAGTATCCTGAACTGAAAGTTTAAAAATCAGTGTTAATAAGAATTATCAGTAGATCAATCTATGCTATAAAGAAGTTTAAAAGTTCTGTGTGTTATTGCAATTGTTGGTAAAGAACAAAAGTATGACTAACTTGGAAGAGAGTTTTTTTGAATTGAGTTAGCGATGTTATTTAATTAATCTGAGACGGAAATAATGACAGTTAAATTGCCCGCATCTCGTGGTCGTGCGGTAGCGTTCTCGCTTCCCACGCCCGGGTTCCCGGGTTCGATTCCCGGCGGGGTCAGGGATTTTCTCTGCCTCGTGATGGCTGGGTGTTGTGTGCTGTCCTTAGGTTAGTTAGGTTTAAGTAGTTCTAAGTTCTAGGGGACTTATGACCACAGCAGTTGAGTCCCATAGTGCTCAGAGCCATTTGAACCATTTGAACCACAGTTAAATTATTCAGAAGTAAGACAAATGAGTAGTTATCCATAGATAGATAATTTTGAGTGTTAATTTGCCTTCAGTACTTAACAGTTTCAGTATAACGACGATAACAGTTTCAGCCCCCCCCCCCCCCTCTTGTCTTGTCCATTCTTTCAAACCTTGACATGTGTTGATCAGATTTGACCAGTAAAGTTAAGTTCTAGGTTAATCCTAAGTGTATTTGTGTTGTTTTCCAATGTTAATAGTGACATTGTATGTGTGCTTTCAAAACTGCTTATTCTAGGGAAATCTATGCCCGATTTCAGTCTGATCAATATACAAAATGCAGTTCGTAGTAATCATTGCTGTGTGGTATTGTGTAAATTTAGCTCGTCCAAATTAGTAAAAACAAAAAGAGAAAACTTTAGTTCAGTGGCTTTTTCTGGTTACAAACTTTGCCATATAACGCATCATTACTACGAGTTACTATGCTTGTACATGCACCCACTTGTACAAGGAAAAACTCACTCATTGCCTAAGTAGGCTGGCGACCGAATTATTAATTAACGGTAGCATCTACTGTGTGTACTTCTTGTCCGTGCGAACGCACAATTATACTTTACATTTGCTTGATGCATCACTGTAGTTATTGACTGAATACAAGTCCGATCTTGCTTCTATTAGGTACACGCGGTCAACTTATGTACTAAAATCCTTGTTTATAAGGTGAAGCCCGTGAACTTATTACAGTACAGGCTTTATACAGCTAACGTACGTCCGGTTTAGGGCGGGAGCGTTACAACCCCAAGCACATTAGAGTGAGTGTTTTGTATCGCTGTAATAAATAAACTACATAAATCCATCCCTAAATCAATTGTTCCAAAATAAATACACTCCTTTCTTTAAATTTCGGCCATCCAACCGCGCACATAAAAGTTCCTCCACTGATATTGCGGCCGCGTATCGTCCGGCCATCCTCAGAGTGAGTCATAAGACTGAGAAGACGCCAAACGCTTCCTTGTTTGCTCCACCGCGGCGGTACTGCGCATGAGGGTCACAGATGCTGGTCGGCGGCAGGGAAATACGCTTACACATAAGCCGCCTGTGGCGAAGGCGTACGGACATTCGATTAGCTTATCGATGTATGATCGGCGGCAGTTTAATTACGCCAAGAGCCGGATTCCATGCTTTGTCTAAAATAGAACCATTATCTCTCTTTATTAAATTATTAGCTAATCTAATCTCTATAGCTTCCTTGAAGACAGATTCCTAAAAAGAAGAGGTGGATGTTAAAATCTTCACATCACTGTAATTAACGGACGTCCCTGTATCAATACAATTTTCGGCCACAGCTGACTTGTTAGGCTGTAATAAGCGGGTGTATCTTCGATGCTCCACACACCTCTCATGAACGGTGAGTGTTGTTTGACCTATGTACGACTTCTCACAATTTCCACAAGGAATCTGATACACACCGGCTTTACGAAGCTGTAAATCGTCCTTCACAGAGCCGAGTAAAGCCGCAATCTTCGTGGGGGGGGGGGGCGAAAGATCACCTTAACACAGGGTTTCTCAATAATACGGCCTATCTTCGAGGGAAGAGCATCCCCATAGGGCAAAAACGCACTAGATCTGAAGGCATTACCATTTTCGTACCCATCACATACCTGCATTTTAGGTTTTGCATCGAATGCTCTACGAATTTGTTGCGGAGAAAATCCATTCAATAAAAAAATGCTCTAGAGGTATGTGAACTCTTCTTGCAAATTGTCTTTACCGGATATACAGTGCGCCCGATGCACTGTCTTAAGGACACCTATGGTCTGTGAAGGGTGATGGCAGCTACTGGCATGAAGATATAGATTTGTGTGTGTTGGTTTCCGAAATACGGCAGGCCCTAATGTGCCATCATCTTTATGGCGAACGACAACATCCAAAAAGGGCAGGCAGCCGTCTTTTCGTTATTTCCATAGCAAATTTAATGCTAACATGGATGGAATTCAAATGCTCAAGAAATCGATGTAATTCATCGATCCCATGGGGCCATACCACGAATGTGTCGTCCACGTACCTCCAGAAGACAGTTGGTTTAAAACTTGCTGAGTCCAGTGCCTTGTCCTCGAAGTCTTCCATGAATAAATTAGCTACCAGAGTGAAGAGGGGACTTACCATGGCAGCACCATCAATTTGCTCATAAAATTCACCATTAAACTGAAAATAAGATGATAAAAGCACATATTCAAATAAGGCCGTAATGTTCTTATCAAAGTGTTGGCCGATTAGAGATAAAGAGTCCTTTAAATGTACGTTGGTGTAAAATGAAAGATAATATCGACAAAGTCTTTGGAGTAGGGGCAAAATTGAGCCCTTTACTTAAGACAGACAACGTAAATTCGATATCATCTTTCATCAGTGCCATTGAAGAAGCTGTTCGACCACTATCAGAGGAGTTTGCTCAAGATATCAGACGAGAAACCTGTCAAGCAATTACGAAGCATCGTCCACAAAGAAGCAATGTTTCCAAGGAAGAAAGATGTGCGATACGAAAGCTGCGTGAGGATACTGATACAGTCGTTCTGCGTGCTGATAAAGTAATGCTACCGTCCTTTTGCCTCAGGAGTCAACAAGGAAAAGATACGTGGTCTACTGAGTTCTGGTGCATACCGCAAGATTAACAAAGATCCTACTAACAAGGTGGCAATAAACACTGCTGCCTTGCTGAACGCTATATCACTACCGAAGGAAGTCATAAGAAGTTTAACAGTACGAGGTGCAGTACCACCGAGATTTTATGGCCTTCCTTAGAATTACGAATGTGGTGACTACATTTCCATACCAATCGTTTTAATGAGGAAGCTGAACATTTGGCAGAAAAATAAGTTGGTGAACTAATAGTGCTCGTTATAGGTTGTAACGCCGGAAATGCATATCCTCCTATTTCCATCTATTGTACTATAATTTGTTTTCCTTATTTTTGTTACCTGAATATATGACATTTCTGTGTCTTTACATATTGTAATTGTTTTACTATTTGTATATATATATATATATATATATATATATATATATATGCATTTATGTCGATGTATAATTGGTTTGTTTCGTAAATATTATTTGTATTTTTACGCTGGGTCTTGCCTAGGGAAAACTGCTATCGAACGATTACATCGATAGGTCGTGTGAAGAATCAAAGTGTGTAGGATCTTTGGTAGTGTTAACTCTGCCGCGTGGAGCGCGGGCAGAGCATGAAAGAGTCTGGCGGGAGTAGCGAGTGGAGCAGGTGTGTTGTGTGAAGCTCCCGCGTGTTGCCGCGCTTTCGGGGTTTGGCAGCATGTAATTGCGCTCGACTTGCGATGATAGTTTCTGACATGGTTTCGCGGACGGAAAGCATTAGCTGGCGCACATCAAGAGCCCGTTTCGTCTGGTGACCGTGTCGAGAAGAGGGGGCGCCAACATCCAGCTTCTGCAACAGCGACGGCCGACAATGAGTGACTGTCGCCACCTCCTCGATCGGCGGCTTCAAACCTTCAATCAACCAACAAGGAAGACTGGAAGCACGTAAAGTTTTAGAACTGTATGGCAGACCTCAGCTTTTCAAACTTATAAAATTGTTGCATCGCAAAATTACAGCAACTTAGCATGAACCTTTGTTGCTCATTGTCCCAATTGCATTGCCAAGCAGGGTCCCTTCCTTTTCCGAAATGAACCCGAGTGTCGTTGGAATTCAAACGCTAGCATTAAAATAATAAAATTCAATTTCACTGCCTTAATTTCAGAGTTCAGTTAAAGTATTCATAGCTGGCTACAATATTTAGATTACACGAGCACAAATTAAGAGTGCGAGTTTTGTTAGCATATTTTAGCTTACCTGTGACTGCAGCTCAGCTTGGTACGTACAAAATTTTACTATTGTTAATTGTTCAGAATCATTTAATTCAAGTTCAAAGTTAAATCTCTTATTTCTAAATTGCGTAGAGTCAAGTTGCTTTTGAAATGATTGTTGAGGTAGTCCAAGACTAACCGTATTTTACTGAATTTCGATGTGCTTCAGAAAGAAAGCTCACTATTAACTTCAGTCACTAAATTAACTTTCGATTTTCCGGTTTTATTAATTCTTTTGCTAAATTAAGTCAGAGTGTAGCGAAATTTATTACTTCTGATAAACTTTCAGTTTTCACACTACACGTGTCAACCTTCAGTTGCCATGCTTCTAGTGTTAATTATATGTGTAATAACCTTTCTTTTTCAGTTACTATAGTAATTGTCCTTAGGACTGGCGACCGTAATTTCCCCCAAATCTCAAATATCTAATTACCGCTAGTTAATTGTTAACATAACGGCCGCACATTTACTTTCTTTATTAACTTTACCCCTTTTCAAAATTAATTTCCACCAGTTACATTTGCATTTTTTCCTTTCATTTAGATGTAACCCTTTCCTCCCTCTTTACCGACAGATTAACTTCGGTGACGATTGCTTTCCCAAATTTCCATTAGGTACACGCGGTTTAATTTTTCACTGTCATTAAGGTCGATAAGTGAGGGGGAGGTTACACGTGGCGACCTGGTGTCCGGACAATCTTCGGATTTGAGGTTGTTCTGGACACGAATTTTGTTTGGTTCAAATGTCGTAACAAAGTATTGGTTACGAACAGATAGTTACGTCAGCGAGATTAAGTAGTGGGAGGAATCCTAATTAGATTTGAGATTTGTTATTTATATTGAAAATTATTAAAATGAGTGAAGGCAACAATTACCAAAATTTGGTAGACTTGGATACGGAACAATCGGTCGAACAGTGGGAAACGCGCACCGCGGTACCCATTGTTCAGGGGCAGGCGGCTAGCATGAAAGACGCGACCGCCGAAACGCAACAAAGAGCAGAAATCGAATACCAAACTTTAGAAAATGTTTCGGAATCGGAAGTGAAAATCAAATCTGAATCCCTTGATGACGAATACGGGGGGACAATTAAAGAGGAAGCCGCTTCGGAAGTAAAACCGGTAGTTTCCGGGAATTTAACGGATTTATTGAATGTTTTGATTAACGAAATTAAAGCTCTGTCTGCCAAGCAAGACGATCAGGCTGCCAAGCAAGAAGCTCTGGCTGCCAAGCAAGAAGCTCAGGCTGCCAAGCAAGAAGGCCAGTTTGAAAAAATTGCACGAAAGCTAGACAATCAGAACGAAGCTATTAATGTTGTTAACAACAATGTTGGAGTTGTTAACACAAAATTTGATAAAATCAAAGAAGATGTTGTTGTGATTAATACCGAAATCGGTAATCTTAAACAGGAAATGATAGGCGTCCAGGCGGAAATTGCGAGCATAAATACTCGTTTTTATTCCGAAATTAGCAGAATCGAGAAAAGTGTAGGAGAATCAGTTGCTCCGATCATCGAGAATAAGGTGACGGAACAAATTCAATTAGTCAAAAAAGAGGATCAAACGAAGGTGGAAACTTTAAAGGCTTTAGTATCCGAAGTAGATACCAAAGTGACGAAGCAGGCTAATACCTGCGAAGAGAAAAAAAGGGAAGTAGAAACGCTTGCGACAACCACTTGCCAAGTAATTACGAGAGTGTCGGAATTAGAAAAGAAACTTGACGAAAAACAGAGCTATGTGCCAATCTATGCACATAGTTGTTGACGAAAGAGGAGCGGTTCGACCCCTTGAAAAAAGGCGGTATACACGCGACGGATTTCATTAAGAATTGTGAAAGAGTTTTACCCAGATCATGGACTAATGAGAGAAAAATTAATGAGGTTATTGATGTGTTGGCTGGTGATGCCAAGCGTTGGGGCTTAAACCTCAACATTACGAACCTGACTTTTGACGAATTTAAAAATTTGTTTCTGGCTGAATACTGGTCAGAGCAAAAACAGCAAAGTGTCTGGCGCGAATTTGTCGTATCGAGGCCTTTCGATGCGAATTCGCGCGGTTCGATGAAGGAGTTTTGTGAGGGCTGGATCCGCAAGTTGGAATATTTGCGTGATCGCCGCACCGAATCCGAAATAGTCTGGGAACTCTACAAAAAGCTTCCAGATGATACAAAACGCTACGTGGGAAGCAATTACAGGACAATAAATGATTTCCTGGAAAGAGTGGAGGACGAGGACAATTGGCGCAATAATCGCGACAGTGGTAGAGGCCGTGGTAACAACAACGGGTACCACAGCAACCACAACAACGATAACCATGGGAATAATGCATACCGCAACCATGGCAGCAATAACAATAATGGTTCTGACCGTAATAACAATCGGTACAATGCAAATAATAACAGGAATGACGGAAACCAGTATCATACTAGCGTGATACCGGCTTCACAGAATAGTAATAACGCCAGAGGGTGTGATCAGCCGCCTCAGCAGCATCCGGGGAGCGTATATGCTGGGACGAGACAGGGAAACCATTAGCCGCGCCGGTGAGGGGCCGACCGGGCGTGGAAAAATTTTGGCGGCCCAATAACAGGAGAAAACCCAGGTGTCGTCGTTATGAAAATTCCGTGTGGAATAATCAACGGCGGGAGAGTGTGCCAGTGTTAGGAGAAAGGAGTGCGCCCACAAGTAGTAGATCAGCTGTAGACACGGCAGTAGAAAATACATTCACTGTCAGTGAGGACAATTTAAGTAGTGTTCCGGAAATCGATTATAAAGTGGCAGCTGTAATACCCACAGCGGAACTGGAGATTGAGTTTAAGAATGATTCGCAAGTGTTGAGAGAGGATCAGATGTCGGATAAAACGTCCGTCATCGAGCGAGGGGATGCAGAGAGGGATGAGGTCTGGTTAAGGCAGTTTGGTCGCTTATACGACGAACTAAGAGATTATAGGGGCCTGTATGGGAGAAGTGTTTATGGGGAGCGCGGGCAGGATTTGCCGCGTCTCGTCCCGCAGGATGATAGTGTTTGTGAAATGATAGAAAGTTCTGGCCCTAACCGGCAGACTTTACTAGAAATAGTTGATGTTAATGGGGAGCACGACCAAGATTCGTCGTGTTTCGTCCCGCAGGGGTTGGATGTTGAAGTAGTAACGGAAAGTTCTGGCCCTGACCGGCAGACTTTACCGGAGGTTATAGTGTTAGAAGTGGCCGACCCATCCGACGCAAAATTCCAGTTTAAACATTGCAAGAGTATTAAGGAGAAAGATTACGAAAATTTTAGTGGTAGCCGGACACGATTGGTAGAAAAGCACATAGATTACAGCGTGTATGAGGTTAGAGCTGACATTATACGGTCAGACGATAACAGTGTGGGTTGCGCAGATCTAGAGGAAGTAATTGCAGATACTACTGGGCACATTTCTCCAGGTAGATTGGCAGATGAGATCAATCTGACCAAAGTGGAATCAACGAAGGTGACAATTAGTGAATTTATAGCAAAGCCACACTCACTAGTTGGCGAGTTGCAGGAAAAGGTTTCGGTATTGGAGGCGAAGCTACAGACTAAGCCTCAGGACAAACGTGTTGAAATTAAAACTGTATGTGAACAGAGGCTGAAAAGGCCGCCAGATAAGCCGGATTTAAGATCAAAGCCGGATGGTTTTTTCTGGAATGACCTGGATATAGACGAGGATTTACTGTGGGAAAATAAAGAAACAGTCGAGGACAAGTGTAGACAGATAGTAGTGTCTGTTAATATGCACGACCTACAACTAAACGTGTTGATTGACACCGGTGCAGAATTGAGTGCTGTATCTGGGAAAATATTTGAGTTACTGAAAGACAGACCTGGCATCGTAGTTATACCAGTAACAGGAGTGAAAATTATCGGTGCTACTGGGAAGGCCAGTAAACCGGTCACAAAACAGATTTTTGTCAACTTCGAGATATGTGGGGCACGATTTGAACAAGAGTTTGTCGTCGTGCCAGACATAACTACGGAAGTAATTATCGGGTTAGATTGGCTATTAAAGTACCGTGCAGTGATTAATTGCGAAAGCAAAACTTTGATATGTACGTCCCAAGATAAAACAATAGTAGTTTTGACGAGGCAGGAGATGGTGTGCATAGGCAGTACCAGCCTATACACATTGTTAACTGGCCGGATGACATTGACGTAGGAATGAATTTGAACTGCCGTAACGTGAGGAATCTCGGCATTGACAAAAGTGTAGAAAGTGAATTGGAAGAGATAATCAAATTCCCTCCACGGATTAACACTAGTATTTGTGTGAAAAAAGATCGTTTGCGAGAAGTAATGAAGCTAAAAGCCTATACTCGCATACGTCGTCATGACGCTAAAGAGCGTTTTGCTAAGTTTGCAATCGGAGACTTAGAACTTGTAAAAGCTCATGAGAAATCGAGCGAGATAGACCATGAAATCTCTAAATTTAAGTTTGTTTATAATGGACCATATAAAGTCATTGGTATACCTCACACAAATGCTTATTGCTTAGTGTATCCAAGCTCTGGTAAACTATTAGGTATACAGAACATTGCAGACTTGAAATTGTACCGACCTAGGATCGATTAATACCACACAATGGGTAATTTGTACAGTATGTAAAATAGAGTGTAAGATTTAACGATTTGCTAGATTGCCATGCTTTTGACTGACCAAGGTCATTAAAGAAGTTGTAATTAATAAGTAATTAATTTTGATTAATCAATTTAATTTTAATCAATTTAATCATGATCTAATCAACTGAAAAATCCAAGCTGCTAGTTTAAGTTTTCAGCTGAGTCACAGTAGATTAAGGAATGTAAATATGATTTTGTAAATAGCTGTAAGATTTCATAAATATGTGATTTACTAGTCATTGCCGATGTACTTAGACGCTGTTTTAAGTTTCAGGCTAGTACATGCGTGTGATGATGGACAGTGTTGAGTTATCCACTGTTTTAGTGTTTATGGACTCCTTGAGATTACTCGGGAGTGAGTTTTTCCGAAAGAATTCAGTGAAACGGACGTTCTGGAAACGCCGTTACAAGGGCGAGTGAGATCAAGCGTGCCGCACAGGCGGGCGCAACAATACTGGCAAGGCGGAGCCGCTGTCAGCTCTTGTGCCGCTGTCGGCATTCTTTGCACTTGCGAGTATGGAAGGTGCAGTTGTTTTTTCTTCCCGGACAGCTGATGTGAAAGAATTCTGCTGTTAATATTTATGTTTTTGTCGATCTGCTGTACATTATTTTCTTGTTTAGCGTTAAATAGATTCTCGTGACGAGAATATTAATTATGAAAAGGTTATACAAAATGTGTAGTCTATTTAATTATTTGTTTGCGTATTTTGATCTACCTGTTTTTATGACCACGCACTCTAATTAATTTTGCAAATAGTATTCCATTTCTTATAGTGTTACGAATTTTAATGATTTTGGAATAGCTAAACCATTTTCTATGTTTTCTATAAATTTTGATATGTTGTCAACCTGTTTTATTTTGTGCAAGATGACAGAGTGGAATAAGATTAGGAGTGTCTCCACTCAATTATTATTGTCAAAAAATTGGTTTATGGTTAATTAGACGAATGCTAAATTTTTTTGATGTTTTGAGATTATGCATTTCCGCTGTTTCTTTTTTGGGACATTTTCTGAGTCTGTTTACATTACACGAACATCCTCAGACAAAGTGGGGCACGTGTAACGCCGGAAATGCATATCCTCCTATTTCCATCTATTGTACTATAATTTGTTTTCCTTATTTTTGTTACCTGAATATATGACATTTCTGTGTCTTTACATATTGTAATTGTTTTACTATTTGTATATATATATATATATATATATATATATATATATATATATATATATGCATTTATGTCGATGTATAATTGGTTTGTTTCGTAAATATTATTTGTATTTTTACGCTGGGTCTTGCCTAGGGAAAACTGCTATCGAACGATTACATCGATAGGTCGTGTGAAGAATCAAAGTGTGTAGGATCTTTGGTAGTGTTAACTCTGCCGCGTGGAGCGCGGGCAGAGCATGAAAGAGTCTGGCGGGAGTAGCGAGTGGAGCAGGTGTGTTGTGTGAAGCTCCCGCGTGTTGCCGCGCTTTCGGGGTTTGGCAGCATGTAATTGCGCTCGACTTGCGATGATAGTTTCTGACATGGTTTCGCGGACGGAAAGCATTAGCTGGCGCACATCAAGAGCCCGTTTCGTCTGGTGACCGTGTCGAGAAGAGGGGGCGCCAACATCCAGCTTCTGCAACAGCGACGGCCGACAATGAGTGACTGTCGCCACCTCCTCGATCGGCGGCTTCAAACCTTCAATCAACCAACAAGGAAGACTGGAAGCACGTAAAGTTTTAGAACTGTATGGCAGACCTCAGCTTTTCAAACTTATAAAATTGTTGCATCGCAAAATTACAGCAACTTAGCATGAACCTTTGTTGCTCATTGTCCCAATTGCATTGCCAAGCAGGGTCCCTTCCTTTTCCGAAATGAACCCGAGTGTCGTTGGAATTCAAACGCTAGCATTAAAATAATAAAATTCAATTTCACTGCCTTAATTTCAGAGTTCAGTTAAAGTATTCATAGCTGGCTACAATATTTAGATTACACGAGCACAAATTAAGAGTGCGAGTTTTGTTAGCATATTTTAGCTTACCTGTGACTGCAGCTCAGCTTGGTACGTACAAAATTTTACTATTGTTAATTGTTCAGAATCATTTAATTCAAGTTCAAAGTTAAATCTCTTATTTCTAAATTGCGTAGAGTCAAGTTGCTTTTGAAATGATTGTTGAGGTAGTCCAAGACTAACCGTATTTTACTGAATTTCGATGTGCTTCAGAAAGAAAGCTCACTATTAACTTCAGTCACTAAATTAACTTTCGATTTTCCGGTTTTATTAATTCTTTTGCTAAATTAAGTCAGAGTGTAGCGAAATTTATTACTTCTGATAAACTTTCAGTTTTCACACTACACGTGTCAACCTTCAGTTGCCATGCTTCTAGTGTTAATTATATGTGTAATAACCTTTCTTTTTCAGTTACTATAGTAATTGTCCTTAGGACTGGCGACCGTAATTTCCCCCAAATCTCAAATATCTAATTACCGCTAGTTAATTGTTAACATAACGGCCGCACATTTACTTTCTTTATTAACTTTACCCCTTTTCAAAATTAATTTCCACCAGTTACATTTGCATTTTTTCCTTTCATTTAGATGTAACCCTTTCCTCCCTCTTTACCGACAGATTAACTTCGGTGACGATTGCTTTCCCAAATTTCCATTAGGTACACGCGGTTTAATTTTTCACTGTCATTAAGGTCGATAAGTGAGGGGGAGGTTACACGTGGCGACCTGGTGTCCGGACAATCTTCGGATTTGAGGTTGTTCTGGACACGAATTTTGTTTGGTTCAAATGTCGTAACAAAGTATTGGTTACGAACAGATAGTTACGTCAGCGAGATTAAGTAGTGGGAGGAATCCTAATTAGATTTGAGATTTGTTATTTATATTGAAAATTATTAAAATGAGTGAAGGCAACAATTACCAAAATTTGGTAGACTTGGATACGGAACAATCGGTCGAACAGTGGGAAACGCGCACCGCGGTACCCATTGTTCAGGGGCAGGCGGCTAGCATGAAAGACGCGACCGCCGAAACGCAACAAAGAGCAGAAATCGAATACCAAACTTTAGAAAATGTTTCGGAATCGGAAGTGAAAATCAAATCTGAATCCCTTGATGACGAATACGGGGAATTTAACGGATTTATTGAATGTTTTGATTAACGAAATTAAAGCTCTGTCTGCCAAGCAAGACGATCAGGCTGCCAAGCAAGAAGCTCTGGCTGCCAAGCAAGAAGCTCAGGCTGCCAAGCAAGAAGGCCAGTTTGAAAAAATTGCACGAAAGCTAGACAATCAGAACGAAGCTATTAATGTTGTTAACAACAATGTTGGAGTTGTTAACACAAAATTTGATAAAATCAAAGAAGATGTTGTTGTGATTAATACCGAAATCGGTAATCTTAAACAGGAAATGATAGGCGTCCAGGCGGAAATTGCGAGCATAAATACTCGTTTTTATTCCGAAATTAGCAGAATCGAGAAAAGTGTAGGAGAATCAGTTGCTCCGATCATCGAGAATAAGGTGACGGAACAAATTCAATTAGTCAAAAAAGAGGATCAAACGAAGGTGGAAACTTTAAAGGCTTTAGTATCCGAAGTAGATACCAAAGTGACGAAGCAGGCTAATACCTGCGAAGAGAAAAAAAGGGAAGTAGAAACGCTTGCGACAACCACTTGCCAAGTAATTACGAGAGTGTCGGAATTAGAAAAGAAACTTGACGAAAAACAGAGCTATGTGCCAATCTATGCACATAGTTGTTGACGAAAGAGGAGCGGTTCGACCCCTTGAAAAAAGGCGGTATACACGCGACGGATTTCATTAAGAATTGTGAAAGAGTTTTACCCAGATCATGGACTAATGAGAGAAAAATTAATGAGGTTATTGATGTGTTGGCTGGTGATGCCAAGCGTTGGGGCTTAAACCTCAACATTACGAACCTGACTTTTGACGAATTTAAAAATTTGTTTCTGGCTGAATACTGGTCAGAGCAAAAACAGCAAAGTGTCTGGCGCGAATTTGTCGTATCGAGGCCTTTCGATGCGAATTCGCGCGGTTCGATGAAGGAGTTTTGTGAGGGCTGGATCCGCAAGTTGGAATATTTGCGTGATCGCCGCACCGAATCCGAAATAGTCTGGGAACTCTACAAAAAGCTTCCAGATGATACAAAACGCTACGTGGGAAGCAATTACAGGACAATAAATGATTTCCTGGAAAGAGTGGAGGACGAGGACAATTGGCGCAATAATCGCGACAGTGGTAGAGGCCGTGGTAACAACAACGGGTACCACAGCAACCACAACAACGATAACCATGGGAATAATGCATACCGCAACCATGGCAGCAATAACAATAATGGTTCTGACCGTAATAACAATCGGTACAATGCAAATAATAACAGGAATGACGGAAACCAGTATCATACTAGCGTGATACCGGCTTCACAGAATAGTAATAACGCCAGAGGGTGTGATCAGCCGCCTCAGCAGCATCCGGGGAGCGTATATGCTGGGACGAGACAGGGAAACCATTAGCCGCGCCGGTGAGGGGCCGACCGGGCGTGGAAAAATTTTGGCGGCCCAATAACAGGAGAAAACCCAGGTGTCGTCGTTATGAAAATTCCGTGTGGAATAATCAACGGCGGGAGAGTGTGCCAGTGTTAGGAGAAAGGAGTGCGCCCACAAGTAGTAGATCAGCTGTAGACACGGCAGTAGAAAATACATTCACTGTCAGTGAGGACAATTTAAGTAGTGTTCCGGAAATCGATTATAAAGTGGCAGCTGTAATACCCACAGCGGAACTGGAGATTGAGTTTAAGAATGATTCGCAAGTGTTGAGAGAGGATCAGATGTCGGATAAAACGTCCGTCATCGAGCGAGGGGATGCAGAGAGGGATGAGGTCTGGTTAAGGCAGTTTGGTCGCTTATACGACGAACTAAGAGATTATAGGGGCCTGTATGGGAGAAGTGTTTATGGGGAGCGCGGGCAGGATTTGCCGCGTCTCGTCCCGCAGGATGATAGTGTTTGTGAAATGATAGAAAGTTCTGGCCCTAACCGGCAGACTTTACTAGAAATAGTTGATGTTAATGGGGAGCACGACCAAGATTCGTCGTGTTTCGTCCCGCAGGGGTTGGATGTTGAAGTAGTAACGGAAAGTTCTGGCCCTGACCGGCAGACTTTACCGGAGGTTATAGTGTTAGAAGTGGCCGACCCATCCGACGCAAAATTCCAGTTTAAACATTGCAAGAGTATTAAGGAGAAAGATTACGAAAATTTTAGTGGTAGCCGGACACGATTGGTAGAAAAGCACATAGATTACAGCGTGTATGAGGTTAGAGCTGACATTATACGGTCAGACGATAACAGTGTGGGTTGCGCAGATCTAGAGGAAGTAATTGCAGATACTACTGGGCACATTTCTCCAGGTAGATTGGCAGATGAGATCAATCTGACCAAAGTGGAATCAACGAAGGTGACAATTAGTGAATTTATAGCAAAGCCACACTCACTAGTTGGCGAGTTGCAGGAAAAGGTTTCGGTATTGGAGGCGAAGCTACAGACTAAGCCTCAGGACAAACGTGTTGAAATTAAAACTGTATGTGAACAGAGGCTGAAAAGGCCGCCAGATAAGCCGGATTTAAGATCAAAGCCGGATGGTTTTTTCTGGAATGACCTGGATATAGACGAGGATTTACTGTGGGAAAATAAAGAAACAGTCGAGGACAAGTGTAGACAGATAGTAGTGTCTGTTAATATGCACGACCTACAACTAAACGTGTTGATTGACACCGGTGCAGAATTGAGTGCTGTATCTGGGAAAATATTTGAGTTACTGAAAGACAGACCTGGCATCGTAGTTATACCAGTAACAGGAGTGAAAATTATCGGTGCTACTGGGAAGGCCAGTAAACCGGTCACAAAACAGATTTTTGTCAACTTCGAGATATGTGGGGCACGATTTGAACAAGAGTTTGTCGTCGTGCCAGACATAACTACGGAAGTAATTATCGGGTTAGATTGGCTATTAAAGTACCGTGCAGTGATTAATTGCGAAAGCAAAACTTTGATATGTACGTCCCAAGATAAAACAATAGTAGTTTTGACGAGGCAGGAGATGGTGTGCATAGGCAGTACCAGCCTATACACATTGTTAACTGGCCGGATGACATTGACGTAGGAATGAATTTGACTGCCGTAACGTGAGGAATCTCGGCATTGACAAAAGTGTAGAAAGTGAATTGGAAGAGATAATCAAATTCCCTCCACGGATTAACACTAGTATTTGTGTGAAAAAAGATCGTTTGCGAGAAGTAATGAAGCTAAAAGCCTATACTCGCATACGTCGTCATGACGCTAAAGAGCGTTTTGCTAAGTTTGCAATCGGAGACTTAGAACTTGTAAAAGCTCATGAGAAATCGAGCGAGATAGACCATGAAATCTCTAAATTTAAGTTTGTTTATAATGGACCATATAAAGTCATTGGTATACCTCACACAAATGCTTATTGCTTAGTGTATCCAAGCTCTGGTAAACTATTAGGTATACAGAACATTGCAGACTTGAAATTGTACCGACCTAGGATCGATTAATACCACACAATGGGTAATTTGTACAGTATGTAAAATAGAGTGTAAGATTTAACGATTTGCTAGATTGCCATGCTTTTGACTGACCAAGGTCATTAAAGAAGTTGTAATTAATAAGTAATTAATTTTGATTAATCAATTTAATTTTAATCAATTTAATCATGATCTAATCAACTGAAAAATCCAAGCTGCTAGTTTAAGTTTTCAGCTGAGTCACAGTAGATTAAGGAATGTAAATATGATTTTGTAAATAGCTGTAAGATTTCATAAATATGTGATTTACTAGTCATTGCCGATGTACTTAGACGCTGTTTTAAGTTTCAGGCTAGTACATGCGTGTGATGATGGACAGTGTTGAGTTATCCACTGTTTTAGTGTTTATGGACTCCTTGAGATTACTCGGGAGTGAGTTTTTCCGAAAGAATTCAGTGAAACGGACGTTCTGGAAACGCCGTTACAAGGGCGAGTGAGATCAAGCGTGCCGCACAGGCGGGCGCAACAATACTGGCAAGGCGGAGCCGCTGTCAGCTCTTGTGCCGCTGTCGGCATTCTTTGCACTTGCGAGTATGGAAGGTGCAGTTGTTTTTTCTTCCCGGACAGCTGATGTGAAAGAATTCTGCTGTTAATATTTATGTTTTTGTCGATCTGCTGTACATTATTTTCTTGTTTAGCGTTAAATAGATTCTCGTGACGAGAATATTAATTATGAAAAGGTTATACAAAATGTGTAGTCTATTTAATTATTTGTTTGCGTATTTTGATCTACCTGTTTTTATGACCACGCACTCTAATTAATTTTGCAAATAGTATTCCATTTCGTATAGTGTTACGAATTTTAATGATTTTGGAATAGCTAAACCATTTTCTATGTTTTCTATAAATTTTGATATGTTGTCAACCTGTTTTATTTTGTGCAAGATGACAGAGTGGAATAAGATTAGGAGTGTCTCCACTCAATTATTATTGTCAAAAAATTGGTTTATGGTTAATTAGACGAATGCTAAATTTTTTTGATGTTTTGAGATTATGCATTTCCGCTGTTTCTTTTTTGGGACATTTTCTGAGTCTGTTTACATTACACGAACATCCTCAGACAAAGTGGGGCACGTGTAACGCCGGAAATGCATATCCTCCTATTTCCATCTATTGTACTATAATTTGTTTTCCTTATTTTTGTTACCTGAATATATGACATTTCTGTGTCTTTACATATTGTAATTGTTTTACTATTTGTATATATATATATATATATATATATATATATATGCATTTATGTCGATGTATAATTGGTTTGTTTCGTAAATATTATTTGTATTTTTACGCTGGGTCTTGCCTAGGGAAAACTGCTATCGAACGATTACATCGATAGGTCGTGTGAAGAATCAAAGTGTGTAGGATCTTTGGTAGTGTTAACTCTGCCGCGTGGAGCGCGGGCAGAGCATGAAAGAGTCTGGCGGGAGTAGCGAGTGGAGCAGGTGTGTTGTGTGAAGCTCCCGCGTGTTGCCGCGCTTTCGGGGTTTGGCAGCATGTAATTGCGCTCGACTTGCGATGATAGTTTCTGACATGGTTTCGCGGACGGAAAGCATTAGCTGGCGCACATCAAGAGCCCGTTTCGTCTGGTGACCGTGTCGAGAAGAGGGGGCGCCAACATCCAGCTTCTGCAACAGCGACGGCCGACAATGAGTGACTGTCGCCACCTCCTCGATCGGCGGCTTCAAACCTTCAATCAACCAACAAGGAAGACTGGAAGCACGTAAAGTTTTAGAACTGTATGGCAGACCTCAGCTTTTCAAACTTATAAAATTGTTGCATCGCAAAATTACAGCAACTTAGCATGAACCTTTGTTGCTCATTGTCCCAATTGCATTGCCAAGCAGGGTCCCTTCCTTTTCCGAAATGAACCCGAGTGTCGTTGGAATTCAAACGCTAGCATTAAAATAATAAAATTCAATTTCACTGCCTTAATTTCAGAGTTCAGTTAAAGTATTCATAGCTGGCTACAATATTTAGATTACACGAGCACAAATTAAGAGTGCGAGTTTTGTTAGCATATTTTAGCTTACCTGTGACTGCAGCTCAGCTTGGTACGTACAAAATTTTACTATTGTTAATTGTTCAGAATCATTTAATTCAAGTTCAAAGTTAAATCTCTTATTTCTAAATTGCGTAGAGTCAAGTTGCTTTTGAAATGATTGTTGAGGTAGTCCAAGACTAACCGTATTTTACTGAATTTCGATGTGCTTCAGAAAGAAAGCTCACTATTAACTTCAGTCACTAAATTAACTTTCGATTTTCCGGTTTTATTAGTTCTTTTGCTAAATTAAGTTAGAGTGTAGCGAAATTTATTACTTCTGATAAACTTTCAGTTTTCACACTACACGTGTCAACCTTCAGTTGCCACGCTTCTAGTGTTAATTATATGTGTAATAACCTTTCTTTTTCAGTTACTATAGTAATTGTCCTTAGGACTGGCGACCGTAATTTCCCCCAAATCTCAAATATCTAATTACCGCTAGTTAATTGTTAACATAACGGCCGCACATTTACTTTCTTTATTAACTTTACCCCTTTTCAAAATTAATTTCCACCAGTTACATTTGCATTTTTTCCTTTCATTTAGATGTAACCCTTTCCTCCCTCTTTACCGACAGATTAACTTCGGTGACGATTGCTTTCCCAAATTTCCATTAGGTACACGCGGTTTAATTTTTCACTGTCATTAAGGTCGATAAGTGAGGGGGAGGTTACAAGGTCTCATAGCCAAGTCCTCTAGACGCTCATCCTTACCCATCTTGTGGAGCTTAGGAAGGCCATAAAATCTCGGTGGCACTGCACCTCGCACTTTTAGACTTCTTATGACTTCCTTCGGTAGTTCTGTAGCTTTCAGCAAGGCAGCAGTCCTTATTGTCACCTTGTTAGCAGGATCTTTGTTAATCATCCGATATGCACCAGAACAAAGTATACCACATATCTTTTCCTTGTAGACCTCCTGAGGCAAAAGGACGGTAGCATTACTTCATCAGCACGAAGAACGACTGTAAGGTACCTTTAAAGGACTCTTTATCTCTTTCGAGAGTAAACTTTCCAAAAGAATCCGAGAATAATATTATTTCTTCGTGGGTACATTATGTTATGGTCTTGCTGGGAAAATTTCACGTGTTCAGGCTTACGCATTAATTTAATAGCATTTTTGTGCACTATCAGTAAGTGGAACGTGCGACGCACAATCCTTCTGAGAAGTTATTAAAAGTAGTATTTCTTGAGTGTCCTGTCCTAAGGTCTCTGTGCTGTGGAAACTGGATGCGCGAGCAGGCGATACTTCTTGCGTTTCGAACACACCAAAGTTTCTCAGAAGCGACCACCCACAAGGCTAGAGCAGTAGAACAGATGGGATTTCGCGAGCACCAGTAACACACGACGGACCTTCCTGGGTAGTCCGTGTATATTGTGCACCGAATACTGTCACAATAATAACAGAGGTAATATAAGTAATGCACAAGCATTCACAAATAAATATTATCAGAGAGAAATACACTCCTGTGGTCTAGAGCTTGGACTCAGCAACATCTGATGTCGTGCGGCGGCATTGTATCTGAATACAATGAACAAACAGTGAACGGGCACACGAAACTCACTCACGCAGCAACTCTTGGACAATATTCTTCTCGGGTATGCAGCCGGATCATAACGTCTTCATGACACAATATTTCCGCGGTCCAACTGGCCGCCATCTTGAGGTGAGAGTGCTGGTGCACGATCTCGCCGGAACTGACTTCCCAGCGCAAGCGGCGGCCCCTATATAGGCCGCAGAAGACCCACAACCCGTGCGCGAGAAGGTGCCCTAGCTGCCCTCTAGCGCAGTAAACATACCGCGCCGCCAGTGGTGGAAAGAGGCGAAATCGAGATATCGCTGTCAAAAATAAAAGAAATCTTAAAATTTTTTATTCCGACGATTGAAACACAGACCGTTGTTTTTTAATGTCAGATAACACCGGGTCCCAAGTCTTACTTAAAAGATAACCCTTGTCTCTATTAATGAGATTGTCAGATAAACGAATCTCTATGGATTCTTTTTACGCGGGTTCCTCTGGAAGAATCCTTGCAATTAATTGGTGAGAAACTGGATGAGGAAACAACCAGGCTTTGTCGCCACGTGCTGACGTCGACGTACTTTTTATTCAATGACAAATATTTTGAACAGACTGACGGAGTGGCTATGGGGAGCCCATTGTCCCCAATAGTCGCCAACCTTTTTATGGAAGATTTGGAGGACATGGCGCTGAAGACGGCGTCCTTAAAACCAACCTGTTTCTGGAGGTACGTTGACGATACGTTTATGGTGTGGCCTCAGGGGAGAGAAGCTCTTGACCACCTCCTAGATCATTTTAATTCCCTGCATCCTAGCATCAAGTTTACCATGGAGGTGGAAAGTGATGGAAAGCTTCCGTTTCTGGATGTTCTGGTTTACAGAAAGGATGATGGGACACTGGGACACAGTGTTTATCGAAAGCCTACGCACACGGACCGTTACCTCCATGCATCTAGCTGTCATCCATCGTTCCAGCGTACGGGGGTCCTGCGGGGCGTTGGCGAGAAGAGCTTATTCCATTTCAGATGGAGAAAGCTTGACACAAGAATTGGACCATCTTAAGGTTGTGTTCAAGCGGAATGGCTATACAGATAAACAGATCCGTCGTGCTTTCCAGTTTGGACCATCGCCTGAACCACCAGAAGATACCTGCAAATCGGTGGCTTTTCTGCCTTTTGCTGGGAGCATTTCCTCGAAGATAGGAAGAATTCTAAAAAAGATATCATATCAAAAGTATTTTTCGTCCGCCAGCCAAGATTAGAGCGCTTCTTGGCTCTATTAAGGATGACTTGGGTTTGAGGAAGCCTGGTGTGTACAAGATCCCTTGCCACTGTGGGAAGGCTTATATTGGTCAGACAATCCGGACCATTCAAGACCGATGTGTTGAGCATCATCGGCACACACGGCTGCTTCAACCTGAGAAATCTGCAGTGGCGGAACACTGTCTCACCGAGGGACAGAGAATGCTATATGACGCGACACAAATGGTTGCCCCTGCATCTCGCTATTGGGACTGTGTTTTAAAAGAATCCATAGAGATTCGTTTATCTGACAATCTTATTAATAGAGACAAGGGTTATCAAGTAAGACTTGGGACCCGGTGTTATCTGACATTAAAAAGGAACGGTCTGTGTTTCAATCGTCGGAATAAAAATTGTTAAAATTTCTTTTATTTTTGACAGCGATATCTCGATTTCGCCTCTTTCCACCACTGGCGGCGCGGTATGTTTACTGCGCTAGAGGGCAGCTACGGCACCTTCTCGCGCACGCGTTGTGGGTCTTCTGCGGCCTATATAGGGGCTGCCGCTTGCGCTGGGAAGTCAGTTCCGGCGAGATCGTGCACCAGCACTCTCACCTCAAGATGGCGGCCAGTTGGACCGCGGAAATATTGTGTCATGAAGACGTTATGATCCGGCTGCATACCCGAGAAGAATATTATCATTTATTACGCCGGGAAAGCCTTCGTAGTCACAACTCTTGGACGTTTGACACGCCGGTCTCTATCTCCCCGCCGTTGTCAGCAGGACAAGTTTTGCGTCTATTTTTTTTTAGACCTTACCGATGTCCGACCGGCCTCCCACGTACGTGCTATCACCCCCCCCCCCCCACCCCCCTCGTCCAAAGGATTTCTACGTTCAATTACAACCTGGCGTACCTTGCAACAACGTTGCGATCAAGTATCTACAACGAGGTGAATGGCGGTGTAGCGCAACCATCATCAGCCGCACCTCCAACATCAGTACTAGCGACCTGGTGTGATGCGCCTCTGTCCGTGATGTCTGGACACTGAGGTGGAAAATTGTCGTCTGTTTCGTACAAGCCCCTCCATCCGTTGTCGAACCGTACGCTTTCATTCGTCCAGAGGACGTATGTTTCCCTGCGATAGTTTGAGTCAAAGGATGGGCAGTGCCCTACCTTCATGGAGGCGTGGCTTGCTCTTTGCACCGTCCTACAGAATGGGCATGCGTTGATTAAACGACGTTCACGCTACAGCCCCTATTTCGCCAATTACATCCGTGGGATTTTGTGTGACTCCCCGTTCATCTGGAATGTGCCTGGCCTGCTTGACCTGACTGTTGCCGAGTTGCACTACTAACATCTCCCTCACTCTATTTCAAGCCCCTGAACGGCACAGCACGTGACATCGCACTGCTCTTGTTTTCCATTCCGGTATCCCCTACCTACCACTGGTGTGTCACACTATGGAATGTCATGGTTACATTATCTCCTTCCTTGGCTGTCCTCTTGTCGTCTTGCGTTTGGTTGGTGGTGTTGGGGACGCCGTGGTCAAACCTCGCGTGGTTTGACCCCTGCCCATTCCGGCCCTAACTCCCAACCCCCGCGGTGCTATCGAACCGGAGGCGACCAACATGCACTCATGTCCCATCAACTTTACCTTCCATGTGCTTAAAAGGAACAGTCAATTTTCCCCATTGCATTTTCTGACGTTATCCTGATTTGGTGTAATGTTTTTTTTATATAAATAAAGTATATATTACCCTCACATGATGCAAAATAAATAAATAAAAAGAGGTGGCCAAAAATAGGTGATGTACTAGATTAGTAATCCAAACGTCCCTGATTTCGTGTTCACTGCTTCAATTTTGACGCCCGAAGACTTTCGGCACAAGAAGTTACCCTCAATCCGCCAACGTAAACTACTGAATTAAAGACACATACTGCGTATCCACAGGACATGTGATGTGTAATTGAAAAAGTGTTATGGTGGTCTCTCCAGTGGGAAAAGATTCAGGAGTAATCCCCATTCGGAACTCAGCGAGTTAACTGCCAACGCGGAGGTGACCTTGAGAAGAAGATTGAATAACTGACGAAAGGATTACGTTCTATGAGTGGGGTCGTGGAATGTCAGAGACGTTTGAGCGCGCTAGCGATAGTAGAAAACCTGGAAAGGGAAATACTGAGGTTCAATCTAGATATAGTGGGGCCAGTGAAGTGAAATGGAAAGGAGACAAGGATTTCTGATCAGACAAGTGTAGAGTGATATCAACAGCAGCGGAAAATTGTATACTGGGAATAGGGTTCGTTATCAATAGGAAATAAGGTCAGAAAGTGATTTTCTGTGAACAGCTCAGTGACAGAGTTATTCTCATCAGAATCAATAGCAAACAAACACCGGTAACAATAGTTCGGGTATACATACCGATGTCGCAAGAAGAAGTTGAAGAGATAGAGAAAGTGTATGAGGATATCCAACGGGTAATTCAGTACGTAAAGGGAGATGAAAATCTAATAGTCATGAAGGACTGGAATACAGTAGTGGCGGAAGGAGTGGAAAAAAGGGTTTACGGGAGATTATGAGCTTAGTATCAGGAAGGAGAGATGAGAAAGACTAATATAGTTCTGTAATAAATTTCACGTGGTAATAGTGAAAATTGTGTTCAAGAATCACAAGAGGAGCAGATATACTTGGAAAAGGCCAGTAGATACGGTAATATTTCAGTTAGATTACAGCGTGGTCAGGCTGAGATTCCGAAATTAGGCATTGGATTGTAAGACATACCCAGGAGCAGATACAGACTCAGATCACAGTTTAGTTGTGATAAACAGTCGGCTGAAGGATTCCTGATTCTCAGGAAGAATCAGTGCCCAAAGGAGTGAGCTACTGAAGTATTAAGAAATGAAGAGATACGCTTGAAATTCTCTAAGGCTGTAGACACAGCGATAAGGAATAGCTCACTAGGCAGTACGGTTGAAGAGGAATGTACGTCTCTAAAAAGGGCAATCATAGAAGTTGCAAAGGTAAACATAGGTACAAAGGAGGTAACTGTGAAGAAATCATGGGTGACAGAAAAAATCAAAAATGCTCAAATGTGTGTGAAATCTTATGGGACTTAACTGCTAAGGTCATCAGTCCCTAAGCTTACACACTACTTAACCTAAATTATCCTAAGGACAAACACACACACCCATGCCCGAAGGAGGACTCGAACCTCCGCCGGGACCAGCCGCACAGGCCATGACTGCAGCGCCCTAGACCGCTAGGCTAAAACTAAAACACTCCCTCTCGCCCCATAGGGTGGGGTTGGAGAGAGTGGAATAAGAGTTTTGAAAATGTTGACCAAAATACTCTATTAATTTTTCCGCAGATTCGGATAAGTGGGTCAACATTTGTAAAAGTAATTCCTCTCTCTCAAGCCCCATCCTATGGGGGGAGAGGGAGATTTTAGTTTTAGCGACTCAAAATTTACGAAGTAAATAAGTATTTTTTATTTATCCGCAACCATTCTCCACGAAAAAATGAGAACATGGATTTTCTTGAATTTCAGCGCCAACTACCAAGAATCGAAACAAATGTTAAAGACCAAGTGTACGTAGTTTTTATGTAGAAGCTGATTCTGCAATAAAAAATGAGGTTTCCCATTTGAAATTTTAAAGTTGCCTCCCGCCCCACCCCCAGGGGGGTGGGATGGCTGGCTAGTTTTAGCATCATCAGACGTCCCCCTCGAAAACAATCAACTTTCGTTTCTACACATTTTTTCGTGTGAAGCATATTTTTCGAGTTATTCTCGTTCGTCAACTTAAAATTTACACCCTATATAATAAATTTGCGGGAGATTATTTGATGTGTGTTAAAGTAATAATCACATTATGCCATCGCATTCGTCACGTGTCTTTCCCGAGGCAAACCTATCTTAACGCATTGCATACTTTCTACCACACTAAAACTTTTATTCTGCCGGTAAGGAAGGTTATGTCACACCCACCCCCTCCCTCCAGCCCCCCACACCCAATTGCCACAACATACAAAGAGGCATATCTACATCGTCGCTTCTGAGTAGTGCATGCAGAGGGGCATAATAAGTAGTACGCATCTATTCACCGTGCTGCTGAAGTAGCTATACAAAATACAGCATGCACATTATGCAAAACATTTTTGTTCAGTGGTGTGAAGGAAGATGTTTCATTCTCTACTTCATCCTCTCAGGGGTAGACTTTTTGATGTGTTGGCAGAAGAGCCAACACCGTGTTGCTAGAGGAGGCCGAAATGCACGCGTTTAAGCTCACGCAGACTGGCGTGAGGTCTGGAACAATTAAAGGAGTTGAGTCTAATAAATAAAGTACGAAGCTCTTGGAATGCTTAAATTTAATCCATAATTGGAGAACATCGCTCTTGATACATAATTATAATCTCAATATAAACTGGTAATGGCGCCTTGCTAGGTCGAAGCAAATGACGTAGCTGAAGGCTATGCTAACTATCGTCTCGGCAAATGAGAGCGTATTTGTCAGTGATCCATTGCTAGCAAAGTCGGCTGTACAACTAGGGCGAGTGCTAGGACGTCTCTCTAGACCTGCCGTGTGGCGGCGCTCGGTCTGCAATCACTGATAGTGGCGACGCGCGGGTCCGACGTATACTGGCGGACCGCGGCCGATTTAAAGGCTACCACCTAGCAAGTGTGGTGTCTGGCGGTGACACCACACTTTTTTTATTTTTTATGTTCTAAATTAGCTTACGTTCCTTCTAAGGGTTCAAGCTATGTCCATAGCAAATTTCATCGAAATAGATTCAGTAGTTTAGTTGTGAAGCCCCTAAAGACTGATTTATTTTTTCATTTAATATTATTAGTGTTAAATATTTAATATTATAATATAATATTTAATATTATTTTTATATTTGATGTTATTAGTGTGTGCTTCATGGTGTGGGTTCCTGTAGTCATGGCCTAGTTCATGAACCACGGGCAACGTATGAGTGGCAAAGTAAGTGGTCCCGACAGTCGGGATACCAGTTACTTTGGAATAAGGCTGGGCATCTCGGATATATTCTGAGTCGTGGTTACCTTTGTGCTCATACGGCAAAGACTACCAAATCCACCGGTTAGTCCCTCAACCGTTAGGCGTAAAACTCAATGCGACTCGGGGCAAGTAAGGCTAGCAACCTGCTTCCCTGGTTCTTTAAATATGATGCTGGTAACAATCAGAGCAAAATGCCTCGGACCTTTGGAGGTGACGGAGTCCCACCTCTAACTGACAAACCAGGGACTCCTAAGATACGACTTGGCAAACAAATGGTAATGAGATGGAGAGCTATTAATATCAATGGGGGCTACTCTGGGAAGAAAGTAGAGCTGGCAGAGGCTGCAAGGAAGATGGGGCTGGACGTTTTAGCTGTTAGTGACATTCGGGTAAGGGGTGAGAAAGAAGAGGAAGTGGGAGAATACAAGGTCTACCTGTCAGGAGTCAAAGCAGGAATAGCACAATTGGGTGTAGGGCTTTACATCAGGAAAGAAATGGAACCCAGCGTAGTTGCAGTAAGGTATGTAAACGAACGACTGATGTGGATAGATTTGACAGTGTCTAGCAAGAAAATTAGGATTGTGTCAGTATATTCGCATTGTGAAGGGACAGATCAAGATAAGATGGATAGCTTTTATGAGGCACTCAGTGATGTAGTTGTTAGAGTAAAGGCCAAGGACAGTGTTCTGCTCATGGCTGATTTTAATGCCAGGATTGGAAATCGAACAGAAGGGTATGAAAAGGTTATGGGTAAATTTGGAGAGGATATGGAGGCCAACAGGAACGGGAAACAACTCTTGGACTTCTGTGCCAGTATGGGCTTAGTAATCACAAACTCCTTTTTTAAACATAAGAACATTCACCGGTATACTTGGGAAGGCAGGGGAACCAGATCTGTCATTGACTATATAATAACAGATCAGGAATTCAGGAAGGCTGTGAGGGACACACGTGTATTCAGGGGATTCTTTGATGACACTGATCATTATTTAATCTGCAGTGAAATTGGGATTGTGAGGCCGAAAGTGCAGGATGTCAGGTCCATATGTAGGAGGATAATAGTGGAGAAACTTCAGGATAAGGAAATCAGGCACAAGTACATAACAGCGATCTCAGAAAGGTACCAGTTAGTTGAATGTAGTCAATTACAGTCATTGGAAAAGGAATGGACAAGGTACAGGGACACAGTACTAGAAATGGCTAAAGAATGTCTTGGAACAGTAGTGTGTAAAAGTAGGATGAAGCAGACAGCTTGGTGGACTGACACAGTCAAGGCAGCCTGTAAAAGGAAAAAGAAGGCGTATCAAAAATGGCTACATACTAGAACTCAGGTAGACAGAGAAAGTTACGTTGAAGAAAGAAACAAAGCCAAACAGATAATTGCAGCATCCAAGAAGGAATCTTGGGAAGACTTTGGAAACAGGTTGGAGAATATGGGTCAAGCTGCTGCAAAACCATTCTGGAGTGTAATTAGCAGTCTTCGAAAGGGAGGTAAGAAGTAAATGACAAGTATTTTGGACAGGTAAGAGAAACTGCTGGTGAATCCTGTGGATGCCTTGGGCAGAAGGAGGGAATATTTTGAAGAGTTGCTCAATGTAGGTGAAAATACGATCAGTAATGTTTCAGATTTCGAGGTAGAATGGGAAAGGAATGATGATGGAAATAGGATCACATTTGAGGAAGTGGAGAAAATGGTCAATAGATTGCAGTGCAATAAAGCAGCTGGGGTGGATGAAATTAAGTCGGAACTCATCAAATACAGTGGAATGTCAGGTCTTAAGTGGCTACACAGGATAATTGAAATGGCCTGGGAGTCGGGACAGGTTCCATCAGACTGGACAAAAGCAGTAATCACACCAATCTTTAAACATGGAAACAGAAAAGATTGTAACAACTACAGAGGTATCTCTTTAATCAGCGTTGTGGGTAAAATCTTTTCAGGTATTGTTGAAAGGAAAGTGCGAGTATTAGTTGAGGACCAATTGGATGAAAATCAGTGTGGGTTTAGGCCTCTTAGAGGTTGTCAGGACCAGATCTTTAGCTTATGGCAAATAATGGAGAAGTGTTATGAGTGGAACAGGGAATTGTATCTATGCTTTATAGATCTAGAAAAGGCATATGACCGGGTTCCTAGGAGGAAGTTATTGTCTGTTCTACGAGATTATGGAATAGGAGGCAAACTTTTGCAAGCAATTAAAGGTCTTTACATGGATAGTCGGGCAGCAGTTAGAGTTGACGGTAAATTGAGTTCATGGTTCAGAGTAGTTTCAGAGGTAAGACAAGGCTGCAACCTGTCTCCACTGTTGTTCATGTTATTTATGGATCATATGTTGAAAACAATAGGCTGGCTGGGTGAGATCAAGATATGTGAACACAAAATAAGTAGTCTTGCATATGCGGATGACTTAGTTGTGATGGCAGATTCGATTGAAAGTTTGCACAGTAAGATTCCAGAGCTAGATCAGAAATGTAAGGACTGTGGTATGAAGATTAGCATCTCCAAAACGAAAGTAATGTCAGTGGGAAAGAAATATAAACGGATTGAGTGCCAAATAGGAGGAACAAAGTTAGAACATGTGGATGGTTTTAAGTACTTAGGATGCATATTCTCACAGGATGGCAACATAGTGAAAGAACTGGAAGCGAAGTGTAGCAAAGCTAATGCAGTGAGCGCTCAGCTACGATCTACTCTCTTCTGCAAGAAGGAAGTCAGTACCAGGACTAAGTTATCGGTGCACCGTTCAATCTTTCGACCAACTTTGTTGTATGGGAGCGAAAGCTGGGTGGATTCAGGTTACCTTATCAACAAGGTTGAGGTTACGGATATGAAAGTAGCTAGGATGATTGCAGGTACTAGTAGATAGTAACAATGGCAGGAGGGTGTCCACAATGAGGATATCAAAGAAAAACTGGGAATGAACTCTATAGATGTAGCAGTCAGGGCGAACAGGCTTAGATGGTGGGGTCATGTTACACGCATGGGAGAAGCAAGGTTACCCAAGAGACTCATGGGTTCAGCAGTAGAGGGTAGGAGGAGTCGGGGCAGACCAAGGAGAAGGTACCTGGATTCGGTTAAGAATGATTTTTAATTAATAGGTTTAACATCAGAAGAGGCACCAATGTTAGCACTGAATAGGGGGTCATGGAGGAATTTTATAAGGGGGCTATGCTCCAGACTGAACGCTGAAAGGCATAATCAGTCTTTAATGATGATCATGATGATGATGATGATGATATTATTAGTGTGGAAGCGTGCATTAAACACGTTGATGATTGTGTAAGCATTGCATTCATTACGCTCAGTAGTACAATGTAGAACATACCAACCAATAAAAGCATTTTCACAAGTATGGTGAAGTACAAAAGTTAAGGGGTAAATCGGTTTTTCAACGAGTAATTATGTCTCTCTAATTCACATTACATTCTGCAAGTCAATAAATATCTTATACTACACAGCTACTAAAGTAGCCTATGTTCTTCTTCAGGATTCAAACCATCTCCACAATATATTTCACAGAAACCTCTTCAGTGGCTTACTCGTGAAAAGGTAACACACAGAGTTACTTCCGCATTTATAATATTAGTAAGTAAGTAGATGTGGACGAGGCAAAACATGTTCGAAGAGATTTCGGGATTGCAGCCGATCGGCGTACGCTTCATCCAGGAGATTTCTACGGGACACCTGCAGTCTTCTTGAGGTGGGTCATCGAAGACTGACGAAGACGTCTCTGCTCCGACTTACACAGGGTGGTCCCTTGATAGTGACCGGGCCAAATACCTCACGAAATAAGCGTCAAATGAAGAAAACTACAAAGAACGAAACTCTTCTAGCTTGGAGGGGGAAACCAGATGGCGCTATGGTTGGCCCGCTAGCTGGCGCTGCCATAGGTCAAACGGATATCAACTGCGTTTTTTGTTTTTTTTGTTTTTTGTTTTTTTAAATAGGAACCCCCATTTTATTACATATTCGTGTAGTACGTAAAAAATATGAATGTTTTAGTTGGACCACCTATTTTCGCTTTGCTATAGATGGCACTGTAATAGTCACAAACGTATAAGTACGTGGTATCATGTAACATTCCGCCAGTGCGGACGGTATTTGCTTCGTGATACATTACCCGTGTTAAAATGGGCAGTGACGAAGCGTCATTCACCAACAGCGGTAACGTAAACCGGCATAATATGTACTATTCGGCAACGGAAAATCTACTATGGATGCAACAACTGGAACATCAGTGACCTTGGCGCGTTAATGTATGGTGCGGTATTATGGGAGGAAGGACAATTGGCCCCCATTTTATCGATGGCAATCTAAATGGTGCAATGTATGCTGATATACTACGTAATGTTCTACCAATATTACTACAAGATGTTTCACTGCATGACACAATGGCGATGTACTTCCAACACGATGGATGTCCGGCACATAGCTCGCGTGCGGTTGAAGCGCTATTGAATAGCATGTTTCACGACAGGTAGATTGGTCGTCGAAGCACCATACCGTGGCCCGCACGTTCACCGGATATGACGTTATCGGATTTCTTTCTGTGGGGAAAGTTGAAGGATATCTGCTATCGTGATCCACCGACAACGCCTGACAACATGCGTCAGCGCATTGTCAATACATGTGCGAACATTACGGAAAGCGAACTCCTCGCTATTGAGAGAAATGTCGTTACACGTATTGCCAAATGCACTGAGGTTGACCGACATCATTTTGAGCATTTATTGCATTAATGTGGTATTTACAGGTAATCGCGCTGTAACGGCATGCGTTCTCAGAAATGATAAGTTCACAAAGGTACATGTATCACATTGGAACAACTGAAATAAAATGTTCAAACGTACCTACGTTCTGTATTTTAATTTTAAAAAACCTGCCTGTTACCAACTGTTCGTCTAAAATTGTGAGCCATATGTTTGTGACTATTACAGCGCCATCTATCACAAAGCGAAAAAAGTGGTCCAACTAAATCATCCATATTTTTTTACGTACTACACGAAAATGTAATAAAAATGGGGGTTCCTGTTTTAAAAAACGCAGTTGATATCCGTTTGACCTATGGCAGCGCCATCTAGCAGGCCAACCATAGCGCCATCTGGTATCCCCTTCAAGCTAGACAAGTTTCGTCCTTTGTAGATTTTTCGTTTGGCGCTTATTTCGTGAGATATTTGGCCCGGTCAAGATCAATGGTCCACCCTGTATAATGTTCAGACAGTACTGCCGCGCATGCGTCAGAGTCGCGGTGACGGAAGGCCCACAAGGCAGGGCGGCAGCGGCCTCGCTGGTGGAGCTGCAGGGATCAACTGTCTTCGGCGTTTCCGCTGCAGACTTCGGAGTATTCTGGCGTCTTCGTCTGAAGCAAATTTCTGAGACGACGGGATTCCACTCGTTATCCAGCTGGTAGCCGCTGTCACGGTTCATTAGATTTTCCCGCGATGCGTACTTCAACAGATTCTTTCATAATGGGGTCGAAATAATTTGCTTCCGTGGCCAAAATTGACGGTTTTTCCATTTTCGCATCAACTGTTTCTCGGAGCTACGTGGCTGATAATATTATAATGTGGTCCCACGGAGGAGATAACTTAATGGAGCATTTACATGATTTTAACTCAGCTCATAAGAACATTGGATTTACTATGGTATTAGAGAAAGATGATTGTCTCACATTCTTGAATGTTTTGGTTAGACGGGAGAGCGACGGCTGTCTGGGACATTCTGTTTATCGTCAGCGCACTTACACTAATCTGTACTTGCACTCTTCAAATTACCCAATCCATGAATGTGCTTCAAACGATGGTACAGGGACCCCATACAGTATCAGATGCAGGTAGCTGGCCTAAATATTTTGCACATTTAAAGATAGTGTTCAGAGACAATGGATATTCTTCTCGGCACGTTAACCATGCATTCTCAGCTAAAATTAAGAACCGGAAAGTGGATAAAGAGGAGAATGCGCCAGCAAAGTCACTAGATTTTCTTCCCTTCGTTTGAAATATTTCCATCAAAAATACCAAGAATCCTTAATAATTTTCAGGTGAAAGTAATATAAAATGTAGACTGGCAATGGCAAGGAAAGCGTTTCTGAAGAAGAGAAATTTGTTAACATCGAGTATAGATTTAAATCTCAGGAAGTCGTTTCTGAAAGTATTTGTATGGAGTGTAACCATGTATGGAAGTGAAACGTGGACGATAAATAGTTTAGACAAGAAGAGAATAGACGCTTTCGAAATGTGGTGCTACAGAAGAATGCTCAAGATTAGATGGGTAGGTCACATAACTAATGATGAGGTATTGAATAGAATTGGGGAGAAGAGGAGTTTGTGGCACAACTTGACTAGAAGAAGGGATCGGTTGGTACGAAATGTTCTGAGGCATCAAGGGATCACCAATTTAGTACTGGAGGGCAGCGTGGAGGGTAAAAATCGTAGAGGGAGACCAAGAGACGAATACGCTAAGCAGATTCAGAAGGATGTAGGTTGCAGTAGGTACTGGGAGATGAAGAACCTTGCACAGGACAGAGTAGCATGGAGAGCTGCATCAAACCAGCCTCAGGACTGAAGACCATAACAACAACAAGTTCTAGGGGACTGATGACTTCAGAAGTTAAGTCCCATAGTGCTCAGACCCATTTGAACCATTTTAATTTTTCGCCCACAATCAAAGATTTAGTACCTGCTGTGAACCGTGTGTAAGGGGTCCGCAGGCCCTTACTACTAAGTTTGCGCTCACACAGGTCGACAGGGCAACTATCGATTAGTGTGTTGGGTCGCGAGAGCGAGAGTTGAAGTCAGAGTACTGTGTTGGGTAGGTTCCCGCGAGGCGGGTAGAGCTGTGCAGAAGCCAGCAATTGATAGAAATTACCGACAAAGGGAGTGGCCATCGCCGCGGTTTAACCCCTTTGTGTTAGTATTATACGGGAAAGTGAGAAAGTTTAATTAACAGAGTGATTTCAGTGATATTTGTGTGCCGTTATTAAGATTCCGCGTCTACCGCGCCGGCATTATTTGGATTACGGCGTTGGATTACAGTGATTGTATTTTGCGTGTGACGCTTATGAATAGCGAGGAAGCCTGTGTTGAGATTAGCCGTTATTAACAGTGTATTGACGAAGGCAGTGGCTGTCTCCTTATTTTTGTTTTTGGTATGAATATAGGTCTTGATTAGTGAAGCTGTGTTTGTTGTTCTTCTTGCCACCAGACAGTACATTATTACAGTATTTGCGAAAGACAATATGGAATGTAACATCTCCTGAGCAGTCCAAGCCGATTGCCAGCCCCATTAGGTACACGGTCACATTAATTAATTACTTAATTTGGGCTGCTATTCAGATCCGCGAACGAGCGGATACAACAAAATAATAAGGGAGTGTTACACCCTTGGCTTACCGTGAAAGGACTACTGCAATTTTCGGACGAATCGTAATGAACAATAGGTAATTTTACCATGCTTAACGCATGCGGAATCGGGACAGTGCATGAACGTTAATATCGCGACAAGGAACAATGCATTTTTGAACAATACGAAGTAATAATATCTTACGATTGTGACTAAACTGTTTTTTCTTGCCATATTAAATAGAACATTAGTGTCAATAAACTGTGGTATAATGTGCAAACGCGTAAATCCGCGCGAAAAACTGTGAAAAGTGGACACTAAAGAAAGACGCGTGTGAAGAGTAAAATAGCAAAACGAGCTAAGATTTCGTCACAAAAGTTGTTAAAAAAGTGTTTAGCGGTAGTATTTCGACTGAAATTGCTTTTTGAACAGTGAAAATCGGACGGCTTCGTGTGGACCCATAAACTGTTATGCTGACGACAATGTGTTGTGGCGACGCAATTGTTGAGTGACGTCACGCAGACCCGTGTAGCAGTTGCACCAAAGAGCTTCGATCCGCAAGGTGATTTCACACGACATCCTACCACGGAGCAACGCGACTTCGAGACAACGAGCGCAGTCCCGGCATCTAGCGGACAAACTACAAACTACGCCCGCCTGCAGCGCCACAGAGCGGCCGACGGAGAACTACGTCGTCTTGTAGCAGATCTTCAACTTCACGCGAGCTTCGGCAGCAGTGCAGCGCCACGCCCACCTCAAACGTCAAAACATCGGGACTCGCGGTAACGTCGGTTGGTGAGTGAAGACGACTGGTTGACATAACAGTAAATTGCAGTGTGCAGTATTCGAGATAAATAAACAGTTTTTAACTGATATTTACCTTAGGAAAAGTGCAAAATTGCGGTAATTTCCGAAAAATTTGCGAAACATACTCTGAAATATAGCATGCTTATTTATGCACACTACACTGTCTAAATGGTAATTGGGATTTTACATTTATAGATTTTGTGAGTGTTGTGATTATCTTGTTTAAAACATTTTTACATAAACTGTGTATGTGAAATTGTTATTGGAAATTATTAGGTTTTTGAGAGTTGTGATGTTCGGTACTCATGCATGTTGTATCATTTTGGGGATTAACTGAAAGGATTGCACGTACTGTTTGATTAGTTTCATGGTAATTAGGAGTGTTTTGGGTTATTAGAGGTTATTTTTGTATTACTTGCCTGTGCATTAAAAATAAACCAAACATGTCTACTGAAGATAAGCAGTTTTGTGAGGCAGTAGTTGAAAGGAAAGGGATAGGACAGGAGGACAGAGATGATTCAGGAATCAGTGATTGTGGATTGTCATTAGGAAGCCCATCAGCACATTCAACTAGTTATCCTGAGACACCGGGACAAACGATGAGAGCTAGGCCTGTTTCAGAGGATGCAGATATGTGGTCGATGTTGGCAGCCTTGCTAAAAGAAAGTAGAGAGAGGGAAGAAAGATTCCACAAATTAGTAGAGAAGAATTCACAAGAAACAAGAGAATCGTTAGAGAAGCGTTTACAAGAAACTAACGCATCGTTAGAGAAAAGTTCACAAGAAACAAGAGAATCACTAAAGGAAGATTTACAAGAGATCAAAACATCACAAATGAAGATGGAATATAATTTGAAGAAGGAAATGCAGGAGTTACAAGAACGACTGAAGATGGACATCGACGAAAGAGAGAGGAACCTACAGAAGAGCATAGACCAAGTCCAGGGAGACGTGGAGAAGGTGGAAGGAAGGTTAACAAAAAAAATAGAAGACGATATTGAAGAAACGAAAGCCGAATTTGGAGAAAGAATCAACGAAGTGGAAACAAACTGCAATTATCGAATCGCCGAGGTGACGCAGATGCAGAAACAATGCAACGATGCTGTTAAGGGGATAGGAGATAGGCAAAACCAACTGGCTGTCAATCTGAGAAATGCTATAGCCATGCAACGAGAAGAGGATAACAAGAGAGTGCAGCAATTGGAGAGCAAGACAGAAGAAATCGATAAAAGAATTAGCAATGCCACCTTAACCGTTGGGGAAGGTAAGGTAGTTACCTTGATGAGCAGTGATAATCGATGCGTCCAAAATAATACAGGGCAGAAATTTAGACCGAAAGGAGGGTTGCACCCAATGATATTTATGAAATGGCTAAAAGGAGTTTTCCCAGCACATCTTAAGGACTCAGACAAGATTCAATTTGCAATAGATAGAATGGAAGGTGAGGCCTTCACTTGGGGAGTCAGGAAGAAGGAAGGGACTACTAGTTATGATCAGTTTGAAGAGGAATTCTTGAAGAAATACTGGTCCACAAGTCATCAATGTGCAGCAATTGAGGACCTACTCCATCGCAAATCACTTAGTACATGGAGGGGAACGTTGAGAGAGTTTGCCGAACATTTGTGGGAACTGAACGAGACCTTGGAACAACCCCTGAGTGATAACGTAATGATATCGGCGATAAAAAGAAGATTGAATCAGAAAATGCAAGAAACGATATCTGGGAGCCTAATTAAAAATAGGGAGGCCCTGATGGAGATACTGGAACAGTTGGAATCTGTTCGATCACAGGGACACAATCAACCTAATGATCAAAACCGAGGGGGAAGTGATGACCCAAGGAATCATTTTGGTAATTCGTCTAATTATAGAGGAAGAGGTGGTGGTCATAGGTACAGGAACCATGGTGGTGAACGTCAATGGAGAAATGATTGGAGAAGGAGTGAAGAAGCAAGAGATCATGAGAGAAGATGGGATAGGCGAATGAATGACACAGTGCATATAGAAGAGGGAAGTAATGACCCAAGGAATCACTTTAATCATTCATCTGATTATAGAGGAAGAGGTGGAGGAACCGAAGAAAACTGAATGACAATCCAGGTGAGGTCCGGACAAGAGTGAGGGCTACCAGGACCCGAATAAACCTGCTAAGATATTTAGGACATTTAGTTGCAAAACAGACATTTAAAAAGGGAAATGTTTATTTACAGTGTGTTTTATGATGTATTACAATTAGAATTGCATATTTCATATCAAAGATTATCTGAGAATAGGTATAAAATCTGTAACAACTATTTTGTAGTATAGTAATTCACATGTCATGTGTTTAGGTAATAATTTTTTAGTGTATGTTGTGTGTTTCATTCGATATTGGACTAGAGAGGACTATTGCTGGTTGATATAAAAAAATTGTAATTTGGACAATGCCATTTATGTGATGTAATAACCTTTTGTAGAAATTATTGTGGAGGCAGCCCACTACCGGAGTCGAGGGACTATTTGATAAATTGTAAATTCATTATTTATTTGTATTGTATGTTCTGTCCAAATGTAGCAATGTTTAATTCCCTTGCCGATTCTTTTTCGCCTGCGGCTCTAAAGAAGTTTTCGAGGGCGGGGATGTACGGGGTCCGCAGGCCCTTACTACTAAGTTTGCGCTCACACAGGTCGACAGGGCAACTATCGATTAGTGTGTTGGGTCGCGAGAGCGAGAGTTGAAGTCAGAGTACTGTGTTGGGTAGGTTCCCGCGAGGCGGGTAGAGCTGTGCAGAAGCCAGCAATTGATAGAAATTACCGACAAAGGGAGTGGCCATCGCCGCGGTTTAACCCCTTTGTGTTAATATTATACGGGAAAGTGAGAAAGTTTAATTAACAGAGTGATTTCAGTGATATTTGTGTGCCGTTATTAAGATTCCGCGTCTACCGCGCCGGCATTATTTGGATTACAGTGTTGGATTACAGTGATTGTATTTTGCGTGTGACGATTATGAATAGCGAGGAAGCCTGTGTTGAGATTAGCCGTTATTAACAGTGTATTGACGAAGGCAGTGGCTGTCTCCTTATTTTTGTTTTTGGTATGAATATAGGTCTTGATTAGTGAAGCTGTGTTTGTTGTTCTTCTTGCCACCAGACAGTACATTATTACAGTATTTGCGAAAGACAATATGGAATGTAACATCTCCTGAGCAGTCCAAGCCGATTGCCAGCCCCATTAGGTACACGGTCACATTAATTAATTACTTAATTTGGGCTGCTATTCAGATCCGCGAACGAGCGGATACAACAAAATAATAAGGGAGTGTTGGACTTGAGAGGACTAATGCTGCTTGATAAAAAAATTGTAATTTGGACAATGCCATATTTATGTGATGTAATAACCTTTGTAGAAATTATTGTGGAGGCTGCCCACTACCGGAGTCGAGGGATTAATTTGATGAATTGTAATTTCTTTCATTATTTACACTGTGTGTTTTGTTCAAATGTAGCAATGGTTAATTCCCGTGCCGATTCTTTTTCGCCTGCGGCTCTAAAGAAGTTTTCGAGGGCGGGGATGTAAGGGGACCGCAGGCCCTTACTACTAAGTTTGCATCAGCGCAGGTCGACAGGGCAACTATCGATAGTGTGTTGGGTCGCGAGAGCGAGAGTTGAAGTCAGTGTGTGTTGGAGGTTCCCGCGAGGCGGGCAGAGAGCTGTGCAGAAGCCAGCTGTTGAAATAATGCAGATTACCGTCAAAGGGAGTGGCCATCGCCGCGGTTTAGCCCCTTTGTGATAGTATTATACGGGAAAGTGAAGAAGTTTAATTACAAGTGTAATCAGTGATATTTGTGTGCCGTTATTGAGATTCCGCGTCTACCGCGCCGGCATTATTTGGATTGCAGTGTTGGATTACAGTGATTGGATTTTGCGTGTGACGACGATGAATAACGAAGAAACCTGTGCTGAGATTAGCCGTTATTAACAGTGTATTGACGAAGGCAGTGTGAAAGGTCTCTGTTGGATTCCTTTCATGTTTAATTTCTCAAATTTGTTGTCATTTATGGAGTAAATTCCTCTCCTAAATTTACTGTGGCGTTTCTGACTATCTGGGAGGAGACTGAGCAGTGGAACGTGTTACTTTTACACATAAACAAGAACGATCTGTCACACTACTACACTTTAAAGCACAGTTTATATGTAATTCTTATATGTAATTCATGTCACACAGTCTCATACGGAACCTACATCCGCTTTCTGTTATATACTGTATATGATAAGATACTGTCATCCCCCTTCCCTTCTGTGTGAGAGAATGAATGATCAAATGTGTTTGTAGTTGCATGCTTGAGGGTAGCAGACAAGGCTGTCTGCTAGAGAACAGTACGACCAACGTCGGAACAGGTAACTATGGTTCCTAAAAGCAAAGAGGTTTCTATTCTTAGTATGGTCCGGTCCGTCCCTTGTCATGTTGGTATAGGAAGCTGCCCCTCTGGCCCCTTCCGTTTGTCTTTGTGAGCCACCCTCAGGGAAGCACGCTCTGTGGTAGTTCAGTTGCAGTCCAGTGGTAGGCAGTTGCAGTCCAGTAGTAGCAGTAGGCAGTTGCAGTCTGGGAGTAGGCAGTTGCAGTCCAGTAGTGGCAGTTGCAGTCTAGCAGTAGGCAGTTGCAGTCTGGCAGTGCGAGCGTCTGAAATGGTAAGATCTCCGGCTAAGCGCGTGTCTGCTAAGTCCGTAGGACAATGGATTTGTTAAGTTCAGCTTAACTGAGAATTTAATCACTTTTATTTCGGGTTTAGCTCTAAGATATCAAAGGTTATCTTAAATTGCAGCGTAGTGTAATTCTCGTGTCCAGTTCATATTATTTTCCGGGAGTTGCTTTGTTACTACTTTGTGAGTAAAGTGGAACCACGTGTTGATCAGTAACTCTAACTAAGATCAATCTTAAATGCGAATGCTTGTGTGATTATAACGTCTCGTCTTAACAATATCTTCAATATAGCAACTTTTCTTTATGTTCAACCCACGTGGGGTGTACTTTGTGAGACCAGTACCACGTGGTTATATAACTGTTTGACCCATCAGGTTAATAGTAAGACGTTAGTAACCAGTTCAAGGTTTTTCTTTTGTCAATTGCTTTTGGATCTAATTTATTTTTATTATCTAAATTATTGTGGAGTTATACGCTTTCTGTAAACCAAGTTGACCACGTGAAGCATGTGGTGTAATCATCAAAGTAGCCCTCAGCTATTCTTCTTGGGAAGATTTCACAAAGAGTTAATATGAATTTAGTATACCACTGTGTGGTAATTACATGACGGACAGGATTGTGCTACGAACATTATTTCTTTGACTGAAATTTTGAATCTGTTGGTTGTGGTTAACTTTCTCTTGCATGTGTTTCAATGTTCTTTGTGTGTTGTTTTATGAATGCAGTGTTGTATCCAGTCTCCCAATCTTGACTCCATATTTTATGTGTTCAGTAAGATTCCAATCTCACATTTTCACAATCGTAAATAAGGCACCAGCTCAGTTATAACTCACGTATAATATGCTGAAATTTCAGTGAACAATTTTTAAAATAAATTTGCAAATATAAACTGAATTCTTTCTTTTTATTTAAATTCTCCCTTTTATAAATATATATTACCGGTTGTTGTATGACTGTAAAAGATTATAATCAATGTTAGTCTGATTGGTAATGTGGTAAACCTAGACTAGATACCCAGTCGTGAAACAGTTGCTTAGTAATGCAAGATTAACTTCCCCAGACAGCTCACGGCTTTTAACCAGCTTTATTGACCATCAGTACCGTTATCCAGCATACCAAATACATGTAGAAATGTTACACATGGCGACCCTGTTCTGTGATTCCGCTAGACTCTGGAATCTCTGATACGTTAGATTGCGAGCGTGTTATAATCTTAATTTTTTTTCCCTACAGCGCTCAAACAACTTTTGCGTTGTTTCCGAGCAGACGTTCAAAAGATTCACGGCGTTGTTGAGCGGCGTTGTGTTGTTTGTCTTGTTGTTTTGTTTTCTGTATTTGTGTGTTTTATATGTGTGTGTGTTTTTTGTTCTCGCTTGTACATTGCACTGTTTCGATCAAAGATAAAAATTTGTTTTGCGTGTGAAAGAGTGCGTACTAGGTTGGGTATCTTTCGTGTGACTGTCGTAATTTTTGGGGGACACATTTATTGAGATTAGTGTGTTGCGTACTGGGTGTAAATTGCACTAATGCTGACACGTAACCAAGCTAAAAGTAAGCGGTCCGACAACTTAAGCAATATGGACCAAGGGGATAATTTGATTTCGAATGTTAACGCGTCGGGCGGTTCCGAAAATGCAATGGGGAATACTTCAGACGAAATGCAAAACAGCACGAACGGGCTCACAGCAGAGCCAGGAATAAATTTGCCTCCTACTAACCAAATTGATTTGGCAGAACTCTTGAAAACCTTATTGCAACAAAATCAAGAATCATTTGAAAAATCGATCCGCGAGGTAGAAAAATCCATCCGCGAGCTAGGCGAACAAATGACGCATACATTCGAAAAATCGATCCAAGAGCCAGGCGAACAAATGATGCAGAAATCAGAAAAATCGATCCAAGAATTAGGCCGTACATTTGAACAAATCCATGACCGTCTGCAAGCCGGAGAACAGAGCAAGCTGAGTCGCGAGGCCGAATCTAAAGAAAGCGAAGAACGGCTACTTAGGAATTTCCAACCGCTGAGAGAAGAATGCCAAAGAGATCACCAGCAGGTACTCTCGAGGGTCCAGGAGGCGGAAACGCATTGTCCCACGTCCGTTAGCAACACAATAGCGGACAACAGTTTAGCGATTCACGAGCTGAACCAGCCTGGTTTTGGCAGCCCTGCACGCCTATTCGACCACATGCTGCAGGCAAATCAATTTTTATACGACCCATACGGGCCTGCGGAACTAATTAGGATATGCATCACCAAATTGCCGATGCACTTGCGGCACGTCATTCTTGCGGGACGATGCAAAGAGGACGTGGAAACGTTTAAAACACTTCTCCAAGAGTTGGAATATAATACAGCAGAATGCCCGCCTAATCAGGCACAAAGTTATTACGGGGCACAGCAGCGCGATCGCAGTCGTGGCCGTCGTACTAATCAACGGCGTGACTGGTCGTCGCGACGCGAACGGAACAATAATCGGGACAGGCCGTATAGAAACTGGGGTAACAGTCGCGAACACAGGTGGAACAACAGAAATGATAGAGGATGGGGACAAGATCGTGAACGCAACAGGTACGGCAACCAGCATCGTTACTACGATGAACACGGTGGGAGTAGGATTGTAGGCGGAGCCCCACATGATGTTGAAATTCGGCCGGCCAACCCTAGACATAATCCAGCAAATGGGAATGAACGAAACTGGCAATGACAAATGATCAGCCCAGAAGGCGCCAATCGGAACAAATGAGCGACATGGCAAATGAGTACATAGGGTTTATAGAGAGGAGAATGAATTGATTAGTTTAAATTTGTGACATGCAATTTGAATAATATGTTGGTAAAAATAGTGATAAAGATATTTCTATGTGATTGATTGAAGTGATGTTTTAATTTTTTTTTCTCCTTGTGCAACTAGGAATTAGGTTGGTTCTAATGTGAACATAAAAGGTTTCCTTGTGAACGAGTGAAATGCTGTTTATGTTTTTTTTTGTGTAAATTGAATGGAGTCGCTCCTGAGAGAAGCAAGATCGTTGCTGAATTAATGCAGAACTCAGGGGAATATCCGATCTGTGGGTATTATGGGTCTGGCAAACCCAGGTCCCCAGCTGTTAGTAGCCTTATTTCCGATTTTCTGCTTTCAGTGCTACTATCTATCTATTACTATTCTATATCTGTCTGTATAAATGAGGATCTCTTACTATAGTATGCGTGCTGGATGAATATTTTAAAATAGGATAACTCTGAGAATGGAATGAGTAAGTTTAGAATCTTGAAATCAGGATGCGATAATACGATTGTTTAACCATTGGCTTCCCAATATGCGATGATATGTTAATATTGATGATATATGTCTTTTTTGTTCTTTATAGCTGAGTACGTAAAGTGCTGTCTGTGGATTTCGTAAGTATATTGATTCCCTTCAAGGTGAAAGAAGAATTGTGGTTTGTGTAATTTACGTGGCCCTGAAATATTATTGTGGTAGTCATACAAGCAGTTTTTTCAGCAAATGGAGAATGGAACGGAAATGTGGATCCTTTTTGTAGTCTTCACTGATGTTGAGCCAGAGCCTAAAAAAATTATTCTGCGTTAATACTTGTCCTAGAAAAGCGACGTTTATGTGTTTTGCTGATGCTGTGAGCATTACAGCCTACTGTTTTCGCTGGTGCGGGATGCACTGCAGCCTATATGATTTGTACTGAGGAAATTTCCCTCTTGAAGGTAGAGGATGATTAAATGATTTTGATTATGGGAACGAAGGAAAGCTTGGTTTAAGGTAATAAGGATGAAGCAAAACATTTGTCATTTAAACTACAGGAGGATTCGAATCTTTTGTGTCTGTTGTAAGTTCAATATGTTAAGATGATACTGTTTTACAGAATAGAGGTGACCACAATTTTGCCATTCATGAGAAATGAATCCAGAATAACCACCACAGGCGAAATAACTGATTTGGAAGCGAAAGGTAACTTAAAGAAGGAACGAAATCGCAGAAAAATGGGTAAGAAAATGTAGTATAACCTGTATAGTGCAGACATTTTTTTTTTACCGTTCTCAGAGCCATCTGTGTGATTAATTCTTGTCATAACATAATTTTAGATGAAATTTTCTTACTGTTTGATGTGTGAATATATGAGTATGATAAATGTATAATTGCGAGTCTCTTTTCAGGTGTGCGAACTGGTATAAATGTTTTTGCGTGTAAATAACCATTGTTCTTTTTAATGTGTATGTTTAAGAAAATTCTCCATATTCATTATATGACAAGACATATGCGGCGAGCGTCAAGAAGAGTACGAAGTAGAACATTGCTGTAGTGGTATATACACGGTGTTGAAATAGCATTGAAGTAGCTTGTTAGATTAACTAGTAGTGGATAGAAGTAGAATTTTGAGTAATGCGTGTTTATGGGTAGTTAGTTTGTAGAATAGACAACAGGTGTGCATGTGTGTGTGTAAATAACATGTGAACCCCATGCTCTCCTGACCAATACTTGCACAAGGCATAATCCAATTCATTTTAGTGAATGAATAAGTAGCACTTGATTTATTAAAACGTAAGTGAACCACATTAGTGATGTGGATTTAAATATTGTATTGTCAGTTCATTTAATTTTTATTTTTACATTGTCAAGTAATTTCACTTTTATTTTTTTTTTGACATTGTCAAGTCATTTAAATTTTATTTTATATTGTCGATTGACAATACTAAGTGGTATTATGTATGACATTGTGTAATCACATAAGGATGATGAAAAATTTCTGTGAATGCAGTTGAGAACGTGAAAGCGAACCGGCAAAACTCTTAAGAGACAGCGGGAGCAGCTGGACTAGTCGTAAACTGGCGGGTTTCCCAGCGGGACACGCTGTCAGCCAGGCCACTTTGGGAGTGCGGTCGACCACAAAAGAAGGGTGGCCGCAAACACTTTCCCTTGTACCTGCTGCTAATGGGCGGCCGACCCGGGCGACCCTTTCCTCGAGGCGATGACCTGAGATGGGCGAGCGGTCCACCGTGCGGAAATCCATCTCCTGGCAACGCACGCGACCGTGACGAGACGGCCGCGGAGAAACAACACAAGGAGCGTGGAGCCTTTTGACAGGTACTGTCCAAAGAAACTTGCAGACGTCAACGACGCCTATCGACATTTCCTGATGGATGCCTACTGTCAAGCGACAGTAAATCATGGTTCGATGTTCTCTGGTCGCTAAGGGTGACACAAAAGAAGAGCCATTGAAGTGTCATCCTTGCCCAGGAATATCAACCTGGCGTGTCAATCGAGGAGACCGCATGAATTTGACAACACAAACATGGAACCAAATCGAGATGTACGTGACACAGACCACCAAGAGAAACTTCATGAGAGGGCAGAGACGGCGGGATTGCACGCAACAGATGGACAAAAATCCCTACTGACAGCTGCGGCGACGAACCCCCTCCCCCTCCCCTTATATTGTGCCTCGGAACAGTGGAACTAGTGAGTGTATCAGTGAACAGTGATTATACGGTTCTTAGTTCAATGCATATACGTGTGTTTCTGTCACAGAAACTTTGACTCGTGTGTTTTGCAGGGACTCGATTTATTGGTGTTTATTAAACTCTGACACTTGTATTTTGCAGGTGTTTTATATTTTTTTTAAACTTTGACTCTTGTATTTTGCAGGTGTTCTACATTTTTTTTAAACTTTGACTGTTGTATTTTGCAGGTGTTTTATTTATTGGTGTTTTTTTTAGATGTTGACTATTGTACTGTTTTATTGATCAATGTTTGTTCTTGTGTGATGTATTAGATTTGTGTTATTTTGTTTCGTAAATTCATTGCTGTGGCACTGCTTCCTTTATCAGTCAGATAGCATTTCATTCTCATTGGACTGTGATCGATTAGCCTTTGCATTGGGCATATTTATTGTGAGGAACCCCTTAAGGGTAACAATCACATAATTATTGTAGTTTCAGTATAATGACACAGTGCTCATTGTTTGCTAGCTAATTGAAATATAGTAGAGTGATTAAATTAGTGCCACATAGTTATTTTAATTCTACAAATTATTAGTTTTGTAAGATATAGAGTTTTTTTGCGATAACCACTTTGTAAAACACGTTTTTTCTCTTATATTTTTTTTTGCTTTTGCGGATGGTGCATTGTAATGTCTGCTTTATAATACTGATGTTATTTCATGTTCTTTTTTAATTGCTGTGGCACCTTTGCTATTTTCATAAATTTTGTTTGTTAATAAACAGTCATAAAATTGCCTGTGATCAGTTGGCTCTTGCAATGAGCAAATACTGGTGAACTCCATAAGGGTAACAACCAGAAATTGTTTTCATATTAATGACACAGGAACCATTGTTTTTACTTGCTGACCGATTTAGGTCTACACGATCTTTTAAACAGGTGTAACAGATTGTGTGTTTTTTTTTCTCTCTTTGAAATTGGTAGATTGTAAAGATGTTTGAAATTATTGTGTTTTAGCAAGTAGGTGGTGACCTTTTGCCTTTTCTTTACACTTTTGGTTTAAGTAGGGTGTGAGAAGCCTGCTTGGGAATGTCCCAGCATGGCCAGAAAATTCCCTGCACAGTCTTTTCCCGGAGCGTTGGGGTTATGAAAGGTCTCTGTTGGATTCCTTTCATGTTTAATTTCTCAAATTTGTTGTCATTTATGGAGTAAATTCCTCTCCTAAATTTACTGTGGCGTTTCTGACTATCTGGGAGGAGACTGAGCAGTGGAACGTGTTACTTTTACACATAAACAAGAACGATCTGTCACACTACTACACTTTAAAGCACAGTTTATATGTAATTCTTATATGTAATTCATGTCACACAGTCTCATACGGAACCTACATCCGCTTTCTGTTATATACTGTATATGATAAGATACTGTCATCCCCCTTCCCTTCTGTGTGAGAGAATGAATGATCAAATGTGTTTGTAGTTGCATGCTTGAGGGTAGCAGACAAGGCTGTCTGCTAGAGAACAGTACGACCAACGTCGGAACAGGTAACTATGGTTCCTAAAAGCAAAGAGGTTTCTATTCTTAGTATGGTCCGGTCCGTCCCTTGTCATGTTGGTATAGGAAGCTGCCCCTCTGGCCCCTTCCGTTTGTCTTTGTGAGCCACCCTCAGGGAAGCACGCTCTGTGGTAGTTCAGTTGCAGTCCAGTGGTAGGCAGTTGCAGTCCAGTAGTAGCAGTAGGCAGTTGCAGTCTGGGAGTAGGCAGTTGCAGTCCAGTAGTGGCAGTTGCAGTCTAGCAGTAGGCAGTTGCAGTCTGGCAGTGCGAGCGTCTGAAATGGTAAGATCTCCGGCTAAGCGCGTGTCTGCTAAGTCCGTAGGACAATGGATTTGTTAAGTTCAGCTTAACTGAGAATTTAATCACTTTTATTTCGGGTTTAGCTCTAAGATATCAAAGGTTATCTTAAATTGCAGCGTAGTGTAATTCTCGTGTCCAGTTCATATTATTTTCCGGGAGTTGCTTTGTTACTACTTTGTGAGTAAAGTGGAACCACGTGTTGATCAGTAACTCTAACTAAGATCAATCTTAAATGCGAATGCTTGTGTGATTATAACGTCTCGTCTTAACAATATCTTCAATATAGCAACTTTTCTTTATGTTCAACCCACGTGGGGTGTACTTTGTGAGACCAGTACCACGTGGTTATATAACTGTTTGACCCATCAGGTTAATAGTAAGACGTTAGTAACCAGTTCAAGGTTTTTCTTTTGTCAATTGCTTTTGGATCTAATTTATTTTTATTATCTAAATTATTGTGGAGTTATACGCTTTCTGTAAACCAAGTTGACCACGTGAAGCATGTGGTGTAATCATCAAAGTAGCCCTCAGCTATTCTTCTTGGGAAGATTTCACAAAGAGTTAATATGAATTTAGTATACCACTGTGTGGTAATTACATGACGGACAGGATTGTGCTACGAACATTATTTCTTTGACTGAAATTTTGAATCTGTTGGTTGTGGTTAACTTTCTCTTGCATGTGTTTCAATGTTCTTTGTGTGTTGTTTTATGAATGCAGTGTTGTATCCAGTCTCCCAATCTTGACTCCATATTTTATGTGTTCAGTAAGATTCCAATCTCACATTTTCACAATCGTAAATAAGGCACCAGCTCAGTTATAACTCACGTATAATATGCTGAAATTTCAGTGAACAATTTTTAAAATAAATTTGCAAATATAAACTGAATTCTTTCTTTTTATTTAAATTCTCCCTTTTATAAATATATATTACCGGTTGTTGTATGACTGTAAAAGATTATAATCAATGTTAGTCTGATTGGTAATGTGGTAAACCTAGACTAGATACCCAGTCGTGAAACAGTTGCTTAGTAATGCAAGATTAACTTCCCCAGACAGCTCACGGCTTTTAACCAGCTTTATTGACCATCAGTACCGTTATACAGCATAGCAAATTCATGTAGAAATGTTACAAGTGGCTGTCTCCTTATCTTTGTGTTTTTGAGATGAATATAGGTCTTGATCAGTGAAGCTGTGTTGTTGTTCTCTTGCCACCAGACATTTCATTATTGCAGCATTTGAGAAGGACAGAATGGAATGTAACAACTCCCAAGCAGTCCAATCCGATTGCCAGCCCCATTAGGTACACGGTCACATTAATTAATTACTTAATTTGGGCTGCTATTCAAATCCGCGAACGAGCGGATACCCCAAAATAATAAGGGAGTGTTACACCCGTGGCGTCATTTGTCATTGAGGAAAGCAGGAATTTGTAACATACCTTGTCAACGTGGTGTGGCCTATATCCGACAAATAACATGCACAGTGGAAGAACGCTGCAAAGAACATAAACCTTGAACTCGCCTTCAGCAACCCAGCATATCTGCAGTTGTGGAACATTGTATCTTCAAGGGCATTCAATAGAGTACTACAAAACATTAATTCTGGCCACAGTAACATGTCTTTGGGACTCCACTGTAAACGAGTACGCTGAAATACGCATCGCGGAAAATCTAATGGACCGTGAGAGCGGCTACCAGCTGGATAATCCGTATAGTCCCGTCATCTCCGAGATTTGTTACAAAGGAAGACGTCAGAATACTCTGATGAATACGGCGAGTGGCAATGTCGAAGACAGCTGAGGTTTGCAGTTCCACCAGCGAGGGCGTTGCAGCCAGGCAGTGTGGTTCTTCTGTCACCATGACTCTTGACTCACGCGCGGAAAATACTCTCAGCGCGCTGTATAAGGCGGAGCGGAGAGCCGAAGCAAGGTCAAGAGAGACCGCCAGACGTCAAATGTGTCTTCGTCAGCCTTCGACGCCTCATCTGAAGATGACTGGCAGGTGCCCAATCGAAATATTGTGAAATGAAGTTTACGACGGCCGGCTGCAATCCTGAAATCTCTTCGAAAGTTTCATTCTGGGTGAAAGTTGTAAACTTCACATCAAACGAAACAAAACGTTATGACCCTCGGCCACTGCGAGATTGACTGCAACCCGGTGGCGTTGCGAGTGGCGAGAGCGTGACGTGGTAAAGAAAGTACAGAGGTGGAGCAGAGACTCACAGGGAATTAAACCAACGATGATACGAGTTGAGAAAGTGGAAATTCACTGTGGTATGCGACAATGACAAACAGCAGATTGTTATCGCCCCGAGGATTGGGGTGACAATCTTGAAAGTGGCGTCGCTGACAGGCTCCACGCAGGATGCTGTCGTGAGCAGCTATGAAAAGTGGTTGACGGTCAGTGAAATCTCATATGGCAGACAAATGTTGGACATCCTCACACTATCATGAAACGTGGTGGACCGTGGCGTGGCCGCTCAGTAAAGTAGGATACGTGGTGATTTGAGGCAGATGTGACGTGAGGGTACAGTAATAATGCAGACCCAAGGCTTTCGGAGCACACCGTTTAGCGCATGTTGTTTAAGATGGAGTTCCGCAGAAAATAACCCCTGCAAGTTCCCATGCTGACCCAACGACATTGTCATTTATGATTACAGTGGGCATAACATTATCGAGAATGGATGGTGGGTCACTGTAAACATATCAACTAGGTGGCTGAATTGCGTTTGTTACTGCACGAGGTCGATGTTCGTGTCCGAATATGCCGTCTTCCAGGCAGAACAGCGTCAGGGACACAGGACGCGGAAGAAGAAATATTCTAAGGGGGACATTCACTGGAGCTTCCACGGGACCAGCGATTTTAACCTAAGGCACCGTGACAGGTGTGGACTATGTGAAAATTTTTCTGGGCCAACTGCGTCCATTCATGGTTGATGTCCTCCCCGGCAGCGAGCGCATCTTCCTGTAGCATGACTGTCCGTGCCGCAAGGCCAGAATCGTGCAACAATTGATCTGAGGAACACGTTCGCGAAGTTGGCCACCAAACTGGCATGACCTCGACCCAATGGAAAACTTTTCTTTTTTTTCTTTTTACTCATCAGTCTCCTGACTGGTTCGATGCGGCCCGCCACGAATGCAGAATATATAGGACAATGTCCGGCGCCACCCCCACGCCCAAAAGCCACCGGCTCATAATTTAAGGGAACTGCATGATAGTGTGAAGATATCTGATTCATACCTTCTAAAAGTTACTAAAGGAAAAAGAGCAAAAGAAGATTAGGATTTGACGTCCCGTCGTCATCGCGCTCATTACGGGCGGACGAGGTAGAAAGCTACGGGGGAACTGTCGAATCCACGCCACGCAGAACCACTGCTGTATTTCGTTCTATACGTGGAGCAACGCGATATTAACCAGGTATTCGTAATATTGTGTGTCCTCTGTGCAAATGATAAACTATACAGTACAGTTAATTAATACAATTAACATACCCTCGAACTCCTAACCTACGGAGAAAAGAAACAGTTGTCAACGTTCTTTCGAATGTGGTATTACCTAGCCGGGAGTTATTTACTGCCAATACGTTTGAATAAATACCTTCGCTCTCAGTTACAGTTCTCGGCAGTTTCACTGGGATTTCGTAAGCTACCGCCTGATGTCGCACGTTGCCTCGGGAAAGACGAACGCAAAACTGAATCCACTGGACACGGAGCAGTCACGTTTAGCAGGGCAGAGTGCCCGCCTAAATGTTGCGAAGAAAAGGTTTTGTCACACCCTGATGACGGCCGTTGTTTGTGGCTCATTAAGGTGCACGCAATATCCCGCTCCGCAGGCAGGGGGGACGCCGCCGGAGAACAATGGGACGGCTCCCCCGCCCCCCCCCCCCCCCACCTTCCCGCGGGGCTCTGGATCCCCCACTATTGTTTTGTTGCCGTTTCTGTCGTCGGCCTGCCGGCTCTCCAGCCGCCCACACTCCGTCGCTGAAACCCGCCGACTGCCATTCGCAGCGAACATTCTGTTAGCTCAGCTCACAGCAATCGTTACCGAGGCTTTTTGTTGTCCCCTGTCAGCGATGTGAGAGGGGAGATTATCCTTCATTATTACCGAGTGCACCGCCGCCCCCGCACGCACGCACGCGTCTCCTTCCCGGCGGTTGACGGAATGGTGCCATTGTTTGCAGTTGTAAGCGACGCGCCCGCGGGTGCTTTCTGCTGGCTCCCGACAGCCTGTTCTAATGCCGTTGTAATTAACGAGCGACAAGAAAGCTTAGTTTGGCAGGTAACCCACTAAAGGTTGGCGTTCTATTTACAGAGATATACACTGCACCGTTGCTGCATTTTGTTCGAAACTGGAAACGAACATTCTTTTCTGTCACGCACTACTCATTCACCTATTTAACTTCCTATCCTTCTGCATGCAGCTGCACACTACACTAGCACGTTATGTTGTACCGTTCGCTAACTCAGCGAAGTGTCAGTTCGTCACGAAGTCTTCACGACATTTCAGGCATTATGCGGTTTAAAACTTTCTCGTATTGCAGGAGGACTTCAAAAAATAAGTTACTCGTTAGTATGGCAGACCAACTAAGTTTTGCTCAATGCTGCACTACACGTCAAAGTGACAGAGAAACATGACAGTATGTTTCAACACAGTCACAACATCTCTGTAAGCATCAGTCGGAACGTTGTACGAATCATACTGTGTTGTAGTTAGGGCACCCACAGATAAGATTATATATTGTTACTGTAAGAAGATTTTCCTAAAGTTCTCCAAAATACAGGGTGATTCAAAAAGAATACCACAACTTTAGGAATTTAAAACTCTGCAACGACAAAAGGCAGAGCTAAGCACTATCTGTCGGCGAATTAAGGGAGCTATAAAGTTTCATTTAGTTGTACATTTGTTCGCTTGAGGCGCTGTTGACTAGGCGTCAGCGTCAGTTGATACTAAGATGGCGACCGCTCAACAGAAAGCTTTTTGTGTTATTGAGTATGGAAGAAGTGAATCGACGACAGTTGTTCAGAGTGCATTTCGAACGAAGTATGGTGTTAAACCTCCTGATAGGTGGTGTATTAAACGTTGGTGTAAACAGTTTACAGAGACTGGGTGTTTGTGCAAAGGGAAAAGTTCTGGACGGCCGAGAACGAGTGATGAAAATGTAGCACGCATCCAGCAAGCATTTGTTCGCAGCCCAGGAAAATCGACTCGCAGAGCTAGAGCTGCAAATTCCACAATCAACTGTATGGAGAGTCCTACGAAAAAGGTTAGTTATGAAACCTGAACGTCAACTACCCGAGGCGATGGATCGGCCGCCAGGCAGCCCGTGACAGAGCACTTCATCACTGGCCTCCAAGAAGCCCTGATCTTACCCCCTGCGATTTTTTCTTGTGGGGGTATGTTAAGGATATGGTGTTTCGGCCACCTCTCCCAGCCACCATTGATGATTTGAAACGAGAAATAACAGCAGCTACCCAAACTGTTACGCCTGATATGCTACAGAGAGCGTGGAACGAGTTGGAGTATCGGGTTGATATTGCTCGTGTGTCTGGAGGGGGCCATATTGAACATCTCTGAACTTGTTTTTGAGTGAAAAAAAACCTTTTTAAATACTCTTTGTAATGATGTATAACAGAAGGTTATATTATGTTTCTTTCATTAAATACACATTTTTAAAGTTGTGGTATTCTTTTTGAATCACCCTGTATTCTCAAAAAACTTTGACTTATAGAAAGTTCTTGCCCGCACAGAACTTTATTAAGCGTTACGCGTTCAAAACTTCAACATCAGAAGCTGTGGAATGAAGTGTACAAGAAAATTAGTATTGTAGTCGCATTACAATCATACTTTAGTGTCGGCCGTAGTGGCCGAGCGGTTCTAGGCGCTACAGTCTGGAGCCGAGCGATCGCTCCGTTCGCAGGTTCGAATCCACCTCGGGCATGGATGTGTGTGATGTCCTTAGGTTAGTTAGGTTTAATTAGTTCTAAGTTGTAGGCGACTGATGACCTCAGAAGTTAAGTCGCATAGGGCTCAGAGCCATTTGAACCAAGCCATACTTTAGTACAAAGCTCACGAAACTGAGTACAGAGACTGAACACAGTACAAATCTCATCTCGTGCAGGCATATTTGACAGCGCCGTTGTCTGTTTGAATAGCACCAGTGAAAGGAGATAAACGAAGGCCAGTAGGTGGCACTAGCATTAACCATAGAAAGCAAGTTAAAGAGAAACTTTACGAAAATCTGCGATTAAGTAGAGGTCAGAACATCGTGAACAACAGTCAAAAAAAGAGGATGAAAACGTCTTCTTTGTAAGTCTAACCTACAATGGCCCCTACTGAGGCAAAACAGTGAAACTTTTGAGAAAGCCTAACATCAACGTCTCGTATAAAGCGTAAGGTAATTTACACAGAGCATAACTTAATCATAGCTAACACTTGGTTCAAGAATCATAAAAGAAGGTTGTATACCTGGAAGAATCCTGGAGATACTAAAAGGTATCAGATAGATTATATAATGGTAAGACAGAGATTTAGGAACCAGGTTTTAAATTGTAAGACTTTCCAGGGGCAGATGTGGATTCTGACCACAATCTATTGGTTATGACCTGCAGATTGAAACTGAAGAAACTGCAAAAAGGTGGGAATTTAAGGAGATGGGACCTGGATAAACTGAAAGAACCAGAGGTTGTACAGAGTTTCAGGGAGAGCATAATGGGACAATTGACAGGAATGGGGGAAAGAAATACAGTAGAAGAAGAATGGGTAGCTCTGAGGGATGAAGTAGTGAAGGCAGCAGAGGATCAAGTAGGTAAAAAGACGAGGGCTAATAGAAATCCTTGGGTAGCAGAAGAAATATTGAATTTAATTGATGAAAGGAGAAAATATAAAAATTCAGTAAATGAAGCAGGCAAAAAGGAATACAAAAGTGTCAAAAATGAGATCGACAGGAAGTGCAAAATGGCTAAGCAGGGATGGCTAGAGGACAAATGTAAGGATGTAGAGGCTTGTCTCACTAGGGGTAAGATAGATACTGCCTACAAGAAAATTAAAGAGACCTTTGGAGAGAAGAGAACCACTTGTATGAATATCAAGAGCTCAGATGGCAACCCAGTTCTAAGCAAAGAAGGGAAGGCAGAAAGGTGGAAGGAGTATATAGAGGGTTTATACAAGGACGATGTACTTGAGGACAATATTATGGAAATGGAAGAGGATGTAGATGAAGATGAAATGGGAGATAAGATACTGCGTGAAGAGTTTGACAGAGCACTGAAAGACCTGAGTCGAAACAAGGCCTCGGGAGTAGAGAACATTCCATTAGAACTACTGATGGCCTTGGGAGAGCCAGTCATGACAAAACTCTACCATCTGGTGAGCAAGATGTATGAGACAGGCGAAATACCCACAGACTTCAAGAAGAATATAATAAATACAATCCCAAAGAGAGCAGGTGTTGACAGATGTGAAAATTACCGAACTATCAGTTTGATAAGTCACAGCTGCAAAATACTAACGCGAATTCTTTACAGACGAATGGAAAAAACTGGTAGAAGCGGACCTCGGGGAAGATCAGTTTGGATTCCGTAGAAATGTTGGAACACGTGAGGCAATACTAACCTTACGACTTATCTTAGAAGAAAGATTAAGGAAAGGCAAACCTACGTTTCTAGCATTTGTAGACTTAGAGAAAGCTTTTGACAACGTTAACTGGAATACTCTCTTTCAAATTCTGAAAGTGGCAGGGGTAAAATACAGGGAGCGAAAAGCTATTTACAATTTGTACAGAAACCAGATGGCAGTTATAAGAGTCGAGGGGCATGAAAGGGAAGCAGTGGTTGGGAAAGGAGTGAGACAGGGCTGTAGCCTCTCCCCGATGTTATTCAATCTGTATATTGAGCAAGTAGTAAAGGAAACAAAAGAAAAATTCGTAGTAGGTATTAAAATTCATGGAGAAGAAGTAAAAACTTTGGGGTTCGCCGATGACATTGTAATTCTGTCAGAGACAGCAAAGGACTTGGAAGAGCAGTTGAACGGAATGGACAGTGTCTTGAAAGGAGGATATAAGATGAACATCAACAAAAGCAAAACGAGGATAGTGGAATGTAGTCAAATTAAATCGGGTGATGCTGAGGGGATTAGATTAGTAAATGAGACACTTAAAGTAGTAAAGGAGTTTTGCTATTTAGGGAGTAAAATAACTGATGATGGTCGAAGTAGAGAGGATATAAAATGTAGACTGGCAATGGCAAGGAAATCGTTTCTGAAGAAGAGAAATTTGTTAACATCGAGTATAGATTTAAGTGTCAAGAAGTCGTTTGTGAAAGTATTTGTATGGAGTGTAGCCATGTATGGAAGTGAAACATGGACGATAACCAGTTTGGACAAGAAGAGAATAGAAGCTTTCGAAATGTGGTGCTACAGAAGAATGCTGTAGATAAGGTGGGTAGATCACGTAACTAATGAGGAGGTATTGAAAAGGATTGGGGAGAAGAGAAGTTTGTGGCACAACTTGACTAGAAGAAGGCATCGGTTGGTAGGACATGTTTTGAGGCATCAAGGGATCACAAATTTAGCATTGGAGGGCAGCGTGGAGGGTAAAAATCGTAGAGGGAGACCAAGAGATGAATACACTAAGGATGTAGGTTGCAGTAGGTACTGGGAGATGAAGAAGCTTGCACAGGATAGAGTAGCATGGAGTGCTGCATCAAACCAGTCTCAGGACTGAAGACCACAACAACAACAACAACAATTTACATATGCGATTAAGGCATGACGTAGTACAGAAACCAAGAAGTACTTTCAGTAAACTAGATGTATATAAGATAGAATGTGGAGATTTCGATAACTTATTGGTAAGTCGCGGAGAGATTCCAGTACTCGATACAGAGAGCACTCATATCCTAGGAATTCCAGTGTTTTGGGACAGCGTTTGAAAATGAAGGAGTTTGTTGCCGAAGCCGAAGGACTTGAAGTTTTTCACGTCGCCGCTCTTACTAGTCTGTTAAAAATACACATCATATCTGTCAGTTACATCGGTTACTTAATGAGCAGGAGTTTTTCAGTATACACTATACGAAATGCATCTCGTATTTGACCAATTGATCTAAGGTTGCTTAAATTAGCCATAGTTATCTATAATTTGCCAGCTATATTTCATTTACTACCTTGATCAGTTTTAGGTTATATTCTACGATACCAGTTATTTGTTCTCTTCTGTTCTGATTATTGACTATGACTAACCCTGTAATGCTGCTTACAATGTCATTTAACTATGCACATTTCATGCTGTTAGTATGTAAATGTTTCTTCCGTAAAATAGCCCAAACGTATTTCTGTCAAGTTGTTCACGAGGTTGTGACATCTACTTAATCGCAGTGCATGGAAGTTTGTGAAGTTATTCATCGACTTGCTTTCTGTGGTTAATTCTAGCGCTACATAACAGCCTTCGTTTACTTCTTTGATAGCTTAGCCGCCACAGTCAGTTTGGCACTGGTTCTGTTCGAATAGAGAACGGCACTGTTAAACATGTCTATATGCGATCAGATCTGTATTGCATTCAGACTATGTGCTCACTTTCGTGAACGTTGAACTAAAATTTGATTTTCATATAAATACGATACTAACTGAAATTTTTGTATATTGGAATACTTAGATGCATACTTCTGTACGTATTTGATTTCGTTAAGTTTCTTGTACACTTCACTCCATAGCTTCAGTCTGATGATGAGATTTTGAAACGCGTAACACTTAATAAAGAATTTTGTGTTCAAGACCTTTCTATATTTCAAAGTTGTGGCAAACCTCAATGGTCGCCTGCCTCTGCCATGAATGCATTTCTCCAACGAGTAATGGAAATTTCAAAAAAAGCTTTTAATTTTCTTTTAAATTAATGAAAATTCTTCAGGGCCGCAATAGCTGTGTAGTGGTCCCAGTATTAGGCAACACAAACGGTTTCACACCGTTATAGGCGCATCTCCGGCGATAATCTGCATTGATTTTAAAAAGTGTTCTCATAAAATGTTGTTAATCTACATTGTATAACAGAAAAAAAAGAACTGGCTTTTACTCACACCTTATCACATGATAAGGCTGGATGTGACGTATGATGTCCCAATGATCAAGATGAAAAACCGCTTAACTGGTTAACTTCTTAACAAAGCACAATAGAGCCTACAACGCACAATGTATTCTTTCATTAAACTTCTTAACAGGTTGATCGTCGAATGGCTAAATTTGAAATTTGCACGATAGCCGACATAATCGTCTTGAGAAATCCAGCAACTTTTTCTTGTGACAGAATAATAAATGAGAATTATTTTAAACTGAAATTTATACACCTTGAGGTGAACGTCGAAGGAGCCAAAACGCATGCTCCAAGAAAATACCTATGGAACAAGAGAAAATCACTCTAAATTAGAGCATACGTGGCAGAAACATTCGAAACGGATATTCTTGTTGTAATAAATTTATTGGAGCACTAGTGTCCATACTAATGTTTCTGCCATACATGTTTCAATTCACAGTGACTTCCTCTCGTTCCCTGGGAATTTTACAGGAGCAGGAGTTTTGACTTTATCGACGTTCACCTCACGATCTATAAATTATAAAATTTAGCCATTCGGTAACCAACATTTTAGGGCGTTACGCAATTACTCGGTTTACAGTTCGAACGTTGTGACATTGTACACTATCTCGTACACTATATATTGACAGAATTATACAGGGTGATTCAAAAAGAATACCACAACTTCAAAAATGTGTATTTAATGAAAGAAACATAATATAACCTTCTGTTATACATCATTACAAAGAGTATTTAAAAAGGTTTTTTTTCACTCAAAAACAAGTTCAGAGATGTTCAATATGGCCCCCTCCAGACACTCGAGCAATATCAACCCGATATTCCAACTCGTTCCACACTCTCTGTAGCATATCAGGCGTAACAGTTTGGATAGCTGCTGTTATTTATCGTTTCAAATCATCAATGGTGGCTGGTAGAGGTGGCCGAAACACCATATCCTTAACATACCCCCATAAGAAAAAATCGCAGGGGGTAAGATCAGGGCTTCTTGGAGGCCAGTGATGAAGTGCTCTGTCACGGGCTGCCTGGCGGCCGATCCATCGCCTCGGGTAGTTGACGTTCAGGTAGTTACGGACAGATAAGTGCCAATGTGGTGGCGCTCCATCCTGCTGAAATATGAATTGTTGTGCTTCTTGTTTGAGCTGAGGGAACAGCCAATTCTCTAACATACTGTAGTCCAGTTACAGTAGCACCTTCGAAGAAAAAGGGACCAAAAACTTTATTGGCTGAAATGGCACAGAAAACGTTCACCTTAGGCGAGTCACGTTCATACTGAGTTGTTTCCCACAGATTCTCTGTGCCCCATATACAGACATTATGACGGGGCTGCGAACAAATGCTTGCTGGATGCGTGCTACATTTTCATCACTCGTTCTCGGCCGTCCAGAACTTTTCCCTTTGCACAAACACCCATTCTCTGTAAACTGTTTATACCAACGTTTAATACACCACCTATCAGGAGGTTTAACACCATACTTCGTTCGAAATGCACGCTGAACAACTGTCGTCGATTCACTTCTGCCGTACTCAATAACACAAAAAGCTTTCTGTTGAGCGGTCGCCATCTTAGCATCAACTGACGCTGACGCCTAGTCAACAGCGCCTCAAGCGAACAAATGTACAACTAAATGAAACTTTATAGATCCCTTAATTCGCCAACAGATAGTGCTTAGCTCTGCCTTTTGTCGTTGCAGAGTTTTAAATTCCTAAAGTTGTGGTATTCTTCTTGAATCACCCTGTATAAGAACACTTCTGTATTTAATATCGATTATCACCTGAAGATGCGCCAATAGGCTTGTGAAACCGGTGGTGTTGCCTAATAAAGGAACCTTTATACAGCTAGTGCAGCGGTGAAGAATTTTCATTCACTTCGAAAAAAAAAAAGAAAATTAAAGGGTTTTTTGAGATCTGGAGAATTTTAGGAAATTTCTTTACAGTAACAATGTAATATGAGTAGTTGAGTCACTTGGCGATATAAATGAGCCCCTTGTCTTGTTCACGGAGCCATCTTAGAATTGCTTCCCCCCCCCCCCCCCCCGCCCAACCACCTATCCCACGCTATCGCTATAGTTTTATAGTTATTCAGTTGAAACTTCTCACGTCTTTATGGTTATACCGGATCTCACTTCTACTTAAACATCCTAGCTTTATTTATTCGCCTACTTAATCTATCTTGCTTCCTTAATTTTTAAGATAAAAACTAGAAAATCATGAATTTCAACTAAAATTTTAATTTGTGAGATCCAGAATACTGTTTCTACTAAGTTATTATGCAAAAGGAATCTAAATATAGATTTTTATGTTTCTAGCTCTTTTCTGTTGCGCCAATGATTTTTACAGAAAAACATCCAAATTTCGAAAATGTCTAAAGTTATTGAACTGATATCCAACACATATTAATTTTGTATTACTCCTGACATGCTAGAAACGTTTCAGGTTATTTACTTCATTTTAAAGTATTGCGCAATATTTATGACGTCAGAGCTAGTTACAGCGGACTAGGCTGGCACACAATAGAAAGACTGATGTGAATTTTATGAGGCGTGAGTATGCTGCTTCCCTACAGTACTGTGGAAGCTCAATTCTTCCCAATCGGCATCTCCCTTCACACACCGGTAGAAGTTCACGGCGAATCTGTGTGCAGTCTAGACGTTTCCGCCACAAGGATCGTACTGCCTCGCGTGTTTCTGCTTTGGAACACGTTTGCAATGGCCCCGCCTTTTCAGCCGCAAACTGTGAAGCACCTGATAGTCGTACTGCAGCATAACTGCATCTACTGGAAACCTGGAACGTGTACTCTCTTCTAGCAACGCGCCACTCTTCTTGCCCAGTGGCCTTAGAGTGTAACTTATTTTTTGAAGTCATTACTTATCAAATACTGGTTAGTTTCTTGGGAACTGTTTCAGGTGATGTGTCTAAAACGTAACTAGCTTTGACATCTGTTGATCTGAACACAAGGCTGCAAAGCATCATGATCCAGACTGGTTAAACCGAAGGAGCGCCCAGAAGAAGAAGCTGATATCAAATGAGCGGACATGTTACCTTACGTTGGCAGCGTTTCATCATAACAGGCAACCTAAAGGACCTAGAATCCAATACGTTTCCCATTTTTTTTCAGTTATACGGATTCTCTTGTACACTGGGTAACAGCCTGTAAGTTCTCAATTTAGAACACGCTATGGTACCGAGATTCGTGGCGCAGAGGCGAAGGAGCACTGGCCTAGAATCCGACAGATACAGGTTTTCGTGGTTTCACTCAACCGGTTCAAGCAGACGGTGGGGTGGTTACCTGAAGAGAATATGAGTGATTTCCTACAGCCGTCCTTCCCCAATCCGATCTTGTGCTCCACGATTATGGACCATGTCGCTGACATGATGTCAAAATCGAGTCCTCCTTCCCTTCGTACGCGGTATGACCTACAAACTGAAATCATTGTTACAATTTCCTTTTTTGGGATTCTCAACGTGGAAGTTCACAGCCACAAGAGTGACCACACGCTCAGCTCTGTTTACGCTATGGAAACAGATGGGTTACCTTTTGGTCTTCAGACGGAGGTGCAACAAGTGAACAATTAACGCTCTCTTAGCATGAACACTGGATAAATTTTCCCCTGCCAAAATCACTAACACCATTTATTTACATACATTACAGGTTTTGGCAGTTCTCTGTTGCCATCTACTAATCTGCAAGAGCTAGGACCGAAAATGCTAGGAAATTGATGTAAACGTAGGGATGTTGCTACTCCATTATTTGAAATTTTCGATATAATTGTGTGCTGTTATCTTAGTTATTGTACCCTAACATTATCGCTCACATATTTTACAGATCCGAAGATGGCAACAGAGAACTGCCGAAATCGGTTATCTCTAAGAATAAATGATTTTAGCGATCTTGGCAGTTGAAAATTTACTCAATGTTCATAATACTATAGGTAGCACCCATGCTAACGATGTAAGAAGTGTCTAAGGCTTCCCTGGTTTCTTCCACTGGCATGCGATATAATAAGAGGAAATCGAAACTGGTGCATAGCTTAAGCGGTAATATTTGACACGACGACTGAGAGTCTCAGTTACATTTCAGGAGACTGTCAAGACTGAATCATTTACCGTCTAGTTAAACACACATTATATGATTGGGTTGTATACGGTATTCTTCAGGAGTACACACCTGGGAAGCCGTTTAGATATGTCTAGCCACACATGCCGTGTTGTTCATTAGAGCTGAACTGACCCACGACAGAAGTCTTGGTCCGATCCTAAAGCGTTCAGCTGTAGGTAAATTCTGCTAACAGTTGCACACATCTGGTCAATGGCCATCTGACATCGATTATCATGCTGTTTACCTGAAGATGAGTCCTTAGTGCTTTAAAATTAGTTGCTAACAGGCAGTAAATGAAATCTAGAAGTACATGAAAGTATTCACTCTTTCTAATATGGACAACCATCAGCTATGTAATGCAATGACGGCAATGAAAACTTGTGCCGGACCGTGTAACACTATAATCGATATTGTAAATAATTTGTACTGATTAATTCTGAGTAATATAAAATGTATATTCTTTATTATGAAATGTCTTTGATCTACTGTGAAGAAGGAGAGTTTGTGTGAAATGTTTACTCTTTGTGAGTTAAGTTCTTTGTATTAATTGGAGGGCAGTAGCATTTTGTGTTGACTCCTTAATACATTTAAATGATGAGATTTTTAAAAATATGTTTGTAACTGTGTAATAGCTGGTTCATACCTAGGGACTTTGTATAATATGAAGTAAAACCCAGAGTAATTCCCTTTGCAACGGAAGTGGATTGGCGTTGGCGAAAAGGTGGTATTGGCGCTCAGCCTGGGCGGCAAACAAGAGAGCACAGTAGTGAGTCGGCAGGCAGCAGCCAGTAACCGACGAGTGAACAGCGCAGGTGCCGAGCGAGGCCTGCAGTACTGCAACTGAGATGCAATCTGTGGCTGAATATAGTGCTCTCGCTTTGGAAAAGGCTCTGATAATGATATCAACGACGCCAAGAAGAAGTAAATAGAGCTTATTAATGCTAACGGAGAGACCACGTAACCGCCACATGCTCGCCACCACGATTGCGCAACCACTTCACCACGCATACGAGAGGTTAGAACTGTATAACTGTATGAACCAGTACTTTTGTGTTTAGTTTGGTGAAATATTGAAAAAGTGTGTTTTAACAATGAGTATGTCCTGTGCACTTATCCAAGTAGGATCCTCTCCTTGTAAGTGATGAAAACCGAGTATCCTCGTTACAAAGAACTGGTTAATTTTCCAATTTACTTACCTGTGCCTAATGTTTAGTGAGACAATATTAATATGTTGTTGATTAAATTAGCTGTTGCATAGACAAAGAAGGGCATTTAATGATTGACTTATTAGAAAGTTTTAACAGCTTCACATTGCTGTCAAATTGTGTGTGACAAAGTTTTGTGCTAGTACACTTACTATGCTTGGTGAAAGTTACTTGTTTCACATCAGATAAAAAGACTCTTCATGTATGATTATTTTGAATCTCAATCATAAATTGAACTTTAATATGAAATCAGGGAATATTATTACTTGGGAAAAAGTGTTTTAATGCTCATTTGCATTTAAAAGTGCCAGTAAAATTCACAAGTGATGTAAAAGGAAAACCAGTTGGATTATAAGTTTACGGAAATTGAACTTTCACTTGAAGTCATGTTTATAGTAGTAGATAGTATTGTCAAGTGTTGTAAAATTCCAAGATTAAAGATTACAAGTGGGGGGAGTAATATGACTTTTATCATAATACCACATAATTCTGAAAGTGAGTATAATTTTACTTTTATAATGGAGGGGTAGTTTGTGGGACCACATTTCATTCTATTAAAAAACTAGAAGCCCACCTCGATTGCGAAAAAAGCACCTAGTGTTAACCTACGTTTCGGCGTAGATAACTACACCTTCTTCAGATCAATAAAACCGACAAGTGCCTAAGAAGACCTTTGTCAATCATTAAAAGAACACCGTAGCTATACATTTATAAACGAAAAAAGGAAAACACAAACAGTACATATGTACAAAGTCAAAACCACTTGTCAACTTAATGGTGTGCGCTCCACCTCACACCAGCCTATGTTCGATGGGCCATGACCCGTCATCAACTATCGATAGACGAAACACCAGCGCATTTTGATCAACAGCTTTTACAAATAGGACAGGGCACATATCCTACTGAGCAGACGACCTGCCTAGTTAAACTCAACAGTGATTTTAGCAATAGAGCCACTGCTGAAAACGAACTTATCGACCAGATTTACGCAAACATAGTTCACAACTATACCAATCCGCACTTGCTCTTTGAAAGGCAATTGTAGCAACAAAACATAATATGCTAACAATCAAATAAAAACAGTCTCGATCATGTTTATAGATTTTTATTCGTTGGCAATGGATTTTGGTCATTTCCGCAGACTATCATCACGCTTTTCCCCGCCATTATGGCTGTTGGTTGCGGTAAACGGAGAGAGATCCGTATAAGTGAGCATGTCGCTGTGACATCCTTACTTCTACGGATATCTCTCTGTCTGCCGCAACCAGCAGCTATAATGGCGCAGAAAAGCCTGAAGATTGTCTGAGCAAAGGCCTGAAACTGGTTGCTAACGAATTATAATCTGAAAACACCATCGAGACTGTCTTCTTTCGATTTTATAGTTGATGATTGTAATTATTCCCCACTGGAATGCATTTCATGCATTTTAATTGTAGATCGCTTGCGCGGTATTGGTGCATAAATACGATAGTGCAGCGCCTGTGTTGCTCAGAATTACGATGCAGCGTTCCTTCGGACACACATGCATATCCGAAGGATCACTGCAGTTTCGTATGATTGTAGAAGTTGTGACATTCACAATTACGAAGTTTCTAAATGTTGGATGCCATGTACTATTATATTAATTACAAACCGAATTTTCTGAACAGTGTTTGAAGTCTGATATTCCGTGCTATTTTTCATTTCGGATGCTTGACTTGTAAGGTGTCAGGCAGATCCAACACCTTCCATGAAAACCCTCACATGATAAGCAAATCCGGCAGTATTACACGTAGCTCCAAATAAATCCTGACGTTAAATTAACCAAAGTAATACGATCGACGAGTGAGCAAATGGAATATCACAAACTAACACAAGAACGCCTAAATGCATGTCATACCTTCCCACCGTGAAACAGACGCAGTTCCGAGGGGATAAACGAGAACAGAAGCCGAGAGCAGAACCGTGTTAAGCTAGAAGGCCCTACGGTAAGGGACGGACACCCACGTCGCCAGCCAACCACTCTCTGTTACGTTGCAAACGTTAAAAACATTGCCCCACCACGAAAAGTATAACGTTTCTCATTGGATAGACAGAATTTTTGTAGGCGGAGCTTAAGGTTAACATTGAGACCATGAATGGTCTGATGAAAACAAAGCAAGCTAGTTTTTTTTTTTTTAAACCAACTTCGGTAAATTGTAGTAAGGAGAAGTTAGGAGAGAGTTGCTTCCGAGACTGCGAGGTGCGTCTAGCTGCGCCATCCGCCGCCCCCTGACGAACACCGACAAGGTAACGAACGCACACGATGCCGCATTTTTGAGTGCATAAGGCTTCACTCAGAACTGCAGAAGTCTCATCTGTTACATCCCTTTCTTACGTAATACTAGTGTCGATCGTCAATTGAAGGTCATGGTATTCACATTTGCTACATAAGTTACATAATTATTAAGAAGCCACATCAAATAAATGGTTCAAATGGCTCTGAGCACTATGGGACTTAACATCTATGGTCATCAGTCCCCTAGAACTTAGAACTACATAAACCTAACTAACCTAAAGACATCACACAACACCCAGTCATCACGAGGCAGAGAAAATCCCTGACCCCGCCGGGAACCGAACCTGGGAACCTGGGCGTGGGAGGCGAGAACGCTACCGCACGACCACGAGCTGCGGACGAAAAGCCACATCAGCCAATGTAATTTACAACAAGTTAGATAAGTAATTAAAGATAACTGAGGGTCACTGTAGACCATTTTGATAGTTTTCTCTTTTGTGAAACTTAATTTAAACCTAGATTATAGATGTGATATGGCATAGGTCATCCTTCGATCCATTGTAGAACTTGGAAAACCACTCAGGGAATATTCGTTCACATTTTAGTTGAACGCAGTTGATTTTTATCATCCTGTATAAAAATATTTCCTTTTATCAATAGTGCTATTTATAAACAATGTTTTGTGAGTAGAATAGAATTTCCAATGGTAAACTTAACTGCTTTTTCGACGTTATTTTACCAGCTAACTAAAAATAGGAAAGTCTTGAACCCCTTCCACTACATTTAGTTAGTATTAAGATTCTTTTACAGGGAGTGCAGTGCAGCTGACGCTGAAATCATTAAGTATTTGGTTATATCATCGCTAGTCTCACTGAACTCTTCTGAACTCTACATGTCATGTGTGGTCTGGCGTCTCCTGACCAGCAACAGGTCCCAGGTTCAAACTAGTCAATTCCCTAAAAACGCTCAGAGCGTCGTTGCGCGAAAGTGGTAGGGTGATACGACTTAGAACAAACAGACACCATGCAGAATGTTAGAGAATGGTGCCCCTGCCAGGATGGTAAAACACCATGATTGAAGGTCGACCACATGCCTAACTAGGTCAGAAAAATATCTTGTTGAAAAATTTTGTAACAAATTTTTTTCCTATAGTTATAAATAGTCGAAAGCAGTAGCTGTAGCGAGAGATAGTAAGAAAGTATTCAATAGAACGTGAGACATTCTAGCAGAGACAATAGCATAATTAAATTATGAATTTTAATATTGTTACAATTAAGTTTTCTCTCCAATGCAAGCGCACAGGTGGCGTTTACATCGTTGACAAGTTGGTTCTGACCCAACAAGTAAGTGAATGGATTGTCAAGTCGTGTGTGCAAAACGTTTATGAAACGCGTGAGATCGTATGGGCGCATGTTGACACGAAGTAGGGCCCGTGAATTGCTTTTAAAACAGAAAATAAGGGATTCGGAAAGATTAGCAATGGCAGATCGAGACATTGACCGAATTGAGGTAGAGACCCAGCATGAAGTCGGACAGAGAATAGGGGACAGTACAACAGACGATGCAGTATCGCGAGAAATAGGACAGATAACGCACCATAACGAGGATAATGTACGTCAAGGTATAGAAAACGTAAGTCAGCATATGGCAGAGGAGCAGGAAAGTAAAGAGACAGCCGATGAGGATTCTAACTTGCGTCTTGAATACGTAGAACCCATAGTACAAGTAATCAGAGCTCCCTCACCACAGAGTACAAGGAATTCGTGCAGAAACGTGTCACCTCACAGTTCAATGCAATCGGTTGCAAACCAATACTTGGGCGAAAACACAGAGCGTAGGACGTCGGAAGAAAACGCAATAGGACCCACCAATCTGGCAGAATTATTACAATTAATGACGGAAACCATGACAAGACAAAATAAAGAAATTGCGAACCAAATTAAAATTCAGAATGCAGAAACGGCGAAACAAATTGCAGAAACCGCGAGACAAATGCGTAAGATTAAAGAACAAAACAAAAAAAATTCAGTTACACCTACGTCATATTGAAGACGAGGCAAAAGAATCTCGAGAAGTGATAGGAAACTTAGTAACAGGTCACAATCAATTGAGAACAGACACTGACAGGGTACAAGCGGACGTACAAACATTGTGTAATGACACTCAGGACAAGATCAAAACATTACGTAACAACACCCAGGGAGAAGTCAAGAAACTAGAGAAACAGATAAACGTAATTACTAGACAAGCAGCAGGTACAGCTCGTGAAATTGTTGAAAACAGTGTGTTACACAAACGTATCACAAAAGCAGCGCTGAAAAGATATGATAACCGCATAGTCAAAATAGAAGCGCAAACGAAGCAACAATTTCAGAAATTGCGAACAGAGTTGTTGCAAACCATTAAAGAGTGTAGTGAACAAGATCGAACAAGCACTGAGTCTGCAACCACATCCGTATCTGCAACAGCACCGCAAAAACAAGCAATTAACGAAGATATCATGCATTTTCGATTCCAATCACAGGCGGAAAGTAACATACGTGAAATCAGACAGCCTGCACCGCAACAAACACGTTTCAAAATTCTTGATGAACAAACGGCACCACAAACACATGCAGAACCACAAATGTATGTTTCAAGACAGTCTGGATCGTGCAATGAAGCGGCAAGGTTAGCCAGACAAGATACCGAACCAATACGTGACAATGGATAGCCAGGTCGCGAAGAGTACAGTGCAATGCATTCAGCTACACGTTCACAATCGATGGAAGAAAATTATTGCGTACCACTCCAACGATACTACGCAAGGGTACGCGAAAGTTACAGTGGAAAATATCCAATGGATCTACGACAACCGGAAAGAACGACGGGAGAAATGATCAGAAACAAAACTGGCGAAGAATCGCGAATTTCATATGGAACTATGACGAAGTACGACAACGATCATTTCCTCACAGTCAGAAAATTTCAACACTTTCGAGAAGGAAACGCATTACTTCCACGAACTTTTATTGATCAATTCCGAGTAGGATTACCAGAACACTGGACGCTAGCACACAAATTAGACTTTATATGTGGACACATGTCAGGAACAGTCGCAGAAACCATGCAGAATGTTGCAGCGACATGCCGATCGTACGAACATTTCAGAGGGAAGTTTCTCTCACAATATTGGTCCAGCGAAGCACAGAACAGAGTGAAGTAGGAGTTATTACAGAACCCATATTTTGAAAATTCAGGAGAGAAGAGTTCCGTGAAATTTTTCGAATTAATGGCGAAGAAAACTCAATGCTTAGATGTACCATACAGTGACGGAGAGCTGATTACATTATGCGCGATTAAGTTACCATTGAAATACCAGCAATCATTAGTAGGTCGCTGAGGCAATGACGTCGAAGCATTTAAAGGTATTCTAAGGGAACTAGAGTTCATATTTTCGGAAGATGACGCAAGAAAAAGACGAAGCGCACGTGAAAACGAAAGCAAAAAGCAGTGGAATCCACAAGACACAGTATGAAGAAACAATAATTACGAACCACGTGATAACTTCGCACCAAGAAACGACAACAGATTTCAACAAAGAACCGGTTATGGATTTAGAAGAGAATATGGCAATAACTATAATTCACCCAGGAACGGCAACAAATATTACAGAGGGAATAACGACAACCGGAACGGGTGCTGGAGAACCAATAGACCGACAAATTATCAACAAAGAAACCACTATCAACAAGCTGAACAAGAAAAGAGAATACAGATAGAAGAGGTGGAGGTAAGACCACCAAAGCCCGATAAACGTTCGAATTCACAGCTAAGCGCCCATGCCAAAGAGAATGACGCACCGATCCAGGACAATTGCAGCACCTTGAACAGAGAAGTAAATACCTTATCACGAGAAGAGAAGAAGGAAGAAACAAATCCGCAGGGACCAGATGAAAACGAAGACAGGAAAATGACAATATCGTGTTGGGACGAAATTAATTGGGAGAATACTGACGAGGAAGATGAATTACCAGAGGCATGCACAACGAATGTAGGAGGAAAGGACGAAGTAATGAGCTATTTGAGATAGAAACCAGGGAAAGCGAATTCAATGAGGATAATGCTCAGTCGACAGAAGTGGAAAATAAGTTACTAGTGGGCACACAACCCAACGTAAATAAGGAAGGAAGTTATGAAGCGATAATTAGAGCATTTAGATGCGATTATGTGGAAGTAGCGACGAAGAAGAAGATAGACGAGGATGAGGAAAAAGTATAGGATGTTGAAGAAAGCGTAACTGAAGGAAGAAATAGAGAAGAGGAAATAAAAGAGAGAGAAGTAGCAGTCGAAGCTTATCCTACAGAAAGTTCGAATTCACAAGGGAAATTCCTGAAAAGACTCATGTATGATTCAGTGGAGGATTCGTTGATGCAAGAAAAAGAAGAACAGAACCAACCCTTTCAAATTCAACCAATTGTGAAGGCCATGGTAAAGCATATCCCAGTCAATATTGTAATTGATAGCGGAAGTGAACTTACTGCGATCTCAGAAAATTTATTCATGCAGTGTAACGCCAATGAGGAATTGCCAGTTCTGAAAACACGTAAGATTAAAGTAAGAGGTTCTATTAGAAACAATGCTGCGGAAGTAACGAGACAAAAAAGGTGAAAAGATAGAAGCCAACTTAGTGATTATACCTAAACCAACTGTAGGTTTGATTATAGGTGCAGTTTTTTTAAATGAGAGGCGAGCGATAATACACTCCTGGAAATGGAAAAAAGAACACATTGACACCGGTGTGTCAGACCCACCATACTTGCTCCGGACACTGCGAGAGGGCTGTACAAGCAATGATCACACGCACGGCACAGCGGACACACCAGGAACCGCGGTGTTGGCCGTCGAATGGCGCTAGCTGCGCAGCATTTGTGCACCGCCGCCGTCAGTGTCAGCCAGTTTGCCGTGGCATACGGAGCTCCATCGCAGTCTTTAACACTGGTAGCATGCCGCGACAGCGTGGACGTGAACCGTATGTGCAGTCGACGGACTTTGAGCGAGGGCGTATAGTGGGCATGCGGGAGGCCGGGTGGACGTACCGCCGAATTGCTCAACACGTGGGGCGTGAGGTCTCCACAGTACATCGATGTTGTCGCCAGTGGTCGGCGGAAGGTGCACGTGCCCGTCGACCTGGGACCGGACCGCAGCGACGCACGGATGCACGCCAAGACCGTAGGATCCTACGCAGTGCCGTAGGGGACCGCACCGCCACTTCCCAGCAAATTAGGGACACTGTTGCTCCTGGGGTATCGGCGAGGACCATTCGCAACCGTCTCCATGAAGCTGGGCTAGGTGTAAGTCAACTACTCTGGCCAGCAAGATCTCCGGATCTGTCCCCCATTGAGCATGTTTGGGACTGGATGAAGCGTCGTCTCACGCGGTCTGCACGTCCAGCACGAACGCTGGTTCAACTGAGGCGCCAGGTGGAAATGGCATGGCAAGCCGTTCCACAGGACTACATCCAGCATCTCTACGATCGCCTCCATGGGAGAATAGCAGCCTGCATTGCTGCGAAAGGTGGATATACACTGTACTAGTGCCGACATTGTGCGTGCTCTGTTGCCTGTGTCTATGTGCCTGTGGTTCTGTCAGTGTGATCGTGTGATGTATCTGACCCCAGGAATGTGTCAATAAAGTTTCCCCTTCCTGGGACAATGAATTCACGGTGTTCTTATTTCAATTTCCAGGAGTGTAGATACGGGGAAAGGTAGCGTAACATTCGGGAATGTTACACTTCTCTTTGAGCAAAAGCTAAAATTAGAAGAAATACCAGTTATAAACAAACAATTAAGAATGACGCGAGATAAAGAGGATGAAGAATTAGAATGGTATGCACAAAAGGGGGAATCGCCTCAACTCATGTTAGAAGTCCATATAGAAATCGACGAAAAATTGTAAGAAGTTCAAGGTATTTCGGAACACAGTAAAAGAGAATTAGAGGGTATTTTACGAGATAAAGCAGAGGTATTTTTACCTAAGACTGGCAGTATTAAACACTTTCAGTACAAGTTTGAAGTAAAACAGCACAAACCATATAGAGTGACGCCCTATACAATCCCATTAAGCTACAGGAATAAAATATTCCAGGAGATATCTAAAATGTTAGATGATGATATTATTGAACCAGCTACCTCCACATATAACAGCCCGCTCCATATTGTACAAAAACGAGATGGGAGCATCAGGTTAGTGCTTGATTCCAGACAGATCAACACAATCATAATCACTGAGACAGATCGCCCGGAAAAATTAGAGGAATTGATACAAAACTTCCATGGTGCTAAGATATTTTCATCAGTTGATTTACGGATTAGTTTCTGGCAAATAGAATTGGCCTCAGAATGTAGAAAATTTACAGCATTTATCGTATTCGGTAGATGTTACCAGTTTAAACGATTGCCATTCGGTTTAAACATATCATCAGCAGCTGTTATTAGTGGATTTAATACTATACTCAGTCATGAAATTTTACAAAAAATTACTTGTTATGTTTATGATGTGATTATAGCAGAACCTTCTTGGGAACATCACAACGACACATTAAATCAGTTTTTACAGATCATGAAAGAGCATGGGGTCACAGTAAATAGAACAAAATCCAAATTTGGAAGGCGAGAGGTCAAATTTCTAGGACACATAATTTCAGAGAAAGGGGCAATGCCCGACCCAGAGAAACTAACGGCAATCAAAGAATTCTGTACTCCATATAATAAGAAAACTCTCAGAGGATTCTATAAAAAATTCATTTGGATCGACTCTCTCGCAACACCACGCCTATGTGCATTGACTGGAAAAAACACACCATGGGTACGGGATCAGCAAGCCAATGAAGAATTTTTAAAAGTGAAAAACGCACTAACAACAGCACCGATTTTAGCACATCCTGATCTAACACAAAATTTTTGTATGGCCACTGATAGGGCGAAAACAGGTTAAGGAGTTGAAACTTCCTGGCAGATTAAAACTGTGTGCCCGACCGAGACTCGAACTCGGGACCTTTGCCTTTCGCGGGCAAGTGCTCTACCAACTGAGCTACCGAAGCACGACTCACGACCGGTACTCACAGCTTTACTTCTGCCAGTACCTCGTCTCCTACCTTCCAAACTTTACAGAAGCTTTCCTGCGAACGTTGCAGAACTAGCACTCCTGAAAGAAAGGATATGGACATGGCTTAGCCACAGCCTGGGGGATGTTTCCAGAATGAGATTTTCGTTCTGCAGCGGAGTGTGCGCTGATATGAAACTTCCTGGCAGATTAAATCTGTGTGCCCGACCGAGACTCGAACTCGGGACCTTTGCCTTTCGCGGGCAAGTGCTCTACCAACTGAGCTACCGAAGCACGACTCACGCCCGGTACTCACAGCTTTACTTCTGCCAGTACCTCGTCTCCTATCTTCCAAACTTTACAGAAGCTCTCCTGCGAACCTTGCAGAACTAGCACTCCTGAAAGAAAGGATATTGCGGAGACATGGCTTAGCCACAGCCTGGGGGATGGAAACATCCCCCAGGCTGTGGCTAAGCCATGTTGATTCTCGTTGGTACATGCGGCTCCTCAAAATCCGTAATTTCCGATTCGGAGTCGGTCGCCCCACCACCCCGCTCCTCGAAGTTGGCAATTTTCGCCACCACTCCAGGTCTTCTTCAACTTTTGGTTCGATAATTTAATCTGGTTTTAGGGAGTTAGTAAAGGAGTCCCCCTTGCAGTTGGCACAAATCAACAAGCACTTAATCGCAGCCTTTCGACACCTTTAACCACCTGCACATTCCTTGTTGCATTTGCTGGAAACTGTGGAGAGAAGAGACTGGGGAGCTGGTTTCCTGGAGGTAGTAAAGGGGTCTCCTATCCCCTGAAGAAAGGATCCACCTGGTATCCGAACCACATTTGTACTTCTAAGCAGGTTCTGACGCAACGCTGGCGGGATGCTACGGAAGTTGGCGGTAAGGATTACAGGTTGAACCTGCATCACACGAGGGCTTTGGAAAACAGGTCGTATCGGAATTTATCTGAAGCATCTCCTGCCCTACCGCGGCAGATGGCTGTTAAAAGTCCTAGTCCAGCTTCGGCAATTGCTTCAACTTGAATGTCATACTAGAAGAAAGATTTGATTTCTTCTATATTTTCGGCCAACAGCTTGGCCACAATCTTCTCATCATGATAAAGAGTTCTTAAGTTGTGTCACATGGAGAAATATGGATGGCCTACTTCTGATACTGTCTCCCAGTCTGAGGCTATTGGGACCAAATACTTTGATGGGGTCGATACAGGGTTGCTAATGGTACGGCTAGGGCACTTAGCATGATGAGAAGATCCATATCCTTCTCATGCTCCTGCGATATCTCACTGGCCGTGGGAACAATCAGGTGATTTACGTCTTCACTAGCTTGATTTATTGGGAAGCCTTCACTTTCAAACCGCTCAGTAAGCAAGCAAATTAGGCGTGCTTTAATTCTGCTTCTGAGTTATAGTCACCAGGATTAACCCGGTAAAGGTGACCTCAGGAGTATTGTGTCTTTTGTTTCGACGGAAGCGCTCAGCATATTTGATGCTCTTGGTGGACAGGTCTTCTGGGTAGCCATCAACAACGACACCTGTCGCACATCGGGTGCAGCATCTCTTTAGGTAGTCAACGTATGTGCTTAGGATTAATTGGAATATTTCACCATTCTTCCACACAACCCAGTGGAGAAGAAAGTCACAATTTATGACAATAGGTTTACCTCATTCAGTTGTGTGAACAAGTCATATAACAGTGACTTGGGAGTCTTCTTCGCCAAAATGCAACGGGCAGAGAGAGTGGATATGGTCTGCTCAATCGTCATGTCAGACCATAACCCACTCAAAAACTTATCAGATCTTCTGTCGATAAACCGCCCCTTGAGCGCAAACCGTGTATAGTGTTCTTAGGATATTTTCTATTAAGGCCCAACATGTCTTGTAAATAGAGCTGTGCAGACGTAGCACACAGAAAATGCTAGCATACAGAAAATGCCCACAGGCATGAAAATAGAGGTCAAATTTTGTTGTCAGTGGCGATGTTCAGTTCCCAATTACCACTCTTCTCACCCTGATGAACTGCTTCATGAGAGCAGTCATTTCGAAGTAGAATATTCATAATTTGGCAGTGGGACCGCTTAGTTTCAGCTCGTCAAATTTCTGTACAAACATCTGCTTCAAAGTTTCATGACAGAAGGCTTCCAAAGGATGGTGTAGACTCCTCTTCAAGGTGCTGACCTGTTCTCTCATTGTTACTCATTCTTGTGAAGATGACATTTGCGAGAGCTATACTACAAAGGATATGTGTACGAACTGCCCTTGAATAGGCACTACCAGCCATCATTTTTCTCTGTTGATAACTGCACGTAGGCAACGCAGAATAGCTCTTGCAACCCACTTCCACTCAGAGTGTATGACATGAAAAGATGAAACCGTAATATGACCATACTCAAATCGGAGTGTCGAGGGAAAGATGGCACTATCTCAGGTAAAAAAACAGACATTTTGTTTAATTCTTTTTCATTTGATTATTGCAGTAAGAAGTGAAGTGTACGTAGTATCATAGTCGCTGTGAGGTGCACTGATGAATGGAAGGAATAGTGTCTGTAACGTCGAGTACGTTATTTTCTCCGTAAAACCATTCCAACTTGTTCATCCCCTTTCCATCTACCAAAAAACCACTTGGTATCAGCAATTTTAATTTTCACTGACACACAATTTTCCGTCAAGTCGTCAAACAAGATGCTCTTCAAAGCTCCTCAAGTGTGTTCACATGTTGTTATTGGAATTACACAAAATTATCCAACTGTGCTGGATTTTTGAACAGTACTGGTTCTAGCGATTACTGTACCACTTGAAGAGGCGGAAATTGCTCGAGCTACACATTGGATACCACCCACGGCATAGGAATTATCACGATCATCAAATCAGTCAACATGGACATCTGCACTGTCAAATGCCCATTGAGAAATAGAATATGAGTGGTTAGAGCATTGAAGGTGGTTCATACAAGGCACCTCAAAAATCCTCGCCTCGTCGTAGGAACGGCAGAAACCACGTCCACTCGACATTTGATTTATTTCCTTTGAGTCATATTTCCGCGATGGGAGGGCTCCTGCTCCAACTTGGAGGGATATATAAGGATTTGGGTCTGGTGTAAGATATTACATGACCAATAGAAATTGCTTTGGTTCTGTTTTTCGGCCTTGGCCTCAGATGCCTCTATTTTTGACTGAATCAAGCAACACCTGTAGGGTTTGTGCAACATCCCCCTCACAGTTTTCCAGAAAGCGTTGGGGATCTGAGTATCTGTCAAAGCGACACACTTTAGAATAGATATGTTCCCAGATTACGTCAGCTGCTGCTCTAACATCTCGGAAGCGTCCGTCCTCCACATTTGCCTGTTTGGATGTATACCATCTTCCTCTCCCTCGACCTTGAGGGTGCCTATGACCGTGTATGACATTCCGGTCTCCTCTTCAAGCTCCAAATCTTCGCCCTTCCTATTAACTATGTCCATCAGATCGCCTCCTTCCTTTCTCGCCATCCTTCCTATGTCACCATCCATAACACGGATACCCGCACCTTCTATCCCTCTGCCGGTGGGCCCCAAGGTTCCATCCCGTCCCCTCTTCTCTGCCTTCTGTACATGGTGGACATGCCGCCACCTTCACCTCCCATCCACCTTCTCCAATACGCTGATGACTCCGCCTTCCTTGCCCTCGCCCCCACCCTGCAATGCTCCCAGCACCTTCTCCAATCCCATCTTGACCAGTTCACCACTTGGTGTAACCAGTGTCTGCTCAAGGTCAATCCTTCCAAAACTCAGGCAATCACTGTAGGCAAAACAACCCCTTCTTTCCACCTCTTTGATTTTTATGTCACCATCTATGGCTGTCCTATTCACCTTACCCCCACCCTCAAGTACCTTGGTGTCACCCTTGACCATCACCTTTCCTGGACCCCCCATCTCCAGACAATCCAAGCCAAGGCACACTCCCAACTCTGCCTCCTCAAACTCCTCTCTGGCCACACCTGGGGTCTGGACTCCTCCACCAACCTCCACACTCACAAATACCTCATCTGCCCCATCTTACGCTATGCCCATCCCACCTGGATTTTCGCCCTGCCATCCGGTGTGGCCGAGTGGTTCTGGACGCTTTAGTCTGGAACTGCGCAACCGCTACGGACGCAGGTTCGAATCCTGCCTTGGGTATGGATGTGTGTGATGTCCTCAGGTTAGTTAGGATTAAGTAGTTCTAAGTTCTAGGGGACTGATGACCTCAGATGTTAAGTCCCATCGTACTCAGAGTCATTTGAACCATTTGATATCCACCCCCCCCCCCCCCCCGCCTACTATAAGTCGCTCCAAATCCTTGAACGCCACTCGCTTCGCCTCACCTATCACATCCATCTACCATGCACCACACGGATCCTGTATGACTTGATTCCCTTCCCACACCTCCTTTTCCTCGAATGGATACGAAGCCTTTACACCTCCTGCAAGCTGGATCCCACACACCTGCTTGTCTCTCCCATCCTCACCCATCCCAGCCCGCTGCTGTGCCTGTACTCTTGCATCCCTCCTGCTCTCCATCTTCACACCCTCCATACCCTTGCCCAAGGTGGCTTCCGCTAACTCCCCCTCCTTGAGGATGTCCTTGTTCCGTCCATCTACCCCTCCTACCAGCTCTGACTCTCCCCTCCCATTTCCCCCTTCTCCCCCAGGGCTCCCTCTTTCCCTCTTCACATTCCTTTTTCCCCCTTCTGTCTCCCACATCTCCCGCTTCCACCCCCTCCCTGGGATTCCAACCCCTCCCAACCCCTTCTTCTCCTATTGGCTCCATCCCCCTCCTTCCAGCCCTCCTCCCTCTCCCTGCCACTTCAAGGCAGCCCCCCCCCCCTCATCAGGGTGTTTGTGAGTGCTTCACCGATGATCTTCACCAGTGTTTACATCAGTGTTCTATGTTCACGTCTCCACCTGGATGTCTTCGTCTCTTCAACTGGTGACAGCCTCTATGTAGAGTGCCTTCCGTCGAATGACTTCTAATATCTGCAATGTGTAATGTTCATCATGTCTTTCCCATGCTTTTTATGTTTCTCTGTCTTCCACATCTAGTATATGTTGTGTCTCTTGTCCGAAGAGCTATGTATGTAGGCCACTGCCGGCCCGCCACAGCTGAGGCATGAAATGACAATAAAGGAAGAAGAAAACAATAGCCTCGGTCGGACAGTAGAAAGACGCACACTAGCAGCCCCGTACTAGAAACAACGCTCTAGAAAGAGAACAGCCGTGATTGGTAATCCATATGTCCTTGTGTAATAACTGGCAAGGACATTGTGTAAAGCGAAGGACATTGATTACTTGCATGTCGAAAATTGCTTGCAATACATCATTGCAGAACCAAAGTTAAGTATTGTCAATGTACTTTATTTTTAAAAAAATATTAATGTTATTTGCTTGAATTTTTGTTTAGCTATCCGAGAAAGCAGCAACCTAGGCACCCCATGAGAGACAAGTGTGCAGCACACCATATTTCCCTATAGCTTACCCTACTTTTTTCGAACACGTTGCATCGTTTTACATTGTCGAATGCTTTTCTCAGTTTGACAAATCCTATGAATATGTCTTGATTCTTCTTCAGTCTTGCTTCCGTTATTAACTATAACGTCAGAGTTGCCTCCCTGGTGCCTTCACCTTTCCTAAAGCCGAACTGATCATCATTTAGCACATCATCAATTTTCTTTTCCATTCTTCTGTATATTATTCTTGTCAGTAACATGGATACATGAGTTGTTGTTGATTGTACGATAGTTCTCGCACAAGCCAGTTCTTGCAATATTCGGAATGGCACGGATGACGTTTTTCTGAAAGTCAGATGGTATATCGGAAGACCCATACATTCTACACACCAAATGAATAATCGTTTTGTTTTCCCTAGCTCCAACTATTTTAGAAACTCCGATTGGATGTTATCTATCCCTATTGTCTTATTCGATCTTAGTCTTCCAAAGCTTGTTCAAATTCTAATTTTTATACTGGACGCATTATCGACTACCCTTATTCTTCTATCACCTCATCAGACAAGTCGTCCCCCATAGAGGTACTCAATGAACTGTTACCACCTATCGGTTCTCTCCTCTGAAGTTAGTAGTGGAATACTCATTGCACTCTAAATATTACTGACCTTGCTTTTTAGTTTCCCGAAGGTCGTTCTGACCTTTCTACACTCCTGGAAATGGAAAAAAGAACACATTGACACCGGTGTGTCAGACCCACCATACTTGCTCCGGACACTGCGAGAGGGCTGTACAAGCAATGATCACACGCACGGCACAGCGGACACACCAGGAACCGCGGTGTTGGCCGTCGAATGGCGCTAGCTGCGCAGCATTTGCGCACCGCCGCCGTCAGTGTCAGCCAGTTTCCAGTGGCATACGGAGCTCCATCGCACTCTTTAACACTGGTAGCATGCCGCGACAGCGTGGACGTGACGCGTATGTGCAGTTGACGGACTTTGAGCGAGGGCGTATAGTGGGCATGCAGGAGGCCGGGTGGACGTACCGCCGAATTGCTCAACACGTGGGGCGTGAGGTCTCCACAGTACATCGATGTTGTCGCCAGTGGTCGGCGGAAGGTGCACGTGCCCGTCGACCTGGGACCGGACCGCAGCGACGCACGGATGCACGCCAAGACCGTAGGATCCTACGCAGTGCCGTAGGGGACCGCACCGCCACTTCCCAGCAAATTAGGGACACTGTTGCTCCTGGGGTATCGGCGAGGACCATTCGCAACCGTCTCCATGAAGCTGGGCTACGGTCCCGCACACCGTTAGGCCGTCTTCCGCTCACGCCCCAACATCGTGCAGCCCGCCTCCAGTGGTGTCGCGACAGGCGTGAATGGAGGGACGAATGGAGACGTGTCGTCTTCAGCGATGAGAGTCGCTTCTGCCTTGGTGCCAATGATGGTCGTATGCGTGTTTGGCGCCGTGCAGGTGAGCGCCACAATCAGGACTGCATACGACCGAGGCCCACAGGGCCAACACCCAGCATCATGGTGTGGGGAGCGATCTCCTACACTGGCCGTACACCACTGGTGATCGTCGAGGGGACACTGAATAGTGCACGGTACATCCAAACCGTCATCGAACCCATCGTTCTACCATTCCTAGACCGGCAAGGGAACTTGCTGTTCCAACAGGACAATGCACGTCTGCACGTATCCCGTGCCACCCAACGTGCTCTAGAAGGTGTAAGTCAACTACCCTGGCCAGCAAGATCTCCGGATCTGTCCCCCATTGAGCATGTTTGGGACTGGATGAAGCGTCGTCTCACGCGGTCTGCACGTCCAGCACGAACGCTGGTCCAACTGAGGCGCCAGGTGGAAATGGCATGGCAAGCCGTTCCACAGGACTACATCCAGCATCTCTACGATCGTCTCCATGGGAGAATAGCAGCCTGCATTGCTGCGAGAGGTGGATATACACTGTACTAGTGCCGACATTGTGCATGCTCTGTTGCCTGTGTCTATGTGCCTGTGGTTCTGTCAGTGTGATCATGTGATGTATCTGACCCCAGGAATGTGTCAATAAAGTTTCCCCTTCGTGGGATAATGAATTCACGGTGTTCTTATTTCAATTTCCAGGAGTGTATATGCTGAGTCAGTGCTTCCGACGATCATTTTTTTTTTTTTTCGATTTCTTCACATTTCTCATGCAGTCATTTCGCCTTAGCTTCCCTGCACTTCCAATTGTTCTCTCTAAGTGACTAGTATTTCTGCATTCCCAATTTTCCCGGAACATTTTTGTACTTACGTCCTCCGTCGATCAACTGGAGTATTTCTTCTGGTACCCATGGTTTCTTCGCAGTTGCCATCTTTCCTTTCAACTTCCGTGATTGCCCTTTCGAGAGATGTCCATAGTTTCCCAAATGTACAGCCTTTGCTTTATGTATAGCCTTAGAGACCTTCAAGCGTGTCTCGTCCTTCCTTCCAACTTCCGTATACCACTTCTTTGCGTATTGTTTCTTTCTGACTAATCTCTTAAACTTCAGCCTACTATTCATCACTACTAAATTGTGATCTGAGTCTACCTGCTTGTGGGTTCGCCTTTCAGACCAATCTCTCAATTCGGAATCTCTGGCTGACTATGATGTAATCTAACTAAAAATGGTTCAATTGGCTTTGAGCACTATGGAACTCAAGGACTGAGGTCATCAGCCCCTACAACTAAGAACTACTTAAACCTAACTAACCTAAGGACATCACACACATCCATGCCCGAGACAGGATTCGAACATGCGACCGTAGCGGTCACGCGGTTCCAGAATGTAGCGCCTAGAACCGCTCGACCACCCCGGCCGGCTGTAATCTAACTCAACCCTTCCGTATCACCCGCCCTTTTCCAAGCCTGCCTCCTCTTGTGATTCTTGAACAGATTATTCGCTACTACTGGCTCAAATTTATTTGGAAACTCAGTCTTTCTTCTCTCTCATTCCTAGTACCAAGCCCATATTCTTCCGTAGATGTACATTCTTCTCCTTCTCCTACAAACGCTTTCCAATCCCCATGACATTTCTGTCATCCTTTAGGTACTGAATCATCCGTACCATATCCTCACATACTTTCTCTCTCTCTTAATCTTCGGCTTGCGATGTCGGCATATACACCAGAACTATCGTTGTCGATGTTGGTTTGCTATCGATTTTGATGAGAACAACACTATCATTGAACTGTTCACATTAACATACTCTCTGATCTACCTTCCTATTCATAACAAACCCTACACCCGTTATACCATTTTCTGTCACTGATATTACCGTATACTCATGTGACCAGAAATCCTTGTCTTTTTTCCATTTCACTTCACTAACGCAGACTGTATCGATATTAAGCCTTAGAATATCCCTTTTCAGATTTTCTAGCTTTCCACTACGTTCAAACTTCTCATATTCCACTCTCCGACTCGTAGAACGTTATCCTTTCATTGGTTATTCGATCTTTTCCTCAAGTCACATCCCACTTGGCATTTCCCTCCCTGAACCGCAAATGGGGGACTAATGCGGTATCTTTTGCCAATGGAGAGATCATCTACCTCAACATCTACATCCATACGCCGCAACCCACCTGACTGTGTGTGGCGGATGGTACCCTGTGTACCTCTATCGGTTCTCCCTTCTATTCCAGTCTCGTATTGTTCGTGGAAAGAAGGATTGTTGGTATGCCTCTGTGTGGGCTCTAATCTCTCTGATTTTATCCTCACGGTCTCTTCGCGAGATATACGTAGGAGGGAGCAATATACTGCTTGACTCCTCGGTGAAGGTATGTTCTCGAAACTTCAACAAAAGCCCGTACCGAGCTACTGAGCGTCTCTCCTGCAGAGTCTTCCACTGGAGTTTATCTATCATCTCCAGCTTTCGCGATTACTAAATGATCCTGTAACGAAGCGCGCTGCTCTCCGTTGGATCTTCTCTATCTCTTCTATCAACCCTATCTGGTACGGATCCCACACCGCTGAGCAGTATTCAAGCAGTGGGCGAACAAGCGTACTGTAACCTACTTCCTTTGTTTTCGGATTGCATTTCCTTAGGATTCTTCCAATGAATCTCAGTCTGGCATCTGCTTTACCGACGATCAACTTTATATGATCATTCCATTTTAAATCACTCCTAATGCGTACTCCCAGATTTTTTATGGAATTAATTGCTTCCAGTTGCTGACCCGCTATTTTGTAGCTAAATGATAAGGGATCTATCTTTCTATGTATTCGCAGCCCATTACACCTGTCTACATTGAGATTCAATTGCCATTCCCTGCACCATGCGTCAATTCGCTGCAGATCCTCCTGCATTTCAGAACAATTTTCCATTGTTACAACCTCTCTATACACCACAGCATCATCTGCAAAAAGCCTCAGTGAACTTCCGATGTCATCCACCAGGTCATTTATGTATATTGTGAGTTAACAACACCCGGTGTACCCAGGCGGTCACCCATGCAAGTACTAACCGGGCCCGATGTTGCTTAACTTCGGTGATCGGACGAGAACCGGTGTATTCAACACGGTATGGCCGTTGGCACTTTTTCAATAATAGGCCACATGTCCTGTAGATACACATAACCTTTCTTTAATGTTGTGGTTTTTCTGCCTTCTGCATACAGGTTCTTCTGGTTGTTGTTTCTTCCGTCTTTAGGATCAGTTTCGCACCCTAAGTGTAAGTGAGAACCCTGAACCTCTGTCCAGTCCTTCGCCCACTTTGACAAGGCCGTTGGCTGAATAAGGGTGACTTCTTGTGCCGGAAGTCTTCGTCCGCCATTGCTGATGATTTTTATTCAGAACTGAAGCACCGGCGTAGTTCGATCACGGGACCGCAGACGTTTTGATTACTAATCAAAGACGCTACCCTTGGACCATGGCTCGCCCGCCATATAACCCAGTAACGGAAGTGATGTATTGTGATTCGTTTTCAGTTCATAGCAGGATCCCTTTTGTTGTCATCCGCTACACACGATATTCTACGCTCCGTTTTATTTTCCTTTAAAGCAAGCCATCCCGGGCTTACGTGTCTACAAGATAACGCCCGCCAGCACGAAGCGAGAGTTTCTACTGATTGTGTTGGTGCCTGCCAAGCTCAACCGCGGCAAGCAAGGGCGCCGGATCTCTCCCCAGTTGAGTTTGGGCATTATGGGCAGGGCCCTCTAACCGTCTCCGGAGTTCGATCATCTAATACTCAAATTAGGCAAAATTTGACACGGAATCCCTCAGAAGGACATTCAACAATTCTCTCAATCATTGCCAAGCGGAATAGTTCCTAGGATAACGGCCAGATTTGGACCAACACGTTATTGTTTTCCTCAATTTGTGAAGCTCTTTCTTTTGAATAAATCATACAATTTTTCTGAAATATCATTTGTTTGTCTGTATATCACATATACTGAATTCCGCTCCATAAGGTCAATTTCTCGCGGTAAATTTTTTTTTGTCTTACAGTGTTTTAACCTTTTTTTAAAATAAATTGTTCATTGGCGAAGAGATCTCGGGCGTCCAGCCGGATGGCGGTGTCTTCAAACTGCAACTGCTCGAGAACTCTTCGCCAGCTGTATACTCCGGGAAAGCATACATTCAAAATTGTTCATTGTTCTATCCGAAGATGAGACCGAGCTCTCGAGACATGAAACGCGTCGTGCCACTTATCACTTGCCATGAATTTTATATGAGGGAGCAAATCTTTTATATTCTTCTAGAGCGGAAGTTTTGTCTTAAATAGTTTGCTATCATGCTGTTATGTGTTTAATAGCTAAAATAAGGAAGAGAGGTATGACTGGAGCCCTACACGTGCCTTGTCACTACTGTTAAGAGCTTTCCAGGAAGGAGAGGGGGTCTTGGAGAGGCTTCACGCCGCCGGCTACATCAGGCAAGTACACGCCCGGCCTATCTGCGCCGCCCTAGGGTGCGAGCCCGCGCCGCCTAAAGCAAATACTGTGCGGCGGCGGCGACGCCGGCACCCGCATGCTACGTCACGCCCAGGGCGACGCCGCTCCCAGCATGCATTATTCACGGCACGGACCGCCCGAGGACTCGCCACCGCCTCTCAGCAGCACTCGCTTCGCCGCACTCATTCATAGATTGGCTGAAGTGGCAGTGACGGGGAACCAGGCGCCAGCCTTTTCTTGCACAATTCGTCGGCACACACGGAATCAGATGCGACGGTACACTGTCCCACTTCAGCTCTTCACCAAATACTTGACTAGAGGTGTAAAACTACCGTACGCTACCGTAGAATATCACGAGAAGGCGTAGGCTACTGTGGTTTTCCTATTATCCTTGTTCAGTGAAGATGGTGACTGCGTGTCCTAAATGTTAGGTGTGTTGCATACCTTATTTACATTGTTCCGATTTCTGTATGTAATCATAGACTTATTAGATTCCCCTAGAAACCGGAAACGGTGTACTGTCTAAAGGTATGTAAGGATCGTGTAACGTACAGAACATTTATCTTCTTCATAGTTTTCCTCCTGTTTAGTACTTACGAATAAACGATATTTACAGCAAAACCGAACCTGACAATACTTAAATGAAGTCTTATCCGAAAATTTTTGATCTGTAACGTGAAAGAGAGGGAAATTGTAGCAAAAATACAAATAAAAACAATTCACATAGATTGTCGCAGATGAAGGTGAGTAGCACAGTGTAGTGGTTATGACACTAGACTGTTGCATGGAGGATCGTGAGTTCAAAACTCACCACAACCGTAAAACCTTAATCTCTATATTCGGTTCGAGTGCATTCTAGAAGTATCCACAAATGTCAAGAATAATTGTTCTGGAATGTTCTGTAACTGCATGTATACCGTATGTGTTCCGATCATTCCTGCAGTCAGCGCTAGAAAGGTAACTGTCATGTGTCATGCCATGCATCAACCCATATATCTTATAGTGGAATGTAAGAGAAGCATACCGCTGAAGAATAACTTGGTCATCCCAGCCTCTGTCGTCTCGTTTAAGAACGGATTCGGTGAATTGTGGATAGTTAACTATCGCCGAAAACTGCAGATCTTTCCAAGACGCATGTGCGTATCAAACGCTGAGCCGTTAATTACAGAACAGCTGAGCGTCATAGAAACCTCCCATGCCGAGTCTGTGGGCGAAATTAGCGCTACCACTACGAAACAAGATCTTCTAGCTCCATTATCACCAGATCTCACTAAGGAACAACAGAAGAAGCTACTTGCCATTCTTCAAGAGTTCTCTGAATGCTTCAATCCACAGTTGAAGAGCAAATTAGACAAATCGACGGCGAAGCACCGGATTAGCACTGGAGACCATCTACCAATAAGCCAGAGAGCATACCGCGTGTCAGCAACGGAAAGTCGAATAATTCGCGATGAGGTAGAGAAAATGATGAAGAATGACATCGTTCACCCTTCACAGAGCCCATGGTCTGACTTAATCCAAGAAAGTGTCTCTTTGGAGCAAAAGAAATCAAAACACTTTGATACCTTGTGTCAAACGAAGGTGTGCGACCAGACCCAGAAAAGGTGAGATCTATAACGGAATTTCCTATTCTTAAAAGTATTAGAGATGTAAGAATCTTCCTCGGATTATGTTCTTATTACCGTCGTTTTATCAAAGACTTTTGTATCAAAGCCAGGCCACTCCAAGAGTTGTTAAGAGCCGATGCTAAATTTATCTGGGGTGGTGCTCAACAAGATTCTTTCGATGCACTGCGAAAAGCTCTGACGACTGACCCTGTATTCGGTCTGTATGATGAGAGAGCACTTACAGAACTACACACAAATGCCAGTGGGTATGGGATCGGTGCTGTTGTAGTGCAAATTTCGGATGGAAAAGAGAAGGTTACAGCCTAACCTTCTTGGACGCTTACAAAAGCCGAGAGAAACTACTGAACTACAGAAAGAGAATGTCTTGCTGTGATCTGGGCTATGTGCAAATTTGGACAGTATCTCTATGGAAGGCCATTCACAGTTGTTACAGACAATCATTCACTTTGTCAGTTGACAGGTCTTAAGGATCCAACAGGCGACTCGCCACGTGGACACTAGGTCTTCAAGAGTACGGCCATACCATAGGGTACAAAATTGGAAGAAACCACCAAGATGCCGACTGTCTCTCAAGAAACCCTGTGCAAGACCATCACGACTTTGATGAAGTTAGTGACTGTCTCGCTGCACTCCAGGATCTCTCTGCTGAGCAGAAGGACACCAAGATATCTCAAATTACGCTTGCCTTAAGTCGGTTAGAGGATGAGAAAGGACAATTTTAGGTAGTCAATGGCTTACTTTGTAAGAAAAACTTTGATCCGTTTGGAAAGAGGTGGCTACCAGTAATTTCTAAACACATGCGCTTAGATGTTCTATAGAAATTTCATGACATACCTGAAGCCGGACATTTAGGATTTATTAAGACATACTACAGGATACGCAAGAGATTTTTCTGTTCAGGTTTATTTAGGAGTGTCCGTCACTATGTATCGCACTGTCGAGATGTGCCAGAAGAGAAAGGCACTTCCTCAGAAACCACATGGCCGATTTGTACCAATTCCACCAGCTGAAACGCCGTTCCAGCGTGTTGGGATTGACCTCCTCGGACGATTTCCAACGTGTGCTGGTGGCAACAGATGGATTATTGTTTTCACTGATTACCAGACACGCTATGCCATTACAAAAGCCATGAAAACAGCCGAAACATTCTAGATAGCCAAATTCATCGTAGAAGACATTGTATTAAAACACGTTGCCCCAAGGACGTTAGTTACGGATCGAGGGAAAGTTTTTGAAACGAATCTTGTGACAGAGATAAACCGTCGGTGCAACATTACTCATCACATGACGACTGCCTACCATCCGGGAACTAACGGGTTTACTGAACGCCTTAATAAGACCTTGGCCGACATGCTATCAGTGTTCGTCAGTGTTGAGCAGAGCAACTGGGATGAGGTGCTGCCTTTCGTGACGTTTGCCTACAACACCGCCAAACAAGACACCACAGGATTTAGGCCATTTTCCTGGTTCATGGGCGTGAGGCGACGACGACGGTGGACACTATGTTTCCGTTACATCCTGATGATGTGGACGACAACTATATCGGCCAGGTGTTAACCAGAGCTGAGGAAGATCGGCAGTTACCTCGACTCCTCACGCTGCAGGCTCAAGAAAACGATATCAGAAGGTATGACGCGAGCCACCGCCCTGTTGTCTACCAGTCTGGTGACCTCGTCTGGATCTTCACTCCTGTTCGGAATGTTGGTCTCTCTGAGAAGCTCCTCAGGCGCTACTTTGGACCCTATAAGGTTGTAAGACAGTTGTCTGATGTTACTTATGAAGTTGAAGATTTCGACCTCGACACAAGACTACGAAAGATCAGAGATATGCTCCACGTCCTTCGAATAAAGCCCTATAAGGATCCTGCAACCCAGGGTAAGTTCGAAGCATCAGCGACGGGCAACAAGCGTAAAGGTGACGCTTAGAGCAGCGGCAAGGGAAGTTCTAAGACAATCACCGCCAGGGCGCACGTCAGTCATCGGGAGTCGGAGTGTGCAGGACCGATGACTCCTTCCCGAACTAGGAGGACGTAACACCGAGGCGCTGTTCTCTTAAGGAGGAGAAATGTCGCAGACGATTCTCCGTAGCGCAGCCAATGTAGTGTAGCGGTTATGATACTAGCCTGTTGGATCGCGGTACGTGAGTTCAAAACTCACCTGAGCCGGTACGCTAGCTCAGCGTATTCGGTCAGAGGGTTAGCTGCCCTCTATAATAAAAAGCTGAGTTAATAGGTCAACAACGAACTTAAAAGGGTGTCTTACGACGTTCGCCACGAACATATGCAGCAAACGAAAACGAACAAAATTAAATTTAAAAAAAGCTGTAAAGTTTTAATCTCTATATTTGGTTCGAGTGCATTCTAGAAGTATCCACAAATGTTAAGAATCATTGTACTGGAATGTTCTGTAGCTGTATATATATATATATATATTGTATGTGTTCTGGCCGGAGGCAGTTCGGTCCCTGCTCTTGTATGTGCAAGTACTGAATAAAGCTTCGTTAAGTGAAGTTAGTGTTCGTCAGTCATCTAATTACACCTGCTTCTACGTGACAATATCACAAAGCGCTAGAGAACGCAGTTTCCTAGAAAAAGTAAAAAAAAACTGAAAACGGAAATAATAAATGAAAAGCACCAGTTTGCTTTTGTTCTACACTATTACTTTTATTGTAAATGTCTGAAGATGGCCTTGTAAGCCGAAAACCGGTTAGCAATAAAAGTAATATTGTAGAACAAAAGCAAAATGGTGCTTTTCATATATTATTATAATATTGTTCTACCAAGAACCGACGGAAGATTCTGTTAATATGAAAACAGAAACATAATAAACATTAATTCAATACTTCCGCGAGTTTATGTAAAACATATTTATGGCAGACATAAACAACTTTCGAGCTACCAATAATAACAGGAAACTCTTGCTTTGCTCACGATGAAGAACATTCTACTGAGTACAAAATAACAACAATAATTATATGAATTTTTTATGTTTGTGAATGTAAAATGTTCTTGCTTAGAAAGTAATTGCTTTGTCTACATAAAATCGCAGATGGTTTGCGATCAATTAATTTGTGATACTTATAAAATGCAATTAATACATTGTAAGGATGCAAAATACACAATGGACTAACACTGAACGATTTTCGGTTCTAATTGTGTAGAACAACAAAGACAAAGACAAGTCGTCGGCTCCCAGTTCCTCCCTCACACATTCGCTTGTTTCTTTTCCTACAAACGCTGTCAGTAGCACTGGTAATCCTACCCTTTACTACGTCATTTATGTAACCTACCAAAACTTCCTAACTGTAGTTTTGGTAGGAAGCAACTCCAAATTGGACCGACGGTTATTCCTGTTCTTGAATTTATTCTGTTTATGTTTCTAGGAATCGGGTAGGATGGAAAATGCAAAGTCATAATGGAGCTGATATAGGCTGGGTAGTGTAAAATTGAAAGTTGTCTTCATGCTGAAAATGGAGATGATACAGCTCTCGACGGTAGTTTAGTCTATGTAAGTTGGAATGGTCGATGAATCTCATCGGATGCCTATGCCATCTGTGCCCCAAGTAGTGATTTATTTACGTATCTGCAGGTGAGTGGCTGTGCGAGTGACAAAAATTACTTATGTGCGCCATTTCTAATACATGTGACTCAGAAACTGTCGCCAGGAGCCGCTAGTGGTCGTAGATCGTACTGGTCTGTATGTGACCTTAGGGTAAATTTGATGAGTTAAAATACGTAAACTTTTGTATGTTCATTTTGTAAATCACATAACGTGTTTATATGATTACAAAATTAGTCCTTGATGAGAAAAAATTGTAAGCACCTGTGAACTGAGGTTTATGAAAATAATGAGAGGGTCACTTATGGAGTAGTAAGGAGTTTGGAGAAGTGTGAAGACTGGGAGCGAAGGGGGAATAAGATGTATAAAGAGGTATTAAGACATATTACAATGAGTGACGACAGTGAAGAGCCATTGTGATGTTGAAGATGTAGGCTCTCAGTTGTATTAGAGTGATATGGCTGACTAAAGAATAATTAAATGGAAACAGCCTATCCACGCTTGAAGACTGTCATTGCAAGTGCTCTAGTGCTTAATCATAAAGTCGCAAATGGAAGAAAATGTGAGTTTGTTACGTATGAATTTTAGTCGTAAATTCTAGATGTGTCTGTTGTGAAATTGTAGTTAACAGTGACACTGGCAACAAGTTTATTAAACAGTCATTACTGTGCATCTCTCTCAAGATCTTGCTTTAAGGAATTGTAATTGTTACTGATAGAGAAGTTATACTGGGTGTCCCGCTAATGTTTTGACAAACTTCTAGAGGAGATGGGGAACATCTCGAGGATTGAAAATTACATAGCAGCCCATGGCGGCATACGTCTGCTGTCAGTGGCAGCAGAGGTCGAAGATCGGAAATAAAACGAGAAAGTGACTCATTTGAAATATTTATTGGATATAGTGGGTACACATGGTGTATGGCATCAGTAGAGCTCTAATGTTACAACAGATTCTTAAAGTCTGCGCCATCAGACGCTATGCTTGCCTGTCACAGACAAGGCAATGACTGTGGACGCACGGAAATAAATTACACCGGGAGTTTCTTTGTCGAGTGCTGTTGGCGAGCGTGGTGCACTCAGCCCTTGTGAGGCAAACTGAGGAACTACTTGATTGAGAGGTAGTGGCTAAGGCCTCGTAAACTGACATACGGCCGGGAGAGCGGTGTGCTGACCACATACCCCTCCATATCCGCATCCAGTGACGCCTATGATTCAAATGGTTCATATGGCTCTGAGCACTATGGGACTTAACATCTGAGGTCATCAGACCCCTAGAACTTAGAACTACTTAAACCTAACTAACCTAAGGACATCACACACATCCATGCCCGAGGCAGGATTCGAACCTGCGACCGTAGCGGTCGCACGGTTCCGGACTGAAGCACCTACAACAGCTCGGTCACAGCGGCCGGCTGAATCCTATGGGCTGAGGACGACACGGTGGCCGGACGGAACCGTTGGGCCTTCATAGCCTGTTCGGGAGGAGTTTAGTTTAGTTTTAGGAAGTTTCTTTGGTTGTAGGAGATACGCAGGCTATTCTTGCTGCGAGATCCATTTCAGACCGCATGTGATCACGATATATAAGAGATTTCGTGGCTCCCGACAGTAAGAAATCAAGGTTCGACAAATGCAGTGGGTGGGGGAGGGGGGATGGGGGAGGGGGGGAGGGCGTATCCACCACGCGCAATTCATCGATGCAGGAATAACCTGTTCAAATGTCTACTATCAGCCAGTCCCAAATGAGCAGGCGCCCCATCAGGCTGGAATCACGTGCTGTGCCTCACACTTGCTGTATGATCTTCAAGCAAGCCGGGAAGAAACCAGATCCCCTCCAGTACTCTCGCGTACAGCACCACTTAGCGGCGTACGACGACCTCCCTTAGAAGTTTATCTCACCATTTCTGGGACACCCTGCATAAAGTTTTCAGCGTAAAAAAAGTATCTGCATCACATCTTTGATAGCAATAAAGTTGTTCAGCTTTGAATCAAATACAGTCATTTCCCATATTATAAACAGGTGAACAACAAATCCTGACTGGAAGACAAGGTGTTGAAAAGAACGGGTATTATGATAATTTTGAAGTATAATTGCCTCAGCTGCACGGAATCAACCATTAAATGTGGATGAAGTGAGTAGCTTCTAAAATAACACTAAAGTGCAATGTAACTAACTTCTCACGGATATCAGGTTGCTTTGAGAAGAGCGTTTAATCATGGATCGTGATAGATCTGTTCTATACCTGAGACACCAAGCACACTCGTTTCGTAAGCCGATACACAGCTGCCGTTTGTGTCCTGTGCTAAAACAGGTGGATAAGACGGTGTGGTGGTTTATTTTATAAATGAGTTTCAAGTGTCAAGTTACTATACATTTAGTTATTCAAATCTTTTATTGCTCTTAGATTCGTATTAATAATAAATGTTAATGTTTATGTAGCAAACGATTAACCGTTCATTTTTCTGTTGACTTGGAGAGCACATATGTAATTGAGGATATATTTTGAGGACTGTCTTCAGTCATAGATACTAGCACATTAGGTATTCTGGTTCTGTGAGGGGTTATGAGGCGATGATAAGGGAAGACCATTTATCATCAGATGCAGTATAGCGGGGCATGGGATCAGCACGCTGCACTCCTGGCCTTTGTCGACGGTGTGGCCTTGGAGCCGATAGCTTTCAATTAGGTAGCTACTCAGTTCACATCACTCTGGTCTAATCGTCCCACAAGGAAAAAATCCCCCGCAGTACCTAGAAGCGAACCCTGATCCCGCGCACATTTCGTCGAAATTGCGCAAATCGTAAATAAACACTATGTTAAAATAGTCTCCCGGCCACTTACAAAGACCTACGGTGTTGCCGAATTGGTAAAGAATGATCTGAGGTTGCGGAAGGCTGGAGTTTACAGAGTACCATGCAAATGTTGCAAGGCCTACATTGGTCAGCAACATGCCTTTCGCGGCCCAATAAGGCAGTCATAGGCGAGCATTGTAACTTCTCAGTTCATTGCCAGGTCCGCAAAAGTCACGTATATTTGACATACTTCACAGCTAATTGCACCCATATTTCACCTGTATCTCTAAGGAATTTTACTCTTCACTTTCGTTTTCAAGCAGCTCACTGCCTATGATGTAGTATCACCCAAACTATGTGCCATGCGATAAAAAATTTTGGCGGTACGTTCATTGGTTTATTTGAATATTGTCCGCAAAATGCTTTGAGAATAAGCAAAGTAGTCATAAATTAAAACGCCGTGCCTGACATAGCAGTTTTACGGGATGAACAGTGTACAAGTAGTACGCACGAAACATTTTTTCTTTTTCATCATTTTGGGGGCTGGGGGATGTTCAGCGATTAAGTCTCGTAATGGTTTGAAATCACATGTGAAATGGTTCAAATGGCTCTGAGCACTATGCGACTTAACTTCTGCGGTCATGAGTCGCCTAGAACTTAGAAATAATTAAACCTAACTAACCTAAGGACATCACACACATCCATGCCCGAGGCAGGATTCGAACCTGCGACCGTAGCGGCCGCGCGGTTCCAGACTGTAGCGCCTTTAACCGCTTGGCCACCACGGCCGGCGAAATCACATGTGAAACTTTTTTCCTTTCATCATGTAGGAAGATGGAGTGGTGGTTGGAAATTACGGGAGTAATTTGTTGCAAATCACTAAGTGCTCTCACTGCCAAACGCTGGATGAATATAGAGTGGCTATTTGCACTTCTTGAGGTACGTTTCTTTTTGAGCCGCACCCGTTTCATCCCCACTGTGGTCGTTTCCAGACAGTAAGTGATACGTGTACCAAGTTTGGTTCAGATCCACCCAGTGGTTTAGGGGAAGATGTGGAACACACATACATACATTCATACGTACATACAAACATTTTCATAATGTGCATGGATGTAATGGATATAAGGAAAACGTGTTTAAGTACGCTCCTTTGAGTAATGCCTTTAGAACGGGGATTATGTACAGGCACGATATACACTTTCCTAGGGTAACGAGAACAAGGGGCACCAAAAGACCTCTTGTAGGTCCTCTACTTTCAGCTGATTTCTCCCTGTAAAATAAAAGAATATTTTCTTGTGTTTTGATCAGAGGACTGACTTCTATTGAACTAGTATGTTGATTTTCGACAGTAACTACAAAAATATAACTTTCAGAACGACATCCTGACACGTTAAAACAGAGTTCCTCAGATAATGTCTGGTAAGCACATAATCATCAGGACTCATTTTCCAGTCAGTGTAAAGGGTTTTAGGAGGGGGAGGGTGGTTTCTAAAGATGCGTTTGGAGCTGGATAAACGTTTTTTATCACTTCTGCTCTCCGCACAGTGGAAAACCAGTGAGTTTACATCACTTAATGACCTCATACTATCTTCAGTCTCATTTACAACTTTTTACATATAAATATTATTAAAAGATGTGAATACGGCTTAATATGTATGCCAAAAACCTAAACAAAACTGATGTTTTACACTTTTTTGTATTTTAGCTAATAGTTAGTATGTAGCAAATGCAAATTGTTTCAGCAAGACTGAAAATAACTTATTAACTCTGTGCCATCAATTATTACAACACAAGTAAATATGAAACAATGTTCTTATAGGAATTTACCTGTTTGTTCCAGTGATGCAATAAGCATTGAAATAACTGTATTAGTTTATGAATTACAGGGAGAAATATGTAAATAAATAAGGAGTTATATAAAAGAGCAATTAAAAACATAAATCTTGCAAACTAAAAATTGTTTGTGGTGTGTATTCCGGTTTGTCAACTCAGAGTGCATTTCTAGTTCAGGATTAAATGATATGTCGGTTTTAATTAAAAGTTCAATTAAAATGTGTTGCACAGGTTAATTGCCATGTAATACATATGCATAGCTGAGTTGATGTACACTGAGAAACACTAAAATTTGAATGGTCGATCTCTTCGGTACCATAAATATTAAAAAAGTTATTTACTGAATATCAGATAAATGACAGTACAGCGTGGCAAGTATTACTGTGGAAATGACAGTTGACGATCTTTGGCACCATTTCCAGTTTCCGGATTATCCAGTTAGTGGCCGTGTGTATGTTGCGGCTCTCGGCGGCACCACATCGAGATTGAAATGGGTGTGAGCTCTATGAGACTTAACACCGGCGGTCATCAGTCCCCTAGAACTACTTAAACCTAACTAAGGACATCACACACACCAATGCCCGAGGCAGGATTCGAACCTGCGACCGTAGCTGTCGCGCGGTTCCAGACTGAAGCGCTTAGAACCGCTCGGCCACCACGGCCGGCCACATCGAGATTCCTCCAGGCCGTTCCGCAGCTTATCAATCCACCACCGTCTATGTTTTACGATTTGGTGTTGTGGCCTTCTCATGAAACGAATGCCCATCGAAGGAAACTCTCACACATGTACAGTACACTCAAGCAGTGGTCTTCACGGCCTTGGTGGGTCGTTGAGCTTCGACACGGTGCGGAGGAAGCGCGAGCTCCAGCTCCAGCCGAGAGCTCCAGCGCACACGCGGACATTGCCAGAGTAAATCGGAAACTTGAAACGCTGCCCCAGTTTGTCATCTGACAGCTGCAGGCTCATTCTTAGCCACACTGCACCGTCATTCCCCCTGGATGCTCGATATATTTTCAATAAAAATAATTTTATTTTTTCGGTGTAGAATGCTATTTATGGTACAATAATTAACTGATTAAATGATTCTTGGTCACACTGATATTCTTGCAGTGAAATAAACTGTATACAGGCTTTGAATGTAAACATGGAGATCAAGATGTGATATATTGCTTTTAATGTTTTATTACGTTGAGAATGTTTCATGGTTTCTTTCATTACGCTAATTCGTAAATGTCATGTTTTTGCTATTTTTATTCTTCACATATTTTTACAATGTTATTATTTCTTATGAGGAAAAAGAAGGAAATTCGTTACATAGGGGTCACTGTTCTCACTGCTGGGCGCAATTTTCGTTGATGTAAAGCTCAGCATCGACTTTTACATTCAATATTTGATACACCTACTTGGGAAGCGAACGTGACGACTGCTTGCAAGGAGTAAGGGGCTGCCTATGTATTTAAAGGTTGTCCTTAATACCCTATGTTTGCTATTACAGAGAGAAAGTATTTTGCAAATGTCTCTCGCATTATTACACTACTGACCATTAAAATTGCTATACCAAGAAGTAATGCAGATGATAAATGGGTATTCGTTTGACAAATATATTATACTAAACTGACATGTGATTACATATTCACGCAATTTGGGTGCATAGATGCTGAGAAATCAGTACCTAGAACAACCACCTATGGCCGTAATAACGGCCTTGATACGCCTGGGCATGGAGTCAAACAGAGCTTGGATGGTGCGTACAGGTACAGCTGTCCATGCAGCTCAAACACGATACCACAGTTCATCAAGAGTAGTGACTGGCGTATTGTGACGAGCCAGTTGCGCTGCCACCATTGACCAGACGTTTTCAATTCGTGAGAGATCTGGAGAATGTGCTGGCCAGGGCAGCAGAAGAACATTTTCTGTATCCAGAAATGCCTGTACAGCACCTGCAAGATGCGGTCGTGCATTATCCTGCTGAAATGTAGGGTTTGGCAGGGATCGAATGAAGGGTAGAGCCACGGGTCCGAACACATATGAAATGTAACGGCCACTGTTCAAAGCGCCGTCAGTGCGAACAAGAGGTGACCGAGACGTGTAACCAATGGCATCCCATACCATCACCCCGGGTGATACGCCAGTATGGCGATGACGAATACACGCGTCCAATGTACATTCACCGCGATGTTGCCAAACACGGATGCGACCATCATGATGCTGTAAACAGAACTTGGATTCATCCGAAAAGAAGACGTTTTGCATTAGTGCACCCAGGTTCTTCATTGAGTACTCCATCGCAGGCGCTCCTGTCTGTGATGCAGCGTCAAGGGTAACCGCAGCCATGGTCTCCGAGCTGATAGCCCATGCTGCTGCAAACGTTGTCGAACTGTTCGTGCAGATGGTTGTCCCCATCTGTTGACTCAGGGATCGAGACGTGGCTGCACGATCCGTTACAGCCATGCGGATAAGATGACTGTCATCTCGACTGCTAGTAATAAGAGGCCGTTGGGATCCAGCACGGCGTTCCGTATTACCCTCCTGAACCCACCGATTCCATATTCTGCTAACAGTCATTGGATGTCCACCAACGCGTGCAGCAATGTCGCGATACGATGAACCGCAGTCGCGATACGCTACAGTCCGACCTTTATCAAAGTCGGAAACGTGATGGTACGCATTTCTCCTCCTTACACGAGGCATCACAACTACGTTCCACCAGGCAACGCCGGTCAACTGCTGCTTGTGTATGAGAAATCGGTTGGAAACTTTCCTCATGTCAGCACGTTGTAGGTGTCGCGAACGGCGCCAACCTTGTGTGAATGCTCTGAAAAGCTAATCATTTGCATATCACAGCATCTTCTTCCTGTGGGCTAAATTGCGCGTCTATAGCACGTCATCATCGTGGTGTATCATTTTTACTGGCCAGTAGTATATTTTAACATGTGCTTTATATATATATATATATATATATATATATATATATATATATATATATATATATATATAAACAGGATGGCCTGAGGATGGTACTGCGTACCAAAACCAGCAGCAAGTAGACAAAATAAAAAAAATACGACAGTAGACTAAAACAAATACTCTTCTCAGTGTTGGTTGCTATTCCAGCCGGCACTATGTCGGGAATATAGCTGTATAAGTAAGTTCAGGGTGACGTCGAATTTCAATATTCCTTCACGTAGGAGAGAAACTGATCATTCTTTTTGAAAACTCTAAACTTTGAGAAGAAACTTGGAATTTTACAGAAGAGATTCTGAAGGTTATTAGATGTGCTACTAGCTATTCAGATATGCCAATATTAGCAAGAGACAAGAAGACAAGGGACATATCATGTAGAACATAACCTTTAAGAAGAGAAAACGTTCGTGGTACTGAAAACCATCCATCATGTACAGCTGCTCCGTATTGCGGCGGATCGTGAATCTGACCACCTGCTAGACGACAATCCGAAAATAATGATTTGTTAGTGGTTCCGAATGTCAAGAAGATGCAACGTCTTTTATGGAAATCACGTTGTAAGACAAAAATCGACGCACAACCTCATCCGAATGCGATGGGAATCGGTAGATATGATGTAAACGTACAAACAAACGATTAGATTTCAGAAAAAATTGAATGATTTATTTAGGAGAAAGAGGTTCACAAATTGAGTAAGTCAATAACGTGTTGGTCTACCTCTGGCCCTTACACAAGAAGGGTGCCGCGAACGCGCACCAAAGAGGTGCGCTATAAAAAGAAATGGTACCCCAGGCCATCATTTCCAGAGGCAGTGAGGTTTGTATCTCATTACTCTCGGCTAGTCATCGGGGGTCGGTTCGATGCGGTACTGTTCAGTGAAGACAATTCTACTCCAATGGGATTCCAGGCCGTGGACGTATCTAGAGACGCCCCAACAGCGGTGGGGTACCACGCTGACCGTCATCAGCCATACACTTTGACAACCAAGCGTGATGGTCTAGGGTACCATTTAATTTCTTATCGTGACTCCGGTTGTCACCCGGGCACCCTCAAAGCACAGCGGTATTTAGAAGATATTCTGCTCCCACTTTTGTTGCCCTTCATGGCAAGCCATCCTGGGCGTACTTTTGACGACGACAATGCCAGACTGCACACGGCGAGGGTTTCTACCGTTTGTCTTCGTGCTTGCCAAACCCTTCCTTGGTCAGCAAGGTCGCAGGAGCTCTCCCCTAATTGAAAGCGCCTTAAACTTCCTGGCAGATTAAAACTGTTTGCCGGACCGAGACTCGAACTCGGGACCTTCGCCTCCGCGGGCAAGTGCTCTGCCATCTGAGATACCCAAGCACGACTCACCCCCCGTCCTCACAACTTTACTTCTGCCAGTACCTCGTCTCCTACCTTCCAAACTTTACAGAAGCTCTCCTGCGAACCTTGCAGAACTATCACTCCTGAAAGAAAGGATATTGCTGGGACATGGCTTAGCCACAGCCTGGGGCATGTTTCCAGAATGAGATATTCACTCTGCAGCGGAGTGTGCCCTGATATGAAACTTCCTGACAGATTAAAACTGTCTCGATCCGGCACACAGTTTTATTCTGCCAGGAAGTTTCACATCAGGGCACACTCCGCTGCAGAGTGAATATCTCAGTCTTAAAAACGTTTGAAGCGTGATGGAGAGTGCCCTCCCAGCAGCTCAGGATTTCGATGATCTAACGCGCCATTCCGACACTGTCAGTCAGTGCCGTCAGGTCAATGCCAAGCCGAGTAACACCGTAAGGGCCAGAGGAGAGCCGACCCGTTATTCGCTTGCTCAGCTTGTGAAGTTCTTTTTCTTGAAAAAATCATCCAGTATTTCTCAACTAGGAATAATTCCTTTGCCTGTTGTAATGGTCGCCTAGTCGTTGATATTGCTAATTGCTGTAATCGCACTATTTCACTCCCATTTACGGAGCTTGTTAGCACTTGATGTTAGGTTGGCGCCATTAAAATGCATTGTGGTAATCGCTGCTGCTTGCTGGATCGCTGCTGTGTCTCGATGCTGATGCTGGCTCTAAATCTCGTTGTCTAGGGTTAAAAACATGAGGTCCCGTGTTTTTTTATGTGCTTTTGATGATAAAGAATGAGCGAAACCAACACATATGTAAACATCAAATATTTATTACTTTGGTGGCCATCTTAATTCCACTGTCCACCAAAGACCATAACACAACACAAAGTAGTACTTCCTTTACATGTTCTTTGCATTGTTTATCCATCTCAAACAATAACACAGAAACACACTTTACCAAAGTGACATTCCGACTGCCTCCCGACCCTTCTTGCTGCCTGTATTTATAACATTCTCAAAGAACTACTAAAAAGAGATATAGTTTATAAGTCACATGTACATCTGTTATCATAATTTGTGCAGAAAAGTTATTAATTTGCATCGAGTGACATAATTTAACATGTTATTAAAATGACAGACAGATTTGTTGACTTGACAGAATAATTCTTTGTTACAAAAAGGCCGTGTTTTAGAAGTTTGTCAATTGACTTCTCTAATTTGCATAAATAAGTAAGTAACATGAATTATTAAGAATTACATTGGTTTTCGTCTAAAATAGGGTTGATTACGTGAATACTGAGTGAAAACGCTCCTAGTGAACAAATAGGTTTCACTGGGTGATTTTTATTTAAGGAGATCCAAAATACCTAAGTTGGCCACTATTTTTCGTACTTCATATTAATTATTTAAGATAAACTTAGTGTTTTTACATGATGACATTTGCTGTATCAGTGATCAAGTGATATTAACTTTTGTGTGGGTCAGTTATTTAGTATAATTTAATGGGTTGACTGTTTATGGAGACATGTTGTGCAATCATTGTTAACATACACAATAACTTTTCTATAATCATAAATACTCGTTAAACTGGTTGAATTTGGAGGGCATCGCATACTTCGGTAAAGTAAAGCCTTTAATATCTTCCGTTACACTGTACGCGCACTACCAATTTCCGTTGCATTCGGATGCGTCGTTTGTCTTTTTTTAAAAATATTATTATTAGAGTTGTTACCTCTCAACAGATTATCTGCGTAGACTCGCAATAATAATGTGACTAACCTCTAAAAGAAAATGTGACTCTTATATAACCATTCAATAATTAAGTGACTGTGAATTTGAACTGCTAAGTTTTGGACGTGAGTAGTGCTGCGTCATGGCCCTGAAAAGTCATTCTGAATAAACTGAAAATGCTTACGTTAATTAACTCGCCGGATAACGCGTATACATCTGCTCCTGTAAGAAATTTTTCTGGCACAGCCTAGTGCAATGCTGGCCACTAGATTTTGTTATGTATGAAAAACCATTGATTTTATTTATGATAATTCGCATGACTATGGAAAGGAGGAATTAGTAAAAACTTTAAATTCAAATGAATGACTGTCAAAAGTTATCTTTATAAGAAAGATTATTGAAAAATTAATGAAAATTATTTAGATGTGACTTTGATACAACAACTGTACAAAATGACTTGTTACAAATTACATATTCGCGCGGCAATTTTTTTTTTTTTTTGCTTTTACCTTATACCTTATACTACATCTCTCAGGCACCGCCATCGTTCTCCGCTACCGGGCATAGTGCTCTCTGTGAGCTGCACAACTAGACAAGTGCTCTCTAAGAGCGACCCGACCCAACCGCCCGACTGCGAGCTGCTACTACTACTGCTGCCGCCGACACTGCCCTCTGGTGTGCGATTATACTGTAGCTTACATATCGAAGGCACCGCGTCAGCAGTCCATCGAAGTTACATCTGCTCGAGTGCGCTAGCAATAAATACGTTAGTCATTGACCTCTTACATAACCCTCCACTGGGGGGAAAAAATTTGGCAGCGATGGTCAGGTCAGTTGTACTTGCCATGGGCAACGAATTTTTCTGTAACATATTTAGTTTACTAAGTCTACAGTCACAAGTCACAAAGCATATATATAATTGATAAATAATATGTTGTTGTTGATGTGGTCTTCAGTCCTGAGACTGGTTTGATGCAGCTCTCCATGCTACTCTATCCAGTGCAATCTTCTTCATCTCCCAGTACCTACTGCAGCCTACATCCTTCTGAATCTGCTTAGTGTATTCATCTCTTGGTCTCCCTCTACGATTTTTACCCTCCACGCTGCCCTCCAATGCTAAATTTGTGATCCCTTGATGCCTCAAAACATGTCCTACCAACCGATCCCTTCTTCTAGTCAAGTTGTGCCACAAACCTCTCTTCTCCCCAATCCTATTCAATACCTCCTCATTAGTTACGTGATCTACCCACCTTATCTTCAGCATTCTTCTGTAGCACCACATTTCGAAAGCTTCTATTCTCTTCTTGTTCAAACTTGTTATCGTCCATGTTTCACTTCCATACATGGCTACACTCCATACAAATACTTTCAGAAACGACTTCCTGACACTTAAATCTATACCCGATGTTAACAAATTTCTCTTCTTCAGAAACGATTTCCTTGCCATTGCCAGTCTACATTTTATATCCTCTCTACTTCGACCATCATCAGTTATTTTACTCCCTAAATAGCAAAACTCCTTTACTCATTTCCTAATCTCATCCCCTCAGTATCACCCGATTTAATTTGACTACATTCCATTATCCTCGTTTTGCTTTTGTTGATGTGCATCTTATATCCTCCTTTCAAGACACTGTCCATTCCGTTCAACTGCTCTTCCAAGTCCTTTGCTGTCTCTGACAGAATTACAATGTCATCGGCGAACCTCAAAGTTTTTATTTCTTCTCCATGGATTTTAATCCCTACTCCGAATTTTTCTTTTGTTTCCTTTACTGCTAACTCAATATACAGATTGAATAACATCGGGGAGAGGCTACAACCCTGTCTCACTCCTTTCCCAACCACTGCTTCCCTTTCATGCCCCTCGACTCTTATAACTGCCATCTGGTTTCTGTACAAATTGTAAATAGCCTTTCGCTCCCTGTATTTTACCCCTGCCACCTTCAGAATTTGAAAGAGAGTAATCCAGTTAACATTGTCAAAAGCTTTCTCCAAGTCTACAAATGCTAGAAACGTAGGTTTGCCTTTTCTTAATCTTTCTTCTAAGATAAGTCGTAAGGTTAGTATTGCCTTACGTGTTCCAACATTTCTACGGAATCCAAACTGATCTTCTCCGAGGTCAGCTTCTACCAGTTTTTCCATTCGTCTGTAAAGAATTCGCGTTAGTATTTTGCAGCTGTGACTTATTAAACTGATAGTTCGGTAATTTTCACATCTGTCAACACCTGCTGTGTTTGGGATTGGAATTATTATATTCTTCTTGTAGTCTGAGGTTATTTCGCCTGTCTCATACATCTTGCTCAGCAGATGGTAGAGTTTTGTCATGACTGGCTCTCCCAAGGCCATCAGTAGTTCTAATGGAATGTTGTCTACTCCCGGGGCCTTGTTTCGACTCAGGTCTTTCAGTGCTCTGTCAAACTCTTCACGCAGTATCGTATCTCCCATTTCATCTTCATCTACATCCTCTTCCATTTCCATAATATTGTCCTCAAGTACATCGCCCTTGTATAAACCCTCTATATACTCCTTCCACCTTTCTGCCTTCCCTTCTTTGCTTAGAAAAATGGTTCAAATGGCTCTGAGCACTATGGGACTCAACTGCTGAGGTCATTAGTCCCCTAGAACTTAGAACTAGTTAAACCTAACTAACCTAAAGACATCACAAACATCCATGCCCGAGGCAGGATTCGAACCTGCGACTGTAGCGGTCTTGCGGTTCCAGACTGCAGCGCCTTTAACCGCACGGCCACTTCGGCCGGCGTTGCTTAGAACTGGGTTGCCATCTGAGCTCTTGATATTCATACAAGTGGTTCTCTTCTCTCCAAAGGTCTCTTTAATTTTCCTGTAGGCAGTATCTATCTTACCCCTAGTGAGACAAGCCTCTATATCCTTACATTTGTACTCTAGCCATCCCTGCTTAGCCATTTTGCACTTCCTGTCGATCTCATTTTTGAGGCGTTTGTATTCCTTTTTGCCTGCTTCATTCACTGCATTTTTATATTTTCTCCTTTCATCAATTAAATTGAATATTTCTTCTATTACCCAAGGATTTCTATTAGCCCTCGCCTTTTTACCTACTTGATTGTCTGCTGCCTTCACTACTTCATCCCTCAGAGCTACCCATTCTTCTTCTACTGTATTTCTTTCCCCCATTCCTGTCAATTGTTCCCTTATGCTCTCCCTGAAACTCTCTACAACCTCTGGTTCTTTCAGTTTATCCAGGTCCCATCTCCTTAAATTCCCACCTTTTTGCAGTTTCTTCAGTTTCAATCTGCAGTTCATAACCAATAATATAAGTACAAAAAATATTAAGATATGAAGTAGGGTGCACATGCACTGAGTACAGAAAATATTAAGGGGGGTAGGACTTCAAACGGGCCTACCTGGAGCAGGAGAGGCATCACAGGACAATTTAATTTCCACTGTCTGTACTTTTACAAATAAATTCATAAAATGTTGTAGCATCACCAGGAAGCATTCAGGATTCACACTCATTGCAGTGGAAGTTCGAAAACTGTAAGTAGGCTGTTTAGTTTTTTTTTTTTTATTGGTAACGCCACGTAGCGCTCTGTATGAATATCACTGGTTGTGCTGTGTGCAGTCTGTGGCTGGTTTGCATTGTTGTTTGCTATTGTAGTGTTGGGCAGCTGGATGTTCACAGCGCGTAGCGTTGCACAGTTGTAGTTGAGCCGCCAGAAGTGGTGAATGTGGGGAGTCAGATGGCGGAGTTTTGAAGGCGGATGATCAGGACAGAGACAGTAAATATGTAAGACTGGATGTCATGAACTGATATACATGTATCATGACTTTTGAACACTATTAAGGTAAATACATTGTTCTCTATCAAAATCTTTCATTTGCTAACTATGCCTATCAGTAGTTAGTCCCTTCAGTAGTTAGAATCTTTTATTTAGCTGGCAGTATTGGCGATCGCTGTATTGCAGTATTTCGAGTAACGAAGATTTTTGTGAGGTAAGAATTCATGAAAGGTATAGCTTATTGTTAGTCAGGGCCATTGCTTTGTAGGGATTTTTTAAAGTCAGATTGCGTTGCGCTAAAAATATTGTGTGTCACTTTAGTGAATGTCTTAGTACGTTCAGTTTTGCTTAGCTGTTTGAAAATCAAATAACGTACGGGTTTATCAGCACAGTAATTCATTAAATTTTCTAAGGAGAAGTTACAAAACGTAACAAAATAATTTTTTTTTACGTGTGAAATTTCATCATGTTTTCACTCACTAATAGCTGCATTTGTTGCTATAGGTACACTTTTCTTCATAAGTTAGAGAGATTCTTCGATGAATTTTGCACAGCATACATACCATATTTACAGGTCTATGAAACTCTAGAATTTATTTAATTTATGAAAAAACGAATGATCTGTTGTATTTTAAACTTCATGTTTAGAAAAAACACAAATTTTGTAGTTAATTAACTCAATTTTTACCACAGTTTTTAATAGATTTGGATAATTCTAGAGTTTCATACACCTTTAAGTATGGTTTGTATGATGTGCAAAATTCATCGAACCATCTCTTTTAGATATGGAGAAAAGTGTACCTATAACAACAATTGCTGCCATTAGTAAGTGAAAAAAATGATGAAATTTCACATGTAAAAAAATTACTTCTTTATGTTTTCGAACTTCCACTGCTATGAGTGTGAATTCTGAATCCCTCCTGGTCATACAGACAAAGTTTAATGAATTTATTTGTAAAAGTATAGACAGTGGAAATTAAAATGTACTGTGGTGCCTTTCCTGCTCCAAGTCGGCCCGCTTGACGTTCTACCCCCCTTAAGAAATGGAATAGAGTGCACACGCACTGTATACGTCTGAGCAATCCATAGAAGTTACACCTGCTCGAGTGCGCTAGCAATAAATTCCTTAGTCGTGGATCTCTTACAGATTGCATTTTAGAAACGTACGATTTTCTGAGACGCATGTGTATACGGATACATGCTTTACCCGCGGCAGTGAAAAATATTTCCAGTCAATATTTAGAAGTGGAAAGATGAAGGTAATGTGCTAACTGAAAGAGTTTCCACGTACCCTTTGTGTGAGTAAAGCTGCACGAGAGGAAAAATCATCGTGCAGTCTTCATTACCGCACTGGAGAGTTAGAATGAAGTGGTAAGGCATCTCGAGCGTTTCTTATTGCAGACGCAGGCGGAGTCTCGGAATTACTCGGTGCGCCTGTGCAGCCGCCGCGACGCAACACAAACGACGCTAATGGAGTACGTCAGCGTCAGAGGCAGCGGCAGCGGGTACCGGCGCGAGAACGGGCGCAGGCGAGGACGTAGACGGCCGTCCCGGGGTGTTTGCTGCGAATCGCGGTGCACCTGACGGGGACGACTCCTCGCGCCTGATTAAATTTTAACATTTAGTCCTCCGGAGAATATTTCTTGACACGGTGAGAAACTCACTTGCACAAGTACCAAGACGACGTCTTCAGAGAAATTCTTACCGGGCGGTAATGGGAGGAAAAGGGGTAGCAAAAATGGAACAAGTTTCTCGCTTCAGAAACACGCAGAGATTACAGCAGACCCAGAAACGGAAATTACTGGATACGTCAAACTGCAGCTTCGTTGCAGTCCTTCATTTAATACCGAATCGTGTGAATGCCACTGCCACGATGGATTGTCCCTTTAGCATTACGAACGCATCAGAAATACAGGCACACAAATACTCGAGAAATTGAAGGAAAAATTGAAAGTATGTTAGGAGAGGACTAAATTTCTTTCGGAGAGCGTAAGACAACTTTACGAGAAAACTTTAATAACATATGAAGGGCTTATTTCTGTATTAGACTGACAAGGCAGCCAGTCCACAGTGACGGGTAGCCGAAAGGGCACACGTACACACACGCCGACTGGCGCGAAGTCTGGAACAGGATTCGTAATGAATGTGATAAAGAAAAGAACGTAGCTACTAGAACACTTAACTTTTATATCGTCCTTTGGTATACAGCATTCTTGATGATACAAGTGAGACTATCTTTAGATTCATGAAGTAACTAATGGCGCCTTGCTAGGTCGTAGCCATGGACTAGCTGAAGGCTGTTCTAACTGTCTCTCGGCAAATGAGAGAAAGGCTTCGTCAGTGTAGTCGCTAGCAAAGTCGTCGTACAACTGGGGCGAGTGCTAGTACGTCTCTCTAGACCTGCCTTGTGGTGGCGCTAGGTCTGCGATCCTGACAGTGGCGACACGCGGGTCCGACATGTACTAATGGACCGCGGCCGATTTAAGCTACCACCTAGCAAGTGTGGTGTCTGGCGCTGACACCACAATTTCAATAGTGGTACAAGTCCATTACCTCCACTTTTCTGATTACAGTGCTTCTGGCATTACTGATTCAAACAAACAGGAAGAAAGGTTCATCTCTAGCAAGAAGCCATATGCTTGAATATTTCTGGTATGCAAACTGCAGATTTTTCAGAGCTCATTTAACTTTAGGACTTTGTATCTTAAAATGAAGAAAAATGGACTTATACCACTATTGAAATAAGCGCTTCATAAAGTGTGACCTGAAACAGCCCCTAAAACTTGAAATGGTGTTTCACGGTACTTTATGTTGAGAAATAATTGTTCAAAAATACTCGATACGTTGCGCCGTTTCCGAGTTAATTAGCATTGAAGTTAGGCATCAGGCCATTGCGCGCGCAAATTCAAGCGGCCAACAAGACACAGTGTAGACGAGCCTGCTCAGTCTTTGTCTCGGGTTCGATCCTTAATATCGTCCCATGTCCAGTTTTTGTATCAGTCTCTTACTCAGTTTTAGAAAGCCAAACGAAGAACACGACTGCCGACACCTTCTCTGGCAAGCCTCTTTAATTTGCGCGCGCGATGGCCTAATGGGCTAACTTCAGTGCTAATTAACTCGTAAACTGCCCAACGTATCTTTTTTCTCGGCAGTTATTTACCAGCTAAATCTACCCTGCAAGACCCTTAAGAGCTTTTCAGACTGTTTCTACGGAGCAGAAGTCGGCCACTGTAGCCGAACGGTTCTAAGCGCTTCAGTCTGGAACCACGCGACCGCTACGGTCGCAGGTTCGAATTCTGCCTCGGGCATGGATGTGTGTGATGTCATTAGGTTACTTAAGTTTAAGTAGTTCTAAGTTCTAGGGGGACTGATGATCTCAGATGTTAAGTCCCACAGCGCTCAGAGCCATTTGAACCATTTGAACGGAGCAGAGACGAATTCTATAAACAACAAGGGCAAAATCCACAGACAAATGACCTTGACAAAGGGCAGATCGCTATGTGTCGGTGACAAGGAACGAGGATCTCAGAAATGGTGAAGCTGTTCTGCTGTTTGCGTGCTGCCGTCGTAAAAATGTGTGAAAACTGGTTGAATGACGGTGAAATCACAACTAGGCAGCAAAGTCCACTACAATTCACACAATATGGAGGTCGGAAGCTTGTGTCCTTTGTAAATCTGTATAGGCGGCGAACGGTGGCGCATCTGACTACAGGCTACTGGTGCGGGCAACTTATTTTGCAGAACAGTGTTCGCCGCAAATACACTCCTGGAAATGGAAAAAAGAACACATTGACACCGGTGTGTCAGACCCACCATACTTGCTCCGGACACTGCGAGAGGGCTGTACAAGCAATGATCACACGCACGGCACAGCGGACACACCAGGAACCGCGGTGTTGGCCGTCGAATGGCGCTAGCTGCGCAGCATTTGTGCACCGCCGCCGTCAGTGTCAGCCAGTTTGCCGTGGCATACGGAGCTCCATCGCAGTCTTTAACACTGGTAGCATGCCGCGACAGCGTGGACGTGAACCGTATGTGCAGTTGACGGACTTTGAGCGAGGGCGTATAGTGGGCATGCGGGAGGCCGGGTGGACGTACCGCCGAATTGCTCAACACGTGGGGCGTGAGGTCTCCACAGTACATCGATGTTGTCGCCAGTGGTCGGCGGAAGGTGCACGTGCCCGTCGACCTGGGACCGGACCGCAGCGACGCACGGATGCACGCCAAGACCGTAGGATCCTACGCAGTGCCGTAGGGGACCGCACCGCCACTTCCCAGCAAATTAGGGACACTGTTGCTCCTGGGGTATCGGCGAGGACCATTCGCAACCGTCTCCATGAAGCTGGGCTACGGTCCCGCACACCGTTAGGCCGTCTTCCGCTCACGCCCCAACATCGTGCAGCCCGCCTCCAGTGGTGTCGCGACAGGCGTGAATGGAGGGACGAATGGAGACGTGTCGTCTTCAGCGATGAGAGTCGCTTCTGCCTTGGTGCCAATGATGGTCGTATGCGTGTTTGGCGCCGTGCAGGTGAGCGCCACAATCAGGACTGCATACGACCGAGGCACACAGGGCCAACACCCGGCATCATGGTGTGGGGAGCGATCTCCTACACTGGCCGTACACCACTGGTGATCGTCGAGGGGACACTGAATAGTGCACGGTACATCCAAACCGTCATCGAACCCATCGTTCTACCATTCCTAGACCGGCAAGGGAACTTGCTGTTCCAACAGGACAATGCACGTCCGCATGTATCCCGTGCCACCCAACGTGCTCTAGAAGGTGTAAGTCAACTACCCTGGCCAGCAAGATCTCCGGATCTGTCCCGCATTGAGCATGTTTGGGACTGGATGAAGCGTCGTCTCACGCGGTCTGCACGTCCAGCACGAACGCTGGTCCAACTGAGGCGCCAGGTGGAAATGGCATGGCAAGCCGTTCCACAGGACTACATCCAGCATCTCTACGATCGTCTCCATGGGAGAGCAGCAGCCTGCATTGCTGCGAAAGGTGGATATACACTGTAGTAGTGCCGACATTGTGCATGCTCTGTTGCCTGTGTCTATGTGCCTGTGGTTCTGTCAGTGTGATCATGTGATGTATCTGACCCCAGGAATGTGTCAATAAAGTTTCCCCTTCCTGTGACAATGAATTCAGAGTGTTCTTATTTCAATTTCCAGGAGTGTAGTTGACTATGAGGCTTCGCCACAGACGACAACTGTGTGTTGCCATGTCGACCCAAGAACATCGTTACGACTGCAGTGGATTGTTCAGTGAACAAATGGACACGGTCGCCTGATCGGATGAAACGCAATTCTTGTTACACCAGGTCAATGCACCACGTTCAGATACGCTTTCATCCATGCAGATGGCTGCTCGAATTGACCAGCACTGCTTATGCAGGGCGGTGGGATTAGCAGTTTGTTGTGGAAGGCATCCCTCTGGCCATCCATGAGACTTCTGATAGTAACCAAATCACCATGACAGCTTTCACTACACTATATTTTCAAGTTTCATGTATTCCCAATAGTGATGGCATCTTCCAGCAGGACACCTGTTGCTGTCACAAGTTCACAATCGTGCTACAGTGGTATGAAAAGCATCATAGCGAACTCTCGTTGCTGTCTTGGCCACAAAATTCGCCTAACAGAACAAACATAGGACACTACCTGGCGCAAGCTCCGAGGCCGTTGACTACTGGCCCGTAATGTTCCAGGAATTGCTTGACATTTGCATAGACATGTGGTGCCAAATGCCTCCGGAGTCGTACCAATGAGCTGTTGAATTCATGCCATGCAGAACCACTGCTGTTTTGCACATCAAAGGAGGACCACTACTCTGTTACACAGGCTTTTATAATGTTTTGCATCTTCAACGTAATGTCGCTTTCGTGTATTTTTAGACTGCGTATGACAATGTGGGACAGAATAACTTTTTCCCATTGTCAGGTGATGTGGTATCATTCTCCAGACATCAAAGGATGATTCACGCTCTGACGTAATTATACAACAGAAAATTATCAGGAAATCTATAAAATGCGGTTGTTCACTGTGATAATGCTTTTTATGTGGAAGAGACAATCTTCGTGTTACGGTTTGCCGATTAAAGTCGTCTTAAATGGATGGAAACTGGGCTGTATGCTTAAGAAACTGGATCGTGTGCCAGCTGACCCTTGTGATGATACACTGAAATTCAAATTGCAACGACTAAAAGTGTTTATTTATTTAAACAGCGTCGAATGAAAATCGACTAAGTAAAATGATCGATCTTATACTAAAGGTTAATGTTAAGGAAACCTCTATAACTGATTAGGGGGTACATCGGCGCCTCATAAAACGGCCATAAAGGACTAAGTGGATGGACTGGACCTTGGGGGAGGGAGAATTTATTCACCTTTTGTTACACACAAGGTTTTATTCATGGCCGGCCGCTGTGGCCGAGTGGTTCTAGACGCTTCAGACCGGAACCACACGGCTGCTACGGTCGCAGGTCGAATCCTGCCTCGGGCATGGATGTGTGTGATGTCCTTAGGTTAGTTAGGATCAAGTAGTTTTAAGTCTAGGGGACTGATGCTTCAGACGTTAAGTCCCATAGTGCATAGAGCCATTTGAACCATTGTTTTATTCATGTAAACAACTGATTCAAACAATGATTACACTGAAAAAATTTTTCCACTTGAGTTGTTTACCAGATATCTAAACAGGCACAAGTTTGCATTTGAGACAGTAATTCTGATACAGATTCAGTCAGTAAAAGGAACGAACTAGGATTAAAGATCAATCCTCTGAACAGCTTCCTTGTTACACATCAGAGGGCAGCAGCGGGTTTAGGCCAATACAACTTTCACTGTGTTATTCTGCCATGATTAACAGTACGATGATAGGGATCAATCGTTAAAGGTCAAACGGCAGAAGACAATTTACGTTAATACCAATTTCATTGGATTATAGTGATGCGATTACGATAAAATGGTATCGATGTTAAGTGTCTCGAGAACTAGACTGAAGACAAAGTGAATAGTAACGAAGTTGACTTACAGACAACAAATGACGCCCTTGGCAAATGCATTCATAACTGAATAAATAGACTAAGCAACTTTAAATATGCAAGTCTTTCACCAAACTTCTTCGCTACACACTGCATCCCAAAAGGCGCCCAATACAGCGAGCGCCGACCCGATTGGACACTTTCATCGTGACATTATTCGCCACCAAGGCTGCCTCTTGTGTCCACTACAGACCAAGCGTTCTTACTAACCGGCTCTCGCTCCGCACGGTTACTCGGTCTCACGCGCGCCACCTCTTGCACGCATCATGAGCGCCGAAACGGTATGATCTGTGGAGTAGAATCGATAGGAAGAAAGCAGGCATGGCACAGTAAATGTGTCACTATGCAATAGTATGATGTCTGTGATAAATATTCATTGGAAGGAGAGAGTATTTTATGAAACAGTAGATAATTTTTTGAAAAATAAAGTATAGATTGAATGTAAGTTATAAATGTACTGACGTACTGTACATAGGTGCAAGGTCTTAGCTACAGGGGTGTGGATAAAACCAAATACAGGAAGGCCATATAAATTGCTGTGTGTATAATAACTAGTGTGGCATGCTGATCCTGAAAATCTAACCCCATTATCCACACCTCGCTTTTGAGAGAAGTTTTAAACATAAATTGGTGGATTGCTAACAACAGTATTCTGTTAGCTACAATGTGTCAAAATTTTGTTGGAGATTGTTGTTAATGTTAGTAATGTAATTGTAATGTTGTGCAGTTGTAATGAAAATGCTCTACTGGGCGAACTAAAAGCTGTATTTTTGTGAGAAAGCGACACATAATCACCGGGGGAGGGAGGAGGGTTCTTTTTTGTGTAAGGCAGTCCCTGCTGGTAGCGGCAGACGCGCGGGGTGTTGTAAACCCGACCACTAACCTGATTCATTTTCCGAAGCGCGGCCCACGCAGTATTTTCACTTCCGGAGGGATATATAAATTATTCTGCACATTATTAGTGTCATGTGAAGCAATATTAGCGTGTAATAGAGCTTAATATTGTCAAGTTCGTAATTAAAAGGCATTCCTTTCCCTGCTACGAAACGTTAACAACGGTTCTATAACACGCGATTCGGACATTTAAAATACAAACTCCAATCAGTCCCTGGTGGATTTGATGGGTTCGATTACACACCATAATACGCAACTAAACCCAAACTAAAATCCTGCAACGGTGCGGCCACGGGTCGTCAGGTTGCAGGCTAATTTGAACAGGAGACTCTTGAAGAAATGTGCATATTATTCTGTTTAAGAGGTAGAGGATTGTGGTTGTTTTGGGAAAGGAGACTGTACTGGTAGTTAGGACAGCTTGGCTGTGGAAGTGGAAGGGTAGCCCACAAGATAGACAGATAACAGTATTCACAATTACAAGCACCCAAACTTTAATGATCTTCCTGCAATAAAGGCTCTTAACAAATCTCATTTAAGCAAGGACATAAACTTGGTTACAAACATATGTTAACCTTCAACCAGTGAATAGCCCCAATAAAGAATTACCAATCAATACAACGTAGATAAAGGACTGCTTTACAAGAATGCTTGAATTAAGTAAAATCATGAAAGCTAAGTTACAAATTTTATGTTAAGTTTCAAGAGGTGAATAACCCCAATAAAGAATTCTCATTTAAATAAAACATACACTCCTGGAAATGGAAAAAAGAACACATTGACACCGGTGTGTCAGACCCACCATACTTGCTCCGGACACTGCGAGAGGGCTGTACAAGCAATGATCACACGCACGGCACAGCGGACACACCAGGAACCGCGGTGTTGGCCGTCGAATGGCGCTAGCTGCGCAGCATTTGTGCACCGCCGCCGTCAGTGTCTGCCAGTTTGCCGTGGCATACGGAGCTCCATCGCAGTCTTTAACACTGGTAGCATGCCGCGACAGCGTGGACGTGAACCGTATGTGCAGTTGACGGACTTTGAGCGAGGGCGTATAGTGAGCATGCGGGAGGCCGGGTGGACGTACCGCCGAATTGCTCAACACGTGGGGCGTGAGGTCTCTACAGTACATCGATGTTGTCACCAGTGGTCGGCGGAAGGTGCACGTGCCCGTCGACCTGGGACCGGACCGCAGCGACGCACGGATGCACGCCAAGACCGTAGGATCCTACGCAGTGCCGTAGGGGACCGCACCGCCACTTCCCAGCAAATTAGGGACACTGTTGCTCCTGGGGTATCGGCGAGGACCATTCGCAACCGTCTCCATGAAGCTGGGCTACGGTGCCGCACACCGTTAGGCCGTCTTCCGCTCACGCCCCAACATCGTGCAGCCCGCCTCCAGTGGTGTCGCGACAGGCGTGAATGGAGGGACGAATGGAGACGTGTCGTCTTCAACGATGAGAGTCGCTTCTGCCTTGGTGCCAATGATGGTCGTATGCGTGTTTGGCGCCGTGCAGGTGAGCGCCACAATCAGGACTGCATACGACCGAGGCACACAGGGCCAACACCCGGCATCATGGTGTGGGGAGCGATCTCCTACACTGGCCGTACACCACTGGTGATCGTCGAGGGGACACTGAATAGTGCACGGTACATCCAAACCGTCATCGAACCCATCGTTCTACCATTCCTAGACCGGCAAGGGAACTTGCTGTTCCAACAGGACAATGCACGTCCGCATGTATCCCGTGCCACCCAACGTGCTCTAGAAGGTGTACGTCAACTACCCTGGCCAGCAAGATCTCCGGATCTGTCCCCCATTGAGCATGTTTGGGACTGGATGAAGCGTCGTCTCACGCGGTCTGCACGTCCAGCACGAACGCTGGTCCAACTGAGGCGCCAGGTGGAAATGGCATGGCAAGCCGTTCCACAGGACTACATCCAGCATCTCTACGATCGTCTCCATGGGAGAATAGCAGCCTGCATTGCTGCGAAAGGTGGATATACACTGTACTAGTGCCGACATTGTGCATGCTCTGTTGCCTGTGTCTATGTGCCTGTGGTTCTGTCAGTGTGATCATGTGATGTATCTGAACCCAGGAATGTGTCAATAAAGTTTCCCCTTCCTGGGACAATGAATTCACGGTGTTCTTATTTCAATTTCCAGGAGTGTAGATAGGAAAATGCCTTACCAAAATGCTTGAATTGTGTAAAATCATGAAAAGCTGAGTTACAACTTTTCTCACAAACTACTTAGGAATTTACAGAAAATAAACAAATCTGATCTGTTTAACCAGAAGGTAACTGCCAAGTCCAAGCGACCGAAGCCACTCAGAGCGGACGACCGCCCCAGCGCTGGTCATCAGCCGACATCGTCACGGCCCAGTGGCCACCGTGCTAAAACAGACTAACGTTTCGGTAAGCGACCGACACAACACAGGAGTGACAGTGACTGAAAGTCGGCGTACGCCTTACGAAACACGGCTCACCCTGAAGCGGGAGCAGGCACAGCTGACTAGCGGCCATACAACCGCGAGCAAACAAATCTCACGCCGCCCGTACTAACGCGGGAAATGATAGCGAGCGACAAGACGCCACGCGCAAAGCAGGAACAGTTCCTACCCCTCCACCACAGAATGTGCCCTGTCTCCTTGTTTGTGGTAATGTAATTTACAGCACACAAGAAACGATTTAATAATGCCATTAGTTCAACGCAAGATCAGTGAACAGTTAGGTCCAGTAAAGATTTACCAACGGATTTACCTTCAAACCAACTTCCGGACCATCGGCGGAAATTATTAAACTTGGCATGAGTTTTCACCAGACCGGTAAACAAGAAATCAAATTAAACAGTTGCCAAAAATACAGTCACGATACGCAAGCCCTTCAAGACCTTGCTATCTTACTCAGTTATCATTAATGGCGAAACATACACAAATGAATGACAAGAAATTCACCATTGAAAGCAAAAAAGAACCCACCACAAAGGTTAAATTAATTAATTTGCAGACGAGCCAGTCACTGAAAGCTCAATTCCACAAGATTAGGACTAACCTCACTCGGCAGCAATACATTTGTGTGCGTGGTAACTAGGTTGCCCAAACAGGACTCCAAAACCCAAAACAACAGGTTACACGTTAGCTGTCTTCTTCTCGGATACTAGGCACCACCGGGCTAATACAATCGCGGCAAAAAAAATCTCTGAAATTACAGATGCTTGCAACAAAACAAATGAGTCAGGGTGCATGAACGTAAAGCACAAGCCACTGTTTCAGCCGAAGCGTAACCTTTTCAATGCACATACGCACAGAACAACACACGTGGGTATGGTGTCACCGCCAGGCACCACACTTGCTAGGTGGTAGCCTTTAAATCGGCCGCGGTCCATTAGTATACGTCGGACCCGCGTGTCGCCACTGTCAGTGATCGCAGACCGAGCGCCACCACACGGCAGGTCTAGAGAGACTTACTAGCACTCGCCCCAGTTGTACAGCCAACTTTGCTAGCGAAGCTACACTGACCAATACGCTCTCATTTGCCGAGACGATAGTTAGCTTAGCCTTCAGCTACGTCATTTGCTACGACCTAGCAAGGCGCCATTACCAGTTTATATTCAGTGTAACAACGTCTAAACAACACCGATGTTCTCCAATTGTGGATTAAAGTTAAGTATTCCAAGAACTACGTTCTTTTCTTTATAGGATAATTACTTTACCTTGTTCCAGACCTCACGCCAATCTGCGTGAGCTTAACGCGAGCCTTTCGGCTACCTCCGAGTGGCTTGGCTCTCTTGCTACGCCACTACAGTTGGCGACGAGCTAAATCGCGTTTGTACCAATTGATCTTGCCTTAATTTACTTGTGTCATGGCTTCGCTACAATCTCCGGATGTACTGTCCGAATTTTATCGCTTGCAGAATCAACAGACGCAGGCATTATTGCATTCCCTTGGACAGCTCGTCCAGGGTCAATGTGCAATGCAAAAGTATGCGGCCGCCGCCGCTCCACCGCTACCGCAGCCACAACATGCAGTTGCACCACCTTTTCGTCCTTTTGATGCGGCACTGGAAAGCTGGACGGAGTGGTCCCGCCAATTTGGATTCCATCTCGCCGCCTACAGAATTCAAGGTAACGAGCGGCAGCCTTTCTTATTGTCCTGTGTAGGCGTCCAGATGTACCATGTGATAGTGAAATTATTTCCCCGATGCGACGTAGCAACTCTGTCCTACGAAGAAATTTTGTCTGCATTAGATGCCTATTTCAAAGAATCAGTCAATGTAGTTGCAAAAAGGTATGCCTTCTTTCGTACAAAACGTACGGCCGGTCAAACTAATCGGGAGTGGGTTGCAACTTTGCAAGGCCTTACTAGGGATTGTGCTTTTGAGTGTCAATGTGGACTCCCTTATTCAGATACTACGGTGCGTGATGCAATTGCACAGAACGTTTCTGATGTTCGCATACGGGAACAGATTTTGAAACTAGTCAATCCCTCCCTTCAACAAGTGATAGACATATTGGATCGGCAGGACACACTTGACTTTGCTCAGGAATCATTTGCAACTTCGCCAGCCATGTGTCACGTTAACCGGCCCGCCGGGCGCGCTGCAGGGCACAGTCAACAGCCCTCGCGCCCGTCCGCGCAGCTGCCACCAAGCTCTCCAAAACGTGTGCCGCGCCAGCAAGCAAATGCAGTGCTAAAGTCATGCCCGTGGTGTGCAACTAGACATTCGCTTGACAATTGCCCGTAACGCCAAGCTATTTGCTTTTTCTGTAATAAAAAAGGACATGTTCAGAGTGTTTGCCAGAAAAAGCTTAGATCGGACACTAACAACCTTTCCAGGCCCTTTGCTTCGCGCCGGAATCGGAATCGAACCAAGACTACTCAGGCTCGTGACCCTTCACCCATGGAAATTCATGTAGTTAATTCCACTCCGCCCAGTGCCACTCTCTCTAACAGTGACTGTGTTCGTCCCACAAAAAGTGTGCGTCGACGTCGCCGGAAATCACGTCAATTAGCAAGTGATTCTGTACCAGTGTCTGTTCACGTTGCACGAGACAGTCGCTCTTGTCATCAGCAGGACAATAAACTTTTTGTAGACTTGGACATTCATGGCCACGTAATACCATTCCAGCTCGATACCGGAGCTGCAGTTTCATTGATCAATAACGACACGTACAAACAGCTGGGCAAACCTCCGTTGCGTGCCGCAAATGTTAAGCTAACTACATATTCAGGACAAGCTATCCCTGTGTTAGGACAGTGCAGCCTTCTTGCAACATACAAGGGACAAACAAAACTTGTGTCTTTTTACATCCTTCGTTCTTCTTCTGCCATGACCTTGTTTGGTTTAGATTTATTTAAGTTGTTTAACTTGTCTATAGTCAATCAGGTCCTATCAGTGAACCAGACTGTGCCTTCAGCCAGTGTTTCTCGTCTATGTGAAGAATTGCAGACAATTTTGCACCAGGCCTTGGTTGCGCTAAGAACTATAAAGCACATTTGGAACTGAAAGTCAACGCGCAACCTAAATTTTTCAGAGCGCGCAATGTTCCCCACGCATTGCGTGATGAGGTCGCAAGAACATTACACGAATTGGAATCACAAGGTGTAATTGAACGCGTGCAGGCTTCTCTCTGGGCATCACCCTTAGTAATTTTGCCAAACCCTTCTGGAAAATTGAGACTTTGTGTGGACTTCAAGCCAACGGTGAATCCACAATTAGTGACTGCAACTTTTCCTTTACCCCGCCCGGAAGATCTTTTTGACAAACTGTGCCCGGGTAAATATTTTTCGAAGTTGGACCTCGCCGATGCGGACTTGCAAATACCAGTGGACGGCGAATCCCAGCGCATTTAGTGGTTAACACGCATCTTGGTTTGTATAGATTCAGGTGTGCATCCGCCCCTGCATTGTTTCAGCAATATCTGCAAACAGTTTGTGCGTCGGTCCCTACTGCAGCAAACTATCTGGACGATATTGTGATCTCCGGAAAGACTGAATAAGAACATTTAGCCAATCTCAGAACATTATTTCAGGTCTTGCGACAAAATGGTCTTCGCTTGCGGAAGGACAAATGTGTGTTTTTTGCTCGTGATTTACCATATCTGTGACATGTAATCAATGCCCAAGGCATACATCCCACTCCCGAGCACCTCAGTGCCATACAAGACTTGCCTTCGCCGCAGAATTTGAAGCAGCTACAGAGTGTGCTGGGAAAAATTAATTATTACAACAGATATGGGCGCCACGCCTCTTCCATTTCAGCTCCGCTTCATCGCTTACGCCGTAAAGGTGTTCCGTTTGTCTGGACGACGGAATGCGAACGCGCCTTTCGCCAGTTGAAATCGGCGTTGCTTTCAAATACTTGCCTTACGCCATTCAATCCCCAGAACCCCTTTTGTTGATGGTAGAAGCATCGGATTTCGGGATCGGTGCTGTGCTTGCGCACAAAGATGGATCGCATGATCGCCCTATTGCCTTTGCGTCCAAATTGCTCTCGTCTGCGCAAAGAAATTATTCTCAGATCGAGAAAGAAGCATTGGCTCTCGTGTTTGGTGTTACTAAGTTTCATGATTTCTTGTATGGTCGTTACTTTACCATCATCACAGACCACAAACCTTTGACATCGCTTTTTCATCCGCTGGTCTCTTTTCCTCTCGCAGTACCGCTACGATATCTTGTATCGGTCCACTGCTACGCACGGAAACGCTGATGCGTTGTCCCGTTTGCCTGTTGCTGAGGATAGAGCATTCGATTCTTCCGAACTTGCTTGCATGTTCATTGATGCGGAAACCGATGACGTGGTCGAATCGTTTCCGATTGATTTTCGTCGTGTAGCTACAGCCACAGCTGCTGACCCTGTCCTTGCTACCGTTCTGCGTTTTGTTGCTACGCAATGGGCCTTGTCAAAGTCACGGATCGAGGATCCGTTGGTTCGCAGATTTTTTGCACACAAGGAGAGACTTTTTGTACGACGTGGTGTTTTGCTGTTGCGTTCTGATAATGATCAGTCCAGGGTCGTGGTCCCACGTTCGTTACAGTCCTCTGTCATACGGCTTCTCCACCAAGGACATTGGGGTATAGTGCGAACGAAACAACTTGCTCAGCAGCCCTGTACTTGGTTCGGAATCGATGCTGCGATTACGAATATGTGCTCTTCTTGCATGGCGTGTGCCGAACAACAATCCGCCCCACCGCGGAAATTCTTTGCATGGCCAAAAGCCACTTCTCCTTGGCAACGCTTGCACATCGATTTTGCTGGCCCATTCTGGAATGCTCGATGGTTGGTCGTGGTCGATTCTTTCAGTCATTTTCCTTTTGTTGTCCGGATGTCTTCCACGACGTCATCTGCCACCATCCAAGCGTTGTCTGCTATCTTTTGCATTGAAGGTCTTCCGCAGACTATTGTTTCCGACAATGGCCCACAATTCATGTCCACAGAATTTCAGTCATTCTGCAAGGCCAATGGTATTCAACATCTGACATCCGCGCCGTTTTCGCCTCAGTCAAACGGTGCCGCTGAACGATTGGTCCGGACTTTCAAGTCCCAGATGTTGCAGTTGAAAGAGTCGCATTCTCTGGAGGACGCGTTATTGCTCTTTTTGTCCTCGTATCTCTCTCAGCCCCGAGATGGTCGGTCGCCGGCTGAGTTGCTCCACGGTCGTCCTCATCGCACCTTGATGTCTTTGCTGCATCCGCCGCATCAGGTTCCTGTGCAGCGGCAGCCACCTGCTTTTGCTCCAGGCGACGTTGTATACTATCGCAACCATCGAGGTTCACGGCGTTGGCTCGCAGGGCGCATTCCTCGCTGCCTCGGCCGCGCTATGTATCTGGTTTTGGGGGCCTCTGGTGAGGTGCGTCGGCATCTCAATCAGCTGCGCCTCTGTCGTCGCACGGGTTCTGCCGCTCCCCGTCTGCTTTCAGCGACGGTGCCGTCCGGTCAGCGCCCTTGGAACCCATCTACTGGCTCGCCTCATCCCCAGGTGTTACCGACGATGCCTTCCATTTTGCCCCATGGCGACGCGCCGCCGCCGTCGCCGGTCCTCCCGCCGGCGCCGCCCGCAGTGGACGCGTCGCTGCAGCCGCCGGGCGCCTCCCTGGGTCACGCTTCGCCGATCGCTTCCCGTGCCCAGCTGTCCTCCGACATGGAACTCTTGCCCGCTCCGGACCAGATGTCGTCTTCGCCCGTCGGGTGCACCGCCCCGATGGAGGTCGACTCTTCGGCCCCTCCTGTCTCTCTACGGGCGCATAAACCGCATGTTGGCGTGCACCCTGGACTAGGTTTTCAGGCGTTTCCTAGCTCCCATCGGACCGAATGGCCGGGTGCGGGTGGCACAGCCTCGCCTGTTGTTAGGCTCCCCACCTCGTCGTATACGTCAACATGGGGTCCTCCCCACGGCGGACGGAAGCCTTATAACACAACCGTACGCCGATTTGCGGGGGAGGAATGTGGTGTCACCGCCAGACACCACACTTGCTAGGTGGTAGCCTTTAAATCGGCCGCGGTCCATTGGTATACGTCGGACCCGCGTGTCGCCACTGTCAGTGATCGCAGACCGAGCGCCACCACACGGCAGGTCTAGAGAGACTTACTAGCACTCGCCCCAGTTGTACAGCCGACTTTGCTAGCGAAGCTACACTGACCAATACGCTCTCATTTCCCGAGACGATAGTTAGCCTTCAGCTACGTCATTTGCTACGACCTAGCAAGGCGCCATTACCAGTTTATATTCAGTGTAATAATGTCTAAACAAGACCGATGTTCTCCAATTGTGGATTAAAGTTAAGTATTCCAAGAACTACGTTCTTTTCTTTATAGGATAATTACTTTACGTTGTTCCAGACCTCAAGCCAATCTGCGTGAGCCAATCTACGTGGCTTGGCTGTCTTGCTACGCCGCTACAGTGGGCATAAAGGGAGCAGCACATGCGTACCATGCAAACTATACTGCGCCAAAATACGACCCACGTCACGTCCACAAACAGGAGTACCGCTGCCGGAGCTGGTGTCTGCTCGCTGGACTGCCGCAACCCTCTGTCCCCGGAAAGGGATGCTGACTGCCGCCTTGCTCAACGCTCCCTTCCCGGCCGTGCACAACAACTCTTCTCTTGTCGCGCCAGAGTGCGGCCGCAATGTCCGTTCTCCCCTGCTGTCCGCCCCAGACTCCCGTACTCGCACTCACTCCCTCGTTAGGACCCGCTCCGACAGGAGGCGCTCGCGATCGCACATAGTGCCAACCTCATTCAGATGAGTAATCGATAGCGTCTTGCGCCCGAGAGCCGCGCCACGCCTCAGAGACCTGACAGCGAGGTCAGCGGTCTCATCGGATTAGGGAAGGACGGGGAAGGAAGGTGGCCGTGCTCTTTCAAAGGAACCATCCGAGCATTTGCCTGTAGCGATTTAGGGAAATCACAGAAAACCTAAATCAGGATGGCCGGACGCGGGATTGAACCGTCGTCCTCCCCAATGCGAGTCCAGTGTGCTAACCACTGCGCCACCTCGAAGAAGTAGAATAGTTTGCGCAAGGGAAAAGGGATACTACACACTGAGATTACAGGGACAGGAGAATAAACATTTCCAACTCTCCGTAGTCCAGCAATACTTCATTGCACGGGTGGGTCAACATATTCCAGCCAAAAGGCGTAAACATTTTGGCGTAGTTAGTTGCTCACCATGAGTTCGACATCTGTGCTACTGTGTTTGAGTGCGAGCGAGCTCAGCAGAAAAGTCTTCACAACGAACGCCTTCGTTGCTCTCATAAAATTAAGTAAGATGCACTAGATAGGAGTGAAACGCCTATCAAGGACCTGAAGGAGTAGTTACGGCACTCAAACAAACCCTTTATTAAGATGTAGTCCGAGGCCACTGACCATTCCTAATAAATGGGACCTATTCGGTTGTTAAGAATGGCATCTCACACCAAAACCTCTTCCAAATTCAGTTAAAAAATGGTTCAAATGGCTCTGAGCACTATGGGACTTAACTTCTGAGGTCACAGTCCCCTAGAACTTACAACTACTTAAACCTAACTAACCTAAGGACATCACACACATCCATGCTCGAGGCAGGATTCGAACCTGCGACCGTAGCGGACGCGCGGTTCCAGACTGTAGCGCCTAGAACCTCTCGGCCACTCCGGCCGGCTCCAAATTCAGTATAAGCAATGTGACCAGCGGGCAGACTAACAATAGGATCGATGGCATTCATGTCATTCGGACTCGATTCGTTGATTATTGCGGTGTAAGGTTTCGCGTAAGATTGTTCCAGTATTGTCACACTCTGCCGGATATACTCTCTTCTCTCACTGCCTGGTGTAGTGACAGCAGTCTAGAGATAACTGACGCCGGATTCGAGAACGGAAGCTGCCATTGACGGTTTGTCCATGGGTCCACCACCACCATTCCAGTTCTGGAGATGATATGCTCTGACACTTCTCCCTCACACAGACCAGAGGGCTTCCCTAATCGGTGGGACAGGATCAGTGAACATCACGACATCGGACTTCATGGCAACCGGCACCTCGATGTGACTAATGGGACAAGGTGGGCAGTGACCAGAGAGGGGTTGAACACTCTCAAAGTGGCGTGGGTTACACATGCACCACGGTCACCCGTTCTTCGATGCTACCTGCTGCATGGAAAGTACCTACAGATCAGCGTGCAAGCATCCTGCCATCCGGTTCTCGGCGCTTCAGTCCGGAACCGCGCTCCTGCTACGGTCGCAGGTTCGAATCCTACCTCGGGCATGAATGTGTGTGGTGTGTGTGTGTGTGAAATCTTATGGGACTTAACAGCTAAGGTCATCAGTCCCTAAGCTTACACACTACTTAACCTAAATTATCCTAAGGGCAAACACAAACACCCATGCCCGAGGGAGGACTCGAACCTCCGCCGGGACCAGCCGCACAGTCCATGACTGCAGCGCCTTTGACCACTCGGCTAATCCTGCGCGGCTGTGCTTAGGTTAGTTAGGTTTAAGTAGTTCTAAGTTCTAGGGGACTGATGACCTCAGATGTTAGGTCCCATAGTGCTCAGAGCCATTTGAACCATTTTTTGAACCCGCCATCGCCAGACCACGAGTCGCTGGCCGATGCTTCTCGCTGGCCAGTGCTTCACGCGATGGAGCGACCCCCTTCAGTGTGCCACTGATGACAACAGATTCTACAACGGCCTATGCGGAAACAGGTCGCCGCTGGGACCACAGCTACGAGATGTTTATTGATCAATAAATCGAGCAATAATCAGTATCAAAACACCCCCCAAAGATCCTTAGAACAAATATCCTGACAAAACAGTGGGAGACAGGGACTGGGCAAACCATAAGTGCTTTCTGTAGAAATAAACAGCTGCCAGGGACAGAAAAAGATAGGTTTGTAGCTCAGTTCTGTGTTGATATGAGACATGATCATTGAGAAATTCAGAAATGAAACTATTAAAAAGCCTTCGAGGTATGATGTTACAGGAGTCTGTTGAAGATCGAGTGGGAAGTGAAATCCTAGAACAGATGAAGAAAAAATGTCTACTAATCGCATGTTATTGTTGTTGTAGTCTTCAGTCTTGAGACTGGTTTGATGCAGCTCTCCATGCTACTGTATCCTGTACAAGCTTCTTCATCTCCCAGTACCTACTACAACCTATATCCTTCTGAATCTGCTTAGTGTATTCATCTCTTGGTCTCCCTCTACGATTCTTACCCTCCACGCTGCCCTCCAATACTAAATTGGTGATCCCATGATGCCTCAGAATATGCCCTACCAACCGATCCCTTCTTCTAGTCAAATTGTGCCACAAATTTCTCTTCTCCCCAATCCTGTTTAATTCCTCGTCATTAGTTATGTTATCTACCCATCTAACCTTCAACATTCTTCTGTAGCACCACATTTCGAAAGCTTCTATTTTCTTCTTGTCCAAAATATTTATCGTCCACGTTTCACTTCCATACATGGCTACACTCCATACAAATACTTTCAGAAACGACTTCCTGACACTTAAATCTATACTCGATGTTAACAAATTTCTCTTCTTCAGAAACACTTTCCTTCCCATTGACAGTCTACATTTCATATCCTCTCTACTTCGACTGTCATCAGTTATTTTGCTCCGCAAATAGCAAAACTTCTTTACTACTTTAAGTGTCTCATTTTCTAATCTAATTCCCTCAGCATCACCCGACTTAATTAGACTACATTCCACTATCCTAGTTTGGATATCGCATAATAAATCGAAAATATTGAATGGCTGTGTACATATTACATGTGTTGCTATTGAAAACATTAGTTTAGGTGATGATGGAAGAGAGTAATAGTAGGTGCAGCCCTAGATGTGAGTGCCTTAGTCAGACTGCAGATGTTGCGGAACGCAACAGTCTAGCTGAAACGACGAAGACAGCTGGCAAGCGACAATAATGGAGAGTTGCATCGACGTTAGGATTGATGACCAGACGCTACAGTTTATTGATTATCAGAAACTTGGAAATCCCCTCTTTCTATTTTGAACGTAAACTGAGTACATAACATAACTACCTCAAAATATTCCCCTTTTTTACAAGATTTATGCCCAATAATAATCACTAACACTATCTTAACTGGGTTTAAGTGAAACATTGAGAAGTTGGAAACACTAGAAAAATATTTCATGAAGGTAACGCTACGATTATACCCTCTAACTTCCCGTCACTAATAACAAGGATGACGGTGAACTTCCTTATAGGCAGAACTCTTGCAGTGGAGACGTGAAACCTCAGGTTGTAATCATAGTGCCTAAGGAACATGTCATATGACTGTCATGTCGAAAATAGTCCGGAACACCATGAAGTCTCTTAGTCTCGCCTACACTAACACCTTACTGGCTGTGCTAATTATGCAAAGTATAAAATTATTCCTGGTAATGACAGCTATTCTTTGAATAATAATTCCGCTGAACGTGGATTGTACTTTATAACTGGTTGTCAGGTCAAATACTGTCTCATGAGAAATTTAAGTGCACTTGGAAACAAATTAGGACTCGAGTTAATTTTATGAATTACTTAGGAATGTAAATACATGGAAAGCAGTTTATAATAATTCCTTATTATTGGTCATTAATTCAATAAACAGTGTCAAAACAGGATGACATGTGTGCTTTGATGAACCACTTGGAGTACTATTTAACGAAAAAGTGAGAAACAGAAAAAAAGGAAATTCCGTACACAATAGAAGCCTATGAGCAATATCAGAAGAGTGAGAAAGTAATAAATAACATACTATAATTTCAAGGATGGTCAAATGAAATACCACTATTGTTCTGAGAGCATGGAACAGAACTCGTTCTTTCAACAAATCTGGACACGACTGAAAGTACCTCTATAGCCTCAAAAACATTGCAAACATATTACGTCAAGATTGTAACACTACCGTCTACTTCGAAATTAGCAGTACACAGAAAATGTTATTCCTGTGAAAGGATACATATCTGACCGTGATCGTGTGATGGAAAGACGTAGCATGGGAAGCAGTAGCAGGACATACGGGAGTCGAAACAATGTTCTATTAGTAATAAAATAAACAGCAATTACGTAAAAGGAATTGGTCGCCAGCCTAATTAGACAAAGCTGTACCAAGTACTAGCATAAAGAAATTGAACTATTGGGATTGACTTTACTTGAAAATCAAACACTGTTTTTCTGATAAGATACAAGAGCAAATGATGTGCCAGAGATTTGACATGGACTATACAGAGATCGATGAGTCAGGCGAAATACCCTCAGACTTCAAGAAGAATATAATAATTCCAATCCCAAAGAAAGCAGGTGTTGACAGATGTGAAAATTACCGAACTATCAGTTGAATAAGTCACAGCTGCAAAATACTAAAGCGAATTCTTTACAGACGAATGGAAAACTGGTAGAAGCCAACCTTGGCGAAGATTAGTTTGGAATCCGCAGAAATATTGGAACACGTGAGGCAATACTGAACCTACGACTTATCTTAGAAGAAAGATTAAGGAAAGGCAAACCTACGTTTCTAGCATTTGTAGACTTAGAGAAAGCTTTTGACAATGTTGAATGGAATACTCTCTTTGAAATTCTGAAGGTGACATGGGTACAATACAGGATGCGAAAGGCTATTTACAATTTGTACAGAAACCAGATGGCAGTTATAAGAGTAGAGGGCCAGGAAAGGGAAGCAGCGGTTGGGAAGGGAGTGAGACAGGGTTGTATCCACGATGTTATTCAATATGTATAATGAGCAAGCAGTAAAGGAAACAAAAGAAAAATTCGGAGTAGGAATTAAAATCCATGGCGAAGAAATAAAAACTCTGAGGTTTGCCGATGACATTGTAATTCTGACAGAGAGAGCAAAGGACCTGGAAGAGCAGCTGAACGATATGGACAGTGTCTTGAAAGGCTGATATAAGATTAACACCAACAAAAGCGAAACGAGGATAATGGAATGTAGTCTAATCCAATCAGGTGATACTAAGGGGATTAGGCACTTCAAGTAGTAGATGAGTTCTGCTATTTGGGGAGCAAAATAACTGATGATTGACGAAGTAGAGAGGATATCAATGTAGACTAGCAACGGCAAGAAAAGCGTATCTGAAGAGGAGAAATTTGTTAACATCGAGTATAGATTTGAGTGTCAGGCAGTTTTTTTCTAAAATTATTTGTAATGCTACAGAAGAATGCTTAAGATTAGGTGGGTAGATCACGTTACCAATGAGGAGGTACTGAATAGAATTGGGGAGAAGAGGAATTTGTGGTACAGCTTGACTAAAAGAAGGAATCGGTTAGTAGGACATCAAGGCATCAAGGGATCACCAATTTAGTGATGGAGGGAAGCATGGAGGGTGAAAATCGTAAAAATCGTAGAGGGAGACCAAGAGATGAATACACTAAACAGATTCAGAAGGATGTTGGTTGCGGTAGTTACTGGGAGAAGAAGAAGCTTGCACTGGATAGAGTAGCATGGAGAGCTGCATCGAACCAGTCTCTGGACTGAAGACCAGTACAATAACATCTGCAAATTACAAAAAGAAGCTAATTATCATCACAGGTAAGTGATTACTAATGGTTCGGCACCATTATATTAGAAAAGGGGTTCTTTCGACAGTTTAGTTATTGGGAATTAGTTCATTGAAATAGTTTTCAAGCAAGTATATCTTTTATACTGATTATTATTTACATTCTCAAGTAGAATTCACTTCCTTGTACTATTTAGCGCAATTGGGACATGTGAACCTCGGTATTGTATACTTTGAATATTTGTAGCTATTTGCTTACTGCAGTGCACGCAAGTTATCAGAATGAAAGCTGCACTTCTTGATTACTGTTATTGTGATATACAATTTAATTCTGGCTCAACTAGTAGCATGGGGACCCAGCAACTAATCTATCGATAGACTCAAATCATTACTGGACACTCTAGTCACAACACAATCTGAGAAACACTGTTAACTACATAACACATGAAGTTATAAACACTGTTATTTCAATAAAAAGAATATTTAAACTTAATATCTCAAATCAGCTCATAGTAATTTAACTTTAACAATACTTTTATGCAAAATTACGTGGAGTATTTCTAAGCTTATGCTCACTAAATAATTACATACTTTACAGTTTCACAGTGTTAACTGTGGAGTTGTGCTATTCAGTTCATTAAAATAGCATACACTGAATTATCGCAGGACTGGGGATAGGGGCCTGGTTAGGAAAACGACTTAGGATAAAATATGAGTGCTCAACACAAAATTAATAGAACAGAAACTTATTGTTGAAAAAGAAAGCGCATAACAAGTCCATGAATGGACTCAGGTCAGAGTATGGGGAGGGACATCTGAACCAAGTGTGCTGCGTCTGACGTCGGTGAAGCTGCCGTTAGCAGAGAACTGTTCAGATGTTGATGTGTGTGAAATCTTATGGGACTTAACTGCTAAGGTCATCAGTCCCTAAGCTTACACACTACTTAACCTAAATTATCCTAAGGACAAACACACACACCCATGCCCGAGGGAGGACTCGAACCTCCGCTGGGACCAGCCGCACAGTTCGTGACTGCAGCGCCCAAGACTGCGCGGCTAATCCCGCGCGGCAACTGTTCAGTTCGCGGCACTAAAGCAAAACAGTCATCACATGAGGAAGCAAGCCACGGCGGAGACAGACCTACAGCAACGTCTTGGATTTGGAAGTTGTGCAACTTATAAATTTTGAAAATTTTATGATGTTTTTATAACGTATTTTAACCTCGATAAACAACAGATTTTAATTAAGTAATTTCAACGACAGCATTCACACCAAACAAACAAAAATTATCATGAAATCAGTACGAGTGTACTTACAGTAAAAATGGTGGCATTCAACCATAATTGCAGTCCGTCATTCAACGCAACATCACGTTTCGAGAGACAACGCTCTTATCATCAGGTTGTACAACCTAGGCCGTGAGGTGAAAAAGCTGAAATGCTACGTCTACCTCGGAGTGTGAGTCATCGTCTTACATTATAATCGATAATCCTGTCAGTGGACGTCCCATTTCACACCGTACACTGCACCAGGTCGCGGCCTCCTCATCTGCTGTAGGCTTCAGTAACGTCGAGTTGAGACAGGAGGTTGTCGTGAACTGCCACGTCCGCTGTATTACTGTGTAAGCGCAACTATCGTCTGAACCAAAATACTGTTCTATTGGTCGCCTATATTTTCCTCATTTCCTAAGTCTACAGTCACCAGCGTCTACCTACTTCGTAAAAGAGGCACTACAAATTTATTATTATGTATCTGCCTTGAAATAATTCTTCGGAGGTGTTAAGAAATATCATTTCGCTGTTATTACCTTGCATATCCAGATTACTGCTACGTTTATTTTCATCAATGCCCATCTCCAGTTCTTCCGGCAACTAGACTTTCTCCCCCCCTCCCCCCTAAGGGCGAGATTTAATACTCATCTTATATGCCGTTGGCAACGGCCTTGCCGCAGTGGCTACACCGGTTCCCCTCAGACCACCGTAGTTAAGCACTGTTGGGTGTGGCCGGGACTTGGATGGGTGACCGTATGGGCCGCCACGCGCTATTGCCATTTTTCGGGGGGCTCTCAGCTTCGTGATGCCAATTGAGGAACTACTCCACCGAATAGTAGCGGCTCTGGTCACAGAAAACCATCATAACGACCGGGAGGGCGGTGTGCTGACCACACGCCCCTCCTTTCCACATACTCATCTGAGGATGAACGTGGGTCGGATGGTCCCGAAGGGGCACTTGTGGCCTGACGACGAAGTGCTTTTTTTTTTTTTTTTCTATGGCCTTAAGGGGATGGCCTGTTTCCTATACATAATTCACCATAGTTGATTTCTCGTAAGCATGTAGTCTGAACGCATGTTTATGATTCTTTTGTATGTACGAAAATTTTCTTCCTGTCTGTCGAATACACTTTGCATCACAAATGCGCAATGAATTTTACAAACTCCCAATTATTCGAATGAATTTATCTTCCGACGTCATGTTGCCGGTCATACCTCGCTAGTCTGTTTTGTCTGGAACATTATTTTAACACGATGCGGCTTGAAAATGCTTCCGACCTTTTGTGAAACTTTTCATTTTCTCTTTATTCCTTCCTTTCTTACCACCTTTGTGCAGCAGTTTGTTTACAATATATGCAGGTGACTCAGTCAAAGGACGAAACTATAATATGGAACTTAGAATATTTCTACAAAAAGTACAAGAGCTGTTACAAAACTGTCAGGTAGTCCAACAAAACACCCTTTCAAGTTTCTTATGAGCGATAGAGAGTAGTGCGCTGATTAACATTGAGGGTCAAAAAGGTTTACATATTGCTGATACAAATTTAACCGTAGCTGAGCAACTACACTGAGCTCACAAAATTCACCTCACGGTAGCGACATGCACATATACTGACGGCTGTAGTATCGCTCGCACGCAAGGTACAAAAGGGCAGTGGATTGACAGAGCTCTCTTTTCAGCTCAGGTGAGTCTTGTTGAAAGGTTTCCGACGTTATTATGGCCGCACGCATGAAGGCGGTACGTAGTTGGAACTAGACGCATGTTACGTTCCATTTCGTTAACCGTAGGTTATCAGGTACGTTAGAAAATTTAAAAAGGGAAATGGATAGGTTAAAGTTAGATATAGTGGGAATTAGTGAAGTTCGGTGGCAGGAGGAACAGGACTTTTGGTCAGGTGATTACAGGGTTATAAATACAAAATCAAATAGGGGTAATGCAGGAGTAGGTTTAATAATGAATAAAAAAAGAGGAGTGCGGGTTAGCTACTACAAACAGCATAGTGAACGCATTATTGTGGCCAAGATAGACACAAAGCCCATGCCTACTACAGTAGTACAGGTTTGTATGCCAACTAGTTCTGCAGATGATGAAGAAATTGATGAAATGTATGACGAGATAAAAGAAATTATTCAGGTAGTGAAGGGAGACGAAAATTTAATAGTCATGGGTGACTGGAATTCGTCAGTAGGAAAAGGGAGAGAAGGAAACATAGTAGGTGAATATGGATTGGGGGGAAGAAACGAAAGAGGAAGCCGCCTTGTAGAATTTTGCACAGAGCATAACTTAATCATAGCTAACACTTGGTTCAAGAATCATAAAAGAATGTTGTATACCTGGAAGAATCCTGGAGATACTAAAAGGTATAAGATAGATTATATAATGGTAAGACAGAGATTTAGGAACCAGGTTTTAAATTGTAAGACATTTCCTGGGGCAGATGTGGATTCTGACCACAATCTATTGGTTATGAACTGCAGATTGAAACTGAAGAAACTGCAAAAAGGTGGGAATGTAAGGAGATGGGACCTGGATAAACTGATGGAACCAGAGGTTGTAGAGAGTTTCAGGGAGAGCATAAGGGAACAATTGACAGGAATGGGGGAAAGAAATACAGTAGAAGAAAAATGGGTAGCTCTGAGGGATGAAGTAGTGAAGGCAGCAGACGATCAATTAGGTAAAAAGACGAGGGCTAATAGAAATCCTTGGGTAACAGAAGAAATATTGAATTTAATTGATGAAAGGAGAAAATATAAAAATGCAGTAAATGAAGCAGGCAAAAAGGAATACATACGTCTCAAAAATGAGATCGACAGGAAGTGCAAAATGGCTAAGCAGGAATGGCTAGAGGACAAATGTAAGGATGTAGAGGCTGTCTCACTAGGGGTAAGATAGATACTGCCTACAGGAAAATTAAAGAGACCTTTGGAGAGAAGACAACCACTTGTATGAATACCAAGAGCTCAGATGGCAACCCAGTTCTAACCAAAGAAGGGAAGGCAGAAAGGTGGAAGGAGTATATAGAGGGTCTATACAAGGGCGATGTACTTGAGGACAATATTATGGAAATAGAAGAGGATGTAGATGAAGATGAAATGGGAGATAAGATACTGCGTGAAGAGTTCGACACAGCACTGAAAGACCTGAGTCGAAACAAGGCCGCGGAAGTAGACAACATTCCATTACAACTACTGACGGCCTTGGGAGAGCCAGTCCTGACAAAACTCTACCATCTGGTGAGCAAGATGTATGAGACAGGCGAAATACCCACAGACTTCAAGAAGAATATAATAATTCCAATCCCAAAGAAAGCAGGTGTTGACAGATGTGAAAATTACCGAACTATCAGTTTAATAAGTCACAGCTGAAAATACTAACGCGAATTCTTTACAGACGAATGGAAAAACTGGTAGAAGCGGACCTCGGGGAAGATCAGTTTGGATTCCGTAGAAATGTTGGAACACGTGAGGCAATACTAACCTTACGACTTATCTTAGAAGAAAGATTAAGAAAAGGCAAACCTCCGTTTCTAGCATTTGTATACTTAGAGAAAGCTTTTCACAACGTTAACTGGAATACCCTCTTTCAAATTCTGAAGGTGGCAGGGGTAAAATACAAGGAGCGAAAGGCTATTTACAATTTGTACAGAAACCAGATGGCAGTTATAAGAGTCGAGGGGCATGAAAGGGAAGCAGTGGTTGGGAAAGGAGTGAGACAGGGTTGTAGCCTCTCCCCGATGTTATTCAATCTGTATATTGAGCAAGCAGTAAAGAAAACAAAAGAAAAATTCGGAGTAGGTATTAAAATTCATGGAGAAGAAGTAAAAACTTTGAGGTTCGCCGATGACATTGTAATTCTGTCAGAGACAGCAAAGGACTTGGAAGAGCAGTTGAACGGAATGGACAGTGTCTTGAAAGGAGGATATAAGATGAACATCAACAAAAGCAAAACGAGGATAATGGAATGTAGTCAAATTAAATCGGGTGATGCTGAGGGGATTAGATTAGGAAATGAGACACTTAAAGTAGTAAAGGAGTTTTGCTATTTAGGGAGCAAAATAACTGATGATGGTCGAAGTAGAGAGGATATGAAATGTAGACTGGCAATGGCAAGGAAATCGTTTCTGAAGAAGAGAAATTTGTTAACATCGAGTATAGATTTAAGTGTCAGGAAGTCGTTTCTGAAAGTATTTGTATGGAGTGTAGCCATGTATGGAAGTGAAACATGGACGATAAATAGTTTGGACAAGAAGAGAATAGAAGCTTTCGAAATGTGGTGCTAGAGAAGAATGCTGAAGATAAGGTGGGTAGATCACGTATCTAATGAGGAGGTATTGAATAGGATTGGGGAGAAGAGAAGTTTGTGGCACAACTTGACTAGAAGAAGGGATCGGTTGGTAGGACATGTTTTGAGGCATCAAGGGATCACAAATTTAGCATTGGAGGGCAGCGTGGAGGGTAAAAATCGTAGAGGGAGACCAAGAGATGAATACATTAAGCAGATTCAGAAGGATGTAGGTTGCAGTAGGTACTGGGAGATGAAGAGGCTTGCACAGGATAGAGTGGCATGGAGAGCTGTATCAAACCAGTCTCAGGACTGAAGACCACAACAATAACAATAGGCAATTCAGTATTACGAGATCTACAGTGTCAAAAGTGTGTCGAGAATACCAAATATCAGGCATTTCCTCTAATCACGGATAACATGGTGGCCGACGGCTTTTACTGATTGACCGAGAGCGGTGGGTCTTGCGTAGAGCTGTCAATGGTAAAATACAAGCACCACTGACTGAAATAAGTGCAAAAATCAATGTGGGTCGTAAGATGAAAGTATCCATTAGGACAGTGCGGCAAAATGTAGTGTTAATGGGCAATGGAGCAGACGAGCAACGCGAGTGCCTTTGCTAACACCACCACATCGTCTGCAGCGCCTCTCCTGCACTTGTGATCATATCGGTTGGAATCTAGACGACTGGAAGACCGTGGCCTCACCAAATGAGTTCCGATTTCAGTTCGTATGTACTCTCTTTGGCAAAGAGGAGGAAATTAAGTAGTGATTCCCAAATTTTTACGCCTCACTCAAATCCGTATATGCATGTAATGCAATCTCCACCACAGTTTCCACTCCCATATGATGCAACACAACTGCAACACCATAGTAGAATATACGAAACAGGCGCGTATCAACAAGCTACACAACTGCAACCCCATGGAAGAACATTTGATGGAGGCGCATGTAAGCCATCGACAAGTGACAGTCAACAACATTAACTGTATTACTGATTTTATTTTACAACAATAAAGATGAATTTCACTAAGAAACAGCATGTTTTCAATAACAATTTTCCCGTGAGCAACCCTATACGTTTTAGTCAAATTTATGTGTCAATTCTGACTTTACCAACTAAATATTTCATTTGTGTGTACCAAACACGTTTCGTCTATTCATGCTAGGCATTCTGAGTGCTCAATAACAACAAGAAAATTAATTAATTATAAATATTCTGAGAAGAAAATTATTTTCTTTCTATTACACTAGTTTGTATTTCAAAACTTCTTTTCTGAAGTCACGTCTATTTTTAGGTGATCTTGTATATTTAGTGCACGCTGAATTAGAAAATGTAACTCACTTTGCTCAATCAGGTCAGGTTTCTTCCCTACCTCAATTTTCAGGTAGTGGCGATTCAAGCGTTCGAAATTTTTAGGTTCGTCACGAGGCAGAATTATTTCCATGTCATATTGCAGTAAGCCGGAAAGTAGCATGACTTAAGTTTCCTAAGTGAAAGCAATATTGTTACAAAACGAATCGAAAGTGCAAGAATTGTCCTGACCGATTTTGCTGCATATTGGATAAGTCATTAAGCCACACTAGAAGTTAAACACCACTCCTTTTGTGACGAAAATGTATCTTCAATTCTTTGCAGCTAAAGCATCTAATAGGCAAGACCTTCCCTTTCATCTGGTTTGCACAACGTTAAGTCACAAGCCCACCACTTTCACTGCTGCACATTAAAGTTGGTTTGATGAGGTTCTATATGATGGCAGTGAACAAAGAAACTAGAGCTTTTACTTTGTTAAAACAAATTTCCGTGTTTCATTGAGATTAAATTTAATGCAGGTATTTTTGATGGCCCTCAGATCAGCGAGCTTATGAAAGACAATTCGATGAGAGTGTGGAGGATACAGTGATAAATGCCTGTATGGTATTGAAATCTATAATAAACATCTTTCTTGGCATCTATATGAGCCCAAAACATGAAAATACAGTCTAGAAATCTCGGCAAAACTTCAAAATACATGGTGTTCATACGTCAATAAAAATGCACTTTCTCAGCTCACATTAGATTACTTCGCTAACACAACTGTGGGGGCTATAGACAGGGGCAGGGTGAGCTTCATAAAGTGTATCAGAGTCATGGAGGAAAGTTACCAGGTTCGCTGGGATGAGAACATGCTTGTGCACTATTCTTGGTGCCTCAAGAGAGACATTCCAGTTACAAAACACTTACGAAAGTCTTTGAATAGAGCATTTCTTCCATAAAATGATGTTAATGTACGATCTCGTATACACGATTTAGACTTCATCCAAATATAAGACAGTTTTCAAACCATAATCCGCATATTTATGTTGAAAAATTTCTTAAGTGCCTTATTTAAAAAATGAAATAGCAATAAAACCTGACCTGACTCAACAAAACGAATTTCATTTTTTATTTCAGCGCGCATGAAATATTAAGAATCAGCCTATAAAACAACGACCTGAAAAACAATGGAGACCAGTAAGACCACTGAAAATGCTTAACGTGAATAGGCGAAACATGTTTGTACACACAAATGAAACATTCAATAGCGAAATAAGTTTTTTCTTATCTACATGATCATAACTGAAGTAGCAACTAGGGAAAGTAGCTGAAAATATTGAAAACATTATTTGTAATTTGATTAAAGTGTGAACCACTTACTCTTAAATATATTGGCTGCAGTGTGTCAAAGATGGCGCAACACGTTTCGGAGATGATTTTTTCCAAGCAGCTGAGGTGAAATGGCACAGCTGTATTTCAGGTCTTCATAGCTTCTGCCTGTAGCCAGAAATCACAATGTTGCTACTAGTCGCGCCTCAGCACTGATCACTGATGGTAGCTCTTATATGCGGTTCTTTCTTCTCGATTTTAGGCCGTATGAGATCCAGTAGTTCAAAAAAAGTATTGTCATGCATACGTAAGAAGTTTTTATAGTCTGTAGGCTCTTGAACTTGGAGGGTACGCAACAGATTTATGTGAGAAAACTTGGATTTATCTCTCAACCACTCTTTTATCCATAAACGTTTCTTTTTCTTGTCTTCATCTACACATAAAATCACTGCTGCAGCCACAGCAAGTTTTCCTTTTTGTTTTGACCTGGTGAGCGCTGCCACACGACTGTGCGCTCGCAGGTAGAGGCCGGCCAGTGGTCGGGGGTGGGGGGTGGCCACACACAGCCCGACTTGTCGCGGCTAGCGTTAGCGAGCGGTTTGGCGGACCGGTCGGGCTGTGAATGGGCTGCTTAAGAGCTGATGGTAGGGTTCGAGTGTGGTGAAGACCCCACGCAGCTACAAAGCCATGAACCCAAGTGTCAACAAGGCACTGTGCCAGCTGGTAGAGGATCGATAATGGTGAGGGCTGTGTTTACCTGGAATGTACTGAGTAATCTGGTCCAGGTGCACCGATCACTGACTGGAAATGGTTATGTTCAGCTACTTGTCGAGCGTTTGTAATAATTCTGGGGCTTCATGTTCCCAAACAAATGATGCGCCATGTCACTAGGTGACGACTGTTCGTGATTGATTCGAAGAACATTCTGGACGACTTGTCCATCCAGGTCGCCCGACATGAATCCCGTGGAATATTTATGGGCTGTAATCGAGAGGTCAATTTTTGCACAAAATTCAGCACCGGCAATAATTTCGCAGCTAAGGACGATTGTAGAAGAAGCACGGCTAATTATTCCTGCAGGGGACCTCTAGCGATCTGCCAAGTACATGCCAGTTGTTGAACTGCGCGGGGCAAAAGAGCTGTCACATGATATTACCCGGTATCCCATGGCTGATTGTAGAATCTAAATTTAAAATTGTAATGATTTACAATAATTTATGTGTTTTATGCCCTCAAATAACAATCGGGTCATTTTTACCCCAGGAACTATGTGTATGACGTCCTCGTTATAGTAACGAAATCAGTGGTTTTCTGCTATATTCATCTGTCTGAAGGATTTGATTACTAAATACGAGACTTAGAAATGTGTCCCGCAAGGATCACATTCGACATAGACCTTTTCTCGTTGGAATACGATGCTAATTGTTCCTGCATACATGCATTGTTGTTGTGATATTCTGTCCGAACACAGATTTGATGCGACTCTCTATGCTTGTCTATTCTCTGCATAACTACAATAAACGAGATCCATTGAAACCTGCCTGTCGTTCTGAATCATTCTAAGAATTTTAACCAGCACTCATTCCAGCATTACCAAAATTACTAGTCCTCAATGGCTCAAGATGCACCTTATCAGTCAATCCATTCTCCTAGTCAAGTTGTGATACAAATTTCTTTTCTCCCCAAATCGATACAGTTCTTTCTGATTTGTTTATCTACCCATCTAATGTTCAGTATTCTTCTGCAGCACCACATTCTAAAGCCTTTCACCACCCTCCTCTTTGAACTGCTTGTTTTCTACGTTTCACTTCCGTTCCAGGCTGCAATCCAGCCATCCTAATACAGAAACTTATATTCGATGTTAACAAATGTCTTATTGTCAGAAACGCTATTCTTGCTGTTTGCATTGCTTCTTCTTGTGTCCTCTCGAGATCGGCCATCCCCAGTTCCTTTGCCGCACAAATGGCTAAACTAATATACTCTTTATAGAGTCCCGTTTCCTGATGAAATTCCCTCAGCATCGCCTGATTGCATTCGAATACATTGCATTATCCCTGTTTTACTTTTGTTGATTTTGGTCTTATAACCTCTTTCCGAGACACTCTCTACCCCGTTCTACTGCTCTTGCAAGTACTTTGCCGCCTTTAACTGGACTACAATGTTATCAGCTAACCGCATAGTTTTTATTTCTGCTCCATGAATCTTTTCTCCAATTTCATTCACTACTTGCTAGATGTACGCCTTTCAACTACTGCTTTTCTTTCGTGTCCTTTGACACCTTTAACTGCTGTCTGTTATTTGTATAAACTGTCGATAACCTTTTGACTCCTTTGTGTTATGAAATAAACATATTCTGTTTTACTTCTTCTAATTTAAGAATTTCGAAGAGTGTATACATGTCAACATTGCCAAAAGTTTTCGCCTAATCTGCAAATGCTGTAAGTTTAGGTTTATCCTTAATCAGACTGCCTGCTGATAATTTGCAGGGTCAGTGTGGTCCTGCGTGTTCCTACTTTTATCCGGCAGCAAAACTGATCTTCTTCGAGATCGGCATCTACCAGTTTCTTCATTCTTCCGTAGAGAAACTGTGTCAGCAGTAAGTTGCAAGCATGACTTATTAAACTGATATTTGGTAAAATTCATGCCTGTCAGCACCTGTCTTCTTTTGAATAGGAGTTACCGCATCCTTCCCGAAGAGCGAGAGTATTTCGCCAGTATAATACGTTTTTTAATAGGAAACGGAATGGTTTGGCATATTAATGTTCTTGAAAAGTCACCAGAGTTGTCGTCATCTTAGAGAAGCAGAACGTACTTCAACGAAGGTAACAGTCATTAATGTGGAAAGATCAAAATAAATAATATCCGCATTTTCTTATTCGTACTATCACATGCCTACGATTAAAGCGAAACATGCGACAAGAATTCAAAATAAGAACAGTTTCGGAAGCAGTATAACTGAGTGGAGAGCAGAATGATATGACACAATGCCCTGCAAAACTTAAGGACGAGATAGGTAATGTGACATATTAAAAACTCGGCGAAAATAAATAAAATTGCGGAAGGATGATGCCAGGGGTAACCTTGTCATGCAGAGGAAGATGGATCTCACATGGAGTGACGTTAGCGCGACTATAGCGCCAAATGGGGCTGTCCTTGTAACACGAGGCAGTTGAAGGAAAGGGGAAAAGGCAGTGATTATCAATCAGCGAGCAGTTAACAGTGCACTGCAGTAGCCCAGAGACAACATTTGGATGACTTCATACGTGAAAGGAATCATCGGGAAACTCGAATAATGAGGAAATGGTGAATGTCGGTAACCAGGACTGTAAACAAACTGTTTTGCTATGTGGCAATGGAGTGGTGATGCTGGGGTTTACAGCCATACGTAATAACATTGCAACAAGAAAGCTCCATTCTTTTATTACACGCAAATATTTGAGCAGAAACTTGATTCAAGAGGTGAAACCCCCGTTAACCTTACAAGGAAATCGATGTAATTATTTTTATAATACAATATTCTGAAAGCTGAACGAATAAAGCTTTCTTTTAGGTAAAATTTTTAAGATCAATAAACAGGGAACAGTTTCAATTGAAACTTTCATCCCCCCCTTTATAAGCAACAAGGAGTATTAAGACTGCAGCTAATGAATCAGCATGACAAAAGTGTGCTTAGAATGAACGAAAACAACTTTCAAATTGTGTACTGGATTCACCTTCCTGCATTCAAAACAAACAATTTTACAGCTCCCACAGATAACGTATTGCTCAAAAAATAGATCGTATCAAGTCACTCGGGAGACATAAATCGCACAGATCTCACTAGCAATTAAAAAGAAAAGTTTTAAACTTACGTTCTGAGTCCACCGTCCTGCATTTCAGAATAAATAATAGTAAAACGACCACAGGTAATCCTTACACAACAGACACGTCATGTGCTACGTTGAACTGGTAGCTCATACGTTACGATTGCCCTCATACAGCCCTGCTCCCAAAACATGAACGACACCTTTTTTAATAATAATCAGATGAATAAAACGATATACAGTACTAAAATGACTAGCATACAATGAAACAAATATGATTCTTGTAAAGGTAAGCACGCCTTTCCAAAACCACATGGGCTCATTACAGTAACCACGATGCGCACAATTAGTGCACTCAATACAACCGGTAAGGAAACTAAATTTATTTTACGCAACTGGTTGCTTATTATTTCATTATTCACTACAACAGTTGCAAACTGCCATCTCGACCAACATCACCTTTTTTCATGTGTCTGTTTAGCGACCCTCAGAGTCGACAATTTGGCGAGTGGCGGTGTGCAGCAGTTCTAGCGGCCCTTCTGCGTATAACTCTTCGTGCTCACTCGACCACGTGCCCCGACCCAACGGGTCACCATGGCAACGACTGGTAGCCACTCTTGATCAGGCGTCTCTGTTGCACCGAGAAGTTTACGTGGTCCCCGTCCGGAACGTTCTGGCCTCACGCTGCCAGCAGCACGGCTGCACGAGCGCGACCGGTCCTGGGGCGCCCTCTCAGGATGCCGAAGGCGCTGCTAGGCGGGATTTCAGATGGCGGCCGGCCTGTGTGGCCGTGCGGCTCTAGGCGCTTCAGCCTGGAACCGCGGGACCGCTACGGTTGCAGGTTCGAATCCTGCCTCGGGCATGGATCTGTGTGACGTCCTTAGGTTAGTTAGATTTAACAAGTTCTAAGTTCTAGGGGACTGATGACTATAGATGTTAAGTCCCATAGTGCTCAGAGCCATTTGAACCATTTGAACCATATTTCAAATGGCGGCTGCTGGTGCTGGAAACGAATCGTCACATGTTTGATAACAACAAACTGACGGGCTCCTATCAACACTATGATGCAAATGCATCTGGACTAGTGATGGGCTAAACTGCGATTTTCCGATATCAGTGATTTCTGTGAATGCTACTTTTCAGTATCTGTTATTCTTAACTGCGATTTGTCGCAGTTAAGAGTCGCAGTTAAGGAACATAGCTCGTGTATCCCTCCGCCACTGCTATTTCTGCGATTTCTGCTACTTCCGAGATTTCTGCGACTTCTGCTACTTCTGTGACTTCTGCGATTTCTGCTACTTCTGTGACTTCTGCGATTTCTGCTACTTCTGTGATTTCTGTGACTTCTGCTACTTCTGCGATTTCTGTGACTCCTGCGATTTCTGCGACTTACCACTGTATGAAAAAGTTACATCTGTCAACACAGAAACTTGCATCGCAACAAACCTGTCATTGGCAAGTATGTTTTACGTTTTTTCTTCCGTTGGCTTTAATTTTGTGTTAAAGAAACAACTGTGAAAATATTAATAGTGTAATTAATATGTAAGTAGCCGTACAGTACCGTAATAGTTCGTATTTAGAAAATGAATTCTAACATATTGTTATGTTCACAGGTACCTGAACTACATTTCAGTCACTCAGTAAAGTGATAACTCAAAATATCATTGTCAACAGATCTGAAGAAATTGCCACTGCGTCTTTAGACCATTTTCGTCAGACGAGAGGTTAGTTTCTAAGCGTTTCGATGGACTTAATTACTTCAGTGAGATCGTTCTTGCAAATGTGATATTCATTATAGCAAATATTAGCAATCTACTCTGTCAATTATATTGCTAGTAATTAATGACAGCAAAAATTGTTTAATAATCCTTGTGTTTTTGCAGACACAGTTCTGACTCTGATTACTGGTTGCTGTACGTATCTATCCACATCGAGGCTGTTGGGAGAGACTCGTGAAGATTCAATACAGCTCTTAGAGTATTTGCAGTTTAAAAGTGAAATAATTGTGAAATAAGTGTGTGAATGATTAAACTGGGTTTTATTAAAGTTGTTGTGCGATTTTAAAGGAATAATAAATGTCAAATACAGTGAGTGAATAATAAAAATCTCATTTTCCACATGTTTAAGCCGTCCTATACCCATAATTTTCCGCCACTTACTTATTGGTAAACACTTGTTGGAGAGCGACATGCCGCTCCCCCTCCCCCCCCCCCCCTTTCTCCACAATCTTGGTGTGACTCTGACCTGTAACATATCCCGAAGTCTACAATATGCATTTTGACGCTGTTGATATGAAAGTGGGAAGTACAGATCTTCCAGTTAAATCAGGAATAGCTTAAGTGCATTACTTGAAAGTAACACAGGAAAAGCTTACTTACGTAGGTGGTAGTAGTGTCGGCAAAAAGTTCTTGTGTGTGAAGTTGCCATGTAGAACACCAGGTGTAAAACTTTTCTCCCGAGTCTTGAACTGTGTCGGAACAAAAGTGAGGCATTCATATGACTGTTTTCATTTCTCTACACTTATACAGATGTCTGAGTTCTGCTGTGTTAACATTGCAAAGTCCTGTAGACATGTGGAGTATTAACCAAAACTGTCATATTGGAAGCAGAATCAAACACATTTGTTACGTTACTTGATATTTTCAGGAGAAAAGGGCAATGTTGCTTCTTATTAATATAATGCATTCAGAGTCACAGCGGTATTTGACCAACCATAACTGATGCTGAATGTGCATGTCGTCATATAATATGAAAGGCTTATTTCAATAGTGGTACAAGTCCATTACCTCCACTTTTCTGTCTATAATGCTTCTGAAATTAGTGATCCAAACAAACATAAATAAAGGTTCATCTCTAGCAAGAAGCCATATGCTTGAATATTTCTGGTATCTCAACTGCAGATTTTTCAGCGCTCATTTAACTTTACGACTCTGTATCTCAAAATGAACAAAAATGGACTTGTACCACTATTGAAATAAGCCCTTCATATGCACACACAGCACATCGATGTCGTGAGGCATAAGGCTCTCATAACGAAGTACGTACGTCGGTCAACAGATAACACTAGGAAAAGTATGTTAACTGCGCTTTTTAGTTGCTACTTGCGACTCTTAGTTGCGATTTGTCACAGAAATCGCAGTTTGACTCGGTAGCGAATAGCGTAGTATGAACTTTGCTCAACAGATGGGAGTGCTAACTGCGCTTTTTAGTTGCTACTTGCGACTCTTAGTTGCGATTTGTCACGGAAATCGCAGTTGGACTCAATAGTGTATCGCAGAGATGGGCGTAGTACGAAGTTTGACCCACAGATGGCACTGTTGACAGCGCTTTCTAGTTGCTACTTGCGACTCTTGGTTGCGACTTGTCACGGAAATCGCAGTTGGACTCCATAGCATACCGCAGAGAAGGACGTAGTACGAACTTTGGCCAACAGATGCCACTGTTAACCGCGCTTTTTAGATGCTACTTGCGACTCTTAGTTGCGACTTGTCACTGAAATCGCAGAAAGCAGTGCTAAATTCGACCAATAGATAGCTCACGTCTTTGAATGTGATATACTTATTGCGACTGCTAACTGTGACTGAAATCGCAGTTAGATTCTGTAAAGTTGCTACTGTGATATCTGTGACTTCTCAGTCACTGTGATTTCTAACAGATACGCGATTTCCTGCCCACCACTAATCTGGACGAACAAGACAGCGTTCTACACCCTGTGGACCTTCCAATAACACATTTCCACAATGAACTTCATCGAGCTTAAAATCATTTCCAGTGTATGTGCATTTGTCTCTCCCTTCCTCTCCCGCCCCAACCCGCTGCCGTGCCTGCTCTCCATCTTCACACTCTCCACGCCCTTGCCCGAGGTGGCTTCCGCCAACTCCCCCTTCCTGAAGATGTCCTCCTTCCTTCCATATACCCCTCCTATCAGATCTAATCCTCCCCTTCTTTTCCTTCCCCTTTTCCTCCAGGCTCCCTGTCTCCCTACTCCCCCTCCTTTCTCCCTCCTGACCCTTCCTGAGCTTCCCCACATAACCCTACCCTCTCTCTTACCCTGTCCCCTCGCATCTCCCATTGGCTGCTTCCCCCCGCCCCCCCCCCCCTGCCCATCCCCTACACCCAGTGGCAGGCCCCCCTTCCCCATCTCATCACTGTCTTCAGTGCGTCGAAGATCATCACCAATCTGCTACAGTGTTCTCTTCACCTACGTGCATCAGTGTTCTTCTTCAGTGTGCTCCTCTGTTCACGTGTGACACTGTTTGTCTGCGCCTGTGTGCACTGCTAAACTTACTTGTACAACCAGTGCCTTTCACGAACGCCCTCATTTCATTTCTTATATATGTCTCCTGTTTTTACCATTCATGTACGTCTGTTTTGCTGTCTCCACGTTTTCTATCCGTTATTCTGTGGCCGAAGAGTGGCGCCGATAGGCCACTGCCGGCCTACCTTCTGTAAGGTATTAAAATAACAATAAAGGTAAAAAATGTGCATTAACATGGAAGTTCAGAAGACAATAATAATTTTATTTTTAAATTGGAGCCCAGGACTTTGGTATTGCTCCAGCATTGTTTCACGTGCAACCACAGGTACTGACGCCCAAAGAAGAGAAGCTGATCGACGCCATCAACTGCGGCAGCAGATGGCCACTGCATTGTGCAACACACAAGAAGGGACCCAAGTCAAACAGAGGAGACAATTGCAACCACATTTAACAGTGTAAGTAGGCTGTTTATGTTTTCTTATTGGCAACGTTACGTAGCGCTCTGTATCAAAATCACTGGCTGTGCTGTGTGCAGTCTGTGGCTAGTTGGATTGTTGTCTGCCATTGTAGTGTTGGGCAGCGGCAGCTGGATGTGAACAGCGCGTAGCGTAGCGCAGTTGGAGGTGAGCCGCCAGCAGTGGTGGATGTGGGGAGAGAAGTGGCGGAGTTTTGATATTTGTAATAATGGATGTTATGAACTCCCATATATATTATGACTTTTGATGGCTATTAAGGCAAATACATTGTTTGTTCTCTATCAAAATCTTTCATTTGCTAACTATGCCTATCAGTAGTTAGTGCCTTCCGTAGTTTGAATCTTTTATTTAGCTGGCAGTAGTGGCGCTTGCTGTATTGCAGTAGTTCGAGTAACCAAGATTTTTGAGAGGTAAGCGATTTGTGAAACGCATAGGTTAATGTTAGTCAGGGCCATTTGTTGTAGGGATTTTTGAAAGTCAGATTGCGTTGCGCTGAAAGTATTGTGTCAGTGTAAGCACAGTCGTATATAAATTTTTAAGAAAGGGGACGTTTCATACCTTTCCTCCTGTGTTATTCTGGTATGTGTTTGTGCACTCTTGTGTATTGGTGTTTTTCCTGTCTTTATATATTTATCTGATAAGAGATATGTTGTAGAATTTTTCAAATACTATGTTATTTTCTTTGTAAAGATGTTTAGACATTATTTATTCTGTTTTGTTTTAATGCTCATGTGTGAAGTTGATGTTTCGAAAGTTATTCTGATCTTTTATGTATGTACTCATGTCATAATTCCTGTAACACTGACGTATATGTTATATCGATTCTTTTGTAAAGCCTGTACTACAAATGTTCTCTGTATTGTTATGTTCTTTAATGATGTGTTTTGTACCTTTGTAATTGTATTCTTATGCTATAAAATTGTAATTGACACCAGTTCATCATATTATTAACTTGTAACTTCCATTTCACTGCACACGTTTCTGTTGGTCATAGTATATGGACAATATGTGAGAAGTAGGGACTGTTAGTGTTTACACGTGTGTTAATAATTCAGCAAGGAACTGGATAAGAGCATTGCTGGTTCTAAGGACAATTTCAAAAACTTTGTGAGTGCACAAGTGGTGGTTTATGCGGAGAATATAGCTTCTCCGCAAGACTCTTCGATGGTGATTGTGCACCTGCACAGTTGGAACAGATGGCTGCTGGCCGTCTCTACAAGGACTACAGTGGGTCTGCACGTTTGATGTCCCACCAATACCATTATCTCTATAAGGACTATTGCATCTTTGATGGCCCACCAATACCGTAATGTCTACCAGGACTACAGTGGGTCTACTCTGTGATGACCTACCTACCAATATTCTTCAAAACGTTGACTGACTCTGCTGTGGGTTTGCTCCGTTGTGGACCAATACCTGTCTGCATGTCAAGAGTCAGCACTGTCTTTCCGTTGGAAGGACAACACTACTTCTTCAAGATTGCATGGAAATCCACTACTTCCGTGTGCATTTCTTTTACTGCTCAGACTTTGAGAAAAACACTGCAATGTTACTGTGATGAATGATCAGGACTGTCTTTATGGACTGTGAGAAAATTTTAGCTTTTGACCAACATTGTATCAATAAGTGTGTGCCTTTGATTTCTTTGTTATTGTAATTATGAAATTTTTTTTTTTCAAATCTGTATTGGCTAGTGCCCAAAACAATTTGTAAAATTTTTTTGTGGGGAGCATTGGGGCTATGTAAGTAGGCTGTTTATGTTTTCTTATTGGCAACGTTACGTAGCGCTCTGTATCAAAATCACTGGCTGTGCTGTGTGCAGTCTGTGGCTAGTTTGCATTGTTGTCTGCCATTGTAGTGTTGGGCAGCGGCAGCTGGATGTGAACAGCGCGTAGCGTAGCGCAGTTGGAGGTGAGCCGCCAGCAGTGGTGGATGTGGGGAGAGAAATGGCGGAGTTTTGATATTCGTAAGAATGGATATATATTATGACTTTTGATGCCTATTAAGGTAAATACATTGTTTGTTCTCTATCAAAATCTTTCATTTGCTAACTATGCCTATCAGTAGTTAGTGCCTTCCGTAGTTTGAATCTTTTATTTAGCTGGCAGCTGTGGCGCTAGCTGTATTGCAGTAGTTCGAGTAACCGAGATTTTTGTGAGGTAAGCGATTTGTGAAACGCATAGGTTAATGTTAGTCAGGGCCATTTTTTGTAGGGATTTTTGAAAGTCAGATTGCGTTGCGCTAAAAGTATTGTGTCAGTTTAAGCACAGTCGTATATAAATTTTTAAAAAGGGGACGTTTCAACAGGACAGTAAGGCACCTAATCTGAAGCTCCACAGTGACACGGCGACTGTATGGGGCTGGTCTCTTGGTCCAGCGATCAGTTCATTGTGTTCCGTTCAACACCTATACATGGGTGATGCTGCTTGCGATAGTCCCAGTGCCAGGGAGACTGGTCCAACGACGAAGCGGGTCGCGTGCTGCACTCGGAAGAGTGCAGATTCGGTCAGAGTAGTGACTGTGAATGCATCCTCGTATGGTGAGAGGGGGGTCACACTTGATGCACCCGTGAACATTGTCGGACATGTTCGATCTGGTGGTCCTGGTGTTATGGTGCGGGCATTCACAATGTTGCATGACATTACTGGCCTACAAATTTTGAACAAGGTACAATCACTATTCAAGGTTTTTCTGACACTGTATTCCTTCCCTATCAGCATGTTTTCAGGGGTACATTCGACCCTGATTTCACAAGGATTTAAAGTAACTTACTCTTGCCCAAACAGGTGTGCATTATCCAGGAACACACATTTTCAATAACTTGCCACCAGCCATAAAAAGCTTCACAACCAATGAAATTCAGTTTAAGAGAAGCTTAAAGGATTTATTGCTGGCCAACTCCTTGTATTCCATTGATGAATTTCTTAGTAGAACCAACTAATTTGTGTGTGTGTGTGTGTGTGTGTGTGTAAAATAATATACACTCCTGGAAATGGAAAAAAGAACACATTGACACCGGTGTGTCAGACCCACCATACTTGCTCCGGACACTGCGAGAGGGCTGTACAAGCAATGATCACACGCACGGCACAGCGGACACACCAGGAACCGCGGTGTTGGCCGTCGAATGGCGCTAGCTGCGCAGCATTTGTGCACCGCCGCCGTCAGTGTCAGCCAGTTTGCCGGAGCTCCATCGCAGTCTTTAACACTGGTAGCATGCCGCGACAGCGTGGACGTGAACCGTATGTGCAGTTGACGGACTTTGAGCGAGGGCGTATAGTGGGCATGCGGGAGGCCGGATAGACGTACCGCCGAATTGCTCAACACGTGGGGCGTGAGGCCTCCACAGTACATCGATGTTGTCGCCAGTGGTCGGCGGAAGGTGCACGTGCCCGTCGACCTGGGACCGGACCGCAGCGACGCACGGATGCACGCCAAGACCGTAGGATCCTACGCAGTGCCGTAGGGGACCGCACCGCCACTTCCCAGCAAATTAGGGACACTGTTGCTCCTGGGGTATCGGCGAGGACCATTCGCAACCGTCTCCATGAAGCTGGGCTACGGTCCCGCACACCGTTAGGCCGTCTTCCGCTCACGCCCCAACATCGTGCAGCCCGCCTCCAGTGGTGTCGCGACAGGCGTGAATGGAGGCACGAATGGAGACGTGTCGTCTTCAGCGATGAGAGTCGCATCTGCCTTGGTGCCAATGATGGTCGTATGCGTGTTTGGCGCCGTGCAGGTGAGCGCCACAGTCAGGACTGCATACGACCGAGGCACACAGGGCCAACACCCGCCATCATGGTGTGGGGAGCGATCTCCTACACTGGCCGTACACCACTGGTGATCGTCGAGGGGACACTGAATAGTGCACGGTACATCCAAACCGTCATCGAACCCATCGTTCTACCATTCCTAGACCGGCAAGGGAACTTGCTGTTCCAACAGGACAATGCACGTCCGCATGTATCCCGTGCCACCCAACGTGCTCTAGAAGGTGTAAGTCAACTACCCTGGCCAGCAAGATCTCCGGATCTGTCCCCCATTGAGCATGTTTGGGACTGGATGAAGCGTCGTCTCACGCGGTCTGCACGTCCAGCACGAACGCTGGTCCAACTGAGGCGCCAGGTGGAAATGGCATGGCAAGCCGTTCCACAGGACTACATCCAGCATCTGTACGATCGTCTCCATGGGAGAATAGCAGCCTGCATTGCTGCGAAAGGTGGATATACACTGTACTAGTGCCGACATTGTGCATGCTCTGTTGCCTGTGTCTATGTGCCTGTGGTTCTGTCAGTGTGATCATGTGATGTATCTGACCCCAGGAATGTGTCAATAAAGTTTCCCCTTCCTGGGACAATGAATTCACGGTGTTCTTATTTCAATTTCCAGGAGTGTATATAAAGTACAATCTAACTTCTGCACCATTTCAGTGCAGAAATGTGTTCATTGTAAATAAGTATTATAGTAGTTCTATTACATGTTTAGTACCTTATAAATAAAAAAAAACTTTTCTTTATTTTAAATTCAGTGCATTGGTGTTTGTATAATGATTCTTTCATATAGTTTTTCATTAACTGTGGAATCGTACATAAGCTTATTTGTTTGAGTTGTAAATATTTTTCATGTATTATTGTTTTTCTGACATGTTTTACATCCTGGAGGACCTCCTCACTACGGATAAACTGGAATGAAAGTTAATCTAATCTAATCTGATCTATGGATGTCATTGAGCGCCCGCATCGAGCAGTGCAGGTGGAGCAGCTGTTGGATGATATTCGACGAGTAGTCTGGCCTGCCCGTTCCCCCACCTTAAATTCCACGGGCGCGTGTCGGTATCATTGGGAAGACGTGTTGCAGTGCATCGACGTGCACGAACGACCATCCAACCGTTGTCAAGCGTGTTGGTGGAGCAGTGGAACACTGTATCTCAAGTACTTACCAGAAATCCTAAACAACTTGGCCACCAGTATGGGAGCATAGTGAAGAGCCGGCATTACTGGTAATCACGTACCCCATTAGAAACCGTTAACCGCCTTTCGTAATGTTCAGAACACCATCATAAATCACGGCGAGTTGCCTAAGAGCGTCATTTCTGTTCATATCATTACGGGTTTCTTTCAGTTACCCTCTGTACTGTAGCAGTTCTTTCTACGTACGACCCAAGTTTCATCGAGCTATGTTACTTGGCAGTGAAACATCATGAGAAAGTTTCTTTCGTTCTTATATTATGCACACCAGTGTATTTATTACTGCAGTAGCTGCAACAGCTATGGATGTGAGTCTTCGACTCTCATAGAGATCGACCGCACCGTATGTTTTACATCTCCAGCTGTACATCTACATACTGATACCTCTACGTCTATTCTTTGCAAACCACTGAGAAGTGCGTGGCAGAGAGTACTTCCAATTGTACCTATTAATAGCGCTTTTTCCTGTTCATACACGGAAGGGGTGAAGAATGATTGCTGAAACGCCTCTCTGCGTCCTATAATTAGTATGACCTTTCTTCATGGAATCACATGGGAGCGATTCATTGGCAGTAGCAGTATATTCAAAGATTTTTCGTTTGAAGCTGGTTCTTGAAACTTTGTGACTAGAACTTAAATTTTCAGATGATGATGTGTGTCTGTCTTCAAGCGTTTGGAAGTTCTGGTTTTCTCAGCATCACTTGTATACGTCCAATATCCCTTGTTATTCCGAAAGAGTTGCATGTACCTCATCAATATTGCAGGATAGGTTGCACAACTGTTTCACAAGTGATCTGCTGCTTGTTTTAGCTACTATCGAATAGGCGACGGCACAACCACTATCAATAACAAGCACTCCTCAATTCCTCACGATATATTGCACTAAAAAGAAAAAAAAAGGGTTGTGTTGCATTATCAGCCTGTGAGACCCTATGTGGGGTTATCCCTGGAAGACACCATCGTACAAGGTGTTTCAGAAATGGTTCACCCGATTTCGCTGAAATGTATCTTCTACATGAATCTAAATAGAAACTTGGGGTGAATTTTAACTTGTAATGCGACTAAAAACTTTTTATTTTCTAAAGAAGCTTTTGATCTTCTACGCCGGCCGGGGTGGCTGAGCGGTTCTAGGCGCTACAGTTTGGAACTGCGCGGCCGCTACGGTCGCAGGTTCGAATCCTGCCTCGGGCACAGATGTGCGTGATGTCCTTAGGTTAGTTAGGTTTAAGTAGTTCTGAGTTCTAGAGGACTGATGACCTCAGAAGTTAAGTCCCATAGTGCTCAGAGCCATTTGAACCATTTGATCTTCTACATACGTGCACTTCTAATTTTGAGGTACTCTTCACAATTACGTAACGGATCAAAGTTTTGTTTTGAATTTCAGACATCCAACGGATATATGACATATGACAAACATCGAGACTAGGATCATTTCGACTAGACGCACACTTGTAGTGAACGAGGAGTGCGCGAGCTAGCCCAGCAGCAGCAGAAAGAGCGCTAACAGCGTTCACATGAGCTAGCAGCTTATAGCCAACTCCAGGGTACGTTAAAATCCACCCAATGACTCTATCTTCATTTACGTAAAGATGAAAAGTATTGTATAGTTCGATTAAGGTTGTCGAAACGTACAGAAAACACCACGAAACAGTATACACTCCTTGTACGCAAGTCAGCATACCAGCTTCCATATGGCAATGGAAAACTGGAAATTCTCGTTTCCAAAAGTGTCGACAACCTGTGTCCAAATCACAAGACATTTTGAAGAAAGGACACTCATTTCTAATTTTCAAGATGGCACACTAACACACAGCAGTCACCTTTTAACGTCCGCTAAAACCACAGATTTTAATTAAGTACCTTCAAGAATAACATTGTAATTATTATTAATTAGGTGTGGGTGGATATCCTTTACCCAAATGTAACAAATGTATGAGGTGCCTCATGTTGGCAATAGCATTAGGGGTTTATTAATAACGTGGTTTCTGAAAACATTTGTGTTTTGGGAGAGAGTTCCACGAATATGATTTGCGAATTGGGGCGGCTTCATTAAAACAAAGACATTTATTGCTGCCACTTGTCGCCAACTTGTTCATAGTGATGGCAGGTATTATGGATGCTACTATGGCTCAGATCTGTTGTCTCAGATCTACCAGATCTACAAAGCTTGTTGTGTAAACAATGTCCTAGGCAAACCCACACGCATTGAAACCCAGTGGAGGCAGATCGTGAATCTTGGGGGACCAGGCAATGGTATCCCCGCCCCTTCCTTCGGAACGAAGGATCAGGAAACATCCCATGCAGAAATATGGTAACATCACCATGATACCATAATAGTAGGGGGACCGGGCTTCATTCTGTAGGAGAATGAGTCGGGAGGCATATGTGGAACCACGAAGTTCGCCAACGTGTCGGGATAGGTGCTGGCTGTCAGTGGCACACGTGCGCCAAGCGGCAGCGTTGTTCATGAAATGGTGAGGATCGCGTCTCTGTCGACTGCGTATTTAGCCAACAACTTAAAATGTCGAGTTCTTTCGTTATACGGATATGTTTGTCTCTAATTCTAGTCCAGACACCCTGTTGTTGCTCATCATTTTACTGTTGTCTATTGATCTGAGGATGGCTCATGTCGAACCCAAACCGGTCATTTTTAAAAATTAATTCAGTCAAGACGGATAATAAATCCTATCTACGAGGGTCAATCCAAAAGAAATGCACACTATTTTTTTAAATACATCTTTTATTCTACGTGTTTGAAAGTTTTAAAATGTGTAAATACGCCCTTTAGGAACAATATTATCATTTCTCCACATAATTTCCATCCCTCTCAACTGCCTTACGCCATCTTGGAATCAGCGCCTGTATACCCGCACGGTAAAATTCTGGACCAACCTGTTGGAGCCATTGTTTGGCAGCGTGCACAAGGAAGTCATCATCTTCAAACCTTGTTCCACGAAGAGAGTCTTTCAGTTTCCCAAACACATGATAGTCACATGGAGCCAGGTCAGGACTGTAAGGCAGGTGTTTCAGTGTTGTCCATCCGAGTTTTTTGATCGCTTCCATGGTTTCTTGACTGACATGTGGCTGTGCATTGTCGTGCAACAGCAAAACATCCTGCTTTTCATTATGTGGTCGAACACGACTCAGTCGAGCCTGAAGTTTCTTCAGTGTCGTCACATATGCATCAGAATTTATTGTGGTTCCACTTGGCATAATGTTCACAAGCAAGAGTCCTTCGGAATCGAAAAACACCATAGCCATAACTTTTCCAGCAGAAGGTGTGGTTTTGAATTTTTTTTTTTATTGGGTGAATTTGCATGATGCCACTCCATTGATTGCCTCTTCGTCTCTCGTGAAAAATGATGGAGTGATGTTTCATCACCTGCCACAATTCTTCCAAGAAATTCGTCTCCAACATTGTCGTACTGTTCTAAAAGTTCGCTGCATACCGATTTTCTTGTTTCTTTGTGAGCCACAGTCAACAGCCTGGGAACCCAAGTGGCACAAACCTTTTTTAACGCCAACACTTTCAGTATTCTGCTAACACTTCCTTCCCCTATTGCAACGTAGCGTGACAATTCGTTCAGTGTGATGCGTCTGTCAGCAGTCACCTTTTCGTTAACTGTCTGCACATTGTCTGGAGTGCGTGCAGTACGAGGCCTGCCGCTGCGAGGATAATCCTCAATATTGCCGTGCCCGCTATCATCACGTAACCTGCTTGCCCACCGACTAACTGTACTGCGGTCGACAGCAGCATCTCCATACACCTTTTTCAACATCTTGTGGATGTTTCCCACTGTCTCGTTTTCACAGCACAGGAATTCTATGACAGCACGTTGCTTCTGACAAACGACAAGTGTAGCAGCCATCTCTTGCCCAACGTAAAGTCCCGAGCGACTGGGAAAAAAGCGTAGGTGACGCCTGTATATGAGAAGGATAGAAGGACGGATCCTCAAAATTACAGACCAATATCCTTAACATCGGTTTGTTGCAGGATTCTCTAACATATTATCAGTTCGAATATAATGAATTTCCTTGAGACAAGTTGCTGTCCATGCATCAGCACTGTTTTAGAAAGCATAGCTCCTGCGAAACGCAACTCGCCCTTTTTTCACATGATATCTTGCGAACCATGGATGAAGGGTATCAGACGGATGCCATATTCCTTTACTTCCGGAAAGCGTTGGACTCGGTGTCCCACTGCAGACCCCTAACTAGGGTACGAGCATATGAGATTGGTTCCCAAGTATGTGAGTGGCTCGAATACTTCTTAAGTAATAGAACCCAGTACGTTGTCCTCGATGTTCATCGGAGGTGAGGGTATCATCTGGAGTGCCCCAGGGAAGAGTGGTAGGTCCGCTGTTGTTTCCTATCTACATAAATGATATTTTGGATAGGGTGGTTAGCAACGTGCGGCTGTTTGCTGATGATGCTGTGGTGTACGGGAAGGTGTCGTCGTTGAGTCACTGCAGGAGGAAACAAGATGACTTGGACAGGATTTGTGATTGGTGTAAAGAATGGCAGCTAACTCTAAATATAGATAAATATAAATTAATGCAGATGAATAGGAAAAAGAATCCCGTAATGTTTGAATACTTATAATGAAATTTAAAAAAAAACATACATACATAAATGAATTGATTATTAATTTGAAAATGTGGGGGGATGGAAATGTTACTTTAAATTGTTTTTCAAAAAATGGTTCAAATGGCTCTGAGCACTATGGGACTTAACATCTATGGTCATCAGTCCCCTAGAACTTAGAACTACTTAAACCTAACTAACCCAAGGACATCACACACAACACCCAGCCATCACGAGGCAGAGAAAATCCCTGACCCCACCGGGAATCGAACCCGGGAACCCGGGCGTGGGAAGCGAGAACGCTACCGCACGACCACGAGATGCGGGCTAAATCGTTTTTGTTATTTTTTCTTTCAGTACGAACTTTGTTGTAGAACCCCTTATTTACGTGTGGTAATAAAAATTCATTTAGACAGAATTAAGCACATTTAAAATTACGTGAACTTAGTCAACCCTCTCATGCTGATAAATTCATATTAACTGATTAAGAACATTTAGTTGAAAATTGCATAAATTAAATTTTTTACGTATTTCGGCCTTGGCACACATTTTTTAAATGCTGTGGTTTTTTAAAATATTTACTGAATTCTTTCCCGGCGTTAGCTATGGAACACAAGACTGTCTCTGTTAGCAGAAAATGGTTAAATATTGCCAAGCCGACCTGAACGTTTAATTATCATTGATAAAACACACTTCACTATACGTTTAAGTTATTTGCTTTAGAAATTGAAAGAACCAACAGATTGTTAAACTTCAACGTTAACTATCCGCCTATGAATGCACAAATGTGAAACCAGTAATAAATTCCGTCAGTCTCAGGATCGCTGTAAGAGAAAAATATTTTCGTAATTCACTGCTAATTTTATCTGCTCCCGATTTACGGGTTTGGTTAATTTATCTTAGCGGAACAATTTTTCAAATGTGCCGCCGCTCCAAATCGTTCGGTCGCGGCACAGCCCAGCAACACCAACGATAATCGCTAAAAATGCTGAAAATTCTTTAAAGAAATATTTTTGCGATATACTGCAAGGTCACTTGTCCTAGGATATATCACTCAGTTTTTTGAAATCATTTAGCACAACGTCACTTTTCATAATGTTCCCACTACCTACGTGTTACAAATCCATCTCCTACACTTGTTAGTGTTCATTTTCTCTCGTCAGTTTACGGGTATACATAATAAGTGTTCAATGTTTGTCAAAAATCGATTTCATTGACATGTTATGCAGTTTGTGTAAATATTTTGGAATATGTCAATAATGCTGTAGTTGGTGAGCGCTGCGGAATGATTGTTGAGCGGCGCTCGGCGCGGCGCGTCGGCTCCGTGTAGGTCACCGCCCCCGGTGTTGACAGCTACGGCGCGGAGAGGCGTGTGGCTGTCTGGTCTGCTACGGGCTGCTGCGGCCGCTGCATGGCTGAAGTAGCCGGATGCGCGTTGTATATCAGCTCGCCCGTGTGACATCTTCTGCAAGAAGCAAACATGCAGCAAGTTCACAAACAGTGTTCTATCCTTATGAGCATTTTTCCTGCCGTGGGAAAGAACGCACACAGTTATTGGCAGTTATTATTCAGGAGGCCTTCACTAGTCTGGTTTGCACAATGTTTCGTTGTCACAGTAACGCGTTTTATGGGCACACAATATTTTTTCACCATGTCATGACTTGTCATTAGTCACACGCAAGTTTTCACCTTAGAACAAAATGTATCTCTGTAGTCAATGCGCTTTCCTGGCGTCCCTTGACACACAAAGAGTTATAGTTTGACACTAGCTTGGTCGACCGACTGTTATCGACTCACTGTTAGTGTCGTGCTAGCTCCTTGTCACTTGCACACACGGCGATGATACAGTTTCTTATTGCTTCTTCAAAACAACCTCGTGACGTATTGCTGCAGGTTTAACAGTCACTGTCTGTCTCTGCCACACAATACTGCACTTTTGTTTAAGTTTTTTTTTACTTACAATGTCCGTTGTGCAATTTTTTTGTAACAGCACATGCGTAACTTCTTTGTTCGCTCTTTACCAAGGTGTGTGATAATTGCGTACATGGTAACAAATATTAAAATTTCGTATTAGTTTGCCCAAAAATCATCTATATTTATGTTCGAGTAGATTTTATTTGTGCATTCCAGCCGGATTCAGCCATATTATTCAATAACTCCTTTGAAATTATGTCTCACTTTATTTGCAAGGTCCTACGTAACTACAGTGTAGTCTCTGTAGGCTAAAATTGACTTGGACTGTATCGGGCTAGCTCTTTTAACTGATTGGACCTGCACATGCTTCAATTGAAGCTTCTTTGTGCGTAACTTTGCGTTACTTAAATTTGCAATAAGTTTGCCTCCCATGGTGCCCTCGGGTCACTACTGGGTGCATTACTCTCTTTGATAATACTGGTTGAAAATAAAGTTCTCATGGTTTCATATTATTAATATTATACTGGGTTCGAACCTGTCAATCTGACAGCTACACACACACGCGCGCACACACACACACACACACACACACACACACACACACACACTGTACCAAGAAATATTTCAAGTTTGACACACATATAGAATATCATGCAGTACACAAACTAATCACTACTAAAATGTTCCTCCTGACTGATCTCTGTCACAATTTAACACTGCAAATAATTGCACTAATCAGGTTATCTGTGCAGACATTTAGAGCATGTTTAAACTAACACTAATTAAAAAGAAGACATAACACAAATACTGATAAACAAAAGAGAAAGTCAATCGTATTCGTATAACTAAATACTTCTACACTAGTACATTATCTCTACAGATCACACATCATTAATGTTCATTCATTTTCAAAAGAATGGTGTAACTTTTTTACACATAACACATAGGACTATTAGTCATTTACTGTAGGAATATTTTCACTTCCTTACGCGGATACAGTCCCCGTACTCTTCCTGAGTGGGGATCTGCTAGGAGATAGCTACTATTTCCTTCTTGGACCAAGGAATGGAGTATGAGGCTCGACAGTAGGTTTTGTGAGACTTCACCTCGATTTTGTATTGATATCCCTTAACAATTCCTGGTCGTTCTGAAAATACATCTGCATAGTTAGATAATAACTGTACCAAATCCTGCTGTTGCATTGAGTTCAAATTTTCGGACTGTGATACTTTGTTCACAAGTGCGTCCACATTTGCTTTTAATTGTACGTCTGGATAATAGAGATTTTGTCCTAGAGAATGATTGTCTAAATGTAGTATCCACTGATTCCTACATTTTATGTTAATAGCATTACAATTAGGCACAGGTACCTCTTCAGATATGAGCATGGACAATTCTATCCTCCTATCCGTGTTCATCAAACTTATTTTCCCCGAGAAAGGTCGATTACTGCGTCCCTTTCTCTCAAGAAATCTACCCCCAAAATGCAGGCAACCTTTAAACCATTTATACGAGGAACGAGCACGCTATGGCTTCTCTACGATTGCTTGCACATCAATATTGTTAATTTTGATCTCTATTATCACTTGTACTTCGTCTTTGTGCTCCTTTATGCACGTGGGTGGTTCAGTTATTAATTCATGTCCCATCTGTACCCCGTCATTATACCTGAGGAATACAGATTCCCGATGTTTTGTTCTGTATCGGGCTGCTCTCACTCCAAACCTCAGCCGACGATGGAGAGCGTATCTCGGCTGAATCTAGTTTGTTGGATTATTACTGGTGGATGGGTGTGGCTGCTCTGTGTCGCTGACCTCCACTATGTGTAAGTTGTGTTGCGTCGGCCGCCACGGTTGCGCAATTGGCGCATTTTGTGGTGGCGGTCGGTTATTGTCATATCTTTCACTGTTTTGCCGGTCCGGACTGGGCCTCTGGTTCTGTGGCCAAGTTCGGTTTGCATCGTTATAGGTATTAGTGTTCCACGGACCCCTGGCATTTTTCCATCTACTATTGCTTGGTGGGCCTGTTTCATATCGGTCATCGAACCTCCTTTTCCGGACATTATTCACCGGCGGACTATTGCCGTTCCGGTCTCTACCTCTATTCCCGTTTTGTACATAATCTTGTCTCCTATTGTTACCTCCGCCGTTTCCATTATTTGGTGGAGGCGTGTTATTTCGACCATTTCTGTAACCGTTTCCGTTACTTCTAGCCTGTTCAGAGGCTGCCTTAACATCCTCCTGAATCAGGTCAATTGAGTCCAGAACAGACAAGAAATGTTCCATGTCGTTCTCCGGTAAGTGTATAAGTTTTTCCTTTACGTGTATCGGCAAGTGTGATTTCAAAAGTCTGATCAAGTCCCGGGATGAAATCTGCTCGTCCCAGTAACGGGTCTTATTAATGTATTTCTCAAAATATTTTCGCAAATTGCCTAATCGTGGAGAATACGGCTCTGGATTATATACCTCTTTCCGTAATCTCTCCTGAATACATGTTGACCAATATTTGGCCAAGAATGCCTTTTCAAATGGCTCATATGTGTCGCAACTGCCAGCCGCTTCGGTTGCCCATAATGCAGCATCTCCTTGTATGTAAGACATAACAAACTGTATTTTCTGTGTATGACTCCAAACGCCAGGCAAAATGTTTCTAAATCCCTTGATAAATACTACAGGGTGAACAGATTTCTTCTCCGTTGTAAAGATCTGAAACTGTCGGTTTTTAATCAGGCTTTCTTCAATCACTATTTTGGAGTGACATTTGTTTGTTTCGCTAAGATTGGTTGCCTGTTCTGTCTCGCAGTCGCAATTTCTCACTGTTGTATTTATATGCCTATCATTGTTGGACCTGGCAGGCGTGACACACGCCCGTGCGTCGTCGTGCAACAAGCTGTTTTCCAGCTCCGCAAGACGACGGTTTACATCCCGCTGCCACAGCGGAATGTCAGTGTACGCTGCCGCTTTTGGTTCTGCACTTCCGCACTGGAGCCCAAGTCTTTGGCCTCAATCGCGGCGTGGAATGTCAGTGTACGCTGCCGTTTTTAGGTCCTGCACTTCCGCACTGGAGCCCAAGTCTTTGGCCTCAATCGCGGCGTGCACCTTCTCGTCTATTTTTTTGTAAATTCGTTTTCAATTTTGTTCGGCCATTTTCTGCTCTATTGCTTGACTTGTGTCAATTTCTAATTTTTCCATCCTGTTAGCCAGTACACTAATTTCGTCTACGATACTGGCGTTAGCCACCTGGATATTATCTACTCTTTCGCTCAGTTCTTGCACCGCTTTGGGTATGGTTTCATAGTTTTGTCTCAAACTAACAATCTCACTTTGCATAGCTTCCAAAGATTGCATTAGCTACAAGTCTCTCTCATGCTGGCATCGATCACGGTCTGCTTGTTTAGCATCACGTTCTCTATTGCGTTCTGCTTGCATACGTGCAAATTCAGCTTGGAAATTGAGCATGCGCTCGAACATAACCCTTAATGATTGCACTTCTGACACCTCACCACTCTCTGGTCAGTGTCTAGTGCTTGTGGGTGGCACAGTATTTCTACTTTCAACTGAATCACTGGCTGGCAGTGGGAACATTTCTTGCCCTTCTGCCCCCAGATTCTCACATTGTACTTCCTGAACTACGCCACTAACATTACTTTGTGCCCCACTTTCTAACTCGGTATCACTGCTTGGTAACTTGTTCATTATCCATGTTTATATCTTTCTTACTACGCAATCTAACCATAGTCAACAAAAGAAACAAAATCTGAACTAAATATCCTAACACTCAGGTTTCACTGACATAGTCACACTAGAAATGGTCATTTGTTGAAACACACTTATTATATACTACGATGACTAACTACTCGAATGTCCTGTTATAAAAAAAAAAAAAAAAAAAAAAAAAAACACTAACAACAAGCACACCACTAATGATCCGAGAACACCGCACTGAGGCTACTTTACTACCCACAGGACAACTACACTGTAGCTTTACCTTTTGGTGATCTATCTTGGGTGCAGCTGCCCCTGGTATTGTGGTAGGTAATTAATTTTTTCAAATAATGAGCTCTCTTCTTCAGCTTGCCTCTGGGTGTATAGTGTTCTCATGCAAAAAATCATATACAGGTATTACCACACAATATTGGTTAGGCAATACATACAATACATGAAAAAATTATGAATTGTTCTCCAACAAAGTTCGATTACAATAATTCCCTAGTTATCTCATGGGTATTTCGTGGCCACTGCTTATTCGAGCCCCACGTTGGGCGCCAATTTAATGAAATTTTAAAAAACCATATATACATAAATGAATTGATTATTAATTTGAAAATGTGGGGGGATGGAAATGTTACTTTAAATTGTTTTTGTTATTTTTTTTCAGTACGAACTTTGTTGTAGAACCCCTTATTTACGTGTGATAATAAAAATTCATTTCGACAGCATTAAGCACATTTAAAATTACGTGAACTTAGTCAACCCTCTCATGCTGATAAATTCATATTAACTGATTAAGAACATTTAGTTGAAAATTGTATAAATTAAATTTTTTACGTATTTCGGCCTTGGCACACATTTTCTAAATGCAGTGGTTTTTTTTAAATATTTACTGAATTCTTTCCCGGCGTTAGCTATGGAACACAAGACTGTCTCTGTTAGCAGAAAATGGTTAAATGTTGCCAAGCCGACCTGAACGTTTAATTATCATTGATAAAACACACTTCACTATACGTTTAAGTTATTTGCTTTAGAAATTGAAAGAACCAACAGATTGTTAAACTTCAACGTTAACTATCCGCCTATGAATGCACAAATGTGAAACCAGTAATAAATTCCGTCAGTCTCAGGATCGCTGTAAGAGAAAAATATTTTCGTAATTCACTGCTAATTTTATCTGCTCCCGATTTACGGGTTTGGTTAATTTATCTTAGCGGAACAATTTTTCAAATGTGCCGCCGCTGCAAATCGTTCGGTCTCGACACAGCCCAGCAACACCAGCGGTAATTGCTAAAAATGCTGAAAATTCTTTAAAGAAATATTATAGATGACATGGGCAAGCTAATTTACATTAGTAATACACAATTTTGATAAATTATAATGTATTTAGGCTACAACAATAATTCAACTTACATTAGTTTGTAATTTCTCCTCTAATGGCGGCTAAATCTGGATTCAGACAAAAGAAGTCTACTCATTCATAAAATGCTACGTCATAGGTTCCTCTCTCTCTCAGCTCTCGAGGAAGACGACAAAGAATGCACACTATGTATTCCTATTTATGCCACTGAACCGTTAATGTCTCTTTGCAATCTGCGGCTGTATTTTACATTTTTCTTATCGCAGATATTGACATATTTCGAAATTACATTATGAGTATAGAAATATTACAATCATAAATACATCGAGAATATTATTACAGAAAATATTACAATAATAACGAATGTCCTTTGTACAAAATTAAATAATATTTTTTTTGTTAAACAATTACAGTACATACGAACTGCTTCATAGTGTGTGTGCTGCCAGCGAACGTTACATACTCCATTAGTAGTGTAGCGCTTGACACAGTCACGTCGATTAAATATTTGGGCGTAACACTGCAGAGCGATATGAAGTGGGACAAGCATGTAATGGCAGTTGTGGGGAAGGCGTATAGTCGTCTTGAGTGGTACTTAAGTAAATAAATTAGTGAAATCAAAGTGAACTAGAAATTAGAATATAGATGAAAAACTTGGTTTAGTTTAGAGAGTTACATACTCGCAAACAGCGGGCCGAAACAGCAGAACAGAAGAGACAATGACCCTGAAGTCAGCAAATTCCACATAAGCGGGCGCTGTCGATTCAGCCGTCAGGGCATCGCCCGAACGGCTCACGTGTTTCTCAGTTGTCGTATGTGAGCAAAGGCCCTCGCCTACATCCCAAGAGCCAATGACCGACGTTAAGAAGATTCTTCGAGAAGCTATTCAACGTGACAGACGAGGCGATGACCGTGAAGTCGTTCACCTCCAGTAAACTGAAGTGAATAAATACGCGAGACGCAGTGGGCCAGACGGAGGAAGTCAGATGAAGACGGAGACGGAGGCGGAGACAAAGACGAAGACGAGAGACGAAGGAAGAAAAGAAGAGTAGCAGTAGTTTTCAGTCAGTTTAGGTGCTGAAGAGCGTCATGCAAGAAGAGTCTGCATCATGCACAGACGAACCAAGTCCGCCGCTGTAATGGAGTAGCAAGCAGCCGCCGTAGCGCCAGAAGACAGAAGTTAAAAGGTATTTGAAGTCTGATTTTTACGTACCCGGGTGACTCGTGAGGACGGGAAGGAGACGGCCTCACATCAGTAGTCACCTGTGAGCTGGGATGAAGACCTGACAGCCGAAGACTGGCAAGCGGGAGTCCGTGGTTCGAGTCCGGGACACTGGCCTTCCCCCGCCGCGCCGCTCCGCTGGTCGACGCACAACACACGCGGCCGCATAGAGAAGAGAAACACTGGGACGCCACTCCCAAGGTATCATCCGACGCACGATTTCGCTTGCAATAATTAAACGGGCCACCTCGCGCTGCGCTTCTCCAGTCAACTGAGCGAGACAGCGACACGAGATACACACCGCTACGCGTAATCAGACGCCGCCGCCGCCGCCGCCGCCGCCGCTGCCGCAGCAGAAGACTTCACAAACGACACAGCTGCCGCTCTCCGAACCAGAACATCCCGTAAGATACAGTTGTACAAATCTTCAATAAAAGTTATCTTATGTAAAAATGATGTTTCATTCGACCTCATACCCGAGCCAAGGAAGAACCCACCCTGCCCACATGTTGTTAAGAGAGAAACGTTAAATTATGTAATATTTTCACCCTGACAGAATGCTTTAGAATGCCCATCCTGACAATTGACAGCATCAAAAGAGAAAACCCAGTTACATTTAGTGACAGAAGTGTCACATTTAGTAACACAACTGTTACATTTGGTATCAGAAGCCGTTAAAGTTGTTACATTTGGTGTCAGAGGAAAAACCCTTGGCTCAATATGAGGTGTGAGTGACAGTCACTAAAGGTCCACAGTTAGTATTGTTTAATGTATGAAAGGATAGAGGTGCGCATAGCAGTCGTAATATTTTCTTTATTTAGAAGTGTATTTTCTCTCATGATCTTAAGAATTTGTCGAAAATATTTAAACATCTTTTGAATTCAGTGTGGTAATATTGTGTAACTACTAGCTGGTAAAATGATGACACGAAATCGTACAAAGTCAGAGTCAGCACCACAAGCGGTTTCTACTGAGGAAGCTATTCAGAGCTTAGTTAATCAAATAGCACAGCTTAAAAACGATAATAATGCATTATTTAAACAGTTGAGTGACGTTAGGCAAACCAGTTCAATCCCTCCCACCTTAAATTCCTCAGCAGCAGCCTTAGTAACTCCTTTTTCAGGTAAACCTGGCGAAGACATAACAGCCTTTTTTGATGATTTAGTAGCAGCTGCAAAGTTAGGATCATGGTCAGATGAACAGCTCTTACAAATGACAAAGTTACGATTGACAGGAGAGGCTAAAGCACACGTCTTATACCATGAAGAATTACGGAATGCTCCAACATTTGAGGAATTAAAGAAAGGATTGCTTAAACGTTTTCAAAAACAGAACAGCTGTAGATTTTATAGGGAACAGTTAAACACTATCACTCAGAGGCAAAACGAGTCGTTAGAAAGCTTTGTAGATAGGATTAGAAAAGTTAATATTAACACCTATCAGTTGACAACTAGTGATGAAGCAAATAAAGTTATTTTACAAGAGGCAGAAAATAGAGCTCTGGATACATTTTTACGTGGGTTGCCTCCTGAAACGTCCCGTCGTGTCAGGGCAGAGTTTCCTAAAAATTTAGCAGAAGCTGTATCTGTGGCGACAGCTTTCGAAGAAATAGACATTGCCACCAGATACAAGGAGAAGCGAAATGTATTTTCAGCAGGAGTACGATGTTTTAGGTGCGATCGACAGGGCCATATAGCAAAAAATTGCAGACAACCTAAATGCACTAATTGTCAAAGAATAGGTCACACATTCAAGGAATGCAGGTCTAAGAAAGTTTTTGGAAATAGAAATCAGTTAAACTCAAACGGGAATGCCGGAGCCGCCGCCAGGCGTTCCCAATAAAATTTCATGCCATTAAGGCGAATGTGAAGGCGGAATGCTGGTTATCTGCTACCATACAGGATAAGGAGGCAAGGATACTAGTGGATACAGGTGCAAACGTATCAATAGTAAGTAATGAATGTATTGGAGAAAAGAAATATGACCCTCCAAGGTATAGATTGAGTGGAGTAGGAGGAGGTACAGTGAAGTCATTAGGATGTACATCACTGATTTTCTATATTCACGGTGTACAATTTAAGGAAGATGTAGAAGTGGTAACAAAAGTAACTGACGGGTACGACGCGATCCTAGGACTGGATTTCCTGAATAAACATCACGCTAAAATCGACCTCAGACAGCAAACTGTCGAACTTAGCGGAATAGTGTTTCAGCTAGGTGACACCGCTGCAAAGGGCCCTCTGCCGCAAGATTTCCCTAACCGGAAGGCGAAATCAACTATACTGCGTGCAACGTCCTTGAAGGTTGATTCGCGGGATCAGATACCATCTGGCTCAGGAAAACTTTTCTGGATGACCGTTGACTCCGAAGTACCTACAGATACAGTGTGTCTAATAGAGCCTTTAGAGGAAAATGAGGAATTAGATGTATCACATTGTTTTGTACGAAGGAGTGTTGTACGGGTTCAAGACGTTGAAGGAGAAAGAAAAGTACCGGTACATATTGACAATTTCGGAGTGGAGGACAAAGAGTTGCATAAGGGAATATTAGTAGCTACAGTCAGTACTTTTGAAGAAGAAGATTTCATTTGGTCAGATATTAACGATGGTCAGAAACCAGACGCCTATAAAACCGCATTACGCCAGAAGATTGAGCATTTGCAAGGAAAGGATAGAGACACGATAGAAGCAGTTTTAGTTGAGTTTCAAGATTTATTTAATGCAGAAGGTCCACTGCCAGCAACAAATATCACACAGCATAGGATCCCAACAGGAAATAGCCCCCCAGTTTATAGGAAGCCTTATAGAGTTGCGCATCACTTACAGCCAGTACTGGATGAATTCATAGAACAGCATCTAAAAGATGGAATTATAGAATATTCTGATTCTCCTTATAATTCAAATATCGTAATTATTCCAAAGAAGTCTCCCGACGGTACGAAACGATATAGATTCTGTTGTGACTACAGACACCTTAACAAACAAACTATCTCAGATGTTTATCCTCTTCCAAACATTACCGATATCATTGACAGTTTGGGTAACAGTAAATACTTTTCAACAATCGATCTACGTAGCGGATATCATCAATTGGAAGTTGCACCTGAAGATAGGCATAAAACAGCATTTTCTACCCCTGGAGGCCACTGGCAATTTAAAAGAATGCCTTTCGGTTTGAAAAATGCACCAGCAACTTTTCAAAGACTACTCGATGGAGTATTGCGAGGACTCAAAACTCAGCAATGTTGTGTATACCTAGACGACATTATTGTATTCTCCAAAGACATTAATGAACATGCTGTGCGTCTGCGTAATGTTTTTCAGAGACTTAGAAAAGCTAAATTAACATTAAACATGGAAAAATGTAGTTTTGCATTGACAGAGGTTACATACCTTGGGCATGTCATTAGTGAAAAAGGAATTAAAACAGATCCTCGATTAATTTCGGCAGTTAAGGACTTCCCAACACCACAACGCGTTAAGGAAGTACAAAGTTTCATTGGTCTCGCATCGTACTACCGGAAATATGTTCAAAATTTCGCTGAAATTGCCCGACCCTTAACCCAATTATTGAAAAAGGGTGCAAAGTTTCATTGGTCTGAAGATTGTGAATCAGCATTTCAAACCCTTAAAGATAAGTTAACACACAGTCCAGTATTAGCCTACCCAGATTATAATAAAGAATTTATTTTATCCTGTGACGCAAGTGGTCATTCAGTAGGAGTTGTTTTGAGTCAGAATATTAATGGCGCGGAACACCCCATAGCCTACGCTTCGAGACAACTAACAACGGCAGAAAGAAATTATTCCACAACGGAGAAAGAATTGTTAAGTGTTATTTATGGTATCAAATACTTTAAATGCTATTTGTATGGTAGGAAATTCAAGGTCATTACAGACCACGCAGCTTTAAAATGGTTGCTTGGATTAAAGGATCCATCTAGTCGTCTCACGCGTTGGGCCCTATGTCTTTCCGAAATGGATTTCGAAGTTATCCATAAACCAGGCAAAAAACACACAAATGCAGATTGTCTAAGTCGGAAAATAGCACTTTTGGAAGCAACAGGCCGAGATACTGAGGACTGGAGAAAGGCACAAGATGAGGATACAGAATGCAAAAAATACGCAACTCAAAAACAATTTTGCTTTGAAGATGGTGTATTACGCCGTAAAACAAAACTTGGACCGCGAATTGTTGTTCCCCTACACCTTAGACAAGAAATAATGGCAGAGGCCCACGATCATATCCTTGCAGGACACGGTGGACAGCGGACAACCGAAAGACGTGTAGCAGAGCGATTTTGGTGGCAAACCAGAAAGCAGGATGTTGCGCAGTACGTTCGTAATTGCATTGCGTGCGCACAACGAGCTGAACTTTCTCGTTCAAAAATACCCTTACAGAGGCTCCCTGAGGCTTCATGTCCATATCAAATCTGCGGAGTGGATCTCTACGGGCCATTTCATAAAACACCGGCTGGTAATAAGTATGTCCTTACAATTATAGATCACTTTTCACGCTATCTAGCTATGGTGAGTCTCCCAGATCAGCAAGCAAATACAGTTGCCCAAGCTTTAGTTAACAACTGGATACTTAAATTTGGCGTACCTGAAGCTATTATCACAGATCAGGGATCTAATTTTATGTCTGAACTAATGAAACAGCTTTGCCACTTACTAAAAATACGCAAATTACGCACAACTCCGTTACACCCTCAGTGCAACGGGCGCACAGAAAGAGTTCATCGGACAATTGGCAAGATGCTTAGTTATTATATTAACGAACAACATTCTAATTGGGATACGTATTTACCAATAATCGTGTCGGTATACAACGCCAAAACGCATGAAGCAACTGGCATGTCACCTTATGAAGTGGTCTATGGCAGAAAAATGCCGTCCCCTTTTGATGTAATCAGGCAGAAAAACGGAAAAGTCGGAGAAACAGTAAGAGATTTCAGTCGAATGATGAAGGATGTATGGAAAAAGGTTCAAAAATCTAATACAAAGGCTTTGGAACGACAGGAAAGATTAGGTAATACCCAAGCTAAATATCCAAATTACAAAATCGGTCAGTGGGTTATGCTTTCGACTCCTTACATTGCTAAAGGAAAAACGAAGAAATTTGTAACAAACTACAGAGGTCCTTATCAAATTATTGAGATCACGTCACCAGTCAACGTTAAATTGCAACTGCCCACCAGAACTACCATTGTCCATGCAAGTCGTTTAAAACCTTTCAAGGGCGCTCCAGATGTAATTCCTTCAGAAATAGTACCTGCTTTTCCGAAGGGTGGAGGAAGTACCCGAAAAGGAAAAAGAGTGGCCACGCCAGCACAACATACAGACATGGCACCATACAATCTTCGACCAAGAGTACGAATGTCCTAGTTGAATCTTAGTAGACTGTAATATACATATGTAAATAATTAATAAATGATAAGGGTTTATTTTTTAAGAAAGAAAAGTTGAACGTAGAGACATGTAGATCTTGTAGTTAACAATGTATTCATTCTTTTCTTTGTTTTTGTTTTTACTAGGTTGGTAAGATCATAACCATGTTGTTTGCTTTCTTCAGAAAACGCCATGCAAGCATTTCCTACACAAAACCTGTCCTACCTCAATGACTCCCTTGACAGTTCCCTTCTGAAGTCATTAGATATGTTCATAAACTCACAGCAAGGCAAAATTGATGCCAATGTTATGATGCAACATGTTTTAAAATTAAAAGGTGAACACAAAACTAAAATTATAATGCTAGGAACGGGTATATCTGGAACCTTTGTGTTGGTGTTTCTACTTTGTACAGTTTTCTTTTATCTAAGACGAAAAATAAGCCAAATCATAATATACCACTTCATCAAATCCCTGTTAACTGGATACCACATTCTTAACTGGTGTACTTCAGTGTTTACTTTTGAGCATTAGTGTATTAATTTTGTTTATTGTACTTCATTCTTTATTAAACAGTCTTATGTTAAAGTAAACAATACTGTAGAATAAATATTCTTGCATTCATATAGGGTTGATTAAACAGGTGTTGCTATGTTACTTTCTAAGTGAATAATCTATTTTTGTTCATTCATTGTCATAAAGATTTGTTACACTTATTACAACCATTTATGTGTGAACTATGTGATTTATGAGCGTACAGTGCTTTTGTAAAGTGATAGTATTTTCCACATACTTAATGTGAAGCGTGTGTAATTTTCTAAGTCGAGAGTTTTCATTGTTTATGTTAGTGCTTTTGCCGTGTGAAGAGTGGAGGAATGTTGAGTGGTAAATTCGAGGGCGAATTTCTCCGAAGGGTGGAGGAATGTTGAGTGGTACTTAAGTAAATAAATTAGTGAAATCAAAGTGAACTAGAAATTAGAATATAGATGAAAAACTTGGTTTAGTTTAGAGAGTTACATACTCGCAAACAGCGGGCCGAAACAGCAGAACAGAAGAGACAATGACCCTGAAGTCAGCAAATTCCACATAAGCGGGCGCTGTCGATTCAGCCGTCAGGGCATCGCCCGAACGGCTCACGTGTTTCTCAGTTGTCGTATGTGAGCAAAGGCCCTCGCCTACATCCCAAGAGCCAATGACCGACGTTAAGAAGATTCTTCGAGAAGCTATTCAACGTGACAGACGAGGCGATGACCGTGAAGTCGTTCACCTCCAGTAAACTGAAGTGAATAAATACGCGAGACGCAGTGGGCCAGACGGAGGAAGTCAGATGAAGACGGAGACGGAGGCGGAGACAAAGACGAAGACGAGAGACGAAGGAAGAAAAGAAGAGTAGCAGTAGTTTTCAGTCAGTTTAGGTGCTGAAGAGCGTCATGCAAGAAGAGTCTGCATCATGCACAGACGAACCAAGTCCGCCGCTGTAATGGAGTAGCAAGCAGCCGCCGTAGCGCCAGAAGACAGAAGTTAAAAGGTATTTGAAGTCTGATTTTTACGTACCCGGGTGACTCGTGAGGATGGGAAGGAGACGGCCTCACATCAGTAGTCACCTGTGAGCTGGGATGAAGACCTGACAGCCGAAGACTGGCAAGCGGGAGTCCGTGGTTCGAGTCCGGGACACTGGCCTTCCCCCGCCGCGCCGCTCCGCTGGTCGACGCACAACACACGCGGCCGCATAGAGAAGAGAAACACTGGGACGCCACTCCCAAGGTATCATCCGACGCACGATTTCGCTTGCAATAATTAAACGGGCCACCTCGCGCTGCGCTTCTCCAGTCAACTGAGCGAGACAGCGACACGAGATACACACCGCTACGCGTAATCAGACGCCGCCGCCGCCGCCGCCGCCGCCGCTGCCGCAGCAGAAGACTTCACAAACGACACAGCTGCCGCTCTCCGAACCAGAACATCCCGTAAGATACAGTTGTACAAATCTTCAATAAAAGTTATCTTATGTAAAAATGATGTTTCATTCGACCTCATACCCGAGCCAAGGAAGAACCCACCCTGCCCACATGTTGTTAAGAGAGAAACGTTAAATTATGTAATATTTTCACCCTGACAGAATGCTTTAGAATGCCCATCCTGACAATTGACAGCATCAAAAGAGAAAACCCAGTTACATTTAGTGACAGAAGTGTCACATTTAGTAACACAACTGTTACATTTGGTATCAGAAGCCGTTGTAGTTGTTACAATTGGTAGAATTTTGTAAAGATGTGGTTCTTCTCTAAAGGAAACCGCTTATAAAACACTAATGCAGCCTATTCTTGAGTACTGCTCGAGCATTTGGGATCCCTATCAGGTCGAATTGAGGGAGGACGTAGAAGCAATTCAGAGGCGGGCTGCTAGATTTGTTAGTGGTAGGTTTGGTCATCACGCGAGTGTTACGGAAATGCTTCAGGAACTCGGGTGAGAGTCTCTAGAGGGGAGGAGGCCTTCTTGTCGTGAATCGCTACTGAGGAAATTTAGAGAACCAGCATTTGAGGCTGACTGCAGTACAATTTTACTGCCGCCAAATTACATTTCGCAGAAAGATCACAAAGATAAGACTAGGGCTCGTACACAGGCATGTAGGCAGTCATTTTTCCCTCGTTCTGTTTGGGAGTGGAACAGGGAGAGAAGATGCTAGTTGTGGTACGAGGTACCCTCCGCCACGCACCGTATGGTGGATTGCGGAGTATGTATGTAGATGTATATGTAGAAGACATGTTGTGACGGCGTCACTCACGGGAACATGTTGAACTAAGTTTGAAGACAAGCGGGAAGGATGTATCTACACAGCGTAAAACTTTCACAAATCCAGAACGAAAACTGTATTTTTACGAAAATAGTGTACATTCTTTTGGAGTGACCCTCGTATACTGGCGTCACTAGGTTCTGCATGGGGTTGTTTAAAACTGTTATGATAGAACAATCTGTTTCTCGGGTAATATCGACCCCAAGATTGTTGTTGTTGTTGTTGTTGTGGCCTTCAGTCCTGAGACTGGTTTGATGCAGCTCTCCATGCTACTGTATCCTGTGCAAGCTTCTTCATATCCCAGTACTTACTGCAACCTACATCCCTCTGAATCTGCTTAGTTTATTCATTTCTTGGTCTCCCTCTCTGATTTTTACCCTCCACGCTACCCTCCAATGCTAAATTTGTGATCTCCAGATGCCTCAGAACATGCCCTACCAACTGGTCCCTTCTTCTTGCCAAGTTCTGCCACAAACTCCTCTTCTCTCCAATTATATTCAATACCTCCTCGCCCGCATCTCGTGGTCGTGCGGTAGCGTTCTCGCTTCCCACGCCCGGGTTCCCGGGTTCGATTCCCGGCGGGGTCAGGGATTTTCTCTGCCTCGTGATGGCTGGGTGTTGTGTGCTGTCTTTAGGTTAGTTAGGTTTAAGTAGTTCTAAGTTCTAGGGGACTGATGACCGTAGCAGTTAAGTCCCATAGTGCTCAGAGCCAATACCGCCTCATTAGTTACGTGATCTACCCATCTAATCTTGAGCATTCTTCTATAGCACCACATTTCGAAAGCTTCTATTGTCTTCTTGTCCAAACTATTTGTCGTCCACGTTTCACTTCCATACATGACTACACTCCATACAAATACTTTCAGAAACGACTTCCTGAGACTTAAATCTATACTCGATGTTAACAAATTTCTCTTCTTCAGAAACGCTTTCCTTTCCATTGCCAGTCTACATTTTATATCCTCTCTACTTCGAGCATCGTCAGTTGTTTTGCTCCCCAAATAGCAAAATTCCTTTACTACTTGAAGTGTCTCATTTCCTAATCTAATTCCCTCAGCATCACCCGACTTAATTCGACTACATTCCATGATCCTCGTTTTGCTTTTGTTGACGTTCATCTTATATTCTCCTTTCAAGACCCCAAGATTAGGGCAGGGTTAAGAGAAGCGGCGGCGACGCGCGGACGGCAGCTGAGACAGCAGTGCGGCAGAAGAGGCGGGCCGGCGTCACGCAGACGCTGCGTGCCTGCCGCAGGTACGGACTGGCGAGGCCAGGCCTCGGGGATCGATGCACACAGCTGCGAAATCCATATCGGAATGGCGCGGAGTGGCGCGGCTCGGTGTGGCGCGGGAGGCGATCGGTGGTGCAGCGGGAGGCGGCGCGGCGGCGGCGGCGGCGCGCGTCTGGCGCTCCCAGGGCGGTGGAGGCGGCGGCGGCGGCGGGGGCGGACGCATTCCTTGCGGGCCGCGCCCGGCCGCTACCTGCCGACACCGCGTGCCGACACACCGCCGCCGCCGCCGCCGCCACCGTCCAGAGATATCTCCCGCTGCCGCAGCCTCCTGCCTCCGTCCTGGAGCACTCGTCCCGAAGGGCTTCAGAACCACGGCGAGGCAGGTTACCACGCAAGGATTTGGCAGGCTTGCCGACAGCCGGCTTACTGCGATTTCTTGTTGTTGTCTATGGAACATTTTCTGTCCCCTTTTCGTCTCTTGCGGCAACGGCCTTGCCGCAGTGGATAAACCGGTTCTTGTGAAATCACCGAAGTTAAGCGCTGTTGGGCGTGGCCGGCACCAGGAGGGGTGACCATCCAGCCGCCATACGCTGTTGCTATTTTTCGGGGTGCACTCAGCCTCGTGATGCCAATTGAGGAGCTACTCGACCGAACAGTAGCGGCTTCGGTCAAGAATACCATCATAACGACCGGGAGAGCGGTGTGCTGACCCCACCGCCCTCCTATCCGCATCCTCCGCTGAGGATGACACGGCGGTCGGATGGTCCCGGTAGGCCACTCGTGGCCTGAAGACGGACTGCTTTTCGACTCTTACTGTGAATGACTTCTTCAGAAGCTAGACAAATACACTGAAAGGAAAAAAAAGAAAAGAAAAACATTGTCCAGGACTGTATTCAGTGGCACTTGGCACTAATACGTGCATACTGAGGGCTTCTCACGGTCACCAGATAGCGCTCGGTAGGTCTACTGTACACCCTCTGTTTCTGACTTCGCATGCCGTACCTGTTCTCAGTTTAGAGATGAATACTATTTGATACTGAGTCGTGGCTGGCGGGAGTGGCTCCAGGCTTTGGTTAGGCACTATCAGTTCCCTCTGGCAGAAGTTGGTCTTTGGAGCCTGGCCCGGCTCAGCATATAGCGGGCAGTACGGAGTGGAAAGGGACCTGCCCCCTTCCACGCCTTCACTGTTGTGTCCGCTCTACCCTCCATCTCTACACCCTTCACCTCCTTTCCATCAACTCCCCTCCCGGACGATGCCCTCTCTCCCTCCATTTACCCCTCCTATCAACTCTGATCCTCACCCCCCCTTCCTTTCCTCCGTCCTTTCCCTGGGCTCCCTCTTCCCCCCTTCCATCCTGTGTTTCTCCCCACCAAACCTCTTCCTACCTCCCTTCTCCCCCCCCCCCCCCCGAGTCCTTTTGTCTTTCCATCCTCTGCCTTCCCCACTCCCTGTCGCGTCTGCCCAGCACCCCCCACCCCTCTTATGGGTCCTCATCCTCCATTGGCTCCTTCCCCCCTCCCCCCTTCGCTTTTCCTCACCTTCCCCCCTATTTTATTTTCCCATCCTCTGTCCAGTTTCCCCCCACCTGCTCTCGGCTGTGGTATGTCATATTTTAGTGCTGTGTTCCAGTGACTGTTCAGTGTTGTTCCATCTTTTCCCGTGTTGCTAACAGAAACCATGCTGTCGCTGGGTGTGAATTTTGTGTCTTTTGCGAACACAAACCAGACTGTTGGCGTGTTTTTTAATTGTCTGTCTATTATTTTACCTGTCTGGTTCATATGTATTTTATTAGCATCATCATCCCCCTTGTTCTATGTTTTAAGTTCCACGATTTTTTCGCCATGTTACCCTTTGTCTCCGATTTTGTCGCCTGTTTTTTATTACATATTATCTTCTCCTTTTTTAAAACAAAGTCTGTAGGCTGAAGAGCGGCATACTAAGCTGCTGCCATCGAAATTCAATAAAGAAAAGAATTGGAAAGGGACAACAAGGTTGCGGACAGCAAGCGGAAGTGCGCGTATTAGCGAGACGTTGGAGAGACGACAGTGAGTACGGTGTGACTGAATACGGGCGGCAGTTAGCGCTTGATCGTACTGGGGTCAGTAACAGAGGGCCAACGCTGTTGCTTCTTGGCAGCCTCGTGAAGCTATGCATACGCTCGCTTCCGTGAAGGGACAGGCTGTTACTGTCGAACCAAGCAACGTCTGGTATCTTCGCCACATCGATCCACCAGCTGGCATCAAGTTAAGTAATTCAACTCCTACCAACGATTAGAGAAATATAATGATGATTGCTCTTGAGGCAGCAAAGCGTTGCAAGGACTGTGATGTGATATTTCATGCCTCTTACTAAGTGTGTGCTTCGCCCCTTCATAGTATTGTTCTTACTTCAGCTGGCAAGTGTCTAAAACATTGATACGTGTGCGTAGCCTTACCGAACGATCTACACTCCTGGAAATGGAAAAAAGAACACATTGACACCGGTGTGTCAGACCCACCATACTTGCTCCGGACACTGCGAGAGAGCTGTACAAGCAATGATCACACGCACGGCACAGCGGACACACCAGCAACCGCGGTGTTGGCCGTCGAATGGCGCTAGCTGCGCAGCATTTGTGCACCGCCGCCGTCAGTGTCAGCCAGTTTGCCGTGGCATACGGAGCTCCATCGCAGTCCTTAACACTGGTAGCATGCCGCGACAGCGTGGACGTGAACCGTATGTGCAGTTGACGGACTTTGAGCGAGGGCGTATAGTGGGCATGCGGGAGGCCGGGTGGACGTACCGCCGAATTGCTCAACACGTGGGGCGTGAGGTCTCCACAGTACATCGATGTTGTCGCCAGTGGTCGGCGGAAGGTGCACGTGCCCGTCGACCTGGGACCGGACCGCAGCGACGCACGGATGTACGCCAAGACCGTAGGATCCTACGCAGTGCCGTAGGGGACCGCACCGCCACTTCCCAGCAAATTAGGGACACTGTTGCTCCTGGGGTATCGGCGAGGACCATTCGCAACCGTCTCCATGAAGCTGAGCTACGGTCCCGCACACCGTTAGGCTGTCTTCCGCTCACGCCCCAACATCGTGCAGCCCGCCTCCAGTGGTGTCGCGACAGGCGTGAATGGAGGAACGAATGGGGACGTGTCGTCTTCAGCGATGAGAGTCGCTTCTGCCTTGGTGCCAATGATGGTCGTATGCGTGTTTGGCGCCGTGCAGGTGAGCGCCACAATCAGGACTGCATACGACCGAGGCACACAGGGCCAACACCTGGCATCATGGTGTGGGGAGCGATCTCCTACACTGGCCGTACACCACTGGTGATCGTCGAGGGGACACTGAATAGTGGACGGTACATCCAAACCGTCATCGAACCCATCGTTCTACCATTCCTAGACCGGCAAGGGAACTTGCTGTTCCAACAGGACAATGCACGTCCGCATGTATCCCGTGCCACCCAACGTGCTCTAGAAGGTGTAAGTCAACTACCCTGGCCAGCAAGATCTCCGGATCTGTCCCGCATTGAGCATGTTTGGGACTGGATGAAGCGTCGTCTCACGCGGTCTGCACGTCCAGCACGAACGCTGGTCCAACTGAGGCGCCAGGTGGAAATGGCATGGCAAGCCGTTCCACAGGACTACATCCAGCATCTCTACGATCGTCTCCATGGGAGAATAGCAGCCTGCATTGCTGCGAAAGGTGGATATACACTGTACTAGTGCCGACATTGTGCATGCTCTGTTGCCTGTGTCTATGTGCCTGTGGTTCTGTCAGTGTGATCATGTGATGTATCTGACCCCAGGAATGTGTCAATAAAGTTTCCCCTTCCTGGGACAATGAATTCACGGTGTTCTTATTTCAATTTCCAGGAGTGTATATTCCGTGTCTAAAGATTGCCTTGTGGTACCGTACAGCCCCACGTGAGGTGCTTCATGTGATGCTTGGGTTTTAACGAGCCAGGTGCGTTTGCATCATTCGTGTACGTGGTTCTGCTGAAAGGAATGAAATCAGTTTATGTCAGTTTCATCGAAGTAGTTTTCTGTATGGGTTGTTTGGTTCCCTGTTGTCGCTTCTGATTTATGTTTCAGAGATCGGAAGCACTGGGCCACCGAAGTGCATAGCCTCCCCTTTTAAATTACTAGCGGGCGTACGGGCGGTGGACTTGGCCTGAGCTCGCGTGTGCTGTTTGGTTCCGATTTCGGTGTCCTGAACGGGGTGGAAGTACAAACGGAGTCCACACCTTAATTCGAAGATAAGCACTCAGTCGCCTCCACCGTTCGTGGCCAAGTCGCGGCCTCACAATCTCGGGCCTCAGTTTCTGTACAAGCTGCAAACTTGTGGTGGCTCTGCAAGATTGCCCGGGTTAAATGTTTTAAATATTTGTCTTAAAAATTTTGAGGAATTTATAGAAGAATGTGTCTTAATTCAAGCCGTTTTCTGAAATTGCGGTGCAATTCAGCCTTAGTGGCGTATGTCAATTTTGATGGGGAAATAACTGGGTTATTATTGATCAAATTGTCTATAACCTTGTAAAGTTGTTTGGTAATATCTCGCCCGGGAAGGCCGGTTTTCAATCTGTGTGAAAATAACAATTGATTTCCTCATTATTTGATGTGAAGTTTATTTTAAATGATTTACTTGGCCCGAGTGGCGGGTTTTTAAATGTTGTTAAAGAGCTTAATTCATTTGTGGTTTTATATAACAAGCAGTTTGTAAAGTTTGCCTGAATGGCGTTTCTTAAAGAAATTATCATCTGATTTATGATTGTAATTCTCTTAATGATTTATCTATGATGCAAATAAATATGTTGAAATGAAATGGTCACTGTATCGGTCAAGTCTTACCACTCCCTTTATACAGGGTGAGGCAGTGAAACGGCACGATTTCGATAGTGGTTGTCGGGCGCGGAGGGGGGTTGCGAGAGTGGGGGAAGTGACCTTGGGCGTCTAGAGTGGTGGAAGTTTCAGTAGCCATGGAGCGTTGGTCGAGAGCGCAACGTGCATATGCCGTAAAGGCATATTACAAAAACGCGGATAGTGTGGTTGGTGCTCAACGCGCCTTTCGTCGTGAATTCAACCTGCCGCCACGGGCTCCCGTGCCATCAAGGAAAGCCATTCTCCTTTGGGTTAAAACCTTTGAAGCTACTGCTAGCACAACAAAGAAAAGAGGCGGCAGCACAAAAACAATCCGGACACCCGGGAACATTAATCGTGTGCGCGAAGCGTTGGGACGAAGTCCGCGAAAATCCGCGAGACGGCACAGCGCAGAACTTGGTCTCAGCAATCGATCAGTAAGACGGATTTTGAAGAGTGACCTTCACTATCATCCATACAAAATTCAGGTAGTGCAAGCCCTTAAACCTAATGACTACAATAACCGTATACGCTTTTGCTAGTCAATGCTTAACGTTATTGAACGAAATGAAGAAAGAGTGCATAACTTATGGATGAGTGATGAAGCCCACTTTCATCTTAGTGGGTACGTAAATAAGCAAAACTTCAGATATTGGTCCTCAGATAACCTGCATGAACTTCATGAAAAACCTCTCCATTCTGAAAAAGTAACAGTCTGGTGCGCAATGTCATCTCGTGGAATCGTGGGGCCCTATTTTTTTGAAGATGAAGATGGCAACACAGTGACGGTAAACTCTGGACGTTATGCTGACATGTTGACCATTTTTGGTCTGCCTGGAATTGATCGACATGATCCAGATGCTGAAACACTCTTCCAGCATGATGGTGCAACAAGCCATACTGCTAATGTCTCAATGGAATTGCTCAGAGTTGCATTTCCAGGACGTCTAATCAGCAGGAATGGCGATTTCCCCTGGCCTGCCCGTTCACCAGATCTGACGGCACCAGACTTTTTTCTTTGGGGCTACCTCAAGTGCAAAGTCTTCCAGGAAAATCCACCAAGAACAAAAGAAGACCTGAAGGAGCGAATTCGACAGGAAATTAACAACATTCCACTACAGATGCTACGAAACGTCATGGGACAATTTCATCTCAGGCTTAGACAATGTGTGCAAAACCAAGGACGACACCTCACTGACACCATATTAAAAAAATGATTGTTTTTAAGTTAAATCTTTAATTTCCACTCTTGTGCTTGAGATCCATGTTCAACTATTATGATTTTACTTGTAAATAAATCTTTGGTGGTTTTACAAAATCGTGCCGTTTCACTGCCTCACCCTGTATTAAAGGTTAAGGAAATTGCAATTAAAAAAATAGAAATAACGTGCCAATGATAGCAGAGCGTGGGTTATGGGCCCAGCACGCTTCCACCTCAGGCACACCGTGCTCGCTGTCGTCTCTCCAACGTCTCACTAATACGCTCACTTCGGACTGCCGTGCCCAACGTTGTTGTCCCTCTCCACTCCGTACTGCCCGCTATATCCTGAGCCGGCGCAGGCTCCGAAGACCAACTTCTGCCAGAGGGAACCGATAGTGCCTAACCAAAGACAGCCCTGGCACCAGTTCCACCACGGCTCAGAAACATTTATGTCAAGCTACAACCGTGCCCCACCAGCGAGTACATACTGCTATTGAACAGATTCAGCGATTTGAACAGAGCCTCATTTTGGGCCTGCGGGAAAATGGATGGACACATCGACAGAATGCTACAGATGATCGGCATGGTGCATCGGTGATGTGTCGCTGCTTTCAGCAGTGGTCTCTGGAACTTTACCGCACCCGTAGACCAGGCTCTGGACGTCCGCATGGTATAGGCGCACGTCAAGATTCACCCATTTTGATTCCAGAAGTGGTTGAGCGAACACCAACGAGGAACTAAACTGGGGCACACATTACACTGCTGTGTCACCTGGGATCATTGGGAACCGTCTACTTGCAGCAGGACTAAAATCACATGTGCCTCTAGCTAGGCTACAATAGTCAGCAGGAAACCGCCAAACAATGCCTCTCTGGTGTCCTGACTCGATTTTTGAGTGGAACGGCTCCGTCTTGTCGTTAGTGACTGTCTGTATGTGACTGATGAAGGGCCGTTTGTATGTCGCAGAGTTCCTGAGCCACCTGTGTGTGGTTAGAACCATTTTTTCTGTTTTTTGAGTCATCAGTTTTCTGACTCGTTTGAGCTGGGCCGCCACGCATTCCTCTCCTGGGCCAACCTTCTCATCTCAGAGTAGCGCTTGCAACCTACGTCCTCAATTATCTTCTGGATGTGCTCCAATCTCTGTCTTCCTCTACAGTTCTTACGCTCTTCAGCTCCCTCTGTCACTATGGAAGTTACTTCGTGATGTCTTAACAGACCATCTCCGGCACACACCGTCAGGTGGCTTGCGGAGTATGGATGCAGATGTAGATGGCCTGCCGTCCTGTCCTTTCTTCATGCCAGTGCTTTTCATACATTCCTTTCCTCACCGATTCTCTGGAAGGCCTCCTCGTTCCTTACCTTATCAGTGTACACAATTTTCAACATTCTTCCCTATCACCACATCATAAAGCTCCTATTCTTTTCTTTTCCGCATTTGCCACACTCCATGTTTCACTGCCTTACAATGCTGTCCTACAGACTTGCAATCTCAGAAAATTCTTCCTCAAATTACAGCCTATGTTTGATACTTGTACACTTCTCTTGGCCAGGAGCGCCCTTCATGCCAACATTAATCTGCTTTTCATGTCCTCCTCGCTCCGTCCGTTATGGGTTTTTTGCTGCCTAGGAAGCAGAATATCTCAAAAATGAAATTTCCACTCTGCATTGGAGTGTGCGCTGATACGAAATTTCCTGGCAGTTGGAATCTCGGTTCAAAATGGTTCAAATGGCTCTGAGTATTATGGGACTTAACTAGTGAGGTCATCAGTCCCCTAGAACTTAGAACTATTTAAACCTAACTAACCTAAGGACAACACACACATCCATGCCTGAGGCAAGATTCGAACCGACGACCGTAGCGGTCGCGCAGCTCCAGACTGTAGCGCCTAGAACCGCTCGGCCACTCCAGCCGGAGTCTCGGTTCGCACACAGTTTTAATCTGCCAGGAAGTTTCAGAATTTCTCAACTTCATCTACTTCTTGATCGCCAGTCCTGATGTTAAGTTTATCGTTGGTCTAATTTCCGATACTTCTCATTACTTTCTTCTTCGATTTAGTCTCAGCCCATATTCTGTACTCATTAGACTGTTCATTCCATTCACCAGATCCTGTAATTCTTCTTCCATTCCAAATAGGGCACGGATGTCACCATCGAATCTTACGATTGATAAGGTTCCACTTTGAACCTTTCTCTTATTGCCTTCATTGATTCTTCGACGTATACAATGAACAGTAGCGGCGAAAGACAACATCCCAGTATTACACCCTATCTAATAAGAAAACTTCATTCTTCGTCTTCCACTATTATTTTACCCTCTTAGTTCTTTTATATATTGCATATTACCCGCCTTTCCCTATAGCTTAGCCATATTTTTCTTAGTATTTCGAATACCTTGCAGCGCTTGACACCGTCGAGCGCTTTTTCCACATCTACAAATCCTTTGAATGTGTCTTGATTTTTCTTAGGTCCTGCTTCCATTATCAATCGCAAAGTTAGAATTGCCTCTCTGGTGCCTTTTCCTTTCCTAACGCGAACCTGATCGTCATCTAGCGCATCCTCAATTTCCTTTTCGATTCTTTCTGTTAGCAAGTTAGTTGCATAAGCTGTTAAGCTGACTGTGCGATAATTCACGCACTTGTCAGCTCTTGCAGTCTTCGGAATTGTGTGGATGACGTTTTTCAGAAAGTCAGATGGTACATCGCATAGGGAACTTACGGCGACAAAGACTCACACAGGAATTGCAGATGGTTGGAACCGAAGACAATACTGAAGAAGAATGACAAAGACAGTCAATAACAATGTTAACAGTAGCCAATGAGGTACTAAGCAAAAGTAATGTATCAAACCGGAAAAGGGATCTCAAAATATGGAATAGAGACACAAAAAAACAAATCCTTATGACACATTTTTACATATATGAACAAATTAAGCCCTGGAAATATATAATCAGAAAAGACGTAAAGCAAACTATTTAATAAAAATATACCATATTGAATTCTGGGAAAGTTTCATTCCTAATACTGAACATGGCTTGGTTCAAATGGCTCTGAGCACTATGCGACTTAACTTCGGAGGTCATCAGTCGCCTAGAACTTAGAACTAATTAAACCTAAGGACATCACACACATCTATGCCCGAGGCAGGATTCGAACCTGCGGACCGTAGCGGTCGCACGGCTCCAGACTGTAGCACCTAGAACCGCACGGCCACTCCGGCCGGCTACTGAACATGACATTCACGGAAGACATAGTATAGTATATAAAGTTAAGAACCATATGAATACGGAGGTGAAAGATGCTACGTACATTAATATAGTAACAGAAGATCAATGTCTATACTATTACAAAAATTTGTGATATGATGAAGATAGTGAAGAAAGTTATTCTATAAAAATTGACAATAGTTACGTAGATCAAATAGACATAAAGGAATTAAAAGTATCCTTAAATATTACAAAAACAGGAAAACTACGGACCTAGATGGCATTAATGCTGAATTAATGAAATGCGGAGGAATCATTTTACGGCGTTGCATCCTCCATGTCGGAAGAATTATTCTGTACCTGAAGACTCGAACACAGCTAAATTCTACACACAAAATAGGCAATAGGAAAGACACAGGAGCCGGCCGGAGTGGCCGTGCGGTTCTAGGCGCTACAGTCTGGAGCCGAGCGACCGCTACGGTCGCAGGTTCGAATCCTGCCTCGGGCATGGATGTGTGTGATGTCCTTAGGTTAGTTAGGTTTAACTAGTTCGAAGTTCTAGGCGACTGATGACCTCAGAAGTTAAGTCGCATAGTGCTCAGAGCAATTTGAACCATCTGAACCAAAGACACAGGAAATTGTAGAGGAATAAGTTTACTAAACGCAGAATGTAAAATCTATGGGAAAATTCTTAAACTGATACAATAATCTCAGATACACAATCAAGGACGTTCATGTAACGGTAATATATGATACGACAGATTATTGAGAAACGTCGAGAATTCGGCTTAGAAACACGTTTAGTATTTATTGATTTTGAGAAAGTCTCTGGCAAGATAAAAAGATCCTTTCTGAGGAAATTATTGGAAATAAAAAATTTCCGTAAACATATTATTAACACTGTATTGAGTCTGTATGTACCAGGTGATCAAAAAGTCAGTGTAAATTTGAAAACTGAATAAATCACTGAATAATGTTGATAGAGAGGTACAAATTGACACACATGCTTGGAATGACATGGGGTTTTATTAGAACCAAAAAAATACAAAAGTTCAAAAAATGTCCGACAGATGGCGCTTCATCTGATCAGAATAACAATAATTAGCATAACAAAGTAAGACAAAGCAAAGATGATGGTCTTTACAGGAAATGCTCAATATGTCCACCATCATTCCTCAACAATAGCTGCAGTCGAGGAATAATGTTGTGAACAGCACTGTAAAGCACATTCGGAGTTATGGTGAGGCATTGGCGTCGGATGTTGTCTTTCAGCATCCCTAGAGATGTAGGTCGATCACGATACACTTGCGACTTCAAGTAACCCCAAAGCCAATAATCGGACGGACTGAAGTCTAGGGACCTGGGAGGCCAAGCATGACGAAAGTGTCGGCTGAGCACACGATCATCACCAAACGACGGGCGCAAGAGATCTTTCACGCGTCTAGCAATATGGGGTGGAGCGCCATCCTGCATAAACATCGTACGTTCCAGCAGGTGTTTGTCAGCCAGGTTGGGGATGATGCGATTCTGTAACATATCGGCGTACCTCTCACCCGTCACGGTAGCAGTTACAAAATCAGAATCACGAATTTCCTCGAAGAAAAAAGGCCCGATAACGGTAGATGTGGTAAATCCAACCCATACCGTGACTTTCTCGTCGTGCAATGGCGTTTCCACGACAGTTCTAGGATTTTCGGTAGCCCAAATTCTGCAGTTGTGGCGTTGACAGACCCTCGGAGCGAGAAATGAGCTTCGTCGGTCCACAACACGTTACTCAACCAATCGTCATCTTCCGCCATCTTTTGAAACGCCCACACCGCAAACGACCTCCGCTTCACTAAATCGCCAGGTAACAGTTCATGATGCCGATGGATTTTGTACAGATAGCATCGGAGGGTATGCCTAAGTGCCAACGAAACAGTAGTGTATGGAATGCTGGAGCGACGTGCGACTGCACGAGCGCCGACTTCCCAGTGCGTAGACGAACCTGCTACAGTCCATTTCTTCCTGAACTGTCTCAGCAGCATTACGCCTTGTGCTCGGTCGGCCACTACGGGGTCTATCGTCTAAACAACCCGTGGCTTCGAACTTCCAAATCATTCTCGCCATAGCTGCATTTGTCAACGGACCTTTGCCCGTTCGAATCCCCTTCCTATGGTGATAGGATCGTAACGCTGAACTAGCACATTCCCCATTCTGATAATCCAGCTTCTCTAAAAGCGAATTTTCAGGCAATGTCAACATGCTGCGACTGCTGGCGCATCTGGTTCTCTCCCTCTCTCTCTCTTTTTCCTTTATAGTATTTTGATTCCCCGTCGGGGCGGGCTGGCAGCAGCATATGCGCTGTTCTTCAACTGAAAGACATAGAACGAACAATAGAAGACAATTAAAAAATATACAAAGGAGAAAATATGGTGAACATAGATATAAAAAAAGGGGGAGCATCATGGAAGGCAATAGACCAATAAAGGGGAGACTACAAAATGGAGATAAAAACCATAAAAAAGTAGCGCACACAAAAACCACACACTGGGACAATTAAAATAACACAAGGCACAGTATGACTGGAGCATGAAAGGTATCGACAGATGGTATAGCACATAACAAACACTGACGGCGAACCTCAAGGCAGTATACAATTAAAATCACACCTCTTGACGCACAGGAGAAACAGCACTAAACACAACACTGATGTGGCACACCGACGACGATCAAAACGGAGAATCTGCCAGGGGCAAGGAGATGAGGGAGGGGAAGAGATGGGGGAGATGAGCGGGGTGCGCACTGAAGAGGGCCAGGTAGGGAGGGACGTGGGAAGGAAAGAGGCCAGAATGGGGTGCAGGGTCTCAGAGGGGGGGGGGGGAGAGGAGGAAAATCCGCTCTGGGAGAGGTAAAAGGGGGCCCTGGGGAGGGGGGGACAAGGCCAGGTTATAGTTGGAAGGAAGGGTAGATGTCACAGCGAAGTTCATCATCCGGGAGGGGATGGCGCTGGAAATTGCCCTGATGGAGGAGATGGAGGGTGTGGAGGTGGAGAGAGGGAGGGGTACAGCAATAGAGGCGTGGCAATGGGCGGGGGGTGGAGAGGAAGGAGGAAACCAGAGGGTGGGGGGGATAAAGCCTGCAGACAATGTAAAGGATGTGGAGATACTGGAGGAACAGGAGGAGGTGGGGGAAGTGGATGAGTTCATATAGGAGCGTGTGGAGGGCCTTGTAATAGCGGGTGGGTGCGGAGATCCAGGCAATGCTGGCATAGCAGAGGATAGAACGGATGAGGAATTTGTAGGTGTGGAGGATGGTAGAAGGATGCAACCCCGTGTCTGACCAGACAGGAGTTTCAGAAGGTGGAGGTGGGAATGGGCTTTCTCCTGGATGGTGTGGAGGTGAGGGGTTCAGGTGAGGTGTCGGTCGAGGGTGAGGCCAAGGTATCTCAGGGTGGGGGTGAGCTGGATGGGATGACCATAAAGGTTGAGGTAGAAATCATGGAGACGAGCGGGTAGTGCGGCCTATGATGATTGCCTGGATTTTGGTGGTGTTGAGACGGAGGAACCACTAGTTACACCAAGTGGCGAACTGGTTAAGGTGGGTTTGGAGGGTACATTGGGAACGTTGAAGGGTAGGATTGAGAGCCAGGAAGGCGGTGTCATCAGCATACAGCATACTGGAGAAGGCAGACAGGTGGGGGTGGCTTGAGCATATCAGCCGTATAGAAGAGATAAAGGAGAGGGGAGAGGACAGAGCCCTGAGGGACGCAAGCAGTGGGATAAAAGATACGGGAGTTGGTGTTGTGTAGGGTGATGTAGGAAGGACGGTGCAAGAGGAAGGAGGCGACCAGATGGACAAAATTGATAGGCAGGGAGTAGGTTTGGAGTTTAAAGAGGAGACCGGGATGCCATACACGGTCATAGGCATTTGGAGGTCAAGGGAAACAAAAATGGCGGAGCAATGGGAGTTGAGCTGGAGGGACAGAAGGTGAACGAGGTTAAGGAGTTGGTCTTCAGCAGAGAAGGAGGGTCGGAAGCCACACTGGGTAAGGGGGAGGAGGTGGTGTTGGTAAGGTGCTGATGGATACGGTGGGAGAGGATGGATTCGAAGACCTTACTGAAGACGGAGGTGAGGCAGATGGGACAATAGGAAGAGGCGGCAGAAGGGGGTTTGTGTTGCTTGAGGAATAAGAGGATGCGGGAGGTCTTCCACAGGTCAGGGTAGAAGCCAGTAGAGAGGATGACGTTATAGAGATGGGCGAGGACAGTCAGGAAGGAATAGGGGCTTTCTCAGAGGTGGCGGTAGGTGACACAGTCGTGACCAGGGGCCGTGTTGCGTTTGGACTCGAGGATAAGTTTAATGTCTTGTGCTGTGATGGGAGTGTTTATGTTGGAGAGGGGCAACTGTCCCAATTACTGGAGACTAGGAGCAAGGATTCTCTCTCTCATTATAGCTCCTTCTAAACACGATTGTCATGCGCAGTTACTGACGTTTTGCTGTCTAGCGCCATCTGTCGGACATTTTGTGAACTCTGTTTCTTTTTGTTCTAATAAAACCCCATGTAATTCCAAGCATCTGTGTCTATTTTTACCTCTCTATCTACATTATTCCGTGTTTTATTCAGTTTTCAAATTTATATTGACTTTCTGATCGCCCAGTACATACAATAATGTTTATAAGTTCAGGTTCGAAAATTTCTGTTGAAAGTGTAATAAATCAAGATGTTCGACAAGGGTGCAGTCTATAGTCCACTTTATTTAAATTATGTACTGACAATGTGGAAATATGAAGTACACTCAGGAATTAAAACGGGTTCTAGCGTACCATACAATATATGCTGATGATGAGATAATTATACAGGAAATAGAAGACAACTTTTGAAGTTCAGTATGTAGATTTGAGCCACAACGTAATTGTTTACGACTTAGCTATATCTATAAGTAGAAGATAATGGCTTTCAAAGTAAAGTATTAAAATCGGAGGTAATAATAAATGAGAAAATTTTGGAGCGAGTATCCCACTTCAATTGCTCAGCACGTGATATTAGTTTTAACTATGACAAAGACATTGAGAAGAAGGTTAATAAATATCAAGCTATATGCGGAACAATTGGAAGAACTTTGGGAAAAAATAAGAAAAGAAACACAAATGAAATTATATAAAATTATGTCTATACCTTCTCTTCTATGGTTCCGAATCATGGACAGTAACTAAAACAGAAAAATTGCTTATACGAGCAGCAGAGATGAAGTTCGTGAGATATGAGAGAGGCTGTAATAAAATGGATGAAATAAGAATGAAGCACTATTATCAGATTTAATAATCTTTTATGTCAATGAAAATATTCAAGAGAACATCGTGTTGATAGAATGCCAAAAAAATAATGAGTTACCGGTCCACTGGAAAGAGAGAACTTGTTAGACCTCGTAACAGATGGATGAATAGGTGATAGAGACCGGAACAGGTGATTACAACGCTTAATCCTTCGAAGGAGATGATGAAGCACTAAATGTGCTTCGTTTAGAGGTGGACAACGTTTCTAACACTCATTCTAGGATACAGCCATGTGCCACCGACGAGCACTTCCGTTGAACGGTTTCACTCATTTGAAGGGGATTGAAATGTCGGCCTGGAGGAAGCTGTGTGGATGTATCGACGGATAGCTGTATATGCTCGTTGCAATATGTCGGTTGTGTGTCGGTGTTTAGCACTGGTCTGTCGAACACTCTTACATCCGCACACCGGGTTCTGGATGTATGCGTAGTACAGATGCACGTTAAGGACGAAGCACTTGGCGAGCAGCAACGACCGACCAAATATCATCCAGGAATGATATCAGGCCACATGTTGCACCTGCTGTCATCAGGGATAGTTGTGAAACTTGTGTTTCTAGCAGGACTAAGATCACGTGTGCCTCTGGGCAGGCTGCCACTGACACATCACGCCACCAAGCACGGCTACTCTGATGTCGTGGAAGAGTCGACTGGAGAGTGGAATGGCGCTTTGCTGTCGTCAGTGATGAGAACGGTTTCTATCTGTATGCCAGTGATGTTCGTTCACGTGTCTGGCATTGGCCTGGTGAGCTGTCTATTCCAGAGCGCTTTCGCCCACAACACGGAGGTCCCATCCAAGACTTCATTGTGTTTGCGCCATGAGTTGTAACTTGGGTCATTATTTTGTGTTAATACAGAGTAACTAGCGCCCGCAGAATTGCACAAGATGTTGTCTCCGTGCTACTGCCATATCTTCGTTAGTAAGGTGGTGTCCTTTTCAGTAGGAAAGTACAAATCCGTATACGGCTGCTGTCACGTAACGTGCTCTTCGCGGTATAAACTGCCGGCCCTGGCCTGCTCGGTTCATTATCGATTTGCAGCAAAAGGAGCAAAATTCTTGGGAGAACTTATAGGCTGATGTCATTCGGCTCCTTTCTGATAGTATGCATGTGAGAATAGGATTGATACACCATGTACACTCCTGGAAATTGAAATAAGAACACCATGAATTCATTGTCCCAGGAAGGGGAAACTTTATTGACACATTCCTGGGGTCAGATACATCACATGATCACACTGACAGAACCACAGGCACATAGACACAGGCAACAGAGCATGCACAATGTCGGCACTAGTACAGTGTATATCCACCTTTCGCAGCAATGCAGGCTGCTATTCTCCCATGGAGACGATCGTAGAGATGCTGGATGTAGTCCTGTGGAACGGCTTGCCATGCCATTTCCACCTGGCGCCTCAGTTGGACCAGCGTTCGTGCTGGACGTGCAGACCGCGTGAGACGACGCTTCATCCAGTCCCAAACATGCTCAATGGGCGACAGATCCGGAGATCTTGCTGGCCAGGGTAGTTGACGTACACCTTCTAGAGCACGTTGGGTGGCACTGGATACATGTGGACGTGCATTGTCCTGTTGGAACAGCAAGTTCCCTTGCCGGTCTAGGAATGGTAGAACGATGGGTTCGATGACGGTTTGGATGTACCGTGCACTATTCAGTGTCACCTCGACGATCACCAGTGGTGTACGGCCAGTGTAGGAGATCGCTCCCCACACCATGATGCCGGGTGTTGGCCCTGTGTGCCTCGGTCGTATGCAGTCCTGATTGTGGCGCTCACCTGCACGGCGCCAAACACGCATACGACCATCATTGGCACCAAGGCAGAAGCGACTCTCATCGCTGAAGACGACACTTCTCCATTCGTCCCTCCATTCACGCCTGTCGCGACACCACTGGAGGCGGGCTGCACGATGTTGGGGCGTGAGCGGAAGACGGCCTAAAGGTGTGCGGGACCGTAGCCCAGCTTCATGGAGACGGTTGCGAATGGTCCTCGCCGATACCCCAGGAGCAACAGTGTCCCTAATTTGCTGGGAAGTGGCGGTGCGGTCCCCTACAGCACTGCGTAGGATCCTACGGTCTTGGCGTGCATCCGTGCGTCGCTGCGGTCCGGTCCCAGGTCGACGGGCACGTGCACCTTCCGCCGACCACTGGCGACAACATCGATGTACTGTGGAGACCTCACGCCCCACGTGTTGAGCAATTCGGCGGTACGTCCACCCGGCCTCCCGCATGCCCACTATACGCCCTCGCTCAAGGTCCGTCAACTGCACGTACGGTTCACGTCCACGCTGTCGCGGCATGCTACCAGTGTTAAAGACTGCGACGGAGCTCCGTATGCCACGGCAAACTGGCTGACACTGACGGCGGCGGTGCACAAATGCTGCGCAGCTAGCGCCATTCGACGGCCAACACCGCGGTTCCTGGTGTGTCCGCTGTGCCGTGCGTGTGATCATTGCTTGTACAGCCCTCTCGCAGTGTCCGGAGCAAGTATGGTGGGTCTGACACACCGGTGTCAATGTGTTCTTTTTTCCATTTCCAGGAGTGTATTTATACGACTTCCTGGACGCACTTTACTGTGACTTTCGTGTTTCATTAGATCTGAATTTCTGTTCATATAGTCTTATAGTGATGAAAGACCTGCTACATCACCTGTCAATAAAGTGTCGTTGTGCTTGAGGGTAGTGCATTTTTTCCCAGTAGTGTATACGAGATTACAAAATGCAAGATACACTGCCTGACGTAAAAGGTGAAGCAACCAGAGGACATGGTCGGGTATCAATGTAACTTCGCACACTTACACACCAACGGCAAGTTTGTAAATATCTGGAGATGCAATTCTCTGTGACTCATAAAACGGCAGCCAGGGTACAGTGTTGGTGTTTAGTATTGTTACCACGCCTTGTAGTATTTAAAAAAGGGAGTGAATAGTGACGGATGTTGACTGATCACTGTGAAGGACATGGAGAAGCTGCGTACTCGTGTGAGATAGCGTTATGCTTTTGGCCGTCTGGTCCAGTTATTCAGTATTCAAACAAATGATAATGGACTATCTCTTATATATTTTTCCTCAAGTAATGGACTGAGAAGTACTATTTTTCTTTAGAGGGCGAGGACACACATCAGCAACAGATTATGCGATGGCCAACATTAATATATGAATGCAAGTTCAGGGTGTTTGTGTTTTCAGAGGTTGCGACATTTCATAGGATCTCTACATACCAGTGGCAAAAATAGCTATGCTCTCTGGATGGAAAAAAAAAAACAGAGTTGAGACAAGAAGGGAGAAGGTTTTGCGGTATACGTATTACAGGATGAGAGCATAAAACATCTACAGCAAATATTTGTCCAATTCAGACAGACACAAGTTTGGAAATCGAATAAGTAAATATTAAAAACAGTGTATTGAACAGACCGCAAATGAGTCAGTAGGAAAAGAGAATCAGAAAAGAAGAAGGAACTCAGAATATGGAGCGAAGACATAGCAAAATCAGTCTAGGAAAGAAAACGACCGTGTCACATATATCACAGACGAAAAGACAATCTGCGAAATAAGAATATAAAGATAAAAGAAATAAAGTAAAAATCACTGTCAAGAAACCGAAAAAAGAATCCTGGAGTAAATTTGTGAGCAGAGTTGAACATGACAGCCATGGAAGGCAGTCTGTATCTTACAGGATGAAGCGTTGAAATTAAACAGAAAAAAAGACAAAGTTAAATATGAATCAGAATAAAAATGGATTGCACATTATGAACAGCTCTGGTGCAATAAACACCTAGCTGTAGGGGAAGACCCCTTACAACGGATGAACCATATGACGCCTATCTCAAAACGATCCAAGAAATAAACACGACCCTTAAAAAAGTAATGAAACCGGAAAGCAGCAGGCTCCAACGGCATAAATGCCACTTACTTAAATACTGGGGATTATTATTAAAACTTAAACTTCTTGATTTACGTAATATGTGTTGGCAAAGACATCAAATCCCAAAACTATGGAGAGCTTCACATGTCTTTAAAAAAGGATAAGTAAATGAATGCAACAATTTTCATGGAATAGCATTAGCGGACGCAGCTTATAAGATTTACGCCGAGTAATAAATCAAGGTGTACAAATTATCGCCGAAATTTATTATCTGAATAACAAAATGGTTTCAGAAAAGCAAGATCCTGCACTGATAATGTTTTCATACTTAAATAAATCTTAGAAGAACAAAGAGAGTTCAATAGAGAAACATACATCGCCTTTATAGGATTAGAGAGAGCCCACTTCGACCATGTAGACGGGAAGATATTATGGAACAGGCATGGATATCGTCCGTAGCTAATCAAGTTGATAGAAATCCTATGTAAACGTACAAAAGTTTGAATAAAGACTCACCATGCGGTATCAGAAGATAGCAATAAACGAAGGGGTTTGACAAGAGTGTAGCTTATCACCCATACTTTTCAGTATATGCATTGATGATACGATTGAAACATGGAAACAACAAAGTGACCCGGGATTGAGATTACAACATAAAATATTTTTTAATACGAGGTCCATCTATAGACTGAACTAGATTTCTGAAGAATACAATATAAAAATATGAATTCCGCAATAAAAAACGGTGACTTCCAAAGGGACAAAACTGCCGAGAACTGAGAGCGTAATAAGAAACACACGCACTGTACAAGTTAGTCACTTGAGTTACCTTGGAAATATTATGAGCTACCAGAGTGAAATCGATACTGAAAACAAACTCTAGCAATATCGAATTGTATAAGAAACAATCAAGAGAACATGGAGAAATAAAGCGAGAAAAGACACAAAAATAAAGTTTTATAAAGTAATAGCCACCCCACATTGCTTTTGGAAGCGAAACCTGGACAACTACTGAAAAGGCAGAAAGTAGAAACCAAGCGGCAGAAATGAAATTTCTAAGAGGAGTTAAGGGTGGTAGAAGATTAAGTAAACTACGAAACGAGACATAGGAGCAGAGCTTTGGATATTTGGTACACAAAGAATGCCAGATTCGAGACTACCAAACAACCTTTAAAATTTAAAACTTTAGGTACACGATCAGTAGGAACACCAAGAAAAGTATGGCTGGTACTTAGAAGACACAACAAGTCTATGACCTAGACCATGATGAAAGAAGAAAAAGAATTTCGATGTCACAGTGGTTCCGTTTTGGACATCATGGGGACGCCAGGGCAGGTATAATAGTCAAAGTTTCTGTCGACCACGTCTGATCAGTGAAAGGGATGACTGTCGTATTGGGCACCAGCCACACTGGAACCCCTTCAAAACTACGCCTGCCACCCAAAAACATGTAGTGGTCTCCCTGTAACTTACTCTGTCTTCCGGCACCAATGTTTGGAGTGCACCAGCACTCTATGTGACACGATCGTGACGTGCAAAAACTGTCGTTAAAACCACAGCGCAAATTGCTGAGTTTGTAACGGTGCTATGGTCGGAAAGCGTGGATTACCCATGAATGGTCTGGCATTGTGTTTAGCGGGCTAGGTGACCATGGTCGGCTAGTATGGCGGTGACCTGGGGAGAGGTCTCAGTCTTGAAATGTGTTTGAAAGTCACAGCGGTGTTACTCCTGGTGTCAAGTTGTGGAGAGCCACGGCCGGTAGCGATTGAGGGAACTCTGACGCCACGTCAGGGACATCTTGCGTCATCATGTCCATCGTGGTGGTTTTTTCAGTAGAGCCTTGCTGGTGTCGCCTTGATTTGTCCACGTGATGTTCAGGTACTCATCTGGCCAGAAAGAGTCCCAGATCTGTCACTGTTACATCTGTGGCATCACCTCGGACGTAATCTCTGTCCCTGTGCCAGTATACAGGATCTCAAGAACTAGTTACAACAGGTGTGGGCGAGCTTGCCTCAGCAGCAGAGATACAACGGCTTTATGACACCTTTCCCAACTGAACCAGCGCGTGCATGCAGGCCAGAGGGACAGCAACCGCATGATGGTAGGTAGGATCATATTGCTGAGTTCTTTGCCGATTTCATTCGATATTGTAATCACTGGAATAACATCGCATACCCTGTCAATCCGTGAACTGTCAGTTTGTACCTTCCTACCATTCTCAGTGCTTCACGTCTTGGGTCAGTCAATGTACACTGTGTGATTGAAAGTTTTGTGACGGCCTTCGTAGCGACAAACAATTCGCTGTAGAAACGGCTTACGAAGTCACCGCCACACTTTTAATAGCGGGCCGACCGGTCCGCTGGAACAGTGAACAGAATGATGAAACCCCAAACACTCGGATTAAATGAAAGTCGGTACTTATCTTTATTAACGACGATACAGAACACAGTGGTGAACATGGTCTACAGAAATCTGTCTAGTTCGAGTCGGAGCGGCTTGGTCAGCGTCGGCTGACGACAAACAACAACTCTGCTGCGATGAACACACAACTGACTAGCAGGTACACAATTCGGTGGCGAGTCTTCAACTGAGCGGCGAATCCAGAACTGTCCTAGCGCTCGCGACTCCAGCGCTTAAGAAGCCAGAAGCCAGCGGTGGCGCGCGCAGACTTGCGGCGATTTCCTGTATCGCTGGCGCTGCTTATGTGGACGGCGTCCGGACTTTGATGCTGCCAACCTTTTTGGCAGCGGGCTCGGTTGGCATTACTGGCTAGGATATAACACTCCTCCCCCCCAAATCGCCGCACCGTCGTTGAATAATGACGTGGCGAGCGTCGACGGCGGGGGAGGGGTCTGGCCGCAGACGTAGCAGAAGAGACCGGGGCGGAGACTGTTGTCGGTGGCAGTCCCCGGTCCGCACCCCAGCATTGGCTGCGCGGGGCCTCGGGAAACATCGACTGAAAACCGAGGTCAGGGTGCACGCCTGTGACCACGGGCGCAGCTTCTGGTACTGGACGCGACGGGGCGTCGGGACCCACGAAGAGAGGCAGCGTCTCCTGACGCTGCGTCGACGGCTGCTGAGTGGGCGCCGGACAAGGCGCTGCGGTGTCAGACTCCTTGGGGGTGCCCAAGGAAAGCGGCTGCAGTACAGGCTGCACAGCCACCGCTTGGGAAGGCGGCCCGGCTGAGGGGTCGACGTCCATCAGCTCCGAAGGCGGTGGCGACTGAAGAGGGACCGCAGGCGCCGGAGCGACCACCCGGGGCGCTCCCGCATGAAGCTGCGCGGGAGGCATCAACGGGACGGGCTGTCGGCGTGGTAGCGGCGACGGCTGCTGCTGCTGCCCTGGGGGCGGCAGCGAAGTCGGAAGGCGCGGCTGGAACCCGCCGCGGACCAAATCTGTGGACAAAGAACGAGCGGCAGAATCCGGGCGGCCAGCGCGGCGCAACTGGTTCTGATGCCTCCTGTGCACCCCAGTAGCACCTTGAACAGTATAAAAAACGCGACCCTGGACACTTATCACGGTACCACGTTCCCAACGACGGCGACCGTGATAAACTCTGAAAAAAACGGCGTCGTTGCGCTGAAAACGCGTGCGAAGCTCAGAAGTAGGGTGCGATGACGACGGCCGTGGAGAAGCTCCGCAGGCGAAGGGCCGTCGCGTGGCGTGGTCCGGTACGACGACAGGAACGTGATGAGGGCCTGCTGACGAGAGTGCGTAGCACGAAGGCGGTCCATATGATCCTTGAATGTGCGTACAAAACGCTCCGCTGCACCATTCGATTGAGGGTGGAACGGCGGAGTAAGAACATGGCGAATGCCATTGGCAGAACAAAAACCTTCAAATTCAGCAGAGGTAAATTGTGGACCATTGTCAGACACTAAAACTTCTGGAAGACCCTCAATACAAAAAATTGAAGTCAACGCCTGTATAGTTTGTGCAGACGTTGTAGACTGCATGGGCACAACAAACGGAAAATTACTAAATGCATCTATCACGATGAGCCAACGAGAATGCCAATATGGACCAGCGAAATCAATATGTACTCGCTGCCAGGGACCGGCAGGGCGTGCCCACTCAAAATAGCGTTGAGGCGGAGCAGCTTGGTGTTCGGCACACGTCGAACAATCTGTAGACATCTGCGTAATCTGCTTATCAATGCCGATCCATGTACAATGACGGCGGGCAAGCTGCTTGGTGCGGACCACTCCCCAATGACCTTGATGCAACAAGTCGAGGACCTTGGATTGGAGCACTTGGGGAACCACTACACGAAGCTGGTCATTCTCGGTGCGTAACAGCAAAACTCCGTGCGAAACAGACAACAGATGACGTTGCGGATAATAGCGACGAACCACAGGATCCGATATGTCCTTTGCCTTGGACGGCCAACCACGTTGAACAAAACGTAATAGTAAACTCAGATGAGGATCCGTAGCTGTCTCACGTGCCACCTGACGATAATCAATCGGAAAATCCCGGAGGGATTGATGCTCATCGGCGTCAATCTGATGGCAATAGTCGTCAGAGGAATCGAAGACATCATCCGCAGCAATCGGCAATCTAGAAAGCGCGTCAGCGTTTGCATGCTGAGCTGTAGGGCGATACAGTATCTCATACTGGTATTGTGATAACAAAAGAGCCCAACGTTGTAGTCTCTGAGCCGTCCGCTGAGGAACTGGTTTAGACGGATGAAACAGTGACGTCAGGGGCTTGTGATCTGTTACTAAATAGAATGGTCTACCATAGAGGTAGTGATGGAATTTTGTGACACCGAACACAATAGCCAACGCTTCCTTGTCCAATTGGCTATAATTACACTGAGCTTTGTTTAGCAATTTAGAGGCGAACGCAATAGGACGTTCGGTGTTACCGACTCGGTGAGACAACACAGCACCGAGGCCGAAAGAAGAGGCATCACAAGCTAACACCAGAGGCTTGTTAGGGTCGTAATGGACCAGACAACGATCATTCAATAAAGCCTCTTTTAGCTGCTGAAAGGCTGATTGGCAATCAGCTGACCACACAAACGGAACATTCTTACGGCGGAGACGATGCAACGGTGCAGCAATCTGTGATGCATTAGGTATAAACCTAATATAATATGTCAATTTGCCAAGAACTGCTTGCAATTCATGCAGATTGCGAGGGGCGGGCAAATCACGAATAGCTGCTAAATGTGACTGGGAGGGATGAATGCCTTGAGCATTAATAACATGTCCCAGATACTCCAACTCCGTAAGGAAAAATGAACATTTATCGATGTTGCAACGTAGGCCTGCCTGAGACAACACTGTAAACAAACACTCCAAATTACGGAAATGTTCAGCAGGCGTCCGACCGGACACAACAATATCGTCTAAATAGTTGCAACACGATGGCACATTAGCCAGAAGTTGTGACAAAAAACGCCGAAAAACAGCTGGAGCTGACGCACAACCAAAAGGCAAACGCAGAAAACGGAACAACCCCAACGACGTGTTTATGACAAAATACTGTTGTGATTGCTCGTCGAGGGGCAATTGCAAATATGCTTCACGGAGATCAATTTTGGAAAAGAAACGAGCTTCCCCTAACTTATCCATCAGCTCGTCCGGTCTAGGTAAAGGAAAAGAATCAATGACAGTCTGAGGATTAACTGTAGACTTAAAATCAGCACACAAACGTAACTTGCCGGACGGTTTCTTTATAATAACTAAGGGAGAAGCCCACTGGCTCGCTGAAACGGGTTGAATAACACCGTCGTTTTGCCAACGACGAAGTTCATCTTCTACAGGTGCCCGGAGGGCGTGAGGCACTGGACGAGCACGAAAAAATCGAGGCTGAGCATTATCTTTTAACGTAATATGAGCGGCAAAGTTCGCAGCACAACCGAGTTCGTCTTTAAATATGTCACTGTATCGTTTACACAATTCGGTTATGCTGTCTTGAGGAACAACAACAGAATTAAGTTGCAACACATTGTCTTGGATAGACAGGCCAAACAAGTCAAAACAGTCTAATCCGAAAATGTTTACACTGTCTGTAGCGCGGAGCACTGTGAATGAAACTGTTTTTGTGTTGCCCCGGAATGTGGCTGGCACGCTACATACACCTAACACAGGAATGTGTTCGCCACTATAAGTAGCCAAAGAATGTTTTGCCGCTGAAAGTTTAGGGCGGCCGATAGCCGCATACGTAGCACTATTTATGAGAGTCACAGACGCACCAGTGTCTAATTGAAAATTGAAGGTCTTATCCTGGATGCGTAGCTTCACAAATAGTTTATTACACTGCCTCTGGATCGGAGCATTGGAGGCGGAAGACACAAAATCAGCGCGTTTAGCGCGTGTTCGCTGCTTACGACAACTCGTGGGTTGGGCGGGTGGAACAACAACTCCCGCTTCACTTGCAGTCTGTACATTACTTTTTACAGCGTTTGAATTACGCTTGGGTCGCATAGCAGAGGGCTGGGTGGGTGGCTGATGGCGAACAAGTTTAGTACCCACACGAACCGTGGAAGAGTCTTTAAACGCGACCTTCTGGGCGGGCTGGCTTTGAAGAACATGAATATCCATGGGCTGGGCAGCACTAGAATTGTTCTTGCGTTTACGCAAACAAACAGTTTGGATGTGTCCTTTCCTTTGACAAAAGTGACAAACCGCGTTTCGTAACGGGCAACGTTCACGAGGATGAGCAAGAACACACTTAGGGCAAGACTTAAGTCTATCATTTTGCACACGCGGCTGACGAATGTGTTTAACATGACGCAGCCGGCTAGTGTTTACAGTCTGACTCTGCCGGTGGGGCCGCGGGCGTGACATAACTTGCTTAGCACAGGCAATTTGAGAAATACATGGCTGATCTAACGCACACTCAGCATAGTCAAAAGTATCTTGGGCTTCAATAATGTTCATCACAGTCCCTAATGACGGGTCAGGCAACTTTAAGATAGCAGCACGAATACGAGAATCTGCAATGTTTTGAGTAATAGCGTCGCGTAACATGACATCACTGTAGGAAGCTCCACACACACAATTAAATCGGCACTGACGGGTGAGGCCCCGTAAATCTGTTAACCACTGTTTATTAGATTGATGTGGCAGTTTCTTTAATCTGAAGAACTTGAATCTCGCCGCTGCCACATGAACTCGCGACTCGAAATACTCAGCAAGCTTGGTAACAACAACGTCATAGTCTAAAGCTTCTGGCTTGGATTCCGGGAACAACTTACAAAGGAGTCTATAGACTTCCACGCCTGCAGTGGAAATTAAATAAAGCTGCCGCTCATTACCTGTGATTTTGTAGACTAACATGTGCGCCTGAAACTGCGCGAAATATTCTTGCCATTCTTCTCGTGATGCCTCAAAAGCACGAAAAGGCGGTGCTGCCTGTGCTTGTTCGTTGTGTGGTGGTGGATTAGCCGCTTGTTTGGCGATTGCTTCCACCAGACCTTGTATTTGCTGACTCTGTAACAAGATCAACTGTTGTAATTCGGCAGACATTGTGAACACAAATTAGACCAGCCCCCAAAATTCTATCTCAAGAAACAAGTTGAACCAGCCCTGCACACGAGTTCGGAAGTCCTCGTCGCCAGTTTTGTGACGGCCTTCGTAGGGACAAACAATTCGCTGTAGAAACGGCTTACGAAGTCACCGCCACACTTTTATAAGCGGGCCGACCGGTCCGCTGGAACAGTGAACAGAATGATGAAACCCCAAACACTCGGATTAAATGAAAGTCGGTACTTATCTTTATTAACGACGATACAGAACACAGTGGTGAACATGGTCTACAGAAATCTGTCTAGTTCGAGTCGGAGCGGCTTGGTCAGCGTCGGCTGACGACAAACAACAACTCTGCTGCGATGAACACACAACTGACTAGCAGGTACACAATTCGGTGGCGAGTCTTCAACTGAGCGGCGAATCCAGAACTGTCCTAGCGCTCGCGACTCCAGCGCTTAAGAAGCCAGAAGCCAGCGGTGGCGCGCGCAGACTTGCGGCGATTTCCTGTATCGCTGGCGCTGCTTATGCGGACGGCGTCCGGACTTTGATGCTGCCAACCTTTTTGGCAGCGGGCTCGGTTGGCATTACTGGCTAGGATATAACAGAAAGTATCCAGACACCTGGCTGAAAATGACTTACAACTTCGTGGCGCACTCCATCGGTAATGCTGAAATTCAGTATGGTGTTGGCTCATCTTTAGCCATGATGACAATTGACACTCTCTCAGGCATACGTTAAATCATGTGCTGGAAGGTTTCTTGGGGAATGGCAGTCCATTCTTCACGGAGCGCTGCAGTGAGGAGAGTTGTCAGGAGTCTGTGTAGGCCAGTCCATTACAGGGATGTTATTGTCGCTTAACCACTCCGCCACAAGCCCTGCATTATCAACAGGTGCTCGATCGTGGTCAAATATGCAATCGCCATCCCCGAATTGCTCTTAAACAGTGGGAAGCGAGAAGGTGCCTAAAACATCAACGTACGCCTGTGCTGTGATAGTGTCACGCAAAACAACAAGGGGTGCAAGCTCCCCACCATGAAAAGCACGACCACACCATAACACCACCGCCACTGAATTTTACTATTGGCACTACACACGCTGCCAGATGAAGTGCACAGGACATTCGCCATATCCACACCTTGCGATCGGATCGCCATATTGTATCCCCTCTCCACACAACATTTTTTCACTGTTACGTCGTCCAATGTTTACGCTCTTAGCACCAGGGGAGGCGTCGTTTGGCATTTACCGGCGTGATGTGTGGCTTATGAGCAGCCGCTCGACCATGAAATCCAAGTTTTCTCACCTCCCACATAACTGTAATAGTACTTGCAATGGATACTGAAGCAGTTTGGAATTCCTGAATGATGGCCTGGGTAGATGTCTGCCTATTACACATTACGACGAGAGGCACCAAAGAAAGCAGTTCTGCTGGAAGCCAAGTTCAAGACCCTCACTGAGTTGGCATGTTCGTCGACTCCGGACGGACATGGTCAACACGAGTGGCGGTGGCCTGTGGACAACAACCTGTTGGAGTGGGTTCCACATACTGCGGTCGCACACACCGTATGGCAGGAGGGCGAGGAATGGCTGTTGCGTATTGCAAAAGACGCAGTAACAGTGCTTATAAGTTAGTGTTGGAATGGGTGGTGTTCTTATTTTCAAGTCGCAATATTATATCCAGAATTGCATTAACTGAAGTCAATGTTATCCCGCTTCGGCCGGAAGTTGTGAACATCGAGTTACGGCTTGCACTTGGGGCCATGATAAGTGAGTATTGCGTACTGATTTCGGGGCGTCCTAAAGTGAATAATGTGGTATAAAGCAAGCCGGTTCATATATCTAAGTTCAGAGAGCATGATCGTGCACAAGTTAAATGCAAAAAAAAATTCTTGTGCACTACGTGGTATTTATGTTGATTCTGTACGGTTCTTGTTGTTGAACCGGTGATTCATTCATGTGTATTGTGTACTGCTATACTCGCATGTATAAAACAATTCTTTATGTATGTACGTGGTGATCCCTTAGACGTGAGGGGGGACAGTTGTGTAGCATATTGATAACTGGTGTTTTGGTGATTGGGGGCAGTTATCTGCAGCAAAGCAAGAAGGGTTTAGCAGCGATTTTACTCAATTTTCTATTATACGTGAATATTTACTGGTATTACAAGTTACCATTGTCGTAACTAAAGGCCAAATGCCGTATACTGTAGAATGTTACATCGTTATTTGATTTGCCAATGTGAGGCCAGAGTGAATGGTGTTGTATTAATTTTCATTATTATTTCAAGAAGATATTTTTAGTTGTTCAACCCTTCTTCAAGTTTATTCGGGTCACAAGGAATATTTTGTTTATAATAGAGTTTTCTATGTTTGTCAGTAACATCCCGCCGAAACCGCACTCCATCTAAACCTCACGCTACAAATTTGAAACTATCACATGAAACTATAGGGATAGAGGAAGAATCAACAGTACAATACTAGAGCCAAGAAGGAACGAGAAGAACTTAATACCAAGAAACACAGGCTAGAATTAAAAAGATTGTAAGAGAGAGTTGGTAACACAGAACGAGCTTGTAAATCGGAAACGTAGTGGCGAAATTAAAAGAAAAATTCAGCAATGAAATTAATATTCCTTGTGACAGAATATAAATGGTTTAAGTCCGTGATGACACTGCTGTCCTCTGCAATGAAGACGGAAGACTTCCGGTATAAGGAATCGCCTTTATTCTGAGAAATCCCTTGTCAAAGAACGCGGGGGAGCGACATAATTCTTCCCGTGGAGTGGGAAACCGCGAAAAAATCAACATTACAATGGGGGACGAAATGAAAGAATTTCGGTTCCTTGGAAATAAAATTTGCACCTGACTAGCAAAGCCAGGAGGATGTAAGAAGCAGCTTAGCACAGACAAAACATGGTACCAAAATACGTTTATTAGAGGCAAACATAAGAAAAACGTTTCTGAGACTATACGTCTGTCTTAAAGTGTTGTATCGAACTGAATCATGGACTATGGGAAAACCTAAAATGAAGAGAGTGGATGTGTATGAGATGCGGTCTTACAGAAGAATGCTGACAGCTAAGTGAAGCGATAGGAAATGAGTATCCTGGGAGAAGTAGCGTGGAAGGGAATATTTAGAAAAAAACCAAGTAGATGGACAATACGATAAGGCATGTGTTAAAGACATCATGGAATTACGTATATGGTAGTATCAGAGCTGTAGAGATCCAAAATCATACGGGAAACTAGAGATTGTAATTAGTGGCGATTTATTCGTACAGGACAGAACTCGTAGTATCGGGGACCCCACAGCCACAATGCCCAATTTTTCGTCGTAAAATTAATGGTATCAACTTTTTAAAATATTAATTTTGTTTAAAATTATCAACACATAAACTTGGATAACTTAAGACTATGACCTCTGGAAGATACTTTTTCTTCCATTTTTTTGGTCCTTACCAGAGCATGTTTCGACAACTATGTGTCATCTTCAGTTGATCTTGTTTTTGTTCCCGGTAAATATTACACAAGATGTTTTGTTAGATTTTCGTTTAACGCCTAAATACTGTAACAAGGTTATATGTAACTTATTTCTGATTGCTTACCCGAAAATGCATTAATTTTGAAGATGAAGTTATACGTTTAGGCTTCCTTTTATGGTTTCAATCGTTCAATATCACGTCATATGCAGAGCAGGTGGAAAAATAAGCTTCTCTGATCAACGCGTAGTTATTTTCGTATACCTCTCCCGAGAGTAGCAGCACTGGACGTTCAGTTAATTTCGTTAATCTGTGTGTCAGTATCTGGACCAGCGAGCAGTTCCAGCTAGTCAGTAATTAAGTAGAATGATAAGAACCTTGAATAGTGGTTTCTCTACTCCCATTTAGTAGAAACAGAATGGCAATAGCTTGGTCACTTGGTCAGTTTAAAAGTATATAGGACATAAGTAGATAGTGACCTAAAAATGTTATTTCACTTTTATGATGATAGACTTATTATCCGAAAAACGTAAGCTATTGTCTAAATTAATGAAATGGGAACAACAAGTTAAATAATCCGTTTAAGACAATCGAATACTCATTTAGGAAAAGGGGCCTAAAGAACTATATGAACTAAATTTATAACAGTCGAGGGGCATGAAGGAGAAGCAGTGGTTGGGAAGGGAGTGAGACAGGGTGGTAGCCTCTGTATATTGAGCAAGCAGTAAAGGAAACAAACGAAAAATTCGGAGTAGGAATTCAAATCCATGGAGAAGAAATAAAAACTTTGAGGTTTGGCAATGACATTGCAATTCTGTCAGAGGCAGCAAAGGACCTGGAAGAGCAGTCGAACGGAATGGACAGTGTCTTGAAAGGTGGATATCAGATGAACATCAACAAAAGAAAAACGAGGATCATGGAATGTAGTCTAATTAAATCAGGTGATGCTGAGCGAATTAGATTAGGAAATGAGACACTTAAAGTAGTAGATGAGGTTTGCTATTTGGGGAGCAAAATAACTGATGATGGTCGAAGTTGAGAGGATATAAAATGTAGTCTGGCAATGGCGAGGAAAGCGTTTCTGACAAAGAGAAATTTGTTAACATCGAATATAGATTTATGTGTGACGAAGTCATTTCTGAGAGTATTTGTATGGAGTGTACCCATGTATGGAAGTGAAACATGGACGATAAATAGTTTGGACAAGAAGAGAATAGAAGCTTTCGAAATGCGGTGCCACAGAAGAATGCTGAAGATTAGATGGGTAGATCACATAAGTACTGAATATAACTGGGGAGAAGAGGAATTCGTGGCACAACTTGACTAGAAGAAGGGATTGGTTGGTAGGACATGCTCTGAGGCATCGAGGGATCACCAATTTAGTACTGGAGGGCAGTCTAGGGGTTAAAAATCGCACAGGGAGATCAAGATATGAATACAATAAGCAAATTCAGAGGGATGTAGGTTTCAGTAGGTACTGGGAGATGAAGAAGCTTTCACAGGATAGAGTAGCATGGAGAGTTTTGTATCCCGCCTGGAAGGCGGCGCGTGGGTAGGAGCAGGAGCAGGAAAAATACGTCGGTACTGTACGTAAGTAAAAGTGGTTTACTGGTGCAAAAAACAATTTAATACATGGTTACATAACTTTCAATGGGGTGCGATGCTGAGACCCGTCGTATGTAGAGCAAAGCTGAATCGAAGTGTGCCGGCCGTCTGCTCTTGATCGAATGGGTAGAATCTCTAGCGGAGCTCGTAGAGCTGATCTACGCCTGCTAGAGGGCGCTGTCGTCGTTGTCTGTCGTAGTGCCAACTTAACTGTCAGCTGCCAAATCTAGAATTTTCTTGGAGAATCAAGAAAAGATTATATCTGTGTTTGTACATAAGTTATTTGTATCCGAAAAATTGAGAAGCTATTCTGATATCAAAGAATTATGCTGCGCAGCTCACCATTACAAAACACAATGCGGTAAAATGGAAAATCAATATTTCATTTAAGAACGTTCTAAGTGCCATTAACGGAAATTTACTGGTTCTGGGTGCCAATAACTATTTATTCAAACTGCCATTAATGCAGAGACACTACGTCTTATTTGTGATAATACAAATACAGAAACTCAGCAGAAATATTATAACTGGTAGAACTGTAGTCAACAAGAACGTTCTAGTGCCATTCCAGGTAACTGACTTGCTCTAAGTGACAATAAGTAAGTTTTAGTTCCACCTACTATTAATAGAGACATTACGTTTCCTTTGTGATAATACAACTACAGAAATTCAGCAAAAATATTTTAATCAGTACAGCTGTGGTTAACAAGAACCATTTCTCATTCCTTTCACCTTTTCTTTACAAGAGAACAATAAACTTAAATTCGTGAAAAAACCTCTCAGTACTGACCTCTGTTACTTACACAACTCCATTCTTGCGATCCGATGTTGCGATGTTTATTGTAAAGCTCTCTGTTTTGTTGAGGAATAAAAACGTTCGTAGTTAACTGGTCTTTCTATTTCGTGGTTGGTCTTTAAGATACACTACGGCATGGCATACAAGTATACCATGGGTTTCTTGTTTTCAATACACTGACAGTTTCCTAATCTTCTATTTCAGAGTGAGAATTTGAATACCTACATGAGATGGATGAGTATGAAACACTTTGATAATTCTGCATTTAGAGATCTTACATTCCTGCATTGACAACGATGTTCAGCAGCACCTTTAAAATAAAAAAGGCCTGTTGTACGCTTGGGAATTACATGAAATGAGTTCGTAGCTTTAGCTGAGAGAACTCCTTAGCCAAGCATGTTTGGCACAATGACCACACACATTACAGTTATAAACGCCTGCAACATTTTCTCCTTGATATGACACTTGGAACAAGTCTAGAGACATACAACAGATTTCTACGCACACAATAGAATTTTTTGAAAAAATGACATGTAGAACGCTTTCCATTCGTACAAATGAAATGACATACAATGACATCTGCCCTGCATATCGACGGTGTGTTGAGAAATCTAACGTCTGGCATTACCACGAACTAAGCAGTGTGCTTATCGCTAAAACAACCGATTTTCGGCTATATCGTTTTTTTTTTCGCACCAAGCTAACTGTTAAACCGCTCAAAGTAACCAGTTTATGAAATAACTGATTTTCCGTTTTTTATTCGTCTTATTTCCTGCGATAAACGTAGAAATCGAACAAAGAGTAAAACATTTTGACTCTCTCAGTTTCAAGAAACACATAATTAGAATATTAAATTAGTCAAATGAAAGAAAAGTAAGCCCATCTACTGTTCGCTGGTATCGTCGAAACGTGATAAGTGTTTGAATGCTACAAAAAATCGCCAACATTTTTCTATTGATTCAAATTTTTTAAAACTCTGCTCGAAAATCAAGTTGTATTTGGGCATGATAACACTACTTGGAAATTAGGAGTAGTCAGTGCTGAAGGGTGAATATTGGGGTTGAAGAACTGTTTCTCGTGTTAAGCTGTCCTTTTTCAAAGGCTACAAGCAGATAAAGACATATTACGTTGACACAGGCAGCAGATCACCTACTTTCCATTTTGATTGTATATTATGAATGAATTGTTAAGTTTTCAGTTTATTATTGTTGCTATTTCCTTCGTTTTCTTTTATTTATTGGAAATGGCAGACAAATATTTAATTTTTTGAAGCAAATGAGGCAGTGTATTCATTGCTACCTCACTTCGAAAAAGTAGTTCCAGACCAGTGCTGGTACCACTCTGGGATATCTACATATCTGCATTTCTACGTACATACTCCGCAATCCACCATACGGTGCGTGGCGGAGGGTACCTCGTACCACAACTAGCATCTTCTCTCCCTGTTCCACTCCCAAACAGAACGAGGGAAAAATGACTGCCTATTTGCGTCTGTACGAGCCCTAATCTCTTTTGTCGCGTCCCGGCACAGGTCCCGGATGCCAATATAGAGTTGGTGGAGCCTGCGTGGCGCAATCGGGACGTTGACGACAATTATGGGTTTGTGGTTCCCTTCAACTAGTCTTTATTACGGAGGTGAGAGGGAGTAGAATCTCCTGGACTGTCTAAGGGCGTGTAGGAGGTGTAGATACCTTAGACAATACTTCCAATAGGTAGCGGGTACAAAGGGTGAATTGGCAGCACTGAAAACAGTAAGGTGAGATTTCTCCTTTAACGTAATTTATTAAATTAAGATCACAAAGAACATGTGAGGTGTCAGACCCTTCCCCTTACTCTGTATACCTCTATAGATTCAGCCAGAATCTCCACTTTACTCCTCGTTTAAACAAAGGACCCTGATACTATTCACAGGAGACAAGCACCAGCTAGTGGCTTGTTCCTTCTGTTGCTGAAACTAGCTGTAGAGGCTACTTGAGACAGAGACAAACTGTCCCTGTTCAAAACTATTCCACGGTAAAACTTCTACTTAACTGACAGTTGTAGTTGATTCCACCAGAGCATCACCATCTTCTCGTAGTTGCAGTTACTATAAACTCATCAGTAGCGGATGCTACCTTCTCGATGCTGCCGGGCCTTGGGCGCTGCTTGTGCCCTCTTCGACTTCTGCGACGACTCTGCTTCTTGCTGCTCGTGGATGCCCTTAAATACCCATTGTGAAGGTCTGCCCTGCTCGGACGCAGCCCTCGCATCCGCTTTCTCTAACTTATTTTTCGGTCTTCCCGGACATTTCGTCGCTGTGGACCTACATTGGTTTCGATATGTCGGGCCGAGTCCCGGACGGAAAGTTCCTTCTCACCCTCCAAGGTCCGAGAGACGCGCTGTTCGTATCCTCGACGTGTTTACTAGCTCAGGCTATTTGTACTGTGTGACACTTTCCCTTCCGTGTCTGCGGTACTGCGCGGCGTCCGCGTAAGAAATACTGGCTGAACCTTTACATTATGAATAGCTATGTCATTTTGTCAATTAAATCCTCTGGGGACCTGACACTTTTATCTTATCTTTGTGGTCTTTCCGCGAAATATAAGTTGGCGGCAGTAAAATTGTACTGCAGTCAGCCTCGAATGCTGGTTCTCTAACTTTCCTCAGTAGCGATTCACGAAAAGAACGCCCCCTTTCCTATAGAGACTCCCATCCGAGTTCTTGAAGCGTGATGATCAAACCTACCAGTAACAAATCTAGCAGCCCGCATCTGAATTCCTTCTATGTCCTCCCTCAATCCGACCTGATAGGGATCCCAAACGCTCGATCAGTACTCAAGCATAGGTCGTATTAGTGTTTTGTAAGCGGTCTCCTTTACAGATGAACCACATCTTCCCAAAATTCTACCAATGAACCGAAGACGACTATCTGCCTTCCCCACAACTGCCATTACACGCTTGTCCCACTTCATATCGCTCTGCAATGTTACACCCAAATATTTAATCGACGTCGCTGTGTCAAGCGCTACACTACTAATGGAGTATTCAAACATTACAGGATTCTTTTTCCTATTCATCTGCATTAATTCACATTTATCTATATTTAGAGGTAGCTGTCATTCTTTACACCAATCGCAAATCCTGTCGAAGTCATCTTGTATCCTCCTACAGTCACTCAACGACGACACCTTCCCGTACACCACAGCATCATCAGCAAACAGCCGCACATTGCTATCCACCCTATCCAAAAGATCATTTATGTAGGATAGATAACAACAGCGGACCTACCACACTTCCCTGGGACACTCCAGATGATACCCTCACCTCCGATGAACACTCACCATCAAGGACAACGTACTGGGTTCTATTACTTAAGATGTCTTCGAGCCACTCACGTATTTGGGAACCAATCCCATATGCTCGTACCTTAGTTAGTAGCCTGCAGTGGGGCACCGAGTCAAACGCTTTCCGGAAGTCAAGGAATATGGCATCCGTCTGATACCCTTCATCCATGGTTCGCAAGATATCATGTGAATAAAGGATGTCCGCCGACGACAGCGAGGAACTGCCGTACAGACCAGGTGCACGCAAGTCTTGGACTCTGCACCGCTCACGTACATGCATACCTAAAGCCGCGACACACGGCAAAAGGGGCATTATCGTCTCAGCAATGCAGTACCAATTGTGATGCCACGTGTTTGTTCTATCGGCACCCTTATTAAAATAGCACTGATTGCTTTTCCAATTTCCAACAAGAACACAATATTTCAGACCAATGCAAAGCTGAACAGCAAAAGCTACTCACTTTTTAAAAAGGTTTCATTTAAAAACGAAAAATTTTAGCAGCGCTGCTATGGCTAATTGATATCTCGAATTTTTATTACTCGGTTATTAGTAAACATAAGAAAACACCTGTTATAACCGAGATCAAACAAATACCGAGAAATACGGGTTATTCTGAAACAAAATACCGATATGGTTTCTTACCGGTCTGCTTTCCCATCCCTACCACGCATACCGCCACCTCTGCAGCGGCCAACCACTTCCATATTCTCACGTGAGGCTCACGCACCGTGGCTCACTTTCTATTCAGACACGCGCTGACGCAGGGGCCTCGGCGCAGGGGCGCCTAAAGAACTCCAGCGGTCCGCAGAATTAGGGCGGCGTATTGGCCAGAGGGGTCGCCTCGTGGGTCACTGTCCGAGCCTCCCCCCTCCCCCCCCCAAAGTCCTGAGCCTCGGCACCCGCCGGTAGGAATATCGCGACCTCGCAATCCTGGCCTGGCCACTCTCCACACCCCCTATTCATCCACGACGGCTTTAATCCCCCCAGACTTCCGCACGTTCGCAGATTCGTTTCGCCGTAAAACTGAAATCTAAGCGGACCGTCTTTTCCTCTGCTCGCTGTTTAACGCCATGTGCGGAGGCGCGTAAAAGAGAAACGCTGGCCGAGCTGCTCCCTTCTGCGTTCTTTTCTCCCCATACGACTCTGCCGGAAAAAAAAAAGTGCTCGAAGGGAGCGACAGCAGCGGTGGAGTAGCAGGGAGGGATGAAAGAGGGAGTTTACTGCAACACTCCTTTACCAGCCACTGAGCTGCTAAAGCACTGCCTTCCTCACCTCCAAATGCGTGAACATGTTGTTGTGGTCTTCAGTACATGTTGTTGTGGTCTTCAGTCCGAAAACTGGCTTCATGCACCTCTTCTAACTAGTCTGTCCTGAGCAAGCCTCTTCGTCTCTGCAATACTACAGAAAGCTTCATCCATTTGCACCTGCTTACTACAACGCAGTCTTCGTCTCTGTCTATACCCTTTCGTCCCTCCACCCCTTCCCCCCCACCACACACACACACACACACACACACACACACACACACACACACACACTTCCTTCCACCATCACGCTGACCAATTCTTGATGTCTCACAATGAGTCTCATTAACGAAACCCTTCATTTAGTCAAGCCCGGCAATAAATTTCTTTTATTCCGATCAATACTTCCTTATTAGTTATTCAGTCTATCCACCTAATCTTCAGCATTCTTCTGTAGCACCAAATTTCGAATCTTCCATTCTCTTCTTGTCTGAACTGTTTATCGTCAACGTTTCAATTCCGACTATGCTCCAAACAAATACTCTCAGAAAATATTTTCTTGTCCTCAAATCTATATTGGATGCTAATGATTTTCTGTTTTTAAGAATCGCTTTTCTTGCTAATGCCACTGTGCATTTCACATCCTCTTTACTTCGGCCCTTGTCAGTTATTTTGTTGCCGAAATAACAAACTTCATCGATAACTTTTAGTGCCTCCAATAACTACGTAGTCTTCCTCGCGGCCAGAGTCAGTCGACATAAAAGTTTCCTGGGTATGGTCCCGCGTCATATTGTTTAAAACTACTGCTGGAGGAAACCAACGTTTTGGCCACAGTTACAGCGGCCTTCTTCTGGGTCTACTGGTGCGTTCTAGCTACGCAGTGACCCTTATATTTTGATATTACCGTTCACTGTTCGTGCCATTACCTCATGCTTTTAAAAAAGATAATTTATTTCAAAAGAAGAAGGAGAGGGGCCTATATTTTAATAAGTTTTCTCCAGCAGTAGTTGTGTACAATATGACGCGGCACCGGGCATGCACCTTTACTGTATGGTTAAATGATGGCGTCCTCTTGGGTAAAATATTCCGGAGGTAAAATAGTCCCCCATTCGGATCTCCGGGCGGGGACTACTCAAGAGGACGTCATTATCAGGAGGCACAACTTTACAAACAGAAGGGACCGGTTAGTAGGAAATATTCTGAGGCACCAAGGGATCACAAATTTAGCATTGGGGGGCAACGTAGAAGGCAAAAATCGTAGAGGGACACCAAGAGATGAATACACTAAGCAGATTCCGAAGGATGTTGGTTGCAGTAAGTACTGGGAGATGAAGAAGCTTGCACAGGATAGGGTAGCATGGAGAGCTGCATCAAACCAGTCTCAGGACTGAAGACCACAACAACAACAACGATACCCAAAAACTTTTATGTCGACTTTTAGTGCGTCGTTTCTGTATCTAATTCCCTGAGCATTACCTTGTTTAATTTGGCTACATTCCAATAGCCTCATTTTACTACTATGGAGCTCACCTGATAATACATTTTCAATATACTATCCGATACATTCACTTGCCCGTCCAAGTTCTTTGTCGTCTCTGTCAAAGTTACAGGGGTCATTGGCAAATCTCAAAGGATTCTCTCTCAACTTTAACTCCCGTTCTAAACTTCACGCTGGCCCTCTTTATCTCCAGTTCAATGTACAGATTCAATAATAACAGAAAATGGCTACTGCCTGTCTCAGTGCCTTTTCAGCCTTTGCTTCCCTTTCACGTCTGCTTTCTGTACAATTTGTAAATGGCATTTTGCTCTCTAAAGGGTAAAGATCATTGTTACACAACGCAATATCATTCCGATAGACAGTTTTGAACACGAAGCGAAGCTCTGCAGTGGCAATAGACTGGACTCTTATTAGGAAGTAAATCGAGTCAAATCTCACCCGGCCGTCCTGACACAGATTTCCCATTACTTCCCTAAATCACTTAAGGTGAATGTCGATATGTTTCCTTTAAAAAGTTCGCGGCCGATTTCAATCCCCTTCTCTTCCCTAATATGTATTTCTGCTCCATCTGCACTGACGCTCACGGGGCATTAAACTCTACCTTCCTTTCTTGAATCCTGAATTCAATTTTAATCTGGCCAAGAGTATCATACAGGCACATATTTCCGAAGACAAGGTGAGAAACATGCAAACAGCGTAGATGAAAACCTTTACAAATACGTTGGAGAAGGCTAAGCGCCGACTCGCGATTTGGTGGGTCTCTGAGCTCGGTTCTTATTTGGGCTGAGAACATAGGGTAAAAAGTTTTCGGCTTGGCAAGGAGCAGTGGCCATTTGTATTGCCATTCAAAAACGTGTCTTACTAAAGCTATGTTATGGTATATTAAACAAGGTTTGAACGACGAACAGGAGTTGGCGCATAGACAAATTGCGCGAATCGATTAATTCTTTTTTTGAAAAGATGTTGGTCTGAAATTAATGCTCAGCTACTGGCACCATCTGTATGTGCACCGATTGTATTTTTGTGCACATAAGTGAAAAACATGTTTACTGTGTGTACTTGAAGTGCACCACTTCTGTACTTTAAACTTGTACGAATCGGTTCGAACTTTTTCCTTAAGGTAGTTGTATTTCTTGTTGTTGTGGTCTTTAGTCCTGAGACTGTGGTTTGATGCAGCCCTCCATGCTACTCTATCCTGTGCAAGCTTCTTCATCTCCAAGTACCTACTGCAACCTACATCCTTCTGAATCTGCTCAGTGTATTCATCTCTTGGTCTCCCTCTACGATTTTTACCCCAACGCTGCCCTCCAATACTAAATTGCTGATTCCTTGATGCCTCAGAACATGTCTTACCAACCTGTACCTTCTTTTTGTCAAGTTGTGCCACAAACTCCTCTTCTCCCCTGTTCTGTTCAATACCTCCTCATTAGTTACGTGATCTACCCACCTAATCTTCAGCATTCTTCTGTAGCACCACATTTCGAAAGCTTCCATTCTCTTCTTGTCAACACTATTTATCGTCCATGTTAGACTTCCATACAAGGCTACACTCCATAAAATATTTTCAGAAACGACTTCCTGACACTTAAATCTATACTCGATGTTAACAAATTCTCTTCTTCAGAAACGGTTTCCTTGCCATTGCCAGTCTACATTCGATATCCTCTCTACTTCGACCATCATCAGTTATTTTGCTCCCCAAATAGCAAAACTCCTTTACTACTTTAAGTGTCTCATTTCCTAATCTAATTCCCTCAGCATCACCCGACTTAATTCGACTACATTCCATGATCCTCGTTTTGCTTTTGTTGATGTTCATTTTATACCCTCCTTTCAAGACACTGTCCGTTCGCTTCAACAGCTGTTCCAAGTCCTTTTCTGTCTCTGACAGAATTACAATGTCATCGACGAACCTCTAAGTTTTTATTTCTTCTCCACGGATTTTAATTGCCACTCCGATTTTTTCTTTTGTTTCGTTTCCTGCTTGCTTAACATACTGATTGAATAACATCGGGATAGGTTACATCTCAGTCTCACTCCTTTCCCAACCACTGCTTCCCTTTCATGCCCCTCAACTCTTATAACTGCCATCTGGTTTCTGTACAAATTGTAAATAGCCTTTCGCTCCCTGTATTTTACCCCTGCCACCTTCAGAATTTGAAAGAGAGTATTCCAGTTAACGTTGTCAAAAGCTTTCTCTAAGTCTACAAATGCTAGAAACGTAGGTTTGCCTTTCCTTAATCTTTCTTCTAAGATACGTTGTGGGGTTAGTATTGCCTCACGTGTTCCAACATTTCTACGGAATCGAAACTGATCTTCCCCGAGGTCCGCTTCTACCAGTTTTTCCATTCGTCTGTAAAGAATTCGCGTTAGTATTTTGCAGCTGTGACTTATTAAACTGATAGTTCGGTAATTCACACATCTGTCAACACCTGCTTTCTTTGGGATTGGAATTATTATATTCTGAGGGATTTCGCCTGTCTCATACATCTTGCTCACCAGATGGTAGAGTTTTGTCAGGGCTGGCTCTCCCAAGGCTATCAGTGATTCTAATGGAATCTTGTCTACTCCCGCGGCCTTGTTTCGACTTAGGTCTTTCAGTGCTGTGTCAAACTCTTCACGCAGTATCATATCTCCCATTTCATCTTCATCTACATCCTCTTCCATTTGCTTAATATTGCCCTCAAGTACGTCGCCATACTATAGACCCTCTATATACTCCTTCCACCGTTCTGCTTTCCTTTGTTGATATATTCTTGCTTTTTTACACGCCAGCCCTACTTCTTCAGCGCACAGAGAACTCTCTTAGCTGAAATGTGCTGGCACACCTGCATCTTGAATTTATAGGCTGAGGCCTTGATTCTGTACCCAAGATCCAGAAGATTCGCAAACCATAGTTAACAATATATAGTGCAATACGGCTGAAGAGCATACACTAAATAGCTAAAAAGTATTTCTGGGGGTTTAAAATTTCTGGTGCTCGATTTGTTTCTGGGGGGATGACATACGCGTCAAGTTACTTTACTTAACACTATGCATTGTATAACATGAGATAGGTACTAATATTAAAGATTAAAAAAGCGCGAATATGTCAAGATGCTTTGATTTAAATGTCTTTGAAAGTGCTAGGCAAGTCGAAAAGCTGACTCCCTTGTTTCGTATCCCTAAATCTGCACAAGATATATTCACCTTTAAACTGATACAGATTCGAACAACTTGAATCAGGTGTCAATTTGGTCTGTAGATGGTGTTTCGTTCAAAAGAAAATACTATAATACCATGATGCCATAGAATTATTTGTTTTGTCCGCAGCTCGTGGTCGTGCGGTAGCGTTCTCGCTTCCCATGCCCGGGTTCCCGGATTCGATTCCCGGCAGGGTCAGGGATTTTCTCTGCCTCGTGATGACTGGCTGTTGTGTGATGTCCTTAGGTTAGTTAGGTTTAAGTAGTTCTAAGTTCTAGTGGACTGATGACCATAGATGTTAAGTCCCATAGTGCTCAGAGCCATTTTTGAATTATTTGTTTATCGCCAGCGTAAATTCAGTTTAAATTCAAATCGGGTTTTAGCGACACTTTCCGTGGAAAATGTCTGTACGATTACTCACTCAGTAGTTGAAGTAGAGGTGACAACGAAGAGAAAGTGCATCAAGTAGTATTGTGCGTTTGTCACTTAAATGTGGAAGCATGAGAAGAAAAAGTCCGTTTGATTTTACACCACGGATTGACCATGGGAAAGTTTCGTGAATGGCTGGTGCCGCATTTCTTTGTTAATGACAAGAGTGAAAGACGAAACCGAATTTATCAGTAATTTTTTGAACATTTTTAGAAAGAATGTGATTTTTTTGCGGCTATTTCTTACTTTAGATGAGACGTGGGGCAGACATATATCGACAGCAGTGGTACAGAAATAAAATCTGAGGCTTGGCACCCTCGCCAGTAAAGGCGTATTCAAATCGATTTCCTGTAAAGAAAAGCAAAACAAGAATGGCGGTTTTTTTCTATTTTAAATGTCGGAAGTCTTTTGACTGGTCTGATGGAACCCGCAGCAATTTCTTCCGCTAAGTTAACCTCTTCTTCTCAGATAATTTGCTGCGTATATTCTGATAACTGAATCTGACTTTTAGAATGGGCTGCTGCATTACATACAACTTTATTGTTTTAAATAGAAAGATCTGAAGGGAACTTTAAGTACCAACAGTTACACGGATAAGTTGCAATAAAACTGCGTATTGGGGTAGGGGGTGGGATCTTAGTGTTTGGTTCCTATTTCAGCTTGGAACATGGGGTTTTGCTTCATCCCGGACCAGCGGCCATTTGTATAGGCACTAGAACTTCAGTCTTACTGTAGCTATGTTTTGGTGTATTAAGCAAGATTTGAACGACGAACAGGGCTGGCGCCCAGGCAAACTATGCAAATCGATTAATTCCTTTTGCAAAAGAATTTAATTGGTCTGAAATTAATGTTCAGTTAACGGTACAATTTTTATGTGTGTCGTTCGGATTTTATGTGCAAAAACAGTCACCGTCGTTCTGCTTTTACATATAAAAACAATCCCCCTTATGTAACTTTGGGCTGGAGCTGGACTAAAGGTACAAATTGTGAATGAAAGAATGCCAGGAGGGTGGTTTCCTAAGGTAATCTAGTTGTTTTTATATATATTAGTAATTATGCAGTTTTTTATTGTTATAGTATTGGGTTTTGTTAAAGTTTATTGCAAGAAGTTTTATATAGAAGCACATGGATTTGTCTTATAACTGAAATAAGTGTCAAGGAAAGTAAGTGGACAGAGGAAAATTATTGAGAAAGATTTTTGCTAACTTCTCTAGTAGTGAAAACTTTATGATATGGTGTATTGCTGTTAATGAAGCATAGTTATATTTGAAGTCTTTGTTATAATTTATCAGTTTAGTTTAGTTGGTGATATTTCAGTCATTACCTTTGTGAATGTGTTTTGTATACTCACATTACACACCGCGAGTTGTGTGCTGCAGAATCATTTTTATGAAAAGTGATAAGATGCCGTCTTGAATTGCACATCACAAGTACAGTAAATGAAAGAGGGTTTCGAACAGTCAGATCAGTATTCCTAATGGTAACAGGTTGCAGAACAGATAAGTGTTCCGTGCTCAAAGGTACGCCAACAAATTTAATTATCAGCGAAATTCATGTCCACTGTAAGGCACAATGACCGTCAGAATGCATTTGTGAAAATATAATAAAACTATAATACCAGCTCAGAGCTTTCATATCAGCAAAAGATTTGAGAAAAGTGCTATCTTGTAAGTTTACAAGAAATTTATGAGAAAGTGAGACGCGTTACATTTTATGTCCATTTGCTGTGTAATTACGTTAACAATTCTGCTAGTCATTTCCTGAAAGACCAAAGATACAGATTAATAATATTCAGGGACAACATTTTAATCTGAGTCTTTTTTTTGTAGTCAAACAGATTACAAAAATTCTATTAATAACGGATTTCTCTCTCGTAGGCTAATTGTTTGATGTACTAGTTAGCCTGAATTTCGCATCGTGTAACGTGCGCTTCACATATTTCCATTCTAAATTTAATTTTAACACAGTTCTCTTGCCCTGCACTGAGATCTACGGATTTTAGTATAAGAATAAGTTGTATATGTTTATCAGATACCAACCAAACGCAAACACGAGTTTAAGTAGAAATGTTGCACATTATACTTTCAAGGTAGAAAAAGTACATTGAAGGCCTCTGTGATAGAGAGAACTTGATTGTTGACGTAATAGCAGAAGAAAAAGTAGTCGACAGGCAAGGGACAGGCAATATTCGAATCAGAATTTAAAAGAGCTTTGGACGGCTTAAGATCAAATTAGGCACAAGAGATTTTCTAAAATATTTTGGAAAGAGGCCACAAAACAACTGTTCTTTTCGGTGTACAGAATGTACGAGATTTGCATCTTCCCATCCGACTTTCGAAAAAAATCAATCTCTGAATATAGCAAGTAAGATAATTGCTAAAACTATAGCACAGTCAGCTTAACAGCTCATGCAACCACGTTGCTGACACAAATAATGTTGGGAAGTGTTGGGAAAAAAATTGAAGATCTGTCAGATGAGGGTCAGTTTGGCTTTAGGGAAGGTAAAGTTAACACAGCGGCATTTCTGACGTTACGATTGACAATGGAAGCAAAAACTGAACAACAGTCATGACATATTCATGGCATTTGTCAACCTGTAAATGCGCGCCACAAAGTAAAATGATAAAAGATGTTGGAAATTCTGAGGCAAATAGGGGTAAGCTATAGGGAAAGACGGGTAGTATACAATATGTACAAGATCGAAGAGGAAAGAGCAAGAATGAAAACTGGATGTTAAACATGGTGTCAGAGCAATACCAGGACACAAACACGTAAGTACTCTACTCTTTGCAGGAATATCCTCTCAAGATTACGTCCAAGGTGGCGACCCAGCTCATTTTGCATTGCATACAGAGACATATCTATATTTTTGGCCGCCAAATTTTCCCCCATCTCCTACTCCAGTTCTCGAGCCCTGCATTTTCCTGACAGGGCGATCACGGATGAAAATCAATGGATGGTAGCCATGTGTGTAATCTTCTTGTTGTTGTTGTTATTGTTGTGGTCCTCAGTCCTGAGACTGGTTTGATGCAACTCTCTATGCTACTCTATCCTGTGCAAGCTTCTTCATCTCCCAGTACCTACTGCAACCTACATCCTTCTGAATCTGCTTGGTGTATTCATCTCTTGGTCTCCCTCTACGATTTTTACCCTCAACGCTGCCCTCCAATACTAAATTGCTGATCCCTTGATGCCTCAGAACATGTCCTACCAACCGATCCCTTTTTGTAGTCAAGTTGTGCCACAAACTTCTCTTCTCCCCACTCCTATTCAATACCTCCTCATTACTTACGTGATCTACCCACCTTATCTTCAGCTTTCTTCTGTAGCACCACATTTCGAAAGCTTCCATTCTCTTCTTGTCCACACTATTTATCGTCCATGTTAGACTTCCATACAAGGCTACACTGCATACAAATACTTTCAGAAACGACTTCCTGACACTTAAATCAATACTCGATGTTAACAAATTCTCTTCTTCAGAAACGCTTTCCTTCCCACTGCCAGTCTACATTTTATATCCTCTGTACTTCGACCATCATCAGTTATTTTGCTCCCCAAATAGAAAAACTCATCTACTACTTTAAGTGTCTCATTTCCTAATCTAATACCCTGAGCATCACCCGACTTAATTCGACTACATTCCATTATCCTCGTTTTGCTTTTGTTGATGTGTAATCTTGAGTAGGTGATTTTCGAAGTGGTTCAAGAAATGGCTCTAAGCGCTATGGGGTACATCTGAGGTCATTATTCCCCTAGACTTAGAACTACTAAAACCGAACGAACCTAAGAACATAACACACATCCATGCCCGAGACAGAATTCGAACCTGCGACTTCGAAGTGGAAGATATCATCCAAACCATCCACTGTTGGGAAAAATGTGCCGCATTAAAGAGTGAATACGTAGACAAGGATTAACACGAAGTACCAGCCTGAATTTGTTGCGATGATAATGACAACAACACGTGTTTCGACTGTGCAGTGACGTCTGTACTAAAATTGGTACATATTCTGATGGGCAGCGTAGCAGTAGGATGCGAATCGTCGGTCTGCTCTTGTAATCCGTAGCACGTGTCGCCCTGTTTATGGTTACATCCGCATTTTGATGGTCTGCTGCGTGCTTGTATTGAACGACTCCCGCAGGAAACGTTGCTGGGTGGCGACCCGTCAACTGCGTAGGGCGGCCCTTGCCCGTATTTTGCAGTTTGAGTGTGGGAACCATTTGAGAGCGAATAGCCGCTATAGTGGTGTCGGCCTGGTCAGCGGCCCAGAATGCGTCCTCTCCCGGCTATATTCCGCCGTCGGACATTGGCCACAACAGAGGCGTCGCACGGGCTGGAACTCGTGGCGGCCAATTTCCGCCCCTCGCGATTATATGCGAGCCTCCATCGGCCGCAGTCCGCTTCCGGCCTCACTGTGCTGGCCTTACACTGAGCACCGATCTCGTAGTGGAGACACAGAGCGGGTGCAGTTTAACAGGGGACGCTGCTCGGTAGCTAGTTGCATATACACTGAAGGGCCAAAGGTACTAGTACACCTGCCTAGTATCGTGTAAACCCTCCGCGAGCACGCAGAAGCGCCGCGACACGACGTGACGTGGACTCGATTAATGTCTGAAGCAGTGCTGGAGGGGATTGACACCATGGATCCTGCAAGGCTGTCCGTAAATCCGTAGGATTTCGAGACGGTGGAGATCTCTCCTGAACAGCACGTCCAATAACGTTAATGTCTGGAAGTTTGGTGGCCAACAGAAATGAAATGGTTGAAATGGCTCTGAGCACTATGGGACTTAACATATATGGTCATCAGTCCCCTAGAACTTAGAACTACTTAAACCTAACTAACCTAAGGACATCACACAGCACCCAGCCATCACGAGGCAGAGAAAATCCCTGACCCCGCCGGGAATCGAACCCGGGAACCCGGGCGTGGGAAGCGAGAACGCTACCGCACGACCACGAGATGCGGGCGGTGGCCAACAGAGGTGTGTTTAAATTCAGAAGAGTGTTCTTGGAGCCACTCTGTAGTAATTCTGGATGTATGAGATGTCGAATTGTCCTGCTGGAATTGCCCAAGACTGTCGGAATGTACAGTGGACATGAATGTATGCAGGTGATGAGACAGGCTGCTTACGTACGTGTCACCCGTCAGAGTCGTGTCTAGACGTATCAGGGGTCCCATATCACCCCAATTGCACATGCCCCCTACCATTACAAAGCCACCTACATCGTGAACAGTCCCATCCTGACATGCACGGTCCATGGATTCATGAGGTTGCCACTACACCCGCTCTTTACAATTTGAAATAAGACTTGTCCGACCAGGCAAGATGTTTTCAGCCATCAACAGTCCAATCTCGGTGTTGACGGGCCTAGGCGAGGGTTAAAGCTTTGTGTCGAGCAGTCATCAAGGGCACACGAGTGGGCCTTCGGCTCCGAAAGCCCTTATCGATGATGTTTCGTTGAATGGTTCGCACGCTGACACTTGTTAGTGGGTCAGCATTGAAATCTGCACCAGTCTCCGAAAGGGTTGCACTTCTGTCAAGATGAACGATTCTAAAAAATGGTTCAAATGGCTCTGAGCACTATGGGACTCAACATCGTAGGTCATAAGTCCCCTAGAACTTAGAACTACTTAAACCTAACTAACCTAAGGACATCACACACACATGCCCGAGGCAGGATTCGAACCTGCGACCGTAGCAGTCCCGCGGTTCCGGACTGCAGTGCCAGAACCGCTAGACCACCGCGGCCGGCCTGAACGATTCTCTTCAGTAGTCGTTGGTCCCGTTCTTGCAGGATATTTTTCCGGCCGCAGAGATGTCGGAGATTTGATGTTTTACCCGATTCCTGATGTTCACGGTACACTCGTGAAATTGCCGTCCGGGAAGATCCCCACTTCATCGCTACCTCGGGGATGCTGTGTCCCATCGCTAGTGCGCTCACTATAACACCATGTCCAAACTCACTTAAATCTTGATAAACTACCATTGTAGCAGTAGTAACCGATGTAACAACTGTGCCACACACTTGTTGTCTTATATAAGTGTTGCCGACCGCAGCGCCTCATTCTTCCTATTTACATCTTTCTGTATTTCAATAAGCATGACCATACCAGTTTCTTTGGCGCTTCAGTGTACAATAGCTCTTCTTGACCGCCTATGATGTGCATGTTTTTTCCCATATAATAATGCTGGCATTTAAGGTCTTAAATGTTCACTATATGAGTGTAAGATATATCGAGCAGATGGCGAGAAGTTTCGAAACTAGGTTCAGGGAATATGGAGCCACTCTTTATCCGAAGACAGCTATAGTGGTGCATTTGACACTCAGTATGCACAGCTTGCTCAAGAAAGACAACTAAGAATTCTTATATTTGTACAATCTAAAGGATAGGTCCTTAACATTGTGCAGGAATTACAATTTATGAAGTACAAGTTGCAACTCACAGACAGTAACCTCAATGAGTAAATTGAACTTAAACATAAAGGGACGCTCAGCCACTCTTTGTTGTTGTTATTGTTGTTGTTGTTGTTGTTGTGGTCTTCAGAGATGGTTTGATGCAGCTTTCCATGTTACTCTGTCTTGTGCAAGCTTCTTATCTCCGTGTAACTACTGCAGCCTACATCCAACTGAATCTGTTTAGTGTATGCATCTCTTGCTCTCCCTCAACGATTTTTAAACTCCCCACATCCCTATAATTCTAAATTGATGATCCCTTGATGTCTCAGAACGTGTCCTACCAACCGATCCCTTCTTCTGGTCAAGTAATAACACAAATTCCTCTTCTCCCCAACTCTATGCGGTACCTCTTCATTAGTTACGTCTTCTACGCAAATAAATTTCAACATTCTCCTGTAGCACCACATTTCGAAAGCTTCTATTGTCTTCTGGTCTAAACTATTTATCATTCATGTTTCACTTCCCACTCCATACAAATACTATCAGAAAATAATTCCTGACACTTAAATCTATGTTCGATGTTAACAAACTTCTCTTCTTCAGAAATGCTTTCTTTGCCACAGCCAGTTTACATTTTATATTCTCTCTACTTCGATCGTCAGCAGTTATATTGCTCCCCAAAAGCAAAATTCTTTTACTACTTTAAGGGTCTGATTTCCTAATCTAATTCCCTTAGCATCACCTGATTTAATTCGACTACATTCCATTATCCCCGTTTTGCTTTTGTTGATGTTCATCTTATATCCTACTTTCAAGACACTGTCCATTCCGTTCAACTGCTCTTTCAGTTCCTAAAGGGGCGTCCACTATAGCGGGTTGTTGTATTTGGTCATCTTCGCGTAAGTTGTATCTGTAACATCTCGTCCACTTATCTTGTAGATTTCGTGTCGTGTCAGCTGGGACGTATCGCATAATGTTTTCAGAGATAGATTCCATGTTTTTACTGGGTTTTACGTAATATACTGTTCCTCAGTTTAGTACTTAACTTGTAACACTGCAGTGTATACGTCTCCAGTATTTTCTGATGTTTTCTAGTCTGCTGACTACTCGGTATACGCCATAATGATACAGGTTGCCTTATCCGATGGTTACATTATCTGCATCCCTAGCCTTGTATTACTCCTTTTATTTCTTGACAGTTTTATTATAGATTTTTTATAGTTTTTATGTCTTGACAATTACATTACATTACATTACATTACATGTTTTTCTTTCATTATTTGCTCTGTACCAGGGCTACCTTAATTGAGTAATATGGTTTATAGCGCTTTTAGTAGCGGGTGGCGTTTGAGAGAAAACGTGGGGGTGCGGCCGTGTTGTCAGCAACGATTTCTTCAGTTGCCTGTCCCGCTTTCAGTATTAGTTCTGACGTTATATGCACTTAGCCGTCTCACTGCGGTTCACGCCGCAATCTGTTGTCCGTTCTTGTTGGGCGTCCACGACATGCGGCTACGTGTGATAAGCCCTTGTATAGTAAATTACTTTTGAAGTTCAGTAGTTTACACCATTTACGCATTCATTTTACGTTCTTAAGTCTATGCTGCCCCCATGAATCATGGACCTTGCCGTTGGTGGGGAGGCTTGCGTGCCTCAGCGATATAGATGGCCGTACCGTAGGTGCAACCACAACGGAGGGGTGTCTGTTGAGAGGCCAGACAAACATGTGGTTCCTGAAGAGGGGCAGCAGCCTTTTCAGTAGTTGCAGGGGCAACAGTCTGGATGATTGACTGATCTGGCCTTGTAACAATAACCAAAACGGCCTTGCTGTGCTGGCACTGCGAACGGCTGAAAGCAAGGGGAAACTACGGCCATAATTTTTCCCGAGGGTATGCAGCTTTACTGATGGCGTCCTCTTGGGTAAAATATTCCGGAGGTAAAATAGTCCCCCATTCGGATCTCCGGGCGGGGACTACTCATGAGGATGTCGTTATCAGGAGAAAGAAAACTGGCGTTCTACGTATTGGAGAGTGGAATGTCAGGTCCCTTAATCGGGCAGGTAGGTTAGAAAATTTAAAAAGGGAAATGGATAGGTTAAAGTTAGATATAGTGGGAATTAGTGAAGTTCGGTAGCAGGAGGAACAAGACTTTTGGTCAGGTGACTACAGGGTTATAAACACAAAGTCAAATAGGGGTAATGCAGGAGTAGGTTTAATAATGAATAAAAAAATAGGAGTGCGGGTTAGCTACTATAAACAGCATAGTGAACGCATTATTGTGGCCAAGATAGACACAAAGCCCACGCCTAGTACAGTAGTACAAGTTTATATACCAACTAGCTCTGCAGATGATGAAGAAATTGATGAAATGTATGACGAGATAAAATAAATTATTCAGGTAGTGAAGGGAGACGAAATTTTAATAGTCATGGGTGACTGGAATTCGTCAGTAGGAAAAGGGAGAGAAGGAAACATAGTAGGTGAATATGGATTGGGGGGAAGAAATGAAAGAGGAAGCCGACTTGTAGAATTTTGCACAGAGCATAACTTAATCATAGCTAACACTTGGTTCAAGAATCACAAAAGAAGGTTGTATACCTGGAAGAATCCTGGAGATACTAAAAGGTATCAGATAGATTATATAATGGTAACACAGAGATTTAGGAACCAGGTTTTAAATTGTAAGACATTTCCAGGGGCAGATGTGGATTCTGACCACAATCTATTGGTTATGAACTCCAGATTGAAACTGAAGAAACTGCAAAAAGGTGGGAATTTAGGGACATGGGACCTGGATAAACTGAAAAAACCAGAGATTGTAGAGAGTTTCAGGAAGAGCATAAGGAAACAATTGACAGGAATGGGGGAAAGAAATACAGTAGATGAAGAATGGGTAGCTCTGAGGGATGAAGTAGTGAAGGCAGCAGAGGATCAAGTAGGTAAAAAGACGAGGGCTAATAGAAATCCTTGGGTAACAGAAGAAATATTGAATTTAATTGATGAAAGGAGAAAATATAAAAATGCAGTAAATGAAGCAGGCAAAAAGGAATACAAACGTCTCAAAAATGAGATCGACAGGAAGTGCAAAATGGCTAAGCAGGGATGGCTAGTGGACAAATGTAAGGATGTAGAGGCTTGTCTCACTAGGGGTAAGATAGATACTGCCTACAGGAAAATTAGAGAGACCTTTGGAGAGAAGAGAACCATTTGTATGAATATCAAGAGCTCAGATAGAAACCCAGTTCTAAGCAAAGAAGGGAAGGCAGAAAGGTGGAAGGAGTATATAGAGGGTTTATACAAGGGCGATGTACTTGAGGACAATATTATGGAAATGGAAGAGGATGTAGATGAAGATGAAATGGGAAATAAGATACTGCGTGAAGAGTTTGGCGGAGCACTGAAAGACCTGAGTCGAAACAAGGCCCCGGTAGTAAACAACATTCCATTAGAACTACTGATGGCCTTGGGAGAACCGGTCATGACAAAACTCTACCATCTGGTGAGCAAGATGTATGAGACAGGCGAAATACTCACAGACTTCAAGAAGAATAAAATAATTCCAATCCCAAAGAAAGCAGGTGTTGACAGATGTGAAAATTACCGTACTATCAGTTTAATAAGTCACAGCTGCAAAATACTAACGCGAATTCTTTACAGACGAATGGAAAAACTGGTAGAAGCCGACCTCGGGGAAGATCAGTTTGGATTCTGTAGAAATGTTGGAACACGTGAGCAATACTAACCTTACGACTTATCTTAGAAGAAAGATTAAGAAAAGGCAAACCTACGTTTCTAGCATTTGTAGACTTAGAGAGAGCTTTTGACAACGTTAACTGGAATACTCTCTTTCAAATTCTGAAGGTGGCAGGGGTAGAATACAGGGAGCGATAGGCTATTTACAATTTGCACAGAAACCAGATGGCAGTTATAAGAATCGAGGGGCATGAAAGGGAAGCAGTGGTTGGGAAAGGAGTGAGACAGTGTTGTAGCCTCTCCCCGGTGTTATTCAATCTGTATATTGAGCAAGCAGTAAAGGAAACAAAAGAAAAATTCGGAGCAGGTATTAAAATTCATGGAGAAGAAGTAAAAACTTTGAGGTTCGCCGATGACACTGTAATTCTGTCAGAGACAGCAAAGGACTTGGAAGAGCAGTTGAACGGAATGGACAGTGTCTTGAAAGGAGGATATAAGATGAACATCAACAAAAGCAAAACGAGGATAATGGATTGTAGTCAAATTAAATCGGGTGATGCTGAGGGGATTAGATTAGGAAATGAGACACTTAAAGTAGTAAAGGAGTTTTGCTATTTAGAGAGTAAAATAACTGATGATGGTCGAAGTAGAGAGGATATAAAATGTAGACTGGCAATGGCAAGGAAATCGTTTCTGAAGAAGAGAAATTTGTTAACATCGGGTATAGATTTAAGTGTCAGGAAGTCGTTTCTGAAAGTATTTGTATGGAGTGTAGCCATGTATGGAAGTGAAACATGGACGATAACCAGTTTGGACAAGAAGAGAATAGAAGCTTTCGAAATGTGGTGCTACAGAAGAATGCTGAAGATAAGTTGGGTAGATCACGTAACTAATGAGGAGGTATTGAATAGGATTGGGGAGAAGAGAAGTTTGTGGCACAACTTGACTAGAAGAAGGGATCGGTTGGTAGGACATGTTCTGAGGCATCAAGGGATCACAAATTTAGCATTGAAGGGCAGCGTGGAGGGCAAAAATCGTAGAGGGAGACCAAGAGATGAATACACTAAGCAGATTCAGAAGGATGTAGGCTGCAGTAGGTACTGGGAGATGAAGAAGCTTGCACAGGATAGAGTAGCATGGAGAGGTGCATCAAACCAGTCTCAGGACTGAAGACCACAACAACAACAACAAGTCTATGCTACATGTCTGGTCTTCCGCAGCTGGTTTCTATGTTACATAGGGCTGGTAATGTACTTTTATTTGTTGATACATTCGTGGCTTTTTCGGTTAGGCTCTCAGTACCTACTTTTATGTGTGTCATCAGTCTTCCGTCTGGTTTGGTGCGTCCGCCACGAATTCCTCGCGTGTACCAACCTCTTCATCTCAGTGTAGCACTTGCAACATACGCCCTCAATCATTTGCTGGACGTATTCCAATCTCTGTCTTCCTCTACAGTTTTAACCCTCTACAGCTCCCTCTAATACCATGGAAGTTATTCCATATTGTCTTAACAGATGTCCTAAGATCGTGTCCCTTCTTCTTGTCAGTGTTTGCCATATATTGTTTTCCTCGCCCATTCTGAAGAGAACCTCCTCATACCTCATGTGAGTTAACGATAATTTCGCTCTCATTGAAGTATATGGCCGAAAGAGTCAGCCTTCAGGAATTGCGAAACGAATCCTGTCGTCTAGGACCGTGTGCCACAAAGAACTCAGATTCGCCATGAGGTGGGGAAATTCGCAGGCATCCAGTGTGCTGTAGCACGCGAATGAGACGAGAACCTACGTCATAGGGAAACCCCGTGAAAGCCATTTGTGGCCAGAGTCAAATATGGCGGACCTATGATTGGCCATAAAGGGAAACATTTATGAAGACTATTTCATTCTGTAGTAATGCAGGGGATGAAGCCACAGTAATTTTAATTTCCTCCACACAAAACACATTCAAAGATGATAGTATGACACCTTATTGAATCATTGGGTAATAGAATATTAATTGTAAAGTTTAGTGCATAATAGTTACTTTTGTTCTATATTTATTTATCAGAAAGCACATTGGTCCAAGGCTACTGGCCGTGATGTTCAATGTTAACAAGGAAATTTTATTGGTTTTATCTAAAAGAATTTAACGTTTATTGTGTAATGGATATTATTGCTACTTTATTTAGAACGTGAAAGTGGTCAAGCTTTGATTATTTAAATATGTAGCCAATCAGATGGACTGCTTCAAGAAAGCGAACTGCACTAGTCAGTGGAGCGATATTCGGCACACGGGAAACGTGGCTGGGGACGGGCACAGTACCGTTGGGATTGAGACGCGAAAGTGGACAGTCGGTCTTTAGGCAGATTGGAAGTAGAACGACTTAGAAAATTTCGTGTTGTATGCAATCGCGGGAGCAGCTCCGAGCCTGGAGTGAACATCTTTGGGATGTTAGCTCGCACTTTCCTTATCAACCTACACAGCTATCAAGATTCTTCTGTAGGTCACACTTCAAGTGCTTCGATTGTCTTCTTTTCCGATTGTCCCACAGTCCATGTTTCACTACCATTTAACACTTATAACACTACTGGGCTGCGTGGTGGCGCAATGTTTACGTAGCTTGCGTAATCAAATACCAAGTTTGGTATATTACTTATTATGTCCTAACAGAAAAAGTAATCCTGTCAAAGAAAAGCCACGTATAACACTACACTCTGCTACTATTACACCATAACCCCAAAGTAGGAGTCAGTTTACAAAACAAAATTATTTTGTTATAGTAATTATGGTATAACGCACTCAGAACAGTGTTACCCTCTGAGAGGAATTTTGTTGTTTGACCATGTTGTACCTAACGAAAGTGGCTTATCGGAAATGAAAGTCAGAATTGCGTAACTAATTAAACAGTGACTAACGAAGAAATTGCCTTCCTGCACTGTTAAACTGATAATGGTAAAACGGCCGCCAGCCTAACTAGGCAAAAGAATGATCAACATTCTCGTTGAAGAAAATAGTAATTAATAATTTTAACAGATAAACACAACCTATACTTGACCACAAGCGAGTGCAATTAACTCTGATACATACATATACATATGATAAAGTTGAAACCAACAATTAGAGCAGCAGAAGCAATTTGCAAAATTATAACATCTACTAAAAACACACTATTACTTTACACAAAGTGACTTGTCTTTATAACGTTATTATTAATATGCACTTCTAATACACGAGAGAGAGAAAGAGTAAACCTGAATATATAATTTCCTACTATTGCAGTTTTCCACTTATACTGCAGTGAGACACAAAAATAACATATATACAAGACACTGACTCACCTTCTGCGATTTGCAATAATAAGCAGTAATGTAATCATTTACTAAGCAAGAAACATTATAAGCCTCAGTCTTAGGAACTTTTACTTGAAGTTGGCAACAACACGTTAATAAGCAGTTTTCACTAGGAAAATTATTTTTCAGTTCAAGAGGCTTTAATTAACAAAATCACTCTAGGCTCCAATGTACTTTCAGTAAGGACACTCGGTAATCAGTATAGTCCAAACGGTGAGGATCCTAAGAGGTTATGATGAGGAGAAAAGTCAAGGTAGATACACAAATTCAGATATAAATTACCTTATATTTCAGCACATTAACACATCCTTTAAGCTGATCCTTCACCATACATCATAATGTCACTATGAAGCAATGATTGCGCAATGTGGTGGCAACTGCATGCAGGTAGGTGGAATTGCAGGCCGATTTCTTGATGGCGATGATAGAGACAAATTCCAGAATATTTCCAACTATTCGAGCCCTTGGAGAGAAACATGAAAATCCTCTCTTGGAAATCAGCACAATATGCGTCTTTCCCATGGAATAGCACGGACTCGTAACTCGTGTCCGTCTGGTGGCTCGTCTCCGACGGCTTCCGTCTCCGTCTCCGTGTGCTTTCCGACTGACTTCCTCGCCTACTTCCGTGTCCGTCTCCGACCGGTGGCTACCAGTCCCACCTTTTTCCGCAAGGCCAAACACAATTTGCGCATTCTGATGCAATACTGTTCCCGTGGGGAACCACTACACCTTATGGTGCAATAATTGCTAAGATTCCTAAGTGAGGATCAGCAGTTTACATAACAACAAACAAACGCATTGGATAACACAGAACTTTTGCACATATTAACAAATAAAGAAATATACAGTTATGTGTTACCCATTCAATCACACACATTTACAGAAGTAACATTAAATAAATAAAAGCAAAATAAATCAGTAGATCATTAGAGCTATGGTGTTACACATGCCCCATGTTTCGTTGAAGTTTCCTGTAAGGGACACTTCAAGGAAACATCCATAACACCTAAGTGGTGGTGGCTACAGAAAAGAAATTATATCATCCAACTTCAGTTGGGAAGAAGAAAAAAAATACATATTACAGACATACAGCATGTACATTAAGAAAAATTGAGACATTTACACTAATTTTCATCCACAGACTGGTTTAAGGAAATTAATTTTCATTATTACACAGGATACCTTTAAGCATGTTCATTTCACACACATATAGTTTAAATAAAAGACAAACAGTACACAAAATAATCTATACATTAGTAGAATAGGTATAGCTTTCAAAAAAAATAAACACACATACAATAGCACAGAACATTTTTAACCTAACAAAGCAGAAATTTATCATTCAATATTTTTAAAGGAATGTAAATATTCAAACACACAAGCATGTTAATGATTATAGTACTTTTTCAAGGTTTTCTCAAAATAGTTAACTTTAAAGCTGCTCTTCATTAATAGCAGTCCAAAATGTTTGTTGCACATAAACACATTAAGCTATTCAGATCCTATCTTTAATCATCACTGCTGTAATTTTAAAACAAGGCAGTCCAAAACAAACATCTACGTCCATTTGAATTATAATCTATTTTTATTTTATAATAAGTTCTCACTGACTGCAGAAAGAATAATCAGTTCATAGCTCATTGAGCAAAAAACCTAACTTACTTCACTGCTCGCCTCAGCACTAGCAGTCCAAGTTATACACATTCTGCCCATTATTGTTTTGGTAGTCCTTATAAACATTTAGGCACAAAAACACACTTTAGGTTTGGCAGTTCATGCCCACGTATCAGCTCCTTGCCCCACAATGGCAAGTCCTTTGGCTACTGCTGAACACAGCATATTTGGTAGTCCTTAATTTCAGGACCACAGCATTTTTATTCATTTATCTTGTTTCATTGCCCAACAACATATTTTTGAGCAGTTCATTATCATCATCTTCATGTTTTTCATCATTCTGTCACACTTTTGGTACAAATTGCATTAATGGTATAAACCATGATACCTGCAACTTTGAAACAGTTATTAGACACTGGCAACAAAACCATTTCTTTTCAAATGACAACATCAGAAAATATATACATTAGTCAAGAAAATTTTAAATGACATTTTTGGCATAATGACAATGTTCAGGGGTTATTTGAGTCCCTGATTTATAGTTTTTCTCCCCGCTTTCTTATTCATCAGTACTCAGTATAATTACACATTAATGTTATCAAATATGTCAAGATCAGAACAGTAACTTTACGTCCTTCTGTAAGTGACTTTTGCCTACTCTTTGTGGCACTAGACACATATATCTCATATCTACTTTACACATATTAATCAGGTTTCTCTCCTCAATTTTGACACAGAACATTTTTCAAAACATTTACATTTAGTCATATTGTGGCATTTATTTACCTTGTTTTCAGTATTCTTACCATTTCTCATCCATATTTTTCCTTTTAATTACTTTTCCATTACATTTTTTTCTTTTACAATACTCACTATACTTTCATTATTCTTGGTCATTTTCTAGTGTACCCATATTATTTATCCATTTCTATTTGTTCACAAACAATACACAGTATGTTACATTATTTCTACACTTTTCATTTTACTCTGATAGAGAAGAAGGAAAGAAGATAGTAAAAGTTCTGAATGATGAAGAGGAAGATTGGCAGCACGAAAAGAAATGGAAGTAGTGCTGGCAACGACTCGGGTCCCTGGTGCTCGTCAGGCACCTGACAATGCAAAGAATGCATGCCCCCTGAGGGTTACTACATTTTATTCATCATTGGTTTCTGTGTACATACAATTTCAGGTCGACTATATTTCTAACTCCTAAAGGCTTCCTTGACCTAGGGTACACAAGAAAATAAGCATTTGCATGTGGAGTTCCTTGCACTTCAAAAGGCCCATTGTAAACGTATTTGAATTTAGAAATTTCATTATTAATTTCGCTAGATTTTTCATGTGTCTTCACTAAAACATAATCTCCAAGCTTAAATTTAGTTGTTTTGAGATTATGATCATGCCTTTTAGATCTAGCGGTCGCTTTATCTTTCATTCTTTTCTTAACTAACTCTTTTTTATCATGCAGGTTAATTCCTACAATAGGTGGGAATTGCAAGATCTCTTCAATAATACTTTTACTTTTACGGTCCAACAGAATTTCTTCAGGGGTAAAACCGGTGGTTTCATGGTATAAGGTGTTCATGGTCTTTTCAAAGTCATTTACAAATCTGCCCCAAGCCTTATGGTTATGGTGACAGTAGGTTCTACCTAACCTTCCTAATTCACGCATATACCTTTCGACAGGGTTACTAGCCGGGTGGTAAGCTGAAATATATTTAACTTGAACATCATGTTGCTTCATGCCTTCCTTCCAGATTTTTGAAATAAACTGTGGTCCATTATCAGACAAAACAGCTTTAGGTTTACCAATGGTGTTAAAATACTCAATCATTTTGCCAAAGACTGCTTTAGCAGTGGCTTTCCTAATTGGATATAATTTAACAAATTTGGAGAAAACTTCCAACACTACAACAATGTAAGACCAATTACCTGACGTTTTAGGTAAAGGACCATACAAATCCACTGACAGCAATTCTAATGTGTCCTCTGGTACTGTATTCTGCATGAAACCTTGATTTACTTTATTTGTCACTTTTGCCCTCTGACATACATCACAAGATCTTATTCTCTCAGTAATTTTCTTAGTAGCACCTACATTAATTATAACTACATCAGTCAACTTTTCAATACACTTCTTGGGACCACAATGCCCTAAGGCAAGATGAAAATAATCAATCACTTCAGTCTCAAATTGCCTAGGCCAACACACTTTCCATTCTTCTGTACTGGTATTCTTTCTCCTGTACAAAACTCCATTAAATATCTTGTAAAATTTATTTATTTGTGGGAAATTAGGGTTACTAAAATTAACTTTCACTGATTTCCAAATTTCATCTTCATTCTGGTGGAACCTCATACTTTTACAAATTTGCTCAATTCTTTTTCTACCTGGAACCTCCTTAATATATCTTATATAAAATTTGCCATCTTCATTACATTCCCTTGGTAAGTTGTTCATACCCTCAGGCAATCGTGATAGAGCATCAGCTACATAATTGTGACTACCTTTAATGTATAATATCTCATAATCAAACTGTTGTAAGTACAGGGCCCATCGACTCAACCTGCCGGTAAACAGTCGACAGTTTTTTAAAAAAGTTAATGCCTTGTGGTCTGTATGAATTATGGTTTTATGCCCCCATAAATAAATCCTAAATTTCTTTAATCCCCAAATGATTGCTAAGGCCTCTTTCTCTGAAATAGTATAGTTTTTCTCATATTTAGTTAAAGTCCTACTAGCAAAAGCAATAGTCTTATGTTCTGTTTCCCCAGTTTCTGTGTTTTCCTGAAATAATTCAACACCAATACCATAAGCACTACTGTCTGTAATGATGTGGAAAGGCTCACTTAAAACTGGGTGATATAAAATGTTTTCCCTTACTAACTCAGTTTTCAAATTTTCAAAATCTTTCTGACATTCAGATGTCCAAATATATACACTATTTTTCTTCAACAAGCTATTCAAATGTGGGCTGTTGAAAGCTTGCCCCTTCGCAAATTTGCGGTAAAACCCACAAAGACCTAAAAACGCTTTCAACTGTTTCTTATTCTTTGGTTGAGGACACTTTTCAATAGCATTAAGCTTTTCTGGGTCCTTGGTAATCCCAGATGTGGTTACTATGTGCCCTAAAAACTTAATTTCTTGTCTCACAAATTCACACTTTTTAAACTTTAAAGTCATGCCCCTTGCTTGAAGAGCAATAAGGGTTTTGTTTAACAGGTCACAATGCTCCTCCCAGTTATCAGTAGCAATCAATAGGTCATCTACATATACAGTCAATCTGGCACAAAGTTCTTTTCCTAATACAGAATCCAAAGCCCTAATGAAAACAGAAACAGAAGTATTCAAACCAAATGGTACAACTTTGTATTGGTAACATTTTCCTGCAAACAAAAAAGCTGTATATTTCCTAGAATCTTTGTGTAATGGGATCTGCCAATATCCAGCAGTAAGGTCTAAACTGGTTAGATATTTTACATTATGGAACTTTTGTAATAAATCATCTAAATTTTCAGGCCTGTCTACTTCTTTCCTGACAATTTTATTCAAAGTTCGTGCATCAACAACTACTCTTACACCTCCATCCTTTTTATTGACTATTATAAGTGGACTATTGTATTCGCTATTGCTTCTTTCTATTACCCCCCATTCCAACATTTTATCAATCTCAGCTTGTACTGCTTCTTTCTTAGCTATAGGTATTGGATATGGTCTGACAAAGAATGGTTCATGTTCTAGGATATCCATACGGTATTCAAAGTTAGTTACGACACCTGGTTTATCAGAGAAAACTTTCTTATTATTATTCAAGATATTAAATAAATCACCTTTCTGTTCACATGATATTCCTTGGATAACATCAACAATTTCCCTAAAGCTGTCAGTTTTTTGATCATCCTGCAATAATCCTCTCACATGGTATATTTCATATAGTTGGGATAAACCATCATTTTCAGATTCTATTTTTAACAAAATGGGTTCTACATTCACAGCTTGGACCTGGTTGTCACCTTCAAGTTTAATTTCTATTATTTTGGTTTCCCTATTAATCTTAACAGTTCCACTACTGCAATCTAAAATTACGTTCTCCTTGTCTAGCCAATCAATACCTAGAATCATTTCAGCACTTAATTCAGGGATCACTAAAAAATCATGTTCAAAGTTTTGGCTTCCTATTTCAAAGTCCATCAATACTTGTTTTTGAATAGGCTTGCTGGACCTACCAGTAGCTCCTATAATTTTCACTCCACTAACAGACATTATTACTAACCCTGGTTTACATGAAATATGATCAAAGAATGATTCTGATATGGCACTGATTTGGGATCCTGTGTCTAAAAGTACTTGCAGTTCAGTGTTACAAACATTTACAGGTATTATAGTTTGTTTAATCATCCTCTGTTCCTTTTCCTCCTGTTCTTCCCATAACAAATCCTGCTCAACCATAATGTCTTTCCAGGAAATATTACCTACTGATTTCAGTTGTATATCAGGTGGCTTTTTGGGTTTTGGAATTTCAAAGTCTTTAGCAAGGTACAACATCTCCTGCTCTGCTATTATTTTATCAGGTGGTCCTTTTTGTTCCTGTAATTCACACTCAGTTAAAACATTTATTAAGGCTTGCCCCAGTATAGTATCATCTGGGGTTTCCTGTAAATTATGCCCCTGTGTTACATTATTGAATAATTCATTCGGTTTCTGCCCAGTTCTACTTTCTATATCTTGCTTTGGAAAAATGTCACTAATTTTCTCATACCCTCTTTCAGTAAAAGTATATTCACTTTCATTTACACCTGAAAATTCATCTTCACTGGAGTCATCACTACTCCCTTCCTCACCATCAGATTCACTTAAGTACTCAACTTTTGAACAATAGAGAAAGTTAGTATATTCATTTTGATCTATATTCATATACCCTTCATCATCTGAACTATCACTGATTTCATTTTCGTTATCAGATTCTAGCAGGAAAGCAACTTTTAAACAGTGAGGCAGATTATCACTAGATGTTTCAACCACTTCGTTTTTCGACTCATTTTCTACATAATGCACATCATTTGGACAGTCAGACACTTCTGTTATATCACTTTGAACGATTTCAGCCTTAACTTCATATTTAGTATAATCGTCATATATTTCGATAACTTTCATTTCATTTTCCTCTTTATTATCATTCTCAGGTAATTGTGCGAAATATTTACTAGACCCTTCTGCATTAGAATCATAAAATACCTTTCCATCAACAACAATTTCGTCTGCACTGCTTATAATGTCATGTTCACTAACGTCCTCCTTTACATCATTTTCACGTATTTTTCGTTGTGCACACGTCTTTTGCGTGGCATATTCTACCTCCCTTGCCTCTTTATTCATCATAACTTCCCTCATATCTACGTCTTTTACCTCACACACATCAATAACAGTGCCAATATTTCCCTTTTCACTCGCCTTTTCTGCCTCCCTTTCGTTCTTTAATAAAGTCTTTTCGCACGATTCCGATACTAAGTTATCCTTATTATATGACATATTAACTTTATTTTCAGTTTTACACTCATCTACTACTGAAACCGGCCATCGGAAGTGTCCGATCCCGCCTCTCCTGTTTCTCTCTACGGCAGCCATCTTGTTCTGACGTCTGCTGTTTGTGTCTGCTGCCAAATACAATGTACGCTGCTCCGGCAACCGCTGGCCCGAGGACGAACGGTCACGCAACTGCGTACTGGGAATGCCACTACGTAACATTTCGCGCCCATCTGCTATAGGCGCGGCCTTAAACTTCCTGCCCCGTAGTTTACATCTTTCCTTCTCGAATCTAATATTTGACATCTTTTCTTTGGGCCCAAAACCGGTTTCCGCGTGAATCCGACCCGTAACACACGCGGTTTTCAGTTTTCCCTTTCGTCTCTAGTTTGGAAATTCCGCGTCATGTACCCTCTGCCACGCATCGTATAATTTCCTCTACCTCTCGCGCGACCTCTTTGAACCGTATTTACACGAAATTTATCATTTTCGTGTCGTTCAGCTTGGTCATTACTTTCTCGCGAATAATTGTTGTTATTACGTGGACGGGAATCGCGATTTCTTCGCCAGTGATCTTCATCTTCTACCCTTTCCAGAAATACAGAAAAACTACTGTGGGTACTCCCAACATACCGTTTAGAATCCTCAGGCAGTTTCTGCCAAAGAACCCAAACGATCTCGGCTTCAGTCCTTCTTGCTTTCAAATGTATCAGTTTCCTGTACCACGATTCGCAAAACTCTTTCATAGTTTGTCTACCCCTGGTATCATACACCCTGGCCATTAGGAACTCACGCCACAACTGGTCTTGTTTTCGTTCTGACCAGTACTCGTCAATAAATTTTTGTTTAAAGCTTTCAAAAGACATCTGGTTTGTATCCAGATTCAACCCCCACCTTTTTGCTTCTCCTGTTAATGCACTGATTACAACATTAATTTTTTCCTGGTCAGTCAAATATTCAGGAAAATTTCTTTCGCAATTCTTTACAAAATCAAGAGGGTGCCAACCGATATATCTCTTTGCAGGGTCGAATTTTTCCTCGCCCTCTAATATTTTACTGAAAGGCATTTTTTCAGTAAAATGTGTAGGTCCTGTTTGTATTTTTATTTCCAAGTCATGCACTTTGCCTTGGATTTGTGAAGTGTTATGTTCACACTTCTTTTCGCAAGTAACAATCTGTTTGGTTAATTCTCTACTTGTTTCTGTTACAGACTGTTTAATCTGCGCAAATTCCACGTTACATTCAGTTTGTATTTCGGATTTAATACCGAATACCTTTTCGTCCACTTTAGTGATGACTAAGGGTTCTATTTGATCTTGTATTTTAATTACTTCAGTGTCAAATCTTTCGTTAATGTCATCGATTTGTCCTTGTACATTGGCAATATTGCCATTGATGACAGTAATTTCGCTTTTAAGGTTTTTAATTTCATTACTCACAATGTCTACTTTTACATCAACCTTCTCAATCTGTTTACTAAGATTCTTTCCTTGCTCTTGCATTTGTTTACTAATATTGTCATTTTGCGCAGCATTTTGCTGTCCCTGTGCTGCAATTTGTGCAGACAACATTTTTAACAATTCTAACATATCTGAATTCTTTTCACTTTTAGGTTCTGCTACATTTTTCTGTTCAAGATCTACTTTCCTTTCAGTTTTTGGTGATTCAAACATATCCCGCGATTCATTAGCATAGCCACTGTCTTCCACAACGTCGCTCATACTGTCTTGCTTAGAACGCGCGACACACATAGCTTCGATCTGTTTATTGACGTCTGCGTGAGAACGTACGTAATTTAACTCGCGTGTAGTGGCATCTGTTGGTGTGCTGCCTGAACTGCTTTCGGTTACATTCTGATCTCGCGTATCTAGATTCATTTCTAGTTTCCTGTCCATTTTAATTACTGTTCAGTACTGATACTTTTTATTTTCGATTTAAACTGAACTTTCACTATCCGGTCTCTCAAATAATGCACAGGTTCGTGCCGCTGGACGTTTTATGTTCACTCTATGTTAGTAAAAGGCTAACTACTTATAATTTTTTTTTTTTCGTCTGTAGGTGCAGACTGAACAACGTCCTGTCACGCGGCGCCACTTATAACACTATTAGGACTGCGTGGTGGCGCAATGTTTACGTAGCTTGCGTAATCAAATACCAAGTTTGGTATATTACTTATTATGTCCTAACAGAAAAAGTAATCCTGTCAAAGAAAAGCCACGTATAACACTACACTCTGCTACTATTACACCATAACCCCAAAGTAGGAGTCAGTTTACAAAACAAAATTATTTTGTTATAGTAATTATGGTATAACGCACTCAGAACAGTGTTACCCTCTGAGAGGAATTTTGTTGTTTGACCATGTTGTACCTAACGAAAGTGGCTTATCGGAAATGAAAGTCAGAATTGCGTAACTAATTAAACAGTGACTAACGAAGAAATTGCCTTCCTGCACTGTTAAACTGATAATGGTAAAACGGCCGCCAGCCTAACTAGGCAAAAGAATGATCAACATTCTCGTTGAAGAAAATAGTAATTAATAATTTTAACAGATAAACACAACCTATACTTGACCACAAGCGAGTGCAATTAACTCTGATACATACATATACATATGATAAAGTTGAAACCAACAATTAGAGCAGCAGAAGCAATTTGCAAAATTATAACATCTACTAAAAACACACTATTACTTTACACAAAGTGACTTGTCTTTATAACGTTATTATTAATATGCACTTCTAATACACGAGAGAGAGAAAGAGTAAACCTGAATATATAATTTCCTACTATTGCAGTTTTCCACTTATACTGCAGTGAGACACAAAAATAACATATATACAAGACACTGACTCACCTTCTGCGATTTGCAATAATAAGCAGTAATGTAATCATTTACTAAGCAAGAAACATTATAAGCCTCAGTCTTAGGAACTTTTACTTGAAGTTGGCAACAACACGTTAATAAGCAGTTTTCACTAGGAAAATTATTTTTCAGTTCAAGAGGCTTTAATTAACAAAATCACTCTAGGCTCCAATGTACTTTCAGTAAGGACACTCGGTAATCAGTATAGTCCAAACGGTGAGGATCCTAAGAGGTTATGATGAGGAGAAAAGTCAAGGTAGATACACAAATTCAGATATAAATTACCTTATATTTCAGCACATTAACACATCCTTTAAGCTGATCCTTCACCATACATCATAATGTCACTATGAAGCAATGATTGCGCAATGTGGTGGCAACTGCATGCAGGTAGGTGGAATTGCAGGCCGATTTCTTGATGGCGATGATAGAGACAAATTCCAGAATATTTCCAACTATTCGAGCCCTTGGAGAGAAACATGAAAATCCTCTCTTGGAAATCAGCACAATATGCGTCTTTCCCATGGAATAGCACGGACTCGTAACTCGTGTCCGTCTGGTGGCTCGTCTCCGACGGCTTCCGTCTCCGTCTCCGTGTGCTTTCCGACTGACTTCCTCGCCTACTTCCGTGTCCGTCTCCGACCGGTGGCTACCAGTCCCACCTTTTTCCGCAAGGCCAAACACAATTTGCGCATTCTGATGCAATACTGTTCCCGTGGGGAACCACTACACCTTATGGTGCAATAATTGCTAAGATTCCTAAGTGAGGATCAGCAGTTTACATAACAACAAACAAACGCATTGGATAACACAGAACTTTTGCACATATTAACAAATAAAGAAATATACAGTTATGTGTTACCCATTCAATCACACACATTTACAGAAGTAACATTAAATAAATAAAAGCAAAATAAATCAGTAGATCATTAGAGCTATGGTGTTACACACTGTCTTTCAAACGCACATGTTTGATGCTAGTAGACTTCTCTTGGCTAGGAATGCCATTTTTTCCAGTGCTTCTCTGCTATTTATATCCTCCTCCCACCGTCCGTCATGGGTTACTTTGCTGCCAGGCAACAGAATTCCTTAACTCGTGGTGGTAAGTTTCTCGGCATACCCATTTCTGCTACTTCTCATTACTTTCTTCTTTCTTCGATTTGCACTCAATCCACATTCTGTACTCATCAGACTGTTCATTTCATTCAGCAGATTCTGTAATTCTTCTCCACTTTCACTGAGGATAGTAATGTCATCAGAAAATCTTATCACTGATATCCTTTCACCTCGCATTTTAATTCAACTCCTGAACCTTTTTTTGTGTCAGTCATCGCTTTGCTATGTGCAGACTGAATAGTAAGGAAGAAAGACTAGATTACCGTCCTACACCATTTTCAATATGAGCACTTCATTCTTGGTCTTCCACTCTTATTGTTCCCTCTAGCTTCTTGTAGACATTGTATATTGCTCGTCTTCCTACACCTTATCCGTACATAATCTCAGAATCTCGAACACGTTGCACCACCTGACACTCTTGAACGCTTTTTCCAGGTCGACAAATCCTATGAACGTTTCTCCATTTTTTTGAAATCTTGCTTCCATTATCCACAGCAACTTCTTTATTCTTACTTCTATTATCAATAGCAATTAGCGCCCTGGTGCCTTTATCTTCCCTGAAGCCAAATTGCTCGTCATCTGATACATCTTCAATTTTCTTTTCCATTCTTCTGTATATTATTCTTGTCAGCAACTTAGATGCATGAGCTGTTAAGTAGATTATGTAATAACTCTCGCACTTGTTAACTCTCGGAATGATATTTTTTCAGAAAATCTAGTGGTATATCGCCAGACTCATGCGCTCTACACACGAACGTCAATAGTCGTTTTACTGCCACGTCCCCCAATGATTTTTGAAATTCTGATGGAATGTTATCTGTTCCTTCTTCCTTATTCGATGTTAAGTCTTCTAGAGCTATTTTAAACGTTGATTCTAATATTGGATCCCCTATCTCTTCTAAATCAACTCTTGTTTCTTCTTCTTACATGCCATTAAATAAGTCTTCGCCTTCATTGAAACCTTCAATGTATTCTTTTCACCTATCTGCTCTCTCCTCTGCATTTAATAGTGGAACTCCCTCTGCACTTTTAATGTTACCACAGTTGCTTTTTATTTCACTGAAGGCGGCTTTGACTTTTCTGTATACTGAGTCAATCCTTCAGATAATCATTTCTCCTTCGATCTCCTTCGATTTATTCACATTTTTTATGCAACCATTTCGCCTTAGCTTCCCTGCACTTTCGATTTATTTCCTTCCTACTTGACTCTGGTTTCTGTGTTCCTGAATTTCCCTCTACTTTGTTGCACTTTCCTCTCTCATCGATCATCTGCAGTACTTCTTCTGTTAGCCATGGTTATTCGCAGTCACCTTCTTGCTACCTACGTTTTTTTTTTGTTTTTTTTTTCAGCTTCTGTGATTGCCCTTTTTAGAGATCTTCTTTCCTGTTCAACTGGTCTCATGAGCCACTCCTTATCGCTGTGTATATAGTCTAAGAGAAGATCAAACATATCTCTTCAGTACTTAGAATTTCCGCACTTCTTTGCGCATTGATTCTTCCCGAGTAGTCTCTTAGACCCTCGGCTACTCATCATTACTACTATATTTTGAACTGAGTCTATATCTGCTCCTGGGTATGTATTACAATCCAGAATCTGATTTCGAAATCTCTGCCTGACCATGATGTAATCAGGTATTTTCCCATATCTCCCGGCCTTTGCCAAGTGCACCTCCTCATTTTGCAGCCCTTGAACAGGCTATCCGCTGTTACTAGCTCAAATTTATTGCAGAAATCCATTAGTCTTTCTCCTCTCTCATTCGTAGTACCAAGCCCATAGTCTTCCGTAACCCTTTCTTCTACTTCTTCCCCTGAAACCACATACCAGTTACCCATGACTATTAGATTTTCATCTCCCTTTACATACTGAATCACTCATTCAGTATCCTAATATATTTTCTGTACCTCTTCATCTTCTTCTTACGACGTCGACATGTATATCTATCGTTGTCGGTGTTGGTTTCCTGTCGATTTTGATGAGAACAATTCTATCAGTGAACTGTTCACAGCAACTCACTCTTTGCCCTACCTTCCTATGTACGGCGAATCCTACCACGATTATACCACTTTCAGCTGCTGTTGATATTACCGTATACTCACGTGATCAGAAATCCCTCTTTTCTTTATATTTCATTTTACTAAACCCCCATATATTCCCATTGTGCCTTAACATTTCACTTTTTATGTATTTCAGCTACTGTACCACGTTCAAACCTCTGACACTGCTCGCCCCAATTCGTAGCAAGTTACCCTTTCGTTGATTATTCAGTCATTTTGTCAAGGTCACCTCCCCCTTTGTAGTCCACTCCCGGTGACCCGATGGGGGGACAGGGACTAGACAGGAATCTTTTGCCAATGGAGAGATCATCATGACGCTTTTATTATTACAGGTCTCATATCCTGTGAATACACGTTATGTGTCTTTAATGCGGTGGTTTCCAGTGCCTTGTCTATCCTCATGCAGTTGATCAAGTGGCCTGGACCTCTGTCCGCTCCTCCATCCTCTTTGACGAGCCCACTGTCTGGATGAGGATGACTTCTTATGAAAGAAGGAATCGGCTGCCACTGCTGATGATTTTCATTCAGAATATAAGCAGTGGCGGGATTCGAAATTAGGACCGAGTATGTTTTCATTATTAACCGAAACACACACACATACCTATATATGTATGTACAGGGTTGTCCATTGATCGTGACTGGGCCAAATATCTCGCGAAATAAGTGTCAAACGAAAGAAGTACAAAGAAGAAACTTGTCTAGATAGAAGGGGGAAACCAGGTGGCGCTATGGTTAGCCCGCTATATGGCGCTGCCATAGGTCAAACGGATATCAACTGCGTTTTTTAAAATAGGAACCCCCACTTTTTATTACATATTCGTGTAGTACGTAAAGAAATATGAACGTTTTAGTTGGACCACTTTTTTCGCTTTATGTTAGATAGAGCTGTAATAATCACAAATATATAGCTCACAATTTTAAACGAACAGTTGGTAAGAGGTAGGTTTTTTAAATTAAAATACAGAACGTAGCTACGTTTGAACATTTTATTTCGGTTGTTCCAATGTGATACACGTACCTTTGGGAACATATCATTACTGAGAACGCATGCTGTCACCGCATGATTACCTGTAAATACCACATTAATGCAATAAATGCATAAAATGACGTCTGTCAACCTCAATGCATTTGGCAATACGTCTAACGACAGTCCTCTCAAAAGCGAGTAGTTCACCTTCCGTAATGTTCGCACCTGCATTGACAATGCGCTGACGCATGTTGTCAGGCGTTGTCGGTGGATCACGATAGCGAATATCCTTTAACTTTCCCCACAGAAAGAAATCCGGGGACGTCAGATCCGGTGAACTTACGGGCCATGGTATGGTGCTTCGACGACCAATCCACCTGTCATGAAATATGCTATTCAGTACCGCTTCAAACCCACGCGAGCTATGTGCCGGACATCCATCATGTTCGAAGTACATCGCCATCCTGTCATGGAGTGAAACATCTTGTAGTAACATCGGTAGGACATTACGTAGGAGATCAGCATACCTTGCACCATTTAGATTGCCATCGATAAAATGGGGGCCAATTATCCTTCCTCCCATAATGCCGCACCATACATTAACCCCCCAAGGTCGCTGATGTTCCACTTGTCTAAGCCAACGTGGATTTTACTCTGCCCAATAGTGCATATTACGCCGGTTTACGTTACCGCTGATGGCAAATGCCGCTTCCTCGCTAAATAGAACGCGTGCAAAAAATCTGTCATCGTGTAAGACGTGTATATTTCTATTGTCTATTGTGAAACCACAATTTATGAAACATGTTTATATTTTATTAATAGGATTAAGTAGGAATAATTAATATTTGTCATGTTGGAAATAATTGTGCCAGCAGGGAATGTCTGCACCGAAGTATTGTTGGAAAGAGAGACCGCACATTGATATAATTTTAAAAAGGGCGGGAGAGACAGCGTATGGATACATTTTAAGAAAAGAGCCGGTAAGACCGCGCATTGATACATTTTGTAATGGTTGCAGGGATTGTCTGCACCAGAAACCATTGTTGGCAGGAGAGACCGCACTTTAGCGTTCGTAGGAAGTCAGTAGCAAGCGAGATGTGAAGCGAGTCGGTAGCAGGTCTGAAGCGAGAGGTTGAGAGAAGCAGTGTGCCTGCCAGCCACCAGCTATGATATACAAGAGATTATAAACGGATGTACAGAGACATCAGCTAACTATTATCATAAGAGGAACTAATATTACTGAATTATTTTTTTGAGAAACTCAAGACTACTGAAGGTATGTTTGCGCAATGCTAGTTATAAATTTATTGTAAAAAGTAAGTCCTATTTGAAAAATCATTTCGTTCAGAATATAATTAATTTTTGGCAGCAATATTGCAATACTGATTATAATACATCCCAAAAACCATCAACGTAAAACTTTGCAAAATTTTATTGTTGTAAAGAAAAAGTTTAACTATGAATTACGTAACGTCAGTCAAATTAGTTAAAGAATAACGTCAGCTTTTCTATTAAAGAATAACGTCAACTTTGGTAACAAATACAGCCACTTATTATGACAGCCCACCAGCAGCTAATAGAGTATAGTAAAAGAGAGTAAGTATATTCCTGTCGCAGTTCGATGTAGCAGTCAGATGGCGATCCAGTAACAACAAAAAAAGGGTAAGGAACAGTTTTGGGTTATTGCAGGTAACGACTGAGGGCCACGACGACGACACATTCTATGTTTCGTCAAAATCATCAGAAAATAACTTTTAATATACAGCATTTAAATTTGCATGCGAAGATTGAGAAAGAGAATTAATTTCAAAGGGAAGATTTCATTTGTTATTATTAACCAAGAGGTAGAAATCCTAAGGGAAGGTTTCATAGGTTATTTGTAGAATGGAACAAAAGGGATAAAGAGGAGACAGGAAGGTTTCACTTGGCTACATCCAATCAGTAAGACTCTTTAGTGAATCTACTGTGAAAATGAATATTCTGACTCTGACAATTGTATGAATAAGCTAGTGTTAAGTGGCGCAACGCTTAAGACTAAACTGTATACCTTTAATTCACAGCCCATCGGCAATTCTGTTCGCTCTATTGATTCTGCGTTGAGAAGTGTTTGTTCAGTGTTGAATCCGCTTTGAACAGTGATATATTTTGTTGCGTGTGTTAATTATAGACAATGTCCCGCAGAATAATTTCTCGTTCTCAAAGCGATAAAAGTGTAGAAAATACTGACGAGAAATTCTATTCAGGAATAGACAGAAATAGTACTTGTGAAAAACCCGATAGTGAAACGTTAGATGAACAGACATTCGAGAGTAGTAATAATATGGAATCTTTTGACGAACAGTCAACTTCAGAAATGCCAACTGATAATGAGACATTGGTGCAAAATAATTTGCTTTTAAATACAACAGACGCTACACAGCCACAAATTACGAGTAGCAGACATAATAGTTTCAGTAACGAAACCACTATAATGCAGTCAAACAGTGTGACTCCATTACGTGCCGAAACAGTTTCAAACGGTACACAGCTACACAATCTGCGTAGCAGATACAACAGTTTTATTGACGAAACTTCCGAAAAAATGGAAGAGGTGACACGATTACCACCATCTGAGGATGTTCAAATGAACACAGGTGTACAACTCTTAACAACGAATACAAATACACACAGGAATCACAAGGGCACAAGAATCAGCAGATCTAAAAACGAAATCAAGGCAGAACGCACACACACAGATCAGTAATTAGACAAAATGTACCAAAATCTAAAACACGAAATAAAAGTAGAAATTCAAGGAGTCGCTGAAAAAATGTTCACAATCAAACCAAGAATTACACGCAAAGATTCAAGAAATAATAGAAAAACAAGAAGCATTCGCGGTTAGCATACGAGAAACAATGACAGAACTTTTCTAAACAAAACGCTCACATTGATGAACGTTTTAAAAATCACACAGAAAACTGTTTGATACGTCACCGCCAACTGGTGCGATCGCAGGATAAAAACGAAAAGGACTATTACAAACAATTACTAAACAGCGACAGGACGACAAAAAGAAAGTGTTTGCTCAGGGGAAACCTTACGTGGACAACCATATACACTTCCGAAACCGAAACGGTTAAGGAGAGAAACATTCAAATACAAGAGAGGCTCACGGAAATCCAATTACACACAATTGAGGCGAAAATTTCTACAGACACTGAAATCCAGAATATTAGGGAAAAATTAACAGAAGAAGTTCTGATTTTAACTGACAAAATACACTCATGGAAATGGAAAAAAGAACACATTGACACCAGTGTGTCAGACCCACCATACATGCTCCGGACACTGCGAGATGGCTGTACAAGCAATGATCACACGCACGGCACAGCGGACACACCAAGAACCGCGGTGTTGGCCGTCGAATGGCGCTAGCTGCGCAGCATTTGTGCACCGCCGCCGTCAGTGTCAGCCAGTTTGCCGTGGCATACGGAGCTCCATCGCAGTCTTTAACACTGGTAGCATGCCGCGACAGCGTGGACGTGAACCGTACGTGCAGTTGACGGACTTTGAGCGAGGGCGTATAGTGGGCATGCGGGACGCCGGGTGGACGTACCGCCGAATTGCTCAACACGTGGGGCGTGAGGTCTCCACAGTACATCGATGTTGTCGCCAGTGGTCGGCGGAAGGTGCACGTGCCCGTCGACCTGGGACCGGACCGCAGCGATGCACGGATGCACGCCAAGGCCGTAGGATCCTACGCAGTGCCGTAGGGGACCGCACCGCCACTTCCCAGCAAATTAGGGACACTGTTGCTCCTGGGGTATCGGCGAGGACCATTCGCAACCGTCTCCATGAAGCTGGGCTACGGTCCCGCACACCGTTAGGCCGTCTTCCGCTCACGCCCCAACATCGTGCAGCCCGCCTCCAGTGGTGTCGCGACAGACGTGAATGGAGGGACAAATGGAGACGTGTCGTCTTCAGCGATGAGAGTCGCTTCTGCCTTGGTGCCAATGATGGTCGTATGCGTGTTTGGCGCCGTGCAGGTGAGCGCCACAATCAGGACTGCATACGACCGAGGCACACAGGGCCAACACCCGGCATCATGGTGTGGGGAGCGATCTCCTACACTGGCCGTACACCACTGGTGATCGTCGAGGGGACACTGAATAGTGCACGGTACATCCAAACCGTCATCGAACCCATCGTTCTACCATTCCTAGACCGGCAAGGGAACTTGCTGTTCCAACAGGACAATGCACGTCCGCATGTATCCCGTGCCACCCAACGTGCTCTAGAAGGTGTAAGTCAACTACCCTGGCCAGCAAGATCTCCGGATCTGTCCGCCATTGAGCATGTTTGGGCCTGGATGAAGCGTCGTCTCACGCGGTCTGCACGTCCAGCACGAACGCTGGTCCAACTGAGGCGCCAGGTGGAAATGGCATGGCAAGCCGTTCCACAGGACTACATCCAGCATCTCTACGATCGTCTCCATGGGAGAATAGCAGCCTGCATTGCTGCGAAAGGTGGATATACACTGTACTAGTGCCGACATTGTGCATGCTCTGTTGCCTGTGTCTATGTGCCTGTGGTTCTGTCAGTGTGATCATGTGATGTATCTGACCCCAGGAATGTGTCAATTAAGTTTCCCCTTCCTGGGACAATGAATTCACGGTGTTCTTATTTCAATTTCCAGGAGTGTAGAACACATAGATATCATTCAAGACTCAGAAAATTTGAAAGCAGATTTTAAGAAAGTAACCAAAAGTAATCGTAAATTACGAAACGAATTGACAGAAAAGATCAACGAACTCACTACAAGAATAGACCTGTTAGATACTAACAATGACAGTAAATCAGATGACACTACACCAGTCTCAGTTCAAAAGATTTCTAATAGTAAGGATACGCAAATTACAAATGTGCAACAAACAATCGCAAACCTAGAATCACGTAATAATTTGTTACATCCAAAAATCAGTTCTTTACAGCAAAGGATAGCTGACACACAAGAAACAACTGCAAACAATCAATTCCGGCAGAACACACACCATTGTGACATGCATCAGATGCACAATACATATAATGTCGGTAGACATACGAGTGTAAGACATCTTAACCAGGCAAAAAGACACATAAATTCATATGCACAACATCACGAAAATAATTGCACACAGAGACATGCTGTTTTCGACCACAAGCATTTCCTTTCAGTGGGAAAGTTTAAAACATTTAAAAACGACAGGATGCAAATACATCCACTGGACTGGATCCAACAATTCAATGCGGCATTCCCACCGTCATGGCCAGTTCAACATAAGCTAGAATTTATTATTAGTTTTCTTGAAGGGGAACCAGCGAGACGAATGCGACCAATTGCTAGACAATGTTTTTGAATAGAAGCATTCCAGGAAGCATTTCTAGCAGCATATTGGTCAGATACCACACAGAGTAGCATTAAAGATCGGCTAATTAGTCTGTCAAATTTAGAGAATTCTACTTTCCCAACAATCACACAATTTTTCGACTATATGGTTGAACAAAACCAATACCTCAATGGGCCATACAGTCAATCCGCATTAATACAGCTGTGTATTTCAAAACTCCCCGGAGAATTAAAAGTGTGATTATTAACAGGCCAGCAAAAGGACAGCGTGTACGCATTTAGAGACATCCTGCAATTGCTAGAGGTACACCAGGCAGATTATGCGTTTGTTAATAAGGACTTTTCACGACATAACGCAAACCGGAGAAACAGTGCTAATTCTGAGCAAACACAATTTATTATTTGGCAATAAGAATCGTAATAAATGCTTTGGCAGTGAAAATGTAAATTTTATTCGAGAATACACAGAGGGATTTAATTAACAGCAGTATAACAAAAATGTACATTACAATTGAAGACAGCAACAAAGCCGTCCAAATAACATGACACACATACGACAGGAAATGCCGAACCGGTCTAACTTTCACATGACTCATCGCCCAGAAAATGGGACAGGTCGCAAGCCATTACACAGGTCAGCCGCAAAATACACAAAACGAACAAAGACAGTCTTTTCAGAGAAACACGCGTGCCTCGCCGTATAACCACAGCTATAACGACAGAAGGAGAGAAAACGAACGCCGACCGCAAAGGACATTCTACAATTCAAACAGTACACAACAACCAAATCATCGTATGAATGCACCAGACACAAGATTTCATCCGCCACCTACCGCTAACAATCAAGACGGTAGAACAGTACAGTTCATAGAAAACACACAACACTACCGGACGGAAAATGAAATGTCAGAAAATTTATGACTAGAGATAGCCTGTGATGAATCTCTAAATGACGACACTATAGATAAGGACAGAGAAAAGATAACGATAGAGAATGCCATTACATTTGACGACGTGTGAGACACATTGTTACACGAAAAACTGATCATGCAGAAAAATATATGCCACCCAATAATCCAGATAAATTTAAAGTCACAAAATATTTTGGCAATAATTCATTCAGGTTCACCAATGTGTGTAATTGACGAAGACACATTTAACAGATGCAATAGCAATAATGATTAACCAGTATTTCCGTTAAACAAAACTAAAGTTAAGGGAGCATTTCCAGGAAAAAGCATTGAAGTCAAAAGACAGACACAATTAACGTTTGTTTTTTCAGGGCAAACTTTCCACAGCAATTGTTGGATAGGTCCACATTTAACGACTGATATAATATTAGGAATGAATTTTCTCGTACATTACGACGCAAAGATTGACTTTAAATCGTCATACCTAACATTACAGAAGGAAGACACTGAAGTGGTAGTGAGATTTCAAAACACAGTATCCTCAGAAGAACAAAATATGCACAGGATCGAGATTATTGCAGATTCTAAAGATAACGATTAGTATCTCACACAAATACACATAATAACGACATGGCAGAGGAACAGGAGTATAATGTATTAGAGACAATTACATGCAAGGTTGGAGACAATATAGCAAAAGACAACACAGAACGCACAGAATTAGGAAATAACCTTGTGCAACATAAAACAGTTTTTAACAATGTTCCACAAACGATGACAAGAGTTATGTACGAATTTCAGGTGAAACCACACGAGTCTTTCAAAGCAAAACACTTTCAAATCCCGCACATACACACAGAAGCAGTTAAGAAAGTGTTAAGAGCAATGATTGATCAGGGTCTAATTGAACCAGCAGCAAGCCAATATATAAATCCATTACACATCGTTGAAAAGAAGGATGGTCCAAATGGCTCTGAGCACTATTGGACTCAACTGCTGAGGTCATAAGTCCCCTAGAACTTAGAACTACTTAAACCTAACTAACCTAAGGACATCACACACATCCATGCCCGAGGCAGGATTCGAGCCTGCGACGTAGCGGTCGCGCGCTTCCAGATTTTAGCGCCTAGAACCGCTCGGCCACACCGGCCGGCGAAAAGAAGGATGGATCGGTCCGTTTACTTTTAGATTCACGTCAGGTTAATAAAATAATCATTACAGAAACTGACCGACCACAGATGTTAGAAGAGTTACTGCAAAAGTTTCATGGCACCTCTATGTATATACCACCCTCGATCTCAAATCAGGATTTTGGCAAGTCCAGTTGCATCCAAATTGCCGAAAGTATACGGCAATCTTTTGCTTTGGTGAAGGTTGCCAATTTTGTAAACGTCCGTTTGGACATACGTTTTCGTCTGCAGCCTTTATACGAGGCAGGAATACAATTCTACCACAGGATCTTAAAAACAAAATTACTACATATGTAGATGACATTCTAATCGCAGCAGAAATCTGGGAACAGCACAACTACACTCTTCAACAGTTACTAAATACATTCGAGCAGAACGGTGTAACTATAAACCTCCGTAGATACAAATTTGGAAAAGACTCAATAAAATTTCTAGGTCATATCATTTCACAAACCGGTATTGCACCAGACTCCGACAAATTGCAAGGACTGAAAGATATCGACGTGCCAACAAATAAGAAGGAACTACGGAGCTTTTTAGGTCTTATTAATTATTTTAGAAAATTCATTCATTATGGAGCATTAGTCACACCCTTGCTATACTAGCTCACAAGTAAAAACACAATTTGGTCATGGAATGAAGACGTTGAAGCTGAATTCGAGAATTTGAAAGAAGCGTTACTAAGAGCACCTTTGTTATCACATCCTGACCCAACACAAAACCCTTCCATTGCAACAGATGGTTCAACTACAGCACTAGGAGTACATATTTTCCAGGAAGTAGAGGAAGAAGGTAAGACAATCGTTAAACATATTGCGTTTGCAAGCAGGATACTTTCTCCAGCAGAGCGCAATTATTCTGTAACAGAATTAGAGACGCTATTTTTAGTATGGTCATTTAAGAGATTCCGTCATTATCTATATGGAAGACACACTACAGTATATACCGATCACCGAGCAATCTAGTTTTTATTATAAGCAAATTTTATGCATTTTAGATTAAGCTGTTGGAAATTATATCTACAAGAGTTCGACTTCACTATTGTACACATTCCAGGCACGTAGAATATTGTTGCCGATGCACTATCGAGATCTATACACCATAAACGACTAGAGAAAGAAAATACCTTCTGCCACAACAACCATAGTATTAGGTATATCAAACAAGAAGCATTCGAAAACTTTATATCATCAGCAGTACAGGACATAAAGAGAGAACAGCAGATAGATGAAACACTAAAAGAGATTGTAACGCTTTGGCAAGACAAGAGCAACGCAAAAATCAGACATAGTTACACTATACATCAAAATATTCTGTTTATTCGCTCATACCCAGAAGGCAACAATTGGCTTTTATGCATTCCAGAAGGGATCAGAAACAAATTGATATGGTATACGCACCTAAGCTATGCACATTACGGAGCTAGGAAATGCTTTCTAATTCGTCGACAAAACTGTCACTTGAACAATATGGAAAAACACGTTCGCATTCTGTAAGATATGTCAGAAATTTAATCATCAACAGTATCACATATTCCACCACTGTATGACATCTTACCGATTATGTTAAGACACATGGCAGCAGTTGATCTTTTCGGTCAAATCTCCAGACAAAGTAAAGGTTATGGTTATATTCTAGTAGCCGTAGAACTGACATCCAAATTTGTAACATTTTCTCCACTAAGGAAAGCAACAGCTATATCAGTATCAAGAGCATTTGTAAGATATTTTCTATCAATAGTAGAATATATACAGAAGGTTATTTCAGATAACGGACCGCAGTTTAGGTCAGACATATGGGAACAGATGTTAGAGAGAAAAAACATAACACGAATTTACATATCAAGATATCACAGTTCTTCTAACCTGTCAGAAATAATAATGAAAGAGATCGAGAAACTATGTAGAATGTATTGCCACAGAAAGCATACAACATGGGGCGAATACATTTCACAGTTTCACGAAGTAATAAATGCAATACCTAATGAGTCAACGATGCTCTCACTAACTGTAATACTGACGAATAAAGACCCACCGACTAAACTTACTGAAATGATTACTTTTCCAAAGAAGCGTAGACTTAGTCATTGTGAGATAATAGACATGGCACCAACGAACATTAAACGAGCTGCAGATCGTCGGAAGAGACAGCAGAAGCAGGTAAGTAGATCACGCAAGGACGAGATTGGCGATAAGGTACTAGTTCGTACCCATTATCTGTCACACAAAGGGAAGAAACGATGCAAAAACTTTGAACTTCTATACGCAGGACCGTACAGAATTAGAAATATTCCGCACGCTAATGTAGTACACATTGAGACTCGCAGAACAAAAAAATCGAGAGGAAACCATCATATGTCAAACATAAAGAAATTCTTAAAATAGAAAAATCTTCTTACAGGGATACATATAGACAGAGTATAACAATGAGCTTTTTGAGACATTCCAGCAAGCCCAAACACAGTGAGCTAGTAATGGGTTATTTACATGCACAGCAGGTCACCTCGACTCGACCATAGATAAATACATTGAACATTAATAGCAGCCTTAGAAGCGTTCTCGCAGGACATTTATTTCACATTATGTAAAGTAAGTGAAGCAATTAACAGGACTACTTTCAATGTAAATGTATAACACGTACGAATGATTTTCATACAATAGTAGCAGTTAGATGTCTTCTACAACCCGTGCATGCAGCATTGTTGTCATAGTTCACCAAAATAAACGTAGTTTTAATTGAAATATAAGTATTGAATATGGACAAATATGGATAAACGCTTTACAGGTCATGCTGAGAGCTGTCGCGATTTTCCAGATGCAGAGAGATGATGAAGTTATGCCGTACACAGACGATTATTAACCATGAATATTTTATTATAGATAATGCAGAGAAATATTGAAGTCATGCCGTGCGCTGACAATTATTAACAGTGAATATTTTATTATAGGCTATGAAGAGAGATGACACGAGGTACAAAGGAGAGGGGAGAATGAAGATGTTAGTATGTACGGAATATAATTTAGCAATGGTTTATTCTGATGACAGGTGGCACAACGCAGCGCAGCACTACGGCTGGAGAAACTGCTTACTATATGAACTTCGCTATTCGAAAAATTTTTTCTGCATGGAACATGATATCTTTTACATCAGATACATACATAGGAAAAACAGATCACTCCAAATGTCAGCATACCGATTCGCACTCTGCGTAAAATACAAATGTTTTCTCTTAAATAACAATGAAATGTGTGCTACACAACTCAAACATGATATATAGTCGACCGACAATATGACTCGTAACTGACGACCACGCTACCGAACATACTGAAGTCACAGAAAGTGCCATAGTTTGTCAAATTGTTCTATCATATTACAAAAACTGTGAATTCACAACCTGTGAAGTAATATAACAGTGTCTTCGTGTAATTATTTATATGAGCAGCAGATTATGATTTATTTAGAGGAAATGTATCTGCTAAAGTCACAGAAAGTGACATAGTTTGTATAAAGGTACTTGTCTATTTTATTTAAAATGTTGATGCCTAAATGTACTACTAAATTCCACTTACAGGAATATTTCACTACAGATGAAAAATGTGTTTTTCATGTAAATGTTTGAAACTATAAACTTTTTCTACAAACTCACATGGTGGCATATTTTGTCCTTTTAAAAGTAAAATAAATAATTTTTATGACCACAGAGGAAAGAGATGATGTAAAATTTGGTAATAACGGTATCAACCATATCCGTGAAGCTTTTGACAGAATGATTATACGTGTACCTTAATTCCTGTGCATCCCCATGGTTATGGAGCACAAATAAAGTGAATAGTGAACCACGTTACTTCGATCTACAATGTTTTCTATGAGGTGTCGGCATACCAAGATGAACACCACAGTCATGATGTACGTCAGTAGGTGCTTGCATACGAAGATGCACACCATCACTACTAATCGACAATTGGAGTTGGAACTTGTACCTGATGCAGCTGTGGCAACTCAGGCAATTCTACGGTTAACTTAGTGTTTGGTTACACTAAAATTATGGGTCAAAGAGACATGACGAAACCTGGTGTTGTGCTATATGAGAGAAACAAACGGACTTTTGAGTGCATTCACAGACAATTGCCAGTGCTTTGACCATGCTATCCAATTCCTTTTTTTCCCCCTTCCTTGAATATGGTACTGATAGATGCCAATTTTACCAGAGAAAAAAAAAATTATAATGAAACATAAAATATGCTCAAATTTTTTTTTTCCATCCATTACTGTTGTTGTTGTTGTGGTCTTCAGTCCTGAGACTGGTTTGATGCAGCTCTCCATGCTACTCTATCCTGTGCAAGCTTCTTCATCTCCCAGTACCTACTGCAACCTACATCCTTCTGAATCTGCTTAGTGTATTGATCTCTTGGTCTCCCTCTACGATTTTTACCCTCCACGCTGCCCTCCAATGCTAAATTTGTGATCCCTTGATGCCTCAAAACATGTCCTACCAACCGATCCCTTCTTCTAGTCAAGTTGTGCCACAAACTTCTCTTCTCCCCAATCCTATTCAATACCTCCTCATTAGTTACGTGATCTACCCACCTTATCTTCAGCATTCTTCTGTAGCACCACATTTCGAAAGCTTCTATTCTCTTCTTGTCCAAACTAGTTATCGTCCATGTCTCACTTCCATACATGGCTACACTCCATCCATCCATTACTATTAGAGACATAAATAACTTTTACTACCCAAAGTACACTTCCAACTTACTGACTCATATTATTTGTATATTTTGATGTATACTCTTGATTATTCTCTTTGTTAGACTTAGGAAAACAAATTCTTATACAGTATATGTATGTACTTTGTGGAAAGAAATATCTATCATTAGCTTACTTATTACTACACATATTTCTATAATCAAATTTTCTCCTTACATCAAGTCCAAATTACTTAACGACGTAGGAAAATTTTAAGAAAACCCTGTGGAGGGTTATGTAAGACGTGTATATTTGTATATTTCTATTGTCTATTGTGAAACCACAATTTATGAAAGATGTTTATATTTTATTAATAGGATTAAGTAGGAATAATTAATATTTGTCATGTTGGAAATAATTGTGCCAGCAGGGAATGTCTGCACCGAAGTATTGTTGGAAAGAGAGACCGCACATTGATATAATTTTAAAAAGGGCGGGAGAGACAGCGTATGGATACATTTTAAGAAAAGAGCCGGTAAGACCGCGCATTGATACATTTTATAATGGTTACAGGGATTGTCTGCACCAGAAACCGTTGTTGGCAGGAGAGACCGCACTTTAGCGTCCGTAGGAAGTCAGTAGCAAGCGAGATGTGAAGCGAGTCGGTAGCAGGTCTGAAGCGAGAGGTTGAGAGAAGCAGTGTGCCTGCCAGCCACCAGCTATGATATACAAGAGATTATAAACGGATGTACAGAGACATCAGCTAACTATTATCATAAGAGAAATTAATATTACTGAATTATTTTTTTGAGAAACTCAAGACTACTGAAGGTATGTTTGAGCAATGCTAGTTATGAGTTTGTTGTAAAAAGTAAGTCCCATTTGAAAAATCATTTCATTCAGAATATAATTAATTTTTGGCAGCAATACTGCATTACTGATTATAATCCATCCCAAAAACCATCAACATAAATCTTTGCAAAATTTATTGTTGTCTAGAAAAAGTTTAACTATGAATTACGTAACGTCAGTCAAATTAATTAAAGAGTAACGTCAGCTTTTCTATTAAAGAGTAATGTCAGCTTTGGTAATAAATACAGCCACTTATTAAGACAGACCACCAGCAGCTAATAAAGTACAGTAAAACAGAGTAAGTATATTCATGTCGCAGTTCGCAACTCCTTATACTCCATTGATGAATTTCTCAGTAGAAGCAACTGATATATATATATATATATATATATATATATATATATATATATATATATATATATATATATATATATAAAACTTCTGCACGATTTCAGTGCAGTAATGTGTTCATCGTAAATAAGTGTGAGTGTGTGTGTGTGTGTGTGTGTAAGTACAATCTAACTTCTGCACCATTTCAATGCAGCAATGTGTTCATTGTAAATAAGTATTATAGTACTTGTATTACACGTCTGTTACCTTATAAATAAATAAAAAACTTTTTTTAATTTAAATTCAGTGCATTAGTATTTGTTAATTGATTCTTTCATATAGTGTTCATTAAAAAATGTCTATCATTCCACTTGGTACCTGTGGAATGGTACATTAGCTTATTTGTTTGAGTAGTAAATATTTGTCATGTATTGTTGTTTTTCTGACATGTTCTACATCCTGGAGGACATCCTTACTACGGATCAATTGGAATTCAATTGGAATGAAAGTAAATCTAATCTAATCTAATCTGTAGCAGTCAGATGGGGTTCCAGTACCAGTAAAAAAGGTAAGGAACAGTTTTGGGCTCTTGCAGGTAACGACTGCGGGTCACGACGACGACACATTCTATGTTTCGTCGAAATAATCAGAAAATAACTTTTAATATACAGCATTTAAGTTTGTATGCGAAGATTGAGAAAGAGAATTAGTTTCAAAGGGAAGATTTCATTTGTTCTTATTAAGCAAGTGGTAGAAATCCTAAGGGAAGATTTCATAGGTTAATGTAAAAGGGAAGGTTGCGTAACACAAGAGATATAGAGGAGCTGGGAAGGTTTCAATCGTCCGGTAATTTCTCTTGTGCCCAGTGGCAGTACTATACACGACGTTCAAAGTCGTCGCCGTGCAATTCCTGGTGCATAGAAATATGGTACGGGTGCAATCGATGTTGATGTAGCATTCTCAACACCGACATTTTTGAGATTCCCGATTCTCGCGCAGTTTTTCTGCTGCTGATGTGCGGATTAAGCGCGGCAGCAGCTAAAACCCCTACTTGGGCATCATAATTAGTTGCAGGTCGTGGCTGACGTGTCACATGTGGCTGAGACACTTTCTGTTTCCTTTAATAACGTAACTATCCGGCGAACGGTCCGGACACTTGGATGATGTCGTCCAGGATACCGAGCAGCATACATAGCACACGTCCGTTGGGCATTTTGATTACAATAGCCATACATCAATATCGACCTTTTCCGCAATTGGTAAACGGTCCATTTTAAGGCGGATAATGTATAATAACGGATAATGTATCACGAAGCAAATACCGTCCGCACTGGCGGAATGTTACGTGATACCACGTACTTATTTGTAACTATTACAGTGCCATCTATCACAAAGCGAAAAAAGTGGTCCAACTAAAACATGCATATTTCTTTACGTACTACACGAATATGTAATAAAAAATGGGGGTTCCTATTTAAAAAAAAAACCCTGTTGATATCCGTTTGACCTATCGCAACGGCATCCAGCGGGCCAACCAAACTGCCATCTGGTTTCCCCCTTCAAGCTAGACATGTTTCGTTCTTTGTAGTTTTTTCGTTTGATGCATATTTGGTGAGGGATTTGGCCTGGTCACTATCAATATATATATATACACTCCTGGAAATTGAAATAAGAACACCGTGACCGTGAATTCATTGTCCCAGGAAGGGGAAACTTTATTGACACATTCCTGGGGTCAGATACATCACATGATCACACTGACAGAACCACAGGCACATAGACACAGGCAACAGGGCATGCACAATGTGGGCACTAGTACAGTGTATATCCACCTTTCGCAGCAATGCAGGCTGCTATTCTCCCATGGAGACGATCGTAGAGATGCTGGATGTAGTCCTGTGGAATGGCTTGCCATGCCATTTCCACTTGGCGCCTCAGTTGGACCAGCGTTCGCGCTGGACGTGCAGACCGCGTGAGACGACGCTTCATCCAGTCCCAAACATGCTCAATGGGGGACAGATTCGGAGATCTTGCGGGCCAGGGTAGTTGACTTACACCTTCTAGAGCACGTTGGGTGGCACGGGATACATGCGGACGTGCATTGTCCTGTTGGAACAGCAAGTTCCCTTGCCGGTCTAGGAATGGTAGAACGATGGGTTCGATGACGGTTTGGATGTACCGTGCACTATTCAGTGTCCCCTCGACGATCACCAGTGGTGTACGGCCAGTGTAGGAGATCGCTCCCCACACCATGATGCCGGGTGTTGGCCCTGTGTGCCTCGGTCGTATGCAGTCCTGATTGTGGCGCTCACCTGCACGGCGCCAAACACGCATACGGCCATCATTGGCACCAAGGCAGAAGCGACTCTCATCGCTGAAGACGACACGTCTCCATTCGTCCCTCCATTCACGCCTGTCGCGACACCACTGGAGGCGGGCTACACGATGTTGGGGCGTGAGCGGAAGACGGCCTAACGGTGTGCGGGACCGTAGCCCAGCTTCATGGAGACGGTTGCGAATGGTCCTCGCCGATACCCCAGGAGCAACAGTGTCCCTAATTTGCTGGGAAGTGGCGGTGCGGTCCCCTACGGCACTGCGTAGGATCCTACGGTCTTGGCGTGCATCCGTGCGTCGCTGCGGTCCGGTCCCAGGTCGACGGGCACGTGCACCTTCCGCCGACCACTGGCGACAACATCGATGTACTGTGGAGACCTCACGCCCCACGTGTTGAGCAATTCGGCGGTACGTCCACCCGGCCTCCTGCATGCCAACTATACGCCCTCGCTCAAAGTCCGTCAACTGCACATACGGTTCACGTCCACGCTGTCGCGGCATGCTACCAGTGTTAAAGACTGCGATGGAGCTCCGTATGCCACGGCAAACTGGCTAACACTGACGGCGGCGGTGCACAAATGCTGCGCAGCTAGCGCCATTCGACGGCCAACACCGCGGTTCCTGGTGTGTCCGCTGTGCCGTGCGTGTGATCATTGCTTGTACAGCCCTCTCGCAGTGTCCGGAGCAAGTATGGTGGGTCTGACACACCGGTGTCAATGTGTTCTTTTTTCCATTTCCAGGAGTATATATATATATATATATATATATATATATATATATATATATATATATATATATATATATGTGTGTGTGTTTGTGAGTGTGTGTGTGTGTGTGTGTGTGTGTGTGTGTGTGTGTATGTGAACCTGTGGATCAGTTTCCATCAAATATGTTACACATAACACTGTCTAGACTGAAGCGCATTTTGTGGTAAGAATGGTTCAAATGGCTCTGAGCACTATGGGACTTAACATCTGTGGTCATCAGTCCCCTAGAACTTAGAACAACTTAAACCTAACTAACCTAAGGACATCACACACATCCATGCCCGAGGCAGGATTCGAACCTGCGACCGTAGTGGTCACGCAGTTCCAGATTGAAGTGCCTAGAACCGCATGGCCACACCGGCCGGCTTGGGGTAAGAATCACCTAGCTAACACAGTGGTGGGGTTGGAAGTGATAAGATGCCTGACATCTGGACTGCCCTCCATGACTGAAATGTTGTGCAGGTAGTATCAGCTGCAGTTCAGTGGGAGTATGTGTGAACGGGTGTGTCTGAACATAGAGGGGGAGAGAGTGGAGGAGGGAATGGACAGGGACAGGGGGAGTAGGATATGGGTAGAGGAGGGGGAAATAACAAAGAGAGAAGAGGAGTGACAGAGAGAGGGAGGAGGAAGAGTGGGATAAACAGAGGTTGGTGGCAACAGATAGATGTAGACCAGGAGGTCGACAAAGAGAGGAAGGAAGAGGAAGTGGACAGAGGGAGGGAGAGGAGGAGGAGGAGGATAGAGGAGGGGAGGAGAAGGTATACAGAGTAAGGGATGGTAGAGTAGTACAAGGTGTAGAAGGCATGTGGAAGATGGCGAGTGGCAGTGGGCAAGTGAAAAAGTAGGAAGATGAGTGGAGGAAGGTGAAAGAGGGAGAGGGTGGCTGGAGGCAGGCTTAAGAAGGAAAAGCTGTGTAATGACTGGCAGAGGGGGAAAAGAGATCAACAGAGTGAAGGCAAAGAAGGAGGAGGTGTTGGGTATGTATCTAAAGTGGAAAGGGTTGGTGGGCCAATATAGAAATAAGAGGGGCATATTTAGTTGAAGGTGTGGGAAAAAAGCTAATATATACAACAATACTGTGAAAATTGTCAATGTCAATAAAATTCACCATCAGCCATACTCTTTAAAACATTACTATATTTTATTCTGAAAGCAACCAGTTTTGGCATTTCATTTTTCCATGTCCAGGCCCCACATGCATCTTTCCAGAAAACGAAATTGTCGTGTAGCATCATAAATCACTGGATATCATGAATTCCAATTAGTATGCATACGAAGACCTGACAGCAACGATAGGGACGCATTTCTGTCTGACAATGTTTTGAGGAAAAAGGTGCCACCATAAATCACTGGATATTGTGAATCCAAATCGTTATACAATTGCTTCATACAAAGACGTATTTGCTACATGACAAGTTCGTTTATTTGGATAGAAGCGTATGGGGCCGGAAGATGGCATAATGAAATGCTTAAACTGGTTGCTTTCAGAATAAAATAAAATAATGTCTTAAAGTATATGGCTCTTGGTGAATTTTGTTGACATAGACAATTACTTACCAGGCGCTATCCCCCAAGCATGATAGGTCAACATAGATATTATGAATAGAATGAACTGCTAATCACTATATAGTGAAGTTGAGTCACAAACAGGCACAACGGAATAACTGATTTATATATGTAGAGTGAACGTTAGTGAAACCTACACACTGCAGGGTCGCATTTGTGTCTGAAAATGGAGGAAAAAGGTCCTATGTACATGTGTCTGGAAATGCATCATTGGCATGGTAGATTGCGCTGACGAATGGAAATACCTACGACTACATTCCATGTGTTCCTTGTATGTTACAGACTGTGTGATTGATGATTGATGCAGATTACTGTAAGCAGCAGAACAGTACAGTAATCATGGCGGGAACAAGCCAAGATGGTCTTTGCGTATGGCCAAGCAGATGGAAACAGTCAAGAGGGAACATGCTATACCAATACAAGTGCCCTCACAGACTCCAACCATATCACACAATACTCCCAGTCCTTTTTGGGCGTTTGTGTGATTTAATTTATTTATTTAGACGTCAAGTTCCGTAGGACCAAATTGAGGACCAAATGTCCAAGGTCATGGAACGTCTTAGTACATGAAACTACAACATAAAAGTAATAACAGATAAAAATAAAATGTTTATGAAGCCAAAAAACTCAAGCCATAAGTTTAAGTAAACACAATAAACAATAAACATAAGAATCAGCTTGATGCTTCAAGGAACTCCTCGACAGAATACAAGGAGTGACCTATGAGGAAACTCTTGGGTTTCGATTTGAAAGCGCATGGATTACTGCTAAGATTTTTGAATTCCTGTGATAGCTTATTGGAAATGGATGCAGAAGTACACTGCACACCTTTCTTGACAAGAGTAAAGGAAGTCCCATCCAAATGCAGGTTTGGTTTTTGCCGAGTATTAATTGAATGAAAGCTGCTTATTATTGGGAATAAGCTGGCACTGTTAATAAGAAATGACAATGGGTGTCCCAGCTAGCTTGTCCACCCAAAATATCTCTGGAACAATAACAGCTATTGGAAAACGACTTTCACTGGTATCAATGTAGGGCTGGGGCCCATGAATGTACATATTTGGAAACATTCTAAAACGAAAGCATATATGTTTTTTAACACAAACTTATGTTTTTTTTAAATCGACCTCCTATATGTTTTCTTCAGCAATCCATAGAATGACAAAGCACATACACAATGGCGTTGATTGCATCGCAATATTCCCATTACATCCCGAGATATTAAGACGCGAAGTTGACTCTTGAAACACCCGACATGCGCTGCTAGCGAACGTCCTGAGGCTCAGGCGTGAACCCCATGCTGCCCGTAATCGCGATGTGATTGACATGCGTAATCACACTTCCATACTTATCAAGAGGTCCGAAACGAATAATACGGTCTGCTGCCATCCTGCATTAACGTCGTACATTCCAGCAGGTATTTATCCCATAGGCTTGGGGTGATGCGGTTCTTTAACATATCTGTGTACCGCAACGTTAGTCACAAAGTTAACTTCGCTTATTGTTAATCCGTTACTAAAAAGGTAATGCCGTTCAACGCTAAAACTTTACGTTACTGTAGATCTAGTGCAAGTCGCAGTTAATCATTCACTCGTAATAGTAAAATTCATGTTGATGGTTTTAGTTAAACGAGCAAATGGACTAAAATTTTTACCGTTGTTTAGGTAAAAATGTTTTGATTTGGGAAGTTCAGGTAGGACATAGAAGATGAATGTAAACATGTTTAACCAGTCAGTTTTATTATCACATAATTATCAATGTTACGTTTATCTTATGCGTTAAATGACAAATTGTTGCAAACAAATGTTTCTTAACATCACTGAGTAAAATGGCCCTTTGTAGAAACTTCCACTGTGATACCAGCATTACATACTAAACATAGCGTTCACATCTCATGCTCAAAGTGATGCCCATTGGCTTGCGTACATAGGGTCACTCTGCGGATGAAGGATGCCCTACTTCGTGCTACTGTTTCCTCTTTGATGGCTTTACAAGCATCAATAACGCGTTGCTTCATGTCCTCTGGTGTTGTTGGTTCATGTTGGTAAACAGCATCCTTCACTGCTCCCCAAAGAAAATGATCCAGCGGTGTAAGGTACGGAGATCGGGCAGGCCACCTAACTGGGCCACCTCGTCCAGTCCACGTACCAGGGAACTTACGGTTCAGAAGTCGTCGTGCTCGTAAGGCGTTATGCGCAGGGCATCCGTCATGCTGATACCACATGACCATTCTCCGGTTCAGAGGTACGGTGTCCAAGAGAACAGGAAGACTGTGTCGTATAAATTTGGAGTATTGTCTGCCATTTTGGATGCCATTTATAAAGAAAGGCTAATATTCGAGTATAATGAACAGCTGGCTCCTGGATGCTCTTTGCTCAACAGGATGGTGCCTGCCGCTAAGAATGGCCGTGGAACACGCAACATGCACCTCTGAATCACGTCATGAACGATTCTTCATTTATAATTTCATGTGCGCACGTGACAAAAGTTTTGTTCATAGAAGAAGGCTGAGGACGAACACTTTTATAACATGTATGCTTTATGTGAATCAATGCTTTATCTGAAAATGTTCGTGAGCCTTATACAAAGACGAAGAGTGAAATGTGTAATTATAAAAAAATTGCTTATATCAGTTCTTACGGTTTTAGTGAATATGTAGTGTGAAACAGAAGCATGTTTTGAGCCTTTTGGGGAAAGAAAACCTACAGGAATTGCAATATGAGTTCAGGCAGCTTTTCTGTAATATTCTGATGTTGATCGAAACTACCTGTGAAACGTAAATGTCGCGTGACTAGCGCCTCCCGTCACGTAGGCCGTTCGCCGGGTGCAAGTCTTTCGATTTGACGCCATTTCGGCGACTTGCGCGTCAGTGGGGATGAAATGATGATGATTAGGACAACACAACACCCAGTCCCTGAGCGGAGAATATCTCCGACCCAGCCGGGAATCGAACCCGGGCCCTTTGGATTGACATTCTGTCGCGCTGACCACTCAGCTACCGGGGGCGGACGAAACTACCAGTGACACATATAGAAGAACGCCTCTGAATCGCTTCAATGTCTTCCTGACGGCGATCACAAGCACTCGATCAGTACTCAAGAATGGGTCGCAAAAGTGTTCCGTAAGCGCTCTATTTTACAGATGAACTGTGCTTTCCTAACAATCTCTCTATGAACCTGCTCGTTCCATCACTTGTCGCTTTCCAACATTACGGCTAGATATTTAAGCAGCTTACCACTGATAGTGCATTTTCACATTGGAGGAGCGTTTTTCCTTATCTCTTGTAACTTACGTACTTCCATATTTAGAACAAGGGGCTATTCATCAAGTGCAGGTCGCCGAAATTGTGTTAAATACATAGACTTGCACTAGGCAGCCGAACACCGGACGAGATTTTTTTTTTTTTTATCATGTCATGAGTCTCTTCAGTGGTTTGATGTGGCACGCCACGAATTGATATTAATCTCCGGTGCCAAACTTTTCATTTCAGAGTAGAAATTTCAACCTACGTCATCAATTATTTGTTGGATGTATTCCAGTTTTGCCTTTCGCTACAGTTTCTTCCCTCCACAGCTCCGTGTGTTTCGATGGATGTTGTTCCCTGACATCTTAAGAGATGTCTTATCATCTTGTCCTTCTTGCCAATGTTTCCTACATATTCCTTTCCTCGCAGATTCCTCGGAGAACCTTCTCATTCCCCACCTTACAAGTCCACCTAATTGTAAACATTCCTCTGCAGCACCACGTTTCAATTTCTTCGAGTCTCTTCTGTTCTGGTTTTCCCACAGTCCATAGTTCACTGCCATACAATTCTGCGTCCAAACTTACATTCTCAAAAATTTCTTCCTCACATTAAGCCCTGCGTTTGATACTAGTAGACTTCTCTTGGCCAGAAATGCCCCTTTTGCTAGTGCTAGTCTGCCTCAATCCATATTGTGTACTCATTAGACTGTTCTTTCCCTTCAGCAGATCCTGCAATTCTTCACTTTCAATGAGGATAACAAAGTTATCAGCGAATCTTATCATTGATATTGCTGTGTGTAGACAAGACAGTCTAGACACAAGGGAGGTAGCCGAAAGGGCACGCGTCAACTCAAGCCGTCTTGCGTTAAGTCTGGAACAGGATACGTTATGAATGCTATAAAGAAAAGAACGGAGCTTCTCGTATACTTAACTTTTATTCACTTCTGCGGTACATCGCTCTTGATAATACAAGTGAGACTCTCTCCAGATATGGTTAATGGCGCCTTGCTAGGTCGTAGCCATGGACTTAGCTGAAGGCTATTCTAACTGTCTCTCGGCAATTGAGAGAAACGCTTCGTATGTGTAGTCGCTAGCAATGTCGTCCGTACAACTGGGGCGAGTGCTAGTACGTCTCTCGAGACCTGCCTTGTGGTGGCGCTCGGTCTGCGATCCTGACAGTGGCGACACGCGGGTCCGACATGTACTAATGGACCGCGGCCGATTTAAGCTACCACCTAGCAAGTGTGGTGTCTGGCGGTGACACCAAAGATATCCTTTCACCTCCAATTTTAATATAACTCTTGCAATTTACTTTTAATCCCTTAACTGCTTTTTCGACGTGCGGATTGAACAGTAGGGACGAAGGACTACATCCCTGTCTTACTTCCTTTTTAATCCGGGTACTTCGTTCTCCGTCGTAACAGCCGTCTGCTTCACGTCTGCTGTGCAGCGATCTACGTTAATTTAAGTATTAACTGTATTTTTCTTACTTGTCACTTCTTCTTCCGTGAGCTTTTGCTTTTAGGAAGCTTTAATTGTCGAGTGCTAGTAATAGTGTTCCATAGATTTCGTGTTTGTTTAGAATACAGTCAGAGAGAGTCCCTTTAGTCAACCATATTGCGAGTAGTGCTAGTGTTGGTTTCAATACAGTCCAGAGACAGGTAGTGCTATTTTCATTGTTTTCTACAAGAAGTGTCTAGTAACCACATTTTAGTCAACTATCAGCCGCCTTTAGTGAATTAGCAGTCTAGTTAAAAGTTGATTAACTCTCTACAGTAAATTGATTCCTTAGGATGGATAGGATGTGTGATTGCTATGTACGGACGCAGGAGGAGCTGGCCACTGTTCGCGAACAGCTGAGCGTGTTGATGGCGGCGGTCAGCCGTCTTCAGGCTGCTGCCTCGGAGTGTACCGGCAGTGGGGAGTCTGGTGCGTCGCATCGTAGACCCCAGGTCTTACATGCTTCACCCACTATCCCTGCTGTCGAGACATCTTCGCGGGTACCAGGCGCGGTTCGGCCACCCTCTCCCCAAGGGGAGTGGCGGGTTCAGCGGCGTTCGCGGCGCACGAGGCGGCGGGTCAATGTGGAGGCTAGCCCTGTGGCATCGCCCGCTCTGCCTGTGAGTGGACATGGGGCTGCTCCTTCAGCAAGGTCCGAGCAGGCCCACGGGGGGAGGGGTTTATTAGTTATTGGGAGCTCCAACGTTAGGCGGGTGATGGAGCCTCTTAGGGAAATAGCGGAAAGGTCGGGGAAGAAGGCCAGTGTTCACTCTGTCTGCTTGCCGGGGGGTCTCATCCGAGATGTGGAGGAGGCCCTGCCGGCGGCAATAGAGAGCACTGGGTGCACCCGACTGCAAATTTTTGCTCATGTCGGCACCAATGACTCCTGCCGTCTGGGTTCAGAGGTCATCCACAGTTCGTACAGGCGGTTGGCGGAGTTGGTGAAGGTGGAAAGCCTCGCTCGCGTGGTGGAATGTGAGCTAACTATTTGTAGTATCGTTCCCAGAACCGTTCGCGGTCCTCTGGTTTGGAGCCGAGTGGAAAGCTTAAAGCAGAGACTCAGACGATTCTGCGGAGATCTGGGGTGCAAATTTCTCGGCCTCCGCTATCGGGTGGAGAAATGTAGGGTCCCCCTGAATAGGTCAGGCGTGCACTACACGCCGGAAGCGGCTACAAGGGTAGCGGAGTACGTGTGCAGTGCACTTGTGGGATTTTTAGGTTAGAGAATTCTCTCCCTAGGCGCGACAAGGCGACTCCTGAGACGCGGCAGGGTAGGAGTAGTCAAAATGCAACAGGGAATAACAATATTAATGTGTTAATAGTAAACTGCAGGAGCGTCTATAGAAAGGTCCCAGAACTGCTCTCATTAATAAACGGTCAGAACGCCCATATAGTACTAGGACAGAATGTTAGCTGAAACCAGACGTAAACAGTAATGAAATCCTAAACTCAGATTGGAATGTATACCGCAGAGACAGGCTGGACAGTGAAGGGGGAGGCGTGTTTATAGCGAAAATAGTGCAATAGTATCGAAGGAAATTGACGGAGATCCGAAATGCGAAATAATTTGGGTGAAGGTCACGGTTAAAGCAGGCTTAGACATGGTAATTGGATGTCTCTATAGGCCACCTGGCTCAGCAGCTGTTGTGGCTGAGCACCTGAAGGATAATTTGAAAAATATTTTGAGTAGATTTCCCCACCATGTTATAGTTCTGGGGGGAGATTTTAATTTGCCGGATATAGACTGGGAGACTCAAACGTTCATAACGGGTGGCAGGGACAAAGAATCCTGTGCAATTTTTTTAAGTGCTATATCTGAAAACTACCTTGAGCAGTTAAACAGAGAACCGACTCGTGGCGATAACATATTAGACCTTCCGGTGACAAACAGACCCGAACTATTTGAAACAGTTAACGCAGAACAGGGAATCAGCGATCATAAAGCGGTTACGGCATCAATGATTTCAGCTGTAAATAGAAATATTAAAAAAAGGTAGGAAGATTGTTCTGTTTGGCAAAAGTGACAAAGCAGAATACAGAGTACCTGACGGCTTAACACAAAAGTTTTGTCTCAAGTACAGATAGTGTTAGGGATCAGTGGACAAAGTTCAAAACCATCGTACAATATGCGTTAGATGAGTATGTGCCAAGCAAGATCGTAAGAGATGGAAAAGAGCTACCGTGGTACAACAACCGAGTTAGAAAACTGCTGCGGAAGCAAAGGAAACTTCACGGCAAACATAAACATAGCCAAAGCCTTGCAGACAAACAAAAATTACGCGAAGCGAAATGTAATGTGAGGAGGGCTATGCGAGAGACGTTCAATGAATTCGAAAGTAAAGTTCTATGTACTGACTTGGCAGAAAATTCTAAGATATTTTGCTCTTATGTCAAAGCGGTAGGTGGATCAAAAACAAAATGTTCAGACACTCTGTGACCAAAATGTTACTGAAACAGAGGATAACAGACTAAAGGCCGAAATACTAAATGTCTTTTTCCAAAGCTGTTTCACAGAGGAAGACTGCACTGTAGTATCTTCTCTAGATTGTCGTACAGATGACAAAATCGTAGATATCGAAATAGACGACAGAGGGATAGAGAAACAATTAAAATCGCTCAAAAGAGGGAAGGCCGCTGGACCTGATGGGATACCAGTTCGATTTTACACAGAGTACGCGATGGAACTTGCCCCCCTTCTTGCAGCGGTGTACCGTAGGGCACTAGAAGAGCGTAACGTTCAAAAGGATTGGAAAAGGGCAAAGGTCATCCCCGTTTTCAAGAAGGGACGTCGAACAGATGCGTAGAACTATAGACCTATATCTCTAACGTCGATCAGTTGTAGAATTTTGGAACACGTATTATGTTCGAGTATAATGACTTTTCTGGAGACTAGAAATCTACTCTGTAGGAATCAGCATGGGTTTCGAAAGAGACAGTCGTGTGAAACCCAGCTCTCGCTATTCGTCCACGAGACTCAGAGGGCTATAGACACAGGTTCACAGGTAGATGCCGTGTTTCTTGACTTCCGCAAGGCGTTCGATACAGTTCCCCACAGTCGTTTAATGAGCAAAGTAAGAGCATATGGACTATCAGACCAATTGTGTGATTGGATTGAAGAGTTCCTAGATAACAGAACGCAGCATGTTTTTCTCAATGGAGAGAAGTCTTCCGAAGTAAGGGTGATTTCAGGTGTGCCGCAGGGGAGTGTCATAGGACCGTTGCTATTCACAATATACATAAATGACCTTGTGGATGACATCGGAAGTTCACTGAGACTTTTTGCAGATGATGCTGTGGTGTATCGAGAGGTTGTAACAATGGAAAATTGTACTGAAATGCAGGAGGATCTGCAGTGAATTGACGCATGGTGCAGGGAATGGCAATTGAATCTCAATGTAGACAAGCGTAATATGCTGCGAATACATAGAAAGATAGATCCCTTATCATTTAGCTACAAAATAGCAGGTCAGCAACTGGAAGCAGTTAATTGCATAAATTATTTGGGAGTACGCATTAGGAGTGATTTAAAATGGAATGATCATATAAAGTTGATCGTCGGTAAAGCAGATGCCAGACTGAGATTCATTGGAAGAATCCTAAGGAAATGCAATCCGAAAACAACGGAAGTAGGTTACAGTACGCTTGTTCGCCCACTGCTTGAATACTGCTCAGTAGTGTGGGATCCGTACCAGATAGGGTTGATAGAAGAGATAGAGAAGATCCAACGGAGAGCAGCGCGCTTCGTTACAGGATCATTTAGTAATCGCGAAAGCGTTACGGAGATGATAAACTCCAGTGGAAGACTCTGCAGGAGAGACGCTCAGTAGCTCGGTACGGGCTTTTGTTAAAGTTTCGGAACATACCTTCAGCGAAGAGTCAAGCAGTATATTGCTCCCTCCTACGTATATCTCGCGAAGAGACCATGAGGATAAAATCAGAGAGATTAGAGCCCACACAGAAGCATACCGACAATCCTTCTTTCCACGAACAGTACGAGACTGGAATAGAAGGGAGAACCGATAGAGGTACTCAGGGTACCCTCCGCCACACACAGCCAGGTGGCTTGCGGAGTATGGATGTAGATGTAGATACCCACTATTACTGCTCCCTCTTGGTTCTTGTACATACTGCATGTTACCCTTCTCTCACTGTAGCTTAGCACTACTTTTCTCAGAATTTGAAACATCTCGCACTATTTTACATTGCCCAACGCTGTTTTCGGGTCGACAAATGGTAAGAGTATGCCTTGATTTTTCTTCAGTTTTGCTTCCATTGTCAAGCGAAACGTCCGAACTGTCTCTCTGGTGCCTTTTCCCTTACCTAAAACCAAACTGATCGTCATCTAGCAGATACTCAGATTTCTTTTCCATTCTTCTATTTATTACCCTTGTCAGCAATTAGGAAGCATGAGTCATTAAGTTGACTGTGCGATAGTTCTCGCACTTCTCAGCCGTTACATCTTTGGAATTGTGTCAATGACGTTTTTCCGAAAGTCTGATGGTATATCACGAGCTTCATACGCTCTACACAACAACGTGAATAGTCGTTTTGTTGCCACTCCTACCAATGATTTTACAAATTCCGATAGAATGTTATCTATGTCATCCGCACTAGGGAATGAGACATACAATCCAATCATTCCCATTCGACTATTTCATAACACCAAACAGAAAATCTGTACAAGTTGTGAGTTAACGAGCGTTGCGCTCTCATTAAAATATATGGCCGAAAGAGTCAGCCTACAGGAATTGTGGAATGAACCCTGTAGTCGATCACCGCGTGCCACAAAGTGCGCAAATTCACCACGAGATGGGGAAACTCACAGGCGTCTATTGTCTATTGAGACCTAAGCGCTGTATTGTGCGAGTGAGGCAGACGAGAACCTACGTCATAGGGAAACCCAGTAGAAGCCTTTTGTGGCCAAGGAGACGCAGCAGTGTTAAATATGGCGGACCTAAGATGTCCATAAAGGGAAACATTTATTAAAACTATTTAATTATGTAGTAATGCAGGGAATGAAGCCACAGTAATTTTTATCTGCCATCCTCCACAAATTTTCGTGGTAATCGCAATAAAACTTGAATATTGATTACATCTATAATAGTTTAGGATTTACTGTTAAAGTGAAATTAACAAGTTTTGTAACAAAGTCCTGAAAGTTAAAATCTGAAACACTTGGTCGATGTTAACAATCGACATTTCATATAGAAGCACATCATTAAAATGACAAACTTTGTAAATATCAATCGTGTAACTTTATTTGTGTAAAAGATGTAGTAAATTTAAATTATCAGTATTTACAGTTAAGCATCAGATCATTTCCTCTTCACAAAACACATTGAACCATGACAGCTTAACACCTTATTGAATCATTAGGTAATAGAATATTTCTTGTAAAGTTTAGTACATAATAGTTACTTTTATTCTGTATTTATTTATCACAAAGCACATTGATGCTAGGCTACTTGCTGTGACATTCAAAGTTAAGAAGGAAATTGTATTGATTTTAGGTAAAAGAACTTAACGTTTATTATGTAATGGATATTACTGTTACTTTACTTAGAACGTGAAAATGGTCAAGCTTTGATTATTTAAATATGTTAAAATGTAATGTAGAATAAGCTATAGCCAATCAAATTGACGGTTTCAGGAAAGGGAACAGTGCTAGTCAGTTGAGCGAAGATGTTCTGAGCGCGTGAAATACGGTCGGAGACGGGCGGAGGGCAGTTCTAGTCTAGACAAAAATGGTTCAAATGGCTCTGAGCAGTATGGTACGTAACTTCTGAGGTCATCAGTCCCCTAGAACTTACAACTACTTAAACCTAACTAAGCTAAGGACATCACACACACCCATGCCCGAGGCAGGATTCGAACCTGCGATCGTAGCGGCCACGCAGTTCCAGACTATGGCGGTCTAGACACCAAAGGGTACTGTGCTGTTGCGGACGCGAAAGCGGACAGTTCGGGTGGAGACACCAAAGGGTACCGTTCGGATGGAGACGCGAAAGCGGACAGTCGATCTTTAGGTAGCTAGGAAATTAAAAAGATAATTTCGCGTTGTATGGTATCGCGGGACTTAGTCTCTGAGCGGTGAGCAGCCGCGAGCCTGGTATGAAACTAACTTCTCGCAAAGATGACGAGGTGGAATATTGTATTTCGCGATGAGATTATGAATGATCGAACTGGGTCGAATAGATACGCGCTTGAGTGTAATATTAATTCTAAATACGACCAGTTTCGCTATTAGTTTGCTTTCTGAATAAACATTATTGTAACCAAATCGCAACTGTGTGGCCTACAACATTTATGGGTTTTTAATTTAGTTCCCGTTATTATTATTACTGTTATTATACACTCCTGGAAATGGAAAAAAAGAACACATTGACACCGGTGTGTCAGACCCACCATACTTGCTCCGGACACTGCGAGAGGGCTGTACAAGCAATGATCACACGCACGGCACAGCGGACACACCAGGAACCGCGGTGTTGGCCGTCGAATGGCGCTAGCTGCGCAGCATTTGTGCACCGCCGCCGTCAGTGTCAGCCAGTTTGCCGTGGCATACGGAGCTCCATCGCAGTCTTTAACACTGGTAGCATGCCGCGACAGCGTGGACGTGAACCGTATGTGCAGTTGACGGACTTTGAGCGAGGGCGTATAGTGGACATGCGGGAGGCCGGGTGGACGTACCGCCGAATTGCTCAACACGTGGGGCGTGAGGTCTCCACAGTACATCGATGTTGTCGCCAGTGGTCGGCGGAAGGTGCACGTGCCCGTCGACCTGGGACCGGACCGCAGCGACGCACGGATGCACGCCAAGACCGTAGGATCCTACGCAGTGCCGTAGGGGACCGCACCGCCACTTCCCAGCAAATTAGGGACACTGTTGTTCCTGGGGTATCGGCGAGGACCATTCGCAACCGTCTCCATGAAGCTGGGCTACGGTCCCGCACACCGTCAGGCCGTCTTCCGCTCACGCCCCAACATCGTGCAGCCCGCCTCCAGTGGTGTCGCGACAGGCGTGAATGGAGGCACGAATGGAGACGTGTCGTCTTCAGCGATGAGAGTCGCTTCTGCCTTGGTGCCAATGATGGTCGTATGCGTGTTTGGCGCCGTGCAGGTGAGCACCACAATCAGGACTGCATACGACCGAGGCACACAGGGCCAACACCCGGCATCATGGTGTGGGGAGCGATCTCCTACACTGGCCGTACACCACTGGTGATCGTCGAGGGGACACTGAATAGCGCACGGTACATCCAAACCGTCATCGAACCCATCGTTCTACCATTCCTAGACCGGCAAGGGAACTTGCTGTTCCAACAGGACAATGCACGTCCGCATGTATCCCGTGCCACGCAACGTGCTCTAGAAGGTGTAAGTCAACTACCCTGGCCAGCAAGATCTCCGGATCTGTCCCCCATTGAGCATGTTTGGGACTGGATGAAGCGTCGTCTCACGCGGTCTGCACGTCCAGCACGAACGCTGGTCCAACTGAGGCGCCAGGTGGAAATGGCATGGCAAGCCGTTCCACAGGACTACATCCAGCATCTCTACGATCGTCTCCATGGGAGAATAGCAGCCTGCATTGCTGCGAAAGTTGGATATACACTGTACTAGTGCCGACATTGTGCATGCTCTGTTGCCTGTGTCTATGTGCCTGTGGTTCTGTCAGTGTGATCATGTGATGTACCTGACCCCAGGAATGTGTCAATAAAGTTTCCCCTTCCTGGGACAATGAATTCACGGTGTTCTTATTTCAATTTCCAGGAGTGTATGTTATATTACCTTTGTATTTCGCAAACTTGGCATCTGCCAACAAATTTAACCAAAGGGTCACAAGTGTCTAATTTAGGGCGTGTAATGCGACACGTGCGGTTGAACCCCTAGACGAGTTTGAGCCAAGACATTCCGACGAAGGGGAACCGCATGTGAGCCCGAACATCTTTGGGAAGTTAGGTCGCAAATTCATCTTATATCGTCCTTGAGTCAATCAACGACGACACTAGCCCGAACGCTACTGATTATCAGCAAACAGTCGCAGTTTTCCCCTCCCTCTATCCGTCAGATAGTTTTCGCACGTAGAGAACAAGAACGGTGCTATGAGAGTTCCCTGGGGCACTCCCTACGATGCTTTTTGTCTCCATGAACATTCGTCGTTCAGGGCAACCTATTGGGTTCTGTTACTTAAAAAATCTTCAAGCCACCCACACACCTGAGTAACAGTCTGCAGAGTGACACTGCGTCAAGTATTTTCTGGTAATCTCGGATTATGGAATCTGCCAGTTACTCTTCACTCGTGGTTTACCGGATATAGTGGTAAAAAAGTACAAGCTGATTTTCTTACGTGAGATACGTCCTAAATATGTGTTGATCGTTGCTGCTGCTGCACACTTCATTATGAACGCCTTTTAACAGATTTAAAGTTTGTAGCCCACTAAAGCTCAGCTAACCGTTCCAGTTACAGCTATAATTTCACCCAGCATCATCCGCAACAACTTTACGCGGGGACCTCTGGGCTAAAGCGCAGCTCCTGCAACGAGTACTTCTGCTCGCCCCCCACACCGCCACTCCTTCCCTCCGGCAGAATAAACATGAGCGCCGCGACAACTATATTAATAAAGCAAGCGGCGGGCGCCCGGGCTTGCGCCTGCGCAGTGGGTGCGCCGCATCTGCATAAGTAATTTGTCCGGTGCGCGGTTATTGCTCGTGACGGCCGCAAACAGCTGACGTCCGCCCGCGTCCCGAAAAACCATCCACAGCCGCAGCCGCTGCTGCTGCCGCCGGGTGCGCCGTGGAAATGGCGCAGCCTAGCCGCCCGGCGTTTAGGCAGTTTTATTGGACTATAAAAGGACCGCACGTTCGCAAACTGCGGACGCAAGAAGAAATGTTATCCTGATATAGTCGCCCCGCGGAGAAATCCAGACGGTCGCCGCGCGAATACTTGCGAGTCAGTCGTTTAGGATGGCTCTTTTTTAAGAGCAGCAGCTTCTGGTAATGAAACTCGACGATCGCATCTTCAGCCTTGCTGGAAAAGGCAGTATTTTAGTCCCACTCCCTAAACTGTTGCATTTCTCTTTCCTAACATTAGCATGTGTTACTGAATCACGGGCTTGTCCAGTAAACGCTGTAATTGAATACAGTAGAGCGAAAAGAAAACTAAGGACATTGATGCAATAGACTCGCCCCCCCCCCCTCCCCACCAAACAATCCTAACTGATACGTCCAGCTTAACCCGCAGGGCACTAAAGGTAGTTTAAATTGTGGAAAGGGGCCAAAATAAGGTGCTGTCACTTACACTCGAACATATAACATTATTATTTGATCAAACATTACCAGAGCCCGCCAAACATGTTTTTAAACACACAGCTTTAATCTTGGGACTTAATTACTGGCTGAAAGCCACTTTAATTTAAAAACGGCTGAAGGCCAATAACTTAAAACGCAAGCATAATCAGAAATTTAAAAGGCAAGCCTTATCTTACAACAGAAGTTTATTTAGGCTGAAGGCCTAAAGAACCTGAGATTTTCACAGCAAACAATTTGAAATCAAAATCGGCTGAAAGCCCAACACTTAAAGCTAAACAGCATTAAACAAAAGAGAAATTTATAAGCCAAAGCCAGATCTTAAAACAGTTCCTTAGTTAGGCTGAAGGCCCAAAGAATCAGACACTTCAAGAGTAAGCAGGTTAAATTCAAAACCGCTGAAGGTCTAACACTTAATACTCCATAACATTAATATTTTTAAATACCAAAGGCTTTAATTGAAACAGTTCTTTCATTTAGGCTGAAGGCCCAACGCTTAAAATTCATCAACATTAAAATTTTTTTAAATGCCAAAGGCCTTACGTGAAACAGTTCTTTGAACTACGCTGAAGGCCTTAAGAGCAAAACAACTCAAACTCAAAATCGGCTGAAGGCCCAACACTTAAAATTCAACAACATTAAAACCTTTAAAATGCCAAAGGTCTTACGTGAAACAGTTCTTTAAATTAGGCTGAAGGCCTAAAGAATCTTATGCCTTAAGGGCAAAGTAACCTTAATTTTTAAAAGCCCGCATCTCGTGGTCGTGCGGTAGCGTTCTCGCTTCCCACGCCCGGGTTCCCGGGTTCGATTCCCGGCGGGGTCAGGGATTTTCTCTGCCTCGTGATGGCTGGGTGTTGTGTGCTGTCCTTAGGTTAGTTAGGTTTAAGTAGTTCTAAGTTCTAGGGGACTGATGACCATAGATGTTAAGTCCCATAGTGCTCAGAGCCATTTGAACCATTTTTTTAAAAAAAATCGGCTAGAAGCCATACAAGTACAAACAAACAGAGTTCGACAGCATCCACTATGGATAAAATTCATTCAAGTACAAACAACACTAACAAATTTAAAAAAAAAAGGCAGTGCACTCAAGGGTGCTCAGATGTTCGAGGGTCGGCCTGGAATTCAAACACTAACGCTGGCTGAGGTGAGACAGGCAGTCGGGCCAACCATTCTCGATCCGACGACAACCCAACCGACCGACAGTCAACGGACCCTCCGACAAGATAACTTCCACTTCACCCGACCAGGGCACGACAGGGAGTTCAACGGAACAACGTAGAAGATATTGGTGCCCACGACCATTCATACATGGAGCTGTCATACTACTCACCGCGCTGGACAGCAACAACACGATGAGGAAACTACACTGCCTGAAACTTACATCAACGGCCAGGGCAGCTAACCGGAACGTTAACGACCACAAGGCAGAAGATTCCGCTGGTGCACTTCAATTCCATTAATCAAATACACTGAAACTCCATCGGAGGGTGGCTAGAATTTTCCAACTTGAAAACCATGTTGTTGCTCGCGGGAATATCCCAACAGCCGACAGCGAACTCCAAACGACACAATGTGAACAGTCTTGACTTGCTGGTAAATTAAATCGAAACTCAGCTTTCGTGTCCAGGGTCGATGAGCCAAGATAGTCCAAGGTGCGAATATCGATACACACCGCTGCTGCCACCCACGGAATGAGAGGATAACAGCATAATCGCAATAACCGCGGGTGACTAAACACAGAATCGCAACGAACGTTTAATTCAGCGCGTAGCATGAGCCAGCCATGGCTCACTAATAAATGTTAAAAATTACATTCTATAATGCAAAATTGCGCTTTTTTGTGTTTATAGCCGGCCGTTGCGGCCGAGCGGTTCTAGGCGCTTCAGTCTGAAACCGCGCGACCGCTACACTCGCAGGTTCGAATCCTGCCTCGGGCACGGATGTGTGTGATGTCCTTAGGTTAGTTAGGTTTAAGTAGTTCTAAGTTCTAGGTGACTGATGACCTCAGTCCAATAGTGCTAAGAGACATTTGAACAATTTTTTTATGTTTATAGAAAACTATTGAACTAGGTCATGTTGTTGTGGATGTTGTTGTGATCTTCAGTCTGAGGACTGGTTTGATGCGGCTCTTCATGCTACTCTAGTCTGCGCGAGCCTTTTCATCTCTGAGTAACTACTGCATGCTACATCCTCCTGAATCTGCTTACCGTATTCATCTAGTGGTCTCCCCCTATGATTTTTACCCTGAACACTTTCTTCTAGTACTAAATTTCTGTTCTCTTGATGTCTCAGAATGCGTCATATTAACCTATCACTTTTCTCAGCCGTTGCGCCACAAATTACCTGTCTCCTCAATTCTATTCTATACCTTCTCCTTTTATGATTTGCCAATTTAAGCTGCAGCACTCTTCTGTACCACCACATTTCAATAGCTTCTATTACCCTCTTGTCTAAACTGTTGATAATCGGTGTTTCACTTCCATAAGCGGCTACACTCCAGACAAATATTTTTGGAAAGGACTTCCAAACATTTAAATCTATATTAGATGCCAACAAATTGCTCGTCCTCGGAAACACTTTTGTTGCCATTGCCAGTCTACATTTTATATCCTCTCTACTTCGGCCATCATCACTTATTTTGTCCCAATACCACAAACCATCTACTGCTTTAAGTGTCTCGTTTCCTAATCTAATTTCCTCAGCATCACCTGATGTAAATCGACTACATACCATTACACTTGTTTTGCTTTTGTTGCTGTTCGTCTTATATCCTCGTTTCAAGACACTGTCCATTCCGTTCAACTGCTCTTCCAAGTCCCTTGTTGTCCATGACAGAACTGCAATATCATCGGTAAACCTCAAAGTTTTTATTTCTTCCCCGTGAACTTTAATTTCTTCCACAAGTCTTTCTTTGTTTTATTTTACTGCTTGTTCAACGTACAGATTAAATAACTTTGGGGATAGGCTACAACACTAAATCCATTCTCAACCAGTGCTTCCCTTTCTGCCCCTCTACTCTTATAACTGCCGTCTGTTTTCTGTACAAGTTGTAAATAGGGTTTCGCTACCTGTATTTTAGCCCCGCTGCCCTCATAATTTCAAATAGAGTATTCCAGTCAACATTGGCAAAAGCTTTCTCTACGAGTACAAACGCAATAAACATAAGTTTGCCTATCATTTACCTATCTTCTAACGTAATTCGTAGGGTCAGTATTGCCTCGTGTGTTCCTATATTTCTTCCGAATCAAAAATAATCTTCTTCAAATTCGGCTTCTACCAGTTTTCCCATTCTTCTGTAAAGAATTACTGTTAGAATTTTGCAACCAAGGCTTATTAAACTGATATTTCGGTAACTTGCACACCTGTCAGCAACTGCTTTCTTTGGAATTGGAAGTATTATATTCCCCCCCCCCTCCCTCACCCCCCCGTGGGTATTTCGCCTGTCTCATACATCTTGCACATCAGACGGAAGAGTTTTGTCACTACCGTCTCTTCCAAGGCTATCAGAAGTTCTGATGAATGTCGGCCAGGTCTTTCAATTCTGTCGCAGTATCATACCTTCCATCTCATTTTCATCTACGTCCTCGTCCATTTCTATAATACTGCCTTCGGATTTCGGATTAAATAACTCAGCATTTGATATTCATTCAGTTTCTTCCTCCCTTTTCTCCAAAGCACTCTTTCATTTTCCTACAGGTAGTATCTATTATTCCACTAGTGAAATATGCTTCGAAGTCCTTACATTTTTCCTCCAACCATTCCTGGTTAGATACTTTGCACATCCTGTCAATCTCATTTTTAGACGTTTGTATCCCATTTCCCTTGGTTCATTTGTTGCATTACGTTGTCTTCTTCCATCGAATAAATTCAATATCTCCTGTATTATTTAAGGATTTCCACAAGGTCTTGTCTTTCTACCTATTTAGTCCTCAAGTGTCTTCAGTAGTTCATTTTTTAATGTCACCCATTCGTCTTCTTCTGTATTCCTTTCCCCTATTCTAGTCAACCGTTGTCTAACTGTCAACAATCTCTAGTTCTTTCAGAATCAAATTTTCTCTCTGCAGCATAGTGAGAACATACATGAAACTTCCTGGCAGATTGAAATCGTGTTCCGCATCGAGACTCCGACTCGAAACCTTTGCCTTTCGCGGACAAGCTCCCTACCAACTGAGCTACCAAAGCACCAACCTGTCCTCACAACTTTACTCCCGTCAGTACCTCGTCATCTCCTATCTTCCAGACCTCAAAGAAGCTGACCTGGGAAACTTGCAGAACTAGCACTCCTGGAAGAAAGGATATTGCGTGGACATGGCTTAGCCATAGACTGAGGGATGTTCTACAAGTATCGCGGGAGAGCTTATATGAGGTTTGGAGTGTCAGAGATACTGGCGGAGCTAAAGCTGTGAAGAGGGGGTCGTGAGTCATACTTGGGTAGCTCAGTTAGTGCTGGCACGGTAGCTCAGCGTGGAAAAAAGAAAAAAAAAAAAAAACACCTGACTGACTTGATCAGCGGTGAATTTGAACAGATGTCACGGGACGTACACCTCGAACAAATGCAACGAACGAAACGAAATCAAAGAAGGGAATAAAACTAGGCAGAGCACTTACCGCGAAAGGCAAAGGTCCCGAGCACGAGTCTCGGTCCGGAACCCAGTTTTAATCTCCCAGGAAGTTTCTAGTTCTTTCAACTTACCCTGGTCCCAAACCCTTAATTTCCTACCTTTTTGCAGTTCTTCAATTTTAATCTACAGTTCATAACCAATAAATTATGGTCAGAGTCCACATCTGCACCTGGAAATGTCTTATAATTTAGAATCTGACTACGAAATTTCTGACTGACCATTATATAATCAGTTTGAAACCTTTCGGTATCAGCAGGTATCTTCCATGTAGTACCTCCGTTCATGATTCTTAAAGCAAGTGTCAGCGATGATTAAATTATGCTCTGTGCAAAACTCTACCAGGCGACTTCCTCTTTCATTCCTTCCCCCCCTTTCACCCACTATTTTTCTTCTCATCCTTTTCCTACTAAAGAATTCCAGCCTGTAACATTATGTGATTGCCTTATCATTTTAAATCATTCATTAATCGAGCAGTCGCTCGGCAACAGCTACAGTTAGCAAATAATGTTGCGAAAATGTAAAAGGTGAACGACCTGTGATGTAACTTGTTTATTGTCGAAGCGCCGTCAGAGATGCTGTGAGTTATTGACTTTGAAAACCGCGGCGCGAAAAACGGACAGAAGAAGAACATTTTTACACATTTTGTTTAGATGTACGAGATATTCTCGATGAACAGTTACTCATTCTTCTCTTGTCTCCTGTAACTTGTGTCGGACGCGCATGTCTTGCCGCCGTATTGTTATTGTCAAAATTAATATTGTTCTAGTGTAAAGTAAATGTGTAATACTGAAAGTGCCTAGCAGTAGATTTATTGTGCGACGTGTATGTGAAAACGTCAAAGGAATTGTTTTCATTAAGAGAAGTGCCAGTCAAAACGGCATCCATGTTAAATCCGTCATTGCAGTGTAAGTTCGTCTATTACTTGCCATAAATTCAGAGTTAAATGGAACTGGTGTATGGACTATTCATTTACTATAGAATCTATGTCTCACTTCTTCATGAAATTATTTAATTTTCTATATGTTTCTGCCAAATAGAGAGTTCACAGTCACGAATTCTTTCGTCGAGTTCGGACGGAAGTTGCATGCGGCGAAATATTTTCTCCGCGCCATATTCTACTGGTAAATGCATGATAAACTACGGTCCCTTAGGAAATTCATGTTGAGCTATCCAAAATAATTATATTTTGAATAGGCATTTACTCTCCTCTGCAATGCAACTTCCGACTGATCAGACGATCCAACAAGAAACAGCCGCACACGGTCGGCGTTCGCAAATATGTTTCCACCGCTGATTATAGCTATATGTTACAGCACAAAAGTAAACATATTATTATAATTAGAGACTACGAACGGGGACATTTATAACTGTATGTTTATGTATACACATTACGTAAACATATCGTTATAAGCCCCACATTAAAATTAAATTTCCGTCTCCTTTAACTATCCGAAAAAATTATTTTATCTCATCACACATTTCTTCAATGTCTTCATCATTTGCGGAGCTAGCTGGCATATGAACGTGTACTAATGTTATAGATGTGGGATTCGTGTCTATTTTTGCTACGATAATATGTTTACTATGCTGTTCAAAGTAGCTTACCCACATTCCTATTTTCTTGTCCATTATTAAAGCCACTCCTGCATTACTCCTGTTTTACTTAGTGTGTGTAACCCTGCATTCACTTGACCGGAAGTCTTTTCCCTCCTGCCACTGAACTCAATAATCTTCACTATAGTGTGAGGAAAATAAAAGTGGGCCGGACAGGTGGGTTCGATTGGACTTGACTCTGTGGCAGCATTAACAGAGGAGGAAAAGACCTGCAGTCGCTTTCAACAGAACGGAGCAACTGCCCACACACCGGCCGCACTTTGGATCTCATTTACATAGTCTTCACGCCTGACCGAAGTGTTAGCAGAGGTCAGTCCGGTCGCAGCCCTAGCGGGCCACCCAAGTCACCTGATAGGTCAGTGTGTGATTACTTTGCGTGCGGAACCCTCAGGTCTACGCTGTATCGCAACAACATTCATAGTCTTCAAGAACTGCAGCAGAATATTTCGGGTCAGACTGTAGCAATTCCAACAGTCCAGCCTCGACCCGCCTTCAGCAACTGCCTGACCAGGGCACAGAAAGGCCAAGAGATGAATGGTAGTCACTTTCGACATCATGCTATAGTCAAGTTAGTATTGTACTTCCTTTCCTCTGCCGTGTTTCATTGTACCGTCGAACTCCGTTCTCCGTGACACTTTTATTTGCGCCATTCTGTATATATACCTTCAACCTATCCATTTCCTTTTTTAAATTTTCTAACATACCTGTCAGATTTAGGAATCCGATACTCCACGCTCTGATCCTTTGAACACAGTTTGTGTCTCCTCTTGAATAGTCCCCACCCGGCTATCCTGTGGGTACTATTTTACCTCCGAAATACTTTGCCCAAGAGGAGGATGCCATAATCATTTTACCATACAGTAGAGCTGCATGCACTCGGGAAAAATTACGGCTGTAGTTTCTTCTGTGCTTTCATCTGTTCACAATACCAGTACACCAAGGCCGTATTGGTTGATATTACAAGGTCAGATTCGTCAATTATCCAGATTTCTATTGCATGTGGATCCACCAATTATTTTGTTATTTGGAAAACAATGGTGGACTTATTACTTAACACTTTACAAGATCACTTTACATTAGAAAAACTCGCACATTCTACTTTACTCAGCACTACATACTATACAAAAAAGAAATGAGACACACATGGCACAACAAAACATGAGCAAAGCAAAAACACTCATATACAAAAGAAAGACATAAAAAGGATCATGGGTCACAGAGATCACAGATATTCATTTGAATGCTTTGATTAAGCTCATCAGCATCCTGGTTCAAATATATGATTTGATTTTTGACGATGCATTAATTAATGACATTTTTCGAGATTCAGGAAAGGTTTGCAATTATTAAGGTAACACACTTTTGCCAATCAGATATCTAGTTGCCTCCATGCTACTGATTACCCGAAGGTTCCAAGTCATTGCAAAGTGAAAAATAAGTAGCAGCCGTCAATAACTGAAGCAATTATAACCTCATCAGACAGAAAATTAGTCACCCTACATAAGTGATTACAAGCATCATTTAATGTCATGTAATTCCACACCTGGACTTCATAACCATTTGGATGGTTGGGAAGTGAAGCCCCAAGGTTGAGCAGATATGCTGCATCAGGGTTAGTCCACTTGCTGAGGATATGTCGGCGATCTACCAGCTGTTCCGACATATCACACAGATTTTCTGTGAGGTTCAGGTCTGACAATTTTCCAGACCAATCAAGATGTAATAGGGTGGGGGACCGTTCAGAAAACCAGTCACATATTCTTCCCGTCCGATGAACTCTGCTGTTCTCATCTTGACAAACTGGGGTGTCAACAGCATACTCATCATACAGATGTTGACTGAAAGGCAACATCTTATCATTAATAATTTTTAAATTCACATGGTGATTTATGGTAGTTGTCACCTCAGTGAGTGGGCCCAATTCAAGATAGGAGAGACATCCCCAAAACATCACAGACTCAGTTCTGGCTGGAATCTGACCTTGAACACTTTCGGAATGAACTGTTTCATTTGGCCTTTGACACACCTGATGATGTTCATCATTCGAAAATAGGTAAAAATGAGATTCGTCGGACCACATTACGTTCTGCCAGTCAGCAGCTCTCGACATTTGATGATATCGTGTTCACTGAAGAAGTGCAGCTTTATGTGGCTGTGTGACCAATAGTCCCTTGTGAGGTGACCAATTCCAAATGTACATTGCATGCAGTTAGCATTCTCTCGCAAACAGTTTGGGATGAACCTTCATCACTGCCTGCAGCAGTTCCTATCAGGTTTGCAGGAGACTTTGGTCACAAGCTGTGAAATCCATCTCCAGTCCCTCTTGGTCAGGATCTTTTTCTGTCATGTTTGTAGCAACTTATTAAAATTTAAGTTCTGGTCGATTATTCTCAAGGTATAATTTTGCTACACGTAAGCAGCAGCTTATGACGAATATACATATTGAAATAATCACTGATTCTCATGTTCCGTCAGCAAGTGGCACAAGTCTACAAGGAATTTATTCAGATCATTTTTCTGTGCTACCACAAGACGTACCGCAGCACATCAGAGGGATCTTGTGGGCTAAGCATGATCTGACTCCAGCACGTTACTTGAGATGCATTGGATGACATCTACTCAATGAATGGATCCAAGCCTTACATATTCCCATAACTTCAGTCCATTGGATTATTGTCTGTGGGGACCCACCGAAACAATAAGTATGTGCAGCTATCATTCCTAATACAGATGCAGTTCATCAATTTATGATTGCTGCACAGTATAAGCATACTGTAATACAGTTGCCCACCCCGCCACAGTACTGACAGTCGCCTCTCGCGAGAGCGCGCAGCGTGACGTAATTAAGGACAGGGAGTACAAGAGGTACAAGTGACATTCAAGAAGAAAATCATATAAATGCGCATTTCGAAAGCTAAAATGTGGAATTTTCTCGAGTAAATTGAGTAAAAGTGATTTCCTGCGTACTCCCGCACTCTGTGACGATGACGTTTAAGCTCTAAGAAATTGCCTGAACTGTATTTAGAAGTCAACGAGTGTAAGTGAAATGGTAGACAAGGAGAATTGCTGCAATCTCTAATTGAGCTCTGGGTATGTATTTTTTTCAAAGTGCAGCAATAGCTTAATGCGTAGGCTTTCAAGAGAACTTAATATTTAATGTATGTTTAAGTATGCTATATTTTTAAATAGCGCTTGTGCATCTTGAGGAAAAATCAGTGTGTTGACACAACATACTGTAAGTCCCTTGAACTTGACCTTGCATATACGGAATGTGATACGGACTTGGGTCTCTCTGATAAAGCAAAGAAGCACTGAAAACATATATTTGTTCCAAAAGACGGGATGGAAGCATTAAGCAGGCTAGCAGAAAGTTTTTCGTAGCGGAAATGAAAACAGAAAACTCTCTTTCAATGAAAGCCATAGATGTCATAGCAAAGGATAAATTTGCTATAGACACAGAAGGAAACAAAATACAACGGAAAAATTCCAGGTGGATCTGAATCAGCAATGAAATTCCTCTAACGATGCATTCATTAAACTGTGGCCGTGAGTTTGTAGAAGCGGACTGTAGGAGGCCCTATGTTGGTCCTCCATCGACAGCGCTTCTGCAGCCTTTGCATCAAGACGAGTTCGAAACAAAATCTGAGAAATGGAAAAATCTTCAGGAGATGAAGAACTACAGCCCTCTATTTTATCGTGAGTTCTGTAACAATATATTCCATTACCAGACAGCAGTTGCCGTGGGTGTAAGAAGAGGGAGTGGAGAAAGACGACATGGTCAAAGAAGGGGACGAGGACTGAAAAATGCGCAACACAATGATACAGCATCACGAGTGTTGCCCAGGAAGGACATTCTTCAAGGGATACAACGCAAGAAAATGGTGGTGATTCCATTCATACCGATTGGAAGGGGATTATAGAAAGTGACTTCGAATAAACTCTCGTGTGTGTTGAAAGTACGCCAACATATTTTCGTTTTGTCATTTTAATTTTATTTACTATTTATCTATTTCTTCAGTTTTTAATATTAATTATCATTATTAATTAATTAATTTAATAATTTAATATTAATAATGTAACTAATGAGGAGGTATTGAATAGAATTAGGGAGAAGAGAAATATGTGGCACGACTAGAAGAAGGGATCGGTTGGTAGGTCATATTCTGAGGCACGAAGGGATCACCAATTTAGTACTGGAGGGCAGCGTGGAGGGTAAAAATCGTAGAGGGAGACCAAGAGGTGAATACACTAAACAGATTCAGAAGGAAGTAGGTTGCAGTAGGTACTGGGAGATGAAGAAGCTTGCACAGGATAGAGTAGCATGGAGAGCTGCATCAAACCAGTCTCTGGACTGAAGACCACGACAACAACAACAATAATATTAATTTAGCTTTAATTACTAGTATATACTTTTCCTGAAATGAACATTTAACATGTATTGTACTGTGTATATCACGTGTCTTGTACTAAACAACCCCCAACATATGGTACAGTAAATGATATTTATTTCCACATTTGCCTGTTTTCTCCTGAAATGTATTAAGAGACAGGGAATATAACATTTTTTATACAGGGTGAATCACTAATTATTGCCACCAAGAATAGCTCCAAAAGTAGGAGCTGAAGAGTTGTGTGGGACAGAAGTTGCATGGGACAACGGGGGCCCTAATATGACGTTGGTTTTTTTGTTGCTGGGTGGCGTCGCTTCAGAGATATGAAGGTCAACTTTTTTTTTAAATTGGGTGCTATAGTTTAGTACTTATTTTCTGATGGTGACTATCGAGACGAATCCAATGATGTGTGTCAGTAAAGTCTTCGAAGGTTAGCGGAGGTTACAAAGGTGGCATGAACGCCCATTTACAGAAGGTGTTCGAAGTGATGACCATTGGTAACCACGCAGTGCTGCAATCTTCTTATCATGGATTGAGTGGTATTCCTTATCACATCGGCACTTATCGAAGCACGTGCTCTGACAGTTCTCTCTCGATATCTTCAGGTGCATTTGGAACGTCTTTATAAACAATGTCTTTTACGAATCCCCTCAAGAAAAATCCAGACGCGTCTAGTCTGGCGAACGACCCGGCCACGACACATTTCCTCCGCGTCGAATCAAACGATTTGGGAATTGTCTCTGCAGTTCATTTCTAACCACCAGCGAAAAATGTGCCGGACACCCATCGTGCTGATACCACATTCTATTCCTTGTTCCTAAAGGTATTTCTTCCAATAACAGACCTTATGTTTCTTGTAGTAATGTGGTTACTTTCTACCATTAAGATTTCCTTCGATATAATAGGGGTCTATAGTTCTGTCCTCCAGAATCCAACACCACACATTCGCCGACCACGGTTTTCGGTGTGCAACTTGCCACATTCAACATGGATTTTCAGTCGCACAATAATGCATGTTATACAAATGATAATTTCCATGGTTTGTGAATGTAGCCTCGTCAGTAAATAAAATCAAAATAATCAATGTGTTATTTCTCTGAATCTGAAATTGAGTCCATTGGCAGAATTCAATGCGACCCATACAAATCCGTACCACTTAATCATTGCTGGAGACTGAAATGGTAAGGATGATATTTATAGCGATGCAAAACACTGGATGGCCATCCTGCAGTTATTGGTGCTAAAACGACAGGCATGGGTTATGTAGACATGAAATTTTGTACAGGATGTTACACATCCTTCTTTAATCGTCTCAGGTAATTATGAGAGAATACACCCAGGTAATGGATACGAAGCGTGTTCAGCTGTATGATTTGAACATCTTGTAATAATCACCAATTTCTTCAAGGATAGTATGAGTGTTTCTTTCTGTTTTCCTCACGAGTTTCACAAGCACTCACAGCAGTTCTCATCATCAGCTATCACGAACAGCTTCTCACGGTCCTTTCAAAAGAATTTCTTGCTACAACAGCGAGTGCCGGCGCTTAATGGGAATAATGTCTTTTTGTGCTTTGCAGCAAACGTGCGCCGGAAGCCGCTTTGAGCGCTCGCAACCATCTGGGCGATTACGAAAAGCACGCCGTTTGCGAGAAGTGCATTCTGCCGTGCCTCCTCGGCTTTCATTCTCGCGTATTAGGCGACGATGCTCACAAGAAAGCACTTCCTATTAATTCCAGATAAGGTGTCCGCACTTAATTCAGAAATAAATAACGTAATGCGATAAACAGCTCCGACGAAGCCTTCATCTACTTTCTGGGTGGGAAGATAATATGCAGTGGAACTTCAAATCTGGCGCTAAGTACACATTCAAAGCGGGACTTAAAGCTGAGAGCGTCGTTTCGGCCACAGCTGTCTTTTACGATACAGCGTAAAACGAGCGAAGGGGTGTGAGAGGGGTGGGGGGAACAGCGAGGGGTTGGTGTAGGGGTGGGAAGAGAGGAGCAAATGAGAGCCCGGCAGGCTGGCGGCGGAAGTCGAGGCTCTCAGCCGTTCTCTTCTGAGACTTTTGGTTCATATAACGACGACTTGGTGGGTGGCCAGTTGGTTACGTTTTCGGACTATTAATCCAAATGTGTGGGATTCGACCTCGCCTTTCACCTCTGGCTACGTTTGTTAAAGTGAAAAATGCCGAGTCGCTCCGTAAATCGGAGTCCACGTTGCAGATCCCCTATAATCAGCATGGTAAGTCGGTTCAGAGGTCGGAGGAAGGCAAGCGCATACCAGTTTCAATAGAATCACAGCTATGTTGCATGTGGTGCTTACCCCAATGTGGCTACATACAATTCATATAAGCGATGCGTATAGGAGTACACCAGATTATTTCGTGAACACAAACCAACAACACTGCAACAACATTACGTGGCATTCTCGACTACTACTACTACTAATCAATCTTAAATATTTGTTTATTGTGTTCTAACGTTGAGAAGTATGATTATGTTTAAATACACTCATGCTAATAAATTAAGGATATTGCAGAATGTGGTGCCACACGACGTGGCACTACGCAAAACTGGCGTTAACAGCATAGGCTCATAGGGAACACAAACGACACAGATCTGTAAGTCCACGGTATTGGTGATAAGTTGATAAAACAGTCCAGAAATACATGTGCTAAAAACGCGACTCTTTCCTTTGCATGTACCCCGACATCAATATGGGATATGATCACCATGCACACGTACACAGGCCGCACAACGGGTTGGCATACTCTGGATCAGGTGGTCGAGCAGCCGCCTCCCATTCTTCTACCAGTGCCTGGCGTAGCTACTGAAGTGTCGTAGGGGTTTGAAAACGTGCAGCGATACGTCGAACGAGACCATCCCAGACGTGCTCGATGGGGTTTAGGTCTGGAGAACAGGCAGGCCACTCCATTCGCCTGATATCTTCTGTTTCAAGGTACTCCTGCACGATGGCAAATCGGTGGGGCCGTGCGTTATCATCCATCAAGAGGAAGGTGGGACGCACTTCACCCCTGAAAAGGCGGACATACTGGTGCAAAATGACGTCCGAATACACCTGATCTGTTACAGTTCCTCTGTCGAAGACATGCAGAGGTGTACGTGCACCAATCATAATCCCACCCCACACCATCAAACCACGACCTCCATACAGGTCCCTTTCAAGGACATTAAGGGGTTGGTATCTGGTTTCTGGTTCACGCCAGATGAAAACCCGGCGAGAATCACTGTTCACATTATACCTGGACTCGTCCGTGAACATAACCTCGGACCACTGTTCCAATGAGCATGTACTGTGTCCTTGACATCAGGCTTTACGGGCTCTCCTGTGACCAGGGTTCAGTGGAATGGATCTTGCAGGTCTTCGAGCGAATAAACCGTGTCTGTTCAGTCGTCTGTAGACTATGTGTCTGGAGACAACTGTTCCAGTCGCTGCGGTAAGATCCCGAGCAAGGCTACCTGCAGTACTCCGTGGCAGTCTGCGGGCACTGATGGTGAGATATCGGTGTTCTTGTGGCGTTGTACACTGTGGACGTCCCGTGCTGTAGCGCCTGGGCACGTTTCCTGTATGCTTTAATCGTTGCCATAATCTTGAGATCACACTTTGTGGCACACGGTGGGCCCGTGCTACGACCTGCTGTGTTTGACCAGCCTCTAGTCACCCTAGCATTCTACCTCTCATAACCTCATCAATATGTGTACTCTGAGCCATTTTCAACACAGTCACCATTAGCACGTCTGAAAACATGTGCACACTTACTCGCTGCATCGTACAAGCAACAACACAACTCTGTGTATGTGGACTGCTGCCAGCGCCACCGTGCGACAACCGCAGATCAAATGCACCGCGTGATCATACCCCGAGGTGATTTAAGCCCGCAAACCGCCCACCAGAGCGTTGTTTCACCATGTGTCAGCATTATCATTAATTTATGAGGATGAGTGTAGATCATTTATAACATTGTTTCTTATCGTAGGGCACCGCCATCCCTAGAATCGTTCGCCATATGTGGCAATAAAGTGGAGCACTAAAAATACGCATCTTGTAAATAGCCGTCTGAAGTTGTACCTGTCGATTCGAAACCGAAGGTGCGATTTACTTAAATAGATAGGTTTATTAATAGTGGCCGGTAGCTGCCTTTTCATTTGAAATGGTTGAAATGGCTCTGAGCACTATGGGACTTAACTTCTGTGGTCATCAGTCCCCTAGAACTTAGAACTACTTAAACCTAACTAACCTAAGGACATCACACACATCCATGCCCGAAGCAGGATTCGATCCTGCGACCATAGCGGTCACGCGGTTCCAGACTGAAGCGCCTTTAACCGCACGGCCACACTGGCCGGCTTTCTTTGAAAGAACCAGTCTGTATTTTATACACATCCAAGTTCTCAAAATATCAGTTTTCGACAAAATACATTCCATTTAGTAAAGCGCTGCGGTGTTCAAACCTACTGCTTGATGACACCTTGTAACCATTCGGCAGACCATCGTTCATGACCTGACAGAGGAAGGATCCTAGAACTAGCCATCTGAACGCAAGAGTATGCCCACAATAGTCTAAATGAGAATTAGAAAGCAATGCTTGTGGCACAATTTCTCTTAAAAGCTACTGATAGAAATGGTCGCTACATGTTTCCCCCATATTCTAGCAAGGAACACGTAGGGAGTAAAAGGCACTGGAAACACAATCAGCTGTTGGTGGAGTGTGCGTGCGTGTGCGCGTGTGCGAGTGTGCGTGTGCGTGTGCGTGCGCGTGCACGTGCGCGTTTGCGTGTGCGTGTGTGTGTGCGTGTGCGTGCACGTGTGTGTGTGCGAGCTTGCGCGCGTGCGTGGTTGTGTGCGTGTGCGCATGTGCGCGCGTGCGCGTGCGCGTGTGCTTGCGCGTGCGCGCGTGTGCGAGTGTGCGTGTGTGCGTGTGTTTGTCTGCCTCTCAGACAATTATGCAATTATGATATTTCTTACTAACGTTTGCACTACACTATCAGTCTGTAAATTTACCAGAAATACTAAGTGCTTCATATTTTAACTATATTTAACACCACGAATCTTAAAATTGGCGCTCCCCATTTTATATTCCCTAAAACGACTGAAAAGAGAGTATTTATTTCTTTCAGGAACACCTAGTTCCATTACGATTAGAATGCAAAAATTTTCTGTGAATTTTGTAGTTTCTTCATAGCATTTACGGTTTGCTAATCAGGTGAAACAAAGAACTTACATCCACAGTTTTTATAAAGCACTTTTGAAGAATTATTGCCCTATGGAACATAATTGCATAGAACTACACTACGAAGAAATTAGTTTGGGATTCCAAGACAGATTATCGCCCCGGAATGGAGTAGATTGATACTTGTTACACAGGGTGATTATAATTTAAGTTAAACTTTCAAAACGCTACAGAAATAACACCACTTGTCGGAATGACGTCAAATTGCAACGGAACATTATCGGAGAAGGAGGAAAACGTATGGCAGAAGAAAAAAGGTGTGTGAAAATTGATTAATAGATGGAGCTGTATGTGTCAGAATATGTAAATAAAAACACCTGTCACGAACACAACCCATTGAAGTTCGTATACAGACGCCGGCTACACGTTTTTCGCCTTTCGCGTCTGCGACGTTCGCCATGACTGTCTCAATGCAGGGTCGCGCTCTGCTTGGAAAGCAGTATTACAAAAATGATGACTGTGCACACGTCGCTCTGCAGAAGTTTAGGACACTGAAGTGTTTGAAAAAAGGCGTTGGTCTGATGGCTGCCGTGGGACGAGAAAAGATTCGGAAATTTGAAAAGGCACGTTATTTTGGTGCGCAATCTGGTAGGGGGAGGAAACGAATTGATTCGAAGTCAGTGAAGCAGTGCCCACAGCAGTGCGGGAGGAGACGTGTGGTGGTATGCAAACGTGTAGCGCACGGAGAATTGCCCGAACATTGGACATACCCGTGAGCGCGGTGCGTAGAATCCTACGAAACATACTTCTTTGCTATACAATCAAAATTACCCACGTGTACGAGTTGCCTCCTGTTGACCTGCCACCAAGAGAGGCCATTGCTTTAGAATTTCTTGCTTGCGTGGAAGTGTACAATGACTGCCCGTGGAAAATGTTGTGGACAGACGAAGCCCACTTCCGTCTGACAGGATATGTCAATACACAGAATTGTCGTATATGGGAAGAGGAAAATCCACACGCAAATCGACCAGTACCACTTCATTCTGAAAAGGCCACTGTGTGGTGCGGGTTTAGAGCATCATATATCACAGAGCCATACATTTTCGAAACGACAGGTGCTGCCAGTCGTGTTACCTGTACCGTCACTGGTAAGCACTGAGTGTCTTTTGGGCAACCACGTCATTGCAGCTCTCCAACAGCGTGGATGTGTGGATGGGATCATTTTTATACAAGATGGTGCACCTACGCACATTGCAAATCCAGTTGAGCAGCTGCTGAAGCGACATTTCGGAAATGCTAGCATTGTTGTTGTTGTGGTCTTCAGTCCTGAGACTGGTTTGATGCAGCTCTCCATGCTACTCTATCCTATGCAAGCCTCTTCATCTCCCAGTACCTACTGCAACCTACATCCTTCTGAATCTGCTTAGTGTATTCATCTCTTGGTCTCCCTCTACGATTTTTACCCTCTACGCTGCCCTCCAATACTAAATTGGTGATCCCTTGATGTCTCAGAACATGTCCCACCAACCGATCCCTTCTTCTGGTCAAGTTGTGCCACAAACTTCTCTTCTCCCCAATCCTATTCAATATCTCCTCATTAGTTATGTGATCTACCCATCTAATCTTCAGAATTCTTCTCTAGCACCACATTTCGAAAGCTTCTATTCTCTTTTTGTCCAAACTAGTTACCGTCCATGTTTCACTTCCATACATGGCTACGCTCCATACAATTACTTTCAGAAACAACTTCCTGACACTTAAATCTATACTCGATGTTATCAAATTTCTCCTCTTCAGAAACGATTTCCTTGCCATTGCCAGTCTACATTTTATATCCTCTCTACTTCGACCATCATCAGTTATTTTGCTCCCCAAATAGCAAAACTCCTTTACTACTTTAAGTGTCTCATTTCCTAATCTAATCCCCTCAGCATCACCCGACTTAATTCGACTACATTCCATTATCCTCGTTTTGTATTTGTTGATGTTCATCTCATACCCTCCTTTCATAACACTGTCCATTCCGTTCAACTGCTCTTCCAAGTCCTTTGCTGTCTCTGACAGAATTACAATGTCATTGGCGAACCTCAACGTTTTTATTTCTTATCCATTGATTTTAACACCTACTCCGAATTTTTCTTTTGTTTCCTTCACTGCTTGCTCAATATACAGATTGAATAACATCGGGGATAGGCTACAACCCTGTCTTACTCCCTTCCCAACCACTGCTTCTCTTTCATGCCCCTCGACTCTTATAACTGCCATCTGCTTTCTGTAGAAATTGTAAATAGCCTTTCGCTCCCTATATTTTACCCCCGCCACCTTCAGAATTTGAAAGAGAGTATTCCAATCAACATTGTCAAAAGCTTTCTCTAAGTCTACAAATGCTAGAAACGTAGGTTTGCCTTTCCTTAATCTAGCTTCTAAGATAAGTCGTAGGGTCAGTATTGCCTCACGTGTTCCGATATTTCTACGGAATCCAAACTGATCTTCCCCGAGGTCGGCTTCTACCAGTTTTTCCATTCGCCTGTAGAGAATCTGCGTCAGTATTTTGCATCCGTGACTTATTAAACTGATTGTTCGGTAATTTTCACATCTGTCAGCACCTGCTTTCTTTGGGATAGGAATTATTATATTCTTCTTGAAGTTTGAGGTCTTCCAGTGCTCTGTCAAACTCTTCACGCAGTATCATAACTCCCATTTCATCTTCATCTACATCCTCTTCCATTTCCATAATATTGTCCGCAAGTGCATTGCCCTTGGATAGACCCTCTATACAGGCTGTTACAAAAAGGTACGGCCAAACTTTCAGGAAACATTCCTCACACACAAAGAAAGAAAATATGTTATGTGGACATGTGTCCGGAAGCGCTTACTTTCCATGTTAGAGCTCATTTTATTACTTCTCTTCAAATCACATTAATCATGGAACGGAAACACACAGCAACAGAACGTACCAGCGTGACTTCACTTTGTTACAGGAAATGTTCAAAATGTCCTCCGTTAGCGAGGATAAATGCATCCACCCTACGTCGGATGGAATCCCTGATGCGCTGATGCAGCCCTGGAGAATGGTGTATTGTATCACAGCCGTCCACAATACGAGCACGAAGAGTCTCTACATTTGGTACCGGGGTTGCATAGACAAGAGCTTTCAAATGCCCCCATAAATGAAAGTCAAGAGGGTTGAGGTCAGGAGAGCGTGGAGGCCATGGGATTTGTCCGCCTCTACCAATCCATCGGTCACCGAATCTGTTGTTGAGAAGCGTACGACCACTTCGACTGAAATGTGCAGGAGCTCCATCGTGCATGAACCACATGTTGTGTCGTGCTTGTAAAGGCACATGTTCTAGCAGCACAGGTAGAGTATCCCGTATGAAATCATGGTGGTGAATCGAGGAAGTACAGTACATACTGACGAAACTAAAATGAGTTTTAACATGGAAATTAAGCGTTTCCGGACACATGTCCACATAACATCTTTTCTTTATTTGTGTGTGAGGAATGTTTCCTGAAAGTTTGGCCGTACCTTTTTGTAACATCCTGTATACTCCCTCCACCTTTCTGCTTTCCCTTCTTTGGTTAGAACTGGGTTTCCATCTGAGCTCTTAATATTCATACAAGTGGTTCTCCTTTCTCCAAAGGTCTCTCTAATTTTCCTGTAGGTTAGAATTATCAGCCGCCATTTCCCTGTAGCCTGGCCGTCCCAATCGCCTGATCTTAATCCGTGTGTCTTCTGGCTGCGGGCCTATCTGAAAGATGTTGTGTTTAGTGTTCCGGTTGCAAACTTAGCTGCATTGAAGGCACGCATTGCCCATCACATTCTGAACGTGACCCCTGAAACACTTCGATCAGTTGTGGAACATACTGTTTCTCGATGTCAACTTGTTGCAGAACGCTGTGGACAGCATATTGGACACGACTTGCACCAGTCACACGGAAATTAATAATCCGTTTTGATTTTGATTCATGCTTTGTATGCGCTTTTTGGTCTCAGGACAATTAAAAACAAATGTGATTGATGGTTTTTATGTGGTTTTTGGCCTCAGGACAATTAAAAACTGATTTTTCCTGTCCGACATGATGTGACCGTGCCGTGGTGGATGGGCTCACGAAACGAGCAGTATTACATCTGTACACCCAGGCACACTGAATAGTACAATTTGTTTAACGTCAAACGTAGACCTTAGACATTGTTGTATGATTCATTTGTCGTTTGTAGTCGACCACTACTCAATTATAATGCTTACAGCGCCATCTATTTCCTCATTTTGTAACTATATATTTGGCTTCTGCCTTACGTTTTCCCCTTTTTCCGATAATAACCCGTTGCAATTTGACGTCATTCTGACCAGTGGTGTTATTTCCGCGGCGGTTTGAAAATTTAACTTCAATTATAATCACTCTGTATATGGTTGTTATAATTAAACTTTCTCTACATGAGAGCTCCTATGAAAAATGTCTGATGTAGGGTAATTAATCTTTGTGGAAACATCTGTAATGAGATGCGGAAGCGGAATAGCGAATAAAGCAGTGAAAAAAACATTTTAATTTCCACATTAGAAAGTAATATTTGTTAAATTCTGTACCAAGTTTACGCTGTAGGTTACAAACATTGCTCATTGTGATGACAATATGCATCCACAACAGACTGAAACCGCACAAGACATTGCTCTACTGCTGCTCGTAAGGGCTTTGCACCATGTAACCTTCAGCTGTCGTGACGTAGCTCATGCACGGCTTGAAGATCCCACATTGCGTCCAGCATTCTCAGCCATGGCAACAGTAACTTCAACAGTTTCTGGCGCAGTTGAGCGTCCGCATCCCCCAGGAACAATTCCCAAATCTCTAGTTAATTAGAATTGCGAATGATGTTCTTTTACCCCCTGTGCGAAAAGAGGAACCCTCCGTATTCCTTTAATGCGCCGATACTCGCGAAGACCAGCAACACCGTTGCTGTTGTTTTGATAAAACATATTTACGAGTAAAGCCCTGCTCACCTTGTCCACACCTGTGGTGGCTGACTGCAGCTGTGGAACGCTGCCTGTGTTTCCGCGCTACATCGCCGTACCAGTGTCGGCGCCTAACGGCAAGTCATGACACTAACAGTACTAACAACGCAAATCCTGCAGTGACAGTGACAAACCGTGGACTAAAACGGTCACTGTAGAAGCACAATACATCAGAAAAAATACACCATATGGTAAAAAGGTACGAATTAGTAATTTATGTGTTTTTTTTCAAATTACGATTTAAAAACTAATAACTACATGTATACTAACAGCAAAGAACACTCTATATTTAACAGATGAAAAATAAAAGCTCACTGAAGATGCTGCAACTGCAGTGAAACATGTTTGCGTTAAAAAACAAAATTGTGTTTTGCTAAAGGCAGATCCTATCCAAAAACATACGTATTGTTAAAGCAAACACGGAAGAAAAGAGCTTCAACCCCAAAATGATTGTTTCGACGCCCTGCCATGTATTTCCGAGCAAGCTCTACAAAAAATTCCCGAACACTATAGCAAAGTTACATCAAACTATTTTAAACATAAAATTCAATAGAATTTGTCACTCACATATTGTAACACCTAACTATATACATGTCAATGTAAACAGTATGTTACCTGCCTAAATTTTGATAAATAATCAGCATTGGCGGCCGAAGATTTGCGGCATAAGAAGTCAGCCTCATTCTACCAACGGCCTTGTCAAAGAGGGCGGAGGAGCGGATAGAGGTTCAAGGCACTCTCTTGTCCTAGGGGTGGGAAATTGCCCCTAAAGGCGGAAGAATCAGCAATGATCAACGACATGAGGATGCAGAAGACAATGGAAACCACTGCATTAAAGACACGTAACGTGTATCCACAGGACATGTGGCCTGTAATTGAAGAAGTGTCATGATGATCTCTCCATTGGCAAAAGATTCCGGAATAGTCCCCCGTTCGGATCTCCGGGAGGGGACTGCCAAGGGCGAGGTTACCATGAGAAAAAGATTGAATAATCAACGAAAGGATAACGTTCTACGAGTCGGGGCGTGGAATGTCAGAAGCTTGAACGTGGTAGGGAAACTAAAAAATCTGAAAAGGGAAATGCAAAGGCTCAATCTAGATATAGTAGGGGTCAGAGAAGTGAAGTGGAAGGAAGACAAGGATTTCTGGTCAGATGAGTATCGGTAATACCAACAGAAGCAGAAAATGGTATAACAGGTGTAGGATTCGTTATGAATAGGAAGGTAGGGCAGAAGGTGTGTTACTGTGAACAGTTCAGTGACCGGGTTGTTCTAATCAGAATCGACAGCAGACCAACACCGACAACGATAGTTCAGGTATACATGACGCCGTCGCAAGCTGAAGATGAACAGATAGAGAAAGTGTATGAGGACATTGAAAGGGTAATGCAGTATGTAAAGGGGGACGAAAATCTAATAGTCATGGGCAACGGGAATGCAGTTGTAGGGGAAGGAGTAGAAGAAAAGGTTACAGGAGAATATGGGCTTGGGACAAGGAATGAAAGAGGAGAAAGACTAATTGAGTTCTGTAACAAGTTTCAGCTAGTAATAGCGAATACCCTGTTCAAGAATCACAAGAGGGGGAGGTATACTTGGAAAAGGCTGGGAGATACGGGAAGATTTCAATTAGATTACATCATGGTCAGACAGAGATTCCGAAATCAGATACTGGATTGTAAGGCGTACCCAGGAGCAGATATAGACTCAGATCACAATATAGTAGTGATGAAGAGTAGGCTAAAGTTCAAAACATTAGTCAGGAAGAATCAATACGCAAAGAAGTGGGATACGGAAGTACTAAGGAATGACGAGATACGTTTGAAGTTCTCTAACGCTATAGATACAGCAATAAGGAATAGCGCAGTAGGCAGTACAGTTGAAGAGGAATGGACATCTCTAAAAAGAGCCATCACAGAAGTTGGGAAGGAAAACATAGGTACAAAGAAGGTAGCTGCGAAGAAACCGTGGATAACAGAAGAAATACTTCAGTTGATTGATGAAAGGAGGAAGTACAAACATGTTCCGGGAAAATCAGGAATACAGAAATACAAGTCGCTGAGGAATGAAATAAATAGGAAGTGCAGGGAAGCTAAGACGAAATGGCTGCAGGAAAAATGTGAAGACATCGAAAAAGATATGATTGTCGGAACGACAAACTCAGCATACAGGAAAGTCAAAACAACCTTTGGTGACATTAAAAGCAATGGTGGTAACATTAAGAGTGCAACGGGAATTCCACTGTTAAATGCAGAGGAGAGAGCAGATAGGTGGACAGAATACATTGAAAGCCTCTATGAGGGTGAAGATTTGTCTGATGTGATAGAAGAAGAAACAGGAGTCGATTTAGAAGAGATAGGGGATCCAGTATTAGAATTGGAATTTAAAAGAGCTTTGGAGGACTTACGGTCAAATAAGGCAGAAGGGATAGATAACATTCCATCAGAATTTCTAAAATCATTGAGGGAAGTGGCAACAAAACAACCATTCACGTTGGTGTGTAGAATATATGAGTCTGGCGATATACCATCTGACTTTCGGAAAAGCATCATCCACACAATTCCGAAGACGGCAAGAGCTGACAAGTGCGAGAATTATCGCACAATCAGCTTAACAGCTCATGCATCGGAGCTGCTTACAAGGGTAATATACAGAAGAATGGAAAAGAAAATTGAGAATGCGCTAGGTGACGATCAGTTTGGCTTTAGGAAAAGTAAAGGGACGAGAGAGGCAATTCTGACGTTACGGCTAATAATGGAAGCAAGGCTAAAGAAAAATCAAGACACTTTCATAGGATTTGTCGATCTGGAAAAAGCGTTCGACAATATAAAATGGTGCAAATTGTTCGAGATTCTGAAAAAAGTAGGGGTAAGCTATAGGGAGAGACGGGTCATATACAATATGTACAACAACCAAGAGGGAATAATAAGAGTGGACGATCAAGAACGAAGTGCTCGTATTAAGAAGGGTGTAAGACAAGGCTGTAGCCTTTCGCCCCTACTCTTCAATCTGTACATCGAGGAAGCAATGATGGAAATAAAAGAAAGGTCCAGGAGTGGAATTAAAATACAAGGTGAAAGGATATCAATGATACGATTCGCTGATGACATTGCTATCCTGAGTGAAAGTGAAGAAGAATTAAATGATCTCCTGAACGGAATGAACAGTCTAATGAGTACACAGTATGGTTTGAGAGTAAATCGGAGAATGACGAAGGTAATGAGAAGTAGTAGAAATGAGAACAGCGAGAAACTTAACATCAGTATTGATGGTCACGAAGTCGATGAAGTTAAGGAATTCTGCTACCTAGGCAGTAAAATAACCAATGATGGACGGAGCAAGGAGGACATCAAAAGCAGACTCGCTATGGCAAAAAAGGCATTTCTGGCCAAGAGAAGTCTACTAATATCAAATATCGGCCTTAATTTGAGGAAGAAATTTCTGAGGATGTACGTCTGGAGTACAGCATTGTATGGTAGTGAAACATGGACTGTGGGAAAACCAGAACAGAAGAGAATCGAAGCATTTGAGATGTGGTGCTATAGACGAATGTTGAAAATTAGATGGACTGATAAGGTAAGGAATGAGGAGGTTCTACGCAGAATCGGAGAGGAAAGGAATATGTGGAAAACACTGATAAGGAGAAGGGACAGGATGATAGGACATCTGCTAAGACATGAGGGAATCACTTCCTTGGTACTAGAGGGAGCTGTAGAGGGCAAAAACTGTAGAGGAAGACAGAGATTGGAATACGTCAAGCAAATAATTGAGGACATAGGTTGCAAGTGCTACTCTGAGATGAAGAGGTTAGCACAGGAAAGGAATTCGTGGCGGGCCGCATCAAACCAAAAAAAAAAAAAAAAAAAAATGTTACCTGCAGCTCGTCATGCCAAATACAAAGCTGATATGGAGTGACTGAAGCAAGAAATTAGAAACCTACATACAAAACAGCAGGACCTTAATGTTGAACTATTCAAAATTCACCTGGAACTAGGAAATCACTCTAAAAACTCTGAAATATTTAATGATATCATGAATACAGTCAAACAAAACAGAGAAACACTAATAAAATTACAATGGAACAAACAACAAGAAAAACTAAACACTCTTTTAAAACAAAACAAAGCTTTTGTATATAAAAATAGAAAGCAAACAAACCACACTTTCTACAAACGTCTGGTAAAGCTTACTGATATATAACTAACCAACCAAGAAATAAATTTTCTATAAAAAGGCCCAAAATACAATGTCAACATACACATCACACTACAGTTGAGAATCTCATCACAGAAAGTGAGTACATCATAAAACAACAAGAAAGAAACAATAACCCAAACTCAATGCACATCTGACAACACAATTAAGCCCAGGAAATATGATGCATTATAATGGAAAACAAAAACAACATATTAACACGAACAAAAACTGAAGAAGGAAAAAACTCCAGAAAAATAAAGGACAAACTTGAAAACAATGAGGCACTCATTACGAGATCAGACAAGGGCAGCACCTTGATAATTATAAAACATGATGGATACAAGGAAAAAACCTTACAATTTCTGGAAGACAACAACATAAGAAAGCTAACCAGAGACCCAACACAAAGATACCAGAAAAACACACTCACACTTATTCAAAAACTAGGAAGCAAAATGGTTGAAACAAAAGAACCCCCAAGCACCCACACAGCCTTTTAAACCCCATGAGGGTGGCATTCTTATACGCCCTGTAGTCAATTTCAGAAGCGCACCCACATACCACATAGCCAGAGAAATGCACACATACTTACAGAAACATTACATATATACAAATAGCAGAAGCAAACACAACACTGAAGAGCTGATACAATAAATCAAAGATATCAACATACCCCCATCAGCCACACTCACATTATTAGACATCACATCCATGTGTACCAATATCCCCATCACAGAAACCATCAACATCATCAAACAACAATTAGAAGAACAAGCCACAATTCCCAAACCCCACAAAAAAGAAGTAGCTAGCATTCTAAAACTAATCACAGAGCAAAACTATTTCTAATTCGTCAATCAGTTCTACTCACAAGAAGACGGGCTTCGAATGGGGTCACCAGTCAGTAGACTCCTAGCCAACATTTTTCTCAATCATATTGAAACTAAAATATTCGAAACAACAGTAAGACCCAAACAGTACCAGATAATATATTGGTAACATTATGTAGATGGCATCATATGCCTTGTAGATGAAACACTAAGTCGCATCCAACAACTCCACACTGATATAAACAAGGTACACACAAAAATAAAATTCACCATAGGAACAGAACATGGCAAAAACGTTACACTTCCTTGACCTCCCAATATACAGACACAACAACAAACACCAATTCTTTATATTCAGGAAAGTGGCCACCACCAGCACAACCATTCACAAAGACTCTAACTATCCGATTACACACAAACTAACTGGCTTCCAATATATGCTACATAGATTGAACAAAACCCCACTCACTGAAAACAGTAGAGAATGGATATGACACAAACACTATGGATAGACTGAACAACAAAATTAAAACAAAATTAAAAAGGGCACCCGACACACAAAAACAAAAGCCTCCTCATCAACTTACAAACACACTGAACCCACTCATGAGCACACATGAACAGGAAACAGTCACAATGAGAAACATGTGGTACAGATCGCAACGATGCCATGGCGTAGGTACAAGTTCATAAGTTGGCACTACGAGACACGGACAACAGCGCCCTCTAGCCAGCGCTGTGGAGCTCTTCGAGCGTCGCTCGGGATTCACCCCATTTGATCAAGAGGAGACGGCCGGGACACTTCGCTCCAGATTCGCTTCATATAGAGACTTTGCTCTACTTACAACGGATTTAAGGCTTGGCACCTATGTACAAAGTTATGTATGCCTCTGTATATATTCGTGCACCAGTAAACCACTTTTCCTTACTTGCAGTACCGACGTGTTTTACCTCACCTGCTCCTACTCTCTTCCTTTGTTCGGCCAACCTTTCAGTTTTCAGGAGCAGACCCACGTGCCACCTCCCAAGCGGGATACAAAAAAACAGGTGGTTCACTCTCACCTACAGCAACAAAGCAGTCCACAGAATATGCAACCTACTCAAAGAACAAGGAGTAAAAATAGCCTACAGGACAGACAACTCAACACAGAGGAAACTAAGGACAACCAACACAAGCACAGACAATCACAACACATCTGGTATTTACCAACTAACATGCCGGGATGGCAAAGCAGTTTATATAGGGCAGACAAGCAGAAACTTTAATACCAGATACACAGAACACAGAAGAGCATTCACAAGTAACAGCTGTCATTCCACATTTGCTGAACACCTCATGCACAAGAAACATAACACAACAATCATCAATACGGATTTGAAAATTCTCAAATGCAGCAACAGCCCCCCACAAAACTAATAATGGAAGAAAATTATCAGATACAAAAAGCCATAGTGCAAGGTAAACAAGTGATAAATGAATACACATCTCTGCAATGGCACTCTGCCCTCAAAGAATTATTAGACAAGACCAACCAACAGAGCTCTCACCCCTTACACCATCCCAGCCCCCCCCCCAAATCACTCTCACACACACACACACACACACACACACACACACACAAATAATAAAAAGTAAATAAATAAATAAAATAAAATATATCCCTATATTTTATGTTACCCTCTCTCTCTCTCCCTTTTCACACACACACACACACAATAATAAAGAAACTAAAAAATAAAATAAAATGAAATAAAATAAATCCCTAAACCTACTGTCACCCTTTCTGTCTCTCTCTCTCTCTCTCCCTTTTCACAGACACACACACACACACACAACATACACACACACACACACAAAAGAAAAAATATATCAGACACCTCTGAAAGATGACCAACTGCAGTTCAGTTGGTAGAGCAGTTGCCCACGAAAGACAAAGGCCCCGAGTTCGAGTCTCGGTCCTGCACACAGTATTAATCTGCCAGAAAGTTTCGCAGTGAAACATGTTTGGGTTAAAAAACAAAATTGTGTTTTGGTAAAGGCGGATCCTATCCAAAAACACGTACTGCAGTGCACATTCTGTATATAATTCCTATAGCGTTGGGCACCCATACTGTAAATAATTTTCTGTCTACACTGGCCCAAGTTGCGAAAGTTTAATTGTAACGACAATGGTTCAAATGGTTCAAATGGCTCTGAGCACTATAGGACTTAACTTCTAAGGTCATCAGTCCCCTAGAACTTAGAACTACTTAAACCTAACTAACCTAAGGACATCACACACATCCATGCCCGAGGCAGGATTCGAACCTGCGACCGTAGCGGTCGCGCAGTTCCAGACTGTAGAGCCTTTCACTGCTTGGCCACCCCGGCCGGCGTAACGACAATGGGGACGTATTTGCATTGGCTTTGTTTTATGCAAATGAAATCAGATTTAAATCCTTGCAGTGTTGAGTACATTGATTATTCTTTATATCATTAAATACATACAAAGATCTTAAAGGACTAAATCCTGTGAAATAATTTTCCTTATAAGAATAACAGCTTTTTAAGGTATGAAGCGGTTTATGAATAGATGAAGGTGTTCGGAGACCATTTCGTCATGCAGCACGGTTGTGAATTTTTACAAGCGTCATGTTGTAACCATTTTGCAGCAATAATCATATAGAATGAAAAAATATATATTCAGTGCATTTGGAAATGGTTAGAACATGTGAAAAATCAAAACAGACCTTTGGTCATCATGCAGACTACATTTTGCAGAAACATCACTTAACAGCATATAGCAGAGACTGACAAGATAGATCTGAATACACAAGTCCATCGTCAGCTGTAATATCACAATTTAAATTTCAACAAATTAGTTCAAGAAATTCAAGAATGTTATTAAAATCGAAGGAACAATGAGGCTGAAGGTATGATTATTAAAATTATTCCAACAGTTGACGATTTTGATGCCTCAGTATTTTAACTGTTGGATTTACAACCAGCTGATCACAGTAATGAAGAATAAAACTTAAATATATTCAGCTGCCAAGACAAATCACGAGTTGAAGTCATAGCAATGTTGGCGCATCCCAACAGTAAGTTTCTAGAAAGTTTTAGGTAAAAGATAATGGAATTTCTGAAGAAAAACGATCTAGTCTGGTTTATGGAGACACAACATACTATATTACCAATTGAGTGGATGGAGGAAAAGTTCATAATCAGAATTATTTGCAACTGTACATTTTGAATGATGTGTTGATTGCCTATCGAAAGAGTAATGGTTCGGAAATAGGATTCTGAAAACTTTGTTAATTATGTCCAAAGTCACATGTGATTATATGTGCGAGACATTCACACTCAGCGGACATAATACATCAGAAACTAATGACCATGATGAATCCTCACTAAGCAACGAAGTGTGCCCTGCTTTTAATTTTCCTGGCTGATTAAAAGTGTGTACCGGAGGGGACTCGAACTTGGGACGCTTGCCTTTGACAGGTAATTGATCTAACTACTGAGCTCTTGATGTGCTCCAAACTGCTCGCCAGAACCTAATCGTACCTTCCAAACTTTACAGAAGCTCTCCTGCTTGTCTTGCGGGACTACCGTTCCTGATTGTTTGGTGGTGGGACAGCAAATATGGACCAACGCAAATTTGGAGAGAGGTCTAAACCTGTTGTCCACCTGTAGGGAAGCAGCCTACCCATGCCGTAGTAAATTCACATCAGTCTTTACATTGTGTGCCAGCCAGTCCGCTGTAACTAGCTCTGATGTCATAAATGTTGCGCAATACTTTCAAATTCAAGCAAATAACCTAAAACATTTCTAGCATGTCAGGAGTAATACTAAATTAATATGTGTTGCGTATCAGTTCGATAACTTTAGCCATTTTCGAAATTTGGACGTTTTTCTGTAAAATCATTGGCGCAACAGAAAAGAGCTAGAGAATTAAAAATTCATATTTAGATTCATTTTTCATAATTATTTAATAAAAACAGTACGTTGGATCTCACAAATTAAAATTTTAGTGGAAATTCATTATTTTCTGGGTTTTGTCTTAAAACTTTAGGAAGCAAGATAGATTAAGTAGGCTAATAAATAAGGCTAGGATGTTTATATTTAAGTAGGTTGGAGATCCGCTATAACTATGAAGATGTGAAAAGTTTCATTTGAATACCTATAAAACTATAGCGATAGCGTATCTCCAAAGGGCCAGTTCAGAGATCGTCTAGTGCGTGCAATGTAATTAAATTAATTCTCTCGCCCAAAATATTTAACTTAGCCACGTCAAAATTTTATTATCAATACTTACCTGCGTGCTGGATGCACATTTAAATTAAGAGCTTCATCGGCCATCAGCAAGAGAAGCTATGATTTATTAGGTAACTTAAAGTGGTGCATTACTAGCCCAGCGGCTAGTCGGGAGAGCCGATTTGATCAGGCGTTCCCTTAGCCGTCCGCACCGCGGCTTTATACAGTATATAAGAACGCTGCGCGAGGAAGCAAGGCCCCAGTTCTCTCCAGACGCTGAATAGCACACTATCTGTGTCGGGAATCGCGTCGCGTCGGTATCATTGCTATAAACGGCCTCAGATGCCGTAGTAAGTTACTCGGGATACGCGTAACCATGAAATCATTTTCGAGTGAAATGTTAATTCTGGGATGATTTTCATTATCTAGCTTCAGTTTGCGTATTGTCGTATTTTCACGTGCCGCCGCGGGACAGACATTCTACCAATTATTTAGCGTGGCGTTTGATGAACCTAATCATCAAATTATGGCGAGCATTCATTTAAATATTCAATTTGGACAATTATAGTTGCATCAGCGCATTAGACTCTGAACTGCTCTGTTAGTTAGGTTGTGTGGATCCTTTTTTTTTCATCTGTGACTTTCAGAATACAGAGAACTAATTTTAGAAAATCGTTTTTGATTATGAATGCCAGACAATCTCCTAATTTCTCAGAGTTATAAGCTGCAGCTATAAGTGTGTTTCTCAGATGAAGTGGGCACTAGGAATTCTAATTACAGGCTTCACGTTTTGCTAATCACTTTCTGGTAGCCAATATTGTAGTTAGAGAGCCAGTGTTGAGAACGGCAAACAACAGCAAAAATAATAGGAACATTTTTAAGAGCAATAATTTCACCCGCCGCCGCACATATGGTTAATCGGCCGGGAAGTGTTTCAACATTCAAACATTTATACAACAGTAAATTTTCCAACCCGCCGCCCCACACACCGACTAACATCTGAGAGAGTGATGACTTCAGACAAGTCTGGTATGTGTGTGTGTGTCTATGACGCGTTCGGTGAAAAGAGTGAACGAACCAAGGAACTCCTTCGCGTTTTGAGCTAAAACGTTACATTACAAGGGCACACAGCACACACACTTTATACAGGGAGATACAGTACACTTTCGAACAGTTTTAATGTTGAGGTAGCGATACTGCCTAAGCACGACACAATTACTCTTGGTTATTTTTAAAATAACGTTTGTGACAACGTGTCGCGACTTTTAACATGGATAACAGATAATTATTACGTGTGTTTCTTTGTTTCTGTAGAGCCCAGCTGGATTTCATGACAAATTCGATATAGTCTCTACCAGGAATATTTCCATCCTGACTTACAGCCATTTTCTAACAGTCTAGTATTCGTTACTTATGTTATTTTCACTGTAAAGCACCGTCTCCCCTCCGCCCCCATCATGGCCCCATCGAATGAGGCAAAGTCAGCAGAGGCAAGTACATTGTATATGGCAGTTTACCACAAAGAGAACCACATAAAAAGGCAAACTGGCTGTAAGCATACGTGTTTCAAATTTACTTGCAACAGATTGCTGACAAGCTATTGAATGAAATCACAGAAATGGATACCGTACATTGCAGTTTCGAGAAGAGATTAGGTAAAACCGATTAACGGAATGTTTTACGAGGGCAGTTCAATAAGTAATGTAACACATTTTTTTTCTGAAACAGGAGTTGTTTTATTCAGCATTGAAATACACCAGGTTATTCCCCAATCTTTTAGCTACACAACACTATTTTTCAACGTAATCTCCATTCAATGCTACGGCCTTACGCCACCTTGAAATGAGGGCCCGTATGCCTGCACGGTACCATTCCACTGGTCGATGTCGGAGCCAACGTCGTACTGCATCAATAACTTCTTCATCATCCGCGTAGTGCCTCCCATGGATTGCGTCCTTCATTGGGCCAAACATATGGAAATCCGACGGTGCGAGATCGGGGCTGTAGGGTGCATGAGGAAGAACAGTCCACTGAAGTTTTGTGAGCTCCTCTCGGGTGCGAAGACTTGTGTGAGGTCTTGCGTTGTCATGAAGAAGGAGAAGTTCGTTCAGATTTTTGTGCCTACGAACACGCTGAAGTCGTTACATCAATTTCTGAAGAGTAGCACAATACACTTCAGAGTTGATCGTTTGACCATGGGGAAGGACATCGAACAGAATAACCCCTTCAGCGTCCCAGAAGACTGTAACCATGACTTTACCGGCTGAGGGTATGGCTTTAAACTTTTTCTTGGTAGGGGAATGGGTGTGGCGCCACTCCATTGATTGCCGTTTTGTTTCAGGTTCGAAGTGATGAACCCATGTTTCATCGCCTGTAACAATCTTTGACAAGAAATTGTCACCCTCAGCCACATGACGAGCAAGCAATTCCGCACAGATGGTTCTCCTTTGCTCTTTATGGTGTTCGGTTAGACAACGAGGTACCCAGCGGGAACAAACCTTTGAATATCCCAACTGGTGAACAATTGTGACAGCACTACCAACAGAGATGTCAAGTTGAGCACTGAGTTGTTTGATGGTGATCCGTCGATCATCTCGAACGAGTGTGTTGGCACGCTCCGCCATTGCAGGAGTCACAGCTGTGCACTGCCGGCCCGCACGCGGGAGATCAGACAGTCTAGCTTGACCTTGCGGCGATGATGACACACGCTTTGCCCAACGACTCACCGTGCTTTTGTCCACTGCCAGATCACCGTAGAGATTCTGCAAGCGCCTATGAATATCTGAGATGCCCTGGTTTTCCGCCAAAAGAAACTCGATCACTGCCCGTTGTTTGCAACGGACATCCGTTACAGACGCCATTTTAACAGCTCCGTACAGCGCTGCCACGTGTCGGAAGTCAATGAAACTATACGAGACGAAGCGGGAATGTTTGAAAATATTCCACAAGAAATTTCCGGTTTTTTCAACCAAAATTGGCCGAGAAAAGAAATGTGTTGCATTACTTATTGAACTGCCCTCGTAAAAGACTGAAAATCGTAGGGAAAGAAATTACATAGAAGCACCAGCTGAGAGTGTAGTGTTATCATTTCCATAAAGGAATACTTTTACGAGCTGCTAAGAGTGGAAATTTCCCACAAGACTTTTTTGGTTTATATAACAACTTAATGAAGTTCTAGAGGACGATATAATTATGCACAATTCGTTTAAAGTTATGAAAGTCAGTTGTTGAAATTCCTGAATATATTCATCATTCCGATTGCAACTCTTGTCCTTTTTGTGTTTGCAGTTAAAATTGTTGAATGTAATGTCCGCCAGTTATGAAAAACACCGTTTTTTCAAAAGTTTCCCAAACATGTTTCAGCATCTCTGTGACAATGAATTTCTATTTTGAGTGAATTTCTATTTTGTTCAACCTGTTGTGTGAACATTTTTACTAAATGATTACAAAAAATTACGGAAATATTCAGTTCAAACAACTATTTGTTTCTGTTAGTTAAAAACTGCACGTCCGGTTTGCATGGTGTTGCAGGACGACTTGCGTATTATTTCGTACTGGTAGCTGTCATCTGCAACCAGACAATGTTGATGAGAAATTTATGCTTTACACGTAATTTAGTTTGTCGCGATATTTCGCTCATATATATGTTTATACTTACGGTTTTGTGTGGCAAGCTATTTTTTCTCAGCATCCTGATGAGGTGTTGCGAAGCACACATATTTTCAGAAATTTGGTCATAAAGAACACTTAACACTTCACCAAAACACATTGTAATCGTGGTTGTTGTGTGTCCCAGCTCAGTCAGTGTTCATTTGTTCACCAGTGAGTTTGGCACCAATTCGAATATTGTTTACATATTATGTAAGTTTAAATGACTCTGAGCGCTATGGATCTTAACATCTGAGGTCATCAGCCCCCTAGAATGTAGGACTACTTAAACCTAACTAACCTCACACATCCATGCCCGAGTCAGCATTCCAACCTGCGACCGTAGCGGTCGCGTGGTTTCAAAATATACGTTACAGAAAAGACAACACAAACAGCTGAAAAGTGTAATATATATATATATATATATATATATATATATATATATATATATATATTAGACTTTTCAGTCTTTTCATATATAGTAGACTTTTCAGCTGTTTGTGTTGTCTTTTCTGTAACGTTCCTTTAATGTGTTAAACAGTGTGCCCATGCAGAGTATAGTGTATTCATTTATGACCTGTCTTCCTTCTGCTATGTCGAAGTTTTCCTCAGTGGTCAGTTTGCTGTACAGGCTGTGGCTGAGTTTTAGTATTCTTAAGTCTGTTTCTATTGTGATGATTGTGGGCTGTTAGTTGGTCAGCAAATGTCCTGTGGAAGCTGTTGCTTTTTAAAGCTCTGAGATGTTCTGAATATTTGATTTTGAAGTTTCTGCATGTCTGTCCTTGTATACTGACTGGCAAGTGTTGCATGTGAGTTCATATATTCCTGATCCGTTAAATTTATCTATGGGTGTTTCTTTTGTTCTGATCTTTTTCTGCGTTGTGTTATCTGTCCTGTATCCTATTTGGAGTCCCTGTTTCTTTAATATGTTGCCTATTCTGTGAATAATTTTGTTACTGTAGGTGAGTATGTGCCATTTAGTTTCGTGTGTATGTTGTTGCTCTGTTGTGTCTTGCGTGTGGTGAATGTTTGTGTTGTTCTGTGTTGGGTGAAGACTTGTGTGTGTGTGGTATGTTCATTTCTGTAGTGTTTAAATATTTTTCGTTTAATTTTTCTACCATTTGGGTATCATAACCATTACCTACTGCTACTTGTTTTATTGTGTTTAGTTATCGTGTGTAGTTCTTTTTGCTTATTGGTGTTCTGTTTAATCCATGGAACATGAATATAAAGTTTGCTTGCTTATGCCAATGGGTGACTCAACAGGTTGTGAATGTTGACGCTTTTGGTTGTCGGTTACCTGAATATTGTGAAGCCGAGTATGTTGTTTGTTTTTTTGTATGATGAGATCTAAAAAATGTAGTGCGTTGCTTGTTTGTTTCTACTGTGAAGTTAATATTTGGGTGTCAGTTGTTTATATCATTGTGTAGCTGTTCTACGTGTGCACGTGCTTCATCTATCAGGCATATTATGTTATCGACATAACGGTACCAGTATATAACTTCGTTGTTTTTTGGTTTTATTCTCCAAGTTGTTCATAAATATGTTAGCTAGGAGTGATCCCATTGGCAGTCCTTCATGTTCAGAATGAAATTCTTTCTTGAACACAAAATAATTTTGTGATATTATGGTCTTGAGTATGATGTTTTACTTAACTGGCTGACTTTACATCCAACAGTTTTAACTGCAAACACGGAAAAGCCAAGAGCTGTAATCAAAATGCCAAGTGCTTCCGACAGCCATTCCGTTTTCGATTTCTTCACAGTTTTAATGTAGCCATTTCCCATTTCACCTTGCTTTCCTGCACTTCCTGCTTATTTCACTCCTAAGTAACTTGTACTTCTGTACTCCTCAATTTACCTGATCATTTTCGTTGTTCCTTCTTTCGTTGATCAACTGAAGTAATTCTGCTAGGCATTGTGTGTTCTCAGATATCTTCCTTGTACCTTCGTTTTTCTCTCCAACTTCTGTGATTGTCCTTTTTAGAGATGCCAATTCCTCTTCAGCTGAATGGCCTACTAAGCTACTTGTTAACACAGTGTATATAGCCTCAGAAAACATCAAGCGTATCTCATCATTCTTTAGTACTTCCATACCTCACTTCTTTGTTCACTTACTATGCCTGACTAGTCTCTTAAACTTCAGCCTGCTCTTCATCACTACCAAATTGTGACTGTACGACTTATATATAGTCCAATAGCCGATCGCGGAATCTCTGCCTGACAATAGTGTAAATTAACTGATCTCTTCTTGTATCTCCTGGCCTTTCACTAGTATATGCCCTCCTCCTGTAATTCTTGAACAGAGTATTCCCTACTACCGGCTGTAATTTACTGCAGAACTGGATTAGTCTTTCACCTCTCTCATTCCTACAACCAAACCCATATTCTTCCGTAACCATTTCTTCTATTCCACTTCTACAAACGGCATTCCAATCCGCATGAATATTATATTTTCATCTCCCTTTACGCACTGAATCACGCGTTGAATATCCTCTTATACATTCTCCATCTCTTCATCATCGGCTTGCGACGTCGGCATGTAAACCTGTCGATTCTGATGAGAGAAACCCGATAACTGAACTGTTTACAGTAACAGTCTGTGTCCGATTCCTAACGAATTCTATCCCTGCATACGTTTTCCTGCTGCTGTTGTTATTACACTATACTCGTCTGACCAGAAATCTTTGTCTTCTTTCTGTTTCACTTTACGGAGAACCACAATATCTAGACTGAGCCTTAGCATTTCCTTTTACAGATTTTGTAGCTTCGCTACTCCGTTCAAACTTTTGACATTTCGCAATCCGACTCGTAGAACGTTATTCTTTCGTTCGTTATTCAGTCTTTTCCTCATGGTCACCACCTCCTGTGCAGACCCATCCGTTAGATCCGAATTGGGGGGTGGGGGATAGCTACTCCAGAATATTTTGCAAATGGAGATATTATCATCACACTTTTTCAATTACAAGCACATGTCCTGCGGATACCTATTGTGTGTCTTTAATGCAGTGGTTTCCTTTGACTTCTGCATCCTCATGCCGTTGACATATCAAACAAACAACACCCTAAAAAAGCAATGTTACGTATCATATGAGGATGGATCTATGCATTCTCGAATTATGACTCATGTTTCTTCCTTACAGGTTGTGGGGCGGCGATTTGTTGGAAAATATTGTTGCTGTATAAAAGTTTGTATGTTGAATCAGTTTCTGGTTTTTAGAATGTTGTTAATGCTGTCTTTCGCCGTTCTCAACACTGGCTCTCTAATTCCTTTTTAGCCCCCAGAAAGTGATTTAACAAAACGTGAAGCCTGTAATTAGAGTTCCTAGTGCCCACTTCATCTGAGAGTACCATTATAGCTGCAGCTTATAGCTCTGAGGAATTAGGAGATTGTCTGGGATTTCTAATCAAAAACGATTTTCCAAAATAGTTGAGTATATTCTCAAAGTCACAAATAAAAAACACAAGTATCCCTACAACCTAACTAACAGAGCAGCTCAGAGTCTAATGCGCTGATGCGACTATAAATGTCCGAATTAAATGTCAAAAAGAATGCTCGCCATAATTTGATGAGAGTATTTCATCAAACGCCACGCTAAATAATTGGTAGAATGTCTGTCCCGCGACGGCACGTGAAAATACGACAATACGCAAACTGAAGCTAGATAATGAAAATCATCCCAGAATTAACACTTCACTTGAAATGATTTCATGGTTCCGCGTATCTCTAGTAACTTAACACGGCACCCGAAACTGTTTGTCGCAGTGATACCGACGCGACGCGACTGCCGACACAGATGGCGTGTTATTCAGCGTCTGGAGAGAACTGGGGCCTTGCTTCCTCGCGCAGCGTTCTTATATATAAAGCCGCGGTGCGGACGGTAAGGGAACGCCTGATCAAATCGGCTCTCCCGACTAGCCGCTGGGCTAGTAACGCACCACTTCAAGTTACATAATAAATTATAGCTTCTTTTGCTGATGGCCGATGAAGCTCTTAATTTAAATGTGCATTCAGCACGCAGGTAAGTATTGATAATAAAATTTTGACGTGGCTAAGTTAAATATTGTGGGCGAGAGAGTTAATTTAATTACGCTGCACGCAGCAGATGAGCTCTGAACTGTCCCTTTTGAGATCCGCTATCGCTATAATTTTATAGGTATTCCAAAGAAACTTTTCACATCTTCATAGTCATAGCGGACCTCCAACCTATTTAAATCTAAACATCCTAGCCTTATTTCTTAGCCTGCTTAATCTATCTTGCTTCCTTCAGTTTTGAGACGAAAACCAGAAAATCATGAATTTCCACTAAAATCTTAATTTGTGAAATCCAAAGTACAGTTTTTATTAAATCAATATGAAAGATGAATCTAAATATAAATTTTGAAGTCTCTAGCTCTTTTCTGTTGCGCCAATGATTTTTACAGAAAAACGTCCAAATTTCGGAAATGACCTAAGTTATCGAACTGATATTTAACACACATTAATTTAGTAATACTTCTGACATGCTAGAAAAGTTTTAGGTTATTTGCTTGATTTTTAAGGTATTGCGCAACATTTATGACGTCAGAGCTAGTTACAGCAGACCGGCTGACACACAATGGAAACTGATGTGAATTTACTACAGCGTGAGTAGGCTGCTTCCCTACATCACCCTCTACTTAATTTTTTTTTGAATGTTAATGAATGAAAAAAAAATTTAATTACAAAAAGGGAAGCAAGAGTACAGTTTAACTCCCCATGAAAAATCAAAATTGAAATGTAAACCCGTAGACACATTAAAGAAAACTGATTACCTACATTAATTATTTAAATTGTGGGCATGTTCACTGCCTTTTAAACAATGTCATTACTCAAATTTTTAAGCAATGTCAATGAAATATTTTGGCATACATATTGCCTTAGACAAACAAACACATACAAATTGAAAAATTATGAAAATCTTAGATCCATTAAATACATTAAATACATTTTTACATACACAAATTCAAAGAAAATAACATGATACATAAACAGATGATTATCTCTAAGCAGTCTTTTCTAAACCTGAAAGAAAAGTTCACAAATAATTTTTACACACGTGGTTGTAGCCGCTTTGGCTGGCGTCCTACACTTCCATTCACAAGGGTAGAGGAGGGGAAGTTGCTATGGTGTGCGTCCTTCTCGATCACTCTAAATTACATGGGGAAAGGGGAGGGATCACTGTGAGTTGTGTCCAAGTCACTCCACGATTTCACGCAGCTACCAGGCTGCCGTTATCTGGTTTGTCCTGTAGAACAAACAAAAAGTGTGCCTCGGACTCTGTTCACTTAATATCTAAGGGTGGGTCACAATGAAATGGGGATATATACATTTTATCCTTTAATATGTTGCTGGAACAAAGTTAACAGAACTTTTTCAATTTTACTCTTACGGTTACTTAACTGTCATAAAATCGGTTAACAAATGGCGCAAAACGCCGTTAGTCACGTACTAGAGAAATTAATGCTCTTAAGGCATACAATCATAAATCCTATTTAATCTGATTTATTATTTCTGGGCCAGAACACTGAACCAATGCTCGGTACATTCCTGATACATTTGTATTTTAAGCACTTCACTGACTCATCTTTGATTACCTTATTCTTAGAGATAGTATGAGTATGATTAGTGGTTGTTTTCTCAGCTTCTTGGTACATGTGAGTAACTTTTGGTAATAGTACAGTTGTGAGTGTTCAAAACACACTACGTTTAGTTGACTACTAAATCCACTTATTGGTCCTCTGCTGTTGTCAGTTCCACATCTGCAATTAGGTACTTACTTACTTTGAAGTGTATTTACGCTGAGCTAAAATAATGTTTTACGTCTGCCATTATGTTACTTATTTACTTTGCTAGTGTATGTACTTATTTAACACTCACTCTATTAATATTTAAAGCATAGGATAGCCCATTTATTTCATATCTTTAGTGTATTGCAGCTGATCAGCTCGCTCACGTGGCAATCCACTTCCACTCGATCGGATGCTGAAACCACAGGTAGTCTCTCTCGACTTACCACTAAAATGCATCAAGTAATTATGGACGAGCGTAATGCTAAATTCCTTAAACCTATAGGACACCATGAGCTGCTCTGTCTCATCTAACATAAGGGTACCTATGGTCGCATTCACGCCTCCAGCTCATAACCTCAATACGTGTAGGTGTATCCTGAAACACACTACACCAGAATAATGGCCAGCTCCAACCTTATAAATACTTCAGGGACGTGTCCTTCACGTCTCAACCACAAACACTGTTCAATTCTATTACACTGCCATTCCTTGCTACAAAAGGTGAGTTTATTCTTACAAATTATCTGCATATTTTTCATAACACCAAGCACTCTCTCTTACTATTTATTAGTTAGCTCTACAGCATACACTAGGTTTCACCACCACTTCAGATCCTGCTTGTACATGAATTTGTACCTCTTTTTAAATTACTGTTGTGGGACCATTTCCAATAAAACAACACTGTACTTAGAATATTACCAGGGTTCTATACATAATTGTTACTCAAATACATTTTCTCTTAATTACGTCATACTTCTCTATTGTTTGTCACTATTAGGTTTGTCACATTAGGTATTTTTCTTCACTAATCGGTAGATAGAATGGTTACATAACTCATGGCTTGATAGCCATGACAGAAAATTTTCATGTGTTGGAAAGAAGAGGTCAAAACTTTTGGGGACAGGAAAGATGAAGAATGAGTGAGACCTGAAATGGGAAAGAAGATTTCACACAGCTGGGACTGCACAGCTGCCACACTGTGTAGAGGTTACAGAGCAACCTCCTCCCTACAGCATTTATTAATTGAATGCTGTATTGATAACCATAACGGAAAATTTTAGTATTTGGAAAGAAAAAGCCGAAATTTTTGTGGACAGGAAAGATGAAGAATTAGTGAGACCTGAAAGGGAAAGAAGATCTCACACAGCTGGGACTGCACAGCTGCCACACTGTGTAGAGGTTACAGAACAACCTCCTCCCTACAGCATTCATTCACTGAATGCTGACTTGATAATCATAACGGAAAATTTTGTGTTGGAAAGAAGAGGTCGAAATTTCTGTGGATAGGAAAGATGAAGAGAGTGAGTGAGATCTGAAATGGGAAAGAAGATCTCACACAGCTGGGACTGCACAGCTGCCACACTGTGTAGAGGTTACAGAACAACCTCCTCCCTACAGCATTCATTAGTTGAATGCTGGCTCAATAGTCATACCGTAAAATTTAATTTGTTGGAAAGAAGAGGTCGAAATTTTTGGGGACAGGAAAGATGAAGAATGAGTGAGACCTGAAAGGGAAAGTAGATCTCACACAGCTGGGACTGCACAGCTGCCACACTGTGTAGAGGTTACAGAACAACCTCCTCCCTACAGCATTCATTAGTTGAATGCTGGCTTGATATTCATACCGGAAAATTTAATGTTGGAAAGAAGAGGTCGAAATTTTTGTAGATAGGAAAGATGAAGAATGAGTGAGACCTGAAATGGGAAAGAAGAGCTCACACAGCTGGGACTGCACAGCTGCCACACTGTGTAGAGGTTACAGAACAACCTCCTCCCTACAGCATTCATTAGTTTCAGAAAATTTTCATAATGGAAAGAAGGAGCCGAAATTTTTGTGGACAGGAAAGATGAAGAATGAGTGAGACCTGAAAAGGAAAAAAGATCTCACACAGCTGGGACTGCACAGCTGCCACACTGTGTAGAGGTTACAGAACAACCTCCTCCCTACAGCATTCATTGGCTGCCTATGAACACGCCACGTCGATCTGAAAATACTTTATGATGCCTTTTTAGAACCTGTCTCAGTTCTTCCTTCTGATTGGCTGAAATCTTATCGATTTCCTGCAATTTAGCTTCTATTTTGTCCACAATAATTGCTTCTTCTTCTTTTTCTGTGTTTAGCTTACTGTTACTAAGATTAACACTTGCGTCCCAATACCTCCTATTTTTCAGAACTCGTATAGGCAGCTCCCAAGTTTCATCATCAGTTACTACATGTTTATCACTAAAAGGGACTGTAATTACTCCGGTTATTGGCAAGACCATTTTTAACTGGCTTCTTTCAAAGTCAACAACACTCTGATATTTTGACAAGAAATCTATGCCAATTAAAACCTCAATACTGAGACTGTTTACAATTAAACATGGATGATCAATTAAATTACCATTAATGTTAAAGGGCAGCACAGCTTCTTGCTTTACTGTTTTTGACACCTTGCCAGTAGCACCAATTATTCTTAGTCCTGATACCCTCATTACTGTAAGCTTGTCTTTACCCGGTAATGCATCAAAGAAGGACTGAGATATTGCACTCACTTCACTTCCACTGTCTAAGAGACAACGTACATTGATACCCAACATATTCACTATTATTATAGGGTGGCTTATTCTAGGTTGTACAGGTGGTTTCTCAAATTCATCTAATAGTTCCTTTTTGATTTGTCTCCAACTAAAGTGATCAACATCTGTCTTCATTACATTTAGGTCACAGTGTGTAGGGGTTTCCTGAATTACATTTTCAGCTGCCTTTTCCAGTCGGTCTATTAATTTTAAATCGAAACACCGCACGACTTCATTACATTTAGTTTGCTGAACATAACCCAAATTACTGTAGTCTGAGCGATTCTGCGCCTCCAGACCGGGCATAACACTAGTAACAGCTAAACCACTTTCACCATTATCGTCGGTTTCCTTCTCCAGTGACAACTGGTCACAGCTACTGGGTTCATCGACCCTCAACAGCCTACCCTCTACGTTCTCACTTATCTCCTGTCCTAAATCTATTAGTACATTATCAGCATCCTGCACAGGCACTTTAGATAAGAGCACATCATCTTCATCGTAAATATAAGCATGAATTTCTTCTGCTTCTTCACCTGTCAATTCAGTATTTCGTAGCTCCTCCCTATCATTACACTGCTGCGCCTTCTCTTGCTCTTCCCACTTAGAAAGCGTCTCTAACACGGTATCTATCAAATACTGTGAGTGATCTAATATTTCTGTTGTATCCTTAGGTGCTACCGACTCTTCATCTACATGTTCAGTCTGAGTATTTTGATCTGTCTTACCAATTATCGTAACTACTGGCTGAGGAAAAGTAACCGCCTGGTGAGCGCCAGTGTCCTCATAGACGGGAACTAGTTTTCCTGCCTCGGCCTACTGCTGTTTGCTTTATTTCCATTATAATTAACTGGCACAGCATTGCCTTCCGCACTGTTGTTTACCTGCATAATTCTGTTTGGAACAACATTACTGTCATTTAGATGCCATTGTTGGTTCTGATAATTATTTCCCGAATTCCTACCTCTCTTAGGATGGCGAACACCTACTGTTCTGATGTTTACATTGCCATTTTGCTCGTTCCTAAAATTACTACTATTATTATTAGAATTTCTGTTATTACGTGATTGCTCCTCATTGGCCGCAACACGTTCTACACGTTCCAAATATTCAATGAAACGATCAAGATTGTCTCTAGGGCAGATATAATTCTAGATTGCCAATACCATGGCAGTTTGGCTTCAAGACCTAGTATTATCATTTCAGGTTTTAATTTTTCGTCCAAATGTGACAAACGTGAAATCCATGACCTAGCAAATTCTTTAATGGATTCCTTGCCTGCATTGAAGCGTTTTCCACTCCAAAATTCTCTCAATACTTCATTTTGCTTATTACTAGACCAATATTCATTAATAAAAGCTGTTTTAAACTCCGCTAATGTTTTACACTTCAACATAACATCAGCTGACCAACGCATGGCGTCACCTGCTAAATGGCTTCTAATAAATGAGATTTTCTCTCGTTCAGAACAAGTTGGTGGAATCACATCTTCAAAATCGTTCCAGAAATCTAGCGGGTGGATATTTTTATCTGGATCAAACCGCAAGAACTGCCGACACCCGATAAAAGCGGCGTTTGCAGCTACAACTTGTTGTATACTACCATTACCAGAAGTTACTGAAGCTACTTTACTCTCAAGGTTAACAATGTTAGTACTGATATTTTCTACTTTCATTTCAACATTATCTACTCTTTGTACAATATGAGTAGTATCAGTTTTGATTGCGTCTACTTCTGCTTGACATATGTTTACTTTTATATTAACATCTCTAAATCTATCTGAGCACAGTTCAAATTCCGCCTCGATCTTTTCTGTTAACTTGTGCTCCAGCTTCGCATATTCCATTTGGAACTGTTTGCGAACCTCAGCAACTTCAGATTTTACTGTTTTATACATTTCAGAAAACTGTTGAGCAACCTTTTTCTTAATATCCTCATGATTATAATCAATTTTATAATTCAAACTGTCTAGATCCTCTTTCAACTTATTGCAACCAGCCTTGAAGGTATCGTCCATTACCTCCAATCGTTTATTAAAATTGGTTTGGCCGGCCTCAATCCTGTTATTTACCTCAATTATATCAGATTTTAATTCAGCTGTCATTTTTGCATTACTGGCAGCTATTGCTTGTAATATAACATTTAAATCAACAGCCCCAGCATCTTTGGGTTGCTCACTAGCTGGCTTTTTAACACACTCAGGTGACGAAAAACTAGCTCCAACACCAGAATCATTAAAACTAAATGAAACTTCAGATTGATCAGTTATATCTAACTTCTCCTTCTTAAACTCTACCATCTCTGATGACTGTTTCATTTTTAATTCATCGGAGAAACTATCATCAAATAAATTTACAATTTCTACTTTCTGTTTTACTACAGGGGTCTCTGTTATTGAATCATTGCCCCTTCGCACACTACTGTCAGGAGACAATACTTCATATTTCACTTTAACATTACTACTTTCATGCATGTTTACACTTGAACCATTTTCTGGATTTACATTTCCCTCAACAGACATAGGTTCTAATTTAAGTTTAAACTCGGTTTCTTTTGGCGGTTCCATCGCCGACAGTCTATTAGTGCAGGTTAGTAAAATTTTTAACAGCTTTTCACTTAACTTAGTTCCTTCTGCACGACGTTGTCGGCGCGGCGTACCAGGATTACTAATGCGACGTGGCACTTTGAACTGCAGACGGCACTCCGACGGCGGTTGTGTGTTTGCGTGGCCCGTAACTGCAGGCGTGATTCCGGCTACTCCAGCGGACGACTGCGGTGAGGCAAATCTGGCTTCTCGCGATGCCGGCGGCACCGCTAGACTCAGTGCCAGCTCCGTCAATCCAGATGCGTTGTTAATCCAATTGCGTCGTCCACATGCACACGTAACACTTTCACTGTTCTATTACTCAGCTGCGTGTCGCATTCCACTCGCGAATCCGAATAGTTAAAATTCACTTTCACTTAGTTGGTTTCCCGGCCGATGCACCATATGTGGGGCAGCGATTTGTTGGAAAATATTGTTGCTGTATAAAAGTTTGTATGTTGAATCAGTTTCTGGTTTTTAGAATGTTGTTAATGCTGTCTTTCGCCGTTCTCAACACTGGCTCTCTAATTCCTTTTTAGCCCCCAGAAAGTGATTTAACAAAACGTGAAGCCTGTAATTAGAGTTCCTAGTGCCCACTTCATCTGAGAGTACCATTATAGCTGCAGCTTATAGCTCTGAGGAATTAGGAGATTGTCTGGGATTTCTAATCAAAAACGATTTTCCAAAATAGTTGAGTATATTCTCAAAGTCACAAATAAAAAACACAAGTATCCCTACAACCTAACTAACAGAGCAGCTCAGAGTCTAATGCGCTGATGCGACTATAAATGTCCGAATTAAATGTCAAAAAGAATGCTCGCCATAATTTGATGAGAGTATTTCATCAAACGCCACGCTAAATAATTGGTAGAATGTCTGTCCCGCGACGGCACGTGAAAAAACGACAATACGCAAACCGAAGCTAGATAATGAAAATCATCCCAGAATTAACACTTCACTTGAAATGATTTCATGGTTCCGCGTATCTCTACTAACTTAATACGGCACCCGAGGCTGTTTGTCGCAGTGATACCGACGCGACGCGACTGCCGACACAGATGGCGTGTTATTCAGCGTCTGGAGAGAACTGGGGCCTTGCTTCCTCGCGCAGCGTTCTTATATATAAAGCCGCGGTGCGGACGGTAAGGGGACGCCTGATCAAATCGGCTCTCCCGACTAGCCGCTGGGCTAGTAACGCACCACTTCAAGTTACATAATAAATTATAGCTTCCTTTGCTGATGGCCGATGAAGCTCTTAATTTAAATGTGCATTCAGCACGCAGGTAAGTATTGATAATAAAATTTTGACGTGGCTAAGTTAAATATTGTGGGCGAGAGAATTAATTTAATTACGCTGCACGCAGCAGATGTGCTCTGAACTGTCCCTTTTGAGATCCGCTATCGCTATAATTTTATAGGTATTCCAAAGAAACTTTTCACATCTTCATAGTCATAGCGAACCTCCAACCTATTTAAATCTAAACATCCCAGCCTTATTTCTTAGCCTACTTAATCTATCTTGCTTCCTTCAGTTTTGAGACGAAAACCAGAAAATCATGAATTTCCACTAAAATCTTAATTTGTGAAATCCAAAGTACAGTTTTTATTAAATCAATATGAAAGATGAATCTAAATATAAATTTTGAAGTCTCTAGCTCTTTTCTGTTGCGCCAATGATTTTTACAGAAAAACGTCCAAATTTCGGAAATGACCTAAGTTATCGAACTGATATTTAACACACATTAATTTAGTAATACTTCTGACATGCTAGAAAAGTTTTAGGTTATTTGCTTGATTTTTAAGGTATTGCGCAACATTTATGACGTCAGAGCTAGTTACAGCAGACTGGCTGACACACAATGGAAACTGATGTGAATTTACTACAGCGTGAGTAGGCTGCTTCCCTACAAGGTGATGTGAATGCTGATGGGGTTAACACAAGCTTAACGCGTTTAGACAGTTCTAATATCAGAACAGAGGAGCACCTTTCGTATCGAAGAGAATTTCAACCAATGCAACCCAAGCAGACTGCTCGTTACTCTCAGTGCAGTGGTGGTAAATTCTTGGGAAATTTCCTAGAAAATGGCTCTGCGCAGACAAGCCGAAAACTGGATAATGGGAATCGGTAACGAATGAAGCAACATCAACCACTATTCTTGCATCGTTCAGTAAATAACAAGAACCTTACAACTTACTGGAAAACGTGTCACGCACAACGTATGGTTGCGCGCTTTCAAACTATAACTACGCACCCTTAGACTCAACATTGCAATATTAAAAGTTTTGACTGGTTTCGTTGTCTAGGGGCTGGGATACGTAGTTGCCGCATTACAAGCCAAATACTGCTGAGTCTACAGTATACAATATGAATAGACACATGAATCGAATGGTCGGAGGTTCCTATCTCTCGGCAATTGCGAATTAATCTAGAAATTTATAAATTAAGGATTGCGACTAAATAAAATCTACAGGTAGTATCTTAACGACTTTAAATGACGAGTACGATAGTAGAAGTACTTTTCAGAATGCAGTATATTTCTGCAAAACTCTTATTGGTGTCGATGGTCCAGCAATTAAATAAAATATAAGTTGAAACTTCCTGGCAGATTAAAACTGTGTGCCCGACCGAAACTCGAACTCGGGACCTTTGCCTTTCGCGGGCAAGTGCTCTAACATCTGAGCTACCGAAGCACGACTCACGCCCGGTACTCACAGCTTTACTTCTGCTAGTATCTCATTCTGAAAATATAAGTTGATTAACAGGGAAACAATAAATTCCTTCTGCACGTAATTAGCTATGAACAACGACGTAGCTCGCGAGATATTCACTTATAAACGCACACTACGTCTTCACTGTATAAGCTACGGTAATCACATAAGAGCACAAGTCGCTACTCCGAAATATTTCTGTCTCCCGCGACCGTGCGCGAACTGCTCCACTCTCCAAGTCCTTCCGCCGACTCCGCGTCCGTCGCGCCGTCGCTTCCAGCACTTCCTGTGTCGTGTGCGACTATCCAAATGGTTCAAATGGCTCTGAGCACTATGGGACTCAACTGCTGTGGTTATCAGTCCCCTAGAACTTAGAACTACTTAAACCTAACTAACCTAAGGACATCACACACATCCATGCCCGAGGCAGCATTCGAACCTGCGACCGTAGCAGTCGCACGGTTCCGGGCTGCGCGCCTAGGCGACAATCCATCGCTCCGCACTCTCCCGAACTACCTTGTCCTCTCTCGAAACGATGCTCTTCTCCCGCTTCCATCCAGTCTCCCCATTCAGGAGCGCTGTGATTGGCTAGAGCTCTCGCACCATGCGTTCAAGCTAACTAACTCACAAACATATTTAAGCACATACGAAATACTGGATCTACATTTAAATACTTGAAATTAAATAAATATTCCTACGGCTGGACCATAAACACGCTCTAACACACATTATTAAACACATAAACAATTAAATAAACATATATCAAAAGAAGAGAAGCAAAAGGTAGGCCAGGAGCCTAATGTCTCTGTGCTTTCTAACACACAGTAAATATTTAATCAGTTTCTTCACGAATAGTATACATCGGATATAAACAAAGATATAGATGAATAAATATATTTATAAGCAAGCTGCTACCGTTTTTTCGTGTAACTTTGGAGTACTTAACACCTGACGCGATCGATAGTAATCTGTCACTTTGACCTCCAATAACTCATGTACTGTTTAAGTTACATGCTTGTAATTCATACCAATTTAGATTTACACTAATAGCTTTCTAAAGACACGGCGATCGACAAAGTCGGATGAAGCGATTATATTTTGGAAGTTCATTGCTGGGTGGTACTTGTACAATTTACCGTCGGATACTAAACTTTAAACTAGTAAAGATATTGAAAATCTGATTACACCATCAGTATCGACGTGTAAATAATAGTAATGTACATATTTCTTTTTGAGGTATCATGATTCATATGTCTACTATTAATTTCTATACGAACTGTGAAATGTCTGCCATTAAGGTTTCACAAAGTCCGTTGTCTTTGGCACTCCCGGCATAGACATCTCCTTCATCGACACAAAGCACCGTCCTCGTGACAGCGATATTCCCAGCCACGCGGCTGGACCATGCGCTGGGACCACCCCTCTCGCCAGGCTAACGTTTGCCACCACGTGTTTGCCGCCGGGCCCCGGCTTTGACGAGCGTCCTGTGCGCCCGCCCCAGTTCCGAAAATATAATATCACAGAGCGCCACAACTAGCCCATTACCTCACATTGTCTGCCTGTCTGCTTACTAGAATTAGACTTGCTCTGTTTCTATCGAGGCAGCTCGTGAAAGAACTAATATATGCTCAAATTAAAAGATACCAAGAATTCACTATCTGCGTTGTAAGAGTCAGGTGATCTGTTTACAATTTGAAAATTACTAGTTGCATCCAAGATGGCGGCTCTCAAAGTGGCCTCCGCGTTGGTAACTAGCCTTACACATTTTCCTCCTGTCTCATAGTATTTGACTGCCGCGCGGGTTTAGCCGAGCGGTCAGGGGCGCTGCAGTCATGGACTGTGCGGCTGGTCCCGGCGGAGGTTCGAGTCCTCCCTCGGGCATGGGTGTGTGTTTTTGTCCTTAGGATAATTTAGGTTAAGTAGTGTGTAAGCTTAGGGACTGACGACCTTAGCAGTTAAGTCCCATAAGATTTCACACACATTTGAACATTTTTGAACAGTGTGATTCTTGAGTTTCTCCCGGCGTATTTGGTAATCAAAATATTCACGGGTGTACTGCCGGTCTACAGTGTCTAACGGGCACAATATTTCGGCGATCATACATCTCGCCATCATCAGGTGAACTGACGAACTTCACAGGAGCTCAGTCCGTCAGTTCACCTGATGATGGCGAGATGTATGAACGCCGAAATATTGTGCCCGTTGGACACTGTAGACCGGCAGTACACCCGTGGATATTTTGATTATTTTTGAACAGTATTTGACTTAATATTTCTATACACTGTTTTAGTTTTAGAAGGGTAGTTCGATTGCTATCGAACGGTGATATACACTCCTGGAAATGGAAAAAAGAACACATTGACACCGGTGTGTCAGACCCACCATACTTGCTCCGGACACTGCGAGAGGGCTGTACAAGCAATGATCACACGCACGGCACAGCGGACACACCAGGAACCGCGGTGTTGGCCGTCGAATGGCGCTAGCTGCGCAGCATTTGTGCACCGCCGCCGTCAGTGTCAGCCAGTTTGCCGTGGCATACGGAGCTCCATCGCAGTCTTTAACACTGGTAGCATGCCGCGACAGCGTGGACGTGAACCGTATGTGCAGTTGACGGACTTTAAGCGAGGGCGTATAGTGGGCATGCGGGAGGCCGGGTGGACGTACCGCCGAATTGCTCAACACGTGGGGTGTGAGGTCTCCACAGTACATCGATGTTGTCGCCAGTGGTCGGCGGAAGGTGCACGTGCCCGTCGACCTGGGACCGGACCGCAGCGACGCACGGATGCACGCCAAGACCGTAGGATCCTACGCAGTGCCGTAGGGGACCGCACCGCCACTTCCCAGCAAATTAGGGACACTGTTGCTCCTGGAGTATCGGCGAGGACCATTCGCAACCGTCTCCATGAAGCTGGGCTACGGTCCCGCACACCGTTAGGCCGTCTTCCGCTCACGCCCCAACATCGTGCAGCCCGCCTCCAGTGGTGTCGCGACAGGCGTGAATGGAGGGACGAATGGAGACGTGTCGTCTTCAGCGATGAGAGTCGCTTCTGCCTTGGTGCCAATGATGGTCGTATGCGTGTTTGGCGCCGTGCAGGTGAGCGCCACAATCAGGACTGCATACGACCGAGGCACACAGGGCCAACACCCGGCATCATGGTGTGGGGAGCGATCTCCTACACTAGCCGTACACCACTGGTGATCGTCGAGGGGGCACAGAATAGTGCACGGTACATCCAAACCGTCATCGAACCCATCGTTCTACCATTCCTAGACAGGCAAGGGAACTTGCTGTTCCAACAGGACAATGCACGTCCGCATGTATCCCGTGCCACCCAACGTGCTCTAGAAGGTGTAAGTCAACTACCCTGGCCAGCAAGATCTCCGGATCTGTCCCCCATTGAACATGTTTGGGACTGGATGAAGCGTCGTCTCACGCGGTCTGCACGTCCAGCACGAACGCTGGTCCAACTGAGGCGCCAGGTGGAAATGGCATGGCAAGCCGTTCCACAGGACTACATTCAGCATCTCTACGATCGTCTCCATGGGAGAATAGCAGCCTGCATTGCTGCGAAAGGTGGATATACACTGTACTAGTGCCGACATTGTGCATGCTCTGTTGCCTGTGTCTATGTGCCTGTGGTTCTGTCAGTGTGATCATGTGATGTATCTGACCCCAGGAATGTGTCAATAAAGTTTCCCGTTCCTGGGACAATGAATTCACGGTGTTCTTATTTCAATTTCCAGGAGTGTACATCGTTCTGGCAATCGATTGGCATCTTGTTAGCGGTCGAGGAAGCGAACTTCCAGCGTTTAAGTAACTAGTTTAATTAGTCTGAAGAGCTGCATTCTTTCGGTGGCTGGCTTTAGGCTGTCTGTTTGCGGCCGTAAGGACACAAACTGCACTCTGGGCGACAGTAATGCGGACAGCCGATAAGACGGACACTGCGCCGTGTGGCCGGGAGAGACAGGCGCAAACAGGCGGGCGGCGTGTTCGCCCGCAGTATCTGGCGAGCCACACCGCTGTCGCACTCCTCACACGGCTGACAGCTACAGAGCTGCTACAGTTAGAGAGATATCTGCACTCCGACCACTCCCATCCACACCTGGGAGAGCTGGGAATGATCTTATTCACGACTCAGCCATCTGTGGTATATACACTACTGGCCATTATAATTGCTACACCACGAAGACCACGTGCTACAGACGCGCAATTTAACCGACAGGAAGAAGATCCTGTGATATGCAAATGATTAGCTTTTCAGAGTATTCACACAAGTGTGGGGCCGGTGGCGACGCCTACAACGTGCTGACATGAGGAAACTTTCCAACCAATTTCTCATACACAAACAGCAGTTGACCGGCGTTGCCTGGTGATACGTTGTAATGATGCCTCGTGTAAGGAGGGCAAATGCGTACCATCACGTTTCCGACTTTGATAAAGGTCGGACTGTAGCCTATCGCGATTGCGGTTTATCGTATCACGACACTGCTGCTCGCGTTGGTCGAGATCCAATGAATATTAGCAGAATATGGAATCGGTGGGTTCAGTAGGGTAATACGGAACGCCGTGCTGGATCCCAACGGCCTCGTATCACTAGCAGTCGAGATGACAGGCATCTTATCCGCATGGCTGTAACGGATCGTGCAGCCACGCCTCGATCCCTGAGTTAACAGATGGGGACGTTTGCAAGACAACAACCATCTGCCAGAAAAGTTCGACGATGTTTGCAACAAAATGGACTATAATATCGAAGACCATGGCTACGGTTATCCTTGACGCTGCATCACAGACAGGAGCGCCTGCGATGGTGCACTCACCGACGAACCTGGGTGCACGAATGGCAAAACGTCATTTTTTGCGAATGAATCCAGGTTCTGTTCACAGCATCATGATGGTCGCATCCGTGTTTGGCGACGTCGCGGTGAACGCACATTGGAAGCGTGTATTCATCATCGCCATACTGGCGTGTCATCCGGCGTGATGGTATGGGGTGCCATTGGTTACACGTCTCGGGCACCTCTTGTTCGCCTTGACGGCACTTTGCACAGTGAACGTTATATTTCAGATGTGTTACGACCGGTGGCTCTACTCTTCATTCGATCCCTGCGAAACCCTACATTTCAGCAGGATAATGCACGACCGCATTTTGCAGGTCCTGTACGGGCCCTTCTGGATACAGAAAATGTTCGACTGGTGCCCTGGCCAGCACATTCTCCAGGTCTCTCACCAATTGAAAACGTCTCGTAAATGGTAGCCGAGCAACTGGGTCGTCACAATACGCCAGTCACTACTCTTGATGAACTGTGGTATCGTATTGAAGCTGCATAGACAGCTGTACCTGTAGACGCCATCCAAGCTCTGTTTGACTCAATGCCCAGGCGTATCAAGGCCGTTATTATGGCCAGAGGTGGTTGTTCTGGGTACTGATTTCTCAGGATCTATGGACCCAAATTGCGTGAAAATGTAATCACATGTCAGTTCTAGTATAATATATTTGTCCAATGAATATCTGCATTTATTGTTGGTGTAGCAATTTTAATGGCCAGTAGTGTAGCATAATGACATAGGTGAAGTACAGGTGACCATAAATACATTTAAAACTATAATAGATATTTACAAATGGTTTTCAGCATGTGATAGGACAACTCATAACGTTTTGTTTCCTCATTCACACAAATGCCTGCACCTTTAGTGACACAGATGATGCCTAGTCGTAATTCCCTTCCTGCCTATGTAAGATTCAGATCCCCATGGTGACATGTTCAAATGCATTCCGAATGCTTGCCTTCAAGTCGCGTAGGTCTCTAATGTTGGTTCGGTACATCAGGTCCTTTACAAAAGTCCACAGGGAGAGGCCTAGTGGTGTGAGGTCAGGGAATCGTAGAGGCCATCGAACAGGAGCACCTCACCCAATCCACCTAGCCTCTAGAAATTGACAGGCATTTAGGAACGAGTGCGGTGGTGCCTTATCCGTTGCACATCGCGTGCTGTTCGTTGTAAGTGGTGACTCCAGAAGAATTGTAGAAGTCAGACGTAATACGGTCCTCCATAAACGTGAGGGCTGGTATCGAAGTGTTAAATTGGCGCCAGTACCTCATAAAGAAACGTATTTCCTGTTGGAAGGGAACCTAATAAGAAACACTAAAACAAAATTAAATGATGTAACGATTAGGAGAAGCGCAATAACGAGATACCTAGGCGTATTTCTTGATGAACGTCGTAACTTCACACATCATATAGAGGAGGCTGGCAGAAAAGATACAAATCTGATGAATAAAATCGTAACCATTGCAAACAGGCATTTTCGGGTTCCCTCGAAGACATTACGAGTTTACCACCAATCTACACTACTGGGCATTAAAACTGCTACACCAAGAAGAAATGCAGATGATAAACGGGTATTCATTGGACAAATACATTATACTAGAACTGACATGCGATTACATTTTCACGCAATTTGGGTGCACAGATCCTGAGAAATCAGTACCCAGAACAACCACCTCTGACCGTAATAACGGCCTTGATACGCGTGGGCACTGTGTCAAACCGAGGTTGGATGTCGTGTACAAGTACAGCTGCCCATGCAGCTTCAACACGTTACCACAGTTCATCAAGAGTAGTGACTGGCGTATTGTGACGAGCCAGTTGCCCGGCCACCATTCACCAGACGTTTTCAGTTGATGAGAGATCTGGAGAATGTGCTGACCAGGGCAGCAGTCGAACATTTTCTGTATCTAGAAAGGCCCGTACAGGACCTGCAACATGCGGTCGTGCATTATCCTGCCGAAATATAGGGTTTCGCCTTTATCGAATGAAGGATAGAACCACGGGTCGTAACACATCTGGAATGTCCACTGTTCAAAGTGCCATCAATGTGAACAAGAGGTGACCGAGACATGTAACCAAAGGCATCTCATACAAACACGCCGGGTGATACGCCAGTATGGCGATAACGAATACATGGTTCCAATGTGCGTTCACCGCGACGTCGCCAAACACGGATGCGACCATCGTGATGCTGTGAATAGAACCTGGATTCATCCGAAAAAAATGACGTTTTGCCATTGTGCACCCAGGTTCGTCGTTGAGTATACCATCGCAGGCACTCCTGTCTGTGTTGCAGCGTCGTCAAGCGTAACCGCAGCCACGGTCTCCGAGCTGATAGTCCATGCTGCTGCAAACGTCGTTAAACTGTTCATGCAGATCGTTGTTGTCTTGCAAACGTCCCCATATGTTGACTCAGGGATCGAGACGTGGCTGCACGATGCGTTACAGCGATGCGGATAAGATGCCTGTCATCTCGACTGCTAGTGATAAGAGGCCTTTGGGATCCAACACGGCGTTCCGTATTACCCTACTGAACCTACCGGTTCCATATTCTGCTAATATTCATTGGATCTCGACCAACGCGAGCAGCAGTGTAGTGATACGATAAACCGCAATCGCGATAGGCTACTATACGACCTTTATCAAAGTCGGAAACGTGATGGTACGCATTTCCCCTCCGTACACGAGACATCACAACAACGTTTCACCAGGAAACGCCGATCAACGGCTGTTTATGTATCAGAAATCGGTTGGAAACTTTCCTCAAGTCAGCACGTTGTAGGCATCGCCAGCGGCGCCAACCTTGTGTGAATGCTCTGAAAAGCTAATCATTTGCATATCACAGCATCTTCTTCCTGTCGGTTAAATTTCGCGTCTGTAGCACGTCATCTTCGTGGTGTAGCAATTTTAATGGCCAGTAGTGTATATTAACATTAACCGTAGTACATGATGTGAGCCTTTGAGCACATAGATTGCAGTTGGTGAAGCCACCCTCAGTAGTGAGAAAAGTTGAACGAAGCGTGCTACTAAGATTAACAGGCGCCTACTGCACTAGCACGAATCATGCTTTATTTGAAATTGCCCGGCCGGAATGGCCGAGTGTTTCTAGGCGCTTCAGTCTGGAACCGTGCGACCGCTACTGTCGCAGGTTTGAATCCTGCCTCGGGCATGGGTGTGTGTGATGTCCTTAAGTTAATTAGGCTGAAGTAGTTCTAAGCTCTAGGGGACTGATGACCCCAGATCTTAAGTCTCATAGTTCTCAGACCAATTTTAACCATTTTGTAAGTAATTCTAGGAACATTCCCACTGGACTTGGAGATTAGGAAAAGGGTAAAACATTTTACTGGTTACAGAAAGGTAATCAAATGGGAGTACGAACGGTGCTTGGAACTGAGGCCGATTCGAAAAAGGCAGTAAGAGATCGCATATTACTACTGTGGGAAATGAATGGAACGCTTCAGACACAGGCAAAAGAACATACAAATTTCTTTCTAACATCAGAGAGAGATTAAAACTGGGATATCCTAACCCATCGAGTGGAGTGATACGTTGCCTGACTGGTCCTTATGCCAACTGTCTGTATAACATCAGAAGACAGATGAATGAAAGCTGCGCTTGCAGCATTGTGGGCACACCAGATCACACACTGTGGGACTGCGACCTCTGCGAAGATGCAGCGGGCAATGGTAGACTTCAGGTAGTAAGGTCACTGAGTCCCAAAGTACCACTAAGGAGTGAGTCGACTCGGCGCATCTCGGGCGATGCTGCGGCTACAGTATCCAGGAGGGCCGAAGAAGACTTCAAGAGGCATTCAACCATGCTGCCATCCACAGCAGACAACATACTCTGCAGATACAGAGAAGATAATTGAGCACCGCGACCACAGAGTGAAATACTGTCCCAGTAACCTACATTGCGTTGGTGCAAGTGATCGTGGAAGTGTAGAGTTTAAGAGGTAACGGTGATGGGTGGAATTGCTTGCAATAGTGGAAACGCTGCTGAAGTGCCGCCCGACGCCAAGAAATCCAGCACGCTATGCCTGTTGACTGGGGTAATAAGAGGGCGGATCCAATAGCGGAGACAACCGTATACAAGTTAAATTCATCAAAATAAATGAACCAACAAAGAACAAATTCTGTAGTGTTTGTATTACGAGGACTATTCCGTAAGCAAGGTCCGATCCGTCTCGAAATGGAAACCACTGTGGGAACCAAAAATGATTTATCAGCTACCGTTAACTACACCTTTCACCTACTTCTGTCCATAGTAGTCTCTATGACTTATACATTTGTCCTAGCGTTGTACCACCCTTCCAGTACCTTCGTCATAAGAGCTATCCACCTGTGCTTTCTGCCAATTCTCTACTCTTGTCTGCAGCTCACTGACTGTGCCAAAAAGTTAACAAGGATGTTAGCAGAGATGAAACTCACGGCATGCAGTTACTGGCTGTATTGTGGGTGATCAAACACTTCCCATCGAAAATCCTGCAAAAGGATCTTCATTGCCGCTGCAGAGTGCGGCCGAGAATTGTCAAGAAGAAAGAACAGCACGACAGTTGTCTTATGTGGGCTGCATGACATCAGGCAAAATATCTCACTAGGTCCTCATACTTTGCAGAAGACACTTTTCAGGTAGACATCTTTACGTACTCACTGTGAACTCAGAGCTGACAAGAGCTACGTGGCACGATCGAAGGGCATAGTAGAGATACTGCCCAACACATCTGTGAAAATCTTTATCGGATATTCACAGTGGTTCCCATTTCGCGAATGATCGGACCTTACTATCCGACAATACCCTCATATATTTGATATACTCTTTCTACAGGGTCAATCAATAAACTATTCTCCCAACCAGTTTCAATAACAACGACAATCAGTTACCTTTAAAGGTAATGATAAACTAAAGGATTAATTTGCCCCAATGCTTCACTTTAGATTTTGCGTTTATTGTCACACCCTTCAGTGCAAACCACAGAACACGCAAGTGTAACAATGAGGGAACGTTTGCACTCGTTATATTTGTTATATAACTTAAGAATTACTTAATAAACAATAGGAATCTATGATTACTCCTTTAAACAAACATATTTAAGACCATAAACGATAAGGATCAAAGGGTAATAAAGTCTCATAGAACTAGAGCAAGGATCACCTTTTCAGTCTCTGAATGAAGTCGGTAGGTGACATATGGGATAATCAGACGTACATTAAGTGTTACACCGTAAGGATAATCACTCATTAAGAATTATAACCACAGATTAAAGAAAATTCATCTGAAGTAATTAACATCAATAGCAAATAATTACGTCGCAGCAAATGCATCAAAACCATGTCTTTCAGTTCTACAGCAATGTTGGGTCGTCGAATACGCCGGACTACAGACAGAGAAGGCTAAATTCTACCAAACAGCTATTTCTCCAAACCTAGCACTATCTTAATAGTGTACAATCCTTAGGTTATCCAGAACTACTCTAATTCGCCTTTCTTGGGAATAACGGTGGAGTAGATACTTAACCTCTTACTTCATTCTTCTGGAACATTGAGCGGCAATAGACGCTCGGGCAACTCTTACCCCAGCGTGGCTCTGGCAAGAGGATGGCTCCACCAGGAGGAGGAGACATTTACCCCAACTGGAAAGGGAACTCTGACACTAACAACTAAGTTGGACGAAGACCAGTTGGCGATTTTTTATTATTACCCAAAGCTTGCTGGCCAGCGGACGAAAATTATAGAGGCAAAGGTAATTTTATTTGTGCTCACAACAATAATTGATAACTTCTGCAAATGAGATTCCGGCAGAACTACCGCCGTAGTATCAATACGGGAATTCTGAACTGAGGAGAGCAAGTGAACAACGGTCTCCACCCAATACACCCAACATTTCAGACAGACCGAGGAACCGACTTCAGTCGTGGCTAGGAGGATTACCAAGTAGAAATTCTAGCACCACCTTAAATATAACTAAATAGAGCACTTAAATGCCACGGGGATCAAACTCCTTAACACAAGAATATGTACACAATAAGGGTTACTAAAGTTAAATATGCCTACGTTCGAAAATACAACATATATTAGCGAAGATTAACATAATCTCGCATTTCAGACATCCATAAAATTAATTGGCTACAGCTATCTCTCCGCCATACAGTACACGGCTATTTAAATATGTTACAACGTGATTGTCCAAACAGTGACCTACGCGGTCCATGGGAAAACAACGGCTTGCAGAAGATCGACAGCCATTTTTTTTTTTTTTTTTTTTTTTTTTTTTTTGCGACGCTCGCCTTAAGTAAGTCAGCATGGCGTTGAAATGCACGATCATGCAAGGGGGCAGTGACACACACACACACACGCAAGGCAATTTCCGATCACACGACCGTTGCACAAACTAGATAAATAATCTTACTTTTAGTGACGACACCACCTTCTGGAGGTTATTGGCAGTCGCAGACGGACTTCGTAGCTTCCCCACCCCAAGAACGGAAGCCAAATGTTGTCCCCAGATTTACGGCCTCTTGTGTCCTCACGCCCCGGGTTTTTGGGCCCATCCAGACATAGCATAGAGGGACCGAGCGTCCTGCTGCAGAACGGTCGTCCAGGGCCAAACACTCGTCTCAGCTGCCTCGTTCGCCCTCCGCACACCGTACACCGCCTCCTTCCACCGGGTGCGCTAGCAGCGCGCTTGTGGAGAGTCCGCAACGCCCTCTATGAAAGCGAGGAAACTCCAAAAAGGAGTAAACCAAGGGAAACAGGAACCGTGGCAAACGACAAGGTGCAGCTTCCCCCTCCAAAACAGACACCCCCCCCCCCCCGCTTCCCACCTTTGACGGAGGAAGGGGAAAATCCTCAATTACCGCCGATTTTAACGTGACTAACATGCACCCGGATTACTTTCCCACTATGCGGATGTCTCATTAATAAATTGACAGAGCTAACTAACTCCTGTAAGATATAGGGACATAAAAAACGTGGGTCGAGCTTACTCCCCCCCCCCCCCCCCCCGCCCACCAACTGGTGAACCGGATTGAGGTTCTTGAGAAACACTGTGTCAACGACTGTACCTTGAAAGGGTTGTCTAGCTTTATCGTAGCGAGACCTTTCCCTCTGATGCATCCACCGGATATTAATCCTAGCCTAATGCCTTGTAAAGTTGGGCATAATGTGTGCGATGTGTTGGTTAGTCACAGTAGCTCGCAGTTCGGCACTAAAGTGTATACTTTCATGCTCACTTTTCCGCTTCGTCTGGCAGTAGCTCTTTCAGTTGTCCCGTGCAAAATTTTACTCATAATTTAGGTCTTCCTAGCTTGAAAACTTGTGTCCTTTGTCCTAAGCTACGTGGCGAGTGTCTGGCACCCCTTCATGTATCGTTAACGTAGTCGGACCGCAAGCCAAAGTCATCTAGTATCGCCTGTATGAATAGTTTCGCGTCTTGCTGGTTTTATTCCTTTAGTACAGGAGGCTACTTAGCGATTCACCACCAGTAGCATCTTTCTTAGTCTTTGGCTGATTCATGGTGGTGGTCGTTGCATGCCTGCAACCCCTTCCTTTAGTAAACTGAACTCCATTGATAATACAGCTATCGTTCCTAAAATTCCTTTTCTCCTGCTGTCGTGGCTTATTATGAATCTATGTTGGGGCAGGCTCCTGAAATCAATTCTTTCTTCCCCCACCCCCATTTCATTGTATAATTGTTCAATGTTCAACTGTTAAATAAATGAGTCCTTTAATCTTCACATTCTACCGTTCATTACGTGATATCACCCTTACTGTCACAACAGAATAATGCAGAACTATAACGGTTGCTATAAGGTCGTGCAGGTCTCGCGCCTTTGATGATAGGATAAAGATTCAATATCGCGCTCCTGGCATGATCATTGTTTCGTACGGCACCGATAATAGAATAATAAATGGTTCAAATGGCTCTGAGCACTATGGGATTCAACATCTGTGGTCATAAGTCACCTAGAACTTAGAACTACTTAAACCTAACTAACCTAAGGACATCACACACATCCATGCCCGAGGCAGAATTCGAACCTGCGACCGTAGCGGTCACGCGGTTCCAGACTGAAGCGCCTTTAACCGCACGGCCACACCGGCCGGCAATAGAATAATAATTTTCAATTATCCCCCATTAATAAAGTGGGAAGTGTTCATGGCTCAATGTGAGTACGTCAGCACTAAATCCACTTGATGTGGTGGAAGTAGCGGCCTCTGTTTTACCTTGCTGGTTTAGAAAATATACCAAAATTAGAGCCCCTACAGTAATGGATAGTAACCTGTAAAATAAATACGAACCACCGCTTTTATCCATATTCAACAAAGTTATCTGAAACCACACACAGCCTATCCTGCTTTATAGGTTGTGGAAGCCACTGACTTCCACTCTATGTGTAGAGTCATGGTCGCACAACACCATCTCGCCTAGCTGTAGTGTCGTTAACGTCCAGTTACTATCCACGGACAGCAGCATACCAACAGGAGACAAGCTCGTTCACTCCCAGGAAACAAGGCATAACAATCTGCTCATTTTAATTTGGGCTACATATTGGTCCACAGAACCCATACAATTTTCAGATGAAAACATTGTCCGATACGGGCTGTAAAATTTAAAGTAAATGTCTGCTATGGACCAGTTTCGACTTTTCAGTACTATCAGGCACCACATAAACATATTATAACACAGGTACAACATAACACCTGATGTGTACAAAGATGCATGCAAGAAACACGGTAAGTATTGATGTTGTCAGTTTAATATACGATACAACCTAGTACTTGTATTCAGATAACCTATCCCTAACACGCCACAATACATATATCATACTAACCAGCTCGCGATTACATTTGTGAAGCCTTTTGTAAACACTAACATGATCTATATCAAATAATAATAAAATATTTATAATGGTCGTGGGGGAACCCCGTATAACGTAAGTTAAGTACCTGCTAAATAAGCAGCCACTGAGAATTCACATCATTTCATGCATCTAGATTAATCTTAAACTTGGGGTATGTTCACATTTAGACTAAAGTAAGAAACAGTTGACTCAAAATATATGAACAACCTGTCTCAAGATATAATGTTACATTGTTTGTTTGTATTGATAATGCTTCCATTAAACATAGTTCTCTGTTTATGGGATAAACAACAGCGATAACTACAAGCTTCATTTCCAAAATATAACACACATAACACCGGTGACAAAGTCACAGCTAAACAAACCTAACAGGAATGTCAACTTGACAGTTATAATAGCTAAAACAGAAAACGTCTGCCACATCTCCCGTGGATATAGAAACAGGGACTACCTGTGAAGCAAATTGAGAAGTAGCGGCAGCTGTTACGATAGCTGACAACGGCCGGGAGAACGGTATGCTGACCACATGACTCTCCATATCCGCATCCAGTGACGTTTGTCGGCAGACGATGACACGGCGGTCGGTCAGTACGGTTGGGGCTTCCGAGGCCTGTTCGGACGGAAATTTCTTGGATCTTTACAACTTCAAAATAATGCCACGCCTTCTGTCCACGGCACTGTCTAAACAGAATAAATCAGAAAACTGTCTGACTTTCACACACAACTTCTGACGACCACTTCCTGGCCAGCATTGCCTACGTGCTAGTGGCAACATTAAACTCACTTCAACTGACAATTACACACCAACTGCCACTTCCTCGTTTCGAAAACTAGCCTGCCTAAATACGGCGACGACGGCCTCGCTACTCATCATGTAAGTCAAACTCGCTACTAAGACCACAGGAAAAAAAAAAAATCTCGATCCGCCAGGCAATGACATAGTCTAGTAAATGCCGTTCTGTATCTCCCAGAGTTAAAAAGTAAACAAGTTATCAAGTTATTCTTTAAGTTCATTTAGTTTTACACAGCTACCCGTTAAAATTTCAACATCAATAAAGACACGAAACAATCAAATGTCGCGTATTGCACATATAATGTATAGTACGAAGAATAGATACTTCAATTAGTAGTCTACTTAATAAAGGCCGACATAGGTTGCGAAATTGAGTAGACTGAGCACCTGCAACGGCTGTGACCCGGATGGGCATCCAGTCGAACTAAGCTTGGATTACAGATGCGTGTACATCGTTCCATGCTGCTTGCACTCTGACCCAGCGCTAATCAATTGTGGTGGCTGGGGAGTGGGCGCATACCACTGCCGGTAACCCACGACCGCGCATTTCCAGTGGGTGAGAGATCTGGTAAACGTGCCGGGAGGGGCTGCAGTATCGAGTTAATGTAGGCCTTGACAGGGCGCCCACGCCTGGTCTTAACTTTTTTAAGCTGACCCCTTCTCACGTCCTGTCCGAATAGATGCAAATATATCTTCAGAATGTAATGGCACTTGAATTACGTAACCATTACGGCACCTCACCTCAACCTCTCGATACCAGCAATATTCTACTGTGTTTCTGTAGAAAAGTTAACATATTTCTGAGACAACATTTAGATTTGATTTCATTAATGTAGTGGTACTTTGATACATCGATATGTTTATATTGCAATGATATTATTCTTATGTGTACTCTTTCTTTTGTCACTATGATCTTTGTCGTATTTGTAACTCTGAATTTTGGGCGCGTAAGCGGTTATTAGGGAGTCAAGTCTTGGTCATCATGTTGAAAAGACATGTGCGGAAGATATTTTCAAGTATGTTATATATTGTGAAGTGATGTTTTGTGAGTTACGTGATATTGCAACAAAAGTAATAAAAAAGAAGTGTAACTTAAATTTGGAGTGCTGATTACCTTTTTACATCACCATTGTGCTAGCTTGCAAAAGTTCTTCAAGAATGGTTTATGAAACACATCTATAAAACTTTTGAATATCGCAGAATAACACCTAGGCCTCTTTGCATCCGAGCTTGGAATCATCACCACCTAGATTTTCGACGATTGAACCATGAGTTCACAACGAGACCAGCGTGGGAAACACGAAAGGATGAGTGGCTAGTTTATCCATTATTTCATGAAATGACTTTATTAACTGTGCTCTAATGACACCTGCCACGTAATGTAACTTTGTTGTTGCCCGAAAATGCAATATTTAGTGGCGTGAGCAACACTACTGTCATAATTAATTTTTGACTTTTGTTGTGGTAGGGTTGTTAGAACGTGGGTGCTCTTGCCGGGATAGGCAACACCAAATATTCAAAAAATTACCTGTAGATGTGTTTCAGGAAAAGTACATAGTGAATGTGTTATGAAAAATATCGACAAAAGGAGACAAAACCACAGGACGTAAAATGAACGCAAAAAACAATGGGACGACAAAGTATTTAAAATAAACACTACGACTGGATTCCGACAGAGAAGACTTCAGCTATAAGTTAAGTAAAAATTCTAACGAATTTTGTAATTTGGTACTGTCATTTTAACTGGTTCATTTTTTGTTAACAGTTAATAATGGACAAAAAATGAAGGCGAAGAAATATTGGAGGGGGGGGGGAATAAAAAATTCGATAGAATAGAATTAATACTGCAACTCCTGAATAAGCACAATGGAAATATAAATAATTTAAAATCTGAAATGAGGGCTGAAATTGACGAAAGGTTAGGGGAGAATTTGAATAAGCAATTAAATTAGCTAACTGAGGTCAAAAATACACTGGAAGGTAACTTAAAGGTGATAAAATCGAGGGTAGACAATATGGAGAAAAAAGTAATTGTTTTTGAAAATGAATTCGTTGCTGAAAATAGTAACAGAGTCAGGAAAATTCAGAAACTTCACAATGAAAATGAATCATTAGATGCAAAATTAGATGACTTGAAAGCAAACAATGTTAATGCAATCAGTAGTGTTGAGAAAAAGGTTGACAGTTTAGAATCAAATCTTACCAATTAAGTAGACACATTAAAAACTAAAATAAATCAAGATGAAGAGCATGTTGTTAACAAAAATTTGTACAGTCATGGACCAGTATGGTCGAACCTGTTAGTGAAAAGTTTTCCTTGTGATAATTTGCATCCAGTTGATTTTTTACACCATTGCAAGGACAGTTTGTGCCACGAATGTCTGATAATTCAAAGATAAAATTTGTCAAAAAATTTCGGGAAGGAGAGGCCCTATCCTGGGCTAACCGAAATTTCGATCAGTGGGAAACCTTTGCAAATTTTGAGAAAAGCTTCTTAAACAAATTTTGGTCAGAATCTGAACAGGGGAGGATTAAATTTGAATTTTTAAATGGATCTATTTTAATAGGGAGAGTGGGCACCATGAAAGCATTTTGTAAAGATCAATTGAGAAAATTAATACATTTAGATAAATCTTTTGATGAAATGACACAAATAGATGCACTGAAAAGAAGGCTACCTGAAAAATTGCGGTGGGATTTAGTTCATGGGTCTGATGATTCTTTGGAAATTTATTTAAAATATGCAGATAAATTGGATAGGGCATTAGAAAGAGGGAATAAGCAAAATTTTAACAATGGTGAACACCAACAGGGGGGGTGGGGGTGGTATTCAAACAGGTATGGAGAGTGGAGAGAATACAGAGACAATATATATGAACAACACAGGGGAAACAATAGGGATCATAATGGTAATGACAGAGACAGGGATAGAAATTTTGGAAATAGAAACAGGTGGGATGACAGAAACGGGGGGGAACAAAACTGGAGATCAAACAACAGAGAAAACAGGCAGGAAAACTCTGGACCACCTCAATGAGGGTCCGCAGTTTTTGGGCGAGAAAATTTAATCACAATAGGACCTACAATAACAACTGGGAATTTACAGACAGAGGAAGAAGGAGAAATGTAACTTATTACTATAATGAAACCAGTGAAAGACAAAACAAATACACACCACAAATAACTGACACTCATGTTCAACACCACGCAATTATACCAGATTAATACTTTAAACTTTGATCAGAAAGTTTGGGATACAATAAGAGAAAATAATCATGTTGAAAGCAATAAGGTAGCTACTTCTGAGAACAATCCAGATGAGGATATTGCAATTGCGCCAGAATTTTATAATTGGGTAGAGAATGAAAATCTAATTCTGAAGTATGTGACAAACATTACAGCTCTGATTTGAGTAAGTTATTTAATGAAAATGAAAAGTTATGTGAAGAGAGAGAGATGTAACTTAATGTGACTGTGGGTAGGATGCATGATGAGGAAAGTTCTGATTTTTGATGAAAATATGGAAGCTAATGATGTTGGTGAGAGTTGTACAGAGGTAAGTAATGGTCAGATTAATGCTGTGGGTGAGTATCAGGTATTCGTCAAGATTATTTCAACTGAAGTAGTGAAGCTATGTGATAATGAAGTTCATAATTGTGAGCATTATGATGAGGTAAGTGTGGTTAGTAATGAGAAGTGGACACTCATGCATCTGAAGAACAAGTAAAGTTAAGTCAGAGTAACCAATCTAATGTAGCAGAGGACTGTAATGTTGTGCCAGCTAATAGAATGAAGTATTTAAACCCACATACAAGTTCTTAAGGAAAAAGTGAAAAATTTTAAAAATATTATGGAACAGTTGCAATTACAGAACAGACAGGGAAGAGTTTTGGAACTATTTAGCTAAAATTTGCAGAAGGTTATATCCTCACTGGTGGCAAAGTGTAAAATGTAATGAACATCTGATGTATGCTCAACCTGCTGTATCCATAGATGATGTTAATGAAAGTGTCAGTGTGTGTGTGAAGCTATTAAAAACGGATAAGGAAAATAATGAGGGTATTTTAGAGAAACTGAAAATGATCTGTTACATGAACCATTAAAAGAAAAAGTAGAAGAATGTGAATTAGGGTCTTCATACATTAAAACTAAGGTAAACAATTTGGAGGGTAAACGTCTCATTGATACAGGGAGTCCTATTTCAGCCATTTCAGAAAAATTCAAAGACAGTGTTGATTTTGTTGAGGCCCCTGTGATGGGAGTAAAGATAAGAGGAGCTACAGGCAAACACAGTAAAGTCATCAAAAGTCAATTATTTTTATCATTTGAAATAGAAGATGTAAAATTTGAGCAGCGTTGTCTTGTTATTCCAAGTTTAGAAGAGAACATATTGTTTGGCATGGACTGGGTGTTAAAGGTAACTACGCCATTTAGCTGGAGTGAGATGAAGTTAATTGTGTGTGAACCCAAAAGCAATATTACTGTGTGTACACAACTGTTTATTATACACTGTGGAGAAGGTTGCAATCATGTCAGGAAAATCATAGACTATGAAGAGAATTTGTACTGTTATGATGACAAGCCTGAGCTAAATTTTTCTGGTAAAAATTATGAAAACCTAGTTAAAAGTAAAGTAGAGAAAGCAATTAATTTGGACAGTGATCAAAAGAGACAGTTGGAAAATTTATTGTGGAAATTTCTAGATGTTTTCAATGAAAAACCTGGAAGAGTCAGGAATTATCAATGCACTTTACACCTTAAAAATGATAAACATTTCTTCCTCAAGCCTTATATTATTCCTTTTGCAAAGAGAAAAGAAGTAGAGAGTGAGATACAAAAAATGGAAGTACGAGGTGTAATCGAAAGAAGTGACAGTGATTATAATAATCCTTTGGTGGTGCAAAATTGTTAAGGATTTCGTGGCCACTTGTTGACAAACTGCCTATTGGCTTCTGTCTCGGGTTCTTCGGCCGACGTTCGTCTAATGATTTTTCTGACGTTTCGCCAGCACGAGTGGCTGGCGTTGTCAAAGCTTCACCCTCCATTGCCGGTGGTGAACTGGAGCCGAGCTCGCGGCCGCAGACTGTATGTACCTGGCGCGCCAACGTCCGAGGGCTTCTCCGCGGTCATTCCCGGTGCGGTTCTCCTCTTGCTACCTGCGACGGTCGTTCGCTGCATTCCGGGAGCCAGGATCCGTTTACCTTAAGGCTTTCCTCTTTCTTGTTGAAACTGTTCGCGTGTTTTTGGATTTCTACAGCTTCTCTAAACAAGCGCGTGTGATAGTGCTTCTCTACAGCCAGAACTTCCGTGTCGGCGAATTTTATTACGTGGTCGGTCTCATTCAGTGCGTGCTCTGCCACGGCCGATTTCTCCACTTGCCCCAACCTGCAATGTCGCCTCATGCTCTTTGATCCTGGTGTTAATGGATCGTCCAGTCATTCCGACGTAAACTTTTCCGCATGTGCATGGTATACGGTATATTCCAGACATTGCAAGTGGGTCTCTTTTCTCCTTCGCCGATATAAGACACTCTTTGATCTTCCTTGTCGGTTTGAAAATCGTCTTTACCCCATGTTTGCGCAATATACGGCCGATTCTGTCCGTCACTCTGGGAATGTATGGCAGAAAGGCGTACCCGACATTTCTTCTTCTGGTTCCTTACTTCGCCGAGTGTTTGGCTCTGTTACACTTCTAATGTAATTTGTGGAGTACCCATTGCTCTTCAGAACAGTTTTCAGGTGTTGCATTTCTCGTTTGAGGCGTTGCAGCTCACATATTCGTCCTGCTCTCGTTACGAGCGTACTAATCATACCTCTTTTCTGGCTCGGGTGGTGGTTTGACAGTTTGTGCAGGTATCGGTCCGTGTGTGTCGGCTTTCGATACACGCTGTGTCCCAGGTTTTCGCCGTCCCTTGTGACCAGCACATCTAGAAATGGCAGTTTCTTGTCTTTTTCTACTTCCATGGTAAATGTTATGTTGGCATGGAGGCTGCTCAAGTGCCTTAGGAAGTCACCGAGCTGTTCTTCACCATGGCTCCACACCACGAAAGTATCATCGACGTACCTGTACCACACCTTAGGTTTGCAAGTCGCCGAGTCCAGTGCCTGTGCTTCGAATTGTTCCATTAAGAAGTTGGCCACCACTGGACGGAGAGGACTACCCATGGCGACGCCTTCCAGCTGTTCGTAGACATCACCACTCCACGTGAAATAGCTCGTGGTGAGACATGCATGGGAGAGCTTTTTGATGTCTTGCGGGAACATGGAACCGATGTGCTCCAGAGCGTCACTGAGTGGCACTTTCGTAAATAACGAAACAACATCAAAGCTGACCAGTATGTCGTTTGGTGCAAGTGTCAGTTCCTTCAGCTTCTCAATGAAATGTCCTGAGTCCTTAATGTATGTGTCGGTCTTCCCCACGTGTGGCTGGAGCAGAGAGGCCAAGTGTTTTGCCAGTTTATACGTTGGTGAGCCAGGAGCGCTAACGATCGGTCTCAGTGGAATGTTGTTCTTATGGATCTTGGGTAATCCATACAGCCGAGGTGGTAGGGCTTCTGTGTTGCGCAGGTTTCTCTGTATGTCCGCTGGCAGAGAAGACGCCTTGATTAATCGATTCGTATTCCGAGTGATCCGCTGCGTCGGATCTGCATTTAGTTTTCGGTACGTCGTCGGATCTAATAGGTCTCTGATCTATTGCTCATAATCTTCGGTCTTCATTACGACGGTCGCATTCCCCTTATCGGCAGGCAGTACCAATATACTCTTGCCGGCGTTGAGATTCTTAATGGCTTGTACCTCTTCTTTCTACAGGTTGCAAGCTGGTGGTTTTGCTCGGCGCAGTATCCTGGCTGTTTCAGTGCGTATTTCCTCTGCCCTTTCACAAGGAAGGGTCCGAATGGCTGCTTCGGTGTTGGCAATGATGTCCTCCATAGGTATAGTTCTCGGGACGATAGCGAAATTCCCTCCTTTTTGAAGAACAGACACTTCCTCTTCGGTCAACTGTCGTTCAGTGCGGTTGACCACTGTGTGTGACATGTCGGGAATCGCCTTGTCGGTGTGCTTCCGGCATCTTTCAAATTTTTTCTTCCGCCGCTCGGTACAGCGCTCGCGTTCGTTCTGCATGCTCCTGTGAGTGATGCTGTCGATCTTGTCCCAGTCGTCTCGATGCATTCTGCTACTTAGTTCAGAAGTTCCTGATCCGTTCTTGCCAAGTCTCTCCGCGTTGTATGTATTCGCTCACGAAGAAAAGCTCGTTCCATTCTGTCATAGATACGATGTGCTTGAGCGGTGGTGAATAGGCGCTTACATCTCAAGAACTTCGGTGTAGCACATTCATCTCGGCATCGTGACAGAAAGGCGAGAGAGGACATCAGTTGCGCTTTCTTCTTCCGTCGTTGGTCAAGGCGTCGGTACAATCTGCAAATCTCCTCCCCGTAGAGGCGTAATACAAAATCGTTAAGGCTTTCGTGGCCACTTGTTGACAAACTGCCTATTGGCTTCTGTCTCGGGTTCTTCGGCCGATGTTCATCTAATGATTTTACTGACGTATATTGTATTTTCGGCCGTATATTGCGCAAGCATGGCGTAAAGACGATTTTCAAACCGACAAGGAAGATCAAAGAGTGTCTTAGATCGGCGAAGGAGAAACGAGACCCACTTGCAATGTCGGGAATATACCGTATACCATGCACATGCGGAAAAATTTACGTCGGAATGACTGGACGATCCATTAACACCAGGATCAAAGAGCATAAGCGACATTGCAGGTTGGGGCAAGTGGAGAAATCGGCCGTGGCAGAGCACGCACTGAATGAGACCGACCACGTAATAAAATTCGCCGACACGGAAGTTCTGGCTGTAGAGAAGCACTATCACACGCGCTTGTTTAGAGAAGCTGTAGAAATACAAAAACACGCGAACAGTTTCAACAAGAAAGAGGAAAGCCTGAAGGTAAACGGATCCTGGCTCCCGGAATGCAGCGAACGACCGTCGCAGGTAGCAAGAGGAGAACCGCACCGGGAATGACCGCGGAGAAGCCCTCGGACGTTGGCGCGCCAGGTACATATAGTCTGCGGCCGCGAGCTCGGCTCCAGTTCACCACCGGCAATGGAGGGTGAAGCTTTGACAACGCCAGCCACTCGTGCTGGCGAAACGTCAGAAAAATCATTAGACGAACGTCGGCCGAAGAACCCGAGACAGAAGCCAATAGGCAGTTTGTCTTTTGTGGTGGTTTCCAAACGTGGAGGGGGTGTTAGACTTGTACTTGATTCTAGGCACCTTAAAAAATTTTTGAATAGAAAAAATTATCATCCAGAAAACATAGATGAACTGTTACATAAATTTGAATGTGTGAAATTCATGAGCAGCTTAGACTTAACTTCAGGCTTTCACCAAATTTCCTTAGAAATAAATTCTAGAAAATATACTGCATTTTTCTATGGGGGAAAAAGTTGTTGTACCATTTGGACTGTTTCTGTTGCTGAGTTTATTAGACCATTAGATCTTGTTTTGGTGGATGAACTACTGTCTAATCTTACTGTATATGTAGATGATATTTTGATTTCTGGAAAAACATGGGAAGAACATTTTGAATTGCTAACACAGGTGTGTACAAAATTAAGGGAAGGGGGTAAGTGAATTGAAATTTCTGGGACACATTATTTCGGAAAAGGGGATTGAACCTGACAGAGAAAAAATTGAAGCTATAGAGAATTTTCCTGTTCCTAAAAATAAAAACAATTAAATCTTTTTTTTTTTTTTTGGTCTTGCTGGATTTTACAGAAGGTATGTCAGTACTCATGCTATGAATGCTTCTTGTTTATGTGATCCATTAAAGAAAAATACTGTCTGGGATTGGTCATCTGATTGTCAAAAACCATTTGATGAGATAAAGAAACAACTTTCACAGAGCAGAATTCTATATAGGCCTGACATGTCTTTGCCCTTCTGTTTGATGACTGACAGCAGTGATGCGGGATTAGGAACACACTTATTTCAGGAAAAAGTCATAAGAGATCATATTGAACACCATTCCATTGCATTTGCTAGTAGAGTATTACAAGAGTATGAAAAGACTTACACTGTGACTGAAAAAGAACTTTTGGCTATACATTGGGCTTTCAAGAAATTTAAAAATTATGTTCTGGGACACAAAGTGATTGTTTACTCTGACCACAAAGCACTAAGTTACCTACAGGAGTGTAGGTTTTATCATAGTAGAATCACCAGATGGGCATTACTCTTGCAACAATTTAATTATGACATTAAATATATTAAGGGGAAAGAAAATGCTATTGCAGATGCACTTTCTAGGTCACCTATTGGGCTAAATTTTGATAATGAAACAGGTATTGATGACAAAAATTTCAAAATTTTGTATTTGAAGGGGATAAAAGAGGAAGGAGAAATTTTAAAATTTGTAATGACATTAGGAGACACCAAAACCATGATGAAAAATGGAAATTGGTAAAACGTTATTTGGGAGTTAAGCAAAAGGTAGATGATTATTATAAGGTACACAAAGAGATACTTTTCAGAATATTAACACCTGATTTGGATGACTGGAAATTATGTTGGCCTGAGCAGCACAAAGACACATTAGTTAAGTATATACATGAGAGCTTTGGACATTGTGGTTCTGTCAAATGCATACAAAAGATTCAGGAAAACGTCTACTTTTATAATATTGCCAGAAGAGTGAAGAAAAAATTAGCAGCCTGAGACCGATGCCAAAGAGTAAAGGTGAGTAATCAAACATGCAGAGGGATGATGCAAAATATTTTGCCCAGCAAAAATTTAGACCTGACAGCTTACGACATTTATAGGCCCCTCCCAAAGTCAAAAGGAGGTTACAGTTATATCTTTGTGATTGTTGACATATTCTCAAAATTCATCAAATTGTATCCATTAAGGAAAGCCACAAGTAAACAGATTACATCTAAATTAACCAGTGATTATTTCAATAACATAGGTACTCCACAAGCACTCTTGTCAGACAATGGCTCACAATTTACATCAAAAGTATGGAAAGATTTTGTTGAAAATGCAAAAATAAAACATATTTTGATTTCACTTTATCACCCATCCGGTAATCCAGCAGGGAGGTACATGAGAGAGATAGGGAGGTTGTGCAGAACATATTGTAGCAAGAACCATGTAAATTGGATTGAATATGTAAATGATTTCGAAGACATAATGAACAGTTTGCAACATACATCCACTTTTCACCATTCGAAATTATGTTTAACAAAAGACCTACTAGCTTTATTACTGAATATATAGATTTCCCAGTTTGTCAAATTTTGTCACCTCAGGAGAGAGAACAAATTGTAAAAGACACCATGAAAAAACAAGCAGATTACAGAAAGAAAAGACAGGCTTTCTCACTTTAATATTGGTGATTTGGTTTTGGTTAAAATGAAAGAAAAATCTAAACTTCAGAATTAAAGAAATGTTTTGACATTTGTATTGTAACACCCCACCCATCACTTATCTGGTTTTGGCGTGTGTTCACCCCAGCTAATTGACTAACAGATCAACAGAGAGTGCAAGACTGCCGCAATATCAGATAATACAAAGAAAGTAATAAGGCCCTGTGACTCCTGATTGAAGTACTGTGGCAGTTTTGACGTTAATTGATTCAGAATTGATCACTTTTAATTAAAAAGGGGTGCACATTGATGTTATATGCAGCTATTGAACACCAGATGCAAATGTTGAACATAAAATTAATTATGAAAGTGACTTGGGATTTCAACTACTTGATTGAAAACAGATGCAGTCGATTATCACAAATTTATTTTAACTCACGACCTTCAATCATCACATTACATGACTCTCCTACCAGGCAGTGGTAATAAATTGCGTTTGCATGGAGTTAAGCTTAATAACTCAAAAGTAATTCCTATCGACTGACCCAGGCATAATGCGAAGTGCAAGAAGAATTCTACGGTACACGGCCCATGAAACCCTCATGGAAACTTTGCTGACGTGTTCCAACAAATTAATCAGTGGCCGGAGCGGGCGCAATATCACCGAATACAGTGTGGCGGAGCAGCGTCGTTGTGTGGACGTCGGCTGACCTCGTGGTGCTGCAAGGCTGTGCTCATCTATTCACTCCTAGCTGTCTTGCTCAGTACATATCTGGACCAAACCTTTCTATCTCCAAGCTCAATCGTTCCATTTGCTAAGTCCTAAACTGCAGAGATGCTCACTCTTTCTCAGGCAAGCTGAGTAAAGAACGCCACATCCGCATTCTAGACAAGCTTGGAACAGAAGACCTCTACTGAGACTTCTCACAGACCGCTCTTTGCCTTGGTTTCCGCTCCAGCAAAATCACTTACGCCTATTGCAGTGCAAGTCGCGTTAATTATGCGTCGCTTCCCAGCGCCGAACAGTGCTTCCGCTGGGAAGTGAACAAATTCCCACAAAGTTTCCCTTCCTCTCAACTTCTGTTATTTAGCTGCTCCCAGGCCACCCATCAAGGTTAGCGTCTGCACAACACCAAGTTTTCTGGAATTCTGACTCCCAGGAGAGTACTTCAAATTCCTTGGTCCTATGTTCCCATCGGAGGCCGATGTATTTCATGCTGTCGCTCTTCACCTGATTTACTTCAGGCTCTGTGGACAATGAATTCAGCGTGAAGTTGCTATAGTCACGAACACGCATATTTTGACCTCTGTTGACCACTCCACCATTGCTTTGTGTGGCTTTCTCGCATGTTTCACAGAAAACTGGAAGATGGATATTTATCAACGGGCGTACAAGTTCTCCATCTGTTTCCCGGTACACCAGCATGGAGTCGGGGTCAACCACCCACTCACTGTCACTCATCTTAAGGCGGCTGGAGGCCACGCACTGTTACCGCTTTCTCAGAGCGTGAGCCGCCCTAAGCTGCCTATTGTTGCTTCCCTTAGCTGCTCCCCCAGCCGGCCACGGTCAACTCTAAATGCTTCCCTGGGATAAACTAGCGTCCAGTAAAGCGACTCGTTTCCACAAAGTTTTCATGTCGTGTGAATTAGTTTAAAAACCTTCACCCGACATTAATTATTCCACTACGTCCATACTGTACCCTCTACAAGATGCATTCTGCCTCGTCAGTCATTTTGTTCAGCCCTACTGTTCGCTCAACGTGAGTTAGGTGATCTTTAATGACTTCTTTTATGGACATAGTTCTTGCCATTTTACAACATAGGACCATTTGAGGTGAAAGAAAATCCTCACCCAAATGCTTACAGATTGATCTATCCAAAGTCTAGGAAATTATTTGGTTTGAGGAATGTAACTGAATTGAAACCTCACAAGTCTGATACCTAGAATGAAATTTGCAAATCTCAATAACCTGGAATACATGGGAAATTTTTCACATTTTATATTGTTTATGAAGTTTGTTTCCTATCATGTGATATGGAAACTATATATACTACTGAAGCTTACTTAATGCAATTTCTACAATTTCTATTTTGATGACATGTAATATACGTACTATTAATTGAATATATGCCTAGATATAAGAAAATATTTTTATGGTTGCTTCTGCATTTTATTTTCTTTGTGTGGTAGGACATGTGCTATTTTAGTTGTAGTTTAGTCATGTTAGTTATTAGACATTTTGGTGAACATTTTGACATTCATATTTTGTGCTTACTATTGTTTAAAAATGCTCTTGAAGTATTAGTAGTATGACATGTTAAGGAAGTTATGTGTGGTGAGCCGTTGAGTCATGAACAATTACTCATTTGGATAACATAATGTTTATGGAAGAGCCTATTATGTATACATGCTTAAATTTGTGACTATTTTCTTCATGTGCTGATGTAATTTATGCTAAACACACTTTGTTGCCGTTATTACATTTTCTGAGCCTATATGTTGGAACTCACCGGAGTTTGTGCTTAGACACGTTATGAAAAGACTGAAATTGGAATATTATGGACAGTCTATGCCTGCTTATTTGCCTGCTTGACAGTTAGCATGTGGGAAATTGAGAAGAACTTTCCACACTGTGGAATTAAATCATTCTTTTGTGTATTATTGGTGAACCATTCTGTCTGCCTATGGAGGCAACACACAGATACTAACAATTTTCATTTTTCTTATTTTTGTCTTTGTATATAACATGTTTAGGATTAGTGTAATACCTTTTGATATTGTGCATAATATGTTGATGAAATTAGGAGGATGCTTGTTGTAAAATCCAACCTCTGCTTTTGTCATTTTGTGAAATCTAACTGTACGCAAATTTTTTATATGACGTATCTCATCTTAACTGTTACAATAATATTTCTTCTGTGTAGCCCTGAGCACTTTTCTTCCTTTGTACATGTCATATTGAAAGGTTTTTATGCTACAGTTAGACTGGATCTGTATTGGGGATGTGAATATTGGGATAGACAATATATATGAGTGATGGGTTTCTTAAGCTACTGTAGGGGGATTATCACAGTCGTATGTTCTGCCATGTCTGCGTTGTATTTTATATTGGTGGGCGGCTGTTGATATTCTGCTCTCAGTTATATTTTTTGAGCCCTCCCCTTTTATTTCTTATCCTACTGCCTGTCACTGATTCTATTCTATTTTTCTTCTTCTGCTGATGAGAGGGGGCTAGGCTGAACTCTCCAGTAGTACCTATTTCTATCTTTCTTTTCCATCCACATATTATGAGGTATCGCTCCTCCCTTGTTGCAGTGTCTATAATTGTATCATGTCCTCACGCTCTTCAATACAGATCAACAAGCAATTGTTTTCTCATGTGCTGCCTGGTAATACTTTTCTTTGTCAAATTTCCATGTTAATGTAGTAAACTGTATCTGGTTGAATAACTTTGAAATTAATTTCTAGATTTATTTATACACTATCATACCGTATTATAGTAGAGTAAAAATTCCAATTACTTTCACATCAGAATGTTGAAGGCCTATGGATAATAAAAGCTTACTTATGACATGTCACAAACAAGATTTTTTTAAAGTAATGTTAGAAAATGAGAAATTTAATATGTGTTGTAATATATAGAATTTTTATTGAATGTGAATAATTGTTAGACTATTATAATCTTTCATATTGTTTCTTTTATGTCATTCTACTAGTGTTTGATCATTTTTGGTGACACGACATAACATTGAATATTTGTGTAGGAACTTATACTGAACTGAAGAGTAAAGCCTATGTAATAATTTCAGGTCAGCTACCTGTGTAGATAAAGAACCCACCAGCTAAAAGGAACTATGTAAAGGGAATACCTATGGACCTGCTATCAGAGGAAAAACTTAACTAGGAGAACAGGAACTACAGTGGTGAAATGGACAGTGAGTTATATATATAAATGATGGACTGAAAATAACAATTGGACTCTTGTTTAAACATTTTTAACACTTTTCTTATTATATTGCCACGAGACATATTCTGTGCTCATGTACATAGTTGTAACTAATATTCAAATATTTTTTGAGTTTTTCTTTGCATACAATATGTTACAGATTAACAGATTACATTTTGATATTTATGTGTACTGTTGTAAAGAGAGTGAAGGGAGGCCTGTTGTAAAATTTAGTAATTTTTGGAAGTTTGAAAAGATATGGTTAAAGCAACTTTTAATCTATTAAATTTCATTTCTTTAATATTATACCATGAGGATCAATAATCTCTATGTACTGTTTCAAAGACACTATTATTTTATATAATGATTACTGTAACTTACTAACTTGTTATTTTGCTGTTTGGGACACCCAATCCCATGCGACTTGTGCATGGAATTGTGTGTCTGTGTGTGTGTGGGGGGGGGGGGGAAGGGTTGTAATGGTACTTGAATTACGTAACCATTATGGCACCCTACCTCAACCTCTCGATACCAGCAATATACTACTGTGTTTCTGCAGAATAGTTAGCATATTTCTGAGACAACATGCAGATCTGATTTCATTAATGTAGACGTATGTGGATACATCGATATGTTTATATTGCAGTGATATTATTCTTATGTGTACTCTTTCTTTTGTCACTATGACTTTGTCGTACTTGTAACTCTTAATTTTGAGCACGTAAGCGGTTATTAGGGAGTCAAGTCTTGGTCAACATGTTGAAAAGACTCAACATGTTGAAAAGACGCAACTTGTAGTCATTTTATAAAATGTGAACTTTAACAGTGAGGAAGATATTTTCAAGTACGTTTTATATTGTGAAGTGATGTTTTGTGAGTTACGTGATATTGCAACAAAAGTAATGAAAAAGAATTGTAACTTAAATTTGGAGTGCTGATTACTTTTTTACATCACCATTGTGCTAATTTGCAAAAGTTTAATCTTCAAGAATGGTTTATGACACACATCTATAAAACTTTTGAATATCGCAGAATAACACCTAGGCCTCTTTGCATCCGAGCTTGGAATCATCGCCACCTAGATTTTCGACGATTGAACCATGAGTTCACAACGAGACCAGCGTGGGAAACACGAAAAGATGAGTGCCTAGTTTATCCATTATTTCATGAAATGACTTTAATAACTGTGCTCTAATGACACCTGCCACATAATGTAACTTTGTTGTTGCCCGAAAATGTAATGTTTAGTAGCGTGAGCAACACTACAATCAGAATTAATTTTTGACCTTTGTTGTGGTACGGTTGTTAGAAGAAACACACCCTGAATAAATTCACTTTTTCGCTTATACGTAAGGTCCAAAAAATGATTAGTAACCCTTACTGTGATTTAAAAAGGAAGAGAACGCACTGAAGGATAGCGAGAGCTTACTTTGCCCGACGGGAAGAATAAATGAATATTTAAATGAATTTTCTAATCACAGAGACTTGTAATAAGTTCATAATATGATTTCGAGGACGTTCAGATAACCCATCTCGTATGATAGTTATGTGCTATGAGTGTGCATGGCTGAGTCTGTTAGCCTAACTTTTTTTATATTTACAAATCGGATACTACAGATGCACTTCAGTCACGTTGTACATAATGTGACATAGAGCTGGCTCTCTCGATTTGACTTCTGACCTGTAAAGCATGCAAATAAATTTCAGAGGCGTTCTGCTGATTGTAATACTGGGTCACTTTGTCTTGCATCTCTGCTGGAGGAAGAGATAGTATAAAGATTATTACTGTAGCGTGATGGAGATTGGAACAGACATATAATACCACGGGCATGAATTTGTCAAAGGCAGGAATTTGGAAAAACGTCATAAGTTTTGATTCAGTTGATAATGACTTCATCCAAATGATAAGCATTGGTACAATAATGCAGCAACCGACAGTACAAGAAACACTTGCTATAATGTATCACAACAAGAAAAAAATTGATCAACAACAATTCTATACTAATTGTAAAATGCAGGAAATATTTTACTAACCGATAGTGTGATTAATTAAACAGTCCTCCTATTCAGATGTACTACTAGAAACACGACTTTTTACCATCTGACTCTAATAGTAACCACCTCACAGAACAACGATCGCGAGTCTAAGGGTAGTTACATACACGTTAAGGATTTGAAAATGTAGCAGACAATATCATGCGAAGCCGCGCGAAGCAAGCCGGAATCTCAGCATACTTAATGTGAGAATGAACAACAGAAAATACTTTAAAGCAACTTACCATATTAAACGTCCGCAGCACAGTCGTAACACCGGGAAACCTCGACAGGAAGACGCAGACCAGACTCAGCTCGACTGCCTTTGCACCGATCAAGCAGCCAGCACGTACAAAACATGCGGACGCGCTCACTTCTTATTGGTTAATCCTACAATTCGCAAAGTGTTTCACTTCAGATATCCCTCGTAAGCTCCTCATAGACTATGATACCTTTTGTTATCCACTGCTCTATAGGGAAACGCCTTTGTAGTTTGCTTGCAGCTTAGAATGTCTGCAAGAAAGAATAATTCCCTAAGTTGTCATTGTGACAAGCAACTTCCACGTTATCTTCAGGAAAGGTGTCACAGAGACCTCGAACATACGACGAAAACATCGGCCTTAACACGTCAGGTGCCCAGATTACCAGAGATGATCTTGACATGTACCCACTGGCAACCCATGACATTACAACGGGTGCTGGGCACATCAGATAAGAATGATGATAGTGAATGTACAAAATTGTTATGGCTTTCGTGGCCACTTGTTGACAAACTGCCTATTGGCTTCTGTCTCGGGTTCTTCGGCCGACGTTCATCTAATGATTTTTCTGACGTTTCGCCAGCACGAGTGGCTGGCATTGTCAAAGCTTCACCCTCCATTGCCGGTGGTGAACTGGAGGCGAGCTCGCGGCCGCAGACTATATGTACCTGGTGCGCCAACGTCCGAGGGCATCTCCGCGGTCATTTCCGGTGCGGTTCTCCTCTTGCTACCTGCGACGGTCGTTCGCTGCAGTACGGGAAGCCAGGATCCGTTTACCTTAAGGCTTTCCTCTTTCTTGTTGAAACTGTTCGCGTGTTTTTGGATTTCTACAGCTTCTCTGAACAATTCGCCGACACGGAAGTTCTGGCTGTAGAGAAGCACTATCACACGCGCTTGTTCAGAGAAGCTGTAGAAATACAAAAACACGCGAACAGTTTCAACAAGAAAGAGGAAAGCCTTAAGGTAAAAGGATCCTGGCTTCCCGTACTGCAGCGAACGACCGTCGCAGGTAGCAAGAGGAGAACCGCACCGGAAATGACCGCGGAGAAGCCCTCGGACGTTGGCGCGCCAGGTACATATAGTCTGCGGCCGCGAGCTCGCCTCCAGTTCACCACCGGCAATGGAGGGTGAAGCTTTGACGATGCCAGCCACTCGTGCTGGCGAAACGTCAGAAAAATCATTAGATGAACGTCGGCCGAAGAACCCGAGACAGAAGCCAATAGGCAGTTTGTCATAGTGAATGTAGTTTAGCAAAGTGTGCTGCTCGTGACATCAACATCCGAATGCGTCCGTAGTAAAGCTATACAAATACACTCCTGGAAATTGAAATAAGAACAACGTGAATTCATTGTCCCAGGAAGGGGAAACTTTATTGACACATTCCTGGGGTCAGATACATCACATGATCACACTGACAGAACCACAGGCACATAGACACAGGCAACAGAGCATGCACAATGTCGGCACTAGGACAGTGTATATCCACCTTTCGCAGCAATGCAGGCTGCTATTCTCCCATGGAGACGATCGTAGAGATGCTGAATGTAGTCCTGTGGAACGGCTTGCCATGCCATTTCCACCTGGCGCCTCAGTTGGACCAGCGTTCGTGCTGGACGTGCAGACCGCGTGAGACGACGCTTCATCCAGTCCCAAACATGCTCAATGGGGGACAGATCCGGAGATCTTGCTGGCCAGGGTAGTTGACTTACACCTTCTAGAGCACGTTGGGTGGCACGGGATACATGCGGACGTGCATTGTCCTGTTGGAACAGCAAGTTCCCTTGCCGGTCTAGGAATGATAGAACGATGGGTTCGATGACGGTTTGGATGTACCGTGCACTATTCAGTGTCCCCTCGACGATCACCAGTGGTGTACGGCCAGTGTAGGAGATCGCTCCCCACACCGTGATGCCGGGTGTTGGCCCTGTGTGCCTCGGTCGTATGCAGTCCTGATTGTGGCGCTCACCTGCACGGCGCCAAACACGCATACGACCATCATTGGCACCAAGGCAGAAGCGACTCTCATCGCTGAAGACGACACGTCTCCATTCGTCCCTCCATTCACGCCTGTCGCGACACCACTGGAGGCGGGCTGCACGATGTTGGGGCGTGAGCGGAAGACGGCCTACCGGTGTGCGGGACCGTAGCCCAGCTTCATGGAGACGGTTGCGAATGGTCCTCGCCGATACCCCAGGAGCAACAGTGTCCCTAATTTGCTGGGAAGTGGCGGTGCGGTCCGCTACGGCGCTGCGTAGGATCCTACGGTCTTGGCGTGCATCCGTGCGTCGCTTCGGTCCGGTCCCAGGTCGACGGGCACGTGCACCTTCCGCCGACCACTGGCGACAACATCGATGTACTGTGGAGACCTGACGCCCCACGTGTTGAGCAATTCGGCGGTACGTCCACCCGGCCTCCCGCATGCCCACTATACGCCCTCGCTCAAAGTCCGTCAACTGCACATACGGTTCACGTCCACGCTGTCGCGGCATGCTACCAGTGTTAAAGACTGCGATGGAGCTCCGTATGCCACGGCAAACTGGCTGACACTGACGGCGGCGGTGCACAAATGCTGCGCAGCTAGCGCCATTCGACGGCCAACAACGCGGTTCCTGGTGTGTCCGCTGTGCCGTGCGTGTGATCATTGCTTGTACAGCCCTCTCGCAGTGTCCGGAGCAAGTATGGTGGGTCTGACACACCGGTGTCAATGTGTTCTTTTTTCCATTTCCAGGAGTGTATATCGCTCGTCTAAAAAGATGAGAGATTTCGACTACTCTGTGTCAATGTCTTGTTGCACACGCCGCTGGCGACACTTCTCTCTTTGCAGTGCTGCCATGCCGGCTGCCCGATGTGTTCTAGACATTATTCCAATGTCCATCTGGGATTTTGGTGTGACGTCACGTGTTCTGCACTGCTGTTGTAATAGGCCGTTAATATTTTATAAATTTTAGACTTCATTTACATATTTTAAAGTTTATTTGTGTTAATATTTGCCGTAAAAGTAACTTATTAGTGGATTTTCATTAATGTCAGTCTTTCTTCCTGTGTTATTGACTCGAGTGGTCTAATATTTGTGAGTGTGCTTTCGTCGTTCGTCTAAGCCTCGCGCCTCAGTAGTGTGTTTACATTTTGCGGCGTGCACTGCAGCTGTGGCGGTTATAAGCTAAGTACTGACAAACTTATTTGTGCTCTGTAATACAGTTATTAAATTTAATAGATTTCAGCGGTGTTGCGTGCCGTTTGTGGCGAAATAACGACCTAATAAACTTTTGTCATCGTTCGCTCGCTGTTTTTCATAGAGTTTTCAGTGTGTTGAAGTCGTTTAGTAAATTTAGTGCTTTAGTTTTCAAATGGCGTTTATTATTCTTTCTAGTGAAATATTTCAGTAAAATTTTCATTCGGTGTTTTAACTTCGCTTAGTGTTACAGTGGTCGTTTTAATTTTTTGGATTTAGCTAATAATTTTGTGAAGTTTTGCTGGTATTGGTTTCGGTTGTGTTGTAGTAGTATTAATACAAGTAGCTGCTTTCTTAGTAGGCAGAGAATTTCGAGGCCATTATTGTTAGTTCTTAAATAGTTCTACTGGTGTAGCTGAACTTTGGTAACGAAGACGTATAGTTTTGTTTCAGTAACTGTAAAATTTTACCATGAGTGAAAAGTGTGGGCTCTGTCGTAGGTTAGTGAGTAGTGGATTATGGTGTGGGATTTGTTCAAAGTATTTTCATTGGGGGGAATGCAGTGGGGAAGCCAGTGGTCATTTTAGGGAGATCCTCTCCTGAGAATGTAGAATCTGTAGTAGAAACAATGCACAAAGGAGGAACTAGATAGGTTGAGGAGGGTGAAGGGTTGTGGAGAACGGGAACTAGCAGTTGGCAAGAAGGTAGCTAGGAAGAGGAGGTATTCAGACAGTTTTACTTTGCATACATGCAGTAGATACGACCAACTGTCACAGTGGAGTGGAGAGGAGCCTCGAGTAGCTGTAGATGTAGGCAACTTGCAGCAGTCCTCAGCAATTAGGAGGCCTAGGTTAGTTGCAAAGTCTAGCAGAAAGAAGGTTCTGCTGCTAGGTAGTTCCCACGGTAGAGGTGTGGGCCAGCAGTTGCACGAAGTGTTGGGGAGTGAGTACCAGGTCACCAGCATTGTGAAGCCTAGTGCAGCGTTGACTCAGGTGACTGAATGCATAGGGGAGTTATGTAAGAAGTTTACGTAGGAGGATCAGGTAGTGATAGTGGGTGGAGCTGGGAACAGTCTCGATAGGGACGGGGAATATGATGTCAGTGGTGACTTGGTTCAGACAGCCACTCAAACTGGTGGCACTAATGTGCATTACGTGCAAGTGTTTCAGCGTCATGATCGGCCTCACCTTAATGCAGCTGTTAGGCGCGTTAATGTGGGGCTGGGGAGGGCACTGATGGCGGAGAGCATGGGTCACATTTCAGTGGTGCCAGTTGGGTCTATCAGTAGATGGGGTTTCACTAGGCATGGCCTGCACCTCAATAGGTATGGGAAGGGGTTGCTGGCTAAACTTGTAGGTGACAGTGTAGTGGGTGGTGGTGGTGGTGGTAGTGGTGTCACTCATGGAAAAATTCCTGTAGTAGTTGGTGTCAGAGCTACACCTTTTTTAGAGTGAAGTCAGCTGATACGTATACCTGCTTAAAGGAAGTCCCTCTAACTATGTGCTCATCTCCAGAGGATGTAATGTTTCCAAGTAGAGAAGGAATTAGCATATTTGATCAAAATATAAGAGGTATTAGAGATGAAGTTAGTGAACTGCTAATAGATGTTAACTCTGAAATTATTGGTATATCAGAGCACCACTTAAATAATTTGATAATTCAGAGGCTTCCTTTACCAGGCTACAGATTAGCTGGCTGTTTCTCAGGGAGTTCCTTGAGGGCTGGGGGAGTGGCTCTGTACGTAAAAAAAAACAGTGTTTCATTTGAGTCCATAGACGTATCACGACACTGCACTGAACAGGTATTTGAAAGTTGTGCAGCATTAGTTGAATTTAGTGAAGCTAAATTTCTAATTACTGTTGTTTATAGGTCCCCTAACTCCGACTTCAGAGCATTTTTGCTTAAGCTAGAGAGGGTTCTTGATTCACTTTGAGGGAAGTACTAGAAAGTAGTTATATGTGGTGACTTCAATATTAATTTTGTATATTACAAAACTATGTAGGAAATTACAAACTATGTAGGAAAGTTAATCCAACAGCAATAGAGAGTTTTTTAAAACTTGTCAAGGAACAAGAGTGGCAAGATGTTTATGGTGCCGATATATAGATGATAAATACAATGCTTTCCATAACACATTTCTCATGCTCTTTGAGAGTTGCTTTCCATTAGGACATTCTAAACGGGGTACTAGCAGTAATGGACAGCCCGGTTGGCTGACTAGTGGGATAAGGATATCATGTAGAACAAAGTGGGAATTATATCAAAATGTTAGAAGTAGTCACAATCAAGCTACAGTAGCCCATTACAAACAGTACTGTAAGGTGCTTAAAAATGTTATTAGCAAGGAAAAAAGTATGTGGTATGCAAATAGAATAGCTAATTCACAGGATAAAATTAAAGCCATATGGTCAGTTGTGAGAGAAGTGTCTGGTCAGCAGCACAACATCGATGATATAAAGTCAGTTCAGAGTAATAATATTTCTGTTACTGATAAATCAGATATATGTACAGTATTTAACAATCATTTTCTGAGCATTGCTGGTGAATTAAATAAAAATTTAGTTTCTACAGGAAATCATATAAATTTCTTAGCAAATGCCTTTCCGAGATTGACGTCTGAATTACTCCTCTGTGTTACAGACAAGAGGGAGATTGAGTCAATAATTAAATCACTGAAGATTAAGACTCTCATGGTTATGATGGAGTATCTAGCAGAATATTAAAGTACTGTGCTGCACATGTTAGCCCTGTATTTAGCCATATTTGTAATTTTTCCTTTAGGAATGGTCAGTTCCCTGAGCGATTAAAATACTCAGTAGTGAAGCCGCTTTATAAAGAGGGAGAAAGGGATAATGTAGATAATTTTAGACCTATTTCTATGCCATCAGTGTTTGCAAAAGTTATCGAAAAGGCTGTGTATGTAAGGTTAATTGGTCATTTTATATCGCACGATTTGCTATCAAATGTACAGTTCGGCTTTAGAAGTCGTTTGACAACTGAAAATGCTATATTCTCTTTTCTCTGTGAGGTGCTGGATGAGCTAAGAACTAAACAAAAAGTTTCGAACGCTTGGCGTATTTTTTTTTGATTTAACAAAGGCATTTGATTGCGTTGATCTCACAATATTGCTCCAGAAGTTGGACCATTACGGAATAAGGGGAGTAGCTCACAATTGGTTCACCTCTTACTTTAGCAACAGGCAGCAGCAGGTCATTATTCACAATGTTGATAACGGCTGTGATGTGGGATCTGAGTGGGGTACTGTCATGTGGGGGTTGCCCCAGGGATCAGTGTTGGGGCCGCTCCTGTTCCTTATTTATATGAATGATATGCCCTCTAGTATTACAGGTAACTCTAAAGTATTTCTGTTTGCTGATGACACTAGCTTGGTCGTAAAGGATGTTGTGTGTAACATTGACTCGGTTTCAAATAGTGCAGTACATGACCTCAGTTCATGGCTTGTAGAAAATAAACTAACGTTAAATCACAGTAAGACTCAGTTTTTACAGTTTCTAACACACAATTCAACAAAGCCTGACGTTTTAATCTCACAGAACGGGCATATGATTAGTGAAACTGAACAGTTCAAATTTCTAGGTGTTCAGACAGATAGTAAGCTGTTGTGGAAAGCCCACATTCAGGATCTTGTTGAAAGACTTAATACTGCCATTTTTACTATTGGAACGGTATCAAAAGTGAGTGATACTTCGACATGTAAATTAGGTCTAACTCTTCCCATTCTAGAAGGATATTTTGGGCTCAGAAACGGGCGGTTCGGGCAATAAGTAGTGTGAGTTCATGAACCTCTTATCGACCTCTGTTCACGAGTCTGGGTATTTTAACATTGGACTCTGAATATGTGTATTCCTTATTGTCGTTTCTTGTTACCAATATTAGTTTATTCCCAAGAATAAGCAGCTTTCACTCGGTTAATACGCGGCAGAAATCAAACCTCCATTTGGATCGGACTTCCTTAACTCTTGTGCAAAAAGGTGTGCAGTATACTGCTGCATCCATTTTCAATAAGCTGCCACTCGAATTAAAAAATCTTAGCAGTAATCCACGCGCTTTCAAATCGAAACTCAAGAGTTTCCTCAAGGGTCACTCCTTCTATTCTGTCGAGGAGTTCCTTGAAAAATTAAGCTGATTCTTATTGTATTCCTGATAGTGTTTACTTAAACTTATGGACTGACTTTTTTCCACGTTCATGAACATTTATTTTTATCTGTTATAACATTTCTGTTGTAAATTCATGTACTGACACGTTCCATGACCTTGGAGATTTGCTGCTCAATTTGGTCCTACGGAACTTGACGTGTAAATAAATAATATAAAAAATAACTTGTCTTGCTGCAATCAAACCCATTTCCTGTTTCTAGATGTGTGATGTGGCTGGATGGTCCTGAACGGCAAAGCTTCAAATGGCTCTAAACACTATGGGACTTATTTCTGAGGTCATCAGTCCCCTAGACTTAGAACTGCGTAAACCTAACCTAAGGACATCACACACATCCATGCCCGAGGCAGGATTCGAACCTGCGACCGTAGCAACCGCGTGGTTCCGGACTGAAGCGCCTAGAACCGCTTGGCCACAGCGGCTGGCGACAGCAAAGCGAATAATATGCTTATCCCCTCAGGCATTAGTAACGTGGAGTTACTGAGATCATACATAGCATTGAGAATTGTCCTAATGTCACTTCTGCTTCTTACACGAGGTCTTATCGGGAACAAACACCATTAAAATTATTTATGAATGCGAAACTCACACAATAATCTTCTCTAACACACTCATGTTCAGCAAAACTGGACACTTTGAACGACTAAAGATAGAACGTTCATATTCACAGGACATGTACATTAGTATGTTCTTCAGAAAGATTGTCAGTTAACCATGTCAGCCCTCGGGTTCAAGGTCAACAGCGACATCGCAGACATACAGGTAAAATGCGCCTGCGTCACCCGTCGTCGCGATGAAATGAAGATAATGGATCAGTGTGACTTGAGCAGACGTGCTTGGATGCCTCGCAGACGTATGGGCGAACCGTATCATCAAATCAGTGAGTTTGAAAGAGAGTGCATTATTGTCATAAGAGCATGTGATGCTTCCATCTGGGAAATTGCTGCTCATGTCGGACGAAGTGTTTCGACAGTGCAACAGGTGTGTGCAGAATGGTTCATGGAAGGCCGTGATAGGTCGGTCAGCCCATGCCATTCATCCCCAGATCGACACCTCATCCGAATGAAATCGGCTGGACAGATCTGCTTTCTCCTCAGCTCTGGCGCAACAGTCGAACAATGTAAAGCATCGTACACTATCAGGGGTGATACTCGGCCGCCGTTCATTACTGCATGGCTTAAGTACGTATGCGTCATTCACGTCTGCCCCTACCTTTGACGAATGTGGAGAAACATGCTAGACGGCAATGGTGTAAGGAATGAAGTCGCCGAGGAATGGCATTAGTTAGTTTTTTTGGGTGAATCCATATTCTGATTGTTTGAAAATGATGGATGCATTTTGGTTCGCCGTAGACAGGCGGAACGACATCACAGTAAATGCATTCGCACAAAACATACATGAAAACTCAGGTCCTTATGGTGCGGGGTGCTATTGGTACAACGAAACATCACAGTTGGTGCATGTCGAGGGCACTGTAGCCACTCTAACCTACGTGAATGACATCATGGGACCTGTAGCTACACCCTTTCTGCACAATATTCCAGGCGCCATTTTTCAGCAAGACAACGCATGACCACATGTTTCTGCACTAACACTTGCGTTCATGGTGTCACAGGATGTCAGAATTTTGTCCTGGCCCGCCTGATCATCAGACATGGCCCCCTATCGAAACTCTGTGGGATAAGTTGAAACGATAGGTGCAGTGTTGTGACCCGATGCCAACCACCACAGATGAACTTTGGAACCAGGTGAACGCAGCATAGATGGCTAAACCACAAGACACCATTCGCGCCTTACAATTGCCTATGCCACCACGCAACAAGTAATTAGGGCCTATGGCGGACCCTGTGCTTACAAGGCAACAGGACACATGCTGAACCGAGGTCAAGGTGTTCTGTTTGTTTTTTTTTCTGAAGATGAGTGTAGATAAATTGTGGACAGTGTCAATACTACCTACATTGTGACTTAATGTTTATCATTTAAATATCGAGGCAAGTACCATGCAGTATGTTGCAAACCCTTCCTAAAGTGTCAGTTTTAATTTAAAGAAGTGCATTACTATTATATGACTGTAAGACTAGCGATCGGAGTTTATAGTATCATGTGGCAGGCAAAAAGCAGGGATGTACAGGGGATGGGCTAAAGTATGGAAAAACACAGCACATTACCATGCCTAATAAGGTGTAGGGAAAACTTCAACATTCAAAACAGCTCCCAGTCGTCTCGGAATGAATGAAATAAAGTTCTGCATGGTTCTCATGGTAATTATATACCATTATTCCTGCAAAATGGTACCAGGTCCATGTAACGATCACGAGGTGGACAACGATAACGCACTCTTCTCTTCAATGTAGACCGCAGAGCTCACTAATATTGAGATCCGGTGTGGTTCGTGGCCAGAGGGGATGCGACAATTCGTTCTCGTGCTCACAGATCAATTCTGCACCATGCGAGCTGTACCAACTAGAGCCCTATAGTCTTGGAACACAGCATCGACACTGACCAACAAACGTTGTAACAGTGTGAGTACCTGATCAGCCAACAGGATTAAAAAATTGTCCTTGTCAATAATGCGACCTCGCAGTGTAACCGTGGGGCCCGTGGAATACCACGATATAGCTGCCCCAGTCATCGGGACCCTCCGCCATGTTTCAGTCATGGGACATAGGCTCGCCCAAAATTGGAAACAGATGAAACAATACTCGTTCGACCAATGACATTCTTCTATTGCTCCGTAGTAGGTTTTATAGCTTCGCCCGCACATTTTCCTGTTATGGGCAGTGGCATCACTGATGGATGGTTTTGCAAATCCAGTTTACCGTGCAATTCCCTGCTTATGGAATCCCGTTCGTGTTATTTACTGGAAATTTGGATCGAGAGCGCGACACTGACATCCGCAGTGACTTTTTCAACTGTTGTCCTCTTAATTTTTATCACAGCCCTCTTCAACCACCATCTGTAGTAATGATGAAAACATAAATGCACAGAATGCCTTCATATTAATGTTTACACTTACGAGACATGGCTTCGAATAAAATACTGTTGGGTGCCGTAGAATGATTATTATCACGCCTTATGTTACCCTGAGTGCTCCTCGTCACTTCAAGTTTCACGTTGTGTCACTTTCGACCATCTGAAGATTAAGCACATACTCCAACACAGACGAGTACAACCCTCGATTATGTCCCATAAATGTTCAGTGGGATTCATCTCGGGCGACGTAGATGGCCAAACAATTCGCTCGAAATGTCCTCAATGTTCTCCAAACCATTCACGAACAATTGCGACGAGGTGACATGGCAAACTGTCATCCATAAAAATTCCATCTTTGCTTGGGAACATGAAGTCCACGAATGGCTGAAAATGGTCAACAAGTAGCCGAACATAACTGTTTACAGCCAATGATCGGATCATTTTGACCAGAGGACCCAGTTAAGTCCATGTAAATGCAGCCCAAACGTTTATAGATCCACCAACGGCATGCACAGAGCCTTGTTGGCAAGTTGGATCCATGCCTTCGGAGGGTCTGCGCCAGTCACAAACCCTGCAATCAGCTCCTACCAACTGAAATCGGGATTCATCTGACCAGACCAAGGTCAGTGGTCTGTCGTACAACCAATATGGACACAAGCCCAGCAGAGGTGCTGCAGGGGATGACATGCTGTTAGCAGAGGCACTCGCGTCTATCGTCTGCTACCATAGCCCATTAACGCTATATTTCTCCACACTGTCCTAATAGATACCTTCGTATACAGAGTGATTTATGTCGTCACTTCACATCGTACTGCTTCTCTGTTAGCACTGACAACTCTACGCAAACGCCGCTACTCTTGTCGTTAAAAGTAGACCGTCCGCCACTGCCTTGTCTATGGTGAGAGAAAACGCCTCAAATTTGGTATCATCGGCACACTTTTGACACCATGGATCACTGAATATTGAATTCGCTAACGATTGCCGAAATGGAATGTACCAAGCATCAATCCGTTAAAAGTCTGTTAATTCTCGTCGTGGGACCATAATCACGTCGGACACCTTTTCACATGAATCATGTGGGTACAAATGATAGCTCCGCCAGCGCGCTGCCCTTTTATACCTTGTGCACCCGATACTAAAAACCTTTTGTATATGTGCACATCGCCATCCCATATCTTGTCGCCGGCCGCGGTGGTCTCGCGGTTCTAGGCGCGCAGTCCGGAACCGCGCGACTGCTACGGTCGCAGGTTCGAATCCTGCCTCGGGCATGGATGTGTGTGATGCCCTTAGGTTAGTTAGGTTTAAGTAGTTCTAAGTTCTAGGGGACTGATGACCACAGCTGTTAAGTCCCATAGTGCTCAGAGCAGTTTGAACCATTTGAACCATATCTTGTCACCTGAGTATGTATAAGCATTTGAAATCTTGTGAATTTTTTTAGGGTGGTTTTTATAATTTTTGCATTAGTTTATTTTTATCCCCATGATTCTTTAGCTCTACATTAAAATATCGTAAATGGACGTTTGACACGTAGTGAATGTTTGAAAATTCATTGCTGAAACTGTCAGATGTGATGATCGACACAACAAAAAATATATTTTATTAAGCACCCAACTGTCATAAATGCACATTGAGTGAGTACAGAGTATTCAGGATGCAATTGGTTGTTAATGAGAGTGATAAATTGCTTAATGTGTTCTAGTCACTTATTTTTTCTGAGAATATTTGAATAAGTCTCCAAAATGAGAACCATTAACTTCAACGATGGAAAACGTGGTGTGTTCTGTGCGCTGTCTCCTAGATTTAGAACTACTTTTTACTGGCTCAATGCGAGCATCAGAACTTCGCGTTATGTAACTCAAATTAACTTAGGAGGAACGACATTTGATTGTTTGTCTCATTCGCCAAGGGTGTATTTATGCACATTCCCTCAATATGCGCTTTCGACACTTGGTTCCTCAATGAAATATACAGAGAGGGCCTTAAAAATGTAGACACTCTTTGATAGTTAATGTTAATGGAACAAAATAACATACTGTTACAACTCTTGCACGGGATGAAGGTATTTTATATGTTCAAATAGACGCCTGCTTAACTGCTAAACAACGTCGATGCAACTGAACTGTTGCCCAAACTACGGCCGTCAGTGTTGCCATTGTGATAACCACAGAGGACGCCTTGTGGTTTTCCACAGTACGTTCAGTGTAGCTGACTTCCGTTGATAAACTTCATTTTTCAAAGTCACTCATAGGTAGAAGTCAAGAGGTGTAAGGTCTAGAGACCGTGGTGGGTAATCAACAGCTCCTCTTCGATCGCTCCAGGTAGTAGGCTCTGACATCTCTGTGGCAGTCAGACGGAACACCATCTTGTTGTATGTAAAATCTTTCATTTCAAAACACTCCTAGGATGGCAGGTAAAATCAGTGTTTGTAGCATGTGAAGCTACAGCTCACGAGTTACGGTACTTTCAAAGAAGAATGGACGAATCAAAGCGCCCGGTGACAGACCGCGCCACCTATTAACAACTAGTAGGTTTATATGTTTGTCCAAATGAACGTGAGAATTTTCGGGAGCCCAGTACAAACTCTTGTGGCGGTTTACAGTCCCGTTCAGCTTGAATTGCGTCCCGCCAGACGAGATAACTATCCCTGCAAACCATTCTTCCTTGCGAAGCTTGCCTTCAAACCACTCGCAGTACTCGATCCTGCGCTTCGGGTCGCCCTAGTTCATAGCGTTCAGCGATATTGGAATGTACACTTTTCTCTTTGCAGCCTTCACAGTTTGTTGTACGCTTGATCGGTTTACCCCGCTTTAACCTGTAACTTGCATCACGGATTCTAGTGGTGACCTTGTAAAATGTTGCAACACAGCAGCTCTGGAAGATGGACTTGTTGATGTTTTTGGTCGGCCAGCACTTTCCTTATGCCCAGCATGAAGAGTACTATCGGCCTCAAATATAACCAGAATACGATAAATTGTTGTACATACTGGTGGCTAAGTTCCGTGCACATTACGCCATTGGCGTTGTACCTCCGTCAAGTTCTTGTAATTCTATTACCATTTCAATATGGCCCTGCTTTGCTCAAACAATAATCTTACTTCACTTATTGCTGTACTGCCGTCTGCTGGAAAAGATCTATTGATAAAACAATGGACTACGCTACTGTGCAAAATTGCAACGATGTCATTTGTTCCAAAGATATTAACTACCAAAGAATGTGTACATTTTTGCACTCTGTATTTGTTATTACTTCGTAGTCACACCCGACAGTTTGGGCAATGAAACTTCTGAACACTTTGTATACGAAAGTAGATAAGAAATGAAATCATTTAGGAATATAAGCTTAAGAGGTACAGAAAATACAAATAATCTAAGAATTATAAAAAACTCTGAAGATTAAACCGCGAAGTTTGAAACTCATAGTGCAGCAGTAAACATTTAGTGTGATGTTAGGAAGAACTCCACTTCCAATTGGTAAAATTGTTGTTTATTAAGCCGCATCATCAGAGGAAGAACGTTGAAAGGTCATTGGTATAGCTGTCGCCCCTAGTCAAAATTTACTATTCAGAGAATATCGTCAACACTATAGTGAGCGAAAGGTAAAGTAAAAGTGCCCCATATAAAATAGTTTGTGACACATTTAGTGAATGAAGTCAGATTTTTCCAACACTGAGAGAGAATATGAAAAATAGATAATCGCTATTCAAGATACCGTGTTTCCAGAAAGCAAATCGTTCTCTGAGGTGAAAGCTTTAGCCAAATTTCATTTTTCTTTTGCTAACACGCGGTTTCACCATACATTATCATTGTACCCTTCAGCGCAATGCATATTTGAAATGAAAACTTGTAACTTGTTGCTGGATGAGAGATGATGCTCCCTTATCACAGCCTCACTTATAATTCGTAAGTATCACGATTTTCTCCTTGTAACCGTTTTTGGTATTAGGTGTGTGATGAATATCCGTACATCTAACTTTTTTGAGATCTGGAAGAGTTCAAGGACTGATTGCTTAGTATTCAAAGAAAAATTAGGTACGGTGACATAGTGAATCATAAGAAAAACTTACCGATCTGTTATAATAAGCTCTCCAGGTAATTAATTGAATCAAGGGTATTAATTTGGCTACATGAACATTTCTGTATCTAAAGAAGCGATTTAATTTTATGCTGAGAGTGCTATGAAACGAAACAAATTAAAGTTGCACTTTCGTCTCCCATCCCTTTCACACAGACCTCAGAAGGTATCACCTAGCCACTGCGACTGTTCTTGCTGACGTTAGCCAATGCCCGTCTTTATGAGCTATCGATATCATGATCGAACTAATTCCGAGTGAAAGAATATCGCTGACCGTAATGCCGGCAAGAAACCAGAGTTCCGCAATTCGCACCGCCTGGAACGACGCCGTAAAAGCACGGACCGCAGGTGGCTTTATTGTTATCGGGGACATCGCAGTTAAGGATGGCTTTATGGCTTGGAACACAAGCTCAGATCGTGCCTCAGACACAGAATGGCGCTGTCAGTATCACAGAGAAAGCTTGACCATCATTTAATGCCGGCTACTTAAAAGTGCATTTTTACGTAGATGCAATGCAGGCAACACGTTGTTATGTACCTAAGTGTGTATCTCATTTCGCTTGTGCGAGATGATACAGATTGAAACTTCCTGGCAGATTAAAACTGTGTGCCCGACCGAGACTCGAACTCGGGGCCTTTGCCTTTCGCGGGCAAGTGCTCTACCATCTGAGCTACCGAAGCACGACTCACGCCCGGTACTCACAGCTTTACTTCTGCCAGTACCTCGTCTCCTACCTTCCAGATTGATTGCTAACTGTTGGGTGCTTACTGCTTCTTCTTCTTCGTCTACCTTTTGAGGCAATTAAACACTGCGTGACCAGTCATCAGTACCATCTCTATCTAAGCCATTTATTACTTCTTCAGCCACCTCAGTTGTGGGCTGGATTGTTTTAGATGCTCTACTGTTTGCCAGCGTAGAATTTCTTCCATTAAAATGAGACTAAGACACAAGATCGACGACTATGCAGATGGTTAGCGGTACATGAAATACATTGTGTAGGGTGTGGTAAGTCTTACATAGAACAAAAAGGCCACAGTTTCCACACTCGGTTAAGGGGACACGTAAGGGCAAATACACTCCTGGAAATGGGAAAAAGAACACATTCACACCGGTGTGTCAGACCCACCATACTTGCTCCGGACACTGCGAGAGGGCTGTACAAGCAATGATCACACGCACGGCACAGCGGACACACCAGGAACCGCGGTGTTGGCCGTCGAATGGCGCTAGCTGCGCAGCATTTGTGCACCGCCGCCGTCAGTGTCAGCCAGTTTGCCGTGGCATACGGAGCTCCATCGCAGTCTTTAACACTGGTAGCATGCCGCGACAGCGTGGACGTGAACCGTATGTGCAGTTGACGGACTTTGAGCGAGGGCGTATAGTGGGCATGCGGGAGGCCGGGTGGACGTACCGCCGAATTGCTCAACACGTGGGGCGTGAGGTCTCCACAGTACATCAATGTTGTCGCCAGTGGTCGGCGGAAGGTGCACGTGCCCGTCGACCTGGGACCGGACCGCAGCGACGCACGGATGCACGCCAAGACCGTAGGATCCTACGCAGTGCCGTAGGGGACCGCACTGCCACTTCCCAGCAAATTAGGGACACTGTTGCTCCTGGGGTATCGGCGAGGACCATTCGCAACCGTCTCCATGATGCTGGGCTACGGTCCCGCACACCGTTAGGCCGTCTTCCGCTCACGCCCCAACATCGTGCAGCCCGCCTCCAGTGGTGTCGCGACAGGCGTGAATGGAGGGACGAATGGAGACGTGTCGTCTTCAGCGATGAAAGTCGCTTCTGCCTTGGTGCCAATGATGGTCGTATGCGTGTTTGGCGCCGTGCAGGTGAGCGCCACAATCAGGACTGCATACGACCGAGGCACACAGGGCCAACACCCGGCATCATGGTGTGGGGAGCGATCTCCTACACTGGCCGTACACCACTGGTGATCGTCGAGGGGACACTGAATAGTGCACGGTACATCCAAACCGTCATCGAACCCATCGTTCTACCATTCCTAGACCGGCAAGGGAACTTGCTGTTCCAACAGGACAATGCACGTCCGCATGTATCCCGTGCCACCCAACGTGCTCTAGAAGGTGTAAGTCAACTACCCTGGCCAGCAAGATCTCCGGATCTGTCCCCCATTGAGCATGTTTGGGACTGGATGAAGCGTCGTCTCATGCGGTCTGCACGTCCGGCACGAACGCTGGTCCAACTGAGGCGCCAGGTGGAAATGGCATGGCAAGCCGTTCCACAGGACTACATCCAGCATCTCTACGATCGTCTCCATGGGAGAATAGCAGCCTGCATTGCTGCGAAAGGTGGATATACACTGTACTAGTGCCGACATTGTGCATGCTCTGTTGCCTGTGTCTATGTGCCTGTGGTTCTGTCAGTGTGATCATGTGATGTATCTGACCCCAGGAATGTGTCAATAAAGTTTCCCCTTCCTGGGACAATGAATTCACGGTGTTCTTATTTCAATTTCCAGGAGTGTAGTAAACAGCGTTCGGTACAGACAGAAACCGTGCAAAGCACAAGACATAAAATATAGAACAGCACATTCACGTAACGCATACAATCCCAAAAAAACATTTCCTTAGCATACTGGAGGAACCTGAAATATTCGGGCATCACTCGAGGGAGCCAGACAAACTGCAAAATAAACAAAACCATTTTGAGATACGTAGCATTAATGAACTTTATAAAGACATTTTATGGACACATACTATCATATAGGCTGAAACCGTTACACCATTGCGATGTTTACAGTGGCCGATGGAACCTGTCCAGCGACAACGAGACTAGACAATCAGCGTATTTGAAGTGCGCGCTAAGGTGATTCCGAGCCACAGAAGACAACGCGCTCTCGTGGAACACTCGACAAAGACGCACACCGGTATACAAAACTGAAAAATTTGTTCGAGACGTGAAGTGCGGGATTTTATTTCAAATTACTTCTAGTTTAGTGAACATAAATTGGTTTTATCTTTGTAACTGTTTTGTTTTAACGCACTAACTACTCATCTTTACATACAACATACAGAGAGCGGTACAGGGCCTTCTTATATGCGTGCGTGCACTCCTTTATAATTCGGTTCCTTTTTAATATATGTGCATGAGTGACTTATAGAGGCCTCTCTTACGACATACAGCTGAAGACACCGCCTTCCTTGCCATTGCCCCCACCCTGCAGCGCTCCCAACACCTTGTCCAATCCCATCTTGACCGGTTCACCGCTTCGTGCAACCAGTGGTTACTCAAGGTCAATCCCTCCAAAACCCAGGTGATCCTTGTAGGCGAAACCACCCCTTCCTTCCGCCTCCTTGATTTCTATCTCACCATCTATGGCCGTCCTATCGCCCTCACTCCCACCCTTAAGTACCTTGGCGTCACCCTCGACCGTCGCCTCTCCTGGACTCCCCATCTCCGGACAATCCAAGCCAAGGCACGCTCCTGACTCAGTCTCCTCAAGCTCCTCTCCGGCCGCACGTGGGGTCTGGGCCCTTCCACCATCCTCCACACCTATAAATCCCTCATCCGCCCTATCCTTTGTTACGCCCATCCGGCCTGGATCTCTGCCCCCCCCTCCCTTTTATAAATCCCTTCAAATCCTTGAACGCCATGCTCTCTGCCTCGCCTATTGCATCCGTCTCCCCTCCCCCACGCGGATCCTGTACGATCTCATTCCGTTCCCCCACCTCCTCCTTTTCCTTGAAAGGATGCGGATCCTGTACACCTCCTGCAAACTCGATCCTCCTCACCCGCTTGTCTCGCCCATCCTCTCCCACCCCCGCCCACTGCCGCGCCTGTATTCCCACGTCCCATCCGATCTCCATCTCTCCACCCTCCTTACCCTCTCCCAAGGTGGCTTCCGCCAGCTCCCCCTCCCTGATGATGTCCTCCTCCCCTCCATCTACCCCTCCTATCAACTTTGATCCGCCCCCCCCCCACTTCTGGTGTCCTTTCCTTTAGGCACCCACCCTCCCTTCTCTCGCCTTTTCCCCCCATCCCTTTTCCTTCATCCCTCTTCCCCTGGGCTTTCCCTCCCCCTTCCTCCTTTCCCCCATCTCCTTTGCACATGGCATCTCTGCTCTCCCCTCTCCCTCCCCCCCCCCTTCCTCATCCTCTCTTGGCAAGTCCCCAGACTCGCACACGCTACGCGGACTTTCGCGCTCCGGAGATCATCGCCATTAGTGTCTCGTGTGTGCCGTCGTGTTTAGAGTTCAGTGTTCACCGTCGCACTCCATCGTTCACCTGTGCCATCGTCTTCTTCAATGTTTGTGCGTCGTATCAACAGTTTGCAGTGTGGATTATTGTCGAGTGTGAACGGCTCCGTGTTTGTTTTTATGTGTCTACTGTTTTATTGCCCACTGTTCCGTAACTTCTGTGTATTCTTCCTGTTTTTTTCTCTCATTGTGTATTCTCTGGCTGAAGAGCAGCGTAGAATGCTGCTGACAGCCTGCCTGTTGTACAGGTTTTAAAATAACAATAAAGTAAAAATAAAAAAATAGTCATACAGCTGAAGGGGTAATCTTCAACTTCAAATGGTTCAAATGGCTCTGAGAACTATGGGGATTAACATCTGAGGTGATCAGTCCCCTAGACTTAGAACTACTTAAACCTAACTAACCTAAGGACATGACACACATCCATGCCCGAGGCAGGATTCGAACCTGCGACCGTAATTCGCGCGGCTCCAGACTGAAGCGCCTAGAACCGCTCGGCCACATTGGCCGGCTTCTTCAACTTCAATAGCTATTATATTCACCCGAGTTTTCCATACTTTTTGCTCATGGCGACACCGTTCTAAAAGACATAATTTCAATAGACACCGTATCAGTAACTTTAAAGACAGGGATTCTGTTGTAACAAATAATGCTTTAAAATCCACAATGAGATTTTCACTCTGCAGCGGAGTGTGCATTGATATGAAACTTCCTGGCAGATTAAAACTGTGTGCTACCCAAGCACTACTCAGGCCCCGTCCTCACAGCTTCACTTCTGCCAGTACCTCGTCTCCTACTTTTCAAACTTCACAGAAGCTCTCCTGCGAACCTTGCACAACAGCACTCCCGGAAGAAAGGATATTGCGGAGACATTGCTTAGCGACAGCCTAGGGGATGTTTCCAGAATAAGATTTTAACTCTGCAGCCGGACCGGTCTGGCACACAGTTTTAATCTGCCAGGGAGTTACAATGCTTTAAAATGTTCAAATGTGTGTGAATTCCTAATGGACCAAACTTCTAAGGTCATCGGTCCCTAGACTTACACACTACTTCAACTAACTTACGCTAAGGACAAAACACACCCCCACGTCCGAGAGAGGACGCGAATCTACGGCGGGAGGGGCCACGCAATTCGTGACATGGCGCCTCTAACCGCGCGACCATTCCGCGTGTTCTGCTTTAAGGATATATTAATTATTTCAGAATAAAAACAGTTTAATACCAATAACGCGTTTAGACTTTCTGGGGCATTCTCAGATTACAAAACAAGAAAATGATCTATTAGAAACAACTAGAGAAAGAGGCATGGTCGTGTCTCGTACGACTACCCAGATAAAATAAACTAAAAGTAGTAGAAACGTACGCAAAAGTGGAATGATATGTAACCAATCCTCCATAACGCTATATAAAATAGAAAACTGACGCAAAAGTAACTGTATATGTAACCCATGCGTCATGAGAACAAATGAAATGGAAAGTGGACCTAGTTAAAAGAAAACCCATAGTATATCGCCAATAAGGTACAAGAAAGTGGCGGAAAAATTTTAAAACTATCGCTTGTTGCCTTGCCCACAGCAGCGGACCCCGTATAGCAACACAGAATAGGACATCTCGCAAAAGAACGCTGTATGAGTTGCACACAGCACATAACATCCGTTTGGCGAGCACACTAATCTTATTATGACAGAGCAGGATCCAAACCTTGCGTACAGAGCAGCAAAACCGGCGCAAGGCCTGCGTAGAGCCTATTTACGGAATACAAAATCTACGTGAAACAAGTAAATTAAGATGCATTTATGCAAATCTTCGCAATCACATGAAACCGAAAATACAGTAAGGTATCCCTACAGAAAGCAAAGAAATAGGTAAACTGATGACATGATAAGCAGCGATTCAAAATATGTCATTAAAGCTCTCTAACATGCAGTAAAATAACTAAGTTCTTAAGTGCATTACAATCCATGCATTTAAGATCAACTAACCCAAACATGAAAAAATTAGGATCAGGTGTAGTCGAAAATATTGCAGGCATTCAGTAATTAAAAACAAGAAATATAAGTTATAAAATATAAAAAAGTAAAGTGACCTAAAAGAAAATAATTTTTCTGGAATATTAATATTTATATTTCATTTCTAAGTACTTTATAATTATATGTGAAACAACTTGTCACAGATTCATAACTTTTCAACATTATAATGAATACTCTACTACCGCGCGCCGCGGAATTTGAATCCCCACCAGACGTCATGGACGTCGAAGACCCCTAGAGGTCTCTGCACCATAGCGCCGTAAGCTGTGGCGGCGCGCGCCTCCTGGCCCGCATCTAGCGTGAGGGCGGCACAGTGGAACACGTGGTTGCAGCGGCCAATAGCGACATCCCTGACAGAGTACTTAAGCGCCTGCCTCTCGCTCAGCCAGCCCTCCATGGTGACCTTGTTCCTCTCCCATAGCACACCCATCCTGAAAGTAACTCCACCCCCGATGTTATGCTCGCTTCCTTCAACCTTTTTGCGGGACTCCATTGCCTTACAGGTCGAAAGCTACCCCCTCACCTTTCACCGCCCTGCTGACATCACCCACGCCTCTTCCTCCCTTCAGAAGACCATCACTGACGCTGTGGAGGCTCATGTCCCTACCAAACTCATCCACCCTCACCGCCCTACGCTTCCTCCACAGGCCGTCCTTCCTCTGCTCCAATCCCGCAGTCTCTACCGCTCCTTCCTCCGCACCCGTGACCAGGACACTCTCACCCACCAGCAATTACAGCGACACATCCGGAACCTCCTTACAGCAAAGAAACGCTGGGACTGGCGCCAGACATGCACACGCCTCAACTCCACCCTCCCTGTCAACTCCTCCAAGTACTGGTCACCCTTCCACCGCCTCCCCCTTACCCAATGTGGCTTCTCCACTGACGACCAGCTCCTTAACCTTACCAGTCTTCTTTCCCTCCAACTTAACTCCCGTCGCTCCGCTATTTTTGTTTCCCTTGACCTCCAGAACCCTTATGACCATGTCTGGCATCTCGGGCTCCTCTTCACACTCCAGACCTATGCTCTCCCCATCAACTTCATCCATCTCGTTGCTTCCTTCCTCTTCCATCGTCCCTCCACTGTGGCTATCCACAATTCCAACTCCCGTACTTGCTATCCCTCTGCCCGCATGCCCCAAAGTTCTGTCCTTTGCCCTCTCCTCTATCCCCTGCATACTGCTGATATGCCCAATCCTCCTCCAACTGTTAATTTTCTCCAGTTTGCTGATGACACCGCCTTCCTAGCCCTTTATCCTACCCTTCAATGGCCCCAACGTACCCTCCAAACCCACCTTGACCCATTCATCGCTTGGTGAAACCAGTGGTTCGTCCATATCAACCCCTCCAAGACCCAGGCGATCATCATAGGCCGCACCACCTGCTCCTTCTGTCTCCATGATTTCTACCTCACCATTTATGGCCATCCTATCCACCTAACTCCTACTCTCAAATACCTTGGCCTCACCCTCGACCGCCACCTCACCTGGACTCCCCATCTCCTTACCATCCAAAACAAAGCTCACAACAGACTCCACCTCCTGAAACTCCTAGCCAGCTAGATGTGGGGTCTGCATCCTTCCACCATCCTTCACACCTACAAATGCTTGATCTGCCTCATCTTCTGTTATGCCAGCGTAGCTTGGATTTCCGCCCCTCCACAGTTCTATAAAGCCCTCCAAATCCGCGAACGCCATGCACTCCACCTCGGCTTCTGCATCCGCCTTCTGTCCCCCACACACATCCTCTATGACCTCATCCCCTTCCCCCACCTTCTCCTTTTCCTTGAACACATCCACACACTATATATTGTCCGCCACCTTGATCCCCCTCACCCTATGGTGTCTCCATTCCTCTCCACCCCCAACCCGTTGCCGCGCCTTTACTACTGTGTCCCACCCTCCCTCCATCTCCACACACTCTGCCCCCTTTCCCACCACAACTTCCACCATGCACCACTCCCAGATGATGAGCCTCGCCCTGACATCTACCCTTCCTACCAACTCTAACCCCATCTTCCTGCCTCCTCCTCAGGGCTCCCTCTCCTCCCCCTCCCTCCTCCTGAGCGGCTTCCCCCTCCTACTGCCCCCTCTCTTGTGCTCCCTTTCAGTGTTTCTGCACTCCCTCCTGCCTTGTCTTCCCTCTTCATCTCCTGCCCCACCAGTCTCCTGCCTCTTCATGTACCTGCTGACGCCACTACTCTCTTCATCCCGCCGCCTCCCCTGCTGCCCCTTGCTCTCCCCTCCTTTTCCATCCTCTCTGACTTCTCCCGCAGCAGGTCCCACCTGGCAGTCTTATACTTCACCGTGTGTGCTCCAAGTGGGTTTTAAGTGTTGTTCTGGAGTGTTTTTAATACTGTGGCCGACTTTTAACCTGTGCATGTGCATTCAGTGTCTTCATTGTGTTTTAAGAATCGTCAACTGTGTTTTTTAAATTTTATGGTGACTTTTTTAATTGTCCCCCATGAACGTCTCCCTGTCAGTGTATTTTTACCTCCCTTATCTCCCCTTACTCTGTTTTATGTTCCCCTTTTTTATCGCCTTATATATGTAGCATTTTATTCTTGTTTTAGTTGTCATATTACTCGGCTGAAGAGCGGCGGATTGTGCCATGGACAGCCCTCCCCTGCCCATATGGGGCAGGGGAATGAAATCACTATAAAGAAAAGAAAAAAAAAGCTCAGCCATTCAGTCTAACATTGCGTACTTCTCTTGACATGTCTTCTCCCCTTAGACAGCATATTTACTTTCGTGTTTTGTTTACCAGTGGACTCTGTTGTGTCGTTCTTGTTGTTGTCGTAAGGTCTTTTGTTGGTCGTGTCCGTCCTCTCTGTTGTGTTGTTGTTCGCAGGCCACTCCGCGGGTCCCACTACGTTTTCCGTTACTTCAACCCCGTGACTGTTCTGGTCACTGTTACAACAAATACAATGAGTCGTATGGGCTTGATAAGCATCACAAATCTGTCTTATATTAGCTCAGATGTATGAAAAATTAACACACATATCCTGATGTAAATTTCTCATACTTCCACGTTTAACGGCTTTTGTATCAGTCATAATAGGAAATACACTTAGAAACGAATACATTGTATATAACTGCAGCACAGTGAACAGAACTCTTTTACGTAAGTGAGCGTAATCTTGCTGAAAGGAAATAAAAATGTTGCGTAAATCTGATTCTTGGTAATTAAGGTTTAAAGTGCATGTGTTCTTCCATTCTGCCAGTTCCTTCCCGTCATCAAGTACTGAATGTTTTTCTTATCCATCAACCTGTCTTTAATTGCACTAAATAGTGATGAATCAATTTTGTTACGAATTATAAATTAGAATGTCAGTAGAACAACATAATCATTTCTTGTCGAGCACTTTCAGTACATCAGAAAGGAAAGCTACTTTTTTTGTGCTCCAGAGCTCTTATTTCAATGCATCCAATAATTCGGTTTTGTTTTCTTGTTCAAACAGCTATACAGCTGCATCCTAAACACTTCTTACACCCGACTAAGCAATCTGCCCCTTGACAGTCAGCGCCTTCGGTATGTAGGGGGGAGGCTACAAAGCTGTTTTCCTAATTCGTCAAACATTTGAGCAATAAGACACGTGGTCTAGGGGTAGCCGGCACGGTAGCTCAGCGTGTTCGGTCAGAGGGTTAACAGCCCTCTGTAATAAAAAAAACTGAGCTAATCGATCAACAACGAACTTAAACAGATGTCTTACGACGTCCGCCCCGAACAGATGCAACGAACAAAAGTGAAAAAAAAAAAAAAAAAAAAAAAGGGGTAGCGTCTTTGTTTCATAATCAAACGTCTTCGGTCCTCGGTTCGATCCTCGCCACTGCCTAAATTTTGTTAAATAATCAGCATTGGCGGCGGAAGACTTCCGGCATAAGAAGTCAGCCTCATTCTGCCAACGGCCTTGTCAAAGAGGGCGGACGAGCGGATAGAGGTTCAGGGCACTCTCTTGTCCTAGGGGTGGGACATTGCCCCTAAAGGCGGAAGAATCAGCAATGATCAACGACATGAGGATGCAGAAGGCAATGGAAACCACTGCATTAAAGACACGTAACGTGTATCCACAGGACATGTGGCCTGTAATTGAACAAGTGACATGATGATCTCTTCATTGGCAAAAGATTCCGGAATAGTCCCCCATCCGGATCTCCGGGAGGGGACTGCCAAGGGGGAGGTTACCATGAGAAAAAGATTGAATAATCAACAAAAGGATAACGTTCTACGAGTCGGGGCATGGAATGTCAGAAGCTTTAACGTGGTAGGGAAACTAGAAAATCTGAAAAGGGAAATGCAAAGGCTCAATCTAGATATAGTAGGGGTCAGTGAAGTGAAGTGGAAGGAAGACAAGGATTTCTGGTCAGATGAGTATCGGGTAATATCAACAGCAGCAGAAAACGGTATAACAGGTGTAGGATTCGTTATGAATAGGAAAGTAGGGCAGAGGGTGTGTTACTGTGAACAGTTCAGTGACCGGATTGTTCTAATCAGAATCGGCAGCAGACCAACACCGACAACGATAGTTCAGGTATACATGCCGACGTCGCAAGCTGAAGATGAACAGATAGAGAAATTGTATGAGGATATTGAAAGGGCAATGCAGTATGTAAAGGGGGACGAAAATCTAATAGTCATGGGCGACTGGAATGCAGTTGTAGGGGAAGGAGTAGAAGAAAAGGTTACACGTGAATATGGGCTTGGGACAAGGAATGAAAGAGGAGAAAGACTAATTGAGTTCTGTAACAAGTTTCAGCTAGTAATTGCGAATACCCTGTTCAAGAATCACAAGAGGAGGAGGTATACTTGGAAAAGGCTGGGAGATACGGGAAGATTTCAATTAGATTTCATCATCGTCAGACAGAGATTCCGAAATCAGATACTGGATTGTAAGGCGTACCCAGGAGCAGATATAGACTCAGATCACAATATAGTAGTGATGAAGAGTAGGCTGAAGTTCAAGACATTAGTCAGGAAGAATCAATACGCAAAGAAGTGGGATACGGCAGTACTAAGGAATGACGAGATACGTTAGAAGTTCTCTAACGCTTTAGATACAGCAATAAGGAATAGCGCAGTAGGCAGTACAGTTGAAGAGGACTGGACATCTCTAAAAAGGGCCATCACAGAAGTTGGGAAGGAAAACATAGGTACAAAGAAGGTAGCTGCGAAGAAACCATGGGTAACAGAAGAAATACTTCAGTTGATTGATGAAAGGAGGAAGTACAAACATGTACCGGGAAAATCAGGAATACAGAAATACAAGTCGCTGAGGAATGAAATAAATAGGAAGTGCAGGGAAGCTAAGACTAAATGACTGCAGGAAAAATGTGAAGACATCGAAAAAGATATGATTGTCGGAATGACAAACTCAGCATACAGGAAAGTCAAAACAACCTTTGGTGACATTAAAAGCAACGGTGGTAACATTAAGAGTGCAACGGGAATTCCAATGTTAAATGCAGAGGAGAGAGTAGGTAGGTGGAAAGAATACATTGAAAGCCTCTATGAGGGTGAAGATTTGTCTGATGTGATAGAAGAAGAAACAGGAGTCGATTTAGAAGAGATAGGGGATCCAGTATTAGAATCGGAATTTAAAAGAGCTTTGGAGGACTTATGGTCAAATAAGGCAGAAGGGATAGATAACATTCCATCAGAATTTCTAAAATCATTGGGGGAAGTGGCAACAAAGCGACTAGTCACGTTGGTGTGTAGAATATATGAGTCTGGCGACATACCATCTGACTTTCGGAAAAGCATCATCCACACAATTCCGAAGACGGCAAGAGCTGACAAGTGCGAGAATTATCGCACAATCAGCTTAACAGCTCATGCATCGAAGCTGCTTACAAGAATAATATACAGAAGAATGGAAAAGAAAATTGAGAATGCGCTAGGTGACGATCGGTTTGGCTTTAGTAAAAGTAAAGGGACGAGAGAGGCAATTCTGCCGTTACGGCTAATAATGGAAGCAAGGCTAAAGAAAAATCAAGACACTTTCATAGGATTTGTCGACCTGGAAAAAGCGTTCTACAATATAAAATGGTGCAAGCTGTTCGAGATTCTGAAAAAAGTAGGGGTAAGCTATAGGGACAGACGGGTCATATACAATATGTACAACAACCAAGAGGGAATAATAAGAGTGGACGATCAAGAACGAAGTGCTCGTATTAAGAAGGGTGTAAGACAAGGCTGTAGCCCTTCGCCCCTACTCTTCAATCTGTACATCGAGGAACCAATGATGGAAATAAAAGAAAGTTTCAGGAGTGGAATTAAAATACAAGGTGAAAGGATATCAATGATACGATTCGCTGATGACATTGCTATCCTGAGTGAAAGTGAAGAAGAATTAAATGATCTGCTGAACGGAATGAACAGTCTAATGAGTACACAGTAGGGTTTGAGAATAAATAGGAGAAAGACGAAGGTAATGAGAAGTAGTAGAAATGAGAACAGCGAGAAACTTAACATCAGGATTGATGGTCACGAAGTCAATGAAGTTAAGGAATTCTGCTACCTAGGCAGTAAAATAACCAATGACGGACGGAGCATGGAGGACATCAAAAGCAGACTCGCTATGGCCAAGAGAAGTCTACTAATATCAAATACCGGCCTTAATTTGAGGAAGAAATTTCTGAGTATGTACGTCTGGAGTACAGCATTGTACGGTAGTGAAACATGGACTGTGGGAAAACCGGAACAGAAGAAAATCGAAGCATTTGAGATGTGGTGCTATAGAATAATGTTGAAAATTAGGTGGACTGATAAGGTAAGGAATGAGGAGGTTCTATGCAGAATCGGAGAGGAAAGGAATATGTGGAAAACACTGATAAAGAGAAGGGACAGGATGATAGGACATCTGCTAAGACATGAGGGAATGACTTCCATGGTACTAGAGGGAGCTGTAGAGGGCAAAAACTGTAGAGGAAGACAGAGACTGGAATACGTCAAGCAAATAATTGAGGACGTAGGTTGCAAGTGCTACTCTGAGATGAAGAGGTTAGCACAGGAAAGGAATTCGTGGCGGGCCGCATCAAACCAGTCAGTAGACTGATGACGAAAAAGAAAAACAACGTTGCTAGGGTGTCGCTTTCTCCTGATAATAAAAAAAAGTCTTGACCTGAGAGGACGGCTCTTAATGCAATTTATCGTTTTAAAAACCTTCCGCAACCGATTTCAAATTGTTTCCAATCATCACGACAGCCTTGTTGCTACTACTCGACGTTTCCCAGTTTGGAAAACTCTGGTACACACAATTATATTTATCACATACGTGTTTCAGATTAAATACACAAGGTCAAGCTTAGCACGACTCTTATTTGTTGTGATATTTCAAGATGTTTAAAAAACGAAAGAAATTTATAATCGTTATAAAGACAAAGGCCACAGTTTACTGCAGTTAAAAGTATTAGAATAAAAATACTTTTATCAAGGAGTTAATTTCACGTGACATCATGTTCAAATATTTCTGGCTTTACAGTCATCACATTTAGTTACCAGAAGCTCTTCTTAGAGCAGCTGAGAAGGCAGCAGTGGGAAGCTGACGTAATGTGGTGTGAGATACCGGTGACAGATGGTGTATCGTGAGGAAGGCCTCCTACATTGTGGTCCTCCTCCGCGGTTGACTGCCGCATTAGAAAGTAGCGCGCCAAACTGATAAATTCCTGTTGTTAATCTTAGAAACACTAAGCAGTGAAGTTGCTTGCCTTTCATGTAAAAGAGTTTCTGAGTAGCAAGTTGAAATTCCATTATTTTAAAAGTTTTATTTACCAACAGAATAATAAAGTTACTTGTTGGGCTGCAATATTAGCGCTGGTCCGTTAGTATCGGAGGACACACATGTTGTCTGAAGCGATCGGTATCGGTTAATACTTAATTAGCAGCCTCTGGTTTGGATATGTAAGAGCTCGATCGGCAGTTTCAGACGCCAGACATGTTGTATGCCGCGGTCGGTATTGGTTAAGAGTTAAATTAGCCATGTCTATTTGGACATGCAACTGAAACCTAGTTTTACATTCATTACGCGAACAGACACTTCATTATTTTTTTTTACTCTCTTTGAAAGTGTGAAGAATGGAAACTTTTCGTGACTCGTAAAGTTGACTACAATTGTGCTGCTAATAAAATAACTACTTACATCCCGCTAAAAAAAATCAAAATATAGTAATTTTTACTGTACCAGTTCCTCGCTAATAGTTTATTGCAGCCTGAAGATAACGGACGTACGACTACGAGCAATTTTATGCCCAGGGCACAACTGTACAATGCTGCAGGTTGATGAACACTATACAGAACTCAGGGTGGTGGAAGCAACTAGGTACCTTGCGTGTACTGCAGTCTTAGTACAAATGTGGTCAGTGACGCATCATCTGCGGTAACAGAGAGGGTGTATGAAGGGAGGAAATTTTCGAGGGTAGGGGTTCGTCATACACACTAAATCGCCCTCGTTATCTCTCGCTCTCCCCTCCATTTCACTTGCCTTATTGTTGAGCTTTCCCAACAGTGACAAACGCTGTGTAAAATTCCTCTTCAAACAGGATGCAGACATCTGTTCTGTCTGCTTGACACGGCTGAGCAAAAATAATACCTCACAGGCAATATCCAAGCATGTAGTACAGTTCACGCCAATTGACATTTTCTCTATGCCATCCTCATACTGTTGTAAGTTGAATGGTGAACAGTGCATATTAAAATCTTTGGTGGGTAATGTATATTTCCATTAATGTGGAAAGTTGGTCTGCGAGGTATACAGGGTGTTACGAAAAGGTACGGCCAAACGTTCAGGAAACATTCCTCACACACAAAGAAAGAAAATATGTTATGTGGACATGTGTCCGGAAACGCTTACCTTCCATGTTAGAGCTCATTTTATTACTTCTCTTCAAATCACATTAATCATGGAATGGAAATACACAGCAACAGAACGTACCAGCGTGACTTGAAACACTTTGTTACAGGAAATGTTCAAAATGTCCTCCGTTAGCGAGGATACATGCATCCACCCTCCATCGCATGGAATCCCTGATGCGCTGATGCAGCCCTGGAGAATGGCGTATTGTATTACAGCCGTCCACAATACGAGCACGAAGAGTCTCTACATTTGGTACCGGGGTTGCGTAGACAAGAGCTTTCAAATACCCCCGAAATGAAAGTCAAGTGGGTTGAGCCCAGGAGAGCGTGGAGGCCCTGGAATTGGTCCGCTTCTAACAATCCACCACGTTCGTGATGAACACTAACCTGTTGATACTACGTACTGATGTGCTTGATGCTAGTACTGTAGAGCAATGAGTCGCATGTCAATACAACATTACCTTCCTTCAATTGGGCCAACTGGCGGTGAATCGAGGAAGTACAGTACATACTGACGGAACTAAAATGAGCTCTAACATGGAAATTAAGCGTTTCCGGACACATGTCCACATAGCATCTTTACTTTTTTTTGTGTGAGGAATGTTTCCTGAAAGTTTGGCCGTACCTTTTTGTAACACCCTGTAATTGTCAGAAAGAGATTTTCACTCTGCAGTGGAGTGTGCGCTGATATGAAACTTCCTGGCAGATTAAAGCTGTGTGCCCGACCGAGACTCGAACTCGGGACCTTTGCCTTTCGCGGGCAAGTGCTCTACCATCTGAGCCACCGAAGTACGACTCACGCCCGGTACTCGCAGCTTTACTTCTGCCCGCGAAAGGCAAAGGTCCCGAGTTCGAGTCTCGGTCGGGCACACAGTTTTAATCTGCCAGGAAGTTTCACCCTGTAATTGTGTTAGTAACCGTACTGTTCCCCTACATCACATGATTGACTGCAGTGCAGTTAGGTTGCTTAAATCGCGCCTGTATGATCTCAGACGGTGTTTCTGAGACTACACTGAACTGGTAGGTAGGTTACTGCTACCGCCACAAGCACGATATCGAAAGTACGGTATCTGGCCGCGGCGTGGCGAGTCTCCCGTCACTCAGAGTAGCTGAGGCTTCCGGAGAATGTGATGGCCATTTACGTAGATCGGCCGGCATGCCACTGCCCATTCACGTGCACGGCGATGCGGGGCGGTGTAATTAAGTGGCCAGGCCGCCATGTCGTCCATGCGCTGCGCCTGGTAGGCGGCTGCCCGCACGCCGTCCGGCCGGAAAATTAACTGCGCGGCATCGCCGGCGCACCAGTAATGAAGCACCGGCTCATGACGCCACCACGCGACCTGTCAACAGCACGGCCTTCACGCACACCGCATAAATTATGCCCACCGCACTTCTTAGAATGTTTTGTTCCGTATAATGAACTAAGCTCCTAGACGGAAACTGCCTGTAGACGTACTGGCGAATACACCATTACGCCGATTATCGGAATACCGGTAAACCGAAACGTTTGTTAAGCGGAGGCGTTCCAGTTGGCATAATCAAACTTTCCCGGACCACGCTCCGTTTTGAGGTTGCTCTGGCGGTAGGCTGACTGTTCCGGCGGTTTCCGCCGCGTTACCATTTGATGATGTCGAATCCGTATGAAGAAATGTAGCAATCGTCCTCTTTTCGCGTAACTTTGCATATGTCAAGAAGCGTATCGGACATTCCCTCATCTTCATGTGGTGTAATACATTTATATCTTCGTCAGCACTCCGTTTATCGACGGTATTTTGAACGCTGCAGCTGCTCTGTGCCGAATAACGATTCGTTTAGCTACCACATTTTCATATATTTGGTATATATATACGTGGTATTTGAAATATATATATATATATATATATATATATATATATATATATATATATATATATATATATATCGGTGGACCACGATAGTAAGTATCCGTCAACTTTCCCCAGAGAAACAAATCCGGGAACGTGAATCCGGTTAACGAGCGGGCCATGGGATGGTGCTTCGACGACCAATCCACCTGTCATGAAATATGCTGTTCAATACCGCTTCAACCGCACGCGAGCTATGTGTCGGATATCCATCATGTTGGAAGTACGTCGGCATTCTGTCATGTAGTGAAACGTCTTGTAGTAACGTCGGTAGAACATTACGCAGGAAATCAGCATACAGGGCACCATATAGATTGCCTTCCTCCCATAATGCCGCACCATACATTAACCCGTCAAGGTCGCTGATGTTCCACTTGTCGCAGCCATCGTGGATTTTCCGTTGCCCAATAGTGCATATTATGCAGGTTTACGTTACCGCTGTTAGTGAATGAAGCTTCATCGCTAAATAGAACGCGTGCAAAAATCTGCTTCGTCCCATAATTTCTCTTGTGCCCAGTGGTAGAACTGTACACGACGTTCAAAGCCGTCACCATGCAATTCCTGGTGCATAGAAATATGGTACGGGTGCAATCGATGTTGATGTAGCATTCTCAACACGGACGTTTTTGAGATTCCCGATACTCGCGCAATTTGTCTGCCACTAATGTGCGGATTAGCCACGACAGCAACTAAAACATCTACTTGGGCATCATCATTTGTTGCAGGTTGTAATATCTCTTTATATTCGATGAATTATTCTGATACAATTCTACCCTTGAATGACGTTTACTAATTTTCTATCTTCATACTCGCAGAATCCATGCGAAAAATAGTTTCATACAATAGCTATGCCATGAGCGCATAATTATTCTTTGTGGTACTCTCTCTCTCTGGTGGTTGATAGAAAAAAAGCTTCCGAGATTGTCTTCGTGCCGATTAGTCTGAGCTTGGTTTGAAGAATTGTAATCTGAATATTGAGATTTATGACAGAAGATAACTGATACGAAACTGTACGATTAAAAGGGAAATATATATATATATATATATATATATATATATATATATATATATATATATATATTGCTCCTTCATACAAAAGGTGTGTATTTGACATTTGAGAATTAATGATATTCATCGATATATTGCGTAGTTGTTAATCAGAAGGGAACTTCCGAAAGACTGGATACGAACCTGTATTTAATAATCCAAGGGCTCCATTACTTCTTCGGAAGGTTAAACTTCATCAAAGCCAAATATCCGCTTGATCTGAGGTTTCCCGACTGATTACACAACACTACAAAATTACGAGGCATTTTATTTGTACAGATTAGCAGACTGCCGCAAAGCACGAGCCTCCAGAGAAGAAGAATCATCGCCTGATTTCATTCTAACAAGTAAAATTTCTGAATTATTTTGAGTGGGTGAGCTATGACTGTGTTTCATATTATGAATGACTGATTGCTCGAACGAATCGAGAGCTACATAATCACGTAGATAGGAGGAAAAATTACAAAGTCGTGGTTGACGTTTCACATGTGACTGAACACTTCCTGTTTCATTAAATAATCTAACTATCCGGGGAACGGGCCGGAAACTTGGATGATGTCGTCCAGGATACCTAGCATCATGTATAGCACACGCCCGTTGGGCATTTTGATCACAATAGCCATACATTAACACGATTTCGACCTTTTCGGCAATTGGTAAACGGTCCATTTTAACACGGGTAATGTATCACGAAGCAAATACTGTCCGCACTGGTGGAATGTTACGTGATATCACGTACTTATACGTTTGTGACTATTACAGCGCCACCTTTCACAAAGAGAACAAAGTGGTCCAATTAAAACATTCATATTTCTTTACGTACTACACTAATATGTTTTAAAAAATGGGGGCTCCTATTCAAGAAAAAAAAACGCTGTTGATATCCGGTTGACCTGTGGCAGCGCCATCTAGCGGGCCAACGATAGCGCCATCTGGTTTCCCCCTTCAAGTTAGACGAGTTTCGTTCTTTGTAGGTTTTTCGTTTGACGCTTATTTCGTGAGATACGTGGCCTGGTCACTATCAATGGACCACCCTCTATCTATACAAAGAGGTACGGCCAAGCTTTCAGGAAACATTCCTCACACACAAATAAAGAAAAGATGTTATGTGGACATGTGTCCCGGAAACGCTTAATTTCCATTTTAGAGCTCATTGTAGTTTCTTCCACCTACTCTCAATGGAGCAAGTTATCATGATTTCATACGGGATACTCTACCTGTGCTGCTAGAACATGCGCCTATACAAGTACGACACAACATGTGGTTCATTCACGATGGAGCTCCTGCACATTTCAATCGAAGTGTTCGTACGCTTCTCAACAACAGATTCGGTGACCGATAGATTGGTAGAGGCGGACCAATTCCATGGCCTCCACGCTCTCCTGACCTCAACCCTCTTGACTTTCATTTATGGGGGCATTTGAAAGCTCTTGTCTACGCAACCCCGGTACCAAATGTAGAGACTCTTCGTGCTCGTATTGAGGACGCCTATGATACAATACGCCATTCTCCAGGGCTGCATCAGCGCATCAGGGATTCCATGCGACGGAGGGTGGATGCATGCATCCTCGCTAACGGAGGACATTTTGAACATTTCCTGTAACAAAGTGTTTGAAGTCACGCTGGTACGTTCTGTTGCTGTGTGTTTCATTCCATGATTAATGTGATTTGAAGAGAAGTAATGAAATGAGCTCTAACATGGGAAGTAAGCGATTCCGGACACATGTCCACATAACATATTTTCTTTCTTTGTGTGTGAGGAATGTTTCGTGAAAGTTTGGCCGTTCCTTTTTGTAACACCCTGTATATGTGTGTGTGTGTTTCATTAATACTTAGCCGGCCGCGGTGGTCTAGCGGTTCTAGGCGCTCAGTCCGGAACCGCGCGACTGCTACGGTCGCAGGTTCGAATCCTGCCTCGGGCATGGATGTGTGTGATGTCCTTAGGTTAGTTAGGTTTAAGTAGTTTTAAGTTCTAGGGGACTGATGACCACAGATGTTAAGTCCCATAGTGCTCAGAGCCATTTGAACCATTAATACTTATTTGCACTTACCGTTTTACTATAAGCTCTTTTCTGCGCCGTTATATCCATAACACAAGCACCTATAGTTTCAATTAATCAGCGCAACTTTCTCCGTTTGACCTACTAATGCGTTTATTTATATTGTAAATTACATCTAAAGTCAGGTTACAATATTCTTATACATTCCCAAAATACTTCTGATGTCAGTTATGGTTCTACAGACACTATGGATAAACTTAAAACCTAATACATGCTTCTGTAAGATTAGCACTGCTTAATATACAGTGAGTGTGCCGTGATGGATAGCATTATGTAATTGCAAAGGTACGTATTTTACCTTTTTGTGATATACTTTGCTGCCCATCAAAAGTGCAAAACCGTGAAGTAAGCATCCAAATCAGGTAAAATTTACAGCATGCGTTTGTAGCGACTAGAGCTGCACATGATTAGCGTTTCAGCGCAGGTGCTGATCGTGGGCAGCTATAGTGCCACCTGGACGCGTGTGGACGTACTAAAATTGTTCTTTCATGCAGTTGTTTTGTGTAAGCCGCTTCGGTATGCCTCGTAGACGACAGCGAGCATCACTCCAACACGTTTCAGAGTTCGACTGAGGGAGAATAGTTGCCTGTAGGGATTGAAAATCATCCTTCAGAGAAATCGGTGATCGTGTCGGGCGGAACCAAGCAAGTGCGACGCGGATCTGTAATCACTGAATGCAGGAGGGAACGACGGACTGATGGGACCGATTTCACTCGCCTCCTTGCACCACTACGCGTGGTGACAGGCATACTGTGCGCATGGCACATTGCAACAGGGTAATGAACGATCACACGTGACAAGCGATGTTCTAAGCTTCTTCGTCGCCCATCGGACTGCATTGCTGCCTTGGTCTCCCTGTTCTCCTGATTTCTCGCATATCGAAAAAGTCTGGTAGATGAATGCGGATCGAGTGGCCTGGTATACACCATAGCAACTATGGCAATACATGGAAGCTGCATGGACTGCTATAACCCTACAACATTTCCAAAGGCCCATCGATTGAAAGCCGAAGCGTGTAGCAGCGGCTATAGCCAACATGGCCGCAACACTCAATACTGTTTTCATCATCATCCTCACTTCAATGATGTATTATGTCCCAAATCAGTTTGGCTCTGATATCTCCGGTCCTCCTTGGTGTTTCATTACGGATGGCCAGTAATTTAAATCTGGTATATTAAAAACTAACATGAATGATAATCTACCTGGTGGAATAATGACTGATTGGCAAGAGAGAATGATAATGCTATTGAATGTTAAGTATAGTTATACAGCATTTTTCACAAAAGAGTAGGGATATCATGTATTTTTTGCACAATGACTCCATTTACAATTGGTTCAACATTTTTCAATAGATAATGCTATTCCAAAGGAGACATCTTCCTGTATTCCTTCAAGTATTCACAGCGAAGGAGCTCAACTGCCATTTACATAGATAAACTAATGTCTCAACTTTCGCTTGTGACAGATCGACAACTTTATAAAGCCATTAACTTGAAGGATAATGCCTATACGTCATCAGGAGTTTGGGCCACCGACAAGGACGCTACAGCAATAGGTCCTTCCTTCAGATGAGCATATCACTACAACCTGAAAAGACGCCCAACAATTTATTTACTTTCATCTGTGAGTTCATAAGAAATTATGAGGCTAGCTTTAATGCCTGAAACATTACCGCTTTATACAAAACGTGACCCATACGCGAATAAATTCAGTGAGTCTAAATTTGTTTTAAAGTTTCGTAATTGCAAGAACTTTCTGATAGTGCAACGGAATAATAGAAAGCAGGTTTAACAATAATTATACTTAAACAAAATTTAAACCAAAATCCTTACAATAGAGTTCATACGGCAACGCATTGTACACATGTATGAACCACACTTCATTCCTGCGATACAAATAAATTAGAAATCTCTGTCCTGCAACAATTAATAAAGTGCAAAGATCGGAGCAAGTGTGACAGCAGACATTTTACTCTATGTCTGCATCTCCAAAATAAAGTGTATTGCACGTCCTCAGCATCATGTACTTACCTGAAACTTATTGCCTCTCGGCTTTAAGTGCTATGTTACTCGAAAAATCAGTTAACGACCAACTCTATGCCGAATTTGTTGGAATAACTGGTACTCTGTTGTAACAGAAGAACGTGAATGTCAGACTCTTATCCGCGATCTAGAGCTGATAACACGGCAGTCTGTTACACAAACTTCTGTGGAGAATAATGATGGAGAAAGCATATCATTCAGGCGTGTACTAACACACAGTTTATTGGAATGTGAACGCAACACATTGATCGAATCACGGAGGGATTGCAATGCGTTGCCTCGCCAGGTAAGCCAAGTTTCATACTACGTCGCGTTCGAGTATCCCACCAGGACTCTGAGGCAAACGGGAGAATCCTCCATGGGATTTTTACTGCATAAAGGTGACCATTAAACCGTCCAGAAATGAGCATGTTTGTATGATATTGCCAAACGGTTCAAATGGCTCTGAGCACTATGGGACTCAACATCTTAGGTCATAAGTCCCCTAGAACTTAGAACTACTTAAACCTAACTAACCTAAGGACATCACACACACCCATGCCCGAGGCAGGATTCGAACCTGCGACCGTAGCAGTCCCGCGGTTCCGGACTGCAGCGCCAGAACCGCTAGACCACCGCGGCCGGCTGATATTGCCACCAAGCGAGATTGCACAGTGATAAAGGCTCTCGTTTGGGAGGACGGAGGCTCGGATCCCGTCCGGTCATCTACATGTAAATTTTCCGTCGTTTCAGGTAACACATTTTGCAGGTGAAGGACATTACTGGCTATTTCCCTCATCCTTGTCCAGTTCTCCATTCTGTCGCCGTTGATTGGATATTTTATGAGCAGTCCATTCCATCATAAAATCATTTTCACAGTAAGACAATGATAATAATAGCGCTACAGACGTTTGAGGATCGAGGAAAATCATGAGGGAATACATTTTAACATCCGTTCACGGACTAAGTTGCTATAGGAGGAGCACGAGCTGTAATTGGGTAAGGACCGGAAAAAAATTCCAGTTCTCTCCGCAGTATCTCATCAAATGACAGAATGTGACATAAACGATGGTGTTCGTCCACCAGACGGGGTGTTAAGCTAGGTGGCTTACTTGGTGGCACTCCGAAGGTGTAGAATACTTATCAGCACCAGGTTTCATTCTCTCCCTTTCCGCTCATGGTGGAACACAAACGTGTCACCACAGAAGAAAAGTATCTATCATAGTCAAATACGCTCAACAAGCACTCTTAAGATGCAGCTCTCACACGCCGCAGGAGAGGGGCTGTTAGGAGCGGAGGAAGAATATCCTTTCTGATTATGCGGATGAACCCACCCAAAGGAATCTCTCAGCTAACAATGTAAAACAATACTTTCTTTCCTCTTTCAGGTAGAAATAACGCTCTTGAACAGAGATTTGGATGTGCATCGTGAAAGATCGTCTTGATGTTGTCATCAGGGTCAGTTTCCTTTTGAATAAGTAAACTGGAAAAATTTTCCAGCACACTATTCTTCCTATCAGCTATCTGTTTGCTGGAGAGAAAGAATAAGTGGCTAAGCTTCCATGACTGAGATGCATTTCTGTATTTTCTTTCATCGCCCTGATGAGAGTTGGCAGCAATAGCAGCCGAAACGTAGATAGCTGTATCAGATATGACGCGGTCACAAACTCAAGAAATTTAATGAAACGAGGTCTTCATAAATTGACGAGTATCTCAGACTAAATGGCCTGTTCCTACATTAAGAAATGCAAGAAGGAAAGGGTGACTTTTTATACAGATTTGGTAGTTGTCGATTTCACACATTCCCACCAGCATCCTACTGCAGACTTAACACATATTCCGTGGTTCACACACACAGAATTTTTTAAACTGAAAGATGATCTTCGCGAACTAATCAGTGTCAGATTAATCAAACTTCTCAAATACGAGAGCGTGCTGAAAAGTAATGCATCCGAACTTTTTACGTGAAAATATTGAAGGCTTTTTAAATGAAACAAATGTTATTTACATTCTACATCTTTATTCTTCATGTCTACATATTTGCAGTCCATTGCTTCTAGAGGGCCCCGAATTGTAGTGCGTAACATGGCAGCGTGTAACTACGTCGGTGCGAATTCAAAGAGGTCACCTTCACATGAAGCACTCTTTCCTTCAGCACGACAATGTCAGATCACACATTAGCGCTGCGAAAGCTGCAACAATCCGACGCCTTGGGTTCCCTGCTATGTGTCATCCTTTATTCACTCCCGACCTGGCCCCATCAGATTTTCACTCTGTAACACTATAGTAAGATTTTATGTAATTTTTTTCCTTCTGATTAATTAGGCTTTGCATAAAGCGAATTTTTTAACATGTTTTCTTGATACGTTGTACTAAATTTTCTCTTTACTGATTAGTTGCTTTGATTGTATTTGGAAATGGATGACTTTGGTTAAATAATTTTGTATTGATTTGTTAATATGGGTAAATGCAATGTTTGCTTAAAAATGTTTACTTGCTACTTTGTAACTGAAGATCCACACTTAGAGCTTTAGGCTTATATCAAGTTGAAACCTGGTGTACTTCCCCTCTGCAACGAAAACTACTTAGCGCGCGCAAAACGTGATTGGTGCGAGTGAAAAGGTGTACATGAGAGTCAGTCGGAGGCTAGGTACCATACAGTTGGCAGCTAGTGATTGGAAGGTTCACTGTGCAGGTGCCGAGTGAGGCTTTTGGTGCCTGGGTTTGTTACGCCAAAGCCTCGGGTGGATGAATGGATTGAATATGTTGCTGTGTGGCCTGAAATTATTATAAAATCTGATGATAGACGCCATGAAGAAAATAACAGAGCACATCAATTACAGCTGCAAGTCCATCTGTCATCATATACTCGCCACCAATATTGCACAATCACTGCAACAGAGAGGAAGAATCATAGATTTGTAAAGTGATGGATCATCACATTTAGTTTGCACAAACACAAGTTAACTCGTACCAAAATTTATGTACCTACGTTGATTTTTTCCCTATCACAACACCTATCAGCATCCTCTCCATTTTGAACCAGGATTTCCGAGTATCCAGAGTGTGACAAATAATTATGAAGAGAAAGACACTTATTTGATTAATTTTGTTTGAAACTGAGTGAAAAAGGCTATCAAAAATTACTGTACATTTTGGTAAAATTGAGGAGGAAGTAGGTGTAACTTTTGTGTAAACCTCTCAGTAATTGAACTTCCATATTTTAAAGTTTAGTGACACCTTAAATTACTTGCTTAACTTCTAGTTTCAAAGGTAAAGAACTATGATGATAACTAATAGACAACAAACAATTTTGAGGTCAGTTTAAATTAAATGTTCTTAATGATTGTGTTTGAAAAGGAATACCTAGTGAACGTATTGACTTTAGAATCTGTTAAAAATGCACACAAAGTGAGTCAGTTTACAAACGACTGTTTTCCTAAGTTGGCATTCTTTATATTGTTTATGAAAGTGTGTTTAGTGTACTTTACTATAGTAGTCAAAGATAAGGGGACCCCTCATTGAAAGTTGCTCAAAATGCACAAAGTTACTTGATTCAAGAAATTTCCAACTGCTTTTGAAATTTATGTTGAGTTTTGTCTACATTGTGTGTTAAAAGGTGTAATATCAATTTATGACGACCCACTTACTATTTTATTCTCACTGAAGGTAAAGTTACTATGAATGCCATTATCCATGAAAACAGTTACTTCTTTGCCTTTAAAGAATAGTGTGAACCTTACTGGTTGCGAATTTTATTTAAATTTGTGCTATGTAGAAAATATGTGATGAAATAAGTCTAGGCCCATGCCCAATTTTCAGTTTAGCAGTGATTTGCATTTGTAGTGTTGATGAAGTTATTCGGTTTTGCCAAAGTATTTAATGTTGATGAGTGTAACGGTGTCTTTTCTATTTGTGAGAACGTGAATATCTTTCTGCTACTGCTTTTACCCACTATATGATTTTCTTTTGCTTGTGACTGGGTTCATTGCACTTTCATATGAAAGAAGGATAGGCTGCGTTTTTCCATTAAAACTGTCTACTTTTTTAAAGAAATGTTTCACATTTCTATGCCTAATTAGGCTGGCGACCGTATTCTATTTCATTTGAGTAAGTTTGAGTAGTTAAAACAGTTTCTAAATTAGAACTGTTACTTTCCGTGTGTTTTCGTAAATTTAGTTTCATGTCTGATAAGCAAAAACCCTTTAGGCATTTCACGGTCAATTCTGCAAAAATCCTTACGGAGGGTAACACTATACTGCATCTGAATACCATAATTGGTTACAAATATAGTTTCAGTAAATAAACTAGAGGCAACTCATTAAAGCCTGTGCTATGGTAAGTGAGCGGGATTCACCTTATCAGAAAGGATTTTCGTATAGATATCGACCAAGTGTGCCTGAATGGTGGCAAATCAGACTTACATCCACTCTTTAATAACAATGATACGTCAAGTAAGCCCGAAATGCAATCACACGTCAGGATGGACCAAAAGCAAACCAGAAGGTGCCACCAATGTGACAATAATACGGTCGCCAGCTTAATTAGGCATTAACTGAGTTTCTTCCCCGTACAAGCTGGTATATGTTCATGCAAAACAACAAGTTGTAACACTGCATAATATAGTAGAATTTTAGAACCAGAAAATCTATTGAACTGATAGTTTCACGTTCTGTACTGATATGGAAAATCATGAATACATAACACTACACTATAATGTTTACTACAAAACTTTATACTGTCAATTCATCTGATTAAAATGGGGCATAGGTTACTCTAGAAATTGTACTTTCATGCCACACACAAAATGTCAATTTTGATACAGATAAAACACTGATAAATTTCGACTTTTATATTGACTTTAACTTGTAATGGTCAAACCAATTTACAACACTTAAAAATTCAAATCAATGAGGGGAGGACCCTGAAACTGTTATGATCGCTGTATTTAAAAAAAAAAAATGATTACTGAATTTCTTATTGATTCAAGATTTCCAGTATATAAGTTACTGCTCTTTTCATCTTATTTACTGCTCATTTAAATGCCTTTAAATTGTCTCGAAATAATAAACTTCTTTACTATATCAATACTGAAGTCATCTATCGACTTCGTTAGACCTTCACTATTCATTTACTGGTTCATTAACAAAACGTTTCTTTATACACCATTCTAATGTAGCTAGTTCTGCTAATAATTATTATTAACACAAATTTTAATTTTCATTTCGGGACACTTGAATTGCACAACATTTGGAAAGGACCCTGTCTAGGTTAGTTGTGAGGATAATGAAATGATGGAAAAGTTGTGGTAAAATTTAGGTTATTATTGCACCAAACAAACACAGTCTAATCTCTGATCCACACGAATACAGTACTAAAAGTTTCAACCTGCTAGTATCGATGCAGCGATTGGCAGGCAGAGCACACATACAGCCACAGCTATGGCTCTTGGTGTATCGGCACTTTAATTCTTCTTAGCGTCACAATACTTTTCCATTTAGTGCCTATGGAATTTTGCCATGCTGTGTGGGCGTTGGAACGGCATACCCGAGGCTCAGTGAAGCTATGTCTTCCAGGAGAGCCTCCTCGCTCCAGAGGGTGTTGCTCAAACCAGTGCCAAACTCCAACTACTACTGCTGAGCCCGTTGTGCCGTGCAGTGCCCGCGCGGATTTACCCGCGCTCGCCTGCCATCCACCTTTTACCGCTCCCTGACAGCCTGGGTATCCACCCGATGTTTTGCATTCTACATATCCTAACACATTGCCTACGTATGGACCAGACGCACAGTTACAATTTTAAACATCTTACAACAGTTCCAACATTTGTTACATTTCAATTCTATTACAATATTACTTGACATTTGACATTAACATTAATATCCACATTGAAACTTGTTTACAGTTTTCTTCACACTATGGCATGAAACAAAAAAATTGAAATCAGAACATCAATTACACAAGTTTATCGAAAAATCAGATGGGAAGAATTACTTATACGTACAATATTACAGAGTCGTTGTTACTGTTGGGAAAAATGTGTTCGTTGCCAAGGTAACTATGTTGAGAAATAAATATCTAGACGTAAAGAATAAATGTGTACGTGTTATTAACGTTTGTTTTACTTAAGAAGCTTTAAGAGTTTTCACGTAAAAAATTCGGATTCAATACTTTCTATCACTCCCTCGTATTACGCTGTACTGCAAGTGAAGGTTATAGCTGACCTACTGTAAGTCTATGGTAGTTGCAGATAACAATTATTTCTGACGCCATCCTTCTGAAGACCTCGCATGGAAGATCGGTAACAAAGCGCTTTGTGATCGTCGACTTGGTCGGCGCCTGTATGGCTCATCAGTGCCCACAGTTTTGGTCGCCTGCTCTGCTGGCTGCAGAGGAGCCGTGGTCGCGGCGGAATCAGTAGTCGCGAGGAGCGACGCTAATTCTGGGCTAAATGGCGCGTAAAAGCCTAAAACGTTGACGCGGGTTATCGGCGCGAGTTGTGCCGCAGATAGGGCGCGTTTATCATCGCTCAGCGGGCTGGCGGTGCGCCAGAGCGCACCCGGGCGGGCGCTGCGACTGCGGGCGCTGGAGGCCGACCACGGCAGTGCAGGCTGGCTGTAGTGGAGCAGGGGATCTTGCTTGTGTAGACCAACTATTGCCATTCCGAAGGGGTGCCAACTTCTACAACTACGTCTTGTAACGCTCTTCTTTCAGTAATGTTTATACAACGGTTCATCCATTACACAAATATTCGTCCTTTATGGATGAAATCGAGAAGAATCGCACATAATATTAAACTGTTAAAATATAGAGGAAAACGTCCTCCATAGTAGACTGTAATCTGAACACCCTCCATTTCAGTCGTGGGATTACATATTGTACTCGGTAGTGACCTCTACAATTTTTACTGCAGTTGTTGTTTCCTTGCAGCCCTTACTTTTATTTTATATCTGCTGATAGGTGTTAAAAAGTTTTCTTTTTCACTTTCGAGACCTATTTTTTAATATATATATATATATATATATATATATATATATATATATATATATATATATATATATATATATATATATATATTGCGAGGTGCCGGGGCTAGCAGTGTATTTAACACTAAATTCTTCTAGAATTTTCATATGTAAATGATGCTCTATGCCCCCCCCCCTTTTCTAACTCCGACTTTCGCAGTTGCACATGGATTAACAAGAAATTCGAACTGACTGTAATCGACCCTGCGGGTGGAGTAGCAAAGAGTTTGGCACCTGCAGTAATTTCGTTTGATAGAAATTAATTAGATAAAGGAAAGTTTCATTAATGTAGTGAGGAATGAAAGGGTTGCACTACCGATTAACAGAATGAAAGTTCTGTCAAAATAACAATTTGATTTACTATGACTAAACTCAAAATAATAAACAAAACACATGAAACGTTTAAAATACAACAAATTGGATCCTCAAATAAGTGCTGCGAAGATGAAGTTGTCCATAAACTAGATTGTGACATTTATGACAAAGTGGTATGTGGAGCCATTACCTTGCAACTCATATCTTAAAGAGAAACACCCAGCCAGCCCAACATTAATTGCTGCTACAGTAGTGAGAACTCAGACAATGAACACCCAAGACAGAAAAAAGAAAAGACGAACAGGCGCGCTCTGCTGAGCTCTGATTATCACCTAGCAAAATTCCCTAATCTGTCGGTACTGCAGACATACATTACCAAGCTGTCTTCTTAACTGCAAGAACACGATCTGTCGTACCGGAGGCGATGGCTGGTTGCTTCGACGTCCCGTCATGGTGATGACAATGTCGTGAGTATAGCCCGAAACAAATTATCCTGGTCTGGTTGTTCCAGACTAAAGGCTTCCGAGTAATACAAATGCGCCTGTGATGGAGACGAAGAAGACCCGCCACACAATCACTGACAGTACAGTGATTGATTTTAACAAGCGAAGTCACACAGTAACTCTGATACAGTCATCTTTTGCCAAAACTGCTCAAGACGGACAACGTAGGCCACTTGTACGCAGAACGCTCAATTGCCAACTGTGCTAGGAAAGTTACGTTGAAGTCAAAACTTCAGCAACTCCGTCAAACAGTAACAATTAAATGAAAGTACATTAGACAGACAATGGAAAGCAAGCTGTCCAGAGCAGTGAGAGCTCAGTCTTGTAACCTACTCTGACCGAAAGGCGAGAGCTGACTCCCTCAAGAGCAACTGTACAAGCCAAACACAGAACATCTCCCGCCCCCACGGCAGTGGCCGTGGTTAAACGTTCCAATCAGCAGTTCGAAAACCGGCGGAAAATTCCACTCTATTGCCGAAGCACTACCATTCCACCAATGGAGATTCTTGGCGCCAATTTCTGCGCCGATTTTTCTACGTCACAGAGCTATGCTCTGAGCAAGCCAATCACAGTTACGATTTTGCAGAAAACGCGCGAATTTGCCCACCAAGACTGCCTGTGAACACAAGTCATTCCCACGCCTCGCTGGTAGCCCGCCAGAAAGTGTTTTCAATAAGTATCTGCGAAGTAACGGAATCTCTAGCCCAGTCGCTCCTTCAGGCCCCTGTGGGCGTGTCGCTCCCGCTCTTATGACAATGTCGGCGTCTGGAAAGCATCCATTCGACTCCCTCACTCCTGCATCGGCTTAACCCTTTCAATCTCAGCAGAACCCGCCTGTCACCGGACCACCCGGGTGACAAGAGACGCTGCGTAGGAAGTCGGCATGGGAAGGAATAGCAACTTTTCACCGCATGCAATTAGAGAGGAAAATCGAATTACTCAGAGTAAGATAGAAATATGAGAGGGGGCGCATGCCACCTCTCAATATATACTGATAACAAGTAATTTCTATTACCTCATATTTTTACCTCCGTTCCTGATGGAATGGTTTTTACTTGTGCTTTTCCTATATTTGCTATTTGGTTATCATATATCTTTCTTCAGATGATGTGATGTGTTATCACGTATTCCATTTAATATGATGGCTGTCCAGAAAGTAAGTTCCGATTGATCGCGAAGTGGAAACCACAGTGAAAATCAGAAATGCTTTATTTGTAAATTTGTAACAGTTAGCTACAGCTTCCAGCTACTTCTCTGCGAAGTCACCGTTCTGACTTAGACAACTGTCGTAGCGTTGTACCAACTTTTCAATACCCTCATCATAGAAGACAGCCGCCAGTGCTTTCCGCCTATTCTCTACGCTGACCTACAGCTCGTTGTCTGTCCCTAAATGTTGTCTTCCTAGCCAGCGGTTTATGAGAGCAGAGATGAAACACATAGGGAGATAATTACGGGCTGTATTGTGGGTAATCGAACACTTCCAATTGAAAACGATGCAGGAGCATCTTCATTGCCCCTGCAGAATGCGGCTTAGAATTGTCTTGAAGAAGAAACTGCACGATAGTTATGTAATGTTGGCTCCATAGCTGCAGGCGAAATTTCTTACGAGGCCCTCATACTTGGCGGGAGACACCATTTTCAAGACATCTTTACGCGCTCACTGCGAGCTCAGAAATGAGAAGAGCGACGTGATGCTATCTAGGGTCATACTAGAGACACTGCCTAACACATCTGTGCAAAGCTTTATCGAATTTTCGTAGTCGTTTCCATTTCGCGACCGATCGGAACTTACTTTCCGGTCACCCCTCGTGTAAAATTCATATACATCTTTCTGAGAACAATGTTTTGGCATGCTTATGTTGCCTATAGCTTGTGCTCAAGTGAATGTTGAGTATGTATCGTCGTAGTCTTTCCCATTTTTAAAGTATAGTGTTAATTTTTGCACAGTTTAAATATTCCGATGTCATTCTCACTTTCATATGGCCCCATACTCTTTCTTCGAACACTTTGGGTTCATACGAATTCATTTTCACTTTTCAATGTCATCTTCCCTCGGTATTTTGTATTTACATTGAGCTGACTCCTAAAGTACAGAGTGATTCAAAAAGAATACCACGACTTTAGGAATTTAAAACTGTGCAACGACAAGAGGCAGAGCTAAGCACTATCTGTCGGCGAATTAAGGGAGCTATAAAGTTTCATTTAGTTGTACATTTGTTCGCTTGAGGCGCTGTTGACTAGGCGTCAGCGTCAGTTGATGCTAAGATGGCGACCCCTCAACAGAAAGCTTTTTGTGTTATTGAGTACGGCAGAAGTGAATCGACGACAGTTGTTCAGAGTGCATTTCGAACGAAGTGTGGTGTTAAATCTCCTGATCGGTGGTGTATTAAACGTTGATATAAACAGTTTACAGAGAATGGGTGTTTGTGCAAAGGGAAAAGTTCTGGACGGCCGAGAACGAGTGATGAAAATGTAGCACGCATCCAGCAAGCATTTGTTCGCAGCCCAGGAAAATCGACTCGCAGAGCTAGCAGAGAGCTGCAAATTCCACAATCAACTGTATGGAGAGTCCTACGAAAAAGGTTAGTTATGAAACCTGAACGTCAACTACATGAGGCGATGGATCGGCCGCCAGGCAGCCCGTGACAGAGCACTTCATCACTGGCCTCCAAGAAGCCCTGATCTTACCCCCTGCGATTTTTTCTTATGGAGGTATGTTAAGGATATGGTGTTTCGGCCACCTCTCCCAGCCACCAATGATGATTTGAAACGAGAAATAACAGCAGCTATCCAAACTGTTACGCCTGATATGCTACAGAGAGTGTGGAACGAGTTGGAGTATCGGGTTGATATTGCTCGTGTGTCTGGAGGGGGCCATATTGAACATCTCTGAACTTGTTTTTGAGTGAAAAATAACCTTTTTAAATACTCTTTGTAATGATGTATAACAGAAGGTTATATTATGTTTCTTTCATTAAATACACATTTTTAAAGTTGTGGTATTCTTTTTGAATCACCCTGTATTTTAGTTCATTTTGTATTTTGATAACATCATATATTCTGTCATGAATTACATGATATACCCGGTAGTGGTTCGTACATTTTATCGCAGGTGCCATTTGTTTGCCTGTGTGGCTTGCATTTTATATTGGTTGACAGATGTTAAAAAACATTCTTGTCTTTTGGTCTGAATGCTACTCTGATACCTTGCTTTTTCCATTACCGACTCTGTAATAGCCCATACGTTTTACTCAGTGCATGTCATAGTATAAATTTTACATGGTATTTCCCAATTATATTACTTGGTACTGAACATTCTTACAGTGTTACGCGTAACCATTTATTTGCTTAAGCTGAGATGCATATACATGTTTGTGAGATGATCATTTTGGCAAACTTATGTGTCCAATAAGATGTACCCTGTAATGAATGTCGGTTATTTTTGCTGTTCATTTCGTTTTGTTACATACTATCACTAATCATCCACTTCTGCTGAATACAGTGTAGGCATATAGAAATTTGTGTGAATAAACTGGACTCTGTTAGAGGATTCTGTTGGCTCATCAGTGGTACTTTTTAAAGTTTCAACAGTCTTGTGACCAGTTTGATGCGGCCCGCCACGAATTCCTCTCCTCTGCCAACCTCTTTATCTCAGAGTAACACTTGCAAACTATGTCCTCAATTTTTTGCTGGATGTATTAGTTCTTCCCCTCTACAACTCTCTCTAGTGACATGGAAGCATTCCCTCTTGTCTTAACATATGTTATGTCATCTTGTCTCTTCTCCTTATCAGTGTTTTCCACATATTCCTTTCCTCTCCGATTTTGTGCAGAACTTTCTCATTTCTTACCTTATCAGTCCACCTAGCTTTCAACATTCATCTCTAACACCACATCTCAAATGCTTGTATTCTCTTCTGTTCCGGTTTTCCCCACAGTCCATGTTTCATTATGATACGACGCTCTACTCCAGACGTACATTCTCAGAAATTCCTTCCCCAAATTCAGGTCAATGTTTGATACTAGTAGTCTTCTCTTGGTCAGGAATGCCCTTTTTGCCATTGCTAGTCTGCTTTTGATGTCCTTGCTCTCTTTGTCATTGGTTATTTTACTGCCCAGGTAGCAGAATCCCTTAGCTTCATTTACTTCCTGACCATCAATCCTAATGTTAAGTTTCTTGCTCTTCTCATTTCTGCCACATCTCATTACTTTCATCTTTCTTCGTTTTACTCTCAGTCCATATTCTGTACTCATTATATTGTTCATTCCATTCAGGAGATCACGTAATTGTTCTGCACTTTCACTCAGATGCCGATGTCATCAGCGAATCGTATCACTGATATTCTTTGACCTTGAATTTTAATTCCGCTTCTGAACTTTACTTTTATTTCCATCATTGCTTCTTCGACGTATAGACTGAACAGAAAGACTACATCCCCGTCTTACTCCCATTTTACTCCGAGCACTCTTATTATTCCCACTTGGCTCTTGTACATATTGTATATTACCCGTCTCTCCCTACAGCTTACCCTTATTTTTCTCAGAATTTCGAACATCCTGCACCATTTTACATTTTCGAACGCTTTCTCCAAGCCGACAAATTCTATGAATTTTTTTTAAATCTTGCTTCCATTATCAACCGCAACGTCAGAATTGCCTCTCTCGTGCCTTTACCTTTCCTAAAGCCAAACGGATCGTCATCTAGCACATCCTCAATTTCCTTTTCCATTCTTCTGTATATTACCCTTGTCAGCAACTTGGATACATAAGCTGTTAAGCTGACTGTGTGATAATTCTTGCACTTGTCAGCTCTTGAATTCTTCGGAATTGTGTGGTGATATTTTCCCAAAAATCAGATGGTATGTCGCCAGACTCATACAATCTATACACTAACGTGAATAGTCGCTTTGTTGCCACTTTCCCAATGACTTTAGAAATTCTGATGGAAAGTAATCTAACCTTTCTGTATTATGTGATCTTAACTCCTCCAACGTTCTTCTAAAGTCTGATTCTTATACCGAACCCCCTATATCTTCTACATCGTCTTCTGTTTCTTCTTTTCTCACATCAGACAAATCTTCCCCACATAGACTTTTTCATTGTATTCTTCCCACCTATCCGCTCTCACCTATCCATTTAAAAGCGGAATTCACGTTGCACTCTTAGTGGAAATGGAAATGCCGTGTGGCTAGTGTCTCCTGTCGGGTACACAGTTCATTTGGTACATGTCTTTCGAGCTGACGACACTTCAGCGACTTGCGTGTCGATGGGGATGAAATGATGATGACAAAGACAACACAATCCCCAGTCCCTGAGCAGAGAGAATCTCCGACCTAGCCGGGAATCGAACCGGACCGTTAGGTATGACATTCCGTCGCGCTGACGACTCACCTACGAGGGGCGGACGCACTCTTAATGTTATCACCCTTGTTTTTAATGTCACTGAAGCTTGTTTTGACTTCCTGTATGCTGAGTCCGTCTTTCTGACAATCATTTCTTTTTCAATTTCTTCACATTTTTCATGGAACCATGTCGTCTTAGCTTCCCTGTTCTTCCTGTTCATTTCAATTCTCAGCAGCTTGTATTTCTGTATTCCTGAGTTCCCAGGAACATTATTGACTTCGTGTCCGCCTCTGGTAACTGAGTGGCCAGCGAGACGGAATGTTATACCTAACGTCCCGGGTTTGATTCCCAGCTGGGTCGGAGATTTTCTCCGCTCAGGGACGGGGTGTTGTGTTGTCCTTATGATTATCATTTCAATCCCATCGACACACAAGTCGCCGAAGTGGCGTCAACTCGAAAGACTTGCACCAGGTGAACGGTCTACCAGACGGGAGGCCCTAGCCACACGGAATTTCCATTTCCATTGACTTATTCCTTGCATCGATCAACTGAATTATTTTCTCTTACCCATGGTTTCTTCACAGTTACCTTCTTTGTAGCTATGTTTTTCTTTCCAACGTCTATGATGGCCATTTTTAGAGATGTCCATTCCTCTTCAACTGTACTGCCTATTGAGCTATTCCTTAAAGATTTGTCTCCAGCCTTAGATAACTTCAAGCTTATCTCGTCATTCCTTAGTACTTCCAGGACCCACTTCTTTGCGTACTGATCCTTCTTGAGTAATATCTTAAAGTTCAGCCTAATCTTGATCACTACTATATTGTGATGTGAGCCTACATCTGTTCCTGGTTACTTCTTACAATCCGGTATCTGATTTCGGAATCCCTGTCTGACCATGCTGTAACCTAACTGAAATCTCCCCGTATCACCCGGCCTTTTCCAAGTATACCACTTCCTCTTGTGCTTATTAAACATTGTATTCGCTATTACTGTATGAAACTTGTTACAGTACTCAGTTAGTCTTTCTCCTCTCTCATTTCTTGTCCCAAGCTCATATTCTCCTCTAACCTTTTCTTCTACTCCTTCGCCTACAACTCCTTTCACGTCCCCTATAACTATTAGATTTTCATCCCCCTTTATATACCGTACTACCCTTTCAGTATCCTAATGCGCTTTCTCTATCTCTTCATTTTCAGCTTGCGACGTCGACATTAATACCTGAACTGTCGTCGTCGGAGTTCGTTTGTTGTCGATGCTGATAAGAACAACCCTGTCACTGAACTGTTGACAGTAACGCATTCTCAGCACTACCTTCATATTCATAACGTATCCTACTCCCGTTATGAGCATTTGCTCTTGCTGTTGATATTACTCTATACTCATCTGACCAGAAATCCTTGCCTTCTACCCATTTCACTTTGCTGACCCCTACTATAGCTAGATTGTGCCTTTGCATTTCCCATTTCAGTGTTTCTAGTTTCCCTACCACGTTCAAGCTTCTGACATTCCACGCCCCCACTGGTAGAACGTTATCCTTCCGTTGATTATTCAATCTTTTTTTCATGGTCACCTCCCTCTTTGTAGACCCCACCCTGAGATCCGGATAGGGAGCTATTTAGGAATCTATTGCCAATGGAGAGATCATCGTGACACTTTTTGAATTACAGGCCACATGTCCTGTGGATACACGTTACGTGTCTTTAACGCAGTGGTTTCGATTACCTTCTGCATCCTCATGCCATTGATCATTGTTGATTCTTCCACCCTTAGAGTCAGTTTACCACCCCTGGGACAAGGGAATGCCCTGAAACTCTGTCCGTTCGTCCGACCTCTTTGGCAAGACCTTTGGTAGAATGAGTGCAACTTCTTAAGCCGGAAGTCTTGGGCATTGTAACACCCCAAATATGGAAACTCTAATGGAAGCCCTTTGGTAGTAAAAGAAAAAGCAAAATTAGTTATCCTGAGATTGACGGAAGCTACTGATAACTAAATTAACACTATTGCAAGTTTGACTAACAGGAATACTGTGTAACTAACATGAACCATGGACCCTGCCGTTGGTGGGGTGGCTTGCGTGCCTCAACGATACAGATAGCCATACCGTAGGTGCAACCACAACGGAAGGGTATCTGTTGAGAGGCCAGACAAACGTGTGGTTCCTGAAGAGGGGAAGCAGCCTTTTCAGTAGTTGCAGGGGCAACAGTCTGGATGATAGACTGATCTGGCCTTGTAACACTAACTAAAATGGCCTTGCTGTTCTGGTACTGCGAACGGCTGAAAGCAAGGGGAAACTACAGCCGTAATTTTACCCGAGGGCATGCAGCTTTACTGTATGATTAAATGATGATGGCGTCCTATTGGGTGAAATACTCAGGAGATAAAATAGTCCTCCATTCGGATCTCCAGGTGGGGACTACTCAAGAGGATGTCGTTATCAGCAGAAAGAAAACTGGCATTCTACGGATCGGATCGTGGAATGTCAGATCCCTAAATCGGGCAGGTAGGTTAGAAAACTTAAAAAGGGAAATGGATAGGTTAAAGTTAGATATAGTGGAAATTAGTGACGTTGGGTGGCAGGAGGAACAAGACTTTTGGTCAGGTGATTACAGGGTTATAAATACAAAATAAAATAGGGGTAATGCAGGAGTAGGTTTTATAATGAATAAAAAAATAGGACTGTGGGTAAACTACTACAAACAGCATAGTGAACGCATTATTGTGGCCAAGATAGACACGAAGCCCATGCCTACTACAGTAGTACAAGTTCATATGCCAACTAGCTCTGCAGATGACGAAGAAATTGATGAAATGTATGATGAGATAAAAGAAATTATTCAGGTAGTGAAGGGAGACGAAAATTTAATTGTCATGGGTGACTGGGATTCGAGAGTAGGAAAAGGGAGAGTAGGAAACATAGTAGGTGGATATGGATTGGGGCTAAGAAATGAAAGAGGAAGGCGCCTGGTAGAATTTTGCGCAGAGCATAACTTAATCATAGCTAACACTTGGTTCAAGAATCATGAAAGAAGGTTGTATACATGGAAGAACCCTGGAGACACTAAAAGGTATCAGATGGATTATATTATGGTAAGACAGAGATTTAGGAACCAGGTTTTAAATTGTAAGACATTTCTTGGGGCAGATGTGGACTCTGACCACAATCTATTGGTTATGAACTGTAGATTAAACTGAAGAAACTGCAAAAAGGTGGGAATTTAAGGAGATGGGACCTGGATAAACTGAAAGAACCAGAGGTTGTACACAGTTTCAGGGAGAGCATAAGGGAACAATTGACAGGAATGGAGGAACAAAATACAGTATAAGAAGAATGGGTAGCTTTGAGGGAAGAAATAGTGAAGGCAGCAGAGGATCAAATAGGTAAAAAGACGAGGGCTAGTAGAAACTCTTGGGTAACAGAAGAAATGTTGAATTTCATTGATGAAAGGAGAAAATATAAAAATGCTCTACATGAAGCAGGCAAAAAGGAATACAAACGTCTCAAAAATGATATCGACAGGTAGTGCAAAATGGCTAAGCAGGGATGGCTAGAGGACAAATATAAGGATGTAGAGGCTTGTCTCACTAGGGGTAAGATAGATACTGCCTACAGGATAATTAAAGAGAGCTTTGGAAAAAGGAGAACCACTTTCATGAAAATCAAGAGCTTTGATGGAAACACAGTTCTAAGCAAAGAAGGAAAAGCAGAAAGGTGGAAGGAGTATATAGAGGGTCTATACAAGGGCGATGTACTTGAGGACAATATTATGGAACTGGAAGAAGATGTAGATGAAGATGAAATGGGAAATACGATACTGCGTGAAGAGTTTGACAGAGCACTGAAAGACCTGAGTCGAAACAAGGCCCCCGGAGTAGACAACATTCCATTGGAACTACTGACGGCCTTGGGAGAGCCAGTCCTGACAAAACTCTACCATCTGGTGAGCAAGATGTATGAAACAGGCGAAATACCCTCAGACTTCAAGAAGAATATAATAATTCCAATCCCAAAGAAAGCAGGTGTTGACAGATGTGAGAATTACCGAACAATCAGTTTAATAAGCCACAGCTGCAAAATACTAACACGAATTCTTTACAGACGAATAGAAAAACTAGTAGAAGCCGACCTCGGGGAAGATCAGTTTGGATTCCGTAGAAATACTGGAACACGTGAGGCAATACTGACCTTACGACTTATCTTAGAAGAAAGATTAAGGAAAGGCAAACCTACGTTTCTAGCATTTGTAGACTTAGAGGAAGCTTTTGACAATGTTGACTGGCATACTCTCTTTCAAATTCTAAAGGTGGCAGGGGTAAAATACAGGGAGCGAAAGGCTATTTACAATTTGTACAGAAACCAGATGGCAGTTATAAGAGTCGAGGGACATGAAAGGGAAGCAGTGGTTGGGAAGGGAGTAAGACAGGGTTGTAGCCTCTCCCCGATGTTATTCAATCTGTATATTGAGCAAGCAGTAAAGGAAACAAAAGAAAAATTCGGAGTAGGTATTAAAATCCATGTAGAAGAAATAAAAACTTTGAGGTTCGCCGATGACATTGTGATTCTGTCAGAGACAGCAAAGGACTTGGAAGAGCAGTTGAACGCAATGGATGGTGTCTTGAAGGGAGGATATAAGATGAACATCAACAAAAGCAAAACGAGGATAATGGAACGTAGTCGAATTAAGTCGGGTGATGTTGAGGGTATTAGATTAGGAGTTTTGGTATTTGGGGAGCAAAATAACTGATGATGGTCGAAGTAGAGAGGATATAAAATGTAGACTGGCAATGGCAAGGGAAGCGTTTCTGAAGAAGAGAAATTTGTTAACATCGAGTATAGATTTAAGTGTCAGGAAGTCATTTCTGAAAGTATTTGTATGGAGTGTAGCCATGTATGGAAGTGAAACATGGACGGTAAATAGTTTGGACAAGAAGAGAATAGAAGCTTTCGAAATGTGGTGCTACAGAAGAATGCTGAAGATTAGATGGGTAGATCACATAACTAATGAGAAAGTATTGAACTGGATTGGGGAGAAGATAAGTTTGTGGCGCAACTTGACCAGAAGAAGGGATCGGCTGGTAGGACATGTTTTGAGGCATCAAGGGATCACCAATTTAGTACTGGAGGGCAGCGTGGAGGGTAAAAATCGTAGGGGGAGACCAAGAGATGAATACACTAAGCAGATTCAGAAGGATGTAGGCTGCAGTAGGTACTGGGAGATGAAGAAGCTTGCACAGGATAGAGTAGCATGGAGAGCTGCATCAAACCAGTCTCAGGACTGAAGACCACAACAACCACAACAACAACGTTTATTATAAAGAAACGACTAAATGAAATACTATCAGATGATACGAAGCCTGAAACTTTAAATAAATAATTCATAATATATTCTTTACGAAGATTAAAGCCCAGACCATAAATAGATCAGAGATAACATTTAGTCTAGAAGAGAGTTGTGGCCGCATCGAGCTGTAAGTTCGCTGCGACTAAAATTTAACACTGCGATGGAGATGCCAATTCAGTCTCTCTTGTAGACGTTGCAATAGTAGTAAGTGTATTGAACGCTACTAAATTTTTTCAAACCGATTTGAAGTTTTAAAAGTTTTCCAGTGTCGACTTGACGTACTAGTCAGAAATTGGAACTGAAGGAAAATAATATTTTCAGTTTAGCCAGACTACGGAGCAGTTATTATATGTGAAAGAAAAGTAAATCGTGTGATACCTGATTAACGCTGGGACTTAGCCTTCGTGATCTGTGATTGTCACGAACATCGAACGACACAGCAATATACCAATAAACTCTATTAATAGCCTTGAGTAGGAAACAGCTACACGTGATCGCGAAGAAATTACAGTTACGCCGTATTGTCGGAAGCTGTAGTCAATGTCAGAATCGCTGATGCAAATAGATTCAAGACTGTGAATGACAGATCGGTGTGTTTTCAGTGCAGGTTTAAATAATTACGAAGTTCAGTAAACTCCAATATAACCTTAATGCTTCGTGTCGGCTACGACTTTTAATGGAAATTTACTGTGTAATTGTGAAATTAACTATCTCTTGAGAGAACGCAGAAGTTAAAAGCGATTTAGTGATTTTATTAACACTGAACAGCAAGTTTACACCGAAATACGACGCTTTCTGTAAGTTGTCAGAAGAGTATTTTATCTCTGGAATTACGTCGTATTAGTTGTTGAATTTGTGGGAGTCGCCAGCAGAACATCCGTAGACGCACAGTTAAGCATAGCATTAATCTGTGGCGGCGCGCACCAGCTACAGATTGTTTATTCTTTGATTATATCTAATAGTTCTGTTGTTATTGATTCCATGTTAATAATGAGCTTTCCGTTGCAATAAAAAAATAAAATATTATGCCTAACTACTTCGTGAGTCTTTCTAAAGATTGTAATAAGTAGTACGTGGCTAAAGTGGTGACCCCGTATAAAGAGTTTCGTTGTAGACGAACAAAGGCAGCCCAGTTCAATTTCGTCCACCAGGAGATCGGCGAGTCCGCGCGGCACACAGTGTTACGGATCGGCGCGACGTTTTGCTAAAGAACATTGAGGAATTACGACGCGACACAGAAGAACAAGAAAACGCTGTGTTGAATCAAGTAACGGCCTTTCAACAGAGATCAGTAGCAAGATGAAATTACACCCACCGCAGTTCATACCTGATAAACCTGAACTGTGGCATGGAATGCTTGATCTGACTTTCCAGCATCATGGCACTGTATACGAAGAGACAAAATTTATGATCGCCGTTAGTGCGCTTGATAATAAAACAGCAACGATCAGCGCAGATATAATACTTCGCCCGCCCGCCACGCAAAAGTATACGCGTTTTAAGCAGTTACTCATTGAGCGACTACGTCGGCCTGTGGAACAACGTATCCAGCAAGTATTGCACGGCGAAAAGAGAGGAGATAAGTCACCTTCGGAATTTTGGCGGCACCTGCGAAGTTCAGTCAACGACACCGAGTTGCCAGACACGACACTGCAACATGTATGGCGTGTGCGGTTGCCAGAGGCAGTTAGAACGGCTGTGGCGCTCTCAGACGCACAAGATATCTCGTCGTTGATCTCACTAGCCGACAAGGTCTACACCTCGTTAGACGCAGCGCATACGTCGACGGTGTTCGGGCACAACAGTACAGACTCACAGGAAACGGCGGCGATACAACGACGCCAACAAGCGGACGTTTCTCAGCAACTGTATGACCTACGAAAACAAGTTGACGGATTCAAGCAGCAGATATCGACGTTGCTCGGAGGCAAGACAGCCACAAAGATAGCGGGGGGCGTTAGGCGCCGCCGGTCGCGAGTTCGGAGCACCAGCGCCTACTCTTACGAGGTGAGATCGACGAGGGGCAGTTACGGGTGAGTAACCTTTCTTTCTTACCTTCCCCGTCCCATCGGCTGTTTGTTACTGACGTTAAGTTAAAAATGGCTCTGAGCACTATGGGACTTAACATCTATGGTCATCAGTCCCCTAGAACTTAGAACTACTTAAACCTAACTAACCTAAAGACAGCACACAACACCCAGCCATCACGAGGCAGAGAAAATCCCTGACCCCGCCGGGAATCGAACCCGGGAACCCGGGCGTGGGAAGCGAGAACGCTACCGCACGACCACGAGATGCGGGCACTGACGTTAAGTCCGGCCGTGCTTACATAGTCGACTCAGGTTCGGACGTTAGTGCATCGCCTGTTAGAAACTGTGATGTGAAGCTCCCTCCATCTCACAAGGGGAGGCCGCCAATTGTGAAATTCAGATTCGATTCATACTGCGCATAATAAAAGCTGATGGCGAGAGGTGTAATGTGGCAAAGCAACAAGATGCACTTCTCAGCCGTTGTCTAGAAAATCGCCAGTTAAAAAAACCGTTGCCGTAAACTACTCTCTACGATCATCAATTTTCTACAGCGTCGTGCCGCAGCGGTGCGCGTTCGGGTTCGTAATCCGAAGGTCGCCGGATCGAATCTCGCGCCATGCAACATATTTTTTAGTATTAGTTTATTGTAATTCATATATATATATATATATATATATATTACAATTCATTAATAGTTTATATACATATTAATGAATTGCTTATGCATGTTGGTGAAGGCGGATCGCTCTCCAATTGTACCGCCTCCATTTTTCCATTTGTTTAACAGGGTGTACCAAAGCTCTCACGTCCGCACTGATTTTCGGCGATGTTATAAGTTGCGCTAGGGACCGCATCTACCTTCTTTCGAAGTTAGCACGCAACTACGCTCTTATGCGGCGGCTCGTTTCGGCCCATTCAACGTCTGTCCTTCAAGTGTAACGAGCGAGTAACGGAGTTTATATTTCATACCTGCCACAGCAAATTTGTGTTCGTGGGGTTTCTATTCTAATTCGAACGTTTGACTTGCGCTATACGTATTTGTTTCGGAATATCGTTTCTACGTCTTCCGTTAACTATACGTGGTTAACATTATGAAGACAATTAATAACATTTGTGAAATACAACTTTGTTTGCGGAAAACATAATGATGTTCGAAGTCGCCAGTTTTTCCACGACAAACGACTTTCAACAACTTATTATATGCATAATTATTGCAACTGATTGCCGGGAATTATATATATATATATATATATATATATATATATATATATATATATATATATATTTGAATTACAAAAAAATACTTAAAAAAAAGAGTTGCATGGCGCCAGATTCGATCCGGCGACCTGCAGATTACGAACCCGAGCGCTTACCGCTGCGCCACGACACTGTAGGAAACTGATGATCGTAGAGAGTATTTCACAGCAACGGTTTCTTTTAACTGTCGATTTTCTTGACAACGGCTGAGAAGTGCATCTTGGTGCTTTGCCACATTACACCTCTGGCCATGAGCTTTTTTCATGCGCAGTATGAATTGAATCTGAATTTCACAATTGGGGGCCTCCCCTTGTCAGTCGAAACTCACAGCGGCAAACCAGACGTCGATAGCGACTTATGGAAAACGTGAGATAGAGGTAGACCTCGGGTTCCATGAAAGTTTACCACGGACTTTCGTAATTGCCGATGTGTCAGTCGCAATATTGGGTGCAGATCTCCTGCTTCATTATGCACTTGAGGTATCTGTTAGCTCAGTGAGCATTCGACGGGCGACACAGTGCATTAGAGGCACCCTAGGACGAAGCCCTATGTCCACGTCTGTTTTCAGACAAGTAGCAAACTGCGAATCCATGTCTGGTGGGCAGACAATAATGCACAATACGGTACATCACATCAGGACTACACCCGGTCAACCAGTGTCTCAACGCCCACGCCGGTTAGCTCCGGATCGTTTTGCTGCAGCGAAGGCAGAGTTCGAAGAATTATTACGCTCGGGAATCGTCCGTAGATCCGACAGTCCGCGGTCATCGCCACTTAGTAAAAAAGAAAGATGGGACTTGGAGACCATACGGAGATTACAGGGCACTAAATAGTCGTACCATTCCCGATCGTTATCCGAAACCACATATCAGGGATTTTACGCACGCACTTGCAGGCGCGACCATTTTTGTGTCACTGACTGCAAAAAAGCGTATCACCAGGTACCGGTCGCACCTGCTGATTTACCGAAGACAGCTGTCACGACCCCATTCGATTTATTCGAATACCTCTGTACGCCGTTCGGGTTAAAAAATGCGGCACAAACTTTGCAGCGTTTCATTGATGAAGTGCTCAAAGGTTTACCATATTGCTTCGCGTACCTCGACGACATCTTGGTTTTTTCGTTGTCTGAGGAATTGCACGAACTACATCTGAGGAATGTTTACCAACGTATTGAGGCATATGGCATTTCGGTCAATGAATCAAAGTGTTTACTTCGACGACGTCGGGTGCCATTCTTGGGCTACTCAGTGACAAAAAAATGGTTCAAATGGCTCTGAGCACTATGGGACTTAACTTCTGAGATCATCAGTCGCCTAGAACTTAGAACTACTTAAACCTAACTAACCTGAGGACATCATACACATGCATGCTCGAGGCAGGATTCGAACCTGCGACCGTAGCGCTCGCGCGATTCCAGACTGTAGCGCCTAGAACCGCTCGACCACAGCGGCCGGCTACTCAGTGACAGCTGCCGGTATCAGCCCACTGCAAGACAAACTCGACCCTATCGAAGAGATGACTCGCCTCATCGACTATCGGCAACTACGCCGGTTTCTTGGAGCAGTTAACTTCTACAGACAACATCTGCCTAATGCGGCGGCCATTCAAGCACCTTTGACTAGTCGGCAAGGATGCAGTAGGCAAACGGCCTTTACTGTGGACATCAGAGATGCAGATGGCATTCGACAAGATCAAAGCCTGTCTACGTCAGGCAATAATGTTGGCACATCCGGTTCCTCAAGCTCGACTGGCAATTGTTGTGGATGCGAGCCAGCAGGCAATAGGTGCAGCTCCACACCAGAAGGTGGGAAACAATTGGCAGCCCCTAGGTTTCCTGTCCCGCAAGCTTACATCATCACAAGTAAAATGGAGTGCCTATGATAGGGAGCTATTGGCAATTTATGAAGCCATCAGACATTTCCGACCTCAAGTAGAAGGCAAATCATTCACTGTTTTCACAGACCACAAGCCAGTTACCTTCGCCTTCAGTAAGAACAAGGATGGTTTCCCACCACGACAATTTAGACAACTCGAGTTTATCGCCCAGTTTACGACAGACCTGCAGCACATAAAAGGAGCTGAGAACGTCGTGGCAGATTTCCTGTCTAGGTTGGAAACAATCTCTCAGACTATTGACTACAAGGAAATAGCTGCAGCACGGGAAACAGACCAGCAACTTGCTAAATTCTCTCGTGATAGTACGTCCGGGTTACGCTTGCAACAAATACAACCTACGGGTGAACACTTCCGAGTTTGGTGAGACGTATCGCAAGGAAAACCGAGACCGTTCGTACCTGAGAGATTACGACGACAATTATTTCATAGCATCCACGGACTGGCTCATCCGGGAATAAACGCCAGCGTCAGACTAATGACAGACAGATTCGAGTGGCCCGGTATAAACAGAGACTGCCGTAACTGGGCAAGAACGTGCCTGGACTGTCAGAGGGCCAAGGTGGGACGACACGTGCACAAAGCGGTAGGAAACTTCCCACTTACCACACAACGTTTCACACATGAGCACCTGGACATCGTGGGACCGCTTTTGCCGTCGGAAGGATACCGTTATCTCCTCACTGCGGTGGCTGCGGTGGACCGCTTCACCAGATGGGCAGAGGCGAATCCGTTATCGGATATTTTAGCAGAAACGGTGGCACGCGTATTTCTTTCATCTCGGATCGCACGTTTCGGCTGCCCTTTACATGTCACCACAGACCAGGGGCGTCAATTTGAATCGACGTTGTTCTCAGAATTGGCCAACCTCTGCGGGTTCCTACATCATCGCACCACAGCGTACCACCCAGCAAGCAATGGGATGGTGGAACGCTGGCATAGAACATTAAAATCTGCATTAATGAGCCATGCACAATCTTGGTCGTCAGAGTTACCACTAGTTTTGTTTGGCCTACGCACAGCATTGAAAACGGATTTAGGGGCATCCACCGCAGAATTGGTTTATGGTGAACCCATACGACTGCCTGCAGAATTCTTCACCGATAAAGAAGGGGCACGACAGACCGAATTGCCGTTTACATTGCAAATGGTACGCGAGCATCTGGCCAGACTTCGCCCATCTCCTGTCTCGAGACATGGAGCGGTAAATACGTTCGTGCACAAAGATCTACGCTCATGTACACATGTGATGCTACGGACGGACGCTGTCAAGTCACCGCTGCAGCCTCCATATTCTGGACCTTACAGAGTGCTCTCGCAGGATGAACACACCGTGCAGATAGATCTAAATGGAAAGAGTCAAGTGGTATCATTGGGACGGCTCAAACCTGCACATATGTTACCGACTGAAGAGGACACAGAGGTCAGGCACGAAGCGCCACCTTCCACACCACTGGACCACGATGACACCACCTCACCACCACAAGAGGAAGCGGTACCGTCACTACCAGCAACAGAAGCTGAAGAAGTTCAACCAATTCCTTCAGTACACACAAGAGCTGGGCGTCGGATGAAATATAAATACCCCTACATTCCCGGAGCTCCGCTCTATCGGAGGGGGGGCTGTGTGGGAGTCGCCAGCAGAACATCCGTAGACGCACAGTGAAGGATAGCATTATTCTGTGGCGGCGCGCACCAGGGACGGATTGTTTATTCTTTGATTATATGTAATAGTTCTGTTGTTATTGATTCAATGTTAATATGAGCTTTTCGTTGCAATAAAAAAAATATTACAGCCTAACTACTTCGTGAGTCTTTCTGAAGATTGTAATAAGTAGTACGTGGCTAAAAATTAACACCGTAGCGACGCCTTGACGACGCTATAGTAATTAATAAATCAACATCCTCGCAGAACTATGATGTGGCATCGGCTAGAGTGATGGACTTTATACACTCCTGGAAATTGAAATAAGAACACCGTGAATTCATTGTCCCAGGAAGGGGAAACTTTATTGACACATTCCTGGGGTCAGATACATCACATGATCACACTGACAGAACCACAGGCACATAGATACAGGCAACAGAGCATGCACAATGTCGCAACTAGTACAGTGTATATCCACATTTCGCAGCAATGCAGGCTGCTATTCTCCCATGGAGACGATCGTAGAGATGCTGGATGTAGTCCTGTGGAACGGCTTGCCATGCCATTTCCACCTGGCGCCTCAGTTGGACCAGCGTTCGTGCTGGACGTGCAGACCGCGTGAGACGACGCTTCATCCAGTCCCAAACATGCTCAATGGGGGACAGATCCGGAGATCTTGCTGGCCAGGGTAGTTGACTTACACCTTCTAGAGCACGTTGGGTGGCACGGGATACATGCGGACGTGCATTGTCCTGTTGGAACAGCAAGTTCCCTTGCCGGTCTGGGAATGGTAGAACGATGGGTTCGATGACGGTTTGGATGTACCGTGCACTATTCAGTGTCCCCTCGACGATGGCCAGTGGTGTACGGCCAGTGTAGGAGATCGCTCCCCACACCATGATGCCGGGTGTTGGCCCTGTGTGCCTCGGTCGTATGCAGTCCTGATTGTGGCGCTCACCTGCACGGCGCCAAACACGCATATGACCATCATTGGCACCAAGGCAGAAGCGACTCTCATCGCTGAAGACGACACGTCTCCATTCGTCCCTCCATTCACGCCTGTCGCGACACCGCTGGAGGCGGGCTGCACGATGTTGGGGCGTGAGCGGAAGACGGCCTAACGGTGTGCGGGACCGTAGCCCAGCTTCATGGAGACGGTTGCGAATGGTCCTCGCCGATACTCCAGGAGCAACAGCGTCCCTAATTTGCTGGGAAGTGGCGGTGCGGTCCCCTACGGCACTGCGTAGGATCCTACGGTCTTGGCGTGCATCCGTGCGTCGCTGCGGTCCGGTCCCAGGTCGACGGGCACGTGCACCTTCCGCCGACCACTGGCGACAACATCGATGTACTGTGGAGACCTCACGCCCCACGTGTTGAGCAATTCGGCGGTACGTCCACCCGGCCTCCCGCATGCCCACTATACGCCCTCGCTCAAAGTCCGTCAACTGCACATACGGTTCACGTCCACGCTGTCGCGGCATGCTACCAGTGTTAAAGACTGCGATGGAGCTCCATATGCCACGGCAAACTGGCTGACACTGACGGCGGCGGTGCACAAATGCTGCGCAGCTAGCGCCATTCGACGGCCAACACCGCGGTTCCTGGTGTGTCCGCTGTGCCGTGCGTGTGATCATTGCTTGTACAGCCCTCTCGCAGTGTCCGGAGCAAGTATGGTGGGTCTGACACACCGGTGTCAATGTGTTCTTTTTTCCATTTCCCGGAGTGTAATTCAAGATATCCTATTATCTGCGTTTGAACACTCATTCGCAAACCGGGCATAAGAAGTACAGTTATTAAGTTCTCGTAAGCTTATCAGCCTGTCGCGAACACACGAAGCATATTTGGTTAATTGTTGCGGTACCGAGCGGTGCAGTCGCTGTGGGTTCGAAGTAAAGAAGACCGACAGACTTTGAACACCAGTGCTTCGAATTTAAACAAGGGCTGCTTACACATTCCGGAGTGCTGCTCCATCGAGACGCTGAGATCAGTCTAAGAGAGAAAGTGTCTGAAACCAATCAACCAAGCGATCGACGGACACTGTTCCATGTCAACCAGACTGCGACAACCATCACCATCGAGCCGACATAAATACAACGCCACAGCATAATTTTAAAATTTTATTAAATGTATATTTTTATAAATTTCTTCGGTAGAAAAGGTCCATATCTTGGCTTGTGTGTGATGCTCATGCTAATTTTGTAAGCTAATGTTTGGTTCGATCGCTCAGGTGGGTAAATATGCGGTTATTTTTACTGTGATTGATTAATATAGAGTTTGTGTGTAAATTGCGTTGGGAACTGGAAATGGTCAGAAAGGGGGAGATTATCGTGTAGTATGAGTTGCAATAGTGGGCTCATTGGCTGTTGTTCAGTAGTTTATTCGGCCAATCAGAGAAGATATCTTTCGCTCCCTTTCATACAGGGAATTGATTCCTCGTCTTCGTCTCTGGAATTCCGTGGAGAGCTTTCGTGACTCGATGTCGTACAGCCTGCAAACTAAGCACTTTTATTAAGATTGTGTTTTATTGCTCTTTGGAGAATCAGATTAATCCATAAAAGGGATGTGACTAGCCGTGGATGACACCTACAGATATGTCGAGTATTTTAGTAAGAACTGAGACTTACTTTCCATGGGTGTCAGTTTCGCGTGGCGTGCTGTGCAGTCAAGTTCGTGAAATTCCAGAGCCCCAGTGGCGCAGTATCTGAGCGAAAATTCAAAACAATTAAACATAGCGTAAATTTACAAACTACTTATTAACTGTTTGAAAGTGCAGATTTTTGAATATCAGGTAGTGAGTTCAATAAGTTGGCTGTTAGAGGGGGAGAGTGGTGTTAAGTGTCTAGCAAATAATACAAATTGTGATTATTGTCACGCTTTCATTTCTGGAACTGCGTCTTGGAGCGGAGTAGGTACCAAAAATGATACCACAAGCGTCTGATTCACGAACTTTTTTCGTTTAGTAATTACAGCTGGACTTGCAACTCCTTACAAGGATCATGTGAATTACATATTAGAGAGACAGATTCCGACACTAGATGTTGCATTTAAGGCTTACTCAGAAGCAGGTTCAGGCTCAGATTACTATTTAATGGTATAAAGAGCAGGTTGAAGTTTAAGAGAATCGTCCAAAAGACTCACTGTGGGAGGAATGCTGAAGTAATGAGAAATGATGAGGTGCACTCTAAGGCTGTCGATGCTGAAATAATAAATACCGCAGCAAGGCGTTCACCTGGGAACGACACTCATAGAAAGTGGGCACACACATACAGGGACATTCGGAAAGTAGTACAGTCATTGTTTTTGAAGGATAGGGTGATACACCAGGCGACATAAACAAACGTCATATAAATCAACAGCCGTTGCCAGTCCTGTGACGGAAGAGGCAGCAGCGATGGAGGAATGGCACATGCGCTGAACGCTGAAGGGGAGAGAACAGCAGAAGACCGGCATGCCCGAGGTGACCGAGGCACCATCAATGAGTCGTGCTACCGCGACACCATCAACAAACTCTGGTCGGCCATTAAGCAAAAGAGACCAGAGCTCTTGAGTGCAGGTGTTGTGCTGGTGGACGACATACACAGTAATGCTGACACAGGAGCAGATTCGTCGCATCGGATGGGAGATATTGGATGACTCGTACTGCAGCGACGATCTTAAGCCACCGGACTTTCACCCGTTCCCTGCACTGAAAGCCGCACCCACGGGGACAGTGCTGAGGTGGAGCAAGCTGTACGACGACAGTTCCTAGGGACGCAGCGCTCCGAGATTTGCGATTAAGAAAGGCAGAAAAAATAAATAACATTCCTTCGGAATTTATAAAATCAATGAGGGTAATTAAAACGAAACGATGATTACAGATCGTGTTTAGAATCTATTAAATTGTTGACGTACCGTAGACTATCGGGAGGAAATCACGCACACAATTCAGAAATTTCTGAGGATTATCGCACGATCAGCTTAGTAGGTAATGCGTACAATTTGCTGACTAGAAACATATATATTAGAGCAAAAAAAAAATAACACTGGTGATCTGTTAAATGACGATTAGTTTGGTTATGGAAAAGGTTCACACGTTTCGCTTAGTGAAGGAGACAAGATGTAAGATTAATTGAGAAACTTCCACCGGATTTACGGATTCAGAGAAATCATGCGTACAGTACGCAATATGCCCTGTCTGCTCGCCATACCTCCGCCGAGCGCTCAGCACAATGTTTACTGTCATTTTTCGTGGATTTGGTCTTTGACGGTACATAATATAAGAAAACCGCTACGGTCGCAGGTTCGAATCCTGCCTCGGGCATAGATGTGTGTGATGTCCTTAGGTTGGTTAGGTTTAAGTATTTCTAAGTTTTAGGGGACTGATGATCTCAGAAGTTAAGTCCCATTGTGCTCAGAGCCATTTGAACCATTTTAACCATTTGAAAGAAACGAAACGGGTCGTAACACAATAAATATGTAATAATACAGTTGAAGTGGTTTTTATGAATCATTAAAATCTCTCCTCCCTAGTAATGCATTCCCCCAACCCATGTCAGGGGCTGTTCCAGTAAATATGAAAAAAAATGGTGGGTGTTAAGAAAATTTCCACGTAGTTTACGAAAATCTCGTCCAGTGTCCCAGTATTAAGATAGGTAGTGACAGATGACTTTCTCTGTGTTTTATTCCTTTCTCATAATCGTTATGTATTACTTATATTGCTGTATACATTTTAGGTTGTTGTATGAGACCTTACTTATCTCAGCTTGTTTCAAAAGTTTTGACAAGATAAAATGTGTTGTAATATATCCAAGGTAGACTTTTCGTCTGTAAAATACAGACTTCCATTGTGAGATATCTATCTTGAGATATTTTCTGCGTTTTATTTTTACAAACTACTTTTTAGTCCACATTCGAAGCTAACGTGTGTGATTTTACATATGTTGAGTAAATATAGGAAAAATGTACGTTGTCCTCGATATGGAAAGTTTCTAGACATTGTCAAGGAAGTAACTTTTCTGTATTCAGACAGCGTTTCTGCCCTTTTTTTTTTATTTTGATGCTTGTGAGCGGCAGTTTTACCAAACAGACAATGAAAATCGATTGAGCCACTGCCGAAATGAAATTCATAAATTTGAATATCGACTGATATGATTGGTTTACGCAGTCTGAATTTATAAAACACTTCTCTCCGAAATGTATTCATGAAAAGAATGGCGCGCGTGACGTGAAAGAAGCGTAGTACAGTGAAGAGGGAGTGACGTGGTGGGTAGTAAAAAGGGAACACTTAGGAAGGAAGCCTTCCTGTCTGTCCCGCACCCCCTTTATCTGTCCTCTACATCGAGCGGATGATCTCGTCTGCCCTTCTATTCCTGGTCTCCCCCCCCCCCCCCACTCCCTCCTTCTCTCTGCATCTCAGCCATTCTCCCCTCCACCCCACCACATTTAGCAATAGCAGTTTAACACATAGAAGCCGAGACGCGGCGGACGTGTTGTCAAAATACAGCAACGGGCGACGGGTGCAGGGGCACGGGTGCAGCAGCACCGCATGCGGTTGACGCGTCGTAACGTGTGGCGGAGTAATGTGTGCAGGTAGCGTGCATACAGGCGCGTACGTAGCATTCCCTGTGTGGCTTGTATAGGGCGCGTTATTGTCCTGAGGGAGATAACACCAGCCACACGACCGTTCGTCTGTCTCACCCAACACTTGAAGGCTGCTCTTGTCACACTATAAACAACACACACACACACACACACACACACACACACACACACACACACACACATATGCGCGAGCGCCAAAATTTATTATTTTTCCCCTTTTTTTGTCTGTCAGTTTTTTGAGGAAACAAGCTATCTCAAGGGATAAAGCCGTGATCTTGGTCGGAAGTCAACTCATGGCAGAAATACGCTGGTGGCCATTGAAATTGCTGCAAAACCAGGAAGAACAGCAAAGAAAGAAATTTTACTTATTGTGAGTCTATAGTGAGATTAAAATTGTAGGTGCATAGGAGGTACATAGGGAGAAAATTTCAGTGCACAGACATGCCACCTATAGCAGCAATAACGGCTCTAACCCTACTGCTCATCGACTCGAACTCTAGGTTGATGACCGAGCGGGGTGGCGCAGTGGTAACACACTGGACTCGCATTCGGGAGGACGACGGTTCAATCCCGTCTCCAGCCATCCTGATTTAGGTTTTCCGTGATTTCCCTAAATCGTTTCAGGCAAATGCCGGGATGGTTCCTTTGACAGGGCACGGCCGATTTCCTTCCCCATCCTTCCCTAACCCGAGCTAGCGCTCCGTCTCTAATGACCTCGTTGTCGACGGGACGTTAAATAACACTAACCTAACCTAACCTCTAGGTTGATGGATGGTGATTACGTCATTCAATGCTCCTTCAACTGCGTGAAAGAGTTCAACAACCGTAGGGACTGACGAATGATGGAGTGCCAGATGTTTTCAGGTGGTGAGAGACCTGTGTAAACGTGCTGGCCAGGCCAACAGTCGAGCACCGTTCGTAACGAGGTCGGTCGTGACGACATGGAAGCATGCAGTCTAGTGTTGTTCAATGATAACGGCATGGAGTCCCTGAAGGCAGGATACAGCGCCGGCCGCTGTGGCCGAGCGGTTCTAGGCGCTTCAGTCCGGAACCACGCGGCTGCTACGGTCGCAGGTTCGAATCCTGCCTCGGGCATGGACGTGTATGATATCCTTAGGTTTGTTAGGTTTACGTAGTTCTAAGTCTGTGAGACTGATGACCTCAGATGTTAAGTCCCATAGCGCTTAGAGCCATTTGAACCATTTGAACAGTATAAAACCACTGGCATAAGCTATCAGAAATACAAGGTCCACAGTTCAAATTTTCAGCTCTGCGAATCACCAATCATCGTTCTATGTTCCTGACGGCTCCCCACTCCTTCACGGCAGGTGATGGTCCCATATGGCGATGACGAACCCAATCTGGCAATGTTCGTTCTTTTCGGAGCCTCCATAAACGGATTCGTCCTTCATGTTGCTGCATATAGAAGCAGGACTCGTCTCAAGAAACGACATGGTGTCATTCTTGCGCCGAATGTTGTCGAGGATCGCACCATCGACGGAGTGCGCCTCTATTCGTTGCAGCATCAACGGAAGTCACAACAGTAGTCGCCGTGATGCCAGCCCATGCTTGTCCAAATGTCCTTGCTTTGCCCGTATGGACACTTGTTATGCTACCAAGATGTCCATTTACTGAGTCACGGTAGGTGACATGGATGTACGATCCAACACAGCTGAGCGAATAAAATGTTTGCACTTTTGAGCGTTTAGCCGCGTGAATCTGCTGAGATCCTGCACGCTGCTGAGGCGCCCACGGATTCTAAATTCGAATGACAGTATGAAGTGCCTCGATAGGATGCATTCTCATTGCGACACGTAGTGGAAGACGTTTCTCCTTCGTACTTGAGGCAAAATACTATCTTCTCATAAACAGCCAACAGTATTGTAATGATTAACTGAATGCTGTTGCGCGTGATTGCGTTGAAATGCTATCCATGTGCCTACTTACAGTGATCATCCAGCACATTATGACCACCAGCCCACTATCGGTACGAGCCCATCGAGTCGTAGGCAGCGCCACATGGCGAGGAATGACTGCTAGACAGACACACGCACAGTGCATGTAGTATCAGCGAGTGTGCTGTCCGTGTTTGAACGGGGAAGGCGCGTGTTACGTCTGAATTTCTTCGGGGGGAGATTTTTATGGTCTGGAGTCTCTGCACTAGTTTTTGGAAACTTCACGACTTGTCGGGTGTTCGAGGAGTGCTGTGGTGAGTCTCTTCATCTCGATATGAGTCCATGTCCAGACATCTTGGGTCATTACAGATGCCGGAGGTTGTAGTCTAGGGCACAGGTGAATCAGGACAGGCGGCGAAATGTGGCGGAACTAACATCAGACTATAATGCTGAACAGAGAACAAGTGTAGTATGAAAGCTTTCACGACATATCTTCTGGTAAACCTTCCGGGATGTAAGGTCGTGGTCCATGAAACTCTGCAGCTCCTAACGTTTCGTCCTGAGCTGCGCTGGACATCTTCAGAGGGGTGTTTCTCCTCCGGTGAGTCTTGCCGACTGACGGGTCGGACGTCTGAGAGCGACTTATATATCGTAGAATACGATATACGATATATAAGTCGCTCTCAGACGTCCGACCCGTCAGTCGGCAAGACTCACCGGAGGAAAAATACCCCTCTGAAGATGTCCAGCGCAGCTCAGGACGAAACGTTAGGAGCTGAAGAGTTTCATGGACCACGACCTTACATCCCGGAAGGTTTACCTGAAGAGAACAAGTGTGTCTGAACACACAGTGCACCGAACACTACTAACAGTGGGCCTCGGCACCGACGATTCGTGTATGTGCCAACGTTAACCCCACGACATCGGCAACTAGGACTGAAATGGCCACGTGGCCATCAGAACATGTACAGCCCTTCATAGAAGTAATATTTCCCGATAGCAGTGGCGTTTTTCACCAAGATAATGCGCCATGTCACAAGGCGAGGAGTGTGATGGAGTGGTCCGAGGAATACAGTGCTGAGTTCCAGTTGATGTCCTGCCCCCCCCCCCCCCCAACTCCCCAGATCTGAAACCGATCTAAGACATCTGGCATGTGACTGAACGTGGCCTTAGAGCTTATCGGTCTCCTCCCTGGAATTTACTGGAGTTTGATGACTTTGTACAAATGTGGTACCAATTCCCCTCAACGAGTACCAAGGCCTCATTGCTTCCATGCCATGACGCGTCGCCGGATTTATCCGTGCCGAAGGTGGACATATCGGCCATCAGGCAGGTGGTCATAATGTTCAGGCTGATCAGTATGTATGAAAGCTTTCACGACCGGATGACATATCTTCTGGTAAACCTCCCGGGATGTAAGGTCGTGGTCCATGAAACTCTTCAGCTCCTAACGTTTCGTCCAGAGCTGCGCTGAACATCTTCAGAGGGGTGTTTCGGCAAGACTCACCGGAGGAGAAACACGCCTCTGAAGATGTCCAGCGCAGCTCTGGACGAAACGATAGGAGCTGAAGAGTTTCATGGACCACGACCTTACATCCCGGAAGGTTTACCAGAAGATATGATCAGTATGTACCTACATAGAGGAAGTTGCCGTACAGTCGGGTAGCAATGGAGAAATCGAGATAACAATGACAGTTTTCATTGTTGGGCTTCAAATTTACTGTAGTGAAAAATAAACAAGGCTTGAACAAAGTATTTCAACTATGAGTACTTATTTTGATGGTTTAAATTATATGTAGTTTAACTCAGTACTGTGGAATATGCTGTTATACCCCATACCTTGTGGTAAAAGCCGGTACTCTGTAGGGCACAAACGGGCAGTGTAACACTTTCCCTCTGCTGCGTGGGACACAGCGATATTCATGCAAACCATCTTCAGTCCGCCCTGCACAATCCTCATGGGCCCACGTCTCTCACTTTGAATGTTGTATCCTGCCTAGTTGTCAGACTTGCGGTGTCTAGAAAACCTGCTCCTCGGATCGGTAAACAACAATTTAAGCAAATCGTATTAAAGAGTTCTTTTACGAAATGAAAATGACAATACTTTGAGAAATACAGACGTGTCGCAAGCAATGGGCCACAGACAAAATAAGAAAGCTCTTCGGTATAACAATTCTAATACAAGTGAAGTAATGCAGTTGATGCTTCTACCCAGGTCGCTGCTATTGACGCTTCTGTAGAACTGGCTGCGGCCAGTCGGGTGCAGCGCTTATGTCCTCTTCGCCCAGACGCCGCTGCTGTCGCGTTGTCCTCCTGGAGAGGGGTCGATCAGCGTGCAGTTGGCTGACGTCCTCTCACAGCCCTCTCGGCTCTAAAGTTCCCGACTGGCGTACCGGCGATTGACTTCACGCCGGAACATTGAATACTTCAGCCAGTCACCTAATTTCCTTGATGCCTATTAGGTCTCATAGCAAAGAAGACAAGTTCCATTCTCATCTTTAGGAAGTCTGTTTGCCTCACACGTCTTCAGACTCTTCTGAACCTTTTTTCACGCCAACAACTTTTTTCACACACCGGGGATAGCTTTGAGTTCATTTTTGCAAGGAGACTGCGTGATAATTGCGCATTTTCATCTTCATCTGGTTGATGATGGTCTCTGGTAGTGAGGAACTGGCTTTAGACTCTCTGGTGATACAGTGAATGAAGTCTGTGATTGCCCTTCAGTCGAGGGATCAAGATGTGGAGAAGAAGAGGTAACAGGCTCTGTTTTATTCTGGGAATCTGGCATTATTCTTTCTCTTGTATCTGATGGTGTACATTCCTCTTCGCCAAATGCATTAAGCGAGAAAATACCCACCTCTTTTCAATCCAGATAAGTCATTTAGCATTGTTGCTGTTCCAGCATACGCAAGTCTGAACAACTGACCGCTTTGGCAGTGGATCGCCATTCTTCCACGATATCTGTTGAGCCATACCTTAATTTCCTGACTGTATAAATTGCCCCACCTCAAATGTAAATATACTTCATTAAGGGATAATTAACCAAATAATTAGCGACAAAATTATCTAAAAATTGACATAAAATAATTGCAAATTTTGTATGTAATTACTAAATTGTACTTATTGAAACGTGTATACACAAGTAGCGTGCCGTTAGAAGCACATACTTCTTATATCACATATGTCAGTTATATGTAACGAAGTCGTGGAGTAATATCAGGTAGTTCCGGTTTTACCTCATTGCTTTTATCCAGATTTACCCCAACTGTACCTTGTCTGTAAAATTCCTTTTGCATTAACAAGGTGAAGAATCGATTAACATGGCATCTATTCATAAAGCCTGTTCGAAGTATTATCCACTGTATTACTAATTTCAGTTTGTAATACGACGGCATCAGTTCACTGCTGAATACAAAATTCACAAAAGTAAGGTACGCAACCACAAAAATAGGAAAATTCATTTTGCTCAAAAATAACGCATCTGACGCTATCAAGCCTCATGGCGATACTGAGGTTGCCAGCCGTTTTCGTTGTCTAACGAACAGAAAACAGTGTTACTAACTCATAAAGGTAAATATGAGGGTTCCCAGTTTCACCCCAGTATTAGATCATATCCCAAATTCGTTAGCATATAAGGGGTGATTAAAAAGTTTCAGTATGGAGCCCATACAGTCCGGAATCGGTGTGCCACCTAGGCAAAATCGACGTGAGCACTGTGGCACTCATGTCATTGACTTACCAGACTGAAAATACCCGAGTTGTAAAACTGCACCCTGCTTCATGCCTACTGCACATGCTCGTACGACAGGAATCGTCGAGCTTCAAGACTTTTCTTAAGTAAGTGAAGGTATCCTAATACCACAGGGAGAGGACTATAGTGCAGATGATCCAGTGTTTCCCACATGAGTTGGCTAACTTATGCATTATGTCATTTGCGATATCGGGAATGGGGACGTGCGTTATCGTGAAGCACCAACACTCCATGTCACACCATTCTACAACTGTGGTTTTCAAAAGATTCTCAGACGGGTGTCAACCGGTGTTCGTCCTTCGGCAGCCAAGAAACCAATAAGTGCACGTTGGTTGTGTTTGGACATATTTAGGAATAATGGCGCCATAGTTGACGTTTCCGCATTTACCTACCAGGGTAGCCGAGGGCACTAATGCGCTGCTACCTGGACTCGGGTGGCTACGTCGGCCCCGGACCAAATCCGCCCGGCGGATTAACGACGAGGGCCAGTGTGCCAGACAGCTTGGATGTGGTTTTTAGGCGGTTTTCCACATCCTGCTGGGCGAATACCGGGCTGGTCCCCACGTTCCGCCTAAGTTACACGACTCACAGACATTTGAAAAACTTTCGCACTATTCCATGGCTTACACTAGACGCAGACAGCTGGCGCACACAGATTCCGTCCCAGGAGGTACAGGGTGGCGACAGAGAGGGCGTCTGACCACCCCTTAAAGTTAACATGCCACGTCCGTTAAACCGTAACAGCGGACCCTGCATGTCAATATTAATGTTTGGAAAGTCAGAGTTGACGTTTCCGCATTTATAGCACACATGTTAGAAAGACAGGAATGCCATGCTAATCCCTTGTCTATAAATCAGCGGCTACATACTCGCATCAGAATCAGGGTGCATAGCATATATGGTACAGCACTGTCCTCAAACGAAAACTTCCTGATTGCCTTACAACCCGCATGCTGCCATACAGTGCATGACAGAGGGTGCCTCAACCACTATTACTCGTTCCATTTCCTGGCCCATTCGTAAATGGAGCCTCTGTAGTGTAATCTCCTCCCCTCCTTCTAATTCCATCTATTGTCCACGTTAAAGTCTTTTACGAAGATTTGAGAGGGGCGAAGATTACAATAAACGTTCTAGTTTACTTACAAGGGAACCTCCCCAACACACACCCCTCAGATTTAGTTATAAGTTGGCACAGTGGATAGGGCTTGAAAAACTGAACACAGATCAATCGAGAAAACAGGAAGAACTTGTGTGGAACTGTGGAAAAATAAGCAAAATATACAAACTGAGTAGTCCATGCGCAAGATAGGCAACATCAAGAATACCGTGAGCTCAGCGGTGCCGTGGTCTCGTGGTTAGCGAGAGCAGCTGTGGAGCGAGAGGTCCTTGGTTCAACTCTTCCCTCGAGTGAAAAATTTATTTTCGCATAGCTATGATCTGTCCGTTCGTTCATTGACGTCTCTGTTCACTGTAATAAGTTTAGTGTCTGTGTTTTGCGACCGCACCGCAAAACCGTGCGATTAGTAGACGAAAGGACGTACCCCTCCAATGGGAACCGAAAACATTTGATCGCAAGGTCATAGGTCAACCGATTCCTCCACAGGAAAACACGTCTGATATATTCCATACGACACTGATGACGACATGTGCGTCACATGATAGGAAAATGTTGTCGACCCATCTAACTTGTACACTTGGCGAATGGGTAAAAAGATTTCTTCTACCTTGCCGTATTTAGGTTTTCTTGTGGATGTGATAATCACTCCCAAAAAAGTGATGAAAACAAAAGAGTTTGTGACATAAACTGAAAATTAAAAAAAAATTTCACTCGAGGGAATACTTGAACCAAGTACCTCTCGCTCCGCAGCTGCTCACGCTAACCAAGGGACCACGGCACTGCTGAGCTAACACTGCCCTTGATGTTGCCTATGTTGCACATGGACTACTCAGTTTGTATATTTTGCTTATTTTTTCATAGTTCCACACAAGTTCTTCCTGTTTTCTCGATTGATCTGTGTTCAGTTTTTCAAGGCCTATCCACTGTGCCAACTTATGACTAAATGTGAGGGGGGTGCGATGGGGAGGTTCCCTTGTTAGCTTATGTTGCGATGGCTCCAGTTCTTCTTGTCTAGGGGTCTGAAACTTGAAGCTTAAATTGTTACATTAGCTCCTCACAGTTGGTTTGAACTTAATAAATCTGAACATTTTGTTGCAGCATTTTTTTTACGTAAATATATATTTTCTCACATTTCAGTATATCACACAGTATTTTGTTTTTTCACATTAACAAAGCCGAAATTACACTGTTCGCACAAAAATGACGTCCGATCACATCGACGGAATGCTTATTACTCCTTCAACCTGGGGAAATAACACTACTTCAAAGGGTTTACAATTCTTCTTGACAAATGAATTTGTGCTCGTTACCGTTACATTATTAATTCCGATTATTATTTCACAAATGAATCCAGAAATAAACAGTACAGCGTTGCGTAATTATGAATAGAAATTTTAAGTGTGCCAATAATTCGTAATGTCAAACGTTTCTAAAATATTGAACTGCAGAGTCAGAACTGGTACGTATCGATTATAACATCGAAACTAAAATATATTATAAAATAACTCCTTTTTATAAATTTTAGCTTGAAATGTAACATAATGTGTGTAAAATTATATGAAAGTTTTCAGAAAAGATAATACTGACCCGTCCAAAATTCGAAAAATAGCAGTGGTACCGACAACTACTGTTGAGGGAAAGTAATGCCAGAGGAGGATGTCCCGTTACAGTAGGACACACAATTTCTCCTATCTTGTTTTCGAGGTCGTTATGTGAGATGTACGATGGTGGCAGTATAATCATTCTGCAGCCAAATTTGGGTTCTCTAAAGTTTTTCTAAAGCGTTTCACGAAAACAGTCACCTTTTTCCTAGGGATTCCCATTTGCATTCACACAGCATTTCTGTAATACCCGCATGTTGATCAATCTGTAATCACTTACGGGACACCAGTGCCTGTCGCCTGATTCGAACGTGGGGCCTATGCTGGTCGTGGGGAAGAGGATGGTTGGGGTGCGTCCATGGATAGCACCAGATGACAGTATAGCAACATTTATTGATCAGCCGAATACGTTGGTTGTTGGCCGTCAAGGCGAGTCGTGCTTCCACTTTTAACTATTCTCGGCGGTGACGAACGAGGCTGGCGGACGCTCACACGTGCGCTCGCTGCTGCGACTGAAGCTGCTCTGGTGCAACCGGAGTCCGCTGCCTTTGCAGCGGCGCTGTTGCCTTGCTGGCTCCTACCGCGGCGGCCTCTGTTGTGACAGCGGCTGTGGGCGTGGCGTTAGCGACAGTGGGACAGGTCGGTGCTCCAGATTAGCGACCACCCCGGCTCCGGCCACGGTCACAGCGTTTGTGGAGGCAGCATCCCAGACTACGGCGACAGTGAGTTACCACGGCGCACCCCAGGCGATGACTGCCATTACAGGCCGCCACCTGCTGACGGCGTTGACGATTGTAAGGGTGATGACTACAGCGGCGGCGTCACTTTGGCGCCTTCTAGGTGACGACCTGTATTACGACAGTGACTATTACGATGAGTGCAATGACAGTGACAACTCCGAGCTGGAGGCAGCGCTGAGTGACACAGTCTCTGCGTCATTTCAACGCCTCACAATGGTCAATGATGATGAGCTGGCTGCCGGCCGTTAAATACGGTTTTCTACCGCCGATGTTTATGGTTATTCCTCTCCAGTAACAGTCCGCACCCATAGCTGAGTGGTTAGCGCGGCGGTCTGTCACGCCAAGGGCCGCGAGTTCGATTTCCGGCTAGGTCGGAGATTTTCTCCGCTCAGGGACTCAGTTTTGTGTTGTCCTCATTATCATTTCATCAGCAGTGGAAGACAACGGGAAAAAACCAGAAGTTTATGTGGTGGACCTCTCTGACGAGGCTTCCACCGTGAAAAGACCTGCCGTAAGGCAGAACACAAAAATTTTTCCCCAGTAACCGTCGGCTATGGTCGAGCGGTTCTAGGTGCTTTAGTCGGGAACCGCGCTGCTGCTACGGTCGCAGGTTCGAATCCTGCCTCGGGCATGGATGTGAGTGATGTCCTTAGGTTAGTTAGGTTTAAGTAGTTCTAAGTTCTAGGGGACTGATGACCTCAGATCTTAAGTCCCATAGTGCTTAGGGCCATTTGAATCCATTTGAACCTCCCCAGTAGTTCAGTGGAATATTCTGGTGTTGCTCTGCACGTGGGATTCCTGTAGTCGCCGGCGTGGCACCTACCGGTCTGCTCTGTCGTGGTGGTTACTCTGCTCCAAACCAGCCCTCCAGAAGACCTTGATAGGCTACAGTCAAGAGGTAGCAGCATGGAAGAGACATATCATGCACTTCTCCTGCAGCATCTTAAGGGAATGTACAACATTGCCGCCGGCCGGGGTGGCCGAGCGGTTCTAGGCGCTATAGTCTGGAACCGTGGGACCGCTACGCTCGCAGGTTCGAATCCTGCCTCGGGTATGGATGTGTGTGTTGTCCTTTGGTTAGTTAGGTTTAAGTAGTTCTAAGTTCTAGGGGACTGATGACCTCAGATGGTAAGTCCCATAGTACTCAGAGCCATTTGAACCATTTGAACAACATTGCCGTACTCACCTGCGAGGCAGGTGGTGGTGGACCGTGCCAAGCCACAGATCCTCAGATTTACACGTTGCCACCTAGAGGGTGCGAACATAAGAGCGCGCACTCAACACAGAGTGGCCCAGGAGGAACCGTCCATGTACCACGTCATTGCAGAACGACGACGCCGACGCACGACACTGATCCAAGCAGTCATGACGGAAGCCGGACGACGCCTTGATACACAGCGCGTGTGCTCCCTGCCGCCGTTGGACAAGCAGCTGCCAGCAGAAAGTCGTACACTTCTAGCTCACTTATTTGTTACATAGTTTAATTCTTAATTTATTTGCGTGTTTTTGGTACTTGCATTGTTTAATTCATAAATTTCGGGCGTATTATAGTGTTTGAGAGTTGTAGCATCGCGTTTTAGTACCTGAATAGTGTAAAATCGCGTAGTCGTCTGTCTTCTGTTTTTCTTATGAACGGCCCGTGTCGGTTGGTCACAACCAGTGTGCTCCGCCGTTGGATAAGCAGCTGTTAGCAGAAAGTCGTATACTCCTGGCTCACTTATTTGTTACATAGTTTAATTCTTAATTTCTTTGCGTGTTTTTGGTACTTGCATTGTTTAATTCGTAAATTTCTGGCGTATTATAGTATTTGAGAGTTGTAGCATCGCGTTTTAGTACCTGAATAGTGAAAATCGCGTAGTCTCCTTCCGCCGCCAAGCAGTATGTCTGCAGTGCGCACGTAGCAGCATTACTGCATTTACTAGGCAATCTTGTATTTTAATAACCGTTTAAATTTTGTGTCGATTAGTTTGTACTCTCTGTAGATTAGTTCAGACGTTCTTTGCACAACACTTTTTAGCATGGATAGGGACCGCAACTGCTGTGTTCGGATGCAGGCTGAGTTGGCATCCCTTCGCTCCCAGCTTCAGGCAGTGTTGGCTTCGGTCACACAGCTTGAGGCTGTTGCCAATGGGCATCACTGTGGGGGTCCGGATGGGGGTTTGTCTGGGACGGCCATCTCGTCCCACGCATCCCCCGATCGGACTAAGACTGTGGTTGCCCGGGATACTGCCCACATTGAGGCTGATCCCTCACTTGTGGTAGAGTGGGAGGTCGTCTCGAGGTGAGGCAGGGGGCGAAAGACATTCCGGAGGGCTGAACGGAAGGCCTCTCCAGCTTGTCTGACGAACCGGTTTCTGGCTCTGTCTCAGGCTGATACTGATCTTCGGCCGGACATGGCTGCTTGTCCTGTTCCAGAGGTTGCCCCTCAGTCTGCAAGATCCGGGCGGTCGCAGAGGGTGGGCTTACTGGTAGTTGGGGTCTCCAACGTCAGGCGCGTAATGGGGCCCCTTAGGGATATGGCAGCAAGAGAGGGGAAGGAAACCAATGTGCACTCCGTGTGCATACCGGGGGGAGTCATTCCAGATGTGGAAAGGTTCCTTCCGGATGCCATGAAGGGTACAGGGTGCACCCATCTGCAGGTGGTCGCTCATGTCGGCACCAATGATGTGTGTCGCTATGGATCGGAGGAAATCCTCTCTGGCTTCCGGCGGCTATCTGATTTGGTGAAGACTGTCAGTCTCGTTAGCGGGATGAAAGCAGAGCTCACCATCTGCAGCATCGTCAACAGGACTGACTGCGGACCTTTCATACAGAGCCGAGTGGAGGGTCTGAATCAGAGGCTGAGACGGTTCTGCGACCGTGTGGGCTGCAGATTCCTCGACTTGCGCCATAGGGTGGTGGGGTTTCGGGTTCCGCCGGATAGGTCAGGAGTCCACTACACGCAACAAGCGGCTACACGGGTAGCAGGGATTGTGTGGCGTGGGCTGGGCGGTTTTTTAGGTTAGATGGCCTTGGACAAGTACAGAAATGGCAACAGCCTCAACGGGTGCGGGGCGAAGTCAGGACATGCGGGGACCAAGCAGCAATCGGTATTGTAATTGTAAACTGTCGAAGCTGCGTTGGTAAAGTACCGGAACTTCAAGTGCTGATAGAAAGCACCGAACCTGAAATCGTTATAGGTACAGAAAGCTGGCTGAAGCCAGAGATAAATTCTGCCGAAATTTTTACAAAGGCACAGACGGTGTTTAGGAAGGATAGATTGCATGCAACCGGTGGTGGCGTGTTTGTCGCTGTTAGTAGTAGTTTATCCTGTAGTGAAGTAGAAGGGGATAGTTCCTGTGAATTATTATGGGTGGAGGTTACACTCAACAACCGAGCTAGGTTAATAATTGGCTCCTTTTACCGACCTCCCGACTCTGCAGTATTAGTGGCAGAACAACTGAGAGAAAATTTGAAATACATTTCACATAAATTTTCTCAGCATGTTATAGTCTTAGGTGGAGATTTCAATTTACCATATATAGACTGGGACACTCAGATGTTTAGGACGGGTGGTAGGGACAGAGCATCGAGTGACATTATACTGAGTGCACTATCCGAAAATTACCTCGAGCAATTAAACAGAGAACCGACTCGTGGAGATAACATCTTGGACCTACTAATAACGAACAGACCCGAACTTTTCGACTCTGTAAGTGCATAACAGGGAATCAGTGATCATAAGGCCGTTGCAGCATCCCTCAATATGGAAGTTAAGAGGAATATAAAAAAAGGGAGGAAGGTTTATCTGTTTAGCAAGAGTAATAGAAGGCAGATTTCAGACTATCTAACAGATCAAAACGAAAATTTCTGTTCCGACACTGAAAATGTTGAGTGTTTATGGAAAATGTTCAAAGCAATCGTAAAATGCGTTTTAGACAGGTACGTGCCGAGTAAAACTGTGAGGGACGGGAAAAACCCACCGTGGTTCAACAGCAAAGTTAGGAAACTACTGCGAAAGCAAAAAGAGCTTCACTCCAAGTTTAAACACAGCCAAAACCTCTCAGACAAACAGAAGCTAAACGATGTCAAAATTAGCGTTAGGAGGGCTATGTGTGAAGCGTTCAGTGAATTCGAAAGTAAAATTCTATGTACAGACTTGACAGAAAATCCTAGGAAGTTCTGGTCTTACGTTAAATCAGTAAGTGACTCGAAACAGCATATCCAGACACACCGGGATGATGATGGCATTGAAACAGAGGATGACACGCGTAAAGCTGAAATACTAAACACCTTTTTCCAAAGCTGTTTCACAGAGGAAGACCGCACTGCATTTCCTTCTCTAAATCCTCGCACAAACGAAAAAATGGCTGACATCGAAATAAGTGTCCAAGGAATAGAAAAGCAACTGGAATCACTCAACAGAGGAAAGTCCACAGGACCTGACGGCATACCAATTCGATTCTACACAGAGTACGCGAAATAACTTGCCCCCCTTCTAACAGCCGTGTGCCGCAAGTCTCTAGAGGAACGGAAGGTTCCAAATGATTGGAAAAGAGCACAGGTAGTCCCAGTCTTCAAGAAGGGTCATCGAGCAGATGCGCAAAACTATAGACCTATATCTTTGACGTCGAACTGTTGTAGAATTTTAGAACATGTTTTTTGCTCGAGTATCATGTCGTTTTTGGAAACCCAGAATCTACTATGTAGGAATCAACATGGATTCCGGAAACAGCGATCGTGTGAGACCCAACTCGCTTTATTTGTTCATGAGCCCCAGAAAATATTAGATACAGGCTCCCAGGTAGATGCTATTTTCCTTGACTTCCGGAAGGCGTTCGATACAGTTCCGCACTGTCGCCTGATAAAGTAAGAGCCTACGGAATATCAGATCACCTGTGTGGCTGGATTGAAGAGTTTTTAGCAAACAGAACACAGCATGTTGTTATCAATGGAGAGACGTCTACAGACGTTAAAGTAACCTCTGGCGTGCCACAGGGGAGTGTTATGGGACCATTGCTTTTCACAATATACAGGGTGATTCAAAAAGAATACCACAACTTTAAAAATGTGTATTTAATGAAAGAAACATAATACAACCTTCTGTTATACATCATTACAAAGAGTATTTAAAAAGGTTTTTTTTCACTCAAAAACAAGTTCAGAGATGTTCAATACGGCCCCCTCCAGACACTCGAGCAATATCAACCCGATACTCCAACTCGTTCCACACTCTCTGTAGCATATCAGGCGTAACAGTTTGGATAGCTGCTGTTATTTCTCGTTTCAAATCATCAATGGTGGCTGGGAGAGGTGGCCGAAACACTATATCCTTCATCTGTTTCTATTTGAGCAAGGATAAAATCACAGAAATCGATTCTTTTAATCTTATCAGCTGCAGACAGTGCTTGAACCAATTTCAGACGATAAGGTTTCATAACTAACCTTTTTCGTAGGACTCTCCATACAGTTGATTGTGGAATTTGCAGCTCTCTGCTAGCTCTGCGAGTCGATTTTCCTGGGCTGCGAACAAATGCTTGCTGGATGCGTGCTACATTTTCATCACTCGTTCTCGGCCGTCCAGAACTTTTCCCTTTGCACAAACACCCATCCTCTGTAAACTGTTTATACCAACGTTTAATACACCACCTATCAGGAGGTTTAACACCATACTTCGTTCGAAATGCACGCTGAACAACTGTCGTCGATTCACTTCTGCCGTACTCAATAACACAAAAAGCTTTCTGTTGAGTGGTCGCCATCTTAGCATCAACTGACGCTGACGCCTAGTCAACAGCGCCTCAAGCGAACAAATGTACAACTAAATGAAATTTTATAGCTCCCTTAATTCGCCGACAGATAGTGCTTAGCTCTGCCTTTTGTCGTTGCAGAGTTTTAAATTCCTAAAGTTGTGGTATTCTTTTTGAATCACCCTGTATATAAATGACCTAGTAGATAGTGTCGGAAGTTCCATGCGGCTTTTCGCGGATGATGCTGTAGTATACAGAGAAGTGGCAGCATTAAAAAATTGCAGCGAAATCCAGGAAGATCTGCAGCGGATAGGCACTTAGTGCAGGGAGTGGCAACTGACCCTTAACATAGACAAATGTAATGTATTGCGAATACATAGAAAGAAGGATCCTTTATTGTATGATTATATGATAGCGGAACAAACACTAATAGCAGCTACTTCTGTAAAATATCTGGTAGTATGCGTGCGGAACGATTTGAAGTGGAATGATCATATAAAATTAATTGTTGGTAAGGCGGGTACCAGGTTGAGATTCATTGGGAGAGTCCTTAGAAAATGTAGTCCATCAACAGAGGAGGTGGCTTACAAAACACTCGTTCGACCTATACTTGAGTATTGCTTATCAGTGTGGGATCCGTACCAGATCGAGTTGACGGAGAAGGTAGAGAAGATGCAAAGAAGAGCGGCGCGTTTCGTCACAGGGTTATTTGGTAACCGTGATAGCGGAGATGTTTAGCAAACTCAAGTGGCAGACTCTGCAAGAGAGGCGCTCTGCATCGCGGTGTAGCTTGCTCGCCAGGTTTCGAGAGGGTGCGTTTCTGGATGAGGTATCGCATATATTGCTTCCCCCCACTTATTCCTCCCGAGGAGATCACGAATGTAAAATTAGAGAGGTTAGAGCGCGCACGGAGGCTTTCAGACAGTCGTTCTTCCCGCGAACCATACGCGACTGGAACAGAATAGGGAGGTAATGACAGTGGCACGTAAAGTGCCCTCCGCCACACACCGTTGGGTGGCTTGCGGAGTATAAATGTAGATGTAGATGTAGATAGGAAACGCCGTTCATGGTCACTACACTAGGCTGTACTCGGAACACCGTCATCCCCCAGAGGTGATCGCCGAAGTCTCTCAACTCACTTATGGCACGATCCCTCCGAAAGCGGCTGCGGATTTGACTGTAAATGTGAAAAATTATTTTCATTATTTTCGCAAAGTTATGATCTGTCCGTTCGTTCATTGACGTCTCTGTTCATTGTAATACGTTTAGTGTCTGTGTTTTGCGACCGCACCGCAAAACCGTGCGATTAGTAGACGAAAGGAAGTGCCTCTCCAATGGGAACTGAAAACATTTCATCGCAAGGTCATAGGTCAACCGATTCCCCAATAGGAAAACACGTCTGATATATCCTATACGATACTGTTGACGGCATGTGTGTCACATGACAGTAATATGTTGTCGACCCACCTAACTTGTACACTTGGCGAATGGGTAAAAAGATTCTTCTACCTTGCCCAATTTAGTTTTTCTTGTGGATGTGATTATCACTCCCAAAAAAGTGATCGCATCGGACGGACAGGTAACAATTGTCTGAAAATAAAATAATTAAAATTTTCAGTCAAGCGAAGACTTGAACTAAGAACCTTTCACTCCACAGCTGCTCACGCTAACCACAGGACCACGGCGCTCCTGACTGCACATCACCCTTGAAGTGACATATGTTGCACGTGGACTACTCAGTTCGTATATTTTGCTAATTTTTTTCATAGTTTCACACAACTTCTTCCTGTTTTCTCTATTGATCTGTGTTCAGTTTTTCAAGGCCTATCCACTCTGCCAACTTATAACTAAATCTGAGGGGGGTGCGATGGGGAGGTTCCCTTGTAAGATCTCTGCTCGAGGTCGTTGATTGGAATGGGGCATGTTGTGGCGTAGGAGTTGGGAGTTGAGCAGTGGTACTGGAGCGAGGAGGACGGTGTGAGAGGTCTGCCCGGCGAGTAAAGCGAGCACTTGCGCAAGCGTCTTGGGCACGGAGTCCGGCGAGTGGTTGCTGGGGATATCTGTGGGCCGATTTGAATCTGTGTGGCTGACTTCGAGTGCCGTCTTCGTACGTAGGTAGCCTGGCGAGCCAGTTCTGGGACGTGACACACCGATGCGGGAGTTGAAGCCAGTTTCGCTGTGCTGAACTTTGGATCCCCTTTGGAACCGGCAAGCTTCAGCTTCGATTCGTAAACCTCAGTTGTTGTTGTTGTTGTGGTCTTCAGTCCTGAGACTGGTTTGATGCAGCTCTCCATGCTACTCTATAATCATACAGTAAAGCTGCATGTCCTCCGGAAAAATTACGGCTGTAGTTTCCCCCTGCTTTCAGCCGTTCGCAGTACCAGCACAGCAAGGCCGTTTTGGTTAATGTTACAAGGCCAGATAAGTCAATCATCCAGACTGCTGCCCCTGCAACTACTGAAAAGGCTGCTGCCCCTCTTCAGGAACCACATGTTTGTCTGGCCTCTCGACAGATACCCCTCCGTTGTGGTTGCACCTACGGTACGGCCATCTGTATCGCTGAGGCACGCAAGCCTCCCCACCAACGGCAAGGTCCATGGTTCATGGGGGAAGAAACCTCAGTTAAGTTTAGGATTTTGAGGTCTTAACTGTTATATTCTTATTGATACCTATAGGTCTGCTGCGATCATTGCTATTTACTACCTGATTATTTCTCCACCAGTCGTTTACTTGAATTGTGGCTATTGTTTGCGTTTTCTGAGCCGATACTTGCCTTGGTTGTTTGTTAACAGTATATCTCAAACTTTGTGAGCCGTTGGTGTTTCCTGAGCCGGGGCGATAACGTGTGGCTGGACCCCCCTCTCCCCTCCCCTGCTCCGCCTCTCCCCACCTCCCCCCCCCCTCCCTCGACACCTCCCGTCGCCGAGTAGTACACCTAGATGGTTGGGTTGTAGCCGAACTCCCTGTCATAAGTCTTCGAACACCATACAAGTACGTTTCTCTTGTCATACGGCCGTGTGCCGGTTTCGACATACCTTCGGGCATCGCTGATGTCATCGCTCTGTTAATTATATTGGCATAGGAGGTGCCTGGGTCTCAAAATTTGCAATTGCTGAGGCTATGTAATTGGAACTGGCAGCCTAAATTTCTTCCGGGCGGTTCGCCGTCGTCGCAGGGGAGGTGTCTGACAGTGGCGCGGATGTGCCGTTTCATGTAATTAACCTTGCTGCGTTAATATTTCTTTTGCTGATCTGTACCCAACGAAAAGGGGCTTGGAAGGCTGTTCCTCTCGTTGTAACCTTTCTTGGCCTTCTCATTTGTTGTAGTCTTGTGCGCCTTGGGTGTAAGCCGCCTGGTGCACCCGTTGTGGCCGGCTGGAGTGGCCGAGATGTTCTAGGGGCTACAGTCTGGAGAAGCGCGACCACTACGGTCGCAGGTTCAAATCCTGCCTCGGGCATGGATGTGTGTGATGTCCTTAGGATAGTTAGGTTTAAGTAGTTCTAACAAGGGAACCTCCCCTTCGCACCCCCCTCAGATTTAGTTATAAGTTGGCACAGTGGATAGGCCTTGAAAAACTGAACACAGATCAATCGAGAAAACAGGAAGAAGTTGTGTGAAACTATGAGAAAAATTAATAAAATATACAAACGGAGTAGTCCATGCGAAGATAGGCAACATCAAGGACAATGGGAGTCACGGAGCGCCGTGGTCTCCTGGTTAGCGAGAGCAGCTACGGAGCGAGAGGTCCTATGTTCAAGCCTTCCCTCGATTGAAAATTTTAATTTTTTATTTTCAGTTTATGTGACAAACTCTTATGTTTTCATCACTTTTTTGGGAGTGATTATCACATTCACAAGAAAACCTAAATCGGGCAAGGTAGAAGAATCTTTTTACCCATTCGCTAAGTGTACAAGTTAGGTGGGTCGACAACATATTCCTGTCTTGTGACACACATGCCGTCACCAGTGTTGTATAGAATATATCAGACGTGTTTTCCTGTGGAGGAATCGGTTGACCTATGACCTTGTGATCAAATGTTTTCGGTTCCCATTGGAGAGGCACGTCCTTTCGTCTACTAATCGCACGGTTTTGCGGTGCGGTCGCAAAACACAGACACTAAACTTATTACAGTGAACAGAGACGTCAACGAACGAACGGACGGATCATAACTTTGCGAAAATAAAGAAAGTAAAATTTTCAGTCGAGGGAAGATTTGAACCAAGAACCTCTCTTTTCGCAGCTACTCACGCAAACCACGGGACCACGGCGCTCCTCAGTTCACTGTTTCCTTGATGTTGCATATCTAGCGCATGGACTACTCAGTTTGTATATTTTACTAATTTTTTTCATAGTTCCACACAACTTCTTCCTGTTTTCTCGATTGATCTGTGTTCAGTTTTTCAAGCCCTATCCACTGTGCCAACTTATAACTAAATCTGAGGGGGGGGGGGTGCGATGGGGAGGTTCCCTTGTAAGTTCTAGGGTACTGATGACCTCAGAAGTTATGTCCCATAGTGCTCACAGCCATTTCAACCATTTTAACCACCCGTTGTGAGGAGGAAATTCAAACACTCGGTTACGTAACTGAAGCAGTTCGTGAAGACCTACCTGTTTTCTATTTGATAGCCTTATTTAACTGAAGCTGTTATTATTGAAGACCTGCCTGTTTCCTTTTAATTAAATTAACAGCTGTTTCATGATTTGGTTTAGCTGTAAGTCTTATTAATCAAGCCCTACCTGTTTTATTTCCCTGTTATCGAGGTCGAATAGCTTACTCAATTTGTGTCGTAATTGACTGTTTCAGAGGTATTTATGTCAGTAAGGTAGTAACAGGAAACGACACGTGATGGTACGTGGGTCCCACCCTTACATCGCTTTATCTACAATTGTAGGTTCCAGCTGTGATCTGCCAATGTTAATCACTTTAATATGTTACCTAGACAAATGTATTCCAGAATTTCATTACCACAAATTATTTATCTTCAGGTTTGCCATTTTTTCCATCAGTGTATATACAAATCAAGAGCTCGCCTATCGCACTTCCATGAGACACATCTGACGATACCTTTGTCCCTTATAAACACTCACCAAGCAGCACAACGTATTGGGCTTCATTGCATAAAAGCTAATCGAACCACTCACATATTGAGAACCCATTCCGTAAGCTCTCATTTCGCTAACAGGCTTCTTTGAGGCAATAAGTCACATGCTTTCCAAAACCCTAGGACTACGGGATCTGCCTGTTACCCTTCATCCATAGTTCGTACGATATCGTGCAAGAAAAGGCAAGCTGAGCTTCACATAAGCGATGCATTCGAAACCCATGATATTTTGTAGTCTGAAGTTTTTCATTCTCAAGAAAATTTATTATATTCTAAAGTAGAACATGCTCAAGAATTCAGCAATAAGACCATGTTAAGGTTATTGGCGTGAAATTTCGTGGCCCGTAAGCTGAGTAAGAGATCAATGCCATAAAACACTCTGTAAAACCGAATCGGGATTCCATCCCGACCTGGCGACTTATTTCTTCTCAACTCCAATAGTTGCTCCTTCGGGAGCTGGTACGTGCGTCAAGCGTGGCATGTCTGTATGAAATTGAAACAAATGAGCCCTCGGTCACAATTTTTAGTCTTATTAACGAGATTTCAACACTTCTAAGAGTGCCTTCCTCAGAATTTACATGAGGCCTATAACATAATTCAGTGCGTAAAATGACGACTGCCTCTCTTGAAGACGATACCGTATCAGATGTACAGGACTTAATGAGTTCACAAGGATTTCATCAAAGTCAGTATTAAAATTTATGTCATAACTAAAAAAATCCACAACCAAGGGTGGAAAATTATTGACTGAACTCAATTACATTGCAATCGCAGGACACTACGTTTCGTGAAACATGCAGTTTTACGTTTTTGATCATTTGAAGAGGCTTGCCTCTCTTTGTATCACTTTGAAATTCTATCACTAAATGAGAATACGATTCATTGTTGGTACTGGCATTATCAGAGAGGGTCTTTGCTTAGTACTGCTCTTACTTTGTAAGTCATTGAAAAATGTTCAAATGTGTGTGAAATCTTATGGGACTTAACTGCTAAGGTCATCAGTCCCTAAGCTTACACACTACTTAACCTAAATTATCCTAAGGACAAACACACACACGCATGACCGAGGGAGGACTCGAGCCTCCGCTGGGACCAGCCGGACAGTCCATGACTGCAGCGCCCTACACCGCTCGGCTATTTTGTGACTAAAGCCCTTCTGGTCTGTTATTTATTTTATGCGTGATATGTAAGTACTGTCTCTGCCTCGTATTGTTAGTACTTACACTTTTATATAAAAAAATTATTTTCCCATAAATTTTTAATTACGTTATAGGCCACTTTAAACACTTAAATTGTGATGAAGGCACTCTTACAAGTGTTGAAACCTGGTCAATACGACTAAAAATTGTGACTGAGGGCTCATTTGTTTCAACTTTAATTTGTAAACGTCACTGAACCAAGCAGCCATGTCAAAACTTTGCAATGTCTGTATGATCCTCATGTATGAACTGTTTTTAAAAGGGAAATTTAAACCTTAACTGTAATTTTGGTGTATTCTACTGCTGCACCAGATTGTTGGACGCTTGACAACGGAAGCCCTCGATCTGTTTAGCGATTTTGCGCAGGACTAGAATTTCTCGGATTTTCGGCAAAATCTTTTGCAAATGTATGATGATGGAAGTTGTTGTATACTTCAGACTTTTAATAGACACACGAATTTCTTTTAATTTTAGTCAGTCGACAAGTACGCGCTATTTTTTGAACCGAGAGTGCCAAAAAGCTCTGTTTCCTCAGCATTTTATAAATTTCGTTATTAAACCACGGTGGGTCTTTTTCGTCCGCAGTCCACTTACTCGACATAGATGGTGATTTACTATCAGTTTAAACTTTGTCCAGAATCACTCTATGTCTCCTATGTTGTACAATTTGACATTTGATATGTGCTGCCTTCAAGGTGCTGAAATTTCAATGGTCTGCTGTGTGTCATACATGAATTGGCAACACGTAGACCTCACGTCTATAACGAAGTAACAGATATAGCAGCGATAGAAAGTGTGATAGCAGTGTACAAAGGGAAACCAAAACTGAAAGATTTATATCTTCAGTAAACTAAACAAAGGGACTGTAGTGTTTTGAAGGATTAACTAGAAACATTTAGCTCTGTGCAGAAGCATGTAGTGGGACCGTTTGTCAATTCTAGAACAGGTTATCAAGCACTGGACTGATATGTACCGAATAGAATACTTACTGATGGGACGAACAATGCCTGGTATACAATCCTTGAAAATAAACATCTAAAGAGAATGTGATTACTACACAATAGGCGCAAAACGAAGAATGTGACTATTGATGGGACTATGCTAAATTAAATGCTCTCACAGGGATCATGCAAGAGATTTTCAACGACAGCCTTATCTAAAGTCTTTCACAAAACGTATATTTTTGCGTAACTTAACTGAAAGAATGGATAAAATGACAGGATGCACCCTGATGCATTAAGGAGCAGTAAATATGGCAACTGAGTAAAGAAGGGAGAGTCAAAATTCTGGAGGAGGACCAAGGAACGACTACAGTTAACCGGTTCAAGTGGGTGGAGCTTTCAGTAGATATGCGGAAATGAAGACCCTTGCTTAGGATATACTTATGTGGAGAGTTGTATCAAACCACTCTTTGGACTGAAGATCACAAGATTTAAAGTAAGACAGCGGTACCAAGGTTAGGTCCCAGACATCCATGGATGACTCAAGAAATGAAATTACGGGTAGTGAAGCGAAAGCAGAAATGTTGAAATTCGTATTCCAATATTCCACTATTACTCCAGTTAAATTATGGCACCACTGAAAGATGAATTATAAACATGTGTTGAGAATCATTGAAATGGCTAAAATTACACAAGAATTCGGTGAGTTAAGGCTGACTTAGAGCCTATTTCAGACCCAAACACCGTAGATAACTTGAACAAAATTACACTGCCCAAAGGGTCGAAGAAAGTAAAGCTGACGCCAAAGATGGGTAGCAGTAGTGATACGCAAAATTGTTGTCCGGTATCAGTGAATCCGTGTGATATGGAATCCATGAACATTTTCTGACTTCATATTTTATAAGCTGTTTGGAACGGATGGCTTTAGAAAACAGTACTTATCTCATATGACGTCAGAAAAGACAGCCATGTACATATAGTATTTCATGTGTCCCGAAAAGCCTTTGGCCAACGCTTATTATTGAAAAAAAAAAACAATCAAATGAGGTATCAAACTAATTTTGTGAGTCAGCTAAGCGTCTCTTGATAGGAAGAATGGAGTGTGTTATGTTGAACACGTATCAGTGCCAGATTTAGAAGTAGCTCCTCCATGAAGTTTGTTGAGCCCTTACTGTTTACTTTGTATATTAATGACTTATAAAGTAAGATCAGTCGTAAACAAAGACCCTCTCTGGTAATGCAAATACCAATAATGAATCGTATTCTCATTTACTGATAGAATTTCAAAGTGATACAAAGTTTGGCAAATGTTCAAAAACGTAAAACTGCATGTTTCACAAAACGTAGTGTCCTGAGATAGCAATATAATTTGGGTTCAATCAATAACTTGCAACCATTGGTGGAGGGTTGTTTTATTTATGGCATAAATTTTAATACTGACTTTCATTAAACCCTTGTGAACTCAATAAGTCCTGTACATTTGACACGGTATCATCTTCAAGAGAGGCTGTCGTCATTTTACGCACTGAATATCTGACGATGGTTTCGTTCCGCCTGGTCTTGGACAAATGTCCGCACTTGCTCTGCCACCACTGTTGTGGTTAGACCAGCGAGAAACTGTACTACTTGTGTACGTTGACGTTGTCGCAATTGTAACAAAAATACATTGGTTGAGAAAAATATTAAAGCAAAACTATTTATTGGTGGTCAATAGAACGACCACACTCTATTCAATATACGATAAAAATTTCATATTCTTATCTTTAACATTCTATGAGGTAACATGGCATGAGTATCAGGAATTTAAAATGGGCAAGATAGGACTCCGGATCTCCCCTGAAGTACTGTTAACCTATTCCAGGTTTTCTATGAGTAAAATTTCCATTTTAATCTACAGCTTCAGATACTCAATAGTCGCGGTTCCTGAGACCCATGCAATTCCATCACATAGTAGTGTTACTTTTTCTGTTAAAAAAAAAAAAAGAAAGACTTTATCGATTATGTAAAATCCTTGCTTCTTCCTCAAGTTTTCAACCTCAACTATCGACTGTTGCTCCATAAGTCCAAACCCTTATCATACTGTGAATTATTTATGAAGTGACTCAGTGATTTCCTAACAGTATGCTATATATGTAGTATTTACAGACAGCCCGTACGAATAAGCGTATTCATCAAACGATGGTGGCAGCCTGTGCATCAGAAGTACATTCTCCGCTGTCTCAGAAGAGGGAACTAATTTATGTTAAAGACGACAACCCACACGAAGACGGAATGGCCTAATTATAACGCCGACAAAGTGTGGCGTATTGCACTCTGTAGCAGATGTTTTTCTTATGAATGTGTAAAGTTATTAATTCAGCGCAGCTGCCAAACGACTTGAGAGTAACAGCAGTAGGAGAACAAAAACGCCAAACAAAATACTGTAATAGCTGAGATCTGTAACTTGAAGACGATAATTTACAAATGTGTGAACACCAAGACGAAATAGATAATCTGTTGTAAAAGGACAAACACATCGAACTAAAGAAGAAAAGTGCCATATCGGCAGCACTGAGGAACTCTATACTAATGTTCACAAGTGTATAAGCAGGAAATGAGCTGCGAGAGGCACAGATGATATCAGTTTCGCAGAAAAGGTGGGGAAGGAAGTTCAGGAAAAAAAGCTCAATTTCTTACAATACAAAAATCAAAATTGTTTGAAAACAGCGTTTATGAATTACGAAATGTAGTAATACTATTACTTTATAATACCTTTAAGTATGTACAGTACAAAGTACTCCTCAAGGAAAAACTAAACCACTAACACTTGAAAGGAAACATCTGTCAAACTTACATGAGCAATTAATTTTGCCCAATATGCAAGAATTAGTATCATCATTACCAAGCAGAAAGTTGGTGGCACATAAATAGGGACTTCTTGACGATAAATGGAAAAAGAGACTAAAAGTATATTTTTGCATAGTATGAGCCTTGTTGTGAGCTAAGGACCGCATAACAGTTTCTTTTAAAATGAAGTTGCCGGTTTTCTTGCGATACAATTGTGCTGATACTGGAGCGCAATGTGGGTTTAGTTGTCATGCACGATTCTGTGTACGAAAACAGAGATACATTTTTGCAATAAACTTGAGTTCTGTAGCGCTTCTGTGTAATTGACTTATTTTATCAGGCGACCCCAGCGTTCGATATTAGGTGCTACGCTCTTTTCATTGGACACAGATGATATGTCATCAGCCTTGTAATATTGTAAATACGACGTGTTCGCTGATGACCTCCAAGTGCAAAACGTATAAAGCTGAAGACAGCTATACAGAAACTCAATCTCGACCTGGTTGCAATGTCAAAATTGGCGCATAGGTTTGAAGCTCAAATCGTCCAAAACTCAAGCGGTACTGGTTGGTCACTCTAGACTCATTAGCCCAAAATATCGGGACTCTCCACCGCCCTTAACTCTAAATGTGACTAATATCAACCTCCCTCCTTCAGCAAAAATAATAAGATATGAAAACTGAAATGGACAGAGCATTTTACTCATGAGCAGAAAGACATCAGCATCTCTCTATACCCCAAACAAAATATAAAACGCTCTTACCTTTTGACCTGAGAAAGAAACTTGTACAAACATTTATACTTCCAGCTATTGATTAGCGTAATGTTATACTCGGAAGCCTTCTCAGGAAAGCTCACGGTACCTGGAACTGGTTATTAATGTCTTTGTTCGTTATATCTGCGATGTTAGAATCTTTGATCACATTTCACCATCATGTAACCTGCTATCCTGGATACATGCAGAGAAACACAGAGATTTCCGTACTCTCTGTCTTCTCTACTTGCTTATCCATGAACGCTGTCCCTTACATCACTCGACTTTAATGTTCTTGTCTGAATAACACGGCACCAACACCCGTTCCCGTCAGAGTAAAATCCATTCTGTCCCACTCCATCGTTCAGTACTATCTTTATTTCTAAATGGCACTGATATGAACTTTCTTCCTTCAGCAAAGAGTTTAGGAGTAATAACAGATCTTCTTTTTCATCGCGGTCTAGGCCATCTCCTAAGTATCGGCCATTTTTTTTCTTTTTCTTCCTATGGATCTTGTATCTAAAAGTTTAAAACTTAAGAGTTGACGATTAGACTTGATCTTCTCATTAAAGCATATACCCTAAGCCTGGCGCCCAAGTCTTCATTGCTTAGTCTATCTAATCTTTTACAGTCCTTAAAATAACCCTCTTAGAAATTTCATTTATGTTGTTTGAATCCTACTTTCTCGCCTTTTTGTAGTCGCCAAGGTTTTGCTTACCAACAGGAAAGTGGGGCTGGCCATTGCCTTGATTTTTTGGTCCTTTCCCACTTTATTTTTCTATGTTCAATTGATTGTTCCACATGTCATTTGATATTTCTGCAGTCTTTTGTCAGTGTCGAGTTCACCCTGGTAACTTACAAGATCTCAAAAGTAACTGAACTGACTAACTTGTTCAATGATTTTGTTTCCTATTATGATCTTAGTTCTCAGCGGTTTTACCCTTTCGGAGATCATCACTTTTGTTTTTGGAATGGATATTTTTATATTATATTCCTTAGGAATTTGATTTAGTCTATAGATGGATCTTTGTAGTGAAGTCTCGCTATCCTGTCCAGTTGCAAGGTCGTCTGCGAAGATCATTGTATTACAAATACATTATATGGTAATGGCAAGACCGGAACAATCCGTTCTGTCCATGTTTCAGATGTATCATCAGTGAGAAGGGTTGTCCTTATTCTTATTTTTGTAACTTTGTATGGTCTTTCTATTACCTTTATTATTCCTGTGTCAAACGTTCCATAAGATTTTACTATTTACAAGGTCTAAGGCATTCTCTTTATGAATACAGGATCTTTATCTTCTGAAATGATTTCGTTCTTCAGATAACATATTTTCGGCAATAATTCATAGACGCTAATTTATTATCTTGGCGTAAATTTTATACAGTTTGTCCGCTATTGTTAGTCCAAGATAATTGCATTCGCTTATTTTACCTTTGGAACATCCTCTTAGAAAAATTGTTAATGACTGTGCTAGTAAAGTTCTTACGTTATTTGATTTTCAAACAGCTGAGCAAAACTGACCGTATTCAGACATTTCTCTCTTTCCTTATTCTGATCATCACTAAACTGACACACAATATTTCTAGCTCAACGCAATCTGACTTTCAATAATCCATACAAGAGAGTGGCCGTGACTAACAATAACCTACACCTTTCATGAATCACATACCTCACAAACATCTTCGTTACTCGAACTACTGCAATACAGCGTGTGCCAATACTGGCAGCTAAATAAAAGATCCTAACTACTGAAGGCACTAACTACTGATAGGTATACTTAGCAAATGAAAGATTTTGATAGGGAATAAACAATGTATTTAGCTTAATAGTGTTCAAAAGACTGTATATATATATATCATTTCATGACATCCAGTATTACAAATTTCCTTTTTCTGACGGACAGACATCCAGATCGTCCGCTCTCAAAACTCTGCCATCTGTCTCCCCACATCCACCACCGCTGGCGGCTCACGTCCAACTGCACAATGCTACGCACTGTTCACATCCAGCTGCCCAACACTACAATAGTGAATATTCCGACAATGCCGACCAGGCACAGACTGCACACAGCACAGCCAGTGATTTTCATACAGAGCGCTACGTAACGTTACCAGCATAAATACCTAAACAGCCTACTTACACCTTTTTTAAAGATTGAAATGACATCTGCTACTGTCCATGGTTTTGCGTTCTGATATTGTTGGCAAAACAAATTGTATAAATGAAGAAGTCTAAGGTTTGAAAATATGTCGTCGGGGCCTGTTGCTTTTTGTGGTATTTTTTCTTTTTTTTCAGAGACTCGTTTAGTTCTTGGATAGCTATGAGATGGCCGTTATATGTTTCATTCATTTCATGGCGGGGAGGGTGGGATGTGGGTTGGGGATGGTATTCCTCTAAACCTTGGTTTTGGTTACACCAGAACTGTTTATAATGTGCAATCCATTTATATTCTCGTATTATATTGAGGGTTGTTGTCTCTTTTCCAGTTTTACTTAAAAGCTTTATTGCCTTGTAAGCTACGGACTGTCTTTCATGGATGTCATGTTCAACTCTGCTCACTAGTTTATTCCATTAGTCTTCATTTGTTTTCCTGACAATCGTGTTGACTTTATTTCTTTTCTCTTTATATTCTTGTTTCGCAGACTCTGTTTCGCGTGTAATATATGTATTACGCTCGTTTCTTTTCCTCAGCTGCTTTTGAGACATCTTCATTCTCTACTCTAACTCCCTTCTTACTTCTTTTCTTATTATTTTTTCGTATTGACTCATTGGTGGCCTGTTCAGTACTTTGCTTTACAAGTCATCATTCTGTTTGTAATCTATCACTTGTGTCTGTCTTGTTGAGGCAAAGATTCAATCTGTTTTGGTATAGATGTTTTATGCTTTCAGCCTTAAAACCTTCTTCCCTTCTTGTCTCAACTGTTTTTGTTTTCTCCCATTTAGCGAGCATAGCTGTTTATAATACTACTTAGCTGCGATCTGAGTAAATGTCACGACCTCTGAAAACACGTAAATCCCGAACGTAATTGCATGTTTTACTGTTGGCGATCATGTAACATATTATTGATCCCTGTCCCTTCACGCTCCTTGTTTATTTATGTATGCCTTTCTTCCTAAATAGGAGTAATAATTTTCAATGCATTACTTGAGATAAAACGTATAAGAAGATGTCCATTACCATTTATGTTCTGTTTGTCAAAAGTTCTCACCATTAGAGTCACTGGATTATTTCCTATTCTGGCATTTGAATCTCCACAATTTAATACGTGGTCAGTTTTGTTGTTTTTATCTACTTCTCTGGATAGGATTTCATAAAAATCCTCAGCCTCTTCTTTTTTTCCGTCTTCAGGAGCGTACACCCAGTCGCTGTTCCATGCACTGAATCTGTTTTGAATCTCGATGTTATGATTTTGTCATTTACGTAAATATAATCATCGACTTTAGATTTCTATTCGTCATCCACTAACATATCTGTTGCACTACTTCCTCTTTTGTCACTTCTTACACTGCTATAGACCATGTGGTGTCACCGCCAGACACCACACTTGCTAGGTGGTAGCCTTTAAATCGGCCGCGGTCCATTAGTATACGGTGGAACCGCGTGTCGACACTATCAGTGATTGCAGACCGAGCGCCGCCACACGGCAGGTCTAGTCTAGAGAGACACCCTAGCACTCGCCCCTGTTGTACAGCCGACTTTGCTAGCGATGGTTCACTTCCTACATACGCTCTCATTTGCAGAGACGACAGTTTAGCATAGCCTTCAGCTACGTCATTTGCTACGACCTAGCAAGGCGCCATATTCAGTTACTAGAACTACTTCAAGAATGTATTCTGAACAGATAATATTGTGAATCATGTACCGTCAAGAGCGACGTTCATCATTAATGGATTAAAGTTAAGTATCAAACCAATTACGTCCGCTTTCTGAATTCTAATTCCTTGTCATGTTCCAGACCTCACGTCAGTATAGTTCTTCCCTCCTCACGCCAGCCTGCGTGAGCTAAAGCGCGTGCATTTTGGCCTCCACGAGTAGCACGATGTTGGCTCTTCTGCCAACACAACAGATCATTAGGCCTCTATCTAAGTCTGTAGTTCCCCTCAGCTTTTTATTAGTTTCTGTAACAGTCGCAGTGTGAATGTTTCTCTGTTTCAGTTCTTTTGTTAGCTATGTTTCTTTAAAGTGCAATTTTCTGACATATCAAATCGCAATATCGAGCTTTTCCACTATTCCGAATCATTTATCCTTTTGTTGCTTGGGTACCTTCCATTTAATCCATCCGGCTATTTTCCTTGAAGATTATAAGTGCATTTAAAGTACGGAATGCCATCCTATAACCAGGCTAGACATGTGATGGGGCTTCCACCATTTCACCTCATGACTTGTCAGTAATATTTGACCAAGATTTATTTCCTCTAGCCTTTGGTAAGCCAAACACCCAACTGCAAAGCATTAGCTGTTTAATCTTTCTTCGTAGTTATTTCCCTAGGAAGGTTGACACTAGCGCGTTTAAGGGCCCTTCCTGCCCCTCCTCCGAGCCTTCCCGGAGGTCGTCTAATCTGGAGCCTTCCGAGGCCACTCTGAGGACTGCTCTTTGTCTGGTCCCAACATTTCGACCTGGCTGCCTTGAGTCACCCTGTCAGGAGCTTCAACTGCCACCAGCTTGGCTCTCAGGGTATAAAGGAACACGCGAACCTCCACACCACAATAGGGTGGCAATCCTCGAGGAGAATAATCATAGATGAAAATCTAAAGGGACTGAGTACATACATGTCATCTGCAAAAGGACATCAGCATCTCTCTATGCCCTTTAAAAATATAAAAAGCTCTTCTCTCTTGATCTGAGAACAAACTTGTACAAATACTTCGAGTTACTGATTACTGTGATGTTATCCTGCAGTGTTTTTTTCAGGAAACTCAGGGCCTGTGTTCTTCGAAACTGCGATGTTCGACTCTTTGATGACATTTCACCAACATATGCACAGCTACCCTGGCTGCATGCAGACAAGCGCAGAATTCTCCATACACTCTGTCTTATCAATGAACACTGTCCCTCATATCGCTCCTCGACCTTAACGCACTTGTCTGCTCAACACGCACAGACATCCTTTCCCATCAGAAAAAAAGTCCTTTCTGTCCCACTCGATCGTTCAGTCACCATGTAAATGTCCTTCTCAGTGGGAGGAACCTGTCTCTGGGACGACCTCCTGCATTGTATTAGAGAACTAAATAATATCTCCAGCTTCAGAGGGCAGATAATGATAAATCTACTGAAGTTACAAGGTAATGATATTTTCTGTATATCAATTGTGGATGACGAACTGCGACTGTGATTTAAATTGCCGATTTACCTACTAATAAATATGCAAACAGTCGCTTTGGCGAGGTAGTGATAATTTCATAGAACTGCATCTAGGTACACTTGTTCCACAACATAATGTTCTTGTAACACCTCCATCTGTTGATGAGCCTGCAGTGGCTCGAAAACATGTTCATGATTGAATAATTCGCGTAAAAACCTGCTGGTTGCATGTTTATTACCAGATAAATCGCCAAGGCAATGATATGTCTACTAAAGTGACAATAAGATTACCATTTTCCCTGTACGCATTCGCTACCCTTGTACAGCCCACTTTTCAGTCTGATCTCCCTTATTTCGCAGTATTCTTATCCGATGTAGTCTCCGTAAGGGGAGTTAAGGCCTTATATACTTACAATGTTAAATTTGTCAATTTTAGGTACATTTATCTCGTGGAGGGTTCACGATAATGTTACAAAATTTTAATGGCTGGTGGAGGAAGAGTCTCTCTCCATTGGCCTATTTTTATAGATAAGTCGCTTCCATAATATATTTTTTAGAGAATTTTATGCAAGTTGCAAAATTTTTTTCCACTTATTTAAGCTTTATCAATTCATAATTTCTACAATATTAAACTGAACTACTTTTAAAAATGCGTCATTCATGTTCAGCCCAGTTTCTGTAAATTGTGTAAGTTTCACTGTTCTATGATGGTAAGTTCCTGAAAAAATGTACCTAATCTTCAAAAAAATAAAATCTCAGGAATCCGGCTTTAAAGATCAACATAGTTTGTTACTGACCTTAGAACATCCTGGGTCATCTGAATTTCCTTCATCCTCCCTGGCTCTCTTAGCATTCCTTGAGTGCATCATTGCTTTCCTAACTATCATTGTCACTTTATAATCTACTTTCTTCACACCGACGACCTCCACTTAGGAAAATGCCATCACCTTATTTTCCCCAGGTTGTATGCCTAACGTTTGGAGTAGACTAACTGAAAGAACTGCATCATAAACACCCAAATTGAATGTATCTTTACCTACAAATAATGTTTTAAGAATTCTAGACCATATGGCACAGTTAAATGATTAATTTGGGTTCTGGAACAACAAGGAGCAAGTGAAAGTAGCACACGAACAGGGCAGCCAACTGTGAGAACGAAATATTTTCACAAATCAGCAAATTATGTTTCTGAAGTTCTAGAAATTGACAGAAGGAAAACGGGGCGTGGCAACTTGTGCTGCCATTAAAGTAAATGAATATTTAAAGCCTCTAATGTCTAAAATACTCTTAGAAAACGTATTTCTCTAGTAAAATACACTCAAAGGAATGTTTATGGGCAAATATTTTTTTTAATTTTTTGCCCCCTACGAAGGTACAGTCTTCCCTTAAATTCGTCATATCCGGGAAGATCTATTCTGTAGACGTATAAACTCTTTTTGTATCTGCCACTATCATTATTGTTAATCTCACAAATATTGTCATTACTATCATATTTTTATTATTATTATTATTTGTAGTAGTACTGGTAGTAGTTTTAGCAGTACAATATTATCACTATTTGTGGCTGGAGCTGCAGCAGTACATGTAATAGCAGTATTAACTTCGTTAGTTCGTAGTTAGTGTAATTTACCCACACTGCCACTTCAGACACTTATATCATTTTAATACTAATTACAATCTTAAAATTGTTATTTTATAGGTAACTACGATGTAACAGATACTGTGTGTGTGAAACTATGGTCCGATATAACAGAGGACCTGATGTTCCTAACCAGATCAAGTTAAATAAGTAAAATAAAGAATTATTCTGGCTGTTTTTCTACGTAGGAAGTACACGTTTGACTGTCACAAGACTTTCTTGCTAGTACAGGCTGCCAAGAGAGACCTACGCGTCGCCTCTGTAATGACATGAGCAGTTTTGAATTAATTTTTGACAAATTACTGAACAGTTCACTCCTGGCACTGAGAGGCGTCAGCTGGTTTACCTTCCATGCTGTTATAACCAAAGTTATTGCAATGAGTTCAGCAGAGTGGTTCTTTTCTCTGTGTGAGAATTTTTCTTACGTAATCATACCAGGGAGAAAGATCGCGTTGGAAGTCGAGCAGATTAATTTTTATATTTTTTTATTATGTTCGACAATCAGCATCATACACTCCTGGAAATTGAAATAAGAACACCGTGAATTCATTGTCCCAGGAAGGGGAAACTTTATTGACACATTCCTGGGGTCGGATACATCACATGATCACACTGACAGAACCACAGGCACATAGACACAGGCAACAGAGCATGCACAATGTCGGCACTAATACAGTGTATATCCACCTTTCGCAGCAATGCAGGCTGCTATTCTCCCATGGAGACGATCGTAGAGATGCTGGATGTAGTCCTGTGGAACGGCTTGCCATGCCATTTCCACCTGGCGCCTCAGTTGGACCAGCGTTCGTGCTGGACGTGCAGACCGCGTGAGACGACGCTTCATCCAGTCCCAAACATGCTCAATGGGGGACAGATCCGGAGATCTTGCTGGCCAGGGTAGTTGACATACACCTTCTAGAGCACGTTGGGTGGCACGGGATACATGCGGACGTGCATTGTCCTGTTGGAACAGCAAGTTCCCTTGCCGGTCTAGGAATGGTAGAACGATGGGTTCGATGACGGTTTGGATGTACCGTGCACTATTCAGTGTCCCCTCGACGATCACCAGTGGTGTACGGCCAGTGTAGGAGATCGCTCCCCACACCATGATGCCGGGTGTTGGCCCTGTGTGCCTCGGTCGTATGCAGTCCTGATTGTGGCGCTCACCTGCACGGCGCCAAAGACGCATACGACTATCATTGGCACCAAGGCAGAAACGACTCTCATCGCTCAAGACGACACGTCTCCATTCGTCCCTCCATTCACGCCTGTCGCGACACCACTGGAGGCGGGCTGCACGATGTTGGGGCGTGAGCGGAAGACGGCCTAACGGTGTGCGGGACCGTAGCCCAGCTTCATGGAGACGGTTGCGAATGGTCCTCGCCGATACCCCAGGAGCAACAGTGTCCCTAATTTGCTGGGAAGTGGCAGTGCGGTCCCCTACGGCACTGCGTAGGATCCTACGGTCTTGGCGTGCATCCGTGCGTCGCTGCGGTCCGGTCCCAGGTCGACGGGCACGTGCACCTTCCGCCGACCACTGGCGACAACATCGATGTACTGTGGAGACCTCACGCCCCACGTGTTGAGCAATTCGGCGGTACGTCCACCCGGCCTCCCGCATGCCCACTATACGCCCTCGCTCAAAGTCCGTCAACTGCACATACGGTTCACGTCCACGCTGTCGCGGCATGCTACCAGTGTTAAAGACTGCGATGGAGCTCCGCATGCCACGGCAAACTGACTGACACTGACGGCGGCGGTGCACAAATGCTGCGCAGCTAGCGCCATTCGACGGCCAACACCGCGGTTCCTGGTGTGTCCGCTGTGCCGTGCGTGTGATCATTGCTTGTACAGCCCTCTAGCAGTGTCCGGAGCAAGTATGGTGGGTCTGACACACCGGTGTCAATGTGTTCTTTTTTCCATTTCCAGGAGTGTATATTCCACCATATCCATATTTCTAACCATGGATGAACGCTCTGATTTGTGAATGTGTGAATGTCTCCAAACGCATGTGCAGTAATGGAATCGGCACAGCTCGCTTGGCTTCTACAGTAAGACGTGGGGAGGGCAGCTGAATTTTTGCTGCCAGCTTGTGTCCCCAGCGAGACCGTGGCGTCTGCCTGTCCCTCTCTTTTTCGAAACTTGGTCCTGCGATTGGTGCTCCGGACCACCGGCCAAGGCGAGGGCACTTTTAAATTTTCGACGTTAAATCGATGGAAAGCGGGCAAAGGCGTTTTTGAGTTACACGTTTTCCTACGCTTGGTTTGTGACATGGGTGTACAGGCCGCTACCAGCCGGTCGTATGCGCCCGCCATTGATCTGAGGGCGGCGCACCCAACATCGTTCGATCTTGTATTTTTTTTTTTACTCATCTTTCACACCCTCCCGAAATTGAGAGAGCAGGCCCAGCCTAGCTGCCATTGCTCTGGGGGATCCCAGTCTGGATAACAATTCACGATATGTTTTAACTTCGTCATGTCATTTTCGGATTCACCAACATTATAGAGCATGACCATTTTGATGCTCCACTTGTTGTGGTGCGGGAGGCATAATGTTGCGCACACACACACACTGTAAGTAGGCTGTTTAGGTTTTTTTACTGGTAACGCCGCCTCTGTATGAAAATCACTGGCTGTGCTGTGTGCAGCCTGTGGCTGCTTTGCATTGTTGTAATACTCGCCATTGTAGTGTTAGGCAGCTGGCTGTGAACAGCGCGTAGCGTTGCGCAGTTGGAGGTGAGCCAAAAATGGTTCAAATGGCTCTGAGCACTATGGGACTCAACTGCTGAGGTCATTAGTCCCCTAGAACTTAGAACTAGTTAAACCTAACTAACCTAAGGACATCACAAACATCCATGCCCGAGGCAGGATTCGAACCTGCGACCGTAGCGGTCGTGCGGTTCCAGACTGCAGCGCCTTTAACCGCACGGCCACTTCGGCCGGCGGAGGTGAGCCGCCAGCAGTGGTGGATGTGGGGAGAGAGATTGCGGAGTTTTGTAATTTGTCATGAACTGCTATGTATATGATGATATCAAGGTAAATACATTGTTTGTTCTCTATTAACATCTTTCATTTGCTAACTATCCCTATCAGTAGTTAGTGCCTTCCATAGTTTGTATCTTTTATTTAGCTGGCAGTAGTGGCGCTCGCTGTATTGCAGTAGCTTGAGCAGCGAAGATTTTTGTGAGGTAAGTGATTTGTGAAAGGTATAGTTTAATGTTAGTCAGGGCCATTCTTTTGTAGGGAATCTTGAAAGTCAGATTGCGTTGCGCTAAAAATATTGTGCGTCAGGTTAAGCACAGTAGTGTACTATTGTTCAAAAGGGGATGTTTCAACACACACACACACAGACGTCCAGACCTCTCAACACGGTGGCTCAATAGTCAACGCTGTTGCTCCACTGTACTCTTTCCCCAGTTGCATCATTTGAAGTGTGCATTACACCCCGGCTTCATTTTTATCGATGACACGGCGCGAACGAATCGCACTACGCAGCTGGAGGAGATCACGCAACGAAAAGCTATTCTCCGAATGGACAAGTCTGCCTCGACTTGAGTCCCATAGAAATTGTTTGGTGTGCGTTGCTGAGACGTATTGGAGCTCGTCTACATGCACCTTCGACCATCCAGAAGCTGTCAACCGCTCTGCAGAGGAATAGAATGCCCTACCACAAGAGCTCGTTTTCCAGCCCCCTGGGCAGCACGTCGCAGAGCTTGCACTGCCGTGCACTGCGATCACACACTATATTAAGAACCACGTTCCGCATTTTGTATTGTCCAAGAAGCCTTCATGAACCGCGGCGACTTCAGTGCAATTATTGCTTTGAATCACTCATTTCTTTTCGTTTCGTTGTGTATGTGTTTCAGGTACCTTCTAAGGTGGCGGAGGTTTTTGTTTTTACTTGCTTATTCTTGAATTGAGAGCAACTGTGTGAGGTGAAATGAAAAGTTTAAAGTCGCAATATTTCTCACCAAATTACAGATTTTCACACTGTTTTAAACTCGCCAACGTAAAAACAGCGCAATGGATAACGCATCTTGCCAACATCAAAAAGTGAAATAATTTTATACACAAAAATGTTAAATATTAACACTCTGAAAGAACATTAATCTTAAGCACAATATTATGAAAGTTTAATTGGAAGTTTCTTTACATTAATCCTAAGCACAATAATATGAAAGTTTAATTGGACGTTTCTTTACAAAATTGCTCCTACACATACGTTATGATGTTGGTCAGTACTACGAAAATCGTCCGATTCCGGTTCAAAGGTCGTTACTATTTGGGATGACAATCAAGTCTACGGTCGATGGTTAGTCAAGTGACAAATCGGAGCGCAAGATTACCCAAGGCCGCTCGAGCTTGCACTGGACGCAAGCTGGTGAACCAATAAAGTTTACGCCTCTGCACGCGGTATTTACCTTAAGCTGCGACGTGCTGCTGTCTGCAAGGCCGCTCTCTCCCACTGAAATTCCTACAAAACTAATCTGGCCTTTGCTGAACTTTCCAGCAGAAACTTTCCCTATGTTTCCTGTTATAGGAGAAAACATGTGCTCAGCCCTAGTCTTATTATGTGGTGATATACACGCGCATGGTTGGAGCAGCATGCATACTATAGTGCTCCTTCAGTTCTCGCAAGAGCAGTTAACTAATTTGGCTGGTTCGTTTCTTCACAGTTGGAGATAAACGTTGCTACAGCTAACTATAGCTGGAGTGCAGCTGCTGTGAACGCAGTGTCCACACCAATTTCTTCTCTGCATCGTATGGAGCGTTATGCGCTCCATTCTCCATTTGACGCCAGTTCAGAGAAGAGTCCACTCAAAATTTCTCTCTTGTCCTCTCATGGCAGAACTGCCTCCCTCCACTGGGGTTCCTTTTTCAAATCACGGCTTTTTCTGACCAATAGGAGCATTCCTCTTATTTTGTAGAAACACCCTCTACTAATCGCAATGTCCCTTCTATCAAACTGCATCGAAACTTCAGTAGTTTTCTCATTCCTAGTGAGTTTCCGCCAATTGGACGTTTTGTGCCCGTTCTAGATGCCTAAATTACATTGACCTTTCCGTGTGTCACACTCGCTTGACGAAAATGCGTCACTTGCTTTTGTTCGTATCCCATTGGAATTTCGAAACGCAGTTTTCTCAAGATTCTTCTCTGCTCTTGTACCTCGCTACAGGTGGCCCTCCAGCTTGAATCACCTGGCCCGGGCTCACTGTCCTCTTTCCTGCCACCCCTTTAAGTGGTCGCTGGCGTAAATCCCGCAGCATGGTTTCACTACACCATTGTGGAGCCGGCTTTTCAAACCTAAAAGCGAGCTGACTCACGTTCCCTGTTCTACCTTCCACTCAAAGACATGCACTGCATAGGAAAGGTTTGTTAATTACCATCGATTGACTGCCATCCCTTTTTACCTTACATATTGATAGGCAAATGTTCTCACAACTGTCGGTTTAGTTAGGTATCAACTTCACTTTCTCATTGTGATTTGTAAAGGTCTCATGTAAGGTGTGAATCTGACCATTTATTCTGCCACCTTACAACCTTCTGTACCACACTGTACTGTATTATACTGTGGTAGTTTTTTCTTTGTATGGTCCAAGTTTCATCCAGATTTCCTACTAGGCAGTGATGCATCATGCTAAAGTTACTTTCGTCATTAAGTTTTGCAGACCAGTGTATTTCAGGGAACCCTATAAACTTGTTGTCCCCTCTATATCTGAGTGGTCAGCTTGATTGACTGCCATGTGGAGGACATGAATTACATTTCCTGTACAGCCACAATTTTTTTCTTGGTGGAACAGCTAGGATGTGATGCACTTGGCCTGGATCAGCCAGTTGTGGAGCTTCTTGACTGAGTAGTGGCGGTACCAATTCTGCTAAAGAGTGTTTCACACTGACCGTCACTTCGCGTCAAAACAAAAATGTTTCAAATGGCTCTGAGCACTATGGAACTTCTGAGGTCATCAGTCACCTGGAACATAGAACTACTTAAACCTAACCAACTTAAGGACATCACACACACGCATGGCCGAGGCAGGATTCGAACTTGCGACCATAGCGGTCGCGCGGTTCCAGACTGTAGCGGCTAGAACCGCTCGGCCACCACGACCGGCCGGGTTAAAAACATTCACTATGCTTTTCAAATAGAGGAATTCACACAGGTCATCAACAGACAATCACGTTGCGTCATGTCAAGTCAGAGTTTCTCGGGAAGAAAGTTTTGACGACGTCGTTGTCTGCTAACATAGGAAATTAACCTATACTTGCCGCCCACACTAAAGCTACATTGGTGGAATTTGTGCTTTTCCATCTTCTTAATTTTTAATTTAAGATAACGCTTGTTTTCGTAGAACATTGTAGATGTTCCATAACGCCTTAAATACTTTTTCCATTGCGTGTTGTATCATAATAGAGCTCAGACGCCTGAAAGTGAAAAGTTATTTAGGTTTTACAAGCTGACACCCATACTGCAGATAAATAAAAGCAATAGTTTTTGAAGCAGTTTTCGTTAAATAATATTATACATAAGAAAGTCAGCTATAATGAAGGAGAAAAATCGAAAACAATTATTTATGTCGTCATTAGCTTCGTGATCTAGGCGTAGCGTCTTTGACCAGTAATCGAAACCACCTCAGTCTCGGGTTCGAACTTCGAGACGGCTTAAATATTGAGCAAAATATTATCATCAGTAGCGGGCACAGACTTCCGGCATGGAAGGTCGCCCTCGTTGTGTTAACGGCCTTATGAAAGAGGGTCGAGGAATGGGCAGAGCTTCAAGGCTCTCTCTTGCCACTGAGGTGGGGAACTGTCCCTAAAATGTTCGATTGGCTCAAATGGCTCTGAGCACTATCGGACTTAACAGCTGTGGTCATCAGTCCCCTAGAACTTAGAACTACTTAAACCTAACTAACCTAAGGACATCACACACATCCATGCCCGAGGCAGGATTCGAACCTGCGACCGTAGCAGTCGCACGGTTCCAAACTGCGCGCCTAGAACCGCGAGACCACCGCGGCCGGCCCTAAAATGTGGATTAATCACCAGCGATCAGTTGCTTAACGCCTGCATTAAAGACACAATGTGTAACCACAGGACATGTGGCTCCTTATTGAAAAATTGTCATTGGTGAAAGTTCCTATTCCAATCTCCTGGATGTACCATGAGAAAAAGACTGAATAACCAGCGAGAGGACAACGTTCTACGAGTTGGTGCGTGGAATAGCAGTAGTTTAAATGAGGCAGTGAAGCTAGAAAATCTGAAAAGTGAAATGTTAAGACTCAATCTATATACGGTATAACAGGAGTAGGATTCATTATGAACGGAATGGTAGGACAGAGAGTGAGTTACTGTGAACAGTTCAGTGATAAGGCAGCAGAACAATAGTTCAGGTATACAGGTCGAAGTCGCAAGCACAGGGCAAAGAGATGGAAAAATTATATGAGGATTGTGATCGGGTGATTTATTACTCTATATTAGTGGTGTTTGGAATGTGTAATTAGTGGAAAGAGTGGAGGAAAGAGTTAAGAGATAATGTGGGTTTGGTAGTAGGAACGAAAGAGGAGATACACTGAGTTCTGAGATGATTTTCAGTTAGTAATAGCGAATACTCGATTCAAGAATCACAAAAAGAGGTTGTATACTTGGAAAAGGCCGGGAGATAAGGGAAGATTTCAGTTATATTATATTATGGCCAGACAGAGATTCCGAAATTAGATATTGAATAGTAAGATGTATCCAGGAGCAGTTGTAGACTCACATCACAATTTAGTTATGATGAAAAATAGGCTGAAGTTTAATAGAGTAGTCAAAAATAATCCGTGCACACGGAAGTACTGAGAAATGAAGCGACAAGCGTGAAGTTACCTGAGATTATAGTTACAACGATAAGGAATTGTTCAGTAGACTGTTCAGTAGAAAAGGAATGAACATCTCTAAAAATGGCAATCACATAAGTTGAATAGGTACAAGGAAGGTAACAGCGAAGAAACAATGGACACGAGAAGAAATACTTCAGCAAATCGACGAAAGAAGGAAGTGCAGAAATGTTCAGGCAAATATACGAGTAGAAATAAAAGTAACTTTTGAATGAAATAAATGAGAAGTGCAGGGAACTAAAGCGAAATGGCTGCATGAAAAACGTGAAGGCATCAAAAAAGAGATGATTGTCGGAAGGACTGACTCAGCATATAGAAGGGCAAAAATAACTTTCGGTGAAATTAAAAGCAAGGTCAGTAACATTAAGATGGCGATTGTAAGTCCACTGTTAGACGCAGAGGAGGAAGCACATAGAGAGAGAAGTAGACTGAAGGCATCTATGGGGGGGGGGGGGGGGGGAGGACTGGTCTGATGACGCAATACAAGAAGAAACAGGAGTCACCAGGGAACAGATAGAGGATCAAGTTTTAGAATTAGAATTTAAAAGAGCTTAGGATATCTTAACATCAAATAAGGCAGAAGGAATGGATAACATTCCACAGGAAATTCTAAAAACATTAGTGCAAGTGGCAACAAGACGACTATTCGTGCGTAGAATGTATGAGACAGCCGATGTACCATCAAAATTTTGGAAAAACATCAACACAATTACGAAGATAGGAAGAGCCGACAATCCAAGTGGTTGATAAGAGTCATATGCAAAAGAATGGAAAAGAAAATTCAGTATGTGTTAGATGACGATCGGTTTGGCCTTAGGAAAGGTAGAGGCACCAAGGAGGCAGTTCTCACATTTCAGTTGATAATGGAATCAAGACTGAAGAAAACGCAAGACACATTCATAGAACTTTCTGACCTGGGAAAAGGTCGACAATGTAAAATGGTCCAAGATGTTCAGAATTCTGAGAAAGTTAGGCGTAAGCTGTAGGCAAATATGGGTCATATACAGTCTGTACAACTACCAAGAGCGAACAAAAAGATTCAATACCAAGAATGAAGAGCTCGGATTAACAAGAGTGTAAGACACTAATGTAATCTTTCGCTCCAACTGTTCAGTATATACACTGAAGTAGGAACGACGGAAACAAATGAAAGTTTCAAGAGTGGAATTAAAATTCAAGGGGAAAGGATATCAATGACAAGATTCACTGACGTCATTGCTATCCTCAGTGAAAGTGAAGACAAATTCCAGGATCTGTTGTATGGAGTGAACAGTCTAAGAGTAGAGAATATGAAATGGGAGCAAATCGAAGAAAGATGAAAGTAATGAGAAGTAGCAGAAATGAAAACAATGAGCAACTTAACACTAGGGTTGGTAATCACGAAGTAGTTGAAGTTAAGGAACTCTGTTACGTAGCAAGCAAAATAATCCATGATCGATGGAACAAGGAGGGCACAAAACGCAGGTTAGCACTGTCTAAAGGCATTCCTGGCCAAAAGAAGTCTAAGCGTATGAAACATAGGCCTCAAGTGAGAAATTTCTGAGATTCTGCGTTCGGAGCACAGAGATGTATTGTGAAACTTCTTTATTTAATTCTGAAACGGCTGAGTGAAATTGAACGTACTGTCTTTATCATCTCAACACTGACCTACAGAATTTGCCCTGACAAACAGAACTCAAATTTTTACTATTCCTTATTTACTTACAATATTCATGGATAACGCGATCTGACTGCTTTAAAATGAATAACCCGACTTCATATAATTAATACAAAAGAATAGCCCTCAATTAGAGGAAATTCTAACAAAAGCCTATACATATCATAACCACTTACCTCACAAAAAATCTTCATTACACGAATTACTCCCATACAGCAAGCGCAGCCAGCTAAATAAAACATTCTAACTACAGAAGGCTCTAACTACTAATAGGCATGTGGTTAGCAAAGGAAAGATTTTGTTGCAGAGCAATGTGACAACCAGTTCAAAACTATACTCCTGGAAATTGAAATAAGAACACCGTGAATTCATTGTCCCAGGAAGGGGAAACTTTATTGACACATTCCTGGGGTCAGATACATCACATGATCACACTGACAGAACCACAGGCACATAGACACGGGCAACAGAGCATGCACAATGTCGGCACTAGTACAGTGTATATCCACCTTTCGCAGCAATGCAGGCTGCTATTCTCCCATGGATACGATCGTAGAGATGCTGGATGTAGTCCTGTGGAACGGCTTGCCATGCCATTTCCACCTGGCGCCTCAGTTGGACCAGCGTTCGTACTGGACGTGCAGACCGCGTGAGACGACGCTTCATCCAGTCCCAAACATGCTCAATGGGGGACAGATCCGGAGATCTTGCTGGCCAGGGTAGTTGACTTACACCTTCTAAAGCACGTTGGGTGGCACGGGATACATGCGGACGTGCATTGTCCTGTTGGAACAGCAAGTTCCCTTGCCGATCTAGGAATGGTAGAACGATGGGTTCGATGACGGTTTGGATGTACCGTGCACTATTCAGTGTCCCCTCGACGATCACCAGTGGTGTACGGCCAGTGTAGGAGATCGCTCCCCACACCATGATGCCGGGTGTTGGCCCTGTGTGCCTCGGTCGTATGCAGTCCTGATTGTGGCGGTCACCTGCACGGCGCCAAACACGCATACGACCATCATTGGCACCAAGGCAGAAGCGACTCTCATCGCTGAAGACGACACGTCTCCATTCGTCCCTCCATTCACGCCTGTCGCGACACCACTGGAGGCGGGCTGCACGATGTTGGGGCGTGAGCGGAAGACGGCCTAACGGTGTGCGGGCCCGTAGCCCAGCTTCATGGAGACGGTTGCGAATGGTCCTCGCCGATACCCCAGGAGCAACAGTGTCCCTAATTTGCTGGGAAGTGGCGGTGCGGTCCCCTACGGCACTGCGTAGGATCCTACGGTCTTGGCGTGCATCCGTGCGTCGCTGCGGTCCGGTCCCAGGTCGACGGGCACGTGCACCTTCCGCCGACCACTGGCGACAACATCGATGTACTGTGGAGACCTCACGCCCCACGTGTTGAGCAATTCGGCGGTACGTCCACCCGGCCTCCCGCATGCCCACTATACGCCCTCGCTCAAAGTCCGTCAACTGCACATACGGTTCACGTCCACGCTGTCGCGGCATGCTACCAGTGTTAAAGACGGCGATGGAGCTCCGTATGCCACGGCAAACTGGCTGACACTGACGGCGGCGGTGCACAAATGCTGCGCAGCTAGCGCCATTCGACGGCCAACACCGCGGTTCCTGGTGTGTCCGCTGTGCCGTGCGTGTGATCATTGCTTGTACAGCCCTCTAGCAGTGTCCGGAGCAAGTATGGTGGGTCTGACACACCGGTGTCAATGTGTTCTTTTTTCCATTTCCAGGAGTGTATATAATCGTTCATGATATTCAGTTCCAAAAATTATACAATCATCGACAAATTACACTTCCATGACGGACAAACGTCCAGATCGTCTGCTCGCGCTAATACTGCAAACTTCCAATAGTGCTAATTATTGACCTCTAACTTCCATCACTGCTGGCTGTTCACCTCCAACTGCCATCACCGCTGACTGTTAACTTCCATCTGCGAGTCCAACCAGCCACAGAGTCTCTTATAGAGTGCGCACAGTGTTGTCAGAGTTATTAATGCAGTCAATCGCGCTGCCAACATATAAACAGGCTACTTACTATTGTAGTGAAAGATGTATTGTTGCAAACCCTGAACAGAAGAGGATAGAAGGATTAGGAGATGTGACGCTACAGAAGAACGTAGAAAATTAGGTGGACCGATATCGTAAGGAATCTGGAGGTTCTCCGCAGTATCGGAGAGGAAAGGAATGTATGGAAAACACTGACAAGAAGATGGTACAGGATTATAGGACGCGTTGACATCTTCTAATACATCAGGAAATAACAGAATAACAGCTGTTCTACTATAGGGAGCTGTACATGGTAACAACTGTAGCGGAGGACAGAGACTGGAATACACCCAGAAAATAATTGAGGACATAAGTTGCAATTGCTGCTCTGAGATGAAAAGGTTGTCAACAAACACGAATTAATGGTTTCGGGCCGCAAAAAGCACTCAGACGATGGATGACCCAAACAAATGGATAAGGTTAACAGGGTCTATTTAATCTATTATAAAAATTGTTTGATGTGTTTGTTTGTACATATTTTCGCTGACAGATTAATGTCGATGTTTTGAAACGTTGTTTCACTTATCAGCACTTTACCATACAACTTTATCTTTGTTATTTCCTCAAGTCGGATACTGTGCTCCAACTTATTGTATCACAGTCTCATTTCTACCGTTCAGTACAGGACTAAGCAAGTAACGTAACGTGACGGACAGCGTTATATCGCCTGAAACCGACGACTGCCCGGAGAGGGGTTTGTTCACTCCACGCACTCCATACCACACATCTATGACGACGTAGGTCTCTAGAAGAGCGTAGCGTTCCAAAGGATTGGAAAAGGGCACAGGTCATCCCCGTTTTCAAGAAGAGACGTCGAACAGATGTGCAGAACTATAGACCTATATCTCTAACGTCAATCAGTTGTAGAATTTTGGAACACGTATTATGTTCGAGTATAATGACTTTTCTGGAGACTAGAAATCTACTCTGCAGGAATCAACATGGGTTTCGAAAAAGACGATCGTGTGAAACCCAGCTCGCCCTATTCGTCCACGAGACTCAGAGGGCCATAGACATGCGCTCCCAGGTAGATGCCGTGAGGAATCAACATAGGTTTCGAAAAAGACGATCGTGTGAAACCCAGCTCGCGCTATTCGTCCACGAGACTCAGAGGGCCATAGACATGCGTTACCAGGTAGATGCCGTGTTTCTTGACTTCCGCAAGGCGTTCGATACAGTTCCCCACAGTCGTTTAATCAACGAAGTAAGACCATGTGGACTATCAAACCAATTGTGTCATTGGATTGAAGATTTCCTAGATAACAGAACGCAGCATGTCATTCTCAATGGAGAGAAGTCTTCCGAAGTAAGAGTGATTTCAGGTGTGCCGCAGGGAAGTGTCGTAGCACCGTTGATTTTCACAATATATGTATAAATAACCTTGTGGATAACATCGGAAGTTCACTGAGGCTTTTTGCGGATGATGCTGTGGTATATCGAGAGGTTGTAACAATGGAAAATCTGCAATGAATTTAAGCATGGTGCAGGGAATGGCAATTGAATTTCAATGTAGACAAGTGTAATGTGCTGCGAATACATACAAAGAAAGATCCTTTATCATTTAGCTACAATATAGCAGGTCAGCAACTGGAAGCAGTTAATTCCATACATTATCTTGGAGTAGACATTAGGAGTGATTTAAAATGGAATGATCGTATAAAGTTGAGCGTCGGTAAAGCAGATGCCTGACTGAGATTAATTGAAAGAATCCTAAGGAAATGCAATCCGAAAACAAAGGAAGTAGGTTACAGTACACTTGTTCGCCCACTGCTTGAATATTGCTCACCAGTGTGGGATCCGTACCAGATAGGGTTGATAGAAGAAATAGAGAAGATCCAACGGAGAGCAGCGCGCTTCGTTACAGGATCATTTTGTAATCGTGAAAGTGTTACGGAGATGATGGATAAACTCCAGTGGAAGGCTTTGCAGGAGAGACGCTCAGTAGCTCGGTTCGGGCTTTTGTTGAAGTTTCGAGAACATACCTTCACCGAGGAGTCAAGCACTATATTGCTCCCCCTTACGTATATCTCGCGAAGAGACCACGAAGATAAAATCAGAGAGATTAGAGCCCACACAGATACATACCGACAATCTTTCTTTCCACGAACAATACGAGACTGGAATAGAAGGGAGAACCGATAGAGGTACTGAGAGTACCCTCCGCCACACACTGTCAGGTGGCTTGTGGAGTATGGATGTAGATGTAGATGTAGATGCAGAACGGCGTGATTTCCCTATAGGCCTCTTACTGCATTGCTAATTCATTTAGGTATCCATGCATCTAGTACACTTAATACATATGTAGGGGCGTTTCTACCGTTAGGCGAGACTAGGCTGCAGCACAGGGCGGCGAAATTTAATGGGCGGCCAATGGCGGAAAAAATTAATTTCAAATCAGACAGAGAAAAAATTAAAGAAATGTTGAGTAAAAATGGAACAGAGGAAAAATTGAAACACCGAAACGTATGGAAAGCGTGCAGTAACAGTTACTTAATAAGTCTATTTACTTCGATGAAAATGAGTACTGAAAAGGATTAGATTTATTCCTCAATCCAAAAATATTTCAATTAAAACAGAAAAGAAGTAACACCACGATTATCCAGATTACCCAATTGGATGTTTCGGCATGCCTCTCAACAGCGTAGCAGTATTTCCAATTTCAAGGTAAATTCGTTCTCAACAGACAGTAGTTCCACACCTTCGTGTATTTTCTTCTAATTATATAAAATGAGTAACTGATGCCACATTCGGTCTCACCGGTATATTCAGTTGAGATGTAGTTTAAAACACTCACATATTGTGAGAATTTCAAAAACTGATGACAAAAAATACGAATTTTAGGTCATTTGCTGTCCTCAATTAGGTTTGAAAGAATTGAAGACAAAGCATGAAAATTGAAGACTATCGCCAGAAAATGAGGTTGTCTAGTTACCTTAGTTTAATGATTAAAAGTATAATAGGAGATCTGCATTGCTGTACCATTGGATGTTGGTGGTGGTGATGGAAGTCGGGGAAGGGGGGGGGGGGATATCGAGAAGACCGATTGTAGTAAAAAAACTGTGGTATTGATAGCTACGATGCCACGGCTTAGGTGCAAGTTCTTAAGTTGGCACTACGACAGACACCGACGACAGCGTCCTCTAGCCGGCGTTATGGAGCTCTACGAACTCCGCTCCAGATTCAGCCTATTTGATCAAGAACAGACGACAGGGACACTTCGCTTCAGCTTCGCTTCATATAGAGACTGTGCTCATCTATACAAAGTTATGTATGCCTCTGTATATATACCAGCACCAGTAAACCACTTTTCCTTACTTGCAGTACCGACGTGTTTTACCTCACCTGCTCCTACACGCTTCCTTCAATCGGCCAACCCTTCAGTTTGCAGAAGGAGACCCACGAAGAAAAGAAAAAAAAAAAAAAAACGGGGGCATCATTTTTCCGTTCTGGCAGCAAAACATGTAGCAAGGGGCCTGTACCTATGGGCGATTGTCACAAGCAGCTTTCATTGTTGTTGTTGTTGTTGTTGTGGTCTTCAGTCCTGAGACTGGTTTGATGCAGCTCTCCATGCTACCCTGTCCTGTGCAAGCTTCTTCATCTCCCAGTACCTACTGCAGCCTACATCCTTCTGAATCTGCTTAGTGGATTCATCTCTTGGTGTCCCTCTACGATTTTTACCCTCCACGCTGCTCTACAATTCTAAATTTGTGATTCCTTGATGCCGCAGAACATGTCCTACCAACCGGTCCCTTCTTCTTGTCAAGTTGTGCCGCAAACTCATCTTCTCCCCAATTCTATTCAATACCTCCTCATTAGTTATGTGATCTACCTATCTAATCATCAGCATTCTTCTGTAGCACCACATTTCGAAAGCTTCTATTCTCTTCTGATCCAAACTACACTCCTGGAAATGGAAAAAAGAACACATTGACACCGGTGTGTCAGACCCACCATACTTGCTCCGGACACTGCGAGAGGGCTGTACAAGCAATGATCACACGCACGGCACAGCGGACACACCAGGAACCGCGGTGTTGGCCGTCGAATGGCGCTAGCTGCGCAGCATTTGTGCACCGCCGCCGTCAGTGTCAGCCAGTTTGCCGTGGCATACGGAGCTCCATCGCAGTCTTTAACACTGGTAGCATGCCGCGACAGCGTGGACGTGAACCGTATGTGCAGTTGACGGACTTTGAGCGAGGGCGTATAGTGGGCATGCGGGAGGCCGGGTGGACGTACCGCCGAATTGCTCAACACGTGGGGCGTGAGGTCTCCACAGTACATCGATGTTGTCGCCAGTGGTCGGCGGAAGGTGCACGTGCCCGTCGACCTGGGACCGGACCGCAGCGACGCACGGATGCACGCCAAGACCGTAGGATCCTACGCAGTGCCGTAGGGGACCGCACCGCCACTTCCCAGCAAATTAGGGACACTGTTGCTCCTGGGGTATCGGCGAGGACCATTCGCAACCGTCTCCATGAAGCTGGGCTACGGTCCCGCACACCGTTAGGCCGTCTTCCGCTCACGCCCCAACATCGTCAACTACCCTGGCCAGCAAGATCTCCGGATCTGTCCCCCATTGAGCATGTTTGGGACTGGATCAAGCGTCGTCTCACGCGGTCTGCACGTCCAGCACGAACGCTGGTCCAACTGAGGCGCCAGGTGGAAATGGCATGGCAAGCCGTTCCACAGGACTACATCCAGCATCTCTACGATCGTCTCCATGGGAGAATAGCAGCCTGCATTGCTGCGAAAGGTGGATATACACTGTACTAGTGCCGACATTGTGCATGCTCTGTTGCCTGTGTCTATGTGCCTGTGGTTCTGTCAGTGTGATCATGTGATGTATCTGACCCCAGGAATGTGTCAATAAAGTTTCCCCTTCCTGGGACAATGAATTCACGGTGTTCTTATTTCAATTTCCAGGAGTGTATTTATCGTCCATGTTTTACTTCCATAGATGGCTACACTCGATTCAAATACTTTCAGAAACGACTTCCTGACACTTAAATCTATACTCGATGTTAACAAATTTCTCTTCTTCAGAAACGCTTTCCTTGCCATTGCCAGTCTATATTTTATATCCTCTCTACTTCGACCATCATCATTTATTTTGCTCCCCAAATAGCAAAACTCCTTTACTACTTTAAGTGTCTCATTTCCTAATCTAACTCCTCAGCATCACCCGATTTAATTCGACTACATTCCATCGTTTTGCTTTTCTTGATGTTCATCTTATATCCTTCTTTCAAGACACTATCCATTCCGTTTAACTGCTCTTCCAAGTCCTTTGCTGTCTCTGACAGAATTACAATGTCATCGGCGAACCTCAAAGTTTTTATTTCTTCTCCATGGATTTTAATACCTACTCCGAATTACTGCTTGCTCCATATACAGATTGAACAACTTCGGGGATAGTCTACAACCCTGTCTCACTCCCTTCCCAACCACTGCTTCCCTTTCGTGTCCCTCGACACTTATAACTGCCATCTGCTTTCTGTACAAATTGTAAATAGCCTTTCGCTCCCTGTATTTGGCCCCTGCCACCATCAGAATTTGAAATAGAGTATTCCAGTCAACACTGTCAAAAGCTTTCTCTAAGTCTACAAATGCCAGAAACGTGGGTTTGCCTTTCCTTAATCTTTCTTCTAAGATACGTCGTAAGGTTAGTATTGCCTCACGTGTTCCAACATTTCTACGGAATCCAAACTGGTCTTCCCCGAGGTCCGCTTCTACCAGTTTTTCCATTCGTCTGTAAAGAATTCGCGTTAGTATTTAGCAGCTGTGACTTATTAAACTAATAGTTCGGTAATTTTAACATCTGTCAACACCTGCTTTCTTTAGCATTGGAATTACTGTATTCTTCTTGAAGTCTGAGGGAATTTCGCCTGTCTCATACATCTTGCTCACCAGATGGTAGGGTTTTGTTAGGCCTGGCTCTCCCAAGGCTGTCAGTAGTTCTAGTGGAATGTTGTCTACTCCCGGGGCCTTGCTTCGACTCAGGTCTTTCAGTGCTCTGTCAAACTCTTCTCGCAGTATCATATCTCCCATATCTCCCAGGTTTCATAGTGTTAAAATTCTAATGGCCATTAGTCTACTTCCTCAGTGCGTAGACTTAACTCATTACTCCAGTTGCCTCAAGAGATTACCGCTGTGGGAGACACTATTCTCTTACCACCACGGAGACCCTCCTGTGGATCCTTAAGGGATGCCAGCGGCCCGAGGTGGGCAGGTGCGGTGCGGTGCGGCTGGCCGGGTCCGGGCAGTAATAAACCGTGCCGGCGACGAGGCCGGCCCGTTATTGGCCAGCGTATTTGCCGGAGAGGCGGCAGCCGGCGCCAGGGGGAGTCCCCGGGGCTCATATCGGCCCCAGCGCCGGGAGTCCCCGCCGGCCTGCCTGCCAGTACTAACTAGGGGATCCACACGCGTGTCCCGCGTGCCGCCTTGATTAAATAATCCCAGATGAACGCCGGGGAGCAATCTGGCGGCCGTGACGAGCAATATTTGCCGTCTCCTTTTATTGCTTCGAGGCATCCGTGAGTCACCGCATCTGCATAATGCCTCCGCTTGTTGAGAGTCTCTTGAGGAGTACTTTGCCGACAGAAAACTAGGGTGGGAATTGATTACTCTCCCCCTCTCACGTGGCCTAGAAGCACGTGACCACACGTGAGCAGGCAGTACTCAGTGCCTGTGCATACAGGGTGTTACAAAAAGGTACGGCTAAACTTTCAGGAAACATTCCTCACACACAAATAAAGAAAAGATGTTATGTGGACATGTGTCCGGAAACGCTTAATTTCCATGTTAGAGCTCATTTTAGTTTCGTCAGTATGTACTGTACTTCCTCGATTCACCGCCAATGGGTCCAATCGAAGGAAGGTAATGGTGACTTCGGTGCTTGTGTTGACATGCGACTCATTGCTCTACAGTACTAGCATCAAGCACATCAGTACGTAGCATCAACAGGTTAGTGTTCATCACGAACGTGGTTTTGCAGTCAGTGCAATGTTTACAAATGCGTAGTTGGCAGATGCCCATTTGATGTATGGATTAGCACGAGGCAATAGCCTTGGCGCGGTACGTTTGTATCGAGACAGATTTCCAGAACGAAGGTGTCCCGACAGGAAGACGTTCGAAGCAATTGATCGGCGTCTTAGGGAGCACGGAACGTTCCAGCCTATGACTCGCGACTGGGGAAGACCTAGAACGACGAGGACACCTGCAATGGACGAGGCAATTCTTCGTGCAGTTGACGATAACCCTAACGTCAGCGCCAGAGAAGTTGCTGCTGTACAAGGTAACGTTGACCACGTCACTGTACGGAGAGTGCTACGGGAGAACCAGTTGTTTCTGTACCATGTACAGCGTCTGCAGGCACTATCAGCAGCTGATTGGCCTCCACGGGTACACTTCTGCGAATTGTTCACCCTACAATGTGTCAATCCTCATTTCAGTGCAAATGTTCTCTTTACGGATGAGGCTTCATTCCAACGTGATCAAATTGTAAATTTTCACAATCAGCAAGTGTGGGCTGACGAGAATCCGCACGCAATTGTGCAATCACGTCATCAACACAGATTTTCTGAGAACGTTTGGGCAGGAATTGTTGGTGATGTCTTGATTGGGCCCCATGTTCTTTCACCTACGCTCAATGGAGCACGTTATCATGATTTCATACGGAATACTCTACCTGTGCAGCTAGAACGTGTGCCTCTACAACTACGGCATAACATGTTGTTCATGCACGATGGAGCTCCTGCACATTTCAGTCGAAGTGTTCGTACGCTTCTCAACAACAGATTCTGTGACCGATGGATTGGTAGAGGCGGACCAATTCCATGGCCTCCGCGCTCTCCTGACCTCAACCCTCTTGACTTTCATTTATGAAAGCTCTTGTCTACGCAACCCCGGAACCAAATGTAGTGACTCTTCGTGCTCGTATTGTGGACGGCTGTGATACAATATGCCATTCTCCAGGGCCGCATCAGCGCATCAGAGATTCCATGCGACGGAGGGTGGATGCATGTATCCTCGCTAACGGAGGACATTTTGTACATTTCCTGTGACAAAGTGTTTGAAGTAACTCTGGTACGGTCTGTTGCTGTTTCCATTCCATGATTAATGTGATTTGAAGAGAACTAATAAAATGAGCTCTGACATGGAAAGTAAGCGTTTCCGGACACATGTCCACATAACATATTTTCTTTCTTTATGTGTGAGGAATGTTTCCTGAAAGTTTGGCCGTACCTTTTTGTAACACCCTGTATATCTATAGTTAAGTTTATGTTCTGTAAAACCACTGGGAAGAACATGGCTGACAGTACTTCCTACTGTACGCGTCCCATTCGTATTTGCAGCGCAGGAAGAATGAATGTTTAAATACCTCTGTGCTGTCTGTAATTAAACTAATATTATCCTCGCCATCTCTACGTGAGCGAACCGTAGGTGGCTTTTCTACAGGGTGAAAAGTATTTAAACCGACAAACTCTGGGGGGTTGTAGCGTACATCAAAACAAATATTTTCCCTAACGTCATTTTTTCCTATGAGGATGATTTAAACCGGTGGAGGCCGTATTACGCTCTTCAGTATTTAGAGGCCGTATTACGATCTTCAGTTGTTAGAGGGCGTATTACACTCTTCTGTTGTAGGCAACTGCTGTCCACCAGTGTAGTAGTGCATTGTCTCTGTTTACTAATGGAGCGATACACCTGGAGTGAGTAAACGGATATGGTTGGTGCGTAGTACGTAGCGCACCACATCGGACGAGCTGCATAGCAGGTTTATCAACAACAAATTCTAATCGCAGTATCCCGCATCATACGACCTTTGCTGCTGTGTACCAACGTCTGCGTGAGACCGGGTCGTTTAGCAGATTAACCACTAACAGAGAATCTCACTTGATGAGCGCTAGTAACTATGGCATGTCGGTTATCCTCACTCCAAACATGCGAATTGTGCATGTTGACGCTACGGTCGCAGGTTCGAATCCTGCCTCGGGCATGGATGTTTGTGATGTCCCCCCCCATGAACCATGGACCTTGCCGTTGGTGGGGAGGCTTGCGTGCCTCAGCGATACAGATAGCCGTACCGTAGGTACAACCACAACGGAGGGGTATCTGTTGAGAGGCCAGACAAACGTGTGGTTCCTGAAGAGGGGCAGCAGCCTTTTCAGTAGTTGCAGGGGCAACAGTCTGGATGATTGACTGATCTGGCCTTGTAACAATAACCAAAACGGCCTTGCTGTGCTGGTACTGCGAACGGCTGAAAGCAAGGGGAAACTACGGCCGTAATTTTTCCCGAGGGCATGCAGCTTTACTGTATGATTAAATGATGATGGCGTCCTCTTGGGTAAAATATTCCGGAGGTAAAATAGTCCCCCATTCGGATCTCCGGGCGGGGACTACTCAAGAGGATGTCGTTATCAGGAGAAAGAAACCTGGCGTTCTACGGATCGGAGCGTGGAATGTCAGATCCCTTAATCGGGCAGGTAGGTTAGAAAATTTGAAAAGGGAAATGGATAGGTTAAAGTTAGATATAGTGGGAATTAGTGAAGTTCGGTGGCAGGAGGAACAAGACTTCTGGTCAGGTGACTACAGGGTTATAAACACAAAGTCAAATAGGGGTAATGCAGGAGTAGGCTTAATAATGAATAGGAAAATAGGGACGCGGGTAAGCTACTACAAACAGCATAGTGAACGCATTATTGTGGCCAAGATAGATACGAAGCCCACATCTACTACAGTAGTACAAGTTTATATGCCAACTAGCTCTGCAGATGACGAAGAAATTGAAGAAATGTATGATGAAATAAAAGAAATTATTCAGATAGTGAAGGGAGACGAAAATTTAATAGTCATGGGTGACTGGAATTCGAGTGTAGGAAAAGGGAGAGAAGGAAACGTAGTAGGTGAATATGGATTGGGGCTAAGAAATGAAAGAGGAAGCCGCCTGGTAGAATTTTGCACAGAGCACAAATTAATCATAGCTAACACTTGGTTTAAGAATCATGAAAGAAGGTTGTATACATGGAAGAACCCTGGAGATACTAAAAGGTATCAGATAGATTATATTATGGTAAGACAGAGATTTAGGAACCAGGTTCTAAATTGTAAGACATTTCCAGGGGCAGATGTGGATTCTGACCACAATTTATTGGTTATGAACTGCAGATTGAAACTGAAGAAACTGCAAAAAGGTGGGAATTTAAGGAGATGGGACCTGGATAAACTGAAAGAACCAGAGGTTGTAGAGAGTTTCAGGGAGAGCATAAGGGAACAATTGACAGGAATGGGGGAAAGAAATACAGTAGAAGAAGAATGGGTAGTTTTGAGGGATGAAGTAGTGAAGGCAGCAGAGGATCAAGTAGGTAAAAAGACGAGGGCTAGTAGAAATCCTTGGGTAACAGAAGAAATATTGAATTTAATTGATGAAAGGAAAAAATATAAAAATGCATTAAATGAAGCAGGCAAAAAGGAATACAAACGTCTCAAAAATGAGATCGACAGGAAGTGAAAAATGGCTAAGCAGGGATGGCTAGAGCACAAATGTAAGGATGTAGAGGCTTATCTCACTAGGGGTAAGATAGATACTGCCTACAGGAAAATTAAAGAGACCTTTGGAGATAAGAGAACCACTTGTATGAACATCAAGAGCTCAGATGGAAACCCAGTTCTAAGCAAAGAAGGGAAAGCAGAAAGGTGGAAGGAGTATATAGAGGGTCTATACAAGGGCGATGTACTTGAGGACAATATTATGGAAATGGAAGAGGATGTAGATGAAGATGAAATGGGAGAAACGATACTGCGTGAAGAGTTTGACAGAGCACTGAAAGACCTGAGTCGAAACAAGGCCCCCGGAGTAGACAACATTCCATTGGAACTACTGACGGCCTTGGGAGAGCCAGTCCTGACAAAACTCTACCATTTGGTGAGCAAGATGTATGAAACAGGCGAAATACCCTCAGACTTCAAGAAGAATATAATAATTCCAATCCCAAAGAAAGCAGGTGTTGACAGATGTGAGAATTACCGAACAATCAGTTTAATAAGCCACAGCTGCAAATTACTAACACGAATTCTTTACAGACGAATGGAAAAACTAGTAGAAGCCGACCTCGGGGAAGATCAGTTTGGATTCCGTAGAAATACTGGAACACGTGAGGCAATGCTGACCTTACGCCTTATCTTAGACGAAAGATTAAGGAAAGGCAAACCTACGTTTCTAGCATTTGTAGACTTAGAGAAAGCTTTTGACAATGTTGACTGGAATACTCTCTTTCAAATTCTGAAGGTGGCAGGGGTAAAATACAGGGAGCGAAAGGCTATTTACAATTTGTACAGAAACCAGATGGCAGTTATAAGAGTCGAGGGGCATGAAAGGGAAGCAGTGGTTGGGAAGGGAGTAAGACAGGGTTGTAGCCTCTCCCCGATGTTATTCAATCTGTATATTGAGCAAGCAGTAAAGGAAACAAAAGAAAAATTCGGAGTAGGTATTAAAATCCATGGAGAAGAAATAAAAACTTTGAGGTTCGCCGATGACATTGTAATTCTGTCAGAGACAGCAAAGGACTTGGAAGAGCAGTTGAACGGAATGGATGGTGTCTTGAAGGGAGGATATAAGATGAACATCAACAAAAGCAAAACGAGGATAATGGAATGTAGTCAAATTAAATCGGGTGATGCTGAGGGTATTAGATTAGGAAATGAGACACTTAAAGTAGTAAAGGAGTTTTGCTATTTGGGGAGCAAAATAACTGATGATGGTCGAAGTAGAGAGGATATAAAATGTAGACTGGCAATGGCAAGGAAAGCGTTTCTGAAGAAGAGAAATTTGTTAACATCGAGTATAGATTTAAATGTCAGGAAGTCGTTTCTGAAAGTATTTGTATGGAGTGCAGCCATGTATGGAAGTGAAACATGGACGATAACTAGTGTGGACAAGAAGAGAATAGAAGCTTTCGAAATGTGGTGCTACAGAAGAATGCTGAAGATTAGATGGGTAGATCACATAACTAATGAGGAGGTACTGAATAGGATTGGGGAGAAGAGGAGTTTGTGGTACAACTTGACCAGAAGAAGGGATCGGTTGGTAGGACATGTTCTGAGGCATCAAGGGATCACCAATTTAGTATTGGAGGGCAGCGTGGAGGGTAAAAATCGTAGGGGGAGACCAAGAGATGAATACACTAAGCAGATTCAGAAGGATGTAGGTTGCAGTAGGTACTGGGAGATGAAGAAGCTTGCACAGGATAGAGTAGCATGGAGAGCTGCATCAAACCAGTCTCAGGACTGAAGACCACAACAACAACAATAGGTTAGTTAGGTTTAACTAGTTCTAAGTTCTAGGGGACTAATGACCTCAGCAGTTGAGTCCCATAGTGCTCAGAGCCATTTGAACCATTTTGTGCATGTTGAAGACTCCATCACGCCCGAACGTTGCTTCATCGGTAAACAACATAGGGGATGGAAATGTAGGATGCATTTCACACTGTTCCAGGTACCACTGCGAAAACTGTGTCTGGCTCCAGGTTGTGGACACGCTGTAAGTGAAATGGATGTAATAATTGCTCTGGAAGGACTGTTCTTACATTCGTCTGATTGGTTCCCATGTTAAGTGCAATTTCACGAGTGCTGATTGAAAGATCCCGCTCCACATGTTGCAAGACAGCTTCCTCAAATATCAGCGTTCTTACCGTGCGTCGGCGTCCATGTCGAGGTAATTTATTTCATTTTATTTATTTATTTATTGTTCCGTGGGACCAAATTAAGAAGAAGTCTCCATGGTCTTGGAACGAGTCAATACATGAAATTATAACACGATATTAGAAACAGATAAAATGAAATATAAAAAAACATATTCAGGTGACAAGTCGTAAGTTTAAATAAAGAAAATCAACAATGTAACACTGCAATTTGCTCAATTGTTTAGCTCTTCCAGGAGCTCCTCGACAGAATAGAAGGACTGAGCCATGAGGAAACTCTTCAGTTTAGACTTAAAAGAGTTTGGGCTACTGCTAAGATTTTTGAGTTCTTGTGGTAGCTTATTGAAAATGGATGCAGCAGAATACTGCACTCCGTTCTGCACAAGAGTCAAGGAAGTGCATTCCACATGCAGATTGGATTTCTGCCTAGTATTAACTGAGTGAAAGCTGCTAACTCCTGGGAATAGGCTAATATTGCTAACAACAAGCGACATTAAAGAAAATATATACTGTGAGGGCAATGTCAGAATTCCCAGACTGTTGAATAGGGGTCGACAAGAGGTTCTCGAACTTACACCACATATAGCTCGAACAGCACGTTTTTGTGCCAAAAATACCCTTTTTGAATCAGAAGAATTACCCCAAAAAATAATACCATACGACATAAGCGATGAAAATATGCGAAGTAGACTACTTTTCGTGTTGAAGTGTCACTTATTTCAGATACTGTTCTAATGGTAAATAAAGCAGCATTTAGTTTCTGAACAAGATCCTGGGCATGGGCTTTCCACAACAGCTTACTATCTATCCGAACGCCTAGGAACTTGAACTGTTCCGTCTCGCTTATAATATGCCCATTCTGTCTGATCAAAATATCTGTTCTTGTTGAATTGTGAGTTAGAAACTGTAAAAACTGAGTCTTACTGTGATTTAGCATCAAATTATTTTCCACAAGCCACTAACTTATTTCATGATCTACATTATTTTTTACTGTTTCAATATTACACACAAGATCCTTCACTATCAAGCTGGTGTCATCAGCAAACAGAAATATTTTTGAATCACCTGTAATACTAGAAGGCATATCATTTATATAAATAAGAAACAGGAGTGGCCCCAGCACCGACCCTTGGGTAACGCCCCACTTAACAGTGCCCCATTGGGACTGAACATCACTACCACTCTCAATATTGCGGAGAATTACCCTCTGCTTTCTGTTCTTAAAGTAAGAGGCGAACCAATTGTAAGCTACTCCCCTTACTCCATAATGGTCCAACTTCTGCAGTAATATTTTGTGGTCAACACAGTCAAAAACCTTCGTTAAATCAAAGAAAACTCCTAGCGAATGGGTAAAAAGATTCCTCTACCTTGCCCGATTTAGGTTTTCTTGTAGATGTGATAATCACTCCCAAAATAGTGATGAAAACATAAGAGTTTGTCACATAAACTGAAAATAAAAAATTAAACTTTTCACTCGAAGGAAGACTTGAACCTAGGTCCTCTCGTTCCGTAGCTGCTCTCGCTAACCACAGGACCACGGCACACCTGGCCTCCCAGTGTCCTTGATGTTACCTATCTTCGCATGGACTACTCAGTTTGTATATTTTACTAATTTTTTTCATAGTTCCACACAACTTCTTCCTGTTTTCTCGATTGATCTGTGTTCAGTTTTTCAAGGTCTATCCACTGTGCCAACTTATAACTAAATCTGAGGGGGGTGCGATGGGGAGGTTCCCTTGTCAGAACTGGCGAGGAGAGGAATGTATGGAAAACATTAACAAGAAGGAACAAAATTATAGGATACGTGTCAAGACATCAGGCGATATCTTCCATGGCAATAGAGGGGCCGACAGGATAGAATGTGTAGGGGAAGGTTGAGATTGGAGTACATCCAACAGCCGAAGATGCTGAGTGCAAGTGCTACTCTGAGATGAAGAGACTGGCCTAGAAGAGAAGTTCATGGTGGGCTACATAAAATCTGCCAGAAGACTGATGACACCCTTCACGAAAAAAAGAAAACGTATCCTGGGAGTAAGGAACTGAGGAACTGGAGGCATACTAATGCTGTCGACACTGCCTTAGTCGGACATGTAATGCTTCCGGAAAAGAAAACGTGGCGATTGACAAAATATATTCCGTATATTGCATAACTACTGTCTAGGACGTTGAGAGAAAGAAACTGAAAGAATTCCAAAACGCTCGAGTCAGAATGACCAGCGCTTGCGGAGGGAGTAATGACTTCGATTCTGCTAATTTGAGGAATACGTGAACTACCCCCTCGTCCGAGTTGAAAACGAACTGCGTGCGAGGAAGAAAACATGTGACTAACTGAACGTTTTAGGCAGCGAGCAAACGGTATTTAGTCTCGTAGGAAGTTCGCTGCTCAGTGCGAACACGTTCAACAGATCTAAACGCTATGCTTACGTCAAACAGAACTCTGCAACGTGTGAGAGCAGATCGAGTTGCTATACCACACAAAAGGCTATAATTTAGCTTATGTCTATTTCAGTACACTAGTAGTTATTAAGCTTTATAAGACGTTTCAAATAGCAATAGGTCGCCGTTTCAATTTCAATTTTATAACTGTAATAGTTGATGAGATGTATAAATATGCATTTTTCGTATTTTCCACAGAATACCTACCTGATTCACTAGTATGACATAGTATACCTATCGCAGAAGAGCGCGAGTAGGTAATAAATTCAATTCTGTCCTTCAGACACGTAAAGACATCTCCGTACATCTAACTTTAGATGAATCATGAGACGACAGGTGTTATTAATTTTTTTTCTAGAAGGTACGACACCGTCAGCTGCTTTTATAGATCTTACTTTTATAGCAATCGATTTCAGCTTTCCGTTACATCATCATCAGACTTCCCTATTAAAGAAGAGAATAACGATGGTGTAATAAAATACCTAAATCGATTACTAAAAAAATTATACCTGCAAACGCAGGTGTCCGCACTTCATAAGGAAATAAATATAATATCAGCTGAATTTTTTCTGGCGTTTTTAGAGAATATGTTTTAGTGGAAGACCCAGATTGATTTCACGGAGTTGGGATCTACGACTCAGAGAGTGAGGCTATGTCTCCAGCGTCTCTGAAAATTGCTCCAACATGTTCAACAATGTATTTTTTTCTTTGTTTATCAACAGTGTAATAGAGGCCAGTATGAAACGTTCATTACTGTTGTTATCTGATATAGGAGATTGTTTATGAGAGTTTTTGTTAGCTACAGAGATAACTGTTTTTCCTGGTACACTTCGTAACACCGCTTGGCAATTATGCGGACTTTGCTTAGAAACACTAGATTGCTAATAAATAAGCAAGTGCGTAATATTTTGACGAGCATGATTAATCATTGAATACTATGTGAATATTTGACCGTAAGTAAACTGGCTTCGTCGTGATTTCTTATCGGAAGGTTGATGGTATGATATAGATACCGAGTGTTAGTAACAATTCTTGGTATGAATGAAAAATGCTCAAATTTGTGTGAATTCCTAAGGGACCAAACAAATAGGAAGGTAGGGCAGAGAGTGGGCTGCTGCGAACAACTCAGTCATACTGCTGTTCTCATCACAATCGACAGCAAACCAGCACCGGTGACAACAGAGCAGGTATGCATGCCAACGTCGCTAGCTGAAAATGACGGGATAGTGTATATGAGGATACTAAAAGCCTATTACATTATGTAAAGGGAAATGAAAATCTAATAGTCACGGGGGACTGAATGCGGTAGTGCGGGATGGAGTAGAGGAAAAGATTAGAGGAGAAAATAGGCTTAGGAGAAGGAATGAGAGAGGAGAAAGACTAACTGAGTCCTGTAATAAATTTCAGCTGTTGTTGTTGTGGTATTCAGTCCAGAGACTGGTTTGATGCAGCGAATACTCTGTTCGAAACCAAAAGAGGAACAGGTATACTTGGAAATGGCCGGGCGATGCGGGAAGATTTCAGTCAGATTACGTCATGGTTAGGTAGAGATTCCGAAATTGGATATTAGATTTTAAGGCGTGTCCAGGAGAAGGTATAGACTCAGATCAAAATTTATTAGTGATGGAGGTCAGGCTGAAGTTTAAGAGATTGGTCAGGAAGAATCAGTACACAGAGAAGTGGGATACGAAAGTGCTAAGGAATGATGTGATTCCTTTGACATTCTCGAAGGCCATAAACATAAGAATACGGAATAGCTTGGCAGAAAGTACAGTTGAAGAAGAATGGATATCTCTAAAAAGGGCAATCACAGAAGAAGGAAAGGAAAACATAGGTACGAAGAAGATAACTGTGAAGAAACCAAGGGTAACATAAGGAATACTGTAGTTGATCGTTGAACGGAGGAAGTACAAAAATATTCAGGGGAATACTCTAATGCAGAAATACAAGTTACTATGGAATGAAATAGCCAGGAAGTGCATGGATGCTAAGGTGAAATGGTTACATGAGAAATGTGAAGAAATCGAAAAAGAAATTACTGTCGGAAGGACTGACTCAGCATATAGGAAAGTCAAAACAGCCTTCAGTGAAATTAATGGCAGGGGTGGTAACATTGATAGTGCAGAGGGAATTTCACTGTTAAATGCATAGGAGAGAGCGGATCGTTGGAAAGAGTACATTGAAGACCTCCGTGAGGGGAAAGATTTGTCTGATGTGGAAACTTCATTTATTTAAATGTGTGAATCTGTACTTAAATTGCTGAATGACTGAGAAGATGAAACATCTACGTTATTTGATTCTGAATCAGCTGAGTAAAACTGAACGTACTGAGCCTACTTTCTCTTTACTTTTTCTTATCATGTCAACACTGACCCACAATATTCTAGCGCAGCGCAATCTGACTGCTCAAAAACATTACAACGTGACTTCAAATTATTAATTAGAAACAATGGCCCTGACTAAAAAGAAATCTTAACAATAACCGATACATTTCATTAAGCACTTACCTCACAAAAATCTTCATTACGCGAACTACTGCTATACAGCAAACGTCAATACTGCCAGCTAAATAAAGGATTCTAACTACTAAAGTCACTAACTACAAATAGGCATGTGGTTAGCAAAGGAAAGATTTTGATGCAAACAAAATAATGTATTTTTACCTTAATAATCTGACATCCAGTTCAAACACGAATATAAATCGTCATTTACATCCAGTACAAAGATCTATAATCATCAACAATTTTCAATCTCCAAGGCGGATACTTCCAGATCGTTAGCCTACACTAACACTTCAGACGTCTACCCTCCATCAATGCTAACTTCTCACATTTAACATCCATCACTGCTGTCTGTTCACCTCCAACTGCCCAACAGTACTTCCATGACTGCTGGCGACCAACTTCCAACTGTTTAACGGTACTGGCGATTAAGTTCCAACAACGAGTCCAACCAGCCACAGAGATTCTTACAAAGAAAATACAGTCAGAGATCCAATGCAAAGCGTTACACAGCGCTGCCAACACAGAAACATCCCTCTTACATAGCACCCCCTGCTCCCCACAAAAAATTTTACTAATTATTTTGGACTGTGGGCAGGATCAATTTGTTACAATTTTTATATTAGCAATATCAAATAGATCAAATGCACACAGTTATTAATGCACTGTTGGTCAAAAGCAAATATTGTCCTCACAGTCCCTAAACAATGTCCTAATCGTATATGAGACTAATAGTCTATGACAGTCTTATGCACAAAGTCTGAGCAGTAAAACAAAATGCACACGCAAGCAGTGGCTCACCAGGCAGTCTTGAAGTGTTGTCCTCCCAACGGAAACACAGAGCTGACTCTTGACATGAAGATTGGCAATGGGCCACAACGGAGCAAACCGACAGCAGAGTCAGTCGAAGTCTTGAAGAACACTGGTAGAATTCGTAAGTCACCACAGAGCAGACCCACAGTATTTCTTGTAGATATGATGGTAGTAGTGGGCCACCAAGGGTGCTGATCCACTGTAGTTCTTGTACAGATTATGGGAGTAGTGGGCCATCATGGGTGCAGACCCACTGTAGTCCTTGTAGAGATTATGGTAGTAGTGGGCCACCAAGGGTGCAGAACCACTCTAGTCATTGTAGAGATGGCCAGCAGCAATCCATTGCGACTATGTGGGTGCAAAATCACAACTAAAGAGTCTCGTGGATAATGAAGCAAGTCCATAAACCACCACTTGTTCACTGACATTTTTTTTTTTTGTAATGTCCTTACAACGAGCAATACCGTTAACCAACCCCTTGCTGAATTATCAACACACGTCCAAACACTAAAACAGTCATTCAACCTTTGAGGTTTTACACATACAGTATAACCAACAGAAATGTGTGCAGTAAAATGAATCCCTACAATTTACATAATTTGGTGTCTATACAGTGCACAATTTTACAGCATAAAAATACAATTACAAACGTACAGAAAACATCATTTAAGAACATGATAACACAGATAACATTTATAGTAATACAGGCTTTACAGAGGAATAGAAATAAGCATATACATGAGTATTCCAGGAATTGTGACATAAGTAAATAAATGAAAAATGAGAATATCCACTGAAATATTAACTTGACACATGAGCATTAAAAAAATAGAACAGAATAAATAATGTCTAAACATCTTCCCAAGGAAAAGAATATATTAGATTTGAGGATAACAGTATTCCTCATCATAGTAAATGCAGCTTAGTACTAGCACAGAAAAATTCAATTAATCTTATCAGCTAAATACACAGAGACAGGTAGAACACAGGTATACAGGGGTAAACATAACCACATAGCAGAATAATACGAAAGGAAAGGACAGGGTTTGTTTTCAGTGTAACATTTCGTACTGAAGTACTTGTGATACTTCATTTCCAGTCAAAACTTCGTTTTCACACAGATATTTCCTTCTTATTTCAACATTTGTTCCCACAAGGAAAAACTCTTCACTTCTCACATTTAACATCCATCACTGCTGGCTGTTCACCACCATCTGCCTAATAGTACTTCCATCACTGCTGGCGACTAACTTCCAACTGCCCAACACTACTGGCGATTAACTTCCAACAACGAGTCCAACCAGCCACAGAGTTTCTTACAAAGAAAGCACAGTCAGATCCAATGCAAAGCGCTACACAGCGCTGCCAACACAGAAGTAGCCCACTTACAATGTTATAGAAGAAGATACAGGTGTCGATTTAGAAGAGATGGGCGCTCCAATATTAAAATTAGAATTTAAAAGAGCTTTGGAGGAATTCAGATCAATTAAGGCAGAAGGGATAGATAACATTCCCTTAGAATTACTAAAATCATTGGGGGGAAGTGGCAATAAAACGACTGTTCACGTTGGTATGCAGAATGCATGAGTCCGGCGACATACCACCGGACTTCCGGAAAAATATCATCCACACAATTACGAAGACTGCGAGAGCTGACAAGCGCGAAATTATCGCACAATCAGCACAACAGTTCATGCATCCAAGTTGCTGATAAGAATAATATACAGAAGTATGGAAAAGAAAAGTGAGAGTGTGTTAGATGACGATCAGTTTGGCTTTAGGGAAGTTAAAGCCACCAGAGAGGCAATTATGACATTGCGGTTGAAAACGGAAGGAAGACTAAAGAAACTCAAGACAAATTCATAGGATTTTTCGACCTGGAAAAAGAGTTTGACAGTGTAAAATGGTGCAAGATGTTCGAAATTCTGAGAAAAGTATGGGTAAGCTATAGGGAGAGACGAATAATATTCAATATGTACAAGAGTCGAGAGGGAGTAACAAGAGTGAACGACCGAGAATGATGTGCACGGAATAAGGAGGGCCTAAGACAGGCTCCTTCCCCCATGAACCATGGACCTTGCCGTTGGTGGGGAGGCTTGCGTGCCTCAGCGATACAGATGGCCGTACCACAACGGAGGCGTATCTGTTGAGAGGCCAGACAAACATGTGGTTCCTGAAGAGGGGCAGCAGCCTTTTCAGTAGTTGCAGGGGCAACAGTCTGGATGATTGACTGATCTGGCCTTGTAACATTAACCAAAACGGCCTTGCTGTGCTGGTACTGCGAACGGCTGAAAGCAAGGGGAAACTACAGCCGTAATTTTTCCCGAGGACATGCAGCTTTACTGTATGATTAAATGATGATGGCGTCCTCTTGGGTAAAATATTCCGGAGGTAAAATAGTCCCCCATTCGGATCTCCGGGCGGGGACTACTCAAGAGGACGTCGTTATCAGGAGAAAGAAAACTGGCATTCTACGGATCGGAGCGTGGAATGTCAGATCCCTTAATCGGACAGGTAGGTTAGAAAATTTAAAAAGGGAAATGGATAGGTTAAAGTTAGATATAGTGGGAATTAGTGAAGTTCGGTGGCAGGAGGAACAAGACTTTTGGTCAGGTGATTACAGGGTTATAAATACAAAATCAAATAGGGGTAATGCAGGAGTAGGTTTAATAATGAATAAAAAAATAGGAGTGCGGGTTAGCTACTACAAACAGCATAGTGAACGCATTATTGTGGCCAAGATAGACACAAAGCCCATGCCTACTACAGTAGTACAAGTTTATATGCCAACTAGCTCTGCAGATGATGAAGAAATTGATGAAATGTATGACGAGATAAAAGAAATTATTCAGGTAGTGAAGGGAGATGAAAATTTAATAGTCATGGGTGACTGGAATTCGTCAGTAGGAAAAGGGAGAGAAGGAAACATAGTAGGTGAATATGGATTGGGGGGAAGAAATGAAAGAGGAAGCCGCCTTGTAGAATTTTGCACAGAGCATAACTTAATCATAGCTAACACTTGGTTAAAGAATCATAAAAGAAGGTTGTATACCTGGAAGAATCCTGGAGATACTAATAGGTATCAGATAGATTATATAATGGTAAGACAGAGATTTAGGAACCAGGTTTTAAATTGTAAGACATTTCCAGGGGCAGATGTGGATTCTGACCACAATCTATTGGTTATGAACTGCAGATTGAAACTGAAGAAACTGCAAAAAGTTGGGAATTTAAGGAGATGGGACCTGGATAAACTGAAAGAACCAGAGGTTGTAGAGAGTTTCAGGGAGAGCATAAGGGAACAATTGACAGGAATGGGGGAAAGAAATACAGTAGAAGAAGAATGGGTAGCTCTGAGGGATGAAGTAGTGAAGGCAGCAGAGGATCAAGTAGGTAAAAAGACGAGGGCTAATAGAAATCCTTGGGTAACAGAAGAAATATTGAATTTAATTGATGAAAGGAGAAAATATAAAAATGCAGTAAATGAAGCAGGCCAAAGGGAATACAAACGTCTCAAAAATGAGATCGACAGAAAGTGCAAAATGGCTAAGCAGGGATGGCTAGAGGACAAATGTAAGGATGTAGAGGCTTGTCTGACTAGGGGTAAGATAGATACCGCCTACAGGAAAATTAAAGAGACCTTTGGAGAGAAGAGAACCACTTGTATGAATATCAAGAGCTCAGATGGCAACCCAGTTCTAAGCAAAGAAGGGAAGGCAGAAAGGTGGAAGGAGTATATAGAGGGTTTATACAAGGGCGATGTACTTGAGGACAGTATTGTGGAAGTGGAAGAGGATGTAGATGAAGATGAAATGGGAGATACGATACTGCGTGAAGAGTTTGACAGAGCACTGAAAGACCTGAGTCGAAACAAGGCCCCGGGAGTAGACAACATTCCATTAGAACTACTGATGGCCTTGGGTGAGCCAGTCATGACAAAACTCTACCGTCTGGTGAGCAAGATGTATGAGACTGGCGAAATACCCACAGACTTCAAGAAGAATATAATAATTCCAATACCAAAGAAAGCAGGTGTTGACAGATGTGAAAATTACCGAACTATCAGTTTAATAAGTCACAGCTGCAAAATACTAACGCGAATTCTTTACAGACGAATGGAAAAACTGGTAGAAGCGGACCTCGGGGAAGATCAGTTTGGATTCCGTAGAAATGTTGGAACACGTGAGGCAATACTAACCTTACGACTTATCTTAGAAGAAAGATTAAGAAAAGGCAAACCTACGTTTCTAGCATTTGTAGACTTAGAGAAAGCTTTTGACAACGTTAACTGGAATACTCTCTTTCAAATTCTGAAGGTAGCAGGGGTAAAATACAGGGAGCGAAAGGCTATTTACAATTTGTACAGAAACCAGATGGCAGTTATAAGAGTCGAGGGGCATGAAAGGGAAGCAGTGGTTGGGAAAGGAGTGAGACAGGGTTGTAGCCTCTCCCCGATGTTATTCAATCTGTATATTGAGCAAGCAGTAAAGGAAACAAAAGAAAAATTCGGAGTAGGTATTAAAATTCATGGAGAAGAAGTAAAAACTTTGAGGTTCGCCGATGACATTGTAATTCTGTCAGAGACAGCAAAGGACTTGGAAGAGCAGTTGAACGGAATGGACAGTGTCTTGAAAGGAGGATATAAGATGAACATCAACAAAAGCAAAACGAGGATAATGGAATGTAGTCAAATTAAATCGGGTGATGCTGAGGGGATTAGATTAGGAAATGAGACACTTGAAGTAGTAAAGGAGTTTTGCTATTTAGGGAGTAAAATAACTGATGATGGTCGAAGTAGAGAGGATATAACATGTAGACTCGCAATGGCAAGGAAATCGTTTCTGAAGAAGAGAAATTTGTTAACATCGAGTATAGATTTAAGTGTCAGGAAGTCGTTTCTGAAAGTATTTGTATGGAGTGTAGCCATGTATGGAAGTGAAACATGGACGATAACCAGTTTGGACAAGAAGAGAATAGAAGCTTTCGAAATGTGGTGCTACAGAAGAATGCTGAAGATAAGGTGGGTAGATCACGTAACTAATGAGGAGGTATTGAATAGGATTGGGGAGAAGAGAAGTTTGTGGCACAACTTGACTAGAAGAAGGGATCGGTTGGTAGGACATGTTTTGAGGCATCAAGGGATCACAAATTTAGCATTGGAGGGCAGCGTGGAGGGTAAAAATCGTAGAGGGAGACCAAGAGATGAATACACTAAGCAGATTCAGAAGGATGTAGGTTGCAGTAGGTACTGGGAGATGAAGAAGCTTGCACAGGATAGAGTAGCATGGAGAGCTGCATCAAACCAGTCTCAGGACTGAAGACCACAACAACAACAAGACAGGCTCTCGCCCATACTGTACAATCTGTATTTTGAAAAAGGGATGATACAATTAAAAGAATGGTTCAAGGCTGAAATTAAAGTTCAGAGTGAAATGATATCAAAGCTACTGTTCGCTGTGACATTGCTATCCTGAGTGAAAGTGAAGAAGAATTACATGATCTGTTTACTGGAATGGACAGTCTATACAGTAGACAAATGGACTGAGAGTAAATCTAAGAAAGATCAAAGTAATGAGAATTAGCAGAGAAGTAGCAGAAATGAGAAGAGCGAGAAACTTAACATCAGGATTGATGATCAAGAAGTGGATTAAGTTAGAGAATTCTACTGCCTAGGCTTCAAAATCACCAATGACGGACGGTGCAAGGATGAGATCAAAAGCAGAGCAGCATTCGCAAAAAGGCTATTCATTGCCAAGAGAAGTTTACTAGTACCAAATATAGGCTTTTATTTGAGGAGAAATTTCTGAGAATGTACGTCTGGAGCACATCATTGTATGTTAGTGAAACATGAACTGTGAGAAAACCGGATAAAAGAGAATGTAAGAATTTGAAATGTGATGTCACAGAAGAATGTTGAAAATTAGGTTGACTGGTAAGATAAGGAATGAGAAGGCTCTGCGCAGAATCGGAGAGGAATTTGTGGAAGAGATTGACAAGGAGAAGGGACAGGTTGATAGGATATCTGTTAAGACACCAGTGAATGACTGGAGGGAGCTGTAGAGGGCAAAAAATTTAGAGGAAGACACAGACTGAAATATATCGAGCATTAAGGACGTAGGTTGCAAGTGCTGCTCTAAGATAAAGAGGTTGGCACAGGAGAGGAATTCGTGGCGGGCCGAATCAAACCTGTCGGAAGAATGATGACTCAAAAAAAAAAAAAGAAAAAAAAGTGATCTGACGTACCTGGGATTCTTGCAACAACGAGCGTAAAGCACTTCAAGTTTCTCATAGCCGCCTAAGGTGGTAAACGTACATGGGCAGAAAGGCGCAAACACGTAAACTAACTCCTATTGGAGATGTATGGAACCTTTCGTAAGTAACTGCAATTCATTGCGCAATCCGCAAGTTTACTGTACTGTAGTTGAGCAAAATGACACAGTCGTCATGCTTACTGTGCTGTAGACGACCGCTTGTTGCAAAGTTTATATGCCACAGAAGACAAATAAACATGGTATGAAAACTGTAACGAGAAATGAAGCCAGGAGATGTTATATAATGGTGAAGTGTGCACTAGGGCAATGCAGAAGAAACAGTTTTGAACGTATACCTGATACAAAGCAAATTCTGACCATGGACTATTGGTTCACGAGAGTACCAGTCAAAAATCGTAAGTTCTCGTCTCACTAATTAACGATTTTGCTCACACTCAGAAAAGACAAGCGTGAGATACAGCCTTCAGTTTGATTTCAATCAAAACCAGACCTACTAACTTATATACCAACCAAGAAGAAAGTATTTCTCCTTTTGTCAGCCAAGCATAGAGACATCACCACTAAAGAAACTGGAAAACCACAGATGGTGGTTACGTATAACATGAACAATTGAGGATCAGATACCTCTCATCAGATTTTCAGCATATCTTCCGTGGCGAGACGAACAAGACGCTGGCCGCTTAGCCTATCGTCCACCGTAATGTATCAGGCAGGTATCAGTGCAATGATTCAGAATAGAATAGCAACTACAACTGTAAGGACCCAAAACGGCAGTTTCTGACGAATCTTTTCTTTTTTATGTTATTTTACTTTACTTATTTTTTATTTTATTTATATATTTAGTTTTGTCGTTTTAGTCACCAGTCTTCTGAATGGTTTGATGCGTCCAACCACGAATTCCTCTCTCGTGCCAACCTCTCCATTTCAAAGTAGCATTTGCAACCCACGTCCTCAGTTATTTGTTCGATGTATTCCAATCTCTGTCTTCCTCTACAGCTTTTACCCTCTCCGCCTCCATCTGATACCCTGAAAATTATTTCCTGACGTCGTAACAGATGTCCTACCATCCTGTCGCTTCTTCTTTTCAGCGTTTTCCACATATTCCTTTCCTAGCCTATTCTCCAGAGAACCTCCTCATTCCTCACCTTATCAGGCTACTTATTATCGACATTCTTCTGTAGCGCCTCATTTCAAATGCTTCGATCGTCTTCTGTTCCGGTTTTCCCACAGTCCATGCTTCACTACCATACAATGATGTGCACCAAACGCACCTTCTCAGAAATGTCTTCCTCAAATTAAGGCCTATGTTTGATACTAGTAGGCTTCTCTTGGCCAGGAATGCCCTTTCTCCAGTGCTAGTCTACTTCTTATGTCCTACTTGCTCCATCCGTCATGGGTTATTTTGCTGCCTAGGTTGCAGAATTCCTTGACTTCATTTATATCGTGATCACCAATCCTCATGTTTGTCGGTGTTCTCATTTCTGCTACTTCTCACTACATTCGTATTTATTGTCAGACTATTCATTCCATTCAGCAGATCCTGTAATTCTTCTTCACTTTCATCGAGGATAGCAACATCATCAGCGAATCTTATCGTTGATAGTCTTTCACCATGAATTCTTATTCCACTCTCGAACCTTCCATTTATTTCTGTAATTGCTTCTTCGATGTAAAGATTGAACAGTAGGGGCGAGAGGCAATATCCCTGTTTCAAAGCCTTCTTAATCTGAGTACTTCGCTTTTTGCCTTTCACTCTTAATGTTGCTTGTTGGGTCTTGTACACATTGTTTATTACCCATCTTCCCCTATAGCTTACCCCTGCCTACAGCTCTTTTGGAACCACCCCTGGAAGAGAGTGTCAATTGCAGGAATGCAAGTAATTGTGAAGGTAAGAATTTCTCAAGTTGTTCAGAAGCCTCTGGTTGTGGACACTTCCAGAACTTATGTTGTGAGTTAAAAGTGTTCATATGCCCATATTCGAAGGACAGAAAAACATCATTGGTATGCAGTAACTGCAGCAAGTCCTACTGTCCTCAACACAATGCTAAGTAGTGTCGAAAGTACGGAAATAATGAATTAATCTATTTGAAAATAATTGATAATATCTCAAAGTGTTTGTCTAATACGTGTATTCCATTAAATGAATAGCATCTTCACTTAATTAAACATGAAGTAAAATCACTGGATCCAGATCACTTTCATTCTTCATCACTGATAAGGATCCATGACAGTTTTTTATTGTCTCGAATTTTGGATACATTAATACTAAGGTTGATTGGAAAAGTATATGAGACAGGTGATGTAAAATGCGTTTTAGTAGTTGAGAGTCCAATTTTACTATAGATTATTCTATATTCAGGCAGTTTCTCCATCAAATCATTGAAGGTATGACAGTTTCAGAGGTGTGTACTACCAAGTTTAAGAGTGCTTCAAACATCTGTTGTACATTTTCCCTTTTGCACCTGGCTTATCTAATTGTTTTCATTGGTGTCTCAATGAATCCAGCTGAATGACCTAAATGGCTGTCGACCGTTAATTCACAACCACCGATTCCTGAATCCTCTTTATCTTTCTGCACTACCTCCATTTTTCAAGATTATTCAACCCCAATACCTTGCTTTGGCCCAGAGGACATCCTGATTATTCATAACTAACTGGCAAATACTATTAAATAACCCCTTGGTAATCAAAACATTCCTCCTAATTAACAAATAATTAAGTAAACCTTAACTGTACTACTTCAGATAACCTACAGTAAGATTCTTGCTACCGCCACCGAATATAGTAAAATTGAGAAGCTTTACAAAAGATGGACCTAGCCATTCGTGCAGTGGTTTATGTGCCTGGGTGATCCAAACAGCTACACCATATGTGCAGCCACAATAGAAGGGTATCTGTTGAGAGACAGACAAACATGTGGTTTTAGAAGATGTGCAGCAGCCTTTTCAGTAGTGGTGGAGACAACAGTCTTAGTGACTAACGGATTTGGCCTTGTAATATCAACCGAAATGGCCTTGCTGTACTGGTCCTGCCAAGGGCTAAAAGTAACGGGAAACTAAAGCCAGAACTTTTCCTGATGGCATGTAGGTCTACTGTATGATTAAATGTTGAGGGCGTTCCTCTTGAGTAAAATATTCTAGAGGTAAAATAGTCCCCAATTCAGGTGTATGAGAGCGGCTACTCAGGAGGATTTCGTCATCAGGAGAAACAAAACTAGTGTTTTACAGACTGGAGCATGGAATGTTGAATCTCTTAATCGGGCAGGTAGGTTAGAAGATTTGAAAATAGGGGATGGAAAGGTTAAGATTAGATATAGTTGCAATTTGTGCAATTAGGTGGCAGGAGGAATAGGACTGCTGGTCAAATGAAGACAGGGTTGTAAATATAAAGTCAAATAGGGGTAATGTGGGAGTAGATTTAATACTCAATGAGAATCTATGAATAGATGTAAGTTACTATGAACGTCATAGTGAATGCATTATCATAGCCAGGATAGACGTGAAGTGCACAACTACAGCAGTACTACAAGCTTATATGCAAACTATCCCCACAGATGACAAAGAGATTAAGTAAATGTATGAGAAGTAAAAGAAATTATTTAGTCAGTTAATGGAGAGGAAAATGTAATTGTGACAGAGGACAGTAGGAAAAGGAAGAGAAAGCAAAATATTAGCTGAATATAAACTGAGGGAAAGGAGTGAAAGAGGATGCCACCAAGTAGAAATTTACACAGACCATAATTTAATCATCACTAACACTTGGTTTAAGAATCATGAAAAATGTTGTATGTATGGATGTGATCTGGATACACCATCAGGTTTCTCATCGACTATAAAATCGTGAAACAGAGATCTCCAAACCACATTTTAAATTATAGGACATTTGAAATGGGAGATGTGGGCTCTGATCATAATTTATTGGTTATGAACTGTAGATCGAAACTGGATAAATAGCAAAAGGTAGGAAATAGAGGGGAAGGAACACGGCAAAGTTGAAAGAAACAGAGTTTGCTGAGGGTTTCGGAGGGAGCATTAAGCACGTTTCGGAGGGAGCATTAGGCAATGGTTGACGGAAACAAGGGAAACGTATATTGTAGAACACTAATGGGAGAAAGCAGCACAAGATCAAATAGGTGGAAAGACAAAACGTAGTAGGAATCAGAAGATAACAAAGGAGATACTGAATTTGATTGAGGAAAGGGGAAAATATAAAAATGCAGCAAATGAAGCAGAGTGGAAGGGTATTAAAAACATCTAAAAATGGGATTGACAGGAAGTGCAAAAGGACTGTGAAGAAATGGCCAGGTGACAAATATAAGGATTTCGAAGCACATTTCACTAGGGCTAAGGTAGATACTACCTACAAGAAAATTAGAGAGGCCTTTGGAGTAAACTGGAGCAGCTGTATGAACATCAAGAGCTCAGACGGGAAAACAGTCCCAAGCAAAGAAGGGAAAGCTTGTAACACCGCAATCGATTGTGAGCAATCGGTACAGTGGAAAATTATTTAAGAAGTGTCTACGCGTTACTAGTTAATTTCTTTGAATCATTGGAGAGAGGTGGTATTTTATGATGTATAAACTGTTTAACGTAATAGTGTTTCTAAAAAATGGAATTTTATTAAATATTTTTGTTTATGTATGAGGATCTGCAATGTAAAAACTGGTTCATACTTAAATTTGTATTGTATAACCAGCAGTTGTACAGTGAACAGAACAAGCGCCGAGCGAGGCATCCAGTGACCAATTTGAAATGGAATTGCCTTGGGTGTGATCGTGGCTGTAAAATGGTGCTCTTGCATTGGAAATGGCTCTAAAAATGATATTCACGTTGCCAAGAAGACCTGAATACAGCATTTTACTGCCAAAGAAGAGACCAGGTAGCCGCCACATGATCACCACCACTATTGCGCCACCACTTCACCAGATTCAAGAAGTTAGAACTGTATAACAGTATGAATCAGAATGTTTGCGAGAATTAATTTCCAATAATAATTCAAATATTGCAAAAGTTGTGTTTAAACTTTGAGTCTGCCCTTTGTATATAACCAAGTAGGATCCTATCCTTAACTTGATAAAGTCCAAGTGTCCTCTGTATAAATAACTGGGTATTGTCAAATTTATTTACATGTGCCTCAAATTCAATGATAAAGTATTAACATGTGGCTTATTAAATTAATTGTTACATAGACTTAGAGGTGCACTCGATGTCAAATTTAAGAAAGGCTTATTAAATTGATTGTTACATAGACATAGAGGTGCACTCGATGTCAAATTTAAGAAAGGCTCCTATTTACTTCGGTTTGCTTCTACTTTACAAGTGTCATTGCTTTACACGTCATATAACTGATAAAAAGTATTGATTTTCTATGATTTGCTACAGTTGGAACGTGCCATAGTTATAGTATTGATGAACAAAATTGTGGTTAATTTAACATCACTTGCTCCACAAGTGGTGTTATAAAGCACTTGATTTTTGATGCTAATTGCAGTGTGACTTTAACTTGAAGCCATCTCTGAAGTTTGTCGAAAATATTGTCAGTTTAAATTGTTTTAATGTATTGCATGATAAATGACCTTAAGTGGCGAAGTAATTCTGCTGTTATAATGAAAATGGTTTCTGAAAAGTATGCATAGTCTGCTCATAAAAGTAGGGGCAGTTTGTGGTCCACCCATTTCAATATTTCCTTTCAGGAAAAAGCCAAACTGTATAGAGCTTTTCTAGCTAAGGAAATCTGAAGAATTTATATTAGAAGAGTCTATACAGAACGGATGTGTATAGTTGTTAGCTTACTGCATTTGTGCTGTGTAAATGTGTGTTGTCCTAACTTGAACTCTGGTCAGGTGTCATTTAGTCTCGTGTTGTTATGAAAACATCCTCTGTGATAAAGGAGTAAAAGGTTGAAGTAATGATTGTAGTTAACAGGGATAAAAGTCTTTTCCATCATAGTGATTACTGAACTATACTGTCGATAATTACTGCTACTCACTGTGTAGTTCGCCTGGTTGTAATATGTGTTCATTGCACTTTACAGAGAAAGTAGTTATGAAAATTCCTTTTTGCAAGATTAAACACAGATACATTGAGAATAATGTTTTCACATTATTATGCCTAATTAGGCTGGCGACCGTATTTTTATTCATTCACAGGAACTCTGTTACTATTATTTCTTACAAAATTTTAGTCTTTCTGTTGTCTACCAACTGCTAACCTTACGAATTTCATGTTCGATGCCCTCTTTCTGTTAGGTAACACACATTTAAATTCAAAAATCCTCCCAGAGAGTAACACTATATTGTGCACGTTTAAAGCAATTTTGGTGATCATTAATTCGCGGTAGTGTCATAAGCTGAGAGGTGAAAGAATTATATAGAAGGTGTAAGTGAGGTAGATGATCCTGCGGACAATATTCCAGAAATGGAAGAGGACGTAGATAAAGAGGAAATTGGAAATTTGATAATTACTAGAAGAATTTGGCAGAGCACTGGAAGATCTAAGTCGAAACAAACCCCAGGACTAAACGACATTCTGTCACAAATTCTGATAGCCTTGAGAGAGCTTTTTCTATCTGGCGTGCAAGATGTATGAGACAGGTGAAACATTCTCAGACTTAAAGAAGAATGTAATAATTCCAATTCTAAAGAAATCGGTTGCTGATAGGTATGAAAATTACCGAACTATGCACTTTAAAAAGTCATGGTTGCAAAATACTAACATAAATTTCTTGCATAGGAATGGAAAAATTGGTAGAAGCTGATCTCTGAGAAGATCAGTCTGGACTTTGGAGAAATGTAGGAACACATGAGGCAACACTGACCCTACGACTTACCTTATAAGTAAGATTATGAAAAGGCAAACCTACTTTTATAGCATTTTTAGGCTTAGAGAAAGCTTTTGACTATGTTGACTTGATTACTCTCTTTGACATTCTGGGGGTAGCAAAAGGCGATTTCCAACAAGCGCAGATAGCAGACAGCAGTTGTAAGAGTCGGGGATATGAAAGGGGAGCAGTAGTTCAGAAGGGAATGAGAGAGGGTTGTAGCCTATCGTCAACATTATCTAATCTGTACATTGCGCAAGCAGTAAAAGAAGCGAAACAAAAATTTGGAGTAGGGATTAAAGTTGAGAGAGAAGAAATAAGAACTCTGCAGATTGCCGATTTTATTGTAATTCCGTCGGAGACATCAAAGGACTAGGAAGAACAGTTGAATTGAATAGACTGCCTCTTGAAAGAAGGATATAATATGAACATCAATAAAAGCAGAACGAATGGAATGTAGTCGAGTTAAATCAGGTGATGCTGAGGTTGTTGGATTAGGAAGTGAGACAATTACAATAGCAAATGAGTTATGTTATTTGGGCAGGAAAATAGCTGATGATGAAACAATATTAAATGTGGACTGTTAATGGCAAGAAAAGCATTTCTGAACAAGAGACATTTGTTAACATCGAATATAAATCTAAGTGTCAGGAAGTCATATTTGATGGTGTCTGCGTAGAATGTAGCGCTCTGTGGAAGTGAAACAAGAACGAGAAACAGTTTAGACAAGAAATGAGTAGAAGCTTCCGAAATGTGGTGTTACAGAAGAATACTGAAGATTAGACGGGTAGACCGCATAACTAATGAGGAAGTACTGAAAAGAATTGAGGAGACAAGACATTTTTGGCACAACTTACTAAAAGAAGGGACCAGTTGACAGGGCATATTCTGAGATATGGAGAGTCCAACAATGCACTACTGGAGAGAAGTGAGGAGAATGAAAATCGTAGAGAGTGACCAAGAGATGAATACAGTACGCTGATTCAGAAGGTTGTAGGTTGGAATAGTGATTTGGAGTGAAGAGGCTTGCACAAGATAGAGTAACATGGAGAGCTGCATCAAACCAGTCTGCAGACTGACGGCCACAACAACAAGAAAACCCAAAACCAAACTAAATCATCAACATTCATTATATCACACAAAATATTTAAGAAGGCGTATACCATAAATTAATAAATTTATTAAATTTATGAAACTGTAATTCTCAATAAATTGTGAATCTGAATTGCTGCTGTCTGCTACAGTCACTGATCAGTTATGTAAACATGCACACTTAAGCATGCAATACTACGAAGCAAAATTTTAATGAAATTTAAAATAATGTTTATTACTCCCTGCATTAATGCAAAAGCGAATTTAAAATCATTTATTTGCTCTGAAGACTGTGGAACAACGGTAACTGTAGCGCCAGCAGATCGTCTTCAGTCAACATTGATGCAAGCACAAGGCGCGATTTTTGACGTCCGTGTGGATGCTGGCTCGCGCCGCATGTTTTGAGTATCTACGTCACACCGTGGAGCAGTGTCCTTGGTGCTCCAACATATGGTTGTCTGTCGTGGTAGTTGTAGTCCGCTAGCCAGCCACTCGGTGGAGCTATGGTACTCAGTCGTTTGCAGGTGCGCTGCTAGTAGACCCTGCTGCTGTATTAGTTTGGAGTTCCATCAATAGCACTCCAGGTCGGCGTTTGATGTTCCCAATATTATCACTTCGCATGGTGTGGTGTAGTTCATCTGCGATGTCCAAATTCATTGAACATGTCTAGCGGCGTGTAAAATTACTTTCCCACTTCCTACTATTTTTCTCGTTGTTTCCGTCTGCGCCCGTGGCGTAATTTAACAATAGCGTCGTTTTCGGTACAAATTGCCCTGTCTGGTGTAAAATGACTAGAAAACACTTCCCTGACAAGTTCTTTAAGATTATTTGACGTGTTTAGTTGCAATAATGTCCACACGTGTCTTTCTTTAGCACCTGAACTTCCCAATTTTACGCATGGAATATCGTGTTCGCGCTTTAGGACACTGCACATTGACACTATTTATATCATTTGATATTTTGAAAACAGTTTTTACTCACGATATACCAGATACTATTTCGCAGTGCAGTCCATACTGAATTGTTACTTCCCTCGGTTTTTGGGTTTCAGAATTATGTTGTGTCACACTTTCCACAGATTAAGATTCGTTATTATTCGATCCAGAAAACAGGTCCTAGTCACAGTAGCCAAGATGAAACATTACTGTCCCTGTCACAATTACAAGATGAAACACCCTCAATTAAAATTCAATATTGTTAGCGGTCGAATATGTAAAAGCTTGACCTCTATCTTAATGATTATGACCTAATGCAGGCCTGTTGTGGTGGCTGTTAAACAGCCATGAGCGCTCAAGATCGCTCGCCGCCTCAGCAGTGAGCGCACGTGGTAAAATGTGGCTGTAGGACGTCATTACGTAGCTGAGGGGACCTGCACACTGAGGACTGTTTTCAGAGGATTGACAACATGTAAAGTTCTCCTTATTGTTACACCCAAGCCTATCAACTTCATGTCTCAGTGCGTAAAGTGCACAGTAGCTCTTTTAAAATCCATGAAAAGCAGCAATATGGCCGGTTAAACATTTCAAAACAAAAGTCAGACGAACCAGTATAAATTTGTAACACATCAGCGCAGGATGCCTAGATATACATAAAACTTATAGACTTGCAATTTGAAAGGCAGTTGAGTGTTTAGCGCGTGAATAAAACAACCACGAAATAAATGTTAATGTCAACTTAAACTTTAGTTTATCACGTAAATTCTGCGCTTTTACATACCAAAGCAACTACTTTTGGCGCAGTTTACATGCAGAAAATAAAAAAAAATGCATAATTATTGTTGTTATTTTGTACTCAATGGAACTCTCTTCATCATTCTGACAGGCAAGAGCCTCCTGTTATTACTGATAAGTGCGAAAGTTGTTTACGAATAAAAGAAATAGGTTTCACATAAACTCGACAAAATATTGAACTGAAGTTTGATACGTTTTTGCTTTTTTATTTTGTTAAAGGACACTGCGTTTTCTAGCACTACATAATTTTGCTAGGGTACCCCTCTGTTTCACATTACAATTCAACAATTTTCGAATAAAACCTGAATTTAAGACCAACAATTTCAGTTTTGCTATTAACACCGCTTATGTTCAAGTAACAGACAGGAGGATATCTGTGTGGTACAAAAATGTTCCGTAGGACACGCAGCCATCTTTGTATCCTAACTACGCTGTAGACCGTTTACCTCTCCCGGTTTCTAAGGGAACGTAGTAAGACATCGATCGCATACGCAAACAAACCGATCGAAATGAGGTAACGCCAAGTAGGTACGCAACACATTTAACGTATAGGTAACTTGGGTAGGATATTAACTGACCAAGTGTACTGGGAGAACTACAGCTATCTACGCTTACTTATGACAGTCTGCGGTAGTTTTACAACTCTAGGCCTGATCTAATGGATAAGCACTAACCGGTTTTGACCGATATGGGAGACGTTTAAATCGGATTTTGGCTGCTCAGTATTGCTGTAATAAAAGAATATGGGTTTTGCATTAACCAAGGCAGCGATATGTTTCCACTACACAACACAGGTCTAATGTAAAGAAATATCGTCACACGCTGTTGTAACCTCCGACCAGAAACTAGACACGAATGATTAATGTTGCCACTTCATATTGATAATCACTTTTCGAGGAAAGAACAATACTTTGCTACCATTCCGTATATTTATTATGTTTGCTGGAGGCCAACCCACTCAGCCGGTGCTATATTTCTCCTTCCACTACGCCACTACGATGACCACTTACTAACTCAACTGCGTCTCCAACACTTTCACTCGCTGGCGCACTCAGCACTTGACTATCGATTCTTGGTCTATCCTCGAACGGTGCAAATAAAAATCTTTGAATTAGACACCGTGGCTCGCTTATAGTGTGGCATACCTAAAGGAAGTTCTGGACTCTCTTCCTCGCTAACTGAAGCCATATGAACGCTACAGGCGGTGTTACACGATTTCAGCGTGATTTTTTTTTTTCCTGTGGGTCACTAATATTTTGCCCTAAGAGGTTACCTGTAGTTGTAACAGACTATATTACAGAGAAGTAATGATCTACTGGTAATCTATGCCTTCGTGACATAACCGAAGTTGGTGCTGCCTTCTAGTACCTACCAGAAGTGTTAAAAGTATTTACAAAAACAGGGATGAATATGAGAAATAATTTATTAAAAAGATATAGTGATAAAATTTTTTTCTGTTTGATGGCATAGGATATAAAATTTAGTCTGTTGGACATATAATAAACATATTTCACCCAAAAGATCATCATCATTGCAGAAATCGAATCAAAACTACAATAACTTTGCATCAAAGTACCTATGCAAGTCTGCTACCACAGTAGATTAGTAATACTCGAGAATAGTTAATCTAACGCTGAAATAACCAGTAGACGGAGATACTGTAGTGACCAGAGTATCCAAAAGAAGTTATGAAAGATGTTAAGTATCGTCAGTAACAAGCGATATAAACGTTAGAACAATACTGAAGGAGATGGATAACGACTTAGAGTAACGGAGAGGCTCAGACGCATGACGACTGCTTCACATCCTACACCGAAAAGGTAATTTCTCTAGAAAAGTGATACTACGTAAACGATTTGGCTCACTACTTCTTGTATTCAAGAAACTGGTGCATCGACTTAAATCATTTCAATTAGATGTAGCATTTCATTTCTTTTAACCGCAAGGAAACGACAGAACAGAATACACATAAATGCTGAAGAACTATGTGAAAAGAAGAAATATCAGCTTAGCAGAAGTGATATACAGTAAGAAGCAGAGAACTACCTTTTAACAAGGGTTCCGTGATTTATTCTGTGGTGTCCTGAAGGCGATGTTTCCTAACGTGCCAGTGATTCTTACCTGAAATACGTGCTATAATCGAAATACAGTTAGTACTGAAACCAGAATAACAACTGTGATACAACGATAGGCATAGTAGGGATGTAAACCTTTCTCCAACGATTCATCTATTTGGCAGAGATCGAGAGTCTGCCAGATAACAGGGAGCGGACTGTACGCCCTTCACAGTGGGCATGCAGGTGCAGACATGGTGTGGCCGATGGACAGAGATTGATGGCTGTGCGGAGATCGCATCGGTAGGAAGGGGACTGAAATTCAGCTTCATTCGACAAAGAGATGTATACTACGGCTCTAGAATCGAAAAAGGGACGGTCTTGCAAAATTCCAAGCTTCGGACCCTGAGAACACGTAACATGCAATTATTCTGCTCAAACCCTCACATTACCAACGGGGGGTGGGGGGAGGAACTTATTTATACCCACTATTTGAAACTATTGAAATCTAGTCAATTACTTAATATTTTAATTGTTTTTAATGAATTATCCTGCCAAATCCCATATATCTTTTAAATGTTTCGTTTACATTTCAGTCTCAGTAGCTGATATCACTTTCCCCATTTAATGTTGCATTCAATATTTCCAGGTTCAAAGCCTTACTTACACATCAATACCTCTTTAAACACATGTTGAGAGTAACAATCAACAAAAGTGTGCAGTGTTTTGATCTTTTTTATTTTTTTCTTTCATTGAAATCGGTAGTGCATATTATTCAGTGCGCTGATACTGCTAAGAGTGTGCTGAAACGCATTTTCAGGTTCTGGGCCCTATATACGAGGTGTGGCTAGAAAAAACCGGACTAGTACTGGTGAAACAATAAAACGAATGCAATCAGGCTGAAAGTCGCGTGGCCTGTCACGTGACTCTCGCTCCGCCTACTGCTCGAGTTTCATCTGCCTCCTGCACTCAGTCTGCCCGTGGCGTCTGTTTTAAGTAGTTGACGTTTTGTCTGTGCGTCGGAAAATGTTGAGTGTACAGAAAGAACAGCGTGTTAACATCAAATTTTGTTTCAAACTAGGAAAATCTGCAAGTGAAACGTTTGTAATGTTACAACAAGTGTACGGCGATGATTGTTTATCGCGAACACAAGTGTTTGAGTGGTTTAAACGATTTAAAGATGGCCGCGAAGACACCAGTGATGACACTCGCACTGGCAGACCATTGTCACCAAAAACTGATGCAAACATTGAAAAAATCGGTAAACTTGTTCGACAAGATCGCCGTTTAACAATCAGAGCAGTGTCTGAGTTAACAGGAGTTGACAAGGAAAGTGTTAGGCAGATTATTCATGAAAGTTTCAACATGAACAAAGTGTGTTCAAAAATGGTTCCACAGTGTCTCACAACTGAACAGAAGGAACGCCGAAGAATGATTTGTTCTGAAATCCTGGAAAACATTGAAAGTGATCCCACCTTCTTACAAAATGTTATTACTTGCGATGAATCGTGGTTTTTTACTAACGATCCCGAAACTAAACGCCAATCGATGCATTGGAAAACTCCTGGTTCTCCACGACAAAAAAAAAAAAAAAAGCACGAATGTCAAAATCGAAATTCAAGGCAATGATGATTGTTTTTTTTGACATCAAAGGGATTGTGCACATTGATTGCGTACCAGAGGGATGAACAGTGAATCAGCATTACTACATTAGCGTCCTGGCTACCCTACGTGAGCGAGTACGGAGAAAACGGAACGATTTGTGGAGAAAAAAGTCATGGATCCTTCACCAAGACAATGCCCCAGCTCACAGTGCGTTGTCAGTGAAGACGTTTTTGGCAAAACACAACATTTCCATCTTAGATCATCCACCCTACACACCTAATTTGGCCCCCTGTGACTTTTTTCTTTTCCCTAAAGTCAAGTCAGCTTTGAAAGGAACTAGATTTGAGACTGTTGAAGCAGTAAAAGAAAAAGCGACGAAAGTAATGTATGGACTTACCGAAAATGATCTGCACTTTGCTATGAACAGTGGAAAATTCGTATGGAGCGGTGTAGAGACCGAGGAGGAGAGTACATTGAAGGAGATAACATGAAATTGTAAATAATTGTAAATAAATGTTTTTTCCAGCATCAGTCCGGTTTTTTTCTAGCCGCACCACGTACATATCAGAACATCTTTAAAGAGTACGTTGTTAATAAAATTCAACAAAAATTAAGGAATTTTGTTATTATTTAATTTTTTAGGGTTTTACGGAAAATACCTTGGTTTTTAAAAAAGGTGCGCTAACAACTCTCAACTCCTTATACTCTTACTCCGTTATTAGTTAGCCGCTTAGTGACCAGAAACTATGAGAGCAGCTATAAACGAGACAAGTGTAAGATCTCACTAGAAGAGTTGCTATTGTAAAACACATTGATTCGTGCTGAGCGTAATTACCATTCCTTATCAGAGTCGCCCCTGCAGATTCGGTGCCACTAATTTATCCCTAATATTTCAGGTAAGATTCATCAGACTTTCAACACTTTATTTCATTCTGTATTGTACGGATGACCCCTTCATACATTCATTGCGATTCATTTCAGAAACGCTAAACAGCTAGCTAATTATGGTGTTATATCTACGGAAAAGTCTCTCTACTTACAATACCGTGAAAGCGGAATTTTTTCATGTTGCTTCTGAAATATGATGAACATATTTTGTTGAATATTGTGATGACTGATGTGTGCACACTCTTTAAGACTCCAAATGTATTAGATAGATTCAGACCGAGGTTTTTAATACACAATCTTAGTCAGCGGACACTTTACATCTGAAATAAGATGATATGCACGGTGTCCCAGGAGGATTAGTCTATATTCAATACTCAGGGCAGGAACAATCATCCCGACCTCCCCCCCTCCCCCGCGAAAAAAGGTCTGGTAAACATGGTGTCTAAAATGCATACATTTAGAGCTGTGAAAGCATCTCCATTTTTCACAGTGTGAGACAAATCTCTTCTACTGCAAGGTTTTTGCTTTCCGTACTTTAAGTAGTGGTAGTATGGACTAAATCAAGAAAAAAATTGCCTTGAAAACATGAAGTCTAAAACGCATGTCTTATTAGTTATCGCCGGCCGCGGTGGCCGAGCGGTTCTAGGCGCTTCAGTCTGGAACCGCGTGACCGCTACCGTCGCAGGTTCGAATCCTGCCTCGGGCATGGATGTGTGTGATGTCCTTAGGTTAGTTAGGTTTAAGTAGTTCTAAGTTCTAGGGGACTGATGACCACAGATGTTAAGTCCCATAGTGCTCAGAGCCATTTGAACCATTATTAGTTATCTGCACTTACTCAGTAGAAGTACGTGTTTGACACTAACGAAGATGAACAAGAGCGTGGAATTCTTAAGCTACACATTTTATAGCTCATGTTTAAGACTTTTTGCTTAGATTGATCCCGGCACTATTGCTCCCGGCGCTATTTGTATATGGGGAACACCATTTTCATAATCCGGTAGTTAAGCATCCTGAGGAGAACCCCTCCAAAGACAGCCGAAATGTCGGTTTTATTTTTTAGTGTTTTAATGTTGGCCTAGTGCTCAGAAATGTTTTATTGAAATTGGCGCTTGCCGTGGAAGCCTACCAATTTATATTAATATTTCGTTATTTAACAGCCTTGCTGCTGTTGTGAGTTTGATGATCAGCAGCTATATGAGCACTGCACTCCGTCTTCAGGCCACGATTGGCCTACCGGGACCATGCGACAGCCGTGTCATCCTCGGTGGAGGATGTGTATAGGAGGGCGGTGGGGTCAGCACACCTCTCTCCCGGTCGTTATGATGGTATCCTTGACCGAAGCCGCTACTATTCGGTCGAGTAGCTCCTCAATTGGCATCACGAGGCTGAATGCACCCCAGCTATATGAGAGGCGATATTAATTGCAAAGAGCCCTCTTCTCATTTCGAGATTCCACGTTCCACTGCAAGCCAAGAAAAGTTTTCTTTTTCTAATTTCTGTCTCTTGTAATAACCGCGGGGAATAAATTAAATTCTGATGTGATCATAAAGGAGGATGCGGGAAATGGGGAGTAGTTCTTGTATTATATTTACCTCTCTCATACACCATATGGCAATATGAGGAGTTCCAAATAAAATAAAGAAAAATGTGAAGTCATTCACATGAGTACTAAAAGAAATCCGCTAAATTTCGATAGCGCGATACTCTAAATTCGAAAGATCACATAGATAATGTTGTGGGTAGAGTCAACCAAAGACTGCGATTTATTGGCAGAACACTTAAAAGGTGCAACAGGTCTACTAAAGAGACTGCTTACACCACGCTTGTCCGCCCTATTTTGGAGTACTGCTGTGCGGTTGAGACGTAGCGCCGTACACCGATCCTGCCTTGGAGGCGGTTAAGTGGGACACGAGACTGGACGCACACGTGGTTTATGTATCAACCGATAGAGGACAGTATTCGATAGGGGACTGTGAATTAGTTTCGATTGTGCCTACTAGAGTGCACTGATGTAATACAACGTTTTTCATAAACTGTTCTAGTATTTTCATAAAGTGTTATTATGTCTTTTTGAGTATGTAAAATGTTATAAATGTGTTTTAGCGTGAGTGTGGTTTAAGGTTAATATGAAGATAACTGTTTAACGACTTATGTAGTAGGATTTAGTGTGGGAACATTTCGAAGAAGTATGGATGTGGACAAAGGGGATTTTTGTAGAATAGATTTGTAAAGTAAGTTTATGGTAAAGGGAAAGTTAATTCAGGTATAAATAGCAGTAGTAAATAACGTAATGCAAAAAAAAAAAACGCCAGCATATTAGATAATTACGTTGGTAAAAAGTGCAGTCGTTAGGTTTACTATTTTGGGATTGGTTATTGGCGAAAAGCGCGGACTGACGAGGGAGAATGTTGTTTTGCTATTGGCTGTTGAGTAAACTGACCAATGGTAAAGCAATATTCTTCGCGCTCCTTGCTCTGCTGGTAGAGAAGACTTAGAGTATTCTAGAGAGGAGTCGGAGCCTAGCCATGAAACAGTTCGGACGTGTGTAGTAGTAGTTCCGAGGGAAATGAGAAGTTGCCGGATCTAGCGGTGTTTCATACATCAAAAGTGTTGTACAGTGTCGGCATAATTTTTCCGATGGGTGTGTAGAAATTTCGGAATTTTTAAGTGAATTTTGTGACGATAAAAGACATAAATTCCGCGTGGCGTATCGAGCAAGTCGATGGCTAAAATCTGTGACTGCATTAGGTACCCACGGACTTAATATTTGTCGAGCATTCTCAGTCAAAAACAATCCGTATTTTTGTATCTATTACGTTTTCGGGAAATGCCACACCATAAAATTGCTAATGTGAGTGAAAGGGATTGTGAGTGACTGCGTTAAGACTAGTAGGTTTCGCTCGGCTTCCCTACTGATCATCTGCTGAGACAATGTTCACAGGTAGGTCCAGGTTCGTTACAAAGGGACGGAAGGAACCGCGCCGCCGCTCGGTGAGGGATCCGCATCAGGTGGGACTGACGGATGACATCGAAAAAGTACAAAGAAGGACAGATCGTTTTGTATTATCGCGAAGTAGGGGAGATAGTGCCACAGACATGATATTTGAATTGGAGTGTCAGTCACTGAAACAAAGGCATTTTCCGTTGCGAAGGGATCTTCTCATGAAATTTCAATCACCAGTTTTCTCCCCCGATTGCGAAAACATTCCTTTGGCACCCACCTACATAGCGTGATGATGATGGAACCTTCCTGCGAACGATTGCCGTACTGCGCCGTACGGGCTGCGTCTGCACTTCCTAACCATCTGCCCAGCTAACGTAAACACCTCTCGCAACCGAAAGAAAAGCAGTTAGGAACTCTTCTGGTCGCCCATTCCATGCCGTTTGTCCTAAACTTCATCAAAACATGTTCAAATGTGTGTGAATTCCTAAGGGACCAAACTGCTGAGGTCATTTGTCCCTAGACTTACGCACTACTTAAACTAACTTATGCTAAGAACAACACACAGATCCATGCCCGAGGCAGGACTCGAATCTCCGGCAGGAGGGGCAGCTCAATCAGTGACATGACGCCTCTAGCCGCGCGGCTATCCGCACAGCCTAAACTTACTGCCGGGATGGTTCCTTTGAAAGGGCACGGCCGATTTCCTTTCCCATCCTTCCCTAATCCCAAGTTACGCTCCGTCTCTGATGACACCATTGCCGATGGGTCGTTCAACACTGATCTCCTCCTAAACTTACGTGCAGTAGTGCAAACATTAGGAATGACGGTCATCGCTGAAACACACGGTTTCTGGTTATGTTGGTTTTTTAACGCCATTCTGACGGAATATTAAAACCGCTCAAAGTAATCGGCCCCTGAAACAATCGATTTAACTTTGTTTAGTCATTTTGAGCCGCAAGGAGCGATCTGTGGTAATATTTTGGAGAAGGTAAACTTCTTTGCCAAGATCGCTAATAATAACCTTTAGTCTCAATGACCGGTTTCCGCAAACAATGTTACCATCTTCAGATCTGGAAAGTATCCAGTAAATTAAATGCCGTGTTACTAGGGCCTCCAGCCGGAGTGGCCGTGCGGTTGTAGACGCTGCAGTCTGGAACCGAGCGACCGCTGCGGTCGCAGGTTCGAATCCTGCCTCGGGCATGGATGTGTGTGATGTCCTTAGGTTTGTTAGGTTTAAGTAGTTCTAAGTTCTAGGCGACTGATGACCTCAGAAGTTAAGTCGCATAGTGCTCAGAGCCATTTGAACCATTTGAACTAGGGCCTCCCGTCGGGTAGACCGTTCGCCGGGTGCAAGTCTTTCGATTTGACGCCACTTCGGCGACTTGGGCGTCGATGGGGATGAAATGGTGATGATTAGGACAACACAACGCCCAGTCTCTGAGCGGAGAAAATCTCCGACCCAGCCGGAAATCGATCCTGGGCTCTAAGGATCGACATTCTGTCGCGCTGTCCATTCAGCTACCAGGGGCGGACAAGTATCCAGTATAGCTAGAGGAAGAGGTAATATTGTGGGATGGGGGTAGTAATGCGAAATACTATGGCTTCTCGCATTGTAATTGCTGTAGTCTGGTGAGCTCCCTAAAAACTACATTCACCAGCTGTAGATTGTTTTGGGACGTATTCATGCTGCAGTTGGCAGCCATTGTGAGTGAGTGAAACTGTTTTATCGAATTCACTAGGAGGAATGATTGTTACAGGTGGATGGTTTTCAGTTTCAGTCTTATCATAATGAAGAAATTATTGATATACTTTCTAAACAGACTCTTAGCTAATACATTAAACTGTAAAATAGTGTGTTTGCCTATTTAAATTTAATTTTCGATTATATTTTATTTTCTGTGTTTCAAAATGGCTGTGTTACTAATATAGAATACTAGTATTCCATATTTGTATCCTAATATTAATATTTGTACAGTACTTTTACAAACTGGTTTATTTATAGGTATCTCTTCAGAAATTTCTTCACGAACTCGAAAGCAGTGGGACGAGTTTCCTATGCTAACATCAATTTAAAATGTTAAAGAAAATAAGATGGACTTTCTGAAGGCGGCAAAAACTTTCCAACTTCCCACGGCAACTCTATTTACGCTAGTAAAATCAGATTTACCATTTTATTTAGCCACAAAGATCAAACTGGGACGAAAAACTATTCTATCTACGAGCAAGAGCAACAGTTGACTGAATGACAACGAAAAGTAATTTTCTGAGACTTATCCGAAAGGATCTCCAACAGATGGGATTTCAATTTACCAAATCCAATAACACCCAGAATTAGTTTTTTGGTGAACGGACTGGAGGAGGGTGGTTACGCCTTCTCTACAAGCGGCACAAAAAGGATATTCCGACTCTAAAACGTGCAGTACCCTCATTTAATAGATCTCTAGATCTCACACGAGAAAATGTGGCATAATTTTTCTCTCTGTTTTCTTCATTTAATAGATCTCTACGTTTCACACGAGAAAATGTGGCAATATTTTTCTCTCTGCTTTCACATGGGATGGAGAAAAACAGTTTTCCAACTATAACGACTCTTTTAATTCATAACAATATTGTCCGGCTTATTCACGTATAGTGGAGAGGTGATCGATAATAACGGAAATAATTAATAGCATTGAAAAAGTTTTAATTAAAATTATCGATATCAGTATAACGCCCGCAGCAAAGTAGCGCTACACGGAAACCAAAGAGGGCTTAACGCGGCTACTTTTGTTTCTAAATTCTACTATATAAACCATGCGCCGGTATTGTTAGTTCTCTTGTCTTGTTTTCTGCTGATGTCTGAAGCTGTGGGGAAGGTAGGAAGTAGTTGAATTGTGTTACTGCGTCTCAGACTTGTATGTGTAAAGACATTTTATTACTGGTTGAACAATACCTAATTGTGCTTCCTTCTAATTTTAATTGCGTGAATATATGAGGCAAGTTCGTGGCGCAGAAACTGTATCAGTAATTAGAGGTATATTTTATTTATTGTGTATTATTATTTTGGTGTTATTCTGAGAGTGTATACAGATATCCCTCCGCCACACGCCGTTAGGTGGCTTGTGGAGTTTTATGTAGATGTAGATAAATGAAACGGGGATACCATTTAAGATCGGATCTAGGGACTTTGGGGAGAGCAGATACGAGAGGGGATGAATAGCGTGTGGAAAAATTTAGATGTTATTACGAGAGAAGATCTGTTGGAACCTGAAATTTCAAATTTGACTAGAACTAGTTTGATGAGGAGTAATTCCATAACGAAAGTGACGAGGTTGAAACTGTAGGTACTTGTGAGAAAGTAACCCAGTGTTGTCAGTGTACCATAAGGAGATATCAGTATCAATAAGCTGGTTCATTTTCTACTGAAATCAAATCAGGAACAAATATAGTTGAATAAACAACGTGATATTAGAGATAAAGCCTATAGAGTGGAAATTTTAGAACAAGATAAAGGACGAGAAATTGAGGTAAACGCTTTTCGGGAGGAGATACGAGAATTGCAGAAACAACAAGATCATCAAGACCAATCATTTAAGAAAGAGGTATTAAAGATTCTTAATTACCTAGAATCACGCACTACTTATCTACCGAGATATATAAATTAACATTAAGTGTAAATTCTTTTAATGCAATGAGCGAACGTTGCAAACTTTGACCTCCAAACTAGAGGGGAATGTGGAGGCAATAAATAAAGAACAGACTGAAATAGCTGAGCAGATAGATAAGTAACTAAACGATTAGAAGATTTAAGAATCACAGGTCAGGAGTTTCTTGATGACTATCTTAGTAAACAGACGATTAAGATAGAGGAGGAATTGTCAGAATGGTTAGTAGCAAGCAGGTTCAGAATGCTATCAAGAAAACGACTCAACATAATAAACCAAATGCACCGGGGCGCGAGGAGGTAGATAGCCTGGAACAAATGAAAGCAGAATTCAATCTTGTTAACAAAAAAGGTTTATCCGAGATGCCTATGTGTTAGGAATACGTAACCAATCGCTTGTCAAAAGGTGAAGGTAGTCCTAAAAGGCAAAACCAATTTGAAAGATATCCGGAACAATATTCTAGAAATCAATCTCCCGTTAGGAAGCGAAAGTAGCGAGAGAAGTAGAAGGAGCAATGAGTCGGGTCTTGAAGATCGATATTATGACTGAAAGTGGACTGTTTCATCCTCTAAGGTTGAACACAGTATTTTTAAGGGAACCTGGAACCTAAAAATGATGACATTTTGGGTTTTCAGTTTATTGTGAAATAAAATACTACAGAGCTTCCTCTTTAAAATGACATATTAATCTTATCTGTAGCTCAACTCCAAGTATTGAAAATATTATTTTCAACAATGTGCTGTAGAGGGCATGTCGCGACATTGAATTTCCATGGATACAAGTTCATTGAAAACATCGTTTTTCAAAACTTCCGGTCTTTACAAAGACTTTATATTGTGTTGGCAACACGATTTGATAGGAAATTGTTTTGTCTGCGTATTGTAGTCTCTGGATACTGTTGTTTACATTGAGCATTTGGTGGTTATTGCACGATTTGTGTTGTATTTCTATTACGTTACTGGAACTTATCAAATATGCCTCGATTTGGTAAGAGAGTTTATAAGAGGAAGAAGCCTCCTCCGAGGTATGGCGCTGAAGACCTTGCTGTCGTGCGCCCAAAAACCCCTCTACTCCTACTCTACTACTACACTCCTCCGAGGTACACTAGTGGAACTGTGACAATTTCTCCGACCCTGGGAAATGATTCTGAAAATAGTGAGGTTATTCATGAAGTGAAATCTACTCCTGTCTCTAGCACAAGCAAGAAGTTGCATGGATCAACTGAAAAATACTGCAGTTTATTGGAGAAGTGTAGTGAGGATAATGTGAACGAAATAATTGACATTTCATTGCTCTCAAAGGTGATTGAGAGTTCAGTACTGAGTTAGGAATGTTGCAAATTGAGTATGTCAGTAAATGTCAAGCGACACATAGGACTTGCAGCAGAAATCTGTCTCCATTGTACTAGTTGTCATTACAGTGTTTCATTTTGGAACTCAGAATATGTAGAAATAGGCCAAGGTGAAACTCATAGTGAGAAAAGCAAGTACTATGGTGTAAATATTAGATGTGTTTATGCTATAAGGTCAATCGGTAAGGGATACTCTGCTGATCAAATGTTTTGTGGTGTAATGAATCTACCACCACCGCCAACGAAATTTTCAAAATATAACTCGGTTGTTGGATCCTGTGTTGAAGATATTGCCCAAGAATCCATGAAAGAAGTAGCGGAGGAGGCTGTGGCGGTGAATGAAGAAATTCCAGATGTTCAGAATCCTCGGGACCTGACCGCCGCACTAGATAGTACGTGGCAGAAGCGCGGGCACACTTCACATAATGGGGTAATAATGGCAACAAGTTCTGATACTACAAAAGTTATAGATGTTGTAATTAAATCCAAGCACTGTAGGTGTCCTAAAAGAGTGAAGGATGAGCATGCAGAAAATTGTCGAAGGAATTACAGTGGGTCTAGTGGGGCCATAGAAGTTTCCGGTGTGAAAGACATTTTCAGTCGCTCTCTTCTGTGGTAGAAGGTCAGGTAACTACAGTTCCTTGGTGATGGTGATTCGAAGTCTTTTGCTGCTGTATCTGAGCTGAAACCTTATGGAAATGATGTTACTATTACTAAACAGGAGTGCATAGGTCACGTTCAGAAACGTATGGGAACAAGGCTGCGTCGACTGAAGATCACAATGAAAGGCCAAGTACTCAGTGATGGACAACCTTTGGGTGGAGCTAAAAGATTGACAGACGAGGTACTCAGAGAGACTATGCACTGGCAATAAGACAAAATACTCAATACACAGTGTTGATGCAATGGAAAAGGCTGTAATGGCACTTTACTACCACATCTTATCGACTGACGAGGAACCACTACATGGACAATGCCCACAGGGACCCAATTCCTGGTGCAAGTACAACAAATATCAGGGATCTGAACGTGTATACAGGCATCATCACAGTCTACCAGAAACTGTCATGAAGGCTATAAAACCAATTTTCAGAGATCTTTCTGCAACTGAACTTTTGAAGAAATGTCTCCATGGACGTACACAAAATCAAAATGGAAGTGTGAATAATGTAATTTGGACCAGAATCCCAAAAAATGTGTTTGTGGAAATTCATACTTTTCATTTTGGAGTATATGATGCCATTGCTACGTACAACAAAGATAACAGTATAAAGTGCAATGTGCTGCAGAAGCTGGATGTGACGACCGGAAAGTACATGGTGAGTGCAATGATGTCGATTGACAATGAGAGGAAACGGGATGCTGAAAGGAAAGAAAAGGAGTGTGAGAGGCAATCCAGACAAACAATGAAAGGTGTGAAAAGAAGGCTAGATGGGGAGACGTCTAGTGACAGTGAAAACCCCTCCTATGGTGCTGGACTCCACTAAAATGTTAGTGAAACTTTGAAACTCGTTTTCCACAAGTTCACTTTTTTGCCGTATAAGGAACATTTTCTGCTAAACTATTAGAGATAAAGACTTAAAATTTTCAAGGAATGTAAATAGTGCCAATATACACCTTGTATCATAGCCTTTTTGTGATACATAATTGATAACAGATTTTATTTCAAAGATACTATGCCAAAAATGTGTCAATTATTTCCAGTAACAAAATAATTAATATCTTCCCAAAAAAACACCAATAAATTAGAATCCATATGGTAGATGGTATAAAATATATTACACTGTAAAAGTTTTATCATTATGGTGTTAATAGTTCATAAGAAAATGTTCCTTACATTTAACATTGGAGGTATAGGACGTTCCGGGTCCCCTTAAAGCTAAGCAGTTTCAAATTCTTTCGAACGATATAAATTCTATACACCCAATGGTGTTTATAAAAAGTATCAGAAATGTATTTCCCCGATCTTGGAAAGAACAAGATAAAATATAGTTTATAGAGTCAAAGACTAGTGGAGAAGTTTCATTGTGAGCATCGGAAGCTGTTGAAAGTTGCAGAACGTGTAGAGGGTTTGACGAAATATTAGTCGCAAAGCAAACAAAATCGATTAAGGAAAGAATTTTATAGTCCGGGATTTTCCAGTTATTCCAACAGATGGGATTTCGATTTACCAAAGCCAGTAACACGCAGAACTATTTTTTGGGTGAACGGACTGGAGGAGAGTGCTTACGCCTTTTCTACAAGCGGCACAAAATGTATATTCCGACTCTAAAACGTACAGTACCCTCATTTAATAAATCTCTAGGTTTCACAAGAAAAATGTGACAGTATTTTTCATCTGCTTTTACACGAGTTGGAGGGAAACAGCTTTTCAACGTACAAAATATACAGGGTGGTCCATTGATCGTGACCGGGCCAAATATCTCACGAAATAAGCATCAAACGAAAAAACTACAAAGAACGAAACTCGTCTAGCTTGAAGGGGGAAACCAGATGGCGCTATGCATGGCCCGCTAGATGGCGCTGCCATACGTCAAACGGATATCAAATGCGTTTTTTTAAATAGGAACCCCCATTTTTATTACATATTCGTGTACTACGTAAAGACATGAAAATGTTTTAGTAGGACCACTTTTTTCGCTTTGTGATAGATGGCGCTGTAACAGTCACAAACATATGGATCACAATTTTAGACGAACAGTTGGTAACAGGTACGTTTTTTAAATTAAAATACAGAACGTAGGTACGTTTGAACATTTTATTTCGGTTGTTCGAATGTGATACATGTAGCTTTGTGAACTTATCATTTTGGAGGACGCATAGTGTTACAGCGTGATTACGTGTTAATACCACATTAATGCAATAAATGCTCAAAATGATGTCCGTCAACCTCAATGCATTTGGCAATACGTGTAACGACATTCCTCTCAACAGCGGGTAGTTTGCCTTCCGTAATGTTCGCACATGCATTGACAATGCGCGGATGCATGTTGTCGGGCGTTGTCGGTGGATTAAGATAGCAAGTATCCTTCAACTTCCCCCACAGAAAGAAATCCGGGGACGTCAGATCCGGTGAACGTGCGGGCCATGGTATGGTGCTTAGACGACCAATCCACAAGTCATCAAATATGCTATTCAATACCGCTTCAACCACACGCGAGCTATGTGCCGGACATCCATCATGTTGGAAGTACATCGCCATTCTGTCATGCAGTGAAATATCTTGTAGTAACATCGGTAGAACATTACGTAGGAAATCAGCATACATTGCACCATTTAGATTGCCATCGATAAAATGGAGGCCAATTATCCTTCCTTCCATAATGTCGCACCATACATTAACCCGCCAAGGTCGCTGATGTTCCACTTGTCGTAGCCATCATGGATTTTCCTTTGCCCAGTAGTGCATATTATGCCGAGTAACGTTACCGCTGTTGGTGAATGTCGCTTCGTCGCTAAATAGAACGCGTGCAAAAATTCTGTCATCGTCCCATAATTTCTCTTGTGCCCAGTGGCAGAACTGTACACGACGTTCAAAGTCGTCGCCATGCAGTTCCTCGTGCATAGAAATATGGTACGGGTGCAATCGATGTTGATGTAGCACTCTCAACACCGACGTTTTTGAGATTCCCGATTCTCACGCAATTTTTCTGCGACTGATGTGCGGATTAGCCACGAAAGCAGCTAAAACACCTACTTGGGCATCATCATCTGTTTCAGTTCGTGGTTGACGTTTCACATGTGGCTGAACACTTCCTGCTTACTTAAATAACGTAACTATCCGGCGAACGGTCCGTTGGGCATTTTGATCACAACAGCCATACATCAACACGATACCGACCTTTTCCGCAACTGGTAAACGGTCCATATTAACTTGGGTAATGTATCACGAAGCAAATACCGGCTGCACTGGCGGAATGTTACGTGATACCACGTACTTATACGTTTGTGACTCTTACAGCGCCATGTATCACAAAGCGAAAAAAGTGGTCTAACTAAAACATTCATATTTCTTTACGCACTACACGAATATGTAATAAAAATGGGGGTTCCTATTTTAAAAAACGCAGTTGACATCTGTTTGTCCTATGGCAGCGCCATCTAGCGGGCCAGCCATAGCGCCATCTGGTTTCCCCCTTCAAGCTAGACAAGTTTCGTTCTTTATAGTTTTTTCGTTTGATGCTTATTTCGTGAGTTATGTGGTCTGGTCACTATCAATGGACCACCCTGTATAATGTCGACGAAACTGGCCTAAGCATGCGCACAGCCAGGTTAGCCACGTCGTTGCAAGAGAGGGAAAGTGACAAATGGCAACGATCTCTTCAACAGAGCATGGATCGCTTGTGACCCTTGTCTTATCCATGAGTGGTACAGGAAATTTTGTGCCGCCAATGATGATATTCCCTCGTAAGAGCCGCCGCAGTCAGTTAATGAGAGATGCCCCAGCTGGGTCCAGCCCTGTATACCTTACTTCTGGATGAATTCAAAGCCAACTCTTCACTTACTGGGTTCAACATTTCCTCAGAAAGGCGAAACCAACAGCAGAATCATCCCTTTTTCTGGTTCTGGAAATCTGGATGTTATACATCTCTCACGCGAACACTATGTCAGCATCTTCTGTCTGCACCTCATGCCTTCCACAATATGCAATCGTTGGATAGAACTTTCATGAGTCATTTGAAAGCCTATTATTCTGAGCCGGTACGCGTGTGCTTGAGGGAAAATGCACGTCCGGTAATAAAGATGGACATCGCCGAACTGTTTGGGAATGCCTACGTCTAGTGCCAGACAGGGGAGAGAGAGCAGTAAATGGGTTTAGGGTGACAGGAATATATCCGTTAAACTCTCATATTTTCACGGATTGCAGATTTCATTGCCAGCAATGAAGGGATAATTTAGAATTTACCATTGACTCCGTCAGTGAACCATATGCATGAGCTGCGGCTTCTAAAAGTGGAAAAGCTAATGTTGGATTCGAGACAGAAACATCTTCCCCCATATCTGAAATTACCTTGGTAACTCTCACCCGTTCTACAAATTGAGAAGTGGTCAGGCACCAGGGGAAGAAAATCAGGTCCTTCAACAGTCTTTTGAAGTATCGGGGACACCACAAGTGAGCCGGAAACAAAGAAGCAAAGGCCACCAAAGCCTCGGAACCAAGAATCGTCTGATTCTGAGGGTGATGCTTCTGGTGCAAGAGACGGTTTTTCCACCTTCAGTGTCGTTTCGGACAACAGTGTATTCGATAACGAAGATGCCGCTTGTCTCTTTTACTCAGATAAATTTTCTTTGAAAATGAATTATTACATTTTCCATTGTTTGTCTTCACTTCAATAATCTTGAAACGAATAGAATATTCCATATTTGTACCCCATAATCTGAAAAGATAAAACTGTCAAACTTTGTGTTAAGCTTAATTTAGAAATTCTCCTGACATGCTATGTATTCGAAAATACACTCCTGGAAATTGAAATAAGAACACCGTGAATTCATTGTCCCAGGAAGGGGAAACTTTATTGACACATTCCTGGGGTCAGATACATCACATGATCACACTGACAGAACCACAGGCACATAGACACAGGCAACAGAGCATGCACAATGTCGGCACTAGTACAGTGTATATCCACCTTTCGCAGCAATGCAGGCTGCTATTCTCCCATGGAGACGATCGTAGAGATGCTGGATGTAGTCCTGTGAAACGGCTTGCCATGCCATTTCCACCTGGCGCCTCAGTTGGACCAGCGTTCGTGCTGGACGTGCAGACCGCGTGAGACGACGCTTCATCCAGTCCCAAACATGCTCAATGGGGGACAGATCCGGAGATCTTGCTGGCCAGGGTAGTTGACTTACACCTTCTGGAGCACGTTGGGTGGCACGGGATACATGCGGACGTGCATTGTCCTGTTGGAACAGCAAGTTCCCTTGCCGGTCTAGGAATGGTAGAACGATGGGTTCGATGACGGTTTGGATGTACCGTGCACTATTCAGTGTCCCCTCGACGATCACCAGTGGTGTACGGCCAGTGTAGGAGATCGCTCCCCACACCATGATGCCGGGTGTTGGCCCTGTGTGCCTCGGTCGTATGCAGTCCTGATTGTGGCGCTCACCTGCACGGCGCCAAACACGCATACGACCATCATTGGCACCAAGGCAGAAGCGACTCTCATCGCTGAAGACGACACGTCTCCATTCGTCCCTCCATTCACGCCTGTCGCGACACCACTGGAGGCGGGCTGCACGATGTTGGGGCGTGAGCGGAAGACGGCCTAACGGTGTGCGGGACCGTAGCCCAGCTTCATGGAGACGGTTGCGAATGGTCCACGCCGATACCCCAGGAGCAACAGTGTCCCTAATTTGCTGGGAAGTGGCGGTGCGGTCCCCTACGGCACTGCGTAGGATCCTACGGTCTTGGCGTGCATCCGTGCGTCGCTGCGGTCCGGTCCCAGGTCGACGGGCACGTGCACCTTCCGCCGACCACTGGCGACAACATCGATATACTGTGGAGACCTCACGCCCCACGTGTTGAGCAATTCGGCGGTACGTCCACCCGGCCTCTCGCATGCCTACTATACGCCCTCGCTCAAAGTCTGTCAACTGCACATTCGGTTCACGTCCACGCTGTCGCGGCATGCTACCAGTGTTAAAGACTGCGATGGAGCTCCGTATGCCACGGCAAACTGGCTGACACTGACGGCGGCGGTGCACAAATGCTGCGCAGCTAGCGCCATTCGACGGCCAACACCGCGGTTCCTGGTGTGTCCGCTGTGCCGTGCGTGTGATCATTGCTTGTACAGCCCTCTCGCAGTGTCCGGAGCAAGTATAGTGGGTCTGACACACCGGTGTCAATGTGTTCTTTTTTCCATTTCCAGGAGTGTATATGAAAAAATACATCCCAAAGTATGAACTGCAGATAGTTTGTTTCCTTAATGAAAAAAATCGAGAAATTTATGTAAGAAAAACAAAAGAAAGTGGTATTCCATATTTGTACCACTTCCTTTACACACCAATTAGCTGCAATACACAGCATCAGTTAACATATAAAAGAAAAACCAGAAAATACTATATACCTCGACAGACAGGTTATTGCATATTTGCCAAAATAGGAGCAAGAGTACCGTCTCTGCGAAATTGGCACGTACGTAATAGACTAGAAGACTGATGCATCGGCATGTCGAAATTAAAACAACCATATACGTAATTATACATCACACAAATGTGTTTGCAAAAACAGACATAATGTCTGATGGGATATCGCAATAAAAAAAAATGGTTCAAATGGCTCTGAGCACTATGGGACTCAACTGCTGAGGTCATTAGTCCCCTAGAACTTAGAACTAGTTAAACCTAACTAACCTAAGGACATCACAAACATCCATGCCCGAGGCAGGATTCGAACCTGCGACCGTAGCGGTCTTGCGGTTCCAGACTGCAGCGCCTTTAACCGCACGGCCACTGCGGCCGGCATACTATCGTAATCACTGGTTACACAATGTTCTACATCTACATCTACATCCACACTCCGCAAACCACCTGACGGTGTGTGGCGGAGGGTACCTTGAGTACCTCTATCGGTTCTCCCTTCTATTCCAGTCTCGTAGTGTTTGTGGAAAGAAGGCTTGTCGGTATGCCTATGTGTGGGCTCTAATCTCTCTGATTTTATCCTCATGGTCTCTTCGGGAGATATACGTAGGAGGGAGCAATATACTGCTTGACTCCTCGGTGAAGGTATGTTCACGAAACTTCAACAAAAGCCCGTACCGAGCTACTGAGCGTCTGTCCTGCAGAGTTTTCCACTGGAGTTTATCTATCATCCCCTAACGCTTTCGCGATTACTAAATGATCCTGTAACGAAGCGCGCTGCTCTCCGTTGGATCTTCTCTATCTCTTCTATCAACCCTATCTGGTACGGATCCCACACTGCTGAGCAGTATTCAGGCAGTGGACGAACAAGCGTACTGTAACCTACTTCCTTTGTTTTCGGATTGCATTTCCTTAGGATTCATCAAATGAATCTCAGTCTGGCATCTGCTTTACCGACGATCAACTTTATATGATCATTCCATTTTAAATCACTCCTAATGCGTACTCCCAGATAATTTATGGAATTAACTGCTTCCAGTTGCTGACCTGCAATATTGTAGCTAAATGATATGGAATCTTTCTTTCTATGTATTCGCAGCACATTACACCTGTCTACATTGAGATTCAATTGCCATTCCCTGCACCATGCGTCAATTCGCTGCAGATGCTCCTTCATTTCAGTACAATTTTCCATTGTTACAACCTCTCGATATACCACAGCATCATCCGCAAAAAGCCTTAGTGAACTTCCGATGTCATCCACAAGGTCATTTATGTATTCTGTGAATAGCAACGGTCCTACGACACTCCCCTGCGGCACACCTGAAATCACTCTTACTTCGGAAGACTTCTTTCCATTAAGAATGACATGCTGCGTTCTGTTATCTAGGAACTCTTCAATCCAATCACATAATTGGTCTGATAGTCCATATGCTCTTACTTTGTTCATTAAACGACTGTGGGGAACTGTATCGAACGCCTTGCAGAAGTCAAGAAACACGGCATCTACCTGGGAACCCGTGTCTATTGCCCTCTGAGTCTCGTGGACGAATAGCGCGAGCTGGGTTTCACACGATCGTCTTTTGCGAAATCCATGCTGATTCCTACAGAGTAGATTCCTAGTTTCCAGAAAAGTCATTATACTCGAACATAATACGTGTACCAAAATTCTACAACTGATCGACGTTAGAGATACAGGTCTATAGTTCTGCACATCTGTTCGACGTCCCTTCTTGAAACCAGGGATGACCTGTGCCCTTTTCCAATCCTTTGGAACGCTACGCTCTTCTAGAGACCTACGGTACACCGCTGCAAGAAGGGGGGCAAGTTCCTTCGGGTACTCTGTGTAAAATCGAACTGGTATCCCATCAGGTCCAGCAGCCTTTCCTCTTTTGAGCGATTTTAATTGTTTCTCTATCCCTCTGTCGTCTATTTCAATATTCAGCATTTTGTCATGTGTGCGACAATCCAGAGAAGGAACTACAGTGCAGGCTTCCTCTGTGAAACAGCTTTGGAAAAAGACATTTAGTATTTCGGACTTTAGTCTTTCATCCTCTGTTTCAGTACCATTTTGGTCACAGAGTGTCTTGACATTTGGTTTTGATCCACCTACCGCTTAGACAAAAGACCAAAATTTCTTAGGATTTTCTGCCAAGTCAGTACATAGAACTTTAATTTCGAATTCATTGAACGCCTCTCGCATAGCCCTCCTCACATTACATTTCGTTTCGCGTAATTTTTGTTTGTCTGCAAGGCTTTGGCTATGTTTATGTTTGCTGTGAAGTTCCCTTTGCTTCCGCAGCAATTTTCTAACTCGGTTGTTGTACCATGGTGGCTCTTTTCCATCTCTTACGATCTTGCTTGGCACCTGTACTTAAAACAAAACTTTTTTGTTGAGTCGTCAGGTACTCTGAAATCTGCTTTTTGTTACTTTTGCTAAACAGAAAAATCTTCCTACCTTTTTTTAAATTTCTATTTACGGCTGAAATCATCGATGCAGTTCTAATATTCTGCGTGGTGTCTGTTTGTTCTATATCGTGTCTCCCTACCACTTTCGCGCAACGACGCTCTGAGTGTGTTTTTTAGGGAATTGACTAGTTTGAACCTGGGACCCGTTGCTGGTAAGGAGACGCCAGACCACACATGACATGCAGAATTCAGAAGAGTTCAGTGAGACTAGGGATGATATATCCAAATACGTAATGATTTGAGCGTCAGCTCCACTGCACTCCCTGTAAAAGAATCTTAATACTAACTAAATTTAGTGGAAGGGGTTCAAGACTTTCCTATTTTTAGTTATCTGGAAAAATAACGTCAAAAAAGCAGTTAAGTTTACCATTGGAAATTTTATTCAACTCATAAAACATTGTTTATAAATTTCACTATTGATAAAAGGAAATGTTTTAATACAGGACGCTAAAAACCGACTTCGTTCAACAAAAATGTGAACGAATATTCCCTGAATGGGTTTCCAAGTTCTACAATGGATCGAAGGATGACCTATGCCATATCACATCTATAATCTAAGTTTAAATTAAATTTCACAAAAGAGAAAACTGTGAAAATGGTCTACAGTGACCCTCAATTATCTTTAATTACTTATCTAACTTGTCGTAAATTACAGTGGCTGATGTGGCTTCTCAATAACTATATAACAGAAAAATCATTGCGTTTCAGATTTTTACTTCAAGTGGCAAATGTGAACACCATGAGCTTTAATTGACGATCGACACTAGTATTACGCAAAAAGGGGGTGTAACAGATGAGACTTCTGCAGTTCTGAGTAAAGCTGTTTGCGCTCTTATGCGGCATCGCGTGCGTTCATTACCTTGTTGGTGTTCCTCAGGGTGCGGCGGGCAGCACAGCTCCGCTCACCTCGCCGTCTCTGAAGCAACTCTCTCCTAACTTCTCCTTACTACAATTTACCGAAGGTGGTTTAAAAAAAAATATCTGGCTGTGTTTTCATCTGACCAATCAGGGTCTCAATGTTAACCTTAAGCTCCGCGTACAAAAATTCTGTCTATCCAATGAGAAACGTTATACTTTTCGTAGTGGGGCAATGTTTTTAAAGTTTGCAACGTAACAGAGACGCGAAAAAGTCTCACACTAAAACTTGCGGCTGGTGTGGTCCTTTAGTGTTATCGTAAGATCTATACTGTTCTTCTGGAGGGCTCTATCTTTTAACATGGGCTGGGGGGTGGTCCTAACGTAACAGAGACGCGAAAAAGTCTCACGCTAAAACTTGCGGCTGGGGGGTGGCCCTTTTTGTGTTATCGTAAGATCTATACTGTTCTTCTGGAGGGCTCTAGCTTTTAACATAGGGTGGGGGGGGGGTGGTCCTGACGTAACAGAGACGCGAAAAAGTCTCACGCTGAAACTTGCAGCTGGGGTGGTCCTAGTGGTTAGCTGGCGGCGTGGGTGTCCAGTCCGTCCCTTATTGTAGGGCCTTCTAGCTTAAAACGGTTCTGCTCTCGGCTTCTGTTCTCGTTTCTCCCCTCGGAACTGCGTCTGTCTCACGGTGGGAAGGTATGACATGCATTTTGGCATTCTTGTGTTAGTTTGTAGTGTTCCATTTGCTCACTCGTTACTCGTATTACTTTGGTTAATTTAATGTCACGATTTATTCGGAGCTATGTGACATACTACTGGATTTGCTTATCATGTCAGGGTTTTCATGAAAGGTGTTGGATTCGCCTGACACCTTACACAGTAACCGCTTTATGATCGCTGATTCCCTGTCCTGCGTTAACTGTTTCAAATAGTTCTGGTCTGTTTGTCACCAGAAGGTCTAATATGTTATCGCCACGAGTCGGTTCTCTGTTTGACTGCTCAAGGTAGTTTTCAGATAAAGCACTTAAAAAAATTTCACTGGATTCTTTGTCCATGCCACCCGGTATGAACGTTTGAGTCTCCCAGTCTATATCCGGCAAATTAAAATCACCATCCAGAACTATAACATGGTGGGGAAATCTACTGGGAATATTTTCCAAATTATCGTTCAGGTGCTCAGCCACAACAGCTGCTGAGCCATGGGGCCTATAGAGACATCCAATTACCATGTCTGAGCCTGCATTAACCGTGCCCTTCAAGCAAATTGTTTCACATTTCGGATCTCCGTCAATTTCCTTCGATACTATTGCACTTCTTATCGCTATAAACACGCCTCCCCCTTCACTGTCCAGCCTGCCTCTGCGGTATATATTCCAATCTGAGTTTAGAATTTCATTACTGTTTACATCTGGTTTCAGCCAACTTTCTGTCCCTAGTACTATGTGGGCATTGTGACCGTTTATTAATCAGAGCACTTCTGGGACCTTTCTGTAGACGCTCCTGCAGTTTACTATTAGCACATTAATATTGTTATTCCATGTTGCATTTTGCCTACTCCTACCTTGCCATGTCTCAGGAGGCGTCTTGTCGGGTCTAGGGAGGGAATTCTCTAACCTAAAAAACCCACATGTGCACTCCACACTTACTCCGCTACCCTTGTAGCCGCTTCCTTCGTGTAGTGCACGCCTGACCTATTCAGGGGGACCCTACATTTCTCCACTCGATAGCGGAGGTCAAGAAATTTGCATCCCAGATCTCCGCAGAATCGTCTGAGCATCTGGTTTAAGCCTTCTACTCGGCTCCAAACCAGAGGATCGATACTACAAATAGTTATCTCAGATTCCACCCAGCGAGCGAGGCTTTCCACCAACTCCGCCAACCGCCTGTACGAACTGAGGATGACCTCTGAACCCAGACGCCAGGAGTCCTTGGTGCCGACATGAGCAACAATTTGCAATCGGGTGCATCCAGTGCTCTCTATCGCCGCCGGCAGGGCCTCCTCCACATATCGGATGAAACCCCCCGGCAAGCAGACAGAGTGAACACTGGCCTTCTTCCCCGACCTTTCCGCTATTTCCCTAAGGGGCTCCATCACCCGCCTAACGTTGGAGCTCCCAATAACTAATAAACCCCTCCCCCCGTGTGCCTGCTCGGACCTTGCCGAAGGAGCGGCCACATGTCGACTCATAGGGAGAGCGGGCGATGCCACACGGCCAGCCTCCATATTGACCCTCCGCCTCGTGCGCCGCGAACGCCGCTGAACCCGACACTCCCCTTGGGGAGAGGGTGGCCCAAAGGCGCCCGGTACCCGCGAAGATGTCTCGACAGCAGGGGCAGTGGGTGAAGCATGTAACACCTGGGGTCTACCACGCGACGCACCAGACTCCCCACTGCCGCTACACTCGGAGGCAGCAGACTCAAGACGGCTCACTGCGGCCATCAACACGTTCAGCTGTTCGCGAACAGTAGCCAGCTCCTCCTGCGTCCGTACACGGTAGTCACACATCCTATCCATCCTAAGGAATCAATTTACTGAAGAGAGTTAATCAACTTTTAACTAGACTGCTAATTCACTAAAGGCGGCTGATAGTTGACTAAAATGTGGTTACTAGACACTTCTTGTAGAAAACAATGAAAATAGCACTACCTGTCTCTGGACTGTATTGAAAACAAACACTAGCACTACTGGCAATATGGTTGACTAAAGGGACTCTCTCTGACTGTATTCTAAACAAACACGAAATCTATGGAACACTATTACTAGCACTCGACAATTAAAGCTTCCTAAAAGCAAAAACACACGGAAGAAGAAGTGACAAGTAAGAAAAATACAGTTAATACTTAAATTAACGTAGATCGCTACACAGCAGACGTGAAGCAGACGGCAGTTACTTATAATCCGCCCTGATTGCAAAAATGTTTATTCATATGAGCGGTCTCGGTTACTCTAGAACCATCTTCAGATATGCAATTTCGGCTACAGGAGTAACCCGTCCACACACAGCAACCTTAACATGCTGCATCACATGGTTCTAGTGGTTCCGAAACCGGTCATGTGAATAAATATTTTTGCAATAAAGACGGATTATGACTAACATTGGACACACATGTGCTTTATGTCACTGACAACAGAGCACATCATTGCAGCCAGGGCACCATTCGGCTGGGAGGCGTGGCCAATAATGGATAGACGTTGACAATTGGACCGACAGGTGTCACTAATGTAAGATGTATATTCTTTCTTAAAATAATTTATATGATTACATTAGAACCTGCTAGCACGAGCCTGGATGAAAGTAAATTTAAGCAAATGTTTACAAAATTATTGGCAATAATCAATTAAGTCAGACACTAAACAAGTTAGTCTTATACACTCCTGGAAATTGAAATAAGAACACCGTGAATTCATTGTCCCAGGAAGGGGAAACTTTATTGACACATTCCTGAGGTCAGATACATCACATGATCACACTGACAGAACCACAGGCACATAGACACAGGCAACAGAGCATGCACAATGTCGGCACTAGTACAGTGTATATCCACCTTTCGCAGCAATGCAGGCTGCTATTCTCCCATGGAGACGATCGTAGAGATGCTGGATGTAGTCCTGTGGAACGGCTTGCCATGCCATTTCCACCTGGCGCCTCAGTTGGACCAGCGTTCGTGCTGGACGTGCAGACCGCGTGAGACGACGCTTCATCCAGTCCCAAACATGCTCAATGGGGGACAGATCCGGAGATCTTGCTGGCGAGGGTAGTTGACTTACACCTCCTAGAGCACGTTGGGTGGCACGGGATACATGCGGACGTGCATTGTCCTGTTGGAACAGCAAGTTCCCTTGCCGGTCTAGGAATGGTAGAACGATGGGTTCGATGACGGTTTGGATATACCGTGCACTATTCAGTGTCCCCTCGACGATCACCAGTGGTGTACGGCCAGTGTAGGAGATCGCTCCCCACACCATGATGCCGGGTGTTGGCCCTGTGTGCCTCGGTCGTATGCAGTCCTGATTGTGGCGCTCACCTGCACGGCGCCAAACACGCATACGACCATCATTGGCACCAAGGCAGAAGCGACTCTCATCGCTGAAGACGACACGTCTCCATTCGTCCCTCCATTCACGCCTGTCGCGACACCACTGGGGCGTGAGCGGAAGACGGCCTAACGGTGTGCGGGACCGTAGCCCAGCTTCATGGAGACGGTTGCGAATGGTCCACGCCGATACCCCAGGAGCAAGAGTGTCCATAATTTGCTGGGAAGTGGCGGTGCGGTCCCCTACGGCACTGCGTAGGATCCTACGGTCTTGGCGTGCATCCGTGCGTCGCTGCGGTCCGGTCCCAGGTCGACGGGCACGTGCACCTTCCGCCGACCACTGGCGACAACATCGATGGACTGTGGAGACCTCACGCCCCACGTGTTGAGCAATTTGGCGGTACGTCCACCCGGCCTCCCGCATGCCCACTATACGCCCTCGCTCAAAGTCCGTCAACTGCACATACGGTTCACGTCCACGCTGTCGCGGCATGCTACCAGTGTTAAAGACTGCGATGGAGCTCCGTATGCCACGGCAAACTGGCTAACACTGACGGCGGCGGTGCACAAATGCTGCGCAGCTAGCGCCATTCTTCGGCCAACACCGCGGTTCCTGGTGTGTCCGCTGTGCCGTGCGTGTGATCATTGCTTGTACAGCCCTCTCGCAGTGTCCGGAGCAAGTATGGTGGGTCTGACACACCCCTGTCAATGTGTTCTTTTTTCCATTTCCAGGAGTGTAGTTTCCTGATACTGTATCTACAACTGCTTATACACCTTATAAATGTTTAAAGATCTGAAGATGGTATCACTCATTAGCGAAACAGGTAATCAAGAATAAAAGTTATTATTAGCAAGCTTGGCAGTGAAGTTTACCTTCTCTAATCTAACCGATTTAAGGGTTTTTGTTCCAGTTGTTTCCTCCAATAAACTTAAAAATCGAACAAAGATTCGAAAGTTTTGACTTCCTCAATTTCAAGATAAATATAAACAAAATACGTAATTTAATAGGCAAATAAAAGAAAACAGCCTGACCACAGTTTGCGGCTTTTCTCGAAATGTGTTTTAAGTGGTTAGCTACTGCGAGAAATCATCAGTATTCTCCTCTTTATTCTAATTTTGTGAACCTCGCTCAAAAGTCATGTTGTAATCGCCGATCACACCACTACTTGAACATTACGGACAGTCAGCGAAGAAGGGTGATAACTAAGGTTGAAAAATTATTTTTCGCGTTAATTAGTCCGCTTTCAAGGGCTGCAGGCGTATCAGTGCAATTATGTAAGGACAGGTAGCACACCAGCTGTTTTGTATTTTTACTGCAAATTATAAATGAATAGTTAAATTTTAAGTTTAATCCTTACGTTATGCAGCAATTATGTTGTGGCTACTGCACTATTTTACTCTTTTAGAACAAATGGAGTGTTGTAACTGATTGGTACCGTATTTCGTAAACTTCCAGGCTAGAGATGGTGGCATTCTGCAATACAACTAACGTCCGACGACGACAGTGAGAAACTATAGTGCAGACTGGATGGAGCAAACCTTGACCAATGCATGTACATGCATTCCATCTAATAGGCCGTGACACATGGTAACAGCTACATTATTGTCTCAGCAATTCTGTAGCAATTCTGTAGCAATTCTTAAGCTATGTGTTAGTTTCTCGGTTCTCTCGGCATTGTTATTAAAAAAGCGCTGCCTGCATTTCCCATTTTCTATAATAACACAGTGTTTAAAACTAATGCGAAGTTTACGACTAAATATTACTCCTTCGTCAAAAAAGGTTTATTCAAAAACTAAAAGTCTTAGCACTGCTGCTATGGCTAATTGATATTTCGTTTTTAGCCGGTTAAATAAAAACATCTGTTATAAACGAGGCCAAACAAATACCGAAAAATACCGATTATTCAGAACTAAAATATCTACGTCAGTTTTAACAGGCCGGTTTTTCCAACTCCTCTTAAGCGTCTAGCAGCCAGAAGTGCAGCGCTGTCGGACTCCGAAAAATAAATAGACGAATGTCGAACAGCACAACGTCGTGGCTAAAGTTTTTCAATTGGACGCCACTTTAGCGACTTGCGTGTCCTCAAAGCCAACGGCATCCTGTTTTCACCGAATGGACACCAATAAAGTACTAGTCGGTCCCAACGTTGTTTATTTTCGGAGATCGGGTGTTACCAGCGTACCGAAAAATGTGTCTTAGGTCTTTCAAAAAGTAAAACTAATTTAAAACGTAGTGAGGTCTTTACAATGAAAGTGACAGAATAGCAACCCTTGCCGAAAAATGTACGATAAGGACTCTTGGTTTTAATGTTTCGACGACCTGTTTTCACTTTCATATTTCGTGATAACGGGTTGAAATGTTATTGCAATATTCGTCATATTTTATGGATTTTACGGTTGAAGATTATCTTATAGAGGTCGCTCTATCCAGAGAAAAAGTAGGAAACTGAAAGTACACTTGGTTGTGTGTATACACTTCCCTGTTTTACCATTTTATGTTTAATTCACAACGCATGAACACTTGTCACGAAATGCCGTCCATCTGTATGAGAGTCATGCGTGTTAATAGCGCTTTACCATGCTGACAAGTAGACCTAGTGAAAACAATTGCACCTGTTTCAGTTCTTAACATAAGCTTTTCTTTCCTTTATCGTAGCATTTGAGGATGGTCATTGTAGGCCGAAACCGACTGTGTCGAAAATAAAAGAATAATGCCTAATAATAAATAAATCACCGTCTCTGCAGACGGAATGCTTATCTCAGGGGAGATCCATATGGCAGTCCGTATACTATGAAGCGGCAGAAGTCATGAGATTTCTCCCAACGTTGTGTCAGACCTTTTTTTTTTCAGGATAGCGCAGCAGTTCGACGTGGTATGAGCTTAAAATCACTGAGGCTAATTAATAATTGTTTTCGAGAGAGAGTAATGCGTTCAAGAATATAACTTAATTTTTGCATGTCGTTGAACGCAGTAACAATAACAAAGCCAACATATATAACAAAAGATCGGATAGCGCTGGAACGAAACCAAAGAATAAACACATCGTAAATAACATTCTTCACAGAATAAACGCCAATGTCCACTGAGCGATTTCGTTGTGTCACCAGGCGGATCCTACATGCTCGACAAGCTGATGGAAGTCAACTGCAGATATAATGAGTCTTGCTACCTCTGTAGCAGTCCATAATTGCGAAAGGGTTGTTGGTGCAGGATTTTGTGTACAAGCTGACCTCTCAATTATGTACCGTGTCGGGCGATCTGGGTGGGCAAATCATTCACTAGAATTGTGCAGAATGTTCTTCAGACCAATCGCGAACAATTGTGGCCTGGTGACGTGGCGCGTTGTCTTCCATAAAAATTCCATCCTTGTTTGTGAACATGAAGTCCGTAAAAAATGGTCTCCAAGTAGCCTAACATAACCATTTTCAGTCAACGATCGGTTCAATTGGATCTGAGGACCCAGTCTGTCTGATGCAGCCTACGCCATAATGGAGCCACCACCAGCTTGCTCAGTGCTTGTTGATAAGTTGGGTCCGTGGGTTTGTGGGGTCAATGCCACACTCGAACCCAACCGTCGTCTCTTAGGAACTGATACTGGGACTCATCTGACCAGGTTACGGTTTCCCTGTCGCCTGAGATCAAACCGATGTAGTTACGAGTCCAGTGTCGTGCTGTTAGCAAAGGCACTTGCGTCGGTCGTCTGCTGTCATTGCCCATTAACCACAATTTCGCCGCACTTTCCTAACGGATACGTTTTCCGTACGTCCTACATTGATTTCTCTGGTTGTTGCACACAATATTGTTTGTCTTTAGCAATGACAACCCTACGCAAACACCGCTGCTCTCGATAGTTAAGTGAAGGCCATTGGCCAATGCGTTGTCCTCGGTGAGAGGTAATACCTGAAATATAACGTTCCATGCAGCTAGCTTCCACTGCAATTCCGTATTCAAACACTGTTAATTCGCGCCGTGCGATTTAGTTCTTCTTGTAAGTAGCCTGGTTCACAAATATTATTGGCCCTATCCACTAATGTTTTTATGACCCACCTGTTTTGCCTAGGGTGGTGGTTTGAGTTCTTATGGAGGTAGCGATCAGTATGTGTACCTTTCCTGTAGACCCTTATCAAATGGGCGGATGGGACCTTTACGAATGGCCTTTGCAAAAAATGGTTATACGAAAAACGAGATTAACCGAGCACTTCACCCAAATAGAAAAATGCCTAAAAATAGGAGAGAGCAACAACCATCAGCTGGAAAAGTGTTTCTTCCGTTCATCCATAATATCACGGATCGCATTGGGAAAGTACTAGCCAAGTTTCACGTAGAGACCATTTTCAGACCTACTAAGAAAATTAGTGAATGCCTAAGATCAACAAAAGATGCTCGTCACCCCCTAGCCACCCCAGGGGTATATAAAATTCCGTGCAGTTGTGGCAGGGTTTACATAGGAACTACAAAAAGAAGCATCAATACACGGTTGACGGAGCACAAAATAAACTGTCCCTTGGGACATATCGACAAATCGGCAGTAGCTGAACATGTTTTTAAGGATGGAAATCACGAAATAAAATTTGGTGAAACCAGCGTGCTAGCGAGGACGTCGCATTATTATACACGTATGTGTAGAGAGGCAATTGAAATCCACAAACATCAATACAATTTTAATCGTAAAGAAGAAGGATTAAAATTGGATAAGATATGGCGGTCGACGTTGCATCAATCACTTGACAATCGATTGCCTGCAATCGAGAGAACAGACGATAGCCAGAGATAGCTGCACATCGACGCCACGTGACGTGCGGTGGCGCCCTCTACGATATCCATATAAGCGGCGGCCCCAGCTCCTAGCAGCCAGTCGTTGACTCATCTCCGAAGATGTTCTCCGTAGTTGAGAACGAAACGTCAGGGAGAAGAAGTTTTACAGGCTTTTGAATTGAATTATCTGAGTGCAGATGACAGCACCCTCAATTTATACCTGTTGTACACGATACGTCCGCCGTCTCTGTACATCCATATCGCTGTCCCAAGATCTTTGTCACCTCAGTGTATTTGCTATAAAACTTCACCATCGTCTTTACTCCTCTTATGTACTTTTACTGTCTCACCAACACTAAGTGCAAACAAGCAGCATTCAGTTTCGCGGTGGGAACTGGTCATAATGCTTTTATTCAGCTCTGTGGATTCTGTAAGCGGATGAGCCGTATACAGCCAGTAAATATGTTGCAACCACTGCTTCAGTATGGCTGGACCTATGTCATGAGAGGCTGTGATACTGAGAATCAACCTTCGGAGGGAGGAGGGAGGTTGCCAGATTTTTGAATAGATTCCAGCAGTCCGCACTATTCCGATGTGTCAGTCTCTGTCACCATGGAAGTTCTTCTTTGGTGACAAAATTTGGCCTACAATAACAGCCCTTCTTCTAGTTGGGCTCTTCCGTATATTATCTTCAGTGCCGAAAATTCACCGATTTCTTTCCCAGTCTTTCTCCTATCTTCTCAGCATCCTTCTGTGACACCTATATCAGACGTTTAGATTCTCTTTTATTTCGGTTCTCTCACATGCCACGATTCACTTCCACACACTGCTGTGCTCCAGATAAGCCACCTTATACACCAGCGCGTCAAAAAGGTTGAAATGTGTGTGATTCCTAACGTTGGTTGGTTGGTTTTTGGGGGGAGGAGACCAGACAGCGAGGTCGTCGGTCTCATCGGATTAGGGGCGGATGGGGAAGGAAGTCGGCCGTGCCCTTTGAAAGGAACCATCCCGGCATTTGCCTGGAGCGATTTAGGGAAATCACGGAAAACCTAAATCAGGATGGCCGGACGCGCGAGATTCCTAAGGGACCAAACTGCTGAGGTCATCGGTCCCTAGACTTACACACTACTTAAACTAGCTTAAAGTAACTTATGCTAAGAACAACACACACACCTATGCCCAAGGGAGCATTCGAATCTCCGGCGGGAGGGGCCGCGCAATCCGTTTCATGGCGCCTCAAACCGCTCGGCCACTCCGCGCTGCCCTGCGTCTCAGATTACGGCTCAACATTTATACTAATCAACTTATTTTGGCGAGGATAGCTTACTTTGTCTACGCTAGAATATTTCTTATATTCTACTTGCTTCATCCTTCATGCTTAATTTTTCTTCAGAGGTAGCGAATTCCTTCACTTCTATTTCATGGTACTCCATTTTGTATCTCAGCTTTACCCTTAATCTCATTTCTGCTACGCCTTTTTCTTCAGTGTACTTTGAATCCATATTATGTGCTCAGTAGAGTGAGTTTTGTGCAGTGAGTTCTGTACATAACGACCGCAGTATCATCAGCGAATCTTGTGGTGTTACCTTCTCACCCTGAATTTCCATCTCGATTAAGTTTCTGTTTGTTTTCTTCAAGTCTTGGCACAATATTATTCTGGCAGCCACTTTCAGATCGATGTTCAGACAGAGCTGCTTAAATGATAAGGTCTGACCCAGCGTAACACAAGCACTACAGTATTAAAAGCATCCGGACCCCCTCTCCAACGAGGAATACACCGGTAGATGCCACGAGCGGAGGAACCGCTAGCACGGGAGTAGGTGGAAAGTATTGCGTCGTCAGAAGAGAAGCAGCAAGAGCCCAATGGATCGGACCAAACAGTTCAGAGAGCTCTGACATGGACTACTCATTGGATGTCGCCCGAATAATAAATCCATCAGGGACATTTTAACACTTCTAAAGCAATCCATGTGGACCGCTGGTCATGTGACTGTGAAGAGGAAATTAACAACCACAGCTAAATCAAGGGTCGGAAAATCTCATTTATTGACGGAGAGCGACCGTCGACATTGCGAAAGACGGTTGTAAAACATCGCACGAAATCAGTGTAAGGAATTATTCGAATGCGGTGGTACGGTGGAGCATATTCACATAAGCCACGCACTTCTGCAGTCAACACTAAGCGGTGCTTGAGATGGTGCAAAGAGTGACGCCAAGAGACAGCGGATAAATGGAAAGGAGTGATTTGAAACGATGTGTCACGCTGTACCCTATGGCAATCTGATGGATGGTTTGGTTTTGACTAATTCATGGAAAGCGTTATAGTTATGATGTAGTCCCCTTATTGTACTTAAGAAACAGTAAATGCTGAAAAGTATGAACACATTTTATAGGATACTGTACTGTGTACAGTAGAGAAACAGTTCGGATAAGATGGTTGTTTGTATCAGTATGAGAATTCATCCTGTCACAAAGCGGCATCTGTGAGGCAATGGTTTGTGGACAACAAATTCCTGAAACGGACTGGGATACACAGATAGAGATGGGGCCCTTCCACGCCCGCAGCAACGTGGTGACCAAACCATAAGTTCTACTGTCACCTCCGTCAACATGTTAGTTATCTAATAGGTGGGCCAAAGGGTGCTGGGCTGTGATGTTATACGTGCGTCTGGGTAAGACTACGCATTAACACGGTCCATCAGGTGATAGTGGACGAAACGCGAATGAGGGTAGCAATTTGAAGAGCAGAGGGAAAAAAGTGACACGGCTCGTGCAGTGGAAAAAAAAACCTCTGCGACAGTGGGATGGGTAGTAAGAGCAGTAGGGACTTACTAGCTGCTATAGTTCAAGCAAGGTTGGGTCTGTTAGTATGGTTATCATGCATCATTACCGTGGCAGGTGATGGCAATGTATCCGAGTTTGCTGCAGCTGCTGGATTCCTGGAATAATCAGGATCGTTATATAGTAGTGGGAGATCGGCCACAGATCATCTCACTGTGTGGGGGATGTGTGGAGCTTGTCTGCATGCAGTGTACGGTACGGCTTCCCTGCGTGGTGCCAGTTATTTGGCAAGTGTGTTCCAACTGGATATCCAGTAATGGTGGCTGATTAACAGGGGCTCACCTGTACCGTTGTGTATGCGTGAACTTGGCCATAGATGTTAGGTTCTTACAAGTATGTCTTTTGGTCTTTCATGTTTCCATCTACGGTTGTGGTCGTAGTTCCCCAGATTCAGTATAAACGGGTTCTGCGAATGTCTGGAGTTTCTGTATAGTCTTGTGGTGAGTTTGTGGATTACCTCCGTGAGAGTCTCGAGTCGGTATTCCCGCTGAAGGTCCGCGATGCGTATGTATCGTGGGCCATTCCTTATGACTTTGAGTGCTTTGTTTTGTATGATATGCAGACGGCGCAGGCGTGTGGGCGCAGCGTATCCCCAGACAGGGGCTGCGTACGTCATCAGGGGTCTAATAAGTGTCATGTACATGGACCTCGACACTCGTCTGTTGAGTGTGCTACGCCTGTTGAGCATAGGGTAGATCTGTTTGAGCCTGACGCTTCCTCGGTTGGTCATGTGTTGTACGTGGTCCCCCCAGAGTAATTTTCGGTCCAGCCAGGCACCGGGGTATATTACGTTCTCGCGGTAACGTATTGGGCGTGCATCTAGAGTTATTGGTCTGCAGTATCGGTGTTTGCGCAGTTGCTTCGGTCTTCTAGTGAACAGAACGGCTTCGTACTTGTCGACGTTTACTCTAACACGCCATTGGGCTACACAGAGTCCGGACTCAATCAAATGGAACACTTTTTTGTATGAGTCAGATGACCACCTTCGCACTGGGGCCCGCTGTCCAGCGCCACTACCTTCTCTGGTGTCGGCTTTGAGGAATAATGGGCTGCCGTTCCTGCACAGATTTAGAAATAGCGGCTCCGGGTCACGAAAACTGACATTGGCTAGGAGAGTGGTGTGCCATCATAAAGGCCAAGGATGGACAGTCCACCCATCCTGTGCTGTCATAAAGGCGTAGGGTAGACTACCCCTGCCAGAAACTCCCATATTAATGTTCACTATGAGGTATCCGGATATTTTTACCCAGATAGTGTATGCGTAGGCTTTCAGTACATCTACCTTTATTCGTTCACCATGTCCAGTTGAATTTATACACTACTGGCCATTAAAATTCCTACACCACGAACATGACGTGCTACAGACGCGAAATTTCACCGACAGGAATAAGATGCTGTGATATGCAAATGATTAGCTTTTCGGAGCATTAACACAAGGTTGGCGCTGGTGGCAACACGTACAACGTGCTGACATGAGGAAAGTTTCCAACCGATTTCTCATACACAAACAGCAGTTGTCCGGCGTTGCCTGGTGAAACGTTGTTGTGATGCCTCGTGTAAGGAGGAGAAATGCGTACCATCACGTTTCCGACTTTGATAAAGGTCGGATTGTAGCCTACCGCGATTGCCGTTTATCGTATCGCGACATTGCTGCTCGCATTGGTCGAGATCCAATGACTGTTAGCAGAATATGGAATCGGTGGGTTCAGGAGAATAATACGGAGCGCCGTGCTGCATCCCAACGGCCTCGTATGACTAGCAGTCGAGATGACAGGAATCTTATCCGCATGGCTGTAACGGATCGTACAGCCACGTCTCGATCCCTCAGTGAACAGATGGGTACGTTTGCAAGACAACAACAATCTGCACGAACAGTTCGACGACGTTTGCAGCAGCATCGACTATCAGCTCGGAGACAATGGCTGCGGTTACCCTTGACGCTGCATCACAGACCGGAGCGCCTGTGATGGTGTACTCAACGACGAACCTGGGTGCACGAATGGCAAAACGTCATTTTTTCGGATGAATCCAGGTTGTTTGCAGCTTCATCATGGTCGCATCCGTGTTTGGCGACATCGCGGTGAACGCACATTTGAAGCGTGTACTCGTCATCGCCATACTGGCTTATCACCCGGCGTGATGGTATGGGGTGCCATTGATTAGACGTCTCGGTCACCTCTTGTTCGCACTGACGGCACTTTGGAAAGTGAACGTTACATTTCAGATGTGTTACGACCCGCGGCTCTACCCTTCATTCGATCCCGGCAAAACCCTACATTTCAGCAGGATAATGCACGACCGCATGTTGCAAGTCTTGCACGGGCCTTTCTAGATACAGAACATGTTCGACTGGTGCCCTGGCCAGCACATTCTCCAGATCTCTCACCAACTGAAAACGTCTGGTCAATGGTGGCCGAGCAACTGGCGCGTCACAATACGCACGCCAGTCACTACTCTTGATGAACTCTGGTATCGTGTTGAAGCTGAATGGGCAGCTGTACCTGTTCACGTCATCCACGCTCTGTTTGACTCATAGCCCAGGCGTATCAAGGCAGTTATTGCGACCAGAGGTGGTTGTTCTGGGTACGATTTCTCAGGATCAATCCACCCAAATTGCGTGAAAATGTAATCACATGTTAGTTCTAGTACAATATATTTGTCCAATGAATATCCGTTTATCATCTGCATTTCTTATTGATGTAGCAATTTGAATGGCCGGTAGTGTAATACTGACGATGTGAGGCAGTAATTCTTCTTTTCTTGCACCTGTAGATAGCCAGCGAACTCGAGTCTAGTCTAAGTGCCCAGTTTGGTACGATGCTCCGAAATACAGTTCGACTCCGTAATGTATGATCACCGCAGCGTCGCGCCCATCCTCGTGCTGTTGAGGCACCGCTGAGTGGGTACTGCCCCTGCCGGTATTCGAGCTGGAACGCCGATCCCGTCGCCGCAGGAGTTGGGGGGAGGCGGCACGGAGCACGCATGCGCGCTGCCGGGCCGGCGTGCGCCGCGACGGTCCGCCGCCTCCACCCCCGCCGCCTCCGCCGCCGCCGGCAGTACACCTGTGGCTGCAGACGCGACCGCCGCCGCCTGCAGCTCCGACGCAGCTCGCCCTGGTCCCGCGTGGCATGGCACGACTCTAGCCGCCGCCTCCAGCGACCGACGCTGCCTCCAGCGACCGACGCCTGCCGCCTGCCACCTGCCACCGCGACGCCAGTCACCCGCCTCTCGCCGTCGCCACCGCCACCGCCACAGTTGCCCATGGCTTTCTCCGGCGTCGCCTACCTGCTGCTCGCCTCTTCAGCAGCGTTCTTCAGCTACGGCCTAGCCGGTGAGTACCACTTTCTTATCTTTGTAGCCGTAAATCTCTGCCAGCTCGTCACATATACTCTCTGAACTAAGTGTAACTTTATCTGATTACCAATTCGGGTGTATTGTCGGTGGCTCTTACTTCTCATAATCGATTTCGAAAATGTACAATTTCCTCTTGTGGCAATCCAAGTAAATCGAAACAATGAAGTACACAAAATTATCCAAAATCAGTGCATTGATTGTTATTATCGCTTCAATACTAAGTATGACGACAAGTAGGTGAACTACCATTAGTAACGCATGATCGAATTACAGCTCTAACAAGAATCACAAAATATCGCTACCGTTCGATGTTGGCATTCATTATCAAGATTACATTACATCTTCCACAGCGTGTTGTTGTACTGATTAAGACACGAAACGCCGATAATGGTTTCAACTCCTTATTCGCCCAACATGATTATTTACATTACCCTCGGTAACCCAAAAAAAAAAAAAAAAAAAACCGGAGGTGATTATCAGAACGGCACCTTAAACGTACAACGGTTGTTTGTGATTCCCATCCTTTTACAAAAAACGTTGCCTAGACCCTTTAGGGCTCAGATTTTGATCTCCTCATCCATTTTCACTTTCCCTAATTTCCTACATAGCTCCAGAATAGTGCCATAACGTTTTGCCTACCCCCTTTTGTTCGAGAAGATCACAACGGCTGTGTTTTGCTCATATTCCTCACCAACGACTATGTTGCCCTCTGTGCAATGAACCCACCGAGAAAGAGACATCATCACATGAGAAATGATCTTAAGAAAATTCTCAGGTCGGCTGTATTTAATACCATTATGGCGTTTCTAATTTTTGAATAGTTATTGTCCAAACTAAAAATACTTCGACACAAAACGCATTTTACTCTATTTGTACACTTAGTGTACACAACACCGTGACACATACACTCGTTCCCGCTAAACGTTCGACAGCCTCCAAGAGTTGTTTGAGCTGGTGACCCAGTAACATTATTTAGTGTCTGTACATGATGTAGTGTCCAACAGACCTAATCACGATAGCATAAGCGTGCAACTTTTACTGATAGCAGTGTTTCTTTACAGAATTGTGCTGTTTGATAACGTACAGATTATATCATACTGTTAAAATAAGTCTGGGAATGTCGTGTACACAAAAATGTGACCAACATGGACAATTCATTTGAAAGAATAAAACTTCTCAAAGTGACTGTTTTGAATCATCTAAGTCTCATGAGCTTATGGCACTTATAGTTGCTGTTGTACCTAACAATGTAGCTAAGAACAATAGAAAAGTACGTTAGCATTCTTTGCATGAAATGTGTTCTTATTTTCAGAGTTATCTGCAAAAGTAATTAATGGTAAATTCTGCAATATTCTATGATGGTGCCACTAGCTACGGTGAAATAGGATGAGCTGCTTAATTCATTCCGTAGTTCGGCAATGAATATTAATAGATGATTTTCCAAAGCCAGAGTAAGCTCGGCCAGTCAGCACTTACGTAATACACTTCCGCCAAGTTAATTGTCAGATTTTCAACAGATATTTAATCATTACTTACTGTTAAACTTTCCTATAAATGCAGACTTCCTGTATTCAAAACACTGGTTCAAACAACTTCTTCACCTTTTAGAGAGTGTGCCTTTCATCTCCAGCGTATTCATCCCAAACTTTATCACAGTGTCTTAACTAAGTTTTCTGGACCCAGATTTGAGTCTGCGAGTAAGTAATGTGTTTCTGGATATTTGGTTAAACTTCTGACATTCCTGTTAGGTAATGGCAGAGAATAAATGTTGCGGCAACGACTAAGTCTGTCGACGCAATAATAGTCAGACCATAGTCTGTAATCGAATTACACTGGACGCGGACATCCTGATTTTTTTGAGACTGTTGTGATGATTGCCTTTCTCTGTCGCTATGTCTCTCTGGGCTACGTATATACCTCGGTTGTCGACGGTTCGTACGCAACCTTACCTGAGTATTCCTTATTGTGTTGATCAGTGTGGCTCTTCTTCCCCTGTAAATTTTTATCGCTTGGCTTGCTTGTTTTTATCTTTAACTGCTTCATTAAAAAAGAACGTTTCTAGACACTGAAACTGTAGCTCACCGGAAAAACAAAATGTGACAGCACGGGTACGCCTAAAAATAATATTATTTGTTTATAATTCATTCATGCTTGATGAATCCGAACTCCACTGAAGAAATTTAAGAGTCCGTTCGTAAATATTTTCTGAATATATGGTCTCATGTGGCTTGTCAGTAACTGAATTACGAGGGTAAGTCAATTATTATCCGCAAAGTAGTTATAAAATTGTATAGTAATCAAATAGGAAACTTACAAGAACATCTTTCTTCGACATAGTCTCCTTGCATTTCAACGCACTTGGTCCATCGTTGTACGAGCTTCCTGATGCCCTCATAAAAGAAGGTTCTCGGTTGAGCTGATAGCCAGGAATGCACCGCTTCTTTCACTGCTTCGTCCGAGGAAAGTCGAAACGGCTCCTTAAATGCCTGTCTGAGTGGATCAAACAAGTGATAGTCAAAAGAGGCAAGATTGGGACTGTATGGAGTATGATGCAGTACTTCAAATTTGAGTTTCTGGAGCGTTTCGGCAGTGTAGGGAGCAGTATGCGGACGAGCGTTGTCGTGCAACAACACAACACCTTTTGACAGCAATCCTCGGCGTTTTCACGCTTTAGCCTGGTAGTAAGCATCTCACTGCAACGTACACTACTTACTTTTGTGACCCTTACCCCATAAAACCGTAAGCATCAGTTTTCCTGCGGACGGTTGGGTCTTGAACGTTTTCTTGCACGGCGAATTAGGATGTTTCCATTCCATATTCTGCCGTTTAGTCTCCGGCTCGTAATGATGGATCCATGTTTCGTCACCAGTAATGATCCTGGCTAATAAGTTGTCCCCATCGTTACCAAAGCGATCCAAATGCTTTTGGCATATGTCCAAGCGCGTCTGTTTATGCAACTGTGTGCGTTGTTTTGGGACCCATCTTGCACAAACTTTATGAAATCCAAGTCTGCTGTAGATGCTATCGTAGGCAGAATCGTGACTAATTTGCAAACGATGTGCCACTTCGTCAATAGTTAATCGTCTGTCTAAGAGAATCATTTCGCTTGAACACTCAATGATTTCTTCATTTGTGGCGGTAAACGGTCATCTGGCTCCTTCATCGTGCGTAACACTTGTGCGACCATTTCGGAACTTTTCAGTCTATTGGTAGACACTCCATTGCGACTGTGGTGTCACCACCAGACACCACACTTGCTAGGTGGTAGCTTTAAATCGGCCGCGGTCCATTAGTACATGTCGGACCCGCGTGTCGCCACTGTCAGTGATCGCAGACCGAGCGCCACCACACGGCAGGTCTCGAGAGACGGACTAGCACTCGCCCCAGTTGTACGGATGACTTAGCTAGCGATGCACACTGACGAAGCCTCGCTCATTTGCAGAGCCGATAGTTAGAATAGCCTTCAGCTAAGTCAATGGCTACGACCTAGCAAGGCGCCATTAACATTACATAGCTTGTATCTAAAGAGTCTCACTTGTATCGTCAAGAGCGATGTACCACAAGGATGGATTAAAGTTAAGTATTCCAGGAGCTACGTACTTTTCTTTATAGCATTCATTACGTATCCTGTTTCAGACCTATCTACTAGCCTGCGTGAGTTAACGCGTGCCTTTCGGCTACTTCCGAGTGGCGTGGCTGTCTTGTTACGCCACAACAGCGACAAAACACTGTTCCCGTACTGTACCGAAAGTCTTCTACGAATTTCTGCGCCTGATACGCCTTCCGACTACAAAAAACGGATAACTGAACGTTGCTCTTCTTTGGTGGAAATAGACAGTGGAGCAGCCATGATTGACAGCACGGCAGCGATAACGAAACTAGCCTAGCGCTTGAAAATTGGGAAGATATAACAACAAATAAACAAAGCATGCGTCATTAACGCAAAACTACAGTACTAACAAAATAAACAAAAATATAACTAAATTGCGCATAATAATTGACTTACCTCGTAATTAGATTTCTTACTCTCGTTTATTTTTGTGTTTGTATTGCACTGGATATACCTGCACAACAGTGCAAATGTCGATGTATTGCGCTGTCGGTATTGTCTCAAAACTAACTTTCGGTTCCTGTTGAGGACTAAAGTCCTCAATCTTGCATTCAGTTCTGCTCGGTTCTGTCTAGGGCTTATGTTTCCGGGAGCGTTAGTTGTGCTTAACGTTAATACGCAGCGGTATCGGCAGGCTCAGTGATGAAGAGTTGGGTGACATACAACTCGTGTGTTTGTTCAGTGAATGCACTGGAAGAGGAACACAACGACGCTATGTTGATTTGTTCCCGAAGCGACGACAAGCACATCACAGACGACGTCACCCGGTTGCCTTCCCGTAAGTTGTCCGAGCAGAACACAGTAGCTTTGTATCTGAGGGTTCTTGCATTACCGATACTCCCCTTTCTGCGTTGTACGTTCTCCTTACTGCATATTAAAGGGTTTTTCACTGTTATGACGATATTTACGGCGGAAAAGGCGTAACTGTAATAACAAACCGAATAAATCATAATTACAATAAAATCACTATCGAGCACTAGAGTAGGTTTCTCGCACCAAAACACTTATCCGAACAACTTCCGAAATTTTGTCCGTCGAGTTCGGATGCACAGTGTGCAACTACTTGTTATATCGACAAGACACCACGTATAGTCAGATGCTCATTCATTTGTGTATCTCAGACAGCCAGGCAAGCCCTCCCCATTTTTCTGCACTTATCCTATACAAGGTTCCTCTCCTGAGAGCTGTCAACCGCATTTTTTCTAGTCTTTCGGCAGATATTTGCAATTTTGGTTTTGCGATGGTATAGCTGGAGTCATCCAAACAAATACAATTCATCACGTCTTCCATGCGACGCCCAAACTCGACAGAGAGCGACGGTTTGTTTTCCATTACGAACTAAACTATTTTTAATGCGAAATTTTATGTCCTAATTCGATAGAGCAGTCAGAAATGTGTGAAGAACGATGTTCATTTTATCAGTTCATAGTAACAAAGACATTTTAACACGAAGAATAGCAAGTACTCCAGCACCGAGCGAGTAGCGCCGGTGCACGATGGTAGTAGGCAGTGCGGCTCATGGGCCTTACTCAGCCGCTGCTGAAGTACTGGTTATTCTTCGTGTTTCACTCTCCCTGTTAATACACACTGATAAAACGAATATCTTACTAGACTAATTTGGGGTCGCTCTATCGAATGGGCACGTAAAATTCAGTTTAAATAATAGCTTCCTTCGTAACGGGAAACAAATCGATGGGTTCCATCGACAATGGGCGTCGCATGAAAGATGTGATGAGCAGTATTTGTTCCGGGTGGCTCCAGCTACACGTCGCAAAAACGAAACTGCAGATATCTTCCGAAATACCAGAGAAATTGCGCCGGACGACTCTTATAAAGGATAGACGGTATAGCTGGAAAGGCGAATTCCACTTGCATTCAGCGCTCGTGTGTAATCGTATTGTAAGTGCGAAAACAAAACTTATCTACGTATAATTCGTGCTCGACTCTCTGATATAAGTAGGAAGTTCTATAATAGATCGTGAGTATTATCTGCGAATATTTCTTCGGTTCCTGACTTATAGATCACAATAGCTTGTCCGAAACACTGAAAGCGGTGATCATATCTGAAGCATGACACCGTACGACAGTGGCTTGAATTTATCGCTGGCAGACTGAAATCACAGTTTAATCGCTGGAGATCGCTCAATAAACAAACACGTTCTCAACTGTGATTCTTCAGTTTCTCCCGACGTATTTCTTGCTCGAACAATCCATGGATGTACTGCCGGTCCATAGTGTCTCTCTTCATGCTCTTCATGCTGCGATATATCTCCTCCCCGTAGAGGTATATGATGTGATTCTTCAGTTTCTCCCGGCGTATTTCTTGCTCGAATAGTCCACGGGTGTACTGCTGGTCCTTAGTGACACTATGTACCGACAGTACACCCGTGGATTGTTCGAACGTTCTCAACTATGGTTCAAATGGATCTGAGCACTATGGGACTTAACATCTATGGTCATCAGTCCCCTAGAACTTAGAACTACTTAAACCTAACTAACCTAAGGACATCACACAACACCCAGCCATCACGAGGCAGAGAAAATCCCTGACTCCGCCGGGAATCGAACCCGGGAACCCGGGCGTGGGAAGCGAGAACGCTACCGCACGACCACGAGATGCGGGCCGTTCTCAACTGTCTATTGCCGTGAATGGATTTTGTTTTTCATTAGTTTCACTCCATTCATGTCGTTATGTTATTCGAATAAGAAACTGTTTCAGATACAATATTTTGAAGACAACAATTTGTTTAAGATCGTCCTTTAAAATCGGTAGACTAATAGAAATGAGATACGAGGACTACATTGCTGTATTGTTACTAGATGCTCATAAATATAAATACATGCGTTCAGCAACCAGTTTGTAGATTTCTGGAAGATTCAAACTGTATGCCAGACGGGACTCGAACCTGGGACCTCTGTCTTTCGCAGCCAAGTACCCTACCGACAGAGCTATCCAAGCACTACCCAGGACCCATCCTCACAGGGGCGGGAAAATGTTAAGCTGTGAGGACAAGTCATATGTCCTGTTCGGGTAAGTTCAGTTTCTAGGGCACTTGAGGGCGAAAGGCAAAAGTACCAGATTCGATTTGTAGACTCTCCACTATATTTTGTTTCTGTATAGAATTTAGCCCGACTTTACCTCCTACTCTATGAAATTCTATCTATTACCAAAACTATGTACCCAAAAACTGTTATCCAGTTTAAACTCGTATATTAGTCTATGACTAAACATAACCTAATTTGGACTGAAATGTAACTGATCTGAATGCAACTTATCTTATATTAAATGCGCAACTGAAGTAAAACAGTTATCTGGCCCTACTCAAAATTTACATTTGCCTCGCGTCTCTCGAAAACACAACAGCAAATAGCAGGCAGGCAGATGCTAGCTAGATTTCCATTTCTAAATAAAATTTCCAACTGTTGCATACCACATGTCGTAATGTGTAGGCTAATAATTAACAGTAAGTGCGGAGAGTAATTATTCCTATGAAATTATATTCCAAGACAACTATTTTAGAATGAAGTATGTATTCAAACGCCCACCTGGCTAGCCGTGCGGTCTAACGCGCTGCTTCCCGAGCGGGAAGGCGTGCCGGTCCCCGGCACGAATCCGCCCGGCGGATTAGTGTAGAGGTCCGGTGTGTGCCGGCCAGCCTGTGGATGGTTTTTAAGGCGGTTTTCCATCTGCCTCGGCGAATGCGGGCTGGTTCCCCTTATTCCGCCTCAGTTACACTACATCGGCGATTGCTGCGCCAACGCTGTCTCCACGTGCGCATACACCATAATTACTCTACCACGCAAACATTGGGGCTACACTGGTCTGGAATGAGACGTTCCCGAGGGAGTCCACTGGGGGCCGAGCCGCACAGTAACCCTGGATTCGGTGTGGAGCAGCGGTGGGGTGAGTGCAATGCTGTAGCCTGTTGTGGGGTTGTGTACCATCGAGGGCTACGGCGAGGACGAAGCTTCAAATTAAATTGGTTCAAATGGCTCTGAGCACTATGGGACTTATCATCTATGGTCATCAGTCCCCTAGAACTTAGAACTACTTAAACCTAACTAACCTAAGGACAGCACACAACACCCAGCCATCACGAGGCAGAGAAAATCCCTGACCCCGCCGGGAATCGAACCCGGGAACCCGGGCGTGGGAAGCGAGAACGCTACCGCACGACCACGAGATGCGGGCGGGGACGAAGCCTCTCCGTCGTTTCTAGGTACTCAGTTCAATACATACATACATACATAAATAAATGTTTTCAAAGACCTTCACACGCAACATAGGTCTGAACAATACTATACTTAACAAAGTCAATAGTGATTTAAAGAGGGTACAATATCAACAGAGAATTTCTATAAAAATCAAACAGATTACCCATTTAATATGTTAATGCATGACTCAGGGAAGTGGGGGTGGCCTTTCTCTCAGCTCTGAGCAAGTGAACAACGTTAGCTAGCTACCAATAATTGTTGTTGTTGTTGTGGTCTTCAGTCCTGAAATTATTTCTACAAATTAGGTGGGCAGTGCTGCAGTCTTACCTCAAACTCCTGCTCTTCAAAACGTAATAACATCATTCAAAACTTATATTCCCTTCGCTTTCCAATATATAAGGCAACGGCGTAGGCGCAGTGGATACACCGGGTCCCGTGAGATCACCGAAGTTAAGCGCTGTTGGGCGTGGCCGGCACTTGTATGGGTGACCATCCAGCCCCCGTGCGCTGTTGCCAGTTTTCGGGGTGCACTCAGCCTCCTGATGCCAATTGAGGAGCTACTCGACCGGATAGTAGCGGCTTCGGTCAATAATACCATCATAACGACCGGGAGAGCGGTGTGCTCATTCCACGCCCCTCCTATCCGCATCCTCCTCGGAGGATGACACGGCGGTCGAATGGTCCCGGTAGGCCACTCGTGGCCTGAAGACACTTTCCAGTACATACGTCATATTCATGATTGCTGTTCTTACAATAAATCTTTCTTCATCTAACAGATACAAATCACAAGTCAACACAGCGCTATTAAATGCCACACTTCAACTAAGAATATACCAGACTGAGCAGAGGCAACGACTGTGCCACGACAAGACCAAAGACTGTTTAACAGTAACGTAACTTGCTCTCTCTCTCTGAGGTGCACTTCGATAACATACAAAAACCAAAAAAACAAAAAAAAAAAAAAACATGACCATCTCACAGAGTACAGTCGCGGTTCGGCACAATTTTAATCTACCACGAAGTTTCAAATCAGCATACACTCAGTGCAGCGTGTAAATTCATTCTGAGAGCAATCAGCCTTTTCCTTGACTCATATTCCACATTCCACCTAAAGTAGTATACCCTGTACTGCTGTAAATCCTTACACCACACGCTAATGACACGTGTCTTGCAAATCTTTTTGACGTCAAAAAGTTGTATTGGCCTAAGGAGAGCGGCCCCTTTCTGAAATCCTGCGCTCTCTCCGCTTGGCGAAATCTATTTAATTTTCCGTACGCCATTAGGGAGCCGCGAACCGCACCCTCTCCCCTGTATTTCCCCTGTGGTGTTTGCTGGCAGCGGTCCACGGTACGCGATGTTCGCCGTATGATTAACTGCCTCAAATACTCCCTCCAAGCGGAATGCGTTTTTTAATCATCCGCATCGCGCCGTCCTGTTAAGCTGAAGCATGGTTGCTGGAGATGAAATAGCTCTGTCATTAATTAAATGTCTTTGCGTTGGGCAAAGCAAAGAACGTATTCGAGTACACAAGCCTTTTTTCGTAATGCCACGCCGATTCCTTTTGGTATTCAGTTTATATAGAGACGTTGAGAAATCTTGGATGCCAGTCAGAGCTACAGGGAGGTGTGCGATAAACCGGCCTCGAATACAGCCTGCTCGCCATTTACGCAGCGAATTATTACCCGCCATGGGCAAATACAACAACAAATAGATAAAGATGTAATAATTAGATAATAAGAAATAATAAATAAGGTCATGGGAAGACCTATATTTACTGAACTAAATGGCTCTAAGCACAATGGGACTTGACTTCTCAGGTCATCAGTCCCCTAGAACTTATAACTACTTAAAGGTAACTAACCTAAGGACATCACACACATCCATGCCCGAGGCAGGATTCGAACCTGCGACCGTAGCGGTCGCGCAGTTCCAGACTGTAGCGCCTAGAACCGCTCCACTTCGGCCGGCTTTACTGAACTTATCTTGTCTTTTACATTACTTAATATGCTGAACATTATTTCATTGTGCTTCCACGCACTTTTGCGCGCGCCCTAACATGTTAATAAACATTTTGTGTTGCTCTGCCGCATCCATTCTCAAAATTCCACCTCCAATATTGTCCTTCAAGTCTTCTAATTTTGTTGGGTTATTTGTGTACACTTTTCCCTTAAGACTGCCTAACAAATAAAAGAGGCACAAGTGGTTAGGTTCGGCGAAGGCGGCGGCCAAAGTCCTTTGCTGACAGTTCTTTCTTCCGTGAGTCTTTCATGAATTCGTGATATTGACTTGGGTGAAGTGTGACAAGTTAACCCAACCTGTAGAACGACAGCATACTTACGTTCATGAGGGGGGGGGGGTTAACTGCGCATAAAATTCCTGAAAGATCATGTACACACAGCAGTGTCTACTCTTGTTTCAAAAAATGTGGGACACGTAATCTGACATACTGGCCCATACCCCACACTCCAACTTTTTCAGCGTACAGCTGATCCTTATAAATCCTATAGTGATTGTTTTCCAGTATCTGGTGTTCTTGGAATTCACATCTCCTGTCAGCTGTAACCAGGCTTCATCACTCGTGAAATACTGCAGAGGATCTAACATTCCACTCTAAATTGTTTGACATAGCCACGCACAGTAGTTCCTACGTTTTGCCTTGTCTTCTGCCTTCAGTTCTTGGAAACATGCCATTTTGTAGGGCTTGATCCCTATACGGGTCCGCAGCTCGTGGTCTAGGGACTAGCGTTGGTGTCTCTGGATCATGGGGTCTCGGGTTCGATTCCCGGCCGGGTTGGGGATTTTCTCTGACCGGGGACTGGGTGTTTGAGCTGTCCTCATCATTCCATCATCATCATCATTTGTGAGAGTGACTAGACAGGACTGCGAAAAGAAAATGGACTGTGTAAAAATCAGGACTTCGTACGGGTTCTGATTACCGCGCAGTTACAAACCAAACATCATCATCATCATTCCGATAAGGAGTAAAACACGTTAATAGACCTACGTGAAACGTTCAGTTGTTGCGATAATTTACTTATCGACTTCTTTGGGCTCTGGATCATTCGTGTTCGAATATCCGCTATCACAACACTCGTACGAACAGATCGGGCTCGACTTTTTTTTTTCTCAACTGATCGTGTAATAGGCTACTTTGTCACCAACTCCTGTTCACTGCCCTTTGCTGGTACGGAAACACCAGGCAGCTTCTTTGCAAAATATGTGCCGCGTTTCCTTAAATGAACCGGTGGACACGTATGCCTCCACTATTGTGATTCTTTCTTGGGAAGAATACATCCTGCTGAATTATTTAATTCACACGTCTTGACCAAGTCGCAATGGCTTGCCTACTGACAGTAAAAAGAATAGTCGCTTCAGCTTCGAAATAGATAACAATAGATGGGCGACAATGCGCAGTCTAATACTCGGAGCCATTTTTTCGTGCGCCATCCTGTATTACTGATGAGAGAAAACTCTGATTTTTACATCAAACATTAATTTATGATACTCATTTGAAAGTCAACATACACTGACGCTTTGGAGCCAGGTGATCATTCGTTACCAGGTTTTGACAAGAAGCAGCAAATTGTTTATTGAATTTTGTACCTCATATGGAGCTACGTCAATGGAAGTATCATTGGTACCAATCTGTGAAGAGAGAAACTTCGTTCACTATACACATTGTACTAAGCCTACTCTCAAAAATTTACAAACTGCAATACAAGGTCTTCTGGATGAGTGAGGAAGCAATATTATTGGCACCTCTTTCTGCGTTACTTGTAGAGTAACATAGTTTACAATTTATTGAGAACGTCATTGGTATTTAAGTACATGATGACCGCACTAAAGCATCTCATTACACAGATTGAAAGAAAAATCTCCTATGGACTTACTCAATTCAAAAAGCGCGAGTCCGAATACAAAGAGGCAACAGGTTATGTTTATTGTGGTGCTAAAACATTACAGGCATATCGATGCAATCTATTTCAGGAGATATCTATAAAAACATTTCTAATACTGGAAGTTCTTAAAAGTATTATTAACTTAAAAATATTCTTAACTTAAAAAATATTCTTAACTCACCGTTGTATTGTACTTTCGTTACCTCTTTCGCTTTTCAGGAATCATTGCGAGCAGCCACAGGACATAATTATATTAAAATTCGTGCGAAAAATGATAGAAAAGGGAAAGAGACGTGCCATATTTCGAGTATAATCAATTAAAATGTTCGACATACTATCATAGCAGTTATTTAAATGAGCAACCTTCCTTGGCTTTCAGTAGAGGAACGAAATACTGCCACCGATACGGACAGTGTTTTACGCACCTACGGACACTTCACACCACACTGCTCTTACAAGATGGAAGGAGATGTAGATCGCGTAGTATTTTACTACAGCTACAGTAAATGCAAACTGTGAATGTCGTTAACATCGAGGTAAAAAATAAGTCAACAGAGAAACGTACTGCCTTCTTTGAATTATGAACGTTGCGGAGTACCTCATAATCTCATTAGAATAACCAGAATGTAAGGTTTATAGATACTGTGTTCTGCTTCCTATCAGCTAAAGATACGCAAAACTGCAAAGGTGTGTTTGTTAACATTCTGTGGGAGTGCCAATAACCACTGTCACGTAAAAAAAATTGTAGATTATTGGCACTTAGTGGAATCAGTGTCTATCATAAACTCAACCTTGACAAAATGTATTAAAGCAGAATATTAATGCGAGGGAATTAGTTTTCTGGCGTCGATATCTCTGTACACAACATTCATATTACTTCGTAGGCTCTTAAGCCGTGAAGGGTCTATAAAGAAGAGGTAGTGATCTGGCAAAGAACATCTAAGACTGAATGCTACAAGCAGAGGTACAGAATCTGCTTTAATACGCTGTAAATTCTTCCTCGACTCTTTCACATTCTCAAAGCAACCGATGATTTGATAACGAAAAATCTACCATCGAACATTCAAATAGAATCCAGAGTAACAATAGGGTGGATCCACAGGAGTAGGCTTTCGTTCCCTTGAAAGGCAGCTGCTTTTTACATTGCTTTATTTTGAATTTCATTGTGTCGGAATGGTGTTCTAGTACCATGGTCATCATGAATTCTGATCGCTCCGATTAGAATACTGAGCGTTTACAAAGGCCTCCATGCATTAACTCATTTAAGTCCTTTACCTCTTACAGTACTCTGCTCCCTGTTTCCACATGTCTCTTCGTTCTCTGCACGTTTTCCTACCTCTCATTTTCCCTTCCGGCATCTCCCTCACATCTGTTATTCATGGAATACTCCAGTCACACTGGCTGTATTAAGTTGAAAAGACTGTATTATCTTCACATGACCATATTTTGGACTTTAGAAAGGATTACAGTGCCTCACAGATGTAATATCACGGGATCGCAAGAAACAGAAAACGTTTAAGTGTAAAAAAAAAAAACTGATTTTTTCCACTAATATGTGTTAATTAGAAACTGGTTTTCGGGTTGTTTGTGTCATCAAGCAACAATCAGTAATTTCTTGATGTTGGCCTAATAAGCCCGAAACCCACTTTGTTTTAAACATACAGTAATGGGACCATATGCAGTTGGTGTCTTTTGCACACTTACCAGTTTCCACGATATTGTAATGCTAGTGTTGTTCTGAATTACGATGAAATGTTCCTTCGAGCAGGCATGAACTGCGGCGACTACAGCCGTTATGAAATACATGAAATGCATTCGCAGTTGCGAATATGGACAACCATCAACTGTATAATGGAATGGAGGCAATGAAAATTTGTGCTGGACCGAGACTCGAACCCGAATTTTTCTACCAACAATGGTGGAAAAATACAGAAAGGTAAATACCAAAAGCCGTATTCGTGACATGCAACGTTACATTACGTGAAAGATGTACTGCATAAAGATAGTCAGCATATAAAAATACCTGGCTATAACAGTATGTAGGGATATGACAAGAATGATTAAATTGCCCCGCATGTAAAGCGGGTTGCAATTTCAATTCATTGACAGGTTACTGAGATAATGAAGTTCGTCTACAAAAGCTTTCAAAACGCTCGAGCGGCCCACCCTACAGTATGGCTCAAGTCTTTGGGATCCGTACTAAATAGGTATAAAGGTGATACTAACATACACAGCGGAAGGCAGCACAAATCGTCACAAGGTTTGCTTGACGTGAGGAAAAGCGCAATAAAAACATTGAAGAACCGGAAATGATAAACACCAACTATGGCTGGAAACACGATACTGCATACGTAACCGAACGAATAGGCATTGCGGCGACTACAGCCGTTATGAAATACAGCAGTTGCGCATACGAGCTACCTCCAACTGTAGAATGGACTGACAACCTTCAAAATTTATGCCGCATCAGGACCCGAGCCTGGAATTCCCGTTTCCTGCTACCAGTCGCCTTAACAGTTTCAGTTATCCGTGCACGCTTCGCAGCCAGTCTGAAACATCCATATGTCGTCGTCCATGTGTCATTAACTTCCTTGCACTCGTACTTCTAACACACACAGGCACTGCAGCATCGAATTTATCTTCCGATACCGGGGTGACGACTTTCGATTAAAATCCCTCCGCTGTACGGGAATTAGAGTACGTGTACGAGAGCAGGTTAATAACACACAGACATTTGGAACTTTGGGCCTGGCTATGAAGCGCGCAAGGACAGCCGAAATGGTTCAGGCGACCGCCCCTGACAAGCGGAAAGTCCGGGTTCAAATCCCGGTCCGGCACAAATTCTAAATGTCGTCGTTCCACTCTACAGTTGAAGGTTGTCCGTATTCTCCGTGTACATTTCTTGTATTCCCCGAAGGTACGCTGCGTATCGGTGCCGACCGGAGCTACGGTAAGAAGCTACAGGATGTTCACCTATGAAACTTCCTGGCAGTTCAAAACGGTGTGCCGGACCGAGACTCGAACTCGGGACCTTTGCCTTTCGCGGGCAAGTGCTCTACCAACCGAGCTACCCAAGCACGACTCACGCCCCGTCCTCACAGCTTTAGTTCCGCCAGTACCTCGTCTCCTACCTTCCAAGCTTCACAGAAGCTCTCCTGCGAACCTTGCAGAACTAGCACTCCTGGAAGAAAGGATATTGCGGAGACATGGCTTAGCCACAGCCTGGGGGATGTTTCTAGAATGAAATTTTGGTAGAGCACTTGCCCGCGAAAGGCAAAGGTCCCGAGTTCGAGTCTCGGTCCGGCACACCGTTTTAATCTGCCAGGAAGTTTCATATCAGCGCACACTCCGCTGTAGAGTGAAAATTTCATTCTATTCACTTATGAGTTGTTCCTTATCCTTCGTGGGTGATAAGTTTAACCATTTCGTGCTGAAAAGTAATGCCTGCGAACTTTCTTTATTCAGTTCTCAATATCGGTCGACTATCCCACTTCGCTGACGGAAGTTACAACCCTCTGCAGCTAGAGGGTTACGAATCGTGGCATGTAAAGTGACGGAGTATAACGTAACAATGATGTTGCGTGACAGACCTTCAGAAAATTGAGCGCACGAAATCGAAGAGTTCGGCTGCATATGGAGCAGCCTCTTTCTCAGCTTGACAATACCAGACCACGTACGAGCGCTGCAACATCTGCAGCAAACCGACGCCTTAGGTTCACTGTCATCAGCCATCACCTATCCAGTCCCGATTTGGCACTATACGATTTATATCGGTTTCCGAAACTTAATGTACACCGCCGAGAAATTCGCTTCGACAGTGATGAAGTGGTGCAATCAGATGTGAAGTTGTGCCTCCGTCAAAAAGTGGAACACTATAGAGTGACGGTATCAACGAACGGGTCTCTCGTTCGGAGAAATTTCGTCACTAGGGTGAGTGCTCAGAAATAAATATGTAAACGTAAAGAACAAACATGTAAAATAATGTTAACAATGTTTTGCTTTTCGTACGTATACCGAATCCTGGTGTGTATAGAAGACACCTGCACGAATATGGATTACACTTCCTGCTCCCAACACGGATTAATAAAAAAGATAAAAACTTGCACGTTGCACAACATACAGACAAGATCTCAGGAACCAGTAGCAGGTACAGTTGTAAGAATACCATTCACTGGAATCTTGAGGTCAGAGAAAACTAGTGCGTGAACTAACTTGGAATGCAAAGAATTATGTACGTCATCTCATTCCACAAACAGTGTACTTTTCATCCTTTAATTAATGTGTGTCATAAAAAGTCCTTATTTATTTCAATAAAAAACGTTAAATGTTTTAAACAAATTTGCTAACACGTGATCGTACCTTACTGCCTTGCAAATACACTCCTGGAAATTGAAATAAGAACACCGTGAATTTATTGTCCCAGGAAGGGGAAACTTTATTGACACATTCCTGGGGTCAGATACATCACATGATCACACTGACAGAACCACAGGCACATAGACACAGGCAACAGAGCATGCACAATGTCGGCACTAGTACAGTGTATATCCACCTTTCGCAGCAATGCGGGCTGCTATTCTCCCATGGAGACGATCGTAGAGATGCTGGATGTAGTCCTGTGGAACGGCTTGCCATGCCATTTCCACCTGGCGCCTCAGTTAGACCAGCGTTCGTGCTGGACGTGCAGACCGCGTGAGACGACGCTTCATCCAGTCCCAAACATGCTCAATGGGGGACAGATCCGGAGATCTTGCTGGCCAGGGTAGTTGACTTACACCTTCTAGAGCACGTTGGGTGGCACGGGATACATGCGGACGTGCATTGTCCTGTTGGAACAGCAAGTTCCCTTGCCGGTCTAGGAATGGTAGAACGATGGGTTCGATGACGGTTTGGATGTACCGTGCACTATTCAGTGTCCCCTCGACGATCACCAGTGGTGTACGGCCAGTGTAGGAGATCGCTCCCCACACCATGATGCCGGGTGTCGGCCCTGTGTGCCTCGGTCGTATGCAGTCCTGATTGTGGCGCTCACCTGCACGGCGCCAAACACGCATACGACCATCATTGGCACCAGGCAGAAGCGACTCTCATCGCTGAAGACGACACGTCTCCATTCGTCCCTCCATTCACGCCTGTCGCGACACCACTGGAGGCGGGCTGCACGATGTTGGGGCGTGAGCGGAAGACGGCCTAACGGTGTGCGGGACCGTAGCCCAGCTTCATGGAGACGGTTGCGAATGGTCCTCGCCGATACCCCAGGAGCAACAGTGTCCCTAATTTGCTGGGAAGTGGCGGTGCGGTCCCCTACGGCACTGCGTAGGATCCTACGGTCTTGGCGTGCATCCATGCGTGGCTGCGGTCCGGTCCCAGGTCGACGGGCACGTGCACCTTCCGCCGACCACTGGCGACAACATCGATGTACTGTGGAGACCTCACGCCCCACGTGTTGAGCAATTCGGCGGTACGTCCACCCGGCCTCCCGCATGCCCACTATACGCCCTCGCTCAAAGTCCGTCAACTGCACATACGGTTCACGTCCACGCTGTCGCGGCATGCTACCAGTGTTAAAGACTGCGATGGAGCTCCGTATGCCACGGCAAACTGGCTGACACTGACGGCGGCGGTGCACAAATGCTGCGCAGCTAGCGCTATTCGACGGCCAACACCGCGGTTCCTGGTGTGTCCGCTGTGCCGTGCGTGTGATCATTGCTTGTACAGCCCTCTCGCAGTGTCCGGAGCAAGTATGGTGGGTCTGACACACCGGTGTCAATGTGTTCCTTTTTCCATTTCCAGGAGTGTATGATATCCTACGTGACAATTTGGTTCCTTAATTACGTACACCGATTACGGTTGTGACACTGCCCTCGGAATTTATTTCGCTCAAATATCCAATACGAACTACGAGATGGCTACGAAGATTGCGGCCTCGTGTTCGGAGAACGCTGACCTCAACGAATTACGCGCTGTCAAACTCATCGTTCATCCGCTAATCAGCTACCTTTGTTTTGATATAGCGCAAACCTTTATTTCTTCCTGACCTCGATATCCCCTACCTTACGTGTAGAGAACATTGTATCATCTAAGAGATGCAACTTATTGTTCTAAGAAGCGATGCTGTAAACAGTCGTGACGTACACATAGTGCTTTCTTTTGTTAACATAATACATCCTGGTATCACTTTAGAAAAAATCATGCAAATAGATCTGCAACCATAGTGGCACTAAATGATAAAACATTTTCTTAATCGCCAAAATAATTTTATTTATAATCTCATGGCGCGTTTCGTAAGAACCCTATCATTATAACTATTAAAATCAACACAGAGCATCTTTTCAAATCCAAATCCGTTGTTCCTGCGTAGTATACCAGACAAATGCCGGTATTGTAAATATGACACATCGACTGTGTCTCTTACATCAGTCCTCTCTTTGCTCTCCTATTCTCATGTAAATTGTATTAGGTTCATGAAATGAACAGTATAGAGACAGAAGTGTTGACACTTTCTGCAGGACCTGACCATCATTTTGCAGAGCAATGCTCAAGTACGTACAGTGCAAGCTGTTACTGATTTGTTTGACTGATGGGGCTGCTAAGTGCCATACGACCTATGGCACTCCCCCTCCTAAGTTCAACTCGATTTCTAAACTGAGGGAAACACTTCACGGCATTCGCTTCAGAACCGCTACAAATTCGTCGGGTAATAGACCGCTCCGTTCGAAGTGTCAATACAACTGGCATTGCTAAGAGTATCCAGCGACTTCCACATCCCTGGCAACGGGTTATACACAATGATGGTGACTACTTTGAAGGTCAGTAAAACTGAAACGTGTATCTATTTTTTACGAGCTGTAAATATATAGTTGCCACTATTTAAGTCCCAACCCTTGTATATATCATCATCATCATCATCAGCCAGTTCAATCATTAAATGGTGTGACCTCTTCGAGTCGTGGATTCAGGTAGGCTTTCAGCAGTCTTCTCCAAGTGGGACGGTCTTGGACAGTTCTCCTCCAGGTGTTACCAGAGATCTTCTTGATGTCTTTTTCCCATCTGTCCGGTGGTCTTCCTCTAGACCTCCGGTGCTCTCTCGGACTCCACTCCAGTACTAGCTACGTCCATCTGTTGTCTTTCCTTCTTGCGACGTGGCCAGCCCACTGCCATTTCAGGGAACCTACTCTCTCTAAGATGTCATAAACCTTCGTCACAGACTGGATGTCATCTGCCCTTTTCCTATCCTTTCTTGTATAGCCCAGCATTGATCTCTCCATGGCTCTCTGTGCTGTCCTAAGTTTCCCTTTTGTAAATGAGTTCAGTGTCCTTGTCTTGCAGCCATACGTCATCACAGGAAGAATGCATTGATCAAATACTGCTTTCTTCAGATTTACTGGCATTTTTTATCTGAAACTGTTGAATTCTTCCCAAATGCTTGCCAGCCAAGCTTGATGCGTCGATAGATTTCTGGACTTATGTCTCCCTTCATATTTATAATCTGGCCAAGGTAGACATATTCACTGACCTCTTCTAATAGACTATCCTTGACTTTCACATCTCCAGCTGGGACCCATTTGTTGGACATTACTTTTGTTTTGGAAAGGTTCATGTTCAAGCCATCCAGCTGACATTCCGATACAAGATCTGTAACAAAGTTTTGGAGCTCTGCGAAGTCTTTGGCTAGTAAGGCAATATCATCAGCAAATCTCAGGTTGGCAAGCCTTATTCCATTAAATTCCCTTACCATCCCAGCTCAGCTTTGACATAGCCATTTCCAATACAGCAGAGAACAGTTTTGGGAAGATGGGATCGCCTTGCTTGACACCCCTCATGATGCGGAATTCTTGAGTTGATTCGCCGATGTTAACATAACCTGAAGAATTCTCGTAGATTTTCCTGAGCACTTCAATGTATGCTGCTCCCACTCCTTGCTCACTCAAGGCTTGGAGGACAGCCACATGGCTAGCAGAGTCAAATGGCTTTTCAAAGTCAACAAAGGCAATGCAGAGAGGCAGCTGGTATTCATTCGCTCTGCTTATCACTTCACTAACGGTCAGAATGTGGCCAATAGTGCTAAAATTGCTTCGGAATCCTGCTTGTTCTATAGGTTGGGCTGAGACTAGGGTGGAACTAATTCGGTTTAACAAGATCTTTGTGAAAATTTTGTACAAAATTGAGAGCAAGCAAGCTGATAAGACGGTAGTTTTTAATTTTGTGAATACTTCCTTTCTTGTGGCGATCTAGATTGGTCCAGGGAGCATGTTCGGATATCCAAAGTGATAAGGTGGAAAATCCGGATTCAAGACCCGGTCCGTTACAAATTATCATTTTTCATATGTCGCTTTAAGAAGTACATCTAAACGTATAAATTTCAATTTGAGTTGGATTCCTATAAACGACATGCCTCAGTGTACCATCGACCCTCCTCCTCATGAGCTCATGAGGAACGGGAGAAGTCATCTTTTTGCAACTTCGTAGGGAAGGTGGAATGGAATGAAAGTCTAATGAGTACAGAATACGGATTGAGAATAAATCGAAGAAAGAAGAAAGTAATGAGAAGTATCAGAAATGAGAACAGCACCAAACAGAACATCGCAACTGGTGGTCACGAAGTAAATGAAGTTAAAGAATTCTGCAACGTGGGCAGCAGACTAATCTATGGCGGTCGGAGCAAGGCTGACATAAAAAGCAAACTGGGACTGGCGAAGGGCATTCCTGGCCAAAAGAAATGTATTAGAGTCAAACACAGGTGTTAACTTGAGAAAGAAACTTCTGAAAATTTGCATCTGGAGCATACCCAGCATTGTATGGCAGTAAGACGTGGATTTTGAGAAAACTGGAAAGAAAAAGAATCGATGTATTTGAAAAGCAGTGTTATAGAAGAATGTTGATAATTAGGTGGACTGATAAGGTAATGGATGAGGAGGTTTTCAGCAGAATTGGCGAGGAAAGGAATATGAGGAAAGCGCAGACAAGAAAAAGGGACTGGATGACAGGATCTCTTTTGAGACATCAGAGAGTAACTTCTTGGTACTAGAGGGAGAAATAGAAGATAAAAACTGTAGAGGAAGACAGAAACTGCGATGCATCTACTAGAGGGGCTGTGGAGAAAGACAGAGATCGGGAAACACGCAGTAAACAATTGAGGAGTAGGTTGCAAGAACTGTTCTGAGCAGAAAATGTTGGCACAGGAGAGAAATTCGAGGCTGGCCGTATGAAACCAGTCAGAAAACTAAGGACTCAAAATAAAAGTGAAACGAATACTCTGGTCGACTGTGTTGAGATCTTCCAAAACACTTTGAAATTTCTCACTACCACGAGATCAAAAGATGACGTGTCATCCACATATCTCGGAAAGCACGCGGGTTTCAACGTCGCCGACTTTAGGACACGCTTCCTCGAACTTCCCTTGTGGAAGGTTTCTAGGTACGTGGCCTGGAGTCTGGGACTTGTGACGTTGGCCCGGTGACGCGCCGTCTGATGCCAGGCGCTCCTACCTGCCCCCTGATCATTCTTGTGCCAGCCCGACAGATCTGTGACACAGATGTCGCAACGCAGGGCGGGAGTCAAAGCGTGAGGACCGGAGTCGGAGCGGGCCATTGCCTCGAGCTATCGATCTGGCGCTGTCTTGGCGACTCGGGGCGACGGCCTGCCGGCCGGAGCTGCGTACCCTCCTACTCTGCCCCCCCCCCACCCTGCCTCCCAGACAACTTGCGCCCCACAGCCGGCGGTCGGTGGCCAATTACCGCCAGGCGGCGCCTGCGGTGCGCCAGCAAGCACGTATCCTGCTATACCGCCATCCAGGACCACCTATCCTGTAGGAAACGCCAGCAGGCGAGCGTCTGATTACGGTCCACTCTCGTATGATACAGCTGATGTTGATGACTCTGTCGACGGCGTTTGACTGTGCGTATGGCAACACACTCTTAGATGAGCGTAAAATTTATGGCTTTCGTAGTGTAATGAAGTCGTTAATTTTATATTTAGCTCATGCAAAACAAAATTTCGTGTTAGCTCAATCTTCTTCTGCGTAGGGGCAAATTAGCAGTGACGTTCCACAGGGTTCAATACAGAGACCTACCCTGTTCTTGCTGTGTACAGGGTGTTACATAAAGGTACCGCCAAACTTTCAGGAAACATTCCTCACACACAAAGAAAGAAAATATGTTATGTGGACATGTGTCCGGAAACGCTTACTTTCCACGTTAGAGCTCATTTTACTACTTCTCTTCAAATCACATTAATCATGGAATGGAAACACACAGCAACAGAACGTACCAGCGTGACTTCAAACACTTTGTTACAGGAAATGTTCAAAATGTCATCCGTTAAGCCGGCCGAAGTGGCCGTGCGGTTAAAGGCGCTGCAGTCTGGAACCGCAAGACCGCTACGGTCGTGGGTTCGAATCCTGCCTCGGGCATGGATGTTTGTGATGTCCTTAGGTTAGTTAGGTTTAACTAGTTCTAAGTGCTAGGGGCTAATGACCTCAGAAGTTGAGTCCCATAGTGCTCAGAGCCATGTGAACCATGTCATCCGTTAGCTAGGATACAAGCATCCACCCTCCTTCGCATGGAATCCCTGATGCGCTGATGCAGCCCTGGAGAGTGGCGTATTGTATCACAGCCGTCCACAATACGAGCACGAAGAGTCTCTACGTTTGGTACCGGGGTTGCGTAGACAAGAGCTTTCAAATGCCCCCATAAATGAAAGTCAAGAGGGTTGAGGTCAGGAGAGCGTGGAGGCCATGGAATTGGTCACCTAATCTGTTGTTGAGAAGCGTACGAACACTTCGACTGAAATGTGCAGGAGCTCCATCGTGCATGAACCACATGTTGTGTCGTACTTGTAAAGGCACATGTTCTAGCAGCACAGGTAGAGTATCCCGTATGAAATCATGATAATGTGCTCCATTGAGCGTAGGTGGAAGAACATGGGGCCCAATCAAGACATCACCAACATTACCTGCCCAAACGTTCACAGAAAATCTGTGTTGATGACGTGATTGCACAATTGCGTGCCGTTTCTCGTCAGCCCACACATGTTGACTATGAAAATTTACAATTTGATCACGTTCGAATGAAGCCTCATCCGTAAAGAGAACATTTGCACTGAAATGAGGATTGACACATTGTTGAATGAACCATTCCCAGAAGTGTACCCGTGGAGGCCAATCAGCTGCTGATAGTGCCTGCACACGCTGCACATCTACATCTACATCTACATCTACATGACTACTCTGCAATTCACATTTAAGTGCTTGGCAGAGGGTTCATCGAACCACAATCATACTATATCTCTACCATTCCACTCCCGAACAGCACGCGTGAAAAACGAACACCTAAACCTTTCTCTTCGAGCTCTGATTTGTCTTATTTTATTTTGATGATCATTCCTACCTATGTAGGTTGGGCTCAACAAAATATTTTCGCATTCGGAAGAGAAAGTTGGTGACTGAAATTTCGTAAATAGATCTCGCCGCGACGAAAAACGTCTTTGCTTTAATGACTTCCATCCCAATTCGCGTATCATATCTGCCACACTCTCTCCCCTATTACGTGATAATACAAAACGACTGCCCTTTTTTGCACCCTTTCGATGTCCTCCGTCAATCCCACCTGGTAAGGATCCCACACCGCGCAGCAATATTCTAACAGAGGACGAACGAGTGTAGTTTAAGCTGTCTCTTTAGTGGACTTGTTGCATCTTCTAAGTGTCCTGCCAATGAAACGCAACCTTTGGCTCGCCTTCCCCACAATATTATCTATGTGTTCTTTCCAACTGAAGTTGTTCGTAATTTTAACACCCAGGTACCTAGCTGAATTGACAGCCTTGAGAATTGTACTATTTATCGAGTAATCCAATTCCAACGGTTTTCTTTTGGAACTCATGTGGATCACCTCACACTTTTCGTTATTTAGCGTCAACTGCCACCTGCCACATCATACAGCAATCTTTTCTAAATCGCTTTGCAACTGACACTGGTCTTCGGATGACCTTACTAGACGGTAAATTACAGCATCCTCTGCGAACAACCTAAGAGAACTGCTCAGATTGTCACCCAGGTCATTTATATAGATCAGGAACAGCAGAGGTCCCAGGACGCTTCCCTGGGGAACACCTGATATCACTTCAGTTTTACTCGATGATTTGCCGTCTATTACTACGAACTGCGACCTTCCTGACAGGAAATCACAAATCCAGTCGCACAACTGAGACGATACCCCACAGGCCCGCAGCTTGATTAGAAGTCGCTTGTGAGGAACGGTGTCAAAAGCTTTCCGGAAATCTAGAAATACGGAATCAACTTGAGATCCCCTGTCGATAGCGGCCATTACTTCGTGCGAATAAAGAGCTAGCTGCGTTGCACAAGAACGATGTTTTCTGAAACCATGCTGATTACGTATCAATAGATCGTTCCCTTCGAGGTGATTCATAATGTTTAAATACAGTATATGCTCCAAAACCCTACTGCAAACCGACGTCAATGATATAGGTCTGTAGTTAGATGGATTACTCCCACTACCCTTCTTAAACACTGGTGCGACCTGCGCAATTTTCCAATCTGTAGGTACAGATCTATCGGTGAGCGAGCGGTTGTATATGATTGCTAAGTAGGGAGCTATTGTATCAGTGTAATCTGAAAGGAACCTAATCGGTATACAATCTGGACCTGAAGACTTGCCCGTATCAAGCGATTTGAGTTGCTTCGCAACGCCTAAGGTATCTACTTCTAAAAAACTCATGGTAGCAGCTGTTCGTGTTTCAAATTCTGGAATATTCCATTCGTCTTCCCTGGTGAAGGAATTTTGGAAAACTGCGCTCAATAACTCCGCTTTAGCGGCACAGTCGTCGTAACACTACTATCGGCACTGCGCAGCGAAGGTATTGACTGCGTCTTGCCGCTTGTGTACTTTACATACGACCAGAATTTCTTCGGATTTTCTACCAAATTTCGAGACAATGTTTCGTTGTGGAACCTATTAAAGGCATTTCGCATTGAAGTCCGTGCCAAATTTCGCGCGTCTGTAAATTTTAGCCAATCTTCGGGATTTCGCGTTCTTCTGAACTTCGTATGCCTTCTCCGTTGCCTCTGCAACAGCTTTCGGACCTGTTTTGTATACCACGGGGGATCAGTTCCATCTCTTACCAATTTATGAGGTATGAATCTCTCAATTGCTGTTGCTACTATATCTTTGAATTTGTGCCACATCTCGTCTACATTTGCATAGTCAGTTCGGAAGGAATGGAGATTGTCTCTTAGGAAGGCTTCTAGTGACACTTTATCCGCTTTTTTAAATAAAATTATTTTGCGTTTGTTTCCGGTGGATTTGGAAGAAACGGTATTGAGCCTAGCTACAACGACCTTGTGATCACTAATCCCTGTATCAGTCATGATGCTCTCTATCAGCTCTGGATTGTTTGTGGCTAAGAGGTCAAGTGTGTTTTCGCAACCATTTACAATTCGCGTGGGTTCGTGGACTAACTGCTCGAAATAATTTTCGGAGGAAGCATTTAGGACAATCTCGGAAGATGTTTTCTGCCACCACCGGTTTTGAACAAGTATTTTTGCCAACATGTCGAGGGAAGGTTGAAGTCCCCACCAACTATAACCGTATGAGCTGCTGATAGTGCCTGCACACGCTGTACATGGTACGGAAACAACTGGTTCTCCCGTAGCACTCTCCATACAGTGAGGTGGTCAACGTTACCTTGTACAGCAGCAACTTCTCTGACGCCGACATCAGGGTTATCGTCAACTGCACGAAGAAATGCCTCGTCCATTGCAGGTGTCCTCGTCGTTCTAGGTCTTCCCCAGTCGCGAGTCATAGGCTGGAATGTTCCGTGCTCCCTAAGACGCCGATCAATTGCTTCGAACGTCTTTCTGTCGGGACACCTTCGTTCTGGAAACCTGTCTCGATACAAACGTACCGCGCTACGGCTATTGCCCCATGATAATCAATACATCAAATGGGCATCTGCGAACTCCGCATTTGTAAACATTGCACTGACTGCCAAACCACGTTCGTGATGAACACTAAACTGTTGATGCTACGTACTGATGTGCTTGATGCTAGTACTGTAGAGCAATGAGTCGCATGTCAACACAAGCATCGAAGTCAACATTACCTTCCTTCAATTGGGCCAACTGGCGGTGAATCGAGGAAGTGCACTACATACTGATGAAACTAAAATGAGCTCTAACATGGAAATTAAGCGTTTCCGGACACATGTCCACATAACATCTTTTCTTTATTTGTGTGTGAGGAATGTTTCCTGAAAGTTTGGCCGTAGCTTTTTGTAACAGCCTGTATAAATGGCTTTCCAACTTAAGCTGATAAAACAGAAGTTTACTCTTCGCTGATAATGCAAGTATCAAATAAAGCCCAAATGAGTTGTAAAGACAGAACGAGCAATAAATTAAATATTCAAAAGTATCATGCAAGGTACAATCAAAATGTTACCGTTTGAGGGCGTTGCTGCATCAACTCCGATGCGAGTATATAAGCAGGGACATGTAGGCAAGGAATTTGTGTAGCTCGCTGTTGAGAGGAATGTCGTTACACGTATTGCCAAATGCATTGAGGTTGACAGACGTCATTTTGAGCATTTATTGCATTAGTGTGGTATTTGCAGGTAATCACGCTGTAACAGCATGCGTTCTCAGAAATGATAAGTTCAGAAAGGTACATGTATCACATTGGAACAACCGAAATAAAATGTTCAAACGTAGCTACGTTCTGTATTTTAATTCAAAAAACCTACCTGTTACCAAATGTTCGTCTAAAATTGTGAGCCATATGTTGGCGACTATTACAGCGCCATCTATCACTAAGCGAAAAAAGTGGTCCAACTAAAACATTCAAATTTCTTTACGTACTACACGAATATGTAATAAAAATGGGGGTTCCTACTTTAAAAAACGCAGTTGATAACCGTTTGACCTATGGCAGCGCCATCTAGCGGGCCAACCATAGCGCCATGTGGTTTCCCTCTTCAAGCTAGACGAGTTTCGTTCTTTATAGTTTTTTCGTTTTATGCTTATTTCGCGAGATATTTGCCCCGGCCACTATCAATGGACCACCCTGTATAGCCGAACAAGACCAACATGCTGTCATTATTTTCCTGGCTGCTGATGGACAGAAATGAAACGAGCGACTCACATCGTTGGCCGGGAGGCCCCAGTCTGGGAAGTTCGGTCGCCAAGCGCGAGTCTTAATTCACTCGACGCCACATTCGGAGACTTGCGCGCCGGTGATGACGATGAAATAATGATGAGGACAACACAACACCCAGTCGACGAGCGGAGAAAGTCTCCAACCCGGCCGGGAGTCGAATCCGGGCCAACTTGCATGGGAGGCAAGCATGTCACCACCCAGCTAAGCAGGCGGACTGCTGATGGACAAATACCGGTGGACAACCATCCGAGAATGAAGAATGTGTATGGGGCACCATATTCTCCATAACCACAGTTACGGAATGGTGAGCCAAATTCCGTGCTGGTCGCGATTCAATGCAAGATGCCAGTCAACCAGGAAAGCCAGCGTCATCCATTACGGACAACAACAAGCACACTGTAGATGGTGCGATTAGTGGTGATCTCCCCCCACGCTATTAAAATGCCTTCGGGCCCTTAAAAAAGGCTTTGAAGGGTCGACTATACTTGACAAATGACGATCTGCAGCAGGCAGTTATGGACTTCTTCATGCAGCAGGACACAGTGTTGTACCAAACGGGTATCTTCAACCTGGTGCGTCAATGGGATGATTGTCTCGATGGTCACGAAGGTTTTGACTGATTGGCGCACTAAGCCTGGACTGGACGGCTTTCGAACGAAAGCTTTCTGATCACCCCACAATGGCAGGCTAATCTTAAGAACGAATGTAACTTTCACATGATGTTTCACTGCCAAGTAACACAGCTCGATGTAACCTGGACCACACAAGGAAAAAACTACCAGTATACCACAAAACGTACATTATGTTAGTCCTCTGGACACTGCAAAATGCGGAATATGGTACATAATAGGGTGTGTTATCACCACAGACAGCAATGCATGCCCTGCAACGTGTTCCCACGTTGGTGACAAGTTTGGCAAGGAGTTCTTGTGGTAGGGCGTTCCATTCCTCCACGATCCACCAGCGCGGGTGACTACTGTCGGGTGTTCCTTGGTGCAATTAGACAAGCTGCAGTACGTCTTCCAAATGCATTCCACAAGTGCACGAAGGTTCAAATGGTTCAAGTGGCTCTAAGCACTATGGGACTTAACATAAGGTCATCAATCCCCTAGAACTTAGAACTACTTAAACCAAATTAACCTAAGCACATCACATACATCTATGCCCGAGGCAGGATTCGAACCTGCGACCGCAGCAGGTGCGCGATGTCATTTAACTCTGGCGAACGGGATGGCCAGTCCATTCGCCGAATGTCGTCTCGCTCGAAGAGCTCCTTCACCTTCGTAGCTTAATTCAGTAGTGCGCTGGCGCCTATAAAAATGACGTCTGGACCGAATGCATTCCATGAAAGACACACATCGGGAATCAGTAAACTCTCACAACTACGATGGCGAGTGGGGGTAGCTTTCTCAAAGATTTGAAGGTCTGTCCGCCCATGCAATATTAAACCCCTCCACAACATAACACCTGGACCTACAATACGACCATGTTCGACAATGTAACTGGGTGCATCATCTGTTTCCACCTCTCACCATATCAGGGTATATAAAGAATCACCAGAATCTCCTTGCAGACTGCTCTCATCCGAGCATTTGTCGTCGATACAGTCCGTATATTCTTGACAAAGTCGCAAACGGTGCACAATATAGCACCCATAAAAACACTGAACGCCTTCACTCCTCTTCTCTCTTCTCTACACATTTGTGCTTTAAAGTGACAGCGAATATTTGTTGGTCACTTTCCTAACTCAGTGAGGAGGGATCTTTATACCTTTTCTCAGTACCCCTTATTAAGCCATTCTCTTATCTATAAACAAATTATAGTCAACATTAAATAGGAACATTTTCTAATGCTCTACAAAATTCTGATCACAAACATTGGCATTGCTTCAGCACAGTTAAGACTTCAAAAGATTGGTAGTATGATTTGTAACATTCCGTAGATAAAACATTTATTAATATCATTCAACTCACACCGGGTTACATTAGGTAGATATCTACTTATGACCAACCATGGAAACATAATTGTTTCTCATTACTAGGCTTTCATTGTTTTCCTTTCTTCTGTCCGCAACAGAAAATGGCTATTCTCATGCACCAGCAAATCACAATACCTCATCCCGCAGCTCGGTACTTTTCATTCAGCAACCAGCAAAACAATATTTCCATCAACATCCCCAGTGTTCTCCTTTCAACTACCTCCGTATGCGAACATGTTAACTAAAATCCAACATTCACTCACCAACCACAATAAATTTGAGAATAATTGCAAACACTGGTTAATTTTTCCTTGGTAATTGCCCCTTTCCATTCATTGCAACCGCAAGAGGAAAATATCTCTACAAGTATCTCCACCTGAATGGAACCAATGAACTTATACGGCTCACGTCTTACCAGTTTACAAGAAAACAGACGCCACAGTTTGTAGAATTCGCTTATAATGACAAAACCCCAAAACATCACTGAACAACCTCATCACAGGATCTCAGTGACAAAACATCCATTCCCTGAGACTGATCAAATCATCTTTATTTTCTGTTTCTGTAGGACCAAGATTGACTGAAAGTATTAAACTTACTTGACGCTACGTAGAGTAGAAACGGACAACATAATGACGAAATAGTATTGCCACAACTCGAGGTTCTGTGCCCGCCTAGTACATACCCATAATTCACAGTAACTTTGCTGAGGGCATACTGATATTCTGACTTGCATAAATCGTCCGGACAATTAATTTTATAGTGACGTTAAAAATTTTATAAGGCAAATATTCACTACGTAACTCTGAGCCTCACACAGACCAAAACACAGCAATAAAAGGCCACTGCCAATACCCAGTGTTAGATTCTGCCCATCTGCATGGATAAGTATAGACTGAATCTACTTTACGAACACCGACCTTCACTTATGGAAACTTCATCAGCGAAAATAAATGTGTCACCTCACATCTTGTTTCAAAAAATCTTTTCATAAACCAACTAAATTCTTATTCTAGTCAAAATATAAAAATACTGAACTACAAGATTATTTTCAACATCCTCAGGGCATCTGAAATAAGACAAATCAGCTTTAAAAACATAAAAAGTGAACTACTGTCAGCAGATAAAACATCCATGCTAAAGGACTGACTACAAAATCGGAACAATTTAACAGTTGCAGAGCACATGACATTCAATGTTTGCCATAACGTACTTTCCAAATATCGAGAAAAATCACGATTCATTTCACTTAATGTATCATTTAATATTATTAACAGTTAAGTCAGACAATATTTGTTTACAATCGACATTCTAACAAGAACAAAAATCAAAATGAACACATGGTGAGTATATCGCTAAGTTTTGCAGATACTAGCCTATCCTATCACGGAAAACTAATTGACATTGTTCCTCACATAAATAGCATACAATTATAGAAAGATTACACACCAAAAATATTTAAGTACCATTATAAGTAAGTATTATTGTACACTTTACACTTTACACTTATCACCTTTGGATCAAAAAATATCATATGTCTTACAACTGGGATCCACTCTCAACTGACCTCCTTTCAGTTTCGTTTAACACATAGCTCCTCAAACATCGTATTACGTAATCCATTAAATACGAATGCTACACCGCTGTCCTCCGTATTGTCACAGGAACGTGGATAAGTTCTGGTTTGACACTTATCTAGAACTATAAACATATCTCCTATAAACTTTAACAAGAACATGGCCTCTTTTGAATTTCCGGACACTCTGGTACTCTGTAATATTAAATCATTATTTACAGGTAACTGAGTCACGGCATGAAGTAATTCATCTATCGTCTCCGAATTTTCACTCAATACCTTCTTGCTTATTACTAGTCCACTTTCAGCATTACCTTTGAAGGATTCCAGGCACTTCCCTAAGTTTTTGATAGGTAACTACTGGTTGTTGATACTGGCTTCAATCGTCAAAGCCTGCAACTTCATTTAGTTTATTCTTCCTCATCATCCACATCAATCTCTTCTAATGTTTTAATGTATTATTAATTGTTAACTGACTGTGATTAACTTTGGCTGATTTTCATCCCTGAACTAATGCCTCATGTGTATTGCGAGGACTTTATTTATAGCCACAGGCACTTCCCAAACAGCTGTGAACCAATCTCGTAAATTGTTATTCTGTTCCGTTAATTCACAAACACTGTCTTTCTGTTGTTCCTTCATTTCTTCCCTCATCTCTCTGAACTCCTAGAGTAGGATCCTTTCTGCTCCCTCATACTAATCTCCGACCGTTCTAATTTCTATTAAATGCTTCTTGTTGCTCAGCAGACTCCTATTCTTCAGTGACCCTTATGTGGCTTTCGTTAATCTGTCATAAATCATACTTTCTGTAATCCTCAGAGTTTGAAGCATCGTCCTTGGCATTCACCTGAGCCATCTCAATCCTCACAAACATAAGAAAGATCAGGACTAGTTCAGTTGCGTCTATAAACTTACTTTTCCTCGATAAATGTACGATTGGAGTAGACAGAAAAATTGTATTTTAACGAAGTATCCTCCACCATGTGCTGTATAGTAGCTTGCGGCATATATACGTAGAAGCTGATGGTTTATGAGCTGTTGTAGTCAAGACCTTCTATTCAGGATTGACACCAGATTCCCATCTCTGTAGCTATGCAAACGTTCTGCTGAAAAATTCAGAAATCTCGCGTATACTACTAGTAAAAAAACTGATTTAACCTCCGATGCCAGGCGCAAAAACAAAATCATGGACTGGGAGGGGAAATCTCCTTCATCGCGAAAGCGTTTTCATAGTGAAGTTTTAGTGTTTCTTGTTTATCTTATCATTCCCCAGAACGGCGGGTGTTGTATTACCTTACTCTAGTGAGAAACTCTGGGAACAAGGTATTTATTTTTTTCGACAAAATAAATATTTTTCGAATTTTACCATGTCTTGTACTGAACCTTTTCCGATACTGATACTGTTTTTTACTGCTGTTAGTTATTGATTATCCGAAATCCTGTAAATTTATGGCCCTTCCTGTTTACTACTTCCTTACGAAGTTTCTTGGTCTAATGTGCCGTACTTGGTACCTAGTTTCCCACTTATCAAAGAATATGAATATGTAACTTCTCGTTTCCGTGTTGTAACTCGGTACTTGACACTGACGTATTAATTTGCATGCATCATTAGGTCTGATATGCTCGAGTGTCGTCATAAGAGTAAACTTGCTCCCAGAGAAAATTTATAAGCAGAAACAGGGATTAAACTTCATTGAAAAGCATTTTCTGCCTTGTTTTCTGCAACCAAAACGTCGTTTCTAGTATTAATAAATATTTAACTTCAGTTTTAATTCCTCGCAATAACGACATAAATTATTTGTGGGCATATTTAAAATAATTTATGAACACATGATTAATTTTGAGCGATTAATATTTATCGAATAGCCATTCCGCACTGCTATCGAAATCCGAGGCCACTGGCCGATAATTAGTTGTACGATGTGAATAAATTGCATCGGCAAGCGAACAAATAGCGACGCACTGTAATTACGACATGTGGATTGTCCACGCGCTCGATTTAGTCAAACGCACAAATGTTACTCCAACCGTGAAACGAACAAAATGAATTCCGCCAGGCACGCAGCTGCTGAATAGCGGTGTGAACAAATCGCTTAAACGCTTAGCCGAAACACACACCCGCCGACATTTCATGAATTTTAAAAGAGAAAAGCAGCTAGCAAACAAAACGTCACTGTGCCGATTTGCAGAGGCACAGTTTGCGGGTACTATCATTTGCGAGTGCTTTCATGCCGTCTGGGTTTATGGATATTTCGTGGAATATTTTCTTCCGTTCTAGGGCAATAATTTAGTACGAAACAGTCAGGTACCTTTTTAAAAGTTTTAAAACAATGATAGGCGGAAAAAGCAACGTCTTACATTTCTTTATAGCATCCTTAACCTCTTTATATGTCGTATTCTTCGTTTTCTTTTTAACCGCAAAATATACATTGTGAAACATTTTGTGTCCCATTCATTTAGTGAAACGGTTCTTACGTTTACTGCTTTTAATTCCCGAGGGCGTGTATCCAATCGAGGTCCATGATTTTGGAAGAGCTGCTGTGAAATGTTAAAAACTGAAGGCATAATATGCAGCCGAAGTAATATAAGCGTTACCTTTCGAAATCGGTACTGAGCATCGAAAATAATGCTACGTCATTTCTATGTTTTTCACCGTACTGCTGCTTGAAAATTATAATGAAATTACGATAAAATAAATGTGTGACTAGGGTCTCCCGTCGGGTAGACCGTTCGCCTGGTGCAAGTCTTTCGGTTTGACGCCACTTCGGCGACTTGCGCGTCGATGGTGATGAAATGGATTAGAACAACACAACACCCAGTCGCTGAGCGGAGAAAATCTCCGACCCAGCCGGGAATCGAACCCGGGCCCTTAGAATTGACATTCTGTCGAACTGACCACTCAGCTACCACGGGCGGACCTGAAACTATGACCAGTATGACATTAGTTATCTAGAAATCGCTTCTTACCAAATCAGTATCCTGTCCACTACTCTCTTAGTGTATAATTGTTGAAAAACAGAATTGACGTCCTAAAGTGTGCCACTTGCATTAAGCGATAATGTGGATTCTAAAACGCCGCGGAACTAAGTTTCCCAAAACCACCGAATTCAGGTATTCAAATTGTAAGATTGTAAATTCATATAATACACGGGAGTAACATTTTTGTTGATAACAAAACTATTAATTTTATTTGTGTAAACCGTCCTTGTGATGGTTAGTGGGATTAAACTGATATGACCATTTAGTGGATAATTTTTAGGAAAGTAAATTTACTCGTCTCGCTTTTAGAAGATAAATTGTTGCTGTACTGAAACACCACTGCTCACTTAATACAAAGTCAAATGTACCTTCACAGTTTAGAAGTGAGATAACCATCAGTTTTAGAAACTTTTATGCATTCTTTGTTAGTCTGTAACTCGAGACGAAGTGCACACACACACACACACAAACACTTCACACTCAATGCTTAATTCTTTTTAGAACCATATATGTATGAGGAGAAACCACTAAGTGAAAATAATATCTTTAGGAAACCTGAAATGGATCAGACCACAGATTCTATTAGATACGGTGGCACACCATTGACTGAGGACATTTCCCACAATACTATGTGTATTCTCTAATGTGAACATCACACTTCTAAAATAAGTACAGATGGACCATAAGCTCCAATACTGATAATGCGAAAGGCGTCTGATAACTGGAAACTTTCGATTTCCTCGAGCCAAACTAATAAACTTATTCAACAACCCATCCCTCTCATATATCTTGCAATCTTTTCTTGACATAACAACATCTCATATACAAGTCACACGCTTATCACTCCACACTCCTTCCGATAAACATTTCCCAACAACTTACTTCGTCGGTTACCTGTTTTTCTTTTTTTTTAATAATTTTAAAAATCTATGTATTTCAGATTACTGTTTCGAACGTATCAAAGCATCATTTGCAGTTCGGTGAAGAGTACTGAACAATAATGGTGGTCCACCTGTGCTTCCGATCTGTCCTAATGTGATCGTTTGATACAGGTTAAAATCAGTAAATTAAAGCACAAAAATGTGAATGTACTTGGAAATAAAAATTATTTCGCAAATATAAAAATCACGGCCATCTTCACATGACGAAAATGTTCTTCATCTGCCAACGAAAATTTTTCCTACTGTAGTATTGCTTTTGAATTTCTTTTCGGTTTCCTCAAGTTTCTTAGTTAATTGCTACATAACTATGCAATCCGGAAGCACAATTTCGTGATCTCCGAGTCAGAATTTTCAACTAAACTGATGGACAACATTCTACACAAATTTCTCGTGTATTTAGAAGGATACATGTAAACATGTACAGGCAAATATGGAACCTGTGAATGAATCGAGATTTATTTTCTGCTACAAGCAATAGTGAAGCACACAACGAGCAGCAAAATGGTTCAAATGGCTCTGAGCACTATGGGACTTAACATCTGAGGTCATCAGTCCCCTAGAACTTAGAACTGCCCGAGGCAGGATTCGAAGCTGCGACCGTAGCGGTCGCGCGGTTCCAGACTGAAGCGCCTAGAACCTCTCGGCCACATAGGCCGCCCAACAAGCAACAGACGAATTTAAACATTACCCCAGCGGCGGATGCGTACACTCCGAGCAGTCTGTGTCAGAAGCCCAGCCTTAATGAATAAACAAGACGAACCAGATTTTGAAAAGGTAAGACCGCTTTTGCTGTTTGTTCTTCATTTATAAGGTCACCAGATAAGTTACGTACCGTATACCAGAAGCGTGCAATGTGATTTTATTTTGGACGTCCTGTACTTAACGAAAATTTACCGATTATGTACGCTGGATCATCCCGTTACCTTCTTTTCGATCTGAACATCACTTGATTTTATTACACCTGATGCAGCAAAAATGCGGGTTTCGACACGGAGTGCGAGCTTGTATAAGAGAGCGATGGCAAAGCAGGTCGATCATGTCCTTTCAAAGTAACAATCCGGGAACTCGTCTTAAGCGATTCAGGAAAATCATGGGAAGCCTCAAGCTGGTTGTTAATGACTAATGAGAGCCAAATGGTTCAAATGGCTCTGAGCGCTATGGGACTTAACTCACATTTACAGGAGCCGATGCTTATAACTTTGATTAACTTTCATGCTCTGTAGCATGTGATGTTTCCGGACATGGGCTCCTATGTAAAACTTGGTCTTACTAAGTCCCCTCCACAACATCTACAAGTATGTAACATGAATTGTGAAACATCCTGTATCCAAACGTGAAAGGTAATCGGTAGCGCTCGACACTTATATTCGCTCGCTGAGTCGAGTATTGTTTGCGTCTTTAGTATTATTTTTAGGGTTTCCTACCTCAGTTGGTGAAAATGGAACCCTTATACGATCCCTTTGTTGTCCTTCTGCAGGTCTGTCTCTCTGTCTGTCCGACGGTTAAGAACACTTATTCTCAGAAATTTCAAGTTGAAATTTTTGTCACATACTAATGTCTATGGTCCCTTGGTGGTTTCAAACAGTTAAAGTTCTAAGTCAGTACAGTCATGATACGACCAGTTATGTCACATATTTTGACACTCGCAAACTCACTCCTCACAGCCTATGCGATACTTCCCCTTCACCTACAATTATGAAATTTGATCGCAAGCAAGATTTCACAGTAAAATTAAAGAAAAAATACCAAAAATATGAAATTGTAATTATATCACATAAATATATATTTTTGCCATTAGAACTTACACTGCATCCACCATCCGTGAAAAGCATCATAGAACGATATTCCTGTATGCCAACATGCGAGGGTTGACTGAAAAGTAATGCCTCCACCTTCGTAACTCTTCAACAGTTGGCAGCATTGGTATGCTGCAAGTACTGGCTTGTTCCGTAGCCTCTTCTCTACAGCTCCAGTTGGCGGAAGCCTTAGCATTGAACGGTTGTGTTGGTACAGTGTGAAGTACGGAACCCTGCGCAGACGCCCGGTCAATGCGATTTCAGTAACGTGCAGTCACTGAATTCTTGCCAGCAGAAGGTGCCATCCCAAAGGAGGTTCATCAGAGAATGAAAGCAGTTTATGATGATTGTGTTGATGTGAGTACTGTGCGTCGTTGGGAGAGTAAGTTTAAAGATGTTGTGGCGGGAACGTCTGACCTGTGTGACAAACAAAGAGTTGGACGCCCTGTGACAGCAACCACCGAGTTTCACAAGCAAACTGTTGACAGATTGATTCAGGACGATCGTCGTATCGCTCAGAGAGAAACTGCAAGCAAAATCGGCTTTTCACAAGAACGCATGAGTCACATTATTTCTTTGCTTGGCCATTGGAAGATCTGTGCACGATGGGTACCCCGAATGCTGACTCCTGAAATGAAAGCACACAGACTTGAAATTTGCATCCTCCATACAGTCCAGGTTTAGCACCGTCTGACTTCCATCTGTTTCCGATAATGAAAGACGATATGCGGGCCATCATTATGTTTCTGATGAAGACGTTGAGAGAACTGTGAAACTGTGGTTGCGGAAACAGAGTGTCGACTTCTTCCATGACGGCTTCAAAAGACTTGTCCATCGTTGGCAGAAATTGTGTCCAATTGGCTGGTGATTATGTGGAAAATTGAATATTGGTAATTAAAGATCACATTCTAAGGATTATTTATGCGTTTGATTTATTAAAATATTCCCGTCCAAACCCAATCAACGAAGGTGGAGGCAATACTTTTCATTCAACCCTCGTAAAATTTAAGTTGTAGTCGTGCTTTAGTAAGTAAAATATTTTATCAAACCTTCTCTCTCTACGTGTACCACTGAAGTCCCCTGCTCGCTTCTTTTTGTTGCCCGCACTAGTCTCACGAACTGCTGTAGAGATTTTGAAAGAGTCTCGAAATTTCCGTTTTCCCAGTATTGCCGTCTAGCCAGTGTCGATACGATAACAGGCAAAAATCATAAAAATTCCCGATCCCCGTGGTTGATGAACTTTCTACGACTATATACACAAATAAGTTTGTACAGAAAAGTGAGTGCGCCAAGCCCCCTCACACTTCGCCGATTTTTTCTCGTTCAGTTTGAAAACTTAGGTCATTTGCATATAAAATTCATCAAATGTATGCTTGTCAACACATGTCTGTCTAATCGTCATTTCCTTATGAAAGATACACATCACCTTTTTTCTCATTACATATTGCACAGAAATTTCAGTTTCATTGCAATTATAAATTATTAATTACCGATGTTATATAAAAGATTGCCTAACTTAAAATTAAAGAACATTACTTTTCTCATCTTTATGTACGACCTACGAAAAAAAAAGATACTCTACTCGAAGGAATCATCCGATTAGGGTGGAATTTAGTAGACGTGACGTACATGTACAGACAAACAAATGACTTCAATCAGAAAAATTAGATGACTGATTCATGAGAGCTTCACGAACTGTGAACTGTTAACTAAGTCAATAACGTGTTAGTCACCTCTGGCCCCTATACAAGCAGTTATTCGGCTTCCCATCGACTGACAGAATTGTCGGATGTGCTTCTAAAGGACATCGTGCCAGATTCTATCCTAAATTCCGAGTTCATTGGAATACCCTGCTAAAATGCACCAACGTTCTCAATTGGGGACAGATCCGGTGATTTTGGCGGCCAAGGTGGAGTATCGCAAGCAGAAAGACAAGCAGTAGAAACTATGGCCATGTGCGTACGGGCATTACCTTGCTGAAATGTTAGTCTACGATAGTTTTTCATGAAGGGCAACAAAACGAGGCGTAGACTATCCTGCTATGAAGATCAATGGAACCCCAGACCATCAATGTTGGTTGTCGGCCTGTATCACACCGCTGTCTGCGGCGTCTCCATATATGTTTTCGGCCTGGAATATCATTGACTGAAATCTCTTAAATGGTAAGCCCCGTTTCGAATCGAGCCCCAATGACCAGCGAATGGAATCGGAGGTGCGTCAAGGAGTTGGCTGCCGGCAAGTGGCTAGGACTGTTTCGCAGGTTTTCTATGTAAGGGCACACTTTTAAACATCTCAGCGAAGGTGAGCGTGCGCCATTGTGGTTGTTGTCAAAGTGGGGATCTTTTCGGGTTTATTCACACATATGTCGATGTCGCATCCCTCCAGTGTCACGCCACAGGAGGTCGCGAACAGGAGTGCTGAAAATGCATAAACAACCTTTTCTCCATCGGATCACATTCAAAATTGCGGTCGCACTGCAGTCCAAAGTAATTCGATCAAGTTCAATAGACTGAAGCCCGACAAATGTCCTTAGAGAAGGGTTGAAACGTTCAGGATGAGGGCAGTGTCAAAGCTTGTCAAGATCGTCACCCTGCTGCTCATCGCATTGCGAACTGCCAGTTTCGACCGCGAAATGTGTGGTAATAAATGGCTCAAGGGAATGCGCGGACTCAGTGAGGCTATTTTTACCACTCCTAAGGCTTTTCGTATCGAGTCTGAGCTGTGGTGTGTTTGAAATGTTTTTCTTGGCACTTACAAGAAAACCACATGATTTACACGCTGGGCGTCACGGTTCTGGCCTCCATCGCAGAGCCGTCGATAGAAGAGGTGAAATGTGGGTGAGGGGTTTTGTGACGGCGTTTCTATCGAGTGACCCGTCCGCGGTAGTGATGGGCAGAATTGTGGTTAAATTCGCCCCCCCCCCTCCCCCCTTACATTAACCCACCTTACATCTCATATGAACTTTTCGGCTCTGGCGTTTTTCTCGCATTCACTGATGAGCCAGAACATCGTGACCACCGACCCACTGTCGATATAAACCCATCCGGGCGACAGCACCGTTCCCTTGCGAGAAATGACTGCTAGTCAGACACACGCGCTGTGCATGCAGCACCAGTGAACGTGCTTTCCATGTGTAAGTCACGCGATCTGTTTAAGTTTTACCGAGGGCAGATCGTGGTGACCTGGAGGCTCGGCATGAACATTTCGGGTGTTCGAGGTGTGCTGCGTGAGTGTCTTTAACTCATGGCGAAACCAAAGTGAAACCACGTGTAGACGTCGTAGGACTGCGCGTTCATCCCTCATTAAAGAAGTCGGGCGACTAGGCTGGGCAGACTAGTAAAACAGGACAGTTGGCGAACTGTGGCGGAACTAACGTCAGACATCAATTCTGGGCAGAGCACAAGTGCACCGAACACTACTAATGATGCACGTGCCTATGTTAGCAGCACGACATCGGCAACTACTAATGAATTCGGCAGGTGAGATTAACCACTGGATGTTGGGGCAGTGGCAGAGCACTGTATGGTCTGATAAATCCCGATACCTTCTTCATCAGACCGATGGGTGGGCGCTAATCCGTCTTCTTCCAGGGCAACAGCTCCTTGACACTTGTACTGTGCGACGGAGATAATTTGGCGGCGGCTCCATTATGCTTTTTGGAACGTTCACGTGGGCAACCATGGGTTCAGTGGTGCTCGTGCAAGGCACTATGACCGCAAAGGAGCATCGTATATTGGTTGCAGACTACGTATACCCCTTCGTGACGGTTATGTTTTCCGACGGCAGTGGCATTTTTCAGCAAGATAATGCGCCATGTCACAAGGCAGGTAGTGCTTCGAGGAACACAGTGGCGAGTTCCAGTTGATGTACTGGCCCGCCAACTCACCAGATCTGAACCCGATGGAACACATCCGGGGTGTAACTGTACGTGGCGTCACAGTTCATCGCCCCTCTACCCGTAATTTCAGAGAATTACTGAGTTGTGTGTGCAGATGTGGCGCCAACTCCCTCCAGCGACCTACTAAGGCCTCATTGATGATGATGATGTTTGGTTTGTGGGGAACCGAACTGCGCGGTCATCAGCGCCCGTACAAAGTCGCAATGTTTACACGGCCAATTTTTACACAGTCCAATCTACTCACTGTCACGAATGATGATGATGAAATGATGAGGACAACACAAACACCCAGTCCCCGGCCAAGCCCTCATTGCTTCCTCCCTGCTACTTGTCACCGCTGTTATCCGTGCTAAAGATGGACATATCGACTATTAGGAAGGTGGTTATAATGTTCTGGCTGATCAGTGTATGTCAACACCACGCTGTTTGAAGCACTGTCGATCCCGAGGATAACGTCGCAGGGCGCCACCTTTTTCACCCTTATAGGAAAGTTGTAGGCACCACTGAGCCAAATTTCAAGCTTTCGTCTCGCAATGGGAGACAATTACGGAGTTTCGAAAAGGGACCCTTTAATTATGTTTCGCAATGTAGTTCCTTATCGATATGACGGGCTGCTTAACTACATAGTTCTGAAGATGATCACATATTCACCGAAACCAGTCATCAGTAAAATAAATATGCAGACGAGGCGGCGAAATAAAGAACAAATTTAGATGAATATTTAGTCGACATATTCCACAGCCATGGAAATATTCCAGAGTCAATATGGTAGCATTAGGCCAAGGTTTTTTAATAGATATGAGTGGTCTCTGTTCTGTCAGACATGTCCAAGAGAACAGACACCACTCGCGATCAAGCAGCTGGCCGTATACATGAATAACTTGGGTGAAGAGATGGAAAGGAAACGGGATGGGAAAGAAATAATTAGCTCCTTTCGCATCGGGAATTGCGGCAATGCATCGGCGAGAGTTGAAAATCTGTGCCCGACAAAGATTCGAACAAGGACGTTTTGCTCTCTAACAGTTGCCGAGACAGATAACTCAACCGTTCTAGAGACGCAGACCATCCGTGTTCGAATACTGGTCCGGCACAGAGATTCAGCTCTCGCCGTTGCATTGCCGCAATGGTGCATGTGGCTCGAAGTTATTTTTCTTTCCTATCTCTTTCCCATCCCATTTCCTTTCCATTCCTTTCATCCCATTACTCATGTCAAGTATGTCTGTCAACGTTCTTGAAACGTCACACACGAAGCTGTATCTTGAGGGCTTGCACGTTTACATGGTAATATGTAAAATCTTAACTTTAAACGCAGAACGACATCTTCAGTTCACAGGTAATCGTATAAACTGTCTTCATCTACATAGGAACATAAATCAGACAGCCTTTACTTCTTCGTTAGAGACACAATGCCCTTCTCCATGCAGTTGAAATGTCTTCAGCAGGCTAACTCCGTATACCATACACCATATACGGCTACTCTAGCACGAACATCATCTTGTGTAAGTCAGAAGAATTAAGACAAATCAGCTGCAAAACAATTTTTAGGTCGCTGTGTATCGTATGTACCTGGCTACATCTTTATTCATTTTGAATCTAAAACAGAATAATTAGAGCAATACGATCCTCGGGCGTTGTTTATTGGAAAATACGAAATATCCGATGGAGTATTCAAGAGCCACTGAAACATGGACGTAGAATGTCGTTGAAAATGAACACAAGCAGTAAGTGTTCTCACCAAAATGCGGAAACATGAACTATAGCCGATACCAGTAACTGGAAGAAATGCCTTTCAGACGAAGTTTCTAGTACGCATGTGCAGTTAACTTCCTTAAAAATTATATAATTCGTACTTCCGTCCCTGTATGCTCCAACGACGACGAAAATTCATTACTATCTGTTAACATTGTGCAAGACTGACACAGAAATTGAAATCAGGACTTTCAAATATCACTTACAGTAAACAGAACATCATAATTCCACTTGAGGATCACATTCACTGAGTCCTTAGTAGTGTGTATTGTCACATACGACCACCTCTCATCTTTGTCAGCCAGGCGTTCTGTCAAGATTCCTGTTAGAGATCCCATTTAGTAAATTAATACATCGTCTTCATCTTGAGTTAAGTGGCGGTCATCAGGAGATGTAAACTAAACACAACAGATACGTAATATAACTGCCTCGCACAGGTTTCAAATGAGACAGTAGTTACGTCGGTAATGGAAGCTTTCGCTTTCCCTCTAACTGAGGTCGCTAGCATTAATACTGTTAATTAACACCGCAGCCATTTAACGCAAAACAGTACCCACCCCATTGACTATACGCAATTAGAAGCTCTAGAAGTTTTGTTCTGCCACGAATTTTCTTCATTAATTGATATAATGTTCAAAGTAATTCAGCTGAAAGAGAAATGAATGGAATACAGACTCGTAACGACATTTGCAAAATGTTTCCGTGCTTAAAAAGCAGAAGCATACTTAGTATCAAACTAAACCTCTCTTAATTAAGTTCTGATGGAAATATTGCAATCCGTAAATTTAGGCGTTGATGCGAACAATACTTTTATTTTAAACTCGGGCGGGTTTGTAAATTTTAATTGCCCTTGAGTTTGGTTTTTAACTGACTATTCTACAGCATATAAAACGCAATGTTGCAAGGTAAATAGGAAAAACAGAACTGCATCACTGTCCTCGCATCAAAAAAGTAAAGCAATTAGTATCAGGAAGTACTCTCGAAGAGACCGCAGCTTGCATATACAGCTGAGAGTAATTCGATGGGGAGCTTCTGCAGCAACACAGGCGATAGTAGTCTATTTAAATATTGCTTAATGTTCCCTTTATTAACTAAATCATATAATCACAAGAGATCGTTGCACAGTAGCATTCATAACAAATTAATGTGTTAGGAACATTGCTTTCTCCTCAGTAATGTAATTGTATTTTCTGGCAGTTAACGTGATGTTATGATTTATTACTATCCGCTATTTACTCTGTCTCCCATAATCTTCAGTGGAACTCTTGGAAGAAATCTTCTCGTTGCTTTGTTGGGTACTCTCTTTTTCAGTCTCTCAATAACCTAAATGTAAAATAATGCAAAAGTTTATTAACCGACAGACAACACACTTTTGGACTCACCATTTATTTATTAAGATTATTGTTACAAAAAGGTGAGCAGGCCTCTCTTTGGGTCCGCTTATTTCAGCGTCCCCCAGGAGAAGACAAAATACATCTGTCTCTACCTTTTTTTGCATTTATTGTAAGGCAACGGTAAATGAGGTGGCAGCGGAGATAAAACTGTCCAAGTGAGCGACTAATGTGTACTAACATAGAAAGGTTCCACACCTCTCGAAAAGTTCTTTACCGAGTCACTTCAGATTAGAGACTGGCAAACAGAGCAACGAGTACTGGAAAGTTATCGATTCCAAACAGTTCTCTTTGTTCTCCAGAACAGACGCGAGTTCTCGATTTACACTTCTCGTTTTTTTTTTTTTTTTTTTTTTTTTTTTGTGTTATAAAACTGTTGACGAAACATTTAAACGAGGGTAGTTTGAAAAGTTCTATTAATCATAGCGAGAGGTCAGCGCTAGCGCAACGAGTTGTTCACGTCATATTCATTGGACTGTTGCCTGTAAACGCGTGCCACGTCAGTGCTCTTGGAAGAGAGCTGTGGCGGTGACATGTTGTTACCGCGTAGTGATTTGCAAAGATGGAAAAAAATCGCCATTCGAGCAGTGATTAAGTACTTCGTAAAGAATGGTGTAAAAGCAAAGGACATTCCTGCCGATTTCCAGAACACACTGGGGGACTCTGCTCCTTCTTATTCAACTAGTGCCAAGTGGACGAATGAATTTAAAAGTGGTCGGGGTAGCTTGAACGCTTATCCACGCAGCGATCGGCCAAGATCTGTCACTACTCCAGAAATCATAGCAAAAGTGCACAAAATGGTTTTGGAGGATAGCCAATTGAAAGTGCATGAAATTGATGACGCTTTCCAGGTGTCATCTGAAAGGGTATATAACATTTTAAGTGAAGAATTAGAAATGAAAAAAATTATCTGCAAGATGGCTGCCGCGACTCGTGGCGCTGGATCAAAAACGCATGGGAATGGACAGGGATTCTGTTTGTATATTATCTCCTCATTGGGCAAACAATTACTGGAGAATACTATGCTAACCTCCTGGACAAATTGAAACAAAAGATACTCTAGAAAAGACGAGGTTCCGCAAGGTAGAAAGTCATTTTCCATCAAGACAATCCGCGCCTGCACATATGTGCCGTCGCCATGGAAAAATTACACAAAGTAAGGTATGAACTATTGCCACACCCGCTTTATTCGCCTAATATTACTCCGTCAGACGTCCATCTCTTCCCAAAACTGAAAATTTTTCCTGATGGACGAAGATTCACTTCAAACGAAGAATTGATAGCCGGAGTTGACAACTGTTTTGCAGGCCTGGAGGAAACTTATTTTCGATATGGTATCAAGGCACTGGAACATCTTTGGACTAAGTGCATTAATCTACAAGGAGACTACATGGAAAAATAAAAAAGTTTCAGTGATGTAAGTAATTTTTGCTATTCCGTTCTGAGAACTTTTTAAACCACTCTTGTACTCCTACTACTGGTGCAATGACAGGCAATGTGACACTTAGCTAGACTTAGTGCTGATGAAACAAAGTTCATAGTAAACTGGTAAATTGCTACGTAGTGGATTAAACAGTGCCTGATTCATGCTGAAGGATGTGGGTTCAAACCCCGATTGGTTTTTTAATTCTTTTTTCAAATCTTTATCGAAATGGCTTTTGAATCATTATCGAAATAACTTTTAAATCTTTATCGAAGTACCTTTGATCATTATTTATATTCAGTTAATTGGTTTAAATCTATTAATTACTTCTGAGCCACTGTTTCATCACTTTAATCATCAAGTTAAATTTATTTACCCCTCCCCTTTCTTCTTATCATTCCATTTTCCATTGGAATATTCGTCTATGTGATGTTAACAATATTTATGTATTAACTTCAATTTAATTTCTGCTATTTTATCATTTACATATCCGTCTACGTTGTTGCATTCATTAGTACTATTTCCATATTCGCTTGAATAACGTTTTGTCGTTTAAATTTTCATCTGCGTTATTTTGTCCAAACACAACAAGAACTTGTGTTTAAAATGTTTGTATGACGATGAGGACGCAAAAGTTTTCGTTTTTTTAAGGGTCTCTGTTTTCGGGTCTCGCTTCTCAGTTCTCGAATGGTTCAAATGGCTCTGAGCACTATGGGTCTTAACATCTGAGGTCATCAGTTCCCTAGAACTTAACTACTTAAACCTAAGGAACCTAAGGACGTCACACACATCCATGCCCGAGGTAGAATTCGAACCTGCGACCGTAGCAGTCACGCGGTTCCGGACTGAAGCGCCTAGAACAGCTCGGCCACCGCGGCTGGCTTCTCAGTTATCTTTTCTAACTTTTCGTTTCACAGTTTTGTTTCTTAGTTCTCGCTTCTAAGTTATCGGTTTTTGGGTTTTGCTTCTCAGATTTCGTTTCTAAATTCCCGCTTTATGGTTCTCGATCCTTAGATCACGCTTTTCAGTTCTAGGTTTTTTATTCGTTTCCGTTGACGTAACGGGACGACTGGAAGTGGTGTTGTAACTTCAGCCGGTCATGTGTTTTCAAACTGGTTTCTCACCGAAGTTATTATCGCTGTAAGTTTTTCTGTGATCCATCGCTCTGCATTAATATCATTTTCTTCTGTATCAGAACTTGCGTTTTTAAATCTTGCGCCTAACAATGTTCCTTTCGCTACAACTCTGTTGGTTTTGAGGTTTTCCAGTCTTCTCCCAATGGCGTCTCGACGAACTGCTGGGCCGGCCCAGGTGGCCGAGCGGTTCTAGGCGCTACAGTCTGGAGCACGCGACCGCTACGCTCGCAGGTTCGAATCCTGCCTCGGGCATGGATGTGTGTGATGTCCGTAGGTTGGTTAGGTTTAAGTAGTTCTAAGTTCTAGGGGACTGATGACCTCAGAAGTTAAGTCCTATTTGAGCCATTTGAACGATTTGCTGGAGTTGCTGAACACATTCCCTGTTAGGTTGTATCGATTTCACTGTTTTTTTGTAAGCCACGAATTAGTGGCGGAATTAGTGAGCCTGTGATGTAAGTTTCGCCTGACATGTACATAGTCAGTGAGTCAAATGACTCCAGTATGGGAACACTGGTTTCTAGTATTTTCCACTTTTTGCCTTTAGGAAGTCTGGAGCTGTAATTAAACAGTTTCTCACAACTCAAATAGGGCCTTTTTATTGCAACCTTTTCCTCTGTCATAGTAAGAATAGAGTTCCATCTTGTTGGACAGTCCTGCTTTACTTTTAGAATGTGGTAGCCTATCTCCACTTGAACTGTCTTCAGTTTTCCTGAAACCAGAGTACTTTGCTTAAAATACATAACAATGCCCCGACGTTTTTTCAGTATGTTGGAAAAGATATTTCTTTCCATTGCCTCGTTCATAGTTAAAATACGTGCATGGGCTAGATTAAGAGGGTGGTATTTTCTCAAATGCTCATTAACAGAATTTTTCATATTTGCTGCGTTGTTACTAACAACAGTTACGATTTTGTTCTGAATACCTCACTCATTGAATGTTGTATTCAGCAGCGTAAATAAGTTTACAACATACAACCTTCTTGGTTGAAATGTGATACAAGCACACAACATCTTAATATATGAAATGGGATGTTGTTGCCTTATATGATTTAGTGCAATCAGAAATTCATGTGTCTGCCTTTATAGCCACAAAATTCGCTTCATTCATCGTTGACAACTCGTTGTTCTTGCAATATTCATAGAACTTCAGTGAGCTTTTTCCGCGAAGGCATTTTGTATTTTGAGTTCGGTTTGTAAACCAACTCACGGAACTCTTCATTTTCAATAACGGACAATGGTTGAAGATCTTTTACAAGCACTTTTGTCACTGCAGAATCAACATCCTTCTTTTCTTTAAGGTTTATTTCCGCACTGACTGCACAATGTTTTCACTGCCGAGATTTCTTGCTGAGTAAAAGTTTTTGATCACGTGTTGTTGATTCACTCAAATTTCCGGTAATGTTTTCTTGAGGCACTCACACGCCTTTTGTTTTCTCTTGCCCTTCGCCAGAACTGTCCACATTCGTTCTCGTGACTTGAACAGTTTCTCTGCTCTAGTTGTATGTGTGATGATACACTGTAAGTGTTTCTCTAAATTTTAGGTGTTTGCAGAATATGGGAATTCCTTACGACGCAAGCTGCAAGACACTGAAGTGAGTCCACCAACCTGGTCCTTGTCGTGCACAAAAACTTCCCACACGTCAGACTTATTACTTCTTGAAGCCTTCATCAGTCCTGAAAATAATATTCACTATTTTAAACGCTCTTGACGGTATCACAGATGCAGACAGTAATTGTGGTCCCCCAATAATAAAAATACACGGATACTGGTGCTAACGAATAACGAAACCACCAACATTGAACTCACAAACACAGGGAACGTGATGTCCCACTCCTAAGTACTGAATTCGTTGACGGGGTCCAGGGTTTCTGTGGACGGCTGGAACATGGAAAAGCTGTTCCTATCGCAATTCGCCTCTCCGCACTCCGAAAGGAAAAAGACCCCTGACAGCAAGCAGTGTTGTCGGCTTTCAACTGCGAAGCGCGCACTACCGAAACGTCAAAAGTCGATATAACTGTTTATGTCGCTTTCATAGTGAACATGAACGTCACAGTTTCGGGCTGCTTGGTTCAAACTTTTGTCACGGTGCTTTGAATACGCCTCCATGTAAATTATGAAAAGAAGAAGCCACCGAAATTAAAGCAAACTTCCCTTTGACCCAAAATAAGTTGTTGAATAGCTGCCTTTACGCAGCAGACAGCTTTTAGAAACTCTGAGATATCGAAAACTGTTAACGTAACTGTTAGTTGTTAGAACTAGTAACTGTGTTGGATGAGAGAATAGTTTGATCGATTTTGCTTGTAGTCGACATGTTTTATTTCTTACATCTAAATCTACGTGATTACTCTGCAATTCACAGTAAAGTGCCTGGCAGATAGTTCATCGAACCACACTTCAAGCTATTTCTCTACTTTTCCAGTCCCCAACGGCGCGCGGGAAAAACGTGCGAGCTCTGATTTCTCTTACGTTATTATGATCATTTCTCCCTGTCTTATAAACACAAAATCAAATAGGGGTAATGCAGGAGTAGGTTTAATAATGAGTAGGAAATTAGGAATGCAGGTAAGCTACTACAAACAGCATAGTGAACGCATTATTGTGGCCAAGATAGATACGAAGCCCACGCCTACTACAGTAGTACAAGTTTATATGCCAACTACTTCTGCAGATGACAAAGAAATTGAAGAAATGTATGATTAAATAAAAGAAATTATTCAGATAGTAAAGGGAGACGAAAATTTAATAGTCATGGGTGACTGGAATTCGGCAGTAGGAAAAGGGAGAGAAGGAAACGTAGTAGGTGAATATGGATTGGGGCTAAGAAATGAAAGAGGAAGCCGTCTGGTAGAATTTTGCACAGAGCACAACTTAATCTTAGCGAATACTAGGTTCAAGAATCATAAAAGAAGGTTGTATACGTGGAAGAAGCCTGGAGATACTGACAGGTTTCAGATAGATTATATAATGGTAAGACAGAGATTTAGGAACCAGGTTTTAAATTATAAGACATTTCCAGGGGCAGATGTGGACTCTACATCTACATCTACATCTACATCTATACTCCGCGAGCCACCTTACGGTGTGTGGCGGAGGGTACTTATTGTACCACTATCTGATCCCCCCTTCCCTGTTCCATTCACGAATTGTGCGTGGGAAGAACGACTGCTTGTAAGTCTCCGTATTTGCTCTAATTTCTCGATTCTTTTCGTTGTGATCATTACGCGAGATATATGTGGGCGGTAGTAATATGTTGCCCATCTCTTCCCGGAATGTGCTCTCTCGTAATTTCGATAATAAACCTCTCCGTATTGCGTAACGCCTTTCTTGAAGTGTCCGCCACTGGAGCTTGTTCAGCATCTCCGTAACGCTCTCGCGCTGACTAAATGTCCCCATGACGAATCGCGCTGCTTTTCGCTGGATCATGTCTATCTCTTCTATTAATCCAACCTGGTAAGGGTCCCATACTGATGAGCAATACTCAAGAATCGGACGAACAAGCGTTTTGTAAGCTACTTCTTTCGTCGATGAGTCACATTTTCTTAGAATTCTTCCTATGAATCTCAACCTGGCGCCTGCTTTTCCCACTATTTGTTTTATGTGATCATTCCACTTCAGATCGCTCCGGATAGTAACTCCTAAGTATTTTACGGTCGTTACCGCTTCCAATGATTTACCACCTATGGCATAATCGTACTGGAATGGATTTCTGCCCCTATGTATGCGCATTATATTACATTTATCTACGTTTAGGGAAAGCTGCCAGCTGTCGCACCATTCATTAATCCTCTGCAGGTCTTCCTGGAGTACGTACGAGTCTTCTGATGTTGCTACTTTCTTGTAGACAACCGTGTCATCTGCAAATAGCCTCACGGAGCTACCGATGTTGTCAACTAAGTCATTTATGTATATTGTAAACAATAAAGGTCCTATCACGCTTCCTTGCAGTACTCCCGAAATTACCTCTACATCTGCAGATTTTGAACCGTTAAGAATGACATGTTGTGTTCTTTCTTCTAGGAAATCCTGAATCCAATCACAAACCTGGTCCAATATTCCGTAAGCTCGTATTTTTTTCACTAAACGTAAGTGCGGAACCGTATCAAATGCCTTCCTGAAGTCCAGGAATACGGCATCAATCTGCTCGCCAGTGTCTACGGCACTGTGAATTTCTTGGACAAATAGGGCGAGCTGAGTTTCACATGATCTCTGTTTGCGGAATCCATGTTGGTTATGATGAAGGAGATTTGTATTATCTAAGAACGTCATAATACGAGAACATAAAACATGTTCCATTATTCTACAACAGATTGACGTAAGCGAAATAGGCCTATAATTATTCGCATCTGATTTATGACCCTTCTTGAAAATGGGAACGACCTGCGCTTTCTTCCAGTCGCTAGGTACTTTACGTTCTTCCAGAGATCTACGATAAATTGCTGATAGAAAGGGGGCAAGTTCTTTAGCATAATCACTGTAGAATCTTACGGGTATCTCGTCTGGTCCGGATGCTTTTCCGCTACTAAGTGATAGCAGTTGTTTTTCAATTCCGATATCGTTTATTTCAATATTTTCCATTTTGGCGTCCGTGCGACGGCTGATGTCAGGAACCGTGTTACGATTTTCCGCAGTGAAACAGTTTCGGAACACTGAAATCAGTATTTCTGCCTTTCTTCGGTCGTCCTCTGTTTCGGTGCCATCGTGGTCAACGAGTGACTGAATAGGGGATTTAGATCCGCTTACCGATTTTACATATGACCAAAACTTTTTAGGGTTCTTGTTTAGATTGTTTGCCAATGTTTTATGTTCGAATTCGTTGAATGCTTCTCTCATTGCTGTCTTTACGCTCTTTTTCGCTTCGTTCAGCTTTTCCTTATCAGCTATGATTCGACTACTCTTAAACCTATGATGAAGCTTTCTTTGTTTCCGTAGTACCTTTCGTACATGATTGTTATACCACGGTGGATCTTTCCCCTCGCTTTGGACCTTAGTCGGTACGAACGTATCTAAGGCGTACTGGACGATGTTTCTGAATTTTTTCCATTTTTGTTCCACATCCTCTTCCTCAGAAATGAACGTTTGATGGTGGTCACTCAGATATTCTGCGATTTGTGCCCTATCACTCTTGTTAAGCAAATATATTTTCCTTCCTTTCTTGGCATTTCTTATTACACTTGTAGTCATTGATGCAACCACTGACTTATGATCACTGATACCCTCTTCTACATTCACGGAGTCGAAAAGTTCCGGTCTATTTGTTGCTATGAGGTCTAAAACGTTAGCTTCACGAGTTGGTTCTCTAACTATCTGCTCGAAGTAATTCTCGGACAAGGCAGTCAGGATAATGTCACAAGAGTCTCTGTCCCTGGCTCCAGTTCTGATTGTGTGACTATCCCATTCTATACCTGGTAGATTGAAGTCTCCCCCTATTACAATAGTATGATCACGAAACTTCTTCACGACGTTCTGCAGGTTCTCTCTGAGGCGCTCAACTACTACGGTTCCTGATGCAGGTGGTCTATAGAAGCATCCGACTATCATATCTGACCCACCTTTGATACTTAACTTAACCCAGATTATTTCACATTCGCATTCGCTAATAACTTCACTGGATATTATTGAATTCTTTACTGCTATAAATACTCCTCCACCACTCTGACCACAATCTATTGGTTATGACCTGTAGATTAAAACTAAGGAAACTGCAAATAGGTGGGAATTTAAGGAGATGGGACCTGGAGAAATTGACTAAACCGGAGGTTGTTCAGCGTTTCAGGGAGAGTATAAGGGAAAAATTGAAAGGAATTGGGGAAAGAAATACAGTACAAGAAGAATGGGTAGCTTTGAGGGATGAAGTAGTGAAGGCAGTAGAGGATCAAGTAGGTAAAAAGATGAGGGCTAGTAGAAAGCCTTGGGTAACAGAAGAGATACTGAATTTAATTGATGAAAGGAGAAAATATAAAAATGCAATAAATGAAGCAGGCAAAAAGGAATACAAACGTCTCAAAAATGAGATCGACAGGAAGTGCAAATGGCTAAGCAGGGATGGCTAGAGGAGAAATGTAAGGATGTACAGGCTTATCTCACTAGGGGTAAGATTGATACTGCCTATAGGAAAATTAAAGAGACCTTTGGAGAAAAGAGAACCACTTGTATGAATATCAAGAGCTCAGATGGAAACCCAGTTCTAAGCAAAGAAGGGAAAGCAGAAATGTGGAAGGAGTATATAGAGGGTCTATACAAGGCTGATGTACTTGAGGACAATATTATGGAAATGGAAGAGGATGTAGATGAAGATGAAATGGGAGATATAATACTGCATGAAGAGTTTGACAGAGCACTGAAAGACCTGAGTCAAAACAAGGCCCCGGGAGTAGACAACATTCCATTAGAACTACTGACAGCCTTGGGAGAGCCAGTCCTGACAAAACTCTACCATCTAGTGAGCAAGATGTATGAGACAGGCGAAATACCCGCAGACTTCAAGAAGAATATAATAATTCCAATCCCCAAGAAAGCAGGTGTAGATAGATGTGAGAATTACCAAACTATCAGTTTAATAAGTCACGGCTGCAAATACTAACGCGAATTCTTTACAGACGAATGGAAAAACTAGTAGAAGCCGACCTCGGTTAAGAACAGTTTGGATTCCGTAGAAATATCGGAACACGTGAGGCAATACTGACCCTACGACTTATCTTAGAAGCTAGATTAAGGAAAGGCAAACCTACGTTTCTAGCATTTGTAGACTTAGAGAAAGCTTTTGGGAATGTTGATTGGAATACTCTCTTTCAAATTCTGAAGGTATCAGGGGTAAAATACAGGGAGCGAAAGGCTATTTACAATTTGTACAGAAAACAGATGGCAGTTATAAGAGGAGGAGGAGATTAGTGTTTAACGTCCCGTCGACAACGAGGTCATTAGAGACGGAGCGCAAGCTCGGGTGAGGGAAGGATGGGGAAGGAAATCGGCCGTGCCCTTTCAAAGGAACCATCCCGGCATTTGCCTGAAGCGATTTAGGGAAATCACGGAAAACCTAAATCAGGATGGCCGGAGACGGGAGTGAACCGTCGTCCTCCCGAATGCGAGTCCAGTGTGCTAAGCACTGCGCCACCTCGCTCGGTGGCAGTTATAAGAGTCGAGGGGTAGGAAAGGGAAGCAGTGGTTGGGAATGGAGTGAGACAGGGTTGTAGCCTCTCCCCGATGTTATTCAATCTGTATATTGAGCAAGCAGTGAAGGAAACAAAAGAAAAATTGGGAGTAGGTATTAAAATCCATGGAGAAGAAATAAAAAATTTGAGGTTCGCCGATGACATTGTAATTCTGTCAGAGACAGCAAAGGAATTGGAAGAGCAGTTGAAAGGAATGGATAGTGTCTTGAAAGGAGTATATAAGATGAACATCAACAAAAGCAAAACGAGGATAATGGGATGTAATCGAATTAAATCGGGTGATGCTGAGGGAATTAGATTAGGAAATGAGACACTTAAAGTAGTAAAGGAGTTTTGCTATTTGGGGAGCAAAATAACTGATGATAGTCGAAGTAGAGAGGATATAAAATGTAGACTGGCAATGGCAAGGAAAGCGTTTCTGAAGAAGAAAAATTTGTTAACATCGAGTATAGATTTAAGTGTTAAGAAGTCATTTCTGAAAGTATTTGTATGGAGTGTAGCCATGTATGGAAGTGAAACATGGACGATAAATATTATGGACAAGAAGCGAATAGAAGCTTTCGAAATGTGGTGCTATAGAAGAATGCTGAAGATTTGATGGGTAGATCACATAACTAATGAGGAAGTACTGAATAGGATTGGAGAGAAGCGAAGTTTGTGGCACAACTTGACTAGAATAAGGGATCGCTTGGTAGGACATGTGTTGAGGCAACAAGGGATCACCAATTTGGTATTGGAGGGCAGCGTGGAGGGTAAAAATCGTAGAGGGAGACCAAGAGATGAATACAGTAAGTATATTGAGAAGGATGTAGGCTGCAGTAGGTACTGGAAGATGAAGAAGCTTGCACAGGACAGAGTAGCATGGATAGCTGCATCAAACCAGTCTGAGGACTGAAGACCAAAACAACAACAATAACTCCCAGTGTAGTTGGGTGCGGAGAGGATATTTTTGCAAAAGGGGAAGAAAGTTGGTGATTCAAATTTCATTTGAAGATCCTACGGCACGAAAAACGACTTTGTTTTAATGTTTGGCACCCCAATTCATATACTGTCCGTGGCACGTTCTCTCCCATTGCGCTGCCCTTTTCCATGTTCTCCGTCAGTCACATCTGATGGGGATCACACGCTGCACAGCAATACTCTAGATGAGGGAGGATATGCATGGTGTTAACAGTCTCTTTACTAGACGTGTAGCACTTTCTAGGTATTCTCCAACAAATTGTCGTCTTTGTTTTGCTTTACCGACGAAATTATCTATGTGATTTTTCCAATTTAAGTTATTCGTAACTGTAATCCTTAAGTAATTACTGGAATTTACGGCTTTTAGATTTGTGTGATTTATCGTGTAAGAGGAATTAGCACATTTATTTTCGTGCTCATGTGAACGACTTCACACTTTTCATTACTAAAATCAATTGTCTCTTTTTGCCCCACACAGATATTTTGTCTAAATCATTCTGTAATTGGTTTTGATCGTCTGTTGACTTTACAGGAGTGTAAATGACAGCATCGTCGACAAGTAATCTACGAGGGCTGCTCAGATCGTCGTCTATGTAGTTTATGTAGATTAGGAACAGCAGAGAGCCTATAATGCTTTCTTGAGAAACGCTAGTTCTTACTTCTGTTTTATTCGATGACTTTCCGTCAGTTACTACGAACAATCTCTCTGACAGGAAATCAAGATTTCGTCGCCCAAACTGAGGCGATACACCTAAGGAACGGAATTTATAGACGATGCTTGTGATGAACGGTGTCGAAACCTTCTGGAAATCTAAAAATATGGTATCAGTTTGACATCCCCTGTCCGTAACACTCATTACTTCGTGAGAACAAAGAGCTAGTTGTGTCTCAGAAGATATATGTTTTCCGAATTCGTGCTGATTATTTGTCAATAAATCCTGTCTTCGAAGTAATTCATAATGTTCGAATACAGTATACGTTCCAAGAACCTACTGCAAATAGACGTTACTGATACGGGTCTGTGATTCAGTGGATTCCTCGTATTTCCTTTTCTGGGTATCAGAGTGACTTGTGCAGCTTTCCAGTCTTCAGGTACGGACTCAGCTCGCGTGTGAACAGAGCATTCACAGTTCCTATCCATACTAGGTGGTGAAAACGTACTCTAGACTGTAAATTAACATGGAACTGCGCCTGCTAAATAAACAGAAATGCACAAAGACAACGAGTTTAAGCTAAAGAGCACAGAGGAATTTTAAAATAGGTCACCTCTTATGAGAAACTGTGTCAAACTCACCATAAAAAATGGTTCAAATGGCTCTGAGCACTATGGGACTTAACATCTATGGTCATCAGTCCCCTAGAACTTAGAACTACTTAAACCTAACAAACCTAAGGACAGCACACAACACCCAGTCATCACGAAGCAGAGAAAATCCCTGACCCCGCCGGGAATCGAACTCACCATAAAAACATGCGGCAAAATGGAGTCGGGTCTCTTCAACTTGCCGGTAACTGGAAAAATTTCAGATTCTGAATAGTTTCGCATTGTTATTGGTGTAATTATCCGTTCTGAAAGAGATGAAACCAGAAACAAAATGGTTCAAATGGCTCTGAGCACTATGGGACTCAACTGCTGTGGTCATCAGTCCCCTAGAACTTAGAACTACTTAAACCTAACTAACCTAAGGACATCACACACAGCCATGCCCGAGGCAGGATTCGAACCTGCGACCGTAGCAGTCGCACGGTTCCGGACTGCGCGCCTAGAACCGCGAGACCACCGCGGCCGGCCAAACCAGAAACAACTTCACTCTAAGTAAATCAAAACTTCCAACGGCATTTGGTTCAAAAGCACTATGGGACTTAACATCTGAGGTCATCAGTACCCTAGAACTACTTAAACCTAACTAACCTAAGGACATCACACACATCCATACCCCAGGCAGGATTCGAACCTGCAACCGTAGCGGTCGCACGATTCCAGAGTGAAGCGCCGAGAACTGCTCGGCCACAGCGGCCAGCTGTCCGCCCTCTTCTGGAGTACTGCTGTGCGGTGTGGGATCCGCATCAAGTGGGACTGACGGATGGCATCGAAAAAGTTCAAAGAAGGGCGGATAGTTCTGTATTATCGCGAAGTAGGGGTGGGAGTGTCACGGATATGATATTCGAGTTGGAGTGGAAGTCATTAAAACAAAGATTTTTTATCTGCAGGAGGACTTTCTCATGAAATGTCAGTCACCAGCTTGCTGCTCAGAGTGTGAAAGATTTTGTTGGCACCCACCTACATCAGGAGACATTATCATCATAATAACAGAAGAGAAATCAAGGCTGGCACGGAAAGATTTTGTTCGTTTTTCCTGCGAGCTGTTCGAGAGGGGAGCAGCAGAGAAGCAGAGTAGAAGTGCTTCGATGAACCCTCTACCAGCCACTTAACTGTGAGTTGCAAAGTAATCATGTAGATGTAGACAAATTGTTTCCCCCATATGTATTTTATCCCCACATATACGTATAATTTTAAACAAAATTAGTGAAGACAACAAGTGCTGCTTTGTTTCCTTCCTCGCTGTCGGTTTTAACAGAAACCATACACTCCTGGAAATTGAAATAAGAACACCGTGAATTCATTGTCCCAGGAAGGGGAAACTTTATTGACACGTTCCTGGGGTCAGATACATCACATGATCACACTGACAGAACCACAGGCACATAGACACAGGCAACAGAGCATGCACAATGTCGGCACTAGTACAGTGTATATCCACCTTTCGCAGCAATGCAGGCTGCTATTCTCCCATGGAGACGATCGTAGAGATGCTGGATGTAGTCCTGTGGAACGGCTTGCCATGCCATTTCCACCTGCCGCCTCAGTTGGACCAGCGTTCGTGCTGGACGTGCAGACCACGTGAGACGGCGCTTCATCCAGTCCCAAACATGCTCAATGGGGGACAGATCCGGAGATCTTGCTGGCCAGGGTAGTTGACTTACACCTTCTAGAGCACGTTGGGTGGCACGGGATACATGCGGACGTGCATTGTCCTGTGCATTGTCCCTTGCCGGTCTAGGAATGGTAGAACGATGGGTTCGATGACGGTTTGGATGTACCGTGCACTATTCAGTGTCCCCTCGACGATCACCAGTGGTGTACGGCCAGTGTAGGAGATCGCTCCCCACACCATGATGCCGGGTGTTAGCCCTGTGTGCCTCGGTCGTATGCAGTCCTGATTGTGGCGCTCAACTGCACGGCGCCAAACACGCATACGACCATCATTGGCACCAAGGCAGAAGCGACTCTCATCGCTGAAGACGACACGTCTCCATTCGTCCCTCCATTCACGCCTGTCGCGACACCACTGGAGGCGGGCTGCACGATGTTGGGGCGTGAGCGGAAGACGGCCTAACGGTGTGCGGGACCGTAGCCCAGCTTCATGGAGACGGTTGCGAATGGTCCTCGCCGATACCCCAGGAGCAACAGTGTCCCTAATTTGCTGGGAAGTGGCGGTGCGGTCCCCTACGGCACTGCGTAGGATCCTACGGTCTTGGCGTGCATCCGTGCGTCGCTGCGGTCCTGTCCCAGGTCGACGGGCACGTGCACCTTCCGCCGACCACTGGCGACAACATCGATGTACTGTGGAGACCTCACGCCCCACGTGTTGAGCAATTCGGCGGTACGTCCACCCGGCCTCCCGCATGCCCACTATACGCCCTCGCTCAAAGTCCGTCAACTGCACATACGGTTCACGTCCACGCTGTCGCGGCATGCTACCAGTGTTAAAGACTGCGATGGAGCTCCGTATGCCACGGCAAACTGGCTGACACTGACGGCGGCGGTGCACAAATGCTGCGCAGCTAGCGCCATTCGACGGCCAACACCGCGGTTCCTGGTGTGTCCGCTGTGCCGTACGTGTGATCATTGCTTGTACAGCCCTCTCGCAGTGTCCGGAGCAAGTATGGTGGGTCTGACACACCGGTGTCAATGTGTTCTTTTTTCCATTTCCAGGAGTGTATATATTATGAAGGTTTATTTATCGATTGCAACATCAACATGCGGTGTTATTTTATTCCTCGAATTTCGAAATCTGCACCTCCAAAGTCGCAACGAGGAGCCTAAATCTGCGTCCGAACACAAATCTGAGGAATACTCAAAACTATGGCATATATACAATTCTCAAACATGGACTGCGAAGAATTGGCGAGTTCGCAACTCGGTAATAAAGCTTACTTCACGAGGAATATAAAGATGAAACCGCCACATAAAGACATGAATGACGCAGCCGTTGCAAGTGTGATACGCTACACCTGTACGCACTTACACTTTACCATCACATGTGCCACTCCGTGGCCCGTTAGGCGTTTGGGCCACCTGGTGGAGCTGCAAAAATTTATCACTTCTGTGCTAGCCGCTGTCTCTGAAAAAAAAATGCTTATCAGAGAACGACAACAACATATGACTATTATTAAGCTATTCAGAGCCTAAAATACTCCATTTTCGGAACCATATCATGTATGTACAATGCTGCGTAATCTTACAATGAACTGTCTAAAAAACATACTAGGTGTCCCATACACTCTAAACAAGAAGCTTAAGACTTTATTCAAGTCGTTTGCTTCTATAATAGCACATTGTTGGTTCACATATTAAAATGTGTAGACTTTTCTCGTACATTGGGATATGAAGAAATTTTCCTCTGCCAACATCATATATGCTCCATTAATAAGTTACAATAGTTCTATAAGTAGTGCCGGAGGTACTAGATACTCCAGGCGACCCTAGATTTGAATGACGAACTCGATCCGTCAGTTTGGTACAATTAGAAACAGGACTAAACTTCAACTTTTATTCCCCTGTGCGCTCGGATACACTATCTGGCAAAACACACATGGCAAAATGGATAGTTATGTACTGACGTATGGCTTAAATCTATAACAGAAATAATTCAGAGAATGCTCCGATTGAAGGCGAGAAATTTTATTTATAAACAGGAAATAGTCTTCTATTTATGGTAATATACGAATAGTTATGAAAGTGTGCCTTACTTGGGGTTGAACTCCTATCTTTGCCTTTCTAAGACAGTGCGATAGCAATTACTACATTCACGTGCGCCTCCGGAAGCGCCTGAAAGCTGTACTTGCCATGGATTTCGCGTAGTTATATTCTTTCCCTCAAAATTTTGTCTGTATGCGTTCTTTCAATATTTCGCATTATTTTATCTTATCTTGTACCAGTGTAGGTGTGTAATTGTAAAATATAATTCGGTAAGCCATATACGAAATAGCTGAAATCTCTATCAATTGCTCAAATAAAAGTTATGGTGAATCAACTTTCAAAGCATACAGTGTTGCACTTAAGAGGCTGCTATCAAAGATCTAAATCCAAAATTACATACATCTGGTTGAATCGGGTGTGTAATTTATGACGTTTTGGAATATATCTGACTAATTTCATTCAAGTACTTCGCAGATACGTACGTAGTACTCGTTTCGATGTAGTCATATACTGTGCGATATGAACAGATGATAGAAGGAATAAATTGTCGAAATTTATTGCCAAAAGGAATGGCATATTGGTGAGGGCGACATTAGGGATGGAAGGAGCAGCGGCGAGGAAACGTTATGGATGCAGAGGAAGATCAGAACATGAAAAATCTTGGAGGGATGTACGGATGAAGCGATTACAAAGAAATATAGGCTTACATATTTGATTTGAATGTTTCTAAGTAGCTGGTAGAGTAATAACAATTACGGAGCATAATCCAAGTCTCATAACAAAGCCTGGCATCATCAGCCCAGTATTTCACTTCCTGATGTACAGTGGTTACTGGGGGGCTTGCGAGAACCCGGAGAATCCCAGCTGCACCGATCGATCTTCGTGCTTGCCCTTACCGCGCTAATGACGAACTCATTCTGGTACTTCATTAGGAATAACTAAGCGAATCGCCACAGAAGGTACCTACCTCTTTAACAAGTCTGTACTGTGCAACTAAGCAAATATTTTAATTTTATTGCTGTGGCACTCAATCCATAGATTGCACACATAGAGTTACTGAGATTCTCAATAAAGTGTAAGTAACAAATTTCCGTAAAGTTAAGTTCCAACTGGACCACATTCAATTTAGTAAAAATGTGTGTACAACTTCCCCTATTGGAATTTCTAGCACTGTTCTGCTTACGTGTTCTACGTACGTATTTACAGTTACGAAGAACGACGAAACGGAAAGGAAATGTACACTGAAATCTAAAAAACTAAAAATGTCTTCACTGTCTTTTATACGAGTTGCTGAACTTGCGAGTTGGACCCGTAGCTGTGGGCCCAAACTGAGGTGTATAAAAATTTATGTTATGCAAATAATGTTTTTAAAATGTATGCGCACTCGCCTCCTTACGCTGTAAGCCAGAACGGGTATAAATTCAATGCGGCAAGCGTCTTCCTTCACGACTAGGTACACAGAATACCTGTCTTTCAAGACCTGCTATGGTTCTTCCACCTTGTCATTCACGAGAATCTTTACGCTACATGCAACGTTTTGTGTTTTAACGTCTGATTTTTTCTTTACATAGGCTTTCAGAAGAAGCAGTCAATTACAGCTCTTAAATTACCAGTAGTTTCTTGACAGGTCATGGAAAGCAGTTCTTGACCCTGTTCGAACAACGCAAGAAATTTAATTTCTTAATTTCGTTCACCGTAATCGATTCCTTTGTAAATTCTGCAGCTGCGTCATTCATGATTTAAATAATGAAGAGTGTGTGATATTCCGTGTAGCGGAGGAGACCTAATCCATGTAAGAAGATAAGCAAAAACACTGTCTCTAACATTAGCATATGTTGTTGTTGTTGTTGTTGTTGTGGACTTCAGTCCTGAGACTGGTTTGATGCAGCTCTCCACGCTACTCTATCCTGTGCAAGCTTTTTCATCTCCCAGTACCTACTGCAGCCTATATCCTTCTGAATCTGCTTAGTGTATTCATCTCTTGGTCTCCCTCTACGATTTTTACCCTCCACGCTGGCCTCCAATACTAAATTTGTGATCCCTTGATGCCTCAGAACATGTCCTACCAACCGATCCCTTCTTCTCGTCAAGTTGTGCCACAAACTTCTCTTCTCCCCAATCCTATTCAATACCTCCTCATTAGTTATGTGATCTACCCATCTAATCTTCAGCATTCTTCTGTAGCACAACATTTCGAAAGCTTCTATTTTCTTCTTGTCCAAACTATTTACCGTCCACGTTTCACTTCCATACATGGCTACACTCCATACAAATACTTTCAGAAACGACTTCCTGACACTTAAATCTATACTCGATGTTAACAAATTTCTCTTCTTCAGAAACGCTTTCCTTGCCATTGCCAGTCTACATTTTATATCCTCTGTACTTCGACCATCATCAGTTATTTTGCTCCCCAAATAGCAAAACACCTTTACTACTTTAAGTGTCTCATTTCCTAATGTAATTCGCTCAGCATCACCCGACTTAATTCGACTACATTCCATTATCCTCGCTTTGCTTTTGTTGATGTTCATCTTATATCCTCCTTTCAAGACACTGTCCATTCCGTTCAATTGCTCTTCCAAGTCCTTTGCTGTCTCTGATAGAATTACAATGTCATCGGCAAACCTCAGAGTTTTTATTTCTTCTCCATAGATTTTAATACCTACTCCGAATTTTTCTTTTGTTTCCTTCACTGCTTGCTCAATATACAGATTGAATAACATCGGGGAGAAGCTACAACCCTGTCACACACCCTTCCCAACCACTGCTTCCCTTTCATGCCCCTCGACTCTTATAACTGCCATCTGGTTTCTGTACATATTGTAAATAGCCTTTCGCTCCCTGTATTTTACCCCTGATACCTTCAGAATTTGAAAGAGAGTATTCCAATCAACATTGTCAAAAGCTTTCTCTAAGTCTACAAATGCTAGAAACGTAGGTTTGCCTTTCCTTAATATAGCTTCTAAGATAAGTCGTAGGGTCAGTATTGCCTCACGTGTTCCAACATTTCTACGGAATCCAAACTGATCTTCCCCAAGGTCGGCTTCTATCAGTTTTTCCATTCGTCTGTAAAGAATTCGAGTTAGTATTTTGCAGCTGTGACTTATTAAACTGATGGTTCGGTAATTTTCACATCTGTCAACACCTGGTTTCTTTGGGATTGGAATAATTATATTCTTCTTGAAGGCTGAGGGAATTTCGCCTTTTTCATACATCTTGCTCACCAGATGGTAGAGTTTTATCAGGACTGGCTCTCCCAAGGCTGCCAGTAGTTATAATGGAATGTTGTCTATTCCGGGGTCCTTGTTTGGTCTGTGGTCTTCCAGTGCTCTGTCAAACTCTTCACGCAATATCATATCTCCCATTTCATCTTCATCTACATCCTCTTCCATTTCCATAATATTGTCCTCAAGTACATCGCCCTTGTATAAAGCCTCTATATACTCCTTCCACCTTTCTGCTTTCCCTTCTTTGCTTAGATCTGGATTTCTATATGAGCTCTTGATAATTATGCAAGTGGTTCTCCTTTCTCCAAAGGTCTCTTTAATTTTCCTGTAGGCAGTATCTATCTTACCTCCAGTGAGATAAGCCTCTACATCCTTACATTTGTCCTGTAGCCATCCCTGCTTAGCCATTTTGCACTTCCTGTCGATCTCATTTTTGAGACGTTTGTATTCCTTTTTGCCTGCTTCATTTACTGAATTTTTATATTTTCTCCTTTCATCAATTAAATTCAATATTTCTTTTGTTACCCAAGGGTTTCTGCTAGCCCTCGTCTTTATACCTATTTGATCCTCTGCAGCCTTCACTATTTGATCCCACAGAGCTACCCATTCTTCTTGTACTGTATTTCTTTCCCCCATTCCTGTCAATTGTTCCGTTATGCTCTCCCTGAAACACTGTACAACCTCTCGTACTTTCAGTTTATCCAGCTCCCATCTCCTTAAATTCCCACCTTTTTGCAGTTTCTTCAGTTTCAATCTACAGTTCATAACCAATAGATTGTGGTCAGAATCCACATCTGCCCCTGGAAATGTCTTACAATTTAAAACCTGGTTCCTAAATCTCTGTCTTACCATTATATAATCTATCTGATACCTTTTAGTATCTCCAGGGTTCTTCCATGGATACAACCTTCTTTCATGATTCTTAAACCAAGTGTTAGCTATGATTAAGTTATGCTCTGCGCAAAATTCTACCAGGCGGCTTCCTCTTTCATTCCTTCCCCCCAATCCATATTCACCTACTATGTTTCCTTCTCTCCCTTTTCCTACTGTCGAATTCCAGTCACCCATGACAACTAAATTTTCGTCTCCCTTGACTACCTGAATAATTTCTTTTATCTCATCATACATTTCTTCAATTTCTTCGTCATCTGCAGAGCTAGTTGCATATAAACTTGTACTACTGTAGTAGGCGTGGGCTTCGTGTCTATCTTGGTCACAATAATGCGTTCACTATGCTGTTTGTAGTAGCTTACCCGTACTCCTATTTTTTTATTCATTATTAAAGCTACTCCTGCAATACCCCTATTTCATTTTGTATTTATAACCCTGTATTCACCTGACCAAAAGTCTTCTTCCTCCTGCCACCGAACTTCACTTATTCCCACTATATCTAACTTTAACCTATCCATTTCCCTTTTTAAATTTTCTAACCTACCTGCCCGATTAACGGATCTGACATTCCACGCTCCGATCCGTAGAACGCCAGTTTTCTTTCTCCTGATAACAACGTCCTCTTGAGTAGTCCCCGCCCGGAGATCCGAATGGGCGACTATTTTACCTCCGGAATATTTTACCCAAGAGGACGCCATCATCTTTTATTCATACAGTAAAGCTGCATGCCCTCGGGAAAAATTACGGCTGTAGTTTCCCCTTGCTTTCAGCTGTTCGCAGTACCAGAACAGCAAGGCCATTTTAGTTAGTGTTACAAGGCCAGATCAGTCGATCATCCAGACTGTTGCCCCTGCAACTACTGAAAAGGGTGCTGCCGCTCTTCAGCAACCACACGTTTGTCTGGCCTCTCAACAGATACCCCTCCGTTGTGGTTGCACCTCCGGTACGGCTATCTGTATCGTTGAAGCACGCAAGCCTCCCCACCAACGTCAAGGTCCATGGTTCATTGGGGGGAGGGGGGGTGGCATTAGCATATATTTCAAGATTTATTTTGTCCGATTTTTCAATTGGAGTACAACACACAAGTAACAACTGCAGTACAAGAGAAGCAGAAAATCACACATGCAAACATCACAACAAAAAATGATGTAAACAAATGCAGTTGAAAATGAGAATACATTTCTGTTGTGCTAAGCGTGAAAAAAACAAGTAATTCGTTCAGTTTTTCATTATTTAAATCAAAAAGAATTATAAGTCTACTTTACATGGCAGACGTCATCTTCGAACTTATGTTGTGACTACGCAAGAATTACAGACATTTATTCTGAAACACCAGATATCTTTCACACATAAAGGCAATTACGTAACTCGATCCCAATTTGCACGACAAATATCAACACTGATTCGGTTCAAAAAAATTTTAAACGTTAGTCTGTCAAGAATAAAAAGTAATGCCGATGTCGATCGTATTTCCAATAACGTGGGAAAGAATTGTACTCATATGACAGTTGCCATCATTTCTGAGCTGTTTTATGGATCAATGAGGGAATTTTTCAGTAACATTTAAATATGTATTTGTTCAAACCCCTTATATAGTAAATGCAGATGCAAATCATTTGTGTTCATTTTGTAAAAACAATTTATTCATTCATTGAATTCAAGAACAGTTACTTTGCAGTATGGCTTTGCTACACTCGGTAAACCGTCCAGGCCCCTTCATGCCGCATCCACAAGACTCTGCAAGGCAATGGATGACACGGCGGCAGGTAGGCACCCCTTGAGCCTTCGAATCTTGGACGAGGAGATCGTTTTCCATAGATTTAGAAAATTTGAATGTTATGATGTCTCTTCTGATGGTATATGTTTAGAGTGTAGCCTTGTAAAGAAGTGGAATGTGGGCTATCGGAAGCTTCAGTTTGGTATTGGCGGCTGACGTGTGTCGGAGGGAGGGGGAGGGGATGAGAGGGGTTAAAACTTTAAAGTCCTAGATGGAGATCAAGGCTTGAGAATAGCAATGAATGGATGTTACGGCAGCTATACAGAGATGTAAATGCTCGCATAGTATAGACTAGAATTGGGGACTGCATTAAAGCTGTATTCTGACTAAAGACCACAGCAGCTACAAAAATACCGGGACGTATTCAATTGTGGACATAAACAGTTACATATTCAGTCATGAAATTTTAGCATGGCCATGAGTGGAATTTCAGAAATTTTGTATGTAAAATTTGGCGAGAATCTTTCTGTTTCATATAAATCAAGAATGCGAAGTCGAGGAGTGCGGAAGCTTAGCTCTGGGCGTTCACCGGGCGTTGGCTTGCTACGCTCTCTGTGTGTTAACGTGCCTCTGCAATGCCTTTGCGACATGGATATCGTCTGCACTGAGGTTCTTACTTCTTCTTGTAGACACAGTAAAAGGCTTGGCTGGGACCAAAGTAAAAAGCAAAAGGCTTGTCTGGGACCAAAGTACCATAGGGAACCTTTGCGAGTAGACCTGTACTCTCAGTTATAGGAATTACGTTCTGGATAACCTGTCTTTGAGAAAAAAAAGATTTAATTGCACATAAGTATACCGCAGGAGTAATATGTGGCGTTCACCACTATCGTCTCGTAGGCAACTTTTCGAGATTTACTTATTAGTATAACAGTACATACTTTCTCTCATAACGTTTGTTGTGAATAATCCGTTGTAGTCCAGAACAACGTCCACACCTACAAAACCTGTATACGTTATCTTCCTCGCTCTTCATTTAAGCTGGTTTCCTCTGGTAAAGGAATACACAATGCTACCAAAACCTTTTGATGGCTTACTATATTCTGTTAAATGACTGTCAGACAGCTAAGTTAAGTCTATAACAGTGTTTCTCCTGAGGAAATGCTTGTACTGAATAGAAGACCTTTCATTTAGAAAGTTATTAAACGCTTTATTCTGTTACAGAACTCAATATTCTGCTATTTTATAGTCATCTCGCAACCGTACTTTAAACCTAACTAACTTAATAACGTATAAATTAGCTCATTCAGCGCAATTTCTGCATATCGTACAAGAGGCACTTTCACCAACTAACAGCGAGACAAACAACGTACTGACAACCATGTGGGCCGTGCTGTAGTTAAGATGGTAAACTCGTAAAAAGTTTGTTCATCTTCGTTGGTGCCCCCGGTGTCGTTTTATTGAAACTGCAGGAAATTCAGGAAGAGGATAGCACGTTGCCTGTTAAAGTTTGATTTTAATGTTCTTTATGAAAACAACATGCAACCCAAAAGACCAATACGTAGTTTCTGTAGCATATTGCAGTTTTTAACATTATACAAAATTGTTAAGGCTTTCGTGGCCACTTGTTGACAAACTGCCTATTGGCTTCTGTCTCGGGTTCTTCGGCCGACGTTCATCTAATGATTTTTCTGACGTTTCGCCAGCACGAGTGGCTGGCATTGTCAAAGCTTCACCCTCCATTGCCGGTGGTGAACTGGAGGCGAGCTCGCGGCCGCAGACTATATGCACCTGGCGCGCCAATGTCCGAGGGCTTCTCCGCGGTCTTTTCCGGTGCGGTTCTCCTCTTGCTACCTGCGACGGTCGTTCGCTGCAGTACGGGAAGCCAGGATCAGTTTACCTTAAAGCTTTCCTCTTTCTTGTTGAAACTGTTCGCGTGTTTTTGGATTTCTACAGCTTCTCTGAACAAGCGCGTGTGATAGTGCTTCTCTACAGCCAGAACTTCCGTGTCGGCGAATTTTATTACGTGGTCGGTCTCATTCAGTGCGTGCTCTGCCACGGCCGATTTCTCCACCTGCCCCAACCTGCAATGTCGCTTATGCTCTTTGATCCTGGTGTTAATGGATCGTCCAGTCATTCCGACATAAACTTTTCCGCATGTGCAAGGTATACGGTATATTCCCGACATTGCAAGTGGGTCTCTTTTCTCCTTCGCCGATCTAAGACACTCTTTGATCTTCCTTGTCGGTTTGAAAATCGTCTTTACGCCGTGTTTGCGCAATATACGGCCGATTCTGTCCGTCACTCTGGGAATGTATGGCAGAAAGGCCGTACCCGACATTTTTTTTTCTGGTTCCTTACTTCGCCGAGTGTTTGGCTCTGTTACACTTCTAATGTAATTTGTGGAGTACCCATTGCTCCTCAGAACAGTTTCCAGGTGTTGCATTTCTCGTTTGAGGTGTTGAGGCTCACATATTCGTCCTGCTCTCGTTACGAGCGTACTAATCATGCCTCTTTTCTGGCTCGGGTGGTGGTTTGACAGTTTGCACAGGTATCGGTCAGTGTGTGTCGGTTTTCGATACACGCTGTGTCCCAGGTTTTTGCCGTCCCTTGTGACCAGCACATCTAGAAATGGCAGTTTCTTGTCCTTTTCTACTTCCATGGTAAATGTTATGTTGGCATGGAGGCTGTTCAAGTGTCTCAGGAATTCACTGAGCTGTTCTTCACCATGGCTCCACACCACGAAAGTATCATCGACGTACCTGTACCACACCTTAGGTTTGCAAGTCGCCGAGTCCAGTGCCTGTGCTTCGAATTGTTCCATTAAGAAGTTGGCCACCACTGGACTGAGAGGACTGCACATGGCGACGCCTTCCAGCTGTTCGTAGAAATCGCCATTCCACGTGAAATAGCTCGTGGTGAGACATGCATGGAAGAGCTTTTTGATGTCTTGCGGGAACATGGAACCGATGTGCTCCAGAGCGTCGCTGAGTGGCACTTTCGTAAATAACGAAACAACATCAAAACTGACCAGGATGTCGTTTGGCGCAAGTTTCAGTTTCTTCAGATTCTCAATGAAATGTCCTGAGTCCTTAATGTATGTGTCGGTCTTTCCCACATTATGCAGGTAATTGACTCTTATAACTTATACATAAAATATGGCTAGCTAAGCGTGGAAAGTATATCGCATGAAAAAGAAATTAAATGGTTAGCCGTATGGAGAGAAGTGAATACAAAAACACAGTATGTGCACATCAGAGTGACAGTACAGGTTTAAAGTATACGTCAGATTCAAAAGTACGTGGTGGATAGTGTAGTGATGACACGAGCTAAAATAAACTACTGTATCAAATATACACCAGAATGTCACAAATTGTAACAGTGGTCTAAGAAACGTGCCTCACGGGACTATAGTACCAGTGTCAGTGTTCATTAACGACACAGCGGAGAGTACTAACTGTAATCTTAAAATCAACTTTCCACAGATGATGTAGTTATCTATCAGAAACTCCTGTCCGCTACCAATTGCAGTAATATCCAGTTAGATCTCGACGAAACATCAACCTGGAGCAAATACTAGCAGCTAACCGTTAACGTAGAAAATATACATAAAAATTTAATATTGTTTAACTGTTGGATTAATGAATCGTTCCCAGATTCATTCGTGTCATACTAATACTTGGCAGTTGACAGCATTAAAAATGTGATGCGGAACATCCATTTAAGCTCAGCTGTAGGTAAAATAAACGACAGGCTTAGATTCATCGGCAAGATTTGCGAAAACTGCAGTTCGTCCACAAGACATTTTGTACACATTAGTTGTACATATCACACTTAATTATTGTTTAACCTTTTGAACCCCAGTGGTTTCTGCCGTAAATCACCATTTTAATAATTGTTTTTGAGTACCAGTGCCATTCGCATGAAACCACCGCGGTTACTGTAAGACAAAGACATCTAGGGGCACAATGCGTTGTAGCAGTCACTTACAGCGTTCAGGCAACAGACGGCACGGATATTGTACAACGTGCTTGTAGGATATTCCGACATGCGGTTTTTTTATAGTTGCCCTACTGAGGATATGATAGACAGTGAAACTATCTGTATCTAAGTTATTATAACGCAATACCGAGTTTGTGCTACTGCCTTCATGAGTATTTTCGAAATGAAACCACTGGGCCATTATGTAGTTGTGATATAAAATTCATTAAATTTTAGACAAATTTTTCTTGTTATTTAGGACTATAATTTCTGTTAGGCGTTATGAGTTCACGGAAGTTTCGAGATGCTGCCTTTTGCCTAGGGGAAATGCGAATTTGTTTTCAAGTATATCGCACAAATGATCGGTGATTCAAAACTGTATGTTCCAGTGGTTCTAAACTGAAGCCACTTTAAAACAACTGCTAGTTTACCGTTTGCATATTTCATTTTATATTCGATACTTTCTATGATGGTAAAAACTATTTTCTGAAAAATTTTATCTTTATAAGCTGAAGTGCAACCACCAACTTAAAACAATTTATTGGCTGATTTTTGCCAATTTCTTCTTTCATTTTAGCTTACCATGATAATACTGGTTAATTGTGCGAATAATTTTTAAATTATGTTTTTCCCGTCCTGTTGGAACACAAAGGGTGAAGTGTATAGGATCCATATCAGGTCGGACTAGCAGCACTGATTCAGACATTGTCAGATGCTTGTTTGTCCATTTTAAACGTTAGTTGACATCTCTGGCACACTTTATAAGGGGAATGAGGTACATCTATCAAGTACGAGCTTATAAAACTGCAGTAACCTGCAGTAAGCGTAAGACTCACATATTACTCAGCCATCAAGCCATCGGTAAGATAGATATCGTACGGGAGGACCCGCCTTCTTCCCACGCTCATCCATGAAAGAAGCCAAAAGAAACCTTAATACACAGTACAGTGCAGTGGTTAAGACGTTCAGGTCAAAAATGTTTATGAGTTTTCTATTGGTGCCGCAGCCGTCTGTCACATACTTCAGAGTCAGTCCATAGTACAGCCGAAGGTGTCGTAGATGATGAGGTTTGATGTCTTCGCCTACATTTCGTCGCAGATTAATAGCATCGCAGTCATCTGCGACACGTACAACAATGTCATGTTAGAAATTGTTCTGGCCATGCGATTCCAGCCTAGCATTAGCAGCGAAGCCCAAAATCAATATGAGCACGTTCCTCGGACTGACGGAAGTCATTAGTTTTTCCCCTGTTTCACGTGTACGTTCCAATCTTCAAAGAGGCTCTCTTACTGTGCCACAGATCTAAAATTTTACGTGACAAAGAATACATCGAAGCATTAAACTTTATAACAGTATGCCGAGTCTTACATAATTTCAACTCGTCACAGTGCTTCCTGTTGTATGCAGTAAGTATAGGAATATACATATTATTTAGCCATCAAACAGTCGTACTGGCGTACAAAATTTCCTCCCATGCTCGATTTATTGTGACCAAGTATCGTAGCAAATCATCTAATCCGACATATCCCTGGGTGAAAGCTTTGAGGTCACACAGTGCTTCCCCGTACTCTCACCAATTGCGTCATAACTGTATGAAATCAGCGCTGCACCTGTAGCGTACACCGTCTTTTTATTTGCTGCGTAAACGCTCACAAAATCAGTGCTCATCCACCGGTCAGTCTAAAGCTTTTCTGTTTACGGTCGAAGCAATTACCTCGATCGTTTATACGAACTGTTCTCCCGAATAAACGACAATACTAATTACTAGTTCCACAGAGCGCATGAATATCATTAAAACCGGAGATACGATCAGTTCCGTTTAACGCTGGCTAGTTCGTCCGTTTCTGTTCACAATGACCTTTATATTCTATAATCCTACTGTTTAATATTGCTCTAAACCTTTCGCTGAAGCTGTACGTGTGACATAAAATACTCCCAGCACCGTATATCGCTTTCGTTCCCGGGTATCCATTGTTAATCGTTATGGATTTTGCACTTAGAACTTCGGAACTAGTTCTGAAGCCTTCAACAAAAATAACTTGGCGGTAAGCAGCCCTTATTTCTCCTATCTGGCAACAGACGATATCTCACAATGTTCTTAGAGAGATTTTAATCGCGTTCATATTATAATACGGACATACACTGTAACAGCTCACGGATCTTTCGCTTGTTAACTTATTCCATTCTGAAACTTGTCCAAATCCTTAAAAACTGATAGTCATGTGTATGGTTCCAATGGCTCTGAGCACTATGGGACTTAACATCGGAGGTCATCAGTCCCCTAGAACTTAGAACTACTTAAACCTAACTAACCTAAGGACATCGCACACATCCATGCCCGAGGCAGGATTCGAACCTGCGACCGTAGCGGTCAGGCGGTTCCTGGTCACGGGTATCTTAAAAATCTGTCAGCTCAGTACACGATGAAAATGACCGGGAAGAAAATCTGAATGGTGTCAAATTCGGATCTACGATCTCAGATGCTTGTCGGCTTTCAGATAACAATGTTATTACTGAATACCGTGATAGTCTGCTGTTATTAGACCGCTACCATGTCCCATTGCACCACAAACTTCTTTCTTGTCACAGGCGTCTCTTCTTGGAATCGAACAAGCGTTCGATGTCCTGTGATAGACCACCTACGGCGACACGAACTTCTGCTCACTGTTCTTCCCGCTGGAAATGCAATCCTCAGGGCACTGCTAACAGTCAGTTTCACCGCATACAGTTTCTATAGAATAAAATCAGGAGCTGGTGAGGCCCGTGTCTTGGCGTTCCTGGTCGGAAGCAGTCTCTTGCGCATAGCATCTGTCTAAGGTCTGAATTGGAATGCCAGAACTTTGCCTGAGTGTGCATTAACAAGTACGGGAGAGTGGTTAAACGTGGCTGTCACAGTGTCGCCTCTGCAATATTAGTGTACAGGGCGACATGTCTTCAAACACTGTACTGCTCTACCACAAATCGTGTTGTTAGTGTTTGTTCGGGATGGCTCTGGACTCGAGCTTGCTGATTATCTCGAGTTACAAGCAGAGGAGGACTTATCTCTGAACACTCTGTAATTACTCCCTCGTATTATGAACATTACAAATTCGGCAGGACATGGCGAACGGTTAAGAGAGAAAGTGTGCTGAAGGTCGAGGCAAACAGTGTATGATAGAAGGTATTGGGACACCTTTTAGTGGACATTTTATGGGCTGCGCTCAGTCTTCGCTCTACTGACGGCTTCAACTCTGTTGGGGACATTTTAAGTGAGGTGTCTAAGTTTATGTGGAGGAACAGCTGTCCGTTTTTCCTCAAGAGCCGAAACCAAAGAAGGTAGTGACATAGGAGACTGGAATCTGGAGCAAAGTCGACGTTTGAAATCATGCACTGTATGCACAGTACAGTCGTGGACAAAACGAGCGAGACCCCTCGCATTTTCGTTATGCTGATCTGCACAGCTTTAAAGTCTTCTACACAGCATAACAGGCAAGGCGACGAAGTGCTACCAACATACTCTGCACACGCGTGAAATTGAAAAACTATCCGAACTTTGTCAGACTGTTCTCAATTACGTGTAAGACTATATTAATGCTGATTAGTGTGTTAAACACAATACGTAAATATAAGATGTAAATGAAAGAAGAAATCCTAATTAGTATGAACTGTACTAATAAAAATGAATTTCAGCTTATCGAGATAACATTACTGTCATAGTAAAATAAAGTACCCTAGAACGTTACGAATTAGCAAAATATTATGCGAATTCTGCCGCGAAACGGTCTGTCAACGTTCAGACCAGTCATACTGGATTACCCTTGCTGACCTACCATGAAAGTGTGCAAATTTACCAATGCGTGAAGATTCATAACGAAATTCAGTTACAAATCATTCAGTGCCACACTTAAGTCAATTCAGTTATTGGCAGAAGCGGAAATAGTAGGCAGTAACTAGTATGAAATTCTGCAAGAGTTTCATATTGACATCCAAAGGGCGCCGGTACAGAGTAAAGGTAGCAATAAAACGTATTGGGGGCTCGAGAATTTCTTAAAATGGCTTTACTGATAGTCTATCTGCCTCCATCAAGATTAGAACCGTAAACAAACGAGACCTCCCTTGCAGTAGCAAACACCTTTCACTTCGATAGCAAACCCAAGCAAGCAGTCCTCTATTATTACCCCAGACATGAATAAGCTAGCAATTTCGCAATGAAAATGACAAAATGATCTGCAGTTTCTGTTGTATGGAGTTTTCTGGACTCAAAAACATGAATTTTCTACCTTTGTCACCTCTTATGTGACAATCATTCGGGATGTTCATCGAAATAACAAAATACTGTTATTAGCAAGTAAATTTAGTAGGATAAATCTGCACCACCCCAGGAAATAAACGGCTACATAGCTGCCAAATTATTCTAAAATATTTCAAATTCTCCATTAGACTCGCCACAGCCAGTAAACGTTCATTAGGCGAAGTGTTTCTTAAGCTAGCTAGCAATGGGAATGCCCGCACTTCTAAAAAGCGGTGGCATTAATACTGGGATACGCTTCTGTCAATAACTGAATTGACTTAAGTGTGGCACTGAATGATTTGTAACTGAATTTCGTTATGAATCTTCACGCATTGCTAAATTTGCACACTTTCATGGTAGGTCAGCAACAGTAATCCAGTATGACTGGTCTGAACGTTGACAGACCGTTTCGCGACAGAATGCGCATAATATTTTGCTAATTCGTAACAATCTAGGGTACTTTGTTTTACTAAAACAATTATGTAATGACGATAAGCTGAAATTCTTTTTTTATTAGTACAGTTCATACTAATTAGCGTTTCTTCTTTCATTTATATATTATATTTACGTGTTGTATTTAACACACTAATCAAAGTTAATATACTGTTACACATGATTGAAAACAGTCTGACAAAGTTCGGATAGTTTTTCAATTTCACGCGTGTGCAGGGTATGTTGGTAGCACTTCGTCGCCTTGCCTGTTATCTGTGTAGCAGACGTTAAAGCTGGGCGGATCAGCATAGCGAAAAGGCGAGGGGTCTCGTTCGTTTTGTCCACGACTGTACATGTTCATTGCACACTCGGAAATGCCATTTTCGATTATGTTACGATGATTTGAAAATTATTTTCGTCCCAAAACTAGTCATAGAATGAACAAAATGTAATAATTTACAACTTTGAACTGGTTTTTCGTTCTACTGTCTCACCTGCGTTCAGTTCGGGGCAGGACACTCCACACAGACTTTTGTCTTGCTGACGCTGTTTTATAACAGAATGGTTTCTCAAGCTGATACAGTCATCATCGCCGAGCAATTCCTCTACAGTACGCAGTACACAATATTATAAAAGTGTTCATATCATTTGGCATTTAACCTTTTCTTAAGCACAATCAGCGGAGCACGGCGTAATCACGAGAAGCACTCCCTTATCTAACACTGTCTCTTCCGTGCTTCACACATGGTGACAGGTATCTTTCTCTAGGTCTTTGCCAGACCCAAGCCCTTCCACCGCATTGCCACAGGCTATATCGTGATTCGTCACTCCGAAGTTCTCGTTTCTGTCCACTGGCCAGTGGCTTCGCACCTTACTACACCTCAAGAGCCACTTTGCGTTGACTAAATGTGTGGGTTATCGACCACTGTGCCCCAGTGATATCAACTCGCTGCGCACAGCCATTGTGATAACTGGACTGACGGTAGCATTTTAAAACTCAGGGGTGATTTCTTCCGCTGGTTTAGTGCGATTTTTTTAAACTACCCGCGAGAATGCTCGACGGTCCCTGTCCGTCTATTCATCAAGTCTGCCTGGTCTTTGTCTAACTGTGATTGTTCCTTCGGCTTTCAACTTCGCAGTGTCATCACCAGCAGTCAACAAGGGCAACTTTAGAAGGGATCAAATTTCCCTGATGGATTTGTTCCGTCTATTCATCAAGTCTGCCTGGTCTTTGTCTAACTGTGATTGTTTCTTCGGCTTTCAACTTCGCAGTGTCATCACCAACAGTCAAAAAGGGCAACTTTAGAACGGATCAAATTTCCCTGATGGATTTGTTACTAACAAGGGAACCTCCCCATCGCACCCCCCTCAGATTTAGTTATAAGTTGGCACAGTGGATAGGCCATGAAAAACTGAACAGAGATCAATCGAGAAAACAGGAAGAAGGTGTATGGAACTATGAAAAAAATAAGCAAAATATACAAACTGAGTAGTCCGTGTGCAAGATATGTCACATTAAGGTCCCTGGTTCAACCCTCCCTCGAGTGAAAAGTTTTAATTTTTTATTTTCAGACAATTATCAAAGTTCATGCACTCAGACATGATCAACATTGCTCTCCAAAATTCCAGGACATGTTCAGATTTGCTTGGACACATGCAGGATTTGACGGTCTACACACGGAAAAACTTGAAAAGGTTAAAAACGTTTGTTTTGACAGAGCACAGGGAAAACTGTGCGACTGTGAAACTGTTGCATTCATCTGTTGCCGTTCATGCGACAAACTCAATGTTTTCATCACTTTTTTGGGAGTGATTATCACATCCACAAGAAAACCTAAATCGGGCAAGGTAGAAGAATCTTTTTACCCATTCGCCAAGTTAGGTGGGTCGACAACATATTCCTGTAATGTGACGCACATGCCGTCACCAGTGTCGTATAGAATATTTCAGGCGTGTTTTCCTGTGGAGGAATCGGTTGACCTATGAATTTGCGATCAAATGTTTTCGGTTCCTATAGGAGAGGCACGTCCTTTCGTCTACTAATCGCACGGTTTTGTAGTGCGGTCGCAAAACACAGACACTAAACTTATTACAGTGAACAGAGACGTCAACGAATGAACGGTCAGATCGTAACTTTGCGAAAATAAAGTAAATAAAATTTTTGCTCGAGGGACGACTCGAACCAAGGACCTCTCGTTTCGCAGTTGCTCACTATAACCACGGGACCAAAGCGATCTTCGTGTAATATAGTTCTAGATGTTGGATATGTTACACTTGGACTACTCAGTTTGTATATTTTGTTTATTTTTTCATAGTTGCACACAACTTCTTCCTGTTTTCTCGATTGATCTGTGTTCAGTTTTTCAAGGCCTATCCACTGTGTCAATTTATAACTAAATCTGAGGGGGGTGCGATGGGGAGGTTCCCTTGTGAGATGACGTCTGATGACTGACCCGCGTTCGAAGTCAAATATCGCTCCATACCTGCCCATGTTTCTGTTAATGCCTCTATATTGACAACAGAATATCACCGCCTCCTTTTATTCTGGGAGGTCCAGTTCTCGTAATACCTAGCGGTGAATTCCGTATTACATTGGATCACGTAGTTTGTGTACTCTCCATAGAGTTATCTGCCAGCACGGGAAGACATATTGACGCAAGTACCAATGTTTTTGGGATGTTTTGTTAATTTGTCTGTTCCAGCGTTTTAGGGACACTTGTCAGGTTACAGATGAGCCATCGACATACCCCTGTGGATGGCAGAAAGATATGTCCCGGGTATTCTTACCGATAACCAGATCGTTCGTCGTAGGATAACGTGAATGTAGCTACAGGTGTCGCACAACATATAAGCTAATTAATTTAATTTTTCTTAAATAGGTTGCACTAGCATACGTGAAACATGAGTGCTCTAATTCAAAAGATGATAAAATAGAGAGCTCATCAAACTACTGATTGAAACAGTGGTTACTACAAAACCCTATTCATTACAATCCCATATACACTCCTGGAAATTGAAATAAGAACACCGTGAATTCATTGTCCCAGGAAGGGGAAACTTTATTGACACATTCCTGGGGTCAGATACATCACATGATCACACTGACAGAACCACAGGCACATAGACACAGGCAACAGAGCATGCACAATGTCGGCACTAGTACAGTGTATATCCACCTTTCGCAGCAATGCAGGCTGCTATTCTCCCTTGGAGACGATCGTAGAGATGCTGGATGTAGTCCTGTGGAACGGCTTGCCATGCCATTTCCACCTGGCGCCTCAGTTGGACCAGCGTTCGTGCTGGACGTGCAGACCGCGTGAGACGACGCTTCATCCAGTCCCAAACATGCTCAATGGGGGACAGATCCGGAGATCTTGCTGGCCAGGGTAGTTGACTTACACCTTCTAGAGCACGTTGGGTGGCACGGGATACATGCGGACGTGCATTGTCCTGTTGGAACAGCAAGTTCCCTTGCCGGTCTAGGAATGGTAGAACGATGGGTTCGATGACGGTTTGGATGTACCGTGCACTATTCAGTGTCCCCTCGACGATCACCAGTGGTGTACGGCCAGTGTAGGAGATCGCTCCCCACACCATGATGCCGGGTGTTGGCCCTGTGTGCCTCGGTCGTATGCAGTCCTGATTGTGGCGCTGACCTGCACGGCGCCAAACGCGCATACGACCATCATTGGCACCAAGGCAGAAGCGACTCTCATCGCTGAAGACGACACGTCTCCATTCGTCCCTCCATTCACGCCTGTCGCGACACCACTGGAGGCGGGCTGCACGATGTTGGGGCGTGAGCGGAAGACGGCCTAACGGTGTGCGGGACCGTAGCCCAGCTTCATGGAGACGGTTGCGAATGGTCCTCGCCGATACCCCAGGAGCAACAGTGTCCCTAATTTGCTGGGAAGTGGCGGTGCGGTCTCCTACGGCACTGCGTAGGATCCTACGGTCTTGGCGTGTATCCGTGCGTCGCTGCGGTCCGGTCCCAGGTCGACGGGCACGTGCACCTTCCGCCGACCACTGGCGACAACATCGATGTACTGTGGAGACCTCACGTCCCACGTGTTGAGCAATTCGGCGGTACGTCCACCCGGCCTCCCGCATGCCCACTATACGCCCTCGCTCAAAGTCCGTCAACTGCACATACGGTTCACATCCACGCTGTCGCGGCATGCTACCAGTGTTAAAGACTGCGATGGAGCTCCGTATGCCACGGCAAACTGGCTGACACTGACGGCGGCGGTGCACAAATGCTGCGCAGCTAGCGCCATTCGACGGCCAACACCGCGGTTCCTGGTGTGTCCGCTGAGCCGTGCGTGTGATCATTGCTTGTACAGCCCTCTCGCAGCGTCTGGAGCAAGTATGGTGGGTCTGACACACCGGTGTCAATGTGTTCTTTTTTCCATTTCCAGGAGTGTAGATTTCAAATTAATGTGCAGAATGACAGGAACTGTTACGTCCATGAAATTTTCTTACAGTTTACACTGGAATTAAAATATCAGCACCTTGGCAAAGGTCAGGTAATGAGATTGAAGTGAATACATTGAAGTCAGCACAACATTTTGGGAAACAACTAAATTCGTGGAGGTCGTGCAGCGGTTGCCGAATGTAAATCAGAGAGGAACGAACTAGACACGGAAAAAAGTCATTTACCCACCCACTACTTTGATTGAGCACCTACTAAGCTCAAGATTGCTAATAAATGTAATTGAATTAATCAATCAGGAATCTTCGCGTACATGCTACAGCTCGGTTTGCAAAGACTTAAATTGCTCACCGTACTTAGCGTTATCGGTGAACTCGAATGGCGGCTGTTGTGGCTAAAATTTCTTCTGGCCTGCAATGAAGCCTAATTCCCTCTGAGAGCCCAGAATCGAAGTCCCTCTCCAGAGTTCTCCGAGCAAGAAGCAGGTTCAAAAATGGCTCTGAGCACTATGGGACTTAACATCTGAGGTCATCATTCCCATAGAACTTAGAACTACTTAAACCTAACTAACCTAAGGACATCACTCACATCCATGCCCATAACAGGATTCGAACCTGCGACCGTAACGGTCGCACGGTTCCAGACTGTAGCGCCTAGAACCGTTCGGCCACTTCGGCCGGCCAAGAAGCAGGAATTTATCTTTTTGAGTGTGACCTTTGTGTATGATTGTCATCAACAATTACAGTGATTCTTCCCAATGGCAACCAACTACATTTATATTAAGACTGCAACTGTCTTCCTTCCATAACCATTTTTAACATAATTTACCCATCGTTGGGGTGTCTAGCGCTGTCCTGTTTCGCGTTTCAGCCAACGAGGCCTTGTCCAGTTACACAGAAGAGAGCTCGGTTCTCCCACTCCAGAATTTATTTATATTATCCAAAGGTAGCTGCTCTTACTGTTTCTTAACGAACAACAATTAATTTAGCGCCAGCATCGCGGCTGTGGGTACCATAATCTTAAGCAGGAAAGAGCCCACTGGCCTCTTGTCTCTACATCAGAGATTTTATCTATGCATCGTGTCAGAGCCAGCGCTTCCAAGAATATGGGCTTCCTGCAGGATGTAGGACATTGCTATGTTGTGCTACCTGTCACTGTCGGCTGGCAACACGTCCCCTTGACGCAAACGGACTCCCCACGTCAAAAAAGGCACAAAATAGCTCTCCGTCGTTTATGGCACAAAAACGGACAGTGGCTCCCCAGCGGAGGTTGGACTGCACGCAGTATACTTATCCCAACTCCTACATGGCTTCTCCTCCCGTTGCTTGCCCTTTGCAGAAGACTGCACCCCCTCCCCCTTCAGTGTCTGGTCACTAGCTCGCTCTCTCCTATTCTGCTGGCCTGTGCTCAACATAAAGTCAGTAGGATCCGCCACTATACATTAAACCAATTCTGAGAATAAGAAATTACTACGGAAATTTGGTAGTTAGTATGGCAGTCTCTGACAATAACCATAATTGTACTCTCGTTTCTGGATAGGAATTAATTTAGGAGGTGTTTATTTTATTGGAGTTTAGAAAAGAATGGACATATAGCTCACTGTGTTTCAAGGGCGTTCCCATGGGTGGTACTACTTTCTGTAATTTTTTATAAGTCAACAACTTTTTGACTGGTTTTACTGTGTCTCCTAACTTTTTTCCTAACATCCCATGCCACTACTGCTCCCAGCTTTATAATCCAGTATGAATATTTTCCCATTGGTTCGCCCCACTACATTCCTCCCTGCTTCTCCTTCCAAGATGAGTTAACTGTTCCTGGACGCTGCAGCATATGTCTCACTAGCATGTCACTTGGTCTAGTTACGGATTTCTACAGTCTTCCTTAACTATACTGTTCCTTCTTTTTCTTCTTGTACTTCACGGCCCACTTAATTTTACCATTCTCCGATAGCACACCACCTCAATTGTTTACAATTCCTTCTTCTTCTCCTTGCATTTAAATGTTCGACGGTTTCACATAGAATTCACTTCTAGGAACTTCTTCCTCAGTTATTTATCTGAGACATCTTTATTAAAATAGGTTTCCTTAGGCAGTGATAATTTACTTGTGATATCTCCCTTGAGGCCTTCATTTGTAATCTGGCGTCCTGGACAGGAGAATTCCTTTCCTTCTTCCATTACAATATATTTCCAATTTTGATATTAAACAAATCTTTATTCTGCTTTCTATCACTATACATCGCTTTCGGTTTTGCTAAGTTTATTCTAAAGTGATATTCTGTGCTGTACATTTCTTTAAAAAAAGAAAAAAAGAGTTTTCCATGCATTCAGCCAGAATGCCTTCCTTTGACGTGTAGGAACCTTCGCATTGATATCTATTCGCTTTGCACTTATATTTCTCTTTCCACATTTTCTTTCATTTTCTTCATGGTTTCTTCGACGTACAGACAGACTAGCTGTGGTGATAATCTGCAACCCATCTCTACACACTTCGTAACACGAACTCGTCTTTTTTTAGGTTTCATGTTTATTTTCCTATGGTTCTTGTAAACCTTATAAATTATTTATGTATCCTCAGTCTTCTAAGCATGATGAATATCTTATTCCCCCAATACTGTCGAATAGATCACTTAATACTTTTTCACTTATTACATTTCAGCTACAGCAATCATCAGATTAAAACGTAGAACTCATAGAAAAGGTGAATATCAGTAGCTGAAATGTAGTACTAAGTGACAATATATTAAGCAATCTATATCGCTTTGCGCTCAGGAAGGGTGTCTTATCATCTAATTTCCAGAAAATTATCATCACATCTGCAATGGAGGCATACGCCGATAAGTGTGACAAATTATCGGATGATTAAACACATGGGAAAGACAAAGAATTATTCTCAACAATCCACAATGATCGCAGAGTTATTTACAGATTTCCGTCAGTGCTCGTAGTAAGGTAAAACACTCGTTTCACACATTCTTGACAGCAACTCCAACAATTTTAGTTCTTATACCTGCTTTGAATTTCAGCAATTCCGATGGTTGTTCGGCTATATACCACGTATGAGCAATGAAGTCTACAAGTCTACAACTGCAACCGATTCGTTGTGTCCAGCTCATTGAAGTGCTCTGTTTTCGAAAACTACTTTTACCAGGTGTGGACCTTCGGGTAATATATATTAAAAACGGTTGTTACAGCAAAACTGTCAGTTCTGCTCTAGCGATCGTTTTTCACAGGTGCACTCAAAGGGAGGCACGACTATTTCCTTTACATGAAATGTGCTGATGAGGTCGTTACGCGCTTTCGATATAAAATACCGGCTTCCCTCGAAAATATTCCAAAGATTTCTTGTAAATGAAATTTAATTTGTATCCAAGGGCCCAATTTACGCACTTGTCTTCCCAAAACGTGCAATTATGAGTTTTTATTAAGTTATTAATTTTTGTCGAAGAGTGTTGACCTCGTAATCAGAAACACGTTTGTCCACAACAGTTCTGTGGCGCTAATTGCTTCAAGTGTTCCCGTGAACGAAGAGAGAAAAAGGACACATGCAAATCGGGCTACGTAAAGTATGGATGAAACCGTCGTTCGTTTAAAAGCAGGTAAAACAATAAGCAGCAAGGAACTTGCTGGAGAAATGGTGCTCTGATTACAAGCGCGACACTGTTCGATATTACTCTTTGACGGCAACGCGTAGTAGCAAATATTAAGAAGAAAAGCGCACGAATTACTCCCTTCACAAAAATACAATTATATTTTGGGAAATCTTTGGGAATGTTTCAAACATAAGGGGTATTTTACATTGTAAATACTCTAATTTGCTACGTACGCAACTGAACAACCTAGACACCACTTGTTACGTAGCCTTCGGTTATTGCTTTATTCTCTGACAAAAGCATGACTGCAATTCGAAATAAACAATCAAAGTCAGTTCTCAGCTGTTAAAACAATGAGGAACATCACGACATTCAGATTGTTTTTCGTTCCCTGTGATCACCGACAGTTAATTTGAAAAGCAGAACGCAATAGTAACGTATACAAATGCAGTATGTGGAAGGGGGACGGAGTGGGAGATGAAAAAGAAACAAATATTCAGGTACGAAATAATTGAATTTCTTCCGTATGAGAAACCTGAACATGTCTTCATGAATGTTATAAGCCTGAAACATCGAGCAGTCGTTAAAAACATACTAAATATGATAATGCAGCCTTTCTAGTCTGAAACTCGCTGAAGTCCTCTTCTCGGATTTTCAACAGAGGAAAATACAGCGGTTCCTTCATATTAAAAGTTCTTTTTGCCTGATACATTCACATTAGCCGTAGCTGAACCCTCCAGAGAAAAAAATTATAAATTTTCATACATTAAGTGTACAGCTGTAAGACTACCGTAGCCTACCCTATCGTACACTATAGTAAGTAAGTGTACACTGGTGTAGTTTTCCTAGTGGCCTTGGTCAGTGAAGGTCCTCTATGTCTTGTTTGTTATTTACCTATCGGGCGTTACTTCCTTTCAGTCAGTTTGTTTGATATGTGATCAGTGTCCCACTAGATTCCACTATAGGTTGAAAGTGAGGAACCTTCTTCAAACTGAGTAAGCATACATAAAGGCCTGCGCAACTTAAGGAACTTTTTTTCCCTACATATTTGTCCTGCAGTCAGTTACTTAAAAATAAACACAGTGTATAGCAAAACTGAAATTGTCATTGTTTAATCCCGATTTTATTGGAGAATTGATTTGCAACGTCAAACAAAGGAATGTTGTAGTAGGAGCAATAAAAAACAGTACAGATCTATCGTACAGCGCTATAAAACGGCATTTCCTCAAAAAAACGTAAAACTGAAAAAGCGCAAAACAAAATCACATCACTCATCGTTTCAGTATTTCGTCGAGATAATACAATGAGGGGAAAAGTTCGTAACACCATAAAAGTAATTAATATACAGTGAAGAAATTTCGGGAATACATTTGTCTAGGTAGCATATTTAAGTAATAAAAAAAATGTCGTGTGACTAGGGCCTCCCGTCGGGTAGACCGTTCGCCTGGTGCAAGTCTTTCGATTGGACGCCACTTCGGCGACTTGCGCGTCAATGGGGATGAAATGATGATGATTAGGACAACACAACACCCAGTCCCTAACCGGAGAAAATCTCCGACCCAGCCGGGAATCGAACCCGGACCCTTAGGATTGGCATTCTGTCGCGCTGACCACTCAGCTACCGGGGGCGGACATTTAAGTAATTAACACTGCAGAATCACAGGTTAATGTAAACGCGAGATAAGCCATTGTAAATATGAAATGCCGGTACATCAATAAACGGGGTAACCTCCACAATGCTGAATGCAAGCGTGCAGAAGTGTGTGTATTGTGCCGGATATCAGTTAGTGGGACAGAGTCCCACGCCTGTTACACTTAGTTTGTCAATACATGGACGGTTACTGCTGGTTGTGGGTGACGCCGGAGTTTTCGTCCGGTGAAGTCCCATAAGTGCACGATTGGAGACAGATCTGGTGATCGAGCAGGCCCAGTGAACATGTCGACACTCTGTAGGGCATGTTGGGTTACAACAGCGGTATGTGGGAGAATGTTATTATGTTGGAAAACACTCCCTGTGCGCGAATGGAAGCACAACGAGACGAATCACCAGACTGACGTACAAACTTGTAGTCAGGGCGCGTGTTATAATCACAGGAGTGTTTCTGTTCTTACTTAAAATAGCACCCCACAACATAGCTCGAGGTGTACATCCACTGTGTCTAACATGCAGACAAGTTGGTTGCAGCACTCAACTGGCCCCCTTGTAGCCAACAAACCGCCATTGATGGCACGGAGGCACAGCCAGAAACCACAACAGATTTCCGTCGTGCCATCTAATAAGCTCTCCGTTGACAGCACTGAAGTCGCCAGTGGCTGTGGTTCGGGGTTAGTGGAATGCACGCTGCAGGGCATCTGGCTCGGAGCTGTCCTTGAAGTAACAGATTTGTTGTCTCACTTTGGTGACTACTACTGCTCAAATTGCTGCTGCAGATGTTGTACGATGCGCCACAGCAATACGCCGAACACGATGGTCTTCCCTCTCGGCAGTGGCATGTAGCTGCCCGGAGCCCGGTGACCGTACATTCCCTTGAACATTGCTGCCAACAATCATGTACACTGGCTTCGTTTCTGCCAAGTCTTCCTGAACATCCAGTTTCTCGTGACCCTATTAAACGACCTCTCCCGAACTCAGTCAGGTGCTGATAATGGGATCTTTGTCGCCTTAAAGGCATTCGAGACTAACATCAATGCGCCACGTCCAAACTCAAAGGAGACTAGCACTCATGACCGTTATCGCGTGTATTGAAGGGGCTCCGGAAAGGCTCAAAATCATGAAAAGTTCAATTTTTACTTTTTTGCGTTTTCTGAATCTGCAGACTATTGCCTTTTAATAGATATATAATTTATTCAATTCCGAAGACTACAACTATTTTTAAATTGAAACTTCTTGGCAGATTAAAACTGTGTGCCCGACCGAGATTCGAACTCGGGACCTTTGCCTTTCGCGGGCAAGTGCTCTACCAATTTTTAAATTTTTTTTGAAATGTGTTCTACATGGGCGTGACCCACAGTGGCGCTGTTAAACTGCTGTCAAATGGCGTTATTATTAACGTCCGTGTTCGTCAGGTACATTTTAGTGATGTGAGATAAAGTATGTGTTGCGGCTAACCTGTGATGGTTCAATATATATCGCTGGTGTGATTGTCGATTGTTTCATGTTTATTTACTCTGTCGTTATCTCGAAAATATTCGTAATTAATTCTGTTTCTTGAGTCTCTGTTTTGTTGAAGTATAATAATGAGTAAAAGTAAAGTTATTAGAAATCCTGTGAAGGCTTTTAAGAAAAGGAGAAATGTTGGAAAGCCAAACGTATGTGTTATTACTGTAAACAATAAAGACGATAACCAAGTGAGTGAACCTAACCTCTCAAGTACACCTGCCCATAGCAGTCAAAGTGGGAAAGAAAATACTTCACAGAAGAAGCTTGGTTCAATGAGTGAAAACTATGAATGTTTTATGGGCGAATCGGATGTGAATGAAATATTTGATATGTCGGTTCTCAAAGTAATTTTTTCAAACTGTGTAAGATGTATTCATTGTAGTGAAGTTGGTCTGGAACTCTCCATAATAAAGCACGTAGGACTTGCTAGTGAAATACAACTGAAATGTGATAAGTGTTCATACATGACCACCTTTTGGAACAGTGTTGCAGTAACTGCAACTGAAGAAAATGGAAGCAAAATCTACGAACACAACAACGAGCGATGCTTGCTTTAGACAAGGAACGCCTTCGGGCTGCAGACAGGGCTGTAAAGAGTCTAGAAATACAAGCAAGAGTAAACAGGAGGAGGAACAAGAGGAAGCTGGAGGAGGAGTTTGCAGAGGATGAAGATAATCCATCCTATGGACCTGGAATGCACTAAAAAGTTAATCCAATCTTTGTCGCTCGATTCCCAAAACTTTTATTTTCTCATACTAATTACATGTTTTCTAAGGATCTTCCAAACATATTTGTTTCAAACTTTCAGTAAATGTTACACAGTACCTTCTGCATAATTTAACACAGCCTTTTTCCAAAAAACTGCATATTTTTGAATATATAAGTAAAAAATTGGAAAAAAATGTTGTGAATTTTCATTACAATTGAAAAAAAATCATCTTTAATAACTGAACTAAAATTTTGTAAAATCCCTGTGTTAAGTTGTAGCCCATATTCCAATAAATAATCTGTAAAAAGTTCAACTTCCTACCTCAAATACTTTGTGAGGAAAGATGTAATTTATATGTGTTATTTTAACATTGCAAGTATAGGACGTTCCGGAGCCCCTTAAAGCAAACCTAATTTGAACCCTCGCCGTGGCGCTGCTGGGGTCCTCTTACGCAAGTTGCGCGAAGTTGGAACAGACATCATCTTTCATATCTAGAAACATGCACACCAACTTTCGTTTATGTCGCTCAACTCCTTCTTGGTGTTGCAATTTTTTTTCGTTCAGCGTGTGAAACATGTTCCTGTTATTCATAAACAACGTACCCTAGATCGTGATGAAGAACGTTCTACTAGGTTCAAAATGACAACAATATATTTATGTTGTGGCAGTGGTATGTCTGGTGCAAAGTGATATCAAAAGTGCGCGAGAGTTTTTTTCTGGTCATGTGTTTTTTTTTTATCTTTGCCGTAAGACTATAGAGTCTCCTACTTTGTTTACTTCTCTGTTGTTTTTTTAGTTTCTTCTCATTGTGGAGTTTTGCGAATAAACATTTTTTTCGTTAACACATTATACCGGACGGCTATGCAATTATTTGTTGTAGGCAAGTCGCCTACATAATTGGTGACCTCCGATTAAGGAACTTTAAACCTTTCGTTAGCTACGTCGAACATTAACTGCAAAAGCAATGAACGACGACGGCAAACGATACGGTTCGATAACGGAAGAAATTCATAGGCTTCAGAATGAGAAGAAACTAAAAAAAACAACAGAGAAGTAACAAAAACCCGGAGACTCTATAGTCTTCCGGCAAAGATAAAAAAACACCACATGACGAGAAAAAAACTCTCGCGCACTTTTGATATCACTTTTCCTACAATATAAATATTTAATGCTTGTGCAACTGTAACCACGGCAGAAATAATTGCTTTGGCTAGGTAAAAGTGCAGCAGTTACGAGATCAACTAATTGTCATTGCTTATAAAATACGACTTATATTTTGTGAGGTTATGAAACACACAATGGATTAGCACTGAACCATGTGCGGTTCTAATTAAGTGCAAAGTTTCACAACTTAGCTGCTACAGGAAACAGGCACCGTGGCAGTTGTAACTTAGTTCCTACATTAGTGCAACTGAGCTCAATTAAACAGACTGCTAGGTCTCAGGGCATCTGTTATAGTCCGTCAGCGGTTTTGCCGAACCATTTCAGAAACATTAAACCGAGAGAGGCGTATTTAGTCCGCAAGAGTTCGGCAAAAATTTAGACAAGAAGTCGCCATTTCAATCTGAATGCGCTACAAGTTTACGGTGACCGTTTCTTAGTCACGTGGCGAACAAGAAGATAATAACACTACAACCTGAGACGGCAATAGCGTACACATTAAACGTAAAAGGTGAAAAAAGGGAAGAGATATCCACTGCGTGCTCCGGGAAACAGACTTTAAAATTTAAATAATGCAATTTAATTTCCGCGCATCCTGACCTATGAATGAGACTAACCAGTAATTTCGGTAATGCTCCCAAAGCCGATGCACTGGGTTTTTGTTCCTTTGCTAGTAAGTACTAAGTCTGCTCTCGAGCTCGTAGTTGTGGCCGAGACGCTTGTTCCTTTCAAAGTAATGATTATGTAAAATTTTTGTGATGATTCATGCAACTTATTGTTATAATTATTTGTACTCTGCAATTTTTCTCTTGTTTTCACACTGAAGTTACCATTAAGTGCGTAAGATAACAGTTTTACATTAGCTTTCCATAACCACTTTAACATCAGCATGCTTCTTCGTAAGTGATCCGAAACACATCACTATTCTTTGTAACAGAACAGGTATTGCAATTTCCTCAGTGTAAGTTGTAGAATTCCTACACATACCTACTAAGAAAGACTGTGTAACGGGCAATCAAAAAATTTCCGTCTGAGGGTGTTGTTGCGGTTTATATCTTCTTAGCGTGATTCCGATGCGGGTAGGGTCTAAGCTGCCGGAAAAAATATAGTGCACCCCTATAGAGATTTCCAGGTCGCTCAGGATTTATTGTTGCAAGAGTACGTATGGATGATTACATTTACAGATCAGCAGCACAACCGTTCTGATGTACCAGGCCTCGACCCAAGCTGAAACACCAACATTGGTGCGTGGTGTACCCTCCACGGACGGCAATGTACGCGATAACTTTGCCAGTCAGTCGTACAGATGGCGAATACAGTCCTGGCACACACAGTGCCAGGCCTACTGTTCACGTAGTTCTGTAAGAGTTGTTGGTTGGCGAGTCGCTTCAATCACTTCTCGTCTCATCACATCACCCATGTGCTCGGCTGGAAAGAAGTCCGGAGGAGATCGTGCTGGCCAGGGAAGTTGCTGCACGTCTTGCCGAGCACGTTCAGTCTCAGGAGCAGTGCGTGAGTGAGTATTAGCCTGTTGGATCATCTAGTTCGTGTTGCAAGAACAGCAAACGGACTGGTATAACAACGTTCTGAACGTACCGAGCGCTGGCTAGCGTCCCCTACAGGAACACCAAATGTGAATGTGAGTTGTAACTTAACACAGCCAAGACTGTAAAGACTGGGGTGAAGCCAGTGATTGCACTCTGCGAGGCAGGGCTCACCTGGTCTACGTAGTACGCGCAAACCATCATCACTTGCGTGCGGGCACAAAATGCTTTCATCGCTGAAGACCACAGCGCGCCATTCCATCTCCCAAGCGACCCTCTGAGAGGGCGCCAGTGGAACCGTACACGCCGATGCTATGGCGTCAGTGAAATTCGAGCTGGAGGTATTCGTACCTGTAGTCACACAGCTAACAATCGGTTCGCAACAGTCTGACGCGTCTAGCGTCACAAACCCTCTTTATCTGTACTGTGATAGCTGTATTATCTGCCAATGTTGTCCTTTCAATACGGTGATTATAGGGGAGGGGAAGGGGGAGGGCGCCTTTGCTGTGTGGACTTCAAGAATCTCGGCTACGGCTGTGAGGTGTTCACATGACTACTGCGCAACTGCCGAACCACGTCCAACCTGTGTGGCTACTCTCCGAAAGGACCGCCCCGCCACTCAATCTGACGTCTTTCAAACTCGCTCAGTTGGCTGTAGCAAGCACGAGTGAGTCTTCGTGTCATAGTTGCCTGCATGCTTCAGAAATCTGCACCACACTGAATCTTCTGGCTGTGAGCACTCCTTGTTAAAGGTTGGAAAGATATGAGCACTGATAGCTATACGACTACTACTATTCCCCAGGTGGCACAAACCGTGATTGGATCAAAACTGTCGTCGTTTTCCCAAGTGTACTACCTTCTTCGGCAGTATATGAATACCGATATACAGGCAAGTGATTAATGTGGTATTAGTGTCTTGCCAAGGTGCGGGCCGTAAATGCAGAGACCTTATTATTACATATGGCGAAACAAGACCTACGTGCTGTTATTCTTTTCTTGTATGTCGAAGGACAAACACCGGTAGACACCCACTGAAGAATGAATAGTGTGTAGGATACAGTGTGTCTGTCGAAAACGAGCGTTGCAGAAAACTGCCACAAGGGGTGCTGCTGATTGAAGATAACACACGCACCATGTCGCAAATGTCGTAACGCAGAAGCTACGTCAAGCAGAAGACACTCGGGCACCCGCGCTATAGTTCAAATGGTTCAAATGACTCTGAGCACTATGGGACTTAACTTCTAAGGTCATCAGTCCCCTAGAACTTAGAACTGCTTAAACCTAACTAACGTAAGGACATCACACACATTCATGCCCGAGGCAGGATTCGAACCTGCGACCCTAGCGGTCGCGCGGTTCCAGACTGTAGCGCCTAGAACCGCCCGGCCACCCCGGCCGGCTGTATAGTCCTGACCTTTCCCCATACCATTATCACTCCTTCGGTCCCTTAAAAAATTTAGGAAGAATCGACGAGTCTTGTCGGGATGAGGATGTGCAGCAGGCAGTTACAGGGTCTACACACAGCAAGACACGGTGTTTTGCCAAACGGGCATCATCAACCTGGTGCATCAGTGGGGTGATTCCCTCAGTGCTCATGGCGATTTTGCCTGATTGGCATATCGATCCTGGACTGCACGACCTTCGTTGGATACATCTTGATCGCCCCTTATATGTTGCGTTGCTTTCACGATGAATAGTCTAATTCCATTGTTAGTCCATTGTTGGAGTTGAGAAAACCATTAATCCAAATATGTACATTTCACAAATGACGACGCCCGGTACAGAACGAGTGACACACCATTCACCGTCTGTTCGTTTCAAGGAGTGCCATTTGTTGAACCAGTCAAAAACGCGCAATATTTGAACTGATGCATGGGTTCAACGAAGTTTAGTTTTTCGTGAATCTTTGAGGAATCTCAGCTGCATATTAATGGTACGTAGGCACACTAAATCATATTTCCCTTTCACCTTACTTCGCAATTCTCAGCGACGAAAAGCGAGAAAGGTCAATGCCGAAAACATTACGTGACGGTTCTTTAAATCACCACTGGAAGGGTTACAGAGTCTCAGCTACAGATAAACAGAACGCCGATCTTATTCATACGTTCACAGGAACAGAATCAAAAGACTTCAAGCTGTTTACCGTCGAAGGATTAATGATGACCCACGCACGTTAAACATACGTGATAAAAGAGTACACTATGGTGGCAAGCGACGACCTATTTCGCGCTACATAGAAAATAGCGTGTTTCGGAAATAACCTACATATTTTCATTCATATCATCACACTGACAACAACATCTACATCTACATCGACATGATTACTCTACAATTCACAATAAAGTGCCTGGAAGAGGGTTCAATGAACCACTTTCAAGCTGTCTCTCTACCGTTCCACCTTCAAGCGGTGTCTAAACCGTTCCACTCTCGAACGGCGCGCGGGAAAAACGAGCACTTAAATTTTTCTGTGCGAGCCCTGATTCTCTTATTATATCGTGATGATTATTTCTCCCTGTGTAGTTGGGTGCCAACAGAATGTTTTAGCAATCGGAGGAGAAAAATGGTGATTGAAATTTCATGAAAAGATCCCGTCGCAGCGAAAAAAGCCTTTGTTTTAATGATTGCCACTCCACTTCACGTATCATGTCTGTGACACTATCTCCCCTATTTCGCGATAATACGTAACGAGCTGCCCTTCTTTGTACTTTTTCTATGTCATACGTCCCAACTGATGCGGATCCCCCACCGCACAGCAGTACTCCAGAATAGGACGGACAAGCGTGGTGTAAGCAGTCTTTAGTAGACCTGTTGCACCTTCTAAGTATTCTGGCAATGAATCGCAGTCTTTGGTTTGCTCTACCCACAACATTATCTGTGTGATCGTTCCAATTTAGGGTATTTGTAATTGTAATTCCTAAGTATTTAGTTGAATTTACAGCCTTCAGATTTGTGTGACTTATCGCGTAATCGAAATTTAGCGGCTTTCTTTTAGTACTCATGTGAATAACTTCACACTTTTCTTTATTCAGGGTCAACTGCCACTTTTGGCACCATACAGACGTCTTATCTAAATCATTTTGGTCGCCTAATGATTTTACAAGACGGTAAATGACAGCCTCATCTGCAAACAGTTTAAGACTGCTACTGAGATTGTCTCCTATGTCATTAATGTATAGCCGAAACAATAGAGGTCCTATAACACTTCCTTGGGGAACGCCGGATATTAGTTCTGTTTTACTCGATCACTTTCCGTCTATTAATACCAACTGTGACCTTTCTGACAGTAAATCACGAAACCAGTCGCACAACTGAGGCGATATTCCATAGGCACCTAGTTTGGTTAGAAGACGCTTGTGAGGAAAGGTGTCGAACGCCTCCTGGAAATCTAAAAACATGGAATCAATTTGACATCGCCTATCGATAGCACTCATTACTCCATGAGTATAAAGAGCTAGTTGTGCTTCGCAAGAACGATCTTTTCTGAATCCGTGCTGACTATATATCAATAAATCGTTTTCTTCGAGGTACTTCATAATTTTCGAATACAGTATATGTTCCGAAACCCTACTGCAAATCGATGTTAGTGATATAGGCTTGTAATTGAGCGAATTACTCGTACTTTCGTTTTTGGGTATTGGTGTGACTTGAGCAATTTTCCAGTCTTTAGGTACGGATCTTTCTGTGATCGAGCTGTTGTATACAATTTCTAAATGTGGAGCTATTGTATCAGCATGCTCTGAGAGGAACCTGGCTGGTATACAGTCTGGACCGGAGGCCTTGCCTTTACTAAGTGATTTAAGCCGCTTTGCCACAGCAACTATTACCTCGACAAGTAAGGATCGCCTAAGGATCAACGATATGTCTGAAACCTGTAAAGGAAAGGAGCAATAAAATGCTATAAGTTTATCATTAACTCAGTAGTCGAAAGCTGTTATAGAAATGTATTCACGGGAAACTTTCGGCAGCAATCGTCACTGCAATCTAAAGCTTACTCTACCTTTATCGAATTTTACTTAGTGAATTTATACCCTGACTGCAAGTTCTAATTAACCGCGTAACATGGTTGCATTTTCCTAGATCATAATTAAGCGATTCTTCGACATATGAATGCAGCTCTGGAAAAACTTCACTCCATCATTTTGTCGGTATCAGTGTTTTAGTTAACCTGTATATTCCGTTCTTTTATATTCCCTGATAGTGTCTTCACCTTGAAACAACCACCACAAATTTCTGAGGCATTTTTCCTACGTAAAATGACGGAAAAAATTCGCAACACGAAAAATTAATTCATGTAGAGGAATTAAATTTTGGTGTTACATTCGTCTGTATTATTTATTTAAGTGATTAACATTGCAAGGTCACAGGTTAACATTAGCACGAAAAAAGGTACTGCAAACGTGAAACGCAGTTACACTAATAACAGGTGCAACCGCCATGATGTGGAATGGAAGCATGCAAAGTTCGTACACAGGAGACACCGTGCAAGCCATCAAGATCAGTAAGCCTGTAACTCCAGTAAACAGGGACACAGCCGCTTCCCTCTCCTGCAGGTGTCTGCGCAGGTGCTCCCGGTAGACGGCGGCGCACCGGCGGCTGATGGATCGGCGCGCGGCTCCTAAACCGGTGTAGCCGCCGTCCGCACGGCGCGCAGCCACAACTCAGCCGGGCCTCTCAGCTTTATTACGGCGATATTTCCTGCGGCGACACCCCCCCCCCCCCCCCCCCGGATCACCCATCGAACGCTTCCTCTCTCACTTCCCGCAGCCGCCGCTCGCCTCACCTCTAAGTTACGCGTGCGGCTGGGAGACGTCGATGAGGGAGGCGCCGTAAGGTGGCGCACCAGCAACACACTCCACGGCGTAGGACGCCGCAGTCGCCGGCCTGGAGCTCCCCAGGAGACTCTCCTTCGACAGGTCCTTTTTTCCAATTTCGGATATGCCATACCTTGCTCCCGCAAGGTTACCTCATTTTGTTTGAGAGGTTCCTTTCATCTTCTGCATGAGACTGCATTCTTTCAATATAAAAATCAAGTCAAGCTGACACAGTATTCTACGTTTTCAAAAACTTTGTTTCAACTCGAAAATATGATATCAACAGAAGACTTTAGCCATATTAACTTCGTAACGAAATATTTTTCGGCTGCCTACCTAAAAGAACTACATTACTCGCCATTAAAATTGCTACAAAACAAAATCACGTGCTAGAGACGCGAAATTTAACCGACAGGAAGAAGATGCTGTGATATGCAAATGATTAGCTTTTCAGAGCATTCACACAAACTTGGCGCCGGTGGCGACACCTACAACGTGCTGACAAGAGGAAAGTTTCCAACCGATTTCTCATACACAAACAGTAGTTGACCAGCGTTCCCTGGTGAAACGATGTTGTGATGCCTCGTGTAAGTGGGAGAAATGCGTACCATGCCGTCTCCGACTTTGATAAAGGTCGGATTGTAGCCTATCGCGATTGCGGTTAATCATATCGTGACATTGTTGCTCGCGTTGGTCGAGATCCAATGACTGTTGGCAGAATATGGAATCGGTTGGTTCAGGAGGGTAATACGGAAAGCCGTGCTGGATCCCAACGGTCTCGTATCACTAGCACTCGACATGACAAGCACATTATCCTCATGGCTGTAAGCTATCGTGCAGCAGATTAAAACCGTGTGCCGGACCGAGACTCGAACTGGGGACCTTTGCCTTTCGCCGGCAAGTGCTCTACCGCCTGAGCTACCCAAGCACGACTCACGCCCCGTCCTCACAGCTTCACTTCCGCCAGTACCTCGTCTCCTACTTTCCAAACTTCACAGAAGCTCTTCTGCGAACCAAGCAGAACTAGCACTTCTTGAAGAGAGGATACAGCGGGGACATGGCTTAGCCACAGCAGACTTCCTTCTTAACGCAAGTCACTCCCCATATGAAAGTGTAACTTATTGCCACGGAATTGAAATGGAATCTTAAAGACTCCTTTGCTCTTGCGAATTTCTGATGCGTCACTTAGAGAAACTGTATTTGAAGAAGACTGTGCAATTTTTATGATTTTTCCGTTTTAAAAAATGGTTCAAATGGCTCTGAGCACTATGGGACTCAACTGCTGAGGTCATTAGTCCCCTAGAACTTAGAACTAGTTAAACCTAACTAACCTAAGGACATCACAAACATCCATGCCCCAGGCAGGATTCGAACCTGTGACCGTAGCGGTCTTGCGGTTCCAGACTGCAGCGCCTTTAACCGCACGGCCACTACGGCCGGCTTTTCCGTTTTATATCTCGTGTATGGAACATTAGCAAAAACAGACAAGCGCGAATAGGACTCGTGCTCTGAGGGTTCAACACGAACTAAGTTATGTATATAGGTAATAATAATAATAATAATAATAACAATAATCCAGAATGAGATTTTCACTCTGCAGCGGAGTGTGCGCTGATATGAAACTTCCTGGCAGATTAAAACTGTGTGCCCGACCGAGACTCGAACTCGGGCCGAGTTCGAGTCTCGGTCGGGCACACAGTTTTAATCTGCCAGGAAGTTTCCATAACAATAATAATTTCGTGTGGTTCAATGGTATGGCGCAATCCGTTCTAGTGAATGCCACTTTGTCGACCTGCATGTCCCTAACCTACCTCCCTGTAATCCAAACGGCGAAAAGTAACCTACAGTTTAACATGCAATCTGAACCAAGCGTTGTTTCTGGTGGCTCCTCACATTGCTGAGAGTTGATGGATCGGTTAAAACGAAGACTCAGGAATCTGTAGTCCGAGCAAGATTCGATCCCGCGACCTCTCGGTTTCCCACTACGCGATTTGCCGCTATAAATATACAGCTACATGGCTGCTCTGCAAATCACGCTTAAGTGCCTGGCAGAGGGTTCATGTAACCACGTTCACGCTGTTTCTCTTTTACTCCACTCTCGAACTGCGCGGAAAAGGCAAACACCACAAGCAACGACACTCACACACACAGTCCGTTCACATTAACGTCACCATCGCTTATGTTCGACTCCAACGTGCTGTAACCACTCACAGAGGACAGATGGCAGCACTGTCAGTGGAGATATACATCGTGTCGGGATGGGAATTAAGGGTGGGGGGGGGGGGAGAGGCGTGAGTGGCGGACAGAACCCAGTGCAGTCGTAGCCCTATCCCTTCTGCCTTATTTGATATTAAGTCTTCCAGAGTTCTTTTAAATTCCGTTTCTAGTATTGAATCCCCTACCTCTTCTAAATGAATCACGTAATAAGACAAGCCTTCCGCCTCACAGAGACCTCCAATGTACTCTTTTCACATACCCGCTCTGTCCTCCGCATTTAACAGTGGAATTCTCATAGCACTCTTAATGTTAACGTCATTGCTTTTAATTTTACCGAAGGTTGGTTCGACTGTTCTACATGCTGAGTCATTACTTCCAACAATCGTCCTTTTTCGATTTCCTCACATTTCTCACGCAGCCATTTCACCTTAGCTTCTCTGCACTTGCTGTTTATTTCACTTCAAAGATACTCGTATATTTGTAATCCTGAACTGCTCTGAACATATTTGTACTTCCTCCTTTCATAAATAACTGAAGTATTTCTTCTGTTACCCATTGTTTCTCCGCAGCTACCTTCTTTGTACCTATGTTTTTTTTTTCCAACTTCTGTAACTGCCCCTTTTAGAGACGTCCATTCCTCTTCAACGGAACTGCCCAGTCATCCATTCGTTATCGCAGTATCTATAGCCGCAGAGAACTTCAAACGTCTCTCTTCATTCGTTGGTACTACCGTATCCCATTTCTTTGAGAACTGATGCTATCCGACTAGTGTCTCAAGCTGCAGTCTGCTCTTCACAACTAAATTGTGATCTGAGTCTACATCTGCTCCTAGAATCGGCTTATACTCCGCTATCATATTCCGGAGTCTCCTGTTTTGATTCTTGAGCGCCGGCCGGAGTGGCCGTGCGGTTCTAGGCGCTACAGTCTGGAACCGAGCGACCGCTACGGTCGCAGGTTCGAATCCTGCCTCGGGCATGGATGTGTGTGATGTCCTTAGGTTAGTTAGGTTTAATTAGTTCTAAGTTCTAGGGGACTGATGACCTCAGATGTTAAGTCCCATAGTGCTCAGAGCCATTTGAACCATTTTTTTTTTATTCTTGAGCAAAGTATTTGCTATTACTAGCTAAAATTTATTGTACAACTCAATTAGTATTTCTCCTTTCTCATTGCTATTAAGAAGCCCATACTCTCCAGTAACCGTTTCTTCTGCTCCTTTCCCTACTACCGCATTCCAGCCCTCATGGCTACTATATTTTTATCTGCATTTATGTACTGTGTTCCCCCATTGAATATCCCCATAAACTTTCTCTGTCTCCTCATCTTCGGCTTACGACGTCAACATGTATACCTTAATTATAGTTGCCGGTGTTGATTTTCTGTCAATTCTGTTGAGAACAACCCTATTACTGAACAGTTCACAGTAACACACTCTTTACCCTGCCTTCGTATTCGTAACGAGTCCTTCTCCCGTCATACCATGTTCTGTTGCTGTCGATATTACCCTATAGTCGTCAAACCAGAAATTCGTTGACTTCTTTCCATTTCACTTAACTTACGCCACTATATGCAGACTGAGCTTTGACATTTACCTTTTCAGATTTTCTAACTACCATACCATGTTCAGACTTCTGACATTGCACGCCCCGACTCGTAGAATTTTTTCCCTTCGGTTGGTTATTCAATCGTTTTCTCATGATCACCTCCCCCTTGGTCGAACGGTGTAGCCGACCGGTTCTAGGCGCTTCAGTCTGGAACCGCGCGACCGCTACCGTCGCAAGTTCGAATCCTGCTTCGGGCATGGATTTGTGTGATGTCCTTAGGTTAGTTAGGTTTAAGTAGTTCTAAGTTTTAGGGAACTGATGACCTCAGAAGTTAAGTCCCGTAGTTCTCAGAGCCATTTGAATCTCTCCGTTGGCAGTTCACTCCCGGAAATCCGAATGGGGGATTTGTCCGAAACCTTTTGCAAATGGAGAGATCATCATGATACTTTTTCAGTTAAAGGCAACATGTCCTGTTGGTATAGATGATTTTTATTTAATGCAGTGGTTTCCATTGATTTTTGCATCCCCTTGCTGTTGATCATTGCTGGTTCTTCTGCCTTCACGGGCAGTTTCCCATCGGAGGTGCAAGAGAGTGCCCTGAAACTCTGTCCGCCTCTGCCCTCTTTGACAAGGCTGTTGCCTAATTAAGGGTGCTTCTCATGCTGCAGGTCTTTGGCCGTCAATGCTAATTATTTTATTCAAAATTCAAGCGGTGGCGGAGCTCAAAGCGGGGCCGAGGATTTCTAATCAAAAACGCTACTCTCAGACCATGGATACCTTAGGAAAAACGCTAAAAGCGCTTTCAGGATCATTAGACAATTTTTATCACAGCATGAGACTGGAATAGAATAGAACATCTCTAATACTCGTACGAAGTGTCCTCTACCAAGCACTACACAGAAGATTAATGAAGATACACTGATAAGCCAAAACATTGTGACCACGATCTTAATTCAAAATTGTTGAGGTTTTCGTGGCCACTTGTTGACAAACTGCCTATTAGCTTCTGTCTCGGGTTCTTCGGCCGACGTTCATCTAATGATTTTTCTGACGTTTCGCCAGCACGAGTGGCTGGCATTGTCAAAGCTTCACCCTCCATTGCCGGTGGTGAACTGGAGCCGAGCTCGCGGGCGCAGACTACACTCCTGGAAATGGAAAAAAGAACACATTGACACCGGTGTGTCAGACCCACCATACTTGCTCCGGACACTGCGGGAGGGCTGTACAAGCAATGATCACACGCACGGCACAGCGGACACACCAGGAACCGCGGTGTTGGCCGTCGAATGGCGCTAGCTGCGCAGCATTTGTGCACCGCCGCCGTCAGTGTCAGCCAGTTTGCCGTCGCATACGGAGCTCCATCGCAGTCTTTAACACTGGTAGCATGCCGCGACAGCGTGGACGTGAACCGTATGTGCAGTTGACGGACTTTGAGCGAGGGCGTATAGTAGGCATGCGGGAGGCCGGGTGGACGTACCGCCGAATTGCTCAACACGTGGGGCGTGAGGTCTCCACAGTACATCGATGTTGTCGCCAGTGGTCGGCGGAAGGTGCACGTGCCCGTCGACCTGGGACCGGACCGCAGCGACGCACGGATGCACGCCAAGACCGTAGGATCCTACGCAGTGCCGTAGGGGACCGCACCGCCACTTCCCAGCAAATTAGGGACACTGTTGCTCCTGGGGTATCGGCGAGGACCATTCGCAACCGTCTCCATGAAGCTGGGCTACGGTCCCGCACACCGTTAGGCCGTCTTCCGCTCACGCCCCAACATCGTGCAGCCCGCCTCCAGTGGTGTCGCGACAGGCGTGAATGGAGGGACGAATGGAGACGTGTCGTCTTCAGCGATGAGAGTCGCTTCTGCCTTGGTGCCAATGATGGTCGTATGCGTGTTTGGCGCCGTGCAGGTGAGCGCCGCAATCAGGACTGCATACGACCGAGGCACACAGGGCCAACACCCGGCATCATGGTGTGGGGAGCGATCTCCTGCACTGGCCGTACACCACTGGTGATCGTCGAGGGGACACTGAATAGTGCACGGTACATCCAAACCGTCATCGAACCCATCGTTCTACCATTCCTAGACCAGCAAGGGAACTTGCAGTTCCAACAGGACAATGCACGTCCGCATGTATCCTGTGCCACCCAACGTGCTCTAGAAGGTATAAGTCAACTACCCTGGCCAGCAAGATCTCCGGATCTGTCCCCCATTGAGCATGTTTGGGACTGGATGAAGCGTCGTCTCACGCGGTCTGCACGTCCAGCACGAACGCTGGTCCAACTGAGGCGCCAGGTGGAAATGGCATGGCAAGCCGTTCCACAGGACTACATCCAGCATCTCTACGATCGTCTCCATGGGAGAATAGCAGCCTGCATTGCTGCGAAAGGTGGATATACACTGTACTAGTGCCGACATTGTGCATGCTCTGTTGCCTGTGTCTATGTGCCTGTGGTTCTGTCAGTGTGATCATGTGATGTATCTGACCCCAGGAATGTGTCAATAAAGTTTCCCCTTCCTGGGACAATGAATTCACGGTTTTCTCATTTCAATTTCCAGGAGTGTATATGTACCTGGCGCGCCAACGTCCGAGGGCTTTTCCGCGGTCATTTCCGGTGCGGTTCTCCTCTTGCTACCTGCGACGGTCGTTCGCTGCAGTACGGGAAGCCAGGATCCGTTTACCTTAAGGCTTTCCTCTTTCTTGTTCAAACTGTTCGCGTGTTTTTGTATTTCTACAAAAAAATGGTTCAAATGGCTCTGAGCACTATGGGACTTAACATCTATGGTCATCAGTCCTCGGTGACTGCCTAAGACACTTGAACAGCCTCCATGCCAACATAACATTTACCATGGAAGTAGAAAAGGACAAGAAACTGCCTTTTCGAGATGTGCTGGTAGCGAGGGACGGCGAAAACCTGGGACACACGGACCGATACCTGCACAAACTGTCAAACCACCACCCGAGCCAGAAAAGAGGCATGATTAGTACGCTCGTAACGAGAGCAGGACGAATATGTGAGGCGCAACACCTCAAACGAGAAATCCAACACCTGGAAACTGTCCTGAGGAGCAATGGGTACTCCACAAATTATATTAGAAGTGTAACAGAGCCAAACACTCGGCGAAGTAAGGAACCAGAAAAAGAAATGTCGGGTACGGCCTTTTTGCCATACATTCCCAGAGTGACGGACAGAATCGGCCGTATATTGCCCAAACATGGCGTAATGACGATTTTCAAACCGACAAGGAAGATCAAAGAGTGTCTTAGATCGGCGAAGGAGAAAAGAGACCCACTTGCAACGTCGGGAATATACCGCATACCATGCACATGAGGAAAAGTTTATGTCGGAATGACTGGACGATCCATTAACACCAGGATCAAGGAGCATAAGCGACATTGCAGGTTGGGGCAGGTGGGGAAATCGGCCGTGGCAGAGCACGCACTGAATGAGACCGACCACGTAATAAAATTCGCCGACACGGAAGTTCTGGCTGTAGAGAAGCACTATCACACGCGCTTGTTCAGAGAAGCTGTAGAAATACAAAAACACGCGAACAGTTTGAACAAGAAAGAGGAAGGCCTTAAGGTAAACGGATCCTGGCTTCCCGTACTGCAGCGAACGACCGTCGCATGTAGCAAGAGGAGAACCGCACCGGAAATGACCGCGGAGAAGCCCTCGGACGTTGGCGCGCCAGGTACATATAGTCTGCGCCCGCGAGCTCGGCTCCAGTTCACCACCTGCAATGGAGGGTGAAGCTTTGACAATGCCAGCCACTCGTGCTGGCGAAACGTCAGAAAAATCATTAGATGAACGTCGGCCGAAGAACCCGAGACAGAAGCCAATACACGATCTTAATTACTTGTTGGTCTACCTTTGGAACATAGTTAGTGCGTGGCAAGGATTCGAAAAGTCCTTCGTAGGTCTATGGAGGTATATGACACCATACGTCTATGCAGTGATCACGCAATTTCCGTAACTTTTGCTTTATGGGCGCGGAGCTGTTGCCCGATAGTGTCCAGCATGTGTTTCAGCAGGTTAACGTAAGGTGGATTTGCTAGCGCAGATAAGTCCACTACCACGGTGCTGTATGCACTGCTGAACGATACTGGCCGCTGCAACACAAGTGTGGAAGATAACATCACCTTCGCGAAGTCATCAAGAATAAAGCGATCCAAGCGCCCTGCAGTTGTGTTCATGTAGTCCGCAGCCATCATTTATTTATTTATTTATTTATTTAACCTGATCAGATTAGGGCCATCAGGCCCTCTGTTACATGGGACCAGTGTTCCACACATGCAGCATTTCACACATCATGATAATGGTTTAAATGAGAAAATTAGATTACTCTAGTGACAATGTGAATAAAGAGTAATGACTAAGACCTAATAAAGAAAATGCTGGCAGTATTTTTACAACAGGTGCTACACATACAAATTATGATAAAAGCAATAATAATAACAGTAAAAAAATCGAATAATAATGATAAACATGAGAAAAATTGGCCATAGTAATGAAGATTTGTGCAGATGTACATTAATATCTTGGTGTGTAAAGTAGATGTTTACTAGTATAGAGAGTTTTGGGGAAGGGAGATTTAAGGAGGGGGAAAGGGGGAAGTAATGAGGTGAAGTGCATTCATGTACAGAGGAAGGCATTACTGTCGCTTAAGTAGATACGTCATTAACTGTTTTTTGAAGCCGGATATGTTTTTAAGTTCTCTAACATAACGAGGGAGGTTATTCCAGAGTCGGGTTCCCGCTACTGTAAAGGACTTGGAGAAGGTGACTGAGCCATGCAGTGGAACAGAGAGAATTTTATTATGATGGGAAGGTGTGTTTCTATCATGTTGTTCCGACATAAGCGTTAAGGACGAGGAGAGATATGAGGGACAGTGTGCATTTATAAGGCAGTAGATGAGACAGAGTGTATGGAAATCTCTGCGTTTGTCTGCACGCAGCCAGGACAATTTTGCATATGCTGGTGAAATGTGATCAAAAAGTCGAACGTCACAGATATATTGCACGCAGGCATTCATAACCAGTTCCAGACGTCGCGAATTTTCCTGAGAGAGGCCTTGTAGGATAATATCGCTGTAGTCAATGATTGGAAGTGTAGGCGTCTGTAGTAATGGTGCGTTTGATTATTGCCACAGGTCCCATGGAGGTCCGTGTCAACGTCCCCCATGGAATTACACTGCCCCCACGACCTGCTTCCGTGGGTCGAGCGGACGTTTGACAGGACTGCGTCGTATCCATATACGACCACCGACCTCGTATACCAAAAGACGTCACTCATCCGACGAGTCGACACGTTTCCATTGGTGCGGTCCAATCTCGGTGATCCCGTGCGCTCACTGAAAACATAATTGGCGATGCTGTTGGGTCAGCATGAGAATACGTAGTGTAATACTTGCGCCCGGACCAGCATTGTACGCTGGCGTTATATTAGTTCTCCGCCTATTCTACTGCAGAGAACGGGCAACCCCCGACCTTACCCACCTTCTGTGCTCACGACTGTAACATGCAAACAGCCTACCAGCTTCGTCGTTCCCGAGATGCTCGTTCCCAGATGCTGGGTCGTAATAATCTTCCGCTTACCATAGTCCTAATGAATTTCCCTATTTTCGCCCCGTATCGTCGCTAGATTGATCCACCATTTGCGCTATTCGGCTCTGCTCCGCTTATTCAGGTTGGCCAGAAATAGCGTGAAAAGCTTAAAAGAAAGTTACAGTGTAGGCTGTGTTGAGAAATAATTGTTAATGAAAAAGTTCGAAAGGTTGCGCTGTCTCTGGGTTAATTAGCACTGAAATTAGCCAAATAGGTCGTTGCGCTCTCAGATTCAATCGGCTCATCTCATACAGTTACTGACAGTTGTTCTCATGTCCTTTTGCTTGTCGTCTTCAGTCCAGAGACTGGATTGATGCAGCTCTTTGTGCTACTCTATCATGTGCAAGCTTCTTCATCTCCAAGTACCTATTGCAACCTACATCCTTCTCAATCTACTTAGTATATTCATCTCTTGATCTCCCTCTACGATTTTTACCCTCCACGCTTCCCTCCAATGCTAAACTTGTGATCCCTTGATGCCTCAGAACATGTCCTACCACCCGATCCCTTCTTCTAGTCAAGTTGTGCCACAAACTTCTCTTCTCCCCAATTCTATTCAATACCTCCTTATTAGTTATGTGATCTACCCATCTAATCTTCAGCATTCTTCTGTAGCACCCCATTTCGAAAGCTTCTACTCTCTTCTTGTCCAAACTATTTAACGTCAATGTTTCACTTCCATATATGGCTACACTCAATACAAATACTTTCGGAAACGACTTCCTGACAAATCTATCTCGATATTAACAATCTTCTCTTCTGCAGAAACGCTTTCCTTGCCATAGCCAGTCTATATTTTATATCCTTTGTACTTCGACATCATCATTTTGGGCCCCAAATACCAAAACTCTTCTACTACTTTAAGTATCTCATTTCCTAAACAAATTCCTCAGCACCACCTGATAATTCCATTATTCTCGTTTTGCTTTTGTTGATGTTCATCTTATATCCTCCTTTCAAGACACTGTCCATTCCGTTCAACTGCTCTTCCTGGTTCTTTGATGTCTCTGACATAACTACGTCATCGGTAAACCTCAAAGTTTTCATTTCTTGTCCATGGATTTTAATTCCTGCTCCGAATTTTTCTTTTGTTTTCTTTACTGAAACCTCAATATACAGATTGAATAACAGCGAGGATCGCTACAACACTGCCTCACTCAGTTCCCAATCACTGCTTCCCTTTCATGCCATCTGTGGTTTCTGTACATATCGTAAATAGCCTTTCGCTCCCTGTATTTCACACCTGGCACCTTCAACATTTGAAAGAGAGTGTTCCAGTTAACACTGTCAAAAGCTTTCTCTAAGTCTACAAATGTTAGAAGTGTAGGTTTGCTTAATTTATCTTAAAAGATAAGTCGTAGGGTCAGTATTGCCTCACGTGTTCCAATATTTCTACGGAATCCAAACTGATCTTCCCCGAGGTAACCTTCTACCATTTTCTCCATTCGCATGTGAAGAATTCGTGTTAATATTTTGCATCCGTAACTTATTAAACTGATAGTTCGGTAATTTTCGCACCTGTCCACACATTCTTTTTTTCGGATTGGAATTATTACATTCTTCTTGAAGTCTGAGGGTATTTCGCCTGTCTCATACGTCTTGCTCACCAGATGGTAGAGTTTTGTCATGGTTGGCTATCAGTAGGTCTAATGGAATGTTGTCTACTCCCGGGGCCATGTTTCGACTTAGGTCTTTCAGTGGTCTGTCAAACTCTTCACGCAGTATCATATCTCCCGTTTCATCGTCATCTACGTCCTGTTCCATCTCCATAATATTTCCCTCAAGAACATTGCCCTTATATAGGCCCTCTATGTATTCATTCCACCTTTCTGTCGTCCCTTCTTTGCTTATAACTGGTTTTCCATCTGAGCTCTTGATATTCATAGAGGTGGTTCTCTATTCTCAAAAGGTCTGTTTAATTTTCCTATAGGCAGTATCTATCTTACCCCTACCGATATAAGCTTCTAGATTCTTACATTCGTCCTCTAACCATCCCTGCTTAGCCATTTTGCACATGCTGTCGATCTCATTTTTGAGACGTTTGTATTCCTTTTTGTCTGCTTCATTTACTGCATTTTTTTTATTTTCTCCTTTGATCCGTTAATTTCAATATCTTTTGTGTTACTCAAAGATTTCCACTAGCCCTCTTCTTTTTACCTACTTGATCCTCTGCTGCCTTCACAATTTCATCTCTAAAAGCTAACTGTTCTTCTTCTACTACATTTCTTTCTCCCATTCTTTTCAATCGTTCCCTAACGCTCTCTCTGAAACTCTCTACAACCTCTGGTTCTTTCAGTTTATCCAGGTCCCATTTCCTTAAATTCGGACTCTTTTTCCTGTTTCTTCAGTTTTAATCTACAGTTCATGACCAATAGACTGTGGTCAGAGCCCACATCTGCCCCTGGAAATGTCTTACAATTTAAAATCTAGTTCCTAAATCTCCGTCTTACCATTACATAAAATATCTGAAACCTTCCAATGTCTTCAAGCCTCTTCCACGTATACAGTTTCTTTCATGATTCTTAAACTAAGTATTAGCTATGATTAACTTATCCTTTGTGCAAAATTCTACCAGGCGGCTTCCTCTTTCATTCCTTACCCCCAGTCCATATTCACCTACTAATCTTCCTTCTCTTCCTTTTCCTACTATGTAATTCCAGTCTCCCATGATCATTAAAGTTTCGGCTCCCTTCACTGTCTGAATAATTTCTTTTACCTCATCATACATTTCTTCATTCTGTTCGTCATTTGCGGAGCTAGTTGGCACATATACTTGTACTACACTCTTAGGCATGAGCTTCTCGGCTACAATAATGCGTTCACTATGCAGTTCGTGGTAGCTTACCCGCGCTTCTATTTTTTTATTCGCTATTATACCTACTCCTGCATCACCCCGATTTGATTTTGTATTTATAACCCTGTATTCACCTGACCAGAAGTCTAGTTCCTCCTGCCACAGAACTTCACTAATTCCCACTACATCTAACTTTAATCTATCCATTTCCCTTTTTAAATTTTCTAACCTACCTGCCCGATGAAGGGGTCTGACATTCGACGCTTCGAACCGCAGAACGCTAGTTTTGTTTCTCCTGATAACGACGTCCTCTTGAGTAGTCCCCGCCCGGAGATCCGGATGGGGGACTATTTTACCTCCGGAATATTTTACACAAGAGGACGCCATCATCATTTAACCATACAGTAAAACTGCATGCTCTCGGGAAAAATTACGGCTGTAGTTTGCCCTTGCTTTCAGCCGTTAGGAGTACCAGCACAGCAAGGCCGTTTTGGTTAGTGTTACAAGGCCAGATCAGTCTATCATCTAGACTGTTGCCCCTGCAACTACTGAAAAGGCTGCTGCCCCTCTTCAGGAACCACACGTTTGTCTGGCCTCTCAACAGATACCCCTCCGTTGTGGTTGCACCTGCTGTAAGGCCATCTGTATCGCTGAGGCACGCAAGCCTCCCCACCCACGGCAAGGTGCATGGTACATGGAGGGGGGGGGGGGGGCGTTGTTCTCATAGTTTACGTAATAGGGTACGAGACTTTTAAGCCTTTGGCTCGGGTTCGTTCCTTACTACAGTCCCATGTCCAATTTTTATATCTCTCCGTTGCTTGGTTTTCGGAAGCCAAACGAAGATCACTTTAGGTGACATCGACTCTGGAGGACCGCTTGAATTTTCGCGTGCAACGGCCCGATCGGCTAATTAACTTGGAAACGGTGCTACGTACCAATTCCTTTCTGAACAATTATTTCTCGCCCCAACCTACCCTGAAACACCCTTACTAGCTTTTTAGACTGTTTCTGAGCATCCTGTATGTGGATGTTCAATTCGTTTCGGTTTGCAACAGCTGAACACGAAACACTAGTAGCCCGAAGTCTTGCAACAGCTATTACCTGTTCAGAACTAGGTTAACAAACAATAGATTATCAGCTTTCTTTATTCAATCATCTACGCATTGGCACATCAATGCAAAATTTTGGTGACTGCACTAAAAATCTTGAGTACAAATTGGCGTAATTACGTCAATATCATGGAATGAGAAGGTAATATGTCAACTGCTACTTAACATTTTGATTCATTTCCCTGCAGCTATTCAGAAATGAAGTAAAATTCAGCTATGGTTATATTACGTCTTCTGTGTTCGGAGATATATTGTTTATCCGAGTCCGACAGGTTTTATGTACGTGAATGTACCGAAGTTTGTTAATTACGGACGAGTCTCCATAGTTGTCGAGTTAGACAGTAATCCAGGGATCTAGCCGGAAGTTTCGTCGCCTACAGCCAGAACATCCTTAAAGGCTACGGAAATTTCTCATTGAAGCTCATACGCTAAAAATTCGAATTAAATTTGTGTAATAGTCGTTCAGCTACCGAAATCGTTTCCTTCAGCAGAGCGATAGAAGTATGGACTTAATTCGTTTTTTTTAACCTTTAGCGTTGGAGAATCGACTAGCTACCTTCGCAGACTTAGTGGGTGTATCAAGCAGCAATAGACGAAACTTGAGGCACAAAAATGTGCTCTGTAACTTGCGTAAATCGCCCCTCCACGTCTCCATCTAAAATAAAAAAAATTAAAAATGCAACGAATGTAGGAATTGGTCACAAACTCTTGTACCGTATCTCTGCGAACGACTGCTTCACCGCAGAGGACTACAGAAAGCGCGACCATATTCATTTGAACAGGTGAGGCTCTGAGTAAACGTCTAGGCTTAAAATTCGGTCCTACGTACGTTATCATTTAAGAACTCTAAGAAAGTTTCCGGTATTTTACTACATATGCAGCAGTCCGCAAAGGACTGCAGCGTAGTTTACTCGGTTTAGCAGTAACGTTACAACGTCATTATAGTAATGTGGATCCCCTGCTGCTAGGTTACTGCGTTTCCTTTATAATGGAAGAAATGTGGACTTGTAAGTCAGTGACTAAATCGTTTGCCTGTGTTTTAAATAGAACTGAAGTATTATCACAGCAAGACGTCTCTACTGGTACTTACCGGATCGTTCAAAGTTGTTTGTTTCACTGTTAATCCCCGTGTGATCTTGGGCACAAATCACCTCTCGCGTAACTTCATTCCTCAAATCAAACATCTGAACCAGACGGAATTCTCAGTCAGTTACTATTTAAATACTGACTACTGCCGTAGGAAGAAAGCGTGGCACAATCGTTTATACTCCCACTTCCTCCTTCTCCGTCGGTTATCAGGAGAAGATATATTAATTATAACCATTACTCATAAACTAAAATGTATTCAGTGCTAAATGTATGGTAAGTTTTGTTACCAAGCCGAACAACAGTCCGTTCTACATGTAATTCAAATAACGACAAAATCTTAAGAGATTTATTCTGTATTATGTATATTCTATAACTCGTCTCCCTGCCCGTTAATTAATATGGTGTTTGAAGAGAGGAACTGCCTGCGAGTAATCAGTTAATTAAGAATAGTCGCATCATAAAATTTCATCAAATGTTTAAATGCTGATACAATTCATGAATTGTTGTTGTATGTTATGACGTGGTGGAGCTTAATTAATTTTTTAGGTTCAAAGAGAGGTCCCATGCTATACAATCTATTGTAATTTCCTACTCGTTCACATCGACCCCTAGATGGGTCGAAATCCCTTTTGTAATTCTCACTGGTCTCTGTTATAAAAATGAGGAATCGTACTTTTCTGAATTGTATTGCTCTCTCTAGAAATGAAATGAAACTGCAAAGACGTATATTCATGCTGCGTCTGCTTTGGCAGTGAGCTCTCTGATGGTGCAATGATCTCTACATCTTGTGGTAGATCACGAAAGGCGGTGGTTGGCTAAGATGTCGAATTTATTATTGCAATATTGTGAATAAATCCGCATGAAATGAAGGTTTCAACGTCCCACACTCTAAGGACGTTAATTTCGTTCTTTTGTAAAGCCTCAAATTTCTGTAGCAACAGAAGTGTCAGAATGGTAGAATTAACCCACTAAATTGCAGGCTCATATAGTTAACGTCGATATGCAGCAGGATTTTAGAACATATATTGTGTTCGGACATTATGAATTACCTCGAAGGAAACGGACAATTGACACACGGTCAACAAGGATTTAGAAAACATCGTTCCTGTGAAACACAACAAGTTCTTTGTTCACATGAAGTGTTGAGTGCTATTGACGAGGGATTTCAGATCGATTCCGTGTTTCCGGATTTCCGAAAGGCTTTTGACACTGCACCAACAAGCGGCTCGTAGGGAAATTGCGTGCTTATGGAATATCGTCTCAGTTATGTGACTGGATTTGTGATTTAATGTCAGAGAGGTCACAGTTCGCAGTAACTGACTGAAAGACTTCTAGGAAGCAGAAGTGGTGTTCCCCAAGGTAGTGCTATAGGCCCTTTGCTGTTCGTTATCTATATAAACGATTTGGGAGACAATCTGAGCAGGCGTCTTCAGTTGTTTGCAGATGACGCTGTCGTTTATCGACTAATAAAGTCATCAGAGGATCAAAACAAACTGTAAAACGATTCAGAAGAAATATCTTGAGTGGTGTGAAAAGTGGCAGTTGACCCTAAATAATGAAAAGTGTGGGGTCATCCATGTTGTTGTTGTGGTCTTCAGTCCTGAGACTGGTTTGATGCAGCTCTCCATGCTACTCCATCCTGTGCAAGCTTCTTCATCTCCCAGTACCTACTGCAACCTACATCCTTCTGAATCTGCTTAGTGTATTCATCTCTTGGTCTCCCTCTACGATTTTTACCCTCCACGCTGCCCTCCAATACTAAATTGGCTAAAAGTTACAAAGGTAGGAAACTCGGATTTGAATGGTATCAATGTGGAAGTGATATGGGCGCATATGGAAAAGGAAGAAATTCTAAAGCATATAAAGAATTTCTTTAGTAAATTATATGAAAGAACACATGAACCACTAGGAAGACGTAGATGATGATGAAGTCCCCAAAATCCTCCCCTAAGAGATAAGAAAAGCTATAAACGAGATGCAGAATGGCAAAGCACGGAGTCATGATGGTCTGATAATTGACATACTCTTTACTTCGTGTATACAGAATGGCAGCATCCCAACATGCTGGAACAAAGCAAACATAATCTTACTACATAGGAAGGGAAGTATTCACGATCTGAAGAACTACCGCCCCGTTAGCTTACTTTCTGTTATATATAAAGTGTTCACTAAAGTCCCGATGAATCGCATTAAATTGGCAGTGGAGACTGCACAGCCCATAGAAAAAGCTGGATTCCGCAGTGGTTTCAGTACAATTGAGCATATAAACTGTACTAAATAACAAGCCAAGATTAGCTAGAAATTTAATAACTTAGTACTGACAGTATAAACGGCTGCAATGGTTTCATTTCGAAATCACTCACAAAAGCAGTAGTAAAAACTCAAATTCACGCTACGATACCTTTAAATGTATGTACTCCCGCTGTAAATAATTTCCTCAGCGTCTTCATTATCAAAGAAACCACATGTCACAGTCTTCTACAGTGTGTGCTGACTGTTGCTTTGATCGTTATGAATGACAGCTAAATGCATTACATTCGCAGGAGTACCCCAGCGCAGCACCAGAGGTCTCTGCCTTGCAATAGCATCGGTGGATCGATGCGAAAAGCAATGGTGTTTTTAAAAATCGGTAAAATGGTGGTTTCAGGCGGAAACCACTGGTACTCGAAGAGTTAGGAATTAATAATCTCCCGTTTTAGCAAAATCATACAGATATTGTTGTTGCTTCCTGGGTCATCGCATTACACTGAAAACGGAGTAGATCTATATAGGCGTTGCCGACCGCAGCGCCGTATTCTACCTGTTTACATATCTCTGTATTTTAATATGCATGCCTATACCAGTTTCTTTGGCGCTTCAGTGTATATCCTCCCTTCAAGACATCTCCATTCCGTTCAGCTACTCTTCCAAGTCCTTCGCCGTCTCTGACAGAATTACAATATCATCAGCAATCTCCAAGTTTTATTTGTTCTCCCTGGACTTTAGTTCCTACTCCAATTTTTTCTTTTGTTTCCTTTACTGCTTGCTCAATATGCAGATTGAATAACATCGGGGATAGGCCACAGTCCTGTGTCACTCCCTTCTCAACCACTGCTTCCTATCATGCCCCTTGACTCTTATAACAGCTATCTGGTTCCTGCGAAAATTGTAAGTACGAGGTGCATTCAAGTTCTAAGGCCTCCGATTTTTTTCTAATTAACTACTCATCTGAAATCGATGAAACTGGCGTTACTTCTCGACGTAATCGCCCTGCAGACGTACACATTTTTCACAACGCTGACGCCATGATTCCATGGCAGCGGCGAAGGCTTCTTTAGGAGTCTGTTTTGACCACCAGCAATAGCAGCACGGCTGGTGAATGTGCGGCCACGGAGAGTGTCTTTCATTGTTGGAAAAAGCCAAAAGTCACTAGGAGCCAGGCCAGGTGAGTAGGGAGCATGAGGAATCACTTCAAAGTTGTTATCACGAAGAAACTGTTGCGTAACGTTAGCTCGATGTGCGGGTGCGTTGTCTCGGTGAAACAGCACACGCGCAGCCCTTCCCAGACGTTTTTGTTGCAGTGCAGGAAGGAATTTGTTCTTCAGAACATTTTCGTAGGATGCATCTGTTACCGTAGTGCCCTTTGGAACGCAATGGGTAAGGATTACGCCCTCGCTGTCCCAGAACATGTACACCATCATTTTTTCAGCACTGGCGGTTACCCGAAATTTTTTTGGTGGCGGTTAATCTGCGTGCTTCCATTGAGCTGACTGGCGTTTTGTTTCTGGATTGAAAAATCGCATCCACGTCTCATCCATTGTCACAACCGACGAAAAGAAAGTCCCATTTATGCTGTCATTGCGCGTCAACATTGCTTGGCAACATGCCACATGGGCAGCCATGTGGTCGTCCATCAGCATTCGTGGCACCCACCTGGATGACACTTTTCGCATTTTCAGGTCGTCATGCAGGATTGTGTGCACAGAACACACAGAAATGCCAACTCTGGAGGCGATCTGTTCAACAGTCATTCGGCTATCCCCCAAAACAATTTTCTCCACTTTCTCGATCATGTCGTCAGACCGGCTTGTGCGAACCCGAGGTTGTTTGGGTTTGTTGTCACACGATATTCTGCCTCCATTAAACTGACGCACCCACGAACGCACTTTCGACACATCCGTAACTGCATCACCACATGTCTCCTTCAACTGTCGATGAATTTCAATTGGTTTCACACCACGCAAATTCAGAAAACGAATGATTGCACGCTAACGTCGCCATTTTAAGTATTTAAAACAGTTCTCATTCTCGCCGCTGGCGGTAAAATTCCATCTGCCGTACGGTGCTGCCATCTCTGGGACGTATTGGCAATGAACGCGGCCTCATTTTAAAACAATGCGCATGTTTCTATCTCTTTCCAGTCCGGAGAAAAAAAATCGGAGGCCTTAGAACTTGAATGCACCTCGTAGCCTTACCTGAACTGTAGTTTATATCTAAATCATCTTTCACGTCACCCAAACAGTTATTAAGAGTTTCATTTGGTACAGGAAAGCAGTCATGACATATCAGCGTTGTCACCCCATGCTTTCTTTATTCCATCCCTTTGACTGTCTGCCTGGAAGCGTGTCTGTTGACTGCCATTGTCTATATCTCTTTGGACATAGCGTAAGTTTCTCTGAATGTAAGTACAGGTAGGAACAGCTTAGCCAACTTTTGTGTGTAGCAAAGGGGAACTCTACCGGCTCAGAGAGACAACGACGAACCATGACCCGCCATTTTTGTTAAGATGGTGCAGACAGGACATGCACGTTGTCTGTCCACCGGCTTCCAGTCCGCTGTAGGGACTGAGGATGAGCAGCGAGTAGCCTCAATGCTCTGGGAATCGTCGAAGAGGTAACATCTAATTTTAGTCCTTGGTGTTATAATTTTGTTAGCGTGTAGTTTCATTTTAACTGAGTCCTCAATTCATTTCTTAATAGGTTTCATCTAATATAGAATAACTACAGACAACTTGTGTAGGCAGGAATTGAGAAAAATTTCGCGACTTTTGGAAATTTTAGCAGTGTTTTGTATGTCATCTATAACTTTGTGGTTGTCGTGCATAAGGTCACGTGGAAGTGTGAGAGTGACTGGATGCCTGAATCTGTTTTGCAACTGATTATGAGCAGTACATCTGGTTTTAACATTCGCTAGTCATCTTACGAAAAGAAAAGGCTACTGTGTTTCGTACAGATTTGAGTAAGTATTTCTTTGCGCATGATAGGTAGCTGTTACCATGTGTATTCTTCATGAGATTGTGCTTTAATATTCTTTGCTAGCACTTGAACCAGTTTCCTTGCTTAAGTAAATCCTTGGGTTTTATTGATTGGTTTCATAAACCTTTTGGTCGTGATATTTGTTTGCATTTTACCGATTTTTCTTTGTAGCGTGTAGCCAGGTGGTTACTATTGCTTTTCGGTAGGTCCTACCTTTGGAAGAATTCTTCACAGAGCGTAGTTCGTATTCATTGTTCTCCATTGCAGCCCCGGGTATCGAGGGCAGTCTCTCACTAACCCAATTTAGACATACACTCCTGGAAATTGAAATAAGAACACCGTGAATTCATTGTCCCAGGAAGGGGAAACTTTATTGACACATTCCTGGGGTCAGATACATCACATGATCACACTGACAGAACCACAGGCACATAGACACAGGCAACAGAGCATGCACAATGTCGGCACTAGTACAGTGTATATCCACCTTTCGCAGCAATGCAGGCTGCTATTCTCCCATGGAGACGATCGTAGAGATGCTGGATGTAGTCCTGTGGAACGGCTTGCCATGCCATTTCCACCTGGCGCCTCAGTTGGACCAGCGTTCGTGCTGGACGTGCAGACCGCGTGAGACGACGCGACATCCAGTCCCAAACATGCTCAATGGGGGACAGATCCGGAGATCTTGCTGGCCAGGGTAGTTGACTTACACCTTCTAGAGCACGTTGGGTGGCACGGGATACATGCGGACGTGCATTGTCCTGTTGGAACAGCAAGTTCCCTTGCCGGTCTAGGAATGGTAGAACGATGGGTTCGATGACGGTTTGGATGTACCGTGCACTATTCAGTGTCCCCTCGACGATCACCAGTGGTGTACGGCCAGTGTAGGAGATCGCTCCCCACACCATGATGCCGGGTGTTGGCCCTGTGTGCCTCGGTCGTATGCAGTCCTGATTGTGGCGCTCACCTGCACGGCGCCAAACACGCATACGACCATCATTGGCACCAAGGCAGAAGCGACTCTCATCGCTGAAGACGACACGTCTCCATTCGTCCCTCCATTCACGCCTCTCGCGACACCACTGGAGGCGGGCTGCACGATGTTGGGGCGTGAGCGGAAGACGGCCTAACGGTGTGCGGGACCGTAGCCCAGCTTCATGGAGACGGTTGCGAATGGTCCTCGCCGATACCCCAGGAGCAACAGTGTCCCTAATTTGCTGGGAAGTGGCGGTGCGGTCCCCTACGGCACTGCGTAGGATCCTACGGTCTTGGCGTGCATCCGTGCTTCGCTGCGGTCCGGTCCCAGGTCGACGGGCACGTGCACCTTCCGCCGACCACTGGCGACAACATCGATGTACTGTGGAGACCTCACGCCCCACGTGTTGAGCAATTCGGCGGTACGTCCACCCGGCCTCCCGCATGCCCACTATACGCCCTCGCTCAAAGTCCGTCAACTGCACATACGGTTCACGTCCACGCTGTCGCGGCATGCTACCAGTGTTAAAGACTGCGATGGAGCTCCGTATGCCACGGCAAACTGGTTGACACTGACGGCGGCGGTGCACAAATGCTGCGCAGCTAGTGCCATTCGACGGCCAACACCGCGGTTCCTGGTGTGTCCGCTGTGCCGTGCGTGTGATCATTGCTTGTACAGCCCTCTCGCAGTGTCCGGAACAAGTATGGTGGGTCTGACACACCGGTGTCAATGTGTTCTTTTTTCCATCTCCAGGAGTGTAGTTTCGTTTGTTAAATTACTGAACAACGTCTTATGTCTGTGATGATTGGTTAGTCTTAATGTGTGTGTGTGTGTGTGTGTGTGTGTAATCCATCTTTTCCACGGCACTACCGATTTCAAAAGATCGTGCTACTGATGTAAGGTTTTCAGTCCGTTCTACTGGCAAAATCCAGTACCGATACTCAGCGGAATGTTAAGGTTTTTGTGTTAAATATGCGTTTGGTCAAGTGCTTCCCTTTTAAAGATTTAATCATGAAATATACTGCATGTATTATAAAAACTATTCCTGATGTTCAATAACTCACTTGCTATTTACCATTTTCGCTATCTAGGCTCTTCCAGGCCAGCTTAGCTCACACGTGTATGACTTTCAGTATATTTAAGAGGATTATCCAAGCTCAGTCTCCTATAGAATTAAACAAGAATTATCAAGGTAATAAAAAAATTTCGTAAATTTTTGCTGTTCACTAATTGTTTTTTCTGTACAAGCAAATATTTAGAATAATTAAGTGGTACGTCGGTTGATGTGGCAAGCCCAGATATGTTTTGTAGCAAAATCACAATTTTAATTCACGTTATAATGAATCAGACTACGTAAAAGAATAATTTACCATCAGTCAGCCTAACTATACTCAGGGTGACAATTTTTGAACTATATGAAATAAAACCGTCGTAACTTCTGAGTGGTTTGGGTTAGGGCGTTCAATCTGCACTGTTGGCAACGGGGCGTGATGGGAATTAGTATGCGTACACGGGGTTTGGTTTAGGGACAAAGCCCACTTTCATTTGAATGGGTTCTTCAATAAGCAAAACTGGCGCGTTTAGGGAAAAGAGGAGCCACATTCCGCGATCGAGAAGTCTCTTCACTACAAACGGATGACTGTGGGGTGTGCAATGTCCAGTCACGGAATAATGGGTGCGATATTCCTTGATGACACGCTGACTACCGAATGGTACGCGAAGGGTTTGGAAGATGATTGCATCCCCATAATCCAAACAGACTCTGATTTCGACAAGGTGTGGTTCATGCAACACGGAGTTCGGCCCCTTCGAAGGAGGAGACTGTTTGATGTCCTGGAGGAGCGCTTTGGGGACCGCATTCTGGCTCTGGGGTACCCAGACGCCACTGGCATGGGCCTCGATTGCGCGCCATTTTCGCCGGACCTGAACAGGTGAGACTCCTTTTTGTGGGGCAGTGTACCAGTGTACAGCAATAACCTCGAAACCACTGCTGAGCGGAAAACAGCCATTCAGGAGGTCATCGACAGCATCGATGTTCCGACACTTCAGCGGGTCACGCAGGATTTCGCTATTCGTCTGCACAACATCATCGCCAATAGTGTCAAGCGTATCTAACATGTCGTAACCGAAATCAGAATGTCTGTAGTGATGTTGAAATGTCGAACAAAGTGTGTGCACGACGTAACTTGTAACTGATTTACGTTCTTTTTCATAGAGTTCGATAATCGTCACCCCGTAACTAACCAGATACGCCATATAACATGGCGAGGGTCTGACTCTTCCATCACCTACGCAAAATTTTAAAGTTATTGGACAAGGCAGTTAGTGAATGAGCTGGCTCATGTAACGGAATACTAAATGGGGACCTACAATTGAATAAATCTGAATTTTCTCTAAACCTAACACGTGAGTCGCAAGCTGTTAAAGAGTTCATAGTAAGTAATAGAACCCAGTACGTTGTCCTCGATGGTGAGTGTTCATCGGAGGTGAGGGTATCATCTGGAGTGCCCCAGGGAAGTGTGGTAGGTCCGCTGTTGTTTTCTATCTACATAAATGATCTTTTGGATAGGGTGGATAGCAATGTGCGGCTGTTTGTTGATGATGCTGTGGTGTACGGGAAGGTGTCGTCGTTGAATGACTGTAGGAGGATACAAGATGACTTGGACAGGATTTGTGATTGGTGTAAAGAATGGCAGCTAACTCTAAATATATATAAATGTAAATTAATGCAGATGAGTAGGAAAAAGAATCCCATAATGTTTGAATACTCCATTAGTAGTGTAGCGCTTGACACAGTCACGTCGATTAAATATTTGGGCCCAACATTGCAGAGCGATATGAAGTGGGACAAGCATTTAATGGCAGTTGTGGGGAAGGCGGATAGTCGTCTTCGGTTCATTGGTAGAATTTTGGGAAGATGTGGATCACCTATAAAGGAGACCGCTTATAAAACACTAATACGAACTATTCTTGAGTACTGCTCGAGCGTTTGGGATCCCTATAAGGTCGGATTGAGGGAGGACGTAGAAGCAATTCAGACGCGAGCTGCTAGATTTGTTGCTGGTAGGTTTGATCGTCACGCGAGTGTTACAGAAATGCTTCAGGAACTCGGGTGGGAGCCTCTAGAGGAAAGGAGGCGTTCCTTTCGGGAATCGCTACTGAGGAAATTTGGAGAACCAGCATTTGAGGCTGACTGCAGTACAGTTTTACTGGCGTCAACTTACGTTTCGCGGAAAGACCACAAAGATAAGATAAGAGAGATTAGGGCTCGTACAGAGGCATATAGGCAGTCATTTTTCCCTCGTTCTGTGTGGTAGTGGAACATGGAGGGAAGATGCTAGTTGTGGTACGAGGTACCCTCCGCCACGCACCGTATGGAGGATTGAGGAGTATGGATGTAGATGTAGACTGTCAAAATATGTTGTGGCGAACTGCCAGTGCTTGAGTTACTTTGTGGAACCACGGAGACTTCCGACCGTCGAGGGGACGGAAGAATTTGTGCGGGCGCTTCAGACAGCTGCGCCGTGTTGACATTTGACGTGGGGCCGCGGACAAACACGAGCGCGCGATGTTCCAGGGGCTCCCCCTCCAGGCCGTACCCTAGCTCGCCTGGCCCGCGATACGCGTGCTCCCGCGGCGCCCCCCTGTGTGTAAACAGCTGCCCGCCGCCACGGCAAGGTCTCGCTGCGCCGCCGCAGCCGCCGCGCTGTAGCGGGAACTTGTGGAATCGAGTTACGCGCCGTTCCGCAGGCGGCGTGCGTCTCTCTGACAAGGCGAGAACACGGCCAAGTTTCCCAGGCGCAGTTGCCGGCGACCGGCGGATTAGAGCAGCTCTCTCCAGAATTGGATCTCAATGTTTGTTGTCTTTGCGGGGACCGACACCATAATTTCGCTAATTAGTAGAAGCTGAAACGGCACTACAGTCTAGTCACTAAATTATGTGCGATAAGCGTCTGTAACGTAGACACAATGAAAACGATCTGCACTTACATTTCTACGGTCTATACAGGGTGTTACAAAAAGGTACGGCCAAACTTTCAGGAAACATTCCTCACACACAAAGAAAGAAAATATGTTATGTGGACATGTGTCCGGAAACGCTTACTTTCCATGTTAGAGCTCATTTTATTACTTTTCTTCAAATCATATTAATCATGGAATGGAAACACACAGCAACGGAACGTACCAGCGTGACTTGAAACACTTTTTTACAGGAAATGTTCAAAATGTCCTCCGTTAGCTAGGATACATGCATCCACCCTCCGTCCCATGGAATCCCTGATGCACTGATGCAGCCCTGGAGAATGGCGTATTGTATCACAGCCGTCCACAATACGAGCACGAAGAGTCTCTACATTTGGTACCGGGGTTGCGTAGACAAGAGCTTTCAAATTCCCCCATAAATGAAAGTCAAGAGGGTTGATGTCAGGAGAGCGTGGAGGCTATGGAATTGGTCCGCCTCTACCAATCCATCGGTCACCTAATCTTTTGTTGCCGGCCGAAGTGGCCGTGCGGTTAAAGGCGCTGCAGTCTGGAACCGCAAGGCCGCTACGGTCGCAGGTTCGAATCCTGCCTCGGGCATGGATGTTTGTGATGTCCTTAGGTTAGTTAGGTTAACTAGTTCTATGTTCTAGGGGACTAATGACCTCAGCAGTTGAGTCCCATAGTGCTCAGAGCCATTTGAACCATTTTTTTTAATCTTTTGTTGAGAAGCGTAGGAACACTTCGACTGAAACGTGCAGGAGCTCCATCGTACATGAACCACATATTGTGTCGTACTTGTAAAGGCACATGTTCTAGCAGCACAGGTAGAGTATTCCGTATGAAATCATGATAACGTGCTCCATTGAGCGTAGGTTCAAAATGGTTCAAATGGCTCTGAGCACTATGGGACTCAACTGCTGTGGTCATAAGTCCCCTAGAACTTAGAACTACTTAAACCTAACTAACCTAAGGACATCACACACATCCATGCCCGAGGCAGGATTCGAACCTGCGACCGTAGCAGTCGCACGGTTCCGGACTGCGCGTCTAGAACCGCGAGACCACCGCGGCCGGCTGAGCGTAGGTGGAAGAACATGGGGCCCAATCAAGACATAATCAATAATGCCTGCCCAAACGTTCACAGAAAATCTGTGTTGATGACGTGATTGCACAATTGCGTGCGGATTCTCGTCAGCCCACACATGTTGATTGTGAAAATTTACAATTTGATCACGTTGGAGTGAAGCCTCATCCGTAAGGAGAACATTTGCACTGAAATGAGGATTGACACATTGTTGGATGAACCATTCGCAGAAATGTACCCGTGGAGGCCAATCATCTGCTGATAGTGCCTGCACACGCTGTACTTGCTACGGAAACAGCTGGTTCTCCCGTAGCATTCTCCATATAGTGACGTGGTCAACGTTACCTTGTACAGCAGCAACTTCTCTGACGCTGACATTAGGGTTATCGCCAACTGCATGAAGAATTGCCTCGTCCATTGCAGGTGTCCTCGTCGTTCTAGGTCTTCCCCAGTCGCGAGTCATAGGCTGGAATGTTCCGTGCTCCCTAAGACGCCGATCAATTGCTTCGAACGTTTTCCTGTCGGGACACCTTCGTTCTGGAAATCTGTCTCGATACAAACGTACCGCGCCAAAGCTATTGCCCCGTGCTAATCTATACTTCAAATGGGCATCTGCCAACTCCGCATTTGTAAACATTGCACTGACTGCAAAACCACGTTCGTGATGAACACTAACCTGTTGATGCTACGTACTGATGTGGTTGATGCTAGTACTGTAGAGCAATGAGTCGCATGTCAACACAAGCACCGAAGTCAACATTACCTTCCTTCAATTGGGCCAACTGGCGGTGAATCTAGGAAGCACAGTATATACTGACGAAAGTAAAATGAGCTCTAACATGGAAATTAAGCGTTTTCGGACACTTGTTCACATAACATCTTTTCTTTATTTGTGTGTGAGGAATGGTTCAAATGGCTCTGAGCACTATGGGACTTAACATCTATGGTCATCAGTCCCCTAGAACTTAGAACTACTTAAACCTAACTAACCTAAGGACAGCACACAACACCCAGCTGTGAGGAATGTTTCCTGAAAGTTTGGCCGTACCTTTTTGTAACACCCTGTATAAATAGACCGAATAACCCGGTGGGCGAGGAAGACTTTTCTTGTACCGGTGATCAAAAAGTCAGTATAAATTTGAAAACTGAATAAATCACGGAATAATGTAGATAGAGAGGTACAAATTGACACACATGCTTGGAATGCAATGAGATTTTATTAGAACCAAAAAAATACAAAAGTTCAAAAATGTCCGACAGATGGCGGTTCATCTGATCCGAATAGCAATAATCAGCATAACAAAGTAAGACAAAGCACAGATGATGTTCTTTACAGGAAATGCTCAATATGTCCACCATCATTCCTCAACAATAGCTGTAGTCGAGGAATAATGTTGTGAAGAGCACTGTAAAGCATGTCCGGAGTTATGTTGAGGTATTGGCATCGGATTTTGTCTTTCAGCATCCCTAGAAATGTCGGTCGATCACGATACACTTGCGACTTCAGGTAACCCCAAAGCCAATAATTGCACCGACTGAGGTCAGGGGATCTGGGAGGCCAAGCATGACGAAAGTGGCGGCTGAGCACACGATCATCACCAAACGACGCGCGCAAGAGATCTTTCACGCGTCTAGCAATATGGCGTGGAGCGCCATCCTGCATAAACATCGTACGTTCCAGCAGGTGTTTGTCAGCCAGGCTGGGGATGATGCGATTCTGTAACCTATCGGCGTACCTCTCACCCGTCACGGTAGCAGTTACAAAACCAGAATCACGCATTTCCTCGAAGAAAAAAGGCCCGATAACGGTAGATGTGGTAAATCCAACCCACACCGTGACTTTCTCGTCGTGCAATGTAGTTTCCACGACAGTTCTAGGATTTTTGGTTGCCCAAATTCTGAAGTTGTGGGCGCTGACAGACACTCAAAGCGTGAAACGAATGTCGTCGGTCCACATCACGTTACTCAACCAATCGTCATCTTCCGCCATCTTTTGAAACGCCCACACCGGAAATCCCCTCCGCATCACTAAATCGCCAGGTAACAGTTCATGATGCCGATGGATTTTGTACGGATATCATCGGAGGGTACGCCTAAGTGCAAAGCAAACAGTAGTGTATGGAATACAGGTGCGACGTGCGACTGCGCGAGCGCTGACTTCCCCGTGCGTAGACGAACCCGCTACTGTCTCCATTTCTTCCTGAACCGTCTCAGCAGCATTACACCTTGTGCTCGGTCGGCCACTACGGGGTCTATCGTCTAAACAACCCTCGGCTTCGAACTTCCAAATCATTCTCGCCACAGCTGCATTCGTCAACGGACCTTTACGCGTTCGAATCCCATTCCTATGGCGATAGGATCGTACCTCTGAACTTGCACATTCCCAATTCTGATAATACAGCGACAACATGCTGCAACTGCTAGCGCAGTTGATTCTCTCTCTCATTACAGCTCCTTGTCATGTGCAGCCACTGACGTTTTGCTGTCCAGCGCCATCTGTCGGACATTTTGTGAACTTTGTTTTTTTTTTGTTCTAATAAAACCCCATGTCATTCCAAGCATGTGTGTCAATTTTTGCCTCTCTATCTACATTATTCCGTGGTTTATTAAGTTTTCAAATTTATACTGACTTTTTGATCACGCGGTGCATTTGTGTAAATGATATCCGTATAAAATTACTGTTGCGCTCTCAGTGTTGAGCACTAGGGTGCCACCACAGAGATTCAAGATTCAATCCCAGGGTAGATAAGGGATTTCTTCCTCTGTTCAATCACTTCACGACGGCTCGAGGTCCACTCAACATGCTATCAAACTGAGTACGGGTGATCTTTCCCAGGGCTGCCGATGAGCTCACGGCGAACTAATCATCAACTTCATGGATCTGGCGCAGTTCTTACATCGGTTACTGCTGCTATAATGACGGGTTATCAAGATTTAAGTGAGTTTGAAAGTCGTATTATAGTCGGCGCACGAGCGTTGGAACACAGAATCTCCAAGGTAGCGATGAATGGTCCGTATGACCATTTCAGAAGTGTACCGTGAATATTAGGACTCCGGTAAAACATCAAATCTCCGACATCGCTGCGGCCGGAAAAACGTCCTGCAGAAAAAGGACCAACGACGACAGAAGTGGACCGTTCAATCTGACAGAAGTGCTGCAGATTTCAATACTGGGATATTAGCAAGTGTCAGCGTGCGAACCATTCAACGAAACATGATCGATATGAGCTTTCTGAGCCGAAGAACCACTCTTCTACCCTTGATGACTGCACGACACAAAGTTGTACGCCTCGCCTGGGCCCGTCAACACCAACATTGGACTGTTGATGAAACATGTTGCCTGGTCGGACGAGTCTCGTTTGATCGAGCGGATGGACGTTTACGGATATGGAGACAACTTCATGAATCCATGGAACCTGCATACCAGGTGGGGACTGTTAAATCTGATGGTGGCTCTGTAATGGCGTAGATCGTGTGCAGTTTGAATGATATGGATCCCTGATACGTCTGGTTACGGCGCTGACAGATTACACGTACGTAAGCATCTTGTCTGATCCTGTCCATTGTGCATTCCGATGGACTTGTGCAACTCCAGCAGGACAATGTGACACCCCACACGTCCAGAATAGCTGCAGAGTGGAGCCAGGAACACTCTTCGGAGTTTAAACACTTCCGCTGTACACCAAATTCCCGAGAGATTAACATTATTGAGCTTATCTGGGATGCCTTGCAACGTGCTATTTACAAGACATATCCACCCGCTCATACTCTTACGGATTTATGGACAGCCCTGCAGGATTCATGGCGTCAGTTCCCTGCAGTACTACTTCCGACATTAGTCGAGTCCATGCCACGTCGTGCTGTTGCAGTTCGGCGTGCTCGCGGGGGCCTTACACGAAATAAGGAATGTGTACCAGTTTCCTTGTCTCTTCAGTGTAAGATGAACCACAGCAAAAGCAAAACGAGGATAATGGAATGTAGTCGAATCAAATCGGATGATGCTGTGGGAATTAGATTAGGAAATGAGACACTTAAATTTGTAGATTAATTTTGCTATTTGGGAAGCGAAATAGCTGATGATGGTCGCAGTACGGAGAATATAAAATGTAAACTGGCAACGGCAAGATAAGCGCTTCTGAAGAAGAGAAATTTGTTAACAACGAGCATAACTGTAAGTGTTAGGAAGTCCGTTCTCAAAGTCTTTATATGGAGCGAAGTGAAACATGGACGATAAACAGTTGAGACAAGAAGAGAATAGAAACGTTTGAGATGTGATGTTACAGAAGACTCCTGGGGATTATATGGGGAGATTATGTAATTAATGAGGAGGTACTGAATAGAATTGAGGAGAAGATAAATTTGTGGTACAATTGGACTAAAAGGAGGGATCGGTTGGTAGGACACATTGTCAGGCATTTAGGGATCACCAATTTACTACTGGAGGGAAGTGTGGTGGGTAAAAATCGTAGAGGGAGACCAAGAGATGAATATACACTACTGGCCATTAAAATTGCTACACCAAGAATAAATGCAGATGATAAACGGGTATTCATTTGACAAATATATTACAGTAGAACTGACATGTGATTACATTTTCACGCAGTTTGGGTGCATAGATCCTAAGAAATCAGTACCCACAACAACCAACTCTGGCCATAATAACGGCCTTAATACGCCTGTACATTGAGTCAAACAGAGCTTGGATGGCGTGTGCAGGTATATCTCCCCACGCAGCTTCAACACGATACCACAGTTCATCAAGAGTAGTGCCTGGCGTATTGTGACGAGCCAGTTGCTCAGCCACCATTGACCAGACGTTTTCAATTGGTGAGAGATTTGGAGAATGTGCTGGCCAGGGCAGCAGTCGAACATTTTCTGTATCCAGAAAGGCCCGTACAGGACCTGCAACATGCGGTCGTGCATTATCCTGCTGAAATGTAGGGTTTCGCAGGGATCGAATGAAGGGTAGAGCCACGGGTCGAAACACATCTGAAATCTAACGTGCACTGTCCAAAATGCCGTCAGTGCGAACAAGAGGTGACCGAGACGTGTGACCAATGGCACCGCATACCATCACGCCAGGTGATAAGCCAGTATGGCGATGATGAATACACGCTTCCAATGTGCGTTCATAGCGATGTCGCCAAACACGGATGCGACCATCATGATGCTGCCAACAGAACCTGGATTCATCCGAAAAAATTACGTTTTGCCATTCGTACACCCAGGTTCGTCCTTGAGTACACCATCGCAGGCGCTCCTGTCTGTGATGCGGCGTCAAGGGTAACCGCAGTCATGATCTCCGAGCTGATAGTTCATGCTGCTGTAAACGTCGTCGAACTGTACGTGCAAATGGTTGTTGTCTTGCAAACGTCCCCACCTGTTGACTCAGGAATCCAGACGTGGTTACACGATCCGTTACAGCCATGTGGATCAGATGCCTGTCATCTCGACTGCTAGTGATACGATGCTGTTGGGATCCAGCACAGCGTTCCGTATTACCCTCCTGAACCCACAGATTCCATATTCTGCTAACAATCATTGGATCTCGACCAACGCGAGCAGCAGTGTCGCGATACGATAAACTGCAGTCGCGATAGGCTACAATCCGACCTTTATCAAAGTCGGTAACGTGATGGAAGGCATTTCTCCTCCTTACACGAGGCATCACAACAACGTTTCACCAGGCAACGCCGGTCAACTGCTTTTTGTGTATGAGAAATCGGTTGGAAACTGTCCTCATGTCAGCACGTTGTAGGTGTCGCCCATCTTGTGTGAATGCTCTGAAAAGCTAATCATTTGCGTATCACAGCATCGTCTTCCTGTCGGTTAAATTTCGCGTCTGTAGCACATCAGCCGGCCGAAGTGGCCGTGCGGTTATGGCTGGCTCTGAGCACTATGGGACTTAACATCTTAGGTCATCAGTCCCCTAGAACTTAGAACTACTTAAACCTAACTAACCGAAGGACATCACACACATCCATGCCCGAGGCAGGATTCGAACCTGCGACCGCAGCAGTCCCACGGTTCCGGACTGCAGCGCCTAGAACCGCGAGACCACTGCGGCCGGCGCCGTGCGGTTAAAGGCGCTGCAGTCTGGAACCGCAAGACCGCTACGGTCGCAGGTTAGAATCCTGCCTCGGTTATGGATGTGTGTGATGTTCTTAGGTTAGTTAGGTTTAACTAGTTCTAAGTTCTAGGGGACTAATGACCTCAGAAGTTGAGTCCCATAGTGGTCAGAGCCATTTGAACCATTTGTTTGTAGCACATCATCTTCGTGGTGTAGCAATTTTAATGGCTAGTAGTAGTATACTAAGGAGATTCAGAAGGATGTAGGTTGCAGGAGTTACTTGGAGATGAAGAGGGTTGCACAGGATAGAGTAGCATGGAGAGCTGCATCTTTGGACTGAAGACCACAACAATAACAACAACAAAAAAACGTATGTGTGAAATCTTATGGGACGTAACTGCTAAGGTCACCAGTCCTTAAGCTTACACACTAAGTAACCTAAATTATGCTACGGACAAACACACCTACCATCGCCCGAGGGAGGACTCGATCCTCCGCCAGGATCAGCCTCACAGTCGTTGACTGCAGCGCCTGAGACCGCTCGGCTAGTCCCGCGCGGCTCACAACAATAACAATATCTGCATCTGGCGGGTAATGTCGTTTTGCATATCACAGCATCTTCTTCCTGTCGGTTAAATTTGAAGCAAAGGGCGGGTCTCCCTTCTTTCCTACATCGACGTCTTCAATTACTTAAACTACTCTGATTATGTGATTGTCACTATAAGGTTTTTTGTCATTTTATTTTGGACCATATGTATCGTCATTCAGATTTTTTCCAGTTTAAACGTACACGTATCTGGCTGTAGGCCACGAAACCGGTCGTGTGTCATTGAAAATTACCACACAGCTGTACACTGTGTTCTTTTTGCAAGACTTACCTGTCTCCACTGTTGTTCATATTATTTATGGATGATATGTTGAAAACAATAGACTGGCTGGGTGAGATTAAGGTATGTGAACACAAAATAAGCAGTCTTGCATATGCGGATGACTTAGTTGTGATGGCAGATTCGATTGAAAGTTTGCAAAGTAATATTTCAGAGCTAGATCAGAAATGTAAGGACTATGGTATGAAGATTAGCATCTCCAAAACGAAAGTAATGTCAGCGGGAAAGAAATATAATCGGATTGAGTGCCAAATAGGAGGAACAAAGTTAGAACAGGTGGACGGTTTCAAGTACTTAGGATGCATATTCTCACAGGATGGCAACATAGTGAAAGAACTGGAAGCGAGATGTAGTAAAGCTAATGCAGTGAGCGCTCAGCTACGATCTACTCTCTTCTGCAAGAAGGAAGTCAGTACCAAGGCTAAGTTATCTGTGCACCGTTCAATCTTTCGACGAACTTTGTTGTGTGGGAGCGAAAGCTGGGTGGATTCAGGTTACCTTATCAACAAGGTCGAGGTTACGGATATGAAAGTAGCTAGGATGATTGCAGGTATTAGTAGATGGGAACAATGGCAGGAGGGTGTCCACAATGAGGAAAGCAAAGAAAAACTGGGAATGAACTCAATAGATGTAGCAGTCAGGGCGAACAGGCTTAGATGGTGGGGTCATGTTACACGCATGGGAGAAGCAAGGTTACCCAAGAGACTCATGGGTTCAGCAGTAGAGAGTAGGAGGTGTCGGGGCAGACCAAGGAGAAGGTACCTGGATTCGGTTAAGAATGATTTTGAAGTAATAGGTTTAACATCAGAAGAGGCACCAATGTTAGCACTGAATAGGGGATCATGGAGGAATTTTATAAGGGGGCTATGCTCCAGACTGAACGCTGAAAGGCTTAATCAGTCTTAAATGATGATGATGATGATGATGATGATGATGATGATGATGATGATGATGATGATATGTTGGCCGCGAATTTGCGCGCACCCTGTATCAGCGAATACTCGATCTGATGAAAAGAATCCATGCACCCCTATGGAGTGGCGAACTGGACACTAGATTTCACGAGAGGCAGACCGATCAGTGTAAAAGGAGGCGGTAAGCATTCTGTTGCGAGTGGAGTAGCAGTAGCGGCAGAAAGGGTCGCTCAGGAGAGCCCAGTGATTTCAAATATGGACTAGTGAATGAACGTCACTTAAGTAACAAATCGATCAGAGACATTTTAACCCTTCTGAAGCTACCAAGCGACTGTTGATGTGACCGAGGAGTGGAAACTCGAAGGAAGAAACGTAGATAAACCGAGACCAGTCAGAGCATTGTGGACGGTGGCTGTAAAAAAGAGCATAGGATCAGCGGGAGAAGTCACTCGTGAAGTCCAAATTGGTACAAGCAGTCCAGCTGGCATAATGGCTGATCGTGGGGGGTTAAAAAGAATGGGAGGCAATGGTTGAACTGATCCTCATAAGACACACATTCCTTTGCTCAATGCTGATAAATGTTTGAGATGGTGTAAAGACGCCACTAGACATTGGGTGACTGGAAACAAGTGGCCTGAAGTGATAAATAAAGCCATAGCCTGTGTCAATCAGATGGAAGGGTCTGGGTTTGGCGGATTCCTGTAGAAAGTTATCTGTCATCATGTTTAGTGCCAACAGAGAATTATCAAGGAGGTGGGGTTGCGGTATGGATTTTTTTTCTGACGTACCCATATAGCGCTTAAGTACACGCTAAAAGCGAATGGACATGAACACATTTTACAGTATTCGGTACTGCGTACAGTAGAGGAACAGTTCGGAGACTTTGTATCTTTATGTCTGTATGACGGTGTACTCTGTCAAAAAGAATCATCTGTAAGTCAATGGTTTGTGGACAATAATATTCCTGAAATGAACTGTCCTTCCCTCAATCTCGTCCTGATCCAAATGAGACAGCTTTGGCATAAGGTTAAAACGTCGACTTCGCTCCGGACAGCATCATTACCTTCTCTGGTTTCGGCACTTGAGGAAGAACGGACTGCCATTCCTCCACAGACGTTTAGACACCTCACTGGAAGTGTAAAGTTCAAGCTGTCATGGAGACGACGGTTGGAAACACCCTATATTAATGTCCATTAAGAGTTGCCTGGGTATTTCACTCCAGACAGTGTATTCGGCACGGAGTCAACAGCAAGAAGATCGCGAATATCGGATATGTAGGGTGTTTATGGAGATACAGTAAATTTTGTAAGAGACAGTGGTATAAATTCGAATAAAACATTCCGTAGGTAAGATGTCCAGTTTATTGCTTACGGAGATACAGCTGATTACAGGGATAAGCATTTCGCGAGTTGCTATGGGATTATTTATTGTCATTTTTGTTTTGAACTTGAAGTTTGGAAGTTATGATTAAGTTCTCGTTATAGAATATTTCAAAGGTGATTGTGATTTATTGAGCTTCTGTAAAGTATAGACTGAACATGCCACAGTTTTTTTGTGATCTGTCCTTTGTTAAGCCTGTGTAGCTCCCCATCAGGGTAAACTTAAACTAATGTATACTCTAAATTATCAGAACAAACTGTAGTGTAACACTTCCAGTGATGATATGGCTGTAAGGGCACTTCCGAAAGCCAGTAAATAAAAAAAAAAAAAATAAAGAAAACGGCCGCTAATCGTTTATTTGCTGTCCTGTTGTCTCCGGTTGCGTGTAATACCATGTTAATAATTATTACACTGGATCCGTCCATTTACAACAGAACAACAAATTTTTCGCACCATTTGCTTTTCGTATTTAATTTTTGCACGGTATCTTCAGTAGCTAATGTGCGAACAAAATTTGGTACGGCAGTAAGCAGAAGAAGAACAGCTGTAAAACGGGGTGATGAATACATGTAGAATAGCGTCAACGAAATTTGCCCCAGAAGATGTCTCGCAAGTAACAAAGGCGAAACACATATGGCACGAAGAATTTGTATTATTCAGTTGTAATGAAACGTCCCCTTAGAAAAATTAATGAATTACTGTGCTGATAAACCTCTTACATTGTTTGATTTTCAAACAGCTGAGCAGAACTGAACGTACTCAGACATTTCGCTCTTTACCTATTCTGATCAACACTAAACTGACACAATATTTTTAGCGCAACGCAATCTGACCTTCAATAATCACTGCAAAAGAATGGCTCTGACTAACATTAACCTATACGTTTCACAAATCACTTACCTCACAAAAATCTTGGTTACTCGAACTACTGCAATACAAAATAAAAGATTCAAACTACTGAAGGCACTAACTACTGATAGGCATAGTTAGAAAATGAATGATTTTGATAGAGAACAAACAATGTATTTACCTTAATAGTGTTCTATAGTCATAATATATATAGCAGTTCATGACATCCAGTCTTACAAATTTACTGTCTCTGATGGACACACGTCCAGATCATCCGCTCTCAAAACTCCGCCATTTCTGTCCCCACATCCACCACTGCTGGCGGCTCACCTCCAACTGCGCAACGCTACGCGCTGTTAACAGCCAACTGCCCAACACTACAATAGCATATACTCCAACAATGCAAACCAACCACAGCCTTCGCACAGCACAGTCACTGATTTTCATATACAGCGCTACGTGGCGTTACTAACATAAAAACCTAAACAGCCTACTTACAGTAATTACGTGGATCCAAAGTAATAGTTATCAACATAACACGCCGTACGTGTTTACAAATGCCGAGTATTGCGATCAGACATTTGCGTACGGGTTTTATAACAAAACGGAGAGGCTTGCAGCGAATACGGTAGATGATGTCCTAACTACGGATTACCTGATAAAAGAATATTTATTAGTGTTTCCTCAAAATGCTAGTGCAGTACTAAAAGTCGTGTCTCATCTATACGAAGAGTGTGTGGCTGAAGTAGAACATACTATTCTGTTGGTAAAAGTAGCCCTTCAACAAACACACCAGAATTTCTACACGTACCTGTGTTCTACACACAGGAATATGGTGGACACTGCATATGAACGCCCTCTAAACTAACCATTTACAGCTGGTTCACCAACTTTCCGGAGACGAAGATAGACGATCGGAATTTTGTCGTTGGCTCATTGCAGATCGCCGAGTAATTTCATTAATAATGTTTACTGATGAAGCCACTTTCATTCCTGACGGTATCAATAACGGTGCTCCGGAAAAAAATTCTTTTTCGAGACACATTTGCAAGAACGCTTCTCTGCAAATATCTGTTATATGGTATGGTTATCAGTTTATTCGGCCTGTTGTGTTACCGCATCATAGCGCAAGGCCCCAAATCTCTTGAAAACGAGCTGTCAGCTTTATTGAAGGAGATTCCTTTGGCTACAAGGATTTGTTCTTCCAGACTGATGGGACCCCTGTACATTCTAGAATTCGGTTGACAAATTATCGTAGGCTCAGCAGAAATGATCTCGTTCCTTTGTTATCAAAGGTCACCGGACCTTCAGATTTTTGCCTGTGTGGGCGGCAAAAGTCTTAAAGAAAAGGTAAACACAAGACACAAATTGATCTTTCCTTTAATGAATAGCGCTGCCTTCACAACAGAATAATGTTTCATGTGAAAACTTAAAGGTTTTTGAATAAAACACAGGCTATTCACAATTTACTTTTTTATTCTTCATGTCTACATATCTGCTTCTCAACACAATCTCCCTCGCGACGAAAACATTTCTTTCAACAAGAGATCATTTTGTTGATAGCGTCCCCCTATAGAATGTTTAGCTTTGTTAGCCTCACCTCTCCTTGCAGCGATTGATCACTATCAAAGTGAAGTCCTCAAAGCTTATCTTTAAGTTTTGGAAACGGTAAAAATCGGACAGGACCAAGTCGGAAATGTATAGAACACGATCGATAGCAATGAACCCAAGGCGTCGGATAGTTGCAGAATGTCGTGGCACTCGTGTGTGGTCCGGCATTGTCATGCTGAAGAAGAGGGCCAGCATATGAGGATGGACTCCTCAAATTCGAAACTCGATTACACCACGCAGTTTCTCACGCGCCGACATAGTTACGTCACACGCTGCAATCTTTCACGCTACAATTCGGAGCCTTTCAGCTCCAGAGGACTGCAAAAATGTAGGCCAGAAGAACAAAGATATAAAAAGTTAATAACATTTTATTTAAAATTTTTAACAGGTTCACGTAATTCAAGGCATTAGATTTCCCAAGGGCCTTGTAACCTTGCAACAGTTCCAGCTTGCAGCGTATGAACGAAGGGCGTTTCCGTTATAACTGCCGCACTAGGCATAAACAGTTCTAAGCTGGTACGCCCACACTAGGCATATTCAATTCTAAACTGGTGCGTCTCGTTGATTTACTCAGAGTGTGATTGTAAGACTACCGAACTTGTATTTGTTTAGCGTTTCAGAAATTCTGTGGTAAATATTCCCTGATGAGAAACGAGTTCGAAGAACCGACAGACTTAGACGTAGTCTCGGTAGGGACTGCACAGCGTAGTCTTAGTAGATGAGATGCAACGGCGTCGCCCACCAGACGTGCGCCAGCTCCCCGGCTGTGCTGCTCCGCCTGCTAGACCACCCTCGTGAGAGGGGCGCGCTACTCAACATCTCACTCCCCTTTCTGCCGGGCTGCGATCGTATTCAGACAACGTATGCCCGGCAGATGACGCAGCCTCTGCCGTCGCCATAATGAACTCCGCCCGAGGGAGGCTCCCGAATGAAATGCGCTTGTTTCTGTTCAGAGCTCCGCTGGATTTCATCAGCCTGGAAGCCCCAGTTGCGTCTGTCTGGGATCCAATTTGAACGAGACGCCATGGAAATAACTAATGCGATTGCGCTGCCAAATGGGTACAGGATGCAACTGTATGATCAGCATTGCTTACTTTAGAATCAGCAGTTTCGATTCTGAAAAAAAATACTTGAATACAATATACCAGGCGGATATAAATAATTTACAGCTGTTCGCAGAGGTGTAGTGTGCACTGTAATCGTCGAGTGGCAGCAAAACTTTGTAACAACAACGACTCTGTATTATTGTACATATAAGTAATTCTTTTCATCTGATTTTAGGATAAACTTGTGTAATTGATGTTCTGATTTCATTTCTTTTTGTTTCATGCTATTATGTTAACAAAACTGTAAATAAGTTTCAATGTGAACATTAATGTTTATGTCAAATGTCAACTAATATTGTAATAGAATTGAAATGTAACAAATGTTGAAACTGTTGTAAGATGTTTAAAATTGTAACTGTGCGTCTGGTCCATACGTAGGCAATGTGTTAAGATATGTAGAATGCAAAACCTCGGGTGAATACCCTGTCTGTGAGGGAGCGGTTAAAGGTGGATGGCAGGCGAGCGCGGGAAAATGCACGCGCGCATTGCACGGCACAACGGGCTCAGTAGTAGTAGTTGGAGTTTGGCACTGGTTTGAGCAACATCTTCTGGAGCGAGAAGGCTCTCCTGGAAGACGTAGCTTCACTGAGCCTCGGGTATGCCGTTCCAACGCCCACACAGCATGGCAAAATTCCATAGGCACTAAATGGAAAAGTATTGCGACGCTAAGAAGAATTAAAGTGCCGATACGTCAAGAGCCATAGCTGTGGTTGTATGTGTGCTCTGTGCCTCGCCATCTCGCCGCCCGCCAACCGCCGCATCGATACTGGCAGGTTGAAACATTTAGTACTGTATTCGTATGGATCAGAGAGTGAACTGTGTTTGTTTGGTGCAATAATAACCAAAATTTTACCGGAACTTTTCCATCATTTAATTATCCTCACAACTAACCTAGACAGGGTCCTTTCCAAACGTTGTGCAATCCGAGTGTCCCGAAATGAAAATAAAAAATTGTGTTAATAATAATTATTTGCACAACTAGTTATATTAGAATGGTGTTTAAAGAAATGTTTTGTTAATGAACCAGTAAATGAATAGCGAAGGTCTAACGAAGTCGGAAGATAACTTTAGTATTAATATAGTAATGAAATTTATTATTTCGAGACAGATTTAAAGGCATTTAAATGAGCAGTAAATAAGATGAAAAGAGCAGTAATTTATATACTGGAAATCTTGAATGAATAATAAATTCAGTAATCATTTTTTTTAAAATACAGCGATCATAACAGTTTCAGGGTCCCCGCTTCATTCATTTGAATTCTGAAGTGTTCTAAATTGGTTTGCCCAGCAAAACTTAAAGTCAATATAAAAGTCAAAATTTATCAGTGTTTTATCTTTATCAAAATTGACATTTTGTGTGTGGCATGAAAGTACAATTTGTAGGGTAACCTATGCCCGATTTTAATCAGATTAATAGACAGTATAAAGTTTTGTAGTAAACATTATAGTGTAGTGTTATGTATTCATGATTTTACATATCAGTACAGAACGTGAAACTATCAGATCAATAGATTTTCTGGTTCTAAAATTCTACTATATTATGCAGTGTTACAACTTGTTGTTTTGCATGAATATATACCAACTTCTAGAGGGAAGAAACTCAGTTAATACCTAATTAGGCTGGCAATCATATTATTGTCACATTGGTAGCATCTTCTGGTTTGCTTTCGATCCATCCTGATGCGTGATTGCATTTCGAACTTACTCGACGGACCATTGTTATTACAGAGTGGATGAAATCTGATTTGCCACCATTCAGGTACACGCCGTCGATATCTATACGAAATCCTTTCTGATAAGGTGAATCCCGCTCACTTACCCTAGCACAGGCTTTAACGAGTACTGTGCCAGGGATTAAAACTTGGTGGATATTATAAACCGTTAATGCTGAATCAATTTTTGGTGGGAAAGATTATTATTTCCAATTTTGGCCAATAGGTGCAAATCTGTCGCTGTGAATGCAAGAAAGGTGTATAGAAAAGTTTTCATGTGAAATGATTAGGAATGGATCATCAGCAGATTATGTCAAACAAGTGAGAAAGAGATACTTTTGATTTTATTACACAGTTTGTTCAAGATGAGCACCGAAGACGTCGACGAGATGCTGTACAGCGTCAGATTTGAACCTGGTGGCCAAAACTGGAATTAATTTTTTCCAGCGTAAATCGGTTCCACATTAACACATTAGTGTATCTACTAACCTACACTGCCATACGATAATTACAGCCCACACTGGACCTCTGTGAGTAACTGCACTTTAATTACAGGAAACCCAGTATTGGTGTTGGTAAAAAGAGGTAGAGCATATCCGTCTTCAAAATCGGTTGTCTGAGATACATATAATTGCTCGACAATCTTACTGACATTAATCTATTTTAGAACTACGGAATATGTTCTACACTCCCATAATTGTGAGCTTCTTTAAAAACGAATATCTCCGTTATGGAAACATGGCCTCCGCAAAAATAGTTATTGGGCATCCCAACTCGCTCTCCAGAATTAACTTTCTCTCTGCACCGGAGTTTGCGCTTGTTCATTCTGGTAACAATCCCCCAGGTTAGGGTTAAGCGATCTCTCAGTAATAACCTTTCTCCCATTAGTGGAAGTCCTGCGAGGGATGTAGTAGAACTTCTGTGAAGATTTTAAGGGAGGGTTGAGGTCCTGGTGGAAGCAAAGCTGTGAGGGCATCTTGTGAGTTGCGCTTTTATATCTCAGTCAGTAGAGCACTTGCCAGTGAAACGCAAAGGCGGCAGGCTCGAGTCCCGATCCAACACACAGTATTGATCTGCCAGGAACTTTCAACTCTTTCTGTTCGTCCTTTAGATACAGTGGGTTCGTGGTACCAACATTCAAGTTTGCACCATCTTCTTTGACACCCAGAAGGTATTTGGAACAGTTCTTTACAGTCGCTGATCGATGAAAATACGACCTTACGACAACTGCCTGTTGGCTTTCATCTGTGAGTCTTTGGCAGACATTTGTTTAGCGACTTTTCCGACGTTTCATCAGCACAGGTTTCTTACAATGTGCAGAGGGGATGTTGGACAAGGATGGAAACTGTCAGGATGCGCCATATTAAAACTCGTCTGAGATTCCCAAGTGATTTATTATTTCCAGCTACAGTGCCCCCATTCCTCTCGATCTGCGTCACCGAGTCCCGCAATGCTGAGGACACCACTTCGCCATCTCCGAAACAGCTTGGCACAGAATGGCTACCTTAGCAACCCGTGCGTTGCCCTGCTGTTTGTCGGCCTTGCACGGCCATGGGGTTGTGACGACATCAGGCTGCGCCAGCAGTCGACTAAGCGGTTTCTGTCCCTGTTGTCTCAGTGCCACTCACGGGGAGGGTAGCCCGCAGCGTGCTTCTTCGCTGTCGTGGTTAGGACCGTGGCGACAACAAGCGCCTGCAATCCGACAGCTAAAACATGCGACCCCCGCCTGGGGATGCCTCTGGTGTGTGTTGGGAGCCAACAAGACTGCCTGCGGTAGCGAGCCGTCGAGTGACCCGCCGCTGGCTGGCTACGGACCCTGCATTTGGCTCAGAGGGTCGAACCAGCGACCCGCCATGGACTGAAACGCTGGCACCCCATCTGCTGCTGCGTGTAGCCGGTGGTGTGACACGCCCCGCTGTCCAGGAGAGCTGCTACATTTGAATGCCTTGGTAGTGATCCGGCGCCAATTTATATGCGGCTGTGCAGCTATGTTTTGCTAACATGCCGCTCCGAGTCACATACTCATAACACCTAGGTTGTGCCAGTGGGCCCCTTCTGCCTGTAACCTGCGCCATGCAAACCGCAGCGTTTACTCTTTTCAGCAGTTCGACGGCCCTGTGGCCTCCATTCTACTTCGCAGCCGTTGGTCAGCGTTGCTTATTGTCAACAGGCCCACATCTGACTGTAACTTGCGCACTCAGAAATATTGCACTGAATCTAATTTTCCTATTTTAAATTATGGTGCCGCTACAATAGTCAAATATTCATCCTCCGTTGTTGGTGGCAAACTACCAGATGACAGATGACAGAAAAATTGTGAAACAAACGACCCAAAAGGATACCCACTGAGGTTTTTCGTGGATACTGCTGTTCTATATAAACACAGCAACGTGCCATCGTATTAGCAGCGAACTACGTAATGGCAGTGAAGACATTGTTGAGATGGTCCTTGGGTGTCTAAAGCAGTATTTGGAATTTAAGTGTCTACCTGGCCTCCTTGTACAGTTCCCTGATTGTATAGTACACATTCAGTGGATGACAGTGGACGGGTTTCAAACACGAGTATACAGTTTCAGGTTGTGTAAACGTTCATCGCAATGCATTTTCCGCTCTCAGCAGAATAAATTTATATTATTTTGTCAGTTTATTTATATTATTATTATTATTATTATTTATATTATATTATATTATTATATTTATATTATTTATATTATATATTATATTATATTATATTATATTATATTTATATTATTTATATTATTTTGTCAGTTTATTTATTGTGGGAAATATATTATTTCGTTGATGTGTTATTTACGAGGAAGTTCATATTATACTGTGAATAAGTTTGGGATCACAGGATTCCAGTCTCAGGGATTTGTAAAGTACCTTTTGAGTATTTGTGGACCTACATGTTAAAACCGTCGCAAGAAACTATAAATGACTGAAGCATCTACGCATTATGGAACGAAAACCAGCATGCAGCAGGATCGCTATTATTTTTTGTAACTGGTGGTCACATTTGTCTGACATCGACAATAAGTAGTATCTTACCTAATAAGTGCCTAAGGTGATATCTTACGAACCTCAAAAAATATCATGGTATAATTTGAACAACATATTGAATGTCGTAGCCGAGAGCAAAATATGAAGGGCCTTTAAACCGTTACGATCAGCATTATACAGACAGTAATCAGAGCATTTTGGGGTGAGGAACGAATGGCCGTAAAACAAATATTTCTGGCGGTAAGGGCTCTTGAATGAGCAATGTGGATAAGCAGCGAGTTCGTAAACTGTTTAAATTTTATAGCGATCGAACTGTTTGTCGTGTCACCGTCATTGTTATCTCCTTCGACTTAGCTGCTGTTTACAGTTCGTGACTGGTTGTGAGACAGGAAGCAAGACTCGTTAGAAAAATTTGCACAAAAGCATCTTATGTATGATACGGTAACGAGTCGTAAACGAAAAGTGGAAATAACATACAGCGAGAAGTTTAATAACAAGTTTCAGCTTCAGTACAAGAAATTTATAGCCGTTGAGATACACGGTCCAGTCACATTAACGTGACCACTGCGAATGCTCGACGCCACCGTACAATAAACCATTCAAAGACGACAGGTGGTAACCCTGGCAGTGGATGGTATATAAAGCATGTCGGGGGACACGGAAAACACTACAGTCGTTGTCGAAAAGTGATTTATCTGACGTCCATGATCATTAGCTTTCCGGCCAAGGGTGGAAGCATTTCGGGGACGGCTAAGTTTTTAAACTGTTTGTGTGCCGCCGTGGTTAAAGTATACTGTGCATGTCAGAACTGCTCTATCCAAAACTAGCGCCGAGGCACCATTGGTGAACCACGGGCCGTGGATGACAGGGTGAAGGACAGCCAAGGAGACGTGTAAGCAAGAGGCTACCAACAGTGTCTCTCCAACGACCGTTTAGTGAATGCAGCTGAGTATTGCCCTCTGCAGCTGACGCTTGGGTCATGCACCAATGCTGACTGCTGTTCATCAGTGTCGAATTCTGGAATTTGGGTGCCATTACAGCAACTGGTCATCCACAGAGTAACGACGGGTGATCGTTTTAGATTAATCACGTCTTGTGCTCCATCAGGCAGATGATCGTTGGCGAGTACAGCGTGAAACGTTTGGAAGCAAACTCTCTGAAAACGTTATGGTCTGTGGAATGTTTTCGTGACATTCCCTGGGTGATTCCGTCATTTTTGAAGGCACAATGGATCAGCACAAGTAAATATTTTTGGGGCCATGTCCTCCCCTATAGGCAGTTTATTTTCCCTCGGCACGATGGCATCTACCAGCAGGACAACGCAACGAGTCAAGCAGTTCGCAGCGTACGTGCGTGGTTTGAAGAGCAGCAGGATGATTTTACTGTTCTCCCTGGCCACCAAACTCCCCCGGATTTAAACCTAGTCGAGAATCTGTGAGACCACCAGGATCCGGCTGTTCGCACCATGGATCCGCAAACGAGAAACCTTGCGCAGCTGGGCGCAGCACTGGAGTCGGTATGGCTCCATATCCCTCCCGGTACCTTCCAGAACCTCATTCACTCTCTCCCTGCATGTCTCGCGATGTCCGCCCTGCAAAAGGTGGTTATTCAGGCTTTTGGCAGATGGTGGATAGTGTAAAATTACGAGGGACCGGATCTTTCAAATGTATATATTGTAGAAAGAAACCAGGAGAGTTCTGTAACCGCCCCTTCTACGGAAGGAGTCAAAATTTCAGTTAGCCAGAGCGAGAGCACCAGCAGCAGCGAGTACTGTTTGTATAAAGCGTTTATTTTGCATTTTGTTTACGACCTTCCACTAAGGAAGGGATTCTATTTGCGTTTATCTGCTCTGCATAGAAACTAACAGTTCTTGATCGTTAGGAGAGAAATTTATTTTGTACTTATTTGCTGCGCTTAGCTTTTAAATAGTTTTTCTGGGAAAACCTAGCGTAGTTTTCGCGTCTCGTATTTCAGTGAGTGTTTCTTGATTATCAGAGTAGCTCATCAGAAGATTATCTTGGGAATTTGTCACCGTATAGAGTAGGGTAAACATAGTCATGTGTAGGGACTGTGGTTGTTGTGAGCGGACGCAAGGAGAATTGGCCACTCTTCGGGGGCAGGTGGAGGCTTTGTCTGTTAGGCTCATCGAGCTCGAGGCGCAGGCGTCGGCTCGTAGTGGCGTTGGGGCAACTGTGGTGAGACCTATGCCTACTTCGGTGGCCTTCGAATCACATGGAACCCCTGATGTCACTGCGTCTTCCGGCAGTGAGCATCTTACCGGTCAGCCATCACTCCAGGGTGAATGGCGGACAGTGGTGGGCTCGCGTGTGCCTGGCCGAAAGGCGAAGGTGGGATCTGGCCGCGTGGCAGCTGCCTTACCCCTTTCCAACAGGTACGGGGTGCTACCTAGTGGTGATGACATCGTTTCCGAGCCACCACAGGATGCCTCGCCTGTTGGGCCAGTGGCCGATTCTCCGGCAAGGTCCCGACAGTCACAGAGGGCGGGCCTATTAGTTATAGGGAGCTCCAACGTTAGGCGGGTTATGGAGCCCCTCAGGAAAATAGCGGGTAGGTCGGGGAAGAATGCCAGTGTGCACTCGGTGTGCTTGCCGGGGGGTCTCGTCCGTAATGTGGAGGAGGCCCTTCCGGCAGCTATTGAACGCACTGGGTGTGACCGGCTGCAGATAGTAGCACATGTCGGAACGAATGACGCCTGCCGCTTGGGTTCTGAGGCCATCCTTGGTTCCTTCCGGCGGCTGGCTGATTTGGTGAAGACAACCAGCATCGCACGCGGAGTGCAAGCTGAGCTTAATATCTGCAGCATAGTGCCCAGAGTCGATCGCGGTCCTCTGGTTTGGAGCCGTGTGGAGGGTCTAAACCAGAGGCTCAGACGACTCTGCGACTATAATGGTTGCAAATTCATCGACCTCCGTTATTGGGTGGAGAACTGTAGGGCCCCCCTAGACAGGTCAGGCGTGCACTACACACCGGAAGCAGCTACTAGGGTAGCAGAGTACGTGTGGCGTGCACACGGGGGTTTTTTAGGTTAGAGGGACCCCCCCTTGGGCGAAACGATAAAATACCTGACGGCTTACCAGAGAGAACATCAGCATCGTTGATAAAGAACGTCCGTCCTCAGAGACCAAAAACAGGAAAAGTTAACGTAATATTGGTAAACTGCAGGAGTATCCAGGGCAAGGTTCCTGAATTAGTATCGCTTATTGAAGGAAATAGTGCGCATATAGTATTAGGAACGGAAAGTTGGTTAAAACCGGAAGTGAACAGTAACGAAATCCTAGACACAGAATGGAATATATACCGCAAGGATAGGATAAACGCCAATGGTGGAGGAGTATTTATAGCAGTAAAGAATTCAATAATATCCAGTGAAGTTATTAGCGAATGCGAATGTGAAATAATCTGGGTTAAGTTAAGTATCAAAGGTGGGTCAGATATGATAGTCGGATGCTTCTATAGACCACCTGCATCAGCAACCGTAGTAGTTGAGCGCCTCAGAGAGAACCTGCAGAACGTCGTGAAGAAGTTTCGTGATCATACTATTGTAATAGGGGGAGACTTCAATCTACCAGGTATAGAATTGGATAGTCACACAATCAGAACTGGAGCCAGGGACAGAGACTCTTGTGACATTATCCTGACTGCCTTGTCCGAGAATTACTTCGAGCAGATAGTTAGAGAACCAACTCGTGAAGCTAACGTTTTAGACCTCATAGCAACAAATAGACCGGAACTTTTCGACTCCGTGAATGTAGAAGAGGGTATCAGTGATCATAAGTCAGTGGTTGCATCAATGACTACAAGTGTAATAAGAAATGCCAAGAAAGGAAGGAAAATATATTTGCTTAACAAGAGTGATAGGGCACAAATCGCAGAATATCTGAGTGACCACCATCAAACGTTCATTTCTGAGGAAGAGGATGTGGAACAAAAATGGAAAAAATTCAGAAACATCGTCCAGTACGCCTTAGATAAGTTCGTACCGACTAAGGTCCAAAGCGAGGGGAAAGATCCACCGTGGTATAACAATCATGTACGAAAGGTACTACGGAAACAAAGAAAGCTTCATCATAGGTTTAAGAGTAGTCGAATCATAGCTGATAAGGAAAAGCTGAACGAAGCGAAAAAGAGCGTAAAGAGAGCAATGAGAGAAGCATTCAACGAATTCGAACATAAAACATTGGCAAACAATCTAAACAAGAACCCTAAAAAGTTTTGGTCATATGTAAAATCGGTAAGCGGATCTAAATCCCCTATTCAGTCACTCGTTGACCACGATGGCACCGAAACAGAGGACGACCGAAGAAAGGCAGAAATACTGAATTCAGTGTTCCGAAACTGTTTCACTGCGGAAAATCGTAACACGGTCCCTGACTTCAGCCGTCGCACGGACGCCAAGATGGAAAATATTGAAATAAACGATATCGGAATTGAAAAACAACTGCTATCACTTAGTAGCGGAAAAGCATCCGGACCAGACGAGATACCCGTAAGATTCCACAGTGATTATGCTAAAGAACTTGCCCCCTTTCTATCAGCAATTTATCGTAGATCTCTGGAAGAACGTAAAGTACCTAGCGACTGGAAGAAAGCGCGGGTCGTTCCCATTTTCAAGAAGGGTCATAAATCAGATGCGAATAATTATAGGCCTATTTCGCTTACGTCAATCTGTTGTAGAATAATGGAACATGTTTTATGTTCTCGTATTATGACGTTCTTAGATAATACAAATCTCCTTCATCATAACCAACATGGATTCCGCAAACAGAGATCATGTGAAACTCAGCTCGCCCTATTTGTCCAAGAAATTCACAGTGCCGTAGACACTGGCGAGCAGATTGATGCCGTATTCCTGGACTTCAGGAAGGCATTTGATACGGTTCCGCACTTACGTTTAGTGAAAAAAATACGAGCTTACGGAATATCGGAACAGGTTTGTGATTGGATTCGGGATTTCCTAGAAGAAAGAACACAACATGTCATTCTTAACGGTTCAAAATCTGCAGATGTAGAGGTAATTTCGGGAGTACCGCAAGGAAGCGTGATAGGACCTTTATTGTTTACAATATACATAAATGACTTAGTTGACAACATCGGTAGCTCCGTGAGGCTATTTGCAGATGACACGGTTGTCTACAAGAAAGTAGCAACATCAGAAGACTCGTACGTACTCCAGGAAGACCTGCAGAGGATTAATGAATGGTGCGACAGCTGGCAGCTTTCCCTAAACGTAGATAAATGTAATATAATGCGCATACATAGGGGCAGAAATCCATTCCAGTACGATTATGCCATAGGTGGTAAATCATTGGAAGCGGTAACGACCGTAAAATACTTAGTTGTTACTATCCGGAGCGATCTGAAGTGGAATGATCACATAAAACAAATAGTGGGAAAAGCAGGCGCCAGGTTGAGATTCATAGGAAGAATTCTAAGAAAATGTGACTCATCGACGAAAGAAGTAGCTTACAAAACGCTTGTTCGTCCGATTCTTGAGTATTGCTCATCAGTATGGGACCCTTACCAGGTTGGATTAATAGAAGAGATAGACATGATCCAGCGAAAAGCAGCGCGATTCGTCATGGGGACATTTAGTCAGCGCGAGAGCGTTACGGAGATGCTGAACAAGCTCCAGTGGCGGACACTTCAAGAAAGGCGTTACGCAATACGGAGAGGTTTATTATCGAAATTACGAGAGAGCACATTCCGGGAAGAGATGGGCAACATATTACTACCGCCCACATATATCTCGCGTAATGATCACAACGAAAAGATCCGAGAAATTAGAGCAAATACGGAGACTTACAAGCAGTCGTTCTTCCCACGCACAATTCGTGAATGGAACAGGGAAGGGGGGATCAGATAGTGGTACAATAAGTACCCTCCGCCACACACCGTAAGGTGTCTCGCGGAGTATAGATGTAGATGTAGATGTAGATGTAAAATCAACCTGCGACCATTAAACATGGCCGTTGTATTAGTCCTCTACAAATCCATCCTTCAATGTAACGCATTTGGCATACAGGTAGAGATGTGTGTATTTTAACTGTCAAGTAAACGTTGTCCATCACATCGCCGTCCTTATACAAATTCCCGTCATGCAATGGTTTCTTCATCCAAGGATAGATGACAAGCTCCCACATGTTCGTCGGGAGATTTAGGTAGCATGCGCAAATAACACAGCCTGCGAACCGATGCTTTGGCCTGTGATGGTTGGAACGTCACCTTTTTCGGCGTTCGTGGATCAACACGTTTTGAGTGCTCGCATTGCTCCTTTGTCTCGGAATGACACCCTAAATGCGTCCATGGTGATTAGACGGATAAGGAAGTCTTCTGGACTGGCTTATGGTGGTGCACTGTCGGTGTACACTTCCACCGACTCACGAGCAGCCGCATCGCAATCGGACTTTTGTGATTTTTGATATTATGGTAAAGTTCCGAAATCAAATATCAGTCACTCATAGAAGTTAGAGGCAACCCTCAAAAATTCTCGAGGAAATGGACTTTGAAGTTTTCCGAGTTTCTTGATACCCCAAAGCAAGGTCGTGTTTGCGATGTAACACATGGCTCAGTAGTAGAACGCTCGTTTACTGAGTGTGCAACCAGAGCACAAAAACTTTAAACAAATTTACGTTTCCAGAATGAGATTTTCACTCTGCAGTGGAGTGTGCGCTGATATGAAACTTCCTGGCAGATTTAAACTGTGTGCCGGACCGAGACTCGAACTCGGGACCTTTGCCTTTCGCGGGCAAGTGCTCTACCAACTGAGCTACCCAAGCACTAGGTAGCTCAGTTGGTAGAGCACTTCCCCGCGAAAGGCGAAGTTCCCGAGTTCGAGTCTCGGTCCGGCACACAGTTTTAATCTGCCAGGAAGTTTCAAATTTACATTTGCAATAAAATCTGCATGTTTGTGTGTGATGGCATTATAAATTACATGAAACGCATTTTTCATCAAATGCGACATTTAGATATATGTTAATTAGCATATATTTAAATGGCATAAGTATACGAACTGAACGGGAAAAACGAAAAAATGACCGTAACGAGAATCGAACCGTCAACCCGAAGATTACATCTCGAGCAGTACTAATTATTCTCAATCTTTATGTGCTTTGCGTTATGATCATAGGGTGTGCAGCTTTGTTTAAAAAACTTTATTGACCACGAATCGAAGACCCATATGTGGTACGTGAGGATTTTATAACAAAGCCACGCTTCAGTTATAAATGCAGCTATTGCTATTGGTAATGAGGATGGTGCACTGAACAACATTACATCAATATTTACGTCATTTACGAACTAATAATTAGGCCTACAGCTATTACAAGTCATATGTTTCTACGTTGTGTAGTGCCTCCTTCCACGTGTGGCAAGCTGCCTTGGGCAGCAGGTCAGGTACGAAAATCTGGATGAATGGACGCAGAAGGGTTGCTCTATACTGACAGGTGTAATCCATATAGTAGTGTCTCTAAGACCGTCCAGAAAATATCATGTAGTAAATTATGTGACGTATTTGATGGCAGACCGTTGCATGCAGCGAAGAAACAAACACCAGACTGATGTGTGTACATAAAAATATCTCCACCTATATCTGTTACAACTTATACACATACACATATATATGTGCTAACAGATACAAAGAATGGGTACAGCTCTTACTTTAAGGCGCTAACGATGCTTGGAAAACTACAAAGACGATTTTCCCAAGAACTTTTGGAGTCGACTGCTTTGAAAGACTAGTATTTGAGTACTGAGCTTCGCGTAACATAAATATAAGAAATTACAAAAAAGCTTTTTGCTGAGTGATGACCTTGTCAGTGCAAATTGCTGAGGCGCTTTCCCCAATCACATGTATCAGCCCACGGTACTCCGTCAACTGACTATGCCATTTTCTTTATTCGTCTAGCCGCCTGGTAGAGAACTATTGCGTGAATATTTCCGTATGTACTGGGACTGCAGAAATTTATCGACAATAAAAATTATAACTACGTAACTTTATGTTCTCGAGTAGCCGGTCGGTGTGGCCGTGCGGTTCTAAGCGCTTCAGCTTGGAACCGCGTGACCGCTACGGTCGCAGGTTCGAATCCTGCCTCGGGCATGGATGTGTGTGATGTCCTTAGGTTAGTTAGGTTTAAGTAGTTCTAAGTTCTAGGGGACTGATGACCTCAGTAGTTAAGTCCCATAGTGCTCAGAGACATTTGAACCATTTTTTTGTTCTCGAGTGATATCTAAACATTTAGCCCTGATACACGATAGTTCCACAGATCAACCCTATAGTTTCATTTCTCCCTCTCAAAATTGTCGATCAAAATTATAAAAAACAAGGAGCACCGTTCCACAGCGTCTTTTCATCTAAAACTGCTGGCTTGATCGCTACATCTTTCGCTGCATCTTTCGTGCATAAAAGCTTTCGCACTGACTGTTAAAATACTGTTACTAAAAAGTTACTATCGGTTCCGCATCAGTGGAGATGCATCTTCAGGTGACAGATTTCTTCCTTTTATTTTTTTAAACTGCCATGGCGTGACAATGTGAATGCTGGGTGTCAAGTCCCATCGTTGGTTCTAAGCATTCAGTTTCCCGCGTGCAACGGTACTTTCGTGTTCTCGTCAATACGGTATCAGAACGTTTAAGTTCTACCACTGTAAAGACGGAACATCCGCGATTCGGAATGTCAGAACTGTGTAGTAAGTAGCGGCAGGAACACCATCACAAAATTACGGAGCACTAACACTCCAAAATCATCTCCTCTCGGAGAGAGATTTTAACCGTGTTCAACCCAATGGAAAGTATCGAACTATTTTTCTCCGAATCATACAGTTTGAGGGAAAAGCAGTGAGAATAATTACTTTTGGAAACCTTTTATCAGACAAAGCCTGTTATAGCAATAAACTGTTTCGCTTAATAAAACGGCCGCCAGTCCAAATCGGGCACAGCGTCTACACAAAAAGATGTAGTCAATTTTCGACACTGAATAAATATCTACTTCCACTTACTCCGGTCATTTGGCAGTAAGTACTATTAATCCCACTTTGTTACTTATGGAATTTATCACTACACTTCAGTAATTATTTAAAGAAGACACACTTATGTTTCAACAAGGATACGAAAAAATATTAAACTTATAGCTATCAATCACATGACCAAAACTAATATTTAACACGACTAAATTTCATTTCTGTTATTTGTTAATATTTTACTAACACCAATATTTGTCTGGCTTTCTTTGACATGAAGAAGCAACACGAACAATTACTGCTAAGATTGTTGCAGTTAAACAATTATGTAACTTTACTTTCAGAAATGTTATTGAAAACTTATCCTGATGATCACGCAAAGCGGTGGCCCTTAAACTGATACGTGCAAACTTTAGTATTTAATAATGATTTTCAGAATTTACTACCAAAACAGTACTATTGCCAGTAATTTACTATTATTCAAGCTTCAATAAACATCAGGATACTCGAAATAAATTCGTTTGGGTACGGACCCTACTGAGGTAAATGAAATAGGAAAATTACGGTTAGACACAAAGGTACATTTAAGACTTATATTCCACTGATTGCAGATGGATGGTTCATATTGTGATACACTTCTAAATAAAGTACTTTGCCGCTTACTGATGTCGAAGGTGGTGTGAGGCGGTGCTGCGTAGTAACATTGCGCAGGTACGGCTCTTGATGTACATAGCTCTGTCTTCCTCTTGGTGGCGACGATAAAATTGCAAATATCTGAGCTATTAAGTTATTGAAATTACAATGAAATGAACACCCTTAGCTGCTTACAGGCGTTGACATACGTCAACGGCGACAGATGAAAATGTGTGCCCCTACCGGAACTCGAACCCGGGATGTCTTGCTTACATGGCAGACGCTCTATCCATCTTTTTTTTTTCTTTCTTTCTTCAATTTTGTTCGTTATTGTTCGTTGTGTTTGGTCGTAGCGGACGTCACATGACATATGTGGAAGTTCGGTGTTGATCCTTTCACTCAGTTTTTTTTATTACGGAGAGCAGCTAGCTCTGTGACCGAACACGCTGAGCTACCGTGCCGGCATCCATCTGAGCCACCGAGGACACAGAGGACAGCGCGACTGCAGGGATTTATCTCTGGCACGCCTCCCGCGAAAACCACATTCTCTATTATTGCCATACTGCGCCAATCATGTAGAACATATCCGAGGCCAAAACCCAGTCTTGCAGGTAAATTCGGGGCCTCTAGCGCTTGACCAACGTAATGCTTGCAGGCCAGCTACCGACTGTCTGAGCCACTTGCGCGCCAATTCTCTCTCGCGCGCCCCACCACCTGTTTCCATTCCACGACAGAACGGAGTTCCGTTCTACCTATGATCCCTACACCTTTTCAATTTACACTTCTGCTTACAAAAACCCTAAGTAGGAACCATCTACAATTGCATGACAGCGTATACATACAAAAGCCGGCCGCGGTGGTCTAGCGGTTCTGGCGCTGCAGTCCGGAACCGCGGGACTGCTACGGTCGCAGGTTCGAATCCTGCCTCGGGCATGGGTGTGTGTGATGTCCTTAGGTTAGTTAGGTTTAAGTAGTTCTAAGTTCTAGGGGACTTATGACCTCAGATGTTGAGTCCCATAGTGCTCAGAGCCATTTGAACCATACATACATAATTGACATAATTAATCACAGTTGTACTTGAAATGTTACATAATTATTTACAAAATATGTTTTAATACATTTATTGCACCTACATCAAAGAGGTTATTTTAAACGGATAAACTACACTTAACAAAAGCTTACTCTCGTAATAGTATTTGCTTAATTTTTCAAAATTATTACAGAAATTTTTTTTTAAATATACAGATTAATGGCAGTATTATATTTACAATAGCATTACACGCGCCATGAATGTTTAAAAATATAAAATAAAAACCTGTCACCTGAAGATGAATAACCACTGATGCAGAACCGGTAGTGACTTTTTCATAAAAGTATTTTAACAGCCAGTGAGGAAGATGTTATTGACCATGCGGAACTTTGACTGCCGTTTCCCGACTTTTAAAATGATTTATTGATCTCTCTGTTTGCGTGTCCACGAGCTGCGGAGAAACAGGGCTGTAACTGCTGCTCCCTGCACCGCGGCCGCTAGCCTTGTAACGCGCGCCGCCCTGGCCCGGATACCTGTGGTCGGCGACGCGCGCTGATCCCGGCCGCAGCCGTTGCCCTCGTTAGCCGAAGTCGACGCACCCCGCCGGCGTCCGCAGCAGTGCCCCGCCCGGGTGGCCGCGCGCCACTTTGCGTGACGTCATCGCCAGGGCAGCGAGACCGCCGCAGTGGCGGTGGCACCAGGTTCATTCTGTTAGCCCTGAAAGCCGCGTAGCACTCCGGCTGGCATGTTTTATGCACGACCTACGCGACTGCCGACGTGCCTTTTCCAGGAACTCTGCTTTATTGGACAGCAGGGCATCTTATTGACTGAGTGGCCCACGGTTGCAGCTACAGTTAAATTATTACCGGGGCACAGTTCTGAAAGCCGTCTTGCATCACTGATCTCCATTTGCGTGTAGATAGCCCAGACGGAACAGGGGGATTCACGCTGTGCCAGCGCGTGGAGATGCACTCTATTTTACTCTTTCGTTGTAAATGACTAATGTGATTCAAAACAAACGCTAACATTCATGTTTACTGAGACACTTTCGTAGGACTTGTCGACCTGGAAAGACCGTTCGACGGTGTAAAATGGTGCAAGGTGTTCGAAATTCTGAGAAAAATTGCGGTACGCTGTAGAGAAAGACTGGTAGTATACAATACGAACAAGAATAAAGAGGGAACAATAATAGTAGAAGACCAAGAACGACGTATTCGGATTAAATGGGCTGTAAGAAAGGGATGTAGTCTTTCGTCCCTACTTTTCCATCTATACAACTTATACATCGAAGAAGCAGTGACAGCAATGCAACAAAGGTTCAAGAGTGGGATTGAAATTGAAAGTGAAGGGTACCAACGACAAGATTCGTTGCTTTGATAGTTATCGTTACTGAAAGTGACGAGTTATTAGAGGATCTCTTGAATGTCATGAACAGTAATGGGTATGGAATATGGACTGATATCGGCACACACCATACTGTAAATCACGGATTTTGATGCGCTTCAAATACGTGGTAGAGGCACTTGCCTTGAATACCTGGCTATCCGGTTTTTTAGCGACGGGCCTTGGTTTTTGAGAAAATCGATTTTGAAGTTCATTGCGCGCTTTGTAGACCCGTAACATTACTTGTATTCCGAGAATGCCAGCGTAGCGCAGCGGTAATGGTTCGAATCCTACTCGTATATATTTTTTTTTTCAAAATCGACCCAATTTTTCAATTTCATTTTAAAGAATATCAACAAACAGTGTAAGGTGTGCGAAATTATAAAGATATATTCGGTTATAAATTTTTTCAAATATTCATTCCGTTGGTGGTTTGCAGTTGGAGTTCCAAATGTTCGTTCAACGGTCGCTTCTTGTATTTCCTGAAATCTATCACCGCCCATTATCGTCCCCTCTCCCGCAAATATCGTTAACCGTAACGGGAACCCCACCTCCTAGGCCAATGGGGATGCGAGTTGCATTCCTTTATGTCCGCATCTAACTACACCGTCAGTTGCTCGCAAAGCGTCTTTTGTGCCGTGTGTTAGAAAAATTCTGTGAAATGGAAGAGTCAAGTGTTCCTGCAGTAGTGCAGCCAGAAGAAGATGCACAAGTAGACGAGTTGAACGAAGAATCAAAAGGCGAAATCGCAAATGCCATTTAATACGCCGAAAATCTACTCCGCGATTTGAATCTCGTAAGGAATACATTGCCTAGCATGATCTCTGTCAATTCCGTTGCAATTGGCGATGAGAAATGAATCGCAATACAGGATCTCTTGGCCGAAAGACAGATCATTATTGATGGTGAATTGATAGATTTGAAAGATGAAGATGAATTGGGAGAATATGATGCGAAGCACAAACGGAATGAATATTTCAAAAAATTAATAAGTGAATATATAAAACTTCTTGGCAGATTAAAACTGTGTGCCCGACCGAGACTCGAACTCGGGACCTTTGCCTTTCGCGGGCAAGTGCTCTGCTCCAGGAGAGTTTCTGTAAAGTTTGGAAGGTAGGAGACGAGATACTGGCAGAAGTAAAGCTGTGAGTACCGGCCGTGAGTCGTGCTTCGGTAGCTCAGATGGTAGAGCACTTGCCCAAGAAAGGCAAAGGTCCCGAATTCGAGTCTCGGTCGGGCACACAGTTTTAATCTGCCAGGAAGTTTCGTATCAGCGCACACTCCGCTGCAGAGTGAAAATCTCATTCTGGAAACTGAATATATATTTATGATTTCGCACACCTTACACTGTTTGTTGATGTTATTTGAAATAAAATTGAAAAATTCGGTCGAGTTTGAAAAAAAAAACAGTAGGCTACACGAGCAGGATTTGGACACGGTTCCACCAGCGCGGTAGCCATGAACCTTTAGCGTTGCGCTACGCTGAGTTGCTGGAAATATATGTAATGTTACTGTTATACAAAGCGCGCAATGAACTTCAAACTCGATTTTCTCAAAAACCAAAGTCCGTCGCTAAAACACCGGATAGCCAGGTACTCAGCGTAAGTGTCTCTACAACATATTTGAAGCGCATCAAAATGCGTGATTTACAGTATGGAGGGTCCCCTTGTGGGAGTAAATCGGAGAAAGACGAAAATAATGAAAAGTAGCAGGAATGAGTACAGCACGAAACTTTACTACACAATTGGTGAGCACGGAGTAGAAGAAGACAAGAAATACCTAGGCAGCCATTCCGGGCCAACATAATTCTACTATTACCAAACATAGACCTAAATTCGAGGAAGAAATTTCTGAGAATGTACGTTTGGAGGTCAGCATTGTATGGCAGTACGATATGGACTGTTGGGAAAACCGGAAGATAATCGAAGCATTTGAAACACGGACTGTGGGAAAACCGGGACAGAAAACTATAGAAGCACTTGACGTGTGATAATACAGAAGAACGACGAAAATATCTGGGCTGATAAGGAGGAATAAGGAGGTTCTCCGCAGAAGCGGCGAGTAAAGTAATATATGGAAAACACCGACAAGAAGAAGGAACTGGAAAATAGGACATCTGTTAACACGTCAGGAAATCACTTCCATGGCACTACTAGGAGCTAAAACACTCTTGTTTCTACGTCTCCATCTATACTGAATCGTAATTCATCAGGATTCATTCAATAAATGTGTGATGTCTGCACTCCAAATTGCAAGATTTACGTGGTGATTCTACTTAAAGTCGCTCGGTAAATTAAGTCGCAGATTACTGAAGCTTCTGTTTCCATGGACTGTTATCAGTATCCATTGTCAGTCTTTGTAACAGACGCTGACGATGTAAAAATCTCTCTGCATTTCGTAAAAAGTTTCTGAAGATGTTATCTCCATCATCCTACTGCGTCTCTGCGAACAGTGAAGTGCGTTGGAGGTCTGCTCCGCGGATTTCGTTTTTATGTGTAGCTGGAGTCATCCCAAAGAAGGACCGCTCGTCACGTCTCTAATGCGTAGCTCATTGTCAACGGAAAGCGTTTGTTTGCTTTCCGTTACAAACTAAGTTATTTTAAAAGTGGAATTTTCCCGTACTCACTCGATAACGAGGGCCGAAACTAGTCTAGTGCGATATTCGTTTAATCAATATTTATTAACAGGGACTGTAAAATGGGAAGAACAAAAAGTACCCCAGCAGAAATTTTTATCCGACTTTCCCCTTCTCGTGTGCGCTACCGACGTACAGCAGCGCTACTCAATCGCTGCTGGAGTACTTTTTTTTCTTCATGGTTTACTGACCCCGTTAATACATAACGAATGGCGTACTAGACTAATTAGGGACCGGTCTATCAAATGGCCGGCGACATGGGCTATTCATAAGGTGGAGTCCGCAGGCTGAAGCTACTGCTAACCGTGGACGAACCTGGAGGAATACCAGATTTCCATCGGCGCTTGATCGAACGCCGATATCTCAGGATGAATACCTGAACGTCTCCTGATGGGCCTTCATACCTTCACGACGCAGGATGCTGTGCCCCCTCTCAATCCCCTTCAATGATATTGTTAGATGTTTACATGTGCACCGAATGTACAATAATGATAGGAAAGTGGCAATAGCCCAAACGGTTACAGTGATCCACGTATCAAAACACATGCTCCGTAGAACGTTCATTGTTTTCTGAATATTTTTATAGAAATAGCTTGTGAATATGAATTACAGTAGATGTGATTTTTTTTTGCCTACCATTACGCTGTTTACTAAAATGGGGCACTAACGAGAATAATCTTTCCTTTTGTTGAGCCGACACAATCATTTATTTTGGCATGGATTTCAAGCTCACAGTTTCTCTGTGTGACGGATGCATAGACTGGTATTTTAATTTTGTATGGATCCTAGGAATTTCCTTTGAATTTTTGCTGCGTAAAATGACCCAAAGAGTTTTTTCCTTGAATTTTCGTTACTTTATCTTACTTTTGACGTGATAATTCATCTTTTCTCTCATCAGATTTTTTAATTATGTTCTTTCAGCTTGCGTACCTACACATAGCTGTATAGATTTTTACAATTTAGAGAATCAATATGAATTTATTTCGTTAATTATCTTGTACTGTGCTGCCATTTCAGATGCACTGAGGAGCCAAAGGCATGCGTATTCAAATACAGAGATACGTAAACAGGCGGAATACGGCGCTGCTGTCGGTCACGCCCATACCAGACAACAAGTGTCTGGCGCAGTTGTCAGCTCGGTTATCGCCTGATACAATGACAGGTTATCAAGATTTAAGTGTGTTTGAACGTCGTGTTATGGTCTTCGCAAGAGCGATGGGGCACAGCATCTCCGAGGTAGCGATGAAGTGTGGACATTCCCGTACGACCATTTCACAACTGTACCATGAATATCGCGAATCCGGTAAAACATTAAATCTCCAAAATTGCTGCGGCCGGAAAAATGTACTGCAAGATCGGAACCAACGACGACTGAACAGAATCGTTGAACGTGACAGAAGTGCAACCCTTCCGCAAATTGCTGCAGATTTTAGTGCCGGACTATCAACAAGTGTCAGCGTGCGAACCATTCAACGATCATCACCGATATGGGCTTTCGAGGATGGAGGTCCACTCGTGTACCGTTGATGACTGCACGACACAAAGCTTTACGGCTCGCCTGGGCCCGTCAACACCGACACTGGACTGCCGATAACTGGAGTTATGTTGCCTGGCAGGACGAGTCTCGTTTCAAACTGTATCGAGCGGATGGACTTGTACGGGTATGGAGGCAACCTAATGAATCCATGGATGCTGCATGTCAGCAGGGGACTCTTCAAGCTATTGGAGGCTCTGTAATGGTGTGGGTCGTTTGCAGTTGGAGTGATGTGAGACCGCTGATGCGTCTAGATACGAACTCCGACGGGTGACACGTACGTAAGGATCCAGTCTGATCACCTGCATCAATTCGTGTCCATTGAGCATTCTGACGGACTTGGACAATTACAGCAGGGCAATGCGACACCCCACGCGACCAGAATTGCTACAGAGTGGCTCCAGAAACTCTCTTCTGAGTTTAAACACATACTTTGGCCACCAAATTCCCCAGGTATGAACATCATTGAGCATATCTGTGATGCCTTGCGACGTGCTGTTCAGAAGATATCTCCACCCGCTCGTACTATCACTGATTTTTGGACAGCCCTGCAGGATTCGTGGTGTCAGTTCCCTCCAGCACTACTTCAGATACTAGTCGAGGAGTCCATGCTACGTCGTGGTGCGGCACTGCTGCATGTTCGCAGGGGCCCTACAATATATATATATATATATATATATATATATATATATATATATATATATATATATATATATATATATACTCCTGGAAATGGAAAAAAGAACACATTGACACCGGTGTGTCAGACCCACCATACTTGCTCTGGACGCTGCGAGAGGGCTGTACAAGCAATGATCACACGCACGGCACAGCGGACACACCAGGAACCGCGGTGTTGGCCGTCGAATGGCGCTAGCTGCGCAGCATTTGTGCACCGCCGCCGTCAGTGTCAGCCAGTTTGCCGTGGCATACGGAGCTCCATCGCAGTCTTTAACACTGGTAGCATGCCGCGACAGCGTGGACGTGAACCGTATGTGCAGTTGACGGACTTTGAGCGAGGGCGTATAGTGGGCATGCGGGAGGCCGGGTGGACGTACCGCCGAATTGCTCAACACGTGGGGCGTGAGGTCTCCACAGTACATCGATGTTGTCGCCAGTGGTCGGCGGAAGGTGCACGTGCCCGTCGACCTGGGACCGGACCGCAGCGACGCACGGATGCACGCCAAGACCGTAGGATCCTACGCAGTGCTGTAGGGGACCGCACCGTCACTTCCCAGCAAATTAGGGACACTGTTGCTCCTGGGGTATCGGCGAGGACCATTCGCAACCGTCTCCATGAAGCTGGGCTACGGTCCCGCACACCGTTAGGCCGTCTTCCGCTCAAGCCCCAACGTCGTGCGGCCCGCCTCCAGTGGTGTCGCGACAGGCGTGAATGGAGGGACGAATGGAGACGTGTCGTCTTCAGCGATGAGAGTCGCTTCTGCCTTGGTGCCAATGATGGTCGTATGCGTGTTTGGCGCCGTGCAGGTGAGCGCCACAATCAGGACTGCATACGACCGAGGCACACAGGGCCAACACCCGGCATCATGGTGTGGGGAGCAATCTCCTACACTGGCCGTACACCACTGGTGATCGTCGAGGGGACACTGAATAGTGCACGGTACATCCAAACCGTCATCGAACCCATCGTTCAACCATTCCTAGACCGGCAAGGGAACTTGCTGTTCCAACAGGACAATGCACGTCCGCATGTATCCCGTGCCACCCAACGTGCTCTAGAAGGTGTAAGTCAACTACCCTGGCCAGCAAGATCTCCGGATCTGTCCCCCATTGAGCATGTTTGGGACTGGATGAAGCGTCGTCTCACGCGGTCTGCACGTCCAGCACGAACGCTGGTCCAACTGAGGCGCCAGGTGGAAATGGCATGGCAAGCCGTTCCACAGGACTACATCCAGCATCTCTACGATCGTCTCCATGGGAGAATAGCAGCCTGCATTGCTGCGAAAGGTGGATATACACTGTACTAGTGCCGACATTGTGCATGCTCTGTTGCCTGTGTCTATGTGCCTGTGGTTCTGTCAGTGTGATCATGTGATGTATCTGACCCCAGGAATGTGTCAATAAAGTTTCCCCTTCCTGGGACAATGAATTCACGGTGTTCTTATTTCAATTTCCAGGAGTATATATATATATATATATATATATATATATATATATATATATATATGTGTGTGTGTGTGTGTGTGTGTGTGTGTGTGTGTGTGTGTGTGTGTGTGTGTCTGTGTGCGTGTGTGTGTGCCACTTATAGGCGTAATCTATATAAAAATACAAATGTCGATCTGTTCAAAATCTTAAATCTCCGTATATTCTTCATCAATTGCTCGAAATTTTGACACAACTTTGCATTCGAATATGCGTGTGTTTTTATACATCTCTTTTAAATATGTATGATATGTAAAAGTTATTACTAAAAGTCTCTAAAAGTTGTTGACCGATTCACTCCAGATTTTCATACGATACTATTGTGAACATTTGGAAAGCCACAAAATATGAAACACTGTTAGTAAATAGGCAAACTATATTTTTGACTTACCGATTTATGATTAGAATACTAATACAGAATCTGAATTTGTAACAGCAATAAACAAGAGTCAAGGTGAGAAAAGGGAGGAGGGGGAGGAGAGGTGCACAGAGGGGTGGGGGGAAATGAGTAATAGAAAGAGGAAAGGAGGAGGTGGACAGAGAGAACGGGGAGAGGATCCGGATAGGGACAAAGAGGAAAAGTAGATTTGGATGTGTATCCACTTCCCATGTACCATACACCGAAAACGTGTGCTTTCCCTCTTCTTTTTCGTTTAACTAGACTGAGCCACAAAAACATGTAGAATTTTTAGAAATTCGAAGTTCAGTCCAAGCAGCAAGAAAGACAGTCTTACTCGTACGCTAACCAACATTCCTACCTTCAGCTGCCGTACTCTCATCACATCTCTCCTCCACTGATTTTACATTACTATACCAATTTCTCAAAACGTAACATTTAAAAAATGGTTCAAATGGCTCTAAGCCCTATGGGACTTAACTTCTGAGGTCATCAGTCCCCTAGAACGTAGAACTACTTAAACCTAGCTGACCTAAGGACATCACACACATCCATGCCCGAAGCAGGATTAGAAACTGAGACCGTAGCGGTCACGCGCCTAGAACCGCTCGTCCACCCCGGCCGGCACATAACATTTAACAACAAATATCACACACAATATTACATACATATAAGTCTGCATGTTTTGCATTTACATCATTCTTATATATTCACGATATTTGTGTCACACTGGTTTACACAACATTCTACTGTAAAGTCCACCACAGGGCCAGTCAAGTCCCGTGGAACACAGTTCGAGTTTCATTTGCCTGGAGTAACAAATAAATGAATCAATATTTTCTACTACAGATAAATAACTGGAGAAACATCGAGGTGCTGATGACGTAACTCATTCGTAGCCACACATCTTTTAAAGCTACTCCAGCAACTGCTGTTGTTGCTATGCTGGTACGCTCACAGAACAAGGGCGATTCTGTCGGACGCCCTGACGCTTAGACAGCCCGGCCACCAACTGCTTCCGAGCCTAACTTGCTGCGGTAACGCGGCTACAGCAGCAACAACAACAACAACAAGAACAAGAGGAACAACACGACGACTTGCTAACGGGCGAGACTCATTACGCCGCCAGAAATGCACACCCAGGCCAACGGAATGTTCCGCCCTGCAGTGACGCCTGCTCCCTTCATCACTGCTAAGCAGAGCTCCGCTGCAGTCGAATTTCAGTGCTGGTCATTGCATAGTTACCCTTCGTCCGGACCAACTTCTACAAAACGTGTTACAAGTTATGTTCTCAGGCTTTCGTGCCCGTTGTCACTAAAGTTAAAATCTTCTGGGTTGTTAGGCCGCTTCATATTCTTTCAAATAATCGACGTTTCGTCTCCCTTGGTGGAATCTTCTTCAGGTTATTGTGGTGTCCACTGTATAATGAGCGCTCAATCTACAATGGACACCACAAGATCCTGAAGAAGACTCCAGCAGAGGGGTCGAAAAGACGATTGTTTGAAGAAATATGACGCGGTCCAACAACACAGGGTGATTTTAACTTAATGTAACACGTTGAGACTCTTCAGGCTTTTCCAACGGGTTATGTTCAATATGTGATTCTCGAAAGGTTCAAATGGTTCAAATGGCTCTGAGCACTATGGGACTTAACATCTGTGGTCATCAGTCCCCTAGAACTTAGAACTACTTAAACCTAACTAACCTAAGGACATCACACACATCCATGCCCGATGCAGGATTCGAACCTGAGACCGCAGCAGTCGCGCGGTTCCGGACTGAGCGCCTTAACCGCGAGACCAGCGCGGCCGGCGATTCTCGAAAGGCCGTCGAATCACATTTTGTATATCCCACAACATTTTCTCGAGGCAGCTGCTCAACAGCGACACCATTTGACGATTCGAAGGGCATATATGAAACTAGTTTGTTTCAAGATCACGATCTTCCTGTTATACTAGCGAATAGAGTGTCCCGTAAGGATGGCATACTAATGACATCCCTGGCATAGAGGAACAACTAAAAGTGTTGAAAACAATTATGTCGCCTTACTTAGATTGCACTTATCGCGAAACTCTCGCCGAGCTCAAAGTCCCATATGGTTAACGAAGAAGCGCAGTGACTCCTGCATATAGAAAGGCTAAAGGAATGGTCCAGCAAAATTACAGACCAATACCCTTAACATCAGTTTGCTGCAGAATTCTAGAACACATTCTGAGTTCGAGTATAATAAATTTCCTGGAGATTGAAAGTCTTACTCCGACGAATCAGCACGGTATTAGAAAGCATCGCTCGTGCGAAACTTTTTCCTTCTTTTTCACATGATTTACTGCTAAGGATGAAGGGCAACAGGTAGACTCTATATTCTTAGATTTCCGGAAAGCATTTAATACTCTGCCCCACTGCAGACTGTTAACGAAGACATGAGGATATGGAATAGGTTCCCATCCATGAGAGTAGCTCTGAGATTTCTTAAGTAATACCACCAATTATTTTGTACTAGATAGCAAGTGTTCATCAGAGACACATCTATCATCAGGAATGCCCAAGTGAAATGTCATGGGACTGCTGTTACTGTCTATATACAGGGTGTTACAAAAAGGTACGGCCAAACTATCAGGCAACTATTCCTCACACACAAATAAAGAAAAGTTGTTATGTGGACATGTGTCCGGAAACGCTTAATTTCCATGTCAGAGCTCATTTTAGTTTCGTCAGTATGTACTGTTCTTCCTCTATTCACCGCCAGTTGGCCCAATTGAAGGAAGGTAATGTTGACTTCGGCGCTTGTGTTGACATGCGACTCATTGCTCTACAGTACTAGCGTCAAGCATATCAGTACGTAGCATCAACAGGTTAGTGTTCATCACGAACGTGGTTTTGCAGTCAGTGCAATGCTTACAAATGCGGAGTTGGCAGATACTCATTTGATGTATGGATTAGCACGGGGCAATAGCCGTGGCGCGGTACGTTTGTATCGAGACAGATTTCCAGAACGAAGGTGTCCCGACAGGAAAACGTTCGAAGCAATTGATCGGCGTCTTAGGGAGCACGGAACATTCCAACCTATGACTCGCGACTGGGGAAGACCTAGAACGACGAGGACACCTGCAATGGACGAGGCAATTCTTCGTGCAGTTCACGATAACCCTAATGTCAGCGTCAGAGAAGTTGCTGCTGTACAAGGTAACGTTGACCACGTCACTGTATGGAGAGTGCTACGGGAGAACCAGTTGTTTCCGTACCATGTACAGCGTGTGCAGGCACTATCAGCAGCTGATTGGCCTCCATGGGTACACTTCTGCGAATGGTTCATCCAACAATGTCTCAATCCTCATTTCAGTGCAAATGTTCTCTTTACCGGTGAGGCTTCACTCCAACGTGATCAAATTGTAAATTTTCACAATGAACATGTGTGGGCTGACGAGAATCCGCACGCAGTTGTGCAATCACGTCATCAACACAGATTTTCTGTGAACGTTTGGGCAGGCATTGTTGGTGATGTCTTGATTGGGCCCCATATTCTTCCACCTACGTTCAATGGAGCACGTTATCACGATTTCATACGGGATACTCTACCTGTGCTGCTAGAACATGTGCCTTTACAAGTACGACACAGCATGTGGTTCATGCACGATGGAGCTCCTGCACATTTCAGTCGAAGTGTTCGTACGCTTTTCAACAACATATTCGGGGACCGACTGATTGGTAGAGGCGGACCAATTCCATGGCCTCCACGCTCTCCTGACCTCAACCCTCTTGACTTTCATTTATGGGGGCATTTGAAAGGTCTTGTCAACGCAACCCCGGTACCAAATGTAGAGACTCTTCGTGCTCGTATTGTGGACGGCTGTGATACAATACGCCATTCTCCAGGGCTGCATCAGCGCATCAGGGATTCCATGCGACGGAGGGTGGATGCATGTATCCTCGCTAACTTAGGGCATTTTGAACATTTCCTGTAACAAAGTGTTTGTAGTCACGCTGGTACGTTCTGTTGCTGTGTGTTTCCATTCCATGATTAATGTGATTTGAAGAGGAGTAATAAAATGAGCTCTAACATGGAAAGTAAGCGTTTCCGGACACATGTCCACATAACATACTTTCTTTCTTTGTGTGTGAGGAATGTTTCCTGAAAGTTTGGCCGTACCTTTTTGTAACGCCATGTATATGTATCAGGCAATGAAATATTAACGCTTGCAAGTACATTTTTCAAAAGATGGGAAATAAGCGCAAATCAAAGGACATCTTGAGTATCACAGAACAATAATAAATATCGATCGGTTGCTCTCATAGAGAAAATTGCTTTCAGGGCGTTTGATCTGGTAGTATTAGAGACACACATGGTACTGCAAGTTCTTGCCACAGTGGGACGCTGACGATTACTGTGTGTCGGACTAGTCGAGACTCGCGGTATGTAGTGACCGGAGCCGAGAGGTGTGATGCGGCATGTTTCACTGCTGTAGGTACAAACGAAAGGGTCGGGTGCGGACGGTGAAACAAGTAAATAATCTTAATAAACGCAGGTCGGGAAACCAATATTTTCCATCATACAACGTATTACGACTAAGCGTACGAGTGGCGTTCAGTAAGTAACACAACACTTTGTTTTGTTAGCCAATTTCGGCTAAAAAAAGCGTGGAATCACGGAATATCCCCGCATCGGCATCGGACATGATCGCAATAACGTCGCACAAATCTGTCCCATCTCCTGCGTGCCGACTGGCGGCGTACAGCTGTGACTCCTGCAGTGCTAGAACGTGCAGACACTCTCATTCGAGGTGATCGACTGATCACAATCAAATACCTCGCTGCGCAGTTCGGCGCCTTTGTTGGTAGTCGTGACACACTGATTCACCGGTTGGGGTACTCAAAGGCGAATGCCGCCCCCCCCCCCCTCGGCTTAACAACTATGAAAGAACATCTGTACGGAATTGCCCGTTCGTTACGAGGCTGATCATGGCAATTTTTGTCGAACATCTTCACAGGCGATGAAACATGAGTTTCTCAGTACGAACCGGAAACAAAACGGCAACACATGGCTTGGCGGTACACTCTCTCCTCCGAAAAAATACACTACTGGCCATTAAAGTTGCTAAACCAAGAAGAAATGCAAATGATAAACGGGTATTCATTGGACAAATATATTATACTAGAACGGACATGTCATTACATTTTCACACAATTCGGGTGCATAGATCCTGAGAAAGCGGTACCCAGAACAACCACCTCTGGCCGTAATAACGGCTTTGTTATGCCTCGGCATTGAGTCACACAGATCTTGGATGTACAGGTACAGCTGCCCATGCAGCTTCAACACGATACCACAGTTCATCAAGAATAGTGACTGGCACATTGTGACGAGCCAGCTGCTCGGCCTACATTGGCCAGACGTTTCCAGTTAGTGAGAGATCTGGAGAGTGTGCTGGCCAGAGCAGCAGTCAAACATTTTCTGTATTAGAAAGGCGCCTACAGGACCTGCAACATGCTGTCGTGCATTATCCTGCTGAAATGTAGGGTTTCGCGGGGATCTAATGAAGGGTAGAGCCACGGGTCGTATGACACAGGCAATGTAACGTCCACTGTTCAAAGTGCCGTCAATGCGAACAAGAAGTGACCGAGACGTGTAACCAATGGCACCTCATACCATCACGCCGGGTGATACGCCAGTATGGCGGTGACAAATACAGGCTTCCTTTGTGCGTTCACCGCGATGTCGTCAAACACGAATGCGACCATCATGATGCTGTAAACAGAACCTGGATTCATCCGAAAAAATAACGTTTAGCCATTCGTGCACGCAGGTTCGTCGTTGAGTACACCATCGCAGGCGCTCCTGTCTGTGATGCAGCGTTAAGGGTAACCTCAGCCCTGGTCTCCGAGCTGATAGTCCATACTGCTGCAAACGTCGTCGAACTGTTCGTGCAGATGGTTGTTGTCTTGCAAACGTCCCCATCTGTTGACTCAGGGATCGAGGCGTGGCTGCACGATCCGTTACAGCCATGCGACTAATACGCCTGTTATCTCGACTGCTACTGATACGAGGCCGTTGGGATCCAGCACGGCGTTCCGTTTTACCCTCCTTAACCCACCGATTCCATATTCTGCTAACAGTCATTGGATCTCGACCAACGCGAGGAGCCATGTGGCGATACGATAAACCGCAATTGCGATAGGCTACAATCCGACTTTTATCAAAGTCGGAAACGTTATGGTACGCATTTCTCTTCCTTACACGAGGCATCACATTAACATTTCACCAGTCAACGCCGATCAACTGCTGTTTGTGTATGAGAAATCGGTTGGAAACTTTCGTCATGTCAGCACGTTATAGGTGTCGCCACCGGCGTCAACGTTGTGTGAATGCTCTGAGAAGCTAATCATTTGCATATCACAACATCTTTTTCCTGTCGGTTAAATTTCGCTTCTGTAGCTCATCATCTTCGTGGTGTAGCAATTTTAATGGCCAGTGGTGTACTTCAAAGTCGCACCCTCATCCTTTGTTGTTCTCCCTCATGGTGCAACGACCAACTCTGAAGTGTACTGCGCTACACTAAGAAAACTGAAGAATGGACTTCAGCGTGTTCATCGCCACAAAAGTGCTTACGACCTTCTCTTTCTCCTTGGCAGCGCGAGGTCTCACGTAAGTCTGCGAACCCGAGAGGAGCACACACAACTTTGCTGGACTGTTCTTTCTCATCCACCCTGCAGCCCGGATCTCTTACCTACCGACTTGCATCTGCTTGGCCCAATGAAGGATGCACTGAGCGGGAAGCAAGTACATGGGTGACGGACAGGTTATTGCTGAAGGAGGCTGCTGGCTCTGACGTAGTCCGATAGAGTGGCACCATACAGTCATACAGACATACAGACCCTCTCAGTAAGGTGGTGTAAGGCCGTCGCAGAGAACGGAGACTGTGTTGAAAAATAGGGTTTTGTAGCCAGAGGTGTGGGGGAGAATATGGTAAATTGGAATCTTGAATAGAACAATCCACCTTTCAGAAAGAAAATGTGTTACATTACTCATTGAACTCCCCTCGTATTTATTAATATCTCATAACAGAGTTCCCGGAATCCAGACCGTAGATATACATTTGAGCACAAGCACATTACAACAAGTGTTGCATGTGGCCACAAACAATGTGAAGGCTTCACCACGTCTTCTCATCAATGCCTGCACAAATTCAGAAATACCAGGCATGTTCCGGATGCATTGGCAACTAACCAAAATGCGTTCTTGCTGTTTATCGACGCTATCTACACGGCTGGAATCCTTCCAGATACCCTCACTCAAAAATGGAAAAAGAAATCCAACTTATTCGAGTAGGGGGCCTTGGAGATCGTGGTACTAGCGGACCACCGAACCACAACCAGTACACAAAACTGTCGATATGCAGTTTATCCCTGAGATGATAGAATTAATCGTAGGCAGTTTATAACTTCGTAATCTACCCCTCACTTGCGGCGTTTCGAAATAAACACAGAAATTGACACTAAGACTGTCCTGAGATTCGCGTGGCTGCACTTGTGCGTACGTCCAATCAAGGCAACCATTCGTTCACAGACCCGCGTTTAGTACGATTATTTGCTTGCTTCATTGTCCTCTACTCGACCCACTGACATAATACTTTCCGTTTAGTTTCGTGGTTTTTATGTAGCGTGTTGATCTTTACTTTTCTCAATATGTTGTCTTTACTAAGTACGAGGCGTTCTCTTGAACTTGCCATGTCTGTTTCTGTCTCAATCTGGGTTGTCTTCAAAATAAATGAAAAGTGGTGATGCAGATTTAATTTGTATTCTTCTGTGAATTTTGAACCTAGCGGACGCAAAGAGAGACCACTCACGCTTTTGTAACAGCTTTCCTTAGATAAATGGCGAGTTTCAAAATACTATGATGCGTGCTATGTTAATTAGTAACCTATTCAATGATTTAATCGTTAATTTGTTAGAATGATGCAAAAAGAGGGGCACCAAAGAAAGGAACAAAATGTCACTGCAGGTTGTATGAGAAAGGTCGAGGCAGTTCGCAAATGCTGTGTTGTTCGGTAGAAACGGGAGACAGCCTATATAGGCAAGCACCGCATTGCCTACGACAAATGGCGCAATTCAGGTGAGATTTCAGAGAGACCGCACAAACGAATGAAACGCATTCCTCTTACATCACACAAGTAATTCGCAGATGGACGCTCACCCACCACATGTGAATATGAGCAGACACTCAGCTCAGCAGGTAGACACCAGAACAGTTTGAAACGCCCCCTTAAGAAAATTAGTGATTTACTGTGCTGGTAAACCCCTTACGTTATTTGATTTTCAAACAGCTGAGCAAAACTGAACATACTCAGACATTTTTCTCTTTACTTATTCTGATCATCCCTAAACTGACACACAATATTTTTAGCGCAACGCAATCTGACTTTCAATAATCCCTACAAAAGAATTGCCCTAACTATCAATAACCTATACCTTTCATGAATCACTTACCGCACAAAACTCTTCGTTACTCGAACTACTGCAATACAGCGAGCGCCAATACTGCCAGCTAAATAAAGGCACTAACTACTGATAGGCATAGTCAGCAAATGAAAGATTTTGGTAGAGAACAAACAATGTATTTACCTTAATAGGTATTAAGGTAAATACATTGTTTGTTCTGTACCAAAATCTTTCATTTGCTGACTATGCCTATCAGTAGTTAGTGCCTTTATTTAGCTGGCAGTATTGGCGCTCGTTGTATTGCTGTATATATATATATATATATATATATATATATATATATATATATATATATATATATATATATATATATATATATATCAGTTCATGACATCCAGTCTTACAAATGTACTCTTTCTGATGGACACACGTCCAGATCATCCGCTCTCAAAACTCCGCCATCTCTCTCCCCACATCCACTAATGCTGGCGGCTCACCTCCAACTGCGCAACGCTACGCGCTGTTAACAGCCAACTGCCCAACACTACGATAGCAAATTCCAACAATGCAAACCAGCCACAGACTGCTCACAGCACAGTCAGTGATTTTCATATAGAGCGCTACATGACGTTACCAACATAAAAACCTAAACAGCCTACTTACAAGTTCTAGCATAGTGCCTCAGGGGGTGACCCAGGACTCATCTTCAGTAGAATACCGAAGCTAGACATTATAAAATGATAGTCATCGTTCAGTGGATTTAGAACTGCACCAGTGATTAGGGCGGATCAGTGCAAATGAACACTGAACTATATTGCCAAACGTGATCTTTACACTCCAGTTAAATTATTGCGTAAGTGTGTTGCCATCTGTTTCTGCCGTAGTTGTTGCGGAATTCTATTGGACCCTGTAACGAATCTGTGTAGATGCTGTGTGCGAGCAAGCCGTTCCATAACAATAACTACTTACAGTTTTAAAGATGGCCGTTACTCATCAATCGTATGCTAGTTTCAACATAGGATTATACAGCCAACCGGTTGCAAATAACTGTTACGTACATTGACCTAGGTTTCGGCATCTACTAAGTGTGTCTTCATAAAAATAAAATTTTGATAAACCGTAAAATTACATTGCGAAAAAGCAAAGGTCATAAATTATAGCATCTATGCTCAAGTCAAAGACAAAATAAAATGTTCCGGCCTTTGAGAACTGCACCTAGCTAGGAACATCAGACTGATGGTTTATCAAATTTTCATTCTGATGAAGACACCCTTAGTAGGTACCGAAACCTAGCTCAGTGTACCTACCAGTTATTTGCAACCGCTTGGCTGTATAATCCTGTGTTGAATAACTACTTCCGTGGAAATGGGTTCACTTCCTGTCACGTCTGCATGTTTGACGCCAAGTGCATCTGGTATACACGACACGTAGCATCGCGTTACTGGCTAAGTGTGACAAATCTACAACCATCATGATGGACAGACTTACGATGCTTTAAGCAGCAGTGAAGACCTGGCAAAGCTATAATCTCGAAGGAGGAGCAACTTGACTCCTGTAAGCACTCTGTGTGCCAAGTGATCCTAGTGAAGACTGTAACAGAACAGCACGATTTTAAGATTTGCTCTCCTTTCTAATGGCCTTCTCTCATCGCTCCGTCCTTTGTGCGTGTGCTTGCCAATGGGCTGAGGCGTTACAGACTCCTAGCGTACACGAAGTCTTCATGATGCTGCATTGTTTCTCCGTAAAATAATTACAGAAACACGATGTTCTCGAAATTGAGCTGAAATTTTGTTTTCCTTCTACTAAGGTCGGACGCCGATTCTCGCGCTACTTTTAACGACGTTTCAGAACTGACATTACCTTTGTTATAGTGAACAGCCTGGAGCTTATGACAAGTCATCTGCCGAAACATAGCTAACGAGAAGTTTACAGGATGACCCCTTCTTATCCTGGTGCTGGACAGAACCGCAGGCATTGTCTACACCAGTGTTTGGAATCAGATCGTAAGCAACTATAGTAACAAACACATTAAATCATTACACTCCTGTTTTCCACTACATACACTTTTGTCGCAGAAGCACGGGACTTCTCAATGCATATTGGAATGAGTAAAGACTTCTTGTTAATAAATCATGTCTCAGTTTCAATAACCGTCGATGATCCATTAAATTAACATTTCTCTCGGTCTTACTTGAAAAGTTTTAGGACACGTGATTGGCTATATGTTTGATTATTTTACCACTAGAGTGGCTGAATAAAATCAATTATCCACTCTTCTACTAAATATGTAGTTTATCTTGCAGATAAAACTGTTAATCTTCTCTTGCAATTGTATTTGTAATATTGTTTCTGACGAATAATCTTTCACCTAACATACCTTGACTAGCAAAAGACGACAAACAGCTATTCTCATCAACGAGATATACAAAACAGCCGTAGCAGCTGAAAAGAATGGGTGCAAATAACAACATTATTTTTATCGCTTGCTAAATATTCTTTAAAATGTGCATTAAACTAAGAAGCACATCGTGTGTGCAGATTTACGTTAACTATATGAAAGCAGAAATTTTAGTGGAGTTATTGCTACAATCATAGTACGTAGTATAATAAGGCTGCCCTATCTGTGTAAGAAAATGTTAGCTTTCGAATGAATCAACTGGAATCATTGTCGTAATTGTCCCCCGTCTAAACAAGTCTTACAAACTTTCCAGACTCCTCTCCTGTGAAATTAATTTGAAGTATTATAACAAGTGAGACCGAAGTAATTGAATATTTACAGGGATTTTCTTATTATGTAATGATATTGGCGAAACAATTTTATCGGGTATAATTAACGGAGTTAATTTGCGGGAAACCTTTTTAAGCGTGCTTAATGTCAATCTAACGTGTTGATGAGACGATAAATTGCTGTGTTACCGGCGGGAAACATTTCACAAATTGGTGTAATATCTAACAAGACGGACATGATAGGGTAAGTAAATATAAACCATGTTATTTATTTCACGTGCAATTTAACTTGTGAAGCATTGTTTGTATGGGACAGCACCTCATTATTGTTCGTACCATATCTCTCAGAATATCCACAATTTGCAACGAGTACTCAACATAAAATATAATGTTCATTGGGAAGAAGGCTGTAAGTTGTTGTCCAATAAAACTGTCACTTTTAACAATATCAGATAGTTGCCCAAAGTTCTTCCAGCGTTTACCTGATAAGATACTTAAGAATGTTTCTACTAATATTACATCTCTTGAACCTACTTTTCATTTAACAATAAATAAGGGTCAATAATTTCAAGTACTTACTCTGGCATCATAATCTAAAAAGTGCAAGTATGTATTTTGCACAAGCTGCGACATCGTCGCGAAAAAACAGCGACCCGTACATGTAATAAGTTCCCTTTAATTTACGTCTATGGTCACAAACTTTTTGTTAACAGATTACTGGTTTCGGTCTTTAATGACCATCATCGGATCTGTTTCATACAAACAAAAACAAAGTTTTTATGAAACAGATCTGATTATGGTCATTAAAGACCGAAACCGGTAATCTGTTAACAAAACGTTTGTGACCATAGACGTAAATTAAAGAAAGTATGTATTTTGGTTTTGGGTCGAATATTTGAACTACCTAGAAATTACACCACAAGTTTCTGTCGGAATATTCGTAGTCAAATGAACTGTTGGAAATGGGCAAACGGGGTATCACATTGACCAACGTATAGTCCAGTCTCACACTGGAAGATTTAATTGCTTGAAAGTAATCATTGTAATTAAAAAAGTCAATTTGTAATTTTTGCCGAATTTTCACAGCCAAACTAAGAGTGAGAAATGGACACATGGGCTATTAAATTGACCGGCGTGAGGTCTAGTTTTGCAGAAAAATGTTTACTTACTTGATAGCAATCAGAATAATTAAGAAAATTAGAATATATATCGATATATATAAATATGTTATATCTCTTACTTTCCGAACAAAACTTAATAATAAGACAAAAAAAGACCAGATGCCAATAGGAAGTTCCCACTAAGGGTTCCATAGAAACTTAACTATGTATACACTGAGTCCATCCATTCCGAGAGTTGGGAACCTCAACGATTTTGCCTGTTACCGACATTGGTACTGGCAACATATCGATCACAGATATTCCTAGATTTTCGAGAATATTTTAACTTTGAAGTCAGATACGAAATGACAAAAGAAATATTTTTTCGTGTGATATAAATACAATTTACCAATTTCCTTTTTTCCTTTACTTGCACTGTCAAACCTTTCTTGTTCCAAATTTCATGATTCTACGTCAAGGAGAAGCACTACATTGAGTAGTCGTAATTGGTTTCATATTTCTGGAGTAATTACTTGCTTATCTGAATTTCACTCACTTACGTGCATGCACTGCGGTGATATATTTTAAATCGAGAAGTTAGCATTTCTTATTACTGTCTATTCTCTTTAGTTCCAAAACTAGGTTGATCCAAGACATAACTGACTGAACATTTGAATCCGATCAGTTACTAGAATCAGAACTTCTAGTATTTTCGGCCGCTCCGATTGATGGAAACTGTCGTACGTTCCGCGCATTTATTCTTATAGTGAGTTTCCTATATGGTCTTTGCCAAATTTCCCTCACTCACTTCTGCATCGGCTGCCTACCGACCTCCATTTTTCAAAATGTCTCCGAATGGTACCACTGAACCAAGAGAAGCCCTTATCGTATTTTATTACCTTACTTGCTACGTACACTTGAGAGGAGGTTATAAAGAATGACAACATTAACTACAGCTCTCTACGGTTTGCAAAGTCGTCCTAGTCATCATCATGATCATCATCATCACAACCTGCCATATTTCATCCTCATCTGTGTATAAGACCATTCCAGATTTCCCAGGACATTACGAACTTTAGTTTCAGCATACAAGTTTGTGCTGCTTGTTTCTTTAAGCCGCCAATCCGCATTCCGTTAAGGCGTTCTCTAGGCCTTATCAAGTCACGAGAAATCTAATACAGAATCTCAATGACACATCTGTTTTTTCTTTTACCATTTTGCCGGTTTTTCTGTGCATTCTTGTTATGCCTATCACGCATTTTTCCATTGTTGTTATTGTTGTTCTCAGTCCAAAGACTGGTTTGATGCAGCTCTCCATGCTACTATATCCTGTGCAAGCATCTTCGTCTCAGAGTAACTACTGCAAGCTACATACTTCTACATTTGCTTACTGCATTCATCTCTTGTTCTTCCTCTATGATTTTTACTCTCCACGCTTCTCATCAGTACTAAATTCGTGATCCCTTGATGCCTCAGTGTGTGTCCTACCAACCGATCCCATCCTCCAGTCAAGTTGTGCCACAAATTCCTTTCTTTCCAATTCTGTTCAGTGCTTCCTCACTAGTTACGTGATCTACCCATCTAACCTTTAGTACCCTCCTGTAACATCACATTTCAAAAGCTTCTATTCTCTTCTTGTCTAAACTATTTATCGACCATGTTTCACTTCCATACATGGCTACACTCCATACAAATACTTTCAGCAAAGACTGCCTGACACTTAAATCTATACTCGATGTTAACAAATTTTCTTCTTCAGAAACACTTTCCTAGCTATTGCCAGCCTACATTCTGTATTCTCTCCACTTCGACTATTATCTGTTATTTTGAAAAACTCATCTACTACTTGAAGTGTCCCATTTCCTAATCTGATTCCCTCATCACCACTTAATTTAATACGACTACATTCCATTATCCTCGTTTTGCTTTTGTCGATGTTCATCTTACATCTTTTCAAGACACAGCCCATTCCGTTCAACTGTTCTTCCAAGTCCTTTGCTGTCTCTGACAGAATTACAATGTCATCGTAAAACCTCCAAATTTTTATTTATTTGCCGCAGATTTTAATCGTTCCTCCAAATGTTTCTTTTGTTTCCTTTACTGCCTGCTCAATATACGAATTGAATAACATCGGGGATAGGCTACAATCCTTTCTCACTCCCTTCCCAAATACTGCTTCCCTTTCGAACCCCTCATATACCTGCCAATTCAAGGTCAGCTTCTACGAGTGTTTCCGTTCGTTTGTAAAGAATTCGTGTAAGTATTTTGCAGCCGTGCGCTATTAAACTAATAGATAAGCAATTTTCACACCTGTCACCACCTGCTTTATTTGGAATTAGAATAATTATATTCTTCTTGAAGTCTGAGTCAAGTGGAGGATGCGTGTGAACAAACGAAGCTCGGAACGAACAAACGAAGTTGTTGTTGTTGTGGTCTTCAGTCCTGAGACTGGTTTGATGCAGCTCTCCATGGTAATCTATCCTGTGCAAGCTCGTTCATCTCCCAGTACTTACTGCAACCTACATCCTTCTGAATCTGCTTAGTGTATTCCGTTTTACCTAAGCAACCTTATTGTACAATGACAATTGTCATCTTGGTTAATAACTTTGTCAAACTTAATTTTCTATGTATTATTTTATTGGATTTCTTAAAATTTCATTGTGATGAAGACATCCTTAGAGTTGTCGAAACCTAGGTCAATAAATCAAACAATTACCTGCAACCGTTTGGCTGTGTGATTCCCATGCTGAAATTTTATAGCATTATTTTCTGCGCACATTGGAGAAAAAGTTCGGAGAACTGACAAATCCCCCGTCGTAAAGCACCACCTGTGAAGCGATGGGTTGTGGACAGTTTACGAAATGGACTTGCCTGCCCAAAGCCCCGAACTGAACGAATGGAACATGTTTGGAATGGGTTAGAATGTCGACGAGGCTCTAGACGCGAGCGTCCACCATCGCTACCTTCTCTGGCCTTGTGCTTGAGAAAGAATGGGCTGCCATTCCTATACATTCAGAAACCGCATCGGACACGTCACCAGCAGAGTTCATTCCGTCATGAAGAAAAGGGTAGATAAACTCCAAAATAATTTTCACTGATAGATTTCCGGATACACTTGATCAGATAGTGTAAGAGTAGATTTTCTACGAGAAGGAAGAGATTATTGGACACCTGGTACGGCAGCCAGGAATAATTAATCTGGTTTTGGATGGAACAGCAGAGACAAGCCAAAACTATGTTGCGCAAAACATATTATAGATTATACACTCCTGGAAATTGAAATAAGAACACCGTGAATTCATTGTCCCAGGAAGGGGAAACTTTATTGACACATTCCTGGGGTCAGATACATCACATGATCACACTGACAGAACCACAGGCACATAGACACAGGCAACAGAGCATGCACAATGTCGGCACTAGTACAGTGTATATCCACCTTTCGCAGCAATGCAGGCTGCTATTCTCCCATGGAGACGATCGTAGAGATTCTGGATGTAGTCCTGTGGAACGGCTTGCCATGCCATTTCCACCTGGCGCCTCAGTTGGACCAGCGTTCGTGCTGGACGTGCAGACCGCGTGAGACGACGCTTCATCCAGTCCCAAACATGCTCAATGGGGGACAGATCCGGAGATCTTGCTGGCCAGGGTAGTTGACTTACACCTTCTAGAGCACGTTGGGTGGCACGGGATACATGCGGACGTGCATTGTCCTGTTGGAACAGCAAGTTCCCTTGCCGGTCTAGGAATGGTAGAACGATGGGTTCGATGACGGTTTGGATGTACCGTGCACTATTCAGTGTCCCCTCGACGATCACCAGTGGTGTACGGCCAGTGTAGGAGATCGCTCCCCACACCATGATGCCGGGTGTTGGCCCTGTGTGCCTCGGTCGTATGCAGTCCTGATTATGGCGCTCACCTGCACGGCGCCAAACACGCATACGACCATCATTGGCACCAAGGCAGAAGCGACTCTCATCGCTGAAGACGACACGTCACCATTCGTCCCTCCATTCACGCCTGTCGCGACACCACTGGAGGCGGGCTGCACGATGTTGGGGCGTGAGCGGAAGACGGCCTAACGGTGTGCGGGACCGTAGCCCAGCTTCATGGAGACGGTTGCGAATGGTCCTCGCCGATACCCCAGGAGCAACAGTGTCCCTAATTTGCTGGGAAGTGGCGGTGCGGTCCCCTACGGCACTGCGTAGGATCCTACGGTCTTGGCGTGCATCCTTGCGTCGCTGCGGTCCGGTCCCAGGTCGACGGGCACGTGCACCTTCCGCCGACCACTGGCGACAACATCGATGTACTGTGGAGACCTCACGCCCCACGTGTTGAGCAATTCGGCGGTACGTCCACCCGGCCTCCCGCATGCCCACTGTACGCCCTCGCTCAAAGTCCGTCTACTGCACATACGGTTCACGTCCACGCTGTCGCGGCATGCTACCAGTGTTAAAGACTGCGATGGAGCTCCGTATGCCACGGCAAACTGGCTGACACTGACGGCGGCGGTGCACAAATGCTGCGCAGCTAGCGCCATTCGACGGCCAACACCGCGGTTCCTGGTGTGTCCGCTGTGCCGTGCGTGTGATCATTGCTTGTACAGCCCTCTCGCAGTGTCCGGAGCAAGTATGGTGGGTCTGACACACCGGTGTCAATGTGTTCTTTTTTCCATTTCCAGGAGTGTATTTGGTGTAGTAGATATGTAGAGAGAGTTAGCGCAAAAGACGAGAAAGTGTGATCAGTATCAGATCACTGGAAAGACTAGTGACTACAAAACTATCTTCGATGCAAAAGCCCACAACTTTTTTATTGTGATACTGACTGTCACTGAGAAGTACTGTTTGGCTCTCGCAGAGCTCTCAAGTCACTCTAATGACAAGCAGCACTGTGACGGCGTCTGCTGTGCCGTGGCAGTTTGCTCGCTTCACGACTGTGTGTTGTTAGCCCTACTGAGGCAACTTGTGGAGCTCGCGTGGAACCTACCGAGCTACATCGCCAGTGTAGTCTCACGCAGAAGGGGCGCGCCACACAAAGCGGTACGTCAGTTGTACGCGTTATCCCACCCCCCGAAACAGCCCCCTCTGTAGATGGACGCTGGGGGCCGCAGTGCCTGGGGCGACGTGAATTACGACTCGCAGAATATGCTCCACCCCAGCGCCTCCCTTCAGACGTGGTGTCCTTCCTCTCCCCACACTCCAAACTGCTACCCCCCCCCCCCCCCACACACACACCCTTGAGCAGTGTTCGGAGACTCGGACAGCATCAGTCTGCTGTGTGCACTGTCTCTGACGCTTCGGAGCTATTTCAATTTGTCGTGGGAAGCGCGGCGTGCATGCGTTCATCCTGTGTTTCTGATGCGCCGTCCCTCCCCCTTGCCTCGCACTTCTCCCTCCCTAACCTTCCCGCCCTTGTACTTCCTCCGGTAGGGGTTGCGTGGCGCCGGGGGAAGCAGAACCAGCTATTGAGAGACTCGCCTGCTGGCAACTTCCAAGAGCAGCCCTTACTCGAGGACTCTGTAATGCATTAGTCAGGGAGTTATTTGACGCCCCAACACCCATTACGACATTTCGTCGTTAGAAGACGCAGCATCTAGGTACAGATATTATACACTACTGGCCATTAAAATTGCGACACAAAGAAGAAATGCAGATGATAAACAGGCATTCATTGGACAAATATATTATACTAGAGCTGACACGTGCATACATTTTCACTCAGTTTGAGTGCATAGATCCTGAGAAATCAGTACCCAGAACAACCACCTTTGTCCGTAATAACGGCCTTGATACGCCTGGGCATTGGGTCAAACACAGCTTGGATGTCGTGTACAGGTACAGCTGCCCATGCAGTTTCAACACGATACCACAGTTCATCAAGAGTAGTGACTGGCGTATTGTGACGAGCCAGTTGCTCGGCCACCATTGACCAGACCGTTTCAGTTGGTGAGAGATCTGGAGAATGTGCTGGCCAGGGTAGCAGTCGAACATTTTCTGTATCCAGAAAGGCCCGTACAGGACCTGCAACATGCGGTCGTGCATTACCCTGCTGAAATGTAGGGTTTCGCAGGGATCGAATGAAGGGTAGAACCACGGGTCGTAACACATCTTAAATGTAACGTCCACTGTTCAAAGTGCCGTCAATGCGAACAAGAGGTGACCGAGACGTGTAACCAATGGCACCCCGTACCATCACGCCGGGTGATACGCCAGTATGGCGATGACGAATACACGCTTGCAATGAGCGTTCACCGCGATGTCGCCAAACACGTTTGCGACCATCATGATGCTGTAAACAGAACCTGGATTCATCCGAAAAAATGACGTTTTGCCATTCGTGCACCCAGGTTCGTCGTTGAGTAGACCATGACAGGTGCTCCTGTGTGTGATGCAGCGTCAAGGGTAACCGCAGCCATGGTCTCAAGCTGATAGTCCCTGCTGCTGCAAACGTCGTCGAACTGTTCGTGCAGATGGTTGTTGTCTTGCAAACGTCCGTATCTGTTGACTTAGGGATCGAGACGTGGCTGTGTGATCCATTACAGCCATGCGGATAAGATGCCTGTCATCTCGACTGCTAGTGATACGAGCCCGTTGGGATCCAGCACGGCGTTCCGTATTACCCTCCTAAACCCACCGATTCCATATTCTGCTAACAGTCATTGGATCTCGACCAACGCGAGCAACAATGTCGCGATACGATAAACCGCAATCGCGATAGGCTACAATCCGATCTTTATCAAAGTCGGAAACGTGATGGTACGCATTTCTCCTCCTTACACGAGGCATCACATCAACATTTCACCAGGCAACGCCGCTCAACTGAAGTTTGTGTATGAGAAATCGGTTGGAAACTTTCCTCATGTCAGCACGTTGTAGGTGTCGCCACCGGCGCCAACCTTGTGTGAGTGCTCTGAAAAGCTAATCATTTGCACATCACAGCATCTTCTTTCTGTCGGTTAAATTTCGCATCTGTAGCACGTCATCTTCGTGGTGTAGCAATTTTAATGACCAGTAGTGTATCTTGTCGTTATAATGTTGCTCAAACCATGATGGCGCTGGCTCTCTATGGTAGTTGCTTGACACATGGCATCGCAACTCAGTTTAAACTCTTATTTGCAGTAGCGAGATTCAATGCATAAATTTGTGTTATGTAACAACCACGAATATCTTCAAAATAGTTTGTGATATTTTGTTCAGATTTTATGCCGTCTTAGTTTGATAATGGCCATTTGGCCGGAACTAGTAGCGAACTGTGCAAAATAAAGGACAGATGCAGATTTCACAATAAATTTTAACATTTATTTGATTACACTTCGTTCTTAAAATGAGCGTTGACCTTGCTCTAAACTACTACTGTTCTGTGGCTTGTAAAACATGACCTGGTCTGTTGCAGCCAGATTTTCACCACTCGAAAATTCGGTGGACCGAATTGCTCGAGGAAGAGTGGAGAGTAGCGGCGAGAGCACAAGCCGGGGCAAAACGCCGACATCCCAACGCTTGCTGACACCAGAAGCTCAGCATTTACCCCACACCACCACCTCCGTCCATTGCTGGAACAACAGCGTTTCGTGACAGTTGGACGGTTCTTAGTGGGCCGTGTTCACGGTCTCAACCGGAGCAAGACCTGCCACAACTTGTATATAATCATACCGTCTGACCTGACTGAGCAAGTCGACACAGACCGGCTTCGAATCGGCGTCCACTGCGTGTTGCCTGCTGACGCGAGGCCAGCCAGTGTTATATTCCTGCTTCAGGCCGCCGCCAGATGGCATGAGGGTCGAAACGAAGCCCTCCCAGTAACCGAGCCTCAGACAGCTGAACTGCCAGTGCCGCACCTGCAAGGCCGCATCTCACGCAGCCTGGGCCGCCGCATCTGACGCAGCCTGCCGACGTACGCTGCCCATGCTGGGACTTGCCACTACTCGGACACCAGCTACAGGCGTCTTCGTGACACCGCTTCTCGCCACCGAGTGTACTGAGTTCGACTCCTGACCACGCCCCTGGAACATACGCACTGTGGGTCGACCAAGGCCTGCGATTCTTGACGAAAGCGCGCAATTTTGACTGCTGTACCTTGTTGGAATTATCAAGCGTCTACAAGGACTCAGTATTTCTTCCTGCAGTCACTTTCACGTACGACAGACATCCTTAGCCGTTGTTAGACCATCGAACCCGTCTCACCAGGGTGGGGGAGCCCTGGCCACGCTCACAGCTAGGAGAACAGGTCTTCCACCTCTCCATAGCAGTCGTAACAAACCAAGAAATGCTACATTTTGGTACCCAATGCGGCATAAGCCGCTGTTCATCTTGCCGGGCTGTTACAGAAGTAATCATTACACGAACAGAACATTACACTGAAGAGAGAGAAACTGGATACCTGGGTAAAGGGCCGCCGCGAGGACGCAGAAGTGCCGGAACGCGACGTAGCACTGGCTCCACTGATGTCTCAAGTAGTGATAGAGGGAACTGACACCATGAATACTGCAGGGCTGCCCATATATCCGTAAGAGTATAAGAGGGTGGAGATATCTTCTGAACAACGTGTTGCAAGGCATCCCAGATATGCTCAATAACTTTAGGGTCTGGGGAATGTGTGCCCAGCGGAAGAGTTTAAACTACTCAGAAGAGTATAAACTGCTCGGAAGAGCAATTATGGACGTGTGGAGTGTCACATTGTCCTGCTGGAATTGCCCAAGTCCGTCCGAACACACAATGGACATGAATGAATGCAGGTGATCAGACAGGGTACTTAAGTTCGTGTACCATTAAGAGTCGTATCTAGACGTATCAGGGGTCCCATATCACTCCAACTTCACACGTCCCACATAATTCCAAAGCCTCCATCAGCTTTAACAGTCCCCTGCTGACACGCAGGTCCGCAGATTCACGAGGTTGTATCCATACCCGTACACGTCCATCTGCTCGATACAATTTGAAACGAGACTCGTCTGACCAGGCAACATGTTTCCAGACATCAATAGTCCAGTGAAAGTGTTGATGGACCCAAGGAAGCGCAAAGCTTTGTGTCGTGCAGTCATCAATGGTACACGAGTGGGTCTTCGGCTCCGAATGCCCATATCGATGATGTTTCGTTGAATAGATCGCACGTTGACACTTACTCATGGCCCAGCATTGAAATCTGTAGCCGGCCAGTGTGGCCGAGCGGTTCTAGCCGCTTCAGTCTGGAACCGCACGACCGCTACGGTCGCAGGTTTGAATCCTGCCTCGGGCATGGATGTGTGTGATGCCTTTAGGTTAGTTAGGTTTAAGTAGTGCTAAGTTCTAGGGGACTGATGACCTCAGATGTTAAGTCCCATAGTGCTCAGAGCCATTTGAACCATTTTTTTTTTTTTTTTTGAAATCTGCAGCCGTTTGCGGAAGGGTTGCACTTCCGTCACGTTGAACTATTCTCTCCAGTCGTCGTTGTCCCCTTCTTGCAGGATTTTCTTCCGGCCATAGTGATGTTGGAGGTATGATATTTTACCGCATTCGTGATATTCACGGTAGATTCGTGAAATGGTCGCACGGGAAGATCCCCACTTCATCGCTACCTCGGAGATGCTGTGTCCCATCGCTCGTGCGCCAACTGCATCTTAAATCCTGATAACCTACCATTGTGACAGCAGTATCCGATCTAACAACTGTGCCAGGATCTTGTTGTCTTTTATAGGCGTTGCCGACCGCAACGTCGTATTCTGCCTCTTTACATATCTCTGTATTTGAATAGGCATGCCTATACCTATTTCTTTGGCGCTTCAGTGTATATTAAAAACATAAAAAATCAAAGTTAAATTATGTTGGACATTCGTCCGGAGAACAGACTTATCCAAAATAAGAGATACCTTGCTTTTGGACTGCCACTTTTGGAAAATCCTCTTGGAAATAAGCAAGTACCTGATGAAAATTAATGCCTCCTAATGTTTTTGTGTAAACACCCATCAAAATTTTTAAATGACACGAATTTTATAAACATTCTACGTCTTTATTTTTCCTGTCTACGTGTTTATTTCTCGACATCGTCTCCCTGGCGGCGAACACATTTCGTCCAACGAGACACCAGTTTTTCGATTCCGTCACTGTAGAACGTTTGACTTTGCTGATGGAGCCACAACGTCGCCTCTGGGTGCACAGTGTCATCCTGTAAGGCGTTTTTGATGTTTTGGAAACAGATGGAACTCTGATGGGGCCAATTCGTAGCTGTACGGAGGATAATCTGTGGCAGAGAATCCTAGTTGACCAGTTGTTCAAGATGTCGCAGTGCTCGTGAGTGGTCTGCCATTTTCATGCAGTGGATGAACTCTTCGAACTCAATTACAGTACGCTGTCCCTCACGCGCCGACGTAGCTACGTTACACGCCGCCCCGTTACACACGCTACATTTCGGAGCCTTCCAGCGGCAGAGGTCTGCAAATATGCAGACATGAAGAATAAAGACGTGGAATGTTAAAAACGTATGTTTTATTTAAAAAGCTTTACCAGTTTTTACATAAAATGTTCCGAGATATTGATTTTCAACACCCCTCCGTATATTACAATACCCGTTTTGCTAAAAGAGAGAGACAATAGAAGGAGCTCTTTCTGATAATGAAGTGTATGCTGACAATGAATCCATGAAGTAGATGAGGTACAATGTCATTGTTGTGGACTGGTCTACATCAGGATCAAACATTCATAACACATACCTAATATCAATAACAGAAAGTATATGATATAAATCGAAGTGCGTCACAAAAATATACGAGGTTCGAAATCCTTTCCTTTTGCATGTAGGCAACTCTGATGATGACTGCTGACTGAGAGTTGTAAAGTGCTAGTGCCTTACTTCTTCTTCTCTTTTTATTATTATTATTATTATTTACTTTCTCAGACGTTAAGTCTGGTTAAAAATGGAAAGTGACGCGGACCTTGATCAGGCGTCACTTCCTTTTAACTGTATGGTATGTGTTATATTGCATTTAGGAACTTTCGGGTAATTGAACATGTATCAATAATTACTGATTTCTGTAGTTGTATGTATACGTTTGGATGTAGCTCTGTTGCATTGATGTACTGGTGGATATTGTGTGGTATGACTCCTGTAGCTGATAGTATAATTGGTATGATGTCAACTTTATCCTGATGCCACATGTCTTTGACTTCCTCAGCCAGTTGGATGTATTTTTCAATTTTTTCTCCTGTTTTCTTTTGTATATTTGTTGTATTGGGTATGGATATTTCGATTAGTTGTGTTAATTTCTTCTTTTTATTGGTGAGTATGATGTCAGGTTTGTTATGTGGTGTTGTTTTATCTGTTATAATGGTTCTGTTCCAGTATAATTTATATTATTATTATTATTATAATTTATTATAATTTATTATTATAATTTATTATTATAATTTATATTATTATTATTATTATTATTATTATTATTATATATATATTTTTTTTTTGTCCTCACATTGAAAGCTCGATGTTTAAGTGGTTAACGTGGCATAGTTTCCGTAGTTGACGCCACGCTTTTGGACGTAGTCTTCTGACTAATGTTTCGTGCCCTGGTGCGGGATACAATTCAGAGGATACGCATATAGCAATTCAGATTTTCACAGGTTCACTGGTTCGAAATATTTCTTCAAACAGATTACCATCAAGAATAGCCACAACAGCTGAGATAACTACACTTCGTCAGTTTTCAATTCTAGTTACTCTACAGACTGCGATATTTCGATACGTCTGATGGCATTTTATCAAGAGCCTTGTTTTGTCCTGAGATGGATGAGGCTATGATTTCCTCCATTGATTTTCAAACATCGTTCAAATAAAGATCAAGTCCGTTTTACTGTAAATGTGCCTTGATTAATGCTAAATGTTAATTATCACTTGAAATTCCCGATAAATGATGAAGATACTATGTTCCAGTTACAACTAACAGGCACCCGGAAGCAGGCTCTACCAAAGGAACCGAAATGTCGAATACGTGGAATGTGCATAACAGGGAAATATTGCAGCATAACCACTCCGGAACATCGTATATTGTAAATGGCCACTACAGCCTGTAGACTTCTAACGGATGGAGTTAATCAGCATGGTAACATAACAAGATGCAGCAAGATACCAGAAATCGAACGAAGCAAAGTTTTCCACGTAAAAGTAGGGTGGAAATTCAATACAGCTAATAATCTAAACAGGCAGCCAATCAGGTCGAGCGAGCGAAAGTGTGCCTTGTGAGCGAACGTGTTCAGGTGTGCTTAACAGCGCCGCTTTGTCTGACTATGAAACCAATTTACAAGGTAAAACTAGATAACTCGGAACTTTATGTGACGAAATCTCACGCTAGAAATGTGAAAACGAGTATTTTTCAATTCCGATTACGATGTCTGATCTAGAATTGCCTTTCATACGCTACTTTTAAACAATGACGTAGTTGTACAAATTACTTTTGGTGTGTGTGTCATTAGGTAATATAAACTGCATCCGACTGTCCGTAAATTAATGCAAAGAATGATTATCAGTAACACTCACAATAATAGAATTCATATGAAATTTTGGCTATGAAAACGATTCTTAATTTTCTCACAAAAAGTTCGTTTAGGCCCTAGAGTTGTTTCTTCCCTTGGCAATCGATAACTTGGGCCTGTCTCTGTGTCTACTGCGCGTCAGTTTGCCTTATTTGTTCTTTTAACAGCCTGCATTCACAAATTCTTCTTTTTTTGCCTTTTTTCAAAAATGATAAACACTGTTCACGCAATGGTACAGCGTGTGACAGTTCAGCCTTTTTACGAAACATATTTACTATTTAAACAGAGAGAATAAGCTTCAGTGAAATGTTTCATAAATAAATAAGAGCGTATTTTGCCGTTAGATTGAAACCTTTCAACGACACAGAAAAAACTCGAACTAACTTTTACTGTTTCTCGACATTATATTTTTCAGCGTTGTACACCATGCTATTTGCCTTAACAGACACTTTTTTAAATGACGTAATGTTTCCTCTATTAAATTCCTAATGAAATAATTTTAAGTTAACCTTGGTGGGTTCTCCCACTTAATAATGAACACGTGACTGATAATTGCCCCTGGATACTAATACGTAGATATTGTTAAACACAATGAAATCTTTCCACTACATTAATTACTAAACTAGCACTTGGAGTAAAATAAATTTATCTTTTTTCTTCAAATGTATCGCGTCTCTACATAGTCACATCAAAACATCCTCTATCCTCAATTGCTCATCATGGAACATCTCAAATAATGATCTCTGTGCGTCTCATCCGCCATCCAAGGTCCAAGGTTCTCACTCGGCTGTAACACGACACTCTCTGAAAATGAACACACTTCGCACGCCGCGATCGCAGTGCTGACACTTCTGTTGTTCCAAGACCACCAGTTTCAACAGCCTTATGCTGCAATCATCTGATCTTGTGGCAAGTGTTACTAAATTGCCATGTTTATAAAAAAAATTCCATAAAGTTAGATGACGGCAGCGTAAGACAGTTGAAAGTAGTTATCTTTGAACGATAAAACTGTCTACATTGCTTTCGCGGACCACGAAGTGTTCTTTTTTCAGCCATACCCATCACTCCACAGCGTAGCATGTGTACCATACAACACACACACACACACACTATCTCTCTCTTACCGACAACTGCTTTTGACACCTTTGCTCATCTAAGCTCCATTCAGTATTATTACTGTCATTGGTAGCCAAACCACTCACGTGCAAAGATGCTCAAAATGTTAAACATTCCAAATAAACTGTCAAATATACTGAAAATACTGGCATTTCTAATTATATATAAATCTATCATAACTATTTCTCCTGATATGTAGACCTTTCTTAAGCAGTTTTTCTAACACGTACACCTTTCAACTAGGCTGATGCGGCGTTATGCTGAGCACGGCGTCACGATACCTTTAGCGTAGTCCAGCTTTCTGCAGATAGCACCAGTGAAAATTCGCATCGGACGTGATTCAGAGTTTCCCCAGATGTCACTATTAAGCCGAAACCGACCTAATAGCACTGTGCAAAATAAAAGACAGCTGAAGGATTTCACCATGAATTTCAATACACGAATATTGCTCGTCATTCGGGGATCCCTACCAGACACGATTGATAGAGAAAACAGAGAAGATCCAAAGAGGATCAGTGACTTTTGCTACAGATTCATTTAGGAAATTCTAAAGGGTCAATGAGATGTCCAGACAACTCCATTGGCTGACTCTGCAAGAAAGGCGTTCTGCATCATGATGTGCTTTACTATTACAATTCCGAAAGCGTCCGTAGCTAAAAGAATCAACCAGTATATTACTTAGTCTTACGTACAAGGGGTGGACAAAAATATGGGAACCCCAAAATCATAACACAACACTTTGATATAGAGTAGGAAAACCGTTCAAATTCAAACCAATTCCCAATCATCTCCTTTGGATAAATACTGATCCTGTATGGTTTTCAAGGGAAATTTATTCCTTTCTTCCTGCAAAACAGATCGGGAAATGATGATACAGGTGAACGACCGAGCACCGTTCTCTCCAAAGTATACCTCAAGGGTTGGGGATCGTGGTGTCCAAAGGAGATACGACAATTGATCCTCGTGGCTCACAAAAACAGTCCGGGACTGTGGGAGCTGTATGTATAAGTGCCCTGTGGTCTTGGAACAGAGTATCACCACCGGGGAACAAACATTGTACGATGGGATGGATCTGCTCAGCTAAAATGGTCAAGTAATCCTTGGCAGGGCAGTAAAGCGACCACGCAGAGCAAGTATGGGACCTGTGAAATACCACGGAACGCTGTTCAAATCATCAACGAATGCAAGCCATGTTTCACTTGAACTGTAAACAAGGTCAGAAGTTGGAAACAGTGTAATACGAGCCTCCTCTGATCAAATGACATTATTCCACTGCTCCACACTCCAGGCTTTACGGTTTCGGCACCACTTTTTAGCTCTACTGGAATTAGCATCACTGGTAAGTAGCTTTGGAATTCCAGCTCGCCGTGCAGTTTCTTGCTTCTGGAGAACCCCTTAGTGCTTTGCTGACAGGGTCCGCGAGTGTGTCATTGAGTTCTACAGTGACTTTTGCAGCTTTCGTCCCATTATTTTCTGTCACAATCCTCTTCAGTGACTGTGTGTCAGGTGCACTCAACACACGCTTTCTTCCATGTTGTGACTTAGCGGATGATGTTTTCCCGTTCTCCCTGTGTGCGTCATAAATCTTCGCTACTGTGCCTCTTAAAACACCAAATTCCTCGGTTACCTTGGTTACTGAAGCAGAAACCACACGAGCACCAACTATTTCCCACGTTAGAAATTTCTGACGTCGCACATAATGCGTTCGTAATTACACAGAACACTGTTCTGGCCACGAATGACACAACGTATTGTGCACATTCCACAGGTGACATGCTACAGCTGAATCTGCAAGCTCTCCTAGCAACTTCATTTACATTTAAGCATGGGTTTCTCGCTGTGTTTCCACGCTTTTCTTCAATTCATATATTTTCACGAAAAATCCATGAAGGTAATATTAGAGATATCCGAGCTCACACAGAGGCTTTTCGACAATCGTTCTGCCCATGGGCCATTTGCGACTACAATAGGAGAGAGGAAAACTGACAGTAGCGCACATAGTACCCGCCGTCAAACACCGTAAGGTCGCTTGGGGAGTTTAGATATGCATGTAGAAATGGTTGTCGTTATATGACTGCAGCTCCACAATGGGGAATTTCCGTCTGATTATCTGGAAACTTTTGCTCTGTTTCGAGTTCCTCCAAACTGCTCTGATCTTATTATCACGCTGTTTTCCTCCAACCTGTATAATAGCTGAACTATTTACTGTAACAGCTGAGGCGACGATATCTCGCTCTGACGTCAGAGGAGACCAGGGTACACATTCATAATTGCTTCTATAATTGGTTCTATACAGCACTTCTAAGGTATGGAAAATAGCTTTCTGTGCTTTTCTCTTCCTTGATTGCGTTTTATGTTATGTAACCTGCAGCTGTTTCCTTTTTTCCGCTACTGAAAGACTTATTAAAAACATGTGATTTAATACCTCGATAAATAAGTCGTCAAATATGCTTTTCGATCTCCCCAGCTGTATAAAAAAGACTTGTGCATTTTTGTGCGGCTATTCTGTGAGCGCAATCTGGTGATCAGACACAAACACGCAACGGAGCGATTAGTAAAAAAATGTATATATTTGTTTGAGGTACGATGACGCTGTACAAAGTGAACAACAACTCCACTGGCAAAGTTGGACACGTGGTAGTATGGGCGAAAACAAAGAAAAAGTCTGTGAAAATTGGGCTCTAAAATGCATACTTTAAGAACACTTATTCATCTTCGCTACTATGAAAAGTATCACTTCTACTGAACAAGTCCTTATAGCCCCTGAATGACCGAGTAATAGAGCACAAATTGCCTGATCCGCTGAGCATAGCCTAAGCGACTAGGCTGCCTGCACTAGTTGATGTGGCCGAGCGTAGGAACCATGGTCAAATCCTAGGTGACTTCAGACACGTTATAGGCATCTTTATCCGTATGCGGCTACAGTCAGCATCGGCTTCTCATTCGTGGTTTGCGTGTTTCTGTAATCACGCTGCGTGAGGTAGCCAGTGCTGTAGGAAGTAAGACTGAAACCAATGTGTACACAGCGAAGAAATAAGAGGGTTAAAAAAGCGATGTATGAAATTTCTGTTGCTTATAAACGAAAAAAATTGTCTGTTGGATAGGTATTGTGCATAAACTGCTCTACATTATCGTGTTCTCAGTCCTCAACGATTAATTTACAGGAAGAGCCTCACTGGCTCATCTCCTTAAGGCTTACAGGCAGTAAATATGTTGGAATCTGTGCTATACACATGAGACCTTTTCTTTCTGTTTTTGACGGAGTTTTAAAGAACATGGTCAAGAACTGATACATCTATCTGCACATTATGGAGAAGTCAGCGTTTGAGATGACGTGCCACGTTCCTCGACTATAAGTAAATATATCAAAGAGCGGGCTGATGCAGTTACAAACAAGGTAATGCATTCTGTTGTTCAGAAATTGAAAAAACATGTGCTGTGACAGCTGATGTGTGGTCTGATACGTACAGTCAAGTGCATTGTTTGACGCTTAGAACACGTCACATAAACACAGTTTAATCTCTTGTGAATAGCGTTTTATACACAACAAAAGAAAACACGGGTAAATACACACATAAAAAAAAGTATTGCATCACCCCGGTTTCCAGTTCTCCTGAAGATAGACGTTGACTGTGGATGTTGTATCACGGACACAGTCCCTTTGACTGTTCAGAGATGTCACTAAACCCGCCCAAAGATGTAGACAATCATGAATGAGCACGGCCTATTAGACGGAGAGGATCCGACAGCCGATAAGGAAGGAGGTACACGGCACGTGTTGTTTTTAGTTCAGCCATGCCTAGATGGTCAATACCGCGGTTCAATCGTGTCCACATTGTTACTTTGTGCCAAAAAGGGATCTCACCAAAGGGAGTGTCCAGGCGTCTCGGAGTGAACCAAAGCGATGTTGTTTGGACATCGAGGGGAAATAGAGGAGACAGGAACTGTCAATGACATGCCTCGCACAGGCCGCCCAAGCGCTACTACTGCAGTGGATGACCGCTACCTACGGATTATGACTCGGATGACTCGGAGGAACCCTGACAGCAACGTCACATGTTGAATAAAGCTTGTCGTGCAGCCACAGTACGTCGTGTTACGATTCAAACAGAGCGCAATAGGCTGCATGATGCGCAACTTCACTCCCGACGCTTCAGTCTGGAACCGCGCGACCGCTTTTGTCGCTGGTTTGAATCTTGCCTCGGGCATGGATGTGTGTGACGCCCTTAGGTTAGTTAGGTTTAAGTAGTTCTAAGTTCTAGGGGACTGATGTCCTCAGATGTTAAGTCCCATAGTGCTCAGAGCCATTTGAACCATTTTCACTCCCGACGTTCATGCCGAGGTCCATCTTTGCAACCACGACACCATGCAGCGCGTTACAGATGGGCCCAACAACATGCCGAATGGATTGTTCAGGATTGACATTACATTCTCTTCACCGAAGACTATCGCGTATGCCTTCAACAGACGATCCTGGCAGACGCCTTAGACACACTGTCCAGCGAGTGCATCAAGGTGGAGGTTCCGTGCTGTTTTGGGGTGGCGTTATCAGGGGCCGTCATACGCCGCTGGTGATCACGGAAGGCTCCGTAACGGCTGTACGATACGGGAATGCCATCCTCCAACCGATAGAGCAACCATATCGGCAGTATATTGGCGAGGCACTCGTCTTCAAATGTTCAAATGGCTCTGAGCACTATGGGACTCAACTTCTGAGGTCATTAGTCCCCTAGAACTTAGAACTAGTTAAACCTAACTAACCTAAGGACATCACAAACATCCATGCCCGAGGCAGGATTCGAACCTGCGACCGTAGCGGTCTTGCGGTTCCAGACTGCAGCGCCTTTAACGGCACGGCCACTTCGGCCGGCCACTCGTCTTCATGGACAACAATTTGCGCCCCCATCGTGCACATCTTGTGAATGACTTCCTTCAGGATAACGACATCTCTCTACTGGAGTGTCCAGCATGTTCTCCAGACATGACTCCTATCGAACATGCCTGGGATAGATTGAAAAGGGCTGTCTATGGACGACGTGACCCACCAACCGCTATGAGGTATCAACGCCGAATCGTCGTTGAGGAGTGAGACAGTCTGGACCAACAGTGCCTTAATGAACTTGTGGAAGGTATGCCACGACGAATACAGGCATGCACCAATGCACGAGGACGTGCTACTTGGTATTAGGGGAACCGATGTGTACAGCAATCTGGCCCACCACCTGTGAATGCCTCGCTGTGGGGCGGTGTAATATGCAATTGTGGGTTTCATGAGCAATAAAAAGGGCGGAAATTATGTTTATGTTGGTTTCTATTCCACGTTTCTGTACAGGTTCCGGAACTCTCGGAACCGAGGTGATGCATAACTTTTTGTGATGTGTGTATTATGAAAGAAATAGAATAAAGGATGGGTGACTGAATATTTTGTAGGACATGTATAATTTTGTTTTTATCTCTGTAAACGTTGCCAGTATAGCATAAGCCCTGAAAAATCATGAGACGCTTCCTTGTTCTTCTCATTATATAATTAAAATATTTCGCCACATTTTCTATGAAGGTAGCATTTTGTTAAATCATGCCCCGAACATCGCAGAAACTATAATTACTGCAAAATGCATTTTACAGTACATGAAGAAGAGTGTCCTCTGCTCATTTTTTAAATCGTCTTTGAAACAAGAAGTGAGGGTGTTTTGGAACTACTTGTACAGTGTCCTAGAATCCTTAGCCGCTCAGTATAGCGAAGTTGCTACTTCAACGACGGAAAAGAAATACTATTACAGGTTATAGGGATATGATAATGAGCTTGTAGGAAGAATTTTAGACTTAGATAAATCGTTTAAAGCAGCCGCAGGTGAATAAGAAGACGAAAAACGTCTTATAGTCCAGTTCGTCAGTTCTTTGGTTTCACAAACTTTAACACATGTGTAGTGTCAATGGGAATGAGAATGAAGTGAATTTCATTAATGTGTCCAGAATGAGATTTCCACTCTGCACCGGAGTGTGCGCTGATATGAAACTTCCTGACAGATTAAAACTGTGTGCCGGACCGAGACTCGAAGTCGGGACTTTTCCTTTCGCGGGCAAGTGCTCTATCATCAATTTTTTTATTTTTTATGATCTCATTTTGTTCGATAGCGTTCGTTGCGTTTTTTCGGTGTGGATGTCCCATGACACGCGTTCAAGTTCAGTGTTGAGCCGTTGACTGAGTTTTTTTTATTACAGAGGACAGCTAACCCTCTGACGAACGTGCTGAGCTACCGTGCCGGCACCATCTGAGCTACCCTAGTACGACTCACGACGCGTCCTCTCAGCTTCAACTCCGCCAGTACCTCGACTCCTACCTTCCAAACTTCAAAAAAGCTCTTCTGCGAACCTTTCAGAACGGATCTTGAGTCGTGTTTAAGGAGCTCAGATGGTCGCCCGCACGATATCTCAGCGTGTTCGGTCAGAGGATTAGCCGCCCTTTGTAATAAAAAAAACAGAGTGAACGGGTCAACGGAGGACCTGAACGGGTGTAATCGGACGTCCGCACCGAACAAATTCAACGAACAACATAGAACAAAATGAGTTCAACCAAAAAACAAAAAGATGGTAGAGCACTTGCCCGCGAAAGGCAAAGATCTCGAGTTCGAGTCTCGGTACGGCACACAGTTTTAATCTGCCAGTAAGTATTAATTAATGTAGTCAAAAGATTGTCTCATTTTAATACGAGGAAAACATGGATTTGCAACGAAACAGTGTTACTGATGTATACTAAGAGATATGTATTTTTAACAGGAATTACGAGGGATTAAGTATCAAGCCTGACTTTTGTAATTACAACAAAACAGAAATTTCTACGTTCCTTTTGCCCTGTTTCTGTGACCAGAATATGCTTAATATAAATGAAAAGAAGGAAATTCTTAGCTCTGTGCGACAAACGTAAGCACGTTACGGAGGTACAACATCCAATGGCGGAGGTAATCGATTTGGTTTAGTTAGTACATAGTGTCTTATTGAACGCGGAAATATAATAGTTCATATTATACTTCATTAATGTAAACCACATACTTAGGAAATAAAAAAAGTTAATTTAAAAACTTTCTAATGGCTAGATCGCATTTTTTCCCTCAGACAATTAAAGCATGACAACAATTTTCGGTTGCTTTCTAGTTACCATGTTTTAATTGTGTGTATAGAGAAATGCGGTCTAGGGATTAGGAAGGGTTTTAATTAAAAATATTCCATTTCATAATTTACATTAAGTCGACCGTCTCCACCCTTAAGACACTAGGCTTAACTGAAACACACATTTTCCGGGCATGCCTTCAATATTTTCCACATCAGTTCTTCTCTCTCTTTCGTTTATTAACAGAGAGCCTTCGAGTGCGCTTTCGTTGCCACTTCGAAATAGAAATCTTTTCAAGAGCTGGAAGAATAACAAATCCACCGCAGCAGTTAAGGTGGGACGCAAACATGAAATGTGTTTATCAGGCTAGGGCGCAATTGTGTGATGCATTTTATGTATCCCAGCAACAAGAGCGCCTAGCGAACGTTTATTTAGTGAAGGTGGCACGTTACTAGCAAATCGCCGCAGCCAATTAAATCAAGAACGCGCCAGCAACCTACTGCTGATGAACAGTACTATAAATTTTCTTCTTTTGCAAACAAGTGAAATGCGTTAATACGCTACTGGCCAATAAAATTGCTACACCACGAAGATGACGTGCTACAGACGCGAAATTTAACCGACAGGAAGAAGATACTGTGATATGCAAATGATTAGCTTTTCCGAGCATTCACACAAGGTTGGCGCCGGTGGCGACACCTACAACGTGCTGGCTGACATGAGGAAAGTTTACAACCGATTTCTCATACACAAATATCAGGTGACCGGCGTTGCCTGGTGAAAAGTTGTTGTTATGCCTCGTGTAAGGAGGAGAAATGCGTACCATCACCTTTATGAATTTGATAAAGGTCGGATTGTAGCCTATCGCGATTGCGGTTTATCGTATCGAGACATTGCTGCTCGCGTTGGTCGAGATCCAATGACTGTTAGCGGAATATGTAATCGGTGGGTTCAGGAGGGTAATACGGAATGCCGTGCTGGATCCCAACGGCCTCGTATCACGAGCGGTCGAGATGACAGGCATCTTATCCGCATGGCTGTAAGGGATCGTGCAGCCACGTCTCGATCCCTGAGTCAACAGATGGGGACGTTTGCAAGACAACAACCATCTGCACGAACAGTTCGACGACGTTTGCAGCAGCATGGACTATCAGCTCGGAGACCATTGCTGCGGTTACCCTTGACGCTGCATCACACACAGGAGCGCCTGCGATGGTGTACTCAACGAAGAACCTGGGTGCACGAATGGCAAGACGTCATTTTTTCGGATGAATCCAGGTTCTGTTTACAGCATCATGATGGTCGCGTCCGTGTTTGGCGACATCGCGGTGAACGCACATTGGAAGCGTGTATTCGTCATCGCCATACTGGCGTATCACCCGGCGTTATGGTATGGACCGCCATTGGTTACCCGTCTCGTTCACCTCTTGTTCGCACTAACGGCACTTTGAACAGTGGACGTTACATTTCAGATGTGTTACGACCCGTGGCTCTACCCTTCATTAGATCCCTGGGAAACCCTACATTTCGGCAGGATAATGCACGACCGCATGTTGCAGGTCCCGTACGAGCCTTTGTGGATACAGAAAATGTTCGACTGCTGCCCTGGCCAGCACATTCTCCAGATCTCTCACCAATTGAAAACATCTGGTCATTGGTGGCCGAGTAACTGGCTCGTCACAATACGCCAGTCACTACTCTTCATGAACTGTGGTACCGTGTTGAAGCTGCATAGGCAGCTGTACCTGTACACGCCATCCAAGCTCTTTTTGAATCAATGCCCAGGCGTATCACGGCCGTTATTAAGGCCAGACGTGGTTGTTTTGGGTACTGATTTCTCAGGATCTATGCAACCAAATTGCGTGAAAATGTAGTTCTAGTATAATACATTTGTCGAATGAATACCCGTTCATCATCTACATTTCTTCTTGATGTAGCAATTTTAATGGGCAGTAGTGTATATATGTTCTTCGCGTATTTTCTTTACAAAGACAGTCATCTCATAAGTTTCAGGGATAGTATTTATTTAATATGTACGTAGTTTCCTATTAGTGATAGGCAAAATAAGTCTTCTATTTGGAGATGACACATCTTTTTCCTGTACTTTACTGAAACACCAAATTTCCTTCCATGTCAAATCAAACTATATGGTTACAGAGGCCTTGTTGTATACAAGCAGACTGAAGCGACGAATGAATATTTGTACCAAGGCTGGGATTCGGATCCAGGCCTTCTTCTCACTAGGCAGATGCACTAACCTCGAACCCACCCTGGCAAAGTGGCTTCACACCACTGCACGGACTACCACAGCTCGCCTCCCTCCTCAGTCCAAATTCCCATTCACGCCTCGTCCCACTTGGTTCCTCCTGTATTCGAACACCATTGCAGGGGCTATCCGAGCTGTCTTGAAATAGCATCTCAGCATCTAACCAACGTTCTGTGTAATGTTAACTGTGTCACGTAAACATTCCTCGAAACGTTACGTTTGTGTTTCATCATCATGAGGTTGCGGTAGACTAGGACACGAATTTAAGTTTAGGGCTGCAAAACCCATCGTCTCCTTCTGTTCAGTGACCGGTCACTTAAAATCTGCTGTCAACGGAGCATCGCCCATTCCAGTCATACACCACAGCGGCCGCTTCCTTGATTTCTCCGCATTACTCATTAACAGAGTTTGTGAAGTGACCCAGTGCCTTCGTGTGTCACCTATCACCGAGCAGTAGCCGGCAGCCGACGTGGCAACACTGTAGCGGCAAATGACAGACGTCAGATATCAAGTAATTTTGATCGGACTTAGAGACTTTGTTACCCCTTCAGTGGGTGAAACGTAACCGGTCAAACTTCCAGAGTTGCTGCACTTACTTTAAGAGCCCATGTTTGACAGAAATCTTCTATTTTTATTTATTTTTTATTTTTTTGTTTTGTTTTTGTCCACATTGAACCTCTGAAACTCAGTCGATGGCGTTCTGGTTCAGCCTGTAGAATGAAGGTAGCAGCGATAGCAACAACCACATGTCAGCAAGTAGCCAGCAATAGTGGCCGAAATGTCAGTAGCTGGTTATCATATCATGAAGTTTTCGCACAGCCACAAGAGACTTAATGAAATAATGCCCAAGTGTGTGAAAACCGATCGTCATCGTTCCACAGATACACAACGCGTTCGTGGAAAATGAGCGAGACAGGGGAGGGACACGGGGTGGGGAGCAAACCGGAATTGGAAGGAGGGCCGCGGAAGCTGGGGACTCTGCCCATGCCGCAGTCTCCTCAATCAGGGAGAAAGCTCTCGTGACTCATCCGCTCCGCCCGCAACTACAACGGCGAACAAGATATGGTGGGGTGCGTCTCGGCCCTCGCGATAAATCCTGCCGGCGCTGCGCCGCGCCACGCCGACCGGCAATCTGCAACCTGCGCTATCGACCATTTCCCTCAGCTCTCATGGGGACGCGCCGCGGAAAGCTAAATGCCGAGGGGATGCCAAGATACCCAAAGGCGCAGCCTAAATTTAGCTGCTGTTCCTATCCGTCTGCGCTCGATTCTTACTGAACGGAATATTCTATACAGAAAATACTGGAATAGGTGAAGTGATTTTTTTTTAGAAAAATCTGAACAATATGAAAGACTCCTGCAATGTAAACTTGACTCACTAACAGACCTTTTTTATAATGCAGATTAGTATTCCAACTCTTTTAATAAAAGTACCCGCCCTCATAGCTGTGCGCGTTACATCGCCAATTCCGGAACGATGAGGTGAACCGGCCCGGATCGCATCCTCCCGGTGGATTAACGTCGAGAGTCGGCGTGCCAACCAGCAAGGATGTGGTTTTTAGGCGGTTTCCCACATCTGACCAGGTGAATACCGGGCTGATACCATTTCCCGCCTCGTTTACACGACTCACAAGAATTTAGAAAACTTTCGCCTACTTTCATATGAATAACGCTACACACAAACATTTGGGGTGCACACGTACCATCATGGGGGTGATGTGGTGGCGACAACAAGGGCTTCCGTCCATCCATAAAACAAACCATACCAAATGTGTAAACAACCATAAAGTCTCTTCACCGATAGGGGACCTAGGCACAAGAAAAGGAAGAAGACTTATTGGCATTGAGCTGTTGACATGGTTTGTTATTTCAAGAGATTGCTTTTACTCATGTGACAAGCCCTTGATTCTATGAACCTTAACTTTTACATATGGATATACAGACCGTTGCCGACACATCTCATTTGGAGACAGGTTTAGTGATTGATTGCAAGTGCGAAGTGTCTTGTCCTTCTGAGGAAGACGGGTTTGAACCCGTCGAAACCATGGTGAAGATTATTTGAAAAGCACCATTTATTGCAACTGGTTGACTGTCTATTACACATACTGTTGCCTGACAGTTGCTGTTGAACTGCCATGTTCGAAATACGGAAGATTTATTCTTATTAGACGTATTTGGCGTGTTTGAGCATACAGACACACACAGAGAGAGAGAGAGAGAGAGAGAGAGAGAGAGAGAGAGAGAGAGATACGAGACATGGATAGAGAAAGCTTCCCTTTCTCCTAAATAGCTTTTCATTTCTCGAGTGTTTTCTTGCTTTCGTGATGGTCGAAGACGCTACTTTTTTAAAATTTGTTCATGGCATAAAGTACGTAATGATAATAGTGATGAAAAATATTATAAACTTAATTTCTGTTTCTGTATTTATTATTGAATAAATTTTATTCGAGAAAAGTAATTTTATTAATTCGAGGACTCCCTTACTACCAGATTGGTACGATTAACATTTAAATATGGGACAGTCTGAACTATTAAAAAATAACAATTATCCGTGTCTTTAACCTTAAATTAAATCAGTGATTTCAAAAAATTAAAATAAATTCATTAATATGGATGGAGAGATCTCCTGTATACTTATTTGTCCTGCTATAAAATAGCATAGAAGTTAGTACACTTTAAGTCTTCCGTCACTGAAAGTGTTTGAGGATTCGTTGGTAAAGCATTGCCAGAAGGCATTAGACACTGCCTTCGTTTCGTAGTTTCTTGATATCTTCTGTCGCAGTCGAAGAAAATGTGACTAACAACTTCTTCAGTGGCACATTCATATGAGGGAGATGTGATCATGTTGAGAGGGTAGAGATGTTGGCGAAATCTTACGTAGTTGAATCGAAGTCGTGCCCTTGTCAGTACCTGCAATTTTTGTACCACTTCGGCATAGTGGCGCCCTTTAATTTCGTAAGACAGATGGATATCTTCGTTCCATCGGGTCCTGATTCTAATCCTGAAGTTATGTAGGATATCGTCAAGTGGGACTTTACCATATTTCACTGGACTAGTGTACTCGGTTTCCTTCGCTCGATAACGCGAATGACCGTCGAACCGACGTGAATATGTGACGCGAGGGAAGCGGTTGATCTTGGGTAGTCAGACAGAAGACACAGCCGAAACGGAAGAACACAGAGCCACTGTTTCAGTCACTTAAGCAGATGACTGCTGGAATGCTGAGCTTGTACGATAGGGAGAGAACAAAGCTGCTACTGCTGTTGTCATTACAGACTAATTCGCATGTTAAATATTTTAGTCACATGTCGTAAACTGATTTAGGACATTCTTCGTTTTCTTTTTCCAGCACCTTTCTACCGGATCAGCGAAGGATCACGCGCTACGTCGGGACTTTTGTCTGTACCCCAACTGTTTGAGTGCAGTGTTATTTATGTGAGATTGAGCTTAAGTTTTCTAAATGTTTTAGCTGAGGCTGGATTTGGGTACTAAAACGTTATCCACGTGGACGGATGTGGCCAACCACCTGAAATACACAACATGTCTGGCCAGAATATCGGCCCTCTTGCTAACACGCCGGGCGGATTCGGTTTGGGACCGGCGCATCTCACCGTCTCACAAGGGAACCTCCCCATCGCACCCCCCTCAGTGGATAGGTCTTGAAAAACTGAACACAGATCAATTGAGAAAACAGGAAGAAGTTGTGTGGAACTGTGAAAAAATAAGCAAAATATACAAACTGAGTAGTTCATGGGAAGATAGGCAACATCAAGGACATTGGGACCGCAGGAGCGCCGTGGTCTCGTGGTAACGTGAGCAACTGCGGAACGAAAGGTCCTTGGTTCAAATCTTCCATCGGGTGAAAACTTTAATTTTTTATTTTCAGTTTATGTGACAAACTCTTATGTTTTCATCCCTTTTTTGGGAGTGATTATCACATCCAAAAGAAAACCTAAATCGGGCAAGGTAGAAGAATTTTTTTACCCATTCGCCAAATGTACAAGTTAGGTGGGTCGACAACATATTCCTGTCATGTGACGCACATGCCGTCACCAGTGTCGTATAGAATATATCAGATGTGTTTTCCTGTGGAGGAATCGGTTGACCAATGACCTTGCGATCAAATGTTTTCGGTTCCGATTGGAGAGGCACGTCCTTCCGTCTACTAATCGCACGGTTTTGCGATGCGGTCGCAAAACACAGACACAGACACTAAACTTATTACAGTGAACAGAGACGTCAATGAACGAACGGACAGATAATAACTATGCAAAAATAAAGAAAGTAAAATTTTCACTCGTGCGAAGACTTGAACCAAGGACCTCTCATTCTGCAGCTGCTCACGCTACCACGGGACCACGGCGCTCCTGAGCTCATGTTCTCCTTGATGTTGCCTATGTGGCCCATGGACTTCTCAGTTTGTATATTTTGCTTATTTTTTCACAGTTCCACACAACTTCTTCCTGTTTTCTCAATCGATCTGTGTTCAGTTTATCAAGGCCTATCGACTGTACCAAGTTATAGCTAAATCTGAGGGGGGTGCGATGGGGAGGTTCCCTTGTCAGAAGCGGAGACTTAACACACGCGGATACCCGGGTAGCTCAAAAAAACTCATTCGTGACATTAACAATGAAAATCTTTTCTAGAGTGTTCCTCAGCCAACCAACCAGCTAGTACGTTACTTTATTCATCCATTCTAAGATTATAAATGCAAAAGTAACTCTGTTACGTTTTCTTGATTAAACCACTGAACCAATTTTGTTGAAATTTGGTGATCTTCAGCAAACCAACCAGTCATTGCATTATCTTATTCGTCCATACTAACATTATAAATGCGAAAGTAGCCCTGTGCCTCATGTTTCCACGATCTTTCAAATCTAAAGGCCGTAGCTGAAATTGTAAAGAACACACAGAAAATATTGTGGGGAAGGCAAACCAAACAATGGGTTTCATTAGTAGAACGCTCAGAAAATGTAACAGATCTACTAAAAAGACTGCCTACACTATGCTTGTCCGTCCTCTTTTGGAACACTGCTGCGGAACGTTAGCTGGACTTTGCGAAATTGTGTAAGTCCTTAAATGCCACAACCAGAATTTAAACTGTGATTACTTAAATTAGTAAACTCTCCGATTAATGTAACAGGACTGACAGCTTTTGCTGTGAGTTGCGCATCATGAACTTACAGTTGGAAATAACGTACAATTGCATGTAGACTTTGAATTATTTTGGATGCTCAAATGAGACTAAAATTTTTCCATAGCGTTCCTCGACATAGTGAAGCTGTTCCGGTTTTAGAATTATTTCAAAGAATCGTTTGTAGATTTACTAGTATTGAACTTCTTTGTCACTTTTGTCAGATTAAATATCAATTTGGAGATGGCGGATTAAGATGCCGAGTTTGTGAACATTACTGATGCACTTCAACTCTAACGAAGTTTTATTTATTGTATACTTATATGGATATGGTGTCTGTTCTTTCGGACATATAAGTATATATGCTGGCCATGACCTTCTTTTTTTGTGCAGATGCACACATATTACCCGAACTCTTACGGGACTTGGTAAGAATGCCTTAAACGAGTAATGAGTATGTTGGGTAGGGACACTACGAATGTGGGTGTAGCGGGGTGCGTGTGCGAGATAGTCCCTGCAGTCGCACTACCCTCTGTGCACTCGGTGGCTCAGATGGACGGGGCAACTACCTTACGCACAGCTTGCAGGAAATTCTTGTGCCCGCGACCATAACACCACCAGTACCAGTCGGACACATCAAGCACCAACTGACGCACATTTCTGATTTCAGCGTCGACTTCAGTTATGCTCAAACACACTTAACGACCAGGCGTTCTCCTCGACCTAAGGATTTTTACACCCCACTGCTTCATTCCATATCGCAAGTGGAAAATTCACCACAAATCAACGTCTTCACGCCATTGGACTAACGGACTCTCCACTTTGTTCCATTTGCCACCTCATGGATGACGATGTCCACCAACTGACTTGTGCTCCCACCAGTGACGACTGGAAACTTGCCCGTCAGCTCGCTGCTTGTTTCCACCGCGTTCCGCCGGACTCGATTGACCCATGGACTTTTATCCATCCTGAGGATACTTATTTCCCCGCCACCAAATATCATGCGATTGTATAGGTCAAGGGATGGACGATCACCTACATGTACAATGATGGCGACAAATCACGCCTTGATTTGTGGCAGTACTTACAAACCGCCCACAGTGAAGTCGAGCACCGACCGCGCTACCGCGCCTTCTTCGCCAATTACCTACATGCGATCTTTACGTCACCCCCGCTCAGTTGGATGGTGCCACACGCCGACAGCACTCCCGCCCCCCCCCCCCCCCCCCCTGCTGACATCTGAGACTCACCGCGCTACTTTCTACATTGTAACCCACAGTGTAGTAGGCGCATGGACACGCGCCTCCTTTCTTTTATGCACTATACCAGAACACGCTGGTTTTACCCCCACTCCACTGTCTATTGCTTCACACCTCTTAGTTTACATCAGTGTTATTATTCATTTTTTCCTACACCGTGTTAATAAAAAAAAATTGCTCGCCTTGTACGAGTGTAATGTCTCGTGTTATTTCCACCGGAAGGATGGCATTTCTGTTGTATTTAAACTTGTACCAATAAAGATATATTGTTCATTTACCCTGCTCCTTGTAAAAAATAAATAAAAAAGTGGAGGAAAAAAGGATGGATAGAGCGTCTGCCATGAAAGAAGGAGATCCCAGGTTCGAGTCCCGGTCGGAGCACACATTTTCACCTGTCCCCGTTGATACATATCAACGCCCGTCAGCAGCTGAAGGTAATCTATTCTAATGTTATTTATTGGTCCCTGTGCCCGCAATTTATCGCTCACAAATGGAGCTAGAGTGGTACTTCAATTCGGTGATGATTCTACGTTTTATCTACAGCTGAGATAACTGACAATATAAAACTGCAGGAAAAAATTTCTGACTGTATTGTCGTCCGTTGACAATCAACGAGAGATAATAATCTCTGAGTCTATACATTGTTCCACCAGCCTCTTGACAAGGCAATTATTTACTAAGGAAGTGTAAAATTATATCTATACCCCGCGTCACCTAAGTACAGAATGTACAAGGATTGAAAAGAAGGAGAACAGAGTAAGGAAATCTCTTGCTAGAAGATGATACTCGTAAACGGAAGACCGGATAAGGTTACCAGGTGGTACTTCAATGGAAAGAAAAATTGTGAGTTCATCGACTATATTATCGTTTTCAGCCCGCAGACTAGTCTCATGTACCTCTCCACACCAGTCTCTCTGTGTAAGTCTCTTTAGCTTTCCGTGTCTACGGTGACACACATCCACTTTAATCTTTTTCCTGTACTGAAGCCTTGGTCTCCCCCTACAATTTTTACCTCCTCACAAAATCTCCATAAATTATTGTATCAACTTATTCTTCTTTCATTCAGATTGTGTCATGTAGTTCTTTCCCGTACGGTTCAGTTCTGTAGACTACCTGTTCATTACCATTTTAACCTTCGGCATTTTTCCATAACACCAAGTTTCAAAACCATCTTTTTGCCTTCTTGTCTGTTCTGTTTTCGCCCATAGAGCTAGGGTTAGTAGTGGTAACTCAATGGATTCGGTGTCCGTAGAGTGGAGGTTCAAATCATCGTTAGGCCATTCTGATGTAAATTTTCTTTGGTTTCGCTGTATCGCTAAAGGCAAATGCCGTAAGAGTTCCCTTAAAAAGGCCGATTTCCTTCCCCCATCATAGTCTGTTCTGTACTTCTAATGGCCTCTTGTCGAGAGGGTATTAAACTACAGTTTAAAGTCAGTGTATCACTGCGATATGAGGCCTCACTACGGAAAATATTCTCAGAACACATTTTCTAGTACTTTATGTTCGCAGATAACTATACTCATTCTCATAGTTGCTTTTATTGCTTACCTCAATTTGCAACTCCGCCGTCTTTAACTCTGCCATCATGGGCTGTTTTTTCCCAAATATCAAAGCTCTCTTGGTTTTACTATTCTAATTCGATCATCACTTGAGTTCGTTGGGTTACATGCTATTACCCTTGTTTTACTTTACATTAAGTTTATCTTATACCTGTTTTCAAGACGTTATCCACACCCTTCAACTGCTCATCCACATAATCTGCTGTCTTTGATGCACCAGTAATGATATCGGAAAACCTTAAAGCTTGTATTTATTCTCCTTGAACTACAGTTTGTAGCCAAAATTTCATTTTGATTTCCTTTAATCTATGTACAGACTGCATAAGATGAGGGGGGTTAGGTTACAACCCTCTCTTGGTTACTTTTCAGTTTCTCCCTCCCATTCTTGCTGTTCTAGGGGTTGTACTCTGGTTTCTCTACAATTTCAGGTAGACTTAGATCGTACTTTTTCCCTGATAGCAATTTTAAGGAGAGTTTTCCTGCCAATACAGAGAATATAAATCAAACTATCGAGAGTTTTAAGTGTAGTTGGCATATAAATATAAAAAAATGCAATATGTATCAGATATGAGGGATAGCAGCAACGCATCAAGATAGCTCTTAATATGCATAAAGTTCTTCTGCATTGTTGGCCGTTGTAGAAAAATTAACTATCGTTTCGGGCGTTGTTGCAACTGAGTTTCATCATAATATTCCACATAATACTAAGGCAGTGCCACTCAGGCATGGTGAGTCAGGACGAAAGGCGGGGTCTACTTACTTTGATGGATTACAGTACTGGTTATTACGAACAAACAACTTCAAATAAACAGGTGCCCTTTTCTTAACCGTATCCGACGTACCGCTGTTTGAAAATTACTGGGTCAGTAGCATGTCCTTATTTACCAGTAATCAGATTCGAATACAACCAAATATTAGATTGTTATTTGAGACGTTTGCTTAAGAGAGAATCCTATAAGAGCAGGGAGGATAAAAAAAGAACTTCTGGGTCGTATTTTACACGCGTGTTCTCAAATTAAGAACCGTACTAATGAAGTCAGATCAGCAATTTAGCGGCTGAAAAATGCATTGTAGTTGACAGTGGACTTTTTGAAATCTTTCTTGAGGAAGTATACACAATTAAATAAAACATTTGATCACAATGTATCATTTACCATCATCTGCATTAGTCCTGTTCCCCACTATTTTCGTCAGTTTTCTCGAAAACTTTAAAAACAGTTCATATTTTAATAAGGTTTTTTTGTTCAGAATCACTAATACGGTCTCCTCTAAAAGCATGTTCCTTTCCTCATGAGTCACACAGTATACTAACGTTTCTCCTTGTCTCTGCATCCCCAAGCAAGGGTGTCATAAAACTCGTAACGGGTGTGAAGAACTAGGGTCGCTTATTTTATGAGCAAAATTCAGCCTAGCTCACGTTTTTATTTAAATTATATCATCGCTTTCCGGCAAATTTTCCCATATTGTGACCTAAAACTAGACTAAATAAAAATAAAGACATTAATTATTTCTTAACATCTAAGTTATGTATAGTAATATGTGAAAGATATACATTATCTGAGAATCAGGAGGGCTCTTGTTATTATCGACACATCGTAACGACCGAAAAAACAAAGAAACAAAAAAAAAGACCAAAAACTCCAAGATTTTGTACAGGGTGCTACACAATCAATGACGTAAATGGATTTTGTTGAAGGTACACGATACTAGAAGCAAAGAAGTCTGAGTAATCATAGACTCTGAAATACATGCCTAAAGACTTATGAGCACTTCTTCATCTCCGATGCTATGAAACAAATCTTTTTTACTGCATGCTCTTTGCTTTACATATTCTAGACGTGGTGGTAGGTGCCAAAAACAAGATAAATTGTTCACTAAACATGGGCTCTAAAGTGCATTCTTTAAGGGTTGTGTGCAATTGATCATCTTTGCTGCTGTGAAACACATCTCTTCTATTGAACAATTGCTCACAATTCTTAAGGAATGTACTTTAAAGTTCATGTTTACTTATACCATTTTGCTTCCTGACTCGTGTACTTTCAACTGCATGCATTTATGATAGTTGTATAGCGAAGTGTCACTAACATATGGTAGTTGCATATCGTGTAATTAATGATGAGTGCTCTTTTGTTACTGGTTCTCTTGCTGCAAAGACTTAAACTCGAGTAAAATGTATAAAAATGTAAGAGTTTAAAAATGAAGGTATTTGTTTGCAATACGGAAGGCTGATTCTTTTCTTGCATGTCCCATACCTGACGAACACCACTTGCAACGGTAGGCGAAATCTGGTTTATTTTTGCAAAGTAACGCAGTCAGCAATCAGAAATTAACTTCGACCGCGAAACCTGTAGGCGTAGGATACCTGGGAAAAGGAAAAACATTTCGATGTACACGTATTACGTTTGTCTAACCTAATATTTGATAGGTACCCTGAGTTGTGTTTGTAGCTGGCGAGAATGTAACCCTTTAGAATGACCGTTCCAACGTTCGTAACGTCGCTTCCCTGACTGGTAGTAAAATACACAGGCAGCCATAACGTGCTGTGTGTCGCGCGCCGCTGAAAATTCCCTCGCTCGCTGCATCCCTCCAAGAATTTAATTCAGTTATTTCATAACTCTGAGCTCAGACGGAAGAGGGCGCATCGAATATTGAGTTCGCTTCAGTCCCAAAGGGAAGGGCGTGGCACATTGTTTTCTACTCTGCTGCTTCTCTCCGTCGCTGTAATCGTGTTCCACGAACATTAATTCTACTTTAAAGGGACGCGCTTTGAATCCCCAAAAAGATGAATCGTCTCAGCGTCGCTCTACGTTGATAGACTTGTTTCACTATAGAAGAGGTATAGGAAATCTTCAGTAATATCCACTTCACAGATCTGAGAGCGCACTTACAGTTCCTACATCTCATTATAAACCTGCACGTTATTTAGAGTTATAGTCAATTTCCTTAGTGTTTTCTTGGATTACGTAGCCCACACAAATTGTTCATTAGATTGCAAATAACTGTTAAGAAATCACACAGAATATGATAATTTCAAGGATATACAAGGATTATCCATAATGTAACAAGTGATATGTGAAATGTTGACGGGGAGGGGGGGGGGGGAAGGAGCAGGACACAGGGCATGGGGAGTGAGAGTGGAGTGGGTTCTAAATGGGTACCACACGTGGACTATCATCTGTGTGGAAGTTTGCTGCTGTCGTGTGGAAAACGTAGTGATTCGAAATACCGCAGTCTTGGAGTATTGTAGTAGCAAACATTTCTGTTTTAATTGGAAAAAAAATTGAAAATGGGCAAATGCTTCGTGAAATGTTCTGAAAGTAAGAAATAAAAGAGATTGGACATGTGACGATTGATACTCGAAATCAGATACAACAAATGAGGTTCGACAAATGTTTCTCCAGTCTACTTTATTCCTTAGTTTTAGTTTTCAAGAAATCCAGCGGGATTCTGGAAAATATATTGTGTTCGAACATTATGAGTTACAAATGTTTTATTTTTATTCCAGTCTTTGTTCATAATATATATTCCTTTGACGGTGACCGGTTTCAGCCAGTAATGCCCATCTTCAGATCTACAATATAAAAAATATATACACCTAGTGGGCAGTCTATCTTCCAACACAATACAGCATTTCATATCACAATATACTATCATACAACCTGGGAAATGCACAGATGAAATAAGGTAAAGCGTACCTGTGCTACACCTTGTCCTAATGTGAGAAGGCCGTAATGGTAACGTCAGAGTATATAAATATACTCAACTCACCATAGTCACATAGATCTAAAATATGGTGAAAATAGGCCACATCGTCCATACAGTAATTTTGCACCTGGCGTTATTGTACAAAACCTATTGAAGTGCAGTAGCTGCCAGAAATCTGTTTGCCTGCATCCTTCAAGATGTCGCTACTGTGTGCTTCGATGTAGTCATCAATTACGTAAGAAACATAATTTGATAAAAACACATTAGATAAAAAATATGTAGCAGACTTTTAAAATCTGACAGTACTGGCTAACTGTTCATATTCGCGACTATTTCGCAGGTGGTGAAATAATGAATTACCTCGAAGGGTACGGTCTATTGAAACAGTCAGCACGGATTTGGAAAATATCGTTCTTGTGAAACACAACCAGCTCTTTACTCACACGAAGCTTTGACATGCTACTGAAAAGGGATTTCAAATTGATCCCATTTTATAGATTTCTAGAAGGCTTCTAACACTGTACCTAACAAGCGGCTTGTAGTCAAATTGCGTGCTTAAGGAATATCGTGTCAGTTATTTGACTGGATTCGTGATTTCCTGTGAGAGAGGTCACAGTTCGTAGTAATTGAAGGAAAAAAACTTTGTGTTCTGCCTTACGGCAGGTGTTGTCATGGGGGAGCCTCGTCAGAGAGGTCCACCGCATGAGCGTCTAGGGAAGTGATTCCAGTGGTGGTTTCCCGTTGCCTTCCACTGATGATGATGAAATGATAATGAAGGCAACACAACACCCAGTCCGTGAGCGGAGAAAATCTACGAACCACCCGGGAATCGAACCCGCGCCCCTTGGCGTGACAGACCGCCGCGCTGACCACCCAGCTATTGACGGAAAGTCATCGTGCAAAACAGAAGTGATTTCTGGCGTTCCCAGAGATAGTGTTGTAGGCCCTCTACTGTTTCTTATCTACATAAACGAATTAAGAGAGAATCTGCGCAGCCGTCTTAAGTTGTTTGCAGATGATGTCGTTTATCGTCTACTAAAGTAATCAGAAGATGAAAACAAATTACAAAACGATTTAGATATGATATCTGTATGGTGCAAAAATTAGCAATGACACTAAATTATGAAAAGTATGATATCATCAACATGAGTGTTAAAAGGAATCCGTTAAACTTCGGTTATACGAAAAATCAGTCAAGCTAAAGGCCGTAAATTCAACCAAATACCTAGGTATTACAATTACGAACAACTTAAATTGGAAAGAACACATAGAAAATGTTGTGGGGCAGGTGAATCAAACACTGCGTTTTATTGGTAGAACACTTAGAAAATGCAAGAGATCTCCTAAAGAGACTGCCTACACCACGCTTGTCCGCCCTCTCTAGGAGTACTGCTGGCGGTGCGGGATCCTAACCAGATAGAACTGACAGGGTACATCTAGAAAGTTCAAAGAAGAGCCGCGCGGGGTTGCCGTTCAGTTAGCAGCGCCATGTAACTGATTGCGCGGCCTCTCCGGCCGGAGGTTCGAGTCCTCCCTAGGGTATGTGTGTGTGTGTGTGTGTGTGTGTGTGTGTGTGTGTGTGTGTGTTGTTCTTAACATAAGTTGGTTTCAGTTAGTTTAATTAGTGTGTAAGTGTAGGGACTCATGACGTCAGCAGTTGGCCCCTTACAAATTCACACACATTTGAACGTTTTTTTTTTTTCTTTTCAAGGAAGAGCAGCACGTTTTGTACTATAGACAAATAGGGCAGAGTGTGTCACTGACAGAAAACATGACTTGGGGTGGACATCACAAAAACAAAGGCGTTTTTCTTTGCGGCGGAACCTTCTCACGAAATTTTTATCACCAACCTTCTTCTCCGAATTCGAAAATATTTTGTTGACATCTATCTACCCAGGGAAAAACGATCATAATAATAAAATAAGGGACATGGGAAGTCTCACAACAAGGTATAGGTATTTGATTTACAGATCAAGAAAGAGCAGAGAAGTTTCAAAAAATGGTTCAAATGGCTCTGAGCACTATGGGACCTAACTGCTGAGGACATCAGTCCCCTAGAACTTTGAACTACTTAAACCTAACTAACCTAAGGACATCACACACATCCATACCCGAGGCAGGATTCGAACCTGCGACCGTAGGCGTCACGCGGTTCCGAACTGAGCGCCTAGAACCGCTCGGCAAACTCGGTCGGCACAGAAGTTTCAGTTAGTACTTTGATTTCACGTTCATTTTATTTTTCAACGTGAAAGGAAGAATTCCACAGATTTTTCGTCAAAAGGCTTCTTTTGTGCAGTACAGCTAGGCCTTGAAGACATGACATTTTGACACTTCATTTTCATATCTAGCAGCTGCTGTTAGCAAAATACTTCAATTTTCCCTCGAATTATTAATTTAGATTGTCTTAATCACCCTGATTATTTTACAGAAGTTAAGACTTTTTTTCAGGGCTAGGTATCACGCAGTTTGATATCCTTACACAGTGTTGTTCGGCTATGAAAATTAGGACAGAAATCCATTGTGTTTTCTGGAGACTCTTGGTTCCGCTCCGCTCAAACATTTGAGCGAAAAGTATGGAAATATAACTCTACGTGTAGAGAACGGCGTTAACTGTCTATGTTTGGTTTAAATACTTCAGGGTGGAGACGAAATTTTGAAATATATTTTCGTCATCGAGACAAAAATCGTTATTTGAAATATTTCATAAAAGTAATCGGTTTCGGTTCGAATAAGGCATCTTCAGTTCTTGAGGAGGAGCAATAGTATGTTTCAATATTAGAAGCAAACGCTATCATTGAGACGTTTTATTGAATGATATCATCTCCACGAGCACTGCATAGCTCAACCAATACTTCTTTATCAAACCTTCACACGTGACGGGAAAAATCCACAGTCAACAATCAGAATAATACATCCAGAAGTAATAGTTGTTACGTACAAACACCATTCTATAAATTCCTCTTGTTTGTCGTAATGGGCAAGTAGATTGCTGAATATTTAAAAAATTGTGAAGGCAACAGATGTAACAAACTTCATTGAGTCGTGAAATGTTCTTCGTGCTTGGATATAAAGATAATTTCCATTTCAGCACAACCGGACAAAGCATATAGGAGTAAGTTACCTAGTGTCTGTAAATAAAGAAACATTACGCAGTGCATTTCAGAAAACACATTTAAATGTTGGTTGCTTAAAAGAAGATATTATTTTGTCTAGAAAAGAGAAACGTCTATCTCCACATGATGGGATTTGAGAGCGCCAGCACTGGATGTTAGCGAACCTGTTCTTTAACGTTCCACGATATTTTTTCTTGCCTTGGTCTGGTTCCTACAACTGCCACGGAAATATGCCATCAGTGGGACGCAATGCAGGATTTTGATATCCCCATGCTAATAGTGATCGGTTTCACTTGGCATCAGGCGTCTTCAGTTTGTGACGAGAAGCAATAGTATGTTTCAATATTAGAAGCAAGTGCTGTCATTGAGGCATTTTATTGAATGATATTATCTTCAGGAGCACTATCGTACATCGTCATTCACATACCGGGTGGCTGCAATTGAAGTGCAGCTAGCTATTCACAAAGCTTCAAAAAAAAAAAAAAAAAAAAAAAAAAAAAAAAAAAAAAAAAAACTCTGAGCACTATGGGACTTAACTTCTGAGGTCATCAGTCCCCTAGAACTTAGAACTACTTAAACCTAACTAATCTAAGGACATCACACACATCCATACCCGAGGCAGGATTCGAACCTGCGTCCGTAGCGGTCGCGCGGTTCCAGACTGTAGCGCCTAGAACCGCTCGGCCACCCCCGCCGGCTCACAAAGCTCCAGTTTCGGTTGTAATTATCGTATGGCAGCGAAACGTGGTAGATATGTTAATGCGTTAATGCGGAACCGGTTTACGCTGGAAAAATATTAGTTATAGTTTTGACCAGCAGGTGCAAATCTGGAGCTGTGAATGGAAGAAAGATGTATAGAATACGTATTAAAAAGGACGTGGACAGAAGTGAGAAAGCATACAGCTGATTTCATTATCAACTGTTGCTTACAAGAGTTCCTTCAATATGAGCACAGGAGATGTCGAAGAGTTGCTGCTGCCGTAAAACAAAATCATCCACAATTGTTGTTGTTGTTGTTGTTGTCTTCATTCCTGAGACTGGTTTGATGCAGCTCTCCATGCTACCCTATCCTGTGCAAGGTTCTTCATCTCCCAGTACCTACTGCAACCCACATCCTTCTGAATCTGCTTAGTGTATTCATATCTTGGTCTCCCTCTACGATTTATACGCTCCACGCTGCCCTCGAATCCTAAATTGGTGATCCTTTGATGCCTCAGAACATGTCCTATTAACCGGTCCCTTCTTTTTGTCAAGTTGTGCCACAAACTCCTATTCTCCCCCATCCTATTCAATACTTCATCATTAGTTATGTGATCTACCCATCAAATTTCCAGCATTCTTCTTTTTATTTCTTTTCCATGGACTTTAATACCTACACCGAATTTTTCTTTTGTTTCCTTTACTGCTTGCTCAATATACAGATTGAATAACATCGGGGAGAGGCTACAACCCTGTCTCACTCCCTTCCCAACCACTGCTTCCCTTTCATGTCCCTCGACTCTTATAACTGCCATCTGCTTTCTGTACAAATTGTAAATAGCCTTTCGCTCCCTGTATTTTACCCCTGCCACCTTCAGAATTTGAAAGAGCGTATTCCAGTCAACATTGTCAAAAGCTTTCTCTAAGTCTAGAAATGCTAGAAACGTAGGTTTGCCTTTTCTTAATCTTTATTCTGAGATAAGTCGTAGGGTCAGTATTGCCTCACGTGTTCCAATATTTCTACGGAATCCAAACTGATCTTCCCCCGAGGTCGGCTTCTCCCAGTTTTTCCATTCGTCTGTAAAGAATTCGCGTTAGTATTTTGCAGCTGTGGCTTATTAAACTGATTGTTCGGTAATTTTCACATCTGTCGACACCTGCTTTCTTTGGGATTGGAATTATTATATTCTTCTTGAACTCTGAGGGTATTTCCAAAATTGCTCGCACTAATTCAGGCTGTATCTGAGCAACGCTTTCCTGTACTCTGTCCTTCAGATCACTTAGAGGGCGAACGTGTACCCGGTAAACGTAATCTTTTAGATATCCCGTGAGCCAAAAGTCACATTGATTCAGAGCAGGTGATCTTGTAGGTCACGCATCTGGAAAACCTCTGTGAGAAAACACGTTCGTTGAAGGTTGCACTAAGCAGACCATTCACTGCGCGAGCGACATGTGTTGCCCCGTCTCGCATGAAAACAGTGGTTTCCATACAGTTGCACTCTTCCAACGCAGGAAATAAGAAGAGGTCTCGAGAACGAGCAGACACCACGGCACGCCTGACAGTCCCTTTGAATGTATTCTCTTCAAGGAAAAACTGACTGAGGATAAAAGTTCTTGTGAATCTACGCTTTCCATTTCTGGCATTTGCCTTGCAAAGAGGGTGGCGTTCCGACTTCCTTGGTCAGAATCAGGGAATGGAAACTATTTTTAATTTAATTCTGCGACGACACGTCCCAAAAAAGAAAATGATAAAGCTAAGTGCATGTGCATATGTTAAAAAAATTGAATTTTGTGTGAAATCTTATGGGATTTAACTGCTAAGGTCACCAGTCCCTAAGCTTACTACACACTACTTAACCTAAATTATCCTAAGGACAAACACACACACCCATGCCCGAGGGAGGACTCGAACTTCCGCCGGGACCAGCCGCACAGTCCATGACTGCAGCGCCTTAGACCGCTCGGCTAATCCTGCGAATATGTATTTATTAGTGTCGATAGAGAGGAAACTCCGCGACTTGTTTGACATATGCATTGCACCTGTGTCTGTATGTTACTGTAAATATACTGCAAGGCAGTAATTCCAAATTCTTTAATAAATGCGCGCGGTATGTGCACGTGAAAAGCCAATACTTTATTATTAATAAATTATTTTCTGCAGAGGATTCTTTCGCCGAAGTAAGACGTTTCCATAAAATACACTGATGGAAAAAAATCTCACCACCAAAAGCAAAAATAATAATAAATTCAGAGTAATGAAATTTCTGGAACAGATTTTCCTAGATAAGGTATTTAAGTGATTAACATTAGAAGATCACAGGTTAACGTAAGTGTGAGATAAGAGATTGCAAATGTGGAATGCTGGCACATTAATATCCGGTGTAACCGCCAGTATGTTGAATTCAAGCGTGTAAACGTGCAAGCGTTGTGATGTTCAGATGCTCCATGTCAGTTTTTGGGATGGAGTTCCATTACTTTTGCACTCAGTCGGTCAGACTCTGGAGTTGTCGTGTGATGATGTCCCTCATGTGCTCGATTGGAGTCAGATCCTGTGATCGAGTAGGCCAAGGCAGCATGTCGACATTTTGTAGAGCATGTTGGGTTACAACACTGGTATGTGGGCGAGCGTTATCCTGCTGGAGAACACTCCCTGGAACGCTGCTCACGAACGGGGCAGCATAACAGGTCGAATCACCAGACTGACGTGAATTTTTTGCCTCCAGGCTGCTTGGTAAAGCCACGAGAGTGCTCCTGGTGTTATCTGAAATCGCACCCCAGAGGGGACTGATGACCTTCGCTGTTTAGTCCCCCTTACACGTCCCAACAACCACCACCACCACCACCACCGCACCCCAGATCTCAACTCCAGGTATAGGTCCAGCATGTAGCATGCAGTCAGGTTGGTTGCAGGGACCCCAACTCACCTCCTCCTAACCACACAAAGCCATCACTGATACCGAAGCAGAACCAATTTTCCTCAGGAAACACAACAGACCTCCACTCTCGCTTGACACCACTGAAGTCGGAAATGGGGTCAGAGGAATACACGCTACAGGGCGTTTGGCTCACAGATGTCCTTCCAGTAACCAGTTGGTAACAGTTCGTTATGTCGCTGCAGATGCAGTACGATGTGTCAGATCCACACGCCGAATACAATGTCTTCCTTCTCGGTTATGTCAAGCGGCCGTCCGGAACACGGCCTTCTTGCGACCGCACATTCTCGTGTCCACCGATGCCAGCATACATGTACAGTGGCTACATTCCTGTCAAGGCTTTCTGCAGTATCGCAGAAGGAACGTACACCTTCTCTTAGCCGTTTTATAGGATCTTGCTCAAACTGAGTGAGGCGTCTATGTCGGCGCGTTTCTCACCTTAAAGGCATTCTAGATTAACAACTTACGGCGGTACCTAATGGTTACTGCTAGTGTACTGGCTCTTGCTAATCAACAGTCCACACGTGCGAACCTGTTGCTGCTTTGCCTGGTATTGCTCCTACCTCAGGTACTTGGGCTATGCGCGGCTCTATTTGAAAGATTAGCTGGACGTAGTCGTAGGGCCAAGTTCCGGACTTCTGCTCCTTGACAGAAGCGTCTTTCGGTTTTCTTTTCAATTGTGGTCTTCGCTAACACGTGCGACTGACCACTTTTAAACTGGCACAGTTTTTTAATAGCACTTGCAATCAGTATTCGAATAACGGGACTGGCAAAATAGTAAACTGTTCATTAAATAAATACCCAAGTATGACAAAATATGAGATATTCGTGCTGTATTCATTTGCTGTGTGACTGAGGTGAAAACGGTATTCTGACAAACATTTGCGTAATAAAAAGGTAGGAAAACCGTAATAAACGAATAAATAAAATAGTTACAAAAACGTAGATTTCAGGACTATAGTTATAGTACAATGCTACCCTCTGAAATATATTGTGTTGAAACTGCATGGAGCGTTTAAAAGCTGTTAATTCAGAGGTTCATTGTGAAAATATTTATTCACTATGAAATACTAACTTCTGCAGTTTCAAAGACATTGAAATTTTGCTTTGTCACTGGGGGTCTGAGACCGTAGTTGTATTCAGATTAGCTTTAACATTCGTCTGTAAATTGTTACAGATTCTGAAAGAGCTGTGCGTAGCCTTCTTTCACCTTATCTAACACTCCCCTATTTTTTATGCCTGTCCTGCACAAAGGCCACGTGAGTAACAGGCGTCCAGATTCCCAGATTTGCGATTTACCCATTTCTGGCGACGCCGCTCGTCTTGGTACCGGACCTTTTGCAGCATGCCATGAGCCGTGGGTGCGCCAGCATTCGGCCACACAACAAATTCGTCTTACCTCGTACCAATACGGGGTAGCTGATTAGCGCGCCTAAATACCATATCTGGTCTCAGAGGTAACAAACGCTCACGACCTTCACACCGTCCTCTTACGGGTGGTGCTGTCGCCACTCTTACGCGACTGGTCTATATCTCAATAGATATCATCATTCAGAGGTAGAAACACGCCTACCAGCTTTCGTTTATGTCGTCCATCTATTTCTTGGTATTGCAGTTATTAATCCGCACATCATCCGTCAATGAAAACGTACACAATATCTTTGTGGTGAGCTTTAGAGTGTATACCCTGGCTTTTTATTCCGTTTTAAGCACAGTATCTCAACGACCGACCCAGTTGTCTTCTTCAGATTCTGCGAGTTTGGTCGACCCCTACCCTTCACTGAACTCCAGCCAGAATGCCTTGTTTGTGTTTCGCTGCTATTTATAGCTGAGTTCTGCACCTGGCACCTGCTATATCGTTTTTATTTTCACAGCCCGCACTCGTATTCCGTAAAAGACACATCCAGCGTTTTCCAGCTCTAGTTGGTGAGATGGCCAATGAGGTCCTCGAAAACCGACCGTCAGTCCCCAGCACTGTTTCAAACTGAAACCCCCGTACCTGTTTATTAGGTATTTTGTATCCCAGGTGGACTAATTATAAAACAAGAGATTCTCTGTGCAGTACCGAGGAGGAAAGGGATATATGGAAAACTTTATGTATAAAACGAACAAGAGTATGGAAAAAACGTTAACATGTTGGGGAACACCTCCAGTGGCACTAGAGGGAGTTACAGAAAAATTGTAACGGGATAATGAGTTTGAACTAAAACCTAAACTCCATCTGATCAGGCCTCGAAAGGGCCAACGGTACCGACCAGTCGCCGTGTCGTCCTTAGCCAACAGGCGTTACTTGATGCGGGTACGGAGGGGCATGTGGTCAGCACGCCGCTCTGCCTGTCGTATGTCAGTTTACGAGACCGGAGCCGCTTCTTGTCAGTCGAGTAGCTCCTCAGTTGGCCTCACAAGGGCTGCACCCCGCTTGCCAACAGCGAACGGCAGAACGGGTCGTCACCCATCCAAGTGCTAGCCCAACCCGACAGCGCTTAACTTCTGTGATCTGACGCGACCGGTGTTACCACTGCGGCAAGGCTTTTGGCAAAGAGTATGAACTACATCAAACAAATTATTGACAGCAGCTGATGTTAGTGTTACTAAGAGAGCAAAAAATTGGCAGCGGAGATAAACTCGTGACTGGTAGCATCAAACAAGTGAGAAGAGACAATAAAATTCTTCTGGGTATAAGGCTGTAATGTCAATGTTTAAAATTCCCTGACGTTCCGGCCACAGTTACAAATGGCTATCCTATGGGTGTTATTGCTAAAGGGAATAAGACCCTGCCGATGGCCATTTATAACAGTGGTCGAAACGTCGGAGAATTTTAGACATTTACCATGTGATCAGATACTCAGAAGAATTTTATTGATTGTGGCAATGGATACAGAAGCCTACACTTGTAAGTCACAAGAATGATGACCATGTCGAACCACTAAACTACGCTAACTCCCGAAGCTTCCACATGATTTGTCATCTCCTACTAACATGTTGTTGTTGTTGTTGTTGTTGTGGTCTTCAGTCCAGAGACTCGTTTGATGCAGCTCTCCATGCTACTCTATCCTGTGCGAGCTTCTTCATCTCCCAGTACCTACTGCAACCTACATCCTTCTGAATCTGTTTAGTGTATTCATCTCTTGGTCTCCCTCTACGATTTATACGCTCCACGCTGCCCTCGAATCCTAAATTGGTGATCCCTTGATGCCTCAGAATATGCCCTACCAACCTATTTATGCCACAAATTTCTTTTCTCTACAATTCTATTCAATATCTCCTCATTAGTTATGTAATCAATCCATCTAATCTTCAGCATTCTCCTGTAGCACCACATTTCAAAAGCTTCTATTCTCTTCTTGTCTAAAACATTTATCGTCCACGTTTCACTTCCATAGATGGCTACACTCCATACAAATACTTTCAGAAACGACTTCCTGACACTTAAATCTATACTCGATGTTAAAAAATTTCTCTTCTTCAGAAACGCTTTCCTTGCCATTGCCAGTCTACATTTTATATCCTCTCCGACCATCATCAGCTATTTTGCTCCCCTACTAACATAGCTGAATGAAACTGGGACATTACATACAAAGAACTGCTACAGCACAGCACAGAAGATAACTGGCAGAGATACGCTGCGAGACGAACAGAAATGGAACTTTTATAGAAATACCGCGATTTATGATGGTCCTGTGGACTTTACAGAAGGCGGGATACGGTTCTTCAAAGGCTGTGTGATCATCACAGACAGCAAAGCATCCTCTGTAAAGTGCCCTCACACTGTCCACCAGCACGACTAACAACTGTTGAACGTTCGTTGGCGGATGTAGACATTTTGCAGTACATCTCTCCAATGCATCCCACCCATCCTCGATGGGAGTTTAGTCGATGGAACGGGCAGGGCAGTCCGTTCAACGGATATCCTCGGTTCCTACAGCTTCTCCACCTGCTGGCACGAATTGTCATCCATGAAACTGATGTTCAAATGTGTGTGAAATCTTATGGGACTTAACTGCTAAGGTTATCAGTCCCTAAGCTTACACACTACTTAACCTAAATTATCCTAAGGACAAATACACACACCCATGGCCGAGGGAGGATTCGAACCTCCATCGGTACCAGCCGCGTGGTCCATGACTGCAGCGCCTGAGACCGCTCGGCTAATCCCGCGCGGCTGATGAAACTGAAACCAGGGCCAAATGCACCCATGGGAAGATGGACATGGTGAAGGAGCACACAGTCACAATCGCGTTGACCTGTGACTGTACAGTGTCTGAAGATTAGAAGCTCAGTGCGCCCGCGCTACATTCTGTTACGTCACACCATAACATCTGAACCACGGAAACGACCAGGTTCGGCAATTTTGCTGGGTGTATTACGTGTTCCCACCGCTCGCCATATGACGATACGTCCACAACTAATACTCGGAATGTATCTGTTCTCATGCGAGAAGAGCACGCGACCTGACTCTTCGTCGAACCAGCGCTGCTATTGCCAGCGTCGCAAACGGTGCGCCGATGTGCGGTTGTCAACGGAACACAATATGCTGCTCGTTGGGCGAAGAGAGAAACCACCATGCAGTCACTGTGCCACTGGAAAACATGAGATTACGTGCCTTAAATTCCTGTTAAATGTGGTTGGAATTGCACACGCTGTTCGTTGTCAGTTTCTTCTTGCCTGTTGCACAGCCGGCCGGGGTGGCCGAGCGGTTCTAGGCGCTACAGTATGGAACCGCGCGACCGCTACGTCGCAGGTTCGAATCCTGCCTCGGTAATGGGTGTGTGTGATGTCCTTAGGTTAGTTAGGTTTAAGTAGTTCTACGTTCTAGGGGAGTGATGACCTCAGAAGTTAAGTCCCATAGTGCTCAGAGCCATTTGAACCATTTTGAAACTGTTGCACAGTGAAGCTGTCATCTGCTGCTGTAGTTAGAGTTGCGCTATACCAGAACCACGGTTTTAGTAGGTTTGATACACTGCATGAATGACACAGTAAATGGGAAGATTACTGGTAGTATTGGTAATTAAAGAAATGTAAATGAATGTGTAAGAGAGAAGCCGGAAACTGACAAGTCGTCTTTGTTTTATGTTCGTTTGATTGTTTTGCACATCATGAGGACTGTACGTCATTTAGCGTTAGTCCATTGTGTATTTTACATCTTTACTTATATAAATTGCGCTTATTAAATAATGAAATTTTGCTGATCGCATAATTTCTGAACTTTTATGTAACCAAAGCAATTACTTTTGATGTAAGTACAACTTAGCCATTGACAAAAAAAAATTATATCATTACTGTTATTATTTTACACTCAGTAGATCGTTCTTCGTCATGATCAAGTGGAAGAATTTCTTATTACTGATAGATGCGAATGTTGAATGTTGTTTATGAATAACAGAAACAAAAAAAATGTTTCAAATGGTTCTGAGCACTATGGGACTTAACTTCTGAGGTCATCAGTCCCCTAGAACTTAGAACTACTTAAACCTAACTAACCTGAGGACATCACACACATCCATGCCCGAGACAGGGTTCGAACCTGCGATCGTAGCGGTCGCGCGGTTCCAGACTGTAGCACCTAGAACCGCTCGGCCACCCCGGCCGGTTTAACAGAAACATGCTTTATGTACATTTGACGAAGTATTCAAGAGATATCTGTCATATTTTTTAGTTTTCTTTCTTATTTTGCCTTTTTGCTGAGGAAATTGCGTTATGTAGCGCTATGTGATAAATCTGTATCGTTTCCTTTATTTTTACTATAATATCCCTCTGTTTCACGTAACAAATCAACTATTTTCGAATAGAATCTGAATTACAGACGGACATTTTCTATTTTGCTATAAATACCCCATATTTTAAAGGAACAGTACGTAAAACAAAAATGTTTCGTACATTGGAAAAAATGGAAATGAAGTCCCATGCTTCTTTACAGAGCGTAGGGGAACGATGCGGGAGACCCGCACCGCCTTACTAGGCAGGATCCTAATGGAGGTGGTTTGCCGTTGCCTTCCTCCGACCGTAATGGGGATGAATGATGAGTTTCGTACATTACCTAGCCCTTTATACATCCTTACTCAGTTTCTTGACGGTTCACCAAATCCAGTTTTTAGGGGAATTTAGTAAGACTCTTATCGCATACCTGAAGAAAGAAATCGTTATGACCTAACGCCCGATACGTATGCAACACTCCTAACATAGAAGTAATGTCGGTGCGAACTTAACCGATGAAAGCTACTAGGTAAAATATCGTAGTCTACGGTAGCCGATGCTAGTTTTGCAGCTCAAGCTGTTACTGACCGTGGTCGACCACCTCATCTCCTTCGAGTAGCAATGCCTGTGGTTGGCAATTCTTCTTCCCATGCATTTAAAACATATCTGCTAGGAATTCTATACTCCTGGGCTACACTCGTCACACATCGTTCACCTTTCCCGATTATTCTTTCTCCTCTGAAGTCATCCAGATGTTGTCTCCAGGCCACGTTGCAATGATGGAGAGCAACGCCACAGAGCACGATAACCGCTCACTGATTGACACAAATTCTCTTTCTTCGTCCCTTCAGCTGCGTCACATTGCAGTGCCTGATGTATTTGGCGCTATAGTCACGCTTACGTCCTGAGCATGTCAACACGCTCCCGCACGTTCATTCGGTTTCAATGAGTAGTTGATACGTTACGTTATCAATCTCGGCCTTAAATTTTGCTGAGTAGCTTCCGACAGCGAGATGTTGCCTCCTCTTCTTCGCCTCCACGTTTGTGCGCAGACCGCCGGTGGAGCCGCAGCGGCTGAGAGAGAGAGAGAGAGAGAGAGAGAGAGACAGAGAGAGAGAGAGAGAGAGGAGAGTCCGTGGCGCAGAGCGGAGCGGGGATCAATGCTCGCTGCGCCCACGCCTATTGTTATGCGCCGCTGCAGCCGCAGCACGCAGCACGCAGCACGCCTCGCATCTGTGACTCTCATCTGCTGCAGTCGATATGGTGGCCAGCAAAATCGTACTGTCCAAACACGAGACGCTTTAGTCGTAACACCCGTGAGCGATTGAATTGGGGACAGCTGCATTGTCGGCGGCGAACCTTCCCGCCGCGTCGTGAAAAGGCGCCATACACCGTGTCACGTGACTGGGATATTGTCTGGCGACTATCGTGCGCCAGTAGAACAACACCAGGAATATCAGGGCATTTCGTCGTAGCCATGCCATGCTCACCTGTGCGCCTCATAGGTACACTCCGAGATGGAACAGGCACTGGACATTCATGTACCGGAGATTCACTGGACTTTCGGCGTGTCTACATCTACATCTACATCCATACTCCGCAAGCCACCTGACGGTGTGTGGCGGAGGGTACCCTGAGTACCTCTATCGGTTCTCCCTTCTATTCCAGTCTCGTATTGTTCGTGGAATGAAGGATTGTCTGTATGCTTCTGTGTGGGCTCTAATCTCTCTGATTTTATCCTCATGGTCTCTTCGCGAGATATACGTAGGAGGGAGCAATATACTGCTGGACTCTTCGGTGAAGGTATGCTCTCGAAACTTTAACAAAAGCCCGTACCGAGCTACTGAGCGTCTCTCCTGCAGAGTCTTCCACTGGAGTTTATCTATCACCTCCGTAACACTTTCGCGATTACTAAATGATCCTGTAACGAAGCGCGCTGCTCTCCGTTGGATCTTCTCTATCTCTTCTATCAACCCTATCTGGTACGGGTCCCACACTGTTGAGCAGTATTCAAGCAGTGGGCGAACAAGCGTACTGTAACCTACTTCCTTTGTTTTCGGATTGCATTTCCTTAGGATTCTTCCAATGAATCTGAGTCTGGCATCTGCTTTACCGACCATCAACTTTATATCACCATTTTAAATGACCCCTAATGCGTACTCCCAGATAATTTATGGAATTAACTGCTTCCAGTTGCTGACCTGCTATATTGTAGCTAAATGATAAGGGATATTTCTTTCTATGTATTCGCAGCACATTACACTTGTCTACATTGAGATTCAGTTGCCATTCCGTGCACCATGCGTCAATTTGCTGCAGATCCTCCTGCATTTCAGTACAATTTTCCATAGTTACAACCTCTCGATATAACACAGCATCATCTGCAAAAAGCCTCAGTGAACTTCCGATGTCATCCACAAGGTCATTTATGTATATTGTGAACAGCAACGGTCCCATGACACTCCCCTGTGGCGCACCTGAAATCACTCTTACTTCGGAAGAGAATGACATGCTGCGTTCTGTTATCTAGGAACTCCTCAATCCAATCACACAATTGGTCTGATAGTCCATGTGCTCTTACTTTGTTCATTAGACGACTGTGGGGAACTGTATCTAACGCCTTGCGGAAGTCAAGAAATACGGCATATACCTGTGAACCAGTGTCTATGGCCCTCTGAGTCTCGTGGACGAATAGCGCGAGCTGGGTTTCACACGACCGTCTTTTTCGAAACCCATGCTGACTCCTACAGAGTAGATTTCTAGTCTCCAGGAAAGTCATTGTACTCGAACATAATACGTGTTCCAAAATTCTACAACTATTGAGTCTTCAGTCTTCTTACTTCTTTGATGTCGCGCGCCACGCATTGCTCTCCTGTGGCAGCCTTCCCATCTCAGAGTGGCAAATACATCCAACGTCCTGAGTTACACCGACGAAAACAAATCGTGAACTGTGCGACATAGACGAAAGTTAGTAGGCGTGTTTCTACTGAAGGACGATGTCTGTTCAAATTTCGCGCCAGTCGCAATACAGTGGCGCTAGTGGTTGATGTTACTTAAGACTGCCTTAAATGCGACAAAGACGCCGTTATCAACGCCTCACTGAGTTTGAACGAGGTCACGTAATAAGGCTACGAGAAGCTGGATGTTCATTCTGTGTCACTACAGACAGACTCGTTAGGACCGTAGCCACTACACGTAATTGGTGGCAGGAGTGGTCACAAGAACACCGGACTCGGACAGCCACGTGGCGCTATCGACAGCGAAGGCGACCGTGTCCGGCGTATAACTCGGACGCACGTACTGCATCTGCAGCAGTAATTTTAGGAGCAGCGGGCACCACAGTGACACAACGAACTGTTACAAATCGGTGACTTCAAGGACAGCTCCAAGACAATCTCCCTGTAGCGTGCAATCCACTGATCACAAGTCAACGCCATTTGCGACTTCGGTAATGTCAAGCGAGAGCTCGTTGAAGGCCAGGATCTGTTTTGTTCTCTGACGAAAGCTGATTCTGCCTCGATGTCGGTGAGGGCAGTGTGCTGTTTAAAAAGAAGGCGAGTTGAGAGCTCGAAACCAACCTGTTGGCGTGCTAGACACACCGGACCCACACCCGGAGCTATGGTCTGCGCTGCGATTTCGTGTGACAGCACTTTCGTGGCTATCCCACGCACCCTGGCTGCAAAACTGTAAGTCAGTCTGGTGATTCGACCTGTTGTAGTGACATTGAAGAACAGATTCGAGGGGGTGCTTTCCAGCAGGATGACGCTCGCCCACAACATGCTCTACAGATCGTCGAAATGCTTCCTTGGCCTACTCGATAACCAGATCTATATGCAATCGAGCACATTTGGGACACCATCGGACGACAGCTCCAGGGTCGTCCGCAAACAGCAGTAACCGTCCCTGTACTGACCGAATCAGTGCAACCGGAATGAAACACCATCCTACAGACTGACATCCGGCACTTGTACAATACAATGCATGTACGATTGCATGCTTGCAGTTTACATTTTGGCGGTCACCGTGGTTATTAATGTTCCAACATCTCGCATTTCCAACGTCTTATCTCGCGCTTACATTAACCAGTGATCTTCCAATTTTAGTAACTTAAATACGTTGCCTAGACTAATGTATTTCCGGAGTTTCAGTACCCTACATTAATTATTTTTTGATGTTGCGTTTTTTCCGTCAGTGTACCAACTGGATTTATAACGATCTCTGTTTTTCTCTACACTTTTCATCCTCTTCGACTCCCTCTAATAGTTACCTTGTAACTTATTCCTTGATACCTTATTATCCAGTCCCTTCTCCTTGTTATGTTCGCCATAAGTTCCCTCTTTCGCCGATTCTATGTAGAAACTCTTCATTCCTTACTTTACCTTCATTCCTTATGCACCCTATCAACAGCCTTCGGTCTCATCCCATCCCAGACGCTTGGTTTCTCTTCTTTTACGGTTTTCCCGATGATTAATGATTCACCGCCTTACAACGCTGAGCTCTAGATACACGATGTCAGAAATTTCTTTCTCGGATTAAAAGCACGTGGTTGATACCAGTAGACCTCATTTGGCTAGTGCTTGTCTACTTTTGATGTCTGTCTTGCGGCATCCGCCGTATTTTACTTCGCTGCCAAGGAAGCATATTTCCTTAAATACATCAACTCCGCGGTTACCAGTTTTACTCTTTATCTCATTTCCGCTACGCCTCAGTTGTTTCCTCTTTCTTCGGTATAATCTAAATTCATATTCTATACTCATTACACTGTTCATTCCATTTGAGATTAAGGCCAAAAGACGGCATCCACGTCTCACATCTTTTTAATCCGAACATTTCGACCTTGGTTCTTCGTTCTTATTTTTCTCTCTTGGCTTGTTACTATTTCCAACATCTTTCACCATTCCACACTGTCGAACACTTTTTCTACGTAGGTAAATTATTTTGAAATGTCGTGATGATGTTTCTTCATTATTCTTTCCATTATCAGGCGCAATGTGAGAAATGCCGGTCTGGTGAATTCAACCTACCTGAAAACCAAATCGTATCTCGTCTAACAGCTCCTCAACTTCCTTTCTTATTCTTCTATATACACATTAAGACAAAAATCACACATTAGCAATAAACTGCTATGGGTCGCATGAGTGTTTTGTAAGCAGTCTCCTATGTGCAGTGACTGCATTTTGCCAATACCATGCCAATGAACGGAATCGTGCAAGCTGATTTACCTACAACTGATCCTATGTGATGATTTTACACTCTAAGACAAAAAGAAAAAGAATAAAAGAGAATAAAATAAGAAAATAAAGCTGTCGCACAACGAAGGAATTATCCAAATGGGACGGATATCGGTGGATTAAGGTGCATGGACAGACAAATAAATGATAACAGTTTCGGAAAAATTTATTGATTTTTTCAAGAGAAAGAGCTTCACAAATTGATCATGTCGGTAGCGCGTTGGTGAACCTCTGTCCCTTACGCAAGCAGTTATTCGGCTTGGCAATGATTGATAGAGTTATTCGCCGTCCTCCTGTGGGACATCACACGAAATTATGTTCAATTGGCGTGTTAGATCGTCAAAATTCCAAGAGGGTTGAAGGGTCCTGCGCATGATGGTGCAGACGAGAAATAACTTCCTAAAATGCAAGCGGGGCGTACAATATCGACGTATCGCTGAGCCGTCAGTGTGCCGCGGTTGACAACGAAATGGCCCCTGCTGTGGAAAGAAATGGTACCGCACACCATCAGTCCTGACTGTCGGGCGGATTGCGGCCGACAGTCAGGTTGGTATCCCACCGATGTCTGCGGTGTCTCCAGACGTCTTCGGCCTGCAATCTCATTGGCTGGAATAGAACCGTCTTCAGTGACGACCAGCGAAAAGACGTGCCTGAAGACGTCCTGGAGAATGGCGGGATATCAACCGGACTGTCACCCGTAAAACAGCCCAACAGCCAGGAGCCCTTTGGTTGTCATCCGCGACATCCCTACAGTACAGCGGTACGTCCACGGTATTCTACGCCCCCTTTTGCTGCCCTACAGGGCAAGCCATTCTGGTCTTACATTTCGCAAGATAATGACCGTCCGCACACGGCGAGAGCTTCTACTACTTGTCTTCGTGTTTGCCAAACCCTACTTTAGCCAGACAGGACTCTGGATCTCTCCTCTATTGAGAACGTTCCGAGCATCGTGGGCACGACCCTCCAACGATCTCAGGATTTTGACGATCTAGCGCGCCAATTGGACAGAATTTGTCACGATATTCCGCTGGAAGACGCCCAGTGTCAAGCTGAATAACAGCTTCCATGAGGGCCAGAGATGGACAGACGCGTTATCGACATGCTCAATTTGTGAAGCTCTTTCTCTTCAATAAATCACCCAAAATGGCTCAAATGGCTCTGAGCACTATGGGACTTAACATCTGAGGAAATCAGTCCCCTAGAACTTAGAACTACTTAAAGCTAACCAACCGAAGGACAACACACAGATCCATGCCCGAGGCAGGATTCGAACCTGTGACCGTAGCAGTCACCCGGTTCCAGACTGAATCACCTAGAACCGCTCGGCCACACTGACCGGCTTAAATCATACAATTTTTCTAAAATTGTGATCATTTGTTCGTGTGCACATGCACATCACAGCTACAGATTTCTTTCCTATTTGGATCATATTTGGAAAATTCCTTTCTGGTGCGTGCATCTTTTTTTTTCTGTCCAATCGCATAAAGGGTGTACCGCGAGTACCTCCACGAGAGAAAAACTGCCGCTTTTAGTCATCAGTTGTTGCGAGATTAGTGACTTCTTTCAATTGTTGCAGAATGTAACAGTAAATCGAGAGTCCGCAATGAAAATAGATCACTCGTCAATTTGGTCCTGGATTGTAAAATAGAAGCAGCATGGCCTCCTCATTATTGGGAACAGAACGACTGCCTCAGACATGTGCTTATGACAACGCGTTCTATAAAGCGCAGAGATTTTTATGAAAGCAAGTACACCATGGTTCAGTGCTCGAAACATGGGGAAACGTCACGTGGTCTGATCATTCCCAGTGCACGTGGATATGAGGTACTAAAACCACATAATGTGATACATTATTTTTAGCTAGTGGAGCCATTGTAGTGGATGAGAACGGATAATCTATAAAGGCAACTTTGGGAAAAAGATTGGTTAACGATAAGAGTTGACCTTGTCTTTAATAAATATTTTCTACACAAAATTTGAGGCAAAACCTGTCTCTCACAAATGCAAATATATCGCCTTTTTCCTTAGATCGTCGACATGTCTTGTGTTACTTCGTTTTATATTTCAAGGTACAACTTTTGAATAAGACATCTTGACTGCGTAATACATGAAAGTTTCCGTCGTCAAAGGAAGATTTTCTTCGTAAGCCGCAAGCTGATGCAAGGAACTCCACCGTCTCGTTTCCCCTGACTCATTGACGACTCACCCTTCCTTTCCAGCGAAACCGAGAGTGCTTAGTCATCAGCACATACGCGTTTGTCATATTCCAAAAACAACAGTGCGACTGGGCAGAATGTAGACTATTAATATCTGTATTGAATCTAAAATAAAACTGAACTGTGAATTACTTCAGAGAGCTTAGAGTAAGCCGAAGATGTCGCGGACGACATCTTTTATAAAATTATAGAACACGATTTACGAACACAGTTCGAAGTTCGAAGGCCTCCTCTGTGAGAATCAACATGGATTCCACAAACATGGATCCTGGGAAAGTTCTCCTTCTGCTCGTCTATAAGATCCACAGTTTCGTAGACACGTCGCCGAGGCTGATGAGGTGTTTGTTAACTTACATGGTGCATCCGATACCGCTGCGCACTGTTATTAAACAAAATGTAAGCTTATGAAATATCGAAGCAGATTTGTGAATGGATTACGAACTTCACAGTGAACAGGATGCGACACATCTTTCTTACGAGAGGCAAGATATTCAGAAATGACCGTAATTCTGAATGCCACAAAGGAGCGTTGCAGGGTTTTTTACTCTTGACAATACGTATTTTATACAGGCGGTTGTCTGCAGATCTCACGATACTCTGAAACTTAGTTTTTGGTCACTAAATGTCGACATTAGCAGTATCGGATTTACTAGTGTTACTATTAAAATTTACTAGTCTAGCGTAGGACAACATTCTCATTTTCAGCAGCTCAAGGTAAACATCGTGTCATATGAACTGTATTTCAGACATATGTTACTAACAATCTTTTGTATATGTATTGTAGTACACGTTACTAAAAATAAATGGTGGCTAACCACTTGAATTAGAGCAGAGTATTTTGTATACCATTCGTTAGTATTAGTGAAACAATCACGCTAGAGTCACCGCTAGCATCCTACACACAGTGGTCTGCAGATTGCACGAACTTCCTTTTTGGCGATGAAGAGACCAGATCGGCTGCCTAGGATCTATTTTTTAAAAGTCATAGTCACACATCAGTGTGATTTTTTTGTGGGTGGCTTAGAAACGTAGAAGAGTGTTAAAAATGTACTTCATATTGTGAGAGGTGGTGGTAGAGACCAAAAGTAGACAAAAATTTGCACCACACGTGGGCTGTAAAATGCATGCCTTAAAAGCCATGAGCACCAGCTCGTCTTCCCTATTGTGAGACACATGTCTTCTACTACAATCTCATTGGCCATCTCGTTAACCCGGTCTTAACCCCTTGGAATTTTGGTTGTCGGGACTTGAAATCTATGGTGTATGTGAGCCCCATTAACTATGTATAAACATTACTGGACAACGTCATCGGTGCCTCCGTGACCAACCTGGAGTTTTTCAGGGAGTGTGTGATTTCCTAAGACGTAGAACAGAAACACGCCTTTGTTTGAGAGGATACCTTGTTGGACGCCTTGTTTAGCGATGCCGCACAAGAGCTGGCGGAATGTGATAGCAAGCAGATTTTATTAGAAGTTCTTCTGTTTCACAATAATAGAACGTTGTGCTGTTGTTTGTCTATTTGCTCACTGCATTCTGTACCAGTTCGTAATAACAAAGAACTTGCGTCAGGAGGGATGTGTTTCACAATAGTGAAGATGAGAAAGTGCTCACAGCTGTTAAGCAACGCGTTTGGAGCCCTTTTATTCGACTTTTTTGTTTCGAACGACCGTTATTTTCAAATCCTTGAATATTGACTGTTTCTCCTGAGACACTCTGTATCTACTGCGTGTCTCTGCTAACAGTAATCAGATGGATTTTCCCTCGTATTCTGGCAGTTATCTGCAACTTGGTTTTTGCAATGTGTAGCTGAAGACGGCCCAAATAAATACTGCTGATCACGTCTATCCTGCGACCAACAGTGTCGACAGATAACGTTGGTTGGCTTCCCGTGTCAAACAAGACTTTATTACGTTTTAAGGTGGGAATGTCATTTTCATTTTCGTAAGTTATAAACGTGCGCTTCAGAGAGAGAGCAGTCCATGTTACCGTTGAACAATCTTTGGTCCTGTTGTGGCACAGTCTTTGCCTCTGCACAATCTGATACATTCTTAGTTGAAGTGTAGTAGGCGATAGGCGTATTCAATAGTATTTATTGTGAAGGTCAACAAGGATATGGTGCACCTCTAACACCAACTACTACAGGAATTTTTCCATGAGTTATCCCACCACCACCCACTACACTGTCACCTATAAGCTTTGCCAGCCTCCCCTTACCATACCTACTGAGGTTTAGGCCAGGACCCATGATAAATCCGTGACGAGGCAAACTGCCAAGACTGACAGACTTTCTACACAGGTGCAGCAGGAAGTTCCAACTCGACGATATGTTGTTAATTTGACAGAGAAAACTTTAGATGACGCGACTGTGTCTGTGCTAGCAAAAGGACTGAATTTTGCTGCCACACTAGTGGATTCCATCAGTGCCATCGAAGAAGCTGTACGCCGTCTTCATACAGATGAAGCGGAGGAAGTTCGTCGAGAGTCTTCCCGTGTGTTGACCAGAGGTGCACCAATGAAGAGTAACATCTCGCCCATGGAGAGGATAGCCCTCCGTAACTTACGAGCAGATGTGGATACAGTAGTCTTAAAATCTGACAAAGGAGACGCTACTGTCCTCATACCAAGGGATGACTATATTAATAAGATCAATGTTTTATTATGTGACTCAACGTATCGCAAAATCGATAAGGATCCCACGAGCCGAGTGGTGTGAAAAACAGCAGAGCTTTTATCAAATAGTTATCTACCGAAGGAGCTCATCAAGAGACTGAAACCAAACAGTTCAGTTCCACCTAGGCTATCTGGACTGCCTAAGATTCAGAAAGAAAATGCGCCATTACGTCCAAGTGTGAGTAACATTGGAGCTGCCACCTACGACCTAGCAAAATTCTTGGCATCTTTGCTCAAACCAATGATAGGTAAGTGCGCACATCACATAAAGAATTCTGGTGATTTTATCAGCCGACTTCAGTCACTAAAACCGCAAAGTAACGACTTATTGATCAGTCTTGATGTGGTTTCACTTTTCACAAAGGTGCCTCTGGTGGACTCACTACACCTCGTTGGCAATATCTTTGATGCAGACATTACAACGTTGTTTGAGCACACTGTCTCCTCTACATATTTTATATTTAACAATGAATTTTACGAACAATCTGACGGTGTCGCCATTGGGAGTCCTTTGTCTCCCCTGGTGGCCAACTTTTATGGAAGATTTTGAGGAGAGCGCACTCGACTCTGCCACTTTTAAACCGACAGTATTTTGGCGATACGTTGACGACACTTTTATAGTGTGGCCTCATGGTTTTGACCGTCTCCAAGATTTTTTACGTCACATGAACTCCATACATGAAAACATAAAGTTTACCATGGAGATAGAGAAAGATGGTTGTCAGCCATATTGAGACGTCTTGGTGCGACGGAAGAGTGACGGCACACTTGGTCACTCGGTGTACAGAAAGCCCACTCATACAGACCTGTATCTACAAGCTACTAGTTGCCACCATCCAATACAAACAATGGGCGTTCTCAAAACCTTGCTCCACCGTGCCCATACCATATCTGAAGCCGACAGTCTTCAAGCGGAACTGGAACACGTGCAAAAAGTATTTCTGAAGAGTGGCTTTTCACCTAGGCAAGTGAACAGAGTGATGAAGACCTACAAACGACGGAACAAGGAAGAGGAAGAGGCCTTCGGGTTGACTGCTTATCTACCATTTATTCGGAATATTTCTTCACAGATAGGCAGATAATTGAGAAAATCTTTCGCCCTCCTTCCAGAATTTCGTCACTGGTGGGATCCGTTAAAGACGACCTGGGCCTGCGTAAATCAGGTGTTTAGAAAATTCCGTGTGAATGCGGCAAATCATATATAGGGCAAACAACACGAACTGTGCAGGAACGCATTGTGGAACAGCAACGACATACTCGCCTTCTCCAACCCACCAAGTCCGCAATGGCCAAACATTGTATTTCCACAGACCATTGCATGAATTCCGACGACACAAAAATTTTGGCCCATACATCAAACTTTTGGAGCTCGATTATCAATGAATCTGTGGAGATAAGATTGTCTGACAACGAGACCCTCATCAATCGAGATAGCGGTTATCAGCTGAACTCTGCTTGGAATCCTGTTATAGAGGAACTTCGTAGTCGACGTAGGTATCTGCATAAAGATGGAAATCGACCTGATACCGATACACCAGGCTTTCACAGTGGAGGGCGCGAGGCGCAGCGTACGGATCCGTTATGAACGCGCGCGCTGAGCAGCGCATGCGCAATGTCACCTCAGTATGGCTTTAAATAGCGGAGCTCAGCGCGTACTCGCCAGTACTACTAAGGTGGCACTCACCTGAAGATGGCCAGAAGACTCTGCGCCGAAATATCGTGACAGGACGTTACTGATATCCGGCAGTTCTCCCGTGTTTTTATGGAACAATTCCTGTACTAGTTGGCGTTAGAGGTGCATCATTTATAGTTTGAAGTCAGTTGACAGGTATACCTGCTTAAAGGAATTCACTCTAACAAAGGAATCACTTTCAGAGGATACCATGTTTCAACTAGAGAAGGAATTAGCATATTTAATCAAAATTTAAGAGATATTACAGATAAGGTTAGTCAACTGCTTATAGACGTTGACTCTGAAATGTTTGGTATATCAGAGCACCACTTGAATAATGTGACAATTCAGAGGCTTCCTTTTGCAGGATACAGATTAGCTGGCTGTTAATGAAAGAACAGTGTTACATTTGAGTCCATAGCCGTATCACACCACTGCGCTGAACAGATATTTGAATGTTGTGTATGGGCAGTTGAAGTTGGTGAAAATAAACTTTTATTTTTTTGAAACTTCCTGGCAGATTAAGACTGTGTGCCGGACCGAGACCCGAAATCGGGACCTTTGCCTTTCACGGGCAACTGCTCTACCAACTGATCTACCCAAGCACGCCCCGTCCTCACAACTTTACTTCTGCCAGTACCTCGTCCCCTACCTTCGCAGGAGAGCTTCTGTAAAGTTTGGAAGGTAGGGGACAAGGTACTGGCAGAAGTACAGCTGTGAGGACGGGGCGTGAGTCATGCTCGGATAGCTCAGTTGGTAGGGCAGTTGCCCGCGGAAGGCAAAGGTCCCGAGTTCGAGTCTCGGTCCAGCACACAGTTTTAATCTGCCAGGAAGTTACATATCAGCGCACACTTCGCTGCACAGTGAATATCTCATACTGGTTTTATTTTTTAGTTTATAGGCCAACTAACTTTGACTTCAGAGTATTTCTGCTCAAGGTAGACAGGGTTCTTGATTCACTTCATAGGAAGTACCAGAAATTAGCTATAGGTGGTGACTTCAATATCAATTTTGTATATGATTGTGCGAGTAAAAGGATGTTGGTAGATCTCCTAAATTCATATGACATACGCAGATTGTGTTTTTTCCAACTAGGGTGCAGAGAAACAGCATCACAGCCATAGACAATATTTTTATTCATTCTCCGTTACTAGATGGGCATTGTGCTACTATACAGGCGAATGGCCTTTCAGAACATGATGCACAAATTTTAACAGTAAAAGGCTACTCTGCTCAAAGAAATGTCACATACAATTACAAACTATGCAGGAAATCTAGTCCAAAGGCAATCGAGAGTTTTTTAAACCTCATTAATGAACAAGAGTTGCAGGATGTTTATAGTGCTGATAACATAGATGACAAATATAACGCTTTCCTTAACATATGTCTAAACGTCTTTCAGAGTTGCTTTCCACTAAAACGTTCTAAACGGGGTACTATCAGTATAAGGGAGCCTGGCTGCCTGACTAGTGGGATATAATGTAGAACAAAGCAGGAATTACATCAAAGTGTTAGAAGTAGTCACAATCAAGCTACGGTAGCCCATTACAAACAGTACTGTAAGGTGCTTAAAAATGTTATTGGAAACACAAAGAGTATGTGGTACGCAAATTGAATAGCTAATTCACAGGATAAAATTGAAACCATATGGTCAGTTGTGAAGGAAGCGTCTGGTCAGCAGCTTAAAACCATATGGTCAGTTGTGAAGGAAGAGTCTGGTCAGCAGCCCAAGGTCGACGATATAAAGTCAGTTCGTAGTAAAAATATTTCTGTTTCTGATAAATGACATACATGGACGGTATTTAACAATCACGTCCTGAGAATTGCTGGTGACTTAAATAAAATATCAGTTTCAGCAGGGAATCATATAACTCTCTTGGCAAATGCCTTTCCAAAATAGATGTCTGAAATATTCCTCTATGACACAGACAAGGGGGAGATTGAGTCAGTAATTGAATCGCTTAAGACTAAGGACTCTCATGGATATGATGGAGTGCCTAGCAGAATATTAAAGTACTGGGCTGCACATGTTAGCCCTGTGTTTAACCATATTTGTAATTTTTCCTTTAGGAATGGTCAGTTTCCTGAATGATTAAAGTAGTAGTAAAGCTGCTTTATAGAAAGAGAGAACGGGATAATGTAGACAATTTTAGACCTGTTTCTATGCCGTCAGTGTTTGCTAAAGTTACTGAAAAGGTTGTGTATGTAAGGATAATTGATCATTTTATATCACACAATTTGCTATCAAATGTATAGTTGGGCTTTAGAAGTCGGATAACAACTGAAAATGCTACATTTTCTTTTCTCTGTGAGGTACTGGAAGGGTTAAAAAAACGTCTTGAACATTATGCATATTTTTTTTATTTAACTACTGCTTTTGATTGTGTTGATCACAAAATATTGCTCCAGAAGTTGGACCATTATGGAATGCAGAGAATAGCTCACAATTGGTTCACCTCTTACTTCAGCAACAGACAGCAAAAGGTCATTATTCACAGTGTTGAGAGTTGCTGTGATGTGGGGTCTGAGTGGGGTACAGTCAAATGGAAAGTGCCCCAGGGATGAGTGTTGGGTCCACTCCTGTGCCTTATTTTTATAAATGATATGACCTCTAGTATTATGGGTAATGCTAAAATTTCTGTTTGCTGACGACACTGCCTTGGTAGTAAAGGATGTTGTGTGCAACACTGGCTCGGTTTCAGGTAGTGCAGTTCATGACATAAGTTCATGACTTGTAGAAAATAAATTAACTCTAAATCACAGTAAGACTCGGTTTTTACAGTTTCTGACACTCAATTCAACAAAATCCGACGTTTTAATTTCACAGAATGGGCGTATGATTAGTGAAACTGAACAGTTCAGATTACTAGGTGTTCAGATAGTAAACTGCCGTGGAAAGCCCATGTTCAGGATCTTGTTCAAAGACTTATTGCTGCCATTTTACTATTTGAACAGTATTTGAAGTAAGTGGTCGTTCGACACGAAAGTTAGTCTACTTGCTTATTTTAATTCGCTTATGTCATATGGTATTATATTTTGGGGTAACTCTTCCCATTCTAAAAGGATGTTTTTGGCTCAGAAATCGGCGGTTCGGGCAATAAGTGGGGTAAGTTCGCGAGCCTCTTGTCGACTTGTGTTCACTAGTCTGTGTGATTGACAATATATATGTTCTTCACTGTCATTTTTTGTTAACATCATCATCAGTGTTCTGCCAAAAGGCAGGTTTCAACATGGTAGTTCTCCAGGCTGTCCGGTATTCTGCCATCCTCTTCAGACATGCATAATTTCCTCTTCCCTTTATGTCGTCTGTCATCTTGTGTCTCCTTCTTCCTCTCAGTCTTCTCCCACAAACCAATCCTTCCAAAGCATCTCCTAGCAAGCACTCCATACTCAATGAATGTCCCAAACAGTTCTCTTTCCTTTCTGTTACAACCTTTAGCAGACATCTTCTCTCACCAATCCTTTCCAATACTCTTTCATTACTCACTCTTTCCATTCTCCTCCACATCCACGTATCAAATGCTTCTAACCTTTTTTCATCCTATCCTCTCAGCGTCCATGTTTCTGCCCCATATGGTGCCACACTTCAGAAAAAACATTTGACAAGTCTTCTCCTTAGACCTCCATCTAATTTGCCACATAAGAGTCTCCTCTTTCTGTTGAATGCCTCATTCGCTATGGCAATTCGAGTTTTCACCTCCTGATCACATCTCAAGTCTTCAGTTATTGTGCTACCAAGATATTTAAATGCACTTACTTGACTATTGGTAGATTGTCCTATTTTAATATTGGACAGTCTGTGTCTTGTACTGATGACCATACTCTTTGATTTTGCTGTGTTTATTTGCATCCCATATTCCACACAAGCTTCATTCAGCTCTTTCAGCATGTTATTCACTGTCCGCTCACTTTCTGCCACTAATACCATGTCATCAGTAAATCGTATACATTCTATTCTCTTTCCACCATTACATATTCCTCTTTTACCATCTAAACCTCTCGCAATAATCTCTTTAAGGTATGCATTAAACAACAGTTGGGAAAGGCAACAACCTTGTCTAACACCTCGTACAATGTTGCTTCCTTCTGGCATTTCATTTCCAACCCTTTCCTTACTTTCTGGTGTAAATATAGATTCTGTATCAGTCGTCTCTCTTTCCAGGCTACTCCTTTCCTCTTCAAAATATCCATCAGCTTGTTCCACTGAACTCTGTCAAAAACCTTTTCTAAATCTATAAAAACAGCAACGATTTATCTACCTTTTTCCATATATCTTTCCCCTATAATTCTTAACAGGCCAATAGCAACTCTTGTTCCTTTTCCTCTTCTAAATCCGAATGCTCCTCTGCAGTCCCTCTATCCAGCTTTCCATATAGCCTTCTCTTCAACAATCTCAGCAAGACTTAAGCTGCATGAGAAAACGAACTAAAGGTCCGATACTCTTCACATTTTTTAGTGTTTCTCTTTTTCTCTATTGGAATCATAACTGTTGCAAGGAAGTCCTCAGGTCATTCCCCTCTGTCATATATCCCGTTACAGAGGTAGACTATTTCTTTTCTTGCCTTGTTTCCCAGACTCTTCAACAGTTCTGCTGGCAAATCATCAATTGCACATGCCTTCCTATACTTCATCTCCTTCAGCGCCTTTTCTACTTCTGCTTCCAAGATGGTGAATCCGTTTCCATCTTCCGGCATATATTACTCCTCTTCAACCTTAATTTCGCTTTGCATTTCATCCCCCTTATACAGATATTCAATATATTCTTGTCATCTGTTGAAAACCTCCTGTGGTTCTTCTGCTAGAGTACCATCCTCTATCTTTTACGTTCAAAAACTATCTCACTAGCCAGTCTATACATAATTTCATAATTTCCCTCTTTCTCCATTTTCTCTATTTCGTCGCATTTCTGTTTCATCCATTTTTCCCTTGCTTCTTCAGTTTCTCTTCTTAATTCATTATTCAGTTTTTTGTACCTCTTTTTACATTCTTCAGTTTCTACACTTTTCCACTTTCTCCGCTGTTCCATTTTTTCAACGTGTTTCCTGTTATACATTCTTTCCTGGTCCTTTGGGATACTCTAATTCCTAGTAATTCTTTGGCAGAGTCCACGAGTCCTTCCCTCATTTTTATGCATTTGCGATTAACACTTTCATCAACACTACCTCTTTGCCATTTTTCCATAATCTGTTCTCCAAATCTGATGCCTTTCCTACCTCTTTGAGTCTTTCTATGGTTAGTCTTTCCTTTGCTTTACCTCTCCAGACTTTTTTCAACTTCCCTTGTATTTCTCTCATTACTAGGTGTGGTCTGAATTTATATTCGCTCCTGGATAAGCTATAGCATTCTTCAAACAGTTCCTAAACCTTTTTTCTATCAGGGTGTAGTCCAACTGATATCTTTCCGTATTCAAATTTGATATCCATGTGTAACGTCTCCTTTTGTGGTGTTCAAATAATGTGTTACCCACTGCTAATAAATTTTCTTTACAGAAACTAATTAGTCGTTCACCTCTCTCATTTGTTATTCCTAATCCAAATTTTCCTATTGCATCTTCATCTCTTCCTTCACCCACCACTGCATTCCAGTCCCCCATGATGATAACACAGGCATTTGTATTTTCTTTCTCGATGAGTTCTTGTATTTTCTCAAAATATTCTTCCACTCCCTCATCTCTATGCTGGCTGGTTTGCATATATACCTGTATTAACACCAAATCTTTTGAACTACCCTTCAGTCGTATCATCATCAGTCTTCCATCAATATATTGTACCTTCATTAACTTATTTGTCAACTTTTGCCCTTTAAATATTCCTACTCCGTTTTCGCCACTCTTAATTTCCCCTGAGTAAAAGAGCTTATAATCACCACTTTCTGTCTCCCCATTCTCTCCCAATCTCACTTCACACAAACCGAGGGCATCTAATCTGTTCCTTTTCATCTCCTGTTTTGCATTCTCTAGGTTTCTTGCTTGCAGTAGTGACCGTACATTCCATGTTCCAATCCATGTCTTTCCTCCCTTCACTCTCCCTTTCTTACTTTCAAATATGTCTACTCTCAATGTGTTTCCCTCCCGGAGATCCGAATGAGGGGAAGTTTAAACTCCGGAATCTTTCACAATGTTAACAATATCCGCTTGTTCCTAAGAATAAGCAGCTTTCACTGAGTTAGTACTAGGCAGAGATCAAACCTGCATTTGGATTGGACTTCCTTAACTCTTGTGCAGAAAGGTGTGCAGTATGCTGTTGCATCCATTTTCAGTAAGCTACCACAAGAGTTTCCTAATGGGTCATTCCGTCTATTCTGTCGAGGAGTTGCTTGAAAAATTAAGCTGCTACTTATGTTGTATTGCTGATTGCGTTTACTTACACTTATGGATTCACTTTTATGGGTTCATGAACATTTTATTTTTATCTGTTATTTCTTCTGCGTTGTAATTTCATGTACTGACACGTTCCATGAGCTTGGAGATTTGCTCTTCAATTTGGTCCTACGGAACTTGTATATATGTCTTGCTCACAGCTGTGAGAAAGATTTCCCCACTTCCCCGAGCCAAGCATTAACTCATCAACTGTTCAAGCTGTTTTTATAGAAATTCTCTGCTAATATTATATCATTTTTAAATCATTGCTCACTTTGTTAAGTATAGTATTGCTCAGCCCACTGTATGTGTGAAGATCACACGAAGTTTTGCTCTATCTTTTCGAATACATACTTCATTCTAATATCGTTATCTTGGAATATAATTTCATAGGAACAGTTACTCTCTCCATCGCACTATTTGAAGAAGGTTTGTCATGACGCTTTACCACATTGCACCATATGGCATGGAAGTGTATGAATATTATTTGCAAATTTTATTTAAAAATAGAACTCTACTTAGCCTTTGTCTGCTTGATGTTTGTTGTTATGCTTTAAATTTGCAAAAATGTTGTCAAGACGCTTGGTAAGTGAAATTTTAGACTAAGGCTAGATAACTGTTTCATTTCGGTTGCACATTTTAGAGATGGAGATGTAAATTTTGGCTAAATTTCTACAGGAAAACATAGTGGGGAACTTACAGTCTGATATTCACGTAATGTATTAGCAGGGACATTAAAACACGGAAAATAACCACTACATCACCAGCTACTGAGTAGCGCTGCTGCAGTGGTAGCAGTCAGTGCGGGCTACGGGGATGCTACCTCTGCTGAAGCACTGGTTATTCCTTGTATTTTACTGCCCCTGCTAAAACGTATCCTTGAAACGAATATTGCACGAGAATAACTTGCGACCGCCCAGTCGAATGAACACGTAAAATTCCACTTTAAAAATCGTTATTTTGTAATTGGAATCGAACCGACGGTTTGCGTTGACAATCGACATCGCATGAATCATGTGATTAGCAGTAGTTGTTTGGGCCGACTCCAGCTACGCACTTGAGAAACTAAATTCCAAATATCTTCCAAAACACCAGCGAAAATGCTCCTGGAGACTTAGAAGAGATACATGGTGTACATATAAAATGACCGAATGGCCTGTATATCTACTTCTTTCTTCAAGAGTTGGGCGTTTGACTGTAACGTGCTCTTGCAGGGTGCCTTTGCTGTACTTATTTAGTTGCTGCTGAATCTCTCTCTCTCTCTCTCTCTATCTATCTATCTATCTCTGCGAGACGGCTGCTGATCCCTCGATCTCTCGACCTCGCACGGGAACAAGCGATATGCTCGAGTATTGAGGATAATGGGCAGGGCCACGATGTCAGTAGTGTGCGGATAAGTTGAAAATATGAATCGGTCGGGGACCGTGTCCGGATGGTCGAAGCAGATGAGGCAACTGCTCATGAGAGGCAGTAAATCCTGGTTCGAGTTCTGGTCCGGCACATGTGTATATCTCTCCCTATTCACTTTTTTCGATGTCCACTGGCAGCTACTGTCTAATTCTCGCTTACTTTGTATCTATTGATGCTTTCCCTACTGTTAGAGCCGGCCGGAGTGGCCGAGCGGTTCTAGGCGCAACAGTCTGGAGCTGCGCGACCGCTGCGGTTGCAGGTTCGAATCCTGCCTGGGGCATGGATGTGTGTGATATCCTTAGGTTAGTTAGGTTTAAGTAGTTCTAAGTTCTAGGGGACTGATGACCTCAGAAGTTAAGTCCCATAGTGCTCAGGGCCATTTGAACCTACTGTTACAGATCATAATACAACACAAAACACGGTGTGTTTCGATATGAATTTTTGGGACTTTATAGCACTTTTTATATTCTGCTTGCAATTATAAATAATACGTCAAATGAAAAATAAACATAAAGAGGTTTTCTTACAAGGTTTCAGTGTCAGCCTATAGACTTCGAGTCTGTAGGCGAGTTCTTCCCAAACCTTGATCAGCGTGCCTGGAGTAATTGTTGAAACAGTGCTGTTTCTAAAGTCGGGTAGATTAGCTGGTTGTGGAGTCAGGACGAATGTGGCCGTGGAGATTATACAAAACAAGCTCTGTGATCTGGCCTCTAGCGGCATTCCAGCGGTACGGTACAACGTTGTTTAATCAATCGCGTACTGAGTTATGACAGTGAGACGGCGCACCAGCCTGCTCCGAAATAAAGTTACGTAGTTCATCTTCTTCTAATTGAGAAAAGAGCCGTAGTTGTAGCACATAAAGACAGGAAACAACAGTTACTGTTGCTTCACCGAAAAATAAAGGCCCATAAAATTTCCGTTGGGATATGAGACAAAAAACATTTCAACTGTACGATCTCGTGGGGATTTGCTCACTTCCAGATGCCAATATTGTGCGTGTTTACATTTCCAGTTAAGCGAAATGTCGATTCATCACTGCATCATTATGGACCAACATTTCGTCTGCAAAAGTGGAACTTAAACCGTAGTGTGTAGGGCTTAGAGTTTGTAACAACTGCAGACGAGAAGGAGGTAGCTGTAAGCGTCTCCTTAAAAAGCCTCCATACAGACGTCACCTCAATTGTTAATTCACGACTAGCATTTCGAAACGATTTCTTGGGTCTACTCGTGGAAGACTCTCACCCGCTCAACGTGTTCTTCAATCGCTGCTGGGTCTTCCCTTTCTCGCAGAGGTACACAAACAAAACTATTTTATTTCCTCTTTCATTTGATGTATTGTTTATGGTTGTAAGTTGAATGTAGTAAATGCTACAAACTCTTAAATCCTGTATATTCATTTTGAAATTGCCTGTGTATTTTGTATGCGAGGACTGCTCGTAAAGTAATGTCCGGTCGGTCATGGAATAGAAACCACTGTGAAAATCAAAAATGTTTCGTTTGTAACAATTAACCACATCTTCCACTTACATTTCTACGTAGTCACCGCTCCGACTTAGACATTTGTCCTAGTGTTGTAAAACTTCCCAATAACCTTGTCGTATAAGGCAGCCGCCTGTGCTTTCAGCTAGTTCTTACTCTGGCCAGCAGTTCGTTGTCTGTGCCAAAATGTTGTCTTCATAGCCAACGATTCACGTGAGCAGAGACGAAACGTAGGGAGAGCCAGTTACGAGCTGTAGTGTGGGTGATCAAACACTTCCCATCGTAAACGCTGCAGGAGCATCTTCATTGCTTGTGCAGAGTGCGGCAGATAAAGTTTTATGAGGAAACGCATGGCAGTTACGACATGTGTGCTGCATTATCTCAGTCGCCATCTCTCACTAGCCTCTCATTCTTGGCGGGAGAAACCGTTTATCTAGTCACCTTAACCCCTCACTGTGCGCCCAGAAGTGAGTAGAGCGACCTGACGTTATCGACAGGCGTACTAGACACATTGCCCAATACATCTGTGCAAAACTACATCGAATCTTCACTGTAGTTTAGGTTTCGCAACACATCGTGCCTTAATTTCCGATTAGCCCTCGTATATACACTTAAGTGCCAAAAAAACTGGTATAGGCATGCATTTTCAAGTAAAGAGACACGTAAACAGGGAGAATACGGGCTGCGTTCGGGAACGATTGTATAAGACAGCAAGTGCCTGCCGCAGTTGTTAGATCCGTTATTGCTGCTTCAGTAGCAGGTTAACAGAAATTTAAATGAGTTTGGACGTGGTGTTATAGTCGGCGCACGAACCATGGGACACAGGATCTTAGAAGTAGTGATACAGAGGAGATTTTCCCGTACGACCATGTCACAAGTCTACCATGAATATCAGGAATCAAGGAAAACACCGAATCTGCGACATCGCTGCGGCCGGAAAAAGATCCTGCGAGAAGGGGACCAACGACGGCAGAACAGAATCTTTCAACGTGACAGAAGTGCAACCCTTCCGCAAATTGCTAGAGATTTAAATGCTGGGCCATCAACAAGTGTCAGAGTGCGAACCAACGAAACATCACCGATATCCGCTTTCGGAGCCAAAGGCCCGTTCGTGTACCTTTGATGACTGCAGGACACAAAGCTTTAGCCTCGTCTGGGCCCGTCAACACCGACATTGGACTGTTGATGACTGGAAACATGTTGCCTAGTCGGACGAGTCTCGCTTCAAATCATTGAGTAGAACAGAAGTGATATGTGGCGTTCCGAAAGGTAGTGTCATAGGCCCTCTGCTGTTCCCGAATTACATAAATGATCTAGGTGATAATCTGAGCAGTCCCCTAAGATTTTTTGCAGATGATGTTGTAATATACCGTCTAGTAAAATCGTAATCATGAGACGATCAAATCCAATTACAAAATTATCTAGAGAGAATTTCTATACGGTGCGAAAAGTGGCAATTGGCACTTAACAACGAAAAGTACGATGTCATCCACATGGGTACTAAAAGAAATACGATAAATTTTGGGTATACGATAAATCGCACAAATCTAAGGGTTGTCAATTCGACTAAATACCTAGGAATTGCAATTACAACCAACTTAAAATGGAAAGACCACATAGATAACATTGTGGGGAGGGCGAAACGAAGACTGCACTTTGTTGGCAGAACACTTAGAAGATGCGACAAACCCACTAAAGAGACAGCCTACATTACACTTGTCTGTCCTCCGCTGGAATATTGCTGCGCGGTGTGGGATCCTTACGAGTTAGCATTGACGGAGGACATCGAAAAAGTGCAAAGAAGGGAAGCCAGTTTCGTGTTATCGCGCAATAGGGGTGAGAGTGTCACTGATATGATAGCGAGTTGGGTTGCCAGTCACTGAAACAAAGGCGGTTTTCTTTGCGGCGAGATCTATTTACGAAATTCCAATCACGAACTTTCTCTTCCGAATGTGAAAATATTTTTTTGACACCCACCTTCGTAGGGAGAAATGATCATCATAATAATATAAGAGAATTCAGAACTCGAAGGGAAAGATTTAGGTGTTCCTTTTTCCCACGCGCTATTCGAGAGTGGAATGGTAGAGAAGTAGTATGAAAATGGTTCGATGAACCCTCTGCCAGGCACTTAAGTGTGAATTGCACAGTAGCCATGTAGATGTAGATGTATATCGATCAGGTGGACGTGTGTTGGTATGGAGACAACGTCATGAATCCATGGACCCTGTATGTCAGCAGTGGACTCTTCAAGCTGGTGGAGGCTCTGCTATGGTGCAGTTGGAGTGATGTGGGACCACTTCAAATGGCTCTGAGCACTATGGGACTTAACATCTATGGTCATCAGTCCCCTAGAACTTAGAACTACTTAAACCTAACTAACCTAAGGACATCACACAACACCCAGCCATCACGAGGCAGAGAAAATCCCTGACCCCGCCGGGAATCGAACCCGGGAACCCGGGCGTGGGAAGCGAGAACGCTACCGCACGACCACGAGATGCGGGCTGTGGGACCACTGATACATCTAAATACGAAAAAGAATGTTCAAATGTGTGTGAAATCTTATGGGACTTAACTGCTAAGGTCATCAGTCCCTAAGCTTACACACTACTTAACCTAAATTGTCCTAAGGACAAACACACACACCCGTGCCCGAGGGAGGACTCGAACCTCCACAGGGACCAGCTGCACAGTCCATGACTTCAGCACCCTAGACCGCTCAGCTAAACCCGCGTGGCTGTAGATACGAATTCTGATGGGTGACACGTACGTAATCATCCTGTCTTATCACCTACATCCATTCGTGTCCATTGTGCATTTCGACGGACTTGGGCTATTTCAACAGGACATTGAGACACCCCACAGATCCAGAATTGCTACAGTGTGGCTCCAGGAACACTCGTTGGAGTTTAAACACTTCCGCTGGCTACCGAACTCCCTAGACATGAACATTATTGGGCATATCTGGGATGCCTTGCAACCTGCTGTTCAGGATGGATCTTCACCCCGTCGTACTCTTACGGATTTATGGAGATCGCTGCAGGATTCATGGAGTCAATTCCCTCCAGCACTAGTTCAGACATATATTAAAAATTAAGAAATTCCTCCAGCTGTATTTAAGGTGTTGAGTTTATTTTCGCAAGTAGTTTCAACGTTGTAACAACGTTATCTTCAGGCTTATACACTTGTTGACGTCAACTGCGTGCGGCTGATACTAGAAGTCAGTGGTGAGATAGCAACTAATTTCTTCATTTTTAATATAAATTTATAACAGCTGACGTCCCACTATCCTCCATTTCAACTATGGATGTACGAAGAGTTCAGACATTAGTTGATTGCATGTCCCATCATGCTGCGCAACTTCTGCGTGCTCGCGGGGGTCCTACACTACATAAGGCAGGAGTACCAGTTTCTTTGGCTCTTTATTGTAGAACGTGTTCCAGGACGGATGGCCAGTACCGCCGTACATGACAGGTATAACATAGAAAACAGATAATAATGTACATTAAATGTGTCCTTTCTCGGAAACATTTGGAAATGTTCAGATGTCCATACGAAGCCGGTCATATACTATTCGTTCCTGTCATATCCATGAATATGGACACCTCCTTATTTTACGATATTTTAAACCTGCATCCCGACCATGTACCCATATTTACGGATGGCTCTAAACAGGTGGACTCTGTTGGTTGTGCTGTTGTTTTCCCTGATCGAGTCGTCAAGTTACGGCCCCTGCGGCGTTTACCATCTTTGATGCCGAATTGTTTGCGATCTTGCGGGCATTGGAGCGGATGAGATGTGTTCCCCGTCTTAAGTTTCTCATCTGTTCTGACTCTGTGAGTGCCCTTCAGACCATGCAACACTTGTACCCAGCGGATACGGTCGTCCAGAACATCCATGATGCCCTACTCCATCTGCAACGGCAGGGGAAGGAGGTTTCTTACTGCTGGGTGCTGGGGCACGTGGGTATTAGGGGAAATGAACTGTCGGATGTGGCTGCCAAAGATGCATGTTCCCTCCCTAACGTTGCTGAATGTGCCGTCCCCCTCCATGCTGTTACCTCCCTTTTGCGTTTTCGTGTTATGCGTCAATGGGAAGAGGAGTGGCTGTCAGTCGGTGAAAATAATCTGCGTCTGGTCAAGGCCACCACGAGACCATGGCGTACGTCCTACCAGTCATGCAGGCGGGATGAGGTTCCCCTCACTCGCCTCCGCATCGGGCACAGTCCCTTAACGCACGGCTTTTTACTCCGGCGTGAGGACCCCCCCAATCTGCAGTGCTCGTGGCGTCCAGATCACTGTCCGCCACATTTTACTTGACTTTTATTCTCTGACCAGAGGGCGGCGGTTTCCTTGCCACCGGATTTGCCCTCTATTTTGCAATACGACGCAACGACTGTGGTTAAGGTTTTACGGTTTTGTGACCTGTCCATTTTGTTGCCTCGAATTTTAGGGAGAGGATTTTAATGTGCTGCTGGGTGACTGGCTCACCCAGGTTTTAGGTAAGAGGTCCGCCAGTCACGATTACCTACTTGTTTCACTTCGATTTCTGTTCTCTTTTCCTTGTGTTTCCTTTCCTTTTTTAGTGCGTTTCTTCTCATCTTGTTTTGTCTCTGTATGTGAGACTGCGTCAGGTCTGTATCTTTTAGCCGTTCTCCTTGTTCGCTGTCCGTCTTCGTCCCTTTACCGCATGTGTTCCTGTTTCTATACGTTTGGGCGCTGATGACCATGCTGTTTAGCGCCCGAAAACCTCAAACCACACACACACACACACACACACACACACACACACACACACACACACACACAGAGCACAATATGGACACCGTGAAACACCCTGTACATGACAGAAGGTCATCTGTTTTTTGAATACGCCTCGTGTTTAGCGTGTTTGTCAAAAAATTAATCGGTCTAAATTGCTCTACTGTACCACGTAGTACCACGAAACAGGATATACCCAGCGACTGCCTTTTCCAGTATTCGGCACATATTCCACCGAGCGGCATATTCCGGTCACGCGGCCGTACCGCCACTTTCCGATACGGGGGGCGGCGCTGGAGAGGGGGTGTGGGGGCTGCGGTCGGCGGCGCACGTACGCACGGGCCGCGCGACGCATCCATCAGCGCGGCGCGGCGGCGCTGTCAGCGGCAGCGGGCGCCGGGCGCCGGGCGCGCCGCCCCCACTGGAGCAGCACCACAGCCGCCGCCGCCGGTCCGGGATCAATGCGAGGAGGTGGGACCGGCACGGGCCGAGACAGGCCACGGCCCGCTGGTGCACGTGAGACACACACTGCGCGACAGGGAGGACGGGAGACACACGAGCTCACCGAACGAAGCGTTAGGCACAACCTCGAACCAGCACACTGGTCGCTTTGGACCACTGTAGGTGATGAGGAACTAGTACCAGATGTGAATGGACGATTTTATAGGTTGGAACCTACGGAGGAGGAGGAGGTTAGTGTTTAACGTCCCGTCGACAACGAGGTCATTAGAGACGGAGCGCAAGCTCGGGTTAGGGAAGGATGGGGAAGGAAATCGGCCGTGCCCTTTCAAAGGAACCATCCCGGCATTTGCCTGAAACGATTTAGGGAAATCACGGAAAACCTAAATCAGGATGGCTGGAGACGGGATTGAACCGTTGTCCTCCCGAATGCGAGTCCAGTGTGCTAACCACTGCGCCACCTCGCTCAGTAGGACCCTATGGGGCTAGTGAGATGAACCATGGCAGGCGCCGATAAATATGTGCTGGGGGGTGGGGTTGAAACTGCAGAAGTATTATCGTAGGCGTCGATAAACGTATGCAAATGTACTCTTTAGAACTGTAAACGAGAAAACTTACGACTATTAAATGAAAACGAGGGTTTATAAGACTTTGATTTATTACAATGAAAACGATTACGAAGTAAGTGGCAAACAATGACAGCATTAACAAGATACAACCACGGATAAATATATGCCAACACGTGGCAACATTAAATCCCTGGTGTATCTGGCATAGAGGGTCGGGGCTAAATATGCCAATAATGAAAAAGAAAATTTCTTATAATCATAGGTTGCGTCGTGGCAACGGCCTTGCTGCAGTGGATACACCGCTTCCCGTGAGATCACCGAAGTTAAGCGCTGTCTGGTGTGGTCGGCACTTGGATGGGCCGACATGCGCTGTTGCCATTTTTCGAGGTGCACTCAGCCTCGTGATGTCAATTGAGGAGCTACTCGACCGGTTAGTAGCGGTTTCGGTCAAGAATACCATCGTAACGACCGGGAGAGCAGAATGCTGCCCCACGCCCCTCCTATCCGCACCCTCCACCGAGGATGACACGGCGGTACGATGGTCCCGATGGGCCACTTGTGGCCTGAAGACGAAATGATAGGTTGCCTAGTGGTTGTCATAAAATTAATAGAAATAGACCGTATTCATATGGTTCAAAAATGGTTCATATGGTTCAAATGGCACTGATGCATACCTATCCACAAGTTCTTCAAGGCACTGTTGTTCCAGATTGTCCAACTCCTCCATGGCGATTCGGGGTGGATCCCTCAGAGTAGTCTGTGGGTCACGTCATCCATAAAATGGTTCAAATGGATGTAAGCGCTATGGGACTTAATATCTGAGATCATCAGTCCCCTATAACTTTGAACTACTTAAACCAAACTAACCTAAGGACATATAACACATCCACGCCCGAGGCATGATTCGAACCTGTGATCGTAGCAGTCGCGCGGTTCCGGACTGAAGCGCCTAGAACCGCTCGGTCACAGCGGCCGGGTAGACCGTATTTTACGGACAATAAGACGCTACAGAAAGACTCACCTTAATTTTTAAGATTTTTTTAAAAAATATTATTTTTATTGTTAGACTGCAAAGCTGGGCTAAAAAAATCTTAGTTTATGAACCCGAACTAACCTTCAAAATACCTGAAAATCGTCATCTGAACTTCCTTCTTGTTCTTCTTCTTCTTCCTCTTCGTTGGTGTCCTCGTCATCTTCATATACAGGGCGACCCACGAAGGTATGCAAATATTTTAATATGCTATTCTACAAGAAAAACTATAGGAAAAAAGTTGATATAAACATACACTCCTGGAAATTGAAATAAGAACACCGTGAATTCATTGTCCCAGGAAGGGGAAACTTTATTGACACATTCCTGGGGTCAGATACATCACATGATCACACTGACAGAACCACAGGCACATAGACACAGGCAACAGAGCATGCACAATGTCGGCACTAGTACAGTGTATATCCACCTTTCGCAGCAATGCAGGCTGCTATTCTCCCATGGAGACGATCGTAGAGATGCTGGATGTAGTCCTGTGGAACGGCTTGCCATGCCATTTCCACCTGGCGCCTCAGTTGGACCAGCGTTCGTGCTGGACGTGCAGACCGCGTGAGACGACGCTTCATCCAGTCCCAAACATGCTCAATGGGGGACAGATCCGGAGATCTTGCTGGCCAGGGTAGTTGACTTACACCTTCTAGAACACGTTGGGTGGCACGGGATACATGCGGACGTGCATTGTCCTGTTGGAACAGCAAGTTCCCTTGCCGGTCTAGGAATGGTAGAACGATGGGTTCGATGACGGTTTGGATGTACCGTGCACTATTCAGTGTCCCCTCGACGATCACCAGTGGTGTACGGCCAGTGTAGGAGATCGCTCCCCACACCATGATGCCGGGTGTTGGCCCTGTGTGCCTCGGTCGTATGCAGTCCTGATTGTGGCGCTCACCTGCACGGCGCCAAACACGCATACGACCATCATTGGCACCAAGGCAGAAGCGACTCTCATCGCTCAAGACGACACGCCTCCATTCGTCCCTCCATTCACGCCTGTCGCGACACCACTGGAGGCGGGCTGCACGATGTTGGGGCGTGAGCGGAAGACGGCCTAACGGTGTGCGGGACCGTAGCCCAGCTTCATGGAGACGGTTGCGAATGGTCCTCGCCGATACCCCAGGAGCAACAGTGTCGCTAATTTGCTGGGAAGTGGCGGTGCGGTCCCCTACGGCACTGCGTAGGATCCTACGGTCTTGGCGTGCATCCGTGCGTCGCTGCGGTCCGGTCCCAGGTCGACGGGCACGTGCACCTTCCGCCGACCACTGGCGACAACATCGATGTACTGTGGAGACCTCACGCCCCACGTGTTGAGCCATTCGGCGGTACGTCCACCCGGCCTCCCGCATGCCCACTATATGCCCTCGCTCAAAGTCCGTCAACTGCACATACGGTTCACGTCCACGCTGTCGCGGCATGCTACCAGTGTTAAAGACTGCGATGGAGCTCCGTATGCCACGGCAAACTGGCTGACACTGACGGCGGCGGTGCACAAATGCTGCGCAGCTAGCGCCATTCGACGGCCAACACCGCGGTTCCTGGTGTGTCCGCTGTGCCGTGCGTGTGATCATTGCTTGTACAGCCCTCTCGCAGTGTCCGGAGCATGTATGGTGGGTCTGACACACCGGTGTCAATGTGTTCTTTTTTCCATTTCCAGGAGTGTAGTTCCGCAAATGCTAATAGAAGATTTTGCCGGTAATTCAGCAACTTCGCTAATATGAAGCCATTGCAAAACTGTACGAGGTTAAAGTAAAGCACTATTTCCATTTATTTTGTTGTTATTGATATGGTGACTCTAATAAAACATGTCCCAGAGAAGCAAAGAGGTAATTCCTTAAAATGTTTAATTTAGTAACTACTTGGTCCAATCTGTTTTTTAAATTCCAGACAATTGTACGAAGTTTTCAACAGAAGTTGTAGAGAATTTAATTTTCGAAAAGTGGTGGTAATAACATTAACTGAAACTCTATGTTGTCAGATAACATGCTTTTATTGATAACAGAGCACACGTGAATTCATCTTATACCGGAAAAAATGAAGTTTATTATGTTCTGTCACTGGAAAATACAGAAAACTAACTCTTCTCAAGGTTAGGAAACGACTGCAACAACTCACTAACGGTTGGCAACAATGTCATAAACGTTTCTGCATTCTTAATGGAAAGTAAACAAATTTACTTTTACAATAATCTTTGCCTCTCTGGATGTTCTGGAAAACTACTGCAGGTACACGTCTGGGACATGTTTTATTAGATTCACAAGGCCAATAACAACAAAATAAATGGAAATCGTGCTTTACTTTAACCTCGTACAGTTTGCGATGGCTTCCTGTTAGCGAAGTTCCTAAATCTCAGGCAAAATCCTTTATTAGCCGTAACTCTGTAACAACTAACTTTGTAACCTACGCTTATATGACCTTTTTTTTAGTTCTAGTTGTAGAATAACATATTAAAATATTTGTAAATCTTCATGAATCACCCTGTATAAGATTGTCATCGCTTCCATCGGCAGCGTGCACTGCTGCTGCCAGTTGAACCCAATGTTGCCAGATACAAATAGGTTTACCGCAGATTCGAGTATACCATCATTTTTTTAAGACTGGCGTGAATTTTAAATCAAACACTGGACATTTTTATATTAACTTCGAGTATAAGACGCACCTGAATTTCGGATGCAATTTTTCGAAGAAAAAACTGCTTCTTACAGTCCATAAAATGTGGTAGCACTACATGAAGGATTACGTCACACCTGTGGGCAAAGCTGAAAGCAAACTATTCAGTACTGTAAAAATGCAAGTCTTCAGAACGAAGCTGGAAGTAATCAGATTGCAAAAAAGCGACTATAATTTCCGTACATCTCGTCTCGCGGCCGCAGCACAATCTCACAATAATGTAGCAAGTGCTGACTGAAGTGGCTGCAGGATCGATCAATGGCGGAATCAGAGACCCTTGCCAGCGGCTAAGTCCAGATTAGCCGAAATGTTTCCACGTCTCTGACGCATCAGTTCAGGCGGCTCTAGGGCGTCTCTCAGTGTCGCAGTCAGGTTCTGGGTATTTGGTCTTGTTCTGACTCCCGACCGAGAGTCAGTTAAAAAGTTTCCCATCCGATAGGAATTGCTACTGTCTGTAACCGCAGGTACATCTTAACCAGTTCCAGACCGAACATTGTAAAGGGATCTGTGACGCAGTCATAAGGGGCTTTCTGACTGTGTCACATAAAGGTGCAGTTCTTCCATGGGCGAAACAGCACAGTAACTGTAGTCAGATTAAAGTTACTTGTTGGTTGACACTTCACACGCTGGAGCTGGTTTCCTCCAGTCAGAGGCCTCAACGTCAAGTCCAATATACTCGACGTTGCCAGACTGTGACAGCAAATGCTCAGTTCATTTCCAGTTTCTTGTGCGGCTTTATTTCTTGTTCCATGTGTTTGGATAAAGAATTCTGGATCTTGTAAGAAAACATTACAGACTAATGTTGACATTTGACAGCTTCCCAAGCTAATAGGAAATATTATTATACGTATCTGTAGTGTAAAAGTACTCTGTGTTAACTTTTCATTCGCATTTTGTTCAAAGAAAAAATGCTGGAGCCGCAGTATCTGCTGCTCTGTTTTCCTTTGGCGCTCCTTCTGACTGGTCCTTAGGCAGAAAGTGATATCATTCTTTGTTGTATGTTTTACGATAATTACAGGTTTAATGAGATGTAATTGCTAATCAATTACTGCTTTAAAATGGCTCTGAGCACTATGGGACTCAACTTCTGTGGTCATAAGTCCCCTAGAACTTAGAACTACTTAAACCTAACTAACCTAAGGACAGCACACAACACCCAGCCATCACGAGGCAGAGAAAATCCCTGACCCCGCCGGGAATCGAACCCGGGAACCCGGGCGTGGGAAGCGAGAACGCTACCGCACGACCACGAGATGCGGGCAATTACTGTTTTAAACATCTCCTTGTTCTAACTTATTTTCTAATTATTTCTGCAGTAAAAGTTGTTGGAAAACGATAGTAAAGTCGGTCGTCTTAATATGGTGATGCCATTGATCAGCAACCACTGTAGCAACTTTTACTTTGTATCACAAGATCAATGTTAGTACTTGCTTTCACTTAGCCTTTTTCTACCAAGTCCGGTACTATTTTGAAGAGTCATTTTTTTTATAAAGCCAATACTAGCATTGAAATACTTTATTGCCTTCTCACGGTCACGCATCACTTTATTAACGACGGAACGACTGCCACTATTTACACTGATCCTTGTCCTCTCCATCAGTCAGCTGTCATCTGCCCTTTCTCAGTTCATTTTCTTCACTCTTTAGCAACAACATTCAAAAATTCAGAACAGGTAGGGTAGATTACTGTCGAATTATTTTACTTGGCGTCTCGTGAGACATGATAACCACCTCAAAAACAACACACTCATAACGATGGTAAAGAAATACGCAAGTTTTATACACAGCACTAGCGAAATAGTACTGGATCCTTTTGCACAAGACGAGATTAGGCTTCACATATACATCTACTCTCATCACAGAGATCAGCCTACGTTAGATAAGCTTCACAGGACACTGCATGAGATCGAAATTTTGGAAGGCAGCAAATCATCGTTGCAACTGGTTCTGACCAGTCATAAATGCGACAGTGTAGTGTAAAGTGGTGGTGTAACGTCGCGATTTTGGTCCACGAACATTCCAGACGCACAGACGGTCGTTCAAATGTTCAAATCTAGTAAGACGCCATGATTTTTTCATTTTTAAAGCTTTATCAAAATGACTTTGATTGATGTTTCTATTCATTTAATTAGTTAAACTACATTTTTTATTTCTAATCCTTTGCCACGTCATCCTCATCACCTCACTGACTTTTTTATTTGCTTTTATCTTTTCCTCCTATCATTTTTTTGTTGTTGGAATCTACCAGCGTCACCTATAACCCGTGTAACTTAATGCCAGTCAATACTGCTCATCGGTTGATAATGCGCCAGCTAGAGTTGTTTGTATGAAGATAGTTTCAAGTAACCAATGAAAGCAAGAAATTACAGTTTGCTTTTAGCGCTGGAACTGAAATTTTTCTGTCTTGATTTTGCTCGTAAAGGCTAGGTATGATCGCCGTGAACAAAGCTGATGTGATTAATAATTCTGCCGTAGTTTGTTGGCTCCCTTTTTCTCGGACACACTGCGCATCAATTGACTGTGGCTGAATTATGACCTGAGTGTAAATCTGGAACTACAAAACGCGTCGTCAATTCACTCATTGGTAACTTAAAATAAGCTGTCGACCGAGTGTTTAGCGTTTCCATCAGACATCGCGTCAGCCGCTTCCAACGTGGTTCCACATTACACGTTAGTAGCAGTTCTTGTAAAGTTATGTTTGTGTGTCACATTTAAGGGGAGACTGCACCCAAAAATTTAGCTTGTACACTGCTCGATCCGTCGTTGATCTCTACATACGCATATCTTTTGGGAGGATCACAGAGGAGTGCTGGAACTGCTGCTTTCTTCAGTCTTCAAATATCTCATGCTGAACTGAGTAACAGTTGCTACAATATCCAAAAGTTTCTCTTTTTCCTTTGGGACACACGGACCAAATGACACTGTGCTAACTACCATTTGCATTTTGTTTTTGTCGTCAACGCATCTTGCTAGTGGTGCTTCAGATGTTACTCTCTGGTACGCACCTGACCAGATTGGGTCTTTTCAGTCTGCCACGGATCCTCGCAAATTTTTCTTGAACGTAATTGTAATCAGTAGTGACAATGAGCGTGCCTCACTCCTATACTGATTTTGAGTTCTTATACAAATATGTCAATTCGCTTTGAAGGAAGACTGTTATCGATACCATAATGCGTAAAAATGGGAAAATTATTTTATATACATACACTCCTGGAAATTGAAATAAGAACACCGTGAATTCATTGTCCCAGGAAGGGGAAACTTTATTGACATATTCCTGGGGTCAGATACATCACATGATCACACTGACAGAACCACAGGCACATAGACACAGGCAACAGAGCATGCACAATGTCGGCACTAGTACAGTGTATATCCACCTTTCGCAGCAATGCAGGCTGCTATTCTCCCATGGAGACGATCGTAGAGATGCTGGATGTAGTCCTGTGGAACGGCTTGCCATGCCATTTCCACCTGGCGCCTCAGTTGGACCAGCGTTCGTGCTGGACGTGCAGACCGCGTGACACGACGCTTCATCCAGTCCCAAACATGCTCAATGGTGGACAGATCCGGAGATCTTGCTGGCCAGGGTAGTTGACTTACACCTTCTAGAGCACGTTGGGTGGCACGGGATACATGCGGACGTGCATTGTCCTGTTGGAACAGCAAGTTCCCTTGCCGGTCTAGGAATGGTAGAACGATGGGTTCGATGACGGTTTGGATGTACCGTGCACTATTCAGTGTCCCCTCGACGATCACCAGTGGTGTACGGCCAGTGTAGGAGATCGCTCCCCACACCATGATGCCGGGTGTTGGCCCTGTGTGCCTCGGTCGTATGCAGTCCTGATTGTGGCGCTCACCTGCACGGCGCCAAACACGCATACGACCATCATTGGCACCAAGGCAGAAGCGACTCTCATCGCTGAAGACGACACGTCTCCATTCGTCCCTCCATTCACGCCTGTCGCGACACCACTGGAGGCGGGCTGCACGATGTTGGGGCGTGAGCGGAAGACGGCCTAACGGTGTGCGGAACCGTAGCCCAGCTTCATGGAGACGGTTGCGAATGGTCCTCGCCGATACCCCAGGAGCAACAGTGTCCCTAATTTGCTGGGAAGTGGCGGTGCGGTCCCCTACGGCACTGCGTAGGATCCTACGGTCTTGGCGTGCATCCGTGCGTCGCTGCGGTCCGGTCCCAGGTCGACGGGCACGTGCACCTTTCGCCGACCACTGGCGACAACATCGATGTACTGTGGAGACCTCACGCCCCACGTGTTGAGCAAATCGGCGGTACGTCCACCCGGCCTCCCGCATGCCCACTATACGCTCTCGCTCAAAGTCCGTCAACTGCACATACGGTTCACGTCCACGCTGTCGCGGCATGCGACCAGTGTTAAAGACTGCGATGGAGCTCCGTATGCCACGGCAAACTGGCTGACACTGACGGCGGCGGTGCACAAATGCTGCGCAGCTAGCGCCATTCGACGGCCAACACCGCGGTTCCTGGTGTATCCGCTGTGCCGAGCGTGTGATCATTGCTTGTACAGCCCTCTCGCAGTGTCCGGAGCAAGTATGGTGGGTCTGACACACCGGTGTCAATGTGTTCTTTTTTCCATTTCCAGGAGTATATATATATATATATATATATATATATATATATATATATATATATATATATATATACTATCGCGAATGGACCCAGAAGGATCACGCAAAGCTTTCTGACGTCGTTTCTTCCATACATCTTTCATTCGTTCTCCATGTTTTCTTTTTCTTTCTTCTGTCCATTTTGTTCCTGGTCTCTTTAGTGCTTCCTTCTCCGACAATACATTCCACTTTTCCACCTTATTTCTAAAAGTTTTTCTATCTTTGACATCTTTAAGTTCAATATTTGCTTTTTGTAAATCTAATTTTACTTGGCTAATCCATGGTGTTGTTGATTTGACTTTTTCTATGTAAGTGAGAATTCTGTTGGTGAGTCGTGTGGGGGGAAGTCTAGTGACATGTCCATAAAATTTTAATCTTCGCCTTCTTATGTCTGCTGCCAGGTTTGATATAGTTTCTGTGGTTCTTCTTGATTGTATCCGGTGTAGCGACGCTGCCGCGCGCTACTTCAAGCTCGCCAGTGTGTGTGTGTGTGTGCTGTGCGCGTGTGTCAGTACAGTGATGTAGCGACACTGTGTAGTTCCGCGCCCAGCCTCTAGAGGCGCTGTGTTTTATAGCTTTTATATACGTTCTGTTTCTTATGATTATTATTCCTTGTTTTTTAGAGTTAGTGAGTAGTTCCTTGTCTCCTGACTTGTGTGGACGGATACTATTTTCTCTCCGAACTACAGAAGTTTCCGAGGATTGAGGATCCTCTGTAAAGATCGGAAGCAAAATTTTATAGCTCCGAACTGTCCACGCATGCCGGGCGTCGTCAGATACGCGCCGCAGTAAAGTTATTATTACTCAACTGAAGGTCTTCATTCTTCCGAATCACGTCAAGCAAAGGTCGGACAGCCACCAGTTTAGCTGTACCCGACAAGTGGTGACCCCGACGTGATCCAAGCAGAGACCGACGTGATTAAGAAGAAGCAGTCGTGAGCTACGCAAGTAACGAGCACATGATGACCGAACAGCAGGCCGTCTCCAGGATTGCAGTCCGTTTGCCGCCGTTCTGGCCCGACAACCCAGTACTCTGGTTCGCGCAGGCAGAGGCAAGTTTTAGCTGCGCTGGAATAACGGTCGAAGCAACTAAATTTGCCCTGATTGTGAGCCAACTCGACCAACGTTATGCAGCCGAGGTGCAGGACATAATCACAGCACCGCCCGAGGCTGGAGCTTATGCCAGGCTAAAATCAGAGTTGATTCGACGGGTTGCCGCGTCACAAGAGGACCGGATACGTCAGGTTCTGACACAGGAAGGAATTGGCGACAGGAAGCCTTCCCAATATCTGCGACATCTACGCAGCAAGGTTGACACCGTTACTGTGCCAGACAGTCTGCTCAGAACGCTGTGGAGCAGTAGGTTGCCGCCGCAAATAAAAGCCATAATCGCCTCACAAACGGACATGCCGCTGGATGACGTGGCGCAGCTAGCAGACCGGATTCAGGACGCGATCACACCGGCTCCGGTCAGCGCAGTCGCGGCGTTGGACAACAGTGCAAACAGTACCGCGTCTGTGGCACGAGCCGACCATGATTCTCTCGCTGCCAAGGTTGAGCTTTTGTGCGCCCAGGTCAGTGCGCTGCTAGCACGGGACGACGACAATAATAGAAGAAGTCTATACAGACGGCGGCGTTCGAGAAGCAGATCTTCAGGCAGTACTACCACTCCGCAAGGCGAGGTACCGTTGTGCTGGTACCACCGACGATTCGGCGATCAGGCAAGGAAGTGCACATCGCCATGCTCGCACCCAAACGCCACCGGCGGTCGACAATAGGCGCAACCGACTGCCAGTTATCCTCCAAGCGCCTGTTCGTTACCGATAGGAGTTCCGGCGTTAAGTTTTTAATTGACACTGGGTCGGACCTGAGTATCATACCACGAACAGCCATACATCGTTGCCGGCCGCCAACTGCCTTCCGCCTGACGGCTGCCAACAATTCTTCCATCGCAACATATGGCACACAGAGGATGGAGCTTAATCTCGGCCTACGTCGCGCGTACGAGTGGAATTTTACAGTTGCTGACGTCACGGAGGCGATCGTCGGGGCTGATCTCCTCGCGCACTATCACCTGCTGCCGGACGTCGCGAACGCACGCTTGGTAGACAGCGTCACTGGCTTAGCTGTCACGGGTTTCCGTCGCAACACCGCAACGCACAGTGCCAAGTTGGTCCATGCTACGGAGGGTGAGTACACTGAATTACTGCTTAACTTTCCGAACTTGACCAGGCCGCCCGGCGCTCCCAGGTTCATACCACATGACACGGTGCATCACATTCAAACGACTGATGGTCCCCCAGTAGCATGCCGACCTAGGCGTCTCGCTCCGGACAGATTGAAGATAGCGAAGGCAGAATTCGACGCCATGATTCGCGAGGGCATAATGCGGCCATCTAAGAGCCCGTGGTCCTCCGCATTACATCTTGTTCCGAAGAAGGGTGGAGCTTGGCGCCCATGCGGTGACTACCGTGCGCTTAACGCGCGAACGGTGCCGGACAGATATCCCGTTCCGTTACTGAGGGATTATAATCACGCTTTACATGGTGCCACGGTGTTCACAGTCCTGGACTGCGCTAAAGCGTATACACAGATTCCGGTGGCCAATGACGACATTCCAAAGACTGCAATAATAACGCCTTTCGGTTTATTTGAAAGTAAATTTATGACTTTCGGTTTATGCAATGCCGCTCAGACCTGGCAAAGGTTTATAGACTCGGTTCTCCAGGGGCTGCCGTTCTGTTTCGCCTACCTGGACGATGTGTTAGTGTTCTCTGCTGACCACGATCAACACCGACAACATCTGCGAGAGATTTTCGAGCGATTGGAGCGTTACGGTGTCGTCTTGAACGTGGACAAGTGTGTTTTTGGGCAGTCAGAGGTGACATTTCTTGGCCATAAGATTTCTGCTGAAGGCTCTCTTCCTCTGTCCGAGAAGGTGGACGCTATCTTGCAGCTACCCCGACCAACTACGATCAAAGAATTACGTCGTTTTTTGGGGATGCTCAATTTTTATCGACGACACCTTCCTCACGCTGCGGAGCTGCAGGAACCTTTGACGGCGGCATTATCAGGCCCTAAAGTAAATAGCAAGTCTCTGATACAGTGGACAGAGGACATGTGTTCTGCGTTCGAGGCAACAAAGAGGAGTATGGCCGACGCGGCGCTTCTCGCACACCCACGACTCGACGCGCCATTAGCAATTGTCGTAGATGCGAGCCAGACGGCGATCGGTGCCGCGTTACAACAATGGTCCGACAACGCATGGCAGCCACTGGCGTATTATTCCCACAAGCTTTCGCCTGCACAGAGAAAATGGAGCACATACGACCGTGAACTTCTGGCAGTATACCAAGCAGTGAAATATTTTCGCCCTCAAGTGGAAGCGCGAACTTTCACGATATATACAGACCACAAGCCACTCGCGTTCGCCTTCCGTCGGAATAGTGTCAACTGCTCTCCCCGTCAATTTCATCACCTTGAGTTCGTGGCCCAGTTTACTACCGACATTAGACATATTTCTGGGATCGACAACATTGTTGCGGATTGCCTTTCACGGATCAGCAGTGTTTCCAGTAACATAGACTTTCCTGCACTGGCACAGGCACAGAGAGACGACGAAGAACTCCTTGCCTATGTTAAAGACACGGCTTCAGCATTGCAACTGAAACTTGTTGATGTTCCGGGGGAGGACACACAGCTATACTGCGACGTTTCTCGCGGCCGACCTCGTCCCTTTCTGACGCCGGCTTTTAGAAGGCAAGCCTTTGATACGGTACATGGATTGTCCCATCCAGGGGTACGCCCGACATTCCGCCTAGTATCGCAACGTTTCGTGTGGCCAGGCATGCAAAAAGACTGCCGCGAGTGGGTCCAATCTTGTCTTCAGTGCCAACGCTGCAAGATTAACCGCCATGTACACGCACCGATCGGCGATTTTCCGGATACCACCGCCCGCTTTGCCCACGTTCATTTGGATGTAGTCGGACCACTTCCACCTTCGAACGGGCAAAGATATCTGTTTACAATGATCGACCGTTTTACGCGTTGGCCGGAGGCAGTGCCGGTGGATAATATCACAGCAGACACATTAGCTTCCGCTTTTGCAATGACGTGGTTGGCAAGATTTGGATGCCCACTACATATTACCACTGACCGCGGACGGCAATTTGAATCAGACCTGTTCTCACAGCTGGCCAAGTTTTGTGGTTACACCCACCATAAGACCACAAGTTATCACCCAGCAAGCAACGGCATGATCGAACGCTGGCACCGTTGTTTGAAGGCCGCGCTGATGTGCCACGAAGAAACCTGGACAACCGCACTACCAGTGGTCTTGTTAGGCTTACGGACGACTTTCAAACCAGACCTGGGGTCGTCAGCGGCAGAACTGGTTTACGGAGAAACACTGCGCCTTCCTGGTGACTTTGTAGACGCTGATGCCACGGAGACAGTTGCTACTGGCCAGCCGGATTTCTTGCGACGATTGAGGGACCATGTATCAAAGATTCGCCCTCCGAAAGCCACACGTCATGGCAAGCCGCCCACTTTCGTGCACCAGGACCTGGAACAATGTCGTCACGTCATGCTGCGCACTGAGGGCGTTAAACCGCCTCTACAAGCTCCTTATTCTGGTCCATATGAAGTGCTACGGCGCAGTGCCCACACCATGGATATCCTAGTGAACGGCAAAACGACGACTGTCGCGTTGAATCGGGTTAAACCTGCATATGTTTTTCCTGACACCCCACTAGCGGCACCTCGTCGTAGGCGTCCACCTACCGCTGTTCCAGACACTGACGCCACATCTCCGGCGCCGGCTCTTCAACATTCGCCGCCCAACGCAGCACAACATCCGCCTCCTGACGTTGTTCCTCCTCCTCCGACGAGGACGACCCGTTCTGGACGTCGGGTGCACTTTCCGGCGCGGTATCTCGACGCCGACGCTCCGCTTCCGCACGGGGGGCTGATGTAGCGACGCTGCCGCGCGCTACTTCAAGCTCGCCAGTGTGTGTGTGTGTGCTGTGCGCGTGTGTCAGTACAGTGATGTAGCGACGCTGTGTAGTTCCGCGCCCAGCCTCTAGAGGCGCTGTGTTTTATAACTTTTATATACGTTCTGTTTCTTATGATTATTATTCCTTGTTTTTTAGAGTTAGTGAGTAGTTCCTTGTCTCCTGACTTGTGTGGACGGATACTATTTTCTCTCCGAACTACAGAAGTTTCCGAGGATTGAGGATCCTCTGTAAAGATCGGAAGCAAAATTTTATAGCTCCGAACTGTCCACGCATGCCGGGCGTCGTCAGATACGCGCCGCAATAAAGTTATTATTACTCAACTGAAGGTCTTCATTCTTCCGAATCACGTCAAGCAAAGGTCGGACAGCCACCAGTTTAGCTGTACCCGACACCGGTATCCTTCTTCTGTTAATTTTGGACCTAAAATCTTTCTCATAATTTTTCGATCTTCTTTTAGTATTTTTTCTAAATCACATTTTGTGTGGAGTGTGAGCGTTTCACTAGCATATAGTGCTGCTGGCTTAATTACTGCGCAGTAGTGTCTGATTTTTGTGTTCGAGGAGATGCATTTTTTATTGTATATTTCATGTGTCATACCATATGCTCTCTTCATTTTCTGTTGCCTGATCTTCTGTGCAACTTTCTCTCCTCCGGTTGGCTCCAAAATTTCACCTAGGTATTTAAAATGTTTTACTCTATTTATTTTTCCATATTTTGTGTTCAAACTGTGTATATGGAATTTCGTACAGAAAAATTCTGTCTTTTGAAACGAAATTTGTAAACCTACTTTATCCGCGCATTCCTTAAGGATCTCTATTTGTTTGTTGGCGATTTCTTCATCATCTGCAAGGATGGCCAAGTCGTCCGCGAATGCTAAACAAGATATCTCCACGTTGTCCTTGGTTCTACCAAGATGGATTGGTTTCCAGTAGGATTGATTTTTTAATTCTTTTTCCCGTTCCTTAATGACTTTATCCAGGACTATATTAAACAAAAGTGGAGATAGTCCGTCACCTTGACGTACTCCAGTTTTTATGAGAAAAGGTTCAGAGATTTCTCCCCTGAATTTAACTTTAGATACAGTGTCTGTCAGTGATTCTTTGATAAGCCTTAGTGTTTTGGAGTCAAGTCCAAGTTCCTCTAAAATGTTAAACAAAGATTGCCGGTCAATTGAGTCATAGGCTTTCTTAAAATCTACAAATGTACAAATTATGGGGGCATTTCTAATTGCTTTGTGTTTTAATATTGTCTTTAAATTAAATATTTGTTCTATGCATGAGCGACCGGGGCGGAAGCCTGCTTGATAATCACCAATTTGGCATTCCAGCTGCTCTTGTGTTCTTTTCAGCAGGCATGTTGAGAGAATTTTGTAGGTGATTTGTAAAAGTGAGATTCCCCTGTAGTTATTGACATTTGTTCTGTCTCCTTTTTTATGTAACGGGTGAATAAGGGCACATTTCCACTCCTCTGGTAATTTTTCTGTTTCCCATATTTTTGTTATTATTTTTGTGAGCTCTTGCAACGTCTTTGGTCCTAGGTTTTTTAATAGCTCTGCAACAATGCCATCTTCGCCAGATGTTCTATTATTTTTTAAGTTTTTAATGTGACATTTGATTTCTTCCTGTGTTGGTGGTAATGAATCCGGTTGAGCGTTGGCACAGATTTCTTTGGGAAACCTTAAACTAGGTTCTGGGCAATTTAGTAGGTTAGAAAAATATTGAGCCAATACTTGACAGTTTTCCTGGTATATATATATATAGAGTTAAGGCTCAACGGCCATTGACCATCTTCTTCTTCTGTGCGAATACACAAACAGTGCCCGAACTCTTACGGGAATCGGCAACGCGCCGCGAGTAATGAGTATAATGGGCGGGGGCACTACGAATGTAGTACGGGACAATACGTTGTGAATGTGGGTTTCGCGGGAGGCGTGCCAGTGATAAATCGCTGCTCAGATGGATAGAGCGTCTGCCATGTAAGCACGAGATCCCGGGTTCGAGTCCCGGTCAGGGCACACATTTTCCTCTGTCCCCGTTGACGTATCTCAACGTCTGTAAGCAGCTAAGGGTGTTCATTTCATTGTAAAATTATTTTACTTCATCTCAATTATAAAACCCCTTTACAGCGCCACCACAAACTCCGAAAGGCGACCTCATCTACATTTTGAATGTGCTTCTCCACTCTATATAAACGATATAGTCTGGTTTCGCATTGTTTTTACACATGCCAGCCGCTTGGCGGCGCTGCAGTATTGAAGTTGCAGAAAAGCGGTGGGAATTTCGTTACTCTTTGCTTGCACTCTTTCATAAGTCAATAAATCCTTCGCTTTAGTTCCAACAGTTTTCCGATAACGGAAAGCAGTACACACCAGCAGTACAGGTACGTGGTATTTACAACGCAGCGACAAGCGATACTCTACTGGCTACATGTCCTAAGCGGTGTACGCAAAAACGAATGAAGAAGAAAAACCGCAGTAGCGGCATGTAGGCGTTAACTGAGTACTGCGCGACCAAACTGCAGGTGACTTCCGTGCCAGGCAACCACCGTACAGTCCATAAATGTCTTCACGACCTCTTCAGCGCAAAGTATTCGTAACGTTATACGTTCAGCGTATCCAGAATTCTTCGCTCCAACCGAAATAATTCGTCTGCTCCCACGGTTCGATACTGGATTTCAGTGGTGGTAAGTTCCTATGGGACCAAACTGCTGAGGTCATCGGTCCGTAGGCTTACACACTACTTTAATTAACTTCCGAAAAGGATAGCGGGGCAGCCCCGCGAACCGTGGCAAGTCGCCCGAGATCGCGTGGCTGGGTTTCAGTATCAAATTTTTTTTGCGAAAGATCTGTGGTAGATACGGTATTGATAGCTCCTCGAAGAATCGCATGTCATTTGACTATAATGATTTAAAAAGCGGGTTGCAAATGAGCATTTCGATCCCAATTCACATACTACTGCAAGTGGTTAAAGTTTTCAGCTTTTAATCTTCTTGGAAACATGTAAGTAGGCTGTTTAGGTTTTTTTATTGGTAACGCCACCTCTGTATGGAAATCACTGGCTGTGCTGTGTGCAGTCTGTGACTGCTTTGCATTGTTGTAATACTCGCCATTGTAGTGTTAGGCAGCTGGCTGTGAACAGCGCGTAGCGTTGCGCAGTTGGAGGTGAGCCGCCAGCAGTGGTGGATGTGGGGAGAGAGATGGCGGAGTTTTGAAATTTGTCATGAACTGCTATCTATATATATATATATATATATATATATATATATATATATATATATATATATATGATGATATCAAGGTAAATACATTGTTTGTTCTCTATTAATATCTTTCATTTGCTAACTATCCCTATCAGTAGTTAGTGCCTTCCATAGTTTGAATCTTTTATGCTTGCTGTATTGCAGTAGTGGGAGTAACCAAGATTTTTGTGAGGTAAGTGATTTTTGAAAAGTACAGGTAAATGTTAGGCAGGGCCATTCTCTTGTAGAGATTATTTAAAGTCAGATTGCGTTGCGCTAAAAATATTGTGTGTCAGTATAAGCACAGTCATGTAAAATAGTTCAAAAAAGGGGACGTTTCAAACATAATGATAATATTCAGCTGAAACAACAAAGCAAATTAATTGGACATAAAATGAATAATAAACGCAATAAATTATATTACTGAAAGTAACTGTAATCGCGAGAATACGTTACAGTGGCAGCACCCGTCATGGAAATGGTACCACCGGGTTCAAAATGGTTCAAATGGCTCTGAGCACTATGGGACTTAACTACTGAGGTCATCACTCCCCTAGAACTTATAACTACTTAAACCTAACTAACCTAAAGACATCACACACATCCATGCCCGAGGCAGGATTCGAACCTGCGACCGTAGCGGTCTCGCGGTTCCAGACTGAAGCGCCTAGAACCACTTGGCCACACTGGCCGGCCGTACCATCAGTTACCACTTCCTTGAGACTTGGAATGAATAACGATTGCGATATTTTATGTATTCCTTAGTTGCTGTTTAATCATATGAACTGCATCCTCGAAGGCATTACACTTTGTGTAAGATTTTTTATTAAAATCCATAGTACATTAATAACACAAGACACGTCACGCATATAGTACCAACGCGGGTCACTATATTGGGCGTCAATCGAAAGCTCATGGAAAGACGGAATTTCTTGACATGACGCTTGACCTCAGCGACTCCGGATTTTCTGGGTGGAGGGTATTTTTGGGGAAATGGAAACCGTGGGGAAATGTTTGGGGAAAAAATATTGCTATCCCGGAAATATGGGAAGTATTTGACGTGCCTAGTCTTACTAGAAATGCCATCGCTGATATCTTAGTTCAGATAAGAAATAACTGGTTTTCTAGATATTAACTAGCCGTCACTTTCTTCAGATCAATCGATACAGGTTTCCTTCCTCAGGGGGCGTTGCGCTCGCCGGGGTGATATTTCTCCGTGACATCACTACGACGAGTATGTGCAAATTTAAAATCGTGTGGGATATCTATCGGCTTTCGTGGTATTATACATTTCTGGGGAGACGCCATTTTGAATTTAGTTGTTTAAGTAGAAACTTGTATTTGATGGGTTTTAGACTATAACCCATGTCCTATGAATACATGCTGTTCCAAACTTTTTTGGCTCTCCCGAAAACGCATCGTTGTTGATATGATTTGTTAAAATTAAATGCTAGGTGTTATCAGATCGGCGGCGAAGAGCCTTCGGGATGTGTAAGTAGAAAACACAGGCCCGGATTTTTATACGTTCACAATAGTTTAGTCGATGAGGGCTCTCGAGTTGTTAAGTGAGATCTAAGTGAAACTTCCTGGCAGATTAAAACGGTATGCTGGACGAGACTTGAACTCGGGACCTTTGACTCTCGTGGGCAAGTGCTCTACTGCCTCAGCTACCCAAACACGACTCAGGTCCCCTCCTTACAGTCTAACTTCCGCCAGTACCTCGCCTCCTACCTTATAAACTTTCATTCTGTAAACACGCCCCACTGTGGCTAAGCCATGGCTCCGCAATATCCTTTCTTCCAGGAGTTCTATTTCTGCAAAGTTCGCAGGAGAGCTTCTGTGAAGTTTGGAAGGTAGGAAAAGCCGTACCGGCAGAAGTAAAGCTGTGAGGACGGGGCGTGAGTCCTGCTTGACCGTAGCTCAGAAGAGTACTTGCCCGCGAAATGCAAGGGCCCCGAATTCGAGTCTCGGTTCGATACACAGTTTTAATCTCCCAGGAAGTTTGATATCAGTGCACACTCCGCTGCAGAGTGAAAATTTCATTCTGGAGATTTAAGTGGTGCAGTAATGGTAAATCAATAGAACAATAATAAAGCAAGACTAAAGCAAAGGTGGTGCCCTAGAGCAGATTTTTTTTTTTATTTTTCGATTCAGGTTATTCGATTTATTCACAAGTTAAAAGTTTTAGTTTATATACTACACTTGTTTGACGTAACGCCCTGAACAAATAATTCCAGCTCTTCTAGCTGTCAACCCTGATAGCAAATAATATTTCAAAAGAATAGGTAGGTTTAGATATTAGAGAAAAGCTGCTTGGGAAATTTTTTTGTCTGCTACGAGGGAGCTGACTGATTACCTCAAAACTCATAACATCCACGACAAATATCAGTCAGGCTTTCGAAAGCACCATAGTACAGCAACTGCATTAATCAAAGTAACTGATGACATTAAACATGCTATGGACAGACGTGAAGCTACCATCCTAACACTGCTTGACTTTAGCAAGGCTTTTGATACAGTTGACTTCGATATATTACTAATTAAAATGAAGCAGCTGAATTTCTCAAACAGCGCAATACACTGGTTCGACAGCTACCTCAGACACAGAAGTCAACAAGTCATTTGTGGGTCGGAAAAGTCATCATGGAAAAACGTGCGCTCTGGAGTTCCCCAAGGCTCCGTCCTTGGTCCATTACTCTTCTCACTGTACATTAATGATATTTCTTCAGTGATTCACTCCTGCAACTACCATCTATATGCCGACGACATCCAACTGTACATAAGTGCAAGCCCCAAGAACATTGCTGACGCAGTAGCGAGTATGAACGCAGATCTTTGCTCTGTTTCTCGATGGGCACAGAACCTAGGTCTGAAACTAAACCCCAAGAAATCCCAGGTCATACTTATATCTCATCCAAAGTTAATCAGTCGGTACTTTCGCGAAACAGTCCCTCAAATACTCCTCAATGGTACCCAACTTCCATACCAAAAAACAGTAAAAGACCTTGGAATAATCTTGGATGAACACCTAAACTGGGAAGAACAAACAGTCACAGCTTGCCGGAAATCGCTCTCCTCCCTACACGCAATTCAAAAATTTAGAAAAATATTTCCAACCCATGGTAAACAAAAGTTAGTCCAAACACTAGTCTTGCCTAATCTTTACTACTGTGATGTAGTTCAACACGGCACAAGTAGTGAAAATTCGAGATGCCTCGAGCTAGTGATGAATGCATGCGTTAGATACGTATGCAATATACGGTTGTATGATCATATCAGTCCTTCATACTCCCAGCTAGGTTGGATACGCCCTCATAAGGCACGCGATCTCCACACGATGTGCTTTCTTCATCGATTTCTTAGCCACTGGTGCCCCCAATACTTATCTTCTCACATTAAACACCTCTCATCATTCCACAACCGCAATACCAGATCGGATACGTCTAGCATCTTGGCTGTACCTTTACATAACACAAAATCTTTCTCCGTGTCATTCTCCATCTCAGCCATACGACTATGGAACGCGCTCCCCTGTGATCTGCGTCTTATCCAAAACCACTCAGCATTCAAGAGGGAACTCAAGACTTACATATTAGGGACGGTATAGCCACCATTGTTGTGCCCCTCTCATCTTTTTCTTTCTCCTCTCCATCATAGCTTCGAATTTTACCATTCTATTTCTCTTCCTCTAACCTATCTACCTCTTCTATATCTCTTTCACCCCATTCCATCGTCTTATGTCTCTGCTTGATGAGAATAACTCACAAGCTGCAAGAATATAACGAGAAAATTCCCAACTAGCAATAGGACTGACATTCATAAAAGAAAAATCTGTTTACTTTCATATACATAGTCATTATTATTATTATTATTATTATTATTATTATTATTCTTGATTGTTATAATTATTTTTTGATTGTTATAATTATCATTGTACTACTTTTATAATCTCTATTTTTTCTTTAACATTAATACTGTATAACATGTTATATGTCCTTAATGTTCTGTAGAAACTGAAATTTGTTGAATCTGAGTATGCCTGGTTAGGTGTAAGAGAGGGCCTGAAGGCCCTAATCTTGCCAGGTAAAATAAATGCATAAATAAATAAAATAAATAAATAAAATTCCCAAAAATTAATCTAGAGGCGCTGCTCAAACTACTCTACGTGTTCAGGCAGTGTCAGGGATGATCGTGAGGAATGACAAGAATATCGCCAACGATGGAACCTCTCTGACATCGCAGCTCTGTTATTGTTGTGCCATTTGCATTCGCTGCTCTAAGTGTTGAGTTAAAACCTCTTCCGTACTGCTCTCTCACTAAAAATATTCTGACCCCATCTCAGGTTTCAGCGTTAAATTTTCGTGAAAGATCAGTACAGAAGACTATTTAACATAATAAATAATGCTTTATTTCAGTTAAGAGCAAACAATACACAACATTAAAAGAGAGATTATCGCAGAGAGATTGTGGCGTCAGCAGTGTTCTTGCCATTTTTCCACATTATCTGTGACAAGAATTAGCCGTGTCCAGAGATCTGTGTAATGCCCACCAGAGAATAGCCTGCTGTTCGCTCTGAGAGTGCAGAGCCCGTGGGCGGTCGGAGTGAATGAGGCAACAGAAGGACGGCCCTGGAGCACTCGGCTGACAGAGCGCTCGCGTTTTATGCAGATTGCCTGCCGAAGGTGCTTGTACCTCTCCAAGGAGGGAAGAGGCTCTACAAAAAGCACTCCGGAGCTCTTTGGGAATGTCCTCTACTCCGTCATCGGCCTTCTGACAGACGACAGCGAAGAACTTCGTAATAGGGTGCTGTGTCTCGTCATGTCGAAGGCCGGAATGTTATACGGCCAGATGCAGATGCATTACGTGTTTATCAGGGCTCAAGTTCACCCTCTGCTAAAGAAATAAATAGCCCTGAAACGTACCTGAAGTTCAGTGAAACGTTTCCGAGTAAAGGACAGCGCTGACTTGTTTATAGACTAATGTTTTGGCCTCTACTACACTACTGGCCATTAAAATTCCAACACCACGAAGATGACACGCTACAGACGCGAAATTTAACCGACAGGAAGAAGATGCTGTGATATGCAAATGATTAGCTTTTCAGAGCATTCACACAAGGCTGGCGTCGGTGGCGACACCTACAACGTGCTGACATGAGGAAAGTTTCCAACCGATTTCTCATACACAAACAGCAGTTGACCGGCGTTGCCTGGTGAAATGTTGTTGTGATGCCTCGTGTAAGGAGGAGAAATGCGTACCATCACGTTTCCGACTTTGATAAAGGTCGGATTGTAGCCTACCGCGATTGCCGTTTATCGTATCGCGACATTGCTGCTTGCATTCGTCGAGATCCAATGACTGTTAGCAGAATATGGAATCCGTGGGTTCAGGAGGGTAAAACGGAATGCCGTGCTGGATCCCAAAGTCGAGCAGTCGAGCAGTCGAGATGACAGGTATCTTATCCGCATGGCTGTAACGGGTCGTGCAGCCACGTCTCGATCCCTGAGTCAACAGATGGGGACGTTTGCAAAACAACAACCATCTGCACGAACAGTTCTGCGACGTTTGCAGCAGCATGGACTATCAGCTCGCAGACCATGGCTGCGGTTACCCTTGACGCTGCATCACAGACAGGAGCGCCTGCGATGTTTACAGCATCATGATGATCGCATCCGTGTCTGGCGACATCGGGATGAACGCACATTGGAAGCGCGTATTCGTCATCGCCATACTGGCGTATCACCAGGCGTGATGGTATGGACCGCCATTCGTTACCCGTCTCGTTCACCTCTTGTTCGCACTAACGGCACTTTGAACAGTGGACGTTACATTTCAGATGTGTTACGACCCGTGGCTCTACCCTTCATTCGATCCCTGCGAAACCCTACATTTCAGCAGGATAATGCACGACAACATGTTGCAGGTACTGTACGGGCCTTTCTGGATACAGAAAATATTCGGCTGTTGCCCTGGCCAGCACATTCTCCAGATTCTCACCAATTGAAAACGTCTGGTCAATGGTGGCCGAGAAACTAAAAAAATGGCTCTGAGCACTATGGGACTCAACTGCTGAGGTCATTAGTCCCCTAGAACTTAGAACTAGTTAAACCTAACTAACCTAAGGACATCACAAACATCCATGCCCGAGGCAGGATTCGAACCTGCGACCGTAGCGGTCTTGCGGTTCCAGACTGCAGCGCCTTTAACCGCACGGCCACTTCGGCCGGCGGCCGAGAAACTGACTCGTCACAATACGCCAGTCGCTACTCTTGATGAACTGTTGTGGTTTCGTGTTGAAGCTGCACGGGTAGCTGTACCTGTACACCCCATCCAATCTCTCTTTGATTCAATGCCAAAGCGTATCAAGGCCGTTATTACGGCCAGAGGTGGTTGTTCTGGGTACTGATTTCTCTGGATCTATGCTCCCAAATTGCGTGAAAATGTAATCACATGTCAGTTCTAGTATATTATATTTGTCCAATGAATACCCGTTTATCATCTGCATTTCTTCTTGGTGTTGCAATTTTAATGTCCAGTAGTGTTTAACTGACCTTCATCAGGATTGCGTGTTACTGCTGGGTCAGAGCCCTGTTGAAATCTTATGTAGTGTAATTTAACAATGATCGCAGAGACGTTTGATCAAGAACATAACTGAAATATATTTTTTGTTTTGAAAATAGCTTATTTTCAGCAGAGACACAAGTACTCCAGTATGACGTCGGAAATTTTGACCGTCATAAGCCTTTTTCAGATGATAAGACAGACGCTATACTTTGAAAGTTGACTGAGTAGCCCGTATATCCGGAAATAAAATTTATCATCCTAACTTCCATCATGTTGTCAGCACAGCTTCATCCCCCAGCAGACGAAATATTTGTGGAAGCAAAGATACCCTGACACTGTCGATGTACCTGAGGTATACCTGACGCAGGAAAGTCTTTGGGGCCCAGGCCAGGTGGGGGGTACTTTTGTTTTCTCTGCTGAAGTTCAGCGAGACATGAGACGGGAACTCCGTTGTTGGAAACGTAGATAGCACTCTTTGTTTGAACGAACATTTGTGTTTAGAGCTTAAGACAAAGAAAACTGGTTGCCAGCATGTCAGCTGGACCATGGTGCGATCTGTGGAGGTGGTAGCAGAAGCCTTTGTTATTACGCATTTCCAACACAAAGTCAGGCAGAACCAGTAACTTGGATAGTGTACGAGGGTTGGAACATTAATAGTGGCAACTACTTGTTTACAGCTCGTACAAAGTAGATACGTGTTTCAAAGTTTTACTGTCCTTCAAAATAGTCACCAGCATTGTGTATAGCCCGCTGCCAGCAATGTGGAAGTCGTAGGATACTCTTAGCGGTGCCAGTTGTGTTGACAGATCTAACGGCGCGGTCTATTGCCCGACGAATTTGCAGCAGTTCTGAAGCGAATGCCGTGATGTGTTTCCTTCAGTTTAGAAATCGAGTTGAACTCACGAGGGCTTAAGTCAGGGGAGTGCAGTAGGTGGTACAGCACTTAGCAGCCCCATCATTCAAACAAATCAGTAACAGCTTGCACTGCACGTGCTTGAGCATTGTCCTGCAAAATGATGGTCATGTCCTGCAGAAAGTGTCATCACTTCTGTCTCTAAGTTGATAGTATTTTATGTTCTAAAAATGAACAGCGTCTCAAAAATTTGTTCCACAAATTAGAGCTCTTGTTTTGTAGTAGCAGACTTCTCATGGCCAGGAATGCCCTCTTTGCAGTACTAGTCTGCTTTTTATGTCGTCTTTGCTCCATCTATCATGGGTTATTTTGTTGCCTATGTAGCAATACGCCTTAATTTCGTCTACTTTGCGATTCACAATTTTTTATGTTAAGTTTCTCGCTATGTCGTCTTTGCTCCATCTATCATGGGTTATTTTGTTGCCTATGTAGCAATACGCCTTAATTTCGTCTACTTTGCGATTCACAATTTTTATGTTAAGTTTCTCGCTCTTCTCATTACTGCTACTTCTCATTACTTTCGTCTTTCTTAGAATTACTCTCAGTTCATATTCTGTACTCGTTAGATGTTCATTCCATTCAGCAGATCACGTAATTCTTCTTCGCTTTCACTCCGGTTACCAAATATCATTGTCATGCTGTAACCTTGAATTTTATTTCCACTCTTGAACTTTTATTTAATTTTCTTCAATACTTCTTCGATGCATAGAGTGAACAGTAGGGGCGAAAGACTACATCCCTGCATTATACCCGTTTTAATCTGAGCACTTGCTTCTTAGTCTTACTGTTCCCTCTTGGTTCTTGTAAATCACCCGCCTTTCTCTACAGATACCCTGTTTTTCTTGGAATTTAGAGCATCTAGCACCATTTTACACCGTCGAACACCTTTTCCCGGTCGACAAATCCAGTGAGCGTCTCACGATTTTTCTTCAGTCTTGCTTCCACCAGGAAGTACAACGTCAGAACTGCCTCTCTGATGCATTTACCTTTCCTGAAGCCAACTTGATCGCAATCTAACAGGTTCTTAATTTTCTTTTCCATTCTTCAGTACATTATTTTTGTCAGAAAATAGGATGCATGAGCTACTGAGCTGACTGTACGGTACTTTTTGCACACGTCGGCCCTTGCAAGCTTCGGAATTTTGTGGATGACGTTTTGTTCCATAAGTCGGGTTGTTTATCGCTAGCCTCATACATACTATACGACAACGTGTATAGCCGATTAGGTGCCACTTCCTCAAAATATTTTTAGAAATTATGATGAAGTTTAATGTAAATTCTAATGTAATGTTATGTATCCCTTGTGTCTTATTTGTTCTTAAGTCGTCAAATCCCTTTTAAATTCTGATGTAACACTGGGTCCCCTGTATCTTGCCTGTCGACTCCTCATTTTTCTTCTATCATCTCGTTAGCCAAGTCGTCCCCTTCATAGAGGCTTTTAATATACCCTTTCCACCTGTTCACTGGTTCAAATGGCTCTGAGCACTATGGGACTTAACATCTGTGGTCATCAGTCCCCTAGAACTTAGAACTACTTAAGGGGCTCCGGAACGCCCTATACTTGCAATGTTAAAATAACGCTTATAAATTACATCTTTCCGCACAAAGCATTTGAGGTAGGAAGTTGAACTTTTTACAGATTATTTATTGGAATATGGGCTACAACTTAACACAGGGATTTTACAAAATTTTAGTTCAGTTATTAAAGATGATTTTTTTTTCAATTGTAATGAAAATTCACAACATTTTTTTGCAATTTTTTATTTATATATTCAAAAATATACAGTTTTTTGGAAAAAGGCTGTGTTAAATTATGAAGAAGGTACTGTGTAACATTTACTGAAAGTTTGAAACAAATATGTTTGGAAGATCCTTAGAAAACATGTAATTAGTATGAGAAAATAAAAGTTTTGGGAATCGAGCGACAAAGATTGGATTAACTTTTTAGTGCATCCCAGGTCCATAGAATGGATTATCTTCATCCTCTGCAAACTCCTCCTCCAGCTTCCTCTTGTTCCTCCTCCTGTTTACTCTTGCTTGTATTTCTAGACTCTTTACAGCCCTGTCTGCAGCCCGAAGGCGTTCCTTGTCTAAAGCAAGCATCGCTCGTACCATGTTAGAACCTATCTTCATTCCCATATTTCTAAATACCTTGCACCTTACAATGTTGCCATCATTGAAAGTCGCAACAGCATCATACACACCAAAGTGAAGTGTTTCTATTCCAACAAATACAGTCTTGGGGATTCTCGACCATATAACACTATTTACACTTTCATTGGGGTTTTGAGTTTTTCCGTGAATACACTTTTTCAACAGTTCAGGTCCTGCTAAGTCTCTGAAAATAGGTTTTATCACCTCCATTATTGCATGAGGCAGAATATGCTTATGAGTGTACACTTCACCAGTTAGCAATCCTTTGTTATATTTACACCAACTGTCTTCTTCTTTGGGACACAAGCTATGTTGGGGATTTTCATCTGTTGAAGAAGTATGAGAAAAAAGAGCCCAAACAGCCTTCTTCATTTCGTCGACACTTTGAGTATTTTGCCTAATAGCCATTCCATAATAGTTCTGTATTTTGTCAATTACACTGTCAGTTAACCTTCCCTTTCCATCCAACCCTTTACCATCACTGAGTTTTTGTTTTTTGTACGAAGCTTTCAGTCGCCGAAGTCTTGTTCCCATTCGCTTCTGTACGTGTCCAATACACTCAAATTTCTGCACTACAACATCATCACCATAGGGCTTCAGTCCTTGAACGTGTTTGAAACTTTCAGAATCACCGTCACCAAGGTAATTAACATATCGCACTTTATCACACGCCTCAGAACGCTGGAATATAGTGGCAACACCAGCCACTTCCACTACTGCTCCACTACTGCTTTGCAATTATTTTCATGTGTACCTTTATATTTTTGTGGACATCTACAATACTTTGATATTACTGCTACATCTAAAACTTTCCCTGTATACATACTGGTGGCAGATACTACACCATGAAGAGATGTGTGTCCCCGTTTATGCCAGGTACCATCGAACGCTGCAGTCAAATCTCTGTTACCATTATTTTCCATTACTGACTCTTCCACAGCGTTCTTCATAGATTCTATACAGACATCTTCTACTTTAGACCCTATTAATTTATTATAGGTCGTAAACTTGGTTGGGGGATTTGGAAGATTCATGATGCCACAGAAAATTGCACCTGCAGTAGCACCCTTACCAACTGAACGCAAGGAATAAACAAATCTAATGTTGTGTTCGTAGATTTTGCTACCATTTTCTTCAGTTGCAGTTACTGCAACACTGTTCCAAAAGGTGGTCATGTAGGAACACTTATCACATTTCAGTTGTATTTCACTAGCAAGTCCTACGTGCTTTATTATGGAGAGTTCCAGACCAACTTCACTACAATGAATACATCTTACACAGTTTGAAAAAATTCCTTTGAGAACCGACATATCAAATATTTCATTCACATCCGATTCGCCCATAAAAGATTCATAGTTTTCACTCATTGAACCAAGCTTCTTCTGTGAAGTATTTTCTTTCCCACTTTGACTGCTATGGGCAGGTGTACTTGAGAGGTTAGGTTCACTCACTTGGTTATCGTCTTTATTGTTTACAGTAATAACACATACCTTTGGCTTTCCAACATTTCTCCTTTTCTTAAAAGCCTTCAGAGGATTTCTAATAACTTTACTTTTACTCATTATTATACTTCAACAAAACAGAGACTCAAGAAACACAATTAATTACGAATATTTTCGAGATAACGACAGAGTAAGTAAACATGAAACAATCGACAATCACACCAGCGATATATATTGAACCATTACAGGTTAGCCACAACACATACTTTACCTCACATCACTAAAATGTACCTGATGAACACGGACGTTAATAATAACACCATTTGACAGCAGTTTAACAGCGCCACAGTGGGTCACGCCCATGTAGAACACATTTCAAAAAAATTTTAAAAATAGTTGTGGTCTTCGGAATTGAATAAATTATATATCTATTAAAAGGTAATAGTCTGCAGATTCAGAAAACGCAAAAAAATAAAAATTGAACTTTTCATGATTTTGAGCCTTTCCGGAGCCCCTTAAACCTAACTAACCAAAGGACTTCACACACATCCACGCCCTAGGCAGGATTCGAACCTGCGACCGTAGCGGCCACGCGGTTCCAGACTGAAGCGCCTAGAACCGCACGGCCACACCGGCTGGCACCTGTTCACTGTCTCCTTTACATTTAGCAGTGGGATTCTCACTGACGTTGCTTTTAATTTCACCTAAGGTTGTTTTGACGTTTCTACATGTTGAGTCAGTCTTTCTGACAATCATTTCTTTTTCTGTTTCTTACATTCTTCAAGTAGTCATTTCGCCTTGGCTTCCTGCCCTTAATTTTTTTCATTCATAAGCGACTTGTATTTCTGTATTCCTGAGCTTCCCTGAAAATCTGTGTACTTCCTTCTTTCGTATATCTGTAGTGTATCTACTGCTACCCATTTTTTTTTTTTTTTTGCTGTTACCTTCCTTGTATCTATGCTTTTCTGTCCAACATCTGTGATTGCCCTTTTTAGAATTTCTATTCCTATTCAATTTAACTGTTTACTGACCTATTCCGTATGGCAACATATATAGCCACAGAGAACTTCAAGCGTATCTTTTCATTTCCTAGTACATCTGTATCACACATTTTTGCGCCTTGATTCTTCCTGAATATTATATTAAACTTTATCGTGCTCTTAATCATTACTAAATTGTGATCTGAGTCTACATCTGCTCCTCGGTACGCCTTACAATGCAGTATCTGTTTTCGGAATGCCTGACGATGATGTAATCTTACTACAATCTTATCGATATCTCGTCAATGTCGTCATATGCATTCTCTATCTCTTCATCCTCTATTTACAACTTGTATACCTGAAATACTGATTTCAGGGATGGTTTGCTATGCATTCTGATGAGAAGGATCCCATGACAGTACTGCTCGCAGTAACTCACTTTCTGCGCAACCTTCTTATTCACAAAAACCCTACTCCCGTTATAGCATTTTTTACTGCTTTTGATATCACTCTACACTCTTCTGATCAGGAATCCTTGTCTTCTTCACATTTCACCTCACTGACCACTACACTTTACCAAGATTGAGCATTAGGATTTCACTTTTCAGATTTTCTAGTTATCCTTTCGTTGGTTATTCTGTCTTTCTTCATGGTCACCTCCTCCTTGGCAGTCCCCTCTTGCAGATCCGAATGCGGGAGTAATCCGGAGTCTTTTATCAGTGGAGAGATCTTCATATTTCATTTTCAGTTACAGGCCAGATGACCTATGGGTACTCATTATGTGTCTTTAAAGCTGTGGTTTCCATTGTCCTCTGAATCCTCATGCCGTTGATCTTTGCTGATTTTCCCACTTTTAGGGGAGATTTCCCTCCCCAGGGACAAGAGAATGCTCTGAACATCAGTCTGATCCTTCGCCCTCTTTGATATGGTCGTTGACAGAACGAGAGTGAATTCTTATGCCTGAAGTCTTCGTGTTGCCATTGCTGATCATTTTTATTCAAAATTTAAGCAGTGGCGAGCTTCGAACCGAGGACCCATGACGTTCTGATTGCTAGTCAAAGCCTCTACCCCTATATTACCAGAGTAAGATTCGATAATGCGGGTTCACTTAATGTATTCGCAGTAGATGTTATGTGATTACTTGGTGTGTTTAATAGACCACTTGTGCCATTCAGCGCTAGATACAATTTTTTTTTCATCTTTCATTACCGTTTGATGAGAGTTCTTTTCAGCCAAATATCGCTATTGATTGGGTGTGTGGCAGGATATTTGTATATTCCCAATTTTGAATATCTGGGAGTCTATTTCCAGTAGTAATCTTCGTCGGGCGACCATGGGAATCCTGCAGAAAACATTGGTTGAAAGCCGGGGACAGGGCCTACTTTTAATTTACTTATAGGACAATGTTGTCCATTGCCCCAGAAAAACCAAAACATATAAACATATTTGCGTATATTTGTTTTAGTAAAAGGAAGTTTGGGTGTCGGAGAGAGCTGTTGAAGCGTTTGAATGAAGTTGGCAAAGAGTGTGGTGAGAAGGGGTTTATTGCTAGCGTACACCTAATGGAACACGCAAAATCAGCAGTGGCGGAACATCACAATAAATTCGGCAGAATAATGCAGTCACAGGAATCTGGTATATTATCCAGATAGACGATTACCTTTAAGACAATATCATCGGGAAAAAAAATAATAAGTGTAGGATCTGAGCCCAGCACTGGTCAGGTAGTAAATGCTTATGACGGCCATGTTCTGCAGAGCCGACATGTTGGTCTATAAAACAACATGGCAACGAAGCCACACACTTGGAGACGTTCTAATAAAGATGACTACGACGGTGATAGAATGCATTAACACTTACTCACGTTACATAGAATTCGGTTATATAACCGAACTACGGTCTTGTCATGTAGTTTTAATCTGTGGTACAACACACTGAAGACAGCCTAACGCATCGTTAATGTACACGTTGAGATGTAACCACTGCTTCGATAAGCATCTGCGTGCTCCATGATCTAAATCAGACTTAACTGCTGAATGAAACAAAAGATAAATATAAGGTGGAGCACTATAGTGTTGTGAAGTATAAGTGAACAATCACAATGCGATAACGAAACAGCCTCAGTGTACGAGGATAACAGACGACTGCTGCGGGTCACATTCGCAAACTGAAAGTGTATTGTGTTATCCGCTTTGGTATTCATAGCTACAAGTGTCAGCGAGGATCAATGGCAAAAAAGAAGAGCAGCGACCAACGAGCAGCACAGGTCGCTCCGTCATATAATAAATTATTTGTCCGCAAGGTACTTCGGGGAAACGACGTAGCTGCTTCTAGCGAACAGGGTAAAAGTTCTGACCTCACTGGAATATGGCTTCCTCACTGCCGCCGGCGAGGTTCCCTGGGGGACAACTCCTACAGGCTCTTCTTGGCTTCTTACATTTCCCCTTCACGATTCATAGCGCTATATGAGAAAGACTTGTCTCAACCACATCGTTCTTGCCGAATTACATTGTTCCTATCAACGCAGTTCTCAAGACGTTTGTGTCACACTGTCTAAAAGTTTTCTCTGTGACTTTTCCTCCACTTTGGATGGCCATCATCTACTCTACTTCTTCAGCCCGACCGTGCCGTGCCGCGAAAAATGAGTATTTTTGCTTTTGTGTATTTTATTTAGCTATGTCGCCTTACTAGAAAAAGGGGGGACAGAATAATGAAAGTATTACACTTATTTGCTTAACTCCCAAATATTTGCTTTTAAACGTTGCTAGATACCAGTCTCCTAATTTTGTAAGACGATCTTCTCACATAGTCCGGTATTGGTTGTAGGTTTTACCACAAAGACTGAAACGTGAAATTCTGCTACACATTACATCCTCATTTTCTGACTTCCTGTGTTCATTAAATTGCTTGTTCATATCTGAATTACGGCTTCTTCGCTCCACGGGGAAATGTACTAGGTTCGAACCACTTTCAGGAAAACTATTTCCCCCTGACACGAAGGTTCTCTTATTCGCCATTATGCTGCAGAATAAACGTTGCGTTTGGGAATTGATTCTCAATCGAATCAAACATTCTAACTGACTCATATGAGTATAGCGTGATGTAGTACAGAAATATTCTCAAAATGTAAGCTGGACGAAACCATCTCGTCTATGTCGGAATCATTAGCTTCGAATGGACAAAGATGAGGAACCAAATCAGCTGTGTCGTAGAAGAATCCACGTAGGTAGTTACGTCAAATAATTTAGGACAACCATGTAAAAGTAAATGTATGTGAAATGACAGACATTTCCAACTCCCTCCTCTCGGAAGAAGATAAGAAATACGGAAAGTTATATGACTCTTACGGTGGATGGAGGTCGCGCCACGCTAGTATCCGCAAGCTTGTACATCATACCGAGTTCCTGTTATTAGGAATATTCAGGAATGGTGACTCCTGAATATTCCTAATAGCGGGAGATGGATATTGTTACCGACTATAAAAGTATCCTGATGAGGAAACAGTACAGTGGTCGTACTAGATCGCCATCGCTCTTGCTCTTTGAAGAGTAACAGAGGTATCCATGGAATACAATGAAACTGAGGTCCTAGAAGCTAGGACCACTTCCTTGTTTAGCCGCGTCTCGTCGTTGCACCAATGGCTAGTTATTTTCATAATACATTACTGACAAGTGGTGCTTCACACCTATCAATTATTCAAAAAGAGCCATGTTGAAAGCACCGACAGCACATGGATTGTGTTATGCCATAACGCGCTCCACATTACGCTGATGGAGAGATGAATCTGAGTGCAGAAGATGCAGGAAGCTAATCCACGTGTGATATATTTACAAGCCCCAACGAATATAGTCAAAGGCTACCGACTCGTCATAATCCGTCAAATTTAATTACTTTTATAGTCATTGCAAACATAAATTTTGCTTTTTCTTGTTATTTAATGTACACGTTGTGGGGTGGTATGTTAATAATAAATTTAATATTCAATCAAAAGTAATAGGAGGAAATATTAGAATATTGTTTGCCGTCTTTTACGAGAGCCTCGAAACTGTTTCTTTGGTCAACCAGAAAACGATAGAAAACATACTGACTATAGTTTCCAGACTGCAAGTCAACATTCCTGTTCAGCCCACTGAAACAAATATTTCTATTCTCTATTAGCTCAGCCGGATCAGGAGTATGATTATAAATGAAGATATTTTCTAATTATAGGTGTATTTGGTAAAGTATCACACGCACAACATTGTAATATTCTCTATGTTAATCTCTCTATCCTAAGCAGCACTATGAGCAGTTCACTGGCGACCTATATTGTAAGTTCCTATTAAACTGTCCTTCGCCCTGCCTTCTGATAAAAATACTCGCCCCAAAAGTGGAAAATAATCATCACCACTTGCCACGAGGTTTGTTAAGATTATGGGCAGCACACTAACAGACACTTCCACGAAACCTAAGCTATCCACGATGGTTTACAGTCCTCTCGAGTTCACTTTCTATTATTACTGAAAGTATACGTTTAGTAACAACCTGTCTCTGACGTCATCCGAGGCAGCAGGTACTCCGGCGTTTGACTGACGCAGATCGTACGGTGGCTGTGCGCAAAGTGAAGTGAAACCTTGCCTCTCAGGCCGTATTAATATACGGGCGCAGCGGACGGCCAAGCGAACACCTGCTGTCAGCTGCTCTATGAGCATTGGTAGTATCCTCTAAACGGCCGCTTTTTCAGACCCATAATATTTTATAACACTGTTGTGTATTAATTTTGATTTTTGTAATTTTTGTATGATTTTAGTTATGTTGGTTAAAATCGCAGAAATTTTTTTTAGCTCGCCTGTGTTTAAACTTAGCCATCTAGAATTTTTAGAATGGAACTAACAATAGAAAATGATCTCTGAAATACAAATTTAAGAGATATTGTGTTTGTTATTATTTACATCCAGACCTTGAAACTTGTTTTAGCTTTATTATTTAATAGGTATCATCACGTGCTGTAATCAGAACTTTCTAGTATTAATATAACAGATAGTTAATCTACTACAAATGCGGACTTTTGTTCCAAATTTAGTTTTCAGTGAATTACTCGGAAACTATTGCAGGTGATTCAGTGGGGTCACGTAGTTATTATTTTTAAGTTGAACTGAAGCTTCATACAAATTTTCGTATTTGTAAGTCTAATATTTAGCGCCTTCAATTTTTCTTAAAAACGTGGATTCTGACCAAAATATTACTTTAATCACGTTGAGACCTGTACCAGTTAATTTTCCGCCACTTATTGTTTTCTTCAAACGATGTACACTCCTGGAAATTGAAATAAGAACACCGTGAATTCATTGTCCCAGGAAGGGGAAACTTTATTGACACATTCCTGGGGTCAGATACATCACATGATCACACTGACAGAACCACAGGCACATAGACACAGGCAACAGAGCATGCACAATGTCGGCACTAGTACAGTGTATATCCACCTTTCGCAGCAATGCAGGCTGCTATTCTCCCATGGAGACGATCGTAGAGATGCTGGATGTAGTCCTGTGGAACGGCTTGCCATGCCATTTCCACCTGGCGCCTCAGTTGGACCAGCGTTCGTGCTGGACGTGCAGACCGCGTGAGACGACGCTTCATCCAGTCGCAAACATGCTCAATGGGGGACAGATCCGGAGATCTTGCTGGCCAGGGTAGTTGACTTACACCTTCTAGAGCACGTTGGGTGGCACGGGATACATGCGGACGTGCATTGTCCTGTTGGAACAGCAAGTTCCCTTGCCGGTCTAGGAATGGTAGAACGATGGGTTCGATGACGGTTTGGATGTACCGTGCACTATTCAGTGTCCCCTCGACGATCACCAGTGGTGTACGGCCAGTGTAGGAGATCGCTCCCCACACCATGATGCCGGGTGTTGGCCCTGTGTGCCTCGGTCGTATGCAGTCCTGATTGTGGCGCTCACCTGCACGGCGCCAAACACGCATACGACCAACATTGGCACCAAGCCAGAAGCGACTCTCATCGCTGAAGACGACACGTCTCCATTCGTCCCTCCATTCACGCCTGTCGCGACACCACTGGAGGCGGGCTGCACGATGTTGGGGCGTGAGCGGAAGACGCGGCCTAACGGTGTGCGGGACCATAGCCCAGCTTCATGGAGACGGTTGCGAATGGTCCTCGCCGATACCCCAGGAGCAACAGTGTCCCTAATTTGCTGGGAAGTGGCGGTGCGGTCCCCTACGGCACTGCGTAGGATCCTACGGTCTTGGCGTGCATCCGTGCGTCGCTGCGGTCCGGTCCCAGGTCGACGGGCACGTGCACCTTCCGCCGACCACTGGCGACAATATCGATGTACTGTGGAGACCTCACGCCCCACGTGTTGAGCAATTCGGCGGTACGTCCACCCGGCCTCCCGCATGCCCACTATACGCCCTCGCTCAAAGTCCGTCAACTGCACATACGGTTCACGTCCACGCTGTCGCGGCATGCTACCAGTGTTAAGGACTGCGATGGAGCCCCGTATGCCACGGCAAACTGGCTGACACTGACGGCGGCGGTGCACAAATGCTACGCAGCTAGCGCCATTCGACGGCCAACACAGCGGGTCCTGGTGTGTCCGCTGTGCCGTGCGTGTGATCATTGCTTGTACAGCCCTCTCGCAGTGTCCGGAGCAAGTATGGTGGGTCTGACACACCGGTGTCAATGTGTTCTTTTTTCCATTTCCAGGAGTGTATATATATATATATATATATATATATATATATATATATATATATATATATATATATATATAATATTCCCATTTTTACGCATTATGGTATCGATAACAGTCTTCCTTCAAAGCGAATTGACATATTTGTATAAGAAGTCAAAATCAGGATAGGAGTGAGGCACGTTCATCGTCACTACTGATTACAATTACGTTCAAGAAAAATTTGCGAGGATCCGTGGCAGACTGAAAAGACCCAATCTGGTCAGGTGCGTACCAGAGAGTAACATCTGAAGCACCACTAGCAAGATGCGTTGACGACAAAAACAAAATCCAAATGGTAGTTAGCACAGTGTCATTTGGTCCGTGTGTCCCAATGGAAAAAGAGTTTACAAGAACTGCTACTAACGTGTAATGTGGAACCACGTTGGAAGCAGGTGACGCGATGTATGATGGAAACGCTAAACACTCGGTCGACAGCTTATTTTAAGTTACCAATGAGTGAATTGATGTCGCGTTTTGTAGTTCCAGATTTACACTCAGGTCATAATTCAGCCACAGTCAATTGATGCGCAGTGTGTCCGAGACAAAGGGAGCCAACAAACTACGGCAGAATTACTAATCACATCAGCTTTGTTCACGGCGATCATACCTAGCGTTTACGAGCAAAATCAAGACAGAAAAATTTCAGTTCCAGCGCTAAAAGCAAACTGTAATATCTTGCTTTCATTGGTTACTTGAAACTATCTTCATACAAACAACTCTAGCTGACGCATTATCAACCGATGAGCAGTATTGACTGGCACTAAGTTACACGGGTTATAGGTGACGCTGGTAGATTCCAACAACAAAAAAATGATAGGAGGAAAAGATAAAAGCAAAAAAAAAAAAAATCAGTGAGGTGATGAGGATGACGTGGCAAAGGATTAGAAATAAAAAATGTAGTTTAACTAATTAAATGAATAGAAACATCAATCAAAGTCATTTTGATAAAGCTTTAAAAATGAAAAAATCATGGCGTCTTAATAGATTTGAACATTTGAACGACCGTCTGTGCGTCTGGAATGTTCGTGGACCAAAAGCGCGACGTTCCACCACCACTTTACACTACACTGTCGCATTTATGACTGGTCACAACCAGTTGCAACGATGATTTGCAGCCTTCCAAAATTTCGATCTCATGCAGTGTCCTGTGAAGCTTATCTAACGTAGGCTGATCTCTGTGATGAGAGTAGATGTATATGTGAAGCCTAATCTCGTCTTGTGCAAAAGGATCCAGTACTATTTCGCTAGTGCTGTGTATAAAACTTGTGTATTTCTTTACCATCGTTATGAGTGTGTTGTTTTGACGTGGTTATCATGTCTCACGAGACGCCAAGTAAGATGATTCGACAGTAATCTACCCTACCTGTTCTGAAATTTTGAATGTTGTGGTTCGTCCACCCGGCCTCCCGCATGCCCACTATACGCCCTCGCTCAAAGTCCGTCAACTGCACATACGGTTCACGTCCACGCTGTCGCGGCATGCTACCAGTGTTAAAGACTGCGATGGAGCTCCGTATGCCACGGCAAACTGGCTGACACTGACGGCGGCGGTGCACAAATGCTGCGCAGCTAGCGCCATTCGACGGCCAACACCGCGGTTCCTGGTGTGTCCGCTGTGCCGTGCGTGTGATCATTGCTTGTACAGCCCTCTCGCAGTGTCCGGAGCAAGTATGGTGGGTCTGACACACCGGTGTGAATGTGTTCTTTTTTCCATTTCCAGGAGTGTATTTAGGGAAAAATATTCATCTGATCAATTTGAGATTTGACAGTTAAAAATTAATATACTACAGCATATGCTGACAAAGTTTGGAAAAGCAACTTTAATTTTTAATTTCATTCTTAAATAATGGTTCCATACTTGTGTGCTACGCACAGATGCGTTGTGGTGACACGGTACACTCGCTCGCCTCTGTATCTCACACACGATACAGCGCATGTTTCGCCACAACGTCTTCAATACGTTCAACAGAGAAATTGCATTTTAGCTGAATTTGCCGTCCTGATTAATTTAAACCATCTAAAACCATGCCATTTTCTACGTTATCCATATATTACAGCAGCCAGGTATTTAAAGTGTTAATATTACCTGCATAGCCTCCGCTAAAATTCGTAAAAGCATTACATGTAATTATCCAGAATTATCAGCATCCTAACATCATAGAAATTTATAACACCACTTGACTGAACTGTTGATTACATAGGACACACCCTGAAGCAAAGACACAGCTTGCACCTTTCGAATGAACTGTTTTACAGCATCTCTAAAACAATATCCAGTATGGCTGCCCAACTTGCGCAATTCGTCAGGTCTTGATAAGTTTTCAAAGTGGTGCTAAGACTGACAACTTGTTTTAAACGTTCATAAATAAGTAATCGTTCGCTTCAAAACAGGAGTTAACGTAGTATCCTGTGACAACAGTATCGAGGAGAGAGAGTTAAAAATCAACAAATGCATGGGTGTAACAACTGTCATGAGATGATGGAAATTGATATTTGTGAATGTTCATGTAAAGGAAAACAAAATATTACGATTGCAGAAAATTTGGATAATTTTTTCAAGATAAAGAGCTTCACAAACTGAGCAAGTGAATAACGCGTTATCCATGTTTTGTCATTATTCGCTGTAATCTGGGCTCAGTTCGAAGCGGGACTTACCACTGAAGACACTTATATTGCAGGCAATGAGATTCCAGGCCGAAGACGTGTCTGGAGACGCCCTGGATAGCGGCTGAATACCAACCTGATCGTTGTTCGCCATACGGCCTGACAAGCAGGAGTGATGGCCTGGGGCGCCATTTCATTTCATAGCAGGACCGCTTTGGCTGAAATCTGCGGCAGTCTCAGCACACAGCGGTACGTCAACGATATTCTACGCTCCATTTTGTTGCTCCTCATGGGAAGCCGTAGTGGAATTACATTTCAGCGAGGGGGTGGCCCCTGGCTCATGGCGAGAATATCTGCAGCTTGTCTTTGTGCTTGTTAGACCCTACCTTGGCCAGCAAGGTTGCTTTCTCCCCAATTAAGAACGTTTGGAGCGTTAAGGGCGTAGCCCTCCATCGTCTCGGCCTTTTGACGATATAATGCTCCAAATGGACACAATCTGACACGATACTCCCCAGGAGACCATCCAGCAACTCCGTCAATCAACGCCAAGCCGAATAACTGCTTGCATAATGGCCAGAGGAGGGACCAGTGCGTTGTTGACTTGCTCAGTTTGTGACACCCTTACCCTTGAATAAATCATCCAATTGTATTCATTTATTTGTCTGTTCATGTACACCACGTCTACCGATTTTCGTCCTATTTGAATAATTCCTTCGAGGTGCGTCGGCTTTTATTTTAATTTTATTCTTTTTCTTTTAAAATGGTCTCATAGGTTTAGTTGCAGGTAAAGCAGCATATTGGGAAAATGCAGTCAGTGCACAAAAGAGACTGCTTACAAAACACTCATTCAACCCGTAGTGGCTCATTGCTAATGTGTGATGGACGCACGCCAGAGAGGACTAACAGGGAATATTGGAGGTACACAGGTCTGTTTGGCTCGTGCGTGAGCGTAGCGGAGACACTGGTAAAACTGAACCGGCAGATACTTGAAGATAGAGGCCAACTATCCCACGCTATATGCAGCTGATATTAGGACCGCGGAGGCAAGATTAGACAAATTACAGCGCAGACGGAAGGGTCTATGCAATTTTTACGAGGTGGACACGTCTCCCACCATTGCTGAGTGTGTCAAGGATTTTCCAATTAGGCAACAGTAGCGAATGAGATTTTCACTCTGCAGTGGAGTGTGCGCTGATATGAAACTTCCTGGCAGATTAAAATTGTGTGCCGGACCGAGACTCGAACTCGGGACCTTTGCCTTTCGCGGGCAAGTGCTCTACCAACTGAGCTACCCAAGCACGATTCACGCCCCGTCCTCACAGCTATACTTCTGCCAGTACCTCGCCTCCTACCTTCCAAACTTTACAAAAGCTCTCCTGCAAACCCTGCAGTTGGTAGAGCACTTGCCCGCGAAAGGCAAAGGTCCCGAGTTCGAGTCTCGGTCCGGTACACAGTTTTAATCTGCCAGGAAGTTTCTTATCAGCGCACAGTCCGCTGCAGAGTGAAAATCTCATTCTGGATACATCCCTCAGGCTGTGGCTAAGCCATGTCTCCGCAATATCCTTTCTTTCAGGAGTGCTAGTTCTGCAGGGTTCGCAGGAGAGCTTCTGTAAAGATTGGAAGGTAGGAGGCGAGGTACTGGCAGAAGTAAAGCTGTGAGGGCGGGGCGTGAGTCGTGCTTGGGTAGCTCAGTTGGTAGAAACTTGCCCGCGAAAGGCAAAGGTCCCGAGTTAGACTCTCGGTCCGGTATACAGTTTTAATCTGCCAGGAAGTTTCATATCAGCGCACACTCCGCTGCAGAGTGAAAATCTCATTCTGGAAACATCCCCCAGGCTGTGGCTAAGCCATATCTCCGCAATATTTCTTTCAGGAGTGCTAGTTCTGCAGGGTTCGCAGGAGAGATTCTGTAAAGTTTGGAAGGTAGGAGGCGAGGTACTGGCAGAAGTACAGCTGTGAGGACGGGGCGTGAGTCGTGCTTGTGTAGCTCGGTTGGTAGAGCACTTGCCCGCGAAAGGCAAAGGTCCCGAGTTCGAGTCTCGGTCCGGCACACAGTTTTAATCTGCCAGGAAGTTTCAACACTAGCGAAGTTAATAAGGCTAATGAAGTTTATATTACTTTTATCGACCAATTCCGCACATATATTCCTGGTGGTTATTATAAGTAAACTTTACCTATTTAGCACGTTATAACACGGAAACTAATTACTGTACTAGTACCGAACTTGGTAGCATTAACGTCCAGAGTATGAGGTGCATGATTTCCATGTGTCACAGCGCCAACGTACAGTTCCATGCTGTGATCAGTCATCCTGGTTAATAGTCTCACACACCTGGCCAGTCGCAGTGCACTTGTTGACGTCTCAACATGAGCTTGGACAAAAGGAGCAGGGCATTACTGGTGAAGTTCTATTACTAAAACAATAGTGATGTTGCAGCTGCACTTCGAGAATAATGCCGGCTGAAAGGATTACGGAAGGCTCTTCTTTCTCCACCAGCTGTGCGAAGCATGATGAATAAGTTCGAATCATCAGGAGAACTGCACGTCGCTCCGGGAAGAGGCCAACGACCGGTTGCACCACAGGTGGTTGGTGAAATCGCTGTTCCTATGGCAGACAACGCTGCGCGCAGTTTCCGATTGTCAGGCAGTGCGCGTGCTGTGTCACGACAGTTAAACATCCCATAGTCCACTGTACGGAAGGTGCGTCGAACCATTCTCAAGTGGTATCTGTACGAGATCCACATCGTACAGCAGCTTGCAGCACAGGACGCGCAACGACGTGTTGATTTCGCTCTCCACTTTCTTGCAAGGATTGAAGTTGACGGCGTCTGGCCTTCGACCATCCTATGGGCAGACGAAGCTCATTTTTTTCTGACGGCCGAGGTGAACACACAGATATACCGAGAGTGGAGATCTTCACCTCCAGCCACTTTGCATAAAGTTCCTTTGATGGTGAACGTGTCACCTAATGGTATGGCTTCACGGCTACGTTCACCATTGGCCCATTCTTTTTTGAACAGGTTGGCGCTCAGGGACCAAAGACGTGCCGTGTGACTGGTCAGCGTTACTGCGTATGCTTCGCCAGCGTGACATACCCGCCCTACAGGAGAGAGACAGATTGAACTCAACAGTTTTCATGCAAGGTGGGGTCCCATGGTACATCCCTCGTGAAGTTCGCTGCTTCTCCGAAACACATTTGGAAATCATCGAATTATCAGCCGATCGTTTCCAAATGCTTGGCCAGCACGATAAGCTGATCTCATTCCCTGTTCAGATGGTTCAAATGGCTCTGAGCACTATGGGACTTAACATCTGAGGTCATCAGTCCCCTAGAACTTAGAACTACTTAAACCTAGCTAACCTAAGGACATCAGACACATTCATGCCCGAGGTAGGATTCGAACCTGCGACCTAAGCGGTCGCGCATTCCAGACTGAAGCGCCTAGAACCGCTCGGCCACATCGGCCGGCTCACTCGCTGTGATTTCTGGTTGTACAGCTACTTGAGGGACAGCGTTTAGCAAGGAAACATTCACACATGTGCTGATTTGAAGTCCATCATATCAAGAGAGGTGGTGAGCATACCTACCGACATGCTTCATTCTGCTGTGCAGAATGCAATCCTGCGCTTTCAGGCTCTTCTGCACACTAATGGGCGCCATATTGAGCCCCTTTCGTACCAGAAATGGTACCGGTATGTAATGTTATGAAGTACCGTAGGAGCGCATTAAAAGTGTTTCAAATGAAATGATTCTGCATTATTTCTGTTCCCCGTGTACAAGTTTGGTCCTCGTACGGTAATTAGTTTCCGTGTTATAACGTGTTAAATAAGAAAGTTTAATTGAAACCACCTGGTACATTGTTAGCTGCCGTGGTACGGACCATGTTACACCTGCAGTGTGTATCACTTGCATGGTAGGATTCTGAAGAAGCGCAATGTCGGCTAGTGGCGGCCGGCCGATGTTTCCGAGCGGTTCTAGGCGCTACAGTCTGGAACCGGGCGACCGCTACGGTCGCAGGTTCAAATCCTGCCTCGGGCATGGATGTGTGTGATGTACTTAGGTAAGTTAGGTTTAAGTAGTTCTAAGTTATAGGGGACTGATGTCCTCAGATGTTAAGTCCCATAGTACTCAGAGTCATTTGAACCATCTACACTGAAGCGCCAAATAAATTGGTATAGGCATGCTTATTGAGATACAGAGATATTTAAACAGGGCAAAATACGGCGATGCGGTCGGCACGTCAATATAAGACAAGTGTCTGGCGCAGTTCTCATGTCGTTTACTGCTACTAGAATGGAAGGTTATCAAGATTTAAGTGAGTTTGAACGTGTTGTTACTGTCGGTGCACGAGCGATGGGACACAGCATTTCCGAGGTAGCGATGAAGTGGGGGAAACACCGAGTCTCCGACATCGCTGTGGCCGGTAAAAGATCCGGCAAGAACGGAAGCAACGCCGACTGAAGAGAATCGTTCAACGCGACAACAGGGCAACCCTTCCGCAGATTGCTGCAGATTTCAATGCTGGGCGATCAGCAAGTGTCAGTGTGCGAACCATTCAACGAAACATCATCGATATGGACTTTCGGAGCCGAAGGCCCACTCGTGCTTACGCCTCGCCTGGGGCCGTCAACACCGACATTGGACTTTTGATGACTACAATCATGTTGCCTGGTCGGACGACCTTCAAACTGTATCGAGCGGATGGACGTGTAGGGGTATGGGGACAATCTCATAAATCCATCCACCCTGAATGTCAGCAGGGAATTGTTCAAGCTGGTGAAGGCTCTGTAATGGTGTGGGGCGTGTGCAGTTGGAGTGATATGGCACCCGTGATACGTCTGGACACGACTCTGACAGGTGGCACGTGCGTAAGCATCCTGGCCGATCACCTGCATTTATTCATGTCCAATGTGCATTCCAACGGACTTGGGCAATTCCGGCAGTACAATATAGCCACAGAGTGGCTCCAGGAACACGTTTCTCAGTTTGAACACTTAAGCTGGCCACCAAACTCCTCAGACATGAATATTATTGACCATATCTGGGATGCTTTGCAACAATCTGTTCAGAAGAGATCTCAACCCACTCGTACTGTTACGATTTTATGGACAGACCTGGAAGATTCATGGTGTCAATTCCCTCCGGAACTACTTCAGATATTTGTAATAAGCATTCCGTCTCCAGGCTACAAGTGGCCCATCGGCACCACCCGACCGCCGTGTCATCCTCAGTTGAGGATGCGGATAGGAGGGACGTGTGGTCAGCACACCTCTCTCCCGGTCGTTATGATGGTTTTCTTTCTCCGGAGCCGCTACTATTCGGTCGAGTAGCTCCTCAATTGGCATCACGAGGCTGAGTGCACCCCGAAAAATGGCAACAGCGCATGTAGACCCGGATGGTCACCAATCCAAGTCCCGGCCACGCCCGACGGCGCTTAACTTCGGTGATCTGACGGGAACCGGTGTATCCACTGGGGCAAGGCCACTGCCCAGATATTTGTAAAGTCCATGTCAAATCGTGTTCTGGTACTTCGGCGTGCTAACGGTGGCCTCACACGAGATTAGGCAGGTGTACCAGTTTCTTCGCCTCTTCAGTGTACATATGTAATGAAGTTTGTACCAAACTCTCAGTGCGGAAGTCCTGCTTGCATCTGCGCAGTTTTATACTCCTTCGCGCGCCGTACGCATCAGTTAACAAGTGCAACCAACCAGACTGACCAACACGTTGTTCCCTCGTTAATTCACTTGTCCTGGAAATTGACTCTCCGACCGCTGACAGCCAGTGCGGCGATGGTTGCGGCCCGCTACACGCCGAAAAGCCGAGCGGGGGCGAAGCGTGACTCGCGCGACCGCAACCGCGCTTCGTTTTTCTGCGCGGCGGCCGGAGTCTGCCGTGACAGCGGGTCGCGGGATGCGTTATCCGCCGTCTGTCGGCGTGATTGATGCGCAACGCCGGCCGACGCCGCCAGATACCCCGCGCCGGCAAGAGCCGCCTCTCTGTTTATACTGCGCTGCCCGTCCCACGCTAACGAGCAGCGAGCGCAGCTGCCTAATGCCATCAAAAATCCGTTCGCCGTTTCACGACTCGCATAAATCTAGCGGAATTATCTTCCTGTCTCTCTCTCTCTCCCTCCCTTTCTCTCTATTTTTGTCCTCGCTCTACCTCACTAGAGACACGTTTTTGTTTCCCTTCCTTGTCCGTACTGTTCGTCACACAGCGAAAATCGTTCCTGAAATGCAGACCGCTCGGGAGAACGCAAACGTAGACACAGATGCCATGGCTCTGTGGACGTTTCGTTGTGTTGACAGTGGCGTTCACTCGATTTGGAACTGGGTTGTACGTATTTACTGCAAACAGCTTTGTTCAAAACTTCTGCTGATACGCGCACAGGACGCATACTCGGAAAATGAAGTAATATCAGTAACTGAAAATCGCCTCTGCCATAATATTCCTTATTAAGGCTGCCGGTTTCGATAAATTAATCCCCCGCCTTCAGGAATTCGATCATGAGCTGTCATACGAACAAAGACTAGGATTTTTTTAAATTATTGCTTTGATTTTTACAACCTCACACGCACTCGTACAATGCAGGGTGATATAGTTGCCACCGCTACTTGGTTTTATGCAACCACCAACGCCTTCAAATATCATGCACAAGTTCAAAAAAATGGTTCAAATGGCTCTGAGCACTATGGGACTTAACTTCTGAGGTCATCAGTCCCCTAGAACTTAGAACTACTTAAACCTAGCTAACCTAAGGACATCACACACATCCATGCCCGAGGCACGATTTGAACCCGCGACCGTAGCAGTCGCGCAGTTCCAGACTGCAGCGCCTAGAACCGCTCGGCCACTCCGGCCGGCACCATGCACAAGAATTTCAAATTCTCTCACTCGCTGCATGCAAACTGTCAGTCCTGTAGCAAAAATGAACAGGTTCTTTTTGCAGGAAATTTAATCTAGTTAACTTTCTTGCTGGGATTCGTTTCCGCTAGAGGTCGCAGTTTTCGAATTATTCAAGAGAAACGTACAAAAGTGATCATCAAACATGTTTTTCTTGAAGAGCCTGAAAACCATGGCCTCAAGCCAAAAAGTTTCCCTGCACACGATATAACAACATTAAATTTCCTACGAAAATGTAAAGTTAATTTTTTTCTGTATGACTAATACTCTTATAGACGTAATCGCAACGAAACAGACTGACAAAGTAAGAGATGTTGGTCAAACATCGGCCTCTGGCCTCTCAGCACATGATGTGCAGCCCCCAAGGATCAAATTGCGTTACATAACTTGTAGGAACATGAAACGTATTGACCTTGACGCTCTAACAGCCGATTGCTCAGAAATCTCATGGCATAAAATAATCAGAGAACCTACAATCGACGGCAAAATTAATGAACTTGGTGATAAACTCACTGCCCTCTATGACAAACATGCACCTCTGCGCACATTCCGTGTAAGAAAATCTCCTGCTCCATGGCTGACAGATGAATTACGTCAAATGATGACTAATAGGGATGCTGCCCACAGGCGTTTCAAGGCAGATCCGAAACCCGAGCGTTTCGAAGAATATAGAAAGCTACGGAACAGAGTGAAACAATGCATTCGCAATGCTAAAATCAGGCACGCTCACTCCCTTGTATGCAGCGATCTGACGCCCACGTCTCTATGGAAGAATCTCCGTAGCTTGGGGGTCGGAAAGGCAAAATCGGAAACTACGTTTCATGTGTCAGCTAACGAATTAAATTAATTCTTCTCTGCACCTCTGAATACCAGCACAGCTGATAATTACCGTCCACAAGAATCCCCAAACAGGATAACTAACAACGATACCTTCCATCTAAAACATGTAACAACAAATACGGCAAGAAAAGCAATAATGAGAATCTCTTCTGATGCAATAGGCAACGACAGTATCGGTATAACCATGATTAAGAATGTTGCCGATATCTTAGTACCTGTCTTAACTGACATAGTTAATTTTTCCCTCGTGAACGGAATACACCCCACTGCATGGAAAAGAAGCATAATTCGACCCATCCCTAAGATCGAAAACCCGCAACTGCCTAGTGATTACCGACCAATTAGCATACTGCCTGCTGTTTCCAAAGCACTTGAATATATTGTTCATGACCAAATCACTGAACACTTGCATGAATTCAACCTATATGACAAATTTCAATCCGGTTTCCGTAAACATCACAGCACAAACACTGCTCTAATTAAAGTAACTGATGACCTGAAATATGCCATCGACAATCGAAAGGCAACAATATTGACGCTACTGTACTTCAGCAAAGCTTTTGACACTGTTAATTTTGACATATTGCTCAGAAAAATGCAACAGCTTAATTTCTCTGATAGTGCAATGAGATGGTTTGAAAGCTACTTAAAAGACAGACAGCAATGTGTTGTCTGCGTAAATGAAAAATCTTCCTGGAAACATGTTTCCTCGGGAGTGCCACAAGGATCAGTCTTAGGACCACTTTTGTTTTCTTTATATGTCAACGATATTTCGTCGGTTCTGTCCTCCTGTAAATATCATTTCTATGGCGACGACCTCCAGCTCTACCTAAGCGTCAGACCTGAAGATGTAAACACTGCAATCGCTCAGGTGAATGATGATCTGTCTTCAGTAGTGACATGGGCGAAAAACCTGGGGCTTAAACTAAATGCAAAAAAGACGCAGGTAATCTTAATAGCCCATCAGAAATTAATAAGTTCAGATTTCCGCGAAAGGCTACCTCCTATTCTGCTCGACGGTACTCCAATACCATATCAGAAAACAGTGAAGGACTTGGGTGTAACTTTGGATGAGCATCTCAACTGGGCGGAGAATACAGTCGCAGTGTGCCGAAAGACGTCTGCTTGTCTCTCTGCTCTCAAAAAGTTTCGGAACTTGAAACGCCAGCTCGTGCAAGCACTCGTTCTACCGAACCTCCACTATTGTGATGTGATTCAACAAGGCATGAGTAGTGAAAACAAAAGACGGCTAGAGCTAACCATGAATGCCTGTGTGCGTTACACCTTGCAACATTCGCCGATATGATCATGTTAGTGCTTCATACTCCGAGCTAGGGTGACTGCGGCCGGACAAATTGCGTGACTACCACACTCTATGTCTACTTCACCGACTCCTCGTCGCGCAAGCACCCCAGTACCTTGCTTCAGAGATTCAAAACCTGTCATGCCATCATAATCGAAACACGAGGTCACTCTTATTTGGTATCCTAACTGTGCCCACTCACAAAACAAAAACTTTTGCAAACTCTTTCTCAGTTGCCGCTCTCCGCCTGTGGAACAAACTGCCCCTTACCTTGCGCAAAATTCAATCCCCTGCTGTTTTTAAGAAGAAATTGAAGCATTTCCTACTATCATCCTCATAACGTTCTCCACAAAATTAATGTACAAGGCCAATCCTCTCCTCTGTCAAATAGCAAAGCTAGCGTCTCCTATCTTGCTCCTGAGATGCCTTCCTCTTCATCTATCTCTATTAGCCACGCAATCTTCTTTTCCTTTATGTTTCCTTAATTATGTTTCATCATGTCTCTCTATTCTTCTCCTCCCTTCACCATCAGTCTCCCTCATACTCCCTGCTGCCAGCACTCCTATCTAAAATCTGTCTCTTCAATAATGTCTAATTATAACAGTACTTATGATCTACGAATATAAACTCTATATGTATGTATTTTTCCAGGTGTACCTTTCTAATTGTTTATTTCACTTTTTGTACTAGATGTAGTTTAACATGCCTACTAAAGCATATGAATGTAAAATAAGTAGAATGCCTGGTTAGATGTAAGAGAGGGCCTGATGGTCCTAATCTTGCCAGGTTAAATAAGTCAATAAATAAATAAATAAATAATAGTTTTGGTGCAACGAGCAAGAGAATGTACAAATCTTGCACGTGGTATTTGAAGGCATCGCAAGCTGCGTAACTCCCTGAGCTAGGGGCAGCTGAATCACATTGTATGTAAAAAAAAAAAAAAATTAATTCTCTTACAAAATCATAGTACCACATATTCAAATTTCTTAAAACTAGACATTCTCTATGGAGCACATTATATAATATTCACGAAGTTTCAACTGCTAAGCAGCCACCATCAGAACCGTTAAGCTTGTTCTGGAGTAACACGTCACTATAATGATCACATCATACAAGTATGCTCTGACCTTTACTCCGATACGTGAAACTCTGTACGTTGTCACCAGTACTAAAACAAGATTATTGGATCTGATGATGATATGTGCTCCGTCGCAAGCTTAATGGTACTGATGCAGACTCATTATTCTGTAGCAAACTTAATGGCTGTTCAAAATTGTTAAGGCTTTCGTGGCCACTTGTTGTCAAACTGCCTATTGGCTTCCGTCTCGGGTTCATCGGCCGACGTTCATCTGATGATTTTACGGACGTTTCGCCAGCACGAGTGGCTGGCATTGCCAAAGCTTCACCCTCCATTGCCGGTGGTGAACTGGAGCCGAGCTCGCGGCCGCAGACTATATGTGCCTGGCGCGCCAACGTCCGAGGGCTTCTCCGCGGTCATTTCCGGTGCGGTTCTCCTCTTGCTACCTTCGACGGTCGTTCGCTGCAGCACGGGAAGCCAGGATCGGTTTACCTTAAGGATTTCCTCTTTCTTGTTGAAGCTGTTCTCGTGTTTTTGTATTTCTACAGCTTCTCTGATAGTGCTTCTCTACAGCCAGAACTTCCGCGTCTGCGAATTTTATTTCGTGGTCGGTCTCATTCAGTGCGTGCTCTGCCATGGCCGATTTCTCCACCTGCCCCAACCTGCAATATCGCATATGTTCTTTGATCCTGGTGTTGACTGATCGTCCAGTCATTCCGACGTAAACTTGTCCGCATGTGCATAGTAAACGGTATATTCCCGACATTACAAGTGGGTCCCTTTTCTCCTTTGCCGATCTAAGACACTCTTTAATCTTCCTTGTCGGTTTGAAAATCGTCTTTACGTCGTGTTTGCGTAATATACGGCCGATTCTGTCCGTCACTCTGGGAATGTATGGCAGAAAGGCCGTACCCGACATTTCTTTTTCTGGTTCCTTACTTCGCCGAGTGTTTGGCTCTGTTACACTTCTAATATAATTTGCGGAGTACCCATTGCTCCTCAGGACAGTTTCCAGGTGTTGCATTTCTCGTTTGAGGTGTTGCGCCTCACATATTCGTCCTGCTCTCGTTACGAGCGTACTAATGCCTCTTTTCTGGCTCGGGTGGTGGTTTGATAGTTTGTGCAGGGTGATCCGTGTGTGTCGGTTTTCGATGCGTGTTGTTGCTAAACAAATTAAACTGGCCATCCTTCTTATTAATTTCTGCAGTTAAGACAATATAAATAAAAACCATTTGAACATATTCAAGTCACACGCATGCCGGTCACGAATCTGCATAGCGAGTATGCCATTATGAACTTGAACAACACTGGCTAGTTTCGTGTTATCTCGTACTACCCCGATATGTAGCAGCTATGAAAACATACAACATTGTTAATAAAATAATATTCCTTTAAGGTCTCTTCTCTCTGCTGTGGGAGAGCTAGGCACTGTCAGATTTCCTGTATCTGAAGGTAATTCGACTATAATCTGAATAATGTTGATGTACACTATTTTTTTCACACTGAATGGTCCACTACATCCCACATTCGGGGACCGTCGCTTGTTTCCATCAAGATCTTTTTCTTCTCCACATTTGCGGCAGGAGCAGTCCAATTTCTTCGATGCCATTGCATATGATTCTTCGTATCGTCCGTGGTTACATTTCAGGCTCAGCGATAGAGATCAGAACGTCTTCCTCACGGCGAGTGTTCATCAGAGACAACGGTATCGTCAGGGGTGTCCCAGAGAGGTGTGACAGAACACTTCTTGCAGTCTGATGGATGGGGTGACCTGCAGTTTGCGACTGTTTGCTGATAACTCGTGAAATTCTTCGTAAACTCGTATTGGTATCCGTGGAGGGAAGATGACCTTCTCGCGAAACGCTTCTGAGAAAACATAGAAAAAAGGCTTTTTCAGCTGACTGCAGTACGATTCTAAGGATCGTGAAGACAAGATAAGAGATATTAGGACTCGTACGCAAGCATATAGATGGTCGTTCTCCCTCGCTCCATTTGCGAGTGGATTCGGAAGGGAAAAGACTGTCACCCTCTACGTCCACCATACGGTGATTTGCGGAGTTTGTCTCTAGATGTAGGTGTAGATTACTAGTCTCCAGTTAGCTCCTCCTAAGTAACCCATCATACGTCGTATGACTATAATTGTATCTGCAGTTGTAGGCAGTGGATACGGGGTACTTTTTTATACTACAAATACAAAGACATAGTTTTGTAGGTTAATTGCCGTCTTTAACGAATGTCTTATTAAGACCAGACGCGTTTCGATTTTTTTAAAACCATCTTGAATGACATATGGATTTTTTATTTCAATTTTGTTCGTTTTGATTATACACAGTCCGCATGCTTTACTTATTATTATAAAAAGTTTTAATTCTTTTCATTACTCACGGTTCTCATTCCATTCTTCTTTGTCTTCCCTGTGTATGTGTTGAGCGATTGCATTTGCACACAGCAGTTTCACTGAGCTAGCTAAATTCGGCAGTTAATCTATACAAACTGTATATGTGCAACTGCGGAAGAAAGAGGCCAAAGAACAGAGAAGACAACATGTACAAAGATAAAGTGTCGCATGCGTTAAAATTCAGACCTATTTACAATACTGACATGTAATCGAAGCTCATAAAAACAAGTAAAAAATACTTAACTTCTTCTATTAGATTCAAAGTGGTATGTTTCACTGAATACTATCCTTGGTTCTGAGTAGCTGCTTCAACTAACTGAGGATTGTGGCGCAAGAATCGATGACAGACTTTCGAGGATCGTCTGGTCTTCACTGTGTCTTCTGCGAGTCTTCTCTGGATCTCTGCTTGCGGCAACTCATAACGAGCGCTGAAGGATACCTCGGTGGTGGAACTCATACAGCGACTTCCGGTAACACGATCTTGGTTCGCTGTCAGACCACTTGAAACGCTTCATGGTTGTCTGTTTCTTATTAGCCGATTTAAATTCTTCCATATTTGTCTCGATTTTGCTCAAAACACAAGCTGATTTTATCTCATTGTGTTACCGGTAACAGTTTCTTGTACGAATCGCACTCTTTCAATTCTATTGTAAATATGTTGCTCATATTCTGCTTGATGTTTTCTTGTATCCGTAATATTGGGCTGAATAAATGATCCTGTACGTGCTTCTGATTAATATAAAACAGAATATCCTGGTCACATGCCCAAGTTACACCTGTGTACAAAAAATGCACTAGAAACAGGGGTGAAAATTATAGGGGAGTAAATGTTTTGAAACCAGAACGTAAAATATATGCTAGATCTGTAGTTAAGCTGGCTAGGTAGCATAAAAAATCATACAACGGAAGAAGATGACTTTATTGATCATAAGTTATTCGATATGCGCTTCGGAATTACTTCCATTTTGAGAAATCGAGGTGCAAAGCTAGCACAAGGAGAGAGCGTTACCAGTCCTGCATGCAACATGAGTAGACGGACTGCCATCTCAGGTTACGTGCACGAATGGTAACGCAATTGGATTTACGCCGATGGAAATAATTCCGAAACACCGTTGTGATCAATAAAGTTATTCTTCACTTCCTGTATGAGCTTTTATGTGACCCATCCAGTTTAACTACAGCTATATGCGTATTTACTAGAAAGGTCGCTAGCGTCCTAAGTGACTCTATGTCACACATTTATAAGCAAGAATGTTAAATGAGTGAGTATGAGTCACTAAAACGTTTTATTACTAGAAGAACACACTTAAGCAGATAACGGAAAAGAGAAGGGTGTGTAAACGTGCCGGCCGCGGTGGCCGAGCGGTTCTAGGCGCTTCAGTCCGGAACCGCGCGACTGATAAGGTCGCAGGTTCGAATCCTGCCTCGGGCATGGATGTGTGTGATGTCCTTAGGTTAGTTAGGTTTAAGTAGTTCTAAGTTCTAGGGGACTGATGACCTCAGATGTTAAGTCCCATAGTACTCAGAGCTATTTGAACCTTTTTTTTGTGTAAACTTGAAACTTTCGAGGCTCGGACTCGTCGCGTATGGGGAACAAGAGCAAGCTTGGGCGAACTTTGTGAGAATCAAAGACAAGCAGCTGAGCTGTAGCTTACAACACGGTGTGCGTTCAGGGGCGCCGGCAGACCGGGCCGCTCTAGAGACAGCGGATGCGTCCAGATTGCTGGTAAATATTTCTCCAGCGACTGCCATTTGAGTTCCCGAAGCATCTCCGTAACAGCTGCGTGTTGCTCGAGTCTACCGATAACAAATCTAGCAGTCCGTCTCTGAATTTCCTCGATGTTGTCCTTTAATCCGACCTGCTGTGTATCCGACACACTCTAACAGTACTTAATAACTGGTCGCACGAGTGTCCTATATGCGACGTCCTTTACAGTGAAACACACTTCCCTAAAATCCTCCCAGTAAGTCGACCATTCGCCTTGCCCACTACAATCCATTCATGCCCATTTCATTTCATATTGCTCTGCAATGTTAGACTCACATATCGTTACACTCAGATATTTAACCGACGTGACTGCGTCAAGCGTGACACTACTGCTGCTTCTGAGTTTTATTTTCCCTTCTCATACCCATTAAATGAAATAACAAGTTTACTGTTACCAGTCACTGTTTATTTATCTCCATGACGCGTTTCAAAAGTTTAAACCTCCATCATCAGGTGAATTTACATTTGTTAATATGACATTTGTGTGTGTCTTGTGTTACGATTTTTCGGAGGAACTTGTGTCACTGTCTAGTGAAGAAATAAAACACTATTTCAAAACATGGTTTTGGGTTTCTTTTGACAAAAAATTAAACGTTTATCTAACGGTAAACATAAAATAAGTAAAATAAAGTACCTCCAGTGGTCACCGGTTCCTTTCACAGTCGTAACACATCACATGTATACTATCATATTTTGTAAACAAATATGGAGTCGGAAACTATGTCATATTAACAAATGTAAATCCACCTGCTGGTGGAGGTTTAAACCTTTGAAACGCGTCGTGGAAATAAATAAACAGTGGCTGGTAACAGTAAACTTGTTGTTTCATTTAATGTCAATAACAGTCACGGTAAAGCCTAACCTAAGATGTTCGCATTTAAAGCTACTCATTCCCCATTAACTTACATTTTTCTACATCTAGAGCTCGCTGTCATTCATTAGACCAGCTAGAAATTTAGTCTGAGTCATCTTGTTTGCTCGTACAGCCACTAAACTTCGACATGTTCCCGCACACCACAGCATGATCAGCAAAAAACAACAGACTTTTGCCCATGGTTCCCGCCAGATCACTTACACATGTAGAAAATAATAGCGAACCTTTCACGCTTCCCTCGGGCACTCCTGTTGATACCAGTGTCACTAGTGAACACTGGCTATGGAAGACAACATGCTAGGTTCTAATCCTTAAGAAGTCTTTCAGCCATTCACATATCTGGGAATCTATTCCACACGCTCGTACCTTCGTTAAGGGGCTCCGGAACGCCCTATACTTGCAATGTTTAATTTACATCTTTCCTCACAAAGTATTTGAGGTAGGAAGTTGAACTTTTTACAGATTATTTATTGGAATATGGGCTACAACTTAACACAGGTATTTTACAAAATTTTAGTTCAGTTATTAAAGATGATTTTTTTTCAATTGTAATGAAAATTCACAACATTTTTTTGCAATTTTTTATTTATATATTCAAAAATATACAGTTTTTTGGAAAAAGGCTGTGTTAAATTATGCAGAAGGTACTGTGTAACATTTACTGAAAGTTTGAAACAAATATGTTTGGAAGATGCTTAGAAAACATGTAATTAGTATGAGAAAATAAAAGTTTTGGGAATCGAGCGACAAAGATTGGATTAACTTTTTAGTGCATCCCAGGTCCATAGAATGGATTATCTTCAGCCTCTGCAAACTCCTCCTCCAGCTTCCTCTTGTTCCTTTTCCTGTTTACTCTTGCTTGTATTTCTAGACTCTTTACAGCCCTGTCTGCAGCCCGAAGGCGTTCCTTGTCTAAAGCAAGCATCGCTCGTACCATGTTAGAACCTATCTTCATTCCCATATTTCTAAATAGCTTGCACCTTACAATGTTGCCATCATTGAATGTCGCAACAGCATCATACACACCAAAGTGAAGTGTTTCTATTCCAACAAATACAGTCTTGGGGATTCTCGACCATATAACACTATTTACACTTTCATTGGGGTTTTGAGTTTTTCCGTGAATACACTTTTTCAACAGTTCAGGTGCTGCTAAGTCTCTGAAAATAGGTTTTATCGCCTCCATTATTGCATGAGGCAGACTATGCTTATGAGTGTACACTTCACCAGTTAGCAGTCCTTTGTTATATTTACACCAACTGTCTTCTTCTTTGGGACACAACCTATGTTGGGGATTTTCATCGTCTTTATTGTTTACAGTAATAACACATACCTTTGGCTTTCCAACATTTCTCCTTTTCTTAAAAGCCTTCAGAGGATTTCTAATAACTTTACTTTTACTCATTATTATACTTCAAGAAAACTAAGACTCAAGAAACAGAATTAATTACGAATATTTTCGAGATAACGACAGAGTAAATAAACATGAAACAATCGACAATCACACCAGCGATGTATATTGAACCATCACAGGTTAGCCACAACACATACTTTGTCTCACATCACTAAAATGTACCTGATGAACACGGACGTTAATAATAACACCATTTGACAGCAGTTTAACAGCGCCACAGTGGGTCACGCCCATGTAGAACACATTTCAAAAAAAAATTTAAAAATAGTTGTAGTCTTCGGAATTGAATAAATTATATATCTATTAAAAGGTAATAGTCTGCAGATTCAGAAAACGCAAAAAAGTAAAAATTGAACTTTTCATGATTTTAAGCCTTTCCGGAGCCCCTTAATAGTCTACAGTGAGACACCGTGTCAAAAGCTTTCTGGAAATCTAGAAATGTGGTATCTGCCTGTTGCTCTTCATCCATGGTTCGCAGAACATCATGTGAGAAAGGGGGGAAGCTGTGTTTCGCTCTACAGTTTCTGCACGAATTTTGCTTCCATCCAGGGCGGGGGCGCTTTCATTCTACACCCCTCCGTAGTCCGAGCTTGTGATCGCTCTGTAATGTCCTCGTTGTCGACGGGACGTTAAGTACTAATATCCTTCACCTCTTCCTCCTCCTCCTCCTCCTCCTCCTCCTCCTCCTCGACTCACAGTAACCTATCAGTAGTCGCTTGTTGTCTTCCTTGTTCAGGCTTTTAGCAGGTGCAGGCTGACACACCAGTTTTTGACATAGATGCACAGTAGGAGGTAATTGTCCTGTTTTCAGCTACCTTTCCAGGTTCCGACACAATGACGACTCCTGGGCAGTTTAACTGTAGAAACCACTGAAATAAAAATGGTTAAAAACGTGCTCTCAATGGAGGGGACGGCCTACAGTTCAGGGTAACTTGGGATCTAGCGCTCCCGGAGTCAATGTACGTCACTGTATGGGAATATGTCACAGTCGACAGCTAGAACACGTGAGGCCGTGTCAGCAGCCCATCAGGAGTCATCTCACTTCACAATGGACAGGAAGTATCTCACCAAGCTATTTGGCATTGACGCGGCTAGAATCCCGAGAACAATGTTACCAGCGCGAAGCTGCCCCTCTTTACGTACCAGATTTAGGTTCCTGACTTGTGGTTTTTACACGACTCTCTCGGAGCAAAAGCAAGTCCAGAGCGAGCCCGGCCACTTGTCCTCCGCGGATCCATCACGCAGCTGCCACAGCGTGGGCCGAACTGGTGCGAGCAGAAGAGCCTCTGCTCTGGGCAGCGGTGACCGCGACGTCGACGGCCCGCTTGCGTGGGCGCCATCCATCCATCATCCGCGGCCATCTGCGCGGCTATGGCCGGAATGCGAGCCGCGGCCTGTCACGCAGCAAAAAATTAACATGGTCCCTCCGCTCCACCGTGCCCTCGCCCTGCCCGGCCGGTGGGGCCGGTCCTTCGCCGCGCGTTATTGCATTCTTCAGCGCCGCGCCGCGAAATGACACTTGGCGGTGGTCATTCCTCTGGAGGAGCGCGCGCCTCGCGGACTTCCCCGGGCACCGCTGCTCCTCTCAAGCGTGCGTCCCTTCTTCATACATTCCACTCTGCCGTGCAGTGCTGTCAGCCCGCTTCCTAATTTCAGCCTGCTCCCAGTAACCTTCTGTGGTTTCCTGCAATAAGGACACACGGCAACAGTTTTTCTTTCAGCTATATCGTTACCTAACCACCTTAGTAGCAGACAAACTTTATGCTAAAACAGGCATTGTTCCAGAGCAGGGCCGGCCAAAACGTGCCCAACTTCACACGGCGCAGGTCCAACGAGATATACGGGCTCTGCAACAATCTTGTGACCTTGTGACGTCACACTAGTAGGCTAGTCCTTCACACTTCGGGAACGCTCGGCTAATGCACGGCCGACGGAAAATCAGTATTTAATTGCAAAGGTACCTACAAAAGTTTGTAGCTTTGTCGTGATCTATTGATAACTTGCATGCATGAAAGGCATAGTCAAGAATTATTAAACTCGTCTGCAACAGTTACAATCTGTCACGCCTCCTATTGCTGCCTACTGGCTCTTCCACGATCAACGAAGGTGTAACGACCTCTTTCTATGCCCGCTATTGTTTTTCACGCAGTCGAGATACGTGAAAACGAGGCGATACGACACTATCTGTCATTGCAGTCAATATTTGTTGATCAATAAGTTAAATTCAAATTATTACCATCAGATAGCTGTGCTGTTTAGCGGTTGCCGTCAGAGATGCTCATAAACAGTTAGTAGGCGGCCGATTCGTGTTTCAAAATGATTTTGCGTAGCACATATACATGTAATTAATTCCTTCAAAAATCAGACGGTTAATTTAACACAGTTTATTTGATATGATTCACTACGATGTACAGCCTTACTTAACATCGATAATATACAGGGTGTTTCACTAAATGTGTTTGCCTCTGTAAGTACGAAGTAATAGGCGACGGAAGTATTTATTGGAATAGGTCACCATAAGAAACGTTACACTGTCTGCGGAGCTATGAACATAGTTTATTGTGTTATTATCCAAGAAGTTACAGCTAAAAGATAAAATTTTTTAAATGGAACAATAGTTGTTTGTATCATGCACTGGAATAAGTAACACCAGCTGTGTATACATCAATTTAAATTGCATTCCTATCACTTTTAGTTTGGGAGCTACAACCCTTCAAAGTTTCAGGGGCAGATACCACACAAGCTGCGCATAACGCAATGCGCCTTGTAAGTGTGGTGCGGCCTAGTTGTAACGTCGCCGGTGTCATGGAGCGAGAAACTTCCTCGATGCGCTATTAGACTGCCGACTGTCGCCGCACACGGCCGTATACTCGACAGTACGAGCCACAGAAACAAACGAGGCTCAATAAACCACAATTACTAACATCGGATGAAGATTGCATACACGAACAACGAGTACGTTGACATGTTGCTGACGCTCGGCGAGCCCCGACACGATGCCACTAAAGCAGCCATGCCGTGCGCCGTGAGATATCCTAGGCGAAGAGCTTCGGCAGCCATTACATTCCTACATGCCGAACAACGACTTCGGGAAACAGGCAGCTTGGTAATGCGCCACAGTAACAGACGGAGAACTGCAAGAAGTGAGGAGACGGAGGTGTTTGCTTTAGCTGCAGTACACCACGATCCTCATGTCAGCTTAAGAGCCGTTGCTGCAGGCGCTGGTGTCAGTCTCGCATCTGTGTGGCGTATAGTACACGGCCACAGGTTTCTCCCGTACCGCCTGTCACTGACCCAGGAGCTGCATGTGAACGCTTTCCGTGCGAGAGTTACATTCTGTGACTCGGCTATGCGTAATTTCACGCTGGAGTCTTTACCAGGTGTTATGTTCTCTGATGAGCCCACGTTCACAAATTATGGTGCAGTGAATCACCATATCGTGCGCTACTGGGCCGCAGACCGTCAACGTGGGTGGTCTGTTAATGTATGGTGTGGAATCCTTGGTGATGAAATCCCAGGTACACTGACAGGTGAGTTATATCGCGCGTTTATAGTCGACAGTTTGGGTGGTCTCCTCGAATATGTGTGTCTACACATGAGAGTCGATATGTGGATGCAGCACGATGGTCACCCAGCCCATTCTGTGCGAGCTATTGTGGAAGAACTAAACAACAGGTTTGCAGGAAGGTGGTTGGGGCGCTCCGTGACACCGGTGATGTTACAACTCGACCGCAGATCCTTTAGAAGGGGCATTGCATTGTGCATTCAGGAACACGGACACACATTTGAACATCTCATTTAAATCAACTTCCCACAGCCAGAACATCCATCACCCACCACACAGCAATGCATTATGTACAGCGTGTGGTATCTGCCCCTGAAACTTTCAGGGTTGTAGCTCCCAAACTAAAAGTGATAGGATTGTAATTTAAATTGATGTATACACAGCTGGTGTTACTGATTCCGGTGCATGATAGAAACAACTATTGCTTCATTCAAATAATTCTATCTCTTTGCAGTAACTCTTTGGATAATAACACAATAAACTACGTTCACAGCTCCGCAGACAGTGTAACGTTTCTAATGGTGACCTACCGCAATAAATATTTCCGTCGCCTATTACTTCGTAACTTACAGTGGCAAACACATTTAGTGAAACACCCTGTATGTCCAAACAGGGCCTGTAAGTGAAAGTCAAAGAAATTTGCTTGTAACCCGCTTGGCTTCCGATGAGGTTAACTACACTGCTGGCCACCGTAAATGCAACACCCTGAAGGAAGCATCCGAATCAAGTGAAATTTACACCATGAGTTTGCAGCGATGAGATATGCAACTGATTAGAATTTCAGCGCAGACGCACATCACGCGCGCCTGTGGCGCCACCTCATAGCGCCATTTAAGGCTTGGCGATTTCGACGAGTGTACGTTCGGCACGTGTGTTTACCTTGTGGTTGTTTCACAAGACGATCAGTTATGCCTCGTAGACAACAGCGAACATCTTTTGATCAAGTATCCGAGTTCGACAGAGGAAGGATAGTGGCTTACCGAGATTGTGGATTATCATACAGAGAAATTGCTAGTCGTGATGGACAAAACCAAACAACTGTAATGCGGATATGTGACCGTTGGATGCAGGAGGGTACGACGGACCGACGTGGTCGATCGCATTCACCTCGGTGCACCACTGCACGTGCTGATAGGCAAATTGTGCGCATGGCAGTTCAATGGTTCAATGGCTCTGAGCACTATGGGACTTAACATCGATGGTCATCAGTCCCCTAGAACTTAGAACTACTTAAACCTAACTAACCTAAGGACATCACACAACACCCAGCCATCACGAGGCAGAGAAAATCCCTGACCCCGCCGGGAATCGAACCCGGGAACCCGGGCGTGGGAAGCGAGAACGCTACCGCACGACCACGAGAGCGCATGGCAGTGACGGATCGCTCAGTGACATCCCGAACCATAGCACAGCACATTGCGTCTGTAACCCATCATCCAGTGTCTGCGCGTACCATTCGACGCCGTTTACAGCAGAGTGGTCTTTCCGCAAGACGTCCATTGCTTCGTCTACCATTGACGCAGAACCACAGACGTCTCCGTCGCCAATGGTGTGATGACAGACGGATGTGGACGGCAGAATGGAATGACGTTGTCTTTACTGACGAGGCACGCTTCTGTCTGCAGCACCACGATGATCGGATTCGAGTGTGGAGACACCGTGGAGAGAGGATGCTGGACAGCTGCATTATGCACCGCCACACTGGTCTTGCACCGGGTATTATGGTATAGGGCGATATTGGATATTACTCTCGCACGCCTCTAGTGCGCATTGCCGGTACTTTAAATAGCCGGCGCTACATATCCGAGGTGCTGGAGCCAGTTGTCCTTCCTTACTTTCAGGGCTCGGCCACAGCCATATTTCAACAGGATAATGCGCGACCACACCTGGCACGCATCGTCCAAAGGTTCTTCGTCAATAACCAGATTGAATTGCTTCCCTGGCCGGCTCGCTTTCCGGATCTTTCGCCGATAGAAAACATGTGGTCCATGGTTGCTCAACGAGTGACCCATATTACATCCCCAGCTGCCACACCAGATGATCTTTGGCAACGTGTGGAAGCTGCTTGGGCTGCTGTACCCCAGGAACACATCCAACGTCTCTTTGACTCAATGCCGAGACGTGTGGCAGCGGTGATCTCCAACAATGGCGGCTACTCTGGCTACTGATTCTGGCAGGAACCACATGTCACAGACGTCTGTAAACGTATTCATTTTATACTTGGTCAACATGTTATCTACAAAATAAATTTTGTTGTGCTACCTCTTGTCTTTCTTGGTGTTGCATTTACGGTGGCCAGCAGTGTATTTCACGCAGTGGCGCATGAACTAAGAGTCGCGAATGTCCAGAACTACAACACTAAGAGCTTGCACACTACAGTATGGGTCACAAAGACTCCCAGATGCTGAAGACTCACAGACGCTACAGTCCAACAGACGCAAAGGCGTTAACAGTACGTGCGTTGCGTTTATATAATAGTTATGAAACAAAAGGGACGTTTGCTAGAAATTCGTTGAATAAAGCCCCTTGCTACTTTGCATATAATACTCTATTCCATTGGCTCTTATTAGTTTTTATTTAATTTTTCTGCCTTAACACGAGAATTCGTGATTTTTTATGAAATATGGGAATTGTTCATGGATAGTTCGAATAAATTTTAGTTCCAAAAAAGACCAGATATATTACGAGAGGTTACAGCGCTCCCCGCAGGAGACTGCTGCTGGCACTCGTAAGACGTGCAGTCACGTGCTGTGACGTACGTGCCGCGACCTGTCTTCCTTGTGGGTCTCGACGAGGAGCGTGTGTGCGGGCCGTGTATCGATCAACGCTCTTCGTGTCTTAGCTTGGCTCGTTCCTTCCCGGAAGTACCCAGTACAGTGCCACATTTCATCTATTACTGCAGTGTGGCATTTTTCGGTTTGTGCAACTCCCTTCATTCCAGCAGAACCGAGGTATCAGCGCTGTTTACCCTTAGCTATTTGTTGATGGGACGTCCACAGGTCCAGTGGCTGTTTACTCCAAAAGGGTAGTCTAGCGGTCTACCCTCGCAAACCTTTAAAAATTAGTGGGAGTGACACATGAGAGGGGTCAGAATTCTCTGTATGTACTGTGCAGTTGCATAAGCGGCAGGCACTACAAATTTGCTATGAAGCGATATTACAATACCAGGCTGAAAGAATATAAAGATTTAATTGACAATGAAAGAGCAAAAAATTTCAACGATCGGTAGACATGATTCATTGTTCAGTACATCAAAAAGCACTTTGCGCTGAATCTGCAGGCACGCAGCACATGAAGATGTTGGTGGTAAGAATAGCTTTGTCAGTTGCAATGGTTTTCGGTAAAACTGGAGGAACAGTATGGAGACTTCATATATTGCTGCAAATTACGTCAAGGGGCATGTCTGGAACGAATTTTGGGTTCAAAACTGGATATTGTTGAATTCATGAAGAAAAAAAGGAGTGCAGGAACGAAAATCAGAATATTCGGAATGGATTGCAGTTCTCCCATTTTAAGTGGACTTGACTGCACACTGCCCACAATAACTTCTTTCTGATTTGAAAGGAATGCGTAGAAAAAGAAAATCGCGTCGTAGAAGAGACACGTTTTCCGAATACAGTCCATTCCCTAAATTTAATGTTGTTAAAGAAAAGGTGATGTTTCAAGAATTCATTGTGACCTTGAAAGAATTACAAGGATAGTTTCCTAAACGTTTTGAGGACGCTGTCACTCTTAGTTCTGTTTTTGAGACTGTTTGCCGTTTCAGTTGAAAGCGCAGCCTGTGTATGTACAGATGTGACTGATTGAGCTGCAAGGTAATTCCCGTTTTAACGATAAATTATATTACTTTAAAACCGTCCAGAGTATCTACATTGCTATCCTCGGGTAGAGTTTCCATGTGTGTATAATGAAGTTGCAAATGTGCTACAATATTTCGATCGATATATTTGTGTCAAAGACCTTTTCTTCAATTATGCAACTAAATAAGTCACGATTACTTTGCAACATGAGTGCGAAAATATGTGAAATTGTCTACATATGTCCATATGGCGACAGCCTGTACAGTATACAAATTAGGCCACATTATGTCGTGAACGCTCCTAAAATAATTACATAATATTAAAAACTTGTTTAGTTTGTGAACTATAATGTTTTGAAATATGAAATACAAAATCAAGTTGTGTGCTTTCCGACTGCACTGCGATTTAAATGCGGCTCGTTGGCAATTTACAGCTTTGTGGTATTTGCGCCAGCGCACGTCCCGCGAGTCGAAATCTTGGCCACCACCGTTGTACAGCTTGCTTGACTAAACAGTTGCCGCACTGACACGGCATTCTGTTACGCTGGGAGTTCTGAGGCCAAGGTAATGTTTCACAGGCCTCATTAGTTGGTGTATTTTAGCTGGAGGCCTGAAGGCGACTCAGTATTACATATCTTCCGGAGTCAGCTAACCTTCCCTGTCACTGAAGCGAAGAATCGCTAAAACGAAAGTTTTTTACTTTCTTCTCCGTCGTTCTGCTTGTGGCTACGTACTGAAATTGCTAGCGATGTATGTTTGGTGTTGTACCTATCGTCACGGAAGATTTTTCCGTAGACGTTTCAGTTCTTGTGGCGAGATGGCGGCATCGGGCTGCTCTCCTCGTTGAACGGATATCGTTAGAAGAGTGCGTTTTCGGGCCGGGCAGTGGTGGTTCAAAAGTGCAGATATGTGGCGGTCTGATTGGTGTTCCTGTGTATATTCTGGCTCACGTATCCACTGAGTTTTCAGCGAATAAGTACGTCAAGGAACACCAAAGTATCGTCTTTTTCAACCTCCATCGTGATCCTGATGTTGTCATGGATGATACTGAGGCAGTCTAAGGATTCCCCCAGTATATCACGCCCTGTTGTCAGACCATGAATGTTCAATAATAACAGCATCGAAACAGCTACCTCCCCAATATTCTATTAGATCGCACAGGTTCGTAAAACCGGAAGAATGCACACTGTTTGGGTATAGAATACCTTTATCATTTCGCTGCAAGAAATTGCAGCGGTACACAAAGTGACTAATTAGACGTACTTTTAGGATAGTGCCATCTACAGTCTTGCAGAGCGCACTACGTCTAGGCATACTTGATGTTTGGTTGCATGTTGGAAACGGGAATTAGACGAGAAGACATAAGACTTTTATCAGTTCGAAACGAAATTGAAGACATATTTCTTTTCGACACAGCAGATTCCCCTCCCTGCTTGTCTCTACGTAACGTAAGTGACTAACTGCAGACCCCTTACTCTGGTACCTAAACGTGCGAGCCATTTGCAGCAATTTTGGTTTCCCGTGCTTAGACGCTGCGTAAAATGTATATTCCTTTGACATTTTGTACTCTTAGAAACAAAATGTAAAGCATAAGGAATGAAGTGTTGGACCACACGTTTTGATTAAAGCAGAGACACTCTCTATTTCTACAGATTTTTAAACACGCTGTTTCGGAATACGAAGCTTGTATCTTATTTCATGACTAGCTGAGTAACCAGCGTTGCCTGGTTATGCAATTATCCCAGTCTTCTGTTAGTCTGTTCCTCCTTTCCCCCTCTCTGTCTATCTTCTCCTTCAACTCCTCTTTATCCACCTCCTCCAACACCTTTCTCTCTTCACCTCCTCCACCCCCATTCTCTGTCCATTTGTTCCTACGCTCTCTGTCCCTCTGCCTTTCACCCTCTGTCCATGTCCAACTCCCTACTCTCTTTGTTCATCCCCTCCTCTCCCTCTCTTTGTCCATCTCCTCATCTACCCTTATGTATCCATCTCCTTCTACCCCCTCCCTCTGTCCATCTGCTGCTCCCTCCTATCTGTGGCCATCTCCTCCTTCTCCCTCGCTACGTGTCCGCCTGCTTCTCCCTCCTATCTGTGGCCATCTCCTCCTCCCTCGCTACGTGTCCATCTGCTTCTCCCTCCTATCTGTGGCCATCTCCTCCTTCTCCCTCGCTACGTGTCCGCCTGCTCCTCCCTTCTCCTCTGTCCGGGCTATCACGCTCACCCCAGTAGTAGGCTTATGCTTCTTATCCAACACTATTTCCTTCCAGATTGAAACTAATATGTGCACCAAATTTGGATGAAAACGTTCCATTGCTTAGAATCAGCTTTTTACCCGTGGCTTTGCCCACACATGCAAGTGTCAAATATATTTAACGTATTTCACGTGTATTTTGACAAATATTTTACATGCATCTCTAGTGACTTCCGCTCTGCAGATTCATTTTCATGCAGCTTAATGTTTATGACGTTGTGTCTCCTTAACTATACATCCTGTGGTATTTGTAGTTGCTTTCTGTGAAATGTGTTGTTACCGGAGTTAGTAGTAAAGAAGTAATATATTACAACGGCATGCACGATGCAGCAGTTTCTCAAGTATCTCTGTGTTCATGACGTCAAATCTCGTGAACTATGTGTCGTACAACAATACAATTTTTCTGGTACACCCAGTCGTATAAGTGAACACTGTCTGTAAAATATGTCGCGAATACATCTAGTGGTAAAGAAGTAAGAAATTGAAACGTCAGGCTTCATGTGGCCGTTTTACTGCATTAAAGTGAAAAAGTAGTAAGCGATGAACTTTTTTCCTTTCATCATTTTTCTGAGGTCGTCAGCGAGAAAACGTTTCGTAAATGTTGGAAATTATGTGTAAAATTTGTTTCAAATCTCTAAGTGCTCTCATTCTTATGTACTGGATGACGAAAGAATGGGTATTGTCGCGGTGGCCTGAACGGCTTCTTCACACTTCTCCCCCCCCCCTTTCCCCCCTTCTTCGGTAGGTAGGCAAGTCTTACCCCCTTAGCGATGATTTTCAGATATTAAGAAATATGTGTACCAAATCTGTCCACTGGTTTAGAAAGTGATGTGGAACATAAACACATACATATGACTTACATCTATTTTTATATTATGCTGCTGGGGAAAAAAAGTTGTACATTCATTAGAGGTCTCCAATTCTCTCAAGATTGAGTGCAACAGTGCATATGGAGTACATGAAATGATTACTTTTACATACAAATTGCACAAGGGTTTCTGAGGTACCAGGTATCGACCCACGCTGAAGCATCCATTTTAGTACGTGGTGTGGCCTCCACGGGTGGCAACGCAGGTGCTAACGTTGGCATCCGGTCGGTCGCACAGATGGCGAACATTGTCCCGGGGTGCGTTATGCCACGCCTGCTAGACCTATTCACGTAGGTCTGTAGACTTCTTGGTTGACGAGTCGCACCAGTCGCTTCTAGTCCTATCATATTCCACATGTGCTCGATTGGAGACAAATCCGGAGATCGTGCTGACCAAGGAAGTTGTTTCACATCTCGCAGAGCACGTTTTCACGGCCGGTGTATGAGAGAGCATTATCCTGTTGGAACCACATCACCTTCCTGTTGCACGAATGGCAAAAGCGCAGGTCTAACAACATTCTGCGTGTAACGATCGCTGGTTAGCATCCCCTCCAGAACCAGCAAAGGTGAACGGGAGCTGTAGCTTAACGCACCACAGACCACAAGGACTGGGGTGTGTCTTGGACGAATACTCTCTACTAGACAGCGGGCACCACGTCTACATCGCAAGCATGAACGACCACGTGTAGGAAGAATCTCCTTTTGTTGTGACTGACAATTCGCATTTTTCCACAAACACAACTTTTATTTCTGTAAGTTTACAAGGTTGATGATGAACAACAAAAGAAAGGTAACAATAACGATGTCAATAAAAGTCTCCTAATTGAGGCAAACAAAATTTCACTTCTAATTTTCCACAAAGGTACGTGGTAACAGACACACACACTAGTTAAAGTCCAATTCAGAGACGAATACGTTATCGTCAGCGGTCGAAGTCCACTACTTCGGCATTCGGAGTGACTTCACTTTGGGGCTGGTTCTAGCCCCTAAATAGCTGTCTCCAGCCAATCAGGTTTTGGTGTAGTAATACTTCCTACAGGCCGAAGCTCGAGCTCCCCCTGCAGGAAGTAGTGCTCGGAATGTCTGTTTCTATTATCTTGTATGTAAATAGCCGGTGTTTACCATGGTACTTTTGGTACGCCTTAGAAATAGACAACCCCCTCCTCTGTGGTGTAATATGGGTTGTCGGATCTCAGGGGATACCTTGGCTCCGGCATAACACCATTCGCCGCTGAAGATCCCGGCGCGCCATTCCATCTTCAGTCGAGCCGTGAGTATAAGACGGGTTTAGAAGTGTGCATGCCGGTAGTACCGCTGCTAATAACCGATTAAGAACTGCGTCATCGCTCACACGCTCTCTTATATGGGTTGTATGATCTTGCCGCCCTTACTATACAACGATCCTGGCGGGTGTCTGTACCACGTGGTCGTCCAGAACCTCTTCCACGGGTGTGAGAATGTTCTCGTGACCACTTATACCAGGTTCGATACACGACTGACGCAACGTGTCCGTCTTGTCTGGCAGCTCTCCGAACAACCATCCCGCCACTCGAAAAGCCACAATTCGATCCCTTTCAAACCGCTCATTTGGCTGTAGGAAGCATGTGCGCGTCTCCGAGGCGTCGTTGCCTGCTTGCATCACACATTTCCTTCTAGCTATGAGCATTCCCTGTTATAGGGTAGGCGCAGAGCGCTAAACCAATACGCTATCAGCGGCCGGCGACTCTGAATTCACTATCAGTACGTCTACTATCCTCCCCCATGAACCATGGACCTTGCCGTTGGTGGGGAGGCTTGCGTGCCTCAGCGATAGAGATAGCCGTACCGTAGCTGCAACCACAACGGAGGGGTATCTGTTGAGAGGTCAGACAAACGTGTAATTCCTGAACAGGGGCAGCAGCCTTTTCAGTAGTTGCACGGACAACAGTCGGGAAGATTGACTGATCTGGCCTTGTAACACTAACCAAAACGGCCTTGCTGTGCTGGTACTGCGAATGGCTGAAAGCAAGGGGAAACTGCAACCATAATTTTTCCCGAGGGCATGCAGCTTTACTGTATGACTAAATGATGATGGCGTCGTCTTGGGTAAAATATTCCGGAGGTAAAATAGTCCCCCATTCGTATCTCCGGGCGGGGACTACTCGAGAGGACGTCGTTATCAAGAGAAAGAAAACTGGCGTTCTACGGATCGGAGCGTGGAATGTCAGATCACTTAATCGGGCAGGTTGGTTAGAAAATTTAAAAAGGGAAATGGATAGGTTAAAGTTAGATATAGTGGGAAGTAGTGAAGTTCAGTGGCAGGAGGAACAAGAATTTTGGCCAGGTGAATACTGGGCTATAAATACAAAATCAAATAGAGGTAATGCAGGAGTAGGTTTAATAATGAATAAAAAAAATAGGAGTGCGGGTAAGCTACTACAAACAGCATAGTGAACGCATTATTGTGGCCAAGATAGACACGAAGCCCACACCTACTACAGTAGTACAAGTTTATATGCCAACTAGCTCTGCAGATGATGAATAAATTGAAGAAATGTATGACGAGATAAAAGAAATTATTCACGTAGTGAAGGGAGACGAAAATTTGATAGTCATGGGTGACTGGAATTCGAGAGTAGGAAAAGGGAGAGAATGAAACATAGTAGGTGAATATGGATTGGGGGTAAGAAATGAAAGAGGAAGCCGCCTGGTAGAATTTTGCACAGAGCACAACTTAATCATAGCTAACACTTGGTTTAAGAATCATGATAGAAGGTTGTATACATGGAAGAACCCTGGAGATACTAGAAGGTATCAGATTATATAATGGTAAGACAGAGATTTAGGAACCAGGTTTTAAATTGAAAGCAATTTCCAGGGGCAGATGTGGACTCTGACCACAATTTATTGGTTATGAACTGTAGATTAAAACTGAAGAAACTGCAAAAGAGTGGGAATTGGGATCTGGATAAACTGACTAAATCAGAGGTTGTACAGAGTTTCAGGGAGAGCATTAGGGAACGATTGACAGGAATGGGGGAAAGAAAAACAGTAGAAGAAGAATGGGTAGCTTTGAGGAATGAAATCGTGAAGGCAGCAGAGGATCAAGTAGGTAAAAAGACGAGGGCTAGTAGAAATCCTTGCGTAACAAAAGAGATACTGCATTTAATTGAAGAAATGAGAAAATAAAAAAATGCAGTAAGTGAAGCAGGCAAAAAGGAATACAAACGTCTCAAAAATGAGATCGACAGGAAGTGCAAAATGGCTAAGCAGGGATGGCTAGAGGACAAATGTAAGGATGTAGAGGCCTATCTCACTAGGGGTAAGATAGATACTGCCTACAGGAAAATTAAAGAGACCTTTGGAGAAAAGACAACAACTTGCATGAATATCAAGAGCTCAGATGGAAACCCAGTTCTAGGCAAAGAAGGGGAAGCAGATAGGTGGAAGGAGTATAGTATAGAGGGTCTCTACAGGGGCGATGTTCTTGAGGACAATATTATGGAAATGGAAGAGGATGTAGATGAAGATGAAATGGGAGATACGATACTGCGTGAAGAGTTTGACAGAGCACTGAAAAACCTAAGTCGAAACAAGGCCCCGGGAGTAGACAACATTCCATTAGAACCACTGACAGCCTTGGGAGAGCCAGTCCTGACAAAACTATACCATCTGGTGACAAGATGTATGATACAGGCAAAATTCCCTCAGACTTCAAGAAAAATAAAATAATTCCAATCCGAAAGAAAGCAGGTGTAGACAGATGTGAAAATTACCGAACTATCAGTTTAATAAGTCACAGCTGCAAAATACTAACGCGAATTCTTAACAGACGAATGGAAAAACTGATAGAAGCCGACCTCGGGGAAGATCTGTTTGGATTCCGTAGAAATGTTGGAACACGTGAGGCAATACTGACCCTACGACTTATCCTAGAAGAAAGATAAAGGAAAGGCAAACCTACATTTCTAGCATTTGTAGACTTAGAGAAAGCTTTTGACAATGTTGACTGGAATACTCTGTTTGAAATTCTGAAGGTGGCAGGGTTAAAACACAGGGAGCGAAAGGCTATTTACAATTTGTACAGAAACCAGATGGCAGTTATAAGAGTCGAGGGGTATGAAAGGTAAGCAGTGGCTGGGAAGGAAGTGAGACAGGGTTGTAGCCTCTAGCCGATGTTATTCAATCTGTATATTGAGCAAGCAGTAAAGGAAACAAAAGAAAAGTTCGGAGTAGATATTAAAATCCATGGAGAAGAAATAAAAGCTTTGAGGTTCGCCGATGACATTGTAATTCTGTCAGAGACAGCAAAGGACTTGGATGAGCAGCTGAACGGAATGGACAGTGTCTTGAAAGGAGGGTATAAGATGAACATCAACAAAAGCAAAACAAGGATAATGGAATGTAGTCGAATTAAGTCAGGTGATGCTGAGGGAATTAGATTAGGGAATGATACACTTAAAGTAGTAAAGGATTTTTGCTATTTGGGGAGCAAAATAACTGATTCATTGCCGTGCAGCGTGCCTGGTTTCGATTCCTGGTAGGCTTGGAGATTTTCTCCACCCGAGGTCTGAGTGACATGTTGTCCTCATCGTCATTTCATCATCATCCACAGGCAAGTTACAGAACGTGAAAAGACTTACAACTCGGCTGCAGAACTTTCCAAGGAGGGAAGTCCTGGCTAACAATGGCATATGATTATTTTTCCATCAATCAATTAACACATGATTCATTACAGCATTTATCATCAACGTACCAAGTGACCGCATGCATAAACGAATGTTTTTTCTCTTCTAAGAAATGTTCGATGTTGTAAGTGTTTGAGTAAAGTATAAGGGGCAATCAAAAAGTATCCTTTCGAAGGCTGTACAGTCCAGAATCGGTATGCCAGTCAGGCAAAAACACATTAAGTGGTTAAGCAATCATCTATGTACGCACTAGCTTGAAGAAATCTGTACGGTAAAATACCGTGTCCTGCTCCGAGAAAAAGTCCGTAGCTGCCTGAACATCCTCGTCCGACTGAAATCATCGACCTTTGGTGCCCTTTACTAAAGGACCGACCGCTTGCTAATCGCATGTTGGGAGATCAGGAACATAGGGCGCGTGATTGAGTTAGTCCCACTTGAGTTGGCGCAGCTACTGCGTTACGATGTTCACGATGTGGGGACATACGTTTCCATTGTCGCAGTTTTCCCAGACATTTCGCCTTAATGAACGCCACAATTTCTGCAGCCCTGCGCAGTAACGTTCCCCAGTGATGAAGGCACAAGTATTGATGAGGCGTCTTGAGTCGAATCGCGACTAGCGCGGAACTCGCCGCACTACTTCGTATCTGCGATTTTCGAGACAGACGTGTTTCCCCAGACACATTCTTCTTTCACCGGGGCTTCGGCAGTCGCGAAAAACAACAGAGCGCTGAACCTATTCGGAGGTATTTACAAATAACTTCCTCATAGTTCACATTTCTGCATTTACCGCACGCACGTCGGCAAGACACGATTGCCACCTAATCCGTTGCCTAAACGTCGGTGCTTATATTCCCGCATCGGAGTCGCGCTACGTCGGATATACGCTGCAGCAACGCCCTGAAACAGAAACCTTTTGATCGTCCCATATAACTGCAAGCGTGGCATTGTAATCCACAAAACTGTTCCAGATCTGATGGATCCGCCACATTGTAGGACTTACTGCTCGTCTATAATAGCACTGTTAATATACACACATCAGAAAAAGTTTTGCGTCATCTCGGTTCCAAGAGTTCCGGAACCTGTACAGAAAATTGGAATAGAGATCAACATAAACATCATTTGCGCCCTTTTTATTGCTCATGAAAACCACACAACGCAAGTTTTATCGCCATACAGCGAGACCTTCATAGGTGGTGGTGCAGATTTCTGTAGACACCGGTACCTCTAATACCCAGTAGCACGTCCTCTTGCACTGATGCATGCCTCTATTCATCGTGGCACACTATCCACAAGTTCATAAAGGCACTGTTGGTGCAGATTGTCCCACTCCTCAACGGCCATTAGGCGTAGATCCCTCAGACTGGTTGATGGGTCACGCCGTCCATAAACAGCCCTTTTTAATCCATCCCAGACATGTTCGATAGGGTTCATGTCTGGAGAACATGCTGGCCACTCTAGTCGAGCGATCTCTTATCGTGAAGGAAGTCATTCGCAAGATGTGCACCATGGGGGCGCGAATTGTCGTCCATAAACACGAATGCCTCGCCAATACGCTGCCGATATGGTTGCAGTATCGGTCGGAGGATGGCAGTCACGTATCGTACAGCCGTTACGGCGCCTTCCATGCCCACTAGCGGCGTATGTTGGCCCCACATAATGCCACCCCAAAACAGCACGGAACCTCCACCTTGCTGCACTCGCTGGACAGTGTGTCTAAGGCGTCTGCCACAATTGTCTGTTGAAGGCACATGCGACACTCATCGGTGAAGAGAATGTAATGCCAATCCTGAGCGATCCATTCGACATGTTGTTGGGCCTATCTGTACCGCGCTGCATGGCGTCGTGGTTGCAAAGATGGACCTCGCCATGGACGTCGGGAGTGAAATTGCGCATCATGCAGCCTATTGCGCGCAATTTGAGTCACAACATAACGTTCTGTGACTGCACGAAAAGCGTTATTGAACATGGTGGCGTTGCTGTCAGAGTTTCTCCGAGCCATAATCCGTAGGTAGCGGTCATCCACTGCCTGAGCGAGGCATGTCATCGACAGTTCCTGTCTCTCTATATCTCCTCCATGTCCGAACACTATCACTTTGGATCACTCCGAGACGCCTCGACACTTCTCTTGTTGAGAACCCTTCCTGGCGCAAAGTAACAATGCGGACGCAATCTAACCGCGGTATTGACCGCCTACGCATGGTTGAAATACAGACAACACTAGCCGTGTACCTCCTTCCTGGTGGACTGACTGGAACTGACAGGCTGTCGGACACCCTCCGTCTAATGGGTGTTGCTCATGCATGGTTGTTAACATCATTGGGAAGGGTAAAGTGGCATCTCTGAACAGTCTATGAGACTGGCTGTCGGACACCCTCCGTCTAATGGGTGTTGCTCATGCATGGTTGTTAACATCATTGGGAAGGGTTAAGTGACATCTCTGAACAGTCTGTGAGACTGGCTGTCGGACACCCTCCGTCTAATGGGTGTTGCTCATGCATGGTTGTTAACATCATTGGGAAGGGTTAAGTGACATCTCTGAACAGTCTATGAGACTGGCTGTCGGACACCCTCCGTCTAATAGGTGTTGCTCATGCATGGTTGTTAACATCATTGGGAAGGGTTAAGTGACATCTCTGAACAGTCTATGAGACTGGCTGTCGGACACCCTCCGTCTAATGGGTGTTGCTCATGCATGGTTGTTAACATCATTGGGAAGGGTTAAGTGACATCTCTGAACAGTCTATGAGACTTTGTCTGTGATACAATTTCCACAGTCAACGTCTGTCTTCAGGAGTTCTGGGAAACGGGCTGATGCAAAACTTTTTTTGGTTGTGTGTTAAACTTTCTACAGGTTTTACTCGTGCCGCGTTGCAGTAACTATTGATCTGGGTTCGTCACGATTAGACGGTTTCAGACACGCAGGAGGCGAGAAACAGCAATTTCCAGGTAGTAGAGGTGATTCCTATCTTGCACTACGTTTTGCAAATGATACCGTTTTCCTGATTGCAGGTTTAACTTTCGCCCGCGCAACATGCTGCCTCAGAAATCTGGGAGGCACAGGCAGACTGTATGCTGCCTTCCAGTGGCGCTCTTCCCATGAAAGAAGTTCAGCCTCACGTTGATTCACTGATATTTCACTGACGGGCTGTGTGACTGTCCTAAAATTTATCTCTTGGAAACTGACGTCTAGCAGAATGACGGGGCTGGTGAATTTCCTGGAGACACGTGTTTGCCACATATTCTTTCCCTCTCAGATTCTGAGCAGAACCTCCTCTTTCCTTACCTTATCAGTCCACCTTATTTTCAAGATTCTTATGTAGCACCACATCTCAAATGCTCCGATTCCCTTCTGTACCGGTTTTCCCACAGTCTATGTTTCACTACCACACAATGCAGCAAACGAACATTCTCATAAATGTCTTCCTCAAAGTAAGACCTATGTTTGATACATTCTCTTCGCTAGGAATTCCCTTTTTGCCAGTGCTGGCCTGCTTTTGATGTCCTCATTCGTCCTTCCGTCATTGATTATTTTGCTGCCTAGGTAACAGAATTCCTTAACTTCATCTACTTCTTGACCACCAATCCTGATGTTAAATTTCTCGCTGTTCTCATTTCTACTACTTCTCATTACTTTCGTCTTTCTTCGATTTACTCTCAGTCCATATTCCGTACTTATTAGACTCTTCATACCATTCAGCAAATCATGTAATTCTTCTCATTCCCACTGACCATAGCAATGTCTCCAATGAATATTATCATTGATATCCTTTCACCTCGAATTTTAATTCCACTCCGGAAGCTTCTTCGATGTAAAGACTATATCGGTGTCTTACATCCTTTTTAAGGCGAGCACTTCGTTCTTGGTTGTCCACTCTTATTATTCCCTCTTGGCTCTTGTGCACACCGTGTATTAACCGTCTTCCCTATGGATTACCTCTATTTTTCTCAGAATTTCGAACATCTTGCGCCATTTTGCATTGTCAAACACTTTTTCCAGGTTGACAAATCTTTGAACGTGCCTTGATTTTTCTTTTAGTCTTTCTTCTATTATCAACAGCAACGTCAGAGCTGTCTCTCTGGTGCCTTTACCTTTCCTAAATCCAAACTGATCGTCATCTAACGTATCCTCAACTTTCTTTTCCATTCTTCTGTATACTATTCTTGTAAGCAACTTGGATGCATGAGCTGTTAAGCTGATTGTGCGATAATTCTCGCACTTGTCAGCTCTTGCCGTCTTCGGAATTGTGTGGATGATGCTTTTCCGAAAATCAGATGGTATGTTGCCTGACTCATACATTCTACACACCACCGTGAACAGTCGTTTTGTTGCCACTTCCCCCAGTGATTTTAGAAATTTTGATGGAATGTCATCTATCCCTTCTCCATTATTTGATCTGAAGCGCTCCACAGCTTTTTTAAATGTTGATTCTAATACAGGATCCCCTACCTCTTCTAAACTGACTCCTGTTTCTTATAATATCACATAAGACAAATCTCCCCCTCCTACCCGCTCTCTCCTCTGCATGTAACAGTGGAATTCCCGTTGTACTCTTAATGTTACCATCCTTGCTTTTAATGTCACCGCAAGTTGTTGTGGCTTTCCTGTATGCTGAGTCAGTTCTTCCTACAATCATTTCTTTTTCGATTTTTTCACATTTTTCATGCAGCCTTTTCGTCTTAGCTTCCCTGCGCTTCCTATCAGTTTCCTTCCTCAGCAACTTGTGTTTCTGTATTCCTGAATTTTCCGTAACATTTTTGTACTTCCTTCTTTAATTGATCAACTGAAGTATTTCTTCTCTTGCCTATGATTTCTTCGCGTTTACCTTCTTTGTACATATATTTTTCTTTCCAACTTATGTGATGGCCCTTTTTAGAGATGTCCATTCCTATTTCCCGTTATCGGTTTGCTTAGGAGTATTAATAACGTCATAGCCACGCGGATGCAACAATAAAAAATGGTTCAAATGGCTCTGAGCACTATGGGACTTAACATCTGAGGTCATGAGTCCCCTAGAACTTAGAACTACTTAAACCTAACTAACCTAAGGACATCACACTCATCCATGCCCGAGGCAGGATTCGAACCTGCGACCGTAGCGGTTGCGCGGTTCCAGACTGTAGCGCTTAGAACCGCTCGGCCACCCCGGCCGGCATGCAATAATAGCTCATAGCATAATTCAAGACTAATGTTCAGCTCTGATTTTTTAGGGCACGTTACCGTAAGCGTGGTATGCATCAACATTAACTCCAGAAAAAAAAAAAAAAATTTAATGTAAATCAAGTGAGTTTTCCGTCGAATCTCCGCAGGAACGATGTAGTTGCGCTGAGACTGTATTCAATAGATGTTCTTATTGTCGTGAGTATATTTGTTTCGTTTGTTTGCGAGAGGTGTTTGGATATTCCCGTTACAAACTTCTAGTAATTGTAGATGAGAGTAAATACACTCCTGGAAATTGAAGTAAGAACACCGTGAATTTATTGTCCCAGGAAGGGGAAACTTTATTGACACATTCCTGGGGTCAGATACATCACATGATCACACTGACAGAACCACAGGCACATAGACACAGGCAACAGAGCATGCACAATGTCGGCACTAGTACAGTGTATATCCACCTTTCGCAGCAATGCAGGCTGCTATTCTCCCATGGAGACGATCGTAGAGATGCTGGATGTAGTCCTGTGGAACGGCTTGCCATGCCATTTCCACCTGGCGCCTCAGTTGGACCAGCGTTCGTGCTGGACGTGCAGACCGCGTGAGACGACGCTTCATCCAGTCCGAAACATGCTCAATGGGGGACAGATCCGGAGATCTTGCTGGCCAGGGTAGTTGACTTACGCCTTCTAGAGCACGTTGGGTGGCACGGGATACATGCGGACGTGCATTGTCCTGTTGGAACAGCAAGTTCCCTTGCCGGTCTAGGAATGGTAGAACGATGGGTTCGATGACGGTTTGGATGTACCGTGCACTATTCAGTGTCCCCTCGACGATCACCAGTGGTGTACGGCCAGTGTAGGAGATCGCTCCCCACACCATGATGCCGGGTGTTGGCCCTGTGTGCCTCGGTCGTATGCAGTCCTGATTGTGGCGCTCACCTGCACGGCGCCAAACACGCATACGACCATCATTCTCACCAAGGCAGAAGCGACTCTCATCGCTGAAGACGACACGTCTCCATTCGTCCCTCCATTCACGCCTGTCGCGACACCACTGGAGGCGGGCTGCACGATGTTGGGGCGTGAGCGGAAGACGGCCTAACGGTGTGCGGGACCGTAGCCCAGCTTCATGGAGACGGTTGCGAATGGTCCTCGCCGATACCCCAGAAGCAACAGTGTCCCTAATTTGCTGGGAAGTGGCGGTGCGGTCCCCTACGGCACTGCGTAGGATCCTACGGTCTTGGCGTGCATCCGTGCGTCGCTGCGGTCCGGTCCCAGGTCGACGGGCACGTGCACCTTCCGCCGACCACTGGCGACAACATCGATGTACTGTGGAGACCTCACGCCCCACGTGTTGAGCAATTCGGCGGTACGTCCACCCGGCCTCCCGCATACCCACTATACGCCCTCGCTCAAAGTCCGTCAACTGCACATACGGTTCACGTCCACGCTGTCGCGGCATGCTACCAGTGTTAAAGACTGCGATGGAGCTCCGTATGCCACGGCAAACTGGCTGACACTGACGGCGCCGGTGCTCAAATGCTGCGCAGCTAGCGCCATTCGACGGCCAACACCGCGGTTCCTGGTGTGTCCGCTGTGCCGTGCGTGTGATCATTGCTTGTACAGCCCTCTCGCAGTGTCCGGAGCAAGTATGGTGGGTCTGACACACCGGTGTCAATGTGTTCTTTTTTTCCATTTCCAGGAGTGTACATAATAATTTGAATAGGAGCTCATATCTGGAAATGTACCGTTCCCGTTCTACGACGGTTTCATTTCAGATTGTGTAACGCGGCCACGTCTGCTGAGGGAAAGAGACAAGTCTGAGAGTTACCTGTGTTGGTGTGCAGTAGGGCAGACAGGATAATGTGCACTACGTCTGACGGTCGCCTTATGCCTCTTTAACGCACGGCATTACGAGACTCCTGTATACATCTGCTGGCACGAGTTCTGGCACCAGGTGAGATGGAGAGTGTGTACCAGAACATGCTTCGTATGTACAATGTCTGTAACAACATTCGTGAACGGCATTTAGAGCCGTTATTGCAATGCTTCGGTACCGCTCCGTACGTACAGAATGCTAGGTTATTTTTTGTTTTGGAAAACTGTAAACGCATAATGTATAAGTGGTAATACACAAAATGTGCTTAAGTGCTATTTGTTCAGCGCCACGCCTAATTCAGTTTCTCAAGAAGAAGTGGATGAGTTGAACATCTGAACAGAAACTGTCATAGAATGGAAACGGTACGTCTCAGGCCATGGGTTCTTATTCAAAATATCATGTACTCACTCGCCTCTACAGGTCGTTGAAGTTCGTAACGGGAATTTCCGAACACCCTGTATAGCAAATGCCATTCTCAAGTTGTTCAGAGGAAACTGAGGGCGTGTAACAGAGTGACTGAGAGGGTCGTTATAAAGCTACTAGGATTAAAAGTGTTATTTTTTACTCATGGAAGTAGTTTGACAAAATTTCGTCACCCACCTTGTTACTATTCCTTGTGGATTTACTTAACTTATTAACCCTCCAATGCTACCAGTCACGACACGGAAAAAAATACAAATTAAAAAAAAATAACTGCAGAAAGCATTTGGAAATCTAACATGTTCTCTGTTTACCAGCCAGGTGCCACAATCGCTACGCCAGTGATGCTTCCGTTGAAGGTTAGCACACTGGACTCGCATTCTGGAGGACGACGGTTCAATCCTGCACCCGGCCATCCTGCTTCAGGTTTTCCGTGATTTCCCTAAATCACTCCAGGAAAATGCCCGGATGGTTCCTTTGAAAGGGCATGGCCGATTTCTTCCCCGTCCTACCCTAATCCGAGGTTGTGCTCCTTCTCTAATGACCTCGCTGGCGACGGGACGTTAAACACAAATCTCCTCCTCCTCCTCCTTCCGTTGAACACCTTTTACATTATGGTTATGTAAGCGGTAGTCTTAACAGTTTCTTTCCCGTTATTTGGGTAAATATGTGGTTATGGACGCGATACGTTATGAAAAACGGTTAGTATTTAATTATTTATCGATTGTGTCAATTTTTAGTCGACTGTGCGTCATGGATTGAAGGGTTGACTTTCTCAAAAATGGGATGGGAATGGGCGAGTACTGAGTGAAAAATCTTAAAGTCGTCTGTATTAGGTAGTTCGTAGGCGACCTGCCAAATATGAGCCGAATCTATTGGCCGGCCGGCCGAGCTGGCCGAGCGGTTCTAGGCGCTACAGTCTGGAACCGCGCGACCGCTACTGTCGCAGGTTCGAATCCTGCCTCGGGCATGGATGTGTGTGATGTCCTTAGGTTAGTTAGGTTTAACTAGTTCTAAGTTCTAGGGAACTGATGACCTCAGATGTTGAAGTCCCATAGCGCTCAGAGCGATTTGAACCATTTCGATTGGCTGCATCTGAGGTCTCCCACTTGTCAGTGGTACCTATAAACGAATCGATCAGTCCAGATCAATTATTTGAGCCCTCTAAATTGAACAAAAGGTTCTCTCAAAGAGAAGAGTGCGCCGTATCTAAATTAGTGAGCGGTAAGCTGCCCTGCTAACCGCAAGAAGGAACGTGTAAATGACAGCTTCGGCGCCAGAGCGGGAGTGGCAGAGCTGCCTGTGTTGTGGCAACCGTTGTCGGGGATTCCCGGGGCCCACCTGGCGCCGTTAGTCAGTGGCACCAACTTCCGAGACTGGGGGTGGGCTGGACGTGCCACGTGCTTAAATTCCCCCGTGCAGTGCGGCCTTTCTGAGGTCACGCAACGTGCACGTGCTGTTCCTGCTGCGTGGCTCCACAGCCCCAAGTAACACCCCCTCCCCCCCCATCGCCCCCTTCCCCCCCCCCCCAAGCTTTATCGGTAGATGGCTGGTGTGCACAGGAACAACAACCTAATTCTGTGCTGCACCTTGGCTTATACAAGGGAGTGTATAATTTCGTGACTGTGGTAACTCGAAACGTTTTGCACGCTAGGTCTCTGAATAAAATAACAATCCTCTAAAGTGTAGCGAATCTTCTCCAATACGATGCTATGGGTATCGTCGTAGCATGATCAGGCACTCTCTTAGTAAATGTTTAGACGTCAACATTAAAATTATTTTCCACATCTGCAGCTGCGTAAAACTTCCCAAGTCACTGGACAGTGGATAGCAGGGTTATGTGGAACTAATATTAGCCATTTTTCTACTGTTCCATTTGCATATCAAGTGCAGAAAAAAATGACACCCCCACATCCCTCCGTACGTGTCCTAACCTATCTTATCGTTTGATCCCTGCGCAATATACACGTTTGTAGCAGTATAATGGCGCACAATATTCTTCGAAAACAAGTCAGCTAAATTTTTACAATAGATTTCAGCGAGAACTACGCCATCTTTCTTTCAAGGATTCGCATTTAAATATTCTATCCCTTAAGAAAAAACTGCCACCGGTCACTTTTTTTATGAGTGATTTATTTTACCGTAACTGGCTTCTGAGTTAGCGTACCATCAGACGGCAGGGAAGATTTCTCGTACAAATTTCACATTTCTGTTTTGAGGACAGGTTTGGTTTGTACATTAGTGCACTGTAGTTCATTGACAGGTAAGATATTGAATCAGGAGTTGTTATAGTTTTATCTAGACTACACAGCTGAATTACCATCATTTGGACCGCGTAGTTGTAGTGTTTGCTTCTGTCGCAGATAAACGTAAAAGGAGCAAGTTTGTATGTGGGCTTGATTGTCAAACATAATATGGTAAAAATAATTTATGGTTTACAAATTAAAAAGAAAAATATTCAGATTAAAAATTTCATATTATTAGGCCATAATTATTTTGTATCTAGGAAAGTTTAAGACACAGCTAGACAGGAAATTTGAAAAAAGACAAATGTTAAAAAAACCTAAAATACTTTAGGTAAATGAAACAGAGAATTCAAAGTTCGGCTTGCGCTGTATTTGAAAGAGGAAGTTTATAGCCAGAATCTAATACAACGTTTGACTTATGGCAGAGAGACAAGCACTGTTAACGTAAAAACTCAACAGTCTGAAGATAGGACAGTGAGTTATTTGAATATGCGCACTGGTAATTATAAGGAGGATTAGGAAAACAAACGTATTGGGAGACAGACTGATGCGGAAGCGCGTTTAGCAAAGAACATAGATCTTAATTTCGGGGCTGCCCTGGCATAAACTTTTTCTTCTCGTAATATTTTGGCCATATATCTTTCTCAGGGAGCCGACAGGCTAAAGGTACAGCACTCGTTCCGTCGTTGCAAGAAAAATACAGAAAGATTTATAGCCTTGACTTACCTGCCACATATGGGAAACCTGTCGTTAAGAATAGGTTGAAACCCCACCATTCAACAAAGTTAGTGATTTTTCACCCTCTCAAAGACAGTAGCACTTTTAGGTTCCATCAAAGATAAATTAACGCCCAGCAAGGCTGGTATTTACAACAGGCTCTGCTGAAGTGGTCTAAAATGACGGAACGAGTACCACAGATTCAGTCTGTCAGCTGACTCTGAAGAAAGCCGAGAGGTGTACGGCCGAAATATTAGGAAAAGAAGAAAAGGAAGTTATGCAGCTGCATTCCCGGAGTTTAACAGATCGATCACTATACTGTGAAAACTAGAAGACGCACAAGAAAGTAAACTGTTGAGTTAAAAAGAAAGCTGTAAGAGATTACAACGTACCTGTCCTAAAACTGTTTTAATCAATGACGAGATCAAAATATTTTAGTTGTACCGGGTGGCTTATGGTAACCGATGAATGAAGTAAAATTAATTTCCAGACAACTAATTATCTGTTATATGACCACCGGAGGCTGTATACATTATCAAACATCATTTTAATTGCGTGTTTCTTGACGTAAGGGATCGGTTACGCCGGCCGAAGTGGCCGTGCGGTTAAAGGCGCTGCAGTCTGGAACCGCAAGACCGCTACGGTCGCAGGTTCGAATCCTGCCTCGGGCATGGATGTTTGTGATGTCCTTAGGTTAGTTAGGTTTAACTAGTTCTAAGTTCTAGGGGACTAATGACCTCAGCAGTTGAGTCCCGTAGTGCTCAGAGCCATTTGAACCATTTTTGGATCGGTTACGAATCGTCGCACTGCGCCTTTGAAATTTCTTAATAAATGATAGACCGGCCTACTGGACTATCAAGGAATACTTATGAAACAAATAAATGTGAATTATGAGGTAAAAAGTACAGTATGCAGGTATCGTCCCTCACGACAGAAATGTGCCCTGACTACAGAATCACGACTCACTTTCACTTTATTTATCTTAAAGAAAAAGTTTATTAAGAATTGTGGCCTTACACAGGCGAATAATATACAGAGTGAAACAAATGAGCGATTTCCTAACATTTAAACAGCTGACTCAAGACTATTCGCAATGTCCCAATTTTTAAAACTCACAGATGTCTCTACTTTCTCTCTGTGATTAAGCACTTCGAAAGCAGCAAACTAATGCACTGAGACGTCTAAGCCCAAGCGAGCTATACACCACGCTATCACTTAAAAAACGTCGAATTTACTGGACCCACAACAGCTTCCTGACCTTAATCAACGAATTACAAACAGTAAACAGCCCCAAGTCATACAATCCTTGCTCCTGTCTCAACTTGTCACGTACCTAAGTACCTTGGTCAAAAAGATATCGATGTCTATCACTCGTTTACACAAACATTTTACACGTTCGATATATTTCATATACATACGTAAATATTTACAAATGCACTTGAATATCATTTCATTTTATTCACATTTTACCATGTAATCAATGTTTTAGTTCTTTTTTAACAATGCACAAACCAGAACGACAACCGCTACAAAAACGTGCTACTTCATTTTCTCTTGCCGATTCCACGTGACGTTACTCAGATGTCTTGTTTACAAATATTAATCAGCAAATTTTTCGTTAAATAAGCGTACACAATTGAAAACAGTTGTGTCATTAATTCATGCAGTGGCTAACATTATCGTTTAAATGGAGGACTCTGTTTTGGCACACACTAATAACAATAGATGCTTTACATTTATAATAAACAGATGCTCTGTTTATCAGTAAGTCAGGTATGCTCGTTTTATTGCTAGTCTCAAGTGGTAACAGATCAGGTATCGTATATACTTGTAGTGTGTCTGTAGCTATTGTTAGTGTTAAAACATTTTCACATGTTAATGTTAATAACTTAATTGATAGATAAGGTTCAAACATTGTGATAATTTTGTAGGATTCGACTCTTTGTTGTGATTTCAACGCTCTTTAGATTTTATGTCGCTCTTAAGGAAGCGATTTCAATGTTTCTGATGAGTATACGATTTTCATCATCTTGAGTTTGAAGCTGCGCTGACCGTGTTTGCTTATTTTTGGAGGCGTCCGCCTTGAGCGAAACGCAATTTTATATTTTTCTTCTTTGCACAGGTATGTTTCGCTGAAATTTCACAATCATCAGTGGGCTTTTATTTTAATTCTACTTGTACACATACAAATTTTAGTATTTTATAAAGTGTTTACAGATATGAAAAGCAAACGAGGTGTTGTACATTTATACCATGCTATGGTTTTCCCGGTTTTTCATGTTTTGCGCTATACTTGCTTTTCTTTCAGTATGTCACCTGCAGCCATATAGAACTTAATCTAGAAAAATTATTTACCGCGAAATTTTACGACTGGAAATATTTCGGTTAAGACTGACATTAATCAGGTCTTCCACATAGAATGAATTGAACTGCTGAATATGGTAATTTTAAAAAAAATTCGAAATGATGTTAGTATATTTCATGTATGTTATGTGTGGCACTTCAGGACTTCATTCTGTGTATCTTGAAACCAAATTTCTTTAAAATCACATTGTGGGAAACTACGAACAACTGCAGAGCAAAGTTATATGGGACCTTTTCAATCAAAACTTTGGTGTGAAGAGAGGCGTAGAGGCTTTGCGTTATGCAACTGCCGTAATATAGGATAATGCAAAGTAGAGTTCGGCAACACGGTTCTTTTTCCCGATTCGATTCCTACGATTCAATCTCACATTGCGAATCGATTCCTACGATTCGTTCACGATTCTTTCACGATTCATTCTAGTCTGTGATGGCACGATTCTTAACGGAATGCAAAAAGTTCTACATCTTACTCACAGATGGCAGGACATGTCTGAAATTGTCAGTGTGGTCAGAATCGACATGTGTATTGATACGATATGCCAGAAATAGTTTATTTATGAGTAAACATGCATATGACGTTACAAGTGTGATTCTCGATTTCTACGTGTAATGCCTTAATTGATGAAAGGTCACGTTTGATTTGATTGCACTTGTTTTATTTCAGTATGCCACGAAAGAGGAGTCGATTTGTGCGAGAGGTGGTGCAAAATTACGTGGTACGCCACTTTGGTTGTGTGGCTTGAACGTGTGTAACTACATACGTCTGTTTTATAGTAACAAAATCTAGCAGTGAGGCAGATGTAGTTTGGCTCATATCATCCTATGTTTTTCTGTGCTAAGATGTCTTTCCAAGCTCACATCAGCCTTATAATTCATAACGCAGCTGACAGCCCTCCCATACAGCAAATTTAGCTTAACTTTCATTTCTTCTAAATACAAAGCATAGGTATTTTGCTTTTAATTCGTCTGAGAACTCGCCGATGTCACTACTATTTATGTGAGAAGACGACATACTTCTAAACAGTAGGATCCAATCGTATACAGCGACATTACTTCACTAAAATTTAATATGAATCTGAACACGATAACATTCGAAAACTCGAACTTGACATTATTAATTAAAAAGCTTTTGTTTAAAGACGGTATTACACGGCGATCCGCCAAGAAAGGTAATGGCTAGAGAGCCTATATTCTCTCTCTTTAGGCTCTGTAATATTGGTCTAGTGCGACAGCCATTTAGTGGCAGCACTGATGTGTAAAGAAGGTGTGTGTGTTTTGCGTTGCATCTGCAACAAATAAGAGGTACATATTTATTCATCATACTTGGATTTCTTGATTTTAATCGTGTGTATTGGGAGCTGTGTACTCGCTGTATATCGTTTCTGTCATCACTTGTTCGTGTATTACTCGCGCAAACTAAGCTGACGTCGGCGCGGTGGCTGATGGTAGCTGTAGTAAATGGGAAATGCCTTTACGCTCGTTCCCGTCAGCCACCGCCAAGTGTCAGCTTAGTTTTCGCGAGTAATATTGCGGCCCACGAACTTCACCCAGTTCTAAGCAAAGAGGGGAAAGCAGAAAGCTGGAAGGAGTATATAGAGGGTCTATACAAGGGCGATGAACTTGAGGACAATATTATGGAAATGGAGGAGGATGTAGATGAAGATGAAATGGGAGATACGATACTGCGTGAAGAGTTTGACAGAGCACTGAAAAACCTGAGTCGAAACAAGGCCCCAGGAGTAGACAACATTCCATTAGAACTACTGACGGCTTTGGGAGAGCCAGTCCTGACAAAACTCTACCGTCTGGTGAGCAAGACATGTGAGACAGGCGAAATACCCTCAGACTTCAAGAAGAATATAATAATTCCAATCCCAAAAAAAGCAGGTGTTGACAGATGTGAAAATTACCGAACTATCAGTTTAATAAGCCACAGCTGCAAAATACTAACGCGAATTCTTTACAGACGAATGGAAAAACTGGTAGAAGCCGACCTCGGGGAAGATCAGTTTGGATTCCGTAGAAATGTTGGAACACGTGAGGCAGTACTGACCTTACGACTTATCTTAGAAGAAAGATTAAGAAAAGGCAAACCTACGTTTCTAGCATTTGTAGACTTAGAGAAAGCTTTTGACAATATTGACTGGAATACTCTCTTTCAAATTCTAAAAGTGGCAGGGGTAAAATACAGGTAGCGAAAGGCTATTTACAATTTGTACAGAAACCAGATGGCAGTTATGAGAGTCTAGGGACATGAAAGGGAATCAGTGGTTGGGAAGGGAGTGAGACAGGGTTGTAGCCTCTCCCCAATGTTATTCAATCTGTATATTGAGCAAGCAGTAAAGGAAACAAAAGAAAAATTTGGCGTAGGTATTAAAATCCAGGAAGAAGGAATAAAAACTTTGAGGTTCGCCGATGACATTGTAATTCTGTCAGAGACAACAAAGGACTTGGAAGAGCTGTTGAACGGAATGGACAGTGACTTGAAAGGATGATATAATATGAACATCAACAAAAGTAAAACGAGGATAATGGAATGTAGTCGAATTAAGTCGGGTGATGCTGAGGGAATTAGATTAGGAAATGAGACACTTCAAGTAGTAAAGGATTTTTGCTATTTGGGGAGCAAAATAACTGATGATGGTCGAAGTAGAGAGGATATAAAATGTAGACTGGCAATGGCAAGGAAAGCCTTTCCGAAGAAGAGAAATTTGTTAACATCGAGTATAGATTTCAATGTCAGGAAGTCGTTTCTGAAAGTATTTGTATGGAGTGTAGCCATGTATGGAAGTGAAACATGGACAATAAATTGTTTGGACAAGAAGAGAACAGAAGCTTTCGAAATGTGGTGCTACAGAAGAATGTTGAAGATTAGGTGGGCAGATCACGTAACTAACGAGGAGGTATTGAATAGGATTGGGGAGAAGAGAAGTTTGTAGCCCAAATTGACTAGAAGAAGGGATCGTTTGGTAGGACATGTCCTGAGGCATCAAGGGATCACAAATTTAGCATTGGAGGGCAGCGTGGAGGGTAAAAATCGTAGAGGGAGACCAAGAGATGAATACACTAAGCAGATTCAGAAGGATGTAGGTTGCAGTAGGTACTGGGAGATGAAGGAGCTTGCACAGGATAGAGTAGCATGGAGAGCTGCGTCAAACCAGTCTCAGGACTGAAGACCACAACCACAACAACTACTTCGTTTGTTCGTTCCGAGCTTCCTTTGTTCACACGCATCCTCCACTTGACTGCCATCTGGCAGTCGTAATCATTCGGAAGTTGCCTTCGAAGCATACCGTACTAAGAATCGATGAATCGTTGGAACTTGGAATCGTCACGACTCGGAAACACGCAATCGTTCTTACGATTCTTTTGAACGACGATTCGTCCGTATCACGATTCGATTCTTACGATTCTTTATTTAGAGTCGTTCAAATGAACGACTCATTCACGAATCGCCACAACTCTAATGCAAAGCCGTAAGTAGAAACTATTTAATAAAAAGCATATGTTGTTATGTAGCATGATTATCATTTATAAAACATACTATACAGTTGCTGCAGAATATGCAAACACACAGTTTACGACATTAGCTACCTTGAAATTGTGGTCTAGGAGAAATTAAAAGGAACTTGATGAAATAACGTAGTCAAACACACCGAATCGGAGAACAAGCGGCAGAAATGAGTACAGACGTTCGGTTCGAGGTACTGAAGTGCGAGCCGGCGTTTGCCCGCCAGCTAGCCACGCTCGGGAAGTGCGACCATTAGCTCGATAACAGCCGCAGGAGGTGGGGGGAGATGGGGGCGGGGGGGCTAACATACCTTACAAGGCAGGTGAATTTACCGGCGTTCCCCGCGAGAGTTAGCCGCCGCCGAAAACAAGGGCCCGTTCTGCCTCACAGATGCAGACAACGGTCTGAGTTCCGGCGAAATCCAAAGGGCGCGCGGTCGCCCGGAAACAGCTATGGCCGGGAGGCTGCGGGAAACCGGAGGCTCGCCGCAGTGCTGCCTGCGTCGCCAAGTTGCCGGCAGCCCTACGCTGCTTTGCTTCTCAATGCCTGCCCTCGATATCATTTCCTCTGTTTTCAAGCACGCACTGTGGACAGTTTTATAGCCGGAAGAAATATGCAAACAATACATAAACTCTATTTTGGTAACGGAAAAAGGTGTCTTAAGTTGATAATATTGCTACAACCTGTAAATCGATGTACACAGTGCTATCTCTGCAGAAGTTACCAAAATAATTCATATCAGGCATTGAGAAAAGCAAGGAAAAAAGTTGTTTGTTTTGTTTTAGGGCGCAAAAACAACTGAGGTCATACGCACCGAAGTCAAAACTATAGAACGCTAACAGAGAGACAAGGGAAACGACTATATGTCAGTCCCAATGCAAAGAATAGGAGACATCTAGACGGCCGAGGTGGCCGAGCGGTTCTAGGCGCTACAGTCTGGATCTGCGTGACCGCTACGGTCGCAGGTTCGAATCCTGCCTCGGGCATGGATGTGTGTGATGTCATTAGGTTAGTTAGGTTTAAGTAGTTCTAAGTTCTAGGGGACTGATAACCTCAGATGTTAAGACCCATAGTGCTCAGAACCATTTGGAGACATCTAAACAAGGCACATGGAAAAAGGGCTAAAAAAGACACCATACAAAAATAGAGATACAAAACTAAAAAGTAAATGGCCTTCGCCATATTGGTTCGGCGGATAAAAAGTAAAACGCGGGTCACAGGCTGCGAGTCATTTGCTAAAACCGCTGCTAAATCAGATGGCAAACCCAAGATGGAACTAAATTAGTAAAAACAAGGGCATTCCAGCAGGTAGTGGCGGACCGTTAAAATTTGGGCGCAATGCGACAAAGAGGTGGGGCAGCGCCACTGAGCAAATGACGATGGCTAAAAAGGCAGTGTGCAATACGCAGTCGAGTTAAAATAACCTCCTCCCGGCGAGAGGGCCGAGACGAGGTCGTCCAAGGCGCCGGGAGAGGCTTAACAAGCCGAAGCTTATTCCCGTGAAGAGAGGACCATTGGAGATGCCAAAGGGACACTACCACCTGACAGACGGCAACGCAGAAGGAAAAAAGTGACGATACTTTTGTCAGACGATGCCGTTGCTGATACCTAACAGGAGGTGGGCAAACACACTACCATTTAATAAATTTAGTGGCTCGTCTGCTAACAGAGTGGTTCGATTGTGTACTGCTGCATTGTGTCCTTAAATTCTTTAAATAGTAGTAAGCTAGTCTAAGGAACTGTGAATAAATATCAAATACACTCCTGGAAATTGAAATAAGAACACCGTGAATTCATTGTCCCAGGAAGGGGAAACTTTATTGACACATTCCTGGGGTCAGATACATCACATGATCACACTGACAGAACCACAGGCACATAGACACAGGCAACAGAGCATGCACAATGTCGGCACTAGTACAGTGTATATCCACCTTTCGCAGCAATGCAGGCTGCTATTCTCCCATGGAGACGATCGTAGAGATGCTGGATGTAGTCCTGTGGAACGGCTTGCCATGCCATTTCCACCTAGCGCCTCAGTTGGACCAGCGTTCGTGCTGGACGTGCAGACCGCGTGAGACGACGCTTCATCCAGTCCCAAACATGCTCAATGGGGGACAGATCCGGAGATCTTGCTGGCCAGGGTAGTTGACTTACACCTTCTAGAGCACGTTGGGTGGCACGGGATACATGCGGACGTGCATTGTCCTGTTGGAACAGCAAGTTCCCTTGCCGGTCTAGGAATGGTAGAACGATGGGTTCGATGACGGTTTGGATGTACCGTGCGCTATTCAGTGTCCCCTCGACGATCACCAGTGGTGTACGGCCAGTGTAGGAGATCGCTCCCCACACCATGATGCCGGGTGTTGGCCCTGTGTGCCTCGGTCGTATGCAGTCCTGATTGTGGCGCTCACCTGCACGGCGCCAAACACGCATACGACCATCATTGGCACCAAGGCAGAAGCGACTCTCATCGCTGAAGACGACACGTCTCCATTCGTCCCTCCATTCACGCCTGTCGCGACACCACTGGAGGCGGGCTGCACGATGTTGGGGCGTGAGCGGAAGACGGCCTAACGGTGTGCGGGACCGTAGCCCAGCTTCATGGAGACGGTTGCGAATGGTCCTCGCCGATACCCCAGGAGCAACAGTGTCCCTAATTTGCTGGGAAGTGGCGGTGCGGTCCCCTACGGCACTGCGTACGATCCTACGGTCTTGGCGTGCATCCGTGCGTCGCTGCGGTCCGGTCCCAGGTCGACGGGCACGTGCACCTTCCGCCGACCACTGGCGACAACATCGATGTACTGTGGAGACCTCACGCCCCACGTGTTGAGCAATTCGGCGGTACGTCCACCCGGCCTCCCGCATGCCCACTATACGCCCTCGCTCAAAGTCCGTCAACTGCACATACGGTTCACGTCCACGCTGTCGCGGCATGCTACCAGTGTTAAAGACTGCGATGGAGCTCCGTATGCCACGGCAAACTGGCTGACACTGACGGCGGCGGTGCACAAATGCTGCGCAGCTAGCGCCATTCGACGGCCAACACCGCGGGTCCTGGTGTGTCCGCTGTGCCGTGCGTGTGATCATTGCTTGTACAGCCCTCTCGCAGTGTCCGGAGCAAGTATGGTGGGTCTGACACACCGGTGTCAATGTGTTCTTTTTTCCATTTCCAGGAGTGTACATAGAAACATGAAATATTAAATAAATAATAAACGATCAAACTTTATATTCTGTATTTAATATCAATTTTTTTTTTAATTTGGTGAACAATAACAATGGTGGTATAGAAGTTAAGAGCTGACATGACTACAGTAGCAGTTACGTGATACAGTTGAAGGTGGAGGAAACAGAGTACGTTTAGGGGGTCTTTCATTAGCTGTCCTTCAGCTTGTTGAAATAACGCGCAGCCTGAGAGCTGCTTGTGCCACAGTGGTGTGCAGAAAGTTGGACTTCGTTGTTTCAGAGCTACAGATTGCGATTGTGGAAATGGCTCATAATGTGTCAGTGTGAACAGTTGTATTGAAACCTAAGTTATCAAATCTAATGAACCGGTTAGAAGTGGGAATTTTCTTACATTAATGAATGGGTGTACTGAACGATGACGCTGGAACGCAGTTCAGGTTGCCTCTGTATTCTCTACTCGCACAAAATAGTGTACTACTACAAAACCTATCTAATTATCGTGAATACTATCAGGATTATAAGACCACCATTTTAGGTAACTTTTTTTCTCTCTCTGAATAAATTCAACACTGAATGTAAGTCTGGTGTCAGGGTACCTCTTTGTGCTAAGGGATTATTCCCATTTTCAAGACACAGTGGGATTAGTGACTTAGCTGTCAGTGGGCACTGAATAAAACCAAAGGGGAAAGTCGAAAATTTGTGCAGGACCAGGATTAGAACCTGGGTCTCTTGCTTACAAGGCAGATGTGCTGACCACTGCTCCAGCCAGACACATGGCTCATCGCAACTGTACGGACTACCCTAGCACGCATACCGATAGACCAAAACCCTTAAATTATCCACACGCTGACGATGTGGTACCCCCTGTCCGTTAACCTCGTTAGTCGCGGCATTTCGCCAATTTCCGCTAGAGCTCAAGCATGTTGTTCATTGTAGTAGCAATGCAGTTCGAGCAAGCAGAGCGCACACAGGTAACTTTCACTATGTGCCAGCGGCTCGTTCAGTACACTAATCTAAGGTAATTTCCACTTCTAAGCACCTCATTTGGTTTGATAACACGAAGTTCAGTTCAATTGTTCATACTAACACACTATGAGACACTTCCAGAGTCGCAAACTGTTGCATTGAAATGACACAGCGCAACTTTCTACACACCATGTTACCACAAGCGGATCGTAGGCCACGCGAAATTTGAAGCCCTCGAAGCACAGCAAACGAAGAACCCCCTAAAGATTCTGTGCTTCCTCCGTCCTCAAATATATCGTCAGCTCTTAACTTCTGTACCGCCACTGCGATTATTTAAATAATTTAAATGTATTTCACGTTAAACATAGAACATACAATGTGACAATTCATTCACATTCCATAAATGCAGTGACTAAATTTATGAACAGTTGCAAATCATGTCGTTTAGAAAACTAATTTACGCTAGAAATTTGAATTAAAAATAATTTTGTCAAATCCATGACTTATTTTGCCCTGCCCATGAGGTACTACTCTAGTCAACGTCTGCTCTTACAGTCTTATATAACTAAACTTTCTTATTAATGCACATAAACTATGAAGTAAAATAGCACCAACAGCAAATTCATAGGATAACTTTTATTTGCTTATGAAACTATGTATAACCATGAATATATTTACTGTTGTTTGTTGTTGTGGTCCTCATTCCAAAAACTTTATCGTGTGCGAGTATCTTCATCTCCGAATAGCTAATGCAGCTTACATCCTTCTGAATCTGCTTACTGTATTCATCTCTTGTATCTCTCAAATATTTTTACTCCCGTCCCCTCCACACACACACACACACACACACACACACACACACACACACACACACACACACACACACACACCCTTCCCTTCAATACTAAACTGGTGATCCCTTGATGTCTCAGAATGCGTCCTATCAATTTATCCCTTCTTTTAGTAAAGTTTTGCCACAAAATTTCGTGTCTTCCCACTTCTACTCAAAATCTCCTCGTTAGTTACTTTATCTACCTATTTATCCTTAAGCATTCTTCTATAGCACCATATTTCAAAAGCTTCTATTCTCTTCTTGTCTAAACTGTTTATCATCCGATGTTTCACTTCCATACGTGGTTAGAAAAGACTTCCTCACACTTAAATCTGTAGCAAACGTCAACAAATTTCTCTTCTTCAGAAAAGCTTTTCGTGCCATTGCCAGTCTACTTTATATCCTCTCTACTTCGGCCGTCATCAGTTATTTTGCTCCCTAAATAGCAAAACTCACCTGTCACTTCCAGTGTCTCATTTCCTAATCCAATCGGGCGGCCGTTGTGGCCGAGCGGTTCTAGGCCCTACATTCTGGAACCGCGCGACCGCTACGGTCGCAGGTTCGAATCCTACCTCGGGCAGGGATGTGTGTGATGTCCTTAGGTTAGTTAGGTTGAAGTAGTTCTAAGTTCTAAGGGACTGATGACCTCAGAAATTAAGTCCCATAGTGCTCAGAGCCCTTTGAACCATTTCGAACCTAATCCAATCACCTGATTTAATTCGACTACATTCCATTGCCCTTGTTTCAATATTGTTGATGTTCATTTCATATTCTCCTTTCAAAAAACCACTCCCCCTACAGGCCACTAGTGGCCCATCGGGACCATTCGACCGCCGTGTCATCCTCCGAGGAGGATGCGGATAGGAGGGCGGTGGGGTCAGCACACCACTCTCCTGGTCGTTATGGTGGTATTCGTGACCGAAGCCGCTACTAAACGGTCGAGTAGCTCCTCAATTGGCATCACGAGGCTGAGTGCACCTCGAAAAATGGCAACAGCGCATCGCGGTCTAGATGGTCACCTATCCAAGTGCCGACCACGCCCGAGAGCGCTTATCGTCGATTCTCCTTTCAAGAAGCTGTCCATTCCGTTCAACTGTTCTTCCAAGTCTTTTGCTTTCTTTGAGAGAATTACAGGTCCATCGGCATACCAAACAGCTTTTATTTCTTCTCCTTGAACTTGAATTTCTACTCCAAATTTTTCTTTTGCTTTCGTTACAGGTTGCTCAACGTGCAGATTGAATAACATCGGGGAACAGGCTACAATGCTGTCTCATTCACTTTTCAACCATTGTGACCCTTTCATATCCCTCCACACTTATATTGTTTCTGTAAAAGTTGTGCGTCGCCTTTCACTCTCTGTATTTTACCCCTACTACCTTCCGAATTTCAAAGAGAGTGTTCCAGCTAACACTGTTAAAAGCTTTCTCTAAGTCTACAAATGATATAAATGTAGGTTTGCCTTTCCTTTACCTGTCTTCTAAGATAAGCTGAAGGGTCAGTATTTCCTCGCGTGTTCCTACATCCTCCAGAATCCTAACTGATTGTCCCCAAGGTCAGCTTCAAGTAGTTTTCTAATTCCTCTGCAAGGAATTCGTGTTAGTTCTTTCTAATCACGATTTATTAAACTGATAATTAGGTAATATTCACGCCTTTCAGCACCTGCTTTCTTTGGAATTGTAATTACTACATTCTCTTGAAGTCTGAGGGTATTTCACCTGTCTCATACATCTTGAACATCAGATAGAGGAATTTGTCATGGCTGATTCTCCAAGGCTATCAGTAGTTCTGACGCAATGCCGTCCACTCCCGAGGCTTTATTTCAGCTTAGGTTTTTCAGTGCTCTCTCAAAACTCTTCTCCCAGTATCAAATTTTCCATCTCATCTCTGTGTAACGTCCACTTTCGTTTCTGTAATATTGCCTTCAAGTTCATCTACTTTTATAGATCCTATATTTTAGAGGCCCTGTACTCTTTCACCTTTCCATATAAACGCTCGATATTCATATAGCTGCTTCTCCTTTCTTCAAAGGTCTCTTTAATTTTCCTGTAAGCTCCACCTATCATTCCCCTAGTGAAAGACGCTTCCAAATCCTCACATTATCTCTTTAGCCTTCCCTCCTTAGCCATTTTGCACTTACTGTCAATTCATTTCGTAGACGTTTGTATTCCCCTTCATTTGCTGCATTTTTGAATTTTCTCCTTTTCCAGTTAAACGCAATACATCCTGTGTTATCCAAGGGTTTGTACCTGATCTTGTCTTTCGACGTACTTGATCTTCATCTACATCTACGTAGATAATCCCCAAGCCACCGTACTGTGCGTAGCAGAGAGTACCATGTACAACTACCAGACATTTCCCCTCCCGGTCCACTAGCAGATGTAGCGAGGTAAAAACGACAATCTATATGCCTCTGTATGAGCCCTAATTTCTCGAATCTTATCTTCGCTGTCCTTACGCGCAATACATGTTGGCAGCTGTACAATCACTAGGCAGTCAGCTTCAAATTCCGGTTCTCTAAATTTTCTCAGTAGTGTTACTCGAAAAGAATGTCGCCTTTCCTCCAATGATTCCCACTCGAGTTTCCAAAACATCCCCGTAACACTTGCATGTTGTTTAGACCTACCAGCAACAAATCTAGCAAACCGCCTCTGAATTGCTTCGATTTCTTCCTTTAATCCGACGTCGTACGCACCCCAAACCGTCGAGCAGTACTGAAGAACCCGTCGCACTAGCATCTTATGTCTGGCCCCTTTACAGATGAACCATACTTTCCCATAATTCTTCCAATAAACCGAAGTCGGCCATTCGCCTTTCCTACCACAACCTTCATGTGCTCGGTCCATTTCATATCGCATTGCAACGTTACGCCGAGATATTTAAAAGATTTTATGTGTCAAGCAGGACACTAGTAATACTGTAAGCGAACATTACAGGTTTTTTCTCATCTACATTAACTTACATATTTCCACATTTAGAGCTTGCTGCCATTCATCACACCAACTAGAAATTTCGTCTAAGTCGTCTGGTATTTTCCTACAGTCAGTCAACTTCGGCATCGTACCGCACACCACGGCACAATCAGCAAACAACCGCAGATTTCCTGTTTATACGAGGCCTGTTCAGAAAGTAAGCTCCGATTTATTGCCAAATTGAAACCACAGTGAACATCAGAAATGTTTTACTTGTAACAATTAGCTACACCTTTCAGCTACTTCTCTACGTAGTCGCCGTTCTTAGACTTTTGTCATAGCGTTGTACCAACTTTTCAATAGCCTCATCATAGAAGGCAGCCGCCAGTGCTTTCCGCCAATTCTCCACGCTGGCCTACACCTCGTTGTCTGTGTCAAAATGTTGTCTTCAAAGACAGCGGTTCATGTGACCAGAGATGAAACTCAGGGGGAGACAATTGCGGACTGTATTGTGGGTAATCTCACATTTCCATTTGAAAACGATGCAGGAGCATCTTCATTGCCCCTGCAGAATGCGGCTGAGAATTGTCTTGAAGAAGAAACAGCACGACAGTTATGTAATGTTAGCTGCATAGCTTCAGGCGAAATTTCTCACCAGGCCCTCGTACTTGGCGGCAGACACTATTTTCTAGACATCTTTACGCACTCACTGCGAGCTCAGAAATGAGAAGAGCGACGTGATGCTAACTGGGGTTATACTAGAGACACTACCCAACACATCTGTGCAAAGCTTTATCGGATTTTCATAGTCGTTTCCATTTCGCGACCGATCGGAGCTTACTTTCTGAACGCCCCTCGTATATAGAGAGAAAAACAGCATTCCTATCACACTTCCCTGGGGCACTCCTGATGATAGCCTTGTCTCTGATGAACATTCGCAGTCGAGGACAACATATTGGGTTCTATTACCTAAGAAGAGTTCGAGCCACTCACATACCGGGTATCTTATTCCATATGCTCGTACCTTCGTTAACAGCCTGCAGTGCGGCACCGTGTCAAATGCTTTCCGGAAATCTAGAAATAAGGAATCTGCCTGTTGCCCTTCTTCCATAGTTCGCAGTATATCACGTGAGAAAGGGCAAGCTGCTTTCGCACGAGCGATGCTTTCTGAAACCATGCTCATACGTGGACATAAGACTCCCAGTTTCAAGAAATCTTATTATATTCGAAATGAAGATATATTCAAGTATCCTCTGCTGCCTTCACTATTCCATGTCTTAAAACTACCCATTCGTCTTCTACTGTGATCTAGTCAACCGTTGCCTAATGCTTCCCCTGAAACTCTCAACAATTTCTAACTCTTTCAACTTATCCAGATCCTATCGCCTTAATTTTATACATTTTTGTGATTTCTTTAGTTTTAATTTACATTTCATAACTAATAAATTGTGGTCAAAATGCGCATCTGTGGCTGGAAATGTCTTGCAATTTAAAATCGTTTCCGAAATCTTTGTTTTACTGTTACATAATGAAAATGGAGACTTCCAGTGTCTCCAGGACCTTCACATAAACAACGTTTTTCACGGTTCTTTTACCATGTGTTAACTATTACTACTCGTACATTATGCTCTGTGCAAAATTCTAGCAATCCGCTTCCTCTTTCGTTCGTTTCCTCCAGTCAATATTGAGCTACTATTTTTCCTTCCCTTCCTTTTCCTCCTACCTAATTCCAATCTCCCAACACAACGAAATTTTCATGTCTCTTAACTATCTGAATAAGTTCTTTTGCCTCGCCATACATTTCTTCAATATTTTCATCATCTGGGGAGATATTTGGCATAAAAAGTTGTACTACTTTAGTGGGTGGGGCTTCGTGTCTATGATAATGCGGTGGCTATGTACGTCGTTAACCAGGTGTATACAGTATCGTATCCGTCAGCCGATAGCGGACGAGTGACGTCCGAATAAAATGTCTCTCCTGTAAGGGAATATACATAATGAATGTACGAGTACAGGTTGTAGACAAATGGTTGAAGACGTGTGGATGTTTGGGCCTGGCCGTGAGCCGCGCTCGGGTCGGTAAGTGGTAAGGCGACCGCTCGTGGTAAGCGGAAGTGCTGCCGGTGCAGCGTTTTGTGCGCTGTCTGACCCCTCGACTATGTCCCATGAATGTTCGATGGGATTCATGGCGGGCGTTCTGGGTGGCCAAATCGTTCATTCGAACTGTTCAGACTGTTCTTCAAATCAATCACGAACAATTGTGGTCCTGTGCCATGGCGCATTGTTGTCCTTACAAATTCTATCGTTGTAAGTCCATTAATAGGTTCAGCTGGTCTCCATGTAGCCGAATATAACCATTTATAGTCAATCATCGGTTCAGTTGGAGCAGAGGAATCCGCCCTTTCCGCATAAACGCAACGCACACCATTGTAGCGCCGTCCCCAGTATCCCTGCTTAGCAACGTAAACAGAGATTACAGTGTGGTTCACATTTCGAAATAATTTAAAAATATAGTTGTATTACAGACAGTCGTACCTTTAGCGGTGTCCATTATCGTTCATAGCCTTTCGACAAGCAATTACACAAAAGTCTCGTTTGTCCGGGAGCAGAATAGCGGCTTTTGCGGCCGTCCTGAGCGGACGCTCTGTGGCGCTTCTGTTTGGATTTTACGACTTTATATTCACTCTCTGCATTACAATGTTGTGTAAAATTGTGACTGTGGTGATGCAGCATTTTAGTTTCCTTGTTTTCCTGAGCTGTTAACTGCTGACATGGCAGCCATGTTTTCGAGAAAGCTTACCCTAAGATTTGGATTTGACAAAGCAACCCGTAATTTTCTGCCAAGTTCACTGGAAACTCATGACTGGATCGTTGACGTTATTGACACTACTTAGGATCAGACGCACACTGCTTATTATGAGTAGGAGCAATACTGCTTTTTTGTGAAGCTGCTTTCCCCGTTGGCGTTGGAACGGATTTTGAAGAAATTTGAAGGAAAAGCTGAATTCCGCCATCGCGATAATTCGGTGAGTACAGTTACAATTTCAAATGCTGATGTTGGTTATAAACAATTCAGAGTATTTAATTTGCTCCCTCAGGTAGAAAACTGCTACTTAAAAGACGCATTATCTAAATATCGAGATATCAAGAAAATTCGTAATGAACCATGGTCAAGCCAACATAGATTGCAATGCTTTAGTGGTGTTCGTTCTGTCGATATGCATGTCAAACAAAACATTCCATCTCATATTTTGGTTTGTGACTGCAAAGCAGTCTGTCTTGTCACCCATGTAACGAAAGTGGGCATCTCCGGCGAAACTGTCCAGAAAAGATGCTTGTATTGCAGAATAATTTACAACAGCGTAAAAGGTTAATACTGGCTGATATTGTGACTGAAAATCAGATGACGGGTGGTGAAGTTTCCAACATTACGGGAAATGTGGACGACAGGCCACAAAATACTCCTGAAGCATTTCCACCTTCACTCAGGAAAGATACTGTAAATAATCAGGCTGGAAAAAAGTAGTATAGCCACTAACAAGAGACGTCGAACTTGTGACGGCAGTAGCGCAGATGAAGAATATATCAACCTGTCGCTGAGAGCTGTAGGTGACATTCAGAAAACAGTACTGGTATCCAGTGTTTCAGACAATATTGTCAGCATAGATTCAAACCCTGAGTAAAGTATATCAGTAGACAAATCGGGTACGCCACCATCAACCGAACAGGTCGAAGTGACATCACAATCCCATTCTGTAGCTCTGGACGCGCCTGTAGATGCCAACGCGCTGTCTTGGTGATGCCGCAACCCCGCGCTGCAGCACCGGTACGTCAGTCAAAGCAGACAGATTCACACGCGGCTGCAACTGAAAGCTTGTTGCTTCGTGTGGTCTGCACTACACTGGAACAGTGCCATCACTTCTTCCCATCTGGAATCAGGACTCTTCAGACCAGGCCTGGTGTTTTCCAGCCATCTACTGTCCAACCAATATGGTCAAGAGTCCAGGAGAGGAGCTGGAGGCGGTGTCGTGCTGCTAGCAAAGACACTGGCGTAGATCGTCTGCTGCCATAGCCCATTAACACCAGATTTCCCTGCACTAACGGATACGTTCGTCGTTCGTCCCACATTGATTTCTGGTCAATTCACGCAGTGTTGCTTGTCTGTTAACACTGACAGTTCTAAGCAAATGCCGCTGCTCTCGGTCGTTAAGCGGAGTCCGTTCGGCTTTGCCTCGTCCGTGGTGAGAGGTACTGCCTGAAATTTGCTATTCTCGGCACACTCTTGACTGTGGATCTCGGAATATTGAATTCCCCAAGATTTCCGGAATGGACTGTCCCATGCTTTAACAACCATTCTGCGTTCGAAGTCAGTTAATTCCCGACGGGAACGTTTTCAAGCAAAGAACTTGAGTACAAATGACAGCTCATACAATGCTGTGCCCTTTTATACCCTGTGTATTACTGCCATGTTATCGTTATCCCACGGTTTACGTCACCTCAGTGTGTAAGTGAAGAAAATACCGGGTGATCAAAAAGTCAGTCTAAATTTGAAAACTGAATAAATCACGGAATACTGAAGATAAAGAGGTACAAATTGACACCAATGCTTGGAATGACATGGGGTTTTATTAGAACCAAAAAAATACAAACGTTCAAAAAATGTCCGACAGATGGCGCTTCATCTGGTCAGAATAGCAATAATTAGCATAACAAAGTAGGACAAAGCAAAGATGATGTTCTTTACAGGAAATGCTCAATATGACCACCACCATTCCCGAACAATAGCTTTAGTCGACGAATAATGTTGTGAACAGCACTGTAAAGCATGTCCGGAGTTATGGTGAGGCATTGGCGTCGGATGTTGTCTTTCAGCATCCCTAGAGATGTCGGTAGATCACGATACACTTGCGACTTCAGGTAACCCCAAAGCCAATAATGGCACGGACTGAGGTCTGGGGACTGGGGAGGCCAACCATGACGGAAGTGGCGGCTGAGCACACGATCATCACCAAACGACGCGCGCAAGAGATCTTTCACGCGTCTAGCAATATGCGGTGTTTTTTTTTTTTTGTTCTAATAAAACCCCATGTAATTCCAAGCATGTGTGTCAATTTTTACCTCTCTACCTACATTATTCCGTGGTTTATCAAGTTTTCAAATTTATACTGACTTTTTCATCACCCAGTATATGCTGAACCATTAATTCCATGGCAGTGTAACATTTATAATGCAGGTAGTACCTCTCGTTGGGTGGGGATGTATTTATTCCAGCCTTCTATTAGTCTATCTCTTCATCCCACCACTACCTGTCCATCTGCTCCTTCATCCCCTCTCTGTCCATCTCCTCGACATCCTCTCTTTGTCTATCCCCACCCTCTCCCTTTCTCTCTCCATCTCCTCCACCTTTTCCTCCTCCCCCTTGCTCTGCCTACCTCTTCCTTCCACTGTCTCTGTCCATCTCCTCGCTCTTCTTTTCTCTATCGATCTCTCCTGTGTCTTCTCTCTGTCCATTTCCCCTCTCCTTCTCTTTGGGCTTCTCCTCTTTCTCCCATGTCTGTGCCCATTTCTTCCTTCCCCATAGAGGTTTGGCCTTCTCCTCCTTCTCTCTGTGCGTTATCACTCTCACCCCAAAAGGATGCTGGTTGTCCTTAATCCCACACCATTTCTTCAGAGATTGTAGCTACTGTGTGTCACATATGGTTCAAATCGTTCCATGTATGTAGGATGAGCTTCTTAACGATTTCACATATACGAGGGTTCCTTTTTAAGTAAGGGCCGTTTTTATTTTTTAAAAAAGATGCAAATAATTTTGTAAAAAGACTTTTATTTTCTGATTCTACACACTTTTACCTATTTTTCTACATAGTTGCCCTGTTTATTTAAGCACTTGTCATACCGTACAACTAAGATTTTAATTCCCTCTTCAAAGAATTCGGCCGCCTGCTCCTACAGCCAAGAGTTCACGGCCGCTTTCACTTCATCGTCGTGATTGAAGCGCTGCCCGCCAAGATGGTGTTTCAGGTACCGGAAAAGGTGAAAATCGCTAGGAGCAAGGTCGGGGCTGTATGGTGCATGGTCCAAAACTTCCCAGCCAAAAGAATCAATCAAATACCGTGTCTTTTAAGAGGTGTGAGGCCTAGCGTTATCGTGCAGGAGCAAAACTCCTTTTGTCAGCATGCCGCGCCTTTTGTTTTGAATTGTTCTGCGGAGCTTCTTTAGAGTTGCACAGTAGGCATCTGAGTTTATTGTCGTTCCTCGTGGCCTAAAGTCCACTAGCATAACACCGCGCCGGTCCCAGAACACAGTTGCCATAATCTTGCGCTTTGACAGCGTCTGTTTAGCTTTGACCTTGACGGGTGAGGCTGCGTGTCGCCATTCCATCGATTGTCGCTTGCTTTCGGGAGTGATATGGGATACCCATGTTTCATCTCCAGTGACAATTTGACTCAACATGTCATCCCCTTCTTCCTCGTAACGAATCAAAAAGTCCAATGAAGTGACAAATCTCTTCCCTTTGTGGTCCTCTGTGGGGAGTCTGGGTACCCACCGAGAACACAGTTTCTTAAAGTTTAGGTTTTCAGACACAATTTTGTACAAAACAGATCTTGAAGCTTGTGGAAATTCCAAAGAAAGAGTGGAAATTGTGAATCTTCTGTCCTCACGAATCTTTGTTTCGACTGCAGCCACCAAATCATCAGTGATCACAGAGGGCCGGCCTGAGCGTTCTTCGTCATGGACATTTTGACGGCCATTTTTAAACTCTCTAACCCATTGACGCACTTTACCTTCACTCATTGCATTCAAGCCATAAACTTCTGTTAACTGACGATGAATTTCTGCAGCTGATAGGCTTCTCGCGGTCAAGAAAAGTATCATTGACCGTATCTCACACGCGGCGGGCGATTCAATAATCGTAAACATTACAAAGTAGCACAGCGATGCGTACACGTCAGCTACAGAGCTGCAACTTGTATCAGTGTGAACGGGAAGGATGCCGGCAAGTGGCGCGGTGGCTTGTTGCGGCGTCCGCGCAAACTATGGGACTATACGCGCGAACGGCCCTTAATCCCACACCATTTCTTCATAGATTGTAGCTAATGTGTGTCACATATGGTTGAAATCGTTCCATGTATGTAGGATGAGCTTCTTACCGATTTCACTTGCTTTTCTGACGACATTCACTCTGCTGTTTCATTTTCCAACAGCTTAGTGTTTATGCCGTCGTATCTCCTGAACAATGTGCTGTACAACAATATAATTTTGAACGTTCTGTATGTGGCTACTGTCTGCGTAATGTGTTGCGAAAAGAGTTAGCAGTAGAGTTGTAATAAACGAAAACGTCAAGCATGATGCGACAGTTTTTCACGCATCTCAGTATTTGACGTCTTAACTTCTGAACTGTCTATCGTATAATGATATATTTTTGTAGGTACATCCAGCGGAAGATATGGATGCTGTCTACAAAAAGTGTTGTGAGTAGAATCAGTAACAACGAAATAATAAATTTAAACGCATTACACAATGGGACAATTTTTCACTTAGCTCAGTTTTAATGACATCATATCTCCTGAACTGTGTATCGTACAATGATATAATCCTTGAGTTACACTGAGTATTATGTGAATACTGTCTGTCATACTTCATGCGGCAGGTTTACTGCATGAAAAGTGGAAATATAGTAAGCGATAAACTCCTTTTATTTTCATTATTTTATGGTCATCACCGAGAAAACGTATGGTAAAGGTGTGACATTGTGTGTAAAGTTTGTTGCAAAGTCTGTAAGTGCTCTAGTTCTCAAATACTGGATGACTAAAGTACGGGAATTTTCACGCGTCTAGCGCTGCACTGGGGTTTCTCCCACACTCCCACCCCTTGGGTAGGAAGTAAACGCTATGTGTACCGTCCAGTGTTTTAGGAGGGGATGTGGAATATAGAAGCATACATAGAAGTATATGTACGTCAGCTTTATAATAATATGTATGGATCTAAGGGGAGATCAAAAAAATTCCGTTTCAGGGCGTTGCTGCAGTGTTTATGCAATCCAGTGCGACTCCAGTGCAGGTGTATAAGCACCGATATGTATGTAAGGTGTTAGTGTGGCCTTCAAACGGAAACTCTTTGATTACCCTTACGAGGGGCGTTTGAAAAGTCTGACAGATGGCATCACCGGCGCATATTGAGGTCATGTTTAGTTAGTAGCATCTTTGGAAAGAACGCACACCAAGTTTCAGCCATATTGGTCTATTTCTTTGCGTTCGGCATTCGTGTGAATCAAGGAAAACAAGTGATTGTCAAGAAATGGACGAAAAAGAATTTTGTGCGGTCATTAAACATTAATTTATGAAAGGCAAAACACCTCAGGAGACTAAAGAGAAGCTTGATAAACATTACGGTGACTCTGCACCTTCGATTTCAAAACTTTTGAAGTGGCCATATGGGCACAAATAATGCTGATCGTTCTGGACGCCCTGTGGAGGTTCCGACTCCAGAAATCATTGATAAAATCCATGATACGGTGATGGACGACAGAAGAGTTACGGTTCGTGAGATTGCTCGTGCTGTGGGCATCTCGAATGAACGGGTACACTACATTTTGCATAAACATTTTGAGATGAGAAAGCTATCCGCAACATGGGTTCCACGATTGCTCACGCTTGACCAAATACGGAATCGTGTGAAGTGTTGCAAGGGTGGTTTGGAGCTGTTCAGGACGAATCCGCAGGACTTTAAGCGTCGTTTCGTCACTGAGGGTGAAAAATGGATACATTACTATACTCCTGAGACCAAACAGCAATCTAAACAAAGAAGTACCAAGGTGAAGACCACTCCTTCGGCCGGAAAGGTTATGGCGACTGTCTTTCGGTATTCGCAAGGGATAATCCTCTTCGACTATCTGGAAAAGGGTAAAACTATTACAGGTGCATATTATTCATCGTTACTGGACCGTTTGGAAACCGAGCTACAAAAAAAAAAAAAAAAAAAGAACGCCGGCGATTGGACCGCAAAAAAGTCCTCTTCCATCACGACCGTGCACCAGCACACACCTCAGCAGTTGTGCTCGCAAAATTAATGGATATAGGATTCTAACTCGTTTCACAACCCCCCCCCCCCCATTCTCCAGATTTCGCTCCCTACTGTTTGTTCCCCATTTTGAAGAAATTGGGGGACAAAGATTTTATACAAAGGAGGAGGTTATTGCAGCAACTAATAGCTATTTTGCAGACTCGGGCAATTCCTATTATTCGGAAGGGATCAACAAATTAGAAAAGCGTTGGACGAAGTGTATAAGTCTAAAAGGAGACTGTTGTTGTTGTGGTCTTCAGTCCTGAGACTGCTTTGATGCAGCTCTCCATGCTACTCTATCCTGTGCAAGCTTCTTCATCTCCCAGTACCTACTGCAGCGTATATCCTTCTGAATCTGCTTAGTGTATTCATCTCTTGGTCTCCCTCTACGATTTTTACCCTCCACGCTGCCCTCCAATACTAAATTGGTGATCGTTTGATGTCTCAGAACATGTCCTACCAACCGATCCCTTCTTCTAGTCAAGTTGTGCCACAAGCTCCTCTTCTCCCCAATTCCATTCAATACCTCCTCATTAGTTATGTGATCTACCCATCTAATCTTCAGCATTCAGAAACGACTTCCAGACATTTGAATCTATACTCGATGCTAACATATTTTTCTTCTTCAGAAACGTTTTCCTTGCCATTGCCAGTCTACATTTTATATCCTCTCTACTTCGACCATCATCAGTTATTTTGCCCCCCAAATAGCAAAACTCATTTACTAATTTAAGTGTCTCATTTCCTAATCTAATACCCTCAGTATCATCCGACTTAATTCGACTACATTCCCTTATGCTCGTTTTGCTTTTGTTGATGTTCATCTTACATCCTCCTTTCAAGACACTGTCCATCCCGTTCAGCTGCTCTTCCAAGCCCCATGCTGTCTCTGACAGAATTACAATGTCATCGGCGAACCTCAAAGTTTTTATTTCTTCTCCATGGATTTTAATACCTACTCCGAATTTTCCTTTTGTTTCCTTTACTGCTTGCTCAATATACAGATTGAATAACATCGGGGATAGGCTACAACCCTGTCTCACTCCCTTCCCAACCACTGTTTCCCTTTCATACCCCTCGACTCTTATAACTGCCATCTGCTTTTTGTGCAAATGGTAAATAGCCTTTCACTCCCTGTATTTTACCCCTGCCACCTTCAGAATTTGAAAAGGAATATTCCAATCACCAATGTCAAAAGCTTTCTCTAAGTCTAAAAATGCTACAAACGTAAGTTACTATGTAAAAAAAATAAAAAAGTTTTACCGCAAACACGTAAGTAGTTTTTATTTTAGCACGGACTTTTCAAACGACCCTCGTATATTAAAACCTTCTTTGCGTTCTGAATCGGCACTAGTACGAAAACTTCCGGATAATGCTACTGGTGACAAAAATTGTTATCGATCATAAATAGACTTTATGGTGGGATCTTTACACAGAGCTCAAAACGACGGGGAAAGGCACTACCTAAATTTAAAAAAAGAAAAAGACGAAAAACAATGTGCCGTGGGCGTACTCAGGCGCCCCGATTTGGACGCGGAAATTAAACGCGGTTTCGCTGAGTCGGCCTGTCAGGAACAAATAGAGGGAGCTCACTGGCCTGGCGAGCTGAGCTGGCGCCAGCAGACCGGGCCAGTCTTTGTGGGCCGGCGCCACCTATTCAGGCTGTCAGAGGGCCAGCGTGCCTGATAGCGGGAGAAGAGGGCGGCAGGGTGCGTCGAGAGGGTTGGTGGAGAGGGGGGGGGGGTGGAGGGAGGAGGGTCCTTCCGGCGCAGGACTCGCTGCCGGGGCTCATCACAGGCGGGCCGAAACAAAACACGGCTGCAGGAGGGCCTCCGAGAGATGGGGCGGCTGCCTGCCGCGATTAGCCGGCGGGCAACTTCCAGCCGGCAGGACACAGCCAGCTGGGGACCGCGCGAGCGTCACTCGCACCCGACACGCGCCGCTGCTGACCTACTTACTTGTGTCGCCTTCACTAGTGTGTGACCATAGTGTTCGCTGTAGCTTTAAAATTAGTAAAGATATTTTAAATCAATACGTGCAACTTTGGGGAACTACATATCGTTATCGTATTTTTATTATGCCCCTTTCCTGTCTATCTGTTCGGTAAAAATTTAACAGTACCTTTTAAACTAACTTCCTAGTGAGCTACAGACTTCAAATTTCAAGCAGAGTTTAGAACTGGGTGACAAAGCAATATTAGCTCACTTATCAGTCTGTTTTCAAATAGATAGGGAGCAGTATGTCTTCCTGAACGGGGTAACTTCAACAGAAACAAGAGTAACTTTAGGTGTGCCACAGGGCAGCGTAATAGGTCCTCTGCTTTTTACTTCAAATTTCAACCAGAGTTCAGAACTGGGTGACAAAGCAATATTAGCTCACTTTCTTATCAGTCTGTTTTCCAAAAGACAGGGAGCAGTATGTCGTCCTGAACGGGTAACTTCAACAGAAACAAGAGTAACTTCAGGTATGCCACAGGGCAGCGTAATAGGTCCTCTGCTTTTTACGATTTACATAAACGATCTGGTTGATGGTATTGACAGCGGCCTTAGACTGTTTGCCGATGATGCTGTAGTCTACAGGAAAGTAGTATCACACGAAAGTTGTGGTGTAATAACTGGCAGTTATCTCTCAATATTAGTAAGTGTAACCTACTGCGTATAACAAGGCGAAAATCCCCACTGATGTACGAGTACAAAACAAATGCCCAGTCTTTGGAAGCGGTAACATCCAAGTATCTGGGTGTGACTATTCGAAGTGGTCTCAAATGGAACGATCAGATTACACAAGTAACGCGTAAGGCAAAACCTAGAATGCGGTATATTGGTAGAATCCTGAAGCGATGCCTACAAAGGAAATTGCTTACAATACTTCTGTTCACCCAGTCTTAGACTATTGTTCGTCTGTATGAGACCCTTACCAGTTGGGTGTGATTCAAGAGATTGAGAAGGTCCAAAGAAGAGCGGCAAGACTCGTGACTGGTACATTTAGCCATCGCGAGAGTGTTACAAATCTCATAGAAAGTTTGAAGTGGGACACACTTGCAGATAGACGACGCGCTAAACAGAAGGGGCTGCTCACTAAACTCCGAAATCCAATCTTCACCGAGGATGTAGAGCATATATTATTACCACCAACTTTCAAATCGCGTAATGATCATCGTTCAAAGATGATGGAAATAAGAGCCGGACTCGATCCGCGAGTGGAACAGACGCGGGAAAATATGACTTTGCCACGAATTGTACCCTCCGCCACACATCGCTTGGTGGCTAGCGGAGTATATATGTAGATGTAGATGGGTGTGGGTGAAAATGTTTGGTAACACCTGATGTCTCGCCTGCCCTGCAAGACCGACGTGTTTTGTGAATAGAATCGGAACGTGCTCCAGGAGTTATGCGAGTCGATGGAGACAGCTGCTGACAGTGAAAGGGGGGGGGGGGGAGTTAAGGAGATCAACAAAGAGAGGCATAGGGGGTAATGTGTGCAATTCATGAGCACTCTCTTACACAGATGAAGATGCAGGTATTCAAAAGTATTCATTTTGTTCTCTTGGTTTGTTGTGTATTATTTTTGCTCTTAAATGGTCCTTACCATACAATGCGTAGTACAAATACGATACTGTTCTGCCTAATTTATCTTTGGAGTCCATTAACGTTATTTGATCAACTGCAAACAGAATTGTACTAAGATTATAATGGTACGCTACTTTATTCTGCCATGTCGTTATGAATTCTTCTGTCTATAATTTAAATAACGTGGATGGTAGTCGACACTCTGATCTGGCTCCTTGAAAGATGGCTGTCGCAAATGGACTTCCCTTTCTATTTTGATTTTCTTGTGTACGTAAGTACTTTGAGTTACACGTATTAGATGCGGAGGTATACCGTTAGTTTCTAAAATTTCCCATAATTTATCTTTGTTACCTTTGGCGCAAGTTTTCTTACTGTCGACAAAAGCTTTGTAGGTGGCATGATTCCATTCTCTTTGTTTTTCAATTATTTAGCAGCCTGGAAAAACATTGTCCAAGCAAGATCTTCCAATCCGAAACCCATTCTGTTCTTCTTTAAGGAAAGTTCTCGAAAATATCTTTAGTCTGTTGTTATTAATTTTGCATATACACTCCTGGAAATTGAAATAAGAACACCGTGAATTCATTGTCCCAGGAAGGGGAAACTTTATTGACACATTCCTGGGGTCAGATACATCACATGATCACACTGACAGAACCACAGGCACATAGACACAGGCAACAGAGCATGCACAATGTCGGCACTAGTACAGTGTATATCCACCTTTCGCAGCAATGAAGGCTGCTATTCTCCCATGGAGACGATCGTAGAGATGCTGGATGTAGTCCTGTGGAACGGCTTGCCATGCCATTTCCACCTGGCGCCTCAGTTGGACCAGCGTTCGTGCTGGACGTGCAGACCGCGTGAGACGACGCTTCATCCAGTCCCAAACATGCTCAATGGGGGACAGGTCCGGAGATCTTGCTGGCCAGGGTAGTTGACTTACACCTTCTAGAGCACGTTGGGTGGCACGGGATACATGCGGACGTGCATTGTCCTGTTGGAACAGCAAGTTCCCTTGCCGGTCTAGGAATGGTAGAACGATGGGTTCGAGGACGGTTTGGATGTACCGTGCACTATTCAGTGTCCCCTCGACGATCACCAGTGGTGTACGGCCAGTGTAGGAGATCGCTCCCCACACCATGATGCCGGGTGTTGGCCCTGTGTGCCTCGGTCGTATGCAGTCCTGATTGTGGCGCTCACCTGCACGGCGCCAAACACGCATACGACCATCATTGGCACCAAGGCAGAAGCGACTCTCATCGCTGAAGACGACACGTCTCCATTCGTCCCTCCATTCACGCCTGTCGCGACACCACTGGAGGCGGGCTGCACGATGTTGGGGCGTGAGCGGAAGACGGCCTAACGGTGTGCGGGACCGTAGCCCAGCTTCATGGAGACGGTTGCGAATGGTCCTCGCCGATACCCCAGGAGCAACAGTGTCCCTAATTTGCTGGGAAGTGGCGGTGCGGTCCCCTACGGCACTGCGTAGGATCCTACGGTCTTGGCGTGCATCCGTGCGTCGCTGCGGTCCGGTCCCAGGTCGACGGGCACGTGCACCTTCCGCCGACCACTGGCGACAACATCGATGTACTGTGGAGACCTCACGCCCCACGTGTTAAGCAATTCGGCGGTACGTCCACCCGGCCTCCCGCATGCCCACTATACGCCCTCGCTCAAAGTCCGTCAACTGCACATACGGTTCATGTCCACGCTGTCGCGGCATGCTACCAGTGTTAAAGACTGCGATGGAGCTCCGTATGCCACGGCAAACTGGCTGACACTGACGGCGGCGGTGCACAAATGCTGCGCAGCTAGCGCCATTCGACGGCCAACACCGCGGCTCCTGGTGTGTCCGCTGTGCCGTGCGTGTGATCATTGCTTGTACAGCCCTCTCGCAGTGTCCGGAGCCAGTATGGTGGGTCTGACACACCGGTGTCAATGTGTTCTTTTTTCCATTTCCAGGAGTGTATCTTCAACTCACAGTTTAATTCACTAATATCTGAATAACTGCCACACATCTTACAGCCCCGTGTTTTCAATAATGGGATAACAACTGTTGCCGGCCGCAGTGGCCTAGCGGTTCTAGGCGCTTCAGTCTGGAACCGCGCGACAGCTACGGTCACAGGTTCGAATACTGCCTTGGTCATAGATGTGTGTGGTGTCCTTAGGTTAGTTATGTTTAAGTAGTTCTAAGTTCTAGGGGACTATTGACCTCAGATGTTAAGTACCACAGTGCTCAGAGCCATCTGAACCATTTCATAACAACTGCAGTATGTCTGGTATGTTGCTGTATTTCCAGTAAGTTTTTACCAACGTAATGATTCTGAAGCTTACTTAAACAATTTCAAGTTGGGGTTTTCTTCCCTTGGGGATTTTTTCCGTTTTGAATGTCTTTAACTCAGACTTTAATGTTTCCGTTGCTATAACATCAACATGCTCTTCACCAACTGCAGTTTTCACATTTTCCTCAACACCGCTCCATAAACTTTGGAAATAACCCAGCTATGTTTATTTAATTGTTTTAGCATCTTAAGAGCTTTAACTTATTTCCCATGCACAATACGCTCCATTTCACTCAGAAAACTTTCCCAGCTTTGTTGTTTAATTTTTTCTTGTTTTTCTTCTGACCACTGCTATGTGTCGCTTGTATTCGATATACGATGGTTGGAACTTTAATAGCGTCAACTATTTAATTACAGTTCGTACAAAATATAAACGTGTTTCAAAGTTTTACTGACCCTCAAAGTAGTCACCAGCATTGCGTATAACCCGTTGCCAGCGATGTGGAAGTCGTAGGATACTCTTAGCAGTGCCAGTTGTGTTGACAGTTCGAACGGCGCCGTCTATTGCCCGACGAATTTGTTGCAGTTCTGAACCGAATGGCGTGAAGTGTTTCCTTCAATTTAGAAATCGAGCTGAACTTACGAGGGCTTAAGCCAGGGGAGTGCGGTAGGTGGTATAGCACTTAGCAGCCCCATCAGTCACACAAATTAGTAACAGCTTGCACTGTACGTGCTTGAGCATTGTCCTGCAAATTGATGGTCATGTCCTGCAGAAAGTGTCATCACATCTGTCTCTAAGCTGGTCGTAGGTTGTGTTCCAAAAATGAACAACAACCCTCGTAGTTCAAAATGGTTCAAATGGCTCTGAGCACTATGGGACTTAACTTCTGGGGTCATCAGTCCCCTAGAACTTAGTACTTAAACCTAACTAACCTAAGGACATCACACACATCCATGCCCGAGGCAGGATTCGAACCTGCGACCGTAGCGGTCGCGCGGTTCCAGACTGAAGCGCCTAGAACCGCTCGGTCACTCCGGTCGGCTCCCTCGTAGTTTTCATGTTTCCTGATGGCACATATTTCATGTATGCCTTTTGTTTATAATTTGTGATATCTGCTAGCTCTCGGTTCCAGATTGGGAGTCACATTTTGTTTCTACATTTCATTCTTTTCCCTAAAGCTTCGCCAGCAGCTCCTTGTATTATTCTGACTAATTCCTTCCACCTTTCATTAATGTTTTACGACTAGGTTAGTAGCAAAGAAGCAACGCATTTAAACGTCATGCAAAATGTGGCAGTTTTGCACGCATCGTAGTGTTTATGATGACATCTCTCCTGTCATGTCTCCTGAACTGTGATAGAAAGTTCTTGATAGATCGTTCTTACGCCCAGGGCAATTGTTGCGTGCTAGTAAGGGATACGTGTAGGACGTTTATTCGAAATTTGTCCCTGTGTTTAGCAGGAGATGTGGAATTTAGACAAATACATGTATCTATTTTTATAATGTGTTTGTATTCTGCTTTACGTATTCCATTAATTGTAATCTGCATGCATTCGTAGGTTACATGCATTTTTGTCTCTTCCCCTTCTCTTGTGCAAATACACCAATCACATTCATCAGCTGACCAAATATCTTCAATCTTAAATGTATTAGTCCTTCGAACGTATATGATTACAACCATTTGCTGTTCATATTTTGACCATAACTGCAAATCCAGTTTTCCTCTTCCAATTCTACTGACTCCATTGCGTAGCTTAATACAACCATTAATTTATGAGGACTCTCTTGCTTGCCAAATTACAATAACATCAATTTTTTGCAGTGTTTAACTCCCTCTTTAGCTGTTGTTAGTGCTCATTCCTCTAACATTTCATGTAGCTGTTTTCAAAATTTTTCTAAAACGTTTGAAAATACCCACATGAAATTTGGTTATTATTAATCATTCTCCTCTCTTTGGTCGTCATGAAAAGATCAGTCCTTCTTTGTACTTGATTTTTGTGAGTAATGTTATAATTCCCGCTGTACAGGGTACCGACATGTAACCAGGGTTGCTATGTGATGGGCCTGCGACCTTCAGGTGTCCTCAACACCTGTTTTTCTTACGGAGCTGTCACCCTCAGTTGGTTGCCTTCAGTTGCTCTCTCCAAGTTTTGTACAGTGTGCTTTCCCGTTTTCCATCAAGGTTGTCTCCTATAGGAGGATCGTCTCTTGCCTACGCCCCTCACCCCTGTCCCTAACATTACAGACTGCTTTTCGTTTCTAATTCCTTGCCAACAGACCTGCGTTGCTTAGGTGACTCTGCCAGGAACTTAACCTCACTCACGCGTAGGTCTCTGAAGAGCGTAGACAATTGTTAGGAGGGGAACCATTGAAGTATCGGTCATGAATTTGAAACGTTCACGTTTTTCATTTTAAATCTTAGAAGTACGGTCATAGCTATCAAAAATTCACAAGCATAATTTTCAGGACCATTTGAGTGGGCCTAAGAATCCGTTATTTGTTTTAATCCGCTTTAAAAGCGTGTTACAACAAAATTAATTTCTATTTTAATAATTATTTCCCACCAAACTTCTTTCATGTTATTGATATCAAATGTCACCCTTAGTGATTTTCATCAGGAAATGCTGTCTGCTTGCTCATTATGCATGTATTCCCACGTCTGGCACTGTTGTTTTCTTCCCAGTCCCCCACTGCTTTGAAACCCCATACATTTCTTGACGAGATACAAAATTCGTCTTGTCCATGTAAAACACTATCAGTGATGATATTTTATGTCCGACGTTCGTTCACGTCAGGAACTCTCGTCTGCTTGCATATTTTGGAGATATTGCCTTGTTTGGCACTTTATTTTCTGCATATTCCCAAATTTATTTGCAGAAATGCCTATTTTTTTATGACAAACAGAACACAAAGTCCAAAGAATACAATTAACTAACGATGTTATACATGAATAAAGCGAAAATCCTGAGGAACATACGTACTTCCTCGTAGTTGCTCGAATGCAACTGCAAGAGCATTATTGTGCTCCAATGCTTGTAAAAAAATTACACCAGGAATGGTGTAAAATCCAATTCACCGCTGTTCACAATTTATATTTCTCACTTTAAAGAATAGCCAAGTAGAACGAAGTATAAATTGAAATCATGCAGTGCTATATGACTTTATGAAGGAGCTCCTGCAGGTGTGCCAACGTCAAGAGGAAATTCTTCGGGTATGTCGAATGGTAGAGTGCCCGCGTTACTGAATTTGAAAAATCGAATTATTTTACGAGTGATGTATTCATGTGTTGCTTTAGTGCATAGCGTTGTAAAAGAAAAACAACATACAAGGGAGTCTATCTGCAAGTAGACTAAGCTATCCCTAGTTGTATCTGTAATGTTAAAAGTAATAGAAGCATTGAAACGTCCGTCATGATGTTCCAAAATCTCCAAAGCATTTCTCCAGGCTACGAGTATCTCATGCATATCAATCACTGCTTCTTCGGATGTTCGCATGGAGCATGAGAATAAACAATGTGTGACTGAATTTATTGCTAACGAACTAGGGTTGCCGTTGACAGGACTAACAAGTGCAATGTTTTTATGCCTCCTTGCGACGAGGAATATGTGTACGTATCCACATCAGGGCTCAGACGTCGGCAATAGTTGTATGTACCCGTGAAACATTGTCGCTCTATAAATTACACCGGAAATGATTTTTGTTAATTTTCCGACCACTTTTATTAAAAATATCATGAAAGTTCTCCAAAAAACAACCCAGCAGTAATTAACGTAATAAACAAAAATTGTAGTAGACACGTCAAAAGTTTAAAAATAATTATTCACTTGCAACATAAAATACTTTCTTCTTTCACACGTGTAACGAAATTAGATACTGATGGTAGCACAGAAGTGCTGGAACATAATTAGACAAGAAAAGTAAGCAGGAAGTAATGGCTTCCAAAAAACTGAGGAAACCTATTTCCATAATCGTTTCTGGAGATATCAAGAGCATGACATCCCACATAATTATTATGCTTTCTTAGTTTATATTTTCCATTGCTGCTTACGATAATATATATTCGTCTGAAAATTGTCATGGCGTACTAGTACACAAAAAATAATTATTGTAACGCCTCCGTTAGTACGCACGCTGCTCGGTGCCCTGTGTAATCATTTTTGGAACTATAGTGCGTTTCACAAATTCAGAGTTCTTCGTGATCTTATGCTTGTGCGAAGTGCCACGCTCAGTTGCTGCCTCGTTCTTGGATGGATAAGCAGATCGTCGCTCACCGGACCACTTGGCATGCTCGGCCGCTTCTCAATAGACACGCATCAAGGAACGTCCGGCCACAAAGTGCCGGCAGGACCCCTCGCCGCCGGCGCATTTCGCAGAGTGGATGCGCTGCAAGTCAGTCGCGAAATAGGCTGCCGATTGGCTTTCACTGATGACTTTCGTCGAACACGATTGACAATTTCGCCTTTGTCGTCGTCCGCGTAATAGGCACGAGGACGCCGGCTCTGCCATCTGGATTAGGGAGCGTTTGGTGAGGGAACAGTGGGGCTGGGGGGGGGGGGAGGGGAGGGCGAGAGTGGAGGTTTAGGATGGGCGTGGACCAGGAGGAGGGGCAAGAGGCGGGGTGGGGACGGAGGGTGGTCCCAATCAGGCTTCAGCTGGCCGGCGCAACACTCATCCGACCACTGATTGCTGCGTCAGCAGATTTGATTACTGCGTGGCCGGCAAGTGTTGGGCCCTCTCCGGCGCGTGGGGCGTGCCTTGACGTTATCTCCGCGACAGATGCTGTACTCGGTGTTTGACCTTGCTGTACAGAAGCATGTCGAAAGTACACCCGAAAAATGTTGACGGACCAGCATTAATGTTCACAGTGGGGTTAGCAACCACGTTAACGTTAGCACGCACTCATTTGATGTGTATACACATGCGCCCAGATCTGCAGTGCATTGTGCTATATGTTAGACCGCACTGCAGTTCCTTCTCTAAACCCTCGCACAAACGAAAGAATGGCTGACATCGAAATAAGTGTCCAAGGAATAGAAAAGCAACCGAAATCACTCAACAGAGGAAAGTCCACTGGACCTGACGGGATACCAATTCGATTTTACACAGAGTACGCGAAAGAACTTGCCCCCCTTCTAACGGCCTTGTACCGCAAGTCTCTAGAGGAACGGAAGGTTCCAAATGATTGGAAAAGAGCACAGGTAGTCCCAGTCTTCAAGAAGGGTCGTCGAGGAGATGCGAAAAACTATAGACCTATATCTCTGACGTCGAACTGTTGTAGAATTTTAGAACATGTTTTTTGCTCGCGTATCATGTCGTTTTTGGAAACCCAGAATCTACTCTGTAGGAATCAACATGGATTCCGGAAACAGCGATCGTGTGAGACCCAACTCGCTTTATTTGTTCATGAGACCCAGAAAATATTAGATACAGGCTCCCAGGTAGATGCCATTTTCCTTGACTTCCGGAAGGCGTTCGATACAGTTCCGCACTGTCGCCTGATAAACAAAGTAAGAGCCTACGGAGTATCAGACCAACTGTGTGGCTGGATTGAAGTGTTTTTAGCAAACAGAACACAGGATGTTGTTCTCAATGTAGAGACGTCTACAGACGTTAAAGTAATCTCTGGCGTGCCGCAGGGGAGTGTTATGGGACCATTGCTTTTCACAATACATATAAATGACCTAGCAGATAGTATCGGAAGTTCCATGCGGCTTTTCGCGGATGATGCTGTAGTATACAGAGAAGTTGTAGTATTAGAAAACTGCAGCGAAATGCAGGAAGATCTGCAGCAGATAGGCACTTGAGGCAGGGAGTGGCAACTGACCCTTAACATAGACAAATGTAATGTATTGCGAATACATAGAAAGAAGGATCCGTTATTGTATGATTATATGATAGCGGAACAAACACTGGTAGCAGTTACTTCTGTAAAATACCTGGGAGTATGCGTGCGGAACGATTTGAAGTGGAATGATCATATAAAATTAATTGTTGGCAAGCCGGGTACTAGGTTGAGATTCATTGGGAGAGTCCTTAGAAAATGTAGTCCATCAACAAAGGAGGTGGCTTACAAAACACTCGTTCGGCCTATACTTGAGTATTGCTCATCAGTGTGGGATCCGTACCAGGTCGCCGGCCGGACTGGCCGTGCGGTTCTAGGCGCTACAGTCTGGAACCGAGCGACCGCTACGGTCGCAGGTTCGAATCCTGCCTCGGGCATAGATATGTGTGATGTCCTTAGGTTAGTTAGGTTTAATTAGTTCTAAGTTCTAGGCGACTGATGACCTCAGATGTTAAGTCGGATAGTGCTCAGAGTCATTTGAGACGTACCAGGTCGGGTTGACGGAGGAGATAGAGAAGATCCAAAGAAGAGCGGCGCGTTTCGTCACAGGGTTATTTGGTAAGCGTGATAGCGTTACGGAGATGTTTAATACACTCAAGTGGCAGACTCTGCAAGAGAGGCGCTCTGTATCGCGGTGTAGCTTGCTGTCCAGGTTTCGAGAGGGTGCGTTTCTGGATGAGGTATCGAATATATTTCTTCCACCTACTTATAACTCCCGGGGAAATAACGAATGTAAAATTAGAGAGATTCCAGGGCGCACGGAGGCTTTCCGGCAGCCGTTCTTCCCGCAAACCATACGCGACTGGAACAGGAAAGGGAGGGAATGACAGTGGTACGAAAAGTGCCCTCCGTCATACACCGTTGGGTGGTTTGCGGAGTATAAATGTAGATGTAGATGTAGATGTAGACGTTTCATAACATCTACATCTACACGACTTATGATAGGATGCCTTTAGATTTCTGTGATTCGCTAAAATATAATAGAATCCTTTTGGTAACCTTGTGGATGACCTCACACTTTTCTTTATTTACGGTCAATTACCACTTATCGCACCATACAGATATCTTGTCTAAATTATTTTGCAACTGATTTTGCTCTTCCGATTACTTGACTTGATGGTAGATGACACCATCATTTGCAAACAAATCTAAGTTGGCTGCTCAGGTTCTCTCTTAAATTATTGATATACCTGGGGAAGTTGGAAAATAAGTTTCCCCTGTCGACTGTGGTCAGAGTTGTGTGTGAAAGGGGGAAAAAAGAGAATGAGACATTATACACTCCTGGAAATTGAAATAAGAACACCGTGAATTCATTGTCCCAGGAAGGGGAAACTTTATTGACACATTCCTGGGGTCAAATACATCACATGATCACACTGACAGAACCACAGGCACATAGACACAGGCAACAGAGCATGCACAATGTCGGCACTAGTACAGTGTATATCCACCTTTCGCAGCAATGCAGGCTGCTATTCTCCCATGGAGACGATCGTAGAGATGCTGGATGTAGTCCTGTGGAACGGCTTGCCATGCCATTTCCACCTGGCGCCTCAGTTGGACCAGCGTTCGTGCTGGACGTGCAGACCGCGTGAGACGACGTTTCATCCAGTCCCAAACATGCTCGATGGGGGACAGATCCGGAGATCTTGCTGGCCAGGGTAGTTGACTTACACCTTCTAGAGCACGTTGGGTGGCACGGGATACATGCGGACGTGCATTGTCCTGTTGGAATAGCAAGTTCCCTTGCCGGTCTAGGAATGGTAGAACTATGGGGTCGATGACGGTTTGGATGTACCGTGCACTATTCAGTGTCCCCTCGACGATCACCAGTGGTGTACGGCCAGTGTAGGAGATCGCTCCCCACACCATGATGCCGGGTGTTGACCCTGTGTGTCTCGGTCGTATGCAGTCCTGATTGTGGCGCTCACCTGCACGGCGCCAAACACGCATACGACCATCATTGGCACCAAGGCAGAAGCGACTCTCATCGATGAAGACGACACGTCTCCATTTGTCCCTCCATTCACGCCTGTCGCGACACCACTGGAGGCGGGCTGCACGATGTTGGGGCGTGAGCGGAAGACGGCCTAACGGTGTGCGGGACCGTAGCCCAGCTTCATGGAGACGGTTGCGAATGGTCCTCGCCGATACCCCAGGAGCAACAGTGTCCCTAATTTGCTGGGAAGTGGCGGTGCGGTCCCCTACGGCACTGCGTAGGATCCTACGGTCTTGGCGTGCATCCGTGCGTCGCTGCGGTCCGGTCCCAGGTCGACGGGCACGTGCACCTTCCGCCGACCACTGGCGACAACATCGATGTACTGTGGAGACCTCACGCCCCACGTATTGAGCAATTCGGCGGTACGTCCACCCGGCCTCCCGCATGCCCACTATACGCCCTCGCTCAAAGTCCGTCAGCTGCACATACGGTTCACGTCCACGCTGTCGCGGCATGCTACCAGTGTTAAAGACTGCGATGGAGCTCCGTATGCCACGGCAAACTGGCTGACACTGACGGCGGCGGTGCACAAATGCTGCGCAGCTAGCGCCATTCGACGGCCAACACCGCGGTTCCTGGTGTGTCCGCTGTGCCGTGCGTGTGATCATTGCTTGTACAGCCCTCTCGCAGTGTCCGGAGCAAGTATGGTGGGTCTGACACACCGGTGTCAATGTGTTCTTTTTTCCATTTCCAGGAGTGTAGATAAGACATATCTTTATTTTTCTACACAATTTTCAAGCACATTGAGACATTTGTCATACCGCTTTATAAGTTTCAAAAAGCCTTCCAGGAAAAAATCAGGGCGTTGCATACGGAAGAAGAGTTGAACGGCTTGTCTGACGTCAGCATCGCTGCCAAAACGCCTTCCGCCGAGAGTCTTCTTCAAAGCAGGAAACAGATGGAAGTCACTTGGTGCGAGATCCGGACTGTAAGGCGGATGGTGTAGGCACTCCCAACCAAGAGTTGCAACATTGTTTTGCGTTGCCGTCGCCGTGTATGGTCTCGCATTGTCATCCAACAGCAGAACGCCAGATCTGAGAAGGCCACGCCGCTTTTTCCGAATCACCTCTTTTAATTTCGACAGAGTGGCACGGTACGGCGCAGCATTGATGGTTGCATCCTCCAGAAAGTCCAGCAGCAATACTCCTTTGGCGTCCCAGGAAATAGTGAGTAGCACTTTACCTGCAGACGGAGTGCTTTTGAACTTCTTTCGGACATGTGATGACGGATGTTTCCACTCCATAGATGCGGCCTTCGATTCGGGCCTGTAATGATGGACTCACGTTTCATCCCCCGTCACAATCCAAACAGAAGGTCATTGCAAGATTCGTGGTAATGCACGAGCTGTACCAGGCTGAAAGCCATGCGTTGTTCCATGTGTGTCGGGGTCAGATGACGGGGCACCCATCGTACTGACACCTTCCTGTATCGAAAAATGTGGTGGATGATCTTGTGAGCTCGCTCAAGTCCGATTCCAAGTTCTGCCCGCTACTCCATCGATGGTGGTACGCCGGTCCGCTTTACTCGTGTCATCCACCTTCGTGACATTTGGATCTGTAGTGGCCGTGCCCTTCCGTACAGGTCTCGGGATGTCCTGCACTTGCTGACGTCCATCACTGAATCGCTGGCACCATCTCCGCACCATTTTCCTCGACATCACACCTGACCCATCCACCTCAACAAAGCGGATATGGATTTTCGTGCCTGATACTCCACGTGTCCATTGATAGTGAATAACAGCTCTCACTTCCGCCTTTGACCACGACTCCAGAACGCACCTTCTCTCCATAGCTCCGGGAAAAGGCCGAGTGACTGGCCTCCACCTTGCGCGGGCACTGCGACAGCGCCATCTGCTTGATCGCGGCCGACCTCTACCCAATGGTGTATCGGTGTCTGGCACGTGCGCGTTGACCTGCCGTGTCGTCTTTCGCCCATATCACGCAACTCTGCCGACGGTCGACAGGGGAAACTTATTTTCCAACTCCCCCTCGCAACATATATTGGAACAGCAGAATCCCTATAACACTTCCTTGGCGAAAGCCTGACCTCACATCTGTTTTCGGTCTTTCAGTCAGGTACTACGAACTGTGACCTTTACGACAGAAAATGACGAATCTAGTCGCCCAATTGCATTGATACTCGACAGGCGCGCGATATGGTTAGAAGCTACTTCGGAGGAACAGTGTCAAAAGCCTTCTGGAAACATATTAATATTTGAATCAATTTGAGATTCCCTGTCGTTATCCCTGATCTCTTGATGGAAATAATGAACTAGCTGTGTTTCACATGAACCATATTTCCTGAATCCGTGCTACTTTTGAATAGACCGCTTCGAGTCAGTTTATGATGTTCGAACACAGCATGTGTTCCAAAATCCTACTGCAAATCGACGTCAAAGATATGTAATTCATCGGATTACTCCTATTTCCTTTCTTGAGGACAGGTTTCAACTGTGCAACTTTCCAGTCTTTAGGTGTGGATCTATCATCGAGCGAGGAGTTATACATGATTCCTAAGTGTGGACCTGTTGTATCAGCATAGTCCGAAAGGAACCTAACTGGTACAGTGTGTATCACAAAGTTTTGCCTTTAGTGAGTGAGTTAAGCTGCTTCGCTACGCCGAAGATATATATACTTTCGTGACACTCATCTTGACAGCAGATCTTGATGCAAATCCTCAGATATTTACATTGTCTTCTTAGAGGAAAGAATGTTGAGAAACTATGTTTAGCGTCTCCACTTTAGTGGCACTGACATAGGTAATAACGCCAAAAGTATCACATAAGTTGCTCATCTATTTACTTGAAACTATCGTTCTTTGTGGAGAGAATAAGTGTTACCATTTGTCTTGACCACCCAAAATAACTTTATAGCCACAAACAAAACACATCTTGTATTATGAAAACGTTGTTTATCTACCAGAGGCACATTAAATTGCATGATTTCTTTCCCTGTAACTTTGCTCTTTACGAAGATATGAACAGCATTACGTCTTTTTAAAATATGGCCCTGTATTTTATTTGGTAACCCACTACATCTTCTCAATATGTGGTCAAAACTGTATCACGGTGCACCAATTGTGAAAACATGACATTATAAAAACATAACACGAAGCTGACTTTGACTATTCCCTACTAGCACATAGTGCAGGTACACAGAGTAAGGTAACGTGTTACTTACTGTAGGTGACAATACACAAATGAAAACAAAGAAAACACACACTGCTCACTCTGGGTATCTAAATTATGTGCTTTTCTTATTTGAGTTATAAACACAAACAATACGTGGTAACTACCATTAACAAAAGTGAAAGAAAGATTTATCAAGCTACACTACTCTAAATCAAAATTTTGCAGCTACACCTGGAGTCGCAAGCTGAAGATCTACTGAGTAAGATGACGAGTATAGTTGTCAGTCAGATAAGCTCTGCATGGTCACAGTTGGTGTTATCGACAGACCGTGCCAGTTCTGGAGGTGGCTCCTGGATCTTCCAACTCCAGGTCGGAGGCGGTTGAGTGACCTCCACATGATCCAATTTTGGTCGCACTCAGGTGGGAGGATTTCCAAATGTAGAGCCCAGACAGAGTTATTCTCAAGTCGAGAAATCCATAATTGTTTCCTTGCTGTAGCTGCTGTTGACTGCAAGACTGAAGTTCCTTGAGTAAACTTCTTCTGGATCTCAACCTTTGGACTGCTGGAACATAACCATGTTAATGGATCGTTTTCCTAATGAGCCTGATTTGTTCTCTCCACGTTGGCAGCTACTTCACGACGGTCATCTGATGGCTGTACGCCAGCGAGTTGGTAGAGTTTCACAGGTAGCGTAGGTTTGAATAAGCTTACACGTTTCGTTTAACACCTTTTTAACTATGTTTTAGTGTGTGTATTTGTACAAGACTGGGTAAGCATACCCTACAGCACTGTAACATGTTCCTAATGCTGTAGTTCTCAGGCTTTGTGATGGAGAGCCCCACGTTCTGCCAGTGACCTCACCAACGACGTTATTTCTGGGTTCATCCTCCATTCTCGAACTGACACATTGCTGCATGTACGTCAGAGTACGATCCACGGAGACCCTCTTATATTTTAGATGGATATTATTTACTAATCGTATACTTTGTAGTGTTAAGTTTATGACATACCTGACTGTGCTTAAGATGAAACACACACAGTTGTGTTTTAGCTGGCTTTCGACGAAGTTAATTGTTGGAGTAATATACAGTAATAGAGAGTCTCTCACTGCGTCTATATGATGGACTTCAGATTGCTAATAATAGATCATCGACATAAAGAAATCTCCTTGTGTTCACCGGAAGTGGTTGGACATTGATACCGTCGTTAATTAACATTGTTGAAATAACACTGCCTTGTGGTAAGCAATTTCTTTGAAATCTCCATCGACTGTACCGACCCTGGAAGCTCTTATAAAATTTCCTGGTTTGAAGTAAACTTTGAATTTCAGTGAAACTATAAACTTTAGTTATCCCGTAAATCTTCTGTGATAATGCACGGGGATTGACAGTGCGATAAATAACTGTCATTTCGATAAAAGCTATTCCCGTAATTCCTCCAGGTTTCAAAGTCATCCTCGTTCAACGGTGTCAACTAGGGGAACTGAGCTGTACAGTTTTTCCTGATCTCCTGATATGAAACCTGTTTCCTCTAGTTTTAGAGCTGGTTCTACCACATGAATTAAACGATTCAGCAACATTTGCTCCAAGATTTTGAGACAACAAGAATATTGGTCTGAAGTTTCTTGTCTTAGCTATCGATTTTCCAGGTTTTAAGACGTGAATCACATGTGATTTCCTCCAGATTTTGGGGTGCTAATACGGGAGGCTCTAAGTCAATTTAATCTTACTTTTTTAACAACGTCATGTTTACATGAATGTGGTACATCTTTGAAGACCTCGGGAGCGGAGGAAGTCGATTACCGAATTAAATATATAGGGTGCTATTTGAAAAGGACGTCATGACATTCATATCTTCGCGTAACGAACGAAGCTATAGCAAAGTCAATAATGCTGCTTGTAGCTAAACATTTGCTTCTTACTTTTTTTTTTTTTTTTTACTTCGGGACAAAAATTTATTCCGGGTACTCACGATAAATGGGAGATCCTTTACATGCTCCGTGTAGATGACTGGGATGATGGGGTAAGTAGAGGTCCAAAACTTTCAGCGTCAAAATTAAATTGATGATAGAGGCTTCTATCAGTCAGAAATGAATATTACCTTTCACTGAATTAAACCTGAATCATAGTTCACAGCTACGACCGTCAATCTGAATGAATAAGTTTTCGTCACTGAAGATGTGTCTTTTACAGCAATTGATAGGAAGCTGAAGGGGCCTCATCCGTGATTAATACAAACTCTAGGCATATCGGCACTGCAGCACTGCGCTGGATGTCTCAAATGAGTGCTGGCACGGCTGTAATTGCTGCTCCATCAGTTACCTCCTCAATGAAGTTTTATCGAAACATACGGTCACTTTTCTGTCGTTTATCGATGTAGTTTCTCTTAATCCTCTTTCCGTGGGGATAAACTACTTCCAGCTACAGTGATGCTTGTTGTGAAAAATTTCTCGGTACGCGCCGTCCACTTTCCGGGCACTGTATCCTGCCTGGTGCATTCCTGTAGGCTCTTGCAACAAGAAATACATTGTCTTCGGCAACTAGTCATGTCCTGTTAACAGAGAAACATTCAGCGTGAACATGACACAGACGATTGTGGATTGTTATCGAAGGTAGCCCCACGAACGTCGATGTGGCAGGACGTTCCTTGATATACGAATATTTTATAAATACGTGTCTGACACGCATGACTCATTTTATACCTGGTACTATACGTATCATTCCCATCCGATCATAAGTTCCTAACGTCGAAACTGTTTCTGATCCTTCACCGACCGTATGATTTTATCCTAAATACTTGGAACACGAATGGTTCAAATGGTTCAAAATGGTTCAAATGGCTCTGAGCACTATGGGACTCAACTGCTGTGGTAATCAGTCCCCTTGAACTTAGAACTACTTAAACCTAACTAACCTAAGGACATCACACACATCCATGCCCGAGGCAGGATTCGAACCTGCGACCGTAGCAGTCGCACGGTTCCTGACTGCGCGCCTAGAACCGCGAGACCACCGCGGCCGGCGCTTGGAACACGAACGGTCCCAGTAAGTAGGGTATTCATGTTGACCAGCAGAACACTGAACTCAGCATCCGTACCGACAAATACCCGATGACTTTCCTCAGTGAAACACTGTGGAGTGATTCAGTATATAAAATAGCAAGCAGTGGTGCAGTGAGGTGCTCAATTACGCAAATATTTATAGTTGATCCATAGGAAGATGTCAAAAGATTATGTTGTAATAGTTCATTTTTACCGTGCGACTGCTACTGTCGCAGGTTTGAATCCTGACTCGGGCATGGATGTGTGTGATGTCCTTAGGTTAGTTAGGTTTATGTAGTTCTAAGTTCTAGGGGACTGATAACCACAGCAGTTGAGTCCCATAGTGCTCAGAGCCATTTGAACCAGTTCATTTTTCCGTAGTTTGAGGAAGGTTTTCATAGCGTAACGTTGTTCTGGTTTTCAATTGTTGTCCATAGGTTACGGAAATGTAAGGAACGGAGAGGATGAAATGCGATGCCAGCACAAAACGTGATCTTTTCAGATATCACCTAGGAATATTGTCAAACGTCACTTCTCGTTCAACAATTTCATATGACACATCCTAGCAGATCAAAACTGTCTGCCGGAGCGGGAACTGAACGGTGAATCTTTGCCTTTCACGGGGAAGTCCTTGAGCTCTTCGGTTCGAGTCCCGGTCTGTTCCACAGTGTTAACCCACCAGGAAGTTTTCAAATCAAATGATTCAAATGGCTCTGAGCACTATGGGACTTAACATCTGTGGTCATCAGTCCCCTAGAACTTAGAACTACTTAAACCCAACTAACCTAAGGACATCACATACATCCATGCCCGAGGCAGGATTCGAACCTGCGACCGTAGCGGTCACGCGGTTCCAGACTGAAGCGCCTAGAACCGCACGGCCACACCGGCCGGCTTTTCAAATCAGTGCACACTCCGGTGCAGAGTGAAAATTCATCATGGATACAATAACACAACCTGTGGCTATGTCATGTCTCCGTAAAATCCCTTCTTCCAGGGCCACTGGTCCCGCAAGGTTTGCAGGAGAGCTTCTGTGAACTTTAGAAGGTAAGAGAGGAGTTTTTGGTGGAAGCAAAGCTGTGAGAGCGGTTCATTACTTGTGCTCGGATAGCTCAGCTGGTAGAGCACTTTCCCGTGAAAGGCAAAGGTCCCAGCATAAGGTTTTAAACTGCCAGGAAGTTTCAAATCAGTACACTCTCCGCTCCATAGTGAAAATTCATTTTGGAACTAGTTTCGTATGGTAACGCTGCAGAAAGGCTTAGGGTTAATACTAGGGATTTTCCAGCACAGTTTGGTAATTACGAACTATGCCTCACCGTGTACACTACCCACCACTGTAGCCTCCTCCTCGAGCTACCTCAGCCTTATTGCAGTTGTGGAAATTAAATTATTGACAATAAGGATTGAACCTCAGAGTCACGCGAGATAACTGAAAGGAAGTTCGTCTAAAAGTTTGATTCTCATGTTAGTTCAAATGGCTCTGAGCACTATGGGACTTAACATCTGAGGTCATCAGTCCCCTAGAACTTAGAACTACTTAAACTTAACTAATCTAAGGACATCACACACATCCATGACCGAGGCAGGATTCGAACACGCGACCGTAGCGGTCGCGCGGTTCCAGACTGAAGCGCCTAGAGCCACTCAGCAACACCGGCCGGATTTCATGTTAGTCTCGTAGATTAATGATATCAGCTACAGCTTGGTAGCTAGTTACTCATTTTAATGATTATATAAGTAATAAAAAATGGACCTGCCCAAAGTGACATTTATCGTGACTTCAATTGCTTCTGAGATTTCTGTCTTGGAAAAGTTATTACTTAATTGCTTATATTTCCGGGTGTTCTCCAGGATACCTAACTACGTTGCAGTGTGTATATCCTAGTTTGCAGAAAGCTGTGTTTTCTCTATGGAAATGTACATAGCTAGGTGCTGGCCATTTACGTCAGGCAGCAGCAGCCGGCCGAGACAGACGCAGCAACAGGGAAGTAACCCATCTTGTGACTTTTACGAGTCGCTAACATGGAGAGAATTTATAATATTATCTGTGTGCTTTGATAGTTTAGTTTCTTGAATTTCTGCGTGTTTAATTTAAGGGGAGCTGGAACGCCCTTTCCCGACAATGTTAAATTTAGTGACTTAGTTTCCCTGTATTTCAGGAACCACTGTAGCCATTAACATGAAAGTTTTACAGGCTGCATTTTCTGATCCTGCTGAGCTACAGTAATTGCATTTCAGCCACTGCTTTCAGAAATACAATTTTTTAATTACATGGTCAACATTTTGTGTACTTTTTTGGACGTTATTCTAAATAATTTTTACTATACATAACATATTGTTCTTCTTTATTTCAGTAGACTCAGGATATGTATGTTATTACTAGATGAAAATTTAATACTCTACTCGAAGTGGTTTCTGAAATTTAGGGAAAAAGGCAACAGAAAATGTAAATTTTCAGGAACGGCTTCTAAAGTTTCAAAACACTGTAACTCAATTTGTGCTTCTTTTTTTTTAAATCACTCAGAAGCACCCTTCAGCATACTGTATATCATCCTCTTGACCTTTTTCCAAGTGTTTTTCTTCTTCTTTCTGGATTCCTTAGTGGCCAACTGTGCTACATAGTCTGCTTTCTCAATGCGAACCTTGTCCATCCGTTCAAGCTCTCTGATGCAGTTTGCTCCAGGATTAATTCCAATACGCTGTAGCACTTTCACCCTACCAATGTTGCCATAATTAAAAGCAGCAACAGCATCATTGACCCACCACTTTAGTGTCTTCATTCCAACAAAAATATTTTTTGGTATGCGGATCCATGTAAGATTATTGAACGACTCATTGGGATTTTGAGTCCGTGTAGACACTTCTTCAGTAATTCAGGATTTGTCAGGACTCTGTAAATAGGTTTTATGATATCCAAGACTGCTGCTGGGATGGAATGTTTATGGCTGTAAGAACTGTTTGAGTAACGGGAATTGTGGTAATTGCACCATGAACCAGGTCCAGGAGGGCAAAGGTGGTGTACTGGTTTTTTATCAGTTGACAGTCTGTGGAAGAAGGTAGACCGTACTGCCTGCTTCATTTTCAATGACAGACACCTTGCCCATCGACTCACCGTGCTTTTGTTCACTGCTGGGTCTCCGTAGACATTCTGCAGGTGTCTATGTATATCTGCGGCGCTCTGGTTTCCCGCAAAATGAATCTCAATGGCAGCTCTCTGCACCTCCGTTGCATACGCCATTTTGAAGGTGACGTATAGCGCAGGCATCCGTCGAAACTTCATGAAACTGTAGAGGCAGAAGTGGGAATATTCCATGGTATCCCACAACAAATTCCGCATTTTTTTCAACCGAAACTGCCCTATAAAGGAAACGAGTTGCATTTGTTATTTGATGCCCCTTATAGAAATTGAACTACAGGATACCCACGCTGTTCACCAGCTGTGGCACACATCTATTTCACCTCTTCCACATGTAAAGGAATTTGTACCGTGGAAACATTTCTATTACAATTAAAATACGAGGGCAGTTCAATAAGTAATGCAACACATTTTTTTTCTGAAACAGGGGTTGTTTTATTGAGCATTGAAATACACCAGGTTATTCCCCAATCTTTTAGCTACACAACACTATTTTTCAACGTAATCTCCATTCAATGCTACGGCCTTACGCCACCTTGAAATGAGGGCCTGTATGCCTGCACGGTACCATTCCACTGGTCGATGTCGGAGCCAACGTCGTACTGCATCAATAACTTCTTCATCATCCGCATAGTGCCTACCACGGATTGCGTCCTTCATTGGGCCAAACATATGGAAATGCGACGGTGCGAGATCGAGGCTGTAGGGTGCATGAGGAAGAACAGTCCACTGAAGTTTTGTGAGCTCCTCTCGGGTGCGAAGACTTGTGTGAGGGCTTGCGTTGTCATGAAGAAGGAGAAGTTCGTTCAGATTTTTGTGCCTACGAACACGCTGAAGTCGTTTCTTCAATTTCTGAAGAGTAGCACAATACACTTCAGAGTTGATCGTTTGACCATGGGGAAGGACATCGGACAGAATAACCCCTTCAGCGTCCCAGAAGACTGTAACCATGACTTTACCGGCTGAGGGTATGGCTTTAAACTTTTTCTTGGTAGGGGAGTGGGTGTGGCGCCACTCCATTGATTGCCGTTTTGTTTCAGGTTCGAAGTGATGAACCCATGTTTCATCGCCTGTAACAATCTTTGACAAGAAATTGTCACCCTCAGCCACATGACGAGCAAGCAATTCCGCACAGATGGTTCTCCTTTGGTCTTTATGGTTTTCGGTTAGACAATGAGGGACCCAGCGGGAACAAACCTTTGAATATCCCAACCGGTGAACAATTGTAACAGCACTACCAACAGAGATGTCAAGTTGAGCACTGAGTTGTTTGATGGTGATCCGTCGATCATCTCGAACGAGTGTGTTCGCACGCTCCGCCATTGCAGGAGTCACAGCTGTGCACGGCCGGCCCGCACGCGGGAGATCAGACAGTCTTGCTTGACCTTGCGGCGATGATAACACACGCTTTGCCGAACGACTCACCGTGCTTTTGTCCAGTGCCAGATCACCGTAGACATTCTGTAAGCGCCTATGAATATCTGAGATGCCCTGGTTTTCCGCCAAAAGAAACTCGATCACTGTCGTTGTTTGCAACGCACATCCGTTACAGACGCCATTTTAACAGCTCAGTACAGCGCTGGCACCTGTCGGAAGTCAATGAAACTATACGAGACGAAACGGGAATGTTTGAAAATATTCCACAAGAAATTTCCGGTTTTTTCAACCAAAATTGGCCGAGAAAAAAAATGTGTTGCATTACTTATTGAACTGCCCTCGTACTTTGACACAGTAGACACATTGCATGCCACCGGAAACACGTAATTTATGGCGAAGTATACTTCATGCGAAAGAATTTGGAAAATTTCATGTAGCTAAAAAGACACTACATCCCGAAAATGGGAAACATAATGAAAATGGAATGTATTTTTTAGCTCGAAACGTAATCTTTCGGTACCAGCTAAAAAAAAAAAAATTCTTCTTGGAGGTAACGGTAAGACTATGTATTAATTTTCAGCGTTGATGAAAAACACTTTTCGTGTAACCTTATAAGTTGCAACTACTGTTGATTGGATTGGGTCGGTCTTTCTTGGACGCCACAGACAGACCGGAGCTCCCACCCAGAAGATGGACTGAAGGCCGTCCTCGCAGCAGCCCTCGCGATCCGTCCGTCAAGAAGTTCCCACCTCCCGCCCAGGCTACGCCCTTTAATTAGTTCTCCCGCGGCCCGCAGCGTGTGACGCGTCTTGCGCAGGGCACACGGTTGATCCCGCCCCCTCCAAATTGCACTTTTGGCTGCCTTCCAGTTCCACGACAGGCGGCGCTTAATGAGAAAGCCCGTGATACTCAAGCCGGCCGGCCCCGCTACTCATTTCACGAGAGCCGCCGCGCTATTCACTCAGACGCGCCACCACTGCTGCGTTCAGCCGCACAGGGAGTGATGTACTGACTTCATACGTCTGGAAAGAGGGAACAGACCTATGATCTCGTTCCTTGCTAAGCGATGAGGTGAGTAATATAATAAAGAATAGCCTCTAATCAACTACCAAAGATTTCTACAAAGTGGAAATGTGTTGTCGGAGAGGCTCACTTGTCATCTCTTTAACACATTCGCTTCAACCTTTAGTGACATAATTGCTGTCCTCATAATTTCATCATCATTCACGAAAGTGGCGAGTTTGGACTGATCAAAGGTTGAGAATTTGTACGGGCGCTGATAACCACGCAGTTGAGCACCCCACAAACCAAACATCATCATCATCATCTTTACTGACATAATTGACAAGGCTGCGTCGAAACAGAAGGTTGCAGTGACACTGGCAGAGAAACGCGGCGTTCTGCAAGTATTTATTGACAGCTGCGTGTCACCGCCCATACCACGCAGAGTCTGTCCTTCTGCTCAATACTTACGACGACATGTGTCCTGAACTATGTCTCGTGCAATGATATAATTTTGTAGGTACACTGAGTGGCATATGCGGACATTGTCTGCAATATGTGTTTGGGAAGGAATTAGTAACAACGAAGTAATAAATTGAAGCTAGAAACGGGAACTACTACGATCACGGAAATGACATGGAAGGACTAGGCCGTTTTAACTACCATCATTTATGCTTTTGACAATAAACTTTTACTTATTTATTTAAGTAACATCAGGTCCCCTTTAAGGAAAACACGTAGGAAAATTCCAAGTCAGTTTGCGATGTTCAGCTTACAGACATGACGGCACTCAAAATGGTGGATAACACAGTCATTGAATTACCATATTAACGGCCTCAAAGGAAATTCAAGGATATAAGACCTTCACAATATTAGCCTCCAAAAGAATTTAAATTACAAAAAATAATTTAAATGGTTTTTTTGCCGGCCGGAGTGGCCGAGCGGTCCTAGGCTCTTCAGTGTGGAACCGCGCGACCGCTACGGTCGCAGGTTCGAGTCCTGCCTCGGGCATGGATGTGTGTGATGTCCTTAGGTTAGTTAGGTTTAAGTAGTTCTAAGTTCTAGGGGACTGATGACCTCAGATGTTAAGTCCCATAGTGCTCAGAGCCATTTGAACCATTTGAACCAAGTTTGGTTGAAATCGGTACAGTGGTTCATGACGATATGTGCAATATACACAAACACATACATACACACATACATACATTTTTACACTGAAGAGCCAAGGAAACTGGTATACCTGCCTAATATCGTGTAGGATCGCTGCGGGCACGCAGAAGTGCCGTAACACGACGTGACATGGATTCGACTAATGTCTGAGCAGTGCTTGAGGGAATTTACACCACGAATTCTGCAGGGCTGTCCATAAATCTGTAACAGTACAACGAGGTGGTTTTACGGTAATTAAACACAACGGTCCGGATACGTTTACTGATATCCACCTCGTGTGTGGGTACTCTGCATGTAGTGGAACAGTTGCGCGACGACGCTGTGCTAAACTGTTTCGGAATTTCCTCCACCTGAGGCGCGATCACGCTGCAACAATCCTTGCAAAATTGCTGGAACAATACACCATCTATGACAAAGAGGTTTCATGGTGCAGATTAAAGAGGAGTGGACGGCTTGGCACAGGTTTCTTTGATCCACGGGAGTGCGTCACGGAAATACTGGAAAACGTGAGGTAACAAAGACTGGAGGATCCAGTGGAAGCCCACCTACAAAGTTTCAAGAAGCAGTAATAAGTCTGGAATCTAAAAGTCCTCTATAGCCCCTCATATGTCGTACGGACCGCAAAGAACCGATACGGCTAGTTAGCGCGAACCGAAAGGGTACTGAAGTAGTCATTCTTCCTGCGCTCGTTAGGTGAGTGTAACAGGAACAATCCCTAATTGTGTTCTGTAGGAAGTACCCTCTGCCACGCACTTCACTGTGGCATGTAGAATATTAATACAGATACAGATATGACTTCTGTTCTTCTATACAAACTAGTCCACTTCCAGTCTTTGTTTTATGCTTTCCGCCTTTCATTAGTTGTTTCTTTATTCTTTTTATATGTAACTGAATGATATGCTGTTCATAGTTCATATTTGCTTCGTTTTATTTGTGAAACATCTTCAATTGCTGATAATACATGAAAGTATTTTTATATTAGAAATGCATTCTTCTGCATAATAATTTAAGATGCGCTATTACACTACAGTTTTTATTATTCTCTAGTTGTGAGGTAAGAAGCAACTTTTGTAGCACAAGTTTCGTGAGGTTAAATCACTATTTGTTTTCACTCACGCTTTGTGACCTAATTGGTGGATATATGCCGTCCTGAAGTTCTACATAGCTGGTGAGTGTACCCAGGACATCCGATTTTCGGCATTTTTGGAACACATTTCGACTTCACGTCCGGCTTTCACTATTAACTGAGTTTTTTTTTTTTTTTTTTTGCGCGCTTACTGTGTGTTGTGTTGCCAACTGTCACAAAGTTTTTGTTCCGCCTGTTATTTGTGTTGCGGTGTCCGTATGTAGCTTAAAATTATTTTGTTTGTTAAATGTGTGTCTATGTGCATGCATGTGTGTGCCAGTATGCCTTTTTTATATAAAGTTATTATTTTGTCTGATTACAAAAATGGCTCAAATGGCTCTGAGCACTATGGGACTTAACATCTGTAGTCATCAGTCCCCTAGAACTTAGAACTACTTAAACCTAACTAACCTAAGGACATCACACACATGCATGCCCGAGGCAGGATTCGAACCTGCGACCGTAGCGGTCACGCGGTTCCAGACTGAAGCGCCTAGAACCGCACGGCCACACTGGCCGGCTGTCTGATTACACTTTATATCTGTGTTTGATATTGTTTTAGGGGCTAACATAATCAATGAGTGGCTAACGTGATCAATCAGTTACCATTCACTTTCTTCTTCATTGCACTTTCTGTTTGTATGTGACACTTTTCCTATAATGTTAAGAATTTTCTCTTGTGATTGTTCATCCTAAGAAGTTCCATATCCTGTTGTATATTATATGGTTCATGTACATACTTTATTAGGTGTCGGTGAAGGCAGAATGGCTGTTTTCATATTTCCAGCTTCATATGTGTTCTTTATATCCAGTTTAAAAATTTCTGCCTATAATTCCCACTAGAATGTCATAATTGAAAGCCAGTGAGTTCGAAAACGACGAAAACCGGACAGCCATGGTTCGCAGACCAACTAATTACAACTACTGAACGGCACTAATTGGGTCATAGATCGTAAGCAGAAACAAATAGTAATTTAACTTCGCGAAACTTGTATTACAAAAATTTGTTTCTCGCCCAACGGCAACAGAATAACAGAAACGGTTAACGTACTAACGAATCTGTAATTATCATTTAATGAAATTATTACATACAAAAACAAACATGTATTACAAGCTAGTGAAGATGCTTCACAGGAAAAAAATACGAAACGCCTACGGCACAATACAAACAGGCTTTCAATTAGTTCCGTAATACGAGTCAAGAGTGGTTTACTTCTGTTGCAAGGGTACAGCGCCTTTCAACGTTGTCGACGTAATTCTGCAGTCACTTACTGTCATGTACACAAGATGGCAGTTGTCATATACTGTAGTCACATTAGATGATCCAGTGTCCTTTCGTCAATGTGCACGATCTTACCGGATGTGGTGGTGCACCGCGGGTCCAGATCACCGTCCGACCACCTCAGTTTATCTGCTGTTTTCAAAGAGTTATGAAGGAGAACGCCCGGGTACCTTCTTCAAACAGTACATGGGTGATTCCACTACCCATCCTTACCATATCCTAGATCGTGCTCCGTTTCTTCGTTCCTGGGACCTTATGCCATATTATCGTCTTTCGACACACTAGTATACCTAAAACCACCTAAAACTTGCGCCACAGATATTGCGGAAATGGAAAGTGCTACTGACGTGCGTTTTTCATAAAATTCGTTGGTAGTAAAGGGGTTGTATTGTTAGACAATGAATAGATTATAATAATCCTCAGAAAACGTATTTTTTGTGCAAACTTACATTTTTTTAAATGGAACAGTGCCTATTGACATTAACAGACTAAACGTGTGGTAAATTAGAATGTCGTTGGTGTTTGTTGGAGGAGTCTAGTGTGAGTTTCTTTCGAGTTATCGTATTTTGAGGAGTTACCACACTGAAACTTGTACAATACCTGTGGTAGCACACACTAAAGAACAACAGAAGCATATACAATAGCTGTGTGGATTCTGACCAGTAACGAGACAACTGACCTTACCAGGTTGTATTCAGAATTACCACCGGCAACGGCAGTATACGCTTCCAATCTGGTATGGGACGATTGCTTCACAAGTGCTAGGATTTTAGCGGAGATGTCCAATCGGGCTGCAGTAATAAGTCGTTGCATATCATCGGTTGTAGTTATTTGGTAAGTCCTTTTAGACTGCGTCTTTCAACTTTTCCCACAAAGAAATCTATGGGCGTCAAGTCCGGGAAACACACTGCCCAAGGTACACGTCTAGTCCAACGATATGGAAGCAGCTCATGAAGACATTCTGAAGACATGCTGTAGTACTTCGAGCACTATGGGCTGGACAGCTATGACGTTGGTACCATGTGTTCCTCCTAGTCTACAGAAAAATAACTTCTAGCATCCGTGGAAGATGGTCTGTTAGGAGCCTGAGATTCTTGTGCGCGTTCGGCGTTCCGTCTATGACAAACCGGCCTATGGGCTGAGGGTGCACTATGCCACGCCACACGTTTACACTCCAAAGAAGCTGGCGTTCCACATGACGAAGCCGACGGGGAATGTCCACAGACCAGTAGTGGATGTTTCCAGCGGTTTATCTGGCCATTATTGGTAAATGAACAAGGTACGCGATACATCTGGAGTACCCCATGCTACCCATGAACAGCAGTTGAGACGACTCTCGTGATCGTTTCCATGCAGCTCTTGATGGAGAGAGATGTGATAGGGTGAACCTATGTCGATGCAGAATGTATAGGACATTTTCCGGACTGATGCCACTTCATCGTGCTATTTCGTGGAATCTAACGTGCTGATCATCTCCACGAACATTAATTCCGCCCCCCCCCCCCTCTACTGTCGTCATTGTTTCCCTCCGTTGCGTTGTTTAGGTATTGCAATACCATTTTCACGTAATTGATTGAAGAGGCTGATAAGTAACTGCCGAGATCGGTTGACTTCTACTGGGACATCTCGCCGCATACAATGTACAAGAACGAACTGCATTCTTCCTACACTCTCTACACACCATGAGCAAGTCGGCTTTTTCTGCGCTGGTAAATCCCATCGTCCACTCACGACCTACTGCTTTCACTGTCACACACTAACAAAGTCATAATGTACTGAAGGGCCGGCCGCGGTGGTCTCGCGGTTCTAGGCGCGCAGTCCGGTACCGTGCGACTGCTACGGTCGCAGGTTCGAATCCTGCCTCGGGCATGGATGTGTGTGATGTCCTTAGGTTAGTTAGGTTTAAGTAGTTCTAAGTTCTAGGGGACTGATGACCACAGCTGTTAAGTCCCACAGTGCTCAGAGCCATTTGAACCATTTTTTTTTTTTTTTTTTTGTACTGAAGGAACACACAAGCGCACTGTAAGCAAACACAAGAGCATACCTAGCAACTACGCAGGTTGAATGGCACAAACAACTGTCGGTGTGGAAACTTCAAATTACGATATCTAGTTAATGACTCGCACTGATTTTCTAATTTATCGTAGTTTTAGTTTTTTAATGTCAGTACGCAATGTTCCATTTAAAAAGAGTATTATTCCAATCTGTTTATTGGCTAGCAATACAAGCCCCTCACTATCAATACATTCTGTGAAAGCCGAACATCAGTAGAACTTTCCATTTCCCCATTTCCATAGCATTTGTGGTGCAAGGTTTAGGTGATTCACCCAGCATAGTTCACTAATAACTGAGATAGAACCAAGCGGAATATCTTCACAGATACACCAATGACTCGAAGAATGTTTCTTAGGCAACACAGTACTTTACGCTGGACAGTGAGTATTCAACAGAGCCGAATTAAACTTCCGGTGTGCCCCAAAACAGTGTTACAGAACCATATATATATATATATATATATATATATATATATATATATATATATATATATATATATAAACGCATTACCGTAATGCGCCAGGAACACTGATTGTTAGCTAACGTTACTGTTGTCTACAGAAGTCACTGGATGATCGTCTGTAGTGGATTGTATCTTCCCTGAAGTACAATAGATCCAAGGTAATGCCCATAGCAAAGAGAAAGAGTCCTATGGTACCCGATTGCAAAAGTAACGGTAAAAGTCTGAAATTCGTAACATCGTTTACTTATTCAAGGATAATACTACAGTCGGTATAAAGTGAAACGATAGCGTAGTAGGGAAGACAGGTTTGTTGGAAATGTTCTGGGGAAATTACGGTGGGCTTAGTTCTCGAGCACTGCTTGAGCTCTTCGAGTCTACAAAGTAACTTGACAGCAATCATAGAATCCAGAGACACTCTGTAGGGATCGTAATTTTTTTAATCGGATTTTTATCTTACAAACTTGACGCAGTCAGCTCAACGTGTTAAATCTGTGCAGTGGAAATGTTTTGACACTTGATACAGTAATGGCAAAAGCAAATAATAAAAAAGATAGCAAAAATTACACGTACAAATTAGTTGTTGTTGTTGTTGTGGTCTTCAGTCCTGTGACTGGTTTCATGGAGCTCTCCATGCTACTCCATCCTGTGCAAGCTTCTTCATCTCCCAGTACCTACTGCAACCTACATTCTTCTGAATCTGTTAACTGTATACATCTCTTGGTCTCCCTCTACGATTTTTACCCTCCACGCTTCCCTCCAATCCAATACTAAATTGGTGATACCTTGATGCCTGGAACATGTCCTACCAACCGATCCCTTCTTCTAGTCAAGTTGTGCCACAAACTTCTCTTCTCCCCAATCCTACTCAATACCTCCTCATTAGTTATGTGTTGGTTCAAATGGTTCTGAGCACTATGGGACTTAACGTCTGAGGTGATCAGTCCCCTAGAACGTAAACCTAAGGACATCACACACATCCATGCCCGAGGGAGGATTCGAACCTGCGACCGTAGCGGTAGCGCGGTTCCAGGCTGTAGCGCCTAGAACCGCTCGGCCACTCCGGCCGGCCTACCCATCTAGTCTTCACCATTCTTCTGTAGCACCACGTTTCGAAATCTTCTATTCTCTTCTTGTCCAAACTATTTATCGTCCATCTTTCACTTCCATACATGGCTACACTCCATACAAATACTTTCAGAAACGACTTCCTGACACTTAAATATATACTCGATGTTAACAAATTTCTCTTCTTCAGAAATGCTTTCCTTGCCATAGCCAGTCTACATTTGATATCCTCTCTGCCTCGACCATCATCAGTTATTTTGCTCCCCAAATAGCAAAACTCCTTTACTACTTTAAGTGTCTCTGTGGTGTCACCGCCAGACACCACACTTGCTAGGTGGTAGCTTAAATCGGCCGCGGTCCATTAGTACATGTCGGACCCGCGTGTCGCCACTGTATGATCGCAGACCGAGCGCCACCACACGGCAGGTCTCAAGAGACGTACGAGAACTCGCCCCAGTTGTACGACGACGTTGCTAGCGACTATACTGACGAAGCCTTTGCTCTCATTTGCCGAGAGACAGTTAGAATAGCCTTCAGCTAAGTTAATGGCTACAACCTAGCAAGGCGCCAATTGTAACAGTGCATGTATCTTACGAGTCTCATTTGTATAGTCAAGAGAGATGTACCAAAGGAAGCATTAAAAGTGAAGTATATTGCAAAGCTACGTATTTCCTTTATAGCAGTCATAACGTATCCTGTTCCAGACTTGACGCCAGTCGGCGTGTGTGTACGCGTGCCTTTCGGCTTCCTTCTCAGTGTGGCGTAGCGAGCTTGTTACGCCACAACAGTCTCACTTCCTAATCTAATTCCCTCAGCATCACCCAACTTAATTCGACTACATTCCATTACCCTCGTTTTGGTTTTGTTGATGTTCGTCTCATACTCTGCTTTCAAGACACTGTCCATTCCTTTCAACTGCTCTTCCAAGTCCTTTGCTGTGTCTGACAGAATTACAATGTCATCGGCAAACCTCAAAGTACCGGCCGCGGTGGGCTAGCGGTTGTAGGCGCTCAGTCCGGAACCGCGCGACTGCTACGGTCGCAGGTTCGAATCCTGCCTCGGGCATGGATGTGTGTGATGTCCTTAGGTTAGTTAGCTTTAAGTAGTTCTAAGTTCTAGGGGACTGATGACCACAGGTGTTAAGTCCCATAGTGCTCAGAGCCATTTTGAAACCTCAAAGTTTTTATTTCTTCTCCATGGATTTTAATACCTACTCCGAATTTTTCATTTGTTTCCTTCAATGCTTGCTCAATATACAGATTGAATAACATCGGGGAGAGTCTACAACCCTGTCTCACTCCCTTCCCAACCACTGCTTCCCTTTGATGTCCCTCGACTCTTATAACTGCCATCTGGTTTCTGTACAAATTGTAAAAAGCTTTTCGCTCCCTGTATTTTACCCCTGCCACCTTTAGAATTTGAAAGTATTCCAATCAACATTGTCAAAAGCTTTCTCTAAGTCTACAAATGCTAGAAACGTAGGTTTGCCTTTCCTTAATCTAGCTTCTAAGATAAGTCGTAGGGTCAGTATTGCCTCACGTGTTCCGATATTTCTACGGAATCCAAACTGATCCTCCTCGAGGTCGGCTTCTACTAGTTTTTCCATTCGTCTGTAAAGAATTCGCGTTAGTATTTTGCAGCCGCGACTTACTAAACTGATAGTTCGGTAATTTTCACATCTGTCAACACCTGCTTTCTTTGGGATTGGAATTATTGTCAATATTAGCAATTAACCAAAAAAATACTAAGATTTTACTCATAAGAAGTCTTTCTTTCCATATTAACTAATGACCTCAGCAGTTGAGTCCCATAGTGCTCAGAGCCATTTGAACCATTTTTCCATATTAACGATATTTTCAACTGGTGATATTCGCAAATGGAGGTTCGTTGTGGCTGGGCGGTACTGGGGAGTTGACTCCTTGTAGAGGGGTGCCTCGTTCGTCTGGCTGCTACAGCTTTCTTCCCAAGTCTCGACCAGCCGTGTTAATGCACCCTGACGTCGATAACAGCTGATCGATTCGGTCTTGTTAGGTTTGCTGGCTGGCGTATGTGGAGATGCCCCAGCCACAGGGGGATATCATCCTCACTGAAGCCCGCCATACGGCCCAGCGACTGGGAGTTATGGTCTGGGGTGCCACTTCATTTCGTAGCAGCGCCCGTTTGGTTGTCATACCTGGTACGTCGATGATGTTCTACTCTGTTTCGGTGCCCTTCATGGCAAGTCATCCTAGGCTTACATTTCAGCAAAATAATGCCCGCCCTACGGTGACAGTTTCCACCCCCTTCTTCGTGCTTTCCAAACCGTTCTTAGGGCAGCAAAGTCGTCGGATCTCTCCCTAGCTGACAACGTTCGGAATGTTATGGACAGGACCTCCAACCAGGTCGGGATTTCGACGATCTAACTCGCCAGTCGGACAGAATTTGTCACGATATCCCTCAGAAGGACATCCAACAACTCCAGCAATCAAGCCGAATATATGCTTGCATAAGGGCCAGAGTTGGACCACCGCCTTACTGAGTTGCTCAGTTTGTGAAGTCGTTTCTCTAGACTGACTCACCCAATTTTTCTGAAATTATAATCATATGTTTGTCTGTACATCTACATACATCTACCGTTTTCCGTCGCATTCGGATAATTGCTCGGAAGTGCTTTTTTTGTTTACTGTGTATATAAGTGGAAATCACTAGTATACGAGCTGTGGCTAGAAAAAACCGGACTAGTACTGGTGAAACAATAAAACGAATGCAATAAGGCTGAAAGTCGCGTGGCCTGTCACGTGACTCTCGCTCCGCCTACTGCTCGAGTTTCATCTGCCTCCTGCACTCAGTCTGCCCGTGGCGTCTGTTTTAAGTAGTTGACGTTTTGTCTGTGCGTCGGAAAATGTTGAGTGTACAGAAAGAACAGCGTGTTAACATCAAATTTTGTTTCAAACTAGGAACATCTGCAAGTGAAACGTTTGTAATGTTACAGCAAGTGTACGTCGATGATTGTTTATCGCGAACACAAGTGTTTGAGTGGTTTAAACGATTTAAAGATGGCCGCGAAGACACCAGTGATGACACTCGCACAGGCAGACCATTGTCAGCAAAAACTGATGCAAACATTGAAAAAAATCGGTAAACTTGTTCGACAAGATCGCCGTTTAACAATCAGAGCAGTGTCTGACTTAACAGGAGTTGACAAGGAAAGTGTTAGGCAGATTCTTCATGAAAGTTTCAACATGAACAAAGTGTGTTCAAAAATGGTTCCAAAGTGTCTCACAATTGAACAGAAGGAACGCCGAAGAATGATTTGTTCTGACATCCTGGAAAACATTGAAAGTGATCCCACCTTCTTACAAAATGTTATTACTTCCGATGAATCGTGGTTTTTTACTTACGATCCCGAAACTAAACGCCAATCGATGCATTGGAAAACTCCTGGTTCTCCACGACAAAAAAAAGCACGAATGTCAAAATCGAAATTCAAGGCAATGATGATTGTTTTTTTTTGACATCAAAGGGATTGTGCACATTGATTGGGTACCAGAGGGACAAACAGTGAATCAGCATTACTACATTAGCGTCCTGGCCACCCTACGTGAGCGAGTACGGAGAAAACGGAACGATTTGCGGAGAAAAAAGTCATGGATCCTTCACCAAGACAATGCCCCAGCTCACAGTGCGTTGTCAGTGAAGACGTTTTTGGCAAAACACAACATTCCCATCTTAGATCATCCACCCTACTCACCTGATTTGGCCCCCTGTGACTTTTTTCTTTTCCCTAAAGTCAAGTCAGCTTTGAAAGGAACTAGATTTGAGACTGTTGAAGCAGTAAAAGAAAAAGCGACGGAAGTAATGTATGGACTTACCGAAAATGATCTGCAGCATTGCTATGAACAGTGGAAAATTCGTATGGAGCGGTGTAGAGACCGAGGAGGAGAGTACATTGAAGGGGATAACATGAAATTGTAAATAATTGTAAATAAATGTTTTTTCCAGCATCAGTCCGGTTTTTTCTAGCCGCACCTCGTAAGTGCGAATTACCCGTCACCAGTATAGTCAGTTTCTGAAAATGTATATAAAAATAGGTACAAATTCTAATGACTTTCCGTACAAATTTCTTTTTATCGGCGGATATCATGCGCTTATCACTGGAAACAGAATTCAGCATTCGAGCTGAAATATCGTGGTACAACAAACCTCTTTCCTACAGACTTATTGTGCTGTCCCTTTGAGAGCACATGCTATTGTTGCGTCCTTTGAGCTTGACAAGCAGTTTTGTTATTTGCTTTCACGTTGTCACTTCGTTTGAAGTGAATGAGTTTGACGTAACAGCTGACCTTTAGATTCACACAAGAAAGGTCTCTCTAACTACGCATGTCAATCACGTGTTTCTGGTACAGAGTTCTCGCCATACTCCTGTATGGATACATTCGGCCATTCTTCTGTGTGTCAAAATTTTCACTTCTGCTTGCTATTTCTCTTACTCACCGTGCTCCTTACAACTACATTAACCTTTCGTGCTCTATCAGTGTGTCCCGTAAAATGATTGTTCCGTAACACAGCTATTATGTAAGTTTTATTCCCGTGTAATAAAATCCTGTTTGTGTTTCGTGTAACAATATCCGGCTTAATCTAAGATACTCTGTCTTCTCATATCAATTGTTCCAACGTTTTCAGTACAACGATTCGACACCATTTACTTTAATTCTTCAATTTTCACAGAGCTGAAAATGCCAGCAGAGGAACTGTTACTTCGACGTTAGTTGAATGACAGCGTTTTCCACTAGCTTCCCTATGAAATAATTGGAACAAGAACGTAAAGAAAACTGCTTGTACAGAAATCTCTACGCTTTCCTGCACGTATCCTGGATAGCTGAGAATAGTATGTGAAATTTGATCAGTATGATGAACGTCATATGTACCTCGTACGCAGTCGCTCTTTACCAACTCAAATACCCAAGAGCTTTTCTGAGGAACACTTCCCAGAATGGTACTGCGGTAATCAGGAAACTGAATTATTATCATATGTAAAAGATTCTTCTTTCTAGACTTTTGTAGGGTGCGGGAAAATGTTCATGACGTTCAGCGAGTAGAAAACTGACTTCGATTTTCATCTACTATTGGTCGTACGCTTTTTGATGCAGGAGATAAACGTCTGCTTGTCCCATTTGTTTATTTTAACCTGGCAAAATTAGGGTCCCAGGTCTTCTCTTGTACCTAACAAGGAATTATACATATTCCACATTACGTATATTATGATAAGCATGTTATAAGTAACGTATCACGAAATGTCAGGTCTTTTAGGTGATACAGGCAGGTAGGACTCAAGGCTCTGAGTGTGCGAATCTACTGGGCAAGACTCATCAAATAACACTAAACGATTTTGTTCCCTAATACCAGTTCCACATGCAACACGTTGGTACTTGGAGAACAGGAGCAATGTCAGCTGATATTTTATAATTAAAATATTCAGGAAAGTACTGAAGACAGCAATGGCCACTAGCCTTTAAAATTTTACCATAAATAACAACCAAACTACAAAGGTACAGTTTAATTACGACTGATAGCTTTCACACATTCACAGAATTAACAGAATTATAAAGCAGAGCGTTTCCAGCAACAGCCAAAGTTTCTTAAAATCGCATGTACTCAAAAAAAAAAAAAAAAAAAAAAAAAAAAAAAATCACTAATTACTTAAGCAATTTCAAACGAGTGACGGTCCTAAGTCTTTACAGGGGAAGATAGTTCATTTAAGTAAACGACTTGAATGCTGCAAAAGCACCAGCAAACAAAGAGATTTTCACGTATTACTGAATTATTTGAACTTACCTGGGTAACGGTTAGTATGCCACACTACACAAATTCAAGAACAATGGTGCACAACCAAAAGCGTAAGTAATTTTACCTAAACCCGGCCAAGTTTTACCAAACTCTACAACAATTGATGATTAGAATACAAGCAAGGCATTAATAAAAATCTCAAAGCAGGCTGTTACTGGAACATTACAATCAAAACATGACCTAAACATAAAAATTTCGGTTAAAAAACATATCTTATAACAGCAAACTTTTAACAACGGGCAGAAGCAAATTTTTTCACATTGAGTTGTTTACAATACAAGCGCTTGACAAGTGGCGCCTGACCGTTACAACACATTCAGGACCACTTCTGCTGGTACAAAATCTACTGGTTCAAACAGGTTGCTTGCCAACCTAAATTAGCACACACAGATAACAGATCTTAACTGTACAAAAAATGAAATAAATATAAACACACACCCTCTGACATGGAAAAATAATCATACAACTGCTAAAAGGTGCATCCTTGTGACAAATAACTGCACATGGACTTACAAGAAACTGACTCCTTGACAAACTCCACAAAACTGACCGCGAACAGATACAGTGAAACGCCAAAGAAACTGGCATAGGCATGCGTATTTAAATACAGAGGTATGTAAACAGGCAGAATACGGCAACGCTTATATAAGACAACAAGTGTCTGTTAGATCGGTTACTGCTGCTACAATGGCAGGTTATCAATTCAGTGAGTGTGAACGTGGTCTTATTAGTCGGCGTACGAGCGATGGGACACAGCATCTCAAACGTAGTGAGTGTGGGGATTTTTCCTTGCGAACATTTCACGAGTGTATCGTGAATATCAGGAATTCGGAAAAACATCATATCTTCGACATTGCTGCGGCAAGAAAAAGATCCTGCAAGAAGAGGACCAACGACGACTGAAGAGCATTGTTCGACTGGACAGAAGTGCGACCCTTCCGCTAACTGCTGCAAGTTTCAATGCTGGGTCATCAACAAGTGTCAGCATGAGAACCATTCAACGAAGCGTCATCGGTATGGGCTTCCGGAGCCGAAGGCCCACTCGTGTACCCTTAATGACTGCACGACACAAAACTTTACACCTCGCCTGGGCCCGCCAACACCGACATTGGACTGCTGATGACTGGAAACATGTTGCCTGGTCGGACGAATCTCGTTTCAAATTGTATCCAGTGGATGGACGTGTACGTGTATGGAGACAACCTCGTGAATTCATGGACCCTGCTTGTCAGCAGGGGACTGTTCAAGCTGGTGGAGGCTCTGTAATGGTGTCGGGCGTGTTCAGCTGGAGTGATATGGGATCCATGATACGTCTAGATACGACTCTGACAGGTGACACGTACATAAGCATCCTGTCTGATCACCACCATCCATTCATGTCCACTGTGCATTCCGACGGACTTGAGCAATTCCACCAGGACAATGCGACACAAAACTTTACACCTCGCCTGGGCCCGCCAACACCGACATTGGACTGCTGATGACTGGAAACATGTTGCCTGGTCGGACGAATCTCGTTTCAAATGGTATCCAGTGGATGGACGTGTACGTGTATGGAGACAACCTCGTGAATTCATGGACCCTGCTTGTCAGCAGGGGACTGTTCAAGCTGGTGGAGGCTCTGTAATGGTGTCGGGCGTGTTCAGCTGGAGTGATATGGGATCCATGATACGTCTAGATACGACTCTGACAGGTGACACGTACATAAGCATCCTGTCTGATCACCACCATCCATTCATGTCCACTGTGCATTCCGACGGACTTGAGCAATTCCAGCAGAACAATGCGACACAAAACTTTACACCTCGCCTGGGCCCGCCAACACCGACATTGGACTGCTGATGACTGGAAACATGTTGCCTGGTCGGACGAATCTCGTTTCAAATTGTATCCAGTGGATGGACGTGTACGTGTATGGAGACAACCTCGTGAATTCATGGACCCTGCTTGTCAGCAGGGGACTGTTCAAGCTGGTGGAGGCTCTGTAATGGTGTCGGGCGTGTTCAGCTGGAGTGATATGGGATCCATGATACGTCTAGATACGACTCTGACAGGTGACACGTACATAAGCATCCTGTCTGATCACCACCATCCATTCATGTCCACTGTGCATTCCGACGGACTTGAGCAATTCCACCAGGACAATGCGACACAAAACTTTACACCTCGCCTGGGCCCGCCAACACCGACATTGGACTGCTGATGACTGGAAACATGTTGCCTGGTCGGACGAATCTCGTTTCAAATTGTATCCAGTGGATGGACGTGTACGTGTATGGAGACAACCTCGTGAATTCATGGACCCTGCTTGTCAGCAGGGGACTGTTCAAGCTGGTGGAGGCTCTGTAATGGTGTCGGGCGTGTTCAGCTGGAGTGATATGGGATCCATGATACGTCTAGATACGACTCTGACAGGTGACACGTACATAAGCATCCTGTCTGATCACCACCATCCATTCATGTCCACTGTGCATTCCGACGGACTTGAGCAATTCCACCAGGACAATGCGACACAAAACTTTACACCTCGCCTGGGCCCGCCAACACCGACATTGGACTGCTGATGACTGGAAACATGTTGCCTGGTCGGACGAATCTCGTTTCAAATTGTATCCAGTGGATGGACGTGTACGTGTATGGAGACAACCTCGTGAATTCATGGACCCTGCTTGTCAGCAGGGGACTGTTCAAGCTGGTGGAGGCTCTGTAATGGTGTCGGGCGTGTTCAGCTGGAGTGATATGGGATCCATGATACGTCTAGATACGACTCTGACAGGTGACACGTACATAAGCATCCTGTCTGATCACCACCATCCATTCATGTCCACTGTGCATTCCGACGGACTTGAGCAATTCCACCAGGACAATGCGACACAAAACTTTACACCTCGCCTGGGCCCGCCAACACCGACATTGGACTGCTGATGACTGGAAACATGTTGCCTGGTCGGACGAATCTCGTTTCAAATTGTATCCAGTGGATGGACGTGTACGTGTATGGAGACAACCTCGTGAATTCATGGACCCTGCTTGTCAGCAGGGGACTGTTCAAGCTGGTGGAGGCTCTGTAATGGTGTCGGGCGTGTTCAGCTGGAGTGATATGGGATCCATGATACGTCTAGATACGACTCTGACAGGTGACACGTACATAAGCATCCTGTCTGATCACCACCATCCATTCATGTCCACTGTGCATTCCGACGGACTTGAGCAATTCCACCAGGACAATGCGACACAAAACTTTACACCTCGCCTGGGCCCGCCAACACCGACATTGTACTGCTGATGACTGGAAACATATTGCCTGGTCGGACGAATCTCGTTTCAAATTGTATCCAGTGGATGGACGTGTACGTGTATGGAGACAACCTCGTGAATTCATGGACCCTGCTTGTCAGCAGGGGACTGTTCAAGCTGGTGGAGGCTCTGTAATGGTGTCGGGCGTGTTCAGCTGGAGTGATATGGGATCCATGATACGTCTAGATACGACTCTGACAGGTGACACGTACATAAGCATCCTGTCTGATCACCACCATCCATTCATGTCCACTGTGCATTCCGACGGACTTGAGCAATTCCACCAGGACAATGCGACACAAAACTTTACACCTCGCCTGGGCCCGCCAACACCGACATTGGACTGCTGATGACTGGAAACATGTTGCCTGGTCGGACGAATCTCGTTTCAAATTGTATCCAGTGGATGGACGTGTACGTGTATGGAGACAACCTCGTGAATTCATGGACCCTGCTTGTCAGCAGGGGACTGTTCAAGCTGGTGGAGGCTCTGTAATGGTGTCGGGCGTGTTCAGCTGGAGTGATATGGGATCCATGATACGTCTAGATACGACTCTGACAGGTGACACGTACATAAGCATCCTGTCTGATCACCACCATCCATTCATGTCCACTGTGCATTCCGACGGACTTGAGCAATTCCACCAGGACAATGCGACACAAAACTTTACACCTCGCCTGGGCCCGCCAACACCGACATTGGACTGCTGATGACTGGAAACATGTTGCCTGGTCGGACGAATCTCGTTTCAAATTGTATCCAGTGGATGGACGTGTACGTGTATGGAGACAACCTCGTGAATTCATGGACCCTGCTTGTCAGCAGGGGACTGTTCAAGCTGGTGGAGGCTCTGTAATGGTGTCGGGCGTGTTCAGCTGGAGTGATATGGGATCCATGATACGTCTAGATACGACTCTGACAGGTGACACGTACATAAGCATCCTGTCTGATCACCACCATCCATTCATGTCCACTGTGCATTCCGACGGACTTGAGCAATTCCACCAGGACAATGCGACACAAAACTTTACACCTCGCCTGGGCCCGCCAACACCGACATTGGACTGCTGATGACTGGAAACATGTTGCCTGGTCGGACGAATCTCGTTTCAAATTGTATCCAGTGGATGGACGTGTACGTGTATGGAGACAACCTCGTGAATTCATGGACCCTGCTTGTCAGCAGGGGACTGTTCAAGCTGGTGGAGGCTCTGTAATGGTGTCGGGCGTGTTCAGCTGGAGTGATATGGGATCCATGATACGTCTAGATACGACTCTGACAGGTGACACGTACATAAGCATCCTGTCTGATCACCACCATCCATTCATGTCCACTGTGCATTCCGACGGACTTGAGCAATTCCACCAGGACAATGCGACACAAAACTTTACACCTCGCCTGGGCCCGCCAACACCGACATTGGACTGCTGATGACTGGAAACATGTTGCCTGGTCGGACGAATCTCGTTTCAAATTGTATCCAGTGGATGGACGTGTACGTGTATGGAGACAACCTCGTGAATTCATGGACCCTGCTTGTCAGCAGGGGACTGTTCAAGCTGGTGGAGGCTCTGTAATGGTGTCGGGCGTGTTCAGCTGGAGTGATATGGGATCCATGATACGTCTAGATACGACTCTGACAGGTGACACGTACATAAGCATCCTGTCTGATCACCACCATCCATTCATGTCCACTGTGCATTCCGACGGACTTGAGCAATTCCAGCAGGACAATGCGACACAAAACTTTACACCTCGCCTGGGCCCGCCAACACCGACATTGGACTGCTGATGACTGGAAACATATTGCCTGGTCGGACGAATCTCGTTTCAAATTGTATCCAGTGGATGGACGTGTACGTGTATGGAGACAACCTCGTGAATTCATGGACCCTGCTTGTCAGCAGGGGACTGTTCAAGCTGGTGGAGGCTCTGTAATGGTGTCGGGCGTGTTCAGCTGGAGTGATATGGGATCCATGATACGTCTAGATACGACTCTGACAGGTGACACGTACATAAGCATCCTGTCTGATCACCACCATCCATTCATGTCCACTGTGCATTCCGACGGACTTGAGCAATTCCACCAGGACAATGCGACACAAAACTTTACACCTCGCCTGGGCCCGCCAACACCGACATTGGACTGCTGATGACTGGAAACATGTTGCCTGGTCGGACGAATCTCGTTTCAAATTGTATCCAGTGGATGGACGTGTACGTGTATGGAGACAACCTCGTGAATTCATGGACCCTGCTTGTCAGCAGGGGACTGTTCAAGCTGGTGGAGGCTCTGTAATGGTGTCGGGCGTGTTCAGCTGGAGTGATATGGGATCCATGATACGTCTAGATACGACTCTGACAGGTGACACGTACATAAGCATCCTGTCTGATCACCACCATCCATTCATGTCCACTGTGCATTCCGACGGACTTGAGCAATTCCACCAGGACAATGCGACACAAAACTTTACACCTCGCCTGGGCCCGCCAACACCGACATTGGACTGCTGATGACTGGAAACATATTGCCTGGTCGGACGAATCTCGTTTCAAATTGTATCCAGTGGATGGACGTGTACGTGTATGGAGACAACCTCGTGAATTCATGGACCCTGCTTGTCAGCAGGGGACTGTTCAAGCTGGTGGAGGCTCTGTAATGGTGTCGGGCGTGTTCAGCTGGAGTGATATGGGATCCATGATACGTCTAGATACGACTCTGACAGGTGACACGTACATAAGCATCCTGTCTGATCACCAGCATCCATTCGTGTCCACTGTGCATTCCGACGGACTTGAGCAATTCCAGCAGGACAATGCGACACCCCACACGTCCACAATTGCTACAGAGTGGTTTCGGGAGCACTCTTCTGAGTTTAAACACTTCCGCTGGCCACCAAGATTCCCAGAGATGAACTTTATTCAGCATATCTGGGATGTCTTGGAACGCGCTTATCAGAAGAGATCTCCACCTCCTCGTACTCCTACGGATTTATGGACAGCCCTGCATGATTCATGGTGTCAATTCCCTCTTGAGGTATGAGTCGAGTCCATACCACGTCGTGTTGTGGCACTTTTGCGTCCTCATGGGGGTCCTCCAGGGTATTAGGAAGGTGTACCAGTTTCATTGGGTCTTCAGTGTATAACCATAACAGGAAACTACACCTGCTCACAAAAAAACCGCACGTGACAGGACGTAAGCCTGCAGTTCAATATTCAGTGATCATATATGTGAACCGACACACTGGTATGTTAACAGGGCAGATGTTAACTACTCCATCTTTTATACTACACATATCTCATACAGCCCTAAGTGAGCGCCAGTAACTATTACATACATAATTACATTATAGCACTTTTTACATTTAATAATTATAACAAATAGATATCTTTACAATATTTAAAAGTAAATATTACACCCTTTTTCTTAATATGTATATTCACTTTAATCTTGTCAAAGAGTTTCAATATCGATTTCGCTTCAAACAAGATGTCTCTACTTCTGCTTTAACAGTTTCAATAAAATATTTACAAAATTTTTTTAAAAAATATGAACAATAATCTCACAGGTCAATCCTTTTATTCTTGAAAACATAAGCTGCTGCCTGTGTTATAGTGTTGCTTGCCTTTACATAAACTTACGGCGTGTTTTTTTTTTTTTGTTCATAAACATTTTATTTTTCTACTATTACGTTTATGTTCTAATTTCATGTACTGACAAGCTTCATGACCTTGGAGATTTGCTTCTCACTTTGGTCCTACGGAACCAGACGCGTAAAAAGAAATGGAAGAAGCAGAAAAAGAATAACACAATTAATGAAGATGGGAGAAAAAAATAGTAACGTGACTGAGAGAACGAAAAATTTCCTTTATTGACAGAGGGTAAACAGGCCATAAACGTTAAGTTTGGTGAAAAGTTGTGTGTGTTGTAGAAGGATTCTTCTAAAGAGCAACAGGGCACTAAATTGCGCGCAGAAAGCATAATAAAGTGTTCCAGAGGCGGACAGCAGTACCAGAGAAGGAGGTTGTTTTATGGATGTGTAGAGCTAAGACACTATCTAGATGTTCATCTACATGCCTACTCTGCAATTCACACTTAAGTGACTAGCAGAGGTTTCATCGAACCAGTTTCAACCTATTACAGTACCATTCATTTTTGTATTAGCACGCAGGAAAATCGGAGTCTTACATCTTACCGTGTACGCTCTAATTTATCTTATTTTAATACGATAATCATTTTCCCTATGTAGATGGGCGCATTTATAGGACAAAGTTAGTGACTTAAATTTCGTGAAAAGATCGCGTAACAAACAAAAACATGATTGCCATCCCAACTCGTGCATCATATCCAAGACACTCTCTACCATATTTCGCGATAACAGAAAACCAACTGCCTTTATTTGAACTTTCTGTATGTCCTACGTGAATCCTAACAGGTAAGGATCCCACACTGCACAGTAGTATTGCAGAAGAGGATGAACATGGGCAGTGCGGGCAGTAGTAGATCCGTTGCTCTTTCTGAGTAATCTGCCAATAAAACACAGTCTTTCGTTTGCCTTCCCCACATCATTTTCTATGTAATCGAGTTTAAGTAATTCGTAATTGTAATCCCTAGGTATTTAGTTGAATTTACAGCATTTAGGTTTGTGTGATTTATCGTGTAACCGAAATTTAGCAGATTACTTTTCGTTTTTATGTGAATGACACCATACTTTCATTATTTAGCGACAACAACCACTTTGTACTGTATAGATATCTTGCGTAAATCATTTTTCAATTGTTTATAATCTTTTGATGATTTTACTAAGCTGCTAAGATTGTCTTCTAAATCGTGTATATGCGACTAGATTACGAACAGCTGAGGGCGTATAGCACTTTCTTGGGGAACACCAAATATCAGCTCTGTTTTGCTCGATGTATTTCCGTCAATTACAACGAATTGTGCCCTTTCTGACGGGCCATTCATAACGTTCGAACTCATTATATTTTCCAAACCGCTACTGCAAATTGACGTCAGTTATACGTGTCTATAATTTAGGGTGTTACTCCTGCTTTCTTTCTTAAGCACTGATGCGACCTGTGCAACATTCCAGTCTAAGTACGGATCTTCCGTCGTGCGAGCAGTTGTATAGGAATGCTAAATATGGGGCCGTTATATCAGCATACTCTCAAACAAACCTAACCCATACAAACGTTGAATCAGAAGACTTGCTTTTATTAGATGATTTAAGCCGCCTCGCTACGCTGAGGGTACCTCCTATTTCTAAGCTACTGGTTTTGGAAGCCGTTGTTCGTTTTAATTCTGGAATATGTACATCGTCTTCTTTGATGAAGGAATTTCGAAAAATTGTTTTTGGAACTCCGCTTTACTGATACCGTCACCGGTAACGTTGCGACTGCTGACACATAGTGAAGGTATAAATGTAAGTAAAAATAAAATTATTTTTTAACATCCCGTAGACATTGAGGTCATCAGAGACGGAGCGCAAGCTCGAAATGATTCGAGGATGGGGAGAAAGTCGGCCGTCTCCTTTCAAAGAAACTATCCCGGAATTTCCCTGAAACGATTTAGGGGAATCACGGACAACCTGAACCTGGATGACCTCACGCGTATTTGAATAACTGTGCTCCCGAAAGTGTTGATTGTGTCTTGGCGCTGGAGTGCTTTACGTATGACCAGAATTTCTTTGGATTTTCCGACGGATTCCGAGACAGAGTTTCGTTGTGGAAACTGTTAAAAGCATCTCGCATGGAAGTTCTCACTAAGTTTAAAATTTCAGTAGAACTCACCAAGCGTTTAAGATTTTGGGTTCTTTTAAACTTGGCACACCTTTTTCGTTGCTTTTGCAACAGCGTTCTGACCTGTTATGTTTTGACCTGTGTTTATATTGCGATGAGAAGACAGTTGCAGGTACTGTGATGAGCCCCAATCAGTATACCTGCTTGTATGAAGGGCCGATATCGTCAAATAGGCACATATCGAAGATTTAACTCGCACGATCTTTCATGGTTAGTTGGTACTATGTCTAGTGTTATCATTACTCGTGTCCTGTTGGATTATATCACTATCATGCGGACTCCCTAGCGCAAATGATAGTTCAAATTTATCCTCCACATCCAGAAGGTCTGGAGCCAAGTGGTACTCTTCCTGTCCTTCGCGACTGAATTCTCTGCCCATTTTATTTTAGACGCTCCACTAAGGTTACATGCAAGTTCGTCACAGTTTTTGTTGCGATATTGGAATACCGTCGAGAGGAGCAAGAGGCATCTGTGCGTGGATTCTGCATATATTTATTTCTAGTGGTATACTAGGATTACATGGGACTCTTTCGCATTTGATTTGAATCCCAGGTTTTGTACTTATCTTAAGCTAAGGAGAGATCATCATTAATCTGGACGATCACCTTATTAATATCTCAAGTCTACCGCTTAGACGAAGCTGGAGGTCTTCGTGATAGAAACGATATTTACAGGAGAGACCCGACGAGATACCGTTTACATACGAAAAAAACAAAATTAACTCTGGTGTCACTCTTGAGAGAACATGCTTCCATGATGACTTTTCACTCCTCCGGACTACACCTTTCTGTTTATTTTTCAAGGACCGTTGAAACCAATTCAGTATACTATCTGAAAATTTTAACAGCCGCCTCTTTCCGAGCGGTATGTCAAACTTGAGGCTATGAAATGCTATACTGAAAACTGGTAGTGTTAGTATTAGTATTTTGGCCTGATGATTTTCCATGGCATAATTCAAGTCATCAGTTTCGTTACTTAACCTAATGTGCGTGCTGCGGTGTTTACGAAATACGAAACATCAATGCCTGTTTATTAAGAAATACGATGCAATGTTCCTTCAGATATTCATGCATATTCATGCATTTACGAAGGAACTTTGTATCGTACGAGAGTATACATAACGCACGAGTACAGGTTGTGACACATGGCCGATGACATGTGGAAGTTTGCGTCTGGCCGTGATTCGTGCACGGATAGCCGAAGTATGTCAGGCGACCGCCCGCGTGAAGCGGGATATCTACGTTCGAGTCCCGGCCCGGCACAAGTTTTCATTGTCGCCAATCCAATATACAGCTGATGGTGGTCCATATTCGCAGTTGCCAGTATATTTCATGTGTTTACGAAAACTGGACTGGTATTCGTCAACTGAGCTGTATTTTCGTAATTATTCAGTAATTTTGACGTGAACAATATACTGCAGAGCCTTGAATACGGCAGGCAAGATGCCAATTCATCGCTAATCACTAGATTATTGTGAGTTCCCGTTCTTAGGGAAGGTTCAAAAATGTGTGTGAAATCTTATGGGACTTAACTGTTAAGGTGATCAGTCCCTAAGCTTACACACTATTTAACCTAAATTATCCTAGGGACAAACACACACACCCATGCCCGAGGGAGGACTCGTATCCCACGACCACTAGTATCAGAGGCAAGACAAAAGGAAACACTTAGTTCGGAGTTGTAAAATGAGTAAAAAAAGTTGAATAAGTAGATATACTTACTTGAAATTATATGCATTTACTGTCTGCCTAAATAAGAACAGGACCAAATAATATGAAGAAAGCTGGACTAAACGACACTGAAATATCACTGAACCTCTTTTGCTGTCCCTGTCACTGTCGATAGCGAATAAAACAACGCTTGAAACAGGAGAGTAATGTAAGATTATGTTGTAATATTACGGAATAATTGCTTAAGCACGCTGCACTATTTCGTCTGTATGTTCAAATAATATTGATGTACACTGGAATGACTACCTGCTTGCACTACAATAACCAACACACAGAATGCTACCTCTTCACTTGCCACTGTTTCACTAAAGTAATTCAATACAAGACTACTGTCACACACGCACACATTCGCTCGTGCATGAATACAGGTACAATTATAAACTTTATGTACACTTAAAAACAGATATAATATTCTTTACATGGAAAGTGTATACAAGTAAAACTACATGAAATATTGCAACAAATTTATAAGATGCATTAAATTTCTTTTGCACTTGAATCAAAAATTTAAAGTGAAGGATTTAACAACGTACAAAAATATGAAATTACCGTTAAATTTGACGTTATTCATTGAAAATGCAGTGTGTTGTTTTGTTTCAGAGGGAATAGTTGTTATAGTTCTGCTAAACAAGTCATCTGTGGACGATAACACCATTATTAAATAAATTGTCTCTGACTAGGTAGTACACCCAGTTCCTTAAAATGGATTCTGAAAGGTGTCCTTGGATTCACACAGTAAATGATTCGTACTGGACTCAGAAAACGTAAGCTAGACATAATGAGTTATCGCAAAATATGATAAAGAGTGAAATTATAGAATGACAGATAGAAAAACATTCTAGCTCTTTCAATTTTGCAAGAACAATATCTGACAACATCCACTTTGCAGATGAAGACTTGTATAGACTTTCTGCACTTCTGCTGTAAGCTCCGCAGAATCGAATTTCCTGTCAAGTTTTAATCTCAATACTTGATCACTGCCAACCTCTCCTATCTGCATGTCCTCTTATTTTATGCGCACACTGGATGGAAACCTCTTGCAGGTTCTGAACTGCACATACGAAGGTGCCTTTTCTTATTCTAAATGTATAGACAATGACCAGATCTTTCTAAATTACGCTTAATTTACAATTTATCACAATTTGTAATCATCTGTAAACAATAAACATCTGATAATATCACTGCTGAAAGGTCATTAATAAAAATATTAAAAAAGTTAAGACCCTTAGAGAGAACCTTACGTGTAATTAGTTAAGGTGAAGATTGATAGTTTACCACATCACATTTTTCTACTGATACTGTCTCTTTCCTGTTCAGCAGATACGACGTGAATTATTCTGCAGAATTTCCTGTGACACAACAATACTCTAATTTGCTTGAAATGCCACTGTGATACACAAAAGAGTTTTCTCCACCACGTGAAAACATCCACTTGCTTGAATGACTCTAAGCGCGTAAGAGTTCAAGAGGCGTGAAGCCGACACTATGTAGGATGGACTTTCTCTCGCAGAGGAGCGTCAGGTGTCCACCTCCAGCGCCACGACCTCCGCTCTTGTGGTTTGGCTCTGCGCGCTGGAGCAGCTTCCTGTGGTCGCTTTCCGCTGCATCGCCCCCTCTGAAGCTCAGATTCCTTTCAAGGTGCAAAAACCGGAGTTCCAGGCTCCACATACTGCTGCTAAACAACGCAGTTCTGTAAATCTATTTTGACTAGGGAACTGTCGTAACCATTTTCCACGTATGAGTCAATAACTTCCTAATTCTCAGTTATATACTGCCAGGCAAATACAACTGAAGCGCGCAGAATACATGATCGGATGTCAATTTGACTTCATACAAATACACGCCATCGCTGGAGCTGCAATTCTCTATGACAGGTAGAACGGCCAACAGAGTGCTTTGGTGTTGTTTATGTTTAATGCTGTTACGAGGTTTGGCAGGGTATATAAGGGGCGCGAATAATTTCAGATGTTGAGCGATCGCTGTGAAGGACACAGAGTGACAAAACGTTTCAAAGGGGCTTCGCTGTGGGTCTCCATATGGCTGCCTGGTCGAATCGCGCAGTAATTAGCTTTGTGAGGTATCCGGATGTGACACCGGCCAATTGTTGGTTGCATTTCAATGTGAGAGCAGCATCCAGTCGTTAAGGCTCCAGTCGAACACATCTGGCCATCACAAGGCAGCTCGCCGCATTATGCATCTCTGAGGGTTGTAACCTCTCCCAGATGTTATTCAATCTGTATATTGAGCATGCAGTGAAGGGAACAAAAGAAAAATTCGGAGTAGGAATTAAAATCCATGGAGAAGAAATAAAAATTTTGAGGTTCGCCGATGACATTGTAATTCTGTCAGAGACAGCAAAGGACTTAGAAGAGCAGTTGAACGGAATGGACAGTGTCTTGGAAGCAGGATGGAAGATGAACATCAACAAAAGCAAAACGACGATAATGGAATGTAGTCGAATTAAGTCGAGTGATGCTGAGGGAATTAGATTAGGAGATAAGACACTTAAAGTAGTAAAGGAGTTTTGCTATTTGGGGAGCAAAATAACTCATGATGGTCGAAGTAGAGAGGATATGAAATGTACACTGGCAATGGCAAGGAGAGCGTTTCTGAAGAAGAGAAATTTGTTAACATCGAGTATAGATTTAAGTGTCAGGAAGTCGTTTCTGAAAGTATTTGTATGGAGTGTAGTCATGTATGGAAGTGAAATATGGACGATAAACAGTTTGGATAAGAAGAGAATAGAAGCTTTCCAAATGTGATGCTACAGAAGAATGCTGAAGATTAGATGGGTAGATTACGTAACTAATGAGGAGGTATTGAATAGAATTGGGGAGAAGAGGAGTTTGTGGCACAACTTAAAAAGAGGAAGGGACCGGTTGGTAGGAAATGTTCTGAGGCATCAAGGGACCACAAATTTAGCATTGGAGGGCAGTGTGGAGGGTAACAATCGTAGAGGGAGACCAAGAAATGAATACACTGAGCAGATTCAGAAGGATGCAGGATGCAGTATGTACTGGGAGATGAAGAAGCTTGCACAGGATAGAGTAGCATGGAGAGCTGCATCAAACCAGTCTCAGGACTGAAGACCACAACAACAACAACAACAACAACCCTTGCAAACTCACAAAATACAAATTATTGAACAGTCTGTGCTACAAATTTCTATGTTTCTCTTTTCTTGTGGTTTCCACTCTATGTTTTTAGTAATTCGGTGGTGCCTGCGGTAAACAAACGTAGATACCACACCCCTTTCAGTAATAGAACAAACGCAAGGATGACTGACATAGAGTTTAGTGTATCTGAGATTGTCAAACAGTTAAGATCCTTAGACGCCAGAAAGGCATTTGGCCCAGACGCTATCCCCGTAAGATTATATGTTGACTATGCTACTAATATTGCACCATTCTTATCCATCATCTATCAGAGATCATTGGAACAGCGGAAAGTTCCACAGGACTGGAAGAAGGCCAAGGTCATAGCAATCTATAAAAAGGGCGGAAAATCGGATGCACATAATTACCAGCCAATTTCACTGACGTCGATTTGTTGTCGAATCATGGAATATATTTTGTGTTCAGACATAATGACCTTTCTAGACTCTGAGAAGCTCATCTGCAGAAACCTGCACGGTTTTAGAAAACAGCGGTCATGTGAGACACAGCTGGCCCTCTTTGTGCATCATATACAACAAAAAATAAAAAAATAAGAATGTAAGCCATGAGTACGTTCGGCAATTTCTGTCTACGAACGTGTGAAAAAAATATTCCTCAATTTTCGTGTGCGTAGTATTGCTGGAATGTAATCAAAAAGTCATTGTTTGTAGTGAAACGTTTGACTGCTGAACTAGGTTTACAGAATGTGTTATTACAGGTAAGAATCTTTGAGAAATAAGTTAGTCTTGAGAAAGTTACAAACTAAAATACGTATAAATATCGTTATATCGTGTACTGAAGCATTTTCTGACTATCGACGGCTTGGAAGGCAACGTGGACGCTTAAGGGAGACGTATCAAAGAAGAATATGCAGTCTTCTACAGTCTAACAGAATCTAGACATAAACGGATTAATGAAGAATCTGTCTTTACGTGAGTCGATTAAATTAACCTTCTTTGTTAGCGTCAACGAGTATTCGTGCTCACTTTCCTAGAAAATACTGAGCTGTTTCTAAATCACCTTCTGGTATTTAATAAATCATAACTGGAACTGAAACTAGTATGCTTTAGATATATTTGGAAACTTTTATGCATAGCATAGATCTATTTAGCTGTGTAACATTGCTTCATGCCAAGGTCTGACAAAATTAGGACCTATGCGAATACCGGACACTTGTGGTATGCGCTGGGGACACAGCTGCTCTGAAAAGGTCTGGAATACATTACGATTGTTTTCCATTTTGTCCCGGAGAAATTGCCCTTTTCCTCCGCACCAGCGCTTTTCATTAAAATTGAATTAATGAGGGCCGTCGGAGTACTTCTCCCGTCGCCGCAGTTGAAGGAGAAATCCCGCAGAGGCTTCCGAAGCGAGTAGCCAACACAGTGAATCAGTTTCTGGCTCTGATTTCAGGAGAATTTCGTTCACAGTCTCTCTTCACATCAGAATGATTTATTACAATTAAGATTCGTTTTGTCTGCATTCTTTTTTCGGACTGGAAAATGTAATAAATTGTTAAGTGTGTTCAACATTTTTCCTATCACTTTAATACTACTTGGAATAAAACTTCAGAAATGTTACTGATATTGTCAGGTTCGAACAGCTTCAAGTAGACCGACAGTCTGTTTCTTCACAGTCCAAGGTTGTACAGTCGTGGACAAAACGAGCGAGACCCCTCGCCTTTTCGTTATGCTGATCCGCACAGCTTTAAAGTCTGCTACACAGCATACAAGGCAAGTAGACGAAGTGCTAGCAACATACTATGCACAGACGGTCAAGAATGTGAGACTAGTAGGGTTCCATTTTTACCGATTTAGGTGACGAAATCCTGACTAGGAAAATAGCTACAGCGGTTAATGAATATGAGGGCAGCATAAATAATTCCCCCTGCTCTTCATCCGAAATGTTCTAGTTGCAGTCGGTATATCAGCATATTAATCGTAGCTACGCTTTCGATCGAAATCACGTTTACACAAATGCAAATAAAATCCATTTGCCTATACATGTGGTAATTCAGATCCCAGTATTAATGCCACCGCGTTTCAGAAGTGCGAGCATTCCCATTGCTAGCTAGCTTAAGAAACACTTCGGGTAATGAACGTTTTCTGCCTGTGGCGAGTCTAATGGAGAATTCGAAACATTGTAGAATACGTTTGGCAGCTATGTAGCCGTTTATTTCCTGGGGTGGTGCAGAATTATCCTGCTAAATTTACTCGCTAATAACAGTATTTTGTTATTTCGACAAACATCCCGAATGATTATCACATAAGCGGTGACATAAAGGTAGAAAATTCACGTTTTTTAGTACAGAAAGCTCTATGCAACCGAAACTGCGGATCATTTTGCCATTTTCAGTGCGAAATTGCTTGCTTATTCATGTGTGGGGTAATAACAGAGGGCTGTTTTCCTGGGTTGTCTGCTAGCGTAGTGAAAGGTGTTTGCTACTGCAAGGGAGGTCTGGTTTGTTTTCGGTTCTAATCTCTATGGAGGCAGAGAGACTATCAGTAAAGCAATTGTAAGAAATTCTCGCGCCCAAAATACGTTTTATTGTTACCTTTATTATGTACCGGCGCCCTGTGGATGTAAATATGAAAATCTTGTAGAATTTCAGACTTGTTACTGCCTACTTTTTCCGCTTCTGTCAATAAATGACTTGACTTAAGTGTGGCACTGAATGATTTTTGATTGAATTTCGTTATGAATCTTCACGCATTGCTAAATTTGCACACTTTCATGGTAGGTCAGCAACGGTAATGCAGTATGACTGGTCTGAACTGTGACACAGACCGTTTCGCGGCGGAATGTGCATAATATTTTGCTAATTCGTAACCATCTGGGGTACTTTGTCTTACTAAAAGAGTTATGTTATCTCGATAAGCTGAAATTCACTTTTATTAGTACAGTTCATACTAATTAGCGTTTCTTCTTTCATTTATATCTTATAATTACGTGTTGTTTAACACACTAACCAGTATTGATATAGTCTTACACGTGACTGAAAACTGTGTGACAAAGTTCGGATAGTTTTTCAATTTCACGCCTGTGCATAGTATGTTGGTAGCACTTCGTCGCCTTGCCTTGTATGCTGTGTAGCAGACTTTAAAGCTGTGCGGATCAGCATAACGAAAAGGCGAGGGGTCTCGCTCGTTTTGTCCACGACTGTACATTTCTAACCTCCTTGAACCGGCAGCACCAGGTTTCCCACGTAGTGCACGTTCAGATTCAATACATATGTATTACGACGCCATTACTGCTCAGCTGATAATGTGCTTGTCGAAAACAGGAATGTGTTTATTGAAATTCGCAACCCAATATTTCTGCTTTTTTACGGACGACAAGGCGCACAACAAAATCATAATAGAATACTGAATTCAAGGAAACAACATCTCCCCAAATTCTAGACTTGATTACTCAAAATCGGTATCAGAGGCGTAGAGGTCAACGACAGATGTTAATTTTTCTTTTTCGGTTCCCTATTCATGCGATCTGAGTAGGCTAATGTAGAACTTTGTACTATTTTCTATCCAAGCATTCCAGTAGACTGTAAGTGACATTTTCGGCTGAAAATTTTTGGGAGTAGATTTTCAATTCCGGCAGTCTCCTGACAACCGAGAAGAACCTCCTAAACACTTCGGATGGAATCGAGAGACTGGAATCATTCTAATCTTTTTCTGGAAGGATTTTGACCATAGTCCCACTTAAAAATCTAAATTACTTGTGCGTGTGTGTGTGTGTGTGTGTGTGTGTGTGTGTCTGTGTGTGTGTGCGTGTGCGTGCACACAAACTCCTGTTAAATGTCGTTTTCTCGATCGTGAGTGCAGGTTATATACTCGTATTCTTTCAAACCTGAAAGAGCATTTGCACCGTCCGGTCTTACTGTCCTCTTCACTTCCTGCTAGCCCGAAAGCGAACGCAATTCAGCTTCTTAACAAAAACGTAAAATATCTTTCTTTTGTCGGACACTCATTTTTTGTAATGAAATAATCATGTACTCAGCGTACCTGAACAGAGTGTGTTGCTCTCAGTCAAAAGCTAAAGTGAAACGAAATTTCGAAAGCCCTATTAATAGCGCGGGCAATCGAGGAAACACAAGAAAATTTTATGCTGTGTCCAAAATATTTTTTTTCTTTATAATTCTGATACACGGAGCAGTCACACGAGGTAATGATATAAATTCTCTGTTGTAATAACGCACCTTAAGTCCAATTATTGCTGTCAATTAATCTACAATGTAAAAGTGTGCCGAACCACCGAATACGGAGTACTTCGGAAAGTAATTGAAGGAAACGTATTAGGCATTGAGAGTTACCTCGTAAGACCACACCCGTATGTGACAGTTCAAGCCTGAACCTTCTCTTTTGAGTCCACATCAAATTTACGAGATTGAGTTAAAACTCGAAGCAACTAGAAGTAGCTTCAACATCCTCCATTGAAATTCATAAGGTTATAAAAGTTCTGTAGAACAACAGTTCATACGGTGTTGATGGAATTTAAAAGCTGTTCTAAATTATTAATTTGGCGCAATATTCGTCTATAGTGATGTATGTAATGCATCACTGGCACGGTGAATTATTGCATATAGATTAAAACATGCGTTTATTGAATCTCTTCAAAATAAAGGTAAGACGAAAGACGCAAATAATTATCTTCCAGTTTCCTTACAAACATCTTTTTTCTAAGACATTCAAAAAAGAAGTGTACTCAAGTGCAGTCTCACATTTAAGTAGAAACCACTTACTCAGCACATAACAGTTTCGATTCTACAAGAATTTCCGGACTGAGAATGCTATTTACGCATCCACTTATCAAATATTACAAATCTTCAATAGCAAAATATCACCAGCTGGCAGTTTTTGGGATCTTCCCAAGGTGATGATTATGTAGATCACGCTAATTTCCTAGACTCGATGGCTTTACACAAAACGTGTTTGAATCATACTTAACAAAGAGAATGTAAAACGTTGTGCTGAACATCTCGAACAATGTTGGCTGGGTATAAAATTTTCGTGACTGGGGAGAAATTACAAAGGCAGTCCCACAGGCTCCAATTTTAATTCCACTTCCATTCCTTATGTATGTAAATGACCTTCCGCATACACCAACAAGAAGAATTAGTACTTTTGGCAGATGATACTGCTATTATAATAAATCCCATGAGAGAGAAAGCGACAAAGTGATTGTTAATTGTGTTTTTCAAAGAATTATTAAGTGACTGAAAGTTCAATCTCCCTAAAAGTTGAGAAAAACACTATATTCAGTTCCTTCCAACAAATAGTCATACCATGAGCGTTGATATAGCGTATGAACAGGAGTCAGGAAACAGGATGTACTGTTCCAAATGTAAATGTTGATGGAAACATGAATTAAAAGAAGCTTGTTACTGAGCTTCTCAAACAGTTAACTTCAGCTGATTTCGTTCTTACTATAATTGCTATTCTTGGAAACAAACAAATCGACCTCCTGATATGTATTGCATTTTTTCACTCAGTAATGTTTTATGGAACAAGTTTCTTGGGTAACTCACTAGTTAGAAAGAAAGTATTGATTTCACAAAGGGGACCAGTAAAAATGATATGTGGTGTTCGTTGGCAGTTGTCATATAGGTACCTATTCTAGGAGTTAGGGATTTTAACTGCACCGTCACAATACATATATTAGCTAACGACATTCGTCGTAAATAACCAATCACAACTTGAGAAGAACAATGATATCCACATCTACAAAGCTGTGTTACCAATTATTGAACCTTTCATAGGCTCAAAAGGACTTCAGTAAACAGCAATAAAACTTACTGATCATTAGTAAAAAAAAATCTTAAAATGCCTGACAGGTCGCAAAGCAAGTTTCAAATCCAACCCACAATAATTTCTCGCTGCACCTCATTTCGATAGAAGAGTTAGCCAAACGACCTTTGGAACATGAACCTGATTGTAAAGATCAGAGTAGACACTAAAGTACGAGTATTTCTGTGTGCTGTTCTTAAATCTAAAGGAATATTCAGTTTGTCACGTGAACCAGATTTTCTCTTCAATTACTCGTGGCTCTTAACGTGTCAGAGTACGGGACTTAAGCACCTGACGAAAATCATCACTAACAAAGCACCGTTACCGAAAATACGGATCTGTTATCTGCTCGTACATGCTGCTTCCACAGGTAACCCAATACTTAAGCATCTATGCATAACGCCCAGACGACTAGTGTACCTCCTGGGACATCCGTTGTCTTACCGTGCAAGTATTACTTGATACCGTATACTACAGAAATAAGGCCGTCATTAAAAGTGTGTTGTACTAGTGATACGGCATGTACGTTCGTTATTAATTGACGTAGAAACCTTTCGATTTTGCTGTCGCTATAATGCTCTCAGAGGCTATTCGGAACCAGAATATCGAAACGCTGCATGACCTCTCAAATATGCATACCGTGGTCCCACCGAAATTTTAATTTAAACTCAAACGACGAACCTTCTTGTGATCTCGACGGTTGAAATAAACATTCATAAAATGTTGATTAAGCGTAACATCTGCTAATTACAACGCCACTCGCACAGAGCACGGCTGCCTCATTGCGAATTCTCTTTGCTCACTCAAACTTCGCTGCTCCCCTTTGGCCTGTAAACGCAGTTTGTGAGGGGTTAACGAACGGATTCAGTTCATAAAATTATGCGGCTGACCTTTATACTAGTGGACAGGTTTCCATACGCCAGAAACATGTGCATCCAGATATCCTATCCTCATGACAGTGCTCGTTTTTCATGTTTTTACTTTCTGTTCTTCTCCTAATGTGTCAGTTATTGCGTACAGCGTACCGGCTTATTTTATTTGCTCGACACCAATTCAAGGGAATGTTTCCATAAGTTGTGTACAATATTATCGTCCCACAAACTCATACTTTATTAGAATAGATTACTGTTTTGGACGATCCTAAAGTTTCTACTAATTTGTACATATTCGCGTTGCCAAAGCTTTACATACAAAACAGAAGAATAAACACAAATTTTTGCAATGAGAGTTTATCTCTTGTATGTTTCCTCTATATTCAGATCTACCTCGTCATTCAGGCATACAGACAATCGTCTGTGTCTCGCTCTACTGGCGAGAGAAACAGAATAAGATATGATTAGCCGCGGTACACGGTACCCTCTGCTACGCACCGAATGGTGGCTTGCGTAGTATGTATGCACGTGTTGATGTAGATATAGATGTAGATAAACACTAACGGATAACAAATCTCGGAAATACGGAAGCGTCCGATCCCGCCCGTCTGCTTTGACCCATGACGTCACAAATATGGCGGAAACAAAAACAAACACACACACTTTCCACAAGAAGCCTAATGACACTAACGGGACAAGTGCGGGAAATGGGGTGTTTTGGGTGGGGGGGCAAACTAAATATAAACAAATATAGACGCCTTGCGTAGCTACAACGTGTAAGTGAAGACAGCCATGCATGAATACCCACCCACCTCCCCAGGGGTCGTAACCCCTGCAACCCATAGAAGATAAAGATGCTTCAGTAGCTGATTAGTGTTTTTTGTCTTTTTAAAAACAAAATCTCACTGGATAGAACGAACAGATCAGAAAGATAAATATAATAAACTAAAACAGAAATTGGAGGAAACAGATAATTAAAATAAGTAATAAGTGTTTTTAAATTTTTCAAAAAAAAAATCTCACGAGATAGAACGAACAGATCAGAAAAGTAAATAATATAAGATAAAAGAGAACTGGAGACAGCCACACTCAAACCAAACTCCGCGCCGTCATGACGTCACACACGACAACACCCTTACGTCACGGGTCAAAGCCGACACGTGGGATCGGACGCTTTTGTCGACCCCAAATCTCGTAGGGTACGAGTGTACAAATTGTGTTTGAAATTAACATTTAACAAACTCAGATTCTCATTCGGCTGTTGAGTCAGAGAGCCACACAGCTGTGAGAAAAAGATGAGCTGACCATGGGGGAGAATAAGCCGCAATCAGAGAAACAGACTACCTGACCGTATTTTACCTCACAACGGTACAGTCACTCCCCCGTGGCGCAGTAACCCAGAACCAATCAGAATAGGGCGTTGTCATGTGACATACAGTTACACGGTCAGCAGAGTGTTGCCTACTGGTGGTAACTCTCTGTACTCCACATTTTAAAAGACTGTGCTTTATTTTGTGACGGGAGGGCAGAAGAAAATTTAGGTGTTCATCTGTCCACTATTATAGCTGTTGACCAAACAAGTGTGGTAAATGGTTTAAAAAATTTTTGTAGTGTCTAAGCTCTTAGGTGGGATATTTTAGTCTGTTGGCGAGTGGTTGGCTCAGTCTTTCTATTCCTGCCATCTGCCAATCAGAGATATATCTTATATTATTTTAATTCATTCCAGTTTTTATTGCAAGCTTTAGATGTAACAAAGTAAGTGGTTTTCGTATTTTTCTCCCTCTCTCTGTCTCTCTCTCTCTCTCTCTCTCTCTCTCTCTCTCTCTCTGTGTGTGTGTGTGTGTAGCTGCAGTTTATTGTTTTTTTTTTTTTTATGCGTACTTGGCACACAAAATATTAGTACGGGCTCTAAAGGCTTTACTGCCATGTGCCGAAGCTAACACATTATAATGTTACTGAAAATAGTATAAGCAGTGTTTCCACATCTCCATCGCCCCGAGAAACATATGCATGATGATACAACCGTCAAAACAAATTATAACAAGTTATTGAGCCAGACAGTAAAGTTCGTATAAAGCCTGACAAACGAGTAACTATGATTTCATTAAATTAAGAACCCACTGGTGATAGCACAACTGCTTGGGAGCATATTTGGGCATTAAAAAGGACGTTGTACAAATTGGAAATCTGGAAATTTGTGGTAAGTTGTAGCCCATATTCCAATAAATAATCTGTAAAAAGTTCAACTTCCTACCTCAAATACTTTGTGAGGAAAGATGTAATTCATAAGTGTTATTTTAACATTGCAAGTATAGGGCGTTCCGGAGCCCCTTGAACCTAACTAACATAAGGACATCACACACATCCATGCCCGAGGCAGGATTCGAACCTGCGACCCTAGCGGTCGCGCGGTTCCAGGCTGACGCGCCTAGAACCGCTCGGCCACTCCGGCCGGCGACTAGAAAATAGTGCATTGATAATTGCTAGGCTCTTGCCGAAATCTGGATTTGCCAAATAAAACCTGCAAAAGACGACGACTGATTGCTGCGCTCTGTAATTTATAAATCAGATCACAGTCGCTGAGTGCACGTAGTGGAAGGTAACTTGATAAAGACATCAAGCATGAGGAGACGCAGGTCCGCAGCTGACACTGTGTCTTCGGTTACTACCACAGGTTCCATGCAAGCGCTAGGGGGGGGGGGGTGTATCATAGCATAAAACGGGTGCCACAAACAGTCTGCGTCTGTGGCACGATGCATGTTTCCAGTAGCCGTTCCTGGATTCTGCCGAAATTTTTACAGAGGCACAGACGGCGTTAAGAAAGGATAGATTGCATCCAACCGGTGGTGGCGTGTTTGTCGCTGTTAGTAGTAGTTTATCCTGTAGTGAAATAGAAGTGGATAGTTCCTGCGAATTATTATGGGTGGAGGTTACACTCAACAACCGAGCTAGGTTAATAATTGGCTCCTTTTACCGACCTCCCGACTCTGCAGTATTAGTGGCAGAACAACTGAGAGAAAATCTGGAATACAGTTCACATAAATTTCCTCAGCATGTTATAGTCTTAGGTGGAGATTCAATTTACCAGATATAGATTGGGACACTCAAATGTTTATGACGGGTGGTAGGGAGAGAGCATCGAGTGACATTATACTGAGTGCACTATCCGAAAATTACCTGGAGCAATTAAACAGAGAACCGACTCGTGGAGATAACATCTTGGACCTACTGATAACAAACAGACCCGAACTTTTCGACTGTGTAAGCGCATAACAGGGAATCAGTGATCATAAGGCCGTTGCAGCATCCCTGAATATGGAAGTAAATAGGAATATAAAAAGAGGGAGGAAGATTTATCTGTTTAGCAATAGTAATAGGAGGCAGATTTCAAACTACCTAACAGATCAAAACGAAAATTTCTGTTCCTACACTGACAATGTTCAGTGTTTATGGAAAAAGTTCAAGGCAATCGTAAAATGCGTTTGTAGACAGGTACGTGCCGAGTAAAACTGTGAGAGACGGGAAAAACCCACCGTGGTTCAACAACAAAGTTAGGAAACTACTGCCAAAGCAAAGAGAGCTTCACTGCAAATTTAAACGCAGCCAAAACCTCTCAGACAAACAGACGCTAAACGATGTCAAAGTTAGCGTAAGGAGGGCTATGCGTGAAGCGTTCAGTGAATTCGAAAGTAAAATTCTATGTACCGGCTTGACAGAAAATCATAGGAAGTTCTGGTCTTACGTTAAATCAGTAAGTGGCTCGAAACAGCATAACCAGACACTCCGGGATGATGATGGCATTGAAATAGAGGATGATTCGCGTAAAGCTGAAATACTAAACACCTTTCTCCAAAGCTGTTTCACAGAGGAAGACCGCACTGCAGTTCCTTCTCTAAATCCTCGCACGAATGAAAAAATGGCTGACATCGAAATAAGTGTCCAAGGAATAGAAAAGCAACTGAAATCACTCAACAGAGGAAAGTCCACTGGACCTGATAGTATACCAATTCGATTCTACACAGAGTACGCGAAAGAAGTTGCCCCCCTTCTAACAGCCGTGTACCGCAAGTCTCTAGAGGAACGGAAGGTTCCAAATGATTGGAAAAGAGCACAGGTAGTTCCAGTTTTCAAGAAGGGTCGTCGAGCAGATGCGCAAGACTATAGTCCTATATCTCTGACATCGATCTGTGGTAGAATTTTAGAACATATTTCTTGCTCACGTATCAAGTCATTTCTGGAAGCCCAGAATCTACTCTGTAGGAATCAACATGGATTCCGTAAACAGCGATCGTGTGAGACCCAGCTCGCTTTATTTGTTCATGAGACCCAGAAAATATTAGATATAGGCTCCCAGGTAGATGCTATTTTTCTTGACTTCCGGAAGGCGTTCGATAGAGTTCCGCACTGTCGCCTGATAAACAAAGTAAGAGCCTACGGAATATCAAACCAACTGTGTGGCTGGATTGAAGAGTTTTTAGCAAAAAGAACACAGCATGTTGTTCTCAATGGAGAGACGTCTACAGACGTTAAAATAACCTCTGGCGTGCCACAGGGGAGTGTTATGGGACCATTGCTTTTCACAATATATATAAATGACCTAGTAAATAGTGTCGGAAGTTCCATGCGGATTTTCGCGGATGATGCTGTAGTATACAGAGACGTTGCAGCATTAGAAAATGCTTGAGTATTGCTCATCAGTGTGGGATCCGTACCAGATCGGGTTGACGGAGGAGATAGAGAAGATCCAAAGAAGAGCGGCGCGTTTCGTCACAGGGTTATTTGGTAAGCGTGATACCGTTACGGAGATGTTTAGCAAACTCAAGTGGCAGACTCTGCAAGAGAGGCGCTCTGCATCGCGGTGTAGCTTGCTCGCCAGGTTTCGAGAGGGTGCGTTTCTGGATGAGGTATCGAATATATTGCTTCCCCCTACTTACACCTCCCGAGGAGATCACGAATGTAAAATTAGAGAGATTCGAGCGCGCACGGAGGCTTTCCGGCAGTCGTTCTTCCCGCGATCCATACGCGACTCGAACATGAACGGGAGGTAATGACAGTGGCACGTAAAATGCCCTCCGCCACAGAACGTTGGGTGGCTTGCGGAGTATAAATGTAGATGTAGATGACAGCGTTTTTGGAGACGATCATCGACCTGGAGTAGTAAAAACATAAGTCATCCGACGAGCCGACACTTTTCCAGTGATACACGGTCCAATCTCGATGATCCGAAGCCTACTACAACCGTATTACTAAGTTGTGAGACCAACATGTGAAGACGCAGGGGTCCTTTGCTGCGGAACCTGTAGTTCAACAATGTGCGCTGACTGGTGTGCTCCGAAACACAATGTGTGTCCACCGGCGTTGTGCTCTTTCGCCAAAGGTTCCACGTATCGCCATCTATCGTACTTTACAGAACAGACAAGCCTGCATACCCTATTTTCTGTGAAGAGTCGTGGACCTCCAACCACTAGTAGTAGTTTCACTGCCCTTCTACCCACATTCCGTAGATGCTTAATGATCTGACGTTGGGGAATTCGCTTATCTCAATGGATTTCTCCATATGCAGCGCATATCATAGCTCGGCTTACGTGCTTTTCTTACTGCGTCACGTGCCCACAACGCCAATAGAAGGCATTCAACTTTGCTGTGACGAGGGCTCATAATGTTTTGGCTGATAAGTGTATATTTAGTGATACATCACTCATCTTCTACACTGAAGAGTCGAAGGAATTGGTACACGTGTCCAATATCGTGTAGAGCTCCGGGAGCACGCAGAAGTGCCCCAACACGACGTGGCATGGACTCGACTAATGTCTGAATTAGTGCTGGAGGGAACTGACACCACGAATCCTGCAGGGCTGTCCATAAATCAGTAACAGTACAAGAGGGTGGAGAACTCTTCTGAACTGCACGTTACCAGGCATCCCAGGCATGCCAAATAATGTTCATGTCTGGGGAGTTCGGTAGCCATCGGAAGTGTTTAAACTCAGAAGAGTGTTCCTACTCTGTAGCAATTCTGGGCGTGTGGTGCGTCGCATTGTCCTGCTGGAATTGCCCAAGTCCGTCGGAATGCACAATGGACAGCCGGCCGGAGTGGCCGTGCGGTTCTAGGCGCTACAGTCTGGAACCGAGCGAGTGCTACAGCCGCAGGTTCGAATCCTGCCTCGGGCATGGATGTGTGTGACGTCTTTAGGTTGGTTAGGTTTAATTAGTTCTAAGTTCTAGGCGACTGATGACCTCAGAAGTTAAGTCGCATAGTGCTCAGGGCCATTTGCACCATGGACATCAATGGATGCAGGTGATCATACAGGATGTTTATATACGTGTCACCTGTCACAGTCGTATCTACACGTATCACAGGTCCCATATCACTCCAACTGCACGTGCCTCACACTATTACAGAGCCTCCACCAGCTTCAACAGTCCCCTGCTGACATGCAGGTTCCGTGGATTCATGAGGGCCGGCCGAAGTGGCCGTCAGGTTAAAGGCGCTGCAGTCTGGAACCGCAGGACCGCTACGGTCGCGGGTTCGAATCCTGCCTCGGGCATGGATGTTTGTGATGTCCTTAGGTTAGTTAGGTTTAACTAGTTCTAAGTTCTAGGGGACTAATGACCTCAGACGTTAAGTCCCATAGTGCTGAGAGCCATTTGAACCATTTTTTGATTCATGAGGTTGTCTCACCAGGCAACATTTTTCCAGTCAACAACAGTGCAATGTCGGCGTTGTCTGGCCCAGGCGACGCGTAAGGCTTTGTTTCGTGCAGTCGCCAAGGCTACCGAGTACGCTTTCGGCTGCGAAAGCCCATATCGATGATGTTTTGTCGAATGCCTCGCACACTGAGACTTGTTGATGGCCCAGCATTGAAATCTGCAGCAATTTGCGGAAGGATTGCACTTCTGTCACGTTGAACGATTCTCTTCAGTCGTCGTTGTGCACTTTCTTGCAGGATCCGGCCGCAGCTATGTCGGAGATTCGATGTTTTACCGGATTCCTGATATTCACGGTACAGTAGTGAAATGTTCCTTCGGAAAAATCCCAACTTCATAGCTTACAAGGAGATGCTGTGTCCCATCGCTCGTGCGCCGACTGCAACAACATGTTCTAAGTCACTTAAATCTTCATAACCTGCCATTATAGCGGCAGTAACCGATTTAACAACTGTGCCAGATACTTGTTGTCTTACATAGGCGGTGCCGACCGCAGCGGCGTATCCTGCCTGTTTGCATATCTCTATATTTGAATACGCATCGCTACGCCAGTTTCTTTGGAGCCTCAGTTTATAATGGAGCATTACGGATATCAGTTAGATGACAAGAATAAAAGTAAACACTCAGAGTCTCGCTAGACAACCCACCATCACTGTGTTGCAGCACCGACGACAGTGGCGGCGCCGCCGCCTGAGGCTGAGGAGGCGGTCGTGGCGGCCGTGTCTCTGGACGCTGAGGCGCCGGCAGCGGCCAACCGCAGCCAGTCCGCCGTCTGCACCGTGGCCGGCGTCGAGTACGAGCACGGGCAGCAGGTAGGCCGACAGTCTACTGCACGGGTCTCCAAACTTTTTTACTCCGCGGGCCACACTGACTCCTCCACGAAGTCATAAGGGCCAAGATCTACCTAGTGGGATTAAAGCACCCTAGCACTCCACGATCACCGTAATGTAAGGCTACAGGAAAGATGAAATCGCAAAAATCTAGGGTTGTGGGAATTGCTAGCACTGAAACGAACTACGATTTTTATTTAATTACATAATTTTGATTGGTGGACGCACCTGACCGAAATTCTGGCGTATTTTATTCTGGCGAATTTCACTGACAAAAAAGTATGTCACTGCACATTCTTCACGAAAGCGTACTGCAAAGTTAACGAAATCTCAAAATCATTGCTAGCAACACTATTACTGCAAGACGTAACAGAGCTAGAGTATGTCAACGCATTGTTATTTCAAGCGGCGCAACATTAAGTTTACTTATGTAGTCTTGCAGCGAGTAGCAGAACCAGAGCATATATTTGATAGTTCTGTTGCGTGATTGTGTCTATGTTGCGAGTGTCTTACAAGTTATTTTAGTGTTTTATGCGCTGTACTAGTAGGTGAGACGACGAAGTGTGGGACAATTCAAATTCTGAATTCGAAGAGACAAGGAAAATCTGAAAATCTAAATACGTATAGCACGACTTGAGTATTTTTTTCACTGTATTTTTAGTGAAACTACAGTGTGATTGTGAGTATTTAATTTAGTAATTAAAATATCTTAAAAATAAATTCATTGCGTTTTCTTTAGGCAGACTACTCCCTAGTTTTATTAGTATTAAATAGCATAATTTTATTTTCAGGTTACAATCTTTTGTGAAGTTCTGTACAAATATGGAAAAGAAACGAAAGGTTGACAGTGAATGTAGAATTTTTAAAGAGCAGTGGGGATGTCAATATTTTGTGGTGGAGTCAAGCAACAAACCAATGTTTATTATTTGCAATGAAGCAATATTAGTCTTCAAAGAATACAATATAAAACATCATTATGAGACGAAGCATTCTCAGAATTACACCAAGTTTACAGGATAGGAACGATTAGAAATGTATGAGTCTCTGAAACGCCGTCTATCGTATTGGTCGCCATAGGCCTCAAAACTCAATTGTTGGCATTATAGGTACCACGGGCCGGATACCGGGGATGTCCGGCCAGCTAACGCGGGCCGGTTTCGGCCCGCGGCCCGTAGTTTGGAGACCCCTGGTCTAGTGCATTGCGCTGCAACACTTGACAACGGACTCTCTCTTACTTACTGTTATTAACTGTGTTTTGCCAACGGCCTTGCCGCAGTGGTAACACCGGTTCCCGTCAGATCACCGAAGCACTGTCGAGCTAGGCTAGTACTTGGATGGGTGACCATTCGCTCTGCCGAGCGGTGTTGGCAAGTGGGGAGCCCACACCTCTTGTGCTACAAAACTGAGGAGCTACACTACTGGCCATTAAAATTGCTACATCAAGAAGAAATGCAGATGATAAACGGGTATTCATTGGACAAATACACTCCTGGAAATGGAAAAAAGAACACATTGAGACCGGTGTGTCAGACCCACCATACTTGCTCCGGACACTGCGAGAGGGCTGTACAAGCAATGATCACACGCACGGCACAGCGGACACACCAGGAACCGCGGTGTTGGCCGTCGAATGGCGCTAGCTGCGCATCATTTGTGCACCGCCGCCGTCAGTGTCAGCCAGTTTGCCGTGGCATACGGAGCTCCATCGCAGTCTTTAACACTGGTAGCATGCCGCGACAGCGTGGACGTGAACCGTATGTGCAGTTGACGGACTTTGAGCGAGGGCGTATAGTGGGCATGCGGGAGGCCGGGTGGACGTACCGCCGAATTGCTCAACACGTGGGGCGTGAGGTCTCCACAGTACATCGATGTTGTCGCCAGTGGTCGGCGGAAGGTGCACGTGCCCGTCGACCTGGGACCGGACCGCAGCGACGCACGGATGCACGCCAAGACCGTAGGATTCTACGCAGTGCCGTAGGGGACCGCACCGCCACTTCCCAGCAAATTAGGGACACTGTTGCTCCTGGGGTATCGGCGAGGACCATTCGCAACCGTCTCCATGAAGCTGGGCTACGGTCCCGCACACCGTTAGGCCGTCTTCCGCTCACGCCCCAACATCGTGCAGCCCGCCTCCAGTGGTGTCGCGACAGGCGTGAATGGAGGGACGAATGGAGACGTGTCGTCTTCAGCGATGAGAGTCGCTTCTGCCTTGGTGCCAATGATGGTCGTATGCGTGTTTGGCGCCGTGCAGGTGATCGCCACAATCAGGACTGCATACGACCGAGGCACACAGGGCCAACACCCGGCATCATGGTGTGGGGAGCGATCTCCTACACTGGCCGTACACCACTGGTGATCGTCGAGGGGACACTGAATAGTGCACGGTACATCCAAACCGTCATCGAACCCATCGTTCTACCATTCCTAGACCGGCAAGGGAACTTGCTGTTCCAACAGGACAATGCACGTCCGCATGTATCCCGTGCCACCCAACGTGCTCTAGAAGGTGTAAGTCAACTACCCTGGCCAGCAAGATCTCCGGATCTGTCCCCCATTGAGCATGTTTGGGACTGGATGAAGCGTCGTCTCACGCGGTCTGCACGTCCAGCACGAACGCTGGTCCAACTGAGGCGCCAGGTGGAAATGGCATGGCAAGCCGTTCCACAGGACTACATCCAGCATCTCTACGATCGTCTCCATGGGAGAATAGCAGCCTGCATTGCTGCGAAAGGTGGATATACACTGTACTAGTGCCGACATTGTGCATTTTCTGTTGCCTGTGTCTATGTGCCTGTGGTTCTGTCAGTGTGATCATGTGATCATGTGATGTATGTGTCAATAAAGTTTCCCCTTCCTGGGACAATGAATTCACGGTGTTCTTATTTCAATTTCCAGGAGTGTATATTATACTAGAACTGACATGTGATTACATTTTCACGCAATTTGGGAGCATAGATCCCGAGAAATCAGTACCCAGAATAACCACCTCTGGCCGTAATAGCGGCCTTGATACGCCTCGGCATTGAGTCAAACAGAGCTTGGATGGCGTGTACAGGTACAGCTGCCCATTCAGCTTCAACACGATACCACAGCTCATCAAGAGTAGTGACTGGCGTATTGTGACGAGCCAATTGCTCGACCACCATAGACCAGACGTTTTCAGTTGGTGAGAGATCTGGAGAATGTGCTGGCTAGGGCAGTAGTCGAACGTTTTCTGTGTCCAGAAAGGCCCGTACAGGACCTGCAACATGCTGAAATGTAGGGTTTCGTAGGGATCGAATGAAGGGTAGAGCCACGGGTCGTAAGACATCTGAAATGTAACGTCCACTGTTCAAACTGCCGTCAATGCGAACAAGACGTGACAGAGGCGTGTAACCAATGGCATCCCGTATCATCACGCCGGGAGATACGCCAGTATGGCGATGACGAATACACGCTTCCAATGCGCGTTCACCGCGGTGTCGCCAAACACGGATGCGATCAGTATGATGTTGTAAACAGAACCTGGATTCATTCGAAAAAATGACGTTTTGCCATTCGTGTAACCAATGGCACCCCATATCATCACGCCGGGAGATACGCCAGTATGGCGATGACGAATACACGCTTCCAATGCGCGTTCACCGCGGTGTCGCCAAACACGGATGCGATCATCATGATGTTGTAAACAGAACCTGGATTCATCCGAAAAAATGACGTTTTGCCATTCATGCATCCAGGTTCGTCGTTGAGTACACCATCGCAGGCGCTCCTGTCTGTGATGCAGCGTCAAGGGTAACCGCAGCCATGGTCTCCGAGCTGATAGTCCATGCTGCTGCAATAGTCGTCGAACTGTTCGTGCAGATGGTTGTTGTCTTGCAAACGTCCCCATCTGGTGACTCAGGGGTCGATACGTGGCTGCACGATCCGTTACAGCCATGCGGATAAGATGCCTGTCATCTCGACTGCTAGTGATACGAGGCCGTTGGGATCTAGCACGGCGTTATGTATTACCGTCCTGTACCCACCGATTTCATATTTTGCTAACAGACATTGGATCTCGATCAACGCGAGCAGCAATGTCGCGATACGATAAACCGCAATCGCGATTGGCTACAGCCCGACCTTTATCAAAGTCGGAAACGCGATGGTACGCATTTCTCCTCCTTACACGAGGCATCACAACAACGTCTCACCAGGCAACGCCGGTCAACTGCTGTTTGTGTTTGAGAAATCGGTTGGAAACTTTCCTCATGTCATCACGTTGTAGGTGTCGCCACCGGCGCCAACCTTGTGTGAATGCTCTGAAAAGCTGATCATTTGTATATCACAGCATCTCCTTCCTCTCGGTTAAATTTCGCGTCTGTAGTACGTCATCTTCGTGGTGTAGTAATTTTAATGGCCAGTAGTGTATTTGATTGAGAAGTAGCGGCTCCGGTCTCGGAAACTGTTATACGGCCGGGAGAGCGGTGTGCTCACCACATGCCCCCCCCATATCCGCATCCAGTGACTCCTATGAGCTGAGGATAACACGGCCCCCGGTCGGTACCTTTGGGCCTTCATGGCCCGCTCGGTAGGAGTTTAGTTTTAGTTTTTTATTAACTGTATTTTGCAACTTTATGTGCGTATGGCGACTTAAAACAAGCAAAGATTGCCGAATTCTGCCTGTGAAGTTAAGTCTAGGCCAACCATGTGACTGATCCGAATCTGATAGGTGGTCGTGTCAAGAAAGCTTTGTTAGTGTAAGGAGTGAAATGAGTTGCTCTTCGCGTAATGATAACAACTGTGGAGCTACTCGCAGGATACTAAGTGTCTCAGTTTGTAAAAGAGTGTCTGCTAGCCATATAAAACTCCATATTAAGTCCGATGGCGCATTAAAAATGGGTGCTGGTGTCATTGTTGTTACTTCGGGCCTATTCATGGAATTATTCCTATCCGAAACAACTGTACTAAATTTTTATTACTGAAGTCGTGCAAAACCCTGTTTCAAGGCCTCAACGCCTAATTCAGGTGCAACCTAAACTCAGTGCAATGTGTACATGTCCAACTTAAAAGGCAGCACATCTGCCATGAGTAACTCATCCAGAGGGATTATGGGGAAGTGCCCAAGCTAAAACCGCCTTTCAAATGCGCCTGGCGTATGTCAATCGTATGTTGCAAGCGCCAGCGAGGGCCTACAGTGGAGAACCAACTGATGCCAAGTTTGCACAGCGCTGTCACTGCTAGGCAGCACGCAAATTAACACGAAAATTACTCGTAGTAAGCCCAAGGGACTCATCGTGCCGTTGGTAGACGGGACAAGCTGCCGCTTTCTTTACAGCATGGACACGTGCTCTTTGTAATGATTTCAGTTGCACCTGCGGATGGAGCTGAGACCCCGAAACTAGGTTCTGTAAGACTTCAGTAATAAAATTTTTGTTCAACCGGAGCGAAAGTTTCAATTATGAGCAATATATATAAGTGTTATGGATGCCCCACAAACAGAAATTTATACTGTTCATGGAGGTTAGAATCGCTTGAGAAGGAATGAAGAATATTATTGATTAAAGATTTTAACAGTCTTAGTAGCAAACTGTCACAAATTATTTGTGAGAATTTCCAAGTGAGACTGGTGAAATAAGTTTTCTTACAAAGTGTGTAACTGCGGCATCTCTCATGAGAACGTGTCACCTATTATAATTCTGTATTAACTTCTCAACGTACGAACTTGAACAACGGCGAATAAGTGCTCAACAGGTCTCTGACAACTCGTCAACTAGATCTGACTGCGAAGCAATCCATGCGACCCTCGGTATTTTCTAACTGCTACCGGACACAGTATATAACAGAACTATGCAGGCTATCAAATGGCTCTGAGCGCTATTGGACTTAACATCTGAGGTAATCAGGCCCCTAGAACTTAGAACTACTTAAACCTAACTAACCTAAGGACATCACACACATCCATGCCCGAGGCAGGATTCGAACCTGCGACCGTAGCGGTCGCGCGGTTCCATACTGAAGCGCCTAGAACCGCTCGGCCACTCAGGCCTGCAGCAGTACGTACTCGTCCGTGGGGCATATTTGTACCCTAGAATGAATGTAGCACACACTATTCTCCTCTAAACTCAGCACATTTACTGCCTGCAGAGGGCCATCTGATTCTCGATGAGCGTGAAACATGAATCACTAACACTAATCGCAGCGTACGCACGTATTACACCATGCTGCCACTGAACACAGCTCTTTAATGTGTTGGATATTTTTGCGACTGTGTAAGACACCGAGCATAGTACCTCTACTGAGCCATCACACCGCGCAGTGGTTACATTACAAGCAATGTCTACGTTTGACACACTAAGCTGAAACCTTCTGGTAAATTAAAACTGTGTGCCAAATAGCGGCTCAACACGGAATGTTAAGTCCCATAGTGCTCAGAACCATTTGACGTACTCGTGGTGAACAACCACAGCCATTTGAAAAGGACTGCGTTATGGGACTATGGGAACCTGGATGGAGATATCCATGGGTTGGTGCACGTGTTGGGCAAAATACAGCGACGCTGTGTTGCTGTATTCAGCAACGGACTATGGAACTTTCCCACATCAGTTCCGGACGTCCAAGCAGTGCAGACGCCCAGAAGATCGACGCGTTGTGAGAGCAGTAGTGGCCGATTGAACATCATCCAAATAAGAAATGTGGCAAATGTAGCACCTGATGGGTCACCAAAGACAGCTGGCAACGGCCTGCTTGCAGAAGGACTAAGATCGCATGTGGCTCTAGCCAGCCCTATTAATGACACCGGAGGTGCCGTGCTTGGAGGTTTCGTGGTATCATAATGGATGGATGGATGGATGGAGAGGGTCGTGTGCCCATACAATCCTCTCCAACCATCCATCCACTAATGACACCGCGACACCTCCAAGGACAGCAACACTGGTGTCGTGAGAGTCGATTGTTGTCTTGAGTGAAGAGACCAGGCTCTGCCTGTAAGCTGGTGATGGGCGTATGCTTATACACTGTTGACCTGGTGAACCCGCCTATTACGGCAGGTATCAGCAAACGACACACAGATCCCATCCAACGTGTCGCGGTTTGTGGTGGCAGAGGGCGTCAGTTACAATTCGCGCTCACATCTGATGGTTCCGCAGGGAAAGTAACCAGTGCCTGGTACAGGCATAGGTTGTTATGCCCGTGCGACTGCTGTTTATTCGACAGGAAGTTTACGTGCGTTTCCAGCAAAACAATATACGTCCACACACGGCTGCTGCAACACATCGTGTTTTTATTGGTGTATATCAACTGCCCTGGCCTGCTGGGTCACCACATCTCTCGCCAGTTGAAGATGTGTGGCGCATGGTGCAGCGAGAACTTAATCGTTCTCCAGAGCCATCAAGAACCATTGCCTAATTACAACAAATGGTGCAACACGCTTGTGACAATCCATTGCAGCATTCATTCTGCACCTTTACGATTGTTTGCATGAGAGAATACATAACTGCGTAGCCGGCAGAGAAGACAGGGAGAGGGGTAAACTATGTACTGATGCCACTGTTTAGGCGCCGTCTACTGTGATATGTGCGCTTCATTAGGTCTGAATTTCTTATCAATAAAATAGCTTTGTACTTGAAGGTATTGCATTTTTTTCCGGCACTTTATTTACGAGAGGCTCAGTAATCACTAGGTGACGACAAACATGAAATAGTAACATTTTGGGCTGATGTAACGAGGCATTTAACAATATTTAAATAACTGACCATTGACCAGTGTGATGAGGATAATACACGCCTCGAGATTTTCTCATTTGAAAGGCAACTTCTTGCAGTAAATCTAAAATTTTGCGAATATCTTTCGTTGTTGAAGTTACCTCCATACAGTTCTTTCTATTCGCTGCTGTATCGAAATCCCACTGGCATTAACAACACCGTATGTTTCGTTTCCGACCACTGATATAAACATGTGTTGGAGTAAGAACACTAACTGTTTTCTTTTCTTACTCTTTCCCTCATCGACTGTAAATGTTCTGGGCTAAAGTGTTTTTATATTAGATTTTATCTGATAACTCTGCAACGTACCGTCCACGTAAGTATTGTCGCATGCCCATAACCAAAAATGATGTTTGTCTCTTTACCTTCACCTTTTCTGGTAATGAAAAAAGAGATATTCTCACAAATCTACTTGGAAATGTCATTTGTGCGCTCTGAAACTTTTTCTACCGGAATGGCTAAGTTTTGTATTGCGTGTCTGGAAGCCACGGCAGACAGTATCGTCACGTTTCACTAGGCTTGCGAAATATGAAGCCTTAACAGCAAATCGTGCAGTAATTACGCGCGTGTATGATGACATTTTTAAAGCTTAATCCCACTGGTGGAAAATTTAGATTTATTCCCAATCTGTTAGATTATGTCAAGATCACTTACCTTCTCTCGTACCATAAATGCGAGTGTTGGCACCGTACGGTACCACGAAAGACATTGAGGTAATACAACGGTTACTTCTTTCCTGATCTCTTACCAGTTTATGTTTTCTTTTTACTGTGTTTGTCGAATTTGAATAAAATGTATTCGATCTTTGTTTCAAGTATGTCGGTGGCGACTGGTAATAAACGAAGATATTTTCCTGGATTTTTTGATAATCTTTTTGTCTCCGATGGTGAATGTCCCTCTAAGAGTGCAGTGGTCACTGTACGCTCTCTCACTAGCGATATTCAAGAAAATAGCGATCTGAGTGTTTCCAGATAGCCGTGTTTCCAGATAGCCTGACACATTTCTATCGCTTTTGGAATGTTTAACAAGTCGTTCGAGAGATTTGTCTGTCAGTGTTTCCAGTACAATATAAACAGGCAATGAAAGTAAAGTCATTTCTATAAATAGGGCAACACGTTCCCCCGTCATGAGCAATTTTAAGTTTCGACTCCTTTGCTGAGATTCTCTTCAACTGTGTTCTTGTGTCCACAGTCTTGAAAGCGTCCACATATTGAAGTGTGTTCTCCGGAGTTTTCCCAGCAGAAATCTTTCTCACGTTCTCAGGTTACGTCGTCGTTATTGGTTAGGTACTAATGGCAAGCAAAACGGAGGAAAGCTTCGAGAAGGTATCAGAAACAAAAATATTATATTTATTGAATTGTCGAGGGGTTTTCACTATATTCCCTCGCGTCGTGGCTTGTTAGTTACTTCCTTGATTACTGGAGGCCATGAACCCGGAGTCCGGAAACATTACTCCGATATATTAGCCGCAATTGCGAATAATTTTGACATCAGCTGCATTAGGTATAGAAAGGGTACCTATTGTTGAGACATGAAACTTTGTACCGGACCGGAATTCGAACCCAGATTTGCTGCTTAACGCGTGCGATCGCCTGGACCATCTACGTCTTCTGTGTACGTTGCCAGGACTGCTCCAAACTTCTGTATGCCACAGTTTCTAAGCCCCATAGTGCTCGCAACTTTAGATGGATTCCAGCGACAGGTTTCAATGTTAGTAGTATCATTATTTTCGTCCGTGTAGGATATAATATCAATTTTTACAATGTCTGCTCCTTCAGACATGCACTCTTGATTGTTATTGGAAAGATTTCCGATTTCCAGTTTTCACTTATTTATACTTCGCCACATATGCAAGTTGCTTAAGGGGGTTAGGACGTCAAATGGGCCGTCTTGGAGCAGGAGAGGCATCACAGAACATTTTAATTTTCAGTGTCTATACTTTTACAAATAAATTCATAAAACTTTGTCAGCATCACCAGGAAGGATTTAGGATTCACACTAATTGCAGTGGAAGTTCGAAAACATAACAAAATAATTTTTTTACGTGTGAAATTTCATAATTTTTCACTTGCTAATGGCTGCATTTCTTGCTACTTTTCTTCATAAGTTAGAGAGATTCTTCGATGAATTTTGCACAGCATACATACCATACTTACAGGTGTATGAAACTCTAGAATTTATTTAATTTATCAAAAAACGAATGATCTGTTGTATTTTAAACTTCATGTTTAGAAAATACACATTTTTGTAGTTAATTACCTCAGTTTTTACCACAGGTTTTAAGAGATTTGGAAAATTCTAGAGTTTCATACACCTTTGAGTATGGTTTGTATGCTATGCAAAATTCATCGAACCATCTCTCTTACTTATGAAGGAAAGTGTACCTATAGCAACAAATGCTGCCATTAGCAAGTGAAAAAAATGATGAAATTTCACATGTAAAAAAAATTACTTCGTTATGTTTTCGAACTTCCACTGCTATGAGTGTGAATTCTGAATCCTTCCTGGTCATGCTGACAAAGTTTTATGAATTTATTTGTAAAAGTATAGACAGTGGAAATTAAAATTCCTGTGGTGCCTCTCCTGCTCCAAGTCGGCCCGTTTGACGTCCTACCGCCCTTAATAAACGACTACAGTATGGAGAGAAACCAACGATCCATATTAGGAAGGGTAAAATGGTTCTCTCTAACACTGACTGAAAAATTAAGTTTTCAAAACGATTTACGAATAATTTTACCTTTCCAGTCCATTACATAGCCAACAGCCTTACGGCAGTAGTAACACTGGTTCCCGTCAGATCACCGAAGTTAACCGCTGTCGGGCTTGGCTCTACACTTGGATGGGTGACCGTTCAGTTCTTCCGAGAGCAGTTAGGAAGCAAAAATGGTTCAAAGGGCTCTAAGCACTATGGGACTAAACATCTGAGGTCATCAGTCCCCTAGACTTAGAACTACTTAAACCTAGCTAACCTAAGGACATCACACACATCCATGTCCGGGGCAGGATTCGAACCTGCGACCGTAGCAGCAGCGCGGTTCTGGACTGAAGCGCCTAGAACCACTCGGCCACAACGACACACGAAGCAGGATGGATTCAGCCCATTCGAGGCCAATTGAGGAGCTACATGATTCAGAAGCAGTGGCTCCGGTCACGAAAGTTGCCAATGGCCAAGAGAGCAGCTTGCTGACCACATGCCCCTCGACATTGGCATCCAATGACACATGTCTGCTGAGGATGACACAGCGGTCGTTCCGCATCGTTGGGCCTTCCGAGTCCATATCGTCCTTATGTTCTTTTTGCAGGATACTGTTTATAGGCGCTGTGGAAACGAACCCATGTCAGTTGGCGATCACTATTTCTCTTATGAAGTCAATTAGCTATCCATGTAATTGTCACTTATACAGAAAGCTGAGACTACACGCTTTCCAGCATTGCTTGCTAGTACAAAATGGAATACAAACATCTATTCGTTTAAATGTGACTTACGCGTAAACTGTCGCGGAGTGTTGCCAGATCTGTAACCCAATAGACAGAGCAGCGGGAGACCACCCTCACAATATCTAAGGTGCAACTGAATTTAGGGTAGATAAAATGTAAGGAATTATGAAACCCACGAAGTTGTGCTGTAACGTGTGCAAGCAGAACAAATGTGCATATCGGAGACAACAGAGCGGTTGTGATTCACTTCTGCTGAACGTCATTATCAAGCTTAGCTGGCACAAACGGCAGGATAATGGTCATCGACCGAAACTAGTAGCGAATTGTGCAAAATAAATCATTTCTGTACCATGAATGAAGTATTACAGAATAATGTTGATAAATCATCTGATTACAGTGAACATTGGCACTCATTGGCCAGTTACAAACCATCAGAAGTCATCATTCAAAACAGGAGCTAATGAATGGCATAGTATTAACATAATTCACTTAGTTATAGTAATCATTGGCACTCATTGGCCAGTTACAAAGTATTCTTATATTTTTACAAAACATTATTCAGTATTATTCAGAAGTCATCATTCAAAACAAGAGTTAATTATTGAAATAGCATTAATGCATAAGTCATCATTCAGTATTACTCAGAACTCATCATTCAAGTGACATAGGACATATTTAAAATGTAACACACTGTAACTATTACTCAAGGTCTGTGATTAGAAAAACATCATTCAGTATTACTCAGAGCTCTCTTAAACTGGTAGCATTATTTGCGACTGTTAATACATTTTTTTTATACTAACAATGCATCGCGTTGAGATCGATAATTAATTACTGGGGCATAACAATATTTGCTTTTGAGTTATTGCTGCAAATAAAGATGTGTAACGTCATTCGTCATGAGTCAGCTGTAGCAAAGTTATGAAACAAGTAGAGTATATGTGATCACATTCATGAATGACACACACAGATGGGTAAAAATGCAAGTACTAGAACAGATTTAATGACCAACTGGTAATAGCATATTAATTTCGTGAATAATTTCTTGTGCAAAAAATACAAAATGGATTATTAAGCTGAAAGAGGAAACGCATATTATGCTGAAAAGTAGTGAACTTCGAATTAACAGGTAATGAAATGTGTATTAAATATATATGTTCTCTAGCTGTCCTTTCCAAAACCTTCAGTCATCATACCATGCGACGTAAGACATACTGTCAAAACGAACTGCAACAAATACCTAAATAGCTACATATCATTTCTTAACTAACAGTAAATATATAAACTTCATCATTATTTTCATCTGCAAAGAAAAACTTGATTATCATTACTATCATCACCTGCAAAGAGAAACTTCATTATCCATATCAACATAATTCCATTATTATCATCACCTGTAAAGAAAAACTTCATTATCCATATCACTATATTCTTCATCATTATTCATCACCATTCATTATCACCTGCAAAAAAGTCACTTCATTATTCATTATACAACTATTCATAGTATAGAGTTCCTTATTTCTAGCATATTTCATCACTAAAGCTAAGATGTGTAGTTATGTCTAACAGTCTGCATCAGTCGCCTCGTATTCTGAAAAAAAAAATTAGTTAAGACTGCTATCATACGATGTGTATAGTATATTCTTGTTAATGCTTGTTAATTCTGATCCATTTACTCTTCGTGATGAGGTATTGTATCTTCTTTCGGTCATTCCGAAGGTGAAATTCTCATTTCTGTTTAATGTATTTCTTTTACACGTTATTTCTTTCTCAAAATGATAAACAATGATTAATGTCTTGCATTTAAATCATATACCCATTAAATAAAAGCTGGTTTCTAGTGATATAATTGAGCATACAGCATAGCATCAAAGAAAACGTAATATGTCAAAAACATAGACAGTGTTCAGAGGCAAAAATGTACACAGAGTATCACAATGTAGCAGCAAACAAAAAAGGAAAGTAGTCACGATGTTGAGATATCATAAGGCAAAATGTCAAAGTCAACTGGTGTTTGTTATATCTTAAATATTTCATAGTGCATACAAACAAAATAGGAAAACAATCATACATACATGAAGAATGGAAAATGTGCACAGTCTGATGTCTAACGACAAGAAAAGCGACCTTCTTTGTGTTAGAACTGGATGTGAGGATTTGCCACCAAAAGCAACATATTCCAACCGCTTCCTCCTTCCATTTTAATGCATTACAGTGCCTGTATTTTCGATCCATGATTAACGTAGTCAGTTAATAGATCAAAAGCTTCTCATATCCCACGCGTAAAGGTACGACTTTGTTCTGCAGCCTTTAAATGACGCCGTGGCTGTGCGTCTTCAAGCGTTCAAATGGTTCAAATGGCTCTGAGCACTGTGCGACTTAACTTCTGAGGTCATCAGTCCCCTAGAACTTAGAACTACTTAAACCTAAGCAACCTAAGGACAGCATACACATCCATGCCCGAGGCAGGATTCGAACTTGCGAGCGTAGCGGTCGCTCGGCTCCAGACTGTAGCGCCCAGAACCGCTCGGCCACTCTGGCCGGCTCTTCAAGCGCCTTACCGAGCGAGGTGGCGCAGTGGTTAGCACACTGGACTCGCATTCCGGAGGACGACGGTAGAAACCCGCGTCCGGCCATCCTGATTTAGGTTTCCCGTGATTTCCCTAAATCGCTTCAGGCAAATGCCGGGATGGTTGCTTTGAAAGGGCACGGCCGACTTCCTACCCCATCCCTCCCTAATCGGAGCTTCTGCTCCGTCTCTAGTGGCTTCGTTGTCGACGGGACGTTAAACACTGATCTCCTCCTACCCCTTCAAGCGTCTTGGAAGCTGGGAGAGACGCCTGACGCTCAGCATCTAAAATGAGGCGGGCTCGTGACTGTTCTACTGTCTTCAGCTCTTAAGGTCTCCTCACATTCTGCATCCAAGTTCCGGCGGACATGAGATTGGATTCGAGGAACTTTCGCAGCTCGAGCCCTGTTAGAACCATCCGCTAAATCCCTCTTAAGTTTCCGAGGCTTGTAGTAATAGTTTTAAATATGGATCTAGGACTTACCGTCCGATTCCACTGTCGTATCTCGACGAAACCTCTGCAGCCAAAACTTTCCAGCTATGCCAGTAGGTGTAGGAACTCATATCATAAACCACGCGCACAATAAAATTGTATTTGCACTGTCACAGAATAATCTTTAGACACAAAGATTCGCCGAGCATCGCGTCAGTATCTTAATAATACTCAAAAAGATACAACTTTCTAAAGTAGCCTATGGCCTTTCTCAGGGTTCAAGCTAGTTCCATACCCAAGCTACTTCCATGCCCAAAATCAGTTCAGCGATTTACTCGTGGAAGCGTAACAGAGATACCTTGGCTTTTATAACATTAGTATGTCTCTGGACCTTTGTACTTTCTGTGCGACAATATCACACTTGATCATGTCTGGACGATAAGTGGTGGCAATAATAGGGAGCAGTTACTGTGACCAGGATACCGGAAAGAGCGTTACGTTGTCTGAGGAGCTTCTGAGGATTTACGAAGATATAACAATTAATAGTATTCGTACTTGATCCATCTCATCACCGTTACCGAGGTTTTCCACATGGCTTGCGTCCCTGAATTCTGAAGTAAAGTAATCCCCAAGCAAAGTTGCTATGGCCCTAAGTGTTGTTTTCTTATGTTTCAATCAATGTTCGGGCGAGATGCAACGTTCAGCATTAACAAATTTGATTGATTTCAATAGGCGAATGTAGTGTCTAGGATTCTCTTCCACGGTGCCTAAGGTGTGTCCAACATTAGATACATCACGCTGGGCACTTCTTTTATGAACTCCAGCCTTTATCAGCAGTAAATCATACTTTACCAGTCTCAGAATGTTTGGAGTATTATAGGGCGGGTGCGTAAGCGACTTCCTTGATAGGTATACTGAGAATTCTGGACTTGTTAGACGAAACGGAGCCAACATACTGAAAGGAAAATTCGGATGCTTAAAATGCACGCTAATAAAGAGTGCTACCTGGGCAGCTTATGTCATTTCTCGTCGACGCACGGGATGACACTGATATGCTGCTAATTGAAATATCGTGCTTGGTAGTAAACAACGATCGGCTGCCTTTCCGAAACGTTATCTAGTTCTAAGTAAGTCGGAAAAATTTCAGGATGCACAATGGTAAATGGTGTTATTGCTGCCTCCTAAAATTATAAACTGAACCAAAAACTGTACGATCGCCCTGCGGTGGGCTGCCCGTCGCCTGCCTCAGAGAGACCCCCGAGCTCGCTTTTAACTTTTCCTCCGACTGAAGGGCGCTCTGACCTCTTGGCTGATTAGCCATAATGAAGGGCCCTTCACAAATAATCGATAAAGGCGCCGGAGAGCTTTCCGGTATCCTAGACGCCAAGAGACGTTAATCTTCTATCTATAAATCATTGTATTAGCCACTCGGGCTGGCTTCTAAGTGGTGCATGCAGATTATACGCTAAGGGCTTTAATATTTCACCAGAGAAGCGCTGCTTCATAGTTGATAAAGATGATTCACGGCTGCAGGAATATTCCCAGAGCCTACGAACTACCGTTCTATCCCCTATAAAAGTAGCATGCTGAATACTTCGAGCGTGTTGCAGTATTAACAGCAGGAAGATAGAAAAAAAATCTAATTTTAAGTCTAATAGTCAGTTAGCCCGTCATGAGACAGAATAAGATTCTGCAAGTCAGACTTTGCTAAGGCTAGAACGAATCATTACTCTTCATTAATGTATCAAGTTTAACAGCAACAAACGAAGCTGCGGGCAAATGGCACTCTTCATGAAGTACTTCAACACTTAGCTTATTGTCTCCGAAATAAGAACCTCTTCGTATGAAACAATACCAGTTCACAATTTACACCTAAAAAATAAGCATCTCAGGTGTATGAACAATAGTTTTGTAGTTTTTATGTACGACGTGGAGGATATAAGATGAACATCAACAAAAGCAAAACTAGAATAATGGAACGTAGTCTAATTAAATCAAGGGGATGCTGAGGGAATTGGATTAGGAAATGAAACACTTAAAGTAGTAAAGGAGTTTTGCTATTTGGGGAGCAAAATAACTGACGATGGACGAAGTAGAGAGGAAAGAAAATGTAGACTGGCAATGGCAAGGAAAGCGTTTCTGAAGAAGAGAAATTTAGTAACATCGAGTGGATATTTAAGTGTCAGGAAGTCGTTTCTGAAAGTATTTGTATGGAGTGTAGCCATTTATGGAAGCGAAACGTGGACGATAAATAGTTTAGACAAGAAGAGAATGGAAGCTCTCGAAATGTGGTGCCACAGAAGAATGCTGAAGATTAGATGGGTAGATCACATAACTAATGAAGAGGTATTGAATAGAATTGGAGAGAAGAGAAATTTGTGGCACAACTTGACTAGGAGATGGGATCAGTTGGTGGGGCATATTCTGAGGCATCAAGGGATCACCAATTTAGTATTGGAGGGCAGCGTGGAGCGTAAAAATCGTAGAGGGAGGCCAAGAGATGAATACACTAAACAGATTCAGAAGGATGTAGGTTGCAGTAGGGAGTAGGAGATGAAGAAGCTTGCACAGGATAGAGTAGCATGGAGAGCTGCATCAAACCAGTCTCAGGACTGAAGACCACAACAACAACATGTACGACGTTAAGTATTAGCAGGCGAATTACATGGCAGACGGATGAAAAGTATCCCAGATCTTCGGTGTAAGAATTGTGCCAGATGTCCAGATGTTAGATGACCGAAAATTATCTTGAGTTACGGAACCAACGCTGGGAAACGACTATTTCGTTGGAATGCGGTGTTGAATGAGCAACCTGAGAAACAGCACACAGACGGCTGTGACCTCTCTGCAGAGCAATTTGCGCTGTTTACATTTCAAGATTAGACTTATAACGTGGTGCACTCAGGCTTCAAGACCTGCCAAAAATGCCTTTAAGATCTGGTGCAGTTGGATGTACTATGCGGAAATGGGAACGAGTCTACGGAGAAAATTTCGCCACAGGCGACATCTTATTTCTAAGATTTTTGTTACTGTGAATAAAAACACGAGAAACAAGGTCACTCAAGCATCAGAGAACTGGCCGCGGTTCTCGAGAAAGAAGTGTCTGCATTATACCGTTTAAGCCAGTGTAGGGCTAGGCGCAAATTGAGACGCGAATAGCTCGTGTGACGTGACACGACACTACAGCGCGACACGCACGTGCCGCACGAGTCGCGCGGGTGCAGCGCATATTGCGACGCGTACACCATAATTCGCACGCACCGACTGGCGACGCTCCGCGCTGACAGAACCGAAGCGCACGCAACCTGTTATCTTTCTCAAACGATTTTACAGACACTATTCACTGGAAATACATGATTTTTGCCATACGTGTAGCGTTATATGTCAGCTTCGTGGCGAAGTGCCCATTAGCTCGCTAAAGACCATTCTTATTGTGATGTACACATTTTAGTAAGGCACTACCCAAAACTCAAAAAGTTTGCAATGAAAATTAGGGGTCGCTATGATTTTGCGTTTGGTGAGTATTACACCATATGTTGGTGCGTATGAAATTCAGCTAACGTGCTGAATTTTTGTTTAGACATGGGAGGAGATCTATATCTGCCTCCGATCTCGAGAAAATGGATCCCATGTAGCGCGCTCACTTCCGATCTCACGCCCGCGAGGGTGAAATACTCGCAACATCTCTCATATCTCCTAAACAGCTCGAGACATCGAAACGAAAGTTTGGCGAATGATAGCACACAAACAGGAGAGTGTTTTGCCAATTATTAAACACACGGAACTTTCTTATCTACACTGCTGGCCACCGTAAATGCAACACCAAGAAAGACAAGAGGTAGCACAACAAAATTTATTTTGTAGATAACATGTTGACCAAGTATCAAATGATTACGTTTACAGACGTCTGTGACATGTGGTTCCTGCCAGAATCAGTAGCCAGAGTTGCCGCCATTGTTGGAAATCACCGCTGCCACACGTCTCGGCATTGAGTCAAAGAGACGTTGGATCTGTTCCTGGGGTACAGCAGCCCAAGCAGCTTCCACACGTTGCCAAAGATCATCTGGTGTGGCAGCTGGGGATGTAATCTGGGTCACTCGTTGAGCAACCATGGACCACATGTTTTCTATCGGCGAAAGATCCGGAGAGCGAGCCGGCCAGGGAAGCAATTCAATCTGGTTATTGACGAAGAAGCTTTGGAAAATGCGTGCCACGTGTGTTCGCGTATTATCCTGTTGAAATATGGCTGTGGCCGAGCCCTGAAGGTAAGGAAGGACAACTGGCTCCAGCACCTCGGATATGTAGCGCCGGCTATTTAAAGTACCGGCAATGCGTACTAGAGGCGTGCGAGAGTAATATCCAATACCGCCCCATACCATAATACCCGGTGCAAGACCAGTGTGGTGGTGCATAATGCAGCTGTCCAGCATCCTCTCTCCACGGTGTCTCCACACTCGATTCCGACCATCGTGGTGCTGCAGACAGAAGCGTGCCTCGTCAGTAAAGACAACGTCATTCCATTCTGCCGTCCACATCCGTCTGTCATCACACCATTGGCGACGGAGACGTCTGTGGGTCTGCGTCAATAGTAGACGAAGCAATGGACGTCTTGCGGACAGACCACTCTGCTGTAAACGGCGTCGAATGTTACACGCAGATACTGGATGATGCGTTACAGACGCAATGTGCTGTGCTATGGTTCGGGATGTCACTGAGTGACCCGTCACTGCCATGCGCACAGTTTGCCTATCAGCACGTGCAGTGGTTCACCGAGGTGAATGCGATCGACCACGTCGGTCCGTCGTACCCTCCTGCATCCAACGGTCACATATCCGCATTACAGTTGTTTGGTTTCGTCCAACACGACTAGCGATTTCTCTCTATGATAATCCACAATCTCGGTAAGCCACTATCCTTCCTCTGTCGAACTCGGATACTTGATCAAAAGATGTTCGCTGTTGTCTACGAGGCATAACTGATCGTCTTGTGAAACAACCATAAGGTAAACACACGTGCCGAACGTACACTCGTCGAAATCGCCAAGCCTTAAATGGCGCTATGAGGTGGCGCCACAGGCGCGCGGGATGTGCGTCTGCGCTGAAATTCTAATCAGTTGCATATCTCATCGCTGCGAACTCATGGTGTAAATTTCACTTGATTCGGATGCTTCCTTCAGGGTGTTGCATTTACGGTGGCCAGCAGTGTATGTATCGGTACTTATACTTCCCTTTTTATTTATTTCACTCCAGTGACTGTAATTTTTTAAGAGTTATCGACAGCTAGCGAAACAAGACCTTCCTAGTATGAATATAAATACGAAATTTTTTCTTTTATGTTACTGCAAACCGACACTATGAGGTCTTTCGTAAGCTTTGGAGGTCTGTGATTGCCAATCACTTGTTTAATGAGGCACTCCGTTTCGGAATTCTGTCTCATTAGCTGCTGTGAGATAAGTTTGACAAATTACACTGTGACAAAGAAGTACAATTAAACCAGTCACCAAGAGAAATGTGGCCGTTACTCCCAAACGGTGATGCTTCTTCGAATGAGAAAAGGCTAACAACTCACACAAAAATAGATTGCCAATTCTGTTGGAATTTTGGTGGAATCCCCGTAACCCATCGTATTTTTAACACTGAGCGACTGGAATGAAAACTTACCAAAGGATTTTATCCTTCTCTTGTTCTGAGCAGTATTAAAATAATGACGAGCGTTTCTTCCGGCGGAATGATAGGCACATGCCAGATACTGGTTACTCACCTACGGCTTGACAAACTGACAGTGTGTGATCGCGAATAAAATAGTTATTTAGAAAAAAATACGACTGATCGGTCGGACAACACAATGGTCAGTGTATTGTCAGCAGCGGAGGATAATGCGCGTGACAGGAATGCACAAACTAGCCATGTGTGCTTTGTGAGTTGGAGTTCGAAAAATATTGTCATGAACGTAGATCTGCCTTCGTCATCTGTACATTTCAACAAATTAAATATATCTAATCATAACACTCTTTTAGGATATTCCTACTTTCGTAACAATACCGATCATTTCTTCATTTGTGTAACCTGTTGTATAATTAGTTTATTAATGCTGGTAATGTGCATGCAACAATTGAAATGCTTTTTCTCATCACGGCGAACCAATTAAAACATTCTACACGTAGCCTGGGCTTGTATACACTAATATACACTTTTATATGCGGTCCGTCTGGCAACTAAGTGGAAGACTGTTTGTTTCACGCCATTCGCTTTTCACTTTTTATGAAGTATCTTTAGTGGCCTGTAAAGCTAATACTTATTTGTTTCATGTATACAATAAATGCTTTGCATGAAAATTCGAGTTATGCTGCTGCATTATAGTTTTTGTTACTCTCTCATTTTTAAGTAACAATCAATATTTTGGAGTGTAAGATTCGTAAAGTTTAACTCATGGTTCTACTTACGATTTCGTGATCTTATTATTCTTTTTTATCACCCTGGGATTGCACTTAGTTGACCTCCTAACGCCAGGATGTCCGATGTTCACATTTTCGAGCACAATTCGATTGGACATATCACCTTCATTCTTTCACTGTGTTAGTTCTGTTTGTTCGCTCTATGTAGTGTTGTCAAGTGTAGCTGTGTGTTGCGCATTCCTCTTCTGATTGTCCTGTTGCGTCTGTATATGGGTTGATATTCGTTTGTTAGATGTGAGCGTGTATTATTGTATGTGGTACGTTCAGCGTTAGGAAAAAGGTCGAATTCTGAGTGGAGGGAGTCGCAGTTATTTAATTATTTTAATGTCTGTCGTGGTATATGAATTGGCCGTCCCCCCTCCCCTTCCCACCATATCGTCCACCGCCCCGGCTGAATATGGAAATTTTGAGACTTCCTTGAGACCAAGCTGTGTATCTGTATTCTCTATTAATTTAGGATTACATTTCAAACAAATAAAACACAGCATTAGGGCAGTCATAAACACAAGGAAAAGGATAAGTTACGTTCAAATTCTGGAGTACTAGGAACGTATCCTAAAGGTAAATATTTTTAAACTCACAACACTTTATTGTAAAGGTTTTACATTAACTAAATAGCCGTAACTAAAAGCATCATTAATTACAACACTGTTCAACCATCTGTTACAAGAGACGGCCACAATACGCACCCCAGTGTTAAGCTGACAGCGGCCGCTTGCACTAGCAGTTCGATTACAGGATGGTGCAGGTGACTTGTAAAACAAGAAACGAACATACTATAACCACTAAAACACAATTATTGTGAAGCCCACCAGAATGAAAAAAATAATCGACCTAAATTCTAGCAGTTGTTAATTAAAGAATGTCTTGAGCACAACCAGAACCATTACATTTCTTTAAAATAAAGCTTTGAATTAAAAAAACACGTCTTTTCCTAAATGGTGTCGCAATAACGATGCAGCTGTTAATTTTCTCCTAAGAAATCGAACATAACGGTAACCGTCCAGTACCAAAACAGTTCACGAACGTTCACTGCCGTGAATTAATGAACCAATGATTCATACTTACAATAATTAATTTACAGTCTCTTTTGATATACCATAGTACCGCTTAAAACACACTGTAAAATCTAAACCACTAAAAGGCAATTTAAATAAATCCTAAAAACAACATTTAGTAGCAAAACAATTTTTGTACATTTGGTCAACATATTAGCTGGTAAACGTAACAAACAAGAAAAGATACATACTTAAAACTAATAAACGCCAATGAGAGTTGAACACTGGACGAGATTCCACTCAAACAATCAAACTACTGGCAAGGAAAAGGGTTTATTTCATAGACTTGCAGATGCTCACTCTTATAACTGCATAGTGAGGTTTGCCTTCATCAGGCAAAACACCTTACAGCGTGAAGCCAACTAAAGAAGCATAGCATCCACAGTACACTATACTTTGCGAGCCACCCAATTACACCGCCCAGTGCGGTTAGAAGGGCCGACTCAACTCGATGCAACGTGGTCCTTAGTTCCATACGGGACGGTGTATCCCAATACAAGCCCGTGTGAGCTAAGTCCGTGTAACACGGTTAAATAACACTTCACATTCTTAAACGTGCACTTCCGCTGATACACACTTCAGACATAACACTGCCAACACAGCCACACACAATGCTCGACGTTGATTGCTGTCTGTCACCATCATTAGGACACATTTCCAAGCCACGCCATCTAGTACCCGCCGCTAAACCAATAATCTAGGGGAGCACAGCAAGCTGCTCGATCTCCCAACTTACTTACTTTATTTATTTCTCAGGTAAAGACCTGCTGCCTGTTGTTATATATCACATCGTACATTGTGTGATTTTACATGTTGTTGTTGTTGTTGTGCTCTTCAGTCCTGAGACTGGTTTGATGCAGCGCTCCATGCTACTCTATCCTGTGCAAGCTTCTTCATCTCCCAGTACCTACTGCAAAATACATCCTTCTGAATCTGCTTAGTGTATTCATCTCTTGGTCTCCCTCTACGATTTTTACCCTCCACGCTGCCCTCCAATGCTAAATTTGTGATCCCTTGATGCCTCAAAACATGTCCTACCAACCGATCCCTTCTTCTAGTCAAGTTGTGCCACAAACTTCTCTTCTCCCCAATCCTATTCAATACCTCCTCATTAGTTACATGATATACCCACCTTATCATCAGCATTCTTCTGTAGCACCACATTTCGAAAGCTTCTATTCTCTTCTTGTCCAAACTAGTTATCGTCCATGTTTCACTTCCATACATGGCTACACTCCATACAAATACTTTCAGGAACGACTTCCTGACACTTAAATCTATACTCGAAGTTAACAAATTTCTCTTCTTCAGAAACGATTTCCTTGCCATTGCCAGTCTACATTTTATATCCTCTCTACTTCGACCATCATCAGTTATTTTACTCTCTAAATAGCAAAACTATTTTACTACTTTAAGTGTCTCATTTCCTAATCTAATTCCCTCAGCATCACCCGATTTAATTTGACTACACTCCATTATCCTCGTTTTGCTTTTGTTGATGTTCATCTTATATCCTCCCTTCAAGACACTGTCCATTCCGTTCAACTGCTCTTCCAAGTCCTTTGCTGTCTCTGACAGAATTACAATGTCATCGGCGAACCTCAAAGTTTTTACTTCTTCTCCATGAATTTTAATACCTACTCCGAATTTTTCTTTTGTTTCCTTTACTGCTTGCTCAATATACAAATTGAATAACACTGGGGATAGGCTACAACCCTGTCTCACTCCCTTCCCAACCACTACTTCCCTTTCATGCCCCTCGACCCTTATAACTGCCATCTGGTTTCTGTACAAATTGTAAATAGCCTTTCGCTCCCTGTATTTTACCCCTGCCACCTTCAGAATTTGAAAGAGAGTATTCCAGTTAACATTGTCAAAAGCTTTCTCTAAGTCTACAAATGCTAGAAACGTAGGTTTGCGTTTTCTTAATCTTTCTTCTAAGATAAGTCGTAAGGTCAGTATTGCCTCACGTGTTCCAGTATTTCTACGGAATCCAAACTGATCTTCCCCGAGCTCCGCTTCTACCAGTTTTTCCATTCGTCTGTAAAGAATTCGCGTTAGTATTTTTCAGCTGTGACTTATTAAACTGATAGTTCGGTAATTTTCACATCTGTCAACACCTGCTTTCTTTGGGATTGGAATTATTATATTCTTCTTGAAGTCTGAGAGTATTTCGCCTGTCTCATTCATCTTGCTCACCAGATGGTAGAGTTTTGTCAGGACTGGCTCTCCCAAGGCCATCAGTAGTTCTAATGGAATGTTGTCTACTCCCGGGGCCTTGTTTTGACTCAGGTCTTTCAGTGCTCTGTCAAACTCTTCACGTAGTATCTTATCTCCCATTTCGTCTTCATTTGTTATATTATACAAATTGAGTTTTATTACTAGTAATTTTTTTGTAGAGAAATTTTACAAAAGGATAAAATAAAAAAATTAAAAAAAACATATATGTAAATACAAATGGGTTAACACAATTATGTTTAAACTTGTTGCTAACTTAGATAATGATGATAAATAAGATAAATAATATTTTTGGATGCATTTTAAATTTATTGAAACTGTACGTAATGGAAGAAACAAGAGATGGCAATTTAACTTAGAGTGATGTGACAGTTCTTCCCTTTATACCTTCTGCGTATATGGTTACATCTGTTGTCTGGCCAGCGGTAATATTTAATTGAATATATTGAGTAGTTAGGTTATGATGTGTTTCCGCCGCGCGGGATTAGGCGAGTGGTCGCCGACACGGTAGCTCAGCATATTCGGTCAGAGCGTTGGTTTGCCTCTGTAATAAAAAATCTGAGTGAAAGGATCAACAACGAACTTGAACGGATGTCATGTGACGTCCTAAATGACCAAACATAACGATCAACAACGAACAAAATGGAAAAAAATAGCGGTCTAAGGCGCTGCAGTCGTGGACTGTGCGGCTGGTCCCAGCGGAGGTTGAAGTCCTCCCTCGGGCATGGGTGTGTGTGTTTGTCCTTGGGATAGTTTAGGTTAAGTAGTGTGTAAGCTTAGGGACTGATGACCTTAGCAGTTAAGTCCCATAAGATTTCACACACATTTTTGATGTGTTTTCAAACTTAAGGTAAGAGTGGAGATTGGAAGTTGATTTAAAATGTCTCCCAACTGTCACATTCTCTTTAACCGTCCAGAGCTGCACTTACCCCAGATGGTCTGTGTCTCGTCTCTTCATGCTTTGGGCTGTCAATGCTCTCCACCCAGCGGCGAGCGAAACGTCAAGCGAGGGGACAAAAAAATCACTTGAAGCGATTATAGATCGTCTCCGCAGATGAAGTCACTATTTACTCTGGTTATGCTCTATATAATTTTTTGTTTTTGGTTGGTCGGTTGGTTGGTTGGTTGGTTGGTTTGGGGGAGGGGACCAAGCAGCGAGGTCATCGGTCCCATCGGATTAGCGAAGGATGGGGAAGGAAGTCGGCCGTGCCCTTTCAGAGGAACCATCCCGCTATTTGCCTGAAGCGATTCTGGGAAATCACAGAAAACCTAAAACAGAAGGGCCGGACGCGGGTTTGAACCGTCGTCCTCCCGAATGCGAGGTTTCTGAGTTTTTCTATAACGTTAGAAGTTTTCTGTTGTAGTCGTCCATTCAAATAGTTTTCATATCCTGTTTCATGTTAAGTGGTTAATGCTTATGCTTTCTCAGGTGTGCAGAAGAGGTAGACTGGCTACTTTGATACTTCCAGTTCCTTATGTGTTCCTTGTATCTAGTACTAAAGTTCGTGCCTGTCGTCCCCAGACAGACTTATTCGCAATCGTAACATTCTAGTTCGTGTATACCACCCTCATGGTATTTGTCTGGTTTTTCTATTGTAGTATATAAATGTGTCTGGAATTGTCTCTTGTTTTGTGCGGAAGTTCTAATCCTTGATTCATCAAAATATTTACCATTCTCTGACTTGATTTATTTGCATTTGTATGTTAAGGTGTGCCATTTCTTTTTGTTATGTCGTGAATGTTCCCGTTCTGTGTATTTGTGTATACTGCAGTGTCTATGTTGTTTGCAAAGTTTTGTTGGGCGTGTGTCCTCTGCTTATTTTAATTTTTCTTTACCTATGTTCTGATTTTGCGGTTCATACTTTGCATTATATGGATGTTATATCCACTGTTTTTGCCTATGAGCTACATTTTTTGTACCCCTTTTCACAGTTGAATGTCATTTTCTCCTCTAAAAAAATTAGTTTGATTTCGGTTGCACGATAAATTACAGAACTTTAAAGGTTGTCGATCGAACTAAATGCCTAGAGATAACAATTTTGACCAACTTAAAATCGAACCATCATACAGAACACAGGGTGAAGACGAATCAAAAACGAGCAAGTTTTACTGGCAGAACCTTTAGAAGACGCAAGAAATCTACTGAAGAGCGTGCCTGCGATTCCTTTTTCCGTCCTTTTCTGGGTTATGCTTTGCGATATGAGATCGTTATCAGGCTTATTTGACGGAAGACATTTTAAGAGGTTCAACGAAGGGCAGTTCGTTTTGTCTTACTGTGAAGTAGGGGAGAGAGAATCACGAATATGATATACGAGCTGAGGTGGAAAGGCGGTTTTCGTTGCGGCGAGATGTTTCAATACCTACCTTCAACTCCAATCCAAAAACATTTTGTAGACTCCCACCTAATGGGAAGAAAATACCACGTTACAGTACACGGGAAATCAGATATGGAACAGAAAGTTTGTTCAATTTTCGCGTCTGCTATTAGAGTGATGCCATCGAAAAATAGTCTGAAAGTGGTTCGACGAGTGTGTAGACAGACATATTTCTGCTGGTCTGCTCACAGGCTGCTCATGTTACGTACAGAAAAGGCATTTGACGACAGTTCGGCGAGACTGTAATGTTGTGTGCTTTTTATGTGTAATACTTCGGTATTCGTGTGAGCCTTCTGGGATTCGGCAAGAGTAAGCGCATTCTGCCTGCCACACTATCGAACTCATAACTCGATTAATTCTAGCAGCTGTTGTAAGTAGGCTGTTTAGGTTTTTTTATTGGTAACGCCACCTCTGTATGAAAATCACTGGCTGTGCTGTGTGCAGTCTGTGGCTAGTTTGCATTGTTGTCTGCCATTGTAGTGTTGGGCAGCGGCAGCTGGATGTTAACAGCGCGTAGCGTTGCGCAGTTGGAGGTGAGCCGCCAGCAGTGGTGGATGTGGGGAGAGAGATGGCGGAGTTTTGTAATTTGTCATGAACTGCTATATATATTATGACTGTTGGGGTAAATACATTGGTTGTTCTCTATCAAAATCTTTCATTTGCTAACTATGCCTATCAGTAGTTAGTGCCTTCAGTACTTTGAATCTTTTATTTAGCTGGCAGTAGTGGCGCTCGCTGTATTGCAGTAGCTTGAGTAGCGAAGATTTTTGTGAGGTAAGTGATTTGTGAAAGGTATAGTTTAATGTTAGTCAGGGCCATTCTTTTGTAGGGATTTTTTGAAAGTCAGATTGCGTTGCGATAAAAATATTGTGTGTCAGTAAAAGCTTAGTCTTATATATAAACTGTTAAAAAAGGGGACGTTTCATACTGTTACATACCTTGTAGGCTTACAACACCGAATGATGCTGACAATAATATCCACTCACGCTGTTCACTTCGATAGCAGGTAGACTTTAATTACCAATAACTAAACCCCAAAAAATTCGCAATCAAAAGAAATGAAACTTATTATCCCTCCTGGAAAATCAAGAAATGTTCGAGATAATGGGACCTGGAAGGCCAACACATTGAATGCACAGGCTAATAGAGTTCAAAAAATGGTTCAAATGGCTCTGAGCACTATGGGACTCAACATCTTAGGTCATAAGTCCCCTAGAACTTAGAACTACTTAAACCTAACTAACCTAAGGACATCACACACACCCATGCCCGAGGCAGGATTCGAACCTGCGACCGTAGCAGTCCCGCGGTTCCGGACTGCAGCGCCAGAACCGCTAGACCGCCGCGGCCGGCAGGCTTATAGAGCCGCACGATGATATTTATTCGGAGAAATGGGTCAACTCACCAAATTGTTTTAGTAGACAGAAACGTTTGTATTCGTTAAAGTTACTCGTTAACTGACTGATTCAGAAAATGAAATGACTCACAGATCAAGGAAAACTATGATGACAGTTCACCATGTCATCGATAATGAAATTACTGCACATGGAATTATAGGCAGGAACAAACTACCCATTGTTGAGATAAAATTCCTGTATACATTCCGTGCACTGAATAAGTGCTGAACGCACCTGAATGCTCTGTGGAAGACTGCTACTCGAAAAGTTAATGATCGTTCCAGGTACAAGATATCTACCATAAAAAGGAAGCTGACGTCGTGGAATAAACACAAAAGTTGCGAGCTGCTCAGAAGAAAGGCACCGCAAATGCAAACCGTGACACTTTGACAAATAGAACAGGGAAAGAAGCGGCAGGCTGGGCTGAAGATCTCGCGATATGTCCACGATGTAACGCCCCCCAAATGGTGAACTCTACTCTGTCTGTTCCTGACCACTCTTCTTCGCTACTGGTCGAGGGGAGGAATCTCATGTTTTGCCATCGTGACAGCCGATAATTTCTCCTCACGTTCATAAATGCAAGAAAAGTCAGCAGAATTTTCTCCAGAGGTGCTTCTATTATTCTCTTACACTGACTAGGAATTGGTATTGGATGGGCTTTCACCCCGATTGGCGAAAAATTCGTCTGGGCGCAAAATGCAGGTAGGTCACACACTGTCTACGGCAGTATAGTAGTGGCTCTTTCTCTGCCCATGCTTCTATAAAAGACCAAAGCCATTTCTGTTTATCCCCAGTCGCCTTTCGCACAGCTCTGAGAAGGTGTGGTGCGGTACCACGGCCTGGTAGGATCGTTACCTGCGCCAGTATTCTCAGCTGTTATGTCCTTGAGGGAATTCAGGAAACGTCCAGGAAATCCACTTCTCTGTCACCCTACGTCCTAAGTTTGCAATTTACCTTTCTCACGACTTTCCAGCAACGGCGAATCAAACGAGTTCAATACTCAAGGCTTCACAAACTCTGCTTATCCATCCACAAAATTTCGGCTAAAACAACAGCAATAATTACGCTGTCGGAAAAAAGTAGTACACCTAGAAAGACAACCTCGATTTTGTTCAGATGATGGCATATGCCACCGGGGGGCGGGGGCGGGGGGAATAGTAGATGTACTGATAATGGTTTCAGTGTGGCCCGCCACTGAGAGCGTAGTGGCATAGCTACAAGAGCGCCATCTGTGTCTACACTTTAACAGAGAATACTCGCAGCCAGAAGGCTCAGTGAGGTACAAAGATGTGAAGTAGGCAGGCAACCATGTGACGGACACCTATTCGTGCTTCCTACAGGCAGCTGAGTAAGTTTAAATTGGGTCAAATTGTGGGTGGATAGCCGATTCAGAGGACTGCAACATAAGTTGGACGTGCTGTGTCAGTTGTGAAACGATGTTGGTATCTATGGTCATTGTCAATCACACAGACAAGATTCTAGATGTCCATACAGTACAGAGTCTCGCCAGGATCGTCATATTGTAAGGGCAGCAGTGGCAGATCGTACAGCTAGCACAGCACAGGTGAGAGGGATTGTGAGCCCAGACGTGTCAACACGAACTGTTGCGCACCAGTGGCACTACGGGCACACACTCTTCCAGTCCATCTTCCACTCACGCTGCAGCATCGACGTGCACAACTCGACTGGTGCCGTCAGAGGATCACTTGGATGGCTTGCACACAAGTGATGGTCGTTTGTATTGGGTCTCACTGTTTAGAGCAGGGCCGGCCAGAAATTCTGCACGCGTGCGGTGCTCCTGCACATGTGCAACTTCCGGGTTACAGCGTGCACGCCGCAGCCGCCAGTGTTCATGTAGTGCATGTTTCTACGCACAGGTGTCGCTTTATCCACTTGCTGGGATACTCTGTACCGGCGCATTCTAGTGTTCTTTCCACAGCTTGCAAGCTAACCATGGGAAGGTATTTCGTGTATTAAACATTTAAAATACTGTCACAGTCTACTCATTGAGGCGTCTACTTTTATGTTAACAGTATAACCCAGTAAGACAAGTAATACAGTTAACAACCGTGGGTTTTTATTAAGGCAGCACGTAAACACGCGCAATGTTTTTGATCTAGTATTTAAGAAAGAGAGCACTTATTCATGATTTCAGATAACATTGAAGTAATGCAAGGTTTCGTATAACTAATTCTCGGTGCCCTCAGTTACACCCACAATTTCTGTCTCACTGACCTCTGAACAGAATGATAACCGCAGACCTCTCGATGATCACCTGTTATTTCAATACCATTATTCCTATACCTTTCATCAGTTACGTCTGAAATCTGCATAATAACCGAAAATTAGATGAATGTTATGCTTTATCGACTTCAGCTGAGCGTAGCCCTTCACACATTAAAAAGAAAAAAAAAAAAAAACCTAAATGTAAGTATAAATTGGAACAATCGGTTTAATGGCCAATTTTCCTGATGATAATGTAACATGGAGAAGAATGAGGCAATAATGCACAGTTAGTAAACAATAATTTTTAATTATGAAAGGAATAAATCCAAACACGTTTATCACTGGTCATGAGAAATGATAATCCAGTTGATGTGTCTCATCCATTTTCTTAAGGACATTTAATTTTGCTTGCCGTTCTTCACTGTTGAGTACACTACACTCGTCTTTGTGATATGTATTGTAGTGTCTTTCAATTGAAAACTTACGCTGGCCGCCTATTATTCGGCGGCACAGCAAACATTGTGAGTTTTCACCAACGGCTACAAAAAAGAATTGCAGTTCCCAGTCATTTTTAAACGACTGAGAACATAGATCTCCCGTCCTTTGCTTTTTCACAGTACCTACCGCTTCTCAGTACTTCTCTGTTAAGGTTGCGGTTACCAAGGGTTAACGAGACTGGGTATGTTGCGCTCTTGCTTGTACCACATAAACAGGGAAGTGGAGCCGCCGCCGTTCATTTGGGACACATGTCTAATAACAGATGTCGCTGTCGCTCGCTGTGGCACACGTGCGCACTTGTGCAGCGTTTGGCCGGCCCTGGTTTAGAGGCACAAAAGGAGTGGGTGTTTTCAGCTCGTTACTAAATGCAAATAACTAGGAGGCAGAGTTGATAAGAGCTGAAAGAGTGCAGGTTCCAATAATATGCGGTACGGCACACTGTTAGAGAGAAGGATTATTATTCAAGAAACACATAGTACAGTGAAATTACTTATCTTCAGTAGTTTGTAGGACTGCAGCTGCGGCTAATAACTAATACAACATGTTCTCAGGGACTAAGCGTGATGGGCCCTCCTCAGAGAATCAATGCAAATATTACAGAACTGGTTGAGGGCCGATTATGAAAGTGCGTCTGCCTAGGTTGAGATCTAGTTAAGAAGTGGACGAGGCACACTCCAGTTCCGTCGAGCTGCACAGCCCGCTAGAGTGCGCTCTGCTCGCAGACGACGGGCTGCTGACCTTGTGTTGGCGCCGCGTTGTAGTAGTATCTGTGGCAATGATACTACAGTCTGTGTTTATGATGTGGATCTGGTGGGTTCTGTTTCGCAGAATCAGTTCGTTCACGACTCACTGGCCCCACCCACCCCAGACCTTACTGTGCAACAAGCTGCGGTTCTGGAGGGGACGTCAAGCAGCAGCCGGTACATGCAGAATACTGCAGACCCATTCTTTTTCCCGTTCTTCCAGCAGTACAGTGATGTTTTGTTCTAACAGAATAATGCTCGTCCGTACACTGTTCGTGAAATTTAACGCCGTCTGAAAGACGTGGCGCAACTTCCCTGCCCATTAAGATCTCGGTCTTGTGTCCAGTCTACACTTGTGGAATCTAATGGGACGAGAAGTGACTCATGCGACTCGTCAACCAACAGCTGTTGCAGAGCTACAAGAACAAGTGTAGTAGATGTGGTATAACGTATCCCATGAAAGTATTCACTATCAGTATGATTAACTGGATGACAGAGTCAGGGACTGCATTGCCACCTACGGATGCTACACCACATACAAGTGTGGGCGCTTCGGCATGAGTCGTTATCTGGTGCTTACTACCACTTGTGGTACTGATCTGTAAATGCAACGATTCAATGTTCTCCTTATGCACTGTTGCTGTCATCAGTGAACTGATAACTTCTAACCACTCCGTCATCAGGCCACAAGCGGCCCATCGGGACCATCCGACCGCCGTGTCATCCTCAGCTGAGGATGCGGACAGGAGCGGCGTGTGGTCAGCACACCACTCTCGTGGTTTTCTTTGACCGGAGCCGCTACAATTCGGTCGAGTAGCTCGTCAATTGGCATCCCGTGGAGGAGTGCACCCCGAAAAACGGCAATATCACCATCACATAGTGGCCCGGATGGTCAACCAGCCAAGTGCCGGCCACGCCCGACAGCGCTTAACTTAGGCGGTCTGACGGGAATCGGTGTATCCACTGCGGCAAGGCCGTTGCCCCAATACCTCTAAGGGTATGCAACAATCCTTTCTAAACTTTTCCCCCCCAGGAGTGTGTTTAGCGACACGTGACTCACGAGTTACGCCACATGACATTAGGCGCATTTCCTTTATTAACTATTCCAGAAGGCTTTTGAAAGTCCCTTATTTGATCTGGCACATTACCAGACACTGCATTTGATTTGACGTGTCCATTCCGTGTAACATATGTGCCACAACATTTCCGTTCGCTGCCAATACTGCGTACTCGTCAGCAGCTATTCCCAGAGCTAACGACGCTGGCGAACGCCCGCGCCACTCGTTATGGGCAGGCGCACACAGTGTCTGGCGCAGACCGACAGCCGTACAGCCGCGCAGCAGCTGTCGCGCGGCCCACGGCGGTCGTTGCCTGCGCAGCGCGGCGCGGCGCGCATCAAATATTTACGAGGTCGCGCGCTGATTGGCCGGCGCTCGCGTGCCGCGCTGCCGTGACTGGCCCGCACGCACGCTCTCCCTGCGTTTCGCGATCCCCGCCGATAGCGCGCGCGCGGCTATTTTCCCTGGGCGCCGCTGACGCCCGTGTTTGCAGCCCGTAATGGATGTCGATCGCCGATAGCCGCGTGGCCACCCCCACCGACACCCACCGCTTCTTTTTCCGTTCTACTGTGCGCGTCGCGAAGTCTGAGCTGAGAGAACTTAGGGCCGCATGACTGACATCTACATCTAGTGGTGTGCGTACTGTAAGACCTTCGGTACACTCACCATCAGATTATTTGACTTGTCGCTCTAACGTAGTAGGCGAGTGTCAGTAATATGTCTCGTGGTCTTATCGTCGCGTCTTTATCTTGTGCCGTTAGGTCAAACGATAGAAATGCCACTTGCACGCTTAGAGTAGCAGATTGACGGTGACCAACTTCAAACAGAACTTGATTAATTTTCAAACACATTTATTAAAATAACAACAAGCATAAGAATAATTTTACTCGGTTCTGGATGCTATTTACAATTGACAACCTGAAATTCCTTTGGTCTTGGTACGTTAATCTTATTCTCACATATCTCTGATACTTGACAAAGTGTCTATTCATTTATCTCCTTGGCTATTTACAGGAATATGGTAATCTTATTAGGCGCAGACTGAAGCTTGACTATAGACTGGTACAGACAAATGCAGACCAATGCAGACTGACTAATCAGAGGTCTGTACACTCGTTATAATACCTCGCGCGTTCAGGTATCACTGCTCGAGTGTGATCCGCTAGGAGAAAAGGTTCTACCTTAGCAGCAATCTCATTGGCTGCATTACATATTAATACGCGGATCGGCGGAAACACAATTTGGTCCGTCTCTAAGACAGCGCCATCTCGTAGTGCGGAGACGGACGAGCGCTGCGCCTGCGCTGTTGTGCTTAGCGGGGCGCGCTCTATTGGGAAAGTTGTGTACGCGCCGACTACGTGGAACTATGTACACAACACATCTACATATACATCTACATGGACACTGTGCAGATCAAATTTATTTATTTATTTAAGCTGATCAGATTAGGGCCAGTGTTCCACACATGCAGCATTTCACACATCAGAGTTACATCATGACAATAGTTTCAATAAGAAAATTAGATTACTCTAGTAACAATATGAATTAAGAGTAATGACTAAGACCTAATAAAGTAAACGCTGTCAGTATCTTTACAACAGGTGCTATACATACAAATTATGATAAAAACAATAATAATAACAGTAAAAAAATCAAATAATAATGATAAACGTGAGAAAAACTGGCAATAGTAATGAAGATTTGTGCAGATGTACATTAATATCTTGGTGTGTAAATTAGATGTTTACTAGTGTAGCGAGTTTTGGGGAAGGGAGATTTAAGGAGGGAGAAAGAAGTAATGAGGTGAAGTGCATTCATGTACAGAGGAAGGCATTACTGTTGCTTAAGTAGATACGTCATTGACTGTTTTTTGAAGCCGGACATGTTTTTAAGTTCTCTAACATAACGACGGATGTTATTCCAGAGTCGGGTTCTCGCTACTGTAAAGGACTTGGAGGAGGTGACTGAGCGATGCAGTGGAACAGAGAGGATTTTATTATGATGGGAACGTGTGTTTCTGTCATGCTGTTCCGACATAAGCCTTAAGGACGAGGAGAGATATGAGGGACAGTGTACATTTGTAAGGCAGTAGATGAGGCAGAGTGTATGGAAATCTCTGCGTTTGTCTGCACGCAGCCAGGACAATTTTGCATATGCTGGTGAAATGTGATAAAAAAAAAGTCGAACGTCACAGATATATTGCACGCAGGCATTCATGACCAGTTCCAGACGTCGCGAATTTTCCTGAGAGAGGCCTTGTAGGAGAATATCGCTGTAGTCAATGATTGGGAGTATAATCGTTTGTACTAATTTCTTTTTCAGATCGAAAGAGAAGAGTTTTTTTATATTTTTTTAGGACATCAATGGATGCTAATGCTTTTTTGCACACTGCAGTTACGTGCTCTGTCCAATTTAGATTTTCATCTATTATTACTCCCAAACTCTTTGCTGAGGGAGAGAAGTTAATATTTGTTCCATTTATGATAAGAGATGATACGGATTCCCGATGTTTTGGGCTAACAAGTGACCAACAAGTACCGCTTGGATTTTAGATGGGTTTAGTTTTAGTCCTATGTTCTATGCCCACTTTTATAGTCCATCGAGGTCAGTATTGAAATTTTCAATAGCTTTCTTAAGATTGCTTGGTTTCGCACTTAGATACAACTGAAGGTCATCAGCATACATATAATATTTGCAATAGGTCAGAACCGATGACAGAAGTGCCTGGCAGAGGGTTCATCGAACCACCTTCGCTCTCGTATAGCGCGTGGAAAGAATGAACACCTTTTTTCATTCCGTATGAGCTCTGATTTCTATTATTTTATCGTGGTGATCGTTCCGCCCTATGTAGGTCGGTGTCAACAAAATATTTTCGCATTCGGAGGAGAAAGTTGGTGATTGGAATTTCGTGACAAGATTCCGTCGCAGCGAAAAACGCCTTTCTTTTAATGATTTCCAGCCCAAGTCCTGTATCATTTCTGTGACACTCTCTCCCATATTTCGCGATAGTACAAAACGTCCTGCCTTTCTTTGAACTTTTTCGATGTACTCCGTCAGTCCTACCTGGTAAGGATCCCACACCGCGCAGCAGTATTCTAAAAGAGGACGGACAAGCGTAGTGTAGGTAGTTTCCTTAGTAGATCTGTTACATTTTCTAAGTGTGTTGCCAATAAAACGAAGCCTTTGATTAGCCTTCCCCACAACCTTTCCTCTGTTCTTTCCGATTTAAGTTGTTCGTAATTGTAATACCTACGTATTCAGTTGAATTTACAGCTTTTAGATTAGACTGATTTATCGTGTAACCGAAGTTTGAGTTGCTTTTAGCACTCATGTGGATGACCTCACACTTTTCGTTATTTAGGGTCAACTGCCAATTTTCGCATCTTACAAATACCTTTTCTAAATCGTTTTGCTGTTTGTTTCGATCTTCTGATGACTTTACTACTCGATAAACGACAGCGTCATCTGCAAACAACCGAAGACGGCTGCTCAGATTGTCTCCCAAATCGTTTACATAGATAAGGAACAGCAAAGGGCCTATAACACTACCATGGGGAACGCCTGAAATCACTTCTGTTTTGTTCGATGACTTTCCGTCAATTGCTACGAACTGTGACCTGTCTGACAGGAAATCACAAATCCAGTCACATAACAAACGATGTTCCATAAGCACGCAATTTCTCTACGAGCTGCTGGTGCGGTACAGTGTCAAAAGCCTTCCGGAAATCCAGGAATACGGAATCGATCTTAAATCCCTTGTCAATAGCACTCAGCACTTCATGTGAATAAAGAGCTACTTGTGTTTCACAGGAACGATGTTTTCTAAACCCATGTTGACTGTGTGTCAATAGACCGTTTCCTTCGAGGTAATTCAGAAAATGTTAAAATGTGTGTGAAATCTTAAGGGACTTAACTGCAAAGATCATCAGTCCCTAAGCTTACACACTACTTAATCTAAATTATTCTAAGGACAAACACACACACACACACGACCGAGGAACCAGTCGCACAGTCCATGACTGCAGCGCCTCAGACCGCTCGGCTAATCCCGCGCGGCTTTCAAGGTAATTCATAATGTTCGAACACAATATATGTTCTAAAGTCCTGCTGCATATCGACGTTAACGATATGGGCCTGTAATTTAGCGGATTACTCCTACTACCTTTCTTGAATATTGGTGTGACATGTGCAACTTTCCAGTCTTTGGGTACGGATCTTTCGTCGAGCGAACGGTTGTATATGATTGTCAAGTATGGAGCTAATGCATCAGCATACTCCGAAAGGAACGTAATTGGTATACAGTCTGGACCAGAAGACTTGCCTTTATTAAGTGATTTGAGTTGCCTCACTACTCCGAGGATATTTACTTCTACGTCACTCATGTTGGGAGCTGCTCTCGATTCGAATCCTGGAACATTTACTTCGGCTTCTTTTGTGAAGGCATTTCGGAAGGCTGTGTTTAGTAAATCTGCTTTGGCAGCACTGTCTTCGATAGTATCTCCATCGACGCTCCAGCATTCGGTGCGTCCTTTTAAACTCGAGCACCGCGCCACTGCACGTGCGGCCACAGATACACAAGGCCCCAGAGACGATGATCGGGGGCAAAGACGTACAACACGTGCGTGAATTACATCTATGGCTGCACAGTCGACCCACGTAGCGATATCGCTGCGCCGTTGCGAGCTATACTGTGGCGACGTCTTCGTAAGTTTCTTACAGAAAGTTCCGAATTGCAGGATTTATCCAAGATGAAACCGCTATCGTTATTAATTAACTTGAAGCCTACAGTGTTTTGCCGGCCGCGGTGGTCTAGCGGTTCTGGCGCTGCAGTCCGGAGCCGCGGGACTGCTACGGTCGCAGGTTCGAATCCTGCCTCGGGCATGGGTGTGTGTGATGTCCTTAGGTTAGTTAGGTTTAAGTAGTTCTAAGTTCTAGGGGACTTATGACCTAAGATGTTGAGTCCCATAGTGCTCAGAGCCAGAGCCTACAGTGTTTTGGAGCTATGTTGATGACAAGTTTGTCGTGTGGGCCCCATGGTGAAAACAAATTACAAATTCATTGACCATCTGAATTGCATCCATAGTCACATCCAGTTTACAATGCAGATCGAAAAAGAGGAATGCCGTCCATTTTTGGATATTTTGGTACAATCAAAAGATTATGGCACTCGGGGCCATGCAGTATATCAGAAACCGACTCACACGTATTTAGATTTATGTGCAAATAGTTGCCACAATTCTTCCCAGACTAACAGTGTTCTCAGAATTCTGATACACGCAGCATATATCACCGCTGACGTGAGCACTCTGGAGGACGAACTTCTACACTTGAACAGAGTTTCTGAATCCAGCAGATGCTTAAGGCATTACGAATGGCCGGCCGCGGTGTTGGTTCAAATGGTTCAAATGGCTCTGAGCACTATGGGACTCAACCTCTGAGGTCATGAGTCCCCTAGAACTTAGAACTACTTAAACCTAAGGACATCACACACATCCATGCCCGAGGCAGGATTCGAACCTGCGACCGTAGCGACCGCGCAGTTCCACACTCCGGCCGCGGTGTCCGAGTGGTTCTAGGCGCTTCAGTCTTGAACCGCGCGACTGCTGCGGTCGCAGGTTCGAATCCTGCCTCGTGCATGGATGTGTCTGATGACCTTATGTTAGTTAGGTTTAAGTATTTCTACGTTCTAGGGGACTGATGACCTCAGATGTTAAGTCCCATAGTGCTCAGAGCCATTTGAACCATTACGAATGAAACTATCGGTGGGCATAAGGAATGCTGAAGCGCACAAGGTAACTTTCAATCCATGGCTTTCCTGCCATATGTGGGAAGCTTGTCGCCAAAAATAGGACGGATCCCCAGGAAACATAAATTGAAATGAAAATGGCGTCAGACAGGATCTGTTTTGAACAAGTCGAAAACGTCCGAAAAGTGCCCGCCCATCAGAAAATGTGGCTGGAGTTCACCAGAGAATGCTTCAGAGCCCTACAAAATCAGTCCGACGCCCCTCGCATGAGACCGGCGTATCTTGTCGAACGCGCGGGCGAATACTCCACCTGGACCTCAACACGCAACCCCGACCGAGAATCTGTTGTTCATGCATTAAAACCAGCAGACGTTTCTCCTGCTTTGTGAGTGGCTGCTCACTGAGGTAACAATGAATGGTTTGGACACGTATCTGTTCTTTATGTCTGATGAAGCCTGGTTTCATCTGGGTGGTTACGCCAACTATCAGAATCACAGGTCCCGGACAGAGTAGAATCCGCATAGCTTCCACAAAACATCATTTCATGGTCAGAAGGTTGGGATTTCGTGTGCAGTGTCTGCAGGACGCATTATTGGTCCCATCTTCCTTCATCAGACGGTGACTTCGGCGCATTACATTGCGAACTTTTTGAAATCGTTTGTGGCAGTATTAACGGAGGAGGAAAAGACCTGCAGTTACTTCCAAAAGGTTGGGGCAGCCGCCCACATAGACGGCCGATCATTGGAGCACATTTACGCAATCTTCACGCCTGACGGAGGAGGGAGGAGGAGGAGATTAGTGTTTAACGTCCCGTCGACAACGAGGTCATTAGAGACGGAGCGCAAGCTCGGGTGAGGGAAGGATGGGGAAGGAAATCGGCCGTGCCCTTTCAAAGGAACCATCCCGGCATTTGCCTGAAGATATTTAGGGAAATCACGGAAAACCTAAATCAGGATGGCCGGACACGGGATTGAACCGTCCCGTCGTCCTCCCGAATGCGAGTACGCCTGACGGAGTTGTTGGCAGTCAGTCTGATAGCGACCCTAGCTGGCTACCCTGCTCAGCTGATCTGTCAGTGTGCGGTTACTTTGTGTGGGGAGCCCTCAATTCTAGGGTGTATCGCAACGACCTCATAGTCATCGAGAACTGCAGCAGAACATTTAGGATGAGACTGCAGCAATTCTAGTAGTCCAGCTTCCATACGTCTTCAGCAACTTGCTGACCAGATGCCAAAAGTGCCAACACGTGAAAGGCGGTCACTTTCAACATCATAGACAGGTTAGTACTGTATTTTCTTTCCTCTGCTCTGTTTCTTTGTACCTTGAAACTCTATTCTGTTTTATTTGCCCCAGTCTGTAGTAACAACAATGAGTACAGTAGTTCCGGACTTTGCCATTGAAGGATGGGTCGAGTTTGACTACTGTCGTCCGGTCGTTTCTCATCCGGGAGCCACATGTTGCCAAAATTGATTCGTCAGGTGCCTCTGGCACACGCCGCGCCGGGCCTACAAGTTGGCCACCGCACACCAGCCCCGTGCTTGCTTCGTCCAGGTTGCTGCTATCCGACTCCACACTCTGGGCTTGCACATGCCTCAAAAAGCCCCTCTACATTGCCGGGCGCGCCCTCTTGCGATTGTCCAAAGTACCTCAGTGAGACTGACGATTGATAAATCGAAATAGAACATATCAGTGCTACCGTCAAGTAACGCACGTTCGAAACATACAACTTCTACAGTATATTACTTAAGGTAACTAAAAGAAAGAAATACGCAATTAGACGCACGGGAATGACGCTTTTATTCAGTGACAATAATTACTCTGAAGTCACCATACACTGGACTCGCATTCGGGAGGATGACGGTTCAAATCAACGTCCGGCGACTCAGTTCTATGTTTCCGTGACTTCTCTAAAAGACCCAGGCATTTACCGGGATGGTTCCTACGAAAGGGAACGGCCGATTTCCTTCCCCATCCGTGAAACAATTCGAGCTTGTGTTCAGTCTCTAATGACCTCTGTGTCAACGGGGCGTAAAACCCGATCTCTTCCTTTCTTTTTTTGAAGTCAGTGTGATTCGTGATGGCCTCCTGGACGGTCCAAAAGACGGGACATTGTTCTTAATAGGGTGTGTGATCACCACAGAGCCATGCTCTGAAACGTGCTCGTATGCTGGCCGCAAGCTTCCCAAGGAATTCTTGCAGTAGGGAGTTTCATTCTTTCACCAGCAAGGCTGCAACTGGTGGATGGTCGTTGATGAATCTGGACCTGCTGTAGTACGTCTCCCCAACGCATTCCAAACGTGTTCGATGGGATTAAAGACTGGGCAATGGACAGCCCATACGGCGAACACCCTAGCGTTCTAGGAGACCTCTACTTGTGACGTTCGATGCCGTCGGGCACTGTCACCCATAAAAGTGAAGTCAGGGCCGAGTGTATCCTGGACAGGAGGCAATTGGGGAAGTAGTATAATGTCACACTAACGTTGAACAGTGAGTGTATCGTGTTCGAAGATTTGGAGGTCAACACGACCATGCAACGTTATCCCCCCCCCCCCCCGCGCCCCCCCCACACACACACCATAAAACTGGCACGATCATATTGGACTGAGTTGGTCATATCATCATATGGCGAGCGCTTCCAGGAAGTTTGTCGAACATAATTGTTGAAGGTGTGGTCAAGGTGTTATGGTGTGGAAAGCATAATGTTGTATGGGTGTACTGACCTCCAGCACTTTGAACTCGCTACACTTACCGGTAAACGTAAGTGTGACACTGTACTACTTACCACCTTTTCAGGAGTGCATTTTTATAGATAACAGGTGGGGGAGCTCTAGGAACGAGAGGATACTCGGTGAATGGACTGGCCGGCCCAGTCCCCCGAATCTGGTGGAAGAATAAAACGTTGTATAACAATAACTCCTTACAAACGAGACGAGGTATTTACGCAAGTAAAGCTGTGAGTCGCTCAGTTGGTAGAGCACTTGCTCGCAAAATGGAAAAGTCCCGAGTTCGTGTCTCGGTCCAGCACACTGTTTTAAACTACCAGGAAGTTTCAACTCCTTACCAAACTTGTGAGCAGCATGGGAGCACTTTGCAGACTATACATTGCCGTGTTACTATACTGTAGCAGTTCTGTCTACATACGACCCAAGTTTGAGCGAGGCGTGCCACACGACACGAAAGTGGTTTTCGTCCCCAAGTTTTGCACACCAAAGTACGGGGTGTTCAAAAAGTCTCTCCGCGGTGCCCTATGATTGTTAGCCGGCTATTTTCAACAAGATGGTGCAACCGTGCATACAACTCGCCTTTCAATGTCACTGCTTGCTGATATTTTTGGTGATCGCATATTTCACAGGGACTTTGGCATCTACGATCGCCTGACCTAACACCACCTTACTTTTTCTTCCGGGGTGCAGCGAAAGCAACTGTCTATAAGAACTGTCCAAAATCCATCGATGAATTGAAAATTGCAATATCCACTTTCACTGCTTCTGTTAAACAAGAAATGTTACAGGTTGTGTTTGGAAACATGATTAGACGAATTGAATTGTGTAGTCAACAACAGGGAGGAAACTTTCAACATTTAATGCGAAAATTTGTCAGTAAAAATGAATATTCAATAAATTAATAACTTGCATTTCACTGAGTTTCTTTTCGGTATATTCACTGCGGCATACGGCACGCGCGGCTAACAGTCATACGGCACTGCGGAGAGGCTTTCTGAACACCCCGCATAAGAACAGCCACTGCTGCTGAATATTGTTGTAAATGTTCTTCACTGATTATTATAAAAAAAATTAGAAATCAATATGAAACGACAGACCTCATTTAACTTACTACATCTACATATGCAGTGCCTAAAATAGCTTACGGTGTGTACCGCAGGCCTCGTCGGGCTGTTCATTACCTATTGGTACATTGGAAGAACGTATTTCTTTAACTTTACCCTCTTGGTGATTGTGAGGATGAATATGGGATGAAGGCACATACTGACTGACCTTTCTTCGACCGTACATTTCGGAATTGTTATATTAAACTTTTCCAGGTGGTACAGTTGGTCTCTTGTAAGATCTGCCATTAGGTCTGATTATCTACCTGAATCTTTAGAGATTTCTACAAAGTCATGAAAAAAATGCGCCACTCGCTTTCCGATCTTCTCTGCTTTATTTGGTAAGGAGTTTGACGAGCAGTCGTCACGAATCGCTCGAACGAGAGTTTTTGAATTTCTCGTTCGTGGATGATTCACATTTCCTAACTGTGCAATATGCCTTTCATACAACTAGTTTCATGTGATTTACTTTAAATCAATCCAGACGATAATTTCCAGATGTTTAAGGACTGTGTTTCCAGTGATTTTGCCCATGTCCGGTAATAGAACCGTCTTTCCTATAGTTGTCACTCCATCACCGTATCTGTCGTCATCTGTTTCTATCTTTCCCTGCTCCCTCGTCTTTTTATGTTTCTCATCATGGCCTCCTTTACCAGATATAACCAGGCAACCTTCAGTTTCTTTCTTCTCTTTCTTCCGTGAAGATACTACTTCAAAGTCTTGTTTGACGATCTCATCTGTAACTTGCATTATATGTCCATAACTGGCGAGCTTTAGTTTTTTTTTTTTATTCTGTGATGATATCTTGAGACCGGGTCATTTGCGCAATCTTAATATTTTTTACGTGGTCTCTCCGAGATATCCTACAATATCTACTGCAATAATCGATTTCTACATCTGGGTGATCTACTGTAAGGCGTAACCTACAATGTATTAATCACTAACGTACATTAGGGTCAAGTCCAGACCCTGCAGCGAACACCACCTTGAGCAGTAACGACGCTACAGCACACTCTCGGAAGAATGCAGGAACTTATTTTCACATGTAACTGTTAACTCCCACAGGAACGAGGTGCTGATTTCTATTTGCCAGTACAGCTGCCCCAATATTCGGTATGCTCGCACACAGCACTACGGAATGCCTTTTGGGAAATCAAAAAACTCTTGTTTCAACCTAAATGCTGCTTTACACTAACTTCTGGATTTCATGGATGAATAGAGCAACATTCAGAAGACCGCTGTTGTCAGTAAAACTACAAAGGTATTTTCGTGGTTTTATGTGTGTGTGTGTATGTGTGTGTGTGTGTGTGCACGCACGTGAGTGCGCGTGCGTCTGCGTGTGTATGAGTGTGTGCAACAGGCCAACGCAACTATCACAAGCAAGTAGCTAAATTCTTAGCGAAGCTTATAACACTCCTGTCTGCTACTATTGTACCATAACGTTAAAGCTGGAAACAGGCTTTGAAATAAAACTATTTTGTTATAGCAATTATGGTATTAAGTAACAGAGCAGTGTTACCCTCTGGGAGGATTTTTGTTAAGTTGACCGTGTTGTACCTAACGGAAATGGCTTACCGGAAGTGAAAGTCGGAATTACGTAAATATTTGAACAGTACCAAACAAAATTTTGCCTATCTGCACTGTTCAACGGATAAAGAAAACGGCCGCCAGCCTAACTAGGCAAGAGAATGATTAATATTCTCGTTTAGGAAAGTAGGTATAAGTAACTATAACGGACAAACACAACCTAGACTTGGCCACACGCGAGTGCAATGAACTCTGACACACATATGTTTTAAGATTGAAGATAACAACTGGAGCAGCACAAACTATTTGCTAAATTATAAGAGATACCGAAACACCCTATTACTTTCAGGCTTACATAAAGTGAATGGTCTTTATAATATTACTCTTAACATGCACTTCTAATACACAAGATACACAAACACTTAGCAAACATGAATATATAAAGTTTCACAACTGCAGTTTTCTCACTTTTACTACAGCGAAACACAATACTGACCAAATTGCAAGAAACTGACTCACCTTTTAGGATTTATTACCGATAATAATGTGATCATTTCCCTTATGAGTCTCAGTCTTAAGAACTTTTAATATTGAAGTTAGCAACAGCACTTTAAATAGCAGTTTTAATAGGAAAGTTATTTTGAGCAAATAATATTTACTTTAACTCACTCTATTGCCACATTAACTTTAACTATCTTTTTACTAAGTTCAAGAAACATTAATTAGCAAAACTCTAGGCTTTTGATTCTTTTAGTAAGGACACTCGGATATCACTTCAGCTCAAACGGAGAGGAACCTGAGAGGTGTTATGATGAGGAGAAAATCAAGGTTGGTACATAAATTTAGATATAAATTACCTTATATTTGAGCACAATAACACATCCATTAAGCTGATCCTTCACTGTACATCATTATAGTATTACGTTACAGTGATTGCGCAATGTGGTGGCAACTGCATATTGGTAGATGGAATTGCAGGCAGAATTGCTGGACTCTGTCATTTCTTGGTGGCGATGATAGATACAAATTCCAGAATAGCCCAGCTATTTATCCATCCATCCGAGGCATTGGAAAATAACAGAAAAGCCTCTCTCGAAACCAGCACTATGCAACTTTTACACAGCAGTGCACGGACTCATAGCTCATCCCCGACTGCTGGCTCGTTCCCGACTGCTCGTCCCCGACTGACTCTTGTTCCACCTTTTCCACCTAGGCCAACCACATTTTACGCGCGCTACACAGTTCTGTTCCCGAGGGGAACCACTACACCTCTTATACACAGAATACTAAGAGCCCTAAGTGAGGATCAGCAGTTTACATAACAGCAATCAAATACATTAAATAAGACAGAACATTTTCACATATTGACACCTCTACAAAAAATTATTCATACAAAATTACAATTATATACAGTAAGTTTTGTTCCCTCCAACCTGGAACCTGAGAGGTGTTATGATGAGGAGAAAATCAAGGTTGGTACATAAATTTAGATATAAATTACCTTATATTTGAGCACAATAACACATCCATTAAGCTGATCCTTCACTGTACATCATTATAGTATTACGTTACAGTGATTGCGCAATGTGGTGGCAACTGCATATTGGTAGATGGAATTGCAGGCAGAATTGCTGGACTCTGTCATTTCTTGGTGGCGATGATAGATACAAATTCCAGAATAGCCCAGCTATTTATCCATCCATCCGAGGCATTGGAAAATAACAGAAAAGCCTCTCTCGAAACCAGCACTATGCAACTTTTACACAGCAGTGCACGGACTCATAGCTCATCCCCGACTGCTGGCTCGTTCCCGACTGCTCGTCCCCGACTGACTCTTGTTCCACCTTTTCCACCTAGGCCAACCACATTTTACGCGCGCTACACAGTTCTGTTCCCGAGGGGAACCACTACACCTCTTATACACAGAATACTAAGAGCCCTAAGTGAGGATCAGCAGTTTACATAACAGCAATCAAATACATTAAATAAGACAGAACATTTTCACATATTGACACCTCTACAAAAAATTATTCATACAAAATTACAATTATATACAGTAAGTTTTGTTCCCTCCAAATGGGACAAAGAATTTTAAATTACAGATATACTACTTTGCATAGAATCAAATCACGACATCAAAGGCTTGACAAAGAAAAGAGTACACAATTTTATGTTATCGATTCAAACACATTTACAGACGATCAACAATGTAACATTAAATAAAGCAAAAAATATATATATAAATCCATACAGCATAAGAGCTGTGGTGTTACAAGCTGCCCGGAGTACGCTCTCAGCGTCCAGATGACAACTTTTGCTGCCGCCTGGTCGTGTGCGGGACAAGAGGGCGTGTTGTGGGTCGTAAGAGAGAAGCAAGAGGCGGGGCGAGCCGAGCCGGGAGTCGCCGCAGCGTTACGAGCCGAGCAGCAACTCCGGTAGGGTCACAAGGAGGAGCCAGCGCCGCCAAACTTGGCCGCAGTCGCCAACCACGCCCACACCGCGCGCCGCCGCCGCAAACGAGGACAAACCGTAGCACCGGCGAGTGCGGTGGCTGCTCTGTGGCCCTCTCCACTTCGTGAAGTCGTCGGGGTGAAGACATTTAGCACTAACAATGAAATCTGGATTTTCAAAACTAGTGTATCCGACCTGAATAATTGTAAATTGAGGCTACGAAAACATCCGGTATAAGGCACAAACTGTGCCCAACTAATAATCAGTCGAGATTTTGGAAGGATGCCCGTTAGCGAAGTGAAACTAATCCACCGATTTCAGTAAAACCTGTGTCCCAACGTTGTGAAGATAAACCCCACCCTCAGGAATTGTCACGCTCCCTATCCTGTACACGGATGTCTGACTAGAAAACAACATATTTGGCCCTGAGTTCAACGAAAATTCATGAGTTGACCCCTTTAGATAATTTACAATATATTGAATAATCTCCCCCATTAATGTGATTAATTGCAGGACATTCAAATTTGGTTGTTAATTACTGAAATGATAGCGGGATGTAATATCACAATGAGGTATGTTCATTTAACAACAATAAATCCAGTCTTTGTTACGAAAATACTTCGATACTCAAATAGACGATAAGTACAGTGAGTTTCCATGAATAATTAGTTGGCGAAGTTGATGAGGGAGCCTGTCAAATGGTTGCAGTTCACTTTCGTCTACTGCGTGTGAGCTGGTCGTCCTAACAGGTTGCTAATTCGCTGACTTGTGGTACAGTGGTCGAGTAAGAGAATTCGTTACAGAATCCCAGAAGTAAATCAGAAGTAAATTCATGTGGAGTCAGCTATTAGCAACTGTAGGTTGCAATTAGGATTGCTGTCTACTTGATAAGCTCAGCCGTGGAGGAAGCACCGTTAAGTCGCGAAATCGAACTCGAGTCATGCTGACCAGCTGTGCAGATCTGCACTTACTCTGTCCGGAGTGAGTACTCTTAACTCGACCGATCTCCCGTCACTGCTTCACATCTTTTCTCTGTGGAATGGAGTTCCCAGAGAAATTCCGTTATGGATTTTTCTTTTTTTGTTCACGGCAGTTATGTGTGTGAAATACTTACCTCCAATAACATTTGCTATAAATGTTTTGCAGGAAGGTGTAGAAATGTTACGACAATCGTACAAACGAGTAACCCAAAACGGAGACCGATTGTCGCAAGCCGGCCGAAGTGGCCGTGCGGTTAAAGGCGCTGCAGTCTGGAACCGCAAGACCGCTACGGTCGCAGGTTCGAATCCTGCCTCGGGCATGGATGTTCGTGATGTCCTTAGGTTAGTTAGGTTTAACTAGTTCTAAGTTCTAGGGGACTAATGACCTCAGCAGTTGAGTCCCATAGTGCTCAGAGCCATTTTGATTGTCGCAAATCTAAGCGTTGACATCGTCAGTTTCCTGTCGTCACATATTTCACAAATAGAGGTGCGATGTTCCATTTCGCGTCGCTCGTACACTGTATGTCTCGTAATACCTACTCCGTATAATTAAAATGTACGTTCCTTGCTTATTGCAGACCTAACATGGATTTACAAGTATGAAGAAAACCACCACTCCGCTTCCACTGAGAAATGCGCCACACAACAGTAGCTTCACCACGGGAGAGCGCAGCTGTAACGCTGCTCGAGAATACATTGTTGTGCCATCTGTTGCCAAAACTAGGAAACACTAAACTGAGTGGGATCATCACAGCTAGCTTATAACACAATACTGCAAAATTACCTATACTGCGGCATTATCTTACTCAACTACAGAAAAGCAAAACATAAATACAGTAGACAAGTGTCTTTTTTTTTAAAATAATCTACATCTACATCCATACTCCGCAAGCCACCTGACGGTGTGTGGCGGAGGGTACCTTGAGTACCTCTATCGGTTCTTCCTTCTATCTACTAGATCTCTTGAGCCAGACGCAGTCGATTTAACCCTTCTGAAATATTAATTCATCATGCGAAAATAGTAAAAGTTGATATGAGAGAACATGTGATTCTGTGAAGCCGGCCGCTGTGGTCGAGTGGCTCTAGGCGCTTCAGTCCGGAACCGCTCATCGTACGTCGGGCATGGATGTGTGTGATGTCCTTGGGCTAGTTAGGTTTAGGTAGTTCTAAGTCTAGAGAACTGATGACCTCAGATGTTAAGTCCCATAGTGCTTAGAGCCATTTGAATTTGATTCTGTGAATCTCCTGTGTTATCGAAAGTCTCCAGATACGTTTATCGGATAACTGATTGGATATAAATGCTGCACAAATATTCGCGCATTCGGACTTCGCAGTGCGATTCCTAACGCAATAGCAATACAGAATTGTCTGTCAGAAAGTTTCGTTGTGTGCACATTTCCTGCAGTAAATGGACGTTAACGACTGACAATCTGGGAACACTGTAATAACACGTACGGTAACTATCTCTTTTAGGAGGTTGCACTCGTGCTGTGCTGTTTCTGCAGTGGCTAGCGTTTTGGATTAGCATGCTGAGTTTTCGAGGATTCGATTCTAGGTCGAGGCGTATCTTCTTTTATTTGCTAAATGTAGCTTGCGTGGTACGGTATCTGGTGTCTTAATCGTCATACAGCGATTAGAGTGGGTCTTCTACAAAACATTTGCACTTACATACTACGAACACAGGAACTGAAGGATAGTTGTTTTCATTGGTGAGCTTTTACACAATCCTTTTGCACGTCGTGGACGCGAATTGTTTAGCAGCACTTCATGTACCAGATGACAATCCTGTTTACTGTGTACCCTCCCCCAACGCTTGTATCGATTAGTACCAACTATTATTCTTGCCACATTCAGGTTCATTATATTTCATTGGGACCTTACGTCAGCGTTAGGGCTAGCAACGGTTACACTTTACATATATTATCACCATGGAAACGCTAATTATGCCTTTTAACACTAAGACTCATACGCGCATGCTGTTTAGTAAGAATTCCATGTGTTATTATTACTATTGTTATTATCGATGGAAATGTGGATGCATCACGTCCATTATCGTTAGGAAAAAAGTGTTATTCGAAAACGAACATTTCAATCTCGGGGTGAATAACGCACGACGTGTGTATACTGCATGCGCTGTTCAACAGAAGGTGACCGCTAGCTAGCGGAGCAACGCGCCCGTGACGACTCCATGTACATTCGTACATATATCATATTTTCTTCTTGTGTTATTCTAAAAAAGTGTGACAGATGTATGGAAAATACAGGCGATGAATATCTGGATACGGTTCTGTTCCTTGGTGCATTTGATAACAGGACTGGTGTTGCTCGTGAATAAGCTGCTAGACATGCTGGTCATCCATATAAAAATGTTTCTCGTTATCTCCACCTTCGCCTTCGGAGGAGAGGTGCTCTCCTGCCACCAGTATGTGACAGTTGTCCACGGACTCGCCGTACTCCAGATACTGACGAAGGTATTCTGGAAGTCATACACCAAGAACCCCAGCGAAGGACAACTAGTGAAGCAAGGGAGCTGCGTGTCTCGCAATGAACGATGATTGACGTGCTGCAGAACCTAGGCTGCACTCCTATGACTGTTTTTTAACGCAATACCTGCATCCTGCAGACCGCTGTCTGCAGATGAAATTCTGTGAATGGTTCCAACAACAGGAAGCCAACAACAACTTCATAAACACTGTAACATGCTCGAATGAAGGGTGTTTTCAATATGCACAGTGTCCACCATTGCTGTGGGTGTGACCTTAAACCGCACGTCGCCCGCGGCCGTGGGTGTCAGGTTCGCTTTGGGATGAACGTCTGGGCCGGAAATCGGGAAATAGGAGCTTGGGTCCCTATTTGTTACGTGAGCGGTTGCCTGCATGAAGGTATCAAGCATTTCTCTCAAAATATTTGCCCTACGCCCTCGAAGGTGTTCCGCTTCATGTTCGTCAGGGGTTATGATTCCAACATGATGGTGCACTTCCATACTTTTGAATTACGACAGTAAATATACAGAACACTTCCAGGGAAAATGGCTGGGACGGGGAGGCCCAGTTGTATCCCTCCGCGCTCATCTGGCCTAAATCCCCTGGATTTCTCGCTATGGGGACGCTTGAAGCACCACGTGCCCTTCGACACATGTAGAAGAACTGGTACAGCGTTTTCTAGCTGCTCATGTGTCTGTGGGCGCAGCCTTGCAGCAGAGAGTCCACAGCTGTACGATCCAGCGGGTCGCACAGTGTTTGGACGTACAGAGAGTTCGCTTTAAGCACCTGCTCTGAGGACAACGTATTCTTTTGTAAAAGTTATGCGGTCATGAATATCGAAATTATTACTCACATTATGTGCTAATGCATTACATCTGAGCGGACGTACTGCAAGTAGTATAAATGACTGATGGATGTTTAGTTATTTAACTGCTCCAACTATCTTTAGCATCACGTAATTGATGTTGTTTTTGTTGTTATTTTGTCCTATAACAGGTCATTTATTTCAGTTGTGTATTTCTGACTTACCTGACCACGCATTTGTTATGTTTGCCGTTAAAAAACACTGTACCATGTAAAAGTCGGATACGTGTGGCTTAAGAATCGGTGTATACTACAGTATTATATGGCAGAATGAAACTGGCAGATAAAAGCGAACACGGCTCGACGCAGAATGTAACCCTCCACTTCCTGCATACTAATCCAAAACGCTGTCCGCAGCACCAACTGCACAACGCTACTCCTATATACTGACAGAGGTACTTACCATACATGTGATTACAGTGTTGCCAGATCATCAATCTTTAACGTCCCTTTACTTCTGAAAACATGTGCTGGACGAAATTTTGTAAAAGACGTTTTTGTACTGCTAGTATGTGACAAATTGTGCTGCGAAATCCGAGTGCGTGAATTTTTCTTCACAATGTATATATACTGAACCAAAGTAAGTCCGTTGTGCTGTATTGACGTCGCAAGTAATATTGAAGAGTGGCGTGTAAAGTGGCTGATGAACATGGAACTTATACAGCCATAGAGATGACAATCATGACCAGTTAATCACTGTCATGAGTTGACAGTAAAGGCATTTCTTCTGCGTAGATAATATATGATTATTCTAGATAATGGACCTTATACTATATGTTTGATTCGCTTGTAATTCTGTGGACCTTATTTATATGTTTACACTGAGGTGACGAAGTCATGGGGTAGCGATACGCACACATACAGATGGCGATAGTATCGCGTACATAAGGTATAAAAGGGTGGTGCACTGGCGGAGTTTCCATTTGTAATCTGGTGATACATGTCAAAAAGTTATGGCCGTACCACGGAAGTAACAGACTTTGAACGCAGAATGGTAGTTGGAGCTAGACGCATGGGACATTCCAGTTAGTAATTCGTTAGGGAATACAATAATCCGAGGTACACAGCCTCAAGACTGTACCGAGAATATCAGATTTCAGATATTACCTCTCACCATGGACAACGCAATGACATACGGCCTTCACTTAATGAACGGGAGCAGCGGCGTTTGCGTAGACTTGTCAGTGCTAACAGACAAGCGAGACTGCGTGAAATAACCGCAGAAATCAATACGAGAGGTACGACAAACGTATCCGTGAAGACACGGCGCCTGTGGTCTAGAGTTTGTTTTCTTTTTTTTTTTTCTTCATTTGGTCCATATAGTTCGTAGTGTTTCGTCTGGGCGAATGTCACAAGACTTCCTTTCATGATGATCATTGATTCCTTGACTCAGTTTTCTTATTACAGAGAGAACGCAGCCCTCTGACCGAACATGCTGAGTTACCGTGCCGGCAAAAAAGAAAAAAAAGGTGGGGGTGGGGATGGGGGTGGTTTTGCGTCTTTGATTAGTAACCAAAACGCCTTCGATCCCGGGTTCTACACCCGACACTGCTCAAATTTTGATCAATATTCAAAATTGGCGGCTGAATACTCCCAACATAAGAAGTAACCCTCATTCTGCCAACGGTCTTGTCAAAAAAGGCGGAGGGACGGACAGAAGTTGAGGACACTCTCTTGTCCTAGGGGTGGGAAACTGTCTCTAAAGGCGGAAGAATCAGCAATGATCAACGACATGAGCATGCAGAAGGCAATGCAGACCACTGCGTAAAATGTATCCGAAGGACATGTTGCCTGTAATTGAAAAAGTGTCATGATGAACTCTCCCTTGGCAAAAGATTCCGGAATAGTCCCCCATTCGGATCTACGAGAGGGGACTGACAAGGTAGAGGTGACGATGAGCAAATGATTGAATAATCAAAGAAAGGATAGCTTTCCACGAGTCGAGGCGTGGAATGTCAGAAGCTTGAACGTCGTAGGGAAACTAGAAAATCTGATAAGGGAAATGCAAAGGCTCAATCTCGATATAGTAGGGGTCAGTGAAGTGAAGTGAAGTGGGAAGAAGATAAAGATTTCTGGTCAGATGAGCATAGGGTAATATCAACACCAGCAGAAAATGGTATAACGGGAATAGGTTTCGTTATGAATAGTAGGGCAGAGAGTGTGTTACTGTGATCTGTGATAGGGTTGTTGCTATCAGAATTAACGGCAAACTAACACCGACAACGATAGCTCAGGTATACATGCCGGCGTCGTAAGCAGAAGACGAAGAGACTGAGAAAATATATGAGTGTACTGAAAGGGTAATACAGTACCTGAAGGAAGACGAAAATCTAATAGTCATGGGATACTGGAATGCAGTTGTAAGGAAAGGAGTAGAAGAAAAGCTTACAGGAGCATATGTGCTTGGGACAATAAATGAGAGGAGAAAGACTAATTGAGCTCTGCAGTAAATTTCAAGTAGTAATAGCCCATACTCTGTTTAAGAATCACAAAGAGTAGGAGGTACACTTGGAAAAAGCCAGATGATATGGAAGATTTCAATTTGAACAAATTATGGCCAGACAGAGATTTCGAAAGCAGATCCTGGATTGTAAGGCGTACCCGGGAGCAGATATACACTTAGATCACAATGTGGTAGTGATGAACAGTAGACTGATGTTTAAGACGTCAGGAAGAATCAATATGCAAAGAAGTGGAATACGGGAGCATTAAGGAATGACGCGATATGCTTGAAGTTCTCTAAGACTACAGATACAGCAATTAGGAATAGCTCAGCAGGCAGTACCGTTGAAGAGGAATGAACATCTCTAAAAGGGACCATTATAGAAGCTGGAAAGAAAAACATAGCTACAAAGAAGGTAACTGCGAAGAAACCGCGGGTAACACAGGAAATACTGAAGTTGATAGATGAAACGAGGAAGTAGAAAAATGTTCCAGGAACTCAGGAATACAGAAACACAAGTCTTTGAGGAATGAAATAAATAGGAAGACGAAACGGCTGCATGAAAAATGTGAACAAATCTAAAAAGAAATGACTGTCGGAAGGGCAAACGCAGCATACAGGAAAGTCATATCAATCTTCCGTGACATTACAAGTGAGGGTGATGACATTAGGAGTGCAACAGGAATCCGACTGTTAAATGCAGAGGAGAGAGCGGGTAGGTGGAAAGAATACACTGAAAACCTCTACGACGGGGAAGATTAGTTTGATGTGACAGAAGAAGAGACAGGAGTCTATTTAGAAGGGATAGGGGATCCATTATTAGAATCAGAATTTAAAAGAACTTTGAAGGACTTAAGATCAAATAAGGCACGAGGGACAGATAGCATCTCATCAAAATTTCTGCTGAATGGTTTGAACAATCTAATGAGTACAGAATATGAATTAAGAGTAAATCGAAGAAAGACGAAAGAATTGAGAAGTAGTAGGAATGAGAACAGCGAGAAACTTAACATCAGGATTGATGGTCAAGAAAGTAGATGAAGTTAAGGAATTCTGCTACCTAGGCAGTAAAATAACCAATCACGGACGGAGCAAGGAGGACATCAAAAGCGGGCTAGCAATGGCGAAAAGAGCGTTCCTGGCGTAGAGAAGTCTACTGGCATCAAACATAGGCCTTATTTTGAGGAAGAAATTTCTAAGGATGTACGTCTGGAGTACAGCATTGTATGGTAGTGAAACATGGACTGTGGGAAAACCGGAACAGAAGAGAATCGAAGCATTTGAGATGTGGTGCTATACACGAATGTTGAAAATTAGGTGGACTGATAAGGTAAGGAATGAGGAGGTTCTACGCAGAATCGGAGAGGAAAGGAATATGTGGAAAACACTGATAAGGAGAAGGGGCAGGATGATAGGACATCTGTTAAGACATGAGGGAATGACTTCCATGGTACTAGAGGGAGATGTAGAGGGCAAAAACTGTAGAGGAAGACAGAGATTGGAATACGTCAAGCAAATAATTGAGGACGTAGGTTGCAAGTGCTACTCTGAGATGAAGAGGTTAGCACAGGAAAGGAATTCGTGGTGGGCCGCATCAAACCCGTCAGAAGACTGATGACCAAAAAAAAAAAGGGGACAGTGCAGTGAAATTTGGCATTAATGGGCTATTGAAGCAGACTATCGACACGAGTGCTTTTGCCAACAGCATTACATCGCCTGCAAATTCTCTCCTGGGCTCGTGAAGACATCGGTTGGTCCATAGACGACTGGAAAACCATCGCCTGGTCAGATTAGTCCCGATTTCAGTTAGTAAGAGCTGATGATAGGACTCGGGCTTGGCGCACACTGCAGTAAGCCATTGATCCGAGCTGTCGACAAGACATTGTGCAACCTGTTGGTGGCTCCATAATGGTGTAAACTCTATTTACATAGAATGGACTGGGTTCTCTAGTCCAGTAGAACCGATCACTGACTGGGAATGGTTATGTTCGGCTACTTAGAGACCATTTGCAGCCGTACATGGATTTCATGCTCTCAGACAACGATGGAACTGTCACCGGGCCAGAAATGTTCGCGTTTGGTTTGAAGAACATTCTGAACAATTCGAGCGAATGATTTGTCAGCTCAGATCGCCCGACCAGAATCCCGTCGAATATTTATGAGAAACAATTCTTGCATGATTTAACACTTGGAACAAGCCGAGGGAAATGCAACAGAGTACCGCGAGCACAATAACACTGAAAACGGAGATTCGTGAAAGAGTTTTAATTTAGTACGTTTTCCATTTCACTCCTCAAATACACATACAACGTAATTCTAACTTATCGGCAAAGAAAGGGGTCAATGTGCGCATAGGAAGAACATCCTTTCCGACAAGCACCTTGACCGACCACAACCAACAGTTTCAAACAACACTTACATTTTTTCTTGGGCTAAAATGGTGGAGCTCCTTTGTACCCTCACGAAAAATCCAATGCACGAATGATAATTCCAACTGTCGGTAGTCTCTGCCAATCAACAGACGAGGTCGGCCTGTTCGCTTTAGAGCTGTACGTGTCCCTTCACGTTTCCACTTCACTATCACATCGGAAATAGTGGACCTACGGATGTTTAGGAGTGTGGAAATCTCGCGTACAGACGTATGACACAAATGATACCGTATCACCTGACCACTTTCGAAGTCCGTGAGTCCCGCGGAGAACCCCATCTCACGATGTCTAACGGCTATTGAGGTTGCTGATATAGAGTACCTGGCTGTGGGTGGCAGCACAATGCAGCTAATATGAAAAACGCATGTTTTTGGGGGTGTCCGGATACTTTTAATCACATAGTGTAAGTGTTAAATGTATTAAATGAGTCTAAAATAATTATTACGTATGCGTACATGGGCACGGCCGAGGGCAGGAAGTTAGTTGTGTATATGAATTATAAGTGTAGAGTATATGTAATTTCTTACATAACGTGATCTTCATTATATGGTATCCAACTTATTTATACGCCCGGACAGCCGTGCGTGTTAAGCGTCATTTCCAGGATGGGTATGAGCGCTGGCCCTAGATCGAATCCACCCGTTGGGTTTACAACCAGGGTCAATGTGCCGGCTAGACTCGATGCCACTACTAGGCGGTTTAGTACATCAAATTAGACAAATGCCAAGCTGGGACGCAAACTTTTAGAACACCTGCGAGCCATTTCACATTGATAATACTATTCGCAGACTATTGAGGAACAGAAATTCCACAGAGTCGACATTTTTGCCACTGTCAAGTGAGCCTGTAATGATGGTACAATTTTTCGTAAAAGTGTACGATAAAAGTAAGTTGTTTACTTCTAGAGTATAATAAGAATTATGCGGCTTACGTATCTGTTAGTAGTTACATGCTTTACGACTCAGACGTTACGACGCATGTCACATATTGCATGCTGGAGCGTGTGTTTGATTGTCTCTCAGTGCTATTAGTCACGTTTATAATAGTCATATAAATTCTGAAACTTCCAGGCAGATTAAAACTTTGTGCCGGACCGATATTCGAACACGGGATGTTTTCTTTTCGCCGGCAAGTGTTCTACCGGCTGAGCTACCGAAGTAAGGCGCCCGAGCCGTCCTCACAGCTTTACTTGCGCCAGTAGCTCGCCTCCTACCTTCCACAGAACCTCTCCTGCTCTCTTGTCTCCGAAATATCCTTTCTTCCAGAATAGCTAGCTCTGCAAGTTCGCTGGAGAGCTTCTGTTAAGTCTGGAAGGTAGGAGACGAAGTATTGGCATAAGTGAAGCTGTGAGGAAGAATCCTGAGTCGTCCTTTCGTAGCTCAGGCGGTAGAACACTTGCTCGAGAAAGGAGAACGTCCGGACTTCTAGTCTAGGTCTAGCACATACTTTTAATCTGCCAGGAAGTTTCATATCAGCGCACACTCCGCTGCAGAATGAAAATTTCATTCTCATACAAATGCTATTATAAACGTGACCAACAGCACTGAGAGATAATCAGAAACACGCTCCACGATGCAATACATAAAAGACGTCATAACATCTGAGACTTAAATAACTACTGACATGTATGTAAGCTATACAATTTTGTATCGTACATGTAAGTAACATACTTTTATGGCACGTTTTTACGAAAAAAATGTACCATCATTATAGACTCACCTGAGAATCGGAAAAACCCCGAAAAGAGCTCGCCTCAATATACATATAACGAATCAATAAACCGTCAAAAGCAAAAACTTGGAATAATTTATAATATGACGTTCTTCGGCCTAAAACGTGCTGCGGGCTTATCGAAAAGGAGAATTTTTGATTTATTCTAAAAAATTAAAACTGCAATAAAACCAGCATAAAAGAAGATTTTCTTTCCAGCATCTTGTGTACAATGCATGTACTGAGAATAACAGTTATTTGCACAAGTATGAAGGGGCGTTCAGTAAATAAAGTAACACGTATTCTTTATGAAAGTGGATTGTTTTAATTCGTTCCCCACTCTTTTCGCTAAGAAATTCTACTTGTGAACATAATTTCTGTTCTGTACGACGGCCTTACACCATCTTACTAGGGAAGCCTGTAAGCCAGCATGGTACCACTGTGCTGGTCGACGTCGGAGCCAGCGTTTTTCTGCATAAATTACCTCCGCATTCTCGCCGTACGCGCAAGCAATCCCGCACAGATGGTCCTACATTCATGTGTAAGGTCTATTAGGCGGCAAGGAATCTTGCCGGCACTCATCTTTGAAATTAATTACAACGGTCGAGATCGCAAAGCACGTTTATTAAAAGGTGACCGGTTTCGACCATCACATGATCGTCTTTAGACGTACAATCATATTAATCGACAATGGCTATGAATTGGTAGGAAACCGCTGAATGACGACTGAGCAGTTAACTATCGTCATTCACATGGTCCTGCTTCCATTCACAGCCATTGTACATCAAGATGGTTATAGGTCTGAAGATGATCATGTGGCGATCGAAACTGGTTACCTTTTAATACGCGTGCCTTGTGAGGTAGACCGTTGTAATTAATTTCAAATATGATATTGTAATCACTGATTTCTCCAATAATTAAAAAACACACCTTTGAGCACCCCAACTGGTGGACGGGTGTGTAAGCACTGCCAACAGAGACGTCCAATCATGTAGCAATGTGATTATGATTCGTCGACAGTCACGAATGAGAGTATCCTCAGGTTCCAACACCGTAGGAGTCAAAGCTGTGTCCGGCCGACCAGCACTCGGGAATTCAGACAGGTGCGCACGGTCTTGTTACGGTCATGATAAACGCATCGCCCAACGACTCACTGTGCTTTTGTTCATTGCCAGGTCTCGTAGACATACCTCAAGTGCCTATTGACAGCTGTCTGCTACAAACGTATCTCCTTTACAGACGCCGTTTTGAAAACTACATACAGCGCGGCCACCTATCGGCACTACGTGAAACTATGGGGGATGAAGTGGGAATACTGCATGATGTCTCACAACAAATTCCGCATTTTCTCAACCGACACTGGCCGACAAAAAAAAATATGTGTTGCATTATTTACTGGACTCCCCTCGTAAATAAAAAATAGAAGAAGTGAGAGGACGTTTAGTTTGGGAGCTCAGCTGCAGTTCTACATCCAGCTTAGGTAGAGATCACTGGTTCCGACACACAGCTCCCACAGATTACAAGCGCGTGGAAGTCCGGCAGCTCACCACAGGGGAGGGGGTCCGCCGGGTATCCAGCAGTGACACAGTGGCGGCAGCCGCAGGGCCGCGCGTATTTCGCGCCGCGGGCGCCGAACCGCGCATAATCCACGTTTCTCCACTTCCACTGCCCCCAGCCACCCCTCATCCTTCGCCCCGCTCCCCCACCCCGCATAAATCTCTGCGCCGCCGCCGGCGCTCGAGCTGACGCTTTTTGCAGGACGGGCCGTGCCCTCCCGTAACAAATCGCCAGTCGCATTTTGCGACGAACGCGCAAAAAGACACGGCTGGACGTGCCCGAGGTCGGAGGGAAGTGTAACTGGCGTGATTTCCACCACTGCGCTTGGCCGAGGGCCCGGAGGCTGGTCAGCGCATCGCACAAGTTCCCTGGTGACGACGCTAGATCTTTGACAAAATTATCAGTCCAAATAATTAAAGGACGTAGACAACACCAGGAGAATATAGGAACGTAAGATCCGCTGGCGTCTGTTTTAGAAGGAAGGTGTCTTTCGTACAGTGGTTACCCTAGGCAGAAAGAAACCTTTGTTCCTGTGGAAATACCTTAATAAAGAGTCAAAAAGCCTGCAATATGAAATAACCAAATAGTAGAAGAGAAACCACAGAGTGTTGCAAACCCTCAGCTGCGAAAGTGCCCTGATTCGATCACCGTCGTTGAGAGAACACTTCAGCTTAGTGCGGTGTTGCCGCTCGTCCAATGCATTCGGTCAATCCATAGATGACGTACATTTCGTTCAACCCTTCATCAGTAAACGAATAAATGCTTTTGTTTATCACAGTAGATATGCAATTCAGACTGCCCGAAATAAAGAGACAAAAGCGATTGGTAGCGTACAGAAAGCAAGATGAGGGCAAATAGTAAATCTGTCATTACTATTTTCAACATCGAGTACCATTGATGAGTAAATGGAATACGTTTCGTTCGAAACAAGACGTATAACACATACCGTCGAAATTTACAGCGTCTTGTAGATATTTACAGGGTAATAAATGCACAAAAATAAAAACTGACGGTCCGAGCACAGTCATCTCAAAGTAGTTCTAGCACCAGTTTCTGTCTTTCCCAGTTTTTACCCTCTACAGTTCTCTCTAATACCGTGAAGGTATTCCCTAATGCTTTAATTCATGAATTATTTAGTAAACACAGTAGTGGTCGCATTTAAGATTTTAATTTTCGTGTTAAGACGACCGGTTTGGTCTTCTAAAGATATCACTATGAGATCTACATTCGTTGATGACAGCAGGAGTCGCTGGCATGGAGACCACTATCAGCGATGCCTACTGTCCTAAAAGAATGCTGATCTGACGATGATCTCTTTATAAGATCGAAACCGGCCATTTTAAAATGAAAATAAAAACTTAAATGCGACCACAACTGTGTTTACTAAATAAATATTAATATTAATAGGTCGCTCTTTTCCTGGACGATGTTCCAAAACACTTCAATACATGTCCTACCATTCTATCCCTTCTTCCTCTCAGGGTTTTCCATACGTTCCTTTCTTCGTCGATGCTACGAAGAACGCCCTCATTCGTTATCAGTCCACCTGATTTTCAACATTCTTCTGTAGCCCCACCTGTCAGGCGCTTCAGTTCTCTTCTGTTTCACTTTTCCCACTGTCCATGATTCACTGCCATATAATGTTGTGCTCCAAAAGTACATTCCCACAATTTTTTTCCTCAAACTAAGACCTATCTATGATACGATTAGATTTCTCTTCGTCTGTAATGGCGTCTGAGTGTGCTTTTTATTTTCTTCTTGCTTCATCCGCCCATTTTGCTTCTAATGTGCCAGAACTCCTTAACATCGTCTACTTCGCAACCACCAGCTTTGATAAGTTTTTGCAATTCTCATTTCTGCTACTTCTCATTACTTGCGAGTTCTATAGGTTTATTCACAGTCCATATTCTGCATCCATCAGACTGTTCATTCTGCTCACCAGATGCTGTAATTCTTCACTTTCACTGAAGATGTCGTCAACGAATCTTATCGCCGATATCATTTCACCCTGATTTTTAATCCCACTGTTGAACCTCATTTCCAATCAAATTAACAGTTATGTTATTGTGTGCTTAGCGGTGTTGCTTCTTAACTTTATAGGACCGCTCGAACATTCGTTTCACCACCAGCAACCCAACATCGGAATATTGAATGCTACGTACGTTGGAAGACTCGCTACAAACACTGAATGATATCAACAGTAAACAAAATTCTTGTGACGAAATCGTCGGTTGAGTCAATGATTGTTTCATATGCATGTTACTTGAGAAGACCCCTGAAAGAAGTCCAGATATCTCAGGCTAGGTGAGTGCAGTGGTTTAGCCAGTTGGCTGTTTATTGACCTGTTCACAAATGGAACTGTTACGTAATTTCTGACATTATCACTTCAGTGGGACGGCATCCCCGTGGCCTCGACGTACATTCTTCACGAAGCGTCTAAAGGTTATACAACATTTATAGAAACACTCTTCGAGGAATATGTTAATCTCTATAGTTAAAATGTTTAACCTGTAATCTTACAAAAAGAAGAGAAAAAAGTTTTTCTGTCATGGAAACAAAGATTCTCAGGTGGACATCTGGCTTAACGCTGCACGATCCTGTTACAAAAGAGGAAGTTCGTAAGTCATATGGAGTATCATCAGTAGAAGACAACATGAGAGAAAGCCGTCTACTATAGTATGACCATGTTCTTAGACCAAACGCAACATTGAAAAATTCTGGTTTTAGTTTGAGAGCGACGATTCGGGCAGCTACGGATTGATAACCTGCACGAAGATCTCAAGATCCCAGGTCTGCACCCCGATCAGGCACAAGAACGTATAAAATGGCGACAGAGAACCAAAACAGCGGGACCTGAAAGCATGTGGGACAAGTGCTAAGGAATATGAAGAAGAAGAAGACTGGAAGTAGCGGAAGTTGTATGAGTTTCCTATTCACCCCAATGGATAACTATCTGTGACGGTGCCATCACCTTTACAAGTTAACCAAAAATCTTAATTCTGCATGCCAAGGTCTGTACTATGAGCTGCAGAATGCTCATGTATTTTCAGTTAGAAATTACTGTTAGTCGTTTGACTTGGAAACTGTATTATTAGCCTACTTTTCACACTTTCCACAAATGCATAACCTACAATATAATCACCTGACAAAGTAAAGCTAAGGTCAAAACAGCATTTATGCTACAGAAGTATGTAGTAAGAATATTTTTTTAAGATTGTTAACCACATATTTTGCATATCACTTTCGACAGATGTTGGGATTCATACACTCACGTGGCATTTACTCCCTAGTGAAATTTGCAGTTCATTATAAGAGTGAATTTAGGATGAACTGTGTAATTTCTAGTCACAGTATTAGGAACGAAAATAATTTCTATTTAGTATATGTGTCGCCGTCTAGGGTTCAGAAATCGTTCCCTACGGTCCTCGGAATATGGACCTCATCACATCACATCACAAATGTTTATATCACGTTGCTCGTAGGCAGGCGGCTCGAAATTAGAAATTATCAAATGTTAAAAAAAGTAAAAGCGTAGCTGATAATCCACTTATTCTACAGTTCATCAGAATATTTGGACTCGGGAAAGGAAATGGATTTTAAGAGTAATATTCATGTTTTACCGCTTTAAATTTTGCTTTATGCAGTGCGAACTAACAAGGGTGGTAATGTCAAGAGTACAATGGGAATTCCACTCTTGAAGGCAGAGGAAAGAGCAGATGGGTGGAAAGAGTATATTGAAGATCTGTATGAGGGAGAGAGCTTGTCTCATGATTTCATAGAAACAGAAATTTGAGTCGATACGGAAGGCATAGCGATCAAGTAAGTGCTCTGGAAGACATGATACCAGTAAAGACAGGAGAGACAGATAATATTCTGTCGGAATTTCAAGAATCATTGCGAGAAATTACAACTAAATGACTTTTCAAGTTGGTGGTGACTTTTCAAACTGGTGAAGTACCATCAGATTTTCGGAAAAATATCAGCCACACAATTTTGAAGACAGCAAAGGCAGTTAAGCGCGAGAATTACCTTACAATCGGCTTTAACAGTTCATGGATCCAAGTAGTTGACAAGAATAGAACGGAAAAAAATTGAGGATGCCGATTGGTCTGGCTTTAAAAATGGTAAAGGCACCAGAGAGGCAGTTCTGACGTCACGCTTGATAATAGAAGTAAGACTGAAGAAAAATCAAGGTATGCTCATAGGATTTGTCGATATAGTAAAATCACTTTACAATGTAAAATGGTGCTAGGTGTTAGAAATTCTTAGAAAATATGGGTGTAAGCTATAACTGTTCATTTCATCAAAATCTTTCTATGTATAATTCCACAACATCACGTGAAACCGTTGGGATACTTGTCACACTGCATCGCTTTCCTCAAGATGTAGACAGTCTATGTCCCAGGGTAGGTCGCTGCAACACACTCGAGCTATTTCAGTATTTTAAGTTACTATGTTGATGAGGTGGCAGCCACCCAGAAGGATTTCAATTGACGTTGACATCGATATCGGCCGCGCAAAGCTAAAATTCATGTGACTGTAAATGTCTCCAGGATCAAACGGACCATTTGTTCTTTTATAAAACATATTTCCTTTGTTGTTATCGAACTCCCGTTTTCATTTGGGCACATAATCTTGTAAGATTCTACATTTATGTTCTATACATCACCAGAAATGTAATATTTTTGGCTAGACTGAATGAAGAATTGTTGGAGTATAATGTGCCGTCGACATAGCAGCCAGTAAAAGAAAGGAAAATGTGCTCATTTGCACAGAGACATGGAAAATTAAGCGGCTTTGGATTCTTTGAAGAACTGTCTCCATACTAATATGTAGAGATACCGAAAAGTATGATGGTCATAAATAAAGATGGCTGGAATTCATTTCTTTTGGTGACTTACTAATTCATGTCAATATAGGCGGTAAAATAAAACAGTTGAAAACGGGGTTACGAAGAAAATGCGTCACGTTACAACGTAATGGTCAGATTAAGTACAAAGTCATAAATAACAACATGACTGCGAGAGTAGATACACCAAATAGCTGCTTATAATAAGTAATCTTTATTTACGACAGACTATTTCGGCATAATCGTCATTTTCAAGTATCTGCAATTACAATTTTGGTGAGAACAGATATGGATGCCAATGTCATTCATATTGAAGTAGCTGTCTTGTACGCACGTCTAGACTGATGTGACGTCCACATTGCGCCGATATTGGACGATTTTGTAACTGTCACCGTGTTATTAAGATAGTAAATGATGTCATGATGTTAAAATTAAATGTTAATTACGACGTGACAGCAGTTTGACAGTTCCACTCTTACGACGCTATATGTACACGAGAAAATACCCACAAAAATATTAAACGAACATACAGAATTTAGACATAAGTACTACCTTAAAAAGTTTATTGAACCGCTAGAACACGAAAGTGGATAAATCGGAAGTAACCTAAGATAATCCTAACAAATTTTAGTTAGTCAGATAATACCCCTGTTCACAATCTTTGTAAACATATAGCGTCGTAAGAGTGGACCTGTCAAACTGCTGCCACATGGTAATTAACATTTATTTCAACATCTTGACATCGTTTACGATTTTATTCAAGCGGTGACAGTTACAAGACAGTCCATTAACGACACAATAAGGACGTCACATCAATCTATAAGTGAGTACAAGACATCTACTGTATATCAATGACATTGGCATCCATAGCTGTTCTCACCAAAATTGTAATTGCAGGTACTTGACAATGGCGATTAAGCCTAAACAGTCTGTCGCAAATCAAGATTACTTATTATAAGCAGCTATCTGATGTATCTTCTCTAACAATCATGTCGTTCTCAGACATATTTTACGCTTCTGGCCCTAAAGAAGAAAAATCATAAATAACAGCTTAGGAAAGGAGTTTGAGGAGATGCTTTACAAAAAGCAATAGGTTAGTGGACACTTACTGTGATATTTAGAAAAAGTTAAGTTGTCACTGTAAGGAAGCTTCAAAGAGAAAAGTTGCAGGACAGAGAAATACAATAGATGGTACAGCATCTTCGATATAGTGGACATGTAACATTCATATTATCAGTCCATGAGAAGAGAGGTGGGACCACATCAAAACACTAGAAAGATGAACCAATTTGTCTTGCACTGTTTTTGTGGGTCCCTTCTTTGCTAAGATATAAGTGCTGGTTTTAAGACCTTTACATATTAATTACATCGTTTTCTGAGTCCATTTGAATATATTCTGTAAATAAAAATTGAAGAGAATATTTTGAAAACTGTTGCAAATACTTAAATCACTGTGCATAAACGTTTTCATTTAGGTAAATCAAAAGCAAACCAGTAAAATTTTATTTATTATAAATAAAATCATTAATGTGCAACATAGTAGACATTCATATTGTGAACTTGAGCACATGTTCTACATGTTGCGTCGTTTAATACCTTGAGAATCTTGTACATGCATTGGTTGAAAAAAATATAATTTATATGTGGGTGCGACATTATTCAAAATTCAAATTTACTTTCCCGTTGTTCGAATTGTATCTTTCGTGCTTCTCCTCTTCCTCCCCCCCTCCCCCGCCCCCTGTCTCTTCGTATGTGTGTGTGTGTGTGTGTGTGTGTGTGTGTGTGTGTGTGTGTGCACCCGCTTCAAAGTCTAAAACGTTGGACAGTCAAGACCAATGATATGAAATGTGGCGATACTGCGCTTTTTGAATATGTCTTTTAATAAAGTTTCTTACTGCTGATTTCGTGACCTAATTATTCAGTGCATCTGAAAGTCTTTATAAGTTAATCGCAAATGCTGTAAACCTAAAGTTATTTCGGTTGGCTTTGCGTCTTTCTCATTTCTCCACATTTAAGGAGAGATACCATTCAATAAACAACTGGAAGGGAAAGGACATATATAGTCAGAACATCAGTCACAAAAAACTAAAAGATGTTAATTGAAGTGGTGTATTATACTGGACGGAATCTAAATGAAAGAAAAATTATGAAATAAGTGATATGTGATGAAAAGCAGTGACCCAAAGGATGGGAGTTGGAGCGTAGAAGAGTTGACTAGAACCGAAACAAGACTGAAATACACAACCGTAAAACTCCAGTTTGTGTGCAGAAAACTGATAAATGAACTCTTTGTCCTGCAGTTACAACAAAAAATCTGGTTTCACATGCACGACACGTCTCATATTCCAATATTTCGATTTAGTGGAGCACCGTCGTTTCCAATTAGCGGTCACGTCACGTATTTCTTCGTCCGCAAATGTTAGACGGCCACGCGAAATTGCTGACCAACCAGCGGGGCGCTGCTCCTTCTTCCCTACAGCCACTTCGTCACAGTTAGGGATAGCGTCATACACTATCCCTCGGGACCCGGGAGGGGCGGTGTCGGCTGTGCAGGCCCGCATTATTCAGCGCGGAAGGCAGGTCGGACGCCGCAGGGGCAGGGATACCGGCCCGCGTTGCTCGTTAGAACCTCCGACCCGCTCTCCCGCTGCCGCCACAGGCAGTCAGTGTGCGCGCCTAGCCCTTCTCTTTTTGTCGACTCCCCGCACTCACAAATTTCTGCACCGTCCCACAATGGGAGTACGCACACAAAAACTGACCCGCTCGCACGAGGGTGTCTGCGTAATAAATATGCCACGGACAATGTGGTCCAATCAACATTCGTTACTGGGATGCACAGCGAGGGAGGAAAAGATGGGAAAAACACTTCTCCGCATTGTAGCACTAAGATTTATTTTCTCAACTCCCTCAATGGCACGTACACACTTTGTTGCCTTTTTGTATTCCGTACTGCTGCACTATACCGCACAGTTTTTTTTTTTAATGAAACGAATAATCATTATTGTGTTGGATCGAGTTACAGATATTCTCTTTACAAACAATTACAACTTATTCGTTAAGGGGGGCTGGGACGACTTATCCCAACAATGTTAAATTTAGTGACTTGTCTTCCCTGTATTTCAGGAACCACTGTAGCCATTGACATGAATCTTTTACAGGACATTAAACTGTATGTTCTGAGTGTACTGAACTAAAATAATTGCATTTCAGCCACTGCTTTCGGAAATACTTTTTTTTTAATTTCACTGTTAAAGTTTTGCGTACTTTTTTTGTACGCTATCCTAAATAATTTTAATTATAGATAACATTACGCTCTACTTTTAGTTCAGTAGACTCAGGATATGTATGTTGGTACCCCCTGAAAATTTTAATACTCTACTCGCAGTGGTTTCTGACATTTAGGGAAAAATGCTACAGAAAATGTAAAGTTTTAGGAACGGCTTCCAAGGTTTCAAAATACTCTAACTCACTAAATATGTGCTTAATTTTTTATTTTTAGTCTCAGAAGCACCCTGCACCATACTGTATATCATCCTCTTAATCTTTTTCCAAGTTTTTTCTTCTTTTCTTCTTTATGGACTCCTTAGTGGCCAAATGTGCTGCATTCTCTTCTTAATCAATGCGAACTTTGTCCTTCCGTTCACGTTCTCTGTTGCAATTTGCTCCAGGATTAATTCCGATATGCTGTAGCACTTTCACCCTACCAATGCTGCCATCATTAAAAGCAATAACAGCATCATTGACCCCCCACTTCAGTGTCTTAATTCCAGCAAAAGCATTTTTTAGTGTGCGGGTCCATATAACATTATTGAACGACTCGTTGAGATTTTGAGTGTGATCATGCAGACCCTTCTTCAGTAATTCGGGACTTGCCAGGTCTCTGTAAATACATTGTATGATATCCATGACTGCTGCTGGGATGGAATGTTTATGGCTATATGAATTATTTGAGTACTGGGCATTGAGGTAACTGCACCATGAATCAGGTCCAGGGGCGCAAAGTTGGTGTACTGGTTTTTCATCAGTTGACAGTCTGTGGAAGAAGGTAGCCCATACTGCCTGATTTATTTTCAACAAATCCTCAATATTATTTCTTATGGCCATCCCATAATACTGCTGTAGTTCATCAATCATTTTGTCTGTCAGCCTGCCTCTTTATGGTTTTATCATCAGAAAGCTTCTTGTCTCTCAAACTTTGTTTCAACTTCCTCAACCTGGTGCCCATCCTCTTCTGGACATGCCCAACTCATTCCAGTTTTATGATAACCTTCTCACCAGAAGGCTGAGAGGCTGCTACACTACTATGTGCTTTTGAGCCTCCATCACCTAAGTACTTAATGTAACACACTTCCCTTTCATTCACAGACCGACTAAAAATTTCAATAGCTGCAGAGGCCTCCATATCACCACTTGTTCCTTAATTTCTGTCACAGATACGCCTTCCTTCATTCCCTGATTTACACTTATGACAATGATTGGTTAAAATCTGGAAATCTATTACCTTTCTAGTATCCACACTGGTCACAGTAGCAACAGAATTCTTAGAACTGTAGCCGCGCTTTTGCCAAGTGCCTTCAAAAGCTACTGGTACGTCAGTCATACCATAATTTATTTAAACAGCTTCGTTTGCAGCACCCTTCATTGAGTCACATGCAACAGATTCCACAGCAGCTCCAATAAATCCTGAAAACTTGTCGATTTTACAAGGTGGGCGTGGCATATTCATCGTGGCACACATTGTTTCTGCTGCAGTGTGTCCTTTGCCAATAGCTCTCAAGCCATAAAACCATCTAACATTTACTTCAAAATAATTAGCTTTACACTCACCAGAATTCCGAAATGAATGAGTATATTTTCAACTGGCACAATTAATGATATGTTTCCTGGCTAGTCCATTTGATACTTCACAGTCTTCACAGCATTCATATGAACTAACTGTCCCTCCACAGATTTTACAACACACGTATTCACCTAATACCCTTGTTAGGATATGTAAATATATCAGAATATAACCTAACCTACCATTTACGTCACTTTCGTTTTGAGAAAACTGTGTATCACAACATTTTATTTTAATCTTCGAAGCACATATGGGTGTTTCTCTAGATACTGAAGAGTTTTCCTGTATTTCTTTGTCTGTGACTTTACACGCCACAATGCTTCCCTTTATTCGAAAATTTATTACCACGAAACCTACGCTTCTTAAAAACACATCGTTTTGGCAGCATACTTAACTTTCCTTCGAAAAACGTTAGCTCTTCGACATACAAAGCGTGTGTATATTATGAAACGATACGATTCTGTTTATGACAGTGCTACCAATGCAGACACGTAATTTAACCTTTATAACACAGCAATCCACAGCCTTCGATATACAAAATTACCGATTTTATTAGATCTTGAAGTAATACACTTTCAACCGGTATGGACTATATTTTAAAAAATAAAATAAAATACTTCCCATGTGAGTTTATTCGGAAAATTGCAGATTTTATAATGAGATAAAAATCCGAAAATGTGAAAAAAAATTCCGATTCTAACTCCCCTTAAGTCAACTTTTGTTTGACTAATTTAATTTTTTATTATGGGATAACAGTTTAATGCCTGCTTGTCAGCTACATCCGTCAGTAATTGGTTTTCCATTCTGATCCTACCACTTTTCCAGTGTATTGTCTTAACCATTCCTGAAAATCATAATGTACGCCGAAAGCTAAATGCTCTGTGCGTACGCAGGAACGTTGCTTCGCAGAGAATCCAGTTTTGAGAAGAACCGGTTGTCTCGATGGATGGAGTGCCACCGTTGGTTGTTGAAGTCTTGATTTCGCTGACACAAATAAAAAGAACCCAGTTGGGACATTAAAATCAGGCAGTTATTCTCAATTTATTCAAGGCCCTGCAGAGTACTGTATAGACATCCACGTGTTGCACAAAGATGTTTTGTCCAATCAAAAATTAAATATATTCCACGAAATGTTAATATACGACCAACCCAAGTAATAGCCATAGCTAAGTTCCAATAATACATCTGAGTACGAAAGACGACCTGTAAGAATGAAAGAGAAAAAGTAATACATCGCTAGCAATACTTCACATGTCGCTGTCTCACATCTGTCAACTACCCCACCAATGAATGTACTTCACCACTTTGGTTTCCGCCATGCTATGCTGCTTCAGAATATATTCTTGATCCATTGGTGCCAGGGATCTTACGGAAAAAGTGTTCTACATGCTACTAAGTTATATCTCTGTGGCCACATGGTAAGTTTGACACATACATTATACAAAACATGCGAACATGGGCACAACGGCGACCCCTGTCAATGTGTATCATGCTATTATTTTTGGTTCTTCTGGTACACCGTATATTTCTTACATCAATCTTTTTTTTTCTTTTTTCTCTCTGCGAGGGTAACTTACTAAAGAAATCTTTACACTGTACTCGGTGCATTTTCCTTTCTGGTCAATGCACTTAATTCGATATTCTACCAGCGAGCGGATGCAGTACTTAAAGTGCTGTTCCGGAATATCTGCAAACTATCCATCAGTGGTTACAACAGTCCTTCTCCGTAACGCTCTCAAGCAATAAATATCTCTAATGTGAGAATAAAGGAAATATACAATTAAATACTTCTCAAATAACTTTAGAAGCTGTAACATTTTTTACTCAGACAATGAAACAAAGCTTACTTAATTGGAAAGCCCAAGTCCTAGAATTAACGAAGCGCCTTACTTCAGCAACACTTAAAATACGTAAGATGATGTGATTAATAATAATGTACAGAATAGGGTAAAGAAAACTAAGGAACTGTTAGATGACAATCACTTTGGCCTTAGGAAATGTAAAAGGACCAGAGAGGCAGTTCTGAAGTTACGCTTGATGATGGAACCTCAAGACACTTTCATAGGATTTATTGGCCTAGAAAAAGCCCTAGACCATGTAAATTGGTGTAAATTGTTCAAAATTCTCAGAAAAATAGGCGGCAGCTATAGGGAATGATGGGAAATATACAATACGTAAGTGATCGATGTTCTGAGACAAATAGGAATAAGCTGTAGGGGACAATAAGCTCGGAAGGCCAAGAACGAAATGATTAGAGTTGAAGGGTGTAAGACAGGGGTACCGTATTTCAACTCTACTGTTCACTTTATACATCGGAAAGCAATGACAGAAATAAAAGAAATGTTCAGATGTTTACAGATTAAGGTAAAGGAACGTCAGTGACGTTGTTGTCCCCAGTGAAAACGAAGAGGAATTATAAGACCTATTGTATGTTGTTTTCACAACAACAACACCCTGGATGGATTCAATAGCAACATGGGTACAGAATAGGGATTGAGGGTAAATCGAAAATGATGAAAATAATGAGCAGCAGAAATGAGATCAGTGACAGATTTAACAATAAAATTTGTGATCACGAGGTAGATGAAGTGAAGAAATACAGCTGTCTTGGAAGCAAACTAACAAATGATTGACGAAACAAGAAGGACATAAAAAGCAGACTAGCACAGGTAAAAACGGCATCCCTCACCAAAAGAAATCTACTAATATCGAATGTCGACCCTAATTTGAGAAAGAAATTTTTGAGAATGCTCATTTGGACCACAGCATTACGGAGAAATGAACCATGGACTGTGTGAAAACCAAAATATAAGGAAATCGAGGAGTTTGAGATGTAAAGCTATAGAAATAAGCTGAAAACTATGTGGGCAACAGGTTCTCTGCATAATCAGCGAAGATAGAAACATAAGGCTAGCCCTGACAAGAGAAAGCCATAGGACGGTAGGACATACACTATGTTATCAAAATTATCCGGACATCTGGCTGAAAATGACTTACAAGTTGGTGGCGCCCCCCATTGGTAATGCTGGAATTCAGTATTGTGTTGGCCCACCCTTAACCTTGATGACAGCTTCCACTCTCGCAGGGATAAGTTCAATCAGGTGCTGGAAGGTTTCTTGGGGAATGACAGTCCATTCTTCACATTGTTGCCCTGAGGAAAGGTATCGATGTTGGCCGGTGAGGCCTGGCACGAAGTCGGCATTCCAAAACGTCCTAAAGGAGTTCTATAGGATTCAGGTCAGAACTCTGTGCAGGCCAGTCCATTTCAGGGATGTTATTGTCGGGTAACCACTCCGCCACAGGCCGTGCATTATGAGCAGGTGCTCGATCGTGTTGAAAGATGCAGTCGCCATCCCCGAATTGTTCTTCAACAGAGGGAAGCAAGAAGGTGCTTAAAACATCAATGTAGGCTTGTGTTGTGATAGTGCCACGCAAAGAAACAAGGGGTAAGGGGTGCAAGCGCCTTCCATGAAAAACACCACACCATAACACCACCGTCTCCGAATTTTACTGTTGGCACTGCACACGCTGGCAGATGACGTTCACGGGCATTCGGCATACCCACATCCTGCCATTGGATCGCCACATTGTGTACCGTGATTCGTCACTCCACACAACGTTTCTACACTGTTCAGTCGTCCAATGTTTACGCTCCTTACACCAAGCGAGACGTCAGTTTGCTTTTACCGGCGTGATTTGTGGCTTATGGGCAGCCGCTCTACTATGAAATCCAAGTTAACTCACCCCCTGCGTAACTGTCATAATACTTGCAGTGGATCCTGATGCAGTTTGGAATTCCTGTGTGATGATCTGGATAGCTGTCAGCCTATTACACATTACGACCCTCCTCAACTGTCGGCGGTGTCTGTCGGTCAACTTACGAGGTCGTTCTGTACGCTCTTCTGCTGTACGTCCCCCTTCTGGTTTCCACTCACTGTCACATCGGAAACAGTGGACCTAGTGTTGTTTAGGATTGTCGAAATTTTGCGTACACACGTTTACACAAGTGGCACAAAACCTCCTGACCACGTTCGAAGTCCGTGGGTTCCACAGATCGCTCCATTCTGCTCTCTCACGATGTCGAATGACTACTGAGGTCGCTGATATGGAGTACCTGGCAGTAGGTGGCAGCACAATGCACCTAATGTGAAAAGCGTATGTTTTGGAGGTGTCCGGATACTTTTGGTCACATGTTGTATCTTAACACATCAGGGAATAATTTCATTAGCCTTAGAGAGGGCCGGCCGAAGTGGCCGTGCGGTTAAAGGCGCTGCAGTCTGGAACCGCAAGACCGCTACGGTCGCAGTTTCGAATCCTGCTTCGGGCATGGATGTTTGTGATGTCCTCAGGTTAGTTCGGTTTAACTAGTTCTAAGTTCTAGGGGACTAATGACCTCAGCAGTTGAGTCCCATAGTGCTCAGAGCCATTTTGACCCTTAGAGAAGATAAATTTCCATGGAGAGGGAGAGGGAGGAATATATCAAATAAATAATTGACCTTGGGTGTAAACGCTCCTCTGGGATGAAAAGGTTGGGACAGGAGAGAAAGTCGTTTTGGTCGTATGAAATCAGCCAGAAGACTGACGACAAAAAGAAATTAAAAAAAGGAGATGCTATTCTTTGCCACATTGTTTGGAAACGCAACTCACAGGAATATATTGTTAGGATGCAGAGACCGAGCGAGGTGGCGCAGTGGTTAGACACTGGACTCGCATTCGGGAGGACGACGGTTCAATCCCGCGTCCGGCCATCCTGATTTAGATTTTCCGTGATTTCCCTAACTCGCTCCAGGCAAATGCCGGGATGGTTCCTTTCAAAGGGCACGGCCGGCTTCCTTCCCCGTCCTTCCCTAACCCGATTAGACCGATGACCTCGCTATCTGGTCTCCTTCCTCAAAACCAACCAACCAACCAATCAGGATGCAGAATCTTGTCAGAACAATTATGTGATTATTGTACAGGAACTTACAAACTTATCGATTTCGAGTTCACCCTGTAGAAGATCCTGGAGTCACCTCATCACAGATCTCAATAGTCTGAAAACAATTTAAAAATATAATCTGTTGTTACTAATATTTCCTTTCCTCAAGAAAGAGCGGAAATCTTGACTTCAGTACTAGGACCAAAAATGTCTCTACAGACGTTTCAAGGGCTTTAGTACAGAAAGATGTCAGATACTTTGGTACGATGTAAGTGCCTCCCATGGTACCTTTCAGCTCAAAGTCGACGTAGTGCGACCCCATATAAGTCATTTCGGACAATGAATACATTAGTGTGATATTTTGTGATGGAAGTTACTCCGAAACGGAATGAAGGATGCTTCTACATCTACATCTACGTGGATACTCTGCAATTCACACTCAAGTGCCTGGCAGAGGGTTCATCGAACCATTTTCATACCACTCTACCATTCCACTCTCGAATGACGCGTGGGAAAAAGGCACACCGAAATCTTTCCGTCCGAGCTTTGATTTTTCTTATTTTATTATTATGATCATTTCTCCCAACGTATGTAGGTGTCAACAAAATATTGTCGTATTCAGAAGAGAAAGTTGGTGATTGAAATTTCGTAAACAGATCTCGCCGCAAAGAAAACCGCCTTTGTTTCAGTGACCCTCAGGCAAAAGAAAACAAATGCAACAACCAACTTTATACATATGAGTAAAATTGCGCAGTTGTGGTACATTATGAAACCAGAAGTCACTACAGATAATTTCTTTTATACCTTCCTTTCGAAGGATTTACGGATTTATGTTGGTATGAACTTCTTGATATGTTTTGAGGTCAAGAATGAATCCGTAAAATTTAACACTCTGTATTTTAGCTTTGAAAGTAGATGTACAAGTAACACAAGCCGCGCGGGATTAGCCGAGCGGTCTAAGGTGCTGCAGTCATGGACTGTGCGGCTGGTCCCGGCGGAGGTTCAAGTCCTCCCTTGGGCATGGATTTGTGTGTTTGTCCTTAGGATAATTTAGGTTAAGTAGTGTGTAAGCTTAGGGACTGATGACCTAAGCAGTTAAGTCCCGTAAGATTTCACACACATTTGAACATTTTGAACTAACACAAATACTGCATAAACGGAAATACAGACATGGTTTACCATTACCCATTTTCACTAGGGTAGTAACGACAGCCTTCTGTTTCCATTTTCATACTCAGGGTGAGGAATCTGTTGTTGTTTTCTTTTATTTTTGTCATGCAGATGAACAGTGACCAGGGGCCAACGAAACAAACAGAATGGAAGTATGCTGTTTTCCTTCACCAATCTAGTAGACATCGAATCAAATCTACTGATATGATTCTTTTGTAGATCTAATAAGAAATCACGAAATAAAAATACATTAAATATAGGTATTTATGGCAAATGCTCCGACCGTTAAATGACATACCATCCGGAAGTTTAAGCCGTCCTTCAAGGACACTTGCGCATGGATAATCAGGGTTGCTGAGTTATACTTGTAAACAAAAAATTAATTACGTAAGTTTACTTTTGCGTAGCGGTAATTAAAACCTTGCTACTATTCGTAAAGCGTTTCCGAGCGTTATATCCACGTAACTTTTTTTTTTTTTTCACCGATCATTCTGGAAGCTTGGTTGCAGTTTCCTCTTCATGGAATGGCGGTAACATTGACAGAACTCGCCAAATATTGGTAACATTAATTACGTTTGCATCGAGGCAGTATCTATTCCAGTTACATCGCTGAGATACGATGTTACGATATTCGTAGCGTTCGTTGATACAGTAATGATGGGTAACAGTATTTGCATCGATTCCTCGTTGATTAAAGAAATACACCGGTAATGGTGTCAGTTTATGAGTTTGACTTGAAAATTTGCGCCAACTGTTGCCCAGTATTTTTCTTTCCAAAATCAAGTCTAGAGTTACGTGAAATTTGGTCCTTTAAATCTGTGCACCACTCAGACGTGTGTCGGAACAAACCGACGTGTGTCTGAAAGCACCTTCACTTGTCGGAAACATGAGAGGAGATCTTTAGTCAGCAGTGGCAGAGAGGGAGGAGTGGCGGGGAGGGAGGGGGAAAAAAACGCTAAGTGGACGAAATGAGAGCATTCTATTTGGTCGTCCCTAGAGACAGATTTAAGCACCGTCCATTGGGACGGAGCTGGAGGTATCACGGAACGGTGTAAAACACATCTGTCTCTACGCGGAAGAGCTTTGCGACTCCCTATAACTGCTGCAGAGGGAAGACAGTGTCAGAGGGGAAGGGCGAGGAAGCAAGAAGAAGGGAACGAGAGGGATGAAAACAGAGAAAGAAGAAAGCGGAATAGGATGGAGGATGACGGCGCCCGGGAAATAATGAGTCGTCAGAGGGGAAGGAGGCAGGAGTAGTGGAAGATGGTGGGGGTGGCGCCGAGTGGCGGTGGGGAAGGAGGAGGAGGAGGTGGGGGGAGGAGGGGACGGTGGTGGGGGCGGGGGTGGGAGTGGGGGTGGTGGTGGAGGCGGCGCTGTGTTTGTGGCGCTGATTAATTCCGGCGGCGTTGCGGCCGGCCGGCTCGACGCTCGCTTCTCGCTTCTCGGCCGCAGAGTCTGAGCCGCGAGGAGACCGCCGCCTGCCGCCGGCTGATCTCCCAGACAAGACCGGTCGCCGGCGCCCTTAAAGAGGCGCTCCTTTACGTCTACCTCCGCGACTTTGTTCCCAGTAATCCCATAATCCCACACAAGGACCGGTAGCGTAGCGGGGAGTCGTGGCGGAGTGAGAGAGAGGTTTTACCCGCGATCGTCACACACACGCACGAGTAGCGCTATTGCCTGGCTGCAGCTCATTCAGTTCGCCATCATGTACAAGTATAGTTCAATTCTTTTATCTTTGCGGCTCGCGCATGCCGGCCCAGACGCGGGAGATTGCTATGTTGCCAGTTGCACACGCCAAGAGAACCAGCGCCATAGTATAGTATAGTATAGTTCGCAAACTTAACGATTAGGGGGGAGCGCGCAGTTTATGAAGTAAAGCCGCCACAGCCCCATTAACCCTTTCGCTGCTACAGAGACGTGCTCCCCGCATTCTCAGCTGTGCGCGATTTTGTCTTCACTGCACTGCTCGCCTGTGCAGACACACGGTGTTCCGACTGCTTTGATACACTTTATCATTCGATTTCACAAAAACTATTTGGCCCAAAAATTTGATTTTTACACATCTTCTTGACTGATACCTTCCCCCCATAAATAACTTAATTTTGTTTCGAAGTTCAATGCAGTTATTATGCAGCATAAATGTGGTAAACCATGGCACGAAATTTTGAAGAGCTTGCAGAGGTAAAAGTCCACAGCATACACTTTCCGTATGGTCGATTTTAGTTGCCAGTAGAAATTTCAAAAAATTACATTCAAATGAATAAAATTCATGAAGTAAGACACTTCAATATTGTTTTTAAATAAAGAAAATGTTAAGCCTCGAACAGAGTTTGAACTCAGGACCTTTTACTTAGCAGCCTAAAACCTGAACCATTACGCTAACGCAGTTCGTCATTGAACAGAGTTCTTGGAGGATTTTAAACTATCACGCAAAATACCGACAAACACTGTTGGTATGACTATGAATTACTCACGTTTCGTCGAAGTACAATAGGAAATAAAGAATTACCGCTATTCTTTATTGCGAAAAAGCGGTTAGTGAGAATGAATTTCCTTGCTATCGCCTGAATTAGGAGACTTATTGCTTGTTTAGTTTCATTAATTAATAGAATATGAAGCAGTTGGTATAAAGAATGCTTTTTCCAAACTTTCCTTTATAGAAAGTCTGCTATCAAGACACTGCTTTTGTTCAATTACTTTATTTATGACTGAACGTTTCTAAAACTGAAGACACTCGCCCATGCCCTGCACTGCAGTCGAGATCTGGCAACGTCGTTCTCTGTTCATTGGCTGACTCTGTTTTGTGACGTCAGATGCGCAGAACGAACATAAACTAGGCCACTGTCGTAAATGACGCGCACTTTAGCAGGGGCAGATCCAAAGGCTGGTGAGGCGGGGGAGTGTCTCAGCAAAGATCATGATCTCCCAAAAATCGAACTCAATACGTCGCTCTTAACGGAACTAAATCGACAGATGTAAAGGTAACATCCGGAGTACCACAGGGAACTGTGTTAGGACCGTTACTGTTTACAATATACGAGGGTCACTCCAAAAGAAAAGCACACTATTTTTTGAAAATTGTGATCTCAATCCACAGGAAAAATAATTACAAAAATCTGAACTGTGAAGTCATCCAAAATTCAAGTTGGAAAACCACACTCTTTGTTATACTTCTCAATTGGTCACGATTCCACTTTGTTTATGAACTGAAAACTCTAATATTCACGAGAAATTGCTCTGAAATTAACCTGAATTTGGGTATATATTCTCTGAAACTACAAAGACATCTAAGACTATTGTGAAAGGAATTAGAAAAAGTGACAAAATTACGTGAATCACACACAATACTGTTAATAATTGCATGAACACTTGGGGGGGGGGGGGGGTTCACCATACATCTACCCACTTTTGAGTATAACCGGTGTCTCTTAATACTACGACTCGTAGCAATACAATATCAAAAAATTTTATTACTGGGTAAACAGTCCCTACGTGATTTGACAGCTGACATTTATAATTCACGCTCACGTCAGGAAATGCACCAATACGGGAATAGCAGCTTTTACGTTATTGGTCAGAACGCAAGCAATTATGGCGGTCGCCGTAATTTTCGCGCGACGCCATATTCCGCGACAAAATACTTTTATTAGTCACTGTTATATATCTAGTCTCATAACAATACATAAAACTATGTAAAATAACTACAATAATTTTGACATGCAAGGAGAATTAGTTCTAATGAGAGGAAGAAGTTTATATTTACTGGTGTTACAACAATGACTACCAGGCAACTTTTAACGCACTGATTGTATGGTTCAAATGGCTCTGAGCACTATGGGACTTAACATCTATGGTCATCAGTCCCCTAGAACTTAGAACTACTTAAACCTAACTAACCTAAGGACATCACACAACACCCAGCCATCACGAGGCAGAGAGCACTGATTGTAATTTTATTTTCGTTAGCAGAAAGCAAACATAAACTAAACAAAGAATTTATTTGAATAGAGTCTTATACTTTTAATAGAGAAAGAAAGTTCCTAGGTCAGGGGATAGCGTTCGGCGAAATCTCTTAACTTTTTGTTGCATACGAAGCGTTGCGTTGGGCAGCACGATGTCGGCGGGTTACGATGATGACAGCAGGATACAGGCAGTTCCGCTGGTTAATCTTCTCCGGCGATACGCGAATAAAGTTCCGGCACAGCTGTATCATTAACCCCGTGGTGGTTAACAAACCACAAGACGCCAGTACACGACCGTTGTTGACTTGTCCTCTCTTTCAAAGTACATTATGTAGACATCGCTCGTTTTTACAATTTATGCACAGTCCGTAACGCTATCGTCCATAATTACATAGTTCGTCACATTCATATAGTCTTAGGCACAAATACACAGTTCATAGAATTGTTCTTGTGTGTGAAGCACATCGTAAACAATGTCCACTCTGTTCTCACATTTCAAACTTCGACAACGTCACTAAAAGTCATTTATATTGCACAGTTAATTAAATTCTTCACTTTCACGGCTTGATAGAATGTGATAGACAACAGTTCCACCACCCAAAACCAATACCAGCAAAGTTCATTCGCATAAAAGCACTGTTCGTGTCGGCCACAACAAAGTATTGTTAGCGGCACTTTCAAAGTCCGGTTTATTTGCTCTTAAAGTTCGCTGGCGATGGCATTACATACCGCAGTGGTAAAGAGAATTAACAATCTCATAGTTCAGTATCACTGTCCATACAATTACGTATGCTTTTCATAAAACACAGTACTATTTTTCCGCGCACGCTTCACAGACACACCATCCACCATCCCCTCTACTACACAACAATCTTTCGACTATCGATATCACTATCGCTGTCCCCTGTCTATAGATGTTATATCGTTATCGTAAATTACATAAATCTTTATAAATGTTATTGACTGCATTTTTCGCAATTAATAATATTCCAAAAGAGAACTTTACAAACTTTACCACAGGTACAAAGCAAGAAACATATTTATCCATTGGCAAACGAAATAATCACAATTACATCTTTACATTTAAAAACCACAGTAGAATGTTACATAATCACAATTAGAAATGCCCATATGAATAAAAGAAAAAGAATAGAAATCTAAAGAAAATCACGAAAAAAATTTTATATGCGTAATTAGCAATGCCTTCACAAAATCCATTTTATTCTACATGTTTGAAAGTCTTACAGTGTGTAGATACATCCTTTAGGAACAATATTTTCATTTCTCCACATAATTTCCATCCCTCTCAACTACCTTACGCCATCTTGGAACCAGCGCCTGTAAACCCGCACGTTAAAATTCTGGACCAACCTGTTGGAGCTACTGTTTGGCAGCGTGCACAAGGGAGTCATCATCTTCAAACGTTGTTCCACGAAGAGAGTCTTTCAGTTTCTCAAAGAGATGATAGTCTCATGGGGCCAGGTCATGACTGTAAGGCGGGTGTTTCAGTGTTGTTCATCCGAGTTTTGTGATCGCTTCCATGGTTTTTTGACTGGCATGTGGCCGTGCATTGTCGTGTAACAGCAAAACATCCTGCTTTTGCCGATGTCGAGTCGAGCTTGAAGTTTCTTCAATGTCGTCACACATGCGTCAGAATTTATGGTGGCTCCACTTGGCATGATGTCCACAAGCAAGAGTCATTCGGAATCGAAAAACACCGCAGCCATTACTTTTCCAGCAGAAGGTGTGGTTCTGATTTTTTTTTTCTTTGGTGAATTTGCATGATGCCACTCAGTTGATTGGCTCTTCGTCTCTGGTGCAAAATGATGGAGCCATGTTTCATCACCTGTCACAATTCTTCCAAGAAATTCATCTCCACCATTCTCGTACTGTTCCAAAAGTTCGCTGCATACCGTTTTTCTTGTTTCTTTGTGAGCCACTGTCAACATCCTGGGAACCCACCTGGCGCAAACCTTTTTTAACGCCATCAATTTCAGTATTCTGTCAACGTTTCCTTCCCCTATCCCAATGTAGCGTGACAATTCGTTCACTGTGATGCGTCTGTCAGCAGTCACCAATTCGTTCTCTGCACATTGTCTGGAGCGTGTGCAGTACGAGGCCTGCCGCTGCGAGAACAATCCTCAATATTTCCATGCCTGCTTTCATCACGTAACCTGCTTGCCCACCGACTAACTGTACTGCGATCGACAGCAGCATCTCCATACACCTTTTTCAACCTCTTGTGGATGCTTCCCACTGTCTCGTTCTCACAGCACAGGAATTCTATGACAGCACGTTGCTTCTGACGAACGTCAAGTGTAGCAGCCATCTTGAAGTCATGCTGTGACGGCGCCAATCACGGGAACAGGTTGAACTAAGTTTTAAAACAAGCGTGAAGGATGTAACTACACACTGTAAAACTTTCATACATGCAGAATAAGTGACCATGGTATATAAATGATCTAGCAGAAAGCGTCGGATGCTTTTTAAGGCTATCCGCAGATGATGCAGTTGTTCATACCAAAGTAGCAACGCCAGAAGATAGCAATAATTTGCAGAACTACCTGCAGAGAATCGATGAATGGTGCAAACTCTAGAAGTAACCCTGAACGTAAATAAATGTATCATATTGCGCATACATAGGAAAAGAAATCCACTACTGTACAGCTACACTTTTGATGACAAACAGCTGGAGACAGAGTCTACTGTAAAATATCGAGGCGTAAATATCCAGAGCGACCTTAAGTGGAATGACAATATAAAACAGATAGTGGGAAAAGCAGACACCAGACTCAGATTCATCGGAAGAATCTTAAGGAAATGTAACTCATCCACGACAGAAGTGGCTTATAAGGCGCTTGTTCGCCCGATTATTGAGTGTTGTTCATCTGTCTGAGATCCCTATCAGGTAGGACTGATAGAGGAGATAGAGAAGATCCAACGAAGAGCGGCGCGTTTCCTCACGGGATCGTTTAGCTGGCGATAGAGCGTTACGGAGATGCTAAACAATCTCCACTGACCGACATTACAAGAGAGGCATTGTGCATCATCGAGAGATTTACTATTGAAATTTCGGTACAGCATATTTCAGGATGAGTGAGACAACATATTACTCCCCCCCCCCCACATGCATCTCGCCTATTAACCACGAAGAGAAAACTCGAGAAATTAGAACCAGTACAGAGGCTTACCGACAATCATTCTTCTCACGCACTATTCGCGAGTGGAACAGGGTTGGAGAGATTAGATAGTGGTGCCGAAAGTACCCTTCGCCACACACCTTTAGCTGGCTTGCGGAGTATGATTCAGATAAAAAAAAATCAGTTTAGTAAAAGCGTATATACAGGGTTTCTCATTTATCTTGATCACCAAGAATAATTTTTTGTCTGGAAGCGAACTGAAAAATGTAGCATACGACTGTTGCTTAGCTACGAGTGGGAAATTAACCAGTAGGACTGACTTAAATCGAAAGTCCATATGAGTTGCAGGCTTTCTCGGTGAATTTAGATGATGAGCTCTCCCCAGGTTAACAGCCTAGTCAAGACAATCTGCGACAAGGCATCGACAAGTTTCCTACACATCATCTTCAGGTGAAGTGGTCACGTAAAGGTTACGATTAGGAAACTTGTCGAAACATTGCCGAGAAGAATTCGGCAATGCAAAGTTCACGCTGAAATATCAACAATATTATGTACAGGATAGATTCCTACCCGTCCTGAAGATAACACATTGAGTTTCAGACAGGCACAACAAAAAGACTGACACACGGAGCGTTCGGCCAAAGCCTTTTTCATATTCACAGAAGCAGTGCGCCTCACGCACATAAGACTGCTATCTCCATCCGCTCTCGCCAGAATACCTCGCCAGAGCACCTGCAGAGAATGGTCATATGTCCGTGAGGTATGTCTGCTAGTGCTCATTTATGGTGTGTGTTTTCCTTTTGTGTTTTCCTTTCTGACGACAGCTTTGGCCGAAAGTTCACTGTGTAACAGTGTTTCTGTTGTGCCTGTCAGCAATTCAGTGTGTTATCTATACAGTGAGTAGCAATCTATCCTTTTCTTGTAACTTCGTTTCTTACAAAGAAAGAAACAGAAGCACATATTTTTGAATTGACACCGTGCATTTTCATTTGGTAATCCGTTCACCATCTTCAAAACTTGTTCGAAAAGCTATCAAAGTGTACCATTTACGTAAAGAAGCGGCTGTTTTAAATGTTACACCGAAATGACTTTGACTTTCTTGTACGACGTAGGAACTTCGAATGAGTTACATACATCGTCCCACGCTATAATTGGGCAACAATAGCACTTTTGTCAAAAGAGAGAGTATGTGATCCGGGTTTCACGCTGATCCATCTCTCCTGGGGTGTGGTTAACAATTAAGTGTAGCGCAGTGAGCGCTTGAAATACGCGGCAGCTGAAAACGTACTCCAGAGCTGAAGCCCTTGGGACAGTACGAGTCTTCTGGACAAAATGCGATTTCAATTTTTTCTGCAAGCTGAAAGAATATTTGGATGACAAGCAGTTTTCCGATAACGAGGACGTTCGCACGGTGGTTTTCGAATGGCTCTTTAGTCAAAGACCGGATTTTTGCCGTGAGGAATTGAACAATTAGTGGAAAGTTCGCACTATTATGTCGAAAAATAGTATCACGTATCTACGAGGGCGTGCTGAAAAGTTTTGCCTCCGAAATATTTATGTGAAAACTCTTAAAGTCTTCTAAATAAAAAAAGTTATCAACTCTTTCCATATTTTTTCTTTCTGTCTGCATATTTATTTCTCAAGGAGAAGTATACGTTTCTCCCAACGAGAAACAGGTTTGTTGGTAAGGTCACTGTAAAATGTTTTATTTCGTTGATGAATCCACAGCCTCACCTATGCTTTCACCGCTTTATCAAAGTCCTCAAAGATGTTCTTAAATTTGAGAAACAAATGAAAATCGGATGGGGCCAAGTCGGGACTTGTATGGAGTATAATCGATGTTTATAGAACCCAAAGCGTAGAATTTCATATGTCGCAGCGCTCGTGTGTGTCACCTGCCATTGTCTTTCTGAAGGAGAGTGTGTTGTATGTGTGGACAAACTCTTAGATTTCGAAACTCTGTTACAGCACGCACCGACATAGTTACGTTACACACTGCCGTGTTACACGCTGCTATTCAGAGCCCTCTAGCTACAGCGGGCTGAGTATATACAGTCAAGAAAAATAAATATGTAGGACGTTAATAACTTTTTTTTAAATAAAAAGTCATTAAATATTTCACATGAAATATTCGGAGGCATCACTTTTCAGCACGCCCTCGTATTTCACTTTGAGACGTTGTACAGCATTCGATAGAAACTACTTCGCATGCCGTAATAATGTGTAGATTTCTTTTTTGAAATCCCCTCCTAGCACACAGTGTAGGTGCTCGGGGTAAAGTAACTCGTCCATTTGCTGGAGTCGAAACTACACAAACGGGAACACGAAGTCATTCATTCTACGATGACAGCCTTCCCTTGGGTTGAAACTTCCGTTTCCTGAAGCGTCACAGTAAGACAACAAAACATCCGTCCGGAAGGTGGCTTTTTGTCGCCATACCGCTCCCTGTAGAGTTGTTCTGCGTGAGTTTCATTACGCCTAACTTCAGCCACAGTAAGTGATGGTGATTCAGTTTTTTATCAAAGGCTGGCTTCAGTGTTCACAACATGTTGTTTAAAAGTACTACCCTATTGTTCTTCATCCTCTTGTATTGTTGTTGTGGTCTTCAGTCCTGAGACTGGTTTGATGCAGCTCTCCATGCTACTCTATCCTGTGCAAGCTTCTTCATCTCCCAGTACCTACTGCAACCTACATCCTTCTTAATCTGCTTAATGTATTCATCTCTTGGTCTCCCTCTACGATTTTTGCCCTCCACGTTGTCCTCCAGTGCTATGTTTGTGATCCCTTGATGCCTCAGAACGTGTCCTACCAACCGATCCCTTCTTCTTGTCAAGTTGTGCCACAAACTCCTCTTCTCCCCTATTCTATTCAATACCTCCTCATTAGTTACGTGATCTACCCATCTAATCTTCAGCATTCTTCTGTAGCACCACATTTCGAAAGCTTCTATTCTCTTCTTGTCCAAACTATTTATCGTCCATGTTTCACTTCCATACATGGGTACACTCCATACAAATACTTTCAGAAACGACTTCCTGACACTTAAATCTATACTCGATGTTAACAAATTCCTCTTCTTCAGAAACGATTTCCTTGCCATTGCCAGTGTACATTTTATATCCTCTCTACTTCGACCATCATCAGTTATTTTGATCCCCAAATAGCAAAACTCCTTTACTACTTAAGTGTCTCATTTCGTAATCTAATTCCCTCAGCATCACCCGACTTAGTTCGACTACATTCCATGATCCTCGTCTTGCTTTTGTTGATGTTCATCTTATATCCTCCTTTCAAGACACTGTCCATTCCATTCAACTGCTCTTCCAAGTTCTTTGCTGTCTCTGACAGAATTACAATGTCATCGGCGAACCTCAAAGTTTTTATTTCTTCTCCATGGATTTTAACACCTACTCCGAATTTTTCTTTTTGTTTCCTTTACTGCTTGCTCAATATACAGATTGAATAACATGGGGGAGAGGCTACAACCCTGTCTCACTCCCTTCCCAACCACTGCTTCCCTTTCATGCCCTTCGACTCTTATAACTGCCATCTGCTTTCTGTACAAATTGTGAATAGCCTTTCGCTCCCTGTATTTTACCCCTGCCACCTTTAGAATTTGAAAGAGAGTATTCCAGTTAACATTGTCAAAAGCTTTCTCTAACTCCACAAATGCTAGAAACGTAGGTTTGCCTTTCCTTAATCTTTCTTCTAAGATAAGGCGTAAGGTCAGTACTGCCTCACGTGTTCCAACATTTCTACGGAATCCATACTGATCTTCCCCGAGGTCGGCTTCTACCAGTTTTTCCATTCGTCTGTAAAGAATTCGCGTTCGTATTTTGCAGTTATGACTTATTAAACTGATTGTTCGGTAATTTTCACATCTGTCAACACCTGCTTTCTTTGGGATTGGAATTATTATATTCTTCTTGAAGTCTGAGGGTATTTCGCCTGTCTCACACATCTTGCTCACCAGATGGTAGAGTTTTGTCATGACTAGCTCTCCCAAGGCCGTCAGTAGTTCTAATAGAATGTTGTCTACTCCCGGGGCCTTGTTTCGACTCAGGTCTTTCAGTGCTCTGTCAAACTCTTCACGCAATATCGAATCTCCCATTTCATCTTCATCTACATCCTCTTCCATTTCCATAATATTGTCCTCCAGGACTTCGCCCTTGTATAGACGCTCTATATACTCCTTCCACCTTTCTGCTTTTCCTTCTTTGCTTAGAACTGGGTTTCCATCTGAACTCTTGATATTCATGCAAATGGTTCTCTTTTCTCCAAAGGTCTGTAATATCTATCTTACCCCTCATGAGATAAGTCTCTACATCCTTACATCTGTCTTCTAGCCATCCCTGCTTAGCCATTTTTCACTTCCTATCGATCTCATTTTTGAGACGTTTGTATTCCTTTTTGCCTGCTTCACTTACTGCTGTTACCATTCTGCTTGTGTTCTCTGTAGATGAGTAGCATTTCTGCCTTTTCTTCCTTGGTCTACATTCTACTCACAAAGCCTTGAAGACGGTTGACTGTATTACTCGTGCGTATTACCCTTGTTTCCATTGGTTACCTTTGGTCGAGGTACCTCATACCATGTACCGGCACTGTGTGGTAGTGCACGAGAGTCAAAATAAGTTTTTAATGTGTTTACGTGAGTGGTACACTGTAATAAGTTCATCAGAAGGTCTTGACGACAGGAACTGGATTACCGAATAATAAATGCAGGTTGCTATTTCAAAAAATGGTTCAAATGGCTCTGAGCACTATGGGACTTAACTTCTGAGGTCATCAGTCGCCTAGAACTTAGAACGAATTAAACCTAACCAACCTAAGTACATCACACACATCCATGCCTGAGGCAGGATTCGAACCTGCGACCGTAGCGGTCGCGCGGCTCCAGACTGTAGCGCCTAGAAACGCTCGGCCACCCTGGCCGGCTGCTATTTCAAAAAGACACCCTATTGTTGAGGTTTTCGAAACGATGAAAGTTATAAGAAATAAAATTATGCTGCCTAATTTCCCCCTCGTACCTAAGCATCATCTTGATACATTTTTCTTTTGTTGCTGGACAAAAAGATATTTCATGTGATGAAGACTAGTGGAACAACTTGAACATCTGCATATGTCAGCGTCCTAATTTCTCCACCAGCTTAAGAAAAATAGAGGAACATGAAACCTACGGATCTCACAAATGCTGAGGAATTCCCGGCATTAAAGTCTTGTCTATCGCGGGACGCGGTTCAGTCAGTTGCGTGGGGACCTCCTCACAGGGATGAACTTACCGCCTGACTTATCAAACAGGAAAAGACGCCCAGTTAGAGAATGACCGTACCCGCTGTCAGCAACAACTCTGACAAGGTTCGTGGGTCCACTGGGAGAAGTGGCGAAATTTAATGTGGCTAAACAAAAAGAGAAAGACGTTCACTACCGAAAAACATTACAGAAAGGCGAAAATGAGAAAGAAATGTTTAAACGCTGGCTTAGCCACAGTCAGTAGATACGGACTCACAAACGAAGAGCTTAGTAAAATGTTGGTAAGGCTCAATCCATACTTCGATTATATGTAACGAAAATTAAGATGTAGTCGAAGTTGCGTGAGTTAGTTGCTTTTACAATAAAGAAAGACAAATATCATCTGGACCATTTCTTTGTTGCCGGCCGGTGTGGGCGAGCGGTTCTAGGCGCTTCAGTCTGGAACCGCGCAACCTCCACGGTCTCAGGTTCGAATCCTGCCTCGGGCATGGATGTGTGTGATGTCCTTAGGTTAGTTAGGTTTAAGTAGATCTAAGTTCTAGGGGACTGATGACCTCAGATGTTAAGTCCCATAGTGCTCAGAGCCATTTAAACCATTTGAATTTCTTTGTTAATTCGGCGTTATATCTTCAATTACGAAATTTGCTGCTATAGTCCTTAAATCAAATTTATGACACATGTTCTTCTCAAACTTTCAGACGAGTGAGTTTCAGGTGCTTCCTTTCTTTGGATTGCAATTTATTCAGAGTCATGTCAAAGTGATGTACTAAACACTGAGCTACTTTTTGTATACCAAAGCGCCAAAGAAACTTGCGTAGGCATGCGTATTCAAATACAAAGATATGTAAACAGGCAGAATACGACGCTGCGGTCGGCAACGCCTATAAAAGACGCAGTTGTTACATCGGTTACTGCTGTTACAATGGCAAGTTATCAAGATTTGAGTTTTAGCGTGGTACTACAGTTGGCGCACGTGCGATGGGACACAAATCTCCGAGTAGCGAAGTGGGGTTTTCCCGTGCGACCGTTTCATGTGTGTACCGTGAATATCAGGATTCCAGTAAAATATCAAATCTTTGACATCGCTGTGGCCGGTAAAAGATGCTACAAGAAAGAAAACAACGACGAATGAAGAGGATCGTTCGATGTGACAGAAGGGCAACTCTTCCGCAAGTTGCTGCAGATTTCAATGCTGGGCTGTCAACAAGTGTGAGCGTGTGAACCATTCGACGAAACATCATCGATACCGCCTTTCGAAGACGAAGGCCTACTAATACCCTTGATGACTCCACGGCATAAAGCTTTACGCCTCCCCTGGGCCCGTCAACACCGACTTTGGACTGTTGATGATTGGAAACATGTTGCCTGGTCGGGCGAGTCTCGTTTCAAATTGTATCGAGAGGATGGACATCTACGGATATGGAGACAACCTCATGAATCCACGTACCCTGCATGTCAGCAGGGGACTGTTCAAGCTGGTGGAGGCCATGTGATGGTGTGGGGTGTGTGCAGTTGGAATGATATGGAACCTCTGATACGTCTAGATACGACTCTGACAAGTGCCATGTACGTAAGCATCCTGTCTTATCTCCTACATCCATTTATTTCCATTGTGCATTCCGACTGATTTTGGAAATTCCAGCAGGACAATGCCACACCACCTATGTCCAGAATTGCTACAGACCGCCTCCAGAAACACTCTTCTCAGTTTAAACACTTACGCTGGTCACCAAATTCCCCAGACATGAACGTCATTGAGCATATCTGGGATGCCTTGCAACGTGATGTTCTGAAGAGATCTCCACCCGCTCGTACTATTGCGGATTTATAGACAGACCTTTAGGATTCATGGTGTCAGTCCCCTCCAGCACTACTTCAGACACTAGTCGAGGCCCTGCTACGTCGTGTTGCGACACTTTTGAGTGCTCGCACGGCCCTTCACGATATTAGGTAGGTGTACCAGTTTCTTTAGTTCCTCAGTGTACTAACGAAGAGACGTTCACCAAATATCGGTAACATAAAGTTATTTAATAACACAATTCCATTGACCCCAACTGCTAAGAACCGTAGGGCAACCTCTGAACGAAACTAAATAGAGATACAATATTGAAGAATTTCACAAGAAGACCACAAACATATAGGGTGCTCTGTATCCGATGATACACGCTCTCTGTGGAAACATCATGTTACTTAATAACCCAGTCTCATAGACTCAAACTGCAAGGAATCTCGGGGCTGCCATTGAGTGGAACTAGACAGGGATAGAATATAGAAGAATTTCACAAGAGGATCACAAATGTAATGGGTGCCGTGTATCCGATATAGGCGCTCTCTTGGAGTGAGCAATTACGAGCAGGCTTACAAAACAACTTCATTCGTCAATTCAGACAACGTAACGTATAACAGAACGATAGAAGCGGACCGTGGCTCTACTAGAAAGGTAGTTGGTCCACGAGAGGATGAATAAGATATACACAAAATCACAGGCATATATAGATATAACTTTACAGAAATTTTTGGCCTAATAACTTCCTGCCAACGGCCTTGTCAAAGAGGGCGGAGGAGCGGATAGAGGTTCAGGGCACTCTCTTGTCCTAGGGGTGGGAAATTGCCCCAAAAGGCGGAAGAATCAGCAATGATCAACGACATGAGGATGCAGAAGGCAATGGAAACCACTGCATTAAAGACACGTAACGTGTATCCACAGGACATGTGGCCTGTATTTGAAGAAGTGTCATGATGATCTCTCCATTGGCAAAAGGTTCCGGAATAGCCCCCATTCGGATCTCCGGGAGGGGACTGCCAAGGGGGAGGTTACCATGAGAAAAAGATTGAATAATCAACGAAACGATAACGTTCTACGAGTCGGGGCGTGGAATGTCAGAAGCTTGAAAGTGGTAGAGAAACTAAAAAATCTGAAACGGGAAATGCAAAGGCTCAATCTAGATATAGTAGGGGTCAGTGAAGTGAAGTGGAAGGAAGACAAGGATTTCTGGTCAGATGAGTATCTGGTAATACCAACAGAAGCAGAAAATAGTATAACAGGTGTAGGATTCGTTATGAATAGGAAGGTAGGGCAGAGGGTGTGTTACTGTGAACAGTTCAGTGACCGGGTTGTTCTAATCAGAATCGACAGCAGACCAACACCGACAACGATAGTTCAGGTATACATGCCGACGTCGCAAGCTGAAGATGAACAGATAGACAAAGTGTATGAGGATATTGAAAGGGTAATGCAGTATGTAAAGGGGGACGAAAATCTAATAGTCATGGGCGTCTGGAATGCAGTTGTAGGGGAAGGAGTAGAAGAAAAGGTTACGGGAGAATATGGGCTTGGGACAAGGAATGAAAGAGGAGAAAGCCTAATTGCGTTCTGTAACAAGTTTCAGCTAGTAATAGCGAATACTTGGAAAAGGCCGGGAGATACGGGAAGATTTCAATTAGATTACATCATGGTCAGACAGAGATTCCGAAATCAGATACTGGATTGTAAGGCGTACCCAGGAGCAGATATAGACTTATATCACAATATAGTAGTGATGAAGAGTAGGCTGAAGTTCAAGACATTAGTCAGGAAGAATCAATACGCAAAGAAGTGGGATACGGAAGTACTAAGGAATGACGAGATACGTTTGAATTTCTCTAACGCTATAGATACAGCAATAAGGAATAGCTCAGTAGGCAGTACAGTTGAAGAGGAATGGACATCTCTAAAAAGGGCCATCACAGAAGTTGGGAAGGAAAACATAGGTACAAGGAAGGTAGCTGCGAAGAAACCATGGGTAACAGAAGAAATACTTCAGTTGATTGATGAAAGGAAGAAGTACAAACATGTTCCGGGAAAATCAGGAATACAGAAATACAAGTCGCTGAGGAATGAAATAAATAGGAAGTGCAGGGAAGCTAAGACGAAATGGTTGCAGGAAAAATGTGAAGACATCGAAAAAGATATGATTGTCGGAAGGACAGACTCAGCATACAGGAAAGTCAAAACAACCTTTGGTGACATTAAAAGGAACGGTGGTAACATTAAGAGTGCAACGGGAATTCCACTGTTAAATGCAGAGGAGAGAGCAGATAGGTGGAAGGAATACATTGAAAGCCTCTATGAGGGTGAAGATTTGTCTAATGTGATAGAAGAAGAAACAGGAATCGATTTAGAAGAGATAGGGGATCCAGTATTAGAATCGGAATTTAAAAGAGGGATAGAACACATTTCATCAGAATTTCTAAAATTATTGGGGGAAGTGGCAACAAAACGACTATTCACGTTGGTGTGTAGAATATATGAGTCTGGCGATATACCATCTGACTTTCGGAAAAGCATCATCCACACAATTCCGAAGACGGCAAGAGCTGACAAGTGCGAGAATTATCGCACAATCAGCTTAACAGCTCATTCATCGAAGCTGCTTACAAGAATAATATACAGAGGAATGGAAAAGAAAATTGAGAATGCGCTAGGTGACGATCAGTTTGGCTTTAGGAAAAGTAAAGGGACGAGAGAGGCAATTCTGACGTTACGGCTAATAATGGAAGCAAGGTTAAAGAAAAATCAAGACACTTTCATAGGATTTGTTGACCTGGAAAAAGCGTTCGACAATATAAAATGGTGCAAGCTGTTCGAGATTCTGAAAAAAAGTAGGGGTAAGCTATAGGGAGAGACGGGTCATATACAATATGTACAACAACCAAGCGGGAATAATAAGAGTGGACGATCAAGAACGAAGTGCTCGTATTAAGAAGGGTGTAAGACAAGGCTGTAGCCTTTCGCCACTACTCTTCAATCTGTACATCGAGGAAGCAATGATGGAAATAAAAGAAAGGTTCAGGAGTGGAATTAAAATACAAGGTGAAAGGATATCAATGATACGATTCGCTGATGATATTGCTATCGTGAGTGAAAGTGAGGAAAAATTAAATGATCTGCTGAACGGAATGAACAGTCTAATGAGTACACAGTATGGTTTGAGAGTAAATCGGAGAAATACGAAGGTAATGAGAAGTAGTAGAGATGAGAACAGCGAGAAACTTAACATCAGGATTGATGGTCACGAAGTCAATGAAGTTAAGGAATTCTGCTACCTAGGCAGTAAAATAACCAATGACGGACGGAGCATGGAGGACATCAAAAGCAGACTCGCTATGGCAAAAAAGGCATTTGTGGCCAAGAGAAGTCTACTAATATCAAATATCGGCCTTAATTTGAGGAAGAAATTTCTGAGGATGTACGTCTGGAGTACAGCATTGTATGGTAGTGAAACATGGACTGTGGGAAAACCGGAACAGAAGAGAATCGAAGCATTTGAGATGTGGTGCTATAGACGAATGTTGAAAATTAGGTGGACTAATAAGGTAAAGAATGAGGAGGTTCTACGCAGAATCGGAGAGGAAAGGAATATGTGGAAAACACTGATAAGGAGAAGGGACAGGTTGATAGGACATCTGCTAAGAGATGAGGGAATGACTTCCATGGTACTAGAGGGAGCTGTAGAGGGCAAAAACTGTAGAGGAAGACAGAGATTGGAATACGTCAAGCAAATAATTGAGGACGTAGGTTGGAAGTGCTACTCTGAGATGAAGAGGTTAGCACAGGAAAGGAATCCGTGGCGGGCCGCATCAAACCAGTCGTAGACTTATGACCAAAAAAAAAAGAAAACTTCCTCCAAAAAGAAGATGAAAATGACGATCTTACTTATGAGAACGTAGATTCGACTACCTTAGAGGAATTACAAATAGCATTAACAGAAATTAAGATAGGAAGGCTACGGAATAGGATGGAATAAGTGCAGATTTATGGAGACAAGAAACGTCAGTATTAAATCAGTTATTTCAGAATTTAATTAATAAATGTTGCAGCCGATATCAGACTACAGTATTCTGGTCGCATACCCGACTTATGCCTATATTTACTGAAGGCGCTAGAGATAGATGTGAAAATCATAGGGGTACAATTGTTTTGAATGTAGGCTATAAAATATGTAGGCAAGAATATTAAGTAAGGAGTACGAGCCATCAAAGACGTTCCATAACTAGAAGAAAAAAACGACTTTAGAAAGGAACTATCCTTTAAAGATGCCGTTTGCTCAGTTAAGCAGATATTACAATAAAGAAGAGATTATAACCTTGAAACTCATAAAGAGTTTGGTGATAACGAAAAGGTCCCGGCGGTGGTTCGAGTCCTGCCTCGGGCATGGATGTGTGTGTTTGTCCTTAGGATAATTTAGGTTAAGTAGTGTGTAAGCTTAGGGACTGATGACCTTAGCAGTTAAGTCCCATAAAATTTCACACACTTTTTTTTATATAACGAAAAAGCATTCGATCGAATAACTAGGAAAACATTATGGGAAATCATGGTTCAAAGAGGATATTCGAATCACGTAATTAAAATAATAAAATGTACAATACAGATACGGTAATCATCGTGTATGTTGGGAATAGAAGGTACAGTAAAAAGATAAATATTTCCAAATATGTTGGAGATTGTCTCTTATTACGTTTAAAATTTGTAGAGACGTTTTGATTGAAGAAGGATGTATAAAATTAACAGAGGCAGTTGCATTGTACCAAATTTTATCCTGAAGACGATGCTATTTGCTGATGTTCAGATTGTTATAAGTAAAACTGATGACGAACTGCAAAGAATAGTAGGCCAATACATAATGCCAGGAAAGAACAATTAGTACACGCTTTTAGAGGTTTCTAATTCACTCAAGGTTTATTCTTGCAACAGTGCGTATGGAGTATATGAAATGATTGCACACACAGATCAATTGCACTAGCGGTTCTGAGGTACAAGGTTCTGAGGTACAACGTATCGACCCGTGTTGAAACACTAATATTAGTACGTGGTGTAAGAACCATCGGCGGCAAAGTAGACGCTCACTTTGGCGTCCAGTCGATCGTACAGATTGTGAGTACTGTCCAGGATTGTTGTGGCGCTTCTACTCGACCTATTCACGTAGTTCTGTACGAGTTGTTGGTTCGCGAGCCGCACGAATCACTTCTTGTCACATCGTATCCCACACGTGCTTGATAGGGACAAGTCCGGAGATCGTAATGACCAGGGAAGTTGCTGCACGTCTTGGAGAGCGCGTTGAGTTTCACGGCCAGTGTTTGGACGAGCAGAAAAACATGTCACCTCCCTACAGTAAGAAGGGCAAAATAACGGGTCTAACAACATTCTGCACATACCGAGAGCTGGTTAACGTTCCCTCCAGAAACACCAGGGGTGAGCGAGAGTTGTAGCTTTCCGCATCTCAGACCATAATGTCTGGGGTGAGGCCAGTGTTCAAATGGTTCAAATGAGTCTGAGCACTATGGGAACCGAGCGAGGTGGCGCAGTGGTTAGACACTGGACTCGCATTCGGGAGGACGAGGCTTCAATCCCGCGTCCGGCCACACTGATTTAGGTTTTCCGTGATTTCCCTAAATCGCTCCAGGTAAATGCCGCAATGGTTCCTTTGAAATGGCACGGCCGACTTCCTCTCCCATCCTTCCCCAATCCGGTGAGACCGATGACCTCGCTGTCTGGTCGCCTTCCCCAAACAATCCAACAATCCAATCCACTATGGGACTTAACATCTGAGGTCATCAGTCACCTAGAACTTAGAACTACTTAAACCTAACTAACCTAAGGGCATCACACACATCCATGCCCGAGGCAGGATTCGAACCTGCGACCGTCGCGGTCACGCGGTTCCAGACTGAAGCGCCTAGAACCGCTCGGCCACACCGGCCGGCTGAGGCCAGTGTATCTTAGACCAACGCACTCTACGAGAGAGCGCTCGCAAGGTCTACATCGTACTCGCAAACGACCATCACCTGCACGCAGGCAGCGTCTGCTTTCATCGCTGAAGATCACGGAGCAGCATTCCATCCTCTGGCGGCACCAATAGAGCCGTGCATGTGATGCTCTGCCGTAAGACGGGCTAGAGATGTGCGTGCTAGTAACTACTTGGCGACAGTTCGTGTTGACACGTCTGGGCCCTCAAGCCTCTTGCCTGTGCTATGTTCGCTGTACGATGTGCCACTGCTGCCGTTACGTTACGATGATCCTGGCAGGCGTCTGTACTGCGTGGACGTGCAGAACCTCGTGTACAGTCGTGGACAAAACGAGCGAGACCCCTCGCCTTTTCGTTATGTTGATCCGCACAGCTTTACAGTCTGCTACACAGCATAACAGGCAAGGGGACGAAGTGCTACCAACATACTATGCACAGGAGTGAAATTGAAAAACTATCCGAACTTTGACAAACTGCCTATTGGCTTCTGTCTCGGGTTCTTCGGCCGACGTTCATCTAATGATTTTTCTGACGTTTCGCCAGCACGAGTGGCTGGCATTGTCCAGTTCACCACCGGCAATGGAGGGTGAAGCTTTGACAATGCCAGCCACTCGTGCTGGCGAAACGTCAGAAAAATCATTAGATGAACGTCGGCCGAAGAACCCGAGACAGAAGCCAATAGGCAGTGTGTCAACAAGTGGCCACGAAAGCCTCAACAATTTTGTATCCGAACTTTGTCAGACTGTTTTCAATCATCTGTAAGACTATACTAATACGCCGGCCGAAGTGGCCGTGCGGTTAAAGGCGCTGCAGTCTGGAACCGCGTGACCGCTACGGTCGCAGGTTCGAATCCTGCCTCGGGCATGGATGTTTGTGATGTCCTTAGGTTAGTTAGGTTTAACTAGTTCTAAGTTCTAGGGGACTAATGACCTCAGCAGTTGAGTCCCATAGTGCTCAGAGCCATTTTTGAACTATACTAATGCTGATTAGTGTGTTAAGCACAACACGTAAATATAAGATATAATTGAAAGAAGTAACGCTAATTAGTATGAACTGTATTAATAAAAACGAATTTCAGCTTATCGAGATAACCCAACTGTTTTAGTAAGACAAAGTACCCTAGATCGTTACGAATTAGCAAAATATTATGCGCATTCGGCCGCGTGACGGTCTGTGTCACAGTTCAGACCAATCGTACTGGATTATTGTAGCTGACTTACCATAAAAGTGTACAAATTTAGCAATGCGTGAAGATTCATAACGAAATTCAGTTAAAAATATTTCAGTGCCACACTTAAGTCAATTCAACTGTTGACAGAAGCGGAAAAAGTAGGCAGTAACAAGTATGAAATTCTACAAGAGTTTCATATTGACATCCACAGAGAGCCAGTACAGTATAAAGGTAGCAATAAAACGTATTAGGGGCACGAGAATTTCTTAAAATTGCTTTACTGATAGTCTATCTGCCTCCTTCGAGATTAGAGCAGAAAACAAACCAGACTTCCCTTGCAGTAGCAAACACCTTTCACTACACTAGCAGACAACCCAGGCAAACAACCCTCTATTATTACCCCAGACACGAATAAGCCAGCAATTTCGCAATGAAAATGCAAAATGATTTGCAGTTTCTGTTGCACAGAGCTTTCTGGACTCAAAAACATGAATTTTCTACGTTTATGTCACCGCTCATGTGACAATCATTCGAAATGTTTATCGAAAAAACAAAATACTTTTACTAGCGATTAAAATTAGTAGGATAATTCTGCACCACCCCAGGAAATAAACGGCGACATAGCTGCCAAACGTATTCTACAATGTTTCGAATTCTCCATTAGACCCGCCACAGCGAGAATACGTTCATTAGCGGAAGTGTTTCTTAAGATAGCTAGCAATGGGACTGCTCGCACTTCTAAAACGCATTGGCATTAATACTGGGATCTGAATTATCACGTGTATAGGCAAATGGACTTTGTTTGCTTTCCTGTAAACGGGTTCGAAAGCGTAGCTACGATTAATATGCTGATGTGTCGACTGCAACTAGAACATTTCGAATAAAGACTAGAGGGAATTATTTATGCGGCCCTCATCTTCAGTAACTGTCGTAGCTATTTCGGTCTTAGGATTTCGTCACCTAAATCGGAAAAATTGAACCCTACTAGTCTCACTTTCTTGACCGTCTATCTGTCTACCCAACTCTTAAAACCCGTTTACTTCGAGTAGACTTAATAAGCGAAATGTATCGCACTTCCTGCGGTATACGGTCCCTTGGTGGTGTAAAAAAGTGAGCATCTATGTTAGGATCCAGTATGACTGGTCTGAACGATGACACAGACCGTTTCGCGGCCGAACGCGCATAATATTTTGCTAATTCGTAACGATCTGGGGTACTTTGTCTTACTAAAACAGTTAGGTTATCTCGATAAGATGACATTCATTTTTATTAATGCAATTCATCCTAATTAGCGTTTCTTCTTTCATTTACATCTTATATTTACGTGTTGTGTTTAACACACTAGTCAGCATTAGTATAGTCTTACAGATGATTGAAAACAATCTGACAAAGTTCGGATAGTTTTTCAATTTCACGCCTGTGCATAGTATGTTGGTAGCACTTCGTCGCCTTGCCTGTTATGCCGTGTAGCAGACTGTAAAGCTGTGCGGATCAGCATAACGAAAAGGCGAGTGGTCTCGCTCGTTTTGTCCACGACTGTACATGTTCACGAGACCGCTGATACCAACATCGTCACACAGTTAACGCAGCACGTCCAACCTGTGTGGCAGCTATCCGAAAGGACCACGTGCCTTCTCGGAAGGACACAGTTTGCCCCGTCTCAAACTCTCTCAATTGGCTGTAAGAAGCACGAGTACGTCTCCATCGCATGGTTACCTGCTTGCTTCAACGTTTGCAACCACATTGATCTTTTGGGTGTGAGCAATCCCTATTAAAGGATATACACAGCTCTAGTAGCTGTCCTACTACGTTGTCTGTTGTCGGACGCTGTTGAAACCACTATCGTTGCACCTACTAACCCCAAGTGGTATACGCCGTCACCGGATCAAAATCGACGTCGTCTTTCCAGGGGCACTAACTTTTCTTTCGGCAATGTGTGTCACAGAACTTACGGGAAATTAAAATTTCCGTAAAGAAAACTATACCAATATTTTTAATTACTTGCCAACGTATGTCAGTTTTAGATATGAAAAGGATTTTAAAACGAGTTACCCATTACATAAGAAACGGAAAGAAACAAGAATGACGAGGTACTGGCAGAAGTAAAGCTGTGAGGAGAGGGCGTGAGTCGTGCTTGGGTAGCTCAGTTGGTAGAGCACTTGCCCGCGAAAGGCAAAGGTCCCGAGTTCGAGTCTCGGTCCGGCACACAGTTTTAATCTGCCAGGAAGTTTCACATCAGCTCACACTCCGCTGCAGAGTGAAAATCTCATTCTGGAAGAATGACGTATTCTTCAAAGTAATGACTGCGCCTGCTTTTTTTCAACGGATCTGAAACAAAGACTTTGATAAAAGCTGATCAAAACAAGATACAAACTGCTGATATGAAGTTCTCAAGAATGGTAAAAGTAATTATCCATTCAAATAAAACTGCAAATGAAAACATGAGAGAGGAATTGCGAATAAATTTGGACAAAAATCTTAAACCACAGAAATTACTGGAGACGCAAGTTGAGAGAAAGCCGAAGGAGAGAATGTTATACTATAGGGCTGAGGAAAGAAGCTACCCGATAAGTCATGTTCTGAAGCTGGAGAAGGCAACATTGTCTATCCTTGGAGTAAAGAAAAACAAGAAGATAAAGCAAAAGAAGAGGAAGAGTTAGAAGACATACGAAGACAACAGCCGTCCATGGTGGCAGAGCGGTTCTAGGCGCTTCAGTCTGGAACCGCGCGACCGCTACGGTCGCAGTTTCGAATCCTGCCTCGGGCATGAATGTGTGTGATGTCCTTAGGTTAGTTAGGTTTACGTAGTTCTACATTCTAGGGGACTGATGACCTCAGATGTTAAGTACCATAGTGCTCAGAGCCATTTGAACGAAGACAACAGAAATTTTCGACATCGAACCAACAGAATAGGAGCAATAGTGTCAGGTAAAACACTGTGTCTATGAACAAGAAAAGCTTGTAGAAGGAGCTTCGTTGGCAATACTTCACTCTTCTCTGCACCTAGTTACAAATCGTTTGAAACACCCCGAATCATCTGATAAAGCTTAATACACTGTACATTTCGCTGCCCCTGTTCGTCAACTGCATAAACGGCAGAGCTGTACACATCTCTTGTGAGATGAGCCCAGAGGACGGAGATCAGCTGATCTTGCATATCGAGTCCCTGCTCAGCCTACCCATCTTGGAGCATATCAGTCCTTTACGTGTCGTCCTACATTAGCAACAAGTGCTGGTTCGCCGTCGTGCATTAAACACGCCCCCCAGTTGCGGCTCATGAGTGAAATTTAAGCCCCGTTACATGAGGACTCAATCGAAAAGTTCACTTTTCAGTTACATTTGTAATAACTAGAACAATGTTTTATACTGAAGTGGTGGTGGTAAGTTACTGACCAAACTGCTGAGGTCATCGGTTCCTAGGCTTACACATTACTTAATGTAACTTAAACTAACTTACGCTTCGAACAACACACACACCCATGCCCGAGGGAGGACTCGAACCTCCGACGGGGGGAGCCGATCGAACCGTGGCAAGACGCCTCAGAGCGGGGCTACACCGCTTGGCATGTGGCATACTGAAGTGATGGTTCGTAACGACGCATTCTCAATTTTTCCAAAAACTGCTCCTTTGTGGATGCATGTTTACCAAATGTTTTTGCATCAAATATAGCATATTTCACACGAGCCAGTTTTCGATATTAATTATGATACAACCTGCATATTCTGCCTCGGTATCAACAGTCAAATAGCACGAAGGGAACGCATGCGACCAATTGATTGTTGTTCGGTTCGAGAGTGTATGACAGGAACAACAGTTCTGTCGGTAGATACATTGGACCTTACAAAATGTCCGAATTTTATGTAATTTTAATACGAGGGTGAGTCAAACGAACACCTTAAATATTTTTTTAAAATATTATTTATTGTGCAGAAGTGGTACAAAGCTGTATCACTTTTCTCAACATAATCTCCGCCACACTCAATGTAAGTCCTTCAGCGCTTACAAAGTGCATAAATTCCTTTAGAAAATAATTCTTTTGGTAGCGCGCGCAAGCACGTATCCACCGCGTGGCGTACCTCTTCATCAGAAGGGAACTTCTTTCCTCCCATTGCGTCTTCGAATGGTCCAAACATATGGAAATCACTTTTGGCAAAGTGTGGTGACTATGGTGGGTGAGGAAGACACTCAAAATTCAGGTCTGTGATTGTAGCAACTGTTGTACGGGCAGTGTGGGGCCTTGCATTGTCATGTTGCAAAAGGACACCTGCTAACAGCACTCCACGTCACTTTGATTTGATTCCAGGCCGCAGATGATTTTTTAGGATGTCTGTGTATGATGCACTGGTGACAGTGGTCCCTCTAGGCGTGTAATGCTTCAAAATGACGCCTTTTTCGTCCCAAGAGAGTCAGCATAACCTTCCCTGCTGGTGATTCTCTTCGAAACGTCTTTGGTTTGAGTGATGAGCAATGGCGCCATTCCTTGCTCGTTCTCTTCGTTTGGTGGAAGTGAACCCAGGTTTCGTCCCCAGTAACGATTCTTGCAAGGAAGCCATCACATTCTCGTTCAAAGCGCCGAAGAAATTCTTCACAAGCATCAACACATCGTTCTCTGATTGCAGGAGTCAGCTGCCGTTGCACCGATCTTGCAGACACTTCGTGAAACTGGAGCACATCATGCACGATGTGGTGTGCTGACGTATGACTAATCTGTAAACATGCTGCAATGTCATTCAGTGTCACTGTGCGGTTTTTCTTCACTATGGCTTCAACTGCTGCAATTTTCTGTGGAGTCACAACTCGTTGTGTCTGACCCGGACGAGGAGCATTTTCCACTGAAGTCACACCATTTGCGAACTTCCTACTCCATTCGTAGACTTGCTGCTGTGACAAACATGCATCATCGTACTGAACCTTCATTCGTCGACGAATTTCACCTTCACTACGCAAAAACCGAATAACAGAACGCTGTTCTTCCCTGGTGCCAAGTCGCAAGTGGGGCGGCCATATTTATACTGATACTGCGACGGTATGTGTGCATCTGCACTATGCTGCCACCTACAGGCCACTCTGCACGCTGTTTTTAGCACGCTTACCAACTTACAGGATAACGGCGCGAAATTTCGATTTGTTATTGTAAATTTAAGGTTTTCATTTGACTCACCCTCGTAGTATGTAGATGATGTGGAGTATAAAATACAAGTCCTCGACATCAAGGATCCTTTTCTATATTGGTGGGAGAGCCAAAAAACCGCAAATCTTGCTACTTTTTTAGTTTTTGTCTTTATTTTCCTCCACTTGCGCCCTACGACCAAGAGTCGAGTGAAATTTTTTAGAATTTGCACTGGTTAAACGTATTTTAACACCACATGCTTCCACGACAGAGATGGAGGGGCCGGGGGGGTAGAGGGCAGATGGTGGAATGTGCAGGGAAGTGGGTGGAGACGGAGTGGAGGGAGGAGTTTGGCGGGTCTCCCAAGAACATCAATCAGCCCACCTTGCCACTCAGTTCTCCAGCACTAGCAGAAATGAACATTCCACTGATGAGGGTGGGGAAGGGGATGCTTGGGGAAGGTGCTGATGTTGCTGAGATTGATAAACGTTGACAATTAAAGGCATTTAGTGTTAAGGTTTTGAAATCGTTGTACAACTGAAATTATAACTCTAAAATCTGTCCTTCTTTGCAAATTTTCTGATAATTTGATAAATTCGTCATTCCTCCAAGGCACTGTGTATTGGTATGTATCTTGCGTAGTAAAGCGTTTAACCAGTGAAAACTGTAGCAATTGTAAGTTTCTAGAAGAAAGCTGTTCGTACATTTGGCATGGAATGCATTGGATAAAAATTATAGGAAAAACACTGAAAAACGTGGTTGTTAAGTCCCTAAGGTGCCCCCCCCCCTCTCCTCTCTCTCTCTCTCTCTCCATGTTAGCACCAGGTTCTCGAGGATGAAAACTTGTATTCTCGATTACAGACCACCTATATGAAAAGAAGGGGGAGTGTTGTACATAGAGGATAGCTTTTTGGTCGGTACTTCGGTGTAATGTTTCGTTTTAGAATGGTATTAAGGAATACGCAATAGAGAACATCATAAATAGTTTCCGCCACTTCCTCCAGTTTTGATTGTTATACATGAAATTGTGTTCTGCGTTATCATTTGTAAGTATGGTAGTTTACCCATCATCAACAGTCGCAGGTGTATTTGTTGAGAAAATCAGCAACCAGTTGCACAAAGGAAATTTTATTTCTTGACCAGTTTCAGGCACCTAGTTGTTGTTTGCTTTCCTTTTAATGCTGCATACATTTGATAATTTTTTACGCTCGCTAACAATGTGATAATTCTAGGAAGAGGATATTACTGTTTAGCGATCCGTCGACAACGAGGTCAATACAGATCGACCATAAGCTCGGATTGGGGAAGGAAATCGGCATTGCCTGAAGCGATTCAGGGAAATCACGGAAAATCTAAATCAGGATGGCTGGACGCGGGTTTGGATCGTCGTCATCCCTCCAGTGTGCCACCCACTGAGCCACCGCGCTCAGTGTGATAGTTGTAATCTTCTGAAGAAGGGTACTATGTGCCTGAAACTGGTCAAGAAACAAAAATTCTTTTGTGTAACTAGTTGCTGATTTTCTAAACAAGTTTGTATTTTGCGTTCTACAGATTCAAGTACTGTATAACATGTTAAAGCTATTTGAAATATATTATTAATTCCAGAGGTGCAGTATATATTACGGTGAGTAAAATTCTATAAATTTTAGAAATTTTTCTTTTTTTTTAATTTCTTTATTACAAACCATAGTAATTATACAATGTTAACCCACTTTCTTGGCTCAAAATGGCTCTGAGCACTACGGGACTCAACTGCTGAGGTCATTAGTCCTCTAGAACTTAGAACTAGTTAAACTTAACTAACCTAAGGACATCACAAACATCCATGCCCGAGGCAGGATTCGAACCTGCGACCGTAGCGGTCTTGCGGTTCCAGACTGCAGCGCCTTTAACCGCACGGCCACTTCGGCCGGCTAATCCACTTTCTTATCTGATTAGTGGGTGATAATAATTATACAACTGATATAATTATGTTGCAGCTAATTACAATTTTCAAGTGAGGTACAGTTGATATTACATACAATGGGCATTTAATATCAAATACCTACGACTTATATCTATTTCTTATTACTAGTTTCTATCGCCTGCAGCGTCACATGTGTGCCAGTGAGATATAAACCTACTTTCATAGCCTTGCTCATCGAGCTAAACCCGAAGAGCATGCCCCTGGCAGTGGGCAGGCCAAGATGTTTATTCGCTGTAGTTCCCTAAATGAATTTTCCTAAACTAAGTCCTACAAACTAACTTATCCTACGTCATATCCGGTGCATGTCCTTATTGGTAGCAGTGGCCCCCACTCCTCCTAATCCTGAACTATTTGTATGACATATGGACGGTTAAGTGATACTTCGTCGGTCGTCCACCAGATTGTGCCTTGAAACAGGAGGATGTCTGTTGTAAGTGGCCATCAAGAACTTTTCGTTTGAGGGCGGGCGTTACCAGAACGTATGTGCAACGTACAGTGTCTCCGATGCGGGACAGTAAGCGTCGACATGTAGGCAAGGGATAAGTGTGGAATTAGCGTATTTATGAAGTACCTGAGGTAAATGCAGTAATGTGAAATATAGCGACGTTATTACCAAATGCGTCGAAAGAGGAACAACGTGCTGTTGTTATTCTCTTGGCTGCCGAAGGACTAACACCGACCGACATCCATCAGAGAATGAGGAACATGTATGGAGCAGCATGTCTGTCGAGAACCACCTTTGTGGAAGTGTGTGCCAAGTTCCGCGCCGGCCGCTATTCGACATGCACGTCCCCACACCGTAAAGGTCGTAACGCAGAAGGTTGTTGTTGTTGTTGTGGTCTTCAGTAATGAGACTGGTTTGATGCAGCTCTCCATGCTGCTCTATCCTGTGCAAGCTTCTTCATCTCCCAGTACCTACTGCAACCTACATCCTTCTGAATCTGCTTAATGTATTCATCTCTTGGTCTCCCTCTACGATTTTTACCCTCCACGCTGCCCTCCAATGCTAAATTTGTGATCCCTTGATGCCTCAGAACATGTCCTACCAACCGATCCCGTCTTCTGGTCAAGTTGTGCCACAAACTTCTCTTCTCCCCAATCCTATTCAATACCCCCTCATCAGTTACGTGATCTACCCACCTTAACTTCAGCATTCTTCTGTAGCACCACATTTCGAAAGCTTCTATTCTCTTTTTGTCCAAACTAGTTATCGTCCACGTTTCGCTTCCATACATGGCTACACTCCATACAAATACTTTCAGAAACGACTTCCTGACACTTAAATCTATACTCGATGTTAACAAATTTCTCTTCTTGAGAAACGCTTTCCTTGCCATTGCCAGTCTACATTTTATATCCTCTCTACTTCGACCATCATCAGTTATTTTACTCCATAAATAGCAAAATTCCTTTACTACTTTGTCTCATTTCCTAATCTAATTCCCTCAGCATCACCCGACTTAATTAGGCGCCAGGTTGAGATTCATAGGAAGAATTCTAAGAAAATGTGACTCATCGACGAAAGAAGTAGCTTACAAAACGCTTGTTCGTCCGATTCTTGAGTATTGCTCATCAATATGGGACCCTTACCAGGTTGGATTAATAGAAGAGATAGACATGATCCAGCGAAAAGCAGCGCGATTCGTCATGGGGACATTTAGTCAGCGCGAGAGCGTTACGGAGATGCTGAACAAGCTCCAGTGGCGGACACTTCAAGAAAGGCGTTACGCAATACGGAGAGGTTTATTATCGAAATTACGAGAGAGCACATTCCGGGAAGAGATGGGCAACATATTACTACCGCCCACATATATCTCGCGTAATGATCACAACGAAAAGATCCGAGAAATTAGAGCAAATACGGAGACTTACAAGCAGTCGTTCTTCCCACGCACAATTCGTGAATGGAACAGGGAAGGGGGGATCAGATAGTGGTACAATAAGTACCCTCCGCCACACACCGTAAGGTGGCTCGCGGAGTATAGATGTAGATGTAGATGTAGATGTAGACTACATTCCATTATACTCGTTTAGCTTTTGTTGATGTTCATCTTATATCCTCCTTTCAACACACTATCCATTCCGTTTAACTGCTCTTCCAAGTCCTTTGCTGTCTCTGACAGAATTACAATGTCATCGGCGAACCTCAAAGTTTTTACTTCTTCTCCATGAATTTTAATACCTACTCCGAATTTTTCTTTTGTTTCCTTTACTGCTTGCTCAATATACAGATTGAATAACATCGGGGAAAGGCTTCAACCCTGTCTCACTCCTTTCCCAACCACTGCTTCCCTTTCATGCCCCTCGACTCTTATAACTGCCATCTGGTTTCTGTACAAATTGTAAATAGCCTTTCGCTCCCTGTATTTTACCCCTGCCACCTTCAGAATTTGAAAGAGAGTATTCCAGTTAACATTGTCAAAAGCTTTCTCTAAGTCTACAAATGCTAGAAACGTAGGTTTGCCTTTTCTTAATCTTTCTTCTAAGATAAGTCGTAAGGTCAGTATTGCCTCACGTGTTCCAACATTTCTACGGAATCCAAACTGATCTTCCCCGAGGTCGGCTTCTACCAGTTTTTCCATTCGTCTGTAAATAATTAGCGCTAGTATTTTGCAGCTGTGGCTTATTAAACTGATAGTTCGGTAATTTTCACATCTGTCAACACCTGCTTTCTTTGGGATTGGAATTATTATATTCTTCTTGATGTCTGAGGGTATTTCGCCTGTCTCATACATCGTGCTCACCAGATGGTAGAGTTTTCTGATGACTGGCTCTCCCGAGGCCATCAGTAGTTGTAATGGAATGTTGTCTACTCAGAATGTTGTCTACGCAGAAGATAGGCCGTATCAACTGGGAGACACTCGAGCTTCCGCACTGTGGTCCTGATCGCACCAATGCGATTATCACGCCTTCAGTCCTTTAAAGACGTGTTGGAGGCTCGACGACTCATGTCGGACGAGGATGTGCAGCGGACAGTTAGGACTTCTTCATGCAGCACGGTCTTTTACGAAAAGTATATCCTTCGCCTGATGCGTCGGTGGGATGGTTACCTCAATCCTCACGGCGATTTTGCGTGGTTGGCAAACCGATTCTCAACCGTACATCCTTTGAAAAGAAACTTTTTGATAGTATCTTATATCAGACAAAAGGTGCTATTTAAAAATGAATTGAGTGGCTTTAGAGTTCAAACAATTCAACCTGTCTTGGAAATGTGAATATGTGTTTGTGAGCTAATGGGCGAGTTGTGGCGCCGTGGAGATATTCTATGTTCGGAGGTGGGGCAGCCGCACAGGACGCTCGTCGAAGCCGCGGCTCGTTAGCAACCGCATGGTGCCGCACTATAGCTGGACCATATGGTGCCGAACGTTAGCCGATATCCAGGCGTGGCGTGGCTGGGAATTCCATCATGACGCTGTGTCGATGAAAGAGACATGCCGGGAGAGCCAAAGATGGCGAACTTTGTAAAACCATCATGGCAGGCATTTCACAGATTGTATAGTAGCCAGACGAATGATGATAGCTCAAAAAGAAGTCCAAGGAATAGAAAAGCAACTGGAATCACTCAACAGAGGAAAGTCCACTGGACCTGACGGGATACCAATTCGATTCTACACAGAGTACGCGAAAGAACTTGCCCCCCTTCTAACAGCCGTGTACCGCAAGTCTCTAGAGGAACGGAAGGTTCTAAATGATTGGAACAGAGCACAGGTAGTCCCAGTCTTCAAGAAGGGTCGTCGAGCAGATGCGCAAAACTATAGACCTATATCTCTGGCGTCGATCTGTTGTAGAATTTTAGAACATGTTTTTTGCTCGAGTATCATGTCGTTTTTGGAATCCCAGAATCTACTATGTAGGAATCAACATGGATTCCGGAAACAGCGATCGTGTGACACCCAACTCGCTTTATTTGTTCATGAGACCCAGAAAATATTAGATACAGGCTCCCAGGTAGATGCTATTTTTCTTGACTTCCGGAAGGCGTTCGATACAGTTCCGCACTGTCGCCTGATATTCAAAGTAAGAGCCTACGGAATATCAGACCAGCTGTGTGGCTGGATTGAAGAGTTTTTAGTAAACAGAACACAGCATGTTGTTATCAATGGAGAGACGTCTACAGACGTTAAAGTATCCTCTGGCGTGCCACAGGGGAGTGTTACGGGACCATTGCTTTTCACAATATATATAAATGACCTAGTAGATAGTGTCGGTAGTTCCAAGCGGCTTTTCGCGGATGATGCTGTAGTATACAGAGAAGTTGCAGCATTAGAAAATTGTAGCGAAATGCAGGAAGATCTGCAGCGGATAGGCACTTGGTGCAGGGAGTGGCAACTGACCCTTAACATAGACAAATGTAATGTATTGCGAATACATAGAAAGAAGGATCCTTTATTGTATGATTATATGATAGCGGAACAAACACTGGTAGCAGTTACTTCTGTAAAATATCTGGGAGTATGCGTGCGGAACGATTTGAAGTGGAGTGATCATATAAAATTAATTGTTGGTAAGGCGGGTACCAGGTTAAGATTCATTGGGAGAGTCCTTAGAAAATGTAGTCCATCAACAAAGGAGGTGGCTTACAAAACACTCGTTTGACCTATACTTGAGTATTGCTCATCAGTGTGGGATCCGTACCAGATCGGGTTGACGGAGGAGATAGAGAATATCCAAAGAAGAGCGGCGCGTTTCGTCACAGGGTTATTTGGTAACCGTGATAGCGTTACGGAGATGTTTAACAAACTCAAGTGGCAGATTCTGCAAGAGAGGCGCTCTGCATCGCGGGTGTAGCTTGCTCGCCAGGTTTCGAGAGGGTGCGTTTCTGGATGAGGTATCGAATATATTGCTTCCCCCCACTTATACCTCCCGAGGAGATCACGAATGTAAAATTAGAGAGGTTAGAGCGCGCATGGAGGCATTCAGACAGTCGTTCTTCCGCGAACCATACGCGACTGGAACAGGAAAGGGAGGTAATGACAGTGGCACGTTAAGTGCCCTCCGCCACACACCGTTGGGTGGCTTGCGGAGTATAAATATAGATGTAGATGTAGAAACATTTGCACTACGACTCTGATGGTGTAATTTCCAATATCTTTATTAGTTCAAAGTTTAGTATCTGATGATAAATTATACAAGTAACACCCAGCAACAAATTTCCAAAATCTAAATGGTTCATCCGATTTTGTCGATCGACATGTCTTTAGAAAGCTATTAGTGTAAGCCTAAATTGGTATAAATTACGGGCATGTAACTTGAATAGTACATGAGTTATTGGAGGTCAAAGTGGCCGATTACTATTAATCGTGTCAGGCCATAAGTACTCCACAGTTACACGAGAAAACGCTAGCAGCATGCTTATAAATACATTTATTCGTCCATGTCTTTGTTTATATCCGATATGTACTATTCATGAAGAAATTGGTTAAATACTTACTGTGTTTAGAAAGCACAGAGACATTAGGCTACTGGCCTACCTTTTATTTCTATTCCTTTCTGATATATGTTTATTTGATTTGTTTATGTATTTAATAATGTGTGTTAGAGCGTGTTTATGGTCCAGTGGTACGAATATTTATTTAATTTCTAGTTATCTCATGTAAATCCAGTATTTCGAATGTGTTTCATTGTATTGTGCGTGTGCGTTGGCGTGGAGACAGGGTGGGAGCCCTGTAGCCAATCACAGTGATCTTTCGAAAAAGGACACATGGGGAGACTGTATGGAAGTGGGGAAGGAGGATCGTTTTGAGAGAGGACAAGGCAGTTATGGATGGTACAGGAGAGGTCATGGGAGAGTCCTGGACAGAGGGTGCTGGACGCGAAGGAGCGATGCGGAGTCGCAGGAAAGACGTGGAGACTGGAACAGTTTGCGTGTGGTCGCGGGGGATAGAAATATTTCAGTGCCGACTTGTGCACTTGTGAGATTCCGTGGCTTCTGCAGTGAAGGCGTAGTATGTGTTTAGAAGTGAATATCTCGCGAGCTATGCTGTTGTTCATAACTAATTACATGAAGTAGGAATCTATTCTTTCCCTGTTATTCAGGTTATATTTTATTTAATTGCTGGACCATCGAGACCAATAAGTGTTTTGCAGTAATAAACACTATTCTAAAAGGTACTTCTACTATCTTACTCATCATTTAAAGTCGCTGAGATAGTACCTGCTGATTTTATTTAATTGCAAAATTTCATCGTTACATTCGCAATTGCCGAGTAATAGGAACCTTGACCATTCGATTCACGTGTCTATTCATATTGTATACTGTAGACTCGGCAGTATTTGACTTGTAATGCAGCAACTAGGTATCCCAGCCGCTAGACAACGAAACAGCCAGATCTTTTAATATTTCAACTCAGAGTCGGAGGGTAAGTAGCTGAGGGCCACCACCACATCACCTCATCACATTTTATTTTTTTGTAGACCCGCATGTTAGTTTCAGATAGCTTTTATTTCAGAATTTAACTTATAAGTGGTATTTGATAAAACTTCTACTTAAGGGTTGATTTCATTTACTAGTTGTAGGTGCGTAGTAGAGTAATAACGTAACAGACAGATTGGGTGTGAAATCTTATGGGACTTAACTTCTAAGGTCATCAGTCCCTAAGCTTACACACTACTTAACCTAAATTATCCTAAGGACAAACACGCACACCCATGCCCGAGGGAGGACTCGAACCTCGGCCGGGACCAGCCGCACAGTCCATGACTGCAGCGCCCTAGACCGCTCGGCTAATCCCGCACGGCTAACAGACAGATTATTAAATGGAGTATGGAAAAGATTTTCCAGATAGCAATGCCTTTAAATTTCAGTAGAATATTTGTTCCTGGGTACATGACCATGTCCGTGCGGTTAAAGGCGCTGCAGTCTGGAACCGCAAGACCGCTACGGTCGCAGGTTCGAATCCTGCCTCGGGTATGGATGTTTGTGATGTCCTTAGGTTAGTTAGGTTTAACTAGTTCTAAGTTCTAGGGGACTAATGACCTCAGCAGTTGAGTCCCATAGTGCTCAGAGCCATTTGAACCATACATGACCATGTTGTGCCTTGCAACATGATTTTATATTTGGAAAATCCTTAATTTTCACGAGTAGTTTTTGTAATTTCAAAAAAAAAGAAAGACTGCAGTACATAAAAAGTGAATGCCACAATTTAGAAATGGAATGAAAAATCGTAATAAAATTCTATTGCTGACTATGGGTGTAAGTCTGACAAGACTACCGAGATGAAACACTCTCCGCTACTAAAGTTAAGGAAATTTCGAACTTTTATAAAGTACTCGTCACCCTTCTCATAAGTACCCGCCTGCCAGCCTCGTATGAGCAATCGTTGCAGGAAGCTGTGCGGCGTCCCCCTAAGCCCCCCCCCCCCCCCCCTACATGGAGCCAGTGAAGCCCGTAACGCAGGGGCAGCCGGGGGCGCGCGCCGTGCATTATTGAGGGGCGGCGCCGGCGTCTGCGGCGGACGTAAACGGGCGCCCGGGGGCGGCGCCGTCGTAAACCGGCCGCCAGGGCGCAGATTGAATCCGCCGCGCCTCCTTGAATATGCATGGCGGCAGGCGGCCCGCCGCTTCTTACCGAAGCCGGGGGCCGGACTCTGCGCGGCCCGCGACGCCGCCTCCACCTCCGCCCCCGCGGCTCGTTTTAATTAACGTGCCGGCCGGCAGGGTTCGCTGCGGCGCGGCGGTCGCCCTGCCGGTGGTATCGCGGCACCAGCACACGCGGCGCGCGCCGGAATTAGCTGGGATTCCCCGGCGCTGACTCGGCGTTCTCAGTGGAAACGTGAAATTGCAGGGTCGCGCTTCGTTGTGCGGCTTCTACTGCACTTTTGCTGCTGAGCAGTGCCACAGTATTGTTCCCACTTTGTGTGGCAGTGGTCTCTGTGTTGCTCTGGGTACACGAGATCTCGTTCTTTGGAAACTGGTTTATGCTCATACTCCTTTTCCACTCAGCTGTGTCTGCTGTTTCAATTTATTTGCGATAGCGTTCGAAGCAACTACGGTTTCACCTTCAGGCGCTTTAGCACTGCGGTGGATGTTGTATAGTAACACACAAACGAGGTGCGATCCAAAGGTATTTTCGCAGCGTTATACAGGGTGAGTCACCTAACGTTACCGCTGGATATATTTCGTAAATCACACCAAATACTGACGAATCGATTCCACAGACCGAACGTGAGGAGAGGGGCTAGTGTAATTGTTTAATACAAACCATAAAAAAATGCACAGAAGTATGTTTTTTAACACAAACCTATGTTTTTTAAATGGAACAACGTTAGTTTTGTTAGCACATCTGAACATATAAAGAAATACGTAATCAGTGGCGTTTGTTGCATTGTAAAATGTTAATTACACCCGGAGATATTGTAACCTAAAGTTGACGCTTGAGTACCACTCCTCCGCTGTTCGATCGTGTGTATCGGAGTGCACCGAATTACGTAGGGATCCAAAGGGAACGGTGATGGACCTTAGGTACAGAGAGGAGACTGGAACAGCACATTACGTCCACATGCTAACACCTTTTTATTGGTCTTTTTCACTGACACACATGTACATTACCATGAGGGGTGAGGTACACGTACACACGTGGTTTCCGTTTTCAATTACGGAGTGGAATAGAGTGTGTCCCGACAGGTCAGGCCAATAGATATTCAATGTGGTGGCCTTCATTTGCTGCACACAATTGCAATCTCTGGCGTAATGAATGTCGTACACGCCGCAGTACATCTGGTGTAATGTCGCCGCAGGCTGCCACAATACGTTGTTTCATATCCTCTGGGGTTGTAGGCACATCACGGTACACATTCTCCTTTAACGTACCCCACAGAAAGAAGTCCAGAGGTGTAAGATCAGGATAACGGGCTGGCCAATTTATGCGTCCTCCACGTCCTATGAAACGCCCGTCGAACGTGTTCCTCACCCCTCGTGGTAATGTACATGTGCTTCAGTGGAAAAGACCAATAAAAAGGTGTTAGCATGTGGACGTAATGTGTTGTTCCAGTCTCTTCTGGACCCAAGGTCCATCACCGTTCCCTTTGGATCCCTACGTAATTCGGTGCTCTCCGATACACACGATCGAACAGCGGAGGAGTGGTACTCAAGCGTCAACTTTAGGTTACAATATCACCGGATGCAATTAACATTTTACAATGCAACAAACGGCACTGATTACGTATTTGTTTATATGTTCAGATGTGCTAACAAAACTAACGGGGTTCCAATTAAAAAAACGTAGGTTTGTGTTAAAAAATATACTTCCGTGCATTTTTGTATGGTTTGTATTAACCAATTACACTAGCCCCTCTCCTCACGTTCGGTCTGTGGAATCGGTTCGTCGGTATTTGATGTGGTTTACGAAATATATCCAGCGGTAACGTTAGGTGACTCACCCGGTATATCCGATTATGAAAGTTTATTCATCTTGTTAGTACCCACGCTCCCGATGTATGTTTGCATTTTCAGCTCTTTTGAACATTACCTCTATGGTTGACAGTCGAGAAGGTATTGTATTGTATTGTATGTTAACCGGGGGCCTAAAAACGACGGAGAGGCTCCGTCCCCGCCGCAGCCGCAGTGGTCCACAACCCCACGACGACTACCGCAGTCCACTTCACCCCTCCGCCGCCCCACACCGAACCCAGGTTACGGTGCGGTTCGGCCCCCGGTGGACCCCCAAAGGAACGTCTCACACCAGACGAGTTTAGCCCCTATGTTTGCGTGGTAGAGCAATGGTGGTGTAAGCGTACGTGGAGAACTTGTTTGCGCAGCAGTCGCCGACATACTGTAACTAAGGCGTAATAAGGGGAACCAACCCGCATTCGCCGAGGCAGATGGAAAACCGCCTAAAATCCATCCACAGACTGGCCATTTCACCGGACATCGACACAAATCCGCCGGGCGCATTCGTGCCGGGGACCAGGCGCTCCTTCCCGCCCGGAAAGCCGTGCGTTAGACCGCACGGTCGAGAAGGTTATATGTGTTTTTCAAGGCTCGACGAATTTTCACTTTCGAGAAAGATATCGCAAAGAATTTGCGTTAAGTTTTGCTTGAATAATAGAATAAAGTGCAGCACTGTATTCGAAATGTTGACTGTGGCTTTTGGCGAATCTACTGAGTATGACAAGAGTTTGCGAACGGTATAAACGTTTCAAAACGGGTCGAAAAGGCGTTGAAGTTGACAACCGCCCTGGTCGCGCTAGCACACCAGTTACTGACGAAATGTGGAAGAAGTAAAGAAAATGGTTCTAGAAAATTGCCGAATCACCATCGGAGAGGATGCTGTTCATGTTGGCACATCTTTTGGCTCGTGACAAGCAATTTTTTGCATGTTTTAGGCATGAAACCTTTAGCAGCAAAGTTTGTTCCGAAATTGTTAAATTTGGAGCAAAAACGACGTTGCGTAGACATCGCTCAGGAATTGTTTAATGAAGTCGGAAACGAACCGAACTTGTACAGAAGGTTTTACCAGGTGACTGCCCATAGGTATAAAGCTATGATGTCCAAACCGAGACCCAATCGTCCCAATGGAAACTGCCTGAAGAGCCAAGACCGGAACATTCGATAAGTTCGATCATACGTGAACGATCTCATCACTGTTTTCTTCGATTACAATAGAATGACGCATCACGACTTTCTGCCTTATGGTCGTATGGTCAATAAGAAATACTACCTGGGCGTTATGCACCGTTTGCGAGAAGCAATCCGAAGAAAACGACCAGAACTGTGGCAGAACCAATGGTGGCAACGGCGACACGATAATGCTTCCGCTCACACTTCAATGTTCGTGATTTTTTGGCAAAAAAACAAAGCCGTTATGATGCTTCAGCAGTCGTATTCGCCGGACATAGCCCCCTGCTACTTCTTTCTATTTCCGAGGCTGAAGAGAACCATGAAAAAACGAAATTGTAATGAGATAAATAGAGAATCGCTGAAGGAGCTGAACATCATAACGAAAAGTGATTTTCAGAAGTACTTCCAAGACTGGAAAAAGGAATGACACAAGTCTACCATATCTGAGCGTTTCAAGGGGATAAAGTTGATGTTGATGAATAAAAGAAGATTCTTTAAGAAAAGCAAAAATTGTCTTTACTTTTTAATCCCTCCTCGTACATTCTTTCAATTTACCCCAGTATCCTCTAACGTGATAACTGTATGTCTTGTAGCGATAAAGCCGTTGTTGTGTCACAGTCTATTGCAAATACATTAAAACAATAAAGACAGCTGTGTAAACAGGTATTAAGAGAATAGCTTTTGTTCCCCAGGAGAAAGCACTTCACAGCTGACGTCCAAAACTCCCAGCATCGTTGAAAGTAACGAGATCCACTAGTCGTAGAAATACACTGGTTGGAATGTGTAGAGAAAATATTTCGGATACAAAACGGACATGAACGAATAATTTCCGGTATGTTACTCTGATTAAAACGAAGTTCCCATGTCTGACACCCAAGATGTTGTTGGAGGTACCTACAGTAGTAATAGTATTAGTAGTAGCAGTACTTTTAGTTGCCCACGTATCATATTTTACGACGATATTAGAAACCTCAGTTTGTTCTTACTGCTTAAAAAGAGATATGCAATTTGTCTAAACATTGACCTTAGCTTGAAATATGCAAGAAGAAACACTTTATATGCTAAGCAGCTATGTTTACACGGGTAACTAATAATAACCAGCGTCAACATTACACAATCTTACAGATCACGCCGATGTATACAAAAAATGTACTACAAAAACACTAAGAAGCAATCATGAATAAGAAAGATGTAAAAATTTTGAGTATATCAGTAATAATGCACCGAATCAGAAAACATAGTTTTCACTCGAAACTAGTCACTTAACTAAAGAGTGCGGCTTCAGATAAGCAGCTAGTCTATCATGGGACTTTGATCCGTATAGAAGCATTGCCTGATAAAAGTGTCGATTATTGTTGTTGTTGTTGTGGTATTCAGTCCTGAGACTGGTTTGATGCAGCTCTCCATGCTACTCTATCCTGTGCAAGCTTCTTCATCTCCCAGTACCTACTGCAACCTACATCCTTCTGAATCTGCTTAGTGTATTCATCTCTTGGTCTTCCTCTACGATTTTTACCCTCCACGCTGCCCTCCAATACTAAATTGCTGATCCCTTAATGCCTCAGAACATGTCCTGCCACAAACTTCTCTTCTCCCCAATCCTATTCAATACTTCCTCATTAGTTATGTGGTCTACCCATCTAATCTTCAGCATTCTTCTGTAGCACCACATTTCGAAAGATTCTATTCTCTTCTTGTCCAAACAATTTATCGTCCATGTTTCACTTCGATACATTGCTACACTCCATACAAATACTTTCAGAAATGACTTCCTGACACTTAAATCTATACTCGATGTTAACAAATTTCTCTTCTTCAGAAACGCTTTCCTTGCCATTGCCAGTCTACTTTTTTATATCCTCTCTACTTCGACCATCATCAGTTATTTTGCTCCCCAAATAGCAAAACTCCTTTACTACTTTAAGTGTCTCATTTCCTAATCGAATTCCCTCAGCATCACCCGACTTAATTAGACTACATTCCATTATCCTCGTTTTGCTTTTGTTGATGTTCATCTTATATCCTCCTTTCAAGACACTGTCCATTCCATTCAACTGCTCTTCCAAGTCCTTTGCTTTCTCTGACAGAATTACAATGTCATCGGCAAACCTCAAAGTTTTTATTTCTTCTCCATGGATTTTAATACCTACTTCTTCTTTTGTTTCCTTTACTGCTTGCTCAATATACAGATTGAATAACATCGGGGAGAGGCTACAACCCTGTCTTACTCCCTTCCCAACCACTACTTCCCTTTCATGTCCCTCGACTCTTATAAATGCCATCTGGTTTCTGTACAAGTTGTAAATAGCCTTTCGCTCCCTGTATTTTACCCCTGCCACCTTTAGAATTTGAAAGAGAGTATTCAAGTCAACATTGTCAAAAGTTTTCTCTAAGTCTACAAATGCTAGAAACGTAGGTTTGCCTTTCCTTAATCTTTCTTCTAAGATAAGTCGTAAGGTCAGTATTGCCTCACGTGTTCCAGTGTTTCTACGGAATCCAAACTGATCTTCCCCGAGGTCGGTTTCTACTAGTTTTTCCATTCGTCTGTAAAGAATTCGTGTTAGTATCTTGCAGCTGTGGCTTATTAAACTGATTGTTAGGTAATTTTCACATCTGTCAACACGGAAATTTCCGTTACTTCTTCTTTGTTTGACAAGTGGTTTAGTCAGTAATTAAAGTCGAAGCTTCTCGTTTATAGAAAGAACCTTCGAATATGACCTACCGCCAGAACAGGCAGCTGCGTGTTCGTTTCGGAAAGAGCATCAACGTGATAGACTTTCTGGTTCTTGTTGACAATAGGCGGCGATTACGTAAAAGAAGAAGTACGCCACATCCGTTCGACGAATTTCTGAAGTATGGATCATATCGAAGCCTGGAGGAAGTGCCTAGAGGAAGAGTGCTGTTTCCAAAGCTGCTACCCTTGGGTCAGTACTGAAGGTTTGAGTGCATTTTGAATCCAGTATGTTACTTTTACACGAAGCAGCTCAACGAAATCTCTGTCTTGTCAACACGTGAAGAGGAATAAATTTTATGTTCTCGCGACGTGTTGTTTGCGAGCTTGCGAAAAGTAACCTCAGAACAATACATACTGGTTTCCGTAAACTGTGTGACATAACGTTCTGATCCATTGTAGAACTGAAAACTCACGATGTATGACATGCCGTACAAAATTTCCATGGCATAACAAAGAAAATCACTATTGAGGTAGTTGACTGTTGCATACTGAGACTGACTGATTTGTGGGAATATTTTGAACGCAAATCTTAATAGCTCATATTCTTGGCCCGTTGCAGAATATCATCTTCAAATAAATATGTTATCATCCAACAGATTAGACAAATTTTAAAATTCTCAAATTCTTCTCACAGTGAAGTGTACAGTTCACGGTGAAAAATGTATGGGCGCCGGGCAGGACAGAGCGTATCATGGCGTCGTCGCAGCACGACTACCTCCACTCGAAGATTTGGTGCTGTAAACCGTCCAGGTGAAGCTGAAGCGTGGTGTTGGTAACGTCTACCTCTCATTGTTCCCAGGATGAATACCGGATGTTAAACGAGTCTTCAGCTGTAAGAAATCTCGAACTTCTGCAGAAGAGAGCAGTCGAATTCATGTTCATAATAGACACATCTTAAATATAGCAATTACCAGTAAAGTAGCTATGAGATGGTGACGAGTGAAACGCCTTTGAACTTGCCTCTTTTAGAATTACGGTGCTGTTAGCAACGTTTACTGTACTTCTATTTGAAAAATCGAATTTGATATCTCTCTTATTAATACAGCTATGAAAACAGACGATACGTGACATAGCGGGAATTGTCTCACAATTCATGTGGGTAATAACGGAATTACGATATCTTGAACGGTTTCCGAGTTGTTTGATGTGAACAGCTTAGCAGAATCACCTTGCGCACGAGAAATAACAACCAACTAAACACATTAAAAGAAGAGCCTTTATTAACAGTAGGGGATTAAGTTGTGTTCAGAAATACAATTTTTTTCTGCAAGAAGCTGAAAATAGGACAGTTACTTCCCAGTTTAATTACCAAGGTTAATGAACGGTAAAAATGGAACAAAATAACAAAATATTACTCAACAATTACGTAAAGATTCACGCCTGCATCCAAAATCTAAGCAGCCACAAGACAATTTTACGAGCGAAAAGACCATCACACAGAGACAAATTTGGCAGATTGCTTAAACACAGAATAGTCCAATGCAACAGAGTTAATCTCTGCAGATGTGTTGATCTCCGCTGCATCAAAGGAGCGTAGGTTGTTATCGTGGTCTCTCACAAGAGCTCTACCGTGCGTCTTCTCTTTGACTTTGTCGGTGGGCTGTAGAAGGAAGGGACAAAGCTATCTCTGTACAGCACGACAAAAGGCAGGATGTCTAAGCATCGCTTCCCACAAGCAGGACTACCAACAAACAACTTGGAACTTGTGTTTCATATATCGTTTCTTCATTAGTAACACGAGAACAAAAGCTGATTCCGAAGTTAGACAGTGAAAGTAAATTCTAAAGTAAGTGGCTTTTTCTAAACATTTAGAGTGTGTAACCGTTTGCGTGAGGGACGTTGAAAAAACAGAGCAAAATATTAGCTTGTTTGTGATACAATGCCTAAACGTAAAACAAGGTTAGAAACAACACTCAAATTTTACTAGATGTTGGCTGTAGCAATGTCACACAGTTGCAGTAGGATTATAGTAACAATGTAAGTGCTAGGCTCGTAGCTCATGAACTGCAAGATCTGCAAAAAGGAAGTTAAGGGTTTTATTTTGTGCTGAAGACAAACTCTCTGTTCCAAATGAACGTACCGATATTTTCCTCATACGATTTGGCGATATCACGGAAAAAGTAAATCTATTTGTCAATATGTGGATATAAACCTTTATCATCTCAAATAAGAGCGTAGTGCCTTACCAAGGCGGCAGCTCACTCGGCTGCATAATTTGGGCTGCATCGCGCTTACTGTGCAAGCTCAGTCCATACCCAGTCCGTTTTCACAATATCCAACCTATAGTCCAGATATACTTGGATACTGCATCAGCAACCGATCTTCAGTAGGCTTTGGATCGGTATATAAGGCCGAAACTCCCGCGTTACGAACACTTAAGTATCTGGCTAAGGGATACACTTGAGGTAATTCGTAGATGGTGTATAACACACAAAATATTTTGACACTCATTTTAAAGAAAGAGCTGTACGATATAAATCCTACTGAGGAGTAACTAAGGTGTTTCTAGGTTTGTGGTTCCTTCATTCTTGGAGACAAACAAGGACTGCTATACACACATGTAACGCCAAATGATATCAAGAAGTACCATACGCACCAAAATTCACCGTATCAGAAAATGTTATGTCTTTTGCACAACAACAAGGTAGAGTGAATGACGAGCCAGGTGTTACTGACAGTAGGCATAGTTTTCACCTCTTGTAACGCATAACTGTCATTTACTGCACTTGTCTTGAAATGATACAGTCGTTCTACTTTATAACAAGCATCATATCACATTCTCTTAACAGGCCTTTATTGACTCGTGATGTTTAAAACATTATGCATGATACACCGCCTAGCATACAAATATTTTCAGGATGAAAAAAGTCATTCAGAAAATGACCAGATTTTAGTGTAAATATTTTAACATTTCGGGCAATATTGGAGTTATTGAATATCAGAGTTGAAATGTATGTATTACGAGACAACCCAGCGAATTTCACAGCCACAATATTTTTCTCAGGACATAACTGTGAAATACGCCTGTGTTCGTATCGTGTCGGACACGCACTAAATTCAAAGTTTTAGGGCACTTTCTGTTCCAACGGAGTTAATCAGGGCTATAGCTTACATTTAATGAAGTACAATCTGTATACTGAGCAAGCAGTAAAAAAAACTTAAAGAGACATCACGAAAAGGAGGGAGAAGAAATAAAAACTTTAGTTCTGCCATAAAAGGCAAAGGATTTGGAAGATCACTGAAGCGAAATTGTGTTGAAAGCGTACTGAAAAGAAGTTATAAAATCGTTATAGATAAAGCTGAGACGAGAGTAGTGAAGTTCAGTCGAACTAGTTCAAGCGTTGTTGGAGGAGAGTCTTTTTAAAAATAAGAGTCTTTTTAAAAATAAACACCGTTTACCTTTAATCAAGGTAATGAAAGGAAATTTATTTTACTACATGTTTTGACATCTTAGCTATTTTTATACGTATTAGCCCTTTAAGTTGTTGTAAAGCTCCGCATGCTTGCTTATATCTTCCACATGCTGAATTGCCGTCAGGTTGTCGAACCTGTCATTAAATTTATCTTACAGTTCCTTACCATTTCCACAGTGCATTTCACCCAAAAAATCCTTAAAGTTTGGAACGAAACGGTAATCACTTTGGATCAAGTCCAGAATTCCGAGTACTTCCTATTTAAACTGCCGAAGGAAATCCGCTCGTCACCACAGCAAATGCGTGTAAGCATTATTGTGAAGAAACACGATGGTGCCGGACAACCAAACAAGCCATTTGTTTTGAACGGCTCAGCGCAGTCGGAGAGGATCTGGCATTAGGCTACTGCAATGTTCTCTCCTCTAGGCATAAAGTCGATGGGTAAGAAGCCCGTCCAGTTCCAAAACACTGTGGCCGTAACCTCTTCGGTCAACAGTATTTGTAAAGCTTTGGTTTGTTGGGGAACGTGAATGATGTTATTCCATTGCTGCTTTGTTTCTGGATTTTTATGACAAACCCATGTCAAGTAACAGGTAATTGTGATTCAATTACTCGTCGCCATCCTTATCGTACGGAGTGAGAAAAGTTGGTGCAGCTCTAACTCGTTGTTGGTCTGTCAGAAATCGAGGGACCCACTTGGGGTACATTTTTCTACAGTTCAAATCACCACCCGCAATTTGAAAACGAACTCATAGAAAAATTTCAGGAAAGCACAAGTTCTGTCCATCAACTGTGACAGATCTATCCGCTGAAGTCCTTCTTCATTCCATGAGTTGAATTCGCCAGATTGCTCATCATAAAAATTAATTCCTCTGCCATTGAACTTGATGCATCATTTTTCGAAATGAACCCTCCTTCAACACATTTCCATAAACGTCGGCTGTACGTACATTTTCATAGGACAGACTTTTCTTAAATTCGTAAATTAGGCTACGATCCTCAAACATAACGTGATCTTTTGTTTTGGCACATATTTTAAAATCGAACAAATAAACGGTTCGTGCTCACTTTCAATAGCAAAGTGGCAACAACGACTAAAGGTCTCTTTTGCATATACGCCAGTCACTTCTGCCTCAAGCACAACACATGCGATCAGCGGCTAGTCGTCCTGCAGGCGCTGCCCCACCGGAGAACGCAAGCACGCCGCGTGTTTGGCGTCCTACAGCCGACAAACATAAGCACGCCTGTTGATACGCCAACCTCTCACAGGCACTGCCAGAGGCGCCAAACACGCGCACGAGCTCACGCTTTCATCTATATATACATGGTTATTTTGTAGTTCACAAGTACACAAGGAAGTACCTGGCAGAGGGCTCACTGAATCACCTACAAGTTATTTCTCTACCGTTCCAATCTCGAACGGCAGTCGGGAAAAGCGAGTGCATAAATTTTTCTGTGCAAGCTCTGATTTCTCTTGATTTATCATGTAGGTAGGCGCCAACAGAAAATTTTCGCAATTGTTGGAGAATGATGGTGTTCGGAATTTCACGGAACGATCCTGCCGCAACGAAAAATGGCTTTGTTTGAATGATTGCCTCCTCCATCCACGTAGTACGTCCATAGCGCACTCTCCCATCCCATATTTCGCGGTAATACAAGACAAAGCCCCGGGATAGACAACATTCCATTAGAACTACTGACAGCCTTGGGAGAGCCAGTCCAGACGAAACTCTACCATCTGGTGAGCAAGATGTATGAGACAGGCGAAATACCCTCAGACTTCAAGAAGAATATAATAATTCCAATCCCAAAGAGAGCAGGTGTTGACAGATGTGAAAATTACCGAACTATCAGTTTAATAAGTCACGGATGCAAAATACTAACGCGAATTCTTTACAGACGAATGGAAAAACTAGTAGAAGCCGACATCGGGGTAGATCAGTTTGGATTCCGTAGAAATATCGGAACACGTGAGGCAATACTGACCCTACGACTTATCTTAGAAGCTAGATTAAGGAAAGGCAAACCTACGTTTCTAGCATTTGTAGACTTAGAGAAAGCTTTTGACAATGTTGACTTGAATACTCTCTTTCAAATTCTGAAGGTGGCAGGGGTAAAATAAAGGGAGCGAAAAGCTATTTACAATTTGTACAGAAACCAGATGGCAGTTATAAGAGTTGAGGGACATCAAAGGGAAGCAGTGGTTGGGAAGGGAGTGAGATAGGGTTGTAGCCTCTCCCCGATGTTATTCAGTCTCTATATTGAGCAAGCAGTGAAGGAAACAAAAGAAAAATTCGGAGTAGGTATTAAAATCCAAGGAGACAAAATAAAAAATTTGAGGTTCGCCGATGACATTGTAATTCTGTCAGAGACAGCAAAGGACTTGGAAGAACAGTTGAACGGAATGGATAGTGTCTTGAAAGGAGCATATAAGATGAACATCAACAAAAGCAAAACGAGGATAATGGAATGTAGTCGAATTAAGTCGGGTGATGCTGAGGGAATTCGATTAGGAAATGAGACACTTAAAGGAGTTTTGCTATTTGGGGAGCAAAATAACTGATGATGGTCGAAGTAGAGAGGATATAAAATGTAGACTGGCAATGGCAAGGAAAGCATTTCTGAAGAAGAGAAATTTGTTAACATCGAGTATAGATTGTGTAAGGAAGTCGTTTCTGAAAATGCTTGTATGGAGTGTAGCCATGTATGGAAGTGAAACATGGACGATAAATATTTTGGACAAGAAGAGAATAGAATCTTTCGAAATGTGGTGCTACAGAAGAATGCTGAAGATTAGATGGGTAGATCACATAACTAATGAGGAGTTATTGAACAGAATTGGGGAGAAGTTTGTGGCATAACTTGACTACAAGAAGGGATCGGTTGGTAGGACATGTTCTGAGGCATTAAGGGATCACCAGTTTAGTATTGGAGGGCAGCGTGGAGGGTAAAAATCGTAGAGGGAGACCAAGAGATGAATACACTAAGCAGGTTCAGAAGGATGTAGGTTGCAGTAGGTACTGGGAGATGAAGAAGCTTGACAGGATAGAGTAGCATGGAGAGCTGCATCAATCCAGTCTCTGGACCAAGACCACAACAACAACAACAACAAGCTACCCTTCCTTGAACATTTCGATGTCCTCTGTCAGTACCATCTGGAGTGGACCCGCACCGCACTGCAGTATTCCAGAGGAGTGCGGGCAAGGGTAGGGTAAACAGTCTCTTTAGTAGACCTGTTGTATTTTCAAAATGTTGTACCAATAAATCATATTCTTTGATTTCTTTTTCCCACGTTCTCCACGTGATCGTTCCAATTTAAGTTATTCGTATTAGTAATTGCTAAGTATTTTGTTGAGTTTATAGGCTGAAGATTTGTGTGATTTATTGTGTAATCGAAATTTATCGTATTTGGATGACTTCATACTTTTCATTATTTAGAGTAAATTCCCAGTTTTCGCACCATACGGATATCTTGTCTAAATCACTTTGCAGTTGGTTCTGATGATTCGCAGGGTGAGATGAACTCACGAATCCAGTCCCACAACTGAGGCGGTATTCCATAGGCACACAGTACGATTAGAGGTCGCTCGTTGGGAACAGTGTCATCAACCTCATGGAAATCTAAAAACATGGAATGAATCTGACATTTCCTTTCGATAGCACTCACTACTTGACGGGAATAAAGAGCTAGTTTTGTTTCCCAGAAATGATATTGTCTGAATAAGTGTTACTATTTGTCAACAGATTATTTCCTTCGAGGTAAATCACAGTGTTTTGATAGGAAATCGACGTTAGTGATATGGGTTTGTAATTCAACAGATTATTTCCAGCTTCTTTGTTGCATACTGGTGCGACTTGTGCAATTTTCCGGTCTTTAGGTGCGGATTGCTAGACGAGTGAGCGGCTGCGTATGATAGCCAGGTATGGATCTATTGTATCAGCAAGCTCTGAAAGGAACCTGACAGATATACAATGTGAACCGGAGGTCTTACCCTTATTAAGTAACTGAAGCTTCTTCGGTATATCGAGGATACGAAACGGTACCCAAAAGAAACCGAACATTTTTAAAAAAAATTATTCACATTTATAGCACAAACGTTCAATCCCCTCCAAAGTACTCTCCACTTACGCTAGTACACTTGTCTAATCTCTTATTCCATTTTTCAAAACATTGTTCAAATTCATCTTCTGCGATGGTTTTCCTTCACCTTTGTAACACCAGCAAAACAAAATGCATTTCTTTCATGTCTCTTTTCATTCTCGGGAACAAAAAAGAAAGGTCGCACGGGGCACTGTCGGATGAGTGCGGCGGGGGAGGGGGTGCAGAATGGGTTGAGCAACAGCGGTCATAACATTTCCGTTCAAGAATTATTGTACAGACAGGGCTGTGTAAGTAGGAGCATTGTCATGATGGAAAAACCAGTCGCCCGCATCTCGTGGTCGTGCGGTAGAGTTCTCGCTTCCCACGCCCGGGTTCCCGGGTTCGATTCCCGGCGGGTCAGGGATTTTGTCTGCCTCGTGATGGCTGGGTGTTGTGTGATGTCCTTAGGTTAGTTAGGTTTAAGTAGTTCTAAGTTCTAGGGGACTGATGACCATAGATGTTAAGTCCCATAGTGCTCAGAGCCATTTGAACCATTTGAAAAACCAGTCACCCATCTGCCACACAGCAGGCCGCTTCCACCGCACGCTTTTGCGCAATATTTTCAAACCTTCTAAGCATAACGCCTGGTTAACTCTCTGACCCAGAGGAACAAACTCTGTCAGAACAACTCTCTTACGTCGAAAAAACAAATCAGCATTGTTCTAATGTTTGATATCATCTGACGAACTTTGCATTAATTTGAAGCGGTAAACCACTCAAATACTCAAATACTTGAGTTTTCCCCCATAGCATCGTCTTTGTACATCAGTTTTAACATTGAAAGAGATTTTTCCACTTCTTATGAGCAAAAAGCAGAATTTCACCGCCGCATATTGTTCACGAAAATCAGCCGTTGCAAAAACGAAAATCACACAAAAAAGTTTTCACTGTAATCTCTGCCTAAAATAGCCCCAACCGTCTTCAGCGACGGCACTTCATTTAGTGATTCTGAAATGTTTGTTCTATGCGCTCCTAGCGGCAACACGCGGCACTATAGTAGCTTTGCCAACCAAAAAATTGTTCGGTTTCTTTTTTGTACCATCTCGTATCTAAGTTACTCATGTTGGCAGTTGTTGTACATTCAAATTCCAGGATATTTACTTCGTCTTCTTTGCTGAACGAGTTTCGAAAAACCATGACTAATAACTATGCTTTACGAAATAGTATCGCTGTCATCAGTGACATCACAACTGCTGTTGTGTAGTGACGATGTTGATTGTCTCTCGCCGTTGGCTACTTCACTTATGACGAGAATCTCTTCGGGTTTTCTGCGAGATTTCGGTATTGAGTTTCGATGTGAAAACTGTTTAAAAACATATTGTACTGAAGTACGGGATAAGTTTCGAAAATCTGTACAACTTCGCCATTCTTGGAGATTTTTGCATGTTTTTAAATTTGGCATGCTTTTTTCGTAGCTTTTGCAACAGTGTTATGATACTTTTCGTGTAACACTGGGGATCAGTATCATCTCTTATTAAATCATTTGATACAATTCTCTCAATTGCCATCGATAATATTTCGTTGAATTGATACCACATCCGGTCTACGCTTACATAGTGAGATCGGAAGGAAAGGAGACTGTCTCCCAGAGAGATGTCAAACGAATTTTTATCTGCTTTTTTTAGATAGATGTACTTAGCGTTTATTTTCGGTGGGTTCGAATTTTACGACATTCATTCTCGCTACAACAACCAAGTGGTGACTAATCCATGTACCCGTCATGATGCTCCCAATTAGCTCAGGAGTATTTGTTGCTAAGAGGCAAAGAATATTCTCGCAACCATTTACACTTCCAGTCAGCTCCTGAACTAACTGTTCAAAATAATTTTGTGAGAAAGCATTCAGTACAATTTCGGACGACGTTTTATACCTACCGCCGCCAACATGTTCAGGGTGAATTAAAAACCCACCAACTATAACTGGATACCTATTTGAAATAAGACTCAACAACTGTATCATCTAAGTAAGGGGGTCGGCAAAAGGAAACAATTATTGATTTATTCCGGTTGTCAAGTATAACTTCTACCCAAACTACGAGCTCACAAGAACTATCCACTACAATTTCATTACAAGGTAAACTACTTCTGACAGCAATAATCATTCCACCATCAATTGTATTTAATCTATCCTTTCTGAACACGATTACGTCTTTTGTGAAAATGTCAGCTGAACTTATTTCCTGCTTTAGTCACCTTCTGTACTCTAAAGATTTGAGATTATATGCTTTCTAATAGCATTCTGTGCTCTGCTTCTCTTCCAAAACAGCTACGACAGTTTACAACTACAATATCGATTTTTGATATGTGTACCCTCATCTTGTGTTATTCATGCACTCTTTGAAGCCCTTTCTGCACGTGCCCGAGACCCTCTGACCCAGAAAACGGCCCAGTCCCCTCCACACAACCCCTACTACCCGTGTAACTGCTTCCTTTGTGTAGTGGACCCGTGACCTATTTGGCAGAACCCACGACCCGATGGCGCTAGTCGAGGAGTCTCTAATTCAGATCCTCCACTCAGATCTGTACCAAAACACTACAATCGGTTCTGTCGGCAGTGTTACAGATGGTGAGCTTTGACTTTATCTCGCAAACCAGGCTGGCAGCTTTAACCACTTCAACCAGCCGCCCGAAACGAAAGAGAAACTCTTCCGATTCAAAACGACACACATCGTTGGCACTGACATGAGCCACCACCTACAGTTGGCTGCACACTATGCTCTTCATGGTACCCTGAATCAAACTTTCCACATCTTGAATGACTCCATTCGCTTACCAAATAGTGAACACTGGGTTTCTTCCCTCCTTGGCAACCACATCCCTAATGTGGATGTGTTTGAGATCCCAACTATTAGAAACCAATCTCTGTGAATGTCCAGGCATAGCGGACCGACAGGCTTCCTCCAGAACAGGGCGAGCAACTGCATCTGGTTCAGGGACATCGTCAGCTCCGGGCTTACGCTGGTCGTGCCAGAGGCCCATCTATGGCAGCTCACGTCCGCCGCACTTCACCGATCCGCCAGTCGTCACTCTTGGGGTATTCGCCTCATTCGACGCTAGCCTTCCCCGGATCGGTACCCCAGTGGCCCTCTGTGGAAGATACGTAGCAGCAACCGCGTCGGTCCGCCAGTCGTCAGCCTCTGAGTCTTCGCCCACTCTGGTGATGGCCTTCCCCGTTCAAATGGTTCATATGGCTCTGAGCACTATGGGACTCAACAGCTGTGGTCATCAGTCCCCTAGAACTTAGAACTAGTTAAACCTAACTAACCTAAGGACATCACACACATCCATGCCCGAGGCAGGATTCGAACCTGCGACCGTAGGGCCTTCCCCGTATTCAGTATCCCCGGAACTGGTATTCTTCTATGTCTACCTGTATCTAGCATTGCAGTTATCGTCACGGTCTACGCCGCAACGGACTGTTGTGATAACCTGCGACACGACTTCGTCACGATCCACGTGTCGACAGACTCTGGCTTCGCCACATTCATATCTGATCACGAAGATCCATTTCAGATGTATCAATCGGAATCTACACTCGTTGAAACTTTATCCTTGTGTTAATAAAATGTCACTTACATGCTGCTTGAGAAAACATCAGATTCTGCGTGCAGTCTATTACTCATTACACTTCAGTCCATTAAACGGTGATGAAGGTGAGCTTGAATTTCACAGTTCATCACAACAAAACGTATTTTACTTAGGTAATGACCTTTATAAAATGTAGGATAGAAAAGATAAGAAAAGCTTTTTACGGAATATTGGCATTAAACATAATTCTAAACGTTAGGAAGCAATTTCTGAAAGTATTTGCCTGGATTGCTGCCTTATATGGGAGTGAAACATAGACAATAATCAGCGCAGGCAAGAGGAGATACAAGATTTTGAAATTCTGTGTTACAGAAAAATGCCGAGGGTTAGTTGGATACATCGGTCAACATGGGAAGGTACTGAAACGAACTGGGGAGAAATTTATGATCCAACTTGGCTAAACGAAAGGGCAGATGTATCAATGAATGGTCGAAGCATTAATGGACGGAAGTTCAAAATGGTTCAAATGGCTCTGAGTACTATGGGATTTAACGTCTGAGGTCATCAGTCCCCTAGAACTTAGAACTACTTAAACCTAACTAACCTAAGGGCATCACACACATACATGCCCGAGGCAGGATTCGAAACTGCGACCGTAGGGGTCGCGCGGTTCCAGACTGTAGCGCCTAGAACCGCTCGGCCATTACGGCCGGCTGGCCGGAAGTATCTGAGGGCGCACGGAGGAGAGGGTTCGGTAAAAACTAATGAGGGAGGTCGATACATGTATACAGCAATCAGGGCAAGTGAATTTGAATTGCAGTGGCTGTGCAAAGATGAGGGCAGACAAGCCTGGGAGTATGCTTCGTACCCGTTATTAGACTGGAGACTGAATAACATAATTCCGATAACCGGCAACATCGTACATAGTACTCTCGAAAATACGCCGATACAGTGCAAGTTTGCTGTTGGCATTATACGACAAATTTCCCTTGGGTAAATGAAGACGACGCTACGGTGTTTTCTACTTGAAACGTCGCTCTATGACAAAGTAATTATTGCGCTGTGTTGCGCGTTGCGAGCTGTCAGGGGCCTGTGTCATCGTTAGCAGCGCCACTGACCCACTTAAACCGGCGGAATGGGCGCCCATTTGGCTCCGCAAACTGCAGCCGTAATCGCATTACAAGTGGCGTGTGCAGTAACCCGTAAGTGATACGGTGCGTCGCTGCAACTCCACTACGCGCAGCAACAGGGGAAGCCAGCACAACGCTACGATCACCCACACCGCGAAACAGCCACGAAATATTTAAACAATTGCCAGCGTCGGCCTGTCTACTACAATATCCCCGTGCCTGTACTGTTTAACATCAGCATTCCACTTTCATGCAAATATATAACAAATACTTTCACAAAAACTTCCCTGCACTTATATTCACAATCGATGTCAACAACTTTCATGTTTTCAGAAACGCTTTTCTCGCACTTACCAAGTGCACATTTTATATCCTCTCTACTTCGGCCATCGTCAGTTACTTTACTGCTTAAATGGAACTCATCTAATGGGTTTGGTGTCTCATTTAAAAAATTAGTTTAGTACCTGGCGTTGGCTGGGTATTTTTTTATTCCAGCCTTCTATTACTCCATCTCCTCCTTCACCTATCTCTGCCAGTCTCTATCCTGCCGCTCTCTCTCCATCTGCTTCTCACCTCTCTCTATCTCTCTCTCTCTCTCTCTTCATGTGCTCCTCCTCCCTCTGTCCATCTTCTTCCCCATCTGAGTAGCTCTTTCCCCCTCCCCTCTATCACCCTCCTCTCCCCGCTCTTTCCTCCTCAACCACCCCCCCCCTCCACCTCCTTTTCCTTTCTTTGTCCATCTACTGCTCCCAATCTTTCCGTGCATGTCCTTCTCCACCTATCTGTGTCCATGTCCGTCTCCCCCCACTCCTTGTGCTCATCTCGCCTCCCCACATCTCTCTCCATGTTATCAACGCCATCCCAATAGGAAGTTGCTGGTTGTTACCCCCACAATATATGTTTCCAGATAGTAAACAATAATTGTAACAAGTAGGGTTGAATTCTATACAGGATTTTTGGCGAAGCTTTGCACCCATACCTTTGTCAACGTACGGCTATATGAAATACGCTACTGGCCATTAAAATTGCTACACCACGAAGAAAGGCAGATGAAAAACGGGTATTCATTCGACAAATTTAATATACTACAACTGACATGTGATTACATTTTCACACAATTCGGGTGCATAGATCCTGAGAAATCAGTACCCAGAACAACCACCTCTGGCAGTAATAACGGCCTTGATACGCCAGGGCATTGAGTCAAACAGACCTTGCATGGCATGTACAGGTACAGCTCCCATGAAGCCTCAACACGATACCACAATTCGTCAAGAGTAGTCACTGGCGTATTGTGACGAGCCAGTTGCTCGGCCACCATTGACCAGACGTTTTCAGTTGGTGAGAGATCTGGAAAATGTGCTGGCCAGGGCAGCAGTCGAACATTTTCTGTATCCAGAATGGTCCATATAGGACCTGCAACATGTGGTCGTGCATTATCCTGCTGAAATGTAGGGTTTCGCAGGCATCGAATGAAGGCGAGAGCCACGGGTCGTAACACATCTCAAATGTAACGTCCACTGTTCAAAGTGCCGTCAATGCGAACAAGAAGTGACCGAGACGTGTAACCAATGGCACCCCATACCATCACGCCAATATGGCGATGATGAATACACGCTTCCAATGTGCGTTCACCGCGATGTTGCCAAACACGGATGCGACCATCATGATGCTATAAACAGAACCTGGATTCATACGCAAAAATGACGTTTTGCCATTCGTGCACCCAGGTTCGTCGTTGAGTACACCATCGCAGGCGCTCCTGTCTCTGATGCAGCGTCAAGTGTAACCACAGCCATGGTCTCCGAGCTGATAGTCCATGCTGCTGCAAACGTCGTCGAACTGTGCGTGCAGATGGTTGCTGTCTTGAAAACGTCCGCATCTGTTGATTCAGGCATCGAGACGTGGCTGCACGATCCGTTACAGACATGCGGATAAGATGCCTGTCATCTCGACTGCTAGTGATACGAGGCCGTTGGGATCCAGCACGGCGTTCCGTATTACCCTCATGAACCCTCCGATTCCTTATTGTGCTAACAGTCATTGGATGTCGACCAACGAGAGCAGCAATATCGCGATACGATAAACCGCAATCGCGATAGGCTACAATCCGACCTTTATCAAAGTCGGAAACGTGATGGTACGCATTTCTCCTCCTTACACGAGGCATCACAACAACATTTCAGAAGGCAACGGCGGTCAACTGCTGTTTGTGTATGAGAAATCGGTTGGAAACTTTCCTCATGTCAGCACGCTGTGGGTGTCATCACCGGCGCCAACCTTGTGTGAATGCTCTGAAATGCTAATCATTTGCATATCACAGCACCTTTTACCTGTCAGTTAAATTTCGCGTCTGTAGCACATCTTCGTGATGTAGCAATTTTAATGGCCAGTAGTGTATGTTTAACATTCTTCACACATATTTGTAGACGTATTTCACCTGTATCTCCAGTAAATTTCGCCCTGCATTTTTGTTTTCAAGCAGCTCAATATTTATGATGTCATAGCTCCTGAACTCTGTGTAATACAGTGATATAAATTTGCAGGATCAGGCAGCAATGTACGTGGGAACTGTTTGCGAATTGTTTTGCGAATGGTAAAGAAAAAAATGGTTCAAATGGCTCTGAGCACTATGGGACTTCTAAGGTCATCAGTCCCCTAACTAACCTAAGGACATCACACACATCCATGCCCGAGGCAGGATTCGAACCTGCGACCGTAGTGGTCACGCGGTTCCAGACTGTAGCGCCTTTAACCGCTTGGCCACACCGGCCGGCGAATGGTAAAGAAGTAATAAACCAAAACCACTAAGCACGATGCGGCAATTTTTCACGCGTCTCAGTTTTTATGAACTCATATCTCCTATACTATGTGTCGCACAATGATATGTTTTCACAAGCACTCGCCGAGTTAGTGCGACGGCCTACACACCTGAAGATGGCGGCTAGGTGGACCGCCGAAATATTGTATCCAGATAACGATATGTTCCGGGAGGGCACCAGACATGAATACAGCCAGTTGAACCTGGGGCCTGGGCGGGCGGTGGTAGTTTAGCCCCTAGCAGCAGGAGCACGTGAAGGTTGTCCTGGACGGTGGAGAGTTTTGATGTGGGAGGGCATCACGTTATCCTGTTTAAAGGGGGCTACGTGAAGGGTGGCCAGAGGCAACGTGATTTCGTTTGTGGCATCTCCAGTGCTGGTATCGAGCAGCCAACCCGGCGAAGCACGGATGTTTCGCAACGAAAGTGCTGCTCCCGACATGAATACAACCAATCATTACGGCGGGGGAAGTTTACTGAGCCACCCCAGGCTTAACTATCGCGCTCTCTCGGCATCTAAGGATAGCCCATCCAGAAACAGCGTGCTGTCGACGCACCCCAAAGAACTCTAGGCACCGCCGCTGGCTTCACGATATATCGCTGCGAACGTGCCAGCTGCGTGTGTGAATTCTACAAAAATGTTAGTCCTCTAGACGAATGGTTCGTGACCTAAAAATGATAACCACTATTTCCATAACTAATGCATTTCGTGTCTAGCGGCAAAGTACTGGACATTTTATGTAAGCAGTCCACAAATTTTAAGAATGTGTAATGCATTTACATTAAGTATTCGGGTGCTCTGAATACGTGGTAGTTATCGCGTAGGTTAGAGCATTTGTTCGACACACATTTCCACTAGCCGGCTTGCATTTTAGGTGTCCCTACACACATGTATTTCAACTGAGTCGGAGAATACTAAAAATATTGACTAGATGCTTTTGCAAGCCCCCGCTTGTCAGGACGAACAGTCTGTTTACTGTCGAGTGTAAATCAGCTCCGATGCCACTAAGCAAGTGTTATGTTAAAGCAACAGGAGAAACACTTTTTAACCGCACTATCGTCAAGCATTTTTATTACATTGGTCTTAAAAAAGGGAAACAGTGTATCAAACGCAAAGTATTATCTGCCTGTCTATAGCTTTAATTATGTAACAAGGAAATCAAGACACTCCTATACAGGAGGTGCTATCGCGCCTTGCTACATACGACTGATCGGTTTCGTGCGTTAATTTTCAATTTATAGCTATAATATTTATCCTAAACATACGAAGAAGACATTAATTTGCTAATGACATTTTTTTAGATATTGTAATACTGCACTGTGGATGCACCGAAAATCAAGTTACCATGCCAAGTGTGACAAACGGTGAAAAGTGATGGAATAGACCACAATACAAGCGTAAAAAGAGGTACAATTTGCTACTTGGCGTTAAAATATCACCGTCTGAGTAATTGCATGGCTGTCTTGACACGAGTAGGGGCACTGCCTCCGCTGTACTGTGCACTAGAAAAGAAGAAAGACAAAATTTTACTACCCACCAAAGAGTCGACCCACTGCTGTAAGCACTACAAAGCTTGGTCGCCACCTGACTATTTTACACAACATTTTCATGCACTTATATTACATCCTCGCACAGTAACACAATACTTACAACAACAAAAGTTGTGTGTAGTTACAAAGTTTTGGATTATTGTGATTCCCCCAACCACGAACACACATTTGCTAAAATAACGATGAGACGAGGGAACCCCTCCAAGCGCCGCACACTGGAAGAGTAGCTGCACCAATCACTATTATCCATTCCAGACTCAACAGAAATATTACGTCGAACAAATACTTTAAGATAATCAAGCTAGCTCGTATTCACAGCCAGCCGGGTGGCCGAGCGGTTCTAGGCGCTACAGTCTAGAACCGCGTGACCGCTACGGTCGCAGGTCCGAATCCTGCCTCGGGCATGGATGTGTGTGATGTCCTTAGGTTAGTTAGGTTTAAGTAGTTCTAAGTTCTAGGGTCTGATGACCTTAGAAGCTAAGTCCCATAGTGCTCAGAGCCATTTGAATCATTTTTTTCCTGTTCACAGTATCCAAATACTTAACGTAAATGTATTAAACACTCTCGATATTTGTTAAGTGCTTACAGAAAACGTCCAACTGCTGATTATTACAGGCATTAATGCAATAATACTGGCTATCATCTTTTAGGTTCAGTCACACACAGTTCGCCTACGCCTAGAGGCTAACATTTTTTGTACAATTCACACACACAGCATCATGTAAAGTATCATACGTTAATATTTACAACCATTTCTTGCGGAATGCGCTATAACGTCAAACACAAACGGCAGTGTCAATGTTTCTCACCTCGTCATGTTTTAGCTCTTCCTATCAGTGCAGAAAATTGAGGTTGCACTAGATGACGATCAGTTTGGCTTTAGGAAAAGTAAAGGCACGAGAGAGGCAATCTGACGTTGCGGTTAATAATCGAAGCAAGACTTAAGAAAATTCAAGACACGTTCATAGGCTTTGTCGACCTGGAAAAAGCGTTCGACAATATAAAATTGTGCAAGATGTCCGAAATTCTAAAAAAAGTAGGGGTAAGCTATAGGGAGAGACGGGTCATATACAATATGTACAACAACCAAGAGAGAATAATAAGAGTGGACGAACAAGAACGAAATGCTCGTATTAAAAAGGGTGTAAGACAAGGATGTAGCCTTTCGCCCCTACTGTTCAATCTGTACATCGAGGAAGCAACGATGGAAATAAAAGAAAGTTTCAGGAGTGGAATTAAAATTGAAAGAATATCAATGATATGATTCGCTGATGACATTGCTATCCTGAGTGAAAATGAAGACGAATTACATGATCTGCTGAACGCAATGAACTGTCTAATGAGTACACAGTATGGAATGAGAGTAAATAGAAAATAGACGAAGGTAATTAGAAGTAGTAGAAACGACAACAGCGAGAAACTTAACATCAGCATTGAAGTTCACGAAGTCGATGAAGTTCAGGAATTCTGATACCTAGACAATAAAATAACCAAAGACGGACGGAGCAAGGAATACATCAAAAGCAGACTAGCTATGGCAAAACAGGGATTCCTGGCCAAGAGAAGTCTACTAATATCAAATACCGGCCTTACTTTGAGGAAGAAATTTCTGAGAATTTACGTCTGGTGTACAGTATTGTATGGTAGTGAAACATGGACTGTGGGAAAACCGGAACAGAAGAAATCCAAGGCTTTGATATGTGGTGCTACAGAAGAATGTTGCCGGCCGAAGTGGCCGTGCGGTTAAAGGCGCTGCAGTCTAGAACCGCAAGACCGCTACGGTCGCAGGTTCGAATCCTGCCTCGGGCATGGATGTTTGTGATGTCCTTAGGTTAGTTAGGTTTAACTAGTTCTAAGTTCTAGGGGACTAATGACCTCAGCAGTTGAGTCCCATAGTGCTCAGAGCCATTTGAACCATTTTAGAAGAATGTTGAAAGTTAGGTGGACAGATAAGGTAAGGAATGAGGAGGTTCTACGCAGAATCGGAGAAGAAAGGAATGTGAGGAAAACACTGATAAGGAGAAGGGATAGGATGAGAGGACATCTGTTAAGATATCAGAGAATAACTTCCATGGTACTAGAGGGAGCTGTAGAGGGCAAAAACTGTAGAGGAAGACAGAGATTGGAATACGTCAAGCAAATAATTCGTGGCGGGCCGCATCAAACCAGTCAGAAGACTGATGAAAAAAAAAAGGAAAAAAAACAGTACAGAGCATACGGACTCTTGTGGTTCAGCAATCATTAATACACAGCATTCTAATATTTCAATATAAACGCGCATGTGCAAGAATGGACATATTTAGACATCCGTCAATTCTTTTTTTGCTGCTACATCTGCATTTAGGTTTTTCCTGCCAGTTTCACCAGTTTTAATTTTAGCGTCCTGTCAAACTGGCAATTTTACCAGTCCCATTTTGTGTCCTACCAAATTCCAAATTTTACAACCAATTCTACCATTTTCCAGATTTACCAATTCTAGATACCATTTACCAATTTCCGGATTTGGTGTCCTACCACACTGTCCATTTCACAAACAATTTTACCAATTTCCAGATATAACATCCTACCACTATACCAATCATACAGCCAATTTACCGATTTCCGACAAGAATTGACGTATTTACACATCCACCAATTCTTTTTTGGCCACTACATCTGTATTTTGGTTTGTCCTGCTAGCTTTACCAATTACAATTTTATCTTCCTACCAAATTGCCAACTTCACCATATTCTGAATTTGTTGTCCTACCAGTTTTCCAATTGTAAAACCAATGCTACTGAGCCGTGCGTGGCTCGTATTCGTGCCGTCTAAACTTTAACATCTTGCTTTTTTACCGTAAGTCTGACTCGGCATTTTAAATTCAATTACTGGTGTCACTGCATTGCTGTCTTGCCTGTCCATGAGTGGCAGCAACAGCAGGTATCGATATTAGCCCTACCGTATTATCTTTGCTGGACGGCTATTACTTCCCGGTCGTCGTGTATCGTGAAGGTGAGATCGCACCTGGCAGTCGTGGAGTTGGAACGCGACACAAATGTAGTCGGGAAGTAGCAGCAGTAGGGGACGGAGCGCTAGGCAGTAGGCGCGGACAGCCAGTCCTTGCCGATCGCTCGCGACACAGGATGAACCGTCCGACGGACGGAGATGGCTGCGGAATCGACCGTTGGTCGCCCTGTCACTACAGACTACCCGTTTTGCTCCGACATGTCCACACTCCAGGTGAACATAAGCATTAATACACTGCTCTTAGCCAGCCGCGGTGGTCTAGCGGTTCTGGCGCTGCAGTCCGGAACCGCGGGACTGCTACGGTCGCAGGTTCGAATCCTGCCTCGGGTATGGGTGTGCGTGATGTCCTTAGGTTAGTTAGGTTTAAGTAGTTCTAAGTTCTAGGGGACTTATGACCTAAGATGTTGAGTCCCATAGTGCTCAGAGCCATTTGAACCATTTTTAACACTGCTCTTACCACATGTACTCCGTGGTACTAACCAACCTAAACACACACAGTATGTGATCAAAAGTTTTCGGACACCTGGCTAAAAAGTTCGTGGCGTCCTCCATCGGTAATGCAGGAATTGAGTATGGTGTTGGCCCAACCTTACCCTTGATGACAGCTTCCACTCTCGCAGGTATACGTTCAATCAGATGCTGGAAGGTTTCTTGGGGAATGGCAGCCCATTCTTCACGGATTGTTGCACTGAGGAAAGGTATCGATGTTAGCCGGTGAGGCCTGCCACGAAGTCGGCATTCCAAAACACCCTAAAGGAGTTCTATAGGATTCAGGTCAGAACTCTGTGCAGGCCAGTCCATTACAGGGATGTTATTGTCGTGTAACCACTCCGCCACAGGCCGTGCATTATGAACAGGTGCTCGATCGTCTTGAAAGATACAGTCGCAATCCCCGAATTGCTCTTCAACAGTGGGAAGCAACAAGGTGCTTAAAACATCAATGTAGGCCTGTACTGTGATACTGCCACGCAACAAGGGCTGCAAGCACCCCCCCTCCCCCCCCCCCCCAATGAAAAACACGACCACACCTTCACACCACAGCCTTCGAAATTTACTGTTGGCGCTACACACGCTGGCAGATGACATTCACAGGGCATTCGCCATACACCCTGCCATCGGATCGCCACATTGTGTACCGTGATTCGTCACTCCACACAACGTTTCTCCACTGTTCAATCGTCCAATGTTTACCCTCCTTACACCAAGCGAAGGGTCGATTGGCTTTTACCGGCGTGATTTGTGGCTTATGGGCAGCCGCTCTACTATGAAATCCAAGTTATCTCACCTCCTGCGCAACTGTCATAATGCTTGCAGTGGATCCTGATGCAGTTTGGAATTTCTGCGTGACGGTCTGGATACATGTCTGCCTATTACACATTACGACCCTCTTCATCTGTCGACGTTCTCTGTCAGTCAATAGACGAGGTCGGCCTGCACGCTTTTGTGTTACACGTGTCCCTTCACGTTTACACTTCACTATCACATCGGAAACAGTGGATCTATGGATGTTTAGGAGTGTGGAAATCTCTGGTACAGACGTATGACACAAGTGACACCCAATCACGTCACCAAGTTCGAGTTCCGTGGGTCCGTGGAACGCCCCGTTCTGTACTTATGTAATGTCATTCAGTGCAGTGTCCTCAGTGTTCAATAAAAATATCTGCTCGTATTCTCTTAAGGCGTGTATGCATAAGTCATAGAGTACCTCCTAATATCGTGTCGCATCTCCTTTTCCTGTCGCAGTGCAGGAACCCGATATAGGGTTGACTTAATAAGTCGTTTGAAGTACCCTGCAGAAATACTGAGCCGTGATGCGTCTATAGTGGTCCACAACTGCGAAAGTGTTGACGGCGCAGGATTTTGTGTAAAAACTCTCCATTTTGTCGCATCAGTATTGGATGGAATTTACGTCAGCGATCTGGGTGGCCAAATCATTCTCTCGAATTGTCCACAATGTTCTTCAAACCATTCGCAAACCACTGTAGTCCACTGACATGACTTGTTATCTATAACAATTCCATCGTATTCAGAATGAGATTTTCACTCTGCAGCGGAGTGTGCGCTGATATGAAACTTCCTTGCAGATTAAAACTGTGTGCGCCGACCGAGACTCGAACTCGGGACCTTTGCCTTTCGCGGGCAAGTGCTCTACCATCTGAGCTACCGAAGCACGACTCACGCCCGGCCCTCACAGCTTTACTTCTGCCAGTATCTCGTCTCCCACCTTCCAAACTTTACAGAAGCTCTCCTGCGAACCATGCAGAACAAGCACTCCTGAAAGAATGAATATAGCGGAGACAACTGCCAGGAAGTTTCATATCAGCGCACACTCCGCTGCAGAGTGAAAATCTCATTCTGGAAACATCCCCCAGGCTGTGGCTAAGCCATGTCTCCGCAATATCCTTTCTTTCAGGAGTGCTAGTTCTGCTAGGTTCGAAAGAGAGCTTCTGTAAAGTTTGGAAGGTAGGAGACGAGATACTGGCAGAAGTAAAGCTGTGAGTACCGGGCGTGAGTCGTGCTTCGGTAGCTCAGATGGTAGAGCACTTGCCCGCGAAAGGCAAAGGTTCCGAGTTCGAGTCTCGGTCGGGCACACAGTTTTAATCTGCCAGGAAGTTTCATATCAGCGCACACTCCGCTGCAGAGTGAAAATCTCATTCTGGAAACATCCCCCAGGCTGTGGCTAAGCCATGTCTCCGCAATATCCTTTCTTTCAGGAGTGCTAGTTCTGCAAGGTTCGCAGGAGAGGTTCTGTAAAGTTTGGAAGGTAGGAGACGAGATACTGGCAGAAGTAAAGCTGTGAGGGCCGGGCGTGAGTCGTGCTTCGGTAGCTCAGATGGTAGAGCACTTGCCCGCGAAAGGCAAAGGTCCCGAGTTCGAGTCTCGGTCGGCGCACACAGTTTTAATCTGCCAGGAAGTTTTAATTCCATCGTAGTTTGGGGAGATGAAGTCCATGAATGGCTGCCAACGGTCTGCAAGTAGGCAAACATACACGATTTCCAGCCAATAATCGGAACCACCACCAGCTTGCGCAATGTCTTGTTGACAACTTGGGTCCGTAGTTTCCTGAGGTTTGCGCCACACTCGAACCCTACCACCAGCTCTCACCAACTGAAATCGGGACTCATACGATCAGACTACGGTTTCCCATTCGTACAGGAACCAACCGATATGGTCACACTCCCAGAGGAGGGTCTGCAGGCTACGTCTTTCTGTCAGTGAAAGCACTCGCGTCGCTCGTCTGCTGCCAAATTTCGCCACATTCTTCTAACGGAAATGTTCGTCGCACGTCCCACGTTGATTTCTGCGATTATTTCAAGCAATGTTGCTGGGCTATTAGCACTGACAACTCTGCAAGAACGTCGCTGCTTTTGGTCATTATGTGAATGACATCGACCACTGAGTTGTCATTGGTGAGAGTTAATGCCTGAAATTTGATATTCTGGGCACTCTCTTGGCGCTGAGGATCTCGGAATATTGAATTCCCTGACAATTTACAAAATGGAATGTCTCATGTGTCTAGCACCCACTACCGTTCCGCGTTCAGATTCTTTTACACTACTGGCCATTAAAATTGCTACACCACGAAGATGACGTGTTACAGACGGGAAATTTAACCGGCAGCAAGAAGATGCTGTGATATGCAAGTGATCAGTTTTTCAGAGCACTCACATAAGGTTGGCGCCGATGGCGACACCAACAACGTGCTGACACGAGGAAAGCTTCCAACCGATTTCTCATACACAAACAGCAGTTTACCGGCGTTGCCTGGTGAACCGTTGTGATGCCTCGTGTAAGGAGGAGAAATGCGTACCATCACGTTTCCGACTTTGATAAAGGTCGGGTTGTAGCCTATCGCGATTGCGGTTTATCGTATCGCGACACTGCTGCTAGCGTTAGTCGAGATCCAATGACTGTTAGCAGAATATTGAATAGGTGGGTTCAGGAGGGTAACACGGAACGCCGTGCTGGATCCCAACGGCCTAGTATCACTAGCAGTCGAGATGAGAGGCATCTTATTCGCATGGCTGTAGCGGATCGTGCAGCCACGTCTCGATCCCTGAGTCAACAGATGGGGACGTTTTCAAGACAACAGCCATCTGCACGAACAGTTCGACGACGTTTGTAGCAGCATAGACTATAAGAGACAGGAGCGCCTGCGATGTTGTTCTCAACGACGTACCTGGGTGCACAAACGGCAAAACATTTTTTCGGATGAATCCAGGCTCTGTTTACAGCATCATAATGGTCGCATTCGTGTTTGGTGACATCGCGGTGAACGCACATTGGAAGGGTGTGTTCGTCATCGCCATACTGGCGTATCACACGGCGTGATGGTATGGGGTGCCATTGGTTACACGTCTCGGTCACCTCTTGTTCGCACTGACGGCACTTTGAAAAGTGGACGTTACATTTCAGATGTGTTACGACCCGTGGCTTTACCATCCATTGCCGGAGAGGCCGAGCGGTTCTATACGCTACAGTCTGGAACCGCGTGACCGCTACGGTCGCAGGTTCGAATTCTGCATCGGGCATGGGTGTGTGTGGTGTCCTTAGGTTAGTTAGGTTTAAGTATTTCTAAGTTCTAGGGGACTTATAACCTCAGAAGTTGAGTCCCATAGTGCTCAGAGCCATTTACCCTCCATTAGATCCCTGCGAAACCCTACATTTCAGCAGGATAATGAACGACCGCATGTTGCACGTCCTGTACGGGCCTTTCTGGATACAGAAAATGTTCGACTGCTGCCCTGGCCAGCACATTCTGCAGCTCTCTCACCAATTGAAAACGTCTGGTCAATGGTGGCCAAGCAACTGGCTCGTCACAATACGCCAGTCACTAATCTTGATGAACTGTGGTATCGTGTTGAATCTGCATGGGCAGCTGTACCTGTACACGCCATCCAAGCTCTGCGTGACTCAATGCCCAGGCGTATCAAGGCCTTTATTAGGGCCAGAGGTGGTTGTTCTGGGTACTGATTTCTCAGGATCTATGCACCCAAATTGCACGAAAATGTAATCACATGTCAGTTCTAGTATAATATATTTGTCCAATGAGTACCCGTTTATCTTCTGCGTTTCTTCTTGTGTAGCAATTTTAATGGTCAGTAGTGCAATTCCCGACGCGCGCCCACTGAAGGATTAGAGCTGCAATGTACCGAACCATCCACTCCAGGCACCAGATCTGCAATTTTATTTCGTAGTGATACACTTGCGTCCTCTACTTATCGGAGTAAGTTTCTCTGGATAGCAATGCGTAACCTGAAACTGGTGGAGGAAACCTAGTGAACACGAAACCATCCCAGCGCAGATGTCTGGGCAAGTAAACTCTTTAGAGATGCGACCCACCCGGCTCGTGGTCCTGCCGTGCGACTGGCGCGTCAAAGCGCCGGCACAGGTCACGCGAGATTCGCGTCGCGCGCAGCCGCTGGGTGGCAGGTAACCGGAACCCAGCACCGCAGGGAAGCTGCCTCTGATTAGGCCGCTAACTCGCTAATTAGCGGGGCGAGGCTACGCCGGCCCGGCAGCACGTGGCTTCCGCATCGGCACACTTCTAGCCGCGTGGCGCACTCCGCATTTTGCAAACGCGTGCGGATTAGTATTTACTGTTCATAAGCAACATGCATTGTCATTCAAAGGACACAAAATAGAATAACATGTTTTCTTGTTGCGATTATTAGGGGGGGGGGGGAGTACAGGATTGTCATTATGGTATTCTTAATAGCGTGCAATGTTTTCATTTTTTTTTTTTGGCAAGTAAATTGATAATAACAATGCTGGATATTTTCTCAACAAATATTGGCACATGAGGGACATTTTCTCAAAGATTACTTTGCCTATCACTCTCAGTGCTGTCATTTAATGTATTCCCTATAGTCTGCAATTTTTCAATTTTGTTGACAGTTAAATTGATCATGACGATGCTGGATTTTTCTCACCAAATATTACCACATAAGGAACATTTTTTCAAAGATTACTTTGCCTATCACTCTTGTTCAGATTAATGAGGGGGGAGTACAGTGTTGTCATCAGGGTAGTCTCTATAGGCTGCAATGTTTGTTTCTTTTTTTAAATTTTTTTTACAGGTAAACTGATAATAACAATGCTGGATATTTTCTCAACAAATATTGGCACATGAGGAACATTTTCTCAAAGATTACTTTGCCTATCACTCTTGTTCAGATTACTGAGGGGGGAGTACAGTTGTCATTAGGGTAGTCTCTATAGCCTGCAATGTTTTTTTTTGTTTTTTTGTTTTGACAATTCTATTGATCATGACGATGGTGGATATTTTCTCAACAAATATTTCCCAATGAAAAACATTTTCACAAAGATTACTTTGCCTATCACTCTCACAATGTCATAGATTATTCTTAGTGATTAGACAAGAAAATCTGTGTACCAGTTTTCTACTATTATTCTTAGAACTTCACAATCAGTTTTTAAATTTATGTGGTTGGTTCGCAGCAATTTTTATTTCTCAAAATTTTAAATAAATTTGGCAATTATGCATTTTGAAAAATTTCATACCACAGAAAGTTTTGTTATAGTATTTACAAAGTATTTACAAGTGATTTCAGCTTTTTTTACCTGCAATGGTTCAGCAGAAAATGGTCCTTGTTGTTGTTGGGGTCTTCAGTCTAGAGACCGGTTTGATGCAGCTCTCCATGCTACTCTATCCTGTGCAAGGTTCTTCATCTCCCAGTACCTACTGCAACCTACACCTTGAAAAATGTAAGTTGCAGGAAATGCAAAAAGGAGATTCTGCTAGGATTTAAGACATAAATAAGAACCTTAATGTTGACCATAATCATACATTTGGTCTTCTTGGATTTAATTTAGCGTTTTTCTTCCATTGTAAACCTTTGCGGCGTACCCTTTTGGTAATACCCTTCAGTGACGTTTCAGATATCATCAATCCTCTTCAATAGGTTTTCAGTGAAGCAACTTGCATTAAATCGTAATCTCGTAAGTGTGTTCATTCTTCCAGTGTTACCATAACTGAATACCAGACAAGCATCATATGACGCAATTTTAACAACAGTAGATGAGCAAAACTATGTCTTAGGGCAGCTGTTTCAAATGGCAAACTTCAGGCAAAAATAACTAACGGCAGGGAAAGATAACGCGTCGTAAACTGGCTCACTGCCTTTTACGCTCGTCAGACGCTTCTCTGACCGCAGGACAAAATAAAATATCGCAAACAAGGACCGGGTTGTGTAGAGGAGGAGGAGTGGCGCTACACGTAATTTGAAACAAGACGGCTTTTACATCACTTTCGGTAGGAATTAAAGTCTAACAATTGGAGACATAATTTCTAACACGCAGCAGAACTAAATGACGGCAAAAAGCTTTAACATTTTTGACCAAATTTACGTGCACCCCCATTTATAATGTTGTAAGGGCTAGCTTTGGAGAAATCGTTGCCCTTTTTGTCCTGGTGGTGGAAGAATCTGCCGATAAGATTCTTCTTAACGTTTCTCAGGATGTATCTGATTGTATGAAATCTCATTTTGTTCATTGATCTCGAGGCAGCTAACGAAGCAGCAGTCAACAACACCAAATAGTGGGCCTTCCACAGAATTTGGAGAGAATTATCTTGCTTTTTGTTTCCTCGCTTCTGGAGTTTATACAATATCCTTGTTGTACACATTAATCGCTTTGTTTTTATTCTGTAACTGATTCTTTGTATATTACTTATCTCTTTGTGTGTATTATTTCTGCTCTAAAGTATTATAATAATTTCGTATCCTGGGATCCTAAAATAAGTAAATAAATAAATAAAATGTTTCGAAATACATGTTTTAAATAATTACCAGATAAGAAATGAGAGACAGCCAGGGAGTCTATCTCGGACCATTGTCTATGACGAGCAATCCTCTTACGCACTGAACTATTACCTTCTTTAAACATTTATTTTTTAATGAAACCATTAACGCTGTTTACTTCACTTCGATACCAACGAACGAAAACAGAATTAATTAAATCGGAATGTATTAGATTCAACAATAAGCATAGGACTAATCATGTGATTCCTAAATTTACGTGTGTCTGAATATCAAGGCGACATCAGAAGTGGCGAAACGAACGCTAGAGTTTTAACCAATGCACTTTAAAATGGCTCTAAAGCCGAAATCGCTATATCCAAATAAATAGATAATAACAACTTACAGAAAAATAACAGTAATGATTTCATTCAACAAGTATATTAAACTGTTGCCCAAACCAAGGAAAAAATTATGTGTCTTTTTATTTTTGTACGTACTATAGACCGTTGTTCCAATCTTTCAGCCCCTCCCCTCTTGCATTCATCATATTCAGAACCTCTGGAGTTAGCATAAACTAGCGAAATATTCTTCTCTAGCAGTTTTTACAGTGGTGGATAAAACATAAAATGCCCTTGCGTTAATGTGTTTCTTGACGACTACGTGGGGTAAAGTTTTATCATCACGTCGAAAATATTGCTTGCGGGTACATGTGTATCATAATATAGAGGGCTATCAGAAAAGTTTCCGTTTGAGGGCTTTGCTTCAGCGTATATGCCACGTATCGCGACTCCGATGCCGATATATAAGCATCGACATGTACGCGAAGGATTAGTGTGGCATTCGTGTCTTTCGGATGTGCGTGCGATAAATGTGGACCCGTGAACTGTGGCGACGTTCCTATCAATTGCTTCCAAACGTGACATACCTGCTGTTATTCTTTCCCTGCATGCCGAATGACAAACGATAGATAAAGAATGGTGTGTGGGGTAGCATGTCTGTCGGAAACCACCGTTGTGGAATGGTGAATCTTTTTGAAAGCTTTTATATTTGCGTGAATATCAAGGCAGTATCAGAAGTGGCGATGCGACCGCTGGACTTTTCACCATTGCGCTTGAAATGTCTCTACAGCCATAACCGCGGTAGTGAATTAACAAATAACAAAAACTTACAGTCAAATGGTGGCAATGATTTCATTCATTAAGTATATTATGACTTTTCTCCCCACCAAGGAAAAATTATTTATTTTTCTTTTTTTATGTATGAGGTGTATTCCGAAAGTAAGGAATGATCGGTCGCGAAGTGGAAATCACAATGAAAATCAATACTGTTTTATTTGTCACAGTTTGCTACAACTTCCAGCTACTTCTTTACATAGTCACCGCTCCGACTTCGACATCTGCCGTAGCATTGTACCAACTTTCCAATAACCTCGTCACAAAAGGCAATTTTTTACGCTAGACTGCTGCTCGTTGTCCGTGCCAAAATTTTGCCTTCATAGCCAGCCGTTCATTTCAACAAGGATGAAAAGCGGAGGGAGCTAAGACCGGGCTGATCAAACACTTCCCATCGAAAACGCTACAGGAGCGTCCTCATTTCCCCTGCACTTTGCGGCCGAGGACTGTCATGAAGAAGGAACGGCATGACAGTTATGTTATGTGGGGTTGCATGACATCAGGCGAAATCTCTCGGCAGGCGCCTATACATGAAGGGAGACACTATTTTCTAGGCATTTTTAGGCGTTCACTGTGCCCTCAGAACTCAGATGACTAACGTGACACTGTCTACGGCCATCCTAGAGACATGCCATCTGTGCAAAGCTCCATTAGATCTTTCACTGTGGTTTTGATTTCGCCACTGATGGTTCCTTACTTTCAGAATAGGCCTCGTATTTAATTTGGACGCTCATTCCACCCCTTCAGCCCCTCCATTCTTGCACGCATCTTAATTGAAACCGTCGGCGTTAGTAAAAACTGTTCTTGTCTGGAAGTTTCTCCCCGTGGTGGATAAAACATAAACTGCCCCTGTGCTAAAGTTTTTCTTGGCGATTACATGGGGAAAATTTTCACTATAACCTCGAAAAAATAAAGTTATTTCTTTGTTTGGTTGCTGGTACATGTCTGTCATAGTAAAGATAGAAATCGTGGCGTAGCAGCATCCCAGCTCATCGCTAGTGGTTCGAGCACAAAATGACTCATTCCATCCATCAAGTGGGAATCGGCTGAACTATCTTTCTGCTATGATAGTGTGGCGCGTTGACGTCAATGTGCAGCAGTACTGTAGTCATTGCCTCCTAATAAACAAAAAAATTAATGAGTAATTTTTTGTTTTCAAGCTGATAAATAAAAATTTATTACTATACCTTGTAAATATCTGAAACAAAAAATTCGTTAGAAATATTTTATGAAGATGTTGTTCTACAGCTTTAACAAATGTTAAGAATTGCACTATGCAATACACAGCTATAACGGCGTATTTCATTAGAGACAGTCGATTTCAGCTTAGGAGCAGACCTACATCAGGTACAAAATAATCTATGCATTTGTGTAATAAGGTTAGATGTAAACTATGTGACCTATGTGCAGCTAATACCAATGACGAAATAATGTACATCCGATAACTGTTATTCCAATGACACAAATCCGGAGCTGAGATGATTTTTGGATCCGATGATGGTCTGATCCTAGAACGAAATCGATCGAGTCTAATAAAATATACCGACGTAGTTGTGTATTGCATAATGGCATTCTTCACAAAATTATTCCTGTGGTACAGTGTTACCGTAAAGTACATGATGTGTTCGTTGGAAATTAAGGTCAAATTCACACTGCCACCTACATTCCCATATTGCACCAGTGAGTGAACAGTCGACTGTGTTTGTTGTTAAGTTGTTTAACCACGTCATTTCCATTTGTATACAACATTTTCGTGAAATACTTTTGATAGCTGGATTGACAGTTTATTCTCGTTTACAATGTAATGTTTGCTAGGCAGTGATGTTGTCTGTTTCACTGACATTATAATTTTATTACGATTTATATCTATGATGTCTTTTGCTTTTTGTATACTGTGTTTCTATCAGATTCAGTTTCCCAAAATGTCATTAAAATTATCTAGATAATTTTTTTTTTGTTTGAGATCGGTTTCTTCATTAAAGAAATCGTTTGGATATCTTTTAATGCTTGTATATATATGTAATTCTTCCATTATGTTCATGGCATGTTCTTTTAGCGTTCAATAGGTTTTTTGTGTTCTGTGTAAAACTTCTGATACAGACGAATGTTCGATAGGAGTCGTCGTCTTTGGTCAGTGACATAGAAAAAAAGCGACGAACGCCGTAAACAATATGGCGACTATAAAGTGATGTTATTGGGGATTTTTCAAACGGGCTAAGGTACAGATCAGTCTGTAACCACAACCAGATGTTTCTCTTTTAGTATCACATTCGTAGGTTTCGACAAGTCACAGTCAAACTGTTACTTTCCTGCCTAACCTGTACCTAGGGATAAACTATAGCTCAATGCATCACCAAAACTAGATTTATTTTTTTGCATTCAAATTCTTTGGTTTCGCCAACTAACAGAAAACTGTAGACATATGCACCAAATGGTGGCGTGGCAGCAGCCATTCGCATTACGTCACTTGGTCACTGGCCAAAGCCGACGACTCTATCGAACATTCGTCTTGACCCTAACTCGTAATGTATTTTCGATATGTTGCGTTTGTGGTTTTGGTTTCTGCGATAGATGGAAGAAGCTTGAGTAATTAGTGTCACAATTCCCTGTGTGTTATTTGAGTCTAATCCCAAAAATTTCGAACCACTTGCCCGATATGGAATTTTGTGCAGTCGTTTCAGGAAATTCTGTGTGTATCTGGGTTGACAAAAACCGGGATTTTGGATTTCCCGGATCGAATTTTCGTTTTCAGCTTGTTGTTTCTCGGAAAACTAACATTTTTATTGTTTTATTTAAGAATTGGTTCATTTTGTTTGATATTTGTCTCAAGTATACTGTCGATAAGAAGGTTGCTTTTTGTTCAGTTTTGATTTCTCTTGTTAATTTTATTGTGTATGGTTTCCATTTCAAGTATAGTGCGCTTTCTTACAGTTTGGTAACTACCCTGGGTAAAAATTGCTTTCTTGGGCTATATATTGGGGTATTCTACGTTCATTTTTCATTGCCTGGTGTTCTGAAGGTAAACTGATTACTCTGTTGCTCATTGAGTAGAAATAGGCTTTTTTTGCGGTTTGGAATAACAAGAACTATTGATTATGCGATCTGTGATAGTTGGTTTTGTATAGATTAAAAAAAAAAAAGAAAAGTGATGATCGTTATCACTGCTGATTTTAAGGTCAAGAATGTTTATGCATCTGTTTGTTTCCGTTTGCATTGTAAATTTTAGTTTTGGATGCAAGTTGGTGGGTTCTTGATAAATGTCAAACCTAATATATTCAAGAACTGTATGAAAAACACACAAAACCTAAAAAATCAAACCACACATAAAGACTTAAAATTAACAAATAAAACTAAACGAAAAGTAACATACTCTGGAAAAATATCGAATGAATCAAACCTTAAACAAACCAACCTTAAAACTAGCTTTCCGAACAAATAACAATCTAAAAACAAAAATTCGATCGAGAAAAACCAAAATCCTTGCTTAAAGACTCAGACAAACACAAAATTTCATGTAACGACTGCGCAAAATTCCATATCGGGCAAATTTTTGAAATAAAGCATTAGACTCAAAGAACAGACATTGCGACGGCAATCAATTCAGCGTTTCATCTGTATCTCAAAAACTAAAATTACAAAGCAGAACATATCGAAAACTCATTATAAATTCCTCAGAACACTGAAACAATATACCGTGAACATCTTGAAGAACTAGAAATACGTACTTACACAAAAAGCACATGAAACGGTATCGTTAGTGAATAAACTGATCTCAACATAAAAATTATCTAGAAAACTTTATTGATATTTTGGGAAACGAAAACAGATAAAAACACAGTAAACGAAAAAGAGGAGATAGTAATAGATACAAATCACAACAAAATTATAATAAAAATGAAACACAACTAACATCACCTATTAGTAAAGATTACACTGTAAGCATAAAGTATCAATGAGAATAAACTGTCAGTCCAGCTGTCAAAAGTACTTCACGAAAATATTGTATACAATTAGAAATTAATTGATAATAACAATCTAACAACAGAGAGACAGTCGACTGTTTACTCACTGGTGTTATATGAACATTCATTCCAAGTAGAGGTAAGTATATGTGTAAACTGACCTTTGTGTACAACTGTTACAAACGTAAGTAGACTCACCAAATGTAAAAATCTACTGGTTTACTTGAGAATGGTGCTATAACCGAAATCAAAAAATGTTCAAATGTGTGTGAAATCTTATGGGACATAACTGCTAAGGTCATCAGTCCCGAAGCTTACACACTACTTAACCTAAATTATCCTAAGGACAAACACAAACACCCATGCCCGAGGGAGGACTCGTACCTCCGCCGGCCCAAAACCGAAATCAAGCTTGTAATAAGTAAAATATTGCAGCTTACCTGGAATTATTCGTTAGAAAATAGTCATTCTTACAGAAAACAATTCCTTACATGTAGCCACATAAACATTTTTTCAATATTACTTTTCAATACACATATTTGTGTGTTCTACGTTTATCACGAATATGAACAGTTGAACAAGTAACTGAGTAGTTCGTCTAGTAACAATATTTTCAGATTTGAGAATACTGCTCACCACGAACGACAAGGCTTATTTGTACGCACTCACTTTTACTGTCGTACAATGAACAGTGTAAATACTTCAAGCACTTTAGTCCTCTAATTTCCTGTTAGCTTGATTGGAGGAGTGACGCTTCTGCCGAGAGATCCCTGTACTACAAACTAGTGCACACAACAGCTACACAGTAAGCATTATTGCACGCCACACCATTACAATAAAAAGTTTCGTAGCAGCAATGGTTGAACCCGCGCCAAGCTCCATCGTCTACTAAAACTTCATATCGAAAAATATCGGAAGAAAACGTAACACATAGTGTTTGCACTGAAGTGTTTCCCATTCAAAACAAAAATCTGATAAAAGTATTACATTAATAAAGCAGCATGTGATAGAAGAAAAGTTGTAACTGTTCTGTGAATAGCTGCATTAAGATATTTAATAAGGAAATTAGAGACCTTTTGTAAAGAAACATCTGAAGGCTTCTTAGTTTACCCCCTCTTCATGATGCAAAGAAATAATTGCAAGTGTAATTTTTAACCTTGTTGAGACAGTTACTACAATATTAATATGTAGAGTTGGAATTCAGGTTTACAGTGTCCACTATGGCGTCGATTATAGCCATTCTAGACCCAAGTGCTGTAAGTGGGACGGGAAGTATCTAATCATAACATAATTAAGTCCAGAGGTCCTTCTTAAATCGATACAGCTTCCAGATCCTAGCTGTAGGAGCATTCATAATTTCCGTTACTTGACGCTGTCGCAAGAGATGAAATAATTGGCATTTTATCCGCCCTCTGACTTCCTTTCCCAGAAAGTGGCAATAAAGACAAGACAGTAACAAGCGGAATAAGTCATTATCTCGATATACTCTTAGTTTTTCTACGCGAGTAATTCCTAATTTAAGAAAAAGAGGCAGCTCCTGAATTTCGCTTTGAAAGCAGCTGTAGTACTACGGAGTACAATAGAGACAAGCCACACTTCCTGCCTTCCTTAAGATTTTGAGAAGTGGTGAGTTGGGGATAAGTATGCATACTGCATTAATCATTTGGGAGCTATTAATGATTTCAAGAATTAGTTACGTTGTGACGAGGCGAAACCACTTGCGTCCAGCCACAGCTTGGGTTGTTTGGTTGCTCGGTGAGGTGGCACATCAAACGAGAACGCATGAAATATTAATTCACTTCATTACATAAATGAATAGAAGATTTACTGAACTCTTGACATACGTCTTGGATCAGGAGTACTGTATAATTTATAGTTGCCACTGACTAAAAAAGCAACTATTGATGCACCAATCCACAAACGGTTCTCTTGAGGTACAATGTTCAACATTAAAAACATTACAAGTTCATCTGAAAATTTAACGATTCGTTGACCCTACGTTATGATATTGACTGCTGTAGCTGAGGTCTCGAACTTCGCGACATCTGGCACGCCCGACACTATACTGACCTCAACGTGAGGACCTTGCAGAGCCGATACGGGAAGCTTGGTTTTCAGGAGCGTCTACCATAAGTCGTTGGGAGACTTCGTTGATGTGTGTGGTATCATTAGCCTTACAGGCTTTGGTATGGCAGCGCGATCTCTGTCCAGTACCATAAATTACGTTGACCACAACCTAGGACAGTGGCGGGATCTCACGAGCAGAAGACTATAGAACAGGTAATGTAATCCAGTTAACAAAACTTAATTTCGTCATAGGCTCCACTGCGGCAGATGTATATCCAGGGTTACTTCATTTCCGATGGGTAGGTGAGAATGGTAGCATTTTTTGTCTGGAATAAATCACATATAGTGGCGAACTCTTTCATTTCATGTATTCCTTCTTTTTGAGCCTGTTAGAGCACCAGTGTTTATTTTCATTCTTTCCAATTCATCGCAAACCACAGGAACGCCATCAATAGTAACGCTATCATTGAAATACGAGACAATTAACCATCTGTATTTGTGAAACATATAAATACCTAGGGAGTACAATGAATAAAGGTGGAACATGTGAAGAGACTAGAGGAACAGATTAATCTAAGGATGGTGAGTAATTTCGAAACCGAACTCCCTTTCAAGCTTTGGACATTCTTGCGTGGTCAACGACCGTATACAAAGTAAAACTAACAACAATAGCAGCCCTTGGTCGCAAAAGGAGTCTTTTGACCCAGGTTTTCTTTTGACCGAGATTTCGGTATTGCTATGAGTGTCTTTATCAGAAATAAATGGCTCTGAGTACTATGGGACTTAACTTCTGAGGTCATCAGTCCTCTATAACTTAGAACTACTTAAACCTAACTAACCTAAGGACATCACACACATACATTCCCGAGGCAGCATTCGCACCTGCGACCGCAGCGGTCGCGCGGTTAAAGAATGTAGCGCCTAGAACCGCTCGACCACCCCGGCCGGCTCTTTATCAGAAATGAAACTCTCAAATTAGGCTATAACACAATAGATTCCTTTTTTGCGACCGAGGGCTGCTATTTCTGTTAATTGAACTCCCTTTCGTGGGCACAAAAATCGGATTGAGAACAAAAGTTCAAATATATAAAGCCATTATTAAGCCAATTTCCATCTGTGGTTCGGAGAGCTGGGCAGTTAAGGAGAAGAACCGCAGGAAGATAAAAGCTGTTGAAATTGTGTTTCGAAGACGAGCGTCAAGAATCTGCCGTTTGGAAAATAGAACATATGAGGATACACAAGAAACAGAAAGATACCGTAATGGGCGAAACAGAACGCACACAACTTTTCTGCTTTGGACGCTTGACAGTAAAGGATACTCAAGAATATGTTTGAATGTAGACCGAGAAACAGGACTGGTTCCAGGGATAGAGACTAGTATGACTAATACAAACTTGACAATTGAAGACACACAAAATAGACTATTATGGACGCCGAGATGCGGGATATGACAGGAGCGGTACGATCCACGCCAACATGCAGGATGAAGCAGCTAAGACAAGTCACCCCAAATACATCCAGAATGTATACATACACTCCTGGAAATTGAAATAAGAACACCGTGAATTCATTGTCCCAGGAAGGGGAAACTTTATTGACACATTCCTGGGGTCAGATACATCACATGATCACACTGACAGAACCACAGGCACATAGACACAGGCAACAGAGCATGCACAATGTCGGCACTAGTACAGTGTATATCCACCTTTCGCAGCAATGCAGGCTGCTATTCTCCCATGGAGACGATCGTAGAGATGCTGGATGTAGTCCTGTGGAACGGCTTGCCATGCCATTTCCACCTGGCGCCTCAGTTGGACCAGCGTTCGTGCTGGACGTGCAGATCGCGTGAGACGACGCTTCATCCAGTCCCAAACATGCTCAATGGGGGACAGATCCGGAGATCTTGCTGGCCAGGGTAGTTGACTTACACCTTCTAGAGCACGTTGGGTGGCACGGGATACATGCGGACGTGCATTGTCCTGTTGGAACAGCAAGTTCCCTTGCCGGTCTAGGAATGGTAGAACGATGGGTTCGATGACGGTTTGGATGTACCGTGCACTATTCAGTGTCCCCTCGACGATCACCAGTGGTGTACGGCCAGTGTAGGAGATCGCTCCCCACACCATGATGCCGGGTGTTGGCCCTGTGTGCCTCGGTCGTATGCAGTCCTGATTGTGGCGCTCACCTGCACGGCGCCAAACACGCATACGACCATCATTGGCACCAAGGCAGAAGCGACTCTCATCGCTGAAGACGACACGTCTCCAATCGTCCCTCCATTCACGCCTGTCGCGACACCACTGGAGGCGGGCTGCACGATGTTGGGGCGTGAGCGGAAGACGGCCTAACGGTGTGCGGGACCGTAGCCCAGCTTCATGGAGACGGTTGCGAATGGTCCTCGCCGATACCCCAGGAGCAACAGTGTCCCTAATTTGCTGGGAAGTGGCGGTGCGGTCCCCTACGGCACTGCGTAGGATCCTACGGTCTTGGCGTGCATCCGTGCGTCGCTGCGGTCCGGTCCCAGGTCGACGGGCACGTGCACCTTCCGCCGACCACTGGTGACAACATCGATGTACTGTGGAGACCTCACGCCCCACGTGTTGAGCAATTCGGCGGTACGTCCACCCGGCCTCCCGCATGCCCACTATACGTCCTCGCTCAAAGTCCGTCAACTGCACATACGGTTCACGTCCACGCTGTCGCGGCATGCTACCAGTGTTAAAGACTGCGATGGAGCTCCGTATGCCACGGCAAACTGGCTGACACTGACGGCGGCGATGCACAAATGCTGCGCAGCTAGCGCCATTCGACGGCCAACACCGCGGTTCCTGGTGTGTCCGCTGTGCCGTGCGTGTGATCATTGCTTGTACAGCCCTCTCGCAGTGTCCGGAGCAAGTATGGTGGGTCTGACACACCGGTGTCAATGTGTTCTTTTTTCCATTTCCAGGAGTGTATATCGAGCTGCGGGTTTCGCCAAATTATAGAGGACAATATCGCGAATTTCCTATCGTTCACACGTTTTTTTATCGCCTGCAGTCGGCAAATTACGACACCGACTTCGTTTGTTTTTAACAGAACTAATAATTTTTTTCTGTGGAATTTGAAAGAAGCTTCTAAGAGAACTTAAACGACGTAACATTTAAGGGACTTGATCTAGTAGTATGAAGATGAAACACAGCAAATTACCGTCCCACCGTCGGGAGAAGAGGTCCTACAAACGTCTGCCCTGCTAAAGAAAATGTAAGCTAACATGTAACACAGATATTTAGCAAGGAAAAATCACCAAACAGCAATATCTGACCAGCCGCTGTCTCGTATCCTCGGTAGATCAACAGAGATAACTCTGGTATGGTTCTTGCCCTTAGCTGTGCGCTTTAAGCTCATCAATCTGTGTTCTGCTGTTGCAGCAATTAGAAAGTTTTCTCTTAAAGCTGTTCAGACTTTTACGACCGTCGAATGACAATCGTAAGAATGAATATCGTTTTTGGCGAATGCAGCCAAAGTATTAAAGTAGGGGTGCGGTTGAATCCTGAAGAGTATCCAGATCATGCAAGTACTCACGATCTGTATTTTATAAAAAAAAAAAAAAAAAAGAGATCTGCAAGTATGGAGAGTAAAATACGCCAAGGAAAAAGAAGAGCAGCTGATGAAAACAAAATAAAACCAAATTTCGCTATATCTGCAACTTCACAGCAATGACATCCACAATTGGTTAAAATTCTCCGAACGTTATCTAGGAAAAATCTAAAGTGATTCCGCATCTCTATGCAAAATTTTATTTAAGGAGAAAACATTGTTTACAGACCATGGGTAAGTCAATCTTCGCAATGTGAGCTATTGGACAGTTTAAAATCCACGCTGACTCAAAGAAGTGGATAAAAACAACGCCCTTGGTCTCTCAATGCTTGGTACGTTTCTTAACATCCGCGTCATTGGTCCCTGTTACACTCTTGGGAATATAAATTTTTCTAGTACATCGAGTTCCTAAGATATGGTGCTGCTGCAGGGATTGGAAGACATTCCACTGGACATAAAGCAGTCAGAGTGGTACCAACATGACGGATGCATTCCGCACATTTAATGACAGACCTTCTCCTGAACCTATTTGGAAAACAATGGAGCGTTCGTCCATGGAATGCAATATGGTCTGGATAAACGCTTCTATACTTCATCTTGACGCAAATTGAAATAAGCTGTCTATTAGGGAACACTGACAACTCACAAAGGCATGAAATGCATATGCCGTGAACTCCAGATGAAATTCCACGTGTAACACTGTCTCCAAAATTACTTTGTAGCTTGTAATAATCTTCAAGGTCAAATTTTGAGCACTTGGTAAGAAAGCCGTGATAATAAATACATTAACCACATCTCAGTGACGTGGTTACTTACATTTGGTGTAAAGGACAGTCGTTTGTGGAACCTGTTCTCTTTAATTATTGTTGCAGGGCAGTAGTTTCAGGCGCTGTCGTACTATTTGATCAAGTGCCCAAGATCAAATCCCATAGAAAAAAGTGTATAATTTAATTAGAAAAAAATTAAGTGGGCGTCGTAATTCGGTGACTATAAACAATAAAAGTTACTTACTAACGTCAGGAAATCCGCCATATTGTTAGTTATAACTTGGAGAAAACCGCACGACAGTATATTATCATTATCCGTTTTGTTCAAGACAGTATAAATTTCTGATCATCTTAATGTACCGATGATTAAAGTGTAGTCTTCAAACTGTTTCATTTCTCCTCTCTGAATCTTTCATTAAACGGCGGACTATTGTATAGCTGTTCTAGCACCTTATCCTTAAATCTGGGAGTGTCCTTCTTTTACAGAACTCTGCTGTTATTTCAGAGGCTTGTAACTATGACTCCTAATTTTCGTATCCGGTGGTAGTGAGAAATTCTTACTGCGATTGAATACAAATATGGAAACACCGTGAGAAATCCACACAGGAACACAAATGTGTGGTAGATGCCAGCCAGGCCAGCAAGTTTAGTTGTTATTCTTTGCCACGTGTCAATCGGGTTGAGAACAGTGTTCTGTGTAGTTGTGAGTGAATTGTGTAGGAGTTATGTGAATACGAATTTGGACAAATTTTTGGTGTTCCCACGGTGGATGCTTCGGTAATCAATGGAGCCCAAGTGTTTCATGTTTCAAGAGAACCCCAGCCAAGACTTATTAGGCATACAGGGAAAGCGGAAGTCGAAACACGGACGAAAGTATGTTTCGATTGATGGGTGGTCATTGAAGAGGATTATGACGAAACATAAGAGGGAGACAGCTGCAAAAGTCACTGCAGAACAATGTCGCACTTGTGAATCCTGTCAGCACCAAAACAACACGAAGGGAACTCCAGAAACTGGAAATTACAGGGCGATCAGGAATTGATAAGCTACACATCGATGATGCAAATGCCCGTAACAGGAAAGGTAATCCCGAAGCCATAAAACCTGGATATGGAGCGGTGGAAGAATGTCATTCTGTCGGTCGGATGAGTGTTGTTTCACACTCTTTCCAACTTCTTGCCACGTCTACGTGCCAAGAGTGAACCGTGGAAGGGTTCGGTGGTTATTTGGGCAGTTTTTTCGGGGTACTGTATGGGCCCCATGGCTACTCCACAAGGTCACATTGTTACCACAGATTATATGACAGCTCACATTTGGCAGAGCTTGTGCCTTCAATATTAATCTGCATAATACGAACTAGGAGTTTCTCGTCTATAGCTGGACATATTGTGTATCACCTATGACACTGTTGCTCGTTTAGCACCACCCAGGGGTTGCGTGTGGGGTAATTTAGGTTATACCTACGGACGTGAGCGATGTTCAATTGTCTGCTCTTCTTGATTACATTCACACATTGGTGAACTGATGCAGCCCCATTTGTAGCTGAAGTAGCTACAACAACCATGTGCAGTCCTTAACCTGTTGAGGCGGCACCAGAGGTTCCTCGGTGGGTCAAAACCTTTTGGCTTCTTTGTGGGATCAAGGTGCTGGGCTCTTGTTCCCAATGTTTTTGTTGTCCATTCATGCATCCAGCTTTCGTTTAGATCAAAACCATCCGCGATGAGTTGTCCTGCGGTAACACTTGCTGGTCTTCTTGATCGCAATCGTTGCTGTGGCGGGTGACAAAATTCCTGGTGCAGTGGTAGGAATTCTGACCCACCGAGGAACCTCTGGTGCCGCCTCAACAGGTTAAGGGCTGCACATGGTTGTTGTAGCTACTTCAGCTACAAATGGGGCTGGATCAGTTCACCAATGTGTGAATGTAATCAAGAAGAGCAGACAATTGAACATTTAGTCCAACGCTGTCCACTTCATTCATACCGTGGAATTCCCGACGACTTGTTCACTCTCACACCCAGCTTAATTAATTGGTTGAAAAACACGGACTTTAACGTTTACTCTTGTCTTATATCATATGTGTATTGCAAAAAATCACTTGCCTTGTATCAAGTGTATATTGTATAAAATCACCATACGATTAAATAAATATGACAGGTTTGCCTGATCAGGTCCGTCCCATGGTGCAATGTTTGTTCCCCAATGGTGATGCAGTATTCCAAGCCGATAGGATCGCTTTTCACACAACTCGCATCACCCGGGGCTGGTTTTGTGAGCACCAGGATGGAGTGTCAATGCTCCGATGGACACCACAGTCACTGATATTGAACTTTTATAGCCTACTTTCGAGAGAAGTGTGCTGTAGTTCTCTTTACTATAGCAAGAAGAATTATATAGATTTTTACAAATCATTTCCGTAGGAATGTGATGAGTATTTAAAACTGTCTCTGTACGTTATGGTATCACTTGATGTGGGCAAAATACAAGTCTCCCACTCAGACTGACTCTTACGTAGAGATCCGCCTGATACATTGATCACACAGCTGACCTACTAGGTGATAACGCTCTCGCCTTAGTCGACAATCGCGGACTGGGCTAAGCGGTCCTGTGAGCTGTTGCGGCGGCCTAGCGGAGCGTTTCTAGGCGCGGCTACGCTGGTGCTGCTCAGTCGTCGATATGGCTTGCAGCAATTGTCTTCGCTTGAGATCGCGTTGCGAGGTGGAAACGTCACTTTGGCGCCCGCTCTGCGGACGTCACCACAAAGGATGAGTGATCGCCAGCCACTTCCATCCTCGTTAACTGAACTTGCTATTGTTTTTCAGGAAGAGGGGTATAAGATTTCGTTGAAAACCGACAGGATCTGTATTTATCCATTCAAAGATGACTGGAAGCTGTTTTCAATGTCAAAGGTTATCCTACATCGTACTAGCCATGGTAATGTGTTGTGCTTTTAGTGTTTCCATATTTTTGTCTACCCCGTATACTTCATGTGATTTGAAATTTTTTTACGGCATATCAGTTTTGGCTTTCTTCAGTCTACACATATAAATTTTAAATTCCATCATTTTAGGCTAGGTTTTACCGTGAGTGTTACTGACATCAAATGAAACAACACGTATTGTGTTACCAGGCACTGTTTATTCATCTCAACAACACGAAGGTTTAAACATCAATCATCAGGTGGATTTACATTTGTTAGTATGACGTGTGTGTGTGTGTGTGTGTGTGTGTGTGTGTGTGTCTTAAGAACTTGCGGGAACTTACAGCACTGTCTAGTGGGAAACAAAACACTATTTCAGAACATGGTTTTGGGTGGTTTTGCAAAAAAAATAAACATATATCTAACGGTAAAAATAAATAGGTAAAATAGAGTACCTCCAGTGATCACAGGTTCCTTTCACTGTCGTAACACATCACATGTGTACTGTCATAGTTTGTAAGCAAATATGGCGTCAGTAAACTATTGCATGCACAGACTTTTTCAACTTTACTGAGCTTAAACTTCATACTAGTTTGCATAATAAGGGAACATGTTGCAAACTTTAAGTACAATAATTAAGTTGGCTACACTGCTAAAATTATACATAAATAACAATTTTGGTTGAGATTTACAGATAGAAATGAAAGACTGGATGCAGAGGGAGGAACAGTAAGAGAATGGGAGAGACAGGGTGGAAGGAACGACCAGGTGAGTGCAAACTTTCCAAACCAGACCGTTCTTACGATTTCATATCAGGTTGCCAATGTCTTCAAACGAAGATTGGACAGACGTTACTTCATAACATCAACAGAGAAAACTCACTTCATCCCACAGATGTGTGCAAAATTGAATGTTTGAACTGTGACGGTTTCTACATAGCCAGAAAAGTAGATCGTTTGAGATTAGAGTAAAAGAAGAGATACCAGCAATAAAAACCAAAAAATATCACACATCAGCAATAGCTGATGAAACAAAACACAATGTTAATCAAATATCAGCATCCTAAACATCCAGTTTAATGACGAAAAACTAGACATCCCTTAAACATTAAAATATACAAACACCAAAAAAAAAACAATATGAATCCATCTTAAATGACAAAAATAACGACCTTGACAATAGTATCATCTCTGTTTTCAGCAACTGCCAACGTTATTAAATTTGCAATGCACACACACATGCACACACACACACACACACACACACACACACACACACACACACACACACAGAGAGAGAGAGAGAGAGACAGAGAGAGAGAGAGAGAGAGAGAGAGAGGGAGGGAGGGGGGGGGGGGAGAGAGAGAGAATGAGAGAGAGACCTTAACAGTTGCCATAAATATTTAGTTACGTTTCCATGACATCCCCAAATGTACAAGTGATTGATCTCGTTTACAAATATACCATCGCGCCAACAGCTTGTACCCCCTGTCAGCTTCACACTATGTGTACATTAAGTAATGGCGCAAATTGTACATCTGTTTGCATATTAAAGCATTAACCAATGTGTTACCCTAACCTTTAGGCAGTTATTACATGTAACAGATAGAAGCTTAAGAACCCCCTGCTTTGGAAAGTTTGCTCGCATACGATCATGCCTTCCACCCTGTCTCTCTCTTTTTCTCTTCCTCTCTCTCTTCCTCTCTCTGCCTCCAGTCTTTCATTCCTATCTGTGAATCCCAACCAAACTGTTATTTATGGATAATTTTACCACTTTAACCAAAATAATTGTTGTACTTAAAGTATGCAACATGTCACCTGATTATATAAACGAGTATGAAGTTCAAGCTCTATAAATCTGACAAAACCAGATTTATATACCACTTGAAATGCATGACATCCCCAAATGTACAAGTGATTGATCTCGTTTACAAATACTTTGTGATAATGTTTCTCTTCTGCTATATGATCCTCGCACCCAACAGTTTATTTACAATGCATTTATTCAGCATCTCAAAACAAGTATCTCCAAAATTCTTTAAACTTCTTCTGTAATAATGTTATTATATTTATATTCTGTACTTTGTGATAATGTTTCTCTTCTGCTATATGATCCTCGCACCCAACAGTTTATTTACAAAATACGTCAGTATACACTTGATGTGTTACGATAGTGAAAGGAACCTGTGACCACTGGAGGTACTGTATATTACTCATTTATTTTTACCGATAGATATACTGTTTCTTTTTTTGTTCAAAAGGCCCAAAACCATGTTCTGAAATAGTGTTTTGTTTCCCACTAGATAGTACCACAAGTTCCTCCAAACTTAACACAATACACACACACACACACACACACACACACACACACACACACACACACGCACACACACACACACACACACACACACACACACACACACGCACGCAGACACACACACACACACATACACACACACACAAACACGCGTCATACTAACAAATGTAAATCCACCTGATGTTGGAGGTTTAAACCTTTGAAACGTCTCGTGGAGATAAATAAACAGTGTCTGGTAACAGTAAACTTGTTCTTTCATTCGATGAAATATAAATTTATCTTGTTGTAGTGCAAAACTTTTTCTACTGCAGTGATAGACTCCTATAAACATTAAATATTTGATGTATTTTTCGCATATTAGTGGTGTTGAATGGCCTAAAAACATGATTTAGTTCTGCTAATAATTTTTACACTCGAACTATTAAAATAGTGAGAAAATAACGTCACTGTGCTAAATATAATACCTTCTCTTAAATAGGTCAACGATTTCTCACTGAAAATATTTCGCATTTCGATGTTATTATAATAAATAACAGCTAATAGTGTAATGTCTATGAAATTTCTACAAAATGCAATAAGAGACATTGTTTATGTTTCTCCAGTTCAGCGCTATTAGCGGAAAATTATTTGTTTAGTATGCTCAAATTTTTACAAGATTCTCTACTACCACAGAAAGCTCAGTGGAGCAATAGTTGACACTATATGTGTATTTGTAAAGCGTTTAAGTATCTATTCATCTATGCTGCTTTAAGTTCCTATGGTTTTTCTAAATTTCTTAAAACGAGGTCTAGAATGTTTCTCTCAATGAGGCAGGCGTTGATTCGCTGCCCTGTTCTGGCCGGTTCCACTCTGTTTTTTTTTTCCTGTATTGACTCTAGTAAGTATGGTGCATTAAACACTATCTTTTGTACTGACCTCAGTGTCGGTTGCATATTTAAGACATAATCGTTCTTTGGACATTTTATTTATTAACTACATAAGGTTATTTTCAAAATGTGATAACCAAACCACAAACAAGGAAGGCGACATTTTCAAAGTGTAAATTGAAATTTACCTGCATCATGTGTTAAGTTGTGAATTGGATTGGTGCTAAATTGGAGCTCATGCTGGGTCCACGTACGGAATAAATAGCGTTAACATGATGTTTACTCTACAGTCAGGTACTGCATATGATGATGACCATCAAATGTGCTACAAAATGCGTTGTGACTAGTTACCATTGGATAGTACATAATCACTTGAAAATGGCAATAACGTCCAAAAGGAAATACATGAAAAGTCACGTGATGAAAGTGTTATCATTTAGAAAGCATTAAGATATTGTCTACATTCAAATAAACAAAAAATTTCAAAGAAATTAAGGTATGTCTGCATTCTTTCCAGTAACTGGAGCATGTCGACTTTCCTTACACAAATGAAAGTGTGTGGATATAATGAAATGTTACCCAGTGAAATATGATTTATATTACGCATGATCATCCACCGAACTGCAGAACACAACATACCGTATCTGGCTTCCTAACCTTCTCTCTGTGTTGCCCTAAGAAATATATCTGTACAGGGAGGACTAATATTTAATGGCACTTTTTCGTCATACAACTCCAATGCTTCATCAGCTCTGTTCTGATCAAAATGCAAAAAAAATATATGGATTAGTAAATCAAACTATTTTCCTTGTTATAAAGATGCAGATTCAAGTTTGACAGCGGCTAAAATTCCTGAATAATATCAGACACTCTGTTGACGATTCCCTCCACAACACCCCCCCCCCCCCCACCGCCCCCCCCCCACCTCACTTCCCTTATAATTTACCGCTGTTCTCTGATACAATCTTACACAATATGTCATTTTTCATGAATATACTGACTGACAAACTCAGTATAGAAAGCAATACACTCGGGGGAACTTGTGACATTTTTTTTAGAAATTACTATTACTGGGTAAGTTGGCACAAGTGAAATGTACACAAAAATAAGATACGAGTAAAAGTATGGATAGTTCCGTGAGATATTTCATTTCCATTTAATGTAATACAGAAAATTATGTGTTTTAGTAGACCAAATGAAACATCACTGAGCTTTCTGAAAAAATTTATTTCAATTTGTATTTGTAATATTCATTCGTTACATAGAGCAATACAGAGCCACGTTTTTAATTACGTTCCATCTCTAGTAATTCCGTTGGCTGCGAACGTTAAAATCTGTACTTCATCGCTTTTAATTTTCACCGATGGGGAAAAAAGTCGCAACACCACAAAATAATTAGAGTAACGAAATTTCGTAGAAACAATTGTCTGGGTAACATACTTAAAAGATTAAATTTTAAGATCACACGCCAATATAAAAGCGAGATAAGTCGTTGCAAACGTGAAGTAATGATTGGATAGTAATCGGTATAGCTTCCAGAAAGTTGAATACAAGCACACAAACGTGTATGAATTGTGTTGCTCAGGTGCTGGATGTCAGTTTGTGGGATGAAGTTCCATGCCTGCGGCACTTTCTCGGTCAACGTAGGGTCTGTTAATGCAGGTTGTGTATGACGCTAGAGTTGGCGTCTGATGATGTCCCACATGTGCTCTATTGGAGACAGATTTGGTAAACGAGCAGGCCAGGGCAACATGTCGACAACTAGACCGTCTTGGGTTACAACAGTGGTATGTGGGCGAGCGTTATCCTGTTGGAAAAATCCCCCTCGAATGCTCTTCATGGATTCCAGTACAACAGGTCGAATCATCGCAATGGCGTACAATTTATCAGTCAGGTTGCGTGGGATAACCACGAGAGTGCTCCTGCTGTCATACGTAATCTCACCCCAGACCATAACTCCAGGTGTAGGGACAGTGTGTCTAGCACGCAGAAAGGTGGGTGCACGTCCTCAACTGACCTCCATCTAACCAGCACACGGCCATCACTGGCACCAATGCAGAACCGGCTTCCATCCGAAAACACAATAGTTCTCCATCCTGCCATCCAATGAGCTCCCGTTTGGTACTACTGAAGTCGCAAATGGTGGTGGTTTGGGGTCAGTGGAATGCACGCTACAGAGCGTCTGGCTTGGAGCTGTCGTTGAGGTAACCGATTCGTAACAGTTCGTTGTGTCACCGTGGTGTTAGCTGCTGCTCAGGTTACTGCTGCAGATGCAGCGAGGTGCCGATAATGACGCCTTTGTCGCTTTAAAGTCATTCTTGACCAACGTCAACTCACCACGTCCATTCTCAAATGCAACTAACTCTCGCGACCGTTACAGTGTGTTTTCAAAGCAAACATGATTTGCATCTTCGTACTTGCGTTACTAGCGCCACTCTTATGCTTCTAGCGCGGAACTTGAATAGACATCATATTTCAGATGGACAAACACGTCTACCAACTTTCGTTTACATCGCACAACTCCTTCTTAGTGCTTCGATTCTTTTTCCGTCATCATAGTTACCGACCAATAATCTTATCCAACAAGACTGGTACGAAAATTTCGTAGCTGTTCTTGATTTCAACTGTGCACTCTCGTCGAGAGGTATTAATAACATATGCATTTTGAACAAAAATATTGGGACGCATGCTCTGCTGGTCATACGACAAACTATCACTATCAAATACATTTGGTTTAATGAACCTTTTAGCCACTTACAATTCTGAGAATGACAATGTGACCCAGTCGTGCAAGAAACTGAACCTATATGCTTCACAAACGCGAGAAGATGGGTGGTGGGGCGATGGAGGGGGGTAGGATTTTGGGTAACATTTAGCACCTTCCTCATGCATAATAACTTAACTCATTACATCTCCTCAATGACTGTTCATAAATGTCGTGTTTTAAGTGTCTTTTGCAAGTTTATGAACAGTGGTGAAACATGGCCCAAAACCCATAGGAATGGAAGTGTCTGACTACAAGAAGACAGCCATTTCATAAGAACAAAGTTGGTTCAGTTGGCTCTGAGTACTATGGGGCTTTACATCTCAGGTCATCAGTCCCCTAGGCTTAGAAATAGTTAAACCTAACTAACCTAGGGACAGTACACACATTCATGCCCGAGGCAGGATTCGAACCTGCGACCGTAGCAGCAGCGCGGTTCCGGACTGACGTGCCTAGAACCGCTCGGCCACAACGGCCGGCAAGAACAAAGGAAGTTATTATACTAAAACGAAGTGAACATCAGACCAACTTACGAACTGAATTTCTCTCTTATTGGGTTACGTTCCTCTTTCTCTACAGGATGACCACTGAACATGCGATAACTGTACAGCACCAATTTAATATCTATGAGTACTTCAGTTAAATATTTTTGTATTGTCATTGTGGCTAAAACGTAAGGTGTATATCTCGAAACATTTTGCTTCATTGAAAAATTTAAGTAAGTCAACAAATTTTGTGATTGGGAGAGGTCTCTAAAAGACCTTTACAAAGATTTTTCGGGATTGAATTTGAAAGAAGCTACGATACAAGAACTGTGTCATAATCTCTTATCTTGATTGTAGTGCACGAAACTAGTATAAAGTGTAGCTCAGTTTAGAGTAGAACTCGAATGTAGCTTCTCCCACGAACTCTAACATGTAAATTATCTGTGGGCCAATTCATGAAATTAAATCAGGTACCGACTGTGACAAAACATATTATTATTGGCAACATACGTATCGAGACGCCGGTGTTCCGACGCTGAAGGAGACTCCGGGCCGTAATGTTGCAAATAATTCACAGCTTGCGGTTAATTAGCGCAGGGCACACAGAGATTTATGGCTCTGCCAGCATGTTAGGGCGTAGCAGAGATTGATGCGTAATGCAATAATGTGAGACGTGACAAATGATTGATGCATTAGACGCAGGGCTTATCACTGACCACGTGGAACACTCGACACTTGGCACCCCGCTGCTAGCAGCAAAATGTGGAACACAATTTGCCTTAGGTATCACTCGATCAAACGACTTTCAGAAGTGAGTGAAATGCGAACTGTAATTATGTGCTTTATCTGCATCTTCGTGTGCTTAGTGGCCTGCGTGCTTTATAGGATGATAGTTCTAAATTCCAGTTTATTTTTTCTACATATCGCTCTATTCATCGCGATGCTCTGAGTGTTCCCTTATATACAGATCACATTTGCTTGGAGTTTTCTGTTTCGTAAAATATATCTGAGAACATTTAACCGGACAAACATGAGAATTATGAGTAAAACATTTGTGGGTTTGTAATTGCGTCGTGTTCGTGATAAATATGTTCTACGAATGTATGTGGTGATGAAGTTTGGTTTGTGGGGCGCGCAACTGCGGAGTCATCAGCGCCCTCACAAAGTGCCAATTTTTACTCAGTCCAGTTTTTACACGATCCAGTCCAGCCACTGTCACGAATGACGATGATGATGATGATGAAATGATGAGGACAACACAAATAACCAGTCCCCTGGCGGAGAAAATCAACAACCCGGTCGGGAATCGAACCCGGAACCCCGTGATCCAAAGGCAGCAACGCTAGCCTCCACTAGCCCAGGAGCTGCGGACAGGTGTGAGTGTGTGTGTGTGTGTGTGTGTCTGTGTGTGTGTGTGTTTGTGTGTGTGTATATGTGTGTGTTGTGTGTGTGTGTGAGGAGGGAGGAAGACAGAGAGAGAGAGAGAGAGAGAGAGAGAGAGAGAGTATGTGTCACCCCTTGGTCTTACGGCATTTCTAAGACATTCTGAGCCCTTTTATTCGACTGAAGCCAGAAAGGAGTTTCGCTTTATTTCGGACTGCTCTTTCAGATGCAATTGTGTATAACAAATGGTTCTCTGTGTAAGTCACTTTTTTATCAACATCCACGATGCGTTTCGATCGATTACACCGTTATCTACAACCAGAAACAAAATATCTTTACGTGCACATTTCTGCTTCACGCTTCTTCTGAAAGGCTCCCCGTTATGTCCAGAGAGCGTTCGTTATCAGTAAAAATCAAGTGTGCATCTTATAAAGCTTGCAATCCCTCGTAAAAGTGACTGGTAGAATGAATTTTTTTGCATTTTTTTCCAAATTCTCCTTTTAAGAAAGCTTTCTTCCTTGTCCCCTACATCTTTTTACGCCATTTTCAGGTGATAAAAATGGTCTAAGGATATGTGAGGCGACACTCTATATACATCCCTTTGTCGGAGAAAAAGAGACTAATGTGCCATTTATGTTAAACTCTGTCTTCTTTATAAACTGCATATTTACATACTATCTCAATAAAGTACTGACAGCTAATTTCCTTGCTAATGTAGTGTCTTCTAGTTACTAAATACGGTGAATGTATTTAATTGCCTTAATAAATAATTTTGCTATTAGTCTTCTTGAGGTGATCAACCACTGTAATTGCAGAAGCTCACAATCTAGGGCTTAGTACATGGACCATAAATAACATGACCTACGCTTTAGCATTCAAAGAAACGTATCTCACGTTGCAACCGTAGATAATGTTTGGGATTGTACCAGGGGTAAAGGTAATGTAATATCACAATTAGACAGTAGGAGGAGCAGCAGTAAATGTTTTCACAGTTTAGAATGGAAAAAGCCACGACGTCTAACACTAATTCGCATTTTAAATGACCTTGTATTGTACTCTTCTTATTTGAGTGCGTATTGTATCAGGAATAAATAATTTGCATAATGCAAATGCGTAAGCTCGTAACGAGAATGTCTTTGACTTCACAGTTTGTAAATTTCTCAGACTATCTCAGACTGATGGATAAAAATAATTGCAATACAAATAAAAATAACCATTGATGGGAACAGTAATAATAAATGTGTGGTATTAAAAGGCGTAAGCATGTTGCAGATTCTTGTACACACAATCAGCACAGTATCGATTTTATTTGTCATACAAATCCAATTAGAAGTCCTGGCCTACACGCTACTGGGACATTGGTTTGTTATCATTATCCGAAAGCTCATTCTTTGGCAATCACAAACTATTTAATACTTGTTAAATAATGGTGTTATACAACACTGCAGTTTAGGAGAATAATACGCCCTTCTGATCATAATATGATTGTCACTCGCGTTTCTTTCGTCTATAGGAGGTTATCTTTCTCTGACAGTTGAAAATCTGATTCATGTTTCGTATAAAATACAGTTGGTAAAAATACTTTACGCCTGAGAATAAATACTCCTAACACATGATATATTTATTATTGACATTTTCAGATTATTTTGAAATGGAAATTCTGTGATTGCCACATTAAACAGCTGTTTCAGCGCCATTGTTCTCAGTATGATGGCAGACTCTATCGACCAACGTAGAAAGCCAACGTAGTGACAGTAGTGAATTGTATTGGTACTGATATTTTCTACCCATTGAGCTTCAGCTGGGCGGATTTCTCATACTACAAAGATAAATTACACTCATAGTATGAAAGCTTTCACGACCGGATGACATATCTTCTGGTAAACCTTCCGGGATGTAAGGTCGTGGTCCATGAAACTCTTCAGCTCCTAACGTTTCGTCCAGAGCTGCGCTGGACATCTTTAGAGGGGTGTTTCTCCTCCGGTGAGTCTTGCCGACTGACGGGTCGGACGTCTGAGAGCGACTTATATATCGTAGAAAGTGGACGTGACCAGAGTTGCACGTGATATGCAGAGATAATCATTGTCAGAGATAAAACTTAACTATCGGAAAGAAGAGACCATGAAACTTAGTGATATTTGGACAGTAGCACTACAGAATTGCTAGACAGTTTTATCCGTGACGAGATTACGATCGATAGTTAAGTTTTATCTCTGACAAAATTATCTCTGCATATCACGTGTAACTCTGGTCACGCCCACTTTCTACGATATATAAGTCGCTCTCAGACGTCCGACCCGTCAGTCGGCAAGACTCACCGGAGGAGAAACACCCCTCTGAAGATGTCCAGCGCAGCTCTGGACGAAACGTTAGGAGCTGAAGAGTTTCATGGACCACGACCTTACATCCCGGAAGGTTTACCAGAAGATATAAATGACACTGATTAATACGCTACTGTTGTATCTATATAACAATAACGCCTTTTTAGACGTGAGTGTAGATGTCGGATCTACTGTCACCCAACTTTCAGTCGTTATGTCTACGTTTAATTGAAGTATTTCAGTGAGGCTTGTTACCTGTCAGACGGCAGATAAATGAAACGAACCAACCCAGAAAATTGTTCAGGTTTCTGTATTTCGTATCCAGTATCTGAGCTAGTTATGTTTCCTTATTGGTGATTCTGGATGCCTCTGTAGACCAGACAGTAAACACTACAAATTACTAACATAGCAGCAGCGACCGAAGGAGGTTATCTCGTGGTTAACTTCTTCCACACGCATTGATCAGGAACAAGTTTCGAATTCACCGACCCATCATCGTGATTTGCGTCTTCCGTGGTCAACGCTAGTACGTTTTACTCATACGTGCTTGGCTCATTTTACATGCATTGTATAAAGGCTTCGGACTTGACGGGTCGTTAAAATCTTTGAAATACGAGCCAGTATTTATACTTTAAACCAAGTTATTAGGTTAGGGCTAGCACCTCTTACTGTAATCTACATCAACCGTATCCTTGTGTATCATCCCTTCCTAACATCAAATGCGTGTAGAAATAGAAAATACCATGATTTTCTAACTTCATATAATATCAAGTAGTTTATTTTTCGCTTAATTGACATCAAGAAAACATTATATTATAAAGTTTTACACAGCTCATAAAAACCTACAAAACTGATTCATTTATACAATGCCCTAGAGGCAACAGTACTTCTACAAAAGCTACGGATATGTATCGGCCGATGGTTGCTGCCCTCTCCATTCTAACATATTTCGGATAAACGCGTTTGAAATATAAACACAAGAGAATCGGCACATGAAATCAATACAAATGATAATATTTCAAAGACAAAGGCACCTCGTCTTCATTACACAAGATACAGCAATTCATCGTTTTAGATAGGTACGTACAACGTAAAACATAGGATGCATGGAATATTTCTTATTTTCAGTTATACTATGCACTTTTCTGCCTTGTTTGAAGAGGATCAGCTTGTCGCGGTCAGTACTTCATTCACATTGAAGGTAGTTTAAATTAAACAATTAACTGGATAAGAGTCACTTATTTTTACAAAATCGCTACGACCGGACGCGTCGACTTGAAAATATTATTGGGGGAAGAGAGACACTTTGTAAGGTACTCCATGTGGCAGATAACTTCGATTTTTTGGTTGTGGACTGTATTTTATCATGTTATGAATGCTTACAACAGCAAAACCAAAATCTGCGATACCACCCATCTGCTTTAATCCTAGACGTCATCAAGTGGGTGGCGGACACACTTATGTCAAACATAGCCAACTTGGCGACAATGACACCACCTATAGCACCCGCGAACAAACATAAAAATCAAGTGAAATATTTAATACCAACAAAAAAATGAAACCAACGGAACAACCGCTGAAAGCAGAAGGTTTTGGGCGGGGCAAACTAAAAATACAATACTAATAACAGCACGATCCCAAAATAAATATTAACCCAAAAATCGAGCACACAAAATTTTCAGTTATCGACAACCAAAGAAAGCAAAATAATTAGTACCATAAATTTAGATTACCCTATATAGCGCAAACGTAGATCGCGATTCCAGTAACGTACGCACAATTCGAAAAATAGCAAATTTAGCCTGACCGATATAGCTCAAATGAAACGCACGATACCGAAAACGGTAACACTCATTTCGTCAGTTCGTTATTTCGATATACTAACAAAGCTACAAACGTAAACACACATACCTTATTCCCTCACAACACACGACACTTTACGTGTAAGCAATCCATATAACTGCAAGAACTTGTAGTCGACAACATATCTTTTACCACAGCCGCGTACAATAACCTCCTAGCAAATTTATTGTCATATTCATAACTGACAAAAAAGAAACACACGGCACTAATAACTCCAAACACAAGCACAAATCCACTAGCTACAATATGGAAATTCGAAGTAACTCACTAGCGAACCGGCAAAAACAATTCCAACTACAATATAACACGCCGAGCTAACAACGTTAGATGACTAACAACCAATTCGAAACATAAACATCCAGCACAAGAAGTTGCCGCTAAATACTACAAAATGCCATCTACAAACGAGATTCACTTACCCCGTGTCACCATAACGTCGAACAACACAACACAGCTATGTCACGGGTCAGAGTCTACAGTTCGTTCGGCAGAGCTGAGTGGCCGCGCGGTTTGAGGCGCCATGTCACGGACTGCATGATCACAACCGCCGGAGGTTCCAGTCCTCCCTCGGGCATGTGTGTGTGTTGTTCTTAGAATACGTTAGTTTAAGTTGTGTGTAAGTCTAGGGACCGATGACCTCAGTAGTTTGGTCCCTTAGTAATCCTCACACACATTTTTGACAGTTCGTTCCGCAGCTATCGGTTCGTCCGCGCCAACCAAATATTTGCATGTAAACACATTAGTAGCACTACCAAATGGTGCAGAAATTTATTTATGTTCCATGAAGTAGATCAGCAATTTTACAAGTAAATACATCTGAAGAGGTATAGCTTTATTTTTGGTCGCAAATGCACTCCTCAGTTCATTGATGCATATGAACTCGTTACATGTGGCATCCGGGTCAAGGTTCATCGATTAATCTCCATGTGCGTTGAGCAGGGCAGTGGTATTAAGACGATCCCGGCGCATTACAGACCGAAAGTATGTTTTCACTCTTCGCAGACAAGAAAATGATCGTTTTGCGGTAAAGGATGTTATTGGAAGCGCCAGTATGAATTTCACAAACTCCGGCAGTAAATCAAGTCCGTGTTTTTCCCTTTCTGGGTATTTCACCATTTCATCCAATGAACTAATGCTTGCAGAATCACTGCTGAGGGTAATTTCATGAAACATGCTTCGACAGAGTAGCAAGCGTTCCTTGTCTATAACTGATTTGTAGAAAAATAAAATATAATATCAATGTTTGTTATTACCAACAAGAAACTGTTCAGTTTGGTTTACAAGCACGAGTGACAGAGTGTCGAAGCGTGATTTCAAGAAGTTGATGGACGCATACATTGTCTCATAATAAAATCTTCTATATTTATCACACATTTCAATGAATACCTGTTTTGTAAAACAACCTGCCTTTTCCTGCTGTTTTATTTACAAAACAAGTATTTATATGCATGCTGCGGAGGGTGGCCACACAAACAAACTTGTACTTTAATAAATGTTTGGAGTCTTCGTATTTCTTAGAGATTTTTCTTTTACGGGGCAAGTTTAGGGAATCAGTATCCATATCTCTTCATTTTGAAATGGTTTCAGCCCAGAATGATTCCAGATTATTTCTCATAAATTTTATCGATGTTACAAGCACGCAGGTTATCTAACTGACCTCCACTAATTGTAGGGACTTCCTCTATGGTTGTATATTTACCGTATGAAAGAGACCAAATAGTTTTACCAAAACTTATAAAGTGAAACAGAAATCAAAAGTAAGTGTGCTAATTAAAAAGCCGTTTGCTTTGGCCCCAGTGTCTAAACTGCAATTTTTTGAAACATTTAGAAAAAATTCTTGAAGTTTTGTGTAAATGAACGGACCCGAAGATATTGCCAAATACCTTACGGTCCACCTTGACGACAGCATCTGCCTTTAAGTGAACAAAAGGATCTAATATTTTAGATGAAAAACTAACAAAATGTACTAAACCCTTCACAACATTCATTGAATTTCGACATTCCACGATGACTTTCTCAGTGCACAAATACATCTCTGCCCTCAATTTCCATAAATTTGGCCTGGACGCCATTATATAATCCGACCATGTTAGCTCAACCATCATACCCCTAGTCTCTGCAATTAGACGCAGGTAAATCAAACCGTCTTAAAATATCGATAATAGTATCAAGCAGAGCCTTAGCTGTTGTACTTTGTGCCAAGTATACCGCTAGAAAACATTCTTCTAGCTCTAACAAAGGACCAACAAATCTTGTACTCACAGTAATTTGCCCTTGGGTGACTATGTCTTTTATTTCATCTGCCATGATTGCAAAATGCTCCGAACTTTTGATAACATCCAATAATTTTCTAAGAAATGTATGAGTTAACAATAGTCAAGACTTCATTTTGTACATTATGGGATGTCCGTTTAAAAGTCACATTGAAAATGGCTGCCGGCCGCTGGTGGCCGAGCGGTTCTAGGCGCTTCAGTCTGGAACCGCGCGACCGCTACGGTCACAGGTTCGAATCCTGCCTCGGGCATGGATGTGTGTGATGTCCTTAGGTTAGTTAGGTTTAAGTAGTTCTAAGTTCTAGGGGACTGATGACCTGAGATGTTAAGTCCCATAGTGCTCATAGTCATTTGAACCATTTAAAAATTGTCCTCGTATTGGAGGCCCCTGCACTGCTAACTAACGGATGGAGAATATGATTTTTAGCAAAAAACTGGATTTTCTTTCATTTGTGTCAGTCTTTCTTTTGAAATCTGACGAAATAGATTGACATTCGATTGTAAGGATTTTAATTTCAGTACAGCTTCTGTGTGGCAGCCTGATTTTTCAAAAGTTTTCAACTCTTTTTGGGGCAACGCCCTTGCCGCAGTGGATACACCGGTTCCCGTCAGAAGTTAAGCGCTGTCGGGCGTTGCCGGCACTTTGATGGGTGACCATACGGGCCGCAATGCGCTGTTGGCATTTTTTTGGGTGCACTCAGCCTCGTGATGCCAATTGAGGAGCTACTCGACCGAACAGTAGCGGATCCGGTCACAGAAAACCATCATAACGAGCGGGAGAGCGGTGTGCTGACCACACGCCACTCCTATCCGCATCCTCAGCTGAGGATGACATGGCGGTCGGATGGTCCCGATGGGCCACTTGTGGCCTGAAGACGGAGTGCCTTGCCTTCAACTCTTTTACCATTTTCTTCCACTTCAAAAAGCCAGTTTCCATGAAAACATTTTCCATTTGATGAGAAAACTGAAAACGATTCTGTTCAAATATTTGTTTGCAAATTTTTCAAAAATTACATCTTTTACCTTACTGTAATCGAACCATGCAAATTGCTGGCTTCATGACAGATGATAGTTGCGATGTTTTTTTTTTCCTATTACTTCTACATTTTCGTCAATACTTTTGTTTTCGTTTTCACACACACTATCGCTGACATTAGGTCTAGGTTCACCATTACTAACACTTGGCAATTTAGCACTTTTATTCCTAATTGTAAACGTGTCCATTTGAAAATGGCCAATAATGGACGAAAGCCTGATTAATAAAGCGACGGAGTCACAGTAAGACTAACAGACCACTAACGCTGTCCACTGTGTACCCTGTTACTGTACACGCCTCAGAAGATAAGAGATTTAGACTACCAATCGGACACTTTTATTTTGCCCCTCTCTGATCGGTGAAAGTTCGGAATGTTTACGGTCGCGTCAACATTAGCTACGAGGCAGTACCGTGCGCCGTAGCAATAAGCAGCCAAGGTGTGATCAGTGTTGATTCGTGTGCGGTGTCGTTCCCTGTGATCGTCAGTATTATTAACAAAAATTAGCAAAGCGTCTATACCAGTTCCCGGTCCTTACAGCGTTTCGACATCAATTTTCGTGTCGCTTCTGCGGCACATTAACCAATTACAAGTTTGTTTCTTTTATAAATTTTAAGCTGGCTGCCACGGGAGAAGGAGGCTGACCTTGTCCGAGCACACAATGCCCTAGAGCTGATCGTAAGCATAGCGACCAAGTAAAAAAATATGCAGTTAGTAAAGATGCAGGGGAAATCCCGTCACGACAGCTCCTCATGTACAGAGGTTAGAGCAGTAGCAGAGATGAACTCTCAATAGTTCATGAAATCGGCATTTTTCTCGTACTTAATCTTTACACACTATTATGCAACAACACATGCAAGTTTAATAGATTTCCCTGTAAAAAATGGGGGGGGGGGGGCAAAGCCAAAACTTCTAAATATTGGGGGGGGGAGGAGGGTGGAACAAAGTGCCTCGCCACCCCCACCCTCCCCCCCACCCCCTCCCCGTAAATCGGTACCTCTACGAACGATCCTCTTTTGTCATGCCCCACTTGGCCTCACCTCTCACGGAACGAATCACACTGAGTTCGAAGCACACTCAGTACGAAAGTTTGCTTGTATTCACAGCAGAATTTCCCTAATTCGGAGATCCGGTGATGTAATCTCAATTACCCTGTGACATCCCCATCTGCAATAACATTTACACTTCGCAAACTAGCGTGAAGTACGTGGTAGAGGGTAATTCCGATTGTACCGTAAGTTACTGCTTCTCCTCGTTTGATAAGTGGGAACAGTGGCTGCTTAATCGCCTCTGTAATTAGTCAGGAGAGCGAAGCATGGAGGCTTGTGCTACATTCCTAGATTACTTACTTAATTGTGATTGTTGGATAATCGGCGTCTATCATGAAACTTTTGCCAGTCAAGGTTTTCCTGCATCTCCCTGACGCTCCCCCAGTGCTTAAATAAACGGGTGATCATTCATGCTTCTCTTTCCCCTTCTTTGCAGACGACCAGTATCCCTCATAAGTCCTATTTCGTATAGGTTGATTGATTACAGGTTAAGAATTTGTTATTGTAGTCATAAGATGCAACATTTGTTTTTAAGTGCATAATTTGACATTTCTGAAGACTGACAGCAATCTACACTTGTTGGAAAATTTACCAAGATATTACTGAATATTTGTTCAGCTTTTTGTTTTTTCAGGTAACATTTTGTTACAGAGAATTGCACCATCTGCATTTAGTCTGAGTTTGTCTACCACGTCATGAACATAAAAGCAACGGTCCCTGTACATTTCCCTGGGGCACGCCTGTAGTTACCGCCACATCTGTCGGTGACTGTCCATCCAAGACAGCTCTCTGATTCCTCCCGATACGGAATTCTCAGTGCAGCCACAAATTTCCTTTGCTGCTGCACACGGTCATACTTTTGTTAATAAGCGTTTGAGTGTTTGAGAGTTAAATTCACTTCCAAATGGAAGGAACACGCACATCCCTCTCTGCCATATCCCTATCTTTCAGTATGTCATCGAAGAAAAGAGGAAATTGAACGTCGCACAGCGGATGTTTTGGTGCCCATGATGGTTGACATGGAGGATCTCATTCCGCTTCGGATACCTCACTGAGATCGGAATATGTTCCTAGATTCTACAAGAAAACTACATCAGATATTGGACGGTATACATTACATCCTTCACCGGTCGGTGACCGCGTTTTCAATACGTAAAATTCTCCGTCATTTCAGACATTTGCAACGGTGGCCGAAACGTCGGAGAATTTTACGTATGGACAATTCCGTCACACACCCTGAATATTTTTGTTGACAGTGACAACGGCACAGGAAGCCTACGCTTACATATTTACAGATTTGTGGATTACTGCTGTTACCTTTTTTGTAGATGCTGTGTTGGCAGAAGAGCCAACACCGTGTTGCTAGAGGAGGCCGAAATGCACGCGTTCAAAGCTCACGCAGACTGGCGTGAGGTCTGGAACAATTAAAGGAGTTGAGTCTAATAAGAAAAGAACGTAGTTCTTGGAATACTTAACTTTAATCGATAATTGGTGTACATCGCTCTTGACGGTACAGGTTTTATAATTTCAATATTAACTGGTAATGGCGCCTTGCTAGGTCGTAGCAAATGACGTAGCTGAAGGCTATGCTAACTATCGTCTCGGAAAATGAGAGCGTAATTGTCAGTGAACCATTCCTAGCAACGTCGGCTGTACAACTGGGGCGAGTGCTAGGAAGTCTCTCTAGACCTGCCGTGTGGCGGCGCTCGGTCTGCAATCACTGACAGTGGCGACACGCGGGTCCGACGTATACTAACGGACCGCGGCCGATTAAAGGCTACCACCTAGCAAGTGTGGTGTCTGGCGGTGACACCACAGTAGACACATATGATCTTTGGAGTACACCAGCAACAGGATATAGTTCTCCCTTTCGCTGTGACAGAATTATTTAGAAAACGATAAACTCAGCCTCTTAACAACAGCTCATGTGATGAAATAAATACCCAGAAAACTTATGTTATATGTCGCCAAATGGGCTGTGAACCTAACGATTATTTTTCTTTTTTTTATCGCAGTCTTTAAAGGACCGTGAAAGAAAAGTTTTTCATGGCTGTCAGAAAGTCCGCCTATTGATTAGGTCGTCTCCGAAGAAATTGCTCGGAGTAAGGTTTCGCTTTAATCGTAACACTTCACCGGCTTGCACTCTGGCGTACAAGTTATCACCTTGTTAATAACTTTCCACTTTCTTCCCATTCAGCAGAACCTCAACTCCCCGTCGTGAAAAAGCGCCGAGAACACTCGCCCTGAGAACTATTCGCCTAGCTCGTGAAATTAAAATGAGAGAGCTCCGGAGATAAAATCTGACGTGGCGAAAAGTTTACGCTATTTCCGTGAAACTGGCGTCTGCAGTGGCTCTAAACTTGGCGCCCCTATTCAAAATGATTTGCGGTTCGCTTCGTCCCGAGCCTTCTCTCCACTCGCCAACTGCTCCGTTCCCGCTGCGCGCATCCCGCGCAAACTGCCGGCTGGTAGCGAGTTTCGATAGGAGGGAAACGCGAGGTTTCCCAGCGCCGCCACGTTTTCCTACCTCCCGCCGTATTCAGCAGCGTCTGAATGGAAGAAGGAGCGCTCGGCCATAACGGGGGGCGGGGGGAAGGGAGCACGGACGGCAAGTAGGTTCCCGCGAGAAGCCACGCCGCGGAAATCGTCGTCGGAAATTAAAACGTTCTTATCGGGCGTTGTCAGCTATCAGCAGGCAAATGCTGCGGCGGTTCTGGACCTCGGAGGCGCCAAAAAAACCGATACTTTCGTCTAACGTATGTCTAGGTGACAACTGCCGGTTGGCGTTGCTACGGGAAACGGCAAGGGAGCTCTTTTCGGCTAGGACGTTGAATTCGTTAAAAAGATATATTTTATTTATTTTTTAATTGTTTTACTTGATAATGTCTATCAAATTAGGATTCACTTTTTTCTTGTCAACATATTGAAGCCTTGTGTCTATAGTAATAACAAAACTATAAAACCGTCGTGTCTGTACACTGAAAATATTCGACAAAAACTGATTGCAGGTAATCTAGGAACTGTAACAGAATGCAATTAAACTGTTCTTTAAAACTCTGGCTGTCTGTTTGTGTGAACTTGCTAGGGTCCAAAACTACTTGAGTAATTTTCATTCGATTTTCTAGTTACTATGAAAACTAGCCTCCCCATGAACCATGGACCTTGACGTTGGTGGGGAGGCTTGCGTCCCTCAGTGATACAGATAGCCGTACCGTAGGTGCTACCACAACGGAGGGGTATCTGTTGAGAGGCCAGACAAACGTGTGGTTCCTGAAGAGTGGCAGCAGCCTTTTCAGTGGTCCTTAGCGCAATATAAGTTGGTGGCAGTAGAATCGTGAAGAACGATTCAACAACCAAGATCGCATAAAATATTTCTTTATTTAAGACAATTGGTTTCAGTAGACTTTGCTGTCATCCTCAGGTCTTAAGCTGAACCTCATGCTGTCTGTTGAAATCAGTTGTCTTAAGTAAAGAAGTATTTTATGCGATCTTGGCTGTTGCATTTACCAGTTTCTTTGGATATAGAAATGATAATTAAATAGACACCCTAGCTGCAGACAGGCGTTGATGTACATCATTGGGGACATGTTGAAAATGTGTGCCCCGACCTGGACTCGAAGCCGGGATCTCCTGCTTACATGGCAGACGCTCTATGCATCTGAGCCACCGAGGACACAGATGAGTAGCGCGACTGCAGGGACTTATCCCTTGCACGCTCCCCGTGAGATCCACATTCCCAACATGTCAACACCACTACGTTCGCAGTGCGCCTAATAGATGTTTGCCCATCATACTCATTACTCGTGGCAGATTAATCTACCAAGTCCCGTACGAGTTCGGGCATAGCGTGTGCGTTCGCACAAGAAGGTCAATGGCCGGGAAGCCATATTTTAACTATATATGACGGTAGTATCTGTTCCCGAAAGAACAGTTACCGTGGATGACCATGCAGCTTGCTAGAAATGAAATGATAATTAAATAGACACCCTAGCTGCAAACAGGCGTTGATGTACTTCATTGGGCAAACATCTATTAGGCGCACTGCGAACGTAGTGGTGTTGACATGTTGGGAATGTGGATCTCACGGGGAACGTGCAAGGGATAAGTCCCTGCAGTCGCGCTACTCATCTGTGTCCTCGGTGGCTCAGATGCATAGAGCGTCTGCCATGTAAGCAGGAGATCCCGGCTTCGAGTCCAGGTCGGGGCACACATTTTCAACATGTCCCCAATGATGTACATCAACGCCTGTTTGCAGCTAGGGTGTCTATTTAATTATCATTTCATTTCTAGCAAGCTGCATGGTCATCCATGGTAACTGTTCTTTCGGGAACAGATACTACCGTCATATATATATATCACTATACTACCGTCATATATATATATATATATATATATATATATATATATATATATATATACACATACATACATAGTGGCATGGACTCGACTAATGTCTGAAGTAATGCAGGAGGAAATTGATGCCATGAATCCTGCAGGGCTATCCACAAACCTGTAAGAGTACGAGGGAGTGGAGAACTCTTCTGAACAGCACGTTGCAAGGCATTCCAGATATGCTCAACAATATTCGACTCTGGAGAGTTTGGTGGCCAGCGAAGGTGTGTAAACTCAGAAGAGTGTTCCTGGATCCACTCTGTATCAGTTCCGTTCCACTCTGTAGCAATTCCGAACGTGTGGGGTGTCGCACTGTGCTACTGTGGAATTGCGCAAGTCCGTCGGAATGCAAAATGGACACGAATGGGTGCAGGTGATCAGGCAGGATGTGTAACCTGTCACAGTCGCATCTAGACGTGTTAATGGCTCCATATCACTCCAACTGCAAACGCCCCACATCATTACAGAACCTGCACCAGCTTGAACAGTCCCCTGCTGACATGCAGGGTCCATGGATTCAAGAGGTTCCGTCCGTATCCGTACACGTCCATCTGCTCGATACAATTTGAAACGAGACACGTCCGACCAGGCAACTGGTTTCCAATCATCAACAGCCCAATGTCGGTGTTGACGGGCCCCAGCGAGGCGCAAAGCTTTGTGTCGTGCAGTCATCAAGGGTACACGAGTGGGTCTTCGGCTCCGAAAGCCCATATCTATGATGTTTCGGTGGTGGTTCGCACACTGACACTTGTTGATGGTCCGGCATTGCATCTGAAATAATTTGTGGGTAAGTTGCACTTTTGACACGTTGAACGATTCTCTTCAGTTGTCGTTTGTCCCGTTCTTGCAGGATATTTTTCCGGCCGCAGCGATGTCGGAGATTTGATGTTTCACCGGATTCCTGATATTCACGGTACACTCGTGAAACGGTCGTACGGGAAAATCCGCTCTTCATCACTATCTCGGAGATGCTGTGTCCCATCGCTCGTGCGCCGACTGTAACACCACGTCCAAGCTCACTTAAATGTTGATAACCTGCCATTGTAGCAGCAGTAACCGATCTAACAACTGCGCCAGACATTTGTTGTTTTATATAGGCGCTGCAGATCGCTGCGCCGCACTCTGCCTGATTACATACCTCTGTATACCAGTTTCTTTGGCGCTTCAGCGTAGAAGAACAGTGGTCGTACCACTCTTCCCTGGGGTACCCCTGACAACGACACCCTCGTCTCTGATGAACGCTCGCCGTCGAGGATAACGCACTGGAGTCTATAACTTAAGAAGTCTTCGAGCCTCTCACGCATCTGGGAATCTGTTCCATATGCACGTACTGTGACGCTACAACGCAGTCCTTGCTATGAATTTTTTCGCTTACTTAACAAATGAAACTGTTTGTATACGATGTATTGTCTAATGTAAATATGTATTGTAAATACTATGTTTAAATTATTTAATATTTAACACTGGCAAGTCAGGGCATATTTGGTTAAAGTCAGAGAGATTGTTTTGTCGTGCCTCTGGGCGCGGGAGCGCGCCAGCGGGCAGTAGTAGCAGTGACGCCGTGCTCGGAGTAAGACGTACAGTCGAGTGCTGCTATCCCTACCTGTGTTACATCTAACGGCTAGTGTGTGGATCTAAGTACGACGGGAAAGTAATGGTCGGTATATCTGGAAGCATGGCCGGGCAAGTTATTATGGATTAATGGGCATAGTGCTGAAGAAACGAAGGCTTAAATGTGAAGCCCAAGTCGCAACAGTAAAAGCCCGCTGCCACATTGTGTCGCCGCCGTGGACTTCCGTCGATCCACCGACAACGAGGGAAGTAAGATCTACGTAATTTTCGTAGGATAAAATTGTAGAAGGCTTGCCAGTGACTGCGCTTTTCTCTGAAGTTGAACAATTAATAACAAGCACTTTATAATCGAAGTGTTACAGTTAAATTCCACCCGACAATAACACCAAGTAAGTTCCTTCCGATCCTTACCTTACTGAAGCGAGTGCGTCACGCCATTATCAAGAGAAAATATGTTAATTATCAAATTATTTGAATAGACGGTGGCCGGCCGGTGTGGCCGAGCGGTTCTAGGCGCTTCAGTCTGGAGCCGCGCGACCGCTACGGTCACAGGTTCGAATCCTGCCTCGGGCATGGATGTGTGTCATGTCCTTAGATTAGTTAGGTTTAAGTAGTTCTAAGTTCTAGGGAACTGATGACGTGAGATGTTAAGTCCCATAGTGCTCAGAACCATTTGAACCATAGACGGTGAAGAGCAAATTTCAGACTGTTTTGAACGATTGGTTATCGTAGTTAATTGTTGCACTTAATAAGCTTACGCCAACCGTAGTAACTTAATAATACACTGAAGTAATAAATTTGATTATTAAGATTTATTTCAATGCATATTCAGCTGAAGTTAGTTCAAGGATATTTCATGAAACTATAAAGCTTATTCCACCTGACAATAGCCCCATTAATGAATTATTATCATTCAAAACATAGTTAATCAATTATTGGCAATATATTTCGTTATCAGTAGATTAAACTGTGCAAAGTACGTAATTTTAAAGACAGAACGACAGTCCATTATTCAAAATCTCGATAGATAATTATCTGTGTTGTCAGCATTGCACTTAGCTGACAAATTATGAACAAAATAATTATCAAAATACTTATTGAAAGTTAACCATTAATGTTTAAGTGTAGTTAGATTGTTATGACATTATTCTATATGACTACTGAGCCTGACACAGCATTTAGTAAAAGTTGCCGTTCCACCTGCTGCGCTACAATGAGGTAAACTTTATTTTTGACACAATTATTGACATACTTAACAGTACTATCGCTCATCAGTTGAGCTGGCGACCGATTTCTTAATTGCTATTACAACTTAATCATTTCTTTCGGCAAAATTTCCACTGGCAAAATTTATTTCCAAATTATTTCCATTATTTCATTTACCGATCGTTATTGAATGAAATTACTCATTCAATAACGATCAAGTTATAACGTCTCTTGTTTCCCGCGGAATAATCATTATTTACTACGGATTCGGATGCCTTATCCCGACACGGGTCAAAATTCATAATTCAAGGTCATTGTTAACTTGTAATTTCGCAAATCCCGGGAAGCAGGTGGGTGTTATAGTACTTTCGTTAATAGCCTGCAATGGGACACCGTATCAGTTGGTTTCCGGAAAACCGGAAAAATGGAAAGTGTTTGTTATCCTTCATCCATTGTTCGCACTACATCATGTCAGAAAGGGGCAAGCTGAGTTTCGCACGAGCGTTGCTTTCTAAACTCATGTTGATTCGTGGACATAAGTTTCTCGGTCCCAAGAAAATTTACTATATACCCGTAGTATTATACACCCATAGTAGTCACTCCAAATCTCTACGAATCCCGGTAAATTGGTCTTCGGCGCTAATACGAGACATGAGTGTGAGGTAGCGGGCCCCTCCAGACAGTGGTGGCCGCCGCCTGGGAGCTGTTCCCGGGCTGCAGCCGCGCCGTTGGCAACTTGCGCGGCCTGGCGGGCCGGCTGGCGAAGTGGGCCTTATCACGTCTCGCCGCTTGGCTGATTCGCAGACCGGGCCAGCGCCCCCGCATTATCGCGGCCACTTGTGCAAGTCTCCGCCGACTCACCCGTAATTCCGGGGCGCTCTCTCACCCTCTTCTCTTGCCCTCCTTCCAGACCTGGCCATTCACTCGCCGAGACCGGCTCGCAGATTACTCCCTCCCTCCCTCCCTCCCTCCTCCCCCAAACCTCCAGCCCTGCTGATCTGACAAGTGCGCCAGCCGCAGCCGGGATCACCTGCGTCACGAGCCGGTAGTGTCAAGTTCCAGGGCGAGCCAAGTACCTCTAAGACGCTGGATCCGTAGTCTGAGTAGGCTGCTTCACTGCTGCAACAGTTCATCCCAGATCTGGTTTGAATGTTACAAACAACTGGAAAAAATAATATAAAAACAAATGTACTTCTACTATCATGAGTACAATTTCAGATGCTCCCCTAAACAAAACAGGAGCAAAATTCAACAGCTTGAGATGCACTACACTGACGAAAAAAGAAAAAGGAATACCAGTAACCAGCTAATGTCGATTTATTAAATTTTAGGAATATAAATATATATACATAAAATATAGGCATTGTAATTCTGTGAGAGACAGCAAAGGACTTGGAAGAGCAGCTGAACGGAATGGACAGTGTCTTGAAAGGAGGATATAAGATGAACATCAACAAAAGCAAAACGAGGATAATGGAATGTAGTCGAATTAAGTCGGGTGATGTTGAGGGAATTAGATTAGGAAATGAGACACTTAAAATAGTAAAGGAGTTTTGCTATTTGGGGAGCAAAATAACTCAAGATGGTCGAAGTAGAGAGGATATAAAATGTAGACTGGCAATGGCAAGGAAAGCGTTTCTGAAGAAGAGAAATTTGTTAACATCGAGTATAGATTTAAGTGTCAGGAAGTCGTTTCTGATAGTATTTGTATGGAGTGTAGCCATGTGTGGAAGTGAAACATGGACGATAAATAGTTTGGACAAGAAGAGAATAGTAGCTTTCGAAATGTGGTGCTACAGAAGAATGCTGAAGATTAGATGGGTAGATCACATAACTAATGAGGATGTATTGAACAGAATTGGGGAGAAGAGGAGTTTGTGACACAACTTGACCAGAAGGAGGGATCGGTTGGTAGGAAATGTCCTGAGGCATCAAGGGACCGCAAATCTAGCACTGAAGGGCAGCGTGAAGGGTAAAAATCGTAGAGGGAGACCAAGACATGAATACACTAAGCAGATTCAGAAGGATGTAGATTGCATTAAGTACTGGGAGATGAAGAAGCTTGCACAGGATAGAGTAGCATGGAGAGCTGCATCAAACCAGTCTCAGGACTGAAGACCACAACAACAACAACAACGTAACATATGTTAGTAAATAACTTTAGAAGTTCACCGATTTAAGTAAGCGTGATATGTGAATTGCTCGTACATTAATAATAGGTGTAACCCCCATACTGTTGAATGTAAGCATGCAAACGTATATGAATTGTGATGTACAGGTGCCGGGTGTCAGTTTGTGGGATGGAGTTCCATGCCTTTTGCACTTGGTCAGTCAATACAGGGACGGTTAATCCTGGAGTTGTCGTCCGATGATGTCACATATGTGCTCGACTGGAGAAAGATCTGGCAATCGACCAGGCCAAGACAACATGTCTACAGATTAAAACTGTGTGCCGGACCGAGACTCGAACTCGGGACCTTTGCCTTTCACGGGCAAGTGCTCTACCAACTGACCTACCCAAGCGCAACTCACACCTCGTCCTCACAGGTTTACTTCTGCCAGTACCTCGTCTCCTACCTTCCAAACTTTACAGAAGCTCTCCTGCGAACCTTGCAGAACTAGCACTCCTGAAAGAAAGGATATGGCGGAGACATGGCTTAGCCACAGCCTGGGGGATCTTTCCAGAATGAGATTTTCACTCTGCAGCGGAGTGTGCGCTGATATGAAAGCTGTGAGGACGGGGCGTGAGTCGTGCTTAGGTAGCTCAATTGGATGCTGGCACGGTAACTCAGCGTGTTCGGTCAGCGGGTTATCTGCCCTCTGTAATAAAAAAACTGAGTGAATGGATCAATAACGAAATTCAACGGGCGTCAGGTTACGTCCGCCATGAACTATTGAAACGAAGAATAACGAACAAAAGGAGATTACAAAAAACAAAAAAACAAAAAATTAAAATTGGTATAGCACTTGCCCGCGAAAGGCAAAGGTCCCGAGTTCGAATCTCGGTCCGGCACACAGTTTTAATCTACCAGGATGTTTCATATCAGCGCCCACTCCGCTGCAGAGTGAAAATCTCTTTCTGGGAACATGTCTACACTCGGTAGTGTAGTATTACTTAAACATCGATAGCTGACACAAACGCTATTATCGATATTGTCCTTAAAAGATATCGAAATGGTGAGTGACTATCGATTGTTCCGTGGAATATAACAAATAAAAAATTGCTTTCTAAGAATTTATGTTGATTAAAGATAACAATACAAGATAATAAAATTTTGTGTTATAAAAAGTAAGGTATTTAAACGGTTCTCCTTCAGTCAGTTTCGTTTTTCATTCATTATTTCTCCTGCCTTGGAGAAAACCCTGTCTGCAGGAACTAAAGTCTCTGGACAACACAAATATTTAGTGGTAATTCACTCAACATACTATTACATTTGTCTATTACAGGTTTTTCAAAATATGGAATCACTGACTGGTGTAACGACATCGACGTTACGCCGTTGCTGATTAGGCAAAGAAAGTACATCACCCGATTTCAAACTGGTAGATGTATCAGTAGACGAATTAGCACTGCTCGTGGATGTTTCTGGTTCAGGTATTATTCTTGATGTTGATGAGACTATATCAGGATACTCTTTCTGAAGTAATTGCGCCGTTTTGTCTGCCTCTTGAAATATCCTAATATCCTGAAACAAAGTTTTTTAAACCTAGTATCTAATAATGTTGCAAGCATGTTAACAGTACGTGTGTTAAATGGCTTCAGTCTTTCGCTGACTGATTTAATTTAGGAATCCAGAACACTTCGTGCTTTATTAGTAATTAAGGTGCTTTCCAAGTCTGAGAAATTGGCAGAAATACCTCGTATAAGAAGTATAATTAAGGACGCAGTGACGTATGGCTCCCCTGAGATTGCTGTTGTTGCTACTTAAAAAGGTTCAAGAAGGCCTAATATCTCTTGTATAGCTAAGGAATTTTCTGCTGTGAGGGAACGCGGTGCTTTTCAACTTTCATTGATAGCAAAAGCAAGCTCAGTTCCTACTTCCAAAATTCTATTGAGCATGTAGTACGAGCTGCTCCATCGAGTCGGCACCTCTTGTATTAGTTTCCATTATTTTTGTTTGCTGTTTTTTGAGCGTTGCGCAGTTTGTCACTGGCTAGTGTAGAGTTATGAAAGAAAGTAACAAGAACCTTTGTTTTCAATAAATTTTCGGACGTTGATTCCACTTTGAAACAATCTTTTACTGTTAAGTTGATTCAGTGGGTAAAACAGGGAGAATGTCCAATCCGTAAGATTTCAGCAGTTTTTTTCATAAGTGCAGCGTTGTCTGTCACAGCTACTGGTCAGCCATGCAATGCTGCTACCTTAGGTGTGCACGCCTGCTGATGCACTGCAGCAGATATGGTATAACTGCACACGGAACTAAGAAGGTATAGTGAAATCGCACTGAAGAGAACAGGGGTGTTTCTCAGTAGACTTGACACAGAATACACAATAATAGGGCCATCACTCTACTGTAGTGCTGCAGCTACTACATCGCTGATGTCGACATAAAGTGTGTAGCTTGTAGAAGTTTTCTTCGGAGTTTCGCCGTTCGGCGAGGGAAGCGCACGGAGAGGTGTAAAGAGCCCAATGGTGATGACAGGTACAGGGTGTTTCAAAAATGACCGGTATATTTGAAACGGCAATAAAAATTAAACGAGCAGCGATAGAAATACACCGTTTGTTGCAATATGCTTGGGACAACAGCACATTTTCAGGCGGACAAACTTTCGAAATTACAGTAGTTACAATTTTCAACAACAGATGGCGCTGCAAGTGATGCGTAAGCGTGTGCTGTTCACAACGTGCAAGTGTGCTGTAGACAACATGGTTTATTCCTTAGAACAGAGGATTTTTCTGGTGTTGGAATTCCACCGCCTGGAACACAGTGTTGTTGCAACAAGACGAAGTTTTCAACGGAGGTTTAATGTAACCAAAGGACCGAAAAGCGATACAATAAAGGATCTGTTTGAAAAATTTCAACGGACTGGGAACGTGACGGATGAACGTGCTGGAAAGGTAGGGCGACCGCGTACGGCAACCACAGAGGGCAACGCGCAGCTAGTGCAGCAGGTGATCCAACAGCGGCCTCGGGTTTCCGTTCGCCGTGTTGCAGCTGCGGTCCAAATGACGCCAACGTCCACGTATCGTCTCATGCGCCAGAGTTTACACCTCTATCCATACAAAATTCAAACGCGGCAACCCCTCAGCGCCGCTACCATTGCTGCACGAGAGACATTCGCTAACGATATAGTGCACAGGATTGATGACGGCGATATGCATGTGGGCAGCATTTGGTTTACTGACGAAGCTTATTTTTACCTGGACGGCTTCGTCAATAAACAGAACTGGCGCATATGGGGAACCGAAAAGCCCCATGTTGCAGTCCCATCGTCCCTGCATCCTCAAAAAGGCCGCCATTTCTTCCAAAGGAATCATTGGCCCATTTTTCAGATCCGAAACGATTACTGCATCACGCTATCTGGACATTCTTCGTGAATTTGTGGCGGTACAAACTGCCTTAGACGACACTGCGAACACCTCATGGTTTATGCAAGATGGTGCCCGGCCACATCGCACGGCCAACGTCTTTAATTTCCTGAATGAATATTTCGATGATCGTGTGATTGCTTTGGGCTATCCGAAACATACAGGAGGCGGCGTGGATTGGCCTCCCTATTCGCCAGACATGAACCCCTGTGACGTCTTTCTGTGGGGACACTTGAAAGACCAGGTGTACCGCCAGAATCCAGAAACAATTGAACAGCTGAAGCAGTACATCTCATCTGCATGTGAAGCCATTCCGCCAGACACGTTGTCAAAGGTTTCGGGTAATTTCGTTCAGAGACTACGCCATATTATTGCTACGCATGGTGGATATGTGGAAAATATCGTACTATAGAGTTTCCCAGACCGCAGCGCCATCTGTTGTTGAAAATTGTAACTACTGTAATTTCGAAAGTTTGTCTGCCTGAAAATGTACTGTTGTCCCAAGCATATTGCAACAAACGGTGTATTTCTATCGCTGCTCGTTTAGTTTTTATTGCCGTTTCAAATATACCGGTCATTTTTGAAACACCCTGTAAGTAAAGGCGGGGAGAGACACAGCAGTGCTTGTACCCTCACTCGTTTTAACTATATATTTCTCTAAGACGCACATCAAAGCACGTTGTTTATATACTCAGACGACAGCATCACAGAAATAGTAAGCTACGACCAGCTGATTTTGCGATGCTGTATTAATTTTGGTTAAGACGGTGTTGGGGTTCGCATTCGTTTCTCACTTGTTATGCTGTTATCGTACAAGCTCGAAATGCACCTCTAAGGTGTAAACCATGGTCGGTCGGCTATAAATGGCGCGCAGCAGTAACAATGTTTTGAGAAACCCAGGAAATGAATCTGCATGTAGCTTATAAGAATCAGAAACTGATTATTAAAGTGATTATTACGCGCAAGTCTGTCAATAAATATAGCATACAAATGCAGAAAGTGACCTTTGTTATTTAGTTAGTGAGAAGTAAATAGTAAAACAGCAAAAACATTCTTCGGCAGAGTATTATCTATTCCATTATTTACAAATGATATACGTAGAACAAGAAAACAAGAGGCAAAAAGAATGTTGGCTAATGAGAAATTTTGAATAAAAGTGAAATTTTCTATTGGCGCCGTAAGAACCGAATTTAAAGTATGCAATATAAATGAAAGAATTGCTGTAAGTTAACAGCAGCGAAAACAGCATATTGGAGGAACGAGTGACTACCGACTGGTGAGTTTGATTCTGACTTCCTAAGTAGGCACATGTTGATTGTAACGGACATCTTCAAATATGTATTGCCATTTTGATGTTTGTGATCAGGTAGTATCTGTGGAGCCTCAGTAGGGCAGGTTTGAGAATGAACTGGTTCGAAACTAGTCGCCAAAAATGTGAACTGAAACTGGGACGCGTCATGAAATAGATGAGCCAGCTGACAAAGTGGAGACGATAACGAATTTGTTTACGGAGAATAGGGGCTGGAATCCCTGCCAGAACTATCAGATTTAAGATTACCACAGATTCCGTAACTCATTTCAGGCTTTGACACTTCTTTTTGAAGTTACCTCGCTCGATTGCTGGTTATGTCATTGCCAAAAAAGAAATGTGTGTGAAATCTTATGGGACTTAACTGCTAAGGTCATCAGTCCCTAAGCTTACACACTACTTAACCTAAATTATCCTAAGGTCAAACACACACACCCATGCCCAAGGGAGGACTCGAACCTCCGTCGGGACCAGCCGCATATGTCAATGCCAGTACAGCCTGTAATGACCTATACTTCGACGGATATTAACCGTAATCTTCCTTCTTTCCTTTTAGTAGAGAGCAGTATTGTATCCAAGGACTAGCAAAAAACTAAATTTCATCGACTTCTAGACCACAGATGGGGAGGGCAGTTAATGAAACGAAGGAATTTTGTTCACTCCCGTGACAGGTACGAGTTTTTATCTCAGCTGAATTACGGAGGGCAGAAAGGGGAGCCAGGAACTAGACTGCACTTAACAAAACACCGATGACATCTTAGTAGCTTGATGATTGTTATACGTCATTTATCTACAGGCCGGCAAGTACACTTGTACAGTAAAATCGAACCACCACGAAGGAGTTGTGCGACATAAAGGAAGGTTGGTAGGCGTGTTTGTACATCTAAAATGCGATGTCTATTCATATTTCGTGCCAGTCGTGCTAAGAGTGGCGGTACTGGCGCCACTATGAGGATGCAGATAATTGTTGCTTTAACCCTGTGGTGCATGAATTTCACTGCAGTGGACAACTTTTAATGGTCAGTTCTCTGTCGTTTTCAATCAGTCATGAGGCTGCAAATGCATGCATGACACGACACCAGTAGGGAGTGCCAACTGCAGTAAACTGTGTGCATTTGCAGCCTCAGCACTGATTGAAAACGCCAAAGAAGCGACCATTAACAGCTGTCCACTGTAGTGGACGCTATGCGCCACAGGGTTAAATACACTTTGTAACGGGCATGCGTCTTAGTCACCTGGACGTGGTGAGTTGATGTTAGTCAAGAATGCCTTTAAAGCGACAAAGACGTCATTGGCAACACCTCACTGAGTTCGAACGAGGTAGCGAAATGAGAAGCTGCATGTTCCTTCTGCGATACTGGAGAAATACTTGGCAGGAATGAAGCGACTATACATGACTGCAGGCAGCGGTGGTCTCGAGAATGTACGGTCGCAAGAAGACATGGCTTCAGATGACCACGTGGCGCTACCGAGAGGGAAGACCGACGTATTCGGCGTATGGCTGTGGCGCATCGTACTGCATGTGCAGCAGCAATTTGAGCAGCACTCGGCACCACAGTAACACAACGAACTGTTACAAATCGGTTACTTCAAGAATAGTTCTGAGCCAGAAGCAAGGCAGCGTTCCATCCAAGGACCCCAAACCACCGTAGTTTGCGACTTCAATTGTGGCAAACGAGAGCTCATTGGAGGGCAGGGTGCAGGCCTATTGTGTTTTCTAATGGAAGCTATTTCTGCCTCGATGTTAGTGAAAGCCAATCTTGGTTACGAGCAAGCCAGCTGATGACCTGCAACCAATCTGGCTTCGTGCTATACACACTTAAACCACACCTGGCGTTATGGTCAGGGGTGCAATTTCGTACGACAGCTGGAGCAGTCTCCTGGTTATTCCACGCATCCTGACTGCAAATTTGTACGTCAACCCGGTGATTCAACCTGTTATGTCCCTATTCATGAGCAGCATTCCTAGAGGTGTTTTCCAATAGGACAATTCTCGCCCACATTTCGCTGTTGTAACCCAACATGCTCTACAGAGTGTCGAAATGTGGCCTTGGCCTGTTCGAAGAAAAGGTCTGTCTCCAATCGAGCACATATTGGACATCATTGGACGAGAATTCCACAGTCATCCACAACCAGCACTAACCGTCCTCGTATTGACTGAGCAAGTGCAACAGTCATAGAACTCCATCCCACAAACTGACATCCGACACCTGTACAACATAATGCATGCCCCTTTGCGTTCTTGCATTCAACATTCTGGCGGCTACACCTGTTATTAATGTACAACCATTCCACATTTCCAATGACTTGTCTCGCATTTAACATCTGATCGTGTTATGTGAATCACTTAAATTTGTTACATAGACAAATATTTTCCTGAACTTTCATTATTCTATGTTACTTATTTTTTGGTATTGCGATTTTTTTCCGTCAGTATATAAGTCACACCATCAGTGGACTACTTGTAGTAGTACGCTTCTCGAATCTTGCTGGTAATTCCAGAGCCCTTTGCCCCTTCGGTGACTATAATACCACTATCACATCGCATAGCTTTCAAATCAAAACGCACTTGCGCACGCTCATACGCACGTACGCACACACACACACACACACACACACACAAACACACACACGCATACAAACACGTACGCACACAGACACACAAACACAAACACACGGACACACAAAACTACTGGATGTTCGACAACTGCTCTTTTTTCACAAATCTGCTTTGTCTTCTTAGTCCACCGTCTGGAGACAGCTGAATGTCCCACTAACAGATGAAATCATAGACCGTAAGGTCAATGGATGAAATAATTGTAGATAGAATGTTTGTTTGGAGAAATGCCTTGTCTAAGATTTTACACACAGATATAAGAGTGTGGATAGATGTTATCACCGAAAGGCACCCAAGTCTTGCTAAGAAATATAAAATCAAACGCACCTCTACAGTATACGCAGTGTTAAAGCGAAAATGGAACACATACCTCTATGCAAGGAAACGACAAATATTTAGAAGCCACTCAGAAAAAAATCCCTCTGTTATCAGGGGAATCGCCGTTAACGCGATAAACCTCGACCAAGTTTAGCGACCAGATTAGAATGTTTTCCCTGGCTCTATACTTTTGCCTGCCTTGTTGGACACTCGATATCATTCTTCACCAAACTCAAGGTCACCGATATAAAGGAATTTATCCACTATTTATCGTAGCAAGAATGGAGACTTAAACCTCATCTAGGAAATATATATGGACCGTCAGTGCACAATTATCTACCTGTGAATCTCGAGACTGGTTAAGAAAGGAAAAAAACGAATTTATCAGTAACATCATCTCCTAACGGAGTAAGATGTTCGATAAATCATTTTAAGTTTAAAAAGAAAAAGAATAAAAGGAAAGACTGTTCTGACAACATACAGAGAATGCAACACAGACAAATTTTCCTTTGGTCTATCTTCGTATTCTTTCTTCTTTGTTATTGTTGTCATTATTATTATTATTATTATTATTATTATTATTATTATTATTATAAGTTCAAAGGAAGGAAGCAAATTGATTTTCATGTGAATAAAAGGTTATAAAACCCTGTAATTCTCATAGTTCAATAAAAAATTAATTAATTTATTAAAAAAACTGGCTAAGTCATATGAGCTGTCTCTCTGATATGATAGTGTTTATTGACAGATCTACTATCAGTAAAACCAAAAACAGTGCATAATTTTACGTGAAACATTCCCTTAGAAAAATTATAAATACTGTGCTTAAACTGACACGCAATATTTTTAGCGCAACGCAATCTGAACTTCAAAAATCCCTACAAAAGAATGGCCCTGACTAACAATAACCTATACCTTTCATGAATCACTTACCTAACAAAAATCTTCATTACTCAAAATACTGCAATACAGCGTGCGCCAATACTGCCAGCTGAATAAAATATTCTAACTACTGAAGGCACTAACTACTGATAGGCATAGTTAGCAAATTGAAGATTTTGATAGAGAACAAACAATGTATTTACCTTAATAGTGTTCAAAAGTCATTATATATATATATATATATATATATATATATATATATATATATATATATATATATATATATATGAGTTCAAGACATCCAGTCTTACAAATTTACTGTCTCTGATGGACACACGTCCAGATCATCCGCTCTAAAACTCCGCCATCTCTCTCCCCACATCCACAACTGCTGGCGGCTCACCTCCAACTGCGCAACGCTACGCGCTGTTAACAGCCAACTGCCCAACACTACAATAGCAAATAACAACAATGCAAACCAGCCACAGACTGCACACAGCACAGTCAGTGATTTTCATATAGAGCGCTGCATGGCGTTACCAACATAAAAACTTAAACACCCTATTTACATACGTACGCAGTACTTGTAAGTGTCTCGGATATTGAACCGGTACAGGCACCTGCTTCCGTTATCCTCTTTAATATCAATTTAAGATGACAATTCTATCTATATTTTTAGTTGAGTTACGACAGTTTGAAAATAGTTCGAAACTGTTGTTCATTAGTGCATGATTGCCTCCTTGCATCCAGGGTCGATTTTAAAGATGTCACATTAAATATACACTCCTGGAAATTGAAATAAGAACACCGTGAATTCATTGTCCCAGGAAGTGGAAACTTTATTGACACATTCCTGGGGTCAGATACATCACATGATCACACTGACAGAACCACAGGCACATAGACACAGGCAACAGAGCATGCACAATGTCGGCACTAGTACAGTGTATATCCACCTTTCGCAGCAATGCAGGCTGCTATTCTCCCATGGAGACGATCGTAGAGATGCTGGATGTAGTCCTGTGGAACGGCTTGCCATGCCATTTCCACCTGGCGCCTCAGGTGGACCAGCGTTCGTGCTGGACGTGCAGACCGCGTGAGACGACGCTTCATCCAGTCCCAAACATGCTCAATGGGGGACAGATCCGGAGATCTTGCTGGCCAGGGTAGTTGACTTACACCTTCTAGAGCACGTTGGGTGGCACGGGATACATGCGGACGTGCATTGTCCTGTTGGAACAGCAAGTTCCCTTGCCGGTCTAGGAATGGTAGAACGATGGGTTCGATGACGGTTTGGATGTACCGTGCACTATTCAGTGTCCCCTCGACGATCACCGGTGGTGTACGGCCAGTGTAGGAGATCGCTCCCCACACCATGATGCCGGGTGTTGGCCCTGTGTGCCTCGGTCGTATGCAGTCCTGATTGTGGCGCTCACCTGCACGGCGCCAAACACGCATACGACCATCATTGGCACCAAGGCAGAAGCGACTCTCATCGCTGAAGACGACACGTCTCCATTCGTCCCTCCATTCACGCCTGTCGCGACACCACTGGAGGCGGGCTGCACGATGTTGGGGCGTGAGCGGAAGACGGCCTAACGGTGTGCGGGACCGTAGCCCAGCTTCATGGAGACGGTTGCGAATGGTCCTCGCCGATACCCCAGGAGCAACAGTGTCCCTAATTTGCTGGGAAGTGGCGGTGCGGTCCCCTACGGCACTGCGTAGGATCCTACGGTCTTGGCGTGCATCCGTGCGTCGCTGCGGTCCGGTTCCAGGTCGACGGGCACGTGCACCTTCCGCCGACCACTGGCGACAACATCGATGTACTGTGGAGACCTCACGCCCCACGTGTTGAGCAATTCGGCGGTACGTCCACCCGGCCTCCCGCATGCCCACTATACGCCCTCGCTCAAAGTCCGTCAACTGCACATACGGTTCACGTCCACGCTGTCGCGGCATGCTACCAGTGTTAAAGACTGCGATGGAGCTCCGTATGCCACGGCAAACTGGCTGACACTGACGGCGGCGGTGCACAAATGCTGCGCAGCTAGCGCCATTCGACGGCCAACGCCGCGGTTCCTGGTGTGTCCGCTGTGCCGTGCGTGTGATCATTGCTTGTACAGCCCTCTCGCAGTGTCCGGAGCAAGTATGGTGGGTCTGACACACCGGTGTCAATGTGTTCTTTTTTCCATTTCCAGGAGTGTAGTTCCAGAACATTGGGATTATGTTTTGCTTTGTGAATATTAGCGTGTGCTACCAAGCATCGATGCTTATTCAATTAATGTATACCAGAAATAGCTACATCAGAGAAACCAACTGCACGCTGATTGCCGATATCGGCGCAGTAACCACACAGGTACTGCTGTTGACCCACTTGCATGCAGAAACGTGTTCAGTGCCAACAACCTATTGCATCGCTGCCTGACGCAGAGTGGTCGGTTGCACGTTCGCTGATTCAGTTTCACGCCGCTGATGTAATAGTCTGAATTCCAGCGAGCTGGAGAGTGCAAATAGCCGAGGCTGCCGGACGCGTAACTCGCATCTGTAACGCCGTTTCTCACAGCTGTTAACAGGCGCGAGTGCGCATCAGCGCGCTATTGCTGGCAGGACCACCGATGTTCGTAACTACAGATGCAGCAGTGGGCGCAATGCTGCACTGCGGGATTGACCCCTGGACGCTAACGCGGCAGCAAATTGTCAGCGTATCTAGTAAATACGACTGCACTGAACCCGTTCGCTCGGTTTCGATGTCTTTACTCTCTCTCTGCCTTGCATCACTCAGCAGTCTCACTGCTCTCTTGCTCAAAGCTTGCAGTGGAAGCGATTTGCCGTGGCTTTCCACTTTCTATATCTACATTCTACAAGCCACCTTACAGTTCTCTGCCATACGCGAACGGCGAGCGGTACGTCTCCGTATAACCCGCTTGTCATTTCAAGAGACGTATGTGGGCTGATTCAATCTGTCGCTCTACTCATCTTGGCAGATGCACTCTCAGAATCTTAACAATCTCCATGATGCGTAACCGCTCTCTTGCAGCATTTGCCACTGAAAGTAATTGACCATTATCGTAACGATTTTGTAGTTATCTAATGAACCCGTGACTTAACATGTTGCTCATGTCTCTGTCTCTCTTCTATCTCCGTCTCTCGCTCTTTCTCCCTCCCTCCCTCCCTCCCCCCATCTCTCTCTCTCTCTCTCTCTCTCTCTCTCCCCCCACCCCTCTCTCTCTCTCTCTCTCCTCTTCGTCATCAGCCTTCTGCGTGGTTTGATACGCTTCGCCAAAAATTTATCTCTTGTCGTGCATTTGCATCCTGCGTGTTAAATTATTTAATTATTTGTTGCATATATTGCAATTCCCGTCTTCCTCTACAGTTTTTACCCTCTACAACTCTCTCTCTCGTACAATGGAAGTTATTCCCTAATGCCTTAACATTTGTCGTATCATCCTGCCTCTTCCTCTTGCCAGTGTTTTCCAAACAGTCCTTTTCTCATCGATCCTGCGGAGAACTACTTGTCTTTTCAGACCACCTAGTTTTCAACATTCTTCTAGCATCAGATCTCAAATGCTTCGACTCTCTTCCGCTTTTTTCACAGTACATGCTTCACTAGCGTATTGTGCTGTGGTTCAAACGTACATTCTTAAAACTTCCTTCCTCAAATTAACCCCTGTGTTTGATACAAGTACACATTTTTTGGTCCTAAATGCTCTTTTTACCAGTGCTGGTCAGCTTTTGAAGTCCTTCTTGCTTCCAACATGGGATATTTTGCTGCCTAGGTAGCACAATTTCTTAACTTCGTCTACTTCGCGCTCAGCTTTTCTGATAAGTTTCTTGCTGTCCTCGTTTCTGCTGCTTCTCATTACTTTTGTCTTTCTTCGATTTACTCTCAATCCATGCTCTATTCACATTAGACTTTTCATTCAATTCATCAGATCCTGTAATTATTGCTCGCTTTTACTGAGGACAGCAGTGTTATCTGCGAATCTTACCGTTGATATCCATTCACCCTGAATTTTAATCCCTCTCTTGAACCTTTGCTTTATTTCCGTCATTGCTTCTTTGATGTATAGATTAAACAGCAGGGGGGAAATACTACATCTCTGTCTTACACCCTTTTTAATCCGAACACTTCGTGCTTCCATTCTCATTGTTCCCTACTGGTTCGTCTGAACATTGTTTTGGAAATTTGTGGTAAGATCTTGTGAGACCAAACTGCTAAGGTCATCGGTCCCTAAGCTTGCGCAATACTCAACCTAACTTAAAATAACTTACACTAAAGACAACACAGACACCCATGCCGGAGGGAGGACTCGAACCTCCGACGGAGGAAGCCCCGCGGACCGTGAACAGACCTCTTACGCCGCGCATCTACCCCGAGCGGCGTGAACATTGTATATTACCTTTATTTCCCTATAGGTTACCTCTATTTCTCCCAGAATTTCGAACATCTCGTATCATTTTACGGTGTCTAACGCTTTTTCCAGGTCGAAAAATCCCATGAACCTGTCTTGATTTTTCTCCATTCTTGCTTCCATCATTAACCGCGTCAGGACTGGTTGACCTTTCCTAAACCAAACTGATCCTCTCCTCAGAGCTGCTAAATTTTCTTTTCCAATCTTCTGTACATTATTCTTGTCAGCAACCTGCATGCATGAGCTGTTAAGCTGACTGTGCTATAGTTTTCCCACTTACAGCTGCTCTTGCTATTTTCGCAACTAAGTGGATGACATTATTAAGAAAATCTGATGGTATTTTACCATTGTCATAGATTCTACACATCAGATTGTTTAGCCGTTTGGTTGTCACTTCTCCCAATGGTCGTAGAAATTTACATGGATATCCTTCTACCTTATTTGTTTCCAAGTCTTCCAGACCTCTTTTAACTTCTGACTCTAATACTGCAGCCGCTATCTCTTCCATATCGACTCCAATTAAGGGCAGACACTGTAGGGGAAATCCCAAGCGCTGGAAGGGAACTGCCATTCTACACCAAATCCTGCAAATATTAAGTGGAGGCTCTCCAAGCCAACACTTCGCTTGGTGGCCATTCAAAAAGATCTCCTATCGCCTCAGCTTTTGTATCTAAAATGCAGCGATTTATTTTCACCTGGCTCGTTAACCATTTGCAACTTCCAGAGAAGCATCATGAGTGGGAATTTCGAGTAAAACCTACCCATTTCTCTGGTTGCCATGTTAAATTTTGCTTCTTTCGCCAAAACATAGCGTAGTTTACACAGTATCACTACACTTACATATTGTGGAGATACAGTTGCAAAAGAATTCTGAGAAAGCGGTTTACTAAGTTTATTAAGTGAAGAACTGAGGAAAATCAAGGTCATCATCTTATGAAAAAGCTCATTCCCGGTACAAAGTAAACGTCTTCACTTGCGTTGTTCCAAAACCCATAGCATTTCATATCGCAAAATACTCTGCGTGCTATTATTTGCCAAAATTTCATTTCGATATCTCGAACCTTTTATGAAATATGAGGAACGTTGTGGATATTTCACTCTGGCTTTATCGCTGGCGTGACGCGATAGCACATGATGGTTCTACGTCAGATCAGTTTTCTCGAGATTGGTGACAGATAAAGACCTCCAACCAAGTCTAAAGAAGAATTTGGTATGTTAGCTAAATTTCATACACTGTAACATATTATGTAATATGCACCAAACGTAAAATAATAGGGACCTCTGTTTTTCATTACAAAATTTTTCGAATTTCGCGCAGTGTCTTACTTCCACGTAAATATCACAATAACGACATACTGGGCACATCATAATGAACCTGACATATAAAGCTGTAGGTAAAGCAAAAATGAGGTTTTTATCGAATAGTTTCTGCAAAATCGTTTGAGAATAACTGCAGAGCATGCGCCTCGGTTCTGTCATCGACAACCGGCTGAAAGGTCCCCTTCTGAATAAAGAAATGAAGTCGCCGAGCGTTTTGGACGAAAATTCGTCACTGTGCATCGGCCACCATACCATACGTGGGCTATACAACCTGCAATATGGCCATCACCCTCGCACTCTGCTGCAGTTGGAACGCCTGGCGTGGCTACACTCTCTCCACTGCACTGGCGCTGCGGTTCCGATGAGTTTGGCGAAGGCGTGCTCCGCCACCCAGGGTCAATGCACCCCACTAAGATGTCGTTGCGATGGCTGTGTCAGTTCTGGCTGCATTTCTGACCCCACAACCAACCAGCTCAAACCCAGGTCCTTCGCCTGAAATCCAAACATGCAGACCGCTTTGCTACGGTGGAAAGTTCATAACCACACTTTTCAGAATAACTGTTGTATGCCAACGGCCTTGGCGCAGTGGACACACTGCGCTGTTGTGCTTGGCTAGGACTGGGTGGGTGACTGTCGGGACCTTGCGGCGGCGCGGTTCCTTCCGTCCCTTTACCTGTGAACATTGTCTCAGCAGATCATCAGCAGGGATGCCGAGCGAATCCTACTCTACTTCGACGTGAACCAGGCTGCAATTAAAGTCACTAATCTACGTTTCGGGAGAAAGTTTTCACACGAAATGAAAGGTTGGAAATTTTGTCCTCAATTAATATATTCTGAAACTTAGGTGAACAAGTATCACTGCCAAGCTCGTGCTAGTCTTAACAGTCAGTTACAATCCCTTTCGCCGGCCGCGGTGGTCTCGCGGTTCTAGGCGCTCAGTCCGGAACCGCGCGACTGCTACGGTCGCAGGTTCGAATCCTGCCTCGGGCATGGATGTGTGTGATGTCATTAGGTTAGTTAGGTTTAAGTAGTTCTAAGTTCTAGGGGACTGATGACCTAAGATGTTAAGTCCCATAGTGCTCGGAGCCAGTAAACTAGTACAATCCCTTTCACTCACGTTAGCAAGTTTATGGTGTTGCATTTCCCGAAAACGTAATAGCTACAAAAATACTGATTGTTTTTTATTGATAATGCTCGCTAAATATTAAGTCTGTCGGTACCAAAAGCAGTCACAGTTTTTAGCCACCGACCTGCTCAATACGCCACGCGGAATATACGTCTTTTCTCGTCACAAAATTCACTTAGAAATTCCGAAATTTCTACACACTCATCGGAATAATTATGTCGTCAGTTTACCACACTTTTAATTTATTAAACACTGCTAGATCCTGCAACTTATCGTTTCCTTCGGAACTACTACTACACACGTCCGAACTGTTACATGGCTAGGCTCCCACTCTTCTCTACCACCAGAGAAAGGCGCGCGAAGAATATTGCTTTACCATTGGTCAGTTTACTCAACAGCCAATCGCGACACAACATTCTCCCGCGTCAGTCCGTGCTTTCCATCAATAACCAATCGCAAAATAGTAAACCTAACGACTGCATTTTTTACCGACGTAATTATCTAATATTCTGAAGTTTTTCTTATGCATAAAGTTATTTACTATTGTTATTTATACCTAAATTAACTTTCCCTTTACCATAAACTTACTTTACAAATCTATTCTACAACAATCCCCTTTGTCCATATCCATACTTCTTCGAAATGTTCCCACACTAAATCCTACTACATAGCTCGTTAAACTATTATCTTCATATTAACCTTAAACCACACTCACGCATCATTCATACCGCTAAAACACATTTATAAAATTTTACATACACAAAAAGACATAACACTTTATGAAAATACTAGAACAGTTTATTAAAAACATACTGTTACTTTAGTGCACTCTAGTGGGCTTAATCGAAACTAAAATCGCAGTCCCCCCTATCCAATATTGTCCTCTGTCGGCTGATACATAAACTACGTGCGCCTCCAGTCTCGCGTCACCATCTGTCACTATACAGCTGTGAGACACATCTCCCACTTAACCGCCTCCAAGGCAGGATCGGTATACGGCGCTGCGATGTTTCCAAGTGGGGTACACCGAGCCCTTCTGAAGCCAATTGGGGAGCAACTTGATCGAGAGACAGAGGCATCGGTTATGATAACTGAGAACAGCCGCGAGAGCGGTGTGCTGACCACATGCCTCTCCATGTCCGCATCCAGTGAGGCCTATCGTCTAAGGATGACACGGCGGTCGATCGGTACCGCTGGGCCTTCCGAGGCTGGTTCTAACGGTGTTTGAGTTCTTTTGTTGATGGTAGAAGTTGTATGAAGATATAATATGTTAGCATTATACATTCACTGCCGTGGTATGTGCTATATTCAGTGTTGTTCGGTATCGAGCAGGATAACCACGGGATGCATATTCGCAAATACTGCTCCCAAGAGTCTGAAATTCAGTTTTTAATGAGCGTGACATGGACGTCGCCTCGCGGAAAGAAGTGAAAAGCTTTAGTTACTGTGCCTGCCAACCAACTTGTGGTGACTCTGGAGTTCGCACTTAGTTTCTTGTCACGTCCGCCTCCCTTTTTTCTTTCCTGCCACCGTTCGCGTTGCAGAGTGAGTGAAGCGCGAAGTATTGGGTCAAGATTTAATCCGGAAAGTTGCGTCGTTATCAGCGCGGCGCAGGCCGCTCTGGCGTCTGGGACATCGATTGCTCGCGGCCCGCGCCTCGGCAATGCTCTCCACTGATGCTCGTCCCACGCTTTGCTCGGCACGCAGGAAGCAGAAAACTGCGCAGTACGGCAGCTACGATCAGTCAGTTTAACATGCTTCTCGGAATAACTTCCCTAACACAGGTTCAGCATATCTCAATAGCAGTGGAGCCTCTTGCAAAATTGTACCGGTGTTCTACAATGTGGTGACCGATAGGATCATGGTTTATGAGAACACTTGTTAATTTTATGTATGTAAACTGAAATGCTTATATACATTTAAATTTAATACTAATCGTTTAACATTGCAAGGAATAAAATAAGACGAAAGAAGGTAGCACTGGAAATTGACTCTAGGCCCGTAAATTGCCACTCTATCACGACGTTCCGAAATTTGTTGCTCCTTAGTACCTCATGCTGAATGCACAAACTTTTAGAGAGTATTTTACCTTTTCTTACGGCCAACTCAGACGAAATATTCAAGGAAATTGATACGGGCATCAATATGCTTTTACTCACATAGTTTTATTTTATCTATACATTCTGACAACGGAGTAAGTGGGCTTTTGAAAATCAACAAACATCGTTTTAACTCAGTAATGTGTGAAAAACGATTGATTTCAGATTAAATATTTGTTCAGAACATGATCTTCCCTTCCTAAAACTACACTGATATTCACATAAATTACTCTCAAGTGTTTTTGTACCCTGTTTAGTACAATCTTGGAAAATATGTTATATGGCACATGCCGCAAAAACGTCCCGCTGTAGTTTTTAATAACTTGTGTATTGCCTTCCTTATTATCCTCCGCGTTTTTCTGCTTCCAGAGTTTCTCAAATATTAATTTTAGCTAATTTCTTATCTAGAGCCATTTCAAAAGTTCTGCTCTAAAAGCCTTCCCCACTACTTTTTTTTAACATGGCTGCACTTCAGCTACGGTTACAGAATAGCAGGTGAATAAGATAGCCAACCAGTTGCAGTAAACAGTTGTTTTCAATTAGCATTCATTATGGTTTCAACGGATTTAAACCCGTCTTCTTCAGAAGGACAAGAAACAAATTTCAAATTAGCAAACCGTCAGTGAGTTAGTAAAGTTGAGTCGGCATGTAGCTCTTAACATGGTCATATGTGATAGGTTTTACTAATGTGACAAGCCCTTTAACAAATGGATGCACAGATCGTTGGCGACACATTTTGTGTGGAAATGTTACATCGCTTTACTAACTGACTGTTTGCTAACTTGAAGTTTCTTTCTTGTCCTGAAGAAGAGGGGTTTAAATCCGTTGGAACCATGTTTAAGGTTAACTGAAAACCACCATTTATTGCAACTGGTTGGTTGTGTTATACACTTGCTCTTCTCCATTAGCTTTCTAAGTTTTTAATAATTTCTTCAATTTCTTTGATGGCGGGGAGTAAATCTTCTTCTACATTTTCATGAGTGTTTGAGTATTCGAGATTAGGAACTGATTCTGGACGAATAAGAAGCTGAGCAAAGTATTTTACAAGTTCTCCGAAATGTTCAGTGTTACATAACCAAATTGGTGAGCCACGTCCTAGCACTGTAGCAGATCATGTACAAAAAAAGCTTTCATTCTGAAGTTCCTCACTTACTCGCTTTTTTTACCACCATCTAGCTTATAGCCTTTTGACTTACGCTACAGAAAGTATAACTAAGTTTTATGTATTAATTTTACATATATAAAGTGAACTGTTTAAATATATTTAAAGTTTTAATCATTAGTTGAACATTGTAAGGAATAATATAAAGGAAAGAAAAGATGGTACCAGCAGGAATCGAACACGGTCAGTGATTTACCACTCCGTGCACAGTACCATTTTTTTTCTCAGCTATGGCGCCATTACGATAATGGGATCTGTATAATGCGCTTGCGCTTGCACAATATGCTACCCGCAGTTTCAAAGCAAACACTGACCCCATACTGTGAGCAACGTAGCATTCGTAGTTCCGGAAGTAAGCACGTCACTCAGCGCAAACAGAGAGCTGAATCTGATCTCCGAGTTGGTCTCAGCGCGGCTGACCACCATTTCAGCATTCGACACAAAGCGCTACGAAACATGTTATCGTCCATTTTACACTCCTGGAAATGGAAAAAAGAACACATTGACACCGGTGTGTCAGACCCACCATACTTGCTCCGGACACTGCGAGAGGGCTGTACAAGCAATGATCACACGCACGGCACAGCGGACACACCAGGACCCGCGGTGTTGGCCGTCGAATGGCGCTAGCTGCGCAGCATTTGTGCACCGCCGCCGCCAGTGTCAGCCAGTTTGCCGTGGCATACGGAGCTCCATCGCAGTCTTTAACACTGGTAGCATGCCGCGACAGCGTGGACGTGAACCGTATGTGCAGTTGACGGACTTTGAGCGAGGGCGAATAGTGGGCATGCGGGAGGCCGGGTGGACGTACCGCCGAATTGCTCAACACGTGGGGCGTGAGGTCTCCACAGTACATCGATGTTGTCGCCAGTGGTCGGCGGAAGGTGCACGTGCCCGTCGACCTGGGACCGGACCGCAGCGACGCACGGATGCACGCCAAGACCGTAGGATCCTACGCAGTGCCGTAGGGGACCGCACCGCCACTTCCCAGCAAATTAGGGACACTGTTGCTCCTGGGGTATCGGCGAGGACCATTCGCAACCGTCTCCATGAAGCTGGGCTACGGTCCCGCACACCGTTAGGCCGTCTTCCGCTCACGCCCCAACATCGTGCAGCCCGCCTCCAGTGGTGTCGCGACAGGCGTGAATGGAGGGACGAATGGAGACGTGTCGTCTTCAGCGATGAGAGTCGCTTCTGCCTCGGTGCCAATGATGGTCGTATGCGTGTTTGGCGCCGTGCAGGTGAGCGCCACAATCAGGACTGCATACGACCGAGGCACACAGGGCCAACACCCGGCATCATGGTGTGGGGAGCGATCTCCTACACTGGCCGTACACCACTGGTGATCGTCGAGGGGACACTGAATAGTGCACGGTACATCCAAACCGTCATCGAACCCATCGTTCTACCATTCCTAGACCGGCAAGTGAACGTGCTGTCCCAACAGGACAATGCACGTCCGCATGTATCCCGTGCCACCCACCGTGCTCTAGAAGGTGTAAGTCAACTACCCTGGCCAGCATGATCTCCGGATCTGTCCCCCATTGAGCATGTTTGGGACTGGATGAAGCGTCATCTCACGCGGTCTGCCCGTCCAGCACGAACGCTGGTCCAACTGAGGCGCCAGGTGGAAATGGCATGGCAAGCCGTTCCACAGGACTACATCCAGCATCTCTACGATCGTCTCCATGGGAGAATAGCAGCCTGCATTGCTGCGAAAGGTGGATATACACTGTACTAGTGCCGACATTGTGCATGCTCTGTTGCCTGTGTCTATGTGCCTGTGGTTCTGTCAGTGTGATCATGTGATGTATCTGACCCCAGGAATGTGTCAATAAAGTTTCCCCTTCCTGGGACAATGAATTCACGGTGTTCTTATTTTAATTTCCAGGAGTGTATTAAATAATCCACGTGTACGTCAACATACGTGTTTCGTTATATTGGTGTAAAACATGCTTACTGGTTTGCAACGAAATATTTTTATAGATTTTGGTTAGCTTTTTATATTAAAAACAGTTTTCTAGTGGTGTTCGGATTTTACTTACATCAGTTTTTCATTGAATTACGCTTGCAGCTGTACGTGTCGTGTGCTCACGTATTTCCCCGATATTCCCGTGTAGGGCTTAATTTCTAGCTGGTTCCCTGCACGGCACATTTCTTAACGTGAACCGCAGATGTTCGGGGCACGAAGGAGATTCGAACACGTATTTCCCACTTTACAGTCCAATATCATAACCACACAACTAAGACGCCGCTGTTCATGCAGTTCGCTCGATGTTGCACATCTTGTGCTTGGATCGCTCACTGTTTCTATTTTGCTTCTTTCTTTCACAGTTCAGTTTACTTTCTTCCTGTATTCATGCTTGATGTGTGTTCAGTTGTTGAAGAGACATGCGCTGGCACATTTTACCACTAAATCTGAGGGAGGTGCAATCAGGAGTTTCCGTATTAGTACAGTTTAGTGCGGCATGTGTAAAAGACAAACCATATTACCACCAGGAGTTCTACAAATCTGCATCTGAAGGTGCGTCTAACCTCCATAAGATGGCGTGCAGTATGTGGCACAATGAATATAGTGTACGAGAACCATTGTTCCTGCCATCCCTCCCCACCCCACCCCTCAAGAAAAACAGTGTTTCATACCTGGACGGTGCGGGAAGAAATATTGTTGGAACGCTTCCATAAACATCCAATATCCTCTGAGTTCAAATTCTTGGTCATCACACGAGACGTATTTTGGAGGCTGTCGTATCTGCCTTGTAACGATTTGTGAGCTTATACCACTTTCACGGTAAGGTTATTTGTGCATGAAGTGGATGTAACACTCCCAGTAAATGGAAGAAACCATCAGGTTCAATTTTTCCACAACTCAAGATTCCTCGTGTGCTTAAGTAGTTCGAATATAGGTGATAGTAGTAGTTTTCGTCGCCTGTATTTGGCCGGAAATGAGAATGCAGATGTGCTAAGGTCATGGACTAGAATCCAAACCACACACTGGAGTGCGTGGGATTTGTCACCCTTTCTCCATTGTTTCAACACCGCTATCCACAACACAAACGTATTACTATGATTTACACGCGCTGGTCACAGTCTCTGTTAACACTACGAAGTTTCGGACGTGGTAACACGGCGTCAGAAGCGAGAATTGCATTAGGAAATGAGATACGTGGAACGGAAGTAGGTAATCCGATGGTCGGTTGGAACATTGCAGTGCTTCACTTTAACTGCTAGCATTTTAGGTTAGGCATAACTGCTACTGATAAGAATATCAATTGAGATACACAGAAAATCTTAACAATCAATGTTAATAATATACCCTCGATGCGTTTCGGAGCATTTATTTAAATAAGATTTAGACGATGTGCTTTAGGCTTTTTTGTAGCAGCCGGTTGCACTGTACTCTGCAGTCAACTGCTGCTTTTATGTAATTATCACATTTACATCACCCATACTTTCTGTAATTTGATGTAAGCAAACATTGTCAACAACAGAAACACAGTAAGACAGACTTCCCAGAAACAATTATGTGTACAGTCCGTCTGTGTGTTATGAGTTTGAATAAATCCACATAATGATCGTGGTATAACCCTCTTAAACTCATAGCAGAAAAACCAGTAAAAGTGCTCAATACAGTTATCTGTGTCTTTCAGTTTATTTCGTAGTGCTTCCCTCACTATGGATCAAGTCGTGAAAGACATTCCCTTGGCTTCACCTGCTTTAGACTTGGCTCATCACACCTGTTCCAAGGAGTTAATAATTAAAAAACAAATGGAGTAACTTGAACAAATTACAGTGAAAATAAAAAACTAAGGACAGACAGTGTGGCTTACATAATGGTGGGAATCAACGGCAACTTGATTTAAAACCAATAATTTCCTCTTTATATTAATGTATGACAATAAATTATTTTCAAAATAAGGGAATCAGACAGGAGACTGTCCCATCTGCTCGCCCCAACTTCCCATTATCTCAGAACTGAAGCTTTATAGTTCAGTAATAATTTTTCTCTGCAGCAGTGCTGTGGCAATTGCAGTAAGTGTTTTACATTTGCTGCTGGTGACAGTTTCGAGCCAGCCGCTGTGCTCGAGTGGTTCTAGGCGCTTCAATCTGACACCGCGCTGCTGTTACGGTCACAGATATGAATCCTGCCACGGGCCTGGATGTGTGTGTGTCCTTAGCTTAGTTAGGTTTAAGTAGTTCTAAGTTCTAGGGGACTGATCACCTCAGATGTTAAGTTCAAATGGTTCAAATGGATCTGAGCACTATGCGACTTAACTTCTGAGGTCATCAGTCACCTAGAACTTAGAACTAATTAAATCTCACTAACCTAAGGACATCACACACAGCCATGCCCAAGGCAGGATTCGAACCTGCGACCATAGCGGTCGCTCAGCTCCAGATTGTAGCGTCTAGAACCGCACGGCCACTCCGGCCGGCTCAGATGTTAAGTCCCGTAGTGCTCAGAGCCATTTTTTGACAGTTTTGATGTTTCGATCAATATAAGAAGCAGCAGCATATTACACTAAATTCATGTCAGAGCCCGATACAGCCAGGTAGAAGGGGGACCCAAGCCACGAGCAGTCATCCAACAAAACGTTGGCAACCAACCAACCAGATGTCAGCCTGCTGCTTGTAGTTGACTCTGACGCCGGTGAAGTACTCTGGTATCCTTCCTCTGTGCAGGCCCGTCTTGCGTAGCTCATAGCTTTGGCCACTCTCGACCTCGTGGCTGCCCCTTGTCATGACGCTACTACCAATCCCCAAACTTGGTGCCTCCTCCTCGGCTTCTTATTCCTTTATTGTAATTTCATTTCCCTCTCCTATATGGGCAGGGGAGAGCTGGCAGTGGCACAGCCCACCACTCTTCAGCCAAATGGCTTTAACAAAAATACAAGGGGAACTCTTACATAAAAAATGAGGGTAAAAAGGCGAACTTAAAAATACAGTAAATGGAGATGATGGGAGTTAAAATATGCACTAATTTGGGGACAATTACAAAGTCGACATAAAGTTAAGAGAATACAGCTGGCAATTCATAGCACACTTAAAATCATTGGAGTCAAACACAAGTTAAAAGTCGGCCACAGTATAAAAATCACACAGAGTGAGATACTTAAAAAGCAAGACCTCTGCAAATGATGGAACACTCACAAAGAATAAAAACCACTGGTAGGTACCTGCCAAGGGGTTGGAGGTCGGAGAGGGGGGAAAAGAGCGGAGGGGGAGGGGGGCGGGAGGAAGATGAAAAGGGGGGACGGGGGCTGAACCTAGAGGCAGGAGATGGGCAGGGCGGGTTATGAAGAGGGAAGACAGTCAGGAGAGAGTGCAGAGACACTGAAGGAGAGCACAGTAGAGGGAGGGGGAGGAGAGGGAGCCGTGAGGAGGATGCAGGAGGAAGGTGGGGTTGGACTTGGTAGGAAGGGTAGACAGCAGGGCGAAGCTCATAATTCAGAACTGGTAGCTGCTGGAAGTTGTGGTGGGAAAGGAAGTGGAGGGTGTGGATATGGACAGAGGGCGGGACACAACGGTAAAGGCTTGGCAATGGGCTGGGGGTGGAGGGGAAGGGGGACACCAGGGGGTAGGGAGGATCAAGGCGGTGGACAATATACAGGGTGTGGATGTGTTCAAGAAAAAGGAGAAGGTGGGGAAAGGGGATGAGGTCATAGAGAATGTGCGTGGGGGACAGAAGCCGGATAGAGAAGGTGAGGCAGAGTGCATGGAGTTCGAGGATTTGGAGGGCTTTATAGAACCTGCGAGGGGCGGAATTCCAACCAACACTGGCATAACAAAGGATGGGGCGGATCAAGGATTTGTAGGTGTGAAGGATGATGGAAGGATGCAGTCTCCATGTCCGGCCAGACAGGAGTTTCAGGGGGTGTAGTCTGTTGTGAGCTTTGTGTTGGATTGTAAGGAGATGGGGAGTCCAGGTGAGGTGGCGGTCGAGGGTGAGGCCAAGGTATATGAGGGTAGAAGTAAGGTGGATAGGATGGCCATAAATGATTAGGTAGAAATCATGGAGACGGAAGGAGTGGGTGGTGCGGTCTATGATGATCACCTGTGTCCTTGAGGGGTAGATACAGAGGAACCATCAGCAAATTGGAGGAGATGAACAGACGAAGGAGGTTTGGGCTTATCAGCAGTGTACAGGAGATAGAGGAGAGGGGAAAGGACAGAGCCTTGGGGCACGCCAGCAGAGGGATAGAATGTACGGGAGTTGAAACTGTGGATAGTGACATAGGAGGGAGGACAGGAGAGGAAGGAAGCAACGAGACGGACGAAATTCATAGGGAGAGCATAGGTCTGGAGTTTGAAGAGGAGCCTGGGATGCCAGATACGGTCGTAGGCGTTTTGGAGGTCAATGGAAACAAAGATAGTGGAGCGGTGGGAGTTAAGTTGGGGGGAGTTAAGGTTAAGGAGATGGTCATCGGCTGAGAAGGAAAGCCGGAAGCCACGCTCCTCCTCGTGCCAGCGAACCCGTATGTACACTCCTTGAAATGGAAAAAAGAACACATTGACACCGGTGTGTCAGACCCACCATACTTGCTCCGGACACTGCGAGAGGGCTGTACAAGCAATGATCACACGCACGGCACAGCGGACACACCAGGAACCGCGGTGTTGGCCGTCGAATGGCGCTAGCTGCGCAGCATTTGTGCACCGCCGCCGTCAGTGTCAGCCAGTTTGCCGTGGCATACGGAGCTCCATCGCAGTCTTTAACATTGGTAGCATGCCGCGACAGCGTGGACGTGAACCGTATGTGCAGTTGACGGACTTTGAGCGAGGGCGTATAGTGGGCATGCGGGAGGCCGGGTGGACGTACCGCCGAATTGCTCAACACGTGGGGCGTGAGGTCTCCACAGTACATCGATGTTGTCGCCAGTGGTCGGCGGAAGGTGCACGTGCCCGTCGACCTGGGACCGGACCGCAGCGACGCACGGATGCACGCCAAGACCGTAGGATCCTACGCAGTGCCGTAGGGGACCGCACCGCCGCTTCCCAGCAAATTAGGGACACTGTTGCTCCTGGGGTATCGGCGAGGACCATTCGCAACCGTCGCCATGAAGCTGGGCTACGGTCCCGCACACCGTTAGGCCGTCTTCCGCTCACGCCCCAACATCGTGCAGTCCGCCTCCAGTGGTGTCGCGACAGGCGTGAATGGAGGGACGAATGGAGACGTGTCGTCTTCAGCGATGATAGTCGCTTCTGCCTTGGTGCCAATGATGGTCGTATGCGTGTTTGGCGCCGTGCAGGTGAGCGCCACAATCAGGACTGCATACGACCGAGGCACACAGGGCCAACACCCGGCATCATGGTGTGGGGAGCGATCTCCTACACTGGCCGTACACCACTGGTGATCGTCGAGGGGACACTGAATAGTGCACGGTACATCCAAACCGTCATCGAACCCATCGTTCTACCATTCCTAGACCGGCAAGGGAACTTGCTGTTCCAACAGGACAATGCACGTCCGCATGTATCCCGTGCCACCCAACGTGCTCTAGAAGGTGTAAGTCAACTACCCTGGCCAGCAAGATCTCCGGATCTGTCCCCCATTGAGCATGTTTGGGACTGGATGAAGCGTCGTCTCACGCGGTCTGCACGTCCAGCACGAACGCTGGTCCAACTGAGGCGCCAGGTGGAAATGGCATGGCAAGCCGTTCCACAGGACTACATCCAGCATCTCTACGATCGTCTCCATGGGAGAATAGCAGCCCGCATTGCTGCGAAAGGTGGATATACACTGTACTAGTGCCGACATTGTGCATGCTCTGTTGCCTGTGTCTATGTGCCTGTGGGTCTGTCAGTGTGATCATGTGATGTATCTGACCCCAGGAATGTGTCAATAAAGTTTCCCCTTCCTGGGACAATGAATTCACGGTGTTCTTATTTCAATTTCCAGGAGTGTATATCGTTAAACAAAAAGCTTCTGAGGACACACCCACAGGTACCAACTCTTCCTCATAGATGTTGAGAGTATGGATAGTAGATACTACCCTTGAGCTAGTAGCGCCAGACAAAAAGTGGTTCAAATGGCTCTGAGCACTATGGGACTTAACTTCTAAGGTCATCAGTCCCCTAGAACTTAGAACTACTTAAACCTAACTAACCTAAGGACATCACACACATCCATGCCCGAGGCAGGATTCGAACCTGCGACCGTAGCAGTCGCGCGGTTCCGGACTGAGCGCCTAGAACCGCTAGACCACCGCGGCCGGCAGTAGCGCCAGACAGAACAGTCTACTAACTTAATGGCGCCATGGCTAAATAGAGAAAACTATCTTGCAATTTAATTCAGATTTTAGACTGAGCTAACGCTGAAACTAAAATAAGAGGGAAAAAAAATACAAGTAAAAGGAACAGTCCAGAAAAGTCAGCTACAGAAGAAAGAATACGCTAGATGGGAAAACTGCGAAATAGAAAGAATAACATCTACACAAAAATCGTTTACCTTGAAGTTAAAATACAAAACGGCAGTGAAACAGGAATGCTTATCTGCATGTGAATGCGTAATACTGAAAAACAGGCTGGAAAAACCAGAAAGAAGGGAAGTACTGAAAAGAACAGGAATGGTGTTGGTTGTCTATTTCTCATATTAATAAGGAATGAAATGTAAGCTTTTCTCTTCCTGTGTGCAACTCTGTGATCTTGGCGGTAACTGACAGTTCGTATGCTGTACCTAAGACGAATAATATGTTCCAAACAATTGTGCCCCTTTCCAATAAAATCTGAGTAGACCTACTCATATAAGTCCGACGATTTCGAACAAAACACATAAAGTGGACGATATTTCCTGGTCTTCGTTTCTCAAATTATGAATCCATATGCAGTCGTGTTTATTACTCACTGAACGATTTCAAATAACACTCTTACGCTCCTGTTCTTGTGTTTCTTACAAGGGAACCTCCCCATCGCACCCCCCCTCAGATTTAGTTATAAGTTGGCACAGTGGATAGGCCTTGAAAAACTGAACACAGATCAATCGAGAAAACAGGAAGAAGTTGTGTGGAATTACGAAAAAATAAGCAAAATATACAAAGTGAGTAGTCCATGCGCAACATAGGCTACATCATGGAGAAGCTGAGCTGAGGAGCGCCGTGGTCCCGTGGTTAGCGTGAGCAGCTGCGGAACGAGAGGTCCTTGGTTCAAGTCTCCCCTCGAGTGAAAAGTTTATTTTCGCAAAGTTACTATCTGTCCGTTCGTTCATTGACGTCTCTGTTCACTGTAATAAGTTTAGTGTCTGTATTTTGCGACCGCACCGCAAAACCGTGCGATTAGTAGACGAAAGGACGTGCCTCTCCAATGGCAACCGAAAACATTTGATCGCAAGGTCATAGGTCAACCGATTCCTCCACAGGAAAACACGTCTGATATATTCTATACGACACTGGTGACGGCATGTGCGTCACAGGAATATGTTGTCGACCCACCTAACTTGTACACTTGGCGAATGGGTAAAATGATTCTTCTACCTTGCCCGATTTAGTTTTTCTTGTGGATGTGATAATCACTCCCAAAAAAGTGATGGCATCGGACGGACGAACGTACAGATAATAATAATCTGAAAATTAAAAAATTAAACTTTTCTATCGAGGGAAGACTTGAACCAAGGACAACTCGTTCCGCAGCTTCTCACACTAACCACGGAACCGGCGCTCCTCAGCTCAACGTCTCCATGATGTAGCCTATGTTGCGCATGGACTACTCAAATTGTATATATTGCTTATTTTTTCATAGGTCCACACAACGTCTTCCTCTTTTCTCGATTGATCTCTGTTCAGATTTTCAAGGCCTATCCACTGTGCCAACTTATAACTAAATCTGAAGGGGGTGCGATGGGGAGGTTAAATTGTTAGGTATGACATGGACATGGAATAATTTCTTTGCTTTAACAAAATAAGTTGCAGAAGCACATGCGCAATGTTTATGTGAGAATGGTGGCAAACTAAAACATGTAAATAATCATAACAAATATTTGCGTGATACGTGCATTCATGTATGTACAAGACGGAGATTCCGTATAATTATGCCGTTTCCTTTTCCAAATAAACTTCGCGCGTAAAGGGATTTCTTTTCCTTTCCTTTTTGAGACTCAAAATTCCTCTCTGCGGTTCCTCCCGCACCTTTCCTCGCAGGCAGCTCTTGGAGAATAAAGCCCCCGTGTTAATGAAACAGCGGCGCAATTCCGTACAGAATCACCTCCTCCTCCCTCCCCCCCTTCCCCCCCCCCTTTACCACTCCACGCAACACGCCTGCGGCGCACCATTTTCTTTCATAACTCCGCGTTCTGCTTTGAGACGTTGTAATCCACGCTAAAAATATGAAACATCCGTGATATTGCAAGAATATGCGGTCATGACCGTTCTTGTAAAACGAAACTGCGTGCACCGTTTCATAACGTGGCCTGTTTCTCCCCTGTACACCAATAAGTTTTTTTAGGTGCTGAAAACTTACATTTGGTCTAGAATATATTTCTGAACTATCTCGTTGCCCCCTTTCAGTGTATGGCAGTATACAGTGCCGCAGTTTCTCAGCCTTAAAGCCTAAATTCGACTTTCTTTACGTCGAACATTTATCAAGGAAATTTCATTTCTACTATTTCCACGTAACGTCGCTAACAACATTCCCAGATATGGAAGTGACTGCTATATCAGGTGATAACAAACGCCATACCCTCCTCATCCTGCACTGCGTTATCACAGCAGGAGTGAAACTGAGAATACATTGAATGAGACGTGTGCAGCTTGTACTTTGGAGGTTGTCAACTCTGTCAAGAGCAGTGAAATATTCCACTGCAATAATGAAAGTTGGGTACATAATGTTTTCAGCACACTTAAAGAAAAAGAACATTCCTTGGGAATCATTTTACTCCATTACCAATAAAGTCGCGCACTTTAATGACCGAAATCATCCGTGAATGTGAATGCTTTTTCCTACTAACACAGGAAAGCTGCATGCAGTTGACAAGGGAATCTCCCCATCGCACCCCCCTCACATTTAGTAATAAGTTAGAACAGTGGATAGGCCTTGCAACACTCAACACAGATCAATCGAGAAAACAGGAAGAAGTTGTGTGGAACTATGATAAAATAAGCAAAATATACGAACTGAGTAGTCCTTGCGCAAGATAGGCAACATCAAGGTTAGAGTGAGCTCAGGAGGCCGTGGTCCCGTGGTTAGCGTGAGCAGCTTCGGAAAGAAAGGTCCTTGGTTCAAGTGAAAAGTTTATTGTCAGACAATTATTATCTGTCCGTCCGATGCGAGGTAACTGACGGTCTACACACGGAAAACTTTGAAAACGTTAAAAACATATGTTTTGACAGAGCACAGGGAAAACTGTGCGACTGTGAAACTGTTGCATTCATTTGTTATAGTTTATGTGACAAACTCTTATGTTTTCATCACTTTTTGGGAGTGATTATCACATCCACAAGAAAACCTAAATCGGGCAAGGTAGAAGAAACTTTTTGCCCTTTCGCCAAGTGTACAAGTTAGGTGGGTCAACACATTCCTGTCATGTGACGCACATGCCATCACCAGTGTCGTATAGAATGTATCAGTCGTGTTTTCCTGTGGAGGAATCGGTTGACCTATGACCTTGTGATCAAATGTTTTCGGCCCCCATTGGAGAGGTACGTCCTTTCGTCTACTAATCGCACGGCTTTGCGGTGCGGTCGCAAAACACAGACACTAAACTTACTACAGTGAACAGAGACGTCAATGAACGAACGGACAGATCATAACTTTGCGAAAATAAAAAAAGTAAACTTTTCACTCGAGGGAAGACTTGAACCAAGGACTTCTCGCTCCGCAGCTACTCAAGCTAACCACGGGTCCACGGCGCTCCTGAGCTCACACTATCCTTGATGTTGCCTATCTTGCGCATGGACTACTCAGTTTGTATATTTTGCTTATATTTTTCATAGTTCCACACAACTTCTTCCTGTTTTCTCGATTGATCTGTGTTCAGTTTTTCAAGGCCTGTTCACTGTGCCAACTTATAACTAAATCTGAGGGGGGGTGCGATGGGGAGGTTCCCTTGTGACAGGTTTTTCGTTTTCTAATGTAGTCAATGCCACCTCACTAAGCTGCCTTAATCGAGGCATATCGGATGTACAACGTGTATTTCGTCTTCTAGAAATTCCCAGTCTACAGTTACAGTAGATTTAAAAGTAGTGGGTCTTCAGGGTTTCCAGAAGGTCTATAGTATGATGAACCAGTTAATGTGGTGTGACACTGTCTCAGTGACCGACGAATACGTCCAGTTTACTTGAAGGAGGGTACATTCACTTCGGGATCGTAGCAACTATCTGAAATACCTCTAAAAATTCAGTCATTTCTAAACATAACGTATTACAAAAGGACAACTTTCTACAATGTAATTTCAGAGAGTAATGGTTGCCCTTCTCTTTTTTCAACTTGGTGTAAGAAGAGGGTGCCGCTAAAATTTCGATGTACTGTAGAGAGTGACTTGAGGAACGAACTGAACATAGAATCCCACGTCTGGAAACATTATCCAAAGCATTTAGAAAACGTCAGAGCTGTATGGGCTAACGACTACGCAGCCGAATCGCAAGCGGTAGTTCACACAGTTGGGTTGTGAGTTTCGAGGACGTTGGATAGCGTAAGATTCCGTCACAGTTGCTGCGTCGTTACGGGTGCATGCGCGATGTACAGTTTTCCTTCATCGTCTCATTAAAGAAGGTGGTTGCGATCATAATCAGGCGCTGTAAACTACAATGCTCTTGTCTAAATAACTTAAGAGGCTTTTAGATTTATTATTCAATTGTTCTTTGCATTTGGAAGTAGGGGAGAGTGGGGCGGATCGGATCTCCTAACGTTTGAAGCAAATTTTCGAGGTCTCAATGACGAAAAAATATAGAAAAATTAGGAAAGTTTAGTTAAACATTTACACAGTTTGGAAATGAAGGTAGCATAAGATAACATATCTCGTTTTCTATATCAATAAACTAAAAAAGGGTCTTAAAGTCCGTTCCGCCTCAGACAAAGTGCGAAATGGATCCCTTTTGTAATTTTTTTTTAATTTCTTCGATGACACGTCTTAAAAAATAAGCTGGGCTCACGGTCCTCACTACCCAGGCCAGCACACGAGTTACCAGGCCACTGTTTGCCATTCTGACATGCAATCCAGCCCTTAGCTGAAGTGGAATTTAATTCCTTGCAATATATACATCTTCGTCGTCTTCTAGTGTTTCATTTACTGTAAAGTCAATTTCTTTCTCTTTTGTGTTCCTCTTCCTTAATTGAAGTCCTTTTCCTTTTTGCTATTACTTTTCTCTTCTCTTCTCGAGCTAGCAGCATGATCTTTTCTGTATTCTCTTTAGTTTCTTTAATTGCCAGGACATTTTTTACCGCTTCTTGTAGCTAATTCTTGTGGGGAGATGATGCGAGACTAGCGCTTTTACCTCTCTTACTTGTTACTGATTTCTGCACTTGTGTGATTTGTATATTGGTGTAACATTTTCCGGGCGGAAAGAAAGGAAGCTTGACCCAATGGAGTTACTTATGGGGGCATTGGGAGTATCAGGCATCAAAGAACACTGAAGTCTATGTTCCTAATGAGTAGCTCGTAATTTGGCACTGCAGTTAGTTTTTAGGATTTCAGGAGGTGGGTTTGAGGAGTCAATGGGAGCAGTGGTGTTCAGATCTGCTGAACGATTGACGAAAGTGTTTTCAGTGGTAGTCACTGCTGCCTCCATCAGAATACCAGTCGTCGCAGCTGGTGGAAAGTCATCGTCTGAGAAGGCGTTCAAATTCACAAATACCAGTTTTCTCGAATCCTTTCATGGCGCTTCTCATGTTCGCAGCATACTTACAAGCTTGACCACACAAGTATGGAATTTGCCACAAAGATAAGGGAAGATAAGGGAAATTAGAGCTCGTACTGAGGCATTCAGACAGTCGTTTTCCCCTCTCGCAATCCGCGAGTGGAAGAGAGGGGGGCGGGGGGGGGGGGGGGGATATGAATTTGGCTCAAATTTTGCTCTCCGCCACATACCGCTTGGTGGCTAGCGGAGTATATATGCAGATGTAGATGTTGAAAGTTACAACTTTCCCTGGGCTTGATCTTAACCAGCTTCTCACTTCGTCTCCTTAATGCAAGCTCACGGATTTCGTAAATGCTACATCAGTGGGCTGAAGTTTATGCGGGCAGTGTGGCGGAAACCATAGGAAAACAACACAGTTGCTTCGATCGAGTCTGATCGCCAACACGATTTTGGTATGAGAGGCACGCCCATTAATGAACAGCCAAACAGGGTTTTCTGTGAAACTTCCTGGCAGATTAAAACTATGTGGCGGACCGAGACTCGAACTCGGGACCTTTGCCTTTCGCAGGCAAGTGCTCTACCATCTGAGCTACCCAAGCACGATTCACGGCCCGTCCTCGCAGCTTTATTTCCGCCAGTACCTCGTCTCCTACTTTCCAAACTTCACAGTAGCTCTCCTGCGAACCTTGCAAAACCAGCACTCCTGAAAGAAATGATATTGCGGAGACATGGTTCTGCAAGGTTCGCAGGAGAGCTTCTGTGAAGTTTGGAAAGTAGGAGACGAGATACTGGCGGAAGTAAAGCTGTGACGACGGGGCGTGAGTCGTGCTTGGGTAGCTCAGTTGGTAGAGCACTTGCCTGCGAAAGGCAAATGTCCCGAGTTCGAGTCTCGGTCTGGCACACAGTTTTAATGTGCCAGGAAGTTTCATATCAGCGCACTTTCCACTGCAGAGTGAAAATCTCATTCAGGTTTTTCCATCTTTGATTTATAAAAGTCAATGAATGAGTGGAACCAGGGTAAGAATATTTCACTTGTCATCCATCCAGAATCATGAGCTTCGGCCCAACCTCACCTCTGGTGACAAACCAGATTCGAATTCTTGTTGTTTCCTTTTCGTAGGATAGATCAACATCGGAGACGTGAATCTTCCGTCCGCGGAAAAATAAATATCAGTTGTCACAGTATTTCCACGTTCTGACGATGTAAACACCCTAACTTGGTGCTGTACTTTATTTGCAATAATTTTTGAGCGCTGTTTCAATACGACACTGATACCGCTCTCGTCAGAGTTGTGAATTCTTTCTCCAGGTATTTTTTTGTCGGTAACTTTAGTCAATCTGATAAAACCTGTGCTACTTCAACTTTGTTGAATCCTACAGCACGCGCCCCTGATGAATTTTCTGGTATACTGAAACTGAAGTCAGTGCGACTAGCCAGAAATCCAAGGACCCAGTTTTCTCCAGCCATTTCCGTTTAGTTTTTGAATGGATGCGGGCATCCGTATCGTTCTCCTCAGTACTTTCATAGTCATACAACAAAGCCGCTTTTTTAAATCCTTAAGACATTTAATGAGTTCTGATTCTCTCTCCTTATTGAAAATACATTGTTGTTTTATTAGTTATTGATAGGGAGTGGTTCTTTTTATTTTTTACGTCTAGTTTTAAAGTTGTCAAAGGCACGACATATTGTTTCCATGCTTTCTTCCTTAGTCGTCGGTTCATTAATTAGCGATTCAACAGCTTGTTCTATGTGCTTTGTTGGCCAATTTTTTCTCTCCGTTTTCCGTACTTAATACGTACCTCCTGGAAACGAGAAAAGCACAACATGTGGTAGAAATCGTCAAATGAAGAATAAAAGGCGACCAGCGCGGAGTGAACTATACCGATAGACCATCCCGCCCCCAAAGAAACATTCAGTAACCACCGTGAACATTTTTTTCCAACTGCATTGTACATAAAAATAGCTAAGAACATGCTGATTTAGGTGGACTAAACGTTGATTGTGAAGGAAAAAAATTATGACAGTCCTACCTCATTTGGAAATGGTCCAATAAGCTATAGCAGACTAGCAAATTCCGTCACTTTTACAGGCAGACTACGTAACTGGCTCGCGGTAGCTGTGATAATCTTACTGAACAGTAACTGACAGTAGTTTGAAAAATAGTTGTCAGTTGGAGCGCGCTCAAGACGAAATTAGACCACCGAGACTGTTCTACCCAGGTAGTCCATTCCGCCACGATCTCCCTTATGGGCGTTACTCACAAAGTTACGTAATTAACTTTTTGTTTGTTCGCAGGAACATGTCAGCAGTTCTGGCACGCACTAAATCCGCCCGCCTCAGTACCGTAACACAGCCAAAACAAATAGCACGATCCACTGATACGGTCATCGCGCACTAATTAGTCTTCCGCGGAAAGGAGAAAAAGTTGCAACAGTCCATGATGAATTGGTGCAAGTGAACGGAGACAACGTACAGATATATAACTCGAGCAGACTTTTCCATTGTGGTCAAATAAGTGTTGAGTGACGAAGAACGAAGAGGCACATCCTTGCTCTGTGACAAGTCGTGAGAAACAGGAGACACTGGTGCTAGAGACTGGCGTATCAGAACCGAAGCGATAGTCGGAAATCCGCCGCGAATCTTGCGAATCTTGTGCGAAAATTTCAAGATGATAAAGGTCGCGGCCTACTGAGCTCCGAAACTGCTCACGTACACACAAAAATCTCGTTGAACTGTGGCAGCAGCAGAGATGTTGCCGCTGTGTCAGACTGTTACTACCAGCTAGATTTCTGTACGCTTTAATCTTTGCATTATAGTAAGACTTAACTGTCAGGATATTGAACCAGCGTCAGTCGTAAGGATTCGCCCTATTGGGCTTTAGTTCTCGGTCGCGTGACTCATCCGAAATAAAATATATCGCCAGGATTATAGGCGTAATTTTAATGCAAGCGCTGAATTACATATAGAGGGGTCCAAAAAATGTACCCACTGTTTAAAAGTCCATAACTGGCAAACTAATTGACGGAGTTGTCTCATCTTTGATAGTGTAATAGTTTGTAGTTCCTGCAGTCGCCACACAAGCGTTGTATTGCGTTGTTTTGTTTTGTCAGATAACAGTCGCCAGAGAGTCAGTGTTTTGTTCTTAGTTACATTTCGAACACCTACAGGGATATCTTTAAGTTGGAGTTTAAGCTACACTTTCACCAAAAATGAGACAACTACGTCAATTAGTTTGCAAGTTATGAACTTTTAAACAGTGGATACATTTTTTGGAGCACTCTGTATATTAATATTTGATTAACTAAGAGATTATCAAGTTAGATATATTATTATATATTATATTACCGTCTTTGTGGTACAAATATCTTATTTCATGTGCTACAGAATGTGGAAAATATACACCAACGGAGTTACAATTCTTTATTCACATATGTACAAGAGCGTGCTGAAAAGTAAAGGGTCCTAATTTTTTACGTGAAAATTCTTAAAGATTTCTGAATAACACAAAGGTTAGTAATATTCTACATTTTTCGTTCTTAGTGTCTTCGTATTTGCAGCCCTCTGCCACTACAGCGCTCCGAATTGTTGCTTGTAACATGACGATGTTAACGTAACTATGTCGGTGCATGAGAAACAGCTTACTGTAATCGCGTTTCGAATTTGACCAGCTCGTCCACACACGGAGCACCTTCTCCCTCAGTATGACAAAGCCGACCACACACGAGAGCTGCGACTTCTCCAACAATCCGACACCTTGGGTTTTGGGTTCACTCTCATCGAAAATCCTCCATACATTCCCGACTTGGCCCCATCCGATTTTCACCTGTTTCCAAAACATAAAGAACATCTTCGACGACTTCACTTTGATAGTGACGAAGGTGTGCAAGCCGAGGAGGCGTAGCTCCGTCAACGAAGTCGTACATTCTACAGTGACGGTATCAACAAACTGTTCTCTCGTTGAGAAACGTGTTCGTCACCAGGGTGACTGTGATGAGAAATAAATATGTAGATATGAACAATAAAGATGGAGAATGTTAATAGCGTCTGTTTTATTTAAAAAGTTTTAAGAGGTTTCATATAAATAATACGGAGACATTACTTTTCAGCACACCAGCGTAATAACGACTTTGTTCAAAATTATTCTTATTCGACTTTTAGTAGACTGTTGTCAGAAATACTTCATTGTCATCACGAATATTACCAGTTTATAATCTCAGCCACCCTTCTCATGTGAAGTTTACATTATTCTTTGAAATGGATCCTTGTATTGTTTTATCAACAAATCGCTGCTAGCCCGTTTCTTTGACATACTTATTTCACGTAGAATAATACACTGCTTGACAAAAACATGAAGTATTCAAAAGGCATGGTCGAATTGGAGTTGCAATTCTCTGTGACGGGTAGAACGGCCAACAGTGCGCATTAGGTATGTTCGTGTTTAGTGTTGCTACCAGGCCTGGTAGGGCATGTAGGGCGCGTGAGATGCTAAGAGGTCTCTGTGAAGGACACAGAGATGCTGTGTACTCACATAAGACATCTTTATCAGCACCTGACAAACGTTGAAACGGACCTCATTTGGCTGGCCGGTCGAATCGGGCAAAATTCAGACTCTGGGGCATTCAGATGTGACAGTGTCCCAATGCTGGACACAGTGGGAAGGTGAGGGCAGGCATACCCGTTCAGGTTCATTTCGACCACGTATGACTACGACACCAAGCATATCGTAAACCATTCACACCAGCACCTGATATCCGACAAGTAAACGGTCTTCTTGTAATTCTGTGACTTCCCGCACCATTGGCGAGAGAGTCCAACAGCAGCCGCACTAGAGAGTTACCATTATAATGGGCTGTGATAGGTGTGATACCGTGATGGGGAAGCATGGGATGCTGAAGTATAGCGTCACCTTGTGTGCAGGTGAATCGCTGTTCTGTGCCATCCCAGATGTCCAAAGTCAGCGAGTATGGCGCCGAAATTGGGAGAGGTCCCCTCATTCTATTGTGAGAGGCTCAGCAATGTTACTCTTGGCCACATGGGGTGGCGGTGGGATAGAGGGGGGGGGGGGGGGGAGGGGGGAGGGGAGAGCATCGAGTATAACTTCAGGTCACGGCTGATTCCTAGGTATTTAGTCGAACTGACAGCCCTTAGATTTGTGCGATTTATCGTATACCCAAAATTTATCGGATTTCTTTTAGTACCCATGTGGATGACCTCACACTTTTCTTTGTTTAGTGCTAATTGCCACTTTTCGCACCATACAGAAATTCTCTCTAGATCATTTTGTAATTGGAATTGATTGTCTGATGATTTTACTAGACCGTAAATTACAGCGTCATCTATAAACAATCTAAGAGGGCTGCTCAGATTATCACTGATATAAATCAGGAACAGCAGAACGCCAGATATCACTTCTGTTCTACACGATGATTTACCGTCCAACACTTCGAACTGTGACCTATCTGAGAGGAAATCACGAATCCAGTCTCACAACTGAGACGATATTCCATATGGTCGCAATTCGATTAATAGTCGCTTGTGAGGAACGGTATCAAAAGCCTTATGGAAATCTAGGAATATGGAATCGATCTGAGATCCGTTGTCGACAGCACTCACTACTTCATGGGAACGATATTTTCTGAATCCGTTTTGGTTATGTATCAATAAGTCAAAAAATTGTTCAAATGGCTCTGAGCACTATGGGACTTAACAGCTGAGGTCATCAGTCCCCTAGAACTTAGAACTACTTAAACCTAACTAACCTAAGGACAGCACACACACCCATGGCCGAGGCAGGATTCGAACCTGCGACCGTAGCGGTCGCGCTGTTCCAGACTGAATCTCCTAGAACCGCTCGGCCGCTCGGGCCGGCTCAATAAGTCATTTTCTTCAAGGTGGTTCACAATGTTCATGTGTTACTTCCAAAGCGACAGTATCGTGGTGCCATTCTTCTACAATGCTCGTCATTCATTATGTGGCACGTGTCTCTATGAAACGTCTGCAAGATGCCGAGGTACTTCAGTGGCCAACAAGGTGCCTAGATCTGTCCCCAGTACAACGTGTGTGCGACCAGCTCGGACATTATAACTCCGTCCCAGCGTTGGGATACGGAGAACCAATTACAGCAGTTATCGGTCAGCTTGCCTCGAGAGTGGATGCAACAGGTCTGTGACGCACTTCTCAACCGAATCAGTGCATTAATCCAGGCCAGCATGGATGCTTCATCATACACATAACTGGACTCATATTGGCAAATGCTTTGTAAATAAGACTCGATTTTGTAACCACTGAAATAAGACCACATTCTGGGTGCTTCACGTTCTTTGTCAAGCATTTTCATGTTGATTTTATTTTCTTTCCGTTTTAGATTCCTATCATATCTGGCTGTGTATAATTTTAATTTCAGAAACGTTGTTACACAATTCCTTTTATTTGCCTAGTTACGAAATCTCTCACTCAGGAAAATTACAATTACCTTCACAGATAAAGTTCTTTTGATCTTGTAAATTAAATAATCGTATTTCACAGCAAAGATACAGCGACTAGTCATTGAATGCCAACAGCTTCCCAGCCTCTACCCTATGTGTGAAGATAAATTTAACAAAAAGTTTCAGCCACATTGAATGTGGTCAAGACCGACATCCTGTCGCTCATCGAACTGTGAACCCTCGTTTCCGATCGCCAAATGTGTGGGAAACAACGTCCCAGTGGAAGAGCTGGTTTCATTGACTCACTTTATGCCACCTCCTGAAGCCGTTAGGATCGATTTTGAGCGTCGATGTGTCTGATTTTTTTTCCTTCACCACCCATAAGAAAACCGCATGATTTCAACACTGGGCGACATGGTTCTGGCTTCGATCGCGGAGGCGTCAAAAGAAGGGGTGAAATATTTATAAGAGGGGGAATGACGACCTTCTCATCGTGTGACATATCGACGGTGGGGTTGGGCAGAATTGTAGCGAAATTTGGTGCCAACGTAACGTTATCAACCCACTTCGTACGAACTCCTGAGCTCCGGCTTTTGTTCACATGTGACGACAACTGGCTGTCTGAAGCATTGTCGAGCCTTAGGGCGATGTCGCGGGCCACTACGCCTCTGTATCATTACAGAGGTAGGCTGTAGCCACTGTTGAGCCCAATTTAAAACTTCTGCATCGCAATACGAGACAATTGCGGGCTTTCAAAGAAGTCAGCCTTTAATTGTGTTGCGCACTTTACTGATTTGTTCCACAACCCACAGGGAGTGACACCTTATTCTCCTCATATTCAAACTCCAATATGATAACTGAAGCCAATTAACAACGATTTCATTCTGTTTATGCCAACGGCCCTGCCACAGTGGTAACACAGGTTCCCGTCAGATCACCGCAGTTAAGCACTGTCGTACTGGGCTCGCACTGGGGTGATCATCCGGCCTGCCGAGAGCTGTTGGCAAGGGGAACGCACTCAGCCCTTGTGAGGCAAACTGAGGTGGGACTTGACTGAGAAGCAGCGGCTCCGGTCTCAGAAACTGAAATACGGCCTGCAGAGCTGTGTGCTGGCCACGTGCCCCTGCATATCCGCATCCAGTGACGCCTGTGAGGTGAGGCTGACAAGGCAGAAGAATAGGACCACACAGGATTTATTGTACTATCGTCGTCCCCTTATATTTTCAGACAACCTCATAATACTCTATCCGGGCGAGACGCGTCTTTCTTCAGTTAATAAAGAACACTCTGCAACCTACGACTGTTTCTTTAAATAGTACTTTTCTCAGGCCTCATTAGTCGAATGTTGTTTCCTCTACCCGCTACCAGGTGGCTCTGTCGTCGTACACGTTTAAAAATCTGATGTTAGGTAGTTCTGACCGGTTCCTTATCTCATCCCGTAAGACATCCCACAGCAAAATGGATTAAAATATCAAAGTGCTGTTCAGTTAACATGTAAGTCTTCTGCATATCATACCGCGCCATGCCGTAAATAAATATCTCCGATGCAACCAACGTTTCGGCGACGGTTACGGTGGTCTTCTTCTAGGTATGACCGGACACATTTTGGGTAGATAAGAAGAAAGGCACTCTAACCATGGCCCTAACGTTGGTTTTATCAGTGACGAATTTACAATCTGACGAGGTAGCACACTCAGAAAACTTTCCTGCTAACTGTCTCTGGCCGCGGAATCCTATGCAATTACACTATTCTGTTATTTTGATTTAATGTGACACATTTTTTTAAATGTATATATAGCGTGACTCTGAACTAACTTGAGGCCTCACAAGGGCAACCAAGACGACTTCCTTAGCTGGTTATTCGCCATGGACGAGTATCGAAGGAGCAAAGCAAATAGTGGAAACACGTCGATTCACTACAGCCCAAAGAGGCGAAGAACCAGCCATTATCGGGAACGATGACGCTGTTCTTTGGGGACTGCCAATGTGTACTACTAATGGATACGCTTGTTAGAGGAGCATACCACCGAAATCTCAGTCAAAGATGCAGCACTGCAGGAAGCTGTCCCACACAAACACCCCTGCTCATTTCGCAGAAACACAATCAAATATGCTGTTTCGTTTCTTATCAAATTTTGCCTTAGCCCCCGTGTTCTCCTGACAAGGCACCTACCAGTGACTTCTTTTTCTTTCCTCGGTTAAGAAAGCATTCTGAGACATGCATTTCCACAATAAAGACGAGGGGACTTTTGGAGGTGGAAAACTTGCTGAAAAGCTAATATGAAGACTTCCAAAAGCCAGGTCTCCACCAAATCATCCATCGTTTTGGGAAAATGGGTAACTATGATGGGTGAATATGTAGAGAAGGACTATCATAAGTTGCTATTTTCTATGATATGATTTAATACGTAATTGACTGGTCATTTATACAGTACAACACATGTGTTTAGAAACAAGTATATAAATTTTTAAAACAACTGAATGAAACTCCAACAGACAGCAGTAGCTCAGTTTATTGAAGTGGAATATAACCGGTTTCTCAACTTTTTAGTTGAATCCCTTGATGTATTTCTGTAGAGAAATTTTTACAGATTAATACTTTAAAGATGGAGAAATTAAGTTATCTAAGATATTTTCAAGGTACTGAGTGAATAGATTTTAATAAGGAACAAAATATTAAGCATCTCGTCAGGCTAATATACACTCACAAATAGCGGGGCTAGTCGTATATAAAAGAATAAGATTTCTAATTTTATACCAAAGGTCGATACTTACATATGCTATGTCATATAGTATAAAGAGCTATCACAGAATGCCGCAGAGTAACTGCTGGCATGGCTATACCAAGTTCTCAGCTTTCCTCAACTAGTAAAAACAATATTCAATGATGAATGTCCAGGGATTAGGAATCAGAAACTTATCCCTGACTAAAACACAGTGAAGTGATAACTAAAACAAAAAAGATGGTGACAGTCCCACGTTGCGTGGGACAAGTGACAGAAACGGGACTGACCTATGTTACAATCACGAAGAACAATCTGTCACTTGAACAATTAAAATATGTTCCTGTGGACTTACATCAAGCAGAGGACGATGCCCCTCGTAAATGTCATTCAGGAACACACTCAGTCAGGGAGTGACTAAAGAACGAAAATCAAAGTTAATGATGAAAGCTAATAAAATTAATATGTAGAGACCACTAAGTACCCCTGGTCTAGGGTTGCCGGCACGGTAGCTCAGCGTGTTCGGTCAGAGGGCTGCGTGCTCTCTGTAATAAAAAAACTGAGTCAAAGAATGAACGATGAACCTGAACTGATGTCTTGTGACGTCCGCCCAGACCAAACGCAACGAACAATATCGAACAAAATGAATTTTAAAAAAATTAAAAATAAAGGGGGTAGCGTCTTTGATTCATAATCAAAACGTCTTCGGTCCCGGGTTCGATCCCCGCCACCGCCTAAATTTTGATAAATAATCAGCATTGGCGGCCGAAGACTTCCGGCATAAGAAGTCAGCCTCATTCTGCCAACGGCCTTGTCAAAGAGGGCGCAGGTGCGGATAGAGGTTCAGGGCACTCTCTTGTCCTAGGGGTGGGAAATTGCCCCTAAAGGCGGAAGATCAACGACATGAGGATGCAGAAGGCAATGGAAACCACTGCATTAAAGACACGTAACGTGTATCCACAGGACATGTGGCCTGTAATTGAAGAAGTGTCATGATGATCTCTCCATTGGCAAAAGATTCCGGAATAGTCCCCCATTCGGATCTCCGGGAGGGGACTGCCAAGGGGGAGGTTACCATGAGAAAAAGATTGAATAATCTACGAAAGGATAACGTTCTACGAGTCGGGGCGTGGAATGTCAGAAGCTTGAACGTGGTAGGGAAACTAGAAAATCTGAAAAAGGAAATGAAAAGGCTCAATCTAGATATAGTAGGGGTCAGTGAAGTGAAGTGGAAGGAAGACAAGGATTTCTGGTCAGATGAGTATCCGGTAATATCAACAGCTGCAGAAAATGGTATAACAGGTGTAGGATTCGTTATGAATAGGAAGGTAGGGCAGAGGGTGTGTTACTGTGAACAGTTCAGTGACCGGGTTGTTCTAATCAGAATCGACAGCAGACCAACACCGACAACGATAGTTCAGGTATACATGCCGACGTCGCAAGCTAAAGATGAACAGATAGAGAAAGTGTATGAGGATATTGAAAAGGTAATGCAGTATGTAAAGGGGGACGAAAATCTAATAGTCATGGGCGACTGGAATGCAGTTGTAGGAGAAGGAGTAGAAGAAAAGGTTACAAGAGAATATGGGCTTGGGACAAGGAATGAAAGAGGAGAAAGACTAATTGCGTTCTGTAACAAGTTTCAGCTAGTAATAGCGAATACCCTGTTCAAGAATCACAAGAGGAGGAGGTATACTTGGAAAAGGCCGGGAGATAAGGGAAGATTTCAATTAGATTACATCATGGTCAGACAGAGATTCCGAAATCAGATACTGGATTGTAAGGCGTACCCAGGAGCAGATATAGACTCAGATCACAATATAGTAGTGATGAAGAGTAGGCTGAAGTTCAAGACACTAGTCAGGAAGAATCAATACGCAAAGAAGTGGGATACGGAGGTACTAAGGAATGACGAGATACGTTTGAAGTTCTCTAACGCTATAGATACAGCAATAAGGAATAGCGCAGTAGGCAGTACAGTTGAAGAGGAATGGACATCTCTAAAAAGGGCCATCACAGAAGTTGGGATGGAAAACATAGGTACAAAGAAGGTAGCTGCGAAGAAACCATGGGTAACAGAAGAAATACTTCAGTTGATTGATGAAAGGAGGAAGTACAAACATGTTCCGGGAAAATCAGGAATACAGAAATACAAGTCACTGAGGAATGAAATAAATAGGAAGTACAGGGAAGCTAAGACGAAATGGCTGCAGGAAAAATGTGAAGACATAGAAAAAGATATGATTGTCGGAAGGACAGACTCAGCATACAGGAAAGTCAAAACAACCTTTGGTGACATTAAAAGCAACGGTGGTAACATTAAGAGTGCAACGGGAATTCCACTGTTAAATGCAGAGGAGAGAGCAGATAGGTCGAAAGAATACATTGAAAGCCTCTATGAGGGTGAAGATTTGTCTGATGTGATAGAAGAAGAAACAGGAGTCGATTTAGAAGAGATAGGAGATCCCGTATTAGAATCGGAATTTAAAAGAGCTTTGGAGGACTTACGGTCAAATAAGGCAGAAGGCATAGATAACATTCCATCAGAATTTCTAAAATCATTGGGGGAAGTGGCAACAAAACCACTATTCACGTTGGTGTGTAGAATATATGAGTCTGGCGACATACCATCTGACTTTCGGGAAAGCATCATCCACACAATTCCGGAGACGGCAAGAGCTGACAAGTGCGAGAATTATCGCACAATCACCTTAACAGCTCATGCATCGAAGCTGCTTACAAGAATAATATACAGAAGAATGGAAAAGAAAATTGAGAATGCGCTAGGTGACGATCAGTTTGGCTTTAGGAAAAGTAAAGGGACGAGAGAGGCAATTCTGACGTTACTGCTAATAATGGAAGCAAGGCTAAAGAAAAATAAGACACTTTCATAGGATTTGTCGACCTGGAAAAAGCGTTCGACAATATAAAATTGTGCAAGCTGTTCGAGATTCTGAAAAAAAGTAGGGGTAAGCTGTAGGGAGAGACGGGTCATATACAATATGTACAACAACCAAGAGGGATTATTAAGAGTGGACGATCAAGAACGAAGTGCTCGTATTAAGAAGGGTGTAAGACAAGGCTGTAGCCTTTCGCCCCTACTCTTCAATCTGTACATCGAGGAAGCAATGATGGAAATAAAAGAAAGGTTCAGGAGTGGAATTAAAATACAAGGTGAAAGGATATCAATGATACGATTCGCTGATGACATTGCTATCCTGAGTGAAAGTGAAGAAGAATTAAATGATCTGCTGAACGGAATGAACAGTCTAATGAGTACACAGTATGGTTTGAGAGTAAATCGGAGAAAGACGAAGGTAATGAGAAGTAGTAGAAATGAGAACAGCGAGAAACTTAACATCAAGATTGATGGTCACGAAGTCAATGAAGTTAAGGAATTCTGCTACCTAGGCAGTAAAATAACCAATGACGGACGGAGCAAGGAGGACATCAAAAGCAGACTCGCTATGGCAAAAAAGGCATTTCTGGCCAAGAGAAGTCTACTAATATCAAATACCGGCCTTAATTTGAGGGAGAAATTTCTGAGGATGTACGTCTGGAGTACAGCATTCTATGGTAGTGAAACATGGACTGTGGGAAAACAGAAACAGAAGAGAATCGAAGCATTTGAGATGTGGTGCTATAGACGAATGTTGAAAATTAGGTGGACTGATAAGGTAAGGAATGAGGAAGTTCTACGCAGAATCGCAGAGGAAAGGAATATGTGGAAAACACTGATAAGGAGAAGGGACAGGATGATAGGTCATCTGCTAAGACATGAGGGAATGACTTCCATGGTACTAGAGGGAACTGTAGAGGCCAAAAACTGTAGAGGAAGACATAGATTGGAATACGTCAAGCAAATAATTGAGGACGTAGGTTGCAAGTGCTACTCTGAGATGAAGAGGTTAGCACAGGAAAGGAATTCGTGGCGGGCCGCATCAAACCAGTCAGTAGACTGATGACCAAAAAAAAAAAAAGTAAAAGTACACTGAATGAAAGTACAACAATGAACAAAAGCGGGAAGATTATGTTGAAAGTCAATCTTACGGGAAGCCGACACGCTTATGTGTGTTTGTCACCAATAGAACAGTAATCGTAGTGGCCGACAACACAAAGTACGAGGTGCCCAGTGTCTTGCCGGAGCGCGTGCGGGGACTGCCGTTCGGCTCCTGAGACAGTTGAAGAAATCAAACTAACCCGGGTCAGCTTTAGTTCGAGTTCAAAAAAATTGTTCAAATGGCTCTGAGCAGTATGGGACTTAACATCTATGGTCATCAGTCCCCTAGAACTTAGAACTACTTAAACCTAACTAACCTAAGGACAGCACACAACACCCAGCCATCACGAGGCAGAGAAAATCTCTGACCCCGCCGGGAATCGAACCCGGGATCCCGGGCGTGGGAAGCGAGAACGCTGCCGCACGACCACGAGATGCGGGCAGTTCGAGTTCCTTAACTGTCTCACTACCGGGACGGCAGCCACCCACACCCTCCAGCGATAGACTGGACGCCTCGTAGCCTTGTGCGGCGTGTGTGATCCATAGCTAATTTCCTTACCAGGTGCTGATTATTTTCTTTCTTATTTAAATCTATTCGCTCAGTCCTTTGAAAATATCTCAGACAAAATCATTTCCCCATTATCAAAGTATAAATATGTATAAATTTCTGTACAGGTATACACTAGAAGATGTAACTTATAAATTGAGAAACCGTTTCTGTGAGTATCTAATCTACAGGCTGATTTTAATTAAAGTTAAGCTTTCAAACCGCTATATAAATGACACAACCGGTCAGAATGGCGACAAATTGCAATGGAATATTATCAGATAAGGGGGAAAACGAACGGGAGAAGAAAAATAAATAGTTACAAAATGTAACAATAGATGGCGCTGAAAGCATCATAATTTAATAGTGGTCGACTACAGATGACAAATGAATAATACAGCAATTCCTAAGGTGTTCGTTTGATGCTAAACAAACTGTACTACTTAGTGTGCATGGGTGTACAGGTGTGATACCTTTAGTTACGTAAGCCCATCCACACGGCAAGGTCATATCACATCGGATGGGAAGAATCGATTTTTAATTGGTTCAAAAAATGGTTCAAATGGCTCTGAGCACTATGGGACTCAACATCTTAGGTCATAAGTCCCCTAGAACTTAGAACTACTTAAACCTAACTAACCTAAGGACATCACACACACCCATGCCCGAGGCAGGATTCTAACCTGCGACCGTAGCAGTCCCGCGGATCCGGACTGCAGCGCCAGAACCGCTAGACCACCGCGGCCGGCGATTGTTAATTATCCTCAGTCCAAAAACCGCATACAAAGCATTACTCACATGAGTTTTTTAATTGTCCCGAGGCCAAAAATCGCATACAAAGCATCAATCACATTGGTTTTTAATTCTCCTGGGGCCAGAAACCACATAAAAAGCATCAATCATCATCAAATCGGATTATTAATTTCCGTGTGACTGGCGCAAATCATGTTCAATATGCTATCCACCGCTTTCTGCAACAAGTTGAAATCGAGAAACAGTATGTTCCACAACTGATCGCAGTGCTTCCGGGATCATGTTGAGAATATGTTGCTAAATGCATGCCTTCAGTGCAGCTAAGTTTGCAATCGGAACACTGAACACAACGTTTCCAGATAGCCCCAGAGTCAGAAGTCAAACGGATTAAGGTCAGGTGACCGGGACGGCCAGGCTGTAGGGAAATGCCGGCTGATAATTCTAGCATTTCCGAAGCGGCGCTTCAGCAGCTGCTTTATTGAATTTGCAATGTACCGAGGTGCACCATCTTGCACAGAAATGATACCATCCACACAACAACGCTGTAGGAAAACTGGAATGACGAGGTTGCGCAAAAGACACTCATAGCTCTTACCAGTGACGGTACAGGTAACAGGACTCGACGCGCCTGTCTCTTCGAAAAAATATGGTCTTATGATAAATGATGCCTTCAGCTCGCACCACACAGAGAACTTTTCAGGATGAAGTGGTAGTGGTTGATTTGCGTGTGGATTTTCCGCTTCCCATATTCGACAATTCTGTGTATTGACATATCCTGTCAGATGGAAGTGGGCTTCGTCTGTCCGCAAAATCTTCTACAACCAATCATTCCCCACTTCCATGCGAACAAGAAATTCTAAAGCAAAGGTCTGTCTTACTGAGAGGTCAACAGGAAGTAACTCCTGCGCATGGGTAATTTTGAATGGATAACAAAGAAGGATGTTTCGAAGGATTTTACGCTCCGTGCTCACGGTTATGTCCAATACTCGGGCAATACTCCGTACACCACACGTTTGCACACCACCACTCGTCTCATCGTGCATTGCTGTGGCCACTGCTTCCACTGACGTCGAAGCAATTCCTTTCCTCCCGCTACCAGGTTGCACGCCAAAACAACCCGTCTTTTCGAATTTCCGAATCATTTTCTCCAGATCCACGCCTTTTTTCAAATCCTTCAGTGCCCAGTCATCATTCTCGTAAAACAGTTTTACAAGTAGAGCGCGATCCTGCATTGAGGCAGTCATGGCGAACGTCGCACGCGCGGAAGGAGGAAAAGCCGTGTACCCGGCGTGTTTATACCAACTCCAATGGGTCGTGCGCGTGACAGGTGTTTCCATTTACATATCCTGACGCACACAGTGCTACCTAGTGATCAATTTTCACACTTTTGTTTTCTTCTGCCATACGTTTTCCCCCTTCTCCGATAGTATTCCGTTGCAATTTGACTTCATTCTGACCAGTGGTGTTATTTCTGTATCGTTTTGAAAGATTAACTTTAATTATAATCACCCTGTACGTCAATAGATACAGCTGTTGTACGCTATTGGACTTTTCGTTCAGTTTCCTGTTATAAAAGTTTTAAGATTTTTACATAAACATCCCTGTTATATTCTATGAATGGTCAGTCAATTATGTATAATTACCAGCTGTGCCTAGTTTAAAAATTATCTGGTAATTTAATATTTACGATTACGTCCGTATTTGCTTTGGAAATTTATTGACGTCGGAATTGTAGAACAATTATCTTTGTATACTCTGGCAGTATCTCCCGCAGCGGGAGAAAATTACAGCCAGGACATCGAACTAAAGCGTAAAAACCGTACGTCACCCAACAGTGTGAGAGGAGGGAGAGGGGAAGGTGGGTCTGTCTTCCAGTTTTATAGTAGCCGATGGCGTCGTTTAGGAAACCCGAAAGGTTAAGACTACGGAGGTAGGCTGTAAGCTCTATCGCAAACAATAGCCCCATCCGGTCTGAAACGAGCCGTGCTGACGCTGATACCGGTCGGAAATTTACGGCCCCGGCGCGGCAGCAGGAGGGGTTCCGGTGGCCCCATTCTGGGAGGACCACACAGATTACGGAGCTGCAGCCGCCGCGGCCGCCGCAGCTGCCAACTAATTTCCATTATCGATATTCACTTAGCGGCGTGCTGCCGCGGCCGCAGTCGCTCGCGCCCCGGCTGCGTCATCGCTACGTCAGGCGCCTGCAGGGCCGGCTGCCCGCCAAACGCTTCCGCTAAGCCAACAGTGACCAGCAAGTAGCCGACTCAGCCACGAATCTGCGCCCTGCCCACTTGATCGGAGCGTTCTACATTCTAAAATTCTAGTCGTAGTGACTTCTTCGTCAGCCTTGTTGTTTTTCATTGTTTACCGTGTGTAATATTGCAGTCTCTTTTATTTTTACGTACGGTTTCAGTACGTAATTTGAACATTCTAGAGAAATGTACTCAAACGTTGCATACCCATTTCAGCCCAGGACCGGACGAGAAATTACTGCCATTGGCGATGCTTCAACTCAATACAATGAAACGTGAACTTTTACGAATACACGCATTTCACTAGCTGTATACACAGGAACAAAAACCTAACTAACCTAAGGACATCACATACCCGAGGCAGGATTCGAACCTGCAAACGTAGCAGCCGCTCGGTTCCGCATTGAAGCGCCTAGAACCGCTCGGCCACAGCGGCCGGCCACAGTGACAGTACTAATTAACTATGGATACAGTGCTGATGCCAGGTACACGCAAATCCGTTTTTTTTTTTTTTTTTTTTTTTTTTTTACTACAGCTCCACTGTGATACGTTGGTCTTCGAGATTCACTTCTCTTTCTACTATCGTGCTTCACAGAGTAGTGGTCTGACACGTAGTTCTTCGTCATTCTGATTGATTGACCACTCTGGACGCATCTGCCCCAACAAGCACTGAGTCATGTGGTTACTGCTTTGTTTTACACGAACAGAGCATGTATTGTTGCAGTTTTGTTCTCTTTCGAATGCGGAGGACGAATTACGGCACAATACTTTGCTCACCAATGGTCTGCGCGATTTTGTTTTAGCTCTTCTAGCGGAGTCTTGTGGTACTTTAGCATGAGGGTATCAATATTTACCAGCAGTCAAAACCCTAATTAGTTACCTTCAACGTAATTAAAAGGTTATAATTACTCCTTGAACAACTGTGACGAAGTTCCATAGTGTGTGTACTGAATATAAACCATCTCCATCCCTTTTGCATCCGAAAAGGTGTGAGCGTTGGCAAGGGCGCCCTATAACCGGGGGCGCCCTCCAAGCTCTTAGATAACGTTACTAAATTTGTTCAGACAAGTGTTCTTCCTTCAATAAAATGATTTAAAAAACAGTATTACGCAGGATTTTAACAGGATCGGAAATGGAACTTCTGTATGGCTACTTAAAAGTCATCGTTCGTCTTCCAAAATATTGATACCCCCACGTATACACCCCCGTACAGACTGTCGTGTGGGTGCCCTTGATTATTGGTACAGTTAGACTGCCAGCAGAGAACGTAAATTCCTTATAGGTTACCATATACTACATAGCCCTTTTTCAGAATCATCTCTTTCCGATGTAAAGCCTATTTCAGAGGAAAATAGTAGTAAATTATCGTGATATTCTACTCGTATGTGGGAAGAAGAGTACCTCACAACACACACACAAAGAGAGTACCAGAAAACCTCCTATGTGAATATCTAAGTGGTATTATCGATTATCTCAGTGGGCCCCATGTGCTAGGATCAAGTCGGGAGTGGAGGCCTGACATTAAGACACACAACTTGAAAGGTTTCGTCCCAGTATTTCACAGTCTTGAAAAGACACTCGACGTCCTTTATCTGTATATGATACTAGCCTAAAACGGACTTCACCATTTCAAATTTGAGCCCATAGAGGTGTTGTCTGACACATGCATATTTTTTCACCATCAGGCGTCAGACAAAACCTTCACACGTCAGTGCAGAGCACTCGGCAGCACTGGCCCAAATATTCCCTTGCCCAGTTACTTCGTGCATCATGCTGCTAGCGTGGGAAGGGGTGGAGGAACCACCTTGTACCTCCACCAAGTTTTCATCTACATCTGTTCTGGCGGGCAGCGATACGAAGGAGAAGTTGTTCAGTCGTAACGATAGGACGCGGAGGTTGAACACTGAGCCGCACGGAAGCAGCGACCACCAGCAGGCGCCAGTTTCACTACCTGACAAAAAAATGTGAAGCACCCAGAAGACCCCTAGGATATCACTACAAATTCGCAGAAGTACACAGCATAGACTGGTGCATATATGATCACAGCTGCAGTTCTCTGTGTCGGCTAGAATGGTCACCACAGAGGACTATTGAGGCCATGAGGTGAGGAGGAAACGTATTTATGGATTGAGAGAGTATGTGATGTTATTTTAATAATTACAAAATCAAGTCAAATTACAAATTAAAAATTTAAAGTTTGGGAGTATGTATGCCTCTCCAGAGGCAAATTGTCCCACTACTCTTGTAATTCGTCCTTTGTATCATGGATCCTAGCACAGGGACGGAGTAGACATCCGTGCTTGTGCCACACGTGTTCCATCGAGGACAGAAGTGGGGATCTTGTTGGCCACGGGGATACCTCAATATCACCCAGAAAGTTCATAGAGAAACGTGCCATATATGGATGAGCATTGTCCTGTTGAAAAATCTCAAAGCTCGTAACACATGAGAAGTCAAGCTGTTAGTGATGAGCCGGCCGAAGTGGCCGTGCGGTTAAAGGCGCTGCAGTCTGGAACCGCAAGACCACTACGGTCGCAGGTTCGAATCCTGCCTCGGGCATGGATGTTTGTGATGTCCTTAGGTTAGTTAGGTTTAACTAGTTCTAAGTTCTAGGGGACTAATGACCTGAGCAGTTGAGTCCCATAGTGCTCAGAGCCATTTGAACCATTTGTTAGTGATGTATCTGTGCTATCAGAGCTCTCTCAATGACTACCATGCTCGAGCTGAAGTCATTCCCGATGGCTCCCAACACCAGGATACAAGGAGTGACACAGTTGTGCCTTTCCAAAGCTTTGGAAGGATGAGAAATCTGCTCAGGTCGCCGTCACAGCTGCTGACGTAGGTCGTCCTGGGTATGCTGCACTGCGATTCATTGATGAACACAATGGGACACCATTCACCAGGAATCCATGCATACGGGTGGCTTCACTACTCCAGAGACAGCTGTTCATTTTGTGAACGGCAGCCCATGCATGGGACGGTAATTCCCTATTCTGGTTGCTGTTAGCCTCCGACCAGCAGTCCAGGATGACACAGAATGTGGCAGGGAGTCCATCATTTGTTCTGGGTTGGCAAGTACAGGTGTGAAGGGACTGCGATGTGCTTCGTGCAGAATACAACGATCCAACCTTGCGGTACTCATAGTCGACGAGAATCTTGATAACGAGTGCGCCTATCTTCACGTTCCAATGCAGTCCAACGTCGGGCCATTCTAGCTAAAAAATGTTCAAATGTAAAAAATGTTCAAATGTGTGTGAATTCCTAAGGGACCAAACTGCTGAGGTCATTGATCTCTAGACTTACACACTACTTAAACCAACTTATGCTAAGAACAACACACACACACCCATGCCCGAGGGGCCGAGGGGCCGCATAATCCGTGAAATGGCTTCTCGGACCGCGCTGCCACTCCGCGCGGCTCGCTGTAACTTCTGGATGCCGCACGAATCTGGATATTTCACGACAGCTAGCAAATTGGAGACGTACATTGACGTCCCTTTCAAAATCTGTGTGGTGCTTATAACACTGTCTCACGCGAGTACATGACATCTCCCTGACATTTAAAGAGAGACCTCAATTTCTAATGCTGTTTGCAAGGTTCCGTGGTTTACCAATTGAAAGATTCTGGCAGTGGTTGATAACTGTAAGGTACTGGGAGTGGTTGCCAATTGTAAGATGGTGGTTGTTTAGGTCAACAATTGCAGGCTGTTGCTTGGTGTATAAAAGAAAAGGATCTGACTGACAAGGGAGCCATTGAAAATTAATACCTTGAATAAAAATAAAAATAATATTCTTGCATATTAATCAAAATACCAAGAAATGTTAATCAGTATATTCAATTTCATTATGACTGCACCTTGATTTTTTGACAAATCCATGGCTTTAATAAAACGGCAAAGGTAATGCAAATCAGAACACAGGGAGGAGTTGTGGTCTAAATAACAACTGATTTATTCTTTTTTATTATCAAATGACAAATGATGTCTAAATAAATGCCACACGAACATTTCATATGACAATCGCTTTCAATAATATGCGGTCTATGGTTAACAAAGTGATCAGCTGAGGATCAAAGCTCTCACACTAACACGTTTGACTAGCTTGTCACAGCAAGAGCCACAGAAAACTTGTCTAGTATCGTAACAGGTGTGGCACCTCGATCGATTGAAACTGTCAGGTCTAAGAAGACCCAGCACATTACTGACTTTATTTACTGTGTAAATCTACACGAAAGCTCGACCCTTGTGGGTGACTGCTAAAGAGTTGTCAAGATAACATTGTTTTAGCTAGGAATAGTCACCAAAGTTTCGGCGTTAGAAAGTTTTTAGCGATGTGCTACAGCCTACTTTTTTTTATTCCTGCCGTTAAAATTCATCATTGTGTACAGTGAAATATTTGTTCTTCTTCTCTTGGCTCGATATTTCTCCACTTTATGAAACACGAAAGCAGGGAAACTTCACGTATGACAGTGGCTTATAAGAAATAACTGCGTAAACGCACTGTGTCTTGCAGCATCGATAGCGCAGGGAACGCCTTCAAATCCAATTATTTTCTGGTAAGAAACAGTCGGGAGTCAATGTTCTGTACCGAAAAACTCCCCTAAATTAGAAGCGAGCGTTTGCTACACAAAGAAGTGTAGTGAGTTTCCGTGTTGCAACTACCGGTTACTGATAGAGATGTGTTAATGATGGCGCTACGTGTGAAGAAGTAACATGGCTTGTAAATTATTTATTACAAGCTCGACTCATGTTTCAACAACCAGCCACATCGTGGAACAGTCACACGAAAGTTAAGAGGTTTTTTATCAGTGCATATAAAATGCTTAAAGTTTTATTCGAGTCATCAAGCAATTTACTGCGGAAATATTTAATCCATCCGAGTACCCACTGGATTACAGAGGGATCGCAATATTGGGGCGCTAGACTTATCGTTACTGGCAGTATAAAAATAATCAACAAAACAATATAATCAGTGTTAAACATTACAGTGTGAACACTGCAATTAGAGCGTGTATTTAGTGGCAGGATATATACGCAGTATTTAGCACAGATTAGAGACTGTGATTTGCGAGGGCAACTTAAACCTGTGCTAAGTAGGTAATTCAGGTGCTAGTTCGCAATGGACTGTAAAGTGTAATGGTAGGAGTGAGCACCTAAAAAAACACGGAGACAGGTAGTGGGTTACAGTTATGCGAAACATGAGCATTCGCTCAGTCCATTAGCCACGTAATATTAAGGAGTGTCACATGAATCAGTACAAGCAGGATCCTACAACACAACCTGTGCCTGCAATAGAACGGTGTCGCTGTTCGTTTCTATAAGTGGGTATTTCACATCTGCAATTCCGTTTTTGTGTTCAGTGTTCTGAACTCTAGCTTCTCGTCGGTGTCGGAAAATTGGTACAACGGTGCGACAAATGTCTAAGTCGGAGTGACAACTATGTAGAGAAGTAGCTGGAAGGAGTAGCGAACTGTTGGAGATAAAACATTTTTTATTTTTTCTGTGGTTTCCATTTGGCAACCTATCGGACCCTACTTTCCGATCAGACCTCTTAATGAGAGGAATAGCTGGGATCATCAATTCCTTTCTGTTCCCTAAGCTGCCTTAAGGGCATCGTTTCTCGTCACCAGTAGTGATACAGGATGGAAATGACGAAATTACAATATGTCATCTCGAACAGCAACTTTGAATTACAAATTAAAAACGACAATCGATAAATAAACTCATAACAACCGGAATAACAACACGCAAAACAAACACTCAACGACCTTACACACCAGCCTAACATTTCATTGCAGATTTATACCGTTAATACTGAACGATCGCAACATGCAATCCATGAGGTCATATTTCACTAGTTTCGTCGAAAAGTATTTCCATTTTTCTGATTAGAGTCAGAAACATCAAGATATTTACCGTGATGGAACTGCTTTTTATTCTTGAGCGCAGATTTGAACAGAAATACGGAATGTGATGTTCCGCAGTAAAAAAGTGAAATGCTACTTTTTACATCGGTAATAAATTCTGCCTCACGAGCGACGTTCTTCTCCAACAGGGATTTAATAATAAAAGTTCTGTAATACTTCTGTTAATGAGAAACCCTCTGTCTCTGAATAATCCGGTATGCAAAGAGTCCCAGTCCACTGAGTTTTAATTTCACAGCACGTGCCTGAAATGGATTCCATTTCCACACTTTTCCGGGTACATCCAATGTTTGTTGTACGTAGCTACTTCAGGTCACTCTGTTCGCACTGGACAGGGTGTGACACGTTTTGTACTGAATCCTTCTCGAGAATATAAAGGATACTTGGGAGACAAAACTTTACACAGAAAAGTATTCCTGAAAGCTATCAGTTTTGAAGTTACACAAGAAAACATGCGTTTCAGTTTAAGGAGGAAAAAATAATATTGTCATTTGAACGCAGTTGGCAATTGCATAGGTTGTTTAATAAACACAAAAATTAAGTATGAATATAAAATGACCAATGACAGGGAAAGTTACAAGAGTGTTACTTGAGAAAGAAAATACCATTAGCATTTTCTTGCCTTAATAGTCTCATCAGTTTCTAGCACTAAGTTCCCCGATGTTACACACAGTTGCTATGTAAACTATGTGCTTAACTATGAATCACTTTTTGTGAACCAGATGCAAGAAAAAGAAAATATAAATATTGTTTTGAAATGGCAAATATGGGCACAAGATTAGTAACTAAAAGCAGTAATATGGCTCATCGTAAAATATGCTTGAGTAGTTGGGGCTTCTAACTGCTCTGACTATCTACATTTTCCATGCCATTATGCACAAATGCCTCGTCGTAAGATATGTTTGGGATTTTAACTGCACTGACTAAGTACATTTACCGACCCATTACGCACAATTAGAAAACATTAATAGTTATTGCATTAGAAGTTCTATTCTCAGTCTTGGAACAAGACCCAAACACTACACTTGGCAAGAGAAATACAAACCAAAAACTCGAAACATTATTTTCCACCACTGAATCAAAGTTTACTATTCGTGTCCAATGACTTTGCAGACTTAATAAACCCAATATTTTTACATTACATTAATACTTGTTCCATAGATCATGAATATGACATTTAGTAATAATGTCAAACGTGTCAGTTTAACGTAAGTTTTCTTTACATATTTTTTTTTGTACAGTTACTACTTCAGTCTAAAAATTCATCAATATTGAGTAGAAGGAGTTGTCGTTCAGAAATTCTTTTGATTTGTTTTTAAATGTTGTTTGGTTGCCTGTCAGATTTTTAATTCTATTTGGCAAAGGACTGAAGATTTTTATGGCAACATAATGCACCCCTTTCTTTGAAGATAACCCTTTCTTTTAGTGTTGCAGCTATGCACTTCGCTATTATTTTTTGATTGGGCTCGGTTATTAATAACAAATTTCACAAGTGAATATATGTATGTATTTCAAAGACACTGTGAATATCTCGAGTTCCTTAAATAAATGTTTACAGGGTAATCTTGGGTAGGCTCCAGCTATTATTCTGACTACATACTTTTGTGCAATGAATATTTTTTCTCTTAATGATGAATTAACCCAATATATGATACCATATGAAAGTAGTGAATCAAAATAGGCATAGTATGCTAATTTATTTTTATGTTTATCACCAAAATTTACAATAACCACAATAGTATAGGTAGCTGAACCTGTTTCAGCAGATCAAAGTGTTTCTTCCAGTTCAATTTCTCATCATTGTAAACACCTAGAAATTTAGAACATTCTGCCTTAACAACACATTACTGTTCAGAGTCTATATTTATCAATGGTGTTATGTCATTTGCTGTACAGAATTTATGTACTGTGTTTTCTCAAAATTTAGTGAGAGTCCACTTGCATAGAACCACCTAGTAATTTTCTGAACGACATTATTTACAATTTCGTCAGACGATTTTCATTTGTTGGGTGTGCTGATTATACTTATATCATCAGCAAAAACACCCATCTTTGCTTATTCATGAATATAGTATGGCAAATCATTAATACATGTTAAGAACAAGAAGGGACCCAAGACTGAACCCTGTGGTAAACCATTCGTGATACCTTTGCAGTTAGAGTACCCTTCTGATTTTTGTAAAATATCTATACTGTTAATTTCAACCTTCTGCATTATTCCAGTGAAATATAAATTAAACCATTTGTGCACTGTCCCACTCATACCACAATACGTAAGCTTAACTAGAAGATTCACACAGTCAGAACCCTTTGAGAGATCACAAAATATCCCAGTGGGTGATGTTTGGTTATTCAGAGCATTTTTTATTTGATCAGTGGAAGTACATTAGCATATTCTGTTAAAAGCCTTTCTGAAAACCAAACTGACATTTTTTTAGTACTTCATTTTTACAAATATGTGAAGCTACTCTTGAATATATTACTTTTTCTAGAATATTGGATAAAGCTGTCAGAAGTGAGATTGAGTGGTAGTTGTTAGCATCAGACCTATCCCAGTTTTTATGCAATGATTTAACAATAGTATAATCCAGTCTACCTGGAAAAATTTCCTGTTTCAGTGAGCTACTACATATGTGGCTGAGAATACTACTTATCTGTTGGGAACAAGCTTTTAGTACTCTGTTGGAAATACCGTCAGTTCCATGCGAGCTTTCACTATTTTCCTAATTTCAGTAGGAGAGGTGGGTTAAATTTTAATTTTAACAAATTGCATAGGTATTGCCCCTACCATATACTGCCTTGCATTTTGTGATGAATAGCTGGATCCTTTTTTCTTTACAACACTTAAAATGATTATTAAAAATTCTGAATTCTGATTACTCTGCTGATGCGATCTGTGACCGTTTCTCCAAATGGGAATAAAACTTTCCCGTTAGTTGGTTCCTTTTTAATTGGAAGCTCCAGATCATTTATGGTGTCGTGCCCAGTTTTTCTCTTTGATAGAGTAGCCGTTTCATCTGAAGGCAGTTCTTAAATGATCGAGCTCGTCCTCGAAGTACTGTGTCTAAAAGTTAGTTTTAGCTAGATACGCCAATGTTTCGATCTATTTTCTGCTTGGGATGGCGACTGGAATGTCCGTGAAGATACCGACCCGTGCGAGTCGGTTTAATGTAGATTTTGTGCCCTAAAGTTCCGTTTTCTAAGTACCTGTATATCCAAAAATATTTGAATTTCTGTCACTTTTTCACAGTAAACTTGATGTTGCAACTAATATCATTCAGAAAACTGTATGAATACCCTGTATGCATTAGTTTAATGACAGTTTAGTAATATTCAGTCGAGGTGATCGTGGTGTTAGCGTTTCCCATTTCCGTCAGCCTGAAAGTGTGTGCGCGAGTGTACGCCCGAGAAGGGTCGTAAATTTAAGTGATGACCTCCTGTTCACGAGCGCTGTTATGGATCTCTTTTATATGCTCTCCCAGATAAACTTTTACGACCGCAGGACTGGTCAAAGGATTAAGTGATCAGTAAGCAGAACAAACGAAATCCTTTTTGCCGCTATTTTTCCCCTGCCTCGGTAGGCAGTCCCGCGGCGCAGCGCAGACTCGACCAGAGGACGCTGCACGCTTCCCAGCTGGGTCGCTCGCTTGACGTATAATGGTGTCAGTGGGGGAAGCGACCGCGCCCGCGGTGGCATTGTATTTCGGCCAGAGCCATTTCACAGTTCCCATTCGGTCCGCCTCACAGTTAAATTAGATTTACATAATAGGCTCATTGTTCCAGTGGCTCAACTGAGCACCCAGTTAGGCCGCAGAGGGGGGGGGGGAGGGGGCGTGGAGAGGGCAGGAGGTTGAGGGGGTTAGGGGGTGGCTGGTGCGTAGGGTGGGAACGCAGCCGCAACGGCGGGGTGGTACACTGGGGCAGCCAGACCCGGCCCGGCGGTAGCTGGGTATCCGCGCTAACGAGGAATCGATCTGAAAATATTATGAGCGGTGTCTGCGCGGCGTGGCGCGGACGACCCCGGTTAATCACCGGCTTTAATCTGCGCAGTGACGGCGCGGTGGCTGGGGGCGGCAAAGCGGGACCGCCGTGGGTGTGAGTCCACGGGGCGCGGGCAGGTTATGGAGAACGACTGCAGCCGCTCCGCTGAATGTGCACAGCGGGAGGTAATAAAGTTCAGCGGCAGTGAGCAAGGGGAAGGTCATGCTGGAGGAAATGACACACACACACACACACACACACACACACACATACACGCTCACTCTGGGAGAAAGAGAAAGGGGGTAGAGTGGAGTGAGAGGGGAGGCAAGAGGGAAATAGCATCGTTGAGAATTAGTTGGAGGCAACTCCGGGTTGCCTACTACCCGTACGTGTAAAGCAAGAGGTTCTCACGTGGTTTCCCTATATCGGAATATTTAGTAATCTTTCCAGTCAATGGAGCAAGTTAGAGGAAAGGAATTTTCGATCCGACTTCAATTAAACGGTCTTCATTTCATCTTGGGATTTCAACGTTTCCATCCTAGACCCTAGAAGGATGTGAGATATATACATTCATTTATACATATACCGGGTGGTTATAATTAATCTGTGTATTCCGAATGTTGTAGTGCGGGCTGTATACATCCAAGGATGCTTAAACACCGCAGATACGTTCAGTAACGGGATAGACGAGGATAATGCTCGATTCCGGAACCGATATCCAAGAATTTTTTTCAGTAAAATAACAAATTACAGAACTGACTTACGGTCTTTGGCGTACACCCTTAATATTGTAATATGTATTTTCTTTAAGTACAGATATCGCACGCAGGGTGTAACCTCCCCCTCACTTATCGACCTTAATGACAGTGAAAAATTAAACCGCGTGTACCTAATGGAAATTTGGGAAAAGCAATCGTCACCGAAGTTAATTTGTCGGTAAAGAGGGAGGAAAGGGTTACATCTAAATGAAAGGAAAAATGCTAATGAAACTGCTGGAAATTAATTTTGAAAAGGGGTAAAGTTAATAAAGAAAGTAAATGTGCGGCCGTTACGTTAACAATTAACTAGCGGTAATTAGATATTTGAGATTTGGGGGAAATTACGGTCGGCAGTCCTATGGACAATTACTATAGTAACTGAAAAAGAAAGGTTATTACACATATAATTAGCACTAGAAGCGTGGCAACTGAAGGTTGACACGTGTAGTGTGAAAACTGAAAGTTTGTCAGAAGTAATAAATTTCGCTACACTCTGACTTAATCTACATCTACATCTACATCTATACTCCGCGAGCCACCTTACGGTGTGTGGCGGAGGGTACTTATTGTACCACTATCTGATCCCCCCTTCCCTGTTCCATTCACGAATTGTGCGTGGGAAGAACGACTGCTTGTAAGTCTCCGTATTTGCTCTAATTTCTCGGATCTTTTCGTTGTGATCATTACGCGAGATATATGTGGGCGGTAGTAATATGTTGCCCATCTCTTCCCGGAATGTGCTCTCTCGTAATTTCGATAATAAACCTCTCCGTATTGCGTAACGCCTTTCTTGAAGTGTCCGCCACTGGAGCTTGTTCAGCATCTCCGTAACGCTCTCGCGCTGACTAAATATCCCCATGACGAATCGCGCTGCTTTTCGCTGGATCATGTCTATCTCTTCTATTAATCCAACCTGGTAAGGGTCCCATACTGATGAGCAATACTCAAGAATCGGACGAACAAGCGTTTTGTAAGCTACTTCTTTCGTCGATGAGTCACATTTTCTTAGAATTCTTCCTATGAATCTCAACCTGGCGCCTGCTTTTCCCACTATTTGTTTTATGTGATCATTCCACTTCAGATCGCTCCGGATAGTAACTCCTAAGTATTTTACGGTCGTTACCGCTTCCAATGATTTACCACCTATGGCATAATCGTACTGGAATGGATTTCTGCCCCTATGTATGCGCATTATATTACATTTATCTACGTTTAGGGAAAGCTGCCAGCTGTCGCACCATTCATTAATCCTCTGCAGGTCTTCCTGGAGTACGTACGAGTCTTCTGATGTTGCTACTTTCTTGTAGACAACCGTGTCATCTGCAAATAGCCTCACGGAGCTACCGATGTTGTCAACTAAGTCATTTATGTATATTGTAAACAATAAAGGTCCTATCACGCTTCCTTGCGGTACTCCCGAAATTACCTCTACATCTGCAGATTTTGAACCGTTAAGAATGACATGTTGTGTTCTTTCTTCTAGGAAATCCTGAATCCAATCACAAACCTGGTCCGATATTCCGTAAGCTCGTATTTTTTTCACTAAACGTAAGTGCGGAACCGTATCAAATGCCTTCCTGAAGTCCAGGAATACGGCATCAATCTGCTCGCCAGTGTCTACGGCACTGTGAATTTCTTGGACAAATAGGGCGAGCTGAGTTTCACATGATCTCTGTTTGCGGAATCCATGTTGGTTATGATGAAGGAGATTTGTATTATCTAAGAACGTCATAATACGAGAACATAAAACATGTTCCATTATTCTACAACAGATTGACGTAAGCGAAATAGGCCTATAATTATTCGCATCTGATTTATGACCCTTCTTGAAAATGGGAACGACCTGCGCTTTCTTCCAGTCGCTAGGTACTTTACGTTCTTCCAGAGATCTACGATAAATTGCTGATAGAAAGGGGGCAAGTTCTTTAGCATAATCACTGTAGAATCTTACGGGTATCTCGTCTGGTCCGGATGCTTTTTCGCTACTAAGTGATAGCAGTTGTTTTTCAATTCCGATATCGTTTATTTCAATAGTTTCCATTTTGGCGTCCGTGCGACGGCTGAAGTCAGGGACCGTGTAACGATTTTCCGCAGTGAAACAGTTTCGGAACACTGAATTCAGTATTTCTGCCTTTCTTCGGTCGTCCTCTGTTTCGGTGCCATCGTGGTCAACGAGTGACTGAATAGGGGATTTAGATCCGCTTACCGATTTTACATATGACCAAAACTTTTTAGGGTTCTTGTTTAGATTGTTTGCCAATGTTTTATGTTCGAATTCGTTGAATGCTTCTCTCATTGCTCTCTTTACGCTCTTTTTCGCTTCGTTCAGCTTTTCCTTATCAGCTATGATTCGACTACTCTTAAACCTATGATGAAGCTTTCTTTGTTTTTGTAGTACCTTTCGTACATGATTGTTATACCACGGTGGATCTTTCCCCTCGCTTTGGACCTTAGTCGGTACGAACTTATCTAAGGCGTACTGGACGATGTTTCTGAATTTTTTCCATTTTTGTTCCACATCCTCTTCCTCAGAAATGAACGTTTGATGGTGGTCACTCAGATATTCTGCGATTTGTGCCCTATCACTCTTGTTAAGCAAATATATTTTCCTTCCTTTCTTGGCATTTCTTATTACACTTGTAGTCATTGATGCAACCACTGACTTATGATCACCGATACCCTCTTCTACATTCACGGAGTCGAAAAGTTCCGGTCTATTTGTTGCTATGAGGTCTAAAACGTTAGCTTCACGAGTTGGTTCTCTAACTATCTGCTCGAAGTAATTCTCGGACAAGGCAGTCAGGATAATGTCACAAGAGTCTCTGTCCCTGGCTCCAGTTCTGATTGTGTGACTATCCCATTCTATACCTGGTAGATTGAAGTCTCCCCCTATTACAATAGTATGATCACGAAACTTCTTCACGACGTTCTGCAGGTTCTCTCTGAGGCGCTCAACTACTACGGTTGCTGATGCAGGTGGTCTATAGAAGCATCCGACTATCATATCTGACCCACCTTTGATACTTAACTTAACCCAGATTATTTCACATTCGCATTCGCTAATAACTTCACTGGATATTATTGAATTCTTTACTGCTATAAATACTCCTCCACCATTGGCGTTTATCCTATCCTTGCGGTATATATTCCATTCTGTGTCTAGGATTTCGTTACTGTTCACTTCCGGTTTTAACCAACTTTCCGTTCCTAATACTATATGCGCACTATTTCCTTCAATAAGCGATACTAATTCAGGAACCTTGCCCTGGATACTCCTGCAGTTTACCAATATTACGTTAACTTTTCCTGTTTTTGGTCTCTGAGGACGGACGTTCTTTATCAACGATGCTGATGTTCTCTCTGCTAAGCCGTCAGGTATTTTATCGTTTCGCCCAAGGGGGGGTCCCTCTAACCTAAAAAACCCCCGTGTGCACGCCACACGTACTCTGCTACCCTAGTAGCTGCTTCCGGTGTGTAGTGCACGCCTGACCTGTCTAGGGGGGCCCTACAGTTCTCCACCCAATAACGGAGGTCGATGAATTTGCAACCATTATGGTCGCAGAGTCGTCTGAGCCTCTGGTTTAGACCCTCCACACGGCTCCAAACCAGAGGACCGCGATCGACTCTGGGCACTATGCTGCAGATATTAAGCTCAGCTTGCACTCCGCGTGCGATGCTGGTTGTCTTCACCAAATCAGCCAGCCGCCGGAAGGAACCAAGGATGGCCTCAGAACCCAAGCGGCAGGCGTCATTCGTTCCGACATGTGCTACTATCTGCAGCCGGTCACACCCAGTGCGTTCAATAGCTGCCGGAAGGGCCTCCTCCACATTACGGACGAGACCCCCCGGCAAGCACACCGAGTGCACACTGGCATTCTTCCCCGACCTACCCGCTATTTTCCTGAGGGGCTCCATAACCCGCCTAACGTTGGAGCTCCCTATAACTAATAGGCCCGCCCTCTGTGACTGTCGGGACCTTGCCGGAGAATCGGCCACTGGCCCAACAGGCGAGGCATCCTGTGGTGGCTCGGAAACGATGTCATCACCACTAGGAAGCACCCCGTACCTGTTGGAAAGGGGTAAGGCAGCTGCCACGCGGCCAGATCCCACCTTCGCCTTTCGGCCAGGCACGCGCGAGCCCACCACTGTCCGCCATTCACCCTGGAGTGATGGCTGACCGGTAAGATGCTCACTGCCGGAAGACGCAGCGACATCAGGGGTTCCATGTGATTCCAAGGCCACCGAAGTAGGCATAGGACTCACCACAGTTGCCCCAACGCCACTACGAGCCGACGCCTGCGCCTCGAGCTCGATGAGCCTAACAGACAAAGCCTCCACCTGCCCCCGAAGAGTGGCCAATTCTCCTTGCGTCCGCTCACAACAACCACAGTCCCTACACATGACTATGTTTACCCTACTCTATACGGTGACAAATTCCCAAGATAATCTTCTGATGAGCTACTCTGATAATCAAGAAACACTCACTGAAATACGAGACGCGAAAACTACGCTAGGTTTTCCCAGAAAAACTATTAAAAAGCTAAGCGCAGCAAATAAGTACAAAATAAATTTCTCTCCTAACGATCAAGAACTGTTAGTTTCTATGCAGAGCAGATAAACACAAATAGAATCCCTTCCTTAGTGGAAGGTCGTAAACAAAATGCAAAATAAACGCTTTATACAAACAGTACTCGCTGCTGCTGGTGCTCTCGCTCTGGCTGTCACAAGACAACTGCTGATTCAAGTGACTAGTGGCTAACGGCCGCGAAACAAACAAAAGACGGTTTTTGGGCGCTTTCTGTTCTAAACGATCAAGAAAACACTAAGAAATCTAACACGAAAACTACGTAAAGTTTTATCAAGAACTGTTAGTTACTATGCAGAGCAGATAAACACTAATAGAATCCCTTCCTTAGTGGAAGGTCGTAAACAAAATGCAAAATAAACGCTTTATACAAACAGTACTCGCTGCTGCTGGTGCTCTCGCTCTGGCTGTCACAAGACAACTGCTGATTCAAGTGACTAGTGGCTAACGGCCGCGAAACAAACAAAAGACGGTTTTTGGGCGCTTTCTGTTCTAAACGATCAAGAAAACATTAAGAAATCTAACACGAAAACTACGTAAAGTTTTATCAAGAACTGTTAGTTACTATGCAGAGCAGATAAACACTAATAGAATCCCTTCCTTAGTGGAAGGTCGTAAACAAAATGCAAAATAAACGCTTTATGCAAACAGTACTCGCTGCTGCTGGTGCTCTCGCTCTGGCTGTCACAAGACAACTGCTGATTCAAGTGACTAGTGGCTAACGGCCGCGAAACAAACAAAAGACGGTTTTTGGGCGCTTTCTGTTCTAAACGATCAAGAAAACACTAAGAAATCTAACACGAAAACTACGTAAAGTTTATCAAGAACTGTTAGTTACTATGCAGAGCAGATAAACACAAATAGAATCCCTTCCTTAGTGGAAGGTCGTAAACAAAATGCAAAATAAACGCTTTATACAAACAGTACTCGCTGCTGCTGGTGCTCTCGCTCTGGCTGTCACAAGACTTAATTTAGCAAAAGAATTAATAAAACCGGAAAATCGAAAGTTAATTTAGTGACTGAAGTTAATAGTGAGCTTTCTTTCTGAAGCACATCGAAATTCAGTAAAATACGGTTAGTCTTGGACTACCTCAACAATCATTTCAAAAGCTACTTGAATCTACGCAATTTAGAAATAAGCGATTTAACTTTGAACTTGAATTAAATGATTCTGAACAATTAACAATAGTAAAATTTAGTACGTACCAAGCTGAGCTGCAGTCACAGGTAACTAAATTACGGTAACAAAACTCGCACTCTTAATTTGTGCAATCTAAATATTGTAGCCAGCTATGAATACCTTAACTGAACTTTGAAATTAAAGCAGTGAAATCGAATGATGCTGGCGTTTGAATTTCAACGACACTCGGGCTCATTTCGGAAAAGGAAGGGACCCTACTTGGCAATGCAATTGGGACAATGAGTAACAAAGGTTCATGCTAAGTTGCTGTAATTTTGTCATGCCACAATTTTAAAAGTTCTGAGGTCCGCCATACAGTTCTAAAACTTTACGTGCTTCCAGTCTTCCTTGTTGGTTGATTGAAGGTTTGAAGCCGTCGATCGAGGAGGTGGCGACAGTCACTCATTGTCGGCCGTCGCTGTTGCAGAAGCTGGATGTTGGCGCGCCTTCTTCTCGACACGGTCACCAGACGAAACGGGCTCTTGATGTGCGCCAGCTAATGCTTCCCGTCCGCGACACCATGTCAGAAATTATCATAGCCAAGTCGAGCGCAATTACATGCTGCCAAACCCTGAAAGCGCGGCAACTCGCGGGAGCTTCACACAACACACCTGCTCCACTGCACCACCCCAGCCAGACTCCTCTGCTCTGCCCGCGCTCCACGCGGCAGAGTTAACACTACCAAAGATCCTAAACACTTTGGTTCTCCACACGACCTATCGATGTATTCGCTCGATAGCATAGTTTTCCCTAGGCCAGACCCAGCGTATAAATACAAATAATATTTACAAAACAAACCAATTAAATAGTAAAACAATTACAATATATAAAGACACAGAAATGTCATATCTTGAGGTAACAAAACAAGGAAAAAAATTATAGTACAATAGATGGAAATAGGAGGATATGCATTTCCGGCGTTACAAGGGGACACTACACAATATTGACAGAAGGAGCTCCAGACGCCACAATTTTCAACCAAGAACAAAATTTCAAAAACACTTAGAAACCGGTGAAATTGCCTAACGTAATGTGTAGAAATATTTTTTCAAAATTGTTTGATCAAAATTGGCAACGGCCTTGCCGCAGTGGATACACCGGTTCCCGTCAGAGCACCGAAGTTAAGCGCTGTCGGGCGTGGCCGGCACTTTGATGGGTGACCATCTGGGCCGCCATGCGCTGTTGCCATTTTTCGGGGTGCAATCAGCCTCGTCATGCCAATTGAAGAGCTCCTCGACCGAATAGTAGGGGCTCCGGTCACAGGAAACCATCATAATGACCGGGAGAGCGATGTGCTGACTATTGTATATACAAGGTTACTGCAGCATTTAAATTGACATAATTTGCTGTCAAATGTACAGTTTGGTTTTAGAAATGGCTTAACAACTGAAAATGCTATAGTCTCTTTTCTCTGTGAGGTTTTGGACGGATTAAATAAAAGGTTGCGAACGTTAGGTGTTTTCTTTGATTTAACGAAGGCTTTTGACTGTGTTGACCACAAAATATTACTGCAGAACTTGGAACATTATGGAGTAAGGGGAGTAGCTTACAATTGGTTCGCCTCCTACTTTAAGAACAGAAAGCAGAAGGTAATCCTCCGCAATATTGAGAGTGGTAATGATGTTCAGTCCCAATGGGGCACTGTTAAACGGGGCGTTCCCCAAGGGTCGGTGCTGGGGCCACTGCTGTTTCTTATTTATATAAATGATATGCCTTCTAGTATTACAGGTGATTCAAAAATATTTCTGTTTGCTGATGACACCACCTTGGTAGTGAAGGATCTTGTGTGTAATATTGAAACATTATCAAATAATGTAGTTCATGATATAAGTTCGTGGCTTGTGGAAAATAATTTGATGCTAAATCACAGTAAGACTCAGTTTTTACAGTTTCTAACTCACAATTCAACAATAACTGACATTTTAATCAGACAGAATGGGCATGTTATAAGCGAGACGGAACAGTTCAAGTTCCTAGGCGTATGGATAGATAGTAAGCTGTTGTGGAATGCCCATGTTCAGGATCTTGTTCAGAAACTAAATGCCGCTTTATTTACCATTAGAACAGTATCTGAAATACGTGACATTTCAACACGAAAAGTAGTATACTTCGCATATTTTCATACGCTTATGTCATATGGTATTATTTTTTGGGGTAATTCTTCTGATTCAAAAAGGGTATTTTTGGCTCAAAAACGGGCTGTTCGAGCTATGTATGGTGTAAGTTCGAAAACCTCTTGTCGACCCCTATTCAATAGTCTGGGAATTTTGACATTGCCCTCACAGTATGTATTTTCTTTAATGTCGTTTGTTGTTAGCAATATTAGCTTATTCCCAAGAGTTAGCAGCTTTCACTCAGTTAACACTAGGCAGAAATCAAATCTGCATGTGGAATGCACTTCCTTGACTCTTGTGCAGAAAGGAGTGCAGTATTCTGCTGCATCCATTTTCAATAAGCTACCACAAGAACTCAAAAACCTTAGCAGTAGCCCAAACACTTTTAAGTCTAAACTGAAGAGTTTCCTCATGGCTCACTCCTTCTATTCTGTCGAGGAGCTCCTGGAAGAGCTAAAAAATTAAGCAAGTTCCAGTGTTACATTCTTGATTTTCTTTATTTAAACTAACGACTTGTCGCCTGAATATGTTTCTTATATTTCATATCATCTGTTTCTACAATCGTGTTATAATTTCATGTATTGACTCGTTCCATGACCATGGAGACTTCTCCTAAATGTGGTCCCACGGAACAATAAATAAATAAATAAAAAATAAACACACCCCTCCTATCCGCATCCTCACCTGAGGATAACACGGCGGTCGGATGGTCCCCATGGGCCACTTATGGCCTGAAGACGGAGTGCTAGGGCTTTTAACAAAATGATGGTACTCTAAATTAAAAGTCAATTTAAAAAAGTTGATATAAAAACGTCCACCAAAAGTCGAAATTAAATGTAACGCAAAAATCCTACGTGCTACAGTAGAAAAAAACGTTGACTCTCAAATTACAAAAAGGTTTAATATAATTGCTGGTATATTTCACGCGTTACAGTTCCCATCAACTTGAAAAATATTGTTTTGAAAAAACAAGTGTTTAAAGTTTCAAATTGTGTTATCTAATATTGAAATTTAACAAAACTTTAATCGGCAATGCCAGCACCATACAGCTGGTCTCTTTTTTCGCTGATGTTGAAACACCCTCATTTTGACGAAATTGCATTGATTGACTGGCTCTGCTTACAAATTGAAGCGTTACTTGTCGTACCTTTTCTATCCATACAAATAAGTTTGTCATTTTCAAGCACTTGTGGTTTACCTCATATAAGAACAAGCGAAATGGCAAGTTAAGCAGGCGCAGGACAAGTACGTGCATTCAGAATGTTTACCATAAACGAATGATGATACGGCGAGAAATCTTGTTGAGAGTAGTATTTCAGTTGCTACAAATGCCCTCTGTGTTATTATACGAAACTAACACGACCGTCATTCCATTGGTAAACACTGTAGTGTTACATAGATGGCATTGGACCACTGGGATGCACCAGACCCTCTTGCAGTAAATCTTACTTTTAACATACTTTAAGATCTATGGTACATTTTATATGACTGAATCTTAAAAATAGACTCTCAAAGGAACATTCTAAGCCAATAAAAATTAGACTGAAAAAAAGTTTCTACTGTAATCCACTCCCTTAATCAGTGCCCTTATGAAGTATTCTAAAAAAAAACAGTAGTTTCATTTTTCTGGCAGCACATGAAAATATGGCACTGCAGGCAATCACAATATGAAATATCTCCTTTTTACGTCACTATGATGTTTATCGCTTGGTGATGCGTGCTGTGAAGTGACTATTGGTGTAAAGAGTTAAGAAGGTTAGAAATTTTCCGTGTGAAATGCAATGACTATTCACAAGAAAGAACGCGCACTGTCGGTAAAGTTGTTTTATCAAAACGGCGCAGTAGTAGCGCGGGATTCTGGGAATATCGTCACAGAAACAGCTGCGAAGAAGCCCTATTCCAATAAATGGACTAAAGATTTTAATCAAGAAATAAAGATTAGATCGAGAAAATGAAGAAACAGGTGACAGGCGGTGCAGCAGAGAGATGGAGGCGGGCCAACCCCATGCTGGAGCTATGACTGACTGTGCAGCACGTGGCTCAAATTCCACAGCCAGTGCTCCAGCTGTGTCACGAAAATTCTCTCTCCCTCCAAGACTCAGAATGTGCACCAAATGAAGGCCCAATATAAGCTTCAATGCCGTGGCTTTCCCCTTCGTCTACATCTACATCTACATGGATACTCCGCAAGCCACTGTAAGGTGCGTGGCGGAGGGTACCCTGAACCACTACTTGCCGTTTCCCCTCCTGTTTCACTCGCAAACTGAGCGAGGAAAAAACGACTTTCTCTACGCCTCCGTATCCTATCTTCGTGGTTCTCACGCGAGATGAGCTTAGGCGGCAGCAGAATCGTTCGGCAGTCACCTTCAAATGCCGGTCCTCTAAATTTTCTCAATAGTGTTTCCCAAAAAGGACGAGGCCTTGCCTTCAGGTATTCCCATTTCAGTTCCCGAAGCATCTCCGTAACACTTTCGTTTTGTTAGAACCTACCGGTAACAAATCTAGCAGCCCTCCTTTGAATTTCTCCGATGTCTTCCTTCAATACGATCTGGCACTAATCCCAGACACTCGAGCAGTAACTCAAGAATAGGTCGCACCAGCGTTCTATATGTAGTCTCCTATACAGGTGAACCACTGTTTCCTAAAATTCTCCCAAAAAACCGAAGTCGACCTTTTGCCTTCCCTATTATAGTTCTCACATATTGTTTTCACCTCATATCGTTTTGCAGTGTTACGCCCAGATATTTAAATGTGTGAAATCTTATGAGACTTAACTGCTAAGGTCATCAGTCCCTAAGCTTACACACTACTTAACCTAAATTGTCCTAAGGACAAACACACACACCCATGCCCGAGGGAGGACTCGAACCTCCGCCGGGACCAGCCGCACACTCCATGACTGCAGCACCTTAGACCGCTCGGCTCCAGATATTTAAACGACCTGATTGTGTCAAGCTGGACATTAGTAATACCGTGTCCGAACATTACAGGCTTTGTTCTTCCTACTCATCTGCATTAACTTACATTTTTCTACATTTCGGGCTAGCTGCCATTCATCACAGCAACGGTAAATTTTGACTCAGTCGTCTTTTATCTCACTGCCTTGTACCTTCCTACAGTCACTCAACTTAGAGATGTTATCGTACACCTCGGCATCATCAGCGAACAACCGCAGACTGCTGCCCACCCTGTCCGGCAAATCATTTATGTTTACAGACAATTTCAGCGGTCCTATCACACTTGCCTGCGCCACTCCTGAGGATAGCCTTGTCCCTGATGAACACTCGGCGTCGAGGACAACGTACTGGGTTCTATTATTTAAGAAGTCTTCGAGCCACTCACATACCTGTGAACTTATTCCATATGCTTGTACCTTCGTTAACAGCCTCCAATGGGACACCGTGTCAAATGCTTTCCGGAAATCTAGAAATATGGAATCTGCCTAATACCCTTCATCCATAGTCATTAGTATATCATGTGAGAATATGGGAAGCTGAGTTTCGCACAAGCGAAGCTTTCGAAAACTTCGCTGATTCGTGAACATAAGCTTTTTAGTGTCAAGAAAGTTATCATATTCGAACTGAGAATATGTGTTCAACGATTCTGCAGCAAACAAAAGTTAGACATGTTGGTCTGTAATTTTGCGGGTCCGTTCTTTTACCTACCTTATTTATTGGAGTCACCTGCTCTGTTTACCAGTCTCTTGGGACTTTGTACTGGGTGAGAGATTCAGATAAATGCAAGCTAAGGAAGCGGCCAATGCCGTGGAGTACTCTCTGTAAAATCGAATTGGGATTCCCTCCAGATCTGGTGATTCATTTGTTTTCAAATTTTAAAATTGCTCCTCTGCGCCAGGTAAGCTTATTTCTATGTCGTCCATACCGGAGTCTGTCCGATGGTCAAATGACGGTATGTTTGAACGGTTCTCCTGCGTGAACGATTTCTTGAACCATTATAATTATCCGGGCTGTTATACCGTGGTCGGTTGATGAATTCTGTGTCGATTCCCAACGTTTCGTCTCCGACTGCGGGAGACATCTTCAAGGGGGTTCGTAGCTCGATGGAAGGTCCAACACACCCACTGGCTCGCTACTGACAGTCAGTCAGTATCGAGCCAGTGGGTGTGTTGGACCTTCCATCGAGCTACGGACCCCCTTGAAGATGTCTCCCGCAGTCGGAGACGAAACGTTGGGAATCGACACAGAAATCATCAACCGACCACGGCATAACAGCCCGGATAATTATAATGGACATGATATTTCCGGCCGTGAAAGTCTACATTTTAGATTTCTTGAACGTCAAATTTAAAACTGCGGCTTTCGTTTTGCTATCTCCAACTACGACCCCAGACTAGTCAACAAGGGACTAAATGGAAGCCTTAGACCCCCTTAGCGATTTTACATACGACTAGAATTTTCTCGGGTTCTCTGACAGATCCTTCGGTAAGGTGTGTCGGTGGTAGTTGTTGTATGCTTCGAGCATACATCTTTACACAGACGCACGAATATCTACTAACCTTCGCTTGTCGTCGTTTGTGCGTCCCCTTTTGAACCTAGAGTGCAACAGCCTCTGCTTCCTCACGTCTTATGAATTTCAATATTAAACCATGGTGGGTCTTTTCCATCCTTTATCCACTTACTTGACACGTAACTCTTTACCCCATGATTTACAATCTGCTTAAATTTTGCCCACAATTCCTCTACATCCGTCTTACTGCTACTAACTGATGCCAATTCACTGTCTAAGTAAGATGTTAATAACTGCTTATCTGCTCTATTTAGCAGAAACACTCTCCTAGTCTTCTTGATGATTTATTAATTTTCATAATCATCGTGAACGCTAATCCCCGTTTATATACTGACATTGTCAATAAGGTCTGGCCTATTTGAAGCTACAACGTCTAAGATATTTCAGTTGCGTGTGGGCTGTCGAGCTAGCTGCTCAAGACAATTTTCAGAAAACATGTTCAAAAGTATTTCGCATGACTGTCTGTCTGGATCCGGTCTACAATGAGTCCATAAACGTTCCAGACTACGCTCGGTAGGTTAAAGTCGCCTCCAGCTAGTAATGCAAGTTCTGAATATTTACGCACTACTGACCGTAGACTTTTTTTGAATGATTCTAAAACTGACACAGTGGAATAGGGTGGCAAGTGGAAACGTCCAGCAATTAACTTAGTTTCATCAGACCTCCTATACGCGACAAGACGACCACTGTCACACTCAACTTCGAGCTCAATAGAGGCAATATTTTTGTCAACTGCCATGAAAACTCCGCCTGGTTCAACTGGCTCTGAGCACTATGGGACTTAACATCTGTGGTCATCAGTCCCCTAGAACTCAGAACTACTTAAACCTAACTAACCTAAGGACATCACACACATCCATGCCCGAGGCAGGATTCGAACCTGCGACCGTAGCAGTCGCGCGGTTCCGGACTGAGCGCCTAGAGCCGCTAGACCACCGCGGCCGGCGAAAACTCCCCCTCCTATGGCTTCCTGTCTGTATTTCCGATATACGTTCCACGACTTTCTCGGAGCTTTCCACTTAGTCTCAAGAATAATCAGAACCTGGGAACTTCCCTGGAGAGCAGTAAACTCGGGGATTTTATTAGGAATACTTCGACAGTTTACTGATAAAACTGTGACAGTCTAAGTGTCTTTATTCTGAACGCCGTTTGACTTCTCTTGCTGTGAATCGACAGGTGAGAGTTCAGCAGAGCACCTCAAATTGCCGCCTAACCTAAAAAAAAAAAACATGTGTACTCCACAGGTACTATGCTATCCGAGTAGCTGTTTCATTTGTGTAGTGCACAAGTGACCTATCAAGAGGAGTCCTACAAATCCCCACACGATAACGCAGGTCCAGAAATCTGCAGCCAGCACCGTCACAGAGTCGACGAAGAGCTTGGTTGAGACACTCCACTCGGCTCCAAACCAAAGCACCCCCGATCAACTCTGGGAACGATGCTGCAAATTTCGAGCTCTGTTTGCCCACTGCGAATGGGGCCAGCGGTCTTCACCACCTCTGGCAGCCGCATGTACGAACTGAGGATCGCCTCAGACCTCACGCGACAGGCGTCGTTGGTGCCGACCTGAACCACAACTTGCAGACGACTGAATGCTACACCCCCTATAGACACCAGCAAGGCCAACTCCACATCTCGGATGAGTTCCCGCGACAGACATACCGAGTGCACATTGGCTTTCTTTCCAGGCCTGAACGCTCTCTACCTAAGAGGCTCCTAACACGCCTAACGCTGGAGGTTACCAGTAAACCCATCCTCCCACGTGGCTGCTCGGACCCCGCTGAGGCAGCAGGCACCTGCCCACTCACAGAGCGAGTGGGCGAGGCCAGGTGGACAGTCTCCACATTAGCCCTCCACCTCGAGTGACACGAACGCGTAGCCACCCACACACTCACCCTGCTGTGAGGGCGGATCCACCGCGTCATCAGCACTAGCAGGTGCCTCAGAAGCAGACCCTGTGGGCAAAACAAGTGACACCTGAGCTGTCCCATGCGTACGAAACACGAAGTGGCCGACAGTGCTAGCAGCTTGTGCGGTGTAATCAGGTTAAACAGGCACGAGACTTCACTGCCAGTCGCCAGATTCGAACGTGGGACCTCTACTGAGAGGATGGTGCGTGTGTGATCATGGATAGCTCCCGATGACAGAATAACAATATTCATTGGTCAACTGCAATACACTGGTTTTTGGCTCTCTGGGCGAGGTTGCTGAGTCGGGAAATCATACTGAAGACCTGTTGTAACTTCCCAGAACCGTCCTTATCATGCGTCTGATTGTTTTTCCCACTTTCCTGCACCCGTACTATTGTTTTTTTCCTTATGCTCGGTGAGCGCACCGATTAATGAACATACCTTTGATGTTTCAGCGCCCTGCAACGTATTTAGCCTGTACTGCAGCACTCGAAACACTCAGTGTGTATGCATGTTTGTACATATGTGTAACATCATTGGATTTATTTTAACCCAATTTCGTACGCATTTCACTTTTTGTCTGGAAATAACCACTATGGGGTAAGAACCGTCACCTCTTAAAGGCGTAGCGGCTGGGAAGGTGAAAAAGGAGCGTAATGCACTGCGCGCAAATAAACAGATGCTATTCATCCAGTACTTTCAAATCAGAGCACTTAGCTTATTGTAACGAACTTTGCAAATAATCTCAAACGTTTAGGAAAATTTTATCACTGACGCTTGCCACAAAAGTATGAAAGGAAAACAATTTATGGCTTACTACATTTTCGCTGTTTCTGCAGTGAAACTGCCTCATTAGGCATGTCGTTTTAATTTACTACTTCTTTACCGCTGGCTCCATTCGGAACATACTTTGCAGACATTATCCACATATACCACTTAATGTACCTCAGAACTGAACACTTGTACCCCATGTCCTTCAGAAGATATAATGTCATAAGTGATGAAATACACGAAAAATTAGATTTACCTAAAACAAAGCGCATATTACTCAGGCTATTTTCGTCCAGTTTTTGATAATGGCAGCACTTAGCGACTTTCAACAAACTTTAAACATAATTCTAAATATATTCTAAATTTTTTTCTTGCCTACATGATTAATGTCAAGTATTTAACATATCTGTAAAGTAATCAGGAGATTGAAGCCGATTAAACAGGGGAATTCACTTCTTTATGAAATCTGGGTTCACTGGAAAGAAGCAATGTGGGGTAAAGAACCTTCTACACCCTGTAGGGGTCAGAATGGGAAGGAGGTGACATTTAAGCGTAGTACATAAAAACCTGGAGCAATTTCAAACCAAATTTCTTAGGCACATGACTAATTATTTGTATAAAAATGCCGTGGGATAAGATTTTCCACTATTACTAGGGGTGGGAGTGTGTATGAGAAAGGATGCTGTAAAAAGCTCAGAAACGACCGGTTGGGATTTATTTCCTATATTTAGTCGACTGAGAGAACTTTTGAAAGTATGAAGTGCAGTTGGACCCTTATTTGTACTGTTCAGTGTGTCAACCAGGTCGCGAGAATGAGTACTGCAGCTTGTCAATAATTTGGGTATCTACGATCAATTCACACAGCTGAATATCAAAGTTAAATTCAACATCGTCTCTGGAGCCAAACGGTGTGAAACAGCAGGGAATCAGGCAATTATGTGTGTAACATATGTCACATACACATATGTCACACACAAATGTTCAACATCTCCTCCTAAGTCCCTGCGAATGATCCTGCTCTCTGGCCACAAATAATACCCGATAAAATAAGATTATTCTCAAAATAAAATGGACCAATTCAGATTAAAATATCTACATATCCTGGCGATATCAACAATAAGTCGTTTAATGGCACGTATTATAGTAGGAAGTTACAAAGTAACGAAATTCTTCCTTGTGATTGGCTTGTTTATTCAAAATCTGCAGATTCGGCATTTTGCTCTCACTGTAAACTTTTTAATATAAATAACACTGGGTTTAGTGATCAGATTAATTTTAAGGACTGGAGGCATTTGTCGGGAAATTTAGAAAGGCAAAGAAAGAGTTCACATCACATACTTTCTTTAAAAAAGACTTACATTTAAAATATGACTTACTAAAAGGCAAAAGCAGGAGTCTAAAAACATTTTCAAAATTGAATATGATAAAAAGCTGTTTAAGGTCGACCATGCCTAAGATAGTCTGACAAATCTGGCCATCGTAAGAATCGAATCGAAAGTAGATTTCAAAACGATAACATTAAAAAGTTTGCCGAGTTAAAATCCAGAAAAAGTGAACTCGAGGCTTGAAAATGTACATAACAATATTTTAGAGTAAGTACTAAATAAAAAAATGGAACATAAAAATTAAATTTTGTTGGTTTTTTCCCCTTGTTAGCATAGACGACTGAGGGGCGCGGGCTGATTTTTCGCACCCCGGCGCCCAGTATAGCGAAGACGGCATTGATCACACCTGCAGTATATCAAAAACGCGGTATTTCGTTTGCAAGTACGATAAACTAAATTTGTGAAAATAATTTCCAGGTCAAGATAACCTTCATAACCGTGAAGTAGCCATTCCATACAGACAGTACGCCATAGCGTTTTATTGGTGAAAAAATTGTGGCTAAAATCAGTTTAGTGACTTCAGAACTCTTGCGATGATCCCAGAACTATTGCATGTGTTCTCTACCTCAGTTAGATCTGCATTTACGTCTTGGTTCAGATACGAAGTGCATATTTTACGTACATAAGTACAGTAACTTTGAACCTCTGGATCTCGGCAATGGATAATGACAGAAAAAAGTTTCAAGCTCTCCAGAGAATATCATCTTAAGAACAGATGGTAAAAACCTTGATGATTTGTCAGGATTAGAAATTATGGAAGTGGTAATACCCACAACTGGTACTTTCAGTATCTAAAAATCACGATTTTCCAAGATTTTCTCAGGAACCGCACATGAACGAATGTTGCTTTTATACGTCGCCTAAGGCCGATCCTGGACTATTAAATCCAGCCTAGTCGTCAAATGTGGGGTGTCGGAAATCTGCTTTCACGTATCCCTAGACAACGTTCAAACAAATCGTATTAATGAGTTTTATTCCAAAAAAGTAAACGAAAAATGACAATATTTTTGACGATTACACAGAAGTGTCACAAGAAAAGGGCGGCATGCAAAATAAGCAATGTTCTTCAGTACAAATAGTTCCCAAGTCCGTGTTACATAGATTGTACAAGCAAAGTAACTAGTGTCGATGCTGCTATAGAACTCAATAATCTTGAAGCTACTCTTCCACTGAGCCGCGACCAGTCGGGTGTGGCGCTTATGTCATTTTCGCATAGGGGCCGTTGTTGTCACGTTGTCGTCCTGGAAAGGGGTGGGTTAGCGTGCGATTGGCTAACGTCTTCTCATAGCCATCTCTTCTCTATCATTTCCCGATTGGCGAGCCGGTGCTTGACTTTATGCCGTAACATAGACCACACCTAATTTTAATTAACTAACCGATTTGCTCAATATGCCTGGGCTGTAGGAAGTGTGTAATATTTAAATTTTGACCCTGTGTAGTATTTCCGTTCTTCCGATAGGTGTACAAATGGTCGCTGTGAGGCGTAGCGCCGTATAACGATCCTGCCTTGGAGGCGGTTAAGTGGGAGATGTGTCTCAGAGCTGGATAGTGACAGATGGTGACGCGAGACTGGACACGCACTTAGTTTATGTATCAGCCGATAGAGGACAATATTGGATAGGGGGACTGTGATTTTAGTTTCGATTGTGCCCACTAGAGTGCATTAAAGTAATAGAATGTTTTTCATGAACTGTTCTAGTATTTTCATAAAGTCTTTTGTGTATGTAAAATGTTATAAATGTATTTTAGCACTATGAATAACGCGCGAGTGTGGTTTAAGGTTAATATGAAGATAATTGTTTAAATAGTTATGTAGCTGGACTTAGTGTGGGAACATTTCGAAGACGTATGGATTTGGACAAGGGGGATTTTTCTAGAATAGATTTGTAAAGTAAGGTTATGGTAAAGGGAAAGTTAATTCAGGTATAAATAACAATAGTGAATAACTTTATGCATAAGCAAAACTTCAGCATATTAAATAATTACGTCGGTAAAAAGGGCAGTCGTAAGGTTTGCTAAAATGGCTCTGAGCGCTATGGGACTTAACATCTATAGTCATCAGTCCCCTAGAACTTAGAACTACTTAAACCTAACTAACCTAAGGACATCACACAACACCCAGTCATCACGAGGCAGAGAAAATCCCTGACCCCGCCGGGAATCGAACCCGGGAACCCGGGCGCGGGAAGCGAGAACGCTACTGCACGACCACGAGCTGCGAACTCGTAAGGTTTAATATTTTGCGATTGGTTATTGATGAAAAGCGCGGACTGACGCGAGAGAGTGTTGTTTTGCTATTGGCTGTTGAGTAAAGTGACCAATGGTAAAACAATATTCTTCGCACGCCTTTCTCTGCTGGTAGAGAAGACTTAGATTATTCTAGAGAAGAGTGGGAGCCTAGCCATGAAACAGTTCGGGCGTGTGTAGTAGTAGTTCTGATGGAAACGATAAGTTGCCGGATCTAGCAGTGTTTCATAGATCAAAAGTGTGGTAAAGTGACGGCATAATTATTCTGATGGGTGTGTAGAAATTTAGGAATTTTTAAGTGAATTTTGTGACGAGAAAAGATATATTCCGCGTGGCGTATTGAGCAGGTCGGTGGCTAAAAACTGTGACTGCATTTAGTACCGACAGACTTAATATTTGGCGAGCATTCTCAATCAAAAACAATCAGTATTTTGTAGCTATTACGTTTTCGGGAAATGCAACACCATAAACTTGCTAACGTGAGTGAAAGGGATTGTGAGTGACTGTGTTAAGACTAGCACGGGCTTGGCAGTGATACTTGTTCAGAATATATTAACTGAGGACAAAATTGCCAACCTTTCATTTGTGTGAAAACTTTCTCCCGAAACGTAATTAGTGACTTAAATTGCAGCCTTGTTCACGTCGAAGTACAGTAGGTTTCGCTCGGCTTGCCTACTGATGATCTGCTGAGACAATGTTCACAGGTAGGTGCAGGTCCGTCGTAAAGGGAAGGGAAGAACCGCGCCGCCGCAGCTGGACCATGGGCTATCCAAAACGATTGGCTCCTTATCTGTGCGATTAACAGAGAACCCGAGATATGACCCCTTGAAAAATCACGTTTTCGCGAGCGGCATTTTGGAACGTTTAAATATGTGTAAACCGCAGAATCGTGTCTTTTAAACTATGCATACGCCTCTTAAACAAAGCTGACGTCGTTTTACAAAAGAATGTGCAAAGAAGCTACTAAATAAATATAAACTGATATTAAAATGAGGAACGCAACCTTTCTTCAGTCTGAAACGAAATACAGTTTTACATGCTTGGTATCGTAAGTAATGTATTGCGTACCGGCATTTATGTTGCCATTCAGTGTCATAGGGGCACGCACTCTAAATGCGACAGGATGTCTTCTTCTACAGGGTTTAAATATCGAGTTTTCAAAATAATTATCCGGCAAGATGTGGTTTATTTGACAACACATATACATCAGTGTGACAGGTTTCAGAAACAATGTAGCAGATGTTTGCTGTTTCCTGCAGGATATGAACAGTAAAGATAGAGAACAGAATAAATGTTTATGGCAGACTAAATTTGCTGTTACCATTTGTAGGAAAATATCCACGAGAGAGTGTGAAAATTCGCATGTGTGTGCAAAGAAAGCAGTTATTTTGGTTATGTACACTATCTGACCAAAAATATCCGGACACCCATTAGTAGACATTAATATAGCGCGTGTTAACCCTTCTCCATTATGACGGCTTGAACTCTATGAGGTGCCTCAATGTATATAGACGGAAGTCAGCCCATCTTCCTCGAGAGCCGAAACCATGCAAGATAATGAAGGCATCAGGTTGGGAGTCTGGGCAAGTGTTTTTCTATTTATCAGGTGAATTTTTCTTTTGTTAGAGCATGATTCTTTCTCTCAGGAATATTATATTTTCTTATTACTTTTACTTACGTTCATAAGTAAATATGAAACGGGTTCTTGAAGGGCCGCTGTTATTCATGTACCAACTTAAGATTTTGAGTGTGATGACTAAAATATAGTTGCCGTTAACTGAACTGAATGTAATTTTGTTAATTTCTATTTATTGATTGCAAAACAAGGCTCGAGAGAATTTCGATTGTTGCCGTGGGGCGGCCAAGATAAAACTTCCTGAACTCATGGAATCTGTATAATTTAAAAAATGAACTTTAACGTAAATTAATTATCTGTTGCAATTTAGAAATGTTCTGACAACCAAATCTCTCGCATTTACAGTTACTGTTAACACTTTGAAAAATAAATTAATACTTCGGCGCGTAATGGCCGACCAGAGGCTGCATCGGAAGATGAGTTTCCCGCAGCGCAAATTACTGAAAAAAATGCTTATTAAAAATAATTAGCCGCTTCGACCATTTGAGGTGACAACTATTACAAAGAAATTCATTTTGTGGTAACAATAATTAGTTTATTTTAGCAGAATACCGAATAATTTACATAAAATATGTGTAGCTGCTCAATAGCTCCCTTCCGTATCGCGAAACAAAACAGTGTCAGTACGATAAAGTACGTCCTTCCTCCTCGGCCGTACAATCGCGTGTCTTTTAGATCCTTTTTTATTTTCACAGACATGTTTTAAATAAAGATGTTACTCTTAAATTATCGCTGCATATCAGTTGTTTCAAGAACATTAACTGTATCTTTTATACTAATTGTATTCATAAAATACGTTAACTGCGGTTTACAACCGATAAAAATGTCAATATTTATGTGACGTACCGTCACACAGGTCAGTCCACTTCGTTAAGGTTACTGTCCACAAACCATTGCCTCACAGATGCTGCGTTATGCACTGTCGTGACAATAGTGTCATTGTCTCTGAGCTGTTCTTCCAGTACACAGTGCTACAAAATGTGTTCACATCCTTTCACCTTTAGGGTTTCGTTCAGCGCAATAAGGGTAAACCACAGAAAATACATCCATACCGTAGCAACACTTGCTCCATAATTCACTTTTGGCACTACACATGAGGGCAGTTTACATTCTCTAGGTATTCACCGAACCTAAACCCTTTGCCACAGGGAATACCGTGATTCATCAGTACAAATCGATCGTTTCCAGTCATCACGCTGTCCAGTTGCGCCACCCTTTACACCATCTCAAGCGTTGCCCTACAGAAATGTGTGCCTTATGAGTAAGCTCCTCGACAATTTTACCCCATTCTTTTTAACTTCCTAAGCACAGTCGTGCTAACCTGAATCTTTGTATGTGCTACAAACAGTTCAATCATCAATGATTCCTTCAACTAGTTTCCATGAGATTTTTTACAGACACACTGTACAACGGTCGACAGTTCCTGACCGGTAGTACAGGAGCCTGCCTGTTTCTCGGTTTACCTGTCTTTACTTCTTCGAGTTTCCAATTTACAGTCATAACGCCAACAGTCGACTTGGCAGCGGTAGAAGGATTGTAATTCCCTGATGGATCTGTTGCTAAGTGCCATCCAATGACAAGTCTACATTCTGGGTCACTGAGCTCTCGTGACCGACCCACTATTCTGTCACTGCTTCTCCGCTGACCACGGAGTACACCAGGCCTCCTTTTATACTGGCGGGACGGCCTCTCGTGACACCTAGCGGTCAAAGTCGCATTACAAAGACCTGACGCGATCCTTCAGATCAGTTTGTTTCCTATTTCAGTTAATGACGTACAGACATCGAAACATTTTACCCAATTACAGCAAGGTTCCCAGGTAGATGCCGTGTTTCTTGACTTCCGCAAGGCGTTCGATACAGTTCCCCACAGTCGTTTAATGAACAAAGTAAGAGCATTTGGACTATCAGACCAACTGTGTGATTGGATTGAAGAGTTCCTAGATAACAGAACGCAGCATGTCATTCTAAATGGACAGAAGTCTTCCGAAGTAAGAGTGATTTCAGATGTGCCGCAGGGGAGTGTCGTAGGACCGTTGCTATTCACAATATATATAAATGACCATGTGGATAACACTGAAAGTTCACTGAGGCTTTTTGCGCATGATGCTGTAGTGTATCGAGAGGTTGTAACAATGGAAAATTGTACTGACGTCCAGGAGGATCTGCAACGAACTGACGCATGGCGCAGAGAATGGCAATTGAATCTCAAGGTAGACAAGTGTCATGTGCTGCGAATACATAGAAAGAAAGATCCTTTATCATTTAGCTACAATTTAGCAGGTCAGCAACTGGAAGCAGTTAATTCCATAAATTATCTGGGAGTGGGCATTAGGAGTATTCTAAAATGGAATGACCATATAAAATTAATCGTTGGTAAAGCAGATGCCAGACTGAGATTCATTGGAAGAATCCTAAGGAAATGCAGTCCGAAAACAAACGAAGTAGGTTCAGTACACTTGTTCGCACACTGCTTGAATACTGCTCACCGGTGTGGGATCCGCACCGGGTAGGGTTGATAGAAGAGATAGAGAAGATCCAACGGAGAGCAGCGCGCTTCGTTACAGAATCATTTAGTAATCGCGAAAGCGTTACGGAGATGACAGATAAGCTCCAGTGGAAGACTCTGCAGGAGAGATGCTCAGTAGCTCGGTACGGGCTTTTGGTGAAGTTTCGAGAACATGCCTTCACCGAGGAGGCAAGCAGTAGGTTGCTCCCTCCTACGTATATCTCGCGAAGAGATCATGAGTATAAGATCAAAGAGATTAGAGCCCACACACAGGCATACCGACAATCTTTCTTTCTGTTGTGTTCTCCAACAGTTTATTGAACGTAACTTCTTCTACAATACAATAGCTGGCTGTACAATAGATGTAGACGTCCGTCGATCTAGCCGGAGATGTGGTTCCTCTCGGTCGGCTGGTACTTCGATCGGCGGTGCAGTACAGCGGCTTCGGTGATATCTTCTCGAAGACTCTGCTATAGCGGTTGCCATTAGCAGCGGACGAAGACTGGTCTGCCTTCGACCGGCCGGGCCTATATAGTGAGCTGGAGCCAATAGAAACCCGGCGTAGGAATCCGTGGCCGGATATGTCGCGGCGACCTCTGCAAGGAAAGGTTCATATTAATCGACTGGAATCTTCGACATGTTTACCTGATGTCTTCGCCTGTTTGGCTGTTGGTTTGTTTCCCTCATACCGTGGCTGTTATGCGGTGCTGCCCGCCATTTAGGGGAACCCGATGGCAGACAGTACACTTTCCACGAACAATACGAGACTGGAATAGACGGGAGAACCGATAGAGCTACTCAGGGTACCCTCCGCCACACACCGTCAGGTGGCTTGCGGAGTATGGATATAGATGTAGATGTAGGTGGCCAATGCAAAGCATCACTATTAGCTGGCCGGCGGAAGTCATCTGCTCAGAGAACAGAGATCTACATCCAGGTAGTATAGAGATCACTAGCAGTGATAATTGTCTGCAGTAAGCAATCGTAAGTAAACGTCGTACAGTTTCTGATGATGTAATGTTACGGAAGATACAGCTTCCCTTCACCACAACGTACCCAAATTCTGATATTTCCCGCATAAATTCCCAGCGTCAAGAATTAGCTCCAAAGAAGACATTTCCCCCTCTTTTCACGAAGTTTCGTAAAGCATTCAGTTCAGTCTTTGCTGTTTACAACTGTTAATGCAGTACAAAGGGCGGTCCGGTGCGAGTGTAGTTAAGAGTTAACTGAGATCGCGCCCGCGTTTGCACTCTTCAAAAGTTAATCCGGTGTGCTTTACTCCGGGAATGCCGGCATCGGTTCGCCAATTGCTCGGCACGACACAGCTTCTTCTCAACTCCTCCGCCAAGGAGAGGGAGCGCTTTAATTGCAAATGTTTCCGCGGAGCTCTTCGTACAAGACCTCATCAGGCCTGAAGCCGGTGGCGAGCTTTCTCGCGGAATTGCGCCACTGAATGTCGTCCTAGCGCCAGCCGCGAATGAATTCGCTCCAACGGGGACGCCGCAGTAAAATAGGAGAATATTACCTCCCCTTTTCCCCTCCCCCTCCTCTCTCTCTCTCTCTCTCTCTTTCCCTCTCCTCTTTCTGCTCTGCAAATGTACGTTTTAAATTAATTCCAATTAAGAAGTAATTACAGCATTAATAAAGACGGGAGTGAGGCAGAACGTAACCGTGTTCAGGGAGCGGCGGTGCTCGCTTTGATTAAAACCGCCGGGCGGTATCCGCAGGAGGCAGCGAGCGCGCCTAACTCGAGAGGGCCCAGGTGCGCTCCTGCGGCTGACTATTAAGAGGCGCTCCACGGCTTTGAACAGGGCCGCACGCCGCGCCGGCGCAATAACGCGATCAGACTCCTTGTTTTCGGGGCCAAAGGGAAACGCCCGAGCCCAACTGGTCCTCAAACAACACCGCGTAGCGCCGTGGTGGTTGCCCTGCTACTTGTTGAGCTGTGCCTCCTGTTGCTACACGACTTCAAAAACAAATGGTAAGAAAAATGCTACAGGCACATCTTTTCGTGTGTGCCTTTATATCGTTGATAACAGTTCTTTTACTCTACGCCGTTACCGAAAGTAGTTCTTGTCACAACAGTTCACGAGCACACAAACTCTTCAGCGGTATCTCGATGTGCAAAACAACAGGACCAAAATAACTTTCGCGTGATGTGTCACTTGCAAGTAATATACCTCTATGAAACTGACCACACATAGAAAGAACTGCTAGAGCTAACTACGGCACGTAACTGAATATCCAGTGAGACTAACAGAAATGACTTACTCAAAGACAATAATTACTCTGAAGTCACAGAGATTCATGATGTTCCCCTGGACACTACAAAAGGCAGGACATTGTGGCGTGGTGGTGTTAAAAAGTTCGCTAGCACTGAGTGAAGCAAGCTGCAAAATTAATGTCCACCTACCACTACTGACAGCCTTGGGAGAGCCAGTCCTGACGAAACTCTACCATCTGGTGAGCAAGATGTATGAGACAGGCGAAATTCCCTCAGACTTCAAAAGAATATAATAATTCCAATCCCAAAGAAAGCAGGTGTTGACAGATGTGAAAATTACCGAACTATCACTTTAATAAGTCACAGCTGCAAAATACTAACGCGAATTATTTACAGACGAATCTAAAAACTGGTAGAAGCCGACCTCGGGGAAGATCACTTTGGATTCCGTAGAAATGTTGGAACACGTGAGATAATACTGACGCTACGACTTATCTTAAAAGAAAGATTAAGGAAAGGCAAACTTACGTTTCTAGGATTTGTAGACTTCGAGAAAGCTTTTGACAATGTTGACTGGAATACTCTCTTTCAAATTATGAAGGTGGCAGGGGTAAAATACAGGGAGCGAAAGGCTATTTACAATTTGTACAGAAAGCAGATGGCAGTTATAAGAGACCGAGCGAGGTGGCGCAGTGGTTAGCACACTGGACTCGCATTCGGGAGGACGACGGTTCAATCCCGTCTCCAGCCATCCTGATTTAGGTTTTCCGTGATTTCCCTAAATCGCTTCAGGCAAATGCCGGGATGGTTCCTTTGAAAGGGCACGGCCGATTTCCTTCCCAATCCTTCCCTAACCCGAGCATGAGCTCCGTCTCTAACGACCTCGTTGTCGACGGGACGTTAAACACTAACCACCACCACCACCGCAGTTATAAGAGTCGAGGGGCATGAAAAGGAAGCAGTGGTCGGGAAGGGAGTGAGACATGGTTATAGCCTCTCCCCGATGCTATTCAACCTGTATATTGAGCAAGCAGTAAAGTAAACAAAAGGAAAGTTCGGAGTAGGAAGAAATAAAAACTTTGAGGTTCGCCGATGACATTGTAATTCTGTCAGAGACAGCAAAGGACTTGAAAGAGCAGTTGAACGGAATGGACAGTGTCTTGAAAGGAGGGTATAAGATGAACATCAACAAAATCAAAACGAGGAAAATGGAATGTAGTCGAATTAAATAGGGTGATGCTGAGGGAATTAGATTAGGAAATGAGACACTTAAAGTAGTAAAGGAGTTTTGCTATTTGGGAGGCAAAATAACTGATGATGGTCGAAGTAGAGAGGATATAAAATGTAGACTGGCAATGGTAAGGAAAGCGTTTCTGAAGAAGAGATATTTGTTAACATCGAGTATAGATTTAAGTGTCAGGAAGTCGTTTCTGAAAGTATTTGTATGGAGTGTAGTCATGTACGGAAGCGAAACATGGACGATAAATAGTTTGGACAAGAAGAGAATAGAAGCTTTCGAAATGTGGTGCTACACAAGAATGCTGAAGATTAGATGGGTAGATCACATAACTAATGACGAGTTATTGAATAGAATTGGGGAGAAGAGGAGTTTGTGGCACAACTTGACCAAAATAAGGGATCGGTTGGTAGGACACGTTTTGAGGCATCAAGGGATCACCAATTTAGTACTGGAGGGCAGCGTGGAGGGTAAAAATCGTAGAGGGAGACCAAGAGATGAAAACACTAAGCAGATTCAGAAGGATGTAGGCTGCAGTAGGTACTGGGAGATGAAGAAGCTTGCACAGGATAGAGTAGCATGGAGAGCTGCATCAAACCAGTCTCAGGACTGAAGACCAGAACAACAACAACCTCTGTATAGCGTTCGTTCACCATCCGGTGCTGTTCATTCGTAGGTAGTATGCAGACGATGTTAAAAGCAGCTTTGAAGAAAACCATCGTTCATACTTTCTATTGCACTGTCCACGTTTCTCAGGTAACAAAATAAACCTGCACATCTCTAATAATAACGGGCACAAGGGGATGCTTCCTTCCTTCATTGAAAATGTCCGTTTATTGATACTAATGTTTTTTATTGCCTTTTAGCTATTTTGTCAAGAAGCCCATATGTAGGTCGATAGCACATCCACTACTAGTTCATGCAACTTTTGCCGCACGCAAGACAGCCAGAAATGTGCTAAGTCCAACCCGAAATATTACGAGATTAATACAGTCAATACTCTGCTACGAAATGAGTTTCACACTCGGTCCTTTTCAGTGGATTCTTCAAAGGAAGATGCTCGCCAAAAAACAAAAAATGTTCTGTAAATGCATACTGAACACGCCACGCATAATTTTTCACAAAGGCCGATAGCTACACACGCGGTTCCTCTACAACAAACTCACTAAAATCTCCCAAACTTCGCAGAACTGTCCGTAAATGCATCTGCTTGCACGGCGATATAAAGCGAACGCGAAATAAGTCACTTCTTCATTTTACAAATAAATTTTTCGGACACATCTAACATGACCTTCTCGTCCGGTAGCTAGTCCACGACTGACTGAATGCCTTTGCTTTCAGGGTATATAACTCATTCCAACGCCCGGAAAATACTTTACTCTGATTGGTTTATCAAAACGAACAGCCAATCAGATCAATCTTTCAAGATAATATTTACGCTTAATCTGTTTTACTCCAATCAACATTCGCAGATGTATTTACGTCATTTCATGCTGCAAATATTAACAAAATTTTCCACCAAACCAAACCAAATGAAAACTAAGAGAAAACTATGATTTAAATATACTTTAGAACTGATTATCCTCTTATTACCTTTCTGGATGCCTTATTACAAAAGCAAACGCTCATAGACATACGTCATGCGTCACTTAGGGGGATTTACGGTTTTCATGACACCCTAGTGGCGTAACACTTGCTAGTTACGTAAGGTGTATACAATATGGAACTGAAATTTGATGTATGTCCCACATACACTCTCATCTCCTCTCACCCAACCACAAAATATAAATATGAACTTTTAAACTGTTATTTCCATTATGAAAAAAATTTGTCGAAAGTTCAGAATTGAAAATCTTTATAAAATAAATCAGCACAATGAGAGTGCTATTACTGTTTTCAAATAACAAAAGAAATATAAACTGTTACTGTTGCTATCTGAATTTACTTTCTTAAGTGTCGGTTAAGTACTTCTTAATGGGTTTTTTATATCTCCGAAACTACGAGGGGCGTTCAGAAAGTAAGCTCCGATCGGTCGCGAAATGGAAACGACTATGAAAATCCGATAAAGCTTTGCACAAATGTGTTTGGTAGTGTCTCTAGTATAACCCCAGTTAGCATCACGTCGCTCTTCTCATTTCTGAGCTCGCAGTGAGTACGTAAAGATGTCTAGAAAATAGTGTCTGCCGCCAAGTACGAGGGCCTGGTGAGAAATTTCGCCTGAAGCTATGCAGCTAACATTACATAACTGTCGTGCTGTTTCTTCTTCAAGACAATTCTCAGCCGCATTCTGCAGGGGCAATGAAGATGCTCCTGCATCGTTTTCAAATGGAAATGTGAGATTACCCACAATACAGTCCGCAATTGTCTCCCCCTGAGTTTCATCTCTGGTCACATGAACCGCTGTCTTTGAAGACAACATTTTGACACAGACAACGAGGTGTAGGCCAGCGTGGAGAATTGGCGGAAAGCACTGGCGGCTGCCTTCTATGATGAGGCTATTGAAAAGTTGGTACAACGCTATGACAAAAGTCTAAGTCAGAACGGCGACTACGTAGAGAAGTAGCTGAAAGGTGTAGCTAATTGTTACAAGTAAAACATTTCTGATGTTCACTGTGGTTTCAATTTGGCAATCAATCGGAGCTTACTTTCTGAACAGGCCTCGTATTATAGGTAGCGGTATCAAATGTTGACACGAAGTTCGTCTGAATAACAAAATGTCATGTAGCAAATTTGGAATAAGACACATAATATTTAAAATATTTATTTCGTTTCTTAAGTGAGGTGAATAAGTGATTTTAATACGCGCCACAGTGAGCATTCTCAGGGTCCACTTTAACGACAAGTGTGGCTAATGACGCATACGGCAGGCCACAAGTCGGCTGCCGCCGAATGCTACTATACTGCGGGCTTCCAAAACAACTTGTCATAATGTAACAAAACTTACTGCAAAAATCTGCAGTCGCGTAATAGTAGCTGCGACGCTACAATATGATTCCTAAAATGAACTGTGATCACCGCGGACAGTAATGCATGCTCTGCAACGTGTCCCATGTTGGCTTTGTAGCAGCGCTTTCCATTCCTCCACCAGTGTGGTTGACACCTGCTGGATGGTCATTAGCGCATGTGGACGTGCTGCAATACGTCCCTCCAATGCACCCCACACGTCCTCGATGACATGTAAATCGGATGAACGGCCAGTCCATTCGGCTAATATCCTCTCGTTCCAAGAGCTTCTCCACTTTCGATGCAGTCGAGTATTGTCAGCCGTAACAGTACAGTCTGGGACGAAGGCATCCCCGAAAAGACGCACACGGACAAACGCCACAATAGCGTTTACCGGTGAGTGTACCGGCTTCAAACATTTGGATGTCAGTACGCTCATGTAACAGTAACCATCCTCACCACCAAAGCGATCACGGACATATACCCATGGGGCCAGGAGCGGGAAAAGTAATGCATTCATGATCATTGTCGAACATGATCGTTTCTGTGGTCCAAGTGATAACAGTGTGGGAAGGCACAATGTTTCTTGCGCGTACTAACGTCCAACACGGTAAACTCCCCAGCCAGAGCTTTAGTAACACTGTATTCCTACACCAAGTGCGTCTTTTCGTGCATGGGAATGCGTGACCATAGAACTTGGCAGATGGTGGAGCTCTTGGAAGAACAGAATATTTGGCGAAAGGACTGGTCTACCAGTTCCCCAGACAAATCCCATCGAGGACGTGTGTGATGCGTTGGGAACATGCGTGGAAGCACGTCCATGTGCACCTACGACCATCGAGAAGTTTGCAACCGCCCCGGTGGACGAATGGAACGCATTACCTCAACAACTTCTTACCAAAACCTTTTGGTAACATTTTCTTGAAGCTGAGATATTGTAATGTATATAAAATCAGTGATAAAACACTAGATCGCGATGGTACTTTATTAAAATGACAGGTTTCGGGCTAGGCTTAGGCCATCTTCAGGCAGCACCATCAGCTGAAGTTGACCATGCGTCGAACAGTTGACACAGTCGCTGAAACCTCAGCCACAGAGGTCATCTAATTCTTCTACGCATCGTCAACTTCAGCCGATGGTGATGTCTGAACATGGTCTAAGCCTAGGCCAAAATCGGTCATTTTAATAAAGTACCATCACTATCTAGACTGTTTTCTCACAGATTTTATAACTCCTTAGCAACCTTGGGGCCAGCTTGGGAGCACGTTACAGAGAATGCATTATCTTCCGTGGTGGCCGAACATCCTATTAATCACCGCTTTTGATAACATCCAGGGGAACATCATGAATCTCAGTGACTTAAGAGTAATTTTTTTTTAACAAAAGTGTCACTTCTGTTCGTCTGATTGCTTATTTATTTCAGTTACATTATGTGTCCAACTGCAGCAGTTATTTCTTTGTATGGCCCAAATTTATTAGAGGAATGTTACTTGGCACCGACACATCACGAGAAAGTTACTTTCGACGTTTTATTTTGTTCACCGGTGTACGCAGGGTACTCAGGCTGTTTTAAGGTCTTTGCGACGTAAGTTTACTGGTGATAGATAACGGCGTGGGGAACAACTTTTCTTCGAGGCAAAATTTTCGCTGACTCTTCCCGGTAGCCATTTGTAACCTTCAGTATTCGCTGGCCCTAGGATGCTGAGATTTCATCTAACTATCGGGGTCCACTAACCAGGTATGCACCATCTGACACACCAAAGTAAATATATAGCAAAATCTCCAACAAGTAAAGCGGAGGAAAGAGTGCTCTAAGCTGTTTTTTGGAAGCGAATGAGAAACTTCATTGTTGCTTGGCCTGTCGCCTTTCACACGGAGCAGATGACTGGCTGATAGGCAACACACATTGCACACAACCGCCGCAGAGTGCCTACGCTCTGCTGCTTCACAGACATCTAGCTTCGTCAGGAAGCGTCAGCGAATATTTTTTTCTACAATCAAAGTTGTTCCCCATGAAAAATAAACTGCATCCCATGCGAGAATTAGTTCAAATCATTGGTAAGGTTCCTGAGAATAATTAAAAGTACCAGGGCTATTCGTTTATTAAGATCCGATCCGTCTCGAAATGACAACCACAGTGAAGATCGAAATTCCTTTATTTCATAGCTACAGATTCATACGAGATGAAACTCAGAGGGAGCCAAGTCTGGGCAGTATGGTGGTTAAACTAACACATTTCTTCGAAAACGCTGCAGGAGCTTGTTCACTGCCCCCGCAGTGTGCGACCGGGAATTTTCATGAAAAAAGAAATCTATGACAGTTGTGTTATGTGACCTGCATGAAATCACACATAGCACTGAGTGGCCGCGCGGTTTAGGGCGCCCTGTCCCGGATTACGCGGCCCCTCCCGTCGGAAGCTCGAGTCCTCCCTCGCACATGGGTGTGTGTTATTCTTAGCATAAGTTAGTTTAAATTCGTTTAAGTAGTGTGTAAGTCTAGGGACTAATGATCTCAGCAGTTAGGTCCCTTAGGATTTCACACATCTGAACATATTTTGAACATGAAATCACGCGAAATTTCTCAGCAGGCACTTACACTTATCGGGAGACACTGTTTTATAGGCATATTTACGTGCTCACTTCGGAACTGAAAGGAGCCACGCGACGCCTTCGAAGGTTTACCAGAGACAGTGCTCAAAACATCAATGCTAAGCGTCATCGTATTTTCATCGTGGGTTCTATTTTGCTACCGATCGGAGCTTAATAAACGAATAGCCCACGTATAACCGCTCGGCAGAATGATAACCAAAAGAATAACTTTTGCAACTGCGGTCCCACGGCCGTAAGAATATGAAAATATGTTCTACTTCGGAACGGCAAGAGCGTCTCATGTAATAATTCCTTATTAACTACCGCTTTCAATCGTCTGTTCATTTAAAACAGCCTATATGAAAGGATGGGTGTTATTTCATTTGACAACACTATTAGGAAGTTGTCATACACGTTATTGCAAGCAATTTTGTAATACCTGGACATGATCCAGTGATGGAAGGCTGTAGATAATAAAGAACTATTATATCAGCAGTTCTTGGTCGCTTTGAAACATGTTTTTCAGTCACTATTTTTTTCTGAACGGCCAAAAATCTCTGCTTTATGGAACGAGGGTCAGTTTCTGGTTTCTGGTGGTTTCTCCGATGGGGCCGAAGTCTCTGCCAGTTGCTCTTCGTGTGTCGATAGTAGCTCCTTCTAGCTACCCAAAGCAGACGTAGCCATTAGGTGCGCCGGGAAACGCCCATCTGTGTATATGGAAGACAATGCCCCGACTAATTGACTCACTGGCTCACCATCGCACAGCCCAAACCACTGAGGACAGAAACCTGAAATTTGGAGAGGGGTCGTTTAAGAACAGCTTTTGGAAAATATGGCGCTGTTACGGCAGTTTTGAAGACAAAGGTAAGAAAATTGCTTTTTGATTTCTGATATAATGATATAAATCATTATTAAAGAGCTATTAGAGTATTTTTAAAGCCACGTCTATAAGAACTGGTATTTGATTTCCCGGTTAGAAATTTAAAAAAAAATACTTGTTCCAGTCTTTTTTCGAAATTCAGCCTCCTAAGGGAATTAAACACAGGATGAAAAGTTTTATGAAATTATTTCATTGTGAAAACATTTTCAAAGCTAAATCTATGAATCTTCGTATTTGGCTTATCTGTTAGAAATAAAAAAAATTATAGTTTCACTGCTTTTCGAAATTCAGCCCGTTAGGGGTGTGAAATGGGGAGGGGGATGAAAATTTTTAAGAAAGAATATAATTCCACAGAATCTAATTCTTGCCTCCATTACCATCTTTCAGGGCAACAACGAGAGCCATACAAAAATATTAATTAATGATTAAATCAGAATTTAGGTAGTGTTGAACCAAATCTCTGAAGCAGCTGCAGACAACTTAGGGCAGCTTTCTGATATGAGAGATTTGTCCATTTTATGCATCGCTAGCGCCGATGAAGAAATTTCTCGTCGTGGTCATTTCGAAAGTTCTGAGTCCATCACAAACCTGTTCTGTGACTCACTATATGTTTATTTTTAATACTAAACCACATGTGCGAAACTGTATCGAGTACCTCCCGGTAATCAAAGAACACGGAAACAGCCTAATGGTCCGTTGGCTGCGGCGCTCCGAATCTTATGGAAGAACAGAGAAAGTTATGTCGCAAGGCCTCAGTTTGCGGAACCTTGTTTTTGCGCAAGTTCTCCAGAAACGTCATAATGCGTGCGATATAGCCGTATAAATAGGCAAAAAATATCTACAGTAGCGAGTCATGTGTGTTAACAAAAATATTGCAGAAGGAGCCATACATTAAAAGACAAAAACCAGCAGTGAGCTAACAACTTTAGCAGGAAACATTGTGCATGCTGCTGCACGAATGTTAGTTTCCGCCGCCTCCGAGAGCAGAAGAACCACAACGCTAGTATGTGGTGGCGCGTAATTTATCTTCTTTATTTAAGTAGCGTAGCCGGTGCGTAGCGAAAAAGTCGGGCCGCTTACAAAGCAGATGAATGGCCCCCGCTGACGTTGATTGAGAGGCCCAGTTTGTGTAAAATGAAAGAGCTCGTTTATTCTGAAGAAGCTCTTGCTGCTGTAACGCAAGCGGCAGTGTACAATATGGCGTTTCTCAGTTTGTTTCAAATGTTATATAAATTCCTCGGAGCAGTAAAGTCCTTATTCCTCTTACAGTTCTTCTAAATTATATTTCTTTTTCAATGCACATCACGTTTCACATTGAAGAATCTTTGCAGCTGTCAGAATTTATTCTTTCTTCTTATCCTTCTCCGCCCCCATTTCGATCAGTCTCTTTGCTCCACTCCCACCCCCTCCTCTCTCTCTCTCTCACCCTCACTCTCTGTCCATTTCACCCTTAGAATGTTCTTTTCAGTGTCGAAGACATTTATCGGGTGACATCAAATCCACTCCATCTAATATCACTGTACCACAGCTGAACATCGACATCACACTGAATACTTTTTTTCATTTTTGTAGGTGTCCTTAGACCATTCATTTATTTATTCATATAGCTCTCTAGAAGACTGCAGTATTTCCTAACTGTAGGGCGTGTTAGTGGAGTAAGTGTAGATATTTCTACTGATCACTGAGGACGACAGTGTACTGAACAATATTACATCAGTATTTACCTCACTTGCAGACTAATTGTTACAGCTACTACGAGTAGGATGTTTTTACGTTGGTTAATACCTCCAAGTACGCTTGGCACAAGCTCGTCATTAATGTTTATTTTCCCCTGGACAACCGGTCAGATGTTGAACTGCTGACACGTGGACGCCAAATGGGAAATCCATACTGACAAGCGCTACGACGGCGCAGAAAACGTCAGGTAGTGAATTACGTGAAGTGTTTCCGGGAAGACTGTTAGATACAGAGAAGATGCTACATGTTGATATACAGGTGATCACAATACCCTGTACAAACCAAAGGATTCAGTCACACATGGTACACTTAATGTATAACATAGTGTGTATTAGAATGAATTCAGAAAACAAAGAAACAAGTAAAAATATAGCATTATAGAAAACTAAAGCCTACAGTTATTCCACATTTACTTTGAACTCTATGTAGCCAGTGCTTACCTTAGAATGCGCGTCGAGTCTTCCTATATACATAGATGCTCACTGCAATACTTCTGCAATCGTCTGTACTACTACGGACGCTTCTGCATTAAGTGTCCTGGCACGACTCAAGCCACGACAAAGTCTTCCTTGCGCATCCATACACCACATTTTCGTGGAGCATCGAAGTTTGTGCTGAGAAATAACTGTCAAGGAAAAAATGCGATACTTCACCCTGTTTTTGAGTTATTTAGTACTGAAGTTAGCTAATCACGTCGTTGCGCACGCAAATTCCAGAAGTTGCAAGCGCTAAAATGCAATAATGCAGCCGGCCGCGGTGGCCGAGCGGTTCTAGGCGCTACAGTCTGGAACCTCGCGACCATTACGGTCGCAGGTTCGAATCCTGCCTCGGGCATGGACCTGTGTGATGTCCTTAGGTTAGTTAGGTTTAAGTAGTTCTAAGTTCTAGGTGACTGACGACCTCAGAAGTTAAGTCCCATAGTGCTCAGAGCCATTTGAAACATTTTTGCAATAACGCAGGGACGTCTGTGGGTCCCTTAGTTACCACTTGTTAAATTGCTCATTACCAGTTAAAATGTGCCTTTTTCGGAAGTAATAAATTTAAGCTATATGAGCAAAAGCTACATCTGTTGAATATGAAGAAACCAAACGCAGAACACATTTCCTGAAACTGCCTCTGGCAGGCTGCTTGAATTTGTATGCGCGGCAACCTGAATCACTAACTTCAATGCTAAATGACTCAGTGAAAGTGCAACGTACCGAATTTTTTTTCTAAACACTTATTTTTCACCACAACCTGCCCTGCAACATTCTTACAAGCTTTTCAGACTGTTTTTGGTCATCTTGTATGACTACAGCTATTTTTACGCCTACTACCTATAATAGACAATGGAAATTTTCACAGTATAGTGTACGGTGTTTCCTGATCTTCTCGAATGTCTAACCAGTGTTTCTCTCTTCAAGTTACATATCTGCGTCCTGAAGGAGACCAGCGGCTGTGAAACGTGATCTGCTCCTGAGTGATACAGTAGGATGTGTCTGCGGTTCGCGCCTGTCACCCGTTGTGACGTCAGAGCTGCTGAAGTCGCTGGCTCTGATGACTCTGATAACTTAAACTTACTAGTCCTTTAACTACGTTGATGTTATACATTTCTGCATGCCCTGTGTCGAGCTCTTTATCTTCCGCTATAATCTAAAGTGCTTTCGCCACAAGCACTTACTCTTGATACAGCTTCTTTCGTCGAATTATTACGTGGTGCAGCGAAGAAATGACTGAGATTGGACTATTTTATGTAACACTGTTTCTATAGTGCTATCTTAATGCTCACTATTCGTTGAGTCCTCACTAGTTACACTCCTGGAAATGGAAAAAAGAACACATTGACACCGGTGTGTCAGACCCACCGTACTTGCTCCGGACACTGCGAGAGGGCTGTACAAGCAATGATCACACGCACGGCACAGCGGACACACCAGGAACCGCGGTGTTGGCCGTCGAATGGCGCTAGCTGTGCAGCATTTGTGCACCGCCGCCGTCAGTGTCAGCCAGTTTGCCGTGGTATACGGAGCTCCATCGCAATCTTTAACACTGGTAGCATGCCGCGACAGCGTGGACGTGAACCGTATGTGCAGTTGACGGACTTTGAGCGAGGGCGTATAGTGGGCATGCGGGAGGCCGGGTGGACGTACCGCCGAATTGCTCAACACGTGCGGCGTGAGGTCTCCACAGTACATCGATGTTGTCGCCAGTGGTCGGCGGAAGGTGCACGTGCCCGTCGACCTGGGACCGGACCGCAGCGACGCACGGATGCACGCCAAGACCGTAGGATCCTACGCAGTGCCGTAGGGGACCGCACCGCCACTTCCCAGCAAATTAGGGACACTGTTGCTCCTGGGGTATCGGCGAGGACCATTCGCAACCGTCTCCATGAAGCTGGGCTACGGTCCCGCACACCGTTAGGCCGTCTTCCGCTCACGCCCCAACATCGTGCAGCCCGCCTCCAGTGGTGTCGCGACAGGCGTGAATGGAGGGACGAATGGAGACGTGTCGTCTTCAGCGATGAGAGTCGCTTCTGCCTTGGTGCCAATGATGGTCGTATGCGTGTTTGGCGCCGTGCAGGTGAGCGCCACAATCAGGACTGCATACGACCGAGGCACACAGGGCCAACACCCGGCATCATGGTGTGGGGAGCGATCTCCTACACTGGCCGTACACCACTGGTGATCGTCGAGGGGACACTGAATAGTGCACGGTACATCCAAACCGTCATCGAACCCATCGTTCTACCATTCCTAGACCGGCAAGGGAACTTGCTGTTCCAACAGGACAATGCACGTCCGCATGTATCCCGTGCCACCCAACGTGCTCTAGAAGGTGTAAGTCAACTACCCTGGCCAGCAAGATCTCCGGATCTGTCCCCCATTGAGCATGTTTGGGACTGGATGAAGCGTCGTCTCACGCGGTCTGCACGTCCAGCACGAACGCTGGTCCAACTGAGGCGCTAGGTGGAAATGGCATGGCAAGCCGTTCCACAGGACTACATCCAGCATCTCTACGATCGTCTCCATGGGAGAATAGCAGCCTGCATTGCTGCGAAAGGTGGATATACACTGTACTAGTGCCGACATTGTGCATGCTCTGTTGCCTGTGTCTATGTGCCTGTGATTCTGACAGTGTGATCATGTGATGTATCTGACCCCAGGAATGTGTCAATAAAGTTTCCCCTTCCTGGGACAATGAATTCACGGTGTTCTTATTTCAATTTCCAGGAGTGTAGTTCTCACTTTCAGCCATGCAACAATGGCCTAGCGGTCACTTAAACAGATAACCCGAAAATACTTCAAAAGCTTTACCTGTAATCATCAGTCATCCTTTGATATTTTAGCTCCACCTCATGTGCTAAACACATTTTAATTAGTACAGTAATGAGGTACGCTTTTAGGTTAAATTATTCGCATCTAAATAAATAATTAGGAATCTATTCTGCTGCAAATGTTCTACACTTTCCCATAATGTTTATTTTTTGAATGTAAATCTTATACATTTGTTTTTTGATAACAACTGATAATTTTGGATTCGGAAGCCTACCGTGTATCACAGTTTTTATTTACTTTTAATCGGTTAGTTCAGTGTTATTTTCGATTGCCCTAAAATGGAAAGCTGTAGTAGCATTCCACTTACCACAGTATATTCCTCAGAGGTGACACACAAAGATCAAGGAAGACACCACCTATGCAGCAACAGAAATTACTTTACTGAACCAACCAGTCTCAAAATGTATTCATTCCATAATCCTGTGCATCCCTACTATCGTGTTGAGCTCTTTATGACTGTTTCGTATTTGCACAAAGATCTAACACAAATATGCGAATGGGCTCGAAAATTGTATGATCACATTCTGAAACCAAGTCCGTTAGTGAAGACACATCAATTGAAACAGAGATGGTGTTTTTTACTACATTCTAAGTGCTGCGGCGTTGTGCGGCCTCTACTACTGCAGCATGAAGGAAATAAAGAATCACAAGTTTCGGTTACATGCCGAGTTTTCAACCTAATATTATCGGAGAAATCGAGGAGTTAGTGGTTTCTACACCCGGCAGCATATTTACGGCTGAGTCATAGTCTTTGATCCGCTTCTATCCGATAGAACAACGTAGATGCCTGTGAACATCAAGGACATGCGCTTCATTCTTGATGGAAAATTTTTCTCCCTATATGTCTTTCTGTACATCTCTACCCAACATCAGGACAACTTTATTGAAAATCATGTGACAGGTTACAGTAATAAAATACTTCTATATGAAAACGGTAACAAGCAAGGAACTGGGAGCAGTAAGGTGATAGACCACAAAAAAACGTAACACATCAAACAGAAAAGGTAAACTGATTTTATTCAGCCAGTTGTGCAAACCGCTATTATGACTTTTTCTTTTTGCACAGTGGAAATTTGACAAGCTCAGATGAATAATTGCCACAGTTCAAAAGAAACAGCAATAAAAGTTTCCTGTTTCAAATGTGATCAATATTAGAGATTTCAGATCTTAACCTTGTGCAGAGCTTCACCTCGCCAGGTGGTCCCGTCTCAAAACAAATTCAATAAAAGCACAGTATGACTTCAGGTGCTACTGGAACAGACAGAAAACATTTCAATTAACAAATGTTCCATAATAACATATCATCAACAAACATTTACTCAATAAATCAGTCAACACCCGTAAGTAGACCAGGTAACAACAGGCAATGAGCAACTTTATGTATATCAGAACTCTCGTAAATAGGTTGCGGTTGTCTCCTTGAAGAAGCAGACATTATAAACAAACAGCCATACATGGAGCCGCGTGGGATTAGCCGAGCGGTCTCAGGCGCTGCATTCAGGGACTGTGCGGCTGGTCCCGGCGGAGGTTCGAGTCCTCCCTCGGACATGGGTGTGTGTGTGCGTGTGTGTGTGTGTGTGTGTGTTTGTCCTTAGGGTAATTTAGCTTAAGTATTGTGTACGCTTAGGGACTGATGACAGCAGTTAAGTCCCATAAGATTTCACACACATTTCACACATTCAGCCATACATGGAATTACGTAGAATTCAAATATCAGCCAAGAGAGAATGTATCAACGTCCGTAGCTTGGTTTTAAGTTGTGATAACTCAGGCTAGTCCTATAAAAGAATGTATAAATAAAATGTGACAACAGGCCCCACATGATTTGTACTGAAGCAGCAGGTAGTAAAACTGAACTTACATAAATCCAGAGTACCAAATAAATTACATATAACCAGAACACATAATATTCTTAAATTACTAACAGGGCTCAAACCCAATAGACAGTAACTAGACAGCCCGTCGCGAATAACTGTGGCATAAACACTTTTAGCAAAAATTTTAGTCCGTCAAGTAGAAACTTGTAAACTCTTTAAATAAAATCGGGGTTAACTCAAAGCGAAAACAAGAAAACACACACAGTTTACAGACCCATACGGCACAGATGATATCTCTGAAAACTGTTTGACCAGCCTGCACACTAAGGTGCTCACCAATTAAGTCCAACAAGCGCCGGTGAATGCGGCTCACTAATCCCACTTCCCTTCTGAATTCAGTACACTCATGTAACAGACAAGGTCCCAAGGCCGTCTTCCATCAGATACGAACGACATGCTTCTCAGGCTCGTTAATCCATAATAATCAACTTTGGCAAATTCTCGTAGCATCCCACGTGCCACATGACTGACAGCACTTGTCCTGGGTCCTCTTGCAGTAATCGATGGTAATCCACTCGGAACGAGGTCATATACGGTCCGGTGGATAGCGCACCAGCCCCCAGCGAGTGGCGAAAGAATTTAAGCAGACAAAAATCAACAATCAATAACGGATGTAGCCTCAGTATTTATTAGCAAAGTTTTACAAGTAAGGAAGCCTGTATTCACTCTCATTTACGAGGTGTACCAAAAGTATTTCGTAGACCGTGCGGAATAACCTATTGGTAAATCGTGTTCAGAAATACATTTTTTGGGACTGTGTGGTGTTGAGGCTTGAAAATGGTAGCATGGAAACTTCTTCCGACTGTGTTTGGCATCCTCATTAGATATACATCCTCATTAGTTATACATTCAGTTATATGTCTTTGTAGATGGGTACACGATCACTGCGTAGTACTTAGCGCTCCAGCACATGTCTGGAAGCGGATTTTGTCCGCTGCACGCTGATGGCTAGTGAATTACGTAACTAATTAGGATACGACGTCACCATTGTCAATCTTCGATGCGCCACAGTGCAGTCTGTAGCATTTCTGTAAGGTAGTTCTTTCTTGAAAAACGACCAATTTGCTCTCCCGTACAATATTCATGGCGTTGTTATGCATACACCCTGAATGATCTAAAATAAAGAAGTCGAGATTTCTATGAAAAACACCGTGTGAAAACATATATTCTGAAATTGAAATTGAGCTCACGTTGAAGTTTATTTGTGTGAACGTTGATCATCGCCCAGCGCCTGGATTAACATCGAGCTAACTCCACAAGTGTACACGTAAAAGTGTATTCGCCTGCTAATGCTTAGCTTTCTCCGATAGAGTTCACGCCTGATATTTATAACTAAAATTTATTGACTTTCGACTGTTCTATCGATTTCGCATCGTTCTATCTACTCGACCAGATCTAAATTGAATAACGCGTCGTGACGCTTCAGCAGGATTTTTTTTTCCCTGTCGTAAAACTCTACTGAGCTAAGCCCTTTCACGAGAATCAGTTCTGAGTTTTCCGACTAGTACAAAGACGCTCGTCGAAATCCTTTTTACCCAACAACATGGCGCCTCCCCTAGCGTCCATACGGTAGGCAAACCACCAAACTCATCGCGTTTGCCGGGCTGCTGCTTCCCATTGGAACGGCGCATACATCGAATGTTCGCCTCATCACTTCATCGCCAATGACACTTGCACACTCAACGTTCTCTTCAAGTAATAATAACCATGACGAGAACTAGTAATTTCTGAAAGACACAGTCGTCGAATTACTCATACGCATTATTTTGATCTTAAACACGTAATTTGTGTGATCCAGTTTTGATGACAACTCTTTGAAGTAAAGTAATGCTACATTAATACAAATCATTCGCGATAAAGGAAAATACAATCAACAACATAGTGGTTTCCTCTTTTAAAAGGGGCGTCTGAAAATTTTATAGCGTTTTAAAATTTCGCTTTACGGAGGTTCCACACATGAAGAGAAAATGAAGATTAGGCATACCACAACATAAATATGAAACAACAGTGTTTCTGTATTACCTTTTACCATTCACTGTGTAATAACATGTTTCAATATTGCTTCTTGAAGTACAAATTTCCTTTCATATTTCCCACGATTCTTTCTTCTGAAGTTTATACTACGTGTTATGCATCTGGTTTTAGTAAATAGGGCAAAATTATCAATCAAGGCAGTTGCTGTCAATGAACCTATTTTTCTTCACATTTGTATTGATACAGATTTGTGATTTCCCTTGTCTCTAGTTGTAGTCCATTCTTTTTCCCCTTTCTTCCTTCGTGTACATCAATATTCATATACTCATCTGCCAACAATTACTGTGAAGATAAGATACTACCATCATCTTTATGACTAGAAATGGTAGTGGTATGTATGTTGACATAAGCTGCCCAATAGAGATATATTTATTTATTTATTTCCATATTGTTATAGAGTGCACACGCCCATCATTGGCAGCATCTTATGTCTACTGTCTTCTTAGCATATACCAAAGAAGTTTGCCAGTAACGTAATATAATTATCTTATTGCAATTTTTTCTAGTGGAGAATATTAGCGGTCAGGATAAAATATTTTAAAACTGAATTAAGAATAGTCTTGACCACAATAAAATATTTGTTGACAATGGTAACCCGTTTAGGTCAAATTTAACCGTCTTCAGACCGTATTATACAGAAATTTTATTCAATTTTTTCACGGCTGCTTCGTGTTACGTTACTGTAAACCACTATTTCACAGTATGTTTTATTCGAGTGCTTATGTTTTTTATTATTGGCTGCTTTGATGGATCCGTGAGGTTTTATGAGAGTTTCATACTTGTAACTACTTTTATCGAATTTTTCGTGACTACTACGTGTTACGTAACTGTAAACAATTATTTCATAGTTTTGACCGCTTATAATCTTTAGTTATGGCCGCCATGATGGGTTCACGTCATTTTTACGACAACTTTCTGTCGCAGTGCTTCACTTCAAGTAACGTGCATTTTGCACACTTATTTTACTTATTGGTGATTTAATCACATTCGTCTGTGCTATTTGCATTTTACATCTTTCTTACCCGCATGCCACAACTCTGTAGCAGCTAATCGCTTCTTAATACACTTGCCGTTGAAACGTGCATGCCGACAATTCTACGACACCTCCATCGTTTTATTTTGCTGACACCACGATTTACAAGCTTTCTGAAACATCTGACATGCACTGCTACATGCCTGCCTGCATGCCAGTACATTTTAACGACAGTTTCTGTCGGAGCTCTGAAAGCGTCTTGTGCTGGATAGTACATATCGATACTTCCATGCCATGTCCGTGGGAACCAGTGGCGTAACTGAAGCTCTGTCTTTTCTGACATACGATCTACGAGTGTTCTTCGGATCCTCACAACCGATTATCATTGGTTGCCTCTGTTGCCCATATTTTTATTACATTTTGACGAAATGATTGCCATGAACGCTATTTTTGTGATGTATCCATTTCTGACTTTTTTACTACCTTTTTGTATCTTATAGTAATAACAATTTTACCTTTTTCATACGTAATCGGCTAATACTGACGTAACGTGGTATGCGATGGGCGGAGTATCATGTACTTAAGCAATAAATAGGTTACTCTCTAACAGTTGACGTCTGTGGATTCAATATATCTGCTCCGTTCACCGTCGCAACCTGCCATCGTGGGTATAATTTCTTTATTTCAACTTTGGTTATATTTCATATATTTTCTACCTTGGTATTATTATGAAATGGCTCTGTAAATCAATTCTATACTCATATTCCAGTGTAATATGGTCTGGAGATGGTCACATTTAGATATAAACCGGTTGACATTGAAAATAAATATTTCACTGTAGTCAACACTGTTTTAATTCAACTTTAAAATATTATACATCAGTGGAAATCAGCATACAAATTCGAATAGTTTGTAATTTTCAATGGAGATACGCTTTACACATCGCGTTTTGATAGTTACACAATGTGCATTACACATCACCATTAACAATTACACACCTCCCAAATCTATATGCTGATTACCACTGGCATATGGTGAGATAATTGTACGTACGTTATTGGCAAACGTCTTTTGGATGTGCTGAGAAAGCTTTACTGTACATATAAAATGCCCTTCATGATGGACATGTGTATCCGATATTTGTCTGGTAATAAATAAAAATATTCTCTATGGATAGTTAAAATGTGGGGGAAATATGCTGGACTATGGCTCCCATAGGAATGGAAGTAGTGTAGGGATAGGCTTCCACAAAAATGCCTGAAAAATTTTATCAACACTTGGTGTAAATATATACAGAACCAAAGAAAGAAGATTGGATTTTAACGTCCGGATGGCGATGTGAACGTTAAAGACGGAACACAGGCTTGAACTAGAGAAGCGTGGGGACGAGATAGACACGAAATAGACTGCGTTCTTTTCAAAGGAACCATACCCGTAGCTTGGGGGACGAAGTAGACTGTGTCCTTTCAAAGGAACCATACCAGTATGTGCAATAATCAACTTAGGGGCGCCAAGGAAAATATCTCGACGGAGCAATGAAGCATGGTTCATCTGATTGCGAATGTAGTGTTTGCACTTCCTTCGACGATGATAAAAGTGGAGCTTAAACAATCGTAATCTGACATCCTCATCTTTCCCCCACACACAATGTTATGTTGCTTGTTTAATAGAGGATTCGGCCAAGATTTTATTTGTTCTTGCTCTTGTAAGGAAAATGTAAAACATTTTGTTTATTCACATTGTAATAGATTTCGAAAAAGTCCTTCACTTTTAAAAACCACATAAAAATTATTTTCACTTTGGGATATATTTATTCCTGCTGTCTGATGAAAAGCTGGGTAAGGACTAAGGAAGGCAAAAACGCTCCGGCGAGTTAGGCGAAGATGGAGTTGAACAATCTGTCGATCCTCCGCCTTGCACGGGTAAGATACAGTTGGTGACGGTTGTGGCTGGCAGCAGCGAGTGCGTTCGCTAGGGCATCGGAATGTTGAAAAGGCTTACCAACTGCAAGTGGCGGCGCCTTGCTGACGCAAGGTTGGTGTCAGCTTCGAAACGGAGCGAGCTTACGTATCGACTGACGCACTCTGCCGACAACCTAGGCCGCTGGCAGGGGGCTTCAGACGCACCCGAGTCATATCTAGGACTATTGAACACTGGCTGGAGTGTCAAGCAATGGCACCCACAGAGAGGCCTCGCCACGGTGGTTCCAATTCGAAGCCTGGAAAAATCAGGACTTGCAGATGGCTCTTAGACCAGCGGCTTTGCCTAGCTGATGGCGCAGGTCGATGAAGTTGAAGCTGCTTGGCTGCACGTCCGAGTGGTGACTAGGGCGGATAATAGGCCGTACAAATGCACGACGCTGGTGGAATGAAGAGGGACGATATACAATGAGGTGACAAGTCGTGGGATACCTCGTAATATCGCGTTGGACTTTCTTTGGGCCGGCGCAGTGCAGCAACTCGACATGGCATGGACTAAAGTTGTTGCGAGTCCCCTGCAGAAATATTAATAAATGCTGCCTCTATAGGCACACATGGGCAACGGGCTTGCCGCAGTGGTTACACTGGTTCCCGTGAGATCACCAGAAGTTAAGCGCCGTCGGGCGTGGTCGGCACTTGGATGGGTGACCATCCAGGCCGCCATGCGCTGTTGCCATTTTTCGGGGTGCACTCAGCCTCGTGATGCCAACTGAGGAGCTACTCGATCGAATAACAGCGGCTTCGGTCAAGAATACCGGGAGAGCGGTGTGCTGACCAGACGCCCCTCCTATCCGCATCCTCCCCTGAGGATGACACGGCGGTCGGATGGTCCCGGTAGGCCACTCGTGGCCTGAAGACGGAGTGCTTTTATAGCCACCCATAATTTCGAAACTGCAGACAGTGCAGAATGTTGTGCACGAAATGACCTCTTGGTTATGTCGGCAGATCTGGGTGGCGAAATCGTTCGCTCGGGTTATCCAGAATGTTCTTCGCACCAATCGGAGTAATTGTGGCCCGATGATATGGCATCGTTGTTTCTGAACTGAAGTCCATGAAGACCGCAGATGGATGGTCTCCATGTAACCTAACATAACTGTCTGCAGCCAATTGTCGGTTCAGTTGAACCAGAGGACCAAGTCCATCCCATTTACGTAGGTTGTAACTTAAATAGTGGCAACACTGCTGTGGAGACACTATGCAATGGAATCTACTATTGTCGCTGATAGCACACGTTGTTGACATACCTACCTTACCTACGAGCAAATGGACTCGCCCGTCCCACGTAACTGGTGTGCGCACAATCGAGGGAAACACAGTCACTTGTGAGCGAGCGGTCTGACGTAACGGTGTCACTATGTTTTCGAAACAGGAGCATCGGAGTTGGAACAAGACTGAATGTGCCAGAGGTCGTACAGCACGACAATGTCATCAAGGTCTTCAAGAGGTGTGCGGGGAATCGACATTTCCGTACAGAACAGTGACACTTTGGGTAAAAACCTTCAACGAAGGTCGGCAAACTGTGGCAAAAATGCATCGGCCAGGTCGCCCTAGCGTCTCTGAGAAGAAGTGCATGCTGTTGTCGTGTTATTGGACAGTGATTGCCACCATACGATTCGTGAGCTCGCCAAGGAAACCGGATTAGCGCATACGACTGTGCTTAGCATCCTGAAGGAACGCCTGGGCACGCGAAAAATTGCATCACGATGGGTTCCGTATGACGTGACGGAAATGCTGAAATGGATGCCTTACGACACTGCTCAGGCGTACCTGGAGCGCTTTGAGCGCGAAGGAGAGGCTTTCTTACTCCGTGTCGTAACACTGGGTGAGACATGGGCCACATGGTACGGACCAAAACAGAAACGCCAGTGCAACAAATGGTGTCATTATGGGTCATTGCGAAAGTTGAAAGTGCATCAGAGCTCCAGTATGGTGAACGTTATGGTGATTCTCGTGTACCACTGTGATGGTGTTATCGTAACGTATTACGTTCCTCCACGGCAGACCGTCAGTGCACAGTATTACTGTTCGTTTTTGGAGCGTCACCTGCGACCAGCTTTGCGAAAGAAGCGGCGACACTTTCTGCGCAACCCACCCATCATTTGACACGACAATGTGCGGGCGCATGCAGCTCCAGCTCTGGCTGCTCTGTTCGGTCGATGGGACTGGGAAACAGTGTACCGTCCACCATACTCCCCGGACTTAAGTCCCTGTGAATATGATTTGTTCCCGAAGATGAAGGAACCACTTCGTAGCATTCGCTTCAGAACTGTTCCAGAGATTCGACAGGCAGTAGACCGCTCCATTCGCACCATCAACAGCAGAGGCTCTGCTAACGGTATACTACGCCTTCCACATCACTGGCAACGGGTTCTACACAACGCTGGTAATTACTTTGAAGGACAATAACAGGAGCAAACATGTAACTCTTTTTTATCGGTTGTGAATAAGTAGTTGCACTATTTAATTTCCAACCCTCGTAAATACAGCCCACACCATTGTGGAGCCACAACGAGCTTGCTCAATGCCTGTTGATACTCGGGTCCATAGTTTAGTGGGGTCTGCGTCACAGTCGACCCTGTCATAGCTGTTACCAACTGAAATTGGGACTCATCTGACCGGACCACGATTTTTCAGTCGTCTAGGCTCCAACCTATGTGGTCACGAGCCCGGGACGGGTGCTGCAGGCGACGTGCTGTTAGCAAAGGCACTCCCGTCCATCCTCTGCTGCCATACGCCATTAACAGTAGACTTCGTCTCACTGTGCTCACGGACATGTTATTCGTTCATTCCACGCTGATTTCTGCAGTTATTTCACGCAGCGTTGCTTGTCTGTCAGTACTGACACCTCTACTCAAACTCTGCTGTTCTCTTTCGTTAAATGAAGCCACTACGTTGCTCGTGGGGAGAGGTAATGCCCGAAAGCTGCTACTCTCGGCACCCCATTGACACTTTGGAGATCGGAATACTGAATTCCCTCAGGATTTGCGAAATGGAATGTCGCACGTGCATAGCTCCAGTTACCGTTTTCGCGTTCAAAGTCCGTTAAGTAACGTCGTGCTGCCATAATCACGTCGGGAACCTTTTCACATGAATCAGCTCAGTACAAATGACAACTCCCCCAATGTACTGCCCTTCCACACCATGTGTACGTGATACTAGCGCCATCTGTATATGCGCATATCGCTATTCCATTACTTTTGTCACATGTGTATACATTCCCTGGCTACGTGTGTTACGAAGGTAGCTCGATTAACGCCATTTAGCCGTCTGTGGAACGTTGCTTGATGCTGCAACACGAGCAATCCAGCTGCTTTGTGCAAGCCATGCCAGCATTATTGCAGCACCCACCTGTAAAATAACACAGGTAGCTGGCCCACATAAAAGAGAGGGGGAGGGGGGAGATGCCGCAACCACTTTGAGCAGCTGATGTTGTGTCATGCATCTGTTAGGACAGAGTGCCTCACATCCCAACAGGTGTTTTCGGATATATCGTTACAAAAATGTTTTTTCTTTATGGTTCTTCATGTGGGCCTGCATCGGTCAAACATGCTGCTCTTCATTCAAAAAGTTAACAAAACATTTGGAGATGAAGCTTTGCATGTATAGGGTGAAATACATTCATATGTTTCTAAAATTAGTAAATGATGAATCTGGTAGTGTTTATATAAAATTAAAACTGTGGCTTTCTACATTTTTCATTTCGAAACAAAAAAATTAAAGAGTTGTAAAAATAATATTTCAAAGGCGTTTCAGATAATTAATGATCTTACAGAGAAACACGTCACTTTCACTAAAAGTTAACCTTCACTGGGGAAAACATTTAATGGGGGAAAACGCGAGGTGTGTTTTACGGTTACAGGTTGTATCCACAGGGTCCACTCACAGTAATGTGACCAGCGCCTGTGTTGAACATCCAAATGCAGCAACCGATCGCAGACGGCAGGAGGAAGCACTAGCAGTGGATGATGTATAAAGCGTGTGCGGGGGAAGAGGGTTGGGGGAAACAGTGCAGTCGCTATTGTAATGCGGAGACGGATTGATTAATCTGACGCCTAAAAGAACATGATCATTGACTTTCGGGCCACGTGCGGATGCATTTCTACATCTACATCCATACTCCGCAAGCCACCTGACGGTGTGTGGCGGAGGGTACCCTGAGTACCTCTATCGGTTCTCCCTTCTATTTCTACATTATTACATTTCTGAAATGGCAAAGTCTGTAAATGTTCGTGTGCCACTGTGGTGAAAGTATACCAGCATAGCAAAATGACGCCATCCAAAGCTGGCGCCGAGACAGTGATGGTGCACCCTAGGTCATAGATGACAGAGGTGTACAACGGCAACAGAGATTTGTACGAGAGAACAGACTTAAAACATAGCAGTCGACCGCCCCCATGAATCAAGAATACCACAGCGTCTCCTCGACGGCCGTTTAGCGAACGTGTTTGCATGTGAACCTCTGCAGCATGCGCCGGGTTCATGTACCAATGCTGACTGCTCCGCAATTCAATAAACTTTACCAGCAGCCGTATACTTTAGGTTATTTTATTTTATTTCAAACGCAACCAGTTTCGGTAATTCAATTTCACATCTTCAGGTCCCATATGCTTTTTTCGAATCAATGAGCTTACCGTATAGCGCCATAAAACTGGATACCGGAATCCCAATCGTTGTGCAATTGATTCATACGAAAGGGTGACACCAACTCTGTATGAATCAATATTGCACAACCATTGGCATTCACGGTATCCAGTTTTACTGCGCTATACGATGAGCTCGTTGATTCGAAAAAAGCGTATGGGGCCTGAAGATGGCAAATTGAATTGCCGAAACAGGTTGTGTTCGAAATAAAATAAAATAACCTAAAGTACACGGCTGTTGGTAAAGTTTATTGAATTGAGAAGTACGTACCAGCCGATGTTCCCTGGCCATAACGGACCGACAGAGACAATGTTGACTCCTGTTCATCGGCGACGAAGGCTTGCATTTGTACTCCAGTATCGCAATTGGATGTGCACCGAGTGGAGACAGGTAGCCTTTTCAGGTGAATCACATGTTTTGCTTCATCGGACAGTTAGCCGTTGGCATATGTGATGTCAAATGTCAGAAAGCAAACACCGTCCAGGTCGGAGGATGTAGCATTGTGGTCTTGGGAATGTTTCCGTGGCATTCGCTGAGTGATCTCTTCCTTCTGGAAGGCCAAAGGATTAACACAGGTATGCATCTATACTTGGGGACCATTCCACCCCTACATGTAGTATCTTTTTCCTCGAAACTGTGGCATCTACCAGCACGACAATGCAGTGTCTCACAGCTCGCAGTGTACTTGCATGGTTCGAAAAGTACTCATTTGCCTACCAAACTTGCCGGATTTAAAGCCAATCGAGAATCTGTGGGACTACCTCGAACGGGGCTAGCACAGCTGGCGGTGTCACTGGAGTCAACATAGCTCCACATCCCTACCCTTACCTTCGAGAACCTGATTCTCCACCTGCGCGTCTCGAAGTGGCGCCCATTGGTAAAGGTGTTATTCAGCCTTTTCACAGGTGACTGGACATTGTATGAGGACAGGGCTGCATTGTTTTGTATCTGTGGAGCTGAAGGTAGGTGTTGTAATGGATGGTGGGAAGACGGAAAGGGAATTTTTACGTCTGCCACAGACGGCCCCTGCCAGGCAGACTACACTCAAGACACCCCTGTGTGCCATATAACATACGCAAGCACTTGCAGGCGCAACCAACAGGAAAACAATTCTTCTAAACAAAGAGAACTTGCTAGAGACTAATACGAACCTTTTTCTGCAGAGGTCGCCTCACAGACACAGGGAAAGTTGGAGTACTCCGCCGGCCTCTGGTGGCATTATAAGGCCAGTGCAGCAGCAGTACAGCCAGTTCCTCGCAGAGCTAGGACCAGCTGCGACGGACCTCACCGACGCTCTTGATGAATAGTCGTCTACATGTTATTCGTGTTCTTTGTGTGTATATAGTGATTGTTCGAGAAGTGTAGTTCAGTTTCAATAAACGACATTATACTGAGTGTTCTACAATACTGAGTATTCTTCAGGAATAGTAGTCGGCGCCATATTATGGACAGGAAAGGGATAAATAAAAATGGAAGGTGGAGCCCTGATATGCTAAAGGATAAGTGGGTGAACAGTTACTGCGAGAGGTTGGATAAACCGGACGCTTTCATTATGCTGGAGAGCGACACAGATTATAGGATCTCCTTTCGCGCACAATCTCCTGGAAAAGGGATACCTTTGTATAAACTTTCTTTGTATGAGGAGTGTACAATAAGTAATGCAACACATTTGTTCTCGCCCAGTTCCGGTAGAAAAATGTGGAATTTATTCCAGGACATCGTGAAATATTTCCGCTTCAGCCTTAACTTCCGACAGGTGGCGACGCTATACAGGATCTTGAAAATCGTGTCTGTAATGGAGAGGCCTCCAAAGCAGACAGCTATTATTGAGTTTCTTTTGGTGGAAAACCACCATCGCAGATATTCATAGGCGTCTCATAGGCAGTGAACAAAATCATGGCGAGTCGTTGGGCGAGGCTCAAAATGGTTCAAATGGTTCTAACCACTATGGAACTTAACATCTGGGGTCAGCAGTCCCCTAGACTTAGAACTACTTAAACCTAACTAACTTAAGGACATCACACACATCCATGCCCCAGGAAGGATGCGAACCTGCCGCGTGGTTCCGGACTGAAGCTCCTGGAACCGCTCGACCACAGCGGCCGGCCTGGACGAGGCGTCCGTGATCATCACAAGAAGGTCGCACAGACCTGTCAGATCTCCCGGGTGCCGGCCGGTCGCACATAGCTGCAACTCTTCAAGTCTTGGAACTTGCGCACATCCTCGTTCGAGGTGATCCACGGATCGTGATCAAACACGTCGCTACTAAACTATCGCTACTCAACTACACGTCTCTGGTGCTAGTGTTGGCTCTCTCGATCACCAGTTGGATATTCAGAAGTGTGTGTCCTCAGAAGAGTGTGTCCACTGGATTCCTCGCCGCCTAACAGGAAACGATAAAGAGCAACGAACGACAATTCGTTTGGCCCAATCAAGCATTCACTCCGCGTGAAGCAGTACGTAGATAATAGAGATTTATTGATGCAGCAAGACGTTGGTCCCGATGTAATCCAGTAAAGTAAAACCACACAAGCATGCAAGGCCTTCCCAGTAAGTTGTTGTAAGGCCGCCGCACTGAACGGAGGTTATGCTGAAAAACGGGGTTTGATAGCCAAAGTGTAGGGAATAATATGGTGTATTGTAATCCTGAATAAAACCAACATGCTTACAGAAAAGTAAACTGCGTTACTTACGCTACTACCCATTAAAATTGCTACACCACGGAGATGACGTTCTACAGACGCGAAATTTAACCGACAGCGAGAAGATGCTGTGATGTGCAAATGATTAGCTTTTCAGAGCATTCACACAAGGTTGGCGCCGGTGGCGACACCTATAACGTGCTGACGTGAGGGAAGTTTCCAACCGATTTCTCATACACAAACAGCAGTTGACCGGCGTTGCCGGGTGAAACGTTGTTGTGATGCCTTGTGTAAAGAGGAGAAATCCGTACCATCACGTTTCCGACTTTGATAAAGGTCGGATTGTGGCCTATCGCGAGTGCGGTTTATCGTATCGCGACATTGCTGCTCGCGTTGGTCGAGAACCAATTACTGTTAGCAGAATATGGAATCGGTGCGTTCAGGACAGTAATACAGAACGTCGTGCTCGATCCTAACGGGCACGTATCACTATCAGTCGAGATCAGAGGCATGTTATCCGCATGGCTGTAACGGATAGTGCAGCCACGTCTCGATCCCCGAATCAACAGATGGGGACGTTTGCAAGACAACAACCATCTGTACGCACACTTCGACGACGTTTGCAGCAGCATGGAGTATGAGCTCGGAGAACATGGCCGCGGTTACCCTTGACGCTGCATCACAGACAGGAGCGGCTGCGATGGTGTACTCAACGACGAACGTGGGTGCACGAATGGCAAAACGTCATTTTTTCGGATGAATCCAAGTTCTGTTTACAGCATCATGATGGTCACATCCGTGTTTGGCGACATCGCGAAGCGTGTATTCGTCATCACCATACTGGCGTATCACCCGGCGTGATGGTATGGGGTGCCACTTGTTACACGTCTCGGTACCTCTTGTTCGCATTAACGGCACTTCGAACAGTGGACGTTACACTTAACATGTGTTACGACCCGTGGCTCTGCCCTTCATTCGATCCCCGCGAAACCCTACATTTCAGCAGGATAATGCACGACCGCATCTTGCAGGTCCTGTAGGGGCCTCTATGGATACAGAAAATGTTCGACTGCTACCCTGGCCAGCACATTCTCCAGATCTCTCACCAATTGAAAACGTCTACTCAATGGTGGCCGAGCAACTGGCTTGTCACAATACGCCAGTCACTAATCTTGATGAACTGTGGTATCGTGTTGAAGCTGCATGGGCTCAACTACACGCCATCCAAGCTCTGTTTGACTGAATTCCCAGGCGTATCAAGGCCGTTATTATGGCCAGAGGTGGTTGTTCTGGGTACTGATTTCTCAGGATCTATGCACCCAAATGGCGTGAAAATGTAATCACATGTCATTTCTAGTATAATATATTTGTCCAATGAATACCCGTTTATCACCTGCATCTCTTCTTGGTGTAGCAATTTTAATGGCCCCTCGTATAAAGGTGACTTATTATATCCCAACAGCTCCCCACATGTCTTGCTGTCATATGTGTTGCTGTAGTAGTGTCAGGGAGCTTTGGAGAGTCACAAGTGGTGTGTGGGATGGCGAGGGCAGGTGCCCAGTAAGCGCCCGCCGCTGTGCTATTTGGAGTCCTCCCGCAGACGCGGGCTGCAGGTGCGCGCCACTAACAAGCCAGGCAGCACAATGGCCACTAATTGACGCGCCGAGCGCCCACGAGGGCTTCATTAGGCGCCCGCCGCCTCGTCTATCCGATTAGTTCTCGCCGCGCTGGCGCTATCTTAGCGCCAGAGCACGGGGAGTGGGGGTGGGCGGTCGCCAGTAGACGCAAGATAACATCCCGTGACCACCCGCCACTCAGCCACTCCCCCTCAGCTGCCCTTGGTCTGTACAGCTGCAAGTGTACGAGGTGGCAGGCCAAGAAATAACACCAAGAGACTTCCAAAAGTAAGCTACACGTGTCGCTCCCACGCTAACAGCATTACGCAACGAGAGTAACAGCAACTGAAAACGTACTCCAAAGCTAAAATATGCGGGTCAACACAATTATTGTGGGGAACTTGTTTAAACTGCACACTGATTCACCGTGAAACTGTTGCTGAATATTGATCAAACGCAATGCCGCATAGTGCAATGGTTCCAACAATTGGACTAAGTTGTTAAGGCTTTCGTGGCCACCTGTTGACAAACTGCCTATTGGCTTCTGTCTCGGGTTCTTCGGCTGACGTTCTTCTAATGATTTTTCTGACGTTTAGCCAGCACGAGTGGCTGGCATTGTCAAAGTTTCACCCCACCGGCAATGGAGGGTGAAACTTTGACAATGCCAGCCACTCGTGCTGGCGAAACGTCAGAAAAATCATTAGATGAACGTCAGCCGAAGAACCCGAGACAGAAGCCAACAGGCAGTTTGTCAATTGGACTAAGGCCACACAGACGGCAGTGATTCTCATCGGGAAGTGTGGATCCCACGGATTGATAGTGAAAATAATACATTGAGGTAACAAAAGTCAAAGTATAGCGATATGCACATATGTAAATGGTGGTAACTCGCGTACAGAAGGTATAAAAGGACACTGCGTTGGCGAAACTGTGTTTTGTACTCAGGCGATTCTTTTGAAAAAGTTTCCGAAATGATTATGGTCGGAAGACGGGAATTATCAGACTTTGAACGCAGAGTGGTAGTTGGAGATATACGCAAGGGACATTCCATTTCCGAAATAGTTAGGGAATTCGAATTCCTATATCCACAGTGACGAAAGTGTGCCGAGAATACGAAATTCCAGCCATTTCCTCTCACCACGAACGGGCTTCACTTAACGAGCAAAACCAGCAGCGTTTGCGTGGAGATGTCAGTGCTGACAGACAAGCAACTCTGCTTGAAATAACTGCAGAAGTGAACGTGGGGCGTATGGCGAACGTCTCCATTAGAACAGTGTAGCGAAGTTTGGCGTTAAAGGGCTACGATAGTGGACGATCGAAGCGAGTGCCTTTGCTAACAGGGCGACATCGCCTGGAGCGCCCTCGTGACCCTAGACGACTGGCTCTGCACCACACTCGAACCCTACAGTCAGCTCTTACCAAAGTAAGTCGTCAGCAAAGCACAGTGCAAGCTGGCGATGGCTCCATAACGTTGTGGGCCGTTTTTAGATGGAATGGGCTTTGTCCTCTGCTCCGACTGAACTGATCATTGACTGGAAATGGTTATGTTCCGCTACTTGGAGATCATTTGCAGCCATTCACGGATAGAATTTTATGGAAGACAATGCTCTGTGTCACCGGCCACAGTTCTTCGAGACTGGTTTGAAGAACAATGTGGACAATTCCAGCGTATCATTTGGCCACCAGATCCTCCGATATGAATCTCATCCTATACTTATAGGACGTAGGCCTAATCGAGAGGTCATTTCGTCCACAGAATCCTGCACCGGCAACATCTTCGCAACTATGGACGGCTGTAATGCAGCTTGGCTCATTATATCTGCAGGGGACTTTTTGAGTCCATACCACGTCCATTTGCCGGCCGGGGTGGCCAAGCGGTTAAAGGCGCTACAGTCTCGAACCGTGCGACCGCTACGGTCGCAGGTTCGAATCCTGCCTCGGGCATGGATGTGTGTGATGTCCTTAGGTTAGTTAGGTTTAAGTAGTTCTAAGTTCTAGGGGACTGATGACCACAGCAGTTAAGTCCCATAGTGCTCAGAGCCATTTGAACCACGTCCATTTGCTGCACTACGCCGGTAAAAAGGAGGTCCGACGTGATGTAAGCAGGTATCACACGGCTTTTGTCACCACAGTGTATTAGGGAACGTACAGAGGCTTGTAGACGTTCTACTCTCAGTGAACATACTACTGGAATAGAAAAGAAAATTGTTAATACTAATACGATCTATCCCCCATCATACAATGCGCAGTGGCTTTCGGAGTGTAGATGTACATTTGACGTATTCTCCTCGTAGGTGCATATGTTACTACGCTGCGTATTGAATCGGCGAAGCATCATTTGCATTGCAGACATTATTGAGCAGCATGCTAGAAGCTTGTTCTGATTCAAGTTAGGGATACAAAAAGCAACGGAAGCATCTGCCTTGGCAGGTACATAGCGAAAAGTTGTTTGATGACCACCGTCACACAAATTAGAAAAGGTGAAAACCATTATGCCTTGGTTTCCATCTTCAGGGACGCTTAGCGATGAGACCTTTTGAAAAATATGAAGTAACTGCATTTAGTCTACAGCGGAGGGTGCGCTGTTTTGAAACTTTGTGAACTGGGATTTGAACTGAGAACCCTTCTTTCACTTGCAACACATATTTTTATACGTTATTATTAATTTTTAATGAAAGTTTTTGTTAAAACACATATTGTAGAAAAGTACAGTCATAAACTGATACCCACAGTAAAGTTTTTATTCAGTCTTTGATTTCGCCTTCTTCAATCTCTTCCACCTCAGAAATGTGCAGTACATTGTTACATCTGAAAAGTAATTGTCTCAAACTCCCTATAAGAAAATATTCTACGTGTTTCTCACTATTTGCTAGCTGCATCTTCATGTCCACAAAAACCTATTAGCGTCTTTATTCGTGGGTCCAAATTAATTTTTCTCGTAACTAGTTTTCCCAAACAGTTTTGAGGGAAGATTTCTGGTCAGTTGGTATTCCAGGAGACATTGTGAGAGCTAGAAATTGGGAGGTAAAATTGGAAATTTGTGATAAGCTCCTATGGGACTAAACTGCTGAGATCATCGGCTCCTACTCTTACACACTACTTAACCTAACCTGAACTAACTTACGCTAAGGACAACACACACACCCATTCCCGGGGAAGGTCTCGAACCTTCTACGGGGGAAGCTGTGTGAAACGTGGCAAGGCGCCTGAACCGCGCTGCTACCCCGCGCGGCTAAATTGGGAGGTAAATTGCAGTTTTCCGTGGGTACTAGCTTCCTTTAAATGGAAAAATGTATAATACTAAGTTGAAATTGGCGTTTATTTGTAAGAAATATGACGTACAGGATGTATACGTAGCACATCTGTGAGATGTCACTGAAGTATCTTCGATGGACACTTGTGTGGAGTACACAGCTGTTCTAGTTTCGTTGGCGGCCATTGAGATCGCTGGATGTATAAACTATCTGATCAAAGTATGCGGACACATCTTAGTGGACATTAATATGGGGTGTGTCCACCCTTAGCATTTATGACGCCTTGAACTCAGCTGGGGTCGCTTTCAATGACGGGTCTCAATGTCTAGGGAGGAATAACAGCCCATTCTTTCTCAAGAGCCGAAACCAGAGAACATAATGACGTTCTGAGTGCTGAGGTCTAGAGCGAAGTCGACGTAACTCATCCCAAAAGTGTTCCAGTGGGTTCAGGGTAAGACTCGGGGAAGACAAGCCCATCTGAGGAGTGTCACTGTCCAAAAACCACTCTCTCATAGATGCTGCTTTAAAATCGGGTGCAACTTCATGCTAGTACTATCATCGTCTCCGAACTATACCTTCATTGTATGCAGTACACTGTGCCGTAAAATGTGTTCATACACTGCCACAGTTAGGGTGATTTAAGCGCAATAAGGGGAAACCACATGAAATATGTCTACATCGTAACACCATCTCCTCCATACTTCACTGTTGGCACATGGTAGAAGTTAACGTTCTTTAGGCATTCGCCAAACCCAGACCATTCCTTCGGAATGCCACAAGCATAGCCTGATTCATCACTCGAAATCAATTGTTTGCAATCCACGGTTCAGTGAAGTCACCCTTTACACCAGCTTAAGGATCGCTTAGCATTGAGTACACAGAGTAAGTGCTCGACCGCTGTACCCTGTTCTTTTTAACTCCCTACGCGCAGTCACTATGCTAGCTGGACTGCACTGCTCGACCGTCCCTGTCCCTCACTACTTAAGATCTATCTTATCTTGGGTTTATCTGTGGTTGTTCGTCCGCGTTACCACTACACAGTCACATCACATCGACTTGGCCAGCTATAGAAGGGTCGACGTATCCTTGATGTATTTGTTACTCAGGTAACGTTTAATGACTAGACCACATTCGAAGTCATTGAGCTCTTTCCTCAGAATAAAATCTAGTCGTTATTTGCACAGTTAGGAAATTTACTTCGCCTTTCCGGTTGCAACAGATTAATACGAGTCAAATGAAAACCTTAATTTTGTAATAACAAATCGAAATTTCGCGCCGTTATCCTGTAAGTTGGTAAGCGTGCTACAAACAGCGTGCAGAATGGCCTGTAGGTTGCAGCATAGCGCAGATGCACACATACCGTCGCAGTAGCAGTATAAAGATGGCCGCCCCACTTGCGACTTGCACCAGGGAAGAACAGCGTTCTGTTGTTCGGTTTTTGCATAGTGAAGGTGTGAAGCCTATTGAAATTCATCGACGAATGAAGGTTCAGTACGGTGATGCATGTCTGTCACAGCAGCAAGTCTACGGATGGAGCAGGAAGTTCGCAAATGGTCTGACTTCAGTGGAAGATGCTCCTCGTTCGGGTCAGGCACAACGAGTTGTGACTCCACAGAACATTGCGGCAGTTGAAGGCATAGTGAAGGAAATCGCCGAGTGACACTGAATGACATTGCAGCATGTTTACAGATTAGTCATTGGTCAGCACACCACATTGTGCGTTATGTGCTCCAGTTTCACAAAGTATCTGCAAGATGTGTGGCACGGAAGCTGACTCCTTAAATGAGAGAACGACGTGTTGATGCTTGTGAAGGACTTCTTCGGCGCTTTGAACGAGAAGGTGATGGCTTCCTTGCAAGAATCGTTACTGGGGACGAAACCTGGGTTCACTTCCACCAACCGGAAACGAAGAGAGCGAGCGAGGAATGGCGCCATTCCTCATCACCAAAAGCAAAGAAGTTTCGAACGGAACCATCAGCAGGGAAGGTTATACTGACTATCTTTTGGGACGAAAAAGGCGTCATTTCGGAGCATTAAATGCCTAGAGGTACCACTGTCACCAGTGCATCATACACAGATCTCCTAAAAAATCATCTGCCGTGATCAATCAAATCAAAGCGACGTGGATTGCTGTCAGCAGGTGTCCTTTTGCAACATGACAATGCGAGGCCCCACACTGCCTGTAAAACAGTTGCAACAATGACAGACCTGCATTTTGAGTGTCTTCGTCATCCACCATACTCACCAGACCTTGCCCCAAGTGATTTTCATATGTTTGGACCACTCAAAGACGCAAAGGGAGGAAAGAAGTTCCGTTCTGATGAAGAGGTACGCCACGCGGTGCATGAGTGGTTGCGCGGACTACCAAAAGAATTTTTTTCTAAAGGAATTTATGCACTTTGTAAGCGCTGGAGGACTTGCATTGAGCGTGGGAGAGATTTTTGTACCACTTCTGCGCAATAAAAAATATCTAAAAAAAATATTACGGTTTTCATTTGACTCACCCTCGTATATCATTTTCAGAAGCCTACAAAATTTGCGATATTATAAATCGTCAGGACTTGGCCGTAAAAGACGTAAAGTATGAGAAGTATATTACTGAAACATGCTTATTATTGGTGTAGCAGATATCAATATCTTCTTCACAGAAACATAAAACAATGACTTATCCAAAGTTTTACATATTTTACGTGATAATTATACACACAGATATTGATAATTTACTGTAAGTATATCAGATTTATATTTATAATCAAACTGTCCTGTTAGCAGCACGGAAACAACTGTAAAAGCATATAAAAACTCTAAATGATATTAATAACAGCAGTAGCTCATGTGGAACTGTGCGTAATTTTTACTTTTATATGTATACCATATATAACTTACTTCATATACCTTAGGTATAATTTTTATATGTATCGAAATGCGTTCCTTGCTGCTAGAACAACTGTACTATATATACAAATGCGATGATTTTACTGTAAATTATCAGCCTGTGTGTATGATTACCACATGAAATATGTCCATTTTTGGACATACTACGACATTTCGTTTTTGTGAAGAAGCTGCTAAACCAATATTAAGTAAGTTTGTGCAACACACTACTTATACGCAATGATCTATAATATCCTTAATATTGTAGGCATCTGAAGATGAGAGATTAACCGATTGAAATTGGTAAAGAGATATCAATTTCCTGATTGTCCAAGTGAGGACTGAATTTTATTCTGAAATATGTGCCAACTGGCGATAAAATGAAAGCTACGAATAAAATCGTACAGCTCTCCTGTCCGACCCATACTGCTTTGCTGCTTTTCTACTGACAACACTACTCGATAACTCCTTTTATACTAGCGCGTCTGTCTCACGTGGCATCTAGTGGTCCATTTCGCTTTACATTGGAATGTGCAGATACGTTTGAACAGGCAGTGTGGCGAGTCTGCAAATCAACAGCCTGCATAAAATGTGAATATGCTTATCTTCCATGCAGGAATGAACTTTTCTCCAGGGCTGGGATGTGAGCATACTCAGTATAACTAGGACAGGTCTCGTGTGAAGCGTACTTGTCACGTTGTGAAACGAAAATCCTGTAAGTCTTGGCAATTGTTGTTCTACTTAGGCAGGCACGCAGAGAAAAAAGTCTGCTGCTTCGTCACCATAGTGAAATAAAAGAAAAATAGATGCGAAGCGATGTGAAAACAATGATTTCTCTTAACTGCCAGTATTTCTCTCCTAATTGTACAGAGTTCACAGAAATTCTCCTCCCCGCTTGAGGGGACTGGTACTTGTGAAAAAAATCACCTACGTTGTGGCTAAATCATTTCTCTGCGGTATCCTTTCTTCCAGAGCGTTATTCCCGGTAAGTTGTGTGGAATCAGTCACGTTTGAGAAGTAGGAGAAGTGCACTGGCGGTAGTAAAGCTCTGAGGGGACCTGCGTGGTTAATCGTGTCTGCACATGCGAGAGCAATGTACTCGAAAAGCAAGGCTGCGGGTTCGAGTCCCTGGCAGGCATGTAGAATTTTTCAGCACGAAATAACGTTTTTCAGTCGATCTGAACTGGTGTGTTTTTACTTTCATCTTTGTAGTTATCAAGAACGACAGGGTGGCGCCCGAGTACTACACTGCTCATTCTCGCCCGTCAACTATAATCTATTATTCCGAAGCTGTTGCGACTACGTTCTGCATTGTCAGTACGAGAACAGTTTCGACTTGGTTAAGATTTGAGAAGTAAATATCTTAGCGAGATGTATCCTCTTCAAGAAATAATAGCAATAGTTGAGGCGTACTTGTCTACTGGTTCATCTAAGGAAACGGGGGACATACCAGCAAAGAGCAGTATACACGACATGGTGACGCTTTGATCGCGGACGTTCCATCACAAATGATCCAGACTTGAAAGAAGTCGGCACTTGAATTGTCGCAACAAGTGAGCATTTCGCTTCTGTCTTGTCAACGTGTTTTACACTCTATGGGGATGAAGCCAAAATGATTGTGTCCAAGAACTAAAGGAGGAAGATAAGGCAAAATTTGTAAATTATTGTACATGGGTGTCAGACAATTGAGAGTTGAATGTTGGATCCGCTGCGGTATTTCATGAGTGATGAAGTATGGTTCCATCTGACAGGAACTGCCCAACAAACAATCCGTACACGATTAATGCGAAATCTCTTCACGGAGAAAAAAATCATAGTGTGGTGTGCCGTGTCAGCAAGTCGGATTGCGGGCCCCATATTTTTTAAAGAACACTAAACACTGCTGTGTAAATGCGATCTTGGAGAAATTTTACGCACAGTTAACCCCACATGAAGGTTCGTATGCTGTCTTTGAACAGGGTGGGGCGATCTGTCACACTTCACGGAGGTCAAGCTCATAAATTCATGAAAGATTCACAGACGACCAGACTGTTCAAAATGGTTCAAATGGCTCTGAGCACTATGGGACTTAACTTCTGAGGTCATCAGTCCCCTAGAACTTCGAACTACTTAAACCTAACTAACCTAAGGACAGCACACACATCCATGCCCGAGGCAGGATTCGAACCTGCGACCGTAGCGCTCGCGCGCTTCCAGACTGTAGCGCCTAGAACCGCTCGGCCACTCCGGCCGGCGACAAGACTGTCAGCAAAGGATTGTGGTCGAGCCATCGCCGGACCTAACCATTTGTGACTTTTATCTGTGGGACAGTCTAAAGGGAAAAGTGTACACAAATAATCCAATAACGTTAGAAGAATTGAATGGCTCTGAGCACTATGGGACTCAACTTCTGAGGTCATTAGTCCCCTAGAACTTAGAACTAGTTAAACCTAACTAACCTACGGACATCACGAACATCCATGCCCGAGGCAGGATTCGAACCTGCGACCGTAGCGGTCTTGCGGTTCCAGACTGCAGCGCCTTTAACCGCACGGCCACTCCGGCCGGCTAGAAGAATTGAAGAACAACACTCATGATGAAATTTTGAAAACTGATACGGCACATGTTAAGGCACACTGAAGTACAAGGTGGTCATATTTAGTACCTGGTAAGATCAAAGCTGTAAATACAGACCTTTTCATTAGTTTATTTACTATTTCCTTATTACATAGTTACTACATGTTTATCTGTTACTTGAATCTGGTCGTGGCGGGCAACAATTCGCACGTAACTGGCTAACCGTCTGTACTCGTGGCCGTTTTTCCATGCGCCGATGTACTTTTAGCACTGCATTTCAAACTTTTCAGTACGTGATTTGTTTTCAGAGGTACCACACTTAAGGGGCTCCGGAACGCCCTATACTTGCAATGTTAAAATAACGCTTATAAACTACATCTTTCCTCACAAAGTATTTGAGGTAGGAAGTTGAACTTTTTACAGATTATTTATTGGAATATGAGCTACAACTTAACACAGGGATTTTACAAAATTTTAGTTCAGTTATTAAAGATGATTTTTTTTCAATTGTAATGAAAATTCACATTTTTTGCAATTTTTTATTTATATATTCAAAAATATACAGTTTTTTGGAAAAAGGCTGTGTTAAATTATGCAGAAGGTACTGTGTAACATTTACTGAAAGTCTGAAACAAATATGTTTGGAAGATCCTTAGAAAACATGTAATTAGTACGAGAAAATAAAAGTTTTGGGAATCGAGCGACAAAGATTGGATTAACTTTTTAGTGCATTCCAGGTCCATAGGATGGATTACCTTCATCCTCTGCAAACTCCTCCTCCAGCTTCCTCTTGTTCCTCCTCCTGTTTACTCTTGCTTGTATTTCTAGACTCTTTACAGCCCTGTCTGCAGCCCAAAGGCGTTCCTTGTCTAAAGCAAGCATCGCTCGTACCATGTTAGAACCTATCTTCATTCCCATATTTCTAAATACCTTGCACCTTACAATGTTGCCATCATTGAAAGTCGCAACAGCATCATACACACCAAAGTGAAGTGTTTCTATTCCAACAAATACAGTCTTGGGGATTCTCGACCATATAACACTATTTACACTTTCATTGGGGTTTTGAGTTTTTCCGTGAATACACTTTTTCAACAGTTCAGGTGCTGCTAAGTCTCTGAAAATAGGTTTTATACTTTATCTCACATCACTAAAATGTACCTGATGAACACGGACGTTAATAATAACACCATTTGACAGCAGTTTAACAGCGCCACAGTGGGTCACGCCCATGTAGAACACATTTCAAAAAAAATTTAAAAATAGTTGTAGTCTTCGGAATTGAATAAATTATATATCTATTAAAAGGTAATAGTCTGCAGATTCAGAAAACGCAAAAAAGTAAAAATTGAACTTATCATGATTTTGAGCCTTTCCGGAGCCCCTTAAATATCATCAGCAGCATATTGAGAATGGCCATGATGGACTTTGAGCAACCTGGAAAAGAACAGAATCGAAGGGCTTCTGAAGTGATGTTTCATAAGTACGTGCTAAATTACGTGGACTGACAAAGGAAAAAATGGTTCTTCACAGAATCGTCGTGCAAAGAGTTACGTGATGAGGAGCAACTACAAGAAGGGACAGGATGGTAGGACATGTCTTAAGACATCAGGGCATAACTTAAATGTCTGTAAAAGGAACTGTAGATGGCAAAAGTTTAGGGGAAGTGAAGCATTGTAGTATTTGCAACAAACAATCGACGATGTTGTAAGTACTACTGTGAGATGAATAGTTTGGCACAGGAGAGGAAACAGTAATTGGATGGCATCAAATGATTTAAAATACAGATGGAAAAAAGCCTAAAAGATTCACAACAATTCTTACGTCTGTGTTTTATGAAATCACAATCGCAGTCGCGCTATTTTTTATTTTATACGCCCGTGCTTCACAACGGAAGTTAAAGAAGTGCCTTCGCATGTCATCGCTTCTTAGGTTTCCTTAAAATAAATTCGTTTTTCCTAGCCAAAATGGAAGACTGCAGCGATCAGTTGCGAATAATCTGAATTTATTATGGATCGGGCTGCAGAATAGCCATTACGAGCGCTTACATCACCCAGTGTGGTCACATCAAAAGTGTGCTCAAACACGTACGTAACTTTCAAACTTGAATACAAAGTCACACCTATAATCATATTGAGAAAATGAACCAGCATATCTGGCAGAATACGAACATGAACTTGCCTAGTTCATGTTCGTATTCTATCAGATATGCTGTTTTCTCCTACACTACAGCATCGTCAGCTAACACACCTTAGCAATCTGCACGTTTAGGGGCCACGAAGTGTCGGTCAACCTGTTCCCGCGGGGGAGGCACGCGGGATGCGTGGAAGAGCTGAGTCAGCCATTGAGTCAATCAGCAGTCTCACTATGCGGCTCATTTTGCGGCGAGTGCTAGTCGAGCATGCGTATCGTGCGACGGCGCCAAAAGTACTACCCTAAGCGTATAGCTACCTGTATTTTTCGAACCAGCTGCAAATTCTACAGAGATTTACGTCATCAATTTCAAAATACTAATAATTTTGTGCCAGTGGTTTTGTTATTATAAAATCAAATATTTTTACGTTCCCTGTTTGATATTGCTACAGAGAAAAAGCAAATAAAAACGGAAGACGAAAACCGTGAATGTAAACTTGAGTGGATCAGGATTCCGCTTTTATTAAGAATTTAAGTAATCTCTGACCTGTCTTATTTGTCAGATGAATTTGGTTCATAACAAGAAATCAAACTTGGAGTGACGCCTTACAGCTAAAAACATGCTGTTTAGTACTAAATATCCTACTGGTGATGCAAGGAAGCAAGCAGTTGAGGAACTTTTGAGGAGTCAAGGAAAACCAAGTTCTCTATTCAGATACTGTATACAACCTTTAAACAGTATCATACATTGTGCAGACATCGCTCGGCTGTCTCATTAATCGGATCTGAGAATGTTACGTAAGCAGTGTGATATTCTACCGCAACATGTTTCGGGATTGCTTTGTCTCGTTATCAGGTGCTATGAAACAAGGAAGCCAATCACGAAATCGCAAAACTACACGTACAGACAACCATATAAAAATATTTATATAATGTTGTATTACAAGATACGATAAGGCTTGTGTGCTATTAGGCATCGTCAAAGGTAAAATCTAGCAACAAACGCACGTTATCAAACATAAAACTCTTCCTAGAATATCTCCGTTGGCGTGATGATGATGATGTTTGATTTGTGGGGCGCTCAACTGCGCGGTTGTCAGCGTCCGTACAAATTCCCAGTGTTTACTCAGTTCAGTCCCGCCACTTTCATTAATGATGATGAAATTATGAGGACAACACAAACAACCAGTCATCTTATACTCTCAAGGCACCAAAGATAGTACTTTCCTGTAACGCATACGTCACACACACCCCTCCCACCCCCCCCCCCCCCCATCGATGCTACTATCATAAAATCATCGCACAGTGAAAGTAACGTCCCAGTAAATTAGAAAAACCAGTAGCACATATCGCACCAATAAATTATAAAAAGCAATGAACATGAAGTTTTGAGTACTATTAACAAGGGATTTTAAATCGATTCCGTATTTCTGGATTTCCAGAAGGCTTTTGACACTCTAGCACACAAGCGGCATGTACTGAAATTGCGTGCTTAAGGAATATGGTCTCAGTTATGTGACTGGATTTGTGATTTCCTGTCAGAGAGGTCACAGTTCGTAGTAATTGACGGAAAGTCAGCGTGTAAAACAGAATCGATTTCTGGCGTTTCCCAAGGTAGTGTTATAGGCCCTTAGCTCTTCCTTATCTATATAAACGATTTGGGAGACAATCTGAGCAGCTGTCTTCGATTGTTTGCAGATGACGCTGTCGTTTATCGACTAATAAAGTCATCAGAAGATCAAAAGAAACTGCAAAACGATTTAGAAAAAATATCTGAATGGTGCGAAAATTGGCAGGTGTGAGGTCACCCACATGAGTGCTAAAGGGAACTCAAACTTCGGTTACACGATAAATCAGTCTAATCCAAAAGCCGTAACTTCAACTAAATACGTAGGTATTACAATTACGAACAACTTAAACTGGAAGGAACACACAGAAAATGATGTGGGGAAAGCTAACCAAAGAATGCGTTCTATTGGCAGGACACTTAGAAAATGTAACAGACCTACGAAGGAGACTGCCTACACTATGCTTGTCCGTCCTCTTTTGGAATACTGCTGCGCGGTGTGGTATCCTTACCAGATAGGACTGATGGAGTACATCGAAAAAGTTCAAAGAAAGGCAGCACGTTTTGTATTATCGCGCAATATGGGAGAGAGTGTCACAGAAAATACAGGATTTGGGCTGGAAATTGTTAAAAGAAAAGCCTTTTTCGTTGCAGCGGAATCTTCTCACGAAATTCCAATCACCCACTATCTCCTCCGAATGCGAAAATATTTTGTCGACACCGACCTGCATAGGGAGGAACGATCACCACGATAAAATAAGGGAAATCAGAGCTCGTACGGAAAGATATAGGTGTTCATTCTTTTCGCGCGCTATACGAGTTTGGAATTATAGAGAATTGTGAAGGTGGTTCGGTGAACCCTCTCCCAGGCACTTAAATGCAGAGTATGAATGTAGATGTAGATGTAGAATAGCACATCTATGTTGCAAATTGCGTATCCATACAAAATGACCAACTGAAAACAAACCAAACGCCGCTACTTCAATTTAGTTGGTGGTCACTTCCCAAGGAGGACATAGGTAATCTGTGACGAGAAATGCCTCTTGGACACCTCTGTCTTCTCATTTAACATGCTTACTTATTCCTTTCTTAAAGCGCAAGAAATATTCACTTTCTCTAAATTTGACAAGAACTACCCCTTATCCTCGAAGTACAATATCCTTTTGTTGATTGCGGTGTTACCCGACGGAGGCTGCTCATTGTTGAGGTACTTTGCCACCGCCGATGAGCCATTATAATACTTTTTAAACCTTAATTTAGTTTCTTTTCATTTGCCTCACGCACTTATTTTCATAATCCTGACACTTTTATTTCGTAAACTTTCGTTTGCTAGGACGGAACTTTTAATGTCCACAGATTTCATGGTAGACAGCAGTATCGTTGGGGACTGTCACGATGAGCTGCAGGAACGTACTATCTTTGGTAGGTGAAAGCGGCTGCCTTTACTTTACAACTACGGAAGTGTTAGAACGTGTTATAATATAAAACTAAACTCCATCCGAACAGGCCTTGAAGACCCAATGATAAAGACCGACTGCCGTGTAATCGTCAGTCCACAGGCGTCACTGGATGCGGATATTGAGGGGCATGCGATCAGCACACCGCCATTCCGGCATATCTCAGTTAATGAGACCGGAGCCGCTACTCCTCAGTCAAGTAGCTCCTCAGTTTGCTTCACAAGGGCCGAGTGCACTCCGCTCGGCAACAGCGCCCGACAGGCGGGGTGGTGACCCATCCTAGTGCTAGCTCAGCCCGACAGTGCTTCCGTGATGTATGTTATATTATACGACGATATAAACATTTTATATGGTTGTCTGTACAAGAGTACTGCGATTTATTGATTTGTTTTCTTTTTTTATAGCACCTGATAATGGGAAAACAGTCCCTAAACACGTTTTGGAGAAAAGTCACACATTTGATAACGGGCAGCGTAACGTTCTCAGAACCAATGTTAATACTGCAAGTTTTGTGATTGATAGACTGTTTGCTAAAAGAGGAAAACCATATGCAGAAGGCTAAAACATAAAAAGTTGTTTTATAAATGCATCCGAAGAGCAGTTTCTGAATTTTAAGAATATATGCTCTAAAAAAATTAGAGTTACGACTGACTGTTAATACAGAAGTCGAAATGTCTTCGAATCCAACCAGCCAGCAAAGTCGGAGATCTTAAACTAGTTTCAGCTTCATCAGTTGTAGCTGACGAATCTTGTGACGTAATTGCTATAGTCCAAGTTTCACATTTTGTACAACTTATTTTATGTACAGATCCTAAAGAAAAACTTTTAGCGTTATTGGCACTCAGAGACGAAACTGTAAATGAGTGCACTAGATAACACTGTATCTGTTTCAACAGACAGGCGAATAGTCTGACCAGAGTAAGGGAAGTGTTTGTTGCTAGCCTGAAGAAAAAAAATTAGTAACGAGATAGTTACTTATCATTGCATCTTCCATCAAGAAACGTGTAGTGCACAGATATTTCCGGAAGATATTTGCCAAGTTATGGATTTGTTAGAAGAAGTTCTGTCATTCAAAAACAAATTATCTATTTCTCCTCAAGATATTAAAAAAAGAAACTTTCGTTCCCTTTCCAAGCATGATGATACATCGCCAAGATCATAATTCTATCATTGCCATTTACTATTTCAAACACCTATTTTAAATATGAGGAAAGCTTTTCTCACCGTGTTTGAGGAATTCAAAAACAGCAAAGCGACATTAGCCTTCGTTAAAAAAAATTTAAAAAACTTTTAATACTACTATAACAGAATTAATTTTTTCCCTTTAATATTGACATTTGCAACTTTGAAATTCAATTGCTACATTTAAAAAATAAAGCCTTTTGGAGCTCGACATTTGAACGTATTTGCGTTGACATAGCTATATTAGAGAAAAACAAGTGTGAACATAGTTTGGAGCTCAGATGGTCTGCTTTGAAAGAGTTTTAGAATGAGCATGATTTGTAACACCTCGAATAGTATTCCGGATTCTTATAATCAGCTGCAATGAGTGGCGTTTGCTGGCCTTTCCTGTTTTGGTCTACACATTCATGCGAACTATCATATTCAAGCAGGAACGTTATCAAGAGTTAATTCGTAAGTCATGTTATAGGTGAGAACCTGTAATTGTGCCTGAAATTGAAAACAACATACAAACTTAACTTACCCAAACATTCTAAGGAGATGCAAGGCCATCGTCCATGCTAGTATTTATCAGTAATAGTAATGATTTAATTTTTTGGATACCTTACCATTTAATTTTATAAATAACTACTATAGTTATTAAGTGTACATTTGTAATTCTGTCAGGGTCTTCCGTAACAGTAGTAGGGACTGCTTATATTGCTGATATTGTTACTGAGAATGTCAAGGTCTGAATATTTGAAATTTCAGCGTTAATATTGATAACAGCCGTCTAAACGTGGGATGTGACTATGTGAACGAAAGATCGGCTAATTTTAGCCACGCTTAACAGTGGAATAGTTTTATCCTGTCACATGCCGGAAACGTGGTGCTCGGCTCTACGCAACTTCCTTGGCCGCCGTAGATAGTGGTCGGCCGCCTTTGTTGATAACACGCAGGCGTAACGTGCGTGCACGTGGCGCCCCATGAGTGAGCAAGAGACGCTTTTCGTATATTAGTATGAGACTGTTTATATTTGATAACTAGACTTTAAACACAACAATAAATTTTGCAACTAAGGATATTTCTTATCATATTCTCAAGATCCCTGCGGGAGCCATTTCCGGACCCAGTGAACAACGCGAACCATAGGAGTGTTAACTAACAGGATCAGCAACAGAAGGATGGATTTTGGGGCGTCATATTTTGCGTCGATGGGGTTTGCTATGTTTTTGTTTCTATGTTTAAATTGTAGATGTCTTTCCTGCATTCCATTGAAAGTAGTGATAATTGTAGTGAAGTTGGCGAGTGTGCTGAAGAACGCTGTTCTGTTGCTCTGCTGTGCCCAGGATGTCACCGTCGGCAATTTATTTTTTTATGGGGCCTACGGTGACATTGTCGGCGAAGCCAATGAATAAGACACGACAGTCCTTTTTTCTGCACATTTTACATTCCATTATTGTATTTACGGCCCTCCTGAAAACATCTCCAATCACACTGTGACTTTATGTCTTCAAATTTTTAATATAGGCCGTTATTAACAACAACAACCGCGGCTGAAATCCACTATTACCGTGAAGATACAGTGAATTCATCGATTTTGGTTTTGCTAACGTTTTTATTTCGTTAGTGACGCCATCCGTCCGTTGTTTCTTGAAGCATATCCGCGTCCCCAGTTCGCGATCGTGTATGGACCAGAGAAACGGTCCCGACCATCATACTGGATTGCAATTTGGCTGTTTTATTCAATGACATACCGCGTTTTAAGTATGTCTTGTTCTGACGGACACGGAATGTTCCGAGCTATTTAGCACCAATGTTTTTGTTATACGTTCAACTGAGCATATAATTTTTAGTTCCATGAAACCAGCAGTGATATAAAAGTAAAGGGCTAAATATAGCTGAAGCAGTTTTTTAATACCCAAGAAATTATTGAGATCTGACTCGGGGAACTATCTGAAAATATAGAGCGTTGTTGGAGAGAGAGGGTAGCGGTGCCCCTTCTTGATCGTAATAGTGGGTTACTTATTAGGTCGTAGCTCTTGCATCAAACGGTTCCTGGTATTATCACAGGCTCTCTGAGAAAAGTGTAATTGATGCAGAAGCCTAGCGATGTATTATAATATACCTTAATGCAATGAATTTCAAAAAATGTTCAAATGTGTGTGAAATCTTATGGGACTTAACTGCTAAGGTCATCAGTCCCTAAGCTTACACACTACTTAACTTAAATTGTCCTAAGGACAAACACACACACCCATGTCCGAGGGAGGACTCGAACCTCCATCGGGACCAGCCGCACAGTCCATGACTGCAGCGCCTCAGACCGTTCGGCTAATCCCGCTCGGCTGTAATGAATTTGCACATGGTAAAAAAAATGTGCAGTCAGCATGCATCAAAAAATATCTGATCGACCTGAAATGTAATTTATTATTGAAATTTCGGAAAAGCACTTTTCAGGAGGAGTCGGAAAACATATTACTCCCCCCCCCCCCCGGTCACACACACACACACACACACACACACACACACACACACACACACACACACACACAACATACATCTTGCGTATTGACCACGAGGAGAAAATTGGAGAAATTAGAGCCAATAAAGAGGTTTGCCGACAATCATTCTTCCCATGCACAATTCGCGAGTGGTGCAATCAGATAGTGGTACCGAACGTATCCTCCGCCACACACCATTAGGTGGCTTGCGAAGTTTGATGTATACGTAGATGTAATATGTGGTTACATATGAAATTATTAGTATATCACCGTAACCATACAAAACAGATAGGAGAAATACCTTTCTGTATATAAGGTTACACAGTGAGTTTCTCATTCAGAAATTGTTTGCGAGAAGGTTGTATTACGTTTCGTGTAAGAAAAGGAACCGTCTACCAGCACTTGTTGCAACTTGTGATGAGCAGAATCCCGTTCTGTCGAGAATATGGTTTATCGTTCCGCGATATTGCTGCTAGCGTTCGTAGGGGTCCCATGACTGTGATCTGAATACACTTCAATGCTGTGCATGATGGCGATAGAGGACCTGAGAGGAAACCCATACTCGTTTGCTTCGCTCGGCCCTGAATGACAAATGTGTGTGAATTCCTAAGGGACCAAACTACTGAGGTCATTAGTCCCTAGACTTAGAACTACTTAAACCTAACTAACCTAAGGACAGCACACACATCCAAGCCCGATAGAGGACTCGAACCTCCGGAGCAGGGGCCACGCCGTCCGTGACATAGCGCCTCAAACCGCGCAGCCACTCCGCGCGGCCCCTGAATGACCGCCGGCCGCGGTGGCCGAGCGGCTGTAGGCGCTTCAGTCCGGAACCACGCGACTGCTACGGTCGCAGGTTCGAATCCTGCTTCGGGCATGGATGTGTGTGATGTCCTTAGGTTAGTTAGGTTTAAGTAGTTCTAAGTTCTAGGGGGACTCATGACCTCAGATGTTAAGTACCGTAGTGCTCAGAGCCATTTGAACCATTTGAACCTGAATGACCGTACGGACACGTCACGTACCTCGAGTAAGAAAGTGGGTATGTGTGGAGCCAGACCAGTATCAACGAGGGCAGTACAAGGAAGTCTAGAGCATCACGAACTGCGACCATTGTTACAGTTACCTTTGACGCGTCAGCAGGAAGGTCGAAGCCTTAAGTGGTTCGATGAACGGCAACACTGCAACTAACAGTGGCACAACGTCGTCTTTTCAGAAGATTCCTGACTCTCCTTACAGTTTCAGACCCTGAGGACAACGAACGTTGCCAGATTGCATTCTTCGTCGTCATATGGGCCCAGCAAATGGCGTGCTAGTGTTGGGTGGTATAGGGCAAACAAAAAGATCAACTTTTGGTTCGCAAAGCTACTAATCTTGACAGCAGCTACTACATTTCTGACGTGTCCTGTGTTCGAGGTCTCCGTGAAGTTATGTTTCAAGAACGTAAAGGAAGACTACATGTTAGCCATACTGACCTGACCTAACACGGTGCACAACGTGATCTCCAAAGTCACTCTTTCACTGGAATCAACTGGCCATGCGTTGCGGAGTGGCTGCCACCATTTTCCAGCCGCTACGACTGATAAACTCTAACACGAAACATCGTGGACATGAAACGTATCCGTATCTTTATACTAAGATGGTATCTGTGATACTATCGGTGACCATGCAGCTCGTCAGAATGAAATTACAATGAAATGAACACCCTTAGCTGCTTACAGGCGTTGACATACGTCAACGGGGACAGATGAAAATGTGTGCCCCGACCGGGACTCGAACCCGGGATCTGCTGCTTACATGGCAGACGCTCTATCCATCTGAGCGATCGAGGACACAGACGATAGCGCTGCTACAGGGATTTATCTCTGGCACGCCTTCCGCGAAACCCACATTCTCAACGTATTGTCCTACACTACTTCCGTAGTGCCCCAGCCCATTATACTCATTACTCGCGGCGCGTTGCCGATTCCAGTAAGAGTTCGGGCACTGTTTGTGCATTCGCACAGAAGAAGAAGATGGTCAAGTGGCCGGTGAGCCTTAACCATATTGATACTAAGATGGTATCTCTTCTTGCGGACATGGGGCACTACGAATGTAGTTAGGTTAGGTTAGTGTTGTTTAACGTCCCGTCGACAACGAGGTCATTAGAGACGGAGCGCAAGCTCGGGTTAGGGAAGGATGGGGAAGGAAATCGGCCGTACCCTTTCAAAGGAACCATCCCGGCATTTGCCTGAAACGATTTAGGGAAATCACGGAAAACCTAAATCAGGATGGCTGGAGACGGGATTGAACCGTCGTCCTCCCGAATGCGAGTCCAGTGTGCTAACCACTGCGCCACCTCGCTCGGTACGAATGTAGTGTGGGACAATACGCTGAGAATGTGGGTTTCGCGGGAGGCGTTCCAGCGATAAATCCCTGCAGTCGCGCTCGGTGGCTCAGATGCATAGAGCGTCTGCCATGTAAGCAGGAGATCCCGGGTTGCAGTCCCGGTCGGGGAACACATTTTCACCTGTCCCCGTTGACGTATGTCAACGCCTGTAAGCAGCTAAGGGTGTTCATTTCATTGTAATTGTATCCGTATCTGTCATCCTGCCTCTCACCGACTTGATGCCCAGCGAGGCTAGGGCGATTACTGCTGCCACAGGTGGCAGCCCTGTCTGCTAAAGTATGTACACTGCCAAAGTACCTGAAAATTTTATCACTGATTCGTCCTACTATTCTGTATAAGCCCAACGAATAAAATTTTGTTATTCGCTGTATTTGCTGGTGTTTTAATTTGAATGTCTAGCAAGTAGTGTAACCATTTCGGCTTCGCGCTGAATATCACGTGGCGCGCACACGCCTGTTGCAGGTGGCTCGCGCCGACCCCTGCGAGCTGTGCCTGTGCCTGGCGGGAGACCTGTTCTGCTGGTGGCAGGACTGCCCCACGGCGTCGCCAGCCTGCAGGCAGAGCCCCGCCTTCGCTGCCGCCTGCGCAGGTCAGTCGCGCCGACGTCTGCACCCTCACCGGAGCCCACCTTCTTACGGCACGGCTCTCACTGAAACTTCCTGGCAGATTAAAACTGTGTGCCGGGCCGAGACTCGAACTCGAGACCTTGGCCTTTCGCGGGAAAGTGCTCTACCAACTGAGCTACCCGTCCTCACAACTTTACTTGCGTCAGTACCTCGTCTCCTACATTCCAAACAAGGTATTGGCAGAAGTCGTGGGGACGGGGCGAGAGTCGTGCTCGGGTAGCTCAGTCGGTAGAGCACTTGCCCGCGAAAGGCAAAGGTCCCGAGTTCGAGTCTCTGTTCGGCTCACAGTTTTAATCTGCCAGGAAGTTTCATATCAGCGCACACTCCGCTGCAGAGTGAAAATCTCATTCTGGAAACATCCCCCAGGCTCTGGCTAAGCCATGTCTCCGCAATATCCTTTCTTTCAGGAGTGCTAGTTCTGCTAGGTTCGCAGGAGAGCTTCTGTAAAGTTTGGAAGGTAGGAGACGAGGTACTGGCAGAAGTAAAGTTGTGAGGACGGGGCGTGAGTCGTGCTCGGGTAGCTCAGTTGGTAGAGCACTTGCCTGGGAGAGGCAAAGGTCCCGAGTTCGAATCTCGGTCCGGCACACAGTTTTAATCTGCCAGGAAGTTTAATATCAGCGCACACTCCGCTGCAGAGTGAAAATCTCATTTTGGAATACTAAGTCTATTCGAAAAGTAAGTCCCGATTAATCGCGAAATGGAAACCACTATGATAATCGGAAATAGTTATCTGCAACAGTTGGCTACAGCTTCCAGCCACTGCTCTAAGTAGTCACCACTCCGACTTAGACATTTGTCGTAGCGTTGTACCAACTTCCCAATATCCTCGTCGTAGAAGGCAGCCGCCTGTGCTTCCCGCCAATTCTCTACGCTCATCTGTGGCCCGTTATCTGTGCGAAAATGTTGTCTTCATAGCCAGTAAATAATGTGAGCAAAGATGAAACACACACGGAGCCAATTACGGGCCGTAGTGGGGTGATCAAACACTTCCCATCGAAAACGCTGCAGGAGCATTTTCATTGCCCCTGCAGATTGCGACCGAGAATTGTCACGAAGTAGGAACCGTATGACAGTTCTGTAATGTGGGCTGCATAACATCAGGCGAAATCTCTCGCCAGGACCTCATACTTGGCGGGAGACACTATTTTCTACGCATTTTTATGAGCTAACCATACGCTCAGAGCTGAAAAGAGCGAAGTGATGCAACCTACAGACATATTAGAGACACATATGTGCAAAGCTTTACCAGATTTTCACTGTGGTTTCCGTTTCTTGACCGATCGGAACTTACTTTCCGAATATCCCTCGTATACGCGATAAATATACAGTGCGATTTTTGCGATACGACGCAGAAGCAGCCTGTATTGGTGGAGCGCATAGAGACATAGTTGGAGCGATTTAGTCATATCGTACTGGAAAGGCACCTACACAGCTCTCCGTTGTATCGCCCGGTGCAACACGGAATGCTGGTTGCTGCGTGGGGAGGGAAATTTCAACTCATCTCAGGTGGCTCAAAAAATTGTTTCATGTATGTGAAGCAATGCTATATCTGTCTTTGTACTTAGTTTCTCAATAAAACTTTTACAATTCGCGTAAAAAATTCCTCTGTTTTGGGATTCTCTTGTCTTCCGTGTATAGAATATTCCTCATTCTATTTTGAGGAAACTATTCGATGAAAAAGCAGTTGAGTTCTTATTGAATCTTAGTCTGTAGTCGCTACCCTGCTTACATTCGGTGCATTTTACATCATACAATTCTGTGTAGCAAACGTAGCTAACATACCGAAATTGGTTTTAACCTTACATTGGTTGGTTGATTTGGGGGAGGGGACTAAATAACGAGGACATCGGTCCCATCCAATTAGGGAGGAATGGGGAAGGAAGTCTGCCGTGCCCTTTCAAAGGAACCATCCCGGAATTTTCCTGAAGCGATTTAGGGAAATCACGGAAAACTTAAGTCAGAATGGTCGGACGCGGGTTTGAACCGTCGTCCTCTCGAATGCGAGTCCAGTGTGCTAACCACTGAGTCGCTCGGTCTTTAACGCTAGAAGCAGATTCCACTGTAGAGTAAATACTTGACTCATTTGGAAGTTTAACAAAGAATTTCGCCAAACAGCATTGCAAATTGAGAAGATATTTTATTTTATCATCGCTACCAGTTTCGACAATTCATTATGCCACCTTCAGGCCCCATATGCACCTCTCAGGTGTGCTCAGCTGCAGTCATGTTTTTTAAGGAAGCACTTGAGAATTCACAGTCCAGAACCAAACCGCCCCAGTACGCCAATATCAATTATGTTTTACAGTTGCATATGGAGCCTGAAGATGGCATAATGAATTACCGAAACTGGCAGAGAAAATAAAATAACCCTCAATTTTCATGACTGTTTGGGGAATTTTTTCGTCGAATATTTGACCTACCGCTATTCCGCGTCGACAATGAACCGGCAGAGACTTTTGGAAGTTGTCTCTAAATTCCGAAATCCAATCTTCACCGAGGATGTAGAGCATATACACTCCTGGAAATTGAAATAAGAACACCGTGAATTCGTTGTCCCAGGAAGGGGAAACTTTATTGACACATTCCTGGGGTCAGGTACATCACATGATCACACTGACAGAACCACAGGCACATAGACACAGGCAACAGAGCATGCACAATGTCGGCACTAGTACAGTGTATATCCACCTTTCGCAGCAATGCAGGCTGCTATTCTCCCATGGAGACGATCGTAGAGATGCTGGATGTAGTCCTGTGGAACGGCTTGCCATGCCATTTCCACCTGGCGCCTCAGTTGGACCAGCGTTTGTGCTGGACGTGCAGACCGCGTGAGACGACGCTTCATCCAGTCCCAAACATGCTCAATGGGGGACAGATCCGGAGATCTTGCTGGCCAGGGTAGTTGACTTACACCTTCTAGAGCACGTTGGGTGGCACGGGATACATGCGGACGTGCATTGTCCTGTTGGAACAGCAAGTTCCCTTGCCGGTCTAGGAATGGTAGAACGATGGGTTCGATGACGGTTTGGATGTACCGTGCACTATTCAGTGTCCCCTCGACGATCACCAGTGGTGTACGGCCAGTGTAGGAGATCGCTCCCCACACCATGATGCCGGGTGTTGGCCCTGTGTGCCTCGGTCGTATGCAGTCCTGATTGTGGCGCTCACCTGCACGGCGCCAAACACGCATACGACCATCATTGGCACCAAGGCAGAAGCGACTCTCATCGCTGAAGACGACACGTCTCCATTCGTCCCTCCATTCACGCCTGTCACGACACCACTGGAGGCGGGCTGCACGATGTTGGGGCGTGAGCGGAAGACGGCCTAACGGTGTGCGGGACCGTAGCCCAGCTTCATGGAGACGGTTTCGAATGGTCCTCGCCGATACCCCAGGAGCAACAGTGTCCCTAATTTGCTGGGAAGTGGCGGTGCGGTCCCCTACGGCACTGCGTAGGATCCTACGGTCTTGGCGTGCATCCGTGCGTCGCTGCGGTCCGGTCCCAGGTCGACGGGCACGTGCACCTTCCGCCGACCACTGGCGACAACATCGATGTACTGTGGAGACCTCACGCCCCACGTGTTGAGCAATTCGGCGGTTCGTCCACCCGGCCTCCCGCATGCCCACTATACGCCCTCGCTCAAAGTCCGTCAACTGCACCTACGGTTCACGTCCACGCTGTCGCGGCATGCTACCAGTGTTAAAGACTGCGATGGAGCTCCGTATGCCACGGCAAACTGGCTGACACTGACGGCGGCGGTGCACAAATGCTGCGCAGCTAGCGCCATTCGACGGCCAACACCGCGGTTCCTGGTGTGTCCGCTGTGCCGTGCGTGTGATCATTGCTTGTACAGCCCTCTCGCAGTGTCCGGAGCAAGTATGGTGGGTCTGACACACCGGTGTCAATGTGTTCTTTTTTCCATTTCCAGGAGTGTATTATTACCACCAAGTTTCAAATCGTGTTATGATCATTCAAAGATAAGGGATATAAGAGCTCGTACTGAGGCGTTCACACAGTCGTTTTTCCCTCGCGCGATCAGCGGGGAATATGACTTTGACGGGAATTGTGCCCTCCGCCACACACCGCTTGGTGGCTAGCGGAGTATATATGTAGATGTAGACGCTGGCAGCGACCCGCCACACGGGAGGCTACTGCCGCCTGCTTTGTCTGCTGCTACTTTTATCGCTCCTGTGGGAACACGAGTGCTGCGTGGATAACTATCACTTTGTGTGACTCTACTGCAACATGTCGTCTCGCACATCGTATCACCTCAGCGAGAACAGTGCCTACCACCACCCTGCTTCAACCCACAAGTGTGATAGGATCGCTGTTGTTCTCTATACACATAAATGATTTGGGGACAGGTTATTTGTTGATGATGCCGTGGTGTACGGTAAGGTGCCGAAGTTGAGTGACTCTAGTAAGATACAAGGCGACTTAGACAAAATTTCCAGTTGATGAATGGCAGCTAGCCCTAAATGTGGAAAAAATGTAAGTTAATACGGATGAGTAGGCAGATCAAACCTGAAATGTTCAGATCCAGTATTATTAGTGTCCTGCTCGAAACAATCAAGTCGTTTGAATAACGTTTCAAAGCGATATGAGATGGGAGAATTTTAGGAAAGAGTGGTTCACCTGTAAAGGAGACCGCATATAGGAATCTGGTGCGATCTATCCTTGAGTACTACTCGGGTGTTTGGGATGCGTGCCAGGTCAGATTGAAGGAAAACATCGAAGCAATTCAGAGGCGGGCTGCTAGATTTGTTACTGGTAGGTCTAAACAACATGTAAGTGTTACGGAGGTGCTTCGGGAACTCAAATGGGAATCCCTGAATGGAAGGCGTCGTTCTTTTCGACAAACACTATTGAGAAAATTTTGAGAACCGTCATTTGAAGCTACGAGAAATTAGGACTCATACAGAGGCAAACAGACAGTCGTTTTTCCCCTCGCTCTATTTACGATTGGAAGAGGAAAGGAAATGACAAGTAGAGGTACAGCGTACCCTCCGCTGCGCACCGTACGGTGGCTTGAGGAGTATCGTTTTAGAGATAGAAGTAGATGAAGTGCACACGGTTCCACTTTGTTCTGCTCATTCTCCAGCACTACAATTTTATTTAAAATCTGAAGGACCTTCACTGGGTGAGAAGGATTTCAGGAGGAAGGAATATGTTCGATAGGGTTGAGGGTAATGGGTAAAAAAATAAGAGCACGTTAAGTTGGATATTATGGAGATTAAGGTAAGTGTTGGGTTAGACAGTGGGAAGACAGATGATGGGAAAGACAGAGGGTGAGGAAGAGTTTGGTGTGTGGGTAAGGTAATGGTAACGAGAGGAAAGGGATGGGTGGAGGGGGGAAAAGGGGAGAGGAGCCTTGATGTGGAGAGGGATAGGTACGGAAGAGTCAAAGATGGTAGGAGGGGCATATATTACTGTTTGGGAGAGGGAGTGGTTGAATTCTCTTTGGGACAGAATATGGAGTGTGTGTAGGTGTAGCGATGTTGGGGTATGTTTGTAAATGAGCGGCAGCATACCAGGGGTAGTGATCAGAGCGGAGACAATGAGGTTATTGAAATCTAGTTTGCAGGTAGTATAGGAGATGGAGAGGTGTTAGATTTTAATGACGAAAGGTAGGAATTTGATGAAATAGCACAGGACCCATGTGAGATGTGAGGGGAGGTAGACGGATGCTTAGAAAAAGAGCTGGAGTGCATAACGTTCGACGGTTTGGAGGGACTTACAGATCTTTCCTGGGGAGGATAACAGTGCATCATTTTCATAACAGAGGCTGGGTCGGATCAGGGTTTTGTGGTGTGGAGAATAGTGGACGAGTGTAATCCCCAAGTACGGCCAGTTGTTTGTGTTAACCGATTGTGGGCTTTCTTTTGGATAGTTAGTAGGTGACGTTTCCATAGTAGTTGCTGGTCGATGGTCAGTGCAAAACATTTTACTGTATTAGTTAACTACATAGATAGGGTGGTCGTAAGTGGTAAAGTAAAAGTTATGGAGACGAGGTTTGGCAGAGGTTGATCTCGAGGAGCCATTGGTTGGACAAGGATGTAAACTCATTGAGCTAGTTTTGGAGGGATCGTTGGGATTTCTGGAGCGTAGAGCGGAGAGCAAGGAAAGCGGTGTCATCAGCATACTTAGGGAGGTGGACTTCTGAAAGTGGTAAAGGAGAGGAGATAAAGGAGAGGAGAAGGGCGGAGTCTTGGGGCACTCCTGCAGTGGGAGGAAACGTACGGTAAGACGAAGACATCCTCCGTTCCACAATATAAAACACGCGATGAGTGTTCCGCGCATGTGTGAAGGTCGTAACAGACTGACCACACTACGGTGCTGCAGCCCCGTCGGTAAAACTGCGGAACTCAGCTGTCCAGAGCGTTGCCGCTTGCCGTGGTCATCAGTATGTCGTCTTCACTTAAAGCATTTCTTGGAAATGAAAAGGTACTACACATTATCCAACTGGTAGCCTCAGTCACGGTTCATCAGACATTCCAACATCCGTATTTCCACAGATTCCAGAAAGATGTTTCTGCGGCCAAAAATTGTTTCACCGTATTCCATTGAATTTCCGATGCAGATATCATGTTCGCCAATAGCAGACTTGCTTGGTTACAATAGCAAGTGCAATGTTAATGTGGTTTTGCCCTTGGTTTTGCCTGTATAAGCTATACCACACAATAACAAATTTTCTTCACTGATTCCAACAGGTAGCAATTCTCAGATTCTCTTTATCAACTTATTGGTACTTGGTTTTAACAGAAAGCGCGTCGTTAAACTGCCTGGCAGAATATCCGTTTTCTCCTAACACTGTGTTTATGTGGGCAACCTCTCTGGGGAAAACTACATTCATCTGTGTAAGCTCTGCGTATAAGCGTTTTAAGCACACCCATAGTTTGCGAAGGGTGAAGAGAGCTCGGCGATTTTGTCTTTTTGACTCATCAGTCATCTGACTGGTTTGAAGCGACCCTCCACGAATTCCTCTCCTGTGCTAACCTTTTCATCTCAGAGTATTACTTGAAACTCAAGTCCTCAGTTACTTATTGGATGTATTCCAATCTCTGTCTTCCCCTACAGTTCTTACCCTCTACACCTACCTCTAGTACTATGAAAGTTGTTCCCTGATGCCGTAACAGGTGTCCTATCATCCTGGCCTTCCTTCTTCACAGTGTTTTCCACATACTCATTTCTTCGGCGATTCTACGGAGAACCTCATCATTCCTTATCAGTCCACCTCTTTGATGCCCTTCTCTTTAGGTTTTCCCACAATCCATGTTTTGAAGCAAGTGTTTTCAGAATACTGAAAGTGTTCGCGTTAAAAAAGGTTTGTGCCAGGTGGGTTCCCAGGATTTTGACAGTGGCTCACAAAGAAACAAGAAAAACGGTATGCAGCGAACTTTGGGAACAGTACGAGAATGGTGGAGATAAATTTCTTGGAAGAACTGTGACAGGTGATGAAACATGGCTCCATCATTTTTCACCGGAGACGAAGAGGCATTCAATGGAGTGGCATCATCCAAATTTACCCAAGAAAAAAAATTATTCAAAACCACACCGTCTACAGGAAAAGTTATGGCTACAGTGTTTTTCGATTCCGAAGGACTCCTGCCTGTGGACATCATGCCAAGTGGAGCCACCATAAATTCTGATGCATGTATGACGTCACTGAAGAAACTTCAAGCTCGACTGAGTCCTGTTCGACCACATCGGCAAAAGCAGGATGTTTTGCTATTTCACGACAAAGCACGGCCACATGTCAGTCTAAAAACCATGGAACCGATCAAAAAACTCGGATGGACAACACTGAAACACCCCCTTTACAGTCCTGACCTGGCTCCATGTGACCATCATCTCTTTGGGAAACTGAAAGACTCTCTTCGTGGAACAAGGTTTGAAGATGATGAATCCCTTGTGCGCACTGCCAAACAGTGGCTCCAACAGGTTGGTCCAGAATTTTACCGTGCGGGTATACAGGCGCTGGTTCCAAGATGGCGTAAGGCAGTTGAGAGAGATGGAAATTATGTGGAGAAATGAAAATATTGTTCCTAAAGGACGTATCTACACACTGTAAAACTTTCAAACATGTAGAATAAAAGATGGATTTTAAAAAAAGTAGTGTACATTTCTTTTGGAGTGACCCTCGTACTTCTCATTATTTTCGTCTTTCTTCGATTTACTGTCAATCTATATTCTGCGCTCATTAAACTGTTCATTCCGTTCAATGGGTCCTGTAATTCTTCTTCTCATTCAGTGAAGATAGCAATGTCATCAGCGAATCTTATCATTAATATTCTTTAAGCCCGAATTTTAATCCTGTAATTTAATCTTTCTTTTATGGCAATAGGGGCGACAGACTACATCCGTCTCTTACATCCTGTTTAATCCGAGCACTTTGTTGTTCGTCTCCCACTCTTATTTTCCCTCTTGTTCATATTTTACTTTACTCGTCTTTCCCTATATCTTACCCCTACTCTTCTCAGAATTTCAAATATCTTGCACCATTCTACATCGTCGAACGATTTTTCTAGGTCGACAGATTCGATGAATTGTCTATTTTCCTTCAGTCTTACTTCCACGAACAACCGCAAGGTCAGAACTGCGTCTCTGGTGCCATTATCTTTCTTAAAGCCAAACTGATCATCAACTAAGGAACCTTCCGTCTTGTTTCCACTCTTCTGCATACTATTATTCTCAGCAACTTGGATACATGAGGTGTTAAGCTGAGTGTATGATAATTCTCGTACTTGTCAGCTCTTGCAGTCTTCCGAAAGTCAGATGACATGTCGCCAGATTTATACATTCTACACAACAACGTGAATAGTCATTTTGTTGCCACTTCCCCCCCCCCTCCCCCCCCCCCTGATTTTAGAAATTATGATGGAATATTATCTATACCTTCTGCCTTATTTGATTTTAAGTCCTCCAAAGGACTTTTAAATAAAGACCCTAATATTGAATCCCCTGTTTCTCCTCTATCAACCCTGTTCCTTCTTTCGCCACGTCATCAAACAAGTACCCACCCAATACAAACCTTCAACGTACTCTTTCCACTTATCTGCTTCCTCCACCGCATTTAACAATCTAATTCCTATTGCACTCTTCATGTTATGGGACTTGCTTTTAATTTAACCGAAGGTTGTCCTGAGTTTCCTATATGCAAAATCAATCCTTCAGACAATCATTTCTCTTTCGATCGCTTACATTTTTCATGTTGCCATTTCGCTTTAGCTTCTCTGCACTTCCTGCCTGTTTCGCTCCTAAGTTACTTGTATCTCTGTATTCCTGAGTTTCCCTGAACATTTTTGTACTTCCTTCTTTTTATCAACCAGTTGAAGTATTTCTTCTGTTACCCATGGTTTCTTCGCAGCACCGTCTTCGTACCTATGTTTTTCTTTCCCGCTCATCTGCGATGGCCATTCTAGAGATATCGATTCCTCTTCAATGGAACTGCCTAATGAGGTATTCATTATCGCAGTAACTATAACCTAAGAGAACTTCAAGCATATATCTTCATTCATTCGTCTTTCCGTATGCCACTTCTTTGCACATCGTTTCGTCCTGACTAGTCAAACTTCAGAATACTCCTAATCATTACTAAATTGAGCTCTGACTCTATATGTTGCTCCTGGGTACGCCTTAGAATCCAATATCTGATTTCGAAAACTCTGCCTGACATCTGCCCGTATCTCCTAGCCCTTTCCAAGTATTTCTCCCCCAGTTGTGATTCTTGAAGAGTATTCTCTGTTACGGGGTGAAATTTTTACAGAACTCAATTGGTCCTTCTCCTCTTTCACACGTACTACCAAGCCCATATTCTCCCGTAACCCTTTTATCTACTCCTTCCCTACAACCGTATTCCAATCCTCCATGACTATTAGGTTTTCATCTCCGTTTACGTACTGAATTATCTTTTCAATATCCTTATGCACTTTATCTCTTTATCTTCTGCTTGCTACGTCGGCACGTATACCTGAACGATTGTTGTCGGTGTTGGTTTGCTGTCGATTCTAATGAGAACAACCTTATCACTGCTTGCTATTCGTAACGAATCCTACTTCCGTTATACCATTTTCTGCTGCTGTTGATATTACCCTATACCCTTCGGAACAGAAACCCTTGTCTTCTTTTCAGTTCAATTCACTGAGCCCACTATACCTATACTGAGCATTTGGATTTCCGTTTTCAGATTTTCTAGTTTCCCTACCACATTCAAACTTCTGAAATTCCACACCAGTCTCTTTTAACGTTATCCTTTCATTGGTTATTCGATCTTTTTCTTAAGGTCATCTTCTCCCCCGCAGATCCGAATGGAGGACTATTCCGGAATCTTTTGTCAATGGATATGACACTTTTTTCAGTTACAGGCCATATATCCTGCGTATACGCAATACGTGTCATTAATGCAGTAGTTTTCATTGCCTTCAGTATCCTCATGTCGTTGATCATTGCTGATTTTTTCGCCTTTTAGGGGCAATTTCCCACCCCAAGGGCAAGAGAGTGCCCTGAACCTATGTCCGCTCGCCCGCCGTCTTTGATAAGGCTACTGGCAGAGTGAGAGCGACTTCTTGTGCTGAAAGTCTCTGGCCGCCATTGCAAAGACAACTCTGTATGAATAGGCTGATAATAAACTGAATGCTCCAGAGAGCTATCGCTCTTCCGTCTATCGAGAACATCCAGGAAAGGCAGACAACCATCTTTTTCTAAATACACAGTGAAGGGATGTTCCTCTGAATGTAGTCGAGGTGATGTAAAAAGTACATTAATTCACACTATGAAAGTATCGTCTACATACAGACCAAATAAATTTGTTCCGGGACGCTCTTTCCTCATCCGATTATCTGTTCAACCACAGATATTTTGAGCAGACTGTCGGTATCGCCATGCTGTAGCCCTTTCTCTGTCCTGGTTACAACCATTGAAACGTGCGACATCCAAATTGCTTAATAAATGTCTATTCTAATATAAGAGTTGTTAAAAATACTGGAAGCAAGGAATTTTAAGGTACAGCAGTGCAGCATGGCTAACAGTCCACCATAGAATTTTTTGTCTTTCGTTAGGAAAAAATGTCATTTGATCGCTTCTCGAAGTGTGTTTAATAACTTTTAGCTGGGACAGTTCTCTTTCTGTTGTAACATTGACTAGCAGTACACCATCCGTCCAAAACGCTCTGAGACTGATTTTATTCCTGGCGTATAAGCGACGTCGGCGCAGTAATTACACTGGCAGATTGAATAAACAACTGTAATCAACAGATGTGAATCCGACGAAACAGTTGTGAACAGGCAATTTTTAAGTAGTGGTCGTACGGCCGTGTCAACGTTGTGTGCTAAAGTCGGCAAAGGAGCAACTAATTGAACATCCCTACGTAAAGTGTTCAAGTCATACTCCAGTATGTTGTGGAGAAAAGTGGGCGCAAAGTTTGTTCCGCAGACTTCGATTACATAACAGAAACAATTCGTGGACACCGGCTGCAACTTGATTGAAGCGAAAAAAGCGGGCAATTTTTTTCTGTAAAATTCATCATTGATGTCTAGGCCTGGTGTTATCAGTACGAACCTTCCAGAAAACTAAGACGTGAAAAATCGGTCTCTGGTGGTTCATCCAGACCGAAGAAGGCGCGAATGTGACGCGCGAGTTGGTCTCTTCTGAAAGTTTCACATTGTTGAATTAACTTTCTGTTTATTAATCCAGTCTTGAAATTTTCTAGACTGATCGAATATTTTTCTTCCATGAGGACAGCGACGTGCGGCTCGCTTCATCTCCTTCCCCAAGCTGCCTCTTAGCTGCTGCCAACTTTTGTCCTAACCCCACCCCCTCTACCTCCCACGCTTTCAGCTTTCAAACAGCCATCTTTAAAAATCTGACAGCTGGGAGGCGCTGACGCATTGGCTCCGGAGAGGCTGCTCAGGAACGCCTACTTTCTCTCTTGCGTTCCCTTTTGAAGCCGTCTTTCCTTAGCTCTCAATAAACAATGACTTCACGTCAACTAAACTTATTTACTCGCTCCTAATTTTCCATTCATCATCGCTTTGACCGACGCAGTAAATTTTCCCTGAGCATACCTACTCGGGATATAAAACAATAAACTGGTAGCCAAGATCGCAGGAGTTCTTTTTATTCCATGACTTTTCGCAGGAGTTCTTTTTATTCCATGATACCAGTTTCGGCGAAACTAAAGCCTCCATCATCGGATCTTAGGACACGTACAGGTTACAACATCAAGGCAGGCAATGGTGATATTAATACACTCCTGGAAATTGAAATAAGAACACCGTGAATTCATTGTCCCAGGAAGGGGAAACTTTATTGACACATTCCTGGGGTCAGATACATCACATGATCACACTGACAGAACCACAGGCACATAGACACAGGCAACAGAGCATGCACAATGTCGGCACTATTACAGTGTATATCAACCTTTCGCAGCAATGCAGGCTGCTATTCTCCCATGGAAACGATCGTAGAGATGCTGGATGTAGTCCTGTGGAACGGCTTGCCATGCCATTTCCACCTGGCGCCTCAGTTGGACCAGCGTTCGTGCTGAACGTGCAGACCGCGTGAGACGACGCTTCATCCAGTCCCAAACATGCTCAATGGGGGACAGATCCGGAGATCTTGCTGGCCAGGGTAGTTGACTTACACCTTATAGAGCACGTTGGGTGGCACGGGATACATGCGGACGTGCATTGTCCTGTTGGAACAGCAAGTTCCCTTGCCGGTCTAGGAATGGTAGAACGATGGGTTCGATGACGGTTTGGATGTACCGTGCACTATTCAGTGTCCCCTCGACGATCACCAGTGGTGTACGGCCAGTGTAGGAGATCGCCCCCCACACCATGATGCCGGGTGTTGGCCCTGTGTGCCTCGGTCGTATGCAGTCCTGATTGTGGCGCTCACCTGCACGGCGCCAAACACGCATACGACCATCATTGGCACCAAGGCAGAAGCGACTCTCATCGCTGAAGACGACACGTCTCCATTCGTCCCTCCATTCACGCCTGTCGCGACACCACTGGAGGCGGGCTGCACGATGTTGGGGCGTGAGCGGAAGACGGCCTAACGGTGTGCGGGACCGTAGCCCAGCTTCATGGAGACGGTTGCGAATGGTCCTCGCCGATACCCCAGGAGCAACAGTGTCCCTAATTTGCTGGGAAGTGGCGGTGCGGTCCCCTACGGTACTGCGTAGGATCCTACGGTCTTGGCGTGCATCCGTGCGTCGCTGCGGTCCGGTCCCAGGTCGACGGGCACGTGCACCTTCCGCCGACCACTGGCGACAACATCGATGTACTGTGGAGACCTCACGCCCCACGTGTTGAGCAATTCGGCGGTACGTCCACCCGGCCTCCCGCATGCCCACTATACGCCCTCGCTCAAAGTCCGTCAACTGCACATACGGTTCACGTCCACGCTGTCGCGGCACGCTACCAGTGTTAAAGACTGCGATGGAGCTCCGTATGCCACGGCAAACTGGCTGACACTGACGGCGGCGGTGCACAAATGCTGCGCAGCTAGCGCCATTCGACGGCCAACACCGCGGTTCCTGGTGTGTCCGCTGTGCCGTGCGTGTGATCATTGCTTGTACAGCCCTCTCGCAGTGTCCGGAGCAAGTATGGTGGGTCTGACACACCGGTGTCAATGTGTTCTTTTTTCCATTTCCAGGAGTGTAGTTGCCTATAACACGCAGGTAGCCGGCGCGAGTGGCCGAGCGGTTCTACGCGCTACAGTCTGGAACCGCGCGACCGCTACGGTCGCAGGTTCGAATCCTGCCTCGGGCATGGATGTGTGTGATGTCCTTAGGTTAGTTATGTTTAAGTAGTTCTAAGTTCTAGGGGACTTATGTCCTCAGCACTTGAGTCCCATAGTGCTCAGAGCCATTTGAACCATGTTTGAACACGTAGGCTGTACTCGGGATGTACAGCTATCTCATCAGATCTTTCATGATTATTTCGATAAAGTTTGTGAAAACCAATCTGGAAAATATCAAGGTAATTCTACTAACATTAAATGAAGTAAGATTTTGTCAGAAAACTGTCAGGTTGTAGTTTACCGCCAAGAGTTTTAGGCAAGAGCTGGTGGTAAAATTTCTTTTTGAACAACCAGTTTCGGTCCACGGAGCATTATCAGGTTCATAAAAGCATTTACAACAACATATTAGGTGACATAAAATCAATGGCGCCAGGTAATAAAATCCTTAAATTCGACACACTTGCTGCACCGTAATAGAGAAAACAGTGTCAGATTCATGAAGTTTATGACGCCATTGATTTTGTATTGCCTAATATCTTGTAAATACTTTTATGAACCTGGTGATGATCCGTTGGATCAGAATTCGTTGTTCAAAGTAGAAATTTTAACACTTGCTCTTGGAGATAATTCGTGACGTACTTCAGATAATTACAAACTGTAGGGCACCATCTTCTGAAAACATTTCACATCCTCAGTGTAATCTTCAGTACACATAAACTTGTCTCTGTTGCTTCACATTGCATAACAGTTAACCCGATGAAACTTGGGACATCATCTCATGCATTTCTAACCTTGAATACACTTCACGCTTTTTGTCTGGTATATTTCACCGTCTTAGAACTTCATCAAACTGACAGACTCATTTATCGAAAACAACAACAACATAGATAGTAGCGATCATTCACCCTCCCTTCAACAATTACCAATTCTGTCCTTCTGTTATATCTAACTGCCCCCAGTAATATTATTGTAGTAGCTGCAGAGGTGAAAGTCTCGAGAATCTCCACATTCTGTTTTGTTTCACCAGATCGACTATCAACACGCTGGAACTCCACAAAACACTACTCAGTGTTCCAGCAGACTCTTGCTCCATACCATACAAGTCATTGTTGCTTTTAGTACAGCATCTCCAGGTATGCCAGGAACCTGTTCCCGATGGTTCGTGGTGACGCTTTGCCTGAATTTCCAAGGTTTGCCAATCTGTGCGTCTGGACCAGTAATAGAACCCTACGTTGTTCTTGTTGAGAAGTCCTTGTTTGGGGATACTGTGGCGACGCGGTGCTTCGCAAAGATCCACTCTCCTGGTGGTGAATCTCATCTCAGACGCACGCCTCCTTGAATTCTCTGAAATGTCGTTTTCAGCCGGAAAAAGCTATAGAAAAACGGCTGTACACTTCGTAACCTCAAGTGGCACTGCATTTGTTTTGTCAGTGGAATGAATAGTTAAATGAAAGTATTTGTGTGCGTAAAATTTCACATTGTTACTACAGGCTCCCATAGACCACTTACTACCAAGCTTTACTCTAAACTGTACAAAGTCTGAAAAGTTCAAACACACACACCCACACACACACACACATCTCACTCATAACAGTAGCCAATTTATGTTAATCCTTCACCGAAAGTTTACTAACGGATTGTTCCTTTTAACACTACCCGCTCTAATGTTGTTAATATTAGTCTCATGGAACAAGATGTTCAGATTCGCGGAGTAAGCAAACAGCACGCGGAATTACTTAATTCAAACATTAATAAAAGTTCTGAATTTCACTCTGTGTTTTAAATCGGACTCCCTTCCACACTTAACGGCACTTCTCAAACACTTTATTGCTGAAATATCACAATATTAATCATTTTCAGTTGAGCACGTACCAGTATGTCTGATCACTATGAGATTCAAGCCACGATTCTGCTCATCTCTCTAGACAAAGAGCCTTCTAGTTCCACAAAAAACGCTCGAATATGCTAATTTCTGAGAAACATCACAGCCAATCGGAATGGAGCGTCAAACCCGCTCAATCCCGCGCATATATACAAAACCAATCAAAATTTGTCACTGAATCAGAAAGGTGAAATAACAAAAAAAGGTCCTGAAAGCCCACAAATACAAAAGTAATTCCCTCTTAACAAAACTACTTTAACAAATTATAATCTCATTTCCCCAGTACCATAAACGGGTGAAACAGTTTATAATAAATTCCCCGGTGCGAATGACTAACACACATGTCATTCGCTAACGCTCCTCACGTGACCTGTTACTCAAATGTATAGTATAAAAACTTTAAATAAAACAGTACTTCAATATTTCACATTCACACCTTCTTTCAATACCATAACGAAACACAATAATAGTAGTAATTAATAAACAATTAGAAAATTAAAGAAACAAAACCGGGAGTAAAATTAACGATACTTTGACTGCAGCTCCAACAGTGTCCGTCAGCTAGTGACTTCTTATCATATCGCACAGAAACTACGTAAACTCGATCCATCTGACGCCACCTGTCTTGCGCGTTACTCATACTGCACGTCCAATCATTATGCAATGTCCCACTTGAATAGGCATGATGCGAGTTGCTACGCCTCAGTACGTGTCTAGCCTTCTTGCCATACAGTTTTCCCTGATTCCATTTAGTCACAATTGGTTCTGAAGTCACCAAACAAAATACATGTGTGATCTATCGGTATGATGCAGTCCGACGGACTGTTATACACTGCAAGGTCTACACTACTATTATGAAAAGTGATAAAAATTACACTACCGGAAAGAAACGAAACACCATCAAGGACAAGATCATCTTATTAACAAATGATGTGAGAGGTGTTTTATCATTGTAGGTTTATACGTAACAAATTCTAACCTAATGAAACACACATGTCGCAGTACAGGGTGCTCAAGCAATCACATTAGTACACAATGTACCCCCTTCAGGTACATGCGGTCGTGTATTCTCGCATGTAAACTATCACAAAGGTGCCAAATGGTATCCTGCGATAGATTGTCCCAAGCATCTAGGACCCTTTGTTGCAATGACGTAATGATTTTTCCAGGCTCTGGAGAACGAGTAAGTTCCCGCTTCACCATGTTCCATGCGTGTTAAATTGACACCAGATGTGGTGATCTTGCTGGTCAGTGCAGTTGTTGTACACCACGAAGAACACGTTGCGTCTCCGTAGTCGTATTTGGAGGTGAATTGTCCTGCTGGAAAAGCACATCACCTTCCTATCGAACAAATGGCAGTAGAACGGAGATAATTATCTGATCAATTTTACATTACTCTGCGGAAATACCAGATGTCATCGCTAACTGTAGCTTATGGCCCCTACAGAGTGAAGTCTGCGATGGGGTCTGTGTATCGTGTGCTAAAACACTCCAGATTAGGCCGCTCACCGCGTCATCGCCATAAACAAGTGTGTTCATCACCTGTGTACAGACAGAACCTACTCTGAACGCAATCCTTGAGTGCGTTGTGTGGTGTCACCGCCAGACACCACACTTGCTAGGTGGTAGCCTTTAAATCGACCGCGGTCCGTTAGTATACGTCGGACCCGCGTGTCGCCACTGTCAGTGATTGCAGACCGAGCGCCGCCACACGGCAGGTCTAGAGAGTCTTCCTAGCACTCGCCCCAGTTGTACAGCCGACTTTTCTAGCGATGGTTCACTGACAAATTACGCTCTCATTTGCCGAGACGATAGTTAGCATAGCCTTCAGCTACGTCATTTGCTACGACCTAGCAAGGCGCCATTATCATTTGCTATTTATCTTGTGATGCATGTACCGTCAGACCGATGTTTACCAATTATGGATTAAAGTTAAGTGTTCCAGAAGCTACGAACTTTTTTTACTAGACTCAACTCCTTTAACTGTTCCAGACCTCACGCCAGCCTGCGTGAGCTTAAACGCGTGCCTTTCGGCTACCTCATAGTGGCTTGGCTGTCTTGCCAAGTCACAACACATTGTAATTTTTCCGGGAATGTATGTTTAAAAATGTGCAGCAAACTTCGGTGTAGGAAGCGTAAAGAATTCTCATTACATTCCGAATTCAAAAGAGTATTGGATTAAAGTTGTCTGGTATAATAATTCACAGAACTTGTAAAACTGTTTACTACTTATCTTCGTCTCTTCTTTGTAGGTTTCCTCGATGTTTCTCAGTGGCACATTATGTCTAGAGTAATGTTTCCTGTTTAAAGAGGACAAATCCAGACTCATGATCTTCAATTTGCATTGACTTTAGTAATGACTGATTGTGAAACTTATTGCAATGATTGATTGTGAAACTTTTTCTCATTATTATTTCAATCTTTAAATATTTCCTTTTGAAGAACACATCATTACATGCAAATTCTTGAATAATTACAAAAAAAAATTTCAATAACATGTCCACCTTAGCACCATATCGGCTCAAAACACACCTTTTTCGACCACATATTACGAAACTCGTCCCATAACCACTGAAAATGCGCCATAAATTCAAAGAGATGTTGTTTGAAATCGATCTACACAAGCAAAGAGAATTTTAAATGTAATTTCCGATTTTGATGACTGACATTATAAAAGTTATAAATGATCATAAAAAGAGAAGAAATAGTAATAATGGATATTATTATGGATATTTTTCAAAATTACGAGTATACAATAAGTTTGACAAATTTTTTAATATGACAATCCTCTATTAGGAACAACTTTACATTATATATTTTATGTTTGAATACAAACCAATTATACTTAACCATCCGGTTACACGTAAACGAAAATTAAAAAAATAATAATGTGTAAAGATTGTCTTTGGCTCGGGTGGTGACATGACTGTAAGTATCGCGTTGTACACAAAAAACTAAAAGTGTACCAGCGACCAGTCCCACTGAAACACGTACGTTCTGTGTGCTTTTTCTCTTATAACGTTCAGGTAATTGCAGACAAAGCATATTTCGCTTTGTGATATCAAGTCAAGCATTTAAGCAGATCCCTTAAATAATTCAGTTATTTAAAATATTTGTAACTTGCTAGGTTGCTAACTACAAACGACCATATCTGTATTCGCGCCACACGGTGTTTAAATTCAGACTTGCAGTAGCAAACAAACACAAGATATTAATAAAAACAACAACAAAATCTGTTTAGTCATTTCGTTATAAGACAGAGAATATCTTGTTAAGGACTTTATAGCTAGTCATGATTATCGTTTATCAAGTATGCATAAGATCAAAGAACAGAAAACACAGACAGAATAATAATTCAAGTTAGTCATATCTCAAAGTTTTCAAGTTTTTTCTTCGGAGCCAAAGTATGGAATATTTAAAAGAGCTACTGAATAGAATGGACGGCCTACTCAGAATAGATTAAAATGATAGATGAAGTAATCTAAGCTAAAGTGATGAAGAAAAGTAAAGAAAATTACTGTTTAACGACCCGCTGACGTCGAGAGAGACAAGGAACAAGCTAAGTTCGGGGAAGAATGGGAAAGGTAATCAATCGACCGTGATCTTTCAAAGGAACCATCTCGGTATTCGTATTAAGTTATTCAGGGAAATCATCGAAAATCTAAATCTCAATGACCGGACAGGGATTTTAACCGCAATCCAGTGACTTGTCACTGTGCCACTCAGCTTGGCTAAGTGAAGAAGAGTCGTATGAGAATGTCACCGCGGTGTGCTCGAGATCACACTAAGTACAATAAGTGAAAGAACCGTGGGAAATGAGGAGCGAGATTAGACAGGTTGGCAGATGCAAGAGGTAAACCACGTATGCATTGGCACAGGAGAATAATGCTTTCTTCAGAAACGAGCGTCACTTGTATCCAAAGGACTAAGTAACAGGTTATTGAAACTGTACCTCTGGGAAGCACAACCGATCGTAAGGGGAACTTAAGTTATGTGAATACAAGGAATCTTAAACAGAGAACTTGTGTGTGGCATCCAGAAAGGTGCTGGTGGGGACAGAAGAGAGCCGAAGTTGTCAGAACAAAGGAAGATTAGAATATATAAAGCAAAGGGGTGAAAATATTAACAGAAGATATGAAGAGAAGGAGGTTGAATTAAACTCAGTCAAAAACCAGGCCACCTGAAATAAAACAATGGCATTGAACTAGAGTAGTAGCAATAAAGTTTCGTTAGATTTGCATGGAAAGTCCTGCAGGTATACGAGCTAGTCAGCACATACATTAACAATTTAATAGAAAAGCCTTGAGTGATGTATTCAAAAGTGTGCTACTGCCTTCGATTAGCTGTAAATGATGAAATTGTATCTCAAGCTGTTCTTTTTGCGGGGAGGTATCATACGCACGTCACTGCTGCAGTAACGCATTCGTCAATAAAGTATATTTTTAAGTAAAGTATATTTTTAAGTAGGTGCCTTTTCTAAGTAGGGTCACCACAGCGCTTTGGTCGACGATATACGCATGCGCTGCGTGCTAGGTACCATCACCTACTGGCACTCCACAGATGCCATAACAGAATAATTTGTTCACGTCTACGTACGTTTGCACTTTTTTTAAAAAACTCTTTCGGTAAACATAAAATCAAGTGTGAAATGCGTGCAGTCATTTGTCTTCCCCGTGCAAGGAGGAGAATCCGGCTCCATCGACTGCTTAGTGAAGACATCGGGAATGTGGACGATGGAAAGACGATAGGATGGGTTAGAGCGGTGGTCGCCAAACGCCAAAACGGCATTGTTCAAGAGGCAGTACTGGCATTATGGGCCGGCGCTTGGGGCCCATGTGTGCGATCTTGTTATTAACTGATAGCCTACATAAATTAGTTTTTTTATGAGCCCCCAACAGACGAATGGAAAAACTAGTAGAAGCCGACCTCGGGGAAGATCAGTTTGGATTCCGTAGAAATACTGGAACACGTGAGGCAATACTGACCTTACGACTTATCTTAGAAGAAAGATTAAGGAAAGGCAAACCTACGTTTCTAGCATTTGTAGACTTAGAGAAAGCTTTTGACAATGTTGACTGGAATACTCTCTTTCAAATTCTAAAGGTGGCAGCGGTAAAATACAGGGAGCGAAAGGCTATTTACAATTTGTACAGAAACCAGATGGCAGTTATAAGAGTCGAGGGACATGAAAGGGAAGCAGTGGTTGGGAAGGGAGTAAGACAGGGTTGTAGCCTCTCCCCGATGTTATTCAATCTGTATATTGAGCAAGCAGTAAAGGAAACAAAAGAAAAATTCGGAGTAGGTATTAAAATCCATGGAGAAGAAATAAAAACTTTGAGGTTCGCCGATGACATTGTAATTCTGTCAGAGACAGCAAAGGACATGGAAGAGCAGTTGAACGGAATGGATGGTGTCTTGAAGGGAGGATATAAGATGAACATCAACAAAAGCAAAACGAGGATAATGGAATGTAGTCGAATTAAGTCGGGTGATGTTGAGGGTATTAGATTAGGAAATGAGACACTTAAAGTAGTAAAGGAGTTTTGCTATTTGGGGAGCAAAATAACTGATGATGGTCGAAATAGAGAGGATATAAAATGTAGACTGGCAATGCCAAGGAAAGCGTTTCTGAAGAAGAGAAATTTGTTAACATCGAGTATAGATTTAAGTGTCAGGAAGTCGCTTCAGAAAGTATTTGTATGGAGTGTAGCCATGTATGGAAGTGAAACATGGACGGTAAATAGTTTGGACAAGAAGAGAATAGAAGCTTTCGAAATGTGGTGCTACAGAAGAATGCTGAAGATTAGATGGGTAGATCACATAACTAATGAGGAGGTACTGAATAGGATTGGGGAGAAGAGGAGTTTGTGGCACAACTTGACCAGAAGAAGGGATCGGTTGGTAGGACATGTTCTGAGGCATCAAGGGATCACCAATTTAGTATTGCAGGGCAGCGTGGAGGGTAAAAATCGTAGGGGGAGACCAAGAGATGCATACACTAAGCAGACTCAGAAGGATGTAGGTTGCAGTAGGTACTGGGAGATGAAGAAGCTTGCACAGGATAGAGTAGCATGGAGAGCTGCATCAAACCAGTCTCAGGACTGAAGACCACAACAACAACAACAACAACAGACTAGGCGTAGCAAGGGCGTGATAAGTACGCCGCGGGCCCCGACAAGTACTAATCGTTAAGGTTCGGCAACACTCGGAACCCTCCGTGTCGATCGTTCTCTGTTTCAGATTGCTGCCGTCCTCAGCGAGCCAGAGTTGTGATACTGTAATTGTCAGGCGATGTGTTGTGCCACGTACAATCAACTTAGCGTACATTATGCTGGGGGCAAGGGAATTTATTCATAGTACAGCACTATTTGTCAATGGCTGTTGTTTGATATTACGGATGTTATGACCAATGCATATCTCTCTCGGAAAATCAGCAACAGAGTTTTCGTTATTCGCAATTTGAACTAAGATTGTACAAAAACCTTAAGCATATTTTGTAAATAAAACATCTAATTGTAAAAAGTAAACTTTCATTGCCGGAAATGTAACATTTATTAACTATTCTGGTCCATTATGCCATGGTCGAAGCGGCTTGCGGAGAAATTGCGTGCTTATGGAATATCGTCTCAGTTATGTGACTGGATTCGTGATTTCCTGTCAGACAAAAATGGCTCTGAGCACTATGGGACTTAACTGCTGAGGTCATCAGTGCCCTAGAACTTAGAACTACTTAAACCTAACTAACCTGAAGACATCACACACATCCATGCCCAAGGCAGGATTCTAACCTGCGACCGTAGCGGTCGCGCGGTTCCAGACTGTAGCGCCTAGAACCGCACGGCCACACTGGCCGGCTTTCCTGTCAGACAGTAACAGTTCGTAGTAATTGACGAAAAATCATGGAGTAAAACAGAAATGATTTCTGGCGTTCCCCAAGGTACTGCTATAGACCTTCTGCTATTCCTCATCTATATAAACGATATAGGAGACAATCTGGGCAGCCGTCTTATGTTGTTTCCAGATGATGCTGTCGCTTATCGCTTAGTAAACTCGTAAGAAGACGAAAATAAATTGCAAAATGGTTTAGAAATGACATCTAAATGCTGCGAAAATTGGCAATTGACCCTAAATAATGAAAAGTGTGAGGTCTTTCACATGAATGCTAAAAGGAATCCGCTAAACTTCGGTTACACGGTAAATCAGTGAAATCTAAATTCAATTACAAACTCAGTAATTACAATTACGAACAATTTAAATTGGAAAGAACACAGAAAATGTTGTGGGGAAGGCAAACCAAAGACTGTGTTTTATTGGCAGAACACTTAGGAGATATAACAGATCTACTAAAGAGACAGCTTACACTACTCTTGTCCGTTCTCTTTTGGAGTAATGCCGCGCGATCTGGGATCCTTACCACATAGGATTAACGGAGGACATCGAGAAAGTTCAAAGAAGGGCAGCACGTTTTGTATTATCGCGAAAAAGGGGAGAGAGTGTCACGGACATGATACAGGATTTGGGATGGACTCCATTAGAACAAATCCGTTTCTTGTTGCGGCGGAATCTTCTCACGAAAATTGAATCACCAACTTTGTCCTCGGAATGCGAAAATATTTTGTTGACGCTGACGTACATATGGAGAAACGATCACCATAATACAATAAGGGAAATCGAAGCTCGCACGGAAAGATATAGGAGTTCGTTTTTTCCGCGTGGTGTTCGAGAGTGGAATAATAGAGAATTATTGTGAAGGTGGTTCGATGAACCCTCTGCAAGAAACTTAAGTGTGATTTGCAGAGTATCCACGTAGATGTAGATGTAGATGAAGAATTTCTTGTAGAACCGATCGTTTTGTCCACAATTGCTTATACATCTTCAAGGGGGTTGCTGCTTCTATGAAGATCCAATTCACACCCTGTCTCGCTACTAAGTTAAAATTTCGTTCCTACATGCCACCACGCAGAGGTAAGACGCAATATGTTTTCAAAACTTGTACACTATTTACCGCTGTCAGCTGATGTCATCCCATATTGCTATCGTTTTACGGTGGCGGAACGGTACACATCTTCTTCACACTGCATAAGCTACACGCTCCCTGGAATATGTTCTTCGCAGATGGGGACGAAACGGTAGGTTTCCACAATAAACTCATTCGACAATAGCATAACAGCACCCAATATTTTCCAAATGTGAATGTCTACATTTTTCAATTATCCGTCTTATTTACAAAATTAAACCTAAAGTTTTCAAGCAAACGTTCAAACTGTGAACAACGAAGACTTAGCAACTTATTTTCCAAGCAAGATATCTTAGTAGGCAAAACATCATTAATATTCCTTTTTTGTTACATTCTTCTCATCAGCATTAATTTCTGTTTTTACTCTCTGCCACACAGCCCACCAAATTAAAACTGTTTCTTCATTTTGGCAGGTACAATAAGGCGCCTCATATCAACTGTGACACTTAGTAGAGGTTGTCGCGCGGCTTACTCCTGAAAGGATCCGGCTTCGAGCGTCAGTTTGCCACACGATTTTGTTACGTATAGTTAACGTAGCGTTTACGCGTTTACTACAGAATGAGAAAGAGAATTTAATCTTAGTACGGTACTATTAGAGAATGACAATTGTTTGATGGCAGAGATGTATTGTCCACAAACAGACACTTCCTAGAAAAGCAGCTGCTGTCTTTCATTACTGGAAATGTAAACACAATTTTACTGAACATCTTAGGCTTTTTGCTGTAAATAAGACGTTTGTTTTCAATTTTTTCCATCTCATCTACGCCAGCTGCACGGTAATATCATTCATCTATGTGCAAATGTGTACAGTGCGCTGACTGTACTGTATCCCGGAAAATTCTTCACGAAATACCTGTACCCGCTCATCATTTCTGTACTGTAAGCCGACGAGCATACGCGGCGAGCTTCAAACAGCTAAGAGTACCTATTGGCTCTCTCCGCATTATTCCCTGGAGTAAGAGATTACGGAGCTATAACCGAAAAATGCCAATATTTCCACACTTTTCCCCGCTTACACCTTTGATGAATAAGTTACACTACATAGAACTTGTTACGGCTGCGAGGAAATGAGGCTACTTTTAGGACAAAATGAAAAAAGGAGAACGAGCTTAATTCACGTTCACTGCACCTTCTCTACTTTCGCACTGGCGTTCCTACTAAAGGAAGTGTTTCTTTTAACCGGGGACAAAGCTTTTCGGAGGCAAGTCACCGATTGCATATGAACGGCTTATTTCAATAGTGGTGCAAGTCTGCAGTTGAGATACCAGAAATATTGAAGTATATATACTTGAATATTGAATGAATTATCCGTCTTATTTGCAAAATTAAACCTAAGGTTTTCAAGCAAACGTTCAAACTGTGAACAACGAATACTTAGCAACTTATTTTCCAAGCAAGATATCTTAGTAGGCAAAACATCTTTTGTGTTACATTCTTATACTTGAATTCTTATACTTGAATTCTTATACTTGAATTCTTATACTTGAATACTTATACTTGAATACTTATACTTGAATTCTTATACTTGAATTCTTATACTGGTATCTCAACTGCAGATTTTTCAGCGCTCTTTAAACTTTAGAACTCTGTATCTCAGAATGAACAAAAATGGACTTGTACCACTATTGAAATAAGCTCTTCACATAATAACTGCCGTAAAGGCTGAAGGATTACTAACAATTTCACATTATAGGTTGCACAATACAAAACCCTGTATAAGATGCCGAACACGTGCTTGTAAAGAAGGAATCTCATTTATAAGTCACACTGCGAAAACAAGTCCTAAACATAACTCCGTCCGGCAAAAAAGTTTCTACAGAGATTTTATTCCTCGTGTACATGCAACGGTAGCGCAGTAACTACGGAGACAGCTTGAACTAACAACTGTAAACAACAGATGTGCATTCGGCCAGTCAGTTGTGAGCAGGCAGTGTTAGGCCTTGAGTACTAAGGGAAGGGGGCGTTACTTTGTTACTCAACCATCACAAATTGCACAACTCCGCATTTTGTTCAAAAGAAGTCATAGTTCACGTACTAGTTAATTACAAGGTCTCCGATGCTGTCACATACAAAATAAGTACAAAATGTCCTATTTTATACTGTTTTTGACAATACCAGACTGTTGGGAACGGCGAATTGGTACCAACTGCAGCGCATAAATTTTACGAAGGTTTAGTTATATAGGTTTAAGTAATGCACATGCACAAGTAGAGTGTGAACATAAATCGCAACGGAGAATCATCTTTAAATCAAGTTTTAAATTCTCCAGAATGTGTCGAGGAAGAGAAAATTTTGTGTAAATTCTGTCCCGTTCACCTTCACCCCGAACAAACGCGTGGGCGCCTGCCACGATATGATCGAAAAAAAGGGGAAATTCTGTTCTCGAAAAAATCATCACGGGTGAAGAGACTTGGTGTTGTCAATACCAACCTACCACAAAACGAAAACGTGTAGAAATTCACATGACAACATAACCGGCACTCAAGTCAATGTGACACGTGAGTTGATGAACAACACTCCAAAGAATAACTTTTCTGATAGTGTCACATGCTTGTATGAACTTTTTGTGTGTTGTACTCAAGTAGGTGAAACCTATGTAGAACACCTGATGCATTAAAACCGCAATAATAACTTTTTTGTCTATTTCTATTAATCCAGTTTCGAAACATTTTTGCACTGACGAGGTAAACAGCTAATACTGCAGAAACGTTTGCAGTGGAACATAGCACGCGACAGACTGACTTTGTCTTTTTCTATCTTCCGTTTTACATCATTTCACACAAATTACTCAAGGAAAGCCGTTCACATATCAAAATGGTTCAAATGGCTCTGAGCACTATGGGACTCAACTGCTGAGGTCATTAGTCCCCTAGAACTTAGAACTAGTTAAACCTAACTAACCTAAGGACATCACAAACATCCATGCCCGAGGCAGGATTCGAACCTGCAACCGTAGCGGTCTTGCGGTTCCAGACTGCAGCGCCTTTAACCGCACGGCCACTTCGGCCGGCCGTTCACATATCAGATTGTGTTCTACTACAAAGCCTTTCGAGAATAAGAGGCTTACGTAATTGATTATTGAATAAGGGCAATAACCACTCAGGTTCAGTAACTTATTTTTCACCATTAGAGGTTTCGAATTGGAAAGCGTATCTTCAGAAAACCTTAATTCTTCATTATACAAATGGGATTACATGTTAAAGGTCGTCATCACTGAATCTGAGGTAACAATTTACAAGGAAATATTTTATCCTGACTACGTTTATGAAACAAGTTATGGAATAAATAAATTATATCGCAAGTGAGTGGTTGCCATCCTTACTCTATAAAAAAATTTTTTACTGCACTCATGGAGTAGCGCATAATATCGAATGTGGGTAGCACTAATGTAACTTTATTGTTTGCTGATATTACGTATTTCGATCAGGTAGTTCATCTTCAGCTACTGCTAACTCCCTTCTGTTTTTATCATCTCTCCAGTGCAGAGGTCGCCAGACGTTTTTGCTCAAGAGCCAAGACTAACATTGTGAAGTGGCACCTTGGGCTGCATATGTGTTGATCTTATTATTAACTGGGAACCTAAGTAAATTAGTATGTTGTGAGCCCCTCCAATAGACAATCTACAGTAACAGCGCAATAGGCTGGTCACCATCGCGCAAGTACTGATCGTCAAAAATCGGCACCACGCAAAGCACTTAGTGTCGATCATTCCCCGTTTCACATTAATGGCCCCTCAGCGATACTAAAGTTGTGACACTAAAATTGCCTGACGAAGCATCGTTATGTAGTCTGTGTGACCGGATGATTCACTGACTAATAACAGTATTAGTGCTTATAATAATGAAGTAAAGAGGATCTGCCTTTTTGCAAGTGCATACTTAGCGTTTTGCTTTAATACCCAAACATATTTCACCACAGTTGTGGGATTCTCAGTGGGGTTTTATTTTTATTTTTTCCTGAAGTACATATAGATTTTATTTAGTTTACGAAATGTGTTACATCAAGTTTATTTGTAGTTTAAAGCGCATATATACTTCACCTTTTTTTCACATTCTGTGTGTCCTGTGGCCGCCAAGCAAAATCAAACACAGGTGTAATTAATAAATTATGTCATATGCAAACATAAGGATGTTAGAGCATCTTCTGGTGAGAATCGCGCGCCGACCGATTACTTGGTTCGGGAAGCATGCAGTCCTCTGCTTTAGTGTCTCCCAGATATTCATCCAGAGCCAAGGCATGGATTCGACACGTCTTTGGTAGGTTGTCGAAAGTATGTACTTCCAGATGTCTACGCACAGGTGACTCATTTCGCCTAAAGTACGGGCCAGTGATTTGTCGACTCGGAACTCGCGACTGATAAATGTCCTAGATATATTCCACCAGGTTCGGATAAGGCGACTTTGGCGGTAAAGACATCAAGGTGAGTTCCCTATCATGCTCGCCGAACCACTGTTGCAAGGTTATGTCCTTATGTTGCTGGAAGACGCCATCGCCGAAGCGGAAGACATCAAGTGTGACTTTATGTAGGTGGTCCGCAATAATGTCCAAGTAGTCCACATGTCTCACAATGTCTCGAATTAGTACCACAGTCTTACACATGTCCAGGTGAATGTCTGCCTTATGTTACCTCCATAATACTGTCGTGGAGTGGTGCGTGTTTCGAGTAACCGTCCACCCGGACGCCGACTTATCTGGACACGACCATCGACCTGGTGTAACAATAAGTGATTCATTCGACGACGTAACACATTTCCGTAGATCCACGATCAGTTTTTGTTATCCCGTGCCCCTTGCAATCACAACTGAAGATTTCCTTGGGTGAACATGGGAACACATAGAGATCCTTTGCTGCTGTTGCCAAGTTCAACGGTTTGTGCTGAACGGTGTGGGCGAAGACACTCACGACTTCACCGGCATTGTGCCCTGCCGCCACATGCGACACACGCCACCAGCTAGCCTACTTTACAGAACGGGCAAGTCTCCAACTTCCACTTTCAGCGAGCAGTCGTGGACGTCCAAACCACTGTCGCCAGCTCGTGGTTTCATCATCCTTCATCCACTTTCCATAGAGGCTCGCGACAGTAGCGAGCGACCAGCCGACCAGCATCACCGTTTCCATGGTGCTCTTCTCAGACACTTAGGTCAAAGTACACTACTGGCCATTAAAATTGCTACACCAAGAAGAAATGCAGATGATATACTGGTATTCATTGGACAAATATGTTGTACTAGAACTGACATGATTACATTTTCACGCAATTTGGGTGCATGGATCCTAAGAAATCAGTACCCACAACAACCACCTCTGCCCGTAATAACGGCCTTGATACTCCTGGGCACTGAGTCAAACAGAGCTTGGATGGCGTGTACAGGTTCAGCTGCCCATGCAGCTTCAACACGACACCACAGTTCATCAAGAGTAGTGACTGGCGTATTGTGACGAGCCAGTTGCTCGGCCACCATTGACCAGATGTTTTCAATTGGTGAGAGATCTGGAGAATGTGCTGGCCAGGGCAGCAGTTGAACATTTTCTGTATCCAGAAATGCCTGTACAGCACCTCCAAGATGCGGTCGTGCATTATCCTGCTGAAATGTAGGGTTTCGCAGGGATCGAATGAAGGGTACAGCCACTGGTCGTAACACATCTGAAATGTAACGTCCACTGTTCAAAGTGCCGTCAATGCGAACAAGAGGTGACCGAGACGTGTAACCAATGGCACCCCATACCATCACGCCAGGTGATACGCCAGTATGGCGATGACGAATACACGCTTCCAATGTGCGTTCACCGCAATGTCGCCAAACACGGATGCGACCATCATGATGGTGTAAACAGAACCTGGCTTCATCCGAAAAATAACGTTTTGCCATTCGTGCACCCAGGTTCGTCGTTGAGTACACCACCGCAGGCGCTCCTGTCTATGATGCACCCGTGGTCTCCGAGCTGATACTCCATGCTGCTGCAAACGTCGTCGAACTGTTCGTGCAGATGGTTGTTGTCTTGCAAACGTCCCCATCTGTTGACTCAGGGATCGAGACGTGGCCGCACGATCCGTTACAGCCATGCGGATAAGATGCCTGTCATCTCGATGCTAGTGATGGAGGCCGTTGGGATCCAGCACGGCGTTCCGTATTACCCTCCTGAACCCACCGATTCCATATTCTGCTAACAGTCATTGGATCTCGATCAACGCGAGCAGCAATGTCGCGATACGAATAACTGCAATCGCGATAGGCTACAATCCGACCTTTATCAAAGTCGGACCGTGATGGTACGCATTTCTCCTCCTTACACGAGGCATCACAACAACGTTTCACCAGGAAACGTCGGTCAACTGCTGTTTGTGTATGAGAAATCGGTTGGAAACTTTCCTCATGTCAGCACGTTGTAGGTGTCGCCACCGGTGCCAACCTTGTGTGAATGCTCTGAAAAGCTAATCATTTGCATATCACAGTATCTTCTTCCTGTCGGTTAATTTTCCCGTCTGTAGCACATCATCTTCGTGGTGTAGCAATTTTAATGGCCAGTAGTGTAACGTATATCAGTGGATTTTCCCATATGCGACCCATATCGTCGCCAGAATGATTCCTCATTCGTCTGCAGACTCCTTGTACACCTTCGTCACCGCGCTACGTTGCGGCAACGTGATCATGTGGCATTCAATCTCGTTTTGTCTCTTTAGAGTATATGTTTATGTTCAAACACGTTGAGAGAGCACGCTGTTTGTTTGTCATCTATAAATGATTCACTACACACCACTGTAAGCGAAAAATTCTGTGATTGTGTGCGGAAAACATTAAAGATGGTGAAAAATGGGACTACTCTCACAGGATAACGCTACAGCCAGTGCACGTTCAACTAACTGCAGCAGCAGTAACATAAATGAGATCATATAGTAGTCAAAAAACTAGGACGATTTCACTAGTTTCCCAGCTTTAAGAATCACACAACAGATGATCAGCGATACTTCTCGTGAGCGTACTGCAGAGTTCTGTTGATTAACTCTCTCACAAAAAAAGCAGTCAAATGTTTCTAACGTTTGATCATAGATGTTTAACAATCGCTCGTCTTACCTACAGCTACTATCAGTCTCCACATAACCTCCAGTGACAAATTGCCTGGAGTATTTTTTCTGTTTCTGAGACAAACACCCTATCAGTCAGCCTGTTGGGTAAGAAGAAATATAATGTACGTGATTCTAGGGTTATATCAGAGCCTTCTAGTCTAAGTGGTACTGGTCATATGCGATCTATAATCCTCAAAATTCTTTATCTTGAAAGCGCATTATGTGCCTTGTTATTCTTATATTACAGCGTTTTAAAGGGCGTACTTGACATCGAAAACTTATGCTTTGCAAAAGCCTCTGCTGACCTCGCATACTTGACATCGAAAACTTATGCTTTGCAAAGGCCTCTGCTGATCTCCCATCAGCCTCGATCTAGAAACTGATTGCCTAATCTTTCCTCAGATAGTTGCGTGTCCAGTTGACGAATATCGCTCGATATAAAGAGAAAGAGAGAGAGAGAGATGTTGTTAAAAAAACGGTCCTTTTAAAGGCTTCGAGTTTAATACAGACTGATGATAAATTTTGCAGGGACCAAAGAAAAAATAATAACTTATAACTAATTCAGCTCGAAGGCTGGTCATACTTCTGACTGAAACTACAAGAAACGCACCGTCTTGTACCAACACGAACTCTCTCTCTCTCTCTCTTTATCTCTCTCTCTCCCTTCCCGTAAAGCCCCCTCCGCGGTATGCTATATAAATCAATAAGCGAGGATGAAAAGAACATGCGCGTGGATACTGATGCAGAATGAAAGAAAGTATGAATAATTCATAGCCGCACGCGCGATTCAAAAGCACAAGTAACCACGCTTTAGCAAAGACTTGACGGAACAATATTATCGATAGGCGGTGGAACTGAAGCATCTCTTTGAAAATGTAAAATTTTTTTACTCGTATCCCATGTGAGAAAAAATTTAATACCGCGCTTAATAACCATTTATGCGGCTCATAACAACTTTACGATATTAATTCCCAAAGTTTTATTTCAAAACTAGAATTTCAGTATACTGTGCGTTTAAAAGGATTCATCCGACTTTACATATCTTCTGCACAGATGAAAATAGAAACTTGGAATAAATTTATACTTAGACACAGCATTACAAAGTTTTCGTTTTCAAAAGAAACATCCTATTTTACTAGGGTATTTCTGTTATGTGCGTGCACATGTAACATTCGGGTAGTTATTACGGTAAGTGGACGTCGTTCATGGTGAGGGAGTGTTCCCCTTATTACCCTTACGAAAACGCTAAATGCCGAATTATGTGAATAAATTTTACGGCATTGTGCAGTGCGTACATTAGAGAGACAGTTCCAACATTATGAGACGGTAAGTTTATCAGCCTATGGCATAGCACCCTGTCACAAAACTTCAGGTTTGTGGACAATAACTTTCGCGGAATGGATTGGCCTGCCAGAGTCCCGACACGTACCCAATGAAATACCAGCACCCAACATTACTATCTTCTCTTGTTTCGTCTCTTGATTCGTAATGATCGATCGGCATTTGTAGACGTTTCTCGTAGTTCTTCCTGTCACGTAGCAGCAATTGCAGCTCTGAAACTTCTACACTGAGGCAGGATGGTTTCGTGCAGTCTTCATCTTGAGATTACGCAGATAAATGTGTGACCTCCTGCTATTCAGGAAGGAGGATAAGAGCTTAACAACCGCCGAAAATGATGTCATAAAAGATGAACATAAGTGCGGATTGAGCAAGAATGAGGGAGGAAATCGGCAGTGTCCTTTACAATGGAAATAGCCTGGCACCCGCCTACATTAAACTACGGAAAACCTACGTCTGAGTGGCCGGACTGGCGGATTTGAGCCACCATCTTCCAGAATACGAATCCCTACCCTTACCTCTGCGCTCACCAAATTGATTGTATAGAGTTTTTCCTAGATTATGGCACAATCTTTTTAGGACGACGAGAGACGGTAAATGTATCAAGTTGAAATGAGGTACCCTGTTTACTGAATGACAGTCGAAGACTTTGACGACCTGTTGTGGGAAAGTTCTTCTGGTGCAATTCAAGAATCTACGAATGGTGGACGAAAAGGTCGCAAGAAGATGAATACGACACGAAAACTTCGACGGTTTCAACAGTGTCACCCAGCTGGAATTCCGAGAACATCTCATCAGTAATGCGCTCCAGGACAGCCCACATTCACTCTGGATAGTTGTATGTCCGATACAGCATACCTATCGATTATACTACATGTAGCTGCTAAGAAATTAGAGTAAGCAAACTCGATGAACATATAGGAAGGTGCGTCATAAGTACTCGTAAATGAGGCTAGAAACCTTCCACTCTGTATTTAGAAGTTGATGCATACCCACCCAATTGCAACTAATTAGTAAAAATGTAAATTTTGTAACTTCTTCAGTTTTAACAATTAGTAATAGAAAAACTCAGGAAAGTGTGGCTCGCTGATCACTTACAAAAAAATACCAGCCATTCTGGTAACACAGTAAAATCTTCTCCCTACAAGTTCAGGGAGTAAATGGGAAATTTCCCAAAGTCTAAACACTGATTACCTCCGTCCTCAGGCCTCGGCAGGCCCACTGTTGGTACCGATTGACCGCCTTGTCATCCTATACCAATGACGTCGTTGGACTCGGTGTGGAGGGGCATGTGATCACACACCACTCTCCTACTTGTTGTCTGTTGTCGTCACCTGCAGCCGCTACTACTCGGTGAGGTAGCTCCTCAGTGGTCATCACAGAGCTGAGTGCACCCCGTTCTAGTCCTCGCACTGAGGAAGAATTCCTGGCAGTACCGGGGATCGAACTCAGATCCGCATGGCAGCCAGTTGCGTAACCACTCAGCTATGGAGGCGGACACAAAGTCTGAGAAGTCTTAACACACTCATCACATTGCCAGCGAAAACAAAGAACACAACCAGCTTGTAAACTAGCCTCTGCCCTTTTGACTGAACATGAAATGTATTTAGCTGAAATGTGACCTACCGTAATCTGTACGCCTCAAGGCTCACACGCTAGAGGGTCCTCCTGCCGGAATAGGAAGCCATGCGTCAGTGGAATGTCCTCTCCGAAGGCGAGTGAGAAGAACCTCGTGTTGCCTCGTTGGCTGGAAGGAGTTACGCCACTATCTGATAGTTGGTTTTACCAACCACTGCTTACTGTCTGTCACTTCCAGCCAGTCTTATTCCTAGTGACACATGACCATGTACCTAAACAGAGAGGATATAGCTTGTAACGGAAAAGGGCAGCGAGTCACTTGATTTGGAAGACACGCCTCCTTGGCCGTCACATCTGCTGATTCATTTCCCTGAATTCCCTTTTGCCCTGGTAGTCTCTGCTGGTGGAGAAGGAAGACCTGAATATTATGGACCTAGCTGTCCTTTCAGTACGGACACGCCCCATCTGCTACAGTCTTCTCATGACTGCATGCAACTCTGGATCACAGACAGTAGACTCGTTTAGCAAACGAGTCTTGAGGTCACAACCAAGAAGAACAGCTGAGTGGCCAAGACAGTCCCACTGCTTAGACTCATCTGTAAATGCAACTACGTTGTTATAGTGTTCATTTAAAGTATCAGTAAAACTCGAATTAAAAACATGCGCAGGAGTGCAGTCTATCCCGCAGTCTGATAAGTTTAAAACTGTTCTTGGTTTCTTCAGTAGCCAAGGTGACAGATGGCTCCATCACTGGCTCAGTATTGGTATTTGGCAGACAGCAAAACCCACAAGATACTATTTTGCATTGTTTACTTAAGCCTTCGTTGCTCGCCCACGATTAGTGAAAATTGCTTCCGCGAAACGGCGAGCAACAGTTTGGCATGTTAGTGAATCTGGAACACTAGGGAAACAATGAGCCTGACGCACCATAACGAGCTGCCGCCAAGGGGAAGCTTCCTAGCCTCAGCAGCCTCAGAAGCTAGGTATAAGGCTGATCCTAATTTGGCCAGCCTAATCCCTTCATCGTCGATAACATCAAGTATCTTGATATAACTTGGTCTCGCTGATTCATAAGATGTGCATCTATAATCTAACCATGCTTTATGGAACTGGGGGAGACGTATCCTGCCTGCTCCCTATGAACTGTGAATTGTGCCTTGGGAGACGTTGTCCTGTGACACCATAGCTGCGGTAGCGAAGACAAGTCAAATACGATGCCCAGAAACTGAATCTTTGAAGTGTAAAACTATGTCCCTTACTTGCACGTCAGTTATATTACAATGATGACGACACACTTATCACTAGAAAATCAAGGAGTCCACTCTTCTAACCTTTGCATGGTAAGCTACCGCTGGCGAATTGCTGTCGCTGGGTCGGAGGAAGGGCAAAAGACTGCAAACTCATCAGCAGGTGAGGAGCAGTGCACTGGACTCCTCAAGGTGGAAGTTATTAATAGCAGCTAAAAACAGACGTAAAATACTGCCCTGGTGGACACAGTTCTCCTGCTCACATCTGTCAAACTTGACCAACTCCGTGTCCAAGAAAGCGTTGGACTAGGGATACCGCATTATTATACGTAGCCTTCCACGATTGCCCCATTTATGGACCTGCAGCAAATATTGTCCCTCCAAGTAGTATCATGTGGCTTATCTGTGTCAAAAAAGATGACTACTAGATCAGGACTCCATAGAAAAGTCTGTTCGTCTCTAGCAGGATCAGGTTATGGTGGGTCGATACCACCGTAATACTGGTATCAAGGGTCCAGATCAGGTGACGATTTACCATACGCTGTAAGGAATTTCGTGCACAGCTAGCTGAGGTGAGACTAACAACGCATGTTGTTTGTCGGTCCTCCATTTGAGGCATTACAAAATTGTCCCGTCCTTCACATTATATTTAAAATATCTGTAAGGATTTCCTTTATCTTCAGAATGCTGCAGCATGCTTTACTTACTTTAGTCGTAACAAAGTGCAGTATTGCGAGGGTCCTGAAGTTCCGTCCACAAGTTTCCATGGAAAGACACTCCTGACGGGACGGTGAAACCAGGTTAGCGGTACCGGTAGCCGTGGCGAAATGCTGCCCCATTATCTAGACGCTGTTTCTTGCTGTTGTGTGGAGATCCCTCCTTTAGTACACCTGCTATAGGTGCCCTACTTTAACCTATAAAAATGCTAATAGCTTCCCACACTCGTACTGAATTGATGGAATGATTTAATCAGGAATTCTCTGCCATGATCTCTTCTTACCCCCTTAATAATATGGTGATATTGTGCTCTCGCCATTCGAAAAGCATCTGAGGTGTCCATTGTTTTGTATGGTATTTATTTCTTCCAAATTTTACGTTTTTTGAAACTCGGCAGATAGACAAAGTCAATGTGCTGCATTAAGCAGTGCTGCAGAAAAGCCAGCTGTGAGTAGGAAACGGGTTCACACGGAGGCAGGGGTAACAACTCGGCCATAAGGTGTGATGGTGAACCATGAGAGTGCAGAGGGGAGAACGGATCCTGCTCGGCAATAAAGACACAGGGGAACCAACCACTAGCGTTCAGGCGCGATGCGCGAATTTTACTTTATTAAATAGTAATGATTAAAGGCATCTCTGACTTAACGGGTATTGGGAGGGCTTTTAAGGTCATCAGGGCTTCACTAAAATAGTAACACAATGCAGTGAACCCATAAATTCTATAAATAAATCAATATTGTTAACTTACCAAGGATATACAGAGGGTTACGGATTATTAGCACGTAAGCAAGAGATTTCGGCTGTGTGCCAAGCTCACCAGTTGGCGGCAGGATGTACTCGGAGCCTGTTCATACACTACTGGCCATTAAAATTGCTACAACAAGAATAAATGCAGGTGATAAACGGGGATTCATTGGCCAAATATATTATACTAGAACTGACATGTGATTACATTTTCAAGCAATTTGGGTGCATAGACCCTGAGAAATCAGTACCCAGAACCACCACCTCTGGCCATAATAACGGCCTTGGTACGCCTGGGCATTGAGTCAAACAGAGCTTGGATGGCGTGTACAGGTACAGCTGCCCATGCAGCTTCAACACGATACCACAGTTCATCAAGAGTAGTGACTGGTGTATTGTGACGAGCCAGTTGCTCGGCAACCATTGTCCAGACGTTTTCATTTGGTGAGAGATCTGGAGAATGTGCTGGCCAGGGCAGCAGTCGAACATTTTCTGTATCCAGAAAGGCCCGTACAGGACCTGCAACGTGCGGTCGTGCATTATCCTGCTGAAATGTAGGGTTTCGCAGGGATCGAATGAAGGATAGAGCGACGGGTTTTAACACATTTGAAATGTAACGTCCACTGTTCAAAGTGCCGTCAATGCGAACAAGAGGTGACCGAGAAGTGTAACCAATGGCACCCCATACCATCACGCCAGGTGATACGCCAGTATGGCGATGACGAATACACGCTTCCAATATGCGTTCACCGTGATGTCGCCAAACACGGATGAGACCATCATGACGCTGTAAACAGAACATGGATTCATCCGAAAAAATGACGTTTTGCCATTCGTGCACCCAGTTTCGTCGTTGAGGACTATCGCAGGCGCTCCTGTCTACGATGCAACGTCAACGGTAACCGCAGCCATGGTCTCCGAGCTGATAGTCCATGCTACCGCAAACGTCGTCGAACTGTTCATGCAGGTGGTTGTTGTCTTGCAAACGTCCCCATCTGTTGGCTCAGGGATCGAGACGTGGCTGCACGATCCGTTACAGCCATGCGGATAAGATGCCTGTCATCTGGACTGCTAGTGATGCGAGGCCGTTGGGATACAGCACGGCGTTCCGTATTACCCTCCTGAACTCACCGATTCCATATTCTGCTAACAGTCATTGCATCTCGACCAACGCGATCAGCAATGTCGCGATACGATAAACCGCAATCGCGATAGGCTACAATCCGACCTTTATCAAAGTCGGAATCGTGATGGTACGTATTTCTCCTCCTTACACGAGGCATCACAACAACGTTTCACCAGGCAACGCAGGTCAACTGCTGTTTGTGTATGAGAAATCGGTTGGAAACTTTCCTCATGTCAGCACGTTGTAGGTGTCGCCACCGGTGTCAACCTTGTGTGAATGCTCTGAAAAGCTAATCATTTGTATATCACAGCATCTTCTTCCTGTCGGTTAAATTTCGCGTCTGTAGCAGGTCATCTTCGTCGTGTAGCAATTTTAATGGCCAGTAGTGTAGTATATGAAAGTCGGCGACAGAATGTATTCAGATACTGTTCATACATAATAAACAGCCTATCCATGCTCTCGGAACTTAGTAACTTTGTGAAAGGAATCGTTTCATAATACCAAACTATTACTATTTTACGGTGCTTGCAAATAAACCTGTGCAATGGCATGGCAGAAATTATTTATTAGAAACTAGATACCCGCTACCAAGCTACCAGATCCGCTTTTGGGGACATCTTCTGAGATAGTCTCACAAAGTAAGTGTAGTGGGAAACCCGACTCATCTATTCATTGAGGCAGTCCTAGAAAGGATCATCTTAACTAACGCAGCCTCTGGTGGGAAGACTTGACCAGTGCAGTGTTTCTCACCCGTATCACTTTCCAGGGAATCACTATTGAAATGAGAAACTTGTATCGAGTCTCAAATACACGAGGTGAGTATGCAAGGGGTGAGGTTGTCAGCAGATGCTCGTTACAGAGCGGCAATCTTTACCCCACCGGATCATAGGCGGTCTTCATAGATGGCCTGAAATCTTCGGAATGGCTCCATCAGCAGTTTACTGAATTACTGTCGTAATGTCATCTACCAATTCCTGGACGCTGTCGTGATGTTCGAACACACGCAGTTGACTGTAAAATGTCTACACAGCCTCCCTGAGAACCCACTTTGACAGATTACTTTCGATCATTCTTTTGCTGTGCCAGATGTATCCAAATGGAGAAATGGCCATTGGAATACGAATCACTAACTAGCTTCCACAAGAGATGGGAAGAATATCGTAAGATCTATGGCAGAGAACGGCCCCATAGGCAGTGATGAAGAAGTCCTTGCTCTGCCCGTGTTCAGTTCAGACCGCAAAATCAGGTCCTGTACATAAAAGTTGGGAGTGTCAATAGTCAAACTTATTTTGTTTTGTTGTATCCGCCGTTTTACATTCATAGTTTTCACAAGAGCTACACAAAGACAACCGTTCACGTATCAGATGGTGTTCCGTAGGGAAAAAGAGGTTCTCAACAGCTCTTGTATTTAAGTCTCCATGAAGGAGAAGTGGATAGAGCAGCTGTACAGTAACATTGCTGAAGGCCTGAACAGCTGTATCTTGATTAGAGGGCAGGTATAAGTTGCATAGTGTGTCATATATGGCACATGCGCTGTTGCAGCAACTGCTTACGAGTCAGTAGTGACGAGGAGAAGCAAGGAGTGACGTTGATGAACACTGCAGCCCCCTCGCCGCTGAAGTCATGTCTGTGGAGGAATTGAACTCGTAGTTCCGGGTTGTCAGACTCTTTAAAAAGGGTTTCTTGACGACATGGGAACATCGCTCTGCGCTGTGTGAGGAGTTCCTCCACATGGACTCTAAACCCATTCAGGTACAACTGCAGCAAGGCAGACATTTCGTCGATAACATTTTGCTACGTCTGCCTTTCTTTCTTACTGGCAATATTACGGACGTACTGCAGCTGAGGGAGGAGTGAAAGGACTCGTCGTTTCTCTCCGTCACACTTCTTAATCCATTACCTCCACATATGTGTCTTCATCGCACTCATCAGTAAACACGAGTGTTTGAGAGTCTGATGGTTTTGCACTTGCACTTTTATATTTTTATTTGTTCGTTCGTTGTTTCTCTTTCATCGGTCATGTTGGCGCTGATAGCAATTTTGACATGCTGCTTGTTGTATTTTATGATACTCTTAGCTGAGGCGTGACTGCTCTTTTGGCGGCATCGGAGCTTTGCATAACTGGTTTGATTGTTCCTGGTGCGGAAGTTATGGAAACTTTGCGACTGCACTTGCATACAGTCGTGCTTGAGCTGGTCGTCTGCGTTTGCGCAGACATGTCGGCCTTGGCAGCGGGTTTCTTAACTATTAAGTCAATGAAAGTGGTGAGCGTGGTCGGCTGCATCGCCTCGTAAAAACGAATGGGCTATTTCGTAAATTTTACAAGTTTTTCTGTTCAGCTGCACAGATATCTACCCTGCAATGTGCTCTCTTTGGCCTCAATAACATTGAGTCATTCATCGTCGAGAGATACTAGGTTGAACCGAGCGAGTTGGCGCAATGGTTAGCACACTGGACTCGCATTCCGAAGGGCGACGGTTCAAACCTGCAACCAGTCATCCTGATTTGGGTTTTCCATGGTTTCCGTAGTAGCACTAGGCAACTGCTGAGACGATTTCTTTGACAAGGCACGGCCGATTTCCTTCCCCATCGTTAAAAATTTCGAGCAGATGCTCCGTTTCTAATGACCTCGATGTCGACGGGACGTTAAACCCTAATCTTCGTTATTTCTAGATACTGGTTTTATTTGATTTTAATTCACTATGCAACATGTTTCATAGCACGCAACGCTTCCCCTGCGTCAGGAGATCGATATACGCCACTGCTGCCTTGATTCTGTTAATGGACGTCAACAGTCGCGGAATCCTGCGTACAAGATGTAGAGAACAATTGCCGTTGATTGTCTCTTTTTTCACTACTGGCTCGATTTTAGTCTTTGAGCACCAGGGCCTCTATTTCTCTTCAGATTCTTGCTTCCTCACGGAGAAATGTACTTAGTCATTTCGTCCTATCATTCCTTTTTTGTCTGGAATCTTCCTGTGTCGCCTGTAATCTGCAACCAAGTCCCAACCATGATTGTTCAGCGGTTGCTGATGCGGCAGTTAATTGAGCCTATCTGAGGATAGATTCAGATAACCAATGATAGCAAGAAAGTTGAAACTGAAAATTTTCTGTCTTGTACTTGCTGGTAGAGGTTAATTGTAATCGCCATGAGCGAACCAATAGTGATTTTAATCCTGCAGCAGATTTCTGACGGCCGTTTCCTCAGGTACATTGCTTACGATCCGATTAGCGTAGGACGTGAGTTTAAATTCAGAGGTGTGTAAGTGTGCATGTATTTAACCAGGGACCTAGAAACGACGGAGAGGCTTCGTCCCGCCGTAGCCCCCTGTGGTTCACAACCCCACAACTTGCCACAGCAGTCCACCCACCCCACTGCCGCCCCACACCGAACCTATGGTTATTGTGCGATTCGGCCCCAGTGGAACCACCCCACGGGAACGTCTCATATCACATGAGTGTACCTCAAATCTAATTATGATGTACGCGTACATGTAGACAGTGTTTGCGCAGCAATCGCCAAGATACTGTAACCGAGGCGGAATAAGGCGAACAAGCCAGCATTCGCCGAGGCAGATGGAAAACCGCCTAAAAACAGTCCACAGGCGGCCCGCACACTGGACCTCGACACTAATTCGCTGGGTGCATTTGTGCCGGGGACCAGCATGCTTTCCCGCTCAGGAAACAGCGCATTAGGCTACACGGATAGCCGGGCGGGCAAATTCAGGGGTACAAAACACTCGTCTACTGCTGTTGCGTCATTGATCACTTAATCAGCTGCCGATTGCTTGGTTGGTTGGATTTGAGAAGGGACCAAACTACGCGGTCATCAGTCCCTCCGACCTTGGAATAACTAAACCCGATAAAACCTCACACTATAAAAGGGAACTATAATGGCCATAAAATTACAAATTATTGGCAGAGAAGGAAGGAAGATGGCGGAAGAAGAGAGGGGGGGGAAAGAAAGAAACTAGTGACAAGGGCACGAAGGAAGAAGCACAGGTAGACAAGATAGACACTCCAGGTAAAACAGATCTCATAAAGATGGTCACGAAGTAGATGAAGTTAAGGAATTCTACTACCTAGGCAGCAAAATAATCAATGACGGACGCAGCAAGGGGGACATCAAAAGCAGACTAGCACTGGCAAAAAGGGCATTCCTGGCCAAGAAAAGTCTAATAGTATCAAATATAGGTCTTAATTTGAGGAAGAATTTTCTGAGCGTGTACGTTTGGAGCCCAGCATTGTATGGTAGCGAAACATGGGCTGTGGGAAAACCGGAACAGAAGAGAATTGAAGCATTTGACATGTTGTGCTACAGACGAATGTTGAAAATTAGGTGGACTGATAAGGTAAAGCATGAGGAGTTCTGCGCAGAATCGGAAAGGAAAGGAGTATGTGGAAAACACTGACAAGGAGAAGGGACAGGATGGTAGGACATCTGTTAAGACGTCATGGGCTGACTTTCATGGTACTAGACGGAGCTGCAGAGAGCAAAAACTGTAGAGGAAGACTGGAACACATTCACCAGATAACTGAGGACGTAGGTTGCAAGTGTTACTCTGAGATGATGAGAAGGTTGACACAGGAGAGGAATTCGTGGCGGGCGCATGAAACCAGTCAGAAGAAAAAAAAAAAAAAGACCTACGGAGTACCTTAAGGCTCGATGGAAATAAAATATTTCTCAAGTCTGAATATTAATAAAAGCTCTAACACTGTACTTTTATACACTGAATTATGAAAGTTATTGTCGTTTATTCCTAACAAGTTCGCTCCAAGCCGGAGTTCGGGTAGCCTCAGCTTATGGGATTTCTCTGTAATTACGAAATGAATAATTAGCCCGTCACCTGTAGAAAAACTATATGGCTTCTTTAACGTAATGTGAAAGAGACCCAGATTCCGTCTTGCAGATAAAATTGACTCACTGTCTGTGAAGTCCACCAAAAATTCCTCCCACGATAGCCTCAATTACTATGATTGATGAAGGCCATTTTTACTAATGATTTTAAAATAAAATATGACTCAGAATATACAAATAATTCACACGACTCTCAGCTATATTTTGCTTTTAAATTGCATTTTCAGCTTGAATACAGTTACGTGAATCAGCAATGAACATAAAAATTGCAGTCTCAATATGAATTGATAGGAATCAATGAATGATTTTGCACTGTTTCGCCACATTTATACTTTTACAAAAGAAACATTTTAATCTGTTATGACGTATTTGTGTCATGTCTCTGGTTAATTTACAATCATCTACTGTCTCCGGCACTTTGCCTCTTTATGAATTATAATATCTTCCTCGTAAGAAAGGAGGTGCCACAATAATCAGAGCTTCTTGACTTTCGTGCAACAACGCTTCCTGATACTAAGATCGAACGATAACTGCAGCAATAGCGCAGTCAGGGAGCTAAAGACAGCACTGTAGCCACTGACTGTTAGTAGTTGTAAACTTTCTGCAAAAAATTGTCTGTATGTGAGAAAACATAATATACTGATTTCAAAAACTTTCTCTTAATGTAGTTTGTACTTCAGATATCATATTCGATTGCTGAGCAATACTGGCTGTTGGTTGACCCTGTGAACGCATCTGAACCCTCTCGTGAAATGAAACTTTAAACTTCATGAAATGCAAGATTTCAAATAAAATAATTAATCTCATTAATCCCAAAAGAAACTAATTGTGTGCTGAGTGAAAATTATATAACTAAAACGCAGCACCGAAGTGCACTATGGCCGTTGCACAATATAAAGTGCAACGTTTGACTTGGAATAATCACAAAAAATAAATCACTACTGTACTCGGAAGGGAGCAAATGCTTGAAATTACCAATACTGTTCACTGGAAATTAATCTTCTTGCTGGCACAATACCTGGCAACCGCAAGAATGCTACGTGAAGTCAGCCCTGAAGTAAAAGTGACTTACGTCTTTCTCAGCATCCTGTTTTTTGTGTCTCGAGTGCTGATGCTCTCGAAAGCAAGTACAAATCAAGAGATGCGGCAGCTAAAGATAAATAATCTACTCCAAATTTGCTTGTCAGAGACAACTTGTAACTTCCTAGGTGTAAGATACAATGCACACACGTCAAAATCTTCTCAACTTTACAGTGAATCAAGGAGGTGCGTTTTACACTAAAGTAAATCCATCTTCAGAAATCAAACTCGGATTACTGGGAAAAAGACAGCACAGCATAAGGAGTTTCTTACAAAATTCTCTCATTACAAGAATTATAAACATACCTTTAAAATCCTCCAAAATCTTCTCCATCAATATAGAGAACAGAAAAGTACTATAAATGAGTTTCCATCTTCATAATAAAGTATTCCAGACAGTTTCTTCCAGTTTCAGAGCTCTCTTTCTCGGAACTCAACTGCTCGGTACTATATCTCAAGTAATATTGTCCCAGCGCTGCACAACTGCTTGACTAGCAAGTCAACCATAGATAAAACTAAACACAGAGTCAGAGATTTTATTCACTACTGAGGCAATGTGATCATTCATCTTTGTCCCAGTACAGTAAAGGTGAAGTATTTATAACAGCAGGGCGTCCTAGAGAATGGTCCAAGAAATACAATAATTTCAAAGGAAATATCTTTCTGGTAGAAACAGAACGACTGACTGTTAAGTTTTCTAGAAATAAGTTCAGTACAATTCGCTAGATGTTGATAGACTGCTAGCGATTGATTTTGTGTTAGACGAACGAAAGACTTTGTACGGATTCGGATCGAACAGATGTCCCGGTATTGACATAATACAAGTTGAGCTCTTATGAACACAAGGGAAAAGAGTGGAGCAAGAACCATACAGCTGCTCCTCGTAAACCGTTTAGTCAATCTTAAATATCAATTTTAATAGTTTACATGTTGGAACGCTAAATTTTCTCATTTTGAGAAGACAGAAGGTGCAACCTGTTTTACTTGCTATACTCATTCTAAAGCCAATTTCTTTATTTAAAAACAACCGGTTTCGACAGACTTTCCTGTCATCTTCAGTTCTTAAAAACTTTTTTTGTTATGAAACGTGTTCATTTTAATTTGTAACTCACACTAAGTTGTCATGTGGATAAAAAAGAGCACAGTATAAAAGTTTTATCATAACTAAAATATTTAAAAACATAGAATACATTGTGGAAACGGCCACGTCCATGTATTCACCGCTCACTGATAGCTGTTACGTCATAAAAACACAGTACACGGTAGGATACCTGGTCACATAAGTTGTCAAACATCCAGCTTACGTAAACAGATGTGCTAGTGTGTACTGTGTTTTTGTAAGTTTGTTGGAATATGACCAGCTTATGTAAACAGATATGCTACTGTACACTGTGATTTTGTGTCATAGGAATCATCTGTGAGCGGTATGGACATGACCATTTGCACAAGGTTCTTTGTGTTTTTTACTTTAGTAATGACAAAACTTTTATAATGTGCTGTTTATTATCCACATGACAACTTAGTGTGACTTCCAACTTAAAATGAACACGTTTCATAAGAAAAAAGATTTTTAAACCTGAAGACGACAGCAAATCTGTCGAAACAGGTTGTTTTTAAATAAAGAAATATTTATGCGATCTTGGCTTTAAACGCTTTTAGCAAGGATATGCCACAACTGTAGTGAAACATAATCAAAATATCCACGGGTGTACTGCCGGTCTACAGTGTCCAACGGGCACAATATTTCGGCGATCATACATGTCGCCATCATCAGGTGAACTGACGGACTGAGCTCCTGTGAACGTGCCGGCACGGAGACCCGTACACTATGGCTGCTCAGGGGGAACTGGGTTCGGTCGCGGCGGCGGGGCCAATTTAAATACCCTCCGCCCGCGGCGCGATCACTCCGCCGTCCGCGCCCCGCGCCACGGTCGCGCGGTGAAACAGATTGCGACGGCGTCTGAGATGACGTCGGTGTGATGGCTCTGTCCGCCGTGGTCGTCACAACTATATATTTGCTCGATTTACTGTTGATTCGTGGCGCGGGGCGCGGACGGCGGAGTGAGCGCGCCGCGGGCGGAGGGTATTTAAATCGGCCCCGCCGCCGCGACCGAACCCAGTTCCCCCTGAGCAGCCATAGTGTACGGATCTCCGTGCCGGCACGTTCACAGGAGCTTAGTCCGTCAGTTCACCTGATGATGGCGACATGTATGATCGCCGAAATATTGTGCCCGTTGGACACTGTAGACCGGCAGTACACCCGTGGATATTTTGATTATCAAATACGCCGGGAGAAACTCAAGAATCACATAGTGAAACATGCTTGGAGAAAAACAACTAAAAGCATTATGTCCTTGAGGAAGGAATACGCTGTTAATAATTTGTACATCTTTCGTTTAATTGCTTCCCATTTGTCGGAGAAAACGACGTATGAAATGACACCGCCTCCGATTCGTGGCGCCGAGACTGCGGAGCCCGGCGCAGCGCTGATGGTATCTGCAGGAACTGCGGCTGCGGCGGCATCGGTTCCATAGAGGAGTGGACGTCTTTGTTCCGGCCCATTGCAGACGCTCCCTCTGAAAATGGTTTCTATGTCCCCGGGCTATGCGGAGGGGAGTGCAAAGAAAGCCAGCCGACTGCTGCAATCGAGTACTGCACCAGTGTGCGATTTCTCCAGCGAACACAGCCGGAGGACTGTGCGGAGTCCACAGCACGACTTCTCTACGTCTCAGTTATCTAACGCTTCGCCCGACTTATTCTTTGGTGCAAATAGAATATAAAACTTTTTTATCGTGTAGTGAAGCAAAGGGGCCCCGAACACACCAGTGAACAACGGGCCATATACGCTAATGAGACAGGCAGCAACCTCAGCCCAGCAGTGTTGTTTTAGTTTGTGCCATCATTGTTTTGGTAACGCTTTATGGGACAAAACTATCAAAGATTTTGTGCTTTTCTCGAACAAGGAAATAAGTTTCAACACCGATAGTTACGAACGGGTTTGCAACAAATCTTATGTAGTCCATGTTCGACTGTTGTAAGAAATTGCGACTGCTTACGACAATAAAAGTTCTAAGAAATTAATTCTGTGCGTTAGTCACTCTTTTTATTTCATTCCACAGAAGCGTTTCGAGAGTTTACACTTTCATCTTCAGGTGGAACAATGATAGTGTTTTACATTTGTCGATCATTGCACTCTCGGACACCACTTGGGAAAAACGAATATCTCCGTAGGAGCTCTGATTTCCCTTATTTTATTACCACGGTCACTTCTTCCTATGTAAGTGAGAGTGACAAAAACATTTTCGCATTTGGCGGAGATGCATCCAGCTAGCAAAAAGTAGCACAATGTCACTGGCCCACCAGAAGGAGAGGGTGCAAACTCTTGAAATGCGTCATGGAATGAAATACAGAAAGTGACTGATGCAAGTAACTGTTTTACTTTATCTTTTTTTAGCAACAAATCTATTAAAGAGACTGTCTTCACTGCTCCTGCCAATTCTCTCCTGGAGTATTGTTTGCACGGTATGTGTATGTATGGAGGACATCGACAAAGAACATTTTACAAACGTTGACCCAACTTATCCGACTCTGCGGAAATAATTAATATTTGGGTCAACATTTGCAAAACTCTGATTCCTCTCTCTCAAACCCCACCCTATGGGAAGAGAGGGAGAGTTTTAGTTTTAGCGATTCAAAATTTACGAAGTAAATAAGTATTTTTTATTTAATCGTAACCATTGCCCACGAAAAAATGAGAACATTCATTTTCTTGAATTACAGCGCCAACTACCAAGAATCAAAACAAATGTTTAAGACAAAATGTACGTAGTTTTTTAGGTAGAATCTGATTGTTCAATTAAAAAATGGTGGTTCCCATTTGAAATTTTAAAGTTGCCTCCCGCCCCAACCCCAGGGGGCTGAGGTGGTGGGCTAAATTTAGCACCAGCAAAAGTCCCCCTCGAAAAATGGTTCAAATGGCTCTGAGCACTATGGGACTTAACTTCAGAGGTCATCAGTCCTCTAGAACTTAGAACTACTTAAACCTAACTAACCTAAGGACATCACACACATCCATGCCAGAGGCAGGATTCGAACCTGCGACAGTAGCGGTCGCGCAATTCCAGACTGTAGCACTTAGAACCGCTCGGCCACCCCGGCCGGCCCCCCTCAGAAATAATTAACTTTGGATTCTACACATTTTTTCGTGTGAAGCTTATTTTTCGAGTTATTCTTGTTTGTCAACTTAAAATTTACACCCCGTATTTCACTTTACATAGTAGCGCCTACTTTGCTGCAACAGTCAGGTAATTAGGAGTCAAACCGTCTTCTTTCCTAGAGCGCGAACTGAGAACAAGCTATATGTAGACAATAGTATTATACAAACATTTTTCGAGATCTGTCGGTCAGGGGATTTGAACTATCGATAGTATTTCATGGGACTAATAACCACTAAGACAAAAAGACGCACCACGAAGGAATTATCCGAATGGCACGGAAATCGGTAGGCATTTATATGTACAATTTCAGAAAAAAAACTGGATGATTTATTCATGAGAGAGAACTTCGCACACTGTGCAAGTCAGTAACGCGTTAGTATACCTCTGGCCCTTATGCAAGCAGTTATTCAGCTGTGCATTGATTGATCAAGTTGTTGGTTGTCCTTCTGAGTGATATCGTGCCAAATTCTGACCAATCGGTGCGTTATATCGTCAAAGTCCATGACCATAACGCCCCAAAGGTCCTCGATTGGGGAGAGATCCGGAGAAGTCGCTGGCCAAGATATGCGTTGGCAAGCACGAAGGCGAGCAGCAGAAACTGTCTCCGTGTGCAGATGGGCATTGCCCTTTCTGTAATGTCAGCAGGGCTTGCCACGAAGGGCAACAAAATGGAGCGTAGAATGTTGTGCTGTAAGGATTCTAACATTCTGCGTGGTGTCTGTCAGTTCTAAGTCGTGTCTCCCTTATCACTTTCGCGCAACGACGCTCTGAGCGTGTTTTTTAGGGAATTGACTAGTTTGAACCTGGCACCTGTAGCTGGTAAGGAGACGCCACACCACACATGACATGTAGAGTTCAGAAGAGTTCAGTGAGACTAGCGATGATATAATCAAACACTTAATGATTTCAGCGTCAGCTCCACTGCACTCCCTGTAAAAGAATCTTAATACTAACTAAATTTAGTGGAAGGGGTTCAAGGCTGTCCTATTTTTAGTTAGCTGGTAAAATAACGTCGAAAAAGCAGTTAACTTTACCATTGGAAATTTTATTCTACTCACAAAACATTGTTTATAAATTGCACTATTGATAAAAGGAAATATTTTTATACAGGATGATAAAAACCAACTGCATTCAACAAAAATGTGAACGAATATTCTCTGAATAGGTTTCCAAGTTCTACAATGGATCGAAGGATGACCTATGCAAAAATGGTTCAAATGGCTCTGAGCACAATGGGACTTAACATCTATGGTCACCAGTCCCCTAGAACTTAGAACTACTTAAACCTAACTAACCTAAGGACATCACACAACACCCAGCCATCACGAGGCAGAGAAAATCCCTGACCCCGCCGGGAATCGAACCCGGGAACCCGGGTGTGGGAAGCGAGAACGCTACCGCACGACCACGAGATGCGGGCAAGACCTATGCCATATCACATCTATAATCTATGTTTAAATTAAATTTCATAAGAGAGAAAACTATCAAAAATGGTCTACAGTGACCCTCAATTATCTTTAATTACTTATTTAACTTGTCGTAAATTACAGTGGCTGATGTGGCTTCTCAATAATTATATAACAGAAAAATCATCGGTTTTCAGATTTTAACTTCAAGTAGCAAATGTGAATACCATGAGCTATAATTGACGATCGACACAAGTATTACGCAAAAAGGGGGTGTAACAGGTGAGACTTCTGCAGTTCTGAGTGAAGCCTTATGCGCGCAGCATCGCGTGCGTTCATTATCTTGTCGTTGGTTAGGCAGCGTCAGGGGGCGGCGGGCGGCGCAGCTCCACACACCTCGCCATCTCGGAAGCAACTCTTCTCTAACTTCTCCTTACTACAATTTACCGAAGTTGGTTATAGAAAAGCTATCTGGCTGTGTTTTCAACTGACCAATCAGGGTCTCAATGTTAACCTTAAGCTCCGCCTACAAAACTTCTGTCTATCCAATGAGAAACGTTATACTTTTCGTGGTGGGGCAATGTTTTTAATGTTTGCAACGTAACAGAGACATGTATAGTCTCACGCTAAAACTTTCAGCTGGTGTGGCCCTTTTAGTGTTATCGTAAGATCTATACTGTTCTTCTGGAGGGCTCTATCTTTTAACATGGGCTGGGGGTGGTCTTGGAGGTCGGCTGGCGACGTGGGTGTCCGTCCCTTATCGTAGGGCCTCCTAGCCTACACGATTCTGCTCTCGGCTTCTGTTCTTGTTTCTCCCCTCGGAACTGCGTCTGTTTCACGGTGGGAAGGTATGACATGCATTTAGGCGTTCTTGTGTTAGTATGTGGTATTCCATTTGCTCACTCGTTGATCGTATTACTTTGGTTAATTTAATGTCAGGATTTATTATGAGCTATGTGACATACTGCCGGATTTGCTATCATGTCAGGGTTTTCATGGAAGGTGTTGGATTTGCCTGACACCTTACAGGATAACAACCAAAGGGGTCTTGCTACAAAACGAAATCGCACCAGAGACCAATCATTCCTGGTTGTCGACCTGTATAGTGGGCGACAATCAGGTTGGCATCCTAACACTGTCCGGGGCGTCATAAGACAGGTCTTTACTGGTGGTCATCGGTGCTCAGTCGAAGCGGGACTCATCACTGAAGACAATTTTACTCCAGTCAATGAGATTCTAAACCGAAGATGTGTCTGGAGACACTTTGGACAGAAATCGGATACCAGCCTGACTGCCACCCACCACACGGCACGACAGCTAGGAGTGATGGTTCCGGCTGCCAATCCATTTCGTAGCAGAACCCCTTTGGTTGCCATCTGCCGCCCACTTACACCATAACGGTACATCGATCACATTCCACGCCTCGTTTTGGTGCTCTGCACGGAAGCCATCCTTGGCTGACATTCAGCAAAATAATGCCCGCCCCCGCACGGCGAGAGTTTCTGTTGCTTATTCTTAAGCCTGCCAAACCGTACCTCCGCCAGCACGGTCGCCGGATCTCTCCCTAATTGAGAAAATCTGGAGCTTTATGGGCATGGCCCTCCAAAAAGCTCGGGAGTTTGACGATCTAAAGTGCCAATTGGGCAGAATTTGACACGATATCCCTCAACAGGACATCCAACAAATCTTTCAATCAATGCCAAGCCCAATAACTGTTTACATAAGGACCAGAGGTGGCCCAACGCATTACTGACTTGCTCAATCTACATCTACATCTACATTTATACTCCGCAAGCCACCCAACGGTGTGTGGCGGACGGCACTTTACGTGCCACTGTCATTACCTCCCTTTCATGTTCCACTCGCGTATGGTTCGCGGGAAGAGCAACTGCCGGAAAACCTCCGTGCGCGCTCGAATCTCTCTAATTTTACATTCGTGATCTCCTCGGGAGGTATAAGTAGGGGGAAGCAATATATTCGATACCTCATCCAGAAACGCACCCTCTCGAAACCTGGACAGCAAGCTACACCGCGATGCAGAGCGCCTCTCTTGCAGAGTCTGCCACTTGCGTTTGCTATACATCTCCGTAACGCTATCACGCTTACCAAATAACCCTGTGACGAAACGCGCCGCTCTTCTTTGGATCTTCTCTATCTCCTCCGTCAACCCGACCTGGTACGCCTCAAATGGCTCTGAGCACTATGCGACTTAACTTCTGAGGTCATCAGTCGCCTAGAACTTAGAACTAATTAAACCTAACCAACCTAAGGACATCACACATATCCATGCCCGAGGCAGGATTCGAACCTGCGACCGTAGCGCTCGCTCGGTTCCAGACTGTAGCGCCTAGAACCGCACGGCCACTCCAGCCGGCGACCTGGTACGGATCCCACACTGATGAGCAATACTCAAGTATAGGCCGAACGAGTGTTTTGTAAGCCACCTGCTTTACATTTTCTAAGGACTCTCCCAATAAATCTCAACCTGGCCCCCACCTTATCAACAATTAATTTTATGTGATCATTCCACTTCAAATCGTTCCGTACGCATACTCCCAGATATTTTATAGAAGTAACTGCTACCAGTGTTTGTTCCACTATCATATAATCATACAATAAAGGATCCTTCTTTCTATGTATTCGCAATACATTACATTTGTCTATGTTAAGGGTCAGTTGCCACTCCCTGCACCAAGTGCCTATCCGCTGCAGATCTTCCTGCATTTCGCTGCAATTTTCTAATGCTGCAACTTCTCTGTACACTTACAGCATCATCCGCGAAAAGCCGCATGGAACTTCCGACACTATCTACTAGGTCATTTATATATATTGTCAAAAGCAATGGTCCCATAACACTCCCCTGTGGTACGCCAGAGGTTAGTTTAACGTCTGTAGACGTCTCTCCATTGAGAATAACATGCTGTGTTCTGTTTGCTAAAAACTCTTCAATCCAGCCACACAGCTGGTCTGATATTCCATAGGCTCTTACTTTGTTTATCAGGCGACAGTGCGGAACTGTATCGAACGCCTTCCGGAAGTCAAGGAAAATGACATCTACCTGCGAACCTGTATCTGATATTTTCTGGGTTTCATGAACAAATAAAGCGAATTGAGTCTCACACGATCGCTGTTTCCGGAATCCATGTTGATTCCTACAGAATAGATTCTGGGTTTCCAGAAATGACATGATACGCGAGCAAAAAGCATGGTCTAAAATTCTACAACAGATGGATGTCAGAGATATAGGCCTATAGTTTGTGAAGCTCTTTCTCTTGAACGAATCATCCAGTTTTTCTGAAACTACAATCATTTGTTTCATCTACCGAGTTCCGTCCCATTCGGATAATTACTTCGCGGTGTGTCTTTTTTTCGTCTTAAGAGTGTATGTGTGTCAGTGATCACTGACGAAATGTATGAGAGAAACAGACAGTTAACAGGGATGCCCGGAGGATTTAAAAAATCCTTTAATACTGGAGATCCGTGGAAATACTGGAGAGTTAGTTATACTGTCGTAACATTCTGACCCCAGCAAGGAAAGTGACACAGCTCGAAAAAGGGCAATTTTAATTTATGTCACTGAAAAGTGAAGTGCCTCAGCGTGCACGAAAGCTGTAATGGATTTTTCTGACAATAATAGTTACTTGAAATAAGGAAGCTTATACTACTTCAATTAAGTTTTATAGAACTAATTCTTTAAGTCGAGTTTCCTCAAGTACTACATTTTTTAGTTGTGTCGTTGTTTTTGCTGGCGTGCGAATTGTCCGTCACAGGTCGCCAACGTCACTAGCACGTAATGCGGAAGAATTATTGCCAGAGAAGCCAGTGTTACCCACCCTAAATTGAAGTGCATCAATAAGCGTAATAGCAAAGATCCAATAGGCACATGTAAACAATCCACCTGCCACGCGAAAGGTAACACGTTTGGTATTACGGAGAACACTCAATAGGAGGCCCAAACTGCCTTACTCTACCGGTACATCGCTGTTCAGAAATTAACGAGAACTTCGCCAAGTTCTAACACATCGGAGGTAGAGCGCGGAGAGAGGTAGAGACTGTATCTGCTAATGAACACAATTCCTGCTCTAAGGGTACACATTTTCCTTCACCGCGTGGCCGGAGTAATAAATATCCTGATCTGAACATTAGTGCCCGCAGCCATCTCTAGAAACCGTACCCATTCTGATCATTAACACTGTTAATGTCCTTCCCCTGTGGGACTCTGAAGTGACTTTTATTTCTTAGGGAAGAGAATCATTTCATAAGTGAAGCCTAATAAAAAGTATCACTCTATCTTGCTCGAGAAAATGATTAGACATTTTTAAAAACGTGACTTGGAAGCTTGCGTGCTTGGAGAGGGTCCTTCAGAGTTGGTTTATAGCTAAAATATTAATAATAAGCTAAAGCCGTATCATATCATTATAATTTCGACGTAAAAACATGTGAGATTTTCAAACCTAGACAGAACCAAGAGCTGGATAATCTGCACTGGTTCTGCTAAAATTTTCGTATCATCAGTTTTTGATGAAATTACTCGTTTCCAACTGTATACGGATAAGAATAAATCTAATTAAATCGTTTCGTACGACAGATTACAGGCTTCTACCGAACATGATCTATTTATCTTTATTCCTTGCTTCTCATAAAGATACATCGAAAAACATGTAATAACTCGAAAAACAGTAACTTCATCCTCCAGAAAATTTGCTAAACGTCATCTTCTTCCATTTACTACAATTAAATGATAATAAAGTTATAACAAAAACATATATTATTACATCCAAACGAAAGCCCAGTTAATGCAACGTGATGCTGCTGCTCCGAGAGCAAACGGTATGAGGGAGCTCTTGCTCTCGCAAAGAAACAAATCGGTGACGCGGACCGAATGCAGAGCGCCTTAATAATGCGACGGGCGTTCTATACGTAATGGAACACTTTTTTCTGAAACTAGGTTGATTTTATTCAGGATTCCGATACGCCATATTATACACCACTCTTTGGACTACAAAACCCAACTTTTTAACACAACCTCCGCGCAATGCGACAGACTTACGTCACCTTACTGGGACGGCCTGTACACCCACACTACTGCTCATCGTCGGAGCCAACGTCTTGCAGCATCCATAATTCACTGGTGCACAAAAAGAATCTCCCAGTCACGAAAGCGAAACACAATGTTTCTGGAAAATAACTCGTTCCCGAATCCAGATCGAATTTCAGAACTCCTGTATCGGCCTCAGTTTCCATGTGGTACTGGTTTTTGTAAATGCTTATATCAGCTAATGTATTATAGGATATGGGTCTGGCAAAAGGAAAAAAAAATCTGTGCCAGTACACAAATCAATCAAAGAAATGAGCAAGATAAAAGTAAGTAAAAATGAATAAACGTTGTTGTTGTTGTTGTTGTTGTTGTTGTTGCGGTCTTCAGCCTAGAGACTGGTTTGCTGCATCTCTCCATGCTGTTCTATCCTGTACACGCATCTTCATCTCCGAGTGACTATTGCAAGTTACAGATTTCTGAATCTGCTTAGGGTATTAAACCTATTGATCTCCCTTTACGATTTTTACCTTTCACGCTGCCGTCCAGTACTTCCCTCCCTTTTTCTAGTCAAGTTAGGCCACAAAATCCTCTTCTCCCCAATCCTACTCAGTACCTCTCCATTCGTTAAGTGATCTACCCATCTAAGCCTCAGCATTCTTCTGTAGCACCACATTTCGAAAGCTTCTATTCTCTTCTTATGTACACTGTTTGTCGTCCATGTTTCACTTCCATACATGGCTACATTCCATGAAAATACTTTCAGTAAGGACTTCCTGACAAATCTGTATTGGACGTCAGCAAATTTGTCTTCTTCAGAAACGCTTTTCTTGCCATAGCCAGTCTACATTTTATATCCTCTCTCCTTCGACCATCATCCGTTATTTTGTTCCCGAAATAGCAAAACTCATCTACTACTTTAAGTGTCTCGTTTCCTAATCTAATTCCCTCATCATCCCCTGATTTAATTCGACTACATTCCATTATCCTCGTCTTGCTTTTGTTGATGTTCATCTCAAATAAACGTAAGTAATAATATTCTCTTTTTGATTTCCTGTAATACTTTGGCTCAAGAACGTCTCTTTTTGAGGTCCAGCAGAATTCGGACGACATTGCAGTAAATAAGGATATTACTAAGATTTCTTTGTTTTAGATGTGGTTCCAGCTGGTTTTGGCACACAGAAATAATAGTCTGTTGTGTGATCCGTTGGTTCCCCCCAAATCATGGAAACACCAACAAACGTGTGAGGCGATCCTTTTAACCAGCCTGTCAGGACTTTAACACATGTCAAAACAGCATATGTAGGGAGCCCATATTTTGTCTTGGTCACCAACCTTGCATCCAATGTAAGGTTCACAGCATTTCTTTACAAGACGATTAAATTTTCGTTTCTACTATTTCAGAGTTAACTTACCAGAGATATAACAGAAAGAATGTGGGTTATTCATATAGATAAGACGCATTTTTTTCCTATGAATTCACCCAAAACAGAAACCTTGACCATCCTACAGCAACTCTCTTCATAAGTTCAGAGATCTCTCACTATTAGTACTGGTGGAACAAACGCAAAGCAAGAAGAAGACTCATCAGTCTCCGTATCCTGGCGGTGAATGTCGGAACTGAGCAACACATTTGTAATTCCTTGCATATATTTCTATTGTTTACCAAAAGCTACGTCCGCAAAATTAAATAAAATCAAGTTAATTAAGTAATATCAAAGTAATCAATATGCATCATTTTTAAGTTATTTTGTGGCTAAAGGGTACCGTATCACGAAAACTGAGCCCAATAGGCAAAAACATAATTCATTTTCGAATTCAGGAACCGTGGCTTAGCTAAGAATACCATTCACATTCTTTAAGACAAAAATGCTGTTGACCTCTCCATCATCCACGTATTTCTTTCCGCGGAGTGGAGCGTTCATTGGACCAAACAGATGGAAGTCGGAACGTGAGAGATCCAGGCTGTAGGGTAAATGAGGAAGAAGGTGGACGAGGAAGAACAGTTCAAAGAAGCTCTGCGAACTCCTCTCGGGTGTGCAGACTTGCATTGTTATGGAGTAGGAGAAGTTCTTTTTGATTTTCTGGTGACGAAGATGCTGAAGTCCAACACTGCAGGAATGTCAGCTGTATGCGACCAGACAGCACGCGGGAGATTGGACAGGTTTGCACAAACTTGTTGCGATTATGACAGACGCGTCGCCCAACGACTAACCGTACTTATATTCATTATCAGGTCTCCGTAGACATTCTGCAAGCTGCTACGGACATCTGCGATACTCTGGTTATCCGCCAAAAGAAACTCAATGACATCCCTCTGCTTGGGACGTACTTACTTAACATACGTTATTTTGAAGACTACGTAAAGCGCTGCCACTTATCGGAACATCATGAAACTATGAGGGCTGAAGCGGGAATATTCCAAAAAATGGTTCAAATGGCTCTGAGCACTATGGGACTTAACATCTCAGGTCATCAGTCCCCTAGAACTTAGAACTACTTCAACGTAACTAACCTAAGGAACATCACACACATCTATGCCCGAGGCAAGATTCGAACCTGCGACCGTAGCGGTCGCGCGGTTCCTGACTGAAGCGCCTAGAACCGCTCGGCCACCAGCGGAATATTCCACAATGTCCCGCAAAAACTCCGCATTTTTTCAACCGAAATTGCCCGAGAAAAAAATATGTTACATACTTATTGGACACCGCTCGTATTAGTGAGTGGAATGTGGAAGCAAGCGTATATGTGCTCGACCACAGCCTGCTCACAGACACCGCTACAAAAGTTAGCCTGGTTCTGACATGATAAATAGTTTTGCCGTCAACGGTATTCAACATTTTCTGTAAACAAATATCAATGCATTTTCGCTCACGTTGAAAAAACAATCTTTTCTTTACTACATTGGGGCAAGACAATGCCAGAATTGCCATATTTATTCGATCTCAAAACCTTAACGTTCTGTCTAACCTTTTATTATTTTTTCCGTCCATGTGGATTATCCACAACACACAACTATTCCACAGCTTTTGGAAGTAAGGAAGTAATCTCTTCACTAAATTATAAAGATTTTTATATTGGTACACTGTATTCTTATTTATACAGTTGATCGAAACACACACAATTAGTTGAAAAGAAGCCGTATGAGCAGAATTATTCGCCAGAGCAGACTGACACTCGATTTACATTATTGTGCGACTTATCTCAATAGAACAAAATATTTTTTCTTCATTAATATCGGTGCCATTCCTCTACCAGCCCCTCTATATATGATACTCTGTGACCTTTACACTGATTTTCATAGCTGCACCAACATGTCCACAACTCCAACCTGAATCCCAAAGAACATCATTGGCGATAATTACAACTTCGGTTGCGCACCAAACGTAATAGTTCACCATACAAACAAATTCCGCCTTCAGTGTACCAGAATACAACTGAAATACTTCACCGAAGATTAATCATTGCGTTATTGAAAAGATGGTCTCATTGGCAATTTTACGACGAACATTTTAGTTTTCCACAGAGTGTATCTGACCAGTGATTATCTATCTTTTAAATACAGGGCTATTACAAATGATTGAAGCGATTTCATAAATTCACTGTAGCTCCATTCATTGTCATATGGTCACGACACACTACATATACGTAGAAAAACTCATAAAGTTTTGTTCGGCTGAAGCCGCACTTCAGGTTTCTCCCGCCAGAGCGCTCGAGAGCGCAGTGAGACAAAATGGCGACAGGAGCCGAGAAAGCGTATGTCGTGCACTCACATCAGTCAGTCATAACAGTGCAACGACACTTCAGGACGAAGTTCAACAAAGATCCACCACTGGATGCCTCTGTAAGGGGAAATCAACGGGTCGGCCTGCAGTGAGCGAAGAAACGGTTGAACGCGTGCGGGCAAGTTTCACGCGTAGCCCGCGGAAGTCGACGAATAAAGCAAGCAGGGAGCTAAACGTATCACATCCGACGGTTTGGAAAATCTTACGGAAAAGGCTAAAGCAGAAGCCTTACCGTTTACAATTGCTACAAGCCCTGACACCCGATGACAAAGTCAAACGCTTTGAATTTTCGGCGCGGTTGCAACAGCTCATGGAAGAGGATGCGTTCATGGGCGCTGATGACCCCGCTGTTTAGCGCCCGTAAACCTCAAACACACACACACACACACAGGATGCGTTCAGTGCGAAACTTGTTTTCAGTGATGAAGCAACATTTTTCTTAATGGTGAAGTGAACAGACACAATGTGCGAATCTGGGCGGTAGAGAATCCTCACGCATTCGTGCAGCAAATTCGCAATTCACCAAAAGTTTACGTGTTTTGTGCAATCTCACGGTTTAAAGTTTACAGCCCCTTTTTCTTCTACGAAAAAAACGTTACAGGACACGTGTATCTGGACATGCTGGAAAATTGGCTCTTGCCACAACTGGAGACCGACAGCGCCGACTTCATCTTTCAACAGGATGGTGCTCCACCGCACTTCCATCATGATGTTCGGCATTTCTTAAACAGGAGATTGGAAAACCGATGGATAGGTCGTGGTGGAGATCATGATCAGCAATTCATGTCATGGCCTCCACGCTCTCCCGACTTAACCCCATGCGATTTCTTTCTGTGGGGTTATGTGAAAGATTCAGTGTTTAAACCTCCTCTACCTAGAAACGTGCCAGAACTGCGAGCTCGCATCAACGATGCTTTCGAACTCATTGATGGGGACATGCTGCGCCGAGTGTGGGAGGAACTTGATTATCGGCTTTATGTCTGCCGAATCACTAAAGGGGCACATATCGAACATTTGTGAATGCCTAAAAAAACTTTTTGAGTTTTTGTATGTGTGTGCAAAGCATTGTGAAAATATCTCAAATAATGAAGTTATTGTAGAGATGTGAAATCGCTTCAATCATTTGTAATAACCCTGTATACAGTGTTAGATTCAACATAATTAGGAGATTTTTTTTATCTAAAACTGTTTTCTGTTCTTTTTAAAATAGCCCTACATTATAAATTACATGAATATCAATTTTAAAATGACAAAACAATGCAATTAGTTATTTTTATTCAGCATTCCATGTGCACATCTTTCATCCTCAGGTGCATTTATTCACAATGAACATAATTTACTTTTTTGTATTTGTGGCATTATTTTCTGCGAGGCTGTACTCATTTTTTGATTCGTAGTTACGATACACACACCACTTTTGATAAAACCAACATACAACTGAAAAACAGGTTTCAGATCTATCAGAAATCATGTATACCAACAATCACTTTACGTCCGTTCTAAGTACATTCATCTTGTAACGAAGATGTAATCCTATAAAATCAGTAGTAGATAGGATAGAATACAGTAATGGGTTAAAGTCATTTGAATATATCAACTGATATTCGCAACAGCCAGGATTATGCCTAAACTATTCTCATTCAGACTACATTAGCATATTTCTTGGTTTACTTCTATTAGACTCTCAGCTTTCAGCTCCACGTCTTATATTGATGTGAATAAACATTAACATTTCTGTCGGGTTGGAAACGTTGCTACTAATGAAACACTGTGCCATGTTTCAGAAGCAAACATGCCTCAACTCGAGTACAGCAAGAAGCCGTTGCTTACCTTAGAGTGCTGTTTCGTAGTCTGGACGCCCTACTAAATCAGATTACCGTATGCGCATCAGTGTAATTATAACTGCACTGTAAATAGCTTCAATACTAAGACAGTGTTTGTATGAACAATAATGAAAAGTTATGCCAGAGACGCATTTTTTATTAGTGCTTTATTATGTAAAGTGCATAGTGTATCAGTATACTAATTAAAGGCAATTTTTTAAGGAAAAATAAAGAAAAATACGTGTCCCGCATCACTACAGGAATTAGAGCCTTTGAGACACCATAAAGTCTTTGAAGACACGTCTCCTTTATCTGCCCCACTGGAGCGAGTAACAAGTGCACTGAAGTTCTGAAGTTGACCTTATTACGTGTAATTAAACAGAACTTGCTCAGACCAAAATAGTACGCTGTTCCATAACCGTTCAAACTCACGTGCTAATTAAACTCCACTTTCCGCCACATCAGAACTTGAAGCGAAGACTTCGCCAGTCCTTTCTCAGTACACAGTAATTAAAGTGTATTATGCAGTATTACTAGATATGACTAAAAGTTCACTATTAAGACTGAAAATGTACTTGAGTACATATCGAATAATACCCTTTCACGACAGTATCTCTGATTTCCTAGAATATTCCACTCTGCGCATTATCTTCCGAGTATGGGAGAATTGTCGTGCCACACCCGACTAGCGATATCGCGGAAACTGCGAGGGCTATTCTTTTATAAGTTCCAACTGGTAGCGAAATGGAAATCACAATGAAAATAAAAAATGTTTTATTTGCAAGAGTTTGTTACACCTACCAGCCACTTCTCTACATAGTCGCCACTGCGACTTACACATTCGTCGTAGCGTTTGTGAAGAAAACGGTTCCTGGAGATTTACTATGACCGTGAATTTGTAATCAGAAAATGTTTAAAGAAAAACTGCATGAAGTAAATTAATATTGTATACCGGTAACACCAAGAACCCGTCTTACTTCCGGAAACTTCAAAAGCAAATCTCTATTTGAGAAGTTTCCCAACCCTGTTAAAATTCTGATATTAAAATCCTTTGATAGTGGAAAACAGTAAAACACTCTGAAGCTAATTTGATAAATAAGGACACAGAATACTGTAATTTGGCTTACCAGTAACAGTTAAACCCAGGTAGATTTACGACAATGAATGGAAATATGAAGTTAAGTGGCATGTAAAGAAAGATCGTGTACTTTGACAGCTGTTAGATTCATAGTTCCTTCTAATACGCTAACTTCAACCGATGGCGAGTAAGCTACATCTCTGTATTTGGTCGGTGTAAATAACTTCAATGGCAGGTGAATCAACTTACACGTCTGGCCACATTTCACAGTACAACAAACAAATTCTCCTGCATAAACTACTGGATACGCGCGTCGAAGCACACCCTTCCCCCGCAACGCAAGCAACGACTAGTACAAATACACCGAAAAGCAAAAACAAATAAATGATGGCAATAATTACTGTTAGCGGTGAGTCAACAATCACTGAAGGTGAACAGTCTTTACAATACACTATTTTTATTTACGGAGAGAAACATTAAGAGATAGTCTGTCACAAAGCAAGAAGAAATTAACTTGTATACAATTGTGAGTTTCTCTAAGAGGAGAATGGTTTTGAATCTTATCAGTTATGGGTCGGGGTGAGGTGGCGACGGAGGTAGGCCTAGAAGCAGTTTGAAGTTGCTGATGTGAATCCTTTAAGTTCATCCAGTCGTATCCTTGGCATTCGTATATCCTCTTTCCTTACATCCTGTCTCAGCTGGCGGTGGCAATAAGTTGCGTAGCATCCATTTGCCGTAGGCCGGAACAAAATAACTGTTTATGCAGCACCTGAAGGTCGTATTAGTTCAACTGCAACTTTCACACACGATAGTTTGGGACAGTCCACGTGACATGTATAAATTAACATTCCATTTTTGTATAATTTGCCAATTGCGCAGTCAGACAGTCCATCTACTGTTAATACTCGTGATTCACAATACCACTGCTCCGCCAGCCGGGGTGGCCGTGCGGTTCTAGGCGCTACAGTCTGGATCCGAGAGACCGCTACGGTCGCAGGTTCGAATCCTGCCTCGGGCATGGATGTGTGTGATGTCCTTAGGTTAGTTAGGTTTAATTAGTTCTAAGTTCTAGGCGACTAATGACCTAAGAAGTTAAGTCACATAGTGCTCAGAGCCATTTGAACCACTGTTCCCGCGAAACAGTCAGTTACGTAGCAACACTGTTCACAGTTTCCACAACGACTGTTAGTGTTTTAGCATACGTCACATATCGTAGTCAAGAAAATGAGCAATATTAAATTCACAGTTTACGTAATGCAGCTCGACTCTAAACCGACGACAGTACTGTCTATTCACGATTGCATTGTCACTGCCACAAGCATCGTTCTGCAAAAACCAACAGCGTTTGCGTAAAACGTCCGTTTCGAATGTCCACCATAAAGTAAAATTTCAAATCGTATCTAGCACACGAAAGTTCGGTATTAATATCACGTTAAACGCACACCATTACTACACACAATACTTCCTTTCGTACCGCCACGCTTACGCGCCATCCGCGACTGTGTGTCACACACTGTTCGACCTGACGGCTAACGATACCTCTCTCACTCCACAGTTCTTACAACACTTCTGCCCATGGCATTCCGTTTCATACAATACATTTATAATAAAACTATTTGAAAGATCATCAGAAAAAATCTAAGTCCTTACATAAAGAACTCGTATAGAAAACAGCGAAGTTCTACACTATACAACCAAATGAAAAATATTCTGCTTCATCAGAAATATACGTACGAAGTACAAGGCAGTAAAAGAAAGAAAAATATATATACCTCGTTATTAGTCATGGCTTCACACGTTGTGCAAACTTTCCAGTACCTTCGTGATAGAAGACAGCCTCTTGTACTTTCCAGCACTTCTCTACGCTGGTCTCAGTTCGTTTTCTGTGCCAAAATGTCTTCAGAGCTAGCGGTTCACGTGGGCAGAGATGAACATCAGAGGGAGCCAAGTCGATTCCCATCAAAAACTCGGCAGGGGCGTCCTCAATGCAGCTACAGTGTGCTGCCGTGAATTTTTATGAAGAAGGAAATGCATGACAGGTACTTTATGTGGGGTTGTATGAAATCAAGCGAAACCTCGCAGCGGGCACCCATATGTTTTGGGAGACATTGTTGTTCTAGGCCTCTTTGGGTGCTCACTGTGTGCTCAGAACTGAAGAGAGCGATGTGACGAGATCAACATGCATACCAGAGACACTGCTAAATACATTTGCGCAAAACTTGATCGGATATTAACTGTTGTTTCCATTTTGCGACCTATCGAACTTTACTTCCCGAATAAGCCCATAGCTCGAGTGGTAACGCCATAGTAGAATCTAAATGTGTTTTCAGGTAGTGAGAAGAAAAATCCAAGCTATTGAGCCTGGTAATTGCGCCTTAGTCGGCACCAGTGAGTGGAAGGAATGGACCTCAGGTAATTTAAAACATCATTCAACATTAAAAAGAATAACATCTTTATTTCACATGTAGTTAAAAATTCTCTTTTCACTTTGCTATCCAAGAAAACAGTGAGTAAACTCAGATTTCAGCAGCCTGAAATTACGTGCGCAGCCTTTTAACTCTCGAAGTGGTTTCAAGTTATAACAACTTGAAATTAGGTACAGTAGCAACGCCTCCCAAGGTAAAGCCGCAGTAAAATAAATTAACAGTATTAAACAGTCAAAATACGAATCCACGGAGAAAAGCAGCCTTTAAGAATCAGACAACAGAGAAGCCAAAAAATACTTATTTGCAGAATACATGCAGGTGAAGACTGACCCAACTAACACATTTGCTGCCCAAGCCGAGACATCAAGGTGCTGGTCTAAACTGGCCGACAGCACTGAACGCATGCCGCGATTGCAGAACAAAATCCAATGCTGAGACAGGTACAAAGCCAAGCAACGGTATAATCTTTTATCAAGCCTATGAATAACAGATGCATGCCTAGGCGCACCTGTGGTACGGGTTAACATATAACTTAGTTAACATATAATGATCATTCAGTACAAAATTCGATACGAAACAGAGAGTAGAATGGGCAGGTTTCATCAAAGTCAGTTAAAGCAAGCTACAAATAATGGAAATAAAGCAGCTTTAAAATTTACTCCCTAACTTTGATCATTACTGTGACAATGGTTCATTAACAACCTGCGGGGCTAAATTAAAATAAAATTTTTCCACCATGGTTGGCCCAAGCTTCTTCTTGAGTCACCTATTAACGCCACAGTTCTTGTACATAAAAGTAGTGCACTTTAAAAATATGTTGCCTTACCGACACAGTATACCAATGATAGCGATTTCATAGAATAGATAATTATGCAGCACGTGAGGGCTTTGTAATCAAAAGGTAGCTACTCAAAATAAACACCTCTAATAATATTAACGCTACGAACTGACATTAGGAGCACAAACGTGGACATTGAAATAAGCCTATTTAAACAGCCAAAGACACACGAGACGCACTACAGAGTGCAAAAGTCTGGATACACCCCTATAAAAGTCGAACGGGGTGGAGAATCACAATGACGTCTGGTGTGGAGTGCTTGTTGGTGAGTGTGCAACTTATAGACGCTATGTTGCCATTGGCGGCCATTTTAAAATCCACCGTCTTGGATTTGCGTTACGTGTTTCAGATGCGAAGGGGGTCATGTGGCACGTCACTTTGATCTACCTCTTCCGCAAGAACACAAATGTGAAACCTGTTTCAAGACATCTTTACTTGTGTAGGATTTATGACCTGTTAAAGTTTAGGACACTTGTCAGAGTCAGCATTACAGCATATACTTAATATGACCTCCATTGCGCTGGACACACAATCGGACTCTTTTCTGGCAGTCCTGCTGCACACGTAGTAGGATTTGTGGGCCGGCAGAGGCACATGCCTCGTCAATACGCCGGCAAAACTAGGCTATATTGTTGATTTTTACCCCATACACGGTTGATTTCAAATGTTCCCACAGATAAAACTCAATAGCTGTAAGATCTCTGGACTGTGGTGGCCATTCGACAGGAACTCTCCTACCTATCCAGTTACCTCCAGACCGTCCATCCAGAAACTGTGTGACTTCATTAGCATAGTGGTGAGGTGCTTCGTCTTGTTGGAAGACGGTTGAGAAATCGTCCTGCAGGTTCAACAGCGTTGGAAGCACGTTATCAGGGAGTATGTCTCTAGAGGAACGTCCGCAGCTCGTGGTCGTGCGGTAGCGTTCTCGCTTCCCACGCCCGGGTTCCCGGGTTCGATTCCAGGCGGGGTCAGGGATTTTCTCTGCCTCGTGATGACTGGGTGTTGTGTGATGTCCTAAGGTAAGTTAGGTTTAAGTAGTTCTAAGTTCTAGGGGACTGTTGACCATAGATGTTAAGTCCCATAGTGCTCAGAGCCATTTGAACCATTTGAATCTAGAGGAACGGAAGGTTCCAAATGATTGGAAAAGAGCAGAGGTAGTTCGATACAGTTCCGCACTGTCGCCTGATAAACAAAGTAAGAGCCTACGGAATATCAGACCAGCTGTGTGACTGGATTGAAGAGTTTTTAGCAAACAGAACACAGCATGTTGTTCTCAATGGAGAGACGTCTACAGACGTTAAGGTAACCTCTGGCGTGTCACAGGGGAGTGTTATGGGACCATTGCTTTTCACAATATATACAAATGACCTAGTAGGTAGTGTCGGAAGTTCCATGCGGCTTTTCGCGGATGATGCTGTACCATACAGAGAAGTTGCAGCATTAGAAAATTGCAGCGAAATGCAGGAAGATCTGCAGTGGATAGGCACTTGGTGCAGGGAGTGGCAACTGACCGTTAACATAGACAAATGTAATGTATCGCAAATACATAGAAAGAAGGATCATTTATTGTATGATTATATGATAGCGGAACAAACACTGGTAGCAGTTACTTCTGTAAAATATCTGGGAGTATGCGTGCGGAACGATTTGAAGTGGAATGATCATATAAAATTAATTGTTGGTAAGGTGGGTGCCAGGTTGAGATTCATTGGGAGAGTCCTTAGAAAATGCAGTCCATCAACAAAGGAGGTGGCTTAAAAAACACTCGTTCGACCTGTACTTGAGTATTGCTCATCAGTGTGGGATCCGTACCAGGTCGGGTTGACAGAGGAGATAGACAAGCTCCAAAAAAGAGCGGCGCGTTTCGTCACAGGGTTATTTGGTAAGCGTGATAGCGTTACGGAGATGTATAGCAAACTCAAGTCGCAGACTCTGCAAGGGAGGCGCTCTGCATCGCGGTGTAGCTTGCTGTCCAGGTTTCGAGAGGGTGCGTTTCTGGATGAGCTATCGAAGATATTGCTTCCCCCTGCTTATACCTCCCGAGGAGATCACGAATGTAAAATTAGAGAGATTCGAGTGCGCACGGAGGCTTTCCGGCAGTTGTTCTTCCCGCGAACCATACGCGACTGGAACAGGAAAGGGAGGTAATGACAGTGGCACGTAAAGTTCCCTCCGCCACATACCGTTTGGTGGCTGGCGGAGTATAAATGGAGATGTAGATATTAAATACCTCTCCCCATTCAAGGCTGCGTCAATAAACACCGCACCCACGATTCTCGTGTCCGCAATCCCACCCAAACCACCACTTTTCCACCAGCAGCAACTTAACAGGGGTCCAACCACGAGAGGTTCGAATCTGACCAGTAACGATGATTCTGCTTGTTTACTTCTCCTTGTGTATAAAAATTAGATTTGTCACTGAACAATACCTGTCTTATGACGTTTGGATTCCTGTTACACCGATCCAGAGCCAATCTGCAAACTGCACCTGCCGATCAGGATCATCGTCCGAGAGATGAATGTTGCAACTTTAACTTATACGGTGACATTGACGTGTGTGCAACACGCCGACTGCACCCAATAGTGCTGATAACCAGCGCGTACTGCGATGTGAACTGTTAACAACGATGCCACGATTGCTGCCGTAGTCTCCTCGTCGGTGTATGTTCTTGGCATTCACTGAGTGGCTTGTCCACCATAGAATGTGTTGCACGAAATGTGTCTGATAAAGTGGATACTGTCACATGTGAAATGTTGTTTCTCTCCGGACGCAGGGCATTGAAATCAGCAGTAATCTTTCATTAACAATTTCAATACCTTCCTGCTGTGTAGGTGCCATTGTGGATCACCTAAAACAGTAGACAGAATTGACTACCGTCTTGCAATTACATAACTGCTACACAAATAAGTATATCTTAAAACAGATTTCACAGTTGTACCTCTGAGAAAGAGGTAGTTCAGAATGGAGTGCCATGTGACCCCCTTCCTATCTGAAACACACAACCCAAATCTAAAATGGTGGATTTCAAGATGGCGGCCGCTATCGCCATAGCTTCTGTATACACTGCTGGCCATTAAAATTGCTACACCAAGAAGAAATGCAGATAATTGGACAAATATATTATACTAGAACTGACAAGCCGGCCGGAGTGGCCGTGCGGTTATAGGCGCTACAGTCTGGAACCGCGCGACCGCTACGGTCGCAGGTTCGAATCCTGCCTCGGTCATGGATGTGTGTGTTGTCCTTAGGTTAGTTAGGTTTAAGTAGTTCTAAGTTCTAGGGGACTTCTGACCTCAGCAGTTGAGTCCCATAGTACTCAGAGCCATTTGAACCATTTTTTTAGAACTGACATGTGATTACATTTTCACGCAATTTGGATGCATAGATCCTGAGAAATCAGTACCCAGAACAACCACGTGTGGCCATAATAACGGCCTTGATACGCCTGGGCAATAGGTCAGACAGAGCTTGGATGGCGTGTACAGGTACAGCTGCCCATGCAGCTTCAACACGATACCACAGAGTAGTGACTGGCGTTCTGTGACGAGCCAGTTGCTCGGCCACCATTGACCAGACGTTTTCAATTGGTGAGAGATTTGGAGAATGTGCTGGCGAGCAGCAATGTCGCTATACGATAAACCGCAATCGCGATAGGCTACAATGCGACTTTTATCAAAGTCGGAACGTGATGGTACGCATTTCTCCTCCTTACACGAGGCATCACAACAACGTTTCACCAGGCAACGCCGGTCAACTGTTGTTTGTGTATGAGAAATCGCTTGGAAACTTTCCTCATGTCAGCACGTTGTAGGTGTCGCCACCGGCGCCATCCTTGTGTGAATGCTCTGAAAAACTAATCATTTGGATATGACAGCATCTTCTTCCCGTCGGTTAAATTTCGCTCCTGTAGCACGTCATCTTCGTGCTGTAGCCATTTTAACGGCCAGTAGTGTACATCGCATTCAGCGAACCCATACTTGAGACGCGTACGGGTCAACTTCTTATCACTAATGTCTATACTCTTGTGTATCAGTGTATCATCGTTAACGTACAATTAACGCTGTCGAGACCGAACCGAGAAGTACTGCCGGCCGAAGTGGCCGTGCGGTTAAAGGCGCTGCAGTCTGGAACCGCGGGACCGCTACGGTCGCAGGTTCGAATCCTGCCTCGGGCATGGATGTTTGTGATGTCCTTAGGTTAGTTAGGTTTAACTAGTTCTAAGTTCTAGGGGACTAATGACCTCAGCAGTTGAGTCCCATAGTGCTCAGAGCCATTTGAACCATTTTTGAGAAGTACTGATTGTAGTCTTAAGGACCGAGAGTAAAGTAGGCATTACTGTTGTCAACAGCACATACTGTGAATGAATGGAACAAAGACGACTGTGTTTCCAAACAAGACACACAGTGCATGCCGTCGGCATATTGCACTGTTATGCAGATATATTTCATGCGACGCCGATACAGAAGGTAAGAAACCAAACGAAATCTTATTACTCCTGCGACGAGTACCGATCGCCGCCGGTCCCTTACACCAAAATACTAGGAAAATATTTTGGTTCACCTTATACGTATACATATACGAGGCTTCTCAGCTTGTTTTAGTCGAACTGGTGTCGCTCTACATGCCCATGTTCAATGGCCTTATTATTTATTATTGTGCCATCATGGAGTTCCTATAAAAGCTTTCGGAAATTTTACTTTAATTTGTAACTGCTTCTCAGGACGAGTTGGAAACTGAGAATAATTTCCAAAAACATCGACAGAAATTTTGTGATGGCACAATAATAAATTACAATACCGCTCAACATTGTCATGTAGCCCATTACCAGTCCAGTTAATTGACACATACGCTTGAGAAGACATGAGGCTTTATTGAAACAAAAAAGTGCACAAAATGATCAACAAATCGCGCTTCATAAGATACAAAAAGCAATAATTAGCACAAATATTGATTTTTAGCAAAGACGATGTTCTTAATAAGAAATGTTCATGATGTCGGCCGTCATTCATCAACGATACCTGTAGTTGTGGGACAATGTTGTGAACAGCACTGTACAGCACATGAGTAGGTTTAGTGAAAAATTGTCGTCGGGTTTTAGAAACCCTAATCAAGTCAGACGATCGTAGCATACTTCCGACATGAGGTAACTCCACGAACAGCCGGCCGCAGTGGCCATGCGGCTCTAGGCGCTACGGTCTGGAACCGCGCGACCGCTACGGTCGCAGGTTCGAATTCTGCCTCGGGCATGTATGTGTGTGATGTCCTGAGGTTAGTTAGGTTTAAGTAGTTCTTAGTTCTAGGGGACTGATGACCAAAGAAGTTAAGTCCCATAGTGCTCAGAACCATTTTTTTTAACTGCACGAACAACAAATCACATGAATTGAGGTCTGGGGTCGTGGGAGGTAAAGCATGACGGTAGAGGCGGCTCAGCATGCAATGTCTACAAGTGATCTATCATACGTGTAGCAATACAGGGTGGAGCGCCATCCTACGTAAAAGTAGAACCTTCCAGATGATGTTTATCAGCCAGACTAGCAATGATACGATTCTGTAAAATATGGGCGTACCTCGCACCGACACGCAGGCAGTCTGAAAAGCAGCATCCTTCACTGCCTCGAATGAAAACGTCCCGATTAGGGTAGACATGGTAAATTCACACCACACCGTGACTCTCTCGTCATGTAATGTTTCCACGACAGTTTCAGGTTTTACGGTAGCTCAAATTTTGCAGCTGTCGGTGTTGTGCTGCATCACTGACGTGTTGCTGTCCAGCACCATCTATTGTCCCGTTTCCGCATTTGTTTTTGGTTTCAGTAGAAACCCAAACCCCATGTCATTTCAGGCATGTGTGCCAGGTGCTACATCTGTACATATATCATTCCGGGAATCAGCATATTTTCAAATGTTATGATCTTTTGGGTATATATATACACGGTGAACTTCAGTAAAACTGACAAACTGTAGGGACGGATTCCTGATTGGGCATGGAGAAAAAAAAGTCCTATGAGCATGTGTCCGAAAATGCATCGTTGCCACAGTATATGCAAATGACGATCGACAGTCCCTCTAAACATGTGCCATCCGTTCCTTGTGTTTTGCAGGCTATGTGATTGACCCAGCGCACTGGAAGCAGCAGAATAGTTCGTCGGTAAAGAGAAGTGTTGACAGAAATCCCGTAACTGTGATGGTCTGGTGCAAAAACCATTGACAAAATCCTTCCCATAGATGGAAATCCGCTGCTGATAAACCTTGCACTCGTTGCAGGTGATAGGGTTAGTGGCGGTTGTCATGCAGGCTATACATCATCGTACTTTGGCTTACAACATTTTAGCTGGCAACACACCTGGAGCTTGTACTAGAGTTGGCGTCAACATCCAGTAGAATCCGATCCTCCAAATCTGGTCAAGCACAGCTCTCCGACTCCCTGCACGTTCTCCGTCTGAAAGGAACCATGATCACACAAATGCCCAAAAAGGCCTTGAATTGTTGTGTGATGTGATACGTGTCTGTGAGGATACTTGTTTTGGTATAGCGTGCTGCCTCTCGATATTTATGTTATTAATATACACGAGAGCGTGCTGAAAAGTAATGCCTCCGAATTTTTTATCTGAAAACTCTTAAAAATATTTAAGTAAAGAAACGGAGTTAACATTCTACTTCTTTATTCTTCATGTCTACATATTTATTCCTCAATTAGTCACCCTAGCGACGAACAAATTTCTCCCAGCGAGAAAGACCAGTTTTATTGATAGTGTCACTGTAGGATGTTTGTCCTTGTTGACGAAGCCACATCCTCACCTTTGCTTGCATCGCTTCATCACTATCAAGTGAAATCCTCGTAGGTGTCGTTTAAGGTTTGGAAACAGATGCAAATCGGATGGGGCCAAGGGGGGACTACGTGGAGGCTGATCGATGACACAGAACGCAGAACGTCGGATTGTTGCGGATGTCGCAGTGCGCTTGTGTGGTCTGGCATTATCATGCTGAAGGAGAGGGTACTATATGTGTGGACGAACTCTTCGAATTCATAACTCGACTATAGCACGTTGTTTCTCACTCACCTACATAGATTACACACTGTCCTGTTGTACGCTACAATTCTGAGCCTTCTGGTAGCACAGGGCCGCAAATTTGTAGGCATGAATAACAGAGATGTACGATGTTAATAACTTTTGTTTTATTTTAAAAACTTTAAGAATTTTCACATTAAAAATTGTGGGGCAGTGCATTTCTGCATACACTCGCTTAAGAGGGACAGTAAAACATGAAAGATATAACCAGTACTCCAGGAGCGGTAACACCCCCGTGACCCGCGCTGACTGCTCCGCCACCGTGATGCAGTAGCGCTGTTCAGTCTACTGGTTATTCTTCATGTTTTACTGTCCCTCCTGTTAATAAATATCGAGAAAACAAACATCGCACTATACTAATTTACGACCACTCTATCGAAAGGGTACGTAAAATTCCGCTTTAATTAATTTATTTATTTTATTTATTTATTTATTTTTTTTTTTTTTTTTTTTTTTGACGGCAAAGAAAGCTACACTATCTGTCGAAACTGGGTGTCAAATGAAAGACGCGATGAGCAGTATTTGTTTTGCTGACTACAGTTACACACTGCCAGAACAAAATTGTAAATACCTGCCGAAACAACAAAATGTTCAAGTGTGTGTGAAATCTTAAGGGACTTAACTGCTAAGGTCATCAGTCCCAAAGGTTACACACTACTTAACCTAAATTATCCTAAGGACAAACACACACACCCATGCCCGAGGGAGGACTCGAACCTCCGCCGGGACCATCCGCCGAAACAACAGATCTAGTGAGCCTGACGACTGTTAGGGGGAACTGACGGTATTTATATGCCAGTCATCAAAATATTGTAATTTTTTTAAGGACCATTGATAGCTGGTGAAATAAGAGTTAGTAATGGTTTGCAAGTGTACTCGTATACTGAACATATTTTTACATTTAAAACGAGCTTTGCATAAGCTATTGTAATGACTTTTCCTCAGTTGTTTAGCCGGCCTTGTGGCCGAGCGGTTCTAGGTGCTTCATTCCGGAACAGCGCTGCTGCTACGGTCGCAGGTTCGAATCCTGCCTCGGGCATGGATGTGTGTGATGTCCTTAGATTAGTTAGGTTTAAGTAGTTCTAAGTCTAGGGGACTGATGACCTCAGACGTTAAGTCCCATAGTGCTTAGAACCATTTGAACCTCAGTTGTTTGGTTAACAATTGCAAACGCCACTGCATTAGCGAAAAAATGGTTCAAATGGCTCTGAGCACTATGGGACTTAACTTCTGAGGTCATCAGTCTCCTAGAACTTAGAACTACTTAAACCTAACCAACCTAGGGACGTCACATACATACATGCCCGACGCAGCATTCGAACCTGAGACCGTAGCGGTCGCGCGGTTCCTGACTGTAGCGCCTAGAACCGCACGGTTGGAATTTCAGCATAATGGTTTAATTGCATGCGTTTTTAATCAAAAATTGTTCATTCTTCGAATTATGTTCACTGCCATTGTCCCCTTCTCTATTTCACTGTTTGCTCAGGTACAGACAAACTTGTTTCGTGCGCTCACTACCTACCTCGGAAATGTCGTAACGTTGGACCTTAAACATCAGATGTCAATTGATTTACATCAGAGTGTAACATCGACCCTCTCAGTTTGCTATGTGTGCGCCGCGTGGGATTAGCCGAGCGGTCTGGGGCGCTGCAGTCATGGACTGTGCGGCTGGTCCCGGCGGAGGTTCGAGTCCTCCCTCGGGGATGGGTGTGTGTGTTTGTCCTTAGGATAATTTATGTTAAGTAGTGTGTAAGCTTAGGGACTGATGACCTTAGCAGTTGAGTCCCATGAGACTTCACACACATTTGAACATTCAGTTTGCTATGTCACCTCAAAAACTGACCCAATTGCCCTTCGCTGTTGCTGTATAACAGTCTGCCTGTGTCCGCAGCTGTAGCTGAGAACAGCTCGATGGCGCTACTGGGCGGCTCACCGGGACCGGACGTGGTGACGGAGGCGGCCGCCTGGCCCACCACGGCCGCAGCGGACGTCGGCGACGACACCGCGGACGTCGACGCCGCGGCGTCCAGCAGCGACAGCACGCCGCCCGCCGGCGTCGACGGGGACAACTCCAGCGACACCGCCGCGCCGCCCCCGCCTGCGCCCGCCTCCACCGCCCCCACGGCTTGCCACGTCATGGGTACGCTCTCGTCTCCACTCACAGTCGGTATCTGTGCCTTTCCCTTCTTAGGTGTCGCTTCGGAACCAGATCCAAAGCTCTATCAGGTCTCACACAGGTCGGAATTTGCATTTGCCGTTTCCATAGATTTCCACCGTCATTACAACCATTTACAATTCAGCGAGATATTCAATATCTCCAACAAATTCATTACCATTAAACAACATCCAAATAAAAGTCTATATTCAAACTCCATTTTCTACAGTGGGTGGAGAGTCCAGCTCCATCAGTGTCAACAAGGAAGATACTCGCTGTGTAAAGCATACGGCAAGAAAAAAGGAATGAAAGTGAGATAGTGTTAATACTTTCATCCTTCTTTACCTCCTCTGCATTACTGCAGATGACGTGTCACTGAGCACATTTGTACTGTGCATGCAGTACACGTGAGGTGCCTAGTTGTTTCCGCTGCCCTGTGTGGAATACATAAGTTCTTGTACACTTCACTAACCTGCTGTCTTCATGATGATGATGTCCCCGGAACGCATAAAACAGCACGCAGGTCGTGGATTCTTTTTCTTGAGGCTGAAATTAACTTCGCAAGGAACTGCTGCTACGAATAAATTATAACTCATTTGGGATGCCACTGGCGTTTTTATTGATGTAGACACGAGAAACTATTTTCGATCACAACGTATTGAACGTATCTTCCCACAGTCATTATATCTGGCTAAAATAACATGAAATACTTCCTGCCACAGACAACATGTTTGTCTACTGGAACCGTCAGAACTGGAGAATAAAATTACAAGAATCAAATACTACTATTACAGTCAACATGTCTGTACCTAGCGACGGTCGGAACTGTAGTAAATAAAATTTCATGAAACAAATACTGCTCTAACAGAGAACATGTCTGTCTACTGGAACTGTCAGAACTGCAGAGCCGGACTGCCCGAGACACTTCGCGCGACAAGCCAGCAAGGCGTGACCCGAACGCCACCGAAGTGCATCGGCAGTAATATCGTCAGTCTTTTGTTTTAGTAATTCTTTGATTTTTAATAATTTTGAAATTACTGATTGATAGCTGGCTGGAAAATTTCTGGTTTTGCGGTAGCAACGCTATGCATTAGTGCTTGCGGGATGTTAGTGATAACCATCACAAGGACAAAGTGGAGCACATAAGACAACTCCTCGTGATATGAACATCGAAGGCTTGACAATATCGGAGTCACTGACAAAAATGCCTTCTGTTAGAAATAATAATACATCTAAGATGACTTATATGTTTCACCAGTTCGAAACATCTGGAGATGTTCTTAGCTTTATATGAAGACAACCTGAAGAGACTGACTTCAATAAAAGCACAGTTACGAAAATCCGGAACGTACCCGAAGAATACAATGTGGAGCTAGCGGTGGAAATAGAAAATTTGACACGTACGAAGCGAAAAGCTTGGTGTTCGAAAGCGGGCTAGCTAATTAGGTAAACTTCACTCTATGACCGAAAAAAACGCCCACTGCGAAGAAATTATCCACATGGGACGGAAATCAGAGATGTAACGTTTATGTGCAGACAAACAAATGATTACAATTTCAGAAAAATTGAATGATTTGTTCAGGAGAAAGAGCTTTACAAATTGAGCAAGTCAGAAAAGTGTTCATCCACTTCTGGCCTTTATGCAAACGGTTATTCGGCTTGGCATTGATTGACAGAGTCTTTAGATGGTCTAGTGAGGGATATCACACCGGATTCTGTCCAACTGGCGTGTTATATCGTCAGACTCCTGAGTTGGTTGGAGGACTCCGCCCATAATGCTCCAAACATTCCTGATTGGGCAGAGATCCGGCTACGTTGCTGACTAAGGTATGGTCTGGTAAGCGCGAAGACAAGCAGCAAAAAATCCTCTCCGTGTGCGAGCAGGCAATATCTTGCGGAAGTGTAAGCCCAGGGCGGCTTTTCATGAAGGGCAACAAAACGGGGCCCATAATATCGCAGACGTACTGCTATGCTCTAAGGGCGCTGCGGATAACAACTAAAGGGATCCTGCTATGAAATTAAATGGCACTCCAGACTATAACTCCTGCTTATCGGGCAGTATGTCGGGCGACACTCAGGTTTGTATCCCTCCACTGTCCAGGGCGTCACCACAAACGTCTTCACTGGTATTGGGGTTCAGTTCGAAGCGAGATTCATCACTGAAGACAGTCTATTCCAGTCAGTGAGATTCCAGTCCGAATGTGCCTTCCACCATTGCAGACGGGCTGGTTGGTGTATGGAGGTCAATTGTAGTTGGCGCAAGGGCTGCCATGAGCTCAGCCCACTGTCTGTCAGCGGCCTATTAATGGGCCTCGTGGTCATCAAGCACCGGTTGAACGTCGGATCGGTGATAATGATGGATTCGGTGTGTTGAGTGCTTCTCTGACAACTGGTTGGTCCTCATGTTCTGTAGTCTCCAGGTCGACCGCTTCCTTCTTGACGCAGCGCTCGGCCTTGTTGCACGAATTCGTGCCAACATCATCGAACAGTGGCTTCGCAGCTATACAAGTGCCGATCAGTTCGCCAACTACTCCAACTTGCTTCTTTGAGGCCGAGTACACATCCTCTCTCAAATGTTGACATCTGCGTGTATTGTTCACGCGCCTGCCTGAGAGACATAGCTATTGTCCAACCGAGTAATCAGAATGTAACAATACCAGAGAAGGAACAGTTGATTGTCCTTCTCTGATATTGTTAGATTCCACCCTGGATTTTCCATTGTTTGAGTAAAGAGAATGAAATTCGCAAAGAGGTTATACTGTAGTATCGACATGTCGCTTGTTTACTGGCTCACAGAAAGATCCGTACCTAAAGACTGGAAAATTGCTCAAGTCACAACAATACCCAAAAAGGGAAGTACGAGTAATCCGCTGAATTAAAGGCCTATATCACTAACGTCGATTTGCAGTAGAGTTTTGGAACATATACTGTATTCGAACATTATGAAGTACCTCGAAGAAAACGATTTATTGATATATTGTCAGCACGGATTCAGAAAAGATCGTTCTTGTGAAACACGACTAGCTCTTTATACTCGTGAGGTAATAAGTCCAATCGACAGGGGTGTCAAATCGATTCCATATTTTTAGATTTCCAGAAGGCTTTCGAGACCGTTCCTCACAAGCGTCTTCTAACCAAACTGCGTGCCTACGGAGTATCGCCTCAGTTGCGCGACTGCATTCGTGATTTCCTGTCAGAAAGGCCAGAGTTCGTAGAAACAGATGGAAAGTCACCGAGTAAAACAGAAGTAATATCCGACGTTCCCTAATGAAGTGTTATACGCCCTTTATTGTTCCTGATCTATATTAAGGACATAGGAGACAATCTGAGTAGCTGTGTTAGATTGTTTGCAGATGATGCTGTCATTTACCGTCTTGTAAAGCCATCAGATGATCAAAACGACATGCAAAATGATTTAGATAAGATATCTGTATGGTGTGAAAAGTGGCAATTGACCCTGAATAAAGAAAAGTGTGAAGTTATTCACGTGAGTACTAAAAGAAATCAGCTAAATTTTGATTTCGCGATAAGTCACACAAATCTGAGGGCTGTAAATTCAACTAAATACTTAGGGATTACAATTACAAATAACCTAAATTGGAACGATCACATAGATCATATTGTGGGTTTAGCAAACCAAAGACTGTGATTCATTGGCACAACACTTAGAAGGTGCAACAGGTCTGTCAAAGAGACTGCTTACACTACGCTTGTCCGCCCTATTCTGGAGTATTGCTGTGTGGTGTGGGATCCGCATCAGGTATGACTGACGGATGACATCGAAAAAGTACAAAGAAGGGCAGCTCGTTTTGTATTATCGTGAAATAGGGGAGATAGTGCCACAGACATGATACGTGAATTGAGGTGGCAATCATTAAAACAAAGGCGTTTTTCATTGCGACGGGATCTTGTCATGAAATTTCAATCACCAGTTTTCTCCTCCGATTGCGAAAACATTCTGTTGGCACCCGTCTACATAGGGAGAAATGGTCATCACGATAAACTAAGAGAAATCAGGGCTCACACAGAAAAATTTAAGTGCTTGTTTTTCCCGCGTGCCAGGCACTTTATTGTGAATAGCAGAGTAATCACGTAGATGTAGATGTACTGTCACTGCCAGCTGCATGGTAGAACTTTGCTGCAGCAACACACATTCATCCACCGGCAGCCACGGTTTACATTTTGCATTTTCGGTCGATACCTGTCTGAATATTAATTTGTGGCCAATCTACATAACTCCTTCGTAGTGCGTCGTTCCTTTTTCTTCCTTTTTTTCCAGAGTGTATCTGAGACTGTGTGAGCTCCGTGTGCGGGTGTTTTAAGAAAGCTCATAGTCTGGGTTGGCTGAACAAATTCTATCCTTCTAAATGCAAATCAGTATCAGCGGGCTTATGATAAACTGTATGCACCATAGCGGTAACATTCTTCAGTCTAACAAGACATCAAAGGCAGAAAACTATCTATCTCTATAGTGAATTAAATGTTGCTACGAATGGAGCTGAGCTGATGTAAAACCTCCATTAATATATCTTCTCCAAGAGGCCACGCTACGAAAGTATCACCCACATTTCTCCAAAATACAGTTCGTTGTAGGGCAGCCGATTCCAGTGCTCCCTTCTGGAAATTCTCATTAAAAAGTTTGGCCACCGAAATGGCTCCCCATTGCTACGCCGTCATTCTGTTCAAAATTTCTTGCTTGAATATAAAATACTCGTTGGTTCAGGAAAGAGCGTGCTGAAGCAAATTAAAACTGCTTGATAGTTGACATCTGTCACTTGCTGCTACAATATTGCCACATCGGATGTCGGCTACCGCTCATTTATAGGTGACACACAAACATGGCGGGTCACTTCCCAAATGCTGTTAATGTGTAACGCAGACCAATGTTGGAAGCTGCTGCCGTTAGGTATCACGGATATGCGAGACAGCTGATTTTAAGTTACCAGTGGCTGAACTGTGGTGACACGTTTTGTAGCCCTGAATTCAAACTCATGTGAGAAAACGGCTGTCAACAATCTACAACAGACCTAAAATCACTATCACTTTGGTTACAGCCATTACGGCTAATATCTACGAGCAAACTTAAGACGGAAGAAGTACAATTTCAGGGCTAAAAAAGAAACTGTAATTTCTCCCTATCTTTCATTGGTTACCTGAAACTGTCCTCATAATGGCTACGCAAACTGCCACTTCACCAATGGATGAGCAGTTCTGGCTTTTACTTGGTTGTAGGTTGTAGATTTTTGGATTTGGATTGTTTGGGGTAAGAGACCAAACAACGAGGTCATCGGTCTCATCGGATTAGGGAAGGACGGGGAAGGAAGTCGGCCATGCCCTTTCAAAGGAACCATCCTGGCATTTGTCTAGAGTGATTTAGGGAAATCACGGAAAACCTAAATCAGGATGGCCGGACGCGGGATTGAACCGTCGTCCTCCCGAATGCGGGTCCAGTGTGCTAACCACTGCGCCACCTCGCACGGTAGGTCGTAGATGATAGTGGCATATTACTAATGGAAAAAGAATAACAGGAAGAAAAATAATGGCAAATAAAAAGTTAATGCAGTAATGAAAATGATGTGGTAAAGTATTACAAGTTTTAAAAAATTACATTTTAAATCAATTAATTCAATAGAAATAGTAATGAAAGTCTTTTGATTAGGTTTAGAAATTTAAATAAATATTTTCCTGAGTTTCACGAGTTTTCGACCTGAACCCTTCTGCATGATAGGTTAACGCGCTAACCAATGTGTTACTTTTTTTCCCCATAATCTTTTATTGTATTAAAACACAATGAATTACAGTGTTATACATAAGTTGATACAAACTCAATCACTATCAGACCATTCTGCAAATGTGGAAAATAAGTATCAGTCTCCACACAACTTGTTCGTCATAATATAAGATTTTTGTCTCTTTATTCCGCTTTTTTCCTGCAGTACAGAAACCCTCAGCAGTGCCGGCAATTACTTTTTCTCCCTCTTTCTTCGCTCTTCTTATTGTCCAAAACGCCAGTACTAGCCTGAACTCTTTATCCTCCCTGTTGCCTCTTCTGACATAGATATAATTCCATTGTATATACTCTCTCGTGCCTGGCTGTGCAGAACTCCTCCTATGACGAAGGTAGACGGCAGTGGACTAAGGCGGACTCCCCTACCAGACAAACGAATGAACTCGCCCAGCCCTTTGAACGTAAATACTTCACTGTGCATCGGCCACCACATCCTATACAGACTCTACAAAAAGGTCTGTTCCAAGATCTTGTATGAAAAGCTTGCAGATCTCTAAGCCATTTCCAGTTCGTTACATTGCCAGCACATGTAAATCTACGTACTACCGTATCCACACCAGTTTGGCTAATCCCGATTTCATGCAACGTTTCATTTGTGCGGACTATATTTTATACCATGCTGTACGTATTTCAGATGAAAGTACACCCATGTTGATACTTTTCCATAGAGCATCCCGTTCGATATTTGAGCATTTCCTTTCTGTTTCGTTTCTCCCTTTATAGTCTTTGTGTGAAGTATAACGTCTCTGGCCGTTATCTGTTGCGAATCAGTAATATAATTGTTGAGGTAACTTATTTCCACGAAATATGGCCTTACATGTTGGAGCCGTTGGTTTATTTTTTACACATCTATCAGGTCTCGGAGACTTTCGGGTCTGAGAATTTCAAATAATTTTGATGTAACAATGTCCGCATTTTCTTTTGAAATACCAGCGGTTCTTTTTATAAAAAATGCAGAAGCCAAGTTTTTTATGTCATCTAATCTTAAAACTCTGTTTTTGGTATTCAGAGTGGCTGTTATTGTGTCTACTCTGAATACTTCCCCTTTATACAGGTAGTTGGTGACGGTTCACATAATATTCCTATCATTTTGAGTAACGGCGCCATTTAGTAAGTTTCCGAGAGAATGCAGCTGTTACTTAATTTTATTCTCTGTATTTGGTTCATGTTACGGTGCAGATACTCTTGTGTGACTCCTTGAATTTGCCCTGAGGTATTTCTCCAGTTAATAACTGTTATCTCGATTGTAAAAGTGGTCGGAATTCTTCCAAGTGCTTTACACTGACTTACTACCTTTGCCATTCTATATTAATTTGGTGGGAGCCTCGCAGATTTAAAGTTTGCTTTTATTTTCATCGCTGTTTGCTCCTGACATAAGACAGTAAATTTTTATAATTTTTATAATTAGGAAATGTCACCATAATTTCTCAGTACGACACCTACGTCATGGGCGTACGCTCGCATGACTGTAAGGCGCCATGATATTGTTATTTCTGTTAGTCTGCCACGAACACTACGAAGGAATTCGTCTAAGTATAGAACAAATAAGAGCGTAGAGAGAGGGCTTCTTTGAGGAACTCCTCATCTTAATTCCAGCTGCTTAGTTTTTTGACAGTTGACTGATATATTAGCACTGATTCCTGTTGGAACGTTCCTGAAAATCCATTCTTCTCATAGCTTCAATAGAAAACCTATGGTCCACCCAGTCAAAAGCCTTATGAGAAACAGTGAACAAAAGTGCGCATTTTATATTAGTCCTAGAGGTTACAGTAATTATACCTCTATATGCTGCTATGCATTAGAATATGGTTCCGCTAAATGCACATGACTGATGTTAACTTAAAATCTTATTGGTCAAATGCGGAAGTCTACTGTTGCATGCCTCAGTCGAGGGCAGGGACAATGCCCATGCTTCTTTCAGACTATCTTGTAAGACATTTTCTTGCAATAATGATATGCTTAGGTTTCACTGATTCCTGAACCGTCAAGTCGATTGTGTTGCAAGATTGAGGCAATGCCGACGTGCTCAGTGAAATACACAGGAGTTGTTTAAACTTTAATCAAAGATCTTTTCAGACTCTGTGACACAGATTCTGTAGATTCTGTTACAATACTGCGGAACAACACACGTGAACTCAACAAATGTGGGATATTTGACTTCCGAGGCATCCTTAAGTTTTAAGTCAGTGACTAGGTGCTTTAATTAATTAGAGACATTAAAATTCGGAATCAGATCTTTGTTGTTTAAAATACGCTTAAAATCACCTCCAATAAAAAGATCTTCCGGATTTCTCTGTAATAAATAAACAATTTCGTCTTTAAAAAAATCTTGCTCTGTCCTTTTTATTTGAAATTATTTTAGGATCACACTGATTAATAATTGCTCCAGATTCTAATCTTTCAGTTTCAGGAACAGGTATCCCTTCTCCGATTAAAATGACCTTCTCTATATTTGTTTCGAGTGAAACACTAAGTATTTCTGCAATCTTAAAATCAAACATCACTGCTTCTTGCAACAAGGCTATATCTTAAGCTTACCCATTACGGATATTTTAGAACCCTTGACTGTTAATTGAATGTAAATACATAAAACTGCAAACTGTCACTTTTTGAATAATTATTTATTATTCCATGAACCGGTTTTCGGACCTTTTCAGGTTCACCTTCAGATGGTTTCTGGAAGTTACATAATTATTTCTAGCATAATACTGGGTGCTGGCTCTGTGACAAGAAGATGGAACAAGCTTTAATGTATCGTCATGACTGTTGTTTATCTGTTAATATGGATGCAAATTTAGTTTTTTACTTACTGCGACAGTATGGGCGACTTTTTTCGTTAGCGTCCATGTGTCTGCTTTCATTTTCATGGCCAGTTGGTATATCACTTCACTCACTTTTACCCAAGTGGCCATCAAAATGGAAGCAGACACATGGACACTAACGAAACAAGCCACCCATACTGCCACAGCAAGTAAAAAACTAAATTTGCATCCATACCGACAGATAAACAATAGTCATGGTGATACATTAATGCGTGTTCCATCTTCTTGTCACAGAGCCAGCACCCAGCTTTATGCTATAAATCCGTTCATCATAAGAAAAACCTGACGTAGACAAACACAAACGCGATGATTGGTCAGAAGCCATAGCTCACTTACACTGGTGTTGTTACGCTCTTGGAAGTACGTCCTACTTATGTATTAGATATACTATTTCTAAGTTACGTTAAATGAAACTTTAAGATATTCAAATGTATTAACAGCCATCAACATTTTTCTTAAGCACGCTTTAGCTATGTGGTTTTTATTTCAAAAATCGTGTACAGTTACAGCCTCTGCAGTATTGGGCTCTGATTGTCGCACTTTTAATGCGCAGTACGAAAATGGCTGAGGCTGCTTTCTGTTCCGTAGTGAAACACGTTCGTGGCACACGATTAAAAAGAGCCGAGAAATAGGTTGTTCTTAATGTTTTTCATGTCCGCCCGTCGTGGTCTCGCGGTAGCGTTCTCGCTACCCGAGCACGGGGTCCCGGGTTCGATTCCCGGCGGGGTCACGGATTTTTCCTGCCTCGAGATGACTGGGTGTTGTGTCGTCATCATCATCATTCATCCCCATTACGGTCGGAGGAAGGCAACGGCAAACCACCTCCATTATGACCTTGCCTAGTAAGGCGGTGCGGGTCTCCCGCATCGTTCCCCTACGCTCTGTAAAGAAGCATGGGACTTCATTTCATTTTTTTTCAATGTTTTTCATAAATTTACGGAGATAATCGGCATTGAACTTTTCCCAGCGTTGTATATAATGCAGTTAATACATGAACCCACATTGAACATGTAGTGCAGTCGATAGCGTAATGGAATGTGCTCTAAATGCAGTTATTCGTGCGTTGGTTCAGATTTCCCCAGTATCCTTTTTCTCCTAGTTCAATTTGAAATACCTACATCTCGTAATTATAAAACTCATCATCATGTTTTATGAATAATGCTCGTCTTCTTGTTTCTAATTACATATTGGACGCAAAATTCCTGTTTCCATTTCAAATACAAATTCTTAATTATCGATGTTTTTTATGAAAGACTGTTCATAAAAGTTGTTTAAATTAAGAAAACATAATTTAATTTTTAAGGCAAAAATGAAAAACCAAATCCTCTTTATTTGGACTATGTCCATCGTTTTATACCACAGAGGTAGATCAGTACCATAGAAACATGAAAAACAACCATTTTCACAACATCGAGCACATCATACAAATGCTGCATTGTACCATTTGGTACTGTACCATTACAATATGAACCCAACAGAACTGCTCTGGAACCAAGCTGCGGGATTTGGGCCGAGAAGTAGCAAGACTTAAGCTGTCAGACGTACTGAAACTAACGCACACATCTTTTTCACACACTCACTTTCGAACTCTGGCGGGATATGGAACGGCTCGTCAGAAAACAAGAAGAGAAAATGCTGCGCCTGGTTGCATTCTCGGATTCGGATAAGGAAGCAGCTAAGAGATAACCAGACGACTGACTGTAAGTAATACCTTCAGTGGCTTCATTATTTAACTATACGGTGAAATCCTTCAATACTCTCTTACCTTACACACAGCTTATGCAGAAAAATTACCCTGTGGTTAAGTCAGGAATTTTCAACATTCTTGTTTTTAATTACAGTAATATGTTAGCTAAAAACGATAACGTGTTGTGGTTTTTGTCTAGTGGCTAAGGAGCGTATTGTGGGAGATTTGCAGTGTATTATTTCATTCTGCTTAAAAATTAAATGGCTCGTCTCTTTTTACGTGTGAATTGCAGCTGGCCACGTCACTGCAGACTAGCTGTACCAGCTGACCGGCCAGTGCTGTCCAAGTTAAATGCGCCGGTAAACCAGTTGTCCTGTATTATAGCTAAGTCTATGTGCGCGTAATGCACAGCACAAAACGTATCCTTATTATCGTACTTGACAGTACTCGAGACAGCTTGGCTGCAGTCCCACGTGAAACGAAAATCCAATGTGGTTTCAGCAGACGCGGAAGAATACATAGTGCAATGTTAACATCAGGTTTATTCTTATGATGAACGGATTATAGAAATATGATGAAACTTCCAGAAACCATCTGGAGATGAACCTGAAAAGGTTCAAAAACCGGTTCATGGAATGATAAATAATTATTCAAAAAAGTGGTTGCAGTTTTATATATTTACAAGGCTATATCTGTCAATGAGTAATATGAAAATTCTTTTAGAGCAGCAACTGTTAGTTCTGATGTTATACTGTTAATATTTACAGTTGCAATCGTATAGTCTTGCGCCATTTTAATTTCGTCTTAAAAGAGAAAAATGCAAAAGTCGACAAGAAAATAAATAAGTACTCCAATAATAAAGAAGTATATGACTACATGAACAAATAAATGGAAGTTAATAAATCATAAATAAATCCCGCTGTCATTGAAATTTTCAATAATATATTCTCGAATAAACATCACTTGAGTTTTAAATTACTTTAGATGTCTCTTTTCGGTGTTGATTTCATCAGAACTGAGGGGGTTTGTGCCACTAATGTGGTCTGAATTCCTCTCTTGAGATGCTTTCTTAACTATCTCATAATGTAAATTTTTAGGCTTCTTGTTGTACTTCTCACGTTTTTGTTTCTCTTGATTACCAGATATTTGGATTTGGTTGTGATTTGATCTTGCGTTGATCAACGTCTTGAGTCACCGTGTTTGCCTTCGAAGTGTCCTAGTCTGGCACTGTTTCCATAGTGATGGGCGTCTTGAGTCACTGTGTTTGCCTTCGAAGTGTCCTTGTCTGGCACTGTTTCCATAGCCATCGCAACAGTTTCGTTGTTCTTCTTGGCTGTTTATTTCCTTTTGTAGTTTCCACTGGACTGTTTGGGACTTATTTCTGTATTTCAACAAGAACCCTTAGGCTGTTTCTGCTTTATCATTTGTAGTTCTTCTGAGAACGACGTCCTTATCACAGTTTCACGCATTATTTTGTACCGACCGGGTTGCCTCTGCTGATCTCGTAAGTACCACTCATGTGCTCTCTGTTTCCACGGATTTGTCAGCATTACACTGTTTCTGTTTACGGGCGGAGTGTGATCGGGAGGAGTCGTCATCTTAACAGTCATTTGTTTCTAGCGGCTTCTTTTTGTTTTGCAGATGGCATTCACGGAGATGCGAGCCGTGAGTTGTCTCTGTTTCTAAGGGAGAAAAATCTTTTTCAGATTTGATGAGCATATCAGAAGTAGCTACTATGTCACTAATAACCGTGGTATTTCGTTGCTCGACAAAACATCACCGAGTGTAAGTTTTTTCGCTGAGTTAAATTATTTTTCAGTACAAGAACACGGCGTAGACAGTCTTGTCGGAAGCCGCCTGAACCACTGCAAATGTGAAACGCCGGGACATGACCAGAACATAAAATGTGAGCTTTGTGACCATGCACAGAAATGTAAGAGAGAATATTTGCCTTTATTTTCATTTCTACTGCTGGATACCGTTGAAGCATTGCAGTTCATACGGTCTTGACCATCCTTCATTAATTATAGATTTCACCTCTCCGTATTTAGAATGAGTATCTTTAATTAACCGATTATTAACTTCGATCGGGTCGTTCAACACTCTCACAGTTTTATATACGTTATCAGCTTTTTACACAGAGACATTACTTTTCAATCTGTCTTTGTGCACAGATTCAGCTACGCTACCCCACTTCCCCAACTTCTTGTCAGCCGTCACCGGACTAAGAAATTTAAGAAAGACACAGTAGATATCAGAATTAATTGCGTTGTGTGTACAGAATGCTCGTTTATTGCAGTTAGCTCCGATAGGGTGACGTAGATTTCCGGGGCGGTAGGTTCAACTGGGAGAGTTTCCTTCTCGAATGAGAACACAAGAGTATTTTTTCGTACAGTGTCAGCGGTTGTCTTCAGTGTCGAACAATATCCGCTCACAACCGAAATTTCTCCAAAACACGAAGTGTGGATCGGATGAACACACTAACAAGACTATTCACCGTCTTGACAGCTCGAGCCGGAATGCTCCACACGGCTGTCGCAGACGAACTTGTTTGCTGCTTGTTGAGATATTTTGTTTGTCAGTTAACACAGTTTAACGTTGAAATGTTAATAATATAACTACATTTTCAATTATTTTTGAGATCTATCTGAATTATTAGCGTTGTTTGGTTGCTAGCTAGATACTACGCCCTACGTCACAAGTACGTCTATGTTGTAACAGTGATGGTTCTGGTATTCCAGTAGCAACAATGAATTGCAGTCTTCAAAATTTTGACTTCATTTAATGTCGAGCAAGACCTTTGTAATCTAAGCTGATCTCTGTGACTAAAATAACTCTATATGTGACGCTGAATCGCGTATAGTGCAAAGGAAGCCGGCCGGAGTGGCCGAGCGGTTCTAGGCGCTACAGTCTGGAACCGCGCTACCGCTACGGTCGCAGGTTCGAATCCTGCCTCGGGCATGGATGTGTGTGATGTCCTTAGGTTGGTTAGGTTTAAGTAGTTCTAAGTTCTAGGGGACTGATGACCTCAGAAGTTAAGTCCGATAGTGCTCAGAGCCATTTGAACAATTTTGCAAAGGAATCGGTAGTGTTTGGTTAGTGCTCTGTGTGAAACGCTTGTACATCGTTAGCAGTCATTAGCATCGTGGTGTGTGTGTGTGTGTGTGTGTGTGTGTGTGTGTGTGTGTGTGTGTGTGTGTTGCTTCTTGTGTTATCATGTGTGATGAAATACAAAATGAAAGGGCCAGATACAAGATTTTGGATCCAAACACAACAAAAGAGTCGTACAAGGTGAACCGAACAATTGATATAGTAGGCTGTCAGCGGCGGTCGTTTGGCCGTCACATCGAGCGCTGTGATTGGAGGAAACCAACTCCAGCCCGTGAACTGTCAACTGTCAAGTAAATTTAATCCGACTATAGTGCCCAATAATACCAAAGAATCTGAGAGAGAGATCTTTGTAAAAATTGATAAAACATCAAACTTAACTAAATGGTCTGAACTGCTTAGGAGGAGAGCTGCCAGAATATTGGTAAAGTCAGTCGAGTTATGGATGTGATGTGAGCATCTTCATCAATGGTCTCAGCAAAAAAGCAACATGTTTGGCTAAATCATATGTAACAGCTCGAATGTTGCTCACTTTTGAATGTAAAGGTAGACTTTCTTTACGAATTTTTAGAAGGTCTTACTGTCTTCACACAGCACAACCATGTGGTCTTAACCTCTTATTGATCTATTGAGGGAAGGAGGGGAAATTCAGGAATATGGAAGTTTTAGTCGCACACGTATAGGGTCGTAATCAGTCCTCCTGGTATGACTTACAAGGGAACCTCCCCATCGCACCCCCCTCAGATTTAGTTATAAATTGACACAGTGGATAGGCCTTGAAAAACTGAACACAGATCAATCTAGAAAACAGGAAGAAGTTGTGTGGAACTATGAAAAAATAAGCAAAATATACAAACTGAGTAGTAAAAGTGTAAGATATGCAACATCAAGGGATATTTAAGCTGAAGAGCGCCGTGGTCCCGTGGTTAGAGTGATAAACTGCGGAACGAGAGGTCCTTCGTTCGAGTCGTCCTTCGAATAAAAATTTTACTTACTTTATTTTCGCAAAGTTACGATCTGACCGTTCATTCATTGACGTCTCTGTTCACTGTAATAAGTTTAGTGTCTGTGTTTTGCGACCGCACCGCAAAACCGTGCGATTGGTAGACGAAAGGACGTGCCTCTCCAATAGGAACCGAAAACATTTGATCGCAAATTCATAGGTCAACCGATTCCTCCACAGGAAAAGACGTCTGAAATATTCTATACGACACTGGTGACGGCATGTGCGTCACATTACAGGAATATGTTGTCGACCCACCTAACTTGCACACTTGGTGAATGGGTAAAAAGATTCTTCTACCTTGCCCGATTTAGGTTTTCTTGTGGATGTGATAATCACTCCCAAAAAAGTGATGAAAACATAAGAGTTTCTCACATAAACGGCAACAAATGAATGCAACAGTTTCACAGTCGCACAGTTTTCCCTGTGCTCTGTCAAAACATCCGTTTTTAACGTTTTCAAGTTTTTCCGTGTGTAGACCGTCAAATCCTGCATGTGTCCAAGCAAATCTGAACATGTCCTGGAATTTTGGAGACCGAAGTTGATCATGTCTGAGTGCATGAACTTTGATAATTGTCTGAAAATAAAAAATTAAAACTTTTCACTCGAGGGTTCAATCCTCATTGAACCAGGTACCTTCCGCTCCGTAGTTGCTCAAGGTAACCACGGGACCACGGTGCTCCTCAGTGTACACGTACCTTGATGTGGCTTATCTCGCACGGACTACTCAGTTTGTATATTTTGCTTATTTTTTTCATAGTTCCATACAACTTCTTCCTGTTTTCTCGATTGATCTGTGTTCAGTTTTTCATGGCCTATCCCTGTGCCAACTTACAACTGAATCTGAGGGGGGTGCGATGGGGAGGTTCCCTTGTTAGCAGAACATCTTGCTTGCGGGTAAATGCTCATATAACATATGCAACTCCGCTGATTTTATCAATATACTGGTGGCTCTCCCACTAAGCAGTTTACTTAGCTTTGAAGTTGTATCACTTTTTACAAAGTCCACCTCGCAGATATTTAGACACTAATTGATATTACATTTCATGTGGACATTCCTGCTTTGTTTCAGCACAATCTTTCTTCAACCTATTCAATGTTCAACGAAGAATATTCTGAAGAGACTGATGGCGACGGCATGGGCAGCCCTCTGTCTGTCTTGGTGGCCAACCTTTTTATTGAGGATTTCAAGGAGAGAGGGTTTGAATCAGCTGCCCTTAAACCAACCGTATTTTGGAAGTATTTGGGCGATACCTTCATAGTGTGGCCTATTGGAGAAGAGAGATTAATAAAGTTTCTGTTTCTCGGGTTCATTGTGCTACTAGAGACAGATGGTTGTCTGCCGTTCTTGGATGCCTTGATTAGAGAAAATAGTGATGGCTCTCTGGGGAATTTAATTTATCATAAGCCCACTCATGCTCATCTGCGTTTACGAGTGTCGAGTTGTCGTCATCCTTCACAGACTATGAGTGTGTTTAGAACAATTGCACACAGAGCTCACACTGTGTCAGATATGGACAGTTTGCCTAAAAATCTCTCCCACCAAAAGAAAACGGATATTCTACCGTGCATATTAACAAACAACTATCGGGTGAAACCAATAACTAGGAAGTGGATAAAGAGAAAAACATGCAGACTCTTCGTTTAAGACAGCAAGAATCCTCCATTAAATTCAGGTGACATTGGTTTTCCGCCCACCATATGAGGTTGCAGATCTTCTGGGATCAGTGAAGGACTTTTTTTATTGTGAATGGTCCGAATTTACAACGTATCTTGCCAGTGTGGCATGGTTTACACAGGTCAGACGACATGCACCGCGAAAGAACGCTGCGCTGAACATTAATGCTGCACTCGCCTTTTGCAACCAAGCAAGCCCACTATTACCGAACACTATATTTCCAGTGGTCTTCAATGGAATATTATAAATAAACGATTCTGCACCAGAGTAACATCTTTTTGGGACACCATTAGGAAATAATCCGTGGACATGCGCCTGAAAATTTTTAAATTCACAATATTATTGACGTTATTGATAGGAAAATCCTTCTTTCTTTGTTTCAGGAACTGAATACAAGATAGGTGAAGTGCTGCCACGAGATACAGGAACATGTCTGGAATGTGTGTGTGATTCTGAAGCAAGGGTCACCTGTTCTCCCAAAAACTGTGCAAGCCATGACGATTTTCATGCCGCCAACAGTCTTGACATGTTTGATGTTGATACATTCTAGGACTAATATTTGCCTAATATTCTTTCAGATAGCCAACATATGTAGTGCTACAAGTGTGTATGTTGTATCTGAACTGCCTTTCTGTAAATCTTTCAACAGAGTTTAATAAGTGTGTATGTGGTACAATATTGTTCCAGTCACATTATGTGAGTTTAAAATGGCACTAATATTCAATCTGTTCTCCTAGAACATCACTCAGTGTACAATGGATATAGCACTGAGACATGTTCAACTGCCTTATGACATCATTGTATGTAATATATATAATTAATGAATGGTACATACAAATCAGGCACAATTATTCATTCTTTAGCTACTTCTCGAAAGTCAGAATGATTATAAGTATAATTTTCTTCAGAACAAAGGTCTCATCATTAACCAGAAAAGTCATTTACAGCTCATTCCATCAAGCAACCTTTCGCAACAGTAAGGACTCAGACAATGTACACATAATGCAAAAATTCTCCAAAATATGCTATTATAACAATGGCACATTTAAGTTGCTTTCAGTAAATAGATTGTGAATAAAATCTCTTAAAGCATCAGTTTTGACAATGTATTTTATGTGTACAGACTCTCAGTAACTTTAAAGAGACAGGTAAAGTCAGTCAGTAATGAAACTATTGGGCTACTGCATAACCTGCAAGCTGTTAACTGACCAACATCAGACAGTCTCTACTTCTTATTTTCATAGTGCTCTTTCTATGTTGTCAAATCTCTGAAATGTCTGACAATACAATGCTATAGACAATCTGACGTTTGGCATTTAGCAATGGTCACAGAAAAGACTTATTTCAACATCATAAATGATCATCACAATTTCAAATGATTTTTCAAGTATGTACACATTCTGTAAAGTAACATTTCTTACAACTAAATAAAATTCTCATTTTAAGAACTTTTTATTGGATAACACCAACATGAAACTAAACACCGGTGATGCAGAAAAAGTGGAAATGTAGCATATGACTGGTTACAACAAAAACTCCAATATTTACAACTGTTATTTGCAGTACTGCTGGTTATGTTTGGATTTCAAAATGTTCATTGAAAATGCTTATTCATAATCAGTCATACAACTATAGACTTAATTTTGTCACTGTCATTTGATAATCAAACTTTTGAAAGCAACTGTATCATTTGTCTATGACATTAAAACCAACTGATAGGCACATCATTTTCACGTGGATTCCAAAAAAAATGTATTTTATTCAGTTTTACAAATATAATGTTTTGACATTCACAGTATGTTTTCGTTTGCAAGCATTGTTACTCTGAATTTTTTAATGATAAATCATTACATAAACATGAAAATATAGAAAATAAAGTTTTAAGTAGCATTACACTTATAGCAGTCATATTCACTACTCTGGAACTGTTTTTTGTCAGAAATGGTACTAAAACCAAATACATCTAATTCTCAAAAATACTGTGCTGTTAGTTCACAAAGGTTTATTACCAAGTTAACAAACACAGTTACAGTTTCTTCATGATTTTCCAGAGTTCATCATTTCCATTACTTGTTCCATACACCACTATGCAAAAGTGTGACATGGAGTAATACTATTTTACACTTATCAGTATAAAATAAAAAATCTATTACTATTAGACCTATTTTACCAAGTAGAGGAAGGAAAGACAAAAGGACCAAATAGACTTCAGAATTATTTTGTTATATGGAAAGTGAGGTACATTTGAAAATAGGATGTTTATACCATACCATAACAATCTTAAATTAGATCATTTCCATATACTTCTTTTGTAGAATACAAACAGTACTAGAAATAAGATCAAAATTCTGTTTTAAAGTGCAATCTGAGAATAAAAGTTGTCGAAAAAACTAAAAACCTGAAATATTTATCGTGAAATCTTTACAGTGTCTGACTTTTGTGCCAAAGTGTTTACCAGTAGTATAAGGTAGTGTTTTCTCAAAATGAATGTTCACTATAATGAAACTGGGCACACTCACTGAAGCAGATGTCATCTTAAAAAAATAGACTTTTATCAATATCATATTTGAATAGAATTACTACATTTAGTTCTCCGATCACATGAAGATATGCTTTTATTGAAACACTTTTATGAAGATCCAAGATTTTCGCTGTATTGGTGACTGCACAACATCACAGTTCTTCAAACTGAAAATACACTTCAAAAAAAATTTAAACAAAAATGTTAGCATTTCAGAGATCTTGACTTTGTTGCAGTTCCTGAAGAAACAATAATACACATCATCAGCAGCTCATATTTTCAGTGAGGGCAGCAATGTAGCGCACATGCTTGAGGACAATATCAGTGAGATAGTACTTCATTGATTCACAGGCCTAATTTGCAATTTACCTTCAAGTACTACAAGCATTTATATACATTTCATTTTATGTAAATAGCAAATATTTACAAACTTGTATAATATCTTAATCAAAATAATGCATTTAAAATATGTAACCCCTGAAAGCTACATTTGACTTAGCTGAATGCACAGATTTTACTTATAATGCTGTAAATATGTCTCCTACAGAACTTTTCTCGCATAAAAATAGGCATATAGCAGCTTTAAGGAAGATTTTAATTATGAGAAAACATAACAATGTAAAATATGTGTAGACACATGAAAAATGCAGATACCGTTGGTGATAATTATTTTTTAGAACTTTAATGTAGACATTAGTAGCAAAAAGCTGCTAACAATCATAAATGCAATTTACATATAACTTATCAAAGATTCTGGTTTAAATCTCAGTTTCAGAAACAATGCCAGAAATATTGAAGAAGGTAAATTTTTTGCTATAAACATCACACAGACTTCTCAGATTATGACGTGATATATGTACAATTTCGAAAAACTGATTTTCAAGAAAGTAAAGGACTTTTAAAGTATTACACTTCAATGTTTTAGATAATTTGTGATGTGCATACTAACATATATATATATACTATATGAACCAATCATACATAGTTCAGTATGACAACAATATGTTTCATTTCAGGAGATATAGCTTAAGAAACATCATTAATAGCAAAATGACTAAGAGTCTACCTAATCCTTAGCTGTAGCACGAAATACATAACATAATATTAAGTTATTTAAGTACAGCCAGATACTCAAGAACTAATCCTCAAATATTTCACATGCTCTTAAGAGTTGATAGATGAGTTTGTGAATTCTTGTGTATATGATATCATTAATTCGATTGGAGAGTTTTTATCCAAGGCTATACCAGTGTGCTACATACTTATTAATGGTTGTTAATTGTTTACTGGCAGAGATTTATAAATACTAAATGATGGAGATAACATTTCTTAGGACAGATTTCCTGCATTTCATTCAATGTGAGATATGTGAAGAAATGATTAATGTGATGATATTTATATGACATAGAGCAGTGATAAGAAGTCATTTATTTTGTTGATGCCTAGTAATTTAGAGCTGTCTCTTTTGATATTGAATAAAAACAATAAACTCTCATTGGTGCAGATTATTTTAAAATAAAAGGTAGAGACATCAGTGAATCATTCTTTAGCAACAGTATTGATGCAACATTATGATCACTCATATCATTCATGTGAAGGTAGCGTAGGGAATAATTCGAAAAGAAAACAATATTATATTTGAAGTTGGTGTTACTGGTGCATCTACTGCTCTTTGTGAGCTAGCCACTTGTCATATAAGACATATAATTTGTATATAAAATGTACAAGTTATTAGCATGCAGTCCTTGATTTTTATAAAGATATATAAAATGATTGAAGATAACTACAGAAAATTATTATATATTTTCAAATATTTTATTATCCTGTGGTAGTATGTCAGTTAACTGTAACCTAGAAGACAGAATTTTTTTCTTTTGTAGAAAAAAATATTTCAGAATCAGTGCATAATTTAGTTAATATACCAATAGTTAAAGTAAAAGATTAATTTACTAAAAAGTAAGAGTGAGTGATACTTTTTCGTTTAAAGGGAGTGTACTGAGTAATATAAGTAACTTAGTAAGTAAAATATGTAGCTGTAGAAATTATTTCATGTAGTTATGATGCATATATAACATGCAAATATAACAACAGTCTATGTACTCTCAAACTATGGAATCAAAAAACCACTTTGTAATGCTAAAATTGCTTGACATTCTGTCTTTCATACAATAAGCAGCACCATGTTAAAACTTCTTGAATTGTACATTATAGTATTATGTCCATTGCTATATTATGTTCCTGCAAATAGTGTTGGTAAAGTTATGAGAGGCACTAAGTAACTGTGAAGGAACTGTGACATTATAATGTAATCCAGATGTCTTCCATAATTCATAAGTTGCTGCTATTGTATTATCTTTCATTAATATGTATATTACGTTTTACACTATGTTTTCAGACTTTCGATATTGTAACACTACTGAATAAACAAGTTTTAAAGCTGATATACATTTCATAAACAAATGAACTGTGCAGTTCTTAGTGCACGTTCATCATTCTAAGGTAGGTATTGTCTTCTTCTCCTGGAAGATACTACAAGTTCTTTATGAATTTATATTTCAAGGTGATACTTTTGACTGAGGTTTCGTTTTTCACTAGTAACTAAAATTCATTGATTTAAATCTTAACCATCAAAGTTTTATGCAGAAGTATTTCATATGTATCTAAAACAAATAACAATTCTGAATTACATAACCAGATGTAATTCATAATGTACTTGTTTCTTTCGACATAGTACTTATAACGAAACTTTGAAAGGATGCTTGCTCACATGTGTCTACATGTACACAAGTGATTTTATTTTATCTGATTATGACATGTCTCATTTCATTTTAAGTTTCGAAACATGTCAAGATATAAAAATTATTACATACAAGTACAGGAGAGTAATAAATCAGTCAAAGATCGAGAATTCTAGGGGATTGCTCAAAGACAGGAACTGGTTACATGTTTACAATACTTCTGACTCAAATGGAAAACAAAGAGTATCCATTCATAAAGTTACTGGAAAACTGTTTTCCCATAAAGGTAACTCAAACGAAACAGGAGTCTAAAAATAAACCATGGATGACACAAAGAAAAAAAGATATCATGTGGGACCAAAAGGTGACTGTACCTAATATCAGGAACAGTTCTGATGTTAGCATTGTAATGCTTTCAAAGAACACTGCAACATATTGAAGCCAACACTCCTGAAATCTGAGCAGCTTTATTACGAGAAAAAGATAATTACAACAGGCAACAAAATAAAACTATATGGGATATAGCGAAGACAGAGGCAGACGGGTCCAGAAAGGATGGGGAACAGACAACTCTAAAAATAAACAAGACATTGGTAACAAGTGGATGACTGTTGCAAACCTCTTAAACAAGTACTTCGTTTCTGTTGCTGGCAGCTTGGGATTATCAGGTCAGTAAACAGTACAATGGAATATCTGAGACCAGTCTCTACAAACAACTTCAGTAAAATGGAAATAACAGTAATGTCTCCTAAAGAACAAGCATCCATCGTAACATCCTTAAAAATCAAAGTATTCTAGTGGTTATGGTAACATATCAATGAAGTTAATCAAAGAGTGCTCATGTCATGTGAGTCCCATCTTACGTAATTTGTGTAATCAGTCTCTTAGCAGTGGAACATTTCCAGATTGGCTGAAATATGCTGAAGTTAAGCCTCTTTACAAGAAGGGGGTTAAAGAGATACTGTCAAACTAGCGACCAATTTCAGTTTCTTCTAAAATATTTGAAAAGGTTGTGTTCAAGGATCTTCTTAAGCATATGTCACAAATAATATATTGTCCAAGTTACAGTTTGGATTCCTTAAGGGTTCCGCTATAGAAAAGGCCTATTTATTACAGTGAGAATGTACTCATTTTATTAAATAACTAATTAGAGGCTACTGGTATTTTCTGTGACCTGTCAAAACCCTTTCACTGTGTGAATTACAGCACTCTCTTAAGTACGTTAGAACATTATGGTGTCAAAAGCAGTGCCATAAAATGTTTTGAGCGTTATCTAACTAACAGAAAGCAGAGGGTGTCATTGCGAACTTCGTTGTGAAGTTGGCATCTGAAGGGGGCTGTCGAGGATGAAATACACTGCTGGAAAAAAATTTGTAACACCCTTAAGGACAAGCTCATTTTATTGACATGTGAGGTGACAGACAATTCATCATTGCAGCTGTATATGATAACAAATTCAGACCAAATGAAACACACATCAAAGTAAAGGTTGCTCAAAATATAGCATCAATACACAACATATTCCTGCTGTGGCAATGCAGGTGTGTATTCTCAGAAGGAAATATTCTAAAAGGTGACGAAATGGATATTGCAACAGATTGTCCCAAGTATCTTGCACCTTCTGTCGCAATTCAGCAGTGGTTCTTTCAAGCCCTGAAGAACAGGTAAGTTCCTGCAAACACCAAATGTGAGCACGAGTTGTAACTGAAGGCCCAACCACTAGGAATACTGGGATGTGTCCTATGTGTCATGGGTGAATACACTCCAAAACAGACAGTTCACCAGGCCTTACACATTCTAACACAGACGTCATCTGAGTAATCGGTTGAACTTCACAACACTTGAAGAAATTTACTAACTTAATAACAAGTTTCTGTCAACTTTAGAATGCTGACTACTTAGCTTTTATAATGGCAATCGCTACCACGTTGAAGAAACTGTACATTGGGCTGCTTAATCCACTTCCAGATAGTCCTGAGAAGTTAATACTGAGGACCTGGTGTTTCAAATAAAAGTCAACCCCAGAAAATACTCATTTTGACAGTTGTGTATTTTCTCAAACAACATGGTTACACAGACCTTTTGTCACAGAACAACTACACAATCTGAATTTTTTCTGTATTTGTACTGCTTATACACTTTCTCGACAATACATGCTCTTTTGCTAACATTATTTACTAAATAGATACATTAAACCGCAATTAGAAAGTTTCATTAGAAAAATATTGTTCAACACAATTTTGAGGTTAACATATGTTCCCGTTTTTAACGATTACACTTTCAAGTATTGGTTTTCAGTTTTGAGACGAAACTAAAGTGATGAAATGCACTAACAATAATTGACACAAAATCACAGATTTTGTATTAATTTCTGAGTAACTTTTGTGCAAACATAAACTGGAGAATGTTGCAGACCGTGGAATAAGATTACAAACTTCACATTTTATACAGACATATTAATTACAGGTTTTCTGAGTCTGCCATCTTTTATAACATGATTCCCTAAGATCCTATGTGAGTACTCGCATCTAATGTCGTGAAACATTTCGAATTAGTAATTTTGCTTCACATAAAATAATAGAATTTCAGTAATTAATTTTCTAATTATGTACAAGCTGTAATTTGATGCTAACATTATCACGACATCTTCACTCAAATTCCTGATTCCAAAATGATGGATTATTGGTAATTACAGATTCCAGCTAATTACTTTTACTTTGCAGGCTTGTAAGCTAAGTTCATGAGGTATTAATTACCATAGGATCATAAATTATGGAGCAAAAGATGTTTCATTACATACTATGTTCTGTGTAATGTGGTTTGGGTAGTATACCAAAAATCTATCGTGAGCACTATTGAGCAATTCATAAAGTGTCCATCACTAAGTCCTATTACACAACATCCTCATCATCAGTTCCATGTAAGAGATTGTGTCTGAACAAGTACCAAAAAAGTTAAATAACCAATGATATAACAAATACTTACACAAACTTTTATTAATTAATAAACCTACCAGTTTTCAAAATGTAAAAGCAAAGAGGTTCCAGAATTATCAAGCTCTAATCTATCATTTACAAAATATTGCAAAATCGTCAGTCATAGCTGCCACTTACAACAGATAGCAAAATTCTCAAGTTCTAGCCTACTATTTACAAAATAATGCAAAGATGATGGATGGATGGATGGAGAGGGTTGTATGAGCGCACGACGGCAATGTCTTCAGAGCCCGCTCAGTAACAGATTGAGATGGGTGTCAAGAAAATACTCAGAACAGTGAGATAAAACAGAACGTTAAACACAGGTAACAAGCTTGGAAAAATATGTGCCTACCCACACTGAAGCGTGGGACGAAGCATGCCGCCAACAGTAAGACATAGACAACACAGGAAGAAAGTGGTAGAGGGAGCTGAAACAATATAGCAGATGGAAGTGGCCGGCTGACCGCAAGGAAAAAAAGGGGGAGCCAGCCACTTTGCAATACACTAAAACCCCCAGCCTAAAAGTTTCGGCCAGAGTCCAGACACATTACAAAACTTTAAATCCCTAGACACACACATCTCATCATTAGCTAAAACACAGGGCAGATCCACATCAACTTGTGCTTTTGCCCTTGCATCACAATATAAAATGCAGTATGTTAAAATGTGGCGGACAGAGATGTGCACACCACAAACATCACAAATGGGGGATCCTTCCGCAGTAATAGAAAGCTATGTGTGAGAGGACAGTGCCCAATTCGAAGACGCGTGAGGGTCACTTCTTGCCGCCTGAGCAACCGGCAGGAGGAACGCCATGGCCGAGTTATTGACTTAACCAACCGCAGTTTATTGGCCGTCACCGCCAGCCATTCTTCCTCCCACAGCTCCATTCACTTCTTGTGGAGTGCGGAGATGACAGACTGCAAGGGAATAGGACACTGGACCACATCCTGCTCTCTGCAGGCTTCCTTGGCAGCCTGGTCGGCCTGTTCATTGCCCCATATTCCTACATGACCAGGTACCCATCAGAAGGACACCTCCTTACCCCGCCGTTGGAGCAAGTACAGTTGGTTGTATATCAGCTGGACCATCTCCTCAGTTGCGTACAGATTCTGAAATGATTGTAAGGCACTAAGAGAATCGGAGCAGAAGAGAAATCGATTGCCCCGAACACGATTCATCCGCTCTAGTGCCTTCAGGATCGCGTAGAGCACCGCTGCGAAAACAGTACAGGGTGATTCACAAAGAATACCATAACTTTAGGAATTTAAAACTCTGCAACGACAAAAGGCAGAGCTAAGCACTATCTGTCGGCGAATTAAGGGAGCTATAAAGTTTCATTTAGTTGTACATTTGTTCGCTTGAGGCGCTGCTGACTAGGCGTCAGCGTCAGTTGATGCTAAGATGGCGACCGCTCAATAGAAAGCTTTTTGTGTTATTGAGTACGGCAGAAGTGAATCGACGACAGTTGTTCAGCGTGCATTTCGAACGAAGTATGGTGTTAAACCTCCTGATAGGTGGTGTATTAAACGTTGGTATAAACAGTTTACAGAGAATGGGTGTTTGTGCAAAGGGAAAAATTCTGGACGGCCGAGAACGAGTGATGAAAATGTAGCACGCATCCAGCAAGCATTTGTTCGCAGCCCAGGAAAATCGACTCGCAGAGCTAGCAGAGAGCTGCAAATTCCACAATCAACTGTATGGAGAGTCCTACGAAAAAGGTTAGTTATGAAACCTTATCGTCTGAAATTGGTTCAAGCACTGTCTGCAGCTGATAAGATTAAAAGAATCGATTTCTGTGATTTTATCCTTGCTCAAATGGAAACAGATGAATCTTTCGTTTCAAAGATTGTGTTTAGTGATGAAGCAACTTTCCACACTAACGGGAAAGTCAACCGTCACAATGTCTGTATATGGGGCACTGAGAATCCGCGGGAAACAACTCAGTATGAACGTGACTCGCCTAAGGTGAACGTTTTCTGTGCCATTTCAGCCAATAAAGTTTTTGGTCCCTTTTTCTTCGAAGGTGCTACTGTAACTGGACTACAGTATCTGGAGATGTTAGAGAATTGGCTGTTCCCTCAGCTCGAACAAGAAGCACAACAATTCATATTTCAGCAGGATGGAGCGCCACCACATTGGCACTTATCTGTCCGTAACTACCTGAACGTCAACTACCTGAGGCGATGGATCGGCCGCCAGGCAGCCCGTGACAGACCACTTCATCACTGGCCTCCAAGAAGCCCTGATCTTACCCCCTGCGATTTTTGCTTATGGGAGTATGTTAAGGATATGGTGTTTCGGCCACCTCTCCCAGCCACCATTGATGATTTGAAACGAGAAATAACAGCAACTATCCAAACTGTTACGCCTGATATGCTAAAGAGAGTGTGGAACGAGTTGGAGTATCGGGTTGATATTGCTCGTGTGTCTGGAGGGGGCCATATTGAACATCTCTGAACTTGTTTTTGAGTGAAAAAAACCTTTTTAAATACTCTTTGTAATGATGTATAACAGAAGATTATATTACACTCCTGGAAATTGAAATAAGAACACCGTGAATTCATTGTCCCATGAAGGGGAAACTTTATTGACACATTCCTGGGGTCAGATACATCACATGATCACACTGACAGAACCACAGGCACATAGACACAGGCAACAGAGCATGCACAATGTCGGCACTAGTACAGTGTATATCCACCTTTCGCAGCAATGCAGGCTGCTATTCTCCCATGGAGACGATCGTAGAGATGCTGGATGTAGTCCTGTGGAACGGCTTGCCATGCCATTTCCACCTGGCGCCTCAGTTGGACCAGCGTTCGTGCTGGACGTGCAGACCGCGTGAGACGACGCTTCATCCAGTCCCAAACATGCTCAATGGGGGACAGATCCGGAGATCTTGCTGGCCAGGGTAGTTGACTTACACCTTCTAGAGCACGTTGGGTGGCACGGGATACATGCGGACGTGCATTGTCCTGTTGGAACAGCAAGTTCCCTTGCCGGTCTAGGAATGGTAGAACGATGGGTTCGATGACGGTTTGGATGTACCGTGCACTATTCAGTGTCCCCTCGACGATCACCAGTGGTGTACGGCCAGTGTAGGAGATCGCTCCCCACACCATGATGCCGGGTGTTGGCCCTGTGTGCCTCGGTCGTATGCAGTCCTGATTGTGGCGCTCACCTGCACGGCGCCAAACACGCATACGACCATCATTGGCACCAAGGCAGAAGCGACTCTCATCGCTGAAGACGACACGTCTCCATTCGTCCCTCCATTCACGCCTGTCGCGACACCACTGGAGGCGGGCTGCACGATGTTGGGGCGTGAGCGGAAGACGGCCTAACGGTGTGCGGGACCGTAGCCCAGCTTCATGGAGACGGTTGCGAATGGTCCTCGCCGATACCCCAGGAGCAACAGTGTCCCTAATTTGCTGGGAAGTGGCGGTGCGGTCCCCTACGGCACTGCGTAGGATCCTACGGTCTTGGCGTGCATCCGTGCGTCGCTGCGGTCCGGTCCCAGGTCGACGGGCACGTGCACCTTCCGCCGACCACTGGCGACAACATCGATGTACTGTGGAGACCTCACGCCCCACGTGTTGAGCAATTCGGCAGTACGTCCACCCGGCCTCCCGCATGCCCACTATACGCCCTCGCTCAAAGTCCGTCAACTGCACATACGGTTCACGTCCACGCTGTCGCGGCATGCTACCAGTGTTAAAGACTGCGATGGAGCTCCGTATGCCACGGCAAACTGGCTGACACTGACGGCGGCGGTGCACAAATGCTGCGCAGCTAGCGCCATTCGACGGCCAACACCGCGGTTCCTGGTGTGTCCGCTGTGCCGTGCGTGTGATCATTGCTTGTACAGCCCTCTCGCAGTGTCCGGAGCAAGTATGGTGGGTCTGACACACCGGTGTCAATGTGTTCTTTTTTCCATTTCCAGGAGTGTATGTTTCTTTCATTAAATACACATTTTTAAAGTTGTGGTATTCTTTTTGAATCACCTTGTATATTCATCACGGAGGCGAATCCGGGTAACATGATCAGGGAACACTGCAGAACAGCCAAGGAAATTCTCCTGTTTGGAGCCATCAGTGTTAATGACGGTACAATCGTGATGCACATCTAAAATGTTAAAAAACAGAGACTGTAATGTAAAATCTGATGTACTATCTTTCTTAAAATTAGTCAAATCTAAAATAAGTCTGGGTCTCCGGAGGAGCCAAGGTGGAAATCTGATCCAACCACGACGGAAAACATGAAGACGAGCCATATCCATCGAAGAGAGGCAATCCTGTGCGCGAATCCTATAAGGCCGCGTCGCTCGTTGCCGGTTATGAAATAGCCCTGCCAGAGGAGTCTGAGCGACGGTATGGTATGCAGGTGTGTATGGTGTGGACAAAGTTTTCTACGCCTGGCGCACCGTAAGTAGCCGTCGCCGCATATGAAGTGGCGGTTCACCAGCCTCTGCACAGAGGCTTGGTATGGGGCTAGTTCTGAATGCACCAGTGGCCAACCAAATCCCTTTGTGGTGCACAACGTCCAACATCTTTAAGTAAGAAGGCCTCGCAGACCCACACACCGTGCACCAGTAATCGAGCCGAGGTCGCACAAACTGGAGCAGGCAAGTCCTGTCGGCTCCCCGTGTACTGTGGCGAAGACATTTTAAAATACTTAAAGCCTGAAGCGACCGCCGTTTCAGGTCTTTAAGATGAGGTAAGCACTTAAGCTTCGAGTCAAAAATGAGCCTCAGAAATCTCACCGTGTCTTTAAAAGTAAGGACAGTGTCCCCCATCCTCAACTCAGGAAATGTTAAAATCGAACGAGAACGGTGAAAAAGAACACACACGGACTTCTCGGTAGAAAACTTAAGACCACTCTTCTGCGCCCAGTCATCCAAACGTCTAAGAGTAAGTTGCAACTGACGCGTTGTCGTTGCAAGGCTTGGAGAGAGCAAAACAAAGGGAAATCATCCACAAACAAGGAACATTGGACAGGACTTTTCACTATGGAGGCAATGCTATTAATAGCGATGGCAAAGACAGTCACACATAAAACGCTACCCTGAGGGTCACCGTTCTCCTGCTCAAAGCGGTCAGACAGGACGTCACCAATTCGGTATCTAAAATATCGTGGCGAGAGGAAAGACTGAATAAAAAGAGGAAGACAACCACGAAAACCCCATTCGTGAAGCTGCTCCAGGATGAGACATCTCCAAGTGGTATCGTAGGCCTTCTCAATGTCAAAAAATACACCTAGAAGGTGATGACGGCGTAGGAAAGCTTGTTGTATAGCTGCCTCCAGGAGGGCAAGGTTATCGAAGGTGGAACGAAACCCCCTGAACCCACACTGAAAGCGACTAAGGAGTTGCCGGGATTCTAACATCCACAGAAGGCGGCGGTTGACCATCCGCTCCAAAGTCTTTCCCATGTAACTAGTGAGGGCAACACTACGGTAGCCACTCGGGCTCGTGCGGTCTTTCCCAGGTTTTAAAAAAGGAATTAAAACTGCCTCACGCCACGAGTCAGGAAAGTGACCTGACACCCAAATGGCATTAAAAAGTGCGAGGAGGATTTCTTTGTTGCACCTTTTGAGGTGCCGCAGCATACTGTAATGAATCCTGTCGTGATCAGGGGATGTGTCACGAGCGACAAACAATGCAGAATCCAGCTCCAACATAGAAAATGGGCAGCAAGAACTCTATGGCGCTGGAAACACGGATCCTGACTGTTTGTTGCAGTAACCATGGCAAAATACTGTGCCATAGTCTGGGCAATTCAAAGATGAATAGGTTTCAGCTGAATAACCACTTTTTTAAAAAAATCTGAATATTTACGTAGTGAAGTCTCTCTTTACAAATTACGCACAGATATGTGTAATGAAACTTAGCTTGGGCGTCTTCTTTTGTCCTCGACCAAGCTGGAACATCTAGTAGATTTCCACAGTTGCAGTCTGTCTGTTCCACAAATGGCTGTCAGAGTTTTTCTTTTATTGTTAGCACCATCACTGCAATAGCACAGTCCACTACGAGTGCACAATATTACATGTTAAGTCTGGGTTGGGATGAGCACACAGGGACGTAGGATAAATTTTGGTAAATATTCATGTGAAAAAGTAATTGGTAATACATGAATAAGAACATAATTTATGACCAGTAGTGGTATTATAGTCACAAAATATTTAAATTCTTACCATCATTTATTCTCTATTTGTTGCTATAGGAATTTTTATCTGTTTTTCTGACTGTGTTCTTGTCTTTGGATGTTGTCTTTCATCAAAGTTGTGGGTAGTTCATTATTTCAAAAGCTTCTTGTAATGTCCCTATGAAATGTAATGTTATTGTAATATTCTGATTGCAAGTACCAGCGATGATGTGCTACCGTAATTGAGACGACAATGCACTTTGCTTTGAAAATAGAGCATCTATGCTTTTTGTAATTGTTGGAGACAGGAATGCCGATTGGAGATTGTTTTTGGGAGGTCAGATAAGTTTGCATATAGACGTAATTTGAAGTGCAGAGGAGATACAACTTGTAATCGCAAATTACCACGTATCAAAAATTTATTTTTGTGAAAAACAAGGTACATATGATCTACGAACTTTTACTCGATGTTGGATCCCCGGACCTTCATAAGACGATTACTGGGCGAATCTTCAACTATCACGGTCCGAACGACACGCATCATTTCGTCGTCGGCTTGTGTGTTCAAAACGTTCCCTAAGCGACCAGTTTGTTAGTCAGAAGATATCACACTGCCACTGTTGTTCAACCTTCTCATTCTGAAAGCGTTTCCAGAACATCTTGCGGCGATTGTGAGTACTTTAGCTACCAAGAGAGACGGAGTCTTCATCGCGAGTTGTAGCAGTTTTCTCCGACTTAGCCTGGCGTTCTCTGAGAACTGGAGGTACGGAAACCTCCGACCGCCAACTCATCCAGTACCTAAAACGTTCTCTCCTTACAGCAGACATGAAGAAAAAATATTCACCTATAGTCAAATTTTTTCACAGATTTTTGTATTAGGCAAGTAAAAAATTTTAAAATGCATGCATCTAGGCAAAAGAAATCAAAAGAGTTTAAATGCAATACCTGTCTTATCTGTATCAAAGTCAAAGGTCAAGTTAGCTAATGTTTTCTTTACTATGTAGCGGTTCATTATATTCATATGCTACATAGATTTATTCTTGCGCTACTTGCAGGCTTTATTCTTACTTGTCTTATGACAATTTTTCAAAAAATATAATGTCGAATAATTCTACAGTAAGATTTTTCCTAGTTATGGTATTTATGGATTCATGTTAAACACAAGAAAATTTAGGACAAAGTTTTCTGTAAACAAGACCAGTAAATCTTTCTGAGTTAAGTACTAATTGTTTTCATTACTTGAACTAACCATGACAGTAGGTGATAATTACACTGACCAATTTACAGAATGAGGGGAAGATGCAGCACGGATAAACCAAAAAGAAGAAAGTTGCTACATAGCTAGGATATGTAATGCTCGCCAAGCATTTGACATACTCATACAGAGCTTGTAAGTCTTCTTGAGGTATATATGACAATAAATACACATACAGAATAAGGCAAAATTCATACACAAAATTACAGGTTACTATTTACAAAAGGTATGGCCTTTTTTTTCGACAAGTTTTTATCAGTCTTTAGCATTGTTCGATGGCCTATAGGGTTTTAACTCTGTCACATTTCGCAGACCAGTCTGCCAGATCTTGGATACAGAAGTCTATAAGAGCTATGGTTGTTGTTGCCTTGCACTCTGAATGCCCGAATATAAATGTCGAAAACTGATAAGTATTTTTTAGTTTTAAAAAGCATCATATCACCTATTCTGAAGTGTATCGATTTCAGTCTTTTGTCATGTCTCTGTCTCCTAAAATTTCCCTAAGTCTCTCTCCTGATTGCTCATGCACTTGTGTGCTGGGAATTCCACTAGTTGACCAATTAGGTAGGCTTGTCTGCTACTAAACAAAATCTCATAAAGGGGAAAATCCCTGTTCAAGATATCTTCAAACTCGCTTACACAACCAGTTCAGCTGTCATGTATCCTCTTACAATAAGTTTGAAACAACCTCCCTATTTCGCATATGTATCATGCAGCAGGGTTTTCGAAGGGTGGGAAGCCAGATATCAAAATATGGTCTATCCCTTCATCTTCTGTAAATGATTTCCATGATCTAGAAGTGAACTGTGTCCCATTATCAGACAATATCTTTTTCGGTTTTCCTACATTCGTGAAGTAGTCCCTCCTAATTTTCAAGATAATGTTCCTGTTTAGCTGCTTTCTTAAGTGGGTACAATTTTATAAATTTCGAAAATATATCAACATGACAAAGACATAGCGGAAACGATCTTTAGTGTTTGGTAAAGCTCCATACAGATCTGCTGTGACAAGTTCATGTCAGTCTTTTGGCAGAAGATTCTGCATAAAACTTCTGCAAGTTTGATTCGTCACTTTCACACTTTGGTTCTTCTTAGTTCGAAAACAGCTTCCTAACTCTCCTAGCGATATCGTAGAAATAAACATTTTCCTGTATTCTTGTATGCATTTCATGGTGTTCCACAATGCCCAAAGTTTGTATGTATATATTTAATTAAGACATCAATATATTGTTCCAGCCAACATAATCTCCGAAAGTCACTGTCAGTACTGTTTTGCCCAAATAAAATCTACTTTTATCCTTTATAATACTTTCCTACTTTTTCAGATAACTGTTAACGAGCTTCACATGGCTTGTCATTACAAATGTCTGTAATTTCTTGCTCATCAAAAATGGTTCAAATGGCTCTGAGCACTATGGGACTTTACATCTTAGGTCATCAGTCCCCTAGAACTTAGAACTACTTAAAAACTAACTAACCTAAGGACATCACACACCCATGCCCGAGGCAGGATTCGAACCTGCGACCCTAGCAGTCCCGCGGTTCCGGACTGCAGCGCCTAGAACCGCACGGCCACCGCGGCCGGCTCTTGCTCATCACTTACCCCTTTTAGACACATAATCCTGAAATCTTTCTCACACTACCGACTACTGTCGTCAAAATCACCCCCCGCTGGAAGTCCTGATAGTGCATTGGCGATTAAGTTGTCCTGCCTTTGATATACTTAATGGTGTAACTGAACTGTTGGAGGAAAAGAGTTGCCCAACCATGGTCTAACTAACGCCCCTGCATTTAGATCAGTGCTTTATGGTCTGTGTAGACCACAACCTGAGGTCCAAATAAGTAGTTCCTGAATCTGACAAAAGCCCAACAAATAGCCAATAATTCTTCCTCAATTGCAGTGTAGGATTTCTCGTGTTTTTGTAACGTTCAGCTAGCAAAGGCGATGGATCTGTCTCCTATGCGGCAGTTTACTTCTACTTCTTGGAAAAGGTGAGCTCGCAGTATAGTCACTGGTATCTGCCATGATACGAAATGTAATGGTAAATCAGGCCTATATATTATTTTACTGTTACAAATTGTGACTTTAGGTTATCAAAAGTTTCTTAGCAACCTTGGTACCATACCCATATAGTATCTTTCTTGAGTAGTTTGTTCAAACAGGACGCATTTAAAGCTTGAGTACTCAGGAATTTTCGGTAGTATCCACACATGGCAAAAACAGACTTAAGCTGTTCCTTTGTTTTCGGAATTGGGAATTTTGCTTTGGCTTAGAGTTTCTCTTCGTCTGGCGAAATTCTCTTTTCTGAGATGCTGTGGCCAAGAAATTTTAGTTTTTCTCGGTAAATTTATATTTTACTTATTTTAGAAACACCCATCCTTGCCTTAATTTGTTGCAAACTTCACTCTATGTGTTAACGTGATCCTCACAACATTCCCCAGTGATCAAAACATCATCAACATAAATTGTTAATTTAGTCAGAGGTTCTTTTCCTAAAACAAAATCTAAAGCCTTAATAATCTCTGTAACCGAAACATTGAGTCAAAACAGTACAATACAGTATTGGCAGCTTCTTTCCACATACAAAAATGCAGTAAATTTCCTTAAATTTGGTCCCAGTGCTAGCGGTTGAAAGCCAGAGGTTAGGTCCAAACTACACTCATGATCATAAATTAAGGATAATGCTGATACATGGTGAAACAACGCACTGGTGGGCGGTTTGCGGGTTTAAATCACCTGTGGGTATGACCATGCCGTGCATCCGACCTGCAGTCGTAGAGGTGTGTTGGTGCATGTCAGAGTACGGTGCAGCGAGTAAGTGTGCAGATGTTTTCAGATGTGCTAATGGTGACTGTGTGTTGAAAATGACTCAAAGAACACATATAGATGACGTTATGAGGGGTAGAATACTAGGGCGACTGGAGGATGGTCAAACACAGCAGGTCGTAGCACAGGCCCTCTGTGTGCCACAAAGTGTGATCTCAAGATTATGGCAACAATTCCAGCAGACAGGAAACGTCTCCAGACGCTACAGTACGGGACGTCCACAGTATACAACACCACAAGAAGACCGATATCTCACCATCAGTGCCCGCAGATAGTCACAGAGTACTTCAGGTAGCCTTGCTAAGGACCTTATTGCAGCCACTGGAACAGTTGTCTCCAGACACAAAGTCTACAGACGACTGAACAGACATGGTTTATTCGCCCAGAGACCTGCAAAGTTCATTCCACTGACCCCTGGTCACAGGAGAGCCCATAAAGCCTGGTCTCAAGAACAAGGTACATGGTCATTAGAATAGTGGTCCCAGGTTATGTTCATGGACGAGTCCAGGTATAGTCTGAACAGTGATTCTCACCGGGTTTTCATCTGGTGTGAACCAGGAACCAGATACCAACCGCTTAATGTCCTTGAAAGGGACCTGTATGGAGGTCGTGGTTTGATGGTGTGGGGTGGGATTATGATTGGTGCACGTACACCCCTGCATGTCTTTGACAGAGGAACTGTAACAGGTCAGGTGTATCGAGACGTCATTTTGCACCAGTATGTCTGGCTTTTCAGGGGTGCAGTAGGTCCCACCTTCATCCTGATGGATGATAACGCACGGCCCCACCGAGCTGCCATTGTGGAGGAGTACCTTGAAACAGAAGATATTAGGTGAATGGATTGGCCTGCCTGTTCTCCAGACCTAAACTCCATCGATCATGTCTGGGATGCTCTCGGTCGACGTATCGCTGCACGTTGTAACCTCCCCGCAAAAATATTAAATAAATGTTAATTTGAAATGAGAGCTAAGCGTAACCTCTCCACACGAAATATTGTTAAATAAGAATGCAAATTGGAGCCAAGCTTAAACTCCCCACAAAAATTTAATAAATGAAAACTTGACAAAAACCAACAATAATATCAATTAGATAATGAACCATGAACCGTATCTAACATCTCAACAGAAATAATTAAACCTGATAAATTTTATAAGGACAGCAGCGCTGACCTTCGGCCCTGTAAAATAATTAAACCTGATAAATTTTATAAGGACAACAGCGCTGACCTTCGGCCCTGTATTCTGAATAACAAAAGCAAAATTCTTACCTCAATAAAAACTGCAACTATATCTGCTCTTATTTATCGACACAGCTTCGTGCAATGCTGGCGTGTATTTAATTTTTATTCTTGGAGGAAATGCATAGGAAATATTCTTTAAATTGAAATGAATGTTTTTCTTTAAAAGAGTTACTTTATAAAAAAATTATTATTGGGGCATTTTTTGAACAAATTAATTGCAATTAATGTACACTGCTAACACACAACAAATGTTCCTGCCGACTCGCTACATGCTACTACTGTCGTCTCGCGCGGTCAAGCGCAGACTCGCGACAAGCAACAACTAACAATAAACTACTCTCTGGTCAGAGATTCTGTCATGCCTCGTCATCGCTGGTAATGAATACATACGTGTTTCAACGTCTTCAAACCCCTACGACACTTCAGGAGCTCCGACAGGCACTAGTGCAAGAATGGGAGGCTATACCCCACATCTTCCATGTGACGGACTTCCATAATTATTCTGATTAAAATTTGGTCTTTCATTTCTTTCATATGGTTTGTGTGGCTTGTGCATGTATTTGAGAAATTATTCAGCATACTCGTCTGACCCACAGAACAGTCCCCACTGAACTTTATTCGGTAATCTACACTCCTGGAAATGGAAAAAAGAACACATTGACACCGGTGTGTCAGACCCACCATACTTGCTCCGGACACTGCGAGAGGGCTGTACAAGCAATGATCACACGCACGGCACAGCGGACACACCAGGAACCGCGGTGTTGGCCGTCGAATGGCGCTAGCTGCGCAGCATTTGTGCACCGCCGCCGTCAGTGTCAGCCAGTTTGCCGTGGCATACGGAGCTCCATCGCAGTCTTTAACACTGGTAGCATGCCGCGACAGCGTGGACGTGAACCGTATGTGCAGCTGACGGACTTTGAGCGAGGGCGTATAGTGGGCATGCGGGAGGCCGGGTGGACGTACCGCCGAATTGCTCAACACGTGGGGCGTGAGGTCTCCACAGTACATCGATGTTGTCGCCAGTGGTCGGCGGAAGGTGCACGTGCCCGTCGACCTGGGACCGGACCGCAGCGACGCACGGATGCACGCCAAGACCGTAGGATCCTACGCAGTACCGTAGGGGACCGCACCGCCACTTCCCAGCAAATTAGGGACACTGTTGCTCCTGGGGTATCGGCGAGGACCATTCGCAACCGTCTCCATGAAGCTGGGCTACGGTCCCGCACACCGTTAGGCCGTCTTCCGCTCACGCCCCAACATCGTGCAGCCCGCCTCCAGTGGTGTCGCGACAGGCGTGAATGGAGGGACGAATGGAGACGTGTCGTCTTCAGCGATGAGAGTCGCTTCTGCCTTGGTGCCAATGATGGTCGTATGCGTGTTTGGCGCCGTGCAGGTGAGCGCCACAATCAGGACTGCATACGACCGAGGCACACAGGGCCAACACCCGGCATCATGGTGTGGGGAGCGATCTCCTACACTGGCCGTACACCACTGGTGATCGTCGAGGGGACACTGAATAGTGCACGGTACATCCAAGCCGTCATCGAACCCATCGTTCTACCATTCCTAGACCGGCAAGGGAACTTGCTGTTCCAACAGGACAATGCACGTCCGCATGTATCCCGTGCCACCCAACGTGCTCTAGAAGGTGTAAGTCAACTACCCTGGCCAGCAAGATCTCCGGATCTGTCCCCCATTGAGCATGTTTGGGACTGGATGAAGCGTCGTCTCACGCGGTCTGCACGTCCAGCACGAACGCTGGTCCAACTGAGGCGCCAGGTGGAAATGGCATGGCAAGCCGTTCCACAGGACTACATCCAGCATCTCTACGATCGTCTCCATGGGAGAATAGCAGCCTGCATTGCTGCGAAAGGTGGATATACACTGTACTAGTGCCGACATTGTGCATGCTCTGTTGCCTGTGTCTATGTGCCTGTGGTTCTGTCAGTGTGATCATGTGATGTATCTGACCCCAGGAATGTGTCAATAAAGTTTCCCCTTCCTGGTACAATGAATTCACGGTGTTCTTATTTCAATTTCCAGGAGTGTACGTTGCAGTGCATTAGTTTGCGTTAATTCGCGTAATGACTGGTTAAGATGAATTAACTTTCGAGCTGCTTTTCACAGAACGATTTCATGGTACCATCAGTCTCTCTATAGATTGGACCGTCCAGAAAGTCACTTTTAATATGCGCTTCTTCTGCTTCAGAACAAAATTGCGTTAAGAAACTCTTTTCGAAATCATTAAATGTCATTTCAGAACTGGGGTTCTGTTTGGCAAATTTTTATTAAATTTTATTTTGAAATCATCGGTCGTGTTACACATAAAGTGAAAGTCGCGAGCTCTATCTTCTTATCTCGTGTTTTCTACTGAAAATCTAGTGCTTGTACTCTTGTTAACTTTACTATTACAGAGATCGCCTAAACTTTATTTTTTTAAATTGATCCTGTGCGCAACAAATAACTTAGTTGGTCTTTCTGCTGTCACTGCTTGATCTGCTGCATTCCATTATTTAACAGAAACATAATATACCTATTATTCATGCTGAGTGCAATGCATGTTCTGTATGGTGGCTCCTGCTGTTGCTACGGCTGCTGCTGCTTACTACAACTACATATAATTCAAGAGAAAGGGTTTGGTCAAATCTAAACTCGATAAATGATAACCCAAACATGTAATTCTTTTTTTTCCAAAACTATATTCTGAAAGCGATTCTTTCTCATTCAATTAACAAAACGCTAGGTGCTCTTTGAACAATCGTTTGTATGTAAATCTGCCTCCTGTGGCATTAAAGCAATATTACAAATTAATCAAACTCTTGAGACAGACTGAAATACTTCTCAATTAAATACATAGTGAAACAATTCCCTGACAATTACAAAAGAAATCAATGACAAAAATCAATACTTAATCTATTCGCCTAAGAATGGTTTCCCTTAAGAATTCAGTTCGTATTATTATCAAAATTACCATCTGCTGCTATGCATATACACAAACCCTTTTCTTTAAATTAATAAGCGCGCTGCAAATTATAAAAAATATCTACTCACTACCAAATCCTGTGTCGCTGCTGGCGGACACAGCAGTACGGCAGCTCGGCGACGACCCCTCGCCTAACACACGTGCGCACCACAGCAGGTGGGCAGGCGGGCTCCTACACTGGCTTCCAAACTGCCACTAGTTAATCCGTGCGCTGGGAAGCGTGACAACAATATCTTAGATTCCAGAGCTTGTGTATGCATGCTGTAGCCAACCTTTAAATCCTAAGAGAGTATTGCCAACTCTCAAACGTTTTCGTTACAGTGTTTGATAAAGTCTGTAGAGTGCAGTTCCCCGTCCCCGGGGAAGCATTTTATGGGTAAATTCCCCATGCGCAACAGCTACTGAAAATTTTTACCATTACCCCTTCCTGAAGCTCTAATAACATTTTTACTGAAATTGTACACTCTGTTATCAACATCATTTTTTAGTCACTGATGCGATTACTAATTACTGAAATTTGCTGGTCGGTGTTAGTTTTAAAATTTTAAACTTTCTCCTCAAAAATTCGGTTGTTCTCAACTACTTTTACGATAAATTGGGAATTTTCTTGTTTAACAAAAGCGTTAATACTCTGTAATTTATTACCATTTTTGAAATCTCAAGTGCCAGATTTTACTCAAAATGTTCCAGTGTACCTTCTACTCTTTTCACAAGAGTAGTAAAGTAAGCTGTTTTCTCCGAGACCCGACCGTGCATTTCAGTGAATGTTGTTCCTCTCCTATCTCCGCGACCTGCGAACAATTAGCTTTAACTGATCTTTTGGTTCCGAGATTGCCTGAGTCATCTTCTTGACGATCTGATTTCCTATGTCGGTTTTTAGTTTGCTTTTTGCTGCATCCAGTTGTGAGGTAACGGGCGAGTTGTGGCTCCCTGAAAATAGAATCGGAGTTGGCGTGGCCATGTGGGGACCTCTCAGCGTGCCTCAGCTCATCGGCGGCTGCTTGGTGCCGAGCATCGGCCGGAGCAAGTGGGGTGGGCGGACCCAGCGTGTGGTCCAGGCCGACCTCGTGGCTGGGAATTCCATGTTGACGCTCTGTCGAAGACTGTGTTTTGTGTCGATGAAGGACTTTGTAAGCTGGGAGTGCCAAAGATGGCAGTCTTTGTGCAGCCATAATGGCAAACATTTCACAGTTCATGTTGTTGTTGTTGTTGTCTTCAGTCCTGAGACTGGTTTGATGCAGCTCTCCATACTTCTCTATCCTGTGCAAGACTCTTCATCTCCCAGTACCTACTGCAGCCTACATCCGTCTGAATCTGCTTAGTGTATTGATCTCTTGGTCTCCCTCTACGAGTTTTACCCTCCACGCTGCCCTCCAATGCTAAATTTGTGATCCCTTGATGCCTCAGAACATGTCCTACCAACCGATCCCTTCTTCTTGTCAAGTTGTGGCACAAACTCGTTTTTCCCCAATTCTATTCAATAACTCCTCATTAGTTATGTGATCTACCCATCTAATCTTCAACATTCTTCTGTAGCACCACATTTCGAAAGCTTCTATTCTCTTCTTGTCCAAACTATTTATCGTCCATGTTTCACTTCCATACATGGCTACACTCCATACAAATACTTTCAGAAACGACTTCCTGACACTTAAATCCATACTCGATGTTAACAAATTTCTCTTCTTCAGAAACGCTTTCCTTGCCGTTGCCAGTCTACATTTTATATCCTCTCTACTTCGACCATCATCAGTTATTTTGCTCCCCAAATAGCAAAACTCCTTTACTACTTTAAGTGTCTCATTTCCTAATCTAATTCCCTCAGCATAGCCGACTTAATTCGACTACATTCCATAATCCTCATTTTGCTTTTGTTGATGTTCACCTTATATTCTCCTGTCAAGACACTGTGCATCCCATTCAACTGCTCTTCCAAGTCCTTTGCTGTCTCTGACAGAATTACAATGTCATCGGCGAACCTCAAAGTTTTTATTTCTTCTCCATGGATTTTAATACCTACTCCGAATTTTCGTTTTGTTTCCTTTACTGCTTGCTCAATATACAGATTGAATAACATCAGGGACAGGCTACAACCCTGTCTCACTCCCTTCCCAACCGCTGCTTCCCTTTCGTGCCCCACGACTCTTATAACTGCCATCTGGTTTCTGTACAAATTGTAAATAGCCTTTCGCTCCCTGTATTTTACCCCTGCCACCTTTAGAATTTGAAAGAGAGTATTCCAGGCAACATTGTCAAAAGCTTTCTCTAAGTCTACAAATGCTAGAAATGTAGGTTTGCCTTTCCTTAATCTATTTTCTAAGATAAGTCGTACGGTCAGTATTGCCTCACGTGTTCCAATATTTCTACGGAATCCAAACTGATATTCCCCGAGGTCGGCTTCTACCAGTTTTGCCATTCGTCTGTAAAGAATTCGCGTTAGTATTTTGCAGCTGTGACTTATTAAACAGATAGATCGGTAATTTTCACATCTGTAAACACCTGCTTTCTTTGGGATTGGAATTATTATATTCTTCTTGAAGTCTGAGGCTATTTCGCCTGTCTCATACATCTTGCTCACCAGATGGTAGAGTTTTGTCAGGACTGGCTCTCCCAAGGCCGTCGGTAGTTCCAATGGAATGTTGTCTACTCCTGGGGCCTTGTTTCGACTCAGGTCTTTCAGTGCTCTGTCAAACTCTTAACGCAGTATCGTATCTCCCATTTCATCTTCATCTACATCCTCTTCCACTTCCATAATATTGTCCTCAAGTACATCGCCCTTGAATAGACGGCACTGGGGAGTGGAGCAGTTTGCGGGTGATAGAAATATTTCGTAGTACCGACTTTTGCACTTGTGAGATTTCCGTGGCTTCTGTGGTCAATTCATGTAGAAGTTAATAATAGCCAGAGGGATCATGATACCTCAAAAGGAAACATGTACATTACCATTGTTCACACGACGATTCTGATGGTGGACTCAGATTTTCAATATCTTTATTAGTTTAAAGTTTGGTATTTGACTGTAAATTGTACAAGTAACACCCAGCAACGAATTTCCAAAATCTAAACGGTTTATCCGATTTCGTCGATCGATGTGTCTTTAAGCTATTAGTGTAAACCTAAATTGGTATGAATTACAGGCATGTAACTTGAAAAGAGCATGAGTTATTATAGGTCAAAGTGGCCGATTGCTATTGATCGCGTTAGGCCATAAGTACTCCACAATTACATGAAGAAGCGGTAGCAGCATGCTTATAAATCTATTTATTCGTGTATGCCTTTGTTTACATCCGATGTATACTATTCATGAAGCAATTGGTCAAATATTTACTGTGTTTTAGAAAGCACAGAGTCATTAGGCTTCTGGCCTACTTTGGGTTTCTGTTTCCTTGATATATGTTTATTTGATTTCTTTGTGTATTTAATAATGTGTGTTAGAGCGTGTTTATGGCCCAGCCGTAGGTTTATTTATTTAAGTTCAAGTTATATAAATGTAAATCCAGTATTTCGTATGTGTTTCAATATGTTTGTGAGTGTGCATTGGCTTGGAGAAATGTCGGGAGCGCTCTAGCCAATCATAGTGATCGTTAATGGGTTGACTGTATGGAAGTGGGGGAGGAGCATCGGGTCACAGAGGTGAGAGGGGTGCTGGACGGGAAGCGGCGACAGTCGGTCGTAGGAAATACTCGGGGAGTGGTGCAGTTTGCGCGTGGCCGCGGTAGAAATATTTCGTAGTGCCTACTTGTGCACTGCTGAGACTTCTGTGGCTTCTGTAGTGAAGACTTAGTATGCGTTAAGACGTGAGTATCTCACGAGCAATGTTGTTGTTCATAACTAAATATGTGAAGTAGGAATCTATTGTTTACCTGTCATGCAACTTATATTTTATTTAATTACTGGACCATCGAGACCAATAATTGTTTTGCAGTAATAAACGGCATTGTTAAAAGTACTTCTGCTATTGTACTCATCATTTAAAGTCGTTAAAATAGTACCTGGAGAATTTATTTAATTGCAATCTTTCATTTACAGATGTCTGTATAAAATTCAAAATTCGCAATTGCCGAGTGATAGGAACCTTCGACCATTAGATTCATGTGTATATTCGTATCGTATATATTGTGTACTGTAGACTCAGCAGTATTTGGCTTGTAAGGCCGCAACCACGTATCTCAGCCACTAGACAACGAAACCAGCCAAAACTTTTAATATTTCAACTCTGAGTCTGCGGGTACATAGTTGAGGGCCACCTCATCACATTTTCTATTTGAAAACCCGCACAGTTCAGAACAGTTCACTTTTTTTCGTGTCTTATCTGTTCTCTTAACTGAGACTGTGAGCTTTCGATTTTTGTGTTTAGGTCCCTGAATATTTTTTTCAGTACTGTGAACATGTCTCCACCTGCTTCTATTTGTGAACTATTCATGGTCGCGCTTACTCCTACTATCGGACTGTTAGTAATAAGTCCTGCTCCTACTAACTGATCGCTAGTGTGTGCGGTTAACGATACTCCACTTAAACTCTGGTCAAACCCCCAATCTGCGAATACTGACAGATTATTCGTTTTGAACAATCACACGCAATACTCTTTTGAACTATAAATCACTGTTTCTGATAATGTAATAAAAAACTACAATACTTATCTTTGCACAGCGGCTGAAGTCCGGGTTCAGGTCCCGAAAGCGTTTCTGCAGCATTTTACTTCCACTTCTGCAAATAATATTTTTGCCAAGTTGCTTTTCTGTCCACTTGTTGCTATTGTTTGCTTGTCATTGCAGCCGGTTGATGCTCAGGTTCCATATAGTAATGCAAAATTTTCTTGGCAGAATTACACTTGAAACGATTTCAGAGTAACAACAGAACCTCATACGTTTATCCAAGCTATCCTCCACCACTTCTAACATGGCCATCTTCTGATTAAGTAATTAAACTTCACAATACTTAAAGAAATTGACTAACGTAATAACAAATTGCTCGCAATTTAAATAAACTTTAGAATGCTGACTACTTAGCTTTTATAATGGCAATCTCTCCACGTTGCAGAAACTGTAGACTGGGATTCTTGATCCACTTCGAGACAGACCTGATAACTCAACATGTGAGAATCTGGTATTTTAAATAAAAGCCAATTCCAGAAAATACTCGTTCTGACAGTCGTATATTTTCTCAAACAACATGGTTACACACAATATCCGTCACAGAACAACCACACAATCATAAAATTTTTAGTTCAATGTACAGCACTGCTTATACACTTTCTTGACAATACACGCTCTTTTCTTATCATTGTCTACAAAATAGATTTATCTAATTACAATTAGAAAGTTTCATTACAAAAAATACTGCCAACTCAATTTTGAAATAAACACATGTTCGTTTAAAATGAGTGTTGTTTCAAGTGCAGGGTCATACATTGGTGTGGTTACTGTTGATTCACTCTGTAGGTGGGACTATACTAGACATGGCCTACACCTCAACAAGAAAGCGAAGGGTAAACCGCTGGGCTGATAGCAGGAAATTTAAAGGGGGAGGAACTACATCACATGGTGGAAACTCTTTTTTAGTGTAAGATCAGTGTCCAGTGGGAAACTCAGCCAGGCAAGTACTAAAGATGTTAAAGAAGTTCAAGATACTCACAAAAGTAAAGTGAAAAATAATGTTGGTATATTTCATCAAAATATTGGGGGATTGAAGAATAAAATTGATGAGCTTCTGCTTTGTTTAGAAGATATAGAAACTGAGAATGTAATAGATGTACTATGCCTGTCTGAGCATCACATTGTCGCTGATATGCAAAAGGTTAGCATCAATGGGTACAAATTAGCTGCACATGTAAGTAGAGATAATATGATGAGAGGAGGAGTTGTTGCCATGTATGTCAAAAGCTTCCACAGTGTAAAAAATTTAGAAAATAAAAAAAATTGTGTAGAGCGACATATGGAAGCATGTGCCACTGAACTTAAACTAAATGATGGCACTTTCATAAATGTAACAGTGTATAGGTCCCCCTCAGGGAATTTCCAGCTATTTCTAGAAAACTTGGATGCTTTGTTGTGCTATCTGTCAGACAGTGGGAAGCAAATTATCATTTGTGGGGATTTCAATGTTGATTCCCTGAAATAGTGTAATAGGAAGACTGACCTTGTAGTTTTACTCAGCTCTTTCAATTTGAGCTCCGTCATTGATTTTCCTACTCGGATAACAAAGAACTGCAGCACATTGATAGATAACTTTTTGATAGGCCAAGATAAGTTTAAGGACATAAACGCTTATCCTGTTGAGAAAGGTCTTTCAGATCATGGTGCACAGCTAGTTACAATACATGACATAGCTCCATGCAGTACATCAAATCAGACTTTCAAAGCAGTGCATTCAATTAACAATATAAATATTGCAAACTTTAGAGAAAGCCTACAGCAGCTAGACTGGGATGAAGTGTATAAGGAACCCGATGCAAACTTGAAATATAACTTAATTCGCTATATATTTTTAAGGGTATTTGAAAATTGTTTTCCCAAGAAAATAGTTAAACATAATTCCAAGAAAACATATAAAAAACCTTGGCTAACTAAAGGAATAAGAATATCTTGCAACCAAAAAGGAGAACTGTATCTAACAGCAAGAGGGAGTACTGACACCGAAATTGTTCAGTATTATAAAAACTATTTTGCGGTACTAAGAAATGTTATTAAAAAGTCCAGAAGCATCTGTATCATGTCTGAGATCAGTAACTCTGATAATAAAATTAAAGCAATTTGGAATATTATTGCAAGGAAAACAGGGCAACCAAGAGCACAGGAAGAATTTAGTGCCATAAAACTGAATGACAAGTGTACTAACAAACAATCAGAAACTGAAAATATTTTCAATAATCATTTTTTAAATGTTGTGGAGAAAATAGGATCTAGATCTTCACTAGAAGAGGCAAGGCTACTAATAGAAGATGCCATACCTGTGCAGTTTGAATCAACTGTAATTCCACCAACCTCTCCCTCTGAAATCAGTAAAATAATAAACTCACTGAAAAGTAAAAGCTCTTACGGAATTGATGGCATTTCCAGCAAGGTACTTAAAGCTTGTTCCCCACAGATAAGTAGGATTCTCAGCCACGTATGTCATAGCTCTTTGGAGCAGGGTTTTTTTTCCCTGATAGACTAAAATATGCCATTCTAAAACCATTGCATAAAAAGGGCGATACGTCGGATGTCAACAACTGCCGCCCAATCTCTCTTCTGACAGCTCTATCAAAAATGTTTGAGAAAGTAATGTATTCAAGAGTAGCCTCCCATATTTGTAAAAAGAAAGTACTAACAAGTGTATAAAACATTCTCGGTATTCTTGCCGCGTCAGTTCTAGATAAAATCTCGAGCTTTCGACGATTACCTCCATCGTCATCGTCAAGAGCTGACTGTCTCCACTGCTGCTATGGTAGCCTCTATATAGCCAGAAGACGGCTTCTGATTGGTCGGCTTATGATTGGTCGACGATTACGTGCTGCTGTCTCAGACGGTGTCTCTGTGAGCGCAGAGAAGCAGCAGAGACGTTCCTTCCAAGGTTTACGTTCAAACGAAAGCAGTGGCGCCACCGGCGCACACAGAGACACCGTCTGAGACAGCAGTACGTAATCGCCGACCAATCAGAAGCCGACCAATCAGAAGCCGTCTTCTGGCTATATAGAGGCTACCATAGCAGTAGTGAGACAGTCAGCTCTTGACAATGACGATGGAGGTAATCGTCGAAAGCTCGAGATTTTATCTAGAACTGACGCAGCAAGAATACCGAGAATGTTTTATACATAAGTGCCGCCGCGAAAAACTTCGTTCCCAAAGCACTAACAAAATGTCAGTTTGGTTTTCAGAAAGGCTTTTCAACAGAAAATGCTATACACACTTTCACTGATCAAATATTAAAAGCTCTGAATAACCGGACATCACCCATTGGTATTTTTTGTGATCTCTCAAAGGCCTTTGATTGTGTAAATCATGGAATTCTTTTAGATAAGCTAAATCATTATGGTTTGAGGGGGGCAGTGCACAAATGGTTTAATTCATACTTAACTGGAAGAATGCAGAAAGTTGAAATAAGTGGTTCATGTAGCGTTAAAACAACAGCTGATTTCTCAAACTGAGGGGTTATCAATTACGGGGTCCCACAGGGTTCGGTCTTAGGTCCTTTACTGTTCTTGATATACATTAATGACTTACCATTCCACATTGATGAAGATGCAAAGTTAGTTCTTTTTGCTGATGATACAAGTATAGTAATAACATCCAAAAACCAAGAACTAAGTGATGTAATTGTACATGATGGTTTTCACAAAATTATTAAGTGGTTCTCAGCAAATGGACTCTCTTTCAATTTTGATAAAACACAGTATATACAGTTCCGTACAGTAAATGGCACAACTCCAGTAATTAATATAGACTTTGAACAGTAGTCCGTAGCTAAGGTTGAATTTTCAAAATTTTTAGGTGTGTCCATTGAGGAGAGGCTAAACTGGAAACAACACATTGATGGTCTGCTGAAACGTCTGAGTTCAGCTACGGATGCTATTAGGGTTATTGCAAATTTTGGTGATAAGAATTTCAGTAAATTAGCTTACTATGCCTACTTTCATTCACTGCTTTCGTATGACATCATATTCTGGGGTAATTCATCGTTGAGTAGAAAAGTGTTCATTGCTCAAAAACGTGTAATCAGAATAATTGCTGGAGCCCACCCACGGTCATCCTGCAGACATCTATTTAAGGATCTAGGGATCCTCACAGTAACCTCGCAATATATATATTAACTTATGAAATTTGTTGTTAATAATCCAACCCAGTTCAAAAATAATAACAGTGTGCAAAGGAGAAAGGATGATCTTCACTCTGACTTTGGCACAGAAAGGGGTAAATTATGCTGCCACAAAAGTCTTTGGTCACCTACCAAACAGCATCAAAAGCCTGACAGATAGCCAACTAACATTTAAAAATAAATTAAAGGAATTTCTAGATGACAACTCCTTCTACTCATTGGCTGAATTTTTAGACATTAATTAATTGGGGGGGGGAACAACTTAAACATTAGTGTCATGCAATATTTTGTGTAATGTAATATCTTGTACAGACATCTTTTATTAACCTGACACATTACGAAGTGTCGTATTCACGATCTATGGAACAAGTATTAATCTAATCTAATCTAATCTATAGGTTTTTTGGTTGTGAGACGAAACTAAAGTGATAAAATGCGGCTGACAATACTTAACACAAAATTAAAGATTTGTTATTAATTACTGAATAACTTTTTGAATTAATAGAAACTGGAGAACTTTGCAGACTGCGGTATAAGATTACAAGCTTCACATTTTATACAAAAACTTTGTTTCTTCAGAATCTCAAAAAGGTCATTTGTTCATATCGAAAATTTGTAGAAGGTGTAATTACAAAATTCGTTACAGGCATTCTGAGTCTGGCATCTTTAACAACACGATTCCATAAGATCCTACTTGAGTTTAATTACATCTGATATCATGAAACATTTCGAATTGTTAATTTGGCTGTACATGAAATAAATGGATTTTAGTGATTAATTTGCTAATTACATACAAGCTGTAATTTGTTGCTAATATTATCATGACCTCTTGACTTATTGTTTTCAAAAGCTACATAATCAGTTTCCCATAATCGTTATCACATTGCTGATTCCGAAATAATGCATCACTAGCAATTACAGATTCTAGCTAACTAGTTATACTACATCGTGAACATAATGTATGCATTAGCATCTGATCATAAATTACGAAGCAAAAGATGTTGAATCACATGCTGTGTTCTGTGTAATATGGGTTGGGAGGTATGCCGAAAAGCGATCCTGGGCGGTATCGAACATTTCATAACGTGTCCCTCACTAAGTCCTATTACAACGTGTCCGTCCATGACTCGCTTACAGACAGAACCTACACTCATCACTGAAGATAACAGAGCGCCATTCCACTCCAGAGTCAACTATTTCATTACACTAGAGTAGCTATGATTGGCTAGATTCATAAGTGTAGTTAGTTTTGCTACAAGCAGACGGCTCCCAATGTTCCCTGACGATACAGTTGGTGGTCCATGAGCCCATATTTCATCCCTGGATGATGCTCGGTCGGCCACCGTTTCTCGCAGAGTGCGTCGATCTTGATCTGCGTCTGTTTTACTCTGGTATCTGTAACCTGGTCTACGGGTGTAGGTACGTTCCATAGACCATTGCTGGAAGCAGCAACACACCACATGCACAGTGTGGGCAACATGTGTAGCAGTCCAACGATACATCCAGCTTCCTGCAGGTCCACAGTGAGACTACGTTCAAATGGCTCAAGCTGTACTAGTGTACAGCTACACCATTTATGACAAAGAACTGGAGACAGCGTCTGCCGTAAAATATCTCGGCGTAATTATCCAGAGCGACCTTAAGTGGAATGAACATATAAAACAGATAGTGGGAAAAGCAGAAACGAGACTCAGATTCAGCAGAAGAACTTTAAGAAAATGTAACTCATCCACGAAAGAAGTGGCTTATAAGGCGCTTGTTCGCACGATTCTTGAGTATTGTTCATCTACCTGGGATCTCTATCAGGTAGGACTGATAGAGGAGATAGAGAAGATACAACGAAGAGCGGCGCATTTCGTCACGGGATTGGCGAGAGAGCGTTACGGAGAAGCTAAACAAACTCCACTGGCAGACGTTACAAGAGAGAAGTTGTGCATCACGGAGATATTATTGGAATTTTGGGACAGCGCTTTTCAGGAGGAGTCAGACAAAAAAATGGTTCAAATGGCTCTGAGCACTATGGGACTCAACTGCTGAGGTCATAAGTCCCCTAGAACTTAGAACTACTTAAACCTAACTAACCTAAGGACAACACACACATCCATGCCCGAGGCAGGATTCGAACCTGCGACCGTAGCGGTCGCGCGGTTCCAGACTGTAGCGCCAGAACCGCTCGGCCACCAGCGGCCGGCAGTCAGACAACATATTACTTCCCCCCACATACATCTCGCGTATTGACCACGATTAGAAAATTCGAGAAATTAGAGCCAATAGAGAGCCTTACCAATAATCATTCTTACCACGCACTATCACGAGGGTAACAGGGTTGGAGGGATCAGATAGTGGTACGGAAAGTACCCTCAGCCACACACCATTAAGTGGCTTGCGGAATATGATGTAGATGTAGATGTATATACTCTTCGGTGGAATATAATTGTACCCAAGAATGAATTTTGCAAACTGTTCACCCCCAAACTTAGCACAGCTGTTGCCTGCAGAGTGAAAACAGAGGATGCACAGACATTCCTAAAGAGTGCCACCTGATCGCCATTGATCGTGACAGATAAATCACTAACACCACTAGCCCCATTGTGGACATATACTATCCAGGTGTTAGTGAACAAGATCCTTGAGGGTGCTGCATATTTTCCGGCAGTGTAGATGCAGTCGAGTGCGGTAACGATGACTATGTAATAATTCTGACTCCAAGGCAGACTGCAATACATGCTGAGAAACAACAATAAAGCGTTTTCCCTCAAGAGCCAAGTCCCAAGTTTGCGCATATGGGCCTTGATAGTGTGCACGAAACGTTCAGTTTCATGTTGAACTGAGAAGAAAACAATGCCATCACGATTAATCCTATTTTGTTGGCAAAAGTATTGAAATTCCAGCGAAGAAAACAGCAGGCCACTGTCTAAAACAGCAGGCCACTGTCTAAAACACCTGTTCAGATGAAACCTTCTAAAGAAAAGACAAAAGCGAGTGCTTTTACAGTGCTAGCTCTAGCTGTAGAGCCGGCCGCGGTGGTCTCGCGGTTCTAGGCGCGCAGTCCGGAACCGTGCGACTGCTAGGTCGCAGGTTCGAATCCTGCCTCGGGCATGGATGTGTGTGATGTCCTTAGGTTAGTTAGGTTTAAGTAGTTCTAAGTTCTATGGGACTGATAACCACTGCAGTTGAGTCCCATAGTGCTCAGAGCCATTTGAACCTTTTTTTTTTCTAGCTGTAGAATTCACTGGAATGGCAAATGTATATCTACTCTATGCACTGACGATAATCAGGCACTGTGTGTTCCAGAAAGGACCAGCAAAATCAGTGTGGATGCATTGCCAAGGAATGTCATGTTGAGGCCAATTTAAAAATTTCTGGCGCAGCGCTGCCTGCTTAGGCGAGGATGCATGTCAGTGGGCAGTCATCTGTTCCATCTGTTTGTCAGGCTCGAGCCACGTGCAAAGCTGGTGCGCCAGTTTTTTAATTCTAAGGATTCCTCGATGTCCTTTATGTACCAGTTTCAAAACGTGTTGCCTTATGATGTGACAATCGTGACTCGTGTTTTTTCGTTAGAGTGTGCAATAAAATTACACCATTATGAAGAGAAAAGCTGTTATGGTGCGCTTAGTGCTTGCGTGCTACTGCATGTGAAACTGATTTCGGACTATGAGACCAACCCGTACGAATGTAATATATAAGCAATCTTAGTGACTGATCCTATTAGGTTCCTTGTACGATCCGCTGACAATCAGTGGGAAAAGTTTGTAGTGCTTGCCACTTAGGGTGACAAATTTGAAGACAAGAAACACAAAAAAAAGCAAGGTACATAACCATGTATAATATTGGGTAGGAAAACCTTTGGTATACAAAACAGCTTCCAGTGGTCTCGGAATAGGCAATGAAGATTCTGTACGATTTTCAAGATAATCTTGTACCATTCTTCCTGTAAAATAGTGGCAACTTCAGGCAATGGTCATGGAGGTGGACAGCAATGATGCACCCTTCTCTCGACAGTAGACCACAAAGGTTCAGTAATAATTAGATCTGGTGACTAGTGGAAAATTCATTTTAGTGTTCACAAAACCATTGGGCGATGCGAGCTGTGTGAACAGAGGCACTGTCGACTTTGGATGCAGGGTCACCATTGCGGAACAAGCAAAGTACGATGGGGATGGCCCGATCAGCCAAAATGATTACATATGATTACATAATGGTTGGTAGTAATGCGACCTTGTTGAGTATCGATGGTGCCCATGGAAAACCACAGTACTGCTGCCTAATCATCAGTAAATCCACGCCATGTTTCACTCTTGGGATGTAAACTCGGCCAAAAGTCGAGAACAATGTATATTAATACTCATCCGACAAAATGACTTTCTCCCGTTGGTGCATAGACCAAGTTTAATGGCTTGGGCATCACGTTTTCCTATTACGGCCATTTGAATCACTGATATGTGGTTTTGGAATTTCAGCCCGTCCTGGAATTCCTAGCATATGTAGCTCCCATCGTGTTGTTTTTGTTGCTGGCACAGGGTTCGCTAGTGCGACATTCAATTCTGCAGTGACCCTTGCGGCTGCTGTTCTCTTACTTTTCTTCCCAGTCCTCTTCATTGATCGTCTGTCACGAGCACTCAAAAAACGGTTTTGTCTCGTTGTGACTTCATCAACATCTAGATTTACACTCCGCAAGCCACCCAATGGTGTGTGGCGGAGGGCACTTTACGTGCCACTGTCATTACCTCCCTTTCCTGATCTAGTCGCGTATGGTTCGCGGGAAGAACGACTGCCGGAAAGTCTCCGTGCACGCTCGAATCTCTCTAATTTTACATTCGTGATCACCTCGGGAGGTATAAGTAGGGAGAAGCTATATGTTCTATAGCTCATCCAGAAACGCACCCTCTCGAAACCTGGACAGCAAGCTGCACCGCGATGCAGAGTTCCTCTCTTACAGAGTCTGTCATTTGAGTTTGCTAAACATCTCCGTAACGCTATCACGCTTACCAAATAACCCTGTGACGAAACGCGCCGCTCTTCTTTGGATCTTCTCTATCTCCTCTGTCAACCCGACCTGGTACGGATCCCACACTGATGAGCAATACTCAAGTATAGGCCGAACGAGTGTTTTGTAAGCCACCTCCTTTGTTGATGGACTACATTTTCTAAGGACTCTTCCAATGAATCTCAACCTTGCACCCGCCTTACCAACAATTAATTTTATACGATCATTCCACTTCAAATCGTTCCATACGTATACTACCAGATATTTTATAGAAGTAACTGCTACCAGTGTTTGTTCCGCTATCCTATAATCATACAATAAAGGATCCTTCTTTCTATGTATTCGCAATACATTACATTTGTCTATGTTAAGGGTCAGTTGCCACTCCCTGCACCAAGTGCCTATCCGCTGCAGATCTTCCTGCATTTCGCTGCAATTTTCTAATGCTGCAACTTCTCTGTATACTACAGCCGCATGGAACTTCCGACACTATCTACTAGGTCATTTATATATATTGTGAAAAGCAATGGTCCCATAACACTCCCCTGTGGCATGGCAGAGTTTACTTTAACGTCTGTAGACGTCTCTCCATTGAGAACAACATACTGTGTTCTGTTTGCTAAAAACTCTTCAATCCAGCCACACAGCTGGTCTGATATTCCGTAGAGGATGATGTTTTCCCGCTTTCCCTGTTTGCGGTATAAATCTTCGATACGGTGCCTCATGAAACACGAAACACTTCTCTTACGGAAGCAAAGACCATAGGAGCACCAACAATTTCTCACTTTGCTTCGACAAAATGCACCCACAACTACAAAGAACACTGTTCTCGGAACGACTCACTCTTGCATCGTATTGGAGACACGGCACGGGTCCGTTCGTGATAAAATACAACAGCGCAAGCCACAGGCTTGGCTAACATCTGCATTTACGTTCAAGCATGTGTTTCTCGTGGTGCTTTCTTACTGCTGCCCATCCCTGAAAGTACGTTATTCCAGCATTAATAACCATATTCAGAGTGAAAGGGACGTGTTATTGAAAGAAAACGTGTTATTTCCAAAAAGCTCAGATGTGTTTCCATTTTACTCTGTTTCCCCTGACCACTCCTGGCGCTCATTTGCTTATGGTCCCCCTATCGGAATCTTTCAGAAATTGATCGGCTAATTAGCATTTTATAGACTACATATTCTTTATATGCAGACAACTTCCCGTTGTTAAATTTTGCTACAGTTCATCGTTTTAATTACATGTAATTCGTCGTTGTCTTCACTGTTGTAGTAGTATATAGTTTTACGATTGGTTTGATGCACCTCTCAATGCCAGAACATCCTCTACGTGTCTCTTCATTTCTTTCGTTCCATGTAACGTCGTTGGAAGTAGGCGGAGGGGTTTTATTGACTGATAATCGCTTGAGCTGAATGTTTCTTTTATTTAATATTTAATGGAAAATAAGTCCTATGATGTCTTCAGAGCGTCTGCTTTCTGGTTTCTGACGTCAGGGTTGCCGCAACTGCAGAATGACTGTGGATAAAATGCAACCAGACACGACAATTTAAAAAAATGGTTCATATGGCTCTGAGCACCATGGGACTTAACTTCTGAGGTCATCAGTCCCCTAGAACTTAGAACTACTTAAACCTAACTCACCTAAGGACATCACACACATCCATACCCGAGGCAGGATTCGAACCTGCGAGCGTAGCGGTCGCATGGTTCCAGACTGTAGCGCCTAGAACCGCTCGGCCACCCCGGCCGGCCACCACAATTTACTCTGAAATGGGGAACTGTAAAAATAACATAGTCTTTTCCAATTGACACACACCTTACGGCAACGTTGCGTGTTTGCCAGTTAGAAATATTTTAAACATTCAATGAGACCGTAACACAAAAATGGCTCTGAGCACTATGGGACTTAACTTCTGAGGTCATCAGTCCCCTAGAACTTAGAACTACTTAAACCTAACTAACCTAAGGACATCACACACATCCAAGCCCGAGGCAGGATTCGAACCTGCGACCGTAGCGGTTGCGCGGTTCCAGACTGTAGCGCCTAGAACCGCTCGGCCACTCTGGCCGGCCCGTAACACAAGAAAACCTCCATGAATTGCAATGGTTTAAACAATTAATTGAATTTTTTCAGTATCCTTTGAAACAAGCGTATTTTTCGAGAGCACCAAAAACAACTGACTTCGCCGGCCGGTGTGGCCGTGCGGTTAAAGGCGCTTCAGTCTGGAACCGCGTGACCGCTACGGTCGCAGGTTCGAATCCTGCCTCGGGCATGGATGTGTGTGATGTCCTTAGGTTAGTTAGGTTTAATTAGTTCTAAGTTCTAGGCGACTGATGACCTCAGAAGTTAAGTCGCATAGTGCTCAGAACCATTTGAACCATTTGAACCAACTGACTTCAGTAATATAACTCAAATCTCTGCTGGACATCTTCCTTAAAATAGTAATACAGAAATGGCAATCTCCCAGAAATTTGGCGATCGGAACTCACCGTTACACACACAAACATGCCCCATCAACAGGCCGCACACACTGATAATCATAACATGTAACTACTGGTCAAAACATCAATAATAAGGCTGGTTAGATCACACACAATAACTGTACCGTATCTCCAGTTATCAAATTTTGCTGTTAACATAGCCCGATCACAACTATTTGGCACACTATGGCACCACCAGTGCATACTCTATAGCGCGCATTAGATGATTCTTAACTTAGTACGAAGTATCGTTAAGTAGACAGCAATGCTCGTCAACACTAATTTTATCCAAGCTGTCAGTCACAAACCCTTTTGTTCTCATGCTGTGCTCCCCGTGAAACGAAATGTAACTTAGTTAACCGTGGGGAGTAGCCCACGTATTCCCACAGGGGTATTAGTGTGAATCACTTGATTCTTAAGGTACAACCTTCATTTGGAACTAAACAGTGGTCAGTGTACTAACGCTGTTTGCCACTGACAAATAGTTTGCACTGTACAGCTTATTCCTAAATATCGTGTTAGAATTAAACACAGCGAATATATCGCACAACTGATATATACGAAGGTAATTCCAAAAGTAAGGTCTCCTATTTTTTATAAGTACACAAATCTGTTTCTGTGGCAGTTGGTCGCACTGTTATGAAGAGTGCTTCACGCGCTGTGTGTAAACATGCGCACGCCGCGCTTAGGCCCTGTCTTGGCTTGGCAGCCGTTGAGAATGGATCTCCCGTTGGGTGTTACCGCCAAGTGCGAACTGCGCGCAGTTCTACATCTACATCTACATCTATACTCCGCGAGCCACCTTACGGTGTGTGGCGGAGGGTACTTATTGTACCACTATCTGATCCCCCCTTCCCTGTTCCATTCACGAATTGTGCGTGGGAAGAACGACTGCTTGTAAGTCTCCGTATTTGCTCTAATTTCTCGGATCTTTTCGTTGTGATCATTACGCGAGATATATGTGGGCGGTAGTAATATGTTGCCCATCTCTTCCCGGAATGTGCTCTCTCGTAATTTCGATAATAAACCTCTCCGTATTGCGTAACGCCTTTCTTGAAGTGTCCGCCACTGGAGCTTGTTCAGCATCTCCGTAACGCTCTCGCGCTGACTAAATGTCCCCATGACGAATCGCGCTGCTTTTCGCTGGATCATGTCTATCTCTTCTATTAATCCAACCTGGTAAGGGTCCCATACTGATGAGCAATACTCAAGAATCGGACGAACAAGCGTTTTGTAAGCTACTTCTTTCGTCGATGAGTCACATTTTCTTAGAATTCTTCCTATGAATCTCAACCTGGCGCCTGCTTTTCCCACTATTTGTTTTATGTGATCATTCCACTTCAGATCGCTCCGGATAGTAACTCCTAAGTATTTTACGGTCGTTACCGCTTCCAATGATTTACCACCTATGGCATAATCGTACTGGAATGGATTTCTGCCCCTATGTATGCGCATTATATTACATTTATCTACGTTTAGGGAAAGCTGCCAGCTGTCGCACCATTCATTAATCCTCTGCAGGTCTTCCTGGAGTACGTACGAGTCTTCTGATGTTGCTACTTTCTTGTAGACAACCGTGTCATCTGCAAATAGCCTCACGGAGCTACCGATGTTGTCAACTAAGTCATTTATGTATATTGTAAACAATAAAGGTCCTATCACGCTTCCTTGCGGTACTCCCGAAATTACCTCTACATCTGCAGATTTTGAACCGTTAAGAATGACATGTTGTGTTCTTTCTTCTAGGAAATCCCGAATCCAATCACAAACCTGGTCCGATATTCCGTAAGCTCGTATTTTTTTCACTAAACGTAAGTGCGGAACCGTATCAAATGCCTTCCTGAAGTCCAGGAATACGGCATCAATCTGCTCGCCAGTGTCTACGGCACTGTGAATTTCTTGGACAAATAGGGCGAGCTGAGTTTCACATGATCTCTGTTTGCGGAATCCATGTTGGTTATGATGAAGGAGATTTGTATTATCTAAGAACGTCATAATACGAGAACATAAAACATGTTCCATTATTCTACAACAGATTGACGTAAGCGAAATAGGCCTATAATTATTCGCATCTGATTTATGACCCTTCTTGAAAATGGGAACGACCTGCGCTTTCTTCCAGTCGCTAGGTACTTTACGTCCTTCCAGAGATCTACGATAAATTGCTGATAGAAAGGGGGCAAGTTCTTTAGCATAATCACTGTAGAATCTTACGGGTATCTCGTCTGGTCCGGATGCTTTTCCGCTACTAAGTGATAGCAGTTGTTTTTCAATTCCGATATCGTTTATTTCAATATTTTCCATTTTGGCGTCCGTGCGACGGCTGAAGTCAGGGACCGTGTTACGATTTTCCGCAGTGAAACAGTTTCGGAACACTGAATTCAGTATTTCTGCCTTTCTTCGGTCGTCCTCCGTTTCGGTGCCATCGTGGTCAACGAGTGACTGAATAGGGGATTTAGATCCGCTTACCGATTTTACATATGACCAAAACTTTTTAGGGTTCTTGTTTAGATTGTTTGCCAATGTTTTATGTTCGAATTCGTTGAATGCTTCTCTCATTGCTCTCTTTACGCTCTTTTTCGCTTCGTTCAGCTTTTCCTTATCAGCTATGATTCGACTACTCTTAAACCTATGATGAAGCTTTCTTTGTTTCCGTAGTACCTTTCGTACATGATTGTTATACCACGGTGGATCTTTCCCCTCGCTTTGGACCTTAGTCGGTACGAACTTATCTAAGGCGTACTGGACGATGTTTCTGAATTTTTTCCATTTTTGTTCCACATCCTCTTCCTCAGAAATGAACGTTTGATGGTGGTCACTCAGATATTCTGCGATTTGTGCCCTATCACTCTTGTTAAGCAAATATATTTTCCTTCCTTTCTTGGCATTTCTTATTACACTTGTAGTCATTGATGCAACCACTGACTTATGATCACTGATACCCTCTTCTACATTCACGGAGTCGAAAAGTTCCGGTCTATTTGTTGCTATGAGGTCTAAAACGTTAGCTTCACGAGTTGGTTCTCTAACTATCTGCTCGAAGTAATTCTCGGACAAGGCAGTCAGGATAATGTCACAAGAGTCTCTGTCCCTGGCTCCAGTTCTGATTGTGTGACTATCCCATTCTATACCTGGTAGATTGAAGTCTCCCCCTATTACAATAGTATGATCACGAAACTTCTTCACGACGTTCTGCAGGTTCTCTCTGAGGCGCTCAACTACTACGGTTGCTGATGCAGGTGGTCTATAGAAGCATCCGACTATCATATCTGACCCACCTTTGATACTTAACCCAGATTATTTCACATTCGCATTCGCTAATAACTTTACTGGATATTATTGAATTCTTTACTGCTATAAATACTCCTCCACCATTGGCGTTTATCCTATCCTTGCGGTATATATTCCATTCTGTGTCTAGGATTTCGTTACTGTTCACTTCCGGTTTTAACCAACTTTCCGTTCCTAATACTATATGCGCACTATTTCCTTCAATAAGCGATACTAATTCAGGAACCTTGCCCTGGATACTCCTGCAGTTTACCAATATTACGTTAACTTTTCCTGTTTTTGGTCTCTGCGGACGGACGTTCTTTATCAACGATGCTGATGTTCTCTCTGGTAAGCCGTCAGGTATTTTATCGTTTCGCCCGAGGGGGGGTCCCTCTAACCTAAAAAACCCCCGTGTGCACGCCACACGTACTCTGCTACCCTAGTAGCTGCTTCCGGTGTGTAGTGCACGCCTGACCTGTCTAGGGGGGCCCTACAGTTCTCCACCCAATAACGGAGGTCGATGAATTTGCAACCATTATAGTCGCAGAGTCGTCTGAGCCTCTGGTTTAGACCCTCCACACGGCTCCAAACCAGAGGACCGCGATCGACTCTGGGCACTATGCTGCAGATATTAAGCTCAGCTTGCACTCCGCGTGCGATGCTGGTTGTCTTCACCAAATCAGCCAGCCGCCGGAAGGAACCAAGGATGGCCTCAGAACCCAAGCGGCAGGCGTCATTCGTTCCGACATGTGCTACTATCTGCAGCCGGTCACACCCAGTGCGTTCAATAGCTGTCGGAAGGGCCTCCTCCACATTACGGACGAGACCCCCCGGCAAGCACACCGAGTGCACACTGGCATTCTTCCCCGACCTACCCGCTATTTTCCTGAGGGGCTCCATAACCCGCCTAACGTTGGAGCTCCCTATAACTAATAGGCCCGCCCTCTGTGACTGTCGGGACCTTGCCGGAGAATCGGCCACTGGCCCAACAGGCGAGGCATCCTGTGGTGGCTCGGAAACGATGTCATCACCACTAGGAAGCACCCCGTACCTGTTGGAAAGGGGTAAGGCAGCTGCCACGCGGCCAGATCCCACCTTCGCCTTTCGGCCAGGCACGCGCGAGCCCACCACTGTCCGCCATTCACCCTGGAGTGATGGCTGACCGGTAAGATGCTCACTGCCGGAAGACGCAGCGACATCAGGGGTTCCATGTGATTCCAAGGCCACCGAAGTAGGCATAGGTCTCACCACAGTTGCCCCAACGCCACTACGAGCCGACGCCTGCGCCTCGAGCTCGATGAGCCTAACAGACAAAGCCTCCACCTGCCCCCGAAGAGTGGCCAATTCTCCTTGCGTCCGCTCACAACAACCACAGTCCCTACACATGACTATGTTTACCCTACTCTATACGGTGACAAATTCCCAAGATAATCTTCGAATGCAAAGGGCACTGCACCGATTGAAATCCATCGCCAATTGGCGAAAGTGTATGTTGAGTCGTGCCTGGATCTCAAAAATGTTCGTAAGCGGTGTACAGAGTTTGCAGCTGGTCAGAGCGAAATTCACGACGAACAAAGGAGCGGGAGACCGTCATTTTCTGAGGAGACAGTGTTGAAGGTTGAACAAAGTATTCGTGAAGATCGGCGGATCACCCTGGATGTTCTCTGCACGTTGGTTCCTGAGGTTTCCCAAATTCTCACAAATTTTAACGGAAACATTGAACTACCGGAAGGTGTGCGCAAGATGGGTGCCACGCATGCTGACTGAGGACCACATGTGGCAACGAGTTCAAGCTTCCCGCGCATTTCTTCACCGCCTTGCAGCCGAACAGGACAACTTCCTGGACTCAATTGTCACGGGTGACGAAATCTGGGCATACACACCAGTGGCGGCATCGTTCTTCGCCAAAGCCGCGGAAATTCAAACAAACACAGTCTGCCGGTAAAGTAATGACAATCGTTTTTTGGGATCGGAAAGGGGTATTGTTGGTCGACTTTATGCCCACTGGGACCACAATTCCTCAATTAACGCTGACAGGTACTGTGAGACTCTGAAAAAACTCAAACGGGCAATTCAGAACCGGAGAAGAAGAATGTTGAGCAAGGACGCACACATTCTCCATGACAACGCTCGCCCACACATCGCTCGGCAAACCGTTGCTCTCCGGCAACAGTTTCAGTGGAACATAATCACCCACGCACCCTATAGTCCTGACTTGGCGCCCAGTGACTATCAGCAGTTCCCTAAGTTAAAAGAACTTTTGGCCGGTAAGCGACTCAGCTCCGACGACGAGGTGAAAGAAGAGGTTCGTAACTTTCTGAACAGCATAGCGGCGAGCTAGTATGACATGGGCATACAAAAGCTGCCATAGCGTCTACAAAAATGCATCGACAGAAATGGTGATTATGTCGAAAAATAGCTAAATGTTCAAGCTATAAACTGATGTAAACAATTGCAGAAGTAAACAGGTCTATGTACTTCTAAAAAATAGGACACCTTACTTTTGGGATTACCCTCGTAAAAGACGCACCATGAAGCAATTATCCGAATGAGCCAGTAATCGGGATGATTTATTCAAGAGAAGGGGCTTCACAAATTGAGCAAGTCAATAACGTATTGGTCCACCTCTGACCCTTATACAAGCAGTATACTGACAGAGTTGCTGGATCTCTTCCTCAAGGATATAGTTCCAAATTTTCTTCAAGTGACGCGTTAGGTCGTCAAAAACTCGAAAAGTTCTCAATGGGGGAGAGATCCGGTGACCTTACTGGTCAAGGTAGAGTTTGGCAATCACAAAGACAAACAGTAGAAACTCTCACCGTGTGCGGTCGGGCATTATCTTGCTGGTACGTAAGCCCAGGATGGCTTGCCTTGAAGGGCGACAAAACGGGGCGTAGAAAACTGATTATGTACCGTTGTGCAGTAAGTGTGCCGCGGAAGACAAACAGAGGGGTACTGCTATGAAATGTAGTGGCACACCAGACCAACACTCCTGGTCCCATATTGCAGTTCCTGTGTTATTCTGAATTACAATGCAAAGTTCCTTTTGAACAAGCATGTATGTCCACAGGAACAGACACTACGGCGACTACAGCCGTTATGAAATACATTAAATGTATTCGCGATTGCTAATATGGACAACCATCAGCTGTAGAATGAAATCATGATAATGAAAACTTGTGCCGAACCGAGACTCGAACATGGATTACCCGCTTATCACGAGCGGTCACCATTTGACCTTAGTATTTGGTTGTCCCTTCCGAGTCACTGTCTGCCAATAGTCAGCCGGCCGTTGTGGCCGAGCGGTTCTAGGCGCTTCAGTCCGGATCCGCGCTTTTGCTACGGTCGCAGGTTGGAATCGTGCCTCGGGCATGGATGTGTGTGTGTGTCCTTAGCTTAGTTAGGTTTCAGTAGTTCTAAGTTCTAGGGGACTGATGACCTCAGATGTTAAGTCCCACTGTGCTTGGAGCCATTTGAACCATTTTTTGCTGCAATAGTCACTTATCCGCCGGCGCCGGGCAACCGAGTTTCTAGTAAAATGTCTCGCCTGTACGGGAATATACATAACAAATGTACGATTACGAGTTGTAGACGCTTGGTTGACGACATATTAAAGTTTCGGTCTGGCCGGGACTCGTGCACGGATAGCCCAGTGTTAAGGCTATCGCCCGCGATACGCGGGGAATCCGGGTTTGAGTCCAGACCCGGCACAATTTTTTATTGGCGTCATTCCATTCTACAGCTGATGGGTGTCCATATTCGCAGTTGCGAATACATTTGACGTATCACTACTGGTTGTTGGGCCATACGGTGGGCACACTGAAGTTTATATACCTCCACAGTCTGGAGCGTCTCCAGAATCGTTTTTCCCCTGGAATCTCATTGACAGGGTAGAATTGACCTCAGTGATGAGTCCCGCTTCCAGAAGAGCCACAATGACCAGTGAAGACATGTCTGGAAACGTCCTGGACAGTTGTGGATACCAAGCCGATTGTCACCCACACAACCGGGAGTGATGGACGGCATTCCATTTCATTCCATAGCAAGACCCCTCTGGGAGTCATCCGAGGCACACTTACAGAATAGCAGTAGGTCGATGATATACCGCGCCTCGTTTCATTGCCCTCCACCGCAAGCAATCCTGGGCTTACATTTCAGCAAGATAATGCCTGCCCCCACATGGTGAGAGTTTCTACTACTTGTCCTCGTGCTTCCCAAACTATACCTTGGCTACAAGGTTGCTCGATCTCTCACGAGCTGAAACCTTTGGAGCATTATGGGCAAATCCCTCCAGCCAGCTCGGGATTTTGACAATTTAATGCCCCAGTTGGACTGAATCTGGCACAATATCCCTCCGGAGGACATCCAACAACTATCTGTGAACGTCAAGCCGAATAACTGCTTGCATAAAGGCCACAGATGAACCAACGCGTTACTGACTTGCTCAGTTTGTGAATCTCTTTTCTCTTGAATAAATCATCCATCCTTTTCTGAAATTGTGGGGTTGTCTGTTGATGTGCGTCACATTTACCGATTCGGATAATTCCTTCGTGGTGCGTCGTTTCTTTTCTCTTAGAGTGTGCGTGCCGTTCATAATAGTCAACTACCACAGGTTGACAAAATGCCCACCAAGGACGAAATTACTGCTAAAGAGCAAGCATTCACAGCCAGACAAATGACAACAAAATTTCCACTCACAGGTGTGCAACCACTTACTTAAAAATTATCAACACTAACAAATTAGATAAAACAGAATCCTGCCAACAAAGTAACATGCATAAAACAGAATCTAAGCAATTTCACGTCCCTCAGACGTAGCTTTCGCAACAGGCTTTCCCCCAGACAACAGACGGAGGCACGCTTGAGCGAACAAGCATTTAGCCGACGATGTTGTGACCATACTCACTGCGTTGCTAGTTTTTTCAGCCATCTCACTTTTGACATTCCCCTACATGACATACAGAATACCTAGTGGTCGATCCACAGCTTGCACAGAACTCAGAGCCACCGTATTACAGGAATACCATCAAACTCTAATTTGAATATCCATAATTTGTTGGTGTCAATCAACAGCAGAAAGCGGACGATAACCGAGTAATGCAATTGGCGACTGAGCTTCCAGGTGGTTTGCTTGCGACAGTATAGGCACGTGTCCGAAACACCAAGCTCACGCAATTGTGGAAATAACGCCACCAAGCAAAACTCGCTTTCCCAACACGTCATACCACCGTTCACCAGAAAACGAATACATTGACCGTCTTCTCATAGAGGCCAGCTAGTCGGTTCCTAAAGTAGAGGCAAGCTCTAAACAGCTTGCCCAATTTTGTCTGATGTGTACGATTCACGGAAATACGTAACCTCCAATAGACCACAACGTAGACAAGATTCGCTGGCTTTAAGTCCGCCAGTACACTCTTCAACTTACGACATCAGAAAGCAAAACAGCTCGACATACACTGACAGAAAAAGATATCGAAGCACCAAAAAATAATTAATATAGAATAATGAAATTTCATGTGAATAACATTTGTTACGGGGTCGGGGTGTCGAACCCGCGACTCCAAATGGCAGAGCTGAAGCAGGGACCCACTGCGCTGTATTTTGTCAGGAGGCCGAGCAAGTTCAAGAGCGTCAAGGCGCAGATACAGCGGTATTCAGTAACATTTGTTTGCTCCGATAATCTACAGTACTCGACGGGTGAAGTATTGCGTCGGTGTGCCATCTGCGCGCTGTCCCGTGAGTCCAGCCGGCTCAGCAGACTCCTGGTATGCCGACGTCGCTGCTGCCGTCGTCAAGGCTGCCCTGCTGGAAGTCGGCCGCGCTCTCCTGGTCGCCGCCCGCTGGTGCGTTGCGACTTTTGCCGCACTGCTACCCACGGTTCCGGAGACTGCCACAATCCCTGGTCCTCGCCGCTCTCCACCTCATTTGGCCTGCTCTGTCCAACCATAGCATGAATGTGGGTGTACTGGTCATCCGTGGCCCTCGGGCCTCCGCTGCTCCCAGGACAGGGCCGGACTCAAACCCGCGCCCTCCTGGACGCTGTGACCCAACTTGCCGCTAGTGGTGCTTGTTGGATGGCAACACCCGCCACCGTCTCTGGTGCTGTCACAGCACTGCTGCACCTCCCGCAGTGTACGCCTCGCCCGGACCCCGGTACGCCAGGTGGGAAGCGAACGTGGCCTGTAGACTCGACTGGAACCGAGCCCCTCCTGGACCCACTGCAGACTGCTGTCACACTGCCCTCTTTCAGGCAGACTGTTTGATCTCTAAGTTCCAGGCTGCCATTCCGTACCGCCCTGGTGTTGTGTCCCTGGAGGCGGAATATAGCCCGAACAAGTACGGTACATAGAATACAAGTTTATACAGAATACTTATAACATTGTTATCAGACTGGTCCTTATAAGCGCAGACCAACACAGGTCCATCTCGATGCTTGACTGACCTGGCACACTCTCTCCTAAGCTAATATTGCCTGTCTATTTATATTTGTTTCTCCCTCGCTTCTGGCATAGTGTCAGAGAGAGACAGAAAGTATGGCAAGGACAAATTCCCACACGTCAGCCACTTACAAATCGCCACTCTTGCCTCTGGCCTAGTGCCCCGCTTCATACATGGCAATAACTTAAAGCAGCGCTGCAGTTTCCTACCTCGTTGTTGCTCCACTCAAAACAAACCCGCGCCCGCGAGTGCCATGTTTACCTTGCCTAGTCCGCTGGTTGTCGACTGTTACCACACTCTGCCAGCGGCCCCAGATTTCATCGCCCAACCCCGCCTTCATTGAATTTTGATAAAATTTCCCTTTCCCTCGACTAGGACTGACACTAGCGCAACACACCTCACAATTGCAAGATCGCAACTTTATGTCAGTGCGATATAACCCATTGCAAATGTGAAATGCTGGATCATTAATAACTGGTGTAATCGCCATAGTGTTGAATGCATGCAGGCAGACGTCAATGCATTGTGTTGTACATGAGCCAGATGTCAGTTTGTGGGATGGAGTTCCATGGTTCAAAATGGCTCTGAGCACTATGGGACTTAACTTCTAAGGTCTTCAGTCCCCTAGAACTTAGAACTACTTAAACCTAACTAACCTAAGGACATCACACACATCCATGCCCGAGGCAGGATTCGAATCTGCGACCGTAGAGGTCGCGCGGTTCCAGACTGGAGCGCGTAGAACCGCTCGGCCACTCCGGCCGGCGGAGTTCCATGCCTCTTCCACTTGATTGGTCAGCATAGGGACAGTTAACGCTCTTTGTGGATGACACTGGAATTTTCATGCGATTACGTCCCATTTATGCTCGATTGGAAGCAGATCCGGAGATCGAGCAGGTCAAGGTTACATGTCGACACTCTGCAGAGCATGTCGCTTTACAACAGCGGTATATGGGCGAGCGCTATCCTGTTGGAAACACTCCTTGGAATGCTGTTCGTGAATGGTAACACAAAAGATTGAATCACCAAACTGAAGTACGAATTTGCAGTTAGGATGCGTAGGATAACTACGGGAGTGTTTTGCTGTCATACGAAACTGCATCGCAGACCATAGCTCCAGCTGCAGGTCGAGTATGTCTATCACGCAGACAGCGTGGGTGCAGGTGCTCAACAGGTCTCCTTCTAACCAACACACGGCAATTGCTGGCACCGTGGCAGAACCAGCTTTCATCAGAAAACACAATAGGCCTGCAACCTGCCCTCCAACGAGCTCTCGCATGACACCCCTGAAATCGCAAATGGCTGTGATTTATGCTTACAGATCTTCTTGCTCGGAGCTATCCTTGACGTAACCGATTTGTAACAGTTCGTTGTGTCATCGTTGTGCCAAATGCTGCTGAAATTTCTGCTGCAGATGCAGTACAATGCGCCAATCATCCGCCGAACTGTCACGTAACTGTCGGTTACAGAGTAGTCATGTAGATGAACATGTAGGATGGTGAAACTTCCTGACAGATTAAAACTGTGTGCAGGACCGAGACTCGAACTCGGGACCTTTGCCTTTCGCGGGCCAGTGCTCTACCAACTAGGCTTCCCAAGCACGACTCACGACGCTTCCTCACAGCTTCAATTGTGCCAGTCTCCTGGATGTAGGATGGTCTCCCCCCTCGCTAGTGTCACGTGATCTTCCGGACTCCTGTGTTCTTACGACTGTACATTCTCGTGACCATCGCTGCCAGCAGTCATGTACACTGGCTACATTCCTGCCAAGTCTCACTCCAGTATCGAAGAAGGAACATCCAACTTGTCGTAGCCCTATTAAACGACCTCGTTCAAATTCAGTGATGTGATGATGATGGCGTCTTTGGCATTCTTGACTAAATCAGCTCACCGCGTCCAATCTCGAAGGTAACATTCAGAACCGTTACAGTATGTGTTTAAAGCAAACCTACTATGCGTCCTCCGAAAACATGGAAGATGATGCCGGCTGATGAGCACCACTTGTACTCTACTCGGCGTCACTAGAGAGTCTCTTGTTCATGGCCCGGGTCAGTCCGCAAGTCCAGGGAAACGGCCGCCAGGGTTCGCCACAGCGGTCAGCAGTGCTGTGCACGATCAGCACTTACCTCGCTGTATAACTACTTCAACCTACAACTTCTGCGCGATAGCGATGGAAATGTTACCGATGATAGTGCCGCTAAAGCGGAGTTACTAAATACACTTTTCCGTAATTCATACATGAAAGAAGACAAAGTAAATAATCCAGAATTCGAAACCAGAACAGCTGTCAGCATGAGTGACATAAAACTAGATATCCTAGATGTTGCGAAACAACTCAAATCACTTAAGAAAGGCAAGTCTTCCCGTCCAGATGGTATACCAATCAGGCTCCTCTCAGAGAATGCAGACACAATAGCGCCATTCTTAGCAGTCATATACAACCGCTCACTTGACGAAAGGTCTGTTCCTAAAGACTGGAAAGTAGTACAGGTCACACCAATATTCACGAAAGGAACCATTGAATTAAAGACCCATATCACTGACCTCAATTTGCAGTAGGATTTTGGAGCATATACTGTACCCGAACATTATGAATCACTTTGAAGAAAATGACTTATTGATACATAACCAACATGGATTCAGAAAATATCGTTCTTGTGCAACACAGCTAGCTCTTTATTCCCGCAAAGTAATGAGTGCTGTCGACAAGGGATTTCAGATCGATTCCATATTCCTAGATTTCCAGAAGGCTTTTGATGCCGTTCCTCACAAGCGACTATTAATCAAATTGGAATATCGTCTCAGCTGTGTGACTAGATTCTTGATTTCCTCTCAGAGAGGTCACAGTTCGTAGTGACAGACGGTAAATCATCGAGTAGAACAGAAGTTATATCTGGGGTTTCGCAAGGTAGTGTCATAGGCCCTCTGCTGTTCCTGATTTATATAAATGATATAGGTGATAATGTGAGCAGCCCCCTTAGATTGCTTGCAGATGACGCTGTAGTTTACCATCTAGTACGAGGGCTATTCCGAAAGTAAGGTCCGATAGGTCGCGAAATGGAAACCACGGTAAAAATCAAAAATGTTTTATTTGCAACAGTTAGATACACCTTGCAGCTACTTATCTCCATAGTCGCCGACCCGACTTAGACGTGTATCGTAGCGTTGTACCAACTTTCCCATACCCTCGCTATAGAAGGCAGCCGCCAGTGCTCTCCGCCAATTCTCTACGCTGGCCTACGGCTCGTTGTCTTGTGCCGAAATGTTGTCTTCATAACCAGCGGTTCATGTGACCTGAGCTGAAACTCAGAGGGAGACAATTACGGGCTGTATTGTGGGTAATCTCACATTTCCATTTGAAAACGATGCAGGAGCATCTTCATTGCCCCTGCAGAATGCGGCTGAGAATTGTCTTGAAGACGAAACAGCACGACAGTTATGTAATGTTAGCTGCATAGCTTCAGGGGAAATTTCTCACCAGGCCCCCGTACTTGGCGGCAGACACTATTTTCTAGACATCTTTACGCACTCACTGCGAGCTCAGAAATGAGAAGAGCGACGTGATGCTAACTGGGGTTATACTAGAGACACTACCCAACACATCTGTGCAAAGCTTTATCGGATTTTCATAGTCGTTTCCATTTCGTGACCGATCGGACCTTACTTTCGGAATAGCCCTCGTAAAATCATCAGACGATCAGTTCCAATTACAAAATGATCTAGAGAGAATTTATGTATGGCGCGAAAAGTGGCAATTCGCACTATACAAAGAAAAGTGCGAGCTCATCCACATAGGTACTAAAATAAATCCGATAAATTTTGGGTACACTATAAATCTCACAAATCTATGGGCTGTAAATTCGACTAAATACCTACGAATTACAATTACGAGCAACTTAAATTGGAAAGACCACATAGATAATAATTGAAGTGTTGGCAGAAGAGCCAACACCGTGTTGCTAGAGGAGGCCGAAATACACGCGTTTAATCTCACGCAGACTGGCGTGAGGTCTGGAACAGTTAAGGGAATTAATAGTAGCAATTAAAGTACGTAGTTGATGTAATACTTAATTTTAATCCATAATTGGAGTACATCGCTCTTGATGATACAAAAGTATAATAAGTTCAATATAACTGGTAACGGCGCCTTGCTAGGTCGTAGCAAATGACGTAGCTGAAGGCTATGCTAACTATCGTCTCGGCAAATGAGAGCGTGATTTGTCAGTGAACCACTGCTATGAACGTCGGCTGTACAACTGGGGCGAGTGCTAGTAAGTCTCTCCAGACCTGCCTTGTGGTGGCGCTCGGTCTGCAATCACTGACAGTGGCGACACGCGGGTCCGACGTATACTACCGGACCGCGGCCGATTTAAAGGCTACCACCTAGCAAGTGTGGTGTCTGGCGGTGACACCACAATAATATTGTGGGGAAGGCGAAACAAAGACTGTGCTTTGTTGGCAGAACACATAGAAGATGCGACAAACCCACTAAAGGGAATATTGCTGCGCGGTATGGGATCCTTACCAGGTAGGATTAACGGAGGACATCGAATAATTGCAAAGAAGGGCAACTCGTTTCGTGTTATCGCGCAATAGTGGTGAGAGTGTCACTGATATGATACGCGAGTTGGGGTGGCAGTGAATGAAACAAATACGGCTTTCTTTGCGGCGAGATCTACTTACGAAATTTCAATCATCAACTTTCTCTTCCGAATGCGAAAATATTTTGTTGACACCCACCTACATAGGGAGAAATTATCATCATAATAAAATAAGAGGAATCAGAGCTCGAACGGAAAGATTTAGGTTTTCCCTTTTCCCACGCACCATTCGAGAGTGGAATGGTTGAGAAGAAGTATGAAAATGGTTCGATGAACCCTCTGCCAGGCACTTAAGTGTGAATTGCATAGTAACCATGTAGATAAAGATGTTCTTGAACCTGCTTATTACTTTCAAGTTTTGGCCTTCCTCTGCAGTTAAAATGTGTTCGTAAAATATTGTTATCTCCATACACTAAACAAATTTATCTTGTTTTCCCTAATTTTTTATTCATTTTTAGTCTTTCCAGGCATTCGTTACTTATTCTTATTAATAAGAAAATGCGCTGAAAAATTAACATTATCTGGAGAGGCAAAAGAAAAATTAAATTAAATTCTACAGACTTGTGTTTTTTACAGTAAAAAGTAATGTGCTTATTGTCAAGCGTCACAATGTTAAGTTAGTGTCTAACTTTCCAACGACAACCCCCACTGCCTACCCCCGACGCTATATAAGACGTGAAATTTTTACTTTAAGTATCAGTTTTCACAGACGATTACAGTAGTCAAAGATGTAAGGGAATAATGCATAGTTACAAGGTACATTGTGATAGGAAAGATCATAAGCATCAATTATCACGGTAAACAAAGTTATAAATAATAAACGAGAAGAAAACAAAGCTAAACTATAAGAAGGCCGTTCAAAAGCATGTGAAAAAAGTGTTTTTTGAAGATGGATATGCACAAGGTTTAGTTGAAGCAGTTGAGAAATTGGAACGTAGTTCAAAGCAACGTTCTAGTGAAAAAGATCTTTTCGAAGGTCCATCTGGACAAAACAACGTACTACTGGAGATTGACGATTACAAGATACAACTGCTACTGAGAAGACTAGAGCGTATCGTGCTGGTGGTGCGTTAAGTGATTCTGGAAAGCTTTTTATGTGGAAATCTGTTCATCAAATTAAAAATAGCGATATTCACTTTATTAATATTCATCTACTTCTTGTTCGGGGATACGGATTTCGTTGGAATGGTGTCGCCTTGACTGGTAAGAAAACTGTGACTGCAAAACGTTTAAAGTACATCAGGTGCACAATGGTATTCTAATCACACTATTCTATCACGTAATGCCATACGACATTGCTGACCGAAAATACGCAAAACTTGCCAATTTACTGATTTGTCTCTCCCCAAGATTTTAGTGATTAGATGTCCAAACGTGGCAGAACTAAGTTCTTTCAGGATTTAGAAAATGTGTTTTTTCCAGTTTAAATTCTCATCAATAGGGCCACGTAGATGTCTTGACGTTTCTACACTAGTTATTGTTTCCTCACCATGTGTTATACTTATCATTCTTGTAGTACCTCTAGATGTGTCGAACTGAATACGTTGTGTCTTTTGGAAATTGAGAGTGAGGCTATTCCCAAAAAATCAGTCAATAATACTGTTACGAAAATTATTTACCATGTATTTTGTTGTTGTGCGAATATTTGGATTGATTACAATACTAGTGTCACCCACAAAAAGAACTGGGCTAATTCTTCTTATACGTTAGAAAGGTCGTTTACACATATAATTCGAGAAACATTAATGGAACTGCGGTTGAACCGCTGCAAATATGCATAGAGTTGAAATATCTCTGGACACTTCAGTTCCGCAGAACCATGCGCAGAACAAATTTTGTCTGTCATTATCAAATCAACATCAACGGCCAGTATACGACTAGTACGTCTCTTTGGTCAACACTCATTTCAACACCGATCACGTGACCACGAAGCAGCGTAGGTTTTTCGGTAAAGCGCTCTGTAAGTTTAAATGTAATTACATCGACAGCAGACAAGTTTCCTTCGTAGGTGCTCTGGATTTGGTACAGGCGTTTCGTAGACATCATAACAATTTGTATTTGGTACTCCTAAAAGATTAGGCTCTTAGTTTTGAAGAGCAAAATGAAGGGTCATATAGTTTCTTTGCGGAAAATGTCACAGCGCAGATGTACCTATTTGTTTTCAATTTCTGTGACAAGTCACCATTCTTTTTCGCTTCCATGCAGCATTTTATAGCGTTGGAAAATCTGTTCCTCTTTATTTTTGTTTTGATGGCATTGCAATAGAGTTGACAGTAACCAACTGCCTTCGAATCTATCCCGAAAAACATCGACTTTTCCAAACATTAGCGACTATGGCACTTGCTTCTTCATTTTTTTGTTTACGTATCTCTTTTTTGCAAGCCATTACATAATTTTGCTTACTGGTAACATTTCGATGTATTTATTTAGCGCTTTTTGTGCTCAGGCTCCCAAAATATTACAGAATAAGTGAAAAGAAAACAAAGTACTTGATAACTATATTACGAGGTCATTCACAAAAATATTCGTCAGAGAATTGTCCCATTGTATCTGACGTATATCTCAGGCTACTTCATTGATCAGCCTCTGAGCACTATCAAGATTTCAGTGTTCCACAATCACACTCTACCCCAACTGCCTCTTGTAAAATTTATTTTACCCATTCAATGGCATCTGTTCTGTCATAGACCTGTGTAATATGGGAAAGTTGACAGTATGACACACATAAAGGGGTTAGCTGGCACCTAAGGAACTAGTATTTTAAGCTTTTTAATCAAATGATGAAGACAATACGTAGAAGGCAAATCCATCAAAGTAGCTGGATTCCTTCTAAAATGATTATACTGTGTTTGTGTTGCTCTTTTTTTGTTTGTCTGGTTTCTCTTCCCCAAGGTTACGATAAACAATCTTTTGATTTCCTACTGATTTATTTCAAAGCATAAGATACAGCAGATGAAGAAATTGAAGCAATGTATGATGAAATAAGAGAAATTATTCAGATAGGGAAGGGAGACGAAAATTTAATGGTCATGGGTGACTGGAATTCGGTAGTAGGAAAAGGGAGAGAAGGAAACGTAGTAGGTGAATATGGAATGGGGGTACGAAATGAAAGAGGAAGCAGCCTGGTAGAATTTTGAACAGAGCACAACTTAATCATAGCCCGGTTCAAGAATCATAAAAGAAGGTTGTATACATGGAAGAAGCCTGGAGATACTGACAGGTTTCAGATAGATTATATAATGGTAAGACAGAGATTCAGGAATCAGGTTATAAATTGTAGGACATTTCCAGGGGAAGATGTGGACTCTGACCACAATCTATTGGTTATGAACCGTAGATTAAAACTGAAGAAACTGCAAAAAGTTGGGAATTTAAGGAGATGGGATCTGGATAAACTGACTAAACCAGAGGTTGTACAGAGTTTCAGGGAGAGCATAAAGGAACAATTGACAGGAATGGGGGAAATAAATACAGCAGAAAAAGAATGGGTAGCTTTGAGGGATGAAGTAGTGAAAGCAGCAGAGGATCAAGTAGGTAAAAAGACGAGGGCTAGTAGGAACACTTGGGTAACAGAAGAAATATTGAATTTAATTGATGAGAGGAGAAAATATAAAAATGCAATAAATGAAGCAGGCAAAAAGGAATACAGACGTCTCAAAAATGAGATCGAAAGGAAGTGCAAAATGGTTAAGCAGGGATGGCTAGAGGACAAATTTAAGGATGTAGAGGCTTATCTCACTAGGGGCAAGATAGATACTGCCTACAGGAAAATTAAAGAGAACTTTGGAGAAAAGAGAACCACTTGTATGAATATCAAGAGCTCAGATGGAAACCCAGTCCTAACCAAAGAAGGGAAAGCAGAAACGTAGAAGGACTATATAGAGGGTCTATACAAGAGCGATGTACTTGAGGATGTTGTTGTTGTTGTGGTCTTCACTCCTGCGACTGGTTTGATGCAGCTCTCCATGCTACTCTATCCTGTGCAAGCTTCTTCATCTCCCAGTACCTACTGCAACCTACATCCTTCTCAATCTGCTTAGTGTATTCACCTCTTGGTCTCCCTCTACATTTGGTTTCTGTACAAATTGTAAATAGCCTTTCGCTCCCTTTATTTTACCCCTGCCACCTTTAGAATTTGAAGGAGGGTATTCCAGTCAACATTGTCAAAATCTTTCTCTAAGTCTACAAATGCTAGAAACGTAGGTTTGCCTTTCCTTAATCTTTCTTCTAAGATAAGTCGTAAGGTCAGTATTGCCTCACGTGTTCCAATATTTCTACGGAATCCAAACTGATCTTCCCCGAGGTCGGCTTCTACTAGTTTTTCCATTCGTCTGTAAAGAATTCGCGCTAGTATTTTGCAGCTGTGGCTTATTAAACTGATTGTTCTGTAATTTTCACATCTGTCAACACCTGCTTTCTTTGGGATTGGAATTATTATATTCTTCTTGAAGTCTGAGGGTATTTCGCCTGTTTCATACATCTTGCTCACCAGATGATAGAGTTTTGTCAGGACTGGCTCTCCCAAGGCTGTCAGTAGTTCCAATGGAATGTTGTCTACTCCGGGGGCCTTGTTTCGACTCAGGTCTTCCAGTGCACTGTCAAACTCTTCACGCAGTATCGTATCTCCCATTTCATCTTCATCTACATCCTCTTCCATTTCCATAATATTGTCCTCAACTACATCGCCCTTGTATAGACCCTCTATATACTCCTTCCACCTTTCTGCTTTCCCTTCTTTGCTTAGAACTGGGTTTCCATCTGAGCTCTTGATATTCATACAAGTGGTTCTCTTTTCTCCAAAGGTCTCTTTAATTTTCCTGTAGGCAGTATCTGTCTTACCCCTAGTGAGATAAGCCTCTACATCATTACATTTATCCTCTAGCCATCCCTGCTTAGCCATTTTGCACTTCCTGTCGATCTCATTTTTGAGACGTTTGTATTCCTTTTTGCCTGCTTCATTTATTGCATTTTTATATTTTCTCCTCTCATCAATTAAATTCAATATTTCTTCTGTTACCCAAGGATTTCTACTAGCCCTCGTCTTTTTACCTACTTGATCCTCTGCTGCCTTCACTACTTCATCCCTCTTCTTCTACTGTATTTCTTTCCCCCATTCCTGTCAATTGTTCCCTTATGCTCTCCGTGAAACTCTGTACAACCTCTGGTTTAGTCAGTTTATCCAGGTCCCATCTCCTTATGTTCCCACCTTTTGGCAGTTCCTTCAGTATTAATCTACAGGTTATAACCAATGGATTGTGGTCAGAGTCTACATCTGCCCCTGGAAATGTCTTAAAATTTAAAATCTGGTTCCTATATCTCTGTCTTACCATTATATAATCTATCTGATACCTTTTAGTATCTCCAGGGTTCTTCCATGTATACAACCTTCTTTCATGATTCTTATACCAAGTGTTAGCTATGATTAAGTTGTGCTCTGTGCAAAATTCTACCGGGCGGCTTGCTCTTTCATTTATTAGCCCTAATCCATATTCACCTACTACGTTTCCTTCTCTCCCTTTTCTTACTACCGAATTCCAGTCACCCATGACTATTAAAGTTTCGTCACCCTTCACTATCTGAATAATTTCCTTTATTTCATCATACATTTCTTCAATTTCTTCGTCATCTGCAGAGCTAGTTGGCATATAAACTTGTACTACTGTAGTAGGTGTGGGCTTCGTATCTATCTTGGCCACATAGGAAACAAAAGAAAAATTCGGAGTAGGTATTAAAATCCATGGAGAAGAAATAAAAACTTTGAGGTTCGCCGATGACATTGTAATTCTGTCAGAGACAAAGGACTTGGAAGAGCAGTTGAACGGAATGGACAGTGTCTTGAAAGGAGGATATAAGATGAACATCAACAAAAGCAAAACGAGGATAATGGAATGTAGTCGAATTAAGTCGGGTATGCTGAGGGAATTAGATTAGGAAATGAGACACTGAAAGTAGTAAAGGAGTACTGCTATTCGGAGAGCAAAATAACTGATGATGGTCGAAGTAGAGAGGATATAGAATGTAGACTGGCAATGGCAAGGAAAGCGTTTCTGAAGAAGAAAAACTTGTTAACATCGAGTATAGATTTAAGTGTCAGGAAGTCGTTTCTGAAAGTATTTGTATGGAGTGTAGCCATGTATGGAAGTGAAACATGGACGATAAATAGTTTAGACAAGAAGACAATAGAAGCTTCCGAAATATGGTGCTACAGAAGAATGCTGAAGATTAGATGGGTAGATCACATAACTAATGAGGAGGTATTGAATAGGAATGGGGGGGAAGAGAAGAGAGAAGTTTGTGGCACAACTTGACTAGAAGAAGGGATCGGATGGTAGGACATGTTCTGAGGCATCATGGGATCACCAATTTAGTATTGTAGGGCAGTGTGGAGGGTAAAAATGGTAGTGGGAGGCCAAGAGACGAATACACCAAGCAGATTCAGAAGGATGTAGGCTGCAGTAGGTACTGGGAGGTGAAGAAGCTTGCAGAGGATAGAGTAGCATGGAGAGCTGCATCAAACCATTCTCAGGACTGAAGAGCACAACAACAACAACAACATACAGCCTAAGTCTGAGGCTGCATACATTGTCTTAAAAATGAACAAACGAAGTGTTCTGTACCAGGAATGTGCATAAAATGCATTAAAGATAAATGCCGAAATGTCACCCGATACAACATTTCTTATATCCAGCTTTCATTGACTTCATGAAACCATCCTCAGCATCTGTATTTGTGTGTAACGAAATACAAGCAACCACCTGCATAAAAGAAATTTAATCTTTTTACTGGCATCGGACACTTAGCGCCTTTCGTTGGGAAGCTCTTACGCGTCCTCTATACAGTCTCGATTTCTCCCCATGCGATTTGCATATGTTTGGGGCCCTGAAGGAAGACATCCGTAGCCGTCTAAGAGGTGAACGCCTCGGTATATTCATGGTTCTGGAGACAACCGCGAACATTTTCACAGTGGGATGAATGTATTAAAAGTTATGGCAATTGCTCTTGAAATAATAAACAGTTTACTTATTTTTACAATCTGTCTCATTTTCATTTGACTGTCCTTTATAGGTGGCCGCGGTGGCCGTGCGGTTCTAGGCGCTGCAGTCCGGAACCGCGGGACTGCTACGGTCGCAGGTTCGAATCCTGTCTCGAGCATGGACGTGTGTGATGTCCTTAGGTTAGTTAGGTTTAAGTAGTTCTAAGTTCTAGGGGACTGATGACCTTAGAAGTTAGGTCCCATAGTGCTCAGAGCCATTTGAACTGCCCTTTATACATCGTTATCAACATTAAATTCATCGCTTTTTTCATTGTACCTTCTAAGCACCACCACTACTGCCTATACTATCCCATCATATATTACTACGGTTTTGAAATGACAGGAAACTAGGAGAGGGGTGTGGTAACGTATTGAGCATAAATATACAGGGTGTTTCAAAAATGACCGGTATATTTGAAACGGCAATAAAACCTAAACGAGCAGCGATAGAAATACACCGTTTGTTGCAATATGCTTGGAACAACAGTACATTTTCAGGCGGACAAACTTTCGAAATTACAGTAGTTACAATTTTCAACAACAGATGGCGCTGCAAGTGATGTGAAAGATATAGAAGACAACGCAGTCTGTGGGTGCGCCATTCTGTACGTCGTCTTTCTGCTGTAAGCGTGTGCTGTTCACAACGTGCACGTGTGCTGTAGACAACATGGTTTATTCCTTAGAACAGAGGATTTTTCTGGTGTTGGATTCCACCGCCTATAACACAGTGTTGTTGCAACAAGACGAAGTTTTCAACGGAGGTTTAATGTAACCAAAGGACCGAAAAGCGATACAATAAAGGATCTGTTTGAAAAATTTCAACGGACTGGGCACGTGACGGATGAACGTGCTGGAAAGGTAGGGCGACCGTGTACGGCAACCACAGAGGGCAACGCGCAGCTAGTGCAGCAGGTGATCCAACAGCGGCCTCGGGTTTCCGTTCGCCGTGTTGCAGCTGCGGTCCAAATGACGCCAACGTCCACGTATCGTCCCATGCGCCAGAGTTTACACCTCTATCCATACAAAATTCAAACGCGGCAACCCCTCAGCGCCGCTACCGTTGCTGCACGAGAGACATTCGCTAACGATATAGTGCACAGGATTGATGACGGCGATATGCATGTGGGCAGCATTTGGTTTACTGACGAAGCTTATTTTTACCTGGACGGCTTCGTCAATAAACAGAACTGGCGCATATGGGGAACCGAAAAGCCCCATGTTGCAGTCCCATCGTCCCTGCATCCTCAAAAAGTACTGGTCTGGGCCGCCATTTCTTCCAAAGGAATCATTGGCCCATTTTTCAGATCCGAAACGATTACTGCATCACGCTATCTGGACATTCTTCGTGAATTTGTGGCGGTACAAACTGCCTTAGACGACACTGCGAACACCTCGTGGTTTATGCAAGATGGTGCCCGGCCACATCGCACGGCCGACGTCTTTAATTTCCTGAATGAATATTTCGATGATCGTGTGATTGCTTTGGGCTATCCGAAACATACAGGAGGCGGCGTGGATTGGCCTCCCTATTCGCCAGACATGAACCCCTGTGACTTCTTTCTGTGGGGACACTTGAAAGACCAGGTGTACCGCCAGAATCCAGAAACAATTGAACAGCTGAAGCAGTACATCTCATCTGCATGTGAAGCCATTCCGCCAGACACGTTGTCAGAGGTTTCGGGTAATTTCATTCAGAGACTACGCCATATTATTGCTACGCATGGTGGATATGTGGAAAATATCGTACTATAGAGTTTCCCAGACCGCAGCGCCATCTGTTGTTGAAAATTGTAACTACTGTAATTTCGAAAGTTTGTCTGCCTGAAAATGTACTGTTGTCCCAAGCATATTGCAACAAACGGTGTATTTCTATCGCTGCTCGTTTAGTTTTTATTGCCGTTTCAAATATACCGGTCATTTTTGAAACACCCTGTAATTACCTTTAAACAAATTTATTTATTTACCACAGAGGCCAAACTTAACATAATACAACGACAAGAAATACTTATTCGGCAACAGGCCAAGTTAAAGACAGAAAGAACGAACCATTAAGCTTCGGGAAATTCCCAAATATGTTAGAAAAACCTTAACTGTTTCTATAATAGAGCGGAATTCCTTTTTTAAGTCATATCCAAACAAATTTTTTAAGATTTATAAACATTATAAAATGTCTTCGGAGGCACTCACTGAATTAAAAATAGTTTTACAAGGTGTATAAAACGTCAAAGGACTCAAAATAATAGAATACTTATAAAATTACGAAAGAGAGCATTAACAATCATTAGGTGTTACCAGTTACTTATAGGAGCACAAAGTTCAAGGCAAGTAAAGGGGCTGAAGCATATGACTATTGTGCCTGAGAGCGGAATTGACGGTTTGCACAGTGTGATGAAGGAGACCGCAGAGAGTTAAAAATATTAACGCACGCTCAGTATATTGCGTAATATACTGTACCTACTAAGCATGATACTATGCAATACACGGTAATTTCTGCCGAGGTTTCGTGATTTGTGGACATACAAACAACTGATACAGTGATGGCATATGAACACAAACACATCACCGTGTGTAGATCGTAACCGAAGCCATTTTCCCCCCATCGGCACTTACTCTCGGTTTTCTTTTTGCAGCACAAGCGATTGGAGCCGCAATACATACCAGCTATATATCATCTAGGTCCGACATGTTCGCTACGAACACAGAGTCCTGACGCGCCCCGGACGTAAATAATGCGCAACAATATTGTACGGTTCTTGGCGTCGCAGTTTCACGCAACGTATTGACAAAATATTATTGCGCAATAAATGTTGAGCTTGTGAGGGTCCATCAGCCAAATAGGGTAACTAGGCCGACGCCCCAGACAGTTGCTCCATTCAGTGGACATGCTGAAACACGCTCACAGGAAAATACGTTTACATTTCATAAACGGTTAACAGAACAGAATTTATATAACAACAGAAATTACTACATAGACATGAACATTTCTAACCTTAAACCTTTTATACATTATGGATGTGGAACACTGCGACTGTGATGCATAAAGGTTTCCAGAAATTACTGCAACCAGTCGCCTTTTGTTTTATTCTCCAATTTTTATATTCCATTACCGGTTTCGAATCGCTTAACGTTCCGTCATCAGATGGTAACTATTTCTTGCATGTTTGCAGCACTGTGGGGATGTGTAGCTGTGGCAAAATGTATAAATGAAACATATAAACACTGAATGTGGTTTCCTAAATCGCTTCAGGCAAATGCCGGGATGGTTCCTTTCAAAGGGCACGGCCGACTTCCTTCCCCATCCTTTCCTAATCCGATGAGACCGATGACCTCGCTGTCTGGTCTCCCTCCCCAAAACACCCAACCAACCAACTGAATGTGGCGAAAATTGTTCACAATAATTTATTTTCATTACTTACAATATTAGTATCTACTGGTTTATTCTTGGTGCTCACGTTGTTTTGGAAAATTTAACGTATGTTTTCCAATGGCTTTAATTTTACACCATTCACAAATTTTGCCACAGGTAACACCTACAACACGCTTTACAAAATGTAAATAAACCAAAGAGCGTGATAAAAGTTATGCTCTAAGAGTCTGTGTTGGAGTAGAGAGCTGCTTTGCTCAGTACTTGGGTTGCACATTGGAGAGAGTAAGCATATATCTGTTTATATTATATTCCTTATTTCCAAAACACCATGTATTTATATCACAAATTTGGCATGCCCTATTTATAAACTCTGCTAAACGATGAGTTTGGATAATATTTCATGTACAATTTTAGTGCTGAAATTACGTCTGACATTTATCTTCATGATAAATAAACACTGATCATTACTTACGAAATAAACGTTAGGTTTCTGCTAAATGTTCAAATGTGTGTGAAATCTTATGGGACTTAACTGCTAAGGTCATCAGTCCCTAAGCTTACACACTACTTAACCTAAATTATCCTAAGGACAAATACACACACACCCATGCCCGAGGGAGGACTCGACCCTCCGCCGGGACCAGCCGCACAGTCCATGACTGTAGCGCCTGAGACCGCTCGGCTAATCCCGCGCGGCTAGGACTCTGCAAGACTTCTTTGTCCTGAATTGTTTAGCTTTTCAGGTTTAAAGATTTTTTTGAAAATTTGAAAGAATGAGTTGTTTGCTAAGTCACTTTGTTCGTGGTGTGGGATGATTTATTATTATGGATGAAAATCTCTAATTGTCCAGGAGATCTACCTTTTTCTGTGTACAGTGTGTAGAATATGTAGGTTCGTTTTGATATATGTAATTGCATGATTATCAAAGTTTTTGCAAACAGAGCACGATAATACGCAAGCTCTCTTATAATGGAGTAAACGCTTAGCGCTGGCACGTCATTACTACCGAGATGCTGAGCCACATTAAGGACTTCAGCAAAGCAAGGTTTAGGAGTGTAAACTAAATGAACGTATGGCAAGAACATCAAACGAAATTTAGTGGAAAACCACAGACGTTTTCACGAACTGCAGCGGCTATTTAACTGCGTGGTGCTCACGTTTCTTTCTCCGTCGAACCCAGGAAAACAAAGATTATGTTTGTGGCCCCGTCCACCCCCCAAGGCAGCAGGAAACAGCACTAGTCGAACTGCAGAGTGTGGTTCGGCGCCGCACAGACAAAGGGAAGCAGCGACTCTCTAGCAGACGTAGACACGCTACCCAAAGTAAACAAGCGCCGAGCAAGTACAGCGAGCGCGGAAGTCCACGGTTAATGCGCTGAGTCTGAGATCCAGCGAGGCTCCTTCGAGCTACTCAGCCACAGCAGACAGACTTCAGTGTGAACTGAGGGTGATCTTAAAATCCCGCTCGAGGACCTGCAATGTCGCTGCCTCGTGAGAGACCATAGAAACTGTTGCTAAACAACGAAAGCAAAGAGGTTCCGCAAGCGCAGGTGTCGACACAGCTCAAGTTTATACAAAGTTCGTAATACCTTATTCTCCTCTTCCTCCTGCTCCTCCTCCTGCTCCTACTCTTCTTCCTCCTCCTCCTCCTCCTCCTCCTCCTCCTTACATCGTCCCTAAACCAAGCATCAAAACTTTCAGCACTACAGTCCCTCTTTCTTGCCTCTGCACTATATGAAGTGAAAAGTATCCAGACATATCATGCGGAGTTGACCACCACTTTCTATGAGAGGCGGACCTGCCAGTATAAAAAACACTCTCTCTTCAGGCCACAAGTGGCCCATCGGGACCATCCCACCGCCGTATCATGCTCAGTTGAGGATGCGGATAGGAGGGGCGTGGGGTTAGCACACCGCTCTCCCGGCCGTTAGGATGGTTTTCTTTCATCGGAGCCGCTACCCTATTCGGTCGAGTAGATCCTCAATTGGCATCACGAGGCTGAGTGCACCCCGAAAAATGGCAATAGCTCATGGCGGCTTGGTTGGTCACCCATCCAAGTGCCGGCCACACCCGACAGCGCTTAACTTCGGTGATCTAAGGGGAACCGGTGTGTACACTGCGGCAAGGCCGTTGCCCCCAGTATAAAATGAGGCAGGGAATGTTGTGTTCTCAATAGAGATGCGGAACAGCACAATAGTTCGGCCAGGAGTGCTCACAAGGGAACCTCCCCATCGCACCCCCCTCAGATTTAGTTATAAGTTGGCACAGTGGATAGGCCTTGAAAAACTGAACACAGATCAATCGAGAAAACAGGAAGAAGTTGTGTGGAACTATGAAAAAAATGAGCAAAATATACAAACTGAGTAGTCCATTTGCAAGATAGTCAATATCAAGGATAGTGTGACCATAGGAGCGCGATGGTCCCGTGGTTAGCGTGAGCAAATGCGGATCGAAAGGTCCTTGGTTCAAGACAGCCCTCGCCTGAAAATTTTACTTTCTTCATTTTCGCAAAGTTATGATCTGTCCGTTTGTTCATTGAAGTCTCTGTTCACTGTAATAAGTTTAGTGTCTATGTTTTGCGACCGCACCGCAAAACCGTGCGATTAGTAGACGAAAGTACGTGCCTCTCCAATGGGAACCGAAAACATTTGATCGCAAGGTCATAGGTCAACCGATTCCTCCACATGAAAACACGTCTGATATATTCTATACGACACTGGTGACGGCATGTGCGTCACATGACAGGGATATGTCGTCGACCCACCTAACTTGTACACTTGGCGAATGGGTAAAAAGATTCTTCTACCTTGCCCGATTTAGGTTTTCTTGTGGATCTGATAATCACTCCCAAAAAAGTGATGAAAACATAAGAGTTTGTCACATAAACAGCAGCAAATGAATGCAACAGTTTCACAGTCGCACAGTTTTCCCTCTGCTCTGTCAAAACATGTTTTTAACGTTTTCATATTTTTCCGTGTATAGACCGTCAAATCCTGCATATGTCCAAGCAAATCTGAACATGACCTGGAATTTTTGAGAGCGAAGTTGATTATGTGTGTGCCTGAACTTTGATAATTGTCTGAAAATAAAAATTTAAACTTTTCACTCGTGGAAAGACTTGAACCAAGGACCTCTGGTACCGCAGTTGCTCACGCTAACCACGGGACCACGGCGCTCCTCTGCTCAGAATTTCCTGTTATGTTGCCTATCTTACCGATGCACTACTCAGTTTGCATATTTTGCTTATTTTTTTCATAGTTCCACACAAATTCTTCCTGTTTTCTCGATTGATCGGTGTTGAGTTTTTCAAGGTCTATCCACTGTGCCAACTTACAAGTAAATCTGCGGGGGGTGCGATGCGGAGGTTCCCTTGTCAGTAACTCAAATCATTGGATGTCTCCTGAATAACAAATCCACCAAGAACGTTTCAACCCTTCTAAACCTGCCAGATCGACTGTAGGTGATGTGATTGTGAAGTGGAAACGCAAAGGAACAGCTACAGCTAACCTAGGATTAGCCAGACCTCATATATTGAGGTTCAGGTACCAACTACATCTACATGATTACTCAACAATTTACAATTAAATGCCTGCCAGAGGGTTCACCGAACCACCTTGAAGCTATTTCTCTACCCTTCCACACCCGAACAGCGCGTGGGAAAAACGAACACAAATCTTTTTGTGCAAGTTGTGATTTCTCTTATTTCATCATGGTGATCATTTCTCCTTATGTAGATGGACGCCAACAGAGTATTTTTCGGAATCAGAGGAGAAAGCTGGTGACTGAAGTTTCACAAGAAGATCCTGCCACAATGAGAAACACCTTCGTTTTGGTTACTGCCACTGCAATTCACAGATCATTTGAGTGGCATTCTCCCCCCTCCTTGTGACAATAAAAAACGAGCTGCTCCTTTTTGAACTTTTTCGATGTGCTCTGTCAGTTCCATCTGATACGTATCCCACTCCACACAGCAATACTCCAGAGGGCGGACAGACCTGAGTAGTAGGGCAACCTATGTGTCACCCCACTTTCCATTCTTGCCAAATTTATTCAAGATGGCGGCGATGACGTCATCCAAGATGGCGGTATGTAGACTTGGCAACATCGCATGACGTCATCCAACATGGCGGCTTTTGGCGGGAAAATAGGCCAACTGTGCTATGTCCACTAATCTAACCTCCAGAAAAAATAGCGGCAATTTTGAATTTTGGCGGGAAAATAAGTCAATTGTGCTACATCCACTAACCTAACGCCACAAAAATGGCGGGAATTTTGAATTTTGGCGAGAAAATAGGTCAATTGGGCTACACCCACTAACCTAAGCCTCCAGAAAAAATTCGCGCCAAATTCAAATTCCAACAAGATAATGCATGCAAAACCGTACTAGTCTTTATTATTATTCATTATTATTGATTATCATTTATTAACATTCATTATCATTTATTATCAATTATTATTATTTATTATTATTATCATTATTATTTATTATTATTGGCCTACCTCCACTAGAAAATTGCGCCAAATTCAAATTCCAACACGGTAATGTCTCGAAAACTATAGTTCTATTTTTTTATTATTTATTATCATTTATTATTATTATTTATTCAAGATTTATGGAAGAGCGAGAAAGCCATTTGCGTTACATCCATAACAAAAATCTGTCACAAGTTCAGATCTCAACACCATAATCGATCATACGTATGAACTTTCGCTGTCACTTATCTTTTTTCACCGGTAACCTATAAAAACCGCGTCAAATAATATAGTGCACTTATAGTAACCTAAGTCACGTCCTTTGATTTTGCAGGGGGAAAGGGACTGAAGTCTTTATATTCATGCACTACGGTCATCACTTGTTCTCCAACACAATCGGTACACATCTTTGAGATCGCAGCAATGCCCAATGCAGTCGCCACGACGTCGGCGCTCCAACTGAATAAGTTCAAATCGTCGCCACCCCCCGGCCCCGCCGGCCAGCGGTGGGCTGTTGCCTACGGCGGTGACGTGAGGCGGCGCGCTGGGCGGCCCCCGCTAGCCGCTGGACCGGCGACCGCTCCCACGTCGTAAACATGTTTTCGTTGGACACTCTGGAACTTGCCGAGGTTGACGTCACAACGGTCCCTTGTCCGTTCACCACGTGTATTCGTCGCCTCCGCACGTTTACCGCCAAAATTGTTTGCCTCGGAGCTGAATCACACAACGGACGGCCGTTCGACAAAGAACGCCCTGCCACACTTTTGGCGCGAAAGTTATTTTACTGGGCACGTTCAAACCTGTCGACCCCGACCGTTTGCCACCCCCCACGTGTCTTTGTGCGACCGAGAATGCGGTGCTACACTTTTGGCGCCAAAGTTTGCCCAACAGTTGAATCCGCCGTGACTGTACAAGAGCACGTTTGGTCACAACGAGACACCTCGCTAAGTTAATTTACTTTCTAGCGCCGCGCTGCCGCCCCGCTCACGTCCGACCACTTATGTCACACACCCTCGATCGCCCCCTCCATACACGCGACGCACATAGTCTTCTGTAACTATGCTAACACCCACATCGCCCATCTAACCCATCAATTGCCTAAGTAATTAATTCCATTTCAGTTTTAATCATATTAAATAATTCAATTTACATTTTCATATACGTTTGCAAAGGTGTTCAACTACCTACTTTCAAATACTTTTAGAGGACCAGACTGCAACCTCTTCCTAGGAACCCTCACTGACTTTGAATTCTGTCAGTAAAGAAATGTCGCTTGCACTTTTCCTGCCAACCTAAGGAAATTGCACATAAAGAAAGGACACTTTTACTAACCTCATCCACCTGACCACTACATCCTCCTAGGATCAGGCGCCAAGTGTGAAATCTGCCAGTAGACAAACCTCACTTCCGTCTTCGCTACCAACGTAAGAAAATTGCTGAAAATGAAGCCTACCACCACCACCACTTCCTAGGGGGTGGATGGTAAAAGGACTCAGCTTGCACTAGGCTGATGCAAGAAGGAAGGCGTGTACTTTATTCATTTGGGAGCAATTTATTTAGGGATGGAGCATATGTATCACAGAACACACGCTCTGACATGCCCCCACAGCATACAGACCTGCAAACTACTCCTACATAACTCATGTATAATGCTCTACACACACACTTGCTAATTGTAAAACGTCAAAAAATTCACTGAACAGCCTACAGACATGTGAAGCACACCTAAATAATTCAAAGCATTCACACCCATAGAACGGAACAAATCTAATTTCTCTAAATAATAATCCATCTAAAATACCCTCCTCCCTAATCGTCAACTTTTCAAAATCATACACATGTCTTTATTTAAGCAACTAGAGATAGACAGCACCACCGCCTTCTGTATTCGCCACTCAGTCCACGGTCCAGCTGACTTTGTACACAGGACACTCCCCCCCCCCCCGACATCAGAATATGTGAATAGTTTCACATATCTTTTTGAAACTTTTGCATCTCATAGGTTTCGATATGTAAGGCTGACCTAAGGCAGGTTCTGAACTCCAGTAGTGCACTACACTTGGCAACGCCTGTAATTCCTCTACAAACAAATTTGTCCAGTTGTTTGTTGACTCACTCACAGTCTGACCAGATTGCCGTTTTTGAGCAAAAACCGCTCTGACTGTGCTGTGCTGCTCGGGGAAGTATGGAAGGACTGCACTCTATTTATTTCGAGCCCTTTTATTTAGTCATGCAGTATATTTGTCACAAAACAACCGCACTGATCTGCCTGTGGTCATGTGACACAGCCCACAAACACATAAACAACTCCTAATTTCACCACACAATAGCAAACTGCTCTTAAATAATGCAGTACACAATATCCGCAGACGAGCTCTGTACTCTTAAACTCTCCAAATAACGCACAGCACAGTGCACAGACATACTCGCAAAATAGTGCAACAAACGCACCCAAACACCCTCATCCAATACACTGCCCCCAGCTGCCAAAACGACCAAAAGCCTCTGCTCGGCCTCCCCCCGAACATGACCTCCTCACAGTCGCATTCGCGCCTAACACCGGAGAAATTCATATCACGTATGCGCCTTTAAGGCAGGCCGCGCGCGCATGCGGTCGGCGGGAGGGGGGGGTTCCAGAGCCTCCACCCAAGTTCAGCTTCCGCGCGCTCGTGACAGCCGACCAGAAAGGGCGCTCTCCTCTGTCACATGTGAAAGCTGCTTTGTTCTTCTCATGTATACCGCCGGCGTCTCTGGTCTGGACCTGCCTTCACGTCTATTGTCAGAATAGCCCATAGCTCGTTGACACACACGGTTAACGCCGCAGCGAAAACACTTACAACTCGCCTGCAACCGAGATGGTAACGGAAAACCAATCACTCTGATCTGCACTGCAGGGGCGTGTAGTGATTGACAGCACTCTATTTATTTTTGTAAACATTTTTTTAACCATACAGTATATATGATACACTATCACAAAACACCCACCCAGATGTGCCCTGGACTATGTTGCACAGCCCACAGACACGCACCCAACTCACAATTTCAGTACACACAATAGCAAACTGCGACTAAATAATTCTTAACACTGATATGTAGATACGCTCAGCACTCGTAAACTATGTAAATAACGCATAACAGAGCCTGCAGATCCGCTCGCAAAATAACTCAACAGACGTGCGCAGGTACCCCCCACCGCAACATGTCCACAGAATCATGAAGTCACGCATCTGTCTGATTTCATACAGCGCGCAGCCCCTGCCCGGCTTCCGCAAGCGTGAGTTGGCGCGGTCGACGCGCTCGTCAGCTGTTAAAGCACACACAGACGTCCGTCCAGGACCCCGATCCGTCAGAACCCCGAGACGTGACCACCGAACGCGGGTGAAAGTCAATTTTATATCAACGTAGCATAATTCCAAAGCACAGCCTCCATACGCTAGACACATCATAGCAGCAGCACATGTCTTTACCTCCTATGACACACTGCGCATTTCTCCTGAAATGACATTACACGGCCCTTTAACTAAACATAACTACACATCACTGCCCTCAACTCGTCGCCTGACCAGCCATCTAAAACCTTCTCAATATTATTCTTACTTTACAACATTTTTTTTAAAAATAAGATCTAATTTACTCCTCCCACCGCAACTGACCTCACACCCATCCCACCATCAACATACGCAAACGTCCTGAACCCCGCCAACCATTTCCATCAGTTAATTTACCATTCTCATCCTTTCTGTTCGAATTACAAACGTAGCCTCTATCTAAACACCAATCAACTCATCTTTCTCGCACTTTCAAGAGTAAAATTAATCTTACACACACCCTGAAATACCAAACCCAATTAAAGAGTCATACTTTTATACAGACCATCAAGCACATACCACACTCACACCAATATTCAAAGCCTAGTCCATATTTACCACCTCCAACTTGAATTAAATATTATTACCATTCCCCCAACATTCTGCCAGCGTCCGATTTGGACCTATTTTTCAGCTCTTAACTGTTGTCACTAGCGGTCCAATATCACTATCTATAGACTCCATAAATTTAAACATAAAAAAATCTAGTCCAATTATCTATGTCCTCAAGCCGCACCCTCTCACGATAGCATATAAACTTATCTTCTCTAGTCATTATACAACTTTTATCAGCGACACGCCTCAGCCGCTATCCCCGATAATGAATAACCGACCAGAGTGCTTAAGGCCTGTGAAGACATCGCCGACGCGGGTTTGTGTACTGTAATCATCACCACATTTCATTGGACGACAAGGAAAGACGCGAATTCGCTCGTCCTCGATGTTCTAACGTCTCACTCCTTCCGTCATGCATTACACTTCATCCACTCAACATACACATTCATTCGCGCCGCCGTTTAGAGACTCCTGTATCCGAACACATACCATCACTCAACAACTATCACTTGCTCTTATCTAATAACTCATTCATCAGGTCTGGGGACAAGGTCACCCCTTTCTTTCAGCAGGGGATAGCTATTTTTTACAGTGGTAGCTGAATTGCGCCATCAACTTAACATCACCAATCGCGAAACACATTTTCAAATATGTAAACACTCTTATCCAATTACACAGCATTCCCTCTGAGGACATTACCTTCAGTATTACAGTTCCTAATCCAATAACCACCAAAACAAGTAGTAAATGCTCAAACTAATCCCATTACACCTTACAAAGCGAGCGTACGAGCGCCGCCGGCAGCATGTCCATCTAAACAGCCGTCCACTCAGCCCCAGGACCAGAATGCTGAAGTGGGCTCTCCCTATACCTGCTCTCCAGCTATTGTCTAACGACGTACACTGCACAAATGTATTCCTGAGTAGCGCAGATCTCTATCCTCCCATGCATCTCCAACTCGACATGTAAACAGTGTCTCCCCCAGCCAGCGAACCCAACGTCATTCACGCTGCGCCGACAATTTCCACTCACAAATCTTAAAGACTTGCATATATAAAAGCCTATTCACTCCTGCCAAAACTCACTTAATAATAAAAAAGCATTCTCCCTTTCTAAGCATAGATGAGTATGCATGTAGAACAAATAGACAAACATAATTCGAAACAGAAGTCATACATATGATTAAAAAGAAAAAAATTACCTCGGTTTAGGTTATCGAACATTTATTTACATGTCCTAATGATACAGTTGTAGGTGAGTCGTGTCATCCACTCACTCATTCCTTCAACATACGCTTTCACATAACTTGTTCTACTTATATGCCACCCACCCTGTTATAATAATTTTGTACAAGCGGGGCCAGGGGGTGGCGACGATTTGAACTTATTCAGTTGGAGCGCCGACGTCGTGGCGACTGCATTGGGCATTGCTGCGATCTCAAAGATGTGTACCGATTGTGTTGGAGAACAAGTGATGACCGTAGTGCATGAATATAAAGACTTCAGTCCCTTTCCCCCTGCAAAATCAAAGGACGTGACTTAGGTTACTATAAGTGCACTATATTATTTGACGCGGTTTTTATAGGTTACCAGTGAAAAAAGATAAGTGACCGCGAAAGTTCATACGTATGATCGATTATGGTGTTGAGATCTGAACTTGTGATAGATTTTTGTTATGGATGTAACGCAAATGGCTTTCTCGCTCTTGCATAAACCTTGAATAAATAATAATAATAAATGATAATAAATAATAAAAAAATAGAACTATAGTTTTCGAGACATTACCGTGTTGGAATTTGAATTTGGGGCAATTTTCTAGTGGAGGTAGGCCAATAATAATAAATAATAATGATAATAATAATAAATAATAATAATTGATAATAAATGATAACGAATGTTAATAAATGATAATCAATAATAATGAATAATAATAAAGACAAGTACGGTTTTGCATGCATTATCTTGTTGGAATTTGAATTTGGCGCGAATTTTTTCTGGAGGCTTAGGTTAGTGGATGTAGCCCAATTGACCTATTTCCCCCCTCCCCCCCAAAATTCAAAATTGTCGCCATTTTTCTGGAGGTTAGGTTAGTGGACATAGCACAATTGGCCTATTTTCCCGCCAAAAGCCGCCATATTGGATGACGCCGTCGCCGCCATCTTGAATAAATTTGGCAACAATGGAAAGTTGGGTGACACATAGGTTGCCCCACTACTGACCTGTTGCATTTTCTAAGTGTTCTGACAAAAATCGCTTTCCCCACAGCATTATGTATCTATGTGATCGGTCCAATTTAAGTCATTCGTAAGTGTAATCCGTAAGTATTTTTACAAACGAAATTTAGCGCATTTCTTTTAGTATGCATGTGGATAATTTCACATTTTTCATTACTTAGGATCAACTGCACTTTTCACACCCTACAGATATCTTGTCTAAATCATTTTGCAATTGGTTTTGATAATCTGATGACTATTGGACGGTAAATGACAGTATCATCTGCAAACCATCAAAGAGGGCTGGTCACATAGTCTCCTGCGTCGCATATGTACACCAGGAATTGCAGAGGGATTATAAAACTTCATTGGGGAACGCCAGATATTACTTCTGTTTTACTCTATGACTTTCCATCAGTTAGTACGAAATGTGACCATTCAACAGGAACTCATCGCACAACTGAGGCGATACTATATAGGCATGCAATTTGATTAGAAGTCTCTTGTAAGAAAGGGCGTGAACAGCCTTCTAGAAAACAAAAAATATGCAATGAATTTGACATCTCCTGTCGATAGCTGTCATTACTTAGTTTTTTTTTTTTTCATAAGAACGATATCTTCTGAATCTGTGCTGACTATTTATCAATAAACCGTTTTCTTCAAGGTAATTCATAACGTCCGAACACAGTATATGTTCCAAAATCCTCCTGCAATCGACGTTAGCAATATGGGTTTGTAATTCGTCGGATTACTCATATTTCCTTTATTGGTTAATGGCGTGACCTGCGCTACTTTCCAGTCTTTAGGTACGGATCTTTCGACGAGCGAGCAGCTGTACATGACGGCTAAGTATGGAGCTATTATATCAGCATACGATGAAAGGAACTTGACTGGTGTACTGTCTGGACCAGATTTATTAAATGATTTGTGCTGCTTTGCTGCACTGAGGATATCTACTTCTAAGATGCTCATATTGGCAGTTGTTGTTGATTAGAACGCTAGAAAATTTACTATGTCTTCTTTGGACTCCTGTCGCGTAAAACTGCGTTTCGTAACTCAGCTTTGGTAGCACTCTCATCAGTGACATCACCATTGGTATCGTGCAGTGATGGTATTGATTGCGTCTTGCTCCCTATTTGTTAAGATCGTTTGTTGCTGAGAGGTGAAGCATGGTTTCACAACCATTTAAACTTCGAGTGGGCTGTAGAACTAGTTTTTCTAAATCATTTTCTGTGAAAGCGTTAAGTACCTTTTTTGCCTACCGCTGGCTTTAAAGATGTATTTTCGCCAGCATATCGAGGGTATATTGAGGTCAACACCAAGTCTAGCTGTATGAGTGGCGTATGAATGTGAAATAACACATTGTTCAGCAACGTATCGTCTGAGACAGGGAGTCGGTAAAATGAACCAATAATTAATTATTCCGCATACTAACTAACGGGAACTATCTACTTCAGCTTCACTACAACGTAAACTACTTCTGATAGCACTCCACCACTAATTGTATTTCATCTTTCCATTCTGATGAACACAGTTAGGTTCTTTGTAAAAATAAAAATTTAGGCTGAAATTTTCGGCTTTAGCTACCTTTCCATATCTATAATGATTTGAGCTTCGGTACTTCCTATTAGCAATTGGAGCTCTGGTATTATTCGTACCATGCAACATACAAAAACCACCAGACACTCATACGATTACATATAGCAGTAAGATGGACAGTTCCCAAAAAAAACGTAATCACATGCAGTGTATACAGTCGCAGCACTCGGCACTTCCTGCAAGGTCGGTCGTTCATCCAGAGTGAAAAACGGCCACGAGTCAAGTGCACCCCCCCCCCCCCCCCCCAACACACGCTGGCATGATGCACGATCATCAGAGCGTCCTCGGCGGACAGTGGCCACTCTCCGAACTCACGTTCAAAGGCTGGGCTGGTTCGCCCGGCGCGAAGGTGTCTGCTGGTCGTACTGTTTCCGATCTGGCCTGCTTGCTGCAGTAGTTTTCTGCAACGAGGTTCGATCATTCCAAGATTTTGATATTACAAGAACATACGTGAAATGATAATTAAATAGACACCCTAGCTGCAAGCAGGCGTTGATACACTTCATTGGGGACATGTTGAAAATGTGTGCCCCGACAGGGACTCGAACCCGGGATCTCCTGCTTACATGGCAGACGCTCTATCCATCTGAGCCACCGCGGGCACAGATGATAGTGCGTCTGCAGGGACTTATCCCTTGCACGCTCCCCGTCAGATCCACATTCCCAACATGTCCACAACACTACATTCGTAGTGCGCCTAATAGATGTTTGCCCATCATACTCATTACTCGTGGCACATTAATCTACCAAGTCCCGAAACTTTGCTCATTGTCAAATGTCGTCCAATTGAGACCGCGATCGTAATATTTAATTGTAAGTACAGGGATCAAATATGTATGTGGGCGGTTTGCTAGGACGATTCTGTCTGTGTGTCCTTGGCGCGCGTGGCAGCCTGTTGCGGGAAAGATTCACGTTTCCTCCGGCTAAAGGCAGGAGCTGCCCAAATGGAGAGGCCTACTGAGATGCATGAATGTTCTCTAGACGGCCGAATAGCGGACTAATACATAGTATGTATTGGACAACTTTCATCATCGTGTGGAAATTTGAGAAGATTCAATATGGAAATGAGTTTATGCTGGACTATTATTCCCTCCCATGTAAATTGCCTGGTTCACTGCTTCTGCACATTTCGCGCCTTTATTTAGTTGAGGGGACATCGATTGTGGTGTGTGCATCTAGCAAGTGAAAGACGGGCGTAAGACATGAAAAACACCTTAGTTGATTTCGTAAATTGTAAGGATGATCGGTACTCACGAATGGAAATGTCAGTTTCCTCTATTATTTTTTTTTCGAGTTCTCACATAAAGGTCTTTGCATACGGGATAAGTTTTTAGTTACTGAGTGGTTTACAGCACGTTACACCTCGCTAAAGTTTCGGGTTTCTAGAGAAATAATTTCCAGTCTATATCATCGGAATTATACTGTGCAAGCAATACTATTGATATGCAAGCGATATTGCTGTGTACTTGATATCGAGAAGTATCGCGAAAACGGCATGATATTCTTGCAAACCTTGTGAAATTACATATGTTCCTGTAATCCCAGAGTCTGGAAACTGGTGTAGAAAACAAGTAAGCAAGCAGATCGGGACCAGAAATGGTGACGCATTTGTGGCGAGGGGAAACAAGTCCATCTTTGTACAACAGTTCAGAGAGTGACTTCGGTCCACCGAGAGCACTCTGGTCATGCATCAGGAGTGGTGACTTGTGACCATTGGCTGCAGTGGATGACTGTCCGAGCTTGCAGGAAAATATATAGTGCTGCAAGGAGTATAACCGCGCGACTGCTACGGTCGCAGGTTCGAATCCTGCCTCGGACATGGATGTGTGTGATGTCCTTAGGTTAGTTAGGTTTAAGTAGTTCTAAGTTCTAGGGGACTGATGACCAAAGATGTTAAGTCCCATAGTGCTCAGAGCCATTTGAACCATTTGCGAGGAGTATACTTACAGTGCATGTGTTTATGCTCTCTGTCTTCGCGGTATATGAGTGTCTGGCGGTCGATAACTACATGATCGATGCAAAAGGGGCGATTTTGTATGGCACAGGATACAGATTGTACGTTCACTACATCGATACAGTACACGAAGATATATTGTAGGCCTGGAGATCAGTTTCACGCTCTAATATTCAAGCCTCCATTCTCATTAGCAGAGCAGTGTAATTTAGCAAGTGTCTTTTCGTATTTGACAATCTGTATGCCACTTTTGCAGGGTTTAACTGTCAGTGCAATATGGCAATCTGTACAGAATAGTTTTGCTACTGAAAGTCTCGCCTAGCAGACTGTGCTTCCACACTGGCAGTATCAGTAATTTGGTGGGTGAATTCAGTCAGAGCCGATCAGATTGCTCCATTCATTCACAAGACATCCTTTGTGCTGGGACATAGGAGCCTCTACATAGCGGCAAGAAAGTTTGCTGTTTCTGAGCGGGTAACACGTGCCGGACAGGGTGCCTCATTACGACCATCAGGAAGAATGCAATCGGTATTATTCTGGGCTATTTTCGTAAACAGCTCTCGCCAGGACAACAATATCCATACAGACAAGCTGAGATATCACGAAAGCTCCTACAAAAGCGACCGTTAACTATTTCTGCACGCACTTTACTATTTCCAAGAGGTAGACTTGCCTTTTATTTACATAGACATGTGACGTCAGTATAACATTGAGAACCTTTTAGCTGCAACTGTGCTGTGAGCTACTATGCAGCCATCTCTTGCTTGATGCTGGACTTGTAGGTAGATGTGAGTCACAGTAAACACATGCGTGGCTGTAGGCGTCTCAAATGTCCCATTAGGATCACTAGGAACAATGCACCCTGTGCAATTGTGGGAGCATTGCAACAGATTTCTATAGCGTGACCTGAGACATCAGGATAACATTGAGAACCTTTTAGCTGTGTCTGCGAGGGTGAGTCGCTCGGCAATTAGGTCTTCACTCTACCGCAGATAGAGAGGCATCATGTCAGCAATGGTAAACATGTGTGTATCCAGAGGGTCACTTGGCTCTTATTTATATAGACATGTGACATCAGTTTATCACTCAAAGAATTCTAATTGTATACCCAAAAATAAACGCAACTTTCAACTGCTTGCTGTAGGCGGTAATGACATGAGAGATGTGGTTCACGCTTTGGCGGTGGCTTGTGGTGGCGTCAGCGCATTCACATTGTAGCCTATGAAATGTTGTGGTTGACGATAGTTCGAAAGCGTTTTTTATATGCAATAAGTTTTTGTGCAGTGCATTATTTTCGGCTGTTTAAGCGTTGTGAGTGTATTTGCAGAGCCTTTTACATGCATTATTTTGGTGTTTTACAAGTAGTTTGGAAGTCTGTAGGCTGTGTACTGCATTATTTGGACAGTTTAGAATTAGTGAGTTTGTTTGCAGAGCGTTACACAGGCATTTTTTTCGCGTCTGCACATCAGTGTACTGCATTATTTCGGTGATTTACGAGTTGTCTGTAGAATATGTACTGTGACTCCTAGCACATCAGAGCGAGTGTTTTGTATCAGTGTAGTAAATATACTGTATCAAATCCATCCCTAAATAAACTGTTCCAAAATAAATGAAGCACAGTCTTCCCTATCCAGCAGCCCAGAACAGGCTGTGTCGTTTTCCCGCCATTTCTCCCCCCCCCCCCTCCATCGCCATGGGATGACAGTGCCCTCTGGTGGCAGTACTTTGTACTATGTCAGGTGGACTCCAGACCTCATAGTGGACACAATGGATGGAGCTACTGCCTCATATTGCTTAAATGAACATTGCATGCAAAATAAAGAATTACGTCCATCCTATCCAGCACAGGCTGAGCCCTTTTCCCGCCAATTTCTAGTAAGAGGTGGCAGTCAGATGACAGGTTAGTGGAGGTAACCCAAGTGACCTTTTTTCCCGCCATTTTCTTAGGTTAGTGGAGGTAGCCAAGGTGTGTTGCACTGTCATGCTGGAATTTCAACTCCCGCCATTTTCTGGGACAGGGGAGGGGGGAGGGAAAGTAGTTAGGTTAGTGGAGGTAGCCCAATTGACCTATTTTCTCGCCAAAATTTGAACTTCCTGTGATAAGGTCATTGCGACGTTGCCATATCTACTACCGCCATCTTGGATCCGACATCATCAATAAATTTGGCAACAATGCAATGTGGGGCTGTATAAAAGTTGTCCCACTACTAATGATGGTGATTCTAAGTTGGTGACAAGTGTTTGTTAGGTACCCCAATCCCTATGTATACAACTGCTTTAAAGATGTCCTGTATATGGAGTTAGTGGCAGCATGGCGTGTAACTGTAATTTCACATGTCAAACACCGCTGCTACCCAGATGTCCGTTGGGCACTCTCCTTTGCTGATGATGATTCTAGAGGAATTATGCGAGCATAGTATAATTTTTGAACTATGGTTGGATGTGAACAATGACTTGGAGACGCACCATAATGCAGTAGCCAAATCCTCGTCCTCCTTCCAGTTCCTGTAACTGCTTGTAATGTCTTTCTATTACCTCTTGTAGCAGGAGAAAGCTTGTACAGGATTGGCTGAACTATGACAATACGTTCTCAATTCCAGCGAGAGGACTAAAATCAGAGTCCTGACGCATTGACTCAGCTCACTCTGTTTCTATACAGATTGCAGAAGGTGGTAGAAATAGCGCTCTCCGACTTCTGCTCAGATCGGATATAAATTGCGACGATCACATGGACAAAGCCACAGGAATGATGGGGCAGAGACCGAGGAATGCTTACAAGATGTAGAGGGACTGACGATAACCACATTGGAGTTTTGCTGTATGGGGGGGCATGTACCAGATAAATTTGGAAAAGGTGACTCGTTTCGAGATATGAGAATGCCACGAATATGATTCACCAGTGGCTGTAATGATTAAAAAAACATCTTCATAGGATCGAACTCAATTATGTGGTGGAATGGAAAGACTTGATTCCAAATTGCAGACAGCATTTCTACCACAAAGTGAAAAACTATAAGTCTGAAAAGCCAGAGAGAGCATTGATCACAAAATTCTATACATTTGTTATGCCTTCAGTCTAGCATTGATTAAAACATAGCACATTATCTGCTGTATGTGATCATCCTGCCTCACCTCTAACCTACTGGGTATATCACTGAACCTCTGACATGGCATCGAGAGAGAATGCAGTACAAATGCTATTTGTTAGCCTGAGAAATACCTAATGGTGACATGAGGCAGTTGCGAATACCGGATTGATACCACGTTCCTTAACCAAATCACTTTGTAAATTCGGTGAGTTTGATGATTTTATTAAGAGCTTACACTGATGGAGACATGTGCCCATGCTTTTAGTCTGTTAATACACACCCCAACAATCACCGTCTGTATTCAGTGTTGCGGTATTTTTCTGGAAGACCATTTCATTCGGAAGCAATACCAACCTCGATATATAAAGCTCGTACAGTTTTTAACATGGATATCGTTAGCGATACTTGTGTGTGCCCATAGAACGAAGACCAGTTTTTATGCTGGGTGACAGTAACATAGCCGTTGCGATCGTGTTTTTAATAGCTGTTCGCTTTTAAGACGATTATGTTTCTCTTCCTAAGACACACTGGTACCACTTGCAAGAAAAACAAATGAAATATGTTCGTCCATCAAGGATTTTCACTCAGTATTGTTTGGTGTCACCACCATTCGATTATTGGTGAAGTATTATACTTAGTAGGGAATGTGTGATAGATTTGCTGTGATCAGCAGGCTTATGACGTTTGTCTCTGGGTGTAAAGTTACTGTAGTAGTTGTTCCAACATGTGAAAAGAAAATAGCTTTGTCCTGTCGCAGAGCAGGTATGGATTTGACATGGGGAAATGATATTTCAGCGCATCGACGGCCATAAGGGGAATGGAAGATTTTTTTACATGGAAAATTATGTTCAGTCGTAAGGGGGCTGTAGATATTTATATTTCCAGAGCAGTAACCGTCAGGACGGGGTTTATCGATGCTTCGCTCATTGCCGAATATCATCAGTCTGAGGCAGATATTCTAATTAACAATTCTAATTACAGTGATAAATATGCGGCTGATTTCCTGGGACGATTGTGCCTGGCGTGAAGTAGCGCTTGGAGGAGGTCCTGTGGCCGGAATGACTGACATTTCTGGCTTACGGTGGGAGCTGTCATTAAGCCACCCGACCTGGATAGGCTGGATGCAAGAATGCAGCTGACCTGTGTCGCCCTCTAGGTGGCTGAAGAGGGAACTAATACTCACTATGTGTTGGGCAGCCTTCGTGATCAACGTGTGTTTTCTGTGGACATTTGGGAAGCTTTAATATGGGCGAATGTTTGCGTTGGACATTTAGTTACTTCTATGTAAATTGACCGGTGGACTTTTTGTATTGCCATTCTGCACATTTCCCTTCTTTGTTTGGTTGAGATAACATCGATTGTGATGTGTTTTGTGTGCCTCTAGATGGTGAGAAACAGATGGAAGAGGCGTTTACTGGTTCTCTAGACATGAGAAACACCTTAGTTGACTTTGTAAAGTACAGGGGTGATGTGGAATCCCTTATATCATCGATATCAGCATTGGTTAAAAAGTATGAGTGTAACTACCAGTTTCTTCTAATTTCGAGTTTCCACTTAATGATCTTTGCAGACGAGCGAAGTTTCTAGTAACTCAGGTGTTTTGCAACACATCACACATAAAGACTTGCTAAAGTTTTGGGTTTCTAGAGATACCATTTCCACTCTTTATCTTCGGAATTACACTATTCGAGCAATTGGTAGCATTCTGGTATGTGCTTGATATCGAGAACTATCGCGTAAATGGTATAGTATTCTGACAAACCAGGTGAAAATACATATGTTTTTGGTACAGTTACAGTTACATTCTCAGCAAGAGCAAGTACACCAAGTCCTTTAACCCATACATGTATTTTTTCATCATTACTAACTTTTCTACAAGAGCGGGTATACAGAGTAAAAGGCATATAACTATACACAAAACTAGGTCTACTTTGGGTCTTCGGGTCAATTCCACAATGCCATGTCTTGTAGGCGATGACGTGTCGGTCGGCGAAAGACTCTAGTCCAGTAAGCGATGCGTTCTCACAGCGGACAATTGCGAGTGTAAACCACCCACTGCCAGCTGCTCCACTTGCAAGATAAAGTGAAAAATTCACACGACAACCTCGAAAGAATATAGGTTCATTGAGAATAACAGAGTGTACAGTACCATTTTCGAGACTAATTATGTGTTTGTAGACTGGCATGCGATGGCGGCGGTGACGATACACACGTCGACGAGGCATAGTGCTTCAACGCTGTTGCAGATAGAGCTCACAACTCGTTGCATAAAACCACTGCAGCAAGCAGGCCAGGTCGGAAACAGTGCGGTCAACAGACACCTTGCTGCCGGGCGAACCAGCCCACCCTTTGTACATGAGTTCGGAGAGTGGCCACTGTGCGCCGAGGGCGCTCTGATCGCGCATCAGACCAGCGTGTGTTGGGAGGGCACTTGACTCGTGGCCGTTTTTCACACTGCATGACCGACCGACCTTGCAGGAAATACCGAGTGGTGCGACTGTATGCACTGAATGTGCTTTTTTTTTGGGGGGGGGGGGGGGGACTGTCCATCTTCGTGCTATATGTACTCGTATGAGTGTCTGCTGGTCGAAAGCTGTTTCCAGGATGCGGACGCTATGATTTTGTATGTTGCGCGATACGGATAGTATTTACTAAATCGATATAGTATGGTAGTACAATCGTTTGTGGTGATATATCCTGGTTGGAGGTCGGTTTCACGCCGAAAAATTCAAGCGTTCCTCGACAGCAGCAGAGCAGTGTAATTGGGGAAGTGTCTATGGCTTTGGTTTCCATATTTCATAGGCTGTAGACCACTTTTGCAGGGTTGAACTGCCAGTGCAATATGAGTGCTGAATTTTTTCGATGTGTACAAAACAGTTTGCCGCTGTTGTTGTTGTTGTTGTGGTCTTCAGTCCTGAGACTGGTTTGATGCAGCTCTCCATGCTACTCTATCATGTGCAAGCTTCTTCATCTCCCAGTCACTACTGCAACCTACATCCTTCTGAATCTGCTTAGTGTGTTCATCTCTTGGTCTCCCTCTACGATTTTTACCCTCCACGCTGCCCTCCAATGCTAAATTTGTGATCCCTTGATGCCTCAAAACATGTCCTACCAACCGATCCCTTCTTCTAGTCAAGTTGTGCCACAAACTTCTCTTCTCCCCAATCCTATTCAATACCTCCTCATTAGTTACGTGATCTACCCACCTTATCTTCAGCATTCTTCTGTAGCACCACATTTCGAAAGCTTCTATTCTGTTCTTGTCCACACTAGTTATCGTCCATGTTTCACTTCCATACATGGCTACACTCCATACAAATACTTTTAGAAACGACTTCCTGACACTTAAATCTATACTCGATGTTAACAAATTTCTCTTCTTCAGAAACGATTTCCTTGCCATTGCCAGACTACATTTTATGTCCTCTCTACTTCGACCATCATCAGTTATTTTACTCCCTAAATAGCAAAACTCCTTTACTACTTTAAGTGTCTCATTTCCTAATCTAATTCCCTCAGCATCACCCGATTTAATTTGACTACATTCCAATATCCTCGTTTTGCTTTTGTTGATGTTCATCTTATATCCTCCTTTCAAGACACTGTCCATTCCGTTCAACTGCTCTTCCAAGTCTTAAGTCTCGTAATTTGTCCATGTGCAGAAAGCGGTGGACAGCGCTCCCACACTGGCAGCAGCAAGTTGGCGTAAATTCAGTAGGAACCAATCAGAATGCTCCTTTCATAGGAAGTTCCATGATGTCAGAGAGTCACAAGACATCCTTTGTGCAATGCGTAGGAGCCTCTACAGACTGCTTCGAACAAGATAGGGGCAACGTACCTGTGGAAAGTTCCGTGACCTCTTCTTTTTTCGAGTGTTTGTAGACAAGTCCAAGCAGACCATCCTCCTCTGGTTTGGCCAGGCGGGATGTTGTCACCTAGCCGCCATTGTGGCTTTAGAGCATCCCCAGATAAGCAGTTGTAGGGCATCGAAATTTCACCGAAAATTTCAGACACTTTTCTCGTCTGCTTCGAATGCTGTTTGTAATTTTTTTCACGATCTTTTGTGGGATTAGAAATATGTCATGAACTTCTATATATGTAACTGTTCTTATTTTCCCGTCTGCGTTCAGAAATTAGTCTGCTTCTAAAAGCGAGGGAAAAAATTAGAGGCTTTATGTCCCTGACTCCAGCGGCAAATATAAACTAAGCTCACTCAGCGTTTTAGAAAGGTGGTGAACACCACAGCAGTTGTGGCACTCAGAAATTTCTCTCTGACAGTGCCTTCAGACAAGCAGCTAAAACTCGAAAGGTGGTGGGCGTCCTGTTTAAAGTTAAAGAGATATTTATTTAGACTTCCAAATGTCGTTGTTTAGGCTTGTAAAATCGGATACTGCAGCGCGCGAAGTGTCTCATGGATGAAGACTAGGAGGATTCATTAGTGTGCCGCAGTCTTTTTACAGTCATTGTTCAAGTGAGGCGGTATTCCTCGGAATAAAACGTGTAATGACATCGCAAATTGTCGAAAAGTATTTTCCACACACTCATACATTATCTTTTCTTTCCACTAATTGTGTAGGAGTCTATGGATACAGTCCGCAGCTGAGTCCTTGCATGTGGTACAGTTATTAAATTCATCCCTTCTCATCAGCAGCATTTCCTCCATTGTACACATGCTTGTGCCGGAGTGGGTGAACGTCTTGCCTCTTGTGCTTCGGAAGACTGACTAGTCTTTTATCGAATGACCTACAGTTACAGCAAATGCATTTATCGGTACGAATTGTGAAGTGTAACTTTGCTCCGTCCTGCTGCATCTTCATTATTTGATAAAGCATATTCGTCTTCTTCATACAGTCAATAAATACTATCACTTTCCAGGCATTGTGCATGTGGCTATGGACACAGTCCTCAGCTGCTTGATTACAGCTAATAAACTGTTAAACGCCTCTTTCTCCAGCACAGGCATCTCATCCGTTGAAAACATAGTACGCAGTAAACAATTACCTCTCACTCCAGTAGCAAAACACAGACTGAGCGAATTTCCCGCAATTTTTTCCCTAGGACACCATACTGGATTATGTCACGGGAGGAAAGGATGAGAGGAGGGGGAGGGTCAACAGTGCTGTCTGGCTGTGGTGGTGTGAACTATGTCAGTTGGCCTCCACACTTCAAGGGGAACATATGGATAGAGCTACTGTCTAGTGCTCAATGAATGACAACTCCAGTTGTTTAAATAAACTATACACCACACTGCATACAAAATAAATACTTACATCCATCCTATCTGGCAGCCCAGCACAGACTGAGTCCCTTTCACACCAATTTTCAGTTTCGCATGGAGAGGGGGAAGGGGTACGTGGGAGGGGTGGTGGAGTTAGGTTAGTGGAGGTGGCCCAATTGACCTACTATCCCGCCAAAATTTTAACTTCCTGCCATGACGACAGTGCGACGTCGTTACATCTATGGTCGACATCTTGGATCCGCCACCTTGAATAAATTTGGCAAAAATGCAGACTGAGGTGTCCCCCCCCCCCCCCTCTTAGTCGCAGTATTACCTACAACTCAGCCTCATGGCCCAAGTGTAGGAAGCGACAGCATAGCTTGTCACATAACTTTCGGAGTCTCTGGTTCGGACCTTCCGTCTGACTCAGAACCAGGGGGCACTGTTCTGTTCTGGGGACACAGCTGTAGATTGTGAGCTTCGTTGAAACTTCAAGAACAAGGATGGTACCCTCAACCCTCTCTCCTAATTGTTGGAATGAGCCAGGTATGACCTCGGAGCCCAGACAACAGGCGTCACTTGTTCCAACGTTCACCACAATCTATAGTTGCTTGCACCCTGTTCTACATCTACATCTACATTTATACTCCGCAAGCCACCCAACGGTGTGTGGCGGAGGGCACTTCACGTGCCACTGTCATTACCTCCCTTTCCTGTTCCAGCCACGTACGGTTCGCGGGAAGAACGACTGCCGGAAAGCCCCCGTGGGCTCGAATCTCTCTAATTTTCCATTCGTGATCTCCTCGGAAGGTATAAGTAGGGGGAAGCAATATATTCGATACCTAATCCAGAAACGCACCCTCTCGAAACCTGGACAGCAAGCTACACCGCGACGCAGAGCGCCTCTCTTGCAGAGTCTGCCACTTGAGTTTACTAAACATCTCCGTAACGCTATCACGCTTACCAAATAACCCTGTGACGAAACGCGCCGCTCTTCTTTGGATCTTCTCTATCTCCTCCGTCAACCATATCTGGTACGGATTTCACACTGATGAGCAATACTCAAGCATAGGTCGAACGAGTGTTTTGTAAGCCACCTCCTTTGTTGATGGACTACATTTTCTAAGGACTCTCCCAATGAATATCAACCAGGTACCCGTCTTACCAACAATTAATTTTATATGATCATTCCACTTCAAATGGTTCCGCACGCATACTCCCAGATATTTTACAGAAGTAACTGCTACCAGTGTTTGTTCTACTATCATATAATCATACAATAAAGGATCCTTCTTTCTATGTATTCGCAATACATTACATTTGTCTATGTTAAGGGTCAGTTGCCACTCCCTGCACCAAGTGTCTACCCGCTGCAGATCTTCCTGCATTTCGCTACAGTTATCTAATGCTGCAACTTCTCTGTATACTACAGCATCATCCGCGAAAAGCCGCATGGAACTTCCGACACTATCTACTAGGTCATTTATATATATTGTGAAAAGCAATGGTCCCATAACACTCCCCTGTGGCACGCCAGAGGTTACTTTAACGTCTGTAAACGTCCCTCCATTGAGAACAACATGCTGTGTTCTCTTTGCTAAAAACTCTTCAATCCAGCCACACAGCTGGTCTGATATTCCGTAGGCTCTTACATTGCTTATCAGGTGACAGTGCGGAACTGTATCTAACGCCTTCCGGAAGTCAAGGAAAATAGTTCCCTCAAAGGCTGCTGGAATAACTCTGAGTGTAATTGGTGTTCCTCCCCATTCCTTGCTGCCATTTCCTTAAGGGGTACCATTATTCGCCATACATTTGAACTGACAATGATTAATTTGCTTTCGCTGCCCCTTGATGCAGGACAGAACAAGTGAGTCTCACTGGCTTAGTTTCGGTTTCAATCGAAGCCAGCACCTCGAACTTGTTGGTCATTTGGATGGTTGCAACAGCCTGAGTGCTGGTCTGATCTCTGTCTCTGCTGTACAGGACGTCTAAAACCAACACTGACATGCCATTCGCAGTCAGGTGGACAAATAGTGATAGGGCTTGGATTTCCTGAAGGAGAGAGAGTATCCACAGGAGGGGATAGTACTTGAGGTAGTTTGGTACCTCAGGTACACAACACGTGGTAGCTCTCCCATCACACCCGCTCGTAACAGCTTGTAATCGCGTGACAGCAGTAAGGGCAATTTCCATCTGCTTATGAATAGCAACCAACTCATCCCCTGTCCTAGAACATGTAACGTACCCTCTCTGTTATTGTTTTTTTGTTATTGTAGTTGTAGAGATATGAAATTATTGTAGCGGTTTGCTTAGTCAGCCGTACTTCGGAATTTCTTGACATTAAATGGAGCCTGAAACTTGCGTAATAAATACTTCGCGTGAAGTGCGATTTGCGGCACAAACAAAAATTAATTGCGGAGATGCAATCCACAGAATATTAACAGAAAAGCTTTAGAACAATGCGCACGACTGACTAGACACATTCGCGTACGAGTGGTTGCGATCTGATGAGAAAGATCTATCATTAATTTTTTTGTGCAAAATAATTACGTCGTAACACACTCGGAGATTGCGAACGTACAATCAGGGTAGAGGCACGTACTTTCTATCATTCCCCGTGGCCTGGATAAAATAATTGCAATTATTTAAATTTAAGAATATTTCTTTTTCAATCGGACTCCTATTTTTATACGAAAAGGAAGATTGCAGGTTTTGAATGTCTCGGCAAAAACACATCGAAATTAATCTTAGCAGCCACCAAAGGAAGGTAGTGAGCACAATCACGTACCTCTATTGTTGAGTAGCGCCGTCGTAAAGATCGTCGCCTCCATCTAAAATTCGTCTTCTCGAATTAACAGAATAATTTGTGCTCCATTGGAATGGGATTTAGGCTTGATCTTGACAGAAATTATAAAACACATTTTTCATCATTTAACACCTTCATTTAACACACACATAGACATTAAACTATACAATACGTCTTTACGCCAGCACATCAGAACAGAAAAGGTAGTTAATACTAGAAGTAATAAAAGAATCTCGAAATTAGTCCCTTGTCTCTCAATAATAAAAAAGTTTTTAGAGTATTCCTCTGGTATGACAGTTGAACAAATTTTCTTCTTGTATCTTTGAGATTAAATTACAACATTTTTTAGTTCCTTTTCAAACAGCAATCACAGCGGGGCTGCATTATGTCTGGTAACAGGATAGCAAACAAATAACTTTCATCTGGTGCAGTATTTTACAGAACAGTAAACAAATAACTTTACGTCAAGTTTCCTGCATTTCTTTTAATTTGCGAGTTTGATATGGTACAAATATTACCAGTAATGTTTTAGAACTTAAGATGTTTGTAGCAAAAAACGAGATATCTGTTATGACAACAGAAAACTGGTACAAGGTCTACCGCTTCTCTTAAGCGCATTGCAGGTCATGGTAACTAGGAAATTTCGGCAATAGCCTTAGTTTACCGTCAGTGTAAACAATATATACTCCTATTAACAGAGAGAACTAACGTGACACGATAAGTTACATACGTGCAGTAAATGTAAATCGCAAACACTGATTTATTACGAAATTTAAAAAAATAAATAAATAAACGCCCCTAAACTACGAAAACCTTTGGAATCGATTACACGTCTCAAAAATATATCTCTTTTACGTAAATATGTTATTCAATTTGGGAACTGTTAGCTGAGAACACAGACATACATGTCTGTAGTTGTGAGCGGGGATACTGTGGCCAAAGTTTCTGAAAACCACAGTAATCTAGGATTTTCTTTAAAACGGGATGATCAAAATTATGTTCAGACTATGTTTTCGTGCCGAAAATGCTCAGAGATATTTTTATGTTTGGTTGGTTTCCAATCTTTCATTCTCACAACGACGGCGTTCACTCAAAGAGCTTTCCAAGTTGGAATGCTAAGAAATCTGAAGTCAAATGACAGAAATAAAACCACTATAGTAAACGTAAACAGCGCAACCGGACTTCTTGTACGTGAAAGAAAATATCGCTTGAAGAAGTCCAGTTACGAATTAAATGTGATCCCCTTACACTTTAGTCTCTAAGCAGAACAATTAGTATATCCGTAAATCATACAAGCTGAGAAGCTAATGTTTGGGGCAACTGTCTTGGCGAACGATGGCTTCAAGTTTGTGACATTAAGACAACGCCCCTTTTATACCTCTATGGTAAGAACAACGAGACTCACATTATAGACAGCAAATATGATTACGCTAAATCTGCACTTGATTACATACAATACGTTCACCTCGGAATGCAGTTAAAAGAGGTGTTTTTGCTAGGGTAACGCAATTTAGTGCTCACGCGAAATACACATCAGAATTCATTGTGATGTGAAATATACATTCTCGATCTGAATTCTGTGTGATTCATTTATCGATATTCTTCAATTATTTTTTTCTGTACAGATTCATAAAAACTTTTTTTTCTATACGGACGCACAGTAGACTAATGTTAAATAAAACTCGAAAGCCTCTCACTTATGAATCATAGGACACAATATTTGGCTTATTACTGTAAGAAAGAAGAAGCAAACAGACAGTTAACTGTATATTCTCTCAAGTTGATCTAGCACTTTTCCCCTCTCTTCGTGGTAGTAACATGTACAACGTCTTCTGTGGAATTTCCTTGTGTTTTCCTAGGTTTTTACGGATCACAATCATAATCTCCTATTATGCTGAAACTCTCGACGTTATAATTCACCACTGAATAACTGTCTTCCTAAAATCAGTATAAACACACTTTATTTTAATTTAAGGCAGATGAAAACAACGAGCACTTACGAAACAAATTTTAAATCAACCGCCTTAATATACATGTGACGATCAGCTGTTTCATTGAGTTTGGAAATATGTTGCAGGTCTACCATTATCTACGCTGCAATAATTGCACGGCTCTGTGAAAAGTCTACTTAGCATTTATCAGCTATATTTTTCACGCTTACAGAATTTTAATTACGTAAGTGAGCAAATTCAGTGTTTATTTCATCTTAATGCTAGCTTATAAGGTAATATATTGACAGGCGACAGTGAATAAAATTAAAGTTTTCATGCTTAGCACAACGGGGAGATTGGCACCCATGCCGAATCAGTTCTTTGTGACGCGTAAACACGACGCTATGCAATGCGTCGGGAGAAGAGCGGTGTGAGGCGGTTTTATCCAAGTAAACGATTAAGTCTTTCGACATACCATTGCGTCATTTGGTTCAATCAAGTTAGTTAACCACGACGTATTGTTCTTCGCAAAATCTTGTTGAATATTTCGGCAATGGCAGAAAACTTGGGAGTTATTTGTGAACCGCTGGACAAACTGGAGCAAGTTCTGTCATGGAAAAACTACAACACGGAGTGGTCTGGTTATGTGCGCTCACTTTCTGGAGTAACTGATCATTGTGCAAGTGGGACACAGAAATGTCATGAACCTGTTCTACGCCCACAACCACGATGCATGCGAAACAGTGTGCCACGAACGCTAGTGTGTCACGATATGCAAGGAGGATACTTAGAAGATCGGTGCGTATAAAACATTATCGTCATTTATTGGGGATGACACACATATAGAGCATTAAGTTTTGAAAAAAGAAAACACATACGTACCGGTATGTATTTGTTTACTTCACTTATAACGTAAACATATAACGTTTAACCAAGAAACCCAAAGAAATAAATAAAATATATGTATGCAATGCTCCCCCTCCCCCCAATACTTAACTCTCATAATTAAAATACATTACGAACTCATTCCATTATTTAGTTATCTTGCGGCTGGTACAGCAAATACTATCATCTATATAAAATGTTACTACTTTGGCCCACCAATTTCTTTTGTCTGAATCAAATTCTGAACAAAGGGGACTACTGAACTAGTATAACTGTTCTGGCAGAAATCATAGTACAAGGTATATCTTTATTTCATGCTAACTGGTTTACATTTACCAATAATTCATCGAAATTATGATGAGAAACATCTCTGACATGTTACCACACTTTTAATCCAGCAACAGTATTGTATTTCATTTTCTCACATGTGACATCAGTCAAGCGTCATTTTAGAAATTCAGCCCTCAAAAGCTGATTTTTTCCCCATAGTTATTCATTCTTTGTTCTATTTGAATCGTTTGTGTGTGATAAAATAGCAGAGTCATCCACTGATTCAGATTTCCTATTACATCACAGTCCAGCTTCTCCCAGTTAGTGACCAGTTTGAACTGCTTACCTCAAACTATAAGAAGGCAGTTAGTGTATCTCTCCATTAGTGCCATACCTAGTAAAGAAAGTTCTATATTATTGAGATTAACATTCCACTTGTGGACCTCATTCCAGTGCATCAGTTACAGTACTGTCCTCTTCTGATTATACATAAATGTTTAATATTCGTATATCTGATTATGTTACATCCATTTTTCCATTGTGTTCCTCTGTGCAATCCTGTACCATTGTAAAATATCCTTGGGCAAATAAATTACAAATAACAGTTATGTAAGTTAGAAGGATATAGAAAAAACATCAGACACAATTCTTCACACTGGAATTTCTTATTATTTTATCGTATCAAGTCTGTGGATCACTAGAAATTGAAGGTATAACTGACTGAAAGTCTTTTAAAAGTGTTATTGGTATTGCTTCCCTGTTTGTGTATGGGACTCCATCAAAAAGAGTTTTAACAATTTTATCACCATGCAGCTAGCCATCCACCATCCAAAAGATCTAAAGGGTAATCAACGTATTTGTCATTTAACAACAATATATCTATGAAAACTTTCACACGAAAGAAGATTTTTTCAAATATGAGTTTAGTAGTTACCCTTTTCATTTCTTGGGTGAAGTTTTCTATTGGTTACCTTGGTTAGAACTTCTACTGGGCTAAATGTATATATCAGACCATCTCTGAAATGTTGGTTGTGGTGACAGACTGATCTGTAGTGTGGCCTGAGGTATAGGTTAGGTTGAAAAGTTAGTTTGATTGTGAGCTGGTGAAATCAACGAACGTGAAAACAACAATCTGGTTGTGGTATCATATTGACTGACACTAGAGCCTAATGTTTATGTTCGCTTGACAAATACAAGTGTGGTCCAATACTTAACTTTTGTCCTGCTTTTGTTCCATAAAAATGGGTTATTCAGTTTGACACTCGTTTTGCCATTTTTCTTCATCCGCTTATCTGTATGTAGGCCTGCTGTCTTCAATTTTACATTTTGTGGTTTCGTATCCAAATGCTTCCTCTTTACAAGTATATGGAAATCAATCCACATCTGAAACTTCCTGGCAGATTAAAACTGTGTGCCAGACCGAGGCTCGAACTCGGGACCTTTGCAAAGGTCCCGAGTTCGAGTCTCGGTCCGGCACACAGTTTTAATCTGCCAGGAAGTTTCATATCAGCGCACACTCTGCTACAGAGTGAAAATCTCATTCTGGAATCCACATATGCTTCATAAATCATCTCCTGATGGAGACTGTAAGAAAACTTTCATACAAAGAAAACATTTGATTACACACTCTGTCATGAGAAGTTGTATGTTGTTGTTGTAAATTACTTCATAAAACAGTTTTCTTCCACTCTTTAACTGCGCATAATGCATTGTACTGGATGCTGATCTATTGAGTTATCCTTGTAAGGAACTGAAAGATGAAGCCATGTGACTCTGAAATCAATGTAAAACTGAGAATAGTAAATACAAATAAGTGGACAAAGAAAAAAGAGAAAACTGAGGGGATAAAATATACTTTCCTCATTGAAGTTCATATTAGCTGATGTCCCTACTGTATCCCATCATTTGGATTCATTTGAGGAAATTATAGTTTCTGTATAACTGATTAATTATTATTACAATATAAGTTAGGCCTAATCCTTGGTCATAACTGACACATAAGTATTGACACTTTATCACAAAAGCAACCACTGTTCAGTTGGAGACAGAGACTTGGTTCTTTCCAATTAAGGAAGTGCTTGTAACGTAGCTTACAGTGTAAGTAGAAACTAAAGATTTTGAAATCTTATCAGGGAGAAAACTATTTCTTAAGTTCTTTGAAAGTCTTTTGCTCTTTGTAGGTGACAAACATAATCCATTTTAATGTCCAACCATCCAAATATTGAATCTGTTTTCACAGAAAGTACCCTTCATTTATCTCTACTGTAGGTAACTAGTGTTGTAACTATAGGCCAAAGTTATGAACTGACAGTTGTTTACTGTTGTTATTACCGGGGAGCATTTTTCCTGTGAATATTGCTGTTTTATTGTTGATATTTTTAAAATTCTGTTTTTAGTATGTTCATACTGCACAATGCTATGGGCAGTTATGTCGCCTGGCACACAATACAGAAAAATGTTTTAACAGAAACAGAAGTGTCTTTTTTAACAGTATAAGGAAAAGATAGAGTGCAACTCACTGTAAAGATGACACATTGAGTTGTAAACAGGGACAACTAAAAGATAGTTACATAGTTAACTCTCAGCCAAAGCCTTCTTCAGAAAAGGAAAAACACACACACACACACACACCATTCACATTCACACAAGTAAGCACACCTTACGCGCACTTGACTGCCACCTCCAGAAACTCGGACCGGAATCCAACTGACACATAGAGCAGAAGCAGCAGTATATAGGGGACAGGGAAAGGGAAGGGATAGCAGGATACAGATAGGATGAGAAAAGAATGCTGTCTGACAGAGCATGCAGGGACTAGACTGCCATCAAGTGCAGTGTCGGGAGGCTGTGGTATGGGGAGGTGGGGAAGGGGGAAGCAGAAAACGATGGTAGTGGGGAAGGTGAAAGATGGGCAGGTGCGTTGGCAGAGAGCAGCACACAAACAGGGTGAGGGGACGAGAATAGGGAGAAGATAATAGGATAGGAACTGGTGGGTGAATGGTGTGGGGACAGTAGGTTACTATAGATTGAGGCTGGGATAATTTCAGAAGTGGAGAATGTGTTGTAAGGGTAACTCCTATCTACACAGCTCAAAAAAGCTAGTGTTGGAATGGAGGACTGAAATGGCGTGGGTTATGAACCAGCCATTAAAATTTTGCACATTATGGTCAGCTGCATGTTGTGCCACTGTGTGGCCTACTTTGCTCTTGGACACAACTTGGTAGTTGCCATTCATCTTGGCAGACAAGTGGTTGGTAGTGATACCAGTATAAATAGCTAGATGCAATGAGTCGAGCAGAGATGGTATATAACATGGCTGCTTTCACAGGTGCTGGGTGGGTGGATTGAACAGGTCTTCCACCTGGGTATTCCACTGGGATATGACCCCTGTGCTAAGAGGTTGGGATTGGGAGTGGCATAGGCCGTGGGCTACAATGTTGTGGAGGTAGAGTGGTTGATGGAACACCACTTAGGAGGTGTGGGAAGAATGTTGGGTAGGATGTCCCTTATTTCAGGGCACGATGTTAGGTAATCAAAGCCCTGATGAAGAATTTGATTCAGGTATTCCAGTCCAGGGGGATGACAAACGGGGCACTACTTTGTAGCTGGTTCTTGGGGTTGGTGGAAGAATTAGGGGTGTGTGGGGAAATAAAATGGAATATCTGTTTGCAGAATAGGTCTGGGAGACTGTGCCTGTCTATGCCTGTCTATGAAGGCCTTCGTGAGACCCCCAGCATATTGGGCAAGTGAGTTCTTGTCACTGCAGATACACTGTCCCCAGATGGTCAGGCTGTATGAGAGGGATTTTTTGGTGTGAAGGGATGACAGCTGTCGGAATCCAAGTACTATTTATTGGTGGTTTGTGGGTTTAATGTGGACAGAGGTGTGGATGGAGCCATCAGGCAGGAGGAGGTCAACATCCACAAATACGAGGTGCATTCAAGTTCTAAGGCCTCCGATTTTTTTTTTTTTTCTAAATAACTACTCACCCGAAATCGATGAAACTGGCGTTACTTCTCGACGTAATCGCCCTGCAGACGTACACATTTTTCACAACGCTGACGCCATGATTCCATGGCAGCGGCGAAGGCTTTTTTAGGAGTCTGTTTTGACCACTGGAAAATTGCTGAGGCAATAGCAGCACGGCTGGTGAATGTGTGGCCATGGAGAGTGTCTTTCATTGTTGGAAAAAGCCAAAAGTCATTAGGAGCCAGGTCAGGTGAGTAGGGAGCATGAGGAATCACTTGAAAGTTGTTATCACGAAGAAACTGTTGCGTAACGTTAGCTCGATGTGCGGGTGCGTTGTCTTGGTGAAACAGCACACGCGCAGCCCTTCGTGGACATTTTTGTTGCAGTGCAGGAAGGAATTTGTTCTTCAAAACATTTTCGTAGGATGCACCTGTTACCGTAGTGCCCTTTGGAACGCAATGGGTAAGGATTACGCCCTCGCTGTCTCAGAACATGGACACCATCATTTTTTCAGCACTGGCGGTTACCCGAAATTTTTTTGGTGGCGGTGAATCTGTGTGCTTCCATTGTGCTGACTCGCGCTTTGTTTCTGGATTGAAAAATGGCATCCACGTTTCATCCATTGTCACACATGTCTCCTTCAACTGTCGATGAATTTCAATTGGTTTCACACCACGCAAATTCAGAAAACGAATGATTGCACGCTGTTCAAGTAAGGAAAACGTCGCCATTTTAAGTATTTAAAACAGTTCTCATTCTCGCCGCTGGCGGTAAAATTCCATCTGCTGTATGGTGCTACCATCTCTGGGAGGTATTGACAATGAACGCGGCCTCATTTTAAAACAATGCGCATGTTTCTATCTCTTTCGAGTCTGGAGAAAAAAAATCGGAGGCCTTAGAACTTGAATGCACCTCGTACAGTACACTGGGTTGAGGAAGACCAGGTGAAGTACGTAGGAGAGGTGTTGAAGTTGTAAAAGAATGAGGAGTCCAGATCATGAAGACACCATCAGTGAACCTGAATCAGACTAGCAGTCTGCGTTTTGGGAGGCTAGGAAGGTCTCCTCTGGATGGTCCATAAACAGTTGCCATAGGAGGGTGCCATGCAGGTGCCCACAGCTGTGCCATGGATTTGTTTGTATACCTTCCCTTCAAAGGCGCTGTGGTTGTGAGTGAGGATAAAGTTAGTAAGGTGTGTGAGAAATGAGGTACTGGTAGTGGGTTTGGACTCTGAAGGACGCTGGGAAAGGTAGTGTTCAATAGTGGTAAGACCATGGGCATAAGGGATTTTGGTGTGTAAAGGAAGTGGTGATTGTGGATCCAGGAGGTAAAGGGATGGGGATTGTGGAGAGTCGGTGAAGGAAATGGTTGGTGTGCTTCACGTGGGAGGCTGGATTAGAGGCATTTTGTTGGAAGTGTTGGTCAGTGATGGCCGAAATTCTTTCAGTGGGAGCATAGTAACTAGCTATAATGGAGTGTCCAGGATTGTTGGGTTTGTGGATTTTGATTAGCATGTAGAAGGTGGGTATACGGGATGTCATAGTTGTGTGGAGGGAAGTGGATTCAAGGGAGAACTTCTGCGAAGTACATGAGGTTTTAAGCAGGGATAGATGTTATGTTGGACTTCTGGGACAGTATCACTCTGGCAGAGTTTACAGGTAGAGATGTCATATGATTGGCAGAGGCTTTCTGTCAGCTGGTCACTGCGATAACAGTGGTGGAACCTTTGTCTGCAGGAAAGATGATTAGCCTAGCTCAGGATTTGTTTTGAGGTTGTGAATGGCTGTCCTTTCTTCTGCTGAAAGATTGGTGTTCTGGGGAAGGATGGTGAGGCCAAGTTTTTAAAATGTATTTACAACAATAAATAGCTAATGCCCCAGTGAGATAACATATTTAATTAGGCTATGTCTAATCATCATATACTTTTTTTTTTCTTTTCGGTTCACCACTTTTCTGACTGGTTTGATATGGTGTGCCACGAGTTCCTCTCATGTGCCAACCTCTTCATCTCAGGGTAGCACTTGCAACCTACATCCTCAATTATTTTCTGGATGTATTCCAATCTCTGTCTTCTCTACCTCTACAGCTCCCTCTAGTACCATGGAAATCATTCCCTCATGTCGTAACAGAAGCCCTATCATCCTGTTCCTTCTCCTTATCAGTGTTTTCCACATATTCTTTTCCTTTCCAATTCTGCGCAGAACCTCCTCATTCCTTGCCTTATCAGTCCACATAATGAACAACATTCGTCTGTAGCACCACATCTCAAATGCTTTGATTCTTATCTGTTCTGGTTTTCCCACAGTCCATGTTTCACCACCATACAGTGCTGTACTCCAGATCTACATTCTCAGAAATTTCTTCCTCAAATTAAGGCCCATGTTTGATACTACAGACAAATCTTCGCCACCTCATTGAGGCTTTCAGTGTATTCTTTCCACCTATCCACTCAATCCTCACATGTAACAGTGGAATTCCCATTGCCCCTTGCTTTTAATGTCACCGAAGGTTGTGTGGACGTTCAGGTATGCTGAGTCTGTCCTTCCAACAATCATTTCTTTTTCGATTTCTTCACATTTTTCCTGCAGCCATGTCGTCTTTGCTTCCCTGTGCTTCCTATTTATTTCATTCCTCAGCAACTTGTATTTCTATATTCCTGAGTTTCCTGGAACATTTTTGTACTTCCTCCTTTCATCAACCAACTGAAGTACTTCGTCTGTTACCCACAGTTTCTTTGCATTTACCTTCTTAGTTCCTATGTTTTTCTTTCCAACACCTCTGATGGCCCTTTTTAAAAGTGTCCATTCTTCCTCAACTGTACTGCCTGCTGAGCTTTCCATACTGTTGCATCTATAGCCTTAGAGAACTTCAAGTGTATCTCATCATTCCTTAGTACTTCCGTATCCCACTTCCTTGTGTACTGATTCTTCCTGACTAATTTCTTCAACTTCAGCCTACTCTTCATCACTACTATATTGTGATCTGAGTCTGTACCTGCTCCTGGGTATGCCTTACAATCCAGTATCTGATTTCAGAATCTCTGTCTGACCATGGCGTAATCTAACTAAAATCTTCCCATATTACCTGGCCTTTTCCAAGTATACCTCCTCCTCTTGTGATTCTTGAAATTGAAATTAATTATTGTATACATACAGTAGGCCTACTGTCTCACTCTCATCACCTCAAATCATTCATAGTCCTGTTTATTTCTATCTCTAGACCATCGTACTTAAGCAGATTCATCTGTCAGTCATTAAGGAATGATTAAAACAGAAAAAACCAATAGTAGAGACCATTTTTGTATTAATGATCTTTACTCAAAAATAACATAGTATTATATCAAGTAAGTGTGACTGTAGTTTTGCCTTTATGAGTGTTATTAACATGAGCCAGCAGAAGAAGATTATGTCCCGATGTTCAAAGGCAGTTGCAAATGAAAAATATATCCACTCAGCAGGAACCCGTGTTTTAGGAACAACTGTTGGAAACTGTAAAAGATTGGAGCTCCACATTGTAGTCCTGACAGCAATGAATGGTGTAGGAAATAACTGTCATCGAAGATCTACTTATCTCATCATCATCATCAACAAGATGCATTCTGATCAGTAGTCTGCAGCCCCAATGCATCCCTAAGATTTATGTGCATAGGAGCAGCTGAAACTGTTCAGAATGGTCATATCAGTGCTGACAATGGGGAACCATGCTGTACTACCATTACCAACTCTTCACTGAAGGAATCTGTTATCTAGCTACCAATAGTTCCTCACTTGACCGAGGAACATCACCAACAAATTTTACCATTTACGTGTAAATTTTTGTGTGTATTCAGGGCTGGAGAAGAGACAAAGCAGACCAAAAGACCCAGTATGAAATACCATGGGAGAGAGAGAGAGAGAGAGAGAGAGAGAGAGAACAGTCATCACTTATATAGGGTGGGCGAAAACCATCAGAATGTCCTTGGTCCTCCCCCATGGTCTTCACAGAGATAAATAAAAATGGCTCATGGTATTTTTGCATTGATTGCCAGAGAATTAACCAGATCGCTGCTTGACAACTTTGCTGGAGTGTGTTTATGATGCAGTTCTTACCCTGCTCTGGTACCTGATTCTGAATAACATTAAGAATCGACAATGACATAAACTTTTTTTTTAATATATTCTCTATTTCTTCTGTTAATCTTAGGTGTTAAAGGACAGAGGCTTATGACTAATTCTCCATGATAAGTAAAAAATGAAGATTTTGGAAGTTGCCTGTTTCAGGGCTGAATTACATTTCCTTTGGGTGCTTCAAACAAATCACAATTTAGTCTGCAGAGTTCTTGTTGATTTCTGTAGAGGATACTTTTGGTTACCGAAAAAGGTTGCAATACGTGAGCATAAAAGTGCTCAAATAGTTTTACAGCAGATTGAAGTCAGCAGTATAGGACTTTACTGACAGTCATTCACATCTGACCAATGACCCTTTACTATAATAAGAGGAGCAAATTCCTATGCATAATTTATGTAGGATTATCCAAGTACGCTGTAAGATCCAATTGCCTTTCTTCTTGTAGTTCGGTTGACTTTATATTCCACAAGTCACTTATATCAGTGACTATCATTTTGATATTGATGCAGTGATTGAAATTATAAACTGTGTTATTATCCTCAGTGAAACAAATTGGAAAACTGAATCTTTATTTCATACTCTTTGTCATCCGCTGTTTTGATTCCATTATTTTAAATCGATGATGAAGCTCTCTGCTTTTGTAGCGACTTTCTAACATGGTTGTTGAACTAAAATGGTTCTCGCCCATCCATCACAATCTTGTTGAGCGTATACATGTTTGAAGTTTGTTATAAAGAATTCTCGAATTTTGTCAACTGATCACCTTTGGTCATTCTCAGGTGTTTTCTTTGTTTTCTGTATCATACTTCACCATGTCCTTCTTCATATACATGGTGATCAGAAACAGTCTGTAAAGTGTATAAGGGTGTTACAGTGTGGGTTGTGATGAGAAGGAAGAAGGAAAAATTAATACATTGCCCTGTTTCTGAGTTTATTAGTACTGAAGTAACCAATCAGACCATTGCACATAAAGATTCAAGTGGCCTGTCAGAGATGATGTCACCAAACATGCTCTTCAGAATTTGATTTCGTAAAACTGAACAAAAATTGGATGGGACTACCATAAAGATCGAACCTGAGCCAAAGGCTGAGCAGTCTTGTGTGCTATCATGTATGCTCTGAGAACAATTGACACAGTCTGTATCTGGTAGGCTGCTTGAGTTTGCATGCAGAGTAGCCTGATGGATAACTTCAATGCTAATTAACTCAGAAACATTGCTATGTACCAAATGTTTTTCTTAACAATTATTTCTCAGTACCATCTGTGCTGCAACACCCTTGCAAGATTTTCGGACTGTTTCTGACCACCTTGTACAAATGATAGTCTCTCTCATTAATATTCTAAAATGGAGGGAATACATCTGTAAGGTCCTCAAGTAGGTTTCATTCTTAGCATTGGCCAAATACCTTACTTGTAACTCCTTTATTTTAATTTTTTAAGTTTATTATATTCTTTATTTTTAGGATTTGCTTTTAATGAGCACAGCAATCTTTAAAATCTTTTATTAATATAAAACAATGGAAAACCCAGGGTGGAATAATGACAGTGTTATGAAAAGGATAGACACTCACCATACAGCGGCAGTGCTGAGTCGCAGATAGGCACAAAGACAAGACTGTCAGCAAGTAAACTTTTCGCCAAAAAGGCCTTCATCAGAAATAGACCACACACATGCATGTGCACGCACACGCACAAACAAACACACACACACACACACACACACACACACACACACACACACACGCACACACGTACACACGTGACCACAGTCTCTGACTCCAGAGGCTGTACGGCAAGCAGGAGTGCATTATGGGAAAAGCAATTGGGTGTTGGTGGTGAGGAGGAGGCTGAGGCAGGGAGGGAGAGGGATAGCAGGGTGTGGGGGGAGGGGGGGACAGTAAAGTGCTGCTTATGGGTGCATACAGGGATGAGGTGGAGAGAGGGTAGGGCAACTAGTGCAATTGGGAGGTTAGATGGTGGGCAGAGAGGGGGAGGGAGGAGGGGCAGAAAAGGAGAGAAGTGAAAAGACTGGGCGTGTTGGTGGAATAGAGGACTGTCTAGTGCTGGAATGGGGACAGGGAAGGGGCTAGGTGGATAAGGACGATGACTAACAAGGGTTGGGGGCAGAACGGTTATGGAAATATAGGATATATTGCTGGGAAAGTTCCCACCTGCACAGTTCAGAAAAATTTGTGTTCGTGGGAAGGATACAGATGACACAGGCTGTGAAGAATTCATTCAAATGCAGTAAATCGTGTTGAGTAGTGTGCTTAGCAACTGGATGATCCAGCTGTTACTTGGCCGCAGTTTGTTGGTGGCCATTCAAGCAGACTGACTGTGTGTTGGTTGTCATGCCGATATACAGGGTGTTACAAAAAGGTACGGCCAAACTTTCAGGAAACATTCCTAACACACAAAGAAAGAAAATATGTTATGTGGACATGTGTCCGGAAACACTTACTTTCCATGTTAGAGCTCATTTTGTTACTTCTCTTCAAATCACATTAATCATGGAATGGAAACACACAGCAACAGAACATACCAGCGTGACTTCAAACTCGTTGTTATAGGAAATGTTCAAAATGTCCTCCGTTAGCGAGGATACATGCATCCACCCTCCGTCGCATGGAATCCCTGACCCGCTGATGCAGCCCTTGAGAATGGCGTATTGTATCACAGTCATCCACAATACGAGCACGAAGAGTCTCTACATTTGGTACCGGGGTTGCGTAGACAAGAGCTTTCAAATGCCCCCATAAATGAAAGTCAAGAGGGTTGAGGTCAGGAGAGCATGGAGGCCATGGAATTGGTCCGCCTCTACCAATCCATCAGTCACCGAATCTGTTGTTGAGAAGTGTACGAACACTTCGACTGATGTACTTATGTGCTTGATGCTAGTATTGTAGAGCAATGAGTCGCATGTAAACACAAGCACCAAAGTCAACATTACCTTCCTTCATTTGGGCCAACTGGCTGTGAATCAAGGAAGTACAGTACACACTGACGAAACTAAAATGAGCTCTAACATGGAAATTAAGCGTTTCCGGACACATGTCCACATAACATCTTTTCTTTATTTGTGTGTGAGGAATGTTTCCTGAAAGTTTGGCCGTACCTTTTTGTAACACCCTGTAGAATGCAGGTGGTGGTGGGAGGATGTATGGGACAGGTCTTGCATCTAGGTCTATTATAGGGATATTAGCCATGAGGAAGGGGGCTGGGAGCAGGGGTGTGTGAGGATGGATGAGGATATTGTACAGGTTCGGTGGGTGGCAGAATGCCACTATGGGTGGGATGGTGAGTGGGGGGAGGGGGGGGGATGGGAAGGATAATTGACTGGACAGTCCTCATTTCAGGACACAGTGAGAGGTAGTTGAAACCCTTCCGAAGAATGTGATTCAGTTGCTCTGGTCCTGGGTGCTACTAAGTCATGAGGGGAATGCTCCTCTGTGGCTGTAGGGGGAGTCTTGTAGATTGCCCATGAATAGGTTGGCATAAGACGGTGCCATCCAGATGCCTATAGCTGTACCCCAGATTTTATTGTAAATGATGTCTTTAAAGGAGAAGTAATTGTGGGTAAATATATAGTTGTTATCATGACTAGGAAGTAGGTTGTAGCTTTGGAATCAATCAGGCATTGGGAAAGGTAGTGTTCAATAGTGGTATGGCCATGAGCATTACGGACGTAAGGGAGGTGACATCAACAGTGACGAGCAGAGCACCATGTGGTAAAGGGACAGGAACCATGGGAGAGTCTGTGGAGGAAATGGTTGGTATCTTTTATATAGAAGAGTTGGTTTCGGGGAAGAGGTTGAAGGTGTTGGCCTACAAGAGCAGAGATTCTCTCAGTGGGGCACAGTAAATGGCCACAATGGGACATCCTGGCTGGTTGGGTGTATGGAATTTAAGAAGTAGGAGTGAGGGGAGTGGTAGGATGGAAACGAGGCTAGCCAGAACCCAGTCCCCCATACTGTTAAGTACTGTGTTATTGCTTTGCTCATGGAATCCCCCCCCCCCCCAAATGGTCTTACCTTCAAATTATCCACCTCCTGCTGCAATCCTTCCTTCCACAGTGACCCCCATCTGTTCAGATTCCACCAGTCCATAATCCTCACCAACACAGTCCTGCAGAACCAAGTCTTTCAGATCCAAACCTCCTTGCAATACCTCCTCTGCATCCGTAACATTCTCCTGCTGTGCAATCCCAAATTCCTGGAACGCATATCACACAGGGATACTCTTGCCCTCCAGGTACTAGAGGAGCATCCACAATGCTCCCTCAAAAAACTCTTCACCCAGTTCATTTCCTACGCCTGTTCTCAGCTATCTCTACAAAAACCTCCAAACCTCTCCCACAACCTCTTATAGCTGACAAACCCTGCCTCACGCACATATCCCATTTACCCCACCCTCAAAAACTCCCTCACACCACAATACAGAATCCAGAACATAAACAGACCCGAAACAGTCATGAACCTTTCCTCCAAAAGCTTTAGCCCCACAGAAGTATCAGTCATCACCTTATGCCCCACTCTCAAATTCAGTCATGCAGTACTCGTTAAAGATCTTCTCTCTCCCTCGCAGACCCTGCAGTGGAAACACCTTTTTGCCACCAATTGTACCAATCAGATTCAACCAAGGACCAGTGTTGAACCCTGCCTGACTCAGTTCACTCTTCGAACCAACCATGATCCACCCCCACTGCCCCCAGATCACCTCCTGTTGACTTTCCAGAATTACATAACCTCAAACCTCCTCTCACCAGCTTTCCTCAAATCCCTTAATGTGCAACTAACTTTACATCTGCAGAAAGATCTGCAGTCCACCACCTAAAACTGATCCTGACTCTAAATCCTACCTGCTGACAAAGGCTCCACCACTGTTGTTTTGAACTACACAGATTACCTGGCAGAAGGACTCCACTAGCTGTCACATTCATCCACATACTAACTCTGTCACAGTCTCCATTCCAGAAATCCAGCAGAATCTCTTAACTTCTCCGTAGAGTCCACCTATGTCCTCACTCCTACCTTCTACATGCTTCCTGAAGTCCATATATCCAACCACTCACATTGTAATGAGTTACTGTGCCCCCCACTGAGAGAGTCTCAGCTCTTGTAGACCAACACACTCAGCCTATTACCCCCATCCTAACATCCTATAAAAAAGGTACATACAGTTTCTTCCACTGACTCTCCTCAGTTCCTGTTCCTTTACCACATTGTTATTTGCTTGTCATTTTTGATGCAATCTCCCTTTACACTAGTGTCCCTAAAGCCCATGACCTTACCATCATTGGACACAACCCTTCCCAATGCTGGACAGATTCCAAACCTACAACCTCCTATATCCTCACCCACAATGACTTCTCCTTTGAAGGCATCACCTACAAACAAATCTGGGGTACAGCATTAGGCACCTGCATGGCACCATCCTGTACCAACCTATTCATAGGCCATCTGAAGGAACCCTTCTGAAACACCCAGAATCCCAAACATCTCACCTGGTTCAGATTCATTGATGACATCTCCATGATCTGGATTGCAGATGAGGACTCCCTATCCACAATCCTCCAGAACCTCAACACCTTCTTGCTGTATCTAGTCCTCCTCAGCCAAACAAGCCACCTTCCTCAATGTTGACCTCCACCTCAAAGATGGCTACATAAGAAGCTCCGTCCATATCAAACCCGCCAACCACCAGCATACCTGTTCTTTGACAGCTGCGACCCATTTCACACCAAGAAGTCCCTTCCACACGTCTTAGCTGCCTATGGCAACCTCATGTATAGTGTGGAGCAGTCCCTCTTGAAATATACCTAGGGTCTCACTGAGGCCTTCAAAGACTCTAATTACCCTCCCAACCTTGTACAAAACAGATGCCTGCCTTATTGCTCCACCCCCCCCCCCCCACATCCCAAAGTCCCACCATCTGGCCACAGAGCCGCATTCCCCTCATGACTCAGCACCACCCAGGACTGGAGCAACTGAATCACATTCTCCACCTGTGTTCTGACTACCTCTTTTTGTGTCCTTAAATGAGAAATGTCCAACCCACTGTCCTTCCCAGCCCTCCCACAGGGATATTCTGCTGCCCACCGAACCTACACAATGTCCTTGTCCATCCCTACATAACCCTTGCTCCCAACCTCTTGCCTCATGGCTCATATCCCTGTAATAGAGCTAGATGCAAGAACTGTCCCATACATCCTCTCAACACTACCTACTCCAGTCTGGCTGGTCACAAGTATCACCAATCTCATCAAAGACAAGGCTACCTCTGAAGCCTGTCATGTGATCTACAAGCTACATGGGCATGACATCCAATAAGCTATCTATCCGGATGGATGGCCACCAACAAACTGTGGCCAAGTAACGACTGGACCACCTGGTTGCTGAACAAGCTGCCCAACACAACATTCTTCATTTCAATGACTGCTTCACAGCCAGTACCATCTGGATCCTTCCCACCAAAACAACTTTTTCTGAACTGTGCAGGTGGGAACTCTTCCTGCAATATATCTTATGTTCCTGTAACCCCCCTGCCCCCAACGTTTGTTAGTCATTGTCCTTACCCACCTAGCCCCTTCCCTATTCCAATTCCAGCACCAGACAGCCCTCTATTCCACCCACACACTCACAGTCTTTTTACTTCTCTCCTTTTCCACTGCCCCCTCCCCCTGCTCTTCATTTAACCTACCAACTGCACCTAGCTGCCCTACCCTCTCCCCAGCTTGCCCCTGTATGCTCCCACAAGCAGTATTTTACCATCCCTCCCCCCCTCCCCCCTCATCTGATATTCCTACCCCTCCATGCCCCAGCCTCCTCCATAGCACAACAATCTGGTTGCTTCTCCCATGATGCACTACTGCTTGCAGTCTGGCCTCCACAGCCAGAGATGGAACAGTTTCCTTTGCTGTTCTGACCAGGGCTTGTTGAAATTCTTCCCAGCACTCTGGATCTAAGGATTCAAATTTACAAGCGAATTCTCGATAGGACATCAGCTTCTCTATGTCAAATCTATCTTCTTTGCCTGTGTTTTTCTGGAATTTCTTGAAATTAGCTTAATTTTAATCTTTGAAAGTTAGTGATCTGAATCCAGGTTGGCATTCCTCAAAACTTTAACGTTCTGGATCTCTTGTTGTACTTTTCATGTGATGGCAACATTATCAATTTGATATTCTCCAAGATTTGGATTTGGGCATGACCAAGTTTTCTGTTTTCGTGGCAAGTGTTTGAATGCTGTTGATTTCGTGACTAGGTTAAAAGCTTTACACAATTCCATGAGTCTCTCTCCATTGTGGTTGGTTCTTTTATGCGCTGGGTAATTTCCAACAATGTCTGGGAATTTTCTCTCCTTGCCAAGTTGTGCATTAAAATCTCTGGCCAGGATAATGATGTGTTTATCTGGGATCTTGGGTAGGAGGTCTTCTAGTTCTTCCCAAAATTCATCTGTTCGTTTCTGATCTCTCTTGTTTGGCTGGTTGATATGTGCTTGAACATTCACGATGCTGTAAACTTTGCTTGTGCTTCAGAAAGAAATAGTAGATACTTGGCTATTTGGTGAGCTAAAGTCTATGATGGAATCTAGAATTTTCTTGTTGACTATAAATCCTGTGTCAAGATGAGGAATTGTTTTTACAACATGTTTGTCTGTTCTACCTTTAAATATTCTGTACCCCCCTGACTCAAAGATATGTTCATCTGTGAATCTCATTTCTTGAATTGCTGTAGTTAGTGTATTATGTTGCTGCAGGATACCTGTAAGTTGTTTTAGTTTACCAGCCTTCAGAAGTAGTTGGCATTACAGGTGGCAAAGTAATTTGGGCGTTTGTGCTTAATCTTTGCCGGAGTCTCTGATACCGCCAAGCATGTTTGTGCAGGCTCCCCAGACTCTGAAGATCTGCATGCGTCGTCCAAGATGACAGTGGATTGGGTACCACCTGGGGTAGTAGCATTTCCTGAGCTTTCCTCCATACTTTTCTCAGTCGAAACACTGTCTTTTGGGATCTTACAGAGAAGTTATAGCAATTTGATTGTTTTTTTTTTTTTTTTTTTTTTTTTTTTTTTACAAAACAAAGAACTACTGTTGATAATGTTTATTTCAAATAGCTTTGTTATGTTGTAAGATGAGTGTTTCAGTTACCAGTCCTAAATCCTAACTTGAAAATATTATAGGGCAAGGACTGAGTCATATTCAAAGTTTATTAAAAAAAAATTTATCTGTTATTTTATGTGAGTTTACAGACTGTGAGACAAAGTCTTGATGTATCAGAGTCCAATTTGTCTCTAGTGCTATGAAGGAGTATCTTTCCTCTTTGGTATCAAAATCACTTAAATTGCTTTTGACATAATCTAGTGCTGTATAGGTGTATAGGTTTACAAAAATCTGTATCTTGAGCTTGATAAAGAGTGGTCAGTAGTGTTCCTTAGGGTTCACTTAAAATGTTCATTATTGTGATTACTTTTTTTTTAATTTTCAGAATTTCACTGATATTCATGTATCAGTATGCCACAGGAAATATATGACTGGAAAAAACCAAAAAATTCCACATTCACATTTTCATTTTATTTATTTACATTTTATGGCCTTCATTGGACCACTCTAGCCAACTTTGTACCAAGAATTTTTCAGTGTCCTCTCAGCCCATTACTTCTTCATTGTCTCGGATTTCATCCTTCTTTATTCATCAGAAATCACCCTTCCTATTGTCTGTTTGTTGATTCTTGTTTGCAGTCTGGTTTGTTTGTCTGTGAGTTTCCTGATTTTGTCAGTTTTGTTTCTTAGGTCTTCCAATGTAATCTGTAGCTCATCCATATCTTCCTTGATTTCTGTAATCCACTTAACATTGCACTTACTATTCCACAATTTTTCTATTATTCTTCTGATGATCCTGTTCTCTGGTGTTCTGATTAGATGTCCAAAAAATGAAATGTGTTTCCTCCTAATTGTACTCATTACCGGTTCTATTTCCTTGTAGACTGTTTCATTTGTAGCTACTCTCCAGTGTCAATCTTTCTGGTATGATTTGATGATGTATGTTCTGATGATTATTCTCTCTGTTTTGAGTATTTTGTCTATTTGTGCAGTGTTTGTTGTTTTGAAGATGGTTTCACTTGTGTCTGTTATTTCTGGTTCAGTGACTGTTTCGTAGTGTTTTAATTTTGTTTTGCTATTGACAGGGTCTTTTTGTTGTAGGTGTTCTTGGTGATATAATGTGCTCTAGTCAATATGTTTATTCTGTTATGCCATGCTGGCTTTTCATTGAGGCTATATGTTATGATTTCTCCCAGATATTTAAATTTATCTACAATTTTCATTTCTTGGTTTCCTATGGCAATTTTGTTTATGAGTGGTGGGTCAGTTAACATGATGACTATTTTTTCAAAGGATATTCCAAGACCAGTTTTCTGTGCTATTTCCTGTAGTGAGATAATTGTTGTTTGGTTTCCTGACTGCTGTTGGACAAGAGAGCAAGGTCATCAGCAAATCCTAGACAATTTAAACTTATTTTGTCTTTGGGTCTTCCAATTTGGATGTTTTTTGGGTTAATCTTGTACCATTCCCCCATTATGTATTCTAAAGCACAGTTGAGCAGCAGCGGTGCCAAGCAATCTCCTTGTCTTAAACCTGTTTTTATGATGAATGGCTCAGAGAGTTCCTCCCTGAACTTGACTTTTGATACAGTGTTGGTTTGGTGACTTCTATCAATCTGATTAATTTTTTATGGGGTCCGAAATTTCTTAAGATTTTTAGCATTGAAGGTCTATGGAGACAGTCATATGCTTTTTTAAAGTCCATGAAGGTTATTACAAGAGGTTTATTTCGTTTCTTTAAATATGCTATGGCTAATTTTAAAGTGATGATCTGTTCTGCACAGCTTTCCAAGGACTGAAGCCTCCTTGATATTCACCTAATTCTTCCTGTAGTTGCTCTTTGATCTTCTGTTTAATTAATTTTCATTAATGATTGCATCTGTAAATTTCCACACAAAGTAACACACTCCTGCTGTTCTCTTGTAGACATGACAAATATTTATCCCAGTTTAATTTGTAATTAATGTGAAAGCCTAACAGTTTAAGTGATATTTTTTCTACAGTGTTAGTTACCCCAGAATTAGTTTCTATTATTAGATTATGAAGGAGTTTATTAGAAAAAAACCCAATCCATAGGCAGTCGCAATTTTTCTGAGTTACCTAATGCAATTCTATTGTGTCTCGATGTACACTGAGGTGACAAAAGTCATGGGATAGTGATAAGCACACATGCAGATGGCAGTAGCATCATGTACACAATATATAAAAGGGTAGTTGTCATTTGTACCCAGGTGCTTCGTGTGAAAAGGTTTCAGACATGATTAGGGCCGCACAGAGTGATTAACAGACTTTTAACACAGGGTGGTAATTGGAGCTGGATACATGGGATGTTCCATTTTGTAAATCATTAGGGAATTCAATATTCTGAGATCCACAGTGTCGAATGTTCCAAGAATACCAAATTTCATGCATTACCTCTTACCATGAGCAACACAGAGCCCAGCAGCCTTCACTTAACGAGTGAGAGCAGCGGTGTTTGAGTAGAGTTGTCAGTGCTAACAAGCAAGCAACACTGTGTGAAATAACTGCAGAAGTCATTGTGGGGCATGCAATGAACATATATCTATTAGGACAGTGTGACAAAATTTAGCATTAATGGGCTGTGACAGCAGACAACCAATGCGAGTACCTTTGCTAGCAGCACGACATCGCCTGCAGTGCATCTCCTGGGCTCATGACCATGTTGGTTGGACCCTGAATGACTGGAAAAACGTAGTCTGGTCAGATGTATCCTGAATTTGGTAAGAGCTGGTGGTAGGATCTGAGTGTGGCACAGACCCCACGAACCCATGTACCAAGTTGTCAACGAGACACTGTGCAAGCTGTTGCTGGCTCCATAATGGTGTTGGCTGTGTGTGCATAGAATGGATGGTATCTTCTGGCCCAACAGAACTGATAACTGACAGGAAATGGTTATGTTTACCTATTTGGAGACCATTTTCAGCCATTTGTGGACTTCAGCTTTTATGGACGACAATGTGCCATGTGCGATTGGTGTGAAAAACATTTTGGACATTTCAAGTGAATAATTTGACCAACCATTTTGCTCAACATGAATCCCATTGAATATTTATGGAAAATAGTCGAGAGGTCAGTGTGTGCAAAAAATCCTCTACTGGCAACACTTTTGCAATTAAGAATGGCTCAATATTTCCCCAGGAGACTTCCAACGACGTGTTGAGTCCATGTCATATCGAGCTGCTGCACTATGCCAGGCAAAAGGAGGTCTGAAATAATGTTAGGAGGTATCCCATGAATTCTGTCACGCTCAGTGTGTGATGAGCTGTGTTGTGGCCAGGGCTGGTTCAAGAACGTTTTTCCACAAAAGCGTCTTGTCTTTTGGAGCCCTGCCCCTTTTTGTTCATATGATAATGTATCCATCTCTTATAGATTAGGCCTTAGGCCTGTTCAATATGAGGAATGAGCTATGATTGTGGGATGTGTGATCATCATGTTACCAATTTGTCAAGCCGTTATTTGCCAGTAGATGAATCCTGATGGTACCCTGCTTGTTTATTCAAGAGCTCCATTTGGCTACACAGTGGCAGAATGGACCCCATGCCAGACCTCCCTTTCTCAGAAAAAATCTGAGGCAGTACCAGGTATCAAACACGGGTCATTCTGCACTATAGGTAGCAAAACTAATGATTAAGCCATGGAGGAAATCTATTAATTATGATACACATTGTACACAATAATACGAGAGAAGGAAAGTTGCTACTCACCATATAGCAGAGATGCTCTCTCTCTCACACACACACACACACACACACACACACAAGTGCAACTTGCTCACACATCTCGTGTGTGCAATTGCGCTTGCATGAGTGTGTGTGAGTGCGTGTGTGTATGTGTGTCTACTGCTGACAAAGCCCTTAATGGCCGAAAGCTGTGATTGTGTGAATCTTTTTATTGTGCCTATCGCGGCTCGGCATCTCCGCTATACGGTGAGTAGCAACTTTCCTTCTCTCATATTGTTACATTCCATCCTGGATTTTCCATTGTTTGACACATTGTGTGCAAATATTCCACTTTGCTGTTCGGCACCCCACACAGCTTCTACTACTTGTGATATGTCCACTATAGAAATCTTGCACTTGGGGCACCTCTGGCTCAGCTTGATATCTTAAGGGGCAGCTTGTGTCACTTCGACCTTAAACCGGCTCTGGTCATGTTACCTGCATAACACACTCCTAAACTGGCTCCTCCATGATAAAGTAAATCATTACAACTTTCTGTATCCATGCAAAAATATGACTGACATTGGATTCCAGGTGGTATGTGTCAAAATCGTAAGCAATTATAAATAAAAAAATAAAATCATTAATGCAATGATGAACTGAAATGGACGAAGACCACGCCCTGCGGCACTCCAGTCCAAACTTCATTCAACACGAAGAATCTGTTTTTAAGTGAGACAGACTGCCTCCTTTTGCTGAAATAGGACTTGATAAAGCTAATGATGGGTTTGGATGCCACAAAATTCCAGTTTTGCAAGTAGTATGTGAAAGGGTATACAGTAAAAAGTGTTTCTGTGATCACAGAAGTAAAACAGATGTCAAATCCTTATTTTCAAATGCACTTAACATCTGGTTACCAACTTCAGTGACAGCAGTAGTAGCATTTTTATTATGTTGGAATTCACTGTCTGTTAGAGAGGTGATCATGCTTTTAGAAATAGTTATTTAGCTGGTTGTGCACAAGGGACTTCGAAACTTCTGAGAAAACTGGAAGAATAGAAACTGTTCACTAGTTTTTGAGAAGATGCTTATGACTCTTTCAGCAGTTTTGAGTGCATCAGAGAAAACTGTGTATTAAAAATGAAAACAAGAGACTGACAGATAAATATATTTTTTAAAATTATATAATTTGAGAACGAATATCAGTTGATACTCCTGGCAGTAGAGAACCATGACATAGTCTTTATAATATTCTGGGTGATGATAACATTCCAGGGCAAGGCATCCCTTGTATGTGGTTCACTACGAAACAGTTAGAAACTCTACTTGTTCAGTAAATTCAATAATAAAGAGCTCCATCTCATTTTTACAGCTGCATTGCAGATAATTTACAAATCTGGTGACTCAAATTCGAGCTAACAAATCTGGTGACTCAAATTCGAGCTAACAAATGGTCAAGCTAAAAGAGAATCCTATCACTCTGATTATTTATAGGTTGCTGAGACCCCTTGCAACATATTAAAAAAGGTAAACTAATTAAAAATCATGCTTACTGCACTGTTGACATGAAATACACCATAAAACTGCAGAAAACATGTATTAATCATACTGAATCCTTCAGTAACTACAGTCACCAACTATTTGAAAAGGAGCTTTCCAAACATCTGTGGTCGTTGGGCCGTATAGAGGTTGTAGAACCGAAACATACCACTTAATCGATTGAATACTTTTATTGTTGCTAGAAATAGCTTCACGAAATGACGCATTGAAAATCCACAGTCGCTTGATTCGACAACATGGCGAACACTACTCTAAACATTTTTCAGTGAAGTTAGTTCAAAGATGAGTCAGTCGATTGCTTGCAGTCGATAACCGCCACAGAGCCCCCCGCCGGTAGTGCGGAGCACAGCATAATCGGTGAGGTATCGGATCTGCGAGGGGGGGGGGGGCAGATAGGCGAGGAAAAGGTATAGTCCCTATACCAGAGAGGAGACCAAAGCTGACGACCTGCTCTGGACATGGGGAGGGGAGAGGGAGACAGTGATGTTGAGGAAGAGGGACGCATGGAGATGGTGACAATGATGGTACCGGCTGTGTCGATGAACGATGTAATGCTATTGACATCGGCTTTGGGAGGAAGGGAGAGATGCCTGAGCAGTGTAACAGACGGATTTGAATCGTCGAGAGAGCGGGGAGGGGCATGGAGGATGAAAAGGGAACCCTCATGGACCTGTACTGCTAGATTGTAGGCTGTATACATGGAGACATCAACCGTGACGTAGATGCTCGACGGAGGAGCTGGCGAAAGGTGAGTTGCTGGCGACGGTGCGAGTGAGACACAATCACTCTACCTAAAGGGGGTGTAGCTGTGTCGCGCTGAGGGGGAGAAACATCACACGGGTCACTATGACCTCAGTCGGAACACTCACTTACAGTGTGGGCGTCACCCAGCACATCACTTAGAACACTGTTGTCACTCAGGTGAGTACACTCGACTGGAGTGGTGAAGTCACATGGAATAACGGATGCTGCTTCCAAGATGTTCCATGCCATCTTTAAATGGTTCACAGACACTGTGTGTGGTTGTCCGTTGATGGAGATTTGGAACGTGTTTTGGGAGAATGACAGTACCTTGTAAGGTCCTGTGTAGCGAGGTTGTAAAGCGGCATTGAGCCAAGTCTTTGTGTACGAAAACGCATGGAACTGTGTGTGCACGCAGAGGGGGTACATGGATGCGTGAAATACACGTGAGAACACGCTCGACCAAGTTGGGGAGCTCGTCCGATGAAAGGGGATGTGAATTCTCGAAGGACTCGCAAGGAAGAACAAGGGGCTCACTGTAGAGCACTTCCGCTAATGATGCTTGCAGGTCCTATTTGAAGGCTGATCGCACGCCTAAAAGCACCCAGGGAAGGACCTCCGACCACTCTTCCGCATGGCACATGAGGGCTGCTTTTAGTGTTCTGTGCCAGCGTTCGACTCAACCATTAGCTTGTGTTTGATAAGCGGTTGTATGGAATTTATTGACACCGCATAGTTGGCAAAGATTGGCAAAAAGGACGGACTCAAACTGCCGGCCCTGGTCCGTAGTAATCGCGGATGGACAGCCAAAGTGGGCGAGCTACGTTTGGACAAAGGCACGGGCCACCGAGGCAGCTGAGGTGTCAATAAGCAGTACAGCTTCCACCCATCTGCTGGTACGCTCGATCATAGACAAAATGTATCTGTAGCCCTCTGAAGGGGGGAGGGGACCGACGATGTCGAGGTGGACGTGGCGGAAGCGACCCTTAGGAACATCGAACTGTCTGAGTGGCGGCTGGGCGTGATGTCCGACTCTTACTGTGCTGACAGGGTATGCACGCATGGACCGAGTCATGCTTGACATTAGGCCATACAAAACGTTCGGTTACAAGGCATGTCGTAGCCTGAATGCCAGGGTGGGCTGGGTTGTGGAGGGTATCAAAAACTGCGAGGCAGGTATGATTGGGCGCGGTATGCTGGTGGAAGTGTCATATATGACTGGGGAGTCAGACCCCAGTAGGTGGCGGTTCTCCAAGGTAAGAGATGTGTTGGTGTCCTGTAATAAATCCTGTATGCTGGGATCTTGTTGCTGAAGGCGCGCATGATTAGCCATGTCAAACGGCGAAGTAATGGTGTTTATGCGCGACGTATAGTCTGTGACGACATTGTCTGCACCTTTTATATAGCGGACATCCGTCGTGTATTGGCATATGAGATCCATAAGTCGGAACCGACGCAGTGGGAGGTCGGTAGCAGGATTATGAATGGCATCTGCGAGCGGACGGGGATCAGTGAAAATAGTGACCTCGCGACCTTCAATATCTTCGCGAAAGTGTCTGACAGCTTCGTAAATGGCCAGTAACTCTCTATCAAATGCGGACCACTTGCGTTGAGAAGCGGACAGTTTTTTAGAGAAGAATCGGAGTGGTTGAGAGGTATCACCGATGTGTTGCTGAAGCACGGCGCCGATACAGGCGTCGCTTTCGTCCATAATAATAGAGATACGCGCATCTGCAAGTGGGTGCATGAGTGTAACCGCATTGGTCAGGGCGGACTTGAGATTGTCGAACGTGCGTGTCATATCCTTGGACCAAACTATTTTGCGTGCGCCTGAAGTGTTCTTGCCTACCAACGCGTCTGTGAGTGGTGCCTGAAGTGAAGCTGCGAGCAGGATCTGTCGGCGGAAAAGTTCACCATTCCTAAGAAACGATGGTCACAGTACGTTTCCAGAAGTGGAAGTCCGTTAATAATGGCGACACGCTCGGATGTAGGCCGTATGCCGTCAAGGCTGACCTCATGACCCAGAAACGTCATACGAGAGCAGCGGAGCTGGTTTTTATCCTCGTTAATTGCAACGCCATTGTCTGAGAGAATTTGTAGCACACGTGACAAATGTTCTTCGTGTTCTGTTTCGGGCGCTGAGAAAACAAGGACGTCATTGAGCTATGCGTAGCAAAAATGCAGTGGGAGAAGGAGTGAGTCAGTGAAGCATTGCCAGGTCTGCGTGGCGTTTTTGAGGCCGTACGTCATGGTACAGTATTCATAGAGGCCAAAGGGGGTGATAATAGCAATTTTTGGGATGTCATCAGTGTCCATAGGTATCTAATGGTACACTTTTTTACAGTCAATAACACTGAAAATGCGTGCACCGTGTAGTTGTTGTGCAAAGTCCTGAATATGCGGAATCAGATAATTGTCAATGATGGTGTGTGCATTTAATTTGCAGTAATCTCCACATAAACGGTACGAATTGTCTTTCCTGGAAACCAAGTGACCTGGAGAAGACCAGTTGCTGGAGGGCGGACAGACAATACCGGCGTCTAATAGGTCCTGTATGATAGCTTTTGCCTGGCAAAGTTTGTGGGCCGACAGACACCTGGCTATGTGACGAACTGGCGGGTCTTCGGTAGTATTCAGTCTGTAGCATGTGCCGTTCGAAATCACCGTGACATGGGGGCAATGGGAGGGTGTCGAATCACCCACAGCCCTGACAGTTGAAGAGTCACTGACCTGTGGTGGTGGCTATGGGAGCCACGTAGTCGGCATCGTAACAGGAGCTGCGTGGGCGTGGTCGGTGGAGGCCTTCGTGCGAAGTGCCGTCGCAGGAAGAGATCTGCAGTGGCTGTGACCTGTGATAAGGTGGGGTCGTGTGTCGGCTCGACGTGAGCAGGTCACTCAGCATGAGAGTGAGAGAATAACTCAAGCTGGAGTTCATCCGTAGAGTCCGCGACAGGTGCGGAAACGTGTGTGAGGTTGGCAATCACGCTGTGTGCGTGCGCTATCTCGCGTGATGTGTCTGCAATCAATTGTCGTAGTCTGTTGTTGTCGTTATGAATAGCATCTATTTCATGACGTTGGCGGTTGACTTCAGCGATGGAGGCGACGAGTTGAGCCGACAGGTAGGAACAATCGGCAGAAGCGTTGATGAGTGAATCATAACTAAGAGTCAGAGTTGTAGCACATGGCGCCAAGGAGCCAGGGATGTGTGTGCTGGAAGTGTGGTGCACCAGTGCTGCAAACTGTAGGTCTGGAGAAGGTCCATAATGACGGAGGAAATCAATCCCGAGCAGCAACTTGTCGATATCCGCGATGTGAAACGTCAATGGGAACAGCATGTCAGGTGCGAGCTGAAGCTGGATCTCAACTGTTCCGTGAATGCTGACATTGGAATTATTCGCCGTGCGGAGCGTGGAAACGATAGGTAGCAAGCTCGACGGAGCAAGTGTTCGGGGGAGAACGCTGGAGTCCGTGCCTGTATCCACGAGAAAGTGGAGTTTGGAGCATTCGTCGAGAATGTACAGACGGCTGGGTGCACAGCTGGCATCGTGTGTAGAATGTTTTGTACATTGCAGACGCCCTGAAGAGGCGGCGCGAGACGAGGCGCCTAAAGCGGCTCACGCCTGTAGTTTTCCGCCGCGCACAACAGTTGGCATTTGCAGGCGGCACTGCCGTGTGTTGCATGGAACCAGCACAGCCGATGAGTGGGAGGGGAAGCCGGGCAAGGAGTTCCCGCCATCGTCGCGGGGCTGTGCAGGGCGCCAGCAGTGGGAGTGCTAGGAGTGGTGGGGACAGGCAGTAGTTTTCCCATGTGGCTCCCAGGTGGGGACGCCGTCGGCTCACGCAATGCGTAGGAGTTCACGTGGCCGCTCCCAGGCGGCGCTGGTGAGGCACTGACACTTGCAGGTGTGCCAACTGTTGGCACCGTGCGAACATGGCTTGCAGGGACGAGGTGTATGTGCAAATATAGTTGATGCATGCTGTCAGCGATCCGTAGGCGCTGGTCCAAAGTTGCCATTGAGAGGGCGAGCAGTTGGGTTTGGTTGTCATATGGTAACTTGACTGACCAAATGGCCCTCAGGGCGGTATCTGGCAGGGTTTGCTGGTCGACCATTGAGCATAGTCGGCGTCACAGCTGAGACGGCGATCTGTCTTGAATTTGCTCGACATGGATGATTTGCTGCAGCGCCTCATCCGTAGTGCGTGCTAAACGTTCCACAATAATTTTCTTCACCGAAATATAGCGTGGCAGAGGTGGTGGTGAATTAATTATATCACTCACCAGCTCAAGCTTGTCGTGTAGATGAGTAATCAAACTGGAGTAACGTGCTTCGTCCGAGATAACACCATTAAGTTCAAACACATGCTCGACTAGAGCAAACCAAGTGACAGGATTGTCACGATTGAATGGTGGCAGTTTTGGGGGCTTCGACTGCTGTGCCACTGGAGACAAGGTGAGGGCCCGGAAACTGGTATCCGGCTCAGAGCGAGATGCGACGTCTGGCGTGGCAACTGAAGATGCAAAGTGACACGACATGGTTGGCACGGAAGATGCCTGGTGTGTTGCCGACGCAGATGAAACAGCCGGTGCTGCTGGAAACATGGAACAGTCCGAAATACGATCAGTGTTTGTTGCGGCAGGGAAGGCCAGTGCCACCGGAACAAACGAGCGGGCGATCTGGTCGTATTGCATGGCCTGTGTGCCGTACGGCACAGGTAACACAGAATACACAGCACATGATGCGTCGTCGATGTCTTGTTTCACGCGAACACTGTTGGGTGGCATTGTCACAACACAAGTGTCTGTCGCAAGCTGTGACTGTGGAGCGTAATAATTCGTAAGAGATGCAAACGTGGGATGTGGCATAAACGGTAGTTGTCCTGGAGCCGTTCGTAAGGATTCACTCGCACTTACACAGGACAGCGGAATCGTAGGCACACTCGCGTTGTTGATCGGCCACATTGTTTATACACGGAGTTCTATCAGAATCACACGAAAAACAATAGTTTGTTGTCACCAGTGTGGTCGTTGGGTTGTATAGAGATTGTAGAACCGAAACATACCACTTAATTGATTGAATACTTTTATTGTTGCTAGAAATAGCTACACGAAATGACACATTGAAAATCCACAGTCGCTTGATTCGACAACATGGCGAACACTATTCTAAACATTTTTCAATGAAGTTAGTTCAAAGATGAGTTGGTAGATTGCTTGTGGTCGATAACCGCCACACATCATAAGAAAGTTTAGTAATACAGTAATAATCTCTCTCTGACACAATCATGTGTGACAAGACTTTTGCTGATGACATAGGGCTCAAAGAAAGGATGATGATTTAAATTTTTTTGTCAAATGTTCTTTTACAAAGATAAACCAGGAAATACTGCCACCACTCCTTTACCATACCACTGCAAAGATGAGTGATAAATTTATCATTGTTAGTTGTGCTGAAAAAAGAAGAAATTGTTAATTTTCAGTGAAGCCCATGGGCTTGAAAGAGTGCACATACCAAAACAGTTACTTATCGGTATTTATTCATTTTTAACAAATAAGTACAAGAAGGAAAATATTGCAGATAGAAATGGAAAAAAAGTGTAAATAATTACTGAGATAATGCCATAATGCTGCAAAGAAAGGAAAATGTATTAAAATTTAATATCCCATTAATGGCAAGATAACTAGAGCATAAGCTCAGATTGGACTAACACGGGTATGAAAATTGTTTGTCTTGTTTATGGGACAACTTTGTATTCAGTTCAACTGATTAAGAAAGCAAAGAAAAATTAAATTGAGAGATATGTCAGCTACCATTAACACCATGCCCCTCCTCTGTATGAAAGCAAAACCATTGTCTTAAACACCGTAGCATCTTACTCTGTTTGCACTAATGAAAGTGGTGATGGCTGGTGAAATTTTGTGTGTGTTAAAAAAGCCAATATAGCAGATAAACAGGGGAAGAGAACAACAGACAATGTAAGCAATACATGGATTGCAAAGAGAGATTAAATATTGATGAATATTGTGGTGTGCGTACTGTAAGACCTTCGGTACACACACCATCAGATTATTTGACTTGTCGCTCTAACGAACTAGGTGAGTGTCAGCAATAAGTCTCGTGGTCTTATCGTGGCTTGCACGCTTAGAGTAGCAGATTGACGGTGACCAACTTTAAACAGAACTTGATTAATTTTCACACACATTTATTAAAATAATAACAAGCATAAAAATAACTTAACTTGGTTCTGGATGCTATTTACAATTGACAATCTGAAGTTCCTTTGGTCTTGGTACGTTAATCTTATTCTCACATATCTCTGATACTTGACAAAGTGTCTATACATTTCTCTTCATGGCTATGTACAGGAATATGGTAATCTTATTAGGCGCAGACTGAAACTTGACTATAGACTGGTACAGACAAATGCAGACTGACAGATCGGAGCTCTGTACTCTCGTTATAATACCTCGTGCGTTCATGTATCACTGTGCGAGTGTGATCCGCGAGGAGAAAAGGTTGCACGTTAGCAGCAATCTCACTGGTTGCGTTACATATTAACACACGAATCGGCAGAAGCAGAATTTGGTCCGTCTCTATGACAGCGTCATCTCGTAGTGCGGAGACGGACGAGCGCTGCGCCTGCGCTGTTGTGCTTAGTGGGGCGCGCTCTAGTGGGAAAGTTGTGTATGCGCTGACTACACGGAACTATGTACACAACAAATATATAGACATCACCCGAGAGCTGTTTGTTAATATTCCAGAACTGAGCATATAGTATACCTTGTTATAGAAGGGGCAACTGGAGAAGTAGCAAAATATAAGTATTAAAAATGGAGTCAAACGACAGATCACTTCTATTGTGTTGTTGAGTATATTCTGCAGAAAGTATTTTATGCCTAGACATGACTGCTGTGTCTTCTTCTGCCTATTATTTGTCAATGTGTTACTTTACTCTTGCTAATAAAATGTTTGAAATAGTTTCTCCACTCCTCAGTATCATGTCAGTTACTTTCCTATCTCTGTGTGTGACAATAGTTCTCCTCTCTTTATTTTTCACGTACATTCCCACTTCTTCTACCTTTTGCTTTACTTTCTTATTTTGTAGTCCTGGTTGTATCATTTTTTGTGTCTTTTTAATTGTTATTATTGTCCAGTCTTTCCTGATTTAGCTTGTTTTTCTTGTATATTCACTATATTGTTGAGAGCTATTACTGGCAGCCTTTTATGAACTGGAAACTTTATGTCAAACCCTGTTAACTGTTTATATTCTGATCACTGTTCACGTGCCTCTTTGCATTGTTTTCGTCATGGTTCAAAATACTTTTGTGTGATCTTGATTTCATGTTTTGTCAGTTGATACATTTATCAGCTAATTACCATTTAGTATTCCCAGTTCAATATCGGCTTTCACTGTTGATCACTGTTTACTTTCCACTTATATTTTATTAAAGAAGATGTTTTGGAATATTATATGTTTTACAAGATTTTGTTTTTTTTTTTAGGTTCCTAGCAGACAGTACTAAACATGATAGTTACAGATTTTTCCACTGGACAGGGATTGATACATTTGTCTACTTCAGCCATCATTTTGTTACCATACCTCCAGTTGGGTGGATCAATGCTGCTCATTTACATGGAGTGAAAATCTTAGGTAAGATTTGATTAATAAGAAAACCATTTTAAGCATTTAACAAATGCTGTGATGAATATTTTACTTGTCTATTTAGTTTACAGTGGGCATTGAGTAGAGCTATACAGATGGTAGAGGATCTTAAACTGTGTATCTGGGAGTGAGGAAGTATTAGTTATGTATGAATTCTTAGTTTCTTTTAAGAGATATAAACAACTTACACATTAAGAAACATGTTAATTTTATAGTAACTTTTAAAAGTGACAACTACTGCTCATTAACACATATTGAAGTGACACATGAAATTGTACATCTCACCCTCAACTTCCTATGTTTTGCTGTACAATAAGACAAACAACTAGGAAGCTACTAAGCTCTTCTTCAGATCCTACTGAGGTTTCATGCACTAAAACTTCATGTAATCTCATTTTTTAAAAAATTCTGAAAAAAGAGATCCAACGATAGTGCTGGCTTCTTCCAATCCAATTACAAGTGCATTTGTTGATCAGTTGCTCAAAAACATTAATCTCAAAGTGAGGTGGTGTTCAAACCACATCCTCTCATAAACAACAAGATGTACACTCTCCAACACCAGTGACGTCTCGAATGAAAACCAGGTAATAAGTATCCTCAGATGGGGTAGCAGCAAATGAGGTCGTAGTAGTTGATCTCATATAATTTCAGCCCACAAGTTGGAAGAGAGTCATAACTGATGATCTAAGGTTATCTTGGATTATAGGTTTTCATCACTCCAGACATGGTATCTGTATCAGTTGAAAACATCATCAGGAATGTAAGAGCCATCATCCATAAATCACATGGACAGTAGGAAGTGTGGCACTGTATTATTGTGCTGGAATACCCATTGAAAGAATTGAACTCTGGGCTCAAAATTATTTGTTGCAATTGCTTACACTTATTGTTTGTGATACTGTAATGGTGTAAAAGTATGACATGCTTTCAGTACCTATTACTGATATTTTGTCACAGCTGGTGACATCACCAGAGCACTGGCCATCATCCGCATGACAACAGCATTGCAGTAAGCTGGCATAAGGGATGCTGAATCAGCACTCACCACTGCATGGTGCAGCTGCCAGCAGCAGCAAATTAAATGGTCGTCAAGGTGCTATTTTATGCACCCATCAAGCCACCAAGGCATGAACCACTCAGTCACACCATTGGGCCACTATGTAGCCATCCATTCCGCTTACACTAGGCAGTCACTGTTTGTTCATCAACTGCCAGCTGTACACCAAGGTCTGGACTTTGATAGCCCCTGTGCCATCCTGACTCTCCACTGCTTCCACCACTGTGGTCACAGATTGCACTGCTGTGCGCAGGAGCTGATCTGAACGGTTGTAATAGCCAAATGCCACAGCCAAGTCGGACCCTCAGGCTTCTCGCCATGAGCGATGCGGCACCACCACTTTGATCTGTGCGGCATATGCCAGACCACACCTTGCAGGACATGGGTGCCTGTTCGCCTCCAACAAAGTACTGGAAGTCCTGTTGTTTGGGAAAGAGTCTGACTCAGCTGCTAACATCTTGCTGACTTGACCGTGACTATCATGTCTGCAGTTCGAACTGAAAAACTTCCCACTCTTCCAGTAACAGTCTCATAAAACTAACTGCTATAATATGGAGAAATTTCTGCTCCACCAGTACTCTTCAAACTGTATTCTTTGATAGGAAAGTTAATGACTGCACATTGATAAATCTTTTCCATCTCAGTCTGAACTCTGGGCTCAAAATCACTTAGACTCTTTTGCTTGCAAGACCTTGGGCAACTTTGATTCAACAACAGTAAATTTCTTTCAGTTAATGTGTGGCCTTTACATATGTGTGGCTTTCTAGTCACTACATGACAGTAGATTAAATGTATCTCTGCAGGTCCATATAATGAGCAATATTCCATCTTCTACAACTATTGATGAACTGTAAACATTGGTGATCTTGGGTGTGGATATATCGCAGACAGTTGTTTATTATTCTTCATGGTAGCAGTGCCAGTGTCGATGCAGGAAACAGTTTGTTAAGAAGTAAAAGCCTTTTACATCTCATGGTACACAGCGTATGAACCTCTAACATTTTTATGATTTTAAAAAAAATTGGGATATCCTGTATAATATTCTGTTTCCTTTGATATATATTGTGCTAATGATATTTCAAATTTGCTACAAACCCTGTGTTTAGTGATGCTGTTATTGTTGATGTTGCTGTTAATTATACAATATTTAAAGAGGTATTAGTGCAGTAAAATACTATATTTGTAATTTAATACTATGTTCTAAACCATTTGTACAAAGATGATCTACATTAGTAAAATCTCTTGGGCATCCAACTGCATCAAGTGATTTCACATGCATGAGCCCTTGGCTGAAAGTTGTTCTGCTTAATGCTCCACAGCCATTATCAGATGGTAACTGACTATGGTTTCTGGCCTCATCATTAAATAGAGTCATTACCATCTGGCTGTGACAGCACTGATGCTCAGTCAGTCACCATAGAACGCAATGTCTTCATACTGAATCTGCTGTGCCCACTTTAACCGTGTGATGCATGTATTCCATGCTGTCTTTGCTGCAATTCACAGTCTGCATTGAGGGTATTATCAGATTTTGTGATCTTCATAACTTCTTTTATTATGCTATCCCAGAAATTTTTACCCTTTCTGTTTGATACATATATTGTTCAATGCAATTTTATGTCAATTATTCCAATTTCTCTATATAATGTAGTTGTAGAGACCTCCTTTTTTTGACCCAGCATTATTCTATGATGGGAATGGTCTGCTAAACTTAATACTGTACATTCTCACATGCTATTTTGTTAATGCCAGAAGATTTTTGGTCTACATTATTTTTCATTGGCATCATTAGTTTGCATATACACTCCTGGAAATGGAAAAAAGAACACATTGACACCGGTGTGTCAGACTACTTGCTCCGGACACTGCGAGAGGGCTGTACAAGCAATGATCACACGCACGGCACAGCGGACACACCAGGAACCGCGGTGTTGGCCGTCGAATGGCGCTAGCTGCGCAGCATTTGTGCACCGCCGCCGTCAGTGTCAGCCAGTTTGCCGTGGCATACGGAACTCCATCGCAGTCTTTAACACTGGTAGCATGCCGCGACAGCGTGGACGTGAACCGTATGTGCAGTTGACGGACTTTGAGCGAGGGCGTATAGTGGGCATGCGGGAGGCCGGGTGGACATACCGCCGAATTGCTCAACACGTGGGGCGTGAGGTCTCCATAGTACATCGATGTTGTCGCCAGGGGTCGGCGGAAGGTGCACGTGCCCGTCGACCTGGGACCGGACCGCAGCGACGCACGGATGCACACCAAGACCGTAGGATCCTACGCAGTGCCGTAGGGGACCGCACCGCCACTTCCCAGCAAATTAGGGACACTGTTGCTCCTGGGGTATCGGCAAGGACCATTCGCAACCGTCTCCATGAAGCTGGGCTACGGTCCCGCACACCGTTAGGCCGTCTTCCGCTCACGCCCCAACATCGTGCAGCCCGCCTCCAGTGGTGTTGCGACAGGCGTGAATGGAGGGACGAATGGAGACGTGTCGTCTTCAGCGATGAGAGTCGCTTCTGCCTTGGTGCCAATGATGGTCGTATGCGTGTTTGGCGCCGTGCAGGTGAGCGCCACAATCAGGACTGCATACGACTGAGGCACACAGGGCCAACACCCGGCATCATGGTGTGGGGAGCGATCTCCTACACTGGCCGTACACCACTGGTGATCGTCGAGGGGACACTGAATAGTGCACGGTACATCCAAACCGTCATCGAACCCATCGTTCTACCATTCCTAGACCGGCAAGGGAACTTGCTGTTCCAACAGGACAATGCACGTCCGCATGTATCCCGTGCCACCCAAAGTGCTCTAGAAGGTGTAAGTCAACTACCCTGGCCAGCAAGATCTCCGGATCTGTCCCCCATTGAGCATGTTTGGGACTGGATGAAGCGTCGTCTCACGCGGTCTGCACGTCCAGCACGAACGCTGGTCCAACTGAGGCGCCAGGTGGAAATGGCATGGCAAGCCGTTCCACAGGACTACATCCAGCATCTCTACGATCGTCTCCATGGGAGAATAGCAGCCTGCATTGCTGCGAAAGGTGGATATACACTGTACTAGTGCCGACATTGTGCATGCTCTGTTGCCTGTGTCTATGTGCCTGTGGTTCTGTCAGTGTGATCATGTGATGTATCTGACCCCAGGAATGTGTCAATAAAGTTTCCCCTTCCTGGGACAATGAATTCACGGTGTTCTTATTTCAATTTCCAGGAGTGTATATTTTAGCTGTGGGTCTGAAGACTAACTTGATGTCATGATTCTTCAGGAGCCAGCTGTCTTCCCTGTTACTGAACCACAGACTGACAAAATCTACTCATATAGATCAGTATCACAACACTTGTAGCCATCACCAGTTGTCTCAAAAATTCAGTCTGTTAAGGCCTTTAAGGACAGAAGTTGTTTCTGATGCCAGATCTTACCACAAGAATTGATCCATCTGTCTTCTGTGAGAATGGCTACAATAAGCAACAAATACTGCGGGCAATTTCAGTATGCATACATCAGCGGAACACCACTAAGCAAATGAACAAGAATTTTTTGTCTGGTCATTCTGTGATTCAGTGACAGAACATTAGATCTCAGTTCCTGAAGAGACATAATGTCAGTCTTCATGCTTCCAGCTAAAATACGCCAACCCATGGCACCTGTGAAAGATTAAATAGATATCAGAGCACCTGGCATTTACAAAATAGTATATTAATGTGGATAGTACTATGTACTCAACAGAACAATGCCATATTGAACAGAAGAAGTATCTGTGACTGTATTATCCCGAAAAATTAACTGTAGCCAAACATGCTGTGCAAAATGGACATAAAATTGCATTTGATGACATCTCTATCATCGTGAGCCTAGTGGTTTCTGGAACAGCATAAAAACAAAATTATTGAGATCAAAATATCTAATAGTATCCTCAATACAGATGCTACCTCTCTCAGAATCTGACTATTGCAAAGTTACAGCAGGTGTGACAGACCCAAGTAGAAAACATTGCTGTATGCAGCAGTGCACCTAGCACCAGTGCTACAACATCCAGTATCATGGCTACGTAAAGAGAAGGCCAGCAACCACGCAGCAATGAGTTATCACTTAACAGTGGCTGAGGAGCACTCAGCCAAGAGTTGGTGCGTGTATATTAGCAAATTGACATGTCTGGAAGCCGAAATGATTTTATCCAGTCATATTGCAACAAAACCATGCATTCAAATACAGGGTGGGGCAAATAAGTGGCCCGGATGAGTGGATACGATTGGATGTCTATGTATGGCTACAACCACACCCTGTGATGCACACACCATTTATATGCCTGCCACATGATCCGCACCAGTTCAGAGCATAGTGGGGACTGTGTCATTGTGAATGGAGCAGTGCAAAGGGGCAATGGTACTCACAGTGGAGCATGGGGTGTTCATTGTGGAAAGTTTTGTGACCAACAAAGTCTTGGAAATGGTGTGGTCAGTTGTTTGCCGAGAAGTTTAATGGTTTCAAAGTGCCAGCCAACAAAGAGTGCCATGCAATGCTTAGTCTTAAAATGGCACCAGTGAGGATCTGTTTTGAACAAGTCAAAGAACATTCCAAAAACTGGCTGCAGTTCACCATAAAATGCTTCAGAGTCCCGCCAAATCAACCCGAAGCTTGTCCCGAGAAATTGTCTTATCGTGTCGATCATGCGGACGGTTACTCCACCTGGATCTGCACATGCATCACTACTGAGTGTGTGTTGTTTGTGCATTAAAACCAGGAGATGCTCCCCCAGTTTTGTGAGCAGGAGCTGGCTGAGATGATAATGAACAGCTTCAATATTTATGTGTGATGAAGCCTGGTTTTACCTGAGTGGTTATGTCGACCCTCAAGAGTTGTAGGTTCTGGGCAGCAGAGAATCTGCATAACTTCCACGAAACACTATTGCATGATCAGAAGGTTAGGCTTTGGTGTGCAGTGTCTGCGCACTGCATTATTTATTCCATTTTCTTTAATTAGACACTGACTTCGGCACATTATATTGCCAACATTTTGAAACCATTTGTGGCAGCATTAACAGAGGAGGAAAGGCCCTACAGTTACTTTCAACAGGATGAACCAACTGTCCATACAGCTGACTGAGCCTTGGAGCATTTTTACACAATCTTCATATCTGACAGAGTTGTTAGCAGAGGTCAGTCTGGTCGTGGCCCTTGCTGGCCACCCATGTGATCTGATCTGCCACTGTGTTATTGTGTGGGGAGCCCTCAAGTCTAAAGTGTATCATAAAAACCCTCATAGTCTTCAAGAACTGCAGCAGAACGTTTTGGATGAGACTGCAGCAATTCCAGGAGTCCAGCTTCAATCCGCCTTCAGCAACTTGATGATCAAGGTCCAAGAGTGCCAAGAGACGAATGCTAGTCACTTTCAACATCTGCTATAGGTTAGTGCTGTATTTCCTTTCCTCTGCTGTGTTTCTTTGTACCCGGGAACACCGCTCACAGGGCCACTTTTATTTGTTACATCCTGTATTGTAATCACCATGATTTCTGTATGTTGCTTCATATGAATTTTGGTTACTGTAGCCAGTTCATAGTTTAATGTGGTGCTGGATTTTCTCTAAGCAGAGTTAATGTAAGGCAAGAAACTCAAAACATTTCAGTTGCACTGCATTATGCCGTTGCAGAATGCTGTCAGTTTCCAGAGAATGTGTTGTTAACCCAGTTGTGAAAGTGGGTGTTGTGCATAAGGCAGAACCCAGTTTTGAGCTGTCAACCCCTTATGACTGTGGAAAAAGTCTGAATTGTCTGAATGAGGAACAGTTTCAGAGTTTGGTACACTGGCTGTTCGTGCAGTTTGCTACTGTCGGCTGTGACATTCAAGTGTGCAGGAGGCGAAGGACAAGGTTCAGTGTTTGTTTGAGTATACAGTTTCAGTGCATCAGGGCATATTGTTATCCCATACTCTCTGCCATATACTTTCTTCCATGGTTGCTAATACAGTAAGACATACAGGAAATCTTGGTGAAATGCAGATAGTAGGGGAGAGATCTCCCCCCCCCCCCCCCCCACCTCCAAAAACCATGGACCTTGCCATTGGTGAGGAGGCTTGCGCGCCTCAGTGATACAGATAGCCGTACCGTAGGTGCAACCACAACGGATGGGTATCTGTTGAGAGGCCAGACAAATGTGTGGTTCCTGAAGAGGGGCAGCCTTTTCAGTAGTTGCAGGGGCAACAGTCTGGATGATTGACTGATCTGGCCTTGTAACATTAACCAAAATGGCCTTGCTGTGCTGGTACTGCGAACGGCTGAAAGCCAGGGGAAACTACATCCGTAATTTTTCCCGAGGGCATGCAGCTTTATTGTATGGTTAAATGATGATGGCGTCCTCTTGGGTAAAATATTTCAGAGGTAAAATAGTCCCCCGTTTGGATATCCGGGCAGGGGACTACTAAGGAGGAGAAAGAAAACTGGCGTTCCACGTATAGGAGCTTGGAATGTCAGATCCCTTAATTGGGCAGGTAGGTTAGAAAATTTTGAAAGGGAAATGGATAGGTTAAAGTTAGATGTAGTGGGAATTAGTGAAGTTCAGTGGCAGGAGGAACAAGACTTCTGGTCAGGTGAATACAGGATTATAAATACAAAATCAAATAGGAGGACTGCAGGAGTAGGTTTAATAATGAATAAAAAATAGGAACACAGGTAAGCTACTACAAACAACATAGTGAACGCATTATTGTAGCAAAGATAGACACGAAGCCCACACGTACCACAGTAGTACAAGTTTATATGCCAACCAGCTCCACACATGACGAAGAAATTGATGAAATGTATGATGAGATAAAATAAATTATTCAGATAGTGAAGGGAGATGAAAATTTAATAGTCATGGGTGACTGGAATTTGATAGTAGTTAAAGAAAGAGAAGGAAAAGTAGTAAGTGAATATGGAATGTGGGTAAGGAAAGAAAGAGGAAGCCGCATGGTAGAATTTTGCACAGGGCATAACTTAATCGTAGCTAACATTTGGTTCAAGAATCATGAAAGAAGGTTGTATATATGGAAGAGGCCTGGAGACACTGGAAGGTTTCAGATAGATTATATAATGGTAAAACAGAGATTTAGGAACCAAGTTTTAAACTGTAAGACATTTCCAGGGGCAGATGTGAATTCTGGCCACAATCTATTGGTTATGAACTGTAGATTAAAACTGAAGAAACTGCAAAAAGGTGGAAATTTAAGGAGATGGGACCTGCATAAACTGAAAGAATCAAAGGTTGTAGAGAGTTTCAGAGAGAGCATTAGGGGATGGTTGACAAGAACGAAGGAAAGAAATACAGTAGAAGAAGAATGGATAGCTTTGAGAGATGAAATAGTGAAGGCAGCTGAGGATCAAGTAGGTAAAAAGACGAGGACTAGTAGAAATCCTTGGGTAACAGAAGAAATATTGAATTTAATTGATGAAAGGAGAAAATATAAAAAACGCAATTAATGAAACAGACAAAAAGGAATATAAAAGTCTTAAAAATGAGATCAACTGTAAGTGCAAAATGGCTAAGCAGGGATGGTTAGAGGACAAATGTAAGGATGTAGAGTCATATATCACTAGGGGTAAGATAGATACTGCCCACAGGAAAATTAGAGACCTTTGGAGAAAATAGAATCACTTGTATGAATATCAAGACCTCAGATGGAAACCCAGTTTTTAGCAATGAAGGGAAAGCAGAAAAGTGGAAGGAGTATATAGAGGGTCTATACAAGGGCAATGTACTTGAGGACAATATCATGGAAATGGAAGAGGACGTAGATGACGATGAAATGGGAGTTATGATACTGTGTGAAGAGTTTGACAGAGCACTGAAAGATGTAAGTCGAAAGAAGGCCCCGGGAGTAGACAACATTCCATTACAACTACTGATAGCCTTGGGAGAGCCAGCCCTGACAAAACTCTACCATCTGATGAGCAACATGTATCAGACAGGGGAAATACCCCCCAGAATTCAAGAATAATATATTAATTCCAATCCCAAAGAAAGCAGGTGTTGACAGATGTGAAAATTTCCGAACTACCAGCTTAATAAGTCACGGCTGCAAAATACTAACACGAATTCCTTACAGACAAATGGAAAAACTGGTAGAAGCTGACCTTGGGGAAGATCAGTTTGGATTCCGTAGAAATGTTGGAACAAATGAGGCAATACTGACCCTACGACTTAGAAAAAGATTAAGGAAAGGCAAACCTATGTTTCTAGCATTTGTAGACTTAGAGAAAGCTTTTGACAGTGTTGATTGGAATACTCTCTTTCAATTTCTGAAGGTGGCAGGTGTCAAATACAGGGAGTGAAAGGCTATTTACAATTTGTACAGAAACCAGATGGCAGTTATAAGAGTTGAGGGGCATGAAAGGGAAGCAGTGGATAGGAAGGGAGTGAGACAGGGTTGTAGCCTTTCCCGGATGTTATTCAATCTGTAAATTGAGCAAGCAGTGAAGGAAACAAAAGAAAAATTCGGAGTAGGTATTAAAATCCATGGAGAAGAAATAAAAACTTTGAGGTTTGCCAATGACATTGTAATTCTGTCAGAGACAGCAAAGCAGCCGGAAGAGCAGTTGAACGGAATGAACAGTGTCTTGAAAGGAGGATATAAGATGAACATCGACAAAAGCAAAATGAGGATAATGGCATGTAGTTGAATTAAATCAGGTGATGCTGAGGGATTTAGATTAGGAAATGAGACATTTACAGTAGTAGATGACTTTTTCTATTTGGGGAGCAAAATAACTGATGATGGTTGAAGTAGAGAGGATATAAGATGTAGACTGGCAATGGCAAGGAAAGCATTTCTGAAGAAGAGAAGTTTGTTAACATTGAGTACAGATTTAAGTGTCAGGAAGTTGTTTCTGAAAGTATTTGTATGGAGTGTAGCCATGGATGGAAGTGAAACTTGGACAATAAATAGTTTAGACAAGAAGAGAATAGAAGCTTTTGATATGTTGTGCAACAGAAGAATGCTGAAGATTAGATGGGTATATTACATAACTAATGAGGAGGTACTAAATAGAATTGGGGAGAAGAGAAATTTGTGGCACTACTTGACTAGAAGAAAGGGATTGGTTGGTAGGACATATTCTGAGGCTTCAAGGGATCACAAGTTTAGTATTGGAGGGCAGCGTGGAGGGTGGAAATCGGAGAGGGAGACCAAGAGATGAATACACTTAGCAGATTCAGAAGCATGTAGGTTGCAATAGGTATTGGGAGATGAAGAAGCTTGCACAGGACAGAGTAGCATTGAGAGCTGCATCAAACCAGTCTCTGGTCTGAAGGCCACTACAACAACAGGGGAGAGATATCAACGGAGTTGAGTTTTGAGTGAGATCATGTGTCTTGGAACAGGTAAATTGATGAGAATGTTTCTGTGGGTGGAAAAGTTTGAGTACAGCTTACAATTTAAATCTTCCAGGAAGCTCATTATTGAAACTTACAACATTGCATTAGAATTTATACTGCTGTCATGCATTTTTCAATCAGGAACAGTGGACCAGAACACTGTCATTTTTCCAAAGTGTAGAAGTGAATCGTGTAAGTTAAAAGTGACAGATTAATTGTTTTGTAATCGGTATTGGATACCAAATATCCTATTCTTGCATATTGTGTACTCTGTTCTTTTCCGTGACTGTTAATGTGTGGTTTTTTTCAGTGTTATTCCGTGAATAGTGCCTTTTAAACACACAGAAAACATTCGAAAGAATGCATACAACCCAAACTTTTCTGTATATCACCACAATGTATCAACAAACATTATGTTCAGAGACACCTTGGTCTGTGTCATAAATCATCAATACTGTTGTAACTTTTCGTTTTGCACCCCTATTGACAATTTGTTATGGGTCCATACACAGTAGTTTGTTCATGAAATCAGCTACAATAATCAGGCACTGCATTTAAAAAAAATTATGTCTCATCAACACTTCTGCATTTTAAAACACCTGAAAGCAGTGGTAACTCGCACTCTGTGAAGAGTGACTTTCGACACATTTTCCTCACATGAATCATAGCCTGTAATTTTTTTTTTTTTTTTTTTTTTTTTTTTGACACTACAAAGCTGTGACAGTGTCGAGAGAGCCTACTTCTTCCAGACTAGTGAAACATAGCTCAAATTTTCATCCTGGAAGTGATGAATATTTGAAGGAGACATATCAAAAAACAATGACATTGTTGTACATTTAAGTCTTTTTGCAACCCCCTCCCCCTTCCCCCAAATAAATGACATAAAAATCATTCCTGAGATATCTATCTTGTGATATGACTTTTTTTCCAATTGCAGCTTTTTCACCATTCTCACTAGTGTCACATCATTCTAGGTTCTTGCCAGTACAGTGTACAAGCTAACACTTCCACATTCTCCAACAAACCAGTATTGTAGGTATTTCTACAGTGCCACCAATAAAAGCCAATGACAAAAGGCTTTTACTATATGTCCTGAATGATCAACATCACTTATACTTATACATATACCTATTAACTTTCTCAGTTTTTCTTCCATTTCCTTGATCACTTTTTCGTGCAAGAAGTAGTACTTTATCTACATTGACTGCCATAAGGAAGACCCAGTGTTGACTTCCATTATTGATTAATATTTTCTGTAGTGGTAAAAATGAGACCAAGTCCTTGTAACCTTGTGAGGACAACCTAAAGATACTTGAAACAGAAAGAGAGATTAAGAGGCTCTAATTTTAAAATCTTCCATTGACACTTGAGAAAGAAATGAGCTAATCACTTGCCTCTCTGATACTGTTTCAAATGATGTCCCAAGTAGGAGAAAGATACATTGTTAGTGGTATTCACGCGGGTTCCTCGAACTGCTTAGTAAGTTTAGAATTTTATATTTTAAAAAAGTCTGCTTTCTGATACAATATCAAATGTTTGAAAGTGATGCCATGTCAAAGTAAGTTACTAGTCAAATGTCCTCCCTAAGTGCCCAACACTATACTATATATATTTATGTATTAGCATTTGAAAAACTGATACTCTTTAAGATATGCAGAAATATAGAAATTTTATGATACAATTGTGAAGACTGTTTCCTCATAATTTCCACCACATTAAATCATTATCTTACCCACTGTGCTTATATTTATGTTTTTCTTCCTTGTGTCAGGTACTGTAATAACTGAATGGAAAGATGGAGAGAAGATGTGGGAAGAGATTTTAAAAAGTGATGAAATTTGGCAGTCCTTTGCAAAAGCACTTTGTGATATATGCCACCACTACAGCTTTGATGGTTATCTTTTAAATATTGAGAATGTAATTGCCCCAGAACTAATGGGAAAGTTTCAGAAATTTGTGGACTTATTTGTTGAAACTCTACACAAGACTGTCACTACTGGGGAGGTTATTTGGTATGACAGTGTCACACAAGATGGAAAACTTGCATGGCAGAATGAACTAAACATTTTCAACAGGTAACAAAATTCAGCATAATATAATGTCTGAAACACACAATTTTCAGAGAAAACATAAAATAGATTGTTCCTGTCATTTTTACTTCAAATTAAAGATGCAGGTAGAGTGCTTTGCTTTTATCTTTATAGTCTATGACGTGCCAAGATACGACACTTCATTTGCAGTGCTGTTGTGCGCCAAATGTGAGTTCAGAATAGGTATGCTATGTCCAGATATAAAATTCATTCTCTGACTGACTGAAGAAGAAGCCAGGTTTCTGGATTGTGCTGTGACAGTGATGAAATCTTGGTTTGTATCACATATCAGATTATGAGTGAGAGTTAATGTAATGACACCACATATACACAATCAAAGAAAAAATCTAAGGCTTTACTTCCTGCTGAAAAAAATAACGTTCACAGGAAGGACACTTCTCATCAAATCTTTGCCTTGATTATGCATTGCCATACTTAAATCTGCTTTGACATATTACAAAAATTGTGGTAGTAGTAGTATTAGCAGTAGTAAGTAGTAGTAGTAGTTGTTGTTGTTGGAACTGCTGTCTTCAGTCTGTGAACTGGTTTGTTGCAGTTCTCTGTGATAGTCAATTTCTGCACATAAATACTGTAATGTACTTCCACTTGAATCTGCTCGCTATAATCAAGCCTTGGTCTCCCACTACATTCTTACTTCCAACATTTCACTGTAGTACTAAATTAACTGTCTGCTAATGCCATATCACGTGTCCTGACATCTGTCCTCCTTTTAGTCAAGTTATGTTATAACCTCTGTTTAAGATACTATCCACTCTGCTCAACTGATCTTCCAATTTATTTGCAATCTTTTTACAGAATTTAGATGTCATGGCAAATATTCAAGGGTTTCATTACGTGTTCTTGAATTTTATTTCCCTTTCCATATTTCTCCATGCTTTACTTTATTGCTTGCTCTATGTACAGATTGACTAACATGAGGGACAGGCTACAGCCCTGTCCCAGTCCCTCCGCAATTACTGCCTTGTTGTCATGTCCTTTGACTCCTACAACCACTGCCCGCTTTCTGTACAAGTTGCTCCCTGTATTTTATGTCATAATTTCATAGAGAGTATTCCAGTCAACTTTAGCTATAAAAACTTTTTCTAAACTTACAACTGCTATAAATGTAGATTTTTTTTCCCTCAGTCTGTGTTCTAAGATAAATTGCAGGGTCAATATTGCATTGGGTTTTCCTGCGTGTGTCTTTAACCTAAACTGCTATTTTTTCAGGACAGTATCTGTTAGTCATTTCATTATTCTGTGGATGATTAGTTCTCCAATCCCCTGCAGATAATTAGTTCTCCCATGGATCTTAGTAGTCCTGAAGGATTCTTTTGTACTCTGGGTGGTTTGTTTTCTGTTAAAGTTTATTTCCTTTGTATTACCCTTCTGTATATTCTGTTGGCCCTTCAACCTTCACTTCTTTACTTAGCACTCATTTGCCATCTGAGCTTTCCGTGTTTATAGAACTGCTTAGTTGTTTGTTTATTCACCTTGTTAGGATGGAAATCATTGGAATGTAGGTCAGCCTCCTCAGGTGAATGCCTCGATATTTTGTTTACCATGATATACATAGGAGACATGACCATTGTGATAAGAGATATCAGTGCTTGTTCAGTAAGTTTTATTTGTTCCTTATTTTCACATGCTTTTTGAGACTGGAATGGTAATGAAATAATGTGACAGTGGTTCAGAGAACTCCTTGCCAAGCACTTGATTGCGAATTTCAGAGTATTCATGTGGATGTGGATGCAGATGTTAAGGGAGGGGAAACAGGAAGGAGGGAGTCATCTAAGAATGGATAGGAGTACAGAAGTCCAAAATAAATTAATTAAAAGCTTACAAAGCATTACTTACTTAGATCTATGCCACAGTTCATTTTAACGTGGGACAGAGAGAAAGAAGGAATGTTTTCAGAAGGAAGAATGGACTATAAATAAGGGGATATAAAATAATATGGTTACATAGGTTTTGAGAGGAATTATAGAGGACAGTAAAAAAAGCAGAAATTAAATGAGAACATATAGTTTCAATGGAAACTGCTAGATTTGTTTATAATGTTTTGGGAGAATGAAGTAGAAGAATAATTGAGGGGATCATGCAAAAGAGCTAAGAGAAAGAATGGAGGAGAAACTGACAGTGAATAAATGTAAGACTAAATTGTAAAAAAAGAATGTGTAACAAACTGTACATTCAAAAGAAACTCACTTCAACTAAAAAGGCAACTCAAAGGAAAAGTAACTCAAATTTTATTTTTTCTGTCGCCAAGTGATCTTCCACTGGTTGTCAGTGAGGAAAAATGGGAAAAAGATGACATAACAAAATGTTTTAAGGACTCTAATATTTTATCCAGAAAGCCAAGTTATTTAGTACTTCTGTCATGTGTCTTGGCATAGAATCTGTAAGCAGTGAGACATAACAGCCTGCAGAATTAACTTCCTCCCACATGCTAAGAACACAGTTCCAAAGAGCGTCCGTTGCAGTCATTTGGTTTCATGGCCAGTTCTCCATTAACATTCTGGTGACCTCAGCCCAAATTTTCTACAGGGTTCATATCAGCAGCCAGTGGCATTCAGTCCATGACATTTACACCAATTGTGGAGAGCTGCTGCTGAACTTATGCAGACTTACGACTGGGAGAGTGATCCTCTTGCAATGTGAAGTCCTCTTTTCCATATAGCATTCACATCACATTTTCCAATATGTGGGCTAACTACTCACTGTTGAGAGTGCCTTCTATCCTGTGAAGAATTCCTGCTCTTCTCGCAGAAATCCATCCCCAGCAGAAAACAGATTGCCGTCCACTTCTTCTCATCTTGGGTACATATTCTTGTCAGTGGCGAGTCCCTTGTGGCCTGTAAACAGCAGTTAGACCTTTGTTAAGGAAAACACCTTCTTGCCAGTGAAAATTGTGTTTTCCCACAACACACTCAAATGGAGCTCCAGAAATGCTAGTCAGTATAAAACATTGTCTTCGCTGAGATCTTTCACAGTGGAGTGTTATGCATACAGTCCAGCATCCATCAGCCTTTTGCTATTTCATCCCGCCATCCCCCTGGACTGAACCTACGTTAAACAATTACACCAATAACCTGACCAGTGCTTTCCTCTCCCGCAACTATCCTGCAGACCTTGTCCACAAACAGATTTCCCGAGCAATACATTCCTCCCCGTTCAACAACAATGTTCCTACCCCCAGACCACACAGAAGCATCCCCCTTGTCACTCAATATTATCCTGGCCTCGAAAACATCAACAAATTACTCCGCCAGGGATATGACTTTCTCAAGTCAACCCCTGAAATGAGATCATCCCTTGACAAAATTCTCCCCACACCACCCAGAGTTGCCTTTCGTCGCCCCCCTAACCTCCGTAACATCCTTGTTAAACCCTACAATATTCCCAGATTACCTTCTCTACCCAACGGTTCCTACCCCTGTAACCGACCCCGCTGCAAAACCTGCCCCATGCATCCCCCCACAACCACCTACTCCAGCCCTGCTACTGGTAAAACATACACAATTCATGGCAGGGCTACGTGTGAAACTACACATGTCATTTATCAACTGACATGCCTGCACTGCACAGCCTTTTACATCGGCATGACAACAACTAAACTGGCTGAGCGCATGAACGGACACAGACGAACTGTCCGCCTAGGAGATGCCCAATACCCAGTAGCGGAGCATGCCCTCCAGCATAATTCTAGGGACCTAGGAACCTGCTACACCGTATGTGCCATTTGGCTCCTCCCACCCAACACCAGTCCCTCTGAACTGCGGAGATGGGAACTTGCACTCCAACACATCCTTTCATCCCGCCATCCCCCTGGACTGAACCTACGTTAAACAACCTCACTCCCATTCACTCTTCAGTCTTCTCCTCTTTCCCTTTCCTCTTTAGCCATTCACGCATCTTTTCATCCTACATAGTTGTGTTTATCTTTATACTATATACCTCTTTACTTCTGTATGCATCCTCTTTGGTTTGAAGCTGGCACAGTACTTACAGTAGAATATCTTTGGCTTCCCTCTGACAACCATGCCTCCATCCTTGCTACCCTCCCATTTTCCTTTCCCTGTTGCTTCATAACCTGGGTTGTGAGTAACTGAATCTCCTTTCCCTTCTTCCCTTTCTTTCCCCTCTCTCCTCCCTGATAAAGGAACATTTGTTCCGAAAGCTAAGAATGTAAATTTTCAGTTCTGTTTTATGTGTATCTATCGGCTGTACTGAGCTGAGGTAAGTACTGGCCAGCCCCTCTATCTCTTTGTTAGTATTTGTTACCCACTATTTTCTCCTTTTGAAGTTACCATACAGTACTTCAGGCTGCACTAATTTAGGTTTATTGTGACCTCCTTAAATCTATTATAACAAATGCCGCAATCAACCCTTTGAATGGGCATAGATGACTTCCTTTCCCATTCTTCCCAGTTCAAGATTCTGCCTTGCATCTAATCTCATATTTGACAAGCTGTTGTACTGTAATTTTCCTCCCTTTCTTTTAACCTACTGAAGGCAAGTGTCGCACAAAGGTTAATTGGTGGACACACTTATCAGTTATTGGATACACTGTCATTGACAATAGTAGCAAATCGCAGAAACGTCCTTTCATCAATGCCTATTTGTCTTCCTAACTGTGGTAATTAATTTTTCTCAAAACGATCATACTTGAAACAATAAAACTTGACTTGCTCAATAGTGCTCACTCCGCACAGGGCACAGATGTTTTGAACTGCCTCCACTGCTTTTGCCCTTGTATTAAACACAAGTAGAACACAATGTCACAAATGCTAGACTTTATTGTGTTTTAGACTCCATTTTTTATTGCATAAACATTGCTCCTCATAATGTAAAAGATGAGAAATATTCACGTTGTCTTAGCATGAGTTGTACTGCAAACTTGAACAAAATAAGACGATAATTAAACACTCTCACAGGAACAGGCAATACAAAATGCTTGAACATAGTACAATATCATACACAATGTTTTAGTAGTAACATAATGACACTGAAAATAAGAGCTATAAGACTTCTGCTCCTGACAGTGTGCTGTCATACTATCAGTACTGGAATCTTGGCGAATTTGGATCCAGATGGAACTCTTGCATAACAGTCAGTGTGGAACTAACTAGAGTTTCTCTAATGATCAGTACTGTAATCTTAGTCATACACTCAGGTGACACCTAACCCAATTCACATTACTCTGTCATCCTGAATAACAATTTATATTTAATAAAAGACTTTCAAAGGAAATAAGTTTCTTCAGAAACTTCCTGGCAGACTAAAACTGTGCGCCGGGCCGAGACTTGAACTCCCGTGTTCGAGTCTAGGTCCGGCACACAGTTCTAGTCTGCCAGGAAGTTTCATATCAGCTCACACTCCGCTGTAGAGTGAAAATTTCATTCTAGAAGTTTCATCAGGTTTTCATTTATGTATTTTCAATCAAATTACCCACTGATACAGATTATGTACTAAATTTCTTTTTGAGCTAATTAATGCTTATATTTGTACAGCTTCATTCATTACTACATTTCCAGTCTCCATATTTACAGTGCTGTAACTTCAGTCTTAAGAACTGGGGGATCCTGACTCAGACTTTCAGGCATCCTAAAGGGAGAATATGAAGACTGGACATAGTTCGATTTTTAGAGGCCTCAAGTCAGTTTTCTGAACAGACTGGAGAGAGTACAAGGGGAATAGCTAGATGTTCATGGTCCAGGAGTCTCCAGTGTCCATAGGATGTGCAGTGATACACTATGTTGTGTATCATCAGTTACCTGATTCAAACACTGCATGATCAAAAGAAAATTGTAAAGTAGTGCCCAACCAAATGAGGCAGTGTTGTTGTTAAGACACTGATGTCATATTTAGGAGGATGGAATTGTGATCTAGATTTTCTGTGGTTTTCCTAAATCATTTCAGGCAAATGCCAGGATGAATCCTTCAGCAGCTATCCTATCCTCATAAGAACATAATTGTATATTCTATTTATATGTATGTTTTGATCTGTGTATTTTCATTGTATGATGATGAAGACAAAGCCTTTATCAGTGTGAGATGATCCCTGGATGTATAAATAAATGAGTAAATAAATATTAGATGCCATTGTTATAACGTCAAGTTGAACACATATATTTCAAAACAACGCAACACATGTAAGTCACTGAGCAAGTTGACAAAGCAAGACATGTGAACGCAGTAACATTCGAATGAGAACTGAGTCCAAGTCTAGCGGCCACTGGCTAGCTGGTCCCTTAGGTGGCGCGGCTGCTGCATGGCTGGCAGACAGCGCCGCATGTAGAGGACACACGTAATTGCGCGGCAGCACTTTGAATGATCGGCGAGTCACAACACTTTTTCCCCCTTTGAAATTTTTTCACTGATCTTGATGGAGGTGGCCTGTAGATTGCTAACGTCAATAGGCGTTGTTTGACTGGCCGTAAAGTCTCGAGGAGGAGCTTTCCCGTACAGACGGAAGTGTCCCCGATGATAATGGGTCGAGATGACAGGAGATGTAGGGGTCGAATCTGCTGGGACCCCGTGCACCAATCTGCCCGTTGCGCAAGTCTGGTTGATATAACAGGAGACATGGGCGATGTGTCGCCATCCGTAGGAGAAGGAGGCGAATAGATTGGCTCGGACAGATGATGGTCATCCGGTTCCTGCATGGGCACGTCTCCTGGTGCCATCCGTTCTTGTACTGGCACCGAGATGAGAGGGCTGCGTTGTGAGTAATGAGAGATGCCAAGATCCCGAGCGTCAGGTTGAGCCGAAGGTGGTGTAGCAGCATTCGGAACAGGCGTTGCCGGCACCCGAGGCCGAAGCTGGTCCGAATGATGCACTGCAACACCCGTGTCTGTCTGGATTTCATACAGGTGTCGGCCACGGTGTCGTAAGATGCGGCCCGGACTCCATTTTGGCCGCCTGCCATATCCCCGTACCCATACAAGGTCGTCGTTGGTGAACCGGCCAAGCGAAGGCACCTGCGGCCGTGAGGTGGAAGGCCGCAGAAGATGAAGTAGCATGCATGGCTGTCAGCCATGTAAGAGCTCAGCCGGGCTGTAGTTGCCCAGGGCGGTGAAACAGTATGAAGCCAGAAATTGGAGAAGTGCACCATCAGCAGCAGAAGAAGTCAGGAGTTTCCTCATCTGAGCCTTAAAGGTGCGGACCAGTCGTTCAGCCTCACTGTTTGATTGTGGATGCAACGGAGGGGCCGTGACATGCATGACGCCATGATGAGCACAAAAATCCACAAATTTGGAAGAGGCACATTGCGGACCATTATCAGTAACAGGAGTAGAGGGAAGGCCTTCCAAAGAAAAAATGCGGGCGAGAGCATTTGTGGTTGCCGCGGTGGTAGGCGACGTGCAACGGACAATGAAAGGAAAGTTAGAGTAGGTGTCAATTACAAGTAACCAATAAGTACCTAAAAAAGATCCCGCGAAGTCAGCATGAATGCGCTCCCAGGGCATCTCAGGCGAAGGTCACGGTGACAAAGATGACTTCGGGGCGGCGGCCTATCACGCACAAGGGCTGCAGGCAGCGACCATGTGTGCTATTTCAGAGTTGATGACAGGCCAGTACACATGACGGCGTGCCAGAGATTTTGTGCGGGGGACACCCTAGTGCCCTTGGTGAAGGAGGCGCAAGACCGAAGCACGCAAAGACACAGATACCACAACACGCGGCGAAGCATTGTCGGTGGAAAGAAGGATAACACCATCCCTAGCCGTGAGGCGGTAGCGCAAAGCGTAGTAGTTTCGTAATGGATCAGAAGTCTTAGTGGACAGACGATCTGGCCAACCCTTCTGAATACAGCGTAAAACCCGGGAGAGGGTAGGGTCAGAACCCGTAGCAGCTGCCAGCCGGTGCCCGGTGATGGGGAATCCATCCACAGCCTGCTGCTCGGCAACATCCAGGTGGAAACACAAAAGTTTGTCCCTATTGAATGCTAGATCAGGACCCATTGGAAGGCGAGACAGTGCATCAGCATTCGCATGTTGAGCCGTCGGCCGGAAATGAATCTCATAATTGAAACGAGACAAGTAAAGAGCCCAACGCTGGAGGCGGTGTGCAGCCTTGTCGGGAAGTGACGTTGATGGATGAAACAAGGAAACAAGTGGTTTGTGATCCTTAACAAGATGAAAATTGGATCCATAGAGAAAAACACCAAACTTATGAAGAGCATAAATAATGGCCAAAGCTTCTTTTTCAATTTGAGAATACTTTTCTTGGGCATCTGTGAGCGTTTTGGAGGCATAAGCAATGGGTTGTTCAGAACCGTCAGAAAAACGGTGTGCAAGGACTGCACCAACCCCATATTGAGAGGCGTCCGTGGCAAGAACAAGATGTTGGCCAGGTCTGTAAGTAGCCAGGCACGGGGCCTGTTTCAGCATAGTCTTCAATTTCTGGAAAGCCACATCGCTTGACGCAGACCAGTGAAAACGCACGTTTTTTTGCAACAGGCGATGCAACGGCTGAGCCACCGAAGCAGCAGATGGTAAAAACTTGTGATAGTATGCTATTTTCCCCAAGAAGGCCTGCAGTTCCTTAACAGATGTAGGGCGAGGAAGGGCATCGATCACAGCGACAGTTTGCTGAAGCGGACGAATACCGTCCCGAGAGAGTTGAAACCCCAAGTACGTGATAGATGCCTGAAAAAATTGTGATTTCTGAAAATTACGCTTGACTGGCAGTCTGTAAGACATGAAAAAGTGTGCAGAAGTTCTGAAGATGTTCTTCAGTGGTGGAGCCAGTGACAACAATGTCGTCCATGTAATTGATACTCCCAGGGACAGGGAGCAATAATTGTTCCAAGAATCGCTGAAAGAGAGCAGGGGTGCTGGCAACCCCGAATGGCAATCGTTTCTATTGATAGAGGCTGAAAGGCGTGTTAAGGACCAGAAACTACTGGGAAGCAGCGTTGAGAGGAAGTTGATGATAAGCTTCTGACAGGTCAGTTTTAGAAAAATACTGGCCACCCACAAGTTTAGTGAACAATTCTTCAGGTCGGGGCATAGGGTAAGTGTCGATGAGGCATTGCACATTTATAGTGGCTTTAAAATCGCCACAGAGATGAATATCACCATTGGGCTTAGCAACAACAATGACAGGAGAGGACCACTCACTGGAAGTGACAGGAAGCAAGACCCCTGATGTAGTGAGACGATCCAGCTCCCATTTTACCCAATCACGAAGGGCCACAGGAATGGGCCGAGCCCGAAAAAACTTAAACCGAGCAATGGATCTGAGCGTGATATGAGCTTCAAAGTCGTTTGCATGGCCTAACCCGGGAGAAAAAAGGGATGAAAATGTCATCGACAAGGAATCCAGTTGAGCATAAGGAATAGCATCAGAGATGATATTGTATGAGTCATCTATGGAGAACCCAAAAACGCGAAAGGCATCGAAACCAAAACGATTTTCTGCGTTACTCTCGTCGACCACAAATATGGGAATAGTGCGAACGACGGATTTGTAAGATACCTCAGCATTAAATTGTCCCAAGAAAGAAATCTTCTGTTTATTGTACGTCCATAATTGCCGAGTGACAGGTGATAGGAGTGGAGAACCCAACTGAAGATACGTCTGAGAATTAATGATAGTGGCAGCAGAACCAGTATCCACCTGCATGCGAACATCCCGACCAAGGATTTGGACTGTGAGGAATAACTTCCCTGAAAGGGTAGAAGTGCAATTGACAGACAACACAGAAGCAGAATCAGTGTCACGGTCATGATCATCATGTATGTGGTCGGATTTGCAAACGGAAGACACATGACCCTTCTTTTTGCAATTGTGACACATGGTCCAGCGTTGGGGACAATCCTCACGTGAATGTTTCGTAAAACACCGCGGACATGAATGAAGTTGCTGGGGGTTTTGCTGCAGTTTCTGAGAGTGTTGTTTACGATTAGGCCGAGGCTGCGCGTGGGAGCGTACTGCGGCCACGTCGGCCGGTGGGGACGTGCTGCATGTGTTGCCAACAGTGCACAGAGGTTGTATGTCCCCGACGTCACCCCATGCCTCTATTTGCGCTCCAGCGGCGCGAGAAATTTCAAAAGACTGCCCGATGGATAGGACTTCATCTAGAGTCGGATTTGCCAACTGAAGGGCATGTTGCCTCACTTCTTTGTCAGATGCCGATCGGATAATAGCATCCCGTACAATGGAATCTGCGTAGGATTCTTTGTGAACGTCAGTAACAAATTGACACTTTCGACTGAGGCTGTGAAGCTCAGCAGCCCAAGCACGATAGGATTGATTCGGTTGTTTTTGACAATGATAAATGGCAACACGAGAGGCTACCACATGCGTTTGCTTATGAAAGTATATGGACAGAAGTGAGCACATTTCAGCAAGGGACAAAGACGCAGGATCTTTCAAAGGAGCCAATTGCAACAACAATCGATACATTTGAGGTGAAATCCATGAAAGGAACAGAGACTTACATGTTTGTTCGTCCGTGACATGAAATGCCAAGAAGTGCTGTCGAAGACGTTTTTCGTAATCAGACCAGTCTTCCACCGTCTCGTCGTAAGGAGGAAAAGGAGGTATAGACAACGACGAGAAACGGCCCGCATTGGATGGCGCGACGAAATCGCGAATCGCCGATGTGAGAAGCATTTGCTGTTCAATGAGACCTTGCAGTAGTTGCTCTAAAGTAGCCATGGAAACCTGTGGGTCAACGATGAAAAGGAAAAATCCACTACCTCATCGCCAATTGCTATAACATCAAGTTGAACACACAAATTTCAAAACGACACAACACATGTAAGTCACTGAGCAAGCTGACAAAGCAAGACATGTGAACATGGTAACATTCGAATGAGCACTGAGACCAAGTCTAGCGGCCGCTGGCTGGCTGGCCGCTTAGGTGGCGCGGCTGCTGCATGGCTGGCAGACAGCGCCGCATGTAGAGGACGCGCGTAATTGCGCGACGGCACGTTGAATGATCGGCGAGTCACAGCAGGCAGTAGTTGGTCCTAGTTACAGTTACAGAGATTTGTTTGTGTTGTTTATCATTATTGTGCACAAACATGTATGTACTGAGAAGTTCAAAATAAATTTAAATTGATATACAAAGGAGAAACCTAAAAGTGTAATTAAAAAATCTACATTTTGTGTCATTGTTCTGTATGCTGGCGGTACTGTTACCAGTGATGTAAGGAATGCTTACAGGTGACATATTACTACCGAGAAGCAAAACGCAGCTGCAATACAAGTTCAAAATGGCTGCCCCACTTGAGATCTGCACCAAGGAAGAAGAGCATTCTGTCATACCTTTTCTGAACAGTGAAGGTACGAAACCTATTGAAATTCATCAGCAAATGGGGATCCAGTATGCTGATGCATGTCTCTCATTGCAGCAACTGTGTGTGTGAAGCAGAAAGTTCGAAAATGGCATCACTCAGTGCTTGAGTCAAGCACACTGTGTTGTGATACCATTGCGTATTGCAGCTGTTGAGGTCATTATGATGGAAAATCAGCACGTGATGGTGTGTGAAATAGCTGCACATTTGCTTTAGGTGTGGCTCAGCACAGCACATTACATCATTCATGAAGTGCTTAAGTTTCACAAAGTGTCTGCAAGAGGGGTGCCACCGCAGCTCCCTCTAGAACTGAAAACAGCAACACACTGATGTGTGCAAAGAACTTTTGTGATACTTTGAAGTAAAAAGTGATCACGCTGAGCGGAGACCACAAGTTTGGACCACTCAAAGAGGTGATGGGAGGAAAGACATTTCATTCCAATGAAGAGGTGCAGCAGGCGGTGCACAAGTGGCTGTGCACACGACCAAAAGAATTCCTCCCTTCCGAGAGGAATTCGTGCTGGAGGGAGTGTGTTGAATTACAGGCAGACTATGTCAAAAGATGATATACTTTTTTTCAGTAAAAAATATTCAAGATTTTCATTTGACTCCCCATCGTACATTTAAAGTGTGATGAAAATCATCCACAATGTTTTTGTGGTGTAGTGCCACAGAAATTCCAATAGCCTTGTCTTTTTCTCCACACCCACATTGCCTCCCCAAATACACACTTTTACCCTCTGCTACTATAGTCTGTTCAGTTACCAATTTGGAATATTCAGTTTGTTTTACAATACAAGATCTAAAATCCAGTTCTTCATTTCCAGGTTGTTTGGTCATTGTTTTCCTATACTTCTTAAAACAAGCTGCCCTTAAACCCTGTTTATTTTCATGCAATCATTATCATCATCATCTTCTTCTTCTTCTTCTTCTTCTTCTTCTTCTGCTTCTCCTGTCTTTGTGGTACATTAGATCAATCACTTCTGGACGTTCTGTGCCTTTCTGTTAACCAAGTATGGTTCCATTCTTTCTGTTATCACTTTCCTTTCCTTTCTGCTTCAAAGATTTGGATTGTTTGTTTGGTTTTGATTTCAACTTCTAACTTCTCTTTCTTGTCATTGGACATTTTTCTTTCAGTTTTATTTATGACCATATTTTCTGTCATTTGGCATTTTTAAAGTCTCTCTCAATTTCCTTAAAACAGTTATCTATGTTTTTTGTTGTTGTGAAAGTAGTCAATAAGTTTTTTGGTTAGTCTATTTGGATTCGTGCTGAGGATGTGTCCACAAAAATCAATTCTTCTTTTCCTTGCTGTATCCGAGAGTTTTTCAGTTGTTTGGTGAAGGATTTAATTTCTGATATGGATTAATATGTTGTAATGGAATTTGGTGCCTTTGATTTGTCTCAATATCTTCTTTTCTTTGATCTCCAACCTTTGAACTGGGTCATGATTGGTGATGGGCAGTGTTTTGGCTGCATATAGGACTTCCAGTTTGATTACCACATTATAGTGCTTTATTTTTGCATTCCATGAGAGGGAACCTGCATGTTTTGGTGAGTTGGAAGGGCAGTTCAACTTTATTTTTTCTAGATTCCATAGCCTTTTCCTCAAGGGAATTTCAGATGAACCATTCTTCAAGATGTTTGCATTTATTAACCATTTTTATTTTTTTATTCTCTCACTTCAGACTGTTCCTGTGGGCTTTTTTTATGTTTGTCTGTTTTGTTTTTTACTTTGTGGAGGAGATTTTGAGACCAAATTTTTCTGCTTGTTTCTTGGTATCAGCTAGTAGAGCGGTTTTGTCTGCAAAGGCTATACAATTGACTCCTATATCTTAGTTTTGTGTTTCTAGTTGGATTCCACTATGGTTCTTTATGTTCCACTCTGACTAATTGTTGTAGGGCACAGTTAAGTAGCAGGAGAAGAGTCCATCTTCTCCTTGCTGTATTACAGTTTTTATCTCAAGAGAGTCAGAGAGTTCTCCCTTTATTTTAGCTTTGGAGAATGTGTTGGCAACAGTTTCTGTGATTAGGTTTATGATATTGTTGTTTAGGTTTAGTTCTTTTAGTGTAGAGATGAGGGATTCCTGGTCTCTTGAATCATAAGATTTTTGAAAGTCACTGGAAGTGATAACATATGATTTTGCTATTGATTTTTGGTAGGCCATGAGGTTTTGAAATTTAGAATTTGTTCAGCATAGGATCTTCCTTTCCTAAAACCCTTTTGATATTCTTGAAGTTGATATAGTTGAGGTTCTACTCTGTTTAGTAGGACTTAAAAAAAAAATCTTGTGTGCCACATCTGAGAGTGAGATTCCTCTGTAGTTGTTGGGGGTTTGTTTCGGACTTGTTCATTTGGAATGTGTGAATGAGGGCCATTTTACATTCAATTGGATTCTTCCATTTATTAAAATTCTTCAGAGATGTTTTGGAGACACTTTATGACACTTTTGTTGACTATTTTCCAAAGTTCGGCCTGATAGTGTTTGAGATTCGATATGGTTGTTTTTAGGGTAACTGGTTCCAAGCTTAGAGTTGGTTGTTGTTGAGGTGGTGAAGTCCATTTTTTGCTGTGGGTTCTTCACAGTTAAGGTGGCTTCTGAAATATTCTGCCAATATTGTGCAAGTATTCCTGTTGGTTTGGGCAATATTTCCATTTCTGTCTTGGAGTTGAAGGGTCGGTGTGCTGTCTTTGGTTATTTTTTGTCTAAGTCACGTAAAAATTATCTGCATAATTTTGAAAGAGGAGTTGCCTCCCCCCCCCCCCCTTTCTGTTGTAAATCTTAAATTCTTATTTGATACATAATCACACATTGATTTGTATTTGATTAAAATGTGTTCTCTTTCTGCATTTCAATAAATTCCAGTTGTTGCTGCATTTTCAGGATATTTTTTGACAAGTGTGATGGCATTTTCCTTAACTATGCATGGAGTGAACGACATCTTCAGAACTCTGTTAAAAATGCAGGCATTCGTGGGTATGATGTTTATGTTGGTGTAGATGTCTTTGGTCGCAAGTTTTATGGAGGTGGTGGATTTCAGACTAGAAAAGTTAGTGTTTCTTATAATGCATTTTTAAAGCTTAATCATACTATTATGTAATCATTATCTTTACAGAGTAGTTATCCAAATAGTTCCTTATAAAATGAAATTAATTTCAGGCTGTGGAGCTAATCAGAAAACATAACTTGTCCACTGCAGTATTTGCCCAAGCCTGGGTGTATGAATGCTTTAAACAGTCAGAGTCCTTTATACACCGTGAGTATGCTTTTTGGCAGACGCTATGGCCATACCTCTTTGTGCATGGACCTACAGATCTTCCTTTTTCAACATCATTTTGTCAAGGCAGTGGACATAAGTATTTCTCTGAAGGACGGGTATGTGACTTTCTGAAATAGGAACAATCTTTACCTACTCAAGCATCTACTGAATCTTGTTTTGTTGCAGATGGTGTCAGAAACCAATTGGTACAATCTGCGCAGGCAGCAGTACCAACCATGTGCAACAACTTGCTTAAACCATCGTTACAATGTGACAGCTGAAGAACACAATAAGAGCAGTGGTATATATCCACCTGTAGAAGACACTGGTTGTATGATTTACTATGCAGATGATGCATTTCAAGGAGGTGGATGTCTGTTACTTAAGTGGTCCCGTATAGAGAGGTGAACATTTATCTTTCTGTTCTCCCTAAAGCTACTGATAACTTCTGAAACTGAATTAATATCTGCCTACAACTTCTTGTACTTTACAGAAGATTTCTGAATGTGTGTGTGTGTGTGTGTGTGTGTGTGTGTGTGTGTGTGTGAGAGAGAGAGAGAGAGAGAGAGAGAGAGAGAGAGAGAGAGTGGACAGCATGTTGCCATTTTGTTTCCTGAGAAAGTGTACTACAGTTGTAAAACTAACTCATTCCACATCTTAGCACGAGGTCGCAGTTATGATCTTCAGGACATACTGTTTTGCAAGTGTATGCACCACAGATAGGATGTACCATGGAGGAGAAAGAGCATTTCTTAATTAGCTCGAAGAACAAATAACAGAGGTGAATACCATCATTATGGGATGGTAAGCTCAAGACTATGATAGACTTCATCATCACTGAAAGAAAAGCTGGTCAGTATGTTACAGAAATTAAAGTCACACCCAATGAGTGCTTAGGTAGCAACCACTGGCTATTGATTGCTGACCTAAAATATGTTCAAGTGCCAAAATTTAAACAAAAGGGAATGCCAAAGATTAAGATTTGCCTGTTGAAGCACATGGAAAAGAAAAGTAACTATGAAGCACAAATAACAGCCACATTACCCAAAACTGAAAAAGGTGGAGTAGAAGAAGAATGGTCTTTATTCAAAGAAACCCTTGTTAAAGAAGTCATGGACATCTGCAAAAAAATAAGTGCCACAGCTTAGAGAAGGAAACACCATGGTGAAATGATGGGTGGAAGGCAACTGTAAAAGATAGGAACATACTGAAAAGAAAATTAGACCATGAAAAAACAGATGATAGATGAAATGCATTAGCAATTGAACATCTAGCGGAGGAATGCCAGAGAAAGAAACTAGCTGTAAAAAGACTGATCCAGGAAGGAAAGGAAAATTGCTGGGAAAACTTTACTACAAGGACAGAGGAAGATTGTCAGGGAAGTATGAAATTACCGTACAAAGTACTAAAGAGTAAATGAAATCAATATGTAAATATCCTTGCACTGAAAACAGATGACAGTAACTTAATATGAACAGAGCAAAGGATCAGGGATGAAATGAAAAAGTACTTCAACTTGCTGCTAAATGAGATGGGGACAACTCAACCATCAATGACTGTAGAGTAATTAATGAATTCCAGACCAACGGACACCCATTAAAATGGCATGAGGTAGACATAGTGTTAAAGAGTGTGTGGAATGGAAAGTTGTCAGTCCTCAGTTCAGGCTTAAATTGGCTGTATAGAGTGTTATCAATGATTTCGGAAGAAGACAAAATCCCAGAAGATTGAGTAAAGGAGTCATCATTCCTCTGTTCAAAGAAAGCAATCAGTGAAAATGTGGAAGCTACAGAGGCATCATGGTGCTGTCACACACCCTGAAAATGTTAGAAAAAATCTTTTTTTTTTTTTTTTTTCAGTAAGAATGCTGGGGAAAAGCACTGGGAGTATGGAAGAAATCTTCGGACTGCATTTGTGGACATTGAAAAAGCATATGACATTGTTCCTCAAAACAAGATATGGAAATGTTTGGAAGACCTAAAGGTGCCAAGGACCTAATTGTTAAAGTCAAGATGCTATACCAAACGTGTTACAGCTATGTCCAGATAGGCAGTGGACGATCAGAATGGCTTGAAACAAAGAGAGGTGTCCAGAAAGGAAGTGCCCTATCACCACTCCTGTTTGTAATAGTAGTGGACGAGATCATAAAATGATTGGAACAACACATTCAAAAATTTTGGACTAAACATAAGTGAAATGAAGACAGTAGAATTGACCATCAACAGGCTAGGAACAATGTCAAATATATTTTTAGAAGGAGTCAAAGTAGAATCTGGTTCCCATTTCAAGTACCTAAGAAGCATGATCTCAAAGACAACACCATTAAGCAGGAACTACTCAGCAGGAAACAGAAAGTAGTCAGCAGGACACAGAAAGCATCTTATTTTTATAGTCAAATAAGAAATTTTCTCCAGGATAATAAAATGCAATGAAAAGCAAAGACGACCATGTACAACAATTATTTTGTACCAATCCTTACATATGGTTTAGTAACATGTATCCTACTAAACAAAGAACTCAGCAGATTTCTTGCAACAGAAGTGAGATTCATTAGCACTATGAATGAAACAACTACAAAGGACAAAATCAGGAATGAGGTGAATATAAAAGTAGTTGGTATTGAGGCTCCCATTACCAGTGTCATAAAGAAACACAGGCTTCAGTAGTATGGGCACATAATGAGAATGAGCAGCGAAAGACCTGCCAAAAAGTATTTCAACCTAAACGTCGTAGGAAGACGACCACAGGGAAGACCAAGAAAATAGTGGATAGAGATCAGATGTGGAGGAGAAAGGACACAAATGGGAAGTTGTCCTGGAACAGACAATGTATGAAGATGGGAGGAGATAGCGAGCATGTGTTCACACACCCGGTTTACTGGAGTTGGAAAATGATGATGATGAGAACATGCAAATAAATAAATGGAGTGTGTGATTGGAGTGGGTTAGGAGAAATGGAGAGCAGGAGGATTATTGAGTAAAGGCTGCATTGCAAAGATAACTCTCATTTGTGAAGTTCAGAGAAGCTAGTGGTAGATGCAAGGATCCAGATGGAATGGGTTGTGAGTCAGCCATTGATCTGGAGCATGTATGATTTAGCAGCATGTTTTGCCACTGGGTGGTCCAGTCTCCTCTTGGCCACAGTTTGGCAGTGGCCATTCATTCTGGTAGACTGTTGATTAGTGATCATGCTCATATAAAATGCCATGCAGAAATTGCAGCAAAGCTGGTATATGACATGGCTGCTTTCACATAAAGGCATTTCAAAACAGACATTTGCAGAAGTGAACTCCAATGGAATATTTGTGCTATAACTGCTAATAGAAAATGGATCCATTCTTGTACTTTTGAAATAAACTAGACACCAGAATATTTGACGAGAATGCTCTCTCTCTCTCTCTCTCTCTCTCTCTCTCTCTCTCTCTCTCTCATTTTCCTGTATCCTCAAAGTACCTTACGCTGTACAGTAAAATACTTTTTCCTCCCTCTGGCTTCTTTTAAAATATATGTCAGTCAACATTCACAGTGATGCGTTATTTATGTTCAGATACTCTGTTGAACACAGTGGAAGAATGTTTACTGTTTTGCACTTCAACTACTTCAGTGCTTCCACCTGTTTTAAACAGTTAAAAAGATCTGATAATACTGACTCAACTATAAATTTGAAATATAATTGCTAATAAACTGATATGATATATGTGATGTATCTCTACTGACAGACTGCCCATAAATCCCTTGCAATATTGCTTCTCGTAGACTTGAATTCCTCTGATGTACACTATACTAACTACTTGCTGTCACTGAAAATAACACTCCAGACAAATGCTGCTTCTTCGCTCACCACAGTTTTGTCAAAGTAATTCAAGACAAGACTAGTGATTCTATCAGACCTATTTGCCTTACTCCGTATATTAGAATAGGCATACTGAGAGTGTACAAACAAAAGTGAATTATTATCATTAAGTAACCTGTACATTATGACAAACTGACTGAAGTTAGCACTGTGCACTGGCTATCAAAATATTGGTAGGATATTAACATATGCTATTAATATTTGAATAAAATAACTAATATTAAATTGTTATGAAATACTGAAATTTAGAGAGCTGCCTTTGTGGAAAATTGAGGGTCAAAGAAACAGCGACTTCCATTGCATCTGTGGTATCTTATTGCTTAACCTCTGTTCTCTTCAAGTGTAGGTGAATTTGAGTTCTGGCACAGGATCTACATGCATTGATAATGACTTTGCAATAACAGTGTGATTTATTGTAGTAGCTTGTCAATGTGGTATTTGCAGTTAAACATGTATGATTCCACAGTCAACTTAAGTAGAATGACAAGAAGTTGTGACTGCAACGAAATCTGAGTCTGAATGGAGATTAAAATACATTTAGCTGTCTATTGTTCTTTTGATTAACTGTTTTGGTTTTCACTATCCTTTAACTTTTGTTAATGTTCATGTGAAATTCTGCTACAAGATATATGATTACAGAGATACGAGACAGTGTTGGTGCAAAGGATTCTTCCAACAACAAATGCTTTAGCCCTCCCAGTAACAAATATTACAGTAAATAATTTATTCTTATTCCAGATTCTGTGAAAATGAAAAATTGCTAAACAGTCACTTCTCAGTCTCAGACGAAGTGGCACTTTTAAGTATTTTGTGTCTATTCTGTTAATGCAGTGTGCATTGGCATCCATTGGTGATGGGGCCTGGTGCTTCTCATAGATTCAATGTCTTGATAATCTTCTGTCTTGTGCACTGGTTTCTTCTATTTTGAATCTTGTGTGCTTGTAATTTCCCCTCTTGTGGTTTTCCTTCTTCGTTGTGGATATAAACTCATTTCTTCTCAAAACGTCATCCTTAACAGCAACAATACTGCTGTTATAGTTATTCTGGAAACTTCTGTGTTTCTCTAATTTTTGTGTATCAAAACTGCTTCCTCCAGTTCACCACTGTTATCCTCTCACCCATATAAAATTTTCTGACTTTTTTTTACAATGAAAACCACTTCTCCTTCCCCAAAATTAAAAATGAGTGGTAATGATTCACAACCTGTTCAGTGCTGTCCATGTTAACATTACAGTGTTCCAGCAGCAACTAATTAATTTCTCTTGTTACTTCTTTGTTAATAGAAATTCATCACACATAAAACTTTTTCTACAGGATCAAAGCATATGTTGCATTCGGGAGGACAATGGTTCAATCCCGCGTCCGGCCATCCTGATTTAGGTTTTCCGTGATTTCCCTAAATGGCTCCAGGCAAATGCCGAGATGGTTCTTTTGAAAGGGCATGGCCGACTTCCTTCCCCATCCTTCCCTAATCCGATGAGACTGATGACCTCGCTGTTTGGTCCCTTTCCACAAACAACCCAACCCCAAAGCATATGTTGTTTACACAAAAATTATGTACGATTAAAGTTACACAAAATGTTACAACCAGTTTAAAGGATACACTGAATTTCATTTACAACTTAACACAAAGTAAAGAAAAAGGTTTAGGTATGTATAAATATTTATGATTTTTACTAAACACATAGTCGAACACCAAAAACCTCTTTGTGTTGAAGTCATTTTCCATAGGTATGTGGGAGTTTGGGTCCTTATCATTGTAAATAACAACCCGTTGATCCACTTGTTAAAACAATGAGCACATTTATTGTCACACTTCAGATATACGTCATTACACATTGAACACTCCCCCCCCCCCCCCCTCCTCTGCAGTGCAGAGCACTAGGTTCTGGTTGTTGTGGGGGGAGGGTGCAGGTGTTGCGCCATTTTCGTCTGGAGGGGGAACTGGGCGGGGCAGAGCTGGGGTTGGAGCCCTTTTGGATGGAAAAATGTAATCACGGTGCCACACCGGTGGGAGTATGCGGCAACCGGTTCGTGAGGTGACAGAGGGGGTGGGGGGAATAGATGGAGACACGGGGTACAACACGTACAGTGTCCCCGTGGCATCAATGAAAGATTGAATGAGGGAAGGATCTAAGGAATTGGGGATCGGCGAGGAGTGGAGAATGGAAAGTTGGAAGGTGTCATTGTCAGCGGAGCGGGGGAGAGCGTGGATGACTAAGAGAGAATCATTTGTGGTATTTATACAGATGTCCGACAGTGAAAAGTGTGAGACGTCGATGGAGACGGTAGTGGGTTGTTGAATGTCGGGTGAGAAGTGTGTGATGGACGTAGCAGGAGAGGGTGGGGTGAAGGCCGTGGACCCCGGACTCTGCCCAGTGAGGGTCCCCAGCGTTGGGGAAGGGGCCGTGGCCGGTGTGTCATCCCTTGAGGAGGTGGCAGTGTGGAGGTTGTTGTCTGTCGTGGTCGGTGGTGTCAGGTCACTGGAGGTGTTGTCATCTGCAGTGACCCACACCGGCTTGAGTCGAGACACTGACACTGTCGAGGGTTTGCCTTTGATACAGATGTCGAATGTATTCGACGAGCGCCTAAGTACCCTGTAAGGGCCTGTGTATGGGGGTTGCAGGGCGGCGCGCACTGTATCGTCCCTAAGCATCACAGCTTCACACGTGTCTAATCGCTGGTGCACAAATGTTTTAAGCGGAGTCTGTGCTTTTGGAGTGGGTGCTCTCTGCACTCGTATCATCTGTTGTATGTTCTCGATTAGCACGGGGTATTCAATGGTATCTTGGAGCAGTGAAGGCTCGACAAACTCAGCTGGTAGGGTCAACGGCTTGCCATAGAGCAGTTCGGCAACCGAGCACTGCAGGTCATCTTTATATACAGAAAGGAGGCCTAGCAGTACCCACGGGAGGGCGTGTAACCGCCATTCCTTGTGGCACATTAGCGCTGTCTTTAATGTGCAGTGCCATCGTTCCACTAAGCTGTTGAATTGGGGGTGGTAGGCTGTCGTGCGAACGCGGCCAACGCCGAAGAGCTCACACATTTTTGTGAAGAGGACAGCCGCGAATTGATGGCCTTGGTCTGTAGTAATGGTTTCGGGGCAGCAGAAATGTGCAACCCATGTGGAGAGGACAGCGTTGGCGACTGTTTAGGCCGAAATATCAGCTAGAGTGGTTCCCTCGACCCATCTAGTTGTTCTGTCAATAAAAGTATGCAGGTATCAGTAACCATCCACCTGGGGAAGGGGGCTGACAATGTCAATGTGGATGTGGCGGAGTCTGCCAGAAGGAGAGCAGAAGACGCCTGAGGGGGGCGTGCAGTGGCGTCCGACTTTGGGCCGCTGGCACAAAATACAAGTGCGACACCAGTCGTGACAGTCTTTGCAAAGCGAAGGCCATACGAAACACTCAGCGATGATGCGCGTAGTTGCGCGAGTTCTCGGGTGGGCGAGACTGTGCAGTGCATCAAACACTGAGCAACCCAAAGAGGAGGGGACGAGGGGGCGTGGCACGCCTGTGGAAGTGTCACACCATAGCTCCGAGCGTGTGCCAGGGATCGTCTTGCGCGCCAGGCGCAGAGAGTGATTATTGTCAGATAAAAGGCTCGCCAAGGAGTCATCATTTGTTTGCGCCTAAGCAAGAACTTTGAAGTCGATTGAGGAAGATATGCCCGAGATCCGGGAGAAATAATCAGCGGCTATGTTGTCAGATCCTTGAACGTATTGTAGATTTTGTAGATTGGTTGTGTATTGTGAAATGAGGTTGAAATAACGGAACCTCCTAGGAGGTGGGTCAGCAGGAGGGTTTGTGAGTGCTTGGGCGAGAGGTTTGTGGTCTGTAAAGATCGTGAGGGGACGTCCCTCGACATCTTTGCGGAAATATGTAATGGCTTCGTAGACAGCTAAGAGCTCTCTGTCGAAAGCGGACCATTTGCACTGAGAGGGAGAAAGTTTTTTTGGAAAGAACTTACGAGGTTGCACCACCTCTCCTCTGTGTTGTTGAAGTACTGCGCTGACTCGCATTCTGGAGGACGATGGTTCAATCCCGCATCCGGCCATCCTGATTTAGGTTTTCCGTGATTTCCCAAAATCGCTCCAGGCAAATGCCGGGATGGTTCCTTTGAAAGGGCACGGCCGATTTCCTTCTCCGTCCTTCCCTAATACGGTGAGACCGATGACCTCGCAGTTTGGTCTCTTTCCCCCAAACAACCCAACCCCAACTGCGCTGATAGCTATTTCACTAGCGTCCGTGGTAAGCGAAAGTGTTGCATCCGGGTGTGGATGGGCAAGTGTGATGGCTTCCATGAGTGCGGTTTTGAGTTTTTTGAAAGACACTCGGATGACCTCTGTCCACGGCACACGTCTGTCGCCTGACGTTTGTGGCCTGCACAGTGCGTCTGTGAGGGGGACCTGTAGTTTGGCGGCTCTTGGAATGTGGCAGCGGAAAAAATTGATCATTCCTAAGAACCGGTGGAGTTCATTGTATGTTTCTGGTATCGGCAGCTGTTTGATAATGTCTATTTTCTCTTGTGTGGGCCGGATACCATCAGCTGAAACTATGTGTCCAGAAAAACAACAGAATCCTGTCTCAGTTTGCATTGTCTTTGTTGACGTTCACACCAGGGGATTGTAATGTGTCAAACAGCACCCGGATGTGAAGCTCGTGTCCCTCGCGAGAGGAAGAAAAGATCAAAATGTTGTCCAGGTACACGTAGCAGAAAGGTAGGGGTTGTAACACTGTATCTAAGAACCTCTGCCAGATTTGAGCGGTGTTTTTCAATCTGTAAGGCATGTAAACATATTCGAAGAGGCCGAAGGGTGTGGTGATGGCCATTTTAGGGATATCTTGTTCGTACATTGGTATTTGGTGATACGCTTTCTTACAGTCTACCACACTGAAAATTTTAGCACCTGCCAACTGAGAAGCGAAGACCTGAATGTTCGGTACTGGATAACTGTCCATGATTGTGCAGTCATTGAGATGTCTATAGTAGCCACAGAGTCTGCAGGAACCATCCTTCTTTGGTGTGAGATGAATCGATGACGACCAGTCACTGGAGGATGGGTGTACAATGCCTGCTTTTAATAGGTCCGAGATAATTGCTTTCGCCGCTTTGAGTTTGTGTGGATTCAGCCGTCTTGGTTGGTGTCTGACCAGAGGTCCCTCAGTCGTATTGAGTTTGTGACATGCGCCACTCGTGATTGATAACATGCTATGCGCGCGGGGTGTGTCGTTAGCATTCGACACTCGTGCAATGAGTCAATGATTTGAGTGCACGCCGGTTTGTGCAAAGAGCGAATACCTCGAAGTGAGGTGAGTTCGGATTTTGTGCTCTGTAATATCTGTTCGGTACGCTCGATAACGGAGGTGAGCTTGGCCTGTGTTTGCTTGAGTCCACTGATTTCTTGTCGTTGTAGTAGCACGTCGCAACTTTTACTAGTTAACTTGGCCGCAAGAAGAGTACATTCAGTCTGCAATAGTGAAATGTCAATGTTTGTCGACTGAATGGGTGATACAGACGCAGTGGCCGTAAGGGCGATAGTCTTTTGCGAAGGTTGGTGGACTAATGTACTTTGCGGAATGTCTAGCGAAAATTTGTAGTGTCACAGAAAGTCAATCCCTAAGACCGGACAAGTCACCTGTGCCACGTGAAAAGTCCACGAAAACTTCAAGTCTTTTGACAGTTTGAGCGTTAAAGGCGCCGTACCTAACACATTGATATGAGAGTCATTAGCCCCGCGTAACAGTCTGGGCGAGGAAGTTAACACGGTAGGTGTGAGAGCTGGGGGTATTACACTCGTATCAGCACCACTGTCAACGAGGAATTTCGTTCCTGAGATGAGGTCAAGAGCGAATAGACAACCGTCGGTGCTTACCGTGTTAGATGCTGTTGCTGCTGTAACGCATCTTTTTTCCTGTGCATGAGACGCTGCGCCTATGGCGCCTCGCGAGCTGCGTTTCCCACCGTACAAGGGCTGCGGCAACATTTCCTGGCCATGTCGCCAAAGTTGGCGTGGAACCAACACAGTGGCCAGGCTGCGTTAGGCGGGGGTGATGTAGAGCTCCTGGTGTCGGCTGTGTCCATTGTGGAGTGCTGCAGTGCGGTGTTGGTTGTCATGGCGGATGTCGTGGAGGCTGTATCTGGTTCCCCACGATGGCGGGCAGATGCCACCACTGTCGTAGCATGAGCGCTGAGGAAGCGAGCTTGCCCGAATCCTGGGGGGGGGGGGAGGAAGGGGGGGGGGAAGGGGGGGTGGCGTGCTGTTGAGATCACTACCCTCACTCTTCATGCTGTGCGCTCACCTATTAATAATCCTGAAAGCTCGATCCGCGACCGAGAGCTTCTCGTCCAAAGTGCTGTTGGTGAGCGGCAGGAGCTGTAGTTGTAATGCTTCCAGCATTTTGATGAGCCACATCGACCATAACGCTGTATTGGGTAGCAAATCCACAGGTGCGAGGGCACGGAGTCGTCGCCATAGTCCCAATGGGGTGAGGTCGTGCAGGTGTTCCTCGTGAATGATATGATGAATAATCTCGTCCGGAGCTCAAGAAAGTCTTTCACAAATGAGTCTTCTCATGTTCGTATATTTCGGTGAAGTCGGCGGGCTGATCACAATGTTGCTAATCAAATCCAAATGGTCATGCAAATGTCCCACCAAATACACGAAGCATGATTCTTGTGAGTCAATGCCTGTGGCAGCGAAAATAGTCGACTAACGCGAACCATGTGTTGGGCTGCATTTTTGCAAAAGTCAGCAGTTTAGGTAACTTAGTTGGTTTGGAATCCACGACCACTGAGTGTGTAAGAGGCACAGGTGTGGGAGCAGTCAATATGGTGTCTGCCGGGGGCTGGGGTAGGTTCGGGGGCCCGTAAACTGTTACACCCCTCAGATCGGTCGTTACTGCTCTCTGATATCTAGCAAAAGTGGATGAGGTACTAGGAGAGGTCACATTCACTATACACTGTTCAGTTCGATCAGAAAATTGAGGCTGTGTGTAGCCAGGCGCGGAACCAATTCGCAGCGCTATGATGTAGCAGCCGTGTAGTGGCACTGCTCCAAAAGTTGGTGCAAAGTTCAGAGGGGGGTTGCGCCCCCCTGAGCATGCGACGTTAGCGGTGGAATGTCTGGATCTCTCTTCACACTTTGTCCTGTATGTTCGAAAGAACGCTCTTGAGGCAAGATGCCGGGCGGTACGTACGTGTTGTCTGTGAGTGTTGTGGTACTGCAATCCACTCGCAGGTCAGAGGGCCTCGAAATGTTTGATGTATAGAGTCCATGCGTAGTGCAGGTGGGTGGCATGGTCGGATTCTGACTGTAGAAATCGTACGGCAGTACACCTCGTTGCGTAGGCCACATGACGATATAGGCGGTTCACTCGTACACACGATTGTTATTGTTATTGAACTCTGGTAGAACACGGGAAGAGCGTCACAAACTGTTGTTGGGGTCACCAATGTAGGAGTTTGGGTGCTTATCATTATAAATAACAACCCGTTGATCCACTTGTTAAAACAATGAGCACATTTATTATCACACTTCAGATATACGTCATTACACATCGAAATATAATTGAGGGAAACATTCCACATGGGGAAAAATATATCTAAAAACAAAGATGATGTGACTTACCAAACGAAAGCGCTGGCAGGTCGATAGACACAAAAACAAACACAAACATGCACACAAAATTCAAGCTTTCACAACAAACTGCTGCCTCATCAGGAAAGAGGGAAGGAGAGGGAAAGACGAAAGGATGTGGGTTTTAAGGGAGAGGGTAAGGAGTCATTCCAATCCCGGGAGCGGAAAGACTTACCTTAGGTCTTTCCGCTCCTGGGATTGGAATGACTCCTTACCCTCTCCCTTAAAACCCACATCCTTTCGTCTTTCCCTCTCCTTCCCTCTTTCCTGATGAGGCAACAGTTTGTTGCGATGTTGCGAAAGCTTGAATTTTGTGTGTATGTTTGTGTTTGTTTTTGTGTCTATCGACCTGCCAGCGCTTTCGTTTGGTAAGTCACATCATCTTTGTTTTTAGATTACACATCGAAAGTATCACGTAGACAGAACATAATGGCCGCCTTGGCCCAAAGAGTTTTTGCACGCCAGAGATGTTATGGCACATCTTTGTTGCCACAGGTATAACGTGTAAGTGAATAGAAACAGATAGATCAAAGGAAACAGAGTTCAGAATTAATTCTGTAGAGTTTTACATCTACATCTTTATTCTGCGATTCACTATAAAACTCATGGCAGAGGGTACTTTGTATTGTACCCCATATTCCATTCCATTCACAGATGGTCAGATTTTCATGTTAGCCTGTGACATATCTTTAAACATCTTCCTGTTAATATTTTTCAAAATTTCAGTTACTTACTCCCACCAATCAAAAAACCTGTGACCATTTACACTGCCTTTCTTTGTGTATGTTAGTTCTACATTAATCCAACCTGATACAGGTTTCTGACATCCTATGGGTGAATTATAACTTTCCATTTGTTTCATCAACAGCTAAGCGTATGTGATCAGTCAATTCAATTTTCTGTTAAAAAGTTTGCTAAAACATACAGTCAGTGAGCTATTGCAATGCCATAAGTTAATCTGTAATCTTCTTTGAGTTTGATATTGTAGTCAAAATTACGTATGTGTTTGGTAAGTGGATTTTCTAGTGTTTTTTATGTATCCAGACTGAAATTGTCACTTTGCAGCAGAAAATATAATTTTATTCTAGCACTGCTGATGAAGTTAGTGAAGCTGAAGCTGTTCCAGGAGCTAACAAAAGTGAAAACGAACCTTCCCAAAAGGAAATGACTGAGAGTCAGCCAAAACCATTGGATGCTGTGGTGTCTTGTAAGAGGTAATGAGCAGAGAAGTATAAATGTTGACACTTAAAAAATAATATAAAAGTATTTTCAGGGCCATCTTACCATATGCCAACAAAGTGCATATTAGGTTGAAATATTTTATTTCATATTAATGGACTTTTATAGGCAACAAATTTTACGTTTTTCTTATTTATGTATTTCAAACAATGGAAAATCCAGGATCGACTAATGACAATATTATGAAAGAGTGAAGGTGTTGAGTCACAGACAGTGGAGATGTTGAGTCACTCACACACACACACATGACCACTGCCTGTGGTTGATGAGGCCAGTCTGGCCATTGTGTGAGCTGCATTTGTGTCAGTTTGTGTGTGTGTGTGTTGTCTATTTCAGAAGAAGGCCTTCTGGCTGAATGCGACATGTTTAATAGTCCCTTTGTTGTGTCTGTCTGTGATTTATGTATTTATTTACTAGCTGAGTATCCATTGTTGCCCCGATATGTACTTATTCTAATCTTCGATTAGTCCAGCTCGTCCTTTTCTCCCCCTATGTCCATCTGCTCCTTCGCCCCCTCTTTGTTCATCTCCTCCACACCATTTTTCTGTCCACATCCCACTCCCCCCAGTCTCTGTACAACTCATCCTGCCCATTTACCTGTCCATATCCTCCTCCCCATCCCTCTGTCCACCTCTTCTTCCTCCCACCCCTTCTCTGTCTATTTCCCAATCTCATCTTCTTCTGTCCATCTCCTCCTCTTTCCCTACTCTGACCATCTCCTTCTCTCTCTACCCATCTCCTCTTCCCCCTTATCTGTGCCTATCTCCTCCTGCCCCCTTGCTGTCTGTTCATCTCATCCTCCCCCATTCTCTCACCATGTCATTATGCTCAACCAGAAGGGGGCTCAGGGTTCATACCCCACAGTATTTCCATCCAGATTGTAACTAATATGTGTACCAAATTTAGTTGCAATCATTCCAAGGGTTTAGAATGGGCTTCTACCCCATTGCTTTGCTCGCATATGCTTATTTCAAATATACACTGATGGGGGGGATAACAGCACTAAGAAGGAGCGGTGCAACATAAACGAAAGTTGGTAGGTGTGTTGCTGCATCTGAAAGATGATGTCTATTCAGATTTTGCTTTAAATACGTGCTATAACAGTTGTGAGCATCAGTTACCTTTTGAGATAGGACATGGTGGATTGATAGTAGTCAAGAATGCCTTTAAAGTCCCAAACACCATTATCACCACCTCACTGTGTTTGGACAAGGTTGTGTAATACGGCTATGGAAAGCTGGACGTTCCTTCTACAGTATTGCAGAAAGACATGACAGGAATGTAGCCACTGTACATGATTGCTGACAGTGGTGGCCACAAGAGTGTACGGTCTCAATAAGACTAGGCTCCAAACAGCCATGTGGCACTGCCAAGAGGGAAGATCATTGTCCTTGGTGTATGGCTCTGGTGCATCACACTGCATCTACATCAGCAATTTCAGCAAGAGTTGGCACCGGAGTGACACACGAACTGTTAAAACTTTTAAGGACAACTCCTAGCCAGATGCCCTGTAGCTTGCATTCCACTGCCCCAGAGCATTGCTGTTTTTGACTTTAGTGGTGCCAAGTGAGAGCTCATTGGAGGGCAAGGTGAAGGCCTGTTGTGTTTTCTGATGAAGGCTGGTTCTGTCTGGATGCCAGTGATGGCTGTGTGTTGGTTAGGAGGAGGCCAGTTGAGGACATGCAACCAACCTGTCTGTGTGCTACACACACTGGACCTTCACCTGGAGTTATCATCTGGGGTGTGATTTCGTATGACAGCAGAAGCACTCTCGTGGTTATCCCATGCACCCTGACTGCAAATTTGTGTGTCAATATAGTGATTCAACCTGTTGTGCTGCCATTTGTGAACAGTGTTTCAGGGCGTGTTTTCCAACAGGGTAACACTCATGCATATACCGCTGTTGTAACCCAACCTGTTCTACAGAGTGTAAACATGTCTTGGCTTACTCAATCACCAGGTCTGTCTCCAATCAAACACATATGGGACAACTCCAGTGTCATCCAGGAACAGCATTAACCACCCCTGTATTGATCAGTTAAGTGCAACAGGCATGGAACTGCATCCCATAAGCTGACATCCAGCACCTGTACAACACAATGCATACATGTTTGCATGCTTACATTCTACATCCTGGCAGTTGCACTGGTTATTAGTGTACCAGAATTTCACATTTGCAATGACTTATCTCATGCTTACATTAACCTGTGATCTTGCAATGTTAATCCCTTAAGTATTTTACCTAGACCTATGTGTTTCTGAAATTTTTTTGCTCTACATTAAGTATTTTTTTATACTGCAATTTGATTTTTTTCCATCAGTGTATTACACATATATTTAATATTTTTCTCACATATTTGTACCTATATTTCCCTTGTGTCTCTAACAAATTTCAACTCACTGTTTCCTTTACATGCAGTAGTAAACAAGTAATAAATTAAAACATTACACATCATGCGGCAGTTCCACACGTATCTCAGTGTTTATGAACTCACATCTCCTGAACTATGTCTTCTACAGTGATTACCGTATTTACTCGAATCTAAGCCGCACTTTTTTTCCGGTTTTTGTAATCCAAAAAACCGCCTGCGGCTTAGAATTGAGTGCAAAGTAAGCAGATGTTCTGAAATATGTTGGTAGGTACCGCCACAACTAACTTCTGCCTTCGAGTATATGTAGCGCTACACAGGCATGTGCTTTACAGGCACAAAGATAAATGCTGGCGCCAAAACCTCTGCGTCAGTAAATAAATTAAAAAAAAAAAAAAGGTGGAAGACGAGCTTTTTTCTCCGCCCCGAATTTCGACCACTGCATTTTCATACATTACCCAACGAAGTAAATACAAATTCCGTATTGTTCATCTTCGAATGTAGCAGCTTTTCAATGTACTACGAAAATCCGACTGGCAAGACCGTTTGCGATGTTTGTCAGTATGGCCAATTCTACGTTCTGATTTTTTTTCTACCTGTGAGAAGTGATGGTTGTTAATGGGAACTTTTGTGAATTCTGAATCACATGCAGTATTCTCTTCACCATAAGAATAATACGAATACAAACATTTTGCCATGTATTCTTTCGTGTTTGCTGCTATCTCATTTAAATCTTGTCTGCCTAATAAACTACGAAACTAGAGTGAGACAACACAAACGCGGAAGTATACACATATGTCATGTTCATACTCGTATTATTCTTATGCCTAATAGTGATACACTCAGAAATGAAGCACGGCAATTGACTAGATTTTTAAATCTAAGATGACTCTAATTTCTGTGCAGAAAATAATGTACTAAAGAGGCGTCTGCAAAGATTTTCAAACGGAGAAAAATTTTCGCTAAACTCTCGTTCAGAACATCTTCTATCATACGCAGTTTATTATTTGGTTCTTGTTGATCATTATCAAAGAAAGCAGCAGTGTAAATAACAACAAATAGCAGTCTCTTGCCATTGTTTCGCTACTGAGACAATTACTCTCTCTTTTTTTTTTTTTATTGTAAGCGGCGGTAACACGCACAAAAGCAAACCATGCCACGACAGGTCGTGAACATTCATTATCGGAATGCGAAAAACAATGCATGACACAGTACAGTAATGCATTTTCAGCTTAGAGTGACGGAAACACCTATAACAAAGAGAACGGCAATTATCAGATCAACGAAAAATAAGCAATCAATTCAAACCAGACGAAGCACGTGAAAAACGAAGGGTACCCACATAAATAAGGACGGAGCGCCTGACGCATAGCAATGGCTACCTGGTAAAGCTTAACTGCTAAGCTTACGGCTCGAACCAAATTACTGTAGCTGTATCGTCATTCATTCGACCTGAATTCTGTCTCATATTACAATGGAACAACTTTGTTTCGATTTGGAGGTGCGGCCTAAAACTTTTCTCTCACCTTGAATTTCGAGTCTTAAATTTCAGGTGCGGCTTAGATTCGGGAAATTATTTTTTCCTTTATTTCGAGTCTCAGTTTTCAGTAACAGTCTAAGAGAAACGAAACAATGCACCGCGAGGAATTATCCAAATGGGACAAAAATCAATAGATGTGATGTACACATACAGGCAAACAAATGATTATAACTTCAGAAAAATTATGATTTATTCAAGAGAAAGAGTTTCACAGGTTGAGCAAGTCAGTAATGTGTTGGTCCACATCTGGCCCTAATGCAAGCAGTTACTCAGCTCAGCATTGGTTGATACACTTGCCTGATGTCTTCCTGAGGGATATCGTGACAAATTGTGTCAAATTAGTACATTAGATTGTCAAAATACCAAGCTGGTTGGAGGACCCTGCTCATAATGCTCCAAATGCTCTCAGTTGGGGAGAGACCCAGCGACCTTGCTGGCCTGGGTATGTTTTGGCAAGCATGAAGACAAGCAGTAGAAACTCTCACTGTGTGCAAGCAGGCATTATCTTGCTGAAATGTAAGACCAGGATGGCTTGGTATGAAGGGCAACAAAATGAGGCCTATATTATCATCAGTGTACTGCTGTGCTGTGTGGGTGCTGCAGATGACAACCAAAGGGGTCCTACTATGAAAGGAAATTGCACCCAGAGCATCACTCCTGGTTGTTGGGCTGTATGGCAGGTGACAGACAGGTTGGTGTGCCACCACTGTCTGGGGCATAGCCAGACACGTTTTCACTGGTCATAGGGGCTCAGTTGAAAGCGGGACTCATCACAGAAGACAGTTCTACTATTAAATGTCCTTCTGCTCACTGAAGCACCAGTTGCATGTCGGGTTGATGATAATGATGTATCCAGGGCTCTGGATGCTTCTCTGACAGTTGATTGGTCCTCTCATTTTGTCATCTTTCTAAGTTCACTGCTTCCTTCTTGATGCTGAATTTGGTTGTGGTTCACACATTCCTCCCATCATATCATCAAATAGTGGAATTGCTCTTTTCAAGTGTCGAGCTATTCACCCATTACTCCAAGCAGCTTCTTCAAGTCCAACTATGTGTCCTCTCTCAAACACTGACATCTGCATAAATATTTCAAGCCCTGTCTGCAAGGCATAGTTACTGTCCAACAGAGTACACGGAATTAAATTCATAAAGACTTCATGCCCTGGTGTCAACATGTCCCCTGTTTACTATCCTTGTGAGCTGCATAGTGAAACTGCACTGTACCATCATGCATTCATCCATTGACCACCAACATTTACAGTTTTGCAATTTACATCACTATCTGTATGAATGTCAATTAATGACCAATTAGCATAACTCCTTCATGGTGGGTCTTAGAGTGTAATTTTGCTGGTACATTCAGTGGTGTCCGTGAACCCTCTCTGCAAAATGTTTCTCGAATACAGTTAGTAGTAAGGAAGTAATAAATTAAAACATCATGCTTCATGTAGCAGTTTTACTGCATAAACAGCAAAAAAAGTAGTAAAGGATAAACTTTTTTTTCCTTTCATCATTTTGTGGGTGCTGTTAGTAAGAAAAAGTTTTGCAAAAATTTGAAATGATGTGTAAAAATTGTTGCAGATCTCTTAAGTGTTCTCATTCTCAAGTACTGGATGACTGAAGTATGGGTATTCGTGCATCATGGGCTACACTACTTTTGACTCCCACCCCCACCCCTTGAATGGTAGATGTATATTTCTCCCACAGTGATTCTTTCAAGACAATAACACACACACACACACACACACATATGTATATACGTATACTCATTTTTAGAATATGTATGGATTTGTTTCATCGGACAATATTTCTGCCAGAAGACAAACAGTCTAACAAAAATAAGCAAAGCACATAGAAGAGTAGCAAGAAACAAAATGGAACTTCACTGGTTGAGAGGGAATGTGTTGTTATTTCAGTGATTCCAAAATCAAATCAGATTTACAAAGGACTTGGTAGTATGAGCCTCCTGGTTACCATGACATTGCCCCCCCCCCCCCGCCTCCGCCCCTATAGCTTGTGTGCACCCAGTGATTTGGTTCGAAAGTGTCATAAAGCCATTTATCCTCTCCTGAGGCAATTTGGCCCAAAGCTGCGGTAACTGGTCCTTGATATCCTCTACACTGACACTAACAAGGGAAGTCTCTTGGCTCGAACAGAAATTTCATGTTTCAATGTATTTAGAAGCTTTACATACCATTGTAATTATGCTGGTGAAAGCACTGAATTTTGTTACCCTAGTTTGGCCACTATCAGCCTTAAAAAATGTACCTGAGGTTCCTTAACAAAATGCATGAAACAATATGCAGTATCATAATAGGCTTATTTGGTGAAAACAGTGTCTGGACATTCCTCAGAACCACATTCTTGAGCTGCAAAATCAAATGCCACTTGAATCACAATCTTGAATTCAGCAGCATGTTCTGGATTGTTGTGCACAGCTACTGCCAGGAATATTGAAGGAAGGGCTGATACACTGGAGCGGACAGCTGGTTATGAATAATAGAATGCATTTCCATTATGAAAATTCTGTTTCCTAATTTAGTGTCAAAATCACTGCCGGGAGTCCTTACAGGGGCTGTTATACTTCTTGCATATATTTTATACTAGCTTAGTGCCTGCTGCTTTGCTCGCATTGACCTTAAGGTCTGTACAATTTTTTTCTTTCTACTTTTCCTTTTATTTTTGTGTTGTTACACCCACTGCTCGTGTGTAAATCTACATACTGTGCAAACAGTGGTGTAAAACCAAAAACAAGTTGTTGTGGTTATAGCTTCAAAATTGCCTTAATATTTTCAAAAAACTCTTCACCCCTTGTTTCTGCCCCTTAGTGGTGAAATTCTGAAAAATCCCTTCTTAAATTATGCATATAGCATAAGATCAAAACCCTCTCCAGATTTCAGGTATCTATCCTTAGCATTATGGGCTGGGCAATGATGAGTCAGTTAGTACATTTCCTTTTATAAGTAGTGATTGCAGAAGAAATATACATCAACAGGCCATGTGTATTTGGTTTTTTTTTGGTGGAATGATTATGCATTCAGTGTCTTTGCCTGCAAATAAATCATGTACTATTGTTGTATCCTTGTGAGCACTCCAAGAATCACAAAGTAGTGTACACTTCTGGTTATTTGTGACATTGTCATTAAAACATTCACACAAAAGGATTTTAAATGCTTGTTTCTCATTTTCCCAGTTGTGCTGGCCTCCAAATGTCTTTCCAATTTTTGTGCCAGAAATTATGTCTTAAACACAAACATGCAGTTTATTTGTTAACCGCTTACTCATTGAAAGTTGGACATCCATTATATAAGTGTGAGTTGTATTGTGTACAGATTGGACTAATGCAGCTGTTGATTTTTCCTCGTTTTTAGATAGCGTCACACCAGAAGTTAGCTCATAATTAAATCCACTTTAATCAGTGTTCCAAATTTAGTGTGGATATGCTGGAAACTTGCAGTTTTCTGGTGTACTACTTTGACAGAATGGGCCTCAGACTGGTGAATATCTGGTGGTCTTCCTGTACGTATCTGGCTGATATGAAAGCAGTAATGTATGTATGGCACATTCTGCATTTTTTCTTGAGACATGCTGTAAATGCGGCAGAACATTTAAACTTGGTGTGACCAGTTTCTCTTGCTTTTTGCATTGCCAGAAGTTTCATATGCCAGTAATGGACACATTTTCCTTTATTCCTTGCTATGTCAGAATGAAGTGGAATATGTTGTTTTATCTCCAATTCTTTGATTGCTGTGTTTCTTCAGCATGTATGTTCATAATGTCTTTTTTTTCACTTAATCAAATATTACTTTGAAGTTCGATATGCTCTTCAGTATCGAACAGTAGGTCACAACTTTACATGGAGGTGTATGATAATCATCGTAAATACATTCAAAATGTAAAATACTGAAAGTATTGAATTTCTTTTCTGGTGAAGGTTCATAGTCACCATAACTGTGAGGTTATCTTTGAGGAGTACTGTTTCTGCCACTGCCACTAAATTTTTTTTAATAAAATCTTGAACACTATTAATTGTGTCATTATCTATAAAACAGTTTTCTTCACCCTCTGTCCTATGCAGTGTAACTTAAGCAGTTAAATGAATATTCATTTTTCTCAATTATGAGATCTGCCAAAAACACTACGAAATTGTCATCAACCCATTCTAGATCATCTTACTTTGGATAATGCCTTCTTAATGTGGCTACCACAATATTTAAAATGTTCTAGTCAGTAATGGATTCATTCATTTTTGCTGTATATGTATGATAATACTGACAGACATATACTAAACTTGTCAACTAATTGCTGAGGGAACTGATTGACTGGTGTGTTAACCCACTCTCCCAAGACCGCAAGCACTGCTGTGTACAAACTGAGAGTAACACAATCACATGCTGTCGCCAACATAGTTAGAAATGTATTATGGGTTTGTCTACAAATGTGTAACTACAAATACCTGTTTGAGCCTGGAGATGTCCCTTGTAAGACTGAGTTGTTGCCCAAGCTGATCCCATGTATTTTCTATCAGGGCCAAATCTGAGGAACCTGTTTGCCACAGGAGTACTTCAACATCACACAGACAGTTCAGAGAGGCAAAAGTCGTGTATGGATGAGTATTGTCCTGTTAAAAAATGGCATCACAGTACTGCCATATGAGAGGTACCATATATTAGGACATGAGATGTCCATTGTGTACTGCTGTGTTTTCAGTTCCCTCCATCACTACTAGCCATGAGTTGTAGACATACCCGGTGGCTCACCATGACACCACAGGAGTAACACTGCTGTGTCTCTCCAAAACAGTGGAAAAAGGAACATCTTCCTAGGTTGGTGCCGTACTCACCAGTAATGGTCAGCTGGTGTGGTGCGGAACAGCAATTCATTGCTGAACACAATGCAGTGCCAGTCATCAAGGCACCACTCCAAAACCAGCCATTTGTGTTGTGTTGTCATTGGTAACCTACGCATGAAAGTAATTCCCTAGTCTGGCTGCTGCTCATCTTTGACCAGTTGTAAGGGATGACGCAGAATGTTGCACGGAGTCCATCACTTGCTGTTTGGTGGCAGGCACAGGTGTGAAGGGGTTACGATGAGCAGGGTGCAAAATATGGCCATCCTCCCTTATGGTAGTCAGATGTGATTGACTACTGCCTTCACATTCACTAGCAGTCTGACGCAAAGCTATTGTTACAGACAAATCTGGATACTGCACTATTTGACTAGCTGGACAAAACAAAACCCACAGTGAGGCCCTACTCAAACCCTGTCATGTGCTGATAATTGTGGCTCACATGAGTATGTGGTGTGTCCCTGTGCTTCATAGTGATCACTGTGTGCCTGATACTGTTCATGCCTCATATTAACCTGCCAAGCCTGGTAACAGCAATAAACATGAACAAAACTAATGCACTCTGGTTGCCGCTCTACATGTGACAGAAAATTACTACTCAAATTATTCACGTACCTGCCGACGATGTGTATGTGTATGAGGTTACATTGTTATCTAACCATGTTTTTCGGTGCTTCATCTTTTTTGTCAGGCAATGAAACTTAAATGTTTGAGATTACAGGACACTGTAGATATCCTCAACATTGACAGATTGTGCACTTGTGTGCCCTCTGCCATCTGCTTACACTCCTGCCGCCCCCCCCCCCCCCCCCAAAAAAAAAAAAAAAAAAAAAAAAAAGAGGAGGGTAGAGAGAGAGAAAGAGAGAGAGAGAGAGAGATTATGTCACTTGAGGACACTGATAGTGGTAAATGCCTTAGTTTTACAGAACATGAAAATACAGCAGTTAAGACCCTGGGCACATAGTCAGGGTTCAACCACATGGCCATCCTGATTTAAATTTTTCCTGGTCCATTATTGATATCAAGCATACACCAAGCTGGTTCAACCAGGACGGCCTTAGTCAGTTTGCTTTTAAATTTGCATTCCAAACAACACAAGCCATGACCTGCAGATGTCACTGTCAGTTCTGTTAACAAACAGGATAAAGACATTTGTCAAGATTATAATGTCCAGATATGATTGGCACAAGACAGAGACCCTATGACCATTTCAGCTAAGTCTACATTATAGTGCTACAAACACAGTGAAAAACTGGTCAGATGCAAGTAGGACTTGTGTACAGAGGGTTTCGTGCAAACTTATTTACATTTATAGACAGTTCATCCATTCAGGGAATCAAGAATCTTGATCATTTTTGCCTTTATCAACAAGGATATTAACAAGGTGATTTTCAAGAACATTTTAATTTCAATAATATGTTGTTGTTGTGATCTTCAGTCCTGAGACTGGTTTGATGCAGCTCTCCATGCTACTCTATCCTGTGCAAGCTTCTTCATCTCCCAGTACCTACTGCAACCTACATCCTTCTGAATCTGTTTAGTGTATTCATCTCTTGGTCTCCCTCTACGATTTTTACCCTCCACGCTGCCCTCCAGTACTAAATAGGTGATCCCTTGATGCCTCAGAACATGTCCTACCAACCGATCCCTTCTTTTAGTTAACTTGTGCCACAAACTTCTCTTCTCCCTAATCCTATTCAATACCTCCTCATTAGTTATATGATCTACCCATCTAATCTTCAGCATTCTTCTGTAGCACCACATTTCGAAAGCTTCTATTCTCTTCTTGTCCAAACTAGTTATCGTCCATGTTTCACTTCCATACATGGCTAAGCTCCATACAAATACTTTCAGAAACGACTTCCTGACACTTAAATCGATACTCGATGTTAACAAATTTCTCTTCTTCAGAAATGCTTTCCTTGCCATTGCCAGTCTACATTTTATATCCTCTCTACTTCGACCATCATCAGTTATTTTGCTCCCCAAATAGCAAAACTCCTTTACTACTTTAAGTGTCTCATTTCCTAATCTAATTCCCTCAGCATCACCCGACTTAATTCGACTACATTCCATTATCCTCATTTTGCTTTTGTTGATGTTCATCTTATACCCTCCTTTCATGACACTGTCCATTCAGTTCAACTGCTCTTCCAAGTCCTTTGCTTCTCCGATAGAATTACAATGTCATCGGCGAACCTCAAAGTTTTTATTTCTTCTCCCTGGATTTTATTACCTACTCCGAATTTTTCTTTTGTTTCCTTCACTGCTTGCTCAATATACAGATTCAATAACATCGGGGATAGGCTACAACCCTGTCTCACACCCTTCCCAACCACTGCTTCCCTTTCGTGCCCCTCGACTCTCATAACTGCCATCTGGTTTCTGTACAAATTGTAAATAGCCCTTCGCTCCCTGTATTTTACCCCTGCCACCTTCAGAATTTGAAAGAGAGTATTCCAGTCAACATTGTCAAAAGCTTTCTCTAAGTCTACAAATGCTAGGAACGTAGTTTTGCCTTTCCTTAATCCATCTTCTAAGATAAGTCGTAGGGTCAGTATTGCCTCACGTGTTCCAATATTTCTACGGAATCCAAACTGATCTTCCCCGAGGTCAGCTTCTACCAGTTTCTCCATTCGTCTGTAGAGAATACATGTTAGTATTTTGCATCCGTGACTTATTAAACTGATTGTTCAGTAATTTTCACATCTGTCAGCACCTGCTTTCTTTGGGATTGGAATTATTATATTCTTCTTGAAGTCTGGGGGTATTTCACCTGTCTCATACATCTTGCTCACCAGATGGTAGAGTTTTGTCAGGACTGGCTCTCCCAAGGCCGTCAGTAGTTCTAATGGAATGTTGTCTACTCCTGGGGCCTTGTTTCAACTCAGGTCTTTCAGTGCTCTGTCAAACTCTTCACGCAGTATCGTATCTCCCATTTCATCTTCATCTACATTCTCTTCCATTTCCATAATATTGTCCTCAAGTACATCGCCCTTGTATAGACCCTCTATATACTCCCTCCACCTTTCTGCTTTCCCTTCTTTGCTTAGAACTGGGTTACCATCTGAGCTCTTGATATTCATACAAGTGGTTCTCTTTTCTCCAAAGGTCTCTTTAATTTTCCTGAAGGCAGTATCTATCTTACCCCTAGTGAGATAAGCCTCTACATCCTTACATTTGTCCTCTAGCCATCCCTGCTTAGCCATTTTGCACTTCCTGTCGGTCTCATTTTTGAGACGTTTGTATTCCTTTTTGCCTGCTTCACTTACTGCATTTTTATATTTTCTCCTTTCATCAATTAAATTCGGTATTTCTTCTGTTACCCAAGGATTTCTACTAGCCCTCGTCTTTTTACCTACTAGGTCCTCTGCTGCCTTCACTACTTCATCTCTCAAGGCTACCCATTCTTCTTCTACTGTATTTCTTTCCCCCATTCTTGTCAATTGTTCCCTTATGCTCTCCCTGAAACTCTATACAACCTCTGGTTCTTTCAGTTTATCCAGGTGCCATCTCCTTAAATTCCCACCTTTTTGCAGTTTCTTCAGTTTTAATCTACAGGTCATAACCAGAGTCAGAGTCCACATCTGCCCCTGGAAATGTCTTACAATTTAAAACCTGGTTCCTAAATCTCTGTCTTACCATTATGTAATCTATCTGAAACCTGTCAGTATCTCCAGGCTTTTTCCGTGTATACAACCTTCTTTTATGATTCTTGAACCAAGTGTTAGCTATGATTATGTTGTGCTCTTTGCAAAATTCTATCAGGCGGCTTCCTCTTTCATTTCTTAGCCCCAATCCATATTCACCTACTACGTTTCCTTCTCTCCCTTTTCCTACTACTGAATTCCAGTCACCCATGACTATTAAATTTTCGTCTCCCTTCACTATCTGAATAATTTCTTTTGTTTCATCATACATTTCATCAATTTCTTCGTCATCTGCGGAGCCAGTTGGCATATAAACTTGTACTACTGTAGTAGGCATGGGCTTCGTGTCTATCTTGGCCACAATAATGCGTTCACTATGCTGTTTGTAGTATCTTACCCGCATTCCTATTTTTTTATTCATTATTAAACCGACTCCTGCATTACCCCTATTTGATTTTGTATTTATAACCCTGTATTCACCTGACCAAAAGTCTTGTTCCTGCTGCCACCGAACTTCACTAATTCCCACCATATCTAACTTTAACCTATCCATTTCCCTTTTTAAATTTTCTAACCTACCTGCCCGATTAAGGGATCTGACATTCCACGCTCCGATCCGTAGAACGCCAGTTTTCTTTGAATAATATAAATGTGACATAAAGTCATGGAGGAGGCAAGCAACCATTATTACAGTAATCAGTGTTTCTCCATTCAGGCAGACAAGGTCACAATTGTAAAAGTCAAACATCAGGCAAATAATGACTTCATTGTTTATATCAAACAATGGAAAATCCAGGATGGAATATAACAATACCAGAGAAGGAAAGTTGCTATTCACCATATAGCGGAGATGCTGAGTCACGAGAGGCACAACAAAAAGATTCACACCATATAGCGGAGATGCTGAGTCACGAGAGGCACAACAAAAAGATTCACACAATTATAGCTTTCGGCCATTAAGGCCTTTGTCAGCAGTACACACACACACACACACACACACACAAACGCAACTTGCACACACGTCTGTAGTCTCAGCGAGCTGAAACTACACTGTGACAACTACAGTGTAGTTTCAGCTCTCTGAGATTGCAGACGTGTGCAAGTTGCGTTTGCGTGTTTGTGTGTGTGTGTGTGTGTGTGTGTGTGTGTGTGTGTGTGTGTGTGTACTGCTGACAAAGGCCTTCATTGCTTATATGACGCATTTCAAAATTTATCCAAAAATAGTCTGCAAATATTTGTTTCACATATAACCTGAAACACTGTATCTACTTGCAGCAATTGCTTCTGGATATTTGATGATGGATAAATTCCGAAACACATCTGTGAGTAATAAAGTCATTCATTGCCTGGTGTTTGACTTTTACCATTGCAATCCAATCAGTCTGAATGGAACTACTGATTGTTTTACCATCAATTTGATGTTGGATAAAAAAATTACAAAAGAAATATTTTGTCAGGTGGTATAATTACAAATTAACAGTTTCGGATTTTTTCCTTTACTTGTACTGTGAAACCCTGTTTATTGCCAAATTTCCTGATTCTATGCCAATGGGAAGTACCCAATAGGTTTTGATGCTGAGTGAGTTTGCGAGTATCAAAATGAGTGACATAAATGGCCATATATTTTTATTACATTGACTTAGAAGCTTCAAGTTCTTACACTGCCAAGGGACAATAGATCTTAGTACATGGCATAACATGATACATCTACCCATTCCTGAGAAAAAGGGTTTTTAACAGTCAGAGAGACAGACAGACAAACATACGGACAACAGAGTGATACTGTAAGGGTTCTGTTTTTACTGATTGAGGTTCAGAACCTTAATTACGCGCCTTCAGGCGCCATTGCCACTCACAAGTAATATTGTTACAGATAAAATATTATGTTCAAACCTAATAAGTCCCATTATCCAAATGATACAGTCCTATAATGGATGCACTTCAGGAACATTATCTGGCCAACTATTTTTGTCAGAGATGGTGTCACTACTGGAGACATTTGATGGCCCAGTTCTCAAGACCTTTTTCTATACATGTACAGCTCAAAGTAACTGTGACAAATAGGCTGATGAGAAGGGAACTGTGTTTCTTGAAACAAGAATAATACTTTTTATGTTTGACAGCCAGTGGTTACCACGAATCAAATGGATGCATGGCTGTTGCGATGTGATGCTGCAGTATTGATCATAATTGACAATGTTGACTGCTACTTATTGTGGGTGCTCAGAACATGTGTAAAGCTGCAAGGATGGGTCATGGGTAATGTTTGTGGTAGCTCCATCAGTAGAGCATTCACCTGCAAGAGCCAAAGGTCCCAAGTTCAAGTCCCAATCCAGCACACTGTTTTAATCTGCCAGGAAGTATCATATCAGTGCACACTCTGCTGCAGAGTGGAAATTTCATCATGTGTTGCCATTGTTCTAGGATGCAAGATTATATCCATCTACTAGCACACTCCTATAAGCATATTCAAGGACTGTGACAAATAGGCTGATGAGAAGGGAACTGTGTTTCTTGAAACAAGAATAATACTTTTTATGTTTGACAGCCAGTGGTTACCACGAATCAAATGGATGCATGGCTGTTGCGATGTGATGCTGCAGTATTGATCATAATTGACAATGTTGACTGCTACTTATTGTGGGTGCTCAGAACATGTGTAAAGCTGCAAGGATGGGTCATGGGTAATGTTTGTGGTAGCTCCATCAGTAGAGCATTCACCTGCAAGAGCCAAAGGTCCCAAGTTCAAGTCCCAATCCAGCACACTGTTTTAATCTGCCAGGAAGTATCATATCAGTGCACACTCTGCTGCAGAGTGGAAATTTCATCATGTGTTGCCATTGTTCTAGGATGCAAGATTATATCCATCTACTAGCACACTCCTATAAGCATATTCAAGGGCTATGAAACAGTACTGCACATACCTAAGAATGCCGAAGCCCTGTTGATGGCAGTGCAGGTAATGCTTATACCTTTCCCTACTCATTCACCAGAAACATCACTGATCTAACATTTGTACAAAAGGATACCTAAGCATTATCCAGCAGTAAATGTTAATGTTTTATTTAACTTTGTGAGAAACATTTTAGGAACTTTCGTTGATTGGCAGGTGTTTGGTCAAAGGCATTACATATATGTGGCTTCCACAGCAGACTCGTTGATTTAATAGATTCATTCCTTTTCACACATTTATGTAGATATCATAGTGATAACCTCCTGTTAGATAGTTTTGTCCAAGGGAATGGTGTGTTAAAAGGCTCAGTATTAAATGTTATTTTCTTTCCTAATAAATTCAGTAGAATAAACCCTACAATAACTGTTTTTGTGCTCTTCATTCATGGACATTTTCGTAATATACTGCTCTTCTTCCAACATAACAGCGATGACTCATTAGTTGTACTAGATGATTAGGATGCTGGAGAGTGAGCAACAATAACTTTTTTAGATATCTATTCCTTCGTCGTAAAATTCGGCCGCCTGCACCTTCAACCGCGTGGTTACCTCTTCTTGAAGCTGTGCGTTGTCATCAAAACGCTGCATAGCCAACCACTTCTTCATTGCAGGGAATAAGTGGAAGCCAGGTTGGGACTGTACGGCGGATGAGGAAACAACTCCCACTTAAAAGATTTGAGAACTTTGCGAGTGGCATTTACCGTGTGGGCCCGGGCGTTGTCGTGAATCAGCAAGATCTTTGAGCCCAACTTTCCCCTGCGCTTGTTTTGTATTGCTCTTCCGAGGTTGTGCAGAGTTTGGCAATACCTTTGAGAGTTTATTGTAGTGCCTCTTTCCAGGACATCCACAAAAATCACACCTTTTCTGTCCCAAAAGACAGTCATTACGTGGTTGAAGGTGCAGGCGGCCGAATTTTATGACGAAGGAATTTCCAAGCTCGTCCATCGCTACGATAAGTGCCTTAATTTAAATGGCAACTATGTAGAAAAGTAGTATTTAAGTGTGGCTTTCATCTGTATATAATAAAAAAAAATTCCAATACTTTATTTATTTTTAATTCCAAAACGTAATGTACTTTGTGGATAGCCCTCGTATCTTGTGCTAGGGGGAGAGAGTGCTATCTAATTCAGTTGTCAAAAGTTGAAACTCTACTCTCACTAGTAATGAAAAATTCTCCCACTTGTTGATAGTAATCCAAATTAAATTGAGCCTGCATAAAATAGCTCTGTCAGAAATGCTGACACTTTCAAATCACTGGACCCGAGATTTAATGATTACTTCCTCACCCTGTAATCAAACATTGCACCCCCTAATAAATAACCAAATACAATTCCATTTGTTTTACTTGTATGAACACCTAATGAACATTAGTTAAGACAATATAATCCGTAAGATAACAAAATCCTTCGGGTCACTGATAAGTAGTAATTTACTGACTATAAATGATGTTTGTAGCAGAATATTAAAATCTTGTAGTGACTTAATAGGATTACCCTACAGGTATCTTTGTGACAAATCAGTGACCCCCGTACAGACGCAGATATGCTGTATTAACATCCATATATCCAGCTGGGCGGAATCAAACCACCTCTGATTACAGACAAATATCACTCCTTGCAGTCCTTTCAGACACATTTGAGGATGTGGCAGAATTCTAACTCTTTTCATTGAGGTGGACTTTTTGATTGGCTCTCCAGCTTCACTTTTCATTAAGGATGCTCCACAGAGAAAACAATGACTTGCCTTACAAATGAAGTCTTGGCAGAGCTAAACAATAAAAATAATATTATTGGCATATTATGTGGCCTTGCCAGAGCCTTTGATTGTGTGGGCCATGATATTTAACTTGGCAAACTAAAGTGTTGTGGCAGTAATGGTGTCCCTCTTACATGGATAGACATTTCATAACAGAAAGTAGTGTGTCTTATTAGGAGGCTGTATCGTGGACATGAAACTAACCTCAGAATAGGTGAATATAATGTGTGAGTGTCCACAAGGACTGGTGCTGATCCCACCCTTGTTCTTAATGTACATAAGTGATCTTCCAAAGACTTAAAAAGAACAGTTCAAAAAGCTAATGTTTACTGGTGGCGCAAGTGTACTCATCAATTCCACAGCAGTGATGGTAGCTGAACAGGCCTACAATTAACAGTTTAAGCCTTAATCTCACAAAGATTTCAAACAAGCATAAACTGCCTGCTAGCATCAGCAGTAGACATTATTACTTATTTGTTTAACATATGACAATACAAACTGAAATACAAATAATTTACATGAATTGCATAATTTTACAAAATAAATACAACAAATGAAGTAAATCTACAAATTAAATAATGGAAAATCTAGGATGGATCACACACCTCACAAAGTCCAACCATGCGGCCAGAGATGAGTGTTTTCCTCGTGATTCAGTGCCACTCAGGACTGGAGCAACTGAATCACATTCTCCGTTTCAACTGCTTCTTGTTGCGCCCTGAAATGGGGAATGTCCTACACACTATCCTTCTCACCCTTCCCACAGTGGTTTTCTGCTGCCCACTGGACCTTCACAATATCCTCATCCATCCCTACACAACCCCTGCCCCAACCCCTTGCCTCATGGCTCATATCCCTGTAATAGACCTAGATGCAAGACCTATCCTGTAAATCCTCCCACCACCACCTTCTCCAGTCCTGTCACTAACATCATTTAGCCCATCGAAGGCAGGGCTACCTGTGAAAACAGTCACATGATCTAAAGCTAAGTTGCAAACCCCGTGCTGCATTCTATGTGGGCATGACAAACAACAAGCTGTCTGTCTGTATGAATGGCCACTGACAAACTGTGGCCAAGAAACAGTTGGACCATCGAGTTGTTGAACACGCTGCCCAACACAATGTTCTTCATTTTAATGACAGCTTCACAGCCTGTGCCATCTGGATCCTTCCTACCAACAACACTTTTTTGAACTGCACAGGTGGGAACTCTACCTGCAATATATCCTATGTTCCTGTAACCTCCTGTCATTGTCCATCACCAGCTTATCCCCTTCCCTGTTCCCACTCCAGCACTACACAGCCATCTATTCCACCAGTTCACCCCCGGAATTTTACTTCCCTTCCCCCTCCCTCCCCCCTCCTTCCTCCCTGTTCTTTATGTAACCTCCCAAATGCACCTAGCTACCCTACCCCCTCTCCACCTTGTTCATCCCTGTATACTCCCATAGGCAGCACTTCCCGGCCCCCACTCCTACCCTGCTATCCCTCGCCACCCACGTTCCAGCCTCCTCCTGATACCCACCTCCCAAATTGCTTCTCCCATCATGCACAGCTGCATGCAGTCTGGCCTCGACAGCCAGGGACAGGGATTTTGTGTGTGTGTGTGGGTGGGAGGTCTAATTCGGAAGAAGACTTTTTGGCCAAAAGCTTACTACTCAACATATCCACCATTTTGTCATAAATTTACAAATTAATATCTAAATTTTCAACCCTTTCAAGGGCTCTCTGTGTCACTTCAAAGAAATCTTGATTCCCAGAGTAAGCACCTCTGCTAAAGCTTGTTACAGTATGTTTTATTTTATGATGTTCAGTGCCATTGTTACATTAAAAAGATCAAGCATTTCTTCATTGGTGAATGTTTTCTGCAGATATGCCATTGCCTGTATGATTCCTGTTAATTGTCCTCCAAAAAAGTTTTGGCAATTCCATGCAGTCTGTTCTTGTATCAGGCCTTATGAGAGTCAGGTATTCTTCGTGGGTAATGCTGATCCAAGTTTCCGACCACTTTCTATTCATGTGGAAATCCATTGCTTGCGATAATTTTGTCAGTATAGTGGACGGCTGCATAAATTTTAATCAGCTCATTATAAGTGCAGACACATCAGAGTGGATTGGAAAGTGGGAATTTTAGTTACTTTTTCATATTCATTGAGAAGTACATTCTATCTTCACACAAACAGTGACACTGTGAGTGAAATTCTATGGGGTCCGGTTGGGTGATTAATTAAAATGAAGTCAGTACATAGGTAACTAACCAAGAAGTACATTTCAGCGAGTTTTGCCCGTAGAAGCAGCTCTGATTGTGTTGACCTGAAGATAAGAGCGTTTGCTCATTTTGCATATTTTTTATTGCATGAAATTATCTTCTGGTTTGGTCCACCTAAATTAAATTCTTTATTCCAGCAGATAAAATCAGTAAGAATATTGTGTAAAGGAAATAACAACATGTCTTTTAAGGATTTAGAAATTTTTGCATTCACTTCCCAGCACATTTACTGCATAATATTTTTTATTGCTAACTATGAAAATCTGTTTCAGCTGACCTGTGTCTAGCACAATCACAATACAAGGCACAAAAATAATTTTAATTAAGGCTTTATCACCATGTTTGGGGCTCAGGGTGGAGTTTTGTAGAGTGGTGAATAGACAACAAGCACTCGTCTAGCAAGAGTACTATAATTCAAAAGAAAATTAAGCATTAAGCCATATAATGATAGTTTATTATTAATACAGTATGCAGATTACGTTTTTGATTTGACCGTCTTTTGTTAATGTATACCTTGAATCATTCCACATCCCTGATGCCACAAAATGGAATATTCAATGTTCATGAAAAAGATATTCCAATTTATATTGGGGAGAAGTAGGTATTGTAAGTAGAGTATACAAAACAACATTGAACACTGCTTACTTTTCAGATAATGTTGTCTTTTTTTGAAACTTTTTAAAGTATCCTAAGAAGGCCTACACATACTTTTTGGAAATTATGAAACACCTTAGGAACATTCAACTGTAATGTAAGTTAAATAAGTAGGGAGAGGAGCAAGAACATCCTTCTTCTCTTGTGTTGCTGTGTGTTAAATGGCTCTGGGACGTTTGTCCAGTCTAAATCTTTAAAGAACATATTTCCTCCACAGGTTGTACTGGTTGTTGTTTTTTCCCCCCCTTCTTTTGGAAGAAGGAGCAATGCAGATTTCAATTTGTAATTTATATTTTTACAAATTGCTTGCAATTCTGTCATTTGCACCCATCTTTAAACCTCATTTGCACCCATCTTTAAACCAAAATTTTGGCTTGCCAGAGATCAACAAATTATTGCGGATAGCGTTTGATTTGAGTGTACTTCTTAAACATGCTAAAAACTCAACCTTTTTTTTCCCAACTATGACAGGATTTGTAAAAGTAATAATTTAAATCAAGTTTTTTATGAAAAGGATAACCTATAACTGCCCTGCCAAATTTATGATTAATAATAGTGTGGTAAGCACATTAACTTGTAACATATTTTTTCTGAAATGTGGCTTGATAGTAAAACTACCATTTTTGCTTGTGTGCATATGTCATTACAGTTTCTTCATATTCAGATACAACAAATAAAAAACAATTTCTTTACATTAATTTTTTTCATTTCATTTGTTACAGTTGTCATAATGAAACAGATGTCCCCAGTGGAGATGCAGCCCCATCAGTAGATGCTATAGTTGAAACTGGGGAAGCTACTCGAAGACCTGATCCAGCACCTGAAGTACCAGAGTCCTTTTATAAGAGGTAGAGTTCTGAAAATTGGCTTTAATTTAGACAAGTCTTTACCAAGAATGATATTACAGTTTGTTTTAAAATGTACTGTGTAATTTTTCAGGCTGATAATATGCAAGTTTGAGTGGTCTGGTCTGTTATTGGTGTCAGTAGCCATAAAAGATATAAACCATTTGGATGCAAAACTGGATATAATGTTTTTAATACAAGAAAGCTCAGGCAAGTACAGGTTTGTGTTGCAGACTGTTTTTGCATGTTTCTGTGTTCTAAGATGTAAGGAGATGCATTGTGTTAATCAATTCTGATTACAAAATATTAATGGTGGTAAATTTTTGAGATAATGCATGAAAAAAGTGCTTGTAATCTCTGCAAAACAATGCATGTCGCTTGTGCATTTCCACTATCATGTATTGGTTGCAGTTATGGTTCTTTGAAGACTGTGTATTAATATACACACCTCAAAACTTAAAATGTTTTGCCACTTTTACTATTTCTTATTGGTACAAGACTTAGAGTAAAATACTGGATTAATTGTGATTAATGATACTTTAAAGCAGTCCCCAATATGCATATCATTGAAGTGACTACATTGTTTACAGTTTCCTGTAAAATAATGACTATATCATTTCAGAAATAATTAATCCTGTCTTCTGATTTAAACAACATTGCAGACAATTTCAACAGATCAAGAATAACAAAGTTCCAATGATAAAAATGTGTGGCATACCTTTAAATTTCCTCCATGATGCGTTATCATCCTTACATTATATGAAATACTTTCTATAACTTGCTCAAATAAGTTGTTGTCCAGGCATGTACCTAATCAGATCTGTTGAACAAGTAGCAGAGGATCCCAACTGGTGACATTTTCACAGTTAGAAATTTTACAATGTATTCACAGACATTTTAAATAAATTTCTTAGTTGAACATTTGTTTGTTTTGTAATAGGCAAGTTGCACAGGAAATCAATGAAGACTAACTCTGATGTAGTAAACAGTTTGAAATCTGTTACATAATACTTCCAGAGCATTGCAAGCTGCATGAGAGTAAACAGTCCAGTTCACACACTGTCAGAGTTCCCCAATAACAACCACAGTCCAAAATACGAGCCCCATAAACCTGTAGGCAAGGACCTACACCACATAGATAAAATACTTGTAGTGAATAATGAGTGAAAAAACTCTTTATTTGTAGAATAATGCCAAAACTACTATTAAACAACTAGAATCAATAAATGCTAAGAAGTTGCATGACATGTCAGCAAAGATAAGAAACAACATCCAACAAATAAACACATCACACACCCTGACATCAGGTTGCACAAGTGCACAAAAAGTATCTCTGCCACACAGCCCCCTCTTGAAGTGCAGAGCCCGTAGGATGTCTTGATACCTGAATTTAATCCAATGGTTGGCTCTTGTGTGCGTCTCGGGAGTGGTGACGCTATTGTTTGCAGTGGTGATGTATCTGTCAGTTGTGGTGCTGTCTCGGATGATGTGGGAGGTATCCATTCACTTCATTCTGCATTCGCTACGTCTTGATGTACAGATGTGGCATCTGATATTGATGCAGTAAAACCCACACTGGCTTGATGCATTTCATCAATACCTTTGCCGAAATGCCATTGTTCAACATGTCCATGATGTGCTTGTCTGTTTGTAACATTATGTGAGAGCAATCGTGTAAGTCTTTGTGTACAAACACCTTATGATTGCCATAGTGGGAAGGCAGTGAGCAACATATATTCATGCAGTCAGCTGCAGCCACTGTGTGAGGTGCTCTGTGTTTGGCAGTGAGATTAGTACTAAATAGTCTGCTGGAATCCATAGTGGTTTGCAATAAACCATCTCAGCCCCTGACACACCAATGTCACATTTGTGAGCTGTTCACTGGCCTAACACCACCAATGGTAACACTTCCGTCCATCTCACTTGATGGCACATCAATGCTGCTTTCAGAGTTCTGTACTACCATTCCACCAGGTAGGGTGATAGCTAGTCATGTGGCATTGGAAACCACACATTTTGGCGAACTCTGCGAACAGTTTGGACTCAAACTGGCATTCTTACTCAATCGTAACATGGAGAGGGCACCCAAAACATGAGACCCACATACACTGAAACATCTTCGCTGTAGTTTTGGCTGATATATCAGCTGTTGGGGCTGCCTCTGCCTACCTTGTACACCTATTTATGGCAGTAAATAAATACCTGTAACCCTTTGACAATGGAAGAGGTCTGACCCGGTCCACATGAATGTCTGTGAATCTAGCAGAGGTACCTTGAAAATTTCCAATATCAGTGTGCACATGTTGGCCCACTTTGCTTCACTGGCAAGGAATGCAGAAACGTACCCAAAGGCACAGGTCTCTTTTCATACCAGGCCACAAAAAGCAGCATGTGAGCAACTTGATTGTGGCATTGGTTCCTGGGTGTGAAAAGATGCGAACACTTCTCTGAAATGTATGGTCTTGGTTTGCCTTGAGTAATGTCACACCACGCTTCAGCTGAGACTTAGGAATTGGAATTTGTTCGAACTTCAGATCTGTAGGCAGGTCTTTTAATAGTTGCTGTAGTTCTGAATCAACAGTGTATTCCACCAGGAGCTCGTCATAGTCTACAATCTCTTAAATCCCACAAGTGCATGAAAAATAGCCAGCCACTAAATTCTCTGCACCTCCTACATGGTGTGTGTCTGTTGTAAACTGGCTTATGACTCAATATAAGGGAACTGTATTGGTGAGCACTTATCGCTAGTGTTTTTAAAGGAAGGTGTTATAGTTTTTGGTCTGTAAACACACTCATTGATCTAGCTTCTGCTAATTGCTTCATAGATCGCCAACAGTTCCATGTCATACCCACTCCACTTTTGTTGTGACCCTTATAACTTCTTGGAGAAAAACTGCAGTGGCTGCCATTGGCCTGCTAAACACTTGTGAATTTCTGCCCCAATTGCCGACTGGCTTGCATCCACAACAATAGCTAACTGTGCATAGCGAATTGGGTGAGCAAGCAACACAGCCTGGCTGAGGCTTTGTTGTAGGTCACTAAATGCTTTGTTCATTTCTGGTGTCCAGCTAACTGGTCACTGATCCTTGGCCCACCACCGATGGCATTGCAATTGATTCATAATGGCCTTGGGCAAGCTTATATGCAGGAATCTGCTGTTTGTCTCTTAAGAAGACACTCCTGAGTGGCACCACAACAGTTGGCAGTAATGTTGCACATGCTGCTCAGTTTCCATAATGACAGTGGGTGGCACCACTGTAGTTTGATACACAAACTGTGATTGCCTCAGAATTTCATAACTCCACTTGTCAGTGATGATCATGAAGTAAAAAGAGTGATTCCACACATGCCAGTAACTATTCACCAGTCTCCTTCCTCTATACAGCATTTTCCTAAATTAAAATGCAGGAAAATGCTGTAAGGAGGAAGCAGACTAGCAAATAATTATTGACAAATGTGGAATCATCCTTTGTGCAGAGACCTCATTTCAATATGTCTGCAAAATTAATGAAATGTAATTATGTGCTATATGTAAGACAGAACAATACACAGTCTGCCCAAAAAAGTCAGAGACTGATTTTATTCCTGGCGATAACTATAACTATGGTGGCAGCTTGAACTAACAACTGCAAACAAAACCTGTGTGTTTGAACAGTCAGTGTGAGCAGGCAGTAGTGTGTCAACATCATTGTGTCACAAATTGTTATGGAACAGCATCTGTAAATCAGGTGTTCAAGACATTCACCAAAATGTTGTGAAGCAAAATGTGTGTAAAGTTTTTTCACACCTCCACCTGAAACAAAAATGGTGATGTTTGTATGCCTGTCATGACTTGATTCTAGTGGGAAACATGGACAGTTCTTTCTCCGAAAAAATCATCACGGGGCGATAAGAGTTGATGTTATCGGTATGAATCTACCACAAAATGACAAAGTGCAAGAATTCACATGAAAGATCAACACTTTGACACCATAACCAACTTTCAGAACAGTGTGATGCTAGGATTGAATAGTAACCCAAAGAAGGCCTTTTCTGACGATTTCATATTGTTGTTTGAGTTTTCTGTGTGTGGTACTGTGGTTCTGAAGTGGGGTAAGACACCTGAAGCATGAAAAACCACCATTTCAACTTTTTTATATTTTGCACAGGACAGCAGGAACAGGTTTGATATGAGCTTGTGGATCAGAATGGTCAATTTAAATAATAAAGCAAGGAATTTCAAAAAGAGCCCTGAAGGGTTTACTTATGAAAAGAGGTACAAATTTTAATCATGTGGGGAAGCAACAAACTTCTTACAAAGTTGGCCAAAGTCTCGAGTATGGCATGGAAGAGTGGAAGTGGACATGTTAGCAGGTCAGGTGCTGGCATGCAAGAGAGAGAGAGAGAGAGAGAGAGAGAGAGAGAGAGAGAGAGAAGCAACCATGCTCCATCCCCTGCCTGCCCACATCCAGAGCACCATGTGATCCTCTCTCACACCCCTATTGGCCAGGGATTGTGAACGAAGTCCATTCAAGGCATTTCTTGATCAGCAGTCCTTACTGTGTGAGCAACAACAGCAGACCAGTAGCTTGTGCTGAAGCCATGGGGGGGGGGGGGGGGGGGCTGTGAGCAGTCTGCACAGTATTCCAACCTGTAGTAAAGGAGTATAAATTCTCAATAAAAAATTTTAAAATTTGCTGCCCATGTGCCCTCCAAGGGGGTCGTCCCTGTATAGTTTTTTTTTTTTTTAATCCAGTCTCTATTTGGACAGATGGGGTAGGTATCAAAGGTACAAACTTTTTGGTCATTTTGGAAATGTCAACCATATAATTGATTTTACTTTTAATAGGTTTAACAATTTTTTCCTCTTATTTGAGAAGGAAATTTGAGAGAATTTTTTATTTTAGTTCCTTGTATTTTTTTCATTCGTGTACTTAGTAGACTGCTACTTGCCACAAACAGGAGCTGTCAAGTTACAGACAGTCAGAATGAAAAAAGAGTGCTAAAATTTTAGCTTTCAGGCAAGAAAGTTCTTCTTCCAAAATAGAAAACACACACACATTCACTCAAGTGCAACTCACACACACAGATGGCCACTGTCTCTGAGTGTTAGGGCCTGACTGTGGATTGCAACTGTGTCTGATGGGCACAGCAATCTTCTAGGGAGGGTGGTGGCTGTAGGGATAGAAGAGGAGTAGTGGAGGGTAGGGATAGCAGAGTATGGGTGGGGAAGATGATGTGCTGCCTGTGGAAACATCCAGGAACATGGTGCAGGCAGGATGGGTTGCTAGGTGCAGAGTTGACTGGCTGTGTTGGGGAAAGACCACTAGCTGCGTTGGTGGGATAGAAGGTGTGTTTAGTGCTGGAGGGGAAGGGGATAGGTACATGTAGGACAGGGAAATTTGAAAGTCAATGCCTGGAGGGGTTACAAGAGCAAAGGATATGTAGTAGATAGAGTTCCCATTTGTGCAGCTCATTGCTGGAGTCACTAGGAAAATTCCTGATGGTGCAGTCTGTGAAGCAATCATTGAAGTGAAGCACATTGTGTTGGGCAGCATGTTCTGCAACTGGGTGGTCCAGCAGAATCATGGCCACAGTTTTATATTAGTGGCCATTCAAGTGGGCTGACAACGTGTTGGTTGTCACGCTTTCATGTGAAGCAGCACAGTGGTTGCAGCTTTGTTTATAGATCATGTGGCTGCTTTCACAAATGGCCCTGCCTTTGATGGGAGACTAGAGTAGCTGGTGGTGGGAGAATGTGTGGGACAGATCATGCATCTAGGTCTACTTTGAGATATGAGCCATGAGGCAAGGGGATCGGAGTAGGGGTGAGTTGGGGATGGACCAGGATATTGCATTGGTTCAGTGGGTAGCAGAATACCAGGAGTGGTGGGAAGGATAAGTCATAGAATATTCCTCATTTCAGGGCACAATGAGAGGTAGTCAGAACCCTGGCAGAAAATGTGATCCAGTTGCTCTAGTCCTGTGTGGTCCTGAGTCATGAGGGGAGTGCTCCTTTATGGCCATATGATGGGTATGTGGGAGATGGTAGGTGACAGCAGAGACAAGGCATGGAAGATCTGTTTGTGTATGAGGTTGGATGAGTAACTTCAGCCTGTGAAGGCCTCTGAGATCTTTGGTATATCTGGAGGTGGACTACTTGTCTCTACACATGTGATGGCCATGAGTGTCTAGTCTTTATGGAAGGGACTTCTTGGTATGGAGTGGGTGGCAGCTTTCAGCTGAATAGACGAGGCATGGGAGATGTGCATCCCTGCCTATCCTCTTCCCCACTACCACCCCATCACTACATACCCCTTTTATCCCACCAACCCACTTTTTTTGCCTCTTCTCTATTCACCTCCCTCCCCCCCCCCCCCCCTCCTCCCCTGTCCACCGAGCAGAGGCTCCTGAGTCTGCACCTAACAGCCCACCCTGTGTTTGCCACATTCCGGCATGCTATGTTTCCACAGGCAGCCCACCCAACATCTTCCCTCTCCCCTAACCTGTTATTCCTTCCCCTATCCGGCCCATGCTGCCTCCTTACACTCACCACCCACCCCAGTAGATTGCTGTGCACATCAGACCCAGTCCACAGTTGAGCCCATAGTGCCTGGATACACTGTTCATGGCTTGTCTTTTGGAAGTAGGACTTTTTTGCCTGAAATGTTACTTGTCAAGTGGTCTTTCTCATTGCACCTGTCTGTAACTTGATGCCTCCTCTGTGTGGTGAGTTGCAATTATCAACATTCTATTGTATCATTCGGATACAGTTTTTGTTTAGTTGGTGTTTTTTTTAGTATGTTAAAATTTGAGTGAGAATATGAAAATACTTTCTGACCATTCTTCATTCTAATTATTTAATAAATTTTCTTGTTTATGAAGAATCTCTAATATTTGTTGTGATCTAAGGTTTCCCTGAAAATTTACTGATATTGGAGTTAGTGTTTATAGTGAGAAAACTGTTCTTAAAAATTGATTAAATTTATTAACACATATATTGAGTGTAATGATTTCATGAAGGTCATTGTAAACTTTGCCCTAGTCAACAATTTTTTAACCTCGTCTGAAGTGTAACTCAGCCTCACTGTTAGGTTAACCAATGTATATCCTGTAGTCAACTCTGTATCTTGATTTTACTATCCATTTGTCTACTTTTGACTTCCTACTTTCTTGAGGTACTCAAGTATGGAAATTTATGACTGATTGTGCCCAGTAATGAACCACATTTTCTGTCAGACTCCAGTCAAAAATGTATTTAAAATTAGTGTAAATCAATAATCCCTCCTTTTTCTTGGCAGACCACTCTATATAGTGTCAAAATTGCTCATAGAGTATTTTTATTTGCCTTACAAGAACCTAAAAAGAAAAAAAATTGAAAACATTTCATTTCCCCATGTCAGAGTAGCATTTTATGTTAGAATCTGGCTGTCTAGCAAGTACCGTGCAGAGAGAGAGGTAGAAATAAAACAACAGAATACACTGCGTGCTCCAGATATTCTCTTTCCTAGTTATTGGCAATGTTCCACATGAGCACATGGTTTCTACATTCTAACCCTCTCAATACATTTTTCTATTTGAGAAAAACTGCTATTTTTCTTTCTATAATGACTGTTGTATTTGCTGTATGTCACTCATAATGAACACTTAAATGGCTAAATGCTGTATGTACATTAACATAAAGATCAACACAAAATGCAATAAGCATACACCGAAGAGCGCAGTACAGGCAGATGTGCCAGAATGATGGTACTGGATGAAGTTTCATGTGTACACAGTCCCTTGCTACTGCATTCATCTTCACCACTACCTACTTATCTGCACATCAGTCTTAACTCCCAAGAAGCTGCTTCCATATGCTGATCTACATGGAACTAACTTATATCCATATTTTTTAATGTATTCATTTTTTATAAATATGACTAACCTAACCCTATGTATTATATAATATACACACTCATCTAGCTTATATACACTTGTGTGAAGGATATCTACTGTCTGGTTAAATGCCGTCTAAATAGACAAACAATTCTTCACATCTTCCAAGAATCAAGAGCTCATTGACTTTCCCCCTTAACATAAAATCTGATTTGGTGAACAAACACAACTGAGGATCATATTGATAAGACTGAGAAATGTGCACCAGTTGTAAATTATATTAGCATAACTATTTTTAGAGACTATTGCTCCATCATCGGGTGTTACACACTGTAACCAGAAAGGGAAGACTTGCTGTAGTACAGTAACAGTTAAAGTCTTGGCTAATGGATGCTTACTCAAATGGTTTGTCAAGTCAAGGCTGTGGAATGAGTGGACCACTTAATTGTAATATATTTAACTCATGCATGCGTTACATTAGGATCTGCAACAGAGAATACAATGATGAAGGGGGGGGGGGGGGGGGGGGAGACATGACTGAGATTTTCAATACAAACATGAGCATGCCAGAGCTGTCAGCAAAACGCCTGTCTCGCCAGCACAGATGAAACCAAATTTTGCTTAACAGCTGGGGCAAGGTTTCACAGCTGACTGTTACATGAACTTGTGTGGATGTTAAAGTAAAGTAACATGTCACTGTTAACTGAACCATCTGCTTCCATTAATATAGAAGTCAGAAAATAGAAATGAGACCTAACCATGGTACAATGCAAAAATTATGGTGGTACTACATGAAACAAATTTATACTAAAATAAAAATGCATTATCTGGGCAATAAAAATGGGCAACGGAGTGCTGGTACCATACCGTACATAGCACAGCAGTCTGTAGTGCTCATAAAGATAATAAAATGAGACATAAAAATCTATTTGAAGGCCAGGAATTGCAAAATCAAAAGTTAGGTCTAGAGTGAGCAAGCGAGCACAGACTAAAACCCTGGTGGAAGCTAAAGTATATGAAGTTAAATAAAAAACAGGTATAAAAAACAAGCATCAAAAAGTATATCATGTATGTTAAAGAGCATGGCTGTGGGTAGCTTTGAGAGATGAAGTAGTGAAGGCAGCAGAGGATCAAGTAGGTAAAAAGACGAGGGCTAGTAGAAATCCTTGGGTAACAGAAGAAATATTGAATTTAATTGATGAAAGGAGATAATATAAAAATGCAGTAAATGAAGCAGGCAAAAAGGAATACAAACGTCTCAAAAATGAGATTGACAGGAAGTGCAAAATGGCTACGCAGGGATGGCTAGAGGACAAATGTAAGGATGTAGAGGTTTATCTCACTAGGGGTACGATAGATACTGCCTACAGAAAAATTAAAGAGACCTTTGGAGAAAAGAGAACCACTTGTATGAATATCAAGAGCTCAGATGGAAACCCAGTTCTAAGCAAAGAAGGGAAAGCAGAAAGGTGGAAGGAGTATATAGAGGGTCTATACAAGGGCGATGTACTTGAGGACAATATTATGGAAATGGAAAAGGATGTAGATGACAATGAAATGGGAGATACGATACTGTCTGAAGAATTTGATAGAGCACTGAAAGACCCGAGTCGAAACAAGGCCCCGGGAGTAGACAACATTCCATCAGAACTACTGACGACCTTGGGAGAGCCAGTCCTGACAAAACTGTACCATCTGGTGAGCAAGATGTATGAGACAGGCAAAATACCCTCAGACTTCAAGAAGAATATGATAATGCCAATCCCAAAGACAGCAGGTGCTGGCAGATGTGAAAATTACCGAACAATCAGTTTAATAAGTCACGGATGCAAAATACTAATGCGAATCCTTTACAGACGAATGGAAAAACTGGTAGAAGCCGACCTCGGGGAAGATCAGTTTGGATTCTGTGGAAATATTGGAACACATGAGGCAATACTGACCCTACGACTTATCTTAGAAGCTAGATTAAGGAAAGGCAAACCTACGTTTCTAGCATTTGTAGACTTAGAGAAAGCTTCTGACAATGTTGACTGGAATACTCTCTTTCAAATTCTGAAGGTGGCAGGGGTAAAGTACAGGGAGTGAAAGGTTATTTACAATTTGTACAGAAACCAGATGGCAGCTATAAGAGTTGAGGGACATGAAAGGGAAGCAGTGGTTGGGAAGGGAATGAGACAGGGTTGTAGCCTCTCCCCGATGTTATTCAATCTGTATATTGAGCAAGCAGTGAAGGAAACAAAAGAAAAATTCAGAGTAGGTATTAAAATCCATAGAGAAGAAATAAAAACTTTGAGGTTCGCCGATGACTGTAATTCTGTCAGAGACAGCAAAGGACTTGGAAGAGCAGTTGAACGGAATGGATAGTGTCTTGAGAGGACGATATAAGATGAACATCAACAAAAGCAAAACGAGGATAATGGAATGTAGTCGGATTAAGTCGGGTGATGCTGAGGGAATTAGATTAGGAAATGAAACACTTAAAGTAGTAAAGGAGTTTTTCTATTTTGGGAGCAAACACCACAACAACATCCCCTGTGTTTTACAATGACATATTTTTGCAGTTACATTCAGTGGTATATGTGAATACTGTCTGAAAAATGTGTGGGTAACAGAATTTGTAGTAAAGAAGTAATAAAATGAGAGGTTATGTGTGATGCAGCAGTTTTCTCGCATGAGTAGTGAAAATGTCATAAGTGATAAACATTTTTCTCTTTCATCATTTTGTAGGGTGGAGGGGAGGGAATGGGCGGGGTGTCAGCAAGAGAAAGTCTCATAAAGGTTTGAAATTACATGTAAATTTGGTTTGCAAGTCACTAAGTGCTTCCAATCTGAAATACTGGATGAATATAGCCTGGCTATTTGTGTATTGTGAGCTGCATGATATTTTCACCCCTACCCTTTGAGATAAAGGTGGAGTGGTGGTTCTGTTCAGATGGTAAGTGATATACAGTTTGTACCAAGTTTGGCTGAAATTGATCAGCAGGAGGAAACATAGAACAGACCGACATACTTCCATCCTTATAGTATGTACAGATTCAAAGATTAGAGGCAGTGGCCACCGTTGATATATCAGAGAAAGCATTTTGTAAGGCATTTACTGTTAGTTGGTGTTTTTGCTGAATTTTTATTCTATTTATTTTTTTGTTTATTTTCTAGCATGAAAGAATTATTGGATACATATACATCATCTCCCGGTGATGAGGGTGTGTATCCGTACCCGCAACCGGACATTTTAAATAAAGAAATATTTGAGCTTTATGGTAGATACTTACCAAAACCTGCTGAAAACAGTGGCTGGAGAATCAAGTAAGTATTGTGAAGTGCTGAACAGCAGTATTTTTACAGAAAAGATTGTAAAATATTGATATAATACTCTAGTCGAGTTCCATCTATAATTACCTCATTCTCATTGGGATGTTACAGCAGAAACTTCCAACCATACATCCTTGTTTCCTAGTGCAGGAAGACTTAATATAGCACAAGGAATAGGAAATCAGCATTAAAAATACTGTCTCTGTGATATTCCAGTGTACAATCAAAAACAGAAAACATTTGATTGATCATAAGTGCTTGAAGTGACAGTCCATTATGTATTATGATGACTTCATTGTTACGAGAGGCATTCAATAAGTAATGCAACACATTTTTTTCTGAAAGCAGGTAGGTTTCCTTTAGGATTCCAGTGCACCATATTATTCCCCACTCTTTGGCTGCAAAGCCAAATTTTTGAACATAATATCTGTCTAATGCGATGGCCTTACGCCACCTTACTGAGGGGACCTGTATGCTCACATGGCATCATTTTACTGGTCGATGTCAGAGACAATGGCTTGCTGCATCAATAACCTCCCATCGTACACATACTGCTTCCCGTAGAGAGCACCTTTCATTGGTCCAAACAGATGGAAATCAGAAGGTGTGAGATCCAGATTATAGGATGGATGAGGAAGAACAGTCCAATGAAGTTTTATGAGCTCCTCTCTGGTGTGTAGACTTATCTGAGGCCCCATGTGGTCATGGATAAGGAGAAGTTTGTTTACATTTTTGTGGTGATAACCACACTGAAGTCATTTCTTCAATTTCCTGAGGGTAGCACTGTACCCTTCAGAGTTGATCATTGTACTATGGTGGAGGACATCAAACAGAATAACTGCTTCAGAGTCCCAGAAGACTGTCACCATGACTTTACATGTCGAGGATGCAGCTTTGAACTTTTTCTTTGGAGGAGAGATGGTGTGACGCCACTCCGTGGATTTCCATTTTGTTTCTGGTTTGAAGTGATGAACCCATGTTTCATCATCTGTAATGATGTTCATCAAAAAATTGTCATTAATAGCCTCATAACTTGAAGCATTTGTTTACAGATGTTCCTTCATTGTTCTTTATGGTTTTCTGCTGGGTGATGAGAAATGCAGTGGGCACATGCTTTTACGTACCCCAACTGGTGCGGGAGAATATCAGCACTACCAACAGAGACATCCAATTGTGCAGCAAGATGTTTAATTGTGACCCATTGATCAATTTGAATGAGAGTGCTCATAAGTTCCAGGAGTAATAGCTTTCTGTGGCCAGCCACCACCTGGGAGATCAGACCGGTTTGCACGACATTGGTACAATGGTGACAGGCACCACTCCCAATGACTCACCATGCTTTTGTTCACTGCCAAGTCTCCATAAACATTCTGCAAGCCTCTAAATATCTATAATACTCTGGTTTTTCACTAAAAGAGACTCAGTAATGGCTACATCTTCAACTTTTGTTTTCCTGCCGTCATCAGTTCCATGCAATATTACAGTATGTTGATTATTTTTACTTTTGGGCCATCTAACAACAACTGATTGAAATGGGATTTTCATGCCGTGTGTGTTTCACTTTTATTCTGTGCAAGGCATCTTCAGTGGCAGGTTTCATCAGTGTTGTTCTACATGTTGTGTTTTTGTTCCATTTGTGGCACTGCTCCTACGCTGTGAAGTCTGAAAAACAAAATTTCAAATGGTAATTATAAGAAGGAGAATAGTACCAAAAATGGAACAAAAACACAACATGTAGTACAACATTGATGAAACCTGCCACTGAAGGTGCCATGCAAAGAATAAACAATTTCCACGCTATATACATATAAATGCCATGCAAAGAATAAACAATTTCCATGCTATATACATATAAATGCCATGCAAAGAATAAACAATTTCCATGCTATATACATATAAATGTATATAGCATGGAAATTGTTTTATTCAGTGGTAATGAGATGGTCCAAAAGCAAAAATTATCAACACAGCATAAAATCAATGATAGCTGTCTACTTGGAACACACCTCTGTTACAAACGGCATTTTGAGGCTATGTGTGGAGCCACCGTCTATCAGAACTTCATGAAACTGTAGGAGCTGAAGCAGGATTATTCCAAAATGCCCAACAACAAATTCTGCATTTTTTCCACCAAAATGGGCAAAGAAAAAAAAGGTGTTGCACTGCTTATGGAATGCCCCTCGTAAATGTAATATCTGTAGTTTAAACCAACAAAAATAAAATGGTGAAAATGATTGTTTCTTAAATGTGACCAGAAATAATTTTATCGTCTGTGGTAGTGGTGCAAATAATTTTTTGGGTATTTTTCTGCTTTTGACAAAAGATATGTTTCTGTTTATCCAACTTGACTGATTCCATTTTTACATACAATATTGTGATAATGGACCTAACTGTAATTTCTACCTGTTGCAGGCAATGATCTTATGTGTACTCCACCTTTATGTTTCTGTCTAGTTTATTAAATGCTTATATAATAATGTATGGAAAGTTCTGGTTGAGAATTACAAATTATTTAGGAATAAGGGAGATGACTCACCAAAAGGCAGAAGCTCTATGTTTTGATAGGTCCACAAACAACAGGTACAGAGCTTGGGTAGCTTTCAGAGTGCACTTCCTTTTTCAAGCTTGTGTGAGAAACATACACACACACACTCACTCATATGCACATGCCTGTCTCCCTACATTGTGCTCAACAAACTGCCAGATCTTTCCTGGCCTAAGATGAATGTACTGGGGTGAGGTGGTGTTGAGTGGGGTGAGGGATGGAAAGAGGCGGAAGGCAGGACAGGGGTTGGGGAAAGCGGCTTGTGGAATAGTGGGGAGGCATCTGTGGGCTGGCTAGAGGTGCAAGTAGAGAGGGCAGGCAGCAGACTGCTGGGCACGTGATTTCATAGTGCGGGGCTTGAGATGACTGCACATATCTAGCTGATGTGGGTACACATACTGGGTGGGGTTGGTGCGGTAAGGAATGGTGCACGGATGCACTTTTGCACATGCGTACGTGCGCGCGCGCACACACACACACACACACACACACACACACACACACACACACACACACACACACACTATTGGGTGAGCTCCCATCTGTGCAGCTCAGAAAAGCTGGTAGTCATGGGGAGGATTCAGGTGGCATTGGTTGTGAAGCAGCCATTGAAATCTCATTTTTGTGCTCTGCTGCATGTTGTGCCTCTGAGTGGCCCACCTTGGTTTTGGCAACAGTTTTGCAGTGGCCATTCATTCTAGTTGACAGCTGGTTGGTTGTCATACCAACGTAAAACGCTGTGCACTCCTTGCAGCAGAGCTGGCATATAACATGGCTCCTTTCACAGGTGGCCCGGCCTCTGATGGGGTAGGATAAGCCTATGACAGGACTGGAGTATGTGATGCTGGGTGGGTGGATTCCACAGGTCTTGCGTCTGGGTCTTCCGCAATTGTGTGACACCTGGGGCAGAGGACTGGGGAAGGGGGTGGCATAGGGATGGTCTAGGACATTTTGGAAGTTGAGTGGTCAGTGGAACACCACTTTGGGAGTGGTTGGTAGTATTTTGGATGGATGTCTCTATTTCAGGCCACGATGACAGATAATCAAAGCCCTGACAAAAGATGTGGTTCAGTCGTTCCAGTTCAGTGTGTTATTGGGTGACAACGAGGGTGCTTCTTGTGATTTGTTCTTGGAATGCATTTGAGGATCATGTGTGTGGGAGCATCTGGCACAGGAGATATGTTTGTGAATTAGATTAGAGGTATTCCTGTTGGCAAAGGCCTTTGTGAGGCTTTCAGTATATTGGGTAAGGAAGTCATCATCACTGCAGATGCAGCTACCATGGATGGCCAGGCTGTATGAGAGGGATTTCTTAGTGTGGAGGGGTTGGCAGCTGCCAAAGTGCAGGTACTGTTGGTGATTGGTGAGTTTGATGTGGACCAAGGTGTGGATGGAGCCATCTGACAGGAGGAGATCAAGATTTAGCAAGACGGCACAACGGGTGGAGGATCACCAGGTGAAGTGGATGGTAGAGAAAGTGTTGAGATTGTGGGGTAATGATAAAATGTCCTAGTCTGGGTCCATATTATAAAGATGTCATCAATAAACATGAACAGACCAGCAGTTTGGTGTTTTGGGAAGCTAGAAATGTTTCCTGTAGTAGACCAGGAAGATGGCATAGGGGAGGGGGCCATATTGGTGCCCATGGCTGTGCTACAAATTTGTTTATATAACTTCCAACATAACCTCCATTCCCTGCTGAAATCCTTAGGCCCTTCCCAGAACCTCTCCCCTGATTCCATCTCCATACTCACCCCAACAACAGCCCACATCCCACATTCTACCTGCTTCCCAAAATCCACAAATCCAATCCTGGGCACCCTATTGGGCCTAATTACAGTGCCCCCATTGAAAGAATCTCAGTCCTTGTCAATAAACATTTCCAAGCATTTGTCTTAAACCTAGCCTCCCACATTCAAGATACCAACCACTTCCTCAACCAGCTCTCCACCATCCCCACACCCGTACCTCCCAGATTAATGCTTGTCTCTGTTGATGCAACCTCCCTATACACCTTTCCTAATGCCCAAGGCCTTGCTGTGATTGAATACTACCTCTCCCAGTGTCCTGTGGATTCCAAACCCACCACTTCATCCCTTGTACACCTGACCAACTACATCCTAACCCACAACTACTTCATCTTTGAGGGGAAGGTATACAAACAAATTCATGGCGCAGCCATGGGCACCCACATGGCACTGTCCTATGCCAACTTCTTCTTGGGCCATGGAGAGGAAACATTTCCTAGCTTCCCAAAACCCCAAAATCATGGTCCGATGACATCTTTGTAATCTGGACCCAAGGCCAACACACCTTATCCTCATTCCTCTCCAACCCCAACACCTTCTCTCCCATCCACTTCAGCTGGTCCTCCTCTATCAATCATACCACCTTCCTAGATCTCGATGGCCTCCTTTCAGATGGCTCCCCCACAACTTGGCCAACATTAGACCCACCAATCACCAACAGTATCTGCACTTTGACAGCTGCAACCCCCTTCCACACAGCCTGGCTCGGCTACCCATCGTTGATGCATTTGCAGTGATGAAAACTCCATCACCCATTGTGCTCAAAGCCTGACGAAGCCCTTTGAAGACAGGCAATATCCTCCAGAAATAATTCACAAGCAGATCTCCCATGCCATATCCTCACAAATACCTGATCCTCACATCCATCCCAAGAACCAACCACAAAGAAGCTCCCCCCTGGTCACCGCATATCACCTGGGACTGAAACAACTGAACCACGTTCTTCATCATGGGTTTAATTATCTATCATCTTGCTCTGAAATGAGGGGCATCCTACCCAAGATACTTCTATCCCCTCCCAAAGTGGTGGTCTGCTTCCCACCCAACCTCAACAACAACCTAGTCCATCCCTGTGCCACTCCCAACCCCAGTCCCCTGCCACAGGGATTGTACCCTTGTGGAAAACCCAGATGCAAGACCTGCCCAATCCACCCACCCAGCACCACCTACTCCAGTCCTGACATAGACTTAGCCTACCCTATCAGAAGCCAGGCCACTTGTGAAAGCAGCCATTTTAGATACCAGTTCCACTGCAACCACAGCACAGTGTTTTACATTGGTATGACAACCAACCAGCCATCAAACTGTTGCCAAAAACAAGGTGGATCACCCGGTGGCAGAACATGTAGCAGTGGACACCATATGAGATTTCAATGGCTGCTTCAAAACCTGTACCATTTGGACTCTCCCCACCAGCAGCTTTTCTGAGCTGCGTGGATGGGAACTATACTAACAGCACATCCTTCGCTTCTATAACCTTTTTGGAATAAACCTAAGATATAAAAAAAAGGGAGGAAGGTTTATCTGTTTAGCAAGAGTAATAGAAGGCAGATTTCAGACTACCTAACAGATCAAAACGAAAATTTCTGTTCCGACACTGACAATGTTGAGTGTTTATGGAAAAAGTTCAAGGCAATCGTAAAATGCGTTTTAGACAGGCACGTGCCAAGTAAAACTGTGAGGGACGGGAAAAACCCACCGTGGTACAACAACGAAGTTAGGAAACTACTGCGAAAGCAAAGAGAGCTTCACTCCAAGTTTAAACGCAGCCAAAACCTCTCAGACAAACAGAAGCTAAGCGATGTCAAAGTTAGCGTAAGGAGGGCTATGCGAGAAGCGTTCAGTGAATTCAAAAGTAAAATTCTATGTACCGACTTGACAGAAAATCCTAGGAAGTTCTGGTCTTACGTTAAATCAGTAAGTGGCTCGAAACAGCATATCCAGACACTCCGGGATGATGATGTCATTGAAACAGAGGATGACGCGCGTAAAGCTGAAATACTAAACACCTTTTTCCAAAGCTGTTTCACTGAGGAAGACCGCACTGCAGTTCCTTCTCTAAATCCTCGCACAAACGAAAAAATGGCTGACATCGAAATAAGTGTCCAAGGAATAGAAAAGCAACTGGAATCACTCAACAGAGGAAAGTCCACTGAACCTGACGGGATACCAATTCGATTCTACACAGAGTATGCGAAAGAACTTGCCCCCCTTCTAACAGCCGTGTACCGCAAGTCTCTAGAGGAACGGAGGGTTCCAAATGATTGGAAAAGAGCACAGGTAGTCCCAGTCTTCAAGAAGGGTCGTCGAGCAGATGCGCAAAACTATAGACCTATATCTCTGACGTCGATCTGTTGTAGAATTTTAGAACATGTTTTTTGCTCGAGTATCATGTCGTTTTTGGAAACCCAGAATCTACTATGTAGGAATCAACATGGATTCCGGAAACAGCGATCGTGTGAGACCCAACTCGATTTATTTGTTCATGAGACCCAGAAAATATTAGATACAGGCTCCCAGGTAGATGCTATTTTTCTTGACTTCCGGAAGGCGTTCGATACAGTTCCGCACTGTCGCCTGATAAACAAAGTAAGAGCCTACGGAATATCAGACCAGCTGTGTGGCTGGATTGAAGAGTTTTTAGCAAACAGAACACAGCATGTTGTTATCAATGGAGAGACGTCTACAGACGTTAAAGTAACCTCTGGCGTGCCACAGGGGAGTGTTATGGGTCCATTGCTTTTCACAATATATATAAATGACCTAGTAGATAGTGTCAGAAGTTCCATGCGGCTTTTCGCGGATGATGCTGTAGTATACAGAGAAGTTGCAGCATTAGAAAATTGTAGCGAAATGCAGGGAGATCTGCAGTGGATAGGCACTTGTTGCAGGGAGTGGCAACCGTCCCTTAACATAGACAAATGTAATGTATTGCGAATACATAGAAAGAAGGATCCTTTATTGTACGATTATATGATAGCGGAACAAACACTGGTAGCAGTTACTTCTGTAAAATATCTGGGAGTATGCTTGCGGAACGATTTGAAGTGGAATGATCATATAAAATTAATTGTTGGTAAGGCGGGTACCAGGTTGAGATTCATTGGGAGAGTCCTTAGAAAATGTAGTCCATCAACAAAGGAGGTGGCTTACAAAACACTCGTTCGACCTATACTTGAGTATTGCTCATCAGTGTGGGATCCGTACCAGATTGGGTTGACGGAGGAGATAGAGAAGATCCAAAGAAGAGCGGCGCGTTTCGTCACAGGGTTATTTGGTAACCATGATAGCGTTACGGAGATGTTTAATAAACTCAAGTGGCAGACTGCAAGAGAGGTGCTCTGCATCACGGTGTAGCTTGCTGTCCAGGTTTCGAGAGGGTGCGTTTCTGGATGAGGTATTGAATATATTGCTTCCCCCTACTTATACCTCCCGAGGAGATCACGAATGTAAAATTAGAGAGATTAGAGCGCGCACGGAGGCTTTCAGACAGTCGTTCTTCCTGCGAACCATACGCGACTGGAACAGGAAAGGGAGGTAATGACAGTGGCACGTAAAGTGCCCTCCGCCACACACCTTTGGGTGGCTTGCGGAGTATAAATGTAGATGTAGCCCTCCCACCCCCGACCCAATAGTGTGTGTGGGTGGGGGGGGGGGGTGAGGGGGGGGGGGGCGAGCAAGCTCGCATATTTTTCCCACAAGCTTAAAAATGGAAGCGCATTCTGAAAGCTAGCCAAGCTCTGTACCTTTTGTTTTGTGTATCTATTGACGATGCAGTAATTATGCCTTTCAGTGAGTCCCCTCCTTTATTCCTAAATAATTCATAATTTTTAAGTGGTAACAATAACAGATATTTTGCATCCATTTGACAGGTATGTCACACTCTTACTTTCCTAAATACGTAGTATCTGTAAAACGTTTACCATATTTGTAACACTTGAGGTATATGGAATTCAAAGTAATACCTTCCTGCATTCGTTTATGACATTGTTTGTACAATAAATGAAAAGCTTTTTGCATAAATAGACAAAAATACCCATTACTGTATTATTACATGATTGAAGAACGGAATGGCTACATAAAACTAATTGCAGGTAAGGCAATGTCAGACTGACATTTACTGGAAGAATACTCAGGAAATGCAGTCCCCCAACAAAGGAGGTTGCTAACTATCCGCTTGTTCGAACAATACTCGAATATTGCTTATCAGTCTAAGATCTGTACTACCAGACAGGACTGGGAGAAGAAATACAGAAGATCCTAAGAAGAGCAATGACTTTTTTGCAGGCTTATTTAGAAAGTATGAAAGCACCACACAGGTGCTCAGCCAAACCCAGTGGCAGACACTGCAAAAGAGACATTTACCATCACACTGTGGTTTCCTATTAAAATTCTGAGAGAGTACATTCCTAGAAGAGTCAATCAGTACAGTAAAACCCCTTTTAACGAATCTCAGGGGACCAAAAAATTTGTTCCTTAAAAGAAGGCTTTCCTTAAATAATGGTTTAGGTCAAAACGCACTAATTAAGCATTCCAGAATCAAAATTGGAACCTAGGCTATTTAGGCCATATAAATACTCCATAATCACAAACTCACCTTGTGCTGCATACAAAAATACAGTGAACATGAAAATGCTTCTTGCCAAATTTATAGATATTTTGGATGTTAGGTCACATCAAAAGTCATCAACTGGTATCTTAATTTAAAAGGAGAAAACTTTATTTAGCTAATGGCACTCAATGAATTAGATACCACAATAATGAATAAAACTGCTATACTGTCTTTATTTCTGAAAAAAATCGAGAAGAGTAGTCGGCTGCTTCCTTCCAGCACAGCGTATGCCTAGAAGTTGTTGTTTCAGCTGGTTAATACTGTTAAAAACTGACTCATCTACAACGAAGGATGAGAAATACCTTCTAACAGTCTCAAGTACTTCCACAGCTGCATAAAAACTTGGTGTTGGTGAGTCCACATCTTCATCATCATCCTCGTCACCACCGCTGTCACCACCAATTTCAGTTTTTTCACCAATATCAGGAGAAAACAGCTCACTCATGTCCATAGTGGGTGTAGAAGAAAAGTACATTATCATCACACAAAATAAAATCTTTGAATGTCTCAGTCTCAGGAACATCTATAACATTCCAATCTTCTTCAGGGATATCGTCCTCCACAAACGATGTTGCACCACAGCAAAGTATAACTTTTCCAATGCTCCACTCTTTCATTGCCCACAGATGCACTTTCTCCACTTAAATTTTGGATTGAGAGATTGTGATGTTTTTTAAAATGTTCTAGCCAGCCATTAGATGCACTGAAGTTTTCATATCCCATCCTCAGTGCAATTTCTAGTGTCTTCTCAAGGACACATTGGCACCTATGGGAATATTTGCAGCTCTTATTCCCTGAAACCAGTCTAATAGAGCAGTTTCTACGGCTTTGAAAGACGACTCACGAATATTCTTCCGTTTTGATGAACATGAACTGCGTGCTTCTAAATTTAATAAAGCCTCCTTATTTTTTATTATTCTGCACAAAGCTGATGGCGCCAAATCGTATTTCTTTGCAACATCGCATAATTTCATACAGGTATTGCAATTCTCTTCAAAATCCCGAATAATTGTTAGCATCTGCTGTATCATCAGTTTTCTTCATTTGCTGGCCATATTACACATAGAAAAACACTATTGTAAGTAGACTACACAACTACAGTATATATTTTATGCTTTTACTTTATAGCGTCAGACATGACGGCTGGAGTACGGTAGTGCAGAAGAATTGTGTTTTCAAATCATCTGTTGAACATTCATCAGTCTCTATAACTTCACAACTATCGTTACGAGACCAATATCTGAACGCTAATGTGGACATCAATTTTAAGAATGCAAATGGTCAAAGCCTCACGTTAAGATTTGTTGTCCGAAAACAAGAAGTGCAGCTGCAGACCGTATTTTAATTTGCGAATTGTAACACACTTATTCCTTAAAAGCGGGATTTAATAGAAAGTGTGATTCGCTAAAACCGAATTTCAGCAACACTGTTTTTATGGCGTTATCTCCGGGACCAACGAAAGTATTCCTTAAAAGCGGGATTTCCTTAAAAGCGGGTTCGTTAATATGGGGTTTTACTGTATTTTGCTTCCTTGTACACATATCTTACAAAAGGACCATGTAGACAAAATTAAAGAGATTTGAGCTCACATGGATGATTGCTAGCAGTCATTCTTCCCATGAACCATCTCCAACTGGACCAGGAAAAGGGGAAAGTGGCAGTGGTACAAAAAGTACTCTCCACCACACAGTGAAAGAGGGCTTGTAGAGTATGGATGTAGATGTAAATTTTCAGTCCACTCATATTTGTCAGAAAGTGACTTCAGCTGTGAGGTTCAGAACCCATCACTTCTGAAAATTTCTGAAACAGTGCCTCTTGAGTTAGGTTTTTACCAGCAGGAATAGGTTGAAATCAGCATATGCAAGATTGAGAAGCTGGGATGGGTGATCCAGTGTTACATTCTTGGCAAAGTAAATTTAAACTGCTATGCAAGTACATTGTGAAGCAGAAACACCAGTTTATTCTCTAACCATATGTATGTACTTCGTTACCTTAACAGTTTGTAAGCTGTGGATAATGGCTGCATAAAGTCCCATTGTCACAATTTAAACCTCTGAGTTTAATCCATAGTTAAAGACATTTTGTCCACAGTTGTATGGCAAATAACAGTTTTAAATGGCAATCATGATCTTGTCATCAGCCATTTCAGTGGGATTGCTTGCTGTTGACATGCAAACTTCCCTCTGGTCAAGGGAAAAAAATGGTTCAAATGGCTCTGAGCACTATGGGACTTAACATCTGTGGTCATTAGTCCCCTAGAACTTAGAACTACTTAAACCTAACTAACCTAAGGACATCACACACATCCATGCCCGAGGCAGGATTCGAACCTGCGACCGGAGCGGTCACGCGGTTCCAGACTGAAGCGCCTAGACCGCACGGCCACACCGGCCGGCAGTCTGGTCAAGGGACAAAATTTTGGAAAAGATGTAAACAAACTTTATGCTTATTCAAAACTTCATATAATAATTGATCATTTTAGATAAGTGTGGTTGGATATACTGACAAGTAGGCTTAGTGTTTTCATCAGTCATGGAAACGGCCATGTGTCTATTGTAGAGTCATCTGTAGTGCTTGTGATGTGTTCAATTAACTAATTTTTATTGTCATTTCTCTGTGGTTTTTCATTATCTCATTTAAGTAGGTTCTCCAACATCTGCAATGACTCAAAATGTTATTTTCATAAGAATATTTTAAGAAAATCAAATGTTGGCACATTTTGTGTTAATGAACTTTTAAAATCTGACAATGTAAGAATATTGTCAGCCGCAGTTCCAGTTATTTGATAAATGGGAATTGGGAACTTCTTGTAATCTTTCCCTGGTAGACTTCACTTTTAAAAATGGACTGGGATTTTTGTGTGCGTATTTCATTTTCATTTATTACAAAAAAATATTATAGTATTTTGGGTCTCTCACACTGGTCAGGGTATAAGACCATTACTTAGAAGAAGGTGCATGTGAATCCCGTCCCAGTCATCCCAGTTCCTGTTTTCTGTGGTTTCTCAAATTCCATCAGTCTCTCTGTTCCTTGGCTAGGTCCATGTAATCCCTTTCTCCTTCCTTGCCTAGTTAGCTGATAATGAATCTGTAGCAAGCTCACTGTCCATTTAATGTTAAAACCTTAAATTATTATTATTATTATTATTATACTGTTATACAGAGCTGTAGACAGTTTCTCTTTTTCCATTGTGATAAGTAATTGAAGTGTATCATATGATCATATTCTGGGTTGCTACATACACACTGAATTTTCTTTTACCTTTGATGTTTCAGTCATTATTTATTCCATGTAAACGGAACAATTCTGGAGATAGGAGCAAAGCTCAGAGATCCAGGGACAGAAATACTGTTGGGATATTTGTCACTATACCCATATGGGAGACGTTACCGATTATAGTGTGTTCAAAGTAAGTAAGTGCTACAAGATTTTGGTGAACATATATCTGTGCTCTTGCAAGTCACTGAATTTAAGTCTACAGAACCATGTGTCAATGTAGAAATTACTAACAAATATGTATTGATTGGAAAGACAAGTTAGGCATGAATTGAACAAAAAAAAAGTGTAGGAAAACAAAAGAAAGCGGAGAAATAAAGTAAGCTGCAAGTAAAAGATGTTATTAAAGAGCTTACCACTGAGAACCCAAAAACTGTTATTAATGACTGGTTGCAAATCCAGATATGGATCTTCTTTTGTACCCAGTGCTCAAACTATTATTAGTAAAAGCTACTGTGATCCTTACAATGATTTCATTAATAAGCGATTCAGGATCACAGTGTTCCAATTTCTTTTCTTTATGTCACTACTCAAGAAGAGAGGGAGAGAGAGATAGAAAAGGATAACTTTTTTAGTGTACAAATTTAATTTTTTTAGAAGCAACTACAGTAGTTTGTTAATTTTAACTAATTAGTTATTTGTATTTTCTGTTCCAGTGATACCAGACATTTTGAGCCCGTAACCAAAGATTTTTGAAAGTAGAAGTAATAGGTGACAAGAAGTCAAGAGAATAAGAATTATCTGTTGTAACTGTAGTGCTTTATCAGTGACCATAAAATTTTATGTATGAAGAATGGATTGTGAAATAAGATGATTGTCATATCCAGTATAATTTGGTCTGTAATATTATTATTGTCTTTTCCCATTATTTTGTTGCTGGTCATGAAACATCAAATTATCAATAGTTTATTTTTGTATGTCTTTAAAATTGTCTTTTAATGGCATTTCAACTGTGTGTGGAACCAACAGGAAGTCAGTTACATGAAATTACCTAATGAAAGGGTCCATGTCTTGAGTGTACTGCAGTTCATATCAGCAAAACATGACATGTTACTGTGACATACATATCAAAAAGTGTGATTTCAATGTAATGGGTAAAAATGTTGGGGATATAATTTTATAGAGGATAAGTAGAAAGAAGAATACAGTTATTCTTATATTATGAAATGTACGCTATTTTTATTATATATTTGTTATTGACAGTGAAGTATATTTTATCTTGGCTTACAGGTTGTATTAAAAAAGTAAAAAAAGGAAGTTATTGAGAGATGTTGAGAATCTGAGAATCCCCCTAGTCACTAGAAAGATAATGAGAATCATAGCATTTGCAAACCCTCTTTTGTGATACTGCATTGCTACATTTCCTCTTCATTCCTTTGTTCTTTCTCCAAACATTGAGACTTCTTAAAGGTATACAAGTTTGCAATGTCCACAACCATTTTTTGTAAAAGAGAACAACACCATTGTGTTCTGTAATGTATTTGCTGCTGCTCATGTTGCTGTTTGGGACATGTTTTGTAAGAAAAATCACGCCTGAATTAATCATTATATTCTGTAAATAAAAGGTGAGTTAAGGAAATATCTCCAGGAAGAAAGAACCAAAGGGATAAAAAGACCATACTGTACTTATTTTATTTACATATTTTGAAAATGGGTCACACTAAAATTTTAAAGAGGGTTATGTTCTTTTCTTTCATATTTATTTAGCTGCCTCTTACATTACTTCAAGAGGTCCACCCCTGGTCTAGGGTAGTGCCTTTGACTGCTAATCAAAACATCCTAGGTACCTTGTTTGAACTCTGTCACTGCTTAAATTTTGAATAAAGGTCCTCAGCAATGACAGCCAAAGACTTCCGGCATAAGAAGTCACGCTCATTCTGCCAATGGCCTTGTCAGGCACAACTGAGGATTGATCAGAGTTTTAGGCCACACTCTTGCCCGTGGGGTGGGAAACTGCCCCCTAAAGGCAGAGGAATCAGTAATGATCAACAACATGAGGATGCAGAAGACAGTGGAATCCACTACATTAAAGACACGCAATGGGTGTCCACAGGACATGTTGCTTGCAATTGAAAAAGTGTCATCATCTCTCCATTGGCAATAAATTCTGGATTGGCCCACTTTTTGGAGGCCCAGGAGGGCGGAGACAAGGGGAAGGTGACATGAGAAAAAGATGGAATAACCAATGACAGGATAACATTCTACAAGTGAGAGCATAGGGTTCAGAAAAGTCCCTTTTTTATGGCAGGGAGGACAGAAAGAAACCAAGTTTTAAGAGAGGTTAGGACTGAGACAAACGTTCGGTTTGAGAAGGAACCCAAAAAACATAATTCTAGCTTATTACATCAGCATAAACAGCTATTGGTTAAGAATGTTCAACAATCAGCAGAAATTTCAGCTCTACCCAATTTTAACTCAGTCAGTGGGAAATGTCAGCTGTCTTTTTGCATAAAAATATTTGAGGACTGAGAAATAAAATTAATGAATTAATTATCTGCATAGATGAATAAGAGTCCTCAAACCCAGCTGACATAATTTGCCTTTCTGAACATCATGTGACAGAACTTTTAAGTGTTACAGGATTTAGGTTAGCATGTCACTTCTGTAGAGCAGAAATGGAGGAAGGAGGAGTTGCCACATTCACCAGGAACTGTCATTAATTTAAGAACAGAGACATTCATAAATTTTGCTTGGAACAGGATATGGAAGCATGTGCAACAGAAGTAGATTTTCACAAAAGATCCTTCATAATATTAAGTGTATATTGAGCACCTGCAGGTAACTTTAATCTGTTCGTAAACCACCTTGAAGCTGTACTGGCCCATTTAACAACCAAAAACGAAGAAGTAGTGGTTGCTGGTGACTTCAGTGTAGATTTCCTTACAGACTGTCCCAATAAGAACTTATCTGAGTTAGTTACACTATCATTCAACGTAATTCCCACTGTAAAGTTCCCCACTAGGGTAGCCAATTGCTCACAAACACCCATTGATAATAACTTTATAGAAAAGTGCAATGAACAAAATTATATTACAAAACCAATAGTAAATGGCCTCTCAGACCATGACATGCAGTTCCTTCTGTTAAATGTTAATACTGAACAGAATATAAAATCTGTTAAATCCGAGCTCAAGAGGGTAATCAATAAGCCAAAAATTGATTATTTTGGGACACTCCTCGGAGACATTCACTGGACTGATGTTTGCAGTGCTCATGGCACGAATGAAAAATATAACACTTTTGCTAATAAAGTGCTTACCTTATTTGAACACTGTTTTCCCCAAAAACTAACCAAGGTTAGAGTAAAATCTACAAAGAAGCCATGGACCACCCGAGGAATAGAGGTATCTAATATTCACTGAAATCGAACACTTCCCTTGACCTATATAGGTCAACAGAAACTACCGATACCAAATCATGAAACCCAAAACTACAACCACGTCCACAATCATCACTACCTCAAAAAGCACAACAAACCAACAAAACTGGAATCAAACACTTCCCTTGACCTGTTATCCTTACGACATCTCCACATGTAGCTGTCCCTGATCAGAGACACTGGAACTTTAGTAAGCCTCATTTCTTCACAACACACTGAACACTTCATGACTTCAGCCAACAGGCCGAATAGCTGAAGAAATTTTATTAGAGACAATGTACTGTCCCCCACCATCGCCGACAACCAAAAACTGTTGACATTGTCAGTCATATCCATACCTACAGACATAAACAAAGCAATTTACCAAAATTCACACACGATGAACAGAAAAAAAACTACAATAACGTCGACATAACAAAACCAAAATCGTTGACTCACTGAAAAATATTCCACTGAAAGCACAGTCACCACCGATACCACACACGTGCAATGCTACCACGCAAATGAACCTCATATGCCACATAACACGCTAACCATAAACACACCACCAGAGAGAACCACCGACCACAACAATACGTCACCTATAAACACGCCACACATGCAAACTAAAACCAAAAACATCACACAACACATAAACACACCTCCAGAGAGCACCACCGATCACATCAAAATGACACCTACAAACACTCCACTCTCGCAAACTAAACTCTGCGCCGTTGTGACGTCACACACCACAACAGCCTTACGTCACAGGTCAAAGCTGACGGGTGGAATTGGACGCTTGGGTTGACCCACTCACCCTGTCGGTACAGCCGTGAAAACAGAGAGTAAGAATCTGGGTCTTAAGTCGCAGAATGAAATTGGAGTATGACCGTAGTGATGCTCCATAACGATTCCGAAACTGTGCGACGCTGCATAACGATTCCGAAACAGTGCGACTAAGTTGCACGACCACCCTATTCTGACGAAGACCAGATCAAGAATCCCCTGCACCCGTGCAATGCATGATCAAAACCAATGTTACTCAGCTCTCCACTACCATCAAAAAACCGCGAATCAGCATTCAGTGATGATTCCAAAATTCCCCACACTATCTCAGAATATCATTTGCACCAATAGTGATTGTTCCCTCCAATTTCGAGCAGGGCTTTATGACGTCAACTGGCCTCAGTTTAAGTTGACTAATCATACCCCTGCTATTTAGATGAGGGCACAGAACTTTCCATTTGACTGGCTACGAAAACAACATGCCTAGACCACCGGCCATCTGGCACCAGACAGTCGCGCCCAGCAGGGCACAGTCCACAAGTTTTCTCAGAATCATGAGGACAATACAGTCAGTCAGTGCCAGCAGTCTTCGTTCCAGACACACCGGAACGGTAAACACACAAACTGTGGCGACACTCAGACGGCTTGCACGTCGTTTCGCCCTGTATACAATAGGCGAAACTCAGGTGAAGTCAGTCACCCCACTAAGCGCTCAAGCCCATTGATGTACGATCCTCTCTGTATTCGCGGAAATGCAGCCGCCTACGGAAACGCAGTGTGCTGCGTCCTCTGGTGCTCGCCTCGCAATGGGCCACCCAGGGAAGTAACAGAGGAAACTAAAAGCAAGACCACATTCAGTTACCAACACGCATAGCAATCAGTTGAAAAGTACTATAAGCTCTCAGTACGAATACTCTCATTAGAATAACCTTGTTCGGCGTGTTACCGCCATGCAGTGACAAAAAACATTAATAAAACTGATGGAAATGAGAGGTGACATGCAAAAGAAGGCATGGAACCTCTCACATGCTCACCTATTTAAACATATAAATTCAACTGTGACACATTTTTAGAAAGCTGAAAATAATTTGAAGTCATTGTTCATTCATGGCTTTCAAGTGACTCATAATAGTAAGAACATTTGGCAATGTTATAATTGGAAAGTACACTTAAGTTAATTGCATTTTTGAGAATTTGTATTGGGGATGAAACTACAAACACTGTTTTTGCACTTTTTTACAGCATTATTTTAACATTTAGGACAAATACTGGTTTTAATAAATTGTAGTAATTTATTGGTAAGCAGCCTGGCACCAGTCTACATTGAGAGAAATGCTCATCATAATAAAATAAGAGATATCAAAGCTCGCATGGACAAATTTAAGTGTTCATTTTTCTCACATGCAATTCGAGAGTAGAATGGTAAAGAAATAGTTTGAAGGTTGTGCCTCTGCCAGGCACTTTGAGTTACAGAGTGATCATGTAGATATAGATGTAGATATTTTAATCATGTAGGCACACATACTTGACAAAGACATATCCAAAAGGGAAGTAAAATACTGAGTAAACTAAGTAATCGTAAACTGTAAGGACTGATCTAAAAAATATGCTCGAAAGTGTGTTTTAATGTGAAGGAATAATATTGAGTTTGGCCTTGTGAGAATGTAAGTTTAGTAAGGAAAATAATTTAACAGACATTAGAGGTTATAAAGTTACTGTAATTAATAATGTAAATTAAGTTACATGAAAGCTTTTGTCTTGCGGGGAATATGTGGTGTAACATGGGATTCCTTCCCCTCTTATCCTCTTAGGCCAACAAAAGATGCTTGTGAGAAGTGAAAACATGGTTTAGGTAGGTATTAAGTATGGAACGTCACATTGTGCATGATCTTATTTAATGTATGTGCAGATGAAGTGTAAGTCATGTCATCTCTGAACATCGGCAAGGCACAACTGTGAGTAAACCATTCTGCCTGCTATGGTGGGGTTCTTCCTCTTTGCACATTGCAGCTTGGTTGTCTCTTGAAGGTCAAGAAACAAAGATGGCATGCAAAAGAATGTGAATGATGATAAACAATTGAAAAATAATTATAAGATCTATCATGTGATCGACTGATAATTTCAAAGCAAGACACACATGTTGTAATAGTCTGTCATGAGCTATAAGATTTGTTCACCAATTGTTGTGATTGGAGGTGTATACAAGAAACAGTGGATGTAAAATACACAAGAGTTGTCATTAACCATCAGTAGTCACATAACAGAGCACACAATGTGGATAGACTTATTTTGATACTCCCTAAAAATAGCCACGTTGTGAAATACTGAGCAGTAAAGTGGAACTCGATGCTATATCAATTCACGTTTGTGGACAACCTGTACGGGCAACAACATAACTAAAACAAAATCACTGGGTGACTTATGCACCCACATAACTACTCATGGGTTAAGCTGTTTACATTATTTACTATCTTGGATAGATTCAAGCCCTTTTCCAGCACCCACACATCTCAACAAAGTGAATAAATCCAATAGAATGGTCATGTGACACTGCATAGTAGGACCACGAAAGTAATGAACTTTGAGAATGGAGACTGCAAAGTACTTACAAGGTAAATTTGACACAAACACACACGGAGTTCCAAATTTACCAAGTAATGCCCTATTCTGACTTAGTACCATGACAGGACACTGATGGAACATTCCAGTATGTGTATTACAACAACTAACGTGTTGAGTACAAACACTTGACTTTTTTTTATCAGCCATTACATCTATATTATTGGTTTTTTACAAAATGTACTGTACAAATAATCAATTTCTGAGTAGACTTGGGTCTCATTTTGTTTTGCGGCTGCAGAATTCCGATTAGCTTAGTCCACCACTGCCCTCTATCATGCACTAGACACTGGTTTGTGAGTGTAAATGCTTGAAAGCGCCATTGAAGTGTCACCAAGAGAACAACCTGAAAAACTTCCTTGACATCATAACACTAATTTCTTTAATTATCCTTGATAAGCAGAACAACAGAATAGTAGTCTGGTAAAAAATCATTTGAGATCATAGACAAAGAAGTCACCACATAATTTCCAGCACACAAAAAAACTGAAGCATGACCTTCAAATAACATGGTGAGTATGGTAAATGTGCTGTAAAATCTAACAGGGACAACACACGTTTGGATTTAAGCAAACATCTGTAGAGAGCGAAACTGAAAGATTTCAATCTTCTCAGCACAAAGAGGGCTGCCAAGGATCTAACAACCAAGTACCAAAAAAATTTTAAAAACATACAACAAGGTATAAACATTATTGTAGTCATCAACCTTTAGTCCCAGGTCCTCCAAACAGAATCAATTATTCAGGATACAACACACAGGAAAGCAATATTAACACAGAACTACACATTTTGAGAGTCACTGGAAAAACCATTTGTTCTGGAAATTAGCTGATGTGACAAAAAGAATACACAGTGAGAAACACAAGTGAAGGAAAGAAGGCTCACTGTTGAATGAACAGTATGATGGGATGGAACAGGGGGACACCAATTGGAAATTTTAAAGTAGACTGAGAACTTTTTGTCACTATGTCAGAGAGTGCACTAGTCAGAAGCTGATACTAACACACACTAATTATCGATTCTCCAATTGAAAGATTGCCCCCCTCTGTGTAAGTACCAAACTATTCATCTCCTCCTATGGTAGTACCAGAGATAATTGGACTGAGAATGTTATTGGGAGCTCAGTCACTAATTAAACAGTTCTAACAAATTTCGGAGTGGGGCATCAGTTAGATGACAGTTGTGGTCATCAGTCCAGAGATTGGTTTGATACAGCTCTCCACACTAGTCTATCTTACACTTTTCACATCTCTGTAATTACTGAACCCTACTTTCTCTTGACTTGTCAAGTCTCAATCGCCCTCTACAGTTTTAGCCCACACTCTTGTCTCCTTTTCTTGGTACTGTGGGATGTAAACTATGAGCCTATGGGAAACAGGAATATGGATAACTGTATACACAACATACTGTTCCCATAAATGTTTATACATACATATATTTCAGCACAAAGAAAGATACACCTGTACACTGTACAAGGTACAAAGGTCGACTGGAACATTAACATGGTAGCTCACCAGAGCAGCTAGAGGTCAGATAAATCGACTATGCGTGAGAAAGTATTGATCAGTGAAAAGAAACCAGGGGGAATGTTTTCCGTGCCTTTGATGTAGCGTATGTCATTAGTAAATTGAGAGACCAGTTCGAACTGGCGGAAACGCCTTGGGGGTGGGTCCTCGGGAGGATTGCAGAAGCTGTCCGCAAGTGGTTTGTGGTCAGTAAGGATGAAGAAAGAACGGCTCTCAATGTCAGGGTGAAAGTGTTTGACGGCTTCATAGACTGCTAGAAGTTCTCTATCAAAAGCAGAATATTTCTTCTGTGCTGTATAAAGTTTTTTAGAGAAGAAATGAAGGGGTGAACGTGTTCCCTTTGCATTGCTGTAATACTGCCCCGACCGCGATGTCGCTGGCATCCGTAGTGATGAAAAACTCGGCAGACGGATCGGGGTGGGCGAGTAATACGGCGTGAACTAATACTGTCTTTAGAGCCCTGAAGGCCTCTAGCACAGGTTCAGCACAACACACTGGCTTAAGGCCCAAAGTCTGTTTGCCAGACAGCGGGACCTGCACCGCGGTGCAGAAGGTAGATGTCGGCGGTAGTGATTCACAGTACCCAGGAAACGTCAGAGTTCTTTGTACATAGCCGGGGTGGCAATGACGTGATAGCCTGCACACGGGATTTGGGAGGCTGTATTCCGTCTGCGGAGACGGTGTAACCCAAAAATGTCACAGTAGACTGGCGCAATTAGTTTTTTCTTAATGCAGACGACAAGGCTGTGTGTGAACTGGTGATCCCAGTGTGGTGACAGTGTAATGTACCGTTGAGTGTCTCATCTTTTACCAGTGTTGCAGTAAGCGATGGACAGGTGATTTCAGGGAGCTAACGAAGGAGGTAGTAGTACGATGAATCACCTGCAATCACTTCGATGTCAGCATTGTTGGGATGGTGCAGGTGTCCGTAAGTAGACAGCAATTGTGAAGAATCAAGGATGTGTTTATTGTGAAGATGTGGGAGGAGACTAAAATCCGGTACATGGATATGTCTCGATTGTTCGGTCCGCAGTTTGAGCGAGAGCATTTAGGTCAACATCGAAAACTTTTCTGTGCATGATCAGCAAAGTGGGACAGACAAACATTCCGCAGAACATCGCCGTTAAGTTGCGTTGTTACCTGTCAGCGTGCGAAGACGACGAAGTATTTGAAATAGTGTATGGTCGCCAAGTACTTCAGTGCAGAGCAATTTTTCAGGTACGGTAGCTTATCTTCTGACTGTGACAAGTGTGTTACAAGCACACGCTTGGTAGAAGCTTTTAGTGCTTGGGATGTCTTGTACTTCCATAGCCATTTACTCGTTAAGTACAGGCACCGCATAACTATTTACTTTGGCGAGAGGTGGCGTTGGCGAAGACAAATTGGCTCTCAAAGGTGGGCGATTCACAGTACTGGATTATCTGGCCAGAAGGGTGGGGTTTCACTGCAGTAGGACTAAAGATCACGTTTGCCGCTGGTAATTCAGTGACTGACGCGGTAGGCGTTGATTACGCAACACCATGGCTCACGAGTAATTCTGCGCGGCGCGATTTACGCGAAGAGTTACGTGCGACGCGTTTTATCGTGCCGACAAGCCATTCAGTTTTTCCGACGTACCATGCTATCGTTCCGGATAATAATTGGGAAACTTGGGGTCAGCAGACATCGTGTGTAAATGCAATTTATTTTAGCATACTACATGTCCGCCCCCGGTAGCTGAGTGGTGAGCGCGACAGAATGTCAATCATAAGGGCCTGGGTACGATTCCCGGCTGGCTGTTGTGTTGTCCTAATCATCATCATTTCGTCCCGATCGACGTGCAAGTCACCGAAGTGGCGTCAGATCGAAAGACTTGCACCACCCAGCGAACGGTCTACCCTAGTCACATATTTCCATTTCCAGCACACTACATAACAGTTAATAACAAAGAGCAATCGTAGTCATTAGACTGCTAAGATGTCTGTGTGCAGGGTGAACATTAATAAAACCGACAAACTGCAGGGACGGATTCCTGACTGGATATGCAGGAAAAAAGGTCCTTTGAATATGTGTTCGGAAATTCATCATTGCCACTTTAGATGGCGCTGACGAATGACAGTTTCCCTGACCACGTTCCGTGTGTTCCTTCCGTATTTCAGGCTGTGTGATTGACGCAGCGTCCTGTAAGCAGTACGGTCGCAGGTTCGAATCCTGGATGTGTGTGATGTCCTTAGGTTAGTTAGGCTTAAGTAGTTGTAAGTTCTAGGGGACTGATGACCTCAGATGTTAAGTCCCATAGTGCTCAGAGCCATTTGAACCGCCGCCGGTTTTTTTTTTTTTTTTTTTTTTTTTTTTTTCCAGCAGACTGGTCCGGTGTTTGTGACGGGAAAAAGCTGAGATGGTGTTTATGTACGGGCAACCAGACGGAAACGGTCGAGAGGCAGCACGGCTATACCAAAACAAGTACCCTCACAGACACCAAGCACATCACACAACATTTCAAGTCCTTTTCGGGCGTTTGCGTGATCATCGGTCCTTTCAGACAGACGAATGAGCAGGGAGGCGGCGGACTGTGCATACACCAGATATGGAGGACCCGGTTCCACAGGTTACTGAGACGAATTCTAGTATAAGCTCCAGGCAAGTGGCCCGCCGACGTGACGTAAGCCAAAGTACGACCATGCGTGTCCTGTATCACAACCTCTACCATCCCTGTCACCTGCAACACGCGGCACGTGGTCAGAGGAACTGTCATTAGTCAGCGCCATCTACCGTGGCAACGATGCATTTCCTGACACATGTTCACTGGATTTTTTCCCAATTTCCAGTCAGGAATCACTCCCTGCAGTCTGTCGGTTTTATTGATGTTCACCCTGTATACAGGGTGAGTTAGGAGGAAAGGTACTTGCTTGTGATGATAGTATTAGTCATTCTGAAAAAAGAACTTCATATGGACGTGTGCCCTATTCCGAATGGTTTCCGAGATAGAATACATTTAATATCTCTTTCGTACGTTTTCCTTGAATAATTCGAAAACCACACCCTCCAGCGAAAACGTGTCGCAGTACAAAATTGAACTACATTCAATTTCCTACGAAAATAGTTCTATTCATTATTTCTCTACGACTAATATTTTCTTTGAAGTTATTTCAAAAGTTTAAAATAAACAATATAACACTTAAGACTTCAAACTGAATAAGCGACTTTCGAAATAAATCCAATATATAAACAATAATTAATATTAACATTATTTATATTAATTTATCTGCGTCTATCTTCCTCTTCCCGGTATTTCTATTCGTGTGGGGCTGTCAACCGCTGTTTGGAATCAAATGGCACTTTTATAATATTCATATGTTCTTGACCTTAATGATCTCTTTAGTGTTTTTCCGATTGATGCAGCTACACGGTCAATCTGGAATTCCCCAAGGCAGCTTCACTTGCTTACCCAGGTCTTTTGCCGGCCGGAGTGGCCGAGCGGTTCTAGGCGCTACAGTCTGGAACCGCGCGACCGCTACGGTCGCAGGTTCGAATCCTGCCTCGGGCATGGATGTGTGTGATGTCCTTAGGTTAGTTAGGTTTGAGTAGTTCTAAGTTCTAGGGGAATGATGACCACAGCGGTTAAGTCCCATAGTGCTCAGAGCGATTTGAACCATTTTTTGTCCCCCTGAAGCAACCTCGACTTAATTGTCGATCGATTCAGTGAACTAAAAGGAATGTTTGTTGGGATGGCTTGTGTTCATCCAGTTAGCCCTAGAAGACGAGTTTAATCAGTCCATGACAAGGGGAAACATAGTCGCCCCTAATAAGTACTGTCGCTACTTGAAATGTTTCGGTGGCTTTCTGACGCTGAGTAGTCAAATTCCGACTTAGAGACCGTTGGACCGGCTTCAGACCTGTTAACTCAAGGCAGGAGCCCTTCCTTGCCACAATTAAGACTTCCGTCACTCCACGCTCCGATTTATAGACTATTACCTCTCCGTCGGTTATTCAGTCCTTTTTTTCCATGGTCACCTCCCACTTCGCAGTCCCCTCCCTGTGATCCAAATAGGGGACTAATCCGGAAGCTTTTGCAAGCAGAGACATTGTTATGACACTTTTTTCAATTATAAGCCACATGTCCTGTGTATACACATTACGTGTCTTTAACGTAATGGTTTGTATTGCTTTCTTCATCCCCATGTGGTGACTAGAAATACTAGAAGAAATTATGTTGCGGCGAGATGTCGTAGACGTAGCCTAGGTAGTTGTTTTCGGCATGAGTGTCTCACTCTGCAGTGGAGGCAATGCTGTTTTGAAATTTATTAGCGTATTAAAGCTGTGTGTGAGTCCGGGTCAGTTTTAATCTGCCAGGAAGTTTCAAATAGCTCACTCCCCGCTGCAGAGTGAAAGAGTCGTTCTGGAAATTTAATTTGCAATTACATTAAGTGCTAGGGAGAACGTCAGTTCTGAACGTTGGCCTCGATAATTACAGGTGCTTTGCAGGTAGAATAAAACGCGAGTCTCAATTCTGTTGGCAATGGAACTTTCTGTACAAGTTACAACTTGCCGCGTCAACTCAACGGCATGCAGTAGCGCGAGGTGGAATCTTAATATCTCCGTTTCCAACTGCCACGTTTGAAAGTGCAGTATAAAAAGTGTCGGATAATAAAGCTGTGTGTTTATCGCGTTGTTTTTAACGTGTGTGTTCTTGAAGCGAAAGTGACGCAAGAGCCGTTACTTGCAGACGGGAGAAACAGTTTATTGAAAAATTCTTGGGCTAAATAAACTGCCACGTACGTATCCGTTACGACAAGAAAATTTCAAAAAGGCTGCGATCATCTCATGCAACCATGCAGTATATAAGTTTTGAGTAACAGGAAATATTAGTCTTTTTCTGCACTTTCTGTATTGTCTTAATTGTGGCCTGTTACGCTTTCCATACCTTTCTCAATCTCGACTAGCTCTTTTCCGTTTTGGTTTAAATTTCTTTATCTGACGTGGTAGTCTCTCTGGATCCATTCTTCGTAGATGTTAATTCCATTTCTTTTTATTTTCATCCAGTTTTTCTCTCACACTTCAAATTTTCAACTCTTTTCGAATATCTTCATTTCGTATTTTATCTATTTTTTACTTTCCTTCATCGCTCTAACAAATCTCATTGTTGTTCCTTGTGATTATTTATTTTTCTTTTCTTTGTCATCCGCTATTCACTTCGATATAATGGGACTGACAATGCTACTGTTTTATAAAATTGTTTTTTGATTGAAAATGGCCTACTATCGTATTTCTCACTGAATATTTGCCCGAAAGTGCTAGTGACTTAAATTTACTAGAAGATAACGTATTTTCATATTTTAATCTGTACGTCGTACATTCATTTCGTAAAATCTTTTTTGTAAATGATTTTTTGCCGGCCAGTGTGGTCGAGCGGTTCTACGCGCTTCAGTCTGGAACCGCGCGACCGCTACGGTCGCAGGTTCGAATCTTGCCTGGGGCATGGATGTGTATGATGTCCTTAGGTTAGTTAGGTTTAAGTAGGTCTAAGTTCGAGGGGACTGATGACCTCAGATGTTAAGTCCCGTAGTGTACAGAGCCATTTGACCCATTTGAGCTTCTTTTGAAAAAATCTGTGCCACATCACGAGCATACATACATTGTTTAGTTCTGTACCCCGGTGTTTATCGTAGAATCTCGTCAGCGAACTGCATAGTCAAAAAATGCTCATATGTGTGTGAAATCTTATGGGACATAACTGCTAATGTCATCAGTCCCGAAGCTTACACACTACTTAACCTAAATTATCCTAAGGACAAACACACATACCCATGCCCGAGGGAGGACTCGTACCTCCGCCGGGACCAGCCGCACAGTCCATGACTGCAGCGCCTGAGACCACTCGGCTAACCCCGCGCGGCGAACTGCATAGTCAATGGAAATATTGAGCAGAATAGGGTAAAAACTACCGTCTTGTCTCACTCATTTAATTATTTGAATCAGTTTTGTATATATCTGTCTTATGCCTAAGAGCCCTAATGTTCTTTTATACAGACGTTTGTTAGTTGAGATTAGCTGTAGCTCCATAACTTCTCTCTTACCGCTTTATCGAAAGCCTTAAAATCTGTAAAAGCAATAACTGCCTCTATGTTAAACTCTCTCTACTTTGCGATAAGCTACCGTAAAATAAAAAAAGAAATTATGAAACGTTCCCTTAGAAAAATTATGAATAACTGTGGTAGTGAACTTCTACGTTATTTGACACAAAGACAGCTGAATAAAACTGAACGTACTCAGGCAGTTCTCTCTTTACTTATTCTGATCATCACTAAACTGACACACAGTATTTTTTAGCGCAACACAATCTGACTTTCAATAATCCCTACAAAAGAATGGCCCTGACCAACAATAACATATACCTTTCATGAATCACCTCACAAAAATCTTCGTTACGCGAACTACTGCAATAGAGCGAGCGTCAATACTGCCAGCTAAATAAAAGATTCTAACTACTGAAGGCACTGACCACGGATAGGCATAGTTATCAAATGAAAGATTTTGATAGAGAACAAACAACGTATTTACCATAATAATGTTCAAAAGTCATTAGTCATATCCAACTGCCCAACACTACGCAAGCAAATATTTCAACAATGACTCCAAGCAGCCACAGACTGTACACGGCGCAGTCAGAGATTTTCACACACAGCGCTACCTGGCGTTACCAACATAAAAACCTAAACAGCCTACTTACAAAATATGTCAGTCGCTGATCATGCCTTTCTAAATCCGACACGTTTTTCCCGTGGTGTAACGAGACAATACACGCCGGCGGCGATTTAAAATGGTGCGACATCATATGGTGGCACCAAGGCTGCTGCAGTTCTCTCGCCCCGTACTGGAGGGCGCTGCTGTCGGCAGTGGTCCAGTACTAGCACCGCACACAGCCAACGAAGAATCCCCACTGTGACTACAAGAAAGAAGGTAGCGGAACAACCCAACAGGACGGACTTGAAGAGGCGCCTTGGTAGATGTTGTGTGTTGCCAGGCTGACAGCCGACAACACTAGTGTGCTGTCCATACTACGGCGTGTCCAGTGCTGTTTTGGCGTACAGCAGTCTGCGCCTTGCGGTTCACGGAGAGCACGAACTGGAGCAGTGTTTTGGGTTGTACATGTATGAGGGGCAGTCAAATGAAAACGAGGCAGGTTGAGAAAATGAGTAAACTGATATTTATTTCAAAAGTAATCGCCATAGCTGTTATAGATCTGTCCCACTGTGAGACAAGACCGTCAATGCGTTAATTTAAAAATGTTTGCGGTTGCCTGTGGAACCATAACTGTATCCATGCGTTCACCTGTTCATACGAAGCAAATCGACGGACAAGAACGTCTTTCTTCAGGGCTGCAGAAATATCGAAATTGCGTGGCGAGAGAATGTGATTGTATGGAGGATGTGTAATAGGCTGTGTTCTACGTTAGCGACAGAAGCGAGTGACAGCGAGTGACTTCTGGAAACGCGACGCTCCAGCGACAAGCAGCAGCATCGGGCGAAAAGCTTGGGTGTCCTGCATGCGAGCGACCATGTCGCGCTACAAGGTGGCTGCTTAGAGCCAACCAGCTGTTTCTATAAAACGGCGTCCTTAACCTGTAGAATACTGTAGTTGGGGTGTAAGGCTACAGAATTAGGTTTACTTATACAATAAAGCGAAAAGGAATGCTGTGCATGACATTTACAAAGGGAGGAATGTCCATGGAGAATTTCGTAAGTATCATCAACTAAGAAGATCGCCAGCCAAATTCTTCGAATACACGTGAATGAGCAGAGGAGCATTCGAGTATTTCATCATTAAATTAAATACGAATGTTTTTTTACATGATCAAGAACTTTTAACAGCCAATAAATGCAGAGGAACGACTATTTCATCAGTGTTAAGGTCAAGCGTTTCAATTACTCTAAATAGACTGTAAAAGTAAAGCTTACAAAATTTTTGAAAAGAAAGTCAAACGTTTTGTGTGATGATTTGTCTAAAAGTATGAAATAAAAAATATTAGGAAACGTTTGGTGCACCTCATTTTCTGTACATGATGTCGAGCGTCATTCAAAGGCACGTAGAACGTTACTCTGACCTACTTATTTCTTTTACACAAATCATTTCATAAAATATTTGACTGCTTTCTTCCATTCTTGAATTTCAAGTTTTATTCAGAAAGTATGATCTTACTGACTCCTCGTTTGCTTCCTAATGTACTTGATTTGAAGGAAGCCTTTTAGACATTTAAATACCGAGACAATCATTTTATGTGCGAAATAGCTAGATCTTGAACAGATGAAATTTTTGACACATTTACAGCAGTTTTTCGTGAAATATTTCAATTTTTCCACAGCTTATTAAGTTTTCGTTCATTACCCCGATTACTTTCAAGCAGTTAAATATTTTCATGCCAAACTAGACCTCATGCTGGTCACTTTGATACGCCATTTACCTGTTTCTCTCCCTTTGTTTGGCTATGAAAATTCAGACATAACCTCATGGTGTAAGTTATAGGGAATATTTTATTAGCTCTGCTGACGCGTTTACAAAAACGTATCGAGTGTTAATCATATGATAAAATAGTCCTTTCTGCATGCTGTCGTTTCCAAAATTCGTTGTTTCGATATCTTGAACCTTTTATGAGATACGACGAATTTTACGACCACTTGATTCCCGAAGCGCAGGAAAGGTTCGGAGGCGCCGGGAGCGACCCATCCGCGGATACAACAACCAATATCTCAAGAATGAAAATAGAGATCATTCCGTTCTCAACTTTAAATACAATTTAGATATATTGGTTACATTTCATATGCAATAATGTATGGCCTTAAATGAACTATACGGAAAGTCTACACTATGTGATTTTACCTCTGCAAATTCTTAAGAATGTTGTGCAGCCATGTACTCAATTTCGTGCAGCACAGTAACTATGATGAATAACGAAAATAAATCTGACCCTTATCATTTAAGGATATCAAGCTATAGGTTGCGGAAGAATCAAGTTTTTTCACTGAATAGTTTTCTTAAAATCGGCTGTTAAGTAATTCATAGCTGCCGTCGCATCTGCTCCACTGCTTTGCCAAGAAGACACATGACTGTCACTCTGTGTCACGCGAGCTGCAGCGACAAGATTCAAACACGTTTGAATTCAAAGGTCGCCAGTGCAGCGGGAGACAGGCAGCGACACAGATGTCGCTCACGTAGGACACTTCCGTAACTATACATGCGGTTGTGTTTTGTCGTCTGAAGCTGTCGCCCGTTGTCGCTCGCTTCTGTCGCTCACGTAGGACATGGTCAAAGGGCTTTCCGGCGAAACTTCTCCACTGTAGTCAGAACAAACTTGGAAACATGTAGTTGGGTCCAGAATTTTCTCTGGGAAGCCGTTATGCAGCTTCCACATAGTCCCCATCTCTCCCATTGGAATTTCCATATTTTTGGAGCCCTGAATATAGATATTCGTTGTAATCGATTTGCTTCAGACGAAGATGTACACGCCAGGGTACAATCATGCTCCGATTGGGAACCACAAACATTTTCAAATGAAGCCTTTGTCGGACTGACTTGTCTTCTCACAGTGGATAAATGTACCAATTATTACGGTGACTACATCTGAAACAATAAAAAGGTAACTTAATTTTTTGCATCTGTCTTGCTTTCTTTTGACTGCCTCTTATATATATATATATATATAGGATTTCCTTGGCCCAGTGCAAATTGTTGTTAAGACTATCTGCTATACGGTTGGTATTGTATTTACTGGAAACAGCATACATTACTAATGCGTGTAGTGTACTCTACGACGGACTATAGGATTATTACTAGTCTTAACTGCCTTGTCAGTAATCGATCAAACCTCCTCCTCAGTGTATGGACTAAGATTATTTCGAACTTTTCATCCTGCAGTATTTAAAGAACCAACTTGCTTTGCTGATTAGTTGGTTTGTTGGTTCATTCGGGGAAGGGGACCAAACATTGAGGTAATTGGTCCCATGGGATTAAGGAAGAATGAGGAACTAAGTCGGCTGTGCCGTTTCAAAGGAAACATCCCGGCATTTGCCTGAAGTGATTTAGGGAAACCACGAAAAACTTAAATCAGGATGGCCGGACGCGGGTTTGAACCGCTGCGCCACCTCGTTCGGTTTGATGATTAGTGATGCTAGTGCCCTCGAGTAATAAATTTGTTTTGGGCTAAATTACGCTTAGTTAGAACTCTTTCTTGTCATTCTGTAGTTTAGCAGGGCCTGTGAGCATGATTAATTAGCGTAATTTTTACGTGTATTATGTGTCTCTTGTATAGTGTGGTTTTATTTAGCCTATGTCTCCGTTTGCCCGAGCTTATTATGAGTCTTGTATACTGTTTCTGAAATGTTTTGACTCCGTGTGTTTGCCCAGTGCAAATTAATTACCGAATTTGAAATATGAAACGTCCCCTTTTGAAAAATTATACACGACTGTGCTTAAACTGACACACAATATTTTTAGCGCAACGCAATCTGACCTTCAGAAATCCCTACAAAAAAATGGCCCTGACTAACATTAACCTATGCATTTCACAAATCGCTTACCTCACAAAAATCTTCGTTACTTGAACTACTGCAGTACAGCGAGCGCCACTACTGCCAGCTAAATAAAAGATTCAAACTACGGAAGGCACTAACTACTGATAGGCATAGTTAGCAAATGAAAGATATTAATAGAGAACAAACAATGTATTTACCTTAATACTCATAATATACACTCCTGGAAATGGAAAAAAGAACACATTGACACCGGTGTGTCAGACCCACCATACTTGCTCCGGACACTGCGAGAGGGCTGTACAAGCAATGATCACACGCACGGCACAGCGGACACACCAGGAACCGCGGTGTTGGCCGTCGAATGGCGCTAGCTGCGCAGCATTTGTGCACCGCCGCCGTCAGTGTCAGCCAGTTTGCCGTGGCATACGGAGCTCCATCGCAGTCTTTAACACTGGTAGCATGCCGCGACAGCGTGGACGTGAACCGTATGTGCAGTTGACGGACTTTGAGCGAGGGCGTATAGTGGGCATGCGGGAGGCCGGGTGGACGTACCGCCGAATTGCTCAACACGTGGGGCGTGAGGTCTCCACAGTACATCGATGTTGTCGCCAGTGGTCGGCGGAAGGTGCACGTGCCCATCGACCTGGGACCGGACCGCAGCGACGCACGGATGCACGCCAAGACCGTAGGATCCTACGCAGTGCCGTAGGGGACCGCACCGCCACTTCCCAGCAAATTAGGGACACTGTTGCTCCTGGGGTATCGGCGAGGACCATTCGCAACCGTCTCCATGAAGCTGGGCTACGGTCCCGCACACTGTTAGGCCGTCTTCCGCTCACGCCCCAACATCGTGCAGCCCGCCTCCAGTGGTGTCGCGACAGGCGTGAATGGAGGGACGAATGGAGACGTGTCGTCTTCAGCGATGAGAGTCACTTCTGCCTTGGTGCCAATGATGGTCGTATGCGTGTTTGGCGCCGTGCAGGTGAGCGCCACAATCAGGACTGCATACGACCGAGGCACACAGGGCCAACACCCGGCATCATGGTGTGGGGAGCGATCTCCTACACTGGCCGTACACCACTGGTGATCGTCGAGGGGACACTGAATAGTGCACGGTACATCCAAACCGTCATCGAACCCATCGTTCTACCATTCCTAGACCGGCAAGGGAACTTGCTGTTCCAACAGGACAATGCACGTCCGCATGTATCCCGTGCCACCCAACGTGCTCTAGAAGGTGTAAGTCAACTACCCTGGCCAGCAAGATCTCCGGATCTGTCCCCCATTGAGCATGTTTGGGACTGGATGAAGCGTCGTCTCACGCGGTCTGCACGTCCAGCACGAACGCTGGTCCAACTGAGGCGCCAGGTGGAAATGGCATGGCAAGCCGTTCCACAAGACTACATCCAGCATCTCTGCGATCGTCTCCATGGGAGAATAGCAGCCTGCATTGCTGCGAAAGGTGGATATACACTGTACTAGTGCCGACATTGTGCATGCTCTGTTGCCTGTGTCTATGTGCCTGTGGTTCTGTCAGTGTGATCATGTGATGTATCTGACCCCAGGAATGTGTCAATAAAGTTTCCCCTTCCTGGGACAATGAATTCAAGGTGTTCTTATTTCAATTTCCAGGAGTGTATATAGCAGTTCATGACAAATTACAAAACTCCGCCATCTCTCTCCCCACACCCACCACTGCTGGCGGCTCACCTCCAACTGCGCAACGCTACGCGCTGTTCACATCCAGCTGCCGCTGCCCAACACTACAATGGCAGACAACAATGCAAACCAGCCACAGACTGCACACAGCACAGCCAGTGATTCTCACACAGACCGCTACGTAACGTTGCCAATAAGAAAACATAAAGAGCCTACTTACATAGCCCCCATGCTCCCCACAAAAAATTTTACAAATTGTTTTGGGCACTGGCCAATACAGATTTGAAAAAATTTTTCATAATTACGGTAAGAAAGATATCAAATGCACACACTTATTAATACAATGTTGGTCAAAAGCTAAATTTTTCTCACAGTCCATAAAGACAGTCATGATCATTCATCACAGTAACATTGCAGTGTTTTTCTCAAAGTCTGAGCAGTAAAAGAAAATGCACACGGAAGTAGTGGATTTCCATGCAATCTTGAAGAAGTAGTGTTGTCCTTCCAACGAAAAGACAGTGCTGACTCTTGATATGCAGACAGGTAATGGGCCACAACAGAGCAAACCCACCGCAGAGTCAGTCGAAGTTTTGAAGAATATTGGTACGTAGGTCATCACAGAGTAGACCCACTGTAGTCCTGGTAGAGATTACGGTATTGGTAGGTCACCAGAGGTGCAGACCCACTGTAGTCAAATGGTTCAAATGGCTCTGAGCACTATGGGACTCAACTGCTGTGGTCATAAGTCCCCTAGAACTTAGAACTACTTAAACCTAACTAACCTAAGGACAGCACACAACACCCAGCCATCACGAGGCAGAGAAAATCCCTGACCCCGCCGGGAATCGAACCCGGGAACCCGGGCGTGGGAAGCGAGAACGCTACCGCACGACCACGAGATGCGGGCCCCACTGTAGTCCTGGTAGAGATTACGGTATTGGTGGGCCACCAGAGGTGCAGACCCACTGCAGTCCTTGTAGAAATAATGGTACTGGTGAGTCAGCAAATGTGTAGACCCACTGTAGTCCTTGTAGAAATAATGGTATTGGTGGGTCATCAAAGATGCAGACCCACTGTAGTCCTTGTAGAGATGGCCAGCAGCCATCTGTTGTGACTGTGCAGGTACACAATCACCACTGAAGAGTCTTGCGGATAATATAGCAAGTCCATAACCACCACTTGTGCACTCACAAAGTTTTTGGAATTGTCCTTAGAACCAGCAATGCTGTGATCCAGTCCCTTGCTGAATTATTAACACACGTGCAAACACTAACAGTCCCTACTTCTCACATATTGTCCATATACTATGACCAACAGAAACGTGTGCAGTGAAATGTAACTTACAAGTTACTTAATTTGATGAACTGGTGTCAATTACAATTTTATAACATAAGATTACAATTACAAAGATACAGAATACATCATTAAAGAACATAACAATACAGATAACATTTGCAGTAATAGGGGCTTTACAAAAGAATAGAAATAAACATATACACCAGTGTTACAGGAATTATGACATGAGTACATAGATAAAAGATCAGAATAACTTTCGGAATATAAACTTCACACATGAGTATTAAAACAAAACAGAACAAATAATGTTTAAACATCTTTACAAAGTAAATAACATGGTATTAGAAAAATTCTACAACATAACAACATCAGCTAAACACACAAAGACAGGAAAAACACAAATACACAAGGGAACACAAACACATAGTGGGATAACACAAGGAAAGGACAGGGTTTCTTTTACTGCAGTATTTTGCAAACAAAACTTTCTTTACTTCTCGGAGATCTCCCTTCGTTCCTCATTATTTCCAAAAAGTCCTATCTACACCTGCTTTCTGTACTTTTTCGTATGACTTCTCAATGCATTTCTTCCAATTCATCGCAACTCATTCTCTTATATAGTCTACCCCCTCTTAAGCTAACTTAAATCTACTGAGCTCAGATGCTAAACTAAGGGACGAGGCAATGCAGCAGCACAAAACAAATAACACAAACAGCAATGACAAAATATTCAAATTCGCAAAGCAAGCAGCAATATTACAACTAATATAAGGCAATGTGCAGCAAACAAAAAAAAAATCATTAGTAAAACTGGCTTAACAGAATAATACAAAGTCAAATTCAGTAGCACTAGGCCTGGCAAACAGCTGCAGTAAATGCTATAACGTATACCTAAGCATGACAAAGCTCAAGCAGAAAAAATAGTACACTAAAGACAACAATGCAGATAAAGGTAATGTATAATCGCATCTTAATGTCTATGTAATTAAAGTGGTGCACCACAAGAAGTTATTCTACCAAAAAAGTTACCAAGTACTTGAAAAGAAAATTATAAATGCAGTTCCTGTGAAGGTAAATGTCTTTTTGTGCTCCCTCATTTTTTTAAAAAAATTATTATTTACTCGATCTGTAGACAGAAAATATTTATATTAGTACATCTATAAAATTTTATTTTAACCAATGCTGCAGTGCCGCTAGAAACTAGATATTAAACAAAATGAGTAAATAAATACATAAAGTAAGCCATATGGCATTTCTCTCAACAAGCAAGACAATAGCCGTGAACTGTTTCTCATCGTTTCATTAGGCATTTTAGTAAATATCATAAATTAAGAGCTCCACAGTATAATCATATGTTTTCAAGTTTGAGAGTGTCGTATTTGCGATGCTTTCTACAAAGGAATGTCAATAGCGAGGATAATGGCCTCCCTTTTTTTTTGCACCTAATGGCTTTCTTTTGTCAGACGACTACCTCTCAGCTGGGCGCCCAAAACGCATTACGTCAAGGTCACTTACCTTTCTTTCCGAAATATTTACGACAGCAGCTTCCGCTACAGTGACAGTCTCATATAAAAATTTCACAGGTCGAGAATTTGCGTTACAAATGTGTAGAAACAAAATCTTATGAATATAACAGTGTCCAAAAAGTTTTCGCCGGCATTGTGATACATTCACGCATTTACACACATTTCATAGCCCTTAAAGTACGATTCTTGGTTACCAACAACCTTTTTCACAAATCAGCGTCCGTAACCACTACTCATTATTTCTTACCTTCTTCGTCGACACTTCTTCAATATTTCATCATCACAGATACGTAGCATAATCAAATAACTCATACAGCATCAGCTTATTGATCATAAACATACCGCAACAGCGTAATACACATCGTTATCATAACATCATAAAACTTCAGCCAAATCTCAAAAACGTCGTAGCTTCCTTCAATAATTTCAAAACCTAAAAAAATTCTCTGCTCATGTCAAAAGTGTCATCTACCTCAAATGTACTTTAAAAATCATGATCCCATACCAAATATATGATTCAAAGCTCTCATAGTATCACAATGGTTAAAAAAAAATATATATGAACAGTTCACACAGTGCAAACAAAATACAATTTCATAAGTGTGAAATTATCCACCTGTGTAATTGCGTAAACATCTGTCACTGATGTAGAAAAAAAATGTTTGTTTCTCTGTTAAATAATCAGGTAGCTGTGTATTTTGTGTTGGAGAAATATGGTACCGATGTGTAAAGTTGTATAAGCAAATACCATATCAGCTAGGGCTCCTTGTGCTTGCCAAACACATGGTACACAAAGTAAGCGTGTACGCCCCTGAGGATTAATGTAATTATACCCTCAGGTGTTACAGATTACAGCAATGGAATGAAATGTATCACGGAAACCTTTGCATCATTGTACTTCAAATATCATTAAAAATAAATATTTTAAGTACAAAATTAATCACTCAAATACGTGTACTGTAGCGCTAAACTGTGCGTCTTGTAAGATAATCTCTGTGGAAGTCTCGTAGTTATCGTCCTCTGTAAGCAAAGTTCTGCTGAAGTCAATGTACTTACCTCATGATAAACAAAAGTGAAATGCTTTGCGTATAGATATCGTAGTTATTACGAATATTGTTGTGATGAAGAAAGTACTGTACTGTAACGTATTGTTCTGCTATGGAAAAGGCTGTCTCATTGTAGCTATACCGCAAAAGTTACTACTAAAACATGTTTTACTTTCCAGAATAAAACAGAAAACTGTGCAGATATAAAACAGAAACACTGCAAAAGCAACATTGTAAATTGTCACTCATTAGTAGCGTCGTGATAAAATCATGTAGCTGTCACATAAACTAACCACTGTGTCATCTGGTATTTCGCAGAAAGTACTTTAAATCCAGAATGTATTTTCAAGTAAACCAAAATGTTGTATTAAAATCTCATTAGCAGTACTGGTAAATGTCCTAAGTATGTGAGCCTTATAGTCGTTACGTAATCGTGCAACTAACAAGCAAGAATGTACACACACAATAACACTGTGTCATCTGTTCACAATAACAAAGCATTCGTAATTTCTGTTTAAATAAGTTCTCTTGGTTCTTGATTGGATATTTAACTTCAAACATTGTTGCATGGTAACAGTTTCTAAGTCTGACAATGCATACTAGAAATGTGAAGTGAAAAGTTTTATGGCAATGACAAAGTTAAAAAGCAGATTATCTTTCAATAAACGGTTTTACATGTGATATGTGGTGTAAACCTTTACTCTTCCTAGTAAGCAGAGTTTCAACTTCTACGCAATTATCATGTGGTATACGTCGGATTCTGTAAGGTCCATTGTAAACTAGAAAGAATTTGTGACTCAAGTGTTTCTTCTTATGTGACAATGAATGAGCTTTAATGAGAACTTTCTGACCAATGTATAATTTCTTTGCATTTGGTTTACCGTGTAGTTTTCTCCTTTTGTCTGCTGCAGATTTTATATTTTTAATAGCCAAATCAATTATGTCTTTGTGTCGAAGTTTACGTGTATTCGGGAAAGGTACAAGCTCTCTGATTCTGTTCGGTGGTTCTTCATTCTTTAGTACAAGAGTAGGTGGTAAAGCAGTGGAGTCGTGAGGCATTTCATTCAGCACTTTTTGAAATAAGTGTAAATATCTGTCCCAATGCTGATGCTTTCTGTGACAATAAAGTCTGCAAAGCTTATTGATTTCTTTCATAATCCGTTCAGACGGGTTACAATGTGGTGAGTACAATGAAATAAAAACAGGTTTGACTTTATGATTCCGAAGCGTGACCAAACAGCAGATCTGAATTGCGGTCCGTTATCTGAAATGACTTTACTAACGTGTCCAACTTCACGTAAGAAATTTTTAACAAAGGCGTTGGATACAGACCGTCCAGTGGCTTTATGTAACGGAGTGAAAGAAACAAATTTTGAAGTAAGTGCAACAGCGACGAGAACGTACGAAAATCCATTAGATGTTCTGACAAGCGGTCCCAAGAGATCAACAGCAGCAAATTCTTTTAATTTAGAAGGAATAATAGGAAACAACGGAGCACGATGTGAGACAGTAGATGGTTTCGCCTTTTGACAAAGTTCAAAAGTAGACAAGACTCTTCGAATTCTCTTTTCCATATTGTTAAAATAACAAGTCGTTCGAAGAATATGATAACATTTTCGTGGACCAAAATGTGCGTAGCTGAAATGAATGTACCAAATGAGCTTATTAACAAAATCGTCTGGAATGCAAAGTACCCATAGCTTGTCATTAACAGTGCAGCGTTTGAAGAGTATGTTGTTTCTAACCAGGTAATAATGCCGAATCTGTGTGTGTGTCTTTTCATGCCATTTGCTCTTGATGTCTTTCCAAATCGGATCTTTATCTTGTTCATGAGCAATGTCCTTTAAAGATGTGGTGATGAAGTTTTCAAAGGCGACTTTCTGAATGTAAAGAATACTGAAATTTTTCTCGAGGTTGCCTTCTGTGTTACTTTTCTCAAACCCAGCCGGTGCGCGTGACAGTGCGTCCGCAACAATGTTCTCCTTGCCGGGAATGTAGACTATTGTGAGCTGAGATACTGCGTCCACCTCCTACAAACAGGTGGCACTGACAGTGTTGTCATCTTTCATTGCTTTGTTAGAAGTTAGTGAGCCATCGCGTTCACACATTGGTCGAGTTCGGCGATCTGGTTGTTAGGTTGCTTACACACATGACTAGACTTGGGGATTTGTGCAGTGCCAAGGGGATAGAAGAATTTAGGAAACCCATCGTCTCGTTATAGCTTTAAGTTCAGGAGTTTCACGAGAAAACACAAGTACTGTTGAATAGGATAACATAACATATCATGGAAAATGAAAACTCTGCCAGGAATGAGCTAGGATGTAAAGAAGCTGTTGTTTCAGGATCCGTTGAGGGCATGTCTGGAACATTTACTAAGTTGTCTCATTCTTTGGTAGGAGCATTACGCGAAGGAAGTGTGTTGTCGGTTAGGACTAGTGAAGACATTGAAGTTACATTACATTTCCTCCTCCAACTACAAGACAGGGAAGAGGTGCTTGGATTAAAAAGCTTTCAGTATTATCAGTTGTTAGTTCCAATGGTTTCTGACCACTTAGAACAGGCGCTGCAGGAGGCTAAGGTGAAAAGACGGCATTTTGCAAAGTTTTGTGAGATAATTTGTAAAAAATATCTATAGAATACAGCTAGACATGATATAGTGGAAAAACTGCATTTTGGAGTGCAGTGTTCCAGAGGATCTTTGGAGGACTATGTCAATAAAGCAAAAAAACGGCGCTCGATGTATGTCTCTTTCCTTTCCTGTGGAAGGGATTGTTAACAGCATATTGGGGGGGGGGGGGGGGGGGAATGTGCCCTGCGGATAGGACATGAGTAATGTTTAATACTCGTTTAGGGAATTTTGTACAACTGTAGCAATATTGATTTTGCAAGCTGTGGCCGTACGGGAATCGGATAGGAACGACAAGAAGGGATTGGCTCGGCGTTGGTACAGGGGGAGGATCGAGAGCCTCTGGTTGGGGAACGCAACTGGGGAAACATTCCATTTTTCATGTGTAACTGTAATGATCTTTAGCCAGGAACTATCTTGATAATGACGGAGGCGCCAGTAGATGACGATGGGTAAAACGAAAGCCGCAATGAGTGCTGAGGTGTTATAGGATCCTTGCGGCACTCATTTCTCAGTTCCCTTTTGCATGTGCTTGTGTTAATGGAGAACTAGTACATGCACTGCCCGGTACAGGCAGCTCTCTCACTGTAATCAGTTAGGACTACTATATGTCGAAAATAAAATGATATTTGTAAGTTTGTGGCATTATCCTGAGAAGGTGAATAATGTAAGGTGGACAAATCAAGAGAAATGCACTTGTTGCTTGTATATGATTTCACGTGGACATTTAGAGTTAGCGACGCTCAAGGACTGTCGGTTGTGGTAATCTTTGGGCGGGTTTTGTCGATTATATCTGTTTAGGCCCTATTTGGCGCAAGAAAATGTTCCTTTGGTTTTCCTCCTCAAACGGTAACTGAATTCTGCAGACATTTACCTCTCACGGGAGTGCATTCGGTTATTACTGATAGTGGTACTCGAGTAACATCTCATGAATTGAGTCATTAGAACGCAGGGCAGCGTGAACAACTGGCGAACTTGTGTGAAGAATTTACACTACTGGCCATTAAAATTGCTACACCACGATGACGTGCTACGGACGCGAAATTTAACCGACAGAAAGAAGATGCTGTGATATGCAAATGATTAGCTTTTCAGAGCATTCACACAAGGTTGGCGCCGGTGGCGACACCTACAACGTGCTGACATGAGGAAAGTTTCCAACCGACTTCTCATACACAAACAGCAGTTAACCGGCGCTGCCTGGTGAAACGTTGTTGTGATACCTCGTGTAAAGAGGAGAAATGTGCACCATCACGTTTCCGACTTCGATATAGGTCGGATTGTAGCCTATCGCGATTGCGGTTTATCGTATCGCGACATTGCTGCTCGCGTTGGTCGAGATCCAATGACTGTTAGCAGAATATGGAATCGATGGGTTCAGGAGGGTAATACGGAACGCCGTGCTGGATCCCAACGGCCTCGTATCACTAGCAGTTGATATGACAGGCATCTTACCCGCATGGCTGTAACGGATCGTGCGGCCAAGTCTCGATCCCTGAGTCAACAAATGGGGACGTTTGCAAGACAACAACCATCTGCACGAACAGTTCGACGATGTTTTCAGCAGCATGGAATATCAGCTCGGAGACCATGGCTGCGGTTACCCTTGACGCTGCATCACAGACAGGAGCGACTGCGATGGTGTACTCAACGGCGAACCTGGGTGCGCGAATGGCAAAACGTCATTTTTTCGGATGAATCCAGGTTCTGTTTATAGCATCATGATGGTCGCATCCGTGTTTGGCGACATCACGGTGAACACACATTGGAAGCGTGTATTCGTCATCGACATACTGGCGTATCACCCGGCGTGATGGTATGGGGTGCCATTGGTTACACGTCTCGGTCACCTCTTGTTCGCACTGACGGCACTTTGAACAGTGAACGTTACAATTCAGATGTGTTACGACCCGTGGCTCTACCCTTCATTCGAACCCTGCGAAACCATACATTTCAGCAGGATAATGCACGCCCGCATGTTGCAGATTCTGTAGTGGCCTTTCTGGGTACAGAAAATGTTCGACTGCTGCCCTGGCCAGCACATGCTCCAGATCTCTCACCAATTGAAAACGTCTGGTCAACGGTGGCCGAGCAACTGGCTCGTCACAATTCGCCAGCCACTACTCTTGATGAACTGCGGTATCGTGTTGAAGCTGCATGGTCAGCTGTATCTGTATATGCCATCCAAGCTCTGTTTGACTCAATGCCCAGGCGTGTCAAGGCCGTTATTATGGTCAGAGGTGGTTGTTCTGGGTACTGATTTCTCAGGATCTATACACCCAAATTGCGTGAAAATGTAATCACATGTCAGTTCTGGTATAATATATTTGTCCAATGAATACCCCTTTATCATCTGCATTTCTTCTTGGTGTAGCAATTTTAATGGCCAGTGGTGTAGAATTATCACTAATCGTCTAGGTCATGTAAGGCGCAGGGAGCATAAAATCTAACTATTGTCTGTCTCCTCTGTGAGTGAAGGAATCCATCCCATCACTTGATTAACCCTCTTGTATTTCATGGTTTCAGAAAGTGAAGGTGTTTACTAATAAACATCTTTACCCTTAATCTGGCACATTTTCAACTATCCTTGGCTGAGTAGTGAAAATCAACAACTGCTTTTGTGAATGACTGGCATCTTTTGTAACCTCCCCCTCACTTATCGACCTTAATGACAGTGAAAAATTAAACCGTGTGTACCTAATGGGAAATTTGGGAAAGCAATCGTCACCGAAGTTAATCTGTCGGTAAAGAGGGAGGAAAGGGTTACATCTAAATGAAAGGAAAAATGCGAATGAAACTGGTGGAAATTAATTTTGAAAAGGGGTAAAGTTAATAAAGAAAGTAAATGTGCGGCCGTTACGTCAACAATTAACTAGCGGTAATTAGATATTTGAGATTTGGGGGAAATCACGGTCGCCAGTCCTAAGGACAATTACTATAGTAACTGAAAAAGAAAGGTTATTACACATATAATTAGCACTAGAAGCGTGGCAACTGAAGGTTGACACGTGTAGTGTGAAAACTGAAAGTTTGTCAGAAGTAATAAATTTCGCTACACTCTGACTTAATTTAGCAAAAGAATTAATAAAACCGGAAAATCGAAAGTTAATTTAGTGACTGAAGTTAATAGTGAGCTTTCTTTCTGAAGCACATCGAAATCCAGCAGAATACGGTTAGTCTTGGACTACCTCAACAATCATTTCAAAAGCAACTTGACTCTACGCAATTTAGAAACAAGAGATTTAACTTTGAACTTGAATTAAATGATTCTGAATAATTAACAATAATAAAATTTAGTACGTACCAAGCTGAGCTGCAGTCACAGGTAAGCTAAAATATGCTAACAAAACTCGCACTCTTAATTTGTGCTTGTGTAATCTAACTATTGTAGCCAGCTATGCTTTAACTGCACTTGGAAACTAAAGTAATGAAATGCAATGATAGTACTTTAATGCTGGCGTCTGAATTTCAACGACACTCGGTTTCATTTCGGAAAAAAGGAAGGGACCCTGCTTGGTAATGCAATTGGGACAATGAGCAACAAAGGTTCATGCTGAGTTGCTGTAATTTTGCGAGGCAAATGGAACAATTTGAAAAGCTGAGGTCTGCCATACAGTTCTGAAACTTTACGTGCTTTTAGTCTTCCTTGTTAGTTGATTGAAGGTTTGAAGCCGTCGATCGAGGAGGTGGCGACGGTCACTCATTGTCGGCCGTCGCTGTTGCAGAAGCTGGATGTTGGCGCGCCTTCTTCTCGACACGGTCACCAAACGAAACGGGCTCTTGATGCGCGCCGGCTAATGCTTCCCGTCCGCGACACCGTGCCAGAAACTAACATAGCAAGTCGAGCGCAATTACATGCTGCTAAACCCCGAAAGCGCGGCAACTCGCGGGAGCGTCACACCACACACCTGCTCCACTCGCTACTCCAGCCAGACCCCAACTGCTCTGCCCGCGCTCCACGCGGCAGAGTTAACCCTACCAAAGATCCTACACACTTTGATTCTTCACACGACCTATCCATGTAATCGTTCGATAGCAGTTTTCCCTAGGCAAGACCCAGCGTAAAAATACAAATAATATTTACGAAACAAACCAATTATACATCGACATAAATGCATACATACATACATACATACATACATACATATATATATATATATACAAATAGTAAACCAATTACAATATATAAAGGCACAGAAATGTCATATATTCAGGTAACAAATTAAGGAAAAAACTTACAGTACAATAGATGGAAATAGGAGGATATGCATTTCCGGCGTTACACGTGCCCCACATTGTCTGAGGATGTTCGTGTAACCTAAACAGACTCAGAAAATGTCCCAAAAAATAAACAGCGGAAATGCATATGCTCAAAACATCATCAAAATTTAGCATTCGTCTAATTAAGCATAAATCAATTTTTTAGACCATAAAAATTGAGTGGAGACAGTCCTAATCTTATTCCACTCTGTCATCTTGCACAAAATAAAACAGGTTGACGACATATTAAAATTCATAGAAAGCATAGAAAATGGTTTAGCTATTCTAAAAATCTAAATTCCTAGCAGTATCAAGAAATGGAATACTATTTACAAAATTAATCAGATTACATGGTCATAGAAAACAGGTATATCAAAATACGCAAATTAATAATTAATTACATAGAATACGTATTTTATATAAACTTTTCATAATTAATATTCTCGTCATGAGTGTGCACTTGACGCTAAACAAGAAAATAATATACAGCAGATCGACAAAACCATAAATGTTGACAACAGAATTCTTTCATATCAGCTGTCCGGGAAGAAAAACAACTCCGCCTTCCGTACTCGCAAGTACAAAGAATGCCGACACCGGCACGAGAGCCGACAGCGACCCAAGAGCCGACAGCGGCTCCACCTTGCCAGTATTGTTGCGCCCGCCTGTGCGGCACGCTTGATCTCACTCGCCTGTGTAGCGGCATTTCTAGAACGTCCGTTTCACTGAATTCTTTAGGAAAACTCACTCCCGAGTAATCTCAAGGAGTCCCTTAATACTATCACAGTGGATAACTCAACACTGTCCATCATCACACGCAGGTACTAGCCTGAAACTTAAAACAGCGTCTAAGTACATCGGCAATGACTAGTAAAACACACATTCATGCATTCATGAAATCTGACAGCTAGTTACAAAAGCATATTTACATTCCTTAATCTACTGTGACTCAGCTGAAAACTTAAACTAGCAGCTTGGATTTTTCAATTGGTTAAAACGTCTAATCAAAAATTAATTACTTGTTAATTACAAGTTCTTTAATGACCTCTAGGTCAGGCAAAAGCATCGCAACATGGCACATCCTTAAATCTTACACTCTATATTACATACTGTACAAATTACCCATTCTGTGGTATTAATCAATCCTAGGTTGGTACAATTTCAAGTCCACAATATTCCGTATACCTAATCGTTTTCCAGAGCTTAGATACTCTAACCAATAAGCATTTGTGTGAGGTATACCAATGACTTTATATGGTCCATTATACACAAACTTAAATTTAGAGATTTCATTGTCTATCTCGCTCGATTTCTCGTGAGCTTTTACAAGAACTAAGTCTCCGATTGCAAACTTAGCAAAACGCGCTTTAGCGTCATGACGACGTATGCGAGCATCGGCATTTAGCTTCATTACTTCTCGCTAACGATCTTTTTTCACACCAATATTAATGTCAATCCGTGGAGGGAATTTGATTATCTCTTCCAATTCACTTTCTACACTTTTGTCAATGCCGAAATTCCTCACGTTATGGCAGTTCAAACTCATTCCTACGTCAATGTTATCCGGCCAGTTAACAATGTGTATAGGCTGGTATTGCCTATGCACACCGCCTCCTGCCTCGTCAAAACCAACTACCATTGTTTTATCTAGTGACATACATGTCAAAGTTTTGCTTTCGCAATTAATCACTGCACGGTACTTTAATAGCCAATCTAACCCGATAATTACTTCCGTAGTTAAATCTGGCACGACGACAAACTCTTGTTCAAATCGTGCCCCACATATCTCGAAGTGGATAAAAATCTGTTTTGTGACCGGTTTACTGGCCTTCCCAGTAGCACCGATAATTTTCACTCCTGTTACTGGCATAACTACGATGCCAGGTCTGTCTTTCAGTAACTCAAATATTTTCCCAGATACAGCACTCAATTCTGCACCGGTGTCAATCAACACGTTTAGTTGTAGGTCGTGCATATTAACAGACACTACTATCTGTCTACACTTGTCCTCGACTGTTTCTTTATTTTCCCACAGTAAATCCTCGTCTATATCCAGGTCATTCCAGAAAAAACCATCCGGCTTTGATCCTAAAACCGGCTTATCTGGCGGCCTTTTCAGCCTCTGTTCACATACAGTTTTAATTTCAACACGTTTGTCCTGAGGCTTAGTCTGTAGCTTCGCCTCCAATACCGAAATCTTTTCCTGTAACTCGTCAACTAGTGAGTGTTGCTTTGCAATCAATTCACTAATTGTCACCCTCGTTGATTCCACATTGGTCAGATTGATCTCATCTGCCAATCTACCTGGAGGAATGTGCCCAGTAGTATCTGCAATTACTTCCTCTGGATCTGCGCAACCCACACTGCTATCGTCTGACCGTATAACGTCAGCTCTAACCTCATACACGTTATAATCTGCGTGCTTTTCTACCAATCGTGTCCGGCTATCACTAAAATTCTCGTACTCTTTCTCCTTAATACTTTCGCAATGTTTAAACTGGAGGTTTGCGTCGGATGGGTCGGCTACTTCTACCACTATAACTTTCGGTAAAGTCTGCCGGTTAGGGCCAGAACTTTCCGTTACTATTTCAGCATCCAACTCTTGCGGGACGAAACACGACGAATCTTGCTCGTGCCCCCCATTAACATCAACTATTTCTGGTAAAGTCTGCCGGTTAGGGCCAGAACTTTCTATCACTTCACAAATACTATCTTCCTGTGGGACGAAACGCGGCAAATCCTGCCCGCGCTCCCCATAAACGCTTCTCCCATACAGACCCCTATAATCTCTTAGTTCGTCGTATAAGCGACCGAACTGCCTTAACCAGACCTCATCCCTCTCTGCATCCCCTCGCTCGATGACGGACGTTTTATCCGACATCTGATCTTCTCTCAACACTTGCGAATCATTCTTAAACTCAATCTCCAGTTCCGCTGTGGGTATTACAGCTACCACTTTGTAATCGATTTCCGGAACACTACTTAAATTGTTCTCACTGACAGTGAATGTACTTCCTACTGCCGTGTATACAGCTGATTTACTACCTGTGGGCGCACTCCTTTCTCCTAACACTGGCACACTCTCCCGCCGTTGATTATTCCACACGGAATTTTCATAACGACGACACCTGGGTTTTCTACTGTTATTGAGCCGCCAAAATTTCTCCACGCCCGGTCGGCCCCTCACCGGCGCGGCTAATGGTTTCCCTGTCTCGTCCCAGCAGATACGCTCCCCGGATGCTGCTGAGGCGGCTGATCACACACTCTGGCGTTATTACTATTCTGCGAAGCCCGTATCACGCTAGTATGATACTGGTTTCCGTCATTCCTGTTATTATTTGCAGTGTATCGATTGTCATTACGGCCCGAACCACTATTGTTATTGCTGCCAAGATTGCGGTATGCATTATTCCCATAGTTATGATTGTTGTGGTTGCTGTGGTACCCGTTGTTGTTACCACGGCCTCTACCAGTATCGCGATTATTGCGCCAATTGTCCTCGTCCTCAACTCTTTCCAGGAAATGATTGATTGTCCTGTAATTGCTTCCTACGTAGCGTTTTGTATCATCTGGAAGCTTCTTGTAGAGTTCCCAGACTATTTCGGATTCCGTGCGGCGATCACGCAAATATTCCAACTTGCGGATCCAGCCCTCACAAAACTCCTTCATCGAGCCGCGCGAATTCGCATCGAAAGGCCTCGATACGACAAATTCGCGCCAGACACTTTGCTGTTTTTGCTCTGACCAGTATTCAGCCAGAAACAAATTTTTAAACTCGTCAAAGGTCAGGTTCGTAATGTTGAGGTTTAAGCCCCAACGCTTGGCATCAGCAGCCAACACATCAATAACCGCATTAATTTTTCTCTCATTAGTCCATGATCTGGGTAAAACTCTTTCACAGTTTTTAATGAAATCCGTCGCGTGTATACCGCCTTTTTTCAAGGGGTCGAACCGCTCCTCTTTCGTCAACAATTCCGAACTATGTGCACAGATTGGCACATAGCTCTGTTTTTCTTCAAGTTTCTTTTCTAATTCCGACACTCTCGTAATCACTTGGCAAGTGGTTGTCGCAAGCGTTTCCACTTCCCTCTTTTTCTCTTCGCAGGTATTAGCCTGCTTCCTCACTTTGGTATCTACTTCGGATACTAAAACCTTTAAAGTTTCCACCTTCTGTTGATCGTCTTTTCTCACTAATTGAATTTGTTCCGTCACCTTATTCTCGATGATCGGAGCAACTGCGCCTCCTACACTTTTCTCGATTCTGCTAATTTCGGAATTAAAACGCGTATTTATGCTCGCAATTTCCGCCTGAACGCCTATCATTTCCTGTTTAAGATTACCGATTTCGGTATTAATCACAACAATATCTTCTTTGATTTTATCAACTTTTGTGTTAACAACTCCAACATTGTTGTTAACAACATTAATAGCTTTGTTCTGATTGTCTAGCTTCCTGTCAATTTTTCCAGACTGAGCTTTAATTTCTGCCGATTGAGTTTCTATCTTGCTAGACTGAGCCTTGATTTCGTTAATCAAAACATTCAATAAATCAGTTAAATTCCCGGAAACTACCGGTTTTACTTCCGTAGCGGCTTCCTCTTTAATTGTCCCCCCGTATTCGTCATCAAGGGATTCCGATTTGATTTTCACTTTCGATTCCGAAACATTTTCTAATGTTTGGAATTCCATTTCTGCTCTTTGTTGCGTCTCGGCGGTCGCGTCTTTCATGCTAGCCGCCTGCCCCTGAACAATGGGTACCGCGGTGCGTGTTTCCCACTGTTCGACCGATTGTTCCGTACCCAAGTCTACCAAATTTTGGTAATTGTTGCCTTCACTCATTTTAATAGTTTTCAATATAAATAACAAATCTCAAATCTAATTAGGATTCCTCAGACTAATATTCTCGCTGACGTATCGACCATTTCGTAACCAGTACTTTGTTACGAGATTTGCACAATGCAAAATTCGTGTCCAGACCAACCTCAAATTTGAAGATTGTCCTGTCACGGTCGCCACGTGTAACCTCCCCCTCACTTATCGACCTTAATGACAGTGAAAAATTAAACCGCGTGTACCTAATGGGAAATTTGGGAAAGCAATCGTCACCGAAGTTAATCTGTCGGTAAAGAGGGAGGAAAGGGTTACATCTAAATGAAAGGAAAAATGCGAATGAAACTGGTGGAAATTAATTTTGAAAAGGGGTAAAGTTAATAAAGAAAGTAAATGTGCGGCCGTTACGTCAACAATTAACTAGCGGTAATTAGATATTTGAGATTTGGGGGAAATCACGGTCGCCAGTCCTAAGGACAATTACTATAGTAACTGAAAAAGAAAGGTTATTACACATATAATTAGCACTAGAAGCGTGGCAACTGAAGGTTGACACGTGTAGTGTGAAAACTGAAAGTTTGTCAGAAGTAATAAATTTCGCTACACTCTGACTTAATTTAGCAAAAGAATTAATAAAACCGGAAAATCGAAAGTTAATTTAGTGACTGAAGTTAATAGTGAGCTTTCTTTCTGAAGCACATCGAAATCCAGCAGAATACGGTTAGTCTTGGACTACCTCAACAATCATTTCAAAAGCAACTTGACTCTACGCAATTTAGAAACAAGAGATTTAACTTTGAACTTGAATTAAATGATTCTGAATAATTAACAATAATAAAATTTAGTACGTACCAAGCTGAGCTGCAGTCACAGGTAAGCTAAAATATGCTAACAAAACTCGCACTCTTAATTTGTGCTTGTGTAATCTAACTATTGTAGCCAGCTATGCTTTAACTGCACTTGGAAACTAAAGTAATGAAATGCAATGATAGTACTTTAATGCTGGCGTCTGAATTTCAACGACACTCGGTTTCATTTCGGAAAAAAGGAAGGGACCCTGCTTGGTAATGCAATTGGGACAATGAGCAACAAAGGTTCATGCTGAGTTGCTGTAATTTTGCGAGGCAAATGGAACAATTTGAAAAGCTGAGGTCTGCCATACAGTTCTGAAACTTTACGTGCTTTTAGTCTTCCTTGTTAGTTGATTGAAGGTTTGAAGCCGTCGATCGAGGAGGTGGCGACGGTCACTCATTGTCGGCCGTCGCTGTTGCAGAAGCTGGATGTTGGCGCGCCTTCTTCTCGACACGGTCACCAAACGAAACGGGCTCTTGATGCGCGCCGGCTAATGCTTCCCGTCCGCGACACCGTGCCAGAAACTAACATAGCAAGTCGAGCGCAATTACATGCTGCTAAACCCCGAAAGCGCGGCAACTCGCGGGAGCGTCACACCACACACCTGCTCCACTCGCTACTCCAGCCAGACCCCAACTGCTCTGCCCGCGCTCCACGCGGCAGAGTTAACCCTACCAAAGATCCTACACACTTTGATTCTTCACACGACCTATCCATGTAATCGTTCGATAGCAGTTTTCCCTAGGCAAGACCCAGCGTAAAAATACAAATAATATTTACGAAACAAACCAATTATACATCGACATAAATGCATACATACATACATACATATACATATATATATATATATATATATATATATATATATATATATATATATATATATATATATATATATATATATATATATATACAAATAGTGAACCAATTACAATATATAAAGTCACAGAAATGTCATATATTCAGGTAACAAATTAAGGAAAAAACTTACAGTACAATAGATGGAAATAGGAGGATATGCATTTCTGGCGTTACACTTTCCGAATACAACTGGGTTCCCGTTGGTATGTCAAGTGGAGCAGCTGTGTTATCTCGTCTAGGCGCTCAGTCCGGAACCGCGCGACTGCTACGGTCGCAGGTTCGAATCCTGCCTCGGGCATGGATGTGTGTGATGTCCTTAGGTTAGTTAGGTTTAGGTAGTTCTAAGTTCTAGGGGACTGATGACCACAGATGCTAAGTCCCATAGTGCTCAGAGCCATTTGAACCACTTTTTTGCTATCTCGTATTTTGGATAATGACTTTCCAGGTTTAAAGTTCTGCTGTGCGTATCACTACTCAGCTGATCTTGTGATGTTTAGTCAAAATTTTCAGGAGTATCTTGGCCATTTGAGGGTGGCTCTTTAATGTTTCCAAGAGGCGCAGTTTACGTTAAGCCGTCTATAGTAAAGTTTGCTCGGCCCGAAATCTACTTTCTAGAGTACATAGTATTGGCTGTGTGAGTTCTCATCAGCCAGAACAGATGAAAGTGTTCCACGCCTGCCTACTGCCTAAGAATGTGAAAACAGTGGGTCGTTCTATAGGCATGGCGAATTTTTAGGAAGTTTACCCTGAATCGCTCAGTATCCAGCCTCACTTAACGATTTGAGAAAAAAAGGAGAAAATTTGAGTGGCGTTCATCCCAGTATTTGTTGTTAAATGCTTTAGGTGGCCGTTTTGGTCATGCCCGATTTTGAGACTGAATTTATTGTGCAAATGGGCGCATCTCTTGGGGTTGCCTCTGTCCTTCTTCAAGAACATCCAGCTATGAGACAGCCTTTGGCCCTTGTATCTCGCAGTCATTCTCCTCTGGGAATTAAGTACTCATTTTATGAACTTGAGGTGTTGTTAGCTCTAGAAAAGTTCAAGGTGTATATAGAACACTGTGTTGTCAACTGGAAATTGATAACCACACCTTTGGTTGGGTCCTTGTAAGACCAGGGTAGACCGAGTGGGTCGTCACTTGAGTGGTTAGAATTTCTGTATTTCATTTTAATGTCAAACATGTTCGTGTAACTGAGAAAGCAGTTGCTGTTGGTCTTTGGCTTATGTTTGTTGCGGAGAACGCGTGGGAATTTGCGGAAGAGGGATAAGTTCAACACCAAATTAGGTGAGGAGTGCGTCCCATTTGGACGGGGCTTCCATTCTTTTTTAAGGATGTAGAGAAACAAAAAGATGTGAACCAGGAGTTGTTTACAATTAAAGAGTGGTTAAAAAGGGTGAGATAGTAAGGCAATATGTTCTAAGGGGAAATATCTTGTGCTGTCCAGCTTGGTCACGATGGGGAGATAATATTGTATTATCGTTTGAAATGGTTCCATGCCTATTCAAGTACTATCGTGAAACATCCATAGGTGGCCACTTGGGCAATTAAAAGACAAGGATGAAGATTTCTGAAAAGTAGGGAAGTTGGTCCAGTCATGTAAGACCGGTTGCCTAAGTAAGCCCACATCGAATACCCGACAGGGATTGCTGGCCTCTGAAGTCGCGCAAGTGGCGAAGCAAAAATGTATAAACATTATGCCGGTCCGTTTCCGCAGTGGAGGCTTTATATTCGCATAGAGGGGACGCAGGAAGCAAGACAGTATGTCACAAGTGTTTCAAGTCGATGACACTGTCTACCGAGTAAGGATACACATTCAGCAGAAAGTAGACTGCGACAGAAAACTAAATGAAGCGGGGCAAGCATATTCGTTAGCTCGTAAAACACTATGATAGAGAATCTATCTCTTTTGAATATAGCAGAATAAGGAGGGCTCATTCCATCATTACGAAGCGAGCATTGCGTCAGAGCCCCACGCTAGCTGCCTTTAAATACTGCAGCTCTCTATGTCTAAAAATGGCTCTGAGCGCTATGGGACTTAACTTCTAAACTCATCAGTCCCCTAGAACTTAGAAATACTTAAACCTAACTAACCTAAGGACATCACACACATCCATGCCCGAGGCAGGATTCGAACCTGCGATTGTAGCAGCAGCGCGGTTCCGGACTGAAGCGCCTAGAACCGCTTGGACACCCCGGCCGGCGCTCTCCAGGTCTCGTCAAGAGTTGATTATTATGGTCGATGGCATTCACAGTAATAAGACTCGATTCCACGATTACGATACTGTAGTGAATCTATGTTCTGGATGCTTCAGTATAGTCTATGAACTAGCTCAATATGTACTCAAAATGATTTTCACCTGAACTTCATGTTGCTCGCCACCTACAATCTACTGATGGGGAAACTGACTGCCTTCCGACAGCACCACATCACAGAGAACCGTCAGTACAGGACTTCAGCGTGGAAGCCAGCAACAGGACCTCTTGGGGTGGTTGGTTTGCGCTATAAAGGGACCGAACTACACGGTCATCAGTCCCTTTTTCCTGAGGCGAGCAAGGCTCAAGGTACAAAAACACCCAAAGTACGTTTGAGAAAGTAAAAGGGGGAGAAGGAATGGGGAACAACACCTAAAAAGAAAACGAATGGAACGAACATATAACGGGGAAAACATACAAGGAAGAGTAGAACAAGGTATTAAAACTATAGAGCAGATGGTCTGGGCTGGCTGCTCACAATAATAAAAAGTGGATGAACCAGCCACATTGCAACACATTAAAATGTCCACCCCAAAAAGACAAGGCGAGATGAACACATATGGGGAAAAGAAGACCACCAAGACAAACAAATGCAAAGAAAGTGCGACAGAAAAAATGGTTCAAATGGCTCTAAGCACAATGGGACATAACATCTGAGGTCGTCAGTCCCCTAGAACTTAGGACTACTTAAACCTAACTAACCTAAGGACATCACACACATCCATGCCCGAGGCAGGACTCGAACCTGCGACCGTAGCGGTCGCTCCGTTTCAGACTGAAGCGCCTAGAACCGCTCGGCCACATCGGTCGGCTAGAACAGTCTTTGTTTACATGCAGCGTAGTATGTTGGTTTCCGTGTTGTGCAAAGAAAGTGCACCCCGAACATTTTTTTTTTTATTTTGTGACTGTGATTTGTAATTGAAAATGCGTCTGAAATGTTTAATGAAGTTTTTAACTAAGGATAGTGAGTATTATGAAATCTGTGTCATCTTGCAAGAAGGCTCTCTCTAACAATGTGCACAAAGTTGACACCTAAGTTCCACTGTTTGCCATATGTAGATGGAAAAAAAACAATATCATGAAAATGTGAGTAAGTATCTTCACTTGCCTTCAAATACCTGGACCTTTTACATCATCCCCTAGATACAAAGATGACATTGAGAGCCACAATTACATCGACGAAACAAAATGAGTACTAAACATTTTTGCTCATTGTTACAATCACTTTAGAACTTTTTTTCTACACTGCTGTTTCCAGTTTGAATAACTACGCATGTACATAGCTATTACTCTAGTTAAAGAGATGAAATTCTATAAACTATGTACTAATGAGTTTTAATGGAACTTAGGGAACGACAGCGTTTGTAGTGAAGTGTACAGATTGTGTATTGAGTGCGTCGGATGATCAGAGATACTACACATGGAATTGATAGCATTTCCAGCAGGATAATAAAAGCTTGTTCCCAAGAAATAAGTGGGATTCTTAGCCACATATGTAATAGCTCTCTGAAGCAGGGTATTTTCCCAGATAGACTGAAGTGTGTCATTGTTAAAGCACTGCATAAAAAAGGGGATACGCCTGATGTCAACAACTACTGTCCAATCTTTCTTCTGACTGCCTTATCCAAAATTCTTGAAAAAGTAATGTATTTTAGAGTAGCTTCACACCTATGTAAATATAAAGTTTTAACAAAATGTTAGTTTGGTTTCCAGAAAGGTTTTTCAACAGAAAATGCTATATAAACTTTCACTAATGAAATATTAAATGCCCTGAGTAACCGGAAATCACCCGTTGGGATTTTTTGTGATCTCTCAAAAGCTTTTGCTTGTGTAAATCATGGAATACGTCTAGATAAGCTCAAGTGCTGTGGTATGAATGGCACAGTGCTCAAATGATTTAAATCATACCTAACTGGAAGAGTGCAGGAAGTTGAAATAAACAGTTCACATAATATGCAAAAACTGGTGATTTCTCAAACTGGGAAACAATCAAGAATGGGGTGCCGCAAGGTTCGGTCTTGGATCCTCTGTTGTTCTTAATATATATTAATGACTTACCATTCTATATTCACGAAGATGCAAAGCTGGTACTTTTTGCAGATGATATAAGTATAGCTATCATACCCAAAAGACAAGAATTAACTGGTGAAGTTGTAAACAACGTTTTTCAGAAAATCATTAAGTGGTTCTCTGCAAATGGGCTCTCATTAAACTTTGACAAAACACAGTACATACAGTTCCACACACTAAACGGAATGACACCATTAATAAATATGACTTCGTTCAGAAATGGGCAGCTAAGGTAGAATACACAAAATTTCTAGGTGTATGCATTGATGAGGGGTTGAACTGGATCTGCTGAAACGTTTGAGTTGAGCTATTGATGCTATTAGGGTCACTGCAAATTTTGGAGGTATACATCTGAGTAAATTAGCTTACCACTCCTGTTTTCATTCTCTGCCTTCTTATGGCATCATATTCTGGGGTAACTCATCATTGAGTAAAAGAGTATTCATTGCACAAAAGCGCGTAATCAGAATAATTGCTGGAGCTCATCCAAGATCATTCTGCAGACACTTATTTAAAGAGCTAGAGATCTTCACTGTAGCCTCACAATATATATATATATATATATATATATATATATATATATATATATATATATATATATATTCACTTATGAAATTTGTTACTAACAATCTGAACGAATTCAATAGTAATAGCAGTGCACATGGCTACAACACTAGGAGAAAGGATGATCTTCACTACTCAAGGTTAAATCTAACTTTGGCTCAGAAGGGGATAAATTATGCTGCCACAGAAGTCTTTGGTCGCTTACCTAATAGCATCAAAAGTCTGACAGATAGCCATATAGCATTTAAATGGAAATTAAAAGAATTTCTTAATGACAACTCTATCTACTCATTAGATGAATTTTTGGATATAGTAAGTGGGTAATTTCCTCAACCCACCCCCCCAAAAAAATTTAGTGTCATGTAATATTTTGTGTAATGTAATATCTCGTATAGACACCTTTTATTAACCTGACAAGTTCCACATCATTAAGAAGTGTCGTATTCATGATCTATGGAACAAGTACTAATCTAATCTAATCTACACACGGGACGTCCGTCACTACAATGCGGCGTGTTGTGGTTGTTATGTGGTGGCAGGTGTGACTGATTGTCCATGTGCCATTGTACAGAAGGTGATGTAACACCACCTCCCCTGTATTTCACTGTCGGCACGCGATGGCAGGTAACGTTCTCCAATAATTCGACATACCCAAGCCTTCCATCAGATTCCCAGAGGGTACAGCTTAATTAATCACTCAAAATCGCTCTTGTACATTCATCCACTGTCCAGATACATGGCTCTTTACGTACCGCAAGCGTCACTTAGCACCGACTACACAAAAGTGTGGCTTATTCTTTTTAACTCCTTTTGCGCTGTCATTGTGTTGGCTAGACCACTGGTAACACTTCGGAACTCATAACTGATTCCATCCGCTGATTTCATGCGACGTTTCACAACCATTATCCGCAGTGTTCGACGGTCCCTGTCCGTAGTACATGATATCTGGCTGGTCTTGGCTTAGCTTTCGTCGTTCTTCTACTTTACCAACAGTGGACTTGCTCAGCTTCAGAAGGCTTGATATGTTCGCGATGGATTTGTCACTCTTGTGACATCCACTGACTGATCCTCGTTCGAAGTCACAGAGGCCTCCTGAACTGGCATGTTGTGCTATTTCTACTTCTCTACTGAGAACACCAGACTCTCGGTCTCCCTTTACACTGGAGGACCCGCTTGTCGTGACGTCTGGTGGTCATTTCCGCATTACACATGAGTGTCCGGATATACTATTCTTTAGCTAGTGCATGTGTCTCTCTTTTCTTTGTCTCAGTATCTGACGGACACACAACGAAGGCTGGTTAGAAATGCAGACAGCACAGAGAAGGACTTGCCGTTCTCACCGACCGAAATGTCAGGTGTGGAGGACGGCGTACGGTCGTGCGCAGCAAACCGAGTGAATGGAGGCGTCGCGTCGTGGTGCGTGGGCGATGTCGTGCCGAGATCACCTGCCAGCCAGCAGTCCGTGACGAGACTAAAGCATAAAGTCCGGTGCGCGATGGCCACCGCCGTGCCGTCTAGCTACTGCTGTAACCCTGACATTTATACGCACATACGACTCCAATCAAAACTAGTGGCGCCATTGTTATTTCTGGTTAGCTGGATCCACACGTTCAACCAAATTAGCAGTTGCACTCTTCTAAGGACTAGTAACAGAAATATTTCTCGTTGATCTCAGCTCCTAATAAATAAGTAACACTAACGGTTAAGTAAATATGTAATCATAGAGAGTATTGAAACCTCATGGTAGCTTAAAACCGTGTGCCGGACCGAGACTCGAACTCGGGACCTTAGCCTTTCGTGGGCAAGTGCTCTACCATCTGAGCTACCCAAGGACGACTCACGACTCGCCCTCACAGCTTGAATTCTGTCATTACCTCGTCACCTATTTATTTATTTATTTGTTGTTCCGTGGGGCCAAATTAAGGAGAAGTCTCCATGGACATGGAACGAGTCAATACATGAAATTATAGCACGATAGTAGAAATAGATAAAATGAAATATAAGAAACGTATTCAGGCGACAATTCGTAAGTTTAAATGAAGAAAATCAACAATGTAACACTGGAATTTGCTTAATTTTTCAGCTCTTCCAGGAGCTCCTCGACAGAATAGAAGGAGTGAGCCATGAGGAAACTCTTCAGTTTAGACTTAAAAGTGTTTGGGCTACTGCTAAGATTTTTGAGTTCTTGTGGTAGCTTATTGAAAATGGATGCAGCAGAATACTGCACTCCTTTCTGCACAAGAGACAAGGAAGTGCATTCCACATGCACATTTGATTTCTGCCTAGTATTAACTGAGTGGAAGCTGCTAACTCTTGGGAATAAGCTAATATTGCTAACAACAAACGACATTAAAGAAAATATATACTCTGAGGGCAGTGTCAGAATTCCCAGACTATTGAATAGGGGTCGACAAGAGGTTCTCGAACTTACACCACATATAGCTCGAACAGCCCGTTTTTGAGCCAAAAATACCCTTTTTGAATCAGAAGAATTACCCCAAAAAATAATACCATACGACATAAGCGTATGAAAATATGCGAAGTAGACTACTTTTCGTGTTGAACTGTCACTTATTTCAGATACTGTTCTAATGGTAAATAAAGCAGCATTTATTTTCTGAACAAGATCCTGGACATGGGCTTTCCACAACAGCTTACTATGTATCCGAACGCCTAGGAACTTGAACTGCTCCGTCTCGCTTATAATATGCCCATTCTGTCTGATCAAAATATCGGTTCTTGTTGAATTTTGAGTTAGAAACCGTAAAAACTGAGTCTTACTGTGATTTAGTATCAAATTATTTTCCACAAGCCACGAACTTATTTCATGAACTACATTATTTGATAATGTTTCAATATTACACAGAAGATCCTTCACTGCCAATCTGGTGTCATCAGCAAACAGAAATATTTTAGAATCATCTGTAATACCAGAAGGCATATCATTTATAAAAATAAGAAACAGTGGTGGCCCCAGCACCGACCCTTGGGGAATGCCCCACTTAACAGTGCCCCATTGGGACTGAACATCACTACCACTCTCAGTATTTTGGAGAATTACCTTCTGCTTTCTGTTCTTAAAGTAAGAGGCGAACCAATTGTAAGCTACTCCCCTTATTCCATAATGGTCCAATTTCTGCAGTAATATTTTGTGGTCAACACAGTCAAAAGCCTTCGTTAAATCAAAGAAAACACCTAGCTTTCGCAACCTTTTATTTAATCTGTCCAAAACCTCACAGAGAAAAGAGAATATAGCATTTTCAGTTGTTAAACCATTTCTAAAACCAAACTGTACATTTGACACCAAATTATGTGAATTTAAATGCTCCAGTAAGCTTGTATACACAACCTTCTCGATAACTTTAGCAAATACCGATAGCATAGAAATAGGTCTATAATTGTCAACATTATACCTGTCTCCCTTTTTATAAAGTGACTTCACTACCGAGTACTTTAATCGGTCAGGAAACCGACCACTCCTAAAGGAAAAGTTACAGATATGGCTAAGTACTGGGCTAACATACATAGAACAATACTTCAGTATTCTGCTAGATACCCCGTCATATCCAAGAGAGTTCTTGGTCTTCAGTGATTTAAATATTAACTCAATCTCCCTCTTGCCAGTATCGTGGTGGAGCATTTCAGGTAACAGTCTCGGAACACTTTTTTCTACAAGCGCTATATGATTCCCTGTTGGGACTAGGTTTCTATTTAGTTCACCTGCTATATTCAGAAAGTGATTATTAAATACTGTACATATATGCGATTTATCAGTAACACGGACATTCCCACTACGCACTGATTCTATATCCTCCAAACTTCACAGAAGCTCTCCCGCAGACCTTGCAGACTCCTGGACGAAACGATACTGGATTTTCATTATGCAGAGAGAGTACTGTCGTGACTATGACGACATACCCGGGAATAAAGATTTACTCATTACTCAAGCTCAAGCGAGGACGTTACAATTACAGGGGAGGGAGTGGATAAAAAAATATGGAAAATCCAAAAACACAACTCTTTTCCATGCTTAATACGGTATAGGGAACCCGTTGGTGTTGGAAACAGCTTCTAGTCGTCTCGGAGTAGATAAATATGGGCTTGTATGGTGTTCAATGAAATTTTGTACTATTCTTCCTGTAGAACAGTGACAAGTTCTGATAACGATAGCAATCACGCACGCTTCTTTCCATGACGAACCACAGAGGCTCAATAAAATTGAGAAGTGACGACTGTGGCGACCAGGGGATACATGGCAATTCATCCCCGTGCTCACAAAACCAGTCCTGGATGATGCGAGCTGTGTGAATGGAGGACCTGTCGTCTTCGGGACCAGATTACCACTGGGTAAGGGATGTTTTACCATGAAATGGATCTGATCAGCTAGAATGGTTGCCCAAATCTCCCCGAACCCCCGCCACGTTCCACTCTTGGGACATAAACTCGGCCAGAACTGAGAAGCAATGTCAAATAAGAACCATCCGACCAAATGACTTCCTTCCATTTCTCCATAGTTGAGGTTTTATGGCATCGGCACCACTTTCTTTTTACAGACATTTGCATCTCTGGTGTTTGGAATTCCAACTTGCCCTGCAATTCCCTGCTAATGGAGCTCCCTTGGTGTTGTTCAATTCCGCTGTGACTTTTGTAGCGGTCATTCCCTTATTTTTCCTCACAGTTCTCTTCAATGACCGTCTGTCACGATCACTCAACACACACATTTTCCGCTTTTCCCGTATGCGGTGTAAATCTTCTAAAGGGCGCCTCTTGAAGTACCTAACTCTTCGGCTCCCTTCGTTACAGAGGCCTCTCTATGCGAGGATCAACAATTTGCCCAAGTTCGATTACACCTAGCTCCAACCTAATGCACTCGCAGCTATACAAAACATGTTTCTCACCACGACTGACACTTGCAACGTATTGAGGACACTGTACTGTTCGTGGCTTGTCAGGCTTGTCTAGCATCTCGCGGTGCTTCCATACCTTTGTCGATATTTCCGTAGTTTTGTCCATATTTTCTAAAGTTGCACTAGTTTGCTGTTCTTACAGTTCTTACATCACTTGCTTGTAAAGTATACTTCTCAAATGCAAATGTTTGGATTTACTCTTTTCAGACGATGTATATCTCTGCGTTGCAATTTCTTGGCAATTATGCTAAAGTGATGTACCAACCATTCGTATAAAAATGATTATTGACACATTAATTTTTTTATTTTATTGTTAATATTATTAACACTAAGGTATCTGTAGTATGTCACAATCGCGGTTGATTTCATGTCATATTCTCTGGGGTTGTGGAACATTGAATGTGAGACGCCCGTCCCTCCAATCTCACCGCACTGCCGCCACCAGAACAGAAACCTCCATCTGTCCCTGGTCAGCACATTTACAGCTGATATTAAAACATGATAATGCAGGCTTCTTTCTTTCCATAGTGCAGCTTTAGGATTTTTCACACTTATATTCGTGGTCCTGTCATTCCTAGTTGCTTTACCTTTCTCTGAATGTTTTACTAAGGTAAAGTCCTCGAATATGATCCCATATGAAAAAATGGCCACCCCGTCTAAACTATCCAGCAAGTGGCACGGTCATGCGGTATTACTGTGAACTTCTTCAGAGAGCGCTGTTGAGCTACGAAGAGCGTGAAACAAGAAACTTTCTCGGTGATAGTCCTTAATCTTGTGTTTTCTTTCGGGAGCAAAGGTAAGTTTTTGCTTCGTTTTAGTCACAGAATGTATTTCACTGTGAAACATAAATATTAGAAAGCCAGTTGTTTGATCACAGGTAGTCAGCATTCTTTGCTTTATTTTGGATTTTTTTGAAGATATTTTACGTCAACTGTACTGTTGGCAATCATGCGCCAAATGCAATGTTTGCCGTTGTCCTAATATGGCCCCAGTCCTGGATCTAATTATGGCCTCAGGCCCGTATTTGCGTAAATGGCTTAGCATATCATCAAATAGTTTCTCCTCCCGCTTTCAGATGGCAAAAAGACGAAACTGGGAAAAAAATGCAAGTCGCAAGTGGTGGTGGTTTGAGGTCAATGTAATGCACGACACAGGGCGTCTAGCTCGTAGCTGCCGTTGAAGTAAGTGATTTGTAATGGATCGTTGTGCCACTGCGGTGACAACTGTTGCTCAGATTGATGCTGCAGATGTAGTACGATGCTCCGGAGTCACACATCGAACACGATGGTCCTCCCTCTCGGTAGTGCCATGTGATCGTCGGTGGCCGGTCTTCTTGCGATCGTACATTCTCGTGACCACCGATGCCAGCAGTCATGTTGTAAGCGTATTGTCATATCGCTGACTTAGTTGTGGAGTATCTTTGCGGGCAGCCGCGTCTGTCGAGTCGAGCGCGGGACACGGAACTGTTGTGTTGTGTAGTGTGTAGCTCTGCATGTGAGAGGCTTTGTTAATATGGAAGTTAAAGTGTTCTTACAAGTGCTATTACAATAAAGTGATGAAATATGGAAATGATTCAGAGGAAAGTGCGTCGAGATGTAATTTAAAAATGAGCAGTGCTGATGATAACGTATTTGTGTATCCTCTCGTTGCGTGTCGTGCCGTGCAGTATCAATCATCCGCGCCGTGTTCGGTCTCCCAGAATGAACTGATGTGAATCAGCAAAAATTAGTTACCATAAAAGAGTGCAGTCAAGTGCCAGTGTCTTGTAGCGAGCGTGAGGACGTGCGTTCGCTCATCGCGTTTTCGCTGTCAACAATCAGCCGCGCCGCGACGGTTACGCGCACGCCCGTACAAATGAGAACTGAAAAACTAACTTTACGAACAGTTAAAATTTATTACTAGTGTCAAGGAGGACTGGTACCAAGTATGTGTGTATGCGTGACGAGCGTAAGATCTTTCGTGCGATCATTCGGCTTCCACATCATCAACAATCACCCGCGTCGTGTCGGTTACGCGTACGCTCGTCTGAGTGATATTGTGGTCTGGTAATCATCCATTAATTGGGATAAACACTTATGAATTTGAATGTAAACAGTGCAACCTGCGATTTTCTTTAATCGTCTCAGAATATAGTTGTTCATACCAGACGTCGAACAGTGTTGTTTTAACGTTGAGTGGCTCCCCTAACCCGGCTTGCATATTTCGATAGATAATTTCAGGCAAGCCAGCAGCAGTGTGGAGCAGAACAGTACGACCGCCGCGGGATTATCAGATACGTGGTGTGGACAGGGCGCACGGTCCCAAAGCAGAAGCGACAACCAGTCTAACAAGGGGAGGCCGCCAATTGTGAAATTCAGATTCGATTCATATTGCGCATAATAAAAGCTCATAACCAGAGGTGTAATGTGGCAAAGCACCAAGATGCACTTCTCAGCCGTTGTCGAGAAAATCGACAGTTAAAAGAAACCGTTGAGGCGAAATACTCTCTACGATTTGTAACTTCCTACAGCGTCGTGGCGTAGCGGTAAGCGCTCGGGTTCGTAATACGAAGGTCGCCGGATGGAATCTCGCGCCATGCAAGTTTTTTTTTAGTATTTGTTATTTGTAATTAAGATATATATATATATATAAAATTCCCGGCAATCAGTTGCAACAATTATGCATATAATAAGTTGTTGAAAGTCGTTTGTCGTGGAAAAACTGGCGACTTCGAACATGATTATGTTTTCTGCAAACAAAGTTGTATTTCACAAATGTTTTTTGTCTTCATAATGTTTACACGTGTAGTTAACAGAAGACGTAGAAACGATATTCCGAAACGAATACGTATAGTGTAAGTCAAACGTTCGAATTAGAGACCCCATGATATATATATATATATATATATATATATATATATATATATATATATATATATATATATATATATATATATATCAAAAGATTAAAAAACAGCCGACCAGTTGCAAAGGATAAAGTAATCTTTACCTAGGTTTCAATAGATATAAATCTATCTTCTTCAGAAGACGGCAATATTACAGTAACATGGAGTGAAGTATCCTAGTCATTTTTGCAAACATTTACATAACTCAGTTGATCCAAATAAAACATAGCCCTGAGAACAGGGTTTGTCAGACATATAGAGATTAAGAACATAGTAGTTGAAGAGCGCATGGGCGCCCATGCGCTCTTCAACTACTATGTTCTTAATCTCTATATGTCTGACAAACCCTGTTCTCAGGGCTATGTTTTATTTGGATCAACTGAGTTATGTAAATGTTTGCAAAAATGACTATGATACTTCACTCCATGTTACTGTAATATTGCCGTCTTCTGAAGAAGATAGATTTATATCTATTGAAACCTAGGTAAAGATTACTTTATCCTTTGCAACTGGTCGGCTGTTTTTTAATCTTTTGACGTGGAACCGTTGCTGTAGCGCAGCTATGTTTAATATATATATATATATATATATATATATATATATATATATATATATATATATATATACTCCTGGAAATGGAAAAAAGAACACATTGACACCGGTGTGTCAGACCCACCATACTTGCTCCGGACACTGCGAGAGGGCTGTACAAGCGATGATCACACGCACGGCACAGCGGACACACCAGGAACCGCGGTGTTGGCCGTCGAATGGCGCTAGCTGCGCAGCATTTGTGCACCGCCGCCGTCAGTGTCAGCCAGTTTGCCGTGGCATACGGAGCTCCATCGCAGTCTTTAACACTGGTAGCATGCCGCGACAGCGTGGACGTGAACCGTATGTGCAGTTGACGGACTTTGAGCGAGGGCGTATAGTGGGCATGCGGGAGGCCGGGTGGACGTACCGCCGAATTGCTCAACACGTGGGGCGTGAGGTTTCCACCGTACATCGATGTTGTCGCCAGTGGTCGGCGGAAGGTGCACGTGCCCGTCGACCTGGGACCGGACCGCAGCGACACACGGATGCACGCCAAGACCGTAGGATCCTACGCAGTGCCGTAGGGGACCGCACCGCCACTTCCCAGCAAATTAGGGACACTGTTGCTCCTGGGGTATCGGCGAGGACCATTCGCAACCGTCTCCATGAAGCTGGGCTACGGTCCCGCACACCATTAGGCCGTCTTCCGCTCACGCCCCAACATCGTGCAGCCCGCCTCCAGTGGTGTCGCGACAGGCGTGAATGGAAGGACGAATGGAGACGTGTCGTCTTCAGCGATGAGAGTCGCTTCTGCCTTGGTGCCAATGATGGTCGTATGCGTGTTTGGCGCCGTGCAGGTGAGCGCCACAATCAGGACTGCATACGACCGAGGCACACAGGGCCAACACCCGGCATCATGGTGTGGGGAGCGATCTCCTACACTGGCCGTACACCACTGGTGATCGTCGAGGGGACACTGAATAGTGCACGGTACATCCAAACCGTCATCGAACCCATCGTTCTACCATTCCTAGACCGGCAAGGGAACTTGCTGTTCCAACAGGACAATGCACGTCCGCATGTATCCCGTGCCACCCAACGTGCTCTAGAAGGTGTAAGTCAACTACCCTGGCCAGCAAGATCTCCGGATCTGTCCCCCATTGAGCATGTTTGGGACTGGATGAAGCGTCGTCTCAGGCGGTCTGCACGTCCAGCACGAACGCTGGTCCAACTGAGGCGCCAGGTGGAAATGGCATGGCAAGCCGTTCCACAGGACTACATCCAGCATCTCTACGATCGTCTCCATGGGAGAATAGCAGCCTGCATTGCTGCGAAAGTTGGATATACACTGTACTAGTGCCGACATTGTGCATGCTCTGTTGCCTGTGTCTATGTGCCTGTGGTTCTGTCAGTGTGATCATGTGATGTATCTGACCCCAGGAATGTGTCAATAAAGTTTCCCCTTCCTGGGACAATGAAATCACGGTGTTCTTATTTCAATTTCCAGGAGTGTATATATTTGAATTACAAAAAACAAATACTAAAAAAATTTGTATGGCGCGATATTCGATCCGGCGACCTTTGACTTACGAACCCAAGCACTTACCGCTGCGCCACGACGCTATAGGAAGTTATACATCGTAGAGAGTATTTCACCGCAACGGTTTCTATTAACTGTCGACTTTCTCGACAACGGCTGAGAAGTGCATCTTGGTGCTTTGCCACATTACACCACTGGCCATGAGCTTTTATTATGCGCAGTATGAATCGAATCTGAATTTCACAATTGGCGGCCTCCCCTTGTAAGGGTCCCCCACCCCCATTTGTACGCCCGGGCGTGGTACAATGTACACTGGCTACATTCCTGCGAAGTCGTTTTGCATTATCACATCCAGTTTCTCGTAGCCCTATTACACAGCTTCGCTCAAAATTAGTTAGGTTACGATAACTTTGTTGCGTTTAAGGCATTCTTGGCTAACATCAACCCACAACGTCCAATCTCAAAGGTCACTAACGCTCACGACCGTTGCAGCGCGTATTTAAACCAAACATGATTTGCATCTTCAGGCGCCTGGCGCGAAATTTCAATAGACATCACAGTTCAGATATAGGAACACACCTACCGCCTTTCGTTCGTGCCAAACAACTACTTCTTGGCGTTGTCATTTTTTTGCCGTTAGTGTATCTCAAAAGTTATTGGTTTCAGGACATCCATTTACATGAGCTTTTGTTGTATTTTATGACCAACGCTAACAACCTCTAGGAATATGTGAGATTTGTTTTTTACACACTGTCTATGTTCGTGTTCACAGCGAATTGATGAATTTGATCAATAAATACGCAATTGGGAACTGCACTAGTCTGTGTTGTACTGTACTGAAATGCGTTCATAAATCCCCGCACAGCACCAAAATTTCCATTATCGCCACACTTTCACAAGAATCAACTGCTACAAAGACTGTTAATACCAAATGGTTCAAATGGCTCTGAGCACTATGCGACTTAACTTCTGAGGTCATCAGTCGCCCAGAACTCAGAACTAATTAAGCCTAACTAACCTAAGGACATCACACACATCAATGCCCGAGGTAGGATTCGAACCTACGACCGTAGCGGTCGCTCGATTCCAGACTGTAGCACCTACAACCGCACGGCCACTCCGGCCGGCTTTTAATACCAACTTGGAAGCTTTGCTAGCGGCATGCTCACTTCTTCTCTGGAAGAATGTCTTAAATTTGTTTGACATTTCTCATTAATGTATCTTGAAATGTACACGCAATATAGCCTCGTTCGAATTTCATATAAATAGCTCTGTATTTTCGTGCTGCATCGTAAGCCATGAGGTATGAAATGAGTAAAGGATATTGTCGTATGGCATTAATGACTGGGATAGTTGTCTGGGGTTGTTCCGTCGGCCGGCCCTTGTGGCCGTGCGGTTCTACGCGCTTCAGTAGGGAACCGCGTGACCGCTACGGTCGCAGGTTAGAATCCTGCTGTTCCGTCGCTTGGGGTACAAGCCTTTCTATTTGACGCTACTTCCGCGACTTGAGTGTATTTGTGATGACGATGAAATGAAATGATTGGAACAGGACAAACACATATTCCCGACGAGAGAAAACCTCCGACCCGGCAGGGAATCCAACCTGGGACCCCAGGATCTAGGGGCAGCGACCCTAATCGCTAGACCATGAGATGCAGACTGTAAGATAATTTCTTCTGACTGTATATTGTTTCCACCGTATCCGACCACAGTTCCGCATTGGAGGAAAACGTGCGAGACACAATGTGCTCAGGTTCACCTTCAAGAACACGAAAATGCGTACGAATTAAACCGCTGATATACCACCAACTCTCATCGGAAACTCAGTTGAATTCAGATCATGTTAAACATCGTTAAATTGTTCTACTGTTTAAAACCACCAGGTTCCAAAGCAACTTTTTTTTTTAATGCCAGTTCTACCCTTAGCTCATGTGTCATGTGATGTGGCTCTCAGCCCAGCGTAAGCCTTTTGAGTGGCTGACTTGAGAGAGAGATATGACACTTATCATACTACTTCCGGAAAGCAACGAAAGAGAATTAAGGCTTAACATCTCAACATAAACTAGGTGGTTAGCGGTGAAGCACAACTTGGGATATTTCACGTTTATTTCCAAATGAACTATCACAGTATTCGTCTTAAGCAGTTCAGAGAAGGCATGAAAAACCTAAAAACTTATCTGAACGGCCAAATGGGGGTTTAAAGCACACTTCTCACAAATGCACGGCCACTTAGCATCAGCTTATTCAGTTCCTGTTTCCAATACTCGGTCAAGGAACAAGCTATTTTCAGGTGCTAATAACAGTAGAGTTTTGGACCTGAAATACCTGCTCCTTCACACGTATGTTTGCCATTTTTGTAAAACAAAAAAGGAATTTCAACTCGTCATTGGTTTACAACAATATTTTCAAAACTAAAATGCACATGTATATTATATCACACAAAATATTACTTAGACCTTCCATATATTTAATAAAATGCACAGAATATTAACAGCATGGAGGTACATATCTAAAGAATGCGAAAAGTACGTATTCATTTTTAAGTGATAGTCAATGAGATTCAGATTGATTCTAATTGTATTCCACCGAAATTTCAGCATTTTTTAGCAATTGAATATAATTCTTCGAAAATTTAAAAGAGGTGTTTTCATAGTTCGCTGTCACCTGGAGTTCTGGCTTTATTAAATCGTTGGACTTCTGTTTCTTGTAGAACACCACTTATTCTTTACGAATGAAAAGATTCGCTTCACAAAGGTACTGGAGCCACGGATACTGAACAAAAATCCTATCACTTCCGAAATATTTGGTACGTGTTGCTCAGGTACTGAAGAAAAGAATGTAAGCCAGTGTGCAATATAATCACCATCTTTGTTCACACTGCTGCTAAGGTTATCTCAATGACTGCTAAACTCTTCATATAGATCATGTATGCTAATATTTTCACTTAAGTGAACCAGTTCTACAGCCTTTTCAAAAACTTTAAACTCAATCCCTTCCTGCAAAGAAAATGTTATAAGGAGTATACAGAGGCTGTCATTTGCCATACCATAAATTTTTTGTGGTTATTGAAGCATACTGCTACGAATTCTATTGAGGTCTTTAGTTACCGTTTTTTGTAACGACATAGAGAACCCATTTAGAATTTCTTTCGCTTTGCTAACAAAAAAAATTGTGTTCTTCTTTGCTGAATTTTAGAATAGAGAAGTCTCATTTGTTTCTACGTCTCTAGTACACTTAAGTCAGATCTTTCTGTGCTTTAGCTACCATCTCCAGCTGATGCTCAATATCACTAAAAATTACTAAAAAATTACAGCACATTTCAGTAACACTGTCTACTCCGGGCCATCTTTCATTAAAGTGTTAATTAGTAATTTTAGACAGCCAGAAATACAATTAAAGGAACTTTTAATTGCTTCCCAGTTTTGAAATACTCTAGAAAAGGCTGGTGGTCATCAAATCTATCTGATCGGAAAGTTCCTCAAAATTTCAGTCCACTCTGGATTCACAAATTCATCGAACGATTTTAATTTTTTTCTTATTTTGGCTGAGACAGAATAGTGGTCGTTTATCTTTAAGGCTGCATTTTCATGACAGTATCTAAGCTGTCAACTGCAAACTTAGTTGTTATGGACGACATAATTGGGACACTTAGCTTTCAGTAAGTTATGGTTTTCATCTCTCAGCAACTGGTATATGGAATGTGTTTTCCAAAGTTCACATTGCCATTGTCTGCAGATTAATAAAATATAAATTCACATCCAACATGTGTTTTTCCAAGCTTTGTAATACCACGTTGTGAGGTGGCTATAATTTCGCACCTTACAAGCACCCATCCACATACTTTACTGTGATCTACAAACACAATTAGATATCATGTGATAGGTTGTACATCGTATATATGAATATATAAAGGAGACTGACACTGTCACGTACGCCTTGTATATAATAGTTAACGCTTATTGCATGAAAGGTGACGGAGTGTCTTTATTATCAGAATGGCGTAATGAATGATTGCCTATACTAGTAGAGGTGGGAACGACTGGCAGGCGGAATTCAAGCCCTGAGTGGATAACCCACACTGGTGTGGTGGTTCAGCTCCACACAGGAAGTGCCAAGGCGGACAGTCTGGACACCTGAGCGCGAAGAGACAATACAGGGGCGACCGGCCGCTATTGTAGTGGGGCCAGAAGGATAACCGGATAACACTTCCGAACTCTGCAAATTTTGGACGCAGGTGAGAGGAACGAAGAAGCGGCACCGGGGAAACCACTCAGGCTGGGTTATTTCCAAGGATTTTTACTCAGAAGCATACCATTGTGCGAGTACAGGCATTTCCTCGCAAACTTTCCACACTGGACAACAAAAGACTAAAATATGATTGGTCGGCATTCGGAAGAATCTGTAGGGAGGGGAATATTCCGTGGTTTCGGGAATATGATTCGTTTTCGGAGCCTTGCTGGGAAGCAAGCGGTGGGGAGACTTGGTCTTCCGTTGTAAGCGCCCATGTGTGACGGTCGCTCGATATCAGCTTTGTTGATACAGACCGACTTGCTGTCTTTGCTCTCAGAAAAGTTTATAGTCAGAAGGTACTGCACCGTTGCGAACCTATACGATTCTGGACTTCACCTCCGGGTTGGATGTCGTCGTTGAGTACGCAGCGTTCAGAAATTGAGAGCACTTCCTATACTTACATTGAGACGTTATCTGAACTCCGTCCTTGTGGCTGGGAGTTCGCGTTTCTCGTCTGTAGAGCACAGAGAGGAGAAGACAGTATTAGAGTATATTAGTCAGAGGACTGCCTTCTGCCGTCCTAGTGTCTGAAAGAGTTTATTTGCGGCTGGAGTTCTTCCATCGTCGCAAACGAGTACGAGAACCATCACATCAAAGCACCGGACGCAGTACATATGGTGATACTGCAAATTGCTTTGGCTTATTAGAGCTATAAAAACTAAACAGCTGTGATCACGTCAGTTTATTTCAACTGAGGTTCCACACCATAGTAGATCATCTTTGAAAGTAGTGTCTTCTAGTGTTTGGTACGTAGATGATGTCAGTCATTTCGCGTTATTGAAATTAGATCGCGCAGTCATTATAAGGGGCAGAGTTGGGCAACTGATTACTAATTTTGCTTGGGAAATGTAAACTTTGTAATATAAAACTTTTACTTAATCTACAATAAATATATAATCAGGAACAACGTTTATCATTTAGTAGTATTAGTTGCCTTAATCATTCATTTATGTTTAAGTTGTAATTTATATGTTAAAGTCCACTAAGAGATCCTAAGATCTGCTTCAGGGGTAGTCAGACAGGACGAAATCTTAATTTTAGCCTTTATTATTTTCCGTTGCGCACATTTATTTTTACACTCGGCTGGAGTAGCATCTTGGAACATTAATAATTTCCATAAATCTTTCCTCACCACTTTCAACAAAATATTCACTGCCTTCAAAGGGTCAAAGTACCAGATGCAAAATGGGAACATTTCCGATTGTTTTGTTTGAAGTATTGGCTGTCAAGGAAAAAATGTTAGTCTTTTCTGGACTCCTTAAAGCAGATACAAAGACATGATCACTTTTAGGAGCAAGAACGTTCTTCACAATCATTTCCTCTTTAGTGCATCCGCATGGAAGTAGGGAAGCAGTAGCAGAATCACTAAACATGTGGATGACAAGTTTCTTACCGCACTCCAGGCTTGAATAACTTCGACTATGTTTCACTGGATGGCACACCAAACTAAGTTCATATGCAGCTTTTTACCATACCCTTCTTTGCTCTTTAAGCCTACAAAATACCTCGCAGTTTATGTCGACTTCCAGAATCACAGTTTTCCTTAATCTGATGTTCTTCCTACTGGGGATATTGCCTCAAGACAGTTCGTCCACTTTGCGAAATACTGAAACGCTTCGTCTTGACATCAAATGATATCGAAGTCTACCCGCCCCCCCCCCCCCACCTCCCTAACCCTTCCAGTGTGTGTGGATGCGGGGGGGGGGGGGGGGAGGGCAACTTTGAAATATTACGTGAGAACCCACATTTTTGTATTACAGATTCCGATTCTACGGATAAAAATACCTCAGTTTTGCCTGAAACACTTTTTTTTTCCTTTCGCCATAGATGACGCTGTAATAGGAAAAATCAAGATGGGTAGAAAATTCTATAAAACTTCCTGGCGGATTAAAGCTGTGTGCTGGACCGAGTCTCGAACTCGAGACCTTTGCCTTTTGCGGGCAATTGCTCTACCGACTGAACTAACTAACCACGACTCACGATTCGTCCTCACAGCTTTCTCCCAGAAGTACTAATCTTGCAAGGTTCTCAGGAGAGCTGCTGCTGTGAAATCTGGAAGGCAGAAGACGAGGTACTGGCGGAAGTAAAGCTGTGAGCAGTGGTCTTGAGGCGCGTGCGTAGCTCAGTGCCGGCACGGTAGCTCAGCGTGATCGGTCAGAGAGCCAGGGGCACTCTGTAATTAAAAAAAAGAAAAAAAAAAGAACTGAGTAAAGGAATCAACGATCAAATAGAACGGATATAATGTGACGTCCGCCCAGACCAAACGCAACGAACAATACCGAATAAAATGAAAAATATGTCCGTAAAGCACTACAATCTGTCTACACCTGTCATTATCAATGGTTTGGTCTTCTCATAACAAATCCTCATCTGTCTCCAGGTCGTCCCAGAAAAATCCTTCCGGTTCCGGTGCCGACTGCGGTTTTCTAATTCTTTGTGTTTAAACGTTTTTGATCTCTATTTGTCTGTCCTGCGATAGTTGAACTTATTTTGATCTCAACACCGTGTCATCGATTAATGAACTTTGATTAACCAATAGTTCGCTAATTGCCACGTCAGGTAGGTATTCTTCGGAAAGATGGCTGTCATCTTCCGAGATTTTTAGAGAAAGGTGCTCTGTTTTTCCTTCTATCTCATCTCCCGAGCTCACGCAACCCTCATCACTCTCGTCTGACTGTATAACGTCAGGTTTGACCTCATAGGTATTGTAATATACGTGGCTTTCAATTAGTTGTACCTGGTCATTATTGCCAAATTCATCTCGCCCCTCCTCGTAACATCCGCCTCTGTTTTCAATAGGACTAGCGTCGCTGGGGTTGGCTACTTCGAAAACTTCATTTGGACAAGCGTGCCGTTCAGGTACAGAGCTTTCCGTTTCAAAAACGCTAATTCCTTGCGGGCTGAGAAGCGTCAATTTCTGTCCGCTCTCCCCATTAGCACACCTCCCATACAATCCTCTATAACTTTTCAGTTCGTCGTACATCCGACCGAACTGACCTAACCACACTTCCTCGCGTTCCACATTTCCCTGCTCGATAACGGAAACTTTTTTCGAGATCGGCGCTGTTACTTCCTCTGCCGACTCATACACCACTGAAACTTGCGTAACCGTTGTTGCTTTAACAGCGGCCGCTTCCTTCTCCCCTACCGGTATACTAATATCATTATTACTTTTACGAGCATTGACAGATGCGTCGACTGCCATTTCCAGCTCAGTTATCATTACTCTAGGTGCGTCGCTCTCCTTACTCTCTCGCACATTCTCCCTTCGCTGAGTTATCCTTTCGGATTTATCATGGCGGTATTGTCTAGTTTTTCGTTTGGGCCGTCAAGGTCTCCCCACGCCCGGTGGGCCCCTAACGGGCGCGACTAGTTGTTTCCCTGAGTAATTCCGACAGACCTTTTGCTACCAGACTGCCGTGATGTATCATTCCGCTCCTGTCTACTATCATTCCTCCAAGTACCACGTACCATATTTACTTGATACTGGCCCGTACCATTTCTACAGTTGTGGTTATTGTTACTATGACCATTATTGTTGTAGTGGTGTGCATTGTTATTACCATGATGGTTGCTACCATTATTGCCATGATTATTGTTATTGTTCTGGTTGTGACTATGGTGGTAATTGTTACCATTCCCAAGGCTTTTAACATTTTCGCGGTTATTCCCTCAATTGTCTTCGTCTTCTACTTCCTCTAAAAACGCAGAAATCGTTCCCGAACTACTGCCGATGTATCTCTTGGAGTCATCTGGAAGCTTCTGCCACAGGCCTCAGACAATCTCCGATTCAGTTTTCCGATCTCGCAAATATTCCAATTTGCGGATCCAGTTTTCACGAAACTCTTTCACGGAGGCGCGTGTTTACATCGTAGGGCCTCGACACTACGAAATCACGCCATACACACTCTTGTTTCTGCTCTGACCAATACTCTTTCAAGAATGCATTTTTGAACTCTTGAAACGTCATGTTTGTTGTATCGAGATTTAAGCCCCATCGCTTAGCCTCGCCAGGTAACAAGTCGATTACTGCATTTATTTTTGTCTTGTCTGTCCATGATTCCGGCAATACCCTTTCACAATTTTTAATGAAGTCGGTAGCGTGCAGTCCATCCTGCTTTTTGAGGGGATCGAAACGCTCCTCCTTCACTAATATTTCAGCGCTATGAGGGTGGTAAGACACATAGTGCACATTTTCTTCTAATCGTTTCTCTAACTCATTTATCCTTGTAAATACTTGGCAAGTGGTAACTGATAATGTTTTCACCTCCTGCTTCTTTTCATTACACACAACCGATTGTCTATTTACTTTAGCACCTACGTCGGATATTAAAGTCTGTAAACTCGTTATTTTCCCTAAATCCTCTTCTCGAGCTACTTTCACTTTTTCAGCTACCTTGCCCTCTATTGTGGGACCAACAGAGTCTACCAGTTTCTGTTCGATCCTCCCTACTGCAGTTTCCAAATGACTATTTATGTCTCCTATCTTTGTTTGGGCTTCATCCATATCATGCTTCGGATTACCGATTTCGGTACTCAATGCTACTACTTCTGCTCCAGTTTTATCTACCTTTGTGTTAACAATTCCAATATTACCGTTAACAGTTTTAATTGCTTTATTCTGGTCATCCATTTAACTGATTAACAAACTGAACAAATCCTTAAATTTTTCGGAAATCACAGCTTGCAACTCCGGTTCTGTCTTAATAGATTCCTCGTATCCGTCATGAACAGGTTCTGTTTAGCTTTTTATTCCGTATTCCGTAGCACTTACAAGTGCATGGAATTCCATTTCTGCCATTGTTCGATTTTCAGCTGCAGTGTCTGTGATGCTAGCCGCCGAATACTGAACAATGGTCCCGCTTCATGGGTCATGCATTATTCGACCGATTGTTCCACATTTGGTACAATCAAATCACTCGTTTCGCCTAATTTATTCATGTTGACCAGTTTGCTGATTACTGTGAAATTTAAATGTGTGGCTTATTTCTGCCACTTACTGTTATTGTAAATGAGCGACTTTGTTTGTAGCATCAAGTTATTATGCGCTACAAAACTGCACAATTCAAATTCGTGCCCAGAACGATAGCAAACTGATATTTTCCTGTCACAGTCGCCACGTGTAGCCCCAACCCCCCCCCCCCCCCCCCCTCTTATCAACCTATCCCGCTTGCGATATAAAATTTGACCGTGGATCGTGTGTATGCCTAATGGATTTTTTCTAATTGTATAAGGCTATCTTTCCCGAAGAAGTGATACCGATAAGTAGAAGGAAAGTGTACAGCCGACCTTTCTGATGGTAAGTCCACTAAAAATAAAAGTAATTAAACTGAACAGGGCTATAATTTGAAAAATGAAAGTTGTTTTGTGCATTTACTCACGAACAACACTAGACAGGAAGGGGTACCACTGATCATGAATCCAAAAGTTACACTAATGAACGAAAAGGAAGTAATTAAAGCTCACCAGGCCACTAGGGCAATTTACATCCAAAATCCTGAACAAGATGATGGGAAAGAAAAACATGTATTTTTAAACACTGACGTGGCAACTAAAGGACACTAATTTTAAGTGAGGATGTAATGAGAAAGAAAACTGAGAAGTCACTCTTACGTTATGTTTAGCATTAAATTTTGAAAAAGGCAATCGAGTAATGATTTGAAAATATGCAATTAAACTGCATGTTAGAACTGAACTTCACTACGTGAACAATGACTTTCAGTGGCCTCAGCATAACGTCATCAAAGAAATTTAGGAAAAAGAAGCAAGGACTTTTTACTTTGCCGTTACTTATTTTACAAATTGGATTTCAAGTTATTGTCTGAACAACTGAGCATTTTTCACTGACTCGAACAGAATTAAATACTATAACAAGAACCAAACGAAACAGGTATGTGCTCCAAGCTACATGTAAAATAAATAAACCTTCCGCTCTCTTAATTTGTGCATTTCTTTAGATTTGGATTTTTTCCAGTGATTGATTCTCAAACTTGAAAAATGAAATTGCTTTACTTCAGTCATATACTGAAGCCTCTGTTGTACAACAGTTAATTGAAAGTAGACTGAGGCTAAAATTCTTAAATGAGAAACTATTCATTAATAAACTGATTGTTAACTATTCAATTTGTTTCTTATGACACTCAGTTAGCGTATTAGGAAAAAAAGGGAACAAGGATCCTGCTTGGTAACAATGTCTGGGGGCAATGAGGACACAATCGCCCTGAGTTTAACTGATTATTATTTAAATAAATCTTATCAATCAAATCACATTCTGTTGTGCTGCTGGGTTAGCCGTTAATACTTTCTACCAATGAACAGTCAGTCTTACTTCAGTGCTGTGCATACGACGAAACTCGGAGCCGACGACGAAACTGTGTTGCTGGAACTGCCGCTGTTGTTGAACACGGTAGCACCTTGTGGGGCCACGGCTAATTACAGGAACGGGCAATCGTAATTAATACAGCCTCTTCCGCCCGTCCACTGCCCGTACTCCTGCTGTAGACATCTGGCCGGCGCGCGTACATGATGCCGCCGAAAATGTTACTGTCTACTGCGAGAGCGTCAATACCACACTTCTGCACACTACAAGGGCTGGGACCCGTCTCTCGCTCTCACCGCGCGCTCTGCGTGACAACTCCCTACCCAAGGACTTTACAACGCACAAGCACTGCTATTATCGTTGCTAGTCGAAGCAAATAACAATTCCTTTGGCTTTTTTCCAGAGCTTATAAGTTTCACAGTAAAACACAGATAAATACAATGAAACGTCAACAGACTTCTATCTAAATGTACACATACAGTGAAGCAATGTCCTTACTTATTAAAAGAAAGCATTTAAGTTACTAATATTTACACACAATTAAAAAAAATTATACATCGGTAGCAGGTGCCATGCATCCTGCACTTTCAGTGTTACAGTAAGTGTCATTAGGTGTCTATCCACAGGTATTATAATTCGCGTAAGTAAAGCGCAGCTGATTAGCGTATGCAGTGATGTCGCACATAGCCACCCAGATGGATTCCATAGGATTTACATTAGGTGAATATGGTCGCCGATTCATCAAGTTCACTATAAAGCTATTCAGACTAGTGTAGCACGGTTCTGGCTCTGAAACATGGACACTTATACTGCTTCCATAGGATTTACATTATGTGAATATGGTCGCCGATTCATCAAGTTCACTATAAAGCTATTCAGACTAGTGTAGCACGGTTCTGGCTCTGAAACATGGACACTTATACTGCTTCCATAGGATTTACATTAGGTGAATATGGTCGCCGATTCATCAAGTTCACTATAAAGCTATTCAGACTAGTGTAGCACGGTTCTGGCTCTGAAACATGGACACTTATACTGCTTCCATAGGATTTACATTAGGTGAATATGGTCGCCGATTCATCAAGTTCACTATAAAGCTATTCAGACTAGTGTAGCACGGTTCTGGCTCTGAAACATGGACACTTATACTGCTTCCATAGGATTTACATTAGGTGAATATGGTCGCCGATTCATCAAGTTCACTATAAAGCTATTCAGACTAGTGTAGCACGGTTCTGGCTCTGAAACATGGACACTTATACTGCTTCCATAGGATTTACATTAGGTGAATATGGTCGCCGATTCATCAAGTTCACTATAAAGCTATTCAGACTAGTGTAGCACGGTTCTGGCTCTGAAACATGGACACTTATACTGCTTCCATAGGATTTACATTAGGTGAATATGGTCGCCGATTCATCAAGTTCACTATAAAGCTATTCAGACTAGTGTAGCACGGTTCTGGCTCTGAAACATGGACACTTATACTGCTTCCATAGGATTTACATTAGGTGAATATGGTCGCCGATTCATCAAGTTCACTATAAAGCTATTCAGACTAGTGTAGCACGGTTCTGGCTCTGAAACATGGACACTTATACTGCTTCCATAGGATTTACATTAGGTGAATATGGTCGCCGATTCATCAAGTTCACTATAAAGCTATTCAGACTAGTGTAGCACGGTTCTGGCTCTGAAACATGGACACTTATACTGCTTCCATAGGATTTACATTAGGTGAATATGGTCGCCGATTCATCAAGTTCACTATAAAGCTATTCAGACTAGTGTAGCACGGTTCTGGCTCTGAAACATGGACACTTATACTGCTTCCATAGGATTTACATTAGGTGAATATGGTCGCCGATTCATCAAGTTCACTATAAAGCTATTCAGACTAGTGTAGCACGGTTCTGGCTCTGAAACATGGACACTTATACTGCTTCCATAGGATTTACATTAGGTGAATATGGTCGCCGATTCATCAAGTTCACTATAAAGCTATTCAGACTAGTGTAGCACGGTTCTGGCTCTGAAACATGGACACTTATACCGCTGAAATATGACATCGCTGCTGGGGAAGACATCAAGCATGAAGGGATGCAGGTGGTTCGTAGCTGTCAACATGTCTTTGATTGCTACCACAGCTGCCATGCAAGTGCAGGAGGATCTCTTCCATAGGATAATATTGCTCCCACCAACCTGTGTACGGTGTGCTCCGCGTTTCGAACCACCATTGTGGATACCAATGACTTAGTGTAGCAAAAATGTGATTCACCTGAATAGCCGACACGTTTCCATTGATCCACGGTCGAATCCCAATCGTCCCATGCTCGCTGCAATAGTAATTGACTATGTCTTGGGTCAACATGTGAACACGTAGGGGTGGTCTGCTGTGGAGCTTCATGTTCAAAAATGTTCGATGAACGGTGTGCTCCGAAATACTCAGCTTGCACCAGCATTGTGCTCTTTCGGCAGAGATGCCATAGATCACAATCTAACCTACTTTACAGAGTGGACAAGCCTCCGAGCCTCACGTTCTGTGACGAGTCGTCGACGTCCAACTATGTAGCGCCTAGTGGTGGTTTCACTGTCCTTCTACCTCTTTCCGTAGATGGTCACGACAGTAGCACGTGTGCATTCGACCAGCTTCGCCGTTTCCGAGGTACTCGTTCACAGGCTCTGCATAATAATAATCTGCCCTTTGGCATACTTATCTGTGTATTTTCCCTCTCTTCTGTCGTCATTTGTTTCCTTTTGCTACATGGTCTAGGTGAAATGAAATGTCGTGTAGCTAGGGCCTCCCGCCGGGTAGACATGCCATGCAAAATCGCCACAGAGGATGCTGAAACATAGTATTGTATCATACGAAAGTTACCGCTACACTTGCTAATTCGACCGCAGAAATGTCCGCTGGAGATCATCGCTTCCATGCCTGACGCATCGCGATCACTTGCGCGGACGCCGGTCTGCATGAAGCAGCCGCTGGCTGCTGGCGCTGAAATTGGTCTTACCATGACAGACACTCAGGAGCCCTTTCACAAACATGTTGCTACAAGGTTTTTGTATTACTGGCTGATTAGAAAATGACCGAAACTGTCCCTGACCTTCTGTCGGACTGGTGCTCTCAGGAGATAGACGGAATACGGCTTGAAAAAGAAAGGAAAAGAATCACGGCTGTGCATTCGCACTGCATGATATTTGAAACATCCCCTTTGAAAAATTAATGACTTACTGTGCTGATAAACCTCTTGCGTTATTTGATTTTCAAACAGCTGAGCAGAACTGAACGTATTCAGACATTTCTCTCTTTACTTATTCTGATCAACACTGAACTGACATACAATATTTTTAGCGCAACGTAATCTGACTCTCAATAATACCTACAAAATAATGGCCCTGACTAACAATAACCTATACCTTTCATGAATCACTTACCTCACAAAAATCATCGTTACTCAAACTACTGCAATACAACGAGCGCCAATACTGCCAGCTAAATAAAAGAGTCTAACCACTGAAAGCACTAACTACTGATAGGCATAGTTAGCAAATAAAAGATTTTGATAGAGAACAAACAATGTATTTACCTTAATGATGTTGCTGCATGGTCTAGGTGAAATATATATATATCAGTTCATGATATCCAGTATGACAAATTTACTCTTTTTGATGGACACACGTCCAGATCGTCCGCTCTCAAAATTCTCCCATCTCTCTCCCCACATCCACCACTGCTGGCAGCTCACCTCCAAGTGCACAACGCTACGCGCTTTTCACATCCAGTTGCCCAACACTACAACAGGAAACACTCCAACAATGCCAACCAGCCACAGACCTCACACAGCAGTCAGTGACCCTCATACAGAGCGCTACGTGGCGCTACCAACATAAAAACTTAAACAGCCTACTTACATAGCCCCCATACTCCCCACAAAAAATTTTACAAATTTTTTGGGCCGTGGCCAATAATGATTTGATAAAATTTTTCATAATTACAGTAACAAAGATATTAAATGCACACACTTATTGATGAACTGTTGGTCAAAAGCAAAAATTGTTCTCATAAAGACAGTTGTGATCATTTATCACAATAGTGCTTGCATTGCACAAAGTCTGATCAAAAAAAGAAAATGCACGCGGAAGTAGCGGATTTCCATGCAGTCTTGAAGAAGTAGTGTTTTCCTTCCAACGGAAAGACAATGCTGACTCTTGACATGCAGACAGGTAATGGGCCACAACAGAGCAAACCCACAGCACAGTCAGTCGAAGTTTTGAAGAATATTGGTCGGTAGGTCATCACAGAGCAGACCCACAGTAGTCCTGGTAGAGAATATGGTATTGGTGGGCCGTCAAAGGTACAGACCCACTGCAGTCCTTGAAGAGACGTCCAGGAGCCATCTGTGCAGGTGCACAATCACCACTGAAGAATCTTGCAGACAATATAGCAAGTCCATAAACCACCGTTTATGCACTCACAAATAAAATTTTTGAAATGTCCTTAAAACCAGCAATGCTGTTAACCTGTCCCTTGCTGAATTATTAACTCACGTGCAATCACTAACAGTCCCAACTTCTCACATATTGTGCATATACTATGACCAGCCGAAATGTGTGCACTGAAATCAATGCTTACAAGTTACTTAATTTGATGAACTAGTGTCAATTACAATTTTATAACACGAGAATACAATTACAAAGGTACAGAAAACATAATTAAAAACTTAATAATACAGATAACATTTGTAGTAATACAGGCTTTACAAGAGAATAGAAATAAACATGCACATCAGTGTTACAGGAATTATGACATAAGTAAATACACAAAAGATCAGAATAGCTTTCGAAATAATGTCTAAACATCTTGTCAATGTAAATAACATATTATTAAAGCAAATTATATTTGAGGATAATAGTATTCCTCATCATAGTGAATGTATCTTATTATTAGAAAAATTCTACAACATAAATCTTATTAGCTAAACACATAAAGACAGGAAAAACACAAATACATAAGGGTACACAAACACATAGCGGGATAGCACAAAAGGAAAGGACAGGGTTTGTTTTACTGTAGTATTTTGGAAACAAAACTTTCTTTACTTCTTGGAGATCTCCCTTCATTCATCATTATTCCCAAAAAGTCCAATCTATACCTGCTTTCTGTATTCTATTCATATCCTCTTTCAAAATAATTATTCTTCATTGTACAGTACCTTTTTTTACAATTTTTTTCGTATAACTTCTCAATGCATTTCTTCAAATTCATCGCAACTCATTCTGTTATATAGTCTACCCCCTCTTAAGCTAAATTAAATCTTCTGAGCTCAGATGCATAAACTAAGGGACGAGGCAATGCAGCAGCACAAAACAATTAACATAAACAGCAATGACAAAAAAATGCAAATTGGCAAAGCTAGCAGCAATAAATATAAATTAGCAAAGTAAATGCAACATACAACTGATATGAGCCAATGTGCAGCAACAAGAAAAAATAAATCAGTAGTAAAACTGGCTTAACAGAGTAATACAAAGTGAAATTCAGTAGCACTGTGCCTGGTAAACAGCAGAGTAAAATTAGTTACAGAGAAAGATCGCTTTTCCGTAGTAATGAATATGACAGAGATAACCATAGAAACAGACAATATGGGAACCAAAACAATTATTATCATGGGAGACAGAATAACTTCAGACGCAACAGTTCAGCACGCAGTTACGATTCAGGGAGAAATTCTCCACCACATGACCGACAAGAAAGAAACTATGGAATCTACCGACATGACGACAGACGATATAATCGTAACGACAGACCTGAATATCATCAGAACTGGCAGGATTAAAACAGGGCAAGGGGCCTCTCGACAAGGTGAATTTGTAGAAGTTAGGTCTCCTAATCCTAATAACGATGGGCGCCAACAAAGAGACAGACAATGACTCGCACCGCAGGCAGCCGCATGCGCCGGCTGGCTCAGAGAAAAGTAACATTGACGCTAAACATGAGAAAAATTCCAGTTTTATTTCGCGACGTATACCGCATGATAATTGCGTTCAAGTTGAAACTCTGCGTACTAGAAAGGGTAAAAGATTGCACCACATTTCACTTGTAAAACCGTTTATTGAGAGAGAATCTGCTTTTTAACATATGTTCCAAGTATGGGCATATCTTATTTGAAATGCTTTCTACAAAGAAATGTCAATAGCGAGGTTAATGGCCTCTTTTTTTTCCATCTAATGGCTTTTTCTCTGGGCTACTGGCACAGCTGGGCGCCCATAATGCATTACGTCAAGGTCACTTAGCTTTCTTACCGAAATATTTATGACAGCAGTTTGTGCTACAGTGACAGTATCATATAAAAAAAAATTTCACAGGTCGAGAATTTGCGTTACAAATGTGTAGAAACTAAATCCTATACATATAACAGTGTTCCAAAAATTTTCGCCGGCATCGTGATACATTCTCGCACGTACACACATTTCATAACTCTTAAAGTATGACTCTTGGTTTCCAACATCCTTTTCCTCAAATCAGAGTCCCTAACCACTACTCATTATTCCTTACCTTAGTACACATATACATATTCGTCGACACTTCTTGAATATTTCATCATAATAAATATGTAACATAATCAAATTCCTCATATAGCATCAGCTTATTGATCATAAACATACCTCAACAGCATAATACACATCGTCGTCATAATAATAACATCATAACACCTCAGTCAAATCTCAAAAACGTCGTAGCTTTCTGCAATAATTTCAAAACCTAAAAAAAATTCTCTGCTCATTTCAATAGTATCATCTACCTCAAATGTACTTTAAAAATCATGATCCCATACCAAATACATCATTCAAAGCTCTCATAGTATCACAATGGTTCTGAAAAAATATGAACAGTTCACCAAGTACAGACAAAATACAATTTCATAAGTGTGAAGTTATCCAACTGTGTAATTACGTAAACATCTGTCACTGACGTAGTAAAAAAAAGTTTGTCTCTCTCAGTTAAATGATCAGATAGCAGTGTAATTTATGTGTTCGAGAAATATGGTACCGATGTGTAAAGTTGTATAAGCAAATACCATTTTAGCTTGGGCTCCTAGCGCTCACTACACACTTAGTACACAAAGTAGGCGTGTACCCCCCTGAGGATTAATGTAATTATACCCTCAGGTGTTACAGATTACAGCAATGGAATGAAATGCATCATGGAAAACCTTTGTATCATTGTAATTAAAAAATCTTTAAAAATAAATGTTTTAAGTACAAAACTAATCACTCAAATATGTGTACTGTAGCGCTAATCTGTGCGTCTTGTAAGATAATCTGTCATGTGCCAAGTGACGTAATTATCGTCGTCTGTAAGCAAAGTTCTGTAGAAGTCAATGTACTTACCTTGTAATAAACAAAAGTGAAATGCTATGCGTATAGATATCGTAGTTGTTACGTACATTACAGTGATTAAGAAAGTACTATACTGTAACGTATTGTTGTGCTACAAAAAAGGCTGTCTAATTGTAGCTATACCACAAAAGTTACTACTAAAACATGTTTTACTTTCCAGACGAATTCAAAAAAACACTGCAGATATAAAACAGATAGAGCGCAAAAGCAATTATATAAATTGTGTCACTCATTAGTAACGTCGTGATACAATCGTGTAGCAGTCAAATAAACTAACCACTGTGTCATCTGGTATCTCTCAGAAAGCACTTTAAATCCAGAATGTATTTTCACTTAAACTAATATGTTGCATTAAAATCTCATTAGCAGTACCGGTATATGTTCTAAGTATGTAAGCCTTATAGTCATTACGTAATCGTGCAACTAACAAGCAAGAATGTACACACACAATAACACTGTGTCGTCTGTTCACTGTAACAATGCATTCGTAATTACTGTTTAAATAAGTTCTCTTGGTTCTTGACTGGATAGTTAACTTCAAACATTGTTGCATGTTAACAGTTTCTAAATGTGACATAGCATACTTGTAACATGAAGTGAAAATGTAATGTAAACCTTTACTCTTCCTAGTACTCAGAATTTCAGCTTGAACGCAATTATCATGTTGTATATGTCGGTAAAAAATACTGGAATTTTTCTCATGGTTAGCTCATGTTATTTTTCTCAAGCCCAGCTGGCGCACGTAGCTGCCTGCGGTGCGAGTCATTGTACGTTACCTTTGTTGTAGCACGTCGTTACTGGGATTTGGAGATCTAACTTCTACAAATTCACCTTGTCGAGAGGGCTCTGCCCTGTTTGAATCCCGTCACCGTCAGTTCTGATGATATTCAGGTCTATCGTTACGATTATATCGTCTGTCGTCATGTCGGTAGATTCCATAGTTTCTTTCTTGTCGGTCACGTGCTGGAGAATTTCTCCTTGAGTCGTGTTTTGGTTCCTATATTGTCTGTTTCTATGGTCATCTCTGTCATATTCATTACTACGGAAATGTGATCTTTCTCTGTAACTATTATTCTGCCAACTGTTGTCATACAGGTGGTGTCTGTTTTGGTCACTACTTGCGTTGTAAGAATAGCCTTGTCGTGTCCAGTTATTGTTTCTGTCATCGCAGAATTGTGACGGATGTGACTTGTAATTGTTGTGTTCCTGTTTTCGCGTTCCGCGATTGTCAGTGTCAGTGTCTTGTAACAGTATCTGAAAAGATTCAATGTCGTCTTTGCAACGTCCTGCCAAAGTAACAGACCGTAAATGTTCAGGCAATTTGATTAAGGAAAAGTGGATGAGTTCTGAGGGGCTGTATGGGTTTGACAGATACTGTTTCTTATGCAATATGTCTTCAAAATATATCACAAGACAGGAAAATTCAGATTGTTCGAAATGTTTCATCATTATGATGCTATGTTTTACTCGGTCTTGTGTAGCTTGAGACCAATATGCTGAGAGGAAGGCGTGATAAAATTCTCCTTCACTGTTACAATCGTGAATGACCGATCGCATTCTTACAGCTGGTTCATTCTCTAAGTAGTCACACATAAATTCCAATCTGTGCTCTAATGACCAGTTGGGAGGAAAACAATGAGAGAATTGATGAAGCCACGCTTGTGGGTGAATGTCGTTGCCAGAATTCTTAAACCTTTTGAATTTACGTGTAGTAATGAACAGCTTATAGTCAAAGTCATCGTCTCGGTGAGTCGCATATCGGTCATTGTTACGTCGTATCGGCGGTTCCATCTCAAAATTCGGTGCACCTTGCCAATTTCTTTCATAATTTCCGAAATGCCCTATGTTATTATTTTGTGGCTTTTCCGTATTTCTAATTCCCTCTTCCCTTGTTGGAGCGCGAGTCTCCTCTGAAATATGTAATTCTTGTATTACTTGTGCCAACTGATCTTGTACTTCCCGGATTTCTCTTTTGTGTTGCATATTACTCTGATTCTGATTTTGTTTGAATTTCCTAATTTGTTCGTGCTCTTCTGTGTCATTAAAGACTACTGGTCTTGTGTCATTCATTATCATCTACCTTCGTAGATAAATTATTTAGCTGATCCGAAAGTTCGACTACTTTCTCTGGTAATGAACTAATTTCCTCCATGTGTCTTTCTGAACCAATTTTCAGAGTATTTAATGTGTCCTTTAAGTTTTCCTGAGTTTTTGCAAGTTGCGTAACCGAATCGGGAGATGCAACTGAGTTAATTTTAGCCCCAAAGGTCTCGTGATTTTCATGAACAATAGTTTGCAGTTCTCTTATGGCTGCTTCGTGATTCTGTAATGCATTTTCATGGTGCGAAAAAATAGGTTGAAAATGCTCACAAATTTGTGTTTTTACGTAATTACAGACTTTTTGACATTTGGATTCGATGTTATGTAACTCAGTAGTTAAAACTTCACGTGTTTGTTGAAGTGTTTCGTTAATTTGTTTCTGATTTTGTTCCATTAGTTGCTGTGACTGGCCGGCCGAAGTGGCCGTGCGGTTAAAGGCGCTGTAGTCTGGAACCGCAAGACCGCTACGGTCGCAGGTTCGAATCCTGCCTCGGGCATGGATGTTTGTGATGTCCTTAGGTTAGTTAGGTTTAACTAGTTCTAAGTTCTAGGGGACTAATGACCTCAGAAGTTGAGTCCCATAGTGCTCAGAGCCATTTTTTTGCTGTGACTGTTTTTGATTTTGTTCCATTGCGCCTAACTTTTGAAGCTGTTGCTGTGTTTGTCTCTGATTTTTTCCATTTTGTCTAACTTTTGAAGCTGTTGTCCCATTTGTTGCATTAATTGTAATAACAGTGTACTGGTGTCTGAAACATGTTCCTCTGTACTTTTCGACACTGTATTTGCACCGGTAACATTCGCATTTTGAAAAGCAGAAAATGTGTCTTGACTTGATTGAGAAATGGGGAATGACACAAAACCTGAATCTACAGTATTTGCAAGATTGTGTCCTATCATTTCAGATTCCCAGGGCGAGCTGTTGCTGACTGACCGATCGACAATACTACCCTGTTCACTAGCTGTTTCACTTTCTGCACCATTATTTATTGCCTGGTCCATTTCCCTATCCACAATTACCAAATTACTATGTTGAACATTAGTTAATTCATTACACAGTGGTGGTAACACACTACTCTCGTCTTCACTGTCATTTCTCAGTTTACTTTGGAGCCTAGTATTACGTTTTTCACACGCCATACTTGTCACAATATTTCACACGATAACACAGAAAAGCACAATTTGAAGAGTAAAATAAGAAAACACAATAAAATAACACTGAAAATAATATCTAATTAATTGCAAGCACAGCTGCAAAATACTTGGTGCAAATCTACATGCATGCCACATCTGTTTTACTGTACAACAATGAAAAACTACAACTTCAAAGAAGATTCTCTCTACAATTATGTGCTAGCAATAAACAATAGCTACACCAATTACACCAACTACAAGAAAAAATCAGAAGATTCCAGTGAGGTATCCTGGCAGGGTCGCCATATGAAACATCCCCTTTGAAAAATTAATGAATTACTGTGCTGATAAACCTCTTACATTATTTGATTTTCAAACAGCTGAGCAGAAGTGAACGTACTCAGACATTTCTCTCTTTACTTATTCTGATCAACACTAAACTGACACACAATATTTTTAGCGCAACGCAATCTAACTTTCAATAATCCCTACAAAATAATGGCCCTGACTTACAATAACCTATACCTTTCATGAATCACTTACCTCACAAAAATCTTCGTTACTCGAACTACTGCTATACAGCGACCGCCAATACTGCCAGCTAAATAAAAGATTCTAACTACTGAAGGCACTAACTGCTGATAGGCATAGTTAGCAAATAAAAGATTTTGATAGAGAACAAACACTGTATTTACCCTAATGATGTTAAAATGTCATCACACACACACACACACACACACACACACACACACACATACACACACACACACACACACACACACACACATATATATATATATATATATATATATATATATATATATATATATATATATATATCAGTTCATGATATCCAGTATGACAAATTTACTCTTTCTGATGGACACACGTCCAGATCGCCCGCTCTCAAAATTCTCCATCTCTCTCCTCACATTCACCACTGCTGGCAGCTCACCTCCAAGTGCACAACGCTACGCGCTTTTCACATCCAACTGCCCAACACTACAATAGGAAACACTCCAACAATGCCAACCAGCCACAGACCTCACACAGCACAGTCAGTGACCCTCATACAGAGCGCTACGTGGCGCTACCAGCATAAAAACTTAAACAGCCTACTTACACATTGACTGCTAGACCATGAAGAGCTTATTCACAACAACAGCTCACGTGGAAGTCAACACTTATCGTGCCGTGTGCTGCGTACCCCATTATGACAAAAACAAGTTGCTAATACATGTGGAATTCGGTGGTTGGCTGGACAGAGGCTATCTTGTAATGGCTAAGATGTGGGATCGATTCCCACTGAGGATACCAGTTTTTAACAGCCACAAACACACCCTCCTCACCGCCAGTAATGCAAAGTAAAGAACGCAGGGCGTTACTGCGGTTCGATTCAACGTTAAACATGTCCGTTCATTACTGAGTGGAACAGAGTTGGATAAGTTTTGTACGTCAGAGGCGGAAGTCACTGCTTTCAGAAACTCTGTCTGTAGTAAGCTTTCTCACACTAGTAATGTTATTTTAGTTCATGAGCCAATCGTCATGTAAGATCGTAGGACCGTCTTTTCTTGTTCTAAGTGACTTTGATATTTTGAAAATATTGGCAATCGCTGGGGTTCGAGCCCCGATTCCAATTTTTCTCTGGATTTGAGGCCGCTCAGATGGTACTGCCCGATCACTCCATTGTTTCGTCACGATGCCAAACTCCACCAGGTGTCTACGAACGGCGCGATCCTAGTTGCTAGTGAAAGAGAATTTGATAGTTGCCACCTCTTGTGTGAGGCCAATAATGACGATATGGGCGGTGTCGGAGTCCCTGCCAACGCAGAACTATTTGTTGCGTTACCTCTGGTCGAAGAGGTGCACATGTCTCTGCTGGTGAAGAAATAAACAATTTATGTCTGTTCGTAGGTGTAAGCCAGTAAAGAATACCTAATACGAAAAATCATTCGTCTCATAGTTTCAGGTTCCAACATCAAGCTATTGGTGGACATATTTAATATATGATATCTGACTGTGCTTAGTTGACCTTATAGGTACTGGGTTCTGCTTCCCGTCAATCACCACGTCTTTACCTCATAGCGTTTCACACTTGTGCATTGCACTTTTTTACGTACCTTTCATGGTTACTTCTCAGGTGCAATACAACATTCATGGGGTTCCCGGTGCAGGTTAAACGAATCATCATTTATTTCCAGCTTCAGACATTCGGCCTTTTAAACTGTCTCTGGTGGACGCTTCGATATTTTACGTCTCTTTACGCCTAGTCGAGTCTCAATCAGACAAGCAAACTTTGTTTAACAGAAGGTTCAAATTTGGATCACAATCAACAACTCGTCGTGTAATTTAATGAGTGCGATAAAACTTCTGTAGTATCACTTATTGTGATGAAGTGTAATGTAAATGCGTTAAGGCCTATCTCATCTCTAATAACATGTTGGTTTACATCTGGACTGACTGCCATAATGAGCAGTGTTCCGTAATGGTCTCTTGTGGTACTGATTGTGTGTGGTCAAACGACTGTATTGCAGAGGGCTTAGAGGACCTGCAATACAGCTATGCTGTGTTGGTTGCCTACAATCAGGTGCAGCCCACGCATTGGAATTCAGGAGTGGGTCGTTTTTTATGCAGTCGAGTGTACATTTCTGACGTGCTCAAGAAATGTTCTTGGATTGCACCGAGGGTGTTGCCAAATTGGAGGATTTTAGAGGGACCATTTGCAGTTTTACTCATGTACGTGTTAATTTGGCACTCCTGTGTGGTCGCTTCACAGGAGAGAAGAAAACAGGAAATCTGAAAAGGCATAAGTACCCTTTGCTGTGTCGAATCACTTTCACATATCGTTCGATGGTTTTGAAATGTCTCTAGTGATTACACGAGAGCAAAAAATTGCGGGCGCGATTCACTCCAAAGGAATGCGATCATGTTTACTGGTGATGCAACCCCACAATGTCCTTAGAGCAGGATTGAGACATCCGAGGGTGTCAGCAGTGTTAAAAGTTGTCAAGAGCATCTTCCTTGTGCTTATCGCACTACAAACTGTCCTTTTCAGCCGCGAAATGTGTGGGAATCCATGCTTCAGGGAAAGGGGTGGTTTCATTGACGTCCTTTATGCCACCGCCAGAAGCCTTTTGGTGCTCATTCTGAGCGATGGTATGTCTGAAATGTTTTCCTCAGCCACACATAAAAAATCGCGTGACTTCAACGTTTTCGGCACGGTTCTGACATCTGTCACAGAGACGTCAAACTAAGGGCTGAAATATGGTGTCACGTGGTCATACTTAGTGCCAATGTAACATTATTAACTCATCTTACAGCTCATGTGAGCTTCCGAACTGAGGCATTTTCTTCGCCTGTGCTGACACCTTTCTGTTTGAGGCGTCGCATGATGCCACTGTTTTTTAACTTCACACAGGAAGGTTTTAGGCTCTTTTGAACCATATTTCCAACTTCCGTGGCGCATTGGGATGCAGCTACGAGATTTCGAAAAAGTGATACTTCAGTTTGATTCCACAGTATAGATTTGGCAACAACTACAGCAGTTAAAAATCAGAATTATTTTATGAATAAACTGTTCCACAAGTTGTCCTGGAAAATTTTGTCAGATTGGTCCGAGCAAACAATCAAGGTCTAGATTCTCTCAGTTCTAAGACAATTCTGCAACTTATTGTTGTATCACGCTACATCCATCGCAGTCGATACGCAGCGCAGTTTTCATGTTTCTTATTTCAGGAACTTAAAAAATGGTTCAAATGGCTCTGAGCACTATGGGACTTAACTTCTGAGGACATCAGTCCCCTGGAACTTAGAACTACTTAAACGTAAGTAACCTAAGGACATCACACACATCCATGCCCGAGGCGGGATTCGAACCTGCGATCGTAGCGGTCCCGCGGTTCCAGACTGTAGTGCCTACAACCGCTCGCTCACCTCGGCCGGTCGGAACTTAAAAATCTGGGTTATTTTTGAAGAACGAAGAGACCATGAATGCATCAACTTCCGGAAGTTTTCCGCTACCAGCTTTCACAAAATTCATTTCCGTTGTTACTTAAAAGTTGTAAATAACTGAACTGCTTGCAGGAAAAGAACGGAAAAACTCTGGTAACTTCGGCTAACACTCCTGTAACACCTGCATGGCTTCGTATTACTCTTAGCCTGCGTCGTCAGAGCTTCAGCTAATACAAGAGTGTTTTCGATCACGCGACCAAATCTTGAAATTTTATGATTTTTAACCTTTAATTACATAAAAATAACAGAAATTTTGACAGAATATTGAGCGAAAATGCTATCTGAATGTTATATCATTTAAAATAACAACAATCCGAACCGTATTTTTAACACAGGAAAGCACCAATTAGCCGAAATCATGACCGCAAATTCATATATTTTATAACAAGTTTCCCTTAATATACGTCTATGGTCACAGACTTTTCTGTTTAACAGATTACCGGTTTCGGTCTTTAATGACCATCATCAGATCTGTCTCATAAAAACAACAATCTTTTCTGTTTAACAGATTACCGGTTTCGGTCTTTAATGACCATCATCAGATCTGTCTCATAAAAACATTAGGAGCTTGTTTTTATGAGACAGATCTGATGATCGTCATTAAAGACCGAAACCGGTAATCTGTTAAACAGAAAAGATTGTGACCATACACGTAAATTAAAGGAAACTTATTACATATACGGGTCACTGTGTTATTTCGCGAAGATGTCGCAGCTTATTTTATAACAGTTAAGCGCTAAATGTAACATCTAAACAACAAGACAGCATCAAGAATTGTGTAAATAAATGGACAGGCAGACCAGCGAAACCGCTTTCTAATGCGCCCCAGAGGTCCACGCTACCGGTGGCCCTTCCCCGCAGGATCCTGTATGTGCTACAGTCGCGGCCTGACACACGTGGCCGCTAGGCGTGTACTTGGCTTTAGAGGCGGGCCGGGCGGTGCAGGACTGAAAGCTGTCGCCGCGCGCCGCACCTGCTCTCGCATTCTTGTGCCGGCTGCGTCATAATACGGCCCGCCAAGTGGGACAGGCAAAGTTCACGGGTCGGCCGGCCCGCGCCCTCCTGCTGCGCGCTCCGGAAATTCCTCTGCCGCCGGCTTTGGCCGTCGGTATCGAACAGTAACAACAAAAATCAGAAAATCAGAAGTGTATGCCCTGATATGTCGAGTGAAAGAGAAACCTCAAGTGGGAGAATTGGTGACGAACGTTTTTCGAAATCTATGCGCAAGCAGCAGCTTCATATTTCTTGCAGAGTGGACAAACCAAGAGCAGATATAGAGGATGTTACAAAAAGGTACGGCCAAACTTTCAGAAAACATTCCTCACACACAAAGAAAGAAAATATGTTATGTGGACATGTGTCCGGAAACGCTTACTTTCCATGTTAGAGCTCATTGTATTACTTCTCTTCAAATCACATTAATCATGGAATGGAAACACACAGCAACAGAACGTACCAGCGTGACTTCAAACACTTTGTTACAGGAAATGTTCAAAATGTCCTCCGTTAGCGAGGATACATGCAACCACCCTCCTTCGCAGGGTATCCCTGATGCGCTGATGCAGCCCTGGAGAATGGCGTATTGTATCACAGCCGTCCACAATACGAGCACGAAGAGTCTCTACATTTGGTACCGGGGTTGCGTAGACAAGAGCTTTCAAATGCCTCCATAAATGAAAGTCAAGAGGGTCGAGGTCAGGAGAGCGCGGAGGCCATGGAATTGGTCCGCCACTACCAATCCATCGGTCGCCGAATCTGTTGTTGAGAAGCGTACGAACAATTCGACTGAAATGTGCAGGAGCTCCATCGTGCATGAACCACATGTTGTGTCGTACTTGTAAAGGCACGTGTTCTAGCAGCACAGGTAGAGTATCCCGTATTAAATCATGATAACGTGCTCCATTGAGCGTAGGTGGAAGAACATGGGGCCCAATCAAGACATCAACAACAATGCCTGCCCAAACGTTCACAGAAAATCTGTGTTGATGACGTGATTGCACAATTGCGTGCGGATTCTCGTCAGCCCACACACATGTTGATTGTGAAAATTTACAATTTGATCACGTTGGAATGAAGCCTCATCCGTAAAGAGAACATTTGCACTGAAATGAGGATTGACACATTGTTGGATGAACCATTCGCAGAAGCGTACCCGTGGAGGCCAATCAGCTGCTGATAGTGCCTGCACACGCTGTACATGGTACGGAAACAACTGGTTCTCCCGTAGCACTCTCCATACAGTGACGTGGTCAACGTTACCTTGTACAGCAGCAACTTCTCTGACACTGACATTAGGGTTATCGTCAACTGCACGAAGAATTTCCTCGTCCATTGCAGGTGTCCTCGTCGTTCTAGGTCTTCCCCAGTCGCGAGTCATAGGCTAGAATGTTCCGTACTACCTAAGACGCCGATCAATTGCTTCGAACGTCTTCCTGTCGGGACACCTTCGTTCTGGAAATCCGTTTCGATACAAACGTACCGCGCCACGGCTATTGCCCCGTGCCAATCCATACATCAAATGGGCATCTGCCAACTCCGCATTTGTAAACATTGCACTGACTGCAAAACCACGTTCGTGATGAACACTAACCAGTTGATGCTACGTACTGATGTGCTTGATGCTAGTACTGTAGTGCAATGAGTCGCATGTCAACACAAGCACCAAAGTCAACATTACCTTCCTTCAATTGGGCCAACTGGCGGTGAATCGAGGAAGTACAGTACATACTGACGAAACTAAAATGAGCTCTAACATGGAAATTAAGCGCTTCCGGACACATATCCACATAACATCTTTTCTTTATTTTTGTGTGAGGAATGTTTCCTGAAAGTTTGGCCGTACCTTTTTGTAACACTCTGTATATATTGGCCACGACATCTTGGTAGATGATTGTTGCAGTGTCTGTGTGTTTATGGGTTGCATTTTTTCATATGACTTGTCAAGCCAATGGCAGCACGACATCTCTTGCCGCAATTGTCACAAGTGTATCTGGCTGCTGAGGCAGGAGCAATGGTAGCATTGCGAAGCTTTTTCTACCTTAATCTGTCTAACAAGCCTTCATCGTGCTTCGACATTCCAGATGATATATCATCACGCCACTCTGGTTTCATGCTAGCCAGTGCCTCCCATCTGTTTGTGTCGATTCCAAAGCTCTCCATATCTCGTTTACAGGAGTCCTTGAACCTCAATACAGGACGTCCTACAGGTCTTTTGGCTAGAGAGATCTCTCCAAGCATCACCTCACGTGGCAAACTGTCAGAATCCATACGGTGGACGTGTCCCAGCCAGCGGAGTCGTCTCTGCTTCAAGATAGCTGAAATACTGTTGCCGTTACTGGAAGCAGGTAAGAGGACGTCCTTTAATTTGGTGAGCTGAAAATGAGGGAGAGGTGGGGGGGGGGGGGGAGGGAGAGAGTTGTCTGGCAAAAACCTCACCAAATCTATTTTAAAGAGGGGGAGGGAGGAGAATGAAAATCCCACAAGTTTTGGTAAATCTGAGAATATACATTGTTATAACGGATAACATTTTGTTTTATATAGTTATCCCCGAGCAGAGACAGTATCAGTGCCCACCAATCTCTATAGCCTCGCTGAACGGAACTGAATGCCTTAAGCGTGTCAATGCCCAGGATTCCCCGATGTGAAAAAAGTGCCAAACAAATGTCAGATTTCATTTGGTGAGTTCTCTGCCGAGCTGCTCGAAACCACTTCGTGCCAGTCAGTCAGCAAGTCAGTCGTGATATCTGCTACGCATATAAAGCCGATGTAATTGTGTTCAGCGTGAATTTGTATCAGAACTTTTGCAGTATGTCTCCTAAGCGGCACGCAGACAAACCGAAACATGCGCGTGAGCAAGAAGCTAATCGTTTGGAAGATTGGTTGATTCGGGGGAGGAGACCAAACCGTTTGAAAGGAAGTTAAGCTGAAGTTCACATAAAAAAATGGTTCAAATGGCTCTGAGCACCATGGGACTTAACTTCTGAGGTCATCAGTCCCCTAGAATTTAGAACTACTTAAACCTAACTAACCTAAGGACATCACACACATTCATGTCCGAGGCAGGATTCGAACCTTCGACCGTAGCGGTCGCGCGGTTCCAGACAGTAGCGCCTAGAACCGCTCGGCCACCTCGGCCGGCGAAGTTCACATACAAGTATTTTCTTAGTGATCTTGTGAATCAAAGAAAAGTACAAACAACGTTGTCTTTCATTTGCAAAGTAAGTAAATGTTCAATGAATGTAATATAATATACCAATAAAACGTAAATTTTTTTGATATCCGTAGAAACAGTTAATATTACGGTACGTTGATAATTTTTACTTTTGGACCGTCTGATTAGAACTGAATGAAACTCAATTTTCGTGGCATACACGTTTCCTCTTTATTCTTTGCAAGCCTTCTTCAGCAGCCGGTTTGGTGGATGTTGTCCGACATATTGTGTTTCTGTTCTATTTTTGGCGCTGTTCTTCTTCTTATAATTGCCATTTGACATTTTATTTCTGAGATTTCAAGCACTAGGATCGGAACACTTGTTTTTATGTTACATTCGTTTCTCAGTTGCTATTGCTGTGAAGCCTGAGAAACAAAATTTCAAATGGCAATTATAAGAAGAAGAACAGCACCAAAAATGGAACAAAACCGCAACACGTAGAATGACTTCCACGAAACTTGCCAATGAAGATGCCTTGAAGAGAATAAAAGCGAAACGAGTATAGCACGAAGATCGTAGTTCATTCAGTTGTAACTAGACGGTCCAAAAGTAAAAACAGTCAACATGCTGTGATATTACACGCAGCTGACGACCGCAGGACTACAAAAGTTGAACACTTAATACTATTTTCCTGGGGTCCTTCTGCCCATCTATCTCTGCGTCTCTGTCCGGTCCGTTCGAATACTACTCAGAGTTGGTATGTTAAAAGTAAAATGTTTTTAATCATCGCAGCTTGTGGTCTCGGGGTAGCGTTGCCACTTCCCGAGTACGGGGTCACCTGCCTCGAGATGACTGGGTGGTGTTGTGTCGTCTTGATCATCATCATCATTCATCACCATTACGGTCGGAGGAAGACAATGGCAAACCACCTTCTCTAGGACGTTGACTAGTACGGCGGCGCGGGTCTCCCGCGTCTTTCCCCTACGCTCTGTAAAGGAGTATGGGACTTCATCATCATCATTGTTACAAATACTGTTTGATGCACTTCAGGAATAAAATAGGGTTTTGTTGCAGCTTTTTAATCAACGTTTAATACAAACTTTAAAAGATTCGTTTTTATGTCTTGTTGTCCGACTGCAGTGTAAACCTTGCCCGAGAGGGGTGGGGGGCGGGTGGAGGGGGGGGGGGGCATCACCCTGTCTCACCAAGTCTCTCAAGGGGCCAGGGGGACTCAGATTTTAAACAGAACCCCTGACGCTCTTAATGGACGTCCCCTAACGCCCGGAGGTGCCCGTCTCTGCAAAATGTGGTCCCAATGGTCATTATTAAAAAAGACTGAGGACAGGGAAACTGGTCCTAACCTCACCGGAGAAAACATTACTAATTTCCTTAAAGGACGGCTGATCCCGGCGGAGGTTCGAGTCCTCCCTCGGGCATGTGTGTGTGTTTGTCCTTAGGATAACTTAGGTGAAGTAACGTGTAAGCTTAGGGACTGATGACCTTAGCAGTTAAGTCCCATAAGATTTCACACACATTTGAACATTTTTTTTTCCCTTAAAGGATGACACTTCTCACTTTGGGAGACTATAGAGGGTGCAGAACTGTTACCAGATGGTGATGTGACAGCCTACTGATGGTGTAGATAATGGCAGTGAAGTGGTGGTGTTTGTGACAGTCATATGGAATCAACGGAATAAGATGAGTCGATGTGGACACATGTCAGAACCGCAGAGCGGAGCTGTCGTGTCTGGACTTGCGCATGATCATATCGTAAAAGAAGTTGCCCGATTTCTTGGTGTATCAACGCCAACTTTGTAACGTGTGTACGAGACCAGGAATGGCAGTCTCGTAAACTGACACACTGCCAGGAGAGCGGTGTGCTGACCACACGCCCCTCCGTATCCGGGTCGGTATGGCGCCTGTGGGTGAGGATGACACGGCGGCCGGTCGGTACCGTTGGGCCTTCATGGGCTGTTCGGGCGGAGTTTTAGTCTCTAGTACGAGGAATGGAGCACCACACGCAAGTGTGTCATATAGCATAAGAACAATGCTCGTAAAACGATCCTAACTGAGGGGGGCCAGAGACAGGTGCCGTGCTTTTCCCATGACAATTTCAAACCCTGCAGGAATTTCTGCTGTCAGTGTATGTAGGTATTTGGGGACCATTTGCAGCCATTCATGGACTTGAGTCCATTTCACGTCGAGCTGCTGTACTACGCCGGGAAAAAAGACATTCGACACGATGTTAGGAGATATCCTACGATTTTTGCCACCTCAGTGGATGCTTCATGAATAATTTGTTTTTAATTGAACAACTGATGAAAACAGTTAAGGATATATAATTAATGTGGATCGAATACGCGGTTAATTCCTTTTTTATGATTGAATTCTCCCATGTTAGTTGGAGGGCGACGCTAAAGAATTAATCAAATGCGGAGCTAGCTGAGCAGACATCAGAGCTCCCCAGTATATGTATTTCCATCCGCTGTATATCTCGTTTTCAACAGAGACCTTTTAACATCAAGCGTTTTAATATGATACCAATTTGTTTACATCAATTCTACGTACATCCATTGGGCATAACCTCCAAGAAATTCCAATTCAGAGAAATACACAAGATGAAAAGCATTCGTCTGAAAATTTTGATAGTTACACGTTTCTCTAAAAGTTATAAAGGGCCATCCATAAACTACGTCACACGAATTTCATGATTTTTGGAACCCCCTTCCCCCTCCTTGTCACCCATGGGCACATTTGTGTGACATCCCCCTCCACAGTGACAAAACATATTTTGAAGTTTTAAATTGAGAAGTTATTAAATTAAAACAGCACTTCCGAAATCATTTCGATAATTATACATAAAATCTCCATTTTTATAAAATGAAGAATAAATCAAACGTTTCAGAAAATTTACAAAACATAACAAATCAAATGAACGTTGTTGTCGTTGTGGTCTGAAGTCCAGAGACTGGTTTGATGCAGCTCTCCATGCTACTCTATCCTGTGCAAGCTTCTTCATCTCCCAGTACCTACTGCAACCTACATCCTTCTGAATCTGCTTAGTGTATTCATCTCTTGGTCTCCCTCTACGATTTTTACCCTCAACGCTGCCCTCCAATGCTAAATTTGTGATCCCTTGATGCCTCAGAACATCTCCTACCAACCGGTCCCTTCTTCTAGTCAAGTTGTGCCACAAACTTCTCTTCTCCCCAATCCTATCCAATACCTCCTCATTAGTTACGTGATCTACCCACCTTATCTTCAGCGTTCTTCTGTAGCATCACATTTCGAAAGCTTCTATTCTCTTCTTGTCCAAACTAGTTATCGTCCATGTTTCACTTCCATACATGGCTACACTCCATACAAATATTTTCAGAAACGACTTCCTAACACTTAAATCTATACTCGATGTTAACAAATTTCTCTTCTTGAGAAACGCTTTCCTTGCCATTGCCAGTCTACATTTTATATCCTCTCTACTTCGACCATCATCAGTTATTTTACTCCCTAAATAGCAAAAGTCCTTTACTACTTCAAGTGTCTCATTTCCTAATCTAATTCCCTCAGCATCACCTGACTTAATTCGACTACATTCCATTATCCTTCTTTTGCTTTTGTTGATGTTCATCTTATACGATCCTATCAAGACACTGACCATTCTGTTCAAGTGCTCTTCCAAGTCCTTTGCTGTCTCTGACAGAATTACAATGTCATCGGCGAACCTCAAAGTTTTTATTTCTTCTCCATGGATTTTAATACCTACTCCGAATTTTTCTTTTGTTTCCTTCACTGCTTACTCAATATACAGATTGAATAACATCGGGGAGAGGCTACAACCCTGTCTCACTCCCTTCCCAACAACTGCTTCCTTTTCATGCCCCTCGACTCTTATAACTGCCATCTGCTTTTTGTACAAATTGTAAATAGCCTTTCGCTCCCTGTATTTTACCCCTGCCACCTTCAGAATTTGAAAGAGAGTATTCCAGTCAACATTGTCAAAAGCTTTCTCTAAGTCTACAAATGCTAGAAACGTAGGTTTGCCTTTTCTTAATCTTTCTTCTAAGATATGACGTAAGGTAAGTATTGCCCCACGCGTTCCAACATTTCTACGGAATCCAAACTGATCTTCCCGGAGGTCGGCTTCTACCAGTTTTTCCATTCGTCTGTACAAAACTCGTGTTAGTATTTTGCAGCTGTGACTTATCAAACTGATAGTTCGCTAATTTTCACTTCTATCAACGCCTGCTTTCTTTGGAATTATTATATTCTTCTTGAAGTCTGAGGGTATTTCGCCTGTGTCATACATCTTGCTCACCGGATGGTAGAGTTTTGTTAGGGCTGGCTCTCCCAAGCCTATCAGTAGTTCTAATGGAATGTTGTCTACTCCTGGGGATTATTTCGAGTTAAGTCTTTCAATGCTCTGTCAAATTCTTCATTTAGTATTATATCTCTCATTTCATCTTCATCTACGTTCTCTTCCATTTCCATACTACTGTCCTCATGTACATCGCCCTTGTATAGACCCTCTATATACTCCTTCCGCCTTTCTGCTTTCCCTTCTTTGCTTACAACTGGGTTTACATCTGAGCTCTTGATATTTATACAGGTGGTTCTCTTTTCTCCAAAGGTCTCTTTAATTTTCCTGTAGGCAGTATCTATCTTACCCCTAGTGAGACAATCCTCTACATCCTTACATTTGTCCTGTAGCCATCCCTGCTTAGCCATTTTGCACTTCCTGTCGATATAATTTTTGAGACGTTTGTATTCCTTTTTGCCTGCTTCATTTACTGTGTTTTCATATTTTCTTTTTTCATCAATCAAATGCAATATTTCTCGTGTTACCCAAGGAATTCTACTAGTCCTTGTCTTTTTATCTACTTGAGCCTCTGCTGCCTTCACTTTTTCATCTCTCAAACCTACCCATTCTTCTTCTACTGTATTTCTTTCCCCTATTCTTCTCAATCGTTTCCTAATGCTCTTACTAAACTCTCTATAACTTCTGGTTCTTGCAGTTTATCCAAGTCCCATATCCTCAAATTCCCACCTTTTTGCAGTTTCCTCAGTTTCAAATCTACAGTTCATAACAAATAGATTATGGTCAGAGTCCACATCTGTCCCTGGAAATGTCTTACAGTTCATAACCTGGTTCCTAAGTCTCTGTCTTAGCATTTTATAATGTATCTGAAAACTTCCAGTGTCTCCAGGCGTCTTCTATGTATACAACCTTATTTCATGATTCAAATGGTTCAAATGGCTCTGAGCACTATGGGACTCAACTGCTGAGGTCATTAGTCCCCTAGAACTTAGAACTAGTTAAACCTAACTAACCTAAGGACATCTCAAACATCCATGCCCGAGGCAGGATTCGAACCTGCGACCGTAGCGGTCTTGCGGTTCCAGACTGCAGCGCCTTTAACCGCACGGCCACTTCGGCCGGCGTTCTTTCATGATCCTTGAACAAAGTGTTAGCTATGATTAAGTTATGCCCTGTGAAAAATCCAGCCAGGCGGCTTCCTCTTTTTTTCCTTACCCCCATTTCATATTGACCTACTACTTTTCCTTCTCTTCCTTTTCCTACTATCGAGTTCCAGTCACCCATGACTATTAAATTTTTTTTCCCTTCATTATCTGAATAATATCTTTTATCTCATCATACATTTCACCAATCTCTTTGTCATCTGCGGAGCTAGTTGGCATATAAACTTGTACTACTGTGGTAGACGTGGGCTTCGTGTCTATCTTGGCCACAAGAATGCGTTCACTATGCTGTTTGTAGTAGCTTACCCGTACTCCATTTTTTTTTATTCATTATTAAACCTACTGCTGCAGTCCCCCTATTTGATTCTGTATTTATAACCCTGCATTCACCTGACCAGAAGGCCTGTTCCTCCTGCTGATATGATCTTTCTCTTCAATATGTCTCGTTTGTTTCCTGTTGAATGTCTTTCTTTACTGTTGTTATTCTTTTTGTTGCTTCATCTGTCGCCATGCCAGCGTCGCGTGCTTACACCAAGCTACTGAGCTCACATTCTAGTACTACAATTTTATTCCTAGAAGTGTTCTGAGTAGGCGTTGATTTAGGTTCTCCTTGAAGTAACTGATTTCCACTTGGTTGCATACTAATATATTGTGTCTTTTGATATTTCTTGTTTGGTTTTTTCCTGCAATTAGAAGCAAGCACGTAAAATGTTGAATGTGGGCATGTCACGCAATATATATACAAAATCACCCCGACGAATACAGCTACACGATAGAGAACTGCATTGAAATCGACCCTGTACGTTCCGAGATTACCTCCGACAGACAGACAGACAAAAGATAAGGTCGCTGATTTTGCTGTACAATAAGTGGTGAATAACAACTGAATGTAACAGACTGGGTTGTTCTGTTTTTTTAATATGCCACTGAATACTAAATGTATTTTTAACAGCGGAGAAGGAATTGCTAAATAATATACAACTCAAACTTACTTTAACACCCAGGGTCTAGTTACTCTGGTGACTCTGACGATGAAAAAATTTTCGAAATAAGTCTATAAGTATCGCTTTCTCTTTCGTCAGTTTCATTTGCAATTCTTTGCTTTTCAAATCAGCTTCACCTTCAGCATTGAGACAACTTTTCAAACTGCACCAAAATGTGTTAACTTCACCTCGTATATGTTGTTTATTTTTATTAGCATAACCTTCACTGTATACATCATATAGTTTGCGGTAAAGAATACCTAAATCACTTCTTTTACTCTTTTAAATTTGTTAGATAAACTGAAAAACCACAAAAATATTAGAGCCAAGAAAAACACATCCATCAACCAGCGAGTAAAGTTTCGGCGGAATGATATAAACAAGCGAACATGGCGAAATCAGAGCGGTGGCGGTTTTTATCAAGGCCTCAAAGGCGGTATTGGCCTTTCGGCGTACGTCAAAGGCGGGAGATGCGTGTCGCCGTAGGTACAGCGAGGATGAACTGCAGTTACATCGCGCAGCCGGCATATGCCAAAAAGTATTACAAAAAAATTAGAATCCTGGTAAATAGTAATGACAGAATTGGTAATGTTGGAAAGTTTTTCGTTCTAGTTGAAGTTTAGAATTACAACATAAAAGTCTGTACATGTAACGTCATGAATCTTCTGACTCATTCAGCCATTGCAGCCTTGAATATGTCTAACGTCAAAAAATCTGTTTTTTTTTATTTCTTGCAACTATTATTTCTAATATTACGCCATATCTTGGCAAATACTTTCGGTGATATTTAAGTCTAATCGAAGCATAACAATAGCTGGAAAATTGGACAGTTATTTCAAGTTCATTTATACATTGTTTCGGTTTAGCTTAAAATGCAAGTATTCTGTTAGTCATATGCTCAATTGTCTTGTTTGGTCCTTCCATTTCCAAATTAAATTCGTTGACTAAGAAGTTGTAAGTGAACATCATTCATCATTATCAAGTCCAGCATAAATTTTACAACTTTAATGTAAGAACAAAATAATTTCAGAGTTCAAATTGACAAACAGTTCCACCACCTTTCCTTTGTTTACCCAACTTACAGCAGTATGTAGGAGAACATCACCATAGCAAACTTGCAATTCCTCCAGTAGATTTGTAAATTTTTGGTGATTAAGTTCATGTTCACCAGTTAAATTTATAACGCTTGTGTCGCTTTCATAATGTCCTTCGATTTGTTATTAGGGAATTGATATCGCAAACTTTTTTGCCGCATTCCTTCTTAATCAATGCTATCAGACCATTGTTTACGCCAGTCATTGATGGACAGCCGTCTGTACACACTGATATGAAACTGCTCGTACGTAAGCCATTTTTTCTACAAAATCTTTATTAAATCTATAAAATCACTAACTTTTGTGTGACCTCTCATGGTTAAAATTGTCAAAACTGTTCTGTTACAAATAATGACAACAGAGCCATCGAAGCTACATCTGTACTGGAGTCAAGTCATATGCAAGACTAAATTATTTCTACATTTTTACTTTATTAATTACTCCCTCAGACATATATTTCGAAATATCTTCTGTGCGACGGCGACAGGTAGATTCTGAAAGCATAAGTTTATTCCTTTCAGCCAATAAGTGTGTACTGTTTGATTTTCTCCGCCTGGGGCCTGGGTGTTTGTGTTGTCCTCATCATCATTTGGGAAACGTGAAGTGACTAGACTGTGTAAAGACTGGGAATTTGTACGGGCGCTGATAACCGAGCAGTTGAGCGCCTCACAAACCAAATATGATAATCATCATCATCAACAACAACAACTGTACTGTTTGAGAAACGGTGAAACAAAGCTTGCGGAACAGTTATGACACATTGCTTCACCAATTCAGAACCAACGAGAGGTTTCGTATTTCTTGCAAGAATATTACATACTTCGTATAGTGATTTCGTGGCAGCTTCATTTAAACCAACTGGTGCTAGCATGAAGTTTTGTTGATGACGAGTTGTTGATTTTTAGATTAGTAAATTTTTTCCTTTCTTTAATTTGAATTATAAAGGAAAGCTATTATAAATGAATTATGCTCACTTGGGTAGTGGAAATTGTATTTCTTCATTCCCACAACGCTTTCCTAGCATATTAAGTAAACAGCAGTACCTTCTTAGTGTTTACTTATAAAACAAAATTGTTCGTCCCATATTTCTTGGAAAGTTCTGTTCTCTTCCCTTATCTTCCTCTTAATCACTGTTTTTGACGGTGCACCAGACTTTATATACTCCAGTAAAGATAATCACATAACAACGAGTACAAATACACTTAACAACGAGACGAACCCTCAGGAGCACTGAAACTTAATAACTAACACTGATTGAAATGGCAAAACTGAGGTGACTGCGATAAAGCTAGCGTTCGGACTTCAAAATTCTAATTAGATATTTCAGATGAATAGTTAACGAAAGGAACGAAACCAAAAGAATAAAGGAACGTTACAGTTCGCATGTAATTTAGCAGTGTTTCAGATACACTTAAAAATTGCTAAAGTACGTTGAGTACGAGATAAATAACTTATTTTAAATAAAACCAGAAAAACTGAAGGGAAGAGGTGTAAGGGTAAACGCTGTAAGTAAATTTGGAAATACGGCAACGATCAGAATGGACAGAGTTTAGCAGAAGAAAATAATGTGCCGTTAGTTCCCACAGTCATACTACCAAAGCAGTCATAAGTGTACACCACAAAAAGTGCGAGGAGCGCCTGTATCTTTCATACGTGAATGGCTGTGAAGAAACAATTACATATTTCGTCTTGAATTTGGATCTTTATTTTCTAAAACTCAACCTCCATCCGAGCAGGCCTTGGAACGCCCAAAGCTACCGACCGGCCGCCGTGTAATCCTCAGCCCACAGGCTTCACTGTATGCGGATATGGAGGGGCATGTGGTCAGCACACCGTTCTCCCGGCCGTATGTAAGTTTACGAGACCGGAGCCGCTACTTCTCAATCAAGTAGCTACTCAGTTTGCCTCACAAGGGCTGAGTGCGCCCCACTTGCCAACAGCGCTCGGCAGACAGGATGGTCACCCATCCAAGTACTAGCCCATCCAGACAGAGCTTAACTTCGGTGATCTGACAGGAACCCGTGTTACCAGTGTAGCAAGGCCGTTGGCATTTTCTAACACTAGAAAGTAAATTAAAGTACAAAAATACTGTAGTTTATGTTCCTTGTGATGTACTTTTTTGCTGTATCATCCATATTAGCGCCTATTCAATTGCATGCTATCCTCACTGTCTCGTCTAATGTGGAATCTTTGACTATGGTGTGAGACTGTATTCTCACTGTTGTTACTTTGGACCTCTGTTTGAGATCGCTGTCAACCTCAGCGATCTAACTGTTGTGACATTATAGTTATGTAGTAAAATGTTGTTGGTTTTATTAAGTGTGCGAATGACTCTGATTTATAATAGCATTTACAGTACTAAAAAGTATGAGAATGGGACACGATGATAAAAGTTTGATAAATGGTTTAAAAACCAGTTTTCTTCTACTCATTGTGTTGCATTACACCAACCTCAGGTAATTTAATGTCTCCTGCTACAAATAAGTACCACATTCGTGAAGCATCATCTCTGCAACGTCCGCCCCCCCCCCCCCCCCCGATAGCTGAGTGGTCAGTGCGACAGACTGTCGATCCTAAGGGCCCGGGTTCGATTCCCGGCTGGGTTGGAGCTTTTCTTCGCTCACGGACTGGGTGTTGTGTTGCCCTGATCATCATCATTTCATCCCCAACGACGCGCAAGTCGCCGAAGTGGCGTCAAATAGGAAGACTTGCACCCGGCGAACGGTCTACCCGACGGGAGGCCCTAGTCACACGACATTTACATTTATCTCTGCAATGCGCTTTCACGAATCCATGTTACTCGCGGCGGACTTGCGTGCCCTGCCCTACCGATATGTGAGGGGTCACTGAGGTAAGTCACCTTTGATGCACTGTTAACCGTTTGCGGTCGGGCAGTCCGCTCATGCCTTTGGCGCTGCCGTATTCCGGCAAGTGAAGTTTGCTGCTCAAATCGTTTAATTTACGATGCAAGTGATAATATTAAGTTACCTAACGTACTACTTCGATTTTTAATCATAACTGTGCGCACGGCCCTGCAAACAAAATTACCGCTACGGGAGACAAATCGTGTGGCAGTAAATGCCGTGTGCCACCCGTGCAAAGCCGGGAATGGGGGGAGGGACGGGCGCTAGTATTATTGTAACATACGGCTGAGAACCGTGTACAGCGAATCGGGTCCCACGCGGCACGCGGAGCGCACTTTGACAACCACTGCTGTAGACTCTCGAAGCGTTCGGATTTGTTGTTGGCAGCAGGTACGGTCAGCAGTAGTTCATTTGAGCAGTTGACAGCGGGCTCAGGCACATGCGCAAAGCTCAAGTGGCATTTGAGCAGCGTATTCTCTGTGTACTTGCAGTGTGGCTGTTTGAGCAGTGAGTGGCAAACAGCCAGATGCTCCGCGAACAAACTTTTATGGTGCCTGGGATCTCACTGGAGTAAAACTGTTTCCAGTGATGAGCCCGCTTCGAAATGAGCCCCTAAGACCAGCGAAGACGTGTTTGGAGACGTCTCGTACAGCAGTGCGATATCAACCTGACCGTCGCACGCCATACGCGCTGACAACAAAGAGTGCTGGTCTGGAGTGCCAATTCAGTTCATAGCAGGACCCCTCTGGTTGTCTTTGCAGCGCTCTTACAGCACAGCGGTACGTCGACAATATTCTTTTCCCCCTTTTCCTGTTAATCTTCGTGCTTGCCAAACCCTACCTTGGCCGGCAAAGTCGTTGGATTTTTTCCCGACTGATAACGTTTGGAGCGAAATGGGCACAGCCATCCAACCAGCTAGGGATTATGACGATCTAACGCGCCAATTGGACAGAATTTGGTACGATATCCCTCAAGATAACATCCAACAACTCTATCAATCAACGCCAAGCCAAACAACTGCTTGCATAAGGGCCAGAGGTGGATCAAGGCGTTATTTACTTGTTCAGTTTGTGAAGCCCTTTCTCTTAAATAATGCATCCAATTTTTCTGAAATTCTAATAAATTTTTCTACCGATTTCCGTCCCATTCGGCTAAATCTTTCGTGATGCGTCATTATTAGTACTATTATTATTATTATTATTATTATTATTACTTGTCGTGAAATGTATTTTACTTTACAATTTATGCGTGCTATGCGTCACTGCTCAATGTGTGCTTGCAGCATGTAAGAAAATAGTTACAAGCGAACGAAGGTTGCCAGCGTACAGCCTGCAACCGGGGGTTTGTTGCGGCGGTAAATTTTACGCCCTAGCAAGTGGCCCGTATTTCAGAGAGAAACGAATAGCCCACGGAATATGAGATGAGAACCATCCTCGTGTCAGTAAACTTAATTTTACAGCTATGGAAACATAACAGATGTAGTACTGAAGCCGATATCATTCCGTGCAAAAACCGACGCCTGATACTCGAAAAACTGCTGCGATCTGAATAAAAATACTGTTTGACAGCTAGCGCTTGGTGCACTGTAGGGTCGATTTAAATATCCTAAGAATTAGCAAACAGCAAGGGTGCAATATTCCGCAAGAATAGGTCAGATTAACAAACATCAAGAAGCACAGTGTAAGCTGACCCCAACTCTATGTGAACCATTCACAGTGGCCAAGATGAGAAATCTGATGAGCCGCGGAGTGCTTCTCCGCGCCACCCAAAACGCGTTTTAGTCTATCGCCGAGTATGTAAGTCAACGTCTCAAAACCGGCGATGCACCCACTGGCGGGAGACACGTCACGCAGAGGGTTGTGAGGATGTGAGGCTGGACAGGTACTGTTCTCGTTGTATGTTTTAGCCGGCCGGTGTGGCCGTGCGGTTCTAGGCGCTGCAGTCTGGAACCGCGAGACCGCTACGGTCGCAGGTTCGAATCCTGCCTCGGGCACGGATGTGTGTGATGTCCTTAGGTTAGTTAGGTTTAACTAGTTCTAAGTTCTAAGGGACTAATGACCTCACAAGTTGAGTCCCATACTGCTCAGAGCCATTTGAACCATTTTGTATGTTTTAAGGGATGTAGCTCAGTGGTCAGCGCAACAGAATGTCATGTCTAACGGTCTGAGTTCGACTCCCCGCTGGGTCGGAGATTTTCTCCGCTCACGGACTGGGTGTTGTGTTGTCCTTATCATCAGCCGGCCGCTGTGGGTGAGCGGTTCCAGGTGCTTCAGTCCGGAACCACGCTGCTGCTACTGTCGCAGGTTCGAATCCTGTCTCGGGCATGGATATGACTGATGTCCTTAGGTTAGTTAGGTTTAAGTATTTCTACATCTAGGGGACTGATGACCTCAGACGTTAAGTCCCATAGTGCTTAGAGCCATCTGGACCATTTGAACCTTATCATCTTCATTTCATCCCCACTGACACGTAAGTCACCGAAGTGGCGTCAACTCGAAAGACTTCCACCTGGCGAACGGTGTGCCCGCCGGGAGGCCCTCTCGCCACACGACATTTCCATTTAGGGATGATAATGGTCCCGGTGCGGGCTTGAAACAAGGCCACACTGCCCTTCAATGTTTCATCTCTCCTGTAATCTCCTCCAGAGCCACGAAAACACCTTAGGGTACGTTCGACTCCACATTTACTCGACTCTGACACAGACCAACCTTACTGTCGTCCAGAAATGTTGCTGTGCGGTACTGCTTTCCTTCAACTCGAATACCGTGTTGTTGTTGTTGTTGTGGTCTTCAGTCCTGAGACTGGTTTGATGCAGCTCTCCATGCTACTCTATCCTGTGCAAGCTTCTTCATCTCCCAGTACCTACTGCAACCTACATCCTTCTGAATCTGCTTAGTGTATTCATCTCTTGGTCTCCCTCTACGATTTTTACCCTCCACGGTGCCCTCCAATGCTAAATTTGTGATCCCTCGATGCCTCAAAACATGTCCTACAAACCGATCCCTTCTTCTAGTCAAGTTGTGCCACAAACTTCTCTTCTCCCCAATCCTATTCAATACCTCCTCATTAGTTACGTGATCTACCCACCTTATCTTCAGCATTCTTCTGTAGCACCACATTTCGAAAGCTTCTATTCTCTTCTTGTCCAAACTATTTATCGTCCATGTTTCACTTCCATACATGGCTACACTCCATACAAATACTTTCATAAACGACTTCCTGACACTTAAATCTATACTCGATGTCAACAAATTTCTCTTCTTCAGAAACGTTTTCCTTGCCATTGCCAGTCTACATTTTATATCCTCTCTACTTCGACCATCATCGGTTACTTTACTCCCTAAAAAGCAAAACTCCTTTACTATAAGTGTCTCATTTCCTAATCTAATTCCCTCAGCATCACCCGACTTAATTTGACTACATTCCATTATCCTCGTTTTGCTTTTGTTGATGTTCATCTTATATCCTCCTTTCAAGACACTGTCCATTCCGTTCAACTGCTCTTCCAAGTCCTTCGCTGTTTTTGACAGAATTACAATGTCATCGGCGAACCTCAAAGTTTTTACTTCTTCTCCACGAATTTTATTACCTACTCCGAATTTTTCTTTTGTTTCCTTTACCGCTTGCTCAATATACAGATTGAATAACATCGGGGAGAGGCTACAACCCTGTCTCACTCCTTTCCCAACCACTGCTTCCTTTTCATGCCCCTCGACTCTTATAACTGCCATCTGGTTTCTGTACAAATTGTAAATAGCCTTTCGCTCCCTGTATTTTACCCCTGCCACCTTCAGAATTTGAAAGAGAGTATTCCAGTTAACATTGTCAAAAGCTTTCTCTAAGTCTACAAATGCTAGAACGTAGATTTGCCTTTTCTTAATCTTACTTCTAAGATAAGTCGTAAGGTCAGTATTCCCTCACGTGTTCCAACATTTCTACGGAATCCAAACTGATCTTCGCCGAGGTCGGCTTCTACCAGTTTTTCCATTCGTCTGTAAAGAATTTGCGTTAGTATTTTGCAGCTGTGACTTATTAAACTGATAGTTCGGTAATTTTCCCATCTGTCAACACCTGCTTTCTTTGGGATTGGAATTATTATATTCTTCTTGAAGTCTGAGGGTATTTCGCCTGTCTCATACATCGTGCTCACCAGATGGTAGAGTTTTGTCATGACTGGCTCTCCCGAGGCCATCGGTAGGTCTAATCGAATGTTGTCTACTCCCGGGGCCTTGTTTCGACTCAGGTCTTTCAGTGCTCTGTCAAACTCTTCACGCAGTATCTTATCTCCCATTTCGTCTTCATCTACATCCTCTTCCATTTCCATAATATTGTCCTCAAGTACATCGCCCTTGTATAAACCCTCCATATACTCCTTCCACCTTTCTGCCTTCCCTTCTTTGCTTAGAACTGGGTTGCCATCTGAGCTCTTGATATTCATACAAGTGGTTCTCTTCTCTCCAAAGGTCTCTTTAATTTTCCTGTAGGCAGTATCTATCTTACCCCTAGTGAGACAATCCTCTACATCCTTACATTTGTCCTCTAGTCATCCATGCTTAGCCATTTTGCACTTCCTGTCGATCTCATTTTTGAGACGTTTGTATTCCTTTTTGCCTGCTTCATTTACTGCATTTTTTTTATTTTCTCCTTTCATCAATTAAATTCAATATTTCTTCTGTTACCCAAGGATTTCTATTAGCCCTCGTCTTTTTACCCACTTGATCGTCTGCTGCCTTCACTACTTCATCCCTGAGAGCTACCCATTCTTCTTCTACTGTATTTCTTTCCCCCATTCCTGTCAATTGTTCCCTTATGCTCTCCCTGAAACTCTCTACAACCTCTGGTTCTTTCAGTTTATCCAGGTCCCATCTCCTTAAATTCCCACCTTTTTGCAGTTTCTTCAGTTCAATCTGCAGTTCATAACGAATAGATTGTGGTCAGAATCCACATCTGCCCCAGGAAATGTCATACAATTGAAAACCTGGTTCCTAAATCTCTGTCTTACCATTATATAATCTATCTGATACCTTTTAGTATCTCCAGGATTCTTCCAGGTATACAACCTTCTTTTATGATTCTTGAACCAAGTGTTAGCTATGATTAAGTTATGCTCTGTGCAAAATTCTACAAGGCGGCTTCCTCTCTCATTCCTTCCCCCCCAATCCATATTCACCTACTATGTTTCCTTCTCTGCCTTTTCCTACCGACGAATTCCAGTCACCCATGACTATTAAATTTTCGTCTCCCTTCACTACCTGAATAATTTCTTTTATCTCGTCATACATTCATCTAGTTCTTCATCATCTGCAGAGCTAGTTGGCATATAAACTTGTACTACTGTAGTAGGCATGGGCTTTGTGTCTATCTTGGCCACAATAATGCGTTCACTACGCTGTTTGTAGTAGCTAACCCGCACTCCTATTTTTTTATTCATTATTAAACCTACTCCTGCATTACCCCTATTTGATTTTGTATTTATAACCCTGTATTCACCTGACCAAAAGTCTCGTTCCTCCTGCCACCGAACTTCACTAATTCCCACTATATCTAACTTTAACCTATCCATTTCCATTTTTAAATTTTCTAACCTACCTACCCGATTAAGGGATCTGACATTCCACGCTCCGATTCGTAGAATGCCAGTTTTCTTTCTCCTGATAACGACGTCCTCTTGAGTAGTCCCCGCCCGGAGATCCGAATGGGGGACTATTTTACCTCCGGAATATTTTACCCAAGAGGACGCCATCGTCATTTAATCATACAGTAAAGCTGCATGTCCTCGGGAAAAATTACGGCTGTAGTTTCCCCTTCCTTTCAGCCGTTCGCAGTACCAGCACAGCAAGGCCGTTTTGGTTAATGTTATAAGGCCAGATCAGTCAATCATCCAGAGTGTTGCCCCTGCAACTACTGAAAAGGCTGCTGCCCCTCTTCAGGAACCACATGTTTGTCTGGCCTCTCAACAGATACCCGTCCGTTGTGGTTGCACCTATGGTACGGCCATCTGTATCGCTGAGGCACGCAAGCCTCCCCACCAACGGCAAGGTCCATGGTTCATGGGGGGGAATACCATGTGACAATTTAAAAAGTAAGAATTGCTCACTGAGTGGTGGAGAGACGTATGTTATCAATTTCTAGACACGGAAACAAACGTTCAGGGAACTGACCTTAGTGGAAGACGTAATTATGATTACAGTGACAATGAAACAGACATAGACAGGGGGTGTAGCCAGGCGAAAGTATAGTTTATTAACCAAGCAAGTACTTTACTCAATGGCAGAGGGTAAGAAAAGATCAAGGCGGCAACCGAATGCGAGGTGGGTAAGTCCGATTGGAAAACATACAGCGGCAATACAGATCCATACAACCGATTACGATGACGATAAAATGCAAATCAGTCTGTCACCACGGTTTTGTTATAAAATTTTCCATAACAGCTTGGAGAGCAAGGCAACGAACTTTAAAACTACCTCCTTGGGACACACCAGACGTTTCTGTAGTGTAAAATATGTTTGTGTTTCAGATGGGGAACACAGAACGGTACAATAGCAAACCTCTTGAAGACGACACGATTTACAGCACATGCACTTAACACGTTCAACAATTTAGGCTAATATCCTGTGGCACTCAGATGACACAGCATACACTCGTTAAGGAAACCGAGATTCGACCGAATGCCGAGAACGATTGGAGAGGAACCCGATGAGGCTGGCCCGACCAGCTGTTAGCCGTCAATATCTCTTCGTCGACTGCGAACAGAACAGACGACAACAACAAGGAAACAGGTAAGCGGAGGCGGCACTACAGAAACAAGCAAGTCCAACTACCCATTTTCAGGCAGAGAACCAGAGACGTAGCGAAAGTAGAGACCAAGTACGAATGGTGTATTACGACAGTGAGAGGTACCGAAGCGAATGCTTCGCTGAGTTCTGTCTCGCTTCGCGGCTGAATCTGCAAGGCGGCTGTGCGCTCTTGATTGACCGGTCGAATGGTCCGTAGACGGCTACGATAGCGCTCGCGGATGTAACAGCGACATCGAGCGGCACAGGTTCAGTTCAAAATGGTTCAAATGGCTCTGAGCACTATGGGACTCAACTGCTGAGGTCATTAGTCCCCTAGAACGTAGAACTACTTAAACCTAACTAACCTAAGGACATCACAAACATCCATGCCCGAGGCAGGATTCGAACCTGCGACCGTAGCGGTCTTGCGGTTCCAGACTGCAGCGCCTTTAACCGCACTGCAGGTTCAGTTCCACGCTTTCAAAGTCACGGGGCTGGGATGCCAATCTCTCGGCATTTAGCGTTAGTATACCACGAACGCATCATGCAGAAACGTTACATTTGCATCAAAGGTACTACATACTTCGGTAAATAAATGGTTAACATTTCATCAGAACAGCACAAAGAAAGTTTGAGTAATGTTATAAGCATTCTGTATATAAAGAAACATTAGGCAGCAGGTGCTTATTCAGAAATGATTTGAATTTTGGCTGTAATGAGACGATAGTATTTTGACTCAAGTAGGAAAGGTCTACCACCACATGTCGGACTTCAATAGCAGTAGGATCATGGCCTATTGGGAGCGCAGTCTTATCGTTTTGCAGTTTTGCTGTTCATCTCACAACTGCTACACGAATATGGAATCTGTGGGTCCAGGAGGAACGTACTCAACGTCGTGCAGGATCTTAGTAGCTCCACACATGGACCAGTCACAGTAATGCAACCACTCACAGACGGCAGGTGGTAACACTGGCAGTGGAGGTACATAAAGCGTGTCGGGAGCACGCGGAAAACAGTGCAGTCGTTGTCGTAATGCGGAAACGGAGCAATTTATCTGCCATCCAAAAGGGCGTGATCGTTGGCTTTCGGGCCACGGGTAGAAGCACATCTGAAAAGTCATGGCAAAATGGCCCTATCCAGAATCGGCGCTAGGCAACTGTGGTGTTCCACGGGCCACAAATGTCAGGGGTGAACGACGGTTGTGGATACACATACGGGAGAATGGACGTGCAACTGTTGCTCAACTGACAGCCCAGATGACAGTGTCTTCACAACGGCCGTTTAGCGAACGTTGCTGTATATAGGTCTTCGGAGCACCGCCTGGTTCGTACCGTCTCACTGACTGATGTTGATCAACAAAGGCTGGAATTTGCAACCCAGTACAACTATTGGGCGGACTGTAAGTAGCGACAGCTGGCCTTTTCAGATGAATCACTTTTAATGCTCCATCGGCCGGATGGCCGCTGGCGTGTACGGCGTGAAACTTCTGAAAGTAATAACACTGCAACCATCGTCGGAAGGGTCCAGGCCAGCGGAGGGAGCGTTTTGGGAATGTTTTTGTGGCATCTTGGGTGATGCTATCATCCTGGAAGGCACAACGGGTCAACACAAGTATGCATTTATCCTTGGGGACCAACCCTAAATGCAGTTTGTTGTTTCTCAGCATGATGGCGTCTACCAGCAGGATAATACACTCCTGGAAATGGAAAAAAGAACACATTGACACCGGTGTGTCAGACCCACCATACTTGCTCCGGACACTGCGAGAGGGCTGTACAAGCAATGATCACACGCACGGCACAGCGGACATACCAGGAACCGCGGTGTTGGCCGTCGAATGGCGCTAGCTGCGCAGCATTTGTGCACCGCCGCCGTCAGTGTCAGCCAGTTTGCCGTGGCATACGGAGCTCCATCGCAGTCTTTAACACTGGTAGCATGCCGCGACAGCGTGGACGTGAACCGTATGTGCAGTTGACGGACTTTGAGCGAGGGCGTATAGTGGGCATGCGGGAGGCCCGGTGGACGTACCGCCGAATTGCTCAATACGTGGGGCGTGAGGTCTCCACAGTACATCGATGTTGTCGCCAGTGGTCGGCGGAAGGTGCACGTGCCCGTCGACCTGGGACCGGACCGCAGCGACGCACGGATGCACGCCAAGACCGTAGGATCCTACGCAGTGCCGTAGGGGACCGCACCGCCACTTCCCAGCAAATTAGGGACACTGTTGCTCCTGGGGTATCGGCGAGGACCATTCGCAACCGTCTCCATGAAGCTGGGCTACGGTCCCGCACACCGTTAGGCCGTCTTCCGCTCACGCCCCAACATCGCGCAGCCCGCCTCCAGTGGTGTCGCGACAGGCGTGAATGGAGGGACGAATGGAGACGTGTCGTCTTCAGCGATGAGAGTCGCTTCTGCCTTGGTGCCAATGATGGTCGTATGCGTGTTTGGCGCCGTGCAGGTGAGCGCCACAATCAGGACTGCATACGACCGAGGCACACAGGGCCAACACCCGGCATCATGGTGTGGGGAGCGATCTCCTACACTGGCCGTACACCACTGGTGATCATCTCGGGGACACTGAATAGTGCACGGTACATCCAAACCGTCATCGAACCCATCGTTCTACCATTCCTAGACCGGCAAGGGAACTTGCTGTTCCAACAGGACAATGCACGTCCGCATGTATCCCGTGCCACCCAACGTGCTCTAGAAGGTGTAAGTCAACTACCCTGGCCAGCAAGATCTCCGGATCTGTCCCCCATTGAGCATGTTTGGGACTGGATGAAGCGTCGTCTCACGCGGTCTGCACGTCCAGCACGAACGCTGGTCCAACTGAGGCGCCAGGTGGAAATGGCATGGCAAGCCGTTCCACAGGACTACATCCAGCATCTCTACGATCGTCTCCATGGGAGAATAGCAGCCTGCATTGCTGCGAAAGGTGGATATACACTGTACTAGTGCCGACATTGTGCATGCTCTGTTGCCTGTGTCTATGTGCCTGTGGTTGTGTCAGTGTGATCATGTGATGTATCTGACCCCAGGAATGTGTCAATAAAGTTTCCCCTTCCTGGGACAATCAATTCACGGTGTTCTTTTTTCAATTTCCAGGAGTGTATTTAACACATCTCGCAGGGTACGTGTGTGGTTTGAAGAGCACCATGATGAATCTACTGTACTCCTCTAGTCACTAATTCCTCGGATTTATACCCTATCGAGAATACGTGGGGCCACCTTGATCGGGTTGTGCGCGCGCTATGGGTTCTCGACCGACAAACGTAGGGCATCTGGCCGCGGCGCTGAAGTCAACGTGGTTCCGCTTCCCTGCTGGTACCTTCCAGAACCACACTAGCTCTCTTCCTGGAAGTCTCGCAGCAGTCCGCACTACTAAAGTTCGCTATTCAGGCTTTTGACAGATGGACACAATGTGTCGGGGCAGTGTTGCAGCGTTGCACAGCGACATAACGTTTCTTGAGTCAGTAAATGGGCGTGTTTGCAACAAGCCAAGTATATAGATGAACATTTTTCTTTTTACACATAAATCTGATATCAAGAGAAATTAAAGCAGGTTGAAAAGTTACATAATTAAACAAAAATTACATATTAATAGAAATTTTTGCACTTAAAATTTCCGGGCTTATAGGCCGTGGTCGAAGTATAAAACTCTCTCCTGACGTTTCGTCTCCGACTGCGGGAGACATCCTCGAAGGTAAAACAGTTCGCGCAGTCGAAGACGAAACGTCAGGAGAGAGTTTTATACTTCGACCACGGCCTATCAGCCCGGAAGTTTTAAGTGAAGACAGTACCGGCTGTGAAAGCTTACATTGTATGAGAAATTTTTGCTTTATAATTATTAATTCAACTATCTCTGACTAATTAGCATCAATAACTACCGATCTGAATGTTACTATCGAACTTCCCATCCCTAGTGGATGGAACTAGGCCGACTGCCCCTAGCTCTCCACCGCTTTTTTTTTTTTTTTTTTTTTTTTTTGAGTCATTAATCTTCTGACTGGTTCGATGCGACCCGCCAAGAGTTCCTCTCCTGTGCCACCCTCTTCATCTCATAGTAGCACTCGCAACCTACGTCCTCAGTTATTTTCCTGGATGTGTTCCAATCCCTGTCTTCCTCTACAGTTTTTACTTTCTACAGTTCCCTCTATGACCACAGAAGTCATTCCCTGATGTACTTATCCCTATTTTTCTCAGTATTTCGAACATCTTGCACAATTTTACACTGTCGAACGCGTTTTCCGTATCGACAAACTCTATGAACTTGTCTTGATTTTTCGTTAGTCTTTCTTCCATTATCAATCGCGTCAGAATTGCCTCTCTAGTGCCTTTAGCTTTCATGAAGCCAAACTGATGGTCATCTAACGCATCTTCAATTTTCTTTTCCATTCTTCTGTACATTATTCTTGTCAGCACTTTGGATGCATGAGCTGTTTAACTGATTGTGCTATAATTCTCGCACTTGTCAGCTCCTATAGTCTTCGGAATTGTGTGGATTATATTTTTTCCGAAAGTCACATGATATGTCGCCTTACTGACACATTCTACACACCAACGTGAGTAGTAGTTTTTTTGCCACTTCCCCCAATGATTTTAGAAATTCTGATAGAATGTTATCAGTCCCTTCTGCCTTATTTGATCTCAAGTCCTCCAAAGTTTTCTTAAATTCTAATACTGGATCCCCTATCTCTTCTACAAAGACTCTGTTTCTTCTTCTATCACGTCAAAAAATCTTCCCCCTCATAGAGGCGTTCTCTTTCCACCTATTCGCTCTCTTCTCTTCATTTAACAGTGGAATTTCTGTTGCACTCTTAGTGTTACCACCCTTGCTACTAATTTCACCGAAGGTTGTTTTGACTTTCTTATATACTGAGTCAGTCCTTCCGACAGTTGATTTCTTCACCTTTTTCATGCAGCCCTTTCGCCTTAGTTTCTCTAACCTTCCTATTTATTTCAATCCTCAGCGACTTGTATTTCTGTATTCCTGAATTTCCCTGAACACTTTTGTATTTCCTTGTTTCATCCATCAACTGAAGTATTTCTTCTGTTACCCATGGTTTCTTTGCAGTTACATTATTTGTACCTATTTGTTTCTTTCCAAGTTCTATGATCGCTCATTTTAGGTATGTCCAGTCCTCTTCAACTGTATTGCCTACTGAGCTATTCCTTCTTGCTGTGTTTATAGCCTTAGAGGACTTCAAGCGTGTTTCGTCATTCCTTAGTGCTTCCGTATCCAACTTCTTTGAGTTTTGTTTCTTCCTGACTAATGTCTTAAGCTTCAGCCTACTTCTATCAGTACTACATAGTGATCTGGGTCTATATCTGCTCCCGGGTAATCTTACAATCCAGTATCTGATTTTGAAATCTGTTTGACCTTGATGTAATCTAACTGAAATCTTCCAGTATCAGCCGGCCCTTCCTCTTCTTATAATTGTTGAGTAGTGTGTTCGCTACTACTAGCTGAAATTTATTACATAACTCAATTAGTCTTACTTCTCTCTCATTCCTTGTTCCAGGCCCATATACTCCTGTAACCTTTTCTTCTACTCCTTCCCCTGCTCTGCATTCCAGTCCCCCATGACTATTACATTTTCATCCCCCTTTACGTTCTATATTACCCTTTCAATATCCTCATATACTTCCTCTGTCTTTTCATCTTCAGCTTGCGACGTCGGCATTTACTGAACTACCTAATGTTTAGTGTAAAGTCCTCATTTATGTATATCATTACAGAAGAATTTTGTCTCAAAAACAAATAAAAAAAGGAACATATCCTAGCTAATTATGATAAAACATATGTCTACATGTGGCGTATGTCTGTCTCGGAACTACCTCGAGTCTTGCTTATACCATAAATGCAACACTGTAATGATTCTACTATACAAAGTTTCCTTGTGTGTCTAGGAGGTACTGAAGTCAACGCAATCCCAGGAGAAGCTTGTAGGGAAGCAGCCTACTCACGCCATATAAAACCATGTGCTTTCGATTGTGTGCCAGCCTAGTCCGCTGTAACTAGCTATGACGTCACGAATGTTGCATAATTTTTTTTTTTTTTTTTTTTTTAAGCTCCGTCCTTAGGCCACAAGTGGCCCTTCCGGGACCGTCCGGCCGCCGTGTCATCTTCCGAGGAGGATGCGGATAAGGAGGGGCGTGTGGTCAGCACACCGCACTCCCGACCGTTAGGACGGTATTCTTTGACCGAAGCCGCTACTAATCGGTCGAGTAGCTCCTCAATTGGCATCACGAGGCTGAGTGCACCCCGAAAAATGGCAACAGCACATGGCGGCGGGATGGTGACCCATCCAAGCGCCGGCCACGCCCGACAGCGCTTAACTTCGGTGATCTCACGGGAACCGGTGTAGCCACTGCGGCAAGGCCGTTGCCTAATGTTGCATAATACCTTAAAAATAAAATAAATAATCTGAAAAGTTAGTAACATGTCAGGAGTGATGCTAAAATAATAATGTGTTAAGTTTCAGTTTGGTAACTTAAACAGTTTTTCGGAATTTGGACATTTTACATAAAAATCATCGGCGCAACAGAAAGGAGCTAGAAACTTCACAATTTATCTTCGGATTCTTTTTTCATTGTAATTTAATGGAAACAGCATGCTGGATCTCACAAAGTAATATTTTGGTGAAATTCATGATTTTCTGTTTTTTTGTCCTAAAAGTTCGGAAGCAAGATTAGGTATAATGGAGATACGCTATAATAACAAAGATGTGAGAAGTTTCAAAAAGTTAGCTATAAAACTATAGCTGTAGCGTCTTTCCAAAGGGCAAGTTCAGAGCTCATCTGTTGCGTACAGTACAAGTAAAATAATTCTCTCGCCAAAAGTATTTAACGTAGCCACATTAGAATTTTGTTATAGATACTTCCATGTGTGCTGATTGCACAATTAAATCGAGAGCTTCATTGGCATTCAGCGAATGAAGCAATTAATTATTTAGTAAATTGATGTTTTGCTAGCCCAGAGGCTTGTTACTAAGGCAAATGACGGCTGCCCTTCGGCGGTTCGCACAACATCTATATAAATAAGAGCATGCACGCTAGAGTAAGGCCCCAGTTCTCTTCTAGATTCGTATCAGCGTGCAATCCGTGTCGGAAGCCGCGTCGCGTTTGTGCAGTTGCCAGGAACAGCCTTGGATGCAGTATTATGTAACTCGGTATGCGCTTAACAATGGGTTCGCATTGGGGTAAAGAGTTAATAGCAGAACGACTCCAGTGATTTATTCTCAGTTTGCGTATGTCGTATTTTCACGTGTCACCGCAGGACAGAGTTTCTACCATTACTAGCGTGGCGTTTGATGAGTATTAACATCAAATTTTGGCGAGCATTCACTTGGAACATTTACATTGTTAACGATTATTGAACAGTTTCGTTATCTAGGGACAATAGGCTCCACGCAGTAGATTCTAAACAGCTCTGATAGTACAATAGCTGATATGGTTAATCATTTGCCTGGAATTTTACGCTTTATCGTTTTCAGAATATAGTGGAAATTGTTATAGTAAACCGCATTTTCTATGAATCCTAGACGTCATCCTAAATCCATAGAGTAATGAACTTCAATAATCAATAGCTTTAATTCTCCATCAGAGTGGGCACAGTGAACTTTAATTGCAGGCATCACGTTTTTGGTAATCACTTTCTGGTTGCCAACATTGTAGTTAGAGAACCTGAGTTGAGAATTGCAACAAATAATAGAAAATATAACAACTAAAATTTCCACCTGCCGGCCCACAATCTATACTGTAATTAATCAATGAAACTTGATATTATCTCAGTTACTGCAACGTGAGAGACACAGTAAAGTACATGGTTGATCTAAAACGAGACATATTTTGTGTGACTAGGCAAAACTCAACTCCACAGAAAACTGAGTCGAGTCTTAAGTAGTCACATAAAATCTGGCCGATTCTGTTCTGATAGTATAATTCGTGACAATGACTAAACAAAACACGTTTCCATAAACTACAAAATCAGACTAACAAGGGGAGGCCGCCAATTGTGAAATTCAGATTCGATTCATACTGCGCATAATAAAAGCTCATGGCCAGAGGTGTAATGTGGCAAAGCACCAAGATGCACTTCTCAGCCGTTGTCGAGAAAATCGACAGTTAAAAGAAACCGTTGCGGTGAAATACTCTCTACGATTAATAATTTTTCACAGCGTCGTGGCGCAGTGGTAAGCGCTCGGGTTTGTAATCTGAAGGTCGCCGTATCGAATCTCGCACAATGCAACTATTTTTTTTTAGTATGTGTTTTTTGTAATTCAAATGTGTATACACACACACACACACACACACACACATATATATATATATATATATATATATATATATATATATATATATATATATATATATATATATAATTCCCGGCAATCAGTTGCAACAATTATGCATACAATAAGTTGTTGAAAGTCGTTTGTCTGGCGACTTTGAACATCATTATGTTTTCTGCAAACAAAGTTGTATTTCACAAATGTTATTCATTGTCTTCATAATGTTAACCACATATAGTTAACGGAAGACGTAGAAACGATATTCCGAAACGAATACGTATAGCGTAAGTAAAACGTTCGAATTAGAATAGAGACCCCACGAACACAAATTCGCTGTGGCAGGTATGAAATATAAACTCCGTTACTCGCTCGTTACACTTGAAGGACAGATGTTGAACGGGCCGAAACGAGCCGCCGCTTAACAGCGTAGTTGCCTGCTAACTTCCAAAGAAGGTAGATGCGGTCCCTAGCGCAACTTATAACATCCTCGAAAATCAGTGCGGACTGGAGAGCTTTGGTACACCCTGTTAAAAAAACGGAAAAATGGAGGCGGTACAATTGGAGAGCGATCCGCCTTCACCAACATGCATAAGCAATTCATCATATATATATATATATATATATATATATATATATATATATATATATGAATTACAAAAAACTAATAATAAAAATTGCATGGCGCGAGATTCGATCCGGCGACCTTTGGATTACGAACCCGAGCACTTACCATTGCGCCACTACGCTGTAGAGAAATATTAATGGTAGAGAGTATTTCACCGCAACGGTTTCTTTTAACTGTCGATTTTCTCGACAACGGCTGAGAAGTGCATCTTGGTGCTTTGCCACGTTACACCTATGGCCATGAGCTTTTATTATGCGCAGTATGAATCGAATCCGAATTTCACAATTGACAGCCTCCCCTTGTAAATAAAATACACCCAAGCAAAGAAAAAAAGTTTGGAGAACCAGGAAGAAATCGTCCGAATGGGACGGAAATCAGTAGACTTGATGTGCATGTACAGACAAACAGAAAGATCGGAAGGTTTATCGAAGAGAAAAAGCTTCACAATTTGAGTAAGTCAGTGGCGCGCTGGTCCACATGTGGCCCTTATACAAGCAATTATTCGTCTTGGCGTTGATTAACAGGGTTGCTCAATGTTCTCCTGAGTCATATCGTGCCAAATGATGTCCAAATGGCGCTTTAGATCGTCAAAATACCCAGCTGGCTGAAGGGCCATACCCTTAGTCCTGCAGACGTTCCCAAATGGGGAGAGATCCGGCGAGGCGACCTTGCTGGCAATGTTAAGGTTTGGCAACCACGAATACAAGCAATAGAAACTCGCCATATGCGAGTGGGCATTGCCTTGCTGAAATGTAAGCCCAGGTTGGCTTGCCACTAAAGGAGACATAACGGGACGTGGAATATCGTCGACGTACCGCTGCACAGTAAGGATGCCACGGGGTCCTGCTATGAAAAGAAATATCAATCGAGACCATCAGTCCTGGGTTTGGGGCCGTACGGTGGGTTTACAGTCAGGCTCAGGCTGATACCTCACCGCTGATTAGGGGAGTCTCCAGACACGTCATTGTTGGTCGACGGAGCTGAGTTCGAAGCGGGACTCATCACTGAAGACAATTTTACTCCAGTCGTAGAGATTCCAGGCCAATGGTGGTTCCAGCCACAACACGATTTTTGGTTCTGCATGCAGCATCTCGATTGAAATATCGGTATGTGGTGACTCCAAGGAGAATGAACGTTGGCAGGCTTCATTCGTCTTCGTTATTCGGACTTGTACCTGGAGTGACGGTACGGGGTGCGACTGGGTACACTGTTTCGCATAGCCGGCACTTCGGATAGCAGCCACTGCATTTATGGCGTGCTAAAGCCGGTGGCTGTGCTTTATCTTCGAGATGTCCATGACATTATTGTTGAAAAGTCTGCATGCCCGGACGTGTCTCGGTACAGAAGATTCTACTGCTGCTCTAGTCAGCTTCTTTTCCGGATCTCCTAGCCAATGAAAATATCTGTCATGGATTGCAAACAGACTGGCACTGTATCCCTTGCCAGCAAGTACAACGTACAATGTCTGGCATAGAGTTGAAGCAGTATGGAATGGCGCACCCATACATGTCATAAAGGCTCACTTCGACTCGATGGCAAGTCGTGCCAGCCAGAGGTGGCAGTTCTGCGTATCAGATTCCTTCGGACGAACAAAGGCTACATTTCATTCTACTATTTGTGGTATATCAGTACATATTTAAAATCTATGTTACTATACAAAGACAGGCCGATTTAACGTTGTTATCAAAAATCTTGAAATGATTTTTTACAGTATACTTTAATAAACACTCCTACAGACATAGTTTATTATTTTAAACAGAACCGTAGAGGTTTTTTGTTAAAGTCGTCTGCGAGAAAGAAAATGCTGTTCTGTGCTCTGCTGTGAATATATGCGGTTTTGTTGCTTTTCTCACAGACCGTTTCAACTACGATAGTACGGAATTTAAAGCATTAAACCTAGTTTACACGACGGCACTGACTTGCGCCAGTCGCTGCGTGAAACGAGTTATATGCAAATGGTTTCGTATATGTCTGCAGACACGCCGCCATCTGTGTACACTTAAGTTTCGTCGTTTGCGAGTGCCGTATATTCTTGTCTAAAATGAAAGTTTTTGGCAGCTGCACGAGTTGTGGCGGATTTAATGTTTCTTTGCGTGAAATCGCTGCATAATAAAAAAGATAAAAAAATTAAGAAACGTGTTTGGGTTCGCGAGTGGATCAAGAAAAGACATCAGCTCGGTTGCTTTGCGACATTGCTAAGAGAAATTGTACTGGAAGACCCAAGAAGTTATTTTAATCACCTCCGAATGACACCAGACCAGTTCACGTATCCTTTAAATACAGTGAGCGAGGCAGTAAGGAAAAAAAGATTCTGTAATGCGTGAAGCGTTGTCGCCAGAGCTAGAGATACAATTTACATTGCGTTTTCTGGCAAATGGCGATTCATATTCTTCACTGCAAAACCTGTATCGTGTTCCTAAGTCTACAATTGCCAAATTTGTTCTAACTGTTTGTGATGCCATCTACGTGGGACTTGCAGAATACATGAAGGTGAGGCGTAACAATGTTTAATTAATTTTTAATATTACTATTAAAGTTAAAAAATACATTTGCTGTAAGACCACACCATTACAATTTAACTTAATTCATTGTGGCATCACAGTAGAAGTTGATGGTTTATGACTGTGACAGCCCTTCTTCCCCACCTAGTACTTCCTCGGCAGCAACTAATTGTTGTGAATGGAGCTGTTCTTTCTTTTGCCGTTCGGCCAAGTAAAGCTTCCGCTTATACGTAGTTAGGGACTGGATTTCCTCCATCGTTTCTATGTTGTATTCTTCTGGCAATTTCCGCATTTGCTTCATAATGCTCTTACAAAAGATTGGCAATTTCATCCTCCTTGTCAGGCTGATTTGTAATTGACCTTCGTGCATCGACATCATTTTCAAGACGCTGGGGAGGACCTTCTACACGTCTTTTCTTTGTACTGTGTTTTGATGCTGACTGCAAGCTACTGTTGCAAGATTGAACACTCACACGGTCATTGATTTTGTGCATGCTTGATGTGGGTGGAGACTGTGGTTCATTTATTAGTGTGTCCTCAAATGCATACTGATTTTCATCTTCTTCATTTGTTCAAATGGTTCAAATAGCTCTGAGCACTATGGGACTTAAAAGCTGAGGTCATCAGTCCCCTAGAACTTAGAACTACTTAAACCTAACTAACCTAGAACATCACACACATCCATGCTCGAGGCAGGATTCGAACCTGCGACCGTAGCGGTAGTGCGGTTCCAGACTGTAGCGCCTAGAACCGCTCGGCCACTCCGGCTGGCTCTTCATTTGTGTGTGTGTGTGTGTGTGTGTGTGTGTGCGCGCGTATGTGTGTGAATTCCGAAGGGACCAAACTGCTGAGGTGGTCGGTCCCTAGACTTACACACTACTTAAACTAACACTTATGCTAAGAACAACACACACACGCATGCCCGAGGGATACTTGAACCTCCGGCGGGAGGGGCCGCGTAATCCGTGACATGGCGCCTCAAACCGCTCAGTCACTCCGCGCGGGTTCATTTTCTATATTATTATCCTGGAAGGGAGAGAATGAGATTGTTATAACCAGACTTGTGATATACCTGATCATAATTTAGTATCACTCTAATGAACTGCAATGTTTAGATCAGTAATGCTGATTACTTTTTTACAGGTACCCCAGACTGAAAATGAGTGGAGGGACATAATGAAAAACTTGGAAGTTAGATAAAATTTCCCATGCTTTGGTGCAGTAGATGGGAAACATGTAGATATTAAATGTCCACCAAACACTGTTTCTCAACTCCACAATTATAAAAGAACCTTCAGCATTGTTGTTTTTACTGTTGTAGACAGTATCTACTGTTTTACTTATGTTGACATAGGCGAAGCAGGGAGGGCGTCTGATGGTGGCATTTTTGCAAGCTGCACATTAAAATCGGCAATAGTGTTAGTTGGTGATGATGCTTTCCAGTTAACACCGTATTTGATGAACCCTTTCTCAAAACATGGCCCAATGACTGTAAAAGAAAAAATATTCAATTACAGACTTTCGAGAGCTCGACGTGTTGTAGAAAATGCGTTCGGGATTCTCGTGTCGAAATTTCGTGTTTTTGAAAAACCGATTCCACTCCGCCCATAAATAGTGGACAAAGTTGTCAGGGCTACATGTGCTATCCACAACTGGCAGAGAAAAGCAGCTCCCCAACAATATGTACAGCCCCAATTCATAGATCAGGAGAATGTGGAAAGTGGAATTTATCGGCTAGGGACATGGAGGAGCATAAATGCTTGGGGGCTGATAAACGCAAAGTTACAAGCCAGCAGCAATAATTGTTCAAAACAGGCTGCATTAAGAAGAGCATGGTTTGCAGGCTACTTTGTTACAGATGGTGCTGCACCATGGAAAAGTTTAAGAGTATGAAAATATGTATCATTTGTACAAACTGTGAATGTTAAGCATTGATGTCTTTTTAAATAAATGACTATTGAGTAAATAATTCGACTTACCCGATTTGTGTATCCTTTTCTCCTGTGCACAGTTTTCCTTAAAAAGGAATCAGCCATGGGATTTTCGTCTTGTAGACGTGGGCTTTTCCGCAGCCAGATGTTTTGCTTGCCTGCATTTTTCTTAGTTCGTTGGTATATGTAATCCGAATTGAATGTATTTCGCCCTGCTGCTCAGGCGTCGTCAGTCCCTCCATGTTTAGTTCGCGCAGGATGGCCTCAAGTGGAGGAACACGCTGCTGCTTGTTTTTGTAGTCAGCATCATTAAAATCCCACAAGCACTTATGTATAGCGTAGATATCCTAAAAGCGAAGAATTTCTTCTGTTCCCCACCTCATATTTCTGTTTGTTTACACTATACTGACTCACTTTAACCTCAAAACTCGTGCCACTAGTGTCACCAAAGTTGCTTAGTTTCACAGTCGAGTTGCGCAAACGAGCTCCGCGCATGCACAGTGGTCAGGTAGCGCCGTTGCATGCAACCAATTGTCGTCGTGTAAACTAGGCTTTAGAGAAACTGTTTCTCCCATACATATTTTTTCTCATTACATACAATTTTAAAGAAAAATTGTATAAATAGCGACGTGCTTTTTACTTTCTTCCTCGTAGTTGGGTTTCACAGAAAAAAAGAAAGTTTTATTTATTACTTATCACCTGACCCGTGGTCTAGGGGAGCCGGCACGGTAGCTCAGCGTGTTCGGTCAGAGGGTTAACTGCCCTCTGTAACAACAAAACTGAGTGAATGGATCAATAACGAATTTCAACGGGCGTCAGGGGACGTCCGCCACGAACAATTGCAACGTCTGTCAAAGAGGGCGGAGGAGCGGATAGAGGTTCAGGGCACTCTCTTGTCCTAGGGGTGGGAAATTGCCCCTAAAGGCGGAAGAATCAGCAATGATCAACGACATGAGGATGCAGAAGGCAATGGAAACCACTGCATTAAAGACACGTAACGTGTATCCACAGAACATGTGGCCTGTAATTGAAGAAGTGTCATGATGATCTCTCCATTCTGGCAAAAGATTCTGGATAGTCCCTCATTCGGATCTCTGGGAGGGGACTACCAAGGGGGAGGTTACCATGAGAAAAAGATTGAATAATCAAGGAGAGGATAACGTTCTACGAGTCGGGGCGAGGAATGTCAGAAGCTTGAACGTGGTAGGGAAACTAGAAAATCTGAAAAGGGAAATGCATAGGCTCAATCTAGATATAGTAGGGGTCAGTGAAGTGAAGTGGAAGGAAGACAAGGATTTCTGGTCATATGAGTATCGGGTAATATCAACAGCAGCAGAAAATGGTATAACAGGTGTAGGATTCGTTATGAATAGGAAGGTAGGGCAGAGGGTGTGTTACTGTGAACAGTTCAGTGACCGGGTTGTTCTAATCAGAATCGACAGCAGACCAACACCGACAACGATAGTTCAGGTATACATGCCGACGTCGCAAGCTGAAGATGAACAGATAGAGAAAATGTATGAGGATATTGAAAGGGTAATGCAGTATGTAAAGGGGGACGAAAATCTAATAGTCATGGGCGACTGGAATGCATTTGTAGGGGAAGGAGTAGAAGAAAAGGTTACAGGAGAATATGGGCTTGGGACAAGGAATGAAAGAGGAGAAAGACTAACTGCGTTCTGTAACAACTTTCAGCTAGTAATAGCGAATACCCTGTTCAACAATCACAAGAGGAGGAGGTATACTTGGAAAAGGCCGGGAGATACGGGAAGATTTCAATTAGATTACATCATGGTCAGACAGAGATTCCGAAATCAGATACTGGATTGTAAGGCGTACCCAGGAGCAGATATAGACTCAGATCACAATATAGTAGTGATGAAGAGTAGGCTGAAGTTCAAGACACTAGTCAGGAAGAATCAATACGCAAAGAAGTGGGATACGGAAGTACTAAGGAATGACGAGATACGTTTGAAGTTCTCTAACGCTATAGATACAGCAATAAGGAATAGCGCAGTAGGCAGGACAGTTGAAGAGGAATGGACATCTCTAAAAAGGGCCATCACAGAAGTTGGGAAGGAAAACATAGGTACAAAGAAGGTAGCTGCGAAGAAACCATGGGTAACAGAAGAAATACTTCAGTTGATTGATGAAAGGAGGAAGTACAAACATGTTCCGGGAAAATCAGGAATACAGAAATACAAGTCGCTGAGGAATGAAATAAATAGGAAGTGCAGGGAAGCTAAGACGAAATGGCTGCAGGAAAAATGTGAAGACATCGAAAAAGATATGACTGTCGGAAGGACAGACTCAGCATTCAGGAAAGTGAAAACAACCTTTGGTGACATTAAAAGCAACGGTGGGAACATTAAGAGTGCAACGGGAATTCCACTGTTAAATGCAGAGGAGAGAGCAGATAGGTGGAAAGAATACATTGAAAGCCTCTATGAGGGTGAAGATTTGTCTGATGTGATAGAAGAAGAAACAGGAGTCGATTTAGAAGAGATACGGGATCCAGTATTATAATCGGAATTTAAAAGAGCTTTGGAGGACTTACGGTCAAATAAGGCAGAAGGGATAGACAATATTCCATCAGAATTTCTAAAATTATTGGGGGAAGTGGCAACAAAACGACTATTCACGTTGGTGTGTAGAATATATGAGTCTGGCGATATACCATCTGACTTTCGGAAAAGCATCATCCACACAATTCCGAAGACGGCAAGAGCTGACAAGTGCGAGAGTTATCGCACAATCAGCTTAACAGCTCATGCATCGAAGCTGCTTACAAGAATAATATACAGAAGAATGGAAAAGAAAATTGAGAATGCGCTAGGTGACGATCAGTTTGGCTTTAGGAAAAGTAAAGGGACGAGAGAGGCAATTCTGACGTTACGGCTAATAATGGAAGCAAGGCTAAAGAGAAATCAAGACACTTTCATAGGATTTGTCGACCTGGAAAAAGCGTTCGACAATATAAAATGGTGCAAGCTGTTCGAGATTCTGAAAAAAGTAGGGGTAAGCTATAGGGAGAGACGGATCATATACAATATGTACAACAACCAAGAGGGAATAATAAGAGTGGACGATCAAGAACGAAGTGCTCGTATTAAGAAGGGTGTAAGACAAGGCTGTAGCCTTTCGCCCCTACTCTTCAATCTGTACATCGAGGAAGCAATGATGGAAATAAAGAAAAGGTTCAGGAGTGGAATTAAAATACAAGGTGAAAGGATATCAATGATACGATTCGTTGATGACATTGCTATCCTGTTTGAAAATGAAGAAGAATTAAATGATCTGCTGAACGGAATGAACAGTCTAATGAGTACACAGTGTGGTTTGAGAGTAAATCGGAGAAAGACGAAGGTAATGAGAAGTAGTAGAAATGAGAACAGCGAGAAACTTAACATCAGGATTGATGGTCACGAAGTCAATGAAGTTAAGGAATTCTGCTACCTAGGCAGTAAAATAACCAATGACGGACGGAGCAAGGAGGACATCAAAAGCAGACTCGCTATGGCAAAAAAGGCATTTCTGGCCAAGAGAAGTCTACTAATATCAAATACCGGCCTTAATTTGAGGAAGAAATTTCTGAGGATGTACGTCTGGAGTACAGCATTGTATGGTAGTGAAACATGGACTGTGGGAAAACCGGAACAGAAGAGAATCGAAGCATTTGAGATGTGGTGCTATAGACGAATGTTGAAAATTAGGAGAACTGATAAGGTAAGGAATGAGGAGGTTCTATGCAGAATCGGAGAGGAAAGGAATATGTGGAAAACACTGATAAGGAGAAGGGACAGGATGATAGGACATCTGCTAAGACATGAGGGAATGACTTCCATGGTACTAGAGGGAGCTGTAGAGGGCAAAGGAAGACAGAAATTGGAATACGTCAAGCAAATAATTGAGGACGTAGGTTGCAAGTGCTACTCTGAGATGAAGAGGTTAGCACAGAAAAGGAATTTGTGGCGGGCCGCATCAAACCAGTCAGTAGACTGATGACCAAAAAAAAAAAAAATAGACTGATGATGGACCAGAAAATAGTACCAGAATCACCTTATTATTGAAACATTACTACGGTCTCTGAATTCGCAATGACAATAGGCAAGTCCTAAGGTCAGAGGGATAGGGAGGAGCAGATAGACAGAGAAAGGGGAGAGGAAGCAGGGGATGGGCAGAGAGAGGAGGAAGCAGGAGATGGAGAGAGAGAGGTGAAGGAGGAGACGGAGAGAGAGGGGTAGAAGGAGATGGACGAGAGAGGTTGTAAAAGGTGATGGACAGAGAGAGGGAGAGTGAGAGCGAGAGAGAGAGAGAGAGAGAGAGAGAGAGAGAGAGTGTGGAGAATGAGGTGGACAAGGCGAGAGTGGAGAGTGTAGGACGAGATGGACAGATTTAGGGACGGAGGGGGGGGGGCGGAGGGCAGGGCAGACGATAGAGAGAGAGAGAAGCAAAAAAAATGGTTCAAATGGCTCTGAGCACTATGGGACTCAACTGCTGAGGTCATTAGTCCCCTAGAACTTAGAACTAGTTAAACCTAACTAACCTAAGGACATCACAAACATCCACGCCCAATGCAGGATTCGAACCTGGGACCGTAGCGGTCTTGCGGTTCCAGACTGCAGCGCCTTTAACCGCACGGCCACTTCGGCCGGCCCAGAGAGAAGCAAGGACGAGGAGATGCACAAAGAGAGGGGAGAAGAGGGGATGGATAAAGAAAGGCGGAAAAGGCCGTTAGTACGTATGTCCAATTCACATATATGTATGTTTAGCAATTGCTAGTTGAGGTATATGTGGTGTAACACAAGTTTTTAGGACAAATGAGAGCACTGAAGCGTTTGTACACAGAATAGTTTTCTCTTATTCGAAAGCTCACCAGAAAAATCTCTAAATTCAGCAGACAGAGGTTTAGCAGATTTCCACCGACCAGCTGCAGAAAATGCCGCGTTTTCAAGATAAGAGATAATCCGTAGGCTTCTAAGATGCCGTCCTCTTTCTCTCCCCGTCACGTCAGACTGCTGGGAATGTCGGCTGACCTCCATCGGGAAACAATTGTTGAGGCAGCAAGCGGCCTTCGGCGCCTACAAAAGGTCAGCAGGTACTACCACGGAATCCGAGGGCCACTTGCCGCGCTCTCCGATTAGGCTGCGTGGCGAACAGGTTTACATTCCGCCCGTCTGGCTGCCGCTTCGTGCCGTAAATTGCTGTCTCCACGTGCAGCGCTAGCAAATACGGCGTCTGTTGCGACATCGGTATCACTGGTCTCATAGAAGGATATCGCGTGTATGTCGAAATGCTCTTATTTGCTTCGGTTTTTACCAACGGCATATTGTCCTGAGCAGGGGGTCGACCCCTCCTCACCCCTCCAACATCGGAGACTGGGAGGGAGGGGCGGGGGGGGGGGGGAGTTTAGATTCGGTTCTGACCTGGAGCTCCACTCCCTACCAAATTCACACAGAGACGTCCGTGATCTACAGGCAGGGCCAGCGAGCGATAAAAATTATTTTACACTGCAGCAAATATACGATCAGTATTTTGTTTGACATCATTTGGTTATTACAGGATCAAACCGTCGTATGCTTGAAACTGCCATCTTATAAACCTAACTACGTTCTGTCCTGTCCTATAATTTTCTGAGAAGCAATGGAAGATCTCGTAAATTGGAATGGTCTGTGTATTATCCGTGGCTACATTACGAAGAAAAAGGTGAGAGTGTTCTCTACTATGACTGGATCAGATCTTTCGCATAGTCAGCAGAAAGAAACAGCTGTTGTTGAAGGTTACAAATACCATTAACAATATCTTTGTAAGTCTCTTGCTAGGAATTTTCTTTTTGGTGCCAATGTTTTGATGGTACAGCTAATATGTCCAGACGGAACAAGGCTGTGAAGGAAATCCTTCAACTTCAGCCAAAGCTGTTACATCCACTGGCGTAATCATTGTTTGGATGTTGGACTATAAGAAGTTCAAGAAAGGGTGAACTATTGTGCGATGTCTTGCTCAGCGTGAAAAACGTCTGAAATATAATTCTGGAATCCGCAAAACGGAAAAACGTGGACCCAGATGTTCTACTTCCATCTGGTGCCGACAAGACGAATCCATATCCGAAACTTCAGCAGCTGATACCATGTGTACGACCCAATGAGCTGTAAGGGGAATCGAAATATTTCAAGGAAAACTATGACCGGATCCACGAAACAATACCACAAGTATTGAATTCAGAGTGCTCAATTAGAGACGAAAGTAAATCAGTCCTGCGGGGCTACGTGAAGAGGCTAGAAAAGTTTGAGACTATTTTTGTATGACAATCGTCACTGAACTGTTTGGACTTCACGAAGAACTAGCCGTGCCTCTATAAGATCCAAATTTTAATGCAGCCGAGGCGATCGCTCCGTAGACCTTCTAAAAGAAGCTCTTGCGAATGTTAACACTGCGAAGTATTTGATATGCTGTTAAAGAAAGCCAAAGCTCATTCTAAGAATCTAAATCTGAACTATTGTGATATCTCTCATATAATAAAAATGCCAGTGAGATTGAAACACTCAGTAACATCTTGTGTTCCCGAAGAATGGTCTGATGAACGAACACTTAAGACAGCTCTGTTTGAAAATTTGAATCTCTTACTGAGACTGGTTGAACGTTCAATCAGGAGGCTTTGAAGCGACTATCCGATCTTTAAGAGACACTTGTTACTTCCTTCCAAACAAATCCTCCATTTACATGACGATTGCAAGGGTGACGTGGGGCACGCATAGCGGTCTTAAAACTAGGCAGGCTTCATGCACAGCAAACCATTACGTCCGTTGTACAAACATGCAATGTATCCTGTGTTCGAGTACAACTTACTGAGGAGAGTTAAAGAACTACTTCAGGAAGTTATTCTCGTAATCAGGCTGATTATGGCAGTTGCATTATCGACAGCATCCTCTGATAGGTCATTTACTGCCTCGGTACGACTTAAAATTTGCTTCAGATCAACAAAGACATAGTCTAGACCCACGCGTCTGCTTCTTCTACATGTTAATCAAGACAGGTCTGGTGAACTAGTCTCATGAAAGAATATATTTCCGAACTGCGGAAAGGAAGAGAATTATATGAAAACTTTTGGAATGTAAAAACTAAATAAATGCCTTTTCCTTTCACAAAGACATTATGATTCTATGTTTTTCTATTAAGACGCGACGCACAGTGTTTCTAAAATGACGCAAATAATAATAATAATAAACACGCCAGAGCTGGCGCGGCTGGTAGTACCTTGTGAGGACCCTCCTAGGGTGACGGTGCAGATGGTCAACGGTTTTGAAGGTGGAAGACGACAACCATGTCCCAGCGGTGGAGAAAGCGGATGAACTATCTTCATTCAGCAGGGTCTGTTCTCCAGAGAAGCGGCTGCGAAGGGCTTCTGACATTAGAGGAGCGGCCTGTTATCAAGCTATGGGGCTTACGACCTCGGTTCTATTACCGGGAAGGATTTTTCCGAACCACACTACCTTGAACAACCAAGGATTATGGAACGTCTTCACAAAAAGGACTACCCCAGGTAGTACCTCTTTGAGGGAATCTACCACTCTTAGGACTTCAATAAAGCCTATTGATTCTGGGGAGCCTGAACCTACACTCATGCTCATAAATTAAGGTTAATTGCAGAATATGGTGCCACACAACGTGGCACTACACAAAACTGGCACTAATAGCATAGGCACATAGGGAACACACACGACACAGATCTGTAAGTCCACGGTATTGGTGATTAGTTGAGAAAACCGTCCCAAAACACATGTGCTACAAAGCGCCACTGTTTCCTGAGCATGTACCCTGACATCAATATGAGATATGATGCCCACGCACACGTACACAGGCCGCACAATGGGTTGGCATACTCTGGATCTGGTGGTCGAGCAGCTGCTGGGGTATAGCCTCCCGTTCTTGCACCAGTGCCTGTCGGAGCTCCTGAAGTGTCGCAGCGGTTTGAAGACGTGCAGCGATACGTCGACCGAGAGCGTCCCAGACGTGTTCGATGGGGTTTAGGCCTGGAGAACAGACAGGCCACTCCATTTGCCGGATATCTTCTGTTTCAAGGTACTTCTCCACGATGGCAGCTCAGTGGGGCCGTGCGTTATCATCCATCAGGAGGAAGGTGGGACCCACTGCACCCCTGAAAGGGCGGACATACTGGTGTAAAATGACGTCGCGATACACCTGACCTGTTACACTTCCTCTGTCAAAGACATGCAGGGGTGTACGTGCACCAATCATAATCCCACCCAACACCATCAAACAACGACCTGCATACAGGTCCCTTTCAAGGACGTTAAGGGGTTGGTATCTGGTTCCTGGTTCACGCTAGATGAAAACTCGGCGAGAATCACTATTCAGAATATACCTGGAGTATACCGTGAACATAACCTGGGACCACTGTTCCAATACCATGTACTGTGTTCTTGACACCAGGCTTTACGGGCTCTCCTGTGACCAGGGGTCAGTGGAATGTACCTTGCAGGTCTCCGGGCGAATAAACCGTGTCTGTTCAGTCGCCTGTAGATTGTGTGTCTGGAGACAACTGTTCCAGTGGCTGCAGTAAGGTCCCGAGCAAGGGTACCTGCAGTAATCCGTGGCCGTCTGCAGGCACTGATGGTGAGATATCGGTCTTCTTGTGGTGTTGTACACTTTGGAGATCCAGTACTGTAGCGCCTGGACACATTTCCTGTCTGCTGGAATCGTTGCCATAACCTTGAGATCACACTTTGTGGCACATGGAGGGCCTGTGCTACGACCTGGTGTGTTTGACCAGCCTCCAGTCGCCCTAGTACTCTACCGCTCATAACGTCATCAACATGTCAACATGTGTTCTTTGAGCCATTTTCAACACACAGTCACCATTAGCACGTCTGAAAACGTCTGCACACTTACTCGCTGCACCGTACCCTGACATGCACCAACACACCTCTGCGTATGTGGACTGCTGAGAACGCCACCGTGCGACGACCGCATACCCCGAGGTGGTTTAAACCCACAAACCGCCCACCAGAGCGTTGTTTCACCATCTATCAGCATTATGCTTAATTTACGAGAATGAGTGTAGATGCTTTGAAGACACAACTATGCATACAAAATTCAAGACGAAACAGAGTAACTATTTTAGGACTTTGAATGTCAGGTCTCTATTGAAAGTTGAGAAACACAAAGAGTTGGCGATGATGGTGTAAAAACATGACATAACCATGTTGGCCGTTCGAGAAACCAGATATCTAGATAAAGACACAATGGACATTGAAGTTTACAGGATTTATAAAGGCAAAAAGGCAGTCTAAATACACTCCTGGAAATGGAAAAAAGAACACATTGACACCGGTGTGTCAGACCCACCATACTTGCTCCGGACACTGCGAGAGGGCTGTACAAGCAATGATCACACGCACGGCACAGCGGACACACCAGGAACCGCGGTGTTGGCCGTCGAATGGCGCTAGCTGCGCAGCATTTGAGCACCGCCGCCGTCAGTGTCAGCCAGTTTGCCGTGGCATACGGAGCTCCATCGCAGTCTTTAACACTGGCAGCATGCCGCGACAGCGTGGACGTGAACCGTATGTGCAGTTGACGGACTTTGAGCGAGGGCGTATAGTGGGCATGCGGGAGGCCGGGTGGACGTACCGCCGAATTGCTCAACACGTGGGGCGTGAGGTCTCCACAGTACATCGATGTTGTCGCCAGTGGTCGGCGGAAGGTGCACGTGCCCGTCGATCTGGGACCGGACCGCAGCGACGCACGGATGCACGCCAAGACCGTAGGATCCTACGCAGTGCCGTAGGGGACCGCACCGCCACTTCCCAGCAAATTAGGGACACTGTTGCTCCTGGGGTATCGGCGAGGACCATTCGCAACCGTCTCCATGAAGCTGGGCTACGGTCCCGCACACCGTTAGGCCGTCTTCCGCTCACGCCCCAACATCGTGCAGCCCGCCTCCAGTGGTGTCGCGACAGGCGTGAATGGAGGGACGAATGGAGACGTGTCGTCTTCAGCGATGAGAGTCGCTTCTGCCTTGGTGCCAATGATGGTCGTATGCGTGTTTGGCGCCGTGCAGGTGAGCGCCACAATCAGGACTGCATACGACCGAGGCACACAGGGCCAACACCCGGCATCATGGTGTGGGGAGCGATCTCCTACACTGGCCGTACACCACTGGTGATCGTCGAGGGGACACTGAATAGTGCACGGTACATCCAAACCGTCATCGAACCCATCGTTCTACCATTCCTAGACCGGCAAGGGAACTTGCTGTTCCAACAGGACAATGCACGTCCGCATGTATCCCGTGCCACCCAACGTGCTCTAGAAGGTGTAAGTCAACTACCCTGGCCAGCAGGATCTCCGGATCTGTCCTCCATTGAGCATGTTTGGGACTGGATGAAGCGTCGTCTCACGCGGTCTGAACGTCCAGCACGAACGCTGGTCCAACTGAGGCGCCAGGTGGAAATGGCATGGCAAGCCGTTCCACAGGACTACATCCAGCATCTCTACGATCGTCTCGATGGGAGAATAGCAGCCTGCATTGCTGCGAAAGGTGGATATACACTGTACTAGTGCCGACATTGTGCATGCTCTGTTGCCTGTGTCTATGTGCCTGTGGTTCTGTCAGTGTGATCATGTGATGTATCTGACCCCAGGAATGTGTCAATAAAGTTTCCCCTTCCTGGGACAATGAATTCACGGTGTTCTTATTTCAATTTCCAGGAGTGTAGGTAAGAACATGCCTGTACTTGTCAGAGCTTTTGTTGTTCGTAACAAGGTGTCAGTTCAATCGAGGAGGCCTTCTGAGAGACTTTCCATCCTAAGTCTCAGCTGTGGTAACAAACGATACACACTGATCAGTGCTCATGCACCAATCAACGAAGACAACAGACGTAGTCCCGAGAAAGTTGAACAGTTCTGGGACCTTCTTGAAGAACAGTTAGAGAAAATATCGTCCAAGAACATAAAGGTCCTACTAGATGACTTTAACGCTCAGCTGGGAATAGAACCGCATTTCAGATCAACAATTGGAAAGTATCCTGTTCACAAGATGACTAACAGAAATGGTATAAGACTCGACAATCTGTGTCGATCCTTCAATCTTCAGATAATGTCAACATTTTACAAACACAAGCCAAGTAAACAGCAGACTTGGCAATCACCAGGCAATGTGTGTGGAGAGAAACAGATTGATCATGTAGCAATCTCTAGGAGAGTAATTAAGGTAATAATGAATGTTAAAGTACAGAGAGGTTCCCAGTTTGACACGGATCATTACCTTTCCAAGGTCAAAATGGATTTCATCCCCCTCAATAAAGCCGTGAAAATCGGAAATAAAATTCATAAATGTGACGTTGCGAAGCTCAAAACAAATCAAAACGTTTTGGAACAATACAACCAGCAACTGACATTTGAATCTCATAAATGGACGGACATCGCCTCCGAGACCCAAAAAGCAGTTATACCGCATTCCTAAAAAGAGAAAGCATAGTGGAACTTTACGAAGGGCTAACTGATTGTATGAGAAACAGCAGAACAGATCGATCAGGATTTCCGGAAAATCAATGCCAGAGGCTTCTATCAGACGTTCAAGTCGAATTTGAAAGGATACCAAGCCCCTAGTCTTTGTTTTAGAGACGAAAATGGATAGCTCAGCCTGACCCGCAAAGAGAACTGCAGGATCATGTCTCGTTATTTTGAAAACCTATTTAATTGTGATGAACCGAAAGAAAGATTCACTGTGTGTGCCCCGATCCACAAACTACCCATCTCATCTCCACATGGTAAAGAGGAGATTAAAGAGATCACCAACAACCTTAAGAATAATAAGACAGCTGCAGAGGATTCAATAGTGGCGGAACTACTGAAGCTGGCAAATAATGAAACTCTAGATGTACAAGTGCAATTTTTTGAGGGGGTCCGGAGAACTGGAATGATATCAACTGAATGGCAGTCAGGTTTAATCATCCTCTACACAAAGAGGCGATAAAAAGAATGCCAGTAACTATAGGGGCATCTCATTAGTATCTGCTCCATATAAGATTCTCTCCAAAACAATACAGAACAGAACAGAAGGCCATCTTGACCAACTGATTGGAGAATATCAAGCTGGTTTCCGAAAGGGCCGTTCTTGCCCAGAACAGATCTTTAACCTGAAGAACATCATCAGTTACAAAAAAACTAGAGGGAATAACTACGTGGTCGTGTTTGTTGTTTTCAGAAGTCATATGACTCCATCGACCGAAAGGCATCAACGAATATTTTGGAAGAGTTTGGGGTGTATTATACACCAAGAAAGCTGATGAAACAAACTCTCACTAACACAGTGTCACAAGTAAAATTTTTAAGAGGTGGGTTTCAGAACCCTTTACAATAAGAACGGGCGTAAGACAAAGAGATGGACTATCCCTACTCCTTTTCAACTCCGTCCCGGAAAAGGTCATTCTAGAGTGGAGAAAGTTGTTAGCCCAAGAAGAAACAAATGAAGAGCGGTTCAGACTTGGGGTGTACATTGACTGCTTAACCTTTGTGGGTGACCCGGCCATTTTTGCTAACAACATAGAGTCAGCAGTCAATAAGATCAATACACTGTCAGAAATTGCTGAAAAAGTTGGACTCCAGATCTCTATTCAAAAGACAAAATATATGGCGAACATCTGTGATGGACCTGAATGGATGATCACCAATCTGGAAAAAATCGGACGAGTTAAGAATTTCAGGCATCTCGGTGAAGTCATCCAGGAGAATGGATTAGAAGAAGAAGCAATTAATGACAGGATGAGGAAGTTAGACCAGGCATATGTGACGGTACATCACATAAATGGACATTTAGAGAAAAGGAAAAAACGGTTTTTGCTTGTGTCACGTGTGAATTATAAATTATTCCAAGACTGTGTACGTGTGCGCGATGCATAAGAGAGATTAAAAAAGTTAAATAATACCACCAAAAATCACAAACAGCGATGTGATATAAAAATTAAAGAACATTCTTTTTATCTGTGTAATGAAAATGAACATGACCAGAGACTATTGCTTTACTGATAGTGCTCCTGTTTTTTGTTTCGTCTAGAGCTAGGCCGCCATAGTAGCGCTGGATAATAATTAATGTAAGTTTTTCTGTATTTTTGCAAAATATAATAGAAATTGTTATTAGAAAGTGTGAATTATTGACTTAGTTGTCACCTCTCATGATCTCAACCATTAATTCTTATTAACGAAGTTTTTACAGAACTTCGTAGTGCAGAGAGCTCATCTCTACTAGCAGGATTTAGTCGGTCATTACGCTGACTGTATTATTTTATTAAAATTTCATGTCATAATATTAAATGTAAATGGGAGAATCTTCTCAATTTTGATCTTTCATTAATTTCAAAGTTAAAAAGCGTAGTGATAAATTTCATTTATTAAAATCCACAGCACTGAATGACTTCAGTATATTTCATTTTTGCCGCCTAACGGCAGATGAGATTCTCTCCAGTTTTGCCTTGCAAATAATGAACAAGAGGTATTGAAAATCAATCCATTCAATAAGCTCCGCAATATCTCCGTTAAGATTTCTGAAATTTAGTACATAAATAACTAGTAGCCCCTGAGACCCATATTAATGATTACAGTTTGCGTAAGAATACCCAATTTTCTTTTCTAAATAGCAGCGCTCACGCAAACTATTTATTAGAAGGCGGTGAGTCGCGCGTTGTGTTTAAAAAATATTATATCGTACGTACTTCGGGGCAGCTGATGTCCGTACGAGTGTTATCGCGGTATAAGTTAGTTAAAAGTCTAATGCTAGCCCACAATATTACAAGCCACCCCAACCAAAATCATAAAATATAATTATAAAAATATATAATTATCCCGTGATAAGTAGTCCCGCACATCCACACACCCAAACATATACAGCTATACCGTGATACATACCAACTGACAAAGAAAACCTATAAGAAAAAGTCTACGAGTATAGGGGCCAAGTTCCGACATTTTAATACAATTGTAAAACCTGAGGGCTTATAAGCGTCAGAAAACTTTGAACCATGATTAGACAAGGTCAAACTGAGCACTGGAAAAGCGAGAGCGTACGATATTAAGGAAAATCCTGGGTAATATATGGATCGATGGACAATGGCGAATGACAGCAAATGAGGACTTGTACAGCAAGACAGAACCTATCACAGCATCCATTAAGAAGAGACGATTGTTATTTTCCGCTCATCTCATGAGGATGGACGGTGACCGACTAACAAAAAGACCGTGCGGTTAAAGGCGCTGCAGTCTGGAACCGCAAGACCGCTACGGTCGCAGGTTCGAATCCTGCCTCGGGCATGGATGTTTGTGATGTCCTTAAGTTAGTTAGGTTTAACTAGTTCTAAGTTCTAGGGGACTAATGACCTCAGCAGTTGAGTCACATAGTGCTCAGAGCCGTTTGAACAAAAAGAATATGGAGTTTCATCCAGTCTAAGAAAACAAGGCCGAGATGGTTCGAGGAATGTGGAAAAGATCTTAGGCAGATTGGTATCTCCGAGAGAGAAATTCCTGACAGGAACAAATTTAGAAGATTAGTGAACTACCACCAAGGTTTATATATATATATACTCCTGGAAATTGAAATAAGAACTAAGAACACCGTGAATTCATTGTCCCAGGAAGGGGAAACTTTATTGACACATTCCTGGGGTCAGATACATCACATGATCACACTGACAGAACCACAGGCACATAGACACAGGCAACAGAGCATGCACAATGTCGGCACTAGTACAGTGTACATCCACCTTTAGCAGCAATGCAGGCTGCTATTCTCCCATCGAGACGATCGTAGAGATGCTGGATGTGGTCTTGTGGAACGGCTTGCCATGCCATTTCTACCTGGCGCCTCTGTTAGACCAGCGTTCGTGCTGGACGTGCAGACCGCGTGAGACGACGCTTCATCCAGACCCAAACATGCTCAATGGGGGACAGATCCGGAGATCTTGCTGGCCAGGGTAGTTGACTTACACCTTCTAGAGCACGTTGGGTGGCACGGGATACATGCGGACGTGCATTGTCCTGTTGGAACAGCAAGTTCCCTTGCCGGTCTAGGAATGGTAGAACGATGGGTTCGATGACGGTTTGGATGTACCGTGCACTATTCAGTGTCCCCTCGACGATCACCAGTGGTGTACGGCCAGTGTAGGAGATCGCTCCCCACACCATGATGCCGGGTGTTGGCCCTGTGTGCCTCGGTCGTATGCAGTCCTGATTGTGGCGCTCACCTGCACGGCGCCAAACACGCATACGACCATCATTGGCACCAAGGCAGAAGCGACTCTCATCGCTGAAGACGACACGTCTCCATTCGTCCCTCCATTCACGCCTGTCGCGACACCACTGGAGGCGGGCTGCACGATGTTGGGGCGTGAGCGGAAGACGGCCTAACGGTGTGCGGGACCGTAGCCCAGCTTCATGGAGACGGTTGCGAATGGTCCTCGCCGATACCCCAGGAGCAACAGTGTCCCTAATGTGCTGGGAAGTGGCGGTGCGGTCCCCTACGGCACTGCGTAGGATCCTACGGTCTTGGCGTGCATCCGTGCGTCGCTGCGGTCCGGTCCCAGGTCGACGGGCACGTGCACCTTCCGCCGACCACTGGCGACCACATCGATGTACTGTGGAGACCTCACGCCCCACGTGTTGAGCAATTCGGCGGTACGTCCACCCGGCCTCCCGCATGCCCACTATACGCCCTCGCTCAAAGTCCGTCAACTGCACATACGGTTCACGTCCACGCTGTCGCGGCATGCTACCACTGTTAAAGACTGCGATGGAGCTCCGTATGCCACGGCAAACTGGCTGGCACTGACGGCGGCGGTGCACAAATGCTGCGCAGCTAGCGCCATTCGACGGCCAACACCGCGGTTCCTGGTGTGTCCGCTGTGCCGTGCGTGTGATCATTGCTTGTACAGCCCTCTCGCAGTGTCCGGAGAAAGTATGGTGGGTCTGACACACCGGTGTCAATGTGTTCTTTTTTCCATTTCCAGGAGTGTATATAATATTTGCCTAAGAGTTTTGCTGAAGATGTACGTATAATCCACATTATACGAAACCAATGAACACGTTTGCTTGCCCCTCGCCTCTGAGCCTCCCCGCCCTCACCCAGAATACAAAAAGTATGGACATCGCGTTGTGAGAGATCGCTTCCCATGCTATTTTCATAGTTTCGGAGCCCCACAGAAATTCAGTTTATATTCGTCGATTTGCTTCGGGCAGAGAGGTGCACTCCTGGGTACAATGTGCTTCCGTAGGCAACTGCAAACTTTTTTCCACAAAGGGACCGACCGTTGTCTCGCAGTGGGATAAGTGTACTGAGAGTTATGGCTATTATCCTTGAAATAATGAACAGTTTACTTACTTTTTTCCATCTGGCTCACTATCATTTGACTTCCCCTTATATTAATTTCGCAAAACTTCAAGAATCAATGACGATAACGGTATCACTTAGACGATTAGCTGCGCACCAAATAGGTTATTTGATCTCGAGGATTTCGACGGTAAATTATGCATCTTTTTTCCAGTCAATGTTCATAAAATTTCCTTTCCTCAGGCTATCGACTTCATTCAGTGGTGGGCATATTCAGACCTGTATAAAACTTCCTAATGTAATAAGCCAAGCGATGTCGTTTGAAAATGCGGAGAAAATTTTGAAAAAGAATAATCAAATGTTTTATGAAATGATTTGCCTAAAAGTAACAAATAAAACAGATTACAGATCTATTTTACGCGCATTTGAATAATGGTCGAAATCATTTACAGTAGCTGTGGTGCTCGTACGTTAGCGATTTCTGGACACCACTGAGTAAATTCTATCAGACGAATAGACGAATATCCTGCAGTACTCTAAAATTCTAAGATAATAAATTAAACATTGAGCTTCCACTTTTCAATCGGCACAAAGTTATTCTCCGTGACTTCGAGCATCATTCGAAGGGCCATCTCTTACCTATATTATATCTTCATTTTAGACAAGTCTTCAGAAAACATGAAATATAATATATTTAAATATCGATCGGTATTCCATTATTATTCACGGTATGTAGATCAAGAGAAAGCACAGATGGTTCAGTTTATGCTGTGATTCGATTTTTTGTGAAACTTCATTCATATAGCATCTGTTGGTGAACCATTTTAGTTCTCCCTCAAATCACTAATAATGTTTTCGTAGTTATCCCTATCACTTTCAAGGACTTCCATACATTTTTGCTAAAGTAGAGCTTGTCTTTGCTAAAGTAGAGCTTGTCCACTACCGAGTCTTCGTTTGGCTATGAAAACACGATCAAAATTTTACATTTAAATTGCTAATATTTTCTTATTTATCCACGTTGCTTTCCATCTAGTTAATTTGGTACCGCGTTTGCCCATTTCACACTCTAAGATTGGCCAAGAAAATTCGACAAAAATGCGTTGTATTTATTCTTAGGGAGTCTTGTTTTCGTTCCACGCAAACATTTCACCAAAAGTCAACTAGGTAAAAATTCTGACTTTCGCTGGGAGTTCGAACATAGTTCTAGCTTGTGCGCAATAAAAAACCGAAGCCTATACCTTGTGTTGAATTTCAGCGATTGATAAAAATTGTGAAAGATGTCGATCAGGAGGTCACCAGAAGATGTGAAGTCTTAACTTGTGATGTGTTACATATAACCAGTCCTGCAGTCTATAAGTTGAGCGCCTCTTACAAGGGAACCTCCCCATCGCACCCCTCTCAGATTTAGTTATAAATTGACACAGTGGATAGGCCTTGAAAAACTAAACACAGATTAATCGAGAAAACCGGAAGAATTTGTGTGGAACTATGAAAACATAAGCAAAATATACAAACTGAGTAGTCCATGTGCAAGATAGGCAACATAAAGGAGAATATCAGCTGATGAGCGCCATGGTCTCGTGGTTAGAGTGAGCAACTGCGTAACGAAAGGTCCTTGGTTCGAGTCCTCCCTCGAGTGAAAGTTTTACTTTCTTTACTTTCGCAAAGTTACGATCTGTTCGTTCATTCATTGACGTCTCTGTTCACTGTATTAAGTTTAGTGTCAGTGTTTTGCGACCGTACCGCAAAACCGTGCGATTAGTAGTCGAAAGGACGTGCTTCTCCAATAGGAACCGAAAACATTTGATCGCAAGGTCATAGGTCAACCGATTCCTCCACAGGAAAACACGTCTGATATATTCTTTACGACACTGGTGACGGCATGTGCGTCACATGACAGCAATATGTTGTCGACCCACCTAACTTGCACACTTGGCGAATGGGTAAAAAGATTCTTCTACCTTGCCCGATTTAGGTTTTCTTGTGGATGTGATAATCACTCCCAAAAAAGTGATGAAAACATAAGAGTTTGTCACATAAACTGCAACAAATGAATGCAACAGTTTCACAGTCGCACAGTTTTCCCTGTGCTCTGTCAAAACATATGTTTTTTACGTTTTCAAATGTTTCCGTGCGTAGACCGCCAAATCCTGCATATGTCCAAGCAAATCTGAACATGTCCTGGAATTTTGGAGAGCGAAGTTGATTATGTGTGAGTGCCTGAACTTTGATAATTATCTGAAAGTAAAAAATTAAACTTTTCACCCGAGGGAAGATTTGAACCAAGGACCTCTCGTTCCGCAGATGCCCACGCTAACCACGGGACCACGGCGCTCGTGAGCTGACACTCTCCTTGATGTTGCTTACCCTGCCCATGGACTACTCAGTTTGTATATCTTGCTTATTTTTTTCATATTTCCACACAACTTCTTCCTGTTTTCACGATTGATCTGTGTTCAATTTTTTGAAGGCCTATCCCTGTGCCAACTTATAACTAAATCTGAGGGGGGTGCGATGGGGAGGTTCCCTTGTTAGTATAAAATCAGGATGTAAGCGTTCGTTTATGATTTACGGGATTAGGCATCTTAGTAGGCTGACTCTTTTTTCAGCAGGACGAAGCTGTAATGAACGTCTCAGCCAATCATTTCATCCTGAGAAGGAGTGTCATCACTTTCACTTCCATCCTTTCGAACACTCCAATTCAGATTCGCAGAAATGTCACAAACGCACAAATCGCGAAGCGAATTTTTATGACGCGCTATGTTTGCCGTGAACAGCAGAGCACGCGTGTCTAAACAAGAAAACCTGTTCTGTTACCGTGGCATGACCGGCGACAAACCGATACAAAATAACCAAAACAAATAAAGTATCGAAATAATTTGACATATTAAAATAGCTCGTCAGACTGCTGCATTCAAAGTAGGGTAAAGTGTTTCCTTCAGTTTAGAAATCTAGCTGAACTCACGAGGGCTTAAGTCAGGGGAGTGCAGTAGGTGGTATAGGATCTGACCATCATTTTGCAGGACAATGCTCAAGCACATACAGTGGGAGCTGTTACTGATCTGTTTGACTGATGGAGTTGCTAAGTGCTATACCACCATCTGCACTCCCCTGACTTAAGCCCTCGTAAGTTCAACTCAATTTCTAAACTGAAGGAAACACTTCACGGCATTCTCTTCAGAACTGCTACAAATTCGTCGGGCAATAGACCGCGCCGCTCGAACTACCAACACAACTGGCACTGCTAAGAGTATCCTACGACTTCCACGTCGCTGGAAACGGGTTAAAAAATGGCTCTGAACACTATGGGACTTAACATGTGAGGTCATCAGTCCGCTAGAACTTAGAACTGCTTAAACCTAACCGACCTAAGGACATGACACATATCCATGCCCGAGGCAGGATTCGAACCTGCGACCGTAGCTTATCTCGTGCTTACATTGACCTGTGATCTTGCAATGTTAATCACTTAAATATATGACCTAGACAAATGTATTCCCAAAATTTCATTACTGTACATTAATTATCTTTTGGTATTGCGATTTTTTCTTTTTGTTCAGTGTGTCTCTGGTATTGCAGGTCAGTCCTGTTTTGCATTAACACTCTACTTGGTTCGCGAAGGAAACACATCTCGGGACTAAGTGCTTCGTTTCATTCCCGATATTTGCATTAACAATATAAGGATGGATTAGGTTGCCAAGTGGATGTTGTGGTCATCTCCGGTGGCTATCCCCACTACGGGTGAGTGAAGGACCGTTTCCGCTGGTACGGTACACCTTGCTGCTGAGACTGGATGAGAGCGGATGTCTCTTCGGATTGTACCTGGATGGACGTATTTGAATTTAGTTAGCGTGTGATGTTTGTATTTAACAATCTTTATTTCAGCATTTCGGATGTTCACAGGAAATCAAGCTAACTGTCTTACGAATAATGTCTTTCTTGAGTTTCTGGGAAGGAGTACATTGCCTGAGTGTCTTGGCTACCGCGTAGTGTTCAGTACAAGGAAACTTCATTCTCCGATACAGTTAGCAAAGTGAAAAGCACCCAGTGAGTAAGTTAAATTCGTGGAGTTCAACTGTGCGAAGTGTGGACCTGAATTTTATATTTTCCTTGGATTTTGTGAAGTTGAAAGTTGATGGGTTTGTTGATTTAGGATGCCAAGGGATCTGTGGTAGAAATTAGGTTCTTTCTTCTACTACTCATCAGTAAATGTTTTCACTCTCAGTGTTTACACAATATATGAGCAGATTTCAGAATCGAATTTAATTTTTCTCATATATAAAATGAGGCTCTTTGTACGAATGCCAGTGTGTTCAATCATGTGTCTCTCAGGCAGCATTGAAATTCATTTCTCTGTTAATCATTAGACACATCTAAATTTGTAGTATAGAATTAATATTTCAGTGGGTGGATTATTTTCCTTCATTTCGTGTTTGACTTCTCCTGTTTTTGGACTTGCTCTGTTCATACTTAATACTGCAGTTCATGCCGCTGTTGTATAGAAATTATTGTATAGCAGATTGAATGAACACTTGTTAGTTTAGTGAACTCTGCATGTGCTACCTGGCGCCATCTGAAGAGCTAATTCGGCGATTACGCAACTATACGCATTTAAATTGGGTTCTACAATTTTACTTTGAATGCTAATATTTTACAGACTCTCAGTCTTTTTATAACTATGAGTAGAGAGAAGAAAGTAAATAACTAGCTGTACATCGCCACAATTTGCTGTGGCTCAGTGTGCTTAAATGGGAAAGAAAAAAAAGTACACGTTTCTAACATGTATGGGAATTTGATATAATTCCTAATCTCCTTCTCCCGCCTGTCTCTGTCCGGCTCCCCCTTTCTTTGTCCTTCTCATCCTCCTTCCACCTCTGTCCATCACCAAATCCCACTCTCTCTATCCATCTTCTCCTCTCCTTCTCCTCCATCTTCTTTGCCACCTCTCTCTGTCCATCTCCGCCTTCCTCTTTTGTATGTCCATTTCCTCCTAGCCCTTTGTCCATCTTCTCCCCCTCACCCTGTCTGACCCTGAGCCATGTTTATTCTTATAGCATTTCAGATTCTGTAATGGTATTCTAATAATAAACAAATAATCCCTAATACAACTCTCTTGTTTGCTAACAATGTTTCACTACTACATATTTTGTATGTATATCTGCTTTTACTAAAAAGTATGTTTGTACTGAAAAGTACATGATCTATAAGCCAATGGCCCTGCCCCCGTGGGAACACCGGTTCCAGTCATGTCATCGAAGTTAAGGGGACCTGGACGTGAACAGGCTGCATTTTTATACCTCGCTCTCAGTGCACATCACTCTTTATCTACAATAAGGAGGAAATCGTCGTTTTTTACCAACAGTGAATGGCATTAACTCAAGCTGAAAAAGGAAATTTATTGAAATACCTGTTATAGTTTAAGAATTACAGTATTTTGCCTAATAGATGTTTTTATAATACAAGTACCCATTCTGGTACTATTTTCTGGTCCATCATCAGTCTAATAGCATTCAAACTGGGGCAGGCTGTTGTCAACATTCACAGGAAGACATTATGCCTCTCGTTTTGTAGCTTGGAGTATATCTGAGGAAATAGAAAAACCCTTATTATACCACATTACTATTTTGTCTATAAAATGCCGCTAAAATTATATGCAGAATGACAAACATAGATCATTTCTGCGATGGATTAGGCGTAATACAAAGATACTATCCCATTCTTCACTTGAGAGAAATCTGGTGAACATGGATAAAACCATTGTGAAGTTATATGTACCTAATGTTCTGAAAATTTAGTTTCGAGAAAATGAGAAAATAATGTTCACAGTGTTTTTGGCTCACCGTATGCCTCTTTCAGAACAGTCCAGCAGCATAATCTTGCTGGCCAGCTGCTTCTTTATCCTCTGTAGACTTCTTCAGGAGCCTTTTCCTTACTCTGGACTCTTTAGTGGTGGCTTCCACAGCCCTTTCAGATTCAACTACGGTGATATTCCTTGCCTGTCGCATGAGTGTGGCTGGTTTGCAGACATTTGTTCAAAGAGAGTTAAAGACCAAATCAACAACTGAAAAGTAGATAAAAAATAAATTTTTTGAAACGTGATAAAATTTTCTTTCAGATGGTGACAAAAAATGTTTTCGAAAATTTGAGTCATTTCACGTCCAGGTCCCCTTAAGCACTGTCGGGTTTGGCTAGCTCTTGAATGGGTGACTGCCCTTGTCTACTGAGCACTGTTGGTAAGCGAGGTGCACTCAGTCGTTCTTAGGTCAATTGAGGAGCTACCTCATTGAGAAGTAGTGGCTCCGACCACAAAGACTGACAATGGCCGGAAGAGCAGTGTGGTTATCACATGCCCCTCCGCTTCCAGTGACGCCTGCCGGTAGAGGTTGACACGACGGTTGGTCGGTACTGTTGGGTCTCCCGAGTCTTGTTCGGACAGTTAAGTTTAGTTTGTTTAATTTATTTTCGTCTAAACTTTTATTGAGCAAGCAGCAAGCAGTAAAGGAAACAAAAGAAAAGTTCGGAGTAGGTATTAAAATCCATACAGAAGAAATAAAAACTTTGAGGTTCGCCGATGACATTGCAATTCTGTCAGAGACAGCAAAGGACTTGGAAGAGCAGTTGAACGGAATGGACAATGTCTTGAAAGGATGATATAAGATGAACATCAACAAAAGCAAAACGAGGATAATGGAATGTAGTCGAATTAAGTCGGGTGATGCTGAGGGAATTAGATTAGGAAATGAGACACTTGAAGTAGTGAAGGAGTTTTGCTATTTGGGGAGCAACATAACTGATGATGGTCGAAGTAGAGAGGATATAAAATGTAGACTGGCAATGGCAAGGAAAGCGTTTCTGAAGAAGAGAAATTTGTTAACATCGAGTATAGATTTGTGATGAAGTCGTTTCTGAAAGTATTTGTATGGAGTGTAGCCATGTATGGAAGTGAAACATGGATGATAAATAGTTTGGACAAGAAGAGAATAGAAGCTTTCGAAATGTGGTGCTACAGAAGAATGCTGAAGATTAGATGGGTAGATTCACGTAACTAATGAGGAGGTATTGAATAGAATTGGGGAGAAGAGGAGCTTGTGGCACAACTTGACTAGAAGAAGGGATCGGTTGGTAGGACATGTTCTGAGACATCGAGGGATCACCAATTTAGTACTGGAGGGCAGCGTGAAGGGTAAAAATCGAAGAGGGAGACCAAGAGATGAATACACTGAACAGATTCAGAAGGATGTAGGCTGCAGTAGGTACTGGGAGACAAATAAGCTTGCACAGGATAGAGTAGCATGGAAAGCTGCATCAAACCAGTCTCAGGACTGAAGACCACAACAACAAGAAACAAACTTTTATTATAATTACATCTAAAAACTTGAAGTAATCCAGTAAGGTGTATTCTCAGATTGTTCCCTTTATATATATAACACATATACGTTAAAATTTCAATGCAATCGGTCAAGAACTTCCGGAGATACACGATTTTGAACAAACAACTATTTATAATTTTATTTATACAGATGGAATAAAATTTGAAGACAACATCCCCCACACAAGTGCTATCTGATGGCTAGATCTGATACCTTGCACAAATTTCTGATGCAACTACTGTATCACACACCGACTATGCATAGGTTTTAATACCGAATCTAAAATGTGTTCTGCTAGTTTCAAGGTTTTTGGCGAGTGTAGTTTAAAAATATATTTTTTTACTTTTATAACGTTTTAATTTTTCATCTTCTGTAAGAAACGCCTTTCGCTCTCTCCTGTGTCAACCTCTTCGTCTCCGAGTAGCACTTGCAACCGACATCCTCAATTATTCGCTGGATGTATTCCAATCTCTGTGCTCCTATAGAATTTTCGCCCTCTGTATCTCCCTCTAGTACCATGGAAGTCATTCCCTGACGTATTAACAGATGTCCTATCATGCTGTCGCTTCTCCTTTTCAGTGTTTTCCGCATGCTTCTTTCCTCTCCGATTCTGTGCAGAACCTCCTCATTCCTTACCTTATCAGTCCACCTAATTTTCAACATTCACCTGTAGCACTACATCTCAAATGCTTCGATTCTCTCCTGCTCCAGTTTTCCCACAGTCCATGTTTCACTACTATACAATGCTGTGCTTCAGACGTACATTCTCAGAAATTTCTTCCTCGAATTGAGCCCTATCTTCTTCTTCTTGCGTTACGGTCTCTGTAGGACCACGGGTAGCCCATTCGTGGACTGCATTCGCCTCTTCTTCTCCCAGAACCTCTTCATTCTTTCTCTTCTTCTCTCCCACTCTTCTTCCGAGATCTTCAGTGTCCGTTTCTCCTGTTGGCTCCACTGGTAACACTCTAATATTTTTCTGTATTCTTCTCTGTCACTGATCTTCGGCATATTGGTCGGTGTATAATTGTTCCTGCAATTTTCCTTTCCTTCGACCTTGATCCCCAATTCCAACCAGTCCTTCCGAAGTTCAACAACCCACTTGGTTCCTGTCTTTCCCCTTGTCCTCCCTGTTGTTTCCCACACTCTCTTCGTCATTCTGTCCATACGCATCCTTACTACATGTCCAGCAAACCTTGCCCTTTTGAGTCTGATTTCCCCGGATATTGTTCTCATGTTCCGGTACAGTTCTTCCCTAGGTCTTAGCATCCACCTCTCTCTCCACCTCTTTTGGGGCCTAGTATTTTTCTCAGCTTTTTTTTCTTCTTTCTCTACTTGTTCTGCCCCATTTCTTCCTAGTGTCATCGTCTCAGCAGCATATAATACTGCATTCCTCACCGTTGGCTTGCCTCTGTGGATGTATTCTTTTTATTGTATATCTCTCTCGTCATGCAGAAGGCTTACCTCGTCTTCTTTATCCTCTCTGTTATTCCCTCCTTGCTCCTGTTATAAATTCTCCCAGGTATTTAAATTTGTCCACCATTTCCACAGTGCCTTCCGGTGTTTCCCAGTCTGCAGTGGTATTTAATGTCTTTGTCTTGTTATAGGCTATCCTCAGTCCCACCTTTCTGGCTACCTTACTGAATTGAGCCCTATGTTTGATAGTAGTAGGTTTCTACACTAGTAGATTTCTCTTGGCCAGAAATGTCCTTTTCGCCAGGGCTAGTTTGCTTTTGATGTCCTCCTTACTCTGCCCGCCGTTGGTTATTGTTTTGTGCTATCTAGGTAGCTGCCTAGCAGAATTCCTTAACTTCATCTACTCCGTGACCGTCAATCCTGATGTTACGTTTCTTCCCGTACTCTTTCTTAGGTGGATGCGTCTGATGATGGCAGTAGCCGAAACAGGGTAATAAATGAAGAATTCCGAACAGCAATCTGGACGGTTTTATTCACAAAATTTTCACAGTGATGTCGAACCCAAATTAATTTCCTTTATTATTACTCTGTAATGTCGGACTTCTTAGGGCATTCAAGTGTGCTCCAGCAAGGTGCTTTACGTTTATCCTCAACAACTCGGGTCGATGAACTTGCCTCCGCGTAACTCGCCTTCATCCCACGCTCCGTGACCCCGACCTTGCAGCTGGTGAGGAGAAACTCTCTCCCCGGCGTGGATCCGCGACTTGCCGAGTCAGCCGTAGAGAAAACGCGACGCATGCCCGCCGCTCGGACCGCGCCGGACTCTGTGCGGCGTCTCGCTGCTGCCTCAGCCCACATCGGCTCGGGTCGGCTCGCCTCGGCTTCCCTTTCCCTTCCCTGCGCCCAGCCTGGTCACTCACCCGCTGACACACTTCGCTTAGCAGCCGCGCGGCGTGCCGGCCTCCTCTTATTTACACTCTCACCGCACACCGTCTGGGCTACCGAAAACGGCACCTGTTCACACCACTTTCAATTCCCGTCATGTTCTCCATTTCAACAAACACGACAAGTGTTTGCACTGTGGCACTGGCACAATACAACTTTCACAATGACACGTCGATCCATTCAATTCATTTCTGTGTAGGTACTTGATTTCTGTCCAAAAAAGCTCCGAGACTAATTTCATTCGTGGCGAATAAGCAACGTCAATGTAGTAACAACGGTAGCAGCTTGAATGACTGTTGGCAACAGGTGTGTATTCGACCCGTAAGTAGTGAGCAGGCAGTGTTACGTAGTGGACGCGCAGTCGTGGCTTGGCAACATTGTTGCGTGAGAAATTGCAATGGAGTAACGAAGCGAACGTCACCAAATTCGAGACATTCTAGCTGTCCCTTACACCTTGACTCCTGAACAAAAACAATGCTGCGCAGACACCTGCCACGACTTGATTGAACTATGATATAACGACAGTTCTTTTCTGGAAATAATCATAATGCGTGAGGAGACTTGCAGTTATCAGTACGAATCTACGACAAAGTGCAGAATGCGTCTCTCACGCTTCACCAAGCTTGAAGAATGTGACAATGTGACGTGTGAATTGAGCAACATTCCAAATAAAGAATTTTCTACTTCACTTGCTTGTATGGACGTTCTGTGCGTTGTACTAAGTGGGGAGTGGGGGGGGGGTTGGGGGGAGGGGAAAGACTATACAGAACACCTGCTTTCCTCCATTTTTAATCCACCCAGCCCCAAAACTTTATGGAGGTATATATCGATTGTTACAGGGTAAGCCACAGTCTTCTCTCATGGTGCTATTTCGACATAAACCGTGGCAGTAGTGCTCGGAAATAATGAGTATAAACATAAGTGACGACGAAAATTTGGATCAGGATTGTAGTCGTGATCAGGTAGCCTAGTGGTCACACACATATTTACCAACAACTGACGAGGCATTCAGCCCAAACGGGAACACAATAGAGGCCGCCCAGCTATCAGGAGAAACACGTACATTGTAGTTAAAATTATGATCTTATTTCCAAGAATTGATGGTCGAATAACACTTAGGCGGTTTTTTGTTCTACTGATTTTTATTTGTATGAACTAGTTTTCGGCTTTTTTTAGGCCATCTTCAAATAACTACTGGCTATTGTTTTTATTAACCAAACCTTCTGGACTAAGATACAACGCACTTACATACGATCTTTAGTTGTGGTATTGTCTTTGGAATTGTCAAACAGGTCTTCTGACTTTTTGTTTTGTAAAACTGTTCTTTAACATAACAAATCACATTTTATGGTTTGTCAGTACCATGTATGACAACAATTGGAATTATTTAGAACACACATTATTACAAAACTACAGTTTTTTGATATTTGTTCTGAACAGTTGCACTGGACACTAATTGTTGGTTGTACAACAGCGGTTTTTTTCTTTGGGGGCTACATTTTGTTATTAGAAAAATTGTGCATTAATAAATACCAAATATTACATTGCTAAAATTGAGTTACAGTTAGGTATGTAAACACATAAGGGATATTACATTATATTGGGGTGTGAATTTGTTTACTATTGGGGCACTTTGTGGTTAGTAGCGGGTTTGCTGTTTTGTGTAAAGTTTAAGAGTGGTGATGTGCTCAGTTGCAATTGCTTATTTTGAACCAGCTGCGGATTTAGGGCTAAGTGTTTGTTAATTCCAAGTGCTTCTAGTAGGCTGAGTATTCTGCCTTTGTTGGCTATAAAAAAAATTTCCAAGAATTAACAAATTTCACTCAGTTCATACTAGGCAGAAATCTGAACTGTATTTGGATCATCCTTCCTTGACTCCTGTGCAGAAAGGCGCACAGTATTCTGCTGAATCAATTTTCAATAAGCTAAAACAACAAAAAATAAAGATCTTATCAATAATACAATAACTTTTAAGCTTACACTGAAGAATTTCCTCATGGAGCACTCCTTCTTTTCTGCTGCGGAATTCCTCGAAAAAAAATTAGGCAGCTTCCAGTGCGTAAAATAACAATAATAAAAAATAGAATAAACCCAGCAGTACGAATGTGTATGAGAGTCGTTAGTGTTGTATCATGTGTCAATATCACCCCCAGAAATATCAGAGTTGCCGAGAGAATTGAAAGTTTCCATTTGACGCTGTTAGCGGACCCAGTGATGCACACCTGCTGAGCCACTCTTCCAGCGGCTCTGCACCACGAGCACCCTCTCTCGCCATGATATTAGCATGGCTGGCGGCAGCACCTCAGCCCACTTCCACTTGGAGCCCCTTCCCTACGTGATGCTAAAGCTGATGCCGCACTAGTTGCGGCTCTGTCGCCATAGTTCGTGCTGTAGGTTGTAGTGCAGGAAACCTCTTTCTTGTGGACATTATAACAGCTGGACTCTGTTTCTTGCTGTGTTATTTCTAATGAGTGTTCGTACGCTTGGAGAAATGCAAGTTAAGTAAATCTTCCGTTCGTTGTGTTAAATTGTTTACTAATTTTTCTCCTCCTGCCCAACTTTCCTTCAATGACGTTTCCCTTACCACTTTGTAGACCATCTCCACTTAACATTGTGTATGAAGGCGTACACTACAGTTTGTTAAAAAGTTCCTGTGCCAACGATCACCACAGGGGACGATCACACAAAATAAAAAAACTATGACCAAACCAAATTTACGAAAAATGTGCTACAGTTGATTCTCTGCAAGACGGATTATCTCCAAATCTCTCCAGTATCGTCCTGGAGAAAGACGTTGGAAGGAATAAATGGAATACATCATGGGAAGAAACGAAAAAGCCTGGAAATCAGATGTTTAGCTTTTTCCGATACCCTTGTCATAACCGTAAACGGAATCTCGAGAAACGTGAAGGAGTTCTTAAATGAAATCGCTGGAAGAAAGGGCCTCAAGTTATGCATGGAAAGATGGAATGTATGGAACACAGACAAAAAGGGGACAAGATATGGGAAGATTAAGAAGACAGATAAATTCAATTAAGACAATGGATCCAACCCCATCGACTGGATAAAAGGCACCATCATTCATTTATAAAACTAGGGCTCTATGCTTTGGAGTGTCTTATTTTGAACGGAAAGGAATCGTTCGAAGAACTTGAGAAGAAGGAGAAGGTGATTCACAGGGGAATTCTGGGAGCCCATAAGACTGTCGATAGGAATTGGAAGAATAAGAACAACTAGGAGCTCTACAAGTAGGGAAAACTAGGGTAAAACTGGGTAAGCGGTAAAAAGTGGGTAGCTCCAGATTTCCGTGTTTAGTGCAGCCATCAGCCTGATAACATTAAGAACTACTAGCAATCGTCGTTATTGGAGCTGTGAATAACCGCCATTACGGATCGCCCGTTGTTTTCCTTCTGGATGTTTTTAAAGTTTTTGCCGAAATTTTCTTCATTGTTGATACTTTTTGGAGCAGAGACTTGATGAGAAACATAACATCATAACATTTCGATTAAGCATGTTTTTCATTGTATTTCAATGTTTGTATGATGCACGTTATGTGATGCTTACTTTCCTACCCCGCTTTTTTTTTCTTTTTAATTCAGTCTTGTACTGTGGGGTAAAATCGGATATGCCAGGTGGTGTATAACCAGGTAGCGAAAATCATCGAATTAAAATCACCTAGAAAGGTTGACTTAGAAAGTTCAAAGAAAATCACCAAGAGGAAAAAGAGCTAAACATGAATAGTGATCTCCTCTCCAAATAAAAATGATTTCGAAATTGAAGAAAAAGCCAAAAAAGATAAAGAAGAAAAGAAAGACTGAAAACGAAAGCTTTTTGTGGAGAAGGAACAAAGAGCGAAGAAGCAGAGAAAGACAGCTGTAAAGACTAGATTAGCTCGAAGGAATTGAGAAAAGATTCTTCGACATCATGAGGCGAATAAGACCCAGAAGAAGTATGCATATTTTGTAATGCCCCATGTAAGAGATTCGTTACAGAAGGCGGGATGGGGAATGTATCTCTTGTCGTGTCTGGGCTGATCAACGATCTTCCTGTGCTGAGGAAGAAGAAAAATACTTCGTTTGTGCTTTGTGTTGTTAATAAAGTGTGTTCTCGGTTTTTTATAACGACCAGTTATTGAGAACTTTTCCCATATCAACGAAATACTTTGAATTCTTCAAAAATTTAGATTTCTTAAAAACCAGTTTTGCTACTCAAAAAAGAAGTATTGTATCCCTTGGTAGATTATTTAAGGATTTCTGTATGTTTTCATGTATTTTTGAAGTAAAATAAAGCTTTTTCTCAATTTCATTTTTTTCAGTATTGCCCATGGACGGAGCAAAACCGTTTTTGTACCTATCTAGGTTCATTATTTTTTTATACCGCTATGATATATTTTAAGCTGAAACCGGACTCGTATCGTGTTGCTGAATGTGCAAGGGATATGAACAGAATTAATTTAAAACTTATTGATCACTGAAAATACGTAATCTTTGTGAATAAGGTACTCAGTTTTATCTTACCTTCCTCTACATGGCTTAGAGCACATACACCATGCGGAAACGGAGATTGAAATGAAGTTTGCGGTCACGTAGCAAGTATGTACGAAAACGACAGAGGAAAAAAGTTTCCAATTGTTGTCGTGGCCTTCCGTCCGAGCTTACTGCATTCACCTCTTGGTTTTACACTACGATTTTACATCTGCATCTACAAGACCACATAGACAAAATTCTAATAGGTGTGATGAATGGCTCTAGGTATAAATGTGGAAAAATTTAACTTAATGTGTATGAGTAGAAAGAACAGACCTGCAATGTTCGGATATTGTATTACTAGTGCTTTGCGTGACACAGTCAAGTCGTTTAAATATCTAGACGTAGCGTTGCAAAGCGATATGACATGGAACGAGTGTTTGAGAACTGTGTATCGAACGCGAATGGTCGACTTCGACTTATTGGGAGAATTTTAAGAAAGATTGGTTCACCTGTAAAGGAGTCCGAGTACAGGACACTAGGGTGACCTATTCTTGAGTACTGCTAGAGAGTTTGGCATCCGTACCAGGTCGGATTGAAGAAAATCTAGAAATATAGAATCTTCCTATTGCTCTTCAATCATAGTTCGCAGCATATCATGTGAGGAAAGGCCATGAGCGATGTTTTCTAAAACAATGCTAATTCGTGAACATAAGCTTCTCAGTCTCAAGGAAGTTCGAACTGAGAATATGTTCAAGGATAGTGCAGCAAACCAAAGTCAGCGATATTGGTCTGTAATTTTGCCAGTCCGTACGTTTACCGTTCTTATATACTGGAGCCACCTGCGTTTTTTTTTCTAGTCACTTTGTGCTGTGCGAGAGATTCACTATAAAAGCTGGCTAAGTAAGGGGCCAATGACTTAGAGTACTGTTTGTAAAACAGAACTGGGATTCCGTTCGGACTTGGTGATTTATTTGCTTTCATATCTTTCAGTTGTTTCTCTACGCCAGGAATGCTTATTACTGTGTCGTTCATATGGGAGTCTATCCGACTGCCAAATATATGAACTGAGGATGATCTCAGAAGCCACGCAACAGGCGTCGTTGGTGAAGACGTGAGCTACAACTTTCAGGCGGCTGCACCCTGCACGCTCGACAGACGCAGACAAGGCCGTCTCCACATTTCGGATGAGGCCCTCCGACAGACATAACGAGTGCACACTGGCTTTCTTTCGAGCCCTGAACGCCATCTGCCCTTAACTCGTCGGCACGCGGCCGTGCATCCGAACGTTGAGCGTGCCGAGTTACCGACGTTGTAGCGTGGAACAGCACGTTCGGGAGTCTTTCCGAACGTGCAGAGCTATATCATCTCAGATGTTATGAAGATGGGTCTGATCATTGACCAATCAGATGGCACAACGCCAACTACGTCACATACACGCCATCTCCCTTCAGCACAGAGCTGTGAGGCGCCATATTGGCATTCAATTCAAGACTGTACGTATATACACTCCTGGAAATGGAAAAAAGAACACATTGACACCGGTGTGTCAGACCCACCATACTTGCTCCGGACACTGCGAGAGGGCTGTACAAGCAATGATCACACGCACGGCACAGCGGACACACCAGGAACCGCGGTGTTGGCCGTCGAATGGCGCTAGCTGCGCAGCATTTGTGCACCGCCGCCGTCAGTGTCAGCCAGTTTGCCGTGACATACGGAGCTCCATCGCAGTCTTTAACACTGGTAGCATGCCGCGACAGCGTGGACGTGACCCGAATGTGCAGTTGACGGACTTTGAGCGAGGGCGTATAGTGGGCATGCGGGAGGCCGGGTGGACGTACCGCCGAATTGCTCAACACGTGAGGCGTGAGGTCTCCACAGTACATCGATGTTGTCGCCAGTGGTCGGCGGAAGGTACACGTGCCCGTTGACCTGGGACCGGACCGCAGCGACGCACGGATGCACGCCAAGACCGTAGGATCCTACGCAGTGCCGTAGGGGACCGCACCGCCACTTCCCAGCAAATTAGGGACACTGTTGCTCCTTGGGTATCGGCGAGGACCATTCGCAACCGTCTCCATGAAGCTGGGCTACGGTCCCGCACACCGTTAGGCCGTCTTCCGCTCACGCCCCAACATCGTGCAGCCCGCCTCCAGTGGTGTCGCGACAGGCGTGAATGGAGGGACGAATGGAGACGTGTCGTCTTCAGCGATGAGAGTCGCTTCTGCCTTGGTGCCAATGATGGTCGTATGCGTGTTTGGCGCCGTGCAGGTGAGCGCCACAATCAGGACTGCATACGACCGAGGCACACAGGGCCAACACCCGGCATCATGGTGTGGGGAGCGATCTCCTACACTGGCCGTACACCACTGGTGATCGTCGAGGGGACACTGAATAGTGCACGGTACATCCAAACCGTCATCGAACCCATCGTTCTACCATTCCTAGTCCGGCAAGGGAACTTGCTGTTCCAACAGGACAATGCACGTCCGCATGTATCCCGTGCCACCCAACGTGCTCTAGAAGGTGTAAGTCAACTACCCTGGCCAGCAAGATCTCCGGATCTGTCCCCCATTGAGCATGTTTGGGACTGGATGAAGCGTCGTCTCACGCGGTCTGCACGTCCAGCACGAACGCTGGTCCAACTGAGGCGCCAGGTGGAAATGGCATGGCAAGCCGTTCCACAGGACTACATCCAGCATCTCTACGATCGTCTCCACGGGAGAACAGCAGCCTGCATTGCTGCGAAAGGTGGATATACACTGTACTAGTGCCGACATTGTGCATGCTCTGTTGCCTGTGTCTATGTGCCTGTGGTTCTGTCAGTGTGATCATGTGATGTATCTGACCCCAGGAATGTGTCAATAAAGTTTCCCCTTCCTGGGACAATGAATTCACGGTGTTCTTATTTCAATTTCCGGGAGTGTATGTCGGTTCTGAGCACCAGAAAATCGAGAATCACTCGAAAACCCGTTGTTAAATGTGTGATTCGTTACAATAAAATAATGAGAAACATCATATTCGTGGCAAAAGAATTATTGGTACTTTCTTATTATGATAGTATACCATTTGAAAGTAGCGACACATGGAAGATCCACCAAAAACACGTTGTTCTTGGTACAATTTGTTATAATTAAATTTCAATTAGTAAAATAGCTACGATTAAACTTTTAGCAAGTGGCAACATGTTAGAATTGGCGTTAACCCATCTGTTGTCGATTTAGCGTTGTGAGTAGCATTATGGCTCAAAATGGTTCAAATGGCTCTGAGCACTATGCGACTTAACTTCTGAGGTCGCCTAGAACTTAGAACTAATTAAAACTAACTAACCTAAGGACATCACACACATCCATGCCCGAGTCAGGATTCGAACCTGCCACCGTAGCGGTCACTCGGCTCCAGACTGTAGCGCCTAGAACCGCACGGCCACTCCGGCCGGCTAGCATTATGGATGCACAACAAGATGCATGCTATGGTGGTGGTTCTCCTCTCGTGACGTCTAAACATTGTTTTCCTAACATTCGCGTTTTTAATAGGTTCTGATGCTTTATTATTAGTTTAATGTAAGTATATACTATAATATTTGATGTTATGTAAATATAAGTTCACTTTTTTTACGGAGTGAGATTGTTCGATTGGCTTAAACTACAGGGTAGCTTGCGCTACTTGTATAAAAATATTTGTTCCTTTTTCTTTTAAGTTTCGTAATTCCCTTTGAGCCTTGGCGGCTGGCGCTAGGGTGTTCTACTTGCATCGATGATATAGATATTCGGCTGTTTTGCTATCTTTGACTGCTCCCGGGGTGAACGTGTGACGTGAGAGTCTCCGGTCGGCGTTCAACGAGCCAACTTGTGTTGAAAACAAGTCTGCGTCCCTAACCGTGGTGCATGGGCCTCGCCGTGTTCGCCGCCCTTGTCTTTTGTCGCGCCGGATGTTCGGTGCCGATCACTGGGCGCCTTGACGTGCAAAATTGTGGTGGGTTCGCCGTCTCACGCTGAACAACTTCCCAGCTCGTAATTTGCAAGCTCCAAGTTACGTATGACTTTATTCTGCGTTTAACTAAGAAGATTGTTGAAACTTATTGTGGCATGGGTAGCTAGCTGCCGGAGATGGTTCTGTATATTCCAGTGTGGCTGTGATTTGACCTTGTTTTCATTGCAATCTACACTACTGGCTAAAAGAATGCTACACCACGAAGATGACGTGCTACAGACGCGAAATTTAACCGACAGGAAGAAGATGCTGTGATATGCAAATGATTACCTTTTCAGAGCATTCACACAAGACTGGCGCCGATGGCGTCACCTACAACGTGCTGACATGAGGAAAGTTTCCAACCGATTTCTCATACACAAACAGCAGTTGCCCGGCGTTGCCTGGTGAAATGTTGTGATTTCTCGTGTAAGGAGGAGAAATGCGTACCATCACGTTTCCGACTTTGGTAAAGGTCGGATTGTAGACTATCGCGATTGCGGTTTATCGTATCGCGGCATTGCTGTTCGCGTTGGTCGAGATCCAATGACTGTTAGCAGAATATGGAATCGGTGGGTTCAGAAGGGTAATACGGAACGCCGTGCTGGATCCCGACGGCCTCGTATCACTAGCAGTCGAGATGACAGGCATCTTATCCGCATGGCTGTGACGGATCGTGCAGCCACGTCTCGATCCCTGAGTCAACAGATGGGGACGTTTGCAAGACAACAACCATCTGCACGAACAGTTCGACGACGTTTGCAGCAGCTCGGAGACCATGGCTGCGGTTACCCTTGACGCTGCATCACAGACAGGAGGGCCTGCGATGGTGTACTCAACGACGAACCTGGGTGCACGAATGGCAAAACGTCATTTTTTCGGAGGAATCCAGGTTCTGTTTACAGCATCATGATGGTCGCTCCGTGTTTGGCGACATCGCGGTGAACGAACGTTGTAAGCGTGTATTCGTCATCGCCATACTGACGTATCACCCGGCGTGATGGTATGGGGTGCCATTGGTTACACGTCTCGGTCACCTCTTGTTCGCATTGACGGCACTTTGAACAGTGGACGTTACATTTCAGATGTGCTAGACCCGTGGCTCTACCCTTCATTCGATCCCTGCGAAAACCTACATTTCAGCAGGATAATGCACGGTCGCATGTTGCAGGTCCTGTACGGCCCTTTCTGAATACAGAAAATGTTCGACTGCTGTCCTGACGATCACATTCTCCAGATCTCTCACCAATTGAAAAAGTCTGGTCAATGGTGGCCGAGCAACTGGCTCGTCACAATACGCCAGTCACTACTCTTGATGAACTGTGGTATCGTGTTGAAGCTGCATGGACAGCTGTACCTATACACGCCATCCAAGGTCTGTTTGACTCAATGCCCAGGCGTATCAAGGCCGTTATTACGGTCAGAGGTGGTTGTTCTGGCTACTGATTTCTCGGGATCTATGCACCCAAATTGCGTGAAAATGTAATCACATGTCAATTCTAGTATAATATAGTTGTCCAGTGAATACCCGTTTATCATCTGCATTTTGTCTTGGTGTAGAAATTTTAATGGCCAGTAGCGTATCTGCGCTGCGGGCCATTTGTTAAGTCTGCTCGTTTCCTGGTGTCGGTGGGGTTATGGGTTCTTGTCAGGACCGCTCATTGTGACGCCGGTCGGACTATATACAAATATATATACCGCCTGCTAGTGAGCCTATGCCCAAGCCGTGGGGAGTGAACGCTCGTGTTGCCTGCCGGCCGTAGCGTTGTGGCTTCCAAATACTGCAGTGGGCCTTAACGCTGTTCTCTAAAGTTAAGTGCAATTTGTGAATCATGCTGAGTCATTGTGTCCGTTAGTTAAGTGAGGCCACTTTGTTAATATTACCGTTTCTCTAAGTCATTTTATTGGTTGAATTATTACTAGCCATTCTTATTTAACACTTATGTTAATCATTTGTGTACCTTTAATGAATGTGTAACTTGTTATTTTTTCTGTGTGCCAGTTTTGCGACCTTGGTTGGCCTACTTTGCATTTTTAGTATAAGCATGTTTCACTGTGGACCTTTATGTGGGCAGTTCGGTTTTATTAAGATCTAAGTTGTTTTTTTTTTTTGTGGTATTATGTGGCTGTGTAACTTTGGGTTGGAAGTGTATAGTGTTATTAGTCTTCTGAGATATGTTTAAACGAGAACGATTCTTTATGATTGATTATTCACCGTGCCTACTATCTATGATTTTGGTTGCAGACGCAAAATATGGTTCTTAGTCGTGTTTATGTAATTCGATTGAAGTGAAGATTTGTATATTGCATCAGTAAGAAGGCAAATGTCCGAATTGAAGTTTATTATAAAGTATGTTTTGGAGTCAAATTAAAATTGTAAAACAATCACAAGCTTGCCCATCACCATTGATCCTGGGCTTCCTATTTCCTTTAAATAACTGTGGTGAGATTGTAATTTTTGATTTTCTAAAGAATTGAGTAGTACCGTCGTCTGACTGAACCACGCTCTGCTACCTCAGTGCAGCACTTCGTGAAGAATGTGCTGCCATTCGCCCGGAGACCTTCGAGCATCTGACTGAACGTATGCCTGCGAGAGTGGGAGCTGTTATCAAGGCTAAGAGTAGGCCAACACCATATTGAATTCGAGCATTACCGATAGAGGACGCCAGGAACTCGTAAGTCATTTTCAGCCAGGTATCTGAATACTTCTGATCACATAGTGTAATTATGTGTGTACATATGTGTGTGTTATGGATATCTCCAGCATTTCCTCCTAAACCATTGGATCGACTTCAGTCAAATTTGGTACACATATTGCATGCTATATGAGACTCAGCACCTCCTAGCTCCCTTGGGTGACATGTAGGCTGCCTGTGTGACATACATGTTATGCCCATTGTCTTGACGTGTCTTGCCCCAGACTTGCATGTGTTGAAGGACATGACTGAGCAGAGAGTGGTGGGGAGGAATTGGATAGTGACAGAGTGAAGAGTGAGGTTGACAGTGAAACAGGAGGGGTAGATGGACAGATGGAGAGAGTAGGGAGGAGGGGGTGGACAGAAAGAGAGAGGGGGAAGGATGAGATTGACAGAGAGATGGAGTGGGAAAAGATAGAGAGAGGGGAGAGGAGGTTATTGACAGAGTATGGAGGAGGATGAGATGTACAGAGAGAGAACATGGACAGAGAGTTGGGGAGGGGACAGAGGAGAAGGGGACATAATGAAACAGGGGGAGGGGCGATGGTCAGAGAGAGGGGAAGCGGGATGAGGACTCAGTGAGGTAGAAGGGAAGGGAGATTCAAGAGGAAGGTGAAAACTGTAGAGGGGTAACATGGAGGTGGGAAAGGAGGAGTAGGAGATGGACACAGATATGGGGCAGCAGATTGGGAGACACAGAGAGTAGGGAGAAGGAGATGGACAGAGTGACATGGGAAGGTTAACCAGATGACACAGAGAAACGCCATATGAATTCACACCCATTGCTGGTTCAGTGACGGAAGGCGTATCGCTGGAGGAGGAATTAATGCATGCGCACAGCACCGAGAAGAGAGAGTAGCAATATTCTGGTGTGTCTGAGGTTTTTAGAGTTCACATATTTATGGAAGACTGACAAGTACTGACAACATGGTCGCCAGTGGATTTGCGTGCTGTTATCTGGTGCGAATGGGCATGTGGGACTAGTGTGGCCGTCATGCATGAAAGCCAATAGGCTGTTTATAGTGAAGAGGCCAAGTCTCGTCAAATGGTTGGTCACTGGTAACGCATGTTCAGAGCAGGTTAGCAAAGCGTGGAGGATGAATTTTGGAGAGAGCGTCTCTCCACATCCACGAAAGAAAACAACATTATTAGAGCACAGGACATAGTGTTAGACGCATAGCGGTGTACGGCGTGGAAAGAATTATTGTATAACGATACTGCCTTGGAGGCGGTTAAGTGGGAAATGTGTCTCAGAGCTGGAGAGTGACAGATGGTGACGCGAGAGAGGACGCTCACGTAGTTTATGTATCAGCCGATAGAGGACAATATTGGACAGGGGAACTGTGATTTTAGTTTCGATTGTGCCCATTAGAGTGCACTAAAGTAATAGAATGTTTTTCATAAACTGTTATAGTATTTTCATAAAGTATTATTATGTCTTTTTGTGTATGTAAATGATGCGTGAGTGTGGTTTAAGGTTAATATGAAGACAATTGTTTAACGAGTTATGTAGTAGGATTTAGTGTGGGAACATATCGAAGAAGTATGGATATGGACAAAGGGGATTTTTGTAGAATAGATTTGTAAAGTAAGTTTATGGTATAGGGAAAGTTAATTCAGTTATAAATAACAATAGTAAATAACTTTATGCATAAACAAAACTTAAGAATATTAGACAATTACGTCGGTAAAAAGTGCAGTGGTGAGGTTTACTATTTTGCCATTGGTTATTAATGAAATGCGCGGACTGACGCGGGAGAGTGTTGTTTTGCTATTGGCTGTTGAGTAAACTGACCAATGGTAAAGCAATATTCTTCGCGCGCCTTTCTGTGCTGGTAGAGAAGACAGAGTATTCTAAAGAAGGGTGGGAGCCTAGCCATGAAACAGATCGGACGTGTGTAGTCCGATGGAAATGATAAGTTGCCAGTTCTAGCAGTGTTTCATACATCAAAAGTGTGGTAAAGTGACGGCATAATTATTCCGATGGGCGTGTAGAAATTTCGGAAATTTTTAAGTGAATTTTGTGACGAGAAAAGACATATATTCCTCGTGGCGTATTGAGCAGGTGGGTGGCTAAAAACTGTGACTGCATTTGGTACCGACAGACTTAATATTTGGCGAGCATTATCAATCAAAAACAATCAGTATTTTTGTAGCTATTACGTTTTCGGGAAATGCAACACCATAAACTTGCTAATGTGGGTGAAAGGGATTGTGAGTGACTGTGTTAAGACTAGCACGGGCTTGGCAGTGATACTTGTTCACCTAAGTTTCAGAATATATTAATTGAGGACAAAATTTCCAACCTTTCATTTCGTGTTTCTCCCGAAACGTAGATTAGTGACTTTAATTGCAGCCTGGTTCACGTCGAAGTACAGTAGGTTTCGCTCGTCTGTCCTACTGATGATCTGCTGAGACAATGTTCACAGGTAGGTGCAGGTCCGTCGTAAAAGGACGGAAAGAACCGCGCCGCCACACTAGAGTTGGGAAACACGATTCTTTTTCCCAATTCGATTCCTACGATTCAATCTCACATTGCGAATCGATTCCTACGATTCGTTCACGATTCATTCTAGTCTGCGATGGCACGATTCTTACGGAATGCAAAAAGTTCTATGTCTTACTCACAGATGGCAGGACATGTCTGAAATTGTCAATGGGGTTAGAATCGAACTGTGTCATGATATGCCAGAAATAGTTTATTTATGAGTAAACATGCATATGACGTTACAAGTGTGATTCTCGATTTATACGTGTAATGCCTTAATTGATGAAAGGTCACGTTTGATTTGATTGCATCTATTGTTTTATTTCAGTATGCCAGGACAGAGGAGTCGATTTGTGCGAAAGGTGGTGCCAAATTACGTGGTATGCCAGTTTCGTTGTGTGACTTGAACGTATTTAACTACAGACGTCTGTTTTATAGTAACAAAATCTAGCAGTGAGGCAGACGTGGTTTGGCTCATATCATCCTATGTTTTTCTGTGCTAAGATGTCTTTCCAAGTCCACATCACCCTTGTAATTCATAACGCAGCTGACAGCCCTCCCACACAGCAAATTAACTTAACTTTCATTTCTTCTAAATACAAAGCGTAGGTATTTTGCTTTTAATTTGTGTGAGAACTTGCCGCTGTCACTATTATTTGCGCGAGAAGATGTACTTCTAAACAGTAGGATTCAATCGTATACAGCGACATTACTTCAGTAAAATTTAATGTGAATCTGAACACGATAACATTCGAAAACTAGAACTTGAAATTATTAATTAAAAAGCTTTTGTTTAAAGACGGTATTACTTCGTTTGTTCGTTCCGAGCTTCCTTTGTTCACACGCATCCTCCATCTGACTGCCATCTGGCGGTCGTAATCATTCGGCACGACTCGGCATGATTCGGAAGTTGCCTTCGAAGCATAGCGTACTAAGAATCGATGAATCGTTGGACTTGGAATCGTCACGACTCGGAAACACGCAATCGTTCTTACGATTCTTTTGAACGACGATTCGTCCGTATCACGATTCGATTCTTACGATTCTTTATTTAGAGTCGTTCAAATGAACGACTCATTCACGAATCGCCACAACTCTACGCCACACTCTGCAAATCGCATTTAAGCGTCTGGCAGAGGGTTCATCAAACCACCTTCATAATAATTCTGCATTCTTCCACTCTCGGGCAGCGTGCGGAAAAACGAACACCTACATCCTTCCGTGCGAGCTCAGATTTCCCTTACTTTATTATGTGGATTATTCCTCCCTATGTAGGTCGGCATCAGCAAAATATTTTCGCATTCGGAGGAGAATGATGGTGATTGAAATTTCGTGGGAAGATACCGCCGCAACGAGAAACGCCTTTGTTTTAATGATGTCCACCCCAAATCTGTATCACGTCCGTCACACTCTCTCCACTATATTTCGATAATACAAAACGTGCTATTCTTCGTTGAACTTTCTCGATGTACTCCGTTGATCATATCTGGTAATGATCTCACAAGGCGCAGCAGTACTCCAAAAGATAATGAACAATCGTAGTGCAGGCAGTCTCTTTAGCAGATTTGTTGCCTCTTCTAAGTGTTCTGCCAATAAAACGCAGTCTTTGGTTCGTCTTCCCCGAAACATTTTCTATGTGTTCTTTCCAATTAATATTAATAGTACGTGTGACGAGGGCCTCCCGTCGAGTAGACCGCTCGCTCGACTGGTGCAAGCCTTTCGATTTGACGCCACTTCGGCGACTTGCGCGTCGATGGGGATGAAATGATGGATATGAGGACAACACAACACCCAGTCCCTGAGCGGAGAAAATCTCCGACTCAGCCGGGAATAGAACCCGGGCCCTTAGGATTGACGGTTTGTCGCGCTGATCACTCAGCTACCGGGGGCGGACTTACAATTTAAATTGGTCGTAACTGTAATTCCTAGATCTTTGTTTGAATTTAAGGCCTTTAGAATTCGACTGATTTACCTTGCAACCGAAGCTTACCGCATTCCTTTTTTTCACTCATGTGCTCCACCTCACACTTTTTATTATTTAGGGTAATTGCCAATTTTAATACCATACAGATATCTTTTTTAAATCATTTTGCAATTCGTTCTGATCTTTTAATGACTTTACTGGACGATAAATGACAGCATCATCTGCAGACAGCCTAAGACTACTGCTCAGATTGCTCCTAAATCGTTTACATAGATAAGGGACCGAAAAGAGCCTATAACGCTATCATAGAGAACGCCAGAAATCAGATCTGTTTCACTCGATGACTTTCCGTCAGTTACCACGAGCTGTGACCTCTCTGACAGCAAATCACGAATCCAGTGACATAACTGAGACGATATTCCATAAGGCTGGCCGAGGTGGCCGAGCGGTTCTAGGCGCTACAGTCTGGAACCGCGCGACCCACTGCGGTCGCAGGTTCGAATCCTGCTTCGGGCATGGATGTGTGTGATGTCCTTAGGTTAGTTAGGATTAAGTAGTTCTAAGTTCTAGGGGACTGATGACCTCAGAAGTTAAGTCCAATAATGCTCAGAGCCATTTGAACCATATTCCATAAGCACGCAATTTCATTACAAGCCGCTTGCGAGGAACGGCGTAAAAAGACTTCTGGAAATATAAAAATACGGAAACAATCTAAAATCCATTGTCGATAGCTCTGAACACTTCATGCGAGCAGAGAGCTAGTTGTCTTTCACAAGAACTATGGCCGGCCTCTATGGCCAAGCGGTTCTAGGCGCTTCAGTCCGCAACCGCGCTGTTGCTACGGTCGCTAATTCGAATCCTGCCTCGGGAATGGATGTGTGTGATGTCCTTAGGTTAGTTAGGTTTAAGTAGTTCTAAGCCCCTGGGTAGAAGACGGAGATAAGCTAGATGTACGGAGAGAGCGCACCACCATACAAGAGAGAAGAGAGTGCGGAAGGGGAGAGGATGCAATAGGGGACACTTGTCCTTCCCGCCCCCCCTCCCCCACTCCCCGGGAATCTTGTGTACAGAGTTTTTTTATATTGAGTATAGAATTCTTATACGCTTCTAGAAGTCTTATTTCCGTGATCTTGCTGACCGCAGCGAGACGATGTTATGGCTTTAAGCAGTTGCTGTGTAACTTATTCTTGTAAACTCTTGCTCCTCCCCTCCGCACAAACGTCTGCAGACGCCCACGCCATCATACGGTACAGTGCTTAGGTGGTCCAGACGCTTTCCAGTGTGGTCAAGTAGGTGTGAATAACGAAGAACGTAGTGACGGAGCAACTTCTCTGTGAAGAACCGGGAATCGCAAAAGAAGTGGACACCGTGGGGTTTCAAATGCCTCTGAGCACTATGGGACTTAACAGCTATGGTCATCAGTCCCCTAGAAATTAAAACTACTTAAACCTAAGGACATCACACAACACCCAGTCATCACGAGGCAGAGAAAATCCCTGACCCCGCCGGGAATCGAACCCGGGCGCGGGAAGCGAGAACGCTACCGCACGACCACGAGCTGCGGACCCGTGGGGCTTGAAGACCTACGAAAAACAGTCGAGGCGGTAATGGTACAAAAGAAAATCAATGATGGCCCACTTTTCAACGTCTGTCACGACATTTAGAGCACGAAGTTCGGCGATCGCCGCGTTTCACGACAGCTGAAACTCATTCACAAAGCATCTGCAGCAGAGTAAACAAAATTACTTCTTTAGTAGCCTAATCACCGTGGACGTGTCCCTGCTGAATCATTAAGATGAAGGGGAAAGAAAGCAGTGGAAATAGCGTCTACACCAGAAAAAAAGACATGCCACGAAGAAATCGAAATCGGTAAAATTGAGATGTGATGTATATGTACATACAAACAAATGATTACAATTTGAACGATTTATTGCAGTGAAAGAGATCCACAAACTGAGCAAGTAAATAACCTGTTGGTCCACTTCCAGTCCTTAGACAAGCACTTGTTCGGCTTGGTGCAATTTTTTTTTTTTTTTATCATCTGTCTTCTGACTGGTTTGCTGCGGCCCGCCATGAATTCCTCCTCTGTGCCAGCCTCTTCATCTCAGAGTAGCACTTGCAACTTACGTCCTCAATTATTTACTGGATGTATTCCAGTTTCTGTCTTCCTCTACAGTTTTTGCCCTATACAGCTCCCTCTAGTACCATGGAAGTCATTCCCTGATCTGTCAACTGATGTCCTATCGTGCTGTCCCTTCTCCTTGTCAGTGTTTTCCACATATTGCTTTCCTCTCCGATTCTGCGGGGAACCTCCTCATTCCTTACCTTATCATTTCACCTAATTTTCATCAGTCGTCTGTAGCACCACATTTCAAATGCTTCGATTCTCTTCTGTTCCAGTTTTCCCATAGTCCATTTTTCACTACCATACAATGCTCTCCTCCAGACGTACATTCTCAGAAATTTTTTCCTCAAATTAGGACCTATATTTGATACCAGAAGACTTCTCTTGGCCAGGAATGTCCTTTTTGGCAGTCCTAGTATGCTTTTGATGTCATCCTTGCTTCGTCCGTCACTGTTTATTTTGCTGCCTAGATAGTCTAATTCCTGAACTTCATCTGCTTCGTGACCATCAATCTGATTTTAAGTTTCTCGCTGTTCTCATTTCTGCTACTTTTCATTACTTTTCTTCGATTTACTTTCAGTCCGTATCCTGCATTCGTTAGACAGTTCATTCCATTCAGCAGATCATGTATTTCTTCTTCACTTTCTCTCGGTATAGCAATGACATGAGCGAATCGTATCATTGATATCCTTTCACCTTGAAATTTAATTCCACTCCTAACCCTTTCTTTCATTTCCATCATTGCTTCTTTGATGTACAGATTGAACAGTGAGTGCGAAAGACTACATCCCTGTCTTACACCCTTTACGATTCGATCACTTCGTTCTTGGTCGTCTACTCTTATTTCCTCTTGGCTCTTGTACGTATTGTATATTACCACTCTCTCCCTATAGATTACCTCTATTTTTCTCAGCATTTCGATCATCTCGCACAAGTTCACATTGTCGAACGCTTTTTCCAAGTCGACAAATCCTATGAAGGTGTCTTGACTTTTCTTTACTATTGTTTCCATTATTATCAACCGAAACGTCAGAATTGCCTCTCTGGTGCCTTTACCTTTGCTAAAGCCAAACTGATCGTCATCTAACACGTCCTTAAGTTTCTTTTCCATTCTTTTGTATATTATTTTTGTCAGCAAATTAGATGCATGAGTTGTTAAGCTTATTGTGCGATAATTTTAGCACTTATCAGCTCTTGGAAATTGTGTGGTTGAAGTTTTTCCGTACGTCAGATGGTATGTAGCCACACTCATACATTCTACACACCAATGTGAATAGTCGTGTTGCTGTCATTTCCCCCAGTGATTTTAGAAATTCTGATGGAATGTTGTCTGCGTTATTTGGTCTTAAGTCCTCCAAAGCTCTCTTCATTTTTAATTGTAATACTGGATCCCCCATCTCTTCTAAATCGACTCGTGTTTCTTCTTCTATCACATGCCCTCATAGCGGCATCCAGTGTACTTTTTCCACCTATTCGCTCTCTAATCTGCATTTGTCAGTGGAATTCACGTTGCAAGTATTTCTCCTCTTGCCCATGGTTTCTTCGCAGTTACCTTCTTTGTACTTATGTTTTCCTTTCAAACTTCTGTGACTGCCCTTTTTAGAGATATCCATTTCTCTTCAGCTGTACTGCCTTCCTTATTGCTCTATCTATAGCCTTAAAGAACTTCAAGCGTATCATGTCATTCTGTAGTATTTCCGTATCCCACTTCCTTGCATATTGATTCTTCCTGACTAACCCCTTGAACTTCAGCCTACTCTTCATCACTACTATATTGCGATCCGAATCTATAACTGCTCTCGGGTGCGCCTTACAATCCAGTCTGTATTTCGGAATCTGTGTCTGACCGTGATGTAATCCAACTGAAATGTTTTAGTATGGCCTGACCTTTTGCAGGTATACCTCCTCATCTTGTGATGCTCGAACAGAGTATTCGCTATTACTAGCTGAAAATTATTACAGAATTCAATTAGTCTTACTCCTCTCTCATTCCTTGTCCCATGTCGATATTCATCTGTAACCTTTTGTTCCAGCCCTCCCCCTGCAACTACATGACTGTTAGATTATCATTTCCCTTTACGTGCTGCACTACCCTTCAATAACCTCATATACTTTCCTGGCTCTTCATCTTCAGCCTGCGACGTCGACATGTATACCTGAACTACTGTTATTGGTGTTGGTTTGCTGTCGATTCAGATAAGAACAACCCTATCACCGAACACTTCACAGTAACACGCTCTTTGCCCTACTTTCCTATTCTTAACGAATCTTAGTGCCACTATACCATTTTCTGCTGCTGTTGATATTACTCTATACGGATCTGATCAGAAATCCTTGTCTTCTTTCCACTTCACTTCAGTGACCTCTACTAGATCTTGGTTCATCTTTTGCATTTTCCTTTTAGATGTTTAACTTCCCTACCACGTACAAGCTTCTGACATTCTACGCCACAGCTCATAAAACGTTATCCTTTCGTTGCTTATTCAGTTTTTTTCTCATGGTGACCTCCCCCTTGGCAGTTCCCTCCTGGAGATCCGAATGCGGGACGATTCCGGAATCTCTTGCCAATGGAGAGATCATCAACGCACTTTTTCAATCCCCGATCATTAAAATGCAGAGATGACTGGAGGGCTCTGCCCATAATTCTTCAAACATTTTCAGTTGTGGAGAGGTTCGGCGACCTTGCTGGCTAAGGAAGGTTAGGCGAGGACGAAGACATGAAGTAAATCTCGCCGCGTGCGGCGGGCATTATCTTACTGAAATGTAAGCTGTTAATGGCTTGCCATGAACGCAACAAAACGGGGAGTAGAATGTCGTCGATGAATCGCTGGGCTGTAAATGTGCCGCCGATGACAACCAAAGGACTTCTGCTATAAACCGAAATGGCATCACAGACCATCGCTTCTGGTTGTCGGGCTGTATGGTCAGTGGCAGTCATGTTGGTACCCCACCGATGCCCAGGGCGTCTCCAGGCCCATCGTCAGTATGGAATCTCATTGACCAGAGCAGCATTGTCTTCAGCGGTGAGCCCCGCTTCGAACTGAGGCCCGACGACTAGCAAAGGCGTGTCTGGCGCCGCCCTGGACAGTGCAGCGGTGGGACACCAGCCTAACTGTTGCCTGATCATTTGGAACAACATGAGCAGAGCCGTCCAGTCATCTCGGGATTTGAACGTTCTAACGCTCCAGCTGGACGGAATTTGTCACAACATCCCTCAGGAGGACCTCCAAGAACGCTCTCAATCAATGCGACTTTAAATAACTGTTTGCATGAGGGTAAACTGTGATCGTTTGTTTATCTGTACGTGTACACAATATTTTTTTGGTCTTAGAGTGTACGTGGATTCGCCACATTCGAAAAAGATGGAACAACACTATGCTGGTTATATTCTTGGGCGTACCAACGTGTGGTGATCGTAAAGTGCAAACCGTTACAGGTAGTACCGAAATCTGTTGATGAGTTTACAGAAGGCTGTCAAGAAGAAGCTTCGAAAAGGTATCAGAGAGTGGGTTATTACTCCAAGACAACGCCCCATGTCTTTTTACATGTGCTGTTCCATGTCTTTCTGCACATGCTGCTTCTTTGAGGAGTCAGACTTACCCTGAAACCTGAGTGTGGCATCTATTGACTTCCGCCTCTTTCCTCAGATGGAGAGACCATTGTGTGGCAGGGATTTCCAGAATGATAGCCTTGTGATTTTACAGTTAGAAAGTACCCTGAACACTCAAAGGTCATCAGCTGGATGGCCAGTCGTCGACCTCTAGACATACTGGACTCTCAGATAACGGACATGCTGACCACTTGGCAAAGTTGGTTGTCAGGATGCCGATTTTTGGAACGGGGGTCCCAGAGGTTGACCATCGGTCGATTCTATGCCATCAGTTGTTGGAGGCTTAGAAATCGGAATAGTTCGCCTTGGACCCCCCCCCCCCCCCCAGTCATACTAAGGACAATAAAGGAGACCACAACCACATAGCAGCCTTTCCTTCGCGCTTCTCACAGGGAATTCACTGTTGTCATGCACTGGCTACTCTTGGTTGACCCATGGCCATGTTCTCTGACCTGAGGATCGAAATTACTGCCGATATGGTGCCCACCTCACTGTGGCCTACACGCTCTTCGGTCGATTCTATGCCATCAATTGTTGGAGGCTTGGAACGGTTCACCTTGGACTCCCCAGACAAACTAAGGACAATAAAGGTGACCACAACCACATGGGAGCCTTTCCTTCGCGCTTCTCGCAGGGAATCCACTGTCCATGGCCCTGCATTGGCCACACTTCGTTGACCCATGGCCGTGTTCTCTGATGTGAGGACCCAAATTACTGCCGATATGGTGCCTACCTCACTGTGGCCTTCCTCCTACTAGACTGCCCCCTGGCTGCTTTGCGGCGACAGCTTAACCTTCCTGATACGCTACTTGTGGTGCTAGTGGACGATGCCAAAGCAGCTGACCTGGTTTTACGATTCACCCGCACAGATGGTTTCTACTTGTTTCTTTGAGGTGAGGCACTTTGGCCTCATTGACCGGCTGACGAGTCGGAGTGGCACCCCTCGCCTTCTCTGGCCCTTTGGACGCACGCCGGCCCTTGCTCGACGGTCTGACCTGGCCCCTACCTTTCCCACTTTTTTACTCTCCTTAATGTTTCACCTTGCCTAAAATTTTATCATGTAATCTGTGCTGCTCGTTTTCTTGGGATGACGGACGTTGAGGTAGTGCTGATGGAATGCAGAGGGTGCATCCCCCACCACATACCGTGCTCTGGGGGACCTCCAAGTGTAATCTGCGCAGAACGACTCGCTCACCTTACACCCTCTCATTCCCCTCCTACTTCTCCTTGATTTTCTCTCTGTCTTATTGTATCCTGGTTACAGTCGGGCTTCCCAGGATTTGCCTTTTGTATCCTTTCTCTGAGGATTGTTCCTGGTTCGATACATATAGGATGAAGGGACTGATAACCTCGTTTTTGGGTCTCTTTAACTCCAGCAATCAACCAAGATTTCTTGATTTTCTCTCTGTCTAATTGTATCCTGGTTACAGTCGGGCTTCCCAGGATTTGCCTTTTGTATCCTTTCTCTGAGGATTGTTCCTGGTTCGATACATATAGGATGAAGGGACTGATAACCTCGTTTTTTGGTCTCTTTAACTCCAGCAATCAACCAAGATTTCGTGATTTTCTCTCTGTCTTATTGTATCCTGGTTACAGTCGGGTTTTCCAGGATTTGCCTTTTGTATCCTTTCTCTGAGGATTGTTCCTGGTTCGATACATATAGGATGAAGGGACTGATAACCTCGTTTTTTGGTCTCTTTAACTCCAGCAATCAACCAAGATTTCTTGATTTTCTCTCTGTCTTATTGTATCCTGGTTACAGTCGGGCTTCCCAGGATTTGCCTTTTGTATCCTTTCTCTTAGGATTGTTCCTGGTTCGATACATATATGATGAAGGGACTGATAACCTCGTTTTTTGGTCTCTTTAACTCCAGCAATCAACCAAGATTTCTTGATTTTCTCTCTGTCTTATTGTATCCTGGTTACAGTCGGGCTTCCCAGGATTTGCCTTTTGTATCCTTTCTCTGAGGATTGTTCCTGGTTCGATGCATATAGGATGAAGGGACTGATAACCTCGTTTTTTGGTCTCTTTAACTCCAGCAATCAACCAAGATTTCTTGATTTTCTCTCTGTCTTATTGTATCCTGGTTACAGTCGGGCTTCCCAGGATTTGCCTTTTGTATCCTTTCTCTGAGGATTGTTCCTGGTTCGATACATATAGGATGAAGGGACTGATGACCTCGCTTTTTGGTCTCTTTAACTCCAACAACCAACCAACGATCAATCAGCCAAGGCATCGCTGGAAAACTTGTGTCGTGGTGAATGGCGACTGTGGAGAAGAACTAACAACATCACGAAGTTTCATGCTCGCAGCTTCTTTTTTTTTTCCCTCGAGACTGCAAATGCAACAGTGCGCGAGATTTCTGGCGCAGAAAGGCGACGTCTCCGGCTAGAGGACAGAGCCGTGGGAAGCCCGCAGGGGGGATCAGCGAGCGAGGGTCAGCGTGCCGTGCCCCGCACGGCTCTCGGCTTTCGCAACAGCACTCAGCAGCGGAGCAGCGCGGAGGCATGACGCATCCAGCCAGAAGGTGAGCCGCATTACCAGGAAGGCGAGGCGTGCGTGCGTCCTGGGAGGTATTCGCCTTGTGTGGCTGCGTGTCTTACCCTAAGGCACTGATTCTGCCTCGACAGGCTTTAAGGACTACCGAACTCCATTCCAAGCATATTAAAGCCAATACAAATTACGGCAAACGACGACTAGAGAGTAATTGCCAAGGCCTTGACAGGCTGACAGTTTTTGTGATTTGTTTCCATGTAGTGTCGCAGGCTGCAGAACACGTTAACGCAGAATGATTGAAGTAACTCCCACGTTTACGAGGTGTTGATGCAAGATAGACCTTGTCAAGAATAATTTTCCACCCAAGGGGCATTTCATTTGGTTGCCCCACCCCCTTCCCCCACCACGGAGATTAGTTGCCTTTCCATCGGCTCTTCGTAAGACTTTACTCGTAACAGAAATAGAGTTCTAAATCTTATTCCAGTACAGTATATTAAAAGAAATGAAATGAAACGATAGGGTGACATCACTGGCTGAGATATCCCACCTGGGGTTCTTCAGCAGCGTGGTTCTAGTACTTCTATTTGACGCCACTTTGTCGACTTGTGTGTCGATGAGGATGGGATGAAATGATCTGGACGACACAAACACCCAGTGCTCGAGTAAACAAAGACCTCCAACCCAGCCGCGAATCGAACCCTTGATTATGCGAACTGGAGGAAGCGACGCTAATTACTTTTTTTCGCTTCACGAGTTTGCATGTCATCCTTGCCTAGGGACCATGTTAATCTTCTCTGCATTTTTCCGATTTTAGTGTCCGCAGCTCGTCGTCTTGCGGTAGCGTTCTCGCTTCCAGCGCACGGGGTCCCGGCTTCGATTCCCGGCGGGTCAGGGATTTTCTCTGCCTCGTGATGACTGGGTGTTGTGTGTCTTTCATCATCATTTCATCATCACTGCCTCGCAAGTCGCCGAAGGGGCGTCAGCTAAAAAGGCCTTGCAATACGGCGGCCGAATTTCCCCGCAGGGTCCTCCCGGCCAACAATGCCATACGATCATTTCATTTCATTTCCGATTTTAGTAAATGTCCCGCCTAGGCAAGTACTTTACTGCACCACGAATGATGGCGATCTGCTAAAAGAATGAACAATTAGTTTCCATTTAAGTCTGTTCCCCAGGCAGAAAGAACTAAACCTCTCGTGTTGTTCCTGCTGACTGGAAAGATGAAAATAAAAAATCTATAGCCTTCCTTTCTACTTTAATAATGCACCGATTTAATTTTCCAGTCCAAATCTTCTGACCTCTTAATGTTGTTGTTGTTGTCTTCAGTCCTAAGAGTGGTTTGATACAGTTCTCCATGCCACTCTATCCTATGCAAGCCTCTTGCCTCTGAGTGACTACTGCAACCTACATCCTTCTGACCCTACTTAGTGTGTTCATCTCCTCGTCTCCCTCTACGATTCTTACCCTCCACACTTCCCTCCAACACTTAATTTTTAAGTCCTCGATGTCTCATCAATACCTTCTGTTAGTCAAGTTGTGCCACAAATTTCTTTTCTCCCCAGTTCTGTTGTCTACGTCCTCATTACTTATGTGAGGTAGCCATGTAATCTTCTGTATTCTTCTATAGGACCACATTTCAAAAGCTTCTATTTTATTCTTTTCTAAACTGTTTATCATCTACGTTTCATTTCCATGGCTATGTGCCATACAAATGCTTTCAGAAAAGATTTCAAACATTTAAATTTGAATTCGATGTTAACAAATTTCCCAGCTTCAGAAGCGCTTTCTTTGCCGTTGCCAGCCCACGCTTTATAACCTCTCTACTTTGGCCATCATGAGTTATTTTGCTGTGCAAATAACAAAACTGAGCTAGTGCTTAAAGTGTCTCATTTCCCAATCTAATTCCTCAGAATCACGTGGTTTAATTCAACTTTATTTTATTCTATTATCCTTATTTTGCTATTGTTGATGTTCATCTTATATCCTCCTTTCAAGACAAAGTGCATTCCATTCAGCTGCTCTTCCAACTCCTGTGCTGTCGCTGACCGAATTACAGTGTCATCCACAAACCTCAAAGTTTTTATTTCTTTTCCCTGGGCTTTAATTCCTACTCCAAATCTTTTTTTCGTCTGCTTCACTGCTCGGTCAATGTACCGATTGAATAACATCACTCCCTTCTCAACCACTGCTTCCCTTTCTTGGCCTTCGACTCTTAAACTGCCGTCTGGTTTCTGCACAAGTTGCTCCATGTATTTTACCACTGCTGCCTTCAGAATTTAAGAGTATTCCAGTTAACATTTCAAACCCTTTCTGTAAGTCTACAATTGTTATAAACGGAAGTTTGCCTTTCCTTAACTTATCTTTTAAGTCAGTGTTGCCTCAGCTATTCCTATATTTCCCAAGAATCCAGACCTACCTTTTTCAAGGCCGGCTTCTACCAGACTTTTCTTTCTCCTGTAAAGAATTCGTGTAAGTATTTTGCAGCCATGACTTACTAAACTTGTCAGCACGCGCTTCCTTTTCAACTGGAATTGTTATATGCTTCTATGAGCCAAAGGGTATTTCGCGTGTCTCATACACACTGCTCACAAGATAAAAGTCTTTTGTAGTGGGTGGCTCTCCCAACGCTATCTGCAATTCTGACGGAACGTCGTATACACCCAGAGCCTTGTTTCGACTTAGGTCTTTCAGTACACTGACAAATTCTTCTCGCAATATCGTATCTCCCACGTCATGTTTACCTACATTCTCTTTAATTTCTAATATAATCTTCAAGTCTATCTCCCTTGTGTAGACAGTCTGTATGGTTCTTCCAGCTTTCAGCTGTCCCTTCCTTGCTGAGCACTGGTTTTCCCATCTGATCTCTTGATATTCATGCAGTTGTTTTTCTTTTTTCCAAAGGCCTCTTTAATTTTCCTGTGGGTGGTATCTACCTTCCCCTAACGACATGTGCCTCTATATCCTTACATTTGTCCTCCAGACATTCTTGCTTAGCCATTTCGCACCTCCCACCAGTCTTAATTTATACTTGTTTGTCTTCCTTTTCGCCTGCTTCGTTTGGTTCATTTTTATATTTCCTCCTTACATAGATCAAATTCAGTATCTCCTGTGATACCCAAGAATTTCTACTAGACATGTCTTTTTACCCATCTGACCCTCTCCTGCCTATACTATTTAATGTCTTAAAGCTACCCATTCATCTTCTATGGTAGTTCTATCTCCTGTTTTTGTCAATTATTGCTTAATGCTTCCTCTGAAAGCGAGGCCATCTTGGTTGATGTTGCAAAGGCAGACCAACCAGCCTCTGGTTCTTTCAGCTTGCCCGCGTCCTGTCTCCTACCTTTAAGGCAATGTCTTCATTTTTCATCAACATTTCATAACCACTAAATTGTAGTCAGAATGTACGCCTGCTTATCTGGATGGTAACATGCTTGCCTCCCATGCTACGGGACCGGGTTCGATTATCATCCAGGTAATAGATTTTTTCCACTTGTGGACTGGGTGTTTTCCTAATCATCATTTCATCATCATAACCGGCATGCAAGTCGCCCAATGTGGCGTCGACTGAAATAAGGCTCAGCGGCAGAACTTCCCCAGATGGGGCCTCCCAGCCAACAATGGCACACGCTCATTTCATTTGTTGTTAGAGTCAACATCTACCCGTGGAAACGTCGTACAGTTCCGAGAGCTCTGTCCTCCAGTTACGCAATCAATCTGAAACCTTCCGGTGTCACCACGTCTCTTCAACGTATACAAATTCCTTCCATGATTCTTAAACCACATATGACCAAAGATAAAATTATGCTCTGTACAAAATTCTACCAGGTGGCCTCCTCTTTCATTTCTTTCCCCCAGTCCACATTAACCTGCTATTTTTCCTTCTCTTCTTTTTCCTAATATCGAATTCCAATCCCCTGTTACAATTAAAATTTACTCTCCCTTAACTATCTGAGTAATTTCTTTTATCTCATCAAATATCTCTTCAATGTCTCCATCGATGGAGTCAGTTGACATTTAAACTTATGCTACAATTGTAGGTGCTGACTACTTGTCTGTTTTGGCCACGATAAAGCCATCAGTAGGCTGTTAATGGTAGCTTACCTGCATTCAGATTTTCTTATTTATTATTGAACCTACTTCTGCATTACCTCTGTTTGTTTTCGTATATGTAGCCCTGTATTCACCTGAACAGAATTCATGCCTCCAACCTTCACTAATTTCCCACTATATCTAATTTCAACCCATCCGTTTCCCTTTTTAAATTTTCTAACCTACATACCTGATTAAGGGATCTAACATTCCACATTCCAATCTTTAGAATGCCAGTTTTATTTCTCCTGATGACTACTTTCTCCTCAGTGGTCCCCATTTGGAGACCCAAGATTTATTAAACATATGCTAGAGCTGCATGTCCTTGGGAAAAATTACGGCTGTAATTTCGTCTTGTTTTCAGCATGGCACAGAACGTACAGCAAGGCTGTTTTCGTTAATGTTACAAAGCCAGATCAGTCAAGCATTTGGACTACTGAAAATGCTGCTGCCTCTCTTCAGGGACCACACGTTTGTCTGGCCTCTCAACAGAAATCCCTCCTACAGTACAGCTACCGTTATCGCTGAGCATGCAAGCCACCTCACCAACAATTCATGCCGAGCTCTTAAAATGTGTAGCATATTTCTATTCTTAGATTTCGTTTTCAGTAATCAGTTTTAAAGTGTACACTGGGGCTCATTAAAATCCTGTCCTTTTAATATAGCAAGTATCTTAATGAACTGCAGTGTAAATTTCAAACTGACTACAGAAAAACAAATCTAAGAATAAAAATATTCTACACATTTTAAGAAAGTTATCATTTTTTACTTATTTACAGGTTAACTTGAAATGATTCACATAGCACAGAAGAAAATCCTAACTTTTCGTGATGTTGCACAGATCTGCAGGAAGTATAGGGGATTTGAGGCAGATACCTGCGTGCATATGGATTCAGAAAGGTGCATTTTTATAAACTATGAAGGACTTTGTAGACTAAAGCCAAATATTCGAGACCCTATAGTATTCGCTATTTTTCATAGCTCGCTTCTTTGATTACACCCTATATGCTGATTGTAGAAATAAAAAATTGTACTAATAGAATTCAATTTTTTTTTGTAAAATTAAGAAATTTTCTATATACAAGGAACTAAGTTTGGCAATCAGTAAATGAATAATATCTTAACTTTATCAGTTATAATTAACTCTTGGTTTTGAGAAAGCCTCAGATAAGATAAAAAGACCTGTTTTGCTGGAAATATTAGAAATAAAACATTTTCCTAAACATCTTGTCAATACTATAAGCAATATATATGTAAATACAAAAATAATTACAAGTTCAGGTTTGAAAATGACAAGAAATTTTAATAAATCAGGGTGTTAGACAAGGATGTAGTCTGCACCTACTTTATTTCATTTATGTATAGAAGAATAAAGATGAAATACTCTAAAAAATGAAAATAGGAGCTAGTGTACCGATAAATAAGCTGCTATATGCTGATTGAACAACTGGAAGAACTTTAGAAATAAAAAGAAGAAAAGAAACACAAATGAAAGTCTATAAAGTTATGGCATATCTACTGTTGTATATGGTTCCAAATTGCAGACAGTAATAAGCAGCAGAGATGAAGTTAATGAGATTTGTAAGAGGCTGTAATGAAATGTATAAAATAAGGAATGAAACAATAAGATCAGATTTAAAAAATTGTTCAGTTAATGACAGGAGAGAAGAGAACAGAATGAAATGGAAGGATCATGTTGACAGAATGACAGAAAACAGATTGCCAAAAAAATAATGAATTATCGGCAGAATGGAAACAGAGAGAAGGCAGCCATCATTGGAGATGGACAGATGGATGGAAGATGCAGATTGGAACATGTGATTACAACATCTAATCCTTCGAAGGAGATGATGATGACAGTGATGATAGTTTCAGTCTCTCTGATGTATTTTTGTGAACTGTGTAACATCCACAAAATAAATTTTAGCTACAGTGCGACGAGAGGAAATTGTGCCTCTAACAGTTATAAACATTATTTACTCAACATATGAAAAAACAGTGAAAACGATGATAAATATTAATTATTTATATAATATTTTATGATGTAATTGGACATAACGGTGTGTATCATACAAAGATAATGATAATTGTAAGTTCCTTGCGTTTGTCTTCCTTTGTTTTTACCTTTTGTTGGTTGGCTTTTGTAGGTTCAGGACGCAAGACACATATCGAACTGAGGTCTGTTAAGAAATTGTAATTATTTGTTAATTATTACTTGAGAATAGAGTTCATTATTATTATAAATATGAGTGAATAATTATTTGTAACTTGAATTCCTCTCTCAGTAAGCATTATCTGTGTTAATTATTTCTTTCCGCTGCAAGGAGCGCAGCCATTGATGATAGCGATTTGTATCGCGTTTTTTGCCTATGTTTTCCTTAGAAAAAAATCAAATGTTTGCGTGATGAAGTACACAGTACGAAAGTAAAGTTTAATAAGCATTTCAAATATCCTATTTGCTCTAACAATAGAAAGTCTCTATCAATTGTCTGCCGCCATCTTAGCTATTATCTCAGCGGCAAATTCAAATTACGCAACTCTGCAGAGATAAATGCCGAAGGTAATAAAAATGTGTAAAAATAAATGTGCACCGGTGGTCCCGAACTCATTTTAATGAAAATAGTTCGAATGAGATTGGTTCTTTAAAAACAGTGCTCATAGCACGATCCTTATAACAAACTTTTTTAGCTGATGTATGGAGCCGAAATTAATTAGGCACGAGCTGCGAAGAATATCGTTTCAGGTAACATATGTCAGTGTTGTGTGCGGCTGATATTCGGTGGTTTTAATGATCATTTTGATGAAGATAACTGTTCCCATCATAATCAATAGTTGTATAGAATCTGTTGTATGAACTGTGATTTAGTGACACTTACACAACTTACATACAACACTTTAACATGACGTTAACTTGTAGTTCTTTAGCAGCTTGACCAAATCGTAAGCTGGGACAAAAATTATTTAGTAAGTAATGTATTAAAATAAGATTATCATTTTCATTTACAAATTAATAAAATACCAAACCATCGAATAACCCAGCGAACGCCACAACTGTTCATCATAATGACACAGTAAAAATACAGAGTAACTTCATAAAAGTGCTGGATGAACGGAGTTAGAATAATGTATCTGCATACAACAATAGCGTTCTACACATGGCCAGTTCGAGAACATTTTTCTACACAAGCAACTTATCATCTGAGGTCCTCCTCTTCCATCCTTTCCCTCGTACGTATCAACCCCTGTCAGTTTTCGCTTCTAACGGTGAAACATATTATATACAAATTTTTCACTTGGGTTCCCTGTCGTCTGTCTCATCTTGGCGCTCCAAAGACCATCACTAATTGTGATACAAGAATCATATTCGCACTTGAGAATCTGATGAAATTCCAGTTTTCATTGGGTGAGTGATCTGAAGCAAGAGCACCGATATCCAGGCTCAAAGGCGGACTGTAGATCTCACTCCTGACTTATAGGAAAAGGAAAAATATAGCCTAGTCAGGTGCTTTTATTTCAAGAAAATGAGTTAAAACTTGGTATTAAGCAGGTTTTTAACAGGGTCGGAACTGGAACTCTTTTATGACTACTTACAAGTAGCCATTCATATTCCAAAATATTTAAAATACTTCATACACCCCAGCTTGTCCCCCATTCAAACTATCATAGAGTCCCCTTGACCTAGAGCAGTGGTTCCCAACCTAGGAGTAATTACTCCCTGAGAGGTATAATGAAATTAAAGAGCTAAACGATTCGATTCTGTTTCAGCCACAAAACTAAATTATTTTCAAAAGATAATTACTACTGTTATTACAGTTTTGTTAGATTCTAATATTGATTATATAAGTTATAAATAGTTACTTTTTCTCAGTTAGTTGCATTAATGTGGTGGGGGTTATAGGTTTCTCACATAGTCAACACATTACACACACATATTGTGCTTCCTCCCATACATTGCTGATGGTAAAAGTGAGACAGATATGTAACAAATGCCAAATATCTCTAGAAAATGTGTTCTCCAAGTTGCAGATAGCACCTGCAGTAATCCAGAAATTGCTTCATTTCTTATTATGCTTATTCATTGCGGATATTTTAGAACCATGACTGTATATTGAGTGTAAATAAGTTATACGGAACTGCAACCAGTCACATTTTTGAATAATTACGTTTTATTCCATGAACCGGTTTTCGAACCTTTTCAGGTTCATCTTCAGATGGTTTCAGGAAGTTACGTCATTACTGGTAGTAGTATAATGCTGGGTGCTGGCTTGCGACAGTATAGGCGGCTTTTTCCGGTTAGTGTCCATCTGTCTGCCTACATTTTAATGTCAGGTAGTTATATAAGAACATACACTTCCACGCAAACTATATTAATTTACACTTTGTTCTGTGAACAAAATGTAAAAACAGTATATATTGTTGCTAGAACGTTTTGTTATGCTAAAGTCCTGCAAATAAAAGCATATTTATTGTACTTTTAAAAGGACATTAATTTTGTAGATCAATTTATTTAAAAATAGAGCCGATTTTCGAAAACAAGGAGTTTATTGTGTAAAGAAAAAAGCTAAAGAAATAATCGAAAATATAAAGATTGTAAACGACTAGAAACTTCACAACAAGAATTAGAGCGAATTATTTCCAGCATGACTATTGAAGTATATCAAGGAAAGACTACATATATTTTAAAATACAAAAATGTTGAAGATAGTTACTGTCCTAATTAATGGTTAGAAAAAAATTTTGAAATAAAAGTACATCTAAACTAAAGGTTAAAGTTAAATTAAATAGAATTAAAATAACATAAAATAAGAACAAATAAAGGTTGTGTTTATACTTTAATTTTTTATGACTATTTTAATTGTATCAAACTTTTTGGATAACTTAATTATTCTTTACAAAAATCTAACATTAATTTGGGATATTCTTTATTCACTCCTATGAAATATGTTATATATTTACAAATATGATAATCTCCAAAGAATATAAAAATAATGAATTATATTTTCACCTTCTGCAGAGTAAATATGATAAACATTTTGTCCTAAATAACTAAATAATAGCAGATCCCATTCCCTTGCTATAATTTCGTTTGTTATATAAATATATACATCTGTTTCCTAAGGTGTGACATCTTAAGGAATAACTGGTGCTTGCATTTATTTTAATTAAATTTATTTATACTAATTTTTTGTATCTATAAACGGAGGTAGATAAAAATATTTAGATTTTAGATCCACTTTGCAGGAATAAAATGCATTACCAATATACAAGAGAGAATTCAAATCATATACTAGATAAAGAGTCCCAAGTATCATGTTTGGATGTAATTTTACGTAAATTGGTTGTATAGAAATTACTGTTTACAACAAAGTAAAAGATGCATTTGTAGAATTAAAAGATTCATACAAAAGTAGTAGGCACTAATATATAAAAAAGATTCTTATGGCAAAAAACAATGATTCTGATTCTAGTGAAGAAAGCAAAATAGAAAAATTATAAATGTTCTAATGATGAATTTGTACAAGAAATACTGTAAAAGACTACAATTGTGGTCGAATGTACAAAAGAAAGATTTATTTCTATTTTTTGGTTAATTTGTAATACAATAATTCTTTTTAAAAATTAGACAACAAATTAAATATCTAAATTAAATAAAATTAAAATAGAAAAATATTTACAGGATGTTTTTGTTATTTTAGTCAAGGCAGTTTGTCAACTGGCAGTATCTTGCAGTAAACATGTTCTCCAATAGAGCACTTCACAATGCTTGGATTTCATAATAGCATTGTTGTGTCCACTTGTGAGGAAATTTTGGTGGTATCTTTTCTTTTATAAATGGGAAACTGTTACATTTGTAGTTCTTCATTTATTTTTTGGTATATGTCTTGTGTGAGGTATCAATATTGCACCAATGTATTTGGATCATATCTTGATGCATAGCCACTTTTCTACAATTTTTGGTGCTGGTTGCACGAATTCTGTCATGGAACATTATCTTTACATTGTCATTCTTTCTGACTAGTTTAATGTGGCTGCCAAGATTCCTCTGCTGTGATATGGGTATCGTCTCAGAATAGCACCTTCATAAACTCAATAATGTTTTATATAAACTCGAGTTATAGACTATGTCCTGCTCTACAAATTTTGTCCTCTCCAGCTCTCTATAGAAAGACGAAACTTACTGCCTGATGTAACGATTACTTAATGTGTGCTATTATGCAACAGTACTCAAGTATTGCAAGTGGTAGAGTATGGTAATGGAATGCAAGAATGGTGGTCAGGATGGGAAGCGTTAAAGGAAGGCCCACCAAATGCACAGTTTGTCCCCTAATTTGTTGAATTATATTGAAGAGAACATCCACTGTCGCAGCAACATACGAGGAAGAATCATCTCTTGGATTATTGTGTTCAGAGGCCCTTGACTGAATGAGAATAACCAACCCATTCCAAATCACATGCCACTTGTAGCCACCATCGTGCAGGGCTGAACTACAGAGACAGAAATATGGCTACCATCACTTTTCTATGAAATGCACATTTTACATCTTCATGTAATTCTTAAGCCCCTGCAAATACCAGACAAAATGAAAAATTAAACTAGGTGTGAATGGAAGCATGCTAGGGTGATCGTTATATACTAGTACCCTAAATAATCTGTTGACCTCTTCATTTAAAGTAAGAAAGTGAGCTATATAAAAGTCATCTTCATATAAATCTACACGACTACTCCCCAACTGACACAAGAGTTCCTGGCAGAGGGTCTGCCAGCCATCTTCAGATATTTCTCTACTGTTCTAGTTTTGAGCAGCACATAAGGAAAATGAACCCTTAAATTTTTCTCTGAAAGCTCTGATATGTTATTTTATGATGGTGATCATTTCTCACAATGCAAGTTGGAGCCACAAACTGTTTTTGAATTCGAAGAAAAAGTTGTGACTGAAATGCGGGGATAAGATCTCTCCACAAAGTCCAACGCTTTTATTTTAATTATTGCCATCCCCTTAATACAAGAACTGCCATTCTTTGAAATTTTTGGTATCCTCCCTCAACCCTGTCTGATATACTGTGCAGTAATACTCCTGAAGAGGATGGATAAGCAAGGTGTAGGGAATCTTTATAGCAGAACTGCTGCATCTTCCAATTGTTCTGCCAGTACATCCTCATCTTTGAATCGCTTTCCTCACAACAATATCTATGCGATCAATCCATTTAAAGTTATTCATAACTGTAATCTCAAAGTATTTTGATGAATTAAAAGGTTTCAGATTTGTTTTTTCGTATAACCAATATTTAATGGATTCCTTTTATTACTCATTTAGATGACCTCACACTTTTCCTTATTTATGGTCACATTCTAAATCATGCAGATATCCTGTCTGAATCATTGAGCAATTGGTTTTAATCTACTGATGACTTTATTAGACAGTAAATGACAGCTTCATTTGCAAACTATCTAAGAGGACTGTTCACATTGTCTCCTAAGTCGTTTATATGATTTAGGAATAGCAGAAGGCCCATAACACTTCCTAAGGGAATGGGAGACATAACTTCCATTTTACTCTATGATTGTCTGTCATTTACTATGAGCTGTGGCTACTGATTAGGAGCCGCTTCTGACAAACGATTTCGAAAGCCATCTGGAAATTAATAAATATGGAATCAGTTTCATATCCCTTGTTGATAGCACCCATTGCCTTGAGGAAATAAAGAGTTAGTTGTGGTACACAAGAATGATATTTTCTGTATTCATTCTATGAGTCAACAGATTGGTTCCTCCAAGGTTAGTTAGCTAGTTACTTAGGTGTTTGTTGAATAGCTCTTCTAAACGATTCCTTTATTGAAATGATTTGGAATGAGTCAGTTTATGGGATGTGTGTACAGGAGTAGTGTTAACATTAATGAGCACATTATCATTTGATTCCTCCTTATGCAATGCAACCAGATTTTAAGGGGGAAATTCTTCAGTGGATCGAAGGAGTTGTCCAGGAGAAATGATTTTCAATTAGATTGAAAACTTGCATTGCTACCTATCAGACATTTCATGTTATTGGAGAAATGATCAAAAATTTTTATTGTGCTTATCAAACCCTCTATTAGCCCCTGACAGCTTTAACATCGGTTAATAAATGTCATTTTTCCCTACATTGATGTGGCTATGTACACCACTGTTCTGAAATTGTGATGGGTTATTTACAACGATTTCTAATAGTGGGTATATGATGGCGCAGTTAGGATGCCTAGCTCCTTGAAGAAGTAACTACATGATGTCTGTGGATGAATACCACATATAATTCTTACAGCTAGCTTTTGTGTAGTCAGTATTTTCTTTATTCTGTACGACATTATTGAGTGGAAAATATGCAAAATACGTCAAGAGGTTGATACTTTTTCCCAAAATTAGCAATTATACTAAGAGGAAAAATAGCTGAACTTAATTTTGTGTGGACCTTAGTAATATGTGTCTTCCAGTTCAAATTTTCATTGATATGTACATACTAACAATTGGAGCATTCTCTACTATTTACTGACTCCTGCTCATGTGCTATAGCAACAGTTGTTATGACTATTTTTTGGACAGAACTGAATGTAGTGCGTTTCTGCTAAATATAGGGAGAGTCCGTTTTCAGAGAACCACATTCCTTGAAAATACCATTTACTAACTTTTCGGTTGCTTTCTCGCTAATGGCATTTATTATAACACTAATATTGTCTACAAAAAGTACCTGATTTTCTTATAGAACGCTATGTGGAAGGTCGTTCACATATATAAGGAATAAGAGTGGACCTAAAATTGAACCCTGTGGGACTCCCTTTGTGATTTAATTTTATACCAGTACATAAAATTTTCTCCCTTTTTGTCATTGTCTGAATTATATAGCACAACCTTTTACATCCTGTTTGTGAAGTATGACTGAAACCAGCAGTGTGTAAAGCCATCAATTTCAGAAAACTAGAGCTTCTTTAAGAGAGTGTTATGATCTGCTTAATCGATGGCCGTGGAGAGATCACAGGAAAATACCAGCTGCCGACATATTATTATTTACTTTTATTTTTATTATTAGAATTCAAATATTCTAAGACAGTAAACTATGTTCCAAAATCCTGATGCAAATTGATGTCAGTGATATAGTCTTCATCAGATTACTCAGATTTCCTTTACTGAGCCCTGATGTGACCTGTGCCACTTTCATCGTTCTAGCGATTGTATATAGTTGCTAAGTATTCTTTTATTGTCAGTGTACTCTAAAAGGAACCTAATTCATATGTTATCTGGCCTGGAAGACTTCCTTTTATTAAGCAGCATCTCCACAGTGAGGGTATCTACTAAGTTACTCGTGTTGACAGCTGTTCCTGATTGTAATTCTGGAATATTTACTTTGTCTTCTCCGGTGAAGAAATTCCGGAAAACTATGTTTAATAACTCCACTGTAGTGGCGTTGTCACCGGGAATATTACAACCGCTTTCGCGGAGTGTGCCTGGTAGCTGGTGTACTGTAAGTAGGACCAAAATGTATCTGGATTCTCCGTCTGATTTAGAGACAGAGTTCCGTCGTGGAAGCTATCAAAAGTATATCGCATTGAAGTCCGCAACAATTTTCCAGCTTAGGTAAAACACTGCCACCACTGGAGCTTTTGTGTTCTTTTAAATTTGCCACGATTTATTCGTTGCTACTGCAATATAGTTCTGTCCTTCTTTGTGTACCAAGAGTAATCAGTACCATATTTTATTAATTTATTCGGTATGAAACTCTCAATCGCCGCCGATACTATTTCTCTGAATTTAAGCCACATCTGGTCTACATATGATCATCCATTTACATCTACGTGTTTACTCTGCTATTCACAATAAAGTGCCTGGCAGAGGGTTCAGTGAACCACCTTCATGCTGTCTCTCTACCGTTACACTCTTAACGGCACGCGGGAAAAACGAGCACTTAAATTTTTCTGTGCGAGTCCTGATTTCTCTTATTTTATCGTGATGATCATTTCTCCCTATGTAGGTGGGTGCCAAAAGAATGTTTTCGCAATCGGAGGAGAAAACGTGATTGAAATTTCATGAGAAGATCTCGTCGCAACGAAAAACGCCTTTGTTTTAATGATTGCCACTCCAATTCAAGTATCATGTCTGTGACACTATCTCCCCTATTTTGCGATAATACAAAACAAGCTGCCCTTCTTTGTACTTTTTCGATGACATCCGTCAGTCCCACCTGATGCGGATCCCACACCGCACAGCAGTACTCCAGAATACAGCGGACACGCGTAGTGTAAGCAGTTTCTTTGGTAGACCTGTTGCACCTTCTAAGTGTTCTGCCAATGAATCGCAGTCTTTGGTTTGCTCTATCCACAATATTATCTATGTGATCGTTCCAATTTAGGTTATTTGCAATTGTAATCCCTAAGTATTTAGTTGAATTTACATCCCTCGCTTAATAGAAATTTAGCTGATTTCTTTTAGTATTCATGTTAATAACTTCACACTTTTCCTTATTCAGGGTCAATTGCCACTTTTCGCACCATACAGGCATCTTATCTAAATCATTTTGCAAGTCGTTTTGATCATCTGATGACTTAAAAAAACGGTAAATGACAGCATCATCTGCAAACAATCTACGACGGCTACTCAGATTGTCTCCTATGTCGTTAATATAGATCAGGAACAATAGAGGGCCTATAACACTTCCTTGGGGAACGCCGGATATTACTTCTGTTTTCCTCGATGACTTTCCGTCTGTTACTACGAACTGTGACCTTTCTGACAGGAAATCACGAATCCAGTCGCACAACTGAGGCGATACTCCGTAGGCACGCAGTTTGGTTAGAAGACGCTTGTGGGGAACGATGTCGAAAGCCTTCTGGAAATCTAAAAATATCGAATCAATTTGACATCCCCTGTCGATAGCACTCATTACTTCGTGAGTATAAAGAGCTAGTTGTGTTGCACGAGAACGATATTTTCGAAATCCGTCCTGACTATATGTCAATAAATCGTTTTCTTCGAGCTACTTCGTAATGTTCGAATACAGTATATATGTTTTAAAACCCTACTGCAAATCGACCCTAGTGATATAGGCCTGTAATTGAGCGGATTACTCCTACTTCCCTTTTTGGGTATTGGTGTGACTTGAGCAATTTTCCAGTCTTTAGGTACGGATCTTTCTGTGAGCGAGTGGTTGTATATTATTGCTAAATATGGAGCTCTTTTATTTGAGAGGAACATGACTGGTATACAATGTGGACCGGAGGCCTTGCCTTTATTTAGTGATTTAAACTGCTTTGTTACACCGAGGATATCGACCTCTATGTTTCTCATCTTAGGAGTTGTTCTTGATTGGAATTCAGGAATATTTTCTTTGTGTTCTTTGGTGAAGCAGTTTCGGGAAACCGTGTTTAACAACTCTGCTTTAGTGGCACTGTCACCAGTGACTTCACCGTTGTCATTGCACTGTGAAGGTATTGATTGCGTCTTGCCACTGGTGTGCTTTATGTATGACCAGAATCTCTTTGGGTTTTCTGCCAGATTTCGAGACAGAATGTCGTTGTGGAAATTATTAAAAGCATCTCGCATTGAAGTAGGCGCTATATTTCGAACTTCCGTAAAACTTTGCCAATCTTGGGGATTTTGCTTTCTTTTAAATTTGGCATGCTTTTTTCGTTGCATCTGCAACAAAGATCTGGCCCGTTATGTGTACCATGGGGGATCAGTACCATCACTTATTAATTTATGTGGTATATATCTCTAAATCGCTGTTGATACTATCTCTTTGAAAACATTCCACATCTTTTCTACACTTACATGATCAGATCGGAAGGAGTAAAGACTGTCTCTTAAAAAGGCGTTAAGAGCATTTTTATCAGCTTTTTTAAATAGATATACTTTGCGTTTCTTTTTGATGGTTGTAGAGGTTACGGTATCAGCCTAGCAGCAACTGCCTTGTGGTCGTTAATCCCTGTATTCGTCACAACACTCGCTATTTGTCCAGGATTATTTGTTGCTGAAATGTCAAGAATGCTTTCGCAACCATTTACGCTTCGAGTGGGCTCATGAACTAATTGTTCAAAATAATTTTCTGAGAAAGAGTTCAGTACAATTTCGGATGATGTTTTATGCCTGCCGCCGGCTTTAAATGTGTAATTTTTCCAGCATATCGAGGGTAGATTGAACTCACCACCGACTATAATTGTATGAGCGGGGTACTTATTTGAAATGAGACTCAAGTTTTCTCTGAACTGTTCAGCAACTATGTCTTCTGAGTTGGTTCGGTAAAACGATCCAGTTAATAGTTTAGTCCGATTGTCAGGTATAACCTCTACCCATACTATTTCACAGGAACTATCTGCTTCAATTTCGCTACAAGGCAAACTACCTCTGACAGCAATAAATACTCCACCACCAACTGTATTTAATCTATCCTTCCTGAACACTGTTAGATCGGTTGAAAAAATTTCGGCTGAACTTATTTCCAGCTTTAGCTAGCTCTATATTTGAGTGCTTTCTATCAGGGCTTGGAGCTCTGGTTCTTTTCCAACACGGCTACGACATTTTACTACAACAATACCAATCTTACTGTGTTTTACCCTCCCACTTTTAGACTGACGCCCCTTCTGTGGTTCCCTGAGACACTCTAACCTATAAAACTGCCCAGTCCCTTCCACACAGCCCCCGCTACCCGCGTAGCCACCTCCTGTGTGTAGTGGACTCCTGACCTATTAAGCAGAACCCGGAAACCCACCACCCGATGGCGCAAGTCAAGGAATCTGCAGCCTACACTGTCACAGAATCGCCTGAGCCTCTGATTCAGACTCTCCACTCGGACTTTGCACCAAAGGACCACAGTCGGTTCTATCGACGATGCTGCAGATGGTGAGTACCGCCTTCATCTCTGAATTAAGACTGGCAGTCTTTACCATTTCCGCTAGCCGCCCGAAACCAGACAGAATCTGCCCCGATTCAAAGCGACACACGTCATTTGTACCGACATGAGCCACCACATGCAGTTGGCCGCACTCTGTACTCTTCATAGCATCCGGAAGCACCCTTTCCACATCCGGAATGACTCCCCCTGGAATGCACACGGAGTGCATACAGGCTTCCTTGCCCACCTTGGCAGCCATGTTTCTAAGGGGCCCCATTACGTGCCTAACGTTGGAGCTCCCAACTACTAACTAACCCATGCTCTGTGAATGCCCAGACTTTGCGGGCCGAGAAGCTTCCTCTAGAACAGGGTGCACGACTGCATCCGGCTCAGAGACATCGTCATCCACAGATAACGCCTGAAACCTGTTCGTCAAACGAACCGGGGAGGCCCTACAATCGGCCCCTCGGAAAGTTTTTCGCTGCCTGTCAGACTCTGGAATGATCTCCCACTCGACCACGGGTGAGGGGCCAATCTCAGTGCAGGCAGTACCCGGGGCGGCCACAGCAGTGGAACGATTGGAGGACACGTGGGACGTGCTCGATGTCCCTTGCATCCCCGCGTGCGATCCCCCACAGTGATGCCCCCTGGCAGCAGCCTCAAGCTGTGTGACGGAAGCCAACGCAGCCTGGAGCTATGAGCGAAGGGTCGCCAGCTCAGCTCCCATCTGTACACAACAATCACAGTTCCTATCCATTACTGCACTCCTCCTGTTTGAAGCTCGTAAAAATATGTAACAAGCGAACGTTTGTTAGTCTAGAAGGAATGGTGACTGTGTCTTAGAACGTGTCATTCAAATTTTTATCTGCTTTTTGTAAATAGATATATTTTGCGTTTAATTCTGGAAGATTTGGAGGTTGCGGTGACCAGTCTCGCTATAACCACCCAGTACCTTCCACACAGTCCCCACTACCCGCGTATCCGCCTCCTGTGTGTGTAGTGGACTCCTGACCTATTAAGCAGAACCCGGAAACCCTACACCCAATGGTATACATCACGATGTTATTTATTTTTCCAGGATTATGTTTTCATAAGGTGTCAAATACGTTTTCGCAACCATTACACTTCGAGTGGGTTCCAGAACTAATGGCTCCAAATAATTTTCGGAGAAAGCATTTAGTACTATTTCTAAGCATGTTTTATACCTACTACCGCGTTTGATTTTGTATTTTCACCAGTCGAGGGTAGACTGAAGTCACCACCAAACGTAGTTGTAAAAGCCAAATACCCATTTGATGCCGGCCGTGGTGGCCGAGGGGTTCTAGGCTCTTTAGTCTGGAACCGCGCAACCGCTACGGTCGCACGCTCGAACCCTGTCTCGGGCATGGATGTGTGTGATGTCCTTCTGTTAGTTAGGTTTAAGTAGTTCTAAGTTCTAGGGGACTGATGACCTCAGATGTTAAGTCCCATAGTGCTAAGAGCCATTTGAATTATTTTTTGAGTTTCCTAGTAGTTCAGAAGACAATTAAAAACCAAATTGACTAGTCGTTCATTCTACAAATTACCAGAGTCAGGGACTGAAAACTCCTCTTAGCAGTGTGCCAAGTAGAAATTTTCGTTGTAGAACTTTATGACTAGTAGCAGAACTATGGTTCAAAATGGTTCAAATGCCTCTGAGCACTATGCGACTTAACTTCTGAGGTCATCAGTCGCCTAGAACTTAGAACTAATTAAACCTAGCCTAAGGACATCACACACATCCATGCCCGAGGCAGGGTTCGAACCTGCGACCGTAGCGGTCGCTCGGCTCCACACTGCAGCGCCTAGAACCGCACGGCCACTCCGGCCGGCGCAGAACTATGTACATAGGCCTCTGTTATAGATATTGGTAACAATTTGATTTGAAAAGTAGCTGTGCACTATTAAGCTGCTAGTAAGGGGCAAACAGCAGCAAAAAACTATGTAACTGAGAAATCAGCTATTTTTTCAAAGTAGCGAAGCTCTAATTACTTAGTTTACATTTAGGTGGCAGAAGCACAAACCGCATTAAGCGCTATAGAGGCAGAATAGTGTTATTCAGTGCAAATGCTAAGTTGCTAAGAATTTCTTCTCTATTGTTATCTGTACCTAGACATATTCCACATCCTTGATCCTACTCCCTCTTGCTGAGGTCTGCGTAACAAAACAGAGTGAATTACAATATCGAATACAGCTTGTACAGATACGTACGTACCATATATTTCAAAACTGTCACCTATTCTTTACAGCAGTGGCGTATAAAAAGAGAAAAAAATGTAATTTGGAATCAAATTTGTGTTTTGGCACAAACTCACTGCTGTAGCGCAGCGCGTTATTGTCGAAGCAGGCCAATAAATTAAGCGCTGGCTCAGGTGACTGCTGTAAGTTTGTGGTATGCATCCTGGTCCGAGATATGAACCTGGCACGGCGCCAGGCAGTCTGTGTGGTTTTTACACCGGTGTGCCGTGAATACAAATGAGCAGCTAAGCGCTCTGTCTCCGCTCGCATCATGGCTGCTACGCAGTTCCTGGCGAATGGCGCATCGTCCTTCGGCAGATGCGGATGGGTGACTTCATCCTCGTTTTTACTACCACTATTTGCCATTTACAAATCAAACCATCGTCAATGATACTAATATTTGCTAACTATACCTGACGAAAAATAATAAAATGCAATAACACAGACACGTATCCAAGTTCGTTACTGCTATGTTGGTCGACAAGAAGTTATCTGATCGAAATCCCAATCATCATCATCATAATCATCAGTGTTATGCCAAAAGGCAGGTTTTCACATGGTAGTTCTCCAGGCTGTCCGGTCTTCTGCCATCCTCTTCAGGTCTGCATAATGTCCTCTTCCCTTTATGTCGTCTATCATCTTGTACTCGTTCTTCCTCTCAGTCTTCTCCCACAAACCAATCCTTCCAAAGCATTTGCTAGCAATCACTCCCTCCTCAATGAATGTCCCAACTAGTTCTTTTTCCTTTCTGTTACAACCTTCAGCAGACATCTTCTCTCACCAAACCAACTCACTCCAGACAAAACATTTGCTAAGCATTTTCCTGAGGCCTTAATCTAATTTGCCACATAAGAGTCTCCTCTTTCTGTTGAATGCCTCCTTCGCTATGGCAATTCGAGTTTTCACCTCCTGGTGACATCTGAAGTCTTCAGTTATTGTGCTTCTAAGATATTTAAATGCACTTACTTGCCTAATGAATGATTGTCCTATCTTAATATTGGACAGTCTACATCTTGTAGTGATGGCCATATTCTTTGTTTTTGCTGTGTTTATTTGCATACCATATTCCACATAAGCTTCATTCAGATCTTTCAGCATGTCATTCACTGTCTACTCACTTTCTGCCACTAATACCATGTCATCGGCAAATCTTATACATTTTATTCTCTTTCCACCAATGCATATTCCTCTTTTCCCATCTAAGCCTTTCGCAATAATCTCTTCAAGGTATCCATTAAATAACAGTGGGGTAAGGTAACAACCTTGTCTAACACCTCGTCCAATGCTGCTTCCTTCTGATATTTCGTTTCCAATCCTTATCCTTACTTTCTGTTGTAAATATAGATTCTGTATCAGTCGTCACTCTTTCCAATCTATTCCTTTCCTCTTCAAAATATCCATCAGCTTGTTCCACTGAAATCTGTCAAAAGCGTTTTCAAAATCTATAAAAACAGTAAAGATGTCTGTACCTTTTTCCATATATCTTTCCCCTATAGTTCTTAACAGGCCCATAGCATCTCTTGTTCCTTTTCCTCTTCTAAATCCGAACTGCTCTTCTGCAATCCCTCTATCCAGCTTGCCATATAGCCTTCTGTTCAACACTCTCAGCAAGACTTTAGCTGCATGAGAAATTAGACTGATGGTGAGATGCTCTTCACATTTTTCAGTGTTTCTCTTTTTCTCTACTGGTATCATAAAGGTTACAAGGAAGTCCTCAGGCCATTCCCCTTTGTCATATATCCCAATAGTGGAAGAAATATTTCATCATTAACAGTTCAGAGAGGCTTTCAGTTCCAGATCATCAGCCAGTGTGCAAATATCCCAGGTCAAGGGACTGACCTCTCAGCAGTGAGAGTTTAAACATGCGACACTGTTGTCGGTAATGGTGTTAACGTTCGATGGGCTGTCTAATGTAGTAACATATGTTATCTGCTGGCAGTGGATTTATGGCAGAAACCTGCAACTTACACGTTAGATTTATCTATGTGCACATCTCTTGGATTATTGTAAGTCTGCTATTGTATAACTACTGTATGTATTTGTGTGTCATAATAAGTTTCTTTTATACATAAATTTTTCATTCGGCACTTTATTTAGTTTGACGAGATCGAGCGTGATCTGTCGAAATTATCACAGAAATTATTCACCTATTTGGTATTTGGTATTAGATATCTTACAACAAGCAGTATTACGTTGACAATTAATAATAAAAAACAATAAAATATATAGTTTAAAACGTGTTCTTAACTGCGGACGACATTTTACACGCTTTATTAGCGGCTATGTGGAATAGGAGGATTTCTATGTGGCCTAATCAGTACATACATACATAAGGAAACACATATTGTGGTTCTGCGGCAGCAGACAGCTGACTTAAGCAAATCTCAAAATACACTTGTGAAATGACAGCAACCGAAGACGATACGAAGACCTCGGATGTAAACAATGGTATGTGACAGTATAAGAGAAACAGCGTTATTGCATGTAAAACGCGATGTGCTTTATTCATATTAGCTGATAGCTTCAAGATCAACGGAAAGGTAGGAGCTCTAATTTCAGACGCTTGCTTGTGGCAGCTTAGGCAGGATATCTGCATGTAAACAGTGGTAATTGCTAACAATATCGCTGCCAGTAGTAGTAATGCGTCTGGTGTTAGTACCAGAAAATGCTTTTCAGACGCGATTTGTACGAATCTGAGGATGGTGTAGGCGAACGACACAGATAAATATCCTGAATATGTCCCTGAACGCAAATGCTCTTTAAGAGTTATTGCTTTTCAGATAAATGTGAAACTTTATTTAAGCGAGTGAACAATATTATGTCCTTTACATCAGTTAACGTCAATTAACGTGACAGGGAGACTGCATAAATGTTAAGAACCATCCTTAACACTGTTTACATGCTGCAGTAACGTCTTTGCTAAAATTAATTTTATATTGTGTTCAACCTTGATTAATTTTTGAGGTTGTTTTACTTTATTATTGCAAATGTTGTTCGTGTAAATCCTAATATCAAATGGCTCTGAGCACTATGGGACTCAACTGCTGAGGTCATTAGTCCCCTAGAACTTAGAACTAGTTAAACCTAACTAACCTAAAGACATCACAAACATCCATGCCCGAGGCAGGATTCGAACCTGCGACCGTAGCGGTCTTGCGGTTCCAGACTGCAGCGCCTTTAACCGCACGGCCACTTCGGCCGGCTAAATCCTAATATCAAAACATGAAACAATTAGGATATTGTTTTTTAAGAAGTTTCACAATAATGTTTCCATAGATTGCCCAGCAAATAAACAGTGTTAAGACAGTACTAAACCATGTTAAGTGCATTCAGTTTGCATATTAAGGTATGATGAGCAGCAGATAGAAGAAGTGGACAGTGTTAAATTCTTGGGATTACAGCTTGATAATAAATTCAACCGGGAAAAGCACACCACAGAACTGCTGAAGCGTCTTAACAAATCTCTATTTGCAATGCGATTTGTGTCAGACGTAGGGGATATAAAAATGAAAAAGCTGGCATACTATGCGTACTTTCATTCCATAATGTCATATGGGATTATTTTTTGGCGTAATTCATCAAGCCAAGCTAAAGTTTTCTGGGCACAAAAATGTGCAGTAAGATTTATATGTGGTGTGAACTCAAGAACATCCTACAGAAGCCTGTTTAGGGAACTAGGGATACTAACTACTGCTTTCCAGTAATTTATTCCTTAATGAAATTTGTCATTAAAAATATATCACTTTTTCAGACCAACAGCTCAATTCATGGAATCAATACTAGAAATAAGAATAATCTTCACAAGGATTTTAAGTCACTTACTCATGCACAAAAAGGTGTGCTTATTCAGGAACACACATTTTCAATAACTTGCCAGCAGCCATAAAAAGCTTAACAACAAATGAAATTCAGTTTAAGACAAGCCTAAATAATTTATTGGTGGCCAACTCCTCCTACTCCATTGATGAATTTCTCAGTAGAACCAACTGATTTGTGTGTGTGTGTGTGTGTCTGTATATACAGGGTGTTACAAAAAGGTACGGCCAAACTTTCAGGAAACATTCCTCACACACAAAGAATGAAAATATGTTATGTGGACACGTGTCCGGAAACGCTTACTTTCCATGTTTCTCTTCAAATCACATTAATCATGGAATGGAAACACACAGCAACAGAACGTACCAGCGTGACTTCAAACACTTTGTTACAGGAAATGTTCAAAATGTCCTCCGTTAGCGAGGATACATGCATCCACCCTCCGTCGCATAGAATCCCTGATGCGCTGATGCAGCCCTGGAGAATGGCGTATTGTATCACGCCGTCCACAATACGAGCACGAAGAGTCTCTACATTTGGTACCGAGGTTGCGTAGACAAGAGCTTTCAAATGCCCCCATAAATGAAAGTCAAGAGGGTTGAGGTCAGGAGAGCGTCGAGGCCATGGAATTGGTCCGCCTCTACCAATCCATTGGTCACCGAATCTGTTATTGAGAAGCGTACGAACACTCCGACTGAAATGTGCAGGAGCTCCATCGTGCATGAACCACATGTTGTGTCGTACTTGTAAAGGCACATGTTCTAGCAGCACAGGTAGAGTATTCCGTATGAAATCATGATAACGTGCTCCATTGAGCGTAGGTGGAAGAACATGGGGCCCAATCAAGACATCACCAACAATGCCTGCCCAAACGTTCACAGAAAATCTGTGTTGATGACGTGATTGCACAATTGCGTGCGGATTCTCGTCAGCCCACACATGTTGATTGTTAAAATTTACAATTTGATCACGTTGGAATGAAGCCTCATCCTTAAAGAGAACATTTGCACTAAAATGAGGATTGACACATTGTTGGATGAACCATTCGCAGAAGTGTACCCGTGGAGGCCAATCAGCTGCTGATAGTGCCTGCACACGCTGTACATGGTACGGAAACAACTGGTTCTCCCGTAGCGCTCTCCATACAGTGACGTGGTCAACGTTACCTTGTACAGCAGCAACTTCTCTGACGCTGACATTAGGGTTATCGTCAACTGCACGAAGAATTGCCTCGTCCATTGCAGGTGTCCTCGTCGTTCTAGGTCTTCCCCAGTCGCGAGTCATAGGCTGGAATGTTCCGTGCTCCCTAAGACGCCGATCAATTGCTTCGAACGTCTTCCTGTCGGGACACCTTCGTTCTGGAAATCTGTCTCGATACAAACGTACCGCGCCACGGCTATTGCCCCGTGCTAGTCCATACATCAAATGGGCATCTGCCAACTCCGCATTTCTAAACATTGCACTGACTGCAAAACCACGTTCGTGATGAACACTAACCTGTTGATGCTACGTACTGATGTGCTGTAGAGCAATGAGTCGCATGTCAACACAAGCACCGAAGTCAACATTACCTTCCTTCAATTGGGCCAACTGGCAGTGAATCGAGGAAGTACAGTGTGGTGTCACCGCCAGACACCACACTTGCTAGGTGGTAGCTTAAATCGGCCGCGGTCCGTTAGTACATGTCGGACCCGCGTGTCGCCACTGTGAGTGATCGCAGACCGAGCGCCACCACACGGCAGGTCTCGAGAGACGGACTAGCACTCGCCCCAGTTGTACGACGACGTTGCTAGCGACTACACTGACGAAGCCTTTCTCTCATTTGCCGAGAGACAGTTAGAATAGCCTTCAGCTAAGTTAATGGCTACGACCTAGCAAGGCGCCATTTGTAACATTGCATGTATCTAAAGAGCCTCACTTGTATCGCCACAATCTCCAGATGTCTCATCAAGAACGATGTATACAAAGGATGGATTAAAGTTAAGTATTTTAGAAGCTACGTACTTTTCTTTATAGCATTCATTACGTATCCTGTTTCAGACCTCACTCCATCCTTCGTGAGTTAGCGCGTGCATCTTGGCCGCCTCTTTCAATTAGTGTGCGTAGTGTTGGCAAGTCTGCCGACACTACATACAGTACATACTGACGAAACTAAAATGACCTCTAACATGGAAATTAGCGCTTCCGGACACATGTCCACATAACATCTTTTCTTTATTTGTGTGTGAGGAATGTTTCCTGAAAGTTTGGCCGTACCTTTTTGTAACACCCTGTATATATAAGTACAATATAACTTCTGCACCATTTCAGTGCAGTAATGTGTTTATTGTAAATAAGTATTGTAGTAGTTCTATTACATGTTTATTACCTTATAAATAAAAAAGAACTATTTTATTTTAAATTCAGTGCATTAGTGTTTGTAAAATTATTCTTTCAGATAGTGTTCATTAAAATAATGACGATCGTTGCAGTTGGGATCTGTGGAAGGTACGTTAGCTTATTTGTTTCAGTTGTAAATATTTGTCATGTATTATTGTTTTTCTGACATGTTCCACATCCTGGAGGACCGTCTCACTACGGATCAATTGGAATGAAAGTAAATCTAATCTAATCTAAAAGTGCGTATTGACGAATTTTTAAGAATTACAATTTTTATGCATTTATCATTTTAAAAGTAAATCGTCGCCATAGATATATGTGATAACAGTGACTTAACGAAATAAAAAAACTTAAGAGAGGACAAGCTACTCTCTCACCTATTTTTTGCATATGGAAAATTATTAAAGATTTTATTACGACCTGACGCACCTTGAGCGAGACTCCAGAAAGTTAACAGCCTGAGCAGACGTTGATGGAGCCTGGTAGGGCGCTTAAAGCATGAGGTATTTTTGTCACTCGTAGCTCATAGAAACGGCTTGTTGGGAGTTGAAAGCAATTGGTGGCGAGACCATCTCTTAGTAAATCTTGCTGGACAGGCCCACAGCCGTACAGGGCAGAAAGGGCAGCCCCTCGTCGACACAGGGCTCCCTCCAGCAGTACATGCCACAGTGCAAGCAGAAGGCTGGGCAGGGGCGACAGTCTAAAGGAACGCGTCTACCCAGTGGAGTCGTAAACCAGGCATTGTGTGCAGACCCATGCGCAATAAAAATTCACATGTTTTCGTGTTTGCCAATATTGCAAGTAGGCCAGTGAACCTCTTCCCTCAGCCGTCTCTGTTGTATAAGAAAACTCTGGCATCTGAGACACATTTAGAGATAGAATCTTTATTACACCTCATAGCTAGGACTAACAGGCTCCAGGGCACAAACGGTTTAGATAAAGTTCGCATGGCCTGTCATTAGTCTTACAATGAGTTTAGTCTGTCTCCTGTTCAAGCCCAGGATCCAGGATTACAGAACTTCTCTTAAAACACAACTTTGGCATCATTAGTTCACAATGTTTTTGTTTCTGTATCGTAGTCCAATATTTTACATGCTGCTTTCTGATCCAACTACGCAGTTTTGATTTAACCATCGGCTTAATATGGTTAGGACAGGTTCAGGTCCAATAAATGCAGTTGTCACACCTGTCCTGACCAGCCCATCAGTTGTTCATTGCCACTACCCCTGAGTGACCAGAGCGCCACAGCAGATTTACCCTGTTGCTTTCGCCTAGTCTCAGAGTTTTGTGGCATTCCGAAACGATCTGTAATCCCGTTACAGGGGCTGATAGAGATTTCAGAGCTGCTTGGCTGTCTGAATAGATGTTGAAGCTACGATCTTCCAAGCGCCTACGCATTTTCTGCTCCGTGCATGCTCTGATAGCGGATATTTCCGCCTGGAATTCCATGGCCAGCTTCCCTAGAGAGACTGCGAGTCTAGTTCAGGCTGTAACTCGTGTACTCCGACCACAGTGCATTCGTCCGTTTACGACCCGTCAGTAAATGGGACAGCACGGTGTCGTGATTCGTTCTTCCACTGCTCCCTACTTCCAACTGTTACACTGAAAGGTTTATTGAAGCAGCTGTATAGTCAGCTGCATTTCCCCTACTATTACTACATTTACGATGTTCCCTGTAGTGGCGTGGGATTCCTAAAGGTATACAGTTATTTCCAGTTTTTAGTCTGTGTGCCTCTCTGTGGCTACCCAGTTTAACCCACAGGTGTAATGAATGCTTGTTCAGTATGCTCTCCATCTCAGCAGTGGGTGTGCTGTTAGTTCCGCCTCTAAGACTAAGCAGGCCAATTTCTGCACCTTGTCTACTTAGCAATCACCTTTGCTCCAGCATATTGTAGCCCCATAAATTATCGTAGTGCTGTATACGCAGTACATACCTTTGGGGTCTAAACCCTAGTTCTTTCCATAGGCTCTTCTAGTGCTTATAAGAGTATCTTTCGCCGTGGGATATACATACTTTATGTGAGGGGTCCATGATATTTCTGCATCCAGGGTTATCCCTAAATACTTCACTAACACCTCTACAGGTAGAGTTTGATCGAGAACCTTAAGATTCCAGTACGTGTGCTGGAAGTGCTTTCACGTCAATGTTAGCATAACAGTATTCTTTGACTGACCCCTAGGTCCTGTTTCCCGCACCAGTTTTGCACAATGTTCTAACAATACTAGCAAACAGCTCTCACAGTTCTAGTAAATCTGCCAAGTATTAACATAAGTCGTCTACGTATCCTTGGCGAAAGTAGCCTCTAGTATTTAGCTCTACAATGAGTTCATTTACCACTAGGTTCCACAGTCGTGTGGACAAAACCCCTAATTGCAGACACCCTCTGGTGTTAATCTTCAATTTTTACCTTGTCGTTGTGGCTTTCTTCTGATCAACGTGGTCTTAATCCACCTACATCGGTAGTCTCAATGCGAAACTTCTGCAGCTCTAAACATGGCTTCTCGATATCCAGGAAGACGAAGAGAGCAATTTCCTGAAAGTGTAGGACTTTTCCAGCTTTCGGGACGAGTTGCTGAAGTACCGTTTCAGAAGATTTCCCTCGTTGATATACCAGTTGGTCTACATCTAGAGAAATCTCAGTCTCGTTTCCATAACGTTCATATTAATCATTTTTTCTGATGTCTGTAAGAGAAAGGAAGACAGACTGAACGGTCTTGCTATGATCAATTCTCTGTTCATGGCTTCGGAATACAAACAACTCTCACCGCCCTCTAAGCATTAGAAATCATTTCTGCTTCTAAGACAGCAACAAACAGCCAACATAAGGATCTAATTAAACTCTCTCCTGCTTCTTGTAGTAGAACTGGAAAGAATCCGTCTGGAAATGCTCACTTGAAAGACTAAACTATTTTTGAAATCAGCACATTCTCTGACAGTAGTTTTCCTGCAGTATTCAGGATCTCCAGACTGCTTTCGAGTAAAAAGTTGAAGTTGTTACTCACGTCTGCTGTTGAGGAGTAGGACATTAGATTTTAACGTCCCGTCGACATCTAAGTCATTAGAGACGAAGCAGAAGCACGGAGTACGGAAGGATGGGGAAGGAAATCGGCCGTGCGCTTTCCAAAGGGACCATCCTCGAATTTGCCTGGAGAAATTTAGAGAAATCACGATAAACCTAAATGTGGATGACCTGACGAGGATTTGAACCACTGCCCTGCTGAATACGAGTTCAGTGGGCTAGCAACTCCTCTGCAGTTGGTGGCGCTGCTTCTCCACACGACTTTGTGGACAGTGACTTCATTATCAACCACCAGTTGTTCGTTTTGCTGTCTACCAGTTCTCCTCACTTCCTGTAAAGGAGGAGTTCTGTCGCTCTAAGAAATTTGTGGAGAATAAAACTGCCCACCTGTTTATTTACTCACGTTGTTTCGTCCCGATGCACACTAAGTCCCTCGAACAAAAGTCCGCCATCAGGATGAATGAAATTCAATTTTTGACATAAATGCATGTTCTGGAGTACTTCAGATTTCTAGCATAAATCAACTTACCTCCAGTTCCTACGAGGCCTCAAACGCATCCCTTACATAAACAGCGTTGATCAGACCACGTCCATCTCCTGTCTTTCCATAAGACGACGCAGGGCGGCAGAGCGTGAAACACCCCCACAAATATTTTCAATTGGATGTCCTCTGGCTCTGTCTGAGATTGCAAGGACCACATTGAAAGGATTTAAGCTGTAAAAATTATCAGGAGGCAAATAGTGCGTCGTACCATTAACAGATAAACTCACGGTCTATTTTAGTCATCTGTCTTCTGACAGGTTTGATGCTGCCAACTACGAATTCCTGTCCTGTGCCAGTATTTTCATCTCAAAGTAGTACTTGCAACCTACGTCCTCAATTATTTGCTGGGTGTATTCCAATCTCTCTGTCTTTCTCTACAGTTTTTACCCTCTACTGCTCCGTGTCGTACCATAAAAGCTGTTCCCTGATATCTTAACAGGTGCCCTATCACCCTGTCCATTCTTCTTATCTGTGTTTCCTATAAATTCCTTCCCTCAAGGATTCTCCTGAGAACCTCCTCATTCCTTACCTTATCAGTCCACCTAATTCTCAACATTCATCTGTAGTATCATATCTCAAATGCTTCGATTCTTTTCTTTTCCGGTTTTCCCAAAGTCCATGTTTCATTACCCTGCAATGCTGAGCTCCGGAAATATATTCCTCAAATTAAGACCTATGTTTGATACTAGTAGACTTCTCTTGGTCAGGAATGCCCTTTCTGTCAGTGTTAGTTTGCTTTTTATGTCCTCCCCTCTCCGTCTGTCATGGGTTATTTTGCTGCCTAGGTAGCTAAATTCGTTCATCTACTTCTTGATTACCAATCCTGATGCTAAGTCTCTCGCTGTTCTCATTTCTGCTACTTCTCACCTACTTTCGTCTTTCTTCGATTTACTTTCAGTAAATGCTCTGCGTTAATTACACTGTCCATCCCAACAAACAGATCCTGCTACCTTGCTTCACTTCCACTGAGGATAGCAATGTCATCAATGTATCTTATCAGTGAAATCCCCTCACCTTTTATTTCCGTCATTGCTTCTGCGATGTATGGAATGAATAGTAGGGGCGAAAGACTACATCTCTGTCTTACACACTTTTTAATCTGTGCACTTTATTCATGGTCTTTCACTCTTATTGTTCCCTCTTGGATCTTGTGCATATTGTATATTATCCGTCTTTCCCTATAGCTTACCCCTATTTTTCTCAGAATTTCGAACATCTTGCACCATTTTACACTCATGCACCATTTTACACTCTTGCACCATTTTACACTGTCGCACACTTTTACAGGGTCAACAACTCCTATGAACGCGTCTTGATGTTTCTTCAGTCTTGCATCCGTTATCAACTGCTACGTCAGTATTGGTTGCCTGGCGCCTTTATCTTTCATAAAGCCAAATTGATGGTCAGCTACTAGATCCTCAATTTTCATTTCCATTATTTTGTACATTATTCTTGGCAGCAACTTGGCTGAAGCAGCTGTTAAGGTGATTATGCTAAAGTTCTCGCACTTGTCGGCTCTTGAAATCTTCGGAATTGTGTGGACGATGTTTTCCGAAAGTCTGATTGTATATCGCCAGTCTCATATACTCTACACACCAACGCGAATAACTGAATTGCCACTTCTGTAAGTTATTTTAAAACTTCCGTTAGAATGTTATCAATCCCTTCTGTATTATTCGATCTTAAGTGTTCCAAAGCGCTTTTGAATTCTGATTCTAATACTGGATCCCGTCTTTCCTGTCGACTCCCCCTCACAGAGGCCTTCAGTGTACCCTTTCTCTCCTCTCTCTCCTCTGCACTTAACTGTGGAATTCCAATTTGCAATCTTAATGTTACCACCATTGCTTTTAATTTCACCGAAGGTTGTTCTGACTTTTTATATGCTGAGTCAGTCTTTTCACAATCATTTCTTTTTCGATTTCTTCACATTTTCATGCAGCCATTTCGCCTTAGCTTCCCTGCGCTTCCTGTGTATTTCATTCCCAAGTGACCTGTACTTCTGTGTTCGTGAAATTCCCAGAAAATTTTGCGCTTCCTTTCTTCATCGATCAATTGAGGTATTTCTTCTGCTACCCACGGTTCCTTCGCAAGTTACCTTCCTTGTACCTACGTTTTTCTCTCCAGCTTCTGTAACTGCCCTTTCTAGAGATGTCCATTCCTCATCAACTAAATTGCCTACTGAGCTATTCATTATCGCAGTATCTATAGCCTCATAGAACTTCAGTCATATCTCTTCATTCCTTAGTCCTTCCGTATCCCAATTCTTTGCGCACTGATTCTTTATGGCATGTATGTTAAACTTAGGCCTACGCTTCATAATTCATAAATTGTGATATCATTTTATATCTTCTCCTGAGTAGGCCTTAGACTCCAATATCTGATTTCGGAATCTCTGTGTGACCAAGATGTAATCAAACTGGTATCTTCCTGCATCTCCCAGCCTTTTCCTGAGTATACCTCATAATCTATTGCAGAATTCAATTCGTCTTTTTCATCTCGCATTCTTACTACCAGGCCTTGACTCTCTAAGACTTTCTTGTGCTTCTTCCCCTACAAAGGCATTCCAGTCCGCCAAGACTACTAGACTTTCATCTCCCTTTACATACTGAGTCACCCGTTCAATACACCCGTATACTTTCTCTATTTATTCTACTTCTGCTTGCGACGTCGGCATATTTCCTTGAACTATTGTTGTCGGTGTTGGTTTGCTTTCGAATTTGACGAGAAAAATCCTATCATCCTATCACTGAACTTGTAATGTTTCAAAAAAAGAAAAAAATCCGACAGAAAATAGAGAAATGGCGACGGTGGATTATTGTTATAATTTTCGCGTACCTATCCCTTTGGGTGGGTTACATAAAATTCCCTACCCAACTTGAAGAAATGCCAGGTTCCACCAAATCTAAAGTATATGAGAGTATGTATTTTCACTTTCTGGCATCAATGACATCAGTTTTATTGCCGTGCGGCTTCTAAGGTAGTCTCGCAGATCTCATCCAGATTGGCTTCTTCTCCATACAGGTGCAAGATTCGACGTGCAAACAACAGACAATGCTAAATAGAAGTGGCAGTCTGGGAGAAAATTCAGTGCTGCGAAATAACAGAACATACAACGCCAGTCCATTCCATGTAAACAGAGCCCACACCATTTTGGAGCCAACGCCAGCATGCATAGTACGTTGTTGGCAATTTGGGTCCACGGCTTCATGGGGTATGCGCCACACTCGAATCCTAACATCAGCTATTACCAACTTTAATCGAGACGTATCGGACTAGGCCATGGTTTTGCAGCTGGCTAGTGTCCAATCGATCTGGTCACGGTCCCAGGAGAGGCGCTGCAGATGGTGTCGTGCTGTTAGCAAAGGCACTTGCGTCGGTCGTCTGCTGCCATTGCCCCTGAATGCCAAATTTCGCCGCACTGTCCTAACGCATCCGTTCGTCGTACGTCCATCATTAATTTGTGCCGTTATTTCACGCAGCGTTGGTACTCTGTCAGCACTAACAACTCTACGCAAACTCCGCTATTCTTGGTCGTTAAGTGAAAGCCATCAGTGACTGCGTCGTCTGTGGTGAGAGGTAACGCCTCAAATTTGATGTTCTCAGCACACTCTTAACACTGTGGATCTCAGAGATTGATTTCCCTAACTATTTCGTAAACAGAATGTCCCATGCGCCTATCTGCAACTGCCATTGCGTGTTCGAAGTCTGTTAATTACCGTCATGCGGCCGTAATCACCAGGAAACCTTTTCCCATGAACCACTTGAGTATAAATGACTGCCCTGTCAATGCACTGACCTTTTATACATTGTGAGCGCGATACTACATTTATCTGTATATCTGAATATTGCTGTTTCATAACATTTGTCACCTCAGTATATGGTGGCTGTTGTAAGTGCTGTTTTGGAATGTTCATTTTTATCGATAGTGTTAAAATGCCGCTGAGACAAATAAATGTTGTGAGAAAAGCACTTTCTTCGTGGATATTTTGAGTCCATCACCTTACCATTCCCAACAGCACCATAACATCAACCATTTCAAACTTCAATCTCAAATAACTACCGTAACTCTAGGCTGGCGGAAGCTACCAGTCTTCGATGAATATGAAACAATGACCTATTACTTTACATTCGAATTTTGTTTCGAAACTGAGTTTAACCGTGTGCCGTACCTGCACCGGAACGCAGGAAATTGCCTTTTGCGGGTAAGCGCTCAACTAAGCCACTACCTCTATTCAAGGAATCGGCGGAAGTAAGGCAGTGAGAAGGGGGCATTGACTCTGTTGGTAGAGCACTTGCATGTGAAAGGCAAAGGTGCCGGGTGCGAGTCACGGTCTGGCACCCGGATTTAATTTGCCAGGAAGTTACCATATCAGAGAACACTCCGATGCTGAGTGAAAATTCACTCTGTAAATCGTCTTTCCCCTTGAAAGTAAATTCCGCTGGTAGGCTAAGTAGTGCCTCTCGTTCCAAGGTAATCGTTTGGCTCCTACATCACATCCACAGTACTTCCGGGAGTACTCCCCTAACGAGAACGCGATACTTTGCAGTAATGTGCAAAAGATTTTTCTAAAACTACACTGAAGCGTCGAGGATTCTGATATAGGCATGCATATTCAGATGCAGAAATATGTAAACAGTCACAATTCGACACTATGGTCGGCAACTCCTATAAAAGACAACAAGTGTCTGGCGTATTTGTTAGATCGGTTACTGCTGCTAGAACGGCAGGTTATTAAGATTGAAGTGACTTTGAAGGTGGTGTTATAGTCGACTCACGAGCGATGGCCCACAGCATATTCGAGGTAGCAATGGAGTGGGGATTTTCCCGTACAACCATTTTACGAATGTACCGTGAATATTGCTGCAGATTCCAATGCTGGGCCATCAACAAGTGTCAATGTGCGAACCATTCAACGAAACATCATCGATATGGGCTTTCGGAGCTGAAGACCCACTCGTCTACCATTGATGACTACACAAGACAAAGCTTTACGCGTCGCTGGGCACGTCAACGCCGACATTGGACTGTTGTTGACTGGAAACATGTTGCCTGGTCGGACGATGGACGTGTACGGGCATGGAGAGAACCTCATGAATCCATGGACCCTGCATCTGAACAGGAGGACTGCTCAAGCTGGTGGAGGCCCTTTAGTGGTGTTGGGCGGGTGCAGTTGGAGTGATATGGGACTGTTGATACGTCTAAATACGACTCTGACATGTGGCACGTACGTAAGCATCCTGTCTGATCAGCTGCATCCATTCATGTCCATTGTGAATTCCGACAGACTTGGGCAATCACAGCAGGACAATGCGACACCCCACACGTCCAGAATTTATACAGAGTGGCTTCAGGGACACTCTTCCGCTGGTCACCACACTCCCCACACATGAACATTACTGAGCATATGTGGGATGCTTTGCAACGTGGTGTTCAGAAGAGATCTCCACCTCCTCGCCCTCTTACAGATTTACGGACTACACGATTCATGGTGTCAATTCCCTCCAACACTACTTCAGACATTAGTAGAGTCCATGACACGTCGCGTTGCGACACTTCTGCCTGCTCTCGGGGACCGTACACGATATTAGGCAAGCGTACCAGTTTCTTTGTTTCAATGAAAAGACATTTTTCCACTTTTCGCCTTCTATTATCATTCGCTGATCGGTTAAGATCCGTTATATTCCTTTAGAAAATTAATTGAATGCTTAAGTGGAGGAGGGGGGGGGGGGGGGAGGGTTATAATGTATGTAACGGGGCCGTTGCAACGGATTTAGGAGAGATTGATAACTGGGGGAGGAGCACAACTTAGTTTTAAGCTGCATATGTAGTATAGTCCAGTAAGCCATCATTATTTGTCCATTGACGTTAATAACAACAACAGGCTGTTAACTTTATTTCATTAAGATAATCATCAGTAACAATAGAAATGCAAACTAAAATGCGCAGGCTTTTACCAGTCATTCAGAGGGACCATCTCATTAGTTTAACAAGCCAGAATAAGCGCGGAGCACTGACAGACGTACAGGAAGAGAGAAAATGACGTTCTGGACGTACAAACAGGAACGTGGAAACTTCCTGGCAGATTAAAACTGTGTGCCGGACCGAGACTCGAACTCGGGAACTATTGCCTTTCGCGGGCAAGTGCTCTACCAACTGAGCTACCCAAGCACGACTCGCGCCCCGTCCTTACAGCTTAAGGTCCCGAGTTCGAGTCTCGGTCCGGCACACAGTTTTTAGCCGGCCGAAGTGGCCGTGTGGTTAAAGGCGCTGCAGTCTGGAACCGCAAGACCGCTACGGTCGCAGGTTCGAATCCTGCCTCGGGCATGGATGTTTGTGGTGTCCTTAGGTTAGTTAGGTTTAACTAGTTCTAAGTTCTAGGGGACTAATGACCTTAGCAGTTGAGTCCCATAGTGCTCAGAGCCATTTGAACCACACAGTTTTAATCTGCCAGGAAGTTTCATATCAGCGCACACTCCGCTGCAGAGTGAAAATCTCACTGAGGAACGTGGAGTCATACCGACTCCACGGCCGTGGCCAGTTGCACTAGGTTTCTATGTTGAAGTTCCATGGCGCGTACAGTCCTATCACGGTGGTCCCACACATTTTGACTGGGTTTAAATCCGGGCAGATTGGTGGCCATTGGAGAACGGTAAACTCAGCCGGGTGCTCTTAGAACCACGCACCTTCACTGCGAGCTGTGTAACACTTCGCACCGTCCTGCTCGTAGATGCCATCGTGCCGACGAAACACAAACTGCATGTAGGGGTGGACATGGTCCCCAAGGATAGATGCATACTTGTGTTGATCCACGGCCAGGGAATGCCTTGTAAACCTTCCTCTGACCACAACGGTTCCTCCTTCGGCCTGGACCCTTCCGAGAATCGTTACAGGGCGTTTGCTTTCAGACGATTCACGCTGTACACGCCAAAGGCCATATCTCCTATGGCACATAAAACGTGGTTCATCTGCAAAGGCCATCTGTCGCTACTCATTGGACGTCCAGTTACGTTACTGGAGTGCAAATTCCAGCCTTCGCCGCCGCCGATGAACGGCAGTTAAGCCGGGTTCCCACGGGACGTGACACGCTAGAGTGAGACATGCTGTCGTGGAACACTACCCGTGTGAACGAAGAGACGTGAGTTTGACTGTGACGTCACGGGCAGGCGTGAGGGCTCACGCTTCATATCAAACGTGTTTGATTTTCAGTCGTGAGTTTGCCTCCTCTGTGGCTGTGTCAGATTACAACATGTAGTGCTACGAACAACAAGGTGGCAACTAGTGCCATTAAAGGTTGTGTGATCAAGTTGCAAGACGGTGAAACTTTAGAATTTCTGGAACTTTACGCTACTGAGCAGGTCTTGTATGATGTAAGCAGAGAAGAACACAGAAACCGAGATGCAAGAATGGCTGCTGCCAAAAGAATTAGTGATGCGCTCCAAAATCCAGGATTCGGACCGAAAGAAGTAATTGCGAAATTTAAAAACTTGAGGAGTTCGTATTGTCAGGAACTGAAGAAAATAATTGAAAGCGAACGGTCTGGAGCTGGCACTAACGAGGTTTACAACCAAAAATCTTCTGGTTTGACAAGATGAATTCTTTCATTCGCCCGTTCGTTCAGCAACGACCCACACTATCAAATATGGTAAGTGAAATAAAAGTTTGTTTCCATATTTGAAATTTTACACATTTTCAAAATTGTTCCTTACATTTACATTATTGCAACAGTTTTTATAATCACTATACAAGATAGTAGGCATATCATAGCAACTGTACCAGCTTCTTTTAATACAACAATATCTAGCACTGTAACAATACATTCTTGTGGTAAAATATATCTAGCAATGCATTTACTTTCTGACACATACTAATTGAAGACAACCATGTACAAAATAACTGAGCACAATATTGACATTGATGTGCTCTACGGTTCTGTATTTGGAACGTCGACGAGTAGTACATTTTGCAAGGGCACAGCACCTTCACTATTAAAGTAATTACGGTACACATCCCGTATTTGTTGTGCCTGTCGATGTCGATGTCTGTTAGCAGTTTGCGGAAGGTTCTGTAGGCCAGTAATTTCCTCTTGACGCCACGATTCAGTACATTACATATTTATTACACTACACGTTCCAGGGCAAATACGATGGTTTTCATCCTCGAAGTCAATGAAACCTCGCGAGATGTAGGCGGGATTCGTTTTCCGCAGCCAGTTGTGCAACGAGCAGCAGGCTAGTACTACTTTATCCACCGACTGTATTTTTAAAGATATTGTTTTTTCAAATACTCTAAATTTACTCACAAGCGTGGATGCACGAACCAGGCAGCTGCTACGCACCTGCTACGGAGGACTAAACGCAGCAACGGTCTTTGAGGAGACACAGTTGGCAGCCCTTTGGCACATCTGGGTAGTCACTTACTCACAAGTTTCACATCTATTTGCTCGTACACGTGTCCGCAGCCGTCGTTCACACCCGTCATCTATGGCCTGTGGTGCACCACATTTGCCTCAGTGCCAGTTTTAGATAGCCTCATTTTGCCATGCACAGTATACTTTAACCATGGAGGGACACGAACAGTTTATAGACTTAGCCGTTTCGGAAAGGCATCCACTCTTGGCCCGAAAACAAACGATCACGCCCATTTGGACGTCAGATAAACCGCTCCCTTTCCGCATTGCGACAACGACAGCACTGTTTTCGGCTGTCCCTCCACTGCTAGTGCTGCCATCCGCCGTCTGTTAGAGGGTATTGCATGTTGACGTCGATCATTGGCTGTGCTCACATTAGTATGACTGGAACCTGTATACAAAACGGGGTCACGATGTTCTAGTTGGAACTGTTGACTAGGCATACACTACTGGCCATTAAAATTGCTACACCACGAAGATGACATGCTAGAGAACGCGAAATTTAACCGACATGAAGAAGATGCTGTGATATGCAAATGATTAGTTTTTCAGAGCATTCACACAATGTTGGCGCCGGTGGCGACACCTACAACGTACTGACATGAGGAAAGTTTCCAACCGATTTCTCATACACAAACAGCAGTCGACCGGCGTTTCCAGGTGAAACGTTGTTGTGATGCCTCGTATAAGGAGGAGAAATGCGTACCATCACGTTTCCGGATTTGATAAACATCGGATTGTAGCCTATCGCGATTGCGGTTTATCGTATCGCGTCATTGCTGCTCGCGTTGGTCGAGATCCAATGACTGATAGTAGAATATCGAATCAGCGGGTTCAGGAGGGTAATACGGAACGCCGTGCTGGATCCCAATGGCCTCGTATCACTAGCAGTCGAGACGATAGGCAACTTATCCGCATGGCTGTAACTGATCGTGCAGCCACGTCTCGATCCCTGAGTCAACAGGTGGGGACGTTTGCAAGACAACAACCATCTGCACGAACAGTTCGACGACGTTTGCAGCAGCACGGACTATCAGCTCGGAGACTATGGCTGCGGTTACCTTTGAAGCTGCATCACAGACAGGAGCGCTTGCGATGGTGTACTCAACGACGAACCTGGATGCACGAATGGCAAAACGTCATTGTTTCGGATGAATCCAGGTTCTGTTTACAGCATCATGATGGTCGCATCCGTGTTTGGCGACATCGCGCTGAACGCACGTTGGAAGCGTGTATTCGTCATCGCCATACTGGCGTCTCACCCGGCGTAATGGTATGGGGTGCCATTGGTTACACGTCTCGGTTACCTCTTGCTCGCATTGACGGCACTTTGAACAGTGGACGTTACAATTCAGATGTGTTACGACCCGTGGATCTAACCTTCATTCGATCCCTGCGAAACCCTACATTTCAGCAGGATAATGCACGTCCGCATGTTGCAGGTCCTGTACGGGCCTTTCTGGATACAGAAAATGTTCGACTGCTCATGGTGGCCGAGCAACTGGCTCGGCACAATACGCCAGTCACTACTCTTGATGAACTGTGGTATCGTGTTGAAGCTGCATAGGCAGCTGTACCTGTACATGCCATCCAAGCTCTGTTTGACTCAATGCCCAGGCGTATCAAGGCCGTTATTACGGCCAGAGGTGGTTGTTCCGGGTACTGATTTCTCAGGATTGATGCACCCTAATTGCCTGAAAATGAAATCACATGTCAGTTCTAGTATAATATATATATTTGTCCAGTGAATACCCGTTTATCATCTGCATTTCTTCTTGGTGTAGCAATTTTAATGGCCAGTAGTGTAGAAGTATGCTATTTATCAGCTTAAGGCTGCAGGACACTGTGACTACATAGCCAAGTACAACTGACGACACCAGTTACATTTTAGTGTGTTGTGCACAACACAATGGATGAAATGAAAAGTGGTCAGACCAAGCGCAGAGCTGGTAACGTGCAGTAATTATTTTCTGCCATCTGTATAAAACAGATTCAGAGAAGATATAGACTGACAAAACAGCGTAACCGGATTTGAGAACGACGAACGAAAACCACGAAGACGTGAGTGCACATACGGTGCACTCAGGAAACATCACTAGCGCGCAGTTTTGTAGGTGCGTCGTAGGATGCTGACGAAGCTTCCGTTCAGCAACCTTTTCTCTGCGTGTAACTGCCTAGTTTGCTAATGAAAGCATCAGAAAATTAGCTTCCTTATCTATTTCCATTCGATAACGCCACATGGTATAATTTCTGGGGCAATTTCGGATTACCCCACAAAATACTTGCACGTGAACGTATTTAAAGATAATATCTTATGTCCATCCTCGAGTCTCGGGTAGCCAATTGTTTAAAAAAGTTAGACATATTAACAACCGCCTCTCACTTGATTTCCTCTCTTATGAAGTTTTATGTGACGGACCGTCATAGTTTGAAAATAATTGTAGCAAAACTGGCTACCGTTACCACTACTTTAAGAAAAAAGAAAAGTATACGTAAATGAAAGTAAATTGTGAATTAAAGATGGCACAAAATAGTTCCAAACAAAAAGTGAATTTCTTTCCGAATGACATCTACACTCCTGGAAATGGAAAAAAGAACACATTGACACCGGTGTGTCAGACCCACCATACTTGCTCCGGACACTGCGAGAGGGCTGTACAAGCAATGATCACACGCACGGCACAGCGGACACACCAGGAACCGCGGTGTTGGCCGTCGAATGGCGCTAGCTGCGCAGCATTTGTGTACCGCCGCCGTCAGTGTCAGCCAGTTGGCCGTGGCATACGGAGCTCCATCGCAGTCTTTAACACTGGTAGCATGCCGCGACAGCGTGGACGTGAACCGTATGTGCAGTTGACGGACTTTGAGCGAGGGCGTATAGTGGGCATGCGGGAGGCCGGGTGGACGTACCGCCGAATTGCTCAACACGTGGGGCGTGAGGTCTCCACAGTACATCGATGTTGTCGCCAGTGGTCGGCGGAAGGTGCACGTGCCCGTCGACCTGGGACCGGACCGCAGCGACGCACGGATGCACGCCAAGACCGTAGGATCCTACGCAGTGCCGTAGGAGACCGCACCGCCACTTCCCAGCAAATTAGGGACACTGTTGCTCCTGGGGTACTGGCGAGGACCATTCGCAACCGTCTCCATGAAGCTGGGCTACGGTCCCGCACACCGTTAGGCCGTCTTCCGCTCACGCCCCAACATCGTGCAGCCCGCCTCCAGTGGTGTCGCGACAGGCGTGAATGGAGGGACGAATGGAGACGTGTCGTCTTCAGCGATGAGAGTCGCTTCTGCCTTGGTGCCAATGATGGTCGTATGCGTGTTTGGCGCCGTGCAGGTGAGCGCCACAATCAGGACTGCATACGACCGAGGCACACAGGGCCAACACCCGGCATCATGGTGTGGGGAGCGATCTCCTACACTGGCCGCACACCACTGGTGATCGTCGATGGGACACTGAATAGTGCACGGTACATCCAAACCGTCATCGAACCCATCGTTCTACCATTCCTAGACCGGCAAGGGAACTTGCTGTTCCAACAGGACAATGCACGTCCGCATGTATCCCGTGCCACCCAACGTGCTCTAGAAGGTGTAAGTCAACTACCCTGGCCAGCAAGATCTCCGGATCTGTCCCCCATTGAGCATGTTTGGGACTGGATGAAGCGTCGTCTCACGCGGTCTGCACGTCCAGCACGAACGCTGGTCCAACTGAGGCGCCAGGTGGAAATGGCATGGCAAGCCGTTCCACAGGACTACATCCAGCATCTCTACGATCGTCTCCATGGGAGAATAGCAGCCTGCATTGCTGCGAAAGGTGGATATACACTGTACTAGTGCCGACATTGTGCATGCTCTGTTGCCTGTGTCTATGTGCCTGTGGTTCTGTCAGTGTGATCATGTGATGTATCTGACCCCAGGAATGTGTCAATAAAGTTTCCCCTTCCTGGGACAATGAATTCACGGTGTTCTTATTTCAATTTCCAGGAGTGTACATTGATACTCTGCAAAACACATTTATGTGTCTGGCAGAGGGTTCATCGAACCACCTTCACAATTCTCTATTATTCCAATCTCGTATAGTGCGCGGAGAGAAGGAACACCAATATCTTTCCGTACGAGCTCTGATTTCCCTTATTTTATCTCCTCCAACTCCATACGAGGTGTGTGCGAAAAGTAATAAGACTGACAGCGTTGTGAGTGGTATGACAACGCGTGTTGCTCTATTTGTGTAGACCGATGTATTCATTCCTTCCAGCTGCTCAGTCCGAGTTTCAGCTCTGTACAGCAATCACGTGATTTTTGACAGCGTTTTTGTTGTGTGTTACGTAAATGGAACACTGGAATTTAGAGCAACGTTACGTTATCGAGTTTTGAATTAAACGTGAGGGACCAGTGAGTGTGCCCTATGGAAAGTTGAAACTGGCCTATCGCGACCATTCCTTATCAAGAGCGCACGTTTTTCGCTAGCGCAAATCATTTTCGGAGGACCGGGAAAGTGTTGAAGATAAATCTCACTCAGTGAGACCTTCACCTTCAAAAACTGACGAAAACGTCGAACAAGTACACGCTCTTGTAAGATCAGACCGCATTTGTTCCTCCTGGACAAACCGTGAATCAAGTGTTTTACAAAGGTGTCCTTGAAAGTTGCAGGCAAGTAAATGCTATATAATGACAACGTCCCATGTCATACTTCCACTTGCCGGCCGGAGTGGCCGAGCAGTTCTAGGCGCTACAGTGTGGAACCGTGCGACCGCTACGGTCGCAGGTTCGAATCCTGCCTCGGGCATGGATGTGTGTGATGTCCTTAGGTTAGTTAGGTTTAAGTAGTTCTAAGTTCTAGGGGACTGATGACCTCAGAAGTTAAGTCCCATACTGCTCAGAGCCATTTGAACCATACTGCCACTTTTTGAAGTCGAAAGGCAGTCCTGTTATTCTACAGCCCTCTATTTACTGATATGAGTCCTTGTGACTTTTTTCTTTTCCCGAAACGGAAAAGAATCTTAAAAGAATGTAATGTTTGGACTCTGCAGAACATTCAAAAGAATGTGACCGACATTGATTGAGAACAACGATTGTGCCGGTTTATAGCTGCCGAAGGGAACTGCTTTGAAGGGGACACACTGTTGTTATAAAAAATCAGTCTCATTACTTTTTTCACACAACTCGTACATGAATTTCTAAATGGATGTTACAGGTGCCTATCTGGAAAAACACATATTAAACTTTGTTTTAGATTAAGATTAAAACAAAAATCTAAATTTGTTTATAATCAGTATTTAGTCATATTTTCAATGAGAAAATGCATAAAATTAATAAACCAACTATCATGTTACATAATGTAGCAAGTTCCTATACAATTTAGCGAGTTCTCCCAGTTGTGATCCATGTAATAAGTAAATAACAAAACTAACTAGGAGAGGGAGAGCGTAGGACAGCCTCAGATGAACCAGTAAATAAGCCATCGAATCTGTGAAGTTATATCGCAATGTTTCCTGAAAAGAATACTTTCCATCTGCAGTGGAGATTGTTTAACTTTTTTCCGTGGATCGGCATAGTAAACAGTCTTGAAAATTAGGAGTAATCACTTCCTGACTCTGAGGGATTAGCAACGAAAAATACAAGTAACACTCTCTCTTACCAGATGACTTTAGTAGAATATTTCCTATGTGCTTTCTCCCATTACGGCAATTCGTCGCACTTACACAATCGTTCCCGCTGGATCCGATGGAACGCGGAAACTTTCTCACGTAATGCGAGAAAGAAACAGAATGGCACTTGTGCTGTGAGTCCACATTTCCGCAATTTCACCGCTGCAAGAACAAAGAACATCAAAGAAGGTCTCCAAACCTGTCCATCTGATGGTGAGAGGAAGAACGACGGTAAGCATACTGAAGACACATTATTGATGATAACAACCTCTATATTTATACAGTGTCTGTATCTTCACATTGGAATATCCTTCAGACAAGCATGCATGTATAAACACAGACATTGTAACCATCAATGAAGTATCCATGCCTCGACGGCCTAAAATGACGGTAAAATATTTGTCTCTCCTTGTGCACGAATCGCGAAATGCGCGATTGTTAAGGGTTGTGGACTCTGTGATGTATGGAACTGTGTATGGGTACTGTATGCGAGCTTGGGCAGCTACAAGGGCGCCGGGACGGTAGCTCAGCGTGTTCGGTGAGAGAGCTGGCTGCTCTAAAAAAACTGAGTGAAGGCATCAACAACGAACTGCAACGAATGTCATCTGACGTCCCCTATGACCAAATACAACGAACAATAACGAGCCAACAAAAGGGTTAAGGGACCGTTTGCGGGAAGCTGGAAATCCGGGTTCGAGTCCGAGTTCCGGCACAAATTTTCATGCTCCGCAGACGGATGACGTCAATACAGATCCCAAAATGAGAATCCCCTTCGTCATTTTGCAGACAGTGACGTGGAGACAGTTTTGAAGGGTTACCAGACAGATGAACATAATTATAGAAATATATAGCTGATATGAGATGTTAAAGTCAAAAGATAACTATGTGCACTTTGATTCCGTGTTGCTTGACTTTAATAAGACGTCTATTACGCCTACACACTGCCACCTTGTGGATAAAATACGTGTTTACGGAATATCAGACTATATGTGTGAATGGATTCAGAACTTCTTAGCAAACACAGCTCAACACACCAAAGAACCTCGACTTCTCATCGTTCACCCAAAAAGTACAACTGAATACTATAGTGATATGTACGGGTATTCATTTCTTATACATTTTCATGAGTAATAATCTGCAAGTAACAGCTGTTACTGTGATTTATTGATTTGCATGAACGCTTCGCTGCAAAAATGTGGTTCGCAGTTGTAGAAGAAACCATATTTGTGTTCCTCCAAGTTCCACATCTCATTACAATTATTCAAACGTTAGAAAATTGTAGAAGACTTTTTGATATGGAAACCATAAATTATCTCTTATAGGCCTACTGGGTGTGGCGAAATATTGCGATTATGAGGTGTCAAATGAATTTAAAAGAGACCAGTTTCTTTACGAAATTTGACTTCCTTTGGTGACAGCAATATGTCTTGCACCTGAGAACGTTTTTCTCGCTGAGACTACCTGGCAGAGTGAAACTGTATGTTGTAGGGGACACGAACCCTGAACCTTGCCTTTCGGGGGCAACATTCCTACAGATAGAGGTACACAAGCACGACTTACGAATTATTATCACAGCTTCCTTCTGACACTGCCTCTTTCCTTCCGGTCACGAGTATACAGAACATCAATCCGCTGAATGTGTTTTACAGTAACTGTTCACACGTCTGCATCCATAGAACATATCTTATTTAGATTGCAATATAGGATTCGTTAGGAGGTTAGATACCAATCATTGGTCACCAGTAACGGTGGGAATAAAACTGAGGCAATGTCTTACAAAGAGGATCAGACTTGGCAGTCACATGCGGAAATTTGCTGTAAAAATAATTTAAAAAATCAATTCAACTTGGTCATCGTAAAGCAGATGAGACTCCAGTTTATGCTCATTGAATAGCAACTGTTGCTACAGGTGCCACGATTACCACAGATACACGCTGTGTTCTTGTTCAGTAAATACATGTATTACACTATGATGAGCATTTTACCTTAATATCACGCATCACGCATAGGAGGCTAAATATCCAGATACACAGTACTATAATTGTTTCTCTCTCTGTCTCAACTTTCAGGAAACATTCCTCGCACACAAATAAAGAAAAGATGTTATGTGGACATGTGTCCGGAAACGCTTAATTTCCATGTTAGAGCTCATTTTAGTTTCGTCAGTATGTACTGTACTTCCTCGATTCACCGCCAGTTGGCCCAATTGAAGGAAGGTAATGTTGACTTCGGTGCTTGTGTTGACATGCGACTCATTGCTCTACAGTACTAGCATCAAGCACATCAGTACGTAGCATCGACAGGTTAGTGTTCATCACGAACCTGGTTTTGCAGTCAGTGCAATGTTTACAAATGCGGAGTTGGCAGATGCCCATTTGATGTATGGACTAGCACGGGGCAATAGCCGTGGCGCGGTACGTTTGTATCGAGACAGATTTCCAGAACGAAGGTGTCCCGACAAGAAGACGTTCGAAGCAATTGATCGGCGTATTAGGGAGCATGGAACATTCCAGCCTATGACTCGCGACTGGAGAAGACCTAGACCGACGAGGACACCTGCAATGGACGAGGCAATTCTTCGTGCAGTTGACGATAACTCTAATGTCAGCGTCAGAGAAGTTGCTTCTGTACAAGGTAACGTTGACCACGTCACTGTATGGAGAGTGCTACGGGAGAACCAGTTGTTTCCGTACCATGTACAGCGTACAGCGGGTACACTTCTGCGAATGGTTCATCCAACAATGTGTCAATCCTCATTTCAGTGCAAATGTTTTCTTTACGGATGAGGCTTCATTCCAACGTGATCAAATTGTAAATTTTAACAATCAACATGTGTGGGCTGACGAGAATCCGCACGCAATTGTGCAATCACGTCATCAACACAGATTTTCTGTGAACGTTTGGGCAGGCATTGTTGGTGATGTCTTGATTGGGCCCCATGTTCTTCCACCTACGCTCAATGGAGCACGTCATCATGATTTCATACGGGATACTCTACCTGTGCTGCTAGAACATGTGCCTTTACAAGTACGACACAACATGTGGTTCATGCACGATGGAGCTCCTGAACATTTCAATCGAAGTGTCCGTACGCTTCTCAACAACAGATTCGGTGACCGATGGATTGGTAGAGGCGGACCAAGTCCATGGCCTCCACACTCTCCTGACCTCAACCCTCTTGACTTTCATTTATGGGGTCATTTGAAAGCTCTTGTCTACACAACTCCGGTACCAAATGAAGAGACTCTTCGTGCTCGTATTGTGGACAGCTGTGATACATTACGCCATTCTCCAGGGTTGCATCAGAGCATCAGGGATTCCATGCGACGGAGGGTGGATGCATGTATCCTCGCTAACGGAGGACATTTTGAACATTTCCTGTAACAAAGTGTTTCAAGTCACGCTGGTACGTTCTGTTGTTGTGTGTTTCCATTCGATGATTAATGTGATTTGAAGAGAAGTAATAAAATGAACTCTAACATGGAAAGTAAGCGTTTCCGGACACATGTCCACAAAACACATTTTCTTTCTTTGTGTGTGAGGAATGTTTCCTGAAAGTTTGGCCGTACCTTTTTGTAACACCCTGTGTATATATATCATTTCACCAATACGATGTAATGGAAACATGGCGAACCATCTCTTCGCTAAAAAGATGTATGATCAGCGCGGTCATCCAACGCAATGTAAGCTTTACTAAGCAGTTTATGAAGAATATTTCGCCATTCGGAAAAACAATTTCCAATATGTTGTCCACCAAATTTTTCAAGTAGCTTGTGGATATGTTCAGCAGCATTTCAGTCCAGCAGTTGCCATTCATGATTTAACAGTTCGACTCTTAAGAGAAGAGAAACAGCTTCTATTAACAGACTAAGAGCAGATGACACGAATATTAATAAAAAGAGACAGTTGTCAAAATTATTCCCTCTCCAAGCTGTGTTTCTTGTCTCATTGCCGAGGACATTGTACGTATACTAATAGAATGTGATAAATATAATCATGTAAGAGCAATTACGTTGTAAAATTTTTTAAAAATTAACGAAGATTTTTCTCTTAGAGAAGCTCCTAATTTCGTGAATACGTCCGTTGGCAGATGTATCTGCAGTTTCATCAGTCTTTTTAAAAAGGTACTTTATAGTTTGAAGTTCTTTTTTACGTTTCATTACATACATGTATGATTTATTTTATTTATTCATTTATTTTAGAGCCACCTTTGGACTACTCTAGTCAGTTATACCAAGGTTTTGTACAGGTTGTTGTTATTTATGTTGTGTATTGCTACATAATTGTGTGTTATAATTTCTGATGAAGTCAGACGAATGTCTTGTTTTGATCAGCATGTGGAATAATTGAATCCGGTGAAAGAGGCTCTGTCTGAAACCAAAATATTAAAAAAGTCGAGGTGTCAACCTGATCACACTGTTTGAATGGTACTCCCATTTCACGATCTATATTCCTCTGGAGGTAAGGAACATCGTTATCCATAAAAAGGAAGTATCTAGAATGGTCCTGGAACGTATCAGAATTATTTTTCGGAAGACCTCGTTCGTGTAGCTAAGATACCTCAAACAATCGTTTCTGGCGATGAGGAGGGCTTCACCTCTTCGACCGCTAATTCCTTCCACGCCCTACACCGTCAATATTTTCACGTCTTCAGCAAGACATTGGTTATATTGCAAACAACTCTCTCTTAACGTACAAATTAATCTGCTGTCTTTTTCGACACTACTTTCAGACTACTCTCTTACTGATGTACCCCTGCCTACTATGTTCCTTCAGTTCTGGCTGTGCGGCGTTACTTTGTCAATGTGACACACTCCAAGGGTATAAATGGACTTTCGGCTTATTTTGTGCTGTAACTGAGCAACCTCTAATATAAAATTTTAAGATACCGTGAGAGACCCCCTAATTCTTTCGGCTAACGTGTTGTGCCATCACGGTCAATAATGCGGTTCGATCAAGTCCGCATTGTTACTTTGTGTCAGGAAGGGCTCTCAACAAGGGAAGTGTCCAGGCGTCTCTGAGAGAACCAAGACGATGATGTTCGGACATGGACGAGATACAGAGAGACAGGAACTGTCAATGACATGCCTCGCTCAGCCGCCCAAGGGCTACTATTGCAGTGGATGACCGCTACCTACGGATTATAGCTCGGAGCAATCCTGACAGCAACGCCGCCATGTTGAATAATGCTTTCCGTGCAGCCACAGGGCGTCGTGTTAAGGCTCAAACTGTGTGCAGTAGGCTGCATGATGCGCAACTTCACTCCCGACGTCAATGGCGAGGTCCATCTTTGCAACAACGACACCACGCAGCGCGGTATCTACATCTACATATACATTTACACTCCGCAAGCCACCCAACGGTGTGTGGCGGAGGGCACTTTACGTGCCACTGTCATTACCTCCCTTTCCTGTTCCAGTCGCGTACGGTTCGCGGGAATAACGACTGCCGTAAAGCGTCAGTGTGCGCTCGAATCTCTCTAATTTTACATTCGTGATCTCCTCGGGAGGTATAAGTAGGGGGAAGCAATATATTCGATACCTCATCCAGAAACGCACCCTCTCGAAACCTGGACAGCAAGGTACACCGCGATGCAGAGCGCCTCTGTTGTAGAGTCTGCCACTTGAGTTTGCTAAACATCTGCGTAACGCTATCACGCTTACCAAATAACCCTGTGACGAAACGCGCCACTCTTCTTTGGATGGGCCCAACAACATGTCGAATGGACCGCTAGGGACTGGCATCACGTTCTCATCACCGATAAGTGTCGCGTATGCCTTCAACCAGACAATCATTAGAGATGTGTTTGGAGGCAAACCAGTCAGGCTGAAAGCCCCAGACACACTATCCAGCGAGTGCAGCAATGTGGAGGTTCCTTGTTGTTTTGGGGGTGGCATTATGTGGGGCCGACGAACGCAGCTGCTGGTCATGGAAGGCGCCGTACCGGCTGTACGATACATGAATGCCATCCTCCAACCGATAGTGCAACAATATCTGCACCATATTGGCGAGGCATTCGTCTTCATGGGCGACAATTCGCGCCCCCATCTTGCACATCTTGTCAATGACTTCCTTTAGGATAACAATATCGCTTCACTAGAGTGGCGAGTATGTTCTCCATACATGAACCCTACCGAACATGCCTGGGATAGACTGAAAAGGGGTGTTTATGTACAACGTGACCCACCAACCAGCGTTTGGGATCTATGCCGAATAGCAGTTCAGGAGTGGCACAATCTGGACCAACAGTGCCTTGATGAGCTTGTGGATAGTATGCCACGACGAATACAGGCATGCATCAGTGCAAGAGGACGTGCTACTGGGTATTAGAAGTTCCGGTGTGTACAGCAATCTGGATCATCATTTCTGAAGGTCTCGCTGTATGGTGGTACAACATGCAATGCCTGGTTTTCATGAGAAATAAAAAGGGCGGAAATGATGTTTATGTTGATCTCTAATCCAATTTTCTGTACAGGTTCCGGAATTCTCAGAACCGAGGTGATGCAAAACTTTTTTGATGTGTATACTTGAGTCACAGTTACTCTGCAAACTCACTCCCAGAACTTAGGGTTTCTTCTTTCTCGAAATATGACACCACTGACGCTATTTTTATGTCAGACATAATACTGAGTTGGATAGCAATGCTCTGGCACTAGATGAAACATATGTGCGACGACTTATCGTATGCATAGACAAATGTGAACCAATGACGATAATAGGGTTTCTTCTTCATTAGATAAAAATGTGAATGAGGCACCACCGTAATCTCATATGACTCTTTAATGTTGTAGAAAATATGAGCCATTATTCAGGATCATTTCTGACACTGTTGTGAAATGAATGGAAACAGTTCAGAACCATATTTTGGCTCCTGCTAAAAGAGATGTGAATTGAAGATATCACTGCGTGTCAGTGCAATCAAATTTTCTCGGGTTTCTACATCTACGTCTACATCATACACATACTCTGCAAACCACCATACGGCGTGTGGGGGAGGGTGCCATGTACGACCATTAATAATTTCCATTCTTGTTCCGGTCGAAAACAGAGCGAGAGAAAAATCACCTTCTATATGCCTCCGCATGAGGACTAATTTCACTTATCTTCGTGGTCATTAGGCGGAAGGTACGTCGGCGGCAGCAGAATCGTTTTGCAGCTAGCTCAAAAGTGATGGTTCTCTCAATTTTCTCAGTAGTGTTGTACAAGAAGAACGTCGTCCTCTCTTCAGGGATTTCAACTTGACTTCACGAAGCATCTCCATAAAGCTCAGCCGGCCGAGGTGGCCGAGTGGTTCTAGGCGCTGCAGTCTGGAACCGCGCGACAGCTACGGTCGCAGGTTCAAAGCCTGCCTCGGGCATGGATGTGTGTGCTGTCCTTAGATTAGTTAGGTTTAAGTAGTTCTAAGTTCTAGGGGCTTATGACCTCCGATGTTAAGTCGTATAGTGCTCAGAGCCATTTGAACCATTTGAAAGATATCTTCGAGCACCTCACATATCTGGTAACTTCTCCAGTATGCTCATACTTGCGTTAACAGTCTTCAATGCGGCACTGTGTTAACGCTTTCCGGAAACCTGGGAATATGGAATCCACCTGTTGCACTTCATCCACGATTCACAGGATATCATGTGAGAAAAGGATAATTTGCAGTGTGTCCTCGACGAATCGAAAGGCGTAGTCTCTCCTTCCATCCTTGCCAGACCATGGGAGGGGAATGTACGCCTTTTGAAACGTCTCGGACACACACACACACACAAACACACACACACACACACACGCACACACGTACACGTTCAAGCACAACCACATATACACACACAAGCGTGCGTGCGCTTTTATTAGTATTCCCCATTGCTGTGTCGTGCTGAACTTGAGGGCGATATAAAGTAAGTTTAGGTTTTAACTAGTTGTCGACGCCATGGGCATTAGAGACGGAGGATACGTTCCAATAAGAATGGATAAGGAAATCGGCCGTGTCCAGGCATTCGCCTAAACAGATTTAGAAAAAATCAAGGGAACGGTATAACATGGTGGACAGCCGAACAGAGATATGAATTCTATTGTCGGAATTTAGTTTGCTAACCGCTACCTTGCTCGGTTCTACAGGACACAGTGTTCCTTTGCTCCTATTGAACTTTAAATCTCGGTCATTTAAAACCCAGATGATGAAAGATCGAATCAGTAAGTCAGACATTTGTCTTTGGTTTTCTATCTTCCTCTACGAGTGCGTTATTCATCTGACTTCCACGCTTACCTAGTCCGCTTCAACGGAACAGTTAGAGAAGTGGTACGCTAACTCGTTGAGCCTTGTGTGCTGCTAATCATCTGACGCTCGAACTGCTGCCCAAGTGAAAAGTGGTATCCTCGTCCTTGCCCTCCATTCTGAAATAAACATCCTACCCTTTGCTGAGCTTCTGATTCTTCTTCTTCGGTAAATACTAGCGCCGTGTGTTTTTTACTATTCATGCAGCTAAACCGTTGCCCGGGAAAAACCCACATAAGTGTCACTTTGTTTCGTTGCATACAGATTTGTTTAATTGATTGTATTTATTAGCTTTTAGATGCACCGTACAGTCAACTTATTCTTACAGATAACGCACACGTCCAAAGAAAAGTACACCATCAGAAGTCTCCCTGTGGTGGTTAAAATATATTAAAACTATTTTGTTCATTTCAATGGTAGCTTAACGTCTATGATAGATTATCATCAACAGCGTATATAGAGCATGAGAAGCTAATTGTTTAACCTGTGTTGCTAACCAAACGCGACACATTAGTGCCTCAAAATGGCTCTGAGGACTATGGAAGTTAACTTCTGAGGTCATCAGTCCCCTACAACTTAGAACTAATTAAACCTAACTAACCTAAGGACATCACACACATCCATGCCCGAGGCAGGATTCGAACCAGCGACCGTAGCGGTCGCGCGGTTCCAGACTGTAGCCCCTAGAACCGCTCGGCCACACCGGCCGGCGACACATTAGTGAATCAGGACAGATGTTAATACGTATTGTAAGGAACACATAAACAAAGATGGTCACCCTTCGTTTCACGAGAGCAGAGTGTCCACGATGCGTAATCTTGACATGTGTACGGGAAAATGCCCGCAGTTAAAATGCCTATTTAAGAAACACGGTGCCTAGAAATTGAATGTTTAGAGGACTGAGTATGGTGGGAAGAATATTTGTGTAGCTCGTCCATTTCTATCATCTTGGTTATTCCCGTTGCCAGCCTTCTATCACGGCCTTAAGCAGTGTACGTCTGCAGTCCACACTAGGATTTCAATCCAAGTTGTTTCCTGCCGCATCTGCTTCTTTGGTTAGGTGGGCGACAAGTTAGCAACACCGAGGTTTACAGAGTTGCCTTCGTGTCGCATCGAGTCCAGCACTTCGATAATCCTATTTGCAATACAGCATTTCGTATCGCTGCTGAAGTATTTCAGAATTATTTTAGTAAAGTATTGGAGCTACTGTCATTCAAAAGTATAAACGTGGTGCTTCTAGTACAGCCTTTCTTTCGCAGTCATTATGCTTGTCTTCGATTCGCAATTTGAAGAAACCAGACTGTCAGCAAAACAGTCGTCGGTTTCTGAACGAAGGGACAAGGTCGTGTAAATTAAAGATCTGCGGACACCGGTTATTGAATATTGGCTCCTGTTACGACTACATGCGAGATTGGATTCCTCCCAATTTATATTGGACAAAGATTGAAAATGGTGTAATGGAACACCGAAACTGGTTGCTTAAACAAATTAAAGGCAAAAGAGACGGCTGCAGGTGTTTTAATATTCATTTCATATTAAACAGCCGAAGCCTTGTAGCCATCTATTACAAGGATGGACATACAATTAATTAGGGCGGTCTGGGGCGCATTTGAACCGTTGTCCGCCTCCTGAATGAGGGTCCATTGTGCTAAACACTGTGCCACATCGCTCGGTGGTCTCCGCGGAAGCGGTATGCCGGAGCGTTGTAGTATACTCCCAGATTCCTTAATGCCGTTTCTTGAAACATTTTAACCAGGTTTTCACGGGAAAGTAGGTACACTATGTAATCAAAAGTATCCGAACACCTGGCAGAAAATGACTTACAAGTTCGTGGCGCCCTCCATCGGTAATGCTGGAATTCCATATGGTATTTGCCCAACCTTATCCTTGATGACAACTTCCACTGTCGCAGGCATACGTTCAGTCAGGTGATGGAAGGTTTATTGGGGAATGGCAGCCCATTCCTCACGGAGTGCTGCATTGAGGAGAGGTATCGATGTCGGTCGGTGACGCCTGGCACGAAGTCGGCGTTCCAAAACATGCCAAAGGTATTCTATAGGATTCAGGTCAGGACTCTGTGCAGGCCAGTCCATTACAGGGATGTTATTGTCGTCTAACCACTCCACCACTTACTGTGCATTATGAACAGATGCTCGATCCTGTTGAAAGATGCGGTCGCCATCCCCGAATTGCTCTTCAACAGTGGGAAGCAATAACGTGCGTAAAACATCAATGTGCTGTGATAGTACCACGGAAAACAACAAGGGGTACAAGCCCCCTCCATGTAAACACGACCACACCATAACATCATCGCCTCCGAATTTTACTGTTGGCGCTACACACGCTGGCAGATGACGTTCACCGGGTATTCGTCATTCCCTCACCCTGCCGTAGCATCGCCACATTGTGTATTGTGATTCGTCACTCCCCACAACGTTTTTCCACTGTTCAGTCGTCGAATGTTTTTATTCACCTTACACCAAGTGAGATGTCGTTTGGCATTTACCGGCTTGATGTGTGGCTCATCCAAGTTTTCTCACCTCCCGCCTAACTGCCATAGTAATTGCAGTTGATCCTGATGCAGTTTGGTATTTCTGTGTGATGGTCTGGATAGATGTCTGCCTATTACACATTACGACACTCTTCGACTGTCGGCGGTCTCTGTCTGTCAACAGACGAGCTCGGCCTGTATGCTTTTGTGCTGTACGTGTCCCTTCACGTTTCCACCTCACTATCACATCGGAAACAGTGGACCTAGGGAGGTGTAGGAGTGCGGAAATCTCGCGTACAGACGTATGACACAAGAGACACCCAGTCACCTGACCACGTTCGAAGTTCGTCAGTTCCGCGGAGCACCACATTCTGCTCTCTTACGATGTCTAATGACAACTGAGGTCGCTGATATGGAGTACCTGGCGGCACAATGCACCTAATATGAAAAACGTATGTTTTTGGGGATGTCCGAATACTTTTGATACGTGGTAAATCTATCTTCATCTGGCGTGCTGGTTTTCGGCATGTCAGTAAGGCTCTTCCTCCGATCAAACAAAACATTTACGATTCGCTTCTCTGTACACGTTCAGTACACTCTATTAGTCTTATTTGGTATGATTCCCACGCTTCGAGCAATAATCTAAGAAGGATCATCCGAGTGTTGTGAACAATCTCCTTTGTAAGAATATTTATTTTCCTGTTGTCCAATGAAACGTATTCCACCAATTATTTTAGTGACCTTACCATTTCATATGCCTACTGTTATAACTGTTACTGTCACGACCACATGTTGGTATGAGTTTACTGTACTGAGTTCTAAGAAATTAAACAAGAGGTGATGTGTTAGTGAATAGTGGGTAGAAGACATTAAAAATCTGACGCACGAAGCATCGTTTCATGTATTTTAAGACTGTAATGCATTAAGAGCTGTGAATTACGACTTCATCCAGCACTCGGTATGAAATCGCTGATGACGACGGTAGTCATATAATAGTTTTTAAATCCTTTGTAGATGTTCTTATTTTTTGTGGCTCAATGTGGTGACGCACAGCAAGCTCATGAGCGTTATTCACGTTATTCATCGGATCACAATGTAACGGCAAGACAAGACAAAGTACTTGCGAGAACAACCATTCACAATACGTAAGCACATCGGATAAAAAATAAGTTATCACCAGGCTACATCACGCTAATAGCGTGTATCCATCATGTATTACAGCTCCCTTCCTTGATAATTGAAGTAGTCCAATAGTTACTTCAGGTAAATCACATCCATGTGAAACGGCTCATTAATGATTAGATCGTAACAGAGTTATGTAATTACGGGATCGTTGACTGTTACGTTTGACCTAGTGCTCTAAATAATCCCATACAATTTGTAACGGATTAAAATTGGGTGATTTAATGGGCCACTCGAAGTACGATAGGCTTTCTGAGTGTTTGTGAAACTATAAACGAAAATATGCTGTTAGCTCACATGACTGTACACGTTATTAAATATACCGGCCCCTATGATCAGGAGTTGTCAAGTAAGAATAGTTAAAATTGACAAATAAAACCAATCAAATAAAATGACAAGTAATGTTATGAGCTGCACGCCATCTTACAGAAAAGAAGAGCCGAGATGGAAGTACGCTTGCGGCGTAAACGAGAAATAAGTGGAAATAGATTGAGATGGGGGGGGGGGGGGTAGTAGGGAGGAAAGGTGGAGTGAGACAACGGAGAGACACAAGAAATGGAAAAAGAACGCTATTGTAAAGTAAAATGTGCTAATTTACATTTAAACTTTTATAACATCACGAGACCATTATTGTAAGAACAGCAATAAAGTCAACGCACGAACATTCTGTGATAAACGTATGTAAAAATGAAAGAGATCAGTGCATCGTATAGCGAAAAACATATGATAACTAAGGTGGGTATGATCAGTGTCTGCACGAAATATAAAAGGAAGAAACGAGCATGCGTTCACAAATAATATATGTTAGAATTTTAAGGAACGAACAACTCGCCCTATTATAGGCGCTGACAGCATATTTTCATTGGACGAATGACAGATCGCTTCATTATTTGCTACTGTTCGAACGTGTAATTTTAGTAAGCACTAAGTTTTATTCTTTTGGTTATCTTTTATGAAATACCTGATATTCCCACCCTTTTGTGGAATCTAGTCTATGTATGACGGGTAGTGTTGGAAACTTATATTTCCTGGTTTATAGTTATTGCTATATCGTCGTATTTAGGTAACATGTATTTCTGAAGAAGACGGGTTTATATCCGTCGAAACCATGTTCAAAGGTTGAATAAAACCACCGTTTTTACAACTGGTTGGCTGCTTTGGATTCATTTACTGATCTCTAACCGTTGCAGAAGGGTAGCCATGTTTAAAAAATTGAAAACAAACTTTATTAACAATATGCATCTACATTCTTCAGGTCTACTTATTTGTTTCTCAACATAGTCACCCTGGCGACGAACCCATTTCTGAAAAAGACCAGTTTGTTGATACCGTCACAGTAGAATGTTAGACTATGTTGAAGGAGCCGGAACTGTAGCCTCAACTCTGCTTGCTCCACTTCAACACTATCAAAGTAAAGCCGTCGAAGGTATTCTTCAAGGTTTGGAAGCAGATGAAAATCGAATGGAGCCAAGTCCGGGACTGTACGGAGAATGCCTGATGAGTCAATCCGAGGCGTCGGACTGTTGAGCATGTTGCAGCACTGGTGTGTGGTCTGGCGTTGTCATGGTGAAGGAGAGGGGAGTCTCCATGTGTGGACGAACTATCTGAATTCGAAATTCGATTACAGCACGCCGTTTCTCACTCACCGACGTAATAAAGTTACACGCCACCATGTTATACGCTACAGTTCGGAGCCCTCTACAAAGGATTGAAATTTCGAGAAAGTACTTTCTGGGAAGAGTCGGACAACATATTATTTCCTCACACATACGTCTCGCGAAAAGACAACAACGACAAAATTCGAGAAATTAGAGCTAAACAGAAGTTTACCGACAATCATACTGCCCACGCGGTTACTTGCTAATGGGACAGGTAAGAGGGGATGAGTTGGTGCAGTGGCAGTCAACCTGGTCCCTACTGCTGACTAGCTGGCGTTGCAAATTTCGTGCTGGGCGGTAGGCGGCTTCCCTAGAAATATATTCATTAGTTTTTCAAAAACTTTTGACGTAAGTAATTATTATTATATGCTTTAACTTGCTGCAGCTCTGATTAATAATTTTCAAAACGCAAAATTATTTCCCTGTTTTATCAAGCACCATTACTGTAGCATTACTAAGGAAACATGGAGCTGACTGGAGAGATAGACGGCTAATTAGAAATTTATATTTGAACCAGAGAGCAAGAGTAAGAATAGGAGGTGTGACGAGTGAAGAAATAGAACTGGGAAGAGGTGTAAGACAAGGTTGTTGTTTATCACCAACACTGTTCAATGTATATCTGGAGGAATTTATTAATAAAAGTTTCGATGGAAGGAGAGGAGATTGTATACGGGATCGGAGAGTGGAGTGTATAAGATTTGCAGATGACATGGTTGTGATGGCAGAGAGTTCAAGAGAGATGGAACAAATGTTAGATGATCTAAACACAAAATTAGAAGAATATGGAATGAAGATTAACAAGAAGAAAACATGCTAATTGGAGGAAAGGGGAGAAAATGCTGCATGAAAATAGGGGGAGATAAAATAGGACAAGTGAATAACTTCAATTACTTGGGAAGTGTAATAATGGATGATACGTATTGCTCAACAGAAATTAGGAAAAGAATTGAAATGGCAAAAGAAGGATTCGAGAGGAAACAGAAATTACTTTGTGGACCACTAAACGAAGATCTGAGGAAAAGACTTGCCAAATGTTACATCTGGAGCGTTGCACTATATGGTGCGTAGACCTGGACATTGAGGAAGGAAGATGGTTCAAATGGTTCAAATGGCTCTGAGCACTATGGGACTCAACATCTTAGGTCATAAGTCCCCTAGAACTTAGAACTACTTAAACCTAACTAACCTAAGGACATCACACACACCCATGCCCGAGGCAGGATTCGAACCTGCGACCGTAGCAGTCCCGCAGTTCCGGACTGCAGCGGCAGAACCGCTAGACCACCGCGGCCGGCGAGGAAGGAAGAGGAAAGAAGATTGGAGGCCATAGAGATGTGGATATGGGAAGGAATGGTTCAAATGGCTCTGAGCACTATGGGACTCAACTGCTGAGGTCATTAGTCCCCTAGAACTTAGAACTACTTAAAACTAACTAACCTAAGGACATCACACACATCCATGCCCGAGGCAGGATTCGAACCTGCGACCGTAGCGGTCTTGCGGTTCCAGACTGCAGCGCCTTTAACCGCACGGCCACTTCGGCCGGCGGGAAGGAATGGAAAAAGTTAAATGGGAAGACCGAGTAAGGAATGAAGAAGTATTAAGAAGAGTTGGAGAAGAATGAAACAAGCTGAAAGTTATCATAAAGAGAAAACGGAACTGGATTGGACAGTGTTTGAGGAGAGACTGTTTATTGAAGGAAGGAATAGAAGGAATGGTGAAGGAGAAAAGGGGAAGAGGAAAATGAAGATATCAAATGCTGGACAATATAAAAGGAGAGAAATATTCAGAAGTGAAAAGGTTCAAATGGTTCAAATGGCTCTGACCACTATGGGACTTAACATCTGTGGTCATCAGTCCCCTAGAACTTAGAACTACTTAAACCTAACTAACCTAAGGACATCACACACATCCATGCCCGAGGCAGGATTCGAACCTGCGACCATAGGAAGTGAAAAGACTGGCTATGGACAGACAAAAGTGGAAGAGGCTTAACCCATGAGAAGACCTGCCGTAAGGCAGGCTACCACACTACTACAACTATTACTGTAGAACTGATGGGTGGTTAAAAAGTTGTACTACTAACAGAGTTACAAAAGTGGGCGTCAGATAGAAAAGGTTGACCACACGTGAGTTAGTGGTACAAGAAGTACCCTCCGCGACACACTGTCATTTGGCTTGCCCAGTATTGACACAGATGTAGGTATAGACAGCCTTTCAAAGCACACGGTGCGCTCTTTTAAGGGGTGACTAAAAGTTTGCCGGTGAGCTGAACTGTCTGTTGCCGAGTGACTCAGAGTCGGTTGGAGGTAGGCAGGACGTGTTTCCGAGAAATGAGCCGGGGATTCCCGAGTGTAGCTCATTGTTGGGGGCGTGGGAGAGCTGGATGTCCGGAAAGGAGACTGTCCCGGCAGCCTCCCACGCGAGGTGCGCCTTTCCCACTGTGATGATGCCTGCCTTCCGACAACCGAGACTATAGTTAGCCAGTCCTTCCCAGGCTACACCTGCAAATGGGATTCCAGCTAAGGTCAAGATGCTGCCAGAGAACACACACTCTGTCATGCTGGCTCCTCCTCCTGCACGGTGCAATGCGAAAATATTGATTATGTACGAGCCTATAAAAAACCTGCAGTATGAGCCAACATGCGCTTAAGGGCCCTCTGGTAATGTGTGACATAAATCACACAGCTCCTGTTCCTATGGCCTGAATATTCATCTTGTTTCTAGCTTATACCATAATGTATGATTGTGCGGAGGGATTCGACTCAGTGGTAGCCGATTCGAATTTTGGTGACGTATAAAACTTTCTTCACCAGTAACTGCCTGTTTGTGTGTGCGTGTGTGTGTGTGTGGGGGGGGGGGGATGGTGGTGAGTGATTCTTGACTCTATAACCGTGCACAGTTATTCTGAATTAACGAAGTGTTTCGTGGGATCAAGGCATTTGCAAACGGGTATTGAGTAGCCCCTTTGTGCTACACATCTCATAGGAAATATTTATCTTATTGCTTTTAATTTATTAGTTCTACACAGGCAGGTAATTAAGAAGCACGTAAGTCCATAGGCTTTCGTGACAGCTGACAATGAATGTAAAATCCTTTTGTTGTACCACAAGCTTCATTTTCTTCCTCTGCTGCAAGAAACTTAACGTTTCCACAATTGTCTTGATGATATCCTTCAGTTTTGTGGCAGACACAACCTGGAGTGTCGCATTCACAACTAATGGGTTCTTCCTGCTAGTTTTCTGAAGCTGTACTGTTATTGGATAAACTGTGTGCGCGGGCATGTGCGCTTGTGTGTGTGTGTGTGTGTGTGTGTGTGTGTGTGTGTGTGTGTGTGTGTGTATGTGTGTATGTGTGTGTGTGTGTGTGTGTGTGTGTGTGTTTGTGTGTGTGTGCGAGCACTCTTCTGACTGGTTCCTTCATGTGGCAACCACATCATTTCAGAGTAGTGCTTGCATGAAAAGCCCTGTATTATTTCTTCGTCTTTTGTACTTCAAGGCTTAGACAGTAGGGCTGTTGGCCCTCATTCACCCGTCGCAATCGTTGTCTTTATTCTTATCTCTATTCTCCAATGTACTCATTTACATTATGAATTTGTTCTGTATATTGTTTTTATCTCTCTTTCCGCCAGTCCAGGATTCGCTGCCGTAATGTAGCACTTGCAAGACCATTGCTGTATACAGTTTCAAATCTGTGGCTTTACCACCTTCATGTTTTAAAGTTTTCTTTTTAGTTCCACTTGTATGCTGAATTTTGTTAGTTTTCTGTTTCTTGTCTTTGTCTATGTTCAGACTTACTAAATAACTGAAACAGGAGACTTGCTCAAGTACCTTGTTTTCGACAACAATCTTAGATAGATCTAGGAATTTTGCTTAGTGTACCATAACTTTATTTTCGTAGTAGATATTTTTGAATTCTAAAGTTTTCTTCCCAACTCATATGATTTATGCACAGAGTATTGTTAGTCTACCTCTGTATTTTGTAATACAGCATAGCATGTAGCTGATAGTTTGTTTCCATCTATATACCTTCATGGACTTACTTCTCCCAAATTATTATGAGGTTTTTAATACAGAAGTTAAAAAGAGTTGGTGACAGACACCTTCAGTTATCACTATTTTATCTGTTTTCAAAGTTCCTGTGTTTATGATTATTTTGATGTCTTCATATATGCTTCTGATTACATGATATCCTCGCTTGTCCATTATTGTCCATTTTCTGTTTCTATTGACCGAGATAAAGGCTTCGAAGTCAACGAAAACGCCATGTGTTACTAAATAAACTTCTCACCGTTTTTATAAAATTGTCTTCATGATAAAAATTTCATCGCTGCACGAGCGTTCTTTCTTAAACACACTTTGCTCTTTTGTCAAACGTGCATCTATTATTGCTTTTAACAGTTTACAAGATTGCTAAGGCTTTCGTGGTCAGTTGTTGAGAAACTGCCTATTGGCTTCTGTCCCGAGTTCTTCGGCCGACATTCGTCTGATGATTTTACTGACGTTTCGCCAGCACGAGTGGCTGGCATTGTCAAAGCTTCACCCTCCATTGCCGGTAGTGAACTGGAGGCGAGCTCGCGGCCGCAGACCATATGTACCTGGCGCGCCAACGTCCGAGGGCTTCTCCGCGGTCATTTCTGGTGCGGTTCTCCTCTTGCTACCTGTGACGGTCGTTCGCTGCAGTACGGGAAGCCAGTATCCGTTTACCTTAAGGCTTTCCTCTTTCTTGTTGAAGCTGTCCCGCTTTTGTGTATTTGTACAGCTTCTCTAAACAAGCGGATGTGATAGTGCTTCTCTACAGCCAGAACTTCCGTATCGGTGAATTTTATTACGTGGTCGGTCTCACTCCGCGCGTGCTCTGCCACGGCCGATTTCTCCACCTGCCCCAACCTGCAATGTCGCTTATGCTCTTTGATCCTGGTGTTGATTGATCGTCCAGTCATTCCGACATAAACTTTTCCACATGTGTGTGGTATACGGTATATTCCCGACATTGCAAGTGGGTCCCTTTTATCCTTTTTCCGATCTAAGGCATTCTTTGATCTTCCTTGTCTGTTTGAAAATTGTCTTTACGCCGTGTTTGTGCAATATACGGCCGATTCTGTCTGCCACTCTGGCAAAGGCCGTACCCGACATTTCTTTTCCTTATTCCTTACTTCGCCGAGTGTTTGGCTCTGTTACACTTCTAATATAATTTACAACTGTCCCATTCTCTTCAACAAAAATAACGTCTATTCTGCGGTTTCTTTCCCGTCTCTCTCTTAACAATATATCATTTTATTTTATTATCTGACCTGTCATTTTCAGGCAATATGTATATACTACTGGATTTTTACAACTTTTCTTAATATGTAATTATAATAAGAAAAAATTTCCGAGTCAGTCTTTGACCTGTACAGGTGCGAAGAGACTGATTCTTGTAGTAATACAAGGTTTCTTTAATGACTTTCCATTATTACATTCAGTTACCTTTTTAGAAAATCTACTTTAAAAAAACTCATTAAGAAATCAGTTGAATTTAAAGTAGCATTAGGCTCACTGTAACCTTCAAACCAGACAAAAACTTTTGAGCTTTCTTTAATATCTTCAGTAGTTTTTGCATTGGTTTCTTAGAGTGTTTCCGAAATGTACATGATAGAGACAGTCGTTTTTTACCGTACTCCATTTTCGAGTGGACTAGGAAAGGCAATGAATAGTGATACAAGGTAGATTCTGTCATGTGCCGTGTGGTAGCTTACGGAGTGTGGGTGTAGATGTAGATGGATAAAGGCGAATTATAGACTATTACATACATCGCGGTCTTAAGCAATAAACATACTTACCGTTCGTAACGACATCTACCCGGCTTCTATTAGCAGGCAGTCGGCGCAAACTTTCCTTGTTCTTCTTTGAATGATTTCGTGATGCCTTCAGCTGCCATTGTCTTTATTTCATGCACAACTTTACAATTTCGGTCTTGGCCATTTTCAAGCATTTAAAACGGAAGCATTATACGCCGGATACATTAGTGACACTTGTGATTTTGAAACAGGAGTAAATCATATCTGTAGATATATTAGGCGCATTATGACTTACTATATGGATAATTCTTTACTAGTATATTACACCATGTATGTCCTTGCTCCTATGACTGCATGTTATGTTCATAAAATAAACCAGAGACGTTTTTCCGATATTTTAGGAGCACGTTACTTTTGAGCAGTTTTTGCAAAGCTCTTGTATATAAAGTTCATGATTTAATGTGCTTAACACTAGGAAGATTAAAATTATTTTACATGAATTTGTTAATTAACTTACTTATGCTTTTTTCTCAATTATATTTATTCATCGTTCGTCATTAATGTAAATATAGCTGTACTTAATTTCTTTAAAGTAACTCGTGAATATTTGTTCTCTTGTTGTGGGAACGCATCATTTTTTAGTAGTCATTGCAATGATCTTATATATAAATACACAAATGACGAACGATAATCAAATGTAATCGAGAACAAAAGCGTTTGTGGGTTATTTAGCAAATTTCTGTAAAAGAATTATAATCTTATATATAAGAGCTTTGCAACAACTGCTCAGACGTATCGTGCTCCTAAAACAGCGAAAAAATTCTCTAATTTATTTATGAGCGTAACGTGAAGTCATAGGAGCAAGGACGTACATGGCATAATGTACAACTAAAGAATCATCATCCATAAAGGCAATTCTAATGCGCCTAGTATATCTACCGTTATGACCTGTCCCTAAGCTAAAATCACAAGTGTACTAATGTATCCAACGTATAATGCTTGCGTTTTATATAGATACTTCAAAATTTCCTAAGGCCGAACTTTTACAATCGTACGTAAGGTAATAGAATAGTAGAGAATAGCAGCTGAAGGCTTCACGAAACCATTTAAAATATTCATCGCAGCTGTAGCCCCTATCGCATTGAAAATTATATTTCCTTTTTCTCCTGGCAAGTGGCAAAGAATTTCCTTGGTACTCCTACCACCCATTCCTGTGGCCACCTACACATCATTTTCACTAGATCACGGTTGCGTAGTGTACTCCAGTCCGCTTTCTCTAAGACTTGTTTTCCCGTCGCTATTAGTAAATTCACACAAGCATTTTTCCATTATCCGATGAGCAACTTTTAATCTGAATGGTTTCCTCATGAAACGCCCATGTCCACTGCTGCAAGTCAAAACTGGGAATCCACGCTAATTTTAGTCTTTCCGTCTATGTACCATATTTGCTATTACGTAAGGAAAACAGTTGAGCGACGGTTTGCCTGTGTGTGCTTTTCTGTGCAATGAAGGAGGCTCAACACCTCAAGACCATAAAAATTCGACTGCACTGCAGGAGAAGCAAAGCAACATACACGCTGACGTCAAGTAAAATGCCTATGTATGTCTAGCACCTGAAAATGAGAATAAATTCCTGAAATACATCAATTACACGTGAAGTACTTCATTGTTTACATAATTATTGTCACAGCTGCAGGTTTTTGGGGAAGAAAGCTTTATGATAGACGTATTAAGATACATCAGAATGACTACTTTGTTTCTCTTTCTCAGAATCAACGTTCTCAGCCGAAACAATAATTCATTTTCGTTACTGTGTTCTATAATTTCTCCCATGACTTACAAATGGCCTGTTGTGACATCTCCGTTTCAAAAGGGCATATTTCTAATAATTTTTTCAAATTCCTTCCATATTACCTTTTTTTAGTTCAACTTTAGTAGTTTCTGTTGTAGCACGAACTCCAGGTTCGCCTCTTCACAGACTGAATAATTTTATACACCTCTTCTGGCATTACTGTACCTGGAAAAAAACACCGTGGTGAGCGATTTTCAGGAAGCTGTCGTCAAAGTCATATGTCAGCAGCGGATATTCATTTCCTGCTAACGTTTGTCAATGTTCTGTAGTGTGGAATTCCAGGAGAAAAGAGGATTTTTAGTTGCTTGTAATACAAGCGCTGTAAGATTCTAGACCAGCATAAGTCTTTAATATCTGCATAATGGTGTATTTACAACTGCAATAATCCTTTGTTCTGCTGTTGGCAACTACGGCATAACGAAGATGATATTTCTGAAATTGCGACTGTGGACAAAAGGCCACAAAACAAACATGTCAGCCTCATTACTTGGACTCAGAGATAAGAGCGAGTTATGGTATTTTCGGACATGTCTGAAAGAACAGTTAGCATCTCCATATAGATAAGACATGATCTTCTTCAGTGCGGATGCACTCACATTGCCCGAACTCTTAAGGGAATCGGTAAATTGACTGCCGCAAGTAATGAGTATAGTGGGCAGGGGCACTATGATTGCAGTGAGTGGACAGTAAGTTGGGAATGTGGATCTCACGGGATGCGTGCCAGAGATAAGTCCCTGCATCTGCGCTATCCTCCGTGTCCTGGGTTACTCATACGGACAGAGCGTCTGCCATGTAAGTAGGAGATCCCGGGATCGAGTGTCGGTCGGGGCACACGTTTTTAACTCTCCCCGTTGATATTTCTAAAAGTCTGGATTCCATTCCAATTTCTTTTTTCGAGACCTGAAAGATCTGTTCTTTCGGACGTGTCCGGACATGTCCGAAAGAACAGATACCATCCTCATACTTCTTCTCCTTGTCGCTTTGTTCACAGAGTCGCAGTGATCTACCTAAACACGTCACCTGCCACAGTGCAGTAAAAAATAAATATATAAAAATTAAATGAAGGTAAAAGTAAAGGTAAAGTTCCTCGTTCTGTCCTAGACGGGCCAATTGGCCAGACCGACCGCCGAGTAATCACCTTCCAATGTCGTCAAGGGTTGCGGTATGGAGGGACAGTTGTTCAGCCCACAGCTGTCCCGGCCGTCATCTGGTTTCTTGACCTTGAAACAGCTACTAATCTGGCGAATTGCTCCTCAACTGGCTGCACGAAGCTGAGTATTACCTGTGTGAGTCCATAAGGGAAATATCCCTGCCAATACCTGGAATCGAACCCTGGTCACCCGCATGGCAGTCAAGTGTGCTGACCAAAATAAGATAAACTAAAATAAAATAAAAAATGCACTTCGCAAAGAGTGTTCTTCGTAATCCGTTCAGCGCTTTGGAAGGGGGGAAGAAACAAAGGTCAAAATTTAATATTTCCTAAAACTCTTGTTGACGCTGAGTTCTTGGAACACTAGTTGCTACTGAATTTTGAAAAGGATGATAAATTAGTCGTGGCATTACTGAAGACAGGTTCTCAGCTTTCGATTTGTGAGGTTTAGGGAAACAACATGGAATCTGTACTTGAAGGTCTGACTGTGTCCTGCGGAAAAGCAGTTTGATGTTAAGTGTCGCAAATCAAGTGGACAACAGGCAAAATGGCTGTGTAGTACTTTGTTAGAGTTCTTAAATCTATTTTCTTGTGCTAATTTAGCGTGACTTACTTTCACAGAGTTTTAGTGTACTTTGGCAACCACGTTTCCCATGTATCTTGGTCGTATGTGAGCAAATTTTATAACAAGTAACGATCGGTTTAGAAAACAGCTAAATTTGTTCTGCTTGAGTTATGTTTCGATCAACCATCAGTTCGAGACGGGCCGTGCGGGATTAGGCGAGCGGTCTAGGGCGCTGCAGTCATGCACTGTGCGGCTGGTCCCGGCGGAGGTTCGAGTTCTCCCTCGGGCATGGGTGTGTTTGTTTGTCCTTCGGATAATTTAGATGAAGTGCATGGATAAAACGGTCTCAGGATCGATGTTTAGTTCCTTACACATATCATGGGTACCCTTGTGCTGGTGATTTTCTCAGTGTATTCAGTTCTCTCTTGAGAACCTACACCTGAAATTACTTCTGCATCTGTCTGATTCACCATCAAGATACTTCTCTGGAAGAACGATTATATTATAAAGATGTAATGGGACTGCTTCGTTTAAAAGAAGCACGTTGGCCGCAAACTGCACGAAAAATTTCTGTACTGAACCAAACGGAGGAGAGTAGCAGCTTTGGAGCCACCGTACTTCGTCCGAGCGTTAGTTCGTCATTGAGTGAATGTGACATATTTGTCCCATTCTGACTAAAACTATTCGGACACCCCTTATATGATGCAGAAGTAGCCACCAGATGTCAGCAGCAGCCGGCCGAAGTGGCCATGCGGTTAAAGGCGCTACAGTCTGGAACCGCAAGACCGCTACGGTCGCAGGTTCGAATCCTGCCTCGGGCATGGATGTTTGTGATGTCCTTAGGTTAGTTACGTTTAACTAGTTCTAAGTTCTAGGGGACTAATGACCTCTGCAGTTAAGTCCCATAGTGCTCAGAGCCATTTGAACCATTGTCAGCAGCAGCGAACCCACCAACATAAAAAAAGGAGGTGGTGAGTGCTGTGTTGTCAGTAGAGAAGCGGTGACAGCAGAGTAGATCAGAGAAGAGACCTCAGTGACTTTGAACGTCACCTGAGTAACAAATTTATCAGGGTAATTTCAACCCTTCTACAGCTGCCCAAATCGACTGTTGGTGATATGTTTGTGAAGTGGAAACGGGATGGAACAATCAAAGATAAAACAAGACCAGCCAAACCTCATGTACTGAAGGACCGAGACCGTCGAACAGTGCGCAAAGTCGTTGTAAAAAGTCGCATGAAATCAATGGAAGGAATCACACGTGACTTCCAGAGTGCTATCAGCAGTCCGGCTGGCACAATCACTGTGAGTAGGAAGTTGAAAATAATGGGGTACAATGGTCGAGCAACTGCTCGTAAGTCACACTTTTTTTGGTCAATGCCAAACAACACTTGAGGTGATGTAAAGAGAGACGCCACTGGACAGAGGACGAGTGTAAACGAGTGATTTGGTGTGATGCGTCACGCTGTAGCCTGTGACAATCTGATGGAAGGCTGTGGATTTGACGATTTCTTGGAGAACATTACCTGCCGTCACGTGTAGTGCCTACTGTGAAGGACAGAGGAGGTGACGTTACGACGTGGGAGTGTCTTCCGTGGTTAGTGTGTCGTCCTCTTATTGCCCTTAAGACGACGGTAAATGCGGAAGGATATCAACACATTTTACAGCACTGTGTGCTGAGACAGCACTGGTACACTTTGCAGATGATGGTTTTTTGTATCGGTATGACAGTGCATCTTGTCATAAATCAGACTCTGTGAGGCAATTGTATATGGACAACAGCATTTCTGAAATGGATCAGATAGTGTTTGTATTCGCCCCACGTCGTCAGCATGAGTCAGGAAGTCTCCCACAAAGCTGTTTGTTCTGACATCCCACAGCCACCTTTTTTTAGATAAAGATAATTCCGGGAGGTCGTTCTTGCAAACGAAAAAATAATGTTTATTTTGCAAATCAAAGGGCCTTTTCCTGCTGCTAGTTTTGTTAGTTATAGATTGTCAAACAGTTCACTTCACGATTTTTTGTAAGAAAATAATTACTTATGACTTTCTGATCTGCGTTTCCTCACAAATGACACTGTAGGGTAAACAAAAAACTGGAAGAGTGATTGCCGTTTTACAGACGACATTTCTGGATGTCTCGAAATGCGAAATGTCATCCTATCTCAGTTGCTACACGTATCGCCTCATTATTGGAAAATTACATTGGAAGATAATGTCCAAGTCGAAGAAGCTGTACAACATGTCCGAACTGTTTGTCGGGGCAGACTACGACGATTGGGAAACTAAATATCCACTGCACAATGTGAATATTCAAAACGTATGACCTTTGTACTCAATAAGTAAATCAGCGATAGATGAGAATAATGCGTAGTTCTGAATCGTGTCATTATTTGTGGCAGTATAGAAGATGATTATGGATTTGAAAATTGGTAGTCCGTGCAAAGAGTGCATTACTTTCTTCGTACAGCGAAATTTATGTAGGAAGCTTGGCGGTATAGGCTTGTTTTGATGTTTTTATTGTTATCCTCTGCTTCTGTAATTTCCTCAAGTGGTTATTAGCCATGTCTTTTTCTTTTAAGTCAGCAGCCATTCGACTGGTATGATAGTATCCTCCATCATTTCATATCGTGCAGTAATGTTTCCACCTTTATGTAGCTACTAAGCCCAACATCTTCTGCTACACGTTTCGCATGTTCTAGTCTTTGTCTGCAGATATTATTAATTTTTTCATCTCCATAGTTCCTTCCAGTCACAAGTTTACAGTGTATGATGCCGCGGCAGGTGTCCCACTGCCCTACCCTCGCCTATTCTGTTTAGTACCTCTTCACTACATACTGTACCTGCCGACTTAATTTTTAACATTCTTCAATAGAACCATCTATCAAGGGTTCCAGATATTTCTTCTCTAGATTTCCAGTAAGCCACATTTCACTTCTACACAATGTCGTGTTCGAGGCGTACACTTTCACGCACTTTTTCTCATTTCCATATACTGATCTGGCACCAACAGAACTCTTTCATTTAAGAAAGTAACAATCAGTTCTTGACATCTCGCTTCCTTCGGCCTGCCTCTGCCTGCACAATTCTCTGATACCCATCCTACAGACACAGTTTAAAAGTACCGGTCTCCACCACAGTGTCTCCGCTGGTGAAGAAAGTACCAAAACAGAGAGCGCCAGGTTGCACTGTGTGCCCTGAGTGTCGGCTGCCAGCTGGGGCAGTGGGGCCCAGCCCAGCAAGTGGGGCAGACGTGACATGGGCCGGCGCCAGCAGCGCCCATCCTCACGAGGAGTTGGCCGAACCTTCGTCTGTACCACTGCACTAGAGATGGGTCGAACTCATTCATTCCCGTGAACTACTTCATTCGTTTCACTCTTTGCCGCGAAGCGTTCAAATGAAGTAGTTCATTCATGAAGTACGGAAGCCTCGCGAAGTTGCCCAGTTCGCCGCTCAGCCGCGGCTACGCTCGCTTCGCCTCGCTCGTACAATAAAGCTTCGTAATACTTCATAATTTTACCAACAGATGGCCGAACTATGCAGTAACGTGCACGCAACGTTTTACGCTCTTACAGCATCTGAGTTAAATAGAGCATGGTCGAAGGGGACAAAGGAAAGATAAACAGAGAAGCCTGTCACATATAAAGGTGATACATTGAATCTTGCTCGACATTTTTTCATGAAGCGCCCAAAAAAGTCTTTATCTGTCAAGTGAAACATTATTTGTTGTATTCATGGACTGAGAACTAGGGCTACCAACGAAATGCAGTCCAATTTTATGTTCCTTTTAAAATTTAATCCAAAATAGAATGAGTATGTTTACCACTGTCACAAAGTCTATACACCTACGTTAAGTAATTATTCAGAAGTTTTGCTGTAGACTTTATTTTTGTTGAGGATAATAACCCTCCACATTCAAAACGTAAACTGTCACCTGTAGTCATTGGTACGATTTCAAGTAAAATCCCTCTTTCAGTGTTATTAACAAACCTTTTATTCTCATGTTAGCTGCGCGTGCTCACACAGCCAGCCTCTTCGTTTGTATCTTTAATATTCATTTGTCTGCAAGCGCTGCCAACGGCAAGCTACCCGTGGACGCGAAGTTTAACTGCACAAATAGTCACGGGTAATGATACCAGCACTGCAGGAAGCAGCTGACGCTGCCTTCCCCTCACCCCTCACCGCCAGAACCGCTCCTAAACCTATCGCTCACCACAAACACCGTGCGATTCGTCGACAGGCAGTAGAGGGAGGGCTGAAGTGAAGGGAGGGTGAGTAACGTAGCGCCGATGTGGTGGGAGAGGGAGAGGGGAAGAGAGTGAGTGAACTAGAAAAAAGTGTGGAGTGTGCTATCTGTGAAGAGTTTGAAGTACCAGTTCATTGAAATTCAGTGGTTAGTTCACACTTCACTGGAGTGAAGCGTTCATTTGGACGACTCATTCACGAGTTCCCCATCACTACACTGCACTCTGGGCGCACTGCGACACCACACAGGCTGCTAGCCTGACCTAGTATCAGCGTACAGCTGGACAACAACTGTCAAAGCATGCGGCGGCGCGGTTCTTTCCGTCCCTTTACGACGAACCTGCACCTACCTGTGAACATTGTCTCAGCAGATCATCAGTAGGAAAGCCGAGTGAAACCTACTGTACCTCGACGTGAAACAGGCTGCAATTTAAGTCACTAATCTACGTTTCGGGATAAACGCGAAATGAAAGTTTGGAAATTTTGTCCTCAATTAATACATTCTGAAACTTAGGTGAACAAGTATCACTGCCAAGCCCGTGCTAATCTTAACACAGTCACTCATAATCCCTTTCACTCACGTTAGCAAGTTTATGGTGTTGCATTTCCCGAAAACGTAATAGCTACAAAAATACTGATTGTTTTTGATTGAGAATGCTCGCCAAATAGTAAGTCCGTCGGTACCAAATGCAGTCACAGTTTTTAGCCACCGACCTGCTCAATACGCCACGCGGAATGTATGTCTTTTCTCGTCACAAAATTCACTTAAATATTCCGAAATTTCTACACGCCCATCGGAATAATTACGCCGTCACTTTACCACACTTTTGATGTACGAAACACTGCTAGATCGGGCAACTTACCGTTTCCATCGGAATTATTACTGCACACGTCCGATCTGTTTGGTTCACATGGCTCTGAGCACAATGGGACTTAACATCTGTGGTCATCAGTCCCCTAGAACTTAGAACTACTTAAACCTAACTAACCTAAGGACATCACACAACACCCAGTCATCACGAGGCACAGAAAATACCTAACCCCGCCGGGAATCGAACCCGGGAACCCGGGCGTGGGAAACGAGAACGCTACCGCACGACCACGAGCTGCGACTGCGCTTTTTACCGACGTAATTATCTAATATGCTGAAGTTTTGTTTATGCATAAAGTTATTTACTATTGTTATTTACACCTCAATTAACTTTCCCTTTACCATAAACTTACTTTACAAATCTATTCCACAAAAATCCCCTTTGTTCATATCCATACTTCTTCGAAACGTTCCCACACTAAATCCCACTACATAACTCACGCATCATTCATACTGCTAAAACACATTTATAACATTTTACATACACAAAAAAGACATAACAATACTTTATGAAAATACTAGAACAGTTTATGAAAAACATTCTATTACTTTAGTGCACTCTAGTGGGCACAATCGAAACTAAAATCAGTACCCCTATCTAATATTGTCCTCTATCAGCTGATACATAAACTACGTGCGCGTCCAGTCTCGCGTCACCATCTGTCACTATCCATCTCTGAGACACATCTCCCACTTAACCACCTCCAAGGCAGGATCGTTATACGGCGCTACGCCTCAAGCAGTTCCAAACGTTAACCTTGCATAGCGCTGGGTCTGCTGCTGTACTAGGAATTCGACCGGCTACTCAAGTACGAGCAGTGTTGTGGATGACGTTTAAAATAAAATACATAAACAGATACAGTGAAGAGCCAAAGATACTGGTACACCTGCCTAATATCGTGTAGGGCCCCCGCGAGCACGCAGAAGTGCCGCAACACCGCGTGGCATGGACTTGGCTAATGTCTGAAGTAGTACCATGAATCCTGCGGGGCTGTCCATAAATCCGTAAGAGTACAAGGGAGTTGAAATCTCTTCTGAACAGTACGTAGCAAGGCATCGCAGATATGCTCAATAGCGTTCATTTCCAGGGAGTTTGGTGGCCAGTGGATGTGTTTGAAATCAGAAGAGTGTTTCTGGAGCCACTCTGTAGCAATTCTGGACGTGTGAGGTGTGCCGCCCGGAGTGGTCGTGCGGTTCTAGGCGCTACAGTCTGGATCCGAGCGGCCGATACGGTCGCAGGTTCGAATCCTGCCTAGGACATGGATGTGTGTGATGTCCTTAGGTTAGTTAGGTTTAATTAGTTCTAAGTTCTAGGCTACTGATGACCTCAGAAGTTAAGTCGCATAGTGCTCAGAGCCGTTTGAACCATTTTCGTGTGAGGTGTCGCATTGTCCTGCTGGAATTTACCAAGTCTGTCGGAATGCACGTGCACATGAATCAATGCAGGTGATCAGAGAGGATGCTTAAGTACATGTCGCCTGTCAAGAGTCGTACGTAGACGTATCAGGGATCCCATGTCACTCCAACGGCTCACGCCCCACACCATTACAGAGCCTCCACCAACTTGGACAGTGGCCTGCTAACATGCAGGGTCCATGGATCCATAAGGTTGCTGTCTCCATACCCATACACGCCCATCCGCCCGACAGAATTTTAAACGAGACTCGTCCAGCCAGGCAACATATTTCCAGTCATCAACAGTCCAGTGTCGGTGTTGAGGGGCCCAGGCGAGGGGTGAAACCTTGTGTCGTGCAGTCATCAAGGGTACACGAGTGGGCCTTCGCTCCGAAAGACCATATCTATGATGTTTCGTTGAATGGTTCGCACGCTGACCCTTGTTGATGGGCCAGCATTGAAATTTGCAGCAATTTGTGGAAGGGTTGCACTTCTGACACGTTGAACGATTCTCTTCTGTCGTCGTTGGTCCCGTTTTTGAAGGATCTTTTTCCGGCAGCAGCGATGTCGGAGAGTTGATGTTTCACCCGATTTCCTGATATTCACGGTACATTCGTGAAATGGTTGTACGGGAAAAATCTTCACTTCATCGCTACCTCGGAGATACTGTGTTACATCGCTCGTGCGCCGACTATAACACCACGTTCAGGCTCACTTAAATCTTGATAACCTACCATTGTAGCAGCAGTAACGATCTAATAACTGCGGCACAAACTTGACGCCATATATTGGCGTTGCCTGCCGCAGCACCGTATTCTGCCTGTTTGCATATCTCTGTATTCGAACACGCATGCCTATATCAATTTCTTTGGCACTTCTATGTAAAAAAGAATAAAAAGAAACTACAAGACGTTGTCGACCAACACACCGTGCAAGATACACGGGAACTATTGACGTTCTGCGGATAAAAGGCTGTATTTATCGTGGACTATACAGTTGACAACTAACTGCGAATGTTTAACCCTTGTTTCAAAAGTTGTTAAAGGCTTTCTCAGAAGACGATTAGGTTCAAGGTGCAAAAGCACCGGGTGTTTGTCTGAAGAGTCTTCAGGCGCAAACTCTCTGGTGTTTAGGTAGATATTTCCAATTTCGTATTTTTTTTTTACTGTGTAGATGGAGTCATCATCAGTTATTTTGCTCCCAAAATAGCAAAACTCATCTACTACTTTAAGTATCTCAATCCCTAATCTAATTCCCACAGCATCACCTGATTTAATTCGACTACATTCCATTATCCTCGTTTTACTTCTGTTGATGTTCATCTTATATCCTCCTTTCAATACGCTGTACATTCCGTTTAACTGCTCTTCCACGTCCTTTGCTGTCTCTGACAGAATTAAAATGTCGTCGGAAAACCTCAAAGTTTTTATTTCTTCTCCATGAATTTTAATACCTACTCCAAATTTTTCTTATGTTTCCTTTACTGCTTGGTCAATATACAGAGTGAATAACTTCGGGGAGAGGCTACAACTCGGTCTCACTCCCCTCTCAACCACTGCTTCCCTTTCGTGCGTCTCGACTCTTATAACTGGCATCTGGTTTCTGTACAAATTGCAAATAGCCTTTCACTACCTTCATTTTACCCCTGTCGCCTTCACATTTAAGTATTCCAGTCAATATTGTCAAAAGCTTTCTCTAAGCCTACAAATGCTAGAAACGTAGGTTTCTCTTTCCCTAATCTATCTTCTAAGATAAGTCGTAGGGTCAGTATTGTCTCATGTTACAACATTTGTACAGAATCTAAACTGATCTACCCCGAGGTCAGTTTCTACCTGTTTTTTCATTTGTCTGTAAAGAATTCGCGTTAGTATTTTGCAACCGTGACTTATAAAATTGATAGTTGGGTAATTTTCACACCTGTCAACACTTGATTTCTTTGGGATTGGAATTGTTACATTCTTCTTGAAGTCTGAGGGTATTTCGTCTGTCTCATAAACCTTGCTCTCGACGGAAGAGTTTTGTCATGGCTGTATCACCCAAGGCTGTCAGTAGATCTGACGGAATTTTGTCTTGGTTCAATTAAGGTCTTTCAGTGCTCTGTCAAACTCTTCACGCTGTATCATATCTCCCATTTCATCTTCATCTATGTCATCGTCCATTTCCATAATATTTCCCTCAAGTACATCGCCCTTGTATAGACCCTCTATATAGCCCTTCCACTTTCCTGCCTTCCCTTCTTTGCTTAGGACTGGTTTTCCATCTGTGCACTTCATATTCATACAAGTGATTCTCTTTCCTCCAAAGGTCTCTCTAATTTCCTATAGGCAGTATCTGTCCTACCCTTAGTGATATATGCCTGTACACCCTTACATTTGTCCTCTAGCCATCTCCGCTTATCCATTTTGCACTTCCTGTCGATCTCGTTTTTGAGATGTTTGTATTCCTTTTTGTCTGCTTCATTTACTGCATTTTTGTATTTTCTCCTTTGATCAATTAAATTCAATATCTCTCCTGCTACACAAGGATTTCTGCTAGCCCTCTTCTTTTTACCTACTTGATTCTCTGCTGCCTTCACTGTTTCATCTTTCATAGCTATCCATTCTTCTTCTTCTGTATTTCTTTCCCCCATTCGTGGTAATAGTTCCCAATGCTCTCTCTGAAACTCTCTACAGCCTCTGGTTTTTTCTGTTTATCCACGTTCCATCTCCTTAAAATTCCCACTTTTCTGCAGTTTCTTCAGTTTTAATCTGCAATTCATAACCAATAGTTGTGATCAGAGTCCACATCTTCCCCTGGAAATGTTTTACAATTTAAAACATGGTTCCTAAATCCCTGTCTTACCATTATATAATCTATCTGAAACCTTCCAGTGTCTCCATGCCTCTACCAGGTATATAACCTTCTTTCATAACTCTTAAATCATGTGTTAGCTATGATTAAGTTGTGCCCTGTGCAAAATTCTACGCAGCGGGTTCCTCTTTCACTCCTTACCCCCACTATATATTCACCACTACTTTTTCTCCTCGTCCTTTTCTTACTATCGAAGTTCCCCATGACTACTGAATTTTCGTCTCCCTTAACTATCTGAATAATTTCTTTTATCTCATCATAATTAGCTTTAACCTATCCATTTTCCTTTTTAAATTTTCTAACCTACCTGCCCGATTAAGGGATCTGACATTCCACGCTCCGATCCCTAGAACGCCAGTTTTCTTTCTCCTGATAACGGCGTCCTCCTGACAAGGGAACCTCCCCATCGCACCCCCTCAGGTTTAGTTATAAGTTGGCACAGTGGATAGGCCTTGAAAAACAGAACACAGATCAATCGAGAAAACAGGAAGAAGTTGTGTGGAACTATGAAAAAAATAAGCAAAATATACAAACTGAGCAGTCCATGCGCAAGATAGGGAACATCAAGGATAATGTGAGCTCAGGAGCGCCGCGGTCCAGTGGTTAGCGTGAGCAGATGCAGAACGAGAGGTTCTTGGTTCAAGTTTTCCCTCGAGTGAAAAATTTACTTTCTTTATTTTCTCAAAGTTATGATCTGTCCGTTCGTTCATTGACGTCTCTGTTCACTGTAATAAGTTTAGTGTCTGTGCTTTGCGACCGCACCGCAAAACCGTGCGATTAGTAGACGAAAGGACGTGCCTCTCCAATGGGAACCGAAAATATCTGATCGCAAGGTCATAGGTCAACCGATTCCTCCACAGGAAAACACGTCTGATATATTCTACACGACACTGGTGATGGCATGTGCGTCACATGACAGGAATATGTTGTCGACCCACCTAACTTGTACACTTGGCGAATGGGTAAAAAAATTCTTCTACCTTGCCCGATTTAGGTTTTCTTGTGGATGTGATAATCACTCCCAAAAAAGTGATGAAAACATAAGAGTTTGTCACATAAACTGCAACAAATGAATGCAACAGTTTCACAGTCGCACAGTTTTCCCTGTGGTCTGTGAAAACATATGTTTTTAACGTTTTCGTACAACGTCCTCATACTACGGCGCAGTTACCTTGCATCGGACGGACAGATAATAATTGTCTGAAAATAAAAAATTAAACTTTTCACTCGAGAGGATACTTGAACCAAGGACCTCTCGTTCTGCAGCTCCTCATGCTACCCACGGGACCACGACGCTCCTGGGTCCATATTGTCCTTGATGTTTTGGTGTCCCTGTTTTACCTATCGATAAAAAGAGTACCGTACTCGACCAATCTGCGACCGCTCTATCGAGTGGAAATGTAAAATTCCATTTTAAAAATCATTTTGCTTGTAACGAGAAAGAAACAGACGCTCTCCATCGACACTGGGTGTACAATGAAAGACGCAATGTTCAATATTTGTTTGACCGGGCTCCAGTTACACAATGCAAAAACGAAACTGGAAGTATCAACCGAAACATCGGAGAAAATGCTGCTGACGGCTCTTAGGACGGTGTATATGGATGGATGGATGAATAGCGTGGACCACATTATTTTTGAAAGAACTAGCAAGAACAACACTATCGAGGGACAGAGCGACAATTTTGTGTTTACGAAAAGATATTACTGCTACTTGACTGCATGATATGCTTAATTACACGATCTAGATTTCAGCCTTAGATCATTTTCAAGTATAACTTCAGAAATATATGTTGCCTCCAGTAGACTTACTGTTCACATATTTTAGGCGAGTTTTCTACAAAAATGGAACAATTACATTGTTAAAACTTTTTAAAAAAAGTGATCATTGTCCTTTCTACTTTATTTTTGAAAATAATGGAACAACTGGTGTTTCGTATTACATTGCTAAGTTTATAAATGAAGAATTGTCCCTCAATTTTATGTTTTAAATTTTAAGCACGTTAACTACATTTGTTAACTACTATACAATAAGTGGCTTACCTTTTATTTTAAACACATGCTTAAATAATATTGGAGTACAGATTGTGTGGATGGGTAATTGCTTCAAATTGCTCTGAGCGCTATGGGATTTAACATCTGTGGTCATCAGTCCCCTAGAACTTAGAACTACTTAAACCTAACTAACCTAAGGACATCACACACATCCATGCCCGAGGCAGGATTCGAACCTGCGACCGTAGCGGTCACGCGGTTCCAGACTGAAGCGCCTAGAACCGCACGACCACACCGGCCGGCATTGGTAATACCGTGAACGTTGTGTACATTGGTTGCCGCCTTCTCCCCCCGCCCACTCCCCTCCTTTTCCTCCATTTACTTTTCAGACTATCGCTCGATAATCTACCCCTCCATCCCACGCTACCCACAACCCTCCACCTCTTCTCTGTTTCTTACATCTGATTTATTTCTGTTAAATCCAATCTGCATTTTACCCTCGCCCACTATGCCACCCTTTCTCCCTACCCCCCTCCTTTTTTTCCCTATTGCCTTCTTGACTGCTTGGTCTTTCATGCGAGTCCTTAAAGGTTTTGTGAAAATGAGACTGTAACCTTTAACAATGGTTATAACCATTTATTTTATATTGGGGACCATGTATCAAACTTGCTCTTGACTAAGGTGGTTGTAATCCTTAAGGATGTTTATAACTACTTATTTTTTAAAAGGCTGAACTTCTGCGTCTTTCAAATTATGATGGTGTATGTTGCGCCCTTTAGATGCACACTGCGAAGTTGGTTCTTCATACCAAAGAATGTAAACACTGGCTTCTTGTATCTGTTGTGAAGATAATGTAGGCATCTTGTTAAATAAATAGTCCACTATCTGATTCTCTGTCATACCATAGATTACATGGTGCAGACTGTGACTTCACTGTGATCATCTTTGACGATCGTTTTCCTTATGTTTATGTTCGTCGCTGCTTCGCCACGTTGAAACGAACTGTGTACCTGTGATTTGTTCATCGGTTCCATTTGACAGCCTCATCTTGTTAGTAAGTCATGCAAGTCGGCAGCCAATTAATACATCATGAAAATGTTCTCACTTTTACTTACGAAAGATAAGGTTTATCTAACCGAAGATGTATATATATTAACAAAGAGCTTTTTGACATGTACGTAAGGAAATAAATCATGTAATCTATATAACAATTATATTTTTGCCCTACTTTTCTGATATTTGTACTTTGATTGCGTATTCATTTGTTCCATTTGCAAAACGTGAAAATGGCCTAAGGTTGCAATCTAGACTGTGTAATAAAGCATATCATACCGTCATATGGGTTATATCTTTCTGTAAGTTTTATACGACTCTGTCTCCACAAGAAAGAAAAATCGCCAAATTTGTGTTTTTGCTATGTGATTGGAAAGATAAGCCGACGTCTGAAGAGATATTAAATCATTGACCTGACTTTCATTAAAATCATGCAACTCTTGAGACCTGTGAAGCTGGTCACAGGCTGTGTTCCAGATATGAACAGCTTAATCGGGCAGGTAGGTTAGAAAATTTAAAAAGGGAAATGGATAGGTTAAAGTTAGATACAGTGGGAATTAGTGAAGTTCGGTGGCAGGAGGAACAAGACTTCTGGTCAGCTGAATACAGGGTTATAAATACAAAATCAAATAGGGGTAATGCAGGAGTAGGTTTAATAATGAATAAAAAAAATAGGAGTGCGGGTAAGCTACTACAAATAGCATTTTGAACGTATTATAGTGGCCAAGATAGACACGAAACCCACGCCTCCTACAGTAGTACAAGTTTATATGCCAACTAGCTCTGCACATGACAAAGAAATTGAAGAAATGTATGATGAGATAAAAGAAATTATTCAGGTAGTGAAGGGAGACGAAAATTTAATAGCCATGGGAGACTGGAATTCGACAGTAGGAAAAGGGAGAGAAGGAAACATAGTAGGTGAATATGGATAGGGGCTAAGAAATGAAAGAGGAAGCCGTCTGTTAGAATTTTGCACAGAGCATAACTTAATCATAGCTAACACTTGGTTCAAGAATCATAAAAAAAGGTTGTATACATGCAAGAATCCTGTAGATACTAAAAGGTATCAGATTATATAATGGTAAGACAGAGATTTAGGAACCAGGTTTTAAATTGTAGGACATTTCCAGGGGCAGATGTGGACTCTGACCACAATCTATTGGTTATGAACTGTAGATTAAAACTGAAGAAGTTGCAAAAAGGTGGGAATTTAAGGAGATGGGACCTGGATAAACTGACTAAACCAGAGGTTGTACAGAGTTTCAGGGACAGCATAAGGGAACAATTGACAGGAATGAGGGAAAGAAATACAGTAGAAGACGAATGGGTAGCTCTGAGGGATGAAGTAGTGAAGGCAGCAGAGGATCAAGTAGGTAAAAAGACGAGGGCTAGTAAAAATCCTTGGGTAACAGAAGAAATATTAAATTTAATTGATGAGAGGAGAAAATATAAAAATGCAGTAAAAGAAGCGGGCAAAAAAAAAACTACAAACGTCTCAAAAATGAGATCGACAGGAAGTGCAAAATGGGTTCGGGTTATTTGGGGGAGGAGACCAAATTGCGAGGTCATCGGTCTCATCGGATTAGGGAAGGATGGGGAAGGAAGTCGGCCGTGCCCTTTCGGAGGAACCATCTCACTAGGGGTAAGATAGATACCACCTACAGGAAAATTAAAGAGACCTTTAGAGAAAAGAGAGCCACTTGTATGAATATCAAGAGCTCAGATGGAAATCCAGTTTAAGCAAAGAGGGGAAAGCACAAAGGTGGAAGGAGTATATAGAGAGTCTATACAAGGGCGATGTACTTGAGGACAATATTATGGAAATGGAAGAGGATGTAGATGAAGATGAAATGGGAGATTCGATACTGGGTGAAGAGTTTGAGAGAGCACTGAAAGACCTGAGTCGAAAAAAGGCCCCGGGAGTAGACAACATTCTATTGGAACTACTGACGGCCTTGGGAGAGCCAGTCCTGACAAAACTCTACCATCTGGTGAGCAAGATGTATGAGACAGACGAAATACCCTCAGACTTCAAGAAGAATATAATAATTCCAATCCCAAAGAAAGCAGGTGCTGACAGATGTGAAAATTACCGAACAATCAGTTTAATAACTGATGATGGTCGAAGTAGAGAGGATATAAAATGTAGACTGGCTATAGCAAGGAAAGCGTTTCTGAAGAAGAGAAATTTGTTAACATCGAGTATAGATTTAAGTGTCAGGAAGTCGTTTCTGAAAGTATTTGTATGGAGTGTAGCCATGTATGGAAGTGAAACATGGACGATAAATAGTTTGGAAAAGAAGAGAATAGAAGCTTTCGAAATGTGGTGCTACAGAAGAATGCTGAAGATTAGATGGGTAGATCACATAACTAATGAGGAGGTATTGAATAGAATTGGGGAGAAGAGGAGTTTATGGCACAACTTGACCAGAAGAAGGGACCGGTTGGTAGGACATGTTCTGAGGCATCAAGGGATCATTAGTTTAGTATTGGAGGGCAGCGTGGAGGGCAAAATCGTAGAGGGAGACCAAGAGATGAATACACTAAGCAGATTCAGAAGGATGTAGGTTGCAGTAGGTACTGGGAGAGGAAGGAGGTTGCACAGGATAGATTAGCATGGAGAGCTGCATCAAACCAGTCTCAGGACTGAAGACCACAACAACAACAACAACAACAGAGAAAGAAGCGGCGACCCTTTCTACAGGACCCACCCACCATTTTGCAGGACAGTGCTCGGGGTGCAAATGGCTGATTTGATCGATCGATGTGGCTAAGAAGTGCTTTACGGCCCACGACACTCCACGAACGTAAGCCTTGTAACGCTAACTTGATCCCAAAGATGAAGGAAGCACTTCCATGGCATTCCCTTCAAAAGTGTTACAGAGATTCAGCGGACAATAGACGGCTTCAATCTAACCATAAACACGACTTGGCGTTACTGAGGTTAACTACTATGACTTCTACATCACTGGTAACTGCTTTGACGGTCCGTAATACAAAGAAACATGTATTTGTTTCGTATAAGTTATAAGTGAAAAGTTGCCACTATTAAAGTTCCAACCCTTGTATTGGTTAAATTGGATGTGACGTCCCTAGTAGCACTGGACATTTAAGTTCCTCTTGATAGTGCCGTTGTTAAAGATGTCCTCTGTGCAAAGTCAGTAAAGTCCAAAGCAAATGTTGTTACACTGTCTGACTGTTCTCAGGAATTATTCGTGACAGACATGTATATGTAACGCAACAGAATCTCTTTTGACATCTGATATGTTCTACTACTGAATATGAATTAGAAATGTAACGTCGTCACGGAACATAATAACGAGACTACAAAACAGTTGCTACCCAAAAACTCTCGAGAGAAACTTTAATATTTATTCCCGAGCGTCTAAGTGTAACACCACCGTTTTCATAAGAGTATGAATCTCCTACACGTAAGACGTGAAATTCTCCTTAACGTTGCTGGCAGTAAATGCACCTCGAACAGCACCCTTAAGTTCGTCAGCTGTTTCTTAACGTGCGTCAGCAACCTCCTCTATAATTAATTTCGATGACGTATTGTCGCAATCTTATATATCAGGATTTCGGAGTGGCCACTCCAAAAGTGGAACCAAGTGAACGGAACCCCGTCCAGTCCATTTATCAGGATATGTCTCATTGAGATATTCTCTAACGGCAGTAGCGTAATGGGCTGGCGTTCCATCAGGCTGGAACCGTACACGACCGAGCAGCTCCGATCTCGCAAAGGTGGAAAAGAAGCTAATCACATAACATGATGTGATACGCAATGTGATTCAGAGCACGATCAAAGAAATATTGGCCTTCCAAGTGGGTTGCAGACACTGCAGGCCAGATCATGACATGTGGTGGGTTGTATTCATGTTCCTCATAATAACATTTTTTTTTCATTCAGAAATAAATCTTTCTCAGTTTTGAACTGCGATATATTACACATTCGTACGACAGTAACTTTTTCTCTCTAAGACATCTAATATTCGCTCACAAGCTTGATAACGTTTTTGTATATCATTATCACTCTGTTCGCTTACAAACGAAGGTTTAAATCCCTTTAGTTTCACATCATTCTTCGTATGTTTTTATAATGTCGAGTATGGAACTCCCAATTCCTGTGACCCCTTAGAAACGCACTTTTTGGTCGAGTGTTCGACAGACGGTGCGGTCTCCACACACGGTTTCAGTCGTGTTTGTGGTCGTTCTGAGCGAGGCTTATCTTTTAAGTAACAAGTTCTAAAGAGCTTTTTCTCCCACCGTAAAATTGTTGATTTTGGTGGAGAAGTTTTCTGAAACCTTACGGTGAAATCATGCTTAAATATGTCATTGGCTGTGCTGTATGGAGTCGTTCGTGAGCTCACGTGCTCATTACGATGCGTTCCTAATGGCGTAAGTGGTGTCATCAGCCATGATTTACATCAATATCAGCACCTGCAGCAATAAGAAACAGGAATTCATTAATATCTATGCAATACATAGAGGTTAATCGGTCTTTATTATCACTCAGTAGAGAGAAACAGTTCCGGCGGTACACAAACAAACATGGAAGGAAATGTGCTTCACTGTTTAACGTATGCTGGGTGTGAAAGCGATAGCAATTTACTGGAGCTCTGATAATTACCATACACTATCCGCAAATAATTAATTAATAATGCACAATGCTAAGGTGCAAATTAAACGCTAGTTAGTGCTGTTGTAAGAGTGGAATGGGATGAGGTTAACTCGTGCATGAAAAAACACCCTGTAATATGACTCGTGAAAGCAGTGTTTTCTGTGTGTGTCACTTAGCACTGAGAATTTTTTCTGCATTAGTTATTTTGTTACAAGCCTAGTAAATACCAAACGCACTGCAAAATATCAGCAGTCTTACACATAGCAGACGCTTGAGAGTGGAACACATTGTTTTAGGTGCTACTACTGGAACGGATGTTCCGCTCATGAGCTCTTACACAGATTATTATCCACTCAGGACTCTCTCTATATACTAGAGACTGTAAAGTTTTCGGAACAGTCTGTAAGGAGTAAGTGTTGGCTTAAATTTACACTTGTGTGCTCCTTCTGCAGCTTGTACTGCGAACTTTTTTATATACATTTTTAATCAATATATAACATGTTCCTGGTGTCTGAGTAAAATCTATTTTAATAAAAGTGAAGCAGCAACCCCGTTCGGCGTTTCGCTAATTTCCTCCATCGAACTTCTCACCGGAAGAGGCTGGGGGAATGAGTCCCAGGTATGAGAGATGCTACGGAAATACTGAAACAGGGGGGGGGGGGGGGGGAGAGCTTTAGTGAACTAGTCTAAGTGTAGCCACCAGCGGTAATGATGAGACACAGCGAACACATACAGTACATACAATCGAAGTTGGCAACCATCCACTCAGCTGTCTAAATGCGATGTGGAAAGCAACGAGGAGGTACCACTTAATTCATCTCACTGCGGCAAACCAATCGTAATCATTACGTATCCTTCTAGGACTAGATGTTCCGGATGTGAAATAATGACGGGGGGGGGGGGGGAGGGATGGGGGAGCATCAGAGACAAGACGTTCATAAGGTTAAAGAGAAAGGACGTGTAAAAAGTGGTTTGTGAATGTTAAATCGTAGAAGATTTCTCGTAATATGGAGAATATAAGATGGGGGATGGGACACCTCCCGAAAGATATATAACGAATGAGTGAACTAAACTGGGAAGTTCGGTGTGACCTCCGAAACGATAAATTCCGACTAACATACTCAGGAGCTCAAAACAATATAATTAGAGTCTGACAAGACTTTCCAACGAATGACGGAAAATGAATCAAAAGCTCCTTGGTGTATAATGGCAGGAGTATGCTAATTAAACGGAAATCAGAACCTCCAGATTTAGCTGCCCTCAAAGTATGTCAACATCTGGACATAGTGATGATGCAACAGAAGATGCCGAAACAGTTCTGCAATACATGAAGGACATATTACTATAGCAGCCTGCAACGCTTCCGTAGGACACGCTCAACGAACTGAAATGTCAGGAATGTGCAGATTTAAACGGGTAAAACCAGCAGATTCAGGCCTTGAAAACGTTGTCTTCATCATGACCACAAAACATCCACAGAAAACAAATCAAATACAGTAAACTACATCATGGAAATAATGCATATTCTTCGCGAGTTTTGCTGTTTGAAGTCCTTCAGCTTAATTTAGGCCAGACTAATGTGAAGATGCTCTATAATATATGCAATGACAATAACGCAATGTAAATTATAACAATAGAACCATGTACACTCGATGTAAAATATGAGACATAAAATGAGTAACAAAACAAGTTACAGAAATGCAGTGAAACTACACTGGAAAGAGACTGCAGTTACAGCCACAAATTTTAAAGCTAGAACATATTTCTGTAATTGACGTAATCGTTTAAGAAATGAGTGCAGGCAAGCATAACCAATTGATGACACATTATCAGTAACAGATCAACGATAAAAATACAAACTGTAAAGTAGCGATCATATACACACATCAAAAAAAGTTTTGCATCACCCCGGTTCCCAGAATTCCTGAAGATAGGCGTTGACTGCGGGTATTGTATCACAACACAGTCGCTTTGACTGTTCAGAGATGTCACTAAACCCGGCCAAAGATGTAAACAAACATTCATGAACAGCGCCTATTAGACGGAGTGGGTCCGACAGCCGATCAGTTTCAGTCATTCCACATGGAAGGAAGTACACGGCTCGTATTGTCTGTAGTTCACCCATGCCTAGACGGTCAATACCGCGGTTCGATCGCGTCCGCGTTGTTGCTTTGTGCCAGGAAGGGCTCTCAACGGGGGAAGTGTCCAGGCGTCTCGGAGTGAACCAAAGCGATGTTATTTGGACACGGAGGAGATACAGACAGACAGGAACTGTCGATGACATGCCCAACTCAGGCCGCCTAAAGACTACTACTGCAGTGGATGACCACTACCTACGGATTAGGGCTCAGAGGATCCCTCACAGTAACGCCACCATGTTGAATAATGATTTTCGTGCACCCACAGGACGTTGGGTTACCACTCAAACCGTGTGCAATAGGCTGCCTGATGCGCAACTTCACTCCCGACGCCCATGGCGAGGTCCATCTTGGCAACCACGACACTATGCAGCGCGGTACAGATGGGCCCAACGACATGCCGAATAATCCGCTCAGCATGACATCACGTTCTCTTCACCGATGAGTGTCGCATATGCCCTCAACCAGACAATTGTCGGACACGTGTTTTGAGGCAACCCGGTAAGGCTGAACACCTTAGACACATTGTCCAGCGAGTGCAGCAAGGTGGAGGTTCAAATGGTTCAAATGGCTCTGAGCACCTTTTTTGATGTGTGTATGAAAACTCTGAAAGACGAGATACAGAGATAAGGAGACTTTTTGGGAAACGCAACCAATACAGCAGTTCATTCCGATCTACATGTTGGTCATATATCAGAAAACTTTGAGAAAAATAAGCCGACCGTTGAGGCCGAGCGGTTCTAGTCGCTTCAGTCCGGAACCGCGCGACCGCTACGGTCGCAGGTTCGAATCCTACCTCGGGCATGGATGTGTGTGATGTCCTTAGGTTAGTTCGGTTTAAGTAGTTCTAAGTTCTAGGGGACTGATGGCCTCTGATGTTAAGTCCCATAGTGCTCAGAACCATTCGAGAAAGTATAGTGTGCTAATAATCACAAAAAGCATCAAACAACTCTATTAGAAGATTATGACTTTGAGCATTTAATTCATGCTTGGAAAATATTTACAAGAGTAATGCATAGACACATTAGGACAGAAATGAGGCTAATTTATCTGAAGATCAATTCGGCTTCTGGGGAAGCACAACATGAAATATGTTAAGCTTTCGCAGTATAACTGAAAAAAAACTTTTTTATCATCAGACCAATGTGTATAGACTTTATAAACTGCAGGAAAGTATTCGAGACTGCTAACAAGTAAAAGCTAGCGGCTGAGTTAGACTGTAAAGACAAAAAATTAAAGAACTATACAAAGAACAAACAGCAGCAGGGAAGATAGGAAATACGAAGTTAAAGACTACACACATGAATGTAATATGTCCCCACCCCAGTTCAACAGATGCTTAGTTTCGTGGATGACACAGGTGTGACAAAATCATAGGAAAGAAAAACAATGTTAGAAAATACAGAATCATGCAAAGATACGAATAAGAAATGTAAATTAACACAAAAAACTATTCCTAGTACGCTAGAAGGAGCAAGAAGAAGTAAGCGGTAAAATAAGAGTAAGTAAAGCAACATGAGCTATATCATACAAATATGTGGACTGTCAGATAACAGAAGACAGAAGAGGGAGGGAAGGCAGAAAACAAAAGATTAGAGAAGCAGAAGTGATGGATATGAGTAAAAGAAAAATGTCATACTCAAACAATAGAAATGTTGTTTTCTGCATGGCCGTGTTCTGTAGTTGCTGTTTTATATAACTTACTATTTTTATCGTCTTAATCGTCATGAAATTTGAGAGTGTGTTCCCATTCCCACCAGACACGTTTCACTTTTGTTTACAAAGTATCTTCAGTGGTCATTCGTGTTTAATCCTCTTTTTTATGGACTGCTGTCAACAACTTTTTTCTTTGTTCTTTAGCGGAGGTTGAGACCAGAAACAAAACATGGCTGAAACTGCGAAAGGAGTTATTCTCGACTTCAACTTCCTATAACAATGGAGGTAAAAACTGTCGAAATCAAAACATGAAAAAAGAAGACTAAAGACTACTAAGTACTGAATAATCGTTGTAAATACAAGCGAAATGAGTCTAATGAAAAAAAACCTCTTAAATTGTGAAAAGCTAAGACAAGAAGAACAGTAATAAGTTTCAAAAACATAAAAACTGAGCAACGAAAAAAGAAGTTAAAAACAGCCTGTTGGAGCATAATTTATGGCAGAGAATCGTGGACGACTGGTAAAGATGAAATGTAATCTCATAAACCATTAGAAGCATGCTGATGGAGACGCCTGTTAAACACAAACTGGACGTACACAACCAATAACTACGAAGTTGTTGAAGGTAGTGGTGAAGAAAGATTATTCAGGACAACAAAAGAACAAAGTTGGCATAGGTAATACAGTAGATAATAAGTCGCAATTACTTCCTTTAAATAATCCAAGAGCGGAATTAGATGGGCAAAATGCTGGAGGAAGACCCCAATTGCTATTTTAAGGTAAGTTGTAAATAATGCATTAGCTAATAATTCTATAGAAGTAGTTGCTGATAGTTATAGAGAGCTGCCAACTAATTATAAAGTTTGATGACAGAAGTTAAAAGCAACCCAGTGTTACTGGAAAAACCGGACGAAACCGGACAAGGCACTAATAAATGCTTGTGAAGCAGATACGTGTGGCAGTAGATGACACATTTTTGTTAAAAACAAGTTTTTTTCCAATGGCCCTGCCAAATACTACACGTGCCGCGTCTGACGTTGTTGTCGGTCACGCAGTGCCCAGGGAAAGTTAACGAAAGCGAAGTGGAGAGGTCATCGCTGAGCATTAAGCTAACCACTTGCCTCTAACAACTTTCCCCGTGAGCGCTGGACCACGGCCGCCGCTTCCTGAGAGGCATGTTACTGGAGATAAGAATTAAGCGCCTCGCGGAGCACAATTACCCAGCTAGCTAAGGCGCCGATCGGAGCATAGCCAGGTGAAATGCAGCGCTCTTAAGGATACACGCCTGATAAGCAGAAAAGACGAGTTCTATGGAGCATCAGACCAATATGGATGAAGATTTAATGATAAGAGGGGAGGCCGTATTATTAATAATAACATCGAGCAAACAGAGTTTGCGTGTACATGGTTGCAGTCCTGTTACACACTGAAATACTCGCGGTGCAGTACCGTAGCACGCCTCTGGAGGAGTTCTAGCTCCCAAGCGGTGTTCTACTGTACGGTGGTGCGAGTAACACATCTGCAGCCGTGTACCTGCAAACACAAAACTAAATTACGTAGGTAAAAAATTAAAATTTTATAGCTAACCTCTCGGAAGGCGTTCGATACAATTCCGCACTGTAGCCTGATAAAGTAAGAGCCTACGGAATATCAGACCAGCTGTGTGGTTGGATTGAAGACTTTTTAGCAAACAGAACACAGCATGTTGTTCTCAATGGAGAGACGTCTACAGACGTTAAAGTAACCTCTGGTGTGCCACAGGGGAGCATTATGGGGCCATTGCTTTTCACAATATAAGTAAATGACCTAGTAGATAGTGTCGGAAGTTCCATGCGGCTTTTCGCGGATGATTCTGTAGTATACAGAGAAGTTGCAGCATTAGAAAATTGCAGCGAAATGCAAGAAGATCTGCAGCAGATAGGCACTTGGTGCAGGGAGTGACAACTGACCCTTAACATAGACAAATGTGATGTATTGCGAATACATAGAAAGAAGGATCCTTTATATTATGATTATATGATAGCGGAAAGAACACTGGTAGCACTTACTTCTGTAAAATATCTGGCAGTATGCGTGCGGAACGATTTGAAGTGGAATGATCATATAAAATTAATTGTTGGTAAGGCGGGTGCCAGGTTGAGATTCATTGGGAGAGTCCTTAGAAAATGTAGTCCATCGACAAAGGAGGTGGCTTACAAAACACTCGTTCGACATATACTTGAGTATTGCTCATCAGTGTGGGATCCGTACGAGGTCGGGTTGACAGAGGAGATAGAGAAGATCCAAAGAAGAGCGGCGCGTTTCGTCACAGGGTTATTTGGTAAGCGTGATAGCGTTACGGAGATGTTTAATAAACTCAAGTGGCAGACTCTGGAAGAGAGGCGCTCTGCATCGCGGTGTAGCTTGCTGTCCAGGTTTCGAGAGGGTGCGTTTCTGGATGAGGTATCGAATATATTGCTTCCCCCTACTTATACCTCCCGAGGAGATCACGAATGTACAATTAGAGAGATTCGAGCGCGCACAGAGGCTTTCCGGCAGTCGTTCTTCCCGCGAACCATACGCGACTGGAACAGGAAAGGGAGGTAATGACAGTGGCACGTAAAGTGCCCTCCGCCACACTCCGTTGGGTGGCTTGCGGAGTATAAATGTAGATGTAGATGTACATTATACAGGTAGTCACGGAGTCGTACTCATCTAGTCAGACTGTTGCAGACAACGATCAGTACCTTGCACACACTAAGACAAAAGCCTCCTCGGACTGGAATCTCAATGATTGTATCAGAATTGTCCTCAGTGATGAGTCCGATTCGAATCCAGCCCCGATAACCAACAAAGACGTGTCTTGAGATGGCCCGGTCATCGGTGGGATACCAGCCAGACTCTCGCCCGCCATATTTCTACACAGCCAGGAGTTATAGTCTGGGGTGCCATTTTCTCATAGCAGGACACCTACGGTTATCATCCACTATATTGCGATATACCCTGTTTTGTTATCGTTGATGGCAAGCCATCTTGAGCTCAGATTTCAGAAAGATAATGCCCGCCCGCTAACGGAGAGATTTACTGCTGGGTGTCTCCGTGCTTCTCAAGCCCTACCTTGGCCAGAAACGTTGCAGAATCTCTCCCCAACCGAGAACGTCTGGAACATTCTGGGCAGGGCCGTCCAACCACCTCGGGCTTTTGACCATTTAACGCGCCAGTTGGATGGGATTTGGCACAATATGCTTTAGGAGGGCATCCTACAGCACTATCAATCAATGTCAAGCCCAGTAACTGCCTGCATAACCCTTTAGTGACCAGTGGGAACAATAGTTCCCACTTATTTGTTTTCACTGTAAGTTCAGTGGTAATCCGTGTTGCCACTTCTAACTTGTGCTACCATATCTGTTAGAGTGTGCTAACTATGTGTAGATTGTCAACGGCTAGGCGATAGCTGTTGTATTTCTACCCTGTGAGTCGATCAATGCAGAAGCGCAGTTCCCGCGTGAAAACGAGCCACTGTTTCGACCGCTACAGCGTTTTTTGGGTAGTGTGCTTTCCTTTTGCGTGTGAAGTGACTTGTGTTGTATTTATCTACTTTTATATTTATGAGGGAGATAGTATTCGTGTATATTTGCTGGATTTGACTGAAAATTACATAAATATTACAATGTAAGTTAGTGGAAGCAGAAGTGAAGTATTCTGCCCATTGGCTGTGGCAGAGTATTATAAAATAATGGGAGGAGTGGATAGATTTGATCAGCTGCATGAACGGTATGCTGTAGGCCGTCGTTCATGGAAGTGGTGGCACAAACTGTTTTTCTTTCTTGTGGATTTGGCAGTTGTCAATTCCTACGTTATGTGGAAGCTACAGAAGACAGAAGCAGACCAGCTAACATTTAGATTGCACTTCGCAAGGCAGCTTATCTCTGGCTTCTCAAGTCGTAAGAGAAGAGGAAGGCCTGTTCATTTTCAAACACCAAAAAGAGGTGTGTCTGGAGTACCAAGTGAAGTTTGTCTGGAGAAAGTTGGAACTCATTTGCCTACAAAAGGTACAACAAACAGATAATGCCGCCAATGTAGCACCAAGAACAAAGAAAAGAGAACAAAAACAATGTGTAGCAACTGTCGTGTACCTTTGTGTGTAGCACCATGCTTCTCTAAGTTCCATAGTACATCACCTTAGTGAACTCAAAGGACAGTATGAACTAATACAAATATAAATGTAATGTTTAACATGTTTTCGTACTAAAAAATAAAGGAAATACATTTTTTTAAATTAGCAAGTGAAGTTACTCCAGAGTTCGGTGGGAACAATAGTTCCCACAAATTATTTATACTCGTAGGCTAAACTCTCACTTTCAAGATTTAAACTATGATTTTATGAATGGTTTCTAAGTCCAATAAAGCGTTCATAAAAAGACTACAGCTTCCGGAAATAATTTGGTCACTAAAGGGATAAGGCACAGAGGTGGACCAACGCGTCACTGGCTTGCTCAAGGTTTTCTCTTGAATAAATCATTCAATTTTTCTGAAATTGTAGTCATTTATTTTTCTGTACATGTACATCACATCTACCGACTGTCGTCTCATTTGAATAATTCCTTCGTCGTGCGTCGCTTTTTTTCTTTTTTTTTTTTTTTTGGGAGTGTACAAGGAGTACGAGAATTCGTCACAAAATTTTAATTATCACCTACGTAATTAATTTTTGCTTCTGCAAGTGCATGGCTTTTTTTGTTTAGAATGTACATCAGTCTCACTTAGAGTTCAGTCCTATGATAGAGGATAGATACGATCGTAGAGGTGCTCGATGTGTACATGTCTGTAGTATTCGATGTTAAAGGCGTGTGTTGTCCAGCAAGTCTCTCAATTTCCCAGTGCGAGACACGAATTACGATATTTCTGACCAGGAGTTTGACGAATGACTAAAAGAGCGCATTCGGTAGTGCGAGTAGTAGAGCACAAGCATTTTCCTGGCAGAAGAGGATATTAATTATGCAATTAACTGTCCATATAGCTGTTCTCCTCGAAGACGAGGAAGAATTACAGGAACTATTAAAATGGTTCAAATGGCTCTGAGCACTATGTGACTTAAATTCTGAGGTCATCAGGCTCCTAGAACTTAGAACTAGTTTAACCTAACTAACCCAAGGACATCACACACATCCATGCCCGAGGCAGGATTCGAACCTGCGACCGTAGCGGTATCGCGGTTCCAGACTGTAGCGCCTAGAACCGCTCGGCAACCCCGGCCGGCCAGGAACTATTAAATAGAATGAACAATCTTCTGAGCACTAATTAAAGGCTGAGAGTACATTATGTAAATACGTCACTCTTGAGGAGTGACAGAAATCAGATTAGTTAAAAAGTTACAACGAAATTTGGGACTGTGTAGTAAGAGAGTAATTAAGCTACCTTGGAAGCAAAATAACACTTATCGGACGAAGCAAGGAGGACATAAGAAGCCGACTAACACGTGGAGAGAGAGCATTACTTGAAGAGAGAAGTCTGAAAGTATAGGACGTAGTCGTTAAAGTGAGCAAAAAATTTCCAAGAATATACGCCAGGAGCATAGCAATCCACGGGAGTCAATTATGTTTCGTGAGAAAACCGTAAGGGAAGATAATCTAATCATTTAATACGTTATATTGCTTAAGGTTGCTGAAAATTGCCGCGCGGAGTGGCCGCGCGGTTTGGGGCGTGGTGTCACGGACTACGCGGCCCCTCCCGCCGGAGGTTCGAGTCCTCCGTCGGGCATGGGTGTATGTTTCGTGCTTAGTATAAGTTAGTTTAAGTAGTGTATAAGATTAGAGACCGATGAACTCAGCAATTTGATCGCTTAGGAATTCGCACACATTTGAACATTTTTATGCCGACACGGTAGCTCAGCGTGTTCGGCCAGACACCTGTCTGGCTTCTGTAAAAAAAAAAAAATGGGTGGAAGGATCAACAAAGAACTTCAACAGATGTGATGTGTTGTCCGCTACGACCAAATATAACAAAAAAAAAAAAGACGCTCGTCGGATTAGTGCCGAGGTCCGGTGTGCCCGCCAGCCTGTGGATGGTTTTTAATGTGGTTTTCCATCTGCCTCGGCGAATGCGGGCTGATTCCCCTCATTCCGCCTCAGTTACACTATGTCGGCGATTGCTGCGCAAACACTGTCTCCAAGTACGTGTACACCATAATTACTCTACCACGTAAACGTTGGTGTTGCACTTGTCTGGTATGTGACGTTCGCGGAGGGGGGGGGGGAGGGGGTGTCCACTGGCGGGCCGAACCGCACAATAACCCTGGGTTTGGTGTGGGGTGGCGGTAGGTGGGTGGACTACTGTGGCCTGTTGTGGGGTTGTGAACCACTGAGGGCTACGGCGGGGACGCAGCCTCTCCGTCGTTACTAGGTCCACAGTTCAATACACGATAAACGCACATACAATTGGTGAAAACAGATAGAAGTTCGTGGCGGGTCGCGTCAAACCGGTCATAATACTGAGGCCTATCTTCCCTCCCACTCTGTCTCGCAAAAAATAGAGACCATACTTCATGACATTGTAGGAAGTACTATAGCTTGGGCTGGCTAATATCCACGGTTCAGTACTCCCTCGATAAACACCAGATGTGACTTGTTGTAAGCTTGGCTTCCTCCACAATGTTTATCCACTATATTACTGGATGATTTATTCCCGTTGTTGCTTTTCACTTAGTCAGGACAGCACTCGAAAATGACCATCTCTGCTGCAATGTACAATCAATTGCCGTGGCTAAACATAACCTTGTGCCATTCACTGATCGTCCTGGGCCTTTCCCTTCAGGATCAGAAGTGGGCTCCTTGGTAATGACTAAAGACAATGGAGAGGAAAGAAGGGCGGAAAAGTAGGATTTATCGTCCCGTCCACAACGAGAATTCTAGAGAGGCAAGACAAGTTCAGAAAATGGTTCAAATGGCTCTGAGCACTATGGGACTCAACATCTTAGGTCATAAGTCCCCTAGAACTTAGAACTACTTAAACCTAACTAACCTAAGGACATCACACACACCCATGCCCGAGGCAGGATTCGAACCTGCGACCGTAGCAGTCCCGCGGTTCCGGACTGCAGCGCCAGAACCGCTAGACCACCGCGGCCGGCAAGACAAGTTCAGATTCGGGATGAATGGGAAAGGAATTAGACTCTGTCTCCTCCAAGAAGTATCCCTACATTCGCCTCACTCGGTTTAGAAAAATCGTGGAAAAATTAATTGAGAGTTGCCGGACAGGGCAATGGCAGCAATGTGTGAGGGGAAATACATAAGCGATACCCTTAGCTTGCAGACCAGTTTTCACGAAACCTTTCGCGGTGCTCGTACATTACACTGAATAAGGCATAGGACCATTTTGGAACTAAGGGACTGGTTATCTGCAACGTTGTGGTCCAGAAGTGAATAAGTAAACCTCTGCGATCAAGAATCAGGAAGACTAGCATGTGCACATTCCTCGGACCTCTAACATCAGCATACCCCATTGGATAGCTCTTATCAGTCGTATTGAGAAGAAGCTGTGCAGGGCCTGCCAGCCTCCCATATGCTCATAAAATCAGTTAACTGCATGAATTATGTTCGTCGACTCTATCTGATATGTCCAAAGTGGATTCTAATCCGGTGGGATGCCCAAAACAAAACAACAGTACACGCCTTAAGCCAATGAGGTGCATTGCTGAACCGAAACATTATCATCATTGTCTACCGCGAGAATAATTGCTACCTGATGGCGTTGTGGGTACGCGACGCGGCAAGGAGAGTATGGAGAGGGGTAAAGACGAATGGGAAATGATTCCAGCAACGATACGGGCCGCAAACGGGGAAATCCACTGACACAGACTTCGACAAACGTCGGCGATCTGTGACAGATGTGATCACATAGTACTATGCTGATGCAGGCCCAAGTGTTTCGGAGCACACCGGGTTCCCACGTTGATCTAACGACATTGTCCCTTACGATAGCAATGGTCACCAATATTGTGTTTCCTGGTCGGATGAATCACACCTGGGCTTCCGTAGTATCTGTGGCGGACCAGCTGAATCCCTTCATGCTTAATGTGTTGTCCGAGGGTGATCGGATCTTTATGCAGGATAGCAGTCCGTGTCGCAAGGCCACACTCGTGCAACTGGCATTGATGTCTTGGCGGCAAAATTCGCCTGATTTGAAGCCGATGGAAATCGTCTTGTACGAGGTGATGACTTTCTCGTCTTCCTCTTTTAGTATGAGAACGAACGAGATGGCTTCATAGTGAGATTTTGCACTCGCATTTGGGAGAACGCTGGTCCAAATCCCCGTCTGACCAGCCGTCCATCCAACTTCCGGTATCCTATGATTTTCGTCAACCAGTTAAAGGATAACTTTTCAGGAAAGGGACGGCAGATTTCTTTCCTGATTCTTCACCACTCTTTACATTCTTTCTTTCCTGCTTCCAGCATTAGAGTCTTTGTCTCTGCGTTAGTGGAGATAAATATAAAATATGAAGGACACGTACTACGTCATAAGGATTACGGAGAACGAACGATAACCCTGTTATAGGTGTCGGTTAAATCAAGAAAACTGGTCACTTTTTATATTAATTGTGTGTTCATGTCGAATACATTTCATCTACATCGCAGGCGAAACGAAGTGGTCCACCAAATAAACTGAATATTTCCAGGTATACTTTCTACTTTTAATGTAGTTCCAGGCAGACGAGCATAGATGGGTTTACTAGTGCTGAAATTATATGGCGAAAATACACAGTCCACTGTATACCACCTAATATGATGCCAAAGAGAGTTCTAAATATGGAATTAAACCTCTAAACATATTACAAAAAGAACGAAAGTTACTTTAAAATGTCCAGTCGACGACTAGGTCCTTAGAGAATGAGCACTAGTTTGCAATTGGGATGGTTTGGGGAAGGAATCTGTCGTGTCCTTTCTACAGGAACTACGCCGCCATTTAACCCCAGTAAAACAGGGAAAAAACGAAAACCTAAATCTGGATATCCAAGTTTAAATCGTCGTCCTCGGGAACGCGGTTTCAGTGTCTTACTAATGCACCGCCACTCTTGGCAGTTACGAGTAAATTATGAAAGTACCGCCTCCACAGCCGAATGGTGTCGGCGCGGCTGCTCATCGTGTTCCGTCAGAAGTTCTCATAGATGGTGTCTGAGAGGTGTCATGCGACCTCCTCACATAAATGCTAAAAATGGCAAAGAAAAATGACGAAGAAACAACCATGAAAAAGCGGTTAACGTCGCTGCATTTACTGCGGAAGAACCCGTTGCGCTTCCTGGTACCTCCTCAGATATTTCCCGTGGTAGGATTCGCATATTGTCAGTAGCGTTTGGAGGGTTTGGTGACACGCTGATATCACGTTCCACGACCATAGCTCGCCCCTCATACTGCCCTGCAGGCAGCAGACAGCCAGTCGTAACAGTGTAAGTGGGTTGATTCTGTGTTGGCAGCGCTGTGTAGCTCTTTGAATTGGATCTTTGACTGCGTTTTCTTTGTAAGACACTCTGTGGCTGGTTGGACTCGTTGGAAGTTAATCGCCAGTAGTGTTGGGCAGTTGGAAGTTAGTCTTCAGCAGTGATGGAAGTACTGTTGGGCAGTGATGGATGTTAAATGTGAGAAGTTAGCATTGATGGAGGGTAGAGGTCTGAAGTGTTAGCGTAGGCTAACGATCTGTAAAGGTTCGACTTGGAGACTGAATATTATTCATGATTATATATCTTTATACTGGGCCTCAATGACGCTTTATATTCGTGTTTGTACTGGATGTCACATTATTAAGGTAAAAATACATTATTTGCTTTGCAACAAAATCTTTCCTTTGTTAACCACATGCCTATTAGTAGTTAATGGCTTTAATAGATAGAATATTTTATTTAGCTGGCAGTACTGACGATCGCTGTATTGCAGTAGTTCACGTAATTAAGATTTTTGTGAAGTAAGTGCTTAATGAAATGTATAGTTCATTGTTAGGATTGCTTCTTATTGAGCGCCATTCTTTTGTACTAATTATTTGAAACCAGGTTGTAATTTTTTTTCAGCAGTCAGAATGCGTTACGCTAGACTATTGTGGGTCAGTGTTCAGTGTTGACTTGATAAGAAAAAGTAAAGAGAAAGTAGGCTCAGTACGTTCAGTTTTACTCAGCTGTTTCAGAATCAAATAACGTAGAAGTTTCATCTCCTCAGTCATTCAGCAATTTAAGTACAGATTCACACATTTAAATAAAGAAGGTTCAACAGTCCTGCGGTCTAATACGTTGAGTGGTGTTTACTTTTAAGTAATCATTTCGTCGTATCGCTTTGGTTATGAAGCATTGTTTCTAAGTAACGGAATGATCTTCAAAAACGATGCTTTCCAGAAATATTACACGGTGTCCGTGTAATAAAACGGCACATGGTAGCTGTAAGAGAGCAAGAGCACAAAGAATATGTAGCCATCGAGCGAAGTATTCAGACGTGTCAGGTATTTGCGACTCATTGTAATGACCCAGACGCTGTGATTACATGTGTACTCCTTCTTTATCCAAGGGCAATCGGGACGAGGATGAAACCGACACATGGAGTCAAATTAGAATGGAACGAAAACATCACATCTTTCAGTCAAATGTTATACTTTCTTTTAAGCTTAATTCATGGTGAAACTTCCTGGCAGATTAAAACTGCGTGCCCGACCGAGACTCGAACTCGGGACCTATGCCTTTCGGGGGCAAGTGCTCTACCAACTGAGCTACTGAAGCACGACTCACGCCCGGTACTCACAGCTTTACTTCTGCCAGTACCTCGTCTCCTACCTTCCAAACTTTAGAGAAGCTCTCCTGCGAACCTTGCAGAGCTAGCACTCCTGAAAGAACTAAAGCTGTGAGTACCGGGCGTGAGTCCTGCTTGGGTAGCTCAGTTGGTAGAGCACTTGCCCGCGAAAGGCATAGGTCCCGAGTTCGAGTCTCGGTCGGGCACGCAGTTTTAATCTGCCAGGAAGTTTCATATCAGCGCACACTCCGCTGCAGAGTGAAAATCTCGTTCTGGAAACATCCCCCAGGCTGTGGCTAAGCCATGTCTCCGCAATATCCTTTCTTTCAGGAGTGCTAGTTCTGCAAGGTTCGCAGGAGAGCTTCTGTAAAGTTTGGAAGGTAGGAGACGAGGTACTGGCAGAAGTAAAGCTGTGAGTACCGGGCGTGAGTCGTGCTTCGGTAGCTCAGTTGGTAGAGCACTTGCCCGCGAAAGGCAAAGGTCCCGAGTTCGAGTCTCGGTCGGGTACGCAGTTTTAATCTGCCAGGAAGTTTCATATCAGCGCACTCTCCGCTGCAGAGTGAAAATCTCATTCTTAATTCATCGTGTTGCATAGTTCATCTGGCAATTTAGTGAAACATAAAACTGCAATATGGGCACATTATTACAATTTTCCAATAGGAATGGTCAGTGAGTGTAACTGTCAATAGTAGATTAACTAATGTACTTCACTGAATTGCTACTCCGATGCACTGCATCATTTTTCTTTACTTGAAGCTGGCCGGAGTGGCCGAGCGGTTCTAGGCGCTTCAGTCTGGAACCGCGGGACCGTTACGGTCGCAGGTTCGAATCCTGCCTCGGGCATGGCTGTGTGAGATGTCCTTATGTTAGTTAGGTTTAAGTAGTTATTCTGTCCTCAGATGTTAAGTCCCATAGTGCTCAGAGCTATTTAAACCGTTTTTTTTACTTGAAACCCACTGTCGGCTCGTGACAGCCTCTTGACTGTGAATGTGAACTAATAGTGCTCATACGAATGTGCGTATCATCGTGATTATTTTTCAGCTTGTCCATTTTCTTGATTGTCCCCTTAGTACAAATTTATAGCAATGGTCTACACGTGGTGGTAACTCTCTCGCTTTAAACAATTGCAGTAGGAATATTTATTAATTAATGATTGAGAAACAATGCTTATAGCAGTACTAACTACAAAGCTTTTATTTCTACAACTTTTTTCACTATTTCGCCGCAATCCTGAAATATTATACGCCATTTAAATGAAGAACTGGTTTTTGTTATGGCTATGCAACAATAGTCATACTTACGTCATCTACACTATGATTACATGCCAAACTGCTTTGCATTTCGACAACATGTAGCATGACGCGTAATGTTAACGGGTCGCTGCGCGCCGAGCAAGTTACGATATACGGCATGGCTGATAAGCCGGGTTATTAATTGCGGATGCTCTTAATTAGGAGTGCAATCGTACCATTCGATTATACCACGTGTAAACTCATTATCAGAAAATCCATTACATTAAATGGTGACGTGTGTTGAAGATGACCTTCACATTAATCACTCCTTTGAACTAGATCCACGTCAGACGTGGGAATTCATAAATTTTATCGAATGTGGCCATTAAATCACAATCATTAGCATTCGATGCGTGAAGCGCAGAAATTGAGGTAGTAACCATCACGTGTGTTCAGTAAGGTCCGTTATAATCAACTTGTAACCGCACGTGCGTCGTTACTTGCCCATACATCCGCCTCGTCTCGGTCAGTAACACAGTTATTAGTAACAAAGAAGACGTCATAAAACTCTAAGAATATCTGTTCCAGTCTTAATAAGATCAGCCTTTCATATATATGTTGTATATATGCAGTAAAAGATGCCAGGCGTATTTCCGTTAGTGTATCAAAATTCTCCTTGGACTTCAAGAAGTTTAATAAGTCTTGGTTGCCAAATACTTCAACGAATAATTTAAGAACGATAGCAAAAGTGGTAGAAGCCGACCTTGGGGAAGATCAGTCTGGATTATGAAAAAATGAAGAAACACATGAGGCAATACTGATCCTATGACTTAGAAGATAGGTAAAAGAAAGGAAAATCCGGATTTACAGCATTAGAGCAGCGAGCACTCGTGGTCTAGGGGTAGCTCAGAGTGTTCGGTCAGAGGGCTGCGTGCTCTCTGCAATAAAAAACTGAGTCAAGGAATTAACGATCAACTTGAAAGGATGTCTTGTGACATCCGCCCCGACCAAACACAACGAACTATATCGAACAAAAATGAAAAAAAAAGGGGTAGCGTCTTTGACTGGTCCCGGGTTCGAATCCCACCACTCCTTAAATTTTGATTAATAATCAGCATTGGCGGCCGAAGTCTTCCGGCATAAGAAGTCACCCTCGTTCTGCCAACGGCCTTGTCAAAAAGGGCGGAGTAGCGGACAGATGTTCAGGGCACTCTCTTGTCCTTGGGGTGGGAAACTGCCCCTAAAGGCGGAAGAATCAGCAGTGAGCAACGGCATGAGGATGCAGAAGGCAACGGAAACCACTGTATTAAAGACACGTAACGTGTATCCACAGGAAATGTGGCCTGTAATTGAAAAGTGACTTGATGATCTCTCCATTGGCAAAAGATTCCGGAATATTCCACCATTCGGATCTCCGGGAGGGGACTGCAAAGCGGGAGGTTACCATGAGAAAAAAATTGAATAATCAACGAAAGGATAATGTTCTACGAATCGGGGCGTGGGATGTCAGTAGCTTGATCGTAGTAGGGAAACCAGAAAATCTGAAAAGGGAAATGCAAAGGCGCAATCTAGATATAGTAGGGGTCAGTGAAGTTCAAAATGGTTCAAATGGCTCTAAGCACTATGGGACTGAACATCGGAGGTCATCAGTCCTCTAGAACTTAGAACTACTTAAACCTACCTAACCTAAGGACGTCACAAACATCCATGCTCGACGAGGCAGGATTCGAACCTGCGACCGTAGTGATCGCCCGGTTCCAGACTGAAGCGCCTAGAACCGCTCGGCCACTCCGACCAGCCGAAGTTTAAGACATTAGTCAGGAAGAATCAATACGCTAGGAAGTGGGATACAGAAGTACTAAGGAATGACGAAATACGCTTGAAGCTATCTAAGACTATAACTACAGCAATAAGGAGTAGCTCAGTAGGCAGTACAGTTGAAGAGGAATGGACTTCTCTAAAAAGGGCCATCACAGAAGTTGGAAAGAAAAACATAGGTACAAAGAAGGTAACAGAAAATGAATGAAAGGAGGAAGTACAAAAATGTCCCGGGAAACTCAGGAATACAGAAATAAAAATCGCTGAGAAATGAAATAAATAGGAAAATAGCATCTACCTGGGTGCCTGTATCTAATATTTTCTATAGTTTTTCGCATCTGCTCGACGACCCTTCTTGAAAACTGGGACTACCTGTGCTCTTTTCCAATCATTTGGAACCTTCCGTTCCTCTAGAGACTTGCGGTACACGGCTGTTAGAAGGGGGGGCAAGTTCTTTCGCGTACGCTGTGTAGAATCGAATTGGTATCCCGTCAGGTCCAGTGGACTTTCCTCTGTTGAGTGATTCCAGTTGCTTTTCTATTCCATGGACACTTATTTCGATGTCACCCATTTTTTCGTTGTGCGAGGATTTAGAGAAGGAACTGCAGTGCGGTGTTCCTCTGTGAAACAGCTTTGGAAGAAGGTGTTAAGTATTTCAGCTTTACGCGTGTCATCCTCTGTTTCAATGCCATCATCATCCCGGAGGGGTCCCAGTACTAGAATTAGAATTTAAAAGAGCTTTGGAGGACTTAAGATCAAATAAAGCAGAAGGGATATATAACATTCCATCAGAATTTATAAAATTATTGGGGGAAGTGGCACCAAAACGACTGTTCACGTTGGTGTGTAGAATGTATGAGTATGGCGACATGCCATCTGACTTTCGGAAAAATATCATCCAACAATTCCGAAGACTGCAAGAGCTGACAAGTGCGAGGATTATCGCACAATCAGCTTAACAGCTCAGGCATCCAAGTTGCTGGCAAGAATAATATACAGAAGAATGAAAAAGAAAATTGAGAATGCGCTAGGTGACGATCAGTTTGGCTTCACAAAAGGTAAAGGCACGAGAGAGGCATTCTGACGTTGCAGCTGACAATGGAAGCAAGACTAAAGAAAAATCAAAACACGTTCATAGGATTTGTCGTCCTGGAAAAAGCCTTCGACAATGTAAAACGGTAAAAGATGTTCGAAATTCTGAGAGAAATAGGGGTAAGCTGTAGGGAGAGAGGGGCACATGCAATATGTACAAGAGCCAAGAGGGAATAATAAGAGTGGACGACCAAGAACGAAGAGCTCGTATTAAAAAGGGTACAAGACAAGGATGTAGTCTAACACCCCTACTGTTCAATCTGTGCATCGAGGAAGCAATGATCGAAATAAAGAAAGGTTCAGGGGTGGAATGAAATCTCAAGCTGAAAGGATATCAATGATACTATTCGCCGATGACATTGCTATCCTGAGTGAAAATGAAGAAGAATTACATGATCTGTTGAACGGAATGAAAAATCTAATGAGTACAGAATATGGTCTGAGAGATCATGGAAGAAAGGCGTTTTTCGCTGCGACGGAATCTTCTCACGAAATTCCAATCACCGACTCTCTCCTCGGGATGCGAAAATATTTTGTTGACACCGACCTGCATAGGGAGAAACGATCACCACGATAAAATAAGGGAAATAAGAGCTCGTACGGTAAGATGTGTTCGTTCTTTCCGCTCGCTATACGAGATTGAAGTAACAGAGAATTGTGATGGTGGTTCGATGAACCCTCTGCCAGACATTTAAATGTGATTTGCAGAGTATCCATGTAGATGTAGATGTAGATCAAAGACGAAAGTAATGAGAACAGCGAGAAACTTAACATCAAGAGTGGTGGTCACGAAGTCAATGAAGTTAAGGGATTCTTCTACCTTGGCAGTAAAATAACCGATGACGGACAGAGCAAGGAGGACATAGAAAGCAGACTAGCTATGACAAAAAGGACATTCCTGGCCAAGAGAAGTCTACTAGTGTCAACCATAGGCCATAATTTGAGGATGGAATTCCTGAGAAAGTACGTTTGGAGCACAGCATTGTATGGTAGTGAAACATGGACTGTGGGAAAACCCGAACAGAAGAGAATTGAAACATTTGAGATATAGTGCTACAGACGAATGTTGAAAATTAGGTGGACTGATAAGATAAGGAATGAGGAGGTTGTGTGAAGAATCGGAGTGGAAAAGAATATGTGGTAGACACTGATAAGGAGGACGGACAAGATGATAGAACATCTGTTAAACATGAGGGAATGACTTCCACGGCGCCGGCCGTTGGTGGCCGAACGGTTCTAGGCGCTTCAGTCTGGAACCGCGCGACCGCTACGGTCGCAGGTTCGAATCCTGCCTCGGGCATGGATGTGTGTGATGTCCTTAGGTTAGTTAGGTTTACGTAGTTCTAAGTTCTAGGGGACTGATGACCTGAGATGTTAAGTCCCATAGTGCTCAGAGCCACTTGACTTCCATGGCATTAGAAGAAACTGTAAAGGGCAAAAACTGTAGATGAAGACAGAGATCGGAATTCATCCACCAAATAATTGAGGACGTGCTACTCGAAGAGGTTGGTACAGAAGAGGAATTCGTGGCAGGCCACATGAAACCAGCCAGAAGACTGATGACCCAAAAAAGAAAAAACTAAGAGAAATATTTTGACAATGTTGACTGGAATACACTCTTTGAAATTCTGAAGGTATCAGGAGTAAAATACCTGGAGCGAAAGGCTATTTATAATTTGTACAGAAACCAGACGCCGGTTACAACAGTCGAGGGGTTTGAAAAGGAAGCAATGGTTGAGAAGGGATGAGACAGGGTTGTAGCCTGTTCCCACTGTTATTCATTCTGTGTATTGAGCAAGCAGTAAAGGAAACAAAAGAAAAAATTTGGAGAAGGAATCAAAATTCAGGGAGGAGAATTAAAAATTTTGAGGTTTGCTGAAGACATTGTACTCCTGCCAGACAGCAAATAATTTGGAAGACCAGTTGAACAGAATGGACAGTGTATTGGAAGGTGGATATAAGATGAACATTCGGGCGACTCCCCCCGACGGAGGTTCGAGTCCTCCCTCGGGCATGGGTGTGTGTGTTGTCCTTAGCGTGAATTAGTTTAAGTTAGATTAAGTAGTGCGTAAGCCTAGGGACCTATGGCCTCAGCAGTTTGGTCCCATAGTCCTTACCACAAAAATCCAGTTATAAGATGAACAACAACAAAACAAAAAGAAAAAAAAAAACACAAGGAATGAAAGCGAATTAAATCAGGCGTTGTTGAGAGAATTGTACTAGGAAACGAGACACTTGCAGCAGTTGAGGAGTTTTGCTTTTTGCAGTAAAAGGACTAATGATGGCCGAAGTAGAGAGCATATAAAAAGTAGACTGCCCATATCAAGGAAAGAGTTTACGAAGAGGAGAAATTTGTTAACAGTGAATATACATTTAACTGTTAGGAGGCCTTTTGTGACAGTGTTTATATGGTTATGAAACGTGGACGATCGGCAGTTTAGACAAAAAGAGAATAGAAGCCTCTGAAATGTGGTGCAACAAAAGAATGCTGAAGATTAGGTGGGTGGATCACTTAGCTAGTGAGGCACTGAATAGAACGGTTGAGAAAAGAAATTTTATCGGAGGGAAGTGTGTATGTGGGTGTGGGTGTGTGTGTGTGTGGGGGGGGGGGGTTTAAAATCGTAGCTAGACCCCACGAGATAAATGTAGTAAATGGCTTGGTTCAAATGGCTCTGAGCACTATGGGACTTAACATCTATGGTCATCAGTCCCCTAGAACTTATAACTACTTAAACCTAACTAACCTAAGGACATCACACAACACCCAGCCATCACGAGGCAGAGAAAATCTCTGACCCCGCCGGGAATCGAACCCGGGCGTGGGAAGCGAGAACGCTACCGCACGACCACGAGATGCGGGCATGAATGTAGTAAGCAGAGCCAGAAGTGCGTAGGTTGCCGCAGTTAGAGAGTAGCGTGGAGAGCTGCATCAAACCAATTTTCTGACTGAAGGCTACCACGACAACATCAAAAGTATTTTGAATGGTCGTTTCGTAATTTGTGACAGAAAGAGTCAACCCAAAGACTGTTCATTGGCTATTTTATGTTACGTCTGATGTCAAGAGAAATGTCGTTTTGATTCAAATTAAAAAACAATGACGATTTTTGTGCCTAATGGAGAAGCACGTTATATGTTTCAAGGGAAGATGCGACGAAGAATGATTGTTTCCGCCAGTGACTAAGGCTGATGTGCAACGATACTGTACGAACGAAGTGGCACTTATTTTACTATGTCTCTGCTGAAACTACAGTCGCTATGAACTCGTCATCGATGGGACGTTAAAACCATGAAAATATGTATTAATCTTCGTGATTGTTGCCTTGGATTCCTTTAACCTGTTTTCGACAAGAGTAATGTAAGGCAGCTCCATCGACTGAGCTTATAAACTCTAAACAATTGTTAGCAATTAGAACCAAGACGTCTTTTTCCGTTGAGATTTGATGTCATATGAAACGCCGGATTAGCAGTGTTTGAGCCGACTCCTAGAGCATATTACAATAACTGAAGGGAAAATATGTCTGGAAACACCTGAGAAAATACGTGTCTTAGATATTGGAAAGACATCCGGTATACTTAGTAAGTGTGTTTCAGTTATTTTTATTTTACTGTATTTTTTTAGTAAATATGACGTTATGCCACTAGGAAATAGTGATCGTGCTGGAATCTATTAAAGAATAGCAGTCCGTCTACATTATACTGTAGTTTTTATTGAGTGCTGGTTTCGATTCTCTTAGAGCTCCTTCAGAGTAAAATGATCACTGAAAACTGAATTTTGTTCCGGAGCTTAATACTGTACAATGTACACACAGGTACCGAATAATACTGTGTGCCTGGGGAGGTGAAGTAACCAGCAAGTTGATCATACGGTTCAAGGTTTAGTGCTTTGCCTGCCAAAAAATTGAAACGCCGAGAAGAGATGGTTGGATGTCGATGTAACTTCGTACACATACAGACCATATTTTTATAGTTGCAATCCTCTGTGACATGTAGAACGGCCACCTGAGTACATAAACGTTCGTGTTTAGTATGGTTACCAGGCCTGGCAGTGTACGTAAGGGGCGTGAAACGCGTCAGATATTGAGTGACCACTGTGAAGGAAGCGGAGAGTCCTTGTGCGTGAGATCATTATTAGCATCTGACACAATTTGAAAGGGGCCTCATTGTGACTGATTATCTGGACGGATGGTGCAATATCCAGATTTTTGGGACATTCGGATATGACAGTGGATCGATGTTGGACTGCATTGGAACGTGAAGGCAAGCGTATTCTTCCTCAAGTTTGCAGACGACCACGTCTGGCCACCATAGGGGAGGATCACCGTATTGCGCACCACGCACGTCGCCACGACCGCACATTTGCGCCTGCCATCCGAGAACAAATAATGGACTTCTTCCAACATTCTGTGTTGTCGCTCACTGTTGGTCGGAGAGAAGAAGCAGCCGGACCAAGGAATTACTGTCCCACGCGTTGGCTGTCATTAACAGCACAGTCGGGAAAGATGGACTGCTGATGAGTGATAAAGCGTTATTCCGGTTGCGTACTACTCTGGAAGAATATGGCAGCGAATATGTTGGCGACCTCGGGAGAGGTCCAATTCCTACAATGTTTGAGAGTGGTGCGGCAGTGTTACTACTGGCCTTGTTGTGTGGGGAGTCATCGGGTATTTCAGATCATGGCTTGTAGTGACTTAGGAAACCATGATTGCACACTCGTACTTCGTGGACATCCTGCATTGGCGTTGCTGCTCCTGGATCACGGGGTCCCGGGTTCGATTCCCGCCAGGGTTGGGATTTTCTCTGCCTGGGGACTGGGTATTTGTGTTCTTTATGTTGTTCTCATCATTTCACCACCATTCGTCAACGTGGCGAAATTGGACTGTGTAAAGAGACTTTGTACGGGCGTTGATAACCGCGCAGTTGAGCGCCCCACAAACCAATCATCATCATCATATCCTGCGTCCTCATGTACTTCCTCTCATTCGACAATATCGCAGTGTCATTTTTCAGCAGGACAATGCTCGTCCGCAGATGCCACTTGTATCTCTTAACATTCTGGATCACGTTGTGCTACTGCCGTGAGTAGCAAGAGCCTCAGATCTGCCCCGTTTAGAACGTGTGTGGGCCCAGCCCCGACCTTAACTCCGTGTAGGTGCCAGAATCCGGGATATCGAGAACCACTTACAGCATTTGTGGGCCAGTTTGCCTCTGGAGGCGGTACAACTGCTATAGAACACCGTCCTAACCGACTCAGAGCATGCAGGCAATGTCATACTGACAAGAGGGTTCATCCAGCAGAACTTTGTAAATTCGACTCGATTTTGTCGTCACTGGTCGTTCCGTCACAAGACGCCACGCAGCCGCCACATGTTCACGCCCCATTGCGCGGCATGCATGGTTGAGCAGGTCGATGCAACGCGACACGGGCGCCACCGAACGAACCTTCGCAGAGCGGCTAGCAGTATGGCGAGTCTGGTTTTGGACGGCGAGTGGGTGTCTAACACGGCCAGAACTCAGTAGTGGAAGCGGCCGATGGAGTTAACTCCACGCCATGGCTGCCGTGGCTGACGGCAACAACAAGGAAGAGGGTGTTGGCCGGTGCCCTACGACACGGCGAAACTGAGCGCAGTTTGCTTCAGGCTTAATGGCTGGCTGTTACCGAAGCAAAACCTAGAGACAGCAGAATTGCCTGTGTGTGTTCCTAGACAGGACTGTTCTCTCTTGTTAGAGGTCTGCAGATGTTACTAAGTGGTGTGCGCTGCTGTGTGTACTGGATGAATTCAGCCTGATAAGGACGCATTGTAATACCAGTACTTGCCTTCTAACTCTGCTTCATATCGCCAGATCTCGGTTCCCTAAGTTTTTCAGATGCGTATTCTTTCAGCCACTGGATTTGATCTCATGTGATTTTTCGTTATGTGATATGCCACCAAGCCACTCCTTATTTAACTGTCACGTTGCAGGTGATGCTTATTTGCATTGTATTTTTATTATAAAAAGATTTGAAGTACGAGGCATGTTTTTTAAGTAAGTACCGTTTTGCCACATCTTGGCCGCAGCGCTGCGGTCGGCGTTCTGCGCATGCGCACTGGGTACCTACATCTGTTGTCTACGCACTGACGCCATTACAGTCTGATTCTTCCTTGTTTACGTTGTGTACTGAGTGTTTAAAATGCCTCCGATAATCGTGAGTCCCGCCGACTATGAAGTACGGGCTGTTATAAGATTTCTTAGTGCTAAAGGCCTAAAAGCGATCGATATTCATGGTGAGGTCTGTGCAGTTTACGGAGAAAACATTATGAGTAATGGAATGGTAAGAAAGTGGGTGAGAGCATTTAAAGATGGCCGCACAAATGTGCATGATGAACAACAGAGTGGGCGTCCTTCGGTCGTTAATGAAAGTTTGGTGCAGGAAGTGGACAATAAGATGAGAGAAAACAGACGGTTTACGATTTCCTCCTTGCGGGATGACTTTCCTAATGTTTCTCGTAGTGTTTTGTATGGCATTGTGACCGAGCACTTGAATTACCGAATATTGTGCGCACGTTGGGTACCCAAAATGGTGACGGATCTGCACAAAAACAAATGTTTAGACAGTGCATTGACTTTCCTTGATCGGTACCACAACGACGGTGATGATTTCTTAAGCCAAATTGTTACGGGTGATGAAACATGGGTGGCCTACGTCACACCAGAATCAAAGCAACAGTCCATGGAATGGCGGCATTCGGATTCACCCAGAAAAGTGAAGTTTAAGCAAACAATTTCTGCCCGGAAAATCATGTGCACAGTTTTTTGGGACAGAAAAGGAATACTGTTTGTGGAATTTCTGCCTTGTAGTGAGACAATCAATGCAGCAGCTTACTGTAAGACATTGCACAATCTGCGCCGTTCAATTCAGAACAAAAGAAGTGGCAAGTTGAGTAAGACAATGCCCGTCCGCATGTGGCGAATCAGACCAAAGATCTCATCACATCTTTTCGATGGGAAACTCTAGATGATCCTCCGTACAGCTCCGATCTTGCGCCCAGTGACTACCATCTGTTCCTGCACTTGAAGAAACACCTGGGCTGTCAGCGTCTTCAAGACGATGATGAAGCGGAAACAGTGGTGATGCAGTGGTTAACAAGTCAGGCGGCTGACTTCTATGAGGAGGGTATTAAAAAACTGGTACAACGTTACGACAAGTGCCTCAATATTGACGGAAATTATGTAGAAAAGTAGGTTAAGGTACAGGCTTTCATGTAAAAATAAAATTATTGAGATATCTTAGCACGTCTTTTTTAATTTCGAAACGGTACTCATTTAAAAAACACGCCTCGTAGAATTTGCTCTTTGCATAACAGTTTTGTGTGCAACCTTCAATATGTCGAATTTTAAATCACTTTTTATTACGAAGCAGCGTGTGTTTTTTTTTTCTTTATTGTATTTCAATTCCCCATCGGGGAGGGCTGGCAGCAGCTTATGCGCTGCTCTTCAGTCAAAAGACATAGATCATACAACAGAAGACATTAAAAATAACATAAAGGAGAAAATACGGTGTACCGAGGAAAAAAAAGGGGGGGGGACATTATGAAGACAATAGACAAAAAGGGGCGACTGTAAAACGGAGATAAAAAGCATAAATATGTAGCGTACTCAAAAAACCAGAGACTGGGACAATTAAAAGAACACACAAGGCGAAGCATGACCGGAGCATGAAAGTATCGTTTGGACGGTGCAGACATAACAATCACTGACAGTAACACTACGTACAAGTCCAGCACACAGCTAAACTCACAGCTCTCGACGCACAGGAGAACAGCACCAAACACAACACTGACGTAGAACGTTGACGATGATGAGTAAACAGAGGACCAGCCAGGCGCATGGTGATGAGGGAGAAGGGAATAAGGGTGGGAGGGAGGGGAGGAGAGGGGGAGACGGGTGGGGGGAGCTGAAGAGGGCCGGAGAGGGAAGGACGTGGGGGGAAAGACATGAGGATGGGGAGCAGGGACTCAAGGGGGGGGGAGGAGGAAAATCCGCTCTGGGAGAAGGAGGCGTGTGTTTTCACTGTAGCGGAGTTTCATACTGTTGAGTGAGCATTTTGGTGTTGAGTAAATTCTTCTTGTTGAGTAACTAGAAAGCTGATTTGCTTGCCCACAGTGTAAGAGATTTTGTCTGATAAAAGTAACTGCATTTTAAATCTCTAAATGATTCTATTTTTATGAGATAATAAATATTCAGAACTTGATTAAATTCAATAAAAATTATTTTAGCAAGGAGCAAGAACCACTCACAGCTCAACCCAGTCCTACCACCTCCTCTAGCGGCATGCTGGTATAACCTCGCATACACTTTCAATCTGTCAAGTTTCATTTCATTTGCCCCTATTGCGTGTTTCACTTCTTTGGCCAGTCAGTGAACCACTCAAAAGTCAGCCGGCCGGGGTGGCCGAGCGGTTCTAGGCGCTACAGTCTGGAACCGCGCGACCGCTACGGTCGCAGGTTCGAATCCAGCCTCGGGTATGGATGTGTGTGATGTCGTTAGGTTAGTTAGGTTTAAGTAGTTCTAAGTTCTAGGGGACTGATGACCTCAGATGTTAAGTCCCATAGTGCTCAGAGCCAGCCAACTCGCAAGTCATCTGTCACACTATTAGGTTATGTATAGGCCAAAAACAACAAGAAACTAATATAAAATTATGTTCGTGAACGAGAAGTCTTATGAAATTATTAGAAAATATCAGGATGTGAAACAAATACTAACAAAGAGATAGAGGGGCTGGCCAGTGCTTCCCTCAGCTCACTACAACTGAAAGATACACAAAACAGAACAGAAAATTATTTTCTGTTCTGTTTTGTGTATCTATCGGCTGTACTGAGCTGAGGTAAGTACTGACCAGCCCCTCTATCTCTTTGTTAGCATTTCTTTCACATCTTCATATGAGATTTTCCATTAATCATTTAGAAAATATCAGTTACGACTGCAGCTAGTGACTGATCAACTATGGTGTAGGGAAACATTATCGTGTCCTTTTCTCTTTAATAAGCAGTGCTAAAAAAAACGTCTTGCATCGCCCTTGTGTCTGCGAACAAGTGTGGGCTTAGTTAGGATGCGAGGAGGGAATGAAAGAATATACCTTTTGAGACTAAAGTAACTAACTACTGTGGCTTCCGGCACAGTTTCAAGCTACTAACAGAGATTTGATGTGTCCTGCGTTGTGTTTTTCGTTAATTAACCTTTATAACGGGATCGACACGGAGAAGTACTTTTCGATTGTTTTAGGGTTAGTGCCGGGGAACAGAGGAGGGTCTCTGACTGGGTGATCTGCCAAAGTAGACGCAGTACATGAACTCGCTAAATATGTTTATTTATCATTACTCTCTTTAAACTCCATCCGAGCAGGCCATGAAGCCCCAACAGTACTGACCGGCCGCCGTGTTGTGGGGTGGCGGGTGCAATTTGTTGTTGTTGTTTAAAATGTAAACGTAGAAATTATGCAATTCCCTGCCGTTTAACCATATGTGGGCTGCGGATGGAATTATGTTGTTTAAAATGTTCCTATTATTTATGCTGTCTTTTGCCGTTCTCATCACTGGCACTCTAACTACAATATTGGCAACCAGAAAGTGATTAGCAAAACGTGAAGCCTGTAATTAGAATTCCTAGTGCCCACTTCATCTGAGAAATACACTTATAGCTACAGCCTAAAGCTCTGAGGAATTAGGAAATTGTCTGGGATTCATAATCAAAAACGATCGTGGAAAAAACGTACGATTTATTCTGAAAGTCACAGATGAAAAAAAAAAAAAGGATCCACACAATCTAACAGAGCAGTTCAGAGTCTAATGCGCTGATGCAACTATAACTGTTCAAACCAAATGTTTAAGTGAATGCTCGCCATAATTTGATGATAATGTTCATCAAACGCCACGCTAAATAATGGTAGAATGTTTGTTCCGCGGCGGCACGTGAAAATACGACATACGCAAACTGAAGATAGATAATTAACGTCATCCCAGAATTAACACTTCACTCGAAAATGATTTCATGGTTACGCGTATCCCGAGTAACTTAATACGGCATCCGAGGCTGTTTATAGCAATGATACCGACGCGACGCGACTCCCGACACAGATGTTATGCTATTCAGCGTCTGTAGAGAACTGGGGCCAGTATAAAACAGTAAAATCCGAAGTTGCTGAGGTTCTCAGAGACTTCCAAATGGAAGATGCGAAGCTGGAGCACAAGTTAACAGAAAAGATCGAGGCGGAATCTGAACTGTGCTCAGATAGATTTAAAGATGTTAATATAAAAGTAAACATATGTCAAGCAGAAGTAGACACAATCAAAACTGATACTACTCATTGTGGTGTCACAGCCAGACGCCACACGTGCTAGGTGGTAGCTTAAATCGGCTGCGGTCCTGTAGTACATGTCGGACCCGCGTGTCGCCACTGTGTGATCGCAAACCTAGCGCCACCACAAGGCAGGTCTCGAGAGACTGACTCGAACTCAGCCCAGTTGTACGGACGACAGAGCTAGCGACTAGACGTACGAAGCCTTTCTCTCTCATTAGCCGAGAGACAGAATAGCCTTCAGCTAAATTAATGGCTACGAACTAGCAAGGCGCCATTAGCCTTACAGTGATTGTAATTAGAGTCTCACTTGTGTTCACCATAGAGATGTACAAGAAGAAATTAAAGATAAGTATATGAGAAGCTCCGTTCTTTTCTTCATAGCATTAATTACGTATCCTGTTCCAGTACTTCACGCCCGTCTGCGTTAGTCTCGCGTGCCTTTTAAGCCACCTCTATCTACAAGGTGTTGGCCCAGCTGCCGACACATCACTCATATTGTGCAAAGAGTAGATAATGTTGAAATGAGAGTAGAAAATATCAGTACTAACATTGCTAACATTGAGAGTAAAGTAGCTTCAGTAACTTCTGGTAATGGTAGTATACAACAAGTTGTAGCTGCAAACGCCGCTTTTATCGGGTGTCGGCAGTTCTTGCGGTTCGACCCAGATAAAAATATCCACCCGCTAGATTTCTGGAACGATTTTGAAGATGTGATTCCACCAACTTGGTCTGAACGAGAGAAAATCTCATTTATTAGAAGCCATTTAGCAGGTGACGCCATGCGTTGGTCAGCTGATGTTATGTTGAAGTGTAAAACATTAGCGGAATTTAAAACAGCTTTCATTAATGAGTATTGGTCTAGTAATAAGCAAAATGAAGTGTTTGGAGAATTTTGGAGTGGAAAACGCTTCAATGCAGGCAAGGAATCTATTAAAGAGTTTGCTAGGTCATGGATCTCACGTTTGTCACATTTGGGCGAAAAGCTAAAACCGGAAATGATTATACTAGGTCTTGAAGCCAAACTGCCATGGTATTGGCAAACTAGAATTATATCTGCCCCTAGAGACAATCTGGATCGTTTCATTGAGTATTTGGAACGTGTAGAACGTGTTGCTGCCAATGAGGAGCAAGCACGTAATAACAGAAATGCTAATAACAATAGTAGTAATTTTAAGAACGAGCAGAATGGCAATGTAAACATCAGAACAGTAGGTGTTCGCCATTCTAAGAGAGGTAGGAATTGGAGAAATAATTATCAGAACCAACAATGGCATCCAAATGATAGTAATTTTTTTCCAAACAAAATTATGCAGGTAAACAACAGTACGGAAAGCAATGCTGTGCCAGTTAACTACAATGGAAATAAAAGGAAACAGTAGTAGACCGAGGCAGGAAAACTAGTTCCCGTCTATGAGGACACTGGCGCTCACCAGGCGGTTACTTTTCCTAAGCCAGTAATTACAGTAATTGGTAAGACAGATCAGAATACTCAAACTGAACATGTGGATGAAGGGTCGGAAGCATCTAAGGATACAACAGAAATATTAGATCACTCACAGTATTTGATAGATACCGTGTTAGAGACGCTTTCTAAGTGGGAAGATAAAGAGAAAGCGCAGCAGTGTAACGGTAGGGAAGAGCTACAAAATACTGAATTGTCAGGTGAAGAAGCAGAAGAAATTCATGCTTATATTTACGATGAGGATGATGTGCTCTTATCTAAAGTGCCTGTGCAGGATGTTGATACTGTACTAATAGATTTAGGACAGGAGGTAAGTGAGAATGTAGAGGGTAGCCTGTTGGGGGTCAATGAACCCAGTAGCTGTGACCAGTTGTCACTTGAGAAGGAAACCGACGATAATGGTGAAAGTGGTTTAGCTGTAACTAATGTTATGCCCGGTTTGGAGGCGCAGAATCACTCAGACTACAGTAATTTGGGTCATGTTCAGCAAACTAAGTGTAATGAAGTTGTGCGGTGTTTCGATTTGAAATTAATAGACCGACTGGAAAAGGCAGCTGAAAATGTAATTCAGGAAACCCCTACACACTTTGACCTAAATGTAATGAAGACAGATGTCGATCACTTTAGTTGGAGACAAATCCAAAAGGAACTATTGGATGAGTTTGAGGAACCACCTTTGCAAACTAGAATAAGCCACCCTATAATAATAGTGAATATGTTGGGTATCAATGTACGTTGTCTCTTAGACAGTGGAAGTGAAGTGAGTGCGATATCTCAGTCCTTCTTTGATGCATTACCTGGTAAAGACAAGTTTACAGTAATGAGGGTATCAGGACTAAGAATAATTGGTGCTACTGGCAAGGTGTCAAAAACGGTAAAGCAAGAAGCTTTACTGCCCTTTAACATAAATGGTAATTTAATTGATCATCCATGTTTAATTGTAAATAATCTCAGTATTGAGGTTTTAATTGGCATAGATTTCTTGTCAAAATATCAGAATGTTGTTGACTTTGAAAGAAGCCAGTTAAAAATGGTCTTGCCGATAACCGGAGTAATTACGGCACCTTTTAGTGATAAACATGTAGTAACTAATGATGAAACTTGGGAGCTGCCTATACGAGTTCTGAAAAATAGGAGATATTGGGACGAAGGTGTTAATCTTAGTAAAAGTAAGCTAAACACAGAAGAAGAAGAAGCAATTATTTTGGACAAAATAGAAGCTAAATTGCAGGAAATCGATAAAATTTCAGCTAGTCAGAAGGAAGAACTGAGACAGGTTTTAAAACGGCATCATAAGGTATTTTCAAATAGACCTGGCGTGGTCAAAGGTTATGAATGTCAATTAAAGGTGAAACCTGGCCAAGTGTTTTTCAGGAAGCCATACCAAATACATGTAGCTAGGAAGGAGGCGGTTCGAAAGGAGATACAGAGAATGCTAGAGTGGGGTGTGATTGAAAAAGCGGTCAGTGAGTACAATAATCCTCTTGTTGTTGTACCAAAAAGAGACGGGAGTGTCAGATTGGTCTTGGACGCTCGTTGGTTGAATGAAATAGTGGTTAGGGAAAGTGATAGACCGCAGAACATGGACGAGTTATTGCAAAAGTTCCGGGGAGTAAAATTCTTAACTTCTATGGACATCACGTGTGGATATTGGAATTTGCCACTGGCGGAAAGTTCAAGGAAGTACACAGCTTTCTTGTACGAAGGAGTTTGTTACTAATACCGCGTGGTACCTTTCGGACTTAATATCTCTGTTTGTGCCTTCGTACGTGTGATGTGCCATGTTTTAGGATCAGCCTTAAGTAATAAAATAACAATCTACGTAGATGATCTGTTAATAGCAACTCCTACCTGGGAAGAACACATAGCTTTATTAGAGGAAGTGTTAGAGGCTTTTGAGAGAGGTGGTATGAAACTAAAGATTGAAAAGACAGAGTGCGTTAAAGAGGAAATAGGTTTCTTGGGATATATGATAAGTGGAAAAGGTATTCTGCCTGACCCAGGCAAGCTAGCAGTCATTGAAAAATTTGAGGCTCCCAGAAACAAGAAGCAGTTGAGATCGATGTTCGGTCTTTTCGGCTTCTATAGGCGTTTTGTTAGTGATCAGGCTTTTAATGCGCCTTGTTTTAACCTCCTGCTGAAAAAGAATACCCCTTGGGTTTGGACAGCAGAATGTCAACAGGCGTTTGAGGTGCTTAAACAATCTTTAATTAATAGTCCAATTTTACATCATCCTGATTTTGAAAAACCATTCTGTATGTCTGTTGATGCTAGTGGCTATGGTATAGCTGTGGAGGTATTCCAAGTAGAAATAGAGAACGAACAAGAAGTGCACAAGACTATAGCTTTCGCAAGTCGGTCTTTACAGGCAGCAGAGAGAAATTATGGCATCTCAGAACTGGAAGCATTGGCAATTGTATTTGGGGTACAGAAGTTTGAGCAGTATCTATTGGGTCACAAGATAATTGTTTACAGTGACCATAAGGCGTTGACCTTTTTAAAGACCTGTAAGTGGAGGAATGCTCGTTTGGTAAGATGGTCATTGTATCTCCAGCAGTTTGACCTTGAGGTTAAATATATTCAAGGGAAAGACAACCTGGTAGCTGATGGGTTATCTAGAAGTGCGGAGCTCTGTGATGACGCGGGAATTACAGCAACAGACCTAAGTGAAGTACGAATGTTTGCGTTGCACGAAGTAAAGGAAGAAAGTGCATTAAAGATGGTAATTAAGAACTTGAGACGTGAGCAGAATGCAGATGACCAGCTGAAATTAGTGAAGAGCTATTTAGGAAATGCGGACTATCCTAAGGTTTCGTAATACTATTGTCTGCATAAAGGTAGTCTGTTTAGGAGGAAAAAGGTAGGTGTTTCTGAGTGGAAGCTGTGCTTTCCCTCACAACATGTAGACTTACTAATCGACTATGTACACCTGAGGTATGGGCACTACGGTGCAAAGAAGTGCATTGCAAAATTAAAAGAGAAGGTTGTGTTTGACAACATGTACCGCCGTGTGGCCAAGCGTCTAGCATCTTGTGTAGTGTGCCAGAAAGTCCGTGCTGCTAACACCAGAATACAAGGGGATATGCATTCAGTAGAGCCAACTGAAACCCTAGAATTACTGGCTTGTGATTTGTTTGGCCCTCTTCCTGCTTCGAGAGGTGGGTGCACCCATGTTTTTGTTGTTGTGGATGGATTCAGTAAATATGTTAAGCTATACCCAATTAAAAGAGCAAATCCAAATACGTTGGTAGAAAAATTGGAAAAAGATTTCTTCGTGAACGTTGGCGTTCCAAAGAATTTGCTGTCAGACAATGGGCCTCAGTTTACTTCTCTTAGATTTAAGGAATGTCTAGATAATGCCGGAGTGAAACATCTGAAAATATCTGCGTATTTCCCCCAAGGAAATACGAGTGAACGTATTATGAGAGAATTGAATAGGCTTTGCAGGACTTACTGTGCTCGGAAACACTCAAGTTGGGCAGAGCACATTAAGTATTTTGAGAATGTAATTAACAACTTAAGACATGATGCAACTGGTTTTGCGCCTTGCGAATTGATGTTTGGCCAAGAACCGCACAATGTGATTGCAGATATGGTAGAATTCCCTATTCTAACGCAAATATCCACAGACGAGAAGAAGTTAAAGGCTAGGGCAAATATAAGAAAAAGAGCATTGGAAAGGAAGAAGAGTCATGACGCAAAAGCTGTACCCACCAGTTTTGAAATAGGTCAGTTAGTCCTTGTCAAAACCAAGGAAAAATCAAAGAAAATAAATGCAGAAACAAAGAAATTCATGTTCGTATACCAAGGACCTTTCAGGATCATAGGAAAACCACATGCCAATGCATATAGGCTAGAGTACCCTAAGAGTAAAAAGCTATTAGGTCTCAGGAACGTGTTCGACCTAAGGAAGTTCATAGGTAGTGAATGAACTCTGTAGGGAGGAGGTTGTTCTGTAACCTCTACACAGTGTGGCAGCTGTGCAGTCCCAGCTGTGTGAGATCTTCTTTCCTTTTCAGGTCTCATTCATTCTTCATCTTTCCTATCCACAAAAATTTCGACTCCTTCTTTGTAATACAAAAATTTTTCGTCATGGCTATCAAGCCATGAGTTCTGTAACCATTCTATACACCGATTAGTGAAGAAAAATACTAATGTGACAAACCTAACAGTGACATAAACAACAGAGTAGTATGATGTAATAAAGATACAAATGTATTTGAGTAACAAGTATGTATAGAACCCTGGTACTATTATAAGTACAAAGTTGTTGTTTTATTGGAAATGTTCCACCAACAGTAATGTAAAAAGATATACAAATTCGTGTACAAGCAGGATCTGAAGTGGCAGTGAAACCTATTGTGTGCTGTAGAGCTAACTAATTAATAGTAAAAGAGATTGCTTAGTGTTATGAAAAATATGCAGATAAGTTGTAAGAATGAACTCACCTTGTGTAGCAAGGAATGGCAGTGTAATAGAATTGAACAGTGTTTGTGGTGAGACGTGGACACGTCCCTGAAGTATTTATAAGGCTGGAGCTGGTCATTATTTGGTGTAGTGTGTGACAGGACACACCTACACGTATTGAGGTTATGAGTTTGAGGCGTGAATGCGACCATAGGTACCCTCATGTTAGATGAGACAGCATTCACTTAAACATTTAATTTGGACAGTTATAGTTGCATCAGCGCATTAGACTCTGAACTGCTCTGTTAGTCAGATTGTGTGGATTCTTTTTTTTTTTCATCTGTGACTTTCAGAATATAGAGAACGTTTTTTATACGATCGTTTTTTGATTATAAATCCCAGACAATGTCCTAATTCCTCAGAGCTATAAGCTGTAGCTATAAGTGTATTTCTCAGATGAAGTGGGCACTAGGAATTCTAATTACAACAGCATAAATAATAGGAACATTTAAAGAACAAAATTTCCACCCGCCGCCCCACAGTGTCATCCTCAGCCTATAGGCGTCACTGGATGCGGATATGGAGGGGCATGTGGTCAGCACACCGCTCTGCCGACCGTATGTCAGTTTACTAGACTGGAGCCGCTACTTCTCAGTCGAGTGGTTCCTAAGTTTGCCTCACAAGGGCTGAGTGCACCACGTTTGCCAACAGCGCTCGGCAGACCGGATGGTCAACCATCCAAGTGCTAGCCCAGCCCGACGGCGCTTAACTTTGGTGATCTGACGGGAACCGGTGTTACCACTGCGGCAAGGCCGTTGTCTTACTTATCATTGGACCCATTCATATGTGAGGTGTCTGCCTAACATATAAACATGAGTTACACCTTGTACCAATTGTTTGCTGTCGAAACTCCTTTCACTGTGATTCCGTCTTGATACACATAGGCTGCCCACTAGCAAGAGACAAGAGACACTTGGCTCTTTGTCATAAACAATATAAAATTCACTACCTGAGCTGCCTGGCTCAGAGACAGTTGTTCTGTCGTCTAGTGAGTAAATAGGCACTTGGCCTTGTGATCTCACCAGTCCTGATTCGATCTATTGTCCACATTAAACAATGTCCAGTCCCAGTAATTAATAAGCAAAGTCTTTTATGAAGATTTGAGTGGAGCGAAGAATACAATAAATTATCAACTTTACTTAGCTTGCTATGTTGAGATGGCTCCAGTTCTCCTTCTCTAGGAGGTCTGATTCTTGAAGTGGAAAATCTCACATCAGGACCTCACGGTTACTTTGAACTAAATAAATTTGAAGATTGTTGTTGCAGCATTTTGTTTACGTAAGTATATTTTCTCGCATTTCAGTATATCACACAGTACTTTCACTTTTCACATACACAAAGCTCAAATTACATTACTCAAACAAAAATACGTCCGATCACATCAGAGGCATCCTTACCACTTTCACTCTCTGAGGATATAACAATATTGCGAAGTGTTTACAATTTTTCTTAACAAATGCATTTCTACTAGTTTCCATTACATTGTAAATTTCGATTATTATTTCATAAATGAATAAAAAAACAACGGCGGCCGGAGTGGCCGTGCGTTTCTAGGCGCTACAGTCTGGAACCGAGCGACCGCTACGGCCGCAGGTTCGAATCCTGCCTCGGGCATGGATGTTGTGTGATGTCCTTAGGTTAGTTAGGTTTAAGTAGTTCTAAGTTCTAGGCGACTGATGACCTCAGAAGTTAAGTCGCATAGTGCTAAGGGCCATTTGAACCAAAGGCCAAAAAACAGCACAGGATTGCGTAATTAATAACAGATATTGAAGTGTGCAACAATTCGTAAATTCCAATGTTTCTAAGAAAATAATTGTAACTGTACATTCAGAACTAGTACTTATCGATAAAAAAAGTCATGTGACTAGGGTCTCCCGTCGGGTAGACCATTCGCCGTGTGGAAGTCTTTCGATTTGAAACCACTTCGGTAACTTGCCCGTCGATGGGGATGTAATGATGATGATTAGGACAGCACAACACCCAGTCCCTGAGCGGAGAAAATCTCAGCCGGGAATCAAACCCGGGCCCTTAGGATTGACAGTCTGTCGCGCTGACCACTCAGCTACCGGGGGCAGACTACTTATCGATTAAAACATCGAAACTAAAATATTTTATAAAGTAATTTCTTTTCATAAATTTTAGCTTGAAACATAATGTACTGTGCATAAAATTACATGAAAGTTTTCATAAAAGTAACTGAGATAAAACCGACCTGTCCAAAATTGAAAGAATAATATTGGTATCGACGACTACTGTTGAGCAAAAGTAATGCTAGAGGAGGATGTCCCTTTAATGCCTATTAACTTAGAGGGCACTTGGCCTAATTATTATATCACTGGCCACTCGGCCAAACTCACAGAAGGCGAGTACTGTGCAGCTACTTGTTCCTACTGACGAATGAAATCCGCTACACTTCTAATTTAGACAAAGACGGACAGTTTCTGTTCAACAGCATTCAATGAAACGTACGAGGTGTGGCTAGAAAAAAACCGGACTAGTACTGGTGAAACAATAAAACGAATGCAATAAGGCTGAAAGTCGCGTGGCCTGTCACGTGACTCTCGCTCCGCCTACTGCTCGAGTTTCATCTGCCTCCTGCACTCAGTCTGCCCGTGGCGTCTGTTTTAAGTAGTTGACGTTTTGTCTGTGCGTCGGAAAATGTTGAGTGTACAGAAAGAACAGCGTGTTAACATCAAATTTTGTTTCAAACTAGGAAAATCTGCAAGTGAAACGTTTCTAATGTTACAACAAGTGTACGGTGATGATTGTTTATCGCGAACACAAGTGTTTGAGTGGTTTAAACGATTTAAAGATGGCCGCGAAGACACCAGTGATGACACTCGCACTGGCAGACCATTGTCAGCAAAAACTGATGCAAACATTGAAAAAAATCGGTAAACTTGTTCGACACTTTCCTTGTCAACTCCTGTTAACTCAGACACTGCTCTGATTGTTAAACGGCGATCTTGTCGAACAAGTTTACCGATTTTTTCAATGTTTGCATCAGTTTTTGCTGACAATGGTCTGCCAGTGCGAGTGTCATCACTGGTGTCTTCGCGGCCATCTTTAAATCGTTTAAACCACTCAAACACTTGTGTTCGCGATAAACAATCATCGCCGTACACTTGTTGTAACATTAGAAACGTTTCACTTGCAGATTTTCCTAGTTTGAAACAAAATTTGATGTTAACACGCTGTTCTTTCTGTACACTCAACATTTTCCGACGCACAGACAAAACGTCAACTACTTAAAACAGACGCCACGGGCAGACTGAGTGCAGGAGGCAGATGAAACTCGAGCAGTAGGCGGAGCGAGAGTCACGTGACAGGCCACGCGACTTTCAGCCTTATTGCATTCGTTTTATTGTTTCACCAGTACTAGTCCGGTTTTTTTCTAGCCACACCTCGTATATAAGACCCTAGTGAAAATGCTATTATCTGCCTGATATTGTCGCCCGGTGTTGTATTGTCGTCTCGTGGATGAAGTGTTACGGTTCTATTAGTAGCTGCTTTCCTCAAAGTTGTTGGCACATCCGTTGATACTCTACTCACACCTTTACTACTGGCTATTCACTAACTCTACGACTGTACACTACTATCGGTGACTGACCCTTTATATGTTTTCTAAATGTTTCTTTCCACTCATATATGGTTGCACACGAACCTCTACATTGCCTTATTGGAAAATTCCATTTACACGTGATCATCTTAATTCCCATCTAGTAGAAAAAATCCAGAGTTGACTTTTTCCTGTAACGAGTTTGGTCTCGACCCTCGGACTCTTCTGCTGGTTGACAAGAGTTATCCAAGTGCTGCAGCCCTGGAAAGCCGCCAAGTAATAACTGGAAGTCAGCTGCTTCTTAAAGCGCTGTTGTTGGTTGTTGTTGTGGTCTTCAGTCCTGAGACTGGTTTGATGCAGCCCTCCATGCTACTCTATCCTGTGCAAGCTTCTTCATCTCCCAGTACCTACTGCAACCTACATCCTTTTGAATCTGCTTAGTGTATTCATCTCTTGGTCTCCCCCTACGATTTTTATCCTCTACGCTGCCCTCCAATACTAAATTGGTGATCCCTTGATGCCTCAGAACATGTCCTACCAACCGATCCCTTCTTCTGGTCAAGTTGTGCCACAAACTCCCTCTTCTCCCCAATCCTATTCAGTACCTCCTCATTAGTTTGTGATCTACCCATCTAATCTTCAGCATTCTTCTGTAGCACCACATTTCGAAAGCTTCTATTCTCTTCTTGTCCAAACTATTTACCGTCCATGTTTCACTTCCATACATGGCTACACTCCATACAAATACTTTCAGAAATGACTTCCTGACACTTGAATCTATACTCGATGTCAACAAATTTCTCTTCTTCAGAAACGCTTTCCTTGCTATTGCCAGTCTACATTTTATATCCTCTCTACTTCGACCATCATCAGTTATTTTGCTCCACAAATAGCAAAACTCCTTTACTACTTTAAGTGTCTCATTTCCTAATCTAATACCCTCAGCATCACCCGATTTAATTTGACTACATTCCATTATCCTCGTTTTGCTTTTGTTGATGTTCATCTTATACCCTCCTTTCAAGACACCATCCATTCCGTTCAACTGCTCTTCCAAGTCCTTTGCTGTCTCTGACAGAATTACAATGTCATCGGCGAACCTCAAAGTTTTTACTTCTTCTCCATGGATTTTAATACCTACTCCGAATTTTTCTTTTGTTTCCTTTACTGCTTGCTCAATATACAGATTGAATAACATCGGGGAGAGGCTACAACCCTGTCTTACTCCCTTCCGAACCACTGCTTCCCTTTCATGTCCCTCGACTCTTATAACTGCCATCTGGTTTCTGTACAAATTGTAAATTGCCTTTCGCTCCCTGTATTTTACCCCTGCCACCTTTAGAATTTGGAAGAGAGTATTCCAGTTAACATTGTCAAAAGCTTTCTCTAAGTCTACAAATGCTAGAAACGTAGGTTTGCATTTCCTTAATCTTTCTTCTAAGATAAGTCGTAAGGTCAGTATTGCCTCACGTGTTCCAGTATTTCTACGGAATCCAAACTGATCTTCCCCGAGGTCGGCTTCTACTAGTTTTTCCATTCGTCTGTAAAGAATTCGCGTTAGTATTTTGCACCTGTGGCTTATTAAACTGATTGTTCGGTAATTCTCACATCTGTCAACACCTGCTTTCTTTGGGATTGGAATTATTATATTCTTCTTGAAGTCTGAGGGTATTTCGCCTGTTTAATACAACTTGCTCACCAGATGGTAGAGTTTTGTCAGGACTGGCTCTCCCAAGGCCGTCAGTAGTTCCAATGGAATGTTGTCTACTCCGGGGGCCTTGCTTCGACTCAGGTCTTTCAGTGCTCTGTCAAACTCTTCACGCAGTATCGTATCTCCCATTTCATCTTCATCAACATCCTCTTCCATTTCCATAATATTGTCCTCAAGTAAATCGCCCTTGTATAGACCCTCTATATACTCCTTCCACCTTTCTGCCTTCCCTTCTTTGCTTAGAACTGGGTTGCCATCTGAGCTCTTGATATTCATGCAACTGGTTCTCTTCTCTCCAAAGGTCTCTTTAATTTTCCTGTAGGCAGTATCTATCTTACCCCTAGTGAGACAAGCCTCTACATCCTTACATTTGTCCTCTAGCCATTCCTGCTTAGCCATTTTGCACTTCCTGTCGTTCTCATTTTTGAGACGTTTGTATTCCTTTTTGCCTGCTTCATTTACTGCATTTTTATATTTTCTCCTTTCATCAATTAAATTCAATATTTCTTCTGTTACCCAAGGATTTCTACTAGCCCTCGTCTTTTTACCTACTTGATCCTCTGCTGCCTTCACTACTTCATCCCTCAAAGCTACCCATTCTTCTTCTACTGTATTTCTTTCCCCAATTCCTGTCAATTGTTCCCTTATGCTCTCCCTGAAACCTCTACAACCTTTGGTTCTTTCAGTTTATCCAGGTCCCGTCTCCTTAAATTTCCACCTTTTTGCAGTTTCTTCAGTTTTAATCTACAGGTCATAACCAATATATTGTGGTCAGTGTCCACATCTGCCCCTGGAAATGTCTTACAATTTAAAACCTGGTTTCTAAATCTCTGTCTTACCATTATATAATCTATCTGATACCTTTTAGTATCTCCAGGGTTCTTCCATGTATACAACCTTCTATCATGATTCTTAAACCAAGTGTTAGCTATGATTAAGTTGTGCTCTGTGCAAAATTCTACCAGGCGGCTTCCTATTTCATTTCTTAGCTCCAATCCATATTCACCTACTACGTTTCCTTCTCTCCCTTTTCCTACACTCGAATTCCAGTCACCCATGACTATTAAATTTTCGTCTCCCTTCACTATCTGAATAATTTCTTTTATTTCATCACACATTTCTTCAATTTCTTCGTCATCTGCAGAGCTAGTTGGCATATAAACTTGTACTACTGTAGTAGGTGTGGGCTTCGTATCTATCTTGGCCACAATAATGCGTTCACTAAGCTGTTTGTAGTAGCTTACCCGCATTCCTATTTTCCTATTCATTATTAAACCTACTCCTGCATTACCCCTATTTGACTTGGTGTTTATAACCCTGTAGTCACCTGACCAGAAGTCTTGTTCCTCCTGCCACCGAACTTCACTAATTCCCACTATATCTAACTTTAACCTATCCATTTCCCTTTTCAAATTTTCTAACCTACCTGCCCGATTAAGGGATCTGACATTCCACGCTCCGATTCGTAGAACGCCAGTTTTCTTTCTCCTGATAACGACATCCTCTTGAGCAGTCCCCGCCCGGAGATCCGAATGGGGGACTATTTTACCTCCGGAATTTTTTACCCAAGAGGACGCCATCATCATTTAATCATACAGTAAAGCTGCATGCCCTCGGGAAAAATTACGGCCTTAGTTTCCCCTTGCTTTCAGCCGTTCGCAGTACCAGCACAACAAGGCCGTTTTGGTTATTGTTACAAGGCCAGATCAGTCAATCATCCAGACTGTTGCCCTTGCAACTACTGAAAAGGCTGCTGCCCCTCTTCAGGAACCACATGTTTGTCTGGCCTCTCAACAGATACCCCTCCGTTGTGGCTGTACCTACGGTACGGCTATCTGTATCGCTGAGGCACGCAAGCCTCCCCACCAACGGCAAGGTCCATGGTTCATGGGGGTTAAAGCGCTATGGTTTACAAATACTAGGACTTCTCTGACATGGACTGTTCTCGGCATGCTTCCCACACGATGGTCGAGATGTCGCTCCTCAAGTCAGTCCCACTCTTCGACTATGACCATCCTGATGTCATCCAGTTTGTGAGGAGGGTTCCTGCGGCGAGGCAAAGCTGGTCTCACGCAAGTTCAATCTTGGCGATGTCCACAGTTATTGCAGCTCATTCCATTCGGTTGATGTCTATCTCAGGGTGGGAGTTCTCCGTAGGGGGCGCCATAAGCTCGTCCAATATCGTCTTGAAAGACAATCCTTGAGCGCAGGACTGGACAATGGTTGAGCAGCCTGTCCCAGTGCCGTACAACCGTCAAATCACCCTCGGTAGTGATGAGAGACAGCCGCCATGCGTATGCGACACCAGCACGGAACATGGCTGATCCACTTCCCTGCTGAAGACGCGGGACTGCATGCCTGAGGTGAGAATTGATATGTGGCTGCCTCCACACTCTTCTAGGATGCTCATCTGGCGTCAAAGAAATCATGTACCGCTGCTGAAAACCTGATGCCACTAACAAGGTTACAGCTATTCACTTGCCCATCTTTTTCGTGCACCTCGTTGCAGTGGTGATTTGTGCTGTTGCTCACACGCAATGGATGCCGAGAGGTCAAACTGATCGTGTAGAGTATGTGCCTACTGTACATATAATTTTCGGGAGTACAGCTGCGTGACGTCTTCGACAATCTCCAGTTTTCTTACATGTGCACGTCCTGCCATTTTCAAGGCACAAATGATACGAAAAAGTGACTTACAAGGAGATTTAAAACCCGCTGTGCAGTACATGCGCAGAATGATAACGCGCCCGCTCGCACACACACACACACACACACACACACACACACACACACACACACACACACAAAGCATAAACACTTACGCCACCACATAACCAAAAATGACAAACGTCAGAAGTTATCGATTCTGAATATTAATAACCAACAGGTGAAGTAGCACTTACTCTGTCTCTCTGTTGTGCATCTAATGACAGAGCAGGATTCCACGCAGTATTTAAGCAGAAAGCGCCATCTCTCTTCAGAATATAACTTGCTAAATAAATTTCAACTGCTTCCGTAATAACACTCTCCCAATAGCTGGAAGCGTATGCCAAAATCTCCGCTTCGTTATACCAGACCAATACATCAAAGAGGGAAAGCTATTTATCAGTTCTGGTGTATTTAATTCAGATGTTCTAAAAAGCCATTTCAGTTCTCCCTTCCATCACGCTACACAGTAAAAGTATCTTCTACACGTTTGAAAATACGTTTTATTACGCCGAGAGATACTCAAGTTTCGTGTGGTTTACACTGACAAAGTCCTCCCAGTTGGCTGCCAAAAGGCATCGCACGGTTCTGTCTCACTCAGCTTGTGGTAGCTAACAGATAAAATTTGCAGGCAGCGCTCTGCATCTCGTTCTCTAACAGTGGATGACAGTTACATCTACATCTACATGGACACTCTGCAAATCACATTTAAGTGCTTGGCAGAGGGTTCATCGAACCACCTTCAGAATTCGCTATTATTCCAATCCCGTATAGCGCGCGGAAAGAATGAACACCAATATCTTTCCGTGCGAGCTCTGATTTCCCTTATTTTATCTTGGTGATCGTTCCTCCCTATGTAGGTCGGTGTCAACAAAATAATTTCGCATTCTGAGGAGAAATTTGGCGATTGGAATTTAGTAAGAAGATTCCGTCATAACGAAAAACGCCTTTCTTTTAATGATGTCCATCCCAAATCCTTTATTATTTCTGTGACACTCTCTCCCATATTTCGCGATAATATAAAACGTGCTGCCTTTCTTTGAACTTTTTCGATGTACTCCGTCAGTCCTATCTGGTAAGGATCCCACACCGCGCAGCAGTACTCTAAAAGAGGACGGACGAGAGTAGAGTAGGCAGTCCCCTTAATAGGTCTGTTAGATTTTCTAGGTGTCCTGCCAATAAAACGCAGCCTTTGGTTAGCCTTTCCCACAACATTTTCTATGTTTTCCTTCTAATTTGAGTTGTTCGTAATTGTAATACCTAGGTATTTAGTTGAATTTACGGCTTTTAGATTAGACTGATTTATCGTGTAACCGAAGTTTAACGAGTTCCTTTTAGCACTCATGTGGATGACCTCACACATTTCGTTATTTAAGGTCAACTGCCACTTTTCGCACCATTACGATAGTTCTTCTAAACCGTTTTGCAGTTTGTTTTGATCTTTTGATGACTTTATTAGTCGATAAACGACAGCGTCATCTGGAAACAACCGAAGTCGGCTGCTCAGATTGTCTCCCAAATCGTTTATATAGACAAGGAACAGCAAAGGGCCTATAACACTACCTTGGGTAATGCCAGAAATCACGTCTGTTTTACTCGATGACTTTCCGTCAATTACTACGAACTGTGACCTCTCTGACAGGAAATCACAAATCCAGTCACATAACTGAGAGTTAGGAGACTGATATTTTATTTTTCACGATCCGGGTTGAATATTCAAGTGACGCTATAGTGTGCACCAATTCGGCGGGCAACCCACGCGGTGATAACCTCTCTTGCAGTAAAATGAGAACGTGCGCACGCTGTAAGCTCGAAATGACCTTTTGAGACACGTGACAGACTCGACAGTGTGCAGCAGCCACGACCCTTTGAGGCATGGACAGTGTACACCATCCACATTGTTATGATCACAATTCGAGACAAAACACGTATTAATTGCACTAAGAATGCAGAATTATTTTTTCTTCTGTTACACAGGTGGCGTGTGAAATCTATGGTTATCGGCTAAGAAAATGTTAGAACGTAATTGCTTCGTGAGGATATGGGTTTCAATATAGTCTGCATTGTGTTATTTTCTGCCGTTCTACCAGACTGACATCTTCTCAGGAGTTACGTGCACTCCTTTACTTGTAAATTATTTGTAATGTTTGTATTACTTTTAACATCTCGATAGTTCCTTGGTTATAAATATCGATTTTGTTGCAGCTGGATTTGAAAAATATGGCCCGCATCTCGTGGTCGTGTGGTAGCGTTCTCGCTTCCCACGCCCGGGTTCCCGGGTTCGATTCCCGGCGGGGTCAGGGATTTTCTCTGCCTCGTGATGGCTGGGTGTTGTGTGCTGTCCTTAGGTTAGTTAGGTTTAAGTAGTTCTAAGTTCTAGGGGACTTATGACCACAGCAGTTGAGTCCCATAGTGCTCAGAGCCATTTGAACCATTTTTTGAAAAATATGGCTCTGAGCGCTATGGGACTTAACATCTAAGGTCATCAGTCCCCTAGAACTTACAACTACTTAAACCTAATTACCCTAAGGACATCACACACATCCCTGCCCGAGGCAGGATTCGAATCTGCGACCGTAGCGGTCGCGCGGTTCCAGACTGAAGCGTCTAGAACCGCTCGGCCACATCGGCCGGCGCTGGGTTTGAATCAGTGATCTAATTTGGCTCAGCCTGCGTAAATCTCTCGGCCTTTACATTCATTCTCTGCTTAGTCTCTATTTCACCTATCTCATTACTCCACTGTGAAGGAATACTTTTAAGCTGTGAGTTTTTAAGCATAATTTTAATATATATTTCCTCAAATAGAATCTGAAGAAAGGATTCGAAACGTCAACGGTGAAGGAGAATTAGCAGATGAAAATGAGACGGCCTAAATACCTACAAGATTGTACAGACTTATTCACGAGCTTACCATCATCTTTGACGACGGTAATTATTGTCTGACCATTAAAAAAGCTGTTCATCAGATAAATAAATATTGCAGCACATTCAGTGTTTGAGTTTCCACTGATAAACAATTTCTTTTCTTCAATACGTTTTTCATCATAGTGTGTCATTTCCATCAACATTCTGTGTCCGGTACCTTCATAGTTTGTCACTTTTTGGAGAAATATTCATTAATGTGTTCAGCAGTCTGAAGGAGTGTTTTAACCTTGTACATTTATATTGTTTCTCAGTGAAAAATAATAGTAGCGATTGTAGCTGCTTCTAGCTCGTAATGTAACACCATAGCTCTACTGCTGTGCTGATTTAATTTTACTTTTGTTTCATTTAATGTTACATCGCTGAGCTCCTGTAACTGTGTGCGATTGAATCGATAACATAAAACTGTATATTTCTTTCTTTGCACAAACTTTGAGTCATGGTCTGATTGCATGCTGTGTAGCATATCTCTCGTTTGAATGCTTTGTCCCATTTGGAGGGAATAAAACTTACTGTATATAATTGCAATTCTGTGTGAATAATTTTTTGTAGAAGTGTCAATATGTGAAAATGTTCTGTTTTATTTAATGTATTTGGTTGCTGTTATGTAAATTGCTGATCCTCACTTAGGGCTCTTAGTTATTCTATGTGTAAAAGTTGTTGTGGTTCCCCCCGGGAACGGAACTGTGTAGCGCGCGCAGATTGTGGTTGGCCTAGGTGGAAAAGGTGGAACTGATAGTTGGTCGGGGACGAGCCAGCAGTCAGAGATGAGCTACGAGTCCGTGCACTGCCGTGTAAAAGTTGCATAGTGCTGGTTTCGAGAGAGGCTTTTCTGTTATTTTCCAATGCCTCGGATGGATGGATAAATAGCTGGGCTATTCTGGAATTTGTATCTATCATCGCCACCAAGAAATGACAGAGTCCAGCAATTCTGCCTGCAATTCCACCTACCAACATGCAGTGGCCACCACATTGCGCAATCATTGCAACGTAACACTATAATGATGTACAGTGAAGGATCAGCTTAATGGATGTGTTATTGTGCTGAAATATAAGGTAATTTATATCTGAATTTATGTACCTACCTTGACTTTTCTCCTCATCATAACACCTCTCAGGGTCCTCTCCGTTTGAACTAAAGTGATTACCGAGTATCCTTACTGAAAGTACGTTAAAACTCAGTTTGCTAATTAATGCCTATTGGACAGAGTAAAGTTAAAGTTAACGTGGCAAGAGAGTGAGTTAGAGTTAATGATGCTTGCTGAAATAATTTTCCTAGTAAAACTGATTATTAATGTGTTGTTGCCAAATTCAAATTAAAATTTCTCAAGACTGAGGCTTATAAAGTTTTGCTTAGTAAATGATCACATTACTACCTGTTGTTAATCGCAGAAAGTGAGTTAGTATCTTACATAAATGTTAATTTTATGTCTCATGGTAGTAAAAGTGGAAAATTGCATAGTAGGAAATTATATGTTCATGATTACTAAGTGTTTGTCTCTCTTGTGTGCATATTAACAGTATAAAGACCACTCACTTTGTGTAAGTCCTGAAAGTAATAGTGTGTTTCGGTAGCTGTTATAATTTTGCAAATAGTTTGTACTGTTCCAACTGTTAGTTTCAATCTTACCGTAAACATATGAGTGTGTCAGAGTTCATTGCACTCGCGTGTGGCCAAGTATAGGTCGTGTTTATCCGTTAAAATTACTAATAACTACTTTCTTGAACGAGAATGTTAATCATTCTCTTGCCTAGTTAGGCTGGCGGCCGTTTTCTTTATCCGTTGAACAGTGCAGATAGGCAAAATTTTGTTTGGTACTGTTCAAATATTTACGTACTTCTGACTTTCATTTCCGATAAGCCACTCCGTTAGGTACAACACGGTCAACTTAACAAAATTCCTCCCAGAGGGTAACACTGCTCTGCTGCTTTGTACCATAATTGCTTTTACAAAATAGTTTTATGTCACAACCTGTTTCCAGCTTTGAGGTTATGGTGCAGTAATAACAGCAGACAGGAGTGTTATAGTAAGATTCGTATGCGATGAGTAAAAAACAGCTCCCTCTCGTTTATTCTGAAGAGGAACTCGGAACGGTTCTTCTGTCTTCTACAGGCACAGCACTTCATAGCGCTGTGTTAACGTTTGTCACAAGTGCTCTCTCAACAACGCGCTACCGACATGCAACTAACTGAGCGGATGAAACGCAAAGACGGAAAGAATTTGTCTGAATCGAAATTCGTCACCAGTGTTATGTAAAACAGCGGGACACGCTTTATATCCGCAAACAGATTGCTGTCAGGGTGTGTTTGACATGCTAGCTTTGCTACCGTTTCACTTCATCTCGCGACGCGGTGCCGACAAGCCGCTTTCACTCGCCCCTAATTCAGTTCCTAGGAAGCAATAGAATGCCGCCGCGGGGTCCCCAGAGTATTGCGGAAGACGGTGCGCCCGAGGTAAACTCGACAACGTAATACTTGCCTTCTTTACAGTGCTGAGAAAGGAGCAAAACATTCTTTGCTCTCAGAGGAAAGTGCCTGTTAATTCAAAGAGGGACAGGAAGAATTTTTTTAATTTCCTGTCCTCTGATTTAAAACTTCCACATACACGAATATCACCTGAAAGCTTTGATTTGCCTTAGAGTTAAGGCTTTTACGACCGGATGACAGATCTGCTGGTAAACCTTTCAGGATGTGAGGTCGTGGTCCAAGTAACTCTTCTGTTCATGACGTTTCGTCCAGGAGTGCGCTGGACATCCTCAGCGGCGCTCTTCTGCTGAGTCTTGCCGACTGACCGGTCGAGAGTATACAGGGCGTTCCATTGATCGTGACCGGGCCAAATACCTCACGAATTAAGCGTCAAACGAAAAAACTACAACGAACGAAACTTGTCTAACTTGAAGGGGCAAAAAAGCGAAAAAAGTGGTCCAACTAAAACATTCATATTTTTTTACGTACTACAAGAATATGTAATAAAAATGGGGGTTCCTATTTAAAAAACGCAGTTGATATCCTTTTTACCTATGGCAGCGCCATCTAGCGGGCCAACCATAGCGCCATCTGGTTTCCCCCTTCAAGCTAGACGAGTTTCATTCTTTGTAGTTTTTTCGTTTGATGCTTATATCGTGAGATATTTGGCCCGGTCACTATCAATGGACCACCCTGTACGCGTATATTCGAACAGAAGAATTTCTTGGACCACGACCTCACATCCCGAAGTGTTTACCAGCAGCTTTGGTTTAGTTTCCCAGGTTATTTCAGTCACAGTAGGGCAAGTCTTCCTAGAATTTTAGCACCTGAGGAAAAGTTAGGGGCACGTTTTGTTCTGCTTGACAAGGAAGTAAACAGACAAAATACACTCCTGGAAATTGAAAAGAACACCGTGAATTCATTGTCCCAGGAAGGGGAAACTTTATTGACACATTCCTGGGGTCAGATACATCACATGACCACACTGACAGAACCACAGGCACATAGACACAGGCAACAGAGCATGCACAATGTCGGCACTAGTACAGTGTATATCCACCTTTCGCAGCAATGCAGGCTGCTATTCTCCCATGGAGACGATCGTAGAGATGCTGGATGTAGTCCTGTGGAACGGCTTGCCATGCCATTTCCACCTGGCGCCTCAGTTGGACCAGCGTTCGTGCTGGACGTGCAGACCGCGTGAGACGACGCTTCATCCTGTCCCAAACATGCTCAATGGGGGACAGATCCGGAGATCTTGCTGGCCAGGGTAGTTGACTTACACCTTCTAGAGCACGTTGGGTGGCACGGGATACATGCGGACGTGCATTGTCCTGTTGGAACAGCAAGTTCCCCTGCCGGTCTAGGAATGGTAGAACGATGGGTTCGATGACGGTTTGGATGTACCGTGCACTATTCAGTGTCCCCTCGACGATCACCAGTGGTGTACGGCCAGTTTAGGAGATCGCTCCCCACACCATGATGCCGGGTGTTGGCCCTGTGAGCCTCGGTCGTATGCGGTCCTGATTGTGGCGCTCACCTGCACGGCGCAAAACACGCATACGACCATCAATGGCACCAAGGCAGAAGCGACTCTCATCGCTGAAGACGACACGTCTCCATTCGTCCCTCCATTCACGCCTGTCGCGACACCACTGGAGGCGGGCTGCACGATGTTGGGGCGTGAGCGGAAGACGGCCTAACGGTGTGCGGGACCGTAGCCCAGCTTCATGGAGACGGTTGCGAATGGTCCTCGCCGATACCCCAGGAGCAACAGTGTCCCTAATTTGCTGGGAAGTGGCGGTGCGGTCCCCTACGGCACTGCGTAGGATCCTACGGTCTTGGCGTGCATCCGTGCGTCGCTGCGGTCCGGTCCCAGGTCGACGGGCACGTGCACCTTCCACCGGCCACTGGCGACAACATCGATGTACTGTGGAGACCTGACGCCCCACGTGTTGAGCACTTCGGCGGTACGTCCACCCGGCCTCCCGCATGCCCACTATACGCCCTCGCTCAAAGTCCGTCAACTGCACATACGGTTCACGTCCACGCTGTCGCGGCATGCTACCAGTGTTAAAGACTGCGATGGAGCTCCGTATGCCACGGCAAACTGGCTGACACTGACGGCGGCGGTGCACAAATGCTGCGCAGCTAGCGCCATTCGACGGCCAACACCGCGGTTCCTGGTGTGTCCGCTGTCCCGTGCGTGTGATCATTGCTTGTACAGCCCTCTCGCAGTGTCCGGAGCAAGTATGGTGGGTCTGACACACCGGTGTCAATGTGTTCTTTTTTCCATTTCCAGGAGTGTATAACAGACTACAGAGCTATCGGGCTCCACTCGTACCGTTCACAATATTCATAAAAATCATTATTAGTCTCCTAAACCTTAGCGGTCTTTGTACGATACACGATATATCAGTTCAACTTGAATTTGTTCGCAAAGTTAAAACTCAGACTGCACGTCATTCGATACACCCCGTAGGTGTAGAGCAACCATGTCGAGTATTTTTAAGTCTCAGAAAAATCGCCAGGAGAAACTAATAACGGTTTCCGAGCAGCCGTGATAAATGTTAGTGTTGTTAGCTTTATTTACTTCCATAATTCGTAGTGTTGTTAAGAGTTCCCCGATTCCGCTTCTATCAGAAAGGTAAACTGAAACTTTATTCTAGACCCACAAATTCGTGTTTTCATAGACGTGCCAATTTTGATACATTAGGGCTCGGCTACTATGTTTCGTGTACCCTGAGCAAACGGCAGTCGATGGTATTTTACTCTATACATTTGCACTTTTCAACTATATCTTGTCGCTCATAGGACGCATACGTCTACATTAATAATGTGCTAATCACGTCTAATAGGATGTGTACAATTAAAATGTCGCGGACATAAAAATAAGATAATGACAATTTTTCACCTTTTACAGTTCGACAACATCAACAGATTCTGTAGCAAGCCGTGTGAATACATGAGTAAAACATCATTTGAATATTTGCACTAGTATTCAAATAAAAATTTGTTTGTTAAGAAGGCTGTAGAAATTATAAAGCTTAATTTAACACACGGGAAACGTTTGAACACAGGGCCGGATGAGATGAAGAAGTGTTTGGCTGCAAGCACGTCATATTACGCCTTGGTTTTCCTAAGTTCAGAGATTCTTTGGAAACAGAATACTACATAGTAAGTTTCTTGTTTATTTAGTTTTAATTTCTTGCAGCGCGCATCGAGTGTAAGATTGCTGCATTTGAAGACAGCGTTTTTCCAGGATGGATGTTTCTGAGAATCGGGTGTAATGAAACTGAAAAAGGAATGTCACCGTACGAAATCCAGAAACTGAGGAAGGGAATGGTGATGAAAAAAGAGTACAAAAAGAAGAGCTACTCAATTCACTCTGTGCAAAAGAAAAGAATCTGCTTCCCACATAACGCAAATAACAACTGAAAAAAAGGGGCAGACCAAGATGCAGGGAGCTGGAATATTTGAGTCTAACAAAAGCGAGGGTATTCTGCACGTGAGGTTACACTTTACAATTTTGCGATACTTAAAGGAAAATGTTTTGAAGTTTTTGTTAAAATAAGTTACCTCAATAAATAACGAGAGATCATTCAACTATTTTGCGCTTAACAGCTTGAAACTAAGTTTTTAGTACTCTACTAAAAACGCAACATGTATCATTTTGTATCGTTAGCAACATAATGCATCTTATATCTAGTCTGCAACAAGACGTAAGTAACTAAGATTATTCAGGAATATACAGGGTGAGTCACCTAACGTTACCGCTGGATATATTTCGTAAACCACATCAAATACTGACGAACCGATTCCACAGACCGAAAGTGAGGAGAGGGGCTAGTGTAATTGTTTAATACAAACCATACAAAAATGCACGGAAGTATGTTTTTTAACACAAACCTACGTTTTTTTAAATGGAACCACGTTAGTTTTGTTAGCACATCTGAACATATAAACAAATACATAATCAGTGCCGTTTGTTGCATTGTAAAATGTTAATTACATCCGGTAACCTAAAGTTGACGCTTGAAACCTCCGACGTTCAGTTGCGTGTTGTAACAAACACGGGCCACGGGCGTTTCATAGGACGTGGAGGACGCATAAATTGGCCAGCCCGTTCTCCTGATCTTACACCTCTGGACTTCTTTCTGTGGGGTACGTTAAAGGAGAATGTGTACCGTATGTGCCTACAACCCCAGAGGATATGAAACAACGTATTGTGGCAGCCTGCGGCGACATTACACCAGATGTACTGTGGCGTGTACGACATTCATTTCGCCAGAGATTGCAATTGTGTGCAGCAAATGATGGCCACCACATTGATCATCTATTGGCCTGACATGTCGGGACACACTCTATTCCACTCCATAATTGAAAACGGAAACCACGTGTGTACGTGTACCTCACCCCTCATGATAATGTACATGTGCGTCAGTGAAAAAGACCAATAAAAAGGTGTTAGCATGTGGACGTAATGTGCTGTTCCAGTCTCTTCTGTACCTAAGGTCCATCACCGTTCCCTTTGAATCCCTACGTAATTCGGTGCTCTCCGATACACACGATCGAACAGCGGAGGAGTGGTACTCAAGCGTCAACTTTAGGTTACAATATCTCCGGATGTAATTAACATTTTACAATGCAACAAACGGCACTGATTACGTATTTGTTTATATGTTCAGATGTGCTAACAAAACTAACGGGGTTCCATTTAAAAAAACGTAGGTTTGTGTTAAAAAACATACTTCCGTGCATTTTTGTATGGTTTGTATTAACCAATTACACTAGCCCCTCTCCTCACGTTCTGTCTGTGGAATCGATTCGTCAGTATTTGATGTGGTTTACGAAATATATCCAGCGGTAATGTTAGGTGACTCACCCTGTATAGACATCTGACTAGTCACAACACATTAAAGGTTTTTTGGTTCAGTCTAGTGACTAAATTGTCTTTCAAGTGTTTTGAACAGAGGGGAAGCTCTCAATTTTAACAGACAGTGAATCCTTTTCAAACTATAAAAAAATATAGAACGGAACAATTATCAAAATTCTGTTATCAACAAGCCCTGGATTGAGTGGATTGACTCATTATTATGTGCCCACTAGCATGAAATATCTGCCATCTTAAAAATCTGTAGCGTAAAAAGACATTTCGTTGGGAAATGTCATGGTACACTCTTACGTTCTTTGAGAAATGGAAGATATTCACGTGAGTACAGGGAGAAAGGGTCTCATTTTTAAAGGAAGTGTCCTAGAATGGAGCAAAACACTGTCATTAGGCTTCTGTTTATGCAGAGCCAAGAATATACACAGGAGTTGCACCTCCCGTGAGCATCAGTGGTGAGTGGGCCCCTCCAATTGCTGAGGTGCACATGTTGCTCCGTGGCAACCGGTGATGGAAGGTATTATGGTGGCACGTGTTATGGGGGTCCGCCAAGGAAAAACCAAAGACAGTTGTGTCGGTAATGAACGTGACGTAAAATAAAATGCAATTGCCTCACTCTTTTGTGCACGGACCAGAGAGAAGGAGCCTAGCGCTTATTGTAAAGTAAAATGCATGATCCGTTCTTTTTACAATATATCGTTGAAGCAGAGGAACTGCGGTTAGGAATGGTTTAAGTAGTCAGAGAAGCTCTTTTTCTAGTTGATTCACGAAATCTTCGGATAACAGGATCCGAGCACGTCGAAGAATGTCATTAGCTGCCACTGACTGGTAGGACCAGCTCTGATAAGATAAACTTATAGCCGACCGTAGTATCCAGAAGATATTAACAACCGAAGTGATTTTACAAAAGTCATGTGTTACTCCGGGCGGGGGGGGGGGGGGGGGGTGTAAGTAACTGGTACACTATGTGATCAAAAGTGTCCTGACACCTGCCTGAAAGTGACTTACAAGTTCGTAGCGCCCTACATCGGTAATGCTGGATTTCAGTATGGTGTTGGCACACCCTTAGCCTTGACGACAGATTGCACTCTCGTAGGCTTACGTTCAATCAAGTGCTGAAAGGTTTCTTGGGGAATGATAGTTCAATCGTCACGGAGTGTTGCACTGAGGAAAGGTATTTATGTCGATCGGTGAGGCCTGGTGAGAAGTCGGCGTTCCAAAACATCCCAAAGGTGTTCTATAGGGTTCAGGTCAGGACCGTGTGCAGGCCAGTCCATTACAGCGATGTTATTGTCGTGTAACCACTCCGCCACAGGTCGTGCATTATGGACAGGTGCTCGATCGTGTTGAAAGATGCAACCGCCATCCCCGAACTGCTGTTCAACAGTGGGAAGCAAGAAGGTGCTCAAAACATCAATGTAGGCCTGTGTTACGATAGTGCCACGCAAACCAACAAGGGGTTCAAGCCCACTCCACGAAAAACACGACCACACCATAACACCACCACATCCGAATTTTACTGTGACACAACACACTTGGGAAAATCACGTACACCGGGCATTCGCTACACCCACACCCTGCAATCTGATCGCCACATTTTGTACTGTGATTCGTCACTGCACACAACGTTTTTTCACTGTTCAGTCGTCCATTGTTTGCGCTCCTTCCACCAAGAGAGGCGTCGTTTGTCATTTACCGGCGTGGTGTGTGGGTTATGAGGAGCCACTCGACCATAAAATCCAAGTTTTATCACCTCCCGCCTGTCATAGTACTTGCAGTGGATCCTGATGGAGTTTGGAATTCCTGTGTGGAGCTCTGGATAGATGTCTGCCTATTACACATTACGACTCTCTTCAACTGTCGGCGGTCTCTGTCAGTCAACAGACGAGGTCGTCCTGTACGCTTTTGTGCTGTACGTGTCCCTTCACGTTTCCACTTGACTATCACATCGCAAACAGTGGACCTAGGGATGTTTAGGAGTGTGGAAATTTCGCGTACAGACGTATGACTCACGTAACATCCAATCACCTGAACACTTTCGAAGTCCGTGAGTTCCGCGAAGCTCCCCATTCTGCTCTCTCATGATGTCTTATGACTGCTGAGGTCACTGATATGGAGTACCTGGGAATAGATGGCAGCAGAATGCACCTAATATGAAAAACATATGTTTTTGGGGGTGTCCGGATACTTTTGATGAGATAGTGTACGTTCAATGCCTCTCTGTCAGCACTAGAAACACGCCAAATCTTACGAATCTAATTCAACGATCTTATACCACGATTTATGTGTCTGCAAAGGAAACTACACTCGAGCGTCCGAAAGTTGCCACGTCCGCAGTGATCGCACTACGAAATTAACTTCTTTAGGTATAAATGTGCTCGAGTACTGGCGTAGTCCCCAAGAACTAACTTCAAATCAATTTGTCATTTTTTCAATCAAATATATTATCACTGAAAGAAGCTCGTCTTTATGTACTTCTACGAATGTGTGAATCCGATCAATTAAGCTAACTGAAAAGTTTGAGGAAACAGTTAGAAGAATCATATCATCAATCATACAGAGTATCAAAATATGTCAGAAATTGGTGAGGCTTATAAATCCACATCCCTAGGTTCACAAATTACAGTAAGGGCACTTATGTATATTTCCAGTGAAACTTTCGTACAGGATATTTTGGTCAACGTGCCCCCTGTCCGCCTCTCCCCCTTCCTCGCTCTCGCCATTCACCAAAAGAACTTCACTTACTTGCAGGTAATTTAGGAAACCCAACAAAAAGTCTTCCGCAGCTTGCTTGCTGCTAATTACGACGGTTCCAGAACTGCCTGCTTCCCAACGTAGTTAAAAGACGCAGCATTAATGTCGTCTTCGTTATACCTTGAAATTACGGGACTATTCCGCATTCCCTTCTGAGCAATTCTCTATTCGTTTAATGCCTTCTTTTATAGCTCCCGCACCATATTAGGGTCGATTTCTTACCGACTTTGTCTTACTCTGCGCTTTACTCCTTCTGATCATAGATAATAATTGATAAAAGTAAAAGCTGGCTAGATTTTTGTCATAAAATTCCTATAGTGTTGTAAATTTTTAGTATTTAGTAGTAATGTGAATTTCGTGCCCAACGGTGATATTTTTAACATTTTTCTAAGCGAATAACGCGAAAGATACCCTTAAGATCACCTGTAAATAACTGCTTTACACTGCATAGTTTTTAATTAAAAGCGTCAGATCAATAAAATATGATATGACAGAATGCCATAGCCCAGCTCGTTCCTGGTTTACTAATTGTGCTAAATGATAATCATTTATCTATCTGCAGCTTTCACAGACTGCCACAGTGCATCTGAGAGATACCTTTGGGACTATAGCATGCTGCGCCAGACTGGAGACTTCCTTCAGAACTTCTTAATGATCGAATCTCAGTATCACTTCACATTTCTTTTCGAATTTGCAAACACAGCTAATTCAGAGACATAAACAGTACCTTGTTTACAGCGTAACACCGCTTAACCTTTGGTGCTCTTCGGCAATTTATTGAGCATTGTTACCTTGTTGTTTTTGTTGTGATCTTCAATCCAAAGACTGATTCAGTGTTTGTGGGTCGTTCTATTTTTATTCATGGGAAGTACAGGAGATATATAAACCACAACAGCACAGCTAAATAGAGAAATATTTCAGCTACATGCTGTCGTTTCTCCATAGAGTCACCACCATTCGTTATGCACTTTTGCCAACGATGAACCAGAACCTACATGCCGCGCTTCTAAAAACCGGAACCAACTGAGGCTGGCCACTTCCTTGCAGCCTTGACAACAGCATCCGTCTCGAAAATGTTCGCCACATAGTCCATCTTTCAGAAGCCCAAAGAGATAGAAGTCTGATGGCACTATATCTGGATTGTACGGTGTAAGACAGTCCAGCCATATTTTACAATAAGTTGCGTGGTCGCTAAACTGGAGTGGAGCATGGCGTTACCATGTTGCAGGTTTTCAAGATGGTCTTCTTCTCTGACCTCAACCTGTTACTTCGGGCTCCCAGCTTAGTCAGTGTTGCCTTGTAGCGTTCGGAACTGACAGTTTCTCCAGGCTTCAGAACATCCGGAAGAACCACACCGTGCCTATCCCAGAAGACTTTGCACATCACTTTGCCTGCAGATGGCTGCCGGCCGAAGTGGCCGCGCGGTTCTGGCGCTGCAGTCTGGAACCGCGAGACCGCTACGGTCGCAGGTTCGAATCCTGCCTCGGGCATGGATGTGTGTGATGTCCTTAGGTTAGTTAGGTTTAACTAGTTCTAAGTTCTAGGGGACTAATGACCTCAGCAGTTGAGTCCCATAGTTCTCAGAGCCATTTTGCAGATGGCTGTATCTTGAATTTCTTTTTTGACCTAGAATTCACATGTCGCCATACCATTGACTGTCTTTTGGCTATCGGCTCGTAGTGGTGACACAACGTCTCATCTTCGGCGAAGATGCTATTCAGAAAACCGTCACCTTCAGCTTCATATTGGTCCAGCAGGTCCCGACAAATTCCCATTGGATGAGTTTTTTATTCTTCTGAAACCATCCACAGGACCCATCTCGCACAGACTTTGCGATAACCAAGATGTTGCAACATTGTTTCTGTGGTGTCACCGCCAGACACCACACTTGCTAGGTGGTAGCTTAAATCGGCCGCGGTCCATTAGTTCATGTCGGACCCGCGTGTCGCCACTGTCAGGATCGCAGACCGAGCGCCACCACACGGCAGGTCTCGAGAGACTTCCTAGCACTCGCCCCAGTTGTACGGACGACGTAGCTAGCGATGCACACTGACGAAGCCTCGCTCATTTGCAGAGCAGATAGAATAGCCTTCAGCTAAGTCCATGGCTACGACCTAGCAAGGCGCCATTAGCCTTACATAGCTTGTATCTAAAGAGTCTCACTTGTATAGTCAAGAGCGATGTGCCACAAGGATGGATTAAAGTTAAGTATTCAAGGAGCTACGTACTTTTCTTTATAGAATTCATTGCGTATCCTGTTTCAGACCTCTCTCTAGCCTACGTGAGATTAACGCGTGCCTTTCGGCTACTTCAGAGTGGCGTGGTTGTCTTACTACGCCACAACAGTTTCCAAGGCATTACAGCCGACATTCAGCTCTGAGCACAGTTCTCAGGCCGTTATCCGCCGATCAGTTGATCAAGAAGCTTTTGACTGCGATGGATGACAGCTGTGCAGGGTCGACCGGATCGTAGCTTCTCATGCACGCCCTTGTCACCATCTTGAAAATGCCGTACACATCGCCTCACATTGCTCACATCTGTTGTACCGTCTCCATACAACATTAGCAAGCTTCGATGGATTTCAGCCGGCGCGATTTCTTCAGCAGTGAGGAATTCAATCATACATCGCTGTTTTATATGCGCGTTCATATCAGATTCCACTTTTGAACATTCCTCTGGTGGCGCCAACCAACGCAGAACAACAGAACCACCTGCAAACGAAAGAGGAAGGTTCAAGCATCAGCACAACACCAACGACATCTGGCGTGGACATCCAAAGTCGCCACAAAAAAAAAAAAAAAAAAAAAAAAAATTGGAGGCATTACTTTCGATGTTATTCAATCTGTATATTGAGCAAGCAGTACAGGAAGCAAAAGAAAAATTTGGAGTAGGAATTAAAATCCATGGAGAAGAAATAAAAACTTTGAGGTTCCCCGATGACATTGGACCCGGAAGAGCAGCTCAACGGAATGGACAGTGTCTTGAAAGGAGGATATAAGATTAACTTCAACAAAAGCAAAGCGAGGATAATGGAATGTAGTCGAATTAAGTCGGGTGAAGCTGAGTAAGTAGTAAAGGAGGTTTGCTATTTGGGGAGCAAAATAACTGATGATGGTCGAAGTAGAGAGGATATAAAATGTAGACTGATGGCAAGGAAAGCGTTTCTGTAGAAGAGAAATTTGTTAACATCGAGTATAGATTTAAGTGTCAGGAAGTAGTTTCTGAAAGTATTTGTATGGAGTGTAGCCATGTATGGAAGTGAAACGTGGATGATAAACAGTTTGGACAAGAAGAGAATAGAAGCTTTCGAAATGTGGTGCTACAGAAGAATGCTGAAGATTAGATGGGTAGATCACATAACTAATGAGGAGATATTGAATAGAATTGGAGAGAAGAGAAATTTGTGGCACAACTTGACTAGAAGGGATCGGTTGGTAGGGCATATTATGAGGCATCAAGGGATCACCACTTTAGTATTGGAGGGCAGCGTGGAGGGTAAAAATCGTAGAGGGAGACCAAGAGATGAATACACTAAGCAGATTAAGAAGGATGTAGGTTGCAGTAGGTACTGGGAGATGAAGAAGCTTGCACAGGATAGAGTAGCATGGTGAGCTGCAACAAATTACACAGGATAGAGTAGCATGGAGAGCTGCAACAAACCAGTCTCTGGACTGAAGACTACAACAACGACTTTCGCAACAACCCTCGTACCTATATTCTGTGAAAGTCTCTTCATCTCTCCATAATTACTACTGCAGCCTGCTTCCATTTAAACCTGCTTACCATATTCTAGCTTTGATCTCACTGTACGATTTTTACCCCGACTCGTTTCCCTCCACTACCAAACTGACGATTCCAAGACGCGTCAGGATGTGTCACATTAATCGATCTCTTCCATTTATCCGCTTCTGCCACAACTTCTTTATTCTCTAATTCAGTTCGATGCATTACTTCCCCATTAGTTATTTAATCTACCTATCTGATTTACAGCATTCTTCTGTGGCACTACATTTCAAAAGTTTCTACTCTCTTCCTGCCTGAACTGTTTATGGTCCATATTTCACTTCCATACAAGGCTGCACTCCAGATATACACTCCCAGGAAAGGCTTTCATTATTTAAACTTATATTCGATGTTAACAAATATTTCATTTTCAAAAATCCTTTTCTTGTTATTATCAATCTGCATTCCACAAGTTCTCTGCTTTGTCCATCACGATTTACTTTGTTGCCCAATGAACAAGTTATCTATTACTTTTACTTCCTCGTTTCATAATCTAATTTCCTCAGCATCGCCTGTTATAATTTGACTATAATACATTACACTTGCTTTACAGTTTTAAACGTGACTGTCAACAACCGTACATAACTTTCAGCATAGGAATCATATAACCAACCGGTTTCAAATAACTGTTTGGTACATTGACCTATATTTCAACATCTGTAAGGATGTCTTCATCAGAATGAAATTTTAAGAAACCGTAAAATTACACTGCGAGAGAGCAATGGACAAAGTTTCGAGCGGATAAGCTGAAGTCAAAAATTGAAATTAAACACGTTTATGTCTTTGGCACTTATGCTTTGCAAGGAACAGTACCAGAATCAGTTTTACGGTTTCTTAAAATTTCATTCTGGTGAAGACATCCTTAGAGGTGTTGAAACCCATGTCAGTGTACCAAACAGTTATTTGCAACCGGTTGGCTGTGTGATTCCTATGCCGACACTTGTTTTACTTTTCTTGATATTCACCTTACAGCCTCTTTTATAGACAATATCCACTCCGTTCAAGCGCTGTTCCGAGTGCTTTGCTGTCCCTGACAGAATTTCTTTTATTTATTCTTCCTGAACCGTAAATCTCTTTCCAAATTTCCCCTTTGTTTCCTTGGTAGCTTGCTCGGTATGCAGGTTTAATAACATCGGAGAGTAATAACTTCGTAATAGCGGTGACTACTTTAAATTTAGCTAAGACACTGAATGAAAAAAAAGTAAAAGTTTTCTCAATATGAATTTCGGTTTGACTAACGTAGTGCTATACTAGGTAGGCTTGGTACTATAGGAGGTGGTATTCCGTTGCCTTCGTTTCGGCGTTTGAACACACTTACCCAGTTAGTTATAAGGAGCCGTAAGTTTCGCACGTACTAAGAACCACGGTGCAATTCGACATTTTTCACGTCAACAAGTCATTGCCAGAAAAGATACGCGATGGAAACAATTCAACTATTGAGTGAAAGTTGAATCCCGGGCTTTTGGCTTTGTCGTCGCTGAAGTCGTACAATTCTCTTCACAGCAAGAAATTACTAAAAAGGGTTGTACTAAGAACAGTTTCACCAAAGGAATGCAAAATCTATAAGCACTTCTCTCTAATCAACGTCAATAGAGTCAAATATTCACTTTTGCCACAACAAGACTGTTACTCCATTTGCAGCTCACTAAAACAGTATAATTTTCTGGCGACTATTGAAAACAGTCGCGCATCCTACGTTAAACATTTCACACAGATACACCCATGAGTAATCAAATTAGGGATATGAACAGGAAAGCCTATTATTGGCTGACGTTCTAATTTTTCTGCGTCACTCGTCGTATGGTAGTTTGCTTAACACAAGTGTAGCAAAATACATTAATTAATTTTATGTCTTTGTGGAATAATTTCTCTTTCTTATGTTCGTGTAGAGATATATAAGGAAGCAGTGTCTTGGAATTCTTAGGTAAAATGTTAAGTGTGCTATTCCTTATTTCACTTCAAGCGCAGTATTTCAAATACAAACTTCGTAGAAATTCACATCATCCGAAATTCTGTGAGGCTTTTCTTCACAGCCTAACAGCTGCCACCAGGGAATTAACATTTGAGATTTAGTAATCCAGACTGTGTTAAGGTTCATAAAAGACACTGTTTGTGGGAAGGCTGTTGTAATCGAAGCGCGCCAATCGAATGACATCCGCCACAGAACTTTCCCGTGTCGGATTTTGTGACCAAACTTCCCGTCTCCTCCTTTCTGCACGAATCGTAAAGACGTCCTCAGTTTCGTCACGAGACACGATTTAATACGCGAGGCGCGCGCTGAGGCAATGTTTGCGGGAACGGCTGTCCCTTTCACTGTGTCTTCGGCCTCTCGCTGCCTATACCACTGGAATCGACCTCGAGATTTGCTTCACGATTCGAGCAGCCATTCTCTGCATACCTTATGCATGTGTCCCTGACGGAAGAGACAGATCAGATGTTTCAGTGACCGTAAAATAATGGCCTTGCTTTCGATGCCGTAAAGACACCTATCTCCTTTCGATTTAATTTCAGATTCAGCTACTTCAGTAAGAATCCAATACTCACTCTTTTTTGAGGCTTTAAGACTTCTAGTGATTACTAACGTTGTCAACTCCAACCTCTTGCCTACTGACTCTCCACTTCATATTTATATGACACTTAAATCACATCCACGTGACCTTGAAATCAGTTCACAGATCTACCCATCCCAACTTCAACAGAACTCTCTCTATCCTTTTCACATCAAGACTCCCTATTATCGTTCCCTTTCCCAGGGACCCCTTTCTAATCACCCCACTCCTTTCCTCTCCCAAACAGTCCTCCACATAAGATACACATCCCTTTAAAACAAACCATCACCTAGTCTACATCTCATCCTCAAATCACGAGAGGCTTTCAGTATCATCACCGCTAAAACCGGCGGAGTTCTCCAAAACATCAGTTTTTATCTACTTCGTATGCAGCATTAGGAAGGGCCTATGGTTAGGAGTGTTCTTGGCCACAATCGTTCAGACTCCGGTAGGGACTTGGTATCGCCAATAGACGTATGTAACACATGAAAGATTGCTGACTGCTGTCTGTTTCACGTATCTGTGAACCACACGTTGTATCACCTTACTACTTACCTGCTTCTCCTTGATTCATGATGTTCACGTGCATCTGTAACTGGCTGATCCATACTGACTCACAAGTAGTCAGTTTGTCATCACCTTACTCTTGCCCCTATTACAGTGAATTCAAAAATCACATTGGCATTGTAAATTCCATTTTCAATTTGTGCACTTTCTCTAGCAATGGTATATATTGATCTTGGATAACCATTTGTAACATGCTGGATTGTTAGCGCACAGAACTCGTTTCTCACCTTAAGTTTATAACCGTTCTCATCGTAAGTTCATAACCTATATGGCCCCATGTTCGGAAAAAAAAGAACACCTTGAACGAATAGAAACAGGACATTAGTATGTTCTGTAGAAGTGATTAGCATTTCAGTCAGCTCGGTTTAGCATGTAGGTACAGAGTCCGCCATGGGCATAAGGCGCGAATGGTGCCCAGGCTGCATTCACCTGGTTCCAAAATTCATCTGTTGTGGTTCTCATTGGGTCACCGCGCTGCACCTATCGCTTCACCCTACCTATCCCACACATTTTCGATTGGCGACTGGTATGGTGATCTGGCGGGCCACGGCAAAAAGCTGAGATCCTGTGACACCAAGAAGTAACGTGTTCGTGCATTGTCTTGCTGAAAAATGGCATCTGAGGTGTTGTGCAGAAAGGGTGTGGCTAAGGTCACAAGATGTAATTCACGTGGGTCGCACTGGTCACAGTGCCCTGGACACGCACTAAATGTGATTTGTGGGTGTAACCAATAGCACCCCACACCATAAGGCTTCAAAAAATGGTTCAAATGGCTCTGAGCACAATGAGACTTAACATCTATGGTCATCAGTCCCTAGAACTTAGAACTACTTAAACCTAACTAACCTAAGGACATCACACAACACCCAGCCATCACGAGGCCGGGAATCGAACCCGGGATCCTGCGCGTGGGAAGCGAGAACGCTACCGCACGACCACGAGCTGCGGACATAAGGCTTCGAGTTGGCGCCGTATGTCTGGTGCGAATGTGATCACTGTGATACCGCTCCCCCTGTCTGTGGCGAACAAAAATGCGACCATCAGTTTCAAAGAGACAGAACCTTGATTCGTCCGAAAACAGCCTGATGCCATTCCTGTCCCCAGTGACGTCGTTCCATACAGCATTGCCGTGTAGAGTCTATCTGCACGTTCGTCAAAGGTAGGCGGAGAAGTGGACGACACGCACGTAAATCATGCCGTAATAAACGACGGCAGACTGTCACCCCTGATAGTATACGATGTTCTACTGTTGCGCCACTGCCGAGAAGGACGCAGATCTGTCCTGTAACGCCATTCGGCTGAGGTTTCGATCTTCTCAGGGGCGATCTGGGTGGTGCGACTTCGTCGTGTTCTACCGCCTTCCGTGAACCATTCGAATACACCCGTTGCACTGCCAACACACTTCGTCCCATATAAGCAGCAGTTTTCCAGATGGATGGATCACATTCCCTCATGCGAGTAATGCACCTTTTTCATTCTCAGTCATTTGACGGTACAGTTCGCGCATGCGTTTGAGAGGCACATTGCAAGGCTGCTCAAGTCACGCTGATCCATTAGTTTCGGTTTATAGCGGCAACGAGAACCACAGGCTCATTTCACCAGCAGGCGAAGTTGTCTGGCGATGTCTATGTTGACCTTGAGCTGGCGGACTGACATGGTTCAAATGCTAATCATTTCTGCAGAAAATACTAATGTACATATGCTGTGAATATGATCTTCCTATCTCTAGTCGTTCCAAGAGTTTTGTTTCTTTTGAACGTAAGTGTGTGTTATGTACATAAAACAGGATGTGTGTATGTATGTATTTTTTTATGTATGCCTTGGATTTCCTCCTAAACCTCGAGGTTAATTTGAACTGAATTTGGCACAGAAACAAAAGGTCCCACTAGTATCATCTCGGTGGGGTTTATAACATCCTAGCTCCAATAGGAGCGGAAAAACAGTCGAAAACGTGTTTTTTCCAGCCCCTGGCATATAGACTGCAGTGCACAACAGGTGTGTTGTGTGACAGCATTATCGGACTGCCAAATCACACTCCTCTGAAGGGCAGCCTACATGTCAGGGCCAAAAATGGTTTTTCATGGTCCAACACATATGCTGCCCCTCATGCCAGGTGTGTTGGTGAAGTATTGGCCTGCTTTATCGACCTGCTTTGCATCGCTGCCAGTACATCAGGGGCAAATAAATGATTTTCAAGCCGCTCATGTGTAGCCTGCTCTGCTATAGGCATGTTGTGGGAGTTGTATCAGCCTTACTTATCCACATGATTTTCAGGGACTATGTGCAGATGGACATGAGGTGACTTTAGGTATGGATAGAGTATGGGATGGACAGAAAGAGGGAGGCAGTAGGGGATGGATAGGGAGAGAAGGGGCCAAGAGAGTATGGACAGGGAGAGGGGATTAGGACGGTAAGGAGGCAAAGAGGGGCAGCTGGTGTGACAGAGAGGAGGAGGAGGAGGAGGAGGAGGAGGCGGAGAAGATGGAGAGGGAGAGGAGGAGATGAATAGGGGGAGGTGGGAGGAGGAGGTGTAGGGAGAGGAGACCATGAGACAATGGATAGGGGGAGCATCGCAGCAGGAGTTGGACAGATGGAGAGAGAGGGAGAGAGAGAGAGAGAGAGAGAGAGAGAGAGAGAGAGAGAGAGAAGAGAAAGAGAGAGAGAAAGAGGGGGATATGGACAAAGAAAGAGAGGTGGAAGAGGAGATGGACAGAGAGAAGGGGGAGATGGACAGAGAAAGGGGTTAGGAGGGGATGGGTGGAGAGAGAGCAGGAGAAGAAGTTCAGAGAAGGGTGAGGGCGAGATGAGCAGAGAGTTGGGGAAGAAAAGGCTGGCAAAGGTAGGGGGGGGAGGAGGAGAAGGGAGCAGCAGTTTGACATTCATTAACGATTTGCGTGTCTGTAAGATCGTGTTTGTCTGGTTTCCCGACACAAATAACTCTCCAGACGATTGAGACACTTGTGCACTTTCACGGCAAAAATAATATTATTGATTTAATAGCGATGTTACTCTACGCTAACAAAAGCGAATGTATAATTTTAATCACCTGTATTTTAATTTAAAAAACTCATGTTCATCAGAGATAAATCTTTGAAGCATTAGGTTTAAGCACGCAATGCAGATTATATGCTTTTGCTCTATAACACTCAACTCAAACTAGTGGTACCCTCTGGGAGGATTTTTATGTTTTGACCGTGTGTTTTTCTAATGGATAAAAGCGTATCAGACAGTAATTTCGATATATAGTGCAATTAATAGGAATACTAAACCAGGTTTTACTTTGGGGATAGTGAAAGTAGAAAAGCTAATACAAATTAAACAATTTACGGTCGTCAGCCTAATTAGACATATTAATTTGAAACATTGTGTTTAAGGAAACTGAATATTAGTTGTTGAAGTGACTTTCATTAAAACTCCCTTTGAATAGCATACTGGATACACACGAATACAGGACGACCTAAGTTGTGGGTGGTAATAGTTACCATTAATGCACAAACCAGTAATTATAGAAAGCCAAATAGCACTCCATTCATATTATTAACAGTTAAGATTACTATCATCACTTGATTCAGTACTGAGATGTTACTGCAGGAGGCACTGAAGTAAAGTTGGGCATAGAAAGATTTCTGACTTACCTTACATACAAATACCACAAATAAAATTAAATAATTCTACAATTACGCTGTTTATATTCACATTTATGGAAATATATCAGATTTCTTTAGTAGTGATAATATTTCAAATATATTTCTAATATGAGAGGAATATGGCCCATAAACGGATACTGTCACACTAGTCAAACTCTATGGTTCCTTTAGAAGCGAAGTTCATTTCACCCAAAATTAATGATTAGCTCCACTTGGAATACTGTGTTTTCATCCTTTAAAGCAAATTACTCAACACTGAGCTCGATTAACCTAAAAAATTAATTGTTCATGATAGCAATCAAGGCTAAATTACGTTCCAAATAAGTTTAATTTATGTGCGCTTTTCATCACCTGTGAAGCAGGTATTTTAGACAGTAAAATATACACACTCTGAAACAGATTTTTTTCACATTTGGAACACAGAAACAAATCACTATTTCGTCAGAAACAGGATACTTGGTTTTCTGCACAATTAGGAGGGGATCCTGCATCGGTTCATGATTGGGATAGAGTTAGGGTTCAAAACTCAGGTTTGTAGGTCTTGGATTATTTTGGAAACACTCACACAAATGATCTGGTCCATGCTATAATACATATCTCTGTGCCTGAAGTTGGTGGGGCAGTGGCGAAATAGTGGTGGCAAGCGACGTGGCGGCTAACTGTACTCACGGCTCTTGATGTTGAATGGTCTTTATAGTTTCTTCTTGGCTACTGATTTATATCGTATTAGACCATTCCTTATTGCCAAGAGCACCCTGCAACAACCAAATCCACACCCGAGGCAAACTTCCATGCAAAATGGCTTCCAAATTCCTACCTTGGCACTCTCGACGTTTACCGTACAACGGCTAGCCACTGACTGCGTACCGTTCCCACCAACTAACCGCCCAGTTCGACCGCCAAAACCACCTTTTACCTCGCGCCAAGACACTTTCGTTGCAGAGGGACTTCCCTACAGCTTTTATATTTCACAGTAAAAGTTCCGTGAGCATGAGACAGCATCCATTATAGAAATTTTTCCTTATGAACATACATATATTATAAAATTTCATTATTTTAAACATCATTTAACTTTTACCATACATACATTACAGACTTTAAATTTCCTATCACAAATCAATGACCTTAACTAACAAGGAAAAAACACTTCATAATTATAGATACACATTTACATAGTATAAATCTATTTCCAATCTATATAGGTGTTACAGCTCTTAGAAGATTTGACTGGTAATACCAAACAGAATAAACAGGACCAACAGGGTGGTGATCCGTCAAATTAAAGAATAATTAAAAACAATCTCATTGCATGCAGGCACCGCAGCTATGAAATACAGTCAACTGTGGCGAAACCAAGCTCGAGGTCTCAAAAACCACTAGTCCCATTACACCACCGACAATAAAAGAAGGGGGGAGGGGCTGCCACATTAAATAGCCTACTAAACCTAAATAATGAGCTGTTTACGACAGGAGTAGCTCCCCATAGTAATTAAAAACACTTGGCCAAGTTTAAAAACATATTACACTGTTAAAACGAGAGGTACCAAACTGGCACAGAACAACTGGCTGCTTAGGTTGTTGGGAGAAAAACTGCAGTTACGTAAAAGAATTACTAGATTATAATTCCGTAAATTAGTGAGTGGTGACCTCCGCTGACCGCTTAGGCTTTTAGAATGAGGAAAACAGCAGTTACATGAAACAGTTAATAGATTACAATTACATAACATGGCTAGTGGTGACCTCCTTGGAGAAGATGGTGCGTGTGGTGTCACTGCCAGACACCACACTTGCTAGGTGGTAGCTTAAATCGGCCGCGGTCCATTAGTACATGTCGGACCCGCGTGTCGCCACTGTGTGATCGCAGACCGAACGCCACCACACGGCAGGTCTCGAGAGACGTACGAGAACTCGCCCCAGTTGTACGACGACGTTGCTAGCGACTATACGGACGAAGCCTTTGCTCTCATTTGCCGAGAGACAGTTAGAATAGCCTTCAGCTAAGTTAATGGCTACGACTTAGCAAGGCGCCAATTGTCACAGTGCATGTATCTTACGAGTCTCATTTGTATAGTCAAGAGAGATGTACCAAAGGAAGCATTAAAAGTTAAGTATATTCCAAAGCTACGTATTTTCTTTATAGCAGTCATAACTTATCCTGTTCCAGACTTGACGCCAGTCGGCGTGTGTGTACGCGTGCCTTTCGGCTTCCTCCTCAGTGTGGCGTGACTAGCTTGTTACGCCACAACAGTGCGGACCGCCGTGGCGCGCAGAAACACATCTGCGAAGGCACTGTGGTCCAAGAGTCCCATAAGGAGTTATACCACGCTACCCGTGATGCTGAGACGGACTAAAGGTGTGTCTAAATCTGGGCCACCATTGCGTGCTCAACACTGCCACAATTACAGTGGTCAACAGGAAGGCTACAGTTGAGTAAATATTGTAGAACGCAGACGCTAAGTGTACCACAAAAGATGGTAGAATAGAAAAATAATTGCAGAAGTACTGCTGGGCGTAGACTAAGAAACTAAAACAGCCAGAAATTTGCAGCTCAACTTGGCTCCTCACTGATTTACGAGGCCCCAGGAATGAGACAGGCGGCGCAGCACGACAGAAGAATCACGATCACTTGCAGACAAGAAGTGTCTTTCCTGGAGCCAAAATTCACACAGGGCAAACAAGCAGCAATGGGGCTTAATTCTAAGGCCACGGATCAGCTGCCATGCGCAACTAGATTACCATGTGATTTAACTCTATCTTCTGATGGATTATGGGACTACGGCTGTTCAATGTTCAATAAAAACAATACCAATCGCCGTTGTATAGGTTTGTTTCTAGGCAACCAGTTTCGACGTTACACTACGTCATCTTCAGGCCAAAGCTGCTCCAATCCAGTAATAACTATTACGAGACCAATTAAAAAGGCACTGCTATATTTATAACACGAAGGTTACTGAATTGGAGCAGTTTGGGCCTGAAGATGACGTAGTGTAACGTCGAAACTGGTTGCCTGGAAATAAACCTATACAACGGCGATTGGTATTGCTTTTATTGAAGATTACCATATGGCGAATTAATTCTGGAAGATTTGAAAGAGCTCGACACTAAAAAAGGCCGTTGTACACACATAAATTTCCCAAATCCAGCATGCCTCACCGCAGTTTCGACCCACGGGACGCCCTTTGACAAACAAGAGAGGAGGACAATGTTGGCCAAACACCACCAGGTCCCAATTCACTACTCACCACAGAAACGGCTCGCTTCCCAGATTGCGACACCACCACCACGCCCCCTAGATAAATCTTCGTACATCCATATTTAAACTGGATGAAAGTGGGACACAGCTGGTATAATTTTTATTAATAATGAAACTCCTCTAGCTGTACTTAAGATTTTTTATTTACTTCGCTACTAGTTTCGACGTTGCGTCAAAGCCATCTTCAGGGCCGTACACTTTGATGAAATCAGTTGTGCGTAGCTCAGTCTAGAAGTACGCGGTGAGACCAACACATGCTCCACATGGATGGCGGGCAGTAACTAGTGTGAAGCTTAAACCAGATAAACCCTAGATAAATAGTGTACTATGTGCTGTCGCTGCGAACTCACGTGGACAAGGAGGGCAATTTGCAAAAGGAAAGGGAGTCATGGCTCATCAGTCAATGATGAAAAGCGGCAAGCCGTTTGGCATGTTCCTTCTCATTTAATAGGAGAATTTTTTTTTTTTTTTGGTCATCAGTCTACTGACTGGTTTGATGCGACCCGCCACGAATTCCTTTCCTGTGCTAACCTCTTCATCTCAGAGTAGCACTTGCAACCTACGTCCTCAATTATTTGCTTGACGTATTCCAATCTCTGTCTTCCTCTACAGTTTTTGCCCTCTACAGCTCCCTCTAGTACCATGGAAGTCATTCCCTCATGTCTTAGCAGATGTCCTATCATCCTGTCCCTTCTCCTTATCAGTGTTTTCCACATATTCCTTTCCTCTCCGATTCTGCGTAGAACCCCCTCATTCCTTACCTTATCAGTCCACCTAATTTTCAACATTCGTCTATAGCACCACATCTCAAATGCTTCGATTCTCTTCTGTTCCGGTTTTCCCACAGTCCATGTTTCACTACCATACAATGCTGTACTACAGACGTACATCCTCAGAAATTTCTTCCTCAAATTAAGGCCGGTATTTGATATTAGTAGACTTCTCTTGGCCAGAAATGCCTTTTTTGCCATATCGAGTCTGTTTTTGATGTTCTCCTTGCTCCGTCCGTCATTGGTTATTTTACTGCCTAGGTAGCAGAATTCCTTAACTTCATTGACTTCGTGACCATCAATCCTGATGTTAAGTTTCTCGCTGTTCTCTTTTCTACTACTTCTCATTACCTTCGTCTTTCTCCGATGTACTCTCAAACCATACTGAGTACTCATTAGACTGTTCATTCCGTTCAGCAGATCATTTAATTCTTCTTCACTTTCACTCAGGATAGCAATGTCATCAGCGAATCGTATCATTGATATCCTTTCACCTTGTATTTTAATTCCACTCCTGAACCTTTCTTTTATTTCCATCATTGCTTCCTCGATGTACAGATTGAAGAGTAGGGGCGAAAGGCTACAGCCTTGTCTTACACCCTTCTTAATACGAGCACTTCGTTCTTGATCGTCCACTCTTATTTTTCCCTCTTGGAAATACACTCCACTAAAAGGATAATGAGGAGGTGGAATATTACACTAATCCATTCATATTATAAAAACTGATGTATATGTGTGTGTGTTCCACATCTGCTTCTAAACCGCTGGACTGATTTCAACCAAACTAGGTACGCATATGCCTTACTGTCAGTCACCATTGGGGTAGTAACCAACAATCTATTATAGTTCGGGAGATATGGTGTCATAAACAAGAAGGTGCATCATGCGTGATGTTTAAATTTGTTACTTCTTTGTTGTCAATCCTATTCGCAACTTATTTTGCAGGCAGTACCGCTGAATATACCTATTCAAATATATCATTGTGTGACACATAGTTCGAGATATACGACGCCATAAGCACTGAGATACGTGATAAAATACCGAATCATGCATGCTGTTTTGTACATTTAGTCTTTAAACTAAATGAAATTTGCGGTAAGGTCTTATGGGACCAAACTGCTGAGGTCACCGGTCGTTAAGCTTACACACTACTTAATCTAACTTAAACTAACTTATGCTAAGGACAACACACACACACACACACACACACACACACACACACACACACACACACACATCCGAGGGAGGACTCGAACCTCCGAGGGGGGAAGCTGCGCGAAGCGTGACAAGGCGCCCAAGACCGCTCGGATACTCCGCGCGGCTCTTTATACGAAGACACTGTCGAGTCAACTTAAGGAAATCTCTGACACCTGGCAGTGCTTTTGACAGCTTCCAACTGCAAAGCGCAAACAGCTGTAGGCGTTAACAATAACTGTCTATGGAGCTATGAAGAGGCGTTGCCATAGAGACTTTTGCAGAACCCCGTTGTAGACATGCGAAGCAGCTGCGCCCAGCTAACTGGACATGTAACTAGCAATATTGTTTGTAATAGAGTTCTGAGCTAAATAAACGTTAAAGTGAACTTATATTTTCACACTATGTTATTTGGGTACAATACTAATAGATTTGAACATTATGCATATTTCTTTGTATGGCTGTTTCATAATTTTAAAGGTTTTTTCATGAATTCGCTTAAATGAAAGTTTATCGATATTACATTACAAAGACACTTCATTCTTTGTTTCCGTTTCTAACGGAAAATTGGCAAAATGACTACCTGGGCAATTGCAGGTTTGTCAGTAAAAAGTTTATGAAAGCAAACTGGACAGCAGTTATTGTATATACTGACCTCTAACTAGCGTTATATCTTAAGTACATTTATCATGGTGCAGGTCTTCTTTCTCTTTGGTTTCTGAGATTGTTTGGGAAAAGGGACACTGGATATGCGACAGGCAAGGCAGTGTTCGACGTAACAAAAAAGCAATCAGTAGAGTCTCTGGCATTGACACAGGGCGCGTAGCGTAAAGTGTTGTCTCAGTGGAAGTTACATGATTGGATGAGCCGTGGGGGTCCAGTGCTATTGTTTGTTTATGACTTGCCTCCAGTCTAGCAGCTGAGCGGTGTTGAAGGAAGAACTTTTGATCAGTGGGAGACTCGGTCTGTTCTGAAAAGTGTTTTTGACGAATAAAAATCTAACACTTTCCCAGAGAAACACGGCATCCCTGAAAATAAGAGCCTAATCTACGTTAGTTGGTTGGTTGGTTGATTTGGGGGAGAGGCCAATCAGCGAGGTCATCGGTTCCATCGGAAGGGGGAAAGATGGGGAAGGAAGTCGGTTGTGCCCTTTCAGGGGAACCATCCTGGCATTTGCCTGAAGTGATTTAGGGATGTCACGGAAAACCTAAATCAGGATGGCAGGTCGCCGGTTTGAATCGTTTTCCTCCCGGATGAGAGTCCAGTGTGCTAACCACTGGTCTACTGATGCGGGGCTAGTTGCTGGGCACAAAACTGCACAAGCGGTAAAAGTGCTTGTGATGACAGGAAGATGGGTAATAGGGACAAGTTTTTTGGAGAAGACGGATGGATCGAAAAGTGTTTGGAGTTTTAACTAGATGCCTTTTCTCTGGAGGGATTTTTCCAGAAGAAGCAGTCATGCCAGTGGCAGGTTGAGCGTTCTTACTCAGTGATTGGCGGTCATGTCTTAGTTGGCAGGAAGGAAAAAGCAAGCTGTCTGACGCAGGTAGAAAATTGAGTTCATTTGGGGGAGTGAGCCGCCATCTCTATTCGAGCAGCCGACTGGGGTTCCTGTTGGCCGAAGCATGATGCTCGCCCTACTCTTCACAGAGACAGTAGTGACGGCAACACTCTGCATGCTTCATACTGATAATTTGCGCTCGTCATTATTATCAGCATGAGCACCTTAGGACAACAATTGGTCAGAATTTAGTCAGATAACTGGAGTTATCTGTCTCAAGTCCAGCAATGTTCAGGTAGATAGATGCATTTCTCAGGTAATGGTCTGGCCAACAGTCCCTGTGTTTGCTTAGTTCATCTACATCTACATCTACATGGATACTCTGCAAATCACATTTAAGTGCCTGGCAGAGGGTTCATCGAACTACCTTCCCAATTCTCTATTATTCCAATCTCGTATAGCGCGCGGGAAGAATGAACACCTATACCCTACCGTACGAGCTCTGATTTCCCTTATTTTATCGTGGTGATCGTTCCTCCCTACGTACGTCGGTGTGAACAAAATATTTTCACATTTGGAGGAGAAAGTTGGTGATTGGAATTTCGTGAGAAGATTCCGTCGTAAAGAAAAACGCCTTTCTTTTAATGATGTCCATCCCAAATCCTGTATCATATCTGTGACACTCTCTCCCATATTTCGCGCTAATGTAAAACGTGCTGCATTTCTTTGAACTTTTTCGATGTACTGTCAGTCCTATCTGGTAAGGATCTCACATCGCGCAACAGTATTCTGAAAGCGGACGAACAAGCGTAGTGTAGGCAGTCTCCTTAGTAGATCTGTTACATTTTCTAAGTGTCCTGCCAATAAAACGCAGCCTTTGGTTAGCCTTCTCTACAACATTTTCTATGTGTTCCTTCCAATTTAAATTGTTCGTAATTGTAATACCTAGGTATTTAGTTGAACTTACGGCTTTTAGATTAGACTGATTTATCGTGTAATCGAAGTTTAAAGTGTTCCTTTTAGCACTCATGTGGATGACCTCACACTTTTCGTTATTTGAAGTCAACTGCCACTTTTCGCACCATTCCAATTTTTCTTTTAAATCGTTTTGCAGTTTGTTTTGACCTTCTGATGGCTTTATTAGTGGATAAACGACAGCGTGATCTGCAAACAACCGAAGACGGCTGCTCAGATTGTCTCCCAAATCGTTTATATACACTCCTGGAAATGGAAAAAAGAACACATTGACACCGGTGTGTCAGACCCACCATACTTGCTCCGGACACTGCGAGAGGGCTGTACAAGCAATGATCACACGCACGGCACAGCGGACACACCAGGAACCGCGGTGTTGGCCGTCGAATGGCGCTAGCTGCGCAGCATTTGTGCACCGCCGCCGTCAGTGTCAGCCAGTTTGCCGTGGCATACGGAGCTCCATCGCAGTCTTTAACACTGGTAGCATGCCGCGACAGCGTGGACGTGAACCGTATGTGCAGTTGACGGACTTTGAGCGAGGGCATATAGTGGGCATGCGGGAGGCCGGGTGGACGTACCGCCGAATTGCTCAACACGTGGGGCGTGAGGTCTCCACAGTACATCGATGTTGTCGCCAGTGGTCGGCCTGGGACCGGACCGCAGCGACGCACGGATGCACGCCAAGACCGTAGGATCCTACGCAGTGCCGTAGGGGACCGCACCGCCACTTCCCAGCAAATTAGGGACACTGTTGCTCCTGGGGTATCGGCGAGGACCATTCGCAACCGTCTCCATGAAGCTGGGCTACGGTCCCGCACACCGTTAGGCCGTCTTCCGCTCACGCCCCAACATCGTGCAGCCCGCCTCCAGTGGTGTCGCGACAGGCGTGAATGGAGGGACGAATGGAGACGTGTCGTCTTCAGCGATGAGAGTCGCTTCTGCCTTGGTGCCAATGATGGTCGTATGCGTGTTTGGCGCCGTGCAGGTGAGCGCCACAATCAGGACTGCATACGACCGAGGCACACAGGGCCAACACCCGGCATCATGGTGTGGGGAGCGATCTCCTACACTGGCCGTACACCACTGGTGATCGTCGAGGGGACACTGAATAGTGCACGGTACATCCAAACCGTCATCGAACCCATCGTTCTACCATTCCTAGACCGGCAAGGGAACTTGCTGTTCCAACAGGACAATGCACGTCCGCATGTATCCCGTGCCACCCAACGTGCTCTAGAAGGTGTAAGTCAACTACCCTGGCCAGCAAGTTCTCCGGATCTGTCCCCCATTGAGCATGTTTGGGACTGGATGAAGCGTCGTCTCACGCGGTCTGCACGTCCAGCACGAACGCTGGTCCAACTGAGGCGCCAGGTGGAAATGGCATGGCAAGCCGTTCCACAGGACTACATCCAGCATCTCTACGATCGTCTCCATGGGAGAACAGCAGCCTGCATTGCTGTGAAAGGTGGATATACACTGTACTAGTGCCGACATTGTGCATGCTCTGTTGCCTGTGTCTATGTGCCTGTGGTTCTGTCAGTGTGATCATGTGATGTATCTGACCCCAGGAATGTGTCAATAAAGTTTCCCCTTCCTGGGACAATGAATTCACGGTGTTTTATTTCAATTTCCAGGAGTGTAGATAAGGAACAGCAAAGGGCCTATAACACTACCTTGGGGAACGCCATAAATCACTTCTGTTTTACTCGATGACTTTCCGTCAATTACAACAACCTGTGATCTCTCTGACAGGAAATCACAGATCCACTCACGTAGCTGAGACGATATTCCATAAGCACGCAATTTCACTACGAGCCGCTTGTGTGGCACAGTGTCAAAAGCCTTCCGGAAATCCAGAAATACGGAATCGATCTGAAATCCCTTGTCAATAGCGCTCAAAATTTCATGTGAATAAAGAGATAGTTGTGTTTCACAGGAACGATGTTTTCTGAACCCGTGTTGACGGTGTGTCAATAGACCGTTTTCTTCGAGGTAATTCATTATGTTCGAACACAATATATGTTCTAAAATCCTGCTGCATATCGACTTTAACGATATGGGCCTGTAATTTACTGGATTACTCCTACTACCTTTCTTGAATATTGGTGTGACCTGTGCAACTTTCCAGTCTTTGTGTACGGATCTTTCGTCGAGCGAACGGTTATATATTATTGCTAAGTATGGAGCTAATGCATCAGCATACTCCGAAAGGAACCTAATTGGTATGGACCAGAAGACTTGCTTCTATTAAGTGATTTAAGTTGCTTCACTGGGACACTCAGATGTTTAGGACGGGTGGTAGGGACAGAGCATCGAGTGACATTATGCTGAGTGCACTATCCGAAAATTACCTCGAGCAATTAAACAGACAACCGACTCGTGGAGATAACATCTTGGACCTACTGATAACAAACAGACCCGAACTTTTCGACTCTGTAAGTGCAGAACAGGGAATCAGTGATCATAAGGCCGTTGCAGCATCCCTGAATATGGAAGTTAATAGGAATATAAAAAATGGAGGAAGGTTTATCTGTTTAGCAAGAGTAATAGAAGGCAGATTTCAGACCACCTAACAGATCAAAACGAAAATTTCTGTTCCGACACTGACAATGTTGAGTGTTTATGGAAAAAGTTCAAGGCAATCGTAAAATGCGTTTTAGACAGGTACGTGCCGAGTAAAACTGTGAGGGATGGGAAAAACCCACCGTGGTACAACAACAAAGTTAGGAAACTACTGCGAAAGCAAAGAGAGCTTCACTCCAAGTTTAAATGCAGCCAAAACCTCTCAGACAAACGGAAGCTAAGCGATGTCAAAGTTAGCGTAAGGAGGGCTATGCGAGAAGCGTTCAGTGAATTCGAAAGTAAAATTCTATGTACAGACTTGACAGAAAATCCTAGGAAATTCTGGTCTTACGTTAAATCAATAAGTGGCTCGAAACAGCATATCCAGACACTCCGGGATGATGATGGCATTGAAACAGAGGATGACACGCGTAAAGCTGAAATACTAAACACCTTTTTCCAAAGCTGTTTCACAGAGGAAGACCGCACTGCAGTTCCTTCTCTAAATCCTCGCACAAACGAAAAAATGGCTGACATCGAAATAAGTGTCCAAGGAATAGAAAAGCAACTGGAATCACTCAACAGAGGAAAGTCCACTGGACCTGACGGGATACCAATTCGATTCTACACAGAGTACGCGAAAGAACTTGCCCCCCTTCTAACAGCCGTGTACCGCAAGTCTCTAGAGGAACAGAGGGTTCCAAATGATTGGAAAAGAGCACAGGTAGTCCCAGTCTTCAAGAAGGGTCGTCGAGCAGATGCGCAAAACTATAGACCTATATCTCTGACGTCGATCTGTTGTAGAATTTTAGAACATGTTTTTTGCTCGAGTATCATGTCGTTTTTGGAAACCCAGAATCTACTATGTAGGAATCAACATGGATTCCGGAAACAGCGATCGTGTGAGACCCAACTCGCGTTATTTGTTCATGAGACCCAGAAAATATTAGATACAGGCTCCCAGGTAGATGCTATTTTTCTTGACTTCCGGAAGGCGTTCGATACAGTTCCGCACTGTCGCCTGATAAACAAAGTAAGAGCCTACGGAATATCAGACCAGCTGTGTGGCTGGATTGAAGATTTTTTAGCAAACAGAACACAGCATGTTGTTATCAATGGAGAGACGTCTACAGACGTTAAGGTAACCTCTGGCGTGCCACAGGGGAGTGTTATGGGACCATTGCTTTTCACAATATATATAAATGACCTAGTAGATAGTGTCGGAAGTTCCATGCGGCTTTTCGCGGATGATGCTGTAGTATACAGAGAAGTTGCAGCATTAGAAAATTGTAGCGAAATGCAGGAAGATCTGCAGCGGATAGGCACTTGGTGCAGGGAGTGGCAACTGTCCCTTAACATAGACAAATGTAATGTATTGCGAATACATAGAAAGAAGGATCCTTTATTGTATGATTATATGATAGCGGAACAAACACTGGTAGCAGTTACTTCTGTAAAATATCTGGGAGTATGCGTGCGGAACGATTTGAAGTGGAATGATCATATAAAATTAATTGTTGGTAAGGCGGGTACCAGGTTGAGATTCATTGGGAGAGTGCTTAGAAAATGTAGTCCAGCAACAAAGGAGGTGGCTTACAAAACACTCGTTCGACCTATACTTGAGTATTGCTCATCAGTGTGGGATCCGTACCAGATCGGGTTGACGGAGGAGATAGGGAAGATCCAAAGAAGAGCGGCGCGTTTCGCACAGGGTTATTTGGTAACCGTGATAGCGTTACGGAGATGTTTAATAAACTCAAGTGGCAGACTCTGCAAGAGAGGCGCTCTGCATCGCGGTGTAGCTTGCTCGCCAGGTTTCGAGAGGGTGCGTTTCTGGATGAGGTATCGAGTATATTGCTTCCCCCTACTTATACCTCCCGAGGAGATCACGAATGTAAAATTAGAGAGATTAGAGCGCGCACGGAGGCTTTCAGACAGTCGTTCTTCCCGCGAACCATACGCGACTGGAACAGGAAAGGGAGGTAATGACAGTAGCACGTAAAGTGCCCTCCGCCACACACCGTTGGGTGGCTTGCGGAGTATGAATGTAGATGTAGATGTAGATGGATATTTACTTCTACGTTACTCATGTTGGCAGCTGTTCTCGATTCGAATTCTGGAATATTTAATTCGTTTTCTTTTGTGAAGTCATTTTGGAAGGCTGTGTTTAGTAACTCTGCTTTGGCAGAACTGTCTTCGATGGTATCTCCATTGCTATCGCGCAGAGAAGGCATTGAGTGTTTCTTGCAGCTAACATACTTCACAAACGACCAGAATCGCTTTGGATTTTCTGCCAGGTAATGATATAAATTATTCAAAGGTTTTCAGGTCATTTTTAGAACGTCACTTGCTTCAAAACGGCAAATTCTCAAGACTTTCAAGTAACTCTAAGAAGCAGCAGGTTCACTTGGTTTAATCCATAAAGTGTAGCCTAGAACTAACTGACGTTGTTAGACAGTCCGATGCCTTTCATGTTAGTTACTCCACTTGTCCATAGTAATGCAGCTTGGGTTTTAAAGGTGTGTCCGGCTCTTGATTAATTTTCTGTCAGGGTAACCATCTGAACACAAACAGGGTTTTTCAGTGATATAACAGATTCCTATGTTTAATTACTCATAATTCGACGTTTATAATGTAATTGCAGTTCGAGATTTGTCTAGAAACACGTTGAAGCGCCGGATTTGGCGAGATATTTGAAGGAGTATGTGACGAATAAATGGTTTAAGGATGGAAATGACCCACGTGGTTAATAACAAATTTCATAAACTGAGCCGGCCGCAGTGGCCGAGTGGTTCTAGGCGCTTCAGTCTGGAACCACGCGACCGATACGGTCGCAGGTTCGAATCCTGCCTCGCGCATGGATGTGTGATGTCCTTAGGTTAGTTAGGTTTAAGTAGTTCTAAGTCTAGAGGACTGATCACCTCAGATTTTAAGTCCCATAGTGCTTAGAGCCATTTGAACCATCTGAAACTTTGAGAAAGTAGAGACTGTTGCACTCTCGGATCCAGAAACGAAATGAAAATGTCGCCAGCTTAAAGTCAGTATAAATTCGGGTGTCTATGAAAAGATCGATACGCAAAACATACAACAGTTTCCAAAATCATTACTTACAAAAGATCTTGCCGAGAACCCGAGGAAATTCTGGTCTTACGTAGGATCACTAAGCACGTGAAAGGCTTCTATGCAGTCACTCGTTGACCAGTCTGGTGTGGAAATGAAAGACAGAGACACGAAAGCTACAGCTTTAAATTTCGTGTTTAAAAAAATTATTCAAGCAGGGTATCGTACAGACACATCATCGTTCGACAGTCGCACTGGTTCCCGTAAGGGGTACGTAGATTTTCACTCTGCAGCGGAGTGTGCGCTGATATGAAACTTCCTGGCAGATTAAAACTGTGTTCCTGACCGAGACTCGAACTCGGAACCTTTGCCTTTCGCGGGCAAGGGCTCTACCATCTGAGCTACCCAAGCACGACTCACGCCCCCTCCTCACAGCTTCACTTCTGCCAGTACCTGGTTTGGAAGGTAGGAGACAGCTTCACTTCTGCCAGTACCTGGTTTGGAAGGTAGGAGACGAGGTACTGGCAGAAGTGAAGCTGTGAGGACGGGGCGTGAGTCGTGCTTGGGTAGCTCAGTTGGTAGAGCACTTGCCCCGAGTTCGAGTCTCGGTCCGGCACACAGTTTTAATCTGTCAGGAAGTTTCGAACCCATGGTATTTTGAGCAAATCAGAAACTTAAAAACAGGTAAATCGCGAGGTCCGGACGGAATTCCAGTTCGGTTTCATAGAGAGCACTCCACGTCATTGCCCCCCCCCCCCCCCATCTTGCATTTGTCGTGAATCTCTCGCCTAACGCAAATTACGAAGCGACTGGAAAGCGCAGATGATTCCTGTATGTAAGAAGCGTAAAAGAAAGGAACCGCAGAATGAGAGACCCATATCCCTAACATCGGTATACTACAAAATTCTTGAAAATATTCTAATATCAAATGTAATGAATTTCCTTGAGGCAAATAAAGCTTCCGGCCACAAATCGGCACAGATTTATAAACTCACTTTATCCTTTTCTCACACGACATCTTGTGAATCATGGATGGGGGGCAGCACGTGGATTCCATATTCCCAGATTGCTGGGAAGCCTTTGACACGGTACACCACTGCTGTAGGTTTAGCGTCCCGTCGACATCGAGGTCATTAGAGACGAGCATTCGGAATAGGTTTCCATATACGTGAGTGGCTCGAAGACCTCCTAAGTGATAAAGAGCAGTACATTGTACTCGACGACGGATGTTCATTAGAGGCGGGGGTACCATCGGGGGTGCCCAGAGAGGTGTGACAGGACCGCTCTTGATTTCTATTTATACAAATGATCGACGGGTAGGGTTACCAGCAACTTGCGACTGTTTTCTGATGCCACTGTAGCGTTCGGTAGACTGCCGTCGTTCAGTGACTGCAGGAGGACACACCATATCTTACACAGGGCATCTGTTTGTTGTGATGAATGGCAACTTACTCTAAGTAAAATGTAAGTTACTGCTGATGGTAGGAAAAACAGTCCCATAATGTTTCAATACACTATTAGTGGTGGGCTGCATGACACATTCACGTCGATGAAATATGTAGGCGTAACGTTGCAAAGCGACCTGAAATGGAATGAGCACGTAAGCACGAAAGTAGGGAAGGCAAATGGTCGACTTCAGTTTATTTGGGGAGTCTCAGGAAAGCGTAACTCATCTATGAAGGAGACCGTATACAGAGCACTATTGTGACACGTTCTTGAGTACTGCTCGAGTGTTTGGGACTCTCATCAAATCGGGTTAAAGGAATATATTGGAGCAACTCAGAAGCATGCTACTAGATTCTTACGGATAGTTTCGATTGACATGCGAGTGTTATGGAGATGCCGTGTGAACTCAAACTGGAATCTGACGACGTTCTTTACGCGAAACATTATTGAGAGAAATTAGAGAACCCGTATTTGCAGTTGATTGCAGAACGATTCTGCTGCCGACAACGTACATTTCGAGTAAAAGGGAGACGAAGACAAGATCAGACAATAATGGAAAGGAACGTATGGCATCCTTGGCCTGGAGGACGCATCCGGGGAAGTTCGGCCGCCAAGTGCAAGTCTTATTTCAGTTGATGCCTCATTGGGCGACTTGCGTGCCGGTGATAAGGATGAAATGATGATGAAGACAAGCACAACACCCAGTCTCCGAGCGGAGAAAATCTCCAACCCGGCCGGGAATCGAACCCGGACCCACTTGCATGGGAGGCGTGCATTTTACCACCCAGCTAAGCAGGCGGAAAAGATCAGACAAATTAGCTCTTACACAGGCATATAGACAGTCGTATATCCTATACTCAATTTACGAGTTGAAGAGGAACTTAGGTGAACATAGTGGTACAATGTGCCATCCCCATAAAAGATACGGTGGCTTGCACAGAATATATGTAGCTGTCGATGTATTTATATGTAGCGGTTAATGTACCAATGTTTTATTATGACCTCGCAAACTGACTATGAATATTTTTCTTTGTGTTTAGTACGTATACAGGGTGATAAAGTATTCCACATTTACAGAGGAGATTGTATGGACCAAACAGACAAAAATGTCCATTACGCATTGGCTAGAAGATGCATAAATTAAGAGGTATGAGGACTTGTTCATCTTCGGTACTGTGAAACATGTTGTGTACATAGTTCAGCGTAGTCAGCGCGTACACAACTTTTCCACTAGAGCGCGCCCCGCTAAGCACAACAGCGCAGGCGCAGCGCTCGTCCGTCTCCGCACTACGAGATGGCGCTGTTATAGAGACGGACCAAATTCTGCTTCCGCCGATCTGCGTATTAATATGTAACGCAGCCAATGAGATTGCTGCTAACGTAGAACCTTTTCTCCTCGCGGATCACACTCGCGCAGTGATACCTGAACGCTCGAGGTATTATAACGAGGGTACAGACCTCCGATTAGTCAGTCTGCATCAGTCTGCATCAGTCTATAGTCAAGTTTCAGTCTGCGCCTAATAAGATTATCATATTCCTGTACATAGCCATGAAGAGAAATGTATAGACACTTTGTCAAGTATCAGAGATATCTGAGAATAAGATTAACGTACCAAGACCAAAGGAACTTCAGATTGTCAATTGTAAATAGCATCCAGAATCAAGTTAAGTAAGGTTTATTATTTAAATAAATGTGTGTGAAAATTAATCAAGTACTGTTTAAAGTTGGTCACCGTCAATCTGCTATTCTAAGCGTGCAAGTGGCATTTCTATCGTCTGACCTAACGGCAGAAGATAAACACGCCACGATAAGACCACGAGACATATTTCTGACACTCGCCTACTTCGTTAGAGCGACAAGTCAAATAATCTGATGGTGTGTGTACCGAAGGTCTTACAGTACGCACACCACAAAACACATCTGTTCTACCGCAAGCTCTTTGCTGTTGCGAACGACCTACACAATACAGTAAACAAACCAGTAAACAATCGGTAGTACGTTATTCAGTTACTGCGAAAATGAGATTGCTATTGCATACGACGTCCACTTGTGGAACATCCCTAAAAGAGGTGGTCTATAAGGTGTCCATTCATAGCAAGGCATGCTTCAGTCCAGCGTCTTAAGGAATAGCGTACTCACTGATGCACTGGCAGGCATTGATGACACATTGCTGTAGTGCTTGTACATCATTAACGGGGCTTGCTTACACCAAAGATTTCGAGTGTCCGAACAACCAAATATCCGGGGTATTAAATCGGGTGAACGAGCTGGTCAACATATTGGACCTCCCTGACCAATCCATTGGCCATTAAATATCTGTGTGACATGCTCTCGGACATTCCAGAAAAAAATGGGCAGGTGCTCCATGAAGCATGAACCTCTCCAGGAGTCGCTGGGATGGTACTTCTGCTATCAGGTCATGCAAGTTGTTTGAGAGGAACTAACAGTACCTTTGCCTCAGTTAACCTGTTTGGTAGTATGTAAAGCCGTGTTAGTCTATCGCCGATAATTCCCGCACATACATTAATTGGAAATAGGCGCTGATATTGATTCTTCAGCTGTTTGAGGATCTACAACAGCCCAAACATGTTGGTTAGGAAAACTGTCAACCCAGCCCGCGGAAAACCAGCCTCGTCTGTGAACAGTACCTTTATCGTGATATACATCTTCACATCCTTGCAACAGCTACTGGCATACCTATCTTCTGGAAGACTCATCTTGTGTCCGAAGAGCTTGTACGCGTTATACATGACATGGGTATAGCAACTGCCCCGATAGACACCGAAATTCTAAGTTCGCTAGTAGCGGGATATTCTTCCAATCATTGCCATCCTCGCTCCTCCATAACAGGATATAGAAATGGCGTGAGGTCTGTCGTGATCCGCCATTGTTGGAGATACGGAGTCGGAGTCGCTTGAAATCACGGCTAAACAATTGTGCAGATGATACCCTTCATTATGGAGATTTTTCAGCGTACTGGAGACGGACTCTACGGCTGGTTACATTTGACAGACCATAACAGAAAATCATGGCTGCCATTTCTCGTGTGGAGTAATAGGCTGCCTTTATGTTGCTAAGTGCAAAGATAAAACTACAAGGTAAAAGCATTTCGCGAACATATTAAAACACCAAGTGGTTTCATTAAAACTAATGTATGCAATGGACTTATCCTGAAGTGTGAATACGGTTTGCAGCAACAGTACTAACAGATGTTTACTGCACGTTGGTATACTGCAACCATGGGCAGTAACAGAGGAATGTGTCCTCATTTTTTTACTGCATTCTGTAGGTCGGCCGTAATGCCAAAGAGCCTGCAATAGGACAGACGTATTTCACAGTACCTTTGCACTCATAAATATTAAGGTACACGTTTTTGTCTTGTTTTAGTCCAAACTAGCAACTCTGAAATTATGGAGATCTTTTTTTAACAGCATGTATACGTGAAATGTAATATTAAAAAATTAGAATGGCGGTCGTCTTATGAACAGCTGCTTTCAGTAGAGGAGTGACCCAGCGCATAAAGAAGCAAGCAGAACCGAATTCGTGGGTTTTGTGGTCTGTGTTCGTCAGTAGAGTAATGTTGTTTGCTTGGTGTTCGGCTGGGTGATATATTTGATGTGTTTGGCCAACCAGAGCGCCGCAGGGTCTAAGACAGCATTCGTGCGACTTAAAATATGATGTGGTCGTGAGCTTTAACACTTGGAAATTTTTCGAAACTTTCAATAATTTCGTGCGAATGTGCTGTGGACTTTGAAGTAGGATGGGACATATCGCTTTCAGTGATTGTTTCTTTTGCGACCATGTGAACTTCATTGTTATTTAATTGCTTCAGACAGCTGTGAACAATATTTGTTGCTGTAGTTTTATTTTTTCAAATAATGTGACTAATTTTTTAGGTGTTCGACACGATAACATTCGTGATTAATGAACTTTAGATTTCAATGTGAATGTTGGCGAGACTTTGTGCTAACGAACTTTGAGACTTGCTGCTCCTTTTACGAATTGATGCGTCGTCATTCTGCGCTTATTCTGCTGAGTTTACTATATATGCTCTATATAACTATGTAACTGATAAAACGTTATGGTTTAATTTTGTTTGAGGATCTGTACTTAAAAGTGACTGTGCCACGACCACCTCCTTCAGACTTCAACGATCTGTACTTAAGTACTAGATCATTGTGGCCCAAATTGCTCATTTCCTTAGTGGTAGACGCTGCAAAACGGGGTTATGGGTCACCGAGACGGTTGCTGTAAAAATTCTGATAACGTAAATTTCAGCGGGAACCAAACAACGTACTGTATCCTGCTGCATGTATCATGTAGAATGATTATGGCCGTAAAATCAGAGAAAGTTGAGCTCGTGAAGTGTGTTATCGACAGTCTTTCTTCCAGAGCATCTTTCGTTACTGCAAGAGGAAAAGGGGATACTCAAAACACTTCCCACGATACACCGTTATGTGCAAATGTAGATGCTGATGTAGATTTTTGTAGCCATATTTACGAGTTATTACTGTATCTTCCCACTCACATTTTTCGGCAGCTTATGCCTTTTTACGCAACTGATGATGTGCAGCTAAGAAGAAAGTAGATTTCTTGGAAAGATTTCCCCGAAATATTAGGAAAAGAGAGAGCTTTTACACGCTATTAGTCACATGCTTGCACCTGTAGGACTAACAATGAGTGTTAAAGGGACGTCTGGTCACGTAGTGAGTTTGTATACGGGGATAATAGTGCTCGAAGGGCCATGATAAGTCCTTGAAGCTTTCCATCGTAGAAAAGTCCGCAGCTCGTGGTCTTGCGGTAGCGTTCTCGCTTCCTGCGCACGGGGTTCCGGGTTTGATTCCCGGCGGGGCCAGGGATTTTCTCTGCCTCGTGATGACTGGGTGTTGTATGTCTTTCATCATCATTTCATCCCCATCGACACGCTAGTCGCCCAAGTGGCGTCAACTCGAAAGACTTGCACCAGGCGAACGGTCTACCAGACGGGAGGCCCTAGCCACACGGCATTTCCATTTCCATTTTTTGGAAATTTGTGTTAAGTTCCTATGGGACCAAACTGATGAGATCATCGGTCCCTAGGCTTACACACTACTTAATCTAACTTGAACTGACTTACGCTAAGGACAACACACGCACCCATGCCCGAGGGAGGACTCGAATCTCCGACGGGGGCAGCAGCGCGAACCGTGGCAAGACGTAGACCTTAATAAGTATATTATTGGATCTTATTCTTTCACATTGACGTTGGGGAGATACGGTACTTGTTGATTTAAAACATGTGTGGATAAAATTCCTACCTAAAGATCGCAAATTTTCTTTATTGATTATTTGTTTCTGCTCATTGACGAGCCATCTTCAGATCCAATGTACAGAAAATTACAAGAAATTATTCCATTCCGTTGTGGCTTGGTGCTACAGCAATGTTTCGAATTATTTCAGCAAATAACTGTTTTTGTTGCGGAATTGTTTAATATTAATGACACATTTCAAACTTTTGGAGCATCATCACATTGCGTAAATGTAACTGGATATGTAACCCGTCCGTCATAAAGCCGTCTAGAATTTAAAATGGATGCAGCAGTGACTGAATTACACATCCAGTCACTGTTGTGTCCGTTTTCCATATTATGTGACGGATGGGTTACATATCGAACTACTTCTACACAGTCTGATGATGCCCTAAAAGGGTGAAACGCATCATTGATATTAAACAATTTCGCAAACAAGACAGCTTTTATTCTGCCATAAAATTGAATATAAAAAGTGAACAATACAAAATAAATTCAGTTTTTGAATTTGCATTATGTAATATATACCAACCTGAAATGTTGTTAAGCATGTGACAGTCACTGCACATCGTCGTGTTCTTAGAGTTAAGTGGGCCTAGTTAAATTAAAAAATCATGTAGGGATAACAGAAAAAAGTTTTAAACGTAACACGATAAAAACGTGCGAAAATATATGGTGAGTGATGTGATATACCTTACCTAAATTAAAAAACGTAGTTGGTTATGCAAACTGACAATGTTAAGCACTAATCAAATATTGTTACAGTGCCCATACTGCCACTCATGTGAACAAACGATAGACAGCAACGATAGTTGCATCACCTATGAGTGGATGTAAACAAGATATCACTTCCAAAATTTTCTTAACAGGAACAAGGAAGTGACTGTGTGACGGCTGTCAGCCAACTGGCCGAGGCCTAGAAAACACTGACAGCTAGATGACGCTATCATCCAACTAATTTAATACAGACGTGACTGTAATAAGACAGAGGATGTTAACATAGTGTAATTTTTTTAATGAATTTACGTTATCCAAATGGGGGAAATTATGTTCATATCAGTACATTTATAGTTAATAAACACTATCATCTGTTTGTTAAATAAAAAAATGAAGAAGGGATAGTACTGAAAGTCAGGGAACAACGTGAAAAGTCAAAAATTTTATCAAAGTGACCTTATACTTAGCTATTTAGTATAGGATGTTGAATTAACTGCTGACATATACAATATATTCGTATCTCAAAATGCAATAAGCCCACTAAGCCGATGATTCATGAGCAATACATTTTATTTTGTAATATTTTCTTGAAGTCAGTCAGATTCAAAGATTAGAGGGCTTAAATTAAGCATATAATACATATCTAGCTTAAGATCTAGGTGTTCCATACATTGTATACTGTTGTATTGGATCTATCTGCGCATCTACAAGTGGTCATTAACAGGGGGTGTGGCGACCCTTCGCCTTTATGATAGCTTGCATTATGATGAGTACAATGTGAATGAATCATCTGAAAGTCTGCGGAGGGATGGCAGTGCACAAACCACTCCGTCACAGATTTCATGACAGAGTGATCTGTCATTCTCATTCAAACAACCATCGTCTCCGAACTGTTCCTCCTCTGTACAGTGACATAGTCCTGTAAATTGTATTTATATCTTCATTATTTGGATTTGCAGCTCCTTGTGTTTACGGCGTTTGCAGTTAAAATTGTTGGATCTAACATACGCCAGTTATGAAAAACACCGTTTCTTCCAAGTTTCCAAACATTTTTCAGCACCTCCGTGCCATCATTAGTGGGTTTCTGTTTTATTTAACCTTTACACTATGTTTGAATAGCTTTTCAGGACCACTTGTGTGTTATTTATTACAGGTAGCTGGTCATGTTTTTGGTGGCAAGCCCTTTTATTCTCAGCATCATGGTGAGGTCTTGTGAAGCACACGTAAATACAACACATATTTTCAGCAAAGGACTTGGAAGAGCAGTTGAACGGAATGGGCAGTGTCTTGAAAGGAGGATATAAGATGAACATCAACAGAAGCAAAACGAGGTTAATGGAATGTAGTCGAATTAAATCGAGTGATTCTGAGGGGATTAGATTAGGAAATGAGACACTTAAAGTAGTAAATGAGTTTAGCTATTTGGGGAGCAAAATAACTGATGATGGTCGAAGTAGAGAGGATATAAAATGTAGAATTGCAATGGCAAGGAAAGCGTTTCTGAAGAAGAGAAATTTGTTAACATCGAGTATAGATTTAAGTCTCAGGAAGTCGTTTCTGAAAGTATTTGTATGGAGTGTAGCCATGTATGGAAGTGAAACGTGGACGATAAATAGTTTAGACATGAAGAGAATAGAAGCTTTCGAAATGTGGTGCTACAGAAGAATGCTGAAGATTAGGTGGGTAGATCACACAACTAATGAGGAGGCATTGAATAGAATTGGGGAGAAGAGGAATTTGAGGCACAACTTGACTAGGAGAAGGGATCGCTTGGGAGGACATATTGTGAGGTATCAAGGGATCACCAATTTAGTATTGGAGGGCAGCGTGGAGGGTAAAAGTCGTAGAGGGGGATCAACAGATGAATACACTAAACACATTCAGAAGCATGTAGGTTGCAGTAGGTACTGGGAGATGAAGAAACTTGCACAGGATAGATTAGCATGGAGAGCTGCACCACACCAGTCTCTGGACTGAAGACCACAACATCAACAACAACAAGGTCTTAAAAGCACTTTGCACTTCACCAAAACACACTGAAAACAACCACAATTACAGTGTGTTTTGGTGAAGTGCAAAGTGCTTTTACGACCTTATTTGTGAAAATACGTGTTATATTTACGTGTGCTTCACAAGACCTCACCATGATGCTGAAAATAAAAGGGCTTTCCACACAAAAACATGACAAGCTACCTGTAATAATGAACACAGAAGTGGTCCTGAAAAAGCATGAAAATCGAATGTAAAGATTAAATAAAACAGAAACTCACATGTTTCAGCACCCCCAGGTGCTGAAACATGTTTGGGAACTTGGAACAAACTGTGTTTTGCATAACTGGTGGACCTTACACCCGACAATATGTATTTATATGATTCACCATTTAACGTTTTCTTCAGAGTAATACGAGGCCCACACCTTAACCATGCCTATCCGTCCCCCATACCCTGAAACCACTTCCTCCGTACCTCATTTTAGGCACTACACGTGTAGGCAGGTAACAATCTCAGTCGTTCGGCAAACCCATACCCTTCCATCGGATTGGCACACGATACAGCGTGGTTCTTCACTGCAAATCACTCGTTTCTAGTCATCCATTGTCCAATGGCAGCACTCTTTACATCACCTCAAGCGCCACTTAGCACTGAGTAGAGAAGTGTGTGGCTTCTGTGGAACTGCTCAACAATAATATTCCTTTCTTTTTAACACAGAGTCATTGTGCTGGATGGATTCTGGCAGCACTCTGGAACTGAATAGTGATTCCTTTTGCAGTTTTCTCGCGACTTTTTACAACCAACCTCCACAGTGTTCGAGGGTCCTTGCCCGTCAGTATATGACGTCCACCTGACCTTGGTTGAACTGTGGATGTTCCTTCGTATTTTCACTTCACAGTAATATCACCAACAGCCGAATTCGGCAGCTTTAGGAGGGTTCAAACGCACCTGATGGATTTGTTACTCAGGTGACGTTCGAAATCACTGTGCTCTCTTGCTGACACTGCTTCTCTGTTGACAATACAATATTCCCCATCTCCTTTTACACCGGAAAGTCCACCTCTCGTGACGTCTGGTGGTCAGTTCCGCATTACATAAGGCGTACCCGAATACTTTTGGTCAGATAGTGTGAAGGACAAACATGTCACAACCGTTCGATGACGAAGTAACGCTTCCAGCAATGCCCAGATCAAGTACAGCGGCGACCCTCTTTCGCTTGGTTCACTGCCAAAACTTTTCGTGCATTTTACAATCACCGTATTTCATTTAGGGGAAGCAACTTCATGAAATATTCATAACGTGATCATTCTTACAGAAAAGCATCATGAAGTCAGCCTTGTCTCGTTGTTCCTTCGCGTTTCCATTTCACAATGACATCACCAACTTGGGCGGCTTTGGGAGGATTAATATGTCCCTGGTGGGCGTGCTACTCAGATATCCACATCTACATCTACATATATACTCCGCTAGCCACCAAGCGGTGTGTGGCAGAGGGCACAATTAACGCCAATGCCATGTCCCCCCCCCCCCCCCCCCCCCCACTGTTCCACTCGCGGATCGCGCGAGGGAAAAACGACCAATGTCCCTTATCTTTCAATGGCGATCATTGTGCGATTTGAAAGTTGGTGGTAATAATATATGCTCCGCATCCTATTCGAAGATCGGATTTCGGAATTTAGTGAGCAGCCCTTTCCAGTGTGTCCCACTTCAAACTTTCTATGAGATTTGTAACGCTCTCGCGATGGCTAAATGTACCAGTCACGAATCTTGCCGCTCTTCTTTGGACCTTCTCAATTTCTTGAATCAGACCCAATTGGTAAGGGTCGCATACAGACGAACAATACTCTAATTCTGGACTAACTAACGTATTGTAAGCAATTTCCTTTGGTGAAGGCCTGCATCGCTTCAGGATTCTACCAATAAACCGCAATGTAGAGTTCGCCTTGACCGTTAATTGTGTAATATGATCATTCCATTTGAGATCATTTCGAACAGTCACACCCAGATACTTAACGGATGTTCCCGCGTCCAAAGACTGGGCATTTATTTTGTACTCGTACATTAATGGGGATTTTCACCTTGTTATACGTAGTAGGTTACACTTACTAATAATGACAGTTAACTGCCAGTCATTATACCACACATCTATTTTCTGCAAATCTTCATTGATTCGTTCACAACATTCGTGTGATACTACTTTCCTGTAGACAACAGCATCATCGGAAAACAGTGTAACGCCGCTGTCAGTACCATCAACTAGATCGTTTATGTAAATCGTAAAAAGCAGTGGACCTATTATGCCGCCCTGGGGCACATCTGAAGTTACGCTTGTTTCTGTTGAAGTCACCCCATTCAGGACGACATACTGCTCCCTGTCTGTTAGAAAACTTTCTATCCAACGGCATATGTCATCTGATAGACCGTAAGCACACACTTTTTGGAGCAAGCCACAATGCGGAACTCAGTCGAACGCCTTTAGAAAGTTGAGAAATATGGCATCAAGCTGGGAGCCGGTATCTAGTACCTGTTGTATATCATGCACAAAGAGGGCCAGCTGTGTCTCGCATGACCTCTGTTTCCTAAAACCGTGCTGGTTTCTGCAGATGAGCTTCTCAGAGTCTAGAAAGGTCATTATGTCTGAACACAAAACATGTTCCATGATTCTACAACAAATCGATGTCAGTCAAATTGGCTGGTAATTATGCGCATCCGATTTTCTCCCCTTTTTATAGAATGCTATGACCTCGGCCTTCTTCTAGTCCCGTGGAACCTTCTGCAGTTCCAATGATCTCTGATAGATGTTGGATAAGAATGGTGCTATATTTGTAGCACAGTCAACATATGATCTTACGGGGATACCGTTTGGGCCAGATGCCTTCTTGGCGTGTAAGGATCTTAACTGTTTTACAATCCCAGATACACTAAACACCCAGATACACATGAATGGACGACGTCCGAAGCCACTGACGACCCATTTGGTGTTAGTGCTTCTCTGCTAACAACGCAGTACCCTCCGCTTCCTTTTACGCTAGCGGGTCCCTTTCTCGTGACATCTAGCTGTCATTTCCGTATTACCTAAGAATGGCTGGATACTTTTGGTCAGGCAGTGCAGATTGTTTTCTACGTTAAACTCAGAAGTACTACAACTCACTGTCGTGTGGAGCTTTACGCGGAAGCACTGTGCGGTCCGGCGCTCAGTGTAGAGGCAACCCCTGCGTGTCTGCTGGAGAGCTGGACGCAGGAGCACTTTCTCCAGCTGAGCGGAGCGGTCAGCCGCATTCCAGAGGCCGCCGCTCGCAGACACAGGTGCCCGCCGCCTTCCAGCGCAACCTGTTCAATTCCGAGCGGGTCGTGCAGCCTATGAAACTCCTGGGCCCGCCGCAGAGCGCATTTTCTCCGCTTACGGCAACTTGGCAGCTTCAACTGCCACGGGACTCGATACGATGGTATCTGCAACAGAAGAGCCACAGTACCCCGTTTATTTGTTTATTTACACGTCAAGTTCCGTTGGACCAAATTGAGGAACAAATCTCCAAGGTCATGGAACGTGTCAGTACATGAAATTACAACATAAAAGTAAAAACAGATAAAAATAAATGTTCATGAACCTGAAAAAAGTCAGTCCATAAGTTGTAAGTAGGCTGTTTAGGTTTTTGTATTGGTAACGCCACGTAGCGCTCTGTATGAAAATCACTGGCTGTGCTGTGTGCAGTCTGTGGCTGGTTAGCATTGTTGTAATATTCGCTATTGTAGTGTTGGGTAGTTGGCTGTTAACAGCGCGTAGCGTTGCGCAGTTGGAGGTGAGCCGCCAGCAGTGGTGGATGTGGGGAGAGAGATGGCGGAGTTTTGAGAACGGATGATCTGGACGTGTGTCCATCAGAGACAGTAAATTTGTAAGACTGGATGTCATGAACTGATGTATATATTATGACTTTTGAACACTATTAAGGTAAATACATTGTTTGTTCTTTATCAAAATCTTTCATTTGCTAACTATGCCTATCAGTAGTTAGTGACTTCAGTAGTTAGAATCTTTTATTTAGCTGGCAGTATTGGCGCTCGCTGTATTGCAGTAGTTTGAGTAACGAAGATTTTTGTGACATAAGTGATTCATGAAAGGTATAAGTTATTGTTAGTCAGGGCCATTCTTTTGTAGGGATTACTAAAAGCCAGATTGCGTTGCGCTAAAAATATTGTGTGTCAGTTTAGTGTTGATCAGAATAAGTGAAGAGAGAAACGCCTTAGTACGTTCAGTTCTGCTCAGCTGTTTGAAAATCAAATAACGTGAGGGGTTTACCAGCACAATCATTCATAATTTTTCTAACGGGACGTTTCAAAGTTTGAGTAAACGCAATCAGCAAGATAATAAGAATCAGCTTAATTTTTCAAAGAACTCCTCGACAGAATAGAAGGAGTGACCCATAAGGAAACTCTTCAGTTTCGATTTGAAAGCGCGTGGATTACTGATGAGATTTTTGAATTCGAGTGGCAGCTTATTGAAAATGGATGCAGCAATATACTGCACACCTTTTTGCACAAGAGTGCAAGAGTCCGATCCAAATGCAGGTTTGATTTCTGCCGAGTATTAACTGAGTGAAAGCTGCTTATTCTTGAGTATAAACTAATATTGGTAACAGGAAATGATAATAAGGAATATACATATTGAGAGGCCAATGTCAAAATACCGAGACTCGTGAACAGAGGTCGACAAGAGGTTCGTGAACTCACACCACGTATTGCCCGAACCGCCCGTTCCTGAGCCAAAAATATCCTTGTAGAATGGGAAGAGTTACCCCAAAATATAATACCATACGACAATAGCGAATGAAAATAAGCAAAGTAGACTAATTTTCGTGTCGAAGTATCACTCACTTCTGATACCGTTCGAATAGTAAAAATTGCAGTATTGAGCCTCTGAACAAGATCCTGAACGTGGGCTTTCAGTTTCAGTAATCATATGTCCGTTCTGTGAAATTAAAACGTCAGGTTTTGTTGAATTGTGCGTTAGAAACTGTAAAATCTGAGTCTTACAGTAGATAGCGCACAATCCACTATGGAGCGAAAGGTTCGTTGTGGAACGTAATTGTATTCTGTTTTAGCCTATCACGTAACGGTACAGAATACCATTGACACTACTTTTTGCTCGAAGTCCATCTACATCTATAGTTCGCTATCCATTTCAAGGTGTGTGGCGGAGAGTCGACAACACAATTCATGGTGTATGGTGGAGAGTACTTCTGATGCTATTGTAAGTCCATTCCTTCGCTGTTACATTCGCGAGTGATACTATGGAAGGACGACTGTCGGTAAGCCCTTGCATCAATTAAAATTTCCCTGAATTTCCTGTTTTGATCATTCTGGGTTGTATATGTGAGAGAAAGGTACACAATGTCTGATAGGAATATCCTCATGTGATACGGTATCGACCACTAGATATCACGACAGGTGGACCCGCCGGTATAAAAGCAGACTGGTAGTAGTTATGTTACTGGTAGGGAAACAGGAAAGCTCAGAGACTTTCAACGTCGACTAGTAACTGGTTGTCAATTCAGTAACAAACCCATTACGGACATTGCAAACCTTCTAAAGTCGCCCAAGCAGATGAGGCTGGAAAAATGGAAACGCGAATAAACATCTACTGCTGAACCTAGACTAATGACCGACGAGTGAAGACTGCTTCTAAAAAACTGAATGAAATCAACAAAAGAAATCACTTGTGAGTTCCAAAGTGCTACCACCAGTTCATCTAGCTCCACGACTGTGCGTAGTAACTTTAAAAAATGGGATCCAGTGTTCAACTAGCTCCACGACTGTGCGTAGTAAGTTTAAAAAATGGGATCCAATGGGCGAGCATCTTCTCATAAACCACCATTAGCTGTAGTAAATGCTAAGCGATGTTTGAGTTGGTCTGAAGGAGTACGCCGCTGGACTGTGGATTACTGGAAACGACTGATCAGCGATAATGAATCACCCTGTGGCCTTCCGATGTAAGAGTCTGGGTTTGGCGAAAGCCGGGAGAATTTTATGTACTATCGTGTGTACAGCCAATGGCGATGTGCAGAGGAGATGATGTTACGGTAAGTGGAAGGTTTTCGTGGTTAGACTGCGGTGCCCTGATTGCGCTTAAGACAAAGTTACTGAAATGTCTGGCCTGGCCAGAATCCCAACCTGAACCCAGTGGAACACCTTCGGGATGATTGAGAACGTTGACATTGCTCCAAACTCCAACGTTCAACATCTCTACCTTCTCTGATTTCAGCTCGATGTAGGATGGGTACCATCCTCCACAGAAGTCAGACACGTCATTGAATGTGTTCCCAGAAGAGCTAAAGCCGTCATAATAACGAAGGATGGACACACAACCCATATTGGTGTCCACTAACTGGTATCCGGATACTTTTGATCAGATAGTGCACGTAATCCGAATTCTCTGAACACACGCTCTAGAAATACGTTAATAGTAAACCTCTCCATAACATAGAAGACCTCTCCTGTAGCCTCTGGCACTGGTGCTTGATGAGCATCCACGTGATACTCTCGCGCTTGATAAAGAAGCTTGCGAGCTTCTCGACCTATCTGATCATACCCTGGTGCTGATGAAATACAAGACGAATCATAGTGAAAAGTCAGTCAAACTATTTTATAAGTTACATCTTACGTGGGCGGATTACGTTGCCTTAGGATTATTTCGATTTATTTCAGCGTGGCGTCTGCTGTAAATGAGTTTTCTCTGGTTGTTCGACGCTACATTGGTGGAGGAAGACATTTCTGCGAAGGCGTGGTGAAAAGCAATGCCTCCGAAATTTTTATTCTGTTCTCAGTATCGGTTGAGGTGTTACAAGTCATGCATATTACTCAGTCGATTTTCCCGCTTCCTGACGCATGTTGCAACACTATGCCGCTAGAGCGCTCCGAATATACTGTAATCGAGTTTCTAACAGCAGAAAACACGCCTCCATAGAGGAATGAAAGCCGATCGTATCCACATCAGTAATGTGCGATGTTGGGGTGCTCGTGCTAGTAATAAGAGCAGCGCTAGTGTTGAGCTCAAAGTGTGTAACAGAGCTCTGAGAGGACGACCACGTATAGCAACCGACGAGACGCATCGGAAACGCATGGACGAACATACAAGAGAATATCGTCGGATATCACGGACACAGCTCTCAGATAAGTGCGTCGTGTCACGACAGTGTGTACAGTCCATCACTGTAGAACAGCGGTGCAGAAAACTGTGCGCGCGGTTGGCGCACTCCTAACATGAAATAGAGGAAATCCGACAACTTCCAATAATTTCTTTTGTGTTTTGAGCGTGAGGGTGACGAGTTCCTTAACAACACTGTAACAGGCGGTGGAAGCTGGGTTCCCCATTTTGACACCGAAAAACTTACAGAACGCCTTCCAGGATTTCACTTCGTTAGTGATGGAATGCCACAAGACGTTGTGGCTCCATGAACAAAATCGATCATTCTACAGTGACGAGAACAGCAAACTGGTCTCCCTCTGGGAGAAAATAATGGATTCGTAGCCAGCGTGACTATATTAGGAAGTAAATACACAGACACGAAAAAAAAAAAAATGTAAATGTCGAGTGACTAGGGCCTCCCGTCGGGTAGACCGTACGCCGTGTGCAAGTCTTTCGATTTAACGCCACTTCGGCGACTTGCGCGTCGATGGGGATGAAATGATGATGATTGGGACAACCCAACACCCAGTCCCTGAGCGGGGAAAATCTCTGATACAGCCGAGAATCTAACCCGAGCCGCCGGCCTGTGTGTCGGAGCGGTTCTAGCCCCCTTCAGTCTGGAACCGCGCGACCACTACGGTCGCAGGTTCCAATCCTGCCTTGGGTATGGATGTGTGTGATGTCCTTAGGTTAGTTAGGTTTAAGGGGGGTAGGACGTCAGACGGGCCGACTTGGAGCAGGAGAGGCACCACAGGACATTTTATTTTCTACTGTCTATACTTTTACAAGTAAATTCATAAAACTTTGTCAGCATGACCAGGAAGGATTCAAGATTCACACTCGTAGCGGCGGAAGTTTAAAAACACAACAAAATAAATTTTTTTAGATATGAAATTTCATCATTTTTTTCACTTACTGTTGGCTGCATTTGTTGCTATAGGTACATTTTTTTTCATAAGTAAGAGAGATTCTTTGATGAATTTTGCTCAGCATACAAACCATACTTACAGCTGTATGAAACTCTAGAATTTTCCAAATCTATTAAAAACTGTGTTAAAAATTGAGATAATTAACTACAAAATTTGATTTTTTTCTAAACATAAAGTTTAAAACGTAACAGCTCATTCATTTTTTCATATATTAAACATAGAGTTTCAGACTCCTGTAAGTATGGTTTGTATGCTGTGCAAAATTCATCGAACAGTCTCTCTTACGTATGAAGAAAAGTGTACATATAGCAACAAATGCAGCCAATAGTAAGTAAAAAAATGATGAAATTTCACACGTAAAAAAAATTATTTTGTTATGTTTTTAAAGTTCCGCTGCTACGAGTGTAAATCCTGAATCCTTCCTGGTTATGCTGACAAGGTTTTATGAATTTACGTGTAAAAGAATAGAGAGTGGAAATTAAAATGCCCTGTGGTGCCTCTACGGCTCCAAGTCGGCCCGTTTGACGTCCTACCCCCCTTAAGTAGTTCTAAGTTCTAGGGGACTGATGAACTCAGATGTTAGGTCCCATAGTGCTCAGAGCCTTTAAAACCCGGGCCCTTAGGACTGACATTCTGTCACCCTGACCACTCAGCTACCGGGGGCGGACAGACATGAAGAAGAAAGACGTAGAATGAAAATAAAGTTCATTTAATTTAAAAAGCCTGAAGAGTTTTCACATAAAAAATTCTGAGGCATTACTTTCCAGCACGCGCTCGTAAATACTTCAGGACTATTATTCCTTCCATCGATTATCACCTACTATATAAACGAACACTAATACATCAAAATTGTTAAGGCTTTCGTGGCCACTTGTTGACAAACTGCCTATTGGCTTCTGTCTCGGGTTCTTCGGCCGACGTTCATCTAATGATTTTTCTGACGTTTCGCCAGCACGAGTGGCTGGCATTGTCAAAGCTTCACCCTCCATTGCCGGTGGTGAACTGGAGGCGAGCTCGCCGCCGCAGACTATATGTACCTGGCGCGCCAACGTCCGAGGGCTTCTCCGCGGTCATTTCCGGTGCGGTTCTCCTCTTGCTACCTGCGACGGTCGTTCGCTGCAGTACGGGAAGCCAGGATCCGTTTACCTTAAGGCTTTCCTCTTTCTTGTTGAAACTGTTCGCGTGTTTTTGGATTTCTACAGCTTCTCTGAACAAGCGCGTGTGATAGTGCTTCTCTACAGCCAGAACTTCCGTGTCGGCGAATTTTATTACGTGGTCGGTCTCATTCAGTGCGTGTTCTGCCACGGCCGATTTCTCCACCTGCCCCAACCTGCAATGTCGCTTATGCTCTTTGATCCTGGTGTTAATGGATCGTCCAGTCATTCCGACATAAACTTTTCCGCATGTGCAAGGTATACGGTATATTCCCGACATTGCAAGTGGGTCTCTTTTCTCCTTCGCCGATCTAAGACACTCTTTGATCTTCCTTGTCGGTTTGAAAATCGTCTTTACGCCGTGTTTGCGCAATATACGGCCGATTCTGTCCGTCACTCTGGGAATGTATGGCAGAAAGGCCGTACCCGACATTTCTTTTTCTGGTTCCTTACTTCGCCGAGTGTTTGGCTCTGTTACACTCCACAAATTACATTAGAAGTGTAACAGAGCCAAACACTCGGCGAAGTAAGGAACCAGAAAAAGAAATGTCGGGTACGGCCTTTCTGCCATACATTCCCAGAGTGACGGACAGAATCGGCCGTATATTGCGCAAACACGGCGTAAAGACGATTTTCAAACCGACAAGGAAGATCAAAGAGTGTCTTAGATCGGCGAAGGAGAAAAGAGACCCACTTGCAATGTCGGGAATATACCGTATACCTTGCACATGCGGAAAAGTTTATGTCGGAATGACTGGACGATCCATTAACACCAGGATCAAAGAGCATAAGCGACATTGCAGGTTGGGGCAGGTGGAGAAATCGGCCGTGGCAGAACACGCACTGAATGAGACCGACCACGTAATAAAATTCGCCGACACGGAAGTTCTGGCTGTAGAGAAGCACTATCACACGCGCTTGTTCAGAGAAGCTGTAGAAATCCAAAAACACGCGAACAGTTTCAACAAGAAAGAGGAAAGCCTTAAGGTAAACGGATCCTGGCTTCCCGTACTGCAGCGAACGACCGTCGCAGGTAGCAAGAGGAGAACCGCACCGGAAATGACCGCGGAGAAGCCCTCGGACGTTGGCGCGCCAGGTACATATAGTCTGCGGCCGCGAGCTCGCCTCCAGTTCACCACCGGCAATGGAGGGTGAAGCTTTGACAATGCCAGCCACTCGTGCTGGCGAAACGTCAGAAAAATCATTAGATGAACGTCGGCCGAAGAACCCGAGACAGAAGCCAATAGGCAGTTTGTCACTAATACATCACTCCGCCTATTTATACCCGATATACGAGTGTATCGTGTATTTGTTCATCTCTTACTGTATATTTTTACAAATACTGCATGGGGGCTTAATTATAAAAAAGAATGCAAATAATTTTTATTTTTCGTAGCTGTAAGTCCGATTACGCAGTATCGTAAACGGTTGGCCCTGACTAGTTTTAGTACGCAATCTGACTGCATAGAATAACAACAAATAATGAAAGAAAATTTCCGTTAACACAATTAATTAATTAAGTCCCCAGCAACTATAAAATCTACGAAGCCAACAAAGCACAAGTGTAGCTGTTCTGTGTGTGGAAGTATGACTCAACGTACACATCTGGCACGGTTCTTCTTCAATAAGACAAGAAATTTCAAATACCATTTATACTGAAGTGATAAAAAAATTAGAAATACTATAATTGCGCAAGAAAACCAGAATTACACTCTAATACAAGAACACGAGCCAAATGCTTTGTTGACTGAACCTGTAATGACGCATTATTTAAGACACTAAAATAATGAAAAAAAAACGAGTTTTGTTACCTTCATATATATTGATGAAAAGCACTCTAATCATTACAATATCTCCATTAGAACAACATTTGCTGTTTAGCCCATCAAACAACTGCATAAAACATGGAACAAGCACTCACTACTACAACATCTCCACACCGACTCGCTACTACCACCTCTCGACAAGAACTGACTACTGCCACATCTCGACACGCACTGCCCACCGCTACTTCTCAATAATCACTGCCAGTGGAGGCGGCGGAACAATACTCTCAAGCGTGATCTCTGGCGCTGTGGCTCAGTGTAGCCACCTTTCATATGCCCTTCCTCCACGGGCTAGAATTTGATGGTATTTTTGCCAGCATTGGTGGTGAAAATACCACCAAATTCGTCCAAAAAAAATACAGACAAAAAATAAAAGATAATATTAATACGTAAATATCATATAACTAGATAAAATTTTGGCTTTGCACTGACCTTTCAATAACCTGATATATAAAATACAGTAAGCAATACAAATTCTTTCATACATGTGACTTTACATAACAGTTTACACAATACACAAAAATCAGTTTATACAAATGTTCACATAAAATATTGTCAATATATCAATAAACAAGTAGTTGACAGTTCCAGCAGTAGCACCCAGCAATGGTCAACAGGTGCAGACACCAACGAGTGACATTATTTCAGTAGAAACAGTTCCATCAGTGGCACCCAGCAATGTTGAGCAAGTGCAGACACCAACAAGTGACATCATTTCAGTAGAAGCAGTCCATCAGTGGCACCCAGCAATGTTGAGCAAGTGCAGACACCAACAGGTGACATCTTTTCAGTAGAAGCAGTCCATCAGTGGCACCCAGCAATGTTGAGCAGGTGCAGACACCAACAAGTGACATTATTTCAATAGATGCAGTCCATCAGTGGCACCCAGTAATGTTGAGCAGGTGCAGACACCAACAAGTGACATTATTTCAGTAGAAGCAGTCCATCAGTGGCACCCAGTAATGTTGAACAGGTGCAGACACCAACAATTGATATCATTTCAATAGATGCAGTCCATCAGTGGCACCCAGTAATGTTGAACAGGTGCAGACACCAGTCCATAATATTCACTATTACTAATCACACTGTTCATCAGAGTTTATCAGCAGAAATGAAACATGTCCTAGTGGCACCAATCACGTAGAAAAAGTGCAAGTAACAGTCCATAATATTCACTATCACTAATCACACAGTTCATCAGCAGAAATTAAACATATCCTAGTGGCACCAATCATGTAGAAAAAGTGCAAGTAACAGTCCATAATATTCACCATCACTAATCAGACAGTTCATGCATGGACAACAGTTTGAATGCACACACAATTGCTTTTACAAAATTATTATCAATGCTCTTACACTAAACATACAAATAATAATAAACACACAAATGATATCAGATAATTGTCCTATTAACTATTACAATACACGAATAACAGTAAACCTATAATGTTTATGGGTGTCAGTGCAAGCCACAACAAACAAGTAAAATAATATTTAGGAGATAGGTTGCTACCAATTTTCTGGGATTATGAAAGGAAAACACACAAAACACACTCACTCGTCTTTCATCCACATTAAGTGCTACTGTGTAATTGAATAGTGTTAACTGTGTAAATGCAATTCTGTCAAAATTTTATGTTCATCATGTGTATCAAGTAGTAGTGGCAGCAATGTATAACAGTCAATAATAGTTAGTCAACGTCATAGTCATCATGTCAAGACCAATGTTTGCCAAGCCAAATCAAATGTACGTTTGCTGAACAACTGTCAGTATGCCAAGATATGCAAATGCTTCCTCTCTCCAAAAAAAAGTATATACTGCTTAGTGATTTAACAAAGTGTGTGTGTAGACAATCTTCCTTCTACTTGAGTGTTCTAGTCTGCCTACTTCATCTTCCTTGTTCCATATAAACCAACAAAAAAAAAATATGCTCCTCACTTACTTTACCTCTTATCCACCAAAACTCCAATAATCATCAGCATCACATAAACTCAATACTTCAATAATACCTCTTACGTCGATACATCATATCATTTACCTTACCTCTTGTCCACCAAAACTCCAATAATCATCAATTTCACACCATCTCAATACCTCAATAATACCTCTTCAATACGTCGACACATATAAACATTATCGCCAATATCGTTTCACTTCCATAACAACTCGTTCCCCTAGTCAGTCTCCTCGAACAAGTACAGACAATTCCTAGTGCAAACTTCAATTCAGCATCCCATACAATCCGAAGACACAGTGACCACACACATCCTCTGTGTAATCCATCTGACCCAAATCTTCTACTCATTATGAATCATAAAATACATTTTGGTTACCTTTGAAAGGTGGCTACACTGAGCCACAGCGCCAGAGATCGCTAGAGAGCATTGTTCCGCCGCCTCCACTGGCACAGTGATTATTGAGATGTCGTAGTGGGCAGTGCTTGTCCAGGACTCGTAGTAGTCAGTTCGTGTTCAGATGTGCTAGTAAGGAGTGCTTGCTCAGATGTGATGCTGAAAAGTTCTTGTTGAGATGTGGTAATAGCGAGTCGGTGTGGAGATATATTGTAATGATTAGAGTGATTTTGGTCAATATATGAAGGTAACGAAACTTGATTTATTTTTCATTATTTCCATGTTTTAAATAATGCGTCATTACAGGTTCAGTCAACAAAGCATCTGGCTTGTGTTCTTGTATTAGAGTGTAATTCTGGTTTTCTTGAGTAATTATGGTATTTCTATTTTCTTTAATTAATTCAGTATAAATGTTATTTAAAAATTCTTGTGTTATTGAAGAGGAACCGTGCCAGATGCGTACGTTGAGTCATACTTCCACACACAGAACAGTTACACTTGTGCTTTGGTCTCGTAGGTTTTGTAGTTGCTGGGGACTTAATTAATTAATTGTGTTAATGAAAATTTCCATTTCATTCTTTGTTGTTGTTCTATGCAGTCAGATAGCGTAATAATAACAGTCAGGGCCAACCGTTACGAGACTTCGTAATCGGACAGACAGCTACTAAAGCAAAAAATTAAAATTATTTGCATTCAACATTTATTAAGCCCCCATGCACGTGGCGACCACTGCTTCGGATCGTCCCTTGGAATTCTTCTGATTGTACAAATAGTGGACAGTAGCATTGTTGTAGTAATTTGTAGTTTAGTAATTATAGTCTGTTTTGCATGTGTAGATTTGGTAAGTGTCATTCTTATAATGGTATTTTTTCTCTGAATTTGATTTGTTGTCTTGTATACGCGTTTGACGACTTAGTGCAATTATTTCAATTGTTCGTTAATCGTGTTTGAGGGAAACATTTCGAGTGAATGGTATTGTTGGAGATAAAGAGTCATTGTGTGTAATTTCCGTACAGTGACGAGTTTTGTATGCTTTGTAAATGATTACGCGATCGATGAAAAAGGCAAAAAAGATGAATAGTGAGAATAACGAAATTGTTAACATGGCGAACTCGCCAACAGAGGAAAACAGTATGATGGATAATGAAGTGGAAAACAATGTAATAAGTCGGGAAAATAGTCCGGAACCATTTCAAAATTTTTCTCAATCAGGAAATTCACAGAATACGAGATTAACGATAGAAGATTCGGAAATAGTATCGAACACAGATAGCTTTACAGCTATGACGAAGGAAACTGGTTTTGCGGGAAATGTTAGGGGCGGAAGGAGTTTCGAATCAGTTACTATGGAGCAGTTGATGAGTGCTATATTAAAAATGGAAACACGGTTTGGATCTGAATTAAAAACAAATAGGGGAACAATGGAGCAGTTACGAGACTCACTTGGATCACAAATAGGAACAATTAAAACTGAGATGGGAGCAATGGGAACACGGTTAGACTCACAAGGATCTGAATTAAAAACAGAGATAGGAACAATCAAAACTGAGATGGGAACAATGGAAACACGGTTAGATTCACGAATAGGGACATGTTTCAAAAACATGAAAGATGAATTAAAGAAAGAAATCAGAGAAGAAGTACAACCGATTTTGAATTCTCACAATAATAGATTAATTGCAGTAGAGATTAGACAAAGGGAACAGGATAGAGAACAGGAAGAAAGAGATCGCGTGATAGTACAAAAATTTTCAGAGTTAAATTTACAACGTGCACACGATAAGGAAGAGATATTTGAGAGAATCGAGGAATCCGTACCAAATGACAGAATAAATAATCTAACACAACAATATGAACAGTTAACTACCAAATGTGACAACACTGAAACCCGAGTCGCGACACTTACGGAAGACGTAGGTAAACAGGAAGAAAAAATAGGTGACTTATCGGAAAGAGTTGAGGAGATTTCAGATAAATTGACAAGTCTTAGTTTACATGGGGATAGAGATTCAGATGATACAGCTCCATTACCATTCGCAGAAACCGAAGAGTACCAGAATATAAATAAGCATGTTGAAAATCAGGGAAAATTTAATGAACGCGTTAAAAGGGAAGTTGAGGCATTACGGAAGCAAGTCAAACAAATTGAAGGGGAAATCGTAGGAAAAGACAGTAGAAGAAATTTAGAATCACAGATAGCAGAGGGCGTTGAAGAAGATAATTTGTTTCATTTACGGGATGCAGCAAGAGAGCGCCAGGCGCGCGAACTTGACAATAATCGACATTCAAACTGGGACAGACGCGGTAGGTCTTTGTCGCCACGAGGCGAAAACTTTGACTATAAACACTTTTTGACTGTTCGGAAATTTAAGATCTTCCGTAATTCTAAGAATGACATACATCCATGTGCATGGTTAGATCAATTTATGTATGCACTCCCACCAAATTGGCCACTAAGTCACAAACTGGAATTTATGTGTGGATATTTAGAAAACGAACCGGCGACGCGGATGCGTGCACTCATTAGAGATTGTAATAATCTGAATGATTTTTATCATGCATTTCTATCGGCATATTGGTCCGAAAACACACAAGACAGAGTCAAACACAGTCTTATTATGCAGCGTAATTTCAAACAGTCTGAGTTCCGCACGCCAGCAGAATATTTTGAAGACATGATTCGAAAGAATCAGTTCCTTTCCAACCCTTATAGCCCGACTGAATTAATTCGCATTTGTTTAACTAAGCTGCCACAATCCATAAGACAAATTGCTTTAGCTGGAAGATGTAAAGACGACATTGAGACTTTTAACACTTTGTTACAAGAACTTGAGTATGACAACGACGACGGGACTTTTTGTAACTTTTTCAGTAACGGTAATTACGATAGATTTTCAGAGAAAAGGGATAGTGATCGGAACGGGCGTTATATGGGTAATTTTGAGAATGACAGACGTAACAGACAGGACAATAGATACCAGCCTTATGACAATAACAGACGTTCCAACAGAAATTACACAGACAATTATAATAACGGTAATTCTTACCGGAATGATCAATCATACGGAAACAGTAATCGGTATCATCAAGACAGAAATTATTCATACAATAATAGAAACTCTTACTACAGAAATAACCAGGGTAGTAGGTCCAACAATAATTACAGAAGTGACAGTCGAAATTATACAAGAAGTAGTTATGCAGACAGACAGGAAAACAGAAATTTTAATAACAGACACAACCAAGAATTTGCATCCAACAGACAGGAAGGACCTAATTGGCATCCTCCGCGTGACAGAAATTCAGAGAGACAAGTAGAAATAGTAGAAATTGATCCGCGAAATGACGGGAATAATCAAAGACGTGACGCAAACAATCGACCATGACTTGCAGCTTCGGCTTCTGGCAGCAATATAGACGGTTCAGAAAGTAATGACACTACGACTTTACACTACGTACGCCTGGAAGACATGAGAGACATTTTGCTAGATGAAAAGGAAAATAATGTAGACGCATTTTTACAACCTGTCATTGAAGTATGTGTGGGTAAGAATAAGTTCACTGCAGTTTTAGATTCTGGGAGCCCATTGAACGTCATTAGTGAATCAGTTTTTCATATATGTGAAAGAACTATTGCCTGTCCTGTGTTACCTATTTCTAAAACTACAATTCGAGGCGCTATTTCTGGAAAAGGTGTGGAAGTTAAACAACAGACCAACCTAAATTTCATTTGTCAAGGATACGAATTTTCTGCTAATTTTATTATTGTTCCATTACTCAGTACACAGATTATTTTAGGTATGGAGTTTCTTAACGCACATAAGGCAATTTTGAACTTTAAAGAAGGAAGTGTGAATTTGAATGTTGCCGGAATGCCGAAATGTTTGAAATTTTTCGAGTGTTTAGCAAGATCTGAATCAGATACAAAATGTTTAAGGTTTCTTACTTCTGATGTTTTCGTTGAGCATTATGACGACAGTGTGTTTATTCATGACAATGACAGTAGATACAGAGACGCGATGGAGGATATAATTAGTAGCGAAGAATTAATTAATGAAAAGGTTAAGAAAGCTGAAGTGCCAGATGACGTTGCAAAAGAAGAGCTGCACCATATTTTGACTTCACATGCTACAGTCTTTAGTCATCACACAGGAACTATACAAGGCTTACAATATTTATTTAAAGTAAAAGAACACACACCATTTCGCGGGAAAACGTACGCTATTCCTTTGGCTTACAGAGACAAGGTTAAGAATGAACTTCAATCCATGTTCGATCAGGGCATTGTTGAGCCAGCAGTCAGTCCTTATACCAGCCCATTACACGTTGTTCTTAAAAAGGATGGGTCAATTCGTTTGGTTCTGGATTCCAGACAGATAAATAATATTATTATTCCTGAAACTGACCGTCCACAAAATTTAGATGAACTTCTTCAACATTTCCATGGAATTAAAGTTTTATCCACGATTGATATGCGCGCAAGTTTTTGGCAAATAGAACTCCACCCTGATTGTAGAAAATATACTGCTTTTTTAGCCTTTGGTAACTGTTACCAGTTTCGGAAATTACCGTTTGGACTTACTGTATCTTCAGCAGCATTCATTCGTAGTTTAAACGAAATCTTACCTGTTTATCTTCGTGACAATATTACTTCATATGTTGACGATATTCTTATTGCTAAACGTTCTTGGAGTGAGCATAACAAAATTTTGGATTCATTATTACGTATCTTTGCAAGAGTTGGCATTACTGTGAACTTGGAAAAATCTGAATTTGGTCGTTCTCAGGTGAAATTTCTCGGTCACATTATTTCTACAGAAGGTATTCTCCCTGATCCAGAGAAACTAGACGCTATTCGTAATTATGCTGTTCCAACCACAAAACGTGATGTTCGTAGTTTCCTTGGTGTCTGTAATTTTCTTAGACGCTTTGTTAGATTGGACAATTTGGCCACACCTCGTTTATGTGAATTATCTGGAAAAAATTCTAATTGGTGTTGGGATGAGGAAGCTCAATCAGAATTTGAACAACTTCGTGATGCTTTAGTTGCTGCTCCACTTCTTTCACATCCGGATTTATCTAAAGATTTTTGTTTGGCGACGGACTCATCATACAAAGGCCTAGGTGCACATTTATTCCAAGAGATAGAAGAAGACGGCGTTGTAGTACAGAAAACTGTTGCCTTTGGAAGTCGTGTTCTCTCTAAATCAGAGAAGAATTATTCGATTACGGAACTTGAAGCTTTGGCTGTTGTATGGGCTTTCACAAAATTTCGCACATTTTTGTTTGGCAGTCATACTAAGGTTTACACCGATCATCGAGCTCTGGAATTTCTTATGTCAACAAAATTAACTCACGGCAGATTGTCACGATGGGCGTTGTGCCTACAGGAATTTGATTTTAGTATTGTTTACATACAGGGATCTTCAAATATTGTTGCTGATGCTTTATCACGTGCACCTGTGGGTTTGAAACAAAGTGCTGAAGAGGACTGCAAAGAAAACCATTATTGTTTGATGTACATTCAAGGTGTTGCGTTTGAGAACTTTATTTCGTCTTCGCTCCAGGTCATCGCTAAGGAGCAAAATAAGGATCCAATCTGGAAGGACATTAAGGAGAAGTGGAGGAGAAAGGAAAGCGTAGCGATTAGACAGCATTATTTAGTTCGCAATGACATTCTTTTTAAACGGAAATCGGTCGACAACTCTGTTTGGTTAGTTTGTATTCCTGAGGAGTGGGTCAATAAATTGATTTGGTACACACATTTCAGTTATGCGCACTTTGGTCCCAGAAAATGCTTTCATAAATTACGAGAAAATTGCTACTTCAGTAATATGGAAAAACGTATTCGATCTGTTCTTGCCAAATGCAAATTATGTCAAAAGGCTAAGCCGCCAACAGTTTCTCACAGAGCACCGTTGTTTCCTATCATTCCAGCGAAATTAAAGGAGATGGCTGCAGTCGATTTGTTCGGTCCAGTTGTTCGTTCTACTAATGGTTTTGCGTACATTTTCGTAGCAGTGGAACTGACATCAAAATATGTGTGTTTTACACCGTTACGCAAAGCAACAGCTCGTTCAGTATCTAACGCTTTCATCAAACATTTTCTTAAAGAAGTTGGTCATGTTGATAAGGTTATATCAGATAATGGATCACAGTTTCGCTCTAAAATTTGGCTTCGTACTCTACGGCGTCGGAAGATTAAACCAATTTTCATTTCACTTTTTCACCCTCAATCTAATGCTTCAGAGAGATGGATGAAGGAAATAAATAAATTGTGCCGTCTTTATTGTCATCAGAATCACAGAACTTGGGATCAGTATCTTCATATTTTTCAAAACATTCTGAATGAACTTCCTAATGACTCAACTTCTTTACCGCCTCTATTGATATTAAAAAATAAAGTACCAACAAATCGCATTTCTGAAATCGTTCCTTTTCCGCCTTCACGAAAACTGCGGCATTCTGAAGTTGTCAACCTGGCTCTACAAAATATTGCATCGGCGGTTGCTAGAAGAGAGAAATCAGCTAAGCGTCCTGGTCGTTTAAAAATCTTGTCAGTTGGCCAGAAGGTGTTAATTAAGTCCCACCGTTTATCTCATAAAGGAAAAGGCTTATGTCGCAAATTTTTTCTGCTTTATAACGGTCCGTATAGAGTTCGCAAAATTATTCATGATAACACTGTTGAAGTAGAAACTCTTAAATCTCGGCGCTCTAAGGGAATACATCATATATCGAACGTAAAAATTTTTGTAGAATGACATACTTTAGAGAAACTAACAGCTACGTAAACATGCGGAGAATGCAAGAGTACCGCGCTGTGTTTTGGCGGCGGCACATACTCAAAGCAACAGTCAGTCTGCGCGCCGCACAAGGCAGTCGTTGACCGCAAACAATCACTTCCTACGTCACGCGCCTTCAGCTGATCGAGCGCTCAGTGCGAATGCACTGACAGACGTAAATAAATACACAGTTTAATTTCTCCGAATAAATTCTGTATAAAGCTATAAGGACTTCATAAATTATGTTATTAACATTCAGTATTTTTCAGGATACGGTTGTATAAAGTATTTAAGACCTTCAGGTAAATTCTGTGCGTGTCCGACGTTAAGACGACTTGCTTTGGAGAAAATTTTCAGGAAGAAGGTCATTTCGAAGAAGAAAGTAATAAACAAAAAAAGGTAACGGTTAATTGAGTTTATTTTTCAGGTAACATAATTCCACTTAGGTACGTACTTCAGACGTAATTCGCTGCTTGCGATTACGTGATTCATACTTTGTGCTAATTTCATGTTCTATGAATTTACTAGTGAAGCGACGTGCTTACGCATATTAACTGATTTTGACAATGATTAATTAATGAACAGGGTTGTTATTTGTATATATTATGCATCGCTTGGCTGCTATGCTTTTTCACTGATGTCATATTTTTCTATTATGTGCCTGCTGTGCTTATTTATTTAAATTATAATTGTCACCTGATTAATTGTGCTGATGTGGTTAGATATGTAAGTTATACTTTGTGATTTATCTGCTTGCGCCTTCATGTTTACTTATTAAGATTACATATAAACATTTATTTGCTTATGCTGATATGATGCTAATGACCTGTTTATTATGATAGATAACATATTTGCTGCCTTGCTTATGGATTGCATATTTACACATTTCTGTTTTGTTGTCATAACTACTCTTCAATTTAGTATATAGAAATGCTGATATACTGTGTACAAACATAGAGACTAGGTTACACTATGGTATTAATTATAGATTGTTCGCTTGGCAGAGCCTCGTTGTAGGAATTGTGCTGCATCCACTGGTTGACATTATGTTGTCCACTGGTATATTTACTCGCTATTGCTTGTTTTGCTTACGCTCAGTGCCTGATATTTTTAAGATAAGAAAATGAACTGCTATAATTCGACGAACGACATTAGTACGAGAAACTTCATAGAAGTCACATGAGCTGGAGGTTTTATGGAAGCTGTATAAATTTATGCTAATAGGAAGGAAGTTAACGACATGACATACCAACACTAGGTTAGACCATTGACAGTTATTACACTGCATTCTTCGTGAGCAATTGAAATAGGAAGTGACAATTGACACAAGAAATACTCCACATGTTTGCTTCTGTTTGCCATAATGTTTGAAGTGGTGTACACACTGAAATATCACGATCATTAACACTTCGTAATCGTACTTAATTACTGAGAGTTATTCGAACTAAGTCTGTTAGAGGTCATGTATGCATTTCTTTTATTTAATGATGGACAAGGAACCAAAATGTATCTTATAATTTATAATGAGTAGAAAATTTGGGTCAGATGGATTACACAGAGGTTGTGTGTGGACACTGTGTCTTCGGATTGTATGGGATGATGAATTGAAGTTGCACTAGGATTTTGTCTGTACTTGTTCGAGGAGACTGACTAGAGGAAAGAGTTGTTATGGAAGTGAAATGATATTGGTGCTGAGGTTTATATGTATCGACGTATTATTGAGGTATTGAGATTAGGTGAAGCAGATGATTATTGGAGTTTTCGTGGACAAAAGGTAAGATAAATGATATTGATGATCGACGTATTGAAAAGGTATTATAGAAGTATTGAGATTAAGTTGATGATTATTGGAGTTTTGGTGGATAAGAGGTAAAGTAAATGAGGAGCATATTTTTTTTTTTGTTGGTCCATATGGAACAAGGAGGATAAAGATGGCAGACTAGAACACTCAAGTAGAAGGAAGATTGTCTACACACACACTTTGTCAAATCACACTTTTTTTTGAAGAGAGGAAGTATTTGCATATCTTGGCTCACTGACAGTTGTTCAGCAACAGTACAATTTGATCTGGCTTGGCAAACATTGGTCTAGACATGATGACTATGACGTTGACTAACTATTACTGACTGTTATACATTGCTGCCACTACTACTTGATACACATAATGAACATAAAATTTCGACAGAATTGCATTTACACAGTTAACACTATTCAATTACACAGTAGCACTAATGTGGATGAAAGAGGAATGAGTGTGTTTTGTGTGTTTTCCTTTTATAATCCCAGAGAAGTGATCCCAACCTATCTCCTAAATATTATTTCACTTGTTTGTTGTGGCTTGCACTGACACCCATAAATATTATAGGTTAACTGTTATTGTGTACTGTAATAGTTAATATGACAATTACCTGATATCATTTGTGTGTTTATTATAATTTGTATGTTTAGTGTAAGAGCATTGATAATAATTTGTTAAAGAAATTGTATGTGCATTCAAACTATTGTTCATGCCTGAACTGTCTGGTTAGTGATGGTGCTGCACTTTTCAACATGATGTGTGACATTTAGGCATGTTTAACTTCTGCTGATGAACTGTGTGATCAGTGATTGTAAAAAAAATTATGGACTGTTACTTGTACTTTCTCTACATGATTGGTGCCACTAGGACATGTTTAATTTCTGCTTATAAACTCTGATGAACAGTGTGATCAGTGATACTAGATTTTATGGAACTGCTTCTGCTGAGAAACGTGACCTGTTGCTGTGTGCACCTGATCAACATTGCTGGTGCCACTAATGGACTGCTTCTACTGAAATGGTGTTACTTGTTGGTGTCTGTACCTACTCAACATTTCTGGGTGCCACTGATGGACTGCTTCTACTGAAATGAAGTCACCTGTTGCTGTGTGCACCTGATCAACATTGCTGGGTGCCACTAATGGACTGCTTCTACTGAAATGGTGTTACTTGTTGGTGTCTGCACCTGCTCAACATTGCTGGGTGCCACTGATGGACTGCTTCTACTGAAAAGATGTCACCTGTTGATGTTTGCACCTGCTCAACATTGCTGGGTGCCACTGATGGATTGCTTCTACTGAAATGAAGTCACCTGTTGCTGTGTGCACCTGCTCAACATTGCTGGGTGCCACTGATGGACTGCTTCTACTGAAATGAAGTCACCTGTCGCTGTGTGCACCTGATCAACATTGCTGGTGCCACTAATGGACTGCTTCTACTGAAATGGTGTTACTTGTTGGTGTCTGCACCTATTCAACAGTACTGGGTGCCACTGATGGACTGTTTCTATTGAAAAAATGTTACTTGTTGGTATTTGCACCTGTTGACCATTGCTGGGTGCTACTGCTGGAACTGTCAACTGCTTATTCTTGAGCTATGGAAAGCGTTTATGTGAATATTTGTATAAACTGATTTTTTGTGTATTACTGTTAGTGAAAAATTATGAGACTCTTACTTGCACATATTCGTCATTGCTGACGCTATTGATTGAACTGTTTAACCACATAATACTTGTGTAAACTATTATGTAAAGTCACATGTATGAAAGAATTTGTATTGCTTACTGTATTCTATATAATAGGTTATTGAAAGGTCAGTGCAAAGCCAAAATTTTATCTAGTTATATGATATTTACGTATTAATATTATCTTTTATTTTTGTCTATATTTTTTTGACGAATTTGGTGGTATTTTCACCACCAATGCTGGCAAAAATACCATCAAATTCTAGCCGTGGAGGAAGGGCATATGAAAGGTGGCTACACTGAGCCACAGCGCCAGAGATCGCTAGAGAGCATTGTTCCGCCGCCTCCACTGGCACAGTGATTATTGAGATGTCGTAGTGGGCAGTGCTTGTCCAGGACTCGTAGTAGTCAGTTCGTGTTCAGATGTGCTAGTAAGGAGTGCTTGCTCAGATGTGATGCTGAAAAGTTCTTGTTGAGATGTGGTAATAGCGAGTCGGTGTGGAGATATATTGTAATGATTAGAGTGATTTTGGTCAATATATGAAGGTAACGAAACTTGATTTATTTTTCATTATTTCCATGTTTTAAATAATGCGTCATTACAGGTTCAGTCAACAAAGCATCTGGCTTGTGTTCTTGTATTAGAGTGTAATTCTGGTTTTCTTGAGTAATTATGGTATTTCTATTTTCTTTAATTAATTCAGTATAAATGTTATTTAAAAATTCTTGTGTTATTGAAGAGGAACCGTGCCAGATGCGTACGTTGAGTCATACTTCCACACACAGAACAGTTACACTTGTGCTTTGGTCTCGTAGGTTTTATAGTTGCTGGGGACTTAATTAATTAATTGTGTTAATGAAAATTTCCATTTCATTCCTTGTTATTGTTCTAAGCAGTCAGATTGCGTAATAATAATAGTCAGGGCCAACCGTTACGAGACTTCGTAACCGAACAGACAGCTACTAAAACAAAAAATTAAAATTATTTGCATTCAACTTTTATTAAGCCCCCATGCACCTTGTCCATCATTAAATAAAAGAAATGCATACATGACCTCTAACAGCCTTTAGTTTGAATGACTCTCAGTAATTAAGTACGAGTACGGTGTGTTAATGATCGTAATATTTCACAGTGTGTACACCACTTTAAGAATCATGGCAGAAGCAAACATGTGGAGTATTTTTTGTGTCAAGTGTCACTTGCTATTTCAATTGATCACGAAGAATGCAGTGTAATAACAGTCAATGGTCTAACCCTAGTGTTGGTCTGTCATGTCGTTAGCATCCTTCCTATCAGCATAAATTTATACAGCTTCCATAAAACCTCCAGCTCATGTGACTTCTATGACGTTTCTTGTACTAATGTCGTTCGTCGAATTACTGCAGTTCATTTCCTTGTCTTAAAATATAAAGCACTGAGCGTAAGCAAAACATGCAACAGCGAGTAAATATACCAGTAGAGAACAGAATGTCAACAAGTGGATGCAGCAAAATCCCTACAACAAGGCTCTGCCAAGCGAACAATAATTAATACCATAGTGTAACCTAAATTCTATGTTCGTACACAGTATATCAGCATTTCTATATACCAAATTAAAGAGTACTTATGACAACAAAACAAAAATGTGTAAATATGCAATCCATACGCAAAGCAGCAAATATGTTATCTTACATAATAAACAGGTCATTAACATCATATCAGCATAAGCAAATAAATGTTCATACGTAATCTTAATAAGTAAACATGAAGGCGCAAGCAGATAAATCACAAAGTATAACTTACATACAAAACCACAGTCAGCACAATTAATCAGGTGACAATTATAATTTAAATAAATAAGCACAGCAGGCACATAATAAAAAAAAATATGACATCAGTGAAAAAGCAGTGCAGCCAAGCGATGCATAATATACACAAGTAACAACCCTGTTCATTAATCAATCATTGTCAAAATCAGTTAATGTACGCAAGCACGTCGCTTCACAAGTAAATCCATAGAACATGAAATTTAGTACAAAGTATAAATCACGTAATCGCAAGCAGGAAATTACGTCTAAAGTACGTACCTAAGTGGAAATATGTTACCTGAAAAATAAACTCAATTAATAGTTAACTTTTTAGTTTATTACTTTCTTCTTCGAAATTACATTCTTCCTGAAAATTTCTCGATAGCAAGTCCTCTTAACGTCGGAGACACACATAATTTACCTGAAGTTCTTAAATATTTTATACAACCGTATCCTGAAAAATACTGAACGTTAATAACATAATTTATCAAGTCACTATAGCTTTATACTGAATTTAATCGGAGAAATTAGACTGTGTATTTGTTTACGGCTGTCAGTGCATTCACACTGAGCGCTCGATCAGCTGTAGGCGCGTGACGTAGGAAGTAATTGTTTGCGGTCAACAACTGCCTTGTGCGGCGCGCAGACTTGTCTGTTGCTTTGAGTATGTGCCGACGCAAAAACACAGCGCGGTATCCTTGTATTCTCCGTGAGTTTACATGTAACTGTTAGTCTCTCAAAAGTATGTCATTCCACAAAAATTTTAACGTTAGATATATGATGTATTCCCTTAGAGCGCCGAGATTTAAGAGTTTCTACTTCGACAGTGTTATCATGAATAATTTTGCGAATTCTATATGGACCATTATAAAGCAAAAAAAATTTGCGACACAGGCATTTTCCTTTGTGGGACAATTATCACCTTTTGACCAGGACGTTTAGCTGATTTCTCTCTTCTAGCAACCGCAGATGCAAAGTTTCGTAGAGCCAGGTTGACAACTTCAGAATGCCGCAGTTTCCGTGTAGGCGGAAAAGGAACAATTTCAGAAATGTCGGTGCTTTATTTTTTAATATCAATATAGGCGGTAAAGAAGTTGAATCATTAGGGAGTTCATTCCGAATGTTTTGAAAAATATGAAGATACTGATCCCACGTTCTGTGATTCTGATGACAATAAAGACGACACAATTTATTTATTTCCTTCATCCATCTCTCTGAAGCGTTAGACTGAGGGTGAAAAAGTGAAATGAAAATTGGTTTAATCTTACGACGCCGTAGAGTACGAAGCCAAATTTTAGAGCGAAACTGTGATCCATTATCTGATATAACCTTATCAACATGACCCACTTCTTTAAGAAAATGTTTGATGAAAGCGTTAGATACTGAACGAGCTGTTGCTTTGCGTAAAGGTGTAAAACACACATATTTTGATGTCAATTCCACTGCTACGAAAATGTACGCAAAACCATTAGTAGAACGAACCACTGGACCGAACAAATCGACTGCAGCCATCTCCTTTAATTTCGCTGGAATGATAGGAAACAACAGTGCTCTGTGAGAAATAGTTGGCGGCTTAGCCTTTTGACATAATTTGCATTTGGCAATTACAGATCGAATACGTTTTTCCATATTACTGAAGTAGCAATTTTCTCGTAATTTATGAAAGCATTTTCTGGGACCAAAGTGTGCATAACTGAAATGTGTGTACCAAATCAATTTATTAACCCACTCATCAGGAATACAAACTAACCAGAGTTGTCGACCGATTTTCGTTTAAAAAGAATATCATTGCGAACTAGATAATACTGTCTAATCGCTACGCTTTCCTTTCTCCTCCACTTCTCCTTAATATCCTTCCAGATTGGATCCTTATTTTGCTCCTTAGCGATGTCCTGGAGCGAAGACGAAATAAAATTCTCAAACGCAACACCTTGAATATACATCAAACAATAATTGTTTTCTTTGCAGTCCTCTTCAGCACTTTGTTTCAAACCCACAGGTGCACGTGATAAAGCATCAGCAACAATATTTGAAGAACCCTGTACGTAAACAATACTAAAATCAAATTCCTGTAGGTACAGCGCCCATCGTGACAATCTTCCATGAGTTAATTTTGTCGACATAAGAAATTCCAGAGCTCGATGATCGGTGTAAACCTTAGTATGTCTGCCGTACAAAAATATGCGAAATTTTGTGAAAGCCCATACAACAGCCAAAGCTTCAAGTTCCGTAATCGAATAATTCTTTTCTGATTTAGAGAGAACACGACTTCCAAATGCAATAGTTTTCTGTACTACAACGCCGTCTTCTTCTATCTCTTGAAATAAATGTGCACCTAGGCCTTTGTATGATGAGTCCGTCGCCAAACAAAAATCTTTAGATAAATCCGGATGTGAAAGAAGTGGAGCAGCAACTAACGCATCACGAAGCTGTTCAAATTCTGATTGAGCTTCCTCATCCCAACACCAATTAGAATTTTTTCCAGATAGTTCACATAAACGAGGTGTGGCCAAATCGTCCAATCTAACAAAGCGTCTAAGAAAACTACAGACACCAAGGAAACTACGAACATCACGTTTTGTGGTAGGAACAGCATAATCACGAATAGCATCTAGTTTCTCTGGATCAGGAAGAATACCTTCTGTAGAAATAATATGACCAAGAAATTTCACCTGAGAACGACCAAATTCAGATTTTTCCAAGTTCACAGTAATGCCAACTCTTGCAAAGATACGTAATAATGAATCCAAAATTTTGTTATGCTCACTCCAAGAACGTTTAGCAATAAGAATATCGTCAACATATGAAGTAATATTGTCACGAAGATAAACAGGTAAGATTTCGTTTAAACTACGAATGAATGCTGCTGAAGATACAGTAAGTCCAAACGGTAATTTCCGAAACTGGTAACAATTACCAAAGGCTAAAAAGGCAGTATATTTTCTACAATCAGGGTGGAGTTCTATTTGCCAAAAACTTGCGCGCATATCAATCGTGGATAAAACTTTAATTCCATGGAAATGTTGATGAAGTTCATCTAAATTTTGTGGATGGTCAGTTTCAGGAATGATGATATTATTTATCTGTCTGGAATCCAGAACCAAACGAATTGACCCATCCTTTTTAAGAAAAACGTGTAATGGGCTGGTATAGGGACCGACTGCTGGCTCAATAATGCCTTGATCTATCATGTATTGAAGTTCACTCTTAACCTTGTCTCTGTAAGCCAAAGGAATAGTGTACGTTTTCCCCCGAAATGGTGTGTGTTCTTTTACTTTAAATAAATATTGTAAGCCTTGTATAGTTCCTGTGTGATGACTAAATACTGTAGCATGTGAAGTCAAAATGTGGTGCAGCTCTTCTCTTGCAACGTCATCTGGCACTTCAGCTTTCTTAACCTTTTCATTAATTAATTCTTCGCTATTAATTATATCATCCATCGCGTCTCTGTATCTATTGTCATTGTCATGAATAAACACACTGTCGTCATAATGCTCAACGAAAACATCAGAAGTAAGAAACCTTAAACATTTTGTATCTGATTCAGATCTTATTAAACACTCGAAAAATTTCAAACATTTCGGCATTCCGGCAACAGTCAAGTTCACACTTCCTTCTTTAAAGTTCAAAATTGCCTTATGTGTGTTAAGAAACTCCATACCTAATATAATTTGTGTACTGAGTAATGGAACAATAATAAAATTAACAGAAAATTCGTATCCTTGACAAATGAAATTTAGGTTGGTCTGTTGTTTAACTTCCACACTTTTTCCAGAAATAGCGCCTCGAATTGTAGTTTTAAAAATAGGTAAGACAGCACAAGCAACAGTTCTTACACATATACGAAAAACTGATTCACTAATGACGTTCAATGGGCTCCCAGAATCTAAAACTGCAGTGAACTTATTCTTACCCACACATACTTCAATAACAGGATGTAAAAATGCGTCTACATTATTTTCCTTTTCGTCTAGCAAAATGTCTCTCATGTCTTCCAGGCGTACGTAGTGTAAAGTCGTAGTGTCATTACTTTCTGAACCGTCTATATTGCTGCCAGAAGCCGAAGCTGCAAGTCATTGTCGACTGTTTGTGTCACGTCTTTGATTATTCCCGTCATTTCGCGGATCAATTTCTACTATTTGCACTTGTCTCTCTGAAATTCTGTCACGTGGAGGATGCCAATTAGGTCCTTCCTGTCTGTTAGATGCAAATTCTTGGTTGTGTCTGTTATTAAAATTTCTATTTTCCTGTCTATCTGCATGACTACTTCTTGTGTAATTTCGACTGTCACTTCTGAAATTATTGTTAGACCTACTACCCTGGTTATTTCTGTAGTAAGAATTTCTATTACTGTATGAATAATTTCTGTCTTGATGATACCGATTACTGTTTCCGTATGATTGATCATTCTGGTACGAATTACCGTTATTATAATTGTCTGTGTAATTTCTGTTAGAACGTCTGTTATTGTCATAAGGCTGGTATCTATTGTCCTGTCTGTTACGTCTGTCATTCTCAAAGTTACCCATATAACGCCCGTTCCGATCACTATCCCTTTTCTCTGAAAATCTATTGTAATTACTGTTACTGAAAAAATTACAAGAAATCCCGTCGTCGTTGTCATACTCAAGTTCTTGTAGCAACGTCTTAAAAGTCTCAATGTCGTCTTTACATCTTCCGGCTAAAGCAATTTGTCTTATGGATTGTGGCAGCTTAGTTAAACAAATGCGAATTAATTCAGTCGGGCTATAAGGGTTGGACAGGAACTGATTCTTTCGAATCATGTCTTCAAAGTATTCTGCCGGCGTGCGGAACTCAGACTGTTTAAAATTACGCTGCATAATCAGACTATGTTTGACTCTGTCTTGTGTGTTTTCGGACCAATATGCCGATAGAAATGCATGATAAAAATCATTCAGATTATTACAATCTCTAATGAGTGCGCGCATCTGCGTCGCCGGTTCGTTTTCTAAATATCCACACATAAATTCCAGTTTGTGACTTAGTGGCCAATTTGGTGGGAGTGCATACATAAATTGATCTAACCATGCACATGGATGTATGTCATTCTTAGAATTGCGGAAGATCTTAAATTTCCGAACAGTCAAAAAGTGTTTATAGTCAAAGTTTTCGCCTCGTGGCGACAAAGACCTACCGCGTCTGTCCCAGTCCCAATGTTGATTATTGTCAAGTTCGCGCGCCTGGCGCTCTCTTGTTGCATCCCGTAAATGAAACAAATTACTTTCTTCAAAGCCCTCTGCTATCTGTGATTCTAAATTTCTTCTGCTGTCTTTGCCTGCGATTTCGCCTTCAATTTGTTTGACTTGCTTTTGTAATGCCTCAAATTCCCTTTTTCACGCGTTCATTAAATTTTCCCTGATTTTCAACATGCTTATTTATGTTCTGGTACTCTTCGGTTTCTGCAAATGGTAATGGAGCTGTATCATCCGAATCTCAGTCCCCATGTAAACTAAGATTTGTCAATTTATCTGAAATCTCCTCAACTCTTTCCGATAAGTCACCTATTTTTTCTTTCTGTTTATTTACGTCTTCCGTAAGTGTCGCGACTCGGGTTTCAGTATTGACACATTTGGTAGTTAACTGTTCATATTGTTGTGTTAGGTTATTTAATCTGTCATTTGGTACGAATTCCTAGATTCTCTCAAATATTTCTTCCTTATCGTGTGCACGTTGTAAATTTAACTCTGAAAATTTCTGTACTATCACGCGATCTGTTTCTTCCTGTTCTCTATCCTGTTCCCTTTGTCTAATCTCTACTGCAATTAATTTATTATTGTGAGAATTCAAAATCGGTTGTACTTCTTCTCTAATTTCTTTCTTTAATTCATCTTTCATATTTTTGAAACATGTCCCTATTCGTGAGTCTAACCGTGTTTCCATTGTTCCCATCTCAGTTTGAATTGTTCCTATCTCAGTTTTAATTGTTCCTATTTGTGATCCCACTGTTTTTAATTCAGATCCCAACTGTGATCCCAGTGAGTCTAACCGTGTTTCCATTGTTCCCATATCAGTTCTAATTGTTCCTATTTGTGATCCCACTGAGTCTAACCGTGTTGCCAATGTTTTTAATTCAGATCCTAACCGTGTTTCCATTGTTCCCATATCAGTTTTTAATTCAGATCTCAAAGTTCCCATCTCTGCTTTAAATTCAGATCCTAACTGCTCCATTGTTCCCATTTGTGAGTCTAACCGAGATCCAAAATTTAATATTGCACTCATCAACTGCTCCATGTTAACTGTTTCAAAATTCTTCTCGCCCCTAACATTTCCCGCAAAACCAGCTTCCTTCGTAATAGCTGTAAAGCTATCTGTGTTCGATACTATTCCAGAATCTTGTATCGTTAATCTCATATTCTGTAAATTTTCTGATTGAGAAAAATTTTGAAATGGTTCCGGACTATCTTCCCGACTTATTAAATTGTTTTCAACTCCATTATTCATCATACTGTTGTCCTGAGTTGGCGAGTTCGCCATGTCAACAATTTCGTCATTCTCACTATTCATCATTTTCGCCTTTTTCATCGATCGCGTAATCATTTACAAAACATACAAAACTCGTCACAATACGAAAATTACAGAGAATATAACACGTTATCACCAACAATACCATTCACACGAAATGCTTCCCTCAAACACGATTAACGAACAATTGAAATAATTGCACTAAATTATCAAACCCGTAGACAAGACAACAAAAAAATAAATTTTGCAAAATACCATTAGAAGAATGCCAATTACCAAATCTACACATGCAATATAGACTACAATTACTAAACTACAAATTACTACAACAATACTACTGTCTACTACTTTTACAATCAGAAGAATTCCAAGGGATGATCAGAAGCAGCGGTCGCCACGTGCATGGGGGCTTAATTATTTATAATGAAAATAATTTTAAATTTTTCGTAGCTGTAAGTCCGATTACGCAGTATCGTAAACGGTTGGCCCTGACTAGTTTTAGTACGCAATCTGACTGCATAGAATAACAACAAAGAATGAAAGAAAATTTCCGTTAACACAATTAATTAATTAAGTCCCCAGCAACTATAAAATCTACGAAGCCAACAAAGCACAAGTGTAGCTGTTCTGTGTGTGGAAGTATGACTCAACCTACACATCTGGCACGGTTCTTCTTCAATAAGACAAGAAATTTCAAATACCATTTATACTGAAGTGATAAAAAAATTAGAAATACTATAATTGCGCAAGAAAACCGGAATTACACTCTAATACAAGAACACGAGCCAAATGCTTTGTTGACTGAACCTGTAATGACGCATTATTTAAGACACCGAAATAATGAAAAAAAAGCGAGTTTTGTTACCTTCATATATATTGATGAAAAGCACTCTAATCATTACAATATCTCCATTAGAACAACATTTGCTGTTTAGCCCATCAAACAACTGCATAAAACATGGAACAAGCACTCACTACTACAACATCTCCACACCGACTCGCTACTACCACCTCTCGACAAGAACTGACTACTGCCACATCTCGACACGCACTGCCCACCGCTACTTCTCAATAATCACTGCCAGTGGAGGCGGCGGAACAATACTCTCAAGTGCGATCTCTGGCGCTGTGGCTCAGTGTAGCCACCTTTCAATACCTTGCATTGCGACTCGTGAATATACAACAGCTTTTTCCCCGAATAGTGTCACGGAGCTGTGGCTGTCGTACACAAAGGTGAAATAATTCGTGGGTTGGCGATATGCACGTACAAAGATCATGGTAGTATCGCATACAAAAGGTCAAAGGTTGGTGGATTAGCGGGGCTGTCAGTTGTGCTCAACTGATTCGTATGAAAATGTTTCCAACGTGATTATGCCTGCACGACGGAAATTAGCAGACTTTGAACGCAGATTGGTAACTGGTGCTAGACGCATGGGACATTCCATTTCGAAAATCGTTAGGGAATTCACTATTCAAAGAGCCACAGTGTCAATAGTGGCTCTGGGAATATTGAATTCCCTAACGTTCGAGTATGTTCGAGTATAAGGACTTCGAGTATAATGACTTTTCTGGAGACTAGAAATCTACTCTGTAGGAATCAGCATGGGTTTCGAAAAGGACGATCGTGTGAAACCCAGCTCGCGCTATTCGTCCACGAGACTCAGAGGGCCATAGACACGGGTTCCCAGGTAGATGCCGTGTTTCTTTACTTCCGCAAGGCGTTCGATACAGTTACCCACAGTCATTTAATGAACAAAGTAAGAGCATATGGACTATCAGACCAATTGTGTGATTGGATTGAAGGGTTCCTAGATGACAGAACGCAGCATGTCATTCTCAATGGAGAGAAGTCTTCCGATGTAAGAGTGATTTCAGGTGCACCGTAGGGGAGTGTCGTAGGACTGTGCTACAAATATAGCACTATTCTTATCCATCATCTATCAGAGGTCATAGGAACAGCGGAAAGTTCCACAGGACCGTTGCTATTGACAATATACATAAATGACCTTGTGGATAACATCGGAAGTTCACTGAGGCTTTTTGGGGATGGTGCTGTGGTATATCGAGAGGTTGTAACAATGGAAAATTGTACTGAAATGCAGGAGGATCTGCAGCGAATTGACGTGTGGTGCAGGGCATTTGAATTTCAATGTAGACAAGTGTAATGTGCTGCGAATACATAGAAAGAAAGATCCCTTATCATTTAGCTACAATATAGCAGGTCAGCGACTGGAATCAGTTAATTCCATAAATTATCTGGGAGTAGGCATTAGGAGTGATTTAAAGTGGAATGATCATATAAAGTTGATCGTCGGTAAAGCAGATGCCAGACTGAGATTCATTGGAAGAATCCTAAGAAAATGCCGTCCCAAAACAAAGGAAGTAGGTTACAGTACACTTGTTCGCCCACTGCTTGAATACTGCTCACCAGTGTGGGATCCGTACCAGATAGGGGTGATAGAAAAGATAGAGAAGATCCAACGGAGAGCAGCGCGCTCCGTTGCAGGATCATTTAGTAATCGCGAAAGCGTTACGGAGATGATAGATAAACTCCAGTGGAAGACTCTGCAGGAGAGACGCTCAGTAGGTCCGTACGGGCTTTTGTTGAAGTTTCGAGAACATACCTTCACCGAGGAGTGAAGCAGTATTGTAACCTCCCCACAAAAATTTTAATGACAAAGACAATTAAATGATAACTAGCAATCTGACCCAAGTATAAGTTCCCATTAAATAATGAAAGATAATCCCATGACAGTGAAACTATAGTGATAATCAAAACTCAATTAAACCGAAATGTCGGTCTTTGGCCCTGTGCAAAAATCAGAATTATTTTCTTACCTCAGTATAACTGCATGTCAAAGTTCTGCTCTTATCGTTGGCCGCGGCTTGGAGGAAATGCATTGCAAGTATTTTTTTGAAATCTAACTGAAATTTTTGTTTGAAGGAAATGGAAGGAAATCGAATGATTCTTTTGTTAAAAATTGCTTTGAAAACCAAATTATTATTGGGGGCGATTTTTGCACAAATTAGTTACAGTTAATTTACATCATTAGCTGAGCGCAATGCTGCTTAATAATATACCTTGTCCTGAATCTCGACCATTGCGGTGCCGACGCCCGCCGACTGCTCTGGGCTACCACTACTGACAGACTGCTCTCCGCTACAAAACTCAGCTACTACTACCGACAGACTGCCATTCGCAACTGCACTCGACAGACTGACTGCTCGCTACTGCGAGTCGAGCGCAACTGCTCTGGTCAAAGATTCTACAATGCCTCGTCATCGCTGCCAACGAGTACATACGCCTTTCATAACCCTCCACTGGGGGGGGGGGGGGTCAAAAATTTGGCAGCGATGGTGAGTCATTTGGACTTGCCAATCGCGGCAAAATTTTTCCTTTAATTAATTAACATTTACAATTTACAAAATATTTAGATGTAGTACATGAATTAAATGTTGTGCGCATGCACCGAGTACAAAACATTTCAGACAAGACAAAATATAAGTACAAAACATATTAGTAAATCAGAAAAATGTATATACAAATTATTTGATAGATAACAATGTGCACACGCACTGTAAGATTCTGTAGCATTTTCAGACCAAATAAATAGAACGGCAAAATAGCATTTTGACAAGTGACATGATTGCACATGCACTGCAGTTCAGAACATATCAGCATATGGCGAAATGTATATATAATGAGTAACAAATGACATGAAACATATCACGAAATCATAAAAGGTATACAGAATAAGCACAAATCATATTGAAAAATGAGAAAAGTGCACAGGCACTGAAGTTCAGTAGAAAACACATAAGTGCACATGCACTGAAAACTTTTGAACATTTTCATAACAAATAAACGCAAGGGTAAAAAATCATCAAATCACAAAAAGTATATACAATATAGATGAGAAGAGTGCACACATACTGCACTTCAGAACAAATCGAAAATGTCTTTAGTATTTTCACAACAAATAAACATAATGGCAAAATCATGTCGACAAGTGACACAAGTGTACTCGCACTGGAGTTCAACAAATCGAAAAGAAATGTATAGTCCATGAACATAAATGATGTTAGCTAAAATGATTTTCACTATGAGGATAGGAAAGGAAAGGATTGCATCATGGTTGTAGCACTTTAGTTTGCACACAGCTGCACTGAAAGTCCATATCTTTCCACAGAATCACAACACTAAGTGATACAATCTGCACTTCCGTTCCCAGAAGTATTTATCAGCGTATCAAGACACTGAAACGTCGTAGTAATATTCCATGCTATCATTTGGCAGTACACCAGGTACACCAAACAGTGGGACCATAATAACGTCTTCATCGCTTACAGTGGTGGACAGCATGTCGTGTCAACACCACGCTCTTAAGAGGCACACCAACGTAGAATTAGTGCAAAAACCAAATATAGTGCTCCATGATAATGAGGATGGACAAGACAAATGGATGTTACAATAATTTCAGGTAGTTAGGTCAGAAGGTGAAGGACATTAACTAACACACAAGTCTTGATTAGTGATTACATAAGTAGTTTGCGGCATCCATAGTCTAGTCATTGAACATTTCTGTACCATGTATTTTAGTATTACAGAATAATGTTCATAAAATTAAATTATTGCCATCATGGGTAGTCGTATTACAATAAACAGCGGCAGTCTTGGGCCAGTTACAAACCATATTACAGAATAATGTTCATAAAATTAAATTATTGCCATCATGGGTAGTCGTATTACAATAAACAGCGGCAATCTTTGTCCTGTTACAAACCATGTTTAGTATGACAGAATAATGTTCATCAGAAGTCTTAATTACATTAATTATTGGCACTCAGTAGCCATTTACTAAAATCATTATTGAAAACAAGAGCTAATTAATGGCATAATTAATAACATAATTTATATAGTTACATTAATTATGGGCACTCAGTGGCCAGCAAGTACTGAATAGTATAAAACATTATTCATCATTCAGTATTATTCAGATCATTAAGAAGTCATTATTAAAAAAAATCAGTTAATTACAATCATAGCATTAATAATCATGGGCATTATAAGTAGTCTCATTACAATAAACAGCCGGGTACAAAATTACAATCATAGCATTAATAATCATGGGTATAATAAGTAGTCTCATTACAATAAACAGTGGCAATTATTAGCCAATTACAAAATTACAATCATAGCATTAATAATCATGGGCATAATAAGTAGTCTCATTACAATAAACAGTGGCAATTATTAGCCAGTTACAAAGCATTATATTTTTTTATATATATTTTTTTGGTATCATTAAGAAGTCATTATTCAAGTGACATACTATTCAGAGCTGATCAGTATTATTCAGAATGATCATAAACTAGTGGCATTATATGGGACTGGTAATACATTTTGTTTTTTGTGCTAGCAATGCATTGCTTTGGGTAATTATAAGGGAAAGCAAGAAGAAGTAAGAGAAAAAATTGCTTCTAGGTAGTTCCTATAAATGAAAAATGTGTAACGTCATTCGTCATGAGTCAGCTGTAGCAAGGTTATCACATTTATAAATGATAGACACAAATGGGTAAAAAAAATAAAATGCAAGTACTAGAACAGGTATAATAAGTAACAAGTTTAGTAAGTATCATGAAAAGCTTCTCCTGGAAAAAATACAAAATGGATTATTGAGCTGAAAGAAGAAACGCAGACTATGCTGAAAAGTAGTGAACTTCGAATTAACAGGTAGTGAAATGTGTATAAAAAATGTGTTCCATAGCTGTCCTTTCCAAAACCTTCAGTCATCCTACTATGCAATATAACACCTGCTGTCAAAGCAAACTGCAACAAATACTTAAATAACTACATAGCATAAATACATAAACTTCAACATCATCCTCATCTGTAAAGAAAAAACTACGTTATCCATATTATCATAACTTCATTATCGTCATCACCTGTAAAGAAAAACTTCATTATCCATATTAGTATATTCTTCATCATTATTCATCATCAGCATTAATTATCATCTGCAAAAATCACTTCATTATTCATCACACAACTATTCCTTATCTCTAGCATATTACATCACTTAAAACTAAGATGTGTAGTTCTGTCTGACAGCTTGCATCAATCGCCCTGTATTCTGAAAGAAAAGATTAATTAAGACTGCTATTCTGCGATGTGTATAATATATTCTTGTTAATGCTTGTTAATTCTGATCCATTTACTCGTCCTCATAAGGTTTTGTATCTTCTTTCATCTATTCCGTAGGTGAAATTCCCATTTCTGTTTAATTTATTTCCTTTACGCATCATTTCTTTCTGAAACTGATGAACAAAGATTAATGTCTTGTATTTAAATCATATACCCATTAAATAATGACTGGTTAATGGTGACACAATTAAGCATACAGCATAACATGACAGAAAACGTAATATGTCAAAAGCATAGACAGTGTTTAAAGGCAAAAAGTGTACAGAGAATATCATAATGCAGCAGCAAAAAAAAAAGGAAATGTAAAACAGTCACGATGTTGAGATATCATAGGGCAAAAAAAAATGTCAATGTCAACTGGTGTGTTATACCTTAACTAGTTCACAGTGCATACAAACAAAACATGAAAACAATCGTACATACATAAGAAAGACAAAATGTGACATTCGTTGTGTTCAGCTTGTATGTAGTGTAGTTAATAGAGGCGATAATTAAAGACTTTAATGGAGAGAGAATTTGATAAAATTAATGCGTCACTACAGAGAATTGCATAATTATTCATAAAATGCGTAAGTTCATCTGGAAAATATGCACGGTCTAGTGTGTAACGACAAGAAGAGCGACCTGCTAACCTTACCTTGCCGGGCACTTGCCAAGAAAAAATACGATAATCATCAATAAGTAGTCACATAAATATAATTGCATAAGTGGTCATAAAAATGTGTAAGTTCATCTGCGAAATATGCACGGTCTGATGTGTAACGACAAGAAGAGCGACCTGCTAACTTTACCTTGCCGGGCACTTGCCAAGAAAAAATACGATAATCATCAATAAGTAGTCATGTGAATATAATTGCAGAAATGTTCATAAAAATTAGCAAATAGCATTACGGCGTGATAAATCATAAAGTATGTTCACTCAAGAAAGGGTTTTATGTTTGACCAATGGTGGTTGCCTTTCGATTTCCTGGTTCTCAGAGTTTCGACGTGTACAACATTGGGGTGAGGAATGCTGCGAATCCGATATGGACCTGCGTACAGAAGTTCAAATTTACTGCACTTACCTTTTAATTTGCTGGATAAATAGTGTGTACGTACTAATATCTTCTGTCCAACGTGAAAGTCTCGGCGTCTACAAACCGGTTTTTGCTGTCTTCTCCGGCGGTCTGCGCCACGTTTGATGTTGTTCAGCACAATGTCAATTATTTCGTGGTGTCTTAGTCGACGTGAACTAGGAAACTTTACTAATTCTGTGATTTTGTTAGGTGGTTCAACGTTTTTCAGTATAACATACGGAGATAGCATAGTGGATTCATTTGGTATGGAATTAAGTACATCTTGGAATGAGTGTATGTGTGTGTCCCAATTAACATGTCTTTTGTGGCAGTATATTCTACACAGTTTACCAATTTCTTTCATTATTCGTTCACAAGGGTTCGAAGAAGCGTGGTACTTGGATATATAAATCGGAGAAATGTTTCTAACACGTAACATGCGTGTCCATATAGCAGAACGAAATTGTGGTCCACTGTCGGAAATTACTTTCATCACATGCCCTACATGAAATAGAAAATGTTTTACAAATGCTTTCGAAACAGTTTTAGCAGTAGCTTTGCGTAACGGAGTGAAGGTAACAAATTTTGAAGTGAGTTCAACAGCGACAAAGATGTAGCAAAAACCTCTATTAGTTCTCGGAATTGGACCAAAAATGTCTACTGCGGCCATATGTCTTAATTTAACAGGTATAATGGGATATAATGGAGGAATGTGTGAAGTGGTGTCAGACTTAGCTTTCTGGCAAATTTTGCATGACGCTAAAACTCGTCGTATACGTTTTTCCATATTTGTAAAATAACAGTTCTGTCTCAATATAAGAAAACATTTTCTGGCTCCGTAATGTGCGTAGCTTAAATGAGTATACCAAATTAATTTATTAACCAGTTCGTCAGGAATGCATAATAACCAATTGTTGCTGTCTGGATGAGAGCGGCGAAACAGAATGTCATTGTGTACAGTGTAGTGGTTCCTAATCGTAACATTATTCTTATCGTGCCAAAGGTGTTTAATTTCTTTCCACACATTGTCTTTACGTTGCTCTTGTGCTATGTCCTGTAATGACGATGAAATATAATTTTCAAATGCAACTTGCTGAATGTACATGATACTGAAATTTGCTTTGCAGAAGTTGGTTGCTACGTCTTGCTGATTGTTGCTGAGAGAACGGGATAATGCGTCTGCTATTACATTTTGTGTGCCGGGAATGTGAACTATTGTAAAATCAAATTCCTGCAAATAAAGTTTCCATCTACTTAATCTATCGTGAGTTAATTTAGCCGAAAGTAAGAATTGTATCGCTCTGTGGTCTGTGTAAACGGTGGTATGTCTGCCATAAAGAAAGTGCCGAAATCTTGTAAAAGCCCACACAACACATAATGTTTCAAGTTCTGTAACGGAGTAATTTCGTTCAGCAGGTGACAAAATGGGACTTGCAAATGCGATGTTTTTAATTACTGTAGAACCATCTTCTTCAATTTCCTGAAAAATGTGTACGCCTAAAGCTGTGTTGGAACTGTCGGTGGCAAAAGAAAAATTTCGAGTAAGATCTGGGTGCGATAAAAGTGGAACATTCAACAAAGCATGTTTCAGATTCACGAATTCAGAGTGTGCTTGCTTATCCCATGACCAAATAGTGTTTTTACCTGTTAATTGGCATAATCTAGGCGTGTCTAAAGCAGAGTGATGAATAAATTTGCGAAAAAAGTTAATTAAGCCCAAAAAACTACGTAATTGCTTCTTCGTCGTAGGAACAGTAATGTCACGTAGAGCTTGAAGTTTTTCTGGATCAGGCGCAATGCCTTCTGCTGAAATTACGTGTCCAAGAAATTTTATAGAAGTTTTCCCAAAGTGCGATTTACTGAGGTTAACTGTGAGTCCTTGTGTACGAAAAGTTTGTAACAGTCGTTCTAAAATCACATTGTGTTCAGACCAGTTAGCTTCTGCGATAAGAATGTCATCTACGTACGTCGTAATTCTGTCTTTAAGTTCTGTCGGAAGTATTGTGTTCAAACCGCGAATAAAAGCTGCAGAAGAAATGGTTAAACCGAATGGTAATTTGCAAAATTGATAACAGTCACCAAAACAGAGAAAAGCTGTGTACTTTCTGCAATTCGGATGAAGTTGAATTTGCCAAAATCCTGATTTCAAATCTAATGTGGAATAAATAGCTGTACCGTGAAATTTCTGTAGAAGTTCCTCTAGTGTCTGTGGTCGATCTGTTTCATTAATAATAATGTCATTAATGTGACGCGAATCAAGTACAAGGCGAAGTGAGCCATCTTTTTTCTTAACAATATGTAACGGGTTTATGTACGGACTAACTGCCGGTTCTATAATTCCTTGGTCGAGCATATCCTGCAACTCTTTTCTAACTTGTTCTCTGTGGATATATGGAATGGGATAATGCTTTGCTTTAAATGTGTCGTGCTGTTTGACTTGAAATTCATACATAAAGCCGGACATAGTACCAGGAATGTTGTCAAAAACTGGAGCTTGTTGTAAAAGAATTTTGTGTAATTGCGTGCGTTCGTCGTCTGTATTTGCACTACTTTGTTTAACTTTATCGGAAATCATCTGCATTACGTCGTAGTCAGCTTCGTCTGGAATGTTATAGTTATGTACGTACGTGTCTGTGAACAATACGTATTGCGGAAATGACCTCTGTGCGGTTAATTGTTTGTTCTTCCGCAGATAAATAATGCTGAAACTCTAAAGCTAATTGTACATTTTCGTCCTTCAACATTAAATAAGAATTTTGAAAATCGACCACTGCGTCGTGTTGTACCAGAAAGTTCATGCCTAAAATAACGTCTGTTGTCAATAAGGGAACAATCCAAAAATTTGAATGAAAAGTATGACCTCCAATACAAAATGATAAATGCGTCTGTAATTTAACGTCTACTCCTTTACTCGATACAGCTCCTTTTACTTTCGCTTTGCCTAATGGTAATGTGGGATCAGTATTCTCTTTGTTGCACTCATTAAAAGTCTCTTCATTTATCACTGACATAGGTGATCCGGAATCGATTACTGCTGAAAATTTCGATGAACCAATTTTGATTTCGATGACAGGATGTGAAATAGTTTTCTGAATAACCGGTCTTTCCTGTAAAAGAGTGTCTCGGATGTCGTCGAAAGTAATAACATTTTCGTGAACAACATTCTGCGTGTCAAAGGTAGTGCTTGTGTTATTGGAAGATGCGTCCTTTACAGTATCTAGTCAGATTCTATCTGACGTGTTATTACTTTCTGGAGGATGTTGCGACATTTCTACTATTTGAACAGTTCTATTACTTCTTCCAGACGTGTTACGCTCTGGATGATACCTACTGTCGGGTTCATTCATGAGAATAGGTTCTTGTGGATAATTCTGCTGTTGGTATGACCGACTGTTGTTAGATGTACGCTGAAAATTGTCGTCATTATTTTTACGTCTGTCGTAATAGTCATTCCTATACGGTGCATTGCGATAGGAATTGAAATACTGTGTTTTCTGTATGTAGCTGTTCCTTTGCTGCCGTGCGTTACTATTTGTTGTATCAGGGACTATACGTGCACGCGGCGAAACATTAAAGCCTGGTTGACCTTGTGCATTCCATTGTTGGTTAGGTATGTTAACCGGCTGACCTTCATGCTGTTGTGGTTGAAAACGTCTATTGTTACAAAAATGTGATTCCTGTTGCTCAAGATTTTGACTATATTGATAATTAGAATTTTGTCTGTTATTAAAATTTTGGTGGTTGTCGGTCCTAAAGCGCCTGTTACTTCTCCTATTGAAATTACGTGTCTGATCATAATTGCTGTACGTTTGTTGGCCTTGGTTGTTATACGAAAAATTTTTGTTTACAAAGGAATAATCAGATTGCTGCACTTCTAAAAGCTGCAACAGATCCCTGAATGCCGAAATATTTTCTTTTTGTTGACCTGTTAAAAGTGACACTCTTAATGACCGCGGTAATTTAGAGATACATAATTGTATAAGTGCAGATTCACTGTACGGTTCACTTAAATGCTGATTTTGCTGGACCATGTGCTCAAAAAATTGCGTCACACTGGGAAAATTTGTGTTTTCATAATTTGGCAAACTAATTAGCTGATCTTTAATTCCGCGCTGTGTCGTCTTCGACCAGTACGCTGACAGAAAAGCATTCTGAAATTCCTCTACTGAATAACATTGTCTCGCAATCGGTCTCATACGAGTTGCCGGTTCGCCTTCCAAAAAGCTGCAAATAAATTCCAGTTTGTGCGTTACAGGCCAAGTCGGTGGAAAAGCAAAGCTAAATTGTTGGATCCAATCTAGCGGGTGAATCTGTGTTCTGTCGTTTTTAAACACTTTAAACTTTCTCACTGACAGAAAATGTTTGTAATCGAAATTATCGTCTCTGTGTGATGGAACAGGTTCAGGATTGTAAGAGAATCTATTGAACTGTGGTTGTTCGGAATCTAAGTCCCGTACTCTCTGTAGATTACTCAAATTACACGCGCTGCGTGAGTGTGGCAAATGTTCGAAAAATGGCATCTGCTGTGATGTGTTATTAACTGAAATGTTTTTCATCTCTGTTACCTCCTGCTGTAAACTTGACAATTTTCTACGCAAGGTGTTATTAGACGAATCGATCTCATTAATTGTCTGCTGTAAATTTTGAAATTCAGGTGTTTGATTAAATGAAACCGGTGAAGTATCGTCTGATTTATTGTCATTATTAGTTTCAATAGCATCAATACGACTGGCCAATTCATCATATTTTTCAGTCAGTATTTTTGCCTGATCATCGGTTTTAGAATCGGACGCATTAATCTGTTTTTGCAATTTACGTGTAGTTTCGTTCAGTTTTTTAACGTCAGCCTTGACAACATCGGAATCCTGTGTTAGTTCTAATTGTTCAAATCTGTCTGTCACTGTTTGAATATCTACTGCGTGTGTATCTGTTTTTGATTTAAGATCAGAAATTTCATCACGTAATTCCGCGTTCAACTGTTTGATGGAATTAATTTCGTCGGACACTGTAGCAATATTGTTGTCTACGTATGTTTTTGCTTTCGCAAACATTTTACGTTTGTCTTCCTGTCTCTGAGCAGTGATTGTTTCCATTACTTGACGTTTTACTTTATTTTGATCCGCAATAAATTTGCGGAAACGCGTATCACTGTTTTGTATGTGAAGACTAAGACGTTCGTTAATTTGAGTATTCTGTTGGTCGAATTTCGCGTCAATCTTTTCATCCACTGTGCGCGAAAGTTCTGCTGTCATTGCTTTAAATTCGTCGCGTAATTGTGTAGCTTTTTCAGAGCATTGTTTAGCGACTCCGCTAATTTCGTCTCTGAGTGTCTCTGTTGCAGCTGTTTGCATTTCCCTTAATTCCAGAGCAACAGACCTAATTTCTTCGCTACTTTTTCTTGAACAAGCCTCAATTTCCTCGCGTAACTGTTCCTTAGTGTCATGACACTGCGCGGCAACGGCTCTAATTTGTTCACTAAGCTGCCTGGAATTGTTGTCTAATTTTTCACTCTGTTGTCTGACCTGTTCACTAAGTTGTTTGAAATTTACATCATTGTTGTCTAATTTTTCACTCTGTTGTCTGACCTGTTCACTAAGTTGTTTGAAATTTACATTCTGTTGTTTGACCTGTTCACTAAGTTCTTTGTGATTTTTGTCTTGTCTTTCATTCTGTTGTTTCTCCATTTGTCGTAAAAAATGCCATAATTTGATCCAAGCCAAAATTGCCGGCGCTATTCTCCGTGCTGTTTAATGCTGGATCTGGAATTGTCTCGCTTTCTGTAACCATTTGGTTATTCTGAGATTTACAAAAAGGTTTGCCATTCGAATTTACACTGTCGGTCACTATTTCGGAATTAAATGGATCCGTCGTACTTTCAGTATACTGTCCATTTTCATTAGACAAATTTGTCTGTTCGTCACGTGAATTTAGTAAACCGGTTGTGTTAGGCTGGGCAGCGCTCATTACAATAGAGCGTCCCGCGTCATCGATTGTCGTCAAATTAACAGAGAAGACAATTGAGTTCGATTGTTCATCAGTAAGACAAAAATCATCATTAGTGGTTGGAACGCACTGATTGTTAGTGAACGCAGGATTGTTATCATTACACTGCGTGTCACAATTACTATCGGTCACGTTGTTTAAGTCGGTAAATTCATTCATAATACCTCGCGATACACTATTCACAGTCTTTCGCGGCATTTTTACAACAGTCACAATTATTCAAAAAAGAAATAAGCACAAATACAACAGCAACACACAAATACAACAGAACAACGAATTGCCGATGATCTGAGGAAAGAAAGTCACAAATTAGTAAAAGCGTTGCGCCAAATTATAATTATATCTAAGCAAATAAGAGCTGATATCTGACTGTTTTTCAAAAGATTCTCACGAAATACGATCCTGGACTGGGTGTCGCCAAGTGTAACCTCCCCACAAAAATTTTAAAGTGACAAATTATTGCCGGCCGCGGTGGTCTAGCGGTTCTGGTGCTGCGGTCCGGAACCGCGGGACTGCTACGGTCGCAGGTTCGAATCCTGCCTCGGGCATGGATGTGTGTGATGTCCTTAGGTTAGTTAGGTTTAAGTAGTTCTAAGTTCTAGGGGACTTATGACCTAAGATGTTGAGTCCCATAGTGCTCAGAGCCATTTGAACCATTTTTGACAAATTATTAGAAGTGGAGCCAAGTCCCCACAAAAATTTTAATGACAAAGACAATTAAATGAGAACTAGCAATCTGACCCAAGTATAAGTTCCCATTAAATAATGAAAGATAATCCCATGACAGTGAAACTATAGTGATAATCAAAACTCAATTAAACCGAAATGTCGGTCTTTGGCCCTGTGCAAAAATCAGAATTATTTTCTTACCTCAGTATAACTGCATGTCAAAGTTCTGCTCTTATTGTTGGCCGCGGCTTGGAGGAAATGCATTGCAAGTATTTTTTTGAAATCTAACTGAAATTTTTGTTTGAAGGAAATGGAAGGAAATCGAATGATTCTTTTGTTAAAAATTGCTTTGAAAACCAAATTATTATTGGGGGCGATTTTTGCACAAATTAGTTACAGTTAATTTACATCATTAGCTGAGCGCAATGCTGCTTAATAATATACCTTGTCCTGAATCTCGACCATTGCGGTGCCGACGCCCGCCGACTGCTCTGGGCTACCACTACTGACAGACTGCTCTCCGCTACAAAACTCGGCTACTACTACCGACAGACTGCCATTCGCAACTGCACTCGACAGACTGACTGCTCGCTACTGCGAGTCGAGCGCAACTGCTCTGGTCAAAGATTCTACAATGCCTCGTCATCGCTGCCAACGAGTACATACGCCTTTCAGTATATTGCTCCCTTCTACGTATATCTCGCGAAGAGACCATGAGGACAAAATCAGAGAGATTAGAGCCCACACAGAGGCTTACTGACAATCTTTCTTTCCACGAACAATACGAGACTGGAATAGAAGGGAGAACCGATAGAGGTTCTCATCGTAGCCTCCGCCACACACCGTCAGGTGGCTTGCAGAGTATGGATATAGATGTAGATGTAGAACGTCTGAAAACAGTGCCAACAATATAAAATTTCAGGCACTGTGTCTCACCGTGGACAACGCAGTGGCCGACGGCCATCACTTAATGACCGAGAACAGCGGTGTTTGCGTAGAGTTGTCAGGGCGAACACACAAGCAACACTGCGTGAAATAACCGCAGAAATCAATGTGGGACGTACGACTAACGTATCCGCTAGGACAGTATGGAGAAATTTGACGTTAATAGCGTATGGCAGCAGCCGACCGACGCGAGTGGCTTTGCTAATACCACGACATTGCCTGCAGTTCCTCTCCTCGGCTCGTAAATGTAAATGTCGTGTGACTAGGGCCACCCGTCGGGTAGACCATTGCCCGGGTGCAAGTCTTACGATTTGACTCCACTTCGGCGACTTGGGCGTCGATGGGGATGAAATGATGATGATTAGGACGACACCCAGTCCCTGAGCGGAGAACTGCTGGTGACCACATTGGCTGGACCCTACAAAAACTGGAAAAGTGTGGCCTGATCAGATAAGATTTGACTGCAGCTGGTAAGAGCTGATGGTAGAGTACGAGTGTGGTGCAGCCTCCACGAAGCCGTGGATGTAAGCTGTCAACAAGGCACTGTGCAAGCTTGCGGTGGCACCATATTAGTGTGGGCTGTGTTTACATGGAATGGACTGGATCCTCTAGTCAAACTGAACCGACCATTGACCGGAAGTGGTTACGTTGGGCAACCTGGAGACCGTCTGCAGCCATTCATGGACTTCATGATCCCAAACAAGGATGAAATTTTTATAGATGACAATGTGCCATGTCAACGGGCGGTTTGAAGAACATTCTGGACAATTCGAGTGAATGATTTGGCCCGACATGAATCCAATCGAACATTTATGGAACTGAATCGAAAGGCCAGTTGGTGCAAAAAAATCCTGCACCGGCAGCACTTCCGGCATTATGAACGGCTATAGAGGCAGCACGGTCAGTATTTCTGTAGGAGACTTCCAACTTGTTGAGACCATCCCACGTCCAGCTGCTGTACTTTGCCGGGCAAAAGAAGGTCCGATACAATATGAGGAGGTGTCGCACATCACGTCAATTTATACTAGATAATTTTTTATATATTCAGTGAATATTAGCGGTCCTATACAGCACCGCCTTTGCGCGCGTTCGAATTTATTTTTACATTTGGTGATTTAGTTGAGAATTGCGTGCTGACTTATACATGCTTGTAAGTTCTGAATCCAATCAATAAGCTCCTTCGATATTCTTAAGCTCACATTTTCTTCACTCGGCAACAATGAGCAATTGTAAATCTATGGTTTAAGAATTTAAAGTATTTCATATTGCAGTAATGAATTGCAAAATCAGCAATCAGTCTATCCTTCAACACTACTTTCCGGTCTTATTCCAGACAATGTTTTCGGTACGGCAACTAAATTTTAAACACGGAACCAAGCTGCTATTACAGAAAATGGGAATGCAATTCAACTGCACCAGAAGTCTATCTCAGTTCATACCGAAGCTTTCTTCAGTGTTCCATTCAGTTTTGTTGTTTGCTTGATTTGTAAGATATGTATCCTTTTACAGGGTGTTTCAAAAATGACCGGTATATTTGAAACGGCAATAAAAACTAAACGAGCAGCGATAGAAATACACCGTTTGTTGCAATATGCTTGGGACAACAGTACATTTTCAGGCAGACAAACTTTCGAAATTACAGTAGTTACAATTTTCAACAACAGATGGCGCTGCGGTCTGGGAAACTCTATAGTACGATATTTTCCACATATCCACCATGCGTAGCAATAATATGGCGTAGTCTCTGAATGAAATTACCTGAAACCTTTGACAACGTGTCTGGCGGAATGGCTTCACATGCAGATGAGATGTACTGCTTCAGCTGTTCAATTGTTTCTGGATTCTGGCGGTACACCTGGTCTTTCAAGTGTCCCCACAGAAATAAGTCACAGGGGTTCATGTCTGGCGAATAGGGAGGCCAATCCACGCCGCCTCCTGTATGTTTCGGATAGCCCAAAGCAATCACACGATCATCGAAATATTCATTCAGGAAATTAAAGACGTCGGCCGTGCGATGTGGCCGGGCACCATCTTGCATAAACCACGAGGTGTTCGCAGTGTCGTCTAAGGCAGTTTGTACCGCCACAAATTCACGAAGAATGTCCAGGTAGCGTGATGCAGTAATCGTTTCGGATCTGAAAAATGGGCCAATGATTCCTTTGGAAGAAATGGCGGCCCAGACCAGTACTTTTTGAGGATGTAGGGACGATGGGACTGCAACATGGGGCTTTTAGGTTCCCCATATGCGCCAGTTCTGTTTATTGACGAAGCCGTACAGGTAAAAATAAGCTTCGTCAGTAAACCAAATGCTGCCCACATGCATATCGCCGTCATCAATCCTGTGCACTATATCGTTAGCGAATGTCTCTCGTGCAGCAATGGTAGCGGCGCTGAGGGGTTGCCGCGTTTGAATTTTGTATGGATAGAGGTGTAAACTCTGGCGCATGAGACGATACGTGGACGTTGGCGTCATTTGGACCGCAGCTGCAACACGGCGAACGGAAACCCGAGGTCGCTGTTGGATCACCTGCTGCACTAGTTGCGCGTTGCCCTCTGTGGTTGCAGTACGCGGTCGCCCTACCTTTCCAGCACGTTCATCCGTCACGTTCCCAGTCCGTTGAAATTTTTCAAACAGATCCTTTATTGTATCGCTTTTCGGTCCTTTGGTTACATTAAACCTCCGTTGAAAACTTCGTCTTGTTGCAACAACACTGTGTTCTAGGCGGTGGAATTCCAACACCAGAAAAATCCTCTGTTCTAAGGAATAAACCATGTTGTCTACAGCACACTTGCACGTTGTGAACAGCACACGCTTACAGCAGAAAGACGACGTACAGAATGGCGCACCCACAGACTGCGTTGTCTTCTATATCTTTCACATCACTTGCAGCGCCATCTGTTGTTGAAAATTGTAACTACTGTAATTTCGAAAGTTTGTCCGCCTGAAAATGTACTGTTGTCCCAAGCATATTGCAACAAACGGTGTATTTCTATCGCTGCTCGTTTAGTTTTTATTGCCGTTTCAAATATACCGGTCATTTTTGAAACACCCTGTAAGAACGTCATTCACCTGTCAATTATTTAATTAAAAAATGGTTCAAATGGCTCTGAGCACTATGGAACTTAACTTCTGAGGTCATCAGTCCCCTAGAACTACTTAAACCTAACTAACCTAAGGACATCACACACATCCATGCCCGAGGCAGGATTCGAACCTGCGACCGTAGCGGTCGCGCGGTTCCAGACTGTAGCGCCCAGAACCGACCGGCAATTATTTAATCAATTACGTAATGTGATGGCGTGCAAATGCAATTTAGAGCATTGTGCGCCGCTTACAGAAGCGAAACAGATCGGAAACGACTATTTTTTGTGTCGGCGTGGCAATGCAGCCTGTCATAAAGCAACATTTGCGAGGTAATGGCTTGTGGGCAATAAAACTCCTGAAATCCCTGACCCGCCCAGAACAGGAATGAATCCGTCGTCCTGACAACCAGTCAGTAGCTGCAACAACATTTGGTTGTTTACCACTAAATGAAGAGTTAAACGAAATTCCTACGATAATAAATGCAATGACTTCGCGCTCTAGCTGTATCAAGCTGTTACATTGTGTTTTGAGTTTTATTTCAAAAATGGTTCAAATGGCTCTGAGCACTATGGGACTTAACTTCTGTGGTCATCAGTCCCCTAGAACTTAGAACTACTTAAACCTAACTAACCTAAGGACATCACATACATACATCCGCCAGACAGGATTCGAACCTGCGACCGTAGCGGTTTCGCGGTTCCAGACTGTAGCGCCTAGAACCGCTCGGCCACTCCGGCCAATAGTTTTATTTAATACTGGTTCTACAGGTAGTTCGCCTGCTTAACAGTGCGGTTAGGATGACCGTCATGTGCCATGGATCTGGTGTGAGAACTAACACAAGGTGCACTCAAACTGGCAGTGCCAGCTGAGGAACTATTGTAAAAGGAAGCAGCGGCTCCAAGGTCATGAAAGCTGGTCCCTATGCGCAATTAATTTTTAACAAAATCGGGACGCCACTTCCTCTAGCATGCTACTCCTCATATCAAAGCAGCACTTACATCCAATGCCCTATTCTGTTTTTACCCTCTACAGCTCCATTTGGTTCCACGAACGTTGCTCTGTGATGTTACACATTCTTGATATTGTCATTCGGGGACGATCTGAAATGTGTGAGCGATGCCGCTACAGTCGCAGGTTCGAATCCTGCCTCGGGCATGGAAGTGTGTGCTGTCCTTAGGTTAGTTAGGTTTAAGTAGTTCTAAGTCTAGGGGACTGATGACCTCACATGTTAAGTCCCATAGTGCTTAGAGCCATTTTTTGCAATGTGTGATGTTGTTGTCGTGGTCTTCAGTCCAAAGACAGGTTTGATGAAGCTCTCCATGCCACTCTATCCTGTGCAAGCCTCTTCCTGTCCAAGTAACAACTGGACCCTACATCCTCCTGCTGAATCTGTTTACTGCATTCATCTCTTGGTCACCGTCAATCGATTTTAACACCCCCCCCCCCCCCCCCACACACACACACACACGCTTCCTTCCAATACTAAATTGGTGATCAGAATGTTTCCTACCAACCGACATCTTGTTCTAGTGTGTGGTCGGTCCACAACTTTCGTTTGTCCTCCATTCTATTCAGTAATTCTTTATTGGTTATGTGATCTACTTATCTACTCTTCAGCATTCTTCTGCAGCACAACATTTCAAATGCGTTTATTCTCTTCTTGTCTAAATTGGTTCACTTCCATATATGGCTACACTCCATAAAAATATTTTCAGAAATAACTTCGTAACAATTAAATCACTATTCGATTTTAACAAATTTCTCTTCTTCAGAAAAGCTTTTCCTGACATTTCAAGCCTACATTTTATATCCTGTCAACCTCGGCTATCATCAGCTATTTTTCTGCCCAAAGATCAAAACTCATCTACAGCTTTAAGTATCTCGTTTCCTAATCTAATTCCCTTAGTATCACCTGATTTAATTCACAGTGTGTGATGACTGAAGCGAAGATCGCAAGAAAACAGCGTGTTATTAGATGACCAGTTCCGACAGAGCCACGCTATTATCATTTTTACAACAAATTGTCCTTTATTCACTGTGAATCGACTTGCATCACTGATGGTAAATATGTTGTAAAAATTTTAAAGCATAAGATCCGATGATGACACCATAGCTCTGTCGAAAGCCGTTCAGCCAATAAAATGCATTTTTAGCTACCTTGGCTTGTAGTTTTCTTCTGTTATGAATCCCTGACGTCTTAACACTTGTCTGACCGTAGAGTCCTTTTGTGTAGGTAGCGTCTCCTGTACGATTAAAATACTTTCCTCACCGATTCTACAGAGAATCTCATTTTCTACATTATCAATCAACTAATTTTTTAGGATCTTCCTGTAACATCAGGTCACAAAAGTTTCTATTCATTTCTGTTTTTTCCCTTCATACCGCACATGTCACTAACTCAAGGTATTTTCCCAGACAGGTTAAAATATGCCATTGTCAGGCCTCTCTACAAAAAGGGGGACACCACAGATGTCAATAATTATCGGCCAGTATCCTTGCCTTCAGCATTTTCAAAAATCTTGGAGGAAGTAATGCACTCAAGATGGTTAGCCATCTCAACAGAAATAGGATACTTAGTAAATCACAGTTCGAATTTCAAAAATGCTCTTCCACTGAGACAGCAATATACAGTTTCACTGTCCACATAAAAGAGTCTTTAAATAGTAAAATGTCATCAATAGGAATTTTCTGTGACTTGCTCAAAGCATTTGATTGTGTGAACCATGACATTATGTTACAGAAATTACAATTCTATGGTATAAATGGAAGAGCATATGAGTGGTTTGTCATACCTACAGAACAGGAAACAAAAAGTTTCTTTATATGGGTGAAGTGATTGAAATACGTTTGCCACTTCATCTACCTGGGATGAAATTACATTAGATGTTCCACAGGGTTCAATCATGGGTCCCTTTCTATTCTTGAGATATGTGAACGACCTCCCTTCTTATCTGAAACAAGAAGCTGAACTTATATTGTTTGCTGATGATACAAGCATCATCATTAATCCAGTAAAAGAAACTCCAATTGAAAATTATACGAATGAGGTATTTGGAAAAGTCATTAATTAGTTTTCTGCAAATGGGCTTGCTTTAAACTTTGAGAAAACACAGTACATCTAATTTTCTGCTGTAAAAATTACAATTCATTCAATAAATATAACACATCAACAGAAGTCAGTAGACAGGTTAGAGCATACTAAGTTTTTGAGTGTACATATATATGAGAATCTTAGTTGGAAAATTAATATTTTGGATCTTCTAAAGCGACTAGGTTCAGCAACTTTTGCAGTCAGAATAATTGCCAATTTTGAGGATATGGAAATTAGTAAGCTAACATACATTGCATACTATCACTCTCTGATGTCATATGGAATAATATTTTGGGGTAACTCGACACTTAGGCAAAAAGTATTCACTGCTCAAAAGAAAGTGGTTAGAATAATGTGTCGGATTCATAGTCGCACATCTTGTAGTCATGTTTTTAAAAGATTGGGAATTCTTAAAACAGCCTCACAGTACATTTACTCACTAATGAAATTTGTTCTCAACAACATGGACCAGTTTAAAAACAACAGTGACATTCATGATTATAATACCAGCAAAAAGAAAGACTTACACTATCCTTTAGTCAACAGAAAGGGGTAAAATATGCTGCTATAAAAATTTTCGACAAATTACCAGATGAAATAAAATGTCTGACAGACAGCAGTAATAGCTTCAAAAATAAATTGAAATCATATCTCCTTGATAACTCCTTCTATACCATAGATGAATTCTTGAATAGAAATAAATAAATCTATAAATATAGTACACGGATGTTGTGCCATTTAAGGGAATGGGGTAAATAAAAGAAATATTAATCTTTAACACTGTACTGTAATATATCTATATTAAAAAAAAAAACCTTGTTTCATATGTGGATTTCTTGTGCACTTGAGACGTTCCACATCATATCGTCTACCGTACCTTGCGACTGATCAATGGGACACGCAAGCAACTAACTAACCAACTAAATGACGCTATATAGCAGAGGATTATACAGCAGCAGGAGGGCATAGGATCAGCCATTGCGCCTGATCGCGGAATTACTTTTTATTTTTATTTTTTACTCCAAGGAGCACTGTCATTTGAAACTGTCTCTCACTGGCTGTTCCTTTCTGCCACCGATGAAGATATGGTCTCAACTCTGTATTGATGTGCCTGTGAGGCTGGTCCCGGCGGGGGTTCGAGTCCTCTCTCGAGCATGGGTGTGTGTTTTTGTCCTTAGGTAATTTAGGTTAAGTAGTGTGTAGTCTCTGGGACTGATGACCTTAGCAGTTAAGTCCCTTAAGATTTCACACACATTTGAACTTTTTTTTTGTACTGATGTGCGTGTAAGAGGGCATAAATTAAGCTTTGGTTAAATTAGTAAGATACACACCTGATTTTGTGAGCTGGCCCGATATACGAAAGGGATCACTTGAATAGCTCTATCGCTCATGCTTTGTTTTTAAAAGTAGACAGGGGAAGTAATTCATGGTTTTTATGCAAAACCAGCCCATTAGAGGAAATTAGTGTGGACCTGAATTGCATGGTGTTTGGCTGCTATAAGCACAAAAGAAAGAAGCGATTAGAGGACAACGAAACAAGCAAATGATTCTAATAAAAGCAGTTTCGGCATCCAATGGTTTCCCCGAAACAACGTATTACAGCTGAGAAGACGACCGCGGTTGCTCGTCGTCACCGATTTCGTCCACGCAAGGCTTGGCCAGATGTGAGACTACCAGAAGCGCGAGATCCATATGGCGAAGCGTTTAGAAAGAAAACAGGATTTTCGTCATGGGTCGAGTGAGGGATGACCCTTTTATGTTAGCGTAGTTTCCAGGCGGCGGTTGCCGCAGTGTAAAGAACAGATAAAACTAAGCAGTGGATCGTGGAGTCGACTCCATATTTAGAATTGTTTTTTCAATTTTTAAGTTACTTACACAGCAAGCAATCAACATCTGAGAAACTTAGGAACAGCCCTATACGAAATTTTTAACTTTTGTGATGTAACCCTGCGTGCAGGAGAACAAATATCTTCTGTTAATTGACTCGAAGGACGGCAAACAAATCCACAATTATACGACGAGATTTTTCAAGATGAAGAAGGATTACCGTCGTGCTGCATTAAAGTGGTTCCCCCCACTCCGTTAATACAACCTTGCGATGACTATTTTTATCGCTAGGTGAAGAACGTGAGCACAAACCTTCAAAACTGCTCTTATGTCATCGAGAGAGGAAAAGAAACAAATCCCAAGGATTGGATCAAAATATAGTCCATTGTACATTACCAGCTCTCCTCGCCACTATTTGGCGAAATGATGCGTTACGTGTGCTTGGGTGTCAAACTTTGGGACGAGCGTGAACTTTTTATGAATGCAAACCAAATTACGTAAAAATTCAGTGTTTGTATCGGACGCCCAGAAAATTACTGGTTCCCCAGTTTCTACCATGAATATCACCACAGCAAGAGTAATTATGAACTGTAAAATAATAATAGCATCTAATTTTATATACGAATTTCTCGTAAATACCTTACAAGCCCCTCCCGAAAAATTATTTGCAATCCCAAATTTTCCTTTCCATTTTCTTTTCGTATCATAAACATAGTATATGGGGAATTATTTACCTCCATTTGAAGTGTGAGCAACGTAAGACACGTTCATAGGATTAGGGGGACTGATGAGGTAACAGATGAGGAAGTTCTCCGGAGAATCGGCGAGGAAACGAATATATCGAACCATTGACAAGAAGCAGGCACGGGATGGATGGAGATCGGTTAAGATACCGGAGAATAATTTCCATTGTACTAGAGGGAGCAGCAGAATGTAAAAGTTGAAGAGGAAAACAGGGATTGGAAGAGATTCAGCAAATAATTGCTACTCTGAGACAAAGAAGCTGGCACCGGAGATGAATTCGTAACGGACTGCATGAAACCAGTCAGAAGACCGATGACTCAAAAAAAAGTTACGTAAAGAAGAAAAGCTAAAAAAAAAATTTCCCATAAGGACTCGAATCCGCGCCCCTTCAATTATCGTTCTGTATTCTCTCCACAACACGAAGTTCTGAAATATAGTTATTAATTACAATAAATGGAGGCTATTATGGGGGGTGCTCACTACTTCAATAACCAAGACTTTCTAATAACAATTGGACATATATTCTGATAACTTACGGACAGATTTGCATTAAACACGAGACTGTGATAAAATGGCGGCCTTCCACTAGACGAAACAAGCTAGAAAAAAAATATCACACCCAGAAAAACATTATCTCTTTCTTCTTCATCTACATTACACAGATACTATAAACAAAAGGCTGTTTGTTAAACGCATCGCTGTTTGCAAGCTTTACAGATAATAAACTACACTTTTTGATATTTTATATTCATCGCGCACACGGACGCAGTCTTTCAATAATTTATAGTTCACACGTCACTATTTTTTAACACACAAAAAAACCTTTTAATTTTTCTCGAAATGTCAATTTATGTGACGTTCCGACACAGTGGGACGAAGATTGTTGCTGGTCTGTCCCTCTTGTGGACTTCCAAGGGCTCCGTGGGATCGCATCTGCGGATACGCTCGACATTTTCATCAGACGTTCATGGCCGACCAGTGTTCTTCCGTTCGTATATGCAACCAACTTCGAACAATTTTTATGCCAGTCATAAATGTATTGGGATGCAGAGGTGTCGTCTTTCTCAGTCGAAGGCGGAATGAACATTAAACTCGAGCAACGGATTGATTTCGCGCAAATTCCAACACACAAAAAAATTTTTCTTGTGATGTAGCGCTGTTGTTAAAACTTTGAACCTTCCTCTGTCCAGTGACATACGCAATGCGTTTCTTTTTTTTATTTAAAAAAAAAAGTTTGTCTGTAATAAATGACTGAAATCTGTCCGTTCTTTTTGAATCGCGTTGTATCTATAAATTAGACAACATCTCCCTTTCTGCATAATTTTCATTTATAACTGTTCTTTGTTCAGAAGACTATGTGTGGTTCAAGAAAGAACACGTAGCGTCCAAATAGTGATCATTGTTGACGGAGAACAAACTCAGATGAACAAGAATGGCTCAAAATGGTTCAAATGGCTCTGAGCACTATGGGACTTAACTTCTGAGATCATCAGTCCCCTAGAACTTAGAACTGCATAAACCTAACTAACCTAAGGACATCACACACATCCATGCCCGAGGCAGGATTCGAACCTCCGACCGTAGCGGTCCCGCGGTTCCAGACTGAAGCGCCTAGAACCGCTCGGCCACACCGGCCGGCAAGAACAAGAATGATGAGGGAAATCTACCTTAGCCTTGTAAGTGGTATCATTCAGCTGTTCTTCTATAGAGACTTAGAAAAGCCTTAGGAAAGACATGGCTGACCTCAATCTAGATACAGGAAGCTGTTTTAATGAAGCCGTTCACAGGAACGAGTTTAGTGTCTTAATCAGTGTGTCACCTAAATTGGTAGATGTGAAACGGGATCCAGTTATAGATTAAGCACCATGTATCAACGGCTAGACTGAAAACTTTTCAACACGTTTAAAGTCTGTGTGAAAGTGTGTCTAATTAACCGCTTTCTGACTAGGAAAAGGAGACTATATACGGAATGCCACTTTCGCATTAGCTTCTGGATTTTCGACCGGAAACGTGTCCGAAAGCTGTTTTGCGGCCGCGGCCGCCGGAAGGATATAACCGGCCGCACGAACCGCGGGCACGGAAAGCTGCGACGCCGTCGCTTTTAGGATAAAGCGGGCGGACGGGCTAAGAAAGCCGACGTCTTGAACAGTGGGCGCGTTTTCTCCTGGCCACCTGTTGCAGGCGACACCTCACTCACTTGCCTGCAGGCTGCCGGCTGCGGGGGGCAAACACTTGGTGAGCCACGCACCGACCCCAAGGTCGCTTTCCCTCCGCTTGTTTACAACCTGTGTCTGCCTCGTCACCTTTACACTTTGTCTACGCTCTTCCCGTCATATCGGCCGAGAGGGCGCTGTGAGTAAGACATTGAACTCCGAGGAATGAAGCTCGAATTTGCAGTAATTCCTCCTTGTGCCACAAAGTACTCAGCATGAAGGAACAAGTAGTCTTGCTGGGTGTGGATCCAACGTCATACATCGAACATCTTCCTTTTTTATTATGGAATTAAAGCTTCCGCAAGCCATTATGCAATGCATCGGAGAGGGCTCCTTGTATAAGTATTAACGATGTTCAGCTCTATTTCAATGGTTCAAATGGCTCTAAGCACTATGGGACTTAACTTCTGAGGTCATCAGTCCCCTAGAACTTGGATCTACTTAAACCTAACTAACCTAAGGACATCACACACATCCATGCCCGAGGCAGGATTCGAACCTGCGACCGTAGCGGTCGAGCGGTTCCAGACTGAAGCGCCTACAACCGCTCGGCCACTACGGCCGGCAATTCACTGAGTGCTTCTCGCATTGTTCTCCTTAAGATCATTTTGACTTCGTTTACAAGTCTGATGAAACTCTATTTGTTTTCGTCGCAAAATTCTTGTGCTATAGAATCAAGACGCGTATTTCCCATCTGTTACAAGTTTTATAGGGACAGGCTAAAGAGTGTTGAATAACAATCTTTGATTTTACCCATTGTGACTCCACATTTTGTGCTCCACTTAAGGATGTTATCTGCGCTCAAGGTACACCGTGGTTCGCCTGAGCATACAGGTGATCGTATATGTAATTATAAATACTCGTGAAAACGTAATGTCCGATGCATATCCTGATGAATTTCCTTTTTCACTTATAACAACACATAGAGCCTGGTGTTAGCATATATATATATATATATATATATATATATATATATATATATATATATATATATATATATATATATATATAGGGTGTTTCAAAAATGACCGGTATATTTGAAACGGCAATAAAAACTAAACGAGCAGCGATAGAAATACACCGTTTGTTGCAATATGCTTGGGACAACAGTACATTTTCAGGCGGACAAACTTTCGAAATTACAGTAGTTACAATTTTCAACAACAGATGGCGCTGCAAGTGATGTGAAAGATATAGACGACAACGCAGTCTGTGGGTGCGCCATTCTGTACGTCGTCTTTCTGCTTTAAGCGTGTGCTGTTCACAACGTGCAAGTGTGCTGTGGACAACATGGTTTATTCCTTAGAACAGAGGATATTTCTGGTGTTGGAATTCCACCGCCTAGAACACAGTGTTGTTGGCAACAAGACGAAGTTTTCAATGGAGGTTTAATGTAACCAAAGGATCGAAAAGCGATACAATAAAGGATCTGTTTGAAAAATTTCAACGGACTGGGAACGTGACGGATGAACGTGCTGGAAAGGTAGGGCGACCGCGTACGGCAACCACAGAGGGCAACGCGCAGCTAGTGCAGCAGGTGATCCAACAGCGGCCTCGGGTTTCCGTTCGCCGTGTTGCAGCTGCGGTCCAAATGACGCCAACGTCCACGTATCGTCTCATGCGCCAGAGTTTACACCTCTATCCATACAAACTTCAAACGCGGCAACCCCTCGGCGCCGCTACCATTGCTGCATGAGAGACATTCGCTAACGATATAGTGCACATGATTGATGACGGCGATATGCATGTGGGCAGCATTTGGTTTACTGACGAAGCTTATTTTTACCTGGACGGCTTCGTCAATAAACAGAACTGGCGCATGTGGGGAACCGAAAAGCCCCATGTTGCAGTCCCATCGTCCCTGCATCCTCAAAAAGTACTGGTCTGGGCCGCCATTTCTTCCAAAGGAATCATTGGCCCATTTTTCAGATCCGAAACGATTACTGCATCACGCTATCTGGACATTCTTCGTGAATTTGTGGCGGTACAAACTGCCTTAGACGACACTGCGAACACCTCGTGGTTTATGCAAGATGGTGCCCGGCCACATCGCACGGCCGACCTCTTTAATTTTCTGAATGAATATTTCGATGATCGTGTGATTGCTTTGGGCTATCCGAAACATACAGGAGGCGGCGTGGATTGGCCTCCCTATTCGCCAGACATGAACCCCTGTGACTTCTTTCTGTGGGGACACTTGAAAGACCAGGTGTACCGCCAGAATCCAGAAACAATTGAACAGCTGAAGCAGTACATCTCATCTGCATGTGAAGCCATTCCGCCAGACACGTTGTCAAAGGTTTCGGGTAATTTCATTCAGAGACTACGCCATATTATTGCTACGCATGGTGGATATGTGGAAAATATCGTACTATAGAGTTTCCCAGACCGCAGCGCCATCTGTTGTTGAAAATTGTAACTACTGTAATTTCGAAAGTGTGTCTGCCTGAAAATGTACTGTTGTCCCAAGCATATTGCAACAAACGGTGTATTTCTATCGCTGCTCGTTTAGTTTGTATTGCCGTTTCAAATATACCGGTCATTTTTGAAACACCCTGTATATATATATATATATATATATATATATATATATATATATATATATATATAATATATATATATATATATATGTGTGTGTGTGTGTGTATAATCGTATGAACATTATACGTCATAATGATCGAGTGGCGTAAATTGGCCAAACGAAGAATAAAACATTTTATTTAAGTAAGACAGTCTCAGAGACACCTAATAACGTTTGAGAGATGTGATCTTAATTATAAGGGAAAGATGCAGGCAGTTTCGTGCTGCATCTGCTAGGCATATACATTGTTCTACCTCTCTTAATATTACTGCTAATACGTTAACACTTAATGAACAAGTTTATGATGACTTATTGGATCTTCTGCGTCAACTAAATCGAAAATTTACGATCTTTTGCTCACTAGGATGTGTAGGACGTGACTCTTATGTCCATTTTACACGAGAAACTAGCTTGTAATCAATTGACAACCAGTTGAGTAAATGGTTGCCGTCTACTGCGTGAGCGGGCTCGCTCTTATGATCGCGTTAGTAGCGATGCTCGATAGTTCTAGGGATAAAGGAATAGGGCTGGTTCTAAATTCGGTAGTGATGACCTCGTTGCGCATGCGCGAGCTTGTAGTTGTCTGCTGTGGTCATGTCTCTGTTGGGTGCTGAGTGTGCCGTATTGCTTTGTGATACACTTACCGCGTGGTGAGTTTTGTTTATGGTCGTTTCGTTATCACAAGGAACTTTCTCAGCAAGTGGCGTAGTGGACTTTTCGTAAATACTTTCAAGGAAGTTTGTAAATTTCATAAATAATTAGTGCAACGCTAATGTGACATAACGACTTTCGGACTGTTATGCTAGAAGCGGTGCGCTGTGTTTAGGTTTATAATTTAAACGCGCTGCGACAAGATCTTGTACGAGTTTATAGTTCGGGGCTAGTACGCATGGAGCGCTTCAGTACACTATAATCTTTTTTGTACACTTCTGTTCATCGTGTAAAAAGCTAAACCTCGGATGAGATGCTTGGGAAAATACCAGACAAGCACATGTCACCGCAGCTTGTACCAATCACATGACTCTACCAGTCTCTAGCAGATAAGATCAAATCTTTCAGTGTTACCACTGCACGGTCCATAAATTAAAATGCGTTATTCTTATTTTCAACATTTTCTCTGAAACATTATTCCACCTGAGCTAGTAACAATCGCCCTGGCCTAGCCGTAAATACTTTTGGGTTGAAATGCAGTTCTGTAAAGTCACACCATAAAACATTGGATCCTATGTTAGATAGAAAAAAATGTGAGATACGTATCAAAATTGTCTTAAAAGTCGTAGTTACACTATTAAAAACGACATGAAACGCAAGAACACTTAAAAGACACTGAAGTATGAAAAGGAAACGTAAGTAGAAAAGTATAAACCTGATGCAAGCAGTATGAAACCTGTCATGGCTGCAACGTTTAATTATTTTCATTAAAAGCAGTAACAAATGAGAGTCACGTAAGTAAACAAAATGGCACGCAGTTTACAACCTATTAGATGTAATTACACAATAAACAAGTTACTTTTTGAGTACGTTTTTGTACAATTTTTCCATTAAACAATGACAAAGGTCAAGAACTGAAGAAATGTTGCCATTGTTGAATAGATTAGATGTTCGTTTCATTGCAGTAGATACATAATGAGGAGATTCTCAAGGATACATCTTCTGACGGTTTTGATGCGGCCCGCCAAGAATTCCTCTCCTGTGCCAACCTCTTCACCTCAGAATACTTGCAACCTACGTCCTCAATTATTTGCTAGACATATTCCAATCTGTGTCTTCCTCTACTGCTTTTGCCCTATATACACTCCTGGAAATTGAAATAAGAACACCGTGAATTCATTGTCCCAGGAAGGGGAAACTTTATTGACACATTCCTGGGGTCAGATACATCACATGATCACACTGACAGAACCACAGGCACATAGACACAGGCAACAGAGCATGCACAATGTCGGCACTAGTACAGTGTATATCCACATTTCGCAGCAATGCAGGCTGCTATTCTCCCATGGAGACGATCGTAGAGATGCTGGATGTAGTCCTGTGGAACGGCTTGCCATGCCATTTCCACCTGGCGCCTCAGTTGGACCAGCGTTCGTGCTGGACGTGCAGACCGCGTGAGACGACGCTTCATCCAGTCCCAAACATGCTCAATGGGGGACAGATCCGGAGATGTTGCTGGCCAGGGTAGTTGACTTACACCTTCTAGAGCACGTTGGGTGGCACGGGATACATGCGGACGTGCATTGTCCTGTTGGAACAGCAAGTTCCCTTGCCGGTCTAGGAATGGTAGAACGATGGGTTCGATGACGGTTTGGATGTACCGTGCACTATTCAGTGTCCCCTCGACGATCACCAGTGGTGTACGGCCAGTGTAGGAGATCGCTCCCCACACCATGATGCCGGGTGTTGGCCCTGTGTGCCTCGGTCGTATGCAGTCCTGATTGTGGCGCTCACCTGCACGGCGCCAAACACGCATACGACCATCATTGGCACCAAGGCAGAAGCGACTCTCATCGCTGAAGACGACACGTCTCCATTCGTCCCTCCATTCACGCCTGTCGCGACACCACTGGAGGCGGGCTGCACGATGTTGGGGCGTGAGCGGAAGACGGCCTAACGGTGTGCGGGACCGTAGCCCAGCTTCATGGAGACGGTTGCGAATGGTCCTCGCCGATACCCCAGGAGCAACAGTGTCCCTAATTTGCTGGGAAGTGGCGGTGCGGTCCCCTACGGCACTGCGTAGGATCCTACGGTCTTGGCGTGCATCGGCCGGCCGAAGTGGCCGTGCGGTTAAAGGCGCTGCAGTCTGGAACCGCAAGACCGCTACGGTCGCAGGTTCGAATCCTGCCTCGGGCATGGATGTTTGTGATGTCCTTAGGTTAGTTAGGTTTAACTAGTTCTAAGTTCTAGGGGACTAATGACCTCAGCAGTTGAGTCCCATAGTGCTCAGAGCCATTTCAACCATTTGGCGTGCATCCGTGCGTCGCTGCGGTCCGGTCCCAGGTCGACGGGCACGTGCACCTTCCGCCGACCACTGGCGACAACATCGATGTACTGTGGAGACCTCACGCCCCACGTGTTGAGCAATTCGGCGGTACGTCCACCCGGCCTCCCGCATGCCCACTATACGCCCTCGCTCAAAGTCCGTCAACTGCACATACGGTTCACGTCCACGCTGTCGCGGCATGCTACCAGTGTTAAAGACTGCGATGGAGCTCCGTATGCCACGGCAAACTGTCTGACACTGACGGCGGCGGTGCACAAATGCTGCGCAGCTAGCGCCATTCGACGGCCAACACCGCCGTTCCTGGTGTGTCCGCTGTGCCGTGCGTGTGATCATTGCTTGTACAGCCCTCTCGCAGTGTCCGGAGCAAGTATGGTGGGTCTGACACACCGGTGTCAATGTGTTCTTTTTTCCATTTCCAGGAGTGTAGTTCCTTCTAGTAATATGGAAGTTATTCCCTCATGTCTTAACAGATGTCCTACCAACCTGTCCCTTCTCCTTATCAGTGTTTTCCATATATACCTTTCCTCTCCGTCTCTGCACAGAACCTCCTCATTCCGAGGCTTATCAGCCCACCTAACTTTCAACATTCGTCTGTAGCACCACGTCTCAAACGCTTCGATTCTCTTCTGTTCCGGTTTTCCAACAGTCCATATTTCACTACCATGCAATGCTGTACTCCAGACGTACATTCGCAGAAATTTCGTCCTCAAATCAAAGCCTACGTTTGATACTAGTAGACTTCCCTTGTCCAGGGATGCCCTCTTTGCCATTGCTAGCCTGCTTTTGGTGTCCTCCTTTCTCCGTCTGTCATTGGTTATTTTACTGCCCAGGTAACAGTATTCCTTAACTTCATCTACTTCGTGACCATTAAACCTCATGTTAAGTATCTCACTGTTCTCATTTCTGCTACTCCTCATTACTTTCGTCTTTCTTCGATTTACTCTCAATCCATATTCTGTACTTATTAGATTGTTTATTACATCCAACAGATCATGTAATTCTTCTTCACTGTCACTCAAGATACCAGTGTCATCAGCGAATCGTATCATTGATATCTTTTCACTTCGAATTTTAATTGCACTCCTGAACCTTTCTTTTATTTCCATCATTGCATCTTCGATGTACAGATTGAACAGTAGGGGCGAAAGACTACATCCATATCTTACACCCTTTTTAATCCGAACACTTCCTTCTTGGTCGTCCACTCTTATTATTCCCTCTTGGCTCTTGTACATATTGTACATTACCCATCTCTCCCTGTAACTTACCCCTATTTTTCTCAGAATTTCGACCATCTTGTGCCATTTTACATTGTCGAACGCTTTTTCCAGGCCGACAAATCCTATGAACGTTCTTGATTTTTCTTTAGTCTTTCTTCAATTACCAGCCGCAACGTCAGAATTTCCTGTCTGTTTTTTCTAAAGCCAAACTGATCGCCATCTACCACATCCTCAATTTTCTTTTCCATTCTTCTGTGTATTAGTCTTGTCAGCAACTTGGATGCGTGTGCTGTTAAGCTGACTGTGCGATAATTCTCGCACTTGTCATCTCTTGTAGTCTTCGGAACTGTGTGGATTGTATTTATCCGAAAGTCAGATGGTATGTCGCCAGACTGATACATTCTACACACCAACCTTAATAGTCGTTTTGTTGTCACATCCCCCAATGATTTTAGTAATTCTGATGGAATGTTATCTATTCCCTCTGTCTTATTTCATCTTAAGTACTCCAAAGCTCTTTTAAATTCTAATTCTAATACTGGATCCCTATTTCTTCTAAATCGACTCCTGTTTGTTCTTTTATCACATCAGACAAATCTTCCCCCACATAGACGCTTTCTTTATACAGAAAAGCAAATATTCTAATGTAACTTCAAAAAACATTCTACCTAAATATGACTGTTCTGCTTTGTATCACATCACCGCCTGCACGTAATGCAGTAATGTAACATGTAACTTTTTCTTCCGTCGAACAAGAGAAGCGGATGGGTGTGTCAGTGAAATCAGCATAATGCTATGTTGATCACCGACTACGGCGTCACCGTCGTAACCTTGAAAGTGATGCTTCGGCAGCGTGGTTCACTGACAGCGGTGAATGTTCACTTTTTGGGTCAGCAAAACGTTGTGACGCAGGCATCCAGTACACTTGGGTCACGTTGTCAACATGTAAACACAAAGACATTAAACGACAGTACCACCGAACAGCGAAACCCATGCGTCACATAGTAGTGTCCACAACCGGGATTGGCCTATTGTTAGAAAAAATACAATGTTTCGGCATAACCGATGACTCAGCACTGAGTCAATTATGTATGACCACAGAAAACGACGATTATCTGGTGCAGCGCTTCGAAAAACAGCACACAAAAATGTAAATCACTTCAATGAAGGTATCAATCCTCAGTCTAATTGTGCTTTCACCGAAACTACCTTTCATCAGTCGGATTACGTCCTGTCAAAAGTAACGGAATAAAAACAATAATGCTTACAAATCAGGGTTAAATCACTGTTATTTTCCTCTGTTATGCATCCCAAACCCAATGTCCGTCTCTCGTCAATACATTTAATGTATTGCCCTTGTGAGGCAAACTGAGGAGCTTCTTGATTGAGAAGTAGCGGCTAAACTGACATGCGGCGGGGACAACGGAGTGCTGACCACATGCTCCTCCATATCCGTATCCAGTGACGCCCCTGGGCTGACGAAGACACGGCGGCCGGTCGCTACCGTTGGGTCTTCATGGCCTTTTCGGGCGAAGTTAAGTTTTTAAGGGACCGTAGACCTCAGTACCTGACAAATTTCAACGTGATATCTATAACCATTTCTGAGAAAAACGGGTCTTAACAGACGGATACACAGATGGACAATAAATGACAAAAAAATTACGTGATATAGTTACAGATTAACACCTTTCGAATTTTCAGCTTTATTTGTGCTGTGAAATCTTGGTTCTCATTTAATTTAATGACTGTAGCTCATTGGAAAGTACCCTATACGTTTTGACGAGTAACTTTGCCGGTATCGAAATATATGACACAAATCGTCCTATCTTTTGTCTGCAGCGACTTAGAAGCTTAGTTTTTCACACCGCCAAGGGACCGTATAGTGTAGTACGTGGCAAAACTTTAAGCTTGATACCCATACCCGTTCCTGGGAAAAGGGGGTTTTATCCGTCGGTCAGGCGGACAAACAGACAGACACGGTGATTCTATAAGTATACCGCTTTTATCCGTTAAGGTACGGAACCCTGTGAAAGCACCTCATTAGGTTTTCTTATTCTGCCACGTCTACCAACGAATGCCGGACATTTGCCACGCCGGACATTTGCCACGCCGGACATTTGCCACACTAGCCCCTTCGCCAGGTAGCTTGAGAAGCGATCCCTCAGGTAAGGGACGCCCTTCCTCGTACTTCTTCTGTCCGCTTTCAAACCGCCGTCTCCACATCTTACTCGATACAACCAGTACGTAAGGGACGTTGTTCTTCGACATCTTGGCCAAATACAGAGCTTCTTTTTCGAAATCGAAATATTTATAACTTTTGGAAAACGAGAGCAATGCTGACGATTATGTCGGTATGTAATTAGTTTTGCCAAGTATAAATATAGATTCCTCTGTCTGTTCGGTAGCTTTCTTTCACACTTACTGATTGCGATAGAAACAGTCCATCGCCATTGGAGCAACAAGGAAGGAACGATGTAAAGAGAACGCGAATGTACGCTAATCATTTCTTTTTTATCACTGCATCTGTGCCTACTTTAATTACTACAACTGCATGCCCAAAAGACAACAAGGAAATAAGAAATGGGTATGTGAATGTTTGAAAAAAAAACAACGACATACTCCATATTAACTTACTCTCTAAAATGCGACATCCCTTGCGGCGAAACATTAGTTAATAAAGTGTAGCGGGACAATGTTCAAAACATGACTGAAAATACGTTCACTTAATAGAGATAAGAACATCTATGATTGACATGTCATCTGAAGTCGACGTACAATTTTAAAATGTTAGAAATAAGGAAATGAACTAATACAGAGTGCTATGCTTGTAACGTACGTCGTTGTTCTACATTGTTTAGCTCTGGTATTTACAGGCTCACAGAGAAAGCATCCTAGGTTTTGGAGGGAAAAGCCGTAATTTTAATGACCTGCACTACAAGAGAAACAAGAAGCACAACTTAAGGAAAAATAATGTAGTGTGTGTTTCAGCTCACAAGCAACATCGAAGCAGATAGTTCCTGTGACTTAGTATGGGCAGAGGTTATATACGACAACCGGAATAAATTAATAACTGGCTTCTTTTACCGACCCCCGATCTCAGATGAAACAGTTGCTGAACAGTTCAAAGAAACCTCGAGTCTCATCACAAATAGGTACGCTACTCATACAATTATGGTTGGCGGTGACTTCAATCTACCTTCCGTATGTTGACAAAAATACATTTTCAGACGCTATTGTAGATAGAAAACAACTTCCGTAATTGTTCTAAATGCTTTTTTTAAAATTATTTTGAAGAATTAGTTCACGAGCCCATTCAAATTGTAAATGGTTACGAAAACACACTTGATCTCTTAGCCACAAATAATCCTGAGCATCACGACGGATACAGGGATTAGTGAACACACAGTCGTAGCGAGTCTCAATTCCGTAACAAAGAAATTCACCAAAACTGAAAGCGAAATGTATCTATTTATAAAATCAGCTAAAAATTCGGTTGACGTCTTTCTAAGAGACAGTCTCCAATCTTTCCAAACTATGTAAGTGAAGACCATATGTGGCTTCAGTTGAAAGAAACAGTATCAACAGCACTCGAGAGATTCATACCAAATAAATTAATAAGAGACGGAACTTATCCCCCATGGTACACAAAACACGACAGAAAGCTGCTGCAGGAGCACCGAAAAAGGTACGTATAATTTGGACGAACGCAAAATCTCCAAGACTGGCGAAGTCTTACTGAGGCTCGAAATTTGGTGCGGATTTCAATGCGAGATGCATTTAATAGTTTCCACAACGAAACTCTCTCTAGACTTGTGGCGGAAAATCCAAGCAGATTCTGGTTCTATGTTAAGTAAACCAGCGGAAAGGCTCAGTAAGCGATGGGGGGAGGAGGAGGAGGAGGGGGAGACAAGGGATCCAACCCTTCGGATCATGTCAAATCGTGGCAAATGTCCGGCGTCGCAAATGTCCGGCGTGGCAAATGTCCGCACACCGTACCAACAGGTATGCCGAAGAGGCTGCGCATGTTCTGGTAGCTGCGCCATGACTTTCTGCAGGCGCGAATTATGCAGGTATGAGGAGGTCGTAAATACGAGGCGCTAATGAAAGTGAGCGGCGGGCCGCGCCGTCCTTCGAGCTGGTGCGTCGACGTCGGCGTCACCTGTGCTCGTGCGTGAGGCGCCGCAGCGGTCAAGGTGAGCGCGTAGCACGCAAGCGAGCCAGCTGCCGGAGCGGTTTCTCCCGATAGCCAGACGCCGGAAAACGTGCTCCCCGGGGCGTCTCTCAAGTACGCTCCGTGCCACGTGCTCCGCGGCGAGCGTGCTCACACACCTGTTCCCCAGCACTTCTATACACCAAGGACGTGATTACATTCTGAAAACAATGTGGACAGCAAGCTCGCTCCAACACTTCTTCCTCACTACTTTTATACACCTGAAATGGAATTACACTCTTAAAGCCTTTTGGATAGCAAGTTTTGTATTTGCGTGATTCACTCTTCCATTGTCGTCCTTTGTAACAGTCTTAAATATTTCCACTGATCTCATCCACTTCATTTAATAGTTCTGCAAAACACACTAAAATGATTTGTGCTATTCTTGCCTTCATACTCATCTGTCAAGTTTTCTCTCTAGTGTTCCTCCTCGTGCTACGATAATTACTGATAAATGGCGAAGGATATGTCTCATCGACATCTACATCTACATCCATACTCCGAAGCCACCTGACGGTGCGTGGTAGAGGGTACCTCGAGTACCTTTATCGGTTCTCCCTTCTAATCCAGTCTCATATTGTTCATGGAAAGAAAGATTGTCGGCATGCCTCTGTGTGGGCTCTAATCTCTCTGATTTTACCCTTATGGTCTCTTAGCGAGGTATACGTAGGAGGGAACAATATACTGATTGACTCTTCGGTGAAGGTATGTTCTCGAAACTTCAACAAAAGTCCTTACCGAGCTACTGAGCGTCTCTCCTGCAGAGTCTTCCACTGGAGTCTTATCAATCATCTCCGTAACGCTTTCGAGATTACTAAATGATCCTGTAACAAAGCGCGCTGCTCTCCGTTGGATCTTCTCTATCTCTTCCATCAACCCTATCTGGTACGGATCCCACACTGGTGAGCAATATTCAAGCAGTGGGCGAACAAGTGTACTGTAACCTAGTTCCTTTGTTTTCGGATTGCCTTTCCTTGGGATTCTTCCAATGAATCTCAGTCTGGCATCTGCTTTACCGACGATTAATTTCATATGATCATTTCATTTTTAATCACTCCTAATGCGTACTCCCAGATAATTTATGGAATTAACTGCTTCCAGCTGCTGACCTGCTATATAGTAGCTAAATGATAAAGGATCCTTCTTTCTACGTATTCGCAGCACATTACACTTGTCTACATTGAGATTCAATTGCCATTTCCTGCACCATGCGTCAATTCGTTGCAAATCCTCCTGCATTTCAGTACAATTTTCCATTGTTACAACCTCACGATATACTACAGCATCAACCGTAAAAAGCCTCAGTGAACTTCCGATGTTATCCACAAGGTCATTTACGTATATTGTGAATAGCAACGGTCTTACGACACTCCCCTGCAGCACATCTGAAATCACTCTCACTTAGGAAGACTTCTCTCCATTGAGAATGACATGCTGCGTTCTATTATCTAGGAACTCTTCAATCCAATCACACAATTGGTCTGATAGTCCATATGCTCTTACTTTGTTCATTAAACGACGGTGGGGAACTGTATCGAACGCCTTGCGGAAGTCAAGAAACACGGCATCTACCTGTGAACCCTTGTCTATGGCTCTCTGAGTCTCGTGGACGAATAGCGCGAGCTGGGTTTCAAACGATCGTCTTTTTCGAAACCCATGCTGATTCCTACAGAGTAGATTTCTAGTCTCCAGAAAAGTCATTATACTCGAACATAATACGTGTTCTAAAATTCTACAAGTGATCGACGTTAGAGATATAGGTCTTTAGTCCTGCACATCTGTTCGACGTCCCTTCTTGAAAACGGGGATGACCTGTGCCCTTTTCCAATGCTTTGGAACGCTACGCTCTTCTAGAGACCTACGGTACACCGCTGCAGGAAGGGGGGCAAGTTCCTTCGCGTACTCTGTGTAAAATCGAACTGGTATCCCATCAGGTCCAGCGGCCTTTCCTCTTTTGAGCGATTTTAATTGTTTTTCTATCCCTCTGTCATCTATTTCGATATCTACCATTTTGTCATATGTGCAACAATCTAGAGAAGGAATTACAGTGCAGTCTTCCTCTGTGAAACAGCTTTGGAAAAAAGACATTTAGTATTTCGGCCTTTAGTCTGTCAAACTCTGTTTCGGTACCATTTTGGTCACAGAGTGTCTGGACATTTTGCTTTGATCCACCTACCGCTCTGACATAAGACCAAAATTTCTTAGGATTTTCTGCAAAGTCAGTTGTTCCTTCTTCTGTTAAGGAATTCTTCTATCAGGATGGTGCATATGTTGGTAGCGTTTCTCCATAAGCTTAACAAACAACAGATACAAATAACAAAGATTTTAGTCATTAGTAATATATTCTCCTTCACTATTTACAATAGCCTGTCAACTATGGGGTAAGTTTTCAATTAGGTGACTGTAGTAATCATGTTGTTTTCAGGCTAAGAACTCGTCGAGCCATGTTGTGAGGGCATTTTCATCCGGAAAGGACAGAGAGCGGGAAGGAAAAAATCTGACCGAGCAAGGTCAGGTGAAGAAGGTCGTGTGGCATGGCTTGCCAACCAACTCCTGTATAGCGTTTTTTGTCCGTTACTAGAATGCGGGCGGCGTTATCGTTTCACGCAGTCTTCCTCGTCGTTTTCTTGGACTGCGTCTGCAACACGTCTCCCTTGTTGACAATAAATGTCAGCAATGTTGGTTACACCTCGAGAAAGCAATTTGAATACACCACACTGTCGCTAGAATGAAATTTGCACTCAGGAAGATTAAATGTGTGTGACGAACTGAGACTCGAACTCGGAAGTATGCTAAGCCACGTCTCCGCAGTATCCTTTTCTCCAGGAGTGTTAGTCATGCAAGTTTCGCAGCAGAGCTTCTGTGAAGGTTGGAAGATAGGAGACAAGGTACTGGCCGACGTAAAGCTGTGAGGACGGCTCGTGAGTTGCGCTTGCGTTGCTCAGTCGTTAGAGCATTTGCCCACTAAAGGCAAAGGTCCCGAGTTCCAGTCTTGTTTAGGCATACAGTTTTATTCTGCCAGGAAGTTTCATACCGTCGCTGTCCCACGAGATGCACAACATTAGTTTCTGTAGATGCGCGTAGCTCTTTGTGTGGTGAGTTGCTGCTTTATTTGGGCTCAACCATTCGTTTGTTTTCCTTATGTTAGCATAAAAACACTATTTCTCGTCACCAGTAACGATAGAAGATAGGAATGGTAGGTGTTGTTCACGAGCGAGCCAATTGATGAGGAACAACCGGCCGTTGTGGCCGAGCGGTTCTAGACGCTTCAGTCTGGAAGCGCACGACCACTGCGGTCGCATGTTCGAATCCTGCCTCGGGCATGGATGTGTGTGATGTCCATAGGTTAGTTAGGTTTAAGTAGTTCTAAGTTCTAGGGGACTGATGACCTCAGATGCTAAGTCCCATAGTGCTCAGAGCCATTTGAACCATTTTTGATGAGGAACAAGCAGAGATGCTCATATGACCACCTTCTGATTTCTGTGATTTTGGCTTAGAGCATTTGGTACCCATACACCGGATGTTTGAACCTTCCTTACAGCATGTAAATTTTGCACGATGATGGAATGCTCACAGTTCATCATATTTGCCAGTTCTCGAGTACACGGACATGGATCGTTGCGGATTAATGCGTTCAAATGATCTTTATCAAACCCCGGTGCTCTTGCTGAACTTGGTGAGTCACTAATGTCAAAACGGTGCTCCTTAAAACGAGAAAACCGTTTTCTTGGCCGTGCTCTGTCCAGTGGCATTATCCCCATACACGTCCGCCCCGCTAGCTGAGTGGTCAGCGTGACAGCCTGTCAATCCTAAGGGCCCGGGTTCGATTCCCGGCTGGGCCGGAAATTTTCTGCGCTCAGGGACTGCGTGTTGTGTTGTCCTAATCATCATCATTTCATCCCCATCGACGCGCAGGTCGCCGAAGTGGCGTCAAATCGAAAGACCTGCACCAGGCGAACGGTCTACCCGACGGGAGGCCCTAGCCACACGACATTAACATTTCCATCCCCATACACGACGGAACTCAGACAGAAGAATATGTAGGAAATGTTCCGATTTTTCCACTTATCACTCCGTTTTATAGCATCCACAGCTCCACTCACTATACCCACAATTCCACTCACTATCTCTAATTGACAAAATGACAATATGTAAACTCAAAGAGCGGCATTGAGCTACAAGTACAAAAATGACACTCACTACACCCACAACTCCACTCACAATTTCCAAATTACAAAATGACAATAAGTAAACTCAAACAGCGGCATTGGCCTACAAATACAAAAATTACAATCGATAAGTGTACCCGTGGTAACCGGAACACCATATGCAAAACAAAAATGCTACGAACTTATGCACCAACCTCATATTAAGGAATTCTATAACCTGATATCACCTGTTCTATCATTTTATCAGCCGAGACGGAGCATTCGATAATGGACGCAGTTCGGAAGAACGGCAGTTCAAATCCCTGCCCGGTCACCTGGATGTAGGTTTCCTGTGGTAAATCGATCAATATATTTGTCGGGGTGCTTTCTTCGGAAAGGGCGCGGCAGATTCGCTCCCCCTTTCTCCCGCCATACGAGCTCGTGTTCCTTATCTAAAGACCTCGTCGTCGATGGGATTTTTACCATCTTCTCTTTGCACTTCTGTAATGTGTTCGTTTACTTAACCTTAGGCGCTCACCTGTAGCACCAAAAATCAAACACCTCTATCAATTCTGTATGCTGTCTTATTCTTACTACCACATTTTCATTTTCCCAATAATTGCCAACAGCTATGAATTCGTATTTTCCGTATTGCTCTTAGCTGAAAACTAAACTACTACGCGATGCCTCAGCACAGTTTAGAACATTGCTCTTAATGTTTCAAGGGTTTCTACGAAGTCTTCACTTAATATTATCCAGAGCTGTGGTGTCAAACACAGAGATCACACAACAGTTACTATCACAGATAGATCAATGAACAAGAAGGTTGAGAAGAAGTAGGAAGAAGAACTAAAAAAAGGAGGCTGTCACAATGGTTGGTTAACTGTAGATCTCCATAAGGAGAGAAAATGTTGCACTGTTACCAAACCACCGTAAACGTTACCACACCATACTTTAAATAAAGGAAGTCATAATTTATATTTTATCGGCTAGTTAATTACAGTTATGAAGTGTCCAGTGGTATGTTACACACAGAAAAGTACAAAAATTCCTTTAAATGCGAACATTTTAGGTTAGGCTTTACCGTGACTGTTATTGACATTAAATGAAACAACAAGTTTACTGTCGCCAGTCACTGTTTATTTATCTCCACGACGCGTTTCAAAGGTTTAAACCTGCTTCATCACGTGGATTCACATTTGTTAATATGACATTTGTGTGAGCGTTGTGTTACGATTTTTTGGAGGAACATGTGTCTCCAGTGGTCAAAGGTATGCCATATTTGTTTACAAAATATGACGATATAAATGTGATGTGTTATGACAGTGAAAGGAACCTGTGACAATTGGAGATAGTGCCAAAAGTTCCTCCAAAAAATCGTAACACAACACACGCACAAATGTCATATTAACAAATGTAAATCCACCTGATGATGGAGGTTTAAACCTTTGAAACGCGTCGTGGGGATAAATAAACAGTGACTGGTAACAGTAAACATGTTGCTTCATTTAATAACAAAATTTCCTGTTTCACACCCTATACTGACAATACTACATTTATGAGAACCACGAGTTGGTGCCAGCTGCAATCGTAAATTTTCGAGGGTTCAGTAATCAATGGTTAAGTATGAAGTGTTCGAGGGTTCATACACAAGAGGGAAGAAATCCTAGACACGTCGGAATGCAAAATGTGTATTATACTTTTGTACGGTAATTTTTTGTTTCAATTCAATATGCACTATAATATGTAAAGGTTTTATTAATAAATTTAGTTAAAAACACAATTCTTAACTATTGGGTGTTTATATAAACACCAGAAATCTTCGTCCAGTAGTTAAATTATGTTCTGATCATACATTGTTGTCTGTAACGTGGCCAAGAAAAGAACTTCGATCACAGAAAGAAGTAATATTAATATGAAGGAAAGAAATCCAAAAAATCTTTCAAAGAAGGCATAGAGTTCTACGTATACGCGAATGGAATACTAAGCCTTTATTAAAATAAATATATATGTATATAGGTCACTGACGATGAACCGTAAAGACAGGTATTCAGAGCTACGTCCCGAGTATGAGAACGTGAACTTTACGCAGCTGTGTACGATCTACTGAACATGTAATTTTCTTTTTACTTCGATCACGTTATGTGCTAAGTGTTGTGCTTCACTGACGTTCATACTTTCAGATTTGGAGTTGATTATTGTTAAGACGTGACAGTATATTTCGATTGTTATTTCTCATTTTTTACGTTATCTCTTCACTAATATTTAGCGTTTCCTGCAGTACTGGCCATTAAAATTGCTACACCACGAAGATGACGTTCTACAAACGCGAAATTTAACCGACAGGAAGAAGATGCTGTTATATACAAATGGTTAGCTTTTCAGAGCATTCACTCAAGGTTGGCGCCGGTGGCGACACCTACAACGTGTTGACATGAGGAAAGTTTCCAACCGATTTCTCATACACAAACAGCAGCTGACCGGCGTTGCCTGGTGAAACGTTATTGTGATGCCTCGTGTCAGGAGGAGAAACGCGTACCATCACGATTCCGATTTTGATAAAGGTCGAGTAGTAGCCCATCGCGATTGCGGTTTATCGTATCGCGACATTGCTGTTCGCATTGGTCGAGATCCAATGACTGCTAGCAAAATATGGAATCGGTGGGTTCAGGAGGGTAATACGGAACACCGTGCTGGATCCCAACGGCCTCGTATCACTAGCAATCGAGATGACAGGCATCTTACCCGCATGGCTGTAACGGATCGTGCAGCCTCGTCTCGATCCCTGAGTCAACAGATGGGGACGTTTGCAAGACAACAACCATCTGCACGAACAGTTCAACGACGTTTGAAGCAGCATGGACTATGAGCGCGGAGACCGTGGCTGCGGTCACCCTTGACTCTGAATCACAGACAGAAGAGCCTGCGATGGTGTACTCAACGACGAACGTGGGTGCACGAATGGCAAAACGTCATTTTTTCGGATGAGTCCAGGTTCTGTTTACAGCATCATGATGGTCGCATCTGTGTTTGGCGACATCGCGGTGAACGCACATTGGAAGCGTGTATTTGTCATCGCCATACTGGCGTATCACCCGGCGTGATGGTATGGGGTGCCATTGGTTACACGTCTCGGTCACGTCTTGTTCGCAGTGACGTCACTTTGAACTGCGGACGTTACATTGCAGACGTGTTACGACCCGTGGCTCTACCCTTCATTCGATCCCTGCGAAACCCTACATTTCAGCAGGACAATGCACGACCTCATATTGCAGGTCCTGTACGGGCGTTTCTGGATACAGAAAATGTTCGACTGCTGCCCTGGCCAGCACATTCTCCAGATCTCTCACCAACTGAAAACGTCTGGTCAATGGTGGCCGAGCAACTGGCTCGTCACAATACGGCAGTCACTACTCTTGATGAACTGTGGTATCGTGTTGAAGCTGCATGGGTAGCTGTACCTGTACACGCCATCCAAGCTCTGTTTGACTCAATGCCCAGGCGTATCGAGGCCGTTATTACGGCCAGAGGCGGTTGTTCTGGGTACTGATTTCTCAGGATCTATGCACCCAAATTGTGTGAAAATGTAGTCACATGTCAGTTCTAGTATAATATATCTGTCCAATGAATACCCGTTTATCATCTGCATTTCTTCTTGGTGTAGCAGTTTTAATGGCCAGTAGTGTACATATGTGTATAGGTCGCTGACGATGAACAGTAAAGACAGCTTTTCAAGCTACGCACCGAATATGAGAACGTGAACTTGTTGTACTTCATTGACGTTCATACTTTTGGATTTGGAGTTGATTATTGTTAAGACGTGACAGTATATTTAGATTGTTATTTCTTATTTTGTACGTTAGCTGTTCACTAATATTTAGCGCTTCGCCGGCCGATGTGGCCGAGCGGTTCTAGGCGCTTCAGTCTGGAACCGCAAGACCGCTACGGTCGCAGGTTCGAATCCTGCCTCGGGCATGGATGTTTGTGATGTCCTTAGGTTAGTTAGGTTTAAGTAGTTCTAAGTTCTAGGGGACTGATGACCTCAGATGTTAAGTCCCATAGTGCTCAGAGCCATTTGATCCATTTATCGCTTCCTACATTTACATCGTGCCCCGCAAGGCACCTAACGCTGTGTGGCGGGTGGTACTTCTGGTACCACTAGCCGGCTTCTTTCCCTGTTCCACTCGCGAAAGCGACGATTGTCGGCAAGTCTTTGCATTACCTCTTATGTCTCGAATTTTCTCATCGTGGTCATTTCGCGAGTTTCGTGTGGAGGAAATAGTATGTTGGCCGCCTCTTACCGGAAAGTGCTCTCTCGAAATTTCAGTGGTAAACCCACTGGAGTTTGTTGTGCATACCTGCAAGGCTCTCGGGCCAACAAAACGATCCCATAACGAAACGCACCGCTCTTCGTTGGACCTTCTCTATCTGCTCTATCAGACCTACGTATGACGTCACTTTTGAAATAGCTTCACAATTTCCTTTTTCTGCCTATTACCATTTCATTACACCGTCATTTGTAACATTGTTTTCCATATGGTTTACTGGACCATAATGTGGTCGAAGTGAAAAAATTACACGTTTCGTAGATCGTACGTAGTTGGGTAAATCTCACGTTTTCATGCTCGGTACGTAGGTCTGAACAACTGTCTTCACTACTCATCATCAGTGACCTACGCAGTTATATATTTACATTAATAAATGCTCGAAGTTCCACTCACGTATACGTAGAACTTCATGCCTTCTCTTAAAGTCATAATATTGCAACAATTTTTGGATTCCTTTCTTTTGTAGTAATATTTCTTCTTTCTGTGGTCGAAGTTCTTTCCTTGACTGCGTTTGCCAACTATTATGTAATAAGGAAATGTGGTTGTGCCTTGAGCAAACGCCATTTTTCTGGTTTTACCATCCATACATGTTTCGGAGAAATTTCTCGGCCATCTACGGGTTTCATTTATTCTCTGTTCAAAAATACGCAAAGAATTTATGCATTATGATATTTATGAGTGTTTCGAGATACTAGTTGATGTGAAGGTCGATGGCAGCATGTCATGACGTCACACAAATGTAGCATGCTTTTCGATCGGTACCCCCGGGATTTGCAGATCGATTTTAGAGACTAGGACGAGTGGGGTGGTTGTAGGAATCTGGAACATTCTATAATAATTAGTACTGGAATACTTTAGTAAATAACTTTCACTTTACTTTGTCCTGCTACTGCACTCCAAGAACATAACTAATAACAACTATCGTTCTTCAATACAAATGAGTCACTAACAAACATTAACTGGATTATACAACACGCAAGATAACAAAATTATGTTATTACGTGCGTAATACATGCGCGAACTAGATACTACGAACCTAGCGAGCTGAAGGCTATTGTAATCTGACTTCGCTCACAACCTGTAGCTGACTCAGCCGGCGCGATCTGCAAGTCTCTGTCTGTGCCATACAGCGAATCCTTGCAAGTGCTGGACCGCTATCGATTATCGCAACCTCTAGCGTGGTGTCTAACGTTGACACCACACTAGTATTTATGCTACTATAAGTATTGACAGAAACAGTAACATGAAAAGTAAGTACCTACCTTACATTTATTATACTGGTGTTCAGAATTCTGTTGGTATTTGCAAACCAGTTACAATTATTGCCTTCCAGTAGCCCATCTGCAAATAATAAGCGTTTATCGCTGTTTCGTTCTTAAATTCCTCACATTTTTAGGCCTAATATGACATTACCGGCTTTTTGCTTTACTATAGCCCTACAATTGTTGTGTTATGTTGTTTTATAAACAAAGTTTCGCTACCAGAATGAGATTTTCACTCTGCAGCGGAGTGTGCGCTGATATGAAACTTCCTGGCAGATTAAAACTGTGTGCCCGACCGAGACTCGAACTCGAGTTCGAGTCTCGGTCGGGCACACAGTTTTAATCTGCCAGGAAGTTTCAAAGTTTCGCTATTTCACTCTCTGGCTAGCATATTTTAGGTAACAATAGCATTTTTCGGAAAATGTGAAGAAATGTATGCTGATTGCGATTAGCTTTTATAAAATGTTGGTTGAGGAGGGGGAGCAGACTATGTATGTGTTTATTTACTTGTCGCAGATCTCGCGTTTTCGTCCTTCTACAGTGTGTCTGGATAGAGTTTCCAACATGTTTGATGCACACTTGTTCCACCATCTAGTTCTGGGTGTCCTGGGCGGGAATTTTGAATTTTGCAGCGTCGTTAGGTTTGGAGTGTGCGCCTTCGTGTGTGTGTGCATGTTTTCACTTATTTAATTGTAGACAGTTTTTTTTTTATTTTTTGTTCTCTGTTCCAATATTTTTTATTTTGTCTTCAATCGTTACTCATTCCAAGTAAATGTAATTCCAGAGATCTTCAGAACCCTTTAGTGAAGGAACTAGACTCCAATAAAAAATGTGCTGTTTATTAAACTGAGCGGAAAGAGTGAACTACTTCTTATAGTCCTTGTCTTTACACGGAAATTTCACGGGGTCAGCATTTTCTACATCTACATCCATCTATATCCATACTCCGAAAGGCACCTGACAGTGTGTGGCGGAGGGTACCTTGAGTACCTCTATCGGTTTTCCCTTAATCTGGATTTGGGAATGTTAATGACGGAGCATGGCCGGATGCCACCCTCAAAATGACAACTCATCAACCGGAAGAGTTTCAACTAACGAAACAGATCGTAACACAAAAAATGTAATAAAATACAACATCGTTGTATTTTTACAGTTATTAACAGCTGTGGTGCTCAAGATGATCAAAAACTAAAATGTTAGACCGTGTTCGAAATGTTTGTGGATGGTGTAAACGAGGCGAGACGGGGATATCAACCCGGTATTGAACTAATCGGATGTGGAAAACCGCCTAAATACCACATCCAGGCTAGCCAATACCCTAACGCTCGTCGTTAATGCGCGAGCTGGATTGGACTCAGAGCCGGTGCGCCTCGCCGAATACCAGAAGCGGCGTGCTAACGCTTGCTGCTATGCGGGTCGGTTGACAGAGCCTTCTAATTTTGGAGATTACAAATCAGTCCACTTTCCACAAAAAAACGGACAGAAATACAAAAAACAGCATCTAATTTATACTGCCATATTAAGCATAGGACACAGCTTAGCCACATAAGCTGCATATTACACGTGATGAAAAGTTATCAGCAAGTCACTGCATTCAGAAAATTGGCCAGGAAAATAGTTGAAAATTGATAAACATGGTCACGACATTAATGTATGTTACTGAAAACTAAAACACCAATTTAAGTGTGATACGAAAAAGACATAATTCTATTTAGTCATGTGAGGATGACACGTAGAATACAAATCGTTGCTGTTGTTGTTGTTGTGGTCTTCAGTCCTGAGACTGGTTTGATGCAGCTCTCCAAGCTACTCTACCAGTGAAAGCTGCTTCACCTCCCAGTACGTACTGCAGCCTACATCTTTCTGAATCTGCTTAGTGTATTCATCTCTTAGTCTCCCTCTACGATTTTTACCCTCCACGCTGCCCTCCAATACTAAATTGGTGATCCATTGATGCCTCAGAACATGTCCTACCAACCAATCCCTTCTTCTAATCGAGTTCTGCCACAAACTCATCTTCTCCCCAATTCTATTCAATACCTCCTCATTATTTATGTGATCTACCAATCAAAGCTTCAGCATCCTTCTGTAGCACCACAGTTCGAAAGCTTCTATTCTCTTCTTGTCAGAACTATTTATCGTCCATGTTTCACTTCCACACTTGGCTGCACTCCATACAAATACTTTTAGAAACGACGTCCTGACACTTAAATCTATACTCGATGTTAAAAAATTTCCCTTCTTCAGAAACGCTTTCCTTACCATAACCAGTCTACATTTTATATCCTCTCTACTTCAACCATCATAAGTTATTTTGCTCCTCAAATAGCAAAACTCCTTTACTACTTTAAGTGTCTCCTTTCCTAACCTAATACCTAGCATCACCCGAGTTAACTCGACTACATTCCATGATCCTCGTTTTGCTTTTGTTGATGTTCATCTTATATCCTCCTTTCAAGACACTATCCAATCCGTTCAACTGCTCTTCCAAGTCCTTTGCTGTCTCTGACAGAATTACAATGTCATCGGCGCACCTTAAAGTTTTTATTTCTTCTCCATGTATTTTAATAGCTACTCCGAATTTTTCTTTTGTTTCCTTTACTGCTTGCTCAATATACAGATTAAATAACATGGGGGATAGGCTACAACCCTGTCTCACTCCCTTCCCAACCACTGCTTCCCTTTCGGTTCCCTCGACTCTTATAACTGCCATCTGGTTTCTGTACAAATTGTGAATAGCCTTTCGCTCCCTGTATTTTACCCGGCCACCTTTAGAATTTGAAAGAGAGTATTCCGGTCAACAATGTCAAAAGCTTTCTCTAAGTCTACAAATGCTAGAAACGTAGATTTGCCTTTTCTTAATCTAGCTTCTAAGATAAGTCGTAGGGTCAGTATTGCTTTAAGTGTTCCAATATTTCTATGGAATCCAAACTGATCTTCACCGAGGTCGGCTACTGTCTGTTTTTCCATTCGTCTGTGAAGAATTCGCGTTGGTATTTTGCAGCCGTGACTTATTAAACTGATAGCTCGGTAATTTTCACATCTGTCAATACCTGCTTTCTTTCGGATTGGAACTATTATATTCTTCTTGAATTCTGAGCGTATTTCGCCTCTCCCACACATTTTTCTCACCAGATGGTAGAGTTTTGTCAGGACTGGTTCTCCCAAGGCTGTCAGTACTTCTAATGGAATGTTGTCCTCTCCCGGGGCTTTGTTTCGACTTAGGTCTTTACGTGCTCTGTCAAACTCTTCACGCAGTATCATATCTCCCATTTCATCTTCATCTACATCCTCTTCCATTTACATGATATTGCCCTTAAGTACATCGCCCTTGTATACACCCTAAATATACTCCTTCCACCTTTCTGCTTTCCCTTCTTTGTTTAGTACTGGGTTTCCATCTGAGCTCTTGATATTCGTACAATTGGTTCTCTTTTCTCCAAAGGTCTCTTTAATTTTCCTGTAGGCAGTATCTATCTTACCCCTAGTGAGATAAGAATCTACATCCTTACATTTGTCCTCTAGCCATGCCTGCTTAGCCATTTTTGCACTTCCTGTCGATCTCATTTTTGAGACGTTTGTATTTCTTTTTGCCTGCTTCACTTACTGCATTATTATATTTTCTCCTTTCATCAATTAAACTCAATATTTCTTCTGTTACCCAAGGATTTCTACTAGCCCTCGTCTTTTTACCTACTTGACCCTCTGCTGCCTTCACTACTTCATCCCTCAAACCTACCCATTCCTCTTCTACTGTATTTCTTTCCCCCATTCCTGTCAATTGTTCCCTTATGCTCTCCCTGAAACTCTGTACAACCTCTGGTTCTTTCAGTTTATCCAGGTCCCATCTCCTTAAATTCCCACCTTTTTGCAGTTTCTTCAGTTTTAATCTACAGTTCATAACCAACAGATTGTGGCTCGAGTCCACATCTGCCCCTGGAAATGTCTTACAATTTAAAACCCGGTTCCTAAATCTCTGTCTTATCATTATATAATCTATCTGAAACCTGTCAGTATCTCCAGGCTTCTTCCATGTATACAACCTTCTTTCATGATTCTTGAACCAAGTGTTAGTTATGATTAAGTTATGCTCTGTGCAAAATTCTACCAGGCGGCTTCCTCTTTCATTTCTTACCACCAATCCATATTCATCTACTACGTTTCCTTCTCTTCCTTTTCCTACTATCGAATTACAGTCACCCATGAATATTAAATTTTCGTCTCCCTTCACTATCTGAATAAATTCTTTTATCTCATCATACATTTCTTCAATTTCTTCGTCATCTGCAGAGCTAGTTGGCATATAAACTTGTACTATTGTAGTAGGTATGGGCTTCGTGTCTATCTTGGCCACAATAAGGCGTTCACTATGCTGTTTGTAGCAGCTTACCCGCACTCCTCTTTTTGTATTCATTATTAAACGTGTTCCTACATTACCCCTATTTGATTTTGTATTTATAACCCTGTATTCACCTGACCAAAAGTCTTGTTCCTCCTGCCACCGAACTTCGCTAATTCCCACTATATCTAACTTTAACCTATCCATTTCCGTTTTAAATTTTCTAACCTACCTGCCCGATTACGTGATCTGACATTCCACGCTCCGGTCCGTAGAATGCCAGTTTTCTTTCTCCTGTTGACGACGTCCTCTTGAGTAGTCCGCGCCCGGAGATCCGAATGGGGGACTATTTTACCTCTGGAATATTTTACCCAAGAGGATGCCATCAACATTTATCCATACAGTAAAGCCACATGCCCTCGGGAAAAATTACGGCCGTAGTTTCCCCTTGCTTTCAGCCGTTCGCAGTACCAGCACAGCAAGGCCGTTTTGGTTAGTGTTTCAAGGCGAGGTCAGTCAGTCATCCAGACTGTTGCCCCTGCAACTACTGAAAAGGCTGCTGCTCCTCTTCAGGAACCACACGTGTGTCTGGCCTCTCAACAGATATCCCTCCGTTGTGGTTGCACGTACAGTACGACTATCTGTATCGCTGAGGCACGCAAGCCTCCCCACCAACGGCAAGGTCTATGGTTCATGGGGGGAGGATACAAATTGTAACGTGTAACGTTTTAATGTAGTATTGTATATCTTGTTATGATAGGCCTTGGCTGAAACTTTAACTCAATTATTTGGGGCTTATTCGCAAAATTTACATTTAAAATAAATTTGTACTAACTAGGACAATATTTCATATTGAAGTCAGTGTTAGCTCGTAATCGCACATGTGCTTTTCTGCCGCAAACGGCTTGTTTGCAGACCCACGTTTACTAGAACATTTTTATTTTGGTTATCGTATATTTTCAAACATGACAGTTTTCGTATGGTATATCCTTACTTACCTCTCGGACAAAGGGCCACCCAACTTTGCGAATGCTCGTTACGACCTGTCGAGTTTACCAGACTACTGCAGCATGCAAACCCAATACCAAATTAATGGGAATGACGCAATTAGAAGCAATCATCTGTGTCGCAATCTGAATGTAAAATCTTGCATCACTTTAGCAGAGAAAAGAAAAACGAACCTAATTTCTGTATGGTGGACTAGAGAATAATAATAATAAAAATGAGGCGATGAAATTACTCCAGCCTGACGCATTTCACAGTAATTTGTTAGCTTTGATCCTCACATCGGCTTCTTGTTTCTCATCAATTCTGTCGCTCACTATCAAACCCAAATATTTAATCTCATCTGCTTCTTGAAACAGATGGTTGTCAATCTGCAGGCTTTCCCGTCTTTTTGTCTCTTAATTTCTTTCAGCCCGCTTGAATTCTGCTTTCTCATTATTTACTTCTAAGCCAACTTTAAATGCCTTTTTAAAGAGCTTTCTTGCCAGTATTTTCAAAAAATGGTTCAAATGGCTCTGAGCACTATGGGACTCAACTGCCGTGGTCATAAGTCCCCTAGAACTTAGAACTACTTAAACCTAACTAACCTAAGGACAGCACACAACACCCAGCCATCACGAGGCAGAGAAAATCCCTGAACCCGCCGGGAATCGAACCCGGGAACCCGGGCGTGGGAAGCGAGAACGCTACCGCACGACCACGAGATGCGGGCCCAGTATTTTCAGGTAATCTCGATTTTCAGCAATTAATTTTACATCATCTGCAAAGACCAGAACATTCATTTCTGTTCTTATGCTAATTCTCTCTTCCACTTCACTTGCCGCATCCAATGTTTCCTGTATTACGAGGGCGGTTCAGAAAGTAACCTCCGATTGGTCACAGTGCGGGTTGTGGGGGGAGTAGCGACGCCATCTGTGCGTTCACGCACTCAACAGGTCAGTCGGCATCAAGCCGTGGTCGAGTGGACGTCGTACCTGCGCTAGTTTAGTTTTTGTGGCAGTTTGAAATGTGTGCTGCAATAGAAAACCCCGCCAAATGTGAAGTGCGTGCTGTCATAAGGTTTTTTACAGCCAAAGGATATTCTGCAGCAGCTATTCATCGTGAGCTTTGTGCCGTGTACGGACCAAGAGTTATGAGTGAAGGAGTTGTCCGTGAATGGGTACGTTTATTTAAAAGTGGACGAGAAAACGTTCATGATGAAGAGAGGAGTGGTAGACCATCATTGGTGACTGACGAACTCGTTCAGACAGTTGATGCAAAAGTTCGTGAAAATCGACGTTTCTCAATGTCGGAGTTGTCTACTGGTTTTCCACAGATTTCTAAGACTCTCTTGTACGAGATAGTGACAGCAAGATTGGGTTACCGTAAGTTCTGTGCACGATGGGTGCCCAAAATTCTTACCGACCACCACAAAACTCAAAGAATGGCCTCTGCATTAGACTTTCTGTCACGTTATGAGGACGAAGGAGAACCATTGTTAAACAGAATCGTGACCGGTGACGAAACCTGGATTAAGTACGTGAACCCTGAGACAAAAGAACAATCAAAGATGTGGGCACATTCAAATTCGCCTACCAAACCAAGAAAAGCCTCGCAAGATTTTTCTGCCAGAAAACTGATGGCAACGGTGTTTTGGGATGCCAAAGGGGTGTTGTTGGTTGAATTCATGGAACGTGGTACGACCATTAATCAAGACGTGTACTGTGAAACAATAAAAAAGTTACGACGGGCTATACAGAACAAACGCCGTGGTATGCTGACTTCCGGTATCGTTTTTTTGCACGATAACGCCCGTCCTCACTCTGCTCGCAGAACAACGGCCCTTCTTGAGTCCTTCAAGTGGGACGTTATCAACCATCCACCTTACAGCCCAGACCTGGCGCCAAGTGATTATCACCTCTTCATGCATTTGAAGAAATGGCTCGGGTCACAGCGGTTTGATGACGACGAAGAGCTCGAAGATGCGGTCACAGGCTGGCTCCAGGCACAAGCGGGTGATTTTCATGCAGAAGGAATTTCAAAGCTTGTGAAGAGATACGATAAGTGCCTCAATCGCTATGGAGACTATGTAGAAAAATAGTGCAAAGATGTAGTTGTAAGATGTATATATTAAAATATTTTTATTTAACTTGGTGTATTTTTTTAAATCAACCGAAGGTTACTTTCTGAACGGCCCTCGTATTAATTGAACGAGAGTGGTGGTACTGCATCTCCTTGCCTCACGCCTGACGATATTTTGTGGGTAATCGCACTGTTCACATGTGTGGATTTCAGTTACTACACACGCCGTGCACAAATGTTGCACTCCCAGCTTTGTGCCCTGAGCAGTCGCTTGTGACCCTAGAGTCTTGGACCAGTCCTGGCTAGGTGGACAGTACGTTACCCTGCACTGCATACACCGACGATATCGAAACCAGCGGAAAAAGGCGAGTACGTTCCTGTCTATCAAAAGACTATAACAGAAAATTGTCGTACCAGCTGCCTCATTCTACCTTCCTCACTACCTTTAAAAGTTTTCCTAAATATTTTGGCATGCGTATATACCGCGCTCACACCACTACTCCATCGCTGTAAGTCGCGAACATTCATCCAATCCTACATGCCCATACCCTTTCATTCTTTCAGCCCAACTCACTGTCATTATCTTATTGTGTCTTTGTTCCCTTTCTCACAGCCACAGTCTCCTCCGTTCTGTCTTGTTATCACTGTCTCTTCCAACTGTCGTTGTCCCCCTCTTGCTCTGTCTCTTTCTGCTGTCTCATTCATTCCTTCATGCTGCTGCTGCTGTCTCTTCTCACAGTCACTATCTCTCTCTTCCTAGCTGTCTTTGTTATTTTTATTAATCATCAATCTGCTGACTGGTTTGATTCGGCCCGCCACGAATTTATCTCTTGTCCCAATCTTTTAATCTCAGCGTAGCGCTTGCAACCTACGTCCTCAATTATCTGCTGCATGTATTCCAATCTCTGTCTTCCTCCAAAGTTTTTGCCCTCTACAGCTCCGTCTAGTACCATGGAAGTCAGTCCCTGATGTCTTAACAGATGCCGTATCATCCTGTCCCTTCTCCTTGTCAATGATTTCCACATATTCCTTTCGTCTCCGCTTCTGCGCAAGGCCTGCTCGTGCCTTACCTTATTACCACCTAATTCTCAAGATTCGTTTGTAGCACCACATCTCAGTCCATTCTCAGTAATTTCTTCTTCAAATTAAGGCCAATGATTGATACTAGTAGTCTTCTCTTGGCCAGGAATGCACTTTTTGCCAGTGCTAGTCTGCTTTTCATGTCCTCCTTGCTCCGTCCTTGGTTATTTTACTGCCTAGGTAGCAGAATTCCTTAACTTCATCTACTTCGTGACCTTCGATCCGATGTTAAGTTTCTCGCTGTTCTCATTTCCGCTACTTCTCATTACTTTCGTCTTTTTTCAACATATTCTCAATCCATATTCTGTATTCATTAGACTGTCCAGTCCTTTCAGCAGATCATGTAATTCTGCTTATGCCATCAGCGAATCCTATCATAGATATCCTCTCATCTTGAATTTTAATTCCATTGTTGAACTTTTATTTTCATCATTGTCTAGGTCGACAAATCTCATGAACGTGTCTTGATTTTTCTTTAATCTCGTTTCCATTATCAACCACAACGTCAGAATTGCCTCTCTGGTGCCTTTACCTTTCCTAAAGCGCAACTGATGATCATATATCACATCCTCAATTTTCTTTTCCATTCTTCTGTATATTCTCATATATCATTGTCATAGACTCACTATTATCACTGGCTCTCACCCACTTCCACTTTCTCCTTCTCTTCACTTCGATCCCACTGCTATCATCTCCTTCGTTCTTTCTATACTATAACCATTAGCTTCTACCTTGCAGTATTTGTTACTTTTCTGTCTCTTTCCCACCACCACTACCTCCTCCTCTCTGAGTATAAAAAGTGCGAATATGCTCTCATGTCAAAAGTTTTGGGAACATTTTAAAAGTGTTGAGAAACGTGGAATAGGGCAGCTGGTACCCCACTTTTCAGTCAGAGCCTTTTAATAAACAAGAGCATATTTGAATTTTTACACTGTTCCTCTTCTTTTCCCTGCTGCTGCTGGGCGTTACTCATGTGAAAAGAACTTAAAGGGTCAGTAAAATTTTGATGGTTTAGTCATGCGAAACTCAAATAATGCAAAACTATATAAATTTAGACCTCAGAGTGGATTTTATGTGCAGAAACACTTTGCATGTGTTTCAATACCACAACAACATGGGCTTCCCAGAACACTTCTAAAGATAATTGGGACACCTAACACCTATTTCTCCGTGTTAAGTCACTTTATAAACTACTTTATTTCCTCACATCGGATTTTAAGGGCATATTTTACTTGTACAAGTAGGGTAACTTTGAACCTCCACACCTCGGAAAAGGGTAAAGACAAGAATTTTTTTAAGGTTATTCAAGATCGGTCTTCTAAGAATATATCGTACATAATTTCAACCGTTTACTGTGCATAACCGTCTTGGAATCCTTGGCTCAGTATTGGTACTCAAAAACCATGCTTCTCGGTTTTTCTTACGAAAGTCCGTTGAACTAAATGATACCTGCATAAGTTCCTTAAGGCGTACCGTGGACCATGTTGTTGTTGTTGTTGTTGTTGCGGTCTTCAGTCCTGAGACTGGTTTGATGCAGCTCTCCATGCTACTCAATCCTGTGCAAGCTTCTTCGTCTCCCAGTACCTAATGCAACCTACATCCTTCTGAATCTACTTAGTGTATTCATCTCTTGGTCTCCTTCTACGATTTTTACCCTTCATGCTACCCTCCGATACTAAATTGGTGATCCCTTGAAGCCTCAGAACATGTCCTACAAACCGATCCCTTCTTCTAGTCAAGTTGTGCCACAAACGTCTCTTCTCCCCAATTCTATTCAGTACTTCCTCATTAGATATGTGATCTACCCATCTAATCTTCAGCATTCTTCTGTAGCACCACATTTCGAAAGCTTCTATTCTCTTCCTTTCTCAACTATTTATCGTCCACGTTTCACTTCCATACATGGCTACACCCCATACAAATACTTTCAGAAACGACTTACTGACACTTAAATCTATACTCGATGTTAAAAAATTTATCTTCTTCAGAAACGCTTTCCTTGCCATTGCCAGTCTACATTTTATATCCTCTCTACTTCGACCATCATCAGTTATTTTGCTCCCTAAATAGCAAAACTCCTTTACTACTTTAAGTGTCTCATTTCCTAATCTAATTCCCTCAGCATCACCCGACTTAATTCGACTACATTCCATGATCCTCGTTTTGCTTTTGTTGATGTTCATCTTATATCCTCCTTTCAAGACACTGTCCATTCCGTTCAACTGCTCTTCCAAGTCCTTTGCTGTCTCTGACAGAATTACAATGTCATCGGCGAACCTCAAAGTTTTTATTTCTTCTCCATGGATTTTAGTACCTACTCCAAATTTTTCTTTAGTTTACTTTACTGCTTGCTCAATATACAGATTGAATAACATCGGGGAGAGGCTACAACCCTGTCTCACTCCCTTCCCAACCACTGCTTCCCTTTCATGCCACTCGACTCTCATAACTGCCATCTGGTTTCTGTACAAATTGTAAATAGCCTTTCGCTCCCTGTATTTTACCCGGCCACCTTTAGAATTTGAAAGAGAGTATTCCAGTCAACATTGTCGAAAGCTTTCTCTAAGTCTACAAATGCTAGAAACGTAGGTTTGCCTTTTCTTAATCTAGCTTCTAAGATAAGTCGTAGGGTCAGTATTGCTTTACGTGTTCCAATATTTCTACGGAATCCAAACTGTTCTTCCCAGAGGTTGGCTTCTACCAGTTTTTCCATTCGTCTGTGAAGAATTCGCGTTAGTATTTTGCAGCTTTTACTTATTAAACTGATAGCTCGGTTATTTTCACATCTGTCAACACCTGCTTTCTTTGGGATTCTAATTATTATATTCTTCTTGAAGGCCGAGGGTATTTCTCCTCTCCCATACATTTTGCTCACCAGATGGTAGAGTTTTGTCAGGACTGGTTCTCCCTAAGCTGTCAATAGTTCTAATGGAATGTTGTCCACTCCCTAGGCTTTGTTTCGACTTAGGTCTTTATGTGCTCTTCACGCAGTATCATATCTCCCATTTCATCTTCATCTACATCCTCTTCCATTTACATGATATTGCCCTCAAGTACATCGCCCTTTTATACACCCTCTACATACTCCTTCCACCTTTCTGCTTTCCCTTCTTTATTTAGAACTGAAGTCCACATCTGCCCCTGGAAATGTCTTACAATTTAAAACCTGGTTCCTATATCTCTGTCTTACCAGTATATAGTCTATCTGATACCTTCTAGTATCTCCAGGATTCCTCCATGTATACAACCTTCTTTTATGATTCTTAAACCAAGTGTTAGTTATGATTAAGTTATGCTCTGTGCAAAATTCTACCAGACGGCTTCCTCTTTCATTTCTTACCCCCAATCCATATTCACCTACTATGTTTCGATCTCTCCCTTTTCCTACTCTCGAATTCCAGTCACCCATGACTATTAAATTTTCGTCTCCCTTCACTACCTGAATAATTTCTTTTATCTCATCATACATTTTATCGATTTCTTCATGATCTGCGGAGCTAGTTGGCATATAAATTTGTACTACTGTAGTAGGCATGGGCTTCGTGTCTGTCTTGGCCACAATAATTCGTTTACTATGCTGTTTGTAGTAGCTTACCCGCACTCCTAATTTTTATTCATTATTAAACCTACTCCTGCATTACCCCTATCTGATTTTGTATTTATAGCCCTGTATTCGCCTGACCAAAAGTCTTGTTCCTCCTGCCACCGAACTTCACTAATTCCCACTATATCTAACTTTATCCTATCCATTCCCCTTTTTAAATTTTCTAACCTACCTGCCCGATTACGTGATCTGACATTCCACGCTCCGATCCGTCGAACGCCAGTTTTCTTTCTCCTGATAACGACGTCCTCTTGAGTAGTCCCCGCCCGGAGATCCGAATGGGGGACTATTTTACCTCTGGAACATTTTACCCAAAAGGACACCATCATCATTTAACCATGGAGTAAATGCCCTCGGGAAAAATTACGGCTGTAGTTTTCCCCTGCTTTCAGCCGTACGCAGTAGCAGCACAGCAAGACCGTTTTGGTTAGTGTTACAAGGCCAGATCAGTCAATCATCCAGACTGTTGCCCCTGCAACTACTGAAAAGGCTGCTGCCCCTCTTCAGGAACCACACGTTTGTCTGGCCTCTCAACATACACCCCTCCGTTGTGGTTGCACCTACGGCACGGCCATCTGTATCGCTGAGGCACGCAAGCCTCCCCACCAACGGCAAGGTCCATGGTTCAAGGGACATATTTGAATTTTTTACACTGGTTCTCATCTTTTCCCTGCTACTGTTGGGCGTATTCATATTAAAAGAACTTTATGGGTCACTAAAGGTTTGATAGTTTAGTCACGTGAAACTAAAATAATGCAAAACTATATAATTTTACACCTCAAGTGGATTTTATCTGCAGAAACACTTTGTTTGTGCTTCAATACCACAACAAAATGGCGTTAGCAGAACACTGCTGATGATAATAGGGACACCTAACACGTATTTCACCGTGTTAAATCACATTATAAACTACGTTCTCACCTCACATCGGATTTTAAGTGCGAATTTTACTAGTACAAGTAGGGTAACTTGGAAGCTCCGCACCTCGGAAACGGATAAAGACAATAAAATTGTAAGGTTATTCGAGATCGGTCTCTAAAGAATATATCATACAAAATTTCAGCCATATACTGTGCATAGGCGCCCTGGAATCCGTGGCTCGGTATTGGTACTCAAAAACCATGGTTCTCGGTTTTTTTCACGAACGGCCATTGAACTAAATGATACCTCCATAAGTTCCTTAAGACGCACTGTAGACCATATCTAACGGCAAAAAGAACCAGTGGATTTGCTCCCATTGCTTAAGCTGGAGGAAATGTGTACTACTGCCACGCGATTCTAGACGCTGCAGTCCGGAACCGCGCGACTGCTACGGTCGCAGGTTCGAATCCTGCCTCGGGCATGGATGTGTGTGATGTCCTTAGGTTAGTTAGGTTTAAGTAGTTCTAAGTTCTAGGGGACTGATGACCTCAGATGTTAAGTCCCATAGTGCTCAGAGCTATTATTTTAAATGTGTACTACTCAGACGTTGATCCCATATTACAGGACAGTTACCGTAGGGCAATTCTTCTGGTTGGGTACACAAATGGTCCCCAGCCCAAGGGTTATCCAAAGCACTTGATCCTACCTAACTATCACCAATAGAATCCGAGGGATGAGCCGTGGGGGAAAATCCCGTATTTATGCACGGCTCTTTGGAACATACACTTCTGTCCATTAAAATTGCTACACCACGAAGATGACGTGCTACAGACGCGAAACTTAACCGACAGGAAGAAGATGCTGTGATATGAAAATGATTAGCTTTTCAGAGCATTCACACAAGGTTGGCGCCGGTGGCAACTCCTACAACGTGCTGACATGAGGAAAGTTTCCAACCGATTTCTCATACACAAACAGCAGTTGACCGGCGTTGCCTGGTGAAACGTTGTTGTGATGCCTCGTGTAAGGAGGAGAAATGCGTACCGTCACGTTTCCGACTTTGATAAAGGTCGTATTGTAGCCTATCGCGATTGCGGTTTATCGTATCGCAACATTGCTGCTCGGGTTGGTCGAGATCCAATACCTGTTAGCAGAATATGGAATCGGTGGGTTCAGGAGGGTAATACGGAACGCCGTGCTGGATCCCAACGGCATCGTATCACTAGCAGTCGAGATGACAGGCATCTTATCCGCATGGCTGTAGCGGATCGTGCAGCCACGTCTCGATCCCTGAGTCAACAGATGGGGACGTTTGCAAGACAACAACCATCTGCACGAACAGTTCGACGACGATGTTTGCAGCAGCATGCACTATCAGCTCGGAGACCATGTCTGCGGTTACCCTTGACGCTGCATCACAGACAGGAGCGCTTGCGATGGTGTAATCAACGTCGAACCTGGTTGCACGAATGGCAAAACGTCATTTTTTCGGATGAATCCAGGTTCTGGTTACAGCATCATGATGGTCGCATCCGTGTTTGGCGACATCGCGGTGAACGCACATTGGAAGCGTGTATTCGTCGTCGCCATACTGGCGTATGACGCGGTGTGATGGTATGGGGTGCCATCGGTTACACGTCTCGGTCACCTCTTGTTCGCATTGACGTCACTTTGAACAGTGGACGTCAAATTTCAGATGTGTTACGACCCGTGGCTTTACCCTTCATTCGATCCCTGCGAAACCCTACATTTCAGCAGGACAATGAACGACCGCATGTTGCAGTTTCTGTACGGGCGTTTCTGGATACAGAAAATGTTCGACTGCTGCCCTGGCCAGCACATTGTCCAGATCTCTCACCAATTGAAAACGTCTGGTCAAAGGTGGCCGAGCAACTGGCTCGTCACAATACTCCAGTCACTACTCTTGATGAACTGTCGTATCGTGTTGAAGCTGCATGGGCAGCTGTACCTGTACACGCCATCCAAGCTCTGTTTGACTCATTGCCGAGGCGTATCAAGGCCGTTATTACGGCCAGAGGTGGTTTTTCTCGGTACTGATTTCTCAGGATCTATGCACCCAAATTGCGTGAAAATGTAATCACATGTCAGTTCTAGTAATATATATTTGTCCAATGAATACCCGTTTCTCATCTGCATTTCTTCTAGCAATTTTAATGGCCGGTAGTGTAATTTGTAGGGCATGCTGTCACATGCTTGCCGATTACGCCAAATATTTGCGACGCTTCGTCTGTGAGGCGGCTGTTAGCTGAGATGAGCCAGTAGCTGCAGCAACGCAGAAGAGGCGAGTGGCCACGCAGTCTTTTTGCCGGAGGTGGTTACCACCGTCGTGTCCCGTCCCGGTTTCACCGCGCCCGCTCCTTTGTTGCGGCCACGCCGCTCCAATTGCGACCAGTCGCCTCCTCCGGTAATTGCAACAAGTTCCTAAAGAGGGCGCGGCCGACACCTCTCGCTGCCGAAGGGAGAAAGTCGCTCCACTCTTTATATTACCAGTTCTCATACACAAGTTGTTATAGGCAAGGGGTTGGAAAAACAAAAAACTGAAGTGTAGAAATCTCCTGATCTGCAACTATACATTCACCCACCAGCTTCCTCAGTACGTAAAGACGTGGAACTTCTCTCCCCAGCTGCGAAACAATCGGGTTAACGAGAGCACAAAAGACTATTCGCTAACTCCCTAGAAAACAACACGCCTTTCAACTTCCTCATTCTTCTCAGCGTTGCCTGATCCCTCTTACTCGATAGCAGATCCGCAAGCAAAGTTCTGTCTTTGGCGACAGTTTTCCTTTCTAAAACTGTAAAATGAGCATGCGGTTTTTCGCGCCCATATTCTTAAATAAATGATTCTCTGAATTCTTGCCGCGTCCGGTTAGTCAGATTCGATCTTTCGTCGAGTTCCTCTGTTGTCATCGGCAGGAGATTTGATTTCAGTCGGCCGTTGGGTACTCTAGTTAGCCGAATTGTCATGGAGATCTCACGATGTCACAGGACTTCCATATGTTAACAAAGATTATGCTGATATCTATGACCAGCATAGAGGTACAATAACTGGGTGTGTTGCTACAGACTTGTATTGTATATTGCCTCGAAGCCGACGCCGCCATGTTTGTGGCCCTAAACATTAGCAGATTACTGTTTAAAATTGCTTCTTGTTCTTCATTTCTGTCGTGTCCACGCAACAGTCGTTTTAAACAGTCAGTATTACAGTGCTTCCGTGAATAACTTAGTGTTAGGAAGGCATTTTCAGAAGTTTTTATGGTCTTAAAGACATGTTCGATACACTAATATTACTCGCGCAAACAAAGTTGACACTCGGCGCGCTGGTTGATGGCAGCGACTGTAAATGGTAAATGCCTTTACAGTCGCTCCCATCAGCTACCACGCCAAGTGTCAACTTTGTTTGCGCGTGCAGTACTACGTATTTGGTCTCGTTAATGTAACTCCGTCTTTGTTAAAAGTTTAGAATAACCAAGAACGAGATATTTGATGTGAAAATATTTTCCCTAATACGGAATGACGAAAGTGATGTTCCATCAATGTCCTCTCCCCTAAAATGCTCAGAACATATATTGCTACGTCTGGACGGTTTGCAATATTTCGTTCTCACAGTGTTCAACTATAAAGATCTTCGAGTCGTACTGACACCAAATCTAAAGCCAAATTAGAGAAATAAAACCACTGGGATAAAAGTAAACAGCGCTACTAAAATTCATTAGAAGAGAATATCTCTTGAACTTGTCTACTTATGAACGAAATGTGATCGCTTTACACTTCAGACTATTATCAGAACGACTAGAGCACCTGAAAATGAGACAAGCTGGCATTTGTTTTTCAAAATACTTCCACCAGAAGCTAATATTTGGGGCTACTAAAATGGCGGACGTCTGTTTCAAGTTCGTGACATCGTGACAACTTCCCTTATTATACTGCCGTGATAACACGTGATTTTTATACTGCACAGAAGCCGAACTTCAGCTATCGTAACTTGCCAGCCAATCTCTTTGCTTGTCTAACTACATCATTCCTGCCACGAAATGCCACGAGAACACAAAATGAAAATAATTTTCGATTCTACCCCTACATCAGCCTATTCATCGAATATTGATATAAAGTTCAATGCCAGAAATAAGTAAAGAATTATTTATACGTAGAGACCTGTAGAAAGTTTTTTACCTAACTGCAACATGGTAGACTACGCAGATGAAAAGAATCTGCAGCCACTATGGTAGAAGAACAGTGGCAGCAATGCTGGTTTCGTTAGATGGTGATGACCCAATTGATTTTCAGCAATCTTTCGTTTTTGCTGCAGCATTGTCTACAACATGGATGACCGAATCCCGAAAGTACGTATTACATCATGAATTTCTCACATACCGCGGCCTCAATAACCTGCTTCTTCTCTGCGCAAGTCAAATATTTGTGTTGTTTTCAAGTCATTTCTACAACTACTTCATGGACTGTAGTAAGCCATGCATAGTTGAGAAAACAGAGGAGTAACGTCAGGAGTTCACGACAAAATAATTATCTGAACAACTGACGACACATTTCTAACTGTTACATAGCCGCTGACTTCGAATTATAGTGTTCGCGGGGCGGTTAAGCGTGATAGTCCCTTCGATTTATAAAGTATGAAAAAACATGTAGGAATTCCCCAGTTTATCGTTGCTTTTTTAAAGGAAGTCGTAACTAGTTCGATTTATTGAGAAATTCTTTTTAATGAGGTTTGAATCAACAAGTCGACAGGCTGTTTTGGTTATAAAAGTTGGTTTTGCTCTTAAAACTGCGAGTCCGATACGTAAACTGTCGTTCTTCATGCTGTCCAAAAATGCAAAATACCTTACAGATTTACGCCGTTGCTTCATTATTATTCCTCTTTTTTCTAGGTACTGTCTCTTCGTTGATGATCGTTGCCGCTTCAAGGGGGCAGATGCAGCTTAAATAAGCAAATATTTGACAACATTAAACAATTATGGTCTCCTACCATGGTATAGTTACAAGAATGAAAGTTGACATTCTCAAGAAAGTGGTCGTCTTATACAGGATAAAAATACAATCTAGCATTAAAAACTATTATTACTCCTTTTTAAATTATTTAAAAAAGGCGGTTGTTCAACAGTAGTACTATAGCATTTCACTCATACCTGGAGCAGTTTTAAACTTTTTAATTTTGAGTTTAGTTTACTTTACTGGCAAAATACATCTGTACAAACCAGAGCTCTGCTAGTTACATACCAGATTAAACAAAATTTTTAATCATGTTTCAAATTAAGAGTTCAGTTTTTTAAACTTTTTAAGTATTGTATTATATTTTTAACTGAAAATCTGTTCAATAGCGTAACCTGATATTGCTCATTCTGCTGATTATACATAGCCATATAGCCAAAAAATTTCACAGTTTTGTGTCCTTTAATTTTTGGTTTATTAGTGAAATGCATCAAGAAAACATGAAGTGCGGGAAACGAGCCATAAACATTGATAATGCATTTTTCGTACCGTTTTTGTTGTATTATTGTAAATCAAGCGCCACCAGTAGAATAGGTTGTCCTTTCTAATAACGACTGCTCATCTGTCTTCTCTAATCTGAGCTACTTCTTTTCCTTTTCTCTTTTGTTGCTTCTAGCTTTCTTTTCTCAGCTGACTTTATCTGCACTGTGTCCATTTGGACCAATGGAAGTCTACACAACTTTCCAGGCTCAATTCCTACTTGCTTAATTACTTCCTGTCTACCCTTCATGCCTTCACTGGATGTAATTACTGCATCATTAGTTGTGATTTTAATAATAATTTTCGAAAAGATCCAGTTTTGGGACAAACTTTCCACATTTTGCTGTTTAGTGACTCATTAACGTTTTGTGTATTAGCTCAAACACATCTTTTTTAAGAGTTTTGTGGCAAAGAAATTTTTAACCAGGCTTGATATCTTCCGCCATGTCAGGTGCTGAAGCTTTTTTCTGCCTCTAACTATTAACAGTTCTTTCTGACACAGCACGTTTATATGGACGCCATGACTCACCTCCCTTGGGACAAAAACAATTGGAAGCAGAAGGGCATTTGTGATGGCATTGGTACTCACTACTAGCGCAAGGTTGCCTGGAGGTGGAAGGACCAGGCCAAATAAGGGCTGAACATATTCGTGTAAAGATTTCTGTTAACACTTCTCAGCAAAAGTATCTTTACCAATTAGACCAACAGGACCTTGACTTATTAAAACAAAAGTGTTCCATTAAATAAAATGATTTAAGAACAATTACTGATTAAAGATAAGCAACATTACAAAATATTTGAGTGAGATCAAATAACAAAATATTATAGTATTAATTCAAATACTTTCTCTCAACTCTTCAAAAGTCATTCATGGAACATGCAGTATGAAAATTCAGATTTACGTCAAACGTTATTCTCTTTCCAAAAATTTGCAAATCTTGCTTGCCACTGGTTGCTATTGTTGAAATATTTACAGCAAATTTCAGATAGAGCAGCAAGACAGGATTTCACGAGTTGAAGTTACATAACAATCTCTTCGAAGGTTCTAAGAAACAGTCTTAAAATAGGTAGGCCACAACAGCTGTAGAATGTGTTTGTCTAAAATACAACAAATAATTGAGGTTTACTTAAAAAGGAGTTCATTAAAAGGAAGCAAGAACAATTAAAGCTTCTTGATATGAAATTTCCACACGTCGAGCAGATTGGTCTGGACGAACGGACCCGGAATTACTTAGGGCAGGCCGGATACGCTGCTCAACGCACTCCTTTTGTAAGCAGCCGGTGGGAACCCGCCCCAATGCACAAACATACAATGACAGCCTGATGAACGGAGAAGTAATTTTTAAGTAAAACGAGAAATACTTAAGACCTCAGATTACGCCTCGCCGCGTGGACTAAACATTTGTGAAAAGTCGCTAAAAGATAATGTTGTAACTGGTCAAGGAAACCACCCCTACTTACAGCTGATAGTAAAGAAATTCAGAGGCCAACCGATATTCAGCTTCAAATCACGCTACGAGGCGGTAAATACTTAAACGTCGTGAGAGACGGAAAACATAGGTGGAAAGAAGACGCGAGCGGTTGGCTGGTGAACTTCACCCACGCAGACGCAAGTTTGGCTTGGGCGTGTAACCACCAAAATACAAGCAACAAGATTTGCCCCCGTGAGGTGCATAAGCTTGCGCTCTTCAAATAACTAAAGAAAGCGACTTGGCGATTTAGTATAGAAGGGACTAGGCAAGAAAAATATTTTGGACGTCATGATTAACGACAGTGAATGTAAAATCAATTTACAAAACCCCAATAGTTATTATAACATATAACCAAATCATAACTCTATGACAATTACCAAACGAAAGCTACATTGAAGCTCCAAAGAAACTGGCATAGACATGTTGTAACATTATTGGGTTTCAGATACTTTGCATATGAGGTATTTGTCATAAAAGAAAAGGACAGCCAACGAGCTGTAGTTCAAAAAGATGCTAAGCATCATAGCGCGAGAGTAAAGAGACGAAATATTTTTATTATGTGCGCCTATACCAAGACGCGCGTCCAGCGTTTAAATACTCTAAATAAACACTATGACCCGCTGGGCGCAGATATTTAAAATCATTGCCGCAGCGTTTGATAGCAAGAAGCTGCGAAACAGAAGAAAGAACATTCTATCTTTTGTTAAGATATTTTCGAGAGACTTCATTATCCCTTCTACTTCTGGTTGCCGACATGTTAAGACGTACTACATAGCATTGCTACACTTTGTATTTTTATTTTGTGTAAAAGCTGTATGAAACAACGAACAAATGTTTCGGTAACTCGGGTGAAGATATAATGTGCTTACGCACACGCAAGGACATTTAATTTTAAGAAGGAACGGACTGACAAAGCAGCGATAATTGGACTGCGCCATGTACAAAAGAAATATCATATGTAAGTCATGTATTTATTGTGTATTTGACAATGTCTAGAAGTTTAAAGCCAATTTGTTCAAAATATATTAATATTTTAGAATGCAGTAACTTTCTGCTTATTCTTTTCTTTCACTAACCATAAATGATATTCAAATTGTATATGAGCTGTGTTACAGGTTCGCCCTTTATCGCGGTGTCTCGATTGTATTAGGGAGACCACTAATTTATTCAACTTCCAATCTGTTAATCATTCTCTTACGAAATTGCACTAATTTGCTTTCATTTCCATTTCTTATATTCAAATAGATCCCTTAGGTATTTTCATCGAAGATTCTGATTGCGTGAAGGCAATCCGGGACAAAAGGTCAATTAAGAAAACCCCTTCGCCTAATCAATCCGTACGCCTCCTGAACACAATCGAGAACCGACGAATCGGTGATCAATTAATAATCTCTCTCTCTTTTCAAGTCGTACTGAAAAACGGCCACACAGGATAGCCGTAAGTACGCAATCTAGTGTTGGGTTGCATTTTGCTAGTAAATATTACCAACCAACAGTGACAGCATCACTATTATTATTTACTAATATTTCTTATACAGAATAAGCAAGTTCCTAACATATAACGAAATCATAATTGTATGACAATTACTAAACGGAAGCTACACTGAAGCGCCAAAGAAGCTGGCATAGACATGTGTATTCAAATACAGAGATATGTAAACAGGCAGAATACGGCGCTGCGGTAGCCAATTCCTATGTAAGACAACCAGTGTCTGGCACAGTTGTTAGATAGGTTACTGCTTCTACAATGGTAGGTTATCGAGATTTAAGTGAGTTTGAACGTGGTGTTATAGTCGGCGCACGATTGATGCGAGGTAGCGCTGAAGTGGGGATTTTCCCGGACGACCGAATCACGTGTGTACTGTGAATATCAGGAATCCGGTAAAACATCAAATCTCCGACATCGCTGCCGCCGGAAAGAGATCCTGCACGAACGGCACCAACGAAGGAATCGTTCAACGTGACAGAAGTCCAACCCGTCCGCAATTGCTGCAGATTTCAATGCTGGGACATCAACAAGTGACAGCGTGCGAACCATTCAACGAAACATCATTGACAAGGGCTTTCGGAGCCGAAGGCCCACTCGTGTACCCTTGATGACCGCACGACACAAAGCTTTACGCCTCGCCTGCGCCCGTGGACACCGACAGTTGACTGTTGATGACTGAAAAAAATGTTGCCTTGCCGGGCGAATCTCGTTTCAAATTGTATCGAGCAGGTGGATGTCTGTGGGTATGGAGACAACCTCATGAATCCGTGGACCCTGCATGTCAGCAGGAGGCTGTTCAAGCCGGTGGAGGCTCTGTAATGGTGTGGAGCGTGTGCAGTTGGAGTATGCGGGACCCTTGGTACGTCTAGATACGACTCTGACAGGTGAGCATCCTGTCTGGTAACCTGGATCTATTCATGTCCATTGTGCATTCCGACGGAATTCGGCAGTTCCAGCAGGTCAAGGCGACACCACACGTACAGAATTGGTGCAGAGTGGCTCCAGGAACCCTCTTCTGAGTTTATACACTTCCGCTGACCACCAATCTCCCCAAACACGAACATTATTGGTCATGTCTGTGTTGCCTTGAAACGTGCTGTTCAGAAGAGGTCTACACGTCATCTATGTATGGACAGCCCAGCACTGCAGGATTTATGGTATCAACTCGGTCCAGCACTACTTGAGACATTAGTCGAGTCCACGCCGCGTCGTGTTACGGCGCTTCCGCGTGCTCGCGGAGGCCCTACACGAAACTAGGCATTGTATTATGGTTTCATAGGACCGACACGCTCCTCCAATTGCCTGGCCAGCCACAGAAACAGATAACAGGGAACAACAACAACAACACGAGGCTGAGCAGAATCCAATATAGAAGCAGCAGGGCACAAACAAGCGCAGTAACCGAACCAGTCACAATTATCACGCTCACGACGCGGAGGAAGATAAGTCTTTACGAATGTCACGTGGTCTCTGCACCGGTACAGAGAACTGAAAGCAGCTCACCGAACATACAAAGCCGTTGTGGGATGACAAACAGTGAACAAAGTCGGAGCCGTCAGGAGCTGTGTGGATGCCGACGAGCCACCGCCGGTCTCCAAATCTGGTTGGCCAAAGGAATAAAGTTTCCACTCCAGTTTCCGGTGCACGTCATTCCTGTCCAGAGGATGCTCAGCCACACCAACTTGGATGTCACACGAGGGACAGAACAAACAGCCGGCCCGTTGCCCTGCTGACCTGCGCTGCCCTTCCTGCTTCACTGGCTGCCTCTCTCTACCTGGAAAACGGCCTCGACGACACTCGCGGCGAACTTGTCACGGCCCCCCTTACCGCCAAAGATTGTATTCCAGGAGACGGGGTGCGAGCTATCCATCGCGCAACTGTTCAGCCATATAGCCATATAGCTGCTCTCGTTTCAATAACGGAATTTTCTCTAATTGCATTCCCATAATGTAACGTATTGTTATTAAAAATCTTATGCAAAAGTTTACGACTTACTTCACTTATGATGGCTGCAAGTATGATAAAATTAGCTCCCAAACAGATGACTACAAGTAAGAGAAATTTAGTTTAGAAACTTCATACAACAGTGTGAGAAATTTTGTGAAACGCAAAATCAGACTCGATGGCGCTTGGTTGGTTGATTGATTTGGGAGAAGGAACCAAACAGCGAGGTCATCGGTCCCACCGGATTAGGAAAAAACCTAAATCAGGATGGTCGGACACGGGTTTGAACCGTCGTACTGTAGTGGTTAATAAAAAAAATAAAAAATAAGAAGAGAAGAAAAGAAAAGGAAAAAGGTTGAAAATGTGGGAAGAAATCGTAAGTGAAAATGGTTTTTTTTTAAATCGTTAATGACCGTGAAAAAAGGGAAAGAATGAAAAGCAAATCGGACTTCGTATTACAGAAAAGCTATCGGACTTTGTTATTCGGGAAAGCTATTGTTGGGGTGGTCCTTGTGGCGTTTTTGAGCAAAAGTTAAACCAATTTCCACTACAAAAATTTTTGAAAAAAGAACAGAGAATAACAAAATGTAACTGACAGGGGGAAATGGCGTAGATAAGAGTTCATCCTTTACCAGGCTAAATGTCTTCTTTCATGCGGCGTCCAGGTCTTCAAAAATCTCCTTCATTTCTGCGTGAAAGGTCTGCTCCGAAATCTTGCAATCGTCCAGGAATCACTAATTTATACCAGTTAAAATCATCTTGATACTGTATGCAATTTAATTTACTTCGCTACTTCCATCCTCCGAATTTCTTAACAACTTCCACAATATGTCTACACATTAAAATCAGATCAAGACTAGCTAATAAGCTTTTTTAACGTCTTCATCAGATCACGTCTGCCTTAAGCTTCCGCTATCAAGAGACAATTAAGAAAACGGATAGAAAACAAAAAAAATAGTTACAATTTTAGTACTTTATCTGCCGTCGAGCGCTCATACCGCTGCGACGGGATATTTTTATCTGAGGGAACGAGTGTAGCGCGGCGAAATTCAAAGTCCCGCTACAGTACTCCCGAACGTGATCCCAGTGTGTTAACCACCGCGGCTGGGAGGGGGGGGGGGGCACGTGACTATCTACGGGCAGACGAGAGGGCGATGCTTTACTATTTAATTGATTACTAGTAAACTATTGCAGATATTGCAATAAAAAAAATAGCTCTGAGCACTATGTGACTTAACATCTGAGGTCATGAGTCCCCTAGAACTTAGAACTACTTAAACTGTGGTGTCACCGCCAGACACCACACTTGCTAGGTGGTAGCCTTTAAATCGGCCGCGGTCCGCTAGTATACGTCGGACCCGCGTGTCGCCACTATCAGTGATTGCAGACCGAGCGCCGCCACACGGCAGGTCTAGCACTCGCCCCAGTTGTACAACTGACTTTGCTAGCGATGGTTCACTGACAAAATACGCTCTCATTTGCCGAGACGATAAGTAGCATAGGCTTCAGCTACGTCATTTGCTACGACCTAGCAAGGCGCCATTACCAGTTACTATTGATATTATGAATAATGTACTGTCAAGAGCGACGTTCACCATTTATGGATTAAAGTTAAGTATTCCACCAACTACGTCCGTTTTTTCTAAATTCTAATTTCCTTGTCCTGTTCCAGACCTCACGCCAGCCTGCGTGAGCTAAAAACGCGTGCCTTTCGGCTTCCTCTATTTACAAGGTGTTGGCTCTCCTGCCAACCCACAACATAAACCTAACTAACTAAGGACATCACGCACATCCATGCCGGAGGCAGGATTCGAACCTGTGACCGTAGCGGTCGCGCGGTTTCAGACTGAAGCCCCTACAACCGTCCGGCCACTGCGGCCAGCAATATTGCAATGATTTTTTCACCAAAATGTGGAGCACACCAAAAAAATAGTTTTGAGGAATGGGTTTTTTGGAGATCTTAGACTGTTTCTGCGCCATTATGTGTGCACCACAATATAAGCGCTCCAGTTAACTTCTACCGAACGGCTGCACCCTTCGCAAACGCTGAAATGCTATCTTTGTATCTTCCACTGCGCGCCATTCGCACGCACCGAATGCGTTCGCGCTTCGGCAATACGGGACCTCTTGTCGCTCGTGCGGCCCGGCGTGGTGTACGCACATCCATTGTAAACGCTGCAGACAATACGAGATTGAAGATTCGTGCGGTTCTTGCAGCGCATGCAGCGCGTCCCAAGGAAGGAAGCAAAGGGACTGATAAAAAGTTCAGACTAGCTGCAGCGTATGTCTTATACGTATACTAACATTTGACAGTCACTGCACATGCCAGACCAAAGTCGTACCGAGGTGGTCGTGTACCACTGGGAGAACCGTCAAAGTTCAGGCCCAGCCGTGTCCACCCGTAAACTATCCTTCAACATTTTTTTCTACACAGATTTATGAGATTTTATAATTTTTAACACAGCGCAATAAAAATTAAGTACTATTGAAAAATATAACTTAAATTATGTATACTGATGAAAAATGTTGTGTGCAATAAATTACATATTGTATAAGCTTTCAAAAAATCTGGAAGTAGAACACAATATATGTATTACTGCTCATTGCAGCTACTTTATATACATATCTGTGTGATGTACAATAAATAATAGATTTTATTTGCTACTTATAACTATTTAATATGTAACAGTGCATAAATTATTAGTTACAAATAATAAGAAGGCTATAATTGGGAGATGAGAAAATGTACGTTTCGTAAGAACTGTGTTTTTATTACAATTTTACTATGCGCATCCTTGTTTGACCGAAGGAAATTCGTTGATTACGTCATTGGACCCCCCATGAACCATGGACCTTGCCGTTGGTGGGGAGGCTTGCGTGCCTCAGCGATACAGATGGCCGTACCGTAGGTGCAACCACAACGGAGGGGTATCTGTTGAGAGGCCAGACAAACATGTGGTTCCTGAAGAGGGGCAGCAGCCTTTTCAGTAGTTGCAGGGGCAACAGTCTGGATGATTGACTGATCTGGCCTTGTAACATTAACCAAAACGGCCTTGCTGTGCTGGTACTGCGAACGGCTGAAAGCAAGGGGAAACTACAGCCGTAATTTTTCCCGAGGACATGCAGCTCTACTGTATGATTAAATGATGATGGCGTCCTCTTGGGTAAAATATTCCGGAGGTAAAATAGTCCCCCATTCGGATCTCCGGGCGGGGACTACTCAAGAGGACGTTGTTATCAGGAGAAAGAAAACTGGCGTTCTACGGATCGGAGCGTGGAATGTCAGATCACTTAATCGGGCAGGTAGGTTAGAAAATTTGAAAAGGGAAATGGATAGGTTAAAGTTAGATATAGTGGGAATTAGTGAAGTTCGGTGGCAGGAGGAACAAGACTTTTGGTCAGGTGATTACAGGGTTATAAATACAAAATCAAATAGGGGTAATGCAGGAGTAGGTTTAATAATGAATAAAAAAATAGGAGTGCGGGTTAGCTACTACAAACAGCATAGTGAACGCATTATTGTGGCCAAGATAGACACAAAGCCCATGCCTACTACAGTAGTACAAGTTTATATGCCAACTAGCTCTGCAGATGATGAAGAAATAGATGAAATGTATGACGAGATAAAAGAAATTATTCAGGTAGTAAAGGGAGACGAAAATTTAATAGTCATGGGTGACTGGAATTCGTCAGTAGGAAAAGGGAGAGAAGGAAACATAGTAGGTGAATATGGATTGGGGGGAAGGAATGAAAGAGGAAGCCGCCTTGTAGAATTTTGCACAGAGCATAACTTAATCATAGCTAACACTTGGTTCAAGAATCATGAAAGGAGGCTGTATACATGGAAGAAGCCAGGAGATACTGACAGGTTTCAGATAGATTATATAATGGTAAGACAGAGATTTAGGAACCAGGTTTTAAATTGTAAGACATTTCCTGGGGCAGATGTGGATTCTGACCACAATCTATTGGTTATGAACTGCAGATTGAAACTGAAGAAACTGCAAAAAGGTGGGAATTTAAGGAGATGGGACCTGGATAAACTGAAAGAACCAGAGGATGTAGAGAGTTTCAGGGAGAGCATAAGGGGACAATTGACAGGAATGGGGGAAAGAAATACAGTAGAAGAAGAATGGGTAGCTCTGAGGGATGAAGTGGTGAAGGCAGCAGACGATCAAGTAGGTAAAAAGACGAGGGCTAATAGAAATCCTTGGGTAACAGAAGAAATATTGAATTTAATTGATGAAAGGAGAAAATATAAAAATGCAGTAAATGAAGCAGGCAAAAAGGAATACAAACGTCTCAAAAATGAAATCGACAGGAAGTGCAAAATGGCTAAGCAGGGATGGCTGGAGGACAAATGTAAGGATGTAGAGGCTTGTCTCACTAGGGGTAAGATAGATACTGCCTACAGGAAAATTAAAGAGACCTTTGGAGAGAAGAGAACCACTTGTATGAATATCAAGAGCTCAGATGGAAACCCAGTTCTAAGCAAAGAAGGGAAGGCAGAAAGGTGGAAGGAGTATATAGAGGGTTTATACAAGGGAGATGTACTCGAGGACAATATTATGGAAATGGAAGAGGATGTAGATGAAGACGAAATGGGAGATAAGATACTGCGTGAAGAGTTTGACAGAGCACTGAAAGACCTGAGTCGAAACAAGTCCCCGGGAGTAGACAACATTCCACTAGAACTACTGATGGCCTCGGGAGAGCCAGTCATGACAAAACTCTACCATCTAGTGAGCACGATGTATGAGACAGGTGAAATACCCTCAGACTTCAAGAAGAATATAATAATTCCAATCCCAAAGAAAGCAGGTGTTGACAGATGTGAAAATTACCGAACTATCAGTTTAATAAGTCACAGCTGCAAAATACTAACGCGAATTCTTTACAGACGAATGGAAAAACTGGTAGAAGCCGACCCCGGGGAAGATCAGTTTGGATTCCGTAGAAATGTTGGAACACGTGAGGCAATACTGACCTTACGGCTTATCTTGGAAGAAAGATTAAGAAAAGGCAAACCTACGTTTCTAGCATTTGTAGACTTAGAGAAAGCTTTTGACAATGTTGACTGGAATACTCTCTTTCAAATTCTGAAGGTGGCAGGGGTAAAATACAGGGAGCGAAAGGCTATTTACAATTTGTACAGAAACCAGATGGCAGTTATAAGAGTCGAGGGGCATGAAAGGGAAGCAGTGGTTGGGAAAGGAGTGAGACAGGGTTGTAGCCTCTCCCCGATGTTATTCAATCTGTATATTGAGCAAGCAGTAAAGGAAACAAAAGAAAAGTTCGGAGTAGGTATTAAAATTCATGGAGAAGAAGTAAAAACTTTGAGGTTCGCCGATGACATTGCAATTCTGTCAGAGACAGCAAAGGACTTGGAAGAGCAGTTGAACGGAATGGACAATGTCTTGAAAGGAGGATATAAGATGAACATCAACAAAAGCAAAACGAGGATAATGGAATGTAGTCAAATTAAGTCGGGTGATGCTGAGGGAATTAGATTAGGAAATGAGACACTTAAAGTAGTAAAGGAGTTTTGCTATTTAGGGAGTAAAATAACCGATGATGGTCGAAGTAGAGAGGATATAAAATGTAGACTGGCAATGGCAAGGAAAGCGTTTCTCAAGAAGAGAAATTTGTTAACATCGAGTATAGATTTAGGTGTCAGGAAGTCGTTTCTGAAAGTATTTGTATGGAGTGTAGCCATGTATGGAAGTGAAACATGGACGATAACTAGTTTGGACAAGAAGAGAATAGAAGCTTTCGAAATGTGGTGCTACAGAAGAATGCTGAAGATAAGGTGGGTAGATCACATAACTAATGAGGAGGTACTGAATAGGATTGGGGAGAAGAGGAGTTTGTGGCACAACTTGACTAAAAGAAGGGATCGGTTGGTAGGACATGTTTTGAGGCATCAAGGGATCACAACTTTAGCATTGGAGGGCAGCGTGGAGGGTAAAAATCGTAGAGGGAGACCAAGAGATGAATACACTAAGCAGATTCAGAAGGATGTAGGTTGCAGTAGGTATTGGGAGATGAAGAAGCTTGCACAGGATAGAGTAGCATGGAGAGCTCAATCAAACCAGTCTCAGGACTGAAGACCACAACAACAACAACGTCATTGGAGTCAATTTTTTACGTATTTTTTAACCATCTTTAGCTTACTAAAACTGCCTTCAGAAGTTGATGCAGTCACTGGTACATCTACACTACATTTATTCTCCGCAAGCCACCAAACGGTGTGTGGCGGAGGGCACATTACGTGCCACTGTCATTACCTCCCTTTCCTGTTCCAGTCGCATATGGTTCGCGGGAAGAACGACTGCCGGAAAGCCTCCTTGCACGCTCGAATCTCACTAATTTTACATTGGTGATCTCCTCGGGAGGTATAAGTAGGGGGAAGCAATATACTCGATACCTCATCCAGAAAGGCACCCTCTCGAATCCTGGACAGCAACCTACACCGCGATGCAGAGCGCCTCTCTTGCAGAGTCTGCCACTTGAGTTTGCTAAACATCTCCGTAACGCTATCACGCTTACCATATAACACTGTGACGAAACGCGCCGCTCTTCTTTGGATCTTCTCTATCTCCTCAGTCAACCCGATCTGGTACGGATCCCACACTGATGAGAAATACTCAAGTATAGGTCGAACGAGTGTTTTGTAAGCCACCTCCTTTTTTGAGGGACTACATTTTCTAAGGACTCTCCCAATGAATCTCAACCTGGCACCCGTCTTACCAACAATTAATTTTATATGATCATTTCACTTCAAATCGTTCCGGACGCATACTCCCAGGTATTTTACAGAAGTAACAGCTACCAGTGTTTGTTCCGCTATCAAATAATCGTACAATAAAGGATCCTTCTTTCTATGTATTCGCAATACATTACATTTGTCTATGTTAATGGTCAGTTGCCACTCCATGCACCAAGTGCGATGTCGTGACAATACCCTGTCAGACCCTTCACTTGGAAGTTGGAAGCAGCTCTTTCGTTAATTATCTGCGCTTATGAATCTGTTGTATCTGACACTAAAAAACTCTTCAGTTTTCAATTAAGATTTTCAGTGAAGACTCTGTCAGGAGTCCGATGCAATGGTGTGATATCACTGAGATCCGTTTTACATTTCACTGACTGCACTACCAAATGCTTTGAAGGTTTGCTCAAAGATTGTCGCCCCAGTACTCATTCTATATAAACAGACAAGGCTGGGAGCCTTTTGTCAAACAGAATATTTGCTTCAGCTCCCACTCGCCGACCTTTGAAATACCGCAATACAGTGGTGAAGTGGCCACAAGAACTCCATTGTTTAACATGAGCGAGCAGTGCAGAAAGCAACGGCATGAACCAAGGTACTGCTGCCACAGAAACCATGCTAGCGATAAATGTCTGTTCGTTAATAGTTGTTTCTTTATTGTGTTACCTGGACGGAATGACGCTGGACAAACGACAATACGCATTTAGTGGCGGGCTTCGGCCGTGGCTTCTTCTCGTAGACAGAAGACAGAATCGTTAGAGATAAAAGAACTCACAAACGGGGTAGGAGAAGTCTCGTATCTCTCCCGTTAATTCATTCACCATCTTTCTTTTTGCCGGTTAGTTACAGCGTTCACTCTGTGACTGTTCCCTTGAAGAGGGCAAAAAGTGTTCTTTGCGCAAAATAAAGTTATTAGAATTATGTGTGGAGTTCAAACACGTACCTCTTGCAGGTATCTCCAAGCAGCTGGGAATATGAACCACAGCCTCGTAGTACTTTTATTCACTCACGAAATTTTGTTATCAACAGTCCACCTAAGCCAACAAACTTTAAATAATTACTTATTTACATAAGAAAAGTGACGTAAACTGTTTGATAATCTAAAATATAACAAGACTTTATCGTTCTTCATCGCGCTGAACATGCCTGCGAGTAAGAAAAAGTCGAAACTCATCTGTGAAAAATAAATTACAATCGCAGCAAGAAAAGGCGGTTTTGCTTACAAAACAAATAAAAAAAATGGCTCTGAGCACTATTGGACTTAACATCTGTGGTCATCAGTCCCCTAGAACTTAGAACTACTTAAACCTAACTAACCTAAGGACATCACACACATCCATGCCCGAGGCAGGATTCGAACCTGCGACCGTAGCGGTCGCGCGGTTCCAGACTGAAGCGCCTAGAACCGCTCGGCCACAGCGGCCGGCAAAAAACAAATAATCCACGTAAGTTTGAGAGTAACAGAGATGTTCACAACAATGACAGGGAAAATGATCTGAATTAGTCTTTAATAAAACTAACTTTGGCACAAGAAAGGGTGAAGTATAAATGTAAAACGAAACTATGTAAATGGTTATACACTGAGGCGACACAAGTCATGGAATAGCTCATAATATCGTGTCTGATCTGCTACTGCCTGGGGTAATGCAGCAACTCGACTTGGCATAGAGCCAACAAGTCGTTGGGAGACCCGTGCAGTACTACTGAGCCATGACGGCGATAGTTGCGAAAGTGTTGCTGGTGAAGGACTTTGTGCTCTAACTGACCACTTGATTATGTCTCGTATATGTTCGAGGAGATTCATGTTGGACGATCTGGATGGCCAAGTCAGTAGCTCGAACTGTCCAGAGTGTTTCAAAAGCACTCTGGAACTCGCCAACACCTGTTGCGCAATGACATGGTGCATTCTTTATCCATAAAAATTCCATCGCTGAAGGCCTGCGAATGGTCTACAGGGAGCCGAACACAGCCATTTGCCGCCAGTGATCGGTTCAGTAGGACCAGAGGACCCAGTACATTCCACGTAAACACTGCCCAAACCGTTATCGAGGCACCACCAGCTAGCACAGTGCCTTGTTGACTACTTGGGTGCACGACTTGGTGGGATCTGCGCCACACTCGAACCCCACCATCAGGTCTTACCATCTGAAATCGAGAGTTATCTGACCAGGACACGGTTTTTCAGCAGTGTAGAATCCAACCGATATGGTCACGAGCCCATGAGAGGCGCTGCAGGCGATGTCCTACGAGGTGCATTCAAGTTCTAAGGCCTCCGATTTTTTTTCTCCGGACTGGAAAGAGATAGAAACATGCGCATTGTTTTAAAATGAGGCCGCGTTCATTGTCAATACGTCCCAGAGATGGCAGCACCGTATGGCAGATGGAATTTTACCGCCAGCGGCGAGAATGAGAACTGTTTTAAATACTTAAAATGGCGACGTTTTCCTTACTTGAACAGCGTGCAATCATTCGTTTTCTGAATTTGCGTGGCGTGAAACCAATTGAAATTCATCGACAGTTCAAGGAGACATGTGGTGATGGAGTTATAGATGTGTCGAAAGTGCGTTCGTGGGTGCGACAGTTTAATGAGGGCAGAACATCGTGTGACAACAAACCGAAACAACCTCGGGCTCGCACAAGCCGGTCTGACGACACGATCGAGAAAGTGGAGAGAATTGTTTTGGGGGATCTCCGAATGACTGTTGAACAGATCGCCTCCAGAGTTGGCATTTCTGTGGGTTCTGTGCACACAGTCCTGCATGACGACCTGAAAATGCAAAAAGTGTCATCCAGTTGGGTGCCACGAATGCTGACGGACGACCACACGGCTGCCCGTGTGGCATGTTGCCGAGCAATGTTGACACGCAACGACAGCACGAATGGGACTTTCTTTTCGTCGGTTGTGGCAATGGATGAGACGTGGATGCCATTATTCAATCCAGAAACAAAGCGCCAGTCAGCTCAATGGAAGCACACAGATTCACCGCCACCAAAAAAATTTCGGGTAACCGCCAGTGCTGAAAAAATGATGGTGTCCATGTTCTGGGACAGCGAGGGCGTAATCCTTACCCATTGCGTTCCAAAGGGCACTACGGTAACAGGTGCACCCTACGAAAATGTTTTGAAGAACAAATTCCTTCCTGCACTGCAACAAAAACGTCCGGGAAGGGCTGCGCGTGTGCTGTTTCACCAAGACAACGCACCCGCACATCGAGCTAACGTTACGCAACAGTTTCTTCGTGATAACAACTTTGAAGTGATTCCTCATGCTCCCTACTCACCTGACCTGGCTCCTAGTGACTTTTGGCTTTTTCCAACAATAAAAGACACTCTCCGTGGCCGCACATTCACCAGCCGTGCTGCTATTGCCTCAGCGATTTTCCAGTGGTCAAAACAGACTCCTAAAGAAGCCTTCGCCGCTGCCATGGAATCATGGCGTCAGCGTTGTGAAAAATGTGTACGTTTGCAGGGCGATCACGTCGAGAAGTAACGCCAGCTTCATCGATTTCGGGTGAGTAGTTAATTAGAAAAAAAATCGGAGGCCTTAGAACTTGAATGCACCTCGTATTAGCAAAGGCGCTCGCGTCTGTTGACTGCTGCCATACGCCTTTAACGCCATGTTTCTCCGCGCTGTCCTACAGAGATTTCACACAGTTTTGCTTGTCCTTTAGCACTGACAATTCTACGCAAACACTGCTGCTTTCGCTCGTAGGCGAAGGCCGTAAACCATTGCATTATCCGTGGTGAGAGGTAATGGCTGAAAACTGGTATTCTCGGCACACGCTTGACAGCTTGACACTGTGTATCTGGGAATACTGAATTCCGTAACGATGTCCGAAATGGAATTTCCCATATGTGCAGCTCCAGCTACTATTCTGCGTTCAATGTTGACTCCGGTTGTGCGGCCATAACCACGTCAGAAACCTTTCCAGATGAATCTCGTGAGTGCAAATGACAGCTGCGCCGGTGGGCTGCCCTCTTATGTCTAGAGTACGCGACACTACCGCCATATGTATACGTGCAAACTACTACCGCATGAGCCGGCCAGGGTGGCCTAGCGGTTCTAGGCGCTACAGTCTGGAACCGGGCGACCGCTACGGTCGCGGGTTCGAATCCTGCCTCGGGCATGAATGTGTGTTATGTCCTTAGGTTAGTTACGTTTAAGTAGTTCTAAATTCTAGGGGACTGATGATCTTAGAAGTTAAAGTCCCATACCGATCAGAGCCATTTTGCTATCGCATGACATCAGTGTAAATATACATACATATAAACTAATATTATTATAGAACTCTTTGACACTCTACCCATGGAATTAAAACGCCCGACATATAGCAGAAATGTTTTCAAATGTTGATTAAAGATCTTTCTTCTTAACAGTCTCTTCTATACCGAAGAGGAAGTCTTGAGTAGAATGAGATTTTCACTCTGCAGCGGAGTGTGCGCTGAAATGAAACTTCCTGGCTGATTAAAACTGTGTGCCGGACCGAGACTCGAACTCGGGACCTTTGCCTTTCGCGGGCAAGTGCTCTACCAGCTGAGCTACCCAAGCACGTCTCACGTCCCGCCCTCACAGCTTTACTTCTGCCATTATCTCGTCTCCCACCTTCCAAACTTTACAGAAGCTCTCCTGCGAACCTTCCAGAACTAGCACTCCTGAAAGAAAGGATATTGCGAAGTCATGGCTTAGCCAAAGCCTGGGGGATGTTTCCAGAATGAGATTTTCACTCTGTAGCGGAGTGTGCGCTGATGTGAAACTTCCTGGCAGATTAAAACTGTGTGCCGGACCGAGACTCGAACTCGGGACCTTTGCCATTCGCTGGCAAGTGCTCTACCACTCTACCTCTAGAGCACTTGCCCGCGAAAGGCAAAGGTCCCGGGTTCGAGTCTCGGTCCGGCACACAGGTTTAATCTGCAGGAAGTTTCAAGTCTTGAGTAGGTTCATAACAGAAAAAGGTACCAATTGCTAGCATGAAGCCATATTTATACTATTTTTATTTGTTTCAGTTATGAGGGCGTATTGCAAAGTAACGCCTCCGAATTCTCTATGTGAAAACTCTTAAAGCTTTTTAAATAAAACAAAAGTTACTAATATTCGACACAATCATTCTTCATGTCTACACATCTGCAGCCCTCTCCTCTCGGGCGCTCCGAATTGTAGCGTGTAGGATGGCGATGTTCTGCGAGAGTGCTGTTAATAGTGTTTGGAATTCAAAGAGTACGTCTACATACGGATCACTCTCTGCCTCAGCTTGACAATGCCAGATCACTCACGAGTGCTGCGACGTCTGCAACAATCCTTGCGTTCACTGCCATCGATCATTCTGCATATGAGTCCGGAATTGGCCCCATCCGATTTTCATCTGTTTTCTAAACTTAAATAACACCTTTGTGATGAAGCGGTGCAAGCAGAGATGATGTTGTGGCTCCGTCAACGAAGTCAGAGATACTGCAGTGGCGGTAGTGATGAACTGGTCTCTCGCTGGCAGAGATGTATCCGTCACCAGTGTGACTATGTTGAGAAATAAATTTGTAGACATGAAGAATAAATGTGCACAATGTTAATAACGTTTGCTTTAGTTAAAAACCTTTAAGGATTTTTACATAAAAAATCGGAGGCATCGTAGTTCTACATGAATAGTGTATGTTCATTCCGTTGATACGTTCCACATGGTTACATTTGTCGTGAATGTGATGCATGGAACAAGTAACTAACTAATTAAAAAGTAAGGAAACTCACCACCTTCTCGGTACGGCGCTGTGCTAAACAAGAATGCAGTCTGCTTGACGTTGCGAGCAACATACAAAGAAAGGACATAAAACTCTCACATCTCCTTCTTTTTTCAGGACAGTGGCCATTCCGTTTTGTTATCTCACTCACAACCCCACTACTGAACTGCGCAGTGATACCCACTGAAAGCTAGTGTTTTTCGAGTGTTAGTTAGTTGTTTGGTTTTTTCCAGTTTTGATATTGGGAAGAAATTGCTTTTTATTAGGCTCTGAATATTGCAGATCATTGTTTGGGAACTCAGTGTCTGACAGAAACTTTCCCAGGCTCAATTCTCTCCGTTTTCTAGCCTCACCGCCAATTTTTGTCTATTCTTTTTTTTTTTTTAGTCGTCAGTCTTCTGACAGGTTCTCCTGTGACAACCTCTTCATCTCAGAGTAGCACTTGCAATCTAAATCCTCAATTATTTGACGGATGTGTTTCAATCTCTCACTTCCTCTACAATTTTTACCTTCTACAGTTCCCTCTACTATCATGAAAGTCATTAAGTTCCCTCACGTCTGAACAGATGTCCTATCATCCTGTCCCTTCTCCTTGTCAGTGTTTTCCACATATTCCTTCCCTCTCCGATTCCGCGCAGAGCTATTCATTCCTTCCCATAACAGTCCACTTAATTTTCAACATTCGTAAGTAGCACGACGTCCCAAATGCTTGGATTCTCTTCTATTCCAGTTTACCAGCTGTTCATATTTCGCTGCTATGCAATGCTGTGCTCCAAAAGAACATTCTCAGAAATTTCTTCCTCAAATCAAGGCCTATGTTTGAAACTGGTAGACTTCCCTTGTCCAAAAACGCCCTTTTTGCCATAGCTTGTCTGCTGTCTGCTTTTGATGTCCTCCTTGCTCGGCCCGCCATATGCTATTTTCCTGCCTATGCATCAGAATTTCTTAACTTCATCTGTTTCGTGATCATAAATCCCAATGTTAAGTTTCTCGTGTTCTCATTTCTGCTGCTTCTCATTACTTTCGCCTTTCTTCTATTTACTCTCAATCCATATTCTGCACTCATTAGAATGTGTGATCCATTCAGTAGATCGTCGGCCGGGGTGGCCGAGCGGTTCTAGGCGCTTCAGTCTGGAACCGCGCGACCGCTGCTGTCGCAGGTTCGAATCCTGCCTCGGGCGTGGATGTGTGTGATGTCCTTAGGTTGGTTAGGTTCAAGTAGTTGTAAGTTCTAGGTGACTGATTACCTCAGATGTTGAGTCCCATAGTCCTCAGAGCCATTTGAGCCATTCAGTAGATCATGTAATTCTTCTGCACTCAGGATTGTAATGACATCAGTGAATCGTTATCATTGATATCCTTCCACCATCAGTTTTAATTCCGGTCCAGAACCTTTCTTTTATTTTCAACATTGCTTCCTCGATGTACAGATTGAACAGTAGTGGCGAAATATTACATCCCTGTCTTTCACTCTTTTTATTCCGAGCACTTCTTTCTTGGTCGTTCACTCTTATTGTTCCCTCTTAGCTCCTGTACATATAGTACATAACCCATTTATTCCTATAGCTTGCTCCTGTTTTTCTCATAATGTACATCTTGCACCATTTTGCACTGCCAAACGCTTTTTCCAGGCCGAAAAATCCTATGTACGTGTCTTGATTTTTCTTTAGTCTTGCTTCCATTACCAACCGCAACGTCATAATTGCCTTTCTGGTACCTTTACCTTCCCTAACGCCATACTGATCACTATCTAACACATCCTCAGTTTTCTTTTCCATTCTTCTACATATTATTCTTGTAAGAAATGAAATGATAATTAAATGGACACCCTAGCTGCAAACAGGCGTTGGTGTACTTCATTGGGGACATGTTGAAAATGTGTGCCCCGACCGGGACTCGAACTGGGGATCTCCTGCTTACATGGCAGACGCTCTATCCATCTGAGCCACCGAAGAAACTTGGATGCATGAGCTGTTAAGCTGATTGTGCGATAATTCTCGCACTTGTCGGCTCTTGCAGTCTTCGGAATTGTATGGATGATATTTTTCCGAAACTCAGATGATATGTCACCAGACTTATACATTCCACACACCAATGTGAGTAGTCGTTTTGTTTCCACTTTCCCCAATGACTTTAGAAATTCTGATTGAATGTTATCCATCCCTTCTGACCTATTTGATCTTAAGTCCCAAAAGCTGTCTCAAATACTGATTCAAATATTGGATCGCCTATCTCTTCTATATCGGTTCCTGTTTGTTCTGCTATCTCATCAGACAAATCTTCCCCATCATAGAGGCCTTGAGAATACTCTTTCCACCTATCCTCTCTCTCCTCTGCATTTAACAATGGCATTTCAACTGCATTCTCAATATTACCACCCTTGCTTTTAATATCATCAAAGTTTTGTAACGCATTAAGTTATTGCGAGATGATATTCGTTGCAGTAAGGCACGCAGCCGTCTAGTAAGGAGGCTGCAGGATGGCTATGTTTTTTTCTTTTTTTTTTTTTCTCTTTGCTCACAGCACAGCTTACGCTGCCTGCCGTGAGAACTGCATAGCGTAGCATTCAGTCGATACGAAGATTAAAATCCTTTACGAATCTAAATAATCCATGTTAGGTATTATCCGACTTTGTTCAAATTTGGTACACAGCCTCTTGCTATTAATGGAATGTTACTGTCAAAATTTCATATTTTTATTTATTATAGTTTTGGAAATAAAGATAATTATCTAAAACTGCTAAAACCAACGCTTGTTTGTTAAAACCGAGTTAGGAACAATAACAGATTGACTTTCATTATCATTTGAAGCCATTCCAAAGTTATCAGTGCATAAAAATCAATTACTTAGAATTTTCTTTTTAAAACTTTATTCACTGCGTATTATGCAATACAAAAACCGCTCAAAATTATTAGTTGATTATATTTTGCCGTGTGAGCGCTTGAGAATGATTGAGAGAGTGTATGTGGGACATACGTTAAAATTTAGTATTTCATTTTTCGTAAAACCTTGTACAAACGAAGCGTGGGAAAGTTATGTTGCAACCACGATTTAGGTGACGTATGTCGGTATGTGCTTGCTTTGTGTAAAAGTAGCCAGAATGGAAGTTAGAGGCGGAATAAGTTTATTTATCAACTTGAAGAATATTTCGCACTTCGTTTAATTTGATTAAACAAAATACAAGAATTTGAAGTGTTGCTGACATTAGTTACTGTCAAATTAGTGATTAGATAAGGCAAGATTTGCCGCGAGAATGATCAGTAAAGCTGATTCGTCGTTTAAATCAACAGCCAATCGCAATTAAGCTGTTCTTGTGCGAAAAGTGGAATGCATATATAAGAGAGTACCTCAAGAAGAGTCGCTTGCTAGCCGGTCTACTGATAATACGATGTCAGATCGCTCGTTAAAAATACTCTGTAAGATGAGGAAATAGTGAGCTAATTTCGGTTTGAACATTTCGTGACTGAAGCGACTGGAGTAACGAACATTTTAATGGAAGTTTGGTGTTTCTGAATTAAATAGTTTGAGAGATATGAGCGTGTGAACTTTCTGGTCGTAGTAACAACTCTGCATGGCGTGTTCCGTGCTTTGTACGGAATATTGTGGCGAGCACCTCTTACGAAGAAAACCACTGAAACGAACGAATGTTTAACTCGCAAATATTTGTGGGTCTGTGACTGGTAGAACGTGAAAATTAGTCAGGTCGGACTTAAAAAAATTCTGACTGGTTTTCGAGTGAATATTTCTTATACAGACAGTGAACATTTTACGATATTAAATTCGGACTTGATAGCCATTTATTGTGTTTCAATATAAATAAAAAGCAGAGTTGATCTAATTTTAAACGCTTTTCTGCAAGTAGACTGAAGATCCTGATCGTCCGATTTTTTAATCATGAACTTTCAGGAACTGACCTTCAACTAGAGTTATGCGGCCTCTGAGTGAAGGGACATCGGCAAGAATCGTATCGAGGTAGGTGAACTGACGATAGTGTTAACAATAACAGAAACGCAGACGACCGACTAGCCCCACCGCAGGTTGCTTTCACTTTCCTATTTGCTGAGTTAGTCCAATAATCATTTCTTTTTTACATTTCTTCACACTTTTCATGTAGCCATTTCGTCTTAGCTTCCCTGCACTTCCTATTTATTTCAATCTTCAGCGACTTGTAATTACGTATTCCTGAATTTCCCTGAACATTTTTGTACTTCCTTCTGTCATCGATCAGCTGAAGTATTTCATTTGTTAACCACAGTCTCTTCGCAGCTACCTTCTTTGTATCTATGTTTTTCTTTCCATCTTCTGTTATTGCACTTTTTGTGATTCCATTCCTCCCTTTAATCGTACTACTTACTGAGCTCTTCTTTATTGCTGTATCTACAGCCTTAGAGAACTTCAAGTTTATCTCGTCATTCCTTAGTATTTCCGTATGCCAATTCTTTGTGTTCTGATTCTTCCCGACTAATGTCTTAAGCTTCAGCCTACTTGACATCACTACTAGTTTGTGATCTGAGTCTACATCTGCTTCTAGGTACGTCTTACGATCCAGTATCTGATTTCGAAATCTTTGTCTGACAATGACGTAATCTAACTGAAATATTCCCTTATCACCCGTCCTTTTACAAGTATACCTCCTCCTCTTGTGATTTTTGAACAGAGTATTCGCTATTACTAGCTGAAATTAATAACAGAATTAGTCTTTCTCCTCTCATTCCTTTTCCCAAGCCCATATTCTCCTGAAACCTTTTCTTCTGCTCCTTCCCCTACAACTGCATTCCAGTGCCCCATTACTATTAACATGACTATTAAATTTTCATCTCCCATTACGTACTGTGTTAGCCTTTCAATATCCTCATATACTTTCTCTTTCTCTTCATCTTCTGCTTGCGAGTTTGGCATGTATACCTCTATTATCATTGTCACTGTTGGTTTTGCTGTCGATTCTTATAACAACAAACCTATCACTGAACTGTTCACAGTAACACACTCTCTGCCCTGCCTTCCTATTCATAACTAATTCTACTCCTGTTATACCATTTTCGGTTGCTATTGATATTATCCTATAGTCATCTGACAACAAATCCCTGTCTTCTTTCCATTTTTCTTCACTGACCCCTATTGTATCTAGACTGAGCCTTTGCATTTTCCTTTGCAGATTTTCTAGCTTTCCTATCATGTTCAAGCTTCTGACATTCCACACACCGACTCGTAGAACTCTATCCTTTCGTTGGTTGTTCATGGTTTTCCTCATGGTCACCTCCCCTTTGGCAGTCCCCTCCCCCAAATGGGGGGACTATTCCGGAATCTTTTCCAATGGAGAGATCATTATGAGACTTTTTCAATTACATATCACATGTCCTGTGGATACACGTTATATGTCTTTAACGCATTTGTTTGCATTGCCTTCTGCATTCTGCTGCCATTGATCACTACTGATTCTTCCACCTTCAGGGGCAGTTTCCCACCCCAAGGACAAGAGAGGCCCTGAACCTGTGTCCCTGTCTCCATCCTTTGACACCACTATTATGCACTGCTAATACGCTGGACTGGTATTAGGCTAGACGACAGTTCGAGTGCCCCATCCGACCATTGACGTTGAGGAGTCCTGCGATTAAGGCAGATGCCGCTAAAGTTTTCCAAAGGCCAAGGCCGTTTCCTTTCCCATCCTTCCCCATCCGAGCAGCTGCTCCCTCCCAAGTGGACTGTCCTCCATGGGTCGTTAGATCCCAATCTTCCTTCCTTCAGTTCCCTTGCCGCATTATGTGTAAGTAATGTCTCCAATCTTCGACGATTTTCTCCGTCATATCAAGTTTTCGACGACTTTCACCATTGTCACCGTCGAACAGATTGTCGTAATTGATGATGTGCTAGTACAGGTTGGCCGAAGTAAAACAGGCTCAGGAGTTATCACAAAACACAGTTGTTAACAATTAAACGTCCGTTTATCAGGCCTCATCTGAAGAAATGAAAATGTGATGGTACAGATATCTGTCACTTTATTCAGAAACCACCGGCAGGCTGTTCTACGAACTTAAAATCTCACACAGCAAAAAATTTTTACGGATAAATATGTAAGCTCTTCTTTAATAATGTGCTGCTACGACGCTCCATTAATTCTCGTTTGCGTTTCTCAACGGCATCACGATTTTGTCAAACTTTTGCCGGCCATTTTCCACTTTAGTAATGTTTACCGGTATCCAGACACGTTTCAGCTAGTTTTCTGACGACCTCTTTGCTTTTTAGGTTACACTATGAGTAAATGCCGAAAAAACTTTTCGTGTCTGTTTTGTTTTATCCACCCTGTATTTTAATGCGTTGTGCGGGTGTTCCACTCAAACCTCCCAGATTTCAAAGACCCAGGAAAAAAAAGAAACACAGTAGATACGACAGTGAAAAATGTGCCACATTGTAGAGCATCTCAAAGAATTTATTTATTTATTATCAATACACCTCTATGTGCGAACCATTTGTAGCACAAAGAATATCGAGTCTACACTCTATTTCTTGCCAAGTTCTTTGTAACATTTCCTCTGTTACTGTTGCAATCGCATTAGTGATACGATGTTGCAGCGTAGGAATATCACCCACTTTGGTCGTGTACACACAGTCCTTCACGATTCCCCACATGAAGAAATCAAGCGGCGTAATGTCGAGTGAACGTGGTGGCCAGGCCATGGGACCTCCGCGTCCGATCGAACAATTGGGAAATTTCCTATCCAGGAACTTGTGAACAGCCATTGACCTTGTTGAAAAATAATGTTGGGTTCAAAAAATGGTTCAAATGGCTCTGAGCACTATGGGACTTAACATCTTAGGTCATCAGTCCCCTAGAACTTAGAACTACTTAAACCTAACTAACCTAAGGACATCACACACATCCATGCCCCAGGTAGGATTCGAACCTGCGACTGTTGCAGTCCCGCGGTTCCGGACTGCAGCGCCTAGAACCGCAAGACCACCGCGGCCGGCTCTGAGGGTACACAAACTGCTCCAACATGTCCAGATACTCTGACCCATTCACTGTTTGTTCCACAAAGAAGAACGGGTGAACAATCCTGTGGTGCATTAGCCTGCACCAGACGTTTAGTTTAGGGCTCTCACGAACATGTTCAACGACAATGTGCGGATTTTGCGAACCCCAAATCCCAACATTATGTCTATTAACCCTTCCTGATAGATGAAAGGTTGCCTCATCTGAGAATAAAGATCTTTCCAGGAAGCTAGCATCCATATCTATACGCTGCAGCATATCTGTAGCAAATTGTTGTTGGCGTGGTTTGTCGTTCAGCGTCGAATGTTGCAGTATTTGCACTTTGTAAGCACACATAGGAAGACGCTGGTGAACTACACACGCAGTGTTGATCGAGGTACGTCAAGTTGCCTAGATGCTTGACGAATTGACTTACGTGGGCTTCTGAGAAACGTGTGTCTGTGTCCTCCACTGTCTCTTCTGAAACTCCGTAACGTGCACCGCCAGAATCTTTCAGAACACTTCCTGTTGCCAGAAACATCCTGTACCATTCCAAAATTGTTTTCACATCAGATGGATGACATTCATACACACAACGATAATTTCTTTGCACAGTAATCAGCGATTTCGATTCTGCAAACCACACTACTGCATGCGTGCACTGCTGTGGAGTCGCCATTTCACTTCCTGCGACCATACTGCGCTCTGGCGACGATACTTGGCACTTCTGGCACGGGAATGTAAATTCTTTGAGACGCTCCACAATGTAGTGCATTTTTCACTGTCGTATCTACTGTAGTTCTCTCCTGGGTCCTTCATATCAGTGAGGTGTGAGTGGGACACCCTGTATTTTAACTACAGTTGGTATTACGCCTTGTAAGCGTCAGGATTTTCAAGGGATAGCCTGGGAACATGATGTATACTCTCAGCCATCTGCGATGGAGGTATGCTAGTAGAGCTGGGGGCGATGAGTAACGAACCAGCTCAAAAATACTACCATCTCAGGGCGAATATATTTCTTTTTAAAAGACTCTGACAAAAATGGGGGAACTGGCTGCCTCATTCCCCGTTCCGCCTTCCTCACCAAAAATTTTTCATGCACTCTTTTAACACAGAAGATTCTAAATCCTTTTATCCAGTCTCTCTTTGTAGTGCAGTCTTCATATACTCAGCATCTGCTGTCTGTATACACTGCCTATGTTCGACGTCAACGTTCCATAACTACTCACGAATGGCAGCACTAGCAGTGGAGGGTATATAAAGCATGTTTGGGGGAAACAGTGCAGTCTTTGTCATAATGTGGAAATGGAGAGATTTTTCTGACGGCCAAAACGAGATGATCATTGGCTTTTGGACCAAGGTTGCAAGCATTTCCGAAACGGCTAAGTTTATAAACTGCATGCTTGCGACCAAATTTGTGATTGTGAATTTTTAATAGCTTTGAAAATACTTGTAAGATTTATAACTAAAAACGTTGGGTGCATGCAACAGATAATATTTTGGAGGTGAAATACTCATGCATCAGTTACATATTGCACGCACCCCACATCGTTCATTGTAAATCTTAAATGTGTTTTCATAGCTGTTGGAAAATCGCAACCACAATTTTATGTAACTATTTTTATGTGATCAGGAATCTGTATAGAACTAGGAGATATTATTTTCTATCTTTTAATACTATTTACATACGTTTATTTCTATTTAGATAATTACTTTAAGTTGTCTAGTGTTCTGTGTGTGCAGATTTCTCAGTTGTTTCCAGACATTTCGATGAGATTATAAGAGAGACATGTGCTAATTTTCGGATTTATTTCAGCGTCTTTTCATCTGATCATACATACCAATCTGTTTAATACTTTCTTAAAAAATAAAATAAAGGAGCAAAAGAATTAATTTCTTTGATGTTTTTAAACATTTTCATTTCAATGCTAGCTTTACAATGTTGCTTCAGCCTTTCACACATATGTCACAAAAAATTTGCACATCTCCCTCCCCCACACTCTGCCCATCTCCTTAGCCTCTCCTTGTCCATTGATTCCTCCCTCTCTCTCTATCCATCACCTCTTTCCCCATTCTCTGACAATCTTTTTCCTTCTCTCTTCATCTGTCGCCTCCTCTCCCCTTCATCTGTCCATTGCCTCTTCCTCCACTCTTTGTCCTTCTCCTCCATCCACCTGGCTCTGTCCATCACATCCTCTCCATCTGACTGTCCATCTGCTTGTCCCTTCTCTCTCTGTTGTCTCTCTCTCTCTCTCTGCCCAGCGTTGCACACGGCACATACACACCCTCAAATTCATTCTGATACTACACACACAATACACCGAGTGTGTGCAGGGCAGCCTAGTGTCAAGCGTTACCAAAGTTTTTCAAAATCATCCCAACTCCTACCAACTCTCATACAAGAAGGTCAGTTACTATTATATTGTCATCCAGTTATGAGCTCTGTTTGAAACTGCAAGTCTCAAGCTCATCTGGAAGTTATCTTAAAATCACTTGCAAAATTTGTACTGAACACACAGCCAAGCAAGCGACCTAATAAAAACGCGATAAAAAAGAGTGTAAGACAGCCTTATCAGTGGTCAGCATGTTGCTTTATTTTCGTGGAAAAATTGCTGCAATAGTAAAACTGATTTGCTACACCATCATAGAGAGAGACTGCACTTATGGTCCATAGAAAATGCATACAACTAAATTGTACAGGGGAAATCATTTCATCTGACTAGTACATTGCAGCTACGCACTCCATACCATTGTTAAATGCAAATGGAACTTTTTCCGGGTTCACCTATAGCTTATGACGATATTACACGATAGAGGAGAAGTCGAAAGAAATAAAAAGGTTTATCTCTCAAGCCAGGGTCAGGAAGAATTGGCAAACTAAGCATTACTAATAAATGCTTGTAAAAGATTTTTTGGTCAATGTGATTTTCTTTTAGCAGCTGTTCACAAACACTCCTTTGAGGGGGGAAAAAATGTAACTAGTGTCATTTTTCATAGCGTGAATAGTGCGTTTTTCAGTAATTAATTTCAGTTCTAAGCCCATTTTCAGATGTCAGCATGAAATCATTTGCTGTGCAAATTCTACATTTTTCTCGAGAGGACAAAGAGTTCTTTTTATAAAATGGCACGGAGTACAAATCTGCTAAGTTTGAATCTAAGGTGAAATGGAGCACAGCAAGCAGTTGCTACTCTGTACTGTTTGAAACACGTGAAAAACGTGAATTTTGCACTGAAAATGTGTGCTGCATACTGAAAATGGACTTGGAAATGTATCTAATGAGTGAAAATTAATTCGTTCATTCTACATAAGTAATAAACGATTACTGTGATATTTTCCTGTGTTGATATATGCTGAAAACAACTGTTAATAGTTCTGTACGAACTTTAGTTTCTTCAACGACCATTCAGTCTCCAGTTTCTTCACATATCTCTCTCAGCGGATAGGACTGTACTTCTTTCCATTTGATATAGATACACAAGCGACCAGTACCGTCTGTTGGCATTCAGTGCTTCAAAATCTTGACCCTACATCTCTGATCGACAGGTCGGATTCCTTCATTCATTATGCACACTTTTCATTTGCAGCTTTATTTTCTAAATCTACTATCTTTCTCGAGGAAAATTTATCGTCCAGCCAGATATTTAAATAATATCCACGCCAATATGACTAAGGTAGCAATATACTAGGTGCATTCAAGTTCTAAGGCCTCCGATTTTTTTTCTAATTAACTACTCACCCGAAATCGATGAAACTGGCGTTACTTCTCGAGGTAATCGCCCTGCAGACGTACACATTTTTCACAACGCTGACGCCATGATTCCATGGCAGCGGCGAAGGCTTCTTTAGGAGTCTGTTTTGACCACTGGAAAATCGCTGAGGCAATAGCAGCACGGCTGGTGAATGTGCGGCCACGGAGAGTGTCTTTTATTGTTGGAAAAAGCCAAAAGTCACTAGGAGCCAGGTCAGGTGAGTAGGGGGCATGAGGAATCACTTCAAAGTTGTTATCACGAAGAAACTGTTGCATAACGTTAGCTCGATGTGCGGGTGCGTTGTCTTGGTGAAACAGCACACGCGCAGCCCTTCCCGGACGTTTTTGTTGCAGTGCAGGAAGGAATTTGTTCTTCAAAACATTTTTGTAGGATGCACCTGTTACCGTAGTGCCCTTTGGAACGCAGTGGGTAAGGATTACGCCATCGCTGTCCCAGAACATGGACACCATCATTTTTTCAGCACTGGCGGTTACCCGAAATTTTTTTGGTGGCAGTGAATCTGTATGCTTCCATTGAGCTGACTGGCGCTTTGTTTCTGGATTGAAAAATGGCATCCACGTCTCATCCATTGTCACAACCGACGGAAAGAAAGTCCCATTCACGCTGTCGTTGCGCGTCAACATTGCTCGGCAACATGCCACACGGGCAGCCATGTGGTCGTCCGTCAGCATTCGTGGCACCCACCTGGATGACGCTTTTCGCATTTTCAGTCGTCATGCAGGATTGTGTGCACAGAATCCACAGAAATGCCAACTCTGGAGGCGATCTGTTCACCAGTCATTCGGCGATCTCCCAAAACAATTCTCTCCACTTTCTCGATCATGTCGTCAGACCGGCTTGTGCGAGCCCGAGGTTGTTTCGGTTTGTTGTCACACGATGTTCTGCCATCATTAAACTGTCGCACCCACGAACGCACTTTCGACACATCCATAACTCCATCACCACATGTCTCCTTCAACTGTCGATGAATTTCAATTGGTTTCACACCACGCAAATTCAGAAAACGAATGATTGCACGCTGTTCAAGTAAGGAAAACGTCGTCATTTGAAGTATTTAAAACAGTTCTCATTCTCGCCGCTGGCGGTAAAATTCCATCTGCCGTACGGTGCTGCCATCTCTGGGACGTATTGACAATGAACGCGGCCTCATTTTAAAACAATGCGCGTGTTTCTATCTCTTTCCAGTCCGGAGAAAAAAAAATCGGAGGCCTTAGAACTTGAATGCACCTCGTACGTGTTCGTATTGTGTTGAATCCATGCAGTATGATTTACGACGACTGCCAGCAACCAAACAAATTTTCGTCACCTGTTCCTCTCTCGTTTACTTTGAGGGCAGCGAGTCTTACAAGGGAACGAGGAATGTCGTTACGGCATGTCTGTGCTGTACCCGAGCATAACCTTAAGCTTTGCGTGACGTGATTTGCCGTTGTACCCGTTGAAGGTCGTCGAGTAGCTTACGTTAATTCATAAACAGGTTCCGCTACATACCGATCAGTGTTCGCTGTAGCGCGTCGCCGCCAAGTATTAGCTCAGCACTTTCCTGCAATTACACTGGCAGTTTCTGTGAAATGGACAACTTATTACAGTTTTGAATCCGTTATTGAGGCAACTAAACTCGAAAATGGACAGTTACAGTTGCTTACCGGTGACAGTAAGCCTACGTTCATTAGAACTGCGCTATCCAATGCGTCTCGTATGACCATAAATACAAAGTGTTTGATGCTGTGGACAACCGCAGCTGAAGTATCCCACATTTGATTAATAAACAGCTTCCAGCTGTATATGAAACTTTTTTTTTAATAGGAACACGGGCGGTTTCGTGATATCAGATCGCATCTTCAGGTGAACATACGTCGCTGAAAAATTAAGACCATGAGCTGGTAAGGAGGAGAACTTAACCTTCTGCAAATAAAATGCTGTTACCCCTAACAAGCTGGGCGTCACGAATCAGAACTGGCTTGTTAAAACCGTGTTAACGTCATATCGGGAAGCGGCGGACAGCATCCCTCCACAATGATGATTTGATCCTATGAACTTACAAAACTTGCGGAGGTTTTGATTTCTCCGTTCTTACCCTCTCGTCTTACTAGTCCCAAGTATTATCTGTGGAATTAAGGTCGGGAGGTTCAGCGATGCGACAGGGCGCCTGAGTACTCAATAGTTTGGAATACTTGCAGCGCTGTGAGTTTCACCACGAAGACGTGGAAGAAAGGGCAACACTTGTCACACGGAATGTTGTCGTAAAGACAAACTGGTTCCAAGTAATGTTTGTCAGTACACTCTGCAGTGGTACGACCTTCTTTTATGTGGACTGAGTAACGTTATCGATATGTATTACGTACGTACAGCCGCCTTTCAATAACACTCGCGAATGCACCGAAGATCCTACGCAGCTGACATCCGACGTAATTAAAAATTAGTGAAACAGATCCGTGGTGCTCTTGCGGTCTGTTAGTGGCACCAAATTGTTTCTTTTCGTATTACAGAAGTGCAGATCGATGAATTAAATTTTTATATGGTATAGCATTGGTGACTAGTTTTCTACAACCACCAAAGGCAACAAAAAGCCGCTGCGACTGTTAGTAGAACAGTCTCTGACTCTATAACTAATTATTTTCAGTTAACTACAAACTATTGTTTTGAGATTCGGTATCACTATAATCACTTTCTGAGCGGGAAATCTAATCACTTTCAACAGATAGTCGCTATCTTGTTCCTGTCCTTTCATTACATACCTAGATTCGCAATTAAAACTGACAAGTCGCCATACTTTCAAAACCGAAGATAAACAAACTGCTCCCTTTCAGCGTCGTAGTAGATCTTCAGTTTTAGAACAGTAAAATTATTTCATGGAACGAGCTTCCTATAAAACAGGATTGCAAATATTTTGGATCAAGCATTTGCAAAATAATTCATCACACAAGCGAGCTTATATTCTCTTCAAAATTTCAACCATATTTAATGCATAGCGCTAATGTGCATACCACTGTCAGGTAGCGAAATTACTCAATGTATATACGTAAGCGTGCGAGGCTAATTCAGAACAGATACAAAGCTTTAATAACATTTGTCACATTCTCCAATTTTCTCTTGACAATAATGACATTCATCGGAATCTTGACTAGCTGGGGATATCTTCTTGCGTAGTGTGGCTGGCGGGACGGGTGCAAAGTTGTCCGTTACACTTCTCTCCAGCAAAAGGACGCATGGAGATCTATCTCCGTCAAGAAACCGTGCATACCATTAAACAAAAAAAAAAGGTCGCGCAATTTGGAGTATATGTACAATACATTACACATATTAACATTGTTCTTGTTGTTGTGGTCTTCAGTCCTGAGACTGGTTTTATGCAGCTCTCCATGCTACTCTATGCTGTGCAAGCTTCTTCATCTCCCAGTACCTACTGCAGCCTATATCCTTCTGAATCTGCTTAGTGTATTCATCTTTTGGTCTACCTCTGCGATTTTTACCCTCCACGCTGCCCTCCAATACTAAATTGGTGATCCTTTGATGCCTCAGAACATGTCCTACCAACCGATCCCTTCTTCTTGTCAAGTTGTGCCACAAACTTCTCTTCTCCCCAATCCTATTCAATACCTCCTCATTAGTTACGTGATCTACCCATCTAATCTTCAGCATTCTTCTGTAGCACCACATATTAACATTAGTAATTATCAATTACAAAAGGAAAACATAATAAGACACTGTATCATTCGCTGCTGGAGCGCAAAACTCTTAGTGATCCAGCTACCCACTTGAAACACCTCATGTCGACACCCTGCCACATCTTAAAAAGAGTTAACAGCATGAGTCTTCGGATCACAGTAGACGCTTACAATCAGCTAATGACAGTTTTTGTGTTTTTTGCCCTGTGAAGTGTGCTGCTTCACTGTGCTCGACTCAGTATCTACATCTATACCCATACTCTGCAAACAACTATTCAGTGCATAGTACAGGACATTTCTCACTGTATCAGTTGTTAGGGCTTTTCCCCGTTTTATTCACGTATGGAGAGTGAGAAAAATGATTCCTTGAACGGCCCCGGTGTGAGACGTAAGAGCTTCCTGTATATTCCTCGAATCATTGCTTGAAGTTGGTGCTAGAAACTTTGTACGTAAGCTTTCACGGGATAGTTAGCGTCTATCTTCAAGAGCCTGACGATTCAATTCTTTCTGTATCTACGTCACTTTCTCTCATGGGCCAAAGAAGCCTGTGATCATTCTTGCTTCTGTTCTTTGTATGCACCTCGTGTTCTCTGTCAGTCCTCTGTGGTACGAATCCCACACATTTGAGCTATATTCAGGGATGGGTAGCACTAGTGTTTTGAAGGTAATCTTCTTTGTAAAATTACTGCATTTCTCAAGTAATCTACCTGTGAACTGCAGTAGGACACCTGCCTTATACACGACTGAGCTTATGTGATCGCTCCATTGTGATCGTCACATTTCTGATCACTACAAATTTTTACACGCAGGTATTTGTATGAGTTGACAAATAAATTTCAAAAAAGACTCACTGACATTATAATGATACCATACTGCTCTTTCTTGTATTGCGAAGTGCAAAATTTTACGTTTATGAACAGTTAAACAAAGTTGTCGATCTTTACACCAGTTCGAAATGTTACCAAGATCCGACCGAATATTTGTGCCGCATTTTTCAAACAGTACTTCATTAGCGGTAACTGTATCATGTGCGAAAAATCTGAGGTTAGTATAATATCGCCTGCAGGGTCATTACAATTCGTGACCAAAAAGGGTTCCCAAATGCTTCCTTTGCCACATCTGAAGTTAATTTCTACATCTGTCGATGATTCTCCATATACTGCTGGGTCCTCCCCAATAAGAACTCCTCAGTCCACTCAAAAACCTCGCTTAAGACTCCGTATGTTTATATACTCGACAGTAAGCGCACGTGCAGCAGTTAAAACACCTCCCGGAAGACAATCAACGATGCACCTACCTGACTACCTTGATGCATGGCTTTCGATACGTCATGTGAGAAAAGCGCGAGTTGGGTTTTACACGATCGATGTTTTCGGAATCCGTTCTGGTTGGCATGGACGAGGTCATTCTACTCGAGACACCGCATTACATTTGACCTCAGGATATGTTTTAATAATCTATAACAGATGGATGTCAAAGATACAGGACGACTATTTTGTGGATCAGTTCTGCTGCGCTGATAAATGGTTGTGATCTGTCTTTTTTTTCTTTTTTTTTTCAGGTGCTGGGCACGGTTTTATGGCTCGAGGGATCTTCCTCATATTATGGTTACACGTCCACTGCAAGCAGATCTCTTCCTAATTTTCGCTGCGAACGTAGTTGAGATGGACATGCATTCACTGCCAGGAGTTACTCTTTGAAGCCGATTGTCATCGACAAGGAGTAACATTCGTCTCCGGTTCCTGATGACAGAAGATACGTTTTCTACCACTTTTCTGATGCTATGTTATATGACTCCGAGTGGTACGCTATACCTTATAGACACGTTGTAAATAGCGTAAATCCATTCACGTTTTGATCATGGGCATGTTTAAACACGATAGCTCCTTTCCGCCACTCTGTTACACTGATTCGATACAGCCGACTGCCACATACGTACCCCATAACTTACGTCATCGGTTCTTAGAACGCCTGATACCAGTTGTACACCACCTACAGCGCTCTAATTCGAAAGGTGTGCTTTTTTAAGGGGGTAATTAACAACGAGTTCAATCAATTTATTTGAGACCCTGTACCATTATGACAGCCGAGGTTATGGTGCGAATAGCAGGGCTTTTAAAACGGCAGATGCCCATAGCAGGCACAATAATAATGTGTTATAGTATGTCAGCCCTACATAATAGTTGTACCGACCACCATAGTTGCAGCAATTATCGACGCAGTATTTCGGTTGCAGAGTAACTATAGCCACACTGATGTTATGAATGAAAGGTCACTCTGGGATACATTAATACGTATAGGTCCCAACAGAGCAAGCAAATGGAGCTATTAAATGTGACAAATTCCCTCTCACACTTAGGTAAGATATCTATGGTCAGTAAGATGTTCGTCATCGGAGTGGCAGAAGTAGTGGTAGAGGATATTTGAAACAAAGGCAGTCACTACGCACTAACTTATCCAACGATTGTAAGAGTGCAATGGTATAATAAGACACAAGCAACGAGGAGCTATACGGCAGCTATAACACGGCTGAAATTTAATCATTCTGTGTTTTCGAAGAGGATGAACAATATATAAACAATATATTCCTAAAGTGTTCTTGGAACAGGTACTACAAAAAAGTACTTCCAGGTAATCTCTGTGCCTTTGGTCATCTGTTCCCAAGCAACCTTCAAACCTTGTTAGCATCTGACAGTATAGCAACGTACAAAATTCTGTACGAGTTCGTCAACAGTGCCAGCATCCCGTCACAGCTCCTGCCCTGTTCTTGGCAATTAGAATACCAGTGGAAGGCCAAAGCACAATTCCCACGTGCTACTCAGCAGGATATGGAACGGTCAGCCTATAAATGTATGACACTAGGTATCTCCTATGTAGCTACAGGTATGGCTGCAATACACAAATCTGATTCTTGTAAACTGTTTTCGCGTTCTATCTAGATGGTACTTACAGACCTGCAGAAATATTAAATTCTCTACAGCAGCTTTTGAGACAATTCTTACAGGAATTACAAAAGAACATTTTATTGCTAATGTGGATTGAATTGGGAATATCCTATATCTGTATCAACGGCGATATGTCATTTCTTATTGTATAACCAGCAGCATTTTTATAGCATACTACCTCTGCGTATCCTGTGTTACATTTCAGTCTTGTTTTGTCGTTTCAGTAAACACCGAGGTCACTGACTCTAGGGATAGTGATATGCTCGTGTACAGGTGGCGTTAGTATAGCGTGCACAAGGTATGAAGGGCAGTGGATTGATGGAGCTGTCATTTGTACTCAGTTGATTAGGTACGCACGACAAGCATTAACAGACTTCGAACCCGGAATGGTAGTTGGAGCTACACGCATGGGGTATTCCATTTCGGGAATCGTTAGGGAATTCAATACTCCGAGGTCCACAGTGTCGAGAGCGTACCGTACATCAAATTTCAGGCATTACTTTTCACCATGAACATCGAAGTGGCCGATGACCTTCTCTTAAGGGGGCATTGTACATGAATTCGTTGAAATTTGGCATTTTCTGTTATCTACTCAGTAATGTACTTCGGACTTTCCTGAACATTTTGGTTTATAATACATTAGAAACCAGACAATTGTGAGACCTCCAAAAAATATTTTGAATGTTGATGTGTGACTGTCAAATTTCGCGGTTACGGTTATACTGCCATAATTGAGCAGAATCTTGGGAACTACACAGTCTAGAAGGCTGAGAATTGCTTTGTTTTGTGTAGAACATGTCAGGAAAAGGATGGGAACACGTCTGCATAGCCTAAAAACCAAGCTGGGTAACACAAAACTGTCTGATGGAAAGACAATAAAATGTGCTGGAAGACTAGCGGACAAAGTAATCGATGAATTACAGGAATATTATGGGAAGGCCATTATAGATAACTGTGAGAATTTAGAGAAGATGAAAAGAGCTGTGTGGAGCACTTTCTTTCATCGAATATCAACCGATGAAAAGCCATGTCATGCTTTGTGTCCACCTCCACCAAACACTTGGAGTAAATATAGGCAAGCTGGATTTTCTGGTACCCTGCATGAATTTACAAGTAAACATTCTCTCCCTTTGGCAGTAGTGGAGGCAATAAAACCTATTTACAAAAAATTGGCAAATCCTGAGCTAGATGGTTCAGATGGCTCTGAGCACTATGGGATTTAACATGTGAGGTCATCAGTCCCCTAGAACTTAGAACCATTTAAATCTAACTAACCTAAGGACATCACACACACCCATGCCCGAGGCAGGATTCGAACCTGCGACCGTAGCGGTCGCGCGGTTCCAGACTGTAGCGCCTAGAACCGCTCGGCCACTCCGGCCGGCAAATCCTGAGCTAGTAAAGAAGTGTTTACATGGGAAGACCCAGAATGTGAATGCGTCCTTCAATAATGTTGTGTGGTGCCATGTGCCTAAAAAGGTATTTGTTGGCCTTATGCCTCTAAAGTTAGCAGTGTCTGCTGCTGTAATAACTTTTAATAGTGGAAACTCTGAAAGACTTAAGGTTCTGGAGAAGCTCCGGGTAAGATTTGGACAGAACACAGCTAAAGGACTGCAGGAACTGGACGAGCTTCGTGTACGTGAAGCAGAGTTAGCTGTTCAGCAAATGACAAAAGAAGCAAGGATGAAAAGGTGGAGGCAATCACGTGGCTGTTGTGACGCTGAACAAGAGACAGACTATGGGCCAGGGCAGTTCTAGTGCATAAAAGACGCAGAGATGTAAGTCTGTACAAGAATTTGTAATTAAAAAAGTTTTAAACCTCAATATCTCTGAACTACATTTTTTGCAATAAATGACACGTTTTCTAAAAAAGTACTAATGGTAGAGCCATGAAATTTTCACAGCATGGCTAGTGTGAGATTCAATACATAATATGGAACAAGAATAATTAAAATATCCTGAGTTGTTTTGCTTGTATGTTCAAAAATGGTTCAAATGGCTCTGAGCACTATGGGACTCAACTGCTGAGGTCATTAGTCCCCTAGAACTTAGAACTAGTTAAACCTAACTAACCTAAGGACATCACAAACATCCATGCCCTAGGTAGGATTCGAACCTGCGACCGTAGCGGTCTTGCGGTTCCAGACTGCAGCGCCTTTAACCGCACGGCCACTTCGGCCGGCTGTATGTTCATTTATTCATAAAATTCCGTCAAAAAATTGAGTGTCTGAAAAAAAGATAACATCCCCCACAATACAGTTTTAGTAATAATTCTAGTTCAGTGTATCTAGAAAGGTGCATTCAATAATTATGGAATACTGGCGTCTTAAAAAATTTTCAAGATAATGGATCACAAAATTCGGTAATTTAACATTGGCGGCATAGGAGATATAGTGTCCCCTTAACGTTCAAGAGCAGCCACATTTGCATAGAGTTGTCGGTGCTAAGAGACAAGAAACACTACGTGAAATAACCACAGAAATCAATGTGGGACGTACGACGAACGTGTCCGTTAGCACAGAGCGGCGAAATTTGGTGTTAATAGCTGACTGACGACTGAATTCAAGCAAGCGCCTTTGCTAACAGTGCGACATCGCCTGCAGCGCCTCTCCTAGACTCGACACCGTCTCTGTTGGACCACAAGCAACTGGGAAACTGTGACCTGGTCAGATGTGTCCCGGTTTCACTTTGGCAAGAGCTGATGGTAGAGTTCGAGTGTGACTCAGACCCCACGAAGCCATGGACCCAAGTTGTCAACGAGGCACTGTGCAAGCTGGTGGTCTCTCCCTAATGCTATGGGCTGTGTTTACGTGGAATGGGCTGGGTCCTTTGATCCAGATGAACCGATCACTGACTGGAAATGGTTATAACTGGCAACTGGGAGATCATCTACAGCCATCATGGACTTCATGTTCAGCCGGCCGCGGTGGCCGAGCGGTTCTAGGCGTTTCAGTCCGGGACCTCGCGACTGCTACGGCCGCAGGTTCGAATCCTGCCTCGGGCATGGATGTGTGTGATGTCCTTAGGTTAGTTAGGTTAAAGTAGTTCTAAGTTCTAGGGGACTGATGACCTCAGATGTTAAGAGCCATTTGAACCATTTGAACTTCATGTTCACAAACAACGATGGAATTTGTATGGATGGCAATGCTCCACGTCACCGGTTTGAAGAAGATTCTGGACAATTCTAGCAAATGACTTAGCCACGCAGATGGCGACACATGAATCCTATCGAACATTTATGAGACACAGTCGAGAGGTCAGTTCGTACATAAAGTCCTGCACCGGAACTCTCTTTCGCAGTTATGTACGGTCACAAAGGCAACATGGCTCAACATTTCTGGCGCGGGATTAGCCTAGCGGTACAGTCACATCTCAGTCATGGACTGTGCGGCTGGTCCCGGCGGAGGTTCGAGTCCTCCCTCGCGCATGGGTGTGTGTGTGTGTGTGTGTGTTTGTCCTTAGGATAATTTAGGGACTGATGACCTTAGCAGTTAAGTCCCATAAGATTTCACACACTCAACATTTCTGCAGGAGATTTCCAACGACTTGTTGATCCCGTGCCACGTCGAGTTGCTGCACTACGTCGAGCAGAAAGAGGTCTGACACGACGTCAGGAGGTACCCCATGACGTTTGTCACCTCAGTGTACAGTGGACGCAAAATCTGTTTGATGTGTTGATCTGTCCTTTGGTAAGTCCATGTAACTTGTACCAAGGTACACAGGGTACGACTTAATCTGACATACTCTTAATTGTTACAAAAAAAAACTGTAGTATAACATTCAAAGTGTTGAGATGGCCGTATGGGCGCATTCCGAAAGCCAATAATAATAATAATAATAATGCTTATCAGCGATTTACTACTGGGTAACTATGCTGCGAGCACAGAAAGCCAGCGTTACTGCATTAGTATCCAAAAGGTACAGCGAAACATCATCGGGACCGACAAAATCTAAATATCAATGGCTCTCAGTGTGTTTTGTACGCGCAGTTGAAAATAATGTGGAAAATATGAAGGTATTGGGAGCTACATCCAGACACGAATTAGTTTTTCGAGAGGTGTGTGCGCGACCGCAGTCCAGTCACATCTCAGCTGAGGACTCTTTGGCCCAGAATGTGTGGCGCATGTCGTGCGCGCGACTGCGGTTTGTGTGTCGCGCTCGGGACGACCTTGCCGAGGGCGGCATCCGGGCGTCTTGCCTCTGAAGGCCGGCGTTTCCACCGCAGTTCCGGCACTGCGCCTCGGTTGCGCGCTTCGCAGAAGATACGCCTGCGGCTCGGTCACCAGCGGTGGATGAGAGACTCCGTGCAGTAGCAGACGAAGGAGCGACATTGTTTCGATGACAACTCCGAAATGTATAGAAATAAAAGGTTCCCTGTTGTCTTTACTGACCGCTTCTCACTTGAACATTTATTATTAGACTGTAATGACACAGTAAATTGTAGCTACTGACACTTACATTATTTTTCTTTCTTAATTTATAGATAACTTAGCAATATATTCCGATGTTCCACCTGCGAGTTGCGTGTAAAACCAACTTTACGTGTAATCTTCGTAAACAACACTTTATATTTTTGAGTGTTGTGTGATGATGAAATATTTGTTTTGTCTAAAATTATATTTTAATTTACGAGGGCGATGACACCGCTAGCGATGATCTGGGTGTGCGGGAGGACACAGAAAACATTAATTAAAATACCTGCTGGTTGCTGTCTTCTTCTTTGTAAGAATCAACCTACATTAATTATACACAGCCACGGTGCCACCATGCCAGTTTTAGACAAAATAGCATTAAGCATACCTCGCCAGATACCGAAAAACGGTCACGATTTCGAAAGATGCAAAAGAAACCTAACAAAGACAATCCTCAAACTCAAATATAACAATCAATGTCTATTAACACAAGTAATCCCAAACTACATTAAAGTAAAGATTAGTGTAGGTAGCAGCACTGCAAAAATAGAATAGCTAAATGTGAAATCATGTGGCTCAAGACAGAGATAAAAATACAACACAAAAAGAAAGAGCTCCTCAACAGACAACTGTACAATATACATTTGCAACATGGCAATTGCCGTTGCAGCCTACAGTTCTCCTACATATTACAATACATTCAAGACATCATTTCTAAAGAACATCAGAAAATGACTTGTAGGCATAACAAAAAACTTGAGGGTCTGAAAAGTAAAAAAGGCAACTTCACTGCCAAAAATCCCCATGTTAACCTACATCAGTTCCATAAAAAAGTTATTAATTCAACTAACACCACTTTTACAAATACTGAACTTGCCCTCACAAACACAGGCCTTAAGCACAACATAGAACCAAATCTTGATGGCAATAACCTAAAATCCACTAAGCTTGCATGTGATGCTGCAAAATTAAATTGTAGTGAAACCAATGCAATAGTCTTAGTCTCCAAAGCCGGTAAAATAATCACATGACAGCTAAAAAATATTCCACATCAAAACAGTGACCAAAAGACACTGAGTTGTGTCAACTTCAAACTTTCTAACAGTAAAAAAATGTAAATGTCGTGTGACTAGGGCCTCCCGTCGGGTAGACCGTTCGCCAGGTGCAAGTCTTCCGATTTGACGCCACTTCCGCGGCTTGAGCGTCGATGGGTATGAAATGATGATGATTAGGACAACACAACATCCAGTCCCTGAGCGTAGAAAATCTCCGACCCAACAGGGAATCGAACCCGAGCCCCTTAGGATTGACATTATGTCGCACTGATGACTCAGCTACCGGAGGTGGACTTTCTGATGGTAAAGCTCTAATATTCAAGGCAGACAAAGATAACTGTGCAGTTGTAATGTAGGAAAATAATATGTTGACAAAACCATGAAATTTTTCAGTAGTAATAATATAATCGAATTAGAGTTTGGTCCCACTTCTAAATTTCAGGCCGAACTTAAGAAAGCTCTTAAGAACTGTAATTTCCTCCTAACTAAGTGGGAAGTGCGTGACTGCATTCCTATGAACCCCACTACCACTCGCCTTCTGTCACAGCCGTTCATATAGTTTGAATTACAGACTGCTAGCTCTTCTGAACACCCATTATACTTTTGAAACTAACTACTCCATTAGCAACACGTATGAGCTCATTGACAAAATTAAGAATGTGCACATTCCACCGCCAACCAGATTTGCATCGCTTGACATTGTAAATCTTTGCTAGTTGCTGTCTTCTTTGTAAGAATCAATCTACATTAATTGTACACAGGCACGGTCTCACCATGTCAGTTTTAGACAAAATAGAATTAAACATTACTTAAAAGAATTTCGCAAATATTTATTTCAATTTTTAGTTTAGCAAACTTCACAAGTAATAGCAGAGATCATTAAAATTTAATCATTTACATAAGTTGAACCAACTTCTCCAAGCTGTTTTGAAAGCTTGAAATCAATAAGCACAATAGGAAAGATGTTAATCTGAATTCTTGCACAATGTTGAAACTAACAATTATAAAAGACTTTCACAACAGCAGTTCGGAAGCCAGTTCAGTCTTCATCTCCGCTCGTGAACATAACTGTTCAAACGGCTAGATACAGTTCGATAGTACAACTAGAACCAAGAATAGGTTACACTGCAAAATAATCACAACATACAACCTATTAATGCAAGCTAATATGGAACAGAAACAATCCAGATACTAAATCAATCAGTTAAAAACAGAGTGACTGTCCAATCAGAAAAGTGATTTCATTTTAACGTGTCTCCTGTAGTTAGCTTCTGACTACAGGCCTTTATACCAGCAGCTTCAAACATTGTCGTGTTAAAACCCTTCTAGTTCTGCCGCAGTAATGATAAACGCATTTATAATAAGACAAGTAAGACTTTAAGTGATCAGCTAATGCACAAAGTTTAGCGTACAGGACTACTTTATAAATCTTTCCTTCTTTTGTTAGCACAACATGGAGTGCAATCGTAGCGTACCGCTTAATGATCGTGTAATACAATGACTACATAAAATTGTAACTCTTTATATCCACTTGCAAGAGAAATCCAAATATACGGCATGATTTAAAAAGGAAAAGAAAACAACATAACCTTTAACAAAAAAAAAAAATGAAACAACAGTATCGAGTAAAATCTGGCTCAGCCAAGGAACGAAACTACTATTAACACGCTGATGCATCGAACACATGTCATGCTCATCATTATGACTGCAGCCGAGTGACTACCGCAACATGTTTATATTAGTTCCGATACCTGTCCCATTCATCAACGGCCAATATTCTTCAGATTGTAAATGGCCTCCAGTCGCTGATTACAGAGCCGGGTACAGTATGTGCTCACCAGAACTTGCTTCGCTCCACTAGACCTCAGTCGTATCATATAAATCTCAAATGATGGCTTATACGTGGATCTATACTATAGGTACAACAGATTAACTCTCTGACGGTAGCAGTTTGTAGAACTTGGCCGCCACATCTGACGGACTTGGAGCGACTCAAATCAAAATCGCCAGTGCGCAACTTCTACATCTACATCTACATGGATACTCTGCGAATCACATTTAAGTGCGTGGCAGAGGGTTCATCGAACCACCTTCACAATTCTCTATTATTCCAATCTCGAATAGCGCGCGGGAAGAATGAACACCTATCTTTCCGTACGAGCTCTGATTTCCCTTAGTTTATCGTGGTGATCGTTCCGCCCTATGTAGGTCGATGTCAACAAAATATTTTCGCATTCGGAGGAGAAAGTTCGTGATTGGAATTTCGTGAGGAGATTCCATCGCAACGAAAAACGCCTTTCTTTTAATGATTTCCAGCCCAAATCCTGTATCATATCTGTGACACTCTCTCCCATATTTCGCGATAATACAAAACGTGCTGCCTTTCTTTGAACTTTTTCGATGTACTCCGTCAGTCCTACCTGGTAAGGAGCCCACACCGCGCAGCATCATTCTAAAGGAGGACGGGCAAGCGTAATGTGGGCAGTCTCCTTAGTAGGTCTGTTACATTTTCTAAGTGCCTGCCAATAAAACACAGCCTTGGTTAGCCTTACCCACAACATTTTCTATGTGTTCTTTCCAATTTAAGTTATTCGTAATTGTAATACCTAGGTATTTAGTTGAATTTACGGCTTTTAGATTAGACTGATTTATCGTGTAACCGAAGTTTAACGAGTTCCTTTTAGTACTCATGTGGATGACCTCACACTTTTCGTTATTTAGGGTCAACTGCCACTTTTCGCACAATTCAGATATTTTTTCTAAATCGTTTTGCAGTTTGTTTTGATCTTCTGATGACTTTATTAGTCGATAAACGACAGCGTCATCTGCAAACAACCGAAAACGGCTGCTGAGATTGTCTCCAAAATCGTTTATATAGATAAGGAACAGCAAAGGGCCTATAACACTACCTTGGGGAACGCCTGAAAACACTTCTGTTTTATGCGATGACTTTCCGTCAATTACTACGAACTGTGTGTGACATTGCAGACTAAGCACGCACAGACACGCAAAATATCAGTTCTATCTCAGTGGGGCTCAGATATCTGACTCACAACCATACGAGACTACGAAGGAACCCCTAGCCGCCAACGAGACGGGATCATAATGTCTTTCTAGCGGCACCGCGACTAGGAGAGCGCTGCAACCACACTGGCCCGCGATAAAGTGCAGAGATGATCACAATCGATCTGTGGCACTCGAGACAGTACCAAAGTGGCTCAGGTGCATCAGATATAAACAAGACTTCTTAAAATTTTCATATTTGACAACAAAGAGTACGGGTGCAATTACTTTTCTGTATAGCCACCTGTCTTCGAAATACTTGTCTCCCAGAGAGTAGGTAATGTTGATATCCCTGAAACATCCCCTTAGAAAAATTTATGAATTACTGTGCTGGTAAACCTCTTACGTTATTTGATTTTCAAACAGCTGAGCAAAACTGAACGTACTCAGACATTTCTCTCTTTACTTATTCTGATCATCAGTAAACGGACACACAATATTTTTAGCGCAACGCAGTCTGACTTTCAATAATCCCTACAAAAGAATGGCCCTGAATAACAATAACCTATACCTTTCATGAATCACTTACCTCACAAAAATCTTCGTTACTCGAACTACTGCAATACAGCGAGCGCCAATACTGACTGCTAAATAAAAGAGTCTAACTACAGAAGGCACTAACTACTGATAGGCATAGTTAGAAAATGAAAGATTTTGATAGAGAACAAACAATGTATTTACCTTAATAGTGTTCAAAAGTCATTCATGACATCCAGTCTTACAAATTTCGTTTTCTGACGGACACACGTCCAGATCGTCCGCTCTCAAAACTCTGCCATCTCTCTTCTCACATCCACCACTGCTGGCGGCTCACCTCCAACTGCACAACGCTACGCGCTGTTCACATCCAACTGCCCAACACTACAATAGTGAATATTGCAACAATGCAAACCAGCCACAGACTGCACACAGCGCAGTCAGTGAATTTCATACAGAGCGCTGCGTGGCGTTACCAACATCAAAACCTAAACAGCCTACTTACATCCCGTCCCCATAGAACCTAAACAGCCTGCTTACATCCCGTCCCCATAGAATGAGGTGTGTCGTATCTACACGTAAGCTTCAACCCCAGGACCTTCCAGAGTTCCTTTGAGTGGACCAAAGACATTAAAGTTGCAGAGAGATAGGTCTGGTCTATTTCCCAACGAAGTTACTCCGATTTTTTTTCAGTCGGAGCTGCTGTTTGGGGACGCCCGTTATCTTCCAGCGGCAGATGAGAAATCCTGCGCAGTAGCTGTCGTTTCATCTACAAATCACGACGTTTGCAACGATATGCCTGTTCAAACTTGCTGAAACCTCGTAGTAGTATTCAGCGCTTACTGTCCGATATCCTTGCAAAATTCTATATCCAAGAAGCCACGTCGCTCGAAACAAAACAGTTGCCGTGCCCTTTCCAGCCGACAGCCGTGACTTGGCTTTCACCAGTCCGGGCTGCACCTTCTTTCCCTATGGCCAACATGCTTACTTCTTTAGATTCAGGACTGTAATGAGGCACCCACCTCTCATAACAGACAACAACGGGAGTCAGAAGCGTGTCTCCATCTTCCTGAAATCTAGCCAAGAAGATGCTCGCACACCTGCAGACGGTTTAACTTTATTACTTTAATATGCCACCACATACACAAAGTACTTTATTTTACATTGTTCAGTCAATAAGAATGATTTCTGCACAGAGCACCGAACCCACGTTCAATATCCCGGTTTTGAGAAATCTGCTGTTGATGAACATATTCTTATGAACGACCAAACGCTTATATTTGATGAAACGGAAATATTGTCCTACGCACCTACCTACTGTGGTTCTATCATCAAAGAAGCTCTTGAAATCAGGACATGCAACAACAATTTCAACCGTGGCACACGTCGTGGAAACGGGCAGTTGATGCTCAAAGCCGGCTATTGTGGCCGAGCGGTTCTAGGCGCATCAGTCTGGAACCGCGAGACCGCTACGGTCGCAGGTTCGAATCCTGCCTCGGGCATGGATATGTGTGATGTCCTTAGGTTAGTTAGATTTAAGTAGTTCTAAGTTCTAGGGGACTGATGACCTCAGATGTTAAGTCCCATAGTGCTCAGAGCCATTTGATGCTCAAAGGCAACAGAGAGATCAGCTGAATCATCCATCATCTAACGAAATAAACATCGCTACCAAGACCCCATGCTCTTCAGGCACGATGTCGGCATTATCTCTGGTAGCTTATAGAAGTTTCACGATTCTGCGACCTCTTTAATCTTATTATCCCTGTGGTGTCACCGCCAGACACCACACTTGCTAGGTGGTAGCCTTTAAATCGGCCGCGGTCCATTAGTATACGTCGGACCCGCGTGTCGCCACTATCAGTGATTGCAGACCGAGCGCCGCCACACGGCAGGTCTAGAGAGACTTCCTAGCACTCGCCCCAGTTGTACAGCCGACTTTGCTAGCGATGGTTCACTGACAAATTACGCTCTCATTTGCCGAGACGATAGTTAGCATAGCTTCAGCTACGTCATTTGCTACGACCTAGCAAGGCGCCATTATCATTTGCTATTTATCTTGTGAAGCATGTACCGTCAGATCGATGTTTACCAATTATGGATTAAAGTTAAGTATTCCAGAAGCTACGTATTTTTTTTTACTAAACTCCTTTAACTGTTCCAGACCTCACGCCAGCCTGCGTGAGCTTAAACGCGTGCCTTTCGGCTACCTCCTAGTGGCTTGGCTGTCTCGCCAAGTCACAACAATCCGCATTATTAATTTCTGCCAGAACACATAAGCTTTTCGACTTCTTAATGACTTTCCTTAAAATATTACAGTATCTTTTGTAGTAAGCAAGTAACGTCGGATCCTGACTTATTTTGGCCTGTCCATATATTTCCCTCTTCCTCTTACACGATATCTTAATTCCCTTAGTAATCCATGGCTTAATTGACTTTGTAATGGCTTTTTTGGATAACGTTTCAGGAAAGCAGCTCTCAAATATTGAGACACATTTAGGGTGGAATAAATTGAATTTGGCATCAGCATCATTTTCTGTGTATACTTCATCCCATTCTACCTCTCCTAGGCTGCTCTTAAAACTCTGTACCCTGTTCGCATCAACAAGCCTCCCCGCCTTGTATGAATCTGCCTGAAGACTGTAAGGTGCTATATGTGTTATTTTCATTAACTGTGCATCATGATCAGATAGCCCATTAACAAGTGGGTACACATTAATTGTTTTGCCTCAGCACTGTCTATGAAAATGTTATCGATAAGTGAGCTACTGTCCTATTAGGACATCTCTCCAGTCTTTATGCTATGGTGAGGAGAACGTATCTCCGCGCAATAACGTCGTCATCAGGGTAATTAATTGTGCTACAGTATATAAACAGGATGAGATTATCACTCTGCAGCGGAGTGTGCGCTGATATGAAACTTCCTGGCAGATTAAAACTGTGTGCCGAACCGAGACTCGAACTCCGGACCTTTGCCTTTCGCGGGCAAGTGCTCTACTAACTGAGCTACCCAAGCACGACTCACGCCCCGTCCTCAGCTTTACTTCTGCCAGTACCTCGTCTCCTACCTTCTTGCCAGCGAAAGGCAAAGGTCCCGAGTTCGAGTCTCGGTCCGGCACACAGTTTTAATCTGCCAGGAAGTTTCATATCAGCGCACACTCCGCTGCAGAGTGAAAATCTCATTCTGGAAACATCCCCCAGGCTGTGGCTAAGCCATGTCTCCGCAGTATCCTTTCTTTCAGGAGTGCTAGTTCTGCAAGGTTCGCAGGAGAGCTTCTGTTAAGTTTGGAAGGTAGGAGACGAGGTACTGGCAGAAGTAAAGCTGTGAGGACGGGGCGTGAGTCGTGCTTGGTAGAGCACTTGTCCGCGAAAGGCAAAGGTCCCGAGTTCGAGTCTCGGTCCGGCACACAGTTTTAATCTGCCAGGAAGTTTCAGTATATAAACAGGAATATCTCTTTCAGTTGCTCTACTGTATAAATCAATTTTCCCTCCATCTCGAATAACCTTGCAATGGCTTGGAAATATTTTATTTTTCCTTCATAATCGCACATAATTTCAATAATAAATTACCAGTTTCAACTGCCATTGACATTGTGACTGATTTGTTCAGGGTTTGATAGAGTGGGTGGAAGCTGGCACGCCGGCCGCGGTGGCCGAGCAGTTCTAGGCGCTACAGTCCGGAACCGCACGACTGCTACGGTCGCAGGTTCGAATCCTGCCTCGGGCATGGATGCGTGTGATGTCCTTAGGTTAGTTCTAAGTTCTAGGGGACTGATGACCTCAGGTGTTAAGTCCCATAGTGCTCAGAGCCATTTGAACCATTTTTTTGAAGCTGGCACTGTGCAGCCCATTGTTCCAGTTTAGTGTTGGGGATCTGAAGTAGAATATGTTTGGCACGTCTGATTTTTCATGACAGTCAGTCACTGTGTCAGTCTTATGATATGCAGACTGGCGATGGCGGTCGAAACTGGTAATATGTTATCTAATTTGTGCGTGATCGTGCCCGAAAATACAATATTTTCGGAACAAGCTTTTGAACAATAACTTTCTTCACCGCTATGACTGGAACCCCGCTATTTTCTGCCCTGTGCTATGCCTCAAGTGTACTTCTCATTGTAAATAACGTACAAAGGTGCGTCCGCTGTCAGTCACGCCGGGAGGACTTTACAAGTAATAACAACACAACGCGACGATCAGTAATGCAGGAAAGGGAAAAGCGCTTCTCGTGTTTTCTCTCGTCAGAAATCTCATTGCGAAGACTCGCACGTCCCGCGAAGCAGCATTAAGCTTCCCGTCAAGCGTAGGACGGCGCACGCCAGCCAACTCTCTGTTCCGCAAGGGTCGTGCTCTCGAAGACGCCATTATGTAGTGCGATGCATAACGGAGAAATGCAAATTGCGTCGCCCACGGTGTCTAGAAAGTAAAAGCGGAAGGGCTGTAGAAGGCCGCTCTTCGCCTTCCTGCATTTCTGCGTCTCATAACGCTCACTACGTTTTATAACCTCTGGCAGTTCTGAACAATGGGTGGAACCTGGCACTGTGCGGCCCATTGTTCCAGTTTCGTTTTCCGGATCTGAGGTAGAATGTGTTTGGCACGTCTGATTTTTCATGACAGTCTCTGCTTATGATCGTTACTAGTAAAAGACGAGAAACAACCTCAAACGCATAGCCATCCTAACAATACCTAGAGTCAGAGAGGGCATTTTCTCAGGTATTTAAACGATTTAGTGAACATTAAAATAATTTTTTATTCAATTTAGTTGCAACTGCAGTTTAATTCAGGTAAATAACAGAAAGAGTAATGGAAAATTATTATTAGAATAAATAAATACAAGTATTTGAGATAAAAATCGCACCTTTCCATCTTTCGGCTAATGGTACAGCAACCTCTTGAGATGTCCAAGAAACAATAGGCACTCTTTGTTGCAAAAAAGTATTTTATTTATTTAATTTGTGACGCGTTTCTAGGCGCTACAGTCTGGAACCGCGCGACCGCTACGGTCGCACGTTTGAATCCTGCCTCGGGCATGGATGTGTGTGATGTCCTTAGGTTAGTTATGTTCAATAGTTCTAAGTTCTAGGCAGCTGATGACCTCAGAAGTTAAGTCGCATAGTGCTCGGAGCCATTTGAACCATTTTTGTGACGCGTTTCAGTCTGACAGGAGCATCATCAGACATCCGGTAAAAACACTCGAGGACCACTGGCAAGTGTACAGAAAGTCCCGCAATCACAAAAAATTGCACGCCATTCAATCTTGCAGTGATTCTCGAGATTTTCTACCCAATGTCTGATGATGCTCTTGTGAGAGTGGAACGCATCACAAATAAAATAGCCGGCCGGTTATGACCGAGCGGTTCTAGGCGCTGCAGTCTGGAACTGCGCGGCCGCTACGGTCGCAGGTTCGAATCCTGCCTCGGGCATGGATGTGTGTGATGTCCTTAGGTTAGTTAGGTTTAAGTAGTTCTCAGTTCTAGGGGACTGATGACCTCAGAAGTTGACTCCCATAGTGCTCAGAGCCATTTCAACTATTTTGAACAAATAATATAAACAAAAAACCATTTTGCAACCGCGACTGCCTGTATTTGTTGACCATTTTAGATACGTAAAACACTAGTTTACTACCAGAAGTAGCCCAGTTATTTATACCTACCATCTACTAAATAAGAAAAGGAATACATTCTGATGGCAGAAAAAATATAAAATAATTATATTTGCATGTTTTAGAGCTACAATTACAAAATGAAATTGTAATTCCCTTCCACTTCTCCTGATGCAGTATTAATCAAGGTATGATCAAAAATATGTGATGGTTGAGAATTTCTTCGGTAGGGAGGATGTAGCATGTTATCTTGGGCGGAGAGCATGCAGAAAAAACTTAAGGCGCTCTCAAGGGAAATGTTTGAGGTCCTCGCTGTTCATATTCAATATTAGTTCAAATGTTCAAATGTGTGTGAAATCTTATGGGACTTAACTGATAAGGTCATCAGTCCCTAAGCTTACACACTACTTAACCTAAATTATCCTAAGGACAAACACACACATCCATGCCCGAGGGAGGACTCGAACCTCCGCCGGGACCAGCCGCCAATATTAGTAATCAGGTAGACAGTATTAGCAATAACCTCAGACACACGTATCTACAACGGCGTACTGAGAAGCAATGCCGCCGAATTTTTTGTTTTGTTCTCAATATCGGTTGAGACATAACATGTCATCCATATTACACGTCGAGTTTCCCGCGTCGCTGACGCTAGTTGCAACCCTTTGCCGCTAGAGGGCTCCGAAATTTAGTGTTAAGCATGCCTGCGTGTAAAGTAACTACACTCCTGGAAATTGAAATAAGAACACCGTGAATTCATTGTCCCAGGAAGGGGAAACTTTATTGACACATTCCTGGGGTCAGATACATCACATGATCACACTGACAGAACCACAGGCACATAGACACAGGCAACAGAGCATGCACAATGTCGGCACTAGTACAGTGTATATCCACCTTTCGCAGCAATGCAGGCTGCTATTCTCCCATGGCGACGATCGTAGAGATGCTGGATGTAGTCCTGTGGAACGGCTTGCCATGCCATTTCCACCTGGCGCCTCAGGTGGACCAGCGTTCGTGCTGGACGTGCAGACCGCGTGAGACGACGCTTCATCCAGTCCCAAACATGCTCAATGGGGGACAGATCCGGAGATCTTGCTGGCCAGGGTAGTTGACTTACACCTTGTAGAGCACGTTGGGTGGCGCGGGATACATGCGGACGTGCATTGTCCTGTTGGAACAGCAAGTTCCCTTGCCGGTCTAGGAATGGTAGAACGATGGGTTCGATGACGGTTTGGATGTACCGTGCACTATTCAGTGTCCCCTCGACGATCACCAGTGGTGTACGGCCAGTGTAGGAGATCGCTCCCCACACCATGATGCCGGGTGTTGGCCCTGTGTGCCTCGGTCGTATGCAGTCCTGATTGTGGCGCTCACCTGCACGGCGCCAAACACGCATACGACCATCATTGGCACCAAGGCAGAAGCGACTCTCATCGCTGAAGACGACACGTCTCCATTCGTCCCTCCATTCACGCCTGTCGCGACACCACTGGAGGCGGGCTGCACGATGTTGGGGCGTGAGCGGAAGACGGCCTAACGGTGTGCGGGACCGTAGCCCAGCTTCATGGAGACGGTTGCGAATGGTCCTCGCCGATACCCCAGGAGCAACAGTGTCCCTAATTTGCTGGGAAGTGGCGGTGCGGTCCCCTACGGCACTGCGTAGGATCCTACGGTCTTGGCGTGCATCCGTGCGTCGCTGCGGTCCGGTCCCAGGTCGACGGGCACGTGCACCTTCCGCCGACCACTGGCGACAACATCGATGTACTGTGGAGACCTCACGCCCCACGTGTTGAGCAATTCGGCGGTACGTCCACCCGGCCTCCCGCATGCCCACTATACGCCCTCGCTCAAAGTCCGTCAACTGCACATACGGTTCACGTCCACGCTGTCGCGGCATGCTACCAGTGTTAAAGACTGCGATGGAGCTCCGTATGCCACGGCAAACTGGCTGACACTGACGGCGGCGGTGCACAAATGCTGCGCAGCTAGCGCCATTCGACGGCCAACACCGCGGTTCCTGGTGTGTCCGCTGTGCCGTGCGTGTGATCATTGCTTGTACAGCCCTCTCGCAGTGTCCGGAGCAAGTATGGTGGGTCTGACACACCGGTGTCAATGTGTTCTTTTTTCCATTTCCAGGAGTGTATGTCGGCTCGTGAGAAACAGAGTGCTGTAAGCGAGTTACTCATCGCGGAAAACGTGACTGCCACTGAAGTTCTTGCAAGAATGAAAGCTATGTACGGAGATGATTGTATAGACGCCAATAATGTGAGACGTTGGGCTGTTCGTGCTGGTAATGAAGCAAACGGTGGTGCTAACATCGACGTGCGTGATGGAGCTCGGCGTGGACGATCGCTTGCGGCAACGGACGAGATTCATCGGAAGCCGGTTCATGCATTCATCTGAGAAAATCGTCGGGTAACACAGACACAGCTCTCAGCTAAATGTGGCATATCACGAGAGCGTGTACAGGCCGTCACTGCGGAACTGCGGTACACAAAACATTCTGTACGGTGGGTGCCTCAAACGTTCAAACGTGACATGGATCAGAGGAGACTGAACATGTGTCAACAAATTCTTTTTCTTTATTTACCATGAGAGTGATGGATGCCTTAACAACATAGTGACATGTGATGAAAGCTGGGTTCAGCGTTTTGATCATGAATGGAATTCCGCCACAAAGTATCTCCGACGCCGGAGGCAAAGACTTGGTCGCAATGTTCAGGGATGTTCAAGGTGTAGTGTATTTGGAATTCATGCCTAAAGGCACGAGCATTATGTCTACAAGGCATTACAAGACTGTCAGAAAACTGAAACCACGAATTCGAAGAGCTCATCCCACACGTGGAGCATCCTCTGCGTCAACTTGACAGTGCCAGACCACACACGATCGCTGCCACACCTGCAACATTCTGATGCCTAGTCTTCATTGTCATCCATTATCCTCCACACAGTAGCGAATTGGTCCCATTCGATTTTAATCTATTTCCTAACCTTGTGGAACATCTTTGAGGTTTTCCCTTTGATAGCAGTGCAAGCAGAGGTTGTAACGCCGGTAATGCATATCCTCCTATTTCAATCTATTGTACTATAAATTGTTTCCTTATTTTGTCACCTGAAGATATGACAATTCTGTCTCTTTATATATTGTTACTGTTTTACTGTTTATATATATATATATATATATATATATATATATATATATATATATATATATACAAATTTGGCCGTTAAAGACCGTGAAAACAGTTATTTCTTGCGCTTCTGGGAAGTCTTCTATCTCTCAGTCCACACTTCTTTCATTCTTGCGCTGAAGGCGGCTTTTCTCTCTTCAGACCATTTAGTTCCACAAGTCTTCTTAATTTTCACACCGAAACCCGTGAATGAATTCAGTTTTTTTCTAAAAAGGTTTCTGTTAAATATTGTTTCCTGATCTATGCCCATTTCTTTTAGATCTCTTTCTGTGTTGATAAACCATAAATTTTTATTTTTTAGATTTGCGATGTACGAAAATATTTGTTTTGTAAGCCTATTCGGGTTCATCCTCATGATGTGAGCATAAAAGGAGCATCTTCTTTTTCTAATTTCGTCTGTAATTTTCCTGCACTTCGTATACACTTCTTTGTTGCTTTTTAGTCTGTATACAGACTTACCTTGATCATCTGTTATTTTCCTGTGTCCAAGAATTGTCCTCACAATTCTCCTTTCACGATTTTCTATCTGTTCTGCGTATGTAAAATTTGCCAGTGTTTCTGATGCATATAGTATCTGCGGTCTAATGACAGTCTGGTAGTGTCTGAGTTTAATGTTTTTGGATATACATTTTTTTGAATACATTTGTCTGCAGTAGTGAGTTGCTGTCTCTACTTTTTGTATTCTAGCCCTGCAGGCTGGATGACCTTTTGCCACAGGCTGAATTAGTTCACCAAGATATTTAAAATGTTTAGATACCTGTATTTTCCCGTATTTCGTAGTTATTTTTTTTTGGTGGATTTTTGATATTTGTAATGATTTCTGTCTTTTCAAATGAAATTTGCAAGCCTGCTTTTTCAGCAGTTTCCTTAAGTAATTCTATTTGTTTTATTGTGTCTTTTTGTGTGTAAGCTAAACAGGCGAGATCGTCAGCGAAGGCAAAACAGTTGGTTTCAATGGCTTTATAGCACTTCCCTCCAATTTGGACTTTCTCAACTCCATGTTTTTGCGTGAGTTTTCTCCATTCTGCTATGACTTCATCCAGAACACAGTTGAAGAGTACCGGGGACAGCGCATCTCCTTGTCTGACGCCGGTTTTGACCTCGAAATGCCGTGAAATTTCTCCTTGGAATTTTACTTTTGATGTTGTATTTGTTAATGTTTCTTTGATTATGGTGATTGTTGTTTCATCTATTTCATATTCTCGAAGGGTTTTGATGAGTGTGTCCCTATCGACTGAGTCATAAGCTTTTTTGAAATCAATGAATGTTATGAAATATTTCTTGCTCCTTGTAGATAAATAGTTCATTGTTGTTTTGAGGTTAAAAATTTGTTCGGCGCAGGATCTTCCTGGTCTGAAGCCAGCTTGATATTCTCCAAGTTTTCCCTCTATAATTGGTGATACACGATTGAGCAGGGCCTTTGATAGAATTTTGTATGGGACTGGGAGAAGCGATATTCCACGATAGTTGTTAACATCCCTTTTGTCACCTTTTTTAAACAAAGGGTGAATTAGGGCAGTTTTCCAGTGACTTGGGATTTTCTTGGTTTCCCATACTTGTTCAAGTTCTTTGTGTAGTGCTTCTACTGATGTTTCTCCCCCAAGCTTGAGCATTTCTGCTGTAATTGTGTCTTCTCCACATGCTTTCCTGTTTTTGAGATTTTTGATTATGTTTGTGATTTCCTCTCGTGTCGGAGGTGTTGAATGTGTTGGTAATGTTTCTGGTTGCGTAAAACTGAGAGTCTGGATGGGTGTTTGGCAGTTTAGGAGTGTCTCAAAATATTCAGCCAGGATTTCACAGTTTTCAGTATTGTTGGTGGCGAGAGTCTTATTATTTCTCATAAGGTTTAGGCAAGGGGACTGGTATCCTCGGAGTTTCTGGTTGAATGTTTTGTACCAAGCTGCCGTGTTGCATTTCTTGAAATTCTCTTCGATGGAGTCCAGTTGTTGTTTTTCATATTGTCTCTTGGTGTTGCGAATAGTTTTCGAGGCATTCTTTCTGGCTTGCTTAAATTCATCAAAGTTGTTTTCTGTTTTATGTGAGTTCCACTTTTTCCAGGCTTTAAGTCTTTCATGCAGAACTTCATTACAGTTGCTGTCCCACCACGGGTGTCTCGGTTTGCTCTTGTTTGGAAAGGTTGTTTCTGTTACCTCAATCAAGTTGTTCTGAAATTCTTGGAGGTTTTGTGAAGGGGAGAATGTCTTTAGTTTTTTCTGAAAATCCTTGAGGTTAGAGTTGGACTTAAGGTTGTAATTTCTCAGGGTTGTAAGATCAAAATTTATTTTATTTCTGTTTTTATATTCACCGTTTCTGCTTTTCTGTTTGTTTTGTGGGATCAGTTTAGTTTTTATTTTCGTGAGATAGTGATCGGAGTCGAGGTTTAGAGATTTTCGGACACGTGTGTTCAATATTTTTTTTTCACATTTGGAGGAGATGGCAACGTGATCTATTTGAAATTCTCCGATACTCTTTATCGGAGATACCCAGGTTTTTTGTTTTCTGGGAAGATGTTTAAAACGTGTTGACATTAGCTTGAGTTTAAACTGCTTACAGAGCATAATTAACCTTTCTCCATTTTTGTTGGTTCGTTTGTGTGCGGGAAAGTTGCCGACAATATCGCGGAATTTCCTTTCTTTTCCAATCTGAGCGTTAAAATCTCCTAGAAGTATTTTTGCATTGTTTTCTGGGATTTCTGATATATGATCCTTAAGGTTTTCCCAGAATTCATCTGTTTCTTCCCTATTTTTAGCATTATTTTTGTCATTTGTGGGAGCGTGAACATTGATTAATGTGTATTTTTTATTTGCACATCGAAAAGTGAGGAAAGATGTTCTCGATGATGTTGACCAAATATGTTCGACAGAGTTCAGAATTTTTGTGTTTACAGCAAAAGCTGTGCCAAGCTGAGGGCATTTCTTCATTACAATTTTTCCAGGTTTTCCTTTAAATATTCTGAATTTGTTTGATTCAAATGTGTTTTCATCAGTGAAGCCAGTTTCTTGTAGCGCCACAATTTGTATGTCTTCCGTGTGTAACTGGTCTGTAAGGTGCTTAAGTTTTCCCACTTTGAGAAGGGAGTTTATGTTGAGAGTTGCTATGTTGAAGATTTTTCTGGGTTTAATCTTGTTGGATTTGCATGGTGTTGCAGACTCCCCAGAATCCATGGGTCTGCTTGCGTCGTTGCCGACGGTGGATTGGCCACCTGGGGTAGTTTCGTTATTGAAAGACATTTCCATCATGCGTTAAGATTGTAACTGTTGAAATTCTTCAAAGTTGGGGAGATTACTTGCGCAACCTACCAGAAATACGACTAACGTTGTTAGCGTTAGAAGGTTTTCTTGAAACAGCCGCCTCTAACATGCCCACAAGCCGCCCAATCTGGGTACAGACGCTTGCAGTTATAGATTTTTGGTTCCTCCGCTCTCTCAGCCGTTGGGAGTTAAAAATTCCTCATCCGCCTATGAGACCTTTGACCGGTTTTCACCCGTAACCCTAGGCAGGGGCCCTCACAGGGTGCTACCATCCGGAGCCAGATGGACCCAGGTTTTTTTACGAGGTTGTTACTCCTCCCCCTCCTCCTCCCTCATCACTTGTAAGATGAGGATCCGGGCTTGGGACCGGCAATGGCGGAGTTATATATATATATATATATATATATATATATATATATATATATATATATATATATATATATATATGCATTTATGTCGATGTATAATTGGTTTGTTTTGTAAATATTATTTGTATTTTTACGCTGGGTCTTGCCTAGGGAAAACTATGCTATCGAACGACTACATCGATAGGTCGTGTGGAGAACCAAGTGTTTAGGATCTTTGGGAGTGTTAACTCTGCCGCGTGGAGCGCGGGCAGAGCAGAGGGAGTCTGGCTGGAATAGCGCAGTGGAGCAGGTGTGTAGTGTGACGCTCCCGCAGGTTGCCGCGCTTTCGGGGTTTGGCAGCATGTAATTGCGCTCGACTTGCTATGTTAGTTTCTGACACGGTGTCGCGGACGGAAATCATTAGCTGGCGCACATCAAGAGCCAGTTTCACCTGGTGACCGTGTCGAGAAGAAGGCGCGCCAACATCCAGCTTCTGCAACAGCAACGGCCGACAATGAGTGACTGTCGTCACCTGCTCGACCGACGACTGCAAACCTTCAATCAACCAACGAAGACTGGAAGCACATAAAGTTTTAGATCTGTATGGCAGACGTCAGCTTTTAAAATTGTTGCATCACAAAATTACAGCAACTTAGCATGAACCTTTGTTGCTCATTGTCCAAATTGCATTACCAAGCAGGGTCCCTTCCTTTTCCGAAATGAACCCGAGTGTCGTTGAAATTCAGACGCCAGCGTTGAAGTAATATTATTCCATTTCACTGCTTTAATTTCAAAGTTCAGCTAATGTATTCATAGCTGGCTACAGTATTTAGATTACGCATTAACAATTTAAGAGTGCGAGTTTTGTTACCATATTTTAGCTTACCTGTGACTGCAGCTAAGCTTGGTATGTACTAAATGTTACTATTGTTAATTGTTCAGAATCATTTAATCCAAGTTCAAAGTTAAATCTGTCATTTCTAAATTGCGTAGATTCAAGTAGCTTTTGAAATGATTGTTGAGGTAGCCCAAGACTAACCTTATTTTACTGAATTTCGTAGTGCTTCAGAAACAAATCTCACTATTAATTTCAGTCACTAAATTAAGTTTCAATTTTCCGGTTTTATTAATTCTTTTGCTAAATTAAGTCAGAGTGTAGCGAAATTTATTACTTCTGACAAACTTTCAGTTTTCACTCTACACGTGTCAACCTTCAGTTGCCACGCTTTTAGTGCTAATTATATGTGCAATAACCTTCCATTTCCAGATATTAAAGTAGTTGTCCATAGTACTGGCGACCGTAATTTTTCCCAAATCTCAAATATCTAATTGACGCCAATTAATTGTTAACGTGACGACCGCACATTTACTTTCTTTATTAATTTTACCCTTTTCTCAAAATTAATTTCCACCAATTTCATTTGCATTTTTACTTTCATTTAGATGTAACCCTTTCCTCCATCTTTACCGACAGATTAACTTCGGTGCCGATTGCTTTTCCCAAATTTCCATTAGGTACACGTGGTTTAATTTTTCACTGTCATTAAGGTCGATAAGTGAGGGGGAGTTTACACGTGGCGACCTGGTGACAGGACAATCTTCAGATGTGAAGTTGTTCTGGACACGAATTTTGCATTGTGCAAATCTCGTAACAAAGTACTGGTTACGAACAGGCCGTTACGTCAACGAGAATAAGTAGTGGGAGTAATCCTAATTATATTTGAGATTTGGCATTTGTATTGAAAATTATTAAAATGTGTGAAGGCAACAATTACCAAAATTTGGTAGACTTGGATATGGAACAATCGGTCGAATAGTGGGAAACGCGCACCGCAGAACCCATTGTTCAGGGGCAGGCGGCTAGCATGAAAGACGCGACCGCCGAAACGCAACAAGGAGCAGAAATGGAATTCCAAACTTTAGAAAATGTTTCGGAATCGGAAGTGATAATCAAATCTGAACCCCTTGATGGCGAATACGGGGGGACAATTAAAGAGGAAGCCGCTACGGAAGTAAAACCGGTAGTTTCCGGGAATTTAACTGATTTATTGAATGTTTTGATTAACGAAATCAAGAGTCAATCGGCAGAAATTAAAGCTCAGGCTGCCAAGCAAGAAGCTTAGTCTGCCAAGCAAGAAGCTCAGTCTGAAAAAATTGAACGGAAGCTAGACAATCAGAACAAAGTTATTAATGTTATTAACAACAATGTTGGAGTTGTTAACACAAAAGTTCATAAAATCGAAGAAGATATTGTTATGATTAATACCGAAATCGGTAATCTTAAACAGGAAATGATACGAGCTCAGGCGGAAATTGCGAGCATAAATACTCGTTTTGATTCCGAAATTAGCAGAATCGAGAAAAGTGTAGGAGAAGCGGTTGCTCCTATCATCGAGAATAAGGTGACGGAACAAATTCAATTAGTGAAAAAACAGGATCAACAGAAGGTGGAAACTTTAAAGGCTTTAGTATCCGAAGTAGATATCAAAGTGAGGAAGCAGGCTAATACCTGCGAAGAGAAAAAGAGGGAAGTGGAAACGCTTGCGACAACCACTTGCCAAGTAATTACGAGAGTGTCGGAATTAGAAAAGAAACTAGACGAAAAACAGAGTTATGTGCTAATATGTGCACATAGTTCGGAATTGTTGACGAAAGAGGAGCGGTTCGACACCTTGAAAAAAGGCGGTATACACGCGACGGATTTCATTAAAAATTGTGAAAGAGTTTTACCCAGATCATGGACTAATGAGAGAAAAATTAATGCGGTTATTGATGTGTTGGCTGGTGATGCCAAGCGTTGGGGCTTATACCTCAACATTACGAACCTGACTTTTGACGAGTTTAAGAATTTGTTTCTGGCTGAATACTGGTCAGAGCAAAAACAGCAAAGTGTCTGGCGCGAATTTGTGGTATCGAGGCCTTTCGATGTGAATTCGCGCGGCTCGATGAAGGAGTTTTGTGAGGGCTGGATCCGCAAGTTGGAATATTTGCGTGATCGCCGCACGGAATCCGAAATAGTCTGGGAACTCTACAAGAAGCTTCCAGATGATACAAAACGATACGTAGGAAGCAACTACAAGACAATCAATGATTTCCTGGAAAGAGTTGAAGACGAGGACAATTGGCGCAATAATCGCGACAGTGGTAGAGGCCATGGTAACAACAACGGGTACCACAACAACCACAACAACGATAACTATGGGAATAATGCATACCGCAACCATGGCAGCAATAACAAAAACGGTTCGGACCGTAATAACAATCGGTACAATGCAAATAATAACAGGAATGACGGAAACCATTATCATACTAACGTGATAAGGGCTTCGCAGAATAGTAATAACGCCAGAGGGTGTGATCAGCCGCCTCAGCAACATCCAGGGAGCGTATCTGCTGGGACGAGACAGGGAAACCATTAGCCGCGCCGGTGAGGGGCCGACCAGGCGTGGAGAAATTTTGGCAGCCCAATAACAGTAGAAAACCGAAGTGTCGTCGTTATGAAAATTCCGTATGGATATTCAACGGCGGGAGTGTGTGCCAGTGTTAAGAGAAAGGAGTGCGCCCACAAGTAGTAGATCAGCTTTAGAAACGGCAGTAGAAAATACATTCAATGTCAGTGAGAACAATTTAAGTAGTGTTCCGGAAATCGATTATAAAGTGGCAGCTGTAACACCCACAGCGGAACTGGAGATTGAGTTTAAGAATGATTCGCAATTGTTGAGAGAAGACCAGATGTCGGATAACACGTCCGTCATCGAGCGAGGGGATGCAGAGAGGGATGAGGTCTGGTTAAGGCAGTTCGGTCGCTTATACGACGGACTAAGAGATTATAGGGGCATGTATGGGAGAAGTGTTTATGGGGAGCGCGGGCAGGATTTGCCGCGTCTCGTCCCGCAGGCAGATAGTGTTTGTGAAATGATAGAAAGTTCTGGCCCTAACCGGCAGACTTTACCAGAAATAGTTGATGTTAATGGGGAGCACGAGCAAGATTCGTCGTGTTTCGTCCCGCAGGAGTTAGATGTTGAAGTAGTAACGGAAAGTTCTGGCCCTAACCGACAGATCTTAACGAAAGTTGTGGTGGTAGAAGTAGCCGACCCATCCGACGCAAACCTCCAGTTTAAACGTTGCGAGAGTATTGAGGAGAAAGATTACGAAAATTTTAGTGATAGCCGGACACGATTGGTAGAAAAGCACGTAGATTACTGCGTGTATGAGGTTAGAGCTGACGTTATACGGTCAGACGGTAGCAGTGTGGGTTGCGCAGATCCAGAGGAAGTAATTTCAGATACTACTGGGCACATTCCTCCAGGTAGATTGGCAGATGAGATCAATCTGACCAAAGAGGAATCAACGAAGGTGACAATTAGTGAATTGATAGCAAAGCAACACTCGCTAGTTGACGAGTTAGAGGAAAAGGTTTCGGTATTGGAGGCGGAGCTGCAAACTAAGCCTCAGGACAAACGTGTTGAAATTAAAACTGTATGTGAACAGAGGCTGAAAAAGCCGCCAGATAAGCCGGATTTAGGATCAAAGCCAGATGGTTTTTTCTGGAATGACCTGGATATAGACGAGGATTTACTGTGGGAAAGTAAAGAAACAGTCGAGGACAAGTGTAGACAGATAGTAGTGTCTGTTAATATGCACGGCCTGCATCTAAACGTGTTGATTGACACCGGTGCAGAATTGAGTGCTGTATCTGGGAAAATATTTGAGTTACTGAAAGACAGACCTGGTATCGTAGTTATGCCAGTAACAGGAGTGAAAATTATCGGTGCTACTGGGAAGGCCAGTAAACCGGTCACAAAACAGATTTTTGTCAACTTCGAGATATGTGGGCACGATTTGAACAAGAGTTTGTCGTCGTGCCAGACTTAACTGCGGAAGTAATTATCGGATTGGATTGGCTATTAAAGTACCGTGCAGTGATTAATTGCGAAAGCAAAACTTTGGCATGTACGTCACAAGATAAAACATTAGTAGTTTTGTTTTTACGAGGCAGGAGACGGTCTGCATAGGCAATACCAGCCTATACACATTGTTAACTGGCCGGATGCCATTGACGTAGGCATGAATTTGAACTACTGCAACGTGAGGAAATCCTGTTAGATGACAGAAGTAAAAGTTTAGTGGAAGAGATAATCAAATTCCCTCCACGGATTGACATTAGTATTGGTGTGAAAAAAGATCGTTTGCGAGAAATAATGAAGCTAAAAGCCGATGCTCGCATACGCCGTCATGACGCTAAAGCGCGTTTTGCTATGTTTGCAATCGGAGACTTAGTACTTGCAAAAGCTCATGTGAAGTCGAGCGAGATAGACAATGAAATCTCTAAATTTAAGTTTGTTTGTAATGGACCATATAAAGTCATTGGTATACCTCACACAAATGCTTATTGCTTAGAGTATCCAAGCTCTGGAAAACTATTAGGTATACGGAACATTGTAGACTTGAAATTGTACCAATCAAGGATTGATTAATACCACAGAATGGGTAATTTGTACAGTATGTAAATATAGAGTGTAAGAATTAACGATTTGCTAGATTGCCATGCTTTTGCCTGACCAAGAGGACATTAAAGAAGTTGTAATTAATTTTGATTAAATGATTTAAGAGTAACTGATTCTTAATCAATTGAAAAATCCAAGCTGCTATTGTAAGTTTTTAGATGAGTCACAGTAGATTAAGGAATGTAAATATAATTTTGTAACTGGCTGTAAGATTTCATAAATATGTGATTTGCTAGTCATTGCCGATGTACTTAGACGCTGTTTTAAGTTTCAGGCTAGTACATGCGTATGATGACGGACAGTGTTCAGTTATCCACTGTGATAGTGTTAATGGACTCCTTGAGATTACTCGGGAGTGAGTTTTTCCGAAAGAATTCAGTGAAACGGAAGTTCTGGAAGTGCCGTTACAAGAGCGAGTGAGATCAAGCGTGCCGCACAGGCGGGCGCAACAATACTGGCGAGGCGGAGCCGCTGTCGGCTCTTGGGTCGCTGTCGGCATTCTTGTGCTTGCGGGTACGGAAGGCGGAGTTGTTTTTCTTCCCGGACAGCTGATGTGAAAGAATTCTGCTGTCAATATTTATGTTTTTGTCGATCTGCTGTATATTATTTTCTTTTTTAGCGTTAAGTGGACTCTCATGACGAGAATATTAATTATGAAAAGGTTATATAAAATGTGTATTCTATGTAATTAATTATTAATTTGCGTATTTTGATATACCTGTTTTTTATGACCATGTACTCTGGTTAATTTTGTAAATAGAATTCCATTTCTTGATACTGTTAGGAATTTTGATGATTTTAGAATAGCTAAACCATTTTCTATGTTTTCTATGAATTTTAATATGTTGTCAATCTGTTTTCTTTTGTGTAAGATGACAGAGTGAAATAAGGAGTGTCTCCACTCAATTATTATGGTCTAAAAATTGGTATATGGTTAATCAACCTAATGCTAAAATTTCTTGATGTTTTGAGCATGTGCATTTCTGCTGTTTTTTTTTTCTTTTTGGGACATTTTCTGAGTCTGTTTAGGTTACACAAACATCCTCAGACAATGTTTCGATGTAATTTATTTTTATTATTAAAATTATTGTGGAGTTACACTGTTTGTGTAAACCAAGTTGACCACGTGAAGCATGTGGTGTAATCATCAAAGTAGCCCTCAGCTATTCTTTTCGGGAAGATTTCACAGAGAGCTAGTACGAATTTAGTATACTACTGTGTGGTAATTTCATGACGAACAGGATTGCGCTACGAACTTAACTTCTTTGGGTGAAAATTGAATCGGTTGGTTGTGGTGTTGCATACAGTCTCCCAATCTAGGCTCCATATTTGATGTGTTCCTTAAGATTACAAACTCACATTTTCACAATCCTAAATAAGGCATCAGTTTAGTTATGAATCAAGTTTAATATGCTGAAATTTTAACGGAACAATGATTAATGTTAAAATAAATGTCCAAATATAAACTGATTTATTTCTTTTTATTTAAATTCTCTTTATATACACTCCTGGAAATGGAAAAAAGAACACATTGACACCGGTGTGTCAGACCCACCATACTTGCTCCGGACACTGCGAGAGGGCTGTACAAGCAATGATCACACGCACGGCACAGCGGTCACACCAGGAACCGCGGTGTTCGCCGTCGAATGGCGCTAGCTGCGCAGCATTTGTGCACCGCCGCCATCAGTGTCAGCCAGTTTGCCGTGGCATACGGAGCTCCATCGCAGTCTTTAACACTGGTAGCATGCCGCGACAGCGTGGACGTGAACCGTATGTGCAGTTGACGGACTTTGAGCGAGGGCGTATAGTGGGCATGCGGAAGGCCGGGTGGACGTACCGCCGAATTGCTCAACACGTGGGGCGTGAGGTCTCCACAGTACATCGATGTTGTCGCCAGTGGTCGGCGGAAGGTGCACGTGCCCGTCGACCTGGGACCGGACCGCAGCGACGCACGGATGCACGCCAAGACCGTAGGATCCTACGCAGTGCCGTAGGGGACCGCACCGCCACTTGCCAGCAAATTAGGGACACTGTTGCTCCTGGGGTATCGGCGAGGACCATTCGCAACCGTCTCCATGAAGCTGGGCTACGGTCCCGCACACCGTTAGGCCGTCTTCCGCTCACGCCCCAACATCGTGCAGCCCGCCTCCAGTGGTGTCGCGACAGGCGTGAATGGAGGGACGAATGGAGACGTGTCGTCTTCAGCGATGAGAGTCGCTTCTGCCTTGGTGCCAATGATGGTCGTATGCGTTTTGGCGCCGTGCAGGTGAGCGCCACAATCAGGACTGCATACGACCGAGGCACACAGGGCCAACACCCGGCATCATGGTGTGGGGAGCGATCTCCTACACTGGCCGTACACCACTGGTGATCGTCGAGGCGACACTGAATAGTGCACGGTACATCCAAACCGTCATCGAACCCATCGTTCTACCATTCCCAGACCGGCAAGGGAACTTGCTGTTCCAACAGGACAATGCACGTCCTCATGTATCCCGTGCCACCCAACGTGCTCTAGAAGGTGTAAGTCAACTACCCTGGCCAGCAAGATCTCCGGATCTGTCCCCCATTGAGCATGTTTGGGACTGGATGAAGCGTCGTCTCACGCGGTCCGCACGTCCAGCACGAACGCTGGTCCAACTGAGGCGCCAGGTGGAAATGGCATGGCAAGCCGTTCCACAGGACTACATCCAGCATCTCTACGATCGTCTCCATGGGAGAATAGCAGCCTGCATTGCTGCGAAAGGTGGATATACACTGTACTAGTGCCGACATTGTGCATGCTCTGTTGCCTGTGTCTATGTGCCTGTGGTTCTGTCAGTGTGATCATGTGACGTATCTGACCCCAGGAATGTGTCAATAAAGTTTCCCCTTCCTGGGACAATGAATTCACGGTGTTCTTATTTCAATTTCCAGGAGTATATATATATATATATATATATATATATATATATATATATATATATATATATATATATATATATGCTATCGAACGACTACATCGATAGGTCGTGTGGAGAACCAAGTGTTTAGGATCTTTGGGAGTGTTAACTCTGCCGCGTGGAGCGCGGGCAGAGCAGAGGGAGTCTGGCTGGAGTAGTGCAGTGGAGCAGGTGTGTTGTGTGACGCTCCCGCGGGTTGCCGCGCTTTCGGAGTTTGGCAGCATGTAATTGCGCTCGAATTGTTATGATAGTTTCTGACACGATGTCGCGGACGGGAATCATTAGCTGGCGCACATCAAGAGCCCATTTCGCCTGGTGACTGTGTCGAGAAGAAGGCGCGCCAACGTCCAGCTTCTGCAACAGCGACGGCCGACAATGAGTGACTCGTCACCTGCTCGACCGACGGCTTCAGACCTTCAATCAACCAACAAGGAAGACTGGAAGCACGTAAAGTTTTAGATCTGTATGGCAGACGTCAGCTTTTAAAATTGTTGCATCACAAAATTACAGCAACTTAGCATGAACCTTTGTTCCTCATTGTCCAAATTGCATTACCAAGCAGGGTCCCTTCCTTTTCCGAAATGAACCCGAGTGTCGTTGAAATTCAGACGCCAGCGTTGAAGTAATATCATTCCATTTCACTGCTTTAATTTCAAAGTTCAGTTAATGTATTCATAGCTGGCTACAATATTTAGATTACATAAGCACAAATTAAGAGTGCTAGTTTTGTTACCATATTTTAGCTTACCTGTGACTGCAGCTCAGCTTGGTACGTACTAAATGTTACTATTGTTAATTGTTCAGAATCATTTAATTCTAGTTCAAAGTTAAATCTGTCATTTCTAAATTGCGTAGATTCAAGTAGCTTTTGAAATGATTGTTGAGGTAGCCCAAGACTGACCTTATTTTACTGAATTTCGTAGTGCTTCAGAAACAAATCTCACTATTAATTTCAGTCACTAAATTAAGTTTCAATTTTCCGGTTTTATTAATTCTTTTGCTAAATTAAGTCAGAGTGTAGCGAAATTTATTACTTCTGACAAACTTTCAGTTTTCACACTACACGTGTCAACCTTCAGTTGCCACGCTTTTAGTGCTAATTATATGTGCAATAACCTATCTTTTTCAGTTATTATAGTAGTTGTCCATAGGACCGGCGACCGTAATTTTCCCCAAATCTCAAATATATGATTAACGGCAATTAATTGTTAACGTGTCATTTACTTTCTTTATTAATTTTACCCTTTTCTCAAAATTAATTTCCACCAATTTCATTTGCATTTTTACTTTCATTTAGATGTAACCCTTTCCTCCCTCTTTACCAACAGATTAATTTCGGTGACGATTGCTTTTCCCAAATTTCCATTAGGTACATGAGGTTTAATTTTTCACTGTCATTAAGGTCGATAAGTGAGGGGGAGGTTACAAGGTGAGGTTGTGGCTGCGTCAAAAAAATTAAACGTTCTGCTGTGATGGCATCAACAAACTGGCTGAAAAATGCTATTTGCGAACAATAATACAATTTATGTCAGGGACAGTAAAGGACTTGGAAGAGCAGTTGAACGGAATGCACAGTGTCTTGAAAGGAGGATATAAGATGAACATCAGCAAAAGCAAAACGAGGATAATGGAATGTGATCGAAAAAAGTCGGGTGATGCTGAGGGAATTAGATTAGGAAATGAGACACTTGAAGTAGTTAAGGAGTTTTGCTGTTTGGGGAGCAAATTAACTGATGATGGTCGAAGTAGAGAGGATATAAAATGTAGACTGGCAATGGCAAGGAAATCGTTTCTGAAGAAGAGAAATTTGTTAACATCGAGTATAGATTTAAGTGTCAGGAAGTCATTTCTGAAAGTATTTGTATGGAGTGTAGCCATGTATGGAAGTGAAACATGGACGATAACCAGTTTGGACAAGAAGAGAACAGAAGCTTTTGAAATGTGGTGCTACAGAAGAATGCTGAAGATAAGGTGGGTAGATCACGTAACTAATGAGGAGGTATTGAATAGAATTGGGGAGAAGAGGAGTTTGTGGCACAACTTGACTAGAAGGAATCGGTTGGTAGGACATGTTCTAAGGCATCAAGGGATCACCAATTTACCATTGGAGGGCAGCGTGGAGGGTAAAAATCGTAGAGGGAGACCAAGAGATGAATACACTAAGCAGATTCAGAAGGATGTAGGTTGCAGTAGGTACTGGGAGATGAAGAAGCTTGCACAGTATAGAGTAGCATGGAGAGCTGCATCAAACCAGCCTCAGGATTGAAGACCACAACAACAACAACAATACAACAGGAAACAGCAGGGCCGTAATTACCAAACACACGCACACAGCTTGTGTTAAACAATGTTTATTACCCTGCACAATATAAATGCAAAAAAAAAAAACAGATAAATTTAACAGCCTCACAGGAGCACAATAAAAATTTTTCTTAAATTCCTGTTAAAATCTGCATAATAAAAGCATAAAACATTAACAAAATTTCTATTGCTGTAAATACTTAGTAAAAATAAAACTTTCCAAACTCTGAACACGCCTTTACAATGACTTCTCTTTTGCAATATAAATTCATACCAAGGTACAACAGTAAGGCATAACATAAGGCACACAAGTAACAATAAAGGCAACTTCTAAAACTTCAGAGCTCGGCAGTGAAGACACCGGGAACGCTAACATCTGACTAAGGAATAACCCAGTTGCTGCCAGTACAGGGAAGCACTAATTAAAATAAAAAATAATAAAAAACGGCTCCTCAGCATCTGAACATTCCTTGAGAACATACGCACATGAAACCCTTCTTTATAAAATTCTAACTTCAAAATTAGCACACAAGGTACAAATATAATAAACAAATGGCTGACAAGGGAATACAGAATTAATAAGGCGGAGACTCCAGCAATCTGATCGGGCACTAATTAAGGAGTGAGCCCCAGTTTTACAGGTTTAAATTCATATTTCGAGCGAAAGGTGCATTCGCCAAAGTGGCGGAGGAACGAGCTACAAAGCGTAATGGCCTGACAGAGCCAGAAACAAGAGCACAGCAATACCCAACTTTAGGATGAAATCGAGACAGATGTCCAGCAACAGCCGGCCGCGGTGGTCTAGCGGTTCTGGCGCTGCAGTCTGGAACCGCGGGACTGCTACGGTCGCAGGTTCGAATCCTGCCTCGGGCATGGGTGTGTGTTATGTCCTTAGGTTAGTTAGGTTTAAGTAGTTCTAAGTTCTAGGGGACTTATGACCTAAGATGTTGAGTCCCATAGTGCTCAGAGCCATTTGAACCATTTTTTGTCCAGCAACATGGAGCCCGGCTAACGAATCACAGTTCCAGTGGCAACGGCAAAGTCGTCAAGCCCCGTTTGCCACGCCCCACCGTACCGGACGGAATACACTGCGTTCCGCACAACTGAAACGTACATCAACGTCAACAGCACACCTGCAATTGCTTATTAAAACTGCATAAAAGAATAAAACATACCATTAAAACAGGAAATTTTTTTAAGTCAACACGTAAGAATTCATGTACACACTACAATACATGCGTAAATAGCATTGTTCCTTGAAATGTTGTAGTTGTTGTTGTTGTGGTCTTCAATCCTGAGACTGGTTTGATGCAGCTCTCCATGTTATAGTAACAGCTGAGTATTATTTTAAACGGGCGAGAGTCCACCGGAACTACACTTTCATGGAATCTGATGTAGTTTTACGAGACAGTATAGTATTTCGTTACTCGTAAAATAGGGTGCAAATTTTGGTACTTAATCACCAAGGTTACAACAAGTTTAGATATACAATCACCCAATAATGAGCGGCTCACTGGGCTTCCTTATATGTAGCTGCAGATCCTTCATCAAGTGCTAGGAAACTACGATGGAAAGCCCAAGCCTCGTTATCATGCCACGTGTGACATAACTCTGACATATCAGACTCGTCACCAAATTCACACTGAAGACAACAATAGTCAACAATTAACAAATACAGATGAGCACACAATTGCACTTATCTAAATCAAACACACGCCATATACCCAGGCGAACGGTTAACGTCAAGCGATGCTCAGGCAAGCCCTTCTTCTCAACATGCACTGCCTGGCGAGAAAAGCCTAAAACCACACCTAGTGGGGGGAACCCAAATCTTTCCGCCGTATCCGGCAGCAGCACTTCAGTAATACGCGCGCAATGAGCATGCGCACCAAGTAAGGGACAACCTATCGACCCCGTTATAACCACAACCGACAGACTACACAGTGAGTCTGCTGCCTCGACGCCGCAGACTTAAGCCGCCAAACCCGCGATGAACAACTGACTTGCGGCCGGCCAAAGCGAAATCGATGGCAAAGATGACACTACACGTAAGAGTTACTGGCGCCAGCTGCGTGACGTATCACTGGCCTCTTGTTGGGACTTTGGTTTAGTTTAGTTATACCATGTTCCGCAGCTCATTTTCACGATTATTTTATCGATATGATGTGGAACAAGTCAGATAACAAGATATACACTCCTGGAAATGGAAAAAAGAACACATTGACACCGGTGTGTCAGACCCACCATACTTGCTCCGGACACTGCGAGAGGGCTGTACAAGCAATGATCACACGCACGGCACAGCGGACACACCAGGAACCGCGGTGTTGGCCGTCGAATGGCGCTAGCTGCGCAGCATTTGCGCACCGCCGCCGTCAGTGTCAGCCAGTTTGCCGTGGCATACGGAGCTCCATCGCAGTCTTTACCACTGGTAGCATGCCGCGACAGCGTGGACGTGAACCGTATGTGCAGTTGACGGACTTTGAGCGAGGGCGTATAGTGGGCATGCGGGAGGCCGGGTGGACGTACCGCCGAATTGCTCAACACGTGGGGCGTGAGGTCTCCACAGTACATCGATGTTGTCGCCAGTGGTCGGCGGAAGGTGCACGTGCCCGTCGACCTGGGATCCGACCGCAGCGACGCACGGATGCACGCCAAGACCGTAGGATCCTACGCAGTGCCGTAGGGGACCGCACCGCCACTTCCCAGCAAATTAGGGACACTGTTGCTCCTGGGGTATCGGCCAGGACCATTCGCAACCGTCTCCATGAAGCTGGGCTACGGTCCCGCACACCGTTAGGCCGTCTTCCGCTCACGCCCCAACATCGTGCAGCCCGCCTCCAGTGGTGTCGCGACAGGCGTGAATGGAGGGACGAATGGAGACGTGTCGTCTTCAGCGATGAGAGTCGCTTCTGCCTTGGTGCCAATGATGGTCGTATGCGTGTTTGGCGCCGTGCAGGTGAGCGCCACAATCAGGACTGCATACGACCGAGGCACACAGGGCCAAAACCCGGCATCATGGTGTGGGGAGCGATCTCCTACACTGGCCGTACACCACTGGTGATCGTCGAGGGGACATTGAATAGTGCACGGTACATCCAAACCATCATCGAACCCATCGTTCTACCATTCCTAGAGCGGCAAGGGAACTTGCTGTTCCAACAGGACAATGCACGTCCGCATGTATCCCGTGCCACCCAACGTGCTCTAGAAGGTGTAAGTCGACTACCGCGGCCAGCAAGATCTCCGGATCTGTCCCCCATTGAGCATGTTTGGGACTGGATGAAGCGTCGTCTCAAGCGGTCTGCACGTCCGGCACGAACGCTGGTCCAACTGAGGCGCCAGGTGGAAATGGCATGGCAAGCCGTTCCACAGGACTACATCCAGCATCTCTACGATCGTCTCCATGGGAGAATAGCAGCCTGCATTGCTGCGAAAGATGGATATACACTGTACTAGTGCCGACATTGTGCATGCTCTGTTGCCTGTGTCTATGTGCCTGTGGTTCTGTCAGTGTGATCATGTGATGTATCTGACCCCAGGAATGTGTCAATAAAGTTTCCCCTTCCTGGGACAATGAATTCACGGTGTTCTTATTTCAATTTCCAGGAGTGTACATACACATGGATAGTGCTAATATTAAATTACTGAAATTTTTAGTTCTACACATGCAACTACATTTACAGGTACAATTTTTTTTTACCAGTTCTGAAACAGAAACTTGTGGTGTCACCGCCAGACACCACACTTGCTAGGTGGTAGCCTTTAAATCGGCCGCGGTCCGTTAGTATACGTCGGACCCGCGTGTCGCCACTATCAGTGATTGCAGACCGAGCGCCGCCACACGGCAGGTCTAGTCTAGAGAGACTTCCTAGCACTCGACCCAGTTGTACAGCCGACTTTGCTAGCTATGGTTCACTGTCTACATACGCTCTCATTTGCAGAGACGACAGTTTAGCATAGCCTTCAGCTACGTCATTTGCTACGACCTAGCAAGGCGCCATACTCAGTTACTAATTACTTCAAGAACGTATTCTGAACAGATAATATTGTGAATCATGCACCGTCAAGAGCGACGTTCGTCATTAATGGATTAAAGTTAAGTATCAAACTAATTACGTCCGCTGTCTGAATTCTCATTCCTTGTCAAGTTCCAGACCTCACATCAGTATAGTTCTTCCCCCCTCACGCCAGCCTGCGTGAGCTAAAACGCGTGCATTTCGGCCTCCACTCGTTACACGGTGTTGGCTCTTCGGCCAACACAAAAAAACTCGTCTATGTAATAGAAGGAGTTGTCCAAAAGAAATGTTTTTAAGCTAGATTTAAAACTTGATCTCCTACCTGCCAGACACTTTATGTTGGGCAAATGATCACAGATTTTTGATGCTGAATAATGAACTCCTTTTTGAGCAACTGACAGCTTCAATAACGGATAGGAAAGGACATTTTTCCCTCTAGTGTTGTACGTATGAACATCACTGTTCTTCGCGAATTGAGTTGGATTATTTCTAACGAATTTCATTAGTGAATTTATGTACTCTGATGGTGCAGTTAAAATACCCAACTCCTTGAAAAAGTGCCTATGTGTTCGTTTCCAGGGTTACTATGTTGACAAATAAGTAAGCAGACATGAAGAATAAAGATGTAGATTGTGAACAAAGTTTGATTATTTAAAAAAGCTTTAAAAGTATTCACATAAAAAAATTCAGATGCATTACTTTTCAGCACTATTTCGTACAATGAAGAACTACCTACAAAAGGAAGCACGAATATTAATTTGATAAGGTTTCAAAGTGGTGCAAAGATTAGCAAATTGCTTTAAATGTTCAGATATGAAAAACTACGCATGACACGTTGTTGTTATGGTCTTCAATCCAAGACCAGTTTGATGCAGCTCTCCATGCTGCTCTATCCTGTACAAGCCTCTTTATCTCCGAGTAACTACTGCAACCTACATCTTTCTGAATCTGCTTCCTGTATTCATCTTTTGGTCTCCCTTTACGATTTTAATCCTCGACACTTCCTTCCAGTACTAAATTGGTGATCCCTTGATGTCTCAGAATGTGTCCTATCAACCGATCCCATTTTTTGGTCTAATTATTCTACAAATTTCTTCTCTCCCTAATTCTTTCCAGTACTTCCTCGTTAGTTACGCGATCAAGCCATCTAATATATAGCTTTCTTCTGTAGTATCACATTTCGAAAACTTCTATTCTCTTTTCATCTAAATGTTTATCGTCCACGTTTCACTTCCATACATGCTTACACAAATACGTTCAGAAAAGACTTCCCAACACTAAAGTCTACATTCTCTGTTAACAAATTTCTCTTCTTCAGAAATACTTTTCTTGTCACAGCAAGTCTACATTTTATATCCCTTCTACTTCGGCCATGATCAGTTATTATGCTGCCCATATAGCAAAACTCATCTACTACTTTGTCCCACTCTTAATCTGATTCCTCTACTGTCACCTGATGTAATTCGACTACATTCCATTATCTTTGTTTTACTTTTGTTGATGTCGATCATATGTCCTCCTTTCAAGACACTGTCCATTCCGTTCAACTGCCCTTCCGTCTCTGACGGAATTTCGATGTCATCGACAAACCTCAAAGTTTTTATTTCTTCTCTCAGAACATTAATTCCTACTCCAAATTTTTCTTTTGTCTCCTTTATCACTTTCTCAAAATACAGATTGAAGAAAATCGGGAATAGGCTACAACCCTGTCTCACTCCCTTCTCAACCACTGCTTCCTTTCTGCCACCGGGTTCCTGTACAAATTCTAAATAGTCCTTCGCTTCCTGTGTTTTACCCCGCTACCTTTAGAATTTGTAAGAGGTTATTCGAATCAACATTGTCAAAAGCTTTCTCTAAGTCTACAAATGCTATAAAGGTCGGTTTGCCTTTCCTTAACCTATCTGCTATGACAAGTCGTAGGGTCAGTATTGCCTCACGTGTTCATACATTTCTCTGGAATCCAAACTGACATTCCCCGATGTCGGCTTCTACCAGTTTTCCCATTCTCCTGTAAGGAATTCGTGTTAGTAATTTGCAGCTGTGAGTAATTAAACTGTAGTTCGATAATTTTCACGCATGTCAGGACCTACTTTCTTCGGAATTTGAATTATTATATTCTTCTTGAAGTCGGAGAGTATTTCGCGTGTCTCATACATCCTGCTTACTGGCATCGGCAGTTCTAATTGAATGTCGACTACCCCTGGGGCCTTGGTTCGACTTAAGTCTTTCAGTGCTCTGTCAAATTCTTCATGCAGTACCTTATCTCCCATCTCATCTTCATCTACGTCCTCTTCCATTTCATGTACGACGCAATACGAAAAAATGTAGTATCTTACGACTACAGTATCAAAGAACACAATTGGTGTCAGTCAACTCATATACGAGGTGTGGCTAGAAAAAAACCGGACTAGTACAGGTGAAACAATAAAACGAATGCAATAAGGCTGAAAGTCGCGTGGCCTGTCACGTGACTCTCGCTCCGCCTACTGCTCGAGTTTCATCTGCCTCCTGCACTCAGTCTGCCCGTGGCGTCTGTTTTAAGTAGTTGACGTTTTGTCTGTGCGTCGGAAAATGTTGAGTGTATAGAAAGAACAGCGTGTTAACATCAAATTTTGTTTCAAACTAGGAAAATCTGCAAGTGAAACTTTTGTAATGTTACAACAAGTGTACGGCGATGATTGTTTATCGCGAACACAAGTGTTTGAGTGGTTTAAACGATTTAAAGATGACCGCGAAGACACCAGTGATGACACTCGCACTGGCAGACCATTGTCAGCAAAAACTGATGCAAACATTGAAAAAATCGGTAAACTTGTTCGACAAGATCGCCGTTTAACAATCAGAGCAGTGTCTGAGGTAACAGGAGTTGACAAGGAAAGTGTTAGGCAGATTCTTCATGAAAGTTTCAACATGAACAAAGTGTGTTCAAAAATGGTTCCAAAGTGTCTCACAATTGAACAGAAGGAACGCCGAAGAATGATTTGTTCTGACATCCTGGAAAACATTGAAAGTGATCCCACCTTCTTACAAAATGTTATTACTTGCGATGAATCGTGGTTTTTTACTTACGATCCCGAAACTAAACGCCAATCGATGCATTGGAAAACTCCTGGTTCTCCACGACAAAAAAAAAGCACGAATGTCAAAATCGAAATTCAAGGCAATGATGGTTGTTTTTTTTTGACATCAAAGGGATTGTGCACATTGATTGGGTACCAGAGGGACAAACAGTGAATCAGCATTACTACATTAGCGTCCTGGCTACCCTACGTGAGCGAGTACGGAGAAAACGGAACGATTTGTGGAGAAAAAAGTCATGGATCCTTCACCAAGACAATGCCCCAGCTCACAGTGCGTTGTCAGTGAAGACGTTTTTGGCAAAACACAACATTCCCATCTTAGATCATCCACCCTACTCACCTGATTTGGCCCCCTGTGACTTTTTTCTTTTCCCTAAAGTCAAGTCAGCTTTGAAAGGAACTAGATTTGAGACTGTTGAAGCAGTAAAAGCAAAAGCGACGGAAGTAATGTATGGACTTACCGAAAATGATCTGCAGCATTGCTATGAACAGTGGAAAATTCGTATGGAGCGGTGTAGAGACCGAGGAGGAGAGTACATTGAAGGAGATAACATGAAATTGTAAATAATTGTAAATAAATGTTTTTTCCAGCATCAGTCCGGTTTTTTTCTAGCCGCACCTCGTAAATATGTGAGCGTAACAGTTTTTAGAGATACAAAATAGTTTGATCACCTAGGCCCAGTCGCAGGTGAAACAGGTGGTTAATTTCGACTCATTGGTGGGATACTGGCAACGTTCAAATTGTGTACAAAAGAGATGGTTTACAAAACCCTCCTTCAATCCATACTAGAGTATTGCTCAAATGTTCGAGATCGATACCAAATGTGACTACCAGAAAATATTCAAGAACAGCATGTATGGTTCCAGGTTTCGTGTTTAAACCGTAGGAGAGCGTCATGGAGATGCTGAAAAAATTCAAATAGGAAACAGTTGAAGATAGACACCAACTATCTCGCGGAAGCCTACTTACTAAATTTCAAGAGTAGTCAGCATTGAGGAACAAAGGAACACGCTAAAACTCGCCGCTCAGGGGACAGTGGCATAGAAACAATCACTCTTCCCGCACTTCAAACCCGAATAGAAGTGGAGGAAGCCCAAGTTGGTACAATGGGAAGTACACTTTGCCATGCACCTCACAGTGCTCTGTAGATTAAAGATGTAGAAATAGATTATATGCAGAACATGCAACTATCTGTGTGGTTTCTTCAGCATCATCAGCTCTGAGCACCAGCTTTCGAAGACAAGGAAACTGCAGTTGGACCGTCGAAAGTTTTTTCAGTTTCTAATTCACAAACCAATATCGCAAATGTGACGTTCATCGGAACTGTATACAAGAACACTTCAGATCCTCTCCGTGGTAATTCGCTCACGAAGAACGCTCCTGCTGGAGATATACACGGTCGAGTCACATTCGACGTGAATGTGCAACAACCACTCACAGACGATACATGGCAGCGCTAGCAGTGGAGGGTATATAAAGCATGTCAGGAACGCACAAAAACAATGCAGTCGTTGTCGTAATGCGGAAACGGAGCGATTTATCTGGTGTCCGAAAGGGCACGATTAACGGCTTTCGGGCAAAGCGTAGAAGAATTTGCGAAACGGCTAACTCTGTAAACCGTTCGCGTACAGCCGATGCTAAAGTACACCGTGCACAGCAACATAGTGCAGTCCAAAACCGTCGCGGAGGAAACTGGGGTGCACCTCAGGCCATAGATGGCACGGCTAAAATGGCTCTGAGCACTATGGGACTTAACATCTGAGGTCATCAGTCCCCTAGAACTTAGAACTACTTAAACCTAACTAACCTAAGGACATCACACACATCCATTCCCGAGGCAGGATTAGAACCTGCGACCGTAGCGGTCGCGCGGTTCCAGACTGAAGCGCCTAGAACCGCTCGGCCACATGGGCCGGTTAGATGGCAAGGGTTAATGAGGGCTACGGAGATGAGTACCGACGAACTGTTGAGTAGCTGACCGCCCAAATGAACCAACGGGCTACCGACAGTGTATTCTCTGCGAGCGTTTAGCGAACGTTGTTGCGCATGGGCCTCCGCAGCAGACAACTGGTTCAAGCACCCATGCTAACTACTGTTCACTGTCGAAGATGAATGGAATTTGCACGCCAGTATCGCAACTGGACTTCCACTGATTGATGACAGTTGGCTTTCTCAGATGACTCACGTTTTATGCGCCATCGGACAGGTTGAAACGTCCCCTTTGTACAATTATACATAAGACTGTGCTTAACCTGACACACAATATTTTTAGCGCAACGCAATCTGACTTTCAAAAATCCCTACAAAAGAATGGCCCTGACTAACATTAAGCTATACCTTTGGCAAATCACTTACCTCACCGAAAATCTTCGTTACTCGAACTACTGCAAAACAGCGAGCGCCACTACTGCCAGCTAAATAAAAGATTCAAACTACGGAAGGCACTAACTACTGATAGGCATAGTTAGGAAATGAAAGATTTTAGTAGAGAACAAACAATGTATTTACCTTAATAGTGTTGAAAGATCATAATATACATAACAGATCATGACATCCAGTCTTACAAATTTCCAAACTCCGCAATCTCTCTCCCCACATCCACCACTGCTGGCGGCTCACCTCCAACTGAGCAACGCTACGCGCTGTTCACATCCAGCTGCCCAACACTACAATGGCAGACAACAATGCAAACCAGCCACAGACAGCACACAGCACAGCCAGTGATTTTCATACAGAGCGCTACGTGACGTTACCAATAAGAAAACCTAAACAGCCTACTTACATAGCCCCCATGCTCCCCACAAAAAATTTTACAAATTGTTTTGGGCACTGGACAATACATATTTGTTAAAAGTTTTTCACAATTACAATAACAAGCAATCAAATGCACACAGTTATTGATACAATGTTGGTCAAAAGCTAAAATTTTCTCACTGTCCATAAAAACAGTCCTGATCATCCATCATAGTAAAATTGCAGTGTTTTTTTTTTTTTTTTTTTTTCAAAGTCTGAGCAGTAAAAGAAAATGCACACGGAAGTAGTGGATTTCCAAGCAATCTTGAAGAAGTAGTGTTGTCCTTCCAACGGAAAGACAGTGCTGACTCTTGACATGCAGACAGGTATTGGTCCACAACAGAGCAAACTCACAGCAGAGTCAGTCGAAATTTTGAACAGTATTGGTAGGTAGGTCATCACAGAGCAGACCCCATGTAGTCCTGGTAGAGATTACGGTATTGGTGGGCCACCAGAGGTGCAGACCCACTGTAGTCCTGGTAGAGATTGTGGTATTGGTGGGCCACCATAGGTGCAGACCCACTGCAGTCCTTGTAGAAATAATGGTACTGGTGAGTCAGCAAAGGTGTAGACCCACTGTAGTCCTTGTAGAGATGGCCAGCAGCCATCTGCTGCGACTGTGCAGGTGCACAATCACCCTCGAAGTGTCTTGCAGACAATATAGCAAGTCCATAACCACCACTTGTGCACTCACAAAGTTTTTGGAATTGTCCTTAGAACCAGCAATGTTGTTATCCAGTCCCTTGCTGAATTTTTAACACATGTGCAAACACTAACAGTCCCTACTTCTCACATATTGTCCATATACTATGACCAACAGAAACGTGTGCAGTGAAATGTAACTTACAAGTTATAATATGATATATATAATATAATATAACAATATGATGAACTAGTGTCAATTACAATTTTAGAACATAAGAATACAATTACAGAGGTACAAAATACATCATTAAAAAACATAACAATACAGATAACATTTGTAGTACAGGCTTTACAAAAGAATCGAAATAACATATACATCAGTGTTACAGGAATTATGACATGAGTACATACATAAAATATCAGAATAACTTTCGAAACATCAACTTCACACATGAGTATTAAAACAGAACAGAGTAAATAATGTTTAAACATCTTTACAAAGTAAATAACATAGTATTAGAAAAATTCTACAACATAACATCAGCTAAACACATAAAGACAGGAAAAACACTAATACACAAGGGAACACAAACACATAGTGGGATAACACAAGGAAAGGACAGGGTTTCTTTTACTGCAGTATTTTGCAAACAAAACTTTCTTTACTTCTCGGAGATCTCCCTTCGTTCTTCATTATTCCCAAAAGGTCCTATCTATGCCTGCTTTTTGTACTTTTTTCGTATAACTTCTCAATGCATTTCTTCCAATTCATTGCAACTCATTCTCTTACCCCCTCTTAAGCTAACTTAAATCTACTGAGCTCAGATGCTAAACTAAGGGACGAGGCAATGCAGCGGTACAAAACAATTAACACAAACAGCAATGACAAAATATTCAAATTGGCCAAGCAAGTAGCAATATTACAACTAATATTACGCAATGAGCAGCAAACAAGAAAAATAAATCAGTAGTAAAACTGGCTTAACAGAGTAATGTAAAGTGAAATTTAGTAGTATTATGCCTGCCAAACAGCAGAAGCAAATGCAATAAATTATATCTAAGCATGACAAAGCTCAAGCAGAAAAATATTACAGTAAAGACAACAATGCAGATAAGGGAAATGTCTATTCACATCTTAATATCTATGTCATTAAAGTGGTGCACCACAACTTATTCTACAAAATAAATTACCAAGTACTTGAAAAGAAAATTATGAATGCAGTACCTATGAAGGTAAATGTCTTTTTGTTCTCCCTCATTTTTTTGAAAAAAATTATTATTTACTCGATCTGTAGACAGAAAATATTTATATTAGTACATCTATAAAATTTTATTTTAACCAATGCTGCAGTGCAGCTAGAAACTAGATATTAAACGAAATGAGCAAATATATACACAAAGCAAGCCATATGGCATTTCTCTCAACTAGCAAGACAATAGATGTAAAAATGTTCCTCGTCATTTCATTAGGCAATTTAGTAAATATCATAAATTAAGAGCTCCACAGTGTAATCATATGTTTTCAAGTTCGACCGTGTCGTTTTTGCGATGCTTTCTACAAAGGAACGTCAATAGCGAGGATAATGGCCTCATTTTTTTTTCACCTGTGCCTCTGAAAGGCACTCACTAATGACTTCTTTCCAGGCGACTGTCGCCCATCTGGGTGCCCACGACGCATTACGTGCAGGTGGTCACTTAACTTTCTTATGGAAATATTTACGACAGCAGTTTCCGCTACAGTGACAGTCTCATATAAAAATATTTCACAGGTCAAGAATTCGCATTACAAGTGTGTAGAAACAAAATCCTATTGATATAACAGAGTCCAAAAAGTTTTCGTCGGCATTGTAATACATTCACGCATTTACATACCTTTCATAACTCTTAAAGTACGATTCTTGGTTTCTAACAACCTGTTTCACAAACCAGAGTCCCTAACCACTACTCATTATTCCTTACCTTATTCGTCGACACTTCTTCAATATTTCATCATAACAGATACGTAGCATAATCAAATAACTCATATAGCATCAGCTTATTGATCATAAACATACCTCAGCAGCATAATACACATCGTAATTGTAAAAATAACATCATAACACCTCAGTCAAATCTCAAAAACGTCGTAGCTTTCTGCAATAACTTCAAAACCTAAAAAACTTCTCCGCTCATTTAAATAGTGTCATCCACCTCAAACGTACTTTAAATATCATGACCCATACCAAATACATCATTCAAAGCTCTCATAGTATCACAATGATTCTGAAAAAATATGAAGAGTTCACAAAGTACATACAAAATACAATTTCATAAATGTGAAGTTACCCAACTGTGTAATTGCGTAAACATGTGTCACTGATGTAGTAAAAAAAATGTTTGTCTCTCAGTTAAATGATCAGATAGCTGTGTAATTTATGTGTTAGAGAAATATGGTACCGAAGTGTAAAGTTGTATAAGCAAATACCATATTAGCTAGGGCTCCTTGTGTTTGCCACACACATGGTACACAAAGTAAGCGTGTACCCCCCTGAGGATTAATGTAATTATACCCTCAGGTGTTACAGATTACAGCAATTGAATGAAATGTATCACGGAAAATCTTTGTATCATTGTACTTCAAATATCTTTAAAAATAAATGATTGAAGTACAAAATTAATCACTCAAATACGTGTCCTGTAGCGCTAAATGTGTGTCTCGCTGTAAGATAATCTCTGTGGAAGTGTCGTAGTTATCGTCCTCCGAAAGCTAAGTTCTGCAGAAGCCAATGTACTTACCTCATGATACACCAAATTTCAAGTAAACCAAAATGTTGTATTAAAATCTCATTAGCGGTACTGGTAAATGTTCTAAGTATGTGAGCCTTATAGTCGTTACGTAATCGTGCAACTAACAAGCAAGAATGTACAAATAACAACATTATGTCGTCTGTTCACTATAACAATCCATTCATAATTTCTGTTGAAATAAGTTCTCTTGGTTCTTGACTGGATATTTAACTTCAAACATTGTTGCATATTAACAGATTCTAAGTCTGACAAAGCCTACTAGCAATGTAAAGTGAAAAGTTATATGGCAAAGACAAAGTTAAAAAGCAGATTATCTTTCAATAAACGGTTTTACATGTGAAATGTGGTGTAAACCTTTACTCTTCCTAGTACGCAGACTTTCAACTGAAAAGCAATTGTCATGTTTTATACGTCGGTAAGGAATGCTAAATCTTTTCTCAAGGTTAGCGTCTGTGTTATTTTTCTCTGAGCCAGCCGGCGCAGGTGGCTGCCTGCGGTGCGAGTCATTGTCTGTTCCTTTATTGACGCGTGTCGTTATTGGGATTAGGAGACCTAGCTTCTACAAATTCACGTTGTCGAAAGTGCCCTGCTCTGTTTGAATCCCGCCAGTTCTGATGAAATTCAGGTCTGTCGTTATGATTATCTCGTCTGTCGTCATGTCGGTAGATTTCATAGTTTCTTTCTTGCCGGTCACGTGGTGGAGAATTTCTCCCTGAATCATAACTGCGCGCTGAACTGTTGCATCTGAAATTACTCTGTCTCCCTTGATAATAATAGTTCTGGTTACCATATTGTCTGTTTCTATTATTGTCTCTGTCATATTCATTACTTCGGAAATGCGAACTTTCTCTGTAACTATTACTCTGCCAGTGGTTGTCATACGGGTGGTGTCTGTTTTGGTCACGATTTGTGTTGTGAGAATAGCCTTGCCGCGTCCAGTTTTTATTTCTTTCGTCGCGGAATTGTGACGGATGTGACCTGTAATTGTAGTGTTCCTGTTTTCGCGTTCCGCGATTTCCGCGATTGTCAGTGTCAATTTCCAGTTCTTGTAACAGTCCCTGAAAAGCTTCAATGTCTTCTTTGTAACGTCCTGCTAAAATAATATGACGTAAATGTTCAGGCAGTTTGATTAAGCAAATGCGGATGAGTTCTGAGGGGCTGTATGGGTTTGACAGGTACTGATTCTTGTGCAACATGTCTTCAAAATATTTCACAAGACTGGAAAATTCAGATTGTTCGAAATGTTTCATCATTATGATGCTATGTTTTACTCGGTCTTGTGTAGCTTGAGGCCAATATGCTGAGAGGAAGGCATGATAAAAATCTCCTTCACTGTGACAATCGTGAATGTCCGATCGCATTCTTACAGCTGGTTCATTCTCCAAGTATCCGCACATAAATTCTAACCTGTGCTCCAATGACCAGTTGGGAGGAAAACAATGAGAGAATTGATGGAGCCACACTTGTGGATGAATGTCGTTGCCAGAATTCTTAAATGTTTTGAATTTACGTGTAGTAATGAACAGCTTATAGTCAAAATCATCGTGTCGGCTAGTAGCATATCGGTCATTGTTACGTCGTGTCGGCGGTTCCATCTCAAAATTCGGCGCACTTTGCCAATTTCTTTCATAATTTCCGAAATGCTCTGTGTTATTATTTTGCGGCTTTTCCGTATTTCTAAGTTCCTCTTCCCGTGTTGGAGCGCGAGTGTCCTCTGAAATATGAAATTCTTGTATTACTTGTGCCAACTGATCTTGTACTTCCCGGATTTCTCTTATGTATTGCGTATTAATTTGATTCTGATTTTGTTTGAATTTCTTAATTTGTTCATACTCTTCTGTGTCAGTGATGGCTACAGGTCTTGTGTCATTCAGATCATCATCTACCTTTGCAGATTAGTTAGTGAACTGACCCGAAAGTTCGGCTACTTTCTCCGATAGTGTACTTATTTCCTCAGTGTGTTTTTCTGAACCAAGTTTCAGAGTGTCCATTTGTGTTGAAATAGTATCTACTGTGTCCTTTTAAGTTTTCTTGAGTTTTTGCAAGTTGCAAGATGCAACTGAGTCAATTTTAGCTTGCAAGGTGTCGTGATTTTCATGAACAATCGTTTGCAGTTCTTTTATGGCTGCTTCGTGATTCTGTAATGCATTTTCATGACGCGAAAAAATAGGTTGGAAATGCTCACAAATTTGTGTTTTTACGTCATTACAGACTTTTTGACATTTCGATTCGATGTTATGTAACTCAGTAGTTAAATCTTCACGTGTTTGTTCAAGCGTGGTGTCTAACTTTTTAAGATTTTGTTCCACTGTGTCTAACTTTTGAAGATTTTGTTCCATTGTGTCTAACTGTTGCTGTGTTTGTCTCTGTTGTTGCTCCATTGTGTCTAACTTTTGAAGCCTTTGTCCCATTTGTCTCTGATTTTGTTCCATTTGTTGCATTAATTGCAATAATAATGCACTGGTGTCTGAAACATGTTCCTCAGTGCTTTTCGGCAGTGAATTTGCACTGGCAACAATCAGATTTTGACAAGCGGAAAATGTGTCTTGACTCATTTGAGAAAACGGTGAGAACCCAAAACCTGAGTCTACAGTATTTGCAATATTGTGTTCTGTCATTCCCGATTCCTGAGGCGACCTGTTGCCGACCGATCGATCGATAATGCTTCCCTGTTCGCTACCTGTTTCACTGTCTACACCATTATTTGACGCCCGCTCCATTTCCCTATGCACAGTTACCAAATTACTACTTTGAATATTAGTTAATTCATTACATGGTGGCGCTAACACACTGCTTTCGTCTTCACTGTCATTTCTCAGTTTACTTTGGAGCCTAGTATTACGTTTTTCACACGCCATTATTGTCACAATATTTCACACGATAACTCAGAAAAACACAATTTGAAGAGCAAAAATGAGAGAACACATTAACATAGCACTGAAAATAATATCTAGTTAATTGCAAGCGCAGCTGCGAAATACTTGCTGCAAATCTACATGCTTGCCACAACTGTTTTACTGTACAACAATGAAAGACTGCAACTACAAAGGAGATTCTCTCTACAATTACGCGCTAGCAAAAACAATAGCTACACTAATTACACAAACTACAAGAAAAAAATCAGAAGATTCCAGTGAGGTATCCTCGGCTAAGGGTCGACATATGAAACGTCCCCTTTGTACAATTATACATAAGACTGTGCTTAACCTGACACACAATATTTTTAACGCAACGCAATCTGACTTTCAAAAATCCCTACAAAAGAATGGCCCTGACTAACATTAAGCTATACCTTTCACAAATCACTTACCTCACCAAAAATCTTCGTTACTCGAACTACTGCAAAACAGCGAGCGCCACTACTGCCAGCTAAATAAAAGATTCAAACTACGGAAGGCACTAACTACTGATAGGCATAGTTAGGAAATGAAAGATTTTAATAGAGAAGAAACAATGTATTTACCTTAATAGTGTTGAAAGATCATAATATACATAACAGATCATGACATCCAGTCTTACAAATTTCCAAACTCCGCCATCTCTCTCCCCACATCCACCACTGCTTGCGGCTCACCTCCAACTGAACAACGCTACGCGCTGTTCACATCCAGCTGCCAACACTACAATGGCAGACAACAATGCAAACCAGCCACAGACTGCACACAGCACAGCCAGTGATTTTCATACAGAGCGCTACGTGACGTTAGCAATAAGAAAACCTAAACAGCCTACTTACAAGGTGGCCGTTAATGTGTACGGAGAAAAACGTCTAAAAGCAAGGACCCTGCAACAACCGTCGGTAGGCTTATGGCCTGGGGTACGTTTTCACATTTCCTGGATGATCTCATTCTGAAGTCACAATGGATCAACACAGGCCTACATTTATACTTGGGGACCATGTCACTCCTGCATTCAGTTTCTTTTTTCTCGTCACGATGGCATCTCCCAGTAGGACAATGCAATGTGTCATACAGCTTGCAGTGCATGTGCGTGGTTCGAAGAGCACCAGAGTGATTTTACCGTACTATCCTCGCCACCAAACTCCCCGATATAAAACCCAATCGAGTATCTGCGGTACCACCTCGATTGGGCTGGCTCCATGAATCCTCAACCGAAAACGCGAGCTCAGCTGGCCACGGTACTGGAGTCTCCATTGCTTCACATCCCTGTCAGTACCTTCCAGATTTCCGTTCTCTCTCTTCTATCACGCCTCACAGCGGTCCTCGTGGTTATTTATGCTTCTGACAGGCGGTCAAATTAATGTGACTGGTCACTGTACACATGTTGGTTTAATACGGCTGTTGGTCTTTCTCGCTTCCTGTTTTCCATTACTTCGTGTCCAACCAATTTCCACAATGCAGATCTCTTCTTTGCACTGTTTAATCTACGAGTACATCCTGTTCCTATGGTGTTGCTGGTCTACCCTTTTTCTTCTTTCAGGTGGTGTCCAATCAAAGTAGCCTTTTTCCTTCGTGCCAGTAACTGTCTTTTCAACTTTTCCTCCGCATTTCATCATTATGTGATCCTTCACTGAGATCCGCTACTACTCTTCTAGTAATCTATTTCGATCGCAAGAAGCCTCTATCTATTTTATTAATTTCCCATGTTTCTGACCCATTGGTTGCAATGGTTTCCACAACTGTATGATATATTAATTTTTTGTTTTAATTGTTTTCTAATTCTATAAGGCAGTATTTCACTGTCTGACAAGCTTTTTGCCTTATAAAAGTTTATTTTTTTACTTCTGCGCTCTTTCTTCTAACACGCAATGTTACGCCTTTTATCTTGCGAACACCAGTTTCCAAATCCATTACCTCATTTTCTCCCACCACAAGATATTCAGTTTATTTACTGACTGAAAGACTTCATTGCACAAATTGCTATCTGCGTTTCTGGAACATCTATTCCACATCTTCATCATTTGGTTTTACAGGAAAAGTAATGTACACACCGGCCCGAGCAGATGAAACAAACGAACAAAATGAGATTTAAAAAAAAAAAAAAAAGCGTGGAGAGACCGTCTGCCATGTGAGCAAGAGATCCCGGGTTCCAGTCCTGGTCGGGACAAACATTTTCAACTGTCCCCGTTGACTTACATCAACGCCTGTATATAGCGAAGTGTATTCATTTCATTGTAATTTCTTATGATAATGTACAAGATATATGATAAAAATCATATTTTTATACTAGCTGACAAATCCGGGATTTCCCGGGTATTCATTTCACTAATTTTCTGTTATAACGAAAACAAAAAATTGAACAATGTTCGTATTGTCATATCGAGAAAATTTCATTCCATGTATTTGTGTAAACACCATTGAAATTATGAAACAGTTTCTGTAAGCTGGGCGCACCGTGATTTTGTAAACGACTCTATGACAATGTCTCTTTATAGCCCTATAGACGGCTACTGCTTTCGTCTACACCATCTGCGCTTTGCAGTTGAAAGCTGTCTAAAGCGCTGGCAGACTGTAAAAGGGTCTCAGTAGTAACGAAATCTATGAAAACGTTACGCGTGATGCGACATTTCTTCACGAATCCCAGTGTTTATGACGTCACATCTCTTCACTCATTTGTCGTACAATGATTTATTTGTGTACGTACGCATGTGCGGATACTGTCTGCTAAATATTTTTCGAAAAGGTTTAGAAGCAAAGAAGTAATAAATTTAAAAATCACGCGTGATGCGGCTGTTTTTCACTCATCTGAATGTTTAGGACGTTAGGTCTTCTGAACTATGTTGCATGGGGGCTTAATTAAAATAGAATGCAAATAATTTTAATTTTTTGTTTTTAGTAGCTGTCTGTCCGATTACGAAGTCTCGTAAACGGTTGGCCCTGACTAGTATTATTACGCAATCTGACTGCATAGAACAACAACAAGGAATGAAATGGAAATTTTCATTAACACAATTAATTAATTAAGTCCCCAGCAACTATAAAACCTACGAAACCAAAGCACAAGTGTAACTGTTCTGTGTGTGGGAGTATGACTCAACGTACGCATCTGGCACGGTTCTTCTTCAACAACACAAGAAATTTATACTGAATTAATTAAAGGAAATAGAAATACCATAATTACTCAAGAAAACCAGAATTACACTCTAATCCCAGAACACAAGCCAGATGCTTTGTTGACTGAACCTGTAATGAAGCATTATTTACGACATTAAATAATGAAAAATAAATCAAGTTTCGTTACCTTCATATATTGACCAAAATCACTCTAATCATTACAATATATCTCCACACCGACTCGCTATTACCACATCTCAACAAGAACTTTTCAGTATCACATCTCAGCAAGCACTCCCTACTAGCACATCTCAACGAACACTCTCTGCTACGAGTTCTTAACAAGCACTGACTACCACGAGCTCTCCCCAAGCACTGCCCACTACGACATCTCAATAATCACTGCCAGTGGAGGCGGCGGAACAATACTCTCTAGCGCGATCTCTGGCGCTGTGGCTCAGTGTAGCCACCTTTCATATGCCCTTCCTCCACGGGCTAGAATTTGATGGTATTTTTGCCAGCATTGGTCAAAAAAATACAGACAAAAATAAAAGATAATATTAATGCGTAAATATCATATAACTAGATAAAATTTTGGCTTTGCACTGACCTTTCAATAACCTAATATATAAAATACAGTAAGCAATACAAATTCTTTCATACATGTGACTTTACATAATAGTTTACACAAGTATTATGTGGTTAAACAGTTCAATCAATAGCGTCAGCAATGACGAATATGTGCAGGTAAGAGTCTCATAACTTTTCACAAACAGTAATACACAAAAAATCAGTTTACACAAATATTCACATAAACGCTTTCCATAGCCCAAGAAACAAGTAGTTGACAGTTCCAGCAGTAGCACCCAGCAATGGTCAACAGGTGCAAAAACCAACAAGTGACATTTTTTCAGTAGAGACAGTCCATCAGTGGCACCCAGTAATGTTGAATAGGTGCAGACACCAACAAGTAACACCGTTTCAGTATAAGCAGTTCCATTAGTGGCACCAGCAATGTTGAGCAGGTGCCGACACCAACAAGTAACACCATTTCAGTATAAGCAGTTCCATCAGTGGCACCAGCAACGTTGAACAGGTGCAGATATCAACAGGTGACATCTTTTCAGTAGAAGCAGTCCATCAGTGGCACCCAGCAATGTTAAATAGGTGCAGACACCAACAAGTCACACCATTTCAGTATAAGCAGTTCCATTAGTGGCACCAGCAATGTTGAGCAGGTGCAGACACCAACAAGTGACATCATTTCAGTAGAAGCAGTCCATCAGTGGCACCCAGCAATGTTGAGCAGGTGCAGACAGCAGTCCATAATATTCACTTTCACTAATCACACTGTTCATCAGCAGAAATTAAACATGACTAAATGTCACACATCATGTTGAAAAGTGCAGCACCATCACTAATCAGACAGTTCAGGCATGAACAATAGTTTGAATACACATACAATGCTTTTACACTAAACATACAAATCATAATAAACACACAAATGATATCAGATAATTGTCATATTAAATATTACAAATACACAAATATCAGTAAACCTATAATTTTTATGGGTGTCAGTGCAAGCCACAACAACAAGTAAAATAATATTTAGGAGATAGGTTGGTACCAATTTGGGATAGGGAAAGGAAAACACACAAAAAACACTCACTCATCTTTCATCCACATTAGTGCTACTGTGTAATTGAATAGTGTTAACTTTGTAAATGCAATTCTGTCAAAATTTTATGTTCATCATGTGTATCAAGTAGTAGTGGCAGCAATGTATAACAATCAATAATAGTTAGTCAGCGTCATAGTAATCATGTCAAGACCAATGTTTGCCAAGCCAGATCAAATTGTACGGTTGCTGAACAACTGTCAGTGAGCCAAGATATGCAAATGCTTCCTCTCTCCAAAAAAAAAGTATATACTGCTTAGTGATTTAACAAAGTGTGTGTGTAGACAATCTTCCTGCTACTTTAGTGTTCTAGTCTGCCATCTTTATCCTCCTTGTTCCATATAGACCAACGAAAAAAAAAATATGCTCCTCACTTACTTCACCTCTTATCCACCAAAACTCCAATAATCATCAGCATCACATAATCTCAATACTTCAATAATACCTCTTCAATACGTCGATCATCAATATCATTTACCTTACCTCTTGTCCACGAAAACTCCAATAATCATCAACTTCACATAATCTCAATACCTCAATCATACCTCTTCAATACGTCGATATATATAAACCTCAGCACCAATATCATTTCACTTCCATAACAACTCTTTCCTCTAGTCAGTCTCCTCGAACAAGTACAGACAAAATCCTAGTGCAAACTTCAATTCAGCATCCCATACAATCCGAAGACACAGTGTCCACACACAACCTCTGTGTAATCCATCTGACCCAAATTTTCTACTCATTATAAATTATAAGATACATTTTGGTTCCTTGTCCATCATTAAATAAAACAAATGCATACATGACCTCTAACAGCCTTTAGTTTGAATAACTTTCCGTAAGTAAGTACGATTACGAAGTGTTAATGATCATAATATTTCACAGTGTGTACACCACTTCAAGAATTATGGCAAACAGAAGCAAACATGTGGAGTATTTCTTGTGTCAAGTGTCACTTCCTATTTCAATTACTCACGAAAAATGCAGTGTAATAACTGTCAATGGTCTAACCTAGTGTTGGTATGTCATGTCGTTAGCTTCCTTCCTATTAGCATAAATTTATACAGCTTCCATAAAACCTCCATCTCATGTGACTTCTATGAAGTTTCTTGTACTAATGTCGTTCGTAGCATTATAGCAGTTCATTTTCTTATCTTAAAAATATCAGGCACTGAGCGTAAGCAAAACATGCAATAGCGAGTAAATATACCAATAGAGAACAGAATGTCAACAAATGGATACAGCACAATTCCTACAACGAGGCTCTGCCAAACGAACAATCTATAATTAATACCACAGTGTAACCTAAACTCTATGTACGTACACAGTATATCAGCATTGCTATATTCTAAATTGAAGAGTAGTTGTGACAACAAACAGAAATGTGTAAATATGCAATCCATATGCACAGCAGCAAACATATATCTTACGTAATAAACAAGTCATTAGCATCATATCAGCATAAGCAAATAAATGTTCATATGTAATCTTAATAAGTAAACATGAAGGCGCAAGCAGATAAATCACAAAGTATAACTTACATACGTAACCATATCAGCACAATTAATCAGGTGACAATTAAAATGTAAATAAATAAGCACAGCAGGCACATAATAAAAAAAATATGACATCAGTGAAAAAGCATAGCAGCCAAGCGATGCATAATATACATAAGTCATAACACTGTTCATTAATCAATAATTGTCAAAATCAGTAAATGTACACAAGCACGTCGCTTCACAAGTAAATTCATGGAACATGAAATTCAGCACAAAGTCTGAATCACGTAATCGCGAGCAGCAAATTACGTCTAAAGTACGTACCTAGGTGGAATTATGTTACCTGAAAAATAAACTCAATTAACAGTTACCTTTTTTAGTTTATTACTTTTTTCTTCGAAATTACATTCTTCCTGAAATTTTCTCCATAGTAAGTCGTCTTAACGTCGGACATGCACAGAATTTACCTGAAGGTCTTAAATATTTTATACAACCGTATCCTGAAAAATACTGAACGTTAATAACATAATTTATAAAGTCACTATAGCTTTATACAGAATTTAATCGGAGAAATTAGACTGTGTATTTGTTTACGGCTGTCAGCGCATTCGCACTGAGCGCTCGATCAGCTGTAGGCGCGTGACGTAGGAAGTAATTGTTTGCGGTCAACGACAGCCTTGTGCGCCGCGCAGACTTCACTGTTGCTTTGAGTATCTGCCGCCGCCAAAACATAGCGCGGTATCCTTGTACTCTCCGCATGTTTACGTATAACTGTTGGTTTCTCTAAAGTATGTCATTCCACAAAAATTTTAACGTTGCCTGTTGACATAATTTGCATTTGGCAAGAACAGATCGAATACGTTTTTCCATATTACTGAAGTAGCAATTTTCTCGTAATTTATGAAAGCATTTTCTGGGACCAAAGTGCGCATAACTGAAATGTGTAAACGAGGTGTGGCCAAATCATCCAATCTAACAAAGCGTCTAAGAAAATTACAGACACCAAGGAAACTACGAACAGCACGTTTTGTGGAAGGAACAGCATAATTACGAATAGCGTCTAGTTTCTCTGGATCAGGAAGAATACCGTCTGTAGAAATAATGTGACCGAGAAATTTCACCTAAGAACGACCAAATTCAGATTTTTCCAAGTTCTCTGTAATGCCAACTCTTGCAAGAATACGTAATAATGAATCCAAAATTTTGTTGTGCTCACTCCAAGAACGTTTAGCAATAAGAATATCGTCAACATATGAAGTAATATTGTCACGAAGATAAACAGGTAAAATTTCATTTAATCTACGAATGAATGCTGCAGAAAATATAGTAAGTCGAAATGGTCAACATATGAAGTAATATTGTCACAAAGATAAACAGGTAAAATTTCGTTTAAACTACGAATGAATGCTGCAGAAAATATAGTAAGTCCAAACGGTAATTTCCAAAGTCACTTTTGGGTAAAACAGTCAAATCCGGTTATTCTTTACCTACTGTCTAGATAGATGGATAGTTGAAGAGTTGTTTTTATAGGTAAAAAGAATAGTGAAAGAGTAGGCAGCGGTGCAGAAAACTAAAAGGGAAATAGCACCACTACAGCTCGGGGCCCTGTGAGCGCTACGGCACATATTCACTTAGTGTAGTGAATCCCCTGAGGACATTAATAGCTGCACATAATTTTCAGTTTGTGAATTAATGGCAAATTTGGCGGAAGTGCGTACGTAAATTGATCTAACCATAAACATGGATGTATGTCATTCTTAGAATTGCGAAATATCTTGATCTTCCGAACAGTCAAGAAGTGTTTATAGTCAACGTTTTCGCCTCGCGGCGACAAAGACCTACCGCGTCTGTCCCAGTCCCAATGTCGATTATTGTCAAGTTCCCGCGCCTGGCGCTCTCTTGTTACATCCCGTAAATGAAACAAATTACTTTCTTCAAAGCCCTCTGCTATCTGTGATACTAAAATTCGTCTGCTGTCTTTTCCTACGATTTCGCTTTCAATATATTTGTCTTGCTTTTGTAATGCCTCAAATTCCCTTTTAACGCGTTCATTAAATTTTCCCTGTTTTTCAACATGCTTATTTATGTTCTGGTAATCTTCGGTTTCTGCAAATGGTAATGGAGCTGTATCATCCGACTCTCTGTCCCCATGTAAACTAAGATTTGTCAATTTATCTGAAATCTCCTCAACTCTTTCCGATAAGTTTACGTCTTCCGTAAGTGTCGCGACTCGGGTTTCGGTATTGTCACATTTAGTAGTTAACTGTTCACACTGTTGCGTTAAGTTATTTATTCTGTCATTTGGTACGGATTCCTCGATTCTCTCAATTATTTCTTCCTTATCGTGTGCACGTTGTAAATTTAACTCTGAAAATTTTTGTACTATCACGCGATCTTTTTCTTCCTGTTCCCTGTCCTGTTCCTCTTGTCTAATTCCTGTTGAAATTAAACTATTATTGTGATCATTCAAAATCGGTTGTACTTCTTCTCTAATTTCTTTCTTTGATTCATCTTTCATGTTTTTGAAACATGTCCCTATTCGTGAGCCTAACTGTGTTTCCATTGTTTCCATCCCGGTTTTAATTGTTCCTATTTGTGAGCCTAACCGTATTGTCAAAGTTTCCATCTTCGTGTTAATTCTTCCTATCTGTGTTTCAATTGTTCCCATCTGTGTTTTAAATTCAGATCGAAAATTTAATATTGCACTCATCAAATGCTCCATAGTAACTGGTTCGAAATTCTTTTCGCCCCTAACATTTCCCGCGAAACCAGTTTCCTTCGTCATAGCTGTAAAGCTATCTGAATTCGATACTATTCCAGAATCTTCTGTCGTTAATCTCGAATTCTGAAAATTTTTTGATTGCGAAAAATTTTGAAATGGTTCCGTACTATTTTCCCGACTTATTAAATTGTTTTCCACTTCATTTTTCATCATACTGTTGTCCTGTGTTGGCGAGTTCGCCATGTCAACAATTTCGTCATTCTCACTATCCATCATTTTCGCCTTTTTCATTGATCGCGTAATCATTTACAAAACATACAAAACTCGTCACTGTACGAAAATTACACACAATGCCTCCTTATTTCCAACAATACCATTCACACGAAATGCTTCCCTCAACCACGATTAATCGAACAATTGAAATCTTCCTAACTGCACAACATTGTCAAACCCGTATACAAGATAACAAAATTAAATTCTGCAGAAAAAAATACCATTAGAAGAATGACAGTTACCAAATCTACACATGCAATATAGGCTACAATTACTAAACTACAAATTACTACAACAATACTACTGTCTACTATTTTTACAATCAGAAGAATTCCAAGGGACGATCCGAAGCAGCGGTCGCCACGTGCATGGGGGCTTAATTAAAATAGAATGCAAATAATTTTAATTTTTTGCTTCAGTAGCTGTCTGTCCGATTACGAAGTCTCGTAAACGGTTGGCCCAGACTAGTATTATTACGCAATCTGACTGCATAGAACAACAACAAGGAATGAAATGGAAATTTTCATTAACACAATTAATTAATTAAGTCCCCAGCAACTATAAAACCTACGAAACCAAAGCACAAGTGTAACTGTTCTGTGTGTGGGAGTATGACTCAACGTACGCATCTGGCACGGTTCTTCTTCAACAACACAAGAAATTTATACTGAATTAATTAAGGGAAATAGAAATACCATAATTACTCAAGAAAACCAGAATTACACTCTAATCCCAGAACACAAGCCAGATGCTTTGTTGACTGAACCTGTAATGAAGCATTATTTACGACATTAAATAATGAAAAATAAATCAAGTTTCGTTACCTTCATATATTGACCAAAATCACTCTAATCATTACAATATATCTCCACACCGACTCGCTATTACCACATCTCAACAAGAACTTTTCAGTATCACATCTCAGCAAGCACTCCCTACTAGCACATCTCAACGAACACTCTCTGCTACGCGTTCTTAACAAGCACTGACTACCACGAGCTCTCCCCAAGCACTGCCCACTACGACATCTCAATAATCACTGCCAGTGGAGGCGGCGGAACAATACTCTCTAGCGCGATCTCTGGCGCTGTGGCTCAGTGTAGCCACCTTTCAATGTGTGGTACCGTGATATAATTTTGTTGGTGCCTTTAGCGGCATATGTGGATACTGTCCGAGGAATGTATTATGAATAGAATTAGTAACACAGAAATAATAAAACTAAGCGTCATGCTTAATGCGGCAGGTTTCCACACGTCTCAGTGTTAAGAGCGTCGTATCTCCTGATGTACGAGGGTCGTTCAATAAGTAACGCTCCACATTTTTTCTCAGAAGATATATATTGTTAAGAGTCAGAATATGGTGACAAAATACATCAACATGTCTTGTTTTTCTACGTACTCTCCATCACGTTCTATGGCCGCACGCCAAAGTTGTGGAAGAGCAAGTATTCCCCGCTGGTGAAACCTCTTGTCCTGTAGGCGTAGCCATGTTTTCACTGCATCACTGACACTCTCGTCATCTTAAAAGTGTGTTCGCAGTAGAGAATCTTTAAGCGGCGCAAAGAGATGGAAGTCCGGGGGTGCCAGGTCTGGACTGTAGGGTGGATTGAGGCAGTGATGTCCAACCCAATTTGGCGATGTGTTCCCAGGTTCTCGGACTTGTCTGTGGGCGTGCATTATCGTGTTGGAGCACGATTTCTGTTGGATTCTTGTCCGATCGAACAAGTCGGTAACGTTTCCTGAGTTTACTCAGAGTCTTCACGTATGCCTCTGAGTTGATGGTTGACCCTCTTGGCATCACGTCCGCGAGAATGACGCCATCACAATCCTAGAAAACTGCCACCTGGACTTTTCCGGCAGAGGGAGTTGTCTTGAATTTCTTCTTTTATGTGTGAATGAGGATGATGCCACTCCATTGACTGTCTTTTTGTTTCCGGCACAAAGTGGTGTACCCAGCTTCCGTCCCCAGTAACGATCCGTGACAGAAAGGCCTCTCCCTCGGTCTCAAAACGCTCCAACAATTCAGATGAAATGGTCTTTCTTTGAATCTTGTGGTCCGTTGTGAGCATTCGCGGAACCCTCGTGAGCACCTCTTTGAATGTCTGAGAATCTCGATCACTGCAGACGCACTTCCAATGCTGACCGACAGCTGTTGAGCCAATTGTCGAGTTGTGATGCGCCGGTCGGCACGAATAATGGCATCCGCACGCACCCCTCAACATGTCTTGAGCAGTGGTTGTGACAGGACGTCCAGAGCGTGGCTGATCATGGAGCCCTGTTGCTCTATTTCCTGAAGCTGTAACTTTATTTACTACTGTCAACTGCAGCATCGCCATAAACTGCACAGAGACGTTCACCACGCTTTCTGTTTCTGTACACAAGAATTCAATAACACCATGGTGCTTGTAACGTGAGTCGTGTGTATGAGAGTTGACTGAAAAGTAATGCCTCCACCTTCGTAACTCTTCAACAGTTGGCAGCATTGATATGCGGCAGGTACTGGCTTGTTCCATAGTCTCTTCTCTACAGCTCCAGTTGACGGGAAGCCTTAGCACTGAACGGTTGTGTTGTTACAGTATAAAGTATGGAACCCTGCGCAGACGGTCGGTCAATGCGATTTAAGCAACGTGCATTCATTGAATTCTTAACAGCAGAAGGTGTCACCCCCAAAGGAGATTCATCAGAGAATGAAAGCAGTTTATGATGATTGCGTTGATGTGAGTACTGTGCGTCGTTGGGCGAGGAACATGTGATATGATTGACAAACAAAGAGTTGGACGTCCTGTGACAGCAACCACAGAGTTTCACAAGCAAAATGTTGACAGATTGATTCAGGACTATCGTCGTATCACTCAAAGAGAAATTGCAAGCTCAATCGGTATTTCACAAGAACGTGTGGATCACATTATTGCTTTGCTTCGCTATCGGAAGATCTGTGCACGATGGGTACCCCGGATGCTGACTCCTGAAATAAAAGCGCACAGACATGAAATTTGCCAGGAACTCCTCTCGCGTTACTAGAATGACGGTGGCACTTTTCTCCATTCAGTTGTGACAGGACTCGATCTCCGGGGACATAATTATGCTTCTGATGAAGACGTGGAGAGAACTGTGAGAGTGAGGTTGCGGAAACAGAGTGTCGACTTCTTCCGTGACGGCTTCAGTAAACTTCTTCATCATTGGCAGAAATATATCCAATTGGCTGGTGATTATGTGGAAAAGTGAATAGTGGTAACTAAAGATCACATTCTAAGGATTATTTCTGCGTCTGATTTATTAAAATATTCCCAACCAAACCCAATTAAAGAAGGTGGACGCATTACTTTTCATTCAATACTCGTATACGCCATTTTGACGCTATACTACGGCTCTGCCATTTGCCAGAACGGTTCGAAACTTCACCGACGTGCAGAGCAAACATCAAATGTGAAGCATAAGCAAGGAGGTTTGTCTGTGTATATTAATGGCTTTTTTTTTTTTTAAAAATGTGGGGCGTTACTTATCGAAAGACCCTCGTATGACAGATCCGATAGATGGTTTCTATCTGTACAGCAATTGTTACTTGACAGTAAGGGATATGCATACCAAGTTTGCCTAAAGTCGGTCGAGTGGTTCAGGAGATGTGGAGCATGTATCTATTTTTATGATATGTGTGATTTGCTGTTTTTGCCCCCAATGACGGTGCCTTTGTGGCAGAAACGAATTCATTTCAAGATGAATTGTTAAACAGTGTGTGAATTTCTAAGGGACCAAACTGCTGAGGTCATCGGTCCCTAGACTTACACACTACTTAAACTAACTTATGCTAAGAACAACACACACACACACACCTGTACTCAAGGGAGGACTCGAACCTCCGGCGGGAGTAGCAGCGCGATCCGTGACATGGCGCCTCAAACCGAGCGGCCACTCCGCGCGGCTTGTTGTTAAACGGCTGGGTTGTTTTTGGGGGAGGAGACCAGACAACGAGGTCATCGGTCTCACTGGATTAGGGAAGGATGGGGAAGGAAGTCGGCCGTGCCCTATCAAAGGAACCATACCGGCATTTGCTTGGAGCGATTTAGAGAAATTACGGAAAACCTAAATCAGGATGGCCGGAGCCGGGATTGAACCGTCGTCCTCCCGAAAGCGAGTACAGTGTTCTAACCACTGCGCCAGTTGTTAAAGCAAGCGCTCTCTAGTCATAAGCAAATTGTAATAACTAGTGACTTAAATGCTCTTGTTGTTGTGGTCTTCAGTCCTGACACTGGTTTGATGCAGCTCTCCATGCTACTCCATCCTGTGCAAGCTTCTTCATCTCCCAGTACTTATTGCAACCTACATCCTTCTGAATCTGCATAGTGTATTCATCTCTTGGTCTCCCTCTACGATTTTTAACCTCCACGCTGCCCTCCAATGGTAAATTTGTGATCCCTTGATGCCTTAGAGCATGTCCTACCAACCGGTCCCTTCTTCTTGTCAAGTTGTGCCACAAACTCCTCTTCTCCCCAATTCTATTCAATACCTCATCATTAGTTATGTGATCTACCCATCTAATCTTCAGCATTCTTCTGTAGCACCACATTTCGAAAGCTTCTATTCTCTCCTTGTCCAAACTATTTATCGTCCATGTTTCACTTCCATACATGGCTACACTCCATACAAATACTTTCAGAAACGACTTCCTGACACTTAAATCTAAATTCGATGTTAACAAATTTCTCTTCTTGAGAAACGCTTTCCTTGCCATTGCCAGTCTACATTTTATATCCTCCCTACTTCGACCATCATCAGTTATTTTGCTCCCCAAACAGCAAAACTCATGTACTACTTTAACTGTCTCATTTCCCAGTCTCAGCATCACCCGACTTAATTCGACTACATTCCACTATTCTCGTTTTGCTTTTGTTGATGTTCATCTTATATCTTCCTTTCAAGACACTGTCCATTCCGTTCAACTGCTCTTCCAAGTCCTTTGCTGTCTCTGACAGAATTACAATGTCATCGGCGAACCTCAAAGTTTTTACTTCTTCTCCATGAATTTTAATACCTACTCCAAATTTTTCTTTTGTTTCCTTTACTGCTTGCTCAATATACAGATTGAATAACATCGGGGAGATGCTACAACCCTGTCTCACTCCTTTCCCAACCACTGCTTCCCTTTCATGCCCCTCGACTCTTATAACTGCAATCTGGTTTCTGTACAAATTGTAAATAGCCTTTCGCTCCCTGTATTTTACCCCTGCAACCTTTAGAATTTGAAAGAGAGTATTTCAGTCAACATTGACAAAAGCTTTCTCTAAGTCTACAAATGCCAGAAACGTAGGTTTGCCTTTCCTTAATCTTTCTTCTAAAATAAGTCGTAAGGTCAGTATTGCCTCACGTGTTCCAACGTTTCTACGGAATCCAAACTGATTTTCCCCGAGGTCGGCTTCTACCAGTTTTTCCATTCGTCTGTAAAGAATTCGCGTTAGTATTTTGCAGCTGTGACTTATTAAACTGATGGTTCGGTAATTTTCACATCTCACAACACCTGCTTTCTTTGGGATTGGAATTATTATATCCTTCTTGAAGTCTGAGGGTATTTCGCCTGTCTCATAGATCTTGCTCACCAGATGGTAGAGTTTTGTCAGGACTGGCTCTCCCAAGAACGTCAGTAGTTCTAATGGGATGTGATCTCCAAAATAAATGATCCCATTATTTGACGATTTGGTGAAGGTGAGATTGGTTAAATGATTCACTCCTGTTGGATACATGCCCAAAAATGAAGGTGGGATGGGTTAACTGAGTCAGTGCTGCTGGATACATCCCCAAAATGATGCGATGTCACGACTTTTTTTCACAGTGGAGTGCAGTGAGTGAAACGTAGCACCAATTGTCTTGCTGTTCAAAGAAGCAAAACAGAGAGAGTCAGTGAGTGGCGAAACACGGATGGGTGACGGAGAGGTAAATACGGCTAATGACACTCGGTGTCCCGTTGCTCGCACCTCAAGGCCGCCGTCACAGGCGGTGAGCCGGCTAACGGAAGAAGCGAGAGTGCCTGCCTGCGATTGTCGCCAGGAGAGGGGGAGGGGGGGGGGCGCTGCAACCACGGCGAGCTTGTCTGATCCGCCTCATCTTTCAGGCATTTCGCTATCGCCCTTAACCTTCACCATCGTCAGCAAAAGTTATTCATCCTTCTCTCAAACCCAGACTTTTTTTTTTTAATTCTCTGTGTTTCTTTAATTTTGGAGACCAGTGAAAGTCATTTGATGCAAGATGTGTCCTCTGCAGTGTGTGTGTGTGTACATATTCCCTCCCTACAGTCTTTCCTATCACCTTCAGTGGATCAGCAAGTCTCATCATAGCTCCACACAGTTTACGTAACGTCTGAAGCACACGTCAGTATTAATAAATTTCCTTTACTTCACGTCTTTGGTCACAAACTTTTTGTGTACAGACTACCTTTTTCGGCCTATAATGACCATCTTCAGATCTGCTTTATATAAACATTATAATGTTGATGGATTAAGTTGTTCTGAAAGCGGTGCAGATATTCAAGACAATAAAAGCGGGTTAAAAGATGTGAGCTATCTGGGGAAGTTAACCTTGGATTACTAAGCAACTGTTTCACCAGGTATGCAGTCTAGCTTACCAAATTCCCATCCAGACTAACATTAATTATAATTTTTTAATAGTCATCTTACGACAACCAGTGATATATATATATACACTCCTGGAAATTGAAATAAGAACACCGTGAATTCATTGTCCCAGGAAGGGGAAACTTTATTGACACATTTCTGGGGTCAGATACATCACATGATCACACTGACAGAACCACAGGCACATAGACACAGGCAACAGAGCATGCACAATGTCGGCACTAGTACAGTGTGTATCCACCTTTCGCAGCAATGCAGGCTGCTATTCTCCCATGGAGACGATCGTAGAGATGCTGGATGTAGTCCTGTGGAACGGCTTGCCATGCCATTTCCACCTGGCGCCTCAGTTGGACCAGCGTTCGTGCTGGACGTGCAGACCGCGTGAGACGACGCTTCATCCAGTCCCAAACATGCTCAATGGGGGACAGATCCGGAGATCTTGCTGGCCAGGGTAGTTGACTTACACCTTCTAGAGCACGTTGGGTGGCACGGGATACATGCGGACGTGCATTGTTCTGTTGGAACAGCAAGTTCCCTTGCCGGTCTAGGAATGGTAGAACGATGGGTTCGATGACGGTTTGGATGTACCGTGCACTATTCAGTGTCCCCTCGACGATCACCAGTGGTGTACGGCCAGTGTAGGAGATCGCTCCCCACACCATGATGCCGGGTGTTGGCCCTGTGTGCCTCGGTCGTATGCAGTCCTGATTGTGGCGCTCACCTGCACGGCGCCAAACACGCATACGACCATCATTGGCAACAAGGCAGAAGCGACTCTCATCGCTGAAGACGACACGTCTCCATTCGTCCGTCCATTCACGCCTGTCGCGACACCACTGGAGGCGGGCTGCACGATGTTGGTGCGTGAGCGGAAGACGGCCTAACGGTGTGCGGGACCGTAGCCAGCTTCATGGAGACGGTTGCGAATGGTCCTCGCCGATACCCCAGGAGCAACAGTGTCCCTAATTTGCTGGGAAGTGGCGGTGTGGTCCCCTACGGCACTGCGTAGGATCCTACGGGCTTGGCGTGCATCCGTGCGTCGCTGCGGTCCGGTCCCAGGTCGACGGGCACGTGCACCTTCCGGCGACCACTGGCGACAACATCGATGTACTGTGGAGACCTCACGCCCCACGTGTTGAGCAATTCGGCGGTACGTCCACCCGGCCTCCCGCATGCCCACTATACGCCCTCGCTCAAAGTCCGTCAACTGCACATACGGTTCACGTCCACGCTGTCGCGGCATGCTACCAGTGTTAAAGACTGCGATGGAGCTCCGTATGCCACGGCAAACTGGCTGACACTGACGGCGGCGGTGCACAAGTGCTGCGCAGCTAGCGCCATTCGACGGCCAACACCGCGGGTCCTGGTGTGTCCGCTGTGCCGTGCGTGTGATCATTGCTTGTACAGCCCTCTCGCAGTGTCCGGAGCAAGTATGGTGGGTCTGACACACCGGTGTCAATGTGTTCTTTTTTCCATTTCCAGGAGTAAATATATATATATATATATATATATATATATATATATATATATATATATATATATATAAAGAGAATTTAAATAAAAAGAAATAAATCAGTTTATATTTGGACATTTATTTTAACATTAATCATTGTTCCGTTAAAATTTCAGCATATTAAACTTGATTCATAACTAAACTGATGCCTTATTTAGGATTGTGAAAATGTGAGTTTGTAATCTTAAGGAACACATCAAATATGGAGCCAAGATTGGGAGACTGCATACAACACCACAACCAACCGATTCAATTTTCACCCAAAGAAGTTAAGTTCGTAGCGCAATCCTGTCCGTCATGAAATTACCACACAGTAGTATACTATATTCGTACTAGCTCTCTGTGAAATCTTCCCGAAAAGAATAGCTGAGGGCTACTTTGATGATTACACCACATGCTTCACGTGGTCAACTTGGTTTACACAAACAGTGTAACTCCACAATAATTTTAATAATAAAAATAAATTACATCGAAACGCAATTTGCAAAGAAAAACCTCGAACTGGTTACTATCGTCTTACTATTAACCTGATGGGTCAAACAATTGCATAAGCACGTGGTACTGGTCTCACAAAGTACACCCCAAGTGGGTTGAACATAAAGAAAAGTTGCTATATTGAAAAATATTGTCAAGACGAGACGTTATAATCTTACACACATTCGCATTTAAGATTGATGATCTTAGTTAGAGTTACAGATAATCAACACGTGGTTCCACTTTACTCACAAAGTAGTGACAAAGCAACTACTGGAAGATATTCTGAACTTCACACTCGAATTACACTGCGTTGCAATTTAAGATAACATTAGATATTTTAGATCTAAACTTCAAACAAAGGTGATTAAATTTTCAGTTAGACTGAACTTAAGAAATCCATTGTCCTATGGACTTAGCAGAGACGCGCTTAGCTGGAGATCTCACCACTTCAGACATTCGCCGCAGACAGACTGCCTGTGGCCATAGACATGAAGTAAAGGAAATTTATTCTATATTCGGGTCACTGTTCAATTCGCGAGCATGTCGCTGCTTTTGAAATCAGTATTAGTAGTGAAACAGGACGTCTGCAGCACAATCACGAATCTCATTTCCGTAGAACAACGAGAAAGTGTCAGCTACAGCTCTACTATTTCGTATTTATAAAGCGAAGCGTAAGGACACTGTGCAGTGCGTTGACACATCAAGTTTTACCTGCCACTACACACGATTACTGGCGATTCTGAGGAAGACAAGGTGACATAATTACTGATGTTCTTCTTGCACTGTTTTATTGTCCTGCAAAGTCAATTTCAATTTGCCGTCACCGGCCACTTTTCGATCACAAGAGGAAGCAGTAGCTCATTCGTAAGCACAAAGAGGATGTTACGTTGATATTTGGTATTTTAACTGCAGCACTACAGTACGTAATTTTATTCAAATTGTTGTAAATAATCCATTGTACGGCAGAAGAAATAATTACGCCCATAACTTCAACAATAGAATAACAAATTGTTTGCATTAGTCTTATTAAAACGACTTTACTGAGAAAGGAATGAATTACGCCGCTACTAAAAAAATGGTTCAAATGACTCTGAGCACTATGGGACTTAACTTCTGAGGTCATCAGCTCCCTAGAACTTAGAACTACTTAAACCTAACTAACCTAAGGACATCACACACATCCATGCCCGAGGCAGGATTCGAACCTGCGACCGTAGCGGTCGCGCGGTTCCAGACTGTAGCTACTAAAATCTCTGATAAATCATACAATGACATTAAATAACAACAGACAGAAGCAAGTTGTAGCTCACTTAACGCAAAGATATCACAGGCTTACTTTTATTACTAAAGAAAGTATTCTCTTTTGTTACGTGAACTCATCTGAAACGACAATCATGCAGTCATGTTTAAAGAAAAATTGTAACCTCCCTGTTTTAAAACTGGATCTGGATTACATGCAACAGTAAATTCAAACTACCCCGTGGGCTGAAATGCGCTCTCGTACACAAAATTACCCCGTGGATTAAAGAGTATACAGGCACGCGAACTCAATGCTTCATTAAGGGAGTAACACCTAGAACAGGGCTTACTTTGAACAACATATTTACAACGTTGACGGAAAAAGGAAAGCACCATCCTTCTGCTCACATATGGTCCCAACCGCCCACCTTGTCATCCATCAGCCAATGGCGTCATGTGGATGCAGTATGGGGCGGCACGGGTCAGCACGCCGCTTTCCCGGGCGTTATCAGTTACCGTAACGTGGTGTCGCTACTTCTCATTCAAATAGTTTGTGAACTGACATCTCAAGGCAGAATGCATCTTGGTCCAGATCTCCCACCAATGAAAAAGTCCGTGGTATTAGCGGGAATAGAACAACCAGTTTGGACAAGAAGAGAATAGAAGTTTTCGAAATATGGTGCTACAGAAGAATGCTGAAGATAAGGTGGGTAGATCACGTAACTAATGAGGAGGTATTGAATAGGATTGGGGAGAAGAGAAGTTTGTGGCACAACTTGACTAGAAGAAGGGATCGGTTGGTAGGACATGTTTTGAGGCATCAAGGGATCACAAATTTAGCATTGGAGGGCAGCGTGGAGGGTAAAAATCGTAGAGGGAGACCAAGAGAAGAATACACTAAGCAGATTCAGAAGGATGTGGGTTGCAGTAGTTACTGGGAGATGAAGAAGCTTGCACAGGATAGAGTAGCATGGAGAGCTGCATCAAACCAGTCTCAGGACTGAAGACCACAACAACAACAACAGAACCCGGGTCCTCCACATGCCAACCACCTACTCTGGCCACTCAGTTATTGAGGCGGCCGTACGCCCATCGTAACCAATTAAGTGAACTGCATGCAACTGACAAGTTGCAACAAACACTTGAACTCGGCCAAAGTGCGCGTTAGCAACTGTGCTTCTAGCTTAATGCAGTACAAGGCGTGTGTTACGCCCAGTCTGTCACCATAGCTTAAAAATATAAGACGTAAGGTAGTCAAGCTTTACACAAAACGAACACCAGCTCCATCGGCAACAGCGGCTTACCTTCTGAAAAAGCACGCAGAGAAGAAGGGAGTGTTTTGTTAATCGTATATAGCAAATAATGTAATATCGATCGTGGAAACAATTCAGTAACATGACAGTTTTCACTGAAACCTAAATGCACTTCACGTGGATTGAACTAGACCGTCTGCAATGTGCACATGGACGTAAAATTGCTAAAATTGGAATGTTCTTACAAGGAAATTCTAGGATTTAGAAAAATATTAGTCAGAGAAGCGTATAATTACATCAAAAACACAGTTCAGTCACGACGGCGCACAAAACTGATTGATTGGAGATGTGAAGAGTTCAAATCCCTCAACTTTTCGGACGGATCAGTAAGAAAGCCGACTTCGTACCGTGTACTGAAGATTAACAACTTTAAAATGCCACGAGCGTGGCATTTCACTATAGAAAACACATTCTCAGGTTCTGAAAGTGCCATTTAGCACGCCAGTCCTTGCAGTACGAACATGAAAACAGGCACGCAAAATCCGAAAAATGACGAGCATATTCTGATTTCAGTTACACTCGAATTTTACACAACCGTTTAGCATCTTACCACACCGCAGTGCCATAGTCGACTTATTCTACCAAGCATTTCCAAAGAGTCACTGACAATGGTACCTCTTTACCCTTTACACCACCATGACAAGCCCTAGGATAACACCGGCTGTTAGACGTGTAAACAAAAAGCTGAGTGGATTGCTTCTGACTAAAACGAAGTCACAGAGCCGTGCCATGTTTGTTGCTGCAGTTGAGAGACCTGAAAGACCTGAATAGGAGGGAGAAGTATATATTAGCCGAACATCCTACAGAAAGTGTAAGTGGGGGGGGGGGCGTAAGCACAAAACACAAATTCCTTCTGGTTACTGGAGTCAAAGGGGCAAATTATTTAGGTTTCAGGTTACAGACATACATTATTGAAATAAATTAAAGCAGAACAGGATCATTAATATGTAACAGTTTACTGAAGAGTAATATTATTTCATCAGAACATTGGGGCTTGAAAAACAAGGTAGATGAACTTTTTGCTTGCCTAGAAAATGTGAAAAATTCTAAACAAATGACGTGCTGTGCCTCTCTGTACACCATGTGACCATGTGGATGTTGTTGTGGTCTTCAGTCCAGAGGCTGGTTTGATGCAGCTCTCCATGTTACTCTGTCCTGTGCAATCTTCTTCATCTCCGAGTAACTACTGCAACCTACATCCTTCTGAATCTGTTTAGGATATTCATGCCTTCGTCCCCCTATACGATTTTTACCCTCCTAACTTCCCTCGAATCCTAAATTAATGATCCCTTGATGCTTCAGAACGTGTCCTACCAGAATTTGAAAGAAAGTATTCCAGTCAACGATGTCAAAACCTTTCTCTCTGTCCACAAATGCTATAGACGTAGCAACCTGTCTTCTAACATAAGTCGTAGGGTCAGTGATGCGTCGCGTGTTCCTACATTTCTGAGGAATCTAAACCGATCATTCCCGAGGTCGACTTCTACCAGTTTTACCATTCTTCTGTAAAGAGTTTGAGTTAGTATTTTGCAGCCGTGACTCATTGAACTTATAGTCCGATAATATTGACGTCTAGCAGCACCTGCTTTCTTAGGAATTGGAATTATTATCTTCATTTTGAAGTCCGAGGGTCTTTCATCTGTCTCACACATCTTGCTCATCAGATGGAAGAGTTTTGTCATGGCTGGCTCTCCCAACGCTACTACCCCCTGGGTCTCGTTTCGAGTTAAGTCTTTCAGTACTCTATAAAATTCTTCTCGCTGTATCACACCTCCGTCTCTTCTTCGCCTACGTCCTCTTTGTGGTGTCACTGCCAGACACCACACTTGCTAGGTGGTAGCTTAAATCGGCCGCGGTCCATTAGTACATGTCGGACCCGCGTGTCGCCACTGTGTGATCGTAGACCTAGCGCCACCACACGGCAGGTCTCGAGAGACGTACGAGAACTCGCCCAGTTGTACGACGACGTTGCTAGCGACTATACGGACGAAGCCTTTGCTCTCATTTGCCGAGAGACAGTTAGAATAGCCTTCAGCTAAGTCCAAGTCTACGACCTAGCAAGGCGCCATTAGCCTTAGATAGCTTGTATCTAAAGAGTCGCACTTGTATCGCCACAATCTCCAGATGTCTCATCAAGAACGATGTATACAAAGGATGGATTAAAAGATAAGTACCAAAGGAGCTACGTATTTTCTTTATAGCATTCATTAAGTCTCCTGTTTCAGACCTCACTCCATCCTTCGTGAGTTAGCGCGTGCATCTTGGCCGCCTCTTTCAATTAGTGTGCGTAGTGTTGGCAAGTCTGCCGACACAACACTCTTCCATTTCCATAATGTTACCCTCAAGAATATCATACTTGTATAGACCCTCTACATCCTCCTTCCACCTTTCTGCTTTCCCTACTTTGCTTAGGATTGGTTTTCCATCTGAGGTGTTGATATTCATACAATTAGTTCTGTTTTCACTAAAGTTCTCTTTAATTTTCCTGTATGCAGTATCTACCTTACCACTAGCGATATGTGCTTGTGCATCCTTACATTTGTCCCCTAGCCATTCCCGCTTAGCCAGTTTGGATTCCTGTTGATCTCTTTTTTGAGTCGGTTTTGTTCCTTGTCACCTGCTTCATTTACTGCATTTTTATATTTTCTCCTTTCATCAGATATATTCGACAAAGCAACTTTGACAAAGAAATTTGTTAGAGCAATACCGAGCTTAGGAGCGCTTGTTTCTATCATGGTATGACGAGAACCGTTGCAGTGCATGGAACGGGAGCTTCGGAAGCATACAGCAGGAGTAGCACCAGCGGTAGAAGCAGCAGGCAGCCCGTCTGCGGAGAGTTGGCGCACTTTCTACGCGCCCGCCAGTTGGCTGTTGCCTAGCCCCAGGCAGCTGGCTACACGGGGGGCACACACCACTTTCCAGCCATTGGCCGCGCTCTCCACATACCGACGGCCCGCTTTGCGGTAGCTTAACCTGTAGTTCCTCGCATCCGTGAATGGCGCGGACGAGGTGCTCTTATCTGTCTCCGGGAGCGGCGTACTCTCGTCTATTTTCCGTCCTTCTATTATTCTACTCATGCGATAGTTCCTGCCCTTATCTGCCCTTGTTATCTTCGAGACTGTGCAAAATGGTATGTCCCCAGTTTTATGGAATCTCCAAGCTAACTTGATTGTCCTTTGGTGATCTTAGATGACCTGCTGGTACGTCATCTATCCTTGCTGCCCTGTTTCATTGGACTCTAACACTGCATCTCTTATTTCCTTCACATTCCTGTTTCATCCCTACCCTTCCTAGAGGCTCTTGGGTTACTCATTCCACCTTTCTGGGGAAACTGTGTGTAAAAATGAGGCTCATTTAGTGCCGGGGGAAATGGATTCCTGTTGCAGTAGCAGATAGCTTTCGCATTCCGGATGACAGAACTCGTGCCTAATCGTCAGAGGGAATTGCATGTTATCTTTTCGTCCTTGTAATCGTTTCTGTTCATTTATCCTTCAACAAACCGAATAAACTCCTAAAATTCAACTGGCGAACTGGATTAAATCAATTTACTGCATCTATTTATTAATTATGTAAATACATTTTAAGGAAGTTCTGAGTGTACTGATGTCACACCAGAGCATCTGGTGTCCACTAATGATAATTCTAATTCATTAAAGTCATAGGGAACAGAGTGTGCAGACCACATTAAAGAAAAAACTGTGAACTCAAGATGCTATTGGCACCAAAGCTGACAAGGGAGGACACTTTAGTGTTACTTAATAAGTCAGAATATATTGAAAAAACTGTCTGCATTCCTCGACCCTGTAGAATTCTTCCACTTACAAACAGATTACACAACTAAATATCCTATGAAAGTGAAGAACCTTATTAACAATTGCCAATCTATATTTGCTGACAATGACTCCGATACCGCAAAAACGAGAATCCAAAAGCACCCACATTGTATGATTTATTTAAGCTTCACAAAGTAGGTATACCAATAAGACCTGTAGTGTTATCGTTCTGATCACCTTGCCACAAATCATCCAAAGAATTAGATTCACTAGTTAAAAATTAAATTAAAATTAAAATTTTGAATACCTAGTTCTCTTGGTCAGGTGAAAAAACTGAAAGATTTATCTGTTCCACCTAGCTAGTTTTGTTTGATGTTAACAGCCTATTTTCCAATATTCATGCTCCTTGAGGCTATGGAAATTGTAATAGAGTTGCTACTTAAAATGAGAACAAATCCTGGCAACTTCGGCATGCTCGGAGCAACATTTTTTTCAGTTTCAAGAGACCCAGTACAGGAAACATTTTTAGATAAGGAGCCCATGAGTTATGAGATACAATACTGAACCCTTTATTACACTCTGATTGTGGAACGGTACTACAAGGTAATTAAACAATTTTTTCGACATTTAAATTCAAATCACATTAAAACTAAGATTTCAGTGCAGTTAGGAGGAGATTCAATCAGCTTCTTAGTCTTTGCCATTGACACTGGTAAACAAATACATCCATTTAAGAGATAAAAGTAGGTAATTTCTACAGACACAGTAATATCTGCAAGCTTCGAGTACCCTGTAGCCCTAACATTCCACTCTAGAGTGTACTGCCTTCTATCTACTCTGAAAACCAAACCAGACTTTCAGAGTGAATTAAAAATACGCAAAGAAGTTGTATACAAAAATGGTATCGTCCTGCCGTGATTGATAATATAGTCAGGAGAAAAAAATAGGCCAAGGATAATACACTCCTGGAAATGGAAAAAAGAACACATTGATACCGGTGTGTCAGACCCACCATACTTGCTCCGGACACTGCGAGAGGGCTGTACAAGCAATGATCACAAGCACGGCACAGCGGACACACCAGGAACCGCGGTGTTGGCCGTCGAATGGCGCTAGCTGCACAGCATTTGTGCACCGCCGCCGTCAGTGTCAGCCAGTTTGCCGTGGCATACGGAGCTCCATCGCAGTCTTTAACACTGGTAGCATGCCGCGACAGCGTGGACGTGAACCGTATGTGCAGTTGACGGACTTTGAGCGAGGGCGTATAGTGGGCATGCGGGAGGCCGGGTGGACGTACCGCCGAATTGCTCAACACGTGGGGCGTGAGGTCTCCACAGTACATCGATGTTGTCGCCAGTGGTCGCCGGAAGGTGCACGTGCCCGTCGACCTGGGACCGGACCGCAGCGACGCACGGATGCACGCCAAGACCGTAGGATCCTACGCAGTGCCGTAGGGGACCGCACCGCCACTTCCCAGCAAATTAGGGACACTGTTGCTCCTGGGGTATCGGCGAGGACCATTCGCAACCGTCTCCATGAAGCTGGGCTACGGTCCCGCACACCGTTAGGCCGTCTTCCGCTCACGCCCCAACATCGTGCAGCCCGCCTCCAGTGGTGTCGCGACAGGCGTGAATGGACGGACGAATGGAGACGTGTCGTCTTCAGCGATGAGAGTCGCTTCTGCCTTGGTGCCAATGATGGTCGTATGCGTGTTTGGCGCCGTGCAGGTGAGCGCCACAATCAGGACTGCATACGACCGAGGCACACAGGGCCAACACCCGGCATCATGGTGTGGGGAGCGATCTCCTACACTGGCCGTACACCACTGGTGATCGTCGAGGGGACACTGAATAGTGCACGGTACATCCAAACCGTCATCGAACCCATCGTTCTACCATTCCTAGACCGGCAAGGGAACTTGCTGTTCCAACAGGACAATGCACGTCCGCATGTATCCCGTGCCACCCAACGTGCTCTAGAAGGTGTAAGTCAACTACCCTGGCCAGCAAGATCTCCGGATCTGTCCCCCATTGAGCATGTTTGGGACTGGATGAAGCGTCGTCTCACGCGGTCTGCACGTCCGGCACGAACGCTGGTCCAACTGAGGCGCCAGGTGGAAATGGCATGGCAAGCCGTTCCACAGGACTACATCCAGCATCTCTACGATCGTCTCCATGGGAGAATAGCAGCCTGCATTGCTGCGAAAGGTGGATATACACTGTACTGGTGCCGACATTGTGCATGCTCTGTTGCCTGTGTCTATGTGCCTGTGGTTCTGTCAGTGTGATCATGTGATGTATCTGACCCCAGGAATGTGTCAATAAAGTTTCCCCTTCCTGGGACAATGAATTCACGGTGTTCTTATTTCAATTTCCAGGAGTGTAGCTCCTCAAGTGGTACTAAATCACACTAACAGGTGGGTCCCCATGCTACGGGGGGATACTTGTCATTAAATTAATGTCTAGGAAATCTACACTGTATTTCTACAGCAGAATATCGTTGACCACATTCTGCGCCATTTAGAAGACAGGATTCCACCTTCAGAGCAAAGTAGATTTTTTAGGAATTTGTATAGTTTGTTTGTGGCAAAGCATATGTAGACCAGTTTTTTCAGGGAAGTCTACAACTGCTAGACTGACTGAACACGAAAAGAACCGGAAAACTTAAAAAAAAAGATAATTCCATCTTTGCTGTTCACGTTTTGAAAAATGCCATTCTTACAATAATAAATGTGATGGTATTCATACATCAAATAAAGGAGGAAAACTAACATTACTGGAAATTCTAGCTATCAGTCAACATCAGCCACAGATTCCTGATTTAATCCTTAATGATCAAATACATTTCCATTACTCACTCTTGCTAAAGTAGCAGCAACCAATTAGCATCGTGATCACCCTAAGATCTAAAGCTTATTGTAAATTAGCTGCTCACCATAATACGATAAACTTGTAAATTAGCCGGCCGGGGTGGCCGAGTGGTTCTAGGCGCTGCAGTCTGGAATCGCGCGACCGCAACGGTCGCAGGTTCGAATCCTGCCTCGGGCATGGATGTGTGTGATGTTCTTAGGCTAGTTAGGTTTAAGTAGCTCAGAGCCATTTGCACCATTTCCATTTTGCATGTAAATTATCTGCTCCCCCCCCCCCCCCATTTTTCCATCAACGTCTGGATATTTATCCACATATCATAGTAGTCTTTTCCACTACTTACTTGGTGTAGTGTTTGCCCTTTTTATTCATGTAAGTTTAGTCTTTTAGTTCAATGTGCAGTAATTTAAGGTCTGTTGGTACATACCATCGTCATGTATATTTCAGTATCAGTATGTGTACAGTTGATTTTAACTATTTTAACTAATATCTGCACAAATTGAGTAGTTCAATACGTTTTAGTCACTCATGCATTGGCTTCGTTGGTTTATACTCATATACTATCAGTTTACCATTACATAACATTTCTTGTTTTGTACAAATATCAGATTGAAGCATTTCAGTGTTATGTCTTCTGTATTGATGTATAATATTTAAAAACCACATATGTTTGGAAATAACGGCTTTCGTAAAGCTAGAAGCTCTCGCTGATGTTTGGACTTTCTATTCAGTCCTAAGCTGTTTGATGATGCCCTAGACAGCTGAAAGTCAGTTCGTAGCAAAATATAAAATAAATATTGCTATGGGACATTAACAATGTGTATTTCAGTTTCTAATATGTCTATGTTCGTCCAAGAACCGACGGAATATTTTATAAATGTTATCACTGAAATTAAATGATATTAAGATCACCTGAGAAATTTTAAGCAAACGTACTCTTTTATTTTTCTACGATAGCCGCTTAAAAGTTCAACAACCCCATTTCCAGTACACAGATTTCACCAATGCTTTCTCTGTACCCGATCCTCTTGTTACGTCTCTTGTCTACCGTGTAAAGTGCTTGCCACCGAGCCCCGACCTGTCGTGCCCACTGTAGAAAGCTGCTCATAACGTTCCGACTGATCTGTGTGTGGCCTACTGCCATTCCTTGTCCTGGATGCGACTGTCAGGTGACTATGAACTCGTGTAGCTCCTCGCAAGACTTTTCTCACCGACACCCCACGGGTATTTTGTCCGTCACATGTCTTAAATAACTCAGCAATTTTATAGCTATGCAAGCGACAGCATGAAAACGGGATTTTTCGGTCACATACCTCGGTTTATATTGGTGATAAGAATGCAGGATCAACTGCTTTGGGTAGCCCTCGGTCTAGGAAACATTTGTATATCCACCATAAGGATCTTTTTGTGTCGCTATCCTACAGTATAGCGTCAAAGTATGATTTTTAACATATCCTACTGCTTAGGCAAATGGAGTAAATCAATTCGTTCTTTTTGCATTGGATGTGGTCTACGGTGGAGTTGATGGGACGAAAGCAGCATTAGTTGAAGGGCGGTCGATCGGGAAACCCTAAACAAGGGATTTTACTACATTTTCGCCGTCACCAGACGACTAAACCCCAACCTAAGATTTCAAGATGGCTACGCACAGGAAACCGGTGAAATTTTTACCATATATTCCTAAGACCCCGAACTCTAATAACCTTGAAAATTTTATTGATGTCTTTACCCGTTTCTCAAATACAAAGGTTCAAAATCATCCTAAATGTAAAATGCTCAATTAAAAATTAAATTAATTGATTGATGACAGGTGTACCCTTGATAAATGCATGATTCAATTGAACTGACAGATATACCCGTGAATGAATGAGAGTGAATGATGCACTTGCGTAAATTCATGGGCGGTTCCTAAGGAAACCTCAAAACAGAGTTTTTTACCATTTTTTCGCCATCTGCAACGGACCAAACCCCAGTCACGGATTCCAAGACGGCTATCCGTAGCAAATGGTTTCAATTTTTAAAATATATTCCTCTAACAACCTCGCAAATTTTCCGGATGTCTTTATCATTTTACGAAATAGAGATGTTCAAAATCATCGTACTTTTTCTCGCAAGATACTCACTTAAAGTGCGGTGTGAGGCGAAAACGTCGCTTATAAAGTGTCGCAGCACTGAGAAATATGACGTAAAATGTCTCCGTTATCATCGGAAGGGTTCTGGAAACTCTACGTTGTAGTACTGAAGCACATGCAAAATCTTTATGGACGTAAAATTCGGTCTGAGATGTGAAATTAGTTTTATATTATTACAATTTTACATACATTTCTTCTCATATGAGTATCAGGCCCTGTTGTGGCATGTAAGGAAGGGAAAAAGCGGAAAATTTTTTATGTCGGAGCACAAAAAAGGCGAATATGCTCCTGCTCATTAGAAGACCCTGATTGAAAATTGGGGTACCAGCTGCCTCATTCTACCTTTCTCAGCACCTTTAAAATTGTTCGAAGACATACCGGTAAGCGAACATTTTGGCGCTTTTTTATGCTGAGAGAGAAGGAGACATTAGCAGCGGGAAAGAGATGCAGATGTAATAAATACCGGAGGATATTAGGCTTTGGTTGTGTCATAAAAACAGCCAAGGATACGAAAATTTTTAGACAACATAGTTGTATGGAGATAAACAGCGATTCATTTACTTATAATCAATTATTCAAAATGACAGTCACAATCGCATTATTTATTTTGCCGCCAACCGGTTTCAACCCGCGATGGGGTCATCTTCAGGGCAATTTACACCATTTTGTCGCTCGCCGGAGTCGTCACCCTGCCTACCGTGCACAGGCAAATGGTGTAAATTGCCCTGAAGATGACCCCATCGCGGTTTGAAACCGGTTGGCGGCAAAATAAATAATGCGATTGTGACTGTCATGTTGAATAACTGATTACAAGGATACGAAGGCTGTGTGAGAGAAAGAGCCACAGTGGCAGTGGAACATAGTAGACAGTGAAAGAACAGTACCAGGAAAAGAGTGAAAGAGACAGTGCCAGTGGGAGAGGAATAAAGAGGAGGACAAAGTGAAAGTGGGTGAGAGACACAGTATATGACAATGACAACGAGGAAGAGATAGTGACAGTGAGAAGACAAAGCAGCAGTTGGAAGCAATGAATGAGACAGCAGCAGTAAGGAGAATAAGAGGAAGACAGTGACAGTGAGAACAGACAGTAGTAGTAGGAGAGAAAGAAGGTGACTGTGATTGTGAGACAGAATACTATGGCAGTCGAAAGCCAGGAAGAGATATGAAAATGAGTTGGGCCAAATGAGTAGGCAATTGGGAGTGGATGGGCATGAGTGACTTAAAGCGATGCACTATTGGGTGTGAGAGAGATATAGTTACGGCAGCTTGTACGAGTGAGCGGTGAGTAACATGTCAAAAAGAGGGCGAATATGCTCGCATGCCAAGGATTTTGCAAAAATTTTTAGAGGTACTGAGGAAGATAGAATGAGGCAGCTGTTACCCTACCTTTCAATCAGAATCTTTTAACAAAGAGGCGTATATTCGCCTTTTTCCTTGTCCGATAGGAAAATTTTTCTGCTGGTTTTTATGGTTAGGAGCCGACGTTGGCTACATAGCATTTATTTTTAAAATTTAATTTCTTCTGTAGAAGTTCATGTATTTGACTACTGTTTTCAACAACATGAGGCATGTACTGCATACATAACTGTTTCTAGCAGATGTCTTAAAGACTCTTCACGTTTAACTACACTTACAATGCGCCACTGAAGGTGCACATGTGACCAGTTTCTCGACAAGCATATCAAAACATTAAAAATAAAAACTTCGTTATTCATCAAAATATTGTTCCTGAGTTACTTGCCAGCGGCAGAGTGATATGTGTACAAAACAAGTCTTGGTAAAACCGTCTCACATATACACTCCTGGAAATTGAAATAAGAACACCGTGAATTCATTGTCCCAGGAAGGGGAAACTTTATTGACACATTCCTGGGGTCAGATACATCACATGATCACACTGACAGAACCACAGGCACATAGACACAGGCAACAGAGCATGCACAATGTCGGCACTAGTACAGTGTATATCCACCTTTCGCAGCAATGCAGGCTGCTATTCTCCCATGGAGACGATCGTAGAGATGCTGGATGTAGTCCTGTGGAACGGCTTGCCATGCCATTTCCACCTGGCGCCTCAGTTGGACCAGCGTTCGTGCTGGACGTGCAGACCGCGTGAGACGACGCTTCATCCAGTCCCAAACATGCTCAATGGGGGACAGATCCGGAGATCTTGCTGGCCAGGGTAGTTGACTTACACCTTCTAGAGCACGTTGGGTGGCACGGGATACATGCGGACGTGCATTGTCCTGTTGGAACAGCAAGTTCCCTTGCCGGTCTAGGAATGGTAGAACGATGGGTTCGATGACGGTTTGGATGTACCGTGCACTATTCAGTGTCCCCTCGACGATCACCAGTGGTGTACGGCCAGTGTAGGAGATCGCTCCCCACACCATGATGCCGGGTGTTGGCCCTGTGTGCCTCGGTCGTATGCAGTCCTGATTGTGGCGCTCACCTGCACGGCGCCAAACACGCATACGACCATCATTGGCACCAAGGCAGAAGCGACTCTCATCGCTGAAGACGACACGTCTCCATTCGTCCGTCCATTCACGCCTGTCGCGACACCACTGGAGGCGGGCTGCACGATGTTGGGGCGTGAGCGGAAGACGGCCTAACGGTGTGCGGGACCGTAGCCAGCTTCATGGAGACGGTTGCGAATGGTCCTCGCCGATACCCCAGGAGCAACAGTGTCCCTAATTTGCTGGGAAGTGGCGGTGTGGTCCCCTACGGCACTGCGTAGGATCCTACGGGCTTGGCGTGCATCCGTGCGTCGCTGCGGTCCGGTCCCAGGTCGACGGGCACGTGCACCTTCCGGCGACCACTGGCGACAACATCGATGTACTGTGGAGACCTCACGCCCCACGTGTTGAGCAATTCGGCGGTACGTCCACCCGGCCTCCCGCATGCCCACTATACGCCCTCGCTCAAAGTCCGTCAACTGCACATACGGTTCACGTCCACGCTGTCGCGGCATGCTACCAGTGTTAAAGACTGCGATGGAGCTCCGTATGCCACGGCAAACTGGCTGACACTGACGGCGGCGGTGCACAAGTGCTGCGCAGCTAGCGCCATTCGACGGCCAACACCGCGGGTCCTGGTGTGTCCGCTGTGCCGTGCGTGTGATCATTGCTTGTACAGCCCTCTCGCAGTGTCCGGAGCAAGTATGGTGGGTCTGACACACCGGTGTCAATGTGTTCTTTTTTCCATTTCCAGGAGTGTATGATTGTAACGAATACGTGTGTGTGTACCGTATTGTGTTGAGTATAGGAATAGCAGAGGGTAAAACCATGTCACGACACATAGCCTACTTCTCTTGAGTAGCTTCATGGAGGGGGGAAGGGGGGGGGGGATGGCACCAAGCTTAATGGCCACATCCGATGACGAACGAACCACGGACAAACTGCAATGAGATTCGTAATCTAATCCAAGGCAAAGGCGCAAATTCTGGCAATCAAGTACCTTACGAATATTCGCCATGAAATTTCTTTTTCCCTGCTATATTTGAATTGGCTATCTCCACATCAACCACCGTGTTGGAAGCATGTGTTAGCGACCTCTGCTACGAAGGCGTATACTGTTAGGTGAATACTGTAGATACGTCAGCAGCACATGGAACGACTAATAAGGTGTAAGTGAACATCTGCCGTCGGTGCTTTCGGACGTCCACGACTGCGAGTTACATATCAGAGGAGAATGGTCGCAATCAAAGAGAAGTTAGCATGAGAGAAAGCTGCAGCTGTGAGGGGGGAGAGAGCATACGCCCATTAACACAGTTATGGAATCCAAGTGGCTACTGACCGCTTTTACCGAAGAAAGTTCTTCCTCAACCGACGGAAACCTGATGGACGTCGGAACGGTCGGCGCAGAAACTTGAAACGAGTGCCGGAAATTGTTATCTTACGCTATGAAAGCTGCAACTTGTGCCTAACGCTGTTTAGTTACTTTTTGTACTATTACTGACACCGTTAAAACTACGACACATGCTGTATCAGGAAAACCAATAATAAGGCGAATGATATTATCCAACACATACACAACATACTTCGCGTAAGGGTAAGTAGATCTTTAGTTTTAATAAGATGAATTCACCACAAGACCTTTCGTACGTGCTATTCACATCGAAGTTGGATATTAATTTTCGAGAATAAGGTGTCAATTAGTTCTTTCAGTTTTATTATCCCCCGATGAAGAATGATAATGTGTTATAGTGGCAATAAATGTCAATTGATTCCCCTTGATCCTTTCTACACTGCGAAGCGCCTATCCCGGAACACGGAACGCTGAACCCAACAATAGAAGCCGGCTGCCTATTTAACGTCTTCCAGAGGCAATAAATTGTTTTCAGTATTTCGTGTGATTATTAAGCTAATTAAAAAAATTTAAATGCTGTCATAAGCTACTATTAAGAGGTATAAAACTTAATTAGAAACTGTGCGTTTGTCTCGAGGCATCGTAATTGAAGGCGCTCAAGCACCCGGACTTTATTGAAGCAGTATTTAAGAATGTTAGCACTTAGCGACTTCCGACATAACTGTATACGCAATTTCAAACCTCTATGGAACTTCTTCTCGCTAACCCCCCGCCCCCGCACCGCTGCCCTCACCGGCCTTCACAAAAACGATGAAAGGAAAAAAGTTTATAGCTTACTACATTTTCGGGGTCAATGCAGTAACACTTCAGAATCAGACACGTCCTTTTAATTTATTCCTTATTTATTACCGAGTCTATTCGCAACGCACTTTGCACAGAGTATCTGTATATATGTATCACTGAATGTAACACTGCAGAATTATATCATTGAGCGTTACCTAGACTAATTCATCCAGTGATTCATAATGAGAGCACTTAGTGTCTTTCAACAAACCTTAAGCATAATTTCAAACTTTTCTAAACTTTTTCTCGCTAACGAGCTTAACGTCAAATGCTTAACATATTAACTCATTTGTAAAGCTATCGGACGTTTGAAGCTTATACATGGTAATTAGATTCCGTAGCGAATCGGGTTTACTGCTTTATTGCTATTTACCTGACTGGCAGAGCCAATGAAAATAATTTGGTGTCATCAACACGATGACGAAATTGTCACCCATAGAAACGCTTTGTTACCATAAATAAGTAACATTATAGTGGCTTAAGAGGAATTAGAATGGAAAAAAAGAATTTCACATTTTCGGATTTTTATCTCATTATAAAATTTGCAATTTTCCGAATATATATATACTCCTGGAAATTGAAATAAGAACACCGTGAATTCATTGTCCCAGGAAGGGGAAACTTTATTGACACATTCCTGGGGTCAGATACATCACATGATCACACTGACAGAACCACAGGCACATAGACACAGGCAACAGAGCATGCACAATGTCGGCACTAGTACAGTGTATATCCACCTTTCGCAGCAATGCAGGCTGCTATTCTCCCATGGAGACGATCGTAGAGATGCTGGATGTAGTCCTGTGGAACGGCTTGCCATGCCATTTCCACCTGGCGCCTCAGTTGGACCAGCGTTCGTGCTGGACGTGCAGACCGCGTGAGACGACGCTTCATCCAGTCCCAAACATGCTCAATGGGGGACAGATCCGGAGATCTTGCTGGCCAGGGTAGTTGACTTACACCTTCTAGAGCACGTTGGGTGGCACGGGATACATGTGGACGTGCATTGTCCTGTTGAAACAGCAAGTTCCCTTGCCGGTCTAGGAATGGTAGAACGATGGGTTCCATGACGGTTTGGATGTACCGTGCACTATTCAGTGTCCCCTCGACGATCACCAGTGGTGTACGGCCAGTGTAGGAGATCGCTCCCCACACCATGATGCCGGGTGTTGGCCCTGTGTGCCTCGGTCGTATGCAGTCCTGATTGTGGCGCTCACCTGCACGGCGCCAAACACGCATACGACCATCATTGGCACCAAGGCAGAAGCGACTCTCATCGCTGAAGACGACACATCTCCATTCGTCCCTCCATTCACGCCTGTCGCGACACCACTGGAGGCGGGCTGCACGATGTTGGGGCGTGAGCGGAAGACGGCCTAACGGTGTGCGGGACCGTAGCCCAGCTTCATGGAGACGGTTGCGAATGGTCCTCGCCGATACCCCAGGAGCAACAGTGTCCCTAATTTGCTGGGAAGTGGCGGTGCGGTCCCCTACGGCACTGCGTAGGATCCTACGGTCTTGGCGTGCATCCGTGCGTCGCTGCGGTCCGGTCCCAGGTCGACGGGCACGTGCACCTTCCGCCGACCACTGGCGACAACATCGATGTACTGTGGAGACCTCACGCCCCACGTGTTGAGCAATTCGGCGGTACGTCCACCCGGCCTCCCGCATGCCCACTATACGCCCTCGCTCAAAGTCCGTCAACTGCACATACGGTTCACGTCCACGCTGTCGCGGCATGCTACCAGTGTTAAAGACTGCGATGGAGCTCCGTATGCCACGGCAAACTGGCTGACACTGACGGCGGCGGTGCACAAATGCTGTGCAGCTAGCGCCATTCGACGGCCAACACCGCGGTTCCTGGTGTGTCCGCTGTGCCGTGCGTGTGATCATTGCTTGTACAGCCCTCTCGCAGTGTCCGGAGCAAGTATGGTGGGTCTGACACACCGGTGTCAATGTGTTCTTTTTTCCATTTCCAGGAGTGTATATATATATATATATATATATATATATATATATATATATATATACTCACATGGGAAGTATTTTATTTTATTTTTTTAAATATAATCTACAGTGGTTAAAATGTTAAAATTCTTATGTGCGTTACTTCAAGACCTACTAAAATCGCTAATTTTTTTGTATATGAGGGTCACACTACTTTTGTAAAAATACAGTTTTCATTCTGCATGTGTGAAAGTTTTACAGTGTTTTCAAACTTAGTTCAACCTGCTCCCGTGAGCGGCGCCCTCACAGGATGTCTTCAAGATGGCTGCTGCACTTGACGTTCGCCAGAAGCAACGTGCTGTCATAGAATTCCAGTGCTGTGTAAACGAGACAGTGGGAAACATCCACAAGAGGATGAAAAAGATGTATGGAGATGCTGCTGTCGATTGCAGTACAGTTAGACGTTGGGCAAGCAGGTTACGTGATGAAAGCGGGCACGGCAATATTGGGGATTGTCCTCGCAGCGGCAGGCCTCGTACTGCACACATTCCAGACAATGTGCAGAGAGTTAACGGATTGGTGACTGCTGGCAGACGCATCACAGTGAACGAATTGTCACGCTACGTTGGGATGGGGGAAGGAAGTGTCTGTAGAATACTGAAAGTGTTGGCGTTAAAAAAGGTTTGTGCCAGGTGGGTTCCCAAGATGTTGACAGTGGCTCACAAAGAAACAAGAAAAACGGTATGCAGCGAACTTTTGGAACAGTACGAGAATGGTGGAGATGAATTTCTTGGAAGAATTGTGACAGGTGATGAAACATGGCTCCATCATTTTTCACCAGAGAAGAACAGGCAGTCAATGGAGTGGCATCATGCAAATTCACCCAAGAAGAAAAAATATTCAAAACCACACCTTCTGCTGGAAAAGTTATGGCTGCGGTGTTTTTCGATTCCGAAGGACTCTTGCTTGTGGACATCATGCCAAGTGGAACCACCATAAATTCTGATGTACATGTGATGACACTGAAGAAACTTGAAGCTCGACTCAGTCGTGTTCGACCACATCGGTAAAAGTAGGATGTTTTGCTTTTGCACGACAATGCACGGTCACATGTCGGTCAAAAAACCATGGAAGCGATCACAAAACTCGGATGGACAGCACTGAAACACCCGCCTTACAGTCCTGACCTGGCTCCATGTGACTATCATCTCTTTGGTAAACTGAAAGACTCTCTTCATGGAATAAGGTTTTAATATAATGACTCCCTTGAGCACGCTGCCAAACAGTAGCTCCAACAGGTTGGTCCAGAATTTTACCATGTGGGTATACAGGCGCTGGTTCCAAGATGGCGTAAGGCAGTTGAGAGGGTTAGAAATTATGTGGAGAAATGAAAATATTGTTCCTAAAGGATGTATCTACACACTGTAAAATTTCAAACATGTAGAATAAAAGATGGATTTTTAAAAAAAAAAGCTAGTGTGCATTTCTTTCGGAGTGACCCTCGTAGAAGGCTGTGAACTGCTGTGTTATAAAGATCATGTCCAGAAGAGGATGGGTGCCAGGTTGAAGAAGTTGAAACAAAGTCTGAGAGACAAACTTTCTGACGGTAAAACCATAAGAGGCAGGCTGACAGACAAAATGATTCATGAACTACTGCAGTATTATGGGATGGCCAATAGAAATAATACTGAAGATTTGTTGAAAATGAAGCAGGCAGTATGGTCTACCTTCTTCCTTAGACTGTCAACTGATGTAAAACCAGTAAACCACCTTTGCCCTCCTGGACCTGATTCATGGTGCAATTACCGCAATGCCCAGTACTCAAACAGTTCATACAGCCATAAACATGCCATCCCAGCAGCAGTCATGGATATCATAAAATCTGTTTACAGAGACCTGGCAAATCCTGAATTTATGAAGAAGTGTCTGCATGGTCAGACTCAAAATCCCAATGAGTCGTTCAATAATCTTATATGGACTCGCTTACCAAAAAATGTTTTTGTTGGCATGAAGACACTAAAGTGGGGGGGGGGGGCAGTGATGCTGTCATTGCTTGTAATGATGGCAACATTGGTATGGTGAAAGTGCTACATCATATGGGAGTTAATCCTGGGGCAAACTTCATCAGAGAACTTCAATGGATGGACAAGGTTCGCATTGATAATGCAGAGTATGCAGCACAGTTGGCCACTAAGGAGTCCAGAGAAAGAAAAGAACAAAAAAACTTGGAAAAAGATCAAGAGCGTGCTTCTGAGTGACCCAAAATAAAATGTTAAGCATATATTAGGTGAGTTACAGTCTTTTGAAGGTTTAGAAGTCGTTTCTGAAATTTACATTTTCTGTTGCATTTTTCCCTAAATCTTAGCCACCACGTCTAGTAGCGTATTCAAATTTTCAGCGAGTAATAACACAGATATCCTGAGTCCACTTAACTAAAAGAAGAACATAATGTTAAGTATAATTGAAATTATTTAGGATAACATACAAAAAAGTACACAAAAGTTTAACGGTGTAATTTAAAAATTGTACATCCGAAAGCAGTGGCTGAAATGCAATTATTGTTGTTCAGTTTAATGTCTTGTAAAAGTTTCATGTCAATGGCTACAGTGGTTCCTGAAATACAGTGAAGCCTAGTCAGTAAATTTAACATTGTCAGGATAGGGCATTCCAACTCCCCTTAAAGGACCTATTAATGACATTAATATCGAAATGGCGAATAAGGTACGGCAAATAAGAGCAGAGGAAAGAGAACACTGGAAAAATACATAATAAGCCTATTGTGGGGAGGAAAGAAACTGGTGTGGAAGAACTAGTTGTTGTCACATGACCCGTCCCAATATTTCAAGGATTTTTTTCTCTTTTTTGTTACATGTTAAGGCATGTAGGGGGACAACAGTCTGCGTCTAGACACTTGATGACGCTGACAAGACAGGAACCGAAATACAGAATAGTAAAACAAAAGCCGAACTGTTGAATTCCCGAAGGAAAATCAATTGATGTTACTGTTATTGCACAGCGATGCCGCTTTCAAGGTCAGTGGCATAGTAATCGGTCCTAGTGGTGCTGAAAGTCAAACTCCATGAGCCCCGGGGCCCACTCAGCTCGGTATCAAATTAAACCAAAATTTGCAAGTGAATTCTCTTCGTTTCTGATAATTATTTATTTCAGATCCCTTGAACAGACTGTAACTTGAAAACAGGACAGGTCACGCCCAGCTACAGAAAAGGAAGTTGATCTGATCCACAGAACTTCCATTCTACATTACTCACATCGTTTGTAGCAGGACCGTAGAGTTCTAACATTATGGCCTAACAATAACAAATAAACAGTGAACGTTTGTAATAGCTTAACGTTATTTATACAAAATAAGTCTACAACAATAAAATCAAATTGTTTATGTTCGTGATGATGCCATATTATTACTATTGTTCTCGATTATTCCACTTTCGGAGAGTGTGTGAACGTGAGACTATCACACCATCATTTCCTTTTCGTTTTTTCTTCTCAAAACCTCTTCATTAATTCTGTTTTTTTTTGTTTTTTTTTTCTGCTGTCTGTTCATTTCTGCCAGTTGTTTTCCTTGAGACTTGTTCAAGTTCCTAGTTTCCATTTTGCTTCTGAATTGTTTTCTGTTCTCAATTTCTTCTTCTGAAAATTTCAACTGTTGGAGGTCTCCTTGTGTTCCTTTCGTCCACAGGTCTTTAATTTGCTTGCATTAACGAAGTTAAATATTTTCCTAGTGAGTTTTTTTTTCATCCGTCTTTCATAGGTGTCCGAAGAACAGTAGACGTCTTTTTCTCAATTTATCTGTCATGTTGTCTGTATGTTCATAGTGTTTCTTTGAGGCCGTCTAACCCAAGTGGAGCGGCGGAGAACAGCGCCGTAGATTATTCGTTCTTGTTTCTCTATTTCATGAATTTTTCTCATCTATCTGCATATGCCAAATGTAAGGCTTCTGGTAAAACAACCGTGTTGTTGCGTCGTAGTTTTGCCACTCGAGTAGTTACTCTTTCATTGTAATGTTTTAGTGTCAGTTTGTAAGCCGTTAGCAGTTTGAATATTCTTGATGGAGATTGTGCTCAGTCTTTTGGGGTGGATGGTTTCTCCTAAGCACCTGAAGTTGGCCTGAAAATTTTTTTCATACCATGTTTTCAGTGGGAGTTTTCCCGTTGATTCGGCGTCCATACATTGAGTTTTCTCATTGAATATTTGGAGTCCAGTTTTACAGCAGACTTCGTGTTGTTTGCCTAATGCTAGTCTGGGTTCTTGTTAGTACATCCATGTCCTCTGCAAAGGCCTAGCATTTCAGGGTGGCTCTTCTTTCTTTATCTGTCTACGATTCCATATTTATATACCAGATTTTTTTTTATTTGACATTTGCTGAAGACGAAAATTTTCTACGCACTCCACTTGGGAGCTGCCTAAACTGCTGAAACTGAAAATGTGGATTAAGTGATTAAACTTAGAACGTCTGTGATTTGGGCTTGCATCTTTAAGCGATAATATAAACGTCGTGGGTTCCATGTTCGATCTCAGTCATTCATTCAGTTTTTAATACAACGCAGCAGCAATAGCGGCCGAAGACTTCATCCTCGATCTATCAACAGCCTTCTTAAAGAGGGCGAAGGAGCGAAAAGAGTTTAAAGTCAATATCTTTCCCTGTTTCTTCGCTGCTAGAGTATAAGAAAGCGTTGTTTTCGCTAGTATAGATCTACCAGCAAGATGTCAAAGTCCCATCACCTATTCTCAGTGTGAACTGACAGTGGGCGATTAATTTTCAGCAACAATAATTTGTATGGAGCAACCAAAATGTTTTTCCTCAGTTAGTTTACAAAGTTTTCCCACAGACCCAACTTGATTTTCATTCTATCTATATCCGAATCTCGCTCCAGCTACTGCCGCGTCTGAGTGCTGATGAGTTCTCTCCATTTGGCTCGGTCCTCCCACCACTTTTCTTCCTTCACTTGCTGCCAGGTAACACCTCCTCTTTCCACAGATATTCTCACTCCCGTTTTCCACCGTGTTCTTGGACGCCCTCTAGGTCTTTTTCCATCCATATTTAGTTCTTCCATGATTTTGGCGAGTCTCTGCCCACACATCCTCTTAACATGCCAGTACCATCTTAATCTCTTTTTTCCAACTTCTTCTCTCTTACTTTCTTGTTTAAAGTCCTTTCTAATATCTACATTCCTTACTCTGTCCATTCATGTTTTTCCCTACACTGCTCTGAGAAATTTTATTTCCCCTGCTTGCAGTCTGCTCCGGTTCCTTTCCGTCATTGTCCACGTTTCTCCTCCATAGGTGACAATAGGGAGGAGAGGAGATTAGTGTTTAACGTCCCGTCGACAACGAGGTCATTAGAGACGGAGCGCAAGCTCGGGTGAGGGAAGGATGGGGAAGGAAATCGGCCGTGCCCTTTCAAAGGAACCATCCCGACATTTGCCTGAAGCGATTTAGGGAAATCACGGAAAACCTAAATCAGGATGACCGGAGACGGGATTGAACCGTCGTCCTCCCGGACAATAGGGAAGTGTTAACTTTTATACATAAGGAGTTTTGCTTTTTCTGAAACTTTCTTATTCCAAATCAGGTGTTTTATTGTTTTTTAGAAATTGCCTCCCTTCTGTAACCTCCTATTAATTTCGTTGATAATTCTTCCATCACTAGATATTTCACTCCCTAAATAAGTGAAACTGTCCACCACTTTGAGGGGTTCTCCATTCAAAGTAATATTTCCGTTGATCCATTTGTCTCTTCCAAATACCATTACTTCACTCTTACCTTTATTTAATTTTAATCCATACATTTTTATTATTTTCTTCCACGCATCAAGTTGTAACTGTAGACCTACCTCTTTATCGCACCATATTACCATATCATCAGCATAAATCGTCTTTTTGTCTTTTCTTTTACTATTTTTTAACTGCCCTATTCATTCCCTCCATCACAACATTAAAAAGTGCAGGAGATAGAATAATTCCTTGCTTAAGTCCTTGTCTTATTTCGAAGTATTTAGAGTCCCCCAATGGTGTTCCAATTCTACAATAGTGTCCTCTGTACATTGTCTTTATTAAATTAATATATCCATCTTCTATATCTATATTCTTAATTTCTTCCCTGTGTCTTGCCCTGTTAACTGAGTCATATACTTTTTCTATGTCTATAAAAACCATTATCACCCTTTTGTTATACTCCCAACTTTTTTCCATCAATTGATGGATACAAAATATCAGGTCAATCCTGCTTCTTCCTTTCCTAAAGACATGCTGTTCTTCACTCAGCTCCTTCTCTATCTTTTCACTTATTAGATTTAGTAAATTCTTTCAAAAATATTGGTTGTATGACTCATAAGGGTTATTCCTCTGTAGTTCTTACAAAGTCTTTTGTTGCCTTTTTTGAAGATGGTAACAATGTCTCCTCTTCTCCAATCTTCAGGCATTGTACTATTTCACCACACATTTGATAGTACTCTATACAGCCACTGCATTCCCACTGGACCTGCTGCTCTTGTCATGTCCACTGATACTTCATCAGGTCCTGGGGCTTACCCACCATTCATCTTCTTCAAAGCTATTTCCATTTCTTCCCGTGTAATTTGTCCTAATTCTGCTTTCCAACTTCTCTCAATGTCTCCATTATTTGTTGTTTCTTCTTGTACCTGCTCCTCAGCGTTCACTAGTTTCTTAAAATGTTCTCTCCAGAGATCTTTTAAATTTCCCGGATCTTGAGTCACATTACCATCCTCTGTTTCCATCTTTACTGCTACTTCAGAAGCCTTCATTTTATTTATCATCATTTTATAGAACATTTTCTTATTGCTCTTCACATCTTCTTCAAATTTTTTTGTAAACTCTTCCCATGCCTTTTTCTTTGCGGTTTCCACTATTTCTTTGCACTTCTTCCTTTCCTCTGTATATCTTTTATGGTCCTCGTCATGTTTAGTTTTCCACCACTTTCTCCATGCTCCATTTTTTCTTCTAACTACTTAGGTTGTGGTATCAGCCCACCAACTTGTCTGTCTTACTTTTTCCTTTCCAGTTGTTCTACCACATACTTTTTGTGCTGCTTCGACTAAAGTGTCTTTGAATAAACTACATTCATTTCCTATATCGCAGAAAATTTCTTTTGGAAATTTTTGTGTGATTAATTCTCTATACTTCTCAGCACTTTCACTCTCCTTCAGTTTCCAATCCCGTATCCTCATAACTTTCTTGTGTTTTCTATTTTTCACACACTAATTCGTTTTCCAGTGTCCCACCAGTAATCTATGGTCTCCATCTGCACTCACATTTGGAATTACCTTCAAATTTGTTACTTTCTCTCCCCATTCCCTATCTACTAGAATATAATCAATTACACTGCTGGTTCTTCCATCTCTACTGTATCTGGTAATAACATGACTTTCTCTCCTCATAAACCAGCTGTTTGCTATTTTCATTCCATTCCTCTGGCACAAATTCAGGAGTCTTTCTCCATCTTCATTTCTGCCTCCATATCCAAAACATCCCAACAGTTGCTCAAATCGCTTATTGTCCTTGCCTACCTGTGCATTAAAATCTCCCATCGCTATATTAGCACTCTCTATATGGTTTTCTAACTCGTTTCCAAAGTTCATCTTCTCTTCTTCGCTGCATCCCACTTGAGGTGCACAAATCTGGATAACTTTTAGTGTTTCTTTTTGGAATCTCAGGTTTAAGATTATGATCCTGTCTGATATATATCTCACATTTTCAATACAATCTTGTACATTCTTATTCACCATCACTGCCACACCGTTTCTTATTCCCACTCCAGAACAGTTTTCCTCCTCCTCTCAAATTCTTCTCATCTTTTCCCTTCCACTTCGTTTCGCTTAATCCCAAAATATCTAACTTTGTCTCTGTTACTACATCTGTCATTACTTCCATTTTCCATTGAAGGTTAATATACTAAGGGTGCCAATGTTTTGGTTATATTTTAGTGCATTTGGTTTCATCTTCTTGTACTAATGAATATCATAAGGTCTCCCATCATTCGCACCAGCACTTGAAGAAGCAGTAGGGTCAGATCCGAAGTGGTTCGTTCCGAGGCTCGTCTGTGTTTTGAAAGCAATATATGAAGACTTTCCCAATGGCTTGCTAGGCCTACCGCAAGAAAGGATTTTCTGTTTGGGTTGTCTTCCTTAGCCTTTGAAGTATCTCCTCCACAATAAGCCAGTGGTTCCCTTCTCATTTAATACCCAGAAAGGAGGGTTGTCTCATCTACCAGCTACGCCGTTCCGAAGTCTTTCTTCTCCGCCGTCGCTGCCATTAACGTCTTCACCCGCAACCCTGGGATTGGGTTCCGTGTTATACCCCACGGGATTGGGTCCCTGCCTGAACTCAGCCACCCTAGCACTCCGGCCTACTGAAGTGTAGGATACCCACCCCCTCGACGTGGACGCGCCAGACAGGAATTACCCCAGTGGAGGAATAGGGAAGGGGACCCTACCTCCCTGGAGCCGGGTTAATGATTGCGTATGGTGCCACAGTCAAAGGCGGTTTTCATTACCTATTGTTTATATTATTTTCTTGGTCTTTTCATCAGCTATGTAAACGTCTAGCTCAAGCGTCCTCTCACAAGAACCTGTGACAGAATTTTGTGACCAGCTGTAAATTACTTTTCAAAGTATTCAAACCTTTACTCCAGGGTGTTTTCACACCCGCAAGTTGCTAAGTTATTGTACTCATTTTCTTTGCGCACGCTGTATAGTTCTCACCAGGTCAAGAGGTCTCGCATCAATATGTCCAGTTCCTTGTAGTGTGTGTAACTTCCCCTCTGCTTCCCTAGAGGCCGTTTCCTTAACATTACATGCACGCTTCCCTGTTGCTCGTATTGTCATGATACATTCAACGGTGATCTTAGGCTGTGCGCGCGAGCCTAGAGCAAATGAAGCAGTGACTGTCGATCTACTCTCATCGTATGCGTTGCTAGTCTATACGCAAGTTGTAGGTTGGAGGGGTGATTCAAGTAAACGGCTTCGAGGTGTTTTCTTTCCGTGACTAGGTACTTCACCCTCAGTTAGATAGGTACGATTTTCCTGTCAAGACTCGAATGCCTGGTCGTCATGGTTTCCCACTGAGTGATGAGTTCTTTACATCTACACGCATTTCCGTTCAGAAGAATAATTGTATTTCCTGACGGAATTCTACGGGCATACAGCACGAATGACTGACAGGCGATTAGACAAGGTAGTCGTCCGCATCATTAACGGGACTCTAAAAATCTGCAGATACCCAAAACGATCTCACAGGAGTTCTTGTTGATCCACTGGCAACGATATGATTCAGACAGACCATCGACTCTTATTAGTTCACTTCCAAATTAGCAAAAAGAAGGAGTCTGAAACTTAGAAAAGGGCGGACAGCAGAAAATCCCGAGGTGAAAGGATAACTAACAGTTCTACTTGACTGCTACGGTCGCAGGTTCGAATCCTGCCTCGGGCATGGACGTATGTGGTGTCCTTAGGTTAGTTAGGTTTACCTAGTTCTAAGTTCTAGGGGACTAATGACCTCAGAAGTTGAGTCCCATAGTGCTCAGAGCCATTTGAACCATTTGAAGTTCTACTTGTTATTCAAAGGACCGAATGAAGTAATAACAATGCTGTGTACACTTTCATTTGTAGCGATTGAGTCCTGTAAGGGGTCCGTAGGCCCTTACTATAAGTTTGCACTCGGCACAGGTCGACAGGGCAAACAATCTATAGTGTCGGGTTGCGAGAACGAGTGTAGAGTTGAAGTCAGTTTTCCCGGGTTGCGGGCCGAGCCGTGTGGAGGCCGGTTGCTGTGATACAAGGCTTACCGACAAAGGGAGTGGCCATCGCCGCGGTTTAACCCCTTTGTGTTAGAATGATACGGGAAAGTGAAGAAGTTTAATTACGAGAGTGCTCAGTGATATTTTTGTGACGATATTTATTTGGTTTCGCGTCTACCGCGCCGGCATAATTTGGATTGCAGTGTTGGACTGCAGTGTTGGATTACAGTGATTGAATTTGCGTGTGACGATTATGAATAACGAAGAGGCCTGTGCTGAGATTAGCCGCAATTAAATATGTATGACGAAGGCAGTGGCTGTCTCCTTTTTCTTGTGTTTTTGAGACGAATATAGGTATTGATTAGTGAAACTGTGTTGGTGTTCTTCTTGTCACCAGACATTTCATTATTACAGCATTGAAAAGGACAAAATGGAATGTAACGACTCCGTAGCAGTCAAATCCGATTGCCAGCCCCATTAGGTACACGGTCACATCAATTAATATTTATTTGGGCTGCTATCTGATCCCGATCGAGCGGGATACATAAAATCGGAGTGTTACAGTCCGAAATTCAAATATAAATGTTAACTGGTACATTACAACATGAATATAACTACATTTACATCTACATTTACGTGATTACTCTGCTATTCACTGGGCCTGACGGGATACCAATTCGATTCTACACAGAGTACGCGAAAGAACTTGCCCCCCTTCTAACAGCCGTGTACCGCAAGTCTCTAGAGGAACGGAAGGTTCCAAATGATTGGAAAAGAGCACAGGTAGTCCCAGTCTTCAAGAAGGGTCGTCAAGCAGATGCGCAGAACTATAGACCTATATCTCTGACGTCGATCTGTTGTAGAATTTTAGAACATGTTTTTTGCTCGAGTATCATGTCGTTTTTGGAAACCCAGAATCTACTATGTAGGAATCAACATGGATTCCGGAAACAGCGATCGTGTGATACCCAACTCGCTTTATTTGTTCGTGAGACCCAGAAAATATTAGATACTGGCTCCCAGGTAGATGCCATTTTCCTTGGCTTCCGGAAGGCGTTCGATACAGTTCCGCACTGTCGCCTGATGAACAAAGTAAGAGCCTACGGAATATCAGACCAGCTGTGTGGCTGGATTGAAGAGTTTTTAGCAAACAGAACACAGCATGTTTTTATCAATGGAGAGACGTCTACAGACGTTAAAGTAACCTCTGGCGTGCCACTGGGGAGTGTTATGGGACCATTGCTTTTCACAATACATATAAATGACCTAGTAGCTTGTGTCGGAAGTTATCATGCGGCTTTTCGCGGATGATGCTGTAGTATACAGAGAAGCTGCAGCATTAGAAAATTGTAGAGAAATGCAGGAAGATCTGCAGCGAATAGGCACTTGGTGCAGGGAGTGGCAACTGACCCTTAACATAGACAAATGTAATGTATTGCGAATACATAGAAAGAAGGATCCTTTATTGTATGATTATAGGATAGCGGAACAAACACTGGTAGCAGTTACTTCTGTAAAATATCTGGGAGTATGCGTGCGGCACGATTTGAAGTGGAATGATCATATAAAATTAATTGTTGGTAAGGCGGGTACCAGGTTGAGATTCATTGAGAGAGTCCTTAGAAAATGTAGTCCATCAACAAAGGAGGTGGCTTACAAAACACTCGTTCGACCTATACTTGAGTATTGCTCATCAGTGTGGGATCCGTACCAGGTCGGGTTGACAGAGGAGACAGAGAAGATCCAAAGAAGAGCGGCGCGTTTTGTCATAGGGTTATTTGGTAAGCGTTATAGCGTTATGGAGATGTTTAGCAAACTCAAGTGGCAGACTCTGCAAGAGAGGCGCTCTGCATCGCGCTGTAGCTTGCTGTCCAGGTTTCGAGAGGGTGCGTTTCTGGATGGGGTATCGAATGTATTGCTTCCCCCTACTTATACCTGCCGAGGAGATCATGAATGTAAAATTAGAGAGATTCGAGCGCGCACGGAGGCTTTCCGGCAGTCGTTCTTCCCGCGAACCATACGCGACTGGAACAGGAAAGGGAGGTAATGACAGTGGCACGTAAAGTGCCCTCCGCCACACACCGTTGGGTGGCTTGCGGAGTATAAATGTAGATGTAGATGTAAAGTGCCTGGCAGAGGGTTCAATGAACCACCTTCAAGCTGTCTCTCTACCGTTCCACTCTCGAACGGCACGCGGGAAAAACGAGCACTTAAATTTTTCTGTGCGAGCCCTGATTTCTCTTATTTTATAGTGATGATCATTTCTCCCTATGTAGGTGGGTGCCAACAAAATGTTTTCGCAATCGGAGGATAAAACTGGTGATTGAAATTTCATGAGAAGATCCCGTCGCAACGAAAAACGCCTTTGTTTTAATGATTGCCACTCCAATTCCTGTATCATGTCTGTGACACTAACTCCCCTATTTCGCGATAATACAAGACGAGCTGCCCTTCTTTGTACTTTTTTGATGTCATCCGTCAGTCCCACCTGATGAGGATCCCACACCGCACAGCAATACTTCAGAATAGGGCTGGCAAGCGTGGTGTTAGCAGTCTCTTGGTAGACCTGTTGCACCTTCTAAGTGTTCTGCCAATGAATCGCAGTCTTTGGTTTGCTCTACCCACAATATTATCTATGTGATCGTTCCAGTCTAGGTTATTTGTAATTGTAATCCCTAAGTATTTAGTTGAATTTACAGCCTTCAGATTTGTGTGACTTATTGCGTAATCGAAATTTAGCTGATTTCTTTTAGTACTCATGTGAATAACTTCACAGTTTTCCTTATTCAGGGTCAATTGCCACTTTTCTCACCACACAGATATCTTATGTAAATCATTTTGCAGGTCGTTCTGATCATCTGATGACTTTACAAGACGATAAATGACGGCGCCATCTGCAAATAATCCAAGACGGCTACTCAGATTGCCTCCTATGCCCTTAATATAGATAAGGAACAATAGAGGGCCTATAACACTTCCTTGGGGAATGCCGGACATTACTTCTGTTTTACTCGATGACTTTCCATCTATTGCTACGAACTGTGACCTTTCTGACTGGAAATGACGAATCCAGTCGCACAACTGAGGCGATACTCCGTAGGCACACAGTTTGGTTAGAAGACGCTTGTGAGGAACGGTGTCGAAAGCCTTCTGGAAATCTAAACATATGGAATCAATTTGACATCCCCTGTCGATATCACTTATTACTTCATGAGTATAAAGAGCTAGTTTTGTTTCACAAGAACGATATCTTTTGAAACCGTGCTGACTAAATGTCAATAAATCGTTTTCTTCGAGGTACTTCACAATTTTCGAATACAGTATACAGTGTGTTACAAAAAGGTGCTGCCAAACTTTCAGGAACCATTCCTCACACACAAATAAATAAAAGATGTTATGTGGACATGTGTCCGGAAACGCTTAATTTCCATGTTAGAGCTCATTTTAGTTTCGTCAGTATGTACTGTACTTACTCGATTCACAGCCATGATTTCATACGGGATACTCTACCTGTGCTGCTAGAACATGTGCATTTACAAGTACGACACAACATGTGGTTCATGCACGATGGAGCTCCTGCACATTTCAGTTGAAGTGTTCGTACGCTTCTCAACAACAGATTCGGTGACCGATGGATTGGTAGAGGCGGACCAATTCCATGGCCTCCACGCTCTCCAGACCTCAACCCTCTTGACTTTCATTTATGGGGGCATTTGAAAGCTCTTGTCTACGTAGCCCCGGTACCAAATGTAGAGACTCTTCGTGCTCGTATTGTGGACGGCTGTGATACAATACGCCATTCTCCAGGGCTGCATCAGCGCATCTGGGATTCCATGCGACGGAGGGTGGATGCATGTATCCTCGCTAACGGAGGACATTTTGAACATTTCCTGTAACAAAGTGTTTGAAGTCACGCTGGTACGTTCTGTTGCTGTGTGTTTCCATTCCATGATTAATGTGATTTGAAGAGAAGTAATAAAATGTGCTCTAACATGGAAAGTAAGCGTTTCCGGACACATGTCCACGTAACATATTTTCTTTCTTTGTGTGTGAGGAATGTTTCCTGAAAGTTTGGCCGTACCGTTTTGTAACACCCTGTATATTCCAAAACCCTACTGCAAATCGACGTTAGTGATATAGGCCTTACTTACAAAAGTATAGTGTGGGCAAATAAAACGAACAGCTGATGAACACAAACATGAGATGGATCTTACGTAGTTAAGTGGTCTGATTTACTGTCATTGCAGCTGATGATGTCTAGTGAAGAAACAACGGAGAACGGCCAAACAGTGTCGAGGAGTGTCTGGGGTTGGTTGGCCAGGAGATGCCGATTCTACGTTTTTCGGATGGAAGTGCGTCCTGGTGGCGTAAGGAATACTTACAGAAAAAATTATTTGTCGATTAGCAGTATCAGATTTTATTAGGATTCAATGAAGTAAATAAGTGTTCCAGAAACGAGAGTAACAACCAATGAAACATAGAATTACGTAGCTCATGGTCAACTAAGTGGAAAAGGCAAAGTTTTGCAAGAACGGTGGAACAAGAATGACGTTTATATTAGACGGGAGTGATGGAAGAAATTTTTGGCACAAAACAAAAGTAACCCTGTTAGGACGAAACTGTTGAGCTTGAGTACCTCAAAATGCTGTTCTTGGCTCATTTTTTCGGTATATCCATCTTTGACTGCCATATGTCTGTGCAGAAGAGGAAGTATATGTATTCCCGAGAGCAGCTTTCTGACTGTTAGTGTTTCAGTGGTGACTACTCTGCGAGTAGTGGCAGTTTTATGTTTTCCGCCTGTAAGTGACAATCCGTTCCGCAGCGGTACGTGTGCCGTTTTATGACCGGCACTTGTGTTCGTGACGGCTGGTGGCGCAGCATATTGGTCCACGAGAGCGCGGCAGCCGCGGTCGCAGATTTCACCCACTGCCCTAAGAAACGCGTCGCGGCGTCTCGGATCGCAGCTCCCCTGTCACGTCGACGGCACTTCTTACCCCGGCTGTGGTTTTGACTGGAATGCGTGGCTCCCGACAGCTTTTCTTTCGGACATGACTCTGAAATCGTGCCGAACGCGGTCAGCATTTTAGAACACGAACGTTGCAGACTGTAGTCCAACCTATGAGGGATATATTTAGACTGACACAGAAAAGAAATATTTTTTATTATTATTTTGAGCTTTTCCTCATTACGGAGGCTTATCTCCAACATAATAATTTTCTTGGAAATTACAATACAAACAATAAACTTTCTTAGACTATATTTTCAAAATATTCCTCCAGGTGTTTCGATCTTGTGTGTCCTCTTCTTCTGCGCCTATTCTCCTCCTTGTGTGCTGTACATTTTGGAGCCAGGTGGTCATAGGTCGTCTTCTTCTTCTCCCCTCCGGTTCCCACTCGAGTATCAATTTTGGTATTCTGGTTTTCTCCATTCGTCATACATGTCCATACCACCGTAATTTCTTCCTATACATTACGTCATATATTCTTTCTTTTATTTCCATTCTCCTTATTATTTCGGTGTTCCTTATATTTTCTTTCCTGGAGATTCTTGCCCGTCTTCTCCAGAATCCATCTCTAGAGCTTGTAATTTTTTAATGTGCTTCATGTTAATTGTCCAGGTCTCCGTTCCATACACAACCACACTCTCTAATATGGATTTGTATATTAATTTTTTAGTTCCGCTCATTACATTCCTGCTCCATAAGACTGAGTTAAGCATCCCAATGACCCTCCGTCCGCTACTAATTCTTTTATTGATTTCTGACTCTGATTTTCCCTCGTTTTCTAAAATGGATCCCAAATAACAGAAAGTGTTTATCTTTTTGATTTTCTTTCCTTCAATGAATAGCTCATCTGAATCATTAGTCAAGTATTCTGTTTTTTGGTAATTAGTCTTCAAACTCCAAGTTTTGTATGCTACTGCTAGTTGATTGCACATATAGTTAGCATCCTCCCCTTCTTGTGCTACTACTACTACTTGATCATCAGCAAACAATAAATGATGTAGGTACACTCCATCTCTTATTTCTAATCCCATACTGTTACATTTACGAGACCATGTTCTAAGGCTAATATCTATATACACTCCTGGAAATGGAAAAAAGAACACATTGACACCGGTGTGTCAGACCCACCATACTTGCTCCGGACACTGCGAGAGGGCTGTACAAGCAATGATCACACGCACGGCACAGCGGACACACCAGGAACCGCGGTGTTGGCCGTCGAATGGCGCTAGCTGCGCAGCATTTGTGCACCGCCGCCGTCAGTGTCCGCCAGTTTGCCGTGGCATACGGAGCTCCATCGCAGTCTTTAACACTGGTAGCATGCCGCGACAGCGTGGACGTGAACCATATGTGCAGTTGACGGACTTTGAGCGAGGGCGTATAGTGGGCATGCGGGAGGCCGGGTGGACGTACCGCCGAATTGCTCAACACGTGGGGCGTGAGGTCTCCACAGTACATCGATGTTGTCGCCAGTGGTCGGCGGAAGGTGCACGTGCCCGTCGACCTGGGACCGGACCGCAGCGACGCACGGATGCACGCCAAGACCATAGGATCCTACGCAGTGCCGTAGGGGACCGCACCGCCACTTCCCAGCAAATTAGGGACACTGTTGCTCCTGGGGTAACGGCGAGGACCATTCGCAACCGTCTCCATGAAGCTGGGCTACGGTCCCGCACACCGTTAGGCCGTCTTCCGCTCACGCCCCAACATCGTGCAGCCCGCCTCCAGTGGTGTCGCGACAGGCGTGAATGGAGGGACGAATGGAGACGTGTCGTCTTCAGCGATGAGAGTCGCTTCTGCCTTGGTGCCAATGATGGTCGTATGCGTGTTTGGCGCCGTGCAGGTGAGCGCCACAATCAGGACTGCATACGACCGAGGCACACAGGGCCAACACCCGGCATCATGGTGTGGGGAGCGATCTCCTACACTGGCCGTACACCACTGGTGATCGTCGAGGGGACACTGAATAGTGCACGGTACATCCAAACCGTCATCGAACCCATCGTTCTACCATTCCTAGACCGGCAAGGGAACTTGCTGTTCCAACAGAACAATGCACGTCCGCATGTATCCCGTGCCACCCAACGTGCTCTAGAAGGTGTAAGTCAACTACCCTGGCCAGCAAGATCTCCGGATCTGTCCCCCATTGAGCATGTTTGGGACTGGATGAAGCGTCGTCTCACGCGGTCTGCACGTCCAGCACGAACGCTGGTCCAACTGAGGCGCCAGGTGGAAATGGCATGGCAAGCCGTTCCACAGGACTACATCCAGCATCTCTACGATCGTCTCCATGGGAGAATAGCAGCCTGCATTGCTGCGAAAGGTGGATACACACTGTACTAGTGCCGACATTGTGCATGCTCTGTTGCCTGTGTCTATGTGCCTGTGGTTCTGTCAGTGTGATCATGTGATGTATCTGACCCCAGGAATGTGTCAATAAAGTTTCCCCTTCCTGGGACAATGAATTCACGGTGTTCTTATTTCAATTTCCAGGAGTGTAGATTTTAAATAATGATGGTGACATGGGACAGACCTGTAAAAGGCCTTTGCTTGTTCTAAATTTCTGTGGAAGTTTATTACCAACTTTCACTTCGCAAATGTTATGTTTATACATCTGTTGTATTATTTTAATCAAGGAAGGGTTTACGTTTGGCGTATGTAGTGCTCTCCAAAGTAATTTTCTTGGAACAGTATCATACGCTTTTTCTAGATCTATGAAAATTAATCCTATATTTTTTGATTTTTCCCTATGTTTCTCCAAAATCTGTCGTAATGTGAAAATATGGTCTACACATGATCTCCCAGCCGTGAATCCACATTGTTCTTTTTGGGTTCTAAATTTTTTTTCCAATTTGTTTTTAATTACTTTCGCAAAAATTCTCATTAATGTGTTTGTAACACAAATTCCTCGATAGTTTAAACAAATTTTGCGATCTCCTTTCTTAAATATTGTATTAATGTAACCTAGCTTCATCTCGTTGGGTATTGAATCTCCATGTACCAATTTTTTGAAGAGCTGTGGTATCAGTTTCACAATTTTGTCACCACCATATTTCAGACACTCCAGACTGATATTGCCTGGTCCCGGTGATTTACCATTCTTTCCTGTTCTCAACTCCTGAAGTACTTCACTTTCTAAAATCAGGATCACATCATCTTCATGTCCTTTTTTTCCACTGTTCCTTCTTCTAGATATTCTTCTCTGTCCTCATTTAATAATTTTTGGAAATACTCTTCCCATTCCTTTTGTGTTATCAGTTGGAGATTAGTTTTGCTTTTTGTATCCTGTCGAAGCCCTTTTAATACTGACCATGCTTCTTTTGCTCTCCCAAATCCTAATTTGCTATTCACCTTGGCACATGTTCTTTCCCATGCTTCATTTTTTGCCATCCTTATTTTTTTCATCACTTCATTCTTCTTTTCCTTGTATCTACTTTTAAATATTTCTCCTGTATCGCAAACGCCGAAGCAGTTTTCAAACCTTCATGTGCATTATATGGACCTACGGGAGTTTTTTATTTGTGTTATACTATCGTTAATCTTGTATTACGATGGATGGAGTTTAAATGTTCCAGGAACTCTTGAAGCTTTTCCTCTCCGTGTGATCACACCGCAAAGGTGTCGCCTACGTAACGATAGAAACACGTCGATTTCAACTTGGCGGATTCTTGTGCCTTTGCTTCAAAGTGTTTCATGTTTAGGTTCGCCACGACAGGTGATAGCGGATTATCAATCGACACATCATCGGCTTTTTTGTAATATTTTCCGTCGAACTGGAAATAAATAAATATCAGACTGTGCCTAAAAAGTTGATACATCTACTTATTTCCTGCTCGTCGGAAAATATTATGAAAAACCAATGACGTGGCGATGGATAATACACTCTCACCTGTCGTGACGAAAGCAGACATGGAACAGTTTGAAACAAAGGCACTAGAATCCTCCAAGCTGAAATCAATGTCGTTTCATCGGCACGTGAACGACAAGTTTATGGCGTGGTCACATGGATTGGGAAAGCTTCAAGGGTTCTTGGAACATACCTTATACCTATTTATGTGCCTAGTGGATGATAGATTGAAGAAAAACATGAGATGAAAGAAATAATTCAGCAATTGGAGGGATTCTAAAATTTAATTGTGATAGACTACTAGAATTCAATAGCAGCAAAAGGAAGAATATGAAAGTAGAAGGGGAACATGCTCCAAGTCAAAAGAATGAAATGAGAGACAAGCTGGTACAATTCTGTAAAGAGCGCAATACAATAACTGGAAATACATAATGAAAGAGAGTTTTATTCGTGGAAGACACCTGTAGGTACCAGAAAATTTCAGGTAGCTCGTATAATGGTAAGACAGATACTTAGAAACCACACTTAGGCAACGAATTACTGAGACAGGCGAAAGAAAAACAACAGATGACGAATATCTAGTTTTAAAGACGAAATAGTGAAGTCTCTAGTTAAACAATTAAGCAAAAACATAGTGTCCGGTACAAAATTCTCAGATAACGCAAGAGCTATTAAATTTAATAGATGAAAGAAGGAAATTAAAAGAAAATCACCAAATGAAGCGTAGGACCTATACGATACCGCCGTCTAGAAACTGAAATTAACAAAAATAGAAATGATAAACAAAATTGTTAGATGAGAAATGGAGAATCTGTAGAAGCATTTATGGTTATGGGACAAAATAGCTTACATGGAAAGAAACCTTTAGAGGAAAGAGAAACAGTGGTATGAGAAGAAAGTTCTCAAACGGCAATACAGTACTAAACAAAAAATGGAAGGCTGAACGGTGGAACCAATACATAGCAGGGCTAGACGATGGAAAGAATCTTTAAGAAAGAGAAGAAAAAGTCCGTGAATGTGAGATGGGGGATGCGATATTGCTATAAAAAAATAACAAGTTGCTCAAAGACATCAACATCATCTCACTTCCAGGGATTAGGCCACCAACCTGCTCCGTCTTCAGATGCTATTGTTGAGCGCATCTTACTTTGGGCCTACCGTGGTTTCTTCTTCCCCTCGGCCTCTGTCTAAACAGCTGTTTCGTCAATCTTTTTTTCTGGTATTCTGCTTACATGCCCTTTTTCTTTTATTTCTCTGTCGTGTTGTTTATCCCTCCGACATAGAGTTCGTCTCTAATTTTTTCATTCCCAGTAATTATGCATTGGCGTTTGCAGCCTTTCACTGTGCTTAGAAATCCCATTTCAGCCGCCTATAATCCGCTCTTATCCCTCTTTGCCACAACTCAAGTTTCACTCCCATGCAGCAGAGACGCCAGGAGTCGACAACATACCGTTAGAACTACTGATAGCCTTGGGAGAGTCAGCCGTGACCAAACTCTTGCATCTGGTGAACAAGATGTTTGAGACAGGCGAAAAACCCTCAGACTTCAAGAAGAGTATACCAATTCGGTTTCAAAGAAAATAGGTGCTGACAGGCGTGAAAATTATCAAACTATCAGTTTAATAAATCACGGTTGCAAATACTAACACGAATTCTTTACATAAGAATGGAAAAACCGGTACAAGCCGACATCGGGGAAGATCAGCTTGGATTCCGGTACAAATGCAGGAACAAGTGAGGCAATACTGACCCTACGACTTATCTTAGAAGCTAGGTTAAGGAAAGGCAAACCTACATTTATAGCATTTGCAGTCTTAGAGAAAGCTTTTGACAATGACTACTGGAATACTCTCTTTCAAATTCTAAAGGTGGCAGTAGTAAAAAACAAGAGCGAAAGGCTATTTATAATTTCTACGCAAACCAGAAGGCAGTTATAAGAGTCGAGGGGCACGAAAGGGAAGCAATGATTGAGAAGGGAATGAAACAGGGCTGTAGACTATCTCTGATGTTATTCAATCAGTACACCGAACAATCAGTAAAAGAAACCAAAGAAATAATTGGAGTAGGAATTTAAAGCCCAATGAGAATAAATAAAAACCTTGAGGTTTGCCGATGATATTGTAAGTCTGTCAGAGACAGCAGAGGACTTGGAAGAACAGTTGAACGAAATGGACAATGTCTTGAAAGGAGAACATAAGATGAACAACAAAAGCAAAACGAGGATAATAGAACGTAGTCGAATTAAATCAGGTTATGCTGAGGGAATTACATAAGGAAATGAGACACTTGAAGTAGTAGATAAATTTTGCTATTTGGGGAGGAAAATAACTGACAATAGTCAGATAGAGAGAGACTGGCGGTGGCAAGGAAATGGTTTCTGAAGAAGAGAAATTTGTTAACATGGAGTATAGATTCGTCAGGAAGTATTTGATTAAAGTATTTGTATGGAGTGTAGCCATGTATGCATGTGAAACATGGTGACAAACAGTTTAGACAAGAAGAGAATAGATGGTTTTGAAATTAAGTGCCGGCCGGAGTGGCCGTGCGGTTCTAGGCGCTACAGTCTGGAACCGAGCGACCGCTACGGTCGCAGGTTCGAATCCTGCCTAGGGCATGTATGTGTGTGATGTCCTTGGGTTAGTTAGGTTTAATTAGTTCTAAGTTCTAGGCGACTGATGACCTCAGCAGTTAAGTAGCATAGTGCTCAGAGCCATTTGAACCATTTGAAATTAAGTGCTACAGAAGAATGCTGAAGATTAGCTGGGTGGGTCACGTAACTAATTAAGAGGTACTGAACAGAACTGGCGAGTTACTCGGAGATGAAGAGGCGTGCACAGGACAGAGTGGCATGGAGAGCTCCATCAAACCAGTCTTCGGACTGAAGACCGCAGCAACAAAATGACTATATCTCTATTACGTCGGTTTGGTTTTGTGAATAATTCGCACTGTACACTTGTTCAATTATTGTGTAATTGATAACAATTTTTAATCTGGTTGGCTAAGCTCCATCAAATGCCATTACCTCTTTATTATTAATTAAGATTTACGTAATGAATTCTTTGCCCAGTAGATGCAACTTACATGGAGCATACTGTAATTCATTTACATCGTCAAATATAATAAACTGATCGCCGGCAAAAAGGCAGGAGTTTGTGGTTTCATACTGTGATACCAGTAACCCAGGACATAGTTCCTGCACTTCTTAAGATGTCGTCAACCCATGTATTCAATAACATCGGTGATAAACTGTACCCTAGTATGACACCCTGACTCACAGGTTTCATGCCTGAGATTCTTGCACCTGTTTTCTTGGGCTGCGGTTCGCCTAAAGCAACGAAATAAAAGACTGCTTTATTTTATTGCGCCATACGTGTTTCGCATCTTTTTATTTTTGAAGCACCTTCAGTGGCGTGTAATACAGTTTGTTTTTGTACAAAATATTTTCGTTATATAATAATGAAGAAGTTTCTTATGATATTACACTTTTCTGTTACTCTTTCGATGTTAGGTTAGAAACTACTTTTTCCAACAAAAGTTTTGTGATATTAAACTAATATTTGTTCCTACTTACGGTTTGTAACGTCATTTCTGTAAATGTGTTGTCTTGTAATTGTAATTAGATGGGTTGTGTACTCATTACGCAAGTAACTTTTTGCAACAAAAGTTTCGTGATGTTAAATAAATATTTTCAGCGATCAGTCGTCCTTTTTACATTTTATTAGCAGATTTAGGTGGTTCATGGTGTGGGTTCCTGTAGTCATGTCCTAGTTCATGAACCACGGGGAACGTATGAGTGGCCAAGTAAGTGGTCCCGACAGTCGGGATACCAGTTACTTTGGAATAAGGCTGGGCATCTCGGACATATTCTGAGTCGTGGTGACCTTTGTGCTCCTACGGCAAAGACTACCAAATCCACCGGTTAGTCCCACAACCGTTAGGGGTAAAACTCAATGGGACTCGCGGCAAGTAAGGCTAGCAACCTGCTTCCCTGGTACTTTAAATATGATGCTGGCAACAATCAGAGCAAAATGCCTCGGACCTTTGGAGGTGACGGAGTCCCACCTCTAACTGACAAACCAGGGACTCCTAAGATACGACTTGGCAAACAAATGGTAATGAGATGGGGAGCTATTAATATCAATGGGGGCTACTCTGGGAAGAAGGTAGAGCTGGCAGAGGCTGCAAGTAAGATGCGGCTGGACGTTTTAGCTGTCAGCGACATTCAGGTAAGGGGTGAGAAAGAAGAGGAAGTGGGAGAATACAAGGTCTACCTGTCAGGAGTCAAAGCAGGAATAGCACAATGGGGTTTAGGGCTTTACATCAGGAAAGAAATGGAACCCAGCGTAGTTGCAATAAGGTATGTAAACGAACGACTGATGTGGATAGATTTGACAGTGCCTAGCAAGAAAATTAGGATTGTGTCAGTATATTCGCATTGTGAAGGGACAGATCAAGATGAGATGGATAGTTTTTATAAGGCACTCAGTGATGTAGTTGTTAGAGCAAAGGACAAGGACAGTGTTCTACTCATGGGTGATTTTAATGCCAGGATTGGAAATCGAACAGAAGGGTATGAAAAGGTTATGGGTAAATTTGGAGAGGATATGGAGGCCAGCAGGAACGGGAAACAACTCTTGGATTTCTGTGCCAGAATGGGCTTAGTAATCACAAACTCCTTTTTTAAACATAAGAACATTCGCCGGTATACTTGGGAAGGCAGGGGAACCAGATCTGTCATTGACTATATGATAACAGATCAGGAACTCAGGAAGGCTGTGAGGGACACACGTGTATTCAGGGGATTCTTTGATGACACTGATCATTATTTAATCTGCAGTGAAATTGGGATTGTGAGGCCGAAAGTGCAGGAGGTCACGTCCATATGTAGGAGGATAAGAGTGGAGAAACTTCAGGATTAGGCAATCAGGCACAAGTACATAACAGCGATCTCAGAAAGGTACCAGTTAGTTGACTGTAGTCAATTACAGTCATTGGAAAAGGAATGGACAAGGTACAGGGACACAGTACTAGAAGTGGCTAAAGAATGTCTTGGAACAGTAGTGTGTAAAAGTAGGATGAAGCAAACAGCTTAGTGGAATGACACAGTCAAGGCAGCCTGTAAAAGGAAAAAGAAGGCGTATCAAAAATGGCTACATACTAGAACTCAGGTAGACAGAGAAAGTTATGTTGAAGAAAGAAACAAAGCCAAACAGATAATTGCAGCATCCAAGAAGAAATCTTGGGAAGACTTTGGAAACAGGTTGGAGACTATAGGTCAAGCTGCTGGAAAACCATTCTGGAGTGTAATTAGCAGTCTTCGAAAGGGAGGTAAGAAGGAAATGACAAGTATTTTGGACAGGTCAGGAAAACTGCTGGTGAATCCTGTTGATGCCTTGGGCACATGGAGGGAATATTTTGAGAGTTGCTCAATGTAGGTGAAAACACGATCAGTAATGTTTCAGATTTCGAGGTAGAATGGGATAGGAATGATGATGGAAGTAGGATCACATTTGAGGAAGTGGAGAAAATGGTCAATAGATTGCAGTGCAATAAAGCAGCTGGGGTGGATGAAATTAAGTCGGAACTCATCAAATACAGTGGAATGTCAGGTCTTAAATGGCTACACAGGATAATTGAAATGGCCTGGGAGTCGGGACAGGTTCCAACAGACTGGACAAAAGCAGTAATCACACCAATCTTTAAACATGGAAACAGAAAAGATTGTAACAACTACAGAGGTATCTCTTTAATCAGCGTTGTGGGTAAAATCTTCTCAGGTATTGTTGAAAGGAAAGTGCGAGTATTAGTTGAGGACAAAATGGATGAAAATCAGTGTGGGCTTAGGCCTCTTAGAGGTTGTCAGGACCAGATCTTTAGCTTACGGCAAATAATGGAGAAGTGTTACGAGTGGAACAGGGAAGTGTATCTATGCTTTATAGATCTAGAAAAGGCATATGACCGGATTCCTAGGAGGAAGTTATTGCCTGTTCTACGAGATTATGGAATAGTAGGCAAACTTTTGCAAGCAATTAAAGGTCTTTACATGGATAGTCAGGAAACAGTTGTGATGGCAGATTCGATTGAAAGTTTGCAAAGTAATATTTCACAGCTAGATCAGAAATGTAAGGACTATGGTATGAAGATTAGCATCTCCAAAACGAAAGTAATGTCAGTGGGAAAGAAATATAAACGGATTGAGTGCCAAATAGGAGGAACAAAGTTAGAACAGGTCGACGGTTTCAAGTACTTAGGATGCATATTCTCACAGGATGGCAACATAGTGAAAGAACTGGAAGCGAGGTGTAGCAAAGCTAATGCAGTGAGCGCTCAGCTACGATCTACTCTCTTCTGCAAGAAGGAAGTCAGTACCAAGACTAAGTTATCTGTGCACCGTTCAATCTTTCGACCAACTTTGTTGTATGGGAGCGAAAGCTGGGTGGATTCAGGTTACCTTATCAACAAGGTTGAGGTTACGGATATGAAAGTAGCTAGGATGATTGCAGGTACTAGTAGATAGTAACAATGGCAGGAGGGTGTCCACAATGAGGAAATCAAAGAAAAACTGGGAATGAACTCTATAGATGTAGCAGTCAGGGCGAACAGGCTTAGATGGTGGGGTCATGTTACACGCATGGGAGAAGCAAGGTTACCCAAGAGACTCATGGGTTCAGCAGTAGAGGGTAGGAGGAGTCGGGGCAGACCAAGGAGAAGATACCTGGATTCAGTTAAGAATGATTTTGAAGTAATAGGTTTAACATCAGAAGAGGCACCAATGTTAGCACTGAATAGGGGATCATGGAGGAATTTTATAAGGGGGCTATGCTCCAGACTGAACGCTGAAAGGCATAATCAGTCTTAAATGATGATGATGATGATGATGATTTAGATTTCAACTAGAAGCTAGCCGTTTTCAATGCACTATTATTTTTTCTCATTGCTTGTTATGCTTGTTGGTCGGGCTTCATCCACAGTTTATTGAATACTCAAATTAAAATTAAAATTTAAAAAGGACGACTGATCGCTGAAAATTTATGATTTACAAGCCAATATAGCATTCGCTGAGTGTAACAGCTATCAGAATGGAAGGTAATCTGATAAATAAATATTTGCTTTTACTTACGTTTTATGATGTTATTATTGAATATGTACCGTCCTGTAGTTGTCGTAGATTGTTTGTGTATCCAGTACAAAAGTATGTACAACTCTAGGAAGGAACATATGCAGTACTGACATCACAGATCGTAAGAGAAACAAATATTACTTTAATATCACCAAACTTATGTTATAAAAAACTGTTTCTGACCGAAAATCAAAATATTAACAAATACTGTAATACAACAACAAAGATGTAATTATTGTATAACGCAAATATCATACACAAAAACAAATTGTATTACAGGGCACCGAAGATGCTTCACAAATAAAAAAAGCGACACTCGTATAGCACAGAAAAAAACAGTCTTTCATTAGATGCATTAGACGATTCGAAACTGAAGAACATAGGGGCAATTGAGGACGATGGAAAACATGAAATCTACGATCTTGCACCTGTGTTTTTCATTATTTCAGTTTCTCTGTACATATCCTTGAGAACCTTTATGATGTGTTTAGGACAACCTCGTTTCTCTCATTTGCCCCTTAGTATTTCCCTATTTACACGATTGAAGGTTTTTACATAATGTGTAAAGGCTATATCTGTTTCCACATTAAATGCGCGCCTTTTCCTTATCAGCTGTTTTCTAATTAATACACTATCTCCTCACGATCTTCTCTTCCTGAAACCATTCTGTTCTTCTAAAAGGAGAGGTTCACTTACAGTCTGTAGACTCCCACCAATCATTCTAGCATACAGCTAATAGGCTGTGTCAATCAAACTCATCCCTCTAGAATTATCGCCATTATTCCGTCCTCTTAAAAAAGAACGATGACAGCTTCACTTCTCCTCGCATCTAATGTATGCTCATTCTTCTAGAACGTATTGAACGGCTGGGGGATTCTTAATTTTAGCAAGGTACTACTATATTTTATAAGCTGAGCGTTTATTCAATCCTTCCCGGTCACTTTCATATTTTTTTGATTCCTAACAGAGCTTCATCAAGTTCTCCATATGTCAAAAGGCCACTCGAGTTAGATTGGTCTGTGATTTTCTCTACTGACATTTACAGTTTTGCACTGTACCATCGGCCTTGTAATACTGTTCCCAATATTCTTCTGATACTGCGCGTATATTCGCTGTTTTCTTCTCCGTCTTATTGTTTCATTATTTTATCCACATTTTGTCCACTGCACTACATATTTGTTTTTGTGATCGTGTTTCCAAGTTACTGTTATGTTAGTGAAAATTTGTGAACAGTGATCAAGAAAGCCAAGAGAGCCACGGAAATGGAAACACCTCAGCTCATCACAACGAGACTGCCACGCCAGAACAAAGATAACCACAGGATTTATGAAAAGACAGCGTAACATCTGTATGATATTATTGTGAAATTGTTTTTGTAATGCTATTTAGCCTGAAGATGAGGTATTCCCTCGAAACATTAGTTAATAAAGTTTGTGACTGGTAGCGGTAGTTTAAAAAAAACCTTTACTTATTCAGAGACTTCGTTCTGGATCACGCGTGTCAAGGAGCCACCTGAGAGGGGGCTCACCGAACACCCCTGTCAACCAAGATAAGACGGAGTACGCGGTATTTGGAAGAGCTCGTCTCTGTAGATGGCTGGGGGCGCTAGTCCAAGCGTTGGCTGCCACCTAATAATTTATGGTGAGAAATCACAAGTCTTGTAATATCTGGACCTACGCGGTGCGAGGAGAAACTTCGCAGATTTCCCGTCAGGTTGGTCGGGATTCTGGAAATTCAGACGTGTACAAGCAACGCTCTTATTGGCCCATCACCTACTGACGTCAGACGCGAAATTTCTAGAGCAAACTGTCAAGGAAGATATGCTCTGATTCTGTGTGGGGATATATTAAACGTGGCAGTTTTCACGCTACTGGACGAAAACAGTAAAAATTTTCCTGATTTCGCTGTTGTGGCCGGAACGGCTAAATCAGAAGAGTCGGGAGCAGGGACACGTGAAGAAGGACACTCTTGATTAGGATGTAGAAGGTGAAAGGTCGCTGGTTTTAGACGTCGAAGACTGAGTCCAGACCGTGGATGGGACTTCACGGTGTCCCTGACCAACGAGATTAAGATTCTTCAAAAATGTGACAACGCACAACCGACTATACCGCCACATCAGATTCGTGAGAGCATGCATTAGCACCGGCGATAGGCAGCCATTGATGTTTGCAAAAGGGACGAGTTCCGGTCCAGCACACAGTTTTAATCTGCCAGGAAGTTTCATATAAGCGCACACTCCACTACAGAGTGAAAATCTCATTCTTGAAACATCCCCCAGGCTGTGGCTAAGCCATGTCTCCGCAATATCCTTTCTTCCAGGACTGTTAGTTCTGCAAGATACGCAGAAGAGGTTCTGTGAAGTTTAGAAGATAGGAGACGAGGTAGTGGCAGAATTGAAGCTGTGACGAGGGGTCGTGAGTCGTGCTCGGGTAGATTTTTATGATGCCGGTACGGTAGCTCATCGTGTTCGGTCAGAGGGTTAGCTGCCCTACGTAATAAAAAAAACTGACTGATCGGAGCAACGATGAACTTGAACAGGTGTCATGGGACGTCCGCCCCGGAGAAATGCAACGAACATTAACGAACAAAATGGTAGAGCACTTGCCTGCGGAAGGCAAAGGTTCCGAGTTCGAGCCTCGGTCTGACACACAGTTTTAATCTTCCAGGAAGAAGTTTCATATCAGCGCGCACTCCGCTGCAGAGTGAGAATTTTATTCTGGAATCAGTTCAGTGGCCCATCGTGACCATCCCACCGCCGTGTCATCCTCAGCTTGTAAGCGTATTGTCATGTCTCTGGCTGAGTTGTGGAGTATCTTTGCGGGCAGCCGTGTCTGTAGTGAGTCGAGCGCGGGACACGGTACTGTTATGTTGTGTAGTGTGTAGCTCTGCATGTGAGAGACACCGCTCTCCCAGTCGTTATGTTGGTTCTCTTTGACTGGAGCCGCTACTATTTGGTCGAGTAGCTCCTCAATTGGCATCACGAGGCTGAGTCCACCCCGAAAATGGCAACAGCGGATGGTGGCCCAGATCGTCACCCATCCAAGTGCCATCCATGCTCGACAGCGCTTAACTTCGGTGATCTGACGGCAACCGGTGCATCCACTGCGGTAAGGCCGCTGCCAGGATTCAGCTGAGTTTTCCATACTATTTTCTCTGTTCGAGACTCCTTGGTGGTGGTATGGCTCCTGTCGCTGCTCGTGCCTTTGGGGGCAGTTCCTCGATTCACTGGTCAACGAATGCAGCATACTTTTTACAAAGAATAGTTCTGCAACATATTAATCAAAAGCATTAGCATTCACGAAATTTCTCCACAGCGATCGTCCGTCCAGGTAACAGCAGTAGTGGCACCATCATGGCTATTTTGCCGTGCACAGAGTATGCCAAAAAGTCAGAATAGCTGCTACAGGCAAACCTTCGCAACACTCGGCACCGTCTAAACATAACTACATCTACATCTACATTCATACTCCGCAAGCCACCCAACGGTGTGTGGCGGAGGGCACTTTACGTGCCACTGTCATTACCTCCCTTTCCTGTTCCAGTCGCGTATGGTTCGCGGGAAGAACGACTGCCGGAAAGCCTCGGTGCGCGCTCGAATCTCTCTAATTTTACATTCGTGATCTCCTCGGGAGGTATAAGTAGGGGGAAGCAATACATTCGATACCCCATCCAGAAACGCACCCTCTCGAAACCTGGACAGCAAGCTACACCGCGATGCAGGCCGCCTCTCTTGCGGAGTCTGCCACTTGAGTTTGCTAAACATCTCCGTAACGGTATCACGCTTACCAAATAACCCTGTGACGAAACGCGCCGCTCTTCTTTGGATCTTCTCTATCTCCTCTGTCAACCCGACCTGGTACGGATCCCACACTGATAAGCAATACTCAAGTATAGTTCGAATGAGTGTTTTGTAAGCCACCTACTTTGTTGATGGACTACATTTTCCAAGGGCTCTCCCAATGAATCTAAACCTGGCACCCGCCTTACCAACAGTTCATTTTATATGATCATTCCACCTCAAATCGTTCCGTACGCATACTCCCAGATATTTTACGGAAGTAACTGCTACCAGTGTCTATGTTAAGGATCAATTGCCACTCCCTGCACCAAGTGCCTATCCGCTGCAGATCTTCCTGCATTTCGCTGCAACTTTCTAATACTGCAACTTCTCTTTACACTACAGCATCATCCTCGAAAAGCCGCATGGAACTTCCGACACTATCTACTAGGACATTTATATATATTGTAAAAAGCAATGGTCCCATAACACTCCCCTGTGGCACGCCAGAGGTTACTTAAACGTCTATAGACGTCTCTCCATTGAGAACAACATGCTGTGTTCTGTTTGCTAAAAATTCTTCAATCCAACCACACAGCTGGTCTGATAGTCCGTAGGCTCTTACTTTGTTCATCAGGCGACAGTTCGGAACTGTATCGAACGCCTTCCGGAAGCCAAGGAAAAATGCATCTACCTGGGAGCCAGTATCTAATATTTTCTGGGTCTCACGAACAAATAAAGCGAGTTGGGTATCACACGATCGCTGTTTCCGGAATCCATGTTGATTCCTACAGAGTAGATTCTTGGTTTCCAGAAATGACATGATACGCGAGCAAAAAACCTGTTCTAAAATTCTACAACAGATCGATATCAGAGATATAAGGTTACAGTTTTGCGCATCTGCTCGACGACCCTTCTTGAAAACTGGGACTACCTGTGCTCTATTCCAATCATTTGGAACCTTCCGTTCCTCTAGAGACTTGCGGTACACGGCTGTTAGAAGGGAGGCAAGTTCTTTCGCGTACTCTGTGTAGAATCGCATTGGTATCCCGTCAGGTCCAGTGAGTGGACTTTCCTCTGTTGAGTGATTTCAGTTGCTTTTCGATTCCTTGGACACTGACGTCATAGACACTGATTGGCTGTTGATTTACACGCATGCTCGGAAAGCTCACGGCCTTCGAGTAGTCGATTTCGACCAGAAAGACGCTCGTGCGAAACGGGTCTTAGAGAGGCCGCCTGCTCCCAGCGTAATGTCAGTGGTTGTTGTTGTTGTGGTCTTCAGTCCTGAGACTGGTTTGATGCAACTCTCCATGCTACTCTATCCTGTGCAAGCTTCTTCATCTCCCAGTACCTACTGCAACCTACATCCTTGTGAATCTGCTTAGTGTATTCATCTCTTGGTCTCTCTCTACGATTTTCACCTTCCACGCTGCCCTCCAATGCTAAATTTGTGATCCCTTGATGCCTCAGAACATGTCCCACCAACCGGTCCCTTCTTCTAGTCAAGTTGTGCCACAAACTCCTCTTCTCACCAATTCTATTTAATACCTCCTCATTAGTTATGTGATCTACCCATCTAATCTTCAGCATTCTTCTGTAGCACTACATTTCGAAAGCTTCTGTTCTCTTCTTGTCCAAACTATTTATCGTCCATGTTTCACTTCCATATATGGCTACACTCCATACAAATACTTTCAGAAACGACTTCCTGACACTTAAATCTATACTCGATGTTAACAAATTGCTCTTCTTCAGAAACGCTTTCCTTGCAATTGCCAGTCTACATTTTATATCATCTCTACTTCGACCATCATCAGTTATTTTGCTCCCCAAATAGCAAAACTCCTTTACTACTTTAAGTGTCTCCTCATCTAATTCCCTCAGCATCACCCGACTTAATTCGACTACATTCCATTATCCTCGTTTTGCTTTTGTTGATGTTCATCTTATATCTTCCTTTCAAGACACTGTCCATTCCGTTCAACTGCTCTTCCAAGTCCTTTGCTGTCTCTGACAGAATTACAATGTCATCGGCGAACCTCAAAGTTTTTATTTCTTCTCCATGGATTTCAATACCTACTCCGAATTTTTGTTTCCTTTGCTGCTTGCTCAATGTACAGATTGAATAACATCGGGGATAGGCTACAACCCTGTCTCAACCCCTTCCCAACCGCTGCTTCCCTTTCACGCCCGTCGACTCTCATAACTGCCATCTGGTTTCTGTACAACTTGTAAATAACCTTTCGCTCCCTGTTTTTTACCGCTGCCACCATTAGAATTTGAAAGAAACTATTCCAGTCAATATTGTCAAAAGCTTCCTCTGAGTCTACAAATGCTAGAAACGTAGGTTTCCCTTTCGTTAATGTACAGGGTGATTCAAAAAGAATACCACAACTTTAGGAATTTAAAACTCTGCAACGACAAAAGGCAGAGCTAAGCACTATCTGTCGGCGAATTAAGGGAGCTATAAAGTTTCATTTAGTTGTACATTTGTTCGCTTGAGGCGCTGTTGACTAGGCGTCAGCGTCAGTTGATGCTAAGATGGCGACCGCTCAACAGAAAGCTTTTTGTGTTATTGAGTACGGCAGAAGTGAATCGACGACAGTTGTTCAGCGTGCATTTCCAACGAAGTATGGTGTTAAACCTCCTGATAGGTGGTGTATTAAACGTTGGTATAAACAGTTTACAGAGAATGGGTGTTTGTGCAAAGGGAAAAGTTCTGGACGGCCGAGAACGAGTGATGAAAATGTAGCACGCATCCAGCAAGCATTTGTTCGCAGCCCAGGAAAATCGACTCGCAGAGCTAGCAGAGAGCTGCAAATTCCACAATCAACTGTATGGAGAGTCCTACGAAAAAGGTTAGTTATGAAACCTGAACGTCAACTACCCGAGGCGATGGATCGGCCGCCAGGCAGCCCGTGACAGAGCACTTCATCACTGGCCACCAAGAAGCCCTGATCTTACCCCCTGCGATTTTTTCTTATGGGGGTATGTTAAGGATATGGTGTTTCGGCGACCTCTCCCAGCCACCATTGATGATTTGAAACGAAAAATAACAGCAGCTATCCAAACTGTTACGCCTGATATGCTACAGAGAGTGTGGAACGAGTTGGAGTATCGGGTTGATATTGCTCGTGTGTCTGGAGGGGGCCATATTGAACATCTCTGAACTTGTTTTTGAGTGAAAAAGAACCTTTTTAAATACTCTTTGTAATGATGTATAACAGAAGGTTATATTATGTTTCTTTCATTAAATACACATTTTTAAAGTTGTGGTATTCTTTTTGAATCACCCTGTATTTTCTAAGATAAGTCGCAGGGTCAGTATTGCCTCACGTGTGTGTGGTAGCCGCCTGCAATAAGAGGCGGACGTTCCTGTGTTACAGCAGGCGGAAGACGGTTGTCGGATCGAGGCTGGCGACACCCCGCAGTCGCTTTCGTCACGGTAGGGAGGGACGACGTGCGCGGAGAACGGCTTTCTGCACGCACGCCGCAGCGGCGGGGAAGCGCCGTCTGCGGAAACTTTCGCCGGGAGCTGGCAGTGCGGTGTCGTTTGTCGCCGCCGGTGTTGTTAAAGGCCCCGGTTGCGAGCGCCCGTCGCCCCGGCGTGTTTTCTTCCTCCTCCGAAAGACCGCGAGTCACGACTGACGGCGGTCCCTTCTCGCGAGCAGGCGAGGCCCAGTGAAAGTCTCGAGGTCCCGCCACCTCCGAAAGACGGCGGCTGCCTTTTGTAGCTGTTCTGCTCACAGTTACACCTCTCGGAAGAGCAAAAAAAGTCGGAGTTCTGAATGAGATGCCACCCGCTGTGTGACGAAGCCTCGCTAACGTCTCGTCTACAAAGTATATACCTCGCGTTCTGTGGTTGCGGTGCGGACCACGCCCTGTGAAGGAGATTACGTCGAGACTGCTCTTTCGAAGTAGCAAGTTAGTCGCAAGGAAGAAAGACGCTTGTTCATTGCAGAGGACTCTTTTGCGACTTTTTTTCCACTGTAAGCGAGGAATTGCGTTACCTACGAAGATAACCATAACGACTGAGTTACGTACCTGTAAATAATATTCACGGTAGACATGCAGAAACTAGACAATACAGAGTGACTTTTCATGCATATCCATAGGTACCATCCATTCAGAACAGATTATTTGTGGGTGAAAATTGCTCTCTCTCTCTCTCTTTTTTTTCTACCCAAATGTTTAGTCAATTACTAACCTCAAAACTTTTGGAAATCATCAGTGGCTGTTTTCGTGTAGACCATACGTGGCGATTATGCACAAGGAAAATTATGCAACATTCGTTTGACGACATTCACATTGTAGCGCTGCTAGCTAACCCTGGAGTAAGTACAGCGTTTCGTTTTGTTCACTACTGTAACTTTGCGTATATTTTTCAATCAGTGTGCTTCGTTTAGACAAAGCAGTCGAATGAAATCTTTATATACCTTCGTGATTCCAAGTACTAATTGGTTAGTTTTATGTCACTGTCTAATCGTTTGTGAACTACAGAAAAGTAGCGACAACTCCACAATTTATCACACAAAATTTTTTTAAAGTAATAAACTTTTAATGCCCAGACTGAAATTTTCCTATTAAAGTTAAAGGACGAGAACTAGTTTCAGTTCCCATCTACAACCATCTTCAGGTCGTTCAAAATGTAAAAAAAGCGGTGAATATGCATTGGAAAGCACCATTAACTGTAGTTATGGAATGACATGCATTCGTTAATACCAAGACTGAGAGAGTACTTACTTTAAAAATATCACCGCTAGCAAGCCAGGTTGTAGATCTTAATGTCGTAGGGGGTAATAATGAAAATGACGAGTTGCATCAGATAAAGTGGCACCGAAAGCTCGTCATTTGCAATAGAACATCAACTTTTCTCATGCAACTGGCCACTTTCCCTTGTTATTAAGATCAGTCTGGGAGATTACGGTCTACAACCTGGCTTGCTCACGGTTTTGTTTTTAACAGAGTGATGTCTTGGCGTTTACGAATGCATATTATTCCATGGCCAACGACCTTGCCGCAGTGGTAACACCAGTTCCCGTCTTACAGCCGAAGTTAATCGCTGTCGAGCTGGGCCACCACTTTGATGGCGAGACCATCCGGTCAGCCGAGTGCTGTTCGCAAGCGGGATGCACTCAGCCCTTGTGAGGCAAAGTAAGGAGCTACTTGACTCGACCGAGTCCCCTTTCCTACAGTATGCATGTCGCTCTCGGACGTCCGACCGGTCAGTCGGCAAGACTCAGCAGAGGAGAGCCTCTGAGGATGTCCAGGGCACTCCTGGACGAAACGTCAGGAACAGAAGAGTTTCTTCGACCACGATCTCACATCCCGAAAGGTTTACCAGCAAACGTGATGGATTTGTTATTCAGCTGACACCCAATGACTTGTCTACGTCTGAAGTCGACGAGCTCCCCTGACACGCATTCTGCTGTATTGACACAATATTCTCTGCCTTCTTTCATACTCATGGGTCCTTCTATCGTGACATCAGATGGTCCATTCAGTATTACATAGGTGTGTCTCGATACGTTTGCTGATGAAGTTCATCATTAATAATCCATCAGAATTTGAGAAGAGTACTGATGTCTATACCTACAATGCCAGAAGAGAAAATGAGTTTTATTATCCATCAGTAAAGATTGGGGCTCAGAAACGGATTGGCCACCATGTCGGTGTTAGTAGTTCACAGAAGAAACTATCAAACCGACAGTAATAACACCGAAATGCATTTGTGGGCCAAACGCCGACCTTTAAACATTGGTATGTCAAAAAAGTATTACACTACGTATAATTCAGGTAACAAGAATAAGATAAATGACTTAAATCACATCTGTCAACTGAAAATCAGAATGTTTTTCTTTTCTAAAATAATGGTGCAAGCTTTGTCTCTCAAACTTATTGAGAACATGACGATGTATATTATTATTATTATTATTTATGAATTCTCCCAATAACGGAAGACATTAAGCAAATGACATTAAGCAAATGACAATCAACTTTTTTTCTGGTTCTTCTTGTTGCTCCAATAGATCTTCATTCTTTTTGAGAAGGCTTGCTTTCGCTCTTCTGACCACTTCGGTCTGTACTGTTTTTGTTTTGGTTGCTCTGGTAAAACTTTCCACTTCTCTACTTTGTGCTTAAAAGTATCTCTGTCTGAAATATCGGTTGCTGTTATATCCGCGTTGGTGAGGTCTTTTCTAACTTCGATCATCCAAGGTGTTGAAGCTTTAAGTGAGGTTACGTAATTTATTAGCTTTCTGGTCAAACGGTTTTCTGGTAATCTGCTAAGATGACCAAAGAATTTCAGTCGCCTTTTCTTAAAATCAATTTCTATGTTTGAAAACTTTTCTGTTGTTTTGATTGTTTGCAGTCTGTAGCCATCTTTAGTCTGTCTCGCTCCTAAAATTTTCCTAATGATTTTTCTCTCTTCTTTTTTGATGTCTTCGAGTTCTCGCTTTCTGTTCAGTACTAGTGTTTCACTTGCATAGAGGACTGTTGGTTTTATGACGGTATTGTAATGCCGAATTTTAGTTTGTCTTGACAAGGATTTCTTGTTGTAGAGGTTGTGGACTAACCAGAATGCTTTTTTGACTTTTTGTAAACGATTTTGCTGTGATACTATTTCTTGGCCTGTTGGTTCAATGTATTCTCCGAGGTACTTAAAATACGGGATTCTATTGATTTTGCCATATTTTGTTTTTAAGCTTGCAATTTCTACTTTTGAACATAGGAATTCAGTTTTTTCAAATGAGATTTGTAGCCCAACTTTCTCAGCACATTCTTTGAGTGTGTCAATCTGTTTAATGGCGGTCTGCTCATCCTCCGCTAGTATTGCTAGATCATCTGCAAAAGCGAGGTATGGAATGTAAAGATTGTTTTTGGAAAAGCCAAGTGAAATTGGTTTCCAACACTCATTTTTCCGTAGTTGTTTCTCCCATTCCTCCATAACTTTGTCAAGAACGATGTTGAACAAAAGAGGAGAGAGTCCATCGCCTTGTCTCACACCTGTCTGAATGCCGAAGGGCTCCGAAATTTCTCCCATGAATTTTATTTTAGACTTCGTGTCAGTTAGTGTTTGTTTTATTAGTTCTCGTGTCTTGTAATCTAATCCCCTTTCTTCTAAAATTTGAAATAATGAGGGTCTATCTATTGAATCGTATGCTTTCTTAAAGTCTACAAATGTGCATACTAATGGCTTTTGTCTGAGAGCTCGCATTTTGACTATGGTTTTGAGGTTAAAAATTTGTTCTGGGCATGACCTGTTTGTTCTAAATCCTGCTTGGTATTCAGATAATTTTGATTCTAGTTGTTCTTGTGTTCTCTTCAGGAGACAGGCTGACAAAATTTTATAGGTGACTGGTAAAAGCGAGATCCCTCTATAGTTGTTCACATCTGATTTGTCACCCTTTTTGTGTAGTGGGTGAATTAGTGCGATCTTCCAGTCATCTGGGATTTTTTCGGTTTGCCAAATATTTTGGATAATGTGTGTGATTTCTCTGAGTGAATTTGGACCTAAATTTTTCAGGAGTTCAGCTACAATTCCATCTTCACCTGATGCTTTGTTATTTTTAAGCTTCTGGATATGTGAATAAATTTCTTCTTTTGTTGGTGGTGCTGAGTTTTCTGATACGGTTTCTGGTTATATTTTCGGAAACCTCTCCTTAGGTTCTGGACAGTTTAAAAGCTTTGAAAAATATTTCGCTAGTTCTTCACAATTTTCCTTATTTGTTAAGGCCAGTTTACCATTTGATTTTCGGAAGCAGAGGTTCTGTGGACAGTACCCTTTAATGTGGTTTGCAAAGGTTTTATAGAAATCGTGTGTGTTGTAATTTTTAAAGTTGTCTTCTATCGATTTTAGTTGGTCATTTACATATTTCCGTTTGTTTTGCCGTAAAATCTTGGATGCTTGTTTGCGGACTTCAAGGAATTTCTTGTGGGTTTCTTCTGATTTGTTGCAATTGTAATTTTGAAACGCTTTTTTTCTCTCTTCTAGAGCGTCTTCACATTCCTGGTTCCACCATGGGTGTTTTGGTTTTTTACGTAGTGGGATTAGTTCTTTCGCTGTTTTGAGGATTTTAGTTCGAAATTTTGGCCACTCTTCTGCAGGTTGGTCTTCCCATTTTTCTGTGATCCTCGAATCTTTAATTCTGTGTAGGTCGAACTTCGGGATCACGGGTGTTCTCCTGTTACATTTCCTTTTAGGTGTGAATTTAATTTTAATTCTAGTTAAGTAATGGTCTGAATCAACATTTGCGCCTCTGCGCACTTGTACATCATGAATTTCTTTTTGGTACTCATATGATATTGCAATGTGGTCAATCTGGAATTCTCCTAGATGATGGATGGGTGATCGCCATGTTTTTTGTTTTTTGGGTTTTTTTCGTAATGAGGTTGACATAATTTTGAGATTGTTTTGTTGGCATAACTCCACAAATCGTACACCATTTTTATTTGTAAATTTGTGTGCGGGGTAGTCCCCTACTGTCTTCTTATATTTGCGGTCCTTGCCAATTTGTGCATTGAAGTCACCAAGCAAAATTTTCACATCCTCTGTTGGAATTTTTGACATCTCTGTTTCGAGTTCTTCCCAAAATCTTTCCGTTTTTTCGGGCTCTTTTTTGTTGTCCCCATTTGTTGGTGCATGTACATTGATGAAAGTGTAGTTTTTGTTTGCATGTTTAATTCTCATTGTCATAAGACGATTGTTGATGGGTTTTACATCCTTTACTGAATCTAGAACTTTTTTGTCCACAATAAAGGCCATGCCAAATAGTGCTGCTCCTTTACAAATTGTCTTGTTCGTTCCACTTTTGAAAATTCTGTAATTATTATAGTCTACTGTTTCTGAGTCCCTGAAGCGTGTTTCTTGTACGGCGAGGATTTGGATTTTCTGTTTAGTTAATTCTGTCGTGAGGTTGTGCAATTTTCCTGTTTGAATGAGCGTCTGAATGTTAAAGGTGCCAATGTAAGTATGTGTTTTCTGCGGTAGTTTACCAGAGCACTCCGACTTGCTCTCTCGTATAAGTCCAAGCTCCCCAGAATCCGAATGCTTGGTTGCCACTTTGCAGTGGGTGGATTGTCCACCTGGGGTAATTTTGTCTTTACTTGTACGAGTCATGTTTGCTTGTTATTTATTTTCTAGCTTTCGCTAGTGGTTTAGAACCAGGGATTGTAAGTTCCTGGAGCATGTTTGCAGCCGCACCTCCTGGTGGACAGACGCTGACCATACTGCCGCTTGTTCCAAGTCAGACGCAGCACGGGTTTTGGTTGTCATTTGGTCCGCGGGTGGTATTTTATTTCCCACCTACCCGGCATATCTGCCGAGCATTCCCCTATCCGCCACCTGGGGACGCGCCCGATGGGGGTTGGCAATCCCCTCACGATGTATATTATAATTAGTACAACGACTTCTCCTCAGGCAGCAGCACTGTCCGCGGTAAAAATATGCAATGGCCAGTTTTTCCGCTGCGGTCACCTTAGCCCAGCTTCCACAATACATATCTTGCAGAATGACTAGTTCCACTTGAAATCGATAAATAACTAAGCACTCTGAGGAAGACTGTGCTACCATTCTGCTGACATAATCGTACATCCCGCGCAGATGTCACGAAAAGGATATAAGAGACATCGGGACGCGTATAGAGGCACACAGAAAATACGAGAGAGGAACAGAGTAGAAAATCACTAATATTTGTGAGAAACGATGTTCGGCATGAATTGAACAGTGACTTGAGTAATAGCATCAGACTTCCCCCAGGGTTCAGTAATAAATCTTACACTATTTTCATTGTACGTAAATGTTGTGTATTCAGCGTTGTCCTGGTACATATACCACATGTACTCTGACGACCTCCTGTTGCATCTAATTGCAAAACCCGTAAATCTGAAGACAGCTATCCAGAATCTCAATACCAGCGAATGTGCACTACCCAAATGGGCGCAGCATACAGGGTCAAAGCTCAACACATCCAAAACAGTAGCGGTACTGACGAAATAAATCTCGGGTGAACAGCCTGGTATGAGTGTGCATAGGACACAATATTTCGGCAATCGACCACGTTTCCATTATCAGGTGCGCTGATGTACTGCAGTACATCAGCGCACCTGACGATGGCAACGTGATCGATTGCCGAAATATTGTGTCCTATGCACACTCATACCAGGCTGTTTACCCGAGATTTATTTCATCATAAAATACGCCTGGAGAAATTGAAGAATCACAGTAGCGGTACTGTTTGGTCATTCTAGCCTCATTAGCCTGAAATATCGGGAATCTCTACCATTTTTATTACTAACTGGGACAAATACCAACTTCTCCTTTCAGTAAAGAGTCTACGAGTAATAACAGATGGAAAGCTAAATTGTACTGAGCCCGTAAATGTAATGTCCAAGAAGGCATCAACATCTCTCCACGCCCTACAAGTTCTTTCCTCTTGCCCTGAAAAAGAAACTTGTACAAACACTTGTACTTCCAGCTATCGATTAAGATGCAAAGCCTTTCTGAGGAAAGCTCACCGCTCGTGGAATTGGCTAGGAACACCAGTGATCGTTATATCTGTGATATTCGATTCTTTGATCACATTTCACCATCACATGTACCGTTATCCTGGCAGCGAGCAGACAAGCGCAGACATTTCGATACGTTCTGTTTTCTCCACTGTCCTGTCAATTAACACCGTCCCTCGTATCTCTACTCGACTTTGACGCTCCTGTCGGAACAACGGGCGATGCAGAAACACCCTTTCTGCCGCACTCCATCGTTCGGCCATCTTCTCGACGTCCTTCCCAGTAGCAGGAAACCGACTGTGGAACAACTTCCTGCTTTATTTTAAAGAACTAAATAACATATCCACCTTCGGAAGACAGGTAATTACTTATCTACTGAAGCAACAATAAGGTTACCATTGTCCCTCTACGCACTCGTTACCCTTTCCAACCTGACCTTCCTCATTCACCAGTAATCTTAGACGATGTAGTCTCCTTAAATGTTCCTTTTCCACAACCAGTTATATCAGGAAACATCTCTATTGTAGACGTATAAATTCTTCTTATATCTGCCACTATCATTATCGTCATTAATGTTGTAATTATCGTCATAATTATTATTTTTATTATTACTTTTATCAATATGTAGCTGCAGCTGCAGTAACAGACCTAATGCCAGTGTTTACTTCGTTAGTCCGTAGTCAATATATTTTAGGTTAAAATGAAGCCGCGCGGGATTAGCCGAGCGGTCTCAGGCGCTACAGTCATGGACTGTGTGGCTGGTCCCTGCGGAGGTTCGAGTCCTCCCTCGGGCATGGGTGTGTGTGTTTGTCCTTAGGATAATTTAGGTTAAGTAGTGTGTAAGCTTAGGGACTGATGACCTTAGCAGTTAGACCATAAAATTTCACACACATTAGAAATTTTTTTGATTTGTACACAACTGCAACAACATTTGTTTATTGATTCGTTTCGGCTTATGTTAAAACCATCTCCACAATTTTTGGACCGCTTATGGCTGATGGTGGCGGCTCCTCGACAGCATGAGCGTGTTGACTGTGTACGGTCGTGATATGACGTCAAAAACCGAGAAGCCTCAAGCACCACACACAGGGGCCCCAAAATTTTTGAAGGTGGCTGTAACATAGGCCGAAACCGGTCGATAAACAAATGTTATTGCGATCTCGACTGTTGATTTCAACCTAAGTATAGCAACAGATCGCTGCGCTTCACAAACAATATTTTCTAAATTTATTAACACTATAATTTACTCACACTAACACTCGTTTTGATAATAGCTGCTATGCTAAAATTGTCATTTCTTAGGTAACTGTATTGGTTAGAAACAGTCTTGGTTGCGATTTTAGTTTTTTATTTTTCAACTACGTCCAGATGGACGCGCGGAAGACAGAAAAGGTTTTACTGAGTTTAACGAAGGCGATGTTGGCCTGATATATTCGACGATGCCCATTGGCTACACTTTCTACAGGGTTCTTCTAAGAAATACCAAATTAAGATAACCTGAAGATGCCTAAATAAGGCGAAACGCGTAGTTCAAAAATAAAAAACTAAATTTGCAACCAGGAGTGTTTCTAACCAATACTGTTAAGCACTGGTTGCTGTATGCTACATATGGATATGGATTGGAAGAATTTCTTAGGTAACTGTGTGTGTGAGAGACCGTGTTCCGAACCGAGCGAAGTGGCGCAGTGGTAGCACACTGGACTCGCATTCGGGAGGACGACGGTTCAATCCCGCGTCCGGCCATCCTGATTTAAGTTTTCCGTGATTTCCCTAAATCGCTCCAGGCAAATGCTTGGATGGTTCCTTTGAAAGGGCACGGCCGACTTCCTTCCCGAATCCGACGAGACCGATGCCTCGCTGTTTGGTCTCTTCCCCCAAACGACCCAACCCAACCCAACCCCTGTTCCGATGCGAGAATGACCAGATGGACGTAATTGGATCAGCTTGGATGAATAAATACGTAATCATTCGCAGCTGGGAAATGTAGCATCACAATTCTGGTTTTAAGTTCGCTTCATACACGTTGTTTGGAAACGGCAGTCGCCGAGTGGCGGAACGCGGATGCTGATCCTGCCGGCCTCGTCCACCGAGACGGGGGAGCGGTGCGTGTGTGCTCCTCCGCGACTTGTACCGCGCAGAAGAAGCGACGAGCCACGTGCCTACAGGTCGAGCGTGTCTCGCGCGGTGCGCGTCCGCGTAATTACGTCGGGCGCCGCCGACTGAGAGAGATATCGATCGCGCTGTCGGTCCGCCTCAGGAGCGGCGCCGGAGACAGGGAAGGAGCGAGCCGGAGAGAGAGAGGGGGGGGGGGGGTGAGGGAGGGAGGGAGACGGAGAGAGCCAGCCGGCAGCCGGCGCGCGCCGCGAAGTGTGTCGCTCAGTAGCGCCGCGACGGTCGCAAGCTGCGCACGCGACCGCAAGACGTCCTCCGCCCCCTTGCCAGTCGCCGGGCTCCGCTCCGCCACCTGCTGAAAACTGCGCCGCCAGGACAGCGAGCTGCACAGGACTCTCTGGTGACTACCTGCCTGAGGAGGCCTGGCACTTTCTTGTTTACTAATGTCGAGCGTGAAAGCGCCGCAATAGCGGGGTGCTCTCGATAAATGGCTGAGGGGTTAGGGTGAAAAACAGGAGAACGGACAAGTAGCTCTCTTAGCATTAGCTTCAGTGCCACGTGACCGTGCTACGAGTGTTATAGATTTTGCTATTGAACAGTAAGCCTAAGGTAGCTGACGTAACTAGGCTATTGTGATTGACTTACCGATGTTGTAGTGATCTGTTACCACGGTTATGGTTCAGACTTTCAATGTGTTGTAACGACACGAGATAAAAATGATGTTTTCTCAGCTTTGGATCGTAAGGCGATAGCCGGACAGTGCGACAATGACGCTCCCTGAAAAAGACATTTTCGGCAAAATGATGAACTGCGTGACACCCTCCGCCAAGTCGGGGGCAGTGACAGGCAGCAATGACGCGTCCAAAGAGTGTACGCCGAAGAAGAAACCGCGGCAGCAGTTACCGCAACAGCACGAACAGCAGCAGCAGCCGCCGAAGAAGGCGCCCGACTCGAGCCTGCTGTCGACCGACATGCTGATCGTCAAGTCGCCGCCCGACCAGAAGGGGGCGGCGTCAGCGGCGGAGGACCCGCAGGAAGGGCGCTGGAGGCTGGTGTGCGCGCGGGCGCGCGCCTGCTGCCGCGGCCTGGACACGCGCACCGCGCTGGTGGTGCTGGGCGCGCTGCACGTGTCGCTGGGGATGCTGATGGCGGCGGCGGGCGCGCTGGGGGCGGCGCGCGGCGCGGCCGTGGCGGCGGCGGGGGCGGCGCTGTGGGGCGGCGGCGCCGCGGGGGCGGCGGGGGCGGCGGCGCTGTGGGCCGGGCTGCGCGGCCGCGGCGCGCGCGGCGCCGCAGCCTTCCTGGCCCTCAGCCTGTGCGCGCTGGCGCTCTCCAACCTGGTGGCGGTGCTGGCCGCCGTGGGGCTCGCGAGGGACGCCGCCCGCGCCCGCGACCTGCCGGACGCCAAGGTCAGTCGCCCGCTACCTGCTGCTCCTCCTCTTTCCCAGCCTCCGGCCGCGCGCGTTGCGCAATATCGCCTGCGCTGTGCCGCCTCGCGGCTAAAAACACTCACCTCATCCTGTCGTTTCAGTCAAGCCGCACATCGGAGACTTCAGTTGCAAACCATTTCGTTTTGTGGCACAGCAGGTATTTGCGTACTAATACTCAGCCGCGTTAGTTGTCGATTTTACTTCAAATCGACTCGAAGCCATTTATACAGAACAATTGTAGTGGGAGGGCAACCACAGCTTGAAGACATTGTGAACATCAACAAAAAACACTTAGCACTTAATGACTGTTGTTGTTGTTGTTGTTGTGGTCTTCAGTCCTGAGACTGGTTTGATGCAGCTCTCCATGCTACTGCAGCTCTCCATGCTACTCTATCCTGTGCAAGCTTCTTCGTCTCCCAGTACCTACTGCAACCTACATCCTTCTGAATCTGCTTACTGTATTCATCTCTTGGTCTCCCTCTATGATTTTTACCCTCCACGCTGCCCTCCAATGCTAAATTTGGGATCCCTTGATGCCTCAGAACATGTCCTACCAACCGATCCCTTCTTCTAGTCAAGTTGTGCCACAAACTTCTTTTCTCCCCAATCCTATTCAGTACTTCCTCATTAGTTATGTGATCTACCCATCTAATCTTCAGCTTTCTTCTGTAGCACCACATTTCGAAAGCTTCTATTCTCTTCTTGTCCAAACTAGTTATCGTCCATGTCTCACTTCCATACATGGCTGCACTCCACACAAATTCTTTCAGAAACGACTTCCTGACACTTAACTCTATACTCGATGTTAACAAATTGCTCTTCTTCAGAAACGCTTTCCTTGCCATTGCCAGTCTACATTTTATATCATCTCTACTTCGACCATCATCAGTTATTTTGCTCCCCAAATAGCAAAACTCCTTTACTACTTTAAGTGTCTCCTCATCTAATTCCCTCAGCATCACCCGACTTAATTCGACTACATTCCATTGTCCTCGTTTTGCTTTTGTTGATGTTCATCTTATATCCTCCTTTCAAGACACTGTCCATTCCGTTCAACTGCTCTTACAAGTCCTTTGCTGTCTCTGACAGAATTACAATGTCATCGGCGAACCTTAAAGTTTTTATTTCTGCTCCATGGATTTTAATACCTACTCCGAATTTTTCTTTTGTTTCCTTTACTGCTTGCTCAATATACAGACTGAATAACATCGGGGAGAGGCTACAACCATGTCTCACTCCCTTCCTAACCACTGCTTCCCTCTCGTGTCCCTCGACTCCTATAACTGCCATCTGCTTTCTGTACAAATTGTAAATAGCCTTTCGCTCCCTGTTTTTTACCCCTGCTACCTTTAGAATTTGAAAGACATTATTCCAGTCTACATTGTCAAAAGCTTTCTCTAGGTCTACAAATGCTAGAAATGTAGGTTTGCCTTTCCTTAATCTTTCTTCTAAGATAAGGCGTAAGGTCAGGATTCCCTCATGTGTTCCAACATTTCTACGGAATCCAAACTGACCTTCCCCGAGGTCGGCTTCTACTAGTTTTTCCATTCTTCTGTAAAGAATTCGCGTTAGTATTTTGCAGCTGTGACTTATTAAACTGATAGTTCGGTAATTTTCACATCTGTCTACACCTGCTTTCTTTGGGATTGGAATTATTATATTCTTCTTGAAGTCTGAGGGTATTTCGCCTGTTTCATACATCTTGCTCACCAGATGGTAGAGTTTTGTCAGGACTGGCTCTCCCAAGGCCTTCAGTAGTTCCAACGGAATGTTGTCTAGTCCGGGGGCCTTGTTTCGACTTAGGTCTTTCAGTGCTCTGTCAAACTCTTCACGCAGTATCGTATCTCCCATTTCATCTTCATCTACATCCTCTTCCATTTCTATAATGTTGTCCTCAAGTACATCGCCCTTGTATAGACCCTCTATATACTCCTTCCACCCTTCTGCTTTCCCTTATTTGCGTAATACTGGGTTTCCATCTGAGCTCTTGATGTTCATGCAAGTGGGTCTCTTATCTCCAAAGGTCTCTTTAATTTTCCTGTGGGCAGTATCTGTCTTACCCCTAGTGAGATAAACCTCTACATCCTTACATTTGTCCTTTAGCCATCCCTTTGTATTCCTTTTTGCCTGCTTCATTTACTGCATTACAGATGTGTTACGGGACGTAACACATCGGAAATTTAACGTCCACTGTTCAAAGTGCCGTCAATGCGAACAAGAGGTGATCGAAACGTGTAACCAATGGCACCCCATACCATCACTCCGGGTGATACGCCAGTATGGCAATCACGAATACACGTTTCCAATGGGCGTTCACCGCGATGCCGCCAAACACGGATGCGACCGTCAAGATGTTGTAAACAGAACCTGGATATATCCGAGAAAATGACGTTTTGCTATTCGCGCACCCAGGTTCGGCGTTGAGTACACCATCGCAGGCGCTCCTGTCTGTGATGCAGCGTCAGGGGTAACCGCAGACATGGCCTCCGAGTTGATAGTCCATGCTGCTGCAAACGTCGTCGAACCGTTCGTGCAGATGGTTGTTGTCTTGAAAACGTCCCCATCTGTTCACTCAGGGATCGAGTCGTGGCTGCACGATCCATTACAGCCATGCGGATAAGATGCCTGTCATCTCGACTGCTAGTGACACGAAGTCGTTGGGATCCAGCACGGCGTTCCGTATTACCCTCCTGAGCCCACCGATTCCATATTCTGCTAACAGTCATTGGATCTCTACCGACGCGAGCAGCAATGTCGCGATACGATAAACCGCAATCGCGATAGGCTACAATCCGACCTTTATCAAAGTCGGAAACGTGATGGTACGCATTTCTCCTCCTTACACGAGGCATCACAACAACGTTTCACCAGGCAACGCCGGTCAACTGCTGTTTGTGTATGAGAAATCGGTTGGAAACTATCCTCACGTCAGCACGTTGTAGGTGTCGCCACCGGCGCCAACCTTGTGTGAATGCTCTGAAAAGCTACTCATTTGCATATCAAAGCATGTTCTCCCTGTCGGTTAAATTTCGCGTCTGTAGCACGTCATTTTCGTTGTGTAGCAATTTTAATGGCCAGTGGTGTAGATCTGATGATGCGTCTATACTAACGTGAAACCGGCAGTTGCGAATAAAGCATCTTCACACAGCTATGCGGCTTTTGGAAACATCTCATCGTTCTTGGCTTTTCAATTGCTGTAATTTTTTTGATAACATATTCAGACCAAATGAAACATATCTATCAGTGTACAGGATGTTCAGACAGTCGCACCCCTACACAGTGACCCCGCCTCCCCCCCCCCCCTTTCCCCTAAACCCATCTGGCCGCATCGCAGGTGTGTACTCGCGTATGCAAACGATCATAAAGATGCCGAATGCAGGAGATTGGCCCATTCATCTTGCACCTTTTGTTGCAATTCTGCAACCGTTGTTGGAGGCTCTCGAGAATGAGTTAGTTTCAGAATCATCATGTTCCATACGAGTTCAGTTAGCTAGAGGTCTGGTGATCTTGCTGATCAGGACAGTTGTAGTACGCCACGAACGGCACGTTGCGTCACAGCCGCCGTACGCACAGGTGCATTGTACTGCTGAACAAACACATCACCTTCCTATCGAAGAAGTGAGAGTAGCACGGAGATAACAGCCTCTGCAAGGTAGCGGGCACTGGTTACTTCACCCTGCAGAAACATCAGATGTGACCACAAGTTGTGACAAATTCTTCCCCATCTCCCTCACGACCAGCATCGCCACCTTCATGTAGTCTAAGATAGATATGTCGTGGGCGATTGCACTCTGGAATAGACAGTTCACCAGGCCTAACCCATACAAGCGTACTTCCATCACTAGCATCTAGACAGGACCCACTCTCGCCACTGAAGACAACGGAGTGCTATTCCACCTCTTTGATGACACCAGAGTAGTCATGCTTGGCGGAGTCGTGATGTCAGTGGTAGCCTGGCCAGAGACAGACGTCTCCTTAATCCTGCTGCAAGATGTCAGTGGCCCCTGACAACACAGCAGGTGTAACATTTGCCCGGATTTCGTCCCTGGATGACGTTTGATCGGCCATCGCTTCTGGCACCATTAACCTGGTCCACAGACTACTCCATAACCTGGTCCACAGACAACTGCTGAAAACAACGACACAACATCAATACATTTCGCCCAATACGTGCAGCAGTCCGGCGATACCTCCATCAGGACGATCAGGACACCTCCTCCAGGACCACGAATCAGCACGGTAAATGGCTGAAGTTGTTCAACAGGAGTACGTATTCGTTGGCGTGGCATGGTTGTACCCTAGAATGAATATTGCACACGCTGTTCACCTGTAAACTCTGCACAGTTACTGCCTGCAGAGTCCAAATGGAGGGTGCCCAGACAGACTTCCTGAGCGCCATCTGACTGCAGTTGACCGTGACAAATCAGTCACTAACACGACAACCCCTCCGTATGCAGTTATATATCCTAGTGCCACACCGTCATTGAGGGCGCTGCATTTCTTCTTCCGGCAGTGTGTAAGATTCTCATATCAGCTACATTTCCGCGTCCGCAGCCAAGATGCTAACACACACTTATGCGGTGGCATTCAACGCGGGGTAAGCCTGGTGGTGGAAAATTTTCGTTGCTAGTACCTGGTCGACAAGAAGAGCAGAGGTGGTCTTTGCGCCACTGTCCCGCATTAAATTCCAAACCTCTCCGCAGTGTCTCGTTAAGATGATGGTAGGTGGGACTGTTGATGGCGATTCGTCCTTCGGACGGGGACGAAAAGCTCGACGGCCCTCCGGGTACTATTCGAAAGTAGTAGGCTGTGTACTGGCACCGTGTTTCACCCTTTCACTTTCCTTCATCCATAACAAGACAAATCCAGCACTACAGTGTACAAACACTCATCATAATCCACACGACAGATACGCGGAAGACACTTCATAACAAATCGGAGGAAGACAATAGCAAACCACCTCCACTATGACCTTGTCTAGAATGGCGCGGCAGGATTCCTGCGTCTGCTTGCCTACGCTCGTTCCCTGACTTTGCGACTACTTTGACTTCGATAAGCCACATCAGAGGATGCTGAGGTACAACAAGTTGTAGTAGCGGGTGTATTTCATTTCGTCACTGCGCCTGATTGTCTGAAAATGTAGCTGGTAAAGGTTCCGAAATCGACATCAGATAAACAACACTCACGCCTTAGTGGCAGTTTAGTGTGAGAATAGCTTTAGTGCTCTAAAGGAAGACACCCTCTTCTGTTGTGCTCCATTACTTGCAGTAAATGTAGGACCAATAAGAATGCCGTTCTAGATTTATTGTATTTTTTGATATCATATTTCAGTTTTTGCGTAACACTGTCCCAACCCAATAAACCGATCATCTTCAGATCAATACAGCCACGAACTCTTTCACGATGGATTTGTTGTACTAAATCTCCTCGCTGCACTTGTCGCGTTAATTTTCTTTAAATATCTGAAATTTCGACAATATATCACGACACAGGTACCATGCACACGTCGAGCAATTCAGCGGTTTGTAGTTAGAATGGTTCCTCAGAAAAGTGCTGACGGATCAAACGGCCCATCTTGTTTTCTCTGAGACGGCGCTCCCTTTCTTGGTTCAATGGCTCCTATATGAGTTCGCTGGTCGACTCAGTTACTTGCTAATATAAAAGTCCTAACTATTCTGAATTATTTATTCCAAACAAATGATGAATACCATAGGAATTTTCTTAAATAAATATTTTCCTGTGTGTGCAGAGCTGCTTCTAAGGGTGGTCTTCCCCTGTTTCGACTAAGTACTGCTTCCTTATCATTTGCTTTTTTTGTGCTCTAAGTAGACCGTCCACCCGGCTGAAGAGGTCTCGTAAGTCCTCCTTAACTTCAGCGACAAGGATTTTGTCATTTGGGAATCTTAACTGTGCTATTTGGTATCATTACAATTTTATCACTGTTCCGAAATTTTGTTTTGCGGCCTTCATTTGTAGTACGATGTATGTACGAGAAAAACAACATTGACGATAATCTGCGGACCAGCATTATGCACTTTTTAACAAGAACTTGTCTTTCTTAATCATACACTTTTATTACTCAAACTTTTCTTTCAGGTTTAACAGAAAAAACTGCACAGAGGCAGAAGGACGATTACATTTTCACTTCTCCCTGGGTTGGTAAACAAGTACGGGATAGAAAATCTGCAGCTGTTTTTTGAAAGAAGCGTGATGGCATTCAGTTTGTTTATTAGAGCGCTCTGTATCTGCTCATTAGCCCTGGCATTCACTTTAAATGTTTTAAGGAAAAATTATGAAGTGAATGATCTGCTATAGCGGCTATGATACCGCACTCGTATTCGAGAGTAGAAGTGTTCAAATTCCAGTCCGATTACATTTTGGTATCACTCCATTTCCCAAAATCAATTTCTGTGAATTCTTAATGGAGGACGGCAAATAATTATCCTCAGAATTGTCCATTCAGATGTTGTTCCGAGTTTAACCACCTCGACATCTACGGAACGCTTAACTTCAATCCTCCTGTTGTGTCTAGACAAGACAGCCTAGACACAATGAGAGGAAGCCGAAAGGCACGCGCTTAAACTCACGCAGGCTGGCGTGAGGTCTGAAACAGGATACGTAATGAATGTTATAAAGAAAAGTAGGTAGCTTCTGGAATACTTAACTTTAATCCACATTTGTAGAACATCGCTCTTGATGATACATTAATAGAATCTCAATATCAATTGAATACGGCGCCTTGCTAGGTCGTAGCAAATGTAGCTGAAGGCTATGCTATCGTCTCGGCAAATGAGAGCGTATTTGTCAGTGAACTGTAGCTAGCTACGTCGGCTGTACAGCTGGGGCGAGTGCTAGGACGTCTCTCTAGACCTGCCGTGTGGTGGCGCTCGGTCTGCTATCACTGACAGTGGCGACACGCGGGTCCGACGTATACTAATGGACCGCGGCCGATTTAAAGGCTACCACCTGGCAAGTGTGGTGTCTGGCGGTGACACCACACCCCCAACCTACTTTTTTTTAAATCATCGAGAGTGTAAACAGAGATGCTTCTCGTCCTATAGACGGCCGCAGCGTAACATATGCATCTGTAGGTTACACTTGTGCACCGGAACTGATCTCTGGTCAAAGTTCAGCATTATTTGGTTTTTGCGCGCGCGCGCGTGTGTGTGTGTGTGTGTGTGTGTGTGTGCGTGTGTGTGTGCGCGTGTGTGAGTGTGTGTGTGTGCGTGAGTGTGTGTGTGTGTAGTGTGCGCTGAAGAGACCATACTTCAAATGTTCAAATGTGTGTGAAATCTTATGGGATCTAACTGCTAAGGTCATCAGTCCCTAATCTTACACACTACTTAACCTAAATTATCCTAAGGACAAACACACACACCCATGCCCAAGGGAGGACTCGAACCTCCGCCGGGACCAGCCGCACAGTCGATGACTGCAGCGCCTCAGACCGCTCGGCTAATCCCGCGCGGCAGATCATCCTTAATGACTTACTCTTCTAGGATGGGATGGAAGGATAAAAAGAAAACACTTTATTTATTACACATTCAGTTAGGCTTGGGCACTCAATGGGTCCTTTAGCCTGCTGTCTTTGGTGATGTCTATCTCCGGTGGAGGGTGAGATGTGTCTAGGCTGTTATGTGTGACTGCTTCCTCGTGTTATGACAGATCACCTATGGGGGGTGAAACTTTATTGACTTCGGCACTCGATACTTGCGCCATCTTGCAGGGTTTACCGTTCCTACCGATTCTAATTGTCGAACTTCGTCCCTAAGGGCATCGATTTTGTCAAAAACTCGTAGAGCCTTGTCACGGACCTTCTCTTGTACAGTGGTCTCGTGGAGTGCGGTGCGGATGTCGACGTTTCTTGTCCACCATGGAGCTCCTGTGATCCATCGGCAGCAAATGTTTTGCAGCGCTCGGAGTTTGTTGTAGTTGGAGACGCACGTAGTTCCCCACGAGGTGGAGCCATACAACATTGTGGGTTCCACCGTTGCCTTATACAATTGGAGTTTAGTCTTAGGGTTGAGATCCTTACTCTTCAGGAACGGAATCAATGACCTGGCCATCTTCTGGGCTGACTTCTTCTTATCGTCAAATCAAATGTATGTGAAATCTTATGGGACTTAACTGCTAAGGTCATCAGTCCCTAAGCTTAGATGGCCGAGAGGTTCTAGGCGCTACAGTCTGGAACCGCGCGACCGCTGCCGTCGCAGGTTCGAATCCTGCCTCGGGCATGGATGTGTGTGATGCCCTTAGGTTAGTCAGGTTTAGGTAGTTCTAAGTTCTAGGGGACTGATGACCTCAGAAGTTAAGTCCCATAGTGCTCAGAGCCTTTTTAACCATTTTGAACCCTAAGCTTACACACTAATCCCTACTTTCCCTAAATTATCCTAAGGACAAACACACACCCATGCCCGAGGGAGGACTCGAACCTCTGCCGGGACCAGCCGCACAGTCCATTACCGCAGCGCCTTAGACCGCTCGGCTAATCCCGCGCGGCTTTCTTGTCGTCAATATTCATTGTAAAGAGCAATTTTTTGTCAAAGTAGACACCGAGGTACTTCACTCCCGGCGACCTTGGGATAAATTGATCAGCTATTTGGAGTCTGTTGTTTAGAACTCGTTTCCTTCGTGTGAACATAACGGCTGCCGTCTTCGTCGGGTTGATCGTTATCTCATTTTGCAGCACCCAGCGTTCGATTGCAGCAAGTTGCCGTTGCATCCTAGCGATTAGCTGGTCCAAGTGTCGTCCAGTCGTCAGAAAGGCCGTATCGTCCGCATCAAATCCGCCGTAACAAGGGGGACTGTTGGGATGTCATTTATATACAGGGTGTTACAAAAAGGGACGGCCAAACTTTCAGGAAACATTCCTCACACACAAATAAAGAAAAGATGTTATGTGGACAAGTGTCCGGAAACGCTTAATTTCCATGTTAGAGCTCATTTTAGTTTCGTCAGTATGTACTGTACTTCCTCGATTCACCGTCGGTTGGCCCAATTGAAGGAAGGTAATGTTGACTTCGGTGCTTGTATTGACATGCGACTCATTGTTCTACAGTACTAGCATCAAGCACATCAGTACGTAGCATCAACAGGTTAGTGTTCATCACGAACGTGGTTTTGCAGTCAGTGCAATGTTTAGAAATGCGGAGTTGGCAGATGCCCATTTGAGGTATGGATTAGCACGGGGCAATAGCCGTGGCGCGGTACGTTTGTATCGAGACAGATTTCCAGAACGAAGGTGTCCCGACAGGAAGACGTTCGAAGCAATTGATCGGCGTCTCAGGGAGCACGGAACATTCCAGCCTATGACTCGCGACTGGGGAAGACACCTAGAACGACGAGGACACCTGCAATGGACGAGGCAATTCGTGCAGTTGACGATAACCCTAATGTCAGCGTCAGAGAAGTTCTTGCTGTACAAGGTAACGTTGACCACGTCACTGTATGGAGAGTGCTACGGGAGAACCAGTTGTTTCCGTACCATGTACAGCGTGTGCAGGCACTACCAGCAGCTGATTGTCCGCCACGGGTACATTTGTGCGAATGGTTCATCCAACAACGTGTCAATCCTCATTTCAGTGCAAATGTTCTCTTTACGGATGAGGCTTCATTCCAACGTGATCAAATTGTAAATTTTCACAATCAACATGTGTGGGCTGACGAGAATCCGCACGCAAATGGTGCAATCACGTCATCAACACAGATTTTCTGTGAACGTTTGGGTAGGCATTGTCGGTGATGTCTTGATTGGGCCCCATGTTCTTCCACCTACGCTCAATGGAGCACCTTATCGTGATTTCATACGGTATACTCTACCTGTACTGCTAGAACATGTGCCTTTACAAGTACGACACAACATGTGGTTCATGCACAATGGAGCTCCTGCACATTTCAGTCGAAGTGTTCGTACGCTTCTCAACAACAGATTCGGTGACCGATGGATTGGTAGAGGCGGACCAATCCCATATCCTCCACGCTCTCCTAACCTCAACCCTCTTGACATTCATTTATGAGGGCATTTGAAAGCTCTGGCCTACGCAACCCCGGTACCAAATGTAGAGACTCTTCGTGCTCGTATTGTGGACGGCTGTGATACAATATGCCATTCTCCAGGGCTGCATCAGCGCATCAGGGATTCCAGGCGACGGAGGGTGGATGCATGTATCCTCGCTAACGGAGGACATTTTGAACGTTTCATGTAACAAAGTGTTTGAAGTCACGCTGGTACGTTCTGTTGCTGTGTGTTTCCATTCCATGATTAATGTGATTTGAAGAGAAGTAGTAAAATGAGCTCTAACATGGAAAGTAAGCGTTTCCGGACACATGTCCACATAACATATTTTCTTTATTTGTGTGTGAGGAATGTTTCCTGAAAGTTAGGCCTTACCTTTTTGTAACACCCTGTATAAGTTGAAAATGAGAGGCGAAATGATAGAGACCTGCGGAATTCCTGCGAAGATCAGTTTCATTTCGGAGTTGTTATCGTCGACTCGGACATACAGTTTCCTGTCCCGAAGAAAGTTGTCGATAAGTCCAATGTTAACAATCCGCAATAGGGGTAGTGCGATGTAGTTGCATTGCTTGGTGGTAGAACCGCGAGCGAGAGATCCTGTGAGGCGAAGCCAGAGGCCGCGTCGGCAGGTAGAGCGACGGCAGCGCGCCGCTGTGGAATGAACCAGAAGGTGCGCCGGAGCCGCGTCTGCGTCCTTCTGCCGCGGCAGACACCGACTGCGGCCGTAGAAAGTTGCGCGGCGGCTTTCCACACGACCACCGGCCGGCTGCTTATCGCCGCGACGCGAACGGACTCATCGATTTCTATGGCTCTCTTCGAATCGACTCACTCCCGCTGGTACGCAAAGGCACGATTAGAGTATCCATAAACTCGTACACGGTGTGGACAAAAAATATGGAAACACCACAAAACACAACTATTACCTGTAAACTGAAGGTGGAGTGCGGAGAAAGGAAAGAGAACGGAATACTGGTGTGAGCTGTATCGTATCCATAAACTCGTACACGGTGTGGACAAAAAATATGGAAACACCACAAAACACAACTATTATCTGTAAACTGAAGGTGGACTGCGGAGAAAGGAAAGAGAAGGGAATACTGGTATGAGCTGTATCGTGACATTACGCGGAATCGGCGGCGACGGGGGAAAATGTGTGCCGGACTGCCGGCCGGAGTGGCCGAGCGGTTCTAGGCGCTACAGTCCGGAACCGCGCGATCGCTACGGTCGCAGGTTGGAATCCTGCCTCGGGCGTGGATGTGTGTGATGTCCTTAGGTTAGTTAGGTTTAAGTAGTTCAAAGTTCTAGGGGTCTGATGACCTCAGATGTTAAGTTCCATAGAGCTCAGAGCCGTTTGAACCTTTTTTTTGTGTGTGTGTGTGTGTGTGTGCCGGACCGGGATTCGAACCCGCGTTTTTCTGCTAATTAGGCAGGTGCGCTAACCACGGCGCCACTCAGGACGCAGTCTTTACTGCAACTGCGCGGACTGTCTCGGCCGATCAACAATCCCACCGTGCGCCACCTATCCGCAGTCACTATCCGTTCGCTCCATGGTCACTACTCTGAAGTTACCGCACTGAAAAAGGTTGTTCCGTTGCCCATTTAGGCGAAACACTTACATAAACGCGTGGTCAGTACGCATTCATATAACTGTTTCGCGTAGACGGGCAAATGGATCCACCTTCTTCAGTGAGGATCTTCGACCATAGATACTAGTAGACTGGCCTTGCTGGGCAGAAGCTATAGGGCTGGTGTGGCTCCAATATAAACCACGTGACTGTTGGCAAAACGTGGCGGGATTTCAAATCAGCGGTCTGCCATCCTATGTTTGTAACGTATTTTCCCCACATTTGTCAATTGACTGCCAAACGATTCCAACAAAAATTACCTTTTTATTTATGAAAAATTATGCCACAACTACATTTGACCTGGATTTGTACACAGTACCATTTATAAAATCTAACAAATACATCAAACGCCACTCTGGTGGGCAGGGGGACGAAATTACTATAAACTATCAATTAAAGTACAATGTCGTTAAAATCCTTTGAAACAGTAAGCGTGGGCTCATGTCAAAACTTTAAACATTGGATTCGCCGCGTTTTGAGCTCTTGCCACTTATAAAAGAAAATGGGATATGGGAATTATGTCAACTATAGGTGCCAAAATTGTTGAGTTTAGGAGCAGGTCCATTTTAGAGTATCAATTTTAGGTGCACTTCAAAGGTTCAGTTCCCACTATTTTCACAAAAGTTTAAACTATCAGTTAAAAAATGATATTTTAGATGAAAGGTGAGAGTTTCAGTAAATAATTTTGGAGCCTAGGTTTAAAAATGACAGACACTGTAAATATAAATTATACATATACATTGTAAATAATAACTAACCTATCAAAACACTTCACGAAGTGCTTCGAGCAAAGGCGTGTATGTGCAAATAGCTTAAAGTTTTTCCGTTTCAGGGGGTGTATCCAAAGCTGCCTTCGGTTTACATCCTTAGGGAACCTATGAGTAGGAACGAGAAACAATTATATTTACTTCTGTAACCGAATTATCACAGATACTTTCCAAAATGTAATATGAGTCTGACTTAACAGGCATCACTTTCAACACTTTAATTTACGTGATACTCTACTTCAAGAGTAAAAAACATATAGAAGTCTCTTCAGCAGATTTCAATCAACGCATCTGCACTATCATAGAAACACTTACACGTGAAATGTAATGCCATTTCCCCCGACAAAACGCTGAGTACAGCCATAAGCGCAACACGAAACAACCATGTTTTGCCAACATTCACGTGACTTCGGCCCAGAGATGTTGGAGCCACGAAAATGACGTCAGGGCCAGTCTATTATATTCATGGTCGAAAGTGAGGATGCACAAGCACGTCCGAACTCCTGCGCCACCTGCAGGATGCATAGATCTGCCGGTTTATATCGAGAACCGTCTCGATTTGCACTCTCAATTATATCAAATATAATTAGGATGGAAGACTGAAGTTAAACGTTCCATAGATGTCGAGATAGTTAAAGAGAGAGCAACATCTGAATGGAAAAGTCTCCAGTTACCTGCCGTACTCCATTAAGAATTTGCAGAAACGATTTAGCTAGCATGGAGGAGCCGGACAGGGACTGCAGATGGGTGGCGCTCGGTGAGAATGTGTTTCAGCTGAGCAACGAGCCGAGATAGTCCGCGCAATGGCGGTAAAGACCGTGTCCTGGGTGGCACAGTGGTTAAGGCACCTGCCTTGTAAGCAGGAGATCACAGGTTCGAATCCTCGTCCGGCACACATTTTCACCCGTCGCCGCTGATTCCGCGTAATCTCCCTATGTAGCTAACATCAGTATTCCCTTTCCTTTCCTGCCTCCCCCCTCCACCTTATATACACACATCAAAAAAAGTTTTGCATCACCTCCGTTCCGAGAGTTCCGGAACCTGTACAGAAAATTGGAATCAAGAGCAATATAAACATCATTTCCGCCCTTTTTTTTATTGCTCATGAAAACCATACATTGCATGTTGTACCACCATACAGCGAGACCAACAGAAGTGGTGGTCCAGACTGCTGTACACACCGGTACCTCTAATACACAGTAGCACGTCCTCTTGATTTGACGCATGCCTGTATTCGTCGTGGCACACTATGCACAAGTCAGTGTTGGTCCAGATTGCCCTACTCCTCAACGGCGATTCGGCGCAGATCCCTCAGAGTGGTTGGTGGATCACATCGTCCATAAACAGCCCTTTTCAGTCTATCCTAGACATTGTCAATAGGGTTCATGTGTGGAGAACATGCTGGGCACTATAGTCGAGCGATGTCGTTATCGTGAAGGAAGTCATTCACAAGATGTGCATAATGGGGGCGCGAATTGTTGTCCATGAAGACGAATCCCTCGCCAATATGCGGCCGATACGGTTGCGCTAACGGCCGGAGGATGGCATTCACGTATCGTACAGCCTTTACGGAGCCTTCTATGACCACCATCGGTGAACGTCGGCCACACATAATGCCACCCCAAAACATCAGGAAACCTCCACCTTGATGCACTGGAACCTCCACCTTGCTGCACTCGCTGGACAGTGTGTCTAAGGCGTTCTGGTTGAAGACATATGCGACACCCATCGGTGAAGAAAACGTGATGCCAATCCTGAGTGGTCTATTTGGCATGTTGTTGCGCCTATCTGTACCGCGCTGCACGATGTCGTGGTTGCAAAGACCTGATCGAGGCATGTCATCGACAGTTCCTGTCTCTCTGTATCTCCTCCATGTCCGAATAACATTGCTTTTGTTCATTCCGAGACGCCTGGACACTTCCCTTGTTGAGAGCCCTTCCTGGCAAAAAGTAGCAACGTGGGCGCGAGCGAAATGCGGTATTGACCTTCTAGGCATGGATGAACTACAGACAATACTAGCCGTGTACCTCCTTCCTGATGAAATAACTGGAACTGATCGGCTGCCCGCAGCTCGTGGTCGTGCGGTAGCGTTCTCGCTTCCCACGCCCGGGTTCCCGGGTTCGATTCCCGGCGGGGTCAGGGATTTTCTCTGCCTCGTGATGGCTGGGTGTTGTGTGATGTCCTTAGGTTAGTTAGGTTTAAGTAGTTCTAAGTTCTAGGGGAGTGATGACCATAGCTGTTAAGTCCCATAGTGCTCAGAGCCATTTGAACCATTTTTGAACTGATCGGCTGTTGGACCCCAACCGTTAAATAGGGTCTGCCCATGCATGGTTGTTTACATCTTTGGGCAGGTTTAGTGACATCTCGAAAGACTGAAAGGGACTGCGTCTGTGATACAAGACCCACAGCAACGTCTACCTTCAGGAGTTCTGGAAACAGGGGTGATACAAAACTTTTTTTTGATGTGTGTATAAAGAATCACAGCTGCAGATTCCGCGAGGTGTCCGTTCTTTCGGAGATGTTCGAAAGAACAGGCACCACGCATTCATACAACCGTTACCATTCCTAATACGATGTAAGAAAACCACTGGCATTCAAAATATCATCGACTCATCTAAGAGTGGATAAATACAGGTTCTGTATGGTTTTCAAGCGTATCTTGTACCATTCTTCCTTCAATATAGTGGCAAGTTCATGCAACGAAGTTGAAAGTGAATTGCAATCAAACACTCTTGTCTCCAATATACGGCACAAAGGCAATAATATTGCAATCTAGTGACTTTGGCGGCCAGGGCAGGTGCGACAATTCATCCGCGTGCTCGCAAAATCAGTCGTGGACCATGCGACAGGGGTCCTCTCCTCTTGGAACACAGTATCACTATTGAGCAACAAACTGGGGAGCAAACACTGTACAATAGAATGGAAGTGATCAGCCTAAATTCTTTCAGTATAACCACGGGAACTATGGAATATCACGAAATGGCTGCCAAAATCATTACCAAATCCCCGCCATGTTCCACTCTTCGGACGTAAACTCGGCCAGACTTTGGAAACAGTATGGAAAATGACTCATCCAATCGAATGACAATCTTCCATTGTTTCATATTCCGGATTTTATAGCTTCTGCAGCACCTTTTCCTCTTACGGTCGTTTGCATCACTTATGCGTGCTTAAGGAATCCCAGCTCGCGTTGCAATTTCCAGTTTATGGAGGTTCCTTACCGTTGTTTTGGTGATGACAGGGTTCGCTAGTGCGACTTTCAGTTCTGCTGTGACTTCTGCAGGTGTCGTCCTCTTAATTTTCGTCACAATCCTCTTCAGTGACCGTCCGTCATGATCCCCCAACACACACTTTCGTCCGCGTTTGGTTTTGCGGATAATGTTTTCCGCTTTCGCTATATGCTGCATAAATCTTCGATACGGTGACTCTTGAAACATCAAACGCTTAGCTGCGGAAGCACTCACCAAACGAGCACTAACAATTTCCCCACGTCAAAATTCTACTGTCTGCGACGTAATGCACTCACAACTATACGGAACACGGTCCTGATGACGACACTATCAACGTATTGAGGACACTGCACAGTTGCCGTTGTGGGCAGATACAACACCGCAACCTGCAAGCTTGGCTAGGATCTTTTTGTACGTTCATGCATGCATTTCTCGTGGTGTTCCCATATTTTTGTCCAACCCCTGTAGCTACACGTGAGGTAGAGTGTAGATGGAAGCACTGCTTAACGTTGCAATACACTGGAGGGCCAAAAGAACTGGTACACCTGCCTAATATCGTCTAGGGCCCCCGCGAGCACGCAGAACTGCCGCAACACGACGTGGCATGGACTCGATTACTGTCTGAAGTGGTGCTCGAAGGAACTGACACCATGAATCCTGCAGGGCTGTCCACAAATCCGAAAACGTACCAGGGGTGGAGATCTCTTCTGAACAGCACGTTGCAAGGCATCCCAGATATGCACTATAATGTTCATGTCTCGGGAGTTTCGTGGCCAGCGGAAGTGTTTAAACTCAGAAGATTATTCCTGGAACCATTCTGTAGCAATACTGGAGGTGTGGGGTGTCACATTGTTCTGCTGGAATTGCCCAAGTCTGTCGGAATACGCAATGGATATGAACGGATGCAGGTAATCAGACAGGACGCTTACGTACGTTCCATCTGTCAGAGTCGTATCTAGACGTATCAGAGGTCCCATCTCACTCCAACTGGACACGTACCACACCATTACAGAACCTCCACCAGCTTGAACAGTCCCCAGGGTCCATGGATTCATGAGGTTGTCTTCATATCCGCACGCGTCCATCCGGTCGATACAACTTGAAACGAGACTTGTCCGACCAGACAACGGGCAACGTGTTACCAGTCATCAATAGTCCAATATCGGTGTTGACAGGCCCAGGCCAGGCCTAAAGCTTTGTGTCATGCAGTCATCAAGGGTACACGCGTGGGCCCTCCGCTCTGAAAGCCTGTAAACGCTGACACTTGTTGATGGCCCAGCATAGAAGTCAGCAGCAATTTGTGGAACGGCTGCACTTCTGCCACGCTGAACAATTCTCTTCAGTCGTTGTTGGCCTCGTTCTTGCAGCATCTTTTATCGGCCGCAACGATGTCAGATATTTGATGTTTTTCCGGATTCCTGATATTCAAGGTACATTCGTGAAATGGTCGTACGGGAAAAATAACACTTCATCGCTACCCCGGAGATACTGTGTCCCATCTTTCGAGCGCCGACTGTAACACTAAAAACTCACTTAAATCTTGATAACGTACCATTGTAGCAGCAGTAACCGATTGAACAACTGCGACAGGCACTTGTCTTATACAGGTGTTGCCAACCGCATCGCCGTATTCTGCCTGTTTACTTACCTCTGTATTTGAATATGCATGCCTATACCAGTTTTTTGGGCGCTCCAGTGTATTTGCATCATGTTTTAAAATTTTTAAATGCTGTTATTAAGTAGAAGTTGAAATCAGAGGCTCGAAAACCTAAGAGGAATAGTGTTGAAGAAGAGAGGTAAACGAGTCGTCCTCAACAGCTGCAAATGGCAGCAGTTATTTCCAACAGTGTCTGAAGTAACAGATCTCGAATCTGTACTAAAACTGTGAAATTTATTGGCAATTACGGAATACTTCTGACGTTAGGTGTTTTAGGTATGAAGGTAATACCTATTGGTGACATACGAATATTTGACCACGACAACCGAGAAATCCGGTTTCGAGCCCCAGAAGGTCACAAAAATGTCTTTTCATCTATAAGTAGTACCTCCACACCTAACGCGGCTAATGTCAGAAAGATTGCGCAGTTGCGAATAAATTTCAGTAATATAAGTTGTTAGTAACAAAGAGTGTGTTAGGGATAGTTATTGAGTCTCTCCAGGAGTGGATGCCGAGGAATAGATGAGTGCTGCGACAGACAGCGAATAATGTGAAGCACACGTAATAATTATGCTCTTAATTCTGGTTTACTTAAGTTTAATTCCGTAAATCTATTTGTATTCCAACAGTTCGTTGACACAATCAAGTTCGTCGCAGATAATAACACAGAGAGGTGGGGCTAACTAGTAGGCTTCGAATACACCGAGTGAACTTCGCTTTACAACTGGAACAGACTTGGGTCGACATGGCGCCTTCTTATGTCGGCTTGGTGGTGGCGCTATTCGCACGTGGTCCGACGGATGTGTCTTCGAGCTGTCTTTGTGCCAGCAGGGGATTGGCGAGGCAGCCATATGAGTTACTGCCAACCTCTTGACTTTGAAGGCCTGGCGTATTGTCGGCTGTGCACGACACCATAAAAGTTACAGCTAATATAGAAGGTGAATAGAAACTTTAGGACCTGGATACAAGCGGAATGGCAATATATGTCAAAGAAAAACGACATAGCTCTTGTAGCTCGAGCGAAAAACAAATGGAAATAAGCAAGACTGGATGTTCTACGTAGCAGAGGCAAAGAGACTAAAGTGATAAAGAGTTATACAAAAAGAAATGCGTCTTGCTAAATGAAAGGTTTATGAGAAAACGTAGTACGAGAAATGAAAGTAATCGGCTACCTAGAAAGTATGATTGACGAGAATGGTCCAAGCAAGGGAGCTATTAGCAGCATATTGCCACAGGCGGGAAAACTTTCTCCAAATAAATATTGACACAGAACTAAGGAATATATTTCGCGAGCTATGCGTCTTAAGTATACAGTACATTATAGAAACCATCGTGGAAGATGGTAAAACCGTAGCACTAACTGCAAGCTATTGGTATGTGGGAAATGAACTGTACAGATAAAATGCCGTATAAAGTAACACTAGACAGAGTAAGCCGGGAGGTCGGTGCAGAACTCTTAAAGGCAGAAGAGTCAGGTTAGTGGGACCTGTGTTGGAATATGCAGTAACAATTAGCTGACACTGAAGAGAGAAATAGAAGGTAAAAATAAATGCTAGAATACTAAAAACGTCTGATCGAAGCTTTTTATGTTGCAGGATTGCTGTAATGATATCTTCAAAATAAGAGGAAAAGTAAAACTAATCGACGTAAGTTTAAATGAAGCAGCTCAACGAATTATTGAGACCGTTACCGTTTGAAGAAATCATTTGAACTGATAAGTTATCTGGAGACGATTATGCAATAGAGGCAGGACAATCTCGACTAGGTTCGCTGAAATTTGACGTAGCTCTTTTAGTACAGGATTTTTGCACTTTTCGATTCCCCCAACATAACTATTGAAACTTCATTTCAACAATAATATTCCGCAGTTAACTAAAACTAACAAGCAGGTTGTGAGAGAAATTAATATACTTTACCTCTTTATTTAGCTTTCTGCTGCACCATGCTCGACGGCGATTTTTGCGTTCTCGAAGTCATATTCTGTTTTTATCAAAAAGTAATTTTCAAAGCTATTTCATTAATTTTTACACAACAAAAGGGATTTCGCTTATTAAAGCCGAAAAATATCTCCATTCTCTGTTTTGAGCTGCTCAGCGAATAAAGAAACATATCCCGCTCCCTTGAACAGTATTCAGATCTAATAAAAGCCATTACTTTTTTTGGAAAACACAAAAATATTTTATACATAGCTTCGAGACTACATTTTCATCACCATCAAGATTACATCCGATATTATTTCAAAAATTTACCCAAATTTATTAGATTTTCATTTGACAACCACATTTTATATTTGTGAAACAAGCAGATGCATCGTCCCCGTCTCATTTAGAATTCATTTAGGATCAATTTTTCCAACCTAATTAAATAACACTCCCTTCCAGTCGAAAACGCGGTAAAGTTCATCGAAAACATCAGGATCTCTACGAGAAGTTTTTCAACCTTGTTAATGTCAGTTGAATATTGGATACATCTGGAAGGAGGAAGCTTCACATCCCTTCTACACATGCTGATTTGCATCTTCCGTGATCGTCCTACGTCGTTTCAGGAGAGTGCCAGAATACTTCGTCCAAAAAGAGCGCTCTGATCATATCTGTCATACCGGTCTCCCTGAGACAACGCTGCACGTCTGTTTGATGTCGAACTCACGTTTGTACTCCTGCTGGAACAGCCTGTATACCCAACTACCTGCTAATTAAAAAGGCTTAACTAGAATGTTTAAAGATTTTCACTTCAGAAGACTGTTACGAAAACTTTTGCGATCAGCCAGAACTAGAGAAGCTACTTGAAAAGAGCAGACTACCGACTTATTAATTTGAGAGTTTTGCTCTGGTACACTCACTGTTTTTTATCTGAGAGGTGAACAAACGAAGATAAATAACTTTAACGTGTCGGTCTACATACTATTTTTGCTTACGATTCCTGATCCGTTTATGATAGATAGATAGATGAGGATTTGAGCTCTCTCCCAAATCATAAGTCCAGTATGGTAACCATTTCGCCAAATAGTTCGGCAATCTCTCTGGAATTGTGAGTCGCAGTCACTAAAGTAAAAGGCATTTGTAGTGGAGTTACTGATATTAGAGAAATAACATGAAACTCGTTCGTGCAAAGATAGATGGACGCGTCACCACTCGTTGCTTCCAGCATCCTTAGAGCCGTGTGCATTCCTACTCCGTTGCAAAACATAACGCTCCCGTGGGCCTTCACCTTGTTTCGCAGTGTGGTCTTTCGCTTCTCCTCCTAACCTCCCCAATTCAGTGATGAGATACCTAGTATTAATACTCTCTCAAGCTTTCTTTCGTATTTATTAGGATTCACTTGCTGACACCTTCTACGTGTGCCGAGCAGACAATTTAGAGAAAATTAAGAAGATGTGCTGAATGTTTTTAAAGTTCTGCTTCTTGCCTCTTCATCGGTTTAAATATTAGGTACTATTGACTTGCACGACACTCACAGATATTTGCAGTTTTTATCATCTGGGTATAAATTTTTCATTGTCCATTATTTCCAGGTACAAACTTTGTCACAGAGTTCCCTTCTTCTTGTTTCGTTTCTAGTCATGTCTGTTCTTACACCGACTTTCAGTCTTCTAGGAAACCTCATTTTTTACCTAAATTCTATTTATTTATTTCAAAGAATAAATCATTTTCACCAGCTGTTAGTTTAAGTTACTATTTTATTAAGCACCACTAGCTAGTTTCAATGGAGTGTTCATCCTCAACAGCACGGACTTAGACACATCTGTCTCGTACGTAAGACACGAAAATAATATGCCATGCACATAATACATTGGGGACACTTCTTTAGAGGTCGAGTCCATTGGCGACCTTAGCATGGCGTGTGAATTTTGTTATATGCCTACGAGGATGATGTGTGTACTTCTATTTCTGCACTTGAGTATGAGTAAAATGGCTCTGAGCACTATGGGACTTAACATCTATGGTCATCAGTCCCCTAAAACTTAGAACTACTTAAACCTAACTAACCTAAGGACATCACACAACACCCAGTCATCACGAGGCAGAGAAAATCCCTGACCCCGCCGGGAATCGAACCCGGGAACCCGGGCGCGGGAAGCGCGAACGATACCGCACGACCACGAGCTGCGGACTGAGTATGAGTACTTGCTGGACACTAGCTATTAGTGATTTAAAAAGTAGTCATTTAAGTTCACAACCTACTGAAATGCGTTGGGCTTTAAATTTATTTAGACTGGTGGCCACGCAGAAGAAGTAACCTTTTTGTTTGTTAGTAAAGGCCCAGTTAAAGTGAGAAAGAACGACAGCACATGTTAAACGTAATGGTCTAATGAGCACACACTATCGATCGAGAATAAACCAAATAAAGACAAAAGTAATGAGGAATAGCGGAAATGAGGTTATCAAAAAACTCAATATCAAAATTGAGGATCACGCAACAGACGAAGTGAGGTAATTCTGTTATCTTAGGAACAGTATAACAAATGACGAACGAGGCAAGAATAACATGAAAAGGAGAGTAGCCCAGCCAAAGAGCACATTTCTAGCCAAAATAAGTCTGCTTATAACAAACAACGTAAGCTTGCAACACGCCATAGTATGAAAGTGAAACATGAACTGTGGAAAACCGGTAAAAAAGATAGTCGAAGCATTCGAGATGTAGTGTTATAGAAGAATGTTGATAATTAGGTAGACTAACAAGGTAAGAAACGAGGAGGTTTTCCACAGAATCGATGAGGAGGTCACGTGGGAAACATTAAAAAGCAGCCTGGACAGGATGAGAGGATGTGTGTTAAGACATCAGGAGTAACTTCACAGGAGAGGAACTAGTGGAGGGCCACATGCAACAAGTCTGAAAACTGATGAAAACAAAGAAACATACTCCCATCCATAAGAGAGAATGTAGCATCAATCTGTTGAAATTTGTAATAATAATGTCTTTTGTCTTAAGTTGCCGCTAATTGATCTTCACATGAAATGTCCCTAATTTATATTTGTTCAACGTCGCCCGTTACCTGCATTCATCATAACTGAAACATTTTATTTGTTCTATTGTTTCACTATTTACCTCATACTTTCATATTGTTTCTCGGGCGCTATGAAACCCATTGTTTTTCTTCGAGGGAATCTTGCTTCTTCTGTTCTTCGTATACCTCACGTTGAGTGTGATAATTTAACTGAAGGTCGGTTTCATTCGCAGTGAATAAAATTGTGTGTTCTGCATATGAACATGATCTCAGCATATTTCTGTTATCCAGATACATTCACTTACAAAATTTCTTTGGTTGTCATGGAATATTTCGTGTTTTGTAAATCTTGAAAAGAACTGGTGATACACAACCTCTGTTAACCAATTTTCACAAATAATCCTCTGTGTCAGATGAAATCGATAGCGCTTCTCTGCAATGAATTTCCGAAATTGTTCCTGTTTACGCTGCCAAAGCCTTTTTCGATGTTTACCAATAAAATGTACGTTTCTTTATTATATTCTCTGTATTTCTCAGAGAACAGTTGAATTGTTGAATGGTTGAGCGACTCTGGCTAAAATTCCTTTATCTCTTACAAATGAACAGCTTCGTTGTGTTTTTGTAAATGATTATTAAGAACTCTTGGATATGCTTTACAGGCTGAATACAGATGGCAGCACCAGCACTAACAATTACAGAGCAACAAAATACCGGTTGCCTTCATTGTGAGACTGCTACAACGATTCAGTTATCATTACTTCAGATGCAAAAGGTGATGGTTTTTCACGCTTCGTGACCACTTACTTCACTGCTTGCCATCTATGAATGTTCCGGCACACATTTTCACTCGTAGCCGCCGATTCCGCACAAACTCCCGATGCAGCTGAAAACATTAGTTCCTTCCCTTTCCTATCCTTTCTTGCCCCTGCACATGCCATTTACATAATACGTATCACAGCTACGGATTCCGCGTAATGCCTGTTCTTTCGGACTCGTCTGAAAGAACATACATCACGCAGTCATATAAATGTTCTCCACTTTTAACTATAGTTACGGCTTCTAACAATACCGCCACTGCAAAGTAGGTTAGAAATCAGATTAATAATTTTGCTCACGCAGTATATGCTCGCTTTATCGGGCAACAACAAAGTTATTGACTGTGGATGGTCTCGTCAGATTGGAAATAATGAAGTCACTGTAAAAAAAGTCATTAATTTTGGCACTTATCTTGAATGGATTCCCACGTAGATTTCGTCGAAGTTGTTATGGCCCATCTTGTTGATTCTAGGGTGATTCCACTTTGACTGCTAGAAGGTCCAGATCTGTATTTTAGCAATATTTGAAGACCTAACAAACGTGTTTTTCAGGAAATTCTTAATGATCAAACAATCCCAGATCAGAACAATGGTATGGTAGAAATAATTTTTGACTTGGTGTTCACGATCCACATTTTTATTAAACTTCTTGTAAATCCACATATACTTCTTCTTAATTGTCACATCATCAAGAAAACAGTTTTGTATCAATCTTCATATATTTAATTTCCACTTTAACCAAACACAATACTTGACTGTTCTTTTACAAAGCGAAGTAACAACTTAACTTCTGCAAAGTGAAACAAAGACTGCTCTGTGCGCATTCGCGCCAAAACGGTTACAAGTCAGTCAAAGATTATGATAGTCTCACAGAAATGAATACACACAAGAACCATATTACTGTATATATCGGAGTACCTAAACATTAATAAAACCAAATGTGAATATTGTCATAAAAATATGTCTGTTACTTCGCAGAAAGTAATACGACATTACTGGTATCGAGAACTGGGGTTGGAGTGCCGTAATGGTCACGTAAATAAAGAACCATTACAGGCTTAACCTTATGTTCAATTCTAACGATAAAGAAAATAAAAATAGAAGACATGTACCTAAACAGCTGCTTGCTCTTAAGAATCTTCTGTCTAGAACTGCGTCGGTCGACACGGAACACTAACCGCTTGGGATCAGAAAACATGCCACGATATTTTGGAAGGAACCCATCACTCATTTGTAGAGATATTGGGGAAATTGGTAACCCTCGACTACTCTTCCCGAAAAGGAGTCACCGAAGTTAAGATACCTTGAATACTGGACAGAAAAACTGCTTATAGATGTGCATTTTTCTGGTGTTACTGGAGTGGCTAGCTGCTGAGGAATAACTGCAGTAAACATAAGATATGAAAAACGTCATGTTACATTTTCAACCAGCCCGCATCTCGTGGTCGTGCGGTAGCGTTCTCGCTTCCCACGCCCGGGTTCCCGGGTTCGATTCCCGGTGGGGTCAGGGATTTTCTCTGCCTCGTGATGGCTGGGTGTTGTGTGCTGTCCTTAGGTTAGTTAGGTTTAAGCAGTTCTAAGTTCTAGGGGACTTATGAGCACAGCAGTTGAGTCCCATAGTGCTCAGAGCCATTTGAACCATTTGAACATTTTCAACCATGTTGTGGATGTTATCGGTAGTACAGCTTAAGACATCGGTTCCAGAAAGTACTCTTCGAGCGAGAATGTGAGCTCCTGACATTACAGGCCGAACTACGGCCGAAGGTCTACCTTAATGGCGCACGTTTTGTTCGGAGAACAAACTTCTACGGCTCGGGGGTTCAGCCTTTCACCCGCGCAACCTGACTCCGCTTACGTCACTTACGGCAGAGAGCAGAGGTTACCGCGGCAGGCGCTGTCTAGTCCTGCAGCTCGCAGGCCTGTGATAGGTACCACCATTTCCAATGTAAAACCATGCAAAAAACAACTCTCAATGTGCTCTTGCGGTTCGGTGAGTCAACTTGAAGATCTAACCTCCGAAACACGTCAGGAAATTAACAATAATAACAACTGACACATTGACTGAAATGTGTTCACTTACTACTCCTATTCTTCTTCAACCTTCAGCCTTCTTCTTCCACTCCTGAACAAAGTCCTCTTCGAAAGATTTTCATGACGATCTTTGTTGGGCGGTCTTGATTCAGTTTCTTGCCGCATGTCGCTGGCTGTCGTCTCTGTGTCTCGTCAGAGGTCGTACTACACTTCTTTTTGTCTCCCTTGGACGCCACGTCGACAACCGCTCTTATCTCTTTGTTCTTGATCCTATCTCTCAGACTCACTCCAAGCATTGCTCTCTCTCTCTCTATTGCACTTTAACAGACCCGGAGTCGATTAACGTTGCTTTGTCAGGATTCGAGCCTATATGTTGTTACTGATCGAATACCTGTGTCATAAGCCGTCATTTTTAATTTTATGGCGGTGGTCGGTTTACGGAGAACGCAACCAAGTTTCCCGAATGTCATTCAGGTGAGATCAAGTCATCGGGTGATCTCTGCTGTCTAGTTATCTATTCCAAAATGAATTTTATGTCCCAGATGAATGAACTAATGTATTACTTCCAGAGCATGGTTTATGATGGAGACTGTAACACTGACAGGGCTAATGACTTTGGTCTCTTGAAGGTTGATTTTGAAGCCTACAGCGTGGGAAGCATATCTAAGTTCTCGGATCGCTGTGCACAGTTCGTACCGCTGCTTCAGATGAACACATCATCTGTATAGCGACGATGGTTGAGGCGTTTTCCGTCTGCACTGATACCCTTTCCTCCCCTGGATAGATACTTGAAGACATCCTCGAGAGTGAAGGTAGGTAACAGGTGAGATTGTGTCTCCTTGTCTGACGTGTCTTCTCGCGGAAACCATTCCAGTGATCCAGTCTTCCTCCATTTCACATGTAGAGTGGCATTCTCATAAACGCATCGGATTAAGTTGGTTTATCTCTAGTCAATGCGAGCCCTGTTCATGGCTCTCAATATTATCCAGGTTTCGATCGTGTCGAACCCGTTCCGATATTCTATGAGGGACATGTAATGTGGGATATTATACGGCATACATTTGTGCGTACTGCTCCGATATGAACAATAGTGCTAAATCGTTTTTTGGATTCCGCCTGTTCGAAAGGCTTATAAAAGTCAAATTACTGACTCAGGCATTTCGTAATGATTTTTGTTAGAAGTTTGTAAAATATAGATAAAAAACTAATAAGCTTGTAATTCTCAGTGTTCGTGTTGTCATCTTTTTTGAAGAGAAGAATGAGTTCTGCTTTTTTTCCATGCCTCTGAAATCTCTCCTTCCTCGAGACATTTATGTAACAGAATTATGAGTGCTTCTTCGTCTCTCCTCCAACTTCAAGCATCTGGCACTTGATCTGGACTTCTCCTGTTGCCTTGCAATTCTTAAGTTGTTTCAGAGCCGTTTCCATTTCATTTTTATCCATAGGTTGCAATTCTTCCAATCCCACGTTCATAACCAGTCCTGGAGACTTTGGTCTGACTGTGATTGACTGTAGAGCTTCCGGTGAAAGTCCTCGACAATTTTACTATTTTGTTTCTTTCAGTGGAAACTTTACCTTAGCCATTCCGAATTTTGTGGATGATCAGCTTGCCTTCTGATTGACTGGAACGAAGGACCCCATTGTTCACATTGTTTCTGATGATCACTTCGACTACTGTTGTGTTTTACGTTCTCTGATCTCTTCTGAGCGCCTTCTATACGTTTTTTGTTGATTTCTCTGCATCTAAGTCTGCCTCAGTGTTCCTCCTTTCTTCTATAAGCTGTTCCGTTTTCAGGATGAATTTCGGATTTTTCCGTTTTTGGAGTGCACTGACTTTCTTCACTACTGTTCGAATATTGTTAGTGATTTCTGTCGAGAGTTCGTTCAGTTACGTTTTCTGTTCTAGGTTTACTGACTATGTATTAGCTGAACCCCTTCGTTTTCCATTTCAGCTCATGTATTGTAGACCGGTTCTTCCTTTCCATCATACGTTTCCTCTTGGGATGAATGTTAATGCGGATTCTGGCTCTAACTAGCCCTATGGTCTCTATTGGTACGGAAGCCATTTACGACTGACACGTCTGAGCACACTCGGTTGTTTGATGTGGGACTGTAATCTGTTTCATTCTCAACCATGCCTCCAGGGCTTCTCCAGGTTCACTTCATTTTCAGATTTTTATTATAAAATACGCTCTAAGACCAAAAGAACGCAACACTACGAAGGAATTATCCCAATGGGGCGGAAATCAGTAGATGTGATATACATGTATAGAAAAGCAAATGATTGTAATTTCAGAAAAATTGGAAGACTCGTTCAAGAGAAAGTGCATCACGAATTGAACAAGACAATAAATAGCGCATTGGTCCACCTACGGCTATTATGTAAGCAGTTATTCGCCTTGGGAGATATCATCGCGAGGGATATCGTGCCAAATTCCGTCCAGTTGGCGCACTGGATCGTCAAAATCCCGAGCTGGTTCGAGGACTCTGCCCATAATGCTCCCAACATTCTCAGTTGGTGGAAGATAAGGCGATCTTGCTGGCCGAGATAGAGTTTGGCAAGCACGAAGACAAACAGTAGAAACACTCGCTGTGTGCGGGCTGGCATTATCTTGCTGAAATGTAAGCCCTGGATGTCTTGCCATGAATGGCAACGACTCGGGGCGTAGAATATCGCCGATGTACTGCTGTACTGTAAGGATGTCACGGATGACAACCAAAGGAATTCTGCTATGAAATGAAATGGCGTCCCTGACCACCACTCCAGTTTGTTGTGCCGTATGGCGGGCGACACTCAGGTTGGTATCCCACCACAGTTCGGGACGTCTTCAGACCACATCTTCATTGGTCATCGGGGCTCCGCTCGTAGCGGCACTCATTAATGAAGACAGTTCTACTCCAGTCAATGAGGTTCCGGGCCGAGGACGTACCTGGAAATGCAACGGACAGCGGTAGATACCAGCCTGAAGATGGCCCGCCATACGGCCCTACATCCAGGAGTAATGGTCTGCAGTACTATTTCTCTTCACAGCGGAACACCTTTGGCTGTATCTAAGGCACCCTTACAGTACACGTTATGTCGAAGATATTCTACGCCCCGTTTTGTTGCCCTTCACGGGAAACCAGTCTGGGCTTACATGCCCGCCCGCACGCGGCGAAAGTTTCTACTGCTTTTCTCCGTGCTTGCCAACCCATACTTAGGTCAGCAAGATCGCCAGCTCCCTCCCCTGCTGAGAAGACTCATTCAAGAGCAAGTGCTTCTCAAATTGAACAAGTCAATAATGCGTTGGTCCACCTCGAGATTCTTAAAGATCTAACGCGCTAGTTGGACAGAACTTGGCACGACGTCCCTCACAAGGACATACAACAAGTCTATGAATCAATGTCAAGCTGAATACTTGCTTGCCTAAGGGCCAGAGGTGGACCAAGGCCTTACTGACTTGCTCAATTTGTGAATCTTTTTCTCTTGAATAAAACATCCAATTTGTTTGTCTGTTAAGTTCATCACATCTACACTTACAGTGTACGTTCATACAATATAAACGTACATTTATGGTTTCGCTTTTTAAGTTCAAAATTTCCGATAAAAGGGCGATCTCCTGGGTACTTCATTACTATCTCGTCATTAATATCGCCAGGCGTTAAAGAATATATGGCGCTTTATGAATCCTTGTACTGTTGTCACCGAGCGAGGTGGCGCAGTGGTTAGCACACTGGACTCGCATTCGGGAGGACGACGGTTCAATCCTGTCTCCGGCCATCCTGATTTAGGTTTTCCGTGATTTCCCTAAATCGTTTCAGGCAAATGCCGGGATGGTTCCTTTGAAAGGGCACGGCCGATTTCCTTTCCAATCCTTCCCTAACCCGAGCTTGCGCTCCGTCTCTAATGACCTCGTTGTCGACGGGACGTTAAACACTAACCACCACCACCACTGTTGTCAGATCTTCATACAACTGTTCTAGCTCTTCATCGGTTGAGGCGGCAGTAGGTGCGTAGGCACAAATGACCACGAGGTTAATGTTAGCATTGAACTAAATGATCACGCAGATCACTCTGAAAATGACGTGGTCTTGGTGATAAGGTCTTTCCCCCTGTTGTGAATGTTGTGACTTGGCAAGACAGCCAAGCCACTACGAGATAGCCGAAAGGCACGCGTTTAAGCTCACGCAGGATGGCGTGAAGTCTGGAACAGTTAAAGGAATAGAGACTAGCAAAAAAGGTACGTAGCTTCTGGAATACTTAACTTTAATCCATAATTGGAGAACATCGGTACATGCATCACAAGATAAATAGCAAATGATAATGGCGCCTTGCTAGGTCGTAGCAAATGACGTAGCTGAAGGCTATGCTAACTATCGTCTCGGCAAATGAGAGCGTAATTTGTCAGTGAACCATCGCTAGTAAAGTCAGCTGTACAACTGGGGCGAGTGCTAGGACGTCTCTCTAGGCCTGCCGTGTGGCGGCGCTCGGTCTGCAATCACTGATAGTGGCGACACGCGGGTCCGACGTATACTACCGGACCGCGGCCGATTTAAAGGCTACCACCTAGCAAGTGTGGTGTCTGGCGGTGACACCACAGTGAATAAACAGAGCTACACCGCCAATACGTAAATTTACGTTCGGGTTATTCGAAATAGAAACACAGTAGTCACTTCACCTTTAATCAACGTCTCACTAATGCCGAGAACGTATCGTTTGATGGTGAGATATTCAAGTCTCAAGGTGCGAATATTATTTGGTGCAGCACAGAAAGTTTTGTTCAAGTTGTTCCCATTTCGTTTTTGCGTACTTTGTTCTTTAATTAGTCGAATTTTTGTCACTAGCTGCCTCATCTTTACACGTCACACCAGCTTCGAAGGACGATTCTAGGGTAAAGTTTTGGCGATATGTGCGTCAACAGGGACGGAAGACCGGCTCCGTTGTAACACGATGATGGAGGGAATTGACAGAGACTCTGCTTAAGAAATCGTTTCAAAAAGGAAACCACTGGAAATTTAAATCAGTGTGGCCCTATCTGGCCTTGGTTCAGACACTGTATTTCCCCATTTGTCCGTATGTCACTCAGTAATGGTAATCTGTACCGGGTTCTGTCCAGACAGCGATTATTGAGATTCACCGTCTGTTCGGCACTATGCTTACTCTCTGAAGAAGACTGTCTACCACTTCTTCTTTACCAATTTAAACTATGCTGCAGTCTACTATTCAAGTATAGGGTCTTCTCTGCGAAACCAGCCGGCCGCTGGTGGCCGAGCGGTTCTGGCGCTACAGTCTGGAACCGCGCGACTGCTACGGTCGCAGGTTCGAATCCTGCCTCGGGCATGGATGTGTGTGATGTCCTTAGGTTCTAAGTTCTAGGGGACTGATGACCTAAGATGTTAAGTCCCATAGTGCTCAGAGCCATTTTCTGCGAAACTTTTTAAGTTTCACACATATTTCTGGTCTTTCGATGTACCGGCTGTGTTCATCAAGAGATCTACGAATACACTTTGAACTGAACGTCAGACTGTTGTAATTCCTACACGCAGTTGGTTGGCTGTGGTGCATCTGTTTGTTCAGCACTCATGTAATGATGCATAGCACCTTCTCCACTGCTACACTGTGGGCGTTTTGCTTTAAGTGTAACCTCTCTGAAAGGCAAACAGTCTTGTCATAAACGTATCTAAAACAGAATATCTGAAAGTGGGAGAAAATGCTGTTAACGGCTTACAACTCGGTGCTGATACTGTTAAAGGGTGTCATAATTTTAAGTACCTGGGAGTGACACTGTCGTCCAATGGTAGAAATATGGATGATATAAACAATAAAATTGGCCAGGGCGAGCGAGCCATAAAACAACTAAATGGTATTCTCTGGAACAAAAACATAACGCGCAGAACAAAACATGCCATCTACCACACAATTATTGAAAGTAACACAACATATGGTGCAGAGATGTGGGAACTAACTCAGAGGCAGAAAGATCGCCTGCTGGCTGTCGAGATGGATTTCTGCAGACGGAGTTGTGGATATTCCAGGCTTGATCGTATTAGAAATGATAGGATCAGAGAGGTTATGAATGTCGAAAGCACAATCCTAGACTACATAGAAAGGAAGCGCCTACTCTGGTATGGTCACTTACAGCGTATGCCAGACACAAGATAGCCAAAACGTGTGTGCCAATGGACTCCACAGCAAAGAAGAAAGCGCGGTAGACCTGCGAGATGCTAGGAAGACGACATCACCGAAACAATGGCGGCGAGCGGTCTTAATGAAGGAGACTTGAATGACCGTGAACGACGGAGATTGGGATGCGAGAGGCGGCGACAGCCGTAGAAACGAGCTTCTTCTCAATGCTGATCCGAATTTATGACTTTTCTTTGAAACTGAATGGTTTGTCTGTCAGAAAAAATATGGGAACTGTACGGTATTAGCTCTATCTTAATTTTCTCCTTTCGTTTCCTATCAATGTACTCTTTTTATACCAACGAGCAATTAAGGTGAGATGGGATTTGATTTCCGCAACGCACATTTTCTTCAATAAGCTAGCAAGGTTAAAGCATTTAACCCTGTGGTGTGTGTACCTGTGGACAGTCTACTTTTACTTATTACATATTGCGCAATCTATTCTCGAAGATATCTGATCGTGTCCGAAGTAGAAATGAGACAACGGAACTGTAGTAACTGAAGCGTGAAGTAGATGGCATACGTTGCTGGTTCAGTTACAAGCACCGACACACAAATTGCGCCGCTAGTAAGCCATAAATTCCTACTTTCAGATACTAAAAGCTGCAGGTGGTGAAATCATTGCTTTAAGGTAATGAACTCACTTTTGAAATGGAACGGTGTTCACATCCCCGTCCAGTCTCACTGCCATTGTGTTTTAATGTTGTTGATAAATCATTTCGAATGAGTGCCTGGATGCCTACTCCATCAATATCACTGCCAGTTCTCTCCTTACTTCAGTGTCTCTAATGATCTAAACCTTGATGAGACTTAACCTTCTGATCTTCTTTCGGAGCATTACAAAGGAATTTTAACTTTTAGCCCTAGATAAATAACTGTGGAGAACAGTTTTAACAGAGTTTCTTTGACACATTTTCAGTCACAGACAGTTGCGCTTTGGAGAACGGCATCTCGAAATTCCTAAAAGCTGCTGCAGTTTGTGTTTACTTATCGACAACCGGTTTCGGTCAAGCGATAATCTTCAAGTCACATACGTAAAACAGGAATTTATAAGAAATAGTACGTATCAAAAGGAAGGTGAATTGTTCCGTATAGCATATACGAATACCATAACATCAGATTAAAGGACGCTTCCTGGACATCAAATAGATACTGTAATTATTATCAGCTGCAGTTTCTAAATGAAACAGTTAAAATGCAATGTGCGTAAATACGTTAATACGCAGGATCCTTTATTGTATGATTATATGATAGCGGAACAAACACTGGTAGCAGTTACTTCTGTAAAATATCTGGGAGTATGCGTGCGGAACGATTTGAAGTGGAATGATCATATAAAATTAATTGTTGGTAAGGCGGGCACCAGGTTGAGGTTCATTGGGAGAGTCCTTAGAAAATGTAGTCCATCAACAAAGGAGGTGGCTTACAAAACACTCGTTCGACCTATACTTGAGTATTGCTCATCAGTGTGGGATCCGTACCAGATCGGGTTGACGGAGGAGATAGAGAAGATCCAAAGAAGAGCGGCGCGTTTCGTCACAGGGTTATTTGGTAAGCGTGATAGCGTTACGGAGATGTTTAACAAACTCAAGTGGCAGACTCTGCAAGAGAGGCGCTCTGCATCGCGGTGTAGCTTGCTCGCCAGGTTTCGAGAGCGTGCGTTTCTGGATGAGGTATCGAATATATTGCTTCCCCCTACTTATACCTCCCGAGGAGATCACGAATGTAAAATTAGAGAGATTAGAGCGCGCACGGAGGCTTTCAGACAGTCGTTCTTCCCGCGAACCATACGCGACTGGAACAAGAAAGGGAGGTAATGACAGTGGCACGTAAAGTGCCCTCCGCCACACACCGTTGGGTGGCTTGCGGAGTATAAATGTAGATGTAGATGTAGATGTACTGATACATATACACGTTATAAATACACACAAATCAGATATAAGTAACTGTCACCTATACGTACGTTCATTCCCACATGCTTTCTTTCCCTATTTGTCACTAAGTGCACAAACTGATAGTTCTTTACACTATTCCGTACGCTGTCACACAAAAGGCGTATCATAAACTGATAACTCAATCAGCTTGCGATTTTTTTTTCTTCATACGAGTGCAGCGATATTGCTTCAAAATTAGGATAACCATCGCCGTGCGGTTAAAGGCGCTGCAGTCTGGAGCCGCAAGACCGCTACGGTCGCAGGTTCGAATCCTGCCTCGGGCATGGATGTTTGTGATGTCCTTAGGTTAGTTAGGTTTAACTAGTTCTAAGTTGTAGGGGACTAATGACCTCAGCAGTTGAGTCCCATAGTGCTCAGAGCCATTTGAACCATTTTTTTAGGATAACCATCGTAGCTTCATCAGGGATGCGTAACTTAAAAGATTACGTTTTTCATTGTGAAAGATGAATAAAACTAAACTCTTTCTTACCGTGTGACTGTATCATATACATTCATTCAAATATTTTAGTTGACTTCGTGATTTTCGAAGACTGTAACTGTTTTTCTTATACGTACGAAGTTTTTTGATTGATTTTATCATATCTTAAAATAGCAGCTATTTGCCAAGTCCTAAATATTTTATATATATTTAACCGATCGCGACGTAATAAATTATTATACAAATATTTACAAATGCCGCAGTTGATAAATGCCGGTTTTTTTAAATAAAATAACGTTAAAGGCAAGCTTTATTCAAAATGGTTCAAATGGCTCTGAGCACTATGGGACTCAACATCTTAGGTCATCAGTCCCCTAGAACTTAGAACTACTTAAACCTAACTAACCTAAGGACATCACACACACCCATGCCCGAGGCAGGATTCGAACCTGCGACCGTAGCAGTCCCGCGGTTCCGGACTGCAGCGCCAGAACCGCTAGACCACCGCGGACGGCCAAAGCTTTATTGGCAAGAAAGAGTGGAACGATATGTCTTTAGTGGCTGATACCCCGAGAAGAAGCCATACATCTTGCGAGAACTTACTTACAAAAAACATCGAAGAACAGTGATTCAGTGTAGGTCCCTACGTAAGAACCTCGCAGAGATCGTGAAGCTAAAATTTAAAAAAAATGTCATGGGAGCAACTGCTATGGTCATCGGTCCCTAGACTTACACACTACTTAAACTAACTTATGCTAAGAACAACACACTCACTCATGCCCGAGGGGGGACTCGAACCTCCAGCGGGAGAGACCGCGCGATCAGTGACGTCACGCCCCAAACCACGTGGCCACTCCGTGCGGCTAAAATTAAACAAATTACAGCACGCGCACGTATGTACAAGCAATCATTTTCTCAAACTCCATTCGTGACATAACGGGGAAAATGATTAATATATACACTACTAGCCATTAAAATTGCTACACCACGAAGATGACGTGCTACAGACGCGAAAGTTAACCGACAGGAAGAAGATGCTGTGATATGCAAATGATTAGCTTTTCATAGCATTCACACAAGGTTGGCGCCGGTGGTGACACCTACAACGTGCCGACATGAGGAAAGTTTCCAGCCGATTTCTCATACACAAACAGCAGCTGACCGGCGTTGCCTGGTGCAACGTTGTTGTGATACTTCCTGTAAGGAGGAGAAATGCGTACCATCACGTTTACGACTTTGATAAAGGTCGGATTGTAGCCTATCGCGATTACGGTTTATCGTATCGCGACATTGCTGCTCGCGTTGGTCTAGATAGAATGGCTGTTAGCAGAATATGGAATCCATGGGTTCAGGAGGCTAATACGGAGCGTCGTGCTGGATCCCAACGGCCTCGTATCACTAGCAGTCGAGATGACAGGCATCTTATCCGCATGGCTGTAACGGATCGTGCAGCCACGTCTCGATCCCTGAGTCAACAGATGGGGACGTTTACAAGACAACAACCATCTGCACGAACAGTTCGACGACGTTTGCAGCAGCATGGACTATCAGCTCGGAGACCACGGCTGCGGTTACCCTTGACGCTGCATCACAGACATCGCAGTGCCTGCGATGGTGTACTCGACGACGAACCTGGGTGCACGAATAGCAAAACGTCATTTTTTGCGGATGAGTCCAGGTTCTGTTTACAGGATCATGATGGTCGCATCCGTGTTTGGCGACATCGCGGTGAACGCACATTGGAAGCGTGTATTCGTCATCGCCATACTGGCGTATCGCCCGGCGTGATGGTATGGGGTGCCATTGGTTACACGTCTCGGTCACCTCTTGTTCGCATTGACGGCAATTTGAACAGTGGACGTTACATTTCAGATGTGTTACGACCCGTGGCTGTACCCTTCATTCGATTCCTACGAAACCTTACATTTCAGCAGGATAATGCACAACCGCATGTTGCAGGTTCTGTACGGGCCTTTCTGGATTCAGAAAATGTTCAACTGCTGCCCTGGCCAGCACATTCTCCAGATCTCTCACCAATTGAAAACGTGTGGTCAATGGTGGCCGAGCAAGTGGCTCGTCACAATATACCAGTCACTACTCCTGATGAACTGTGGTATCGTGTTGAAGATGCATCGGCAGCAGTACCTGTACACGGCATCCGAGCTCTGTTTGACTCAATGCCAAGACGTACAAAGGCCGTTATTAAGGCCAGAGGTGGTTGTTCAGGGTACTGATTTCTCAGGATCTATCCACCCAAATCGTGTGAAAATGAAATCACAAGTCAGTTCTAGTATAATATATTTGTCCAATGAATACCCTTTTATCATCTGGTGTAGCAATTCAACAGTAGTGCAGATACAATAACACGACACACAAGTGCTCACTTCGCGTGATTGGCAGAGTGTATATGTACTGATGTAGACACGTGTACAACAAAGCAGTATGCAGAAGAAAATAAAGGTGTTACGCCGCAGAGCGTATTATAAAAGAAGAAAAGAAACACATGAGAAAGCACTTTGTTACAGAGATCATGTGTACGTCCGCCGACGTATCCTTGACTCCTGGCTTCTGTGGAACGCGCGTAGAGAGGTAGCTAGCTGTCCGTCCTTGGCAAGCGAGATAGCGGCTCGCCGTTAAACTGGAGCGTCACGGTTTGTTTGCCCCGTCAGGCGCGAGCAGCGGACGAAGAAACTGGTAACTCACGCCGTCTGGCCCGGGGGGAAATCTGTGCTGGCACCTGATCACGGCCGCTCGCACCACTCGTCAAGCGCCGCGGCGGCAGCGCCTCCTATTGCGAGCTCCCTCGGCGAAACTGTCCCTGTTGTGGAAGACAATTGCACGAATCCGCAGGCTGTGATTACGTCACTGCGGTGTGTCCCTTGCGGACTGTTACCACAGGGAGTCGGATGTTGATGAAGCACGCCTGTGGCATTATGAGCGAGCCGTCGCTGGACGTGTTACTGCTGTCTCCCTATTTTATATTCCTTCTTGACTTTGGCGCTGATGCTGGAAGTCCATTTGTAATAAAGAACAGGTAGACACTCGTAATTTTTGTGCAGTGGGGACCGTCCCCGGTAGCTGAGTGGTCAGCGCGACAGAATGTGAATCTTAAGGGTCCCCTCATCATTTCATCCCCACCGACGCGCAAGTCGCCGAAGTGGCATCAAATCGAAAGACTTGCACCAGGCGAACGGTCTACCCGACGGGAGGCCCTAGTCACACAACATTATTATTATTATTATTTGTGCAGTGGGAGCCGTCCGGAATGGCCGAACGGTTCTAGGCGCTACAGTCTGGAACCGCGATACCGCTGTGGTCGCAGGTTCGAATCCTGCCTCGGGCATGGACGTGTGTGACCTCCTTAGGTTGGTTAGGTTAAAGTAGTTCTAAGTTCTAGGGGACTGATGACCTCAGCAGTTAAGGCCTATAGTGCTCAGAGCCATTTGAACTTTTTTTTATGCAGTGGGTCTCATAAATTAAACAAATTCTCGATCGCCATTTCGTAAATTTAATTGTATTTTCACCGACAATTATCGACATTTAAGTGCCCGCAGCCTATGCTGCAACCCCGATTCTTCAAAAGATTTAACTCCCACGCAAGAACATGGATCATACGTTGAAAACAATAGACTGGCTGGGTGAGATTAAGATATGTGAACACAAAATAACCAGTCTCGCATATGCGGAGGACTTAGTTGTGATGGCAGATTCGATTGAAAGTTTGCAAAGTAATATTTCAGAGCTAGATCAGAAATGCAAGGTCTATGGTATGAAGATTAGCATCTCCAAAACGAAAGTAATGTCAGTGGGGAAGAGATATAAACGGATTGAGTGCCAAATAGGAGGAACAAAGTTAGAACAGATGGACGGTTTCAAGTACTTAGGATGCGTATTCTCACAGGATGGCAACATAGTGAAAGAACTGGATGCGAGGTGTAGCAAAGCTAATGCAGTGAGCGTTCAGCTACGATCTAGTCTCTTCTGCAAGAAGGAACTCAATACCAAGACTAAGTTATCTGTGCACCGTTCAATCTTTCGACCAACTTTGTTGTATGGGAGCGAAAGCTGGGTGGATTCAGGTTACCTTATCAACAAGGTTGAGGTTACGGATATGAAAGTAGCTAGGATGATTGCAGGTACCAGTAGATGGGAACAATGGCAGGAGGGTGTCCACAATGAGGAAATCAGAGAAAAACTGGGAATGAACTCTATAGATGCAGCAGTGAGGGTGAACAGGCTTAGATGGCGGGGTCATGTTACACGCATGGGAGAAGCAAGGTTACCCAAGAGACTCGTGGGTTCAGCAGTAAAGGGTAGGAGAAGTCGGGGCAGACCAAGGAGAAGGTACCTGGATTCGGTTAAGAATGATTTTGAAGTAATAGGCTTAACATCAGCAATGTTAGCACTGAATAGGGGATCAAGGAGGAATTTTATAAGGGGGACTATGCTACAGACTGAACGCTGAAAGGCACAATCAGTCTTAAATGATGATGATGATGGTGCAAGAAAAAAAATGTGCAGATGTCATATTTGGCGGGGAGTCCTCTGCCACAGTTCGGCCATCTAGCGCGAGTCTTTCGCATCTGACGCCACTTCGGCGAAATGCTCGTCAGTGATGATGAAAACACAAACCACACACACACACACACACAAACAGTCCCGAGCGGAGACAATCCTCCACCCAGAGGAATCCAGCCCGTGGCCTCCTGATCGAGAGTTGGCAGCGCTAACCACAAAACCACGAGGTGCTTACTCCCAGGCATAAAATATGCTTCACACGAGTTAATGTGCTAAATATTTGACGTTAAGCATGTAAAGTTTTCATGATTGAAGATCCCAAACCCTAATTATGTCGAGTTTGTAAGTTTTGGGCTATTCACTTGTGGTCCTCTCATGAAAAGACTTATTTCAAAAAGTAGTTCAAATGGCTCTAAGCACTATGGGACTTAACATCTGAGGTCATCAGTTCCCTAGACTTAGAACTACTTAAACCTAACCAACCTAAGGACACCACACACATCCATGCCCGAGGCAGGATTCGAACTTGCGACCGTAGCAGCAGCGCGGTTCCGGACTGAAGCGCCTAGAACTGCTTGGCCACAGCAGCCGACTAATTTCCACATATAAATTAATTACACAGAAGTATGCTTTTTCCGTGACGTTCAGAGTCAACGAGGCAAAACAAAGAATATCTATATAAGCAAAACAAAGAATAATCACGATGCTACACGGAACCATGGAACTCTCATACAGTCTACGCCACTGTACCGCGGAATATGTATAGTGGCAGTCACTAAACACTCATATACTACGCGACTACAGTCTGGGTAGTTTTGCGCTCTGTTGTAAGAAAGCTAGTTTTTTTCACACGTTTCAGCGTTTATGACGTCATATCTCCTCAACTGTGTGTCACACAATGGTACAATATTCCAGGCGCATTCAGTGGTAAACGTGGATACTACGAGGGTCGTTCAATAAGTAATGCCAGATGTTTTTTCTCGGAACATATTAATTTTTAAGACTCAGAATTTCGTGACAATATACATAAACATGTCTTGTCCATGTCCTATTTTTCTACGTAGTCTCCAACGCGTTCTACGGCCGTACGCCTACATTATGGAAGAGCATGTATTACCTCCTGGTAAAAGCTCTTGTCCTGTAGGCGTAGCCATTTTTCACTGCATGCCCGACACGATTCGTGATAAAAAGGCCTCTCCATCGTTTGCAAAAAGCTCGAACAATTCAGATGATATGCTCTTGTAGTCTGCAGTGAGCATTCGTGGAACCCATCTGAGCACCTCTTTGAATATCCGAGAGTCTTGACCATTGCAAACGCGCTTCCAATGCTGACCGACAACTGTTGAGCCAATTGTCGAGTTGTAATGCGCCGGTCGGCACGAATAATGGCGTCCGCACGATTCAGCATGTCTGGAGCAGTGGCTGCGACAGTACGGTCCGAGAGTGGCTGATTATGAAGCTCTGTTTCTGCATTTCCTGAGGCTGTACTCCTGTCAACTGCAGCATCGTCATTCACTGCACACAAATCTGTATGGTTGTTCACCATTGTTTCTTTTTCTGCACATAAGAATTCAGTAACAGCACGCTGCTTATAACGTGAATCGTATGTAGACGCCATTTTGACGCTGTACTACGGCTCTGCCATCTGCCGGAACGGTTCGAAACTTCTCCGGCGCACAGAACAAACATCAAACGTGAAGCACTAACCAGGACGTTTGTCAATGTATCTTAATGGGTTTTGAAAAAAGATGTGGGGCATTACTTACTGAACGACCCTCGTGTCGGCGAAATATGTTGCGAACAGAGTTAGTAGTAAAGAAATAATATATTAATACGTCATGCCTGATGTTCAAGTTTTACTGCATGAACAGCGAAAATGTAGTAAGCGATAGACATTTTTCGTTTCATTACTTTGTGAAGGATGTCAGTGAGAAAAAGTTGCGGAAAGATTTGAAATTATGTGTAAATTTTACTGGAAGTCACTAAGAGCTCTCATTCTCAAACAAGAGATGAATGTTGTTGTTGTTGTGGTCTTCAGTCCTGAGACTGGTTTGATGCAGCTCTCCATGCTACTCTATCCTGTGCAAGCTTCTTCATCTCCCAGTAACTACTGCAACCCACATCCTTCTGAATCTGCTTAGTGTATTCTTCTCTTGGTCTCCCTCTACGATTTTTACCCTCGACGCTGCCCTCCAGTAATAAACTGGTGATCCCTCGATGTCTCAGAACATGTCCTACCAACCGATCCCTTCTTTTAGCCAAGTTGTGCCACAAACTTCTCTTCTCCCCAATCCTATTCAATACCTCCTCATTAGTTAAAAATGTGATCTACCCATCTAATCTTCAGCATTCTTCTATAGCACCACATTTCAAAAGCTTCTATTCTCTTCTTGTCCAAACTATTTACCGTCCATGTTTCACTTCCATACATGGCTACACTCCATACAAATACTTTCAGAAACGACTTCCTGACACTTAAATCTATAATCGATGTTAACAAATTTCTCTTCTTCGAAAACGCTTTCCTTGCCATTGCCAGTCTACATTTTATATCCTCTCTACTTCGACCATCATCAGTTATTTTTCTCCCCAAATAGCAAAACTCCTTTACTATTTTAAGTGTCTCATTTCCTAATCTAATTCCCTCAGCATCACCCGATTTAATTCGACTACATTCCATTATCCTCGTTTTGGTTTTGTTGATGTTCATCTTATATCCTCCTTTCAAGACACTATCCATTCCGTTCAACTGCTCTTCCAAGAGATGAATATGCTCTGGGTAATCTGACCGCCATGACTTGCATTGCCTCAAGACATATGCATAGTTTCCAACTGTTCATACTTGACTTACTGCGTTGAACATTTAACATAGGGTTATATCTATTTACTAGATTCTGACAGCAGTTTAATTTTCAAGTTCAACTGTAGTCGATGTAACAAACATTGCTCCGGTACCACACTCTTCTCAAGCAATTACGGAAATTAGAGATTAATTGCTTAACGCGTCTCTTGAACATCGTAGGAGGGCGCCAGCAATCGCGTAGCGGCGTTAGCGCATCCGGCTTAATCTGCCCGTAATGTATTCGAGTGCCGGTAACGTATTTTTTTTATTTTGTCTAAACTTACACTAAACACCCGTATGGTGATTCTTCAATCGTCATAGACGGACCTCCTAACAGCTACGTTTCAACAAACTCGTAAACGTGTTTTTTAACGGTACAGTAATGAGACACTGGAAGGTTTCAGATTGATTATATAATGCTAAGATAGAGATTTTGGAACCACATTTTAAATTGCAAGGTATTTCCAGGGACAGATGTGAACTCTGACCACAATTTATTCATTATGAACTGTGGATTAAAACTGAAGAAACTGCGAAAAGGTAGGAAATTAAGGAGACGGCACCTCGACACGTTGAAAGAACCAAAGGCTGTTGAGTGTTTCAGAGGGAACACTAGGCAACGATTGACTAGAACAGTGGAAAGGAATACCGTAAAAGAGTAATGGGTAGCTTTGAGAGATGAAATAGTGAAGGCATCTGAGGATCAAGTAGCTGAAAGGAAAAGGCCTTGTAGAATTCCTCGGATAACACAGGAGATATTGAATGTAATTGATGAGAGGAGGAAATATAAAAACACAGCAAATGAAGCAGACGAAGGGGAATACAAACGACTAAAAATGAGACTGACAGAAAGCGCAATCTGGCGTGCAAGATATATGAGACAGGTGAATATAGTAATTCCTACTCCGAAGAAGGCAAGTGCTGATGTGGTGTCACCGCTAGACACCACACTTGCTAGGTGGTAGCTTTAAATCGGCCGCGGTCCATTAGTACATGTCGGACCCGCGTGTCGCCACTGTCAGGATCGCAGACCGAGCGCCACCACAAGGCAGGTCTAGAGAGAGACTTACTAGCACTCGCTCCAGTTGTACGGACGACATTGCTAGCGACTACACTGATCGAAGCCTTTCTCTCATTTGCCGAGAGACAGCTAAGTTAATGGCTACGACCTAGCAAGGCGCCATTTGTACCATTGCATGTATCTCAAGATAGTCTTACTTGTATCATCAAGAATGCTGTATACCAAAGGACGATATAAAAGTTAAGTGTTCTAGTAGCTACGTTCTTTTCTTTATCACATTCATTACGAATCCTGTTCCAGACTTCGCGCCAGTCGGCGTGTGTGTACGTGTGCCCTTTCGGCTACCCGTCTCTGTGGACTGGCTGCCTTGTCAGTCCACTACAGCTGACATGTGTGAATATTATCGAGCTATCATTTTAATAAATCATGGTTCAAAAATACTAATACGAATTCTTTTCAGAAGAATAGAAAAATTGCTGGAAGGTGACATCGAGGAAGACCATTTTGGATTCCGGAGAAATGTAGGCACATGCGCGGTAAAAATGACCCTACGGCGATAGGTTAAGGAAAGGCAAATCTACGTTTATAACATTTGTGGCCTTAGAGGAAGTTTTGGCAATGTTGATTACAATACTCTCTTTAAAATTCAGTAGGTAGCAGGAGTAAAATACAGGAAGCAAAATGCTATTTAACACTTGTACAGAAACTAAACAGCAGTCGTAAGGGTGGAACGGCATGAAAGGGAAGCAGTGGCTGAGAAGGGAGTGAGACAGGGTGCTAATCTATCCCCGGCGTCATTCAATCTGTACATTGAGCGAGCCGCAAAGGACACAAAAAAAAAAAAAAAAAAAAAAAAAAAAATTCGGGCAGGAAATAAAGTTCAGGAAGACGATATAAAAACTTTGAGGTTTGTCAATGACATCGTAACTCTCTGAGACAACAAAGGACTTGAAAGAACAGCTGAACGGAATGGACAGTGTCTTGAAAGGTGAGTATAAGATGAACATTAACAAAAGCAAAACAAGGGTAATGGAATGAGTCGAATTAAATCGGATGACGCTGAAAGAGTTAGATTGACAAGCGAAACACTTAAAGCAGTTGCCTTTTGGTATTTGAGCAGTGAAATAACTGACGATGGCTGAATTAGAGAGGATACAAGACGTAGACTGATAATGGCAAGAAAAGTGTTTTTGAAAAAGAGAAATTTCTCAACATCGATCACAGATTTAAATACTGATGTGAAACAAGGACGATAAACAGTTTAGACAAGAAAAGAATAGCAGCTTTTGGAATGTGGTGCTACAGAAGGATCCCGAAGATTAGATGGGTAGATCATGCAACTAATGAGGGGATACTGAACAGAAGTGGGGAAAAAAGCTTTGTAGTACAATCTGACTGGAATAAGTGATCGGTTGATAGGAAACTTTCTGAGACATCAAGGGAACACCAATATAGTATTGGAGGGAAGTGTGTCTGTAGGGGGGAGGGGGGGCGGTGAAGGGGAGCGGTAAAACTCGTAGAGGGAGACCAAGACATGTATACAGTAAGCAGATTCAGAAGTTATTCGAAGATGAAGAGACTTGCACAGAAAGAGTAGCATGGAGAGCTGCATGAAACCTTTCTCCGGACTGACGACCACAACAACAGTAGCGATGGAGCATCCTGAATATTAACTGTTGACGAAAACCTCCATCACTTATAGTATTTAGATAAAGTGGTCGGCAACGCAGCAGGCCAGAAAGCAGGCAACCTGGGCACATTCTACGAATAGGACACACAGCTTCTTTCAGTGTATGCAAACTTACATTGCAAAATCACGTCGACTACAGCAGCAAGATGTGGTCATAAAAATTTCCTTTGAATTCCATTCTAAATGCCAACAGTCTACTGTAATACAAGTTTACAGTCGCTCGGGCGGTGATTTGTGGGCAGGCTGGAGACATTCCTTCGACATCATTGCACATGCCGCAACAGTGCGATGTTTTAAATATGCTTGGGTCATCAGAACACGTACAAAGACTTCATCTTTGAGTTTACCTCAGAAAAAATAAAATGTTCACTCACTTCAAATCAGGCGGACGAGTAGACCAGTTGATAATACCTTCAAGTCCTGTCCAGGAGAGAGTTGGGTGGGATGCATTCCTGGGCACAATCGAGTAGTGAGCCCGGCTCCGATCGTGATTGGTGCCACACACATCTACATACACTCCTGGAAATGGAAAAAAGCAGTGAAATAACTGACGATGGCTGAACTAGAGAGGATACAAGACGTAGACTGATAATGGCACCATACTTGCTCCGGACACTGCGAGAGGGCTGTACAAGCAATGATCACACGCACGGCACAGCGGACACACCAGGAACCGCGGGGTTGGCCGTCGAATGGCGCTAGCTGCGCAGCATTTGTGCACCGCCGCCGTCAGTGTCAGCCAGTTTGCCGTGGCATACGGAGCTCCATCGCAGTCTTTAACACTGGTAGCATGCCGCGACAGCGTGGACGTGAACCGTATGTGCAGTTGACGGACTTTGAGCGAGGGCGTATAGTGGGCATGCGGGAGGCCGGGTGGACGTACCGCCGAATTGCTCAACACGTGGGGCGTGAGGTCTCCACAGTACATCGATGTTGTCGCCAGTGGTCGGCGGAAGGTGCACGTGCCCGTCGACCTCGGACCGGACCACAGCGACGCACGGATGCACGCCAAGACCGTAGGATCCTACGCAGTGCCGTAGGGGACCGCACCGCCACTTCCCAGCAAATTAGGGACACTGTTGCTCCTGGGGTATCGGCGAGGACCATTCGCAACCGTCTCCATGAAGCTGGGCTACGGTCCCGCACACCGTTAGGCCGTCTTCCGCTCACGCCCCAACATCGTGCAGCCCGCCTCCAGTGGTGTCGCGACAGGCGTGAATGGAGGGACGAATGGAGACGTGTCGTCTTCAGCGATGAGAGTCGCTTCTGCCTTGGTGCCAATGATGGTCGTATGCGTGTTTGGCGCCGTGCAGGTGAGCGCCACAATCAGGACTGCATACGACCGAGGCACACAGGGCCAACACCCGGCATCATGGTGTGGGGAGCGATCTCCTACACTGGCCGTACACCACTGGTGATCGTCGAGGGGACACTGAATAGTGCACGGTACATCCAAACCGTCATCGAACCCATCGTTCTACCATTCCTAGACCGGAAAGGGAACTTGCTGTTCCAACAGGACAATGCACGTCCGCATGTATCCCGTGCCACCCAACGTGCTCTAGAAGGTGTAAGTCAACTACCCTGGCCAGCAAGATCTCCGGATCTGTCCCCCATTGAGCATGTTTGGGACTGGATGAAGCGTCGTCTCACGCGGTCTGCACGTCCAGCACGAACGCTGGTCCAACTGAGGCGCCAGGTGGAAATGGCATGGCAAGCCGTTCCACAGGACTACATCCAGCATCTCTACGATCGTCTCCATGGGAGAATAGCAGCCTGCATTGCTGCGAAAGGTGGATATACACTGTACTAGTGCCGACATTGTGCATGCTCTGTTGCCTGTGTCTATGTGCCTGTGTTTCTGTCAGTGTGATCATGTGATGTATCTGACCCCAGGAATCTGTCAATAAAGTTTCCCCTTCCTGGGACAATGAATTCACGGTGTTCTTATTTCAATTTCCAGGAGTGTATTTAAAGTGGTACGTTCTGTGAGAGAGGCGGTGGGAATTCTGAAAGATATTGTGCGTAACTTTCCCGGGTTAAAGTCAACCAATAATCCTGCTCAAAACGTTCACAGTCAACTGCCTCTGATGTTCCACCTCCCTCAGCCAGTGCAGATTCTCAGCGATTCAATATCCTTATATTCAGATTTCTGTGAATTCTAAAGGCAGCTTCATTGCTAACGAGAATTCTTTGAAGAAAGAACTGATTCTCACTGTTTGGAATCAGGACCGTTCGACGGAATTCCATGCGTCTTCTGCAATCCCGGTGGTTAATCTGTCGTTGAAGTAACAAACGAGATAGACGGAAGCTGTTCACGCGCAAAGTGCTACCAACACTGGGCTGACGTATTTCAGAATCACTCGCAGTTTCTCTAGAGATAATATGTGGATTATGAGCAAACAGCTGTCAGAACATATATCTCGTTCGCTCCTCTTGATGCAGGCTTGGTCTTTAGCCCATGCGTAGTTTTCCAGTGCGTTTCCAATAACAATTGTTTGCACATTCGCTGAATTGTCATTCTTGTTGGTCCGTCTGTCGTGACAGCTTCATGCCTACATCTCAACTGTTCGTGATACTTCTGCATTCTCTGTAAAGAGGTTGCATGTTTCTATTGGTGCTTTTCGTTTTCAAAATAACCAGCAGTCGGTACACATCAACTTCATATGTTGTTGTTGTTGTGGTCTTCAGTCCTGAGACTGGTTTGATGCAGCTCTCCATCCTACTCTATCCTGTGCAAGATTCTTCATCTCCCAGTACCTACTGCAACCTACATCCTTCTGAATCTGCTTAGTGTATTCATCTCTTGGTCTCCCCCTACGATTTTTACCCTCCACGATGCCCTCCAATACTAAATTGGTGATCCCTTGATGCCTCAGAACATGTCCTACCAACCGATCCCTTCTTCTGGTCAAGTTGTGCCACAACCTCCTCTTCTCCCCAATCCTATTCAGTACCTCCTTATTAGTTATGTGATCTAACCATCTAATCTTCAGCATTCTTCTGTAGCACCACATTTCGAAAGCTTCTATTCTCTTCTTGTCCAAACTATTTACCGTCCATGTTTCACTTCCATACATTGCTACACTCCATACAAATACTTTCAGAAATGACTCCCTGACACTTAAATCTATACTCGATGTTAACAAATTTAACTTCTTCAGAAACGCTTTCCTTGCCATTGCCAGTCTACATTTTATATCCTCTCTACTTCGACCATCATCATTTATTTTGCTCCCCAAATAGCAAAATTCCTTTACTACTTTAAGTGTCTCATTTCCTAATCTAATACCCTCAACATCACCCGACTTAATTCGACTACATTCCATTATCCTCGTTTTGCTTTTGTTGATGTTCATCTTATATCCTCCCTTCAAGACACCATCCATTCCGTTCAACTGCTCTTCCAAGTCCTTTGCTGTCTCTGACAGAATTACAATGTCATCGGCGAACCTCAAAGTTTTTATTTCTTCTCCATGGATTTTAATACCTACTCCAAATTTTTCTTTTGTTTCCTTTACTGCTTGCTCAATATACAGATTGAATAACATCGGGGAGAGGCTACAACCATGTCTTACTCCCTTCCCAACCACTGCTTCCCTTTCATGCCCCTCGACTCTTATAACTGCCATCTGGTTTCTGTACAAATTGTAAATAGCCTTTCGCTCCCTGTATTTTACCCCTGCCACCTTTAGAATTTGAAAGAGAGTATTCCAGTCAACATTGTCAAAAGCTTTCTCTAAGTCTACAAATGCTAGAAACGTAGGTTTGCCTTTCCTTAATCTTTCTTCTAAGATAAGTCGTAAGGTCAGTATTGTCTCACGTGTTCCAGTATTTCTACGGAATCCAAACTGATCGTCCCCGAGGTCGGCTTCTACTAGTTTTTCCAATCGTCTGTAAAGAATTCGTGTTAGTATTTTGCAGCTGTGGCTTATTAAACTGGTTGTTCGGTAATTCTCACATCTGTCAACACCTGCTTTCTTTGGGATTGGAATTATTATATTCTTCTCGAAGCCTGAGGGTATTTCGCCTGTTTCATACATCTTGCTCACCAGATGGTAGAGTTTTGTCAGGACTGGCTCTCCCAATGCCTTCAGTAGTTCCAATGGAATGTTGTCTACTCCGGGGGCCTTGTTTCGACTTAGGTCTTTCAGTGCTCTGTCAAACTCTTCACGCAGTATCGTATCTCCCATTTCATCTTCATCTACATCCTCTTCCATTTGTATAATGTTGTCCTCAAGTACATCGCCCTTGTATAGGCCCTCTATATACTCCTTCCACCCTTCTGCTTTCCCTTCTTTGCTTAGAACTGGGTTTCCATCTGAGCTCTTGATGTTCATACAAGTGGTTCTCTTATCTCCAAAGGTCTCTTTAATTTTCCTGTAGGCAGTATCTATCTTACCCCTAGTGAGATAAGCTTCTACATCCTTACATTTGTCCTCTAGCCATCCCTGCTTAGCCATTTTGCACTTCCTGTCGATCTCATTTTTGAGACGTTTGTATTCCTTTTTGCCTGCTTCATTTACTGCATTTTTATATTTTCTCCTTTCATCAATTAAATTCAATATTTCTTCAGTTACCCAAGGATTTCTACTAGCCCTCGTCTTTTTACCTACTTGATCCTCTGCTGCCTTCACTACTTCATCCCTCAAAGCTACCCATTCTTCTTCTACTGTATTTCTTTCCCCCGTTCCTGTCAGTTGTTCCCTTATGCTCTCCCTGAAACTCTGTACGACCTCTGGTTCTTTCAGTTTATCCAGGTCCTATCTCCTTAAATTCCCACCTTTTTGCAGTTTCTTCAGTTTTAATCTACAGGTCATAACCAATAGATTGTGGTCAGAGTCCACATCTGCCCCTGGAAATGTCTTACAATTTAAAACCTGGTTCCTAAATCTCTGTCTTACCATTATATAATCTATCTGATACCTTTTAGTATCTCCAGGGTTCTTCCATGTATACAACCTTCTATCATGATTCTTAAACCAAGTGTTAGGTATGATTAAGTTGTGCTCTGTGCAAAATTCTACCAGGCGGCTTCCTCTTTCATTTCTTAGCCCCAATCAATATTCACCTACTACGTTTCCTTCTCTCCCTTTTCCTACACTCGAATTCCAGTCACCCATGACTATTAAATTTTCGTCTCCTTTCACTATCTGAATAATTTCTTTTATTTCATCATACATTTCTTCAATTTCTTCGTCATCTGCAGAGCTAGTTGACATATAAACTTGTACTACTGTAGTAGGTGTGGGCTTCGTATCTATTTTGGCCACAATAATGCGTTCACTAAGCTGTTTGTAGTAGCTTACCCGCGTTCCTATTTTCCTATTCATTATTAAACCTACTCCTGCATTACCCCTATTTGATTTTGTATTTTTAACCCTGTAGTCACCTGACCAGAAGTCTTGTTCCTCCTGCCACCGAACTTCACTAATTCCCACTATATCTAACTTTAACCTACCCATTTCCCTTTTCAAATTTTCTAACCTACCTGCCCGATTAAGGGACCTGACATTCCACGCTCCGATCCGTAGAACGCCAGTTTTCTTTCTCCTGATAACGACATCCTCTTGAGTAGTCCCCGCCCGGAGATCCGAATGGGGGACTATTTTACCTCCGGAATATTTTACCCAAGAGGACGCCATCATCATTTAATCATACAGTAAAACTGCATGCCCGCGGGAAAAATTATGGCCGTAGTTTCCCCTTGCTTTCAGCCGTTCGCAGTACCAGCACAGCAAGGCCGTTTTGGTTATTGTTACAAGGCCAGATCAGTCAATCATCCAGACTGTTGCCCCTGCAACTACTGAAAAGGCTGCTGCCCCTCTTCAGGAACCACACGTTTGTCTGGCCTCTCAACAGATACCCCTCCGTTTTGGTTGTACCTACGGTACGGCTATCTGTATCGCTGAGGCACGCAAGCCTCCCCACCAACGGCAAGGTCCATGGTTCATGGGGAGAACTTCATATGAGGAGATGTAATGAAAGTTACATTTTCTCTCTGACCCTTTCGTGCCGCTATCGCGGGGGTGCCACACTCCATTTCCTCCTTATCCGACATGACATATTTCCTTATTTGGATATGAAATAAGGTTGTCCGACTGAGCGAGGTGGCGGAGTGGTCAGCACATTGAACTCCCAATCTGGAGGAGGACATTTCCAATTCAGGTATAGATTTCCCGATTTAGGCTTTCCGTGATTTCCCTAAATCGCATCAAACAAAAGCCACAATGTTTCCTTTGAAAAGGTAACAGACTATTTACGTCCCCATCTTTTCGTAATCCGAACTTCTGTCCCGTCTTGTTCTTACCGCCATCCGCAAAAGACAGCTCACGTTAGTTCTGAGGTCTAAAAATTGTAATTATTCCGAAAGTAGTGATCTGATTTTGAAAAGCAAAAATGCGTTGGATTGGCTTCTTTTAGATTGTGATGTTTTCAGCAGAAATAACTGTATTTCCATCTGAAAAGGTGAAAACTGATAGCGGTATCCCTGCATTTAACACAGTTGAGACTATACCTGTTTTTGTGATGACATAGTCACAATTAAGCTTTGTTAAAACTGATTTGCGATATCGTAAACGATTGAAGTAAACAGCTTAGCTGAATCGTCCTGTATATATGCATACAATGTAGAAGTGTAAGATGATGGGAACACGACAAATTCGTTGAATTAAATAAAACTACTCGAGAACTTCATGGAAAAATGGCTCTAAGCACTATGGGACTCAACATCTGAGGTCATCAGTCCCCTAGACGTAGACCTACTTAAACCTAAGGACATCACACACATCCATGCCCGAGGCAGGATTCGAACCTGCGACCGGAGCCGCCGCGTAGTTCCGGACTGAAACGCCTAGAACCGCTCGGCCACCGCGGCCGGCGTCTTGGAAAAAAATATGAAAATATGCAGTAACAATTTCGTGAAGGAAGCGTCTGAAAACAAAAGATGTGTGAAGTAAACTGTTACATCTCATCATATAATAATGGCAGATGGCGCAGTAACTAATAATAGAATATCATACTTTATTTGTCTGTACAGTTCAGCAGAAGACTCACAAACAAATACAGTTAACCATCAAAATAGTTACTTTCCGAATGTATTCCCAGATGAGTTATGTAGTGACATTCACATCATGGAGAAAGGAAGGGAACGACAACGTGATAGCGTTACAACAAAAAGGGAAAATAATTCAGGGCAAACAGGCAAAATTATTTATAAGTTTATGCAAAATAGAAGCTGCTTTGTTGTACGTTCATACCTTATTCCCCATCGACGTACAAACGTCGAGATGCAAGTCGTCATTTAACCACAACTGATTAGAACACCTCATGGCGAATATCTGAATAAAGGTACCGCTGTGGCTTTTGATACTGGAACTACAGGCCTGACAACGATGCAGCACGTCCGCCTGTTTTCCTTGCCAAGTGTGCGCATTGTGCCACTCAGCTGTATTTTAATCACGTCATTGAACCTATATATCTGCATTCGATGACGAATAAGAGGAATAGCAGACGACTACACAGCAACTTCTGTTTTGGGATATAAACCACAGAAAGCACTGCAGAAGTTAACGTAAAGTGTTTCAAGTGAATGTTTAATATTTTGAAAAATTATTTACGACTCTTGTGAATTTGGAGTCACAGTTATCTGTTACATGGTGTTTATTCAGCCATCAAACCTGATTGTTAATACATGCAGAGTACTACAGATAATTGGCTTTGATGAGCAATACAGCAGACACCTCTCCTTGTTTGTGAATCATTTTATAAGGTTTCAGCCGTTCGAGCTGTCACTGTAGCTCTTCCTCCATTCAGAAAATAACAGTAAAGTCACATGTTTTGTTGCATGTAGACTGTCTGGTGGAATATATATAGTATTAGGGTATAAGTGTAGATACTTTTATTGGTGACTGACCGCAGTGTACTGAACAGTATTACTTCATTTGCAGATGTATTATTTTAAACAGTAGGAGTAGTATGTTTTTAGGTTGGTTAGTACCTCCAAGTGCGTATGGGACAAGCTTGCCACTAATGTTTATTTGCACCTGGGCAGCAACTCAGGTCTTCAAGAGTGGATGGATGTACATACACATAACGGTTAGTCTATACTGACAGGCGCAGTCCACTTCGTAGTGCAGTTACGACCGTCCAGGAAATATCAGGCAGTTCAAATGGTTCAAATGGCTCTGAGCACTATGGGACTTAAGGGGCTCCGGAAAGGCTCAAAATCATGAAAAGTTCAATTTTTACTTTTTTGCGTTTTCTGAATCTGCAGACTATTACCTTTTAATAGATATATAATTTATTCAATTCCGAAGACTACAACTATTTTTAATTTTTTTTTTAATGTGTTCTACATGGGCGTGACCCACTGTGGCGCTGTTAAACTGCTGTCAAATGGTGTTATTATTAACGTCCGTGTTCATCGGGTACATTTTAGTGATGTGAGATAAAGTATGTGTTGTGGCTAACCTGTGATGGTTCAATATATCTCGCTGGTGTGATTGTCGATTGTTTCATGTTTATTTACTCTGTCGTTATCTCGAAAATATTCGTAATTAATTCTGTTTCTTGAGTCTCTGTTTTGTTGAAGTATAATAATGAGTAAAAGTAAAGTTATTAGAAATCCTCTGAAGGCTTTTAAGAAAAGGAGAAATGTTGGAAAGCCAAAGGTATTTAGAAATATGGGAATGAAGATAGGTTCTAACATGGTACGAGCGATGCTTGCTTTAGACAAGGAACGCCTTCGGGCTGCAGACAGGGCTGTAAAGAGTCTAGAAATACAAGCAAGAGTAAACAGGAGGAGGAACAAGAGGAAGCTGGAGGAGGAGTTTGCAGAGGATGAAGATAATCCATCCTATGGACCTGGAATGCACTAAAAAGTTAATCCAATCTTTGTCGCTCGATTCCCAAAACTTTTATTTTCTCATACTAATTACATGTTTTCTAAGGATCTTCCAAACATATTTGTTTCAAACTTTCAGTAAATGTTACACAGTACCTTCTGCATAATTTAACACAGCCTTTTTCCAAAAAAATATATATATTTTTGAATATATAAATAAAAAATTGCAAAAAAATGTTGTGAATTTTCATTACAATTGAAAAAAATCATCTTTAATAACTGAACTAAAATTTTGTAAAATCCCTGTGTTAAGTTGTAGCCCATATTCCAATAAATAATCTGTAAAAAGTTCAACTTCCTACCTCAAATACTTTGTGAGGAAAGATGTAATTTATAAGCGTTATTTTAACATTGCAAGTATAGGGCGTTCCGGAGCCCCTTAACACCTATGGTCATCGGTCCCCTAGAACTTAGAACTACTTAAACCTAACTAACCTAAGGACATCACACAACACCCAGTCATCACGAGGCAAAGAAAATCCCTGACCCCGCCGGGAATCGAACCCGGGAACCCGGGCGCGGGAAGCGAGAACGCTACCGCACGACCACGAGCTGCGGACTATCAGGCAGTAAATTATGTGTTGTGTTTGTGGAAACACTGTTGAAAGCAGAGAAACAACAGACACACTGAAGTGGATACATAATAAGGTACAAACTATCACAATATCTGTACCCCTAATATCCTGGACTCTTGTTTTACACTTCTGGTTCCAAAGCACCAATCAGAGGAGCAGATCTCTATGGTCAGCAACGTGCTACCACATGAAATTAATATCAGAAAAGTCAGTAATAGATCAAATAAAATTTACACGAATCCTATGCAGATGTCAAGCTACTGAGTACATATTAACATAATCAACAATATAACACAAGACTCTGCTTAAATCGTTTCAACGAACTCCCTGCCAAAATAGAAGAGGGAAGGCCCGAGGAAATTTTTCAGTTTGGACCTGAAAGTGCGAAGTTTGCTGCTGAGAATTTTTAATAATTTTGGTAGCTTACTGAAAATGGACGCAGAAGAATACAGCACTCCTTTCTGAACAAGAGTCAAGGAAGTGCCATCAAAATGCAGACTGGATTTCTGCCTAGCATTAACTGAGTGAAAGCTGCTAATTCTTAGGAATGATCTCATGTTGTTAACAACAAACGACATTAAAGAAAATATATGTTGAGGGGCCAGTATTAGAATCCCCAGGCTCCTGGACAGGTATCAACAAAAGGTTCGCAAACTTACTCTACATAATTACTCGAACTGCGAGTTTCTGAGCCAAAATATTCTTTATAAACAGGAAGAGTTAATCTAAAATACAGTGCTGTGTCAGATGAGCCAATGAAAATAAACAAAGGAGGCTAATTTTCGTGTTGGACTACCACTTACTGCAAACACTGTTCTAATGGTAAAATACTAGCGCAAGAAATACTCTGCAAGGCATTAAGTGTCACTCTCTGGATGCGACCTGTGAAAAACAAACCTTGCAGTATCAGTAGATACAAGTTAGAACATAACGTGACACTTCCTATATTCTGATACTTTAACGAAAACAGTGTGTAATACACAGTTTCGTCTTTCTTCAGACGGACGTTTCTTAACGTTAGGTGGTGACGGAGTACGAAAATTACCAGTTCTCTGACGAAAAGAAAAAGAGTGACGAAAGTTAAAGCTATAAGCCTTCCTTAATGCGAACATGAGGATCGAACTTTGTCTTTTTGTTTGGGGCAGCACGAATAGCCTCGTCTCACCGGAGTACCCGGGAGACACCGCAGTCACTAGAGAGTAAAAAAGCCCATCCAACACGCTCGTACCGTGTCCGTAACTCATCAAGAACGGAGCCCCCATCTCGAAACCCGTTTATTCCAGGCGGTCGGATCGGACGTTAAGTTTGTCCGCTCGACTGAGACTTTCACTTTAGGTGTGATTTTCTCCCCCCGCTTAAATTTGCTTGCGGCGCCTTGCTAACCTAGTTTCTTCCCCCAGCGTGTTCTTGGCGGCTGCACGGTAATTGGTCGCGGTTGAGAAGCGCGTCAGAGCAGTGCGGCAATTCCACCTGGAATGTGGGTAATAAACGGGCGTTCGGGTTCTAATGGCGACGTACGTCCCTTTAAAATACCACGAAAGTTGTGGCCCGCGCCTTTGCGGAGACCGCAAAAAGCCGACAGTCTTGGGCTGCAAGGTAGAATTTTATGACACTTTGCCACAAGTGCACGCCTCATTTTGGGCGGTTAGGAAATGCGAATAAGCATGCAAAGCGTTTCATTACACCTGAACGAGCTGAGACGAAGCATCTGGGGTTGTGGCGTAATTTAGTCGTGGTTCTTCACAAGTCGCCGTAACAGTGCTTTAAAAATGAACTGGATACGTTCCCCTATATTACACCAATATACAAGGTGGTCCATTGATAGTGACCGGGCCAAATATCTCACGAAATAAGCATCAAACGAAAAAACTGCGAAGAACGAAACACGTCTAGCTTGAAGGGGGAAACCAGATGGCGCTATGGTTGGCCCGCTAGATGGCGCTGCCATAGGTCAAACGGATATCAACTGCGTTTTTTTTTTAATAGGAACCACCCATTTTTATTACATATTCGTGTAGTACGTAAAGAAATATGAATGTTTTAGTTGGACCACTTTTTCACTTTGTGATAGATGGCGCTGAAATAGTCACAAACGTATAAGTACGTGGTGTCACGCAACATTCCGCCAGTGCGGACGGTATTTTCTTCGTGATACATTTCCCGTGTTAAAATGGACCGTTTACCAATTGCGGTAAAGGTCGATATCGTGTTGATGTATGGCTATTGTGATCAAAATGACCAACGGGCGTGTGCTATGTATGCTGCTCGGTATCCTGGACGACATGATCCAAGTGTCCGGACCGTTCGCCGCATAGTTACGTTATTTAAGGAAACAGGAAGTGTTCAGCCACATGTGAAACGTCAACCACGACTTGCAACAAATGATGCTGCCCAAGTAGGTGTTTTAGCTGCTGTCGCGGCTAATCCGCACATCAGTAGCAGACAAACTGCGCGAGATCGGGAATCTCAAAAACGTCGGTGTTGAGAATGCTACATCAACATCGGTTGGACCCGTACCATATTTCTATGCACCAGGAATTGCATGGCGACGACTTTGAATGTCGTGTACAGTTCTGCCACTGGGCACAAGAGAAATTACGGGACGATGACAGTTTTTTTGCAAGCGTTCTATTTAGCGACGAAGCGTCATTCACCAACAGCGGTAACGTAAATCGGCATAATATGCACTATTGGGCAACGGAAAATCCACGATGGCTGCGACAAGTGGAACATCAGCGACCTTGGCGGGTTAATGTATAGCGAGGCATTATGGGAAGAAGGATAATTGGCCCCCATTTTATCGATATCAATCTAAATGGTGCAATGTATGCTGATTTCCTATGTAATGTTCTACAGATGTTACTACAAGATGTTTCACTGCATGACAGAATGGCGATGTACTTCTAACATGATGGATGTCCGGCACATAGCTCGCTTGCGGTTGAAGCGGTATTGAATAGCATATGTCATGACAGGTGGATTGTTCGTCGAAGCACCATACCATGGCCCGCACGTTCACCGGATATGACGTCCCCGGATTTCTTTCTGTGGGGAAAGTGATCCACCGACAAGGAGTAACAACATGCGTCAGTGCATTGTCAGTGCATGTGCCAACATTACGGAAGGCGAACTACTCGCTGTTGAGAGGAATGTCGTTACACGTATTGCCAAATGCACTATTTACAGGTAATCACGCTGTAAGAGCATGCGTTCTCAGAAATGATAAGTTCACAAAGGTACATGTATCACATTGGAACAACCGAAATAAAATGTTCAAACGTACCTACGTTGTGTAATTTAATTTAAAAAAACCTACCTGTTACCAACTGTTCGTCTAAAATTGTGAGCCGTATGTTTTAACTATTATAGCTCCATCTATCACAGAGCGAAAAAAGTGGTCCAATTCAAACATCCATACTTCTTTACGTACTACACGAATATGTAATAGAAAATGGGGGTTCCTATTTAAAAAAAACGCAGTTGATATCTGTTTGACCTATGGCAGCGCCATCTAGCGCGCCAACCATAGCGACATCTGGTTTCCCCCTTCAAGCTAGACAAGTTTAGTTCTTTGTAGTTTTTTCGTTTGGCGCTTATTTCGTGAGATATTTGGCCCGGTCACGATCAATGGACCACCCTGTATAGGTAATTTATTTGAAATGAAAGAAGATAGGTGCACACATAATGTATTAGGAAATAGAAATTTATGAAATGAAGTAGAGAGAGTACAACGTCTCGTCGACCTTGAGGTCATTAGAAGCGAAGGAATGTTGTGCTGTATCTTGCACATTAAGCGAGCAATAACTCAGTATTCTTTTCCTTTTATGGCACATGCCAAGGAACAGGTTTCTCCTTTTATCCAAGTAATTTGCATTTACACCTCTGAATGAAAAGAGGCACTGTTTATGAAAATAACCATAGTCATTCTTTCAGTAATATAAGTACTTACACTCTCTTATGTCTTTGGAATAACACGTGTCTTTCTTTATGACTGAGAATCATTTGTGCAATACACGAATTGCAGTTAAAAGCAGAATTATTTCATTGCATTATTTCCAATTTTAAGCAGTATACTACTCGGAAACGAAGTCCGATAAACTTCAGGAAAATTAAAATTAAAAGACGTAATTATTGACTAAGACGATTGTACATGTTCATCGTGAGTTGGTGGTAAAGTATATAAAATAACATTTTACGGTGGTTTCTCTCTATCATAACTATCTTAGTAGTTTACAATGAATTAAATATTCGTTCTAAACAACTAGAAAACTTTATCAACAGCCGTTTACTGTGGTGTTATTCGGGAGTGGACGATTGTAGATACAACCTTGCATTTATTCTTTTCCACACATAACTATATAACACGACAGTGTTTCGGACTGCACTAAAATGGAGGAACTACTTCTGTTAGCAGCAGCAACAGCAGCAGCAGTAGTAGTAGTGGTAGTAGTAGTTTTATTCATTCATGAGTCACTTTTACAGGGATATCGGGCATCCATGCTGTTACAATTTAAGAACAAGAAATAAATACATAATTCATACACACTGGAATTTACATATTTACATGTCTAGTTTGACTAGGATGGTACAGCTAATTCTCCGTGGCCTTATAGCAGAAACCATCCCGGAAATCTGCTCGAAGTAATTTAAGTAATTTAGGAAACCACGATAAACTTAAAGTTCAATGGTGGAATGGAGATTTGAACCTCCGTCGCTTTCAAATATGACTCCAGTCTCTTGAAGATAGTGTAACGTCATTCGGTTAATTCCCAGTGTGCTATACTGTTGAAGAAATGAAAAAAAAAATGCTTTTGAGAGTCGGAAATACTGTAATTATGCCATATACAGCAATGACTTGGACGAGCAGTTGGACGTAATGGAAAGTGTTAGGTTAAAAGATACATATTAACAAAAGGAACATAAGGTGACGCTGATAGATTCAGATCAGGATATGAGACGCTAAAAATAGTCGAGGAGTTTTGCTGTTCGTACAGCAAATTTACTGACGATGGTAGAGAGGATATATGAGAGCATGCTGAAAAGTAGTACCTCTGACCTTCTTACGTGAAAACTCTTAAACCTTTTTAAATTAAACGAACGTTATTAACATTCTAAATTTTTATTCTTCGTGTCTAGATATTAGCAGCCTTCTACCGCTAGGGGGCTCCGAATTATAGCGTGTAACACGCTGGTGTGTAACGCGACTATGTCGGTGCTTGAAAAACAGCGTGCTTTAGTCGAGTTTCGAATTCGAAGAGTACGTCCACCTCCTTCAGTATGACAATGCCATACCACTTACAATCGCTGCGACATCTGTAAAGATCCTGTGCCTAAGGTTCGCTGGCATCGATCATCCTGCACACAATCCCGACTTGGCCCGACGTGGAACTGTTTCCAAAACTTAAAGAACACCTTCGAAGACTTAAGGGGAGGTTTACTATCTTTGGCGCGAAAAAAGCGTGTTCTTTGAAAATTTTGTTCTCAGGATGTGTTATAGATATCAATGTCAAATTTGGTCAAAATCTTTATTGATATTTCTTCTACAAACTGGAATTTTTTCGACCGGGATGTCGAAGATCAAAGGAGGAAATGCCGTCGGAACGAAACAAAATTTCGATGTAGACCTCATCACAGGTCAGCCGGCTGGTCTGAAATCAAAATTTAGTTGACTTTAGCGAAGTATATAAGATTCTTTAGGAGTTGTACCTCGCTTAAGTTATTTAGACCATAGGAAACAAAATGGCGGTCATTTGAAACAAAATAGGGTTTTCTTCATCCATTTTTCGACTTCGTCGCCCAAGTAAAAATATTTATAATTGATGGATCGGAATAAAGGTGGTACAACTCCTAGACAATTTAGTTAGCTTTGTCGGAAACAAATAATGATGCCAATCGGTTAAGTATATTTGAAGTTACCAGACCGCGCGATAAAAAAAAAGTCATTTCGAGAAAAACGCGTTTGAAGTTTTGACTACATAATATGCAATATTATGCAACGTACGTTCAATCTGCTATTTCGGGTCCATAAACCTGTCCTTCCTCTTCCTCACAGAGGGCGTTGTGCTCGATCTGGGCCATCCTACGCTGCTCCAGAGCCGCTCGTACGGCGGTTTTCTGCTGCTTGAATCCGGTGGTCGTCCGAATGCTTGGCGAACTGCGTCGAATAGAGTCCCAGGGTGACGTCCATCGTTGTCATGGTCTTCAGAATTCCTGAATACCCTCCGTCGAAGCTGATCATTGCCAGGAAAGTCGCAATCTCCACAGTCTTCGCACCAGAATGCAAATGCTTGGGGGCTAACTTCCAAACACACGCGTTCAAACTTTCATTTGAATTTTGTGTGTTTCCTCCCAAGCACCGGTACAATAACTCATCCTCCGAAAGGGCCTCGTAGATCGGTTGAATCACTTTTGTAACTTCTTTGGAGAGCGGCTGGTCGTGTTAATATTCGTCCAGATGTCCGATAGCCTCTGCAATGCGCCACTTGCACCAACTAGTTTCCGCAGCCGGACAATTTTGGTGTTGTGGGTGGTCATCCGTCGAACACTTTTGGAAATACGTTGCCCAAATTGACTTCTTCATCTGTTCCACCGAATTGTAATGCCGTCGGATTGCCAAGCCGTAGTGCGTCGTAAGTTCCTTGTTCACTTGATCCTTGGGCAAGCACATAGAATAATTTTTCGCGGCTACAAAGCCGAAATTCCAGAAAAAAAAACTGGTGCGTGAAAAACGCCGATTTCAGGCAGGTGCATTTTTTTGTTCAACCGCGATTAACAAACATTTCCGCTCTGTATTCGGAAAAACCGTTTCAGGGGTGGATTCTAAACACTTTTATGGATCCAAAAATCCAATTTAAAAGAAATCGATTTTTTGAACCAAAAGATAGTAAACCTCGCCTTAACTTTGTTAGTGATGAACCGGTGCAAGCAGACATGAGGTTGTAGCTCGATCAGCAAATTCATACATTCTACAGTGACGGTATCAACAAAACTGGTCTCTCGGTGGGGGAAGTGTGTTCGTCACCAGGTGGCGTCTTTGCTGGTCATAGGGGCTGACTTTGAAGCGGAACTCGTCACCGAAGACATTTCTGCCCCACTCAATGAGATTCCAGGTTGAAGACGCGTCTCAAGACACCCAGATATGGGTGGAATACCAACCTGACTATCGCCTGCTATGCAGCCCGACAATCAAGAGTGACGGCCTGAGGTGGCATTTTTTTCCGTAACACGACACGTTAGGTTGCCAGCCGCCGCTTCCTACAGCACAGCGGTACGTCGACTGCCCGTTTTGTTGCCATTCGTGGTAGGACTTACGTTCCAGCAAGATAATGCCCACCCGCACACAGCGAAAATTTCTGCAGTTTGTCTTCGTGCTTAACAAATCCTACCTTGGCTAGCGTGGTTGCTGGCTTTCTCCACAATTGAGAAGGTTTGGAGCATTATGGGCAGGGTCCCCCAAACAGCTTGGGATTTTGACGATAAAACGCCACTTGCACAGAATTTGGCACGATATCCCTCAGGAGAACATACGAAAGCTCTATCAGTCAATTTCAAGCCGAATAAGAGCTTGCATAAGGGCCACAGGTGGACCTACGCGTTACTGACTTGCTCAATTCGTGAAGCTGTTTGTCTCGAATAAATCATCCAATTTTTCTGAAATTATGATTTGTCTGTCTGTAAAGGTACATAGCATCTACCGGTTTCCGCCCCATCAGCATAATTCCTTCGAAATCAGAGCTCGTACAGAAAGATTTAAGTAATTTTTTCCCACACGCTGTTCGAGAGTGTATAACGCCCCCCTGCTTCCCGGGATTTGCGAAATTACAAGTTAACAATGACCGTGAATTATGAATTTTGACCCGTGTCGGGATAAGGCATCCGAATCCGAAGTAAATAATGATTATTCCGGGGGAAACAGGAGACGTTATAACTTGATCGTTATTGAATGCGTAATTTCATTCAATAACGATCGGTAAATGAAACAATGGAAATAATTTGGAAATAAATTTTCCCAGTGGAAATTTTGCCGAAATAAATGATAAGTTGTAAAAGCAATTAAAAAATCGGTCGCCAGCTCAACTGATGAGCGATAGTACTGTTAAGTACGTGAATAATTGTGTGAAAAATAAAGCTTACCTGTTTGTAGCGGAGCACGTGGAACGGGAACTTTTACGTAAGTGCTGTGTCAGGCTCAGTAGTCATATAAAATAATGTCATAACAATCTAACTACACTTAAACATTAATGGTTAACTTTCAAGAAGTATTTTGATAATTATTTTGTTCATAATTTGTCAGCTAAGTGCAATGCTGACAACACAGATAATTATGTATCGAGATTTTGAATAATGGACTGTCGTTCTGTCTCTAAAATTACGTACTTTGCACAGTTTAATTTACTGATAACGAAATATATTGCCAATAATTGATTAACTATTTTGAATGATAATAATTCATTAATTGGGCGATTGTCATGTGGAATAAGCTTTATAGTTTCATGAAATATCCTTGAACTAACTTCAGCTGAATATGCATTGAAATAAATCTTAATAATCAAATTTATTACTTCAGTGTATTATTAAGTTACTACGGTTGGCGTAAGCTTATTAAGTGCAACAATTAACTACGATAACCAATCGTCCAAAACAGTCTGAAATTTACCCTTCACCGTCTATGCAAATAATTTGATAATTAACATATTTTCTCTTGATAATGGCGTGACACACTCGGTTCAACAAGGTAAGGATCGGAAGGAACCTACTTGGTGTTATTGTCGGGTGGAATGTAACTGCAACACTTCGATTATAAAGTGCTTGTTATTGATTGTTCAACTTCAGAGAAAAGCAGAGTCACTGGCAAGCCTTCTACAATTTTATCCTACGAAAATTGCGTAGATCTTACTTCACTCGTTGTCGGTGGATCTACGGAAGTCCGAGGCAGCGACACAATGTGGCAGCGGGCTTTTACTGTTGCGACTCGGGCCCACAGTGCGCTTCACATTTAAGCCCTCGTTTCTTCAGCACTACGCCCATTAATCCATAATAACTTGCCCGGCCATGCTTCCAGATATGCCGACCATTACTTTCCCGTCGTACTTAGATCCACACACTAGCCGTTAGATGTAACACAGCTAGGAATAGAAGCACTCGACTGTACTAGAGATGGGTATTTCGCGAACGAACGGGTGCAAAGGAACGGTTCACCAAGATGAACGAAAGGACCGAGGAACGGATTCCAAGGAACGATCGGTTCATAGTTCACTTCGGTCGCGGCAGTCACTTCGGCAGTTCTCGTTCCAGTCTCGGTCGCGTGCTCGTCTCAGTCTCGGTCTCCCTCGGCCGCATTCGTCGTTCTTCGCATGACCACCTGTCTCAGTTCCACTGCCGACTGCTCCTAGTTAGTTCAGATTCAGTTGTTCGTTTCGTTCACTGCGCTCGCCTATTTTACATGTGTTCCAAACCGTTCTTGCACTTGGTTCTGGCTATTGAGCGTCCACGACCGGTAATCAAAAAGTATTTTATAGTTACTTAAATTACATAAAAATTACGTCGTATGTGATAGGTACGTCTTTTCAGGTAACAAAAGAGCATATCAGCTCACCTCATTATATCAATGAACAGCAGAAGACATACTTATAACAAGGCAAGCTTTTTGTTTTTCATATATTTTTTGGTTTCATCGACTTGATTTAGCAGCTAACTTTCAATAATTTGCTGAATTTTTAGTGTAAGAAAATTGATATAAAACGATTTTCGTGTATCTTTCACATACAAAGCATTACATTTAGGAAGGCTCTAATTATTTTTAAGCTTGGTTGTTTCCAATTTGCATTACCTGCTAGTTTTGTTTCTTTGAATAAAAAAAAAGTGGGTTGTGGGTCATTTTGGTTGAGTAGGAAAAGCGGTGCCTCTCCATTTGAAAGGACATAGATTGCCATAAAATCGTATTTACTCATTATCTCAAAAACATTTGTTCAGAAGGAGCTTTAAAACCAAAAACTTTATTAACTGCGAACTTAATTATTATTATTATTATTATTGCTGCATTAACTTTAATAATGCTACATAAAAACCTAATTTTTACTAAGCGTGTGACGCAAGTATGAGAAAACCACATTTTATTTTATGCTTCCGTAAAGTCTCTACTTCGCCTACGAACTCAGAGACAACGTGAAGTATATATGGGGTGTAAACGATTATTGTTTACAACGTAGTATAGCTGTAGTGGAAGTCGAAACGAAGAATTTTATACAAGAAACTTGTGGTCTATTAAGTTGGGAAACAGCCACCAACAGGTTTACAAGACTACATGAGCTATAGCTCATGCGCGTCGCGTGAGATTTCTCCAGTTCTCTACACAGCGTCATCGATTGTTTCGCAATAATTGCTTGCATTAGCTTGTTATTTCTTCACTGCTTAATTATTCATGTTTGTCTGTTTGTTGTATCTGCTCGTAATGAGTAACACATCGTCCGTAATTGGCGAGCAGTCTGTACTCGGGGCCGGTTTTCCGTGCGCCACCCTATATTATTTCCCTGCGATCAGCCACACAAGGCTACAGTTGGCTAAACGAGAGGTTCTGCAGAATCACAGAAATTGCTTCTAGAAGTGCGTAAGAATTCTGTAATGAATAAAAACTCTATAGTCCAGGGGGGAGGCAAGTGCCCCCTCTTGGTGCCCTGCATTCTTCAGTCACCTACACTACTAGTTTTCAGTTTTTCATAAGAACCATATACCAAGCAGAAATGAACGGTGAACGAGTAAAAATGAACGGTTCCCAAAAAAGAACGATCAGCAGTGAACTAGTTCCCAAGGATGAACGAGTTTGCCCATCTGTAGACTGTACGTCTTACTCCGAGCACGGCGTCGCTGCTACTACTGCCCGCTGGCGCGCTTCCGCGCCCAGCGGCACTACGAAACAATCTCTGTGAAGTCAACGCTAACTAAATATGCCCTGACTTGCCAGTGTTAAATATTACGTAATTTAAACATAGTATTTACAGTACATATTTACAGTAGACAATACATCGTATAAAAACAGTTTCATGTGTTAAGTGAGCGAAAAAATTGATAGCAAGGACTGCGTTGTAGTGTCACAAGTGGAACGGTAGAGAAATAGTCTGAAGGTGGTCCGACGAACCCTCTGCCAGGCTCTCGAATGTGAACTGCAGCTCAGTAACGCAGATGTACTGTCGAGGACTGACGCGACGCCGTGCTGGTGCTGCAGGTGTCCGGGTCGGCGGACGCGTCGCCGATGAACGCGGGCCTGCTGGCGGTGTCGGCGCTGCACGTGGCGGTGTGCGTGTGGAGCGCGTGCCGCACGTACCGGCTGGCGTGCCCCTGCGCCCGCGGCTCGCCCGCCTCGTCGCGCTCGGACGGCAGCCGCGGCAGCTCGTGGTACAGCAGCGTGGCCAGCGGCCGCCGCCGCCTCGTCTCCTCCTGGCTAGGCCAGCAGCACCGGCCCGCCGCAGCAGCCGCAGCCGCAGCCGGCGCGCCCCAGGTCGTGCTCGTGGCGCCGCCGCTGCCGCCGCCGGGGCAGCCCGTGAGTACACCGTCGTTTGTTTTGTTCGTTTCGGCTTTTACTGAAAAAATTTTGTAATAATTTCATCTTGATGGGTGATAACTCTCATGCTCATCGTATTGTTCACGTTCGTTCAGTATCAAGACAACCGAGTGAGGTGGCGCAGTGGTTAGCACACTGGACTCGCATTCGGGAGGACGACGGTTCAATCCCGTCTCCGGCCATCCTGATTTAGGTTTTCCGTGATTTCCCTAAATCGCTTCAGGAAAATGCTGGGATGGTTCCTTTGAAAGGGCGCGGCCGACTTCCTTCCCTATCCTTCCCTCCCCCATGCTTGCGCTCTCGTCTCTAATGACCTCGTTGTCGACTGGACGTTAAACACCAAGCTCCTCCTCCTCCAGTATCAGGACCAACAGAATGGAGTGACCTGCCTGTTCCCCAGACCCGAACCCGATCGAACCTGTGTGCGATCTATTGAAACGAGCTGATTTCGGACGTCGACAACGACCACTTACTCTGCACGACTTAGGATGATTCGCCATTGAAGAGTGGGACAATTTGAATCAGCACTGGCTTGATGATCTCATCGGTGGCATGCCAAGATTGATTCAATCCTCCATCCGACCAAGGGGACGGGGCGTTTCACCACGTATTGACGTTGCTAGCAGAAAGGTGGAAGGAGTATATAGAGGGTCTATACAAGGGCGATGTACTTGAGGACAATATTATGGAAATGCAAGAGGATGTAGATGAAGATGAAATGGGAGATATGATACTCCGTGCAGAGTTTGACAGAGCACTGAAAGACCTGAGTCGAAACAAGACCCCGGGAATAGACAACATTCCATTAGAACTACTGACGGCATTGGGAGAGCCAGCCCTGACATAACTCTACCGTCTGGTGAGCAAGACATGTGAGACAGGCGAAATACCCTCAGACTTCAAGAAGAATATAATAATTCCAGTCCCAAAGAAAGCAGGTGTTGACAGATGCGAAAATTACCGAACTATCAGTTTAATAACTCACGGCTGCAAAATACTAAGGCGAATTCTTTACAGACGAATGGAAAAACTGGTAGAAGCGGACCTCGTCGAAGATCAGTCTGGATTCCGTAGAAATATTGCAACACGTGAGGCAATACTGACTCTACGACTTATCTTAGAAGCTAGATTAAGGAAAGGCAAACCTACGTTTCTAGCATTTGTAGACTTAGAGAAAGCTTTTGACAATGTTGACTAGAATACTCTCTTTCAAATTCTGAAGGTGGCAGCGGTAAAACACAGGGAGTGAAAGGCTATTTACAATTTGTATAGAAAGCAGATGGCAGTTATAAGAGTAAGGGGCACGAAAGGGAAGCAGTGGTTGCGAAGGGAGTGAGACAGGGTTGTGGCCTCTCCCCGATGCTATTAAATCTGTATATTGAGCAAGCAGTAAAGGAAACAAAAGAAAAATTCGGAGTAGGTATTAAAATCCATGGAGAAGAAATAAAAACTTTGAGGTTTGCCGGTGACATTGAAATTCTGTCAGAGACGGCAAAGGACTTGGAAGAGCAGTTGAACGGAATGGACAGTGTCTTGAAAGGAGGATATAAGATGAACATCAACAAAAGCAAAACGAGGTTAATGGAATGTAGTCGAATTAAGTCGGGTGATGCTGAGGGAATTCGATTAGGAAATGGGACACTTAAAGTAGTAAAGGAGTTTTGCTATTTGTGGAGCAAAATAACTGATGATGGTCGAAGTAGAGAGTATATAAAATGTAGACTGGCAATGGCAAGGAAAGTGTTTCTGAAGAAGAGAAATTTGTTAACATCGGGTATAGATGTAAGTGTCAGGAAGTCCTTCCTGAAAGTATTTGGATGGGGTGTAGCCATGCATGGATGTGAAACATGGACGATAAATAGTTTGGACATGAAGAGAATAGAAGCTTTTGAAATGTGGTGCTACAGAAGAATGCTGAAAATTAGATGGGAAGATCACATAACTAATGAGGAAGTATTGAATAGGATTGGGGAGAAGAGAAGTTTGTGGCACAACTTGACCAGAAGAAGGGATCGGTCGGTAGGACATGTTCTGAGGCATCAAGGGATCACCAATTTAGTATTGGATGGCAGCACGGAGGGTAAAAATCGTAGTGGGAGACCAAGAGATGAATACACTAAGCAGATTCAGAAGGATGTAGGTTGCAGTAGGTACTGGGAGATGAAGAAGCTTGCACAGGATAGTGTAGCATGGACAGCTGCATCAAACCAGTCTCAGGACTGAAGACCACAACAACAACAACAACTGACGTTGCTAAGTGAGTGCTATGAAACCCTCCCCCTCCCCCACCCCCAAATCCGCAACCCCCCCCCCGCGAAACAGACGATTTTGTTGTCATACTTTTCTTTTAGTTGGTGGTCTGGACACACTGCAAATGAATATATACGCAATACATATCGCTTAGATGCAATTTTTGTTTCGTTTGCTATGAATTTCGAAATAAAGGAATGATATGAAGTTTTTGTCGCTGCATGTATTTATGCTAGAGTTAGAATTTGGTAATAGCAGTCTACATTACTTTTACATATACTGTTTCTATACACAGTCTCCTCCACTTTCTTTGGCCTTACATTAGCGTTGGGCAGCAGTATGTATTCCATGTTCACATAATCTTTTGTTCTGTGAGCGCAGCCATGTTTTCATTGCATAAATTACACTCTCATCATCTTCAAAATGCGTCCCATGTAGAGAACCTGAAGTCGATCAAACAAATGGAAGTTCACGGGCGTCAGCTGTGGACTATACACCGAGGTGACACACTTCCTAATGTCGTGTCGGACCTTCTTTAGGCTGGTGTAATGCAGGATCTCGTCGTTTGGACTCGAGTCGTCTGATTTCCCCTGCAGAAATACTGAGCCATGCTGCCTCTATAGCCGTCCATAACTGCCAAAGTGTTGCCAGTGAAGGACTTTGATCTCTCAATTATGTCCCACAGTTGTTCGACAGCTGCCCAGATCATTAGCACGAGTTGCCTAGAATGTTCTTCCCCAGTGACCTGGTGCATTGTCATCCACAAAAATTCCATCGTTTTCTGGGAACATGAAGTCCATGTTTGGCAGCAAATGGTCTCTAAGTATCCTAATGTAGCCACCTGCTGTCAATTATCGGTTCAGTTGGACCAGAGGACCTAATCCATTCCATGCAAACACAGCCCACGCCATTACGGTGCCACCACCAGCTTGCACAGTGCCTTGTTACAATTTGTGGGATCTGGACCACACTCGAACCCTACCATCAGTTATTAACAACTGAAATTGAGATTCATCTGACCAGGCAACGATTTTCCAGTTGTCCAGGGTCCAACCGATATGGTCATGAGCCCAGGAAAGGCGCTACTATTGGTGTTGTGCTGTTAGCAAAATCACTCATCTGCTGCTGTAGCCCATTAATGACAAATTTCGCCCGTCTGTCCTAACAGATGTTTCGTCTCAGACCCAACATTGATTTCTGCCGTTATTTCATGCAATGTTGCTTGTCTGTTAGCACTGACAACTGTACACAAACGCTGCTGCTCACGGTCGTTAAGTGAAGGCTATGTGGCACCGCCTGAAATCTGGCATTCCCGGCACACTCTTGACACTGTGGATCTCGGAATATTCAATTCCCTAACGATTTCCAAAATGGAATGTCCCATGCGTGTCACTCCAACTACCAATCCGTGTTCAAAGTCTGTCAGTCCAAATTGCGTGCAGCCATAATGACGTCGGAAACTTCTTCACACGGATCGCTTGAGTACAATGACGGCTCTGCAGATGTACTACCCTTTTATGCCTCGTGTAGGTGATACTGCTACCATCCAGATATGTACATATAGTTGTCCCACAATTTTGTCACCTCAGTGTAGGATCAATGAGGCAATGATATGCACTCCAGCTTGGCGATGTGTTACTTGGTATTGAGACTCGCATGTGGACATACATTCTTGTGTCGGAGTAAAATTTCTTTTCGATTCTCGTCAAATGGAAAATATTTCAATAAATCACTAGATATATTATCAACCCCTGCAGAGTTCGTACTTTTTAGAGACATGATAATTTTTTGAATTTCTTCTACAGTGATAGGATTAAGGTGCAGTTCTGAAATTGTGTTTGAATATACTGCTTGACAAAGAGTTACAGCTTCATCAACACTGGGCTTACAACCAATCTGTTGAGTTACTGATAGGAAGTGTTTATTAAAAATCTCAGCCACTGTTTTGGGGTTATCTACTAGGGCACCTTCATATCTGATTTTATTTACATCTTCTTTGCTTGTTGTATCTCTTCCTGTTTCTTTTTTTTACAATGCTCTAAATTGTTTTTATTTTATTATTGGAATTATCTATTTTCTTCTCATAACAAAGGGCTTTTGCTTTCCATATTAGTTTCTTCAAAATTTTACAGTGTAATCTATAGTGTTCCCATTTTTCTACATTTTCTTGAGTTTGTTCGGAGTGTTCATGTATGCCTGCGAATGAATGGTTGGCCCTATAGGTAACACATAGATCAGGATCACACCTTCACTATCCCAAAAGACTGTCATCATGATTTGCCCAGCAGAGGCAGCTGTCTTGAATTTATTACTTTTCTGGTGATTGCGGGTGGTGCCACTCCAATGACAGCATTTCCTTTATGGCTCAAAGTCATGCACCCTCATTCCTTCTCATGTAACAATCTGTAACAGAAAGGCCTCTCCATTGGCCTCTAACTGCTCCATCAGTTCAGATGAAATGCCTTTTCTCTGAAAGTTTGTGGTCCTTTCTGAGCACTGGTGGAACACATTGCGAGCACACCTTTGAATATACAAGAGTGCAATGCGTGCCAACAGCTTTAGATCCAAGTGTTCAGTTGCAATACACTGGACTGCAAGAATAATGGCATCCGAGGGATTCAGCTTGTCAGGAGCAGTGGCTATGACAGGACGTCCCGAAAATGTTCGATAGCGAAGCTCAGTTTCTGCACTTACTACTGACACTTTACTGTCTTACCCATCACCCAGCAGTATTCCTTTCAACTGCATCACCACCACACACTGCACACAAACGTTTTGGATCTTCACCGTGGTTTCCTTCTCTGCAAACAAGAATTCTTTTACAGTATGTTGCTTGTAACAAGTGTCTTGTGTGGACGCCCTTTTTTATGGTTCTCTGCAACTCTGCCATCTGTCGGAATTGTTTGAAACTTCCCACACATGGAGAAGAGACATCATTTATAAAGCACATAAATGGACATTATGCTGTAGCATAAAAAAATCGTAGCATCACTTATTGCACAACCCTCGATTTACTTTTTTACGTAGCGTCAAATCATTAGAGCCTTGACTACACTGAATGAATCAGCAATATTTGGACCTGATCATCTTATGAATCTTATCATAGTGGTACTTTCCCTAAAAGACTTAAACATGCTCTTGTCAAGCTGGTTAACAAAAACGGAGAGAAAACATTGGAAAAGAATTATCAATCCAGCTCATTACTGTCAAACTTTTCAGAAAGTTTTGAGAACATTATGTACAATAGGCTTTATAAATAGTATGCGAAAACATAGCAGCAAACAACTTGGATTTCAAAAAGGACTCGCAACTGAACATGCTATTTTTATGTTGATAGATTATATCAACAATTCACGGATTACTACCATTACCATCGTGGATATTTTGTGACTTGGCTAAGGCATTTTCTTGTCTGAACCACCATATCGTCACGCAAAAATTACAATGTTATGGAATAGTAGGTTTATGGTTCATTTCATGCATGACAGAAAGCAAACCTATCAGTTTCATTTCGATCATATAACAATAGGTACTCAAAATGTAAAGTTATCATATGTACCACACATCTCATAGTCTTCTATCTTGAGTCCTCTGCACACATAAATGAACTTTTATTTGCAGTCCCAGAAGATGAAAATTTGGTCCTTTTTCAGGTGATATGAATGCAGAAATGTGAAGAAGTGCTAATCCTCTTACTGGAAAGATAGCTGATGAAATATTTGAAATCATCAATAGATTATTGATTAATTAATTATTGTTATACTTTGACAAGCGTCAGCATATATACAATGCAGAACTTCTCAAACAGTGAAATACAGAAGTTGATAGTTTTATGTCTATGGAACTACAGATATATTACAACCTTAACTACAATACCCGCGATCTAGAATTCATGTTCCACATTAGTTCAGTTACATTTACAAAATGCATTATTATCGATACACGTGAAATACAGAAGTTGATAGTTTTATGTCTATGGAACTACAGATATATTACAACCTTAACTACAATACCCGCGATCTAGAATTCATGTTCCACATTAGTTCAGTTACATTTACAAAATGCATTATTATCGATACACGTGATTTCAGAATGAAGAAATTAGTTCATTTTGAACATTTCCATTCAGTATTAAGTTGTGGGATCATTTCTTGGGCGCACTCAACTTATAAAGACAGTATTTTCGGATGTTATGTTTAGCACATACAGCAGGCTTTTTCAAAGAGCTTGGTGTTTCGACAACTGTTTCTCAATATACAGGCTGTACCATAATTAATAAAGAAAACTGATAAGGGAGATGAATTATATGAAAATTAAAGCAGAAACATCCCATTAAACATTGAAATCATTGGGATGCCTAATTGTGAGCTGACATTGACTTCAGTATGAAATATGTACTAATTAATACGAAGTTGTTACAAACATAAACATTAGGTCTTCATGATCAGTCACTGGTGTGAATGATGATTTTATATTAAACACAAATAAATATACACTGCCTAGCAATAAAAGTGAATCACAAAGAATACATGGTCATATGGAACTGTAGCTTTGTACACATACATGTTCTTTCAGTGGATATGTGAATGATGCAAGCTGAATGTCTTCGTGTCAGGTAGAAGGCCACCAGAGAGCATTAGTGTTGTTCATGTTTAGCATTATTACCAAGCCTGGTAGGGCACACAAGTGATCACTGTGAAGGATGTGGAGACGCCACATACTCCTGTGAAACAGTGTTGTAAACAGATGTCAGAAAGTGAAAGAGGTCTCATTGTGAATTACAGATTGTTCAGCTCATCAAACTGTGAAATACCCAATTTTGTGGGGTATTTAGGTGTGACAGTGGCCCGATGTTTGCATTGGAATGTGAAGGCAGGCATACTTGTCATCAACATTCCAGTTGACCTCTACAAGAAATAGCATAGCCATGTTGTGCACTGAGAACATCATAACTCCTTCCTTTCTGCACCTGTCATGAGAGAACATGTAATGAACTTCCTGTGGCATTCTGTTTCACAAATTTATTTCAATAAAAGCAGTCTTGATGCTGTCAATCTGCTGTTAGTCTCTATCCAGTGGTGTGATGTGACACAGAATAAAAATTTTTTGGATCAACATCAGTGGAAAAAAGCAGTGATTGATGAAAGTATAACAAATTTATTTTCACAAAAGCAGTCTTTTTAGATGTAAGTTGTTTATTTCATTCGGTGACTGGTTTCAAACTCTCCTAAGATTGTCAGACCATGTTAACCCTTGGTGACAGTGGGAGATGGTGGTGTGGAGCAGGTCACCCTGGAGAGGTGTGGAGAACACTGAGGAGTAAAATGATATGATGCAGTCACATTATGAAATAAACAACTTCAACATGTGACCAAGACTGCATTTACTGAAACAATTTCATTACAGTTTTATCAATCACTGTATTTTCCACAGACAACGTTGCAAAAAATTCTTATTTTCTGTCATGCCGCACCACTGTAGAGAGACTAGCAGAGCTGGATTAGGGAATTACTGTCCCATGTGCAGGCTGACATTAACATCACAACACAAACTGCATTTGGAGTTGTGCTGTCACTGGGAAAAATGACCTGCTGCTGAATGCCACCACACTGCGTTCAGTGATCAATCACAGTTCTGCACTCCCTCAAATGACCGTGTTTTGCTTAGGCACAGCAGTGTTAATCCTGGGGTCATGCCACAGGGAGATATCATGTACGACTTCAGGCTATGGCTGGTAGTTACTGAGGTAAGTCTGATGGCGCTTTGGTACATCTCAGACATCCTGAGTCCTCTTGTATTACTTCTCATGTTACGGTACCATGGTGCCATTTTTCAACAGGAAGGTGCTCATTCACACACAGCACGTGTCTCTATGAACTGTCTGCATGATGTTGAGGTACTCTCAAGATCAGATAGATCCTCAGATCTGTCACCGATAGAACATATGTAAGACCAGCTTTGATGTCAAGCCCATTCCAGTGATACTACACGAGGCATTAAGGAACAGTTGCAATAGTTGTGGGCCAGCTTGCCTCAGGAGAGACTACAATGGCTTTATAGCACCATTCCCTATGGAATCAATGTGTGCATAGAGGCCAAAGTGGTTGCAATGTCATACCGATAAGTGGGCTCACACTGCCAAGTTACTAGTAAATTTAACTCGATTTTAATAACTGTAATGACATTAGATACCCCCTCAAGCTGTGAGGTTCCATTTTTGTTCTCTCCTCCTCATCTGAGTGCTTCACTCTTTTTGTCAGGGGTGTACATGATCACAGAAAACCACACGAACTTCAATGCTGGACAACAACTGATGAACAACCTTATAATCCAGAACCATCTTCTGTGAAGCCACCACCTAATAAGTGTACTTCCGCTCACCACACACCAGCTAAGTTGTGAAAGAGTTTAATAATTGAACAGGAACAGAGTTGGCAATGCTTGAAGTGGTGCCTGTGGTAATGAGTCGTGGTACACTATGGTGTTGAAAACAAATAATAAGTTTTCTGTTTGGGCTGAAACAACTGTAATAGAAATATATATGAATAACTCGATAGGCTGGAGATTACTACAGCTGTAGCAGTCCAATGTCAGTTTTGAAGAGCATACCATATGATTAGAGGTCACCACAACTGGATTCTAAATTTTATTTTACGCAATGTCTTGTTTCTTAAAAACATATAAGAATGTGCCTACATTAATTTCTCTGCATATAAATACATTCGCATACATTGCTGCTCTACAGAAAGGTCATTTGTCTGAAGCCAGCCGTGGCGTAACATAAATGGATAAAATGTAGACTCCTGCCATGCTAGCCTTCAATCCTGCGGGATTCTCTTCTATATGTCAAATATCACATGAGACAAGTAGCCCCTCTAGCCAATAAGCATCATTAAACCCAAAGTCAAGCTATAAGTGGTCCTCGTGGGAGGATGTTTACCCGGAAAGACTGGATCTCTACAGGTCTGCCATCGTATCTCACGTGCAAACTATACAAGAAGTAACTGTTCAATCACATGCATCCATTTCACTGTCTACAGCATCCCACCGAGTGACCTGTAACTACAGCATACCAAAACACCACGCAATCAGCCTGATGATTTGTAGCAATATGGTGTCGACCCAAAAGGTCTTCCAATCTTCATCTCTCATTCGGTGTGCTACCAAATGATATGTGCATGCCCTCACCCCAGCTACTGAATGAAAATGTGCGTGTCCAGGCCCCAGCTACTGAACTAAATGTGCATGTCCTGGACCCCACTACTGAATGAAATGTGCAAGACTTGGACCCAGTTCCAATAATCTATGAGTTGTTGGAGGTCTTTGAGTGATCATGGATGAGGACGGTTCCTCAATGCTCTTGGTGTGTCATTGAGTCCATATCATAGTTAATCTTTGTAATACTATCTGCCTGCTTAGCTGGGTGGTAGTGTGCTTGCCTTCGATGCACTGGGCCTGGGTTTGATTCCCAGACAGGTTGGAGATTTTCTCTACTCGAGGACTGGGTGTTGTGCTGTCCTCACCATCCTTTCATCCTCACCATTGGCTGCAAGTTGCCTGAATGGCGCCGAATGAAATAAGACTTGCACTTGGCAGCCGAATCCAACTTGGTCATCCCCACCAACAATGCCATATGATCATTTCATTTTCTTTTCTTTTTTTGTAATAGTACAATATCTTGCATTTTTGATTAATGCTGCATGTATACTAAATAACACCCATGAGGTGTGATAGAGAAATAAATTAGATGATACAATTGGGAAGATTTATTTATTTAAATTTTTGTTTGAAAGCACTGTTAGTAACAAATACCTTTCCTTTTCTTGTTTCAGATATTGGCTCCATTGTATGCCATCCAGACGCCAGCAACAAAATTGCAACCAGCATCAGTCATCAATTTTCACATACCAGCATCATTGCCTTACATGAATCCGATGCCAAAACATCGTCGTGGACGACCTAGACCACAGTCTTTACCTTACAGTCAAAGTGTAAGTATGTATTCAGTAAAGTATACAGACTAAAGGGATCTTTATATCCAGGATTAGTTCAGAACAAGCATGGACAAATGAAACAAGTTATTGAACTTTATATTTAGTATATGGCTAATACACACAATTGTCAACAAAGACATATAATTATGCAAATGAGAAACAATGAACTTGAAAAGGTTACGTGTGTTTCATAACTGAATGTTCAGTTCCTCAATGCAGTGCATAGCCTCTGGTGTTGCTAGTAGGAGAGTTTCTTCACTATCATGATAGGCTCAAATGAGACAGTTGCTGAGTGTGAAGTATACTCTTACTTGGAGCTCTGCATTCACAGTCTGGACTGGAGAGCCTGTTGCACTTGTGGGAAGCATCTCTGCATTGGCCATGGCTTGTTCGTATTTGATACAGGACAATCCAGCTATTGCACTATTGGTGAGATCCTCTTGGAAGCTCAGCACCTGAGAAGATGCATACCTGTTAATGCTTCCCATTAGCCTTAACATCCTTCAGGAGGTTTAAAACATCTGGCAACTGTACCAGAAGAATCACTCAGGGTATCATGTCATAACTGCAGCCTCAGGTTTACCAGTGGCTGGTCCCCTACACATGGGTTTATTAGGATTCCTGGAGACCTTTTTGAATTCCCTTATAATAGCAGTAGATATACACAAATCAGGTGGCATACTTGTTAAAATTGGAAGCCAATGAAAGAACACCTTGTGGTTGCTGAGGACCCCAAGTAGTTCGACGTAACTTATTTCTACATGTCAGTGCTTATATACCCACACTGGAGTCACGGCACATTGCACATGCACTGCAGCAACACCTAAGACAGAACTTTATTTTGATTTCCATTGTAGATATTGAAGACATTGAAGAAGTGCCATTAGTGAGCTATGCACATTGTACACCAAATAACTTTCATACATCAGGAGAGCAGTAGTATTAGGTACTTAAGTCACAAAATAACAATAGAGTATTTATTTCATAATAGCATTTGATACATTACATTGGTAGAATTTCTTGCATTATGTATTCACAGTAACTTGTGTTCTGGTACTTTAATGACAGAGGTAACTTCACTGCAGTGATTTAAAATATTTTTGAGATCTTAACACAATTTTTTTTAACAGATTACTTGTAAAATACAAAACTTGAAATAAATTCTTTTTTTTCTTTTACTGAATGAGATTAGTGGTTTAAATTTGCTCATTTTTAACAGCTGGCTCGACCAAAACGGAAACGGATAGTAGAAGACCAGCGGAGACACCACACACTGGATGGCAGGCACAGTAACAGTGTGCCTGCAAAAACTCAGCCAAAGAAGAAGAGACAAATAACAGAGGAAGAAGTTGAGAAAACATACACAGGTCTCGACCGTAATCTTGCAGAAGAGTTCATCTCTATCGCAATGGAGCCTGGTGTTGGTAAGGAGAGACTGGCTCGATCTGCAAGTGATGGAGTCAGCAGCAGTTCACAGCCTCCTGCCAGCATTTAGTCCTACTATCACCGAGACTGTGAATCAGAGTGAGATGTAGGACCATGTGTTCCAGTGTGTGATTTCATGTCCAGAAAGTTCATAAATTATAAATGTTAGACCACTTTCAGACTGAAGACGTGGTGTAAATATAAACGTGGACTGATTCTACAACAAAATGTGTGGATTATGCATCCTGACAAAGATCCATGCATAAACAAAGTGCAATATTTTCATTCAGCTGAATGATTTGAGTTACCACAACATAAAGAAAGTTATTGTCATAGATTTATTCCTTCACTGCTTTTAACATCATTTCTTCATCAATTTAATGTACATTCTAGTATTGCATCTGTGCTTGTGCTTTGTGTGTGTGTGTGTGTGTGTGTGTGTGTGTGTGTGTGTGTGTGTGTGTATGAGAGAGAGAGAGAGACAGTGTATACATGTGTGTGAAAAAGAGAGAGGAAGAGAGAGAGAGAGAGAGAGAGAGAGAGAGAGAGAGAGATTGCTCCCAATCAGCATTCTCTCTACTGGTGTCATTACATTTTACTACAAAATCATGTAGGTACAGTTCTTTTGAAGAATTTTGTACACTTCATTATACAGATAAAATCTTTAGTTGAACATTACATCTTAGAACAAATATATGTATGGCAATAAGGAACTGATAATTTTGTATGAGAGTAACTGCAGAAATTTTTCATATACATACTACCAATTTCAAAAGAGTTACACAAAAATTAATAATACAGTATTACATTTGTAAGAAATACAAACTGAAATCTGTTATTGTATGGGATTGTTGGCACAATATTTTATCTGTAAAGAACAGTAAATAGTCTGTACATCATAAGTAATATATATTAATAATTATTAAACACTGTCCTACAAAACAGCAACTCATCCTTTATACTGACTTGAGAAAATTCCAGCTACCATCTAACCATATAATGTTGACAATACTTTGAACAACTGTAGCAGACCAGCAGGTATGGAACATGGCTTCTGGGTAAAATTCGATGCTGACTGTAGTAAAAGACCTTAAATGCATGATGTCGTCATGCCTCCATCCATTATTTCAGTAGCCATTAAAATGAAACAGCCAATCAAAATGTAGCAGACATTTTCAGAAGTACCAGTATCTAATTTTGTTATGCCATGTTCAAACATATGTGACAACTGTGCATTTCCAACTCCGTATTATTTAACAAAAATGTTTACTTCAATTGCTGTACCTGTCATCTCATGTGCACATGCAGCATCAACAAAAGGTAAGTGTCAACTAAATTGCATAAAATGGCACCAAGTTCAAAAGAATATTGCCAATGCTACAGTATTTCCATGTCAAAAATGTATGTAAGCTTCACCTGAGTTGCATAAAACAGTTACATGTTCAAATAAATTTGCCAGTACTACAGTATTTCTAAAAATTACCTAAGCTTTGCCTGAATTGTGTAAAAATTAGGCCATGTCCAAAAAGATATTTCCACATCAAAAAAATATGTAATCTTCACTGGAACTGGGGTCACATTAAAATAAATAATCATGTAGGCTTCTTCACCTGAATTCAGTAAAACACACACACACACACACACACACACACACACACACACAAACAAACAAACAAACAAACAAAAGTGCATCTACATGGACCTAATGAAAAGTATAAATACATTACCATGTTTCCATACTTCACCAAATAGTGTAAAGTATCATCTTTAACATTAATCCATACCTATTATTCATGAAATGTATGCAAGCAACAAAAATTCTGCCTCACCAGTAAATTTCATCCCTAACCCTTCTGTCTGTTTTATATCCAACTGTGCTTCACTCGACTATAATTTATTCTTTCATTGCATTCGATGTCATAAGATAGACAAGCTTTAATAAAATAAACAAATTTAACTTATCATCACAGGAAAGCAGTAACAAATCACATTTAACACTTTAAAATTTTTCTACATGTACTATTTTACATTCTTCAGGCATTTACATTTTTTCATATATACAACATAATATCAGTCAACATAATCATCATTATCACCATTTTTCAGGTGGTAATTACCCACAAGTTAAGTTAATCATAGGGATACAATTCATATCTGTTACATTGTTCACACATACGCCAAGATCACACATACCCAATAAAATCAATCATCTACACATATACTCTGCCAACAACCATGAAGGGCATGGCAGATGTACTTCCAATTGCATCACAAATCGGGCTTTTTCCTGTTCCATTCACATATGGAGCACAGGAAGAATGATTGCTTAAATGCCTCTGGACATGCTGTAATTAGTTTAATCTTCTTTCCACAATCACTAAGGGAGTAATATCTAGGGGGCTGTAGTACACTAGTAGATTCATACCTCCAGTTGTAGAAACTTTGTAAGTAAGCTTACAAGGAATAGTTTGCATCTATCTTCAAACGTCTGCCAATTCAGTTCCTTTAGCATCTTTGAGACACACTCCCACAGGTCAGACAAAACTGTAACCATTCGTGCTGCTGTTCTTTGAATCCATTCGATATGCCCTGTGAGTGCAATGTGATATGGGTTCTGCACACTTGAGCACTATTCTATGATACGTCCTATGGGTGTTTTGTATGCAGTCTCCATTGTAGACTGCTTCCATTTCCCCAGTATTCTACTAATGAACTGATTTATCTACAACCAAGACAATGTGATCACTAAAATCCTACAATCAGAAGTCTGGGATGGAATACAAACAATTACAAAAAGGATAGATTGCTTCTCACTGTAAAGATGACACATTGGATTGCAGACAAGAGCAACAAAAAGACTGTTACACACTAAGTTTTCTGCCAAACCCTTCTTCAGACAAGGAAGGAAACCACATACATTCACACAAAAAGGCACTTATCACACACACACACACACACATGACAACTATCTCTACCTGCTGTGGCCATATTGCATCTACTGTGTTGAATGAGCAGCAATTGGGATTCGGACGGGGAAGGGGAAAGGATAGCACAATATGGGTAGGGGTAGAAGAGTGCTCTCTGGTGGAGCATGCAGGGACTAAAAGGTGGCAGGACAAGGCTGACAAGGGCAGTGGCAGGAGACTGTGCCAGGAAAAGATGAGTACATGCACTGACAGAGAGCACCGGACAGTGAGTGTGAGCAGATGTGAACTGGGGGGCGGCAATGTAACAAATGGAGTGAAAACTGTTGGGTGATAGGTGTGGGGACAGTACATTGAGGCCAGGATAATTCTAGGAACAGAGTGTTTTAAGGATAACTTCCTTCTGCACAGTTTAGAAAAGCTGTTGGTAAAGGGGAGGATGACCCACATTCTCAAGCAGCCATTAAAAACCACCATGTTATGTTCAACTGCAAGTTGTCCCACAGAATCCACTTTCCTCTTGGCTACAGTTTGGTGGTGCTCATTCATCCTGATGGACGGCTTGTTGGACATCATACAAATATTAAAAGCTGTGCACTGATTGCAACAGAGCTGCTACCTTATATGGTTGCTTTCACAGGTGGTCTGTTCTCTGATGGAGTGAATAAGCCTGTGACATGGCTGGAATAGAAAGTGCTGGGTGGGTAGATTGGGCAGGTCTTTCATCTGAGTCTTCCAATAGAATGTAATCCGTGTGGCAAAGTGCTGGGAATGGGAGAGGCATAGAGATGGTTTAGGATCTTGTGGAGGTAGGGTGGATAACAGCACACCATTTTAAGATGGATGGGAAGAGTCTTGGTTGGGAAGTCTCCCATTTCAGGGCTTGATGATAGATATAAAAAGCCCTGATCAAGGATGTCTTTCAGCTGATCCAGTCTGGAGTGGTGTTGGGTGATGAAGGTGGCGCCCCTCAGTAACTGGTTCTTGAAGGTGGTGGGAAGATTGGGGGCATTTTGTGATATGGCACACCAAGTTTGCAGACTAGTTCTGGGGCAGTGTGTCATTCAAATACTGTCACACACTATGCTAGCCATTGTGGCCCTTGTTGGTACACTTCTCCTCCCTTGCAAGGGGAAGGGCCAGGCATTGCTGTCCTCGTTGCTGTGACTGGCGACACATCCATCTGTGATGGAACAGGCAAAGGTATGAGGAGCTCGCCATCCAAAGAGAAAGATAAGTATAGACGAAAGTGATTGGGATAAGGGAACACTGCTGTCCTGGGTGCCTGGTAGACAGGATCAGCAATGGGAGAGTGGCCATCTTGACATCAGGATCCACACTGAAGGGTGCCAGTTCAGAGAGCAACAGTGGTGGACCGATGAGGAGAAGTGCTAGAGATTGTGACCTGAAAGGAATCCATGCTGCCAGCAGTGAAGACTCAGTGCAGAAGAAGAAGCCAGTACTGGCTGCAAGAAGCAGCAACAGAAAATAGGAAACTGGGGGTGCTGATCAATGGACAGCAGTGGATGAACAGGTGGCCCTGGATAAATAATCAGCATTGCCCCCCAAACCACAGATGACACCTGGCACCATTCCTGGCACAACTGGTTCTGGTGGCATGCTATAGACCAATTGTTGGTGCAAACGTTGAAGCTGAAATACAGTGGAGGCACTGTATTATAAAACCCCTGGTAAAACCAGGTGTGTTGGACACATACTTCAGTGAAACTGGCACTGCTGGGTCTGGTTCAGCAGCATCCTTGGTTGACAGCTGTGCAGGAGCTTGGCAGGGCTCTTATTCCAAATTGGTGTTGTTCTGTATGAGGTTAAGAAAAGTGCAAGAGATTCCTCAATGGGAAAATCTGCCATGCAATTATGCAGCTACGTCTTAAACAGTTAATAAAAATCACTCCAACTACCCATTTGACTGCAGATGGAAAGGAGGCACTGTGATGTGGTGACTCTGGCTGCAAAACACCTAGAAAGATAGAGCCATCAACAGTGCCTTGCCAGTCACATCAGCTGTTGCAGATGGACAATGGAAGACTTAAGGAAAATGAGAGAAAAGGACCAGCAAAATCAACATGGACTCTTTCCCAATGCAGAACAGGAGATGCCCACGGAAAAAAAGTGCTGCAGCACTGCTGGCTACCCCAAACACTTGCAGCAGACCACAAGAAAGTGTTCTGCTTCATGATTGATATCCAGCCAAAACACAGTGGTGTGCCAGCATTTTCATGCGAGAGATCCCCCAGAGACCCTGATGTAATAAACAGAGGGATTTTTGCTGTAGAGCCACTGGAATCACAACAGAGGGAGTAAAGTCATCCATTGACAAGAGAAGAATGCCATCCAAGATAGATGATGACACGATGCATAATAATTCCAAACCAGGTCTGACACATGGTCCATCAGATTGTTGGCTATCCCTGCTGTACCATTCACATGATCTGCCACAGCACAGCATTCACTGTCACAGTATCCAGATGCAACAGTATGGTATCCAATTGAAAACAAAGCAGCTCCTCTTGGTTGAACAAGGGGTTGGGGCTCAATTGGGAACTGGAATAGAGCATCCATATCGGCTCATTGCAATGTGGGAGAAAATAGACCTCATAATTGTGTTGGAAAAATAAAAGAGCCCAATGCTGAATATTTATTTATTTCATATTCCATTAATCTGTATTGTGATAGATCACATGGATGTGGAATGAGTCAAGATTACATAACACAGATATAATACATGTATATGAAATGACAAAAATGCACCAAAAAATGATGAGTAGGCCTGACGGTTAAAATCAAATCAAAGATATAGCTCAAATAACATACATCAATTACTTAACAGGAAAACATAGTACATAGTCTAACTCAAACAGTTAAAGATGAGTTGAAGCAAAACACATTAAAATAAAGTTTTAAGAATATAAATACCTATAGCAATATAGTTTACAAAAAACAATCATTGCTTTATCTGCAGGTACTCATCAAGAGAGTAGAAGGAATTTCCCATTAGGTATTCTCTTAATTTACGTTTAAAAGTAGGTAAGATGTTAATGTGAACTTTAATATCTGAAGGAAGGATGTTGAAAATTTTTGTGGCAGAATAATGAACATCTTTAGGCACAAGACTTAAATTTTTCAGATTTTCTAGGTCATTGTTAGTTCAACTTTCAAGCAGAATAGTGTTATCATCAGCAAAAAGAGTAAATTTACACTTGGTGTCTGTACAAAGTGGGAGATCATTAATGAGTGGGATCATTGATGAAGATAAGAAAAAGCAAAGGTCCCAAGAGGGACCCTTGAGGCACTCCACAAATCATCAGCACCATTAATTATCACCATCTGTTTTCTGTTTTGTAAATATGATTCAATCCACCTACCAATGCTACCTCTAAAGCCATAAGACTTAGCCTTCTGTAAGAGAATGTTGTGGTCTACACAGTCAAAGGCCTTTGACAAGTCACAAAATATTCCAATAGGTGACATTTTACTATTTATTGACACCAAAATTTCATTTGTGAGAGAAAAATAGTTTGCTCATTTGATCTATCTTTGTGGTTGTTAAGATCTTCTACAATTCTTTTATACATTAGTTTCTCCAATACTTTTGAGAAACTATTTAGTAGTGAGTAATATTGGATGATAGTTAGATAATTTGGTTTTGTCACCCTTCCTGAAAAGTGGTTTCACAATGGCAAGCTTTAATCTCTCTGGGACAACACCTTGCTGCATAGACTCACTAAAAATGTGGCACAGGACTTGACATATGTGGTCGCTACAATGCTTTAGAATTTTAGGTGAAATGTTGTCAAAACCTGTAGAATTTTTATTTTTTAAGACCTTGATGGTATATTTAACTTCAGTAATAGTGGCAGGGGCAATACAAATTGTCTCATATGTGTTGGATTAGCTCTTTGTAATAAACACATAGCACCATTTAAGGAACCCCAACATCCTACATGTTCTGCTGCAGTTAAGAAGTGATTGTTGAATATGTTGGATACTGTTACAGGTTTATTAATAACCTGATCATTGCAACTTATCTCTATGGTATTAACATTTTTGTTACTCTTGCCATACTCTCTCTTTATAACAATCTAAACTGTTTTTATTTTGTTCTTGGATTTATCAATTTCATAACTGTTCTTGGATTTATCAATTTCATAACTGCCTCCATCCACACTCAGAAGTGTCCACGACCAGGACCATATGCTTACCATGCTGAAACACAGCAAAACATGGCACAGAATGAAGACTATCTTTGAGCCACACACACACACACACACACACACACACACACACACACACACACACACACACACACACACAAAAAAACTCACAGTCTGCAGACCAAACATAAAGAATTTTGCCTCAAAGTAACAGATGTGAGGGGTGGGTAATAGCAGTCACTCTGAAAATGAACTTAACATACTATCCCATTTTGCCAAGTAATGCCTGAAGTTCTCATATATTAGGCAGATGGGGAAAAGCCATAATGGCAGTGAGGTGCTGTTCCATGAGACACATAACCTGCTGGGAAATTTTAGAACTCACATAAACAACTGAAGGCTGGAAAAAAATTAGACTTGGTGAGGTTACATTTGAGGCCAATGGCCTGCAGAATAGTAAACAAAGAATAGAGGTTATGTATGTGATCCTCCATGGTAGCTCCTGTCATGACGATATCGTCAGAGTACCAGAGGTTGAGAATACCACTCCAGTTGAAATGTTCTTTTTACTTTTCAGTAGAAAAAAAAACACCTATCAAAGTAGTTGACCAGTCTGTGGTGGCAACAGATGTCAGAAAAAGGAATGCTGAAGTTTTAAATTTCACATTTAAGAAATCACTCACACAAGAGGATCTTAAAAACATACCATCATTTGACTGTTGTACAGCCTCTTTCATAAAGGATATGGAAACTGGCATTCATGCTGCAGAGAAGCAACTGAAAGAATTGGAAAAAATAAGTCCTGAGGTCCTGATGGAATCCCGATTCAGTTTTCCAGAGCGACTTTGTGACATTAGCCCCTTACTTAGCATTCATTTATCACAAGTATCTCACTCAGTGGAAAGTCACAAGTGAAAGGAAAAAAGGTTGGTTGACTCCTATATATAAGAAAGGTAAAAGAACTGTCCCTCATAATTACAGACCAATAATTTTATCATCAGTTTGCTGCATAATTCTTGAACACATTCTGAGTTCAAACATAATAAATGTCCTTGAGATACAAATGCTTCCACACACAAATCAGCACCACGAATTTGGAAAGCATTGCTTGGTCAAAATTCAGCTTGCTCTTTTCTCACACAATATCCTACAAACAGGCAGAGTCCATAGTCCTAGATTCCTGGAAAGCATTTAACAAAGTAACCCACTGCAGATTGCTGACAAAGGACCAAGCATACAGTTTTTCTTACAAGATATGTGAGTGTCCTGAGGACTTTTTAACTAATAGAACCCAGTATGTGGTCTTCATAGTAAGTGTTCATAAGGGACAAGTGTATTGTCAGCAGTGCCCCAAGGAGGCATGATAGGACCACTTTCATTATCTGTATACATACCTTCAGATGTTTTGCAATTGTTGTAGTTATCTATAATGAAGTACTCTGAAAGAAGCAACATAAATATTCAGTCAGATCTTGATAAGATTTCAAAGTGGTGCAAATACTGCCAACTTCCTTTAAATGTTCAGAAATGTAAAATTGTGCACTCCACAAAACAAAAAAATGTAACATCCTATGACTATACTATCAATGAGTCACTGACAGAATTAGCCAACTCATACAAATACCAGGATGTAACACTCTGTAAGGATATGAAATGGAATGATCACATAGGCTCAGTTGTGGGTAAAGCAGGTGTCAGACTTTGGTTTATTGGTAGAACACTGGGGAAGTGCAATCAGTCTACAAAGGAGATTGGTTACAAATCACTCATGCAACAGGTTCTAGAATATTGCTCATTTGTGTGGGACCCATACCAAACGGGACTAACAGGAGATAATGAACATACATAGAGAAGGGCAGCATGAATGGTCAAAGGTTTGTTTGATACATGGGAGTGTGTCACAGAGATACTGAAGGAACTGAACTGGAAGATTCCTGAAGACAGACATGAAGTGTCCCAAGAAAGTCTTTTAACAATATTTAAAGAACTAGCTTTAAATGATGAGTCAAGGAATATGCTACAATCACATACAAATCACTCATGTAGGGATCGTGGGGATAAGATAAGAATAATTACTGCACACGCAGAGGCAATCGGACAGTCATTCTTCCTGCACTCCGTATGTGAATGGAACCAGAAGAAACTCTAATAACTGGTACAGTAGGGTGCACTTTCTGCCATGCACTTCACAGTGGTTTGCAGAGTGTAGATATAGATGTAGATAGGCTAAATGACCTGATGGACAGTGTAAGCAGCAATTTACAGCTGTTTGATGATGATGCTTTGGCATGTGGGAAGATATCATCATTGAGTGACTGCAGGAATATGCAAAATGACTTAGACAAAATTTCTAGTTGATGTGATGAATGGTTGCTTGCTCTAAATGTGGGAAACTGCAAGTTAATGAGGATAAGTAGGAAAAACAGTCATGTAACATTTGAATACAGCATTAGTAGGATGCAGCTCAACACAATCACTTTGGTTAAATATCCAGGCATAACAACGTAAAATGATGTAGAATGGTTTGAGCATGTGAGGTTGTTAGTAAAGGCAAATTGTCAACTTCATTTTATTGAGAGAATTTTGGGAATGTGTAGCTCTTCCATAAAGGAGATGGTGTATAGAATGCTAGTGCGACATTCTCTTGAGTACTATTTGAGGTTTGGGATCCCCATAAGGTCAGATTGAAAGAAGACATCAAAGCAATTCAGAGGCGGCCTACTAAGGTTTGATCAGCATGCAGGTACTATTGAAAAGCTTTATGAACTCAAACAGAACTCACTGGAGGGAAAATGATAACCTTTCTGCAAAGTCCTATTGTAGAAATATAGGGAACTGGTATTCGAGGCTGACTGCAGAATGATTCTAATGCTGGCAATGTACATTTCACTTGAGGACAATGAACATAAGATACAAGAAATTAGGGCTCATATAGAGTATTTTAGACGGTTATTTTTCCATCGCTCTGTTTGCAGATGGAACAGTAGAGGAAATGATTATAGTAAGATTAAAATTACTAGACAGTTGATCTCTGACACTACTGTCGTAGTGTTGCCACATCAACTGCCACCAGTGCTATGTTACAGATGACACGGAAACACAGCAGGTCTCTTCACAAATGCTGTTAATGTGTAACATGGAGCAATGTTGGACGTGGCTATCATGAGGTATGAAGGAAATGCTAGATGCTGTGTTGACAGATGATTTTAAGTGGGCAAAGACTGGACTGTGGCACATGACGTGTTTTGTAGCCCTGAATTTAAACCCTGTCATAACCTAACCACAACCTTGTGATGTAAAATGTATCCGTGAAAACAGAGGTAAAAGATCTGCAGCAGACCTAAATTTGTGATCACTTTGTTCATAGTGATTAAAGTTAACTTCTAAGAGCAAAATCAATACAGACAAATTAGATTTTCAGCACTAAAAGCAAATCATAACTTCTCACTGTCGCTGATTAACTGAAACTGTCCTGAAGCTCGCTACAAAAGCTGCCGCATTACCGAACAGATGAGTAATCTTGGTCAGCACTTGATTGCAGATTATAGCTGACACTGGCAGATTCCAAACAGAAAAAGAATAAAAGGAAGAAAAATAAGAACAAATAAAAAAGTTAATAGGATGATGAAAATGACTCAGCAAAGTATTAAAAATAAAAAAGTTTAAAACAATTAATTGAATAAAAACAATATCAACATGTTTTGATTAGATTATAAAATTTAAAAAAAATCACTTTATCTGATGAGATTGAAACCTAAAACCTACTACATGTAAAGTTTGTATGCCAATCATTGCGCAAGTCCACTGGACTCCATGAAATTGTTATGATATATGAGTATGGTGACTCAATTGCAATGATGAATTGCAGCCTTCAAAAATTCAGCTTCATGCAGTGTCATGCAATGTTTATCTAAAGTAAGTCAATCTCTGTGATTATAACAACTACATATATGACACTGAATTGCATCTTCTTTAGTGCTGTGTATGAGCGTGTTTGTGTTTGTTGCAGTTATCATGTATGATGAAATATGAAATAAAAGGGCCAGACCCATGATTCAGGATCCAAATACTTCAAGAAAGGAAGTCAGACAAGGAACTGGAAGTGAAGTGACCAGTTGTTGTGACAGTTTAGCATTAATGAATGGTTCAGGTGTGAGGCTGATTGGAGGAAACCAGTTCCAAGGTGTGAAGTATCAACTATCATGTAATTTTAATTGGACTATAGTAGTGGTACAATGTGCCCTCCATCATGCTGCTTATAGTGGTTTGCAGAGTATGTATGTAAATGTAGATGAAGATGTGGAATACACAGGGGGATAACCTTTGTGATCTGTTCCAGAAACTGAAAGATATCTGGCACATTAATGATCCCAGACATTAGCCACTGTTACTGATAGAGGCCAAAAGGTGTATTGACCACAAGCAACTGTTTCGATGCCTTATCTGGTGGAATCTGTAGGTAGGCTTCAGCCAAGTCAGTTTTTAAAAAAAAGTTATTTGCAGTGAGCTTTGTGAACAATTCTTCCAGGTGAAGTAGGGGGTAAGTGTCCATAACTGCCTGTGCATTAATAGTGACCTTGAAGTTGCTATAGGGTCGAAGTTGACTGGATGGTTTCTTCAGGATCACTAAGAGCATAGGTCATTTACTTGAGGAAATTGGATGAATCACTCCCAATGACATAGAGAAATGCTGTATCAACCAGGGGCCAGATAATATCATGAACATAAAACAAGAAGAAAAAATGACTACCATACAGAACAAAGTAGGCTAAAATTAACAGTCAAAGAACTAAAATTAACAGACAAAGAACCTGTAAATGTTGAATGCATACTGTACAAGAGTTTACCACAGTGATAAGGATAAAAGCCATCTGATTAATATTTGTCCTTACACTTTAAAACTGTACATAGAATAACTCCCAATATGTACAACGTATGAAATATTATTTCATGTCAAAATGCTGATGCTGCTGTCCTCTACTTTTTCTCTGTTTTTCTTGGCAGTGCTAAGTGAAGCCCAAGGGATGGCAGAAAAATGAACTATACTATCATTAGTGCCTTTCATAATTTACTTTTAATTACATCTTTGTGAAAATTCTATAACATGTAATATACTATCTTTTTGTAACTAGTAAATGTATGTTAACAGTCAGATTATAAATGCAATCATACACAAAACTGATATATATCACTGTATTTTCACTATGTATATGTTAGCTTTATTTAAACATGATGTGTCTAATATTGTTGTAAGAAATGATTCGTGGACAAATAAAGAACAAGTCTTCACATTAAGTGATCCAGCTCCATCTTAACCTGGTCACTTAAAGCTGTTGGCACTGGCCACACCCGAAAAAAGTAAGAGTGAATGGAAGGTTTGAGAGTGATGTGTGCATTGAAATTGTTTGCAGAACCTAACCCTGGGGCAAACAAATCCAAAAACTCATAACACAAGCAATCCAGTTCATGATAAGGCACCTGACGTGACACCAGATGCACCGTACCCATGACACAAGAACCAAAAGTAGCAAAGGCATTAAACCCAAATAAATTTTCAGTACTCGCATCATTGACCACCAAGTACACACCAGAATGTACAATTGACTTGTACACTGTATCAGGAATGAGCTGAATAGGAACTGAATGGGAATCTGCTGTTTGTTCTAGCTTACCAATCAATGTTTAACATCTGCCAATAGTGAGGACCCAAGCCTTTTCTATGTCTATGAGTTAAGTAGGGAAATGGCCATTACCAAGTTGACTTGGATATATGGGATTGGGATGCATATGGAGGTATACTGAACAAACTGTCCCACAAATATCTGCACATAAGTAATATATTTACAATACCCTACAATACTCCCAGACTACCTTCTCTACCCAGCGGTTCCTACCCCTGTAACCGACCCCGCTGCAAAACCTGCCCCATGCATCCCCCCACAACCACCTACTCCAGCCCCGCTACTGGCAAATCATACACAATTCAAGGCAGGGCTACGTGTGAAACTACACATGTCATTTATCAACTGACATGCCTGCACTGCACAGCCTTTTACATCGGCATGACAACAACTAAACTGGCTGAGCGCATGAACGGACACAGACGAACTGTCCGCCTAGGAGATGCCCAATACCCAGTAGCGGAGCATGCCCTCCAGCATAATTCTAGGGACCTAGGAACCTGCTACACTGTACGTGCCATTTGGCTTCTCCCACCCAACACCAGTCCCTCTGAACTGCGGAGATGGGAACTTGCACTCCAACACATCCTTTCATCCCGCCATCCCCCTGGACTGAACTTACGTTAAACAACCTCACTCCCATTCACTCTTCAGTCTTCTCCTCTTTCCCTTTCCTCTTTAGCTATTCACGCATCTTTTCATCCTACATAGTTGTGTTTATCTTTATACTATATATCTCTTTACTTCTGTATGCATCCTCTTTGGTTTGAAGCTGGCACAGTACTTAAAGTAGAATATCTTTGGCTTCCCTCTGACAACCATGCCTCCATCCTTGCTACCCTCCCTATTTTCCTTTCCCTGTTGCTTCATAACCTGGGTTGTGAGTAACTGAATCTCCTTTCCCTTCTTCCCTTTCTTTTCCCTCTCTCCTCCCCGATGAAGGAACATTTGTTCCGAAAGCTAGGATCTTAAAATTTCAGTTCTGTTTTATGTATCTATCGGCTGTACTGAGCTGAGGTAAGTACTGGCCAGCCCCTCTATCTCTTTGTTAGTATTTGTTTCACATCTTATATGAGATTTTCCATTAATAATTTAGATTACCTACATGGTCCACATCCTTCATTGTTTTGTCCCTTTGTTAGCTATCACTTACGTCTGTCATCTTAACACTTTCTCTTCTTCAGTGTTTTATATATACATAAATAAATATTTTCGTCACCAACTGTGCTAGTTTCATCTTCCTCCTATTATCTTGTTCCGTTTATAGTCCTCTTCTCTTTTTTATTTATTGATTTATTTATTTATTCAACATTCCATAGTTGTAACGTTCGTTATTCGCTGTTTCCCAGCCAACAATCACTGCCAACAATCTCTTCCACACCTACCAGTATCATCCATTTCTGTCGATTTCTTGTTGCTGGCGATATTTTTGTGCCATTGGCTATCTTTCTCTGCCACAAGAAAATTTTTTTGGGACATTTCTGCGCCACCCGCGATCTTTTTTGCGGCACGCGCGATCTTTTTTGCGGCACGCGCGATCTTTTTTGCGGCACGCGCGATCGCTTTTGTGGCACGCGCGATCGCTTTTGCGGCACCCGCGATCGCTTTTGCGGCATCCGCGATCGCTTTTGCGGCACGCGCGATCTTTTTTCGCCACTCGCTATCTCTGTTTTTGAGCAATGTGTGTTCTTTTCCCCTGATCTGGACATACTTGCTTGGTCTGGTCAACTTTTTCCGTATTTTTCTTATTTAGTGGTCTTCCTTTGGTATTGAACATTACCAACACAATTTCTTTCCTTCTCGTGCTTCCCTCCGTGTTTTATTCCTTCTTATGATTACTATTTCAACTTTAGTTATTTAATTTCCCTACCCACCAGTTACCCACTATGTACCCTAATCCTATACCACATTATTTACATTCATTCCGGAAACATGCATTCACTGTAGCCAAACTGCAATCCCACATACTTTTCCTCCGGTCCTGCTTAACCTTTGGAATTACCCCTAAAGGGCTTACCTTAAAAGTTCCCATCTCCGGGTGCAATTCCTCCTTCCACCAGTCTCTCCTGGACTTCCAGAACCTTCAATCCTAGCCCTTACCCAACTTGTCCTGAATCTCTACACTACTTCATGTAACCACCACTCCCAACAGCTCCTATCTCTCTTCAAAGTCCTCCACCTCTCAAACCCTTGCTTGGAGAACACACTCAGGAACATCATCCTAGAAGCCAGCTGCAAACTTGAGTTCCATGCCACACACCACCTGAAAAAACTATCCACAGTGCTAGTGCAACACCTAAGAAGTGGGGTCCCTCTCCCTATCCCTCACAAACACCAACCACAACAGAACCTTCAACAAACCCCCCTCATAGCCAACAAACCTAGCCTAGCCACCCTACTCAATCTCCCCATCCCAGCACATACCCCACACAGACCAAATCTCAACTATAACCACAGTCAAATGCCACATATCACCAGTCCCAATTCAGTCCTAAACCTCTCATCCAGATCCCTCTCTCCTCCAGAGACATCTGTTCTATCAAAAGGCTTAACCTTTAGCCCCACACCTAAATTCAACCACACTGCCCTGGTTAAAGATCTCCTCTCATTCACCCGGAACCTCAACTGGAAATATCACTTCACTACCCAAACACAGCCCCCAAATACTAGACCCAGTGTTGAACCCAGTCTAGAACAGTTCCGACTGCCTTCTCAAAGGGATCCTCCTCCCCTCCCCCAAAACCATCCCTTGCAGACATTTCAGGAATTCCTCACATCCAGTGTTGCCTCCCAGTCCTTCTTGAAGAACATACCGACAACCCCCAACATCACCCCAGCTGAATCCCGTGCCATTAAGGAGCTGAAAATAGACCGCTCTATTGTCATCCTCCCGGCGGATAAAGGCTCCACAACTGTCGTACTTGACCGTGTGGAGTATGTGGCAGAAGGACTGCGTCAACTCTCTGACACCTCAACCTACAAAACTGTTACCCAGGACCCCATTCCCTCCGTCCAGACTGAGCTGCAAAAAATCCTAAAAATCCAAGGTCCCTCACAAGGCCTCACAACGGCTTCCATAGACTTACTCACTCCACCTGAGCCACGTACCCCTACCTTCTACCTATTACCCAAAATCCACAAAGAGAACCATCCTGGCCGTCCCATTGTGGCAGGTTTCAAAGCCCCAACCGAACGTATCTCAGCTCTGGTAGACCAGCACCTACAACCTATCACCCGCAGACTCCCATCCTACATCAAAGACACAAACCACTTCCTAGAACGCCTCAAATCCATTCCCACTCCTCTCCCACCTGAAACCTTTCTTGTCACCATAGATGCTACATCCCTTTACACAAACATCCCACATACCCATGGTCTCTCTGCCCTTGAGCACTACCTCTCCCAACGCCCACCCAAAGATCTTCCAAAAACATCGTTCCTTATCACACTTACCAACTTCATCCTCACCCATAATTACTTCACTTTTGAGGGCCAGACTTACAAACAAATCAGGGGAACGGCCATGGGAACCAGGATGGCTCCGTCCTATGCCAACCTCTTCATGGGCCGCATGGAGGAGGCTTTCCTGAAGACCCAACAGCTGCTTCCCCTGGCCTGGTATAGGTTTATAGATGACATCTTTGTGGTCTGGACTCATGGTGAAGAAACACTCCTTAATTTCCTCCATAACCTCAACTCCTTTTCGAATCTGAATTTCACCTGGTCCTTCTCCAAAACCCAAGCCACCTTCCTGGATGTTGACCTTCATCTTGTTGAAGCTCACATCCACACCTCTGTCCATATCAAACCCACAAACAAACAACAGTACCTTCACTTTGATAGCTGCCATCCTTTCCACATCAAACGCTCCCTTCCCTACAGCCTAGGTATTCGTGGCAAACGTATCTGCTCCAGTGACGAATCCCTCAACAATTACACCAATAACCTGACCAGTGCTTTCCTCTCCCGCAACTATCCTGCAGACCTTGTCCACAAACAGATTTCCCGAGCAATACACTCCTCCCCATCCAACAACAACGTTCCTACCCCCAGACCACACAGAAGCATCCCCCTTGTCACCCAATATTATCCTGGCCTCGAAAACATCAACAAATTACTCCGCCAGGGATATGACTTTCTCAAGTCAACCCCTGAAATGAGATCATCCCTTGACAAAATTCTCCCCACACCACCCAGAGTTGCCTTTCGTCGCCCCCCTAACCTCCGTAACATCCTTGTTAAACCCTACAATACTCCCAGACTACCTTCTCTACCCAGCGGTTCCTACCCCTGTAACCGACCCCGCTGCAAAACCTGCCCCATGCATCCCCCCACAACCACCTACTCCAGCCCCGCTACTGGCAAATCATACACAATTCAAGGCAGGGCTACGTGTGAAACTACACATGTCATTTATCAACTGACATGCCTGCACTGCACAGCCTTTTACATCGGCATGACAACAACTAAACTGGCTGAGCGCATGAACGGACACAGACGAACTGTCCGCCTAGGAGATGCCCAATACCCAGTAGCGGAGCATGCCCTCCAGCATAATTCTAGGGACCTAGGAACCTGCTACACCGTACGTGCCATTTGGCTTCTCCCACCCAACACCAGTCCCTCTGAACTGCGGAGATGGGAACTTGCACTCCAACACATCCTTTCATCCCGCCATCCCCCTGGACTGAACTTACGTTAAACAACCTCACTCCCATTCACTCTTCAGTCTTCTCCTCTTTCCCTTTCCTCTTTAGCTATTCACGCATCTTTTCATCCTACATAGTTGTGTTTATCTTTATACTATATATCTCTTTACTTCTGTATGCATCCTCTTTGGTTTGAAGCTGGCACAGTACTTAGAGTAGAATATCTTTGGCTTCCCTCTGACAACCATGCCTCCATCCTTGCTACCCTCCCTATTTTCCTTTCCCTGTTGCTTCATAACCTGGGTTGTGAGTAACTGAATCTCCTTTCCCTTCTTCCCTTTCTTTTCCCTCTCTCCTCCCCGATGAAGGAACATTTGTTCCGAAAGCTAGGATCTTAAAATTTCAGTTCTGTTTTATGTATCTATCGGCTGTACTGAGCTGAGGTAAGTACTGGCCAGCCCCTCTATCTCTTTGTTAGTATTTGTTTCATATATTTACATTAGTCAGACACATGTACACAACGCTAGATACAAATGATATGGCTCGGCTGAACGATCTAAAGTCAAAAATTATATAGTTCTTGGTTTGGTCGATATTACCTATTGCCACCACACAGCCCCCCCCCCCCCCCTCCCCCGCAGTACGGAGTACAACAGATGAGTCTTGGGGGGAGACAGTGTGGGCATTGATGCTGTTGGTGCTCATACAAGATGGTAGATGGTAGATGCACGACCGGGGCCTCCATCTCGACTGGGGTAGGTTGCGGAGGTGGAGCGACAGAAGGCAGGTCCACCTGAAAGTCGTTGAGCCAGCGATGATGGGCGATGCGGCAGCCAGCCCATGAGCAGGCGGGCACGATGGTGGATGGCGGGTTGTAGGTGTGGCAAGCTCAGATGCTAACCAAGACCTCTGGTGAAATGAAGGCACGAATTGTCATCCGGTTGTACTCATGAGGGAGGGTGAGGCTATGCTCAACACTGAAGTTTAACTGGTCATTGGGTGGTGAGGCCGTGGTGTCTGTGAGTAGAACGAGAAGTCAGTTGTCGAGAGTTGCAATTGAAATGTCATCCATGCAGTGTGGGGGTACATTGCATAGCAGGGTGACTGTAGTCGGTGAGGCAGCAGCAAAACCCACACAAGGGGTGGAGGCTGACGTATCTGAGAAACCCACAAATGGCAACAGGGAGGCGTTGCATGAAAAAATCAGTGTGATGGCCCAAGGAGAAACGTTGTCAAACTCCACGGCAGGAGGGAGACTGGCTGGAGAGTTGTTAGGAGAATCTGACTGAGCCAGCAGACGGGCGTCGGGGTCCACGAATGCTGGTTTGAGTCGGTGTAACAAAACAGTTTGCGGACAGTCTTCGACGATGATGTTGAAAGTTGTATTTCCTCACCAGAGGACTTTAAAGGGACCAAGATAAGGTGGTTGCACAGGTTGTCGGACCGAATCTGCTCTCAGCATCATGTGGGAGCAAGTGTTGAGAGCGGCTGGCACATATGTGTCCAGCGGGGGATGGCTGATAGGTGGGTGCAGGTGTGCATGTGAAATCCGGAGAGGGGGGAGAAATCTTCAGATAGCTGAGGCTGAATGAGCTCCCCTGGTAGGACGGGGTTCTCCCCGAAAACGAATTCTGAGGTAGTTCCCTGTAAGTCAGGCTTGAAAGTTGAGTGGAGACTGAGGAGCACCCATGGAAGTGCTTTGGACCAGAGACAGTTGTGGCACCTGAGGGTTGTTTTTAGAGTGCGGTGCCACCATTTCACGAACCCATTGCTTTGAAGGTGGTAGGCTGTGGTATGAATTTTCTTTATGCCACAGGTGTTACAGAAATTGGTGAACAGGGAAGACTCGAACTGCCAACCCAGGTTGGTGGTGCTGATCGTCGGACAACCGAACCTAGCAATCCATGAGGAGATGAAACCTTCGGCCATGGTCTCGGCCATGATGTTAGGTAAAGGAACTGCCTCTACCCAGCGGGACATGCGATCGATTGTGGATAGAATATATCAGTGGCCCTCTGACGGTGGAAGAGGACCGATAAGATCAATATGTACATGACGAAATTGTCCTGGAGGGATTTTGAACTTGCCAAGTGGTAGGGTGGTGTGGCGGCCATTTTGTTGCATTGACAGGGGACGCAGCTGTGTGCCCAGGTCTGACAGTCCTTTTTTATATTTTTCCACCTGAAATGCTTGGAGACGAGCCATGTAGTGGCACAGACGCCAGAGTGAGTGAGGTTATGCAGCACATTGAAGGCCTGCCAGCACAGGGGGAGGGGGGGGGGGAGCAATGGGCGTAAGGTACCAGTAGAAGAGTCACACCACTTCATCCACAATGCCAGGGAATTTGCTTTGGTAAACACAAGGGATGTCTGAGCATCTGCGAGGACAGCTTGAGATTCCTCATTGGAGGCTTATAGGGTGGCCAGGTTGGATAAGTCAATGACATGCAAAATAGTATTGATCCGCAAGAAAAAATCTGTGACAGTATTGTCCGTGCCTTTGATGTAGTGAAAGTCAGTTGTGAATCGGGAGACTAGATCAAAGTGGCGGAAACGTCAAGGGGATGGGTCTTTGGGGGGGGGGGGTTGCAGAAAGCATCTGCGAATGGTTTGTGATCCGTGAGGATGAAGAATGAGAGAACCTCCACATTGAGGCGGAAGTGTTTGACAGCCTCGTAGACCACAAGGAGTTCTCTATCGAAAGCAGAGTATTTCTTCTGAGCTGTTGATAGTTTTTTAGAGAAGAAATGGAGAGGGGAAACTGTGTCTGCTTTGCATTGCTGTAGTACTGAGCAAGATACACCTGGAAAGTTACAGCGAGTTTGGGAAGAAATTGACTTCCAATGAGATGTGTGCAGGATAAACAATGGAAGCCATATACAACATCTTTAGTTTAAGGTAAAATTACTTCACGTGTTTATACACAAATTAACACTAAACCCAACTCTATATCTCCTTTCAATACATTTATATGAATTTTTAAAGTTGTACAGGCCTTTTTGAAACACCCTGTATTTAACTTATTTACGAGAACACTTCGCTGAAAGTACATAAAATAAGCTAACATTTTTATCTTTATTTCAACACAACACAACGCAACATAATAAGAGATCCTTTCTAGATTAAAACTCATTCTGAAAAGCTTCATGATCAGTTTATCTATGAGGGCAGTTGGAAAAGTTGGTGGAATCACCACCAGCACATTAAGATTCCCACGTAATAATAGGATATCCTGTATGAGCACACACACGATGCATCAGTGTTCTGGGGAGAGATCTGTGGTGTGGATGTCTTTCTGTTGTTCCATGCACTGATTCGTGAAGACAGAAAAAACTGAGATTTGAGCAGTGTCTGAGTACTTCGAAAAAGAAAGATACGAAAGCAAAAGAAATTCACACCAATTTTTGGAACCCACTGTGGGACTCTGCTCCTATATATTCACCTGTCACCAAAAGGACAAATGAGTCTAAATTTTGTCAGAAGAGCTTAGATGATGATCTGCACAGTGTTCAGCCAAGATGTACCACTACCCCATGGATTATTTTAAAAGTGCATGAAATGGTCAAGGACTATTGCCATCTGAAAGTGTGAGAAATTGCTGAAGTCGTGTGGATGTCATCTGAATGGGCATTTTTGTGTCATGTCATCACTGCAGGCTTGTATCATGGGAAGCAAGAAGAGGATGTTGTTGGTGGCTGGTATCCTCTTACTACAATACAACAGCAAGCATATACTAATAGGGCTCTTTATTAACCAGAAAAAAAAAGTTACTTATCTTAAGATAGTCCATGTGGTACAAGCTCTTCTGTAATCACCCACATTAGCCTCAATACTGGTGAAGTATAAGTCTGCTACTCTGGTTGCTAGGTACTGACTGACTCTGAGCTAGAGGCTGAGCTAACTGTGACTGCGACTCCCATGGGCTGCAACTGATGACTTGACTCATTGACTCATTAGATGACTGACTGGGGCCTCTTGGCCTCTCTCCCAATAGGCTCATTGCTTGTGGCTACTATCAATCTTCTTGGAACCTCTTTGCTGACTGGTGTACTGGCGACAGCTTATGCTAGCACAGGCATTGTTGTTGTTGTTGTGGTCTTCAGTCCTGAGACTGGTTTGATGCAGCTCTCCATGCTACTCTATCCTGTGCAAACTTCTTCATCTCCCAGTACCTACTGCAACCTACAGCCTTCTGAATCTGCTTAGTGTATTCATCTCTTGGTCTCCCTCTGCGATTTTTACCCTCCACGCTGCCCTCCAATGCTAAATTTGTGATCCCTTGATGCCTCAAAACATGTCCTACCAACCGATCCCTTCTTCTAGTCAAGTTGTGCCACAAACTTCTCTTCTCCCCAATCCTATTCAATACCTCCTCATTAGTTACGTGATCTACCCACCTTATCTTCAGCATTCTTCTGTAGCACCACATTTCGAAAGCTTCTATTCTCTTCTTGTCCAAACTGGTTATCGTCCATGTTTCACTTCCATACATGGCTACACTCCATACAAATACTTTCACAAACGACTTCTTGACACTTAAATCTATACTCGATGTTAACAAATTTCTCTTCTTCAGAAACGATTTCCTTGCCATTGCCAGTCTACATTTTATATCCTCTCTACTTCGACCATCATCAGTTATTTTACTCCCTAAATAGCAAAACTCCTTTACTACTTTAAGTGTCTCATTTCCTAATCTAATCCCCTCAGCATCACCCAATTTAATTTGAGTACATTCCATTATCCTCGTTTTGCTTTTGTTGATGTTCATCTTATATCCTCCTTTCAAGACACTGTCCATTCCGTTCAACTGCTCTTCCAAGTCCTTTGCTGTCTCTGACAGAATTACAATGTCATCGGCAAACCTCAAAGTTTTTACTTCTTCTCCATGAATTTTAATACCTACTCCGAATTTTTCTTTTGTTTCCTTTACTGCTTGCTCAATATACAGATTGAATAACATCGGGGAGAGGCTACAACCCTGTCTCACTCCTTTCCCAACCACTGCTTCCCTTTCATGCCCCTCGACTCTTATAACTGCCATCTGGTTTCTGTACAAATTGTAAATAGCCTTTCGCTCCCTGTATTTTACCCCTGCCACCTTCAGAATTTGAAAGAGAGTATTCCAATCAACACTGTCAAAAGCTTTCTCTAAGTCTACAAATGCTAGAAACGTAGGTTTGCCTTTTCTTAATCTTTCTTCTAAGATAAGTCGTAAGGTCAGTATTGCCTCACGTGTTCCAACATTTCTACGGAATCCAAACTGATCTTCCCCGAGGTCCGCTTCTACCAGTTTTTCCATTCGTCTGTAAAGAATTCGTGTTAGTATTTTGCAGTTGTGACTTATTAAACTGATAGTTCAGTAATTTTCACATCTGTCAACACCTGCTTTCTTTGGTATTGGAATTATTATATTCTTCTTGAAGTCTGTGGGTATTTCGCCTGTCTCATACATATTGCTCACCAGATGGTAGAGTTTTGTCATGACTGGCTCTCCCAAGGCCATCAGTAGTTCTAATGGAATGTTGTCTACTCCCGGGGCCTTGTTTCGACTCAGGTCTTTCAGTGCTCTGTCAAACTCTTCACGCAGTATCTTATCTCCCATTTCATCTTCATCTACATCCTCTTCCATTTCCATAATATTGTCCTCAAGTACATCGCCCTTGTATAAACCCTCTATATACTCCTTCCACCTTCCTGCCTTCCCTTCTTTGCTTAGAACTGGGTTGCCATCTGAGCTCTTGATATTCATACAAGTGGTTCTCTTCTCTCCAAAGGTCTCTTTAATTTTCCTGTAGGCAGTATCTATCTTACCCCTAGTGAGACAAGCCTCTACATCCTTACATTTGTCCTCTAGCCATCCCTGCTTAGCCATTTTGCACTTTCTGTCTATCTCATTTTTGCGACGTTTGTATTCCCTTTTGCCTACTTCATTTACTGCGTTTTTATATTTTCTCCTTTCATCAATTAAATTCAATATTTCTTCTGTTACCCAAGGATTTCTATTAGCCCTCGTCTTTTTACCTACTTGATCCTCTGCTGCCTTCACTACTTCATCCCTCAGAGCTACCCATTCTTCTTCTACTGTATTTCTTTCCCCCATTCCTGTCAATTGTTCCCTTATGCTCTCCCTGCAACTCTCTACAACCTCTGGTTCTTTCAGTTTATCCAGGTCCCATCTCCTTAAATTCCCACCTTTTTGCAGTTTCTTCAGTTTCAATCTGCAGTTCATAACCAATAGATTGTGGTCAGAATCCACATCTGCCCCTGGAAATGTCTTACAATTTAAAACCTGGTTCCTAAATCTCTGTCTTACCATTATATAATCTATCAGATACCTATTAGTATCTCCAGGATTCTTCCAGGTATACAACCTTCTTTTATGATTCTTGAACCAAGTGTTAGCTATGATTAAGGTATGCTCAGTGCAAAATTCTACAAGGCGGCTTCCTCTTTCATTTCTTCCCCCCAATCCATATTCACCTACTATGTTTCCTTCTCTCCCTTTTCCTACTGACGAATTCCAGTCACCCATGACTATTAAATTTTCGTCTCCCTTCACTACCTGAATAATTTCTTTTATCTCGTCATACATTTCATCAATTTCTTCATCATCTGCAGAGCTAGTTGGCATATAAACTTGTACTACTGTAGTAGGCATGGACTTTGTGTCTATCTTGGCCACAATAATGCGTTCACTATGCTGTTTGTAGTAGCTAACCCGCACTCCTATTCTTTTATTCATTATTAAACCTACTCCTGCATTACCCCTATTTGATTTTGTATAGATAACCCTGTATTCACCTGACCAAAAGTCTTGTTCCTCCTGCCACCGAACTTCACTAATTCCCACTATATCTAACTTTAACCTATCCATTTCCCTTTTTAAATTTTCTAACCTACCTGCCCGATTAAGGGATCTGACATTCCACGTTCCGATCCGTAGAATGTCAGTTTTCTTTCTCCTGATAACGACGTCCTCTTGAGTAGCCCCGCCCGGAGATCCGAATGGGGGACTATTTTACCTCCGGAATATTTTACCTAAGAGGACACCATCATCATTTAATCATACAGTAAAGCTGCATGTCCTCGGGAAAAATCACGGCTGTAGTTTCCCCTTGCTTTCAGCCGTTCGCCGCAGTACCAGCACAGCAAGGCCGTTTTGGTTAATGTTACAAGGCCAGATCAGTTAATCATCCAGACTGTTGCCCCTGCAACTACTGAAAAGGCTGCTGCCCCTCTCCAGGAACCACATGTTTGTCTGGCCTCTCAACAGATACCCCTCCGTTGTGTTGCACCTACGGTTCGGCCATCTGTATCGCTGAGGCACGCAAGCCTCCCCAGCAACGGCAAGGTCCATGGTTCATGGGGGAAGCACAGGCATATCATATTTTAATAATGGAACTGACATGAGAATATTATCTGCTAGATGGATACTGCAACTCTTAATGCTGGATCAGGAATGCATCAAAATGGAAATTAACTATGTCTGATCCATTTTCAGAGCAACCAACAAGATTTTTTGTACCAGTTTGTAACCACAGATGAAACTTGGGTCCACTAATGGATGCAAGGGACAAAACAAGTCAGAGCTGTGTAAACATGTTGATTCACTATCAGCAAAGGAAGCAAAAGCAATACAGTGAGTAAGAAAGGTCAGGGCATCAGTTTTCTGGGATGCAAAAAGGATTCTGCTGACAGATTATCTGTTTTGCTCATCAGTTACATAGCCACACTATGCTAATCTCCTGGACCAAATATAGTAAAATATATACAAAAAATAGGTTTGGCAAGGAAGAAAGTCATATTTCATGCAAACCCACAAACAGGTGTCATTATCAGAGAAAAAATACACATACTAAGAGCCAAATGTTGTCACACCCACATTATTTGCCTGATTGGGCTCCATCGGACTTCCATTTCTCCCCCAAGCTCAAAATTTTCCTCAGTGGACAGGGATTCTCTTCAAACGAAGAACTGACAGACAAAGTTGATGGGTATTTTGAAGTCCTGGAGGAACCTCATTTTCGAGTTGAGATAAAGGCATTGGAACATTGCTGGACCAAGTGCATTAGTGTACATGGAGACTACACTGAAAAATAAAAAAAAATCACTGAATGAAGACAATTATTTATATTCCATTCTGAGAACTTTCTGAACTATTCATTTTTGTGTTGAATCCCTTGTAACTTCTCATTCAATTAGATCCAAAGGATGTTACCCAGGTTGTTTCTTTTAGTGTATGACAGTTAATGTGAGGCAGTGTTCACAATCTTTAATATTACTCACCTGCATTTTCTCATTAATATGGCTTCTTTTTTTGTCTGTGATAAACAAACAGATAATTAGAACATTTTAGAGAACCAAAGCAACACTTTAAATGTTTAGAAATCACTTAATGCATGTTATTTTCATAAAATACTCTCATGATAATCAGCTTTCCAGTAAGATTATCCATTATTGTTACAAAATAGTAAGAAATGTACAAAGACTTATAGTAGTCTAACATAAATACTGAAGTGGCAGTACTGTTAAACATAATTAAGTGAAATAGCGACTCATGGAACTTTACTTAGTGAATGCTCAGCTATAGTCAAACTGGCATAAGAAAATCCCTGACATATGACAACACTGCTGCCAGCTTTCAATGGTGAAGCACAAAAGGCTGCAGGCAAAAACAGCCATCAATAGAACTGTGACAACACTGAGGCATTACCATAGAGATGTTTACAAAATCTTATCACATGATTGGCTGAGGTCGGCAGGTGAAGCTGCTGTGCCCAGCCCACTGCAATGGTCAGGGATCAATGTGTACTGACTTCGCTATAGGACTGACTTTACAGAACACTATTTACTGGAGGCTAAACAGAGACTGACTCATCCCAAATGAACTTGAGTGTATCATACTACTGATTGTCTACAACATTGTACATAATGCCTATTAACAACTTGGGTGGGAACATTTTTACTAAATGTTAAAATAGAGAGCAATTACATATTCAACAACAACACAAAACACAGCAATGATCGGTAATATTTAAACACATTTGGCAATTAAGCTACTTTGATTCATCAGCAGTAGTTTACTCTTTAAATGCCTTCTATAGAAGTTGCTATTTCATAATGGAATTTTAATCTCACACATTTATTCCTGCTTTCTAGTAAATTCCATTATGATTTTTCTAGAAATCTAAATTTTATATTTGATATAGTTCATTAACTAACTTTTTTCTAGTAAAGTTATGCAGTTTTTAATGGAGAAAATTTTATGCTACAGAACAATAATAGCAGGTATTTGAAAATTTTGCATTTTAAAATTGGAAAGATTTAGCAACATTTTTGAGTACTAATTTCTCTGCATTACAAAATTTAGAAACAACGCAATATGATATTTCCTTAATAGAGATTCAGATCTTTCAAATTCGGTATGTCAATCCTAAAACAAACAATTACTAGTAGGTATAAGATTTGTTTGCGCACATATATTCAATGAAACTAAAATTCTGAATCTTATCTTAAATAAAATGTTTCATATAAAATATTTCTACCATTGTCATTAGCCAAGGCTCAGTTACAACAATATCAGTAAAAGGCAAAAAATAATGCTTGTAATAAATGTTAATACTTCCTGTGCATATTACACATGTCTAACACAAATATAAGAAAGAAAAAATGCTGTTTATAATAAGAAGGTTATCAGAGCAACCAGAAATATTCCAACTTGTTACATTTCAGGCCTTGATTATTAACACATTTGACATCAATGAACATGGCAGTTCTTGAACTACCCTTTGAACTCCCTGGAAGATCATCAAAGGGCAAAAGTGGGCCCAGTATTGATCTACATCTCCACGTACATACATACTCTCTGTGCTACTATATGGTGTGTGGCAGAGGGTACCTTGTAGTGCTACTAGTCAATTCTTTTCTGTTCCACTCACAAATAAAGTGAGGGAAAAATAACTATCTATATGCCTCTATACATATCCTAATTTTTCTTATCTCATCTTACCTTCATTGTCTCTATGCGAAATTTATGTTGGTGACAGTAGAATTGTTCTGCAGTCAACTTCAAATTTAAGTTCTCTACATTTTTTCAATAGCGTTTTGAAAAAAAAAAAAAAAAAAAAAAGATCACCAAGAAAATGGATGAAAACTGCACACTAATTTGCACATACCAGACTGAAGTGAGAGATTGTAACCACGATCATGTAACAAATATTTGGATCTGAAAACATGTTCATGATCTCTGGCTTACAGAATGCTGCTCGGACATGGCAGCAGTGTATCAATTCAGTTCTGCAAGGAATACCATTTTCTTCTGCATACCTGGATGATATTCTCATCTTTTTTGCCACTGAGGAATAACATCACCAACACCTAATTGAAGTGTGCAAGCGTTTAGAGCAGTGTGGTGTGGTTTTGAACAGGGTTTAACATGTGGTCAGGCTATCTGAGATCACCTTCCTGGGCCACTGAACTTTTTCTACAGGCTCCCTGCCATTACCAGAGAAGGTTGAAGCCATTCTGCACATACCAAAGCCAAACATGATTAAGGAATTATGCTGGTTTCTTGGGATATTGAACTGTTATCATTGACATCTATTTGTGTTCAGCAGAATTACAACAACCGTTACCTGCAGCACTACCTGGCCTGAAAGTTATAAACAATACCCCTGTTCACTGGACTGATGTGATGAGCTCCATGTTTGAAGCCACAAAACAGAATATGATGAACACTGCACTTCTTGTGCACTCCAAGTTGAATGCACACTTAGCATTACTGGTGGATGCAAGTCTGTTGGTTATTGGTTCAGTGCTGCAACCATGGTCAGATGATTCATGACAGCCATTTGCATACTATTCATACAAGGTCTCACCATCACAACAGTGAGCATTTTGCTGTGTACAACATAGCTAAGTACTTTCGATCATAATTAGAAGAAATAGTATTTGCCATCTACACTGATCATAAGCCACTGACATACACATTCAAGAAGAACATTACAAGATATGAAGAACAGACATTTGGGAAGAATGAGATGTTCACCTGCCAATGAAAGTATTGATGCAGTGATCCAGGTATACACACAATCACGAATAAATCTGCAAGGCAATGCTCTCGTGAGACTGCGACCTGCAAATGCAGTGTTCATAGAATTCACTGGGTTCGGAAATTTAAGCTTGACATTCGATGAATTTTCCAAGCTCATAATGAGGATGATCCCAATAGGTGAAGTGAATTTTGTGATTGGTTCATTAACAGATGCGAAGAATCCACAATCTAATTCTTTGGTCAGATGAAATGACCTTTAAATTTAGTGGAACAATTAACTACCATAACTGCGTGTACTGAGCCAGTGAGAACCCATACATAACAGAGGAAAGGCGTGTTAATCTACCAGGAGTATTGAGTCTAGTGTGGATTGTCTTCTGAAAGGTTAATTAGGCTGTACTACTTTGAAAACACTGTTACAGGTGATTCTTACTTAGAAATGTTGCATATGATATCTCCTGGTCTCAATGACTTTTATGAAAATGAAGATTATTGCTTTCAACAGAATGGTGCACCACATCACTTTCACATTGATGTGAGGGCATATGTCAGTTGTACATTCCCTGCAAGATGGATAGGACAAAGAGGGAGTGTGGAGTTTCCAGCTAGATCTTCTAAGTACTCTAGACTTGTATCTGTGGGGTACTCTCAAGAACACAGTTTACACTGCAAGACCACAAACACTGGATGATGTTAGAGAGCAAATTGAGGAGGCCTGTAATGCTATTAAATTAGGAACAATACAGTTGGCATGTCTCTCTGTTCTAAGTCATTGTTGATGGTGTATTGTGACTGAAGGAGGCCATTTTGAACATTTACCATCTTTAGTTGGACCTTAAGGAACACCACAAACATTCTACTGTACTTGTATCTCCTTTAATTAAAGAGATATTCAGTTTCAAAGAGTGTATACATTATTTTGGGATACCTTGTATATGTAGCCCACTGTCCATCTGAATGTTTGTTAGAATATCATGTAAAATTTTAAGGTGATCTGCAAGAACATTTTGAGATTTTTTGGTAACAGCATTTCCCCTTTATATATTACTTATTTTTATATGTTATGTATATTTAAAAAATTTGCACATGAATACACATGTGTATTTATATGCAATGTTGTGTCAAAATTTCTAAGCAAATGACAGACAGTTTTTCAAGTTTTGGAATTACAATCTTATGCAGGCTGAATTTTTATATACAAAGTTTGTAATTAAGCGTAAAGAGCATAAAGAACCAAGCATCTTCAAAATTAAACTGACGGAACCAATCACCTACAGATGCTACATAAAGTGAAGGCATGTTTGCAGGTGAATTCATACACCCAGTGTAAATTAAAATTGGAAAAGGGAACAGAGTTCTTTGTCACATGATCTAGGTGCTAGTCAAGTGGTATAACACTTTTTGCTTGTTAACTTCTTTAGCAGAATTTATAGTCTATGCCTTCAAAGACCTTGGACAGGTCTTACACTGTTCGTATGATACAGTAACTCTTTTTCTGAGGTAGCAAGTACCAGTTTTATAAGACCCAGTGGAGTTAATTCCATACTTCATAAACTGAACTTTAAGCATTCTGACCTATTTGAAGCCTCTTAAGTCTTGTGGAATTTCTTCTTTGATCTTCCTCCTATCATTATTTGATATGGTATTTTTGGTATTATTTTGATATGATATTGAAAAAATTGTACACAACGCTAAAATATACTATTTCATTCTGTTCACATTTAATGACACCAAACAAATTCTGATGATCAGCTTGCTTGTGTGTGTTAACATTAATTTCTTGAGACATATCGCAAAGCTACATGGATTATAAGCAGTTGCACAAATTTAATTAATAGTAAAACATTTTTGTTTAGAAGTTTATAAACTGACTAACTATTGAAGTTTATTGTTGGATGCTCATTACAGAGTGAATGGAACAGGCAACAGGGGTGTGTACCTAGTTACAGGATGCAAGCGGTCAGGTCCTAGAGGAAGGATTAAGAAAATCATTTGTTATTATTAAGTACCTCTCCCAAATATTTATTAACCAGCAAGAAAATCATATCCTAAGCAATAACAAGGTACAACCACCAATGTTTTCTATTATAAGAGAAAAAATATTAAAGATAAGTTTTAAGTGAAATTTCTAAACTCCAAAAACCAGAAGTTAAACAATTTAGACATACTTCAGAATTTTATATGAATTACAAAAGATCAAGCATGTTAAATATTAATAATTCACAACTGACCAGCCTGATGTCAGATCGAGGCACAAGCTCATGGCGGCACAACAGGCCCCAGAGCTCAAGCCCCAGCCCCTGGCAACAAGCCAATCAAGAGTAATTGACCACAATAAACAGAAGGAGACAGGATGTGGCTCTGTCCTTGACCAGAAAACCAAAGGAAGAATTGACCTAGTGTCCAATAAAATCCCATGGTGAGACTAGGGCAACCTGAGCCACGATCCGTAGGCTTCACCAAATCGCACTGACTTCTCCAGGAGGAACCATGAAACCATGCAAACTAGCACAGCCAGGACAGGGGTAGCCCTGTTAAGCACAACATGTCAACAACTGCACCATTCTGTGCAATAAATGCTGGCTCATGACGCTTGCACCAGAATTGCCAACTGCTCTCCAAGAAGCACATACACTCCTCCGGACACCACTACCAACCCACGTCAGCTTTGATCACCTACATCTCACTCACTCCATTCCTTTTTCCCTACCACACAAAGAAATCGAACACTGTCGAACTGGGAAAGAAAGTGCTCAACTAGCCGGGCACGAACTATCGACCTCGCAGCATGGCTCAGTGATTAACAGACAACTGTACTAGCCGCGTGTTAAATTACATGGTGAAAACCAAACACTGAACGTAAGATGTGAACTCCTTGATGAGTAGTTACTGACTCACTATCATTTTAACTAACAGGCAATGACTGACTATTGCTTAGTGTTTGGTGCCTACATGAAGATACAAGTAGTGTTGAAATGACAAGATATTAAAATGCTAAGCTGTACTGTAGTGGACACAGCACCATTCCAGTGGTGCTCACTGGCGAAATGTGAATTTCATAATGACATGTCGAGCCCCTGCTTAGTGACAGAGAGCATGCAGTGAGTATGGGCTGTGGAGTAGCAAGGCCCTCATGAGCAGTATGACACCTGGGCAGGTGACTGGGTTGATGACTGTTGCCAGAGAGAGTGAAAGCCATAACTTGGATGACACAATTGAAAGTCTTTTCAAACTACTCATGAGGAACTTTAAGAAGAAACTTCTTTAATTAGATGCTAAAGGCAGCTGTTGAGATTGCACAGTGGCAAATTTGTATTTCCTATATTTTGGTACTGATGCCAACAACAGCCTTGGTGTGACTTTTAAATTTTGGTCATTGTGCCTAATTGTTGTGCATAAGTAGCAGCACTTTAAATTGAGATAATAGGCAGCAACATCTGTGCTCTCTCTCTCTCTCTCTCTTTTCTAATTTGGGCAGTGCATCTAAAAAACTTAGTTTGTGTTGTTTTAAACTGTACCAACTGGAGGTAATGCCCATGTTGATTCTGTGAAACTTAGTGCATGGTACCTAAAAATTATTGTGATAGGTTTTTTGTCTAAGAAATGTTGTTAAGAATAATCCTCTTAATCAACCAGTCATTCCACATTCCTGTCACTCTGTTACAGAGTGTGGTTTGCTTTCATTATGTTGGTTAATCTTAATTAGCAGTCAGATTCATCTACACAAATTTGAAACACACATCCTGGCCAAAATATTTGCTTGTTTCACAATTGGTGACAGAAAGGTGCCTGGAGTCAGTGACCTGAGTGAGGATGAGTGGCAATATGAATTTAGAATTAGGGAATATGACAACCTTGGGAGTATAGCTGAGCAAGTGTGAATGTTGAAAGAAGTATTATACCTCTCTGTAGTCATAATACAGACACATCAAAAGTGGTGATCGAGGCCACTGCCACTACTGAACAGCGTAAGATGTTTTTAAGTATGTGAAGCCTCCTGTGCACAAGTAAAGCATTTTCAGGCTCAGATAATGCATTATTTGAATAGGTAATGTAATTTGCATTGCGTCAATGATAGTGCTCAAGTTGGTAAACAAACAGTCCAATTGCAGGAACAAGCTTCTGCCCTTTCTGAACGTATTGAAGAAATGTCTGCTCTGAAGCATGAGGGAAATTAGAAGTGAAGTGCTTGTAAACTATTGGAGGGCAAACTGAATATTGTTATCATATCAGTAGGAGAGTTTTGATAGGCAGCAAGGGGGCACAATACACGAAGAGTGTGGTGATATGCTTTCTACGTAACCTAATCCCTAACTTGGCTTGTCCCAAAGAGAATAGGAAATTGTCAATGGATACCTTCGAGCAAATGCAATACCTACTGTGAGTCCTAGTTGAATTACAAAAATGAGGTGAAAATTGTGGCTTGGGAGGACAACAGTTTTGTAAGCTGGTATATCCAAGTGTACAGGGCAGCTAATGCATCATGTGAGGTGCAGTATAATCTCAGTGAATTGTGGGAGTATTTGTGTAAGGAAGTGATACTCCATGGCATCACAGGAGTTAGTGTAAAAGCACTATTTTGGAAACAACAAATTGGAAAGCCATTAGCAGGGCATGTGTGAAATACAGGTGAGCAATAAAGGTGTTATGTTTACTATTTTATGAAGCTGAGCTTGTAAGCAATAATCTTGAATAGTTAAGTCCAGAGAGCAAGTCTAGGTTGCTGTCTGTGTTGAGACCACAGTCATTCAAGGATTTACAAAGTGTATTGTGGCAGCTGTACAGCTTCTGTTATGCAGACATTAAGTGAAAGGCAGACCAGGGTATGGGACTCAAAAGTACTGAAGAGAGGTGAAAAAGGTTACCTTACAGATAACAGAACACTGCATAAGTGCTTTAGATGTGGGAGTGCTGACCATTTTGTATGATAATATCTAGGCATCCAGACAAAGAACAGGATACTGACTGACTAGAGATGAGGAACAGGGACAAGGTTAGAGTGAACAGACTCTTTGCATGTAATAGGATAGTGGTTTCCTCTACTGCTCCTGTTCCATTTATTTGTCATAGTTTCAATAAAGAACCAGTTTGTGCCCTTTCAACACAGAAATCACATTATCAGTAATTAGTGAAGAATGATACCACAGGTAGCAGACACCTTGTCATTTTCCCCCACTGACTCCTACAGTCTCCTGATACCCCTGTCTCTGGCAGTCTATGTCCACTCATCACTACACTCATTCGTGTCTCTCCCTCAAACAGTCAACACATTGGCTTTTGCTTATTAACTTATGCAACTGTCCATCTGTCTTCTATATTTTGTAAAACATTCATTTAAAATTTCACATGTGTCAATATTTTAATTAATCATCACATCAGCTTTTTATATTTTAACTTATGCAAGTAACTATCTGTCTTTTTACTGTGTCAGACATTCATTTTGTCAACTGCCATGTCCAATTTTTTACTGTGTTTCAGAATTTTTATCTGATATGGCTGAAGAGCAGCAACTATTATCTGCTAACAGCCCATCCTCGCTCATATGGGAAAAGAGGAATGAAATGACAATAAAGGAAAAAAGAAAAAGATGTGAGCCAGCAGAGGTGCACATGCAAGTCTCACTGCCTAAAGCTAGCTTCAGTTGTGGCAGAAAAATATGCACATGGCATATAACAAACAGAGCTGTGGACACAAATCTCTCATAGCTCAGCAAAGCTGTGGAGTCATTGCTTTGGATCCATCCACAGTGTTTTATCAATAGTGTAACCTAATTATCATATTAGTTCTATGCGTTTGAAATAAATGTAAGGGTTTGATCTAGATATTGTTGAACACATGTGTGGTTATAATTACATAATGTTTCATTACAGCAGTTGTTACTATAAAGCAGAGCTTCAGTTGCTTTCCCTGAATGCAAGCCTTTGTCTATCTATGCTCCATGTATAGATCAATGCTACTGGGTGCCTATCTGTTCATGCATGGTCCACTATTCTTTTCAACTTGAACCATAGTTCCTCTAAATGCTCCTATACAAAACTAAAAGTTTTGAGTTCCTCATTGAGATATGACACTATTGGTTCTTTATCTGGTTTACTGAACACACAAATCTTTCTGCTTGTTTCAGTTGCACTTTGTGCTTTGGTGATTATTGTTGTTACAATTGCTGATACCAGTTTTAATGTGAACATTCTCACAGAGATCAGATCTATTTTTTGCCATTAGATCTAATACATTTCAGTCATGAGTGGGAATCTGAACCATCTGTTCTAAGTAGGTTCCAGAGAATGTTTGCTAATGTTTGACAAGAAGTCTTGTTATGCCAATCACTAGCAAAACTGTCAGTATCCCAAATGACTGATGGATTAGTGAAATCTCCTCTAGTGATTAAAATATGATTGTAGACTTTACATACTTGCAAACTGAGGTTTTCTCTAAAGTGATTGGTTACATCAAGAGGTGATTCTAGTGGTAAATAGAAAGATACAATTATAATTTTCTGCCCACCCCTGATACTGAGTCTTGTCCGAAAAATTTCTTATGCAGTTTCAATTTCAATATCATTCGATTTGAGCTTCTTGTCTGCTGCAACAAACACACCACCTCCATTTACCATCTTTTTATGCATGTATGGGAATTTCGAGAGCTTTGAGAGGTCAAAACCCTCTTATGTCTTTGGTGAGAAAAAGCAGAGACACCCAGTGGATTCTTGATGTTGTAACGGTGTGGAAGCTCTTTAAATTCACTCTAGGCAGTTAAACAATTCATGTATAATTATGCTGTGCATAATTCAGGAATGGTTATAGTATGCCTTGGTACCCTCCCTACCTCCACATTCGTGACCCCATGTTTCCCTCTGAACACACAACATTTTGCTGTTTGATGATATTGGTCAGATCACACTGTGACAATGTGGCCAACACATTCTACAGCAACCACCACACTGGTGCCAGATTACATCAGCAACATGCGTACAGTGTATGAAGAGCCATGACATTTTTGTGCTAAGCACATACTGAAAACTGAGAGTCTTGTAAATCTCCACAGTGACCACTTGGGGAGTAAACAGTGTCAGTAACAACTCTCAACAATAGATTTATTATTAGACTTTTACATGAATAACCCGACAGACAGTGCTTCGAATCAGCATACAACACGTGTGACTCTCTTGCCTTCCACGTCCTCTGCACCTGTACTGGATACGAGCACCTGCACTCCATATCAACATGACCCAATGTGTCAAGGGAAAAAATCGGCAACCATCTTGTTGTGCTCTGTGGTTATTACACAGTGCCCTGGTTATTACACAGTGCCGTGGATAATGTTCACTTGGACAGTTCAGCAAATCAGTACACCATCAAACACAATTCTCACACCACTGTCTTACCACCCGCTACTGCACTGTACTGTGCTTGGATCCAAACAATCACATCCCATTATCACCCAACCAGTTGTGTATTATAGATCACCATCAGCCGGGCTACACTACACACAACTGAGCCCCGACCATGTCCCCACAAACAGTTTAACATGTCAGTATCTACCACAAAACAATGCAACTGCTGGTTCTGTGCCATCCACATCTACTGCATTGCATTCTTGATATGAGCACCCACATTCCACTTCACCACAACTAGCTGTGCAGCAGTTTTACTGACCAGCAACTATCCTATCCCATGAAATGAATGCAGATTGGTGTGCACAAGTCAGTTGTCTCACAATCAGTGCTACACAAGCTCAAACCTCTCTGCATAACATTCTCACTAGGCTCACCTCACCTGTGTGCCGTGACCTTGCACTGCTGCACATCGTAATGCCACACTGAACTCCCCTATCTGGGTGTGGGTCCCACAAGTTTCATCTTTGAAAGAGAGTTAACTGTCACAAGCTGCCACCATTTGACAGAGACTGCCAAATACTGTTGTTTGCCATGGCTGAAAGTGTTTTTAAGTCAGTCAGAATCTTTGGTGACACCACAAAATATATGAACATCCTTTGTCATCTGTGTGAGTAGATAGAGCTAATTGGTGATATCTTCCTGGCACCACTACAGCGATGCTATATCAACTTTCCCACATCCCTGAACAAGAAGTCCATGATGTATTGTAAAGCAAGCATCCACAACTCGATAAACCTTCACAGTGCTGGTGCCAGCTATGAACAAGCATTGATATTAACCTACTATCTGACATGGCTCTGTGTACTCTATGGCTCATCAACCTGGCAATGGACCTATAGCTCGTCATGACACTCACATGCCACCGACCCACTTGAGCAATGACTCCTGCTTGTAGATCAGCTGTTCTTGGCAATCAATTTTTGCCATGGCATTAACACACAGGGTTCAAATGCCCCACACTCAATATAGCAGATGATGCACTCCACGCTGCCCAAAAAGCACCAAACTCCAATGACAGGCAGTGGAGGCAGTGCCACGCAGCACCTGCTGCCGCTACCATACCCTTCTGCTCCCCCAACACGTTCACAATGAACAGTTGTCATGTCAGAAGATACAACTGGAGTTGAACCCTTGGTCTGTTGATTTCATCACCAGTTCAGGCAAGCTGCACGCAAGTGTTATGCCTCCTGCAGATATTACCCAAATGCCAATCAAGGGCAAAATTAGACTGATTGGCCCTTGCTAACAACCAAACCTGTCTAAGCCACTTTGGTACTGCACAGTTACATGATACTCTATCGATGCTGGCACATGAATGTCTCTCCATCCTTGAACTCGGCACCCAAATGTACTTTCTAGTGGAAACAGGGTCAGCCACTAGCTCACTACCAGTTGGTAGCCTGCCGACATTTTAGCTGACTTCCACCTTATGCCTCTGCTCAGCTATTGACACCAAGATCCAGGTATATAGCATAGCAGCAATCACTGCTGCATGACAATGAATGTTGAGTATTAACTGAACTTCTACATAACTTACATCACAGAGCCCGTCCTGGAAATTGACTTCCTACATGCCAGTCAACTTTTGCAAGGTGTAGTTCAAACTACACTCACACAGCATATGACGGGATATCATGTGGACAGTGTCATTTTACCTGATGTGATGCAACCGACCCATCAGAACATCACATCTTTGAGGATGCCTACACAGAGACCCTCTGCAACTGCATTCACACAGCACACAACATCCTTATGATTCATCAATGAATTCTAGACTGCCAAAACAATTCTTCTCTTACATGCCACATCAAAAGCACCACTACAGCACTGGAATTGGCACATGACCACTTGTCATCCTTCTCCTCACAGCATTTGGTTAAACCAAATAGGCTGCCAGCCAGGTACACTCATGGCAGACTACCAAGCCTGCAGCCATCAACACTGTCTCCATGAGACAACAATCACACCCAGGTTAATACAAGGCAACACACATTGTTGATATCCAGTGTTTCCACTACCCCTAACTCCCATTCCCTAGCACTCACATGCATGATTAAAGATGGTACAATGCACTGCATTGCTATGACAGGAGGTCCACCTATCAATCACAACCCACACCACTTCCTCCGTCCAGTGGATCTGCAGGTCACAAAGAACAGTCCTGATGAACTGTGCCAAGTGGTGATTGTACAGTGGTTGGACAGTTTGTGGGCCTCCAGGATCAAACCTGCCCTGAAGAAAGGCTGTAACATGAGGCTCTGTGGTGATCACTAGTTCTCAATTACAGGACAAATCATGACATTTACCAGATTCTTAACATGCAAGATTTATCTCATACACTTGCAGACACCAGTGCCCGGTGTCATCAGCTGTAAATGGGAGTACCTACAAATCCAATGCGCCCAGATGACATTGTAAAAACCACTTTTATTAACCTGTTAGGAATCTTTGAGTACCTTTATCTGCCATACAACTTGAAGAACGCAACTGAAGCGTGGCAGCAATTCATTGATTGGCTCCTGTTCTGCCTCCCTCACCACTACACATATTTATATGATATTTTGACCTACTCCAATAACCTTGAAGGCCACTTGGTTCATGCAGAGCAGGTCATAGTCACCCACAGTGAAAAGGGGAGGGGGGGGGGTTATTATTAATGATTCTAAATACCAACTAAAATAACCAGATGACAGGTTCCTGTGCCACACCCTGAACATGGATGGCATCCACCCTATGGCAGAGGGAATATGTATGTTCTAGGACCTGCCTCTGCCAGACATGTACCATGACTTACATCGTTTCCACCACAACTTACCACATGTCACTGCTTCACAGTCATCACTGACAGGCACACTGGCTGGAAAGGATAAACATGGGAAGAAAAAGGTCAAATGGATGATAAGTATGAAAGAAACATTCCAGATCTTGAAACAATTGCTAGTTTACGTTGTCAACCTGGTCCATCTTGATAAAAATGCACGACTCACCCAAGAAACAGGTGCTAGAAAAACTGCAGTGGGGGCCATTCTGCAGCACATTGTCAATGAACATACCATAGCCTCTTAGATTCTTCTCCAAAAAGCTCATGCCTCCCCAGTCTAAGTGGTGTGCCTTCAATAATGACCTGTTCAGGATCTATGCTTTGTTAAAACACTTTTGAGAGGACACAGAAGGGCAAAATGTAATGGTTTACACCAACTGTAACCCACCTGCAAACACAATTGAGAACCAGCCTCAAGATGTCAGCCTGAGCTGTTTCCACCACCTAGACCGCATTTCACAGTACACCACTGATGTCCGTCACATCCAAGGTGCAGAAAATGCAACTGCAGATTACATCTCACGGATAAGTGCAATTCTGTTAAAATACAACTATGAACTTATGGCCAAAGAGCAAGCCAATGATCCTTCCATCAACAAACTCATGGCATATCAAATGACCTATCTTTGAATTGAACACCAAATCTTATTCAAAACTGAGCTTATACTGCTGCGTGACATATCCCATAACAACATTCCTGGTCACAGACAGGTTCATGTGATGTGGGGTTAAGCAAGATTGCAGATGCTGGGCACAGGGCTGCCTAACCTGTCAACGAATCTAAACCGGGTGACACATCCAGCCACAGGCTGGACACTCCCCAACATCCAAAGCATGTGTTGGCCGTTTTTCTCAATCTGGAAGCTTTGTGGCCTACTTTTGGCTATCATAGCACATCAATATGGGTCAAGGCAGTGCACATCCATGATATTACAGTGGAAATGATGACACTCACGTTTATGGATATGTGGATTATGCACTTTGGAATCCCAGAAAAGGTCACCTGCACCAGGGACAGCAGTTCAAGTTGTCACTCTCCACAGCCCTGTGCTGCCTGTACATCTGTGCTATCATGAGTTCCATACACACTGCATTTTATCACCCCTAAAGCAACAGGCTGGTTGAGAGATAACACAGGACTGTGAAGGCGGCTCTGATGTGCAGTGGTGGATCTTTGTCTGAGACATTGCCATGAGTGCTTCTCTGCATTCAGTTGGCATACAAAGATGACATGCATGCATCACTGCTGAGATCCTATATGGCAAAGCCTGTCACTTCCCACTAACTGCACATGGCCTACATTTGACACAATGAACACTGATGTGTTGACATTAGTGGACCAAGTTGGCACACATATTCAGACCATGTATGTGCTGCCACCATCACCTCACACACATCAAAAAGTCTTCATTCATAAGGACCCTCACCAGTATTAGTTAATAATGATACATGATGACCTCTTATATCCAGCCATCCAGGCACCATGCACAAGACCTCACAGAGTGCTCATGAGGCTCAAGCCTCTTTGGGTTCTGCAGGATGACAACACTAAACTGCTCTCTGATATCAGACCATCTGATTCAAACACAGACAGACGGACTACAATGATGCCCACAACCTCACCCCTGGCACCAGCATCACCTAATCACCCACTCACAGAGCTACTGTCACTGCCACTTGGACCAGACATCACCCCTGAATCACATTATGGCCTTGACAGACAGCCATCTCAACACCTGGTGTGATATAACCTATAAGCGGTTCACCACCTTGTGCCTTCCCTCTCTGCAGCAGACAACAAGTACCTAGACATGCCGGAACCCTCCAAACAAATCACCGCAAATGGCAGCCATATGACACATGCCTCAATGAGAAACAGTCCGACTGTATCTTGCTTATGTACCGGTCAGTGCATGGTTGGTCTTGTGATCTCACCCATCACTCATTGTTGACACAATCCACAGTGCTCTGCACTTCACACAGTGGCCTCTGTAGGAACAAAGGGAGCTTCAAGTGGTTAAAACCTCTCTGAGGTTCCAGGCATAGGTTCTTTGGGGGAGAAAAGGCGGAAACTAGCCAGAATACCAGCTCACAAATTTTTTCAAACCAAGTGCTAGTCTGGATCAGGTGACAGAGGATTTAGGTTCAATCTGTAAAGGATTTACCAGGGAAGACACCGTGGTTATTGTGGGAAGGCCAGGGAACAGTATCGACAGAGATCCTGGGTACAGTATAGAGTGTGACCTGGTAAAGATGCGTCGGCATTGAGACACACCAATGTTGAATTTGTATCTGTCCTGAGATGCCATGACTGGCCTCATTTGAACTCTTCTGTTGGGAGAGTTAATTTGGAGATGGAACGGCTGCTTGGGTCGGGTGCGGGGGCTCATATTGGTGTGGTTCCTGTTGATTTTCTCAGTAGATGGGACTATACCAGGCACAGCCTACATCTCATCAGGAAAGGGAAGGGTAAACTGGCTGGGGTAATAGCAGGAAATTTAAGGGGGGGAGGCACTACCATGAATTGTAAAATACCAGTTGTTACAGGTGTTTGAGCAGCCCCTTTTTTAGGATAGATAAGACAGAAAGATGTCAAGTTCTACAAGAGGTCAGGAATGAAACAAATCTTCAGTTTAGGAAAGAAATTAAACAGCACAATTCTAGCACATTGGATCACCAATCACAGCTGTCAATTATAAATTTTCACCAATCACCAGAAATTTTATCTCCACCAAGTTGTATCTCAGTCCTAGGTAATTGCATTGATGAATTAAAGTCACCCAACCCAGTTGACATAATCTGCCTCTCTGAACACCATGTGACCACTGGTATAGGAACTAGGCCTAAGCACAATGAGAAACTCAGACAGGAGAGTACTGCAAATGTTAGAATAAGGAAAGGTTCTCATAAGAGTATAATTAAAAATAATGCAAGTATATTTCATAAAAATATTGGGAGTTTAAAGAATAAATAGTTGAGCTTCTGGTTTGTTTAGAAGATTTAGAAGCTGATGATGAAATACATATACTATGCCTGTCTGAGCATCACATTGTTACTGATATGGATAAGGTAAATGTAAGTGGATGTAAGCTCTCTGCACATGTAATTAGAGAAAATATGGAGAAAGGAGGAGTTGCCATATATGTCAAAAGTTATCATTGTGCAAAAAGTATAGAAACAAAAAAGTTTTGTGTAGAGAAACATATAGAAGCATGTGCCTTTGAGCTTAAATTAAATAAAGGCACATTTATAATTGTAACTGTATATAGGTCCCCATAGGGAAATTTTCATCTATTTCTGAAAAATTTGGACTCCTTGTTGTGCAATCTGTCAGACAGGGGGAAGCAAATTATTATTTGTGGGGACTTCAATGTAGATTCTCTGAAAGAGGGTAATAGGAAAAATGACCTTGAAGTATTACTCAGTTCTTTCAGTTTGACACCCGTTATTGATTTTCCTACTTGGGTGGTAAAGGATAGCAGCTCACTGACAGATAACTTCTTTATAGACCAAAATAAGTTTAACCAGATAAGAAGAAGGTTGTATACCTGGAAGAATCCTGGAGATACTAAAAGGTATCAGATAGATTATATAATGGTAAGACAGAGATTTAGGAACCAGGTTTTAAATTGTAAGACATTTCCAGGGGCAGATGTGGATTCTGACCACAATCTATTGGTTATGAACTGCAGATTGAAACTGAAGAAACTGCAAAAAGGTGGGAATTTAAGGAGATGGGACCTGGATAAACTGAAAGAACCAGAGGTTGTAGAGAGTTTCAGGGAGAGCATAAGGGAACAATTGACAGGAATGGGGGAAAGAAATACAGTAGAAGAAGAATGGGTAGCTCTGAGGGATGAAGTAGTGAAGGCAGCAGACGATCAAGTAGGTAAAAAGACGAGGGCTAATAGAAATCCTTGGGTAACAGAAGAATTATTGAATTTAATTGATGAAAGGAGAAAATATAAAAATGCAGTAAATGAAGCAGGCAAAAGGGAATACAAACGTCTCAAAAATGAGATCGACAGAAAGTGCAAAATGGCTAAGCAGGGATGGCTAGAGGACAAATGTAAGGATGTAGAGGCTTTTCTTACTAGGGGTAAGATAGATACTGCCTACAGGAAAATTAAAGAGACCTTTGGAGAGAAGAGAACCACTTGTATGAATATCAAGAGCTCAGATGGCAACCCAGTTCTAAGCAAAGAAGGGAAGGCAGAAAGATGGAAGGAGTATATAGAGGGTTTATACAAGGGCGATGTACTTGAGGACAGTATTATGGAAATGGAAGGGGATGTAGATGAAGATGAAATGGGAGATAAGATACTGCGTGAAGAGTTTGACAGAGCACTGAAAGACCTGAGTCGAAACAAGGCTCCGGGAGTAGACAACATTCCATTAGAACTACTGATGGCCTTGGGAGAGCCAGTCATGACAAAACTCTACCATCTGGTGAGCAATATGTATGAGACAGGCGAAATACCCACAGACTTCAAGAAGAATATAATAATTCCAATACCAAAGAAAGCAGGTGTTGACAGATGTGAAAATTACCGAACTATCAGTTTAATAAGTCACAGCTGCAAAATACTAACGCGAATTCTTTACAGACGAATGGAAAAACTGGTAGAAGCGGACCTCGGGGAAGATCAGTTTGGATTCCATAGAAATGTTGGAACACGTGAGGCAATACTAACCTTACGACTTATCTTAGAAGAAAGATTAAGAAAAGGCAAACCTACGTTTCTAGCATTTGTAGACTTAGAGAAAGCTTTTGACAACGTTAACTGGAATACTCTCTTTCAAATTCTGAAGGTGGCAGGGGTACAATACAGGGAGCGAAAGGCTATTTACAATCTGTACAGAAACCAGATGGCAGTTATAAGAGTCGAGGGGCATGAAAGGGAAGCAGTGGTTGGGAAAGGAGTGAGACAGGGTTGTAGCCTCTCCCCGATGTTATTCAATCTGTATATTGAGCAAGCAGTAAAGGAAACAAAAGAAAAATTCGGAGTAGGTATTAAAATTCATGGAGAAGAAGTAAAAACTTTGAGGTTCGCCGATGACATTGTAATTCTGTCAGAGACAGCAAAGGACTTGGAGGAGCAGTTGAACGGAATGGACAGTGTCTTGAAAGGAGGATATAAGATGAACATCAACAAAAGCAAAACGAGGATAATGGAATGTAGTCAAATTAAATCGGGTGATGCTGAGGGGATTAGATTAGGAAATGAGACACTTAAAGTAGTAAAGGAGTTTTGCTATTTAGGGAGTAAAATAACTGATGATGGTCGAAGTAGACAGGATATAAAATGTAGACTGGCAATGGCAAGGAAATCGTTTCTGAAGAAGAGAAATTTGTTAACATCAAGTATAGATTTAAGTGTCAGGAAGTCGTTTCTGAAAGTATTTGTATGGAGTGTAGCCATGTATGGAAGTGAAACATGGACGATAACCAGTTTGGACAAGAAGAGAATAGAAGCTTTCGAAATGTGGTGCTACAGAAGAATGCTGAAGATAAGGTGGGTAGATCATGTAACTAATGAGGAAGTATTGAATAGGATTGGGGAGAAGAGAAGTTTGTGGCACAACCTGACTAGAAGAAGGGATCGGTTGGTAGGACATGTTTTGAGGCATCAAGGGATCACAAATTTAGCATTGGGGGGCAGCGTGGAAGGTAAAAATCGTAGAGGGAGACCAAGAGATCAATACACTAAGCAGATTCAGAAGGATGTAGGTTGCATTAGGTACTGGGAGATGAAGAAGCTTGCACAGGATAGAGTAGCATGGAGAGCTGCATCAAACCAGTCTCAGGACTGAAGACCACAACAACAACAACAACAACAACAGATAAATGCTCAGCCTGTTGAGAATGGTCTTTCTGATCATGGTGCACAGCTAGTTACAATATATGACATAGCTCCATTCAGCAGTACTAAACAGTCCTCCAAAGTAGTACGTTCAGTCAACGATTTAACAATTGCAAATTTCAGGGAAAGCCTACAGCAGTTAGACTGGGATGAGGTGTACCGTGAACCTGATGCCAATTTAAAATATAATTTATTTCATGACACTTTTGTAAATGCATTTGAAAACTGCTTCCCCAAGAAAATAGTTAAAAATACTCATAAGAAACCATGTAACAAACCATGGCTTACTAAGGGTATAAAAATATCTTGTAACCAGAAAAGGAAACTGTATCTGACAGCAAGAAAGAGTAGTGACCCAGAAACTATCAAACATTATAAAAACTACTGTGCTATATTAAGAAAAGTTATTAAAAAAATCCAGAAGTATGTGTATCATGTCTGAAATCAGCAACTCTGATAATAAAATTAAAACAATTTGGAATATTATTAAAAGAGAAACAGGTCAACCAAGAGCACAGGAAGACAGTATTACCATCAAATTGAATGCAAACTTTACGAACAAAAAGTCAGAAGTTGAAAATATTTTTAATAATCATTTTCTAAATGTTGTGGATATAGTAGGATCCAGGTGTTCATTAGAAGATGCTAGGCAGTTAATGGAAGAGGCCATACCTATACAATTTGATACAATTGATATCTCACTCACTTCTCCCTCTGAAATTAGGAAAATAATAAACTTGCTTAAAAGCAAAAACTCACATGGAATTGATGGCATTTCCAGCAAAATACTAAAAGCTTGTTCTCAACAGATAAGTAAGATTCTCAGCCACCTGTGTAATAGCTCTCTGGAACAGGGCATTTTCCCTGATAGACTGAAATATGCTATTGTTATACCTTTGCATAAAAAAGGGGGTAGATCTGATGTCAACAATTACTGTCCAATCTCCCTTCTAACAGCTTTATCCAAAATTTTTGAGAAAGTCATGTATTCAAGACTAGCTTCACATATCTGTAAAAGTGAAGTACTAACAATATGTCAGTTTGGTTTCCAGAAAGGTTTTTCAACAGAAAATGCCATATATGCTTTCACCAATCAAATTTTGAATGATCTGAATAACCGAACACCACCCATCGGGATTTTTTGTGATCTCTCAAAGGCTTTTGATTGTGTAAATCATGAAATTCTGCTAGACAAGCTCAAGTATTGTGGCATGAGTGGGACAGTGCACAAATGGTTTAATTCGTACCTAACTGGAAGAGCGCAGAAAGTTGAAATAAGCAGTTCTCATAATATGCAAAGATCAGCACATTCCTCAAACTGGGGAACTATCAAGAGTGGGGTTCCACAAGGGTCGGTCTTGGGTCCTTTGTTGTTCTTAATATATATTAATGACTTGCCATTCTATATTCATGAAGAGGCAAAGTTGGTTCTCTTTGCTGATGATACAAGTATAGTAATCACACCTGACAAACAAGAATTAATTGATGAAATTGTCAATAATGTCTTTCAGAAAATTACTAAGTGGTTCCTTGTAAATGGACTCTCACTGAATTTTGATAAGACACAGTACATACAGTTCCGTACAGTCAATGGTATGACGCCATTAATAAATATAGACTTTAATCAGAAACATATAGCTAAGGTAAAATATTCAAAAATTTTAGGTGTGTCCATTGATGAGAGATTAAATTGGAAGAAACACATAGCAAATTTTGGTGATAAACATCTTAGCAAATTAGCTTACTACACCTATTTTCACTCATTGCTTGCATATGGCATCATATTTTGGGGTAATTCATCACTGAGGAATAAAGTATTTATTTTCACAAAAGCGTGTAATCAGAATAATAGCTGGAGTCCACCCAAGATCATCCTGCAGACATTTATTTAAGGATCTAGGAATATTCACAGTAGCTTCTCAGTATATATACTCTCTTATGAAATTTGTTATTAACAACCAAACACAATTCAAAAGTAATAGCAGTGTGCATAACTACAATACTAGGAGAAAGGATGATCTTCACTATTCAATATTAAATCTAACTTTGGCACAGAAAGGGGTGAATTATACTGCCACTAAAGTCTTTGGTCACTTACCAAATAGTATCAAAAGTCTGACAGATAACCAACAAGTATTTAAGAAGAAATTGAAAGAATTTCTGAATGACAACTCCTTCTACTCCATAGAGGAATTTTTAGATATAAATTAAGAAAAAAAGAAAAAAAATTACAAAAAAAGAAAAAAATTACAAAAAATAAAAAAATTAAAAAAAAAGAAAATAAAAAAGTTGTTATATTAACTTAATTATGTTGTTAAATTAACTTAATTATGTCATGTATTGGAAAATTTGACTCGTTCCACATCATTACGAAATATCGTATTCATGATCCATGGAACTAGTCTTAATCTAATCTAATCTAATCTAATCCTTGATGCTATAGTGGTATGGAAGCTCTATAAATGCACTCTGTATAATAAAGTGATTCACGTATAACCACGTGGTACTTCATCCAGTAGTAGTTCCTGTAAACCTTAGTGCCCTACCTCCACACATGCTTAAATTTTTCCCAAACACATCACTGCTGTCAACTTCTTGTATTAGCCAGCTTTCTAGCTTTCTGTGCCTAGTACCATGTGAGCTTCATAGGTTTTTAGGAGCACTTCAAACTCCTGCACTTTGTTGTGGATGCTTCAGCAGTTAACCACTAGGATTTTAATACTCTCACCTGTAGGGACCATTTCTTTGATCTTACACTGGCACTTATGAGACTCCTACATTTATCATTATATGGACTGGGTGGAGAGTCACCTAAACTTAAAAATCCTTTTGTACACCTCAAACACTGCCAGCTATTTGGGTAATAGTCTCTGATGTGTTGTGCACACCTGACCCATTTATGGGGGGACCTTACAATTCTTGAACCTATGGCACCAGTCCAGGAAATCACAGCCTTGCTTGTCACAGAACCTTTGTAGTCTACAGTTCAAGCTTCCCACTCAATTCAGAACCAGGGGGCCATAAGATGGTCTGGAAACAATGCCGTAGATTGTGAGTGCCACAGAAAAACTGAGAATGGCTGGTCTTCTCAACCTTCTTTGCCAGTTGCTGAAATGATCCAAGTATAGCCTTAGAGCTCAGATGAAAGACGTTGTTTCTCCCAATGTGTGCCACAATTTGCTGTTGGTTACACTTCATTCTCCCAATTGTTGCTGGAACAGCCCCTTAAAAATGCTGAATGAGGTCCCCAGGCATACACAATGAGAGCACATGGTGTTCCTTACCAACACTTACTGCCATTTCCCAAGGAGGTACCATTATCCATTGTACATTTGAATTGGCTATGATTAATACACCCATACCCTTTTATGCTTGCCTCCTTTGACACACAATACATCACATGAAGTCATTCTCACTGGCTCAGTTTCAGTAGAAGATGGTGCCTCATACATGTTAGGGGAATAGGTGTAACATGCTGAGTTCTTCCTGGTCTGTGCCTCCCATGGACTGGGTGCCTGAGCTACCACCAACATATCACTTACAGTCAAGTGGATGAGTAGTGATAGATTCCGTATTTCCTGCAGAAGAGACAGTATCCACAGGAGAGGATCGTACTCGAGGTCCCTTTGATACCTGTGGTACATGACTCTTGGCACTTTCCCAGCACACCCAACTGCAGCAGCTCCCTATTACATGACAGTAGTGAGGGTGATTTCCAGCTGCTTATGAACAGCACTAAATCAATCAATGGCTAAGAACAATATACACACTGGGGCTGCATTGTGCATGCTACAATATTTTAGAGTACAGTCACATAACTATAAACTGAGTTTGCTGTTTGTTATTTTATTTTATTTTGTGTGGGTCTGGTAGCCATTTTCTGATTTTTTGTTATGTTCTATGCAATCAACCCATTCCTTTAACTGTCACATTGCAGGTGAGATTTATTTGGATTGTATTTTTATTAAAAAATTCACTCTAAGTTTTGAAGTAGAGTTTGCTCCTTGCATAATAGTTTTATGTGTAATCTTTAATATGTATGTATTTTAAATCTTTTTAAATTCTGGAGCAGCATTGATATTTCACGCGTTTTCACTGTACTGGAATTTCACACTGTTAAGTTAGTACTCTGGTGCTGAGTAAATTCTTCTTGTTGAGTACCTACACAGCGGTTCCTTTTTTCCCATAATGTAAAAGTTTTGGTCTGGAAAAAATAATTGTCTTTTAAATTTCTAAATTGAGCTACTTTTAATGAGGGAATAAATATTCAGAAAATGTTAAAATAAAATGAAAAATTATTTTAGCAAGGAGCAAGAATCACACACAGCTCAACCAAGTCCTACCACCAGCTCTAGTGGCATAAATGAGTAGGATCATCATTGTACTTGCTGTATACATTTTTACAGAAACTGCATGTGTCAATGGTTGCACTATTTTCCCTTTGATAGCGAGCTTCACACTACACATTTGTTAACTCACTGGGTAGTGATGATATGCCCTGTCTAGCAGATGGAGGGATATCTGATCATGCTGAGTGGGGAAAGAGTGGATTGTGGACCTAGTTACAAGATTGTTGACTGTGTAGGATGGCCATCTAAAGCAAAGTTTGGGGTGAGCTAAGTTCTGGCTTGTTAGCAGTGGAGAATGGCTGACCAAAGATTCAATGTAGTTTAATTCATTATCATCACTTGCATGATACAGGAATTTTCTAAAGCATAATTGTGCAAATTAATATAATAAACACAAAATTAATATTTTACAATGTATTAAAAAATTTGATACACTGAACTAATGCACAGCTCTAATACATGCTCGCAGAATAAGTAAATAATGATTTAACATACATACAGTACACTTTGAGAAACACATTCATCACATCATTTACAGTTAAAAGAGTATAAAAACAAATATAAAATTTAAACAATAGAAACTCCAAGTAGGGATACCAACAACATAAGAAAAGACAGGTTGCTACTTACTGTAAAGAAGACACGTTAAGTTACAGACAGGTACAATTAAGAGACACTTATATAAAGTTTTCGGCCACAGCCTTCATCAGTAAAGTAGTGAGACCCACCATTCAAACACACAAGCAAGCACACCTCATGCACACATGACCGCCAACTCCAACACCTCAGGCTAGACTGCAACTATCTCGTGGGATGCAAGCAGCAATCTGGAGGGGGTGGGAAAGGGGAAGGGATAGTAGTGTATGTGTGGCGGAGAGATGAACGCTGTCTGGTGGAGTGTGCAGGGACTATAATGCCAACAGGCACAGCATCAGCAGGTTGTTGGGCAGGGGGGTGGTGAAAAGGATTGAAAAAGTAGAGAAATGGGGAAAGATGGTTGGATGCATTGGCAGAGGGCAGCAAACAAATAGGGTGAGAGATAATAATAGGGAGGAGATGATAGGACAGAGGAGGGAGGAGGTGGAAACAAAGAATGAAGCCACTATAATCATGGGAATGAAGAATGTGTGGTAAAGATAACTCCCATCTGTGCAGTTCAGAAAATCTGGTGGTGAGGGAAGGATCCATATGGCTCAGGTAGTGAAGCAGCCATTGAAATCCAGTGTGTTACGATCAGCTGCACGTTGTTTCACAGGGTGGTCTACTTTCCTCTTAACCATAGTTAGGCAGTGGCCGTTTATTCTGATGGACAGCTGGTTGGTAATCAAACCATTATAAAAAAAAAAAAATGCAATGATAGCAGCAGAGCTGGTAAATGACATGGCTGCTTTAATAGCTGGCCCAGCCCCTGATGGGTTAGGATAAACCTGTGATGGGACTAGAATATCAAGTGCTTGGTGGATGGATTGGGCAGGTTTTGCACCTGTGTGTTCCACAGGGATATGATCCTTGCGGCAAGGGGTTCAGATTGGGCATGCCAAAGGGATGGACTAGGATGTTGTTGAGGTTGTGTGGGCAATGGAACACCACTTTAGGAGGAGTAGGAAGTATCTTGGGTAGGATGTCCCCCATTTTAGAGTATGATGATAGGTAATCAAAGCCCTAGCAAAGGATGTGCTTCAGTTGTTCCAGCCCAGAGAGTTATTGCGTGATAAAGGGGACATTCCTTTGTGGCTGGTTCTTGTGGGCGATGGGAGAACTGGAGGTGTGAGCTAAAATGGCACTGGAGATCTGTTTGTAGAATAGGTCTGGGGGATAGTGCCTGTCTGTCAAGGCCTTGGTGAGACTGTCAGCACTGTCACTGCAGATACGGGCACCAATTTCATCCATGTTATGTATTCAACTGGTAGTGAACTTCAAGGCAGATGTAAAATTGCCAAAGTGTTGGCTAAGCTGAACTCTATTGGATCCCATGGCTCTAGCAATGCTGTTTTTTTTTGTGTATCTTGCACAGACAGCCAGCCCCTCTTCAAAAATGTATGGGTAAAACCTCTACGAGCAAGCCAAGATTGACCACAACACCGATGATTTATTTTGTCTTTATCTGCACATTTAAACTGAAGAAATAGATATTTCAGAGTGAGGCCAAAAAATTTCCTTTTGAGAGCAACACAGTGACAGACCAACTCCTTATCATAATCTCCAGCAAAATGTGCCCAAAACTCTCCAGTTTTGACACCTCTTCATCTCTTCAGTTGGTCCCTTAGTCTTCTCTCTTGGAATCCAGTTAAAATGGTTCCCTTATGAACCAAAGAGCCTGCTGCAATTAAGAGCATGCCTCATTGAACTTTATCTCTATCATAGCTCTAAATTCTGTTTTTGTTTCATATTTCGTAGATCATAACATAAAAGATTAAAATAAGTATAATACCTAAAAACTGTGAATGGAAATAGTTACTAAATTTAAATAAAAACTTTAACATTTCTGCACAAATAAAAACTTTATGAACAGATTACCACTACCTAATACATTTTTAAAGAGAATAAATTGTACAAAACAGATTCTGAACAAAAAATTTAATAAAATGAACTGTGTGGCTTTACACCATTTCACCATTTCCCAAAAAACTGCTATGTTTATTTTGAGGACCAACTGGAGTTATTATTTAAACATAAAAGTGTAACTTAAGTAAGGGGACATAGGAAACATCAGTCAATATAAAAACAACAAATAATAACCTGAAATGTTGAATAATCAGGTCTTCTGCCAGCTGTTCGCATCATTCCCACATGATATTTTGAAAGTGTGACTTGCTGTCTTCTTCATGTGTCACCTGAGACTGGTCCTTGGGTGGATTAGGTCCAGTAGTTATCCTGGATGGTATTAGGCACTCCATTTTCGGTCCATGCCATGTCAGGTGATACATTCGCGATCTGTGCCCACCAGGGGAGGCTCTCATTATCCTTTCTTGCAGTTGATCCTATGACTAACATCTCCACCTAACTTGGCTATGCTCTGGTGTTGTGCCCATCATCTGTTGCTCTGGTCCATGCTGTGTCAGGTGAATCATCATTGATCTGCACCTTCCAGGGGAGGGGCAGCAGGGAGGGGGAGGGCTTTAGTCATCTTCTTTTGCCATTAGTGCTCTGACCACCGTGTGCTTGCAGAATGGCTGTCTTCCAGTGTCATGGCCATCATCTGATGCTCTGTGTCATGTCTGTGCTGTCCCAGGCATTCCATCCACTTATATGAATGTGTGGAGTCTGTTCTTTCAATAATGTCTGAAACAGACACCACACAGAATCTGGTGTTGTGAAACATTATATGTGTATTGAAAGGGGATCACTGCCATCAGCTGCAGTGGGACATCGTCTGGAATCAGCAGAAATGTGTACTGGACCCAGCTTCAAACCCAGGATCTCTTGCTTACTAGGTGGGTGTGGTAACCATTGTGCCACCTGGGACACAGCATTATCACAACTGCATGGACTAGCTCAGCATGCCTCGAGGCCGATCCACATTCCCACTGAATGCCATCTATCTGCAGTCCATGTGAATCATACTCCCGTTCGTTGCTCAGAGATTCCCACAGGAGGTCGGACATATTTGTGCATCTGCACTGAAGAAGGTGTACCCATTGCCCAGCTAGACTTATCAATTATATGTATGCATGGAGTCTGTTCTTTTGGACATGTCCGAAAGACCAGACACCACACAGCATTCGCAGCTGTGAAACATTATATGTAAATTGAAGGGGAATCACTACTGTCAGCTGCAGCGGAACATCAAGCGGAGTGTGGATCAGCCGTGAGGTGTGCCGAGATAGTTGGTACAGTTGCAATAACGCTATGTCTGGGATGGTGCAGTGGTTACCAAACCTGCCCAGTAAGCAGGAAATCCTGGGTTTGAATCCCAGTCTGGTACACAGTTCACTGATCACTGCTGATTCCACTTGATGTCCCACTGCAGCAGACCACAGCAATCCCCCTTCAATTTACATACAATGTTTCACAGCTGCAGATTCTGCCTGATGTTTGTTCTTTTGGACATGTCCAAAAGAACAGACTCCTGACATTCACATAATTGATATGTCTCGTTGGCAGTGCATCCACATTCTTCAGTGCAGATGCACAAATATGTCCGACCTCCTGTGGGAATCTCTGAGTAGCAAACAGGAGTGTGACAGAGAGGGACTGTGGATAAGTGGCACTTGGTGGGAGTGTGGATCAACCATGAGGCATGCCAAGATAGTCCGTGCAGTTCCAATAACACTGTGCCCCAGATGACACAGTGGTTACCGCATCTGCCTAGTAAGCACGAGATCTCAGGTTCGTATCCTGGTCCAGTACACATTTTTGCTTGTTGCCGCTGATTCTGATTGATGTCCTGCTGCAGCTGACAGTGGTGATCCCCCTTCAATTTACGTATTCTGTCCATTGACTGCTACAGCCCTGGCTATCCTCCACTTGTCTTTCGTGCTGTGTGTGAAGTCCTCACCCATTGAGGCAGGCCTCGTCTTCTACTTCTCATTGGGCACTCTATATATTCCATCCCCTCCATGAGACTGGTCAGGTGTTTCGTGTTTGGTGGGCATGGACTGCAAATGGATTGTCTGACAGTGTGAATCAAAAATTGAGTACCATCAAAAATGGAGTACCATCTAAGCATAAACACTGGACCCCATTCATCCAAGGATGAGTCTCAGGGTGCACTTGAAAAAGAAAGTGAGTCACACCATAAAAATATCTTTCAAATAACTTCCGGGAATTCAGCCAGGTAACACTTTCAGCGACTGCCGATATTTCGGCGGGAGAACACCCCGCCATTTTCAAGGCAAACTGCAACGGACAGGCAGCGTACATGCAAATTTACTACCTCGGTTCTCGGACAGTAGCAGGAAAGATAACACACACTGAACACTAGTGCCACCAAAGATGACCAAAGTCAGAGCTATCGATAGTGAGACTATGAATTCGCAGGTGAGGCAGCATTGACTCTGTTCCTCTGTTTTTTGACAAGGGAGAGAGCCGGATTCCAAACAGAGTTTAAACAGAAACCTCCAACCCTGTTAACGAGGTTGCTCGCTAATTTAATCTCAACTGCCTCCCTAATGAGACTGTCCCAATAGCTGGACGTGCATGCCAATATCTCGGTGTTATTATATAACATTGGGTGACCAGTATCCAAGCAATGTTCGGCAATAGCAGATCTATTTGGCTGCTGTAATCGTGTGTGCCGTTTATGCTCAGTACATCTGTCCTCCACGGTCCTGATAGTTTGACCAATATATGCCATGCCGCAGGTACAAGGAATACGATATACACCCGCCTTACACAGTCCAAGATCATCCTTAACGGAACTCAAAAGTGCTCTAATTTTAGATGGAGGTCGGAAAACACATTTCACATCGTATTTCCGTAAAATACGACCGATCTTATTGGACGTGTTTCCTACGTAAGGCAAAAAGGCAGTAGACTTAGGTGTTGACTCAGAATTATCATCAATCACCCGATGTACAGTTGGTCGATAGCGCAACGCACGTTCAATCTGTCTATCACTATAACCATTTTGACGAAATGTAACTTCAAGATGGGACAGCTCAGCTGGCAAAGTCAGCGTCAGAAACGACATGTGCCCTGTGTACCAAGGTACGAAGTACCCCTTCACGCTGAGCCGAATGGTGACAACTATTAGCTTGTAAGTACAAGTCGGTGTGAGTACATTTCCTGTAGACTGCATGTCCCAATGATCCATCATCCTTCCTCCTAACCAACACGTCGAGAAAGGGAAGGCAACCATCCTCTCCCACCTCCATCGTAAAACGAATGTTCGGGTGGATCGAGTTCACATGTTCTAGAAAGACGTTCAAATTCTCCCTACCGTGAGGCCAAACAACGAAGGTATCGTCACCGTATCTAAAAAAACAGGCGGGTTTTAAAGGCGCCGACTCCAATGCAAGTTCCTCGAAGTCTTCCATAAACTAATTTGCGATCACAGGATACAACGGACTACCCATCGCAACTCCATCTGTCTGCTCGTAATACTGGTCATTAAATAAAAAGTAAGTGGATGTCAACACATGCCTAAAGAGATTAGTTAAATCAGCACCAAACCTGGCTTCAATTAACCGCAATGAATCAGACGGAGGAACACGAGTGAAGAGAGAGACCACATCGAAACTCACTAAAATATCAGAGTCATTCAGCCTCAGTCCCTCCAAACGACGTAAAAAATCAGCTGAGTTCCTGATATGATGTTCACACCGTCCTACTTGTGGACTCAACAGAGAAGCAAGATGCTTGGATACACGATATGTCGGAGTGCCGATGTTACTCATTATAGGACGGAAAGGAACCCCTTCCTTATGAACCTTTGGAAGGCCATATAACCTAGGGGGAACCGCACTTCGGGTGTTAAGCCTCTTGATTGTGTCCTGCGACAAACCACTTTTCTTCAGGAGGCTGTTGGTCTTTCCCTCAACACTTTTCGTGGGGTCAGCATCGATTCTGCGATATGCTGAATCAGATAGTAAACGTTGCATCTTTTGTACATAATCATGTTTATTTAAAACAACGGTGGCATTGCCCTTGTCAGCAGGTAAAATAACAATACTGGGATCAACTTTGAGAGAGCGTAAAGCAGCCCTCTCTGCTGCTGTTACATTACTCTTGGGTGGACGAGCCCTAGTCAAAACACGGAATGCCTCCCTCCTAACTTCCTCTGCAGCGTCAGGAGGTAATTTGCAAACTGCCTGTTCAATTGAACTAATAAAATCAACTACCGGAAAATTCTTCGGAGTGGGTGCAAAATTTAAACCCTTCCCTAGCACGGATAAGGTTGGGTCGTCAAAAGATTTCTCTGTGAGATTTATCACAGAACGTCGAGATATAACATCCAACTCAGCGCGATGAAAACATTCAAACTTTGCCAAATGCCGGGCAGTAACGGTGTTGTACTCCCAGTCAGCTTGGGTCCATGAGGCACCGTCCAACCAATCCCAAGTGAAATCAGACACTTCAGATGCAACCATTAAATGAAAACGATACAATTCTTTGGAAACAGAACCCAAACGTCGACAAGTAAAACGAATCCTTTCGCGAACAAGAGCCAAGCCAGCACGTTGCTTGATACGATTGGCGGCAGGAGAATTAATATGGTGCACAACCTTAGCAAATGTTGGGACATGATTTTCATCATGACACCTTAATAAAAACGACAAAGCACATTGCAGTCTAACTCGACAGCTACGAAGTTTATCCAACTTACGTAAACACCGATACATTTCCTGCCCGTAGAGGTAAACAATGTGAGACCTGAGTTTCTCCTGGCGTATACAACTTTCAAATAACTTCCGGGAATTCAGCCAGGTAACACTTTTGGCGACCGCCAATATTTCAAAAAACAGAGGAACAGAGTAAATGCTGCCTCACCTGCGAATTCATAGTCTCACTATCGATAGCTCTGACTTTGGTCATCTTTGGTGGCACTAGTGTTCAGTGTGTGTGTGTGTTATCATTCCTGCTTCTGTCCAAGAACCGAGGTATTAAATTTGCATGTACGCCGCCTGTCCGTTGCAGTTTGCCTTGAAAATGGCGGGCTGTTCTCCCGCCAAAATATCGGCGGTCGCTGAAAGTGTTACTTGGCTGAATTCCCGGAAGTTATTTGAAAGTTGTATACGCCAGGAGAAACTCAGGTCTCACATAAAAATATCATCTGAGAATGACATGAACCACCAGAAAAATACCCATTTATTCTACATATCAACATATTGCTGGGAAGGCCTGATAAACAATTACCTAATTATACCAAAATAAATATAATATTCCGTATCATCAAAAGAAAAAGTAGAATAAAATTATCACTACTAGATTTTACATAAAAATTAATGAAAAAGTCTATGAGGCTGTTAAGGCAGTAGAAATAGAAATGAAATGAAATGATTGTGTGGCATTAATTGGCTGGGATATCCCCTTCGGGGTTTGGCTGCCCTAGTGCAAGTCTTTTTCGTTGACGCAACTTTGGCGACTTGTGTGTCAATGATGATGAAAATGATGATGGAGGACACATAACACCCAGTCCCCTGCCGGGAATTGAACCCAGGCCCCTTTGTGTGACAGGCAGTAACACTGCCACTGTGCCACAGAAGTGGACATAGCAGTAGAAAAAAATATGTATAAGAATTAACTGACCATAACTAAACCATCTCAAGAATCAACTCCTTGGAATAAAAACTAGCTAGGAAAAGGTTACCATACAAAGAAAAACGTTTAACATTAAAACAGTCAGAAGTTAAAGGTGCAAAATAAACAGTTTATTTCATAAAATGAATAACATGAGTATCCTTCAAGTTATTATAAAATACACAAATGGAAATATAGTGTGAGCCAACAGGTAGAAAAAGCAAGATGAAAATAATTTAAAGTCAAAATTATTGTTATTAAATCAGGTTGCCTTAACATTGAAATTACAATAATTTTCTTTAAATCAAACCCAAATTTAGCTCCAAGATCGATGACAAACACTGTCATACAACTGATTAATAGTAAAAACCAACTACAATTATAAGTGTCTAGTACAGGACTAAAATCAACACCATGTTTATCAAATTAGAAGAATGAACCAAAGCAAAATATAATGGTTGAAGCAATTATAGCTGCAAGAAGTCAAGAAGGGAAAAGTATTTGAGCTCTTTTAGTTGCAGCACCCAAAACAATTTATGTAGTAATAAACTTCATCTCAAAACAATTTGAAATAAAATTATAGTAATAAATATAAAACCAATGAATAAAATTTAATATTCAGTGTACATAAATTGATATAGAAGTGCCAATAATACAATTAGATAAAGCAGTTGGACCAATGTGACAGGGGTGCATTTAAGTACAGGCTATCTGGTCTGCAGCCTAGGAGCCTGCACTATAATTGGAGGGCCACATAAAAAAATTAAAGTAAAATAATGTCTTTATTTTACTACAGTGATATAGGGCCACTTATAAAAGACACATATGTTATTATTTTGTATTGACTTTTAAGTGGACAGCTGATGTCAATAAGTCCGTATACATTCCCAAACCTTAACTCCCTTGTGTGAAATGCCCAGATGTACCCAGTCAAACGTGTGACATTTCAGTGGGCAAACTTGGTAAGACTTTCAAAAAGGTTAATGAAAATTTGGAAACGAAGTGATTTAAAAAAAAAAACAATTTGTGGAAAACCAATTTTTCATTACATCCCAGATGTTTTCATAGGCCCTAGGAGCTGGGGAAAATCTTTTTCAGATTCCTTTATGAATTAATGAAATATTGTAGGAAAGTATTGCATTTGAACATTTGAATCAAACTGATTTAAATTTTGCGTTTTTGTTACATCATTTTCATTATGTGGCATTTGTCTAGCAAATAAATTTGCTATAGGTACAATACGATTTTTTAAAATTGAAATACTGATTTATGCTTATACATGAATCTCAGTATTTTGTTGTTCATTGTGTATAGATTTAAGTGTCAGGAAGTCATTTGAAAGTATTTGTATGGAGTGTAGCATTGTGCGGAAGTGAAACGTGGATGATAAATAGTTTGGACAAGAAGAGAGTAGAAGTTTTTGAAATGTGGTGCTACAGAAGAATGCTGAAGATTAGATGGGTAGATCATATAACTAATGAGGAGGTACTGAATAGAATTGGGGAGAAGAGGAGTTTCTTGCACAACTCGACTAGAAGAAGGGATTGGTTGGTAGGACATGTTCTGAGGCATCAAGGGATCACCAATTTAGTATTGGAGGGCAGCATGGAGGGTAAAAATCATAGAGGGAGACCAAGAGATGAATACATTAAACAGATTCAGAAGGATGTAGGTACTAGGAGATGAAGAAGCTTGCACAGGATAGAGTAGGATGGAGAGCTGCATCAAACCAGTCTCAGGACTGAAGACCACAACAACAACAAATAAATCATGTTTAATACTTTAATGATTTTCTTACTCTCATCAATTTGTTAAACCATTAACTGCTCAATAAAGTTATATACAATTAAATAATAAAACTTAAATCCTTAGTGCCTCTTGTAATGGTCCGCCTAGTCGTTGATATCTCTAATTGCTATAATCGCACTATTTCACTCCCATTTACGGAGCTTGTTAGCACTTTATGTTAGGTTGGCGCCATTACAATGTATTGTATTGTAGTAATCGCTGCTGCTTGCTGGATCGCTGCTGTGTCTCGATGCTGATGCTGGCTCTAAATCTGGTTGTCTAGGGTAAACACATGAGGTCCCGTGTTTTTCATGTGCTTTTGATGATAAAGGACGAGCGAAACCAACACATATGTAAACATCAAACATTTATTACTTTGGTGGCCATATTAATTCCACTGTCCACCAAAGACCATAATACAACACAAAGTAGTACTTCCTTTACATGTTCCTTGCATTGTTTTTCCATCCCAAACAATAACACAGAAACACACTTCACCAAAGTGACATTCCGACTGCCCCTGACTGCCTCCGACTGCCTGTATTTATAACATTGTCAAAGAACTACAGAACTACAGAGATATAGTTTATAAGTCACATGTACATCTGTTATCATAATTTGTGCAGAAAAGTTATTAATTTGCATCGAGTGACATAATTTAACATGTTATTAAAATGACAGACAGATTTGTTGACTTGACAGAATAATTCTTTGTTACAAAAAGGTCGTTTTTTAGAAGTTTGTCAATTGACTTCTCTAATTTGCATAAATAAGTAAGTAACATGAATTATTAAGAATTACATTGGTTTTCGTCTAAAATAAGATTGATTACGTGAATACTGAGTGAAAACGCTCCTAGTGAACAAATAGGTTTCACTGTGTGATTTTTATTTAAGGAGATCCAAAATACCTATGTTGGCCACTATTTTTTGTACTTCATATTAATTATTTAAGATGAACTTAGTGTTTTTACATGATGACATTTGCTGTATCAGTGATCAAGTGATATTAACTTTTGTGTGGGTCAGTTATTCAGTATAATTTAATGGGTTGACTGTTTATGGAGACATGTTATGCAATCATTGTTAACATACACAATAACTTTTCTATAATCATAAATACTCATTAAACTGGTTGAATTTGGAAGGGATCGCATACTTCATTAAAGTAAAGCCTTTAATATGTTCCGTTGCAATACCCCCCTCGGGTAATATCATTTACAGAATGTTAATGATATTAGTCGACTAGGACAAATGTGTCAATTACTATGCATAATGTGTATGTATACAACAACCGTTACACCGTTTCAAAATGACTTTTTCCTGCAAATATTTTAGTTGTGTTGTTTCAAATGCACTTTGTGTTATGGCTCTCAGTATGACAGCATCATAAAAATATTTAGTAATATATTAAAGTAAAAAAAAATGTTAATCTTTGCTCCCAGTGATCCACATGGAAAATGATCAAAAACAGACACAAATATATCACATGTGATTTTAAGATATGTAAAAAATATATGTAAATTATTTCAAAGTCAGCTCTCATTGAGTCACAGAATAATCAAGATAATAGAAGGAACATAAATATATTACATACACTCCTGGAAATTGAAATAAGAACACCGTGAATTCATTGTCCCAGGAAGGGGAAACTTTATTGACATATTCCTGGGGTCAGATACATCACATGATCACACTGACAGAACCACAGGCACATAGACACAGACAACAGAGCATGCACAATGTCGGCACTAGTACAGTGTATATCCACCTTTCGTAGCAATGCAGGCTGCTATTCTCCCATGGAGACGATCGTAGAGATGCTGGATGTAGTCCTGTGGAACGGCTTGCCATGCCATTTCCACCTGGCGCCTCAGTTGGACCAGCGTCCGTGCTGGACGTGCAGACCGCGTGAGACGACGCTTCATCCAGTCCCAAACATTCTCAATGGGGGATAGATCCGGAGATCTTGCTGGCCAGGGTAGTTGACTTACACCTTCTAGAGCACGTTGGGTGGCACGGGATACATGCGGACGTGCATTGTCCTGTTGGAACAGCAAGTTCCCTTGCCGGTCTAGGAATGGTAGAACGATGGGTTCGATGACGGTTTGGATGTACCGTGCACTATTCAGTGTCCCCTCGATGATCACCAGTGGTGTACGGCCAGTGTAGGAGATCGCTCCCCACACCAAGATGCCGGGTGTTGGCCCTGTGTGCCTCGGTCGTATGCAGTCCTGATTGTGGCGCTCACCTGCACGGCGCCAAACACGCATACGACCATCATTGGCACCAAGGCAGAAGCGACTCTCATCGCTGAAGACGACACATCTCCATTCGTCCCTCCATTCACGCCTGTCGCGACACCACTGGAGGCGGGCTGCACGATGTTGGGGCGTGAGCGGAAGACGGCCTAACGGTGTGCGGGACCGTAGCCCAGCTTCATGGAGACGGTTGCGAATGGTCCTCGCTGATACCCCAGGAGCAACAGTGTCCCTAATTTGCTGGGAAGTGGCGGTGCGGTCCCCTACGGCACTGCGTAGGATCCTACGGTCTTGGCGTGAATCTGTGCGTCGCTGCGGTCCGGTCCCAGGTCGACGGGCACGTGCACCTTCCGCCGACCACTGGCGACAACATCGATGTACTGTGGAGACCTCACGCCCCACGTGTTGAGCAATTCGGCGGTACGTCCACCCGGCCTCCCGCATGTCCACTATACGCCCTCGCTCAAAGTCCGTCAACTGCACATACGGTTCATGTCCACGCTGTCGCGGCATGCTACCAGTGTTAAAGACTGCGATGGAGCTCCGTATGCCACGGCAAACTGGCTGACACTGACGGCAGCGGTGCACAAATACTGCGCAGCTAGCGCCATTCGACGGCCAACACCGTGGTTCCTGGTGTGTCCGCTGTGCCGTGCGTGTGATCATTGCTTGTACAGCCCTCTCGCAGTGTCCAGAGCAAGTATGGTGGGTCTGACACACCGGTGTCAATGTGTTCTTTTTTCCATTTCCAGGAGTGTAGATGGACAGGTCAGATGTCCATAGGAAAATATTGCAACTGTCTGCTCGTTTTGAGCCACATAAAGGAAATGAAAACAAAGAACATAATTATAAGTATGGACATGATATATAAACACAAACACTAGAGAAGTCACATGTATGAATGCATTTGAGAAAAAAAAAAAAAAAAAAAAGGAAATATTTAAAAAACTTGTCTCCCATTGAGACACATAGTCAAGACAGTACAGTAACATATTAATACTAAAATTGGACACTTAAATTGGTCACAACATAACACAAACATCAAACTTGCTGAACATCTGATTAGCTGTAGAAAATTGTACACAAATCTTATGCCTAAGAAAAGAATAGTAACAAAATGATGAGTCTTGCACAACAATTTTTTTTTACATTGTCTTTTATTTGGTGCAAGTATGTCTCATATTCAACAATACAAAAAGAAAGTAATAAATGTTTGTCACCTTCTTGCCCGTTGCAAGTAAAGAAGATGTCTCAAAATTTAATATTCAATAGTGACAATAAAAATATAAAAACATTCTCTCAGAGATCTGGAACTTTTCCAGGGTCTGTAGCATGAGTGGTAGTTGCTATTTGACACACCCAGTAAAAACTTTGCTGATAACATGCTTTATGGAAACTGGGTAAGTAACTGTATTCAAACAGGGAAATGTGCTTAATCATGTTTATATGGTTTCAATTCAGTGATGTTTCTTAATCCAAATAACCTTCTTGATCTGGGAAAGATAAGTCTATACGCATTAGGATGTGGGCTTTCTTTTATTTCAAATGGACCAATGTAAATGTTTACTTTAGCATATAATAGATCATTTTCAATTTCTTTAGTTCCTAAGTCTAATGTCTCTTTCCTACACTTAGACACATCCCTCTCTGTTTGCAAAGCATTGACATTTAAACATAAACCTTTGTTTTCATCTGTTCCTCTTAACACTGTGTTGCCACTCAACAAATTATTGTTTTCACCCCATTTTTTATAAAGTCCACTACGGATTCTTATCCACCATATAGGATACAAGGTTGCACTTACCTTTGCTAATTCTTTCCAAAATGCATCTTTGTTTAAACAGTTTCCATAGTTGTTCCACAAAACTTCTAAAAACTTTTCCCCTTTCCCTTGAAAACGCACATTTACATTCCATCCCTTTATATTTTCTTTAATATTATTATTATTACCATTCTCATAGATTAGCGTTTCATAGTTCCCAATAGGCAATAGCTTGTCCTCAGATACACATTCCCTAGTCTGCATTTCACTTAAATTAACCTCATTATTACCCATGTTTGTCACATCACTTACCTTTACCACATCATCACTTTTCAATTCTACAAATACTTTTATTTCTTCCTCCACACTCTCATCAATAACATCACTTGATTTAGGATCATTATTTAAATGTCCCTCTATTACTTCTTCCTCCTCCTCAACAACAACCCCATCTGCAGTTTCCCCCTTATGTATCTGAATCTCAGCAATTGAGTCTTTGGCTCCATTAAACACTTCGTCATCCCCCTTCCTATCAAATAAACCCCCCCAAAATAGATTCTACTTGTGGTGTGTCTGACTTGTTATTAACACCAGTATCTTTTTCAGCCCAACTATGGAACTCTGCAATACCTTCAACTTCTGCACTTTCACTAACTACCTGTGCTTGAATACTGTTTTTATTAACTGTATCACTTTTACTCATAGTATCCCAAAACCTTTTATTAAATTCTAATTTATTCATTCTAACAACATCAGTATTTTCATGGTATTTACTCTTTACATTGTATCCTCTCCTTTTCCAGTTTCGGTTATGTGTTGTCCTGTCATAATATTGTCTAGCCCCAAAACTACGGACATCTAGTGGGACTGTCCACCGTTTCCTGGCTGGTTCCCTCGGTCTGTCTGCTTGTAGTTGTCATTTTGTTCACTAGTTTCAAGAAACCCCCTTCTATCTGGTTCTCTTCCCCAATACCTATTTCTATCATTCCTGTTATCTCTCCTCCATCCTCCCTCCTGTGTATTGTTTCTGAAATCATTTTCATATCTCCTATCTCCCCTATTTGGAGCATTATTTCCAGAATTTTCAAAGTTTCTCCTCCCATAATAATCTCTATTTACATTCCTGTTCCACCCCCCATACTGGTTGTTGCCAGAGCCAAAACTTTGGTTACTTTCTCTTTCCAAGGCCCTATCTAATCTATCTACAAATTTCAGGAACTCTTCCATTGAATCGTCTGGTCCATGGACCAATTCCCACTGCAGTCTCTCTGGTAATCTTCTTTTTAAAACATCAATTTGTGTCATAATATCAAAAGAGTTATTCAAGTGAGCAAGTTTTTTAAATTGATCTCTGCAAAATTTTTGCATTCCCCCTACTTTCCCTCTATACACTGGTCCATTTAGAAATTCTGACTTTAATCTGGCTTGTATGGACTGTGACCAAAATTTACAAATAAATTTAGCTTCAAACTCTTCAAACGTATTCCAAGAATCATTATTCTCATTTGCCCAGGATAGGGCCTCCCCTTCTAGAAACCGTTTTACTAACTTAAATTTTTATGTTATCTGACATTCCTACAACAAACATATCCTTACATGGGTGAATAAAGTCAATAGGGTGCAGATTTTCACCAGGAAAGAATTTCACTTGGATGTGCCCATACATTGTATTTTGATTGTAAAACATTTGTTTTGACATTAATGCATCTTCCAATTGTGTATATTTAGTGTGTATATTTTCTACTTTTGTATCTACATTAGTGGTATACAGGTTGTATTGTTGTTTAAGGTTTTCTGATGTTTTGTCTATTCTCTGATCTAATCTTTCAACTTCAGTATCTACTCTGTTGTAGATGACAGCAATGCTGTCTGTGTTAGCTTGTATGTTTTCATTTAAGCTTTCAACTTTAACTTGAAATTCTTTTCTGAAGTGTATCAACTGTTCACTAGTGTTCTTACTGAGAGTAGTTTTAAATTCCTCACACTTCTCATTGAGATGAGTACTTAATAGATCAAAATCCAAACTTAACTTATCCAGTCTATCTGTGTTTTCTTCACTTGATTGTTTAAAATCCAAACTTAACTTATTCAGTCTATCTGTGTTTTCTTCACTTGATTGTTTAAAATCCAAACTTAACTTATTCAGTCTATCTGTGTTTTCTTCACTTGATTGTTTAAGTTGCGAGCTTATTTGAGTTGCAAACTCTGCTAGCCACTCTGTTAAGTTTAATTGTTCACCACCCCCTGGTTCAATTTTTACATTTCCTACGATCTCATCACTCTCAGGTAGAGACATGTTCACTATTAATTTTGTAAATGACAACAACAACAAAATACCTTGCTTTATGTAGCTATGCCATGATGTCGTGATCGGTGTTCTTGTTGGCTTTCTTCACTTATATTCGGTTTTAACGAAGCTGAAGTCTTCATTGATAAATTCCATTAACATAATCCAGACGTTAATCTTCCGAGTGGTGTGATGATAGTTTTTCGTAGTCGCACAAACACACTTTTCTTTTTTTTTTTCACTTTGACAAATTTTCACTGTTGCCACACTGCACAAATAAACTTTATTGGAGTGCTAAGCACTTACGAAATTTATCGCTGCACTATTATCATCGATGCACTTAAGCATCCCGGACGAGCCCCCACTTTTGTAAAGGTCCGCCTAGTCGTTGATATCTCTAGTTGCTGTAATCGCACTATTTCACTCCCATTTACGGAGCTTGTTAGCACTTGATGTTAGGTTGGCGCCATTACAATGCATTGTAGTAATCGCTGCTGCTTGCTGGATCGCTGCTGTGTCTCGATGCTGATGCTGGCTCTAAATCTGGTTGTCTAGGGTAAACACATGAGGTCCCGTGTTTTTCATGTGCTTTTGATGATAAAGGACGAGCGAAACCAACACATATGTAAACATCAAACATTTATTACTTTGGTGGCCATATTAATTCCACTGTCCACCAAAGACCATAACACAACACAAAGTAGTACTTCCTTTACATGTTCCTTGCATTGTTTTTCCATCCCAAACAATAACACAGAAACACACTTCACCAAAGTGACATTCCGACTGCCCCTGACTGCCTCCGACTGCCTGTATTTATAACATTGTCAAAGAACTACAGAACTACAGAGATATAGTTTATAAGTCACATGTACATCTGTTATCATAATTTGTGCAGAAAAGTTATTAATTTGCATCGAGTGACATAATTTAACATGTTATTAAAATGACAGACAGATTTGTTGACTTGACAGAATAATTCTTTGTTACAAAAAGGTCGTTTTTTAGAAGTTTGTCAATTGACTTCTCTAATTTGCATAAATAGGTAAGTAACATGAATTATTAAGAATTACATTGGTTTTCGTCTAAAATAGGATTGATTACGTGAATACTGAGTGAAAACGCTCCTAGTGAACAAATAGGTTTCACTGTGTGATTTTTATTTAAGGAGATCCAAAATACCTATGTTGGCCACTATTTTTCGTACTTCATATTAATTATTTAAGATGAACTTAGTGTTTTTACATGATGACATTTGCTGTATCAGTGATCAAGTGATATTAACTTTTGTGTGGGTCAATTATTCAGTATAATTTAATGGGTTGACTGTTTATGGAGACATGTTATGCAATCATTGTTAACATACACAATAACTTTTCTATAATCATAAATACTCATTAAACTGGTTGAATTTGGAAGGGATCGCATACTTCATTAAAGTAAAGCCTTTAATATGTTCCGTTACACTCTGGAACTGAATGGTTGGCTTTTTTACCTTCAATGTGGTAGGAACTGGCTTTGATACTCAGTATCTCCTCAAGCTTTTCCAAGGTAGGGAGGTATGTTATGGGGTCCATGCAGCCTTGTGCAGCCTGTAGTAACACTGTTCGCGTTTACGTCGCACTTCACTTGGCGTAGACCGGGACAGTGTCCTAGGCATGCCCGATGTTAACTGACTGGGCACGGCCCGTGCTGCCGGAGTTGTTGTTGTTGTTGTTGTTGTTGTTGTCATGCCGGCAGAGGTCGCGTCCGAATTCTCGCGTGCCCTCTGGTGGACGGGACTCTACTTGCGGCAACTACCGTCCGTGACGCGCCGTGCCAATGTGCGCCTCCCGCGATCTTTCTGGATGCTACTACACTCCTCCTCCTTCGGGGGGGGGGGGGTGAAGCCACTGTGATCCACTGCGTCGGAAGGTGGAGCGTCGGGCAGGAGCGATGACCTCCACATCCATTGGATGGCCGGAGTCGACGGGACCTGCCAACCCTCGAGCTGGAACCTTCGAATACGGCTGGAAGTGACCCTCACGAAGAGGCCCCCGTCGTCCCACAACCGGAGCCCGGGATAGAACGGGCAACAAGCTGTCGAACTCCGGATCCTGTTCCACCCCGGGAGTGGCAAGACCCAGTGGCGGGGACGAAGGGGAAGGGACGACCACAGGTGAACCAACCTCCTGCGAAACCGGGCCGGCTAGGGGGGCCTGCTCTTGCTGGGGCATCTCGAATGATGGCGATGCCGGTGCTGCAGCTACTGGAGGCTGCCAAGGCTGAGAGCCATCGCAGTGCGGCAGAGTCACAGTGGGAAGAGGAGGTAACGTCCCCTGCGAAACCAATACAGGTGCCGGCAATGGGGAAGCCGGTGTCCGAGAGGTCGGAGGGGGGGTGCCCGAACGTGGACGGAGCTGATTTTGGTGACGACGTACCACCCGGTCCTCCGCCTGCAAGGTATAGAGCCGGCGGCCATTTCGGTGCAGGACCACCGCCGGTATCCAATGTGGATTGCGAGCAAACCCACGGGCCCAGACCGACATACCCAGTGGAAAGCCAGGTACTCCGTTTTGTGAAGACTGGCGAGGACCAGGCCGGAGGAGGTGCAGCAGAGTCCTAGGTTGACGCCCATGAAGGAGCTCTGCGGGGCTGCGTTCTCCCATTGGTGTGGTCCGGTATGCCGTCAAGAAAAACGTCAATGCTTCCTCTGCAGGAAATTTGTGCACATACTTTTTCATCTGCATCTTAAATGTGCGTACCATGCGCTTGACTTCCCCATTCGATTGTGGATGGAAGGTTGGAGAGCAAACGTGCCGAATACCGAAACGCCTACAAAAATCCTGGAAGGTCTGCGAAATAAACTGCGGTCCATTGTCCGAGACCAGGTTGATTGGCAGACCTTCCACAGAAAAGATTTTTGCTAGTGCCTGGATTGCAACTTCTGAAGTTGGTTGGTTGGTTGGTTTGGGGGATGAAAGGGACCAGACTGCTACGGTCATCGGTCCCTTTTTCCAAAGACAAAGAACACCCACAGAGAATAAAAACGAGGAACAGAATAGAACACAGACGAAACAGAACAAGAGAAACTCAAAGACAAGACAAAACGAACTAAAACCACACAGAGTGTGACGGTGGTTGGCCGACCATAGAAATAAAAAAGGAAAAGCCAACCACTTAGAAACACGTTAAAAAACCAGTTGGAAAGCATAAGCCAAAGGCCAGAATCAACAAAACAATAACATAAATCAAACACTCAGATTAAATGATAAAAGCCCCCTGCCCGAATAAAACGTAAAACTAAGTCAGCCATAGCCGAGTCATCTGTTAAAGGGCAGGGAGCGTGTCAGGCAGTGCGAACGACTGCCTGAGCACAGCTAAAAGTGGACAGTCCAATAAAATGTGGACCGCCGTCAAAATGGACCCGCAGCGACATAAAGGTGGGTCCTCCCGTCGCAGTAAATAACTGTGTGTCAGCCGGGAGTGGCCAATTCGGAGCCGACAAAGGACGACTGAGTCCCTGCGGTTGGCTCGCATGGATGACCGCCACACAGTCGTCGTCTCCTTAATGGCACGGAGTTTATTGTGCGTGATCCGATCGTGCCATTCAGCGTCCCAAATCGCAAAAACTCTTCGGCAGAGGACTGCCCGCAAATCAGTCTCTGGGAGGCCAACATCCAGAGACGGTTGTCCCGTGGCCTCCTTCGCCAGGCGGTCAGCATGTTCATTGCCCGGGATACCGACATGACCGGGGGTCCATACAAAGACCACAGAGCGGCCGCAACGCGCAAGAGTATGCAGGGACTCATGGATAGCCATCACCAGACGGGAACGAGGAAAACACTGGTCGAGAGCTCGTAAACTGCTCAGGGAATCGCTACAGATAACGAAGGACTCACCTGAGCAGGAGCGGATATACTCTAGCGCTCGAAAGATGGCGACCAGCTCCGCAGTGTAAACGCTGCAGCCAGCCGGCAAGGAACGTTGTTCGGAATGGTCCCCTAGAGTGAGCGCATAACCGACTCGACCAGCAACCATCGAGCCGTCGGTGTAAACAATGCCAGAGCCCTGATACGTGGCCAGGATGGAATGAAAGCGGCGGCGGAAGGCCTCTGGAGGGACTGAATCCTTCGGGCACTGTGCCAAGTCGAGCCGAAGGCAAGGGCGACGAACACACCATGGGGGTGTATGCAAAGTAGCCCGGAAAGGAGGTGGAACAGTGAAAACCTGAAGCCCAGAGAGAAGCTCTTTGACGCGGACCGCTATTGTACAACCAGAGCGGGGCCGACGTTCTGGCAGACGGACGACCGATCGTGGGAACAGGAGACGATAGTGAGGATGCCCGGGCGAGCTTAGAACATGGGCAGCATAAGCGGCCAGCAAACGTTGGCGTCGGAACCGCAGTGGAGGTACACCTGCCTCAACTAGTACGCTGTCCACAGGGCTGGTGCGGAAAGCGCCAGTGGCAAGGCGTATCCCGCTGTGGAGAATTGGGTCCAACACCTGTAACGCAGATGGGGATGCTGAGCCATAAGCCAGGCACCCATAATCCAGGCGGGACTGGATTAACGCCTGGTAGAGCCGTAACAGGGTAGAGCGGTCGGCGCCCCAGCGGGTGTGGCTCAAACAGCGCAGAGCATTGAGATGCCGCCAACACGCCTGTTTGAGCTGCCGGATATGAGGCAGCCAAGTCAACCGGGCATCGAAAACCACCCCCAAAAACCTGTGGGTCTCCACCACAGCAAGCAGTTCGTCGGCAAGATAAAGCTGCGGGTCAGGATGGACTGTTCGGCGCCGGCAGAAATGCATAACGCGGGTCTTGGCTGCCGAAAACTGAAACCCATGCGCTACAGCCCAAGACTGCGCCTTGCGGATAGCGCCCTGTAGCTGACGTTCAACTGCTGCAATGCCAGGAGAGCTGTAATAAAGGCAGAAGTCGTCAGCATACAGGGAAGCGGAGACAGAATTTCCCACGGCCGCAGCAAGCCCGTTAATGGCTATTAAAAACAGACAGACACTTAAAACAGAACCCTGTGGCACACCGTTCTCCTGGACGTGGGAGGAACTACACGAGGCCGCGACTTGCACGCGGAACGTACGACACGACAGAAAATTGCGGATAAAAATCGGCAGAGGACCCCGAAGACCCCATCCATGAAGCGTAGAAAGGATGTGATGACGCCATGTCGTATCGTACGCCTTCCGCATGTCGAAAAAGACAGCGACCAGGTGCTGACGGCGGGCAAAGGCAGTACGGATGGCCGACTCCAGGCTCACCAGATTGTCGGTGGCGGAGCGGCCTTTACGGAACCCACCCTGAGACGGAGCAAGAAGGCCCCGAGACTCCAGTACCCAATTCAAGCGCCGGCTCACCATCCGTTCAAGCAACTTGCAAAGAACGTTGGTGAGGCTAATGGGACGGTAGCTGTCCACCTCCAGAGGGTTCTTTCCAGGTTTCAAGACGGGGATGACAACGCCTTCCCGCCATTGCGACGGAAACTCCCCCTCGACCCAAAGACGGTTGTAAAGATCGAGAAGGCGCCGCTGGCAGTCCACTGAAAGGTGTTTCAGCATCTGACAGTGGATGCCATCCGGCCCAGGAGCGGTATCAGGGCAAGCAGCTAGGGCACTGCGAAATTCCCACTCACTAAATGGAGCATTGTAAGATTCTAGGTGGTTGGTGCGAAACGAAAGGCTCCGACGTTCCATCCGCTCTTTAATGGAGCGGAAGGCCTGGGGGTAATTCGCAGAGGCGGAACTCATAGCAAAATGCTCTGCTAAGCGATTTGCAATGACGTCGGAGTCAGTACAAACTGCTCCATTCAGTGAGAGCGCAGGGACGCTGGCAGGGGTCCGATGGCCGTAGACGCGTCGAATCTTGGCCCAGACCTGCGATGGAGTGACATGGAGGCCAATGGTGGATACATACCGCTCCCAGCACTCTTTCTTGCCTTGGCGGATAAGGAGGCGTGCCCGCGCACGCAGCTGTTTGAAGGCGATAAGGTGGTCGATGGAGGGATGTCGCTTGTGACGCTGGAGCGCCCGCCGGCGATCTTTAATCGCTTCAGCGATCTCAGGCGACCACCAAGGCACAGCCTTCCGCCGAGGGGACCCAGAAGAACGGGGAATGGCTGATTCGGCGGCAGTAACGACGCCGGTGGTGACCGATTGAACCACCGCATCAATGTCATCAGTAGGGAGAGGCTCAAAAGCGGCAGTGGAGGAGAACAAGTCCCAGTCAGCCTTATTCATAGCCCATCTGCTAGGGCGCCCAGAAGAGTGGCGCTGTGGTAGAGACAAAAAGATCGGAAAGTGGTCACTACCACACAGGTCGTCATGCACACTCCATTGGACAGACGGTAAGAGGCTATGGCTACAGAGTGAAAGGTCAATGGCGGAGTAGGTGCCATGCGCCACACTGAAGTGTGTGAAGGCACCATCATTTAACAGCGAGAGATCGAGCTGCGACAATAATTGCTCAACGATGGCGCCTCGACCTGTTGCCACTGACCCACCCCACAGAGGGTTATGGGCGTTGAAGTCGCCCAATAGCAAGAAAGGTGGCGGCAATTGGGCGACTAGTGCAGCCAGGACATGCTGCGAGACATCACCATCCGGTGGAATGTAAAGGCTGCAGACGGTAACAGCCTGTGGCGTCCACACGCGTACAGCGACAGCCTCTAAAGGCGTCTGGAGAGGGACAGACTCGCTGTGCAGAGTGTGAAGGACATATATGCAGACGCCACCAGACACCCTTTCATAAGCTGCTCGGTTCTTATAGTAACCCCGATAGCCACGGAGGGCGGGGGTTCGCATTGCTGGAAACCAAGTTTCCTGGAGAGCAATGCAGAAGAAAGGGTGAAGGCTGATAAGTTGGCGGAGCTCAGCTAGATGGTGGAAGAAACCGCTGCAGTTCCACTGGAGGATGGTGTTGTCCATGGCTGGGAAAGGCGTGACGGGACTGGGAAGGCAGATTACGCCGCCGGATCACCTGCTGTCTCCGACTGAGCACCCGCGCTAGTGCCATTCATGGCGTCTGAGGGACCGCCGAGATCGAGGTCCTCAGCGGACGCCAGAATCTCCACCTCATCTTCGGACGCAGAGGGAGAAGGTTGCGGTGGGACAGGTGCCACCGCAATTTCAGGATTCTTGGGAGCCTTTTTCTTTGACTGCTTTGCTCGCTGTGCCTTTGGTGGTTCTGGCTGGGAGGGCGTCACTGGGTCAGTCTCAGGGACTGAAGACGACCGCGACGCCCTACAACCAGCGACCGGTGGTTTTTTGGCAGACTGGCGAGCGTCCGCTTTGGCACTGGGCAAAGCCTGGGATGGGAGGGCCCCAAGGGACCCCTTCCGGGCGATAGGAGCCGAAGAAGGCCCACGCTTCTCCGGCTGTGAAGGGGCAACAGATGTCCCCGGTGGTTGGGGTGGTGTTGCTCCTGAAGTAGATGGAGCAGGAGCAACAGGGAGTGAAGTGCCCCCCACAACCGAGGGGGCCGGTGATGGCTGACAGAGCTGAGTTCGAACTGTTGGGGACGACACTGAAGAAGTTCGAACAGGTGTTGCAGCAGCAGCATAGGTGGACGGCATGGGCACAGGATGTAGCCTTTCAAACTTCCGCCGTGCCTCGGTGTAGGTCAGGCGGTCCAGGGTCTTATATTCCATTATCTTCCTTTCCTTCTGGAAGATCCGACAGTCCGGCGAGCAGGGGGAATGGTGTTCTCCGCAGTTAACACAGATAGGAGGCGGGGCACATGGAGTATCGGGATGAGATGGGCGTCCGCAATCTCGACATGTGAGGCTGGAAGTGCAGCGGGAAGACATATGGCCGAACTTCCAGCACTTGAAGCACCGCATCGGGGGAGGGATATAGGGCCTGACGTCACATCGGTAGACCATCACCTTGACCTTTTCCGGTAACGTATCACCCTCGAAGGCCAAGATGAAGGCACCGGTAGCAACCTGATTGTCCCTCGGACCCCGATGAACGCGCCGGACGAAATGAACACCTCGTCGTTCGAGGTTGGCGCGCAGCTCGTCATCAGACTGCAAAAGGAGGTCCCTATGGAAAATAACACCCTGGACCATATTTAAACTCTTATGCGGTGTGATCGTAACAGCAACATCCCCCAACTTGTCACAAGCAAGTAACCGCCGTGACTGGGCAGAGGATGCCGTTTGTATCAGGACCGATCCAGAGCGCATTTTTGACAAACCCTCCACCTCCCCAAACTTGTCCTCTAAATGCTCGACGAAGAACTGAGGCTTTGTGGAGAGAAAAGACTCCCCATCAGCCCTCGTACAAACTAAGAATCGGGGCGAATATTTGCTACTGCCATCCTGAGATTTACGTTCCTCCCACGGCGTGGCCAGAGAGGGGAACGTTTTCGGATTGTACTTTTCAGCATTAAATTGAGCCCGAGAACGCTTAGAGACTGCTGGCGGCTGGCCGCCAGCGAGAGATGATGTACCACGCTTCATTGCGGGTCATCCGCCCTGATGCCACCTACTCCGACCAAGGGCCCTCCCCACGGGCGCCACCCAGCCGCAGCAATAGCCACCTGGCAGGATGGCCATTGCCGGGAGTCCCGATGCCCCAGGGAGATGGGCATCTACTCCTTGGCATACGTGGGGAGTTAACGGCGCAGGCATCAGGAGAGCGATCCCTGTGTTGTCAGGGGGCTACAACCAAGAGGGTACATGGCGGCCCCACCACAACGGACTGGCTACCGTGCTGGATCTTAGGTGCAAAACTGTCAAAGGTCGTCGTCGCAGTGAAAAGAAACACTGCAGAGTGCAGCGTGGTAATCGCCCAAGAGATCGAAAACGAGCGGGACACCATTGCAACGACGAGAAAGCCGGCTAAAGGTCTAATTGCACGACGGATACAGTGCACCATGTAAGGCGCCCTTCCCCAATTGGCTCGCTCTTCGGAATAATTTAGAAAGATGGAGGTCAAACCCGAGAGGGGACCATCACATAAGGCCGAAACATTTGAGACTCCTTTTAGTCGCCTCTTACGACAGGCAGGAATACCGCGGGCCTATTCTAACCCCCGAACCCGCAGGGGGGGAACTTCTGAAGTGGTTGAGGATCAGCGAACCACATATGGGAATCGGGAATAAGCATCAATGACAATGAGCCAAAAGCCATTGAGAAACGGGCCCGCAAAATCGATGTGAACACTTTCCCATGCCTGGGTTGCCGGCGGCCATGAAGAGAACGCTGCCCTGGGAGATGCTTGTTGGCTCGCACACTGGGAACAGGTGGCCACCAAGTGCTCAATTTCTCTGTCAATACCGGGCCAGTACACATGTCTGCGAGCCAAGGTTTTAGTACGGGAAACACCCCAGTGCCCCGCATGTAATAACGTGAGGACCTTGTAACACCACAGCTCTTATGCTGTATGGATTTATTTATTTAATTTTTTTTTGCTTCATTTTTTTCTCATTTAATATTACATCGTTAAGAACCTGTAAATGTTTTTGATTGAATAGATAACACAAAATTGTATACTCTTTTCTATGTTAAAACTTTGATGTTGTAGTTTGATTCTATGCAAAGTAGTGTATCTGTACTGTAAATACTTTGTCCCATTTGGAGGGAACAAAACTTACTGTATATAATTGCAATTCTGTGTGAATAATTTTTTGTAGAAGTGTCAATATGTGCAAATGTTCTGTTTTATTTAATGTGTTTGTTTGCTGTTATGTAAACTGCTGACCTTCACTTAGGGCTCTTAGTTATTCTGTATGTAAAAGGTGTAGGGGTTCCCCTCGGGAACGGAACAGCGTAGCGTGTGCAAAATGTGGTTGGCCTAGGTGGAAAAGGTGGAACTGATAGTCAGTCGGGGACGAGCAGTCAGTCGGAGATGAGTTAAGAGTCCGTGCACTGCCGTGTAAAAGTTGCATAGTGCTGGTTTCGAGAGAGGCTTTCCTGTTATTTTCCAATGCCTCGGATGGATGGATAAATCGCTGGGCTATTCTGGAATTTGTATCTATCATCGCCACCAAGAAATGACAGAGTCCAGCAATTCTGTCTGCAATTCCATCTACCAACCTGCAGTTGCCACCACATTGCGCAATCACTGTAATATAATACTATCACGATGTACAGTGAAGGATCAGCTTAATGGATGTGTTATTGTGCTGAAATATAAGGTAATTTATATCTGAACTTATGTACCTACCTTGACTTTTCTCCTCATCATAATACCTCTCAGGGTCCTCTCCGTTTGAACTAAAGTAATCACCGAGTATCCCTACTGAAAGAACTGTTATGACCAATGTTATGCTAATTTATGCCTCTTGAACTCAGTAAAAAGAAAGTTAAAGTTAATGTGGCAAGAGAGTGAGTTAAAGTAAATGTTGCTTGCTGAATATAATTTTCCTATTAAAACTGCTTATTAAAGTGCTGTTGCCAACTGCAAAATCAAAGTTCTTGAGACTGAGGCTTCTAAAGTTTTGCTTAGCTAATGATCACCTTGATACCTGAGTAAATTCTAAAAGGTGAGTCAGTTCTTGCAATTTTGTTAATATTGTGTTTCGAAGTAGAAAAAGTGGAAAACTGCATAGTAGGAAATTATATGTCTATAATTACTAAGTGTTTGTCTCTCTTGTGTGCATATTAACAGTATAAAGACCACTCAGTTTGTGTAAGCCTTGAAAGTGATAGTGTTTTCCTGTACGTGTTATAATTTTGCAAATAGTTTGTGCTACTCCAGTGGGTAGCTTCAATCTTAAAACATATGTGTGTCAGAGTTCATTGCACTCGCGTGTGGCCAAGCCTAGGTTGTGTTTGTCCGTTATAGTTACTTATACCTACTTTCTTAAACGAGAATGTTAATCATTCTCTTGCCTAGTTAGGCTGGCGGCCGTTTTCTTTATCAGTTGAACAGTGCAGATAGGCAAAATTTTGTTTGGTACTGTTCAAATATTTACGTAATTCTGACTTTCATTTCCGATAAGCCACTTCCGTTAGGTACAACACGGTCAACTTAACAAAATTCCTCCCAGAGGGTAACACTGCTCTGCTGTTTTGTACCATACTTGCTTTTACAAAATAGTTTTATGTCATAACCTGTTTCTAGCATTGAGGTTATGGTGCAGTAATAGTAGCAGAGGGGAGTGTTATAACCTCCCTTCGTAAACTTGCAGGAACAACCACGCGAGGAGCTGTATCATCGGTAGCCAGAAGGAGAACTCCTTCCAAGACAGAGGCGGTCTCGTAGAAGAAAATAATTACGAAGAGGGTCCGAGGCCCGGCCCGGAGGGCGGGATGACCATCCCTGCTGACTGAGGCGAACTACTTGCCGGAGAACCGAGTCAGCCGCCGTTTCCCTGGCGACTCTAGAACTAGTGATCGGGAAGCCATCAACCGCTTGGTGGGACGCCACATCCAAATGAAAACACATGATCTCCTCTCGATCGAACGTAGGATCCGGGCCCACCGGAAGACGGGAAAGAGCGTCGGCGTTGGCATGCTGTCCTGTAGGGCGAAAATGAATGTCATAATGGTACTTAGAGAGGAACAAGGCCCAGCGCTGTAGTCTGTGGGCCGCCCTATCCGGAATCTGAGAGGCGGGGCCAAATAACGATATTAACGGCTTATGGTCAGTGATTAACTGAAACTTCGTGCCATACAAGAAAGGGTGAAACTTGGTAACAGCGTAGACAATGGCCAAAGCCTCTTTTTCCACCTGGGAGTAATGGGCCTGCGCGGGACTAAGCGTTTTCGAAGCAAACGCCAGTGGTTGCTCGGAACCATCTGCGTTGCGATGGGCCAGGACCGCCCCCACCCCATACTGCGAAGCATCTGTAGCCAGGACCAACGGCTTATGGGGATCAAAAGTAGCCAAACAAGGGGCTGACGTGAGGAGGCCCTTCAACAAGGTGAACGCTCGCTCGCATGCAGGCGACCAATTTAATGGAACACCCTTGTGCAGAAGGCAGTACAGGGGGTGGGCTATAGTGGAAGCCCTGGGAATGAACCGGTGGTAATAGGCTATCTTGCCTAAAAAAGCTTGTAACTCTTTCAGCGAAGTGGGCCGAGGAAGGTTGACGATACCTTGGACCAAACTTCCTGGTGGCTGGATGCTGTGCCGAGATATGGTGTAGCCCACATACTCAATGGACGGTTGGAAGAAGGTTGACTTATACAGGTTGCAACGCAAGCCCACAGACCTGAATTTGAGAAAGAGGGTGCGAAGGTTGTGCAAGTGGTCCTTCGTGCTGCGGCCTGTGACAATTATGTCATCCAGGTAATTAATACAATGAGGGATTGTCGATGTGACATGCTCAAGATAACGCTGGAATATCGCCGGGGCACTGGATATTCCAAAAGCCAACCGCTGGTATTGGTAAAGGCCAAACGGGGTGTTGACGACCGCCAGCCGTTTGGAGTCCTCATCAAGTGGTATCTGATGATAAGCCTCCGACAGATCGATTTTCGAAAAATAGTGGCCTCCCGCCACGGCGGAGAACAATTCATCAGCACGAGGCAAAGGATAGGTGTCCACCACCAATTGGGAATTAATGGTGGCCTTGAAATCGCCACAAAGACGTAATTTTCCCGAGGGCTTCTTGACAATAACGAGGGGCGAAGCCCACTCACTGGAAGAAATGGGAAGAACGACCCCTAGGGCTGTCAGCCGGTCTAGCTCTTCCTTTACCTGAGGGCGGAGAGCCAAGGGGATCTGCCTCGCGCGTAGAAAACGCGGGCGAGCCGACGCCTTCAACGTTAAGTGAGCTTCATAATCTGAAACACGCCCCAGGCCCTCCTAAAAAATATCTGGAAAGTCTGAGATCAAAGATTCCAATGAGTGATAGGGAACGTCTTCGGAGACCAACTGTATGGTATCAGCGATAGAAAAACCGAAAGCTTGAAAGGCATCCAGGCCAATTAGGTTAGCGGAGCTCGCATCACTGACAACAATAAAAGTAATAGGCCGAGTGACTGATTTGTAAGTCACGTCGGTAGTGAATTGACCCAGTAGGGGAATGAACTGTTTACCATAACCGCGTAGACGCCGGTAAACTGGCGCCAACGGCGGCGATCCAAGGTCGGAAGAAGTTTGTGCATTCAACAACGAAACTGCCGCGCCCGTATCTACTTGCAGCTGTAACCGGCGTGACCGAACCGACACCTCGATAAAGAGTTTGCGTGCCGATGCGTCGGGAGCCTGGCCCGATGAAACTTCCTGAATGTCAACGTCCATGTCCTCTGTACTTGCTTCCTTCGATGCTTTTGACGCTGAGCGGCAAACTTTAGCAATGTGACCTTTTTTATTACATTTGCGACAAACGGCCCAACGCTGGGGGCACTCTGACCGATCGTGATGTATATAGCACGACGCACAGGACGGCAACAGGGGCCGGCGGCCGGAATTCTGCTTACGCGCCGTGCGGGAGCGGCCGTAACGGCCGGATTGTACCGCTCGCACGTCGTCCACCCCGGACACAGTGGACGCGGCCGCGCCACCCTGAACCTCCGCGACGTCGCACCACGCTTCCAGCTGTTGACCTGCCGCGTGAGAGACTTCATACGATTGAGCAGTGGACAGGACTTCCTCGAGGGAAGGGTCTTCTAACTGCAGGGCCCGTTGCCGGACCTCCCTATCAGGGGCCGAACGAACAATGACGTCGCGTACCATAACGTGGGCATACGACTCTCGCGACTGCTCCGTGACAAAATGACACTTGCGACTAAGACCGTGCAGGGTAGCGGCCCACGCCCGGTAAGACTGATGGGGCTGTTTCTTGCATCGATAGAACTCGACCCTAGCCGCCACAACATGCGTGCGGCGGCGATAATATGAAGACAGCAACGAACACAATGCGTCAAAAGACAAGGACGAGGGTTCCTGCAACGGCGCTAGCTGCCGCAAAACTTGATACAGCGAGGGAGATATCCGAGACAAGAAGAGAGCACGACATACCTCCGCATCGGCAACATGAAACGCCTGGAAATGCTGCCGAAGGCGATGTTCATATGCGTCCCAATCCTCCGCCGTCTCGTCATACGGGGGAAAGGGAGGAGGGAACTGCGCCGGAGCAGACGGCGTGGAGAGCAACGCCGGAAGCACTTGTTTCATGGTGGCCACGAGCTCCGTCTGCTGCGCAACCAAAACTCGCACCAAATCCTCCGTGCCGTGGAGAAACTGCGAAACCGGAACGACGACGCAACACGCGAAAGAACGACCCTACTCGTCGCCAATTGTGTAATAACACTGTTCACGTTTACGTCGCACTTGGCGTAGACCGGGACTGTGTCCTAGGCATGCCCGATGTTAACTGACTGGGCACGGCCCGTGCTGCCGGAGTTGTGGTTGTTGTTGTTGTCATGCCGGCAGAGGTCGCGTCCGAATTCTCGCGTGCCCTCTGGTGGACGGGACTCTACTTGCGGCAACTACCGTCCGTGACGCGCCGTGCCAATGTGCGCCTCCCGCGATCTTTCTGGTGGCTACTACACAGCCAAATAAGGAATTGTTTAAATAAAGAAGCAGCAGCATCACTAGTCTTCATCTGCTGGCAATAATGGTTAGAGGGATTAAAGACATGCTCATCACAGATTTCACAATCATAGACTGCTCTTTATATTGCCTTGTGGGCACCGATTGGCCAATCAGAACAGGGGCCTAAGACCTGTGCTGTGAGTGCTGTTTATGTTTATTTACGGTTACTTAGATTCAGTCTAAATTGAGTTTTAATTCAAAAATTTCTCTAAAATACTTCTTCTGTGGTTTACTTACCACAAAATTTCCCCTGGTAGGTTCTGCTCCACAGTTTCAGCCTAGGAATTTGTAAATCCTAAATAAGGCCTCAGGTGCACATATTCTGATACATCATCTGAGAAATATTTATCCTGGGACAGCTTAGAGTAAAAGAACTGAAGTGTTGTTTCCAGAATGAGATTTTCACTCTGCAGCGGAGTGTGCGCTGATATGAAACTTCCTGGCAGATTAAAACTGTGTCGGACCGAGACCCGAACTCGGGACCTTTGCCTTTCGCGGGCAAGTGCTCTACCAACTGAGCTACCCAAGCACGACTCACGCCCCGTCCTCACAGCTTTACTTCTGCCAGTGTTGTTGTAAGTCATTTCAATAAGGCAGTTCAGCTCAGCATGGCAAATCACCTAAATGTGCCTGGTAAGTGAGACATAAGTCTAGCCTTGAAGATAAAGGGCTGTGTTCAATGCTAATGATCATTTTGGTATGAGTAGAGGCCATTTCATGATCCAGTAGTAAGATTTACTGTAGTATAGTATGTTATTACCAGGGAAGAATGTTGCCAATTGCAGGGCCAGGCAGCAAATACATTATAGTGTCCATAGCATTATTCACAGTTAAATATTCATTTTCAAGCAACACAAAAAGTACTGAAAGAAAATCACAGTAAGACCATCTACAAATCTATGAGAAGCTGCAGTTACAATTGATAGTTGTCTCCCAATTACCAGTTATCAGAATTGGTCTCAGAGTACTACTGAGTTGCAAAAGACTTTGTAAAGAGCAGTTTTCTTCAGAATATTGACATAGTCTGTTAACAGTCAATTGCACAAATGTGGCTTCCTTGCCCAGATGCCAACAGCATATTTCACAATAACTAAGTGACTGATATGGGATTAGTATATAGATGTCCCACATTACAAACTGTCATTGTAGTGATGAGTTTCATTGTAAATAATTATGAAACCATGATTTACCATTTAGCTTGCACAAAGAAACCGGACATCTCCACTCCTGAAGTTGTTACAATGATGGATTAATATAGACCTACTTTATACTTTTGATGAGTTGCCTTTCAGCTTAAAATAAGAGAGTCAATACATTAGATTTCCCTTTCTACAGTCTTGAAGACAGATCACTGTAATCAAAGTTTTTGATGTTATTGATGGAAAAAACTGTTTTTTATATTAAGAAAGTTTGTGGATTTAGAACTTTTTGTTTCAGGCAAAGGGCTTGAGAGTAAGAAAGAGAAATTTTAAACACATGACTCCACATTGAAAAAGATACAGAAATTAATTCAAGAGTTAGCATTCATTTGCCATCAACCTGTCACAGCAATTTTATATTCTGCTGCTTTATATTCTATAAATACTTTCTGTCTTGGGCAGTTGTGTGATTTCAGATATGACTTATGTAGACAGGCAGTTAATGTATCTCTTCCACATTGATAGTTTTGTGGACTAATACTACTTTATACCCCCCCCATGAACCATGGACCTTGCCGTTGGTGGGGAGGCTTGCGTGCCTCAGCGATACAGATGGCCGTACCGTAGGTGCAACCACAACGGAGGGGTATCTGTTGAGAGGCCAGACAAACGTGTGGTTCCTGAAGAGGGGCAGCAGCCTTTTCAGTAGTTGCAGGGGCAACAGTCTGGATGATTGACTGATCTGGCCTTGTAACATTAACCAAAACGGCCTTGCTGTGCTGGTACTGCGAACGGCTGAAAGCAAGGGCAAACTACAGCCGTAATTTTTCCCGAGGACACGCAGCTCTACTGTATGATTAAATGATGATGGCGTCCTCTTGGGTAAAATATTCCAGAGGTAAAATAGTCCCCCATTCGGATCTCCGGGCGGGGACTACTCAAGAGGACGTCGTTATCAAGAGAAAGAAAACTGGCGTTCTACGGATCGGAGCGTGGAATGTCAGATCACTTAATCGGGCAGGTAGGTTACAAAATTTAAAAAGGGAAATGGATAGGTTAAAGTTAGATATAGTGGGAATTAGTGAAGTTCGGTGGCAGGAGGAACAAGACTTTTGGTCAGGTGATTACAGGGTTATAAATACAAAATCAAATAGGGGTAATGCAGGAGTAGGTTTAATAATGAATAAAAGAATAGGAGTGCGGGTTAGCTACTACAAACAGCATAGTGAACGCATTATTGTGGCCAAGATAGACACAAAGCCCATGCCTACTACAGTAGTACAAGTTTATATGCCAACTAGCTCTGCAGATGATGAAGAAATAGATGAAATGTATGACGAGATAAAAGAAATTATTCAGGTAGTGAAGGGAGACGAAAATTTAATAGTCGTGGGTGACTGGAATTCGTCAGTAGGAAAAGGGAGAGAAGGAAACATAGTAGGTGAATATGGATTGGGGGGAAGGAATGAAAGAGGAAGCCGCCTTGTAGAATTTTGCACAGAGCATAACTTAATCATAGCTAACACTTGGTTCAAGAATCATGAAAGGAGGCTGTATACATGGAAGAAGCCTGGAGATACTGACAGGTTTCAGATAGATTATATAATGGTAAGACAGAGATTTAGGAACCAGGTTTTAAATTGTAAGACATTTCCAGGGGCAGATGTGGATTCTGACCACAATCTATTGGTTATGAACTGCAGATTGAAACTGAAGAAACTGCAAAAAGGTGGGAATTTAAGGAGATGGGATCTGGATAAACTGAAAGAACCAGAGGTTGTAGAGAGTTTCAGGGAGAGCATAAGGGAACAATTGACAGGAATGGGGGAAAGAAATACAGTAGAAGAAGAATGGGTAGCTCTGAGGGATGAAGTGGTGAAGGCAGCAGACGATCAAGTAGGTAAAAAGACGAGGGCTAATAGAAATCCTTGGGTAACAGAAGAAATATTGAATTTAATTGATGAAAGGAGAAAATATAAAAATGCAGTAAATGAAGCAGGCAAAAAGGAATACAAACGTCTCAAAAATGAAATCGACAGGAAGTGCAAAATGGCTAAACAGGGAAGGCTAGAGGACAAATGTAAGGATGTAGAGGCTTGTCTCACTGGGGGTAAGATAGATACTGCCTACAGGAAAATTAAAGAGACCTTTGGAGAGAAGAGAACCACTTGTATGAATATCAAGAGCTCAGATGGAAACCCAGTTCTAAGCAAAGAAGGGAAGGCAGAAAGGTGGAAGGAGTATATAGAGGGTTTATACAAGGGAGATGTACTTGAGGAAAATATTATGGAAATGGAAGAGGAGGTAGATGAAGATGAAATGGGAGATAAGATACTGCGTGAAGAGTTTGACAGAGCACTGAAAGACCTGAGTCGAAACAAGGCCCCGGGAGTAGACAACATTCCATTAGAACTACTGATGGCCATGGGAGAGCCAGTCCTGACAAAACTCTACCATCTGGTGAGCACGATGTATGAGACAGGCGAAATACCCTCAGACTTCAAGAAGAATATAATAATTCCAATCCCAAAGAAAGCAGGTGTTGACAGATGTGAAAATTACCGAACTATCAGTTTAATAAGTCACAGCTGCAAAATACTAACGCGAATTCTTTACAGACGAATGGAAAAACTGGTAGAAGCCGACCTCGGGGATGATCAGTTTGGATTCCGTAGAAATGTTGGAACACGCGAGGCAATACTGACCTTACGACTTATCTTGGAAGAAAGATTAAGAAAAGGCAAACCTACGTTTCTAGCATTTGTAGACTTAGAGAAAGCTTTTGACAATGTTGACTGGAATACTCTCTTTCAAATTCTGAAGGTGGCAGGGGTAAAATACAGGGAGCGAAAGGCTATTTACAATTTGTACAGAAACCAGATGGCAGTTATAAGAGTCGAGGGGCATGAAAGGGAAGCAGTGGTTGGGAAGGGAGTGAGACAGGGTTGTAGCCTCTCCCCGATGTTATTCAATCTGTATATTGAGCAAGCAGTAAAGGAAACAAAAGAAAAATTCGGAGTAGGTATTAAAATTCATGGAGAAGAAGTAAAAACTTTGAGGTTCGCCGATGACATTGTAATTCTGTCAGAGACAGCAAAGGACTTGGAAGAGCAGTTGAACGGAATGGACAGTGTCTTGAAAGGAGGATATAAGATGAACATCAACAAAAGCAAAACGAGGATAATGGAATGTAGTCAAATTAAGTCGGGTGATGCTGAGGGAATTAGATTAGGAAATGAGACACTTAAAGTAGTAAAGGAGTTTTGCTATTTAGGGAGTAAAATAACCGATGATGGTCGAAGTAGAGAGGATATAAAATGTAGACTGGCAATGGCAAGGAAAGCGTTTCTCAAGAAGAGGAATGTGTTAACATCGAGTATAGATTTAGGTGTCAGGAAGTCGTTTCTGAAAGTATTTGTATGGAGTGTAGCCATGTATGGAAGTGAAACATGGACGATAACCAGTTTGGACAAGAATCGAATAGAAGCTTTCGAAATGTGGTGCTACAGAAGAATGCTGAAGATAAGGTGGGTAGATCACGTAACTAATGAGGAGGTATTGAATAGGATTGGGGAGAAGAGAAGTTTGTGGCACAACTTGACTAGAAGAAGGGATCGGTTGGTAGGACATGTTTTGAGGCATCAAGGGATCACAAATTTAGCATTGGAGGGCAGCGTGGAGGGTAAAAATCGTAGAGGGAGACCAAGAGATCAATACACTAAGCAAATTCAGAAGGATGTAGGTTGCAGTAGGTACTGGGAGATGAAGAAGCTTGCACAGGATAGAGTAGCATGGAGAGCTGCATCAAACCAGTCTCAGGACTGAAGACCACAACAACAACTACTTTATAATACTAAAAGCTACATCAACCTGAACATTTATTGACTCTCCTTCTATATGTTTGAATTATAAATTTTCTCTGGAATAACGCAAACCATGAATAGCATGATGTTAACAGGTGACCAGTGTATGGTAGGACCGCATTGGCATGCAAAAGAACACCCATCTGTTTTGTGTCCACACAATGCAGCTATTATACGATGGTTTTGTGTTTCAAAGGGAGTATCTATTTCCTCTCCCTAAGAGTTGAAGATAGCAACTATGATGGATCAGGAACTGGTTCATCCTCATTTCATCACTAAGAAACTAGAGCACAACACAGCAGTTATTATCATGGGTTTTATAGCATCCCATTAACGATCTTTCATTTCCCTATTAAGAGGGCGAGGTGCTGTAGCACTTGGTTCTTGTCTGACAGAGCCCAATGACATCGAAGTGAGGCAAAGGGGTTCCAATGGGGAATATTTGGGAAAGAATAACCAGTTCTGGCCACAATTATGGATGATTGTGACTGGAGCCAAAGCATCATCATCTCAGACTTTTTCAAGCATGCACAGATATTATATGTTGAATTTTTCTTGATCATAGATTCCTCAGTTCTGAATCAGTAGAATTCAGTGGAGGGTAGAAGATTTCAGGGCACTGTGTGTAGTATCCAGCTATGGGCCACATTACACATCTAATAACATCAGTACTATAAGTAGCACTGTAGTGCCTGTTGTCTTATGATGCTGTTGTTTTTGTCTCAAATTGTGAGATTGTAAGCACTGTACAGGGACTAATTATGACTCTTTAGAGTACTCTTCTTAGAATATTGAGAGAAGCAAGGCCAATAATTAACAATGTAACCAAATACGGCTTTTGAGAGCTGATACAGAATGTATAGAACTAAGTTGTTGTTGTTGTGGTCTTCAGTCCTGAGACTGGTTTGATGCAGCTCTCCATGCTACTCTATCATGTGCAAGCTTCTTCATCTCCCAGTACCTACTGCAACCTACATCCTTCTGAATCTGCTTAGTGTATTCATCTCTTGGTCTCCCCCTATGATTTTTACCCTCCACGATGCCCTCCAATACTAAATTGGTGATCCCTTGATGCCTCAGAACATGTCCTACCAACCGATCCCTTCTTCTGGTCAAGTTGTGCCACAAACTTCTCTTCTCCCCAATCCTATTCAATACTTCCTCATTAGTTATGTGATCTACCCATCTAATCTTCAACATTCTTCTGTAGCACCACATTTCGAAAGCTTCTATTCCCTTCTTGTCCAAACTATTTACCGTCCATGTTTCACTTCCATACATCACTACACTCCATACAAATACTTTCAGAAATGACTTCCTGACACTTAAATCTGTACTCGATGTCAACAAATTTCTCTTCTTCAGAAACGCTTTCCTTGCCATTGCCAGTCTACATTTTATATCCTCTCTACTTCGACCATCATCAGTTATTTTGCTCCCCAAATAGCAAAACTCCTTTACTACTTTAAGTGTCTAAAAAAAAAAATGGTTCAAATGGCTCTGAGCACTATGGGACTCAACTGCCAAGGTCATTAGTCCCCTAGAACTAGTTAAACCTAACTAACCTAAGGACATCACAAACATCCATGCCCGAGGCAGGATTCGAACCTGCGACCGTAGCGGTCTTGCAGTTCCAGACTGCAGCGCCTTTAACCGCACGGCCACTTCGGCCGGCTAAGTGTCTCATTTCCTTATCTAATACCCTCAACATCACCCGACTTAATTCGAGTACATTCCATTATCCTCGTTTTGCTTTTGTTGATGTTCATCTTATATCCTCCCTTCAAGACACTATCCATTCCGTTCAACTGCTCTTCCAAGTCCTTTGCTGTCTCTGACAGAATTACAATGTCATCGGCGAACCTCAAAGTTTTTACCAATTTTGAAAATAAATTTATCAGTAACACACTTTTAAATAACTATTATGTGCTTATTCTGTGTATTATTTATAGTTATAGATGTGGTATGAAACACCTAAGACCAGTCACTGTGCACAAAAATGTAAGTTTTGTGGAGGCCCCATGGCACTATGACCAGCTTTGGGTTAACTCTGCTGTGAATAGAGTGAATGCTGACTTTGTCAGGCTGCTTGGGATGGATGTAAGATCTCATGTTGGTGTTGTTTTCAACAAGATCAATAAAAAGGCTCTTTATAAATGATTCCTCAGACTTTGGCATCTTATAGCTTCAAGTACACAATGCCCACCCATGTGTACAACTAACCAATGAAGGGAGCATATTTTATTAAAGTTTTGTTTACGTCATCACAGGTTTCACAGTGATTCACCAGTTGGCAGGGTGATAGCATTTCACAAAATGGTGATTAATCAACAGAAAGCATTTAATGTGTTGCAGTATAAGACTGAATCCATCATTACAGTGCAGCATGCATTCTGAAGTCAGTATAGCATACAGCCACCATACCAATAAAGCTTTCTGTAGTGGTATCAAAAGCTCAAGCACACAGATGGCCTCTGTAAAGAGAAAAGCTCCATGTGACCAGTTGATGAAGTTGAAAGAGTACATAATGTCCAAGACAAATTCCTTCATAGCTCATAGGAATCAACACATTGTGCAATCATGAACTGGGGATTCCACATCCTATTGTATGTAAAATTGTGGGCAAGTGATTAACTCAGAAACCATATCATATACAGCTACTGCAACGTTTATGGCCAATGGCTGCACCATAAGATGTGAATTTTGTCACATTTTCCAGGGAGGAAAGGAAGATGAATTCACACCCCAATTCATGTTCAGTGATTAGGCAATGTTCCACATAAACACCAAGTGAATTGTCACAAAGGGTACATATGAGGCACAGAAAATCCCATTCTTGTAGTGGAGGTTACTGTTTCACACAGCAAAGTGAACGGGTCCCACTTTTTCCCTGGGAAAACTATAACAGGCAAGCACACCTACACCTGTTTCAAGACTGGCCGTTTCATACAATGAAAGTCGATATCCCAAACTTCATAGTCCATCAAGACAGAGAGCACTGTGCCATTGGCATAGAATACCTCATCATCATCTGGATGAGAAACTTCAAAACCAGTAGATTGGATGCCACACTCACGATAATTTGGCACTTTTCATGTGGGTCCCAATCTTTCTTGACATTACAGTTTGTGATTTTTTTCTGAGGGAATTAGATTAGGAAATGAGACACTTAAAGTAGTAAAGGAGTTTTGCTATTTGGCGAGCAAAATAACTAATGATGGTGGAAGTAGAGAGGATATAAAATGTAGACTAGCAATGGCAAGGAATGCATTTCTGAAGAAGAGAAGTTTGTTAACATCAAGTATAGATTTAGGTGTCAGGAAGTCTTTTCTGAAAGTATTTGTGCGGAGTATAGCCATGTATGGAAGTGAAAAGTGGATGATAAATAGTTTAGACAAGAAGATAACAGAGGCTTTCGAAATGTGGTGCTACAGAAGGTTGCTGAAGATTAAGTTGGTAGATCACATAACCAATGAGGAGGTACTGAACAGAATTGTGGTGAAAAGAAATTTGTGGCACAACTTGAATAGAAGGACATGTTCTGAGGCATCAAGGGATCATCATTTTAGTATTGGAGGTCAGTGTGGAGGGTAAAAATCGTAGAGGGAGACCAAGAGACGAATACACTAAGCAGATTCAGAAGGATGTAGGTTGCAATAGGTACTGTGAGATGAAGAAGCTTGCACAGGATAGAGTAGCATGGAGAGCTGCATCAAACCAATCTCTGGACTGAAGACCACAACAACAACAACAACAATGTGAAAGACAACGTTTATATAGCACCTTATCTGATAACATTGACCGAACTCCAGGATAGCATCACCGCAATGCTGACAGATATTGACAGAGACATGCTGTAACATGTATGGATTGGACTTTACTACTGTGTGGACCGTGTAACTGGGGACAGCACATAGAACATTTGTAATGATGTACAAGAAAACTGAAAATGTACTTTACCATACACTGTATCATTCACTATTTTGTATCTTATACTTAGTGAAAAAGCTTCTTCCAAAACCTGATGAATCACTTGTAAGCACCTTGTACTTCTCATGATCTACATCTTAATAGGCAGGGTGAAAACAAGTCACATATTTAATAACAGAAAGCATAAGGGCGTCTGCCAACATACAAAGACAAATACCTGTGATTATTGGTGCCAGGTGAGATAAATGTTTTAGGTTGAATTCGGAATTCAGACAGTCAGTATTAAATGAAATTTAACTGTCAGAGACTCTCATTTCATTGCATAAGATTAGAGCAAAATGATACACTAACATCTTTCATCAGAATATTTGGGGTATAATACATTAGTTTAATTGAAAGAGCTCAGTACCTGGCCACAAATTGATGTTATTTGACTGTCTGAGCACCATATAACCACTGGTATCAAAAATACTGAAAGAATTGTTAACATATTGGCTCCATATTTGAGGAGATCAAATATGGATGAAGGAGCAGTTGTTACTTTCATAAAAAATGCATTTGAATACAAAAACAAAGAAGCAAGTAAATGTTATTTGATTCTGGATATAGAGCAATGTGGTTGTGAATTAATATTGTACAATATAACATTTGTTAGTAGTACAGTGTACTGGTCCATGATGAGTAACTGGGAAATTTTCATGGAAAATGTGCTTCCAGTCAGACAGAATGAATGGATTGATTATTGATTGCTGGTAATTTTAATGTAAACTTTTTGAAGGGGTTGGACAAGAAATGTGATTTAGAAATGTTATTTGCCACATAAGCTAATGTTTAGTGCCAGTTACTAATTTCCCTATTCAAGTAGCTCAAAATAGCAGTAGACAGGTAGACAACTGTAGTCATACAACAATGAGAAGTTAAACACACTCTCTGTTACACGTAAAAAGAGTGCCAGATCATGACAGATAGTTAATCACATTACGTAGCTTGGGCCATATGAAGGTGCTGAAGCACTCACCACAAACAATAAGGGTTACAAAACTAAGCACAAAGAAACAAAGAAAGGTTTCAGAGAAAGCTTGAAATGTTGACAGGAGTGAACTTCACAATCATTCTCATACAGATCTAAATTCAATTTATTAATAAAGTTTATAACCTGTTTTGAAAGGAGTTTCCCCACTCCTCCTGACATAATTAATTGCAACACTGAAAAGTCATCAAAGAAACTCTGGATCAGCAAAGGTATTGCAGTACTTTCTGAAAGGAAAAAGAATTTCTACAAGGTAATCAGAACATGTAAGAATCCTAAAATACTTTACTATTATAAATGTTCATATTATTGTGGAGTTGACATAGGTCAGGGTGCACTGTGTTAAATAATATAGATTGTGAATACTGTGAGTGCCCTCTTTATTATTAGGCAGAGATCATGCATGCTGCACAATAACTCAGGACCTGTACTCAGGATAGACTGGTTCAAAGACTATTCTGCAGCACAGCCATAGTGCTGGCTGAAGAGTTACTTCATGCTGCATCACATGATCACTGCTAGGCCACCACATTATAAATCATTCCAAGAAAAGTTGTAAAAAAAGTTCACATATTGTCAAAAATTGTCAGATCCAGCAATAAAATGAACTCAGTTTGGAATATTTGTTAAAAGAGAGACAAGAAACCCTAGAAGATGACATTTCTACCAAACAGAATGGTAGTATTACAAAATAAAGTTCATTTGTACAAGAAATTTTTAGCAATTTCATCTTAAAAGTAGGTGAGAAGATTGGTTCAAGAAGTTTGGAAATGAAACAAAACAGTGCACTGAAAAACCAGTACTAAGGAGATTTAGTAAAAAGAAATAGTTATCACTTGTATCCAATAAGAAATAGCATCAGACTTTACAAAAGTAAAAGTATGGAAATGAGAAAAGTTCCAATAGTACACTAAAAAGTCATTGCTCTGTAAAGTTACTTTCTCAGATATGTGGGTAAAGATCATTGGTCCAGGGAATTTTCCCAGACAGATTGAAATATGCCATTGTTAGACCTCTGTATAAGAAAGTTGACTCTACAGATGGAAATAGCTACTTGCTGGTCTCACTTCCTACTTAATTTTACAAAATTTCTGAGAAGATAATATACTCAAGGGTTGTCACTCATTTGTCCATTAATATAATACTTTGTCAGCCGTTGTTTGGGTTAAAAAAGGGTTGCCCTATTTGGGATGCTGTTTGGTCCATCACTGTACACATAATAAACTGTTTAAATGACACAATATCACCAGCTGCGATCTTTGTAATTTATCAAAGACATCTGATTATGACTTTCTTAATATTCTACTAGAGAAATTAAGTTTCTATGGGATACGTGGTTCAGCATATGCCTAGTTTAGTTCCTGTTTAAGCAATGAGATGCAGAAAGTTGCTCTACCACGTTTGAGTTGCACAAAAATACATTCATGGGGAAACATCACAGTGTGCACTCCACAGGACTCAATCTTGGGGTCATTACTGTTCTTGCTCTGTATTAATGAAATAACCATTTATTTTAGTTATTAATTTAACTAGTACCTTCTGCAATTGATAGACATATTACTGTCAAGTGGATCAAAGAAGCATCCACTGGAAAAATAATAAATAATGTTTTGTTGAAGTTATAACTGGTTTACACAAGTGGACTAGTTTTAAACTTTGAGAAAACACACCTCATATTTAGGCTTACCATTTTGTTTTGGGTCCAACCCAGGACATATCATCTTATCTTTTGAGTTCAGCACAGGACAAATTTTTGAAATTACTGAAGAATCTTAACAGATTACTGAACCAAACATTCAACTTTATTTATTGAAATGTATTTTTCATTAGACATGACTTTTTTCAGAAATGGTTTGTGCATAATGTGGACTGAACAATCAATTCCCAAAATAGGTACTCGATTGTCGTCATATCACTTTTTTGACCACATCTCAATCCCCTTTCCCTTCAGAATGGCAAAATTACTATTAGTGCTATCAGCAGTGGTGCATAGCAAAACCAACTTTTCTTCAAGTTCATATTTTTTCACACACTGCAGAAAATAATCAGTCAAAATTTGAGCAGTTTCATATCACAGTTCATCAAAATTTAACAGTCTAATACTGAAATATTTTACAATTGGAACAAGCTTCACTTCAGTTCTGTTTGCACTATCCTTAGTTACTATTAGATAATTACTGTTTTCCTAAGAACGCAACATATTATCAGATATGAAGAGTAGAATAATATTAACAGTAACTGTCTCAGTTTTGGTTCTACTGGTACCAGTCATTTAGACATGAGTCTAGAGTTTGGAAACCATGTTTATGGCTAGCAGTGTGATACAAAAATGTACCTCTTTAGCGGCACACTCCAGATCGCAATGCCCACGTTTGCCTTTAAAAAAATCTTTTATGTTTGGTGAGGCAGTAGTATTTACTATAGTCCAATTAAAATTACTTGATAGTCGAGATCTGTCACTTGCCACTAGAATGTTGCCACATCAGCTATCGCTATGTTATAGGTGACTTACAAACAAGACATGTCACTTCACAAATGCTGTTATAGGTCCCGCAGGATATGGTGGCCAATGTGCTGGGCAAGTTCATTCTTCATTCTTTTGTTCAGAAGGAGAGGCCAACAAGCGTTTGCCATCTTTAGCCTGGTTGGCGATGACAGAATCGATGTGAACTTCCTGAAATCTTTCTCAAAAGATTTTACAGAAACTATTTGGCAAAAAAAAGTTCATTTTTGCTTTATTTGTAGGCCAGGTTCATTATGATGTGCCCATCATTTCATTAACAGTCATAGTTATTTTAATATTTAGGTGGAAGTAAAACACTGTGGGAAATTCAAAAAAGTTTGCAAAGAAAAATAGGGGGTGTTCATGCATATTACTTAATATGTTGCTGCTTATGAAATTTAACTGACATATTGTATTTTTCTTTAGTCTTGGGTGGAGGTCTATCTGCCACCAATATCAAGAAAACTGATATGATGTAGTGTACTCATTTATGATTGCACTGGGTCAGCGATAAAGCCAGAGTGAAATATTCGCAACGTTCCTCATATTTCATAAACAGTTTGAGATATTGGAATAAGATTTTGGAAAATTATAGCACACAAAGAGGAGAGTATTTTTCTGCATGGTTATTATGCAAAACTTCATTGTCTGCTGTGTTATTCCACTAACTACAGACTTTTCCAATGAAAGAATATAATTTTAAGGGTCATCAATAGCTGGTGAAACAAGAAGTCCTAAGGATTTTGGAACAACACAAGTGAAGTAATTACACATTTATTTTGTACAGAGGATATGCTTTTTTATAAGATGCTGACCTTACGGTTCCTCAGTTCCTCACTTAATAAATCACTGTTTCAGAACTCTCTTGTAATTGTGTCTGCACAACATGTTAGTGAGGTGAGACTGTGTAAACTCTGCTCAGTTGTGGCAAAAGAAGCAAATTTAACATGGCAACAAGAGAAATGTGTAGGTTTTACTCAAAATTTCCCACTTGCGACAGTTCTCTGAAAGTTACAAATGGTTAACAAACCAGGCAAAAATAAAATACTGCATTTTTGGTAGAATTATTTTTAGATAGTAACCAAAGAAGAGGTGACAGATAGTTTTGAGTAGTCACCATACAAGTGTGGGCATGAAGGGGCCTCATCTAATATTTACAAAAAATATGAGTGTAGGCTTTAGTTTAGAATGACACTTCCCCCCCCCCCCCCCCCCCCCCCCAGCACTCGGTATTTCCTCTACAGCGCTTGCACACAGCCACCACCATTACCACTCTCCCCACCCATGCCCTGCCATTTGCACATAGACCAGCCACAGTATTCTGCTTGCACAATACATGTAATGCTGAGCAATGTTGGAAGCCGACACTGTATGGTATGACAGAAATGCGAGATGCTCTATCGACATCTGATTTTAAGTAACCAATGACTGAAATGCTTCAGATGGCATGTTTTGTAGGCCTGAATTTCAAATCATGTCCTAATCTAATTATACCTCATGATGTGAAATGTGTCTGAGAAAATGGCAGTCAACGATCAGCAGCAGCTAAAAGCATGATCCCTTTGTCCACTTCACTAAAGCTAACCCGTGCAAGCAAACTCAAGACAGAAAATTTTCAGTTTCAGCCAAACTATAATTTCTTGCTATCATTCACTGGTTATCTGGAACTACCCTCACACTGGCTACACAAGCTGCCACTTTACCAACCCAATTAGTGGTCGTGGTTGGTACTTAGTTGCTGATTACAGATGATATAGCAGATTTCAAATGAAAAAAAAGAATGAAAGGAAGAAAATAAGAGCAAATAAAAGTCAATAAGATAATGAAAATGACTTGGAAAAGTATTAGAAATTTAAAAAATATGTTTCAATCAATTAATTGAATAAAATAATAAAGAAACACTTTTGACTAAATTTAGGAATTAAAAAAATGCTGTGTTTCACAGGTTTTGAACCTATGAGCATTAACATGACAGGTAGTTGCACTAACCATTGTGAAGTGGCTAACTGTTGTGCAGTTTGGCAATGGCAAACTGTTCAGGTGTGATGCTGAAAGCTAAGTAACAAGCTCCAGCCCATGACATGACAACTATCAAGTAATTTTAGTCAGACTTCAGCACAACACTCCTATGTTAACCTGTTTTCATGTGGTCATTAACATCACCTTTGCTTTCTGTGAACAGGAAATTCTCTGGTGTGTAGTGTGCAACAAACACGTTCATTGTTACTGTCATTACTCAGTTTCAAAATTTTTTATTCCTGTTGCTGGTTAAAATTAAACTCACACTTTTTAGGCCATTGCTAAGCAATAAGACAAAAACCAAATAGAAACAAAATCATTAAAAATGTGTAGACAAGTTATTTAATGCATAAAAAAAGAAACACTTAATTGCCCCTGTTTTGTTACCAAATGTCTAACAGAAAGGGAGAAGTTGTGGTTGAAGCAGTGGCCACATCTTTCCACAGGTGCCAGCTATTGCTCCGCGGTCAGCTGAAAGAAGCATGCTAGCAAGAGAATGTTTAAAAATGCACTGTTGGACATATAGGTCTAAAAATGAAACAAGTTCTCACCAGTCATAAAATTCTCAAACTCTGGAAATTTTTTCAAACTTAGACATATCCCAAAGAGCAATAAAAAACCAGGACTATTCAGGCTAATCCTGGGTGTGTAATAAGGTTACTCATATCAGGAATATAGTTGACCAACTAAAATACTGAAAAGAGTACAAAGTTTTAAGTTCCTGGGTGTGCATAATAATGAAAACTTAAACTAAAAAAAATATATAAAAGACCTGCTAAAATGTTTAGCTCCCGCTGCTTTTGCCATAAGAATAATTAGCAACTTAGGGGATGCAGAAATCAGTAAGTTAATGTATTTTGCATATTTATATCCAATTATATTCTACAGGACAATATTGTAGCTCTTTATTCAATCAAAAAGTGTTCTTTGCACAATACAAAGTAATTAAAATTATATGTGAAGTCACACACATACACACCGCAGACATCTGTTCAAACAATTGAGAATATTAATCACGGACTTTTGGTACATTTATGCACACGTGAAATTTGTTACCATCAGCTTGTTGCAGTTTCAGAGCAACAGAGATATTCACCAATACAATACTAGCAGGAAAATTTGTCTCCACTTCCCTCTAGCGAATCTATCTGTCACAGAAAGAAGTACGCTGCTTAACAATAAATTTCTTTGTTAATATGTCCACTGAAATAAAATGTCTGACAGACGACAAAAGTGTTTTAAAACATAAAGTTATTTCTCCTTACCAATTCCTCCTACTTCTTAAATAGCAGTATTCTTAGTTATACTATTACATGCCTGTAAATGGTTATCTCTCATATATGCATATAATCATGTTCGGAAAAAAACAGAACATCTTGAACACCTAGGGACAGGATGTTCATATTCACAGGACATGTACATTAGTATGTTCTGCAGGAATGATTAGCATTTGAACCATGTTGACCCATGAGTTCATGGTCAACATCAATATTGCGGCACAACACCACCTATCATTAAATTGTGCCTGCGGCTCTTGTTGCCACTATAAACCGAAGGTAATGGTACAGACAAGCAGGATGCTTCACAGATGTATGCGTGAACTGTACTGTCAGATCAGAGAGTTTGAGAGAGGACTCATTATTGGAATGAGAAAATATGATACATCCTTCCAGGAAATTGCTGCTCATGAGGGTTGAAGTGTTTTGGCATCGCAATGGGTGTGTGCAGAACGGTTCACAGAAGGCGGTAGAACACAATGACATTGGCTGTCCATATTCACAGGATGTTTACAGTATATTCTGCAAAAATGGTTGATGTTTCTGTCACATCAGTTCAGCTTGTGTCCTGTTGCCTAGTAGGCACAGGATCCACCATGGCCCCTGATAACTTGTTCCATGTGTAATGGCATCAATGTGGATAAGGCATGCTGTATCATGCCATCCAGACCATCTTCCCAAGAAAATGGACACCCCATCCAAATGGCATTGCAGGACAGATGTGTATCCTCCTCAGCTCTGGCACAACAGTGGAACAGTGTAACACATCATACACTATCAGCGGTGGCAGTCTGTTTCCCTTTATTACGACATGGGTAATGTGCATGCCGTCCACTTCTCCACCTGACTTTGACAAATGTGCAGAAATGTGCTAAGTGGTAATGGTGTATGGAACAACACCACTGGGGACAGGAATGGCATCAAAATAGTGTTTTTGGACAAATCTAGGTTCTATTTGTTTGAAAATGATGGCTGCATTTTTCTTCCTTGCAGACAGGAGGAGCGGCATCACAGTGACTGCAATCGCACAAGACATAGTGCCAACTCAAGGCATGGTGTGGGGTGCTCTTGGGTTCAACCACAAATCTCTGTTGGGCACTGTGACCAGTGTGACCTACATGAATGACCTCCTGTGATCCATAACCATACCCTTTCTGCATAACACTCCAGATGCCACTTTTCAGCAAGACAATGCACAACCACATGTTGCTACATGAACACTTGCCTTCTTGGTGTCACAGGAAGTCAGCCTTTTGCCCTGGCCTACCAGATCACCACACTTGTTATCAAAAATGTGTGAGCTATGGTGAAATGACAAGTCCAGTGCTGTGACCCTGTGCCAACCAACACAGATGAACTTTGGAAGTGGGTGAATACAGCATGGATGGCTGTACCGCAGGGCACCATTTGTGCCCTATTTATGTTGATGTGATCACACATGGAACAAGTTAAAGGGTCCATGGTGGACCCTGTGCCTACTAGGCAACAGGGCACATGCTGAACCAAGGTGACTGAAACATCAATCATTTCTGCAGAACACACTATACACATCCTGTGAATATGAACATCCAATCTCTAGTCATTCAATGAGTTCTGTTTCTTTCTGAACATGGTATATAATTCTCTGACCAATCTTTTGTTCAACTGACACATTACACATCATAATATTCATTGTGAATATAAACTGTAGAGTACAGAGCAAACTTACATGTGAGTATACATGTGGTGTTTGTTCTTTCTCACACGTCTAAAAGAGCAGACACCATGTATATATAATTAAGGTAATGGTGTCCAATGGTCACTTCAGTGCAAATGCAGACCTAGGTTAAACTCTTACGGGAATCAGCGAGATGTTGTGAGTAATGAGGCTAATGAGCAGGGGCACTACATTAGCAATGTGTGATATAAGTCGAAAATCTGGGTCTGACGGGAGGCGTGCTAGGGTAGTCTGTGTAGTTGGTTGCTAGGGTAGTCTGTGTAGTTTGTTGACCACTGTGTCTGGATGGTGTACTTGTCAGTAGCCTACATCTGCCTAGTAAGCAGGAGAGAGAGGATAAATCCCAGTTTGCTACAGATATTCAACTTGCCCCATCCATTGACAGAAAGCATTGCCCACTGGCCACTAATCTCTTTACTTCCTTCGTGTCTCACAAGTGAATGGTACCAGCACTGCATGGGGTAGGTAAAGTACTCCCCCCCGCCCTCCACCCCCACCCTCCTCACCAGTACCCACACTTCTCACCATTCTCAAACCCAGTCTGTTATCAACTTGTGTTGTTTAATTATTATTGCTGCACTTGCCAAAAAGTTTCCCATAAGAATGTACACAATTTATTGTGGCTGCCAGCCAAATCACAGTCAATCAAACAACAAATGTTACAATGTCAAAAATACTGTATATATAACAACAAAAACAATCAATTATTGATAAAATTATTTAATTGGTTAGATTTAAAAAATCTACTCTCTGAGTGGCGGCAGAAAACACACACACACACACATATGTATATATATATATATATATATATATATATATATATATATATATATATATATAAAACTTTTAAGAAGTCCTTACTTGGGAGAAAGTGAATCATCCAAGGAACATATGCTGCAGGTACCACATCAGGGAGAAAATATACAATTAGCTGTTTTGAATTGTTGATAGTAATAAACTAACTGACATAACCTAATAGTGTAAAGTCAGGACTAAAACAGCTATCTGTTCTCTCTCCAACTATCTTCTTAATAGTGATCGACAAAGTGATGAGAGAAACAAATGAAGGAAAAAGAAGGAAATTAAGTTGGAGCATCACGGACCACCTAGAGAACACTGATTCTGCCAGTGACACATCTCCTGTGTCAAAGCTGTGGGCATATGAATGTAATAACCAAATCATGGAGGATTGCCAGAAAAATTTTAAAAAGTCATCTGGGTATGAGTTTTATCAGTAAGCCTTGTAACTTACATCAAGACAGTGGCAGTTGCTTTTGTCCGTTCGGGATGTGGTCATACACATTAAGAAACTGCTAACGTCATGCTAGCTGATTGTGAATTGTATGCAAAAGGCAACACAGGCACACATCATATGTAAGCAAAGAGCCCCGAACACAGCATAGAGGCCTCTGACTGACAAGCAGCGCTGAGTTCTAGCCAGCATCAAAGTTCAACCCACACGCATATTTAAACCAGAACCTCAGATGATCATCAGTTGACAGGAGGAACTATGTGAGTAGGAAGAATTATCCTCAATTAAGCTTGCACACTACAAATAACTTGTAGAACTCACCTGTGTGTACATGTGTAATGGGGTTTGTACATTTTCCTCCATGTACCTTTATGTCGTCATCACTTGTGTGACATGTAACAGAACCTAAGGGTTTGATTAAAGCAACAGAAAATGGCTCCTTTCATGAATCATAGTCTGACATACCAAATGTTACTGTGTATCCTATTCTTGATAGAATGTCAGATCAGTGTGGTTCTTTGTTCTGGTATTTGTCTGGAGCAGCTAGAAAAAGTTCCAGATCATAAGCCTCATCTATGTTTTACTCTTACATTAAGTGGGTCCGACGACTCAAGTGATAAACCAGTGGCTGTGCTCTTTGTCATGTTCATAAACACATGAACAATTAAACACAGATCAAACTTCAGCCCATGGGCTGCAGAGTCTCATGTTGTTGTTGTGGTCTTCAGTCCTGAGACTGGTTTGATGCAGCTCTCCATGCTACTCTATCCTGTGCAAGCTTCTTCATCTCCCAGTACCTACTGCAACCTACATCCTTCTGAATCTGCTTAGTGTATTCATCTCTTGGTCTCCCCCTATGATTTTTACCCTCCACGCTGCCCTCCAATACTAAATTTGTGATCCCTTGATGCCTCAGAACATGTCCTACCAACCGATCCCTTCTTCTGGTCAAGTTGTGCCACAAACTCCTCTTCTCCCCAATCCTATTCAGTACCTCCTCATTAGTTATGTGATCTACCCATCTAATCTTCAGCATTCTTCTGTAGCACCACATTTCGAAAGCTTCTATTCTCTTCTTGTCCAAACTATTTACCGTCCATGTTTCACTTCCATACATGGCTACACTCCATACAAATACTTTCAGAAATAACTTCCTGACACTTGAATCTATACTCGATGTTAACAAATTTCTCTTCTTCAGAAACGCTTTCCTTGCCATTGCCAGTCTACATTTTATATCCTCTCTACTTCGACCATCATCAGTTATTTTGTTCCCCAAATAGCAAAACTCCTTTAATACTTTAAGTGTCTCATTTCCTAATCTAATACCCTCAACATCACCCGACTTAATTCGACTACATTCCATTATCCTCGTTTTGCTTTTGTTGATGTTGATCTTATATCCTCCCTTCAAGACACCATCCATTCCGTTCAACTGCTCTTCCAAGTCCTTTGCTGTCTCTGACAGAATTACAATGTCATCGGCGAACCTCAAAGTTTTTATTTCTTCTCCATGGATTTTAATACCTACTCCGAATTTTTCTTTTGTTTCCTTTACTGCTTGCTCAATATACAGATTGAATAACATCGGGGAGAGGCTACAACCCTGTCTTACTCCCTTCCCAACCAATGCTTCCCTTTCATGTCCCTCGACTCCAATAACTGCCATCTGGTTTCTGTACAAATTGTAAATAGCCTTTCGCTCTCTGTATTTTATCCCTGCCACCTTTAGAATTTGAAAGAGAGTATTCCAGTCAACATTGTCAAAAGCTTTCTCTAAGTCTACAAATGCTAGAAACGTAGGTTTGCCTTTCCTTAATCTTTCTTCTAAGATAAGTCGTAAGGTCAGTATTGCCTCACGTGTTCCAGTATTTCTACGGAATCCAAACTGATCTTCCCCGAGGTCGGCTTCTACTAGTTTTTCCATTCGTCTGTAAAGAATTCGTGTTAGTATTTTGCAGCTGTGGCTTATTAAACTGATTGTTCGGTAATTCTCACATCTGTCAACACCTGCTTTCTTTGGGATTGGAATTATTTTATTCTTCTTGAAGTCTGAGGGTATTTCACCTGTTTCATACATCTTGCTCACCAGATGGTAGAGTTTTGTCAGGACTGGCTCTCCCAAGGCCGTCAATAGTTCCAATGGAATGTTGTCTACTCCGGGGGCCTTGTTTCGACTCAGGTCTTTCAGTGCTCTGTCAACCTCTTCACGCAGTATCGTATCTCCCATTTCATCTTCATCTACATCCTCTTCCATTTCCATAATATTGTCCTCAATTACATCGCCCTTGTATAGACCCTCTATATACTCCTTCCACCTTTCTGCTTTCCCTTCTTTGCTTAGAACTGGGTTGCCATCTGAGCTCTTGATGTTCATACAAGTGGTTCTCTTATCTCCAAAGGTCTCTTTAATTTTCCTGTAGGCAGTATCTATCTTACCCCTAGTGAGATAAGCCTCTACATCCTTACATTTGTCTTCTAGCCATCCCTGTTTAGCCATTTTGCACTTCCTGTCGATCTCATTTTTGAGACGTTTGTATTCCTTTTTGCCTGCTTCATTTACTGCATTTTTATATTTTCTCCTTTCATCAATTAAATTCAATATTTCTTCTGTTACCCAAGGATTTCTACTAGCTCTCGTCTTTTTACCTATTTGATCCTCTGCTGCCTTCACTACTTCATCCCTCAAAGCTACCCATTCTTCTTCTACTGTGTTTCTTTCCCCCATTCCTGTCAATTGTTCCCTTATGCTCTCCCTGAAACTCTGTACAACCTCTGGTTCTTTCAGTTTATCCAGGTCCCATCTCCTTAAATTCCCACCTTTTTGCAGTTTCTTCAGTTTCAATCTGCAGTTCATAACCAATAGATTGTGGTCAGAGTCCGCATCTGCCCCTGGAAATGTCTTACAATTTAAAACCTGGTTCCTAAATCTCTGTCTTACCATTATATAATCTATCTGATACCTTTTAGTATCTCCAGGGTTCTTCCATGTATACAACCTTCTATCATGATTCTTAAACCAAGTGTTAGCTATGATTAAGTTGTGCTCTGTGCAAAATTCTACCAGGCGGCTTCCTCTTTCATTTCTTAGCCCCAATCCATATTCACCTACTACGTTTCCTTCTCTCCCTTTTCCTACACTCGAATTCCAGTCACCCATGACTATTAAATTTTCGTCTCCCTTCACAATCTGAATAATTTCTTTTATTTCATTATACATTTCTTCAATTTCTTCATCATCTGCAGAGCTAGTTGGCATATAAACTTGTACTACTGTAGTAGGTGTGGGCTTCGTATCTATCTTGGCCACAATAATGCGTCCACTAAGCTGTTTGTAGTAGCTTACCCGCGTTCCTATTTTCATATTCATTATTAAACCTACTCCTGCATTACCCCTATTTGACTTTGTCTTTATAACCCTGTATTCACCTGACCAAAAGGCTTGTTCCTCCTGCCACCGAACTTCACTAATTCCCACTATATCTAACTCTAACCTGTCCATTTCCCTTTTCAAATTTTCTAACCTACCTGCCCTATTAAGGGACCTGACATTCCACGCTCCGATCCGCAGAACGCCAGTTTTCTTTCTCCTGATAACGACATCCTCTTGAGTAGTCCCCGCCCGGAGATCCGAATGGGGGATTATTTTACCTCCGGAATATTTTACCCAAGAGGACGCCATCATCATTTAATCATACAGTAAAGCTGCATGCCCTCGGGAAAAATTACGGCCGTAGTTTCCCCTTGCTTTCAGCCGTTCGCAGTACCAGCACAGCAAGGCCGTTTTGGTTATTGTTACAAGGCCAGATCAGTCAATCATCCAGACTGTTGCCCTTGCAACTACTGAAAAGGCTGCTGCCCCTCTTCAGGAACCACACGTTTGTCTGGCCTCTCAACAGATACCCCTCCGTTGTGGTTGTACCTACGGTACGGATATCTGTATCGCTGAGGCACGCAAGCCTCCCCACCAACGGCAAGGTCCATGGTTCATGAGGGGGCAGAGTCTCATATCCATATTAATACCATACAATAATCAGACTCTACCCTTGGAGTTCAAATCATCATGTGTTGCTTAACTGACTTTGGTCATAGCATACACAAATGACAATTAATGGGTCTGCCACTGAAAACGGAGTGTGAGCCCGTCCTTTGGAAGTATTCATTCCGCCTTTGATTATTTCCCAAGGACACTAATGCATGGGTATCCCCGCCAAGCAAAGGTTGAGCTTGCGCCGCCCTGAAATTGTACGTACCAACTTTTTCCGCATACAATGCGTAGGACTTCCTGTCAGGTGCAACCAGCAATGCACCACACACATTCTTTCTAAAGTTATCCTCTAAAAAGATTTGAAAGCTAATGTCATTAACTACTCTTCTTGGGTTCAGCACATTCATGTACACAAGACTAAGCTTGAAATCATTTTTATTACATCTCTTTATACCAATAACAATGTTACACATAAACAGAAGTCTCTCCTGAAAGTTCCTATATCTAAATACATATTTTACCTGCAGAAAAATGTCTCTTTCTCTGCTCACTCATAGGTATCATGCATAAAAGCAACAGCTCCCACTATTTGAATGTACTACTTAATGTATACAAACATGAACATAACCATAACATATATGCATACATATTCCCAAAATTCACATAAATGTTGCATCCTAGGGGGAGAGGAAATCCTCAGTTATCTTGCTAGGTCACCCTGTGACCTTAGGGTGTATGGATAAGCAGAAGTGACCATACAGGTAATTCATTCCTTTTACTAAACAATGGAAAATCCAGGATGGAATGTAACAATATTAGAGAGGAAAGTTGCCACTCACCATACAGTGGAGATGCTGAGTCGCGATGTATGAATCTTTTTGTTGTGCCTGTCGCGACTCAGCATCTCCGCTATATGGTGAGTGGCAGCTTTCCTCTCTAATATTGTTTCATTCCTTTTACTGAATCTTATCTTTCTTCTCCTCCACTTCCCTCTGACCTATAGAAGTAGCCACCAGTAACTGCTTGGCCTCAGGGCACCTTTCAATGGTTGAACCCATCCTACATGCAACACAGTAGTAAGAGTTAGGAATTGTAACATTATATTGACTAGAGAGGCCATTTTAATTACCAAGTAAGGCTCCCAGTACAACCTGATGAATTTTATTGTCTTTCCCATTGGAACATTGCAGCTGGTCAACATCACCTATTGTCCAATACTCTTAGGCACTTCCTGCCAGTCCGGGACTTTTGTATATGCTCTTTTAACCTGTCACAAAATACCTATCAATCTCCTAGTAAAATTATGTAGAATTGCATGTCTTCCCCAAGGGATGTTTTACATAGTTCCAAAAGGGCAGACATATTCTGACCCTAAATGATCACATACATCAGTAACTGTGGACCTTGGTGTACCTTTTAGTTATAGGCTGCCACCATATACATTACTAGACTCTCAGTCACTATGGTAGCCATTCATGAAATAACTCAAAATTTTCCCTGTAGTTCTGTGCACCCATTCTGTTTCCCCATTCGCTTTTGGCTGTAGTGCACTCGTCCACAACTTCTGAATTCATAGAAGTCTACAGAACCATTTCATTAACTGTGACATGAAATTGGTACTGTGATCAGTTATTACAGTTTCTGTCCTCCTAAATTTCCAGCTGTTGATCACTTCTTGAGGTACTGTTTCTGCCTACTTGTAAAGCACACCAATCATAGCCAAATAACACAAAAAGTGGTCTATTATAGTTAAGACACACTGACTCCTTGCCAGTGTCTTTATAGATATCCAAGGATGCCCATACCAATCATCTTGAAAAGTGTGTTTACCTCTGGCAATCCCTGTAACTCAGAGTGCTGATGACAGAGCTCAGCTATTCATACACAGGGTAAAATATTTCTCATTTTGATGCATATCATGCTTTTGTATTCTCTACCGATATTTTTCTGCAATGTCTTGCTCCATGGGTTGACAAACTCCATGCCATACTAAGACAGAGTTGTAGATCTGCCTCAGTTCTTCATCATATAAACTACCATATGCCGTCTTCACTTTGTCTGTACAACACTCCATCATTAACACAGTATTTGGCTTCCATTGTCAACTGTCGACACTTTTGATCATAGTGGCCCAAGCCCTAAGCTACTGGCATGCATGAATACTAACACATTTCACCAAGCATACCTTGAGACTTAATCTATCAGCACTGCCATGTGTTTTCCAGTGATGGTGTACTGTTTCAAAACAAACAAGTTACCCAGGATGACAACCCACATAATGACATGATGGCACACTTTCAGCCAATGTATCAGTACAAATGGATGACATGTGGCTGGAGATGGAATGGCACATAGTCATTGTACAAGTCACACAAACACTGTAGACTGCAAGGCCTGTAAAGTCTGTTAATAGCAGTAGAGTTATTGTCCAGTCACTCATGTATGAGATGAATTGAAACTGAGGTTAGCAAAGTAAAAGCAGAAATGCTTTACTCCATTTTCATAAGCTCCTTTACAAAGTAAAACCCAGGAGGACTGTCCTAATATAATCTCCGTAACACTGAAAAGATGAATGAAATAAGTAAGTGTTTTCTCAGTGGTATTGAGAAACAGCCAAAATCATTAAAATCGAACAACGCTGCAGGGCCAGATGGAATTCCTATCGGATTCTATACTAAATCTGCAGTTTATCTAGCCCCTCTTTTAACTGTAACCTACTATCGATTCCTCAAAACAAGAAAGCATGCCCTTTATTTAAAAGAAAGCACCCTTTTACAAGAAGGGTGGTACAAGTGACTCACAAAACTACTGTCCAATATCCTTGATAGTGATTGGTTGCAGAATCTTACAATATATTCTGAGCTAAAACAAATAAATAAAAAAAAATGATCTGTACGAGAATGAACTCCTCCATGCCAGCCAGCATGGATTCCAAAAACATCAATGGCTTGACTCTGAGCACTATGGGACTTAACTTCTGAGGTCATCAGTCCCCTAGAACTTAGAACTACTTAAACCTAACTAACCTAAGGACATCACACACATCCGTGCCCGAGGCAGGATTCGAACCTGCGACCGTACCGGTCAAGCGGTTCCAGACTGTAGCGCCTAGAACCGCTCGGCCAATCAGTCCGGCCAAAAACATTGATCATGCAAAACTAAAGTCACATTTTTCTCACATGATATACTGAAGGCTTTTGATCAAGGCAGTCAGGTAGATTTAGTATTTCTTGATTTATGAAGAACATTTGACTCAGTACTGCATCTAGGCTTATTATCAAAATGTGGAATGGAAGTATTGCACAATACCAATAAAATTAATTCAACATGATAAATTGTGTGTAAAACAGGGTAACTTATTTACTTACAGGATGCCACTCGTACTTAACCTTTGCACACTCGTTCGTGATTCGTACAATTGGTGTTTCAGTTCATTCAAAGCCACAATGGGACATTGGAGACACGGTTTGCGACAATCTTTTGTTTTCCTACATTTCAAATGACATTGACTGTAATTGTACATTATACATGGTGCATCATAAGCATTTCTAGCCTTCTAAAATAATCGACGGCTTGAAATTAAACACTGTTCTTAAATAAAGCAATGACCAGTAATGCCTCGTTTTGAACTTGCACTGGAATGATGGAAACTGTATATTGCTATAAAAGTTCTGGAAGGACTTCAATGCAAAACGAATGTGAAATTTAGAGTTCGATCTTAGCAATGGCACAATACGCAAGTCTGCTACAAACTGTTTTCTTTCTATGAAACTATTTTAATTAAATACAACGAAAATTTAAAATATATTTATGAATATTATTTAAATTTGTAACTACTGCTGTCTATTCTAGCTCTGAAAACGCACGTGAAAATGAAAAATGTGAATGCAGACGATGTGCTCGGAAAAAATTACATACTGTAGACAGGAAATTCAACTTTCAGTGTCAAATCTGTAATTAGGAAGCCTGTCTTTCCGCACATCTGTAGGAAAACAATGTTAAGTATTTGAATACCTGAAATTAAGCAAACAAATTTCAACAAGAGAGTCGGTGACTAATAATAACAATCTAACTTCAATAGTTCATTGTTTCAATGGTGAGAATAATGGGTCGACGGAAGTGTCGATTCCACCCCTCAGCTTTGACCCATGACGTCAGGGTGTTGTGGTGTTGCATTTGTAGATGTCGTCTTGTGTTTGATGGTGCCCTGGGTGTGTGTTTTGTGTGTGTGGGATGCCTGAGTTACTTTGCAGCACCGAAATTTGTTGGTGGTAAGTAATTGTTTTTTTTTGGGTTTATTTTTCTCGAGTTGTAATGTTTCGAGTATTTATTGTGTATCGAATGTATTTTAATTTATGTAGGGATGTTTGACTTTTGAGATGTTGTGGTTTTGGTTCTGTTTTTCGTAGTTATAAGTGTTGGTTTTTTCGTATCAATAGTTATGGTTGATCTAAATAGGTCAGGGGAAATGACCGATTACAATTTTCGTAGTTTTATATGTAGGTATTGATGTTTTGGTATCGTAAGCTGTGGTCAGTTTTGTTGTAGGCGTTGTTTTGGTATAGTTAGCTGCGGTTGACCTATATAGGTCAAGGAAAGTGTCCAATTCCCGTAGATTTCTGTTTTTTTTTTTGTTCGTCATTTTGTGTGTTTTGGGAACATGATTTTTTTTTACTGTTATATTTAGTTTGTCCCCTTCCTAAAACCCTAAATTCCCGCAGTTGTCCCGATAGTTTGATTGTATTTTTGGAGGGAGATGTTATTGTGTTATTAATACGTATTTTCGTGTTTTTTGGCGTGTGTATGTAGTGACAACATAGGCGTCATATTGGAGACGCTTAGAATAGCCACTTCCACCATATTGATGACGTCATGGGTCAAAGCAGACGGGTTTAATCGGACGCTTCCGTTGACCCATTCACTATTAAGAGAAAAAGTATTCATTGCACAAAAGAGTGTAATCTGAATAACAGCTGGAGCCCATCCAACATCACCTTGCAGAGATTTATTTAAGGAACGCAGGATATTCACAGTACCTTTGCAATAGGTACATATAGTCACTTATGAAATTTGTTATTAATAAACCATCCCATTTCAAAAATAATAGGGAAATGCATAGTTATGACACTAATAGAAAGATGATCATCACTATTGTGGGTTAAATCTGTCTTTGGCACAGAAACGGATGAATTCTGAAGCCACAAAAATCTTTCTTAATTTTCCAAATAGCATTAAAAATCTGACAGCCAGCCATCATTTAAAAACAAATTAAAAGAATTTCTGAATGACAACTCCTACTAAACAGATGAATTTTTAGATATGAAATAGTATTGTAATGAAAATCTATGTTAAACTGACATGCTCCAAGTAACTTATGAAATGTCATATTCATGATCTATGGAACAAGTCTTAATGTAATGATGTGGTGCCCAATGACACACATCCTGCCCCAGATGCAGTCCTGGCTCTCAGCAGCCCTGTACGTAATATGTTCTTTCACGTTTGTTGTCATCGTTTTGTTTCCTCCTCACTGGATGATCTTAAATAGACTATATCATTAGCTGAGTATTTGCATCACTTACATGCTGCTATCTCCTGCAGATTCGTAACGTTAATGTTACACTCCAAAACAGTGGTGTCTCAGCTATATTTTATTCTGTGGGCAACTGTGCCACAAATTATTGCCTAAGAAGTTAACAGTGTAAGAAGCAACTCAGTAAGACAAGAAACCTCAAAGTGAATGCAACTTGTGATGTGTTCCCAAGGGGGGTCAAATGGTTTCCAGAACAGGGGACCATGGAGTATTAGTACCACAACGCAATCTGACACTTCGCACTTTGTGGCATGTCACTCTTATAGCAGAAGTATGAACTAAAAACACAAACATATTTATAGAACATGCAAAACTCATTCCAATTACCTTTCTCCTTTGTGTCATAGTAAGTCTGGAAATCAGTAAGTTGAAATACTTAAATGGTTTTCAGTCAGCAATTCACAGGAATAAGTAGCATCTATGAAAGAAAAAGATTTCATTCCACAAAAGTACTTCTATGACGTTCTTGCAAACACGTGTTCAAAGAGTTGACCATCAAACTATATACATTCTATAATGAATTTTTCTTGTAGACGTTAGAGTACAGTCAAAAACTCGTAGTGAACGAGAAGAAACAACAACCTTCCTTACTCTTCATTAACACTGACCATAGTTCAGGAATGAGTCAGTGTCGCAATTAGCAAAATCTGTAATGTTTCGTCCAGTGATAGAAAATGTTTGACGAACAGAAAACCTAAACTAGAAAATAAGCTAAAACGTTTATTTTTATTTAAAAACTGTGTACCATAAGCTGTGTTCCTTTGCCACTTTGTGAGTAACTTTGACCCACTCGTCGGAAAAATTTTTAATTTTTTTCCCCCGTGAAAGTAACGGCTATAACATAGAATAAACAAGGCAGTATGCATTCACAATGTGGAACGAAAGATTGAAAAGGCTATGAGTTTCATGAAATGAAATTGTGTTGGCACCACTAGAGTTTTTGTTAATCATAAAAAAATTAGCGTATTTTACAAGTCCAGTACTTTCCCATGGAGAAACCATGCCAGTGAAGCTACAAATAATGTGAATGCTGTTGTGCATTATTAGGTATTAAGGTGAGAAACTGTGGTTGTGTGAAATACAATTTAGATAATATAATTAACAGTTATGTAAAATGGTTAAGGTTTTTGCGAAATTTGGGGTTGAAGTGAGTCTGTATACGATCTTACTGTCTGAAAAATGCCCAGAGCATGTAAAAAAGAACTTAGATAATGAAACCATGTGAATTATAAAGTGAAAGTTTTGGAATAATGTCTTGACAAGATAGGTCTGGCGAGCTTTCACAACGAAAAGCTGCAGCTGCCTACTCAGTTCCATGCAGTACAATCAAACATAATTGGAAAGGACTTCGTTAAAAATGCGCCAGACATTCTACAGTATTTAATGATGCAGAGGAACACAGTGTGGTGTCTCTGATACGAAGTGACCCTTGTTTGATTATTCTCTTTGGCTTTGCATCCTGTCTTTGTTAACTCGCGCCATGTTCGACATCCATTTCTGTATTCGTTCTGTTTAGTACTGAAATAAACGTTCATTCAGATTCTAAAAGTGTGTTATTGCGGTTTTACACCACGTAATAAGCACAGTGGTGACCCCGTTTTCAACGCCGTGCATTTGGGAATTGTTTTGTGCTTGCTTTCATCAGTAACGGACTCTGTGTGTCGGTCCACATTGTCTTGAAAATAATGGATCTAGCAGTGTCGTTTTGTGCAAGTGCGTCGCACCCTAGCAATTGTGCTTGTGTTTTTAATAGTGTTCCTAATGTACAGTTGGTTAAAAGTGAACAATTTTCTCCCCCTGCCATACCAACGGCCACTTTACGGTTGCCGGCATAACATAGCCACCGTCAAATGTTACTATGCAGTAGGGCCTGCCGCCCGGACAGTGTGCGCTGCTCACCGACGTAGTAAACGATAATCGCGTGAAGGATGTTGCGTTTCACCCTGCGGTTAAGCAGTTGCCTTCCGGTTGGTTCGATGTGCAGACGCATTTCGAGAACTGTACTCTGAAAGCTCATACGCATAGGGGTGCACATTCTTCATTCTTACTTGCCTGACATCATTGACCCCCCCCCCCCCTGCACGCCATCTTGGCGATACTGGTCGCCTCAGGTGCACCGGTTTCTGCGACCATCGCTCTGTGGTCACATCAAGATCACTTTCTTCCATACCCCATACCGGTTTCGTGATCAGCCCCCCCCTCCCCCCGCCTTGGCTGTTTCACAACCACCTTATACCAGCACCGGCCATTATGACTGCGCCGCGCCTACCTCCGGGCCTGCTGTTGGAACACATTGTGACCTCGGGCGACGCATCACCCACCACTACTGCACTCCCGGCATCGGGGGGCTCCCTCAACTGCTGGCACAGATCTGCACCTGCCTGTGCTACATCAAAAAGTATTACCCAGCAGGTTTCCTAAACTGCCTGCATTGCAAAAGGACAACCCTAAGACTTGGTTTGCCCTGGTGAACCATCTACTGGATATCCATGGGATCTCGGACGACGATGCATTTTTCGTTTACCTGGTGAGCGACCTCCACGACTACCCTGACTTAATCCATGATCTGCTGCAATCGCCGCCCGCCTTGCCCAAATATGTGACAGTGAAAACTTTGCTTATTGAAAGCCTTTCTCGCCCTCTGGCCGAGGCCATCCACCATATCATCCATGACGAGCATCTTGACGACTGCACGCCTTCGCAGCTCTGGCGGCGCCTTCGTACATTGATTGATGACCAAGCACTACCTGACGCCACACTGTGGACTCTGTATGATCAAACTAACGTCAGACCTACAGTTTCACCTGCTATCTTATGTCGCCGACCCTGTCGAGGTCCGCCTACACATGGCCAATCGGGCCTATGCAATCATTCATCACTGACATTGCCTGTGACGGACGACATCGCCTTCGCTGGTTCCACGCACTGCCGTTGGAGGTCAGCGTGCATGCCTCAGCAGCTCAGTTACCTGCCAGAAGCTGCCTCCTGGCGGCCTACAGGAGGTACTACCTGCACCCTCCCGACAGCAGATGACCTCATCCAAGCAGCTGCCTGAGCAGTCTCAAGCTATGACGCAGCCAGCTGCTTGCCCTGCAATGCCTCGCCTACAAGCTTACCCGCTTTGCAGGTACCATGCAACCTACAGGGACGCCGCTCACATCTGCTGCAAGCCTTGCGCGTACTTAAACGACATTGACGGGCACATTTAGGCGCCACATCCTGCCATGATCATCAATGGCGCCCACCTTCTGACATCGCAACGCTTGCACCAACGGTGCGGCGCCTCTACGTCACGGAATTGGCGTTGGTCACGCACTTTTTCGTCGGCACCAGCGCTGATGTCAGCATTATCCCACCTAAGCACATGGGCAACACACTTTTTCCAGCTAGCCTCACACTGGTCGCTGCGAATCACTCTCATATGGCGGTCCTGAGCTCCATCAAGATGTCACTTCATCTGTCTCTGGGCGCGACATTTCCTTGGACCTTCTACATCACTGAGGTAGACGAACCTGTGATCAGGTTGGACTTCCTACACCATTACAAGCTTTCGCTGGACCTACAGGCTGCTATGCTCTACCATGTGTCTGGTTCTACCATTCTGTGCTTGAACGGGTGCAGCATCTCCTTGCTGTCTGCGTCGTTGCCCACACTTTCCACATGTGCTTCTCTGCTCAATGATATTACAGATCGCCTCTCTGATTTATCAGACGTCCACAAGCAGATCGACGGACTATGCACTCATAATGAGGAGTTACACTCCTGCATTGCTACCACCTCTGCTGAATTGGCTCATGCACGTATTACCTTATGCTGCCTCTTTGCAGAGCCACTCCTGTCAATGCAGCCTCCCCATCCTACAGTGTCTTCGTTCTGCCCTGCTCCTGTGTCGAGCTGCACCTTTCCTGCTGCTGGTTCCATGCAGACACAGTTGGACCTACAGGACACACCCACCCACGCTTCGGGGATCTTCCACATCACATGGATATCGCGCCATACCCACTGTCGCTGTCTCCCACCGAGGCTCCGCTCACATCACTCCAGCCCAGCTTGGACGTCTACGTCCATGCTTTGCGGGATCACTCACTTTCTGTGGCTACCGTGCTGTGTGGTCAGCCATCGCCTACTGCTGATGCTTTGTACACGCCATCCTGGCACTCTAAGGTCAGTCAACCGCCGCCACTCATGCCCCCTTCTCGCCCCACCACACGTGCCTCCCTTCACGAGTCTGCAATCAGCAATGGCACCTGCCACCGAATCTGCACCACGTACTGCCCACCTGTACGTCACAAAGCTCGACGTCTTAACGCTATGAAATTGTTGCAAGTGAAAGAGATAGTTTAGGATTTACTGGCTTCGGGTGTGCCCCAAACTTCTGACAGCAACTGGTCCGCCCCCCGTTCACCTGGGGACTAAGAAAGACGGTTCGCTCCTCATGTGTGGCGGCTACAGGTCCCTTAATGCTAGAACTATTATAGACAACTACCCAATTCCACATATACAGGATTTCACGCAGTTACAGCATGACTCGAGGTTCTTTTCTGTATTGGACTGTGCGAAGGCATATCACGATGCACACGTTGGACGTTCCGAAAACGGCAGTCATTACGCATTTCGGCCTTTTCGAATACTGCTTCATGCTTTATGGTTTAAAAAACGCTGCACAGTCTTAGCAACGTTTCATTGATTCGATTTTGCTACCACTTCCTTTCACTTTTGCCTATTCGGTGACATACTTATCTTTTCCTCGTCTGTGGAGTAACACAAATTTTACCTTGATGCAGCTCGTGTGGCTCTTGCAGCCAGTGGCATGATTATTAATGACGACAAATGGCAGCTCTGTTCCATATCTGTTACTTTCCTAAGCCACACGGTCTTGGCCGACAGCCTCTGCCCTACTGACTCACGAATCGCGAACATCCTCGCTTTGCCTCTCCCCGAGGATTATGCGCAACTATGCCATTACCTAGGGGTGGTGAACTTTTATCGGTGACATTTACCTCGGGCTGCTTCCATCCAGTCGACTCTAAACGGCGCCCTCTCTGGTAAAAATATAACTGTAAAGTGTAAACTGGACTGTACTAGGCCCATGCTGGATGCTTTCGACAATTTGAAATGAGCCACCACGCAGGCTATCACTCTCTCGCACCCCGACCCCAAGGCGCGGATTTCTATCCCTACACTGACGCTAGCGAGTCAGCAGTAAGTTCTATCCTCCAACAACACATTGCAGACTCAATGCAGCTGCTCCGTTTCTTCTCAAAACAGCTTGTGAGGAGTCAGTGTCAATGGTCAGCCTTCGACTGCAATATCCTCGCTGTTTATGAGGCAGTCAAACATTTCAGAAGCGACGTCGAAGGACGCGCTTTAAGCATCTATTCTGATCATAAACCTCTTGCTGATGTGACCCGCAACCTGGCGAAAGGTCTTCCACCGCTCCACTTCCGGCACATGGACTTTATTTCCCAACATTCCTCGGACACTTGTTACATCCGCAGTTTGGAAAAAGTATTTGCTGACTACCTCTCCCACATTTCGATGGTCTCCTCCCTGTTGAACTTAGAGGAACTGGAGAGGCTTCAGGCCAAAGGCGCAGACTCTCAACGTCTGCTCTTGGACGACGGTTCTTCGCTCACCATCAAAACCTATTGCCTTGCACAGGTCATCAATTCCTGTCATCTGTGATGTTTCTACTCGTTCACCCCACCCCTTGGTGCCTTTCCCCCCTTCGGCTTGAGATTTTCGACGCCTTACATAATCTTGCTCACCCCAGAATGCAGACAATGACACGCGTCGTAACCAAATGTTTCATCTGGCCAGGTGCTGTTCGTGGGCGTGCGCCTGCTTTCCTTGTCAACAGATCGACATGAGCAGTCATGCACAACTGCCTTTAGGACAGTTCGGCGTCCCCATCACCCTACGCCACGTGCACATTGACATGGTCAGTCCTGCCCCTTTCTGAGGGATACAAATACATCCTTTACATGATCGACCACATCACCCATTGGGTTGAAACAGTACCCATGGTGGACATTACAGCTGAGACAATCGCTCGCCTGTGTGAGTTGTGCAGGGTGGCGAAATTTCACATAACTGCATAGCATCCGCAGGCCAATGGACTAGTCGAGCAATGGCACAGAATGATAACAGCTGAACTCATGTGCCACAGCAGGCTTTGGTCTGAGGCTCTGCCATGGGTATTGCTGGAAAGCCACTCTGCGCACAAGGGGGACCTCAATGCTTCACTGGTGGAGGTCCTGTATGGTGAGCCACTCGTCGTGCCTGCCAAATTCGTCGAGGACACATCTCCGACAGATGCTACCGACCTGCTAGCCCTCGTTGAATGAGAGCATAGTCTTGTGGCCCACCTTTGCCCGCCTCTACCTTGCGCTCACACCACGCCACAGTTGTTTGTTCATAAGGACTTGAATTCTTGTCATTTTGTCATGTTGTGGGATGACTCTGCTCGTGAGGCTCTGTAACCTCTGTACTCCAGCCCGCACCACGTATTATGCCAGGGGGTCAATATATTCGTGATTCTGCTCAACAGCCGCCCAAGTACAGTTTTGGCAGAATGTTTAAAGCCTTCGTGTTCCCTCCCGGAGCCACTCCTCGCCGCTCTCTGCCGACCTGCCTCCGCCGACGCCTCACCTGACGCCGCCTTCACGGCCTCTGTCGACTTGCCACTGCCTCCGCAGCTATCCACCCTGTGAGACCTTGACGGCGACATGCGCAAGCTGCACACTTCGTGCGCTGGACGCCACCTCTGCTCGCTATGTTGGCATGAAGATTTTTTTGTGGACGTGTGATAGCTTTGCCAAGCCATACTCGGTACTGTCAGGGAAGAAGGGGGGGGGGGGGGGGCTCTGTGGCGTCTCTGATGGAAGTGACACTTCTTTGATTAATCTCTTTGGCTTTGCATCCTGTCTTTGTTCGCTCGCGCCATGTTTGACATCCATTTCTGTATTCGCTCTGTTTAGTGCCGAAATAAATATTCATTCTGACTCTAAAAGTGTGTTATTATGGTAATATCCACAACAGTTTCATGTATCATCTGATACAGCTGAGTGAGTGTGCTTACCCAATCACTGAATCTGACTTTCGAATGATTGAAGGAGTACCCATCTATTAAACAATTTAAAAACTATGTGCCAGGTTACGAATGATTTTACTAATTTCTTAAAAGACATAGTGAACTTACCACTAAAATGAGTAAAAACACTAAAAAGTTATAGCCAGATTACATGAAAATGATATGAACAAATATTTGACCCAACTAGATGCTCCTCCCCACAACATATGGAACTTCGACGAAACTAATGTGACAGATGACCCTGGTGTTAACAAAGCGTTGTGTAAAAGGGGCATGAAAGATGATTAAATCGTTTGCAACCATAGCAAATCTGCGACCTCTCTAATGTTTTGAGGCAGTGTGGGTGGAGAAGTGCTCCTGCCATATATTGTCTACCAAGATGAACATTTGTAGAGTACATGGATGGAGACTGGACCTTGGTGAGTCTGGTATGATGTACCAAATCTGGATGGTTTGATAATGTGGCATTTTAAGACTAGTTTAATTGTTTTGTGTCGCCTTGCTTGCGCCATAACAAAAGTCTTAATTGGAGATAATCTTTCATCTTATATAAGCCCATCAGTTTGTGTCAAGAATGTGACATCAAATTTATTTATCTTCCATCAAACTCGGCTGACCTGATGCAGTCACTAGACACATTCCTTTCTCCAATGAACAGAGCATGGAGAAAGACACTCAGATTGTGGGAAGACTTTTGAGAGCCATTCCAACTCAGTGCTTTTGAAAGATGTGTTTCCTGCCACACTTTCCAAACTGTTACCTGCACCTGAAAAAAAATGAAGCAGAAAATTTGAAAGTTGGTTTTAAGAAATTTCATATAAAAAACTCAACTTTTGTCCCAAAATCAGGATTTCATAATGTTGTCAGTTCTGTTGTGGTAGACGCATTTTCTAAGACGCAGGATGACAAACAGGAAAATATTTTGAGTAACATATCAATGAGATAATGTAGGAGGAAAACTGATGACTGCAGGGAAAAGCATCACATCAGAAGACGTAGTACAGCTCTGTCCTAGCAAGCAGAGATACAGCTGTTAGCATCAAAAGAAACAGGGAAAGACTGTGCAGGGTTGCTTTTGAATCAACAGATACTTCAGAAAATGATAATTAAATCTAGCTAGAATCTGATTCTGAAATTTTCTGAGATTTGGGATGTGATGTCCAACAACAAACAATTTTGAAAGGAAAACTAGCAATTGATGCCTGTTAGTTTTGTATGATAAAGTACATCCTGGAACTGTGATAGAAGGAAAGGAGGAAGGAGTGAAGTAAAGTGAGTGGAAAAGACAAAATCATAATACAAGTGGCCAGAACAAAAAGATGAACTACTTAATTCATGGGAGGATTTGGTAAGAACAATAAATCCACCACAACCAACCAAACATGAGTACTTTCAAGTGCTTTATCTTCAGTTATTTATTTAATGAGCCTCATCTCTATGGTGTACTGCATCTTAAACAATTGGTAATCTCCTTATACCTTGTAAACATTTGAGGACTTTTCTAATTTTGAAAGTGAATTTCAGCAGTCGAAATATTGTGCACCATCATATTTACTGTAACGTTATTGCATTATGTATAAAGTTCAATATTTCCTGTTGTTCTCTTCAAAATTAAGTGTTTTACTTGTCCATCAAGCTCCTCTATGTCTACTCTAGTGATATTTATTAAGCCTACTTTGATCCAACATTATTTCCACAACCCCTCCTTTTTGGGTCAAAGTAATTCTGAGTGTGGATACAATTAGTGCACTTGTTTTATGGTACCACAGCTACAGATGTGACTTATTTGAATTAATATCTATGTTAAATGATAACCCAAGTGTTTCACAATAATAGAAAAAGGTATTTGAAATGTTCTCTGTGCTACTAGCCTTTGTGTTTCTTCCCATACATAAAAAAAGACGGGCAAAAATCGGGCCAAAGTAATCCCACTGTATGGTACTTACTTTTATTGTGAACTAACTTTTTTGTATCATGTGAACCCTTTAGTAAAAGATCAGCTTGCAGTTTAGATTACATGCAGATTAATTTACTGGCATGTAAATTACTCCATGCCAGATAATCATAACTTGTGATGCAATCACCCATGAAACACATACTTAGTCTCCTAACTAATTAACAAAGTAAATAAGTATTCTGGTATCATAGGCTCTAAGAAATAGAGTATGGAATTGATTGCTTTGTATGCTAAGGGAATACTGGTGCCATTACGAACTTAATATTTATGTGGTAGCTGTTAGAGAGAATTTGTTCTGTGTTGACTCTCACCCTACATGTCAGTATTTATTTTGTTGTTTGAAGCAGCATGAGCAGCAAACTAACACACACACACACACACACACACACACACACACACACACACACACACACACACAAACATACAAACACACACATACATACACAACACACATTTCATGTCAGTAACATATGATGTAGCATGTCTCCAAAAATCTGTATGAGCAAAAGTCTTGTATGTAGTGTGTTTTCAGCACACAATACACAAATTACATAAAAGCAAGATGGCATTTCGTTCTGAAGCAAAACTCAGTGCCAATCACATTGTGTATTCCATTTAACTGGTCTCTGTAACTTGCCTTACTTTCAGCTGGAAGGTCTATATTGTCTGTGAATGTTTGTATCGATACCCTCAGAACTTTTAGTTAAATGTTTAGGCATTCTGAAGCGTGTGACACTTATTTTTCGCCACTTTACTATACTACTTGCTATTAAAATTGCGTGACGGGGAAGGATAGCAAAACAACGAAACTTTATTTAGCGTTGTTATACAACATAGTAGGAAGAATAGATGTGTGAATTTACAAGTGACTAGCTGAGTACCTGGCATTGCCCAGGTATGTATCTATTAGTTTATCTCCTCCTTCCCCCTCTCTCTGTCCATATCCTCCTTCCCCCCTGTCTGTCTGTCCCTTCCATCTGTGACGGTACGTCCCATAAATATTGACATTTTTAGTGGTTTTAAATCGTAGTTTACGTATTTTATGAATATTATCAGTCTAAAAGATATTAAATAAAGATGCTATCGCTGCATATCAGTTGTTTCAAGAAAATTAACTATGTCTACGAAAATAAAAAAGGATCGAAAGAGACGTGATTGTACGGCCGAGGAGGAAGGACGTATTTTGTGGTACACACACTGTTTTGTTTCGCTATACAGAAGGCAGCCATTGAGCGGCTACACATATTTTATGTAAGTTATTCGTATTTATTGCTAAAATAAACTTGTTGTTATTATTATTACAAAATGAATTTCTTTGTAATAGTTGTCACCTCAAATGCTCGCAGTGGCTAATTATTTTTAATAAGCATTTTTTCAGTAATTTGCGCTGCGAGAAGCTCATCTTCCGATGCAGCCTCTGGTCGGCCATTACGCGCCGAAGTATTAATTTATTTTTCAGTGTCAACAGTAACTGTAAACGCGAGAGATTTCGTTATAATAACGTTTTTAAATTGCAACAGATAATTAATTTACGTTAAAGTTCATGTTTTTAAACTATACAGATTCCATGAGTTCCGTAAGTTTTATCGTGGCCGCTCTACGGCAACAATCGAAATTCTCTCAAGCCTTGCTTTGCAATCAATAAATAGAAATTAACAAAATTACATTCAATTCGGTAAACGGGAACTATATTTTAGTCATCACGTTCAAAATCTAAAGTTGGTACACGAATAAAAGAGGCCCTTCAAGAACCCGTTTCATATTTACTTATGCAAGTAAGTAAAAGTGATAAGAGAAGACAATACCCCTGAGAGAAAGAAGAATGCTGATAAATTAAAAATAAAAATATGTAAAATATATATGTAATTTTTTTTGTATATAACGTAACGAATGACACCCGACGTCACACACCCCTTTTTCTGTCCACTTTCTCCACCCACCATCGTCTGTCAATCTCCTCCTCTCATCTCTATCGATCTCCTCTTCCCCATCTCTGTGTCCATCTCCTTGTCCCTTGTTTATCTACTCCTCTGTCCTTTGTCTGTCCATATCCTCCTCTTCCTTCTCTCTATCCATTTCCCCCTTTGCCTTTATCTGTACATCACCTCCTTCCTCCCATCTGTGCCCATCTCCTCCTTTCTCAGTGCTGTCTGTCCATCTCTTCTCCCCCCCACCCCCCCACCCCCCCACCCCCTTCTTTGTCCATCTCATCATACTCTCCCCAATAGGAGGCTGTAGGTTCTTATCCCCACAGTAATTTTTTTGCAGATTGTAACTAATATATGTACCAAATTTGGTTGAAATCTTTCCAGTGGCTTAGGATGAAGTTTTTACCCATGATTTTCCCCCATGTGTACATCTCAAATATATTTCACATATATTTTACTTATTTCATATCTATGTGTTCACATATCTCACTTATACCTATAGCGAATTTGCCCTGGAGTTTCATTTTCATGCCGCTCAATGTTTATGATGTTATGTCTCCTGAACTATATTGTGCACAATGATACAATTTTTGGGGTACATCCATTGCTACTTGTGACCACTGTCTGCATAATGTGTTGTGAATATAGTAGTGAATGAGTAATAAATTGAAACATCATACATAATGCCATAGGTTTTCACGAATCTCAATATTGGATGTCATATCTCCTGAACTATGCATTTAAAATGATATATTTTTCTAAGGTACAGTCAGCAGCATGTATGACTACTGTCTGCAGAATGTGATGTGCGTAGAGTTAGTAATGAAGAAGAAATAAATTAAAACGTCCTACACGGTGTCACAGTTTTACATGCATCTCTGTATTTGACGCCATGTCTCCTAACAATATGTGTTGTACACTGATGTATTTCTTAGGTAAATTCAGTCACATACGTGGATACTGTCTGCAAAAAGTGTCGCAAATAGAGTTAGCAGTGAAGAAGTAATAAATTAAAATTTTGTACTTGATGCACCGATTTTTGATGCATCTCAGTGTTTATAATGTAATTTCGTACAATGATATAATTTTTCTGGTGGTTTCAGAGATATATGTAAATATTTTCTGCAAAGTGGGCCACGAATAAAGTTTGTAGTAAAGAAGTAATAAATTAAAACGTCATGCTTGATGTGGCAGTTTCACTGCATCAACAGCGAAAGCATAGTAGGTGATAACTTTTTTTTGTTAGGGTCATCAGTAAGAAAGTGTTTTGTAAAGGTCTGAAATTATGTGTAAGGTTTGATGGTAGTCTGTAAATGCTCTTATTCTCAAATACTGGATTACTAAAGTATGGGTATTTGCACATCATGGACTATGCTACTTTTTTATTCCAACCCTTTGATAGGCAGGTGGTTCATAACCCCACAGCGATGGTTTCTACATACTAAGTGATATGTGTACCAAGTTTGGTTGAAACCGGTCCAGTGATTTAGGAGATGTGAAACACAAATATATATATGTACGTACATCCGTATTTATAATATATATGGATTTGGAGGTGTAAGATGTGGTATTTATGACAAATAGCTACCACTTCTGGCAGCAACAGCAGTTGCTATAACTTGACTTGCCATTGAAATGAATCTGAATGACAGATATGGGTCGATCATTCCATGGTGCTTCGACTTTGTGCCAGACTGTATCAACCATAGTGGCTAGCGAGTGACTGCACGCCAGCTGAACCAGAGATCATTACGGTGTGTACCAACTCACATCTCATACCATCATACTATCGTGCTAAGTGGTCACCTCATACAAGTGATAGGAATGACGATTTTCCTCTGCGTCTCCACAAATAGGCACATCCATCGTGGTGCCGTAAACAGAACCCAACTCTCTCGAAAGTCTGCATGTTCTTCCTCGCCTGTCGAGTGTGCTCATGGGGTACACCACTATATCTGCTACTGCTTTAAGAAAAGTTGGAACAATGGCCATCTATCGATTCCATATTCACATGGCAGTCACGGAATTTCAATGAATGGAGGACAATAAAGCACAGTCATGGTATGTCACAATCCTGCCTATGTCGATATCTGACTCATGCTGGAAGACGTTTCTTTTCCTTGAAAGTGGTGTACCCTATCTTCTCTAAAACAACCAAGATTGAAATGCCATTTCTGAATGGGAAACTCGTTATGTAAGCTTTTCTTGTATACATAGTGTAGGTGGCATTACTACTGACTAATCTGTGGAGTTACAATGAAATGCTTATCTTAACCATATCCAAGCACGTATTACACTTCACGCCAGTTTAAGGCTCGGTCTACGCTGGTCCTGTAATGTTGCAGTTTTATGGCCAGCAAAGTACTTCACTAATAAATATCGAAAATAGGGCAAAAGGAAAGAGGCCCAAAATGTAATTGTCTTTTACAGCTCATTTATGCCAAATTAAAGTACAGTTTTACATGAGACTGTGCTTTCCAGTTTAGCATATGCATAAAGCATTCGTAATAAGAAAAATGTTGTCAACTTGTCATTCTGAGCCGCCATTTGGGTAAAATGACACACCTTTGTTCTCAGCTCAGTTATTCCCTCATTTGCGCTATTAAGTTGTTAGTGTAAGTATCAATTATAGCATTAGTACATATTATACCTTAATTAAGTATTAAAACTGTAATGCTAACTAATTAACAATTGTCATTGAACTGTGCGTGGCTCACGTTCCCGCCATAATGTTTGTTAACCCTGTTTTTAACGTACTTTTACCTGACTACATTAATTTAAATTATTGGTGTCACTGAGTAGTTGCTTTGCCTGACCGTGAGCGGTGCTAGCAGCGCATATCAATATATCCCCTATCATAGTTTCTTTGCTCTGCTGTTACTTCCTGGTCATTGTCTGTCGTAAGCGGGTTGGGGTCGCGAGTTCGGGCTGCCACTCAGTTGGAACGCATCTGGAGTGCAGTCCGCACCTGCGTTGGAGAGTTGCAATGCGGCACTAGTGCAGCCGGGTTGGAGCTGTGAGGTCTGTGTCGACATGGCTCGCCCAACAATTGCCGCCACGCATCATTTGAGCCGTGTCATGGTCTTGGTGGATCGTCGGTTGGTCGTCCTACCGAACCACGCGTTTGGGCTCGCCGATCGTTCATGAGTCAGCTGTGTGTGTGTGCATCCACTCCCGATTTCTCTTTGTGTGTGATTAGTTACTGTTGGATGTCGTTCAGGTCTTCGTGCAAGTGTTTGTCAGGTTGGGTGTATAGTTGGCGCTATTTCCACTGACGACTATTTTAGATGTTGTCGGCATTCTGAGAGTGGTCGGTCGGTCGGTTGGTGGGAGGATACTTCCGTGCAGTGCAGTCGACTGGGTCCGCCGGCAGTCCCTGCGCAGTGTCGGAGCGTGTGTGGAGCTGTCCGATCACTACGGGCTTCGTGGCTCACCGACCTAGGACGTCAAAGTTGAGTGGTGTGTTAAGTACCCAAGCCACGTCCGTCCATGTTGTGTCGTTCCTTTCGGTGGTTCGTTGTTGGGGAGCTTTTCCTGTGAGCAGTACCGAGTGGTTGTAGTGGTGAAATCGAGCCGCCGTGCGGTGGAATTAACTATGTTGGTTGACTACAATTCAAGTGCACCAGCGGAGTTTTCTCCCTTGTGGCCGTTAATGTTCTGGTTACCTGCCCTGGCCACTGACGGATATTCAAGCAGTGTTTCTTTTTGGTGAAGTTAACTATATTACCTTATTTCAAATTCAAGTGTACCAGCGGAATTTTCTGCCCCGTGGCCGTTAGTGTTCCGTTTACCCGCCCTGGCCACTAACGTAATTTCAGGCAGCGTCCTTTTCTCACCTGTTGTCGCTGTCCAACATTGTGGATCATCCGTCCGTAACAGTTTGGTCTTTGTGTTTTTATGTACCGATTGGTGGCTAGCAAGTCGTTTGGTCAGTCAGTGCATGACTGTCTCTTGGTTAGGTTACTGACGGATCGATGAACGTTAATGTTTCGAGGGCAGCCCCCCCACCCCCGCTGGAGGCATCTGACTGCCGTTGTCTATACTGTCCTTTTCATGGGTGTTTAATGGTCTGTTGGTAATCTGTTATAGCCAATGCTTTAGAAGAAAAAAAATTTATTGTGTTTTATGTAAATCAATTTATGTAAATCAATTATGGGCCTTCAGCCGCTTAAAACGTTATTCTTAAATTTGGTTATTGTCGTTGCGTTGCTTTTTCATTTAGTGTGCGTTCGGCCATTGAAAATTTAAAGGTTAAGGTATTTTAAATTTTTGGAAAATCAACTATGGGCCTTCATCCGCTTAAAGCCTTATTCTCAAAATTTCCCTTTAAGAGAAAACATTGCGGCCTTCTGCCTTAAAAGAGTATGGTAATATATTTTTTAAAAGTTTGAAATTTAATTGTGGCCTTCAGCCGTTTGTATTGCACCTTGTATATGCAATTTTAACTGCATTTTATCTTGTTGCCTTTTAAGATTTCTTATTTGGAGGCCTTCAGCCGTGAAAGAATTGCATTTTGAGACTCGTAGTTGTAAAGGTTATGCTATGTGCCGTTTTGGTTTAAAGGTGTTATTAAATTAAAATAAATTAAAATTTTGAAGTGAGACTGACCGACACCTTATTTGGCCCTTTCCACAATCCTAATCACCTGTTCTGCCCAGCGGGTTTAGCGAGCGTATCAGTCATCAGCATGATATATTGTTACACCTCCACTGGAGGTCAATCGCTGATCACAGTGCCAGTGACCCAGGAGAAAGCTGGACAGCATGCAGCGGGTGCCTGAGACGCGGAGATTGGAGCCATCCTGCAAACACACAGGCGGTAACAGAGCAGATTCTCTTGCCTCACTTAAGAATGAACACCTTGCAAAGCATCTGGAGGATAAGAGAAGCATATCGAAAACTGGTGGATGGTGGACTGCTGCAACCACAGGGATGAAGGACAGACGCAAAAGCGTGAAGAATGTGCTCGTGGAGGTGCGTGAATCTTCTGGCTCATGACCGCCATTTTTTTAAAAAACGAGAACGTGCAGCGAATTGAAGCATCCCACAGATGCTGGGACAGAGTGTAGACACAACGCGCCAAGATTTCACTCAAGGAGGCATGTGAGACCAAAGAACTATGTAAGAAGTCAATCTGCTTAAAAAGATGTTTTTTGGATAGTGAGGACGTTGCTTATAAATCACGAACGCCAGATGATTCTTAGACGAAGCAAAAACATTATTTTATTTTGATTTGTGTGTAAAAGGTGCTGAATAAATGCAGTCATTTCACGATTTTTTTTTATCTAAAGAATCTGTTTCATTCGTACATCAGCCCCTATTTTCAAAGCCTTTTGTTGTTTGAGTTTATGAAATTAATGATGTGAACCATTTGCTTCCAGGGGCTATCTCACTGGTGATTCTGTGTCGTATGACAGAGTTTTTGAAAGATGCACTACATTTCGACGCACAGTAGGGGCAACATAATTAGTTATTCGCATGTCGTTTTATGTAAGAGATCAAAGAATTCTCAATTCATTACATTTAGGGTGCCCATCGTGGGGCGAGAGCACCAGCAGCAGCGAGTACTGTTTGTATAAAGCGTTTATTTTGCATTTTGTTTACGACCTTCCACTAAGGAAGGGATTCTATTAGTGTTTATCTGCTCTGCATAGTAACTAACAGTTCTTGATAAAACTTTACGTAGTTTTCGTGTTAGATTTCTTAGTGTTTTCTTGATCGTTTAGAACAGAAAGCGCCCTAAAACCGTCTTTTGTTTGTTTCGCGGCCGTTAGCCACTAGTCACTTGAATCAGCAGTTGTCTTGTGACAGCCAGAGCGAGAGCACCAGCAGCAGCGAGTACTGTTTGTATGAAGCGTTTATTTTGCATTTTGTTTACGACCTTCCACTAAGGAAGGGATTCTATTAGTGTTTATCTGCTCTGCATAGAAACTAACAGTTCTTGATCGTTAGGAGAGAAATTTATTTTGTACTTATTTGCTGCGCTTAGCTTTTAAATAGTTTTTCTGGGAAAACCTAGCGTAGTTTTCGCGTCTCGTATTTCAGTGAGTGTCTCTTGATTATCAGAGTAGCTCATCAGAAGATTATCTTGGGAATTTGTCACCGTATAGAGTAGGGTAAACATAGTCATGTGTAGGGACTGTGGTTGTTGTGAGCGGACGCAAGGAGAATTGGCCACTCTTCGGGGGCAGGTGGAGGCTTTGTCTGTTAGGCTCATCGAGCTCGAGGCGCAGGCGTCGGCTCGTAGTGGCGTTGGGGCAACTGTGGTGAGACCTATGCCTACTTCGGTGGCCTTGGAATCACATGGAACCCCTGATGTCGCTGCGTCTTCCGGCAGTGAGCATCTTACCGGTCAGCCATCACTCCAGGGTGAATGGCGGACAGTGGTGGGCTCGCGCGTGCCTGGCCGAAAGGCGAAGGTGGGATCTGGCCGCGTGGCAGCTGCCTTACCCCTTTCCAACAGGTACGGGGTGCTTCCTAGTGGTGATGACATCGTTTCCGAGCCACCACAGGATGCCTCGCCTGTTGGGCCAGTGGCCGATTCTCCGGCAAGGTCCCGACAGTCACAGAGGGCGGGCCTATTAGTTATAGGGAGCTCCAACGTTAGGCGGGTTATGGAGCCCCTCAGGAAAATAGCGGGTAGGTCGGGGAAGAATGCCAGTGTGCACTCGGTGTGCTTGCCGGGGGGTCTCGTCCGTAATGTGGAGGAGGCCCTTCCGGCAGCTATTGAACGCACTGGGTGTGACCGGCTGCAGATAGTAGCACATGTCGGAACGAATGACGCCTGCCGCTTGGGTTCTGAGGCCATCCTTGGTTCCTTCCGGCGGCTGGCTGATTTGGTGAAGACAACCAGCATCGCACGCGGAGTGCAAGCTGAGCTTAATATCTGCAGCATAGTGCCCAGAGTCGATCGCGGTCCTCTGGTTTGGAGCCGTGTGGAGGGTCTAAACCAGAGGCTCAGACGACTCTGCGACTATAATGGTTGCAAATTCATCGACCTCCGTTATTGGGTGGAGAACTGTAGGGCCCCCCTAGACAGGTCAGGCGTGCACTACACACCGGAAGCAGCTACTAGGGTAGCAGAGTACGTGTGGCGTGCACACGGGGGTTTTTTAGGTTAGAGGGACCCCCCCCTTGGGCGAAACGATAAAATACCTGACGGCTTACCAGAGAGAACATCATCATCGTTGATAAAGAACGTCCGTCCTCAGAGACCAAAAACAGGAAAAGTTAACGTAATATTGGTAAACTGCAGGAGTATCCAGGGCAAGGTTCCTGAATTAGTATCTCTTATTGAAGGAAATAGTGCGCATATAGTATTAGGAACGGAAAGTTGGTTAAAACCGGAAGTGAACAGTAACGAAATCCTAGACACAGAATGGAATATATACCGCAAGGATAGGATAAACGCCAATGGTGGAGGAGTATTTATAGCAGTAAAGAATTCAATAATATCCAGTGAAGTTATTAGCGAATGCGAATGTGAAATAATCTGGGTTAAGTTAAGTATCAAAGGTGGGTCAGATATGATAGTCGGATGCTTCTATAGACCACCTGCATCAGCAACCGTAGTAGTTGAGCGCCTCAGAGAGAACCTGCAGAACGTCGTGAAGAAGTTTCGTGATCATACTATTGTAATAGGGGGAGACTTCAATCTACCAGGTATAGAATGGGATAGTCACACAATCAGAACTGGAGCCAGGGACAGAGACTCTTGTGACATTATCCTGACTGCCTTGTCCGAGAATTACTTCGAGCAGATAGTTAGAGAACCAACTCGTGAAGCTAACGTTTTAGACCTCATAGCAACAAATAGACCGGAACTTTTCGACTCCGTGAATGTAGAAGAGGGTATCAGTGATCATAAGTCAGTGGTTGCATCAATGACTACAAGTGTAATAAGAAATGCCAAGAAAGGAAGGAAAATATATTTGCTTAACAAGAGTGATAGGGCACAAATCGCAGAATATCTGAGTGACCACCATCAAACGTTCATTTCTGAGGAAGAGGATGTGGAACAAAAATGGAAAAAATTCAGAAACATCGTCCAGTACGCCTTAGATAAGTTCGTACCGACTAAGGTCCAAAGCGAGGGGAAAGATCCACCGTGGTATAACAATCATGTACGAAAGGTACTACGGAAACAAAGAAAGCTTCATCATAGGTTTAAGAGTAGTCGAATCATAGCTGATAAGGAAAAGCTGAACGAAGCGAAAAAGAGCGTAAAGAGAGCAATGAGAGAAGCATTCAACGAATTCGAACATAAAACATTGGCAAACAATCTAAACAAGAACCCTAAAAAGTTTTGGTCATATGTAAAATCGGTAAGCGGATCTAAATCCCCTATTCAGTCACTCGTTGACCACGATGGCACCGAAACAGAGGACGACCGAAGAAAGGCAGAAATACTGAATTCAGTGTTCCGAAACTGTTTCACTGCGGAAAATCGTAACACGGTCCCTGACTTCAGCCGTCGCACGGACGCCAAAATGGAAAATATTGAAATAAACGATATCGGAATTGAAAAACAACTGCTATCACTTAGTAGCGGAAAAGCATCCGGACCAGACGAGATACCCTTAAGATTCTACAGTGATTATGCTAAAGAACTTGCCCCCTTTCTATCAGCAATTTATCGTAGATCTCTGGAAGAACGTAAAGTACCTAGCGACTGGAAGAAAGCGCAGGTCGTTCCCATTTTCAAGAAGGGTCATAAATCAGATGCGAATAATTATAGGCCTATTTCGCTTACGTCAATCTGTTGTAGAATAATGGAACATGTTTTGTGTTCTCGTATTATGACGTTCTTAGATAATACAAATCTCCTTCATCATAACCAACATGGATTCCGCAAACAGAGATCATGTGAAACTCAGCTCGCCCTATTTGCCCAAGAAATTCACAGTGCCGTAGACACTGGCGAGCAGATTGATGCCGTATTCCTGGACTTCAGGAAGGCATTTGATACGGTTCCGCACTTACGTTTAGTGAAAAAAATACGAGCTTACGGAATATCGGACCAGGTTTGTGATTGGATTCAGGATTTCCTAGAAGAAAGAACACAACATGTCATTCTTAACGGTTCAAAATCTGCAGATGTAGAGGTAATTTCGGGAGTACCGCAAGGAAGCGTGATAGGACCTTTATTGTCTACAGTATACATAAATGACTTAGTTGACAACATCGGTAGCTCCGTGAGGCTATTTGCAGATGACACGGTTGTCTACAAGAAAGTAGCAACATCAGAAGACTCGTACGTACTCCAGGAAGACCTGCAGAGGATTAATGAATGGTGCGACAGCTGGCAGCTTTCCCTAAACGTAGATAAATGTAATATAATGCGCATACATAGGGGCAGAAATCCATTCCAGTACGATTATGCCATAGGTGGTAAATCATTGGAAGCGGTAACGACCGTAAAATACTTAGGAGTTACTATCCGGAGCGATCTGAAGTGGAATGATCACATAAAACAAATAGTGGGAAAAGCAGGCGCCAGGTTGAGATTCATAGGAAGAATTCTAAGAAAATGTGACTCATCGACGAAAGAAGTAGCTTACAAAACGCTTGTTCGTCCGATTCTTGAGTATTGCTCATCAGTATGGGACCCTTACCAGGTTGGATTAATAGAAGAGATAGACATGATCCAGCGAAAAGCAGCGCGATTCGTCATGGGGACATTTAGTCAGCGCGAGAGCGTTACGGAGATGCTGAACAAGCTCCAGTGGCGGACACTTCAAGAAAGGCGTTACGCAATACGGAGAGGTTTATTATCGAAATTACGAGAGAGCACATTCCGGGAAGAGATGGGCAACATATTACTACCGCCCACATATATCTCGCGTAATGATCACAACGAAAAGATCCGAGAAATTAGAGCAAATACGGAGACTTACAAGCAGTCGTTCTTCCCACGCACAATTCGTGAATGGAACAGGGAAGGGGGGATCAGATAGTGGTACAATAAGTACCCTCCGCCACACACCGTAAGGTGGCTCGCGGAGTATAGATGTAGATGTAGATGTAGAATCTAGATGTCACTTCATGTCAGAGAAGAGAATTTCACGATTCACTAATATATCAAATTTGTAAAAGCAGTCAACAATCTGAAGTTTGTTTTGAACACCACAGTGCTTTACTAGGCAGGTTCGTGTTGGAGTTTGTATGCTGTTGCCTTCCTCCCACCTTTGAACTGATTTACCTAGCCAGTCACAGAGGGACCAAAGTTATACTTGGAATCAGGACTCAGCGTAACTCGCCGTTTTTCGCATCAACGAACGTTTCCAGGGGCGAAAGAAGTGAAAAGTGACAGATAAAAATCCTAGGACTGATTGGGGATGAAACCTGTGAAATTTGGATTTCTAATCTGGTACATTCCTACTGAGCCACTGAAATGGGGAACTATTTCCAGGAACTTAGAGTCTTACAACCAACAAATCAAATTTGAACAGTATTCAATTTACAGATAACAGTTTCAGTTCAGATATCAGACACCCATTATACAGGGAGACTACCCCTACTGATAGGTTTCATGCAACCCGCAATATCTTCAGAAACCACACGTGAGATTTTCATATTCTCTTGCTCCCTGTGTGCAAACTATTAGTTCTGTAGAAAAAATGGACGGGATCTTTTTTCAGGAAATGTAATCTAGTTAAATTTGTACTGGGATATGTTCTTCCTGGAGGCGACAGTTCTCGAGTTATTCAAGAAAAACTCGTTTGAAGGTCACTTTTTATGTCGTTCTTGAACAATTCGAAAACTATTGTCTCTAGGGAAAATGTGTACCAGTACAGAATTTAACAACATTACAGTTCTTACAAAAAGGTTCTCTTCATTTTTTCTGTAAGACTGATAGTTCGCATGTAACGAGTGAGAAAATACGAAAATCTTGTGCGTAAAATTAAAGCAATAACAGCCCTCTGTCACAAAAAATAAATCATTTGATCTGGTTTCGGCACTACTAGGAGTGTCTTCATGAGAAGGAAAACATTGAAACTGGCATGTCACTTATAAAATAAATATCAAGCGATAAAGCTTTAGTCATAAAATTTTTAAAGCAGAATACACGGACGGCAAGCCGCTAAGGGCTGCTCACATATGTCGAGCTACTGGAGTCTGACGCTACCTCAAATGGTACAAATGGCGCTGAGCACTATGGGACTTAACATCTGAGGTCATCAGCCCCCTAGAACTCAGAACTAATTAAACCGAACTGACCGAAGGACATCACACACAGTCATGCCCGAGGCAGGTTCCGGACTGAAGGGCGTAGAACCGCTCGGCCACATCGGCCGGCCTGATGATACCAGTAGCTCGACATATGTGAGCAGCCCGTAGCGGCTTGCCTTCCACGTATTCTACTTTAAAAATTTTGTGACTAAAGCTTTATCGTCTGATATTTATTTTATACGTGATGTGCCAGTTTGAATGTTTTACTTCTGATGAAGGCACTCCTAGTAGTGCCGAACCAGGTCAACAGACTTAATTTTTGCGACCGAGGGCTGTTATTGCTTTAATTTCACTTTGTAAACGGTCGCTGACCAAGCAGCCATGTTTAAAATCTTGTGCGTGATATTGGAACGCAGTGCACATTGCATAAAACCAATGGGTAGGGGCAACTGAATCACTCTGAATAGGGTACGTCATACCCTTCGCTCCTCCCTCCCTCCCTCCCCCCCCCCCCACCATGAACACCATGGACCATGACGTTGGTGGGGAGGCTTACGTGTCTCAGTGGTACAGACAGCTGTATTGTAGGTGCAACAACAATGGAGGAGTATCTGTTGAGAGGCCAGACAAACATGTGCTTCCTGAAGAGGAGCAGCAGCCTTTCCAGTAGATACAGGGACAACGGTCTGGGGAATTGAAAGTTCTGGCCTTTTAACATCAACCAAAATGGCTTGCTGTGCTGGTACTGCGAATGGCTGAAAGAAAGAGGAAACTACAGCAAGCCGGCCGAAGTGGCCGTGCGGTTAAAGGCGCTGCAGTCTGGAACCGCAAGACCGCTACGGTCGCAGGTTCGAATCCTGCCTCGGGCATGGATGTTTGTGATGTCCTTAGGTTAGTTAGGTTTAACTAGTTCTAAGTTCTAGGGGACTAATGACCTCAGCAGTTGAGTCCCATAGTGCTCAGAGCCATTTGAACCAAACTACAGCAGTAAATTTTCCCAATAACATGCAGCTCTACTTGATGGTTAAATGACGATGGCATCCTCTTGGGACATTCTGGAGATAAAATAATCCCCCCTTGGGAGCTTTGAGTGGGTACTACTCAGGAGGATGTCTTATCAGGATAAACAAAACTGATATTCTATGGATCAGAGAGTGGAATGTCAGAACCCTTAATAAGACATCTAGATTAGAAAATTTAAAAACCGGTATGGATGGGTTAATGTTAGATAAAGTGGGAATTTGTGTAGCCCAGTGGCAGGAGGAGCAGGACTTCTGTCAGGTGAATAAAGGGTTACGAATAGAATATCAAATATTGGTAATGCAGTAGTAGGTTTAATAATGTATAAAAAAATGAACACAAATATGCTACAATGAACAGCATAGTGAATGCGTCATTATAGCCAAAACAGACACGAAGCCTACATCCACCACAGTTTATAAGCCAAATTGTTCCGCAGATGAAGAGATTGATGAAATGTATGATGAGATAAAAGAAATTATTCAGATAGTTAAGAGAGACAAAAATTTAATAATCACAGGGGGAAAAGTAGTAAATGAGTATGGACAGGGAGAAAGGAATGAAAGAGGAAGCCGCCTGGTAGAATTTTGCACAGAGCATAATTTAATCGTAGCTAACACTTGGTTTAAGAATCATGAACGAAGATTGTATACGTGGAAGAGACCTGGAGACATCGGAAGGTTTCACATTGATTGTATAATGGTAAAACAGAGATTTTGGAACCAGATTTTAATTTGTAAGACATTTCCAGGGCAGGTGTGGCCAGAGTCTGATCACAATTTATTGGTTATGATTTCCAGATTAATACTGAAGAAACTGCAAAAAGGCAGGAATTTAAGGTGATGACATCTGGATAAACTGAAAGAACCGAAGATTGTAGAGATTTTCAGAGAGAGCATTAGGAAACGATTGACAAGAACAGAAGAAAAGGAATACAGCAGGAAAAAAATGAGCAGCTTTTAGAGATGAAATAGTGAAGGCAGCAAGGGATCAAGTAGGTAAAAAGACGAGGGCCAGAAGAAGTCTTTGAGTAACAACAGAATTTAATTGATGAAAGGAGAAAATATGACAACGCAGTAAATGATGCAGGCGAAAGGGAATATAAACGTCTAAAAAATGAGATGACATGAAGTGCAAAATAGTTACGCAGAAATTGCAGGAGGATGTAGAGGCATATATCACTAGGACACGGTAGATGCCACGTACAGGAAAATTAAAGAGACTTTTGGTGAAAAGAGAACCATTTACATCGGTATCAAGAGCACAGATGGAAAACCAGTCCCAAAACAAGGAAGGGAAGGCAGAAAGGTGGGAGGAGTATATAGAGGGTCTATACAAGGGAGTTATACTTGAGGACAATATTATAGAAATGGAAGAGGACGTAGGTGAAGATGAGATGCGAGATATGATACTGCATGAAGAATTTGCCAGAGAATCAAAAAAAAAAAAAAAAAAAAAAAAAAAAAGTGGTTCAAATGGCTCTGAGCACTATGGGACTTAACATCTGTGGTCATCAGTCCCCTAAAACTTAGAACTACTTAAACCTAACTAACCTAAGGATATCACACACATCCATGCCTGAGGCAGGATTCGAACCTGCGACCGTAGCGGTCACGCGGTTCCAAACTGAAGCGCCTAGAACCGCACGGCCACACCGGCCGGCTGCCAGAGAATCGAAAAACCTAAGTTGAAACAAGGGCCTGGGAGCAAAAACATTCTGTTAGAACTACTGATAGCCTTGGGAGAGCCAGCCATGATAAAACACTTCCATCTGCTGAGCAAGATGTATGAGACAGGCGAAATATCATCATACTTCAAGAAGAATATAACAGTTCCAATTCCAAAGAAAGCAGGTGTTGACAGGTGTAAAAATTACCGAACTATCAGTTTAATAAGTGATGATTGCAAAATAATAAAACGAAATCCTTACAGAAGAATGATAAAACTGGTAGAACTCGACGTCGGGGAGGATAATTTTGGATTCCAGAGAAATATAGGAACACGCGAGCCAATACTGATCGTATAGCTTATCTTAGAAGATAGATTAAGGAAAGACACGAGTAGATTTAGAGAACGCTTTTGACAGTGTTGACTGAAATATTCTCCTTCGAAATCTAAATCGTTCACTTGTAAAATACAAGGAGCGAAAAGCTATTTACAATTTGTACGGAAACCAGGTGGCAGCTATAAGAGTTGAGGGGCATGAAAGGGAAGCAGTGGTTGAGAAGGGTGTAAGACAGAGCGTATCCCGAGGTTATTCAGCCTGTATATTGAGCCAACAATAAAGGGAACAAAAGAAAAAATTTCGAGTAAGACTTACAGTCCAGGGGGAAGAACTGAAAATTTTGAGATTGGCTATAACATTGTAATTCTGTCAGAGACAGCAAAGGACTTGGAAGGACAGTTTCTTGAAAGGAGGATATACGATGATCATCAACAAAAGCAAAACGAGGGGAATGGAATGTAGTCGAATTAAATCACGTGATGCTGAAGAAATTATATTAGGAATTGAGACAATTAAAGTAGTAGATGAGCTTTGCTGTTTGGGCAGCAAAATAACTGATGGCGGTCGAAGTAGAGACGGTATAAAATGAAGGCTGGAAACGGCAAGAAAAGCATATCTGAAGAAGAGTAATTTGTTAACATTGAGTATAGATTTAAGCGTCAGGAAATCTTTTCTGAAAGTACTTGCGTGCAGTGTAGCCATGTCCGAAAGTGATACATGAACGATAAACAGTTTATACAAAAAGAGAATATAAACTTCTGAAATCTTATGCTACAGAATAATGTTAAAGATTAGACGGCTACCCGTGCAACAAGAGATAGACTCAACTTACATTTACCAAGAAAAAATAAACATAAAACTCAAAACAGCATTTTCTACCGAGGAATAAAACTGTACAATAAATTACCAAAAGAGATTAAAGAAATTGCCAAAATACACTTATTTAAAAAGGCAGCTAAAAAGTACCTGTTATGCAATACATTTTATACATTGAAGGATTCCTTAGCTAAAACAGAGTAGCGGTTTGATAAAAAATGTTATACAAATAAATAATAATAATAATGATTATAAAATATCCAACATTCCACATAAATCTTCACTTTATGTTTTTTTCCTTCTTTTTTTCCCTTTCTAGAAATAGTTACCCTCAAGCTAAGCATAGCACAATACTAACACCTCTTCCTCTTTTTGAGCTCAACATCCCACTCATAGTGGAGGGATACTGACTCAGCTTTTCAGGATAGCAAATGGAAAGTTGCGGTACAGAAAATGGCCCAGAGAAAACAAGTGTGTGTGTGTGTGTGTGTGTGTGTGTGTGTGTGTGTGTGTGTGTGTGTGTGTAGTGAGTGAAGTGTTATGAAACAATGTGTGTATAGTGTGTGCAGTGACTGACAGTGAGATATGAGTGAACAATGTGGCATTACATTATTTAATAAGTTATTTGTAAAAAAAAGTTTTGTATACCAGGAGTAAATCTAATGATTGTCTCTAACCAGAAGTCTGTAAATATATATGTATACGAATTTGCTTATTTTAAATTGATCTAAATTTGTAAATACTTCGACATGTCCTATATCCTTGTAAAAAGAGATCTACAGATGAATAAAGCTGCTACTACTACTACTACTACTACATAAGCAATCGAAGAAACGAAAGACTATAATCTTGTCAGCCGCCAAATAACAATAAAAAAAGGCCGTTATATTTTACATGTCATTTTGGGTCACTTTCCCCCATCTGTACTGTACTCGTCTTTCCTAATATATTTTGAACTAGGATACGTAGAAGAACCTATTCCTTACATACCCAGGTGCATTAGGTAAAACAGTCAAGTCTGGCCTCATGAAATGTAGCACGGCTTTTATAACAAGATTTCTTTTTTGACGGTGATAGTGCTTCAATGGATTTTCGTTCGAGAAATGTATGAATAACAGACGGAAACGCGCAACGGTGGGGCGTGTTACAAAGAGAATGCACAATCGCGAGGAGGGAGCCCCGCCCATGACTCCACATTCGGATCGGACGCGGCAAATTAAATCCAACAGGGAGAACCGCCGCGGAATAACCGCCTTCCAATTAAGCCGACACCTGAGGCGCCGCCCCAATATAGGAAATATGTGCCCTGAATATAGATTGACTGTTTAAACAAGAGTTGTTGCTGCTCCCCCATTCGCAATTCCACTACTTCTCCATGCATTTGTTACCAATCGCATAGCCGTTACCCGAGCAGAATTCACGCCGCGCGGGGACGGCTGGCGGCCTCAGGGAGCCCGGGGAAAGTTGCAGCGCTTCACATTTCATCCTGCACAGAAATTTCCCCACTCACATAAATCAGCTCCTGAAACACAACTCCGTACGCTACACTCCATGAATATTTCTCACTCGAATCTACGACATATGTTCCCGCAGAAACGGAAAACAGGATCATCTGGGACATTCGATACATCGACATCTGGAAAGTTTTCGTGTCGAAAGAGAAGTCACATGTTACATGCAGACATTTATGCTAAGTTTCTTTACTCTTACTGAAATTCCACTCAGCTACAATGAGACAAAGAAGTCCTTTCAAAGTGCTACGGAATTGATTAAGGGTTTAGAAAAACTACAACAAAAACAAAAGATTTGAGGTTTATTTCTTTATGTTCTGCCGCAATGTCACTTACCTTTCGGTGGAAATGTTAGAAATAAATAAGCAAAAGGACAAAACTTCAGTTTAGTTCTGAACGGATAAACATTCTTCTCTCAAAATAAGTGACACAAGTATCTTTGTTTACGTATGTGTAAGAAATCTAGACAATTACGCTACTGGCCATTAAAATTGCTACACCACAAAGGTGACGTGCTAAAGACGCGAAATTTAGCCGACAGGAAGAAGATGCTGTGATATGCAAATGATTAGCTTTTCAGAGCATTCACACAAGGTTGGCGCCGGTGGCGACACCACAGCGTGCTGACATGACGAAAGTTTCCAACCGATTTCTCATACACAAACATCTGTTGACCAGCGTTGCCTGGTGAAACGTTGTTGTGATGCCTCGCGTAAAGAGGAGAAATGCGTACCATCACGTTTCCGACTTTGATAAAGGTCGGATTGTAGCCTATCGCGATTGCGGTTTGTCGTATCGCGACATTGCTGCTCGCGTTCATCGAGATCCAATGACTGTTAGCACAATATGGAATCGGTGGGTTCAGGAGGGTAATACGGAACGCCGTGCTGGATCCCAACGGCCTCGTATCACTATCATTCGAGATGACAGGCATCTTATCCGCATGGCTGTAACGTCTCGATCCCTGAGTCAACAGATGGGGACGTTTGCAAGACAACAACCATCTGCACGAACAGTTCGACGACGTTTGCAGCAGCACGGACTATCAGCTCGGAGACCATGGCTCCGGTTACCCTTGACGCTGCATCACAGACAGGAGCGCCTGCGATGGTCTACTCAACGACGAACCTGGGTGCACGAATGGCAAAATGTCATTTTTTCGGATGAATCCAGGTTCTGTTTACAGCATCGTGATGGTCGCATCCATGTTTGGCGACATCGTGGTGAACGCACATAGGAAGCGTGTATAGGTCATCGCCATACTGGTGTATCACCTAGCGTGATGGTATGGGGTGCCATTGTTTACACGTCTCGGTCACCTCTTGTCCGCATTGACGGCACTTTGAACAGTGGACGTTACATTTCAGATGTGTTACGACCCGTGGATCTACCCTTCGTTCCATCCCTGTGAAACCCTTTCAGCAGGATAATGCACGACCGCATGTTGCAGGTCCTGTACGGGCCTTTCTGGATACAGAAAATGTTCGACTGCTGCCCTGGCCAGCACATTCTCCAGATCTTTTATCAATTGAAAACGTCTGGTGAATGGTGGCCGAGCAACTGGCTCGTCACAATACGCCAGTCACTACTCTTTATGAACTGTGGTATCGTGTTGAAGCTGCATGGGCAGCTGTACCTGTACACACCATTCAAGCTCTGTTTGACACAATGTCCAGGCGTATCAAGGCCGTTATTTTGGTGAAAATTTAATCACATGTCAGTTCTAGTACAATATATTTGTCCAATGAATACCTGTTTGTCATCTTCTTCTTGGTGTAGCAATTTTAATGGCCAGTAGTGTATAAAAGTAGGACTGGCTTGACTTCTTAAAACGCTGCAGTTTTTTAGCTACAGTATCGGTAGAGCAGACCGATTTTCCATTTGTAAAATCCATAGATGCTGTATATTCTAATACCTTTGCCTATCTCAAGTTCTTTCTTATCCGCATTTGCGAAGGTGAGCTCTTGAGTAACAACTGGCTATACCAAAAACGTAGATTTTTGTAACCTAATGGTCCGCTAAGAATCCAAAAACGACTTTGTAAACTTGTAAAGAGAAATTATACAGCACAAGAAAAGTGCTTTTATCCATTTTTATGGTCTTTTTATAGTTGTTATCTTCCTCAAGACACTCACTAATTTTGTCTGATGCCTGACCTCAACGTCGACTTACAAGCCAGCTGTCGGCAGATTTACGCGTTACTGCTTTACGGCAACGACGTAGCAGCTTCTAGAAGAGGCATACTTCCGTCGAGGCTAAGAAACTACGCAGAAAATGTGAGGGAGTCACCTTCCTGCGAGAAGCGGACCTGAGCAAAAGATGCAGTGTAGGGGCATGCTAGGAAATAGTACATACCTTAAAAACGTGTTTTAAAGCCTGTTTCCGTAAGTACATTTCTCTGCAAAACTTATAGACGAGATAGATAAAGTAAAAATAACTCATTAATTACATTGTGAAAATGAATGAAAGTGCGAAAGCATCATGCCAGACGTCTCGCTGTCGTGCATAGGAAGTTGGACGCCACATGGCATGAGGTCAGCGAAAATACAGTGCTAAATGGTGTTAACGCGACAGCACGAGCCAATTGAAAGAACGGGAATTGCAGTGTGTATCAATCAGCGAACAGCACGGCACACCTTAGTGGTATTCTTCTTCATCACAACATGGGCTGGAAACAATATCTGGATGACTTCACACGAGAAAGAATCATTGGAAAGCGCAAGAAGAACACAGTGCGATGACAGTAGCCCAGGAGTTTGGTAGTGCTCACAGCACTGTTTCAGCTGCATGGGGAGCGGTGCTGCCCGATGAGAGGCGATGACTGATCACGGTCAACTAACGCAGCAGATGGCCGCTACATCGCGCAACAGGTAAAAAGGGACGCACGTAAAAGAACGAATGTAATGGCAACCACACTGAAAAGCACTACAAGGCAGGCCATCTCAAGCTTGACACAGGGACGGCAACTGCGTGGGGGTAGTCTCTTTGCCTGACGACCAGTACGTCGTTTTCCGTTAAGACATAATGTTGCCAAGAGCGTAGGGACTCAACCAACGAGGAATGTCATCGCGTGCTCTTCTCGGATGAGAGCTAATTAAGAGCAGTGATTCTGGTCGTACCCCTGAAACGCTGTTTGTAACTATTTAAAAGAAAAAAAGAAGAACAAGAAAAAGGAAAGAAGAACAAGAAAACTAAGAAGACCAGTGCTAATAATGGTTCCGCGTGCTCCTTAGAGGACGAAACGAATAAATAATAATAATAATAATAACGTACGGAAACATGCGTGTGACGTTCCGTGTCTGACAGTAATGGAATTCTGATTGAAAACAAAGAGAAACAGCAATAGCAGCGCAAAATGGTTAGCTACTGTGGCTGCGGGTTTTAAAATATCGTGTAACGTCTCCGAACAACCGTTATGCAATGCTCAAGTATGCGACAGACAACTTCCCTCGTCTTGCTGCTTTAACTGCGTGATCAGCAACATGCTAAAACATTTCAAAAAGCAATACTACGATCCATGCAGAGTGCAAAGCTTGGACTAATTGCAACAATTACTGCCATACTTTTATACATAGATCTTGAACGATCAGGAGGGGTTTGGTCAACTAACGTAAAACGATGTAAAGAAAAATGAAATAAACCAATGAAAAGTCCTAATTTACTACACTCAGAAAACTGATAACTTAAATGCTGACAAATGCCTATACTCAATAAACACGCTTCTGGCCACGCTGATAAAATACCTCCAGTGCACAAGCAACCGATAGCTAAGTGCAGCGAAAAGGCGAATTACCAAAAAGATGCTCAATTAATACCAAAGTTTCCTCCGGTGCTACTAGCACGATCAGTTCAGGCTGTGACCTCTCATGTCTCCACCCCACCCTGCACCCGACCACCACCGACTTCGCTTTACAACTGTCCGCTAGCTACTACTCGCGATAATAACACTTCAGACTCAGAGTTCGTTTATATACACAGCAGAATCATAGCCACCCAATTTCCACTCTCACTTGGCGAGAAGTAGGTTAAAAAAAATGGTTCAAATGGCTCTGAGCACTATGGGACTTAACATCTATGGTCATGAGTCCCCTAGAACTTAGAACTACTTAAACCCGACTAACCTAAGGACATCACACAACATCCAGCCATCACGACAAGTAGGAACATGTAATGTACACAGTAACATTTTCGAACATGTAAGTTTTGGAGGTCCATTTGGTGTTTTGTGGGGTGGCATAATGTTGCTTGGGCGTAATCTTTGAACACGCTACAACCACCGGTCAGCGTTACTGCAACACTACGGCTTCTCCATGGTCGTCTTTTCAGGGGTGAGTTCAGCCATGACTTCATTTTTGTGGATGGTAATGCGCCATCTCTTCGAAGAGTGCCAGTGCAGGAGCTCTTGGAAAGAGAGGATATTCGGCGATTGGACTGGTTTGTCCTTTCCCCGACTTACATATCATCAAGCAGATATCGAATGTGTTGGGGAGGCGTATCACAGAAAGTCTACCTACACCAGCGACCATTCAGCAGTTGCTAACCGCACTGGAGAATGAATGGAACGTCGTAGCACGAGAACTCCGTACTAATCTTGTATTCAGCGACGGAGCACACTGTAGAACACTCACTGCCGTCTGTGATGATCACAAACGCTTTTAAGAACTATGTACCGCCATTTGTCTAGGGAACCATCATGATTCGCGGTGACTTCAGTGTCATTATTGTGTCTGAATAAAAGTGCAATTTCTGTTACTGTCTGTACGATACTGTAGTACTTGTTGCCATGTACAGTACAAGTTTCATCGACCTACGTATATTTATTGGGGATGACAAATCTTGCGAAAGTTATTTCCGCCTTTAATTTTCGCACATCAGTGTTGCATGGATATCTTGCTTCTACCATCAGGATAAAACACGAGTAATTAAAAGAGAAATTAAGTCTCGAAACTAAGGTCAAGAGGAGCCTGTAAGTAAGAGTACCGTCATGGCCTCTGGAGCAACGTACGGGCAGAGCTACGCTGGCAGACAAACTGTGTGCCGAACCGGAACTTGAAGCTACAGTCTTCCCTTCTAGTGGCAAGCGCTCTCCAGACTGAGCTATACAAGCACAACCTACAGTCCTCACTCACAGCCGTAAAGGTGGTCGTGCAGCGTGCTTGGATAGCTCGAGCGGGAGAGCGCTTGCCCGCTAGAAGGAGAGCCTGCAGCCAGCTTCGAGTCCCTGTTCAGCACACATTTTTAACCTGTTAGGAAGTTTCAAATTCAGCACACAAAGCGTTGCAGAGTGAAAATTACTTCTGAAATGCTACACTGTATTTATGATTCAAAAATCGCCTGAAATGTACGAGCCAACTGGCTATGAGGAGCAATGGAGCCTAATGCTTCTACCTGTAATAGAAAAATTTCAAATAGTGCAGCAGCTCAGCGCCGCATCTTTTGAGCCCCACGTGGCACATACAAGAATGAAAATCTTCCGAGAATGATGGTGTTTGTTGACGCTGTTGCAATGCGGCAACTTCTGAGACTCTGGCTGGAGAGTTGGAAGGGCAGAAGCTTTGCGATGGGTCCTTCAGTACCACAGCGAGGGCAGAGTCAAGAAATCTTGGTCAAAAGAAACATTCATCATCATTTGATGTCTTCTGTACAGGACGTAAGACATCAGCTGAACTTGCTTACTAGTCAGTCCACTACGTCCCAGGCAGGCTTGCTGAGACTATGGTGGCTGGTGGCGGCAGCGACCTTGTTGACAAAATTGGTCTTCTCGGCTCAGTGTCATAAGGTCAAGCTAGGTAGAGTGTTACTGGCGCTCTATGACGCAGTCGCCACATCGACTCAGCATCTTCAGAAACTGCCTGAAGTGTCAGGCAACGGCACCCACAGGGCGGCCTCTCCTCGACGTATCCAGTTCCGAGCGGCGAAACGTCGTAGATCCGTGCCTTCACATTGTTGTTGACGGTGCTTGATGAGGCTGAAGTAAATTAGCCATATGTTCGACCGATTGTAGGGAAGCAGCCTACTCACGCTGTAGTAAATTCACGTCAGTTTCCATTGTGTGCCAGCCAGTCTACTGTAACTAGCTCTGACGTCATATATGTTGCGCAATACCTTAAAAATCAAGCAAATGACCTAAAACTTTTCTGGCATGTCAGAAGTAATGCTAAATTAATGTGTGTTAAATATCAGTTCGATAACTTAAGCCATTTCCGAAATTTGGACGTTTTTCTGTAAAAATCATTGGCGCAACAGAAAAGAGCTAGAGACTTCAAAATTTATATTTAGATTCATCTTCATAATGATTTAATAAAAACAGTACTTTGGATTTCACAAGTTAAGATTTTAGTGGTAATTCATGATTTTGTGGTTTTCGTCTCAAAACTGAAGGAAGCAAGATAGATTAAGTAGGCTAATAAGTAAGGCTAGGATGTTTAGATTTAAATAGGTTGGAGGTCCGCTATGACTATGAAGATGTGAAAAGTTTCTTTTGAATACCTATAAAATTATAGCGATAGCGGATCTCAAAAGGGACAGTTCAGAGCTCATCTACTGCGTGCAGGGCAATTAAATTAATTCTCTCGCCCAAAATACTTAACTCAGCCACGTCAAAATTTTATTATCAATACTTACCTGCGTGCTGAATGCACATTTAAATTAGGAGCTTCTTCAGCCATCAGCAAAAGAAGCTATAATTTATTATGTAACTTGAAGTGGTGCGTTACTAGCCCAACGGCTAGTCGGGAGAGCCGATTTGATTAGGCGTTCCCTTAGCCGTCCGCACCGCGGCTTTATATATAAGAACGCTGCGCGAGGAGGCAAGGCCCCAGTTCTCTCCAGACGCTGAATAACACGCCATCTGTGTCGGGAGCCGCGTCGCGTCGGCATCATTGCTACAAACAGCCTCGGATGCCGTATTCAGTTACTCGTGATGCACGGAACCATGAAATCATTTCAAGTGAAGTGTTAATTCTCGGACGATTTTCATTATCTAGCTTCAGTTTGCGTATTGTCGTATTTTCACGTGCCGTCGCGGGACAGACATTCTACCAATAATTTAGCGTGGCGTTTGATGAAATCCTCTCATCAAATTATGGCGAGCATTCATTTCAACATTTAATTCGGACATTTATAGTTGCATCAGCGCATTAGACTCTGAACTGCTCTGTTAGTTAGGTTGTATGGATACTTGTGTTTTCTATTTGGGACTTTGAGAATATACTCAACTATTTTGGAAAATCGTTTTTGATTAGAAATCCCGGACAATCTCCTAATTCCTCAGAGCTATAAGCTGCAGCTATAATTGCAGTCTCAGATAAAGTGGGCACTAGGAACTCTAATTACAGGCTTCACGTTTTGTTAAATCACTTTCTGGGGGCTAAAAAAGTAAATAGAGAGCTAGTGTTGAGAACGGCGAAAGACAGCATTAACAACATTCTAAAAGCCAGAAACTGATTCAACATTCAAACTTTTATACAGCAACAATATTTTTCAATCCTAACAAACCGCCGCCCCACACGATGACTGACATACAGACGGCACTGAGCGTACAATGTTAAATGATACTGATAGTTGATCTGGGAGCGTTTATACTTCTTCTGGCCAGGTGTGTTACGACAGGGAGTAGGCCCAATCACATTAGTGGCGTGTGGAAACGCCATGTTGTGCTTCACCAGGTGGCAACCCTTTCAACCACTGACGCCAGAACCCCATATTGCAGGGCGATGCGCCAGCACTATTGCAGCGCCAGGGTGCAGACATACACTGCTTGTCAAAAGCCCAAAAGCCCAAACAACCACACTTTGCAGCATGGGCCTCTGCGAGACATGAGGAACCAAAGTCAACGAGGTTCTGGAAGATACCGAAAGGGATGTGGGGGCATGTCGTGGCCAGCTGCTAGGATCCATGGTGCGAACAGCCTGATTGAAGTGATCTCGCAGATTATCGATTGGGTTTTGATGTGTGTGTGATTTCCTAAGGGACCAAACTGCTGAGGGCATCGGTCCCTAGACTTACATACTAGTTCAACTAACTTACAAATGGCTCTGAACACTATGCGACTCAACTTCTGAGGTCATTAGTCCCCTAGAACTTAGAACTAGTTAAACCTAACTAACCTAAGGACATCACAAACATCCATGCCCGAGGCAGGATTCGAACCTGCGACCGTAGCGGTCTTGCGGTTCCAGACTGCAGCGACTTTAACCGCACGGCCAAAACTAACTTACACTAAGAACAGCACACACACCCATGCCCGAGGAAGGACCCGAACCTCCGGCGGGAGGGACTGCGCAATCCGTGACACAGCGTCTCAAACCGGGCGGCCATTCCGGGTGGCGATTCGGTTTAATCTGAGGAGTTTGGCGGCCAGGGGATTATGGTAAACTCGTCCTCGCGCCATTCGAACAACGCACACACACTACGAGCTGTGCAACATGTACTATAGTCCTGCTGATAGATATTATCATGCAGAGGGAAAACAAACTGCATGTCGACATGCGCATGGCCCCAGGGGTAGATGTATACTTGTGTTGATGCATTGTGCCTTCCAGGATAAAGAGACCAAACAGGGAATGCCCTTTGCCCTAGACAATTTTGACGATTGTTGCAGGATGTTTGCTTTGAGATCTTCCACGCGATACACGGAAACGGCCATTTGTCAGATGGAGCATAAAATGTGATTCATCTGAAAACGCCGGTTGCGGTACTGGCGTGCAGATTCCAGCCTTCGTCGCCGATGACGAACAGTCAGCATGGGTGCCAAACCAGGCGCCTGAAGAGCAGGCCCATAAGCAATAGCGTTCGCTGATCAGTCATTGAGGAGACAGTGTTGGTAGCCCGTTGGCTCTTCTGAGTTGTCAGTTGCACGAAAAAAAGGAGTTTAGAGTTTAACGTTCCGTCGACATCGAGGTCATTAGAGGCGGAGCGCAGGCTCGGATTGTCTCGAGGATCAGGAAGGAAATAGACCAAGCCTATTTGCCTTGTGCGATTCAAGGAAATCACGGAAAACCCAATCAGGATATCCAGACACGGGTTTGAACCATCATCCTCCCGAATACGAGTCCAGTGTGGTAACCACTGTGCTACCTAAAAGTTGCACGTCTATTCACCTGTACACATCTCCGCAGCCGTCGTTCATCCGTGTCATTTACGGCCCGTGGTGCACCACATTTGCCTTGGTGCTGGTTTTGGATAGCGCCATTTTGCCGTGCACAGTGTACTTTAACCTTGGCGGCACGTGAACAGTTTGCAAACTTCGCCGTTGCGGGAATGATTCCACGCTTTGTCTGAAAGCCAATGATCATGCCCTTTTGGACGCCAGTTAAACTGATTCGTTTCCGGCTCTGCTGTCACCTGCCGTCTGTGATGGTTATTGCACGTTGACGTCAAAATAGGCAGTGGTCACATTAATGTGATGTCGGTGGAACTTATTCCCTTGGCTGGTTACGAAGGTCAGCCTGAAGCTCATGCCGCAACAACACCTAGCGCACTTTGACAGGTTCCACGGCTAAGTTGACGTCATTCAGAAGTTAACCAGAAAGGGACACCAATGAAGCGTCGTTGAATATGCGACGCCTACCTTTCTGTAGTGCCAGGCACATGTAAGGGAAGAATTGTGAATATATTAACAGTAAAAACTTAAAACAAGCAAGTGCTCGCACATTGTGTCCAATTAACTTTAGGGATAAAATACAACCATACGTTTCGTGACATGCATAATTAAATGAATGTGCCGTATGTTACAAGGAAGTGCACTTCGTTGATAAAAAAGGGGTGAGTGGAACAGAGCGAGACGCAGTCAACCTTAGGAGTGGCACTGAAGCTCAAGAGAAGTGCTATGTCGTAACCAGACTAGGGTCGCAACATGCATACTAAATCCCCCAGTCGAACAGGAAGTGATGTAGTATTTGTCAGGGCTACCGACTCTTTGGCACTCGAGTGGCTTCGTGGCAGGGAATGAGTCGGCGATAGAGTTTATCAGGTCATTATGGCGGAGACGGCACAGAAAGACTCTGATACCAGGCAAGGGAGGTAGAAATGAAGAAACAAGCATCTGGTTTGGTACTTTGGTCTAACTTTATTGCTTCTTCCAGAGTTTACATGAACATGTCAAAGAGCACAGGCACTGGGTCATAATTTCAGTGAGCGAGGAACATAGATAGGCATACTAGATATTCAAACTACTAGATCAAATAGCCTGCCTGGCCCATCAGTTTGACTCGAACCATGAAAATGAGCCAATTTTTTGATTGTTCAAATGGAACCCTCAGGTTCCGCTACACGTCACACTGTGACAATCAGTCAGAGTTACAAGTAAGCCATGACAGAATAACTACCCACATTCCAGAATGCAAGATTGCAAGTCGTCCTTGGTGTACAAGCTTAACTGAACAGATTCTTTTACTCACAGTTTTTTGTTGTCAGCCGGCCGCTGTGACCGAGCGGCTCTAGGCGCTTCAGCCTGGAACCAAGCGGCTGCTACGGTCGCATGTTCGAATCCTGCTTCGGGCATGGATGTGTGTGATGTCCTTAGTTTAGTTAGGTTTACGTAGTTCTAAGTCTAGGGGACTGATGACCTCAGATGTTAAGTCCCATAGTGCTCAGAGCCATTTGAACCATTTTTTTCTGCTGTCTGCTGTGGGACACCCTAGGCTTGTCTGCTGGCAGGAACTCTGGAACTGTTGAACTCTGCCTCTTTATACTGGGTTGGGGCTGCTTGCGATCCGTAATTTGCAGTCAGCCAGCTTCAAATCAACGGTTTCTTAATGCTCGCGACCTCATATCGGTTTCGTGAAAGCGTCAAGCACTGTGCGTTTCCATTTAGGTTTCTAGGCTCTACTTGTTAAAATTCTTACGAAGGTGACTTATTATTTCTTCGTTGGCAATCCCTTCATGCTTCGGTCATTAGAGCTCTTATAGGTATATAGCCCCACTTCTCCCCACTGTCTACGAACAAGAAGTTTTGTGTGCTGCTTGACACAGTGTGTGTCTTCATTAGCCTCTCTACGTGCGAGAGGGTTTTGCCTTCCGTTTGACACAGCATGTCTTCATTAAACTTAGGACTATCAAAATCAGGGATAGTGAAACCATTTGCTCTAATTCCAGTGAAAAAAATTCTTTGGTTAAGTAGCCGCAAATTTTTTTATGCACAGCACACTCGAATGGCAATTGTTCGTTCAAATTTCAGTTCTTCTCGGTGCTATGTGGTACGGTACATCAATCACATCCCATGATCAATCAGTTTTCTAGGGGCCCGCCTGATATACCCTCTGAGTAGATCGAGTATGACGTCCCTGAGGCTACAGAGAACGAAATCGATTTCTTTAGGTTTCACTTGTTACTGGAATCGTTGGACAAATATAGCGTGCCATCACACAGTGCCTTCGCTAGTGCGCCAAACTTAATCGGTTTTCCTCTGTGATACTTATGTTACATACAGGGGCAATACAAAAATTTCAAAAAATAAATTTTAAATGTGCGTCAAGTAATGGAAATTTCCTAACATTGTAATCGCATGTACAAGCATCTTGATTTCTGACATTGTAACAGTGTTGTCCAGCTAGTGTTATGGGTAGAATGTTCGGTTTGAATGCTTGATATAGGTTTCACATTTATTGTAGGTATGAGTGTTCTTTTTATTTTCTTGCTTTAAGGAGATGGACGAAGTAGTGTTGTATTTCTTTCGATGAAGCGGTATATCTAGAGAAGTAAACATTGCTGACAAGGGACTGAAAAGTATGGGACAGTGTAGTGAGACAACTGATTGTATGGTTAAAGCAAAATATTTCTTTAAAAGTTAAAAAAGACGTACCCTCATTTCTGCGCTAGTGTTAAGAAACCATACACGCATTGTTCAATATCTGCTGCAGTTATCCTAGAGGAATCAAGAGCCCAGATTCATTACAATTTAGCGAATAGGAACAAACGTGCTTTCATTCTGAAACGAACCCTACACTTCGAGTATTCCCACCCAACACTCCAGCGGACGCACCATCTGTGCACCACTATAATTCCCTGTTACACTAAGAAGATTCATGTCGTAGATCCGATTTCAGTCTTGCCAAAATGCCACTCTTTTAAGTACAATTTCACTACCATAAACATGCAAATGGCGAAATTTTGCTAATGACTTTCTTTGAATTACTGATGCTCAGGAAACTGCGCTAAGATGTTCAAGTCAGCGATTTTTTTTCTTCTCCGTGCCTAGATGAAACTACTCGCTTACGTAATAGTCCAGTTGCGAAAGACAGCCACGATAAAACTATTCCATCCCGTATACAAGGTATATGAACGCAGACGGAAATAACGGTCAAGGTCCAGTTTATAAAAGTTTGAGAAGAACTGATTTTAAAGTTTATGCGCTCGGTTCTGTGTACAATTAAAGGAAACTGACATAGGACAATATGAAGCATAATGATTATTTTAAACGCAACAATGGAAAATGCAATACAATTAAACAATGTGTATGTGTCCAAAATAAGAACGATCAAGGTCCAAATGAATACTAGCTTGAAGAAACTGTATAACCTTCAATGCTATGAGAGTTTTGTGTTTCATAGGAGGCCTTAGGACTGAATTCCTTTATTAATATAGTCTTTTCCATAATCGGAACATTCTGAAAACGTCTGAATCGTAAGCAGTTACAATTATCACTCGTAACGTGACTCATGACCCGTGATCTTTTAGCATTGTCAGAAATATGCTCCAAACTTTTCTTTTTCTTCTACTTGTATTCCGCACGGGACTGGCATGTTCATTTTCATTCTCCGATAATTCTGATGCCTCTATTTCACTCAAGAAATAACTTTAGGCGAATCTCTTAACACGAACACTAATATTTATGCTGTACTAACAGCGAGAAACTCCTTTTCTTGCTTACTTTGGATGCGCAATCTTCGTTCTATTCCTGAACGATATAACAGTTCAGATTCCGTCTACAATGTGTGAGCGACTGACAAGTATTGTTGGAAAGCCAGTAACATGATTACTAACCAGTAACATGAGCACTATAAAATGAAACATAAAAGGAGAAGAAACAGCTGGAAATAGAAAGTGATTTTTGATCGTTTTTCTCAAGAACATCAACACTTTAACCCAGATTTTCGACCTCCTTCATCGTTTTTACAGCAACAAATCGTTTAATTGAATCCACTGTGGGTTCTTAGTAAAACATTGTAAATTAACTAAACAAACACTTTTTTCTCTTGTTTCACAAATTTTATTATGGTTACTGCACAACCCAGGTTTCGGGTTATAAGCCCATTTTCAAGTACATTACTTATTCGCAATCAGTAATGTACTTGAAAATCTGCTTATATCCTGAAACCTAGGATGTGCAGTAACCAAGTATGATTTATGGAACAAGACAAAAAGCAGTGTTTGTTTAGCTAACAACAAATCTTACAACGTTATAGTACTGTCCTTTCTCTGTAAGATGACATTATTACGTAAATAATTTTTAGATTCTGATGGACCTTGATCTTTATCACCGTGTAACCGTCATATGAGACAGACGAAAAAGCTCAGATTTCAAGAAAAATTTAGTAATATAGTTACAAAGAAGGCAGGTACTGACAAGTGTTAATTACTGAACCATCAGTTTAGTAAGTCATCAGCGCAAAACACTGACATGAAATGTTCACAGAAAAAGGAAAACAATTTTAGAAGTCTACGTAGGGGAAAATCAATTTGTATTTCAGATAAATGTAGGGACACGATGAAATACTATCTTCAAAGTTAAAGAAAAGCAGACCTAAATTTGTGGTATTTTTAAACTTAGAGAGAAATTTTGATACGTTGACAAGAACACTATTTGAAGTTCTGAAAGTAGAATGGATAAAGCACACTGCGCGAAAACGTTTTCTATAACCTGAACAGAAACCAGACTACATTTGTAAGAGTCGAAGGACATGAAGAGGAAGCAGCAGTTGAGAATGGAGTGAGAGTTGCTTGTAGCTCTTCCCCGATGTTACTGTCTGTACATTGTGCAAGCTGTAAGGAAAGCGAGGAGAAATTTGGGAAAGGAATAAAGTTCAGGGAAAAGAAGTAAAAAGTGTTAGGTATGTGGCTCTCGGGTCTACCGTCCGATCACGTTTTGTGTATCTCAGAAGTCTGAAGAGTCACCAAAACTTCACGATTTGCAAATTATATTGTAATTCTGTCAGAGAAGGCAAAGGACCTGGAAGAACAATTGAATGGAATGAATCGCGGTTTGGAAAGAGGTTATAGAATCAACACAAACAACAGTGAAACAGTGGTAACGGAATGTAGTTAAATTAAATCAAGCAATGTTAAGGGAATTATGCTAGAAAATTATACACGGAAAGTAGTAAATAAGTTTCGTTATTTGGGCAGCAAAATAACTGACAATGGCCAAAGTAGAGAAGGTATAAAACGTAATCTGTCAACAACAAGCAAAGCATTTATGAGAAAGATAAATTTGTTAACATCGAATACAAATACATGTGTTAAGAAGTCTTTTCTAAAGGTATTTGACTGGAGTGTATCCTTGTGGGGAAGTGAAACATGGGCGATAGGCAGCTCAACCAGAAAGAGAACAGGAGCCCTGGAAATTTAATGCTATAAGATATTGTACAACTAATGAGGAGCTACTTAGTCGAATTGGAAATTGGCACAACTTGAATAAATGAAGGGGTCGATTGATAGCATACATTCTGAGGCGTAAAGGAATCGTCACTTTCGTAATGAAGGGAAGAGTGGAGGTAAAATTGTAGGTGGTAAACCAAGGGATGAAAGCAGTTAACAGGCTTAAATAGATGTAGACAGCGGAAGCTATTCAGAGATGGAGGATGACACAGGACAGATTAGCGTGGAGAGCTGCATTAAGGGGGGTAGGACGTCAAATGGGCCAACATGGAGCAGGGGAGGCACCACAGGACATTTTAACTTCCACTGCCTATACTTTTACAAACAAATTCATGAAACTTTGTCAGCATGATCAGAAAGGATTCAGGATTCACACTCTTAGCAGTGGAAGTTCAAGAAGGTAACAATTTTGTTTTTTTTATGTTTGAAATTTCATCATTTTTTCACATACTATTGGCTGCATTTGTTACTATAGGTACACTTTTCTTCATAAATAGGAGAGATAATTCGATGAATTTTGCACAGCACACAAACCATACTAACAGGGGTATGAAATTCTAGAATTTCTGTAGTTTACGAAAAATTAATGGGCTGTTATATTTTAAACTTCATGTTTTAAAAAAACTTAAATTCTATAGTTTATTATCCGAATTTTACCGCAGTTTTTAATAGATTTGGAAAATTCTAGAGTTTCATACACCTGTGAGTATGGCTTGTGTGCTGTGCAAAATTCATCGAAGAATCTCTCTTACTTATGAAGAAAACTGGACCTATAGCAACACATGGTGGCAATAGTAAGTGAAAAAATGATGAAATTTGACATGTAAAAAAATTTATTTTGTTATGTTTTTGAACTCCCACTGGTACGAGTGTAAATCCTGAATCCTTTCTGGTCATTCTGACAAAGTTTTGTGAATTTATTTGTAAAAGTATAGACAGTAGGAATTAAAATGCCCTGTGGTGCCTCTCCTGCTCCAAGTCGGCCCGTTTGACGCCCTACCCCCTTAAACTATTCTTCGAACTGAAGACCACAACAACAGGTAATCACACTATAGACTATGTCCAGTGTCTAGTGGACGAGCTGTAAAATGGCAGAAGGTGTGCACAGAGAGCGGACGACGTACTGTTCCCGCGTTTGCGCAGCTGCGGTACGGCTGCAGAGAGAGCGGCGCCTACTCGGGTTCTGCCGCTGGAGCGGAAAATTAAATGCCGCGGCGCTGCGTCTGTGGTCGGAGCTGCCTCGCCTCGCTTAACGTCACGCACATAAAATTTTATTAGGTGTACGAGTGTCGCCTGCACTGGAGGCGCTGAAAAACCGCCACAGTTGAAAAGGCCCTTTGACCCTTCCTTCAAATTAAGCAATAAAAGCGTGAAGCTTCCGCTAACACAGACAGATGAACGTAGCTGCGAGGCAGAGAAAGCGTAGAACTTGTATTTCGTGTCTGTAACCGCGTTTAATCTGATAACATCCACTCCGATTTTAGCATATTATTCTTTCAAAAATTAATATTCGCATGACAATGTACAGCGTTTACATTTTTGCCTTTTTTTTTTGGTTGTATTCCGTACCTCTGTTTGTCTTTCCCTTCCTCTTTCCACAACACTTTATTTCATTTTCCCCTCACTTTTATTCCTCCCAGCCCTCTTGCTCCTCTCTCCCTCCCTTCCTTCGTCTCTCTCTTTTTCTTTTCGTTGCGCCTTTCTCTCTCTCTCTCTCTTTCTTTCTCTCTCCTTCCCCTACAAATATGTGAAATACACAAATATTGATAGACGCTAGGTCCCACAGTAACAAAGTATGTTGTCCACATTATACATCTACATGATCACTCTACAGTTCGCCGACCGGTGGGGCCGAGCGGTTCTAGGAGCTTCAGTCTGGAGCCGCGCGACCGCTAGGGTAGCAGGTTCGAATCCTGCCTCGGGCATGGATGTGTGTGATGTCCTTAGGTTAGTTAGGTTCAAGTAGTTCTAAGTTCTAGGGGACTGATGACAGATGTTAAGTCCCCTAGTGCTCAGAACCATTTGAACAACTCTACAGTTCACAGTGCGTGGAAGAACGTTCTATGGCATGTTTCTTGACTGAATGTGCATTTATAACTGCAAAAACTCCTACTTCAACTGTTTTCATAGTGTATAAATCAGAAATTTCCCATTATATTTCCGGAAGAACATTTATTTACTTATCATATAACGACAGAGAAATGAGTCATCATACGATAATTAAATAAATAAATAAATATTCTTCTCCAAATGTAAGGGGAAATCTCTGATACACTATGTGGTGAAAAGTATCCGGACATCCCCAAAAAACATATGTTTTTCGTATTAGATGCATTGTGCTGCCACGTACTGCCAGGTACTCCATATCAGCGACCTCAGTAGTCATTAGACATCGTGAGAGAGCAGAATGGGGCCCTCCGCGGAAATCACGAACTTCGGACGTGGTCAGATGATTGGGTGCAATTGTGTCATACGTCTGTACGCGAGATTTCCACACTCCTAAACATTCCTAAGGCCACTGTTTCCGATGTGATAGTCAATTGGAAATGTGACGGGACACGTACAGCAAAAAAGTGTACAGGCCGACTTCGTCTGTCGACTGACAGAGACCGCCGACAGTTGAAGAGGGTCGTAATGTGTAATAGATAGACATCTATCCAGAACATCACACAGGAATTACAAATTGCATCAGGGTACACTGCAAGTACCATGACAGTTAGGCGGGAGGTGAGAAAACTTGGATTTCATGGTCGAGCGGCTACTCATAAGCCACACATCACGGCGATAAACGCCAAACGACCCCTCGCTTGGTGTAAGGAGCGTAAACATTGGACGATTGAACAGTGCAAAAACGTTGTGTGAAGTGACGAATCACGGTACACAATGTGGCGAACCGATGACAGGGTGTGGGTATGGCGAATGCACGGTGAACGTCATCTGCCGGCGTGTTTAGTGCCAACAGTAAAATTCAGAGGCGGTGGTGTTATGGTGTGATCGTGTTTTGCGTCGCACTATCATAGCACAGGCCGACATTGTTGTTTTAAACACAATTTTGCTTCCTACTGTTGAAAAGCAATTCGGGGATGGCGACTGCATCTTTCAACACGATCGAGCGTCTGTTCATAATGCACGGCATGCAGCGGAGTGGTTACACGACAATTAACATCCCTGTAATGGCTGGGCTGCACAGAGTCCTGACCCGAATCCTACAGAACACCTTCGTGCCAGGCCTGACCGACCGACTTTGATAGCTGTTCTCAGTGCAGCACTCCGTGAGGAATGGGCTGCCATTTCCCAAGAAACCTTCCAGCACCTGATTGAACGTATGTCTGCGAGAGTGGAAGCTGTCATCAAGGCTAAGGGTGGGCCAACACAATATTGAATTCCAGCATTACCGATGGAGGGCGCCACGAACTTGTCAGTCATTTTCAGCCAGGTGTCCGGATACTTTTGATCACATAGTATATGTATACTTTGAACACCAGTTGAACTAGGAGATTTTGCAGTAAGAAATGCACGGTCGGCCAAGGGACGTGCCATAAAATGGATAATGTATTTTGTTAACTCTACAACATTAGCATCATGCTGTCAGAAGCTAACCTGTGCTGTGAACACGACCGACCTCTTGCTCATCAGGTGCTCCATGCGTATGCAGATTAGACTGGTGCCGATTTCACTCAAGAACATATAAAATGAAAGATTACCCCCGTGAAGCTAAAAGGCTACTTGAAAAAATCAGCTGCAGCGCACATTGGAAAACGTTACTTGATAAATTCCTGAACTCGTCGGGGTCTTGCCTATTGCTTACGGATGGAAGACCTCGGCATTTCAATAGAATAATTTACTTTCATGGTTGCTTAATGATAGCGTTTAATGTGGTAAAATAATATGTATTCCAACTTTGTGTAAAAATCACTCATGGCACATAAAAGTCGAAGTTATAAAATAATTTCAGGTTGAATTTACATAATAAAATAGAACAATGATAAAGTAAACGTTTGTGGGTTCGCCACCTGCGTGATGCTGGACAATTACAATTGATATGGGGTCCTGGCACAGCAAGGACGCAAATCACGTTTTCAACCGTGATTGCAAAATTGTGTAATGTCACAAGAATGGTACGAATTCTAACACAAATACAATACAGATCAAAGAATAAAACAAGAATCAGAGCCGCGCGGGATTAGCCGAGCGGTCTAAAGGCGCTGCAGTGATGGACTGTGCGGCTGGTCCCGTCGGAGGTTCGAGTCCTCCCTCGGGCATGGGTGTGTGTGTTTGTCCTTAGGATAATTTAGGTTAAGTAGTGTGTAAGCCTGTGGACTGATGACCTTAGCAGTTAAGTACCATAAGATTTCACATACATTTGAACAAGAATCAGAAAGAAACGTCACTGAGCGGGCGAGCTCCAATGAGCTAACTCAGTTAAGAAACAAAACATGAGGGGTTGGGCAAAGAATCCTCTTTGAAGCAGATTGCAGAAAAAGTTGCATATCAGTGCGTGAAGCACGTAGATCAAGTCAGGAAGATTAAAAAATAGAAACCAGGAATAAACTCCTCTTCCCTCAATATATCGCGATTTCTCAAGTCGGGACTGACGTCCAGGTTGTTGTCGACAAGAAGGGATGGTCCGAACTGTGTCCGCTGCTAGCTGTTGCAGGGCTGGGCCGATGGGATGTCACTGCGAATTGCTGATCTCACCATCCTCCTGATTACTCGCTGCGGGTGCAGGGGGCCGAAGACAAAAAACACGTACGTGGCGCGGAATCCAAAGTGGCGTTACCAAAGTAGAAGCTCGAGCCAGGAAACTCATACCATTCCGAATACGAATGGCTTTCCGAAAGTCCGTTGCCTGTCTGCCACCAGAAAGATGTAGCCGCCAATGAGATATACATATAAAGAAATGAGAAACTAATGTCGCTTCTTTTCCATGTCGGAAATTCTGCAAACTATGTTGGACTTCGTACAGGGTTCTCTTTGAAAGGACAAAGTTTGGACGTTTCCAGACTCACGAGTGGCTATTTAATTTGCTTCAAGAAACATGTCTGGAGACCACATGTAACTGGACAACGGCAAGTGGACAGCTGATGATTCTATTCGAAGGTTACTAACAAGCAGAGCTCTCACTCCTTTCAACGGTGATTTCCTTTTCTGCTACAGAAGACAGCAGTCTTCCGTTGCGCTGCTCTTTGTCTGCGGGGACTCAGCCAGGAGGATAATCCCTGACAGGCTTGCCTGACAGTCTGTGAGGTCTGCTACCGCAGGAGCTGCCTCCTGAGTGACCGGTAGCCCTTTCAAAGCGTGTGAAATCTCCTCCTGTTTTCATCCGAGCGAAATGAGTTTCTCTGGCCAGGACCAGATGTACTGAATTGGAGGAAACGACTACAAGAATTGAATGGCAGTTTAGGTACAGGGAGTTGTATACCGCACGTTGCTACATGCTACCAAAATTACTCATGTAATCAGCGCACTACCAGTGAGTTGATAAATAGAAACTGAATCGGAAAGTGAATGAAGCAAGAGTGTCTCATACGGAAATTCAGTACGCAAATTGGATAAAATGTGAGGTGAAAGGTCTGAAATTGGCCGCCACCTCACAGTGCTACTGAATAAAGCAGAAAGAGGACAAATATGAAAACTGTTGTATAAGTATAACCTATGAATCACAGTTGTGCCCAGAGGCCCGCCCCAGAGGTTGCGACGGCACTGGACTATAACCACAGTACAACAGTCGCGACACTCACTGCTTTAAAAAAGTTGTTCCGTTTGCCGGTTGGAGCGACACTAGCGCTCCAAGTGGTGAGAAAGGAGAACGTCAGATGCGTCGTCAGCGTAGTGTTTCTTTTGCATCCCTTTCCTACGTGATTTACGAAATATTTGAATTATTTTTCGCCTGTTTGTGTAATATCAGAAGATATAGCTGTTCCTAAAAGTAATTCTAAAATAAGCGCAAGTAGGGATAAAAATCATGAATCCAATGGTAAGCTACAAAACATTCGTGAAAAAACACTTGTGACGTTGAACAGAACTGTAGCTTACTACGTTAATATCAAAGGATTATAAACAGACAGATTCACACGTAAGAAGCACAGACATGCACCTCTACGTGCAAAAGGGATCGACACCACATTTGTCGTTCCGTAGGCCTACTGTGTTTTAGTCATAGTCGCCTGTTACCACAAGTACGACCTTCAGCTTTATGTTATTCTAAGGGGGACAAGCAACTGTCAAATGGTGGGAGAAATATGCTGTGCGTGTGAACTCCAAGTCCTCAAAGCCAATAACACTGTCAGAAGTGTTGTCGTATGTTAAATTTGCCATTAGATAAATTTCATCCAGCGACATAATCACTAGTTTATCAATATCGGAGAAATGGTGTGCCTCCTGCTATAAAAGGCGGCAGATATTGTCACTTATCCTACATTTTATTTGTTTGCCTTAGACGTGCCTCTAATGTACGCACTGATGGAAACATACAACATTCTGACAAAACCTATATGACTGAGTGCTGTAATATAATAAATTTTGAGCAAACAGTTTATTTTCGACTTTCCGCTTGCAGCACGTTTTCCTTCAGTGGCTTGCTAATCTGGCTTAAGAAGTCAAGGGGATCTCTTTTTAAATATCGGTATCCCATAGTCTTCAAAATTTGTTTGTCCTTCTTCACTTGATCTTTTTGATACGTTTTCTGCGCTGTCTGTACTTTAAATGATAGACACATTCCTTGTCCCGTAATGGTTTTGCACGGAGACTAGCGATCTACTCACATTCTGAAATTTCACACGCTTTTGCAAGACACGAATAACTATACTTAATGTAACCACTCCATCGTCCAAGGAGGTTTGTGTTGACGATTCAGATGAATCGGGCACTGATGTATGGAGAGTTGGACTAGCTAGGAGTGATTTACAGCTTTAGGCCGATTGTCGAACCTTTGTGACAGTTTCCTCTTTACCGTCGCTAGAGCTGGCTTATTAGGTAGTCAAACAGTGAGGGTACTGCATTCCACACGAGTTTATTATTGTCTGCATTCATGAACTGGTTTTATTCGAAATGAAGGTAAACAGGATCTTTTTCCATAAAATCTTCTCGTTTGCTATTCACTAGCCATTTTCTGCTTCTAAAACGAAACATCGATCGTTAACACACATGTATTTGCAAGCGAATTGTGACATATTACAAGTTTCTTATTAGTGACAAATTATTTAGTTACACCTGAGTGCTTCGGTAGTTAGGTTATTGAACATCTGCGTATTACTAGACACAATTCGTGCGTTTTCATCAGGGTCTACAGTACAGTTGTGCAGCACGTGCCGATAGTCCGGTTATCTGCATAGTTTAGTTTGCGAGGTGCCGGGGCTAGCAGTGTATTTATCACTAAATTCCATTAGAATCCACATATGTCAATCATGCTCTAAGCCCCCCCTATTCTAACTCCGACTTTTGCTGTTGCACAAGGATAAGAAAAATACGCGAACTGACTCTAATCAACCCTGCCAGTGGAGTAGAAGAGAGTTTGGCACCTGCAATAATTTAATTTGATAAATAAGTTAAATAAACAAAGGTTTCATTAGCATAGTGAGGAATGATAGGGTTGCTCTATCGATTAACAGAATGAAAGTTCTGTCCAAAATAACAATATGATTTATTAAGACTAAACACAGAATAGTAAAAGAAACACAGGAAATATAATACATCAAATTGGCTCAAATTTGGAGATTCATACAAACACTGTAAAGGTGAAGTTGTCCCTAAACTAGATCGTGAGGTTTAAGACGAGGTGGTATGTGGAGCCAATTCCTTGCCACTCAAATCTCAAGAGAGACACACAGCTAACCCAACAGTAATTGCTGCTTCTCAAGACAGAACAAAGTTAGGAAAAGACGAACAGGCGCGCTCTGCTGAGCTCTGATTATCACCTAGGAAAATCCCTGTCTGCCGGTGCTGCGGACATACATTACCAAACTGTCTTCTTGACTGCCAGGACACGATCTGGCGTACCGGAGCCGTTGGCTGGTTGCTTCGACGTCCTCGACCGAAAGGCGACTGCCGACTCTCCACAAGAGCACCCGTACAGGCCGAACACAGAACATTCCCGCCCCCACGACAGTGGCCGTGGTTAAACGTTCCAATCAGCAACTCGAAAACAGGCGGAAATTCCACTCCATTGCCGGAGCACTACCATTCCACCAATGGAGATTCTTGGCGCCAATTTCTGTGCTGATTTTGCTACGTCACTGCGCTATGCCCTGAGCAAACCAATCACCGTTACTATTTTGCAGAAAGTGCGGGAATTTTCCCGCCACAACTGCCTGGGTACACAAGTCATTCCCACGCCTCGCTGGTAGCCCGCCAGAAAGTGTTTTCGCTAAGTTTCTCCGAAGTAACGGAACCTCTAGCCCAGCTGCTACTTCACACCCCAGCGGGCGTGTCTCTTGACAATGTCGGCGTCTGCAAAGCATTCACTCGACTGCCTCACACACGTCGGCTTAACCCGCCTGTCACCGGACCCCCCGGGTGACGAGAGACGCTGCGTGGGAAGTCCGCGTGTGAAGGAATAGCGACTTCCCACCGCATGCAATTAGAGAGGAGAATCGTAAGATAGAAATATGAGAGGGGCTCATGCCACCTCTCATTGCCCCTACGCCATTTTAGATTATAATTGGTGAGCGGTTGGCTCACTTAGGAGCAAGGTAGTGAGTCAATCGCCCAAGAACAATCTTAAAAACTGACTCCACATGCCGCACTCTATAAAGAAAATCACTGCAACTGAAAAATGCAGCTCAGAGAGGGAGGATTATTTATGATGTAGCCAACTTCACCTTCTTAATATGGAACACTAACACTCACATCACACATCCATACCCAGGGAGCCCCTTCCAAACACCGATTCACACAGACATTCACGCTCTAAATATGGCCCGGGCATCTGAGCCAAATATGGAGCAGTTTATTCTTTACAATCAGAGTTGGAGTGCTCCGCAATTAAATGCCCAAGATGTTACAACAATTTGTGTCATTGAACTAACCTGAACTCACTCACACATGATACTATTTAAGTTAACAATCTCTTTGTGAGCTTTCAGAATCTAATTACAACCTCCGATTCATTCTGTCTCCCTGCAGCAAGAATAACCTTTACAAAATGTTCCCTGAACTGATGGTCCATTCACAATGACAGTGGTGGTATCTGCTTCATTTATGGGGACTTCAGGCACACTGTTCGCATACACACAACAATAAATACAAAATACAAAAAAAACATGGCGTGGAGAACAATACAGTAATTTGTAATAAGAATTACAGTGTAAAACACAAACACATACAAGGTATAACATACGTTACAAAACCAACACTAGAGAAAGAAATTTAAGAAAGAAAAGAAAAAAAAAGGTTCATGGGGCATCAAGTTGTGCGTGCACATCGCACAATGTTCACGACTGTGCTGAGAATGAGGCACTAAATCACATTGTTAGAAATATTCGAAGCACTTCACACATTACACCTTACTGACATCACATAGGGCTAAACGTCGGGTGTTGTTGCTACATTGTTGCAACGGCAATAGGGTATGCTGGAGCATCTGCAGTACTCTGTTGAGATTGGACCAAGACCCACGCATATGATGACGGCAGTATGGTAGGAAGACACAGTGATAGGCTCTCCTCACGTCGATTAATTGTCTCTGAGGTCTACTTGTTGGGATACATCACTAGTCTAGGCCTCTTCTCTCGCTGGACAGTACTTTGTTTCCCAATATTGCAGTTCGACGAGGGATGATGGCACGTGGAGTGACTCCACAAGTGTGTGAGGTCATCCATACAGGATCGAACTAGGAGCGACGATTGCTAAAACTGCTCTCTAATAGAGAGGAGAAGTAAGAAATGAGACCATACATTTGTTAGTGTGGCACGATACTGCTTTGTGTATGCAGATCGGCCAATGCTAGTGAGTTGTAAAAACCCAAACAGGTGAGCATATAGCGTCCCTTTCTGTCCTGAGGCACATGAGGCGCAGATTCTGACACGATATGTGATCTTCTTCGTGTACTCACGACAACGTGGTCTGCCGCAGGGAATCCCTCCAAACGGCTGCCGCGTCCGGAGAGCTAGCAGGCTGTCGCGTGTGGGTCGCGTGTCAGTGTCAACGGCCAGCCCCACTTTCGCTTGTGGCCTGGCGAGGGCTGTCTGCCGCCTAATCCCTCAGGTACAAGGCCCCGTGCTGTCAGCTTGTAGGACCGGATGCTCTCCCGCCCTTCACGTCAGGTAGCGCGCTGACGCTTTCTTCTTGCAGGTAGCCGATGACCTCTGGCTGGCCCCTGCATTGCCACGATCCCCGTCATCTGCACAATTCTTCCAAAAATCTTATGCCTAACTTTTCCCCATGACCTTCTATGTTATAATAAATTTACATCACGATACATTGATGGTCTGTCATTTCAGACACTCTAATTTTAATTTTATAGTTATTTATCTGTAGCTATCATAACAAAAATCATGGAAATAATTTATCTTGATATTTGTGTAGAGACCGATCTCACTATTGTACATGGTGTGTGACGCTATATTGGATGAAGAACTAAATGTGCGGGCCCGCACTAATGTTACTATTAATTATATAGATCGACAGTAGACATGCTCAAGAATTAACTTCATTAGCCAACGATCTACATTCTATGTCCTTTAATTCAATTATGTTGTTATGCAGGTCTAAGTTTTACTGTGCTGTAAGGAACATGCAACTATGCTACTTTCGCTCGCCCGTCGTCCCTCCATCTCGGGTCTGTGGTTTGGTGACCTGAAAAATAGCATCTCAACAGGCGCGCCCCAAACACAACACTTGTGGTAGAAAACCCCCACAATATTAATCTAGTTATTGTAAAAATCCTAAAGTTTAATTTATCCTAGAATATGGTACTCTATTATTATTATTATTACTTTTTTTTTATACAATACTCTTACATAATTCCTGTTACGTTGAGATGTCTCGCTGCTCGCCGCTATTGACGACAGTGATGTGCGCGCCGTACGACATGGCCTCCGAGTTCTCACTACGCCTCACTGAAACTCCAGAGACTGGGTTAGCCATGGCTATACACGACAATAAATTTATAGTTGCAACTTCCTTCTCTATGTGATGCGGTTTTCGCGATCAAAGCACACCTTTCCAGAAGCAATGTAATATGACCAAGCCAGGACTGGTTCCTGTTGAGGATTCCGTCGCCCAACACACGCCAGCTACAGAGTATGTCACGAATCTCCAAGTATAATTCCTTGGTTATTCATCTGTGACAGTCCCGAGTAGCACGCTAAATCGCCAACCTGCACATTGGCATGGTAGGCTTTATGCTCGCATTTCTCTCGTCTAGGGCACCATTGGAGTCAAACGCTCACAGGATCACCCCGACTTGCAAGACAACGATGCTGGCGCAGCTCTGCAAAAAAAAAAAAAAAAACTATACTGCCCATATTCATCCTCGAAATCACGCAATATACCACAATCTTGCAGTGCACTGACGCGTGCCTGCAAGCATTGGTATGAACGACTCACGAACGGTTGTGTCCGCTATGGAGCGTATCACGACTTCTCAGAACGCTTCTGAGAGCACGTTCTTGTATGCGCCCGTTTGTGCGACATCTCGTCACTCATCTTTATCCCTTAACATGGACACCAGATAGGAAAGGACAAAAACATTGCTCATGGAAAGGTAGTGCCTCTTATCGCAACGACAGAAGAGATCCCGAACATAGACAAAAAGTTAACAGCAGTAAATTCTTATGCGAGAAAACGCAGCGTGTTAATACTTTAACAATCTTAATCTTATAATGCAACGATTATTGTTCCCCGAAGAAAGGTTCATATCTTTGCCTATTCTACTATGTACACCACTTAAACTACTATTATTCCACGAACTTCTTTGTGTGAGAGAAGTGGTGGAGTCCTATGGACAAGCGTCAATCCCTTCTTAGACTCCCGCTCCTCTGACGTGCATTAGGATTTGGAGGTCTAATTTCAATCTCCTGGTTCTCCTGTTGTCCTTGATTTCGCTCTCTCCAATTACGGTCGCTTTGCCGTTCGTCATTCCTCCTGTCCCAGATTGCTTGTCTAGATTGACCCTGTTCCCTGACGATCTGGTTTCCGTGTCTCTGGTTTCCATAACCTTGAATAGCGTAACCTTGATTTCCGTAACCCTGGTTTCCTAACTGACCAGTGCGATTATGCGATCTGTTGTCGTCTTCCCTTGCTGGCCCGTGGTATTTGTTATTTTGCGCCTTCTTCCTGTCCTTTGCGTCTTGTTTATCGAAGACTACTTCGAGTTCGCGCAGTAGACTCTTGAATGCATCTATGTCAGATCCACACTTCCCGACAAGTGTCTGTTGATACCTAACTGGCAATTTAGAAAAGCAAAATTTAATGATTTCTCCGTTGCTATATGGACTATCTAAAAACTGATTCTTCTTGAGTAAATCATCAAAAAATTTGGTTGCGCTTCTATGCCCGGACACTTCCAGTTCAGGACAAAATATTATTTCCTCTTTAATCCTGTCTTGCGTTTCCTTTGACCAGTAGGTCCGCAGGAATGCACCAACAAATTCCTGATAAGTCCGACACGTCGCTGCCACGCCCCGCATCTTTTCCGCAGCTTGGCCTTCGATGTGTCCACACATGAATTCTAATTTGGCCTGGGTTGGCCATGACGACGGTAATGAATTTGTAAATTGCATCACCCAGCTCTTCGGATGCATCGACCCTCCATTATCTTTGAATTTCTGGAATTTTAGTATCGACAGGAAGTGATTGTGATCAAAATTCTGTCCGATCCTCGCACTGGTGTTGTCACTCGTTTCCGATACTTGAACGTCTGCTGAGTGTCCTGATCTATCTTGCTGATAACTGTGATGTGCTACGTCTGTATCACAGTGGAAGTGGCATTCAGCATTCGCTCTTCTAAGTGGGCTGCAATTATTGGAGCTATTACTCTCTGTTTCTGCGTGTGCATTGTTAGTTCCGCACTCTGTCACTGGGCTGGAGCACGGCGGGCTTTTCCTCGGAGATACCATTCTGTGTACTCCATCATTGGTATCCGAACGCGCAGTGCTCGTGTGCCCGTTTCGCTCTAGTGTTGCTATCCGACTCTCTACTTCTTTCATTCGTTTCGTGATGTTCGTAACCACAATATTACCTTGAGTCTTTAAGAATGCTAGGGATTTTGAGTGGGATTGTGTTGTACGTCGCAAGCGACCTGCGAGTTGAGAAGTTACTTTTGCGATTTTCATTGCCCCTGTTGCTGCCGTTTTGGCTAGGCCTGCTACTTTTTGTGCTACCAATGACATTTGTTTGGCTTCTCCACATTCTTTCTTTATTGTTAGTAATTCCCCACGAATTTTCCCTATATGCGAAATTATTGCCTGAGTGTCCTTCTTACGCTGTTCGTCAGCTTCTTCCTTCTCCTTCTTGCGTTGTTCGGCAGCTTCTTCTTTCTCCCTCTTACGCTGTTCGTCAGCTTCTTCTTTCATTGATCGTAGGAAGCTCAGTATTGGGTTAATGTCATCAATTTGATCCTCGTCACACATGGGTGATGTAACTCTGGACACCTGGGCGCTAGAGCTCTGACGTGACCGAGCTGGCCCCTGTCTGCTCTCGTTCGTTTGCTTATAAACTTCTGCTGCCGTCTCGACCTGTGTGCCTGTCTCTGTTTCATCCTCTACCTCGCTATCATAATCACGGTCGCGACGTTGCTCTAAGATCGCGTCCAAATCACCTTCCTCATCAATGACCCTGTCGTCCTGTCCTGCTAAAAATGTGCCCATCTCACCTCCGAACCTATCCGCGTCAGTAACGTGTCCCTTATCCATTATAGTATCCACATTTGTTTTAGCTTCGCTCACTAATAGTCGTGAATTACTTCTCGTGATCATTCATGAGAAACAAAATTTATCTAAAATACACAGTAAAAAAAATAATCTACTTCCTGTGTTTTTACACATAGACATAAAATTTCAACAGCGCTGTTCCAACGCTGTAATTACAAACACAATTTGATGTGGTACAGAAACCGCACACAAATCCGACAAAGTGCGATGTGGTACGGACACCACCTCAACGAAACACAAAAACAATGAACAAAAGAATATATACACTGAAAACAAAAACTGAACTGTAATCATGCGCCGCTACTTAAAACTAAACGCGGAACTACCAGAAAAACAAGTTGGGTATTAATCATTAAAAAAAAAGTAGAGAAAAAAATTGAATGTTCCTACTAAGAATCCTGTTTGCTTATCAGAGATTCACAGGAAAGTTCCGAGGCCAAGGGTCGCCATTTTATGCGAGGTGCCGGGGCTAGCAGTGTATTTATCACTAAATTCCATTAGAATCCACATATGTCAATCATGCTCTAAGCCCCCCCTATTCTAACTCCGACTTTTGCTGTTGCACAAGGATAAGAAAAATACGCGAACTGACTCTAATCAACCCTGCCAGTGGAGTAGAAGAGAGTTTGGCACCTGCAATAATTTAATTTGATAAATAAGTTAAATAAACAAAGGTTTCATTAGCATAGTGAGGAATGATAGGGTTGCTCTATCGATTAACAGAATGAAAGTTCTGTCCAAAATAACAATATGATTTATTAAGACTAAACACAGAATAGTAAAAGAAACACAGGAAATATAATACATCAAATTGGCTCAAATTTGGAGATTCATACAAACACTGTAAAGGTGAAGTTGTCCCTAAACTAGATCGTGAGGTTTAAGACGAGGTGGTATGTGGAGCCAATTCCTTGCCACTCAAATCTCAAGAGAGACACACAGCTAACCCAACAGTAATTGCTGCTTCTCAAGACAGAACAAAGTTAGGAAAAGACGAACAGGCGCGCTCTGCTGAGCTCTGATTATCACCTAGGAAAATCCCTGTCTGCCGGTGCTGCGGACATACATTACCAAACTGTCTTCTTGACTGCCAGGACACGATCTGGCGTACCGGAGCCGTTGGCTGGTTGCTTCGATGTCCTCGACCGAAAGGCGACTGCCGACTCTCCACAAGAGCACCCGTACAGGCCGAACACAGAACATTCCCGCCCCCACGACAGTGGCCGTGGTTAAACGTTCCAATCAGCAACTCGAAAACCGGCGGAAATTCCACTCCATTGCCGGAGCACTACCATTCCACCAATGGAGATTCTTGGCGCCAATTTCTGTGCTGATTTTGCTACGTCACTGCGCTATGCCCTGAGCAAACCAATCACCGTTACTATTTTGCAGAAAGTGCGGGAATTTTCCCGCCACAACTGCCTGGATACACAAGTCATTCCCACGCCTCGCTGGTAGCCCGCCAGAAAGTGTTTTCGCTAAGTTTCTCCGAAGTAACGGAACCTCTAGCCCAGCCGCTACTTCACACCCCAGCGGGCGTGTCTCTTGACAATGTCGGCGTCTGCAAAGCATTCACTCGACTGCCTCACACACGTCGGCTTAACCCGCCTGTCACCGGACCCCCCGGGTGACGAGAGACGCTGCGTGGGAAGTCCGCGTGTGAAGGAATAGCGACTTCCCACCGCATGCAATTAGAGAGGAGAATCGTAAGATAGAAATATGAGAGGGGCTCATGCCACCTCTCAAGTTTTCCACGGTCTTCAGTATGGACAAGGACTGCGATTGTTGTGTGCAGATGCGAGCGGAGTTGGTGACACTTCGCTCTCAGCTTCAGGCTGTGATGGCTTCGGTTACACAGCTTGAGGCTGCAGTGGGAAGGTACCACAGTAGTGGGCCGGCCGTGGGGATCCAACGGACGTCCAGCACGTCAGAGTCCTGCGATCGGCCCTCAACGGTGGCCAACCCATTTACTGCTCGCATTGACGCTGGCCCCTCACCTGTGGTCGAGTGGGAGGTCGATCTGGGGCGAAGCAGGTGGCGAAAGACTTCCCAGGCGGCCGCACGTAAGGCCTCCCCGGTTTGTCAGACAAACAGGTTCCAGATGCTGTCTGTGGCTGACACTGACGATGAGCCAGATGCTGTCGCCTGTCCTGTTTAAGAGGAAACCTCTCAGCTTGCAAGATCCGAGCAATAGCAGAGTGTGGGATTATTGGTAATTGGATGCTCCAACGTTGGGCGCGTTATGGGGTTTCTTACGGACTTGGCTGACAAGGAGGGTAAGAAAACCAATGTACACACCATGTGAATACTGGGTGGAATCATTACAGATGTGGAAAGGGTCCTCCCAGATGCCATGAGAAGCACAGGGTGCAGTCAACTGCAGGTGGTTGTTCACGTCGGTACCAATGATCTGTGTCACTTTGGATCAGGAGAGATTCTCTCTATTTCGAGCGGCTAACAGACGTGGTAAAGGGTGCCAGTCTTGCTTGCAAGATGAAAGCAGAGCTGACCATTTGCAGCACAGTCGACAGGACCGATTGCGGACCTCTGGTACAGACCCGAGTGGAGGGTCTGAATCGGAGGCTCAGACGGTTCTGCGACAGTGTAGGCTGCAGATTCCGCGACTTGCGCCAAACGTTGGTTGGGTTTTGGGTTCCGCTGAATAGGTCAGGTGTCCACTATACGCAGGAGGCGGTTACACGGGTAGCAGGGGCTGTGTGGCGTGGACTGCGAAGTTTTTTAGGTTAGAGGGTCTCGGGAAAACACAAGAAGGGCTTCAGTCACGAAGGGAGCAGGCTGAACGCAGGAAGAACCACATAAAATATCATCTGAAATTGTGCTAAATGCATTCTCTGAAAATTATTTCGAGCAGTTAGTTCATGAGCCCACGCGAATAGTTAAAGATTGTGAAAACACACTTGACCTCTTAGCAACAAGTAATCCTGAGTTTATAACGAGCATCAAAACCGATTCAGGGATTAGTGAACACAGGGTTGTCATAGCGAGATTGAATATTGTAATCCCCAAATCCACAAAAAATAAGCGAAAAATATACCTATTCAAAAAAGCAGATAAAAATTCACTTGACGCCTTCCTGAGATACAATCTCCACTCATTCCAAATTAATAACATAAGTGTAGACCAGATGTAGCTTAAATTCAAAGATATAGATCGGCAGCAATTGAGAGATTTATACCAAATAAATTAATAAACGACGGAGCTGATCCTCCTTGGCACACAAAACGGGTTAGAACACTGTTGCAGAAACAACGAAACAAACATGCCAAATTTAAACAGACGCAAAATCCCCATGATTGGCGATCTTTTACAGAAGCTCGAAATTTAGCGCGGACTTCAATGCGAGAAGCTTATAACAGTTTCCACAACGAAACGTTGTCTCGAAACCTGGCAGAAAATCCAAAGAGATTCTGGTCGTATGGGAAGTATGTTAGCGGCAAGAAACAATCAATGCCTTCTCTGCGCGATAGCAATGGAGATACTATCAAAGATATTGCTGCCAAAGCAGAGTTACTAAACACAGTCTTCCGAAATGCCTTCACAAAAAAAAAAGACGAAGCAAATATTCCAGAATTCGAGTCAAGAACAGCTGCCAACGTAACGTAGAAGTAAATACCCCCGGACTAGTGAAGCAACTTGAATCACTTAATAAAAGCAAGTCTTCTGGTCAGGACTGTATAACAATTAGGTTCCTTCCGGAGTATGCTGACGCATTAGCTCCATACTTAACAATCATATACAATCGTTCGTTCGACGAAAGATCCGTACCCAAAGACTGGAAAGTTACACAGGTCACACCATTATTCAAGAAAGGTAGTATCCACTAAATTACAGGCCCATATCGTTAACGTCGATATGTAGCAGGATTTTAGAAGATATATTGTGCTCGAACATTATGAATTACGCCGAAGAAAACTGTCTATTGACACACAGTCAACAAGGGTTTAGAAAATATCGTTACTGTGAAACACAACTAGCTCTTTATTCACATGAAGTGTTGAGTGCTATTGACAAGGGATCTCATATCGATTCCGTATTTCTGGATTTCCGGAAGGCTTTTGACACTGTACCACACAAGCAGCTAGTAGTGAAATTGCGTGCTTATGGAATATCGTCTCAATTATGTGACTGGATTTGTGATTACCTATCAGAGAGGTCACAGTTCGTAGTAATTGACGGAAAGTCATTGAGTAAAATGAAGTGATTTCTGGCGTTCCCCAAGGTAGTGTTATAGGCCCTTTGCTGTTCCTTATCTATACAAACGATCTGAGAGACAATCTGAGCAGCCGTCTTCGGTTGTTTGCAAATGACTCTGTCGTTTATCGACTAATAAAGTCATCAGAAGATCAAAACAAACTGCAAAACGATTTAGAAAGAATATCTGAATGGTGCGAAAAGTGGCAGTTGATCCTGAATAACGAAAAGTGTGAGGTCATCCAAATGAGTGCTAAAAGGAACTCAAACTTCGGTCACACGGTAAATCAGTCTAATCTAAAAGCCGTAGATTCAACTAAATACCTAGGTATTACAATTACGAACAACTTAAATTGGAAGGAACACACAGAAAATGTCGTGGGGAAGGCTAACCAAAGACTGCGTTTTATTGGGAGGACACTTAGAAAATGTAACAGACCTACTAAGGAGACTGCCTACACTACGCTTGTCCGTCCTCTTTTAGAATACTGCTGCGCAGTATGTGATCCTTACCAGATAGGACTGACGGAGTACATCGAAAAAGTTCAAAGAAAGTCAGCACGTTTTGTATTATCGCGAAATATGGGAGAGAGTGTCACAGAAATGATACAGGATATGGGCTGGAAATCGTTAAAAGAAAGGCGTTTTTCGTTGCGACGGAATCTACTCGCGAAATTCCAATCACCAACTTTTTCCTCCGAATCCGAAAATCATTTTGTTGACACCGACCTACATAGGGAGGAACGATCACCACGATAAAATAAGGGAAATCAGACCCCGTAAGGAAAGTTATAGGTGTTCATTCTTTCCGCGCGCTATACGAGATTGGAATAATAGAGAATTGTGAAGGTGGTTCGATGAACTCTCTGCCAGGCACTTAAATGTGATTTGCAGAGTATCCATGTAGATGTAGATGTAGAATTCCGACGATACAGTTTAGTAACATGAGGGTACATACTTCTCAGGGTCCTTAGGAGACCTAAAAAAGACAGATGTGGTATCTGCTTCTTATTGTTGCTGCAATTTATTGCGCTACAGACGCTCCGGTGTGTAAAAAACCATTGTACGAACCAAAATAAACAACTACTATTCGCTTTCACGGTCGCGCCTAGCTCAAACAGTTTTATGCACTGACTGTTTGGCGCGCTGCTGGCGCGGTAGGCAACAAAATAGAGGCGAAGTGTCGCGACTGAGTCTGTGCTACAACAGTCTCGGTCCGAGGGAGCCGTGACGTCACCGCACGGGTGGAGCAGTCATAAGTCAAAGGATCTGTGTGCTGTGGACTATGCATAGAAGCGCAGCACGCGGACGCCGGCGACACCGCCGAGGCATCTCAGAGCCACAGGCTGGAGCGGCGCCCCGTCCAATGTGGTTGGCCGCTCTGCACTACTCCGGTAAATGATTTAGTGAAATAATACACGGGCAGAAAATGAAGGGAGAAACATTGCTGAAAGGGATCAGTGGAAATCAAAACAGTGCAATAGAAATTAAGAATGCAGTATGACATGAATTCGATATTAAGTTTTACATGAAGTGCTATGTCATTGTATACAGATCAGCTTCGTAACGTGATTGTCAGTTAGCGTTTCACGATTTTTGTTTCAGCTCTGTTGCGATTACTTGATAATTTATTGTATGGACTTCGGAACTTTTGCTGGGAGTGGAGTCTGGCGTGTAAGGCATTGTACCGTTTGGTCAGCAGAAATCTTTCACTGTCTTTCAATAGCAGAGAATGACAACCTCCTGGTACACGCCCAGTTTTCGCAGAAAAGTCCTGTCTTCCAAACTGTTATTATGGTCAGTTCCTGGCGCTAATGAGATGCAACAGGCACGGTACCGCCTGCCGCCACAGTATTCCCCTGTGGGTACTGGAGGACCATGTTTGCGGTCTGCATTTCAAAAGGAGTCGCCTGTGGGTGCCACCATGACAACGCGAGAAATTTCATTGCTTGCCCTCCACTTTACGGACTATCCAATCCAATCTATCGGCCCTGCAAATACACGTGGCACAAACAATGCTAACCACTCAGGAGACCCTTTTGGGACGAGTATCGACCTTGTGAATCTTAATATGCCTTTTTATATGGCGTGGTCAGTTTTTTGTATTTATCTTCAACTTACGAGCTGTCCAGATGAAAAAGTCTTACCTCTTTTCCGTCCCGCAGCTTTATAATAATAGTGCGTGATGTCATTCTAGTTTTGTTTAGTTCACGTTTAAGGACATTACTCTAATATGTTTGTGTCACTTATTCACTTGACTAGAGCAAATAAAAAAGTTGCATTCCCAATCTTAACTTACACTTTGAGATCCTTAATTTCCTACAAATTACCCATGATTAGGCGACCCTTAAATAATAAGTACGGAACAACCAACAGCATTTTTAGGGTGTGACGTCAACGTGATGAGTTTCGGTTGTGCGTAGAGGTCAAGCATTAGTTTCAAACATATGACATATGCAGAGGTGATAACGAGTTAATAGCGCTCGCATATTTTATACCAGAATTAATCTATGCTTAAGGTACTAGGTCTTATTTCGACCTCTTCCACGTCTGTTATTGCGCTGTTATTCTCGTTCACTGCATCATGGGATCCAAGATGGAACATTTGCATACTTTCCGGTCAATTTGCGCAAGGATTTAAGCACAGCTAATTATATGTTATGCTGGTGATAGTCCCACATTACGACAGTCCCACATTACGACAAGCGCGTGCCGGTCGCTGTGGCCGAGCGGTTGTAGGCGCTTCAGTCTGGAACCGCGCTGCTGCTACGGTCGCAGGTTCGAATCTTGCTTCGGGCATGGCTGTGTGTGATGTCCTTAGGTTAGTTAGCTTTAAGTAGTTCTAAGTCTAGGGGACTGATGACCTCAGATGTTAAGTCCCATAGTGCTTAGAGCCATTTGAACCATTTTGAACAAGCGCGTAATTTTCATTACGAAGCACTTCCCAGAAACTAACCAGTCAGTTTCCATGGCGGGCCTTTTGACGTGATAAACTCAGACACAAACACTTAACTTTCAACATGATTAAAATGAGGACAGTGTCCTCTTAAAAGAAACGATTATGTATTACACAGTTGGTAGTGAGAACTGCACAGTAGCCAGTTGTGAATAAATACAGTTAACAGTGCAGCTGAAAATTTTGTCATTTCTCAAACACTGCATGACTGTGGACACATGTAAGCAGAAGATAACTGGGCTATGTTTATGAAAGAGGTTTGATGACCATAGTAATCCCCTTACACAGTTCCTTCCAAGCTGTCGCTGTACGTCTTTCTCTTTCTGGATTCACCTTCTCTCTTTGTACCATATATAGTTCAAATAAAAGCACCTACAGTCGTCCTTATGATTTTATTTTATTTTGTCGCTACCAGTTTCAACGTTCAGTGCGTCATCTTCAGGCCGGTATGCATAAAACATTAAACATAGCATTATCAACTTATCAATTAAGTTACATAGAAACGGATTAAAACAGAATGAGGAAGAATGGCAAGACTGCAAATGAATTTACACCGAACAGTTGATAGAAAGAACAGACACATCCATGTCACATATCTAAAACATACCATCACGAATTTCCACTCAATACATTGTACAATTGTACTATTTATTAAAACTTCTTTAAATATTATTCATGATTTTTATTGGACAGTCGGACACACATTATCTGCATAACCCTCAAACAACTTACTGTAAGACAAAATAACTGTAAAGGGTGATGAATGGAAGGAAACAATAACTCACAAACAAGTAAAAAGAAGGAACATGTCCTATGTGTCGTGTCAAAGTACAAAATGCTTAGTTGTTCACAGATGAGGGGCATATACTATGTCATATCTATAAATAAACATCCAAGACGTGGTATAAACCGAATGTAGGACCCACACATATAGAAAGTATGGAAGACGCCCACAAGGAATCTGTTCATGATGCAAACATTCATATGCGAATGCATCTTATATTGTGTACTGCCATGAAACAAACATACACATGAATACTAAGTAGCCCACACGGATGCAGTGTATCATGAAGGATGACTCAACAATATACAGGGTGGTTCACTGATCGTGACCGGGCCAAATATCTCGCGAAATAAGCGTCAAACGAAAAAACTACAAAGAACGAAACTTCTCCAGCTTGAAGGGGAAACCAGATGGCGCTATGGTTGGCCCGCTAGATGGCGCTGCCATAGATCAAACGGATATCAACTGCGTTTTTTTAAATAGGAATCCCCATTTTTATTACATATTCGTATAGTACGTAAAGAAATATGAATGTTTTAGTTGGACCACTTTTTTCGCTTTGTGATAGATAGCGCTATAATAGTCACAAATATATGGCTCACAACTTTAGATGAACAGTTGGTAACAGGTAGGTTTTTTTAAATTAAAATACAGAACGCAGGTACGTTTGAACATTTTATTTCGGGTGCAATCGATGTTAATGTAGCATTCTCAACACCGACGTTTTTGAGATTCCCGATTCTCGCGCAATTTGTCTGCTACGGATTAGCCGCGACATCAGCTAAAACAGCTAGTTGGGCATCATCATTTGCTGCAGGTCGTGGTTGACGTTTCACATGCGGCTGAACACTTCCTATTTCCTTAAATAACGTAACTATCCGGCGAACGGTCCGGACACTTGGATGATGTTGTCCAGGATACCGAGCAGCATACATAGCACACGTCCGTTGGGCATTTTGAACGCAATAGCTATACATCCCACGATATCGACCTTTTCCGCAATTGGTAAACGGTCCATTTTAACACGGGTAATGTATCACGAAGCAAATACCGTCCGCACTGGCGGAATGTTACGTGATACCACGTACTTACACGTTTGTGACTATTACAGCGCCATGTACCACAAAGCGAAAAAAGTGGTCCAACTAAAATATTCATATTTTTTTACGTACTACACGAATATGTAATAAAAAATGAAGCTTCCTATTAAAAAAAAACACAGTTGATATCCGTTTTACCTATGTCAGCGCCATCTAGTGGGTCAACCATAGCGCCATCTGGTTTCCCCCTTCAAGCTTATATATATATATATATATATATATATATATATATATATATATATATATATATATATATATAGGACATGTTCTGAGGCATCAAGGGATCACAAATTTAGTATTGGAGGGCAGCGTGGAGGGTAAAAATCATAGAGGGAGACCAAGAGATGAATACACTAAGCAGATTCAGAAGGATGTAGGTTGCAGTAGGTACTGGGAGGTGAAGAAGCTTGCACAGGATAGAGTAGCATGGAGAGCTGCATCAAACCAGTCTCAGGACTGAAGACCACAACAACACAACATATATATATATATATATATATATATATATATATATATATATATATATATATATATATATAACTCATATATATATATATATATATATATATATATATATATATATATATATATATAGGGTGAGTCACCTAACATTACCGCTGGATATATTTCGTAAACCACATCAAATACTGACGAATCGATTCCACAGACCGAACATGAGGAGAGGGGCTAGTGTAATTGGTTAATACAAACCATAAAAAATTGCACGGAAGTATGTTTTTTAACAGAAACCTACGTTTTTTTAAAATGGAACCCCGTTAGTTTCGTTAGCACATTTGAACATATAAACAAATACGTAATCAGTGCCGTTTGTTGCATTGTAATATGTTAATTTCATCCGGAGATATTGTAACCTAAAGTTGACGCTTGAATACCAATCCTCCGCTGTTCGATCGTGTGTATCGGAGAGCACTGAATTACGTAGGGATCCAAAGGGAACGGTGATGGACCTTAGGTACAGAAGAGACTCGAACAGCAAATTACGCCCACGTGCTAACACCTTTTTATTGGTCTTTTTCACTGACGCACATGTACATTACCATGAGGGGTGAGGTACACGTACACACGTGGTTTCCGTTTTCAATTACGGAGTGGAATAGAGTGTGTCCCGACATGTCAGGCCAATAAATGTTCAATGTGGTGGCCATCATTTGCTGCACACAATTGCAATCCCTTGCGTGATGAATGTCGTACACGCCGCAGTACATCTGGCGTAATGTCGCCGCAGGCTGCCACAATATGTTGTTTCATATCCTCTGGGGTTGTAGGCACATCACGGTACACATTCTCCTTTAACGTACCCGACAGAAAGAAATCCAGAGGTGTAAGATCAGGAGAACGGGCTGGCCAATTTGTGTGTCCTTCACGTCCTATGAAACGCCCGTCGAACATCCTGTCAAGGGTCAGCCTAGTGTTAATTGCGGAATGTGCAGGTGCACCATCATGCTGATACAACATACGTCGACGCGTTTCCAGTGGGACATTTTCGAGCAACGTTGGCAGATCATTCTGTAGAAACGCGATGTGTGTTGCAGCTGTTTGGGCCCCTGCAATGAAGTGAGGACCAATGAGGTGGTCGCCAATGATTCCGCACCATACATTTACAGTCCACGGTCGCTGTCGCTCTACCTGTCTGAGCCAGCGAGGATTGTCCACGGACCAGTAATGCATTTCCGTAGATTCACTGCCCCGTGGTTTGTGAAACCCGCTTCATCGGTAAACAGGTAGAACTGCAACGCATTCTCTGTTAATGCCCATTGACAGAATTGCACTCGATGATTGAAGTCATCACCATGTAATTGCTGATTTAGCGACACATGAAACGGGTGAAAGCGGTGACGATGCAGTATGCGCATGACACTACTTTGTCTCAGTCCACCGGCTCTCGCAATGTCCCGTGTACTTATGTGTGGGTTCATGGCAACAGCAGCTAACACACCAACTGCACCCGCTTCTCCTGTGACGGGCCTGTTACGGACCTGTTTGCGTGCTACGACCATACCTGTTGCATACAGTCGGCGGTAGATGTTTTGCAATGTGCGGCACGTTGGATGCTCTCTGTCCGGGTACCGTTGTGCATACACCCTGCAGGCTTCAGCTGCATTTCGTCGACACTCGCGATAGATGAGTATCATCTCCGCCTTCTCAGAGTTCGAATACACCATGGTCTCAGTTCCTACAACACTACACTACCACAGACGTCTGGTAACACGGTGTACTACAGTTGGTGTGCGTGCGGAAACGAATGCAGAATAACAATAGCAGCAAGCGCTACATGCGGACAGTGCGACAGCTAGACCAAACCACAGCAGTGCACTACAGCCACACTCGTAAACACGGTCGTCATCGTAAACATGTCCCTGCAGATGCTGCTCGCCGACCGTGGCCCGTGTTTGTTACAACACGCAACTGAACGTCGGAGGTTTCAAGCGTCAACGTTAGGTTACAATATCTCCGGATTTAATTAGCATTTTACAATGCAACAAACGGCACTGATTACGTATTTGTTTATATGTTCAGATGTGCTAACAAAACTAACGGGGTTCCATTTAAAAATACGTATATATATATATATATATATATATATATATATATATATATATATATATATATATATACGAAAAACCAGAAAAGCCTACTGAGTAGCACACCGCTCAAAAAGTACTCTTGTGTGTTAAACCTAAGCGATCACCAAGAAAAAATTGAAATATTAAAAATATAGTTATGAATAAATGCATTGTAACTAGTCCACACTTAGGTCTTTCGATGACATTGAAAACAAAAGCCATTACATGCCAGCAGTTGGAAAACTTCCATTCATTCAAAGTGTATCAAAGTCAACCCACATTATTAATTGTCCAGTGAGGAGGACACACATCATGCTCATAATTAAAACGTAAGTAATTGTAATTTTTCCACCAGATGTAAACTGTTAACGAGTGAAAGCAATCTGTATGTTGGGAATACATACACTATTACAACAAAAACACTGGCAATGCCACGAGTCGTATGTAGTGTAACTTGAAGGTAATGTAATGCAAATCTACGTGAAATAGAAGACAGTTACATAATCAATGTGTCATATGACTAAAGTAATTGCATGTTATGGAAATCGACATTTAACATACACAGTTCTACACCAAACACGTAACAAGAGGCTCGTGGGCTGCTTCCTGACCAGCAACCCACTCGAAATGTGCTCATACAAATGAAACCCAAGTAAACACGCAAAAATACAACAAAATTTAAATTGCATACACTTATGAGTAAATGTAGTGTTACCAAGACACGTCTTGGACTTTGAACTACATCAAACCTAAAAATCTTGTCGATGTAATCAAATTTCAAAAGAGCCATACTGGCCATCATATCGCAACACAAACCAGATTATCAATTGAGCAGTGAGGAGCCTGCACAAACTGTCAATAATTAAATCGTAAGTGAACCCTATGCTTATGTTTGCTGTGAGACTGTGACCATGTAACAGCAGTCTACCAATTGGCATTATATCCACTATTACAATTGCAGCACTGGGGATGCCATAGTTCCGTCCAGCAGAATTTGCTTGATGGTAAATGCATACTTATTGAGCCGTGGCTGGCTGGAGTCATGCTTGTCTTGGGTTATACCTCGGTTGCAGTTCTGAGGTTTTATTTCTCCTGCGGTTATCGCGATAATGTTGCTGTCTTTTCCGTAAGTGGCAGCAGCAGCGTGTATCGATACTAGTACTGCTGTACTACCTTTGGCGTGGCTGATATATCTTCCTTTGCAGAGAAAGTTAACCGAAATCTTAAATCTTTATTGATTATTAATAATCAAAAAACGCCTAGTAAATGGGACTCTAGTCTTCCTTGGTTTAATTTTACCTTACATACCGCCAGTCATGAAGCTTTGAGAGCTACGCCCGCCTCCTTCATCCTTTCCTATCCGGTTAATTCCCCTCTTTCGAACTTGTGGGCAATTCAAGATCTAATTCTGGCGGGTGTTAGTCCTCAAGTCATCAAGGAAAACTCGAACCATGCCAGACGTAATATACTCACGGACCATAATAAACAAGCTGTGCGTTACAATCGTAATTGGGGAACCTTTAGGGGGAGGCTAGGAGATCAGGTCTACGTCCGTAATTTCCCCAGTAGGCAGGTGCGTGTCGGGAATCTGAGTAAATTTACTCCTCGTTTTCTGGGGCCTTGTACCATCATGCGTATTTTAGGCCCAGTAAATCTGCTGGTGAAGGATAACTGGTCTGGTAAGCAGTATTGGGTTCACCTTAGCCAAGTTAAGTTCAGGGAGCCCGGGGGTTGAGTCCCCCCCCCCCCCCCCCCCCCGGCATTGAGTTTCAGGGGAGGAGGTTGAGCCGTGGCTGGCTCGAGTCATAGTCATGCTTGTCTTGGGTTAAGCCTTGGTTGCAGTTCTGTGGTTTTATTTCTCCTGCAGTTATCGTGATAATGTTGCTGTCCTTTCTGTGAGTGGCATCAGCAGCTTGTATCGATACTAGTACTGCTGTACTATCTTTGGTGTGGCGTATATAGTTTCTGGCTGGGCGGTGTGTGACCAATCGGTCGGTTGGCGTGGAGCAGCAAGGAAGTCTCCGTCGCGCGTAATCTGGCCGGGGCCGCTGGCGGTGTGCACGCGCGGTTGGAGTGTGAGGTGCTGCTTGCAGGTGCTACGAAGTTCGTCGCCCACCGATCCTGGACATGAAAGTTGAGTCCTCACTTAACTTATTATCGAGCCTCAACTGTTTACATTTCCTCGTTTGATCCTGGTTGTCGCTTTTGGGACATTCCTTCAAGCAACAACGTGTGTGTATTCAAGTCGGCTAAGATTCCAGCTGTCTTCCTGTGGAATTCAACTTAATTTATTCCCTGTTAATGAAGTTGACCAGCGGTATCTTCTGCCTTATGGCCGTTGACATTCCGGTTACCGGACCTGGTCGTTGACGTAATTTTCGGCAGTGTACCGGGTGATCAAAAAGTCAGTATAAATTGGAAAACTGAATAAATCATGGAATAATGTAGATAGAGAGGTACAAATTGACACACATGCTTGGAATGACATGGGGTTTTATTCAAATGGTTCAAATGGCTCTGAGCACTATGGGACTCAACTGCTGAGGTCATTAGTCCCCTAGAACTTAGAACTAGTTAAACCTAACTAACCTAAGGACATCACACACATCCATGCCCGAGGCAGGATTCGAACCTGCGACCGTAGCGGTCTCGCGGTTCCAGACTGCAGCGCCAGAACCGCGCGGCCACTTCGGCCGGCGGGGTTTTATTAGAACCAAAAAAATATAAAAGTTCAAAAAATTTCCGACAGATGGAGCTTCATCTGATCAAAATAGCAATAATTAGCATAACAAAGTAAGACAAAGCAAAGATGATGTTCCTTACAGGAAATGCTCAATATGTCCACCATCATTCCTTAACAATAGCTGTAGTCGAGAAATAATATTGTGAACAGCACTGTAAAGCATGTCCGGAGTTATGGTGAGGCATTGGCGTCGGATGTAGTCTTTCAGCATCCCTAGAGATGTCAGTCGATCACGATACACTTGCGACTTCAGGTAACCCCAAAGCCAATAATCGCACGGACTGAGGTCTGGGGACCTGGGAGGCCAAGCATGATGAAAGTGGCAGCTGAGCACACGATCATCACCAAACGACGCGCGCAAGAGATCTTTGACGCGTCTAGCAATATGGGGTAGAGCGTCATCCTGCATCCTGCATCTAATAAAACCCCATGTCATTCCATGCATGTGGGTCAATTTTTACCTCTCTATCTACATTATTCCGTGGTTTATTAAATTTTCAAATTTATACTGACTTTTTGATCACCCGGTATTTTCCTCGTCGTGTCGTTGCTGTCCAGCGCAGCGTTTAGTTCGACAGCTGAGGTGTTGTTGGTCGTTGTGGGCGCCAATATTCTGTGTGTCGTTGTATTGAAATCTTGTGGTCGTTTTACTGGTTGCGTGGAGCGGAACTGATTTTATTGATTGGTCGGTCGGCTGTCTGTCGTTTGGGTTGCCTTCAGATTAAGAAGTCTTTGGACAGTCTGCCTGTCTCACCTAAACGGGCGTTAGTGTTACAATCTCAGGCCGACCCTTGGAAACTTCTGAGCGCCGTTCCTTGTGTGTTACATAGTAATTTCCCTGTTTGGGTTTTAGTTACCTGGTTGATATGTGGCCTTCAGTCGAGTATCAGTATCTCTTAAATTAATGTTCTTGTCTTGCCCTTAAGGCATGAGGTTGTTATTCTTTTATATGGGGCCTTCAGCCGAATTTTAAATGAGATGTTTTAAGATAAGGTCTTGTGCCTTTTAAATTGAAACTCTTTTCTAGGCCTTAAGCCGTTAAACATATTTTGTTGATAGGTGGCCTTGAGCTGTGTATTAATATCTCTGAAATTAATGTTCTTGTCTTGCCCTTAAGGCACAAGATTGTTATGCTTTTGTATGGGGGCCTTCAGCCGAATTTTGCTTGAAATGTTTTACCATAAGGCCTTCTCCCTTTTGATTGAAACTCTTCTTATTGCTTAATATGCGGCCTCCAGCCAAGTTCCATTAAAATTAAATTGATAAGGCCTTCAGCCTGTTTAGATTGAAGATTTAAAAAATATATTTGGGTGCAACCTCCAGAAGAACCTTGTACTTCAATTTCTTGCTTAGGCCTTGTGTCTTGGATTTTGACTGTGGCCTTCAGCCGATCTAGAGTAAATCAAAGGAGGTCGATTAAAGTTTTGAGTGTTTTGCATCCTTGTTGTAATATTGTGTATTGACAAAGTCTGTGTGTTGAGTGCGACTGACACCAACTTATTTTGGTCCCTTTCCACAACCTAATCCGCCACTGCTAGCCCAGGCATTTCACTTACGTAAACACGAAATGTGTGCATAACCACTGAATGTGTCACATGCAATCAAAATAGCTGCATGTGAAAGAAACGGCATCGTACACTTCAACATATATCGTTACTCGACAAATCTTGTAAAACACTCTACAAATTACTAATCACGTACTAACCCAAGCGTAAACAGATAACCAATACCACGTCCAGTAACAACTGTATCATGGAGCAACAAACTACCAGTGAAAGTTGCCAAGTGGCACGTACTTAGTCAAACTAAAACAGCTATGAAAAAAACAGGAACGCGGCACGAAATATAGAGTGGACGGAAGTAGGAGTGAAGAAGGGATAATATAAGAGTTATTGTAACCATACAGGCACAGGATAGCTTGCAATAGACACCCAACAACCTACAGTTACAAATGGTGCACCACTAACGTGAGAACAAGCAGAGACCTGAACCATTCCGACACTTATCAAGCAACTATAGGCAAGTGTTGAAACGTCCTCCCTATCCATACGCCAAATATACACGAAAACACCGAATTCACTGACTCACTGTTTTTAATGCGAAACAGGTTGATTTGATCCCCATGTATATCACATCAGTTGCCAGCGTTACTGGATACGCAGATAATCTGCAAAGCAACATAAATACAGCGAACACTAGAGTTCACAGCTCTAATAACAACCGTAAATGAATGTTGGAAATACTTGAAACTTACGTATCCTCACTCCAACCATCAACTGTCGACTGACTCGAGAACCATTCAAATACGACATCCAAAGACATGTCTCAGCGAATACTCAAAGCAGCCAGTCTACATCGAACAGACGATGTACGAGTACCTCACACTCGAAACCAAACCCATGTTAAAGCAATATCGTACCTGAAATACTTGGGTAAAAATGTTGAAGCCCAATAATAGGGGCGTAGTCAAACAAATACTGTAAAATACACTCCTGGAAATGGAAAAAAGAACACATTGACACCGGTGTGTCAGACCCACCATACTTGCTCCGGACACTGCGAGAGGGCTGTACAAGCAATGATCACACGCACGGCACAGCGGACACACCAGCAACCGCGGTGTTGGCCGTCGAATGGCGCTAGCTGCGCAGCATTTGTGCACCGCCGCCGTCAGTGTCAGCCAGTTTGCCGTGGCATACGGAGCTCCATCGCAGTCTTTAACACTGGTAGCATGCCGCGACAGCGTGGACGTGAACCGTATGTGCAGTTGACGGACTTTGAGCGAGGGCGTATAGTGGGCATGCGGGAGGCCGGGTGGACGTACCGCCGAATTGCTCAACACGTGGGGCGTGAGGTCTCCACAGTACATCGATGTTGTCGCCAGTGGTCGGCGGAAGGTGCACGTGCCCGTCGACCTGGGACCGGACCGCAGCGACGCACGGATGCACGCCAAGACCGTAGGATCCTACGCAGTGCCGTAGGGGACCGCACCGCCACTTCCCAGCAAATTAGGGACACTGTTGCTCCTGGGGTATCGGCGAGGACCATGCGCAACCGTCTCCATGAAGCTGGGCTACGGTCCCGCACACCGTTAGGCCGTCTTCCGCTCACGCCCCAACATCGTGCAGCCCGCCTCCAGTGGTGTCGCGACAGGCGTGAATGGAGGGACGAATGGAGACGTGTCGTCTTCAGCGATGAGAGTCGCTTCTGCCTTGGTGCCAATGATGGTCGTATGCGTGTTTGGCGCCGTGCAGGTGAGCGCCACAATCAGGACTGCATACGACCGAGGCACACAGGGCCAACACCCGGCATCGTGGTGTGGGGAGCGATCTCCTACACTGGCCGTACACCACTGGTGATCGTCGAGGGGACACTGAATAGTGCACGGTATATCCAAACCGTCATCGAACCCATCGTTCTACCATTCCTAGACCGGCAAGGGAACTTGCTGTTCCAACAGGACAATGCACGTCCGCATGTATCCCGTGCCACCCAACGTGCTGTAGAAGGTGTAAGTCAACTACCCTGGCCAGCAAGATCTCCGGATCTGTCCCCCATTGAGCATGTTTGGGACTGGATGAAGCGTCGTCTCACGCGGTCTGCACGTCCAGCACGAACGCTGGTCCAACTGAGGCGCCAGGTGGAAATGGCATGGCAAGCCGTTCCACAGGACTACATCCAGCATCTCTACGATCGTCTCCATGGGAGAATGGCAGCCTGCATTGCTGCGAAAGGTGGATATACACTGTACTAGTGCCGACATTGTGCATGCTCTGTTGCCTGTGTCTATGTGCCTGTGGTTCTGTCAGTGTGATCATGTGATGTATCTGACCCCAGGAATGTGTCAATAAAGTTTCCCCTTCCTGGGACAATGAATTCACGGTGTTCTTATTTCAATTTCCAGGAGTGTAGTAAGTGGAAACTCGTAGTGGTTCACATGAAACCCTGTGGGTCAATACATCAAGACTAGAGTGTCTGTACAATATTAATAAAAATGTTTTACTAGGTCAAGGTAATTCTAACATACCATTATGAGTTCCCCTTTTGCTAACTAGATTATGTATTACCTCACGAACTATGTAGCAACTATCGTGTTCAGTTCCTTATAATTTCAACCTTCGTGTCCGACGTTATCACTGTTTCCCGTTAGGTACCCATGTGATCTTGTTTTATGTTGTAGAGTGTAAAATTATAAACCCAATGAATATCTGTATGTGGGTAGAATTATCTTTCGCTAATATTTTTCGAGTCTTAAAAATGTTTTTGCAGCCATGCATCTCTGACACAATACTGGTCACCGCCCCGTATCTCCGTTCATTGCGTGCCTCAAATGAAGTAGATTGCAGGAATAAAACTTTCCCGCTCTCTCCGGGTGTTAGCGTAGATTAAATGATTCTTTTTCCATGTGTCATCAAATAAACCCTATTGCAACCTCCGTTACGCTAGCTTTTACCACATGTTACTTAAACGCAAGATATCCATTTCTCCATTGTGCAAAATCGTTAACTGTCTTGTTTCTTGACTGCATCTAAATATGTTAAGTCATCCTTTAGTACAAGCATGGCCGGTAATCAGGGAGACGTAAACGAAAGTCCATGATAACCACTAAGCAATGAGCGAAGGCACAATAATTTATCAGGACATAAAAATGTTTATTAAACAGCCACCTTTTATCTGGCGTTTCTGCTCAGGATTTTTTCTATTGAACACTTTAAAACCAAACAGACTCCTTTTAACTGGCGTCCCTGCCAAGAATGTTTATTCATATTAAAACGGCATCTTTTAGCTGAAGGCCCTGCCCAGAATCTCTTTTGTTTACAAGGTAGAGGTGAAATATTTTCAACAAACAACCTTCAAGGTGGCATCAGCTATCGTGAATATTATCCTGTGTTTGTCAATAACTTACTTTTTCTTCTGCTGTCCTGTTTAACAGACGTAGAGTTCCCGTGAACTTGATATGCTACCATACAACTATGTACATTAGCTCTAGATAACGCTGGTAAATTTGGAACTATTTTCACGTATATACCGGTCAAACGAAGTGGATGAAGGAATGAAGGACATTTGAAGTTTAACGTTTTGCAGATAGGCAGCGAAAGCTTGGATTCTATAAGAGCAGAATAAGCCTATACTTCGTCATGCATGTACCAAATATGCAGACGTTGCTTAATGCGAAAATCCCAAAGAGATCCTGGAACACGTCATATTCCTTATTCATTAAAAACTACTGTGCTTCTACAAAAGTATCCAATAATTTTTATGAAAATTACCAGTTTCCTAACTAGGATGACGTTTACGAACAATGCACACCGGCTTATAATAACAGATTCGCTCAAATAAAAGTACAGCAGTCAGTCGCAAAATCCGTAATTTATTCAGATCTAGGTTTCAGCTGTAACTTAGCCATCATAGGTCCAACGTAGGACAAAATGAAAATTTGCCATTTCATCATATGTTATGCTATAGTACGTTGAGACCTATAGTTAGTTAGTTACTTAGTTGGTTACGTTTTCCATCGATCAGTCGCACGGTACGGCAGCCGTTATGATGTGGAACGTGTCAAGTGCACAAGCAGTGCACATATGAAACAAGATGTTTTAATGTATGTACAGGGTGTTTCAAAAATGACCGGTATATTTGAAACGGCAATAAAAACTAAACGAGCAGCGATAGAAATACACCGTTTGTTGCAATATGCTTGGGACAACAGTACATTTTCAGGCAGACAAACTTTCGAAATTACAGTAGTTACAATTTTCAACAACAGATGGCGCTGCGGTCTGGGAAACTCTATATTACGATATTTTCCACATATCCACCATGCGTAGCAATAATATGGCGTAGTCTCTGAATGAAATTACCCGAAACCTTTGACAACGTGTCTGGCGGAATGGCTTCACATGCAGATGAGATGTACTGCTTCAGCTGTTCAATTGTTTCTGGATTCTGGCGGTACACCTGGTCTTTCAAGAAGTCACAGGGGTTCATGTCTGGCGAATAGGGAGGCCAATCCACGCCGCCTCCTGTATGTTTCGGATAGCCCAAAGCAATCACACGATCATCGAAATATTCATTCAGGAAATTAAAGACGTCGGCCGTGCGATGTGGCCGGACACCATCGTGCATAAACCACGAGGTGTTCGCAGTGTCGTCTAAGGCAGTTTGTACCGCCACAAATTCACGAAGAATGTCCAGATAGCGTGATGCAGTAATCGTTTCGGATCGGAAAAGTGGGCCAATGATTCCTTTGGAAGACATGGCGGCCCAGACCAGTACTTTTTGAGGATGCAGGGACGATGGGACTGCAACATGGGGCTTTTCAGTTCCCCATATGCGCCAGTTCTGTTTATTGACGAAGCCGTCCAGGTAAAAATAAGCTTCGTCAGTAAACCAAATGCTGCCCACATGCATATCGCCGTCATCAATCCTGTGCACTATATCGTTAGCGAATGTCTCTCGTGCAGCAATGGTAGCGGCGCTGAGGGGTTGCCGCGTTTGAATTTTGTATGGATAGAGGTGTAAACTCTGGCGCATGAGACGATACGTGGACGTTGGCGTCATTTGGACCGCAGCTGCAACACGGCGAACGGAAACCCGAGGCCGCTGTTGGATCACCTGCTGCACTAGCTGCGCGTTGCCCTCTGTGGTTGCCGTACGCGGTCGCCCTACCTTTCCAGCACGTTCATCCGTCACGTTCCCAGTCCGTTGAAATTTTTCAGACAGATCCTTTATTGTATCGCTTTTCGGTCCTTTGGTTACATTAAACCTGCGTTGAAAACTTCGTCTTGTTGCAACAACACTGTGTTCTAGGCGGTGGAATTCCAACACCAGAAAAATCCTCTGTTCTAAGGAATAAACCATGTTGTCTACAGCACACTTGCACGTTGTGAACAGCACACGCTTACAGCAGAAAGACGACATACAGAATGGCGCACCCACAGACTGCGTTGTCTTCTATATCTTTCACATCACTTGCAGCGCCATCTGTTGTTGAAAATTGTAACTACTGTAATTTCGAAAGTTTGTCCGCCTGAAAATGTACTGTTGTCCCAAGCATATTGCAACAAACGGTGTATTTCTATCGCTGCTCGTTTAGTTTTTATTGCCGTTTCAAATATACCGGTCATTTTTGAAACACCCTGTATATTACAATACAGAGTTAAAGATTAATATTTCTATTATTTATCCCATTCCCTTAAATGGCACTAAATACATATAGTATATTTATAGATTTATTTATTCCTGTTCAAGGATGCATCAATGGTATAGAAGGAGTCGTCAAGGAGGTATGACGTCAATGTATTTTTGAAGCTATTACTGCTGTCTGCCGGACATTTTATTTCCTATGGTAATTTGTCGAAAATTTTTATACCCCCATATTTTATCCCTTTCCGTGTCAAAGATAGGGTGAGTAAAGGATAGTGTAAGTCATCCTTTTTCCTGGCATTATAATCATGAATGGCCGGTCGAAGTCCGTTACAAGTTTTCCGAATTGTTTCTGACAAGCCGGCCATGGTGGCCGAGCGGTTCTAGGCGCTACAGTCTGGAACCGCACGACCGCTACGGTCGCAGGTTGGAATCCTGCCTCGGGCATGGATGTGTGTCATGTCCTTAGGTTAGTTAGGTTTAAGTAGTTCTAAGTTCTAGGGGACTGATGACCTCAGAAGTTAAGTCCCATAGTGCTGAGAGCAATTTGAACCATTTATAATCATGAATGTCACTGTTGTTTTTAAACTGGTCCATGCTGTTGTAAGAATTCCCAATCTTTTAAAAAGATGCCTACAAGATGTGCGACTATGAACCCCACACATCATTCTAACCACTCATATGACTCCTTGGTAATGCACCGATGATGGCTATGCTGTAGTCGAAATCTAGATTTGCAATAGGTTACGGATTTTGTGATTGACTGGTGTCCTTTCAGCATAAATATTCAATTGTCTATGTGTACACAGGCATTCAATGGATTACAACCCAGTTAAGAAACTGGCAATTAATTGGGTTTTTTTTGGGGCATGTATATCAAGACTGTTTACTTCTGGTTTCGTGTACTTTTAAAAGCGCCAACTGCGTAATTAATTACAATATATCTCGTACAAAGTAGGACATGATGGTATATACGGGCATAACATGGCCATCAAACGCTTATTGGAGATTCAGAACACGCCTAGAGACTTTTTGTTCCCCATATATCATCCATTCGGCCAGCCAGCTGATACGTGATCGGAGTATATTATTACACAAATTAAGTTCTAATACAGGTCTCACATCTGTTCAAAAACGCTCGTGTCCTCCTACCATCCACCCGTGCCCCTCCCCCGCCACGCGCCCCCTCCCCCCCCCCCCCCCCCACGCACACGTGCTTACGTATCTTAAACCTAGAGTAAACAACTTCAAACATTGTATCATTAGTTGCCCAGTGACTGAAACGATGAATACGTCTTTGACGCAAATTTGTCGAAAAATAACATGGTGGTACCGTGGCTGTGTAAAAATGCATGCAAGTTTCTTCAGTAAAGTAAAACCAGCAAACGGCCGCTCTTATTAATGATACATAGCACTGTTAGCGGCTTTAAAAGATACAGTGTCATCGCCAGACGGCTGTTTACGTCCGAAATTACAGTTAGCTTAGGACATTCGGCGATGAGCCAAAACATTATGACAATCTGCTTAACAGTTGGTTTGTCCGTCTTTGAAACGAAGTACATCACTGATTCTGCGCATCACGGATCCGACAGTTTGTTAATGTGCATTAGACGTCTACTCACAGGTCATGTAATTCGCGTAAATGACGATTATTTATTTCTCTTTCGATCTGCCAGATACATTTTACAAAGAACAGGTAAGATTAATATGAATCACAACAAACGTTTGGAACTTACAATGTGGAAAAAAATTATATCAGTTATTACATTACAATTATGTCAGGGAAACTACATTATTACATTAAATGGAACAGAAATCACATAAATTGAAGACAGTTACACAGTAACATTAAGATTATGGCGCCATTTCCTGGCATTGTCCGTTAAGTTGTGGAGCGACATCAGAGAGCCGTCTCTGAAACCATGAATGTTACAAACCACAAGATGGTCCATTGTTTGTACCTCGTCACTGTCACAACACGAAGCGTCTGTATAGCCCCATTTGGTTGTTTGCTGTCTGCATCTTCCAACTCCCGTGCGAAACCTGCTTAGAGCCGACCAGTGTTTCCTGTTGAGACTGAAGCCTTCAACCCTTTTGGTTGGGTCGTGGATTAGGCGAAGGTTTTCCACGACGCCTATTCTCAGACCCTGCCGTGCATTCTTCCATTCAGCATCGAGGCCCTCTGTGCCCAAATGTTCTGCTCCAGACGATAGGTTTCCTGGACTTGAGTGTTGTGGGGTCCTCTCATGTCGGCATGTTTGCTTCAATTTTTTGTACTATGTCCTGGGTTGCTTTCCCTCTACGTATGGAAGCAGGAGCGATGTTTGCCAGCACCGGAAACCACTCGACGGGGGTTGGCCTGAGAGTGCTGGTGACGGTTCTCAGAGTGGCATTTAGCTGTACGTCCACTTTTTTGGCGTGCGGGCTTCTGCTCCAGACTGGGGCACAGTATTCTGCAGCGCTGTACACCAGTGCCAGTGCAGCAGTTTGTAGAGTGGCAGCATCACCACCCCAAGTGGTGCCTGTCAGTCTGTTGAGCAGGTTATTTCTTTTGGGCAGTATCAGTTAGGTGTTGTCTGAAAGTCATGCTGCGATCTAGCTTAATACCGAGATATTTTGGGAAATTCACGTGGCTGACAGCTTTACCATTTATACCAAGGCGCAGTTCCCTTCTCGCTCCCTTGTTGTTTAGATGCATGACTGTGCTTACTGTTTTTGTCACATTGATTTTTAGATGCCATGTGTCATAGTATTTTTATAGTGTAGCTAGATCTTCACTTAGTGTTGATTCCAGGTTTTCAAACGAGTGAGCTGGTTGGTCCTCGTCCTGCCCCTGGATTACTATTCAAGGTGTGAATAGTAATACAAAATTGTTAACGCTTTCGTGGCCACTTGTTGACAAACTGCTTCTGTCTCGGGTTCTTCGGCCGACGTTCATCTAATGATTTTTCTGACGTTTCGCCAGCACGAGTGGCTGGCATTGTCAAAGCTTCACCCTCCATTGCCGGTGGTGAACTGGAGGCGAGCTCGCGGCCGCAGACTATATGTATCTGGCGCGCCAACGTCCGAGGGCTTCTCCGCGGTCATTTCCGGTGCGGTTCTCCTCTTGCTACCTGCGACGGTCGTTCGCTGCAGTACGGGAAGCCAGGATCCGTTTACCTTAAGGCTTTCCTCTTTCTTGTTGAAACTGTTCGCGTGTTTTTGGATTTCTACAGTTTCTCTGAACAAGCGCGTGTGATAGTGCTTCTCTACAGCCAGAACTTCCGTGTCGGCGAATTTTATTACGTGGTCGGTATCATTCAGTGCGTGGTCTGCCACGGCCGATTTCTCCACCTGCCCCAACCTGCAATGTCGCTTATGCTCTTTGATCCTGGTGTTAATCAACTAAGTAGCAGAATGCATCGAGACGACTGGGACAAGATCGACAGCATCACTCACAGGAGCATGCAGAACGAACTAGAGCGCTGCACCGAGCGGCAAAAGAAACAGTTTGAAAGATGCCGGAAGCAGACCGACAAGGCGATTCCCGACATGTCACACACAGTGGTCAACCTCACTGAACGACAATTGACCGAAGAGGAAGTGTCTGTTCTTCAAAAAGGAGGGAATTTCGCTATCATCCCGAGAACTATACCTATGGAGGACATCATTGCCAACACCGCAGCAGCCATTCGGACCCTTCCTTGTGAAAGGGCAGAGGAAATACGCACTGAAACAGCCAGGATACTGCGCCGAGCAAAACCACCAGCTTGCAACCTGAAGAAAGAAGAGGTACAAGCCATTGAGAATCTCAACGCCGACAAGAGTATATTGGTACTGCCTGCCGATAAGGGGAATGCGACCGTCGTAATGAAACCAAAGATTATGAGCAAAACATCCGAGACCTATTTGATCCGACGACGTACCGAAAACTAAGCGCAGATCCGACGCAGAGTATCACTCGGAATACGAATCGATTAATCGAGGCGTCTTCTCTGCCGGCGGACATACAGAGAAACCTGCGCAACACAGAAGCCCTACCACCTCGGCTGTATGGATAACCCAAGATCTATAATAACAACGTCCCACTGAGACCGATCGTTAGCGCTCCTGGCTCACCAACGTATAAACTGGCGAAACACTTGGCCTCTCTGCTCCAGCTACACGTGGGGAAGACCGACACATACATTAAGGACTCAGGACATTTCATTGAGAAGCTGAAGAAACTGAAACTTGCGCCAAACGACATCCTGGTCAGTTTTGATGTTGTTTCGTTATTTACAAAAGTGCCACTCAGTGACGCTCTGGAGCACATCGGTTGCATGTTCCCGCAAGACATCAAAAAGCTCTTCCATGCATGTCTCACCACGAGCTATTTCACGTGGAATGGCGATTTCTATGAACAGCTGGAAGGCGTCGCCATGGGTAGTCCTCTCAGTCCAGTGGTGGCCAACTTCTTAATGGAACAATTCGAAGCACAGGCACTGGACTCGGTGACTTGCAAACCTAAGGTGTGGTACAGGTACGTCGATGATACCTTCGTGGTGTGGAGCCATGGTGAAGAACAGCTCGGTGAATTCCTGAGACACTTGAACAGCCTCCATGCCAACATAACATTTACCATGGAAGTAGAAAAGGACAAGAAACTGCCATTTCTAGATGTGCTGGTCACAAGGGACGGCGAAAACCTGGGACACAGCGTGTATCGAAAACAGACACACACGGACCGATACCTGCACAAACTGTCAAACCACCACCCGAGCCAGAAAAGAGGCATGATTAGTACGCTCGTAACGAGAGCAGGACGAATATGTGAGCCTCAACACCTCAAACGAGAAATGCAACACCTGGAAACTGTTCTGAGGAGCAATGGGTACTCCACAAATTACATTAGAAGTGTAACAGAGCCAAACACTCGGCGAAGTAAGGAACCAGAAAAAAAATGTCGGGTACGGCCTTTCTGCGATACATTCCCAGAGTGACGGACAGAATCGGCCGTATATTGCGCAAACACGGCGTAAAGACGATTTTCAAACCGACAAGGAAGATCAAAGAGTGTCTTAGATCGGCGAAGGAGAAAAGAGACCCACTTGCAATGTCGGGAATATACCGTATACCATGCACATGCGGAAAAGTTTATGTCGGAATGACTGGACGATCAATTAACACAAGGATCAAAGAACATAAGCGACATTGCAGGTTGGGGCAGGTGGAGAAATCGGCCGTGGCAGAGCACGCACTGAATGAGACCGACCACGTAATAAAATTCGCCGACACGGAAGTTCTGGCTGTAGAGAAGCACTATCACACGCGCTTGTTCAGAGAAGCTGTAGAAATCCAAAAACACGCGAACAGTTTCAACAAGAAAGAGGAAAGCCTTAAGGTAAACGGATCCTGGCTTCCCGTACTGCAGCGAACGACCGTCGCAGGTAGCAAGAGGAGAACCGCACCGGAAATGACCGCGGAGAAGCCCTCGGACGTTGGCGCGCCAGGTACATATAGTCTGCGGCCGCGAGCTCGCCTCCAGTTCACCACCGGCAATGGAGGGTGAAGCTGTGACAATGCCAGCCACTCGTGGTGGCGAAACATCAGAAAAATCATGTGAATAGTAAACTGAACGCCAGCACCTAGCGATGGCCGAACGCCTCTGTACCTCCCGGCCTAGCCAGATACGCAAGAAGAAGACGTAAATGACGACGATTTGTGTACACGGTGATGGCGTCCTATAGCGACCCAGATGGGCTACGTAGGATTTATGTCAGGCGAATTCGGTCTCCAAAACAACAACCCGAGTTCACTATGGTGTTTCTCAAACCATTGTAGCACGGTCCTGGCTCCGAGACAGGGACAATTATACTGCTAAAACATGGTATCGCCGCCAGAGAAGACTTCAAGCGTGAGGGGATGCAGGTGGTTCGCAGCTGTCAGCGTGTCTTCGATTACTACCACAGGCCCCATGTAAGCGAAGAAGAACGTCTCCCATAGCATAACACTGCTCCCACCAGCCTGCGTCCATGGCGAGCTGCCCGTTTCGAGCCTCCGTTCACATCGACGACGACGTTTGTGGAGACGACCATCACCCAGTGTAGCAAAAATGTGATTCACCCGAAGAGACGACACGTCTCCAGTGGTCGACGGTGGAGTCACGATGTTCCTGTGCGCACTACAATCGTAACTGACGATGTCGTTAGACCAACGTGTGAACACGTAGAGGAGGTGGTATGCTGTGGAGCTCCATGTTCAACAATGTGAGATGAACGGTGTGCTCCGAAACACACGAGCGTGTACCAGGATTGTGCTCTTTCGGCAGAGATGCCACAGATCACCATATGTCCTACTTTACAGAACACACAAACTTCCGGATCCTACATTCTGTGAAGAGTCGTGATCGTCCAACTATTCAGCGCCTCGTGGTAGTTTCACTGTCCTACCTGTTTCCGTAGACGCTCATGACAGTAGCTCTAGAACATTTGACTAGCTTAGCTGTTTTCGATATATTCCTTCACAGGCTCTGCCTCATAATAGTCTGCCCTATGTCAAAGTCGCTGATCACAATGGATTTCTCTATCTTAAGCCCATATCCTCCCTAGGGTGACCCCTTGTCCAAGTCTACATATTTTTGTTACCGCGTCACGCGCCCGCAACGTCAATAGCAGGCATCAAACGTCGCGTTGGGTTCAAATGGCTCTGAGCACTATGGGACTTAACTTCTGAGCTCATCAGTCCCCTAGAACTTAGAAACTACTTAAACCTAACTAACCTAAGAACATCACACACATCCATGCCCGAGGCAGGATTCGAACCTGCGACCGTAGCAGGCGAACGGTTCCGGACTGAAGCGCCTAGAACCGCACAGAACCAGCGGCCGGTTGGACAGTGGTCATAATGTTTTGGCTGATAGGTGTACATGCGATGTTGGCTATTTTCGATGTGGCGACAGTTCGTCGAGGTCATGGTCGCTAACCAACAGGTCTGCTATACTGTAATCGGACCTAATTAGGCACCAGACGAACATACGTAAATATTTCGTCATCCCGGTACCTAAGTATCTTCCTGTATACTCCTTACTGCCCGTATCTTCAAAAAGTTTAGAAAAGTATGGGACCTACCTTACACTTATGTGAAGTATGAACTCTTCAAAAGCAGCCTACACCGCTATTGGTTCAAATTGCTCTGAGCACTATGGGACTTAACTTCTGAGCTCATCAGTCCCCTAGAACATAGAAACTACTTAAACCTAACTAACCTAAGAACATCACACACATCCATGCCTGAGGCAGGATTCGAACCTGCGACTGTAGCAGGCGAACGGTTCCAGACTGAAGCGTCTAGAACCGCACAGCCACAGCGGCCGGTTGGACAGTGGTCATAATGTTTTGGCTGATAGGTGTACATGCGATGTTGGCTATTTTCGTTGTGGCGACAGTTCGTCGAGGTCATGGTCGCTAACCAACAGGTCTGCTTTACTGGAATCGGACCTAATTAGGCACCAGACGAACATACGTAAATATTTCGTCATCCCGGTACCTAAGTATCTTCCTGTATACTCCTTACTGCCCGTATCTTCAAAAAGTTTAGAAAAATATGGGACCTACCTTACATTTAGGTGAAGTATGAACTCTTCAAAAGCAGTCTACACCGCTACTAAAAGACAGCAGAATTTCTATGTACGAACATAAGAAAACTGAGTCAGCTCTCAAGTTGTTTGGAACGTTAAAATTCACTGTCAGGTCTATACACGGTGAAATAATACTTTGCTTGCAACGTTTATTGCTGCAGGGTAAGGAAATTGCCTCACAATGAAAAATATGGAACATTGCTTGTAATTTTATACTAGATCTACAACTTTGCTTCCGCCGTTTTCTCTCGACGTTCGGGGCTTTATTGTGAAAAACTTACAAAAAAAAATATGATTCATAGTATTGCCCATCGCTGGCCACTACATTTTCCTCCCATCTTTCGGGTAGCATACGAATCCCGTGGTGGAAGAACTGGGCGTCTTTTGTGTGGATCCATGAATCGATTCAATTTTGCACTTGTTCGTATGATCGGAAGTACCGGTCAGCCAGACTGTATTCGACTGATCGAAAAAGATGGCAATCAGAGAGATCAACGCATGGAGAATACAGCGGGAGGGATAGGACTTCTCATTGCAACGTTTCCATGTATATTTTGGCGGGTTTTGCGACATGGCATCGAGCATTGACCTGCTGCAAAATTACCTTTACGTGTCTGTCGCTGTATTGTGGCCGTTTGTGTTTCAGTGCTGGGCTGGAACGCATCAATTGCTTTCGATAATGATGTCGTGTGACTTTCTTCGTCTGTTGCAGTAGCTACGAAAACGTTCTGTCTTCCACCGACATGCCCGTCTTCGACGTCAAAGTCATCGTTCTTAAAGCGTTGCAAACATTCTCTGCACGTTCTTCCACTAAAAGTTCCCTCACCATTGGTCTTACCCAGCCTTTTAAGAGCCATAGCCGCAGATTTCTTCATGTTAAAGCAGAAAATTAAAGCTTCCCGCAAATGGCGAGAAATGTGTAGGTACTGTGACGTACTTAATCGAGAATAACCTTATGATGCAGTCACAAATCGACTAATATTTGTATGGCATTTTGTTTAAAGATGTTTAAGCTTATTGTATTACACCTATGACCATCCACCCGAACCCCACTTGCTGCTACTGCCGTCTATTGCAAAACGGCGGAAGCAAAAGTTGTAGACCTAATACATGAACAGCCATCTGACACCATTTGTTCTTAATTAATAGTACTATTAACAGTGGATAATTGCTGATTTTACTTTATTGTAAGGACTAACCAGTATTATGCGTTTGTGTTTCGTCATGTCATTAGTGCTAATGAAGTCTTCACTTTAGTTGGTAATTACTGGTCTCAGTTCACTAGAGCTGTAATAAACAATTGTTTCTTGCGACCGCTGAAGACAGCCAGTGATGACGCGGTTGTTGTCCTCTTCTAAGCCCCCCTCTAGTATAGGCGAAGTTGTCGTCCAAAACTTGCTTGTGACTTCGCGACAAACTTTTATTTATATGCTAAGCCGAACCACTGTCTTATCAAATGTTGGGGTCTCTTTGTAATTGTGCCGTCCCTTACCATTGCCATGACAAATGAGGTTAAAGTGGTTGTACTTCGCATCTGCACAGACTGGAGTAGGTGGGTGTGTGGAACCTGACTTTTCGTTCACCCACCGCGCACTTCTTTGGAACCACACGGGCAACTTCATGTTCGTTTTAACCCACAGTGCCCTTCAAACATGACAATGTTGTCATTTTACCGTGACGTAATTCTGCCAGTGGTGCCGCTATTGGAGCCACCAAGCAAATTCCCAGTCATGTTGACTACACGGTTCTTTAACAACTTCGGCGCAAAATGCAAGTGGTACAGGATTTTGACTTTCCTTTGTTTAGCACATTTAAATCTTTCCTGTACGAAAGGGAAAACAAAACACCTGCGAGTTACGGATAAGTTATAAAACTCTGTTCAGAAATGTGGCGTGTATGTCAAAGTGTTCAAGTAAACTTATGCAAGCTCTGTGTCACACTTGCCCTTCTCCCGACGTAGCGAATGTTCAGAGAACTTAGATCAACGCAGTCTAGTAATGCAGCCGTTGATATTTCAAGGCACAGATGTCCATGACAACGTAAAAGACCGGTAAGTGAGAGTACATCAACATAAAACAAAAAAGATGGCAGAAAGATAACGCACCTCGTAAAAACTAGCGCCACCACACAACCGATAGTGGAATATTAATTATCAACGAAGGGGGAAGTAACACTAACTCTGCCCTCTCTGCCCCTATAGTTTGAACAAGGCAGGAGAAAAGCCCTAGGCACAGTTTAAGCAAAAACTTCTGTCTTCCTTAATAATATCACTTGATTCTTTACCTAAAGAAAAATGTTCAAATGTGTGCGAATTCCTAAGGGACCAAACTGCTGAAATCATTGGTCCCTAGACTTACACACTACTGCCGCGCAGGATTAGCCGAGAGGTCCAAGGCGCTCCATTCATGGACTGTGCGGCTGGTCCCGGCGGAGGTTCGAGTCCTCCCTCAGGCATGGGTGCGTGTGTTTGTCCTTAGGATAATTTAGGTTAAGTAGTGTGTAAGCTTAGGGACTGATGACCTTAGCAGTTAAGTCCCATAAGATTTCTCACACATTTGAACATTTGAACTTACACACTACTTAAACTAACTTATGCTACGAACCACACACACACACACATGCCGGGGTAGGACTCTAAACTCCGACGGGAAGGGCCGCGCAATCCGTGCAGTGGCGCCTCAAACCACGTGGCCACTTCGCGCGGCTGGTTTGACTCAACAGCTTCATTAGTAACTGTATCCCGGTAACCGGAAGTGCACGCCAGAATCTTTGTACTGTTATATTCCATCGGTAACCGGTACCGTGACAATGTTTTGCAATAGCAGATTTACTCCGCTGTTGAAAGCACCGTTGTTTTATGGGCGTGAAGGTCTGACCGATGTATGACGTGCGGTAACTGCGTGGCCTTACGAGACTTAATCTTGGCGGTTTGGAAAAACACGCGTCACGCCATGTTACCTCAGAACATGACCAGTTCTGTTGGAAATACTACCTGCGTAAGGCAAGAAAACTGTAGAGTTAGAACCCACTACTCACTCGATTATCGGCTGGACGGTCGCGGAAAGCGCATCGCAAAATGGTTCAAATGGCTCTGAGCACTATGGGACTCAACTGCTGTGGTCATAAGTCCCCTAGAACTTAGAACTACTTAAACCTAACTAACCTAAGGACAGCACACAACACCCAGCCATCACGAGGCAGAGAAAATCCCTGACCCCGCCGGGAATCGAACCCGGGAACCCGGGCGTGGGAAGCGAGAACGCTACCGCACAAAGCGCATCGCATTTGCCTTTGAGTACACCGATTCTGGCGAATGGAAACTGCAAGGTAAAATAACTCAGTTTACAGACTTGCATGACCTATGGTGTGTTACCTTTCGCCAGAGGGGGTGTAGTGAGAGACAGATTAGACGTGCGGAGTGTGTTGTAGCTGGCCGCGGTGGCCGAGCGGTTCTAGGCGCTTCAGCCCGGAACCGCGCGACTGCTACGTTCGCGGGTTCGAATCCTGCCTCGGGCATGGATGTGTGTGATGTCTTTAGGTTAGTTAAGTTAAAGTAGTTCTCAGTTCTAGGGGACTGATGACCTCAGATGTTAAGTCCCATAGTGCTCAAAGCCATTTGAACAATTTTTGATTCTGTTGTATAGTTAGGTATCGACACCTTAGGAAGAGAGGAAAGTGTTTCATCAGTTTAGTTTTCTGCGTAAGCCACACGTCCAGACGAATTCTCGGCCGAGCTCTAACAAGACGGAATGGATTTAGTAGGTCTCGAATGCGAAATGCGTGTCGTAACACATGTTAACGTTCCCGCAGCCGCACGCGGGCTGAGCCCCTCCCTTCCGCTCGTTATGACAGGATATATAATGGTGCCGGAACTTCCCAGGGGTCGTAAATTGGTTGTTGGACAGCGCGGGTCCGCAGAAGCCGAAACGCATAATTCCGTCCCTGGGCGGGCAGCATGGCCGCGCAGTACGCGCTCTCGCGCCTAATTTAGCAGTCGGGACACCCAGGGCGCTTTAATTACCCCACACATTCTAACTCCCGCATTGCGGCTGCGTGAATCTCAAGGCGTTAGTGGTTTGCCTCGCTGCTGGCGCTAGTGTAGCACCCGCTGTGTAGGCAGTCATAAAAGCCGAAATTACGAAGTGGTTAACCCCTCCTGTGTTAGTACACCGTGAGAAAACCAAATGGTCCTGTGGCTATCACCTTGATAGATGGTTCAGGTTGGTACCTCTTAGACACAGAACTCCTCCTTGTTTCCACAGTCAAAATATTTAAACTTTCCACCTGGTGGCATGTGTGAATGCAGTTTAATGATAAGCTGAGATTAGGAATAAATGTGTCTCTGACTGCAAAATGCAGTCCTTCGTTTTTGTGACATCCGTTAGTTAATCCTTGTAGAATATGTAATGCCTCTGATGACTATCAGTTACGGGGTAATACGTTTCTGACTGTCGCATAACTTCTTTCAGCGAAATAGATTACCCACATGTCGAAATCAGCTAAAATACTGTGAACTGGATATATTTATTATGCTGTTGATTTTAGGAATTGTTTTTCATCCCGTTATGTTCTGACACGCTAACAACAAACCTGATTTTCGCCTATGACCATGTCGCCAATGTAGATAGAACAGTTTTTTTTTATTACGTTTCGGTGCCTTGTTTTATCATAATGTTTTGACTATCCTGGGCGTCAAGAAATGCGCTACAGTAGTGGAGTGTGACATGTTTATTTTCGTTGTAAATGTTTCTTAATTCAAGGTGTATACTGACTGTCAACATTATTAACAATATAATCGGACATGACTTGATAAAGAAACGGAAAATTCTTTGTACAGTCACAGGCATTTCAGACTCCAGTCATAACTTTTTCTACACCATGAAAACTATTTTATGCACCGCAAATGAGGAAATTTTTATTAAAAAGATTATAGTATGAAAATGGCAACGCTGTGAGAAACACAGTACAAATTTGCTAATAATAAGTAAATGAAAGCATATTTTCAGTTTAAAAGTCTAATAGACAACAAGAGATAGATACTGTCCGTCGAACTATGTGGTCACTCAAATTGACAGGACGTGAAATGAAAGTAAACTGCAAATGTACGTAACCAACAGTAGCGACACTTTTGGATATATTAAAGGGCTGGTTAGTTTAGGGTCACGTCAAACCATAAGAACGAAGAAACTTTTTATATCTTAGAGAAATGATAGTTATCCACTCATTCTAGTGGTGGATGTAACTTATGTAATGAATAAAACTCTGTACTCATATTCTGAGGGTGTGGAGGTGAGCAATAAAAGTACCACTCCTTCCTCGTCCTTCCGGACATCTATGATTCCAGGTGTCAATACGCCTGGCATACAGTTTCACAAACAATTCACCTAACAATAAGATACAGAACACTCTCAAAAGTCTTTGGTTATTGACGATTACTGTTGTGTAGACGAGTTCCAATGGGAAGACAGCAAATCCTTCCGACCCCTTCGACCTGTCCCTTTCAGCCCCAGTAAACAAACTTAATCCAATGAGAATACCTTAGACAACGGCGCAAAAAATTCAGTAATAAAGAAAACGGAACACAAATATAAACTACAATAATATTCTAAACTTGTTATGTGATGGTAGAGACAAAGTTCAAAAGGTGTGGAACAGTTTCGAGTACTACACAAAACATAGCTTTAAAGCTGATCTTGCAGTAGTTTTCATAATACTTTGCCAACCCATTATAAGCATACCATACCTACCGAACCTAATTTTCCGGCCGGCCGCTGTGGCCGAGCGGTTCTAGGCGCTTCAGTCCGGAACCGCGCTGCTTCTACGGTCGCAAGTTCGAATCCTGCCACGGGCATGGATGTATGTGATGTCCTTTGGTTAATTAGATTTAATTAGTTCTAAGTCTAGGGGACTGATGACCTCAGATGTTAAGTCCCTTAGTGCTTAGAGCCATTTGAACCAATTTTCCGGTTATCTAGCGGACAGGGAACAACATTTTATCCGGCATTCTGGTGTTAACAATGCGTAATATTTCCTTCGAGCCCAAGTGCGTGTTTCTACAGTCTCATTGAGTAGTCAGTCTCTTGGCAGCAGGCATAATTTTGAACTGGTAAGAATTTGAGGAATGGCGTTATGAAACGTAAGAGTAATGAAGAGGATAGTAAAGCAGATGGTGAGAAGAAGAATATTACTTGGTTATACGGAAGAAGAAGTTCTGAAAGGAAATTATTAAATTAGTTGACTTCTAATCTAGTCAAAAATTATGTAAGAATATTAGGAAACGGTAAATGTAAACGATGTTTCAACTACATTTGCGTGGTTTTCGAAGAGAACTATCCAGAATGGTCCTAAACATAGTGTGGCAATAGCGTTGAATGTGAAATGGAATTATTGCAAAATAAACAGAGGCTACATGTAATTTGCGGCTCCTGAATTGTTGAATCTAAGCCATTCTAATACTACTGTATCCCTGAATAAAAATGAATAATGATCGAAATCCGCTTAGATCAAAACAGCGACACTACAAGCTAGTAAGCACATGACCACAGCTTTTAACCTTCTCTTGTTTACCTGTATGTGAGCTTTCCCCTTCTACAGAATTAATTCCGACTGTCTTAATTAAATTTTGCTATCGATTATGTCTTCGAAATATGTGATCAAGTTGTGGTGGAAGTATACTGCGGAACTGAAATCCAAATCACTTGTTTCTGTGAACGATAGGTCTAATTTGTTAAGCTAAAATTTAACAAGGAAATTTACTTTAAAGTAGCGCTAATGAGTATGATTCTTATAGTAGCTGTAACAGCTGTAGTTTAATAAAAGCAATTGTAAATACTATTTCACCGGGGTACGATACAACTTAGTGATGTGAATTTAAGATCGTACGTTTATTTTCGAAATACAGGGTGTTAGCGGTACAGGTACAGATACTGTGATCATTGATACCTTAATATGTACCCACTTCATTGTACTAGTGGTTTTAGCTCTACGTCTGACGATGTTCCCGCAAACACGTCATATAATTTATCACCTGATGTTTCCTGGGTGCACGTAACTGTTCTGTGAAGTGGACTACCCCTGTCAGTGTAGACTTCCCGTTTTGCTTCCTAGTGTTCACACTTCTGTACCTCACCCGCTGCGAAGTAAACACTGATGTACTCGTAATTTTGTTCAGTACCCCGCCCTCAGTCATCAGTAGAAATATCTGGACTTATTATCCTAACACACTGTATACCTATAGATCTTGAGATCTGACCTCTGTGTATTGCACGCTGCTCAGAAATGTATCTAGCCGCATACTGCGCCCCTTTCCTGTACTTGGACGCGCGATGTACACATGGGGTCTAGACGCCTTGCCACTGTTCGCGCGTCTTCCCCAGCCGGAGGTTCGAGCCCTCCCTCGTGCTTGGCTGTGTGTGTTGTCCTTAGTGTAAGTCAGTTTAAGTTAGATGATGTGTAAGCCTAGGGACCGATGACCTCAGCCGTTTGGTGCCATAGGAACTTATCACAAATTTCAATTTTTTTCCTCTAGTCAACGAAAATGAATTGTAATCCAGATTCTAAACCAATTAAGCCAGGAGATGAAACTTTCACAACTAAATCAAACATTCAGTGTAACATTTCTTTTTCATCCGATTCTTCCAAACATACGATCTGAGGTTCTTCCTGTAGAGATGGGGGATCCGCTCCTGAACTGTTTTATAGAGTTGAATCTTTCAAAGGAGTGAACAATCAGTGATTCAGAAAAAAAGAACGGTAGCTCCAAACCTTTCCCACAGCAGAGAGAGAGAGAGAGAGAGAGAGAGAGACGGAGCATACCAGCGGGGCCTCTGCTGGTCAGAGCACACTGCGCGCCACACAACACAGCCAGCGCCGGCCTCTGCCCTGCTTCTGCCTTGGCTGCCTGCATTGTGCAGTGCCCCATTGGATTTTGTGTTTCACATATCCCGTGCCGTCTCTGTGCTTCCTCTGCCGCGTGCAGTGTCTGGCGCACCTTAGCATCGCACTCCGTCGGCGATCGTTTCAGTCGCACGTCCTGCCCTCTGTGCAGTTGATGCGAGCAACAGGACAGAGAGCCTCCTAGCGGAGAACATAAGAACTACTTGCAACAACCTGCTCGCAAGAGAGCGGACGATTTGTCTCGGAGCGGGTGAGTGGTGGCCGCTCACCGCTCCCCCACCCTCGGAACTCGCCTCTAGCCAGAGCGTTGAGCAAAGCAACTCAGGTGTCACTCTGGTCTCTGCGGTCTTAGTTCACGCAGCAATACAGCTCGCGGCTCGACCAGCTTGACTCAGCGCCTCTGCATCGGAGTTCGTCTATACTGGATATTGTTCTTCATACTAATACCAATGTGTATATTACATAATTATGTTATGTATACATCATTTGTTTTTATTTTATTTTTATTTGTTTAAACTGATCAGATGAGGTTCCTGACGACTCCTCTTACTATAGGATTTTTTATTATGGACACTCGAATTTACGCTTTAATTACGAGCGAACCGATAAACGTATCACAAAATGTGATACACCAATATTTTCCTTGTTTTATTCTGGATAAGGCTATATGCAGCACTTTAGTCTTACAGTCAAATTTATATTTTTTTCTAATTGTAGTACGGATTTTGCGATTTTGGGCGTCTTAGGAAGGAAATGTTCACTTTAAAAATATATGGCTTGGAATGTATTTGTACGAGGTTAATGAAATTTTAGTACATTATAGCCAAATACATTGTTAATGTAAATCTCAAGTTACAACATTTTCCGATCACCCAAAAAACCACGATAGTGCAAAATAAATCGATAATCAAAAACTTTGTCATATCGTGGAAATTTCAATAAACAATACAGAATTCTTACTCATTATCTGTGTTACTTCAAAATAGGATCAAATAAGATCAAAATACAGGTATAGTACTGGAATAAACCAAGTTTAAAGGGCAATGTGCCTTCCATTTATTTTCTATTGTGAATGAGTGGTGAGTCATGAAAAAGACCTAGTTCATTTCAGGGAGTGAACAGTTTGGATCCGATCTCTGAAAAGAACAGTTTTGCCCATCTCTATCTTCCTGATGGAATAGCACCACCAGAGACAGAAACAAATTTACTGTTGTGAGACCTTAACTTTTTCCGGCGAATTGAATGTTCAAATAACTTACGGGTTTGCTGCCGGGTGACGTCGTCGACCACCGCCGATATTTCGAGAGGAGCACACCCTGCCATTCTCAAGGCACAACTGCAAGGAGACAGCAATGTGCAAGGGAATTTAATACCTCGGTTCACAGAGGAGAAACAAGGAAGATACCACACACGGAACAAGTAACCGCAGAGTCAACACACAACCAAAGATAACCAACATCAGAAATATCGATAGTGACTATTAATCAACAGGTGAGGTAGCACTAATTCTGTCCCTCTGTTTTTTGATGAGAGACAAAGCCGGAATCCAAGCAGCATTTAAACAAAATCCACCATCTCTGTTTATCAGGTTCCTTGATAGTTTGATTTCAACAGCTTCCTTCCCCAATAGTTGCACGTGCAAGCCAGAATCTCCGTGTTGTTGTATTCCATAGGATGATCGGCGTCTGCGGTTACTTGTTATGTGTGTGGTATCTTCCTTGTTTCTCCTCTGTGAACAGAGGTATTAAATTCCCTTGCACATTGCTGCCTCCTTGCAGTTGTGCCTTGAGAATGGCAGGGTGTGCTCCTGTCGAAATATCGGCGGTGGTCGACGACGTCACCCGGCAGCGAACCCGTAAGTTATTTGGAAATTTGCTGTTAGTACTATTACATATTGGGAAAAAAAGGAAAAAAAAATGGAAGTGGGAGAAGGCAAAAACTCATCTTCATCGGTGCAACAATGCATCATAATGAAATTGTACGCTTCGCAACTGTGGATTATTCTGCTTGATCTGTAACTTTTTTCTTCCACAGTGTGCCCTTCTTCCTAGCTGTGAAATGAAGATGGCTTCTGTAGCTGCAGATGATGTAGCTGTGGCGTTTCTACAAAGACAGTAGCAAGAGCGTACCTGTGATTTGATCTGGGAGAGGTGGAGCAAATTTATTTTCAGAAAGGGGGAAGGGGTTGAGGAAACGAAGCACAATTTCTTAATAAATAAACTGCAAAGCTATCAAAAAAGGGGAGAACGAAGTCTTTCGCTACGGCACTGTCGTGTAAAACATTCTCGAAATTCTTGGCACCTCAACTCAGGGTAAAACCTCGAGCTTTCCACGATTGCCTCAATCGTCTTCATCAGGAGCAACTGACTGTCTAAACTGCTTTTTTTTTTCTTTATTGAATTTCAATTCCCCCCGAAGGGGGCGGGCTGGCAGCAGCTTAGTATGCCGCTCTTCAGCCGACAGATTTTGTGACAAAGATCAAGAGAACAAATAATAAAAAAAACAGGCGATAAAATCGGAGACTTAGAGAGTAACAAGGCGAAAAGAAATCGTGGAACTTAAAACAACAACAGAGGGATGATGATGCTAAGAAAAATACATACGAAGCAGACAGGGAAAACAATAGACAATTAAAAAACACGGCGACAGTCTGGGTTCTGTTCGCAAAAGACATAAAATTCACACCGAGCGACAGCATGGTTTCTGTTCGCAACACGAGAAAGACAAACACTGAATAGTCACTGGAACACTGCACTAAAAAGTTGGCAAACGTGACACCACAGTCGAGAGCAGGTGGCGGGAGACGGGACAGAAGATTGGAAAACAAAAAAGGGGGGAAAGGAGAGTAAAAGCGAAGGGGGGAACCGGGAAAGGAGCTGATGGAGGATGAGGACCCAGAAGAGGGGTTGAGGGCAGACGCGACAGGGAGTGGGGGAGGCAGAGGAGGGGAATACAAAAGGACTGGGGGGGAGAAGGGAGGTAGGGAGAGGTGTAGTGGGGAGAAAACAGGACGGAAGGGGGGGGGAAGAGGGAGCCCAGGGAAAGGACAGAGGAAAGGAGGGGGAGTGAGGATCAGAGTTGATAGGAAGGATAAATGGAGGGAGAGAGGGCATCATCCGGGATGGGGAGTTGACGGAAGCCAGCTTGGGAAAGGAGATGGAGGGTGTAGAGATGGAGGGTAGGGGGGACACAACGGTGAAGACGTGGCAGGGGGCGGGGATGGGAGAGGAGAGGAGCAACCAGGGGGTGAGGGGGTTCAAGACGGCGGGAGGTGTAGAGGATGCGGATATGTTCGAGGAATAGGAGCAGATGGGGGAAAGGAATGAGATCATAGAGGATCCGCGTGGGGGACGGGAGGTGGATACGGAAGGCGAGGCGGAGTGCATGACGCTCAAGGATCTGGAGGGACTGATAGAATTTGGGGGGGGGGGGGGGGGCAGACATCCAGGCAGGACTGGTATAACAGAGGATGGGACGGATTAAGGATTTGTAGGTGTGGAGAATGGTAGAGGGGTGCAACCCCCATGTCCGGCCAGAGAGGAGTTTGAGGAGTTGGAGGCGGTTGCGGGCTTTGGATTGGATGGAGCGGAGATGAGGTATCCAGGTGAGGTGACGGTCAATGGTGAGGCCAAGGTAGGTGAGGGTGGGGGTGAGGCGGACAGGACGTGCGCAGACGGTAAGGGAGAAATCCAGGAGCCGGAAGGAGCGAGTGGTACGACCTACGATGATTGCCTGGGTCTTGGAAGGATTGAGTTTCAGGAGCCATTGGTTACACCGTGCAGCAAAAAGGTCAAGGTGATTCTGGAGAAGGCGTTGGGACCGTTGGAGGGTAGGAGCGAGGGCGAGGAATGCGGTGTCATCAGCATATTGCAAGAGGTGTACTGGAGGGGGGGGGGGGGGTTGGGGCATATCTGCCGTGTACAGGAGGTAGAGGAGAGGGGAGAGGACAGAGCCCTGGGGCACACCGGCAGAGGGGTAGAAGGTGTGGGAGTTGGCATGATGGATGGTAACATAGGAGGGGCGGTGGGAGAGGAAGGAGGCCACCAGACGGATGTAGTTGATAGGAAGGGCGTAGGTTTGGAGTTTAAACAGGAGACCGGGATGCCAGACACGGTCGTAGGCCTTTTCGAGGTCAAGTGAGACAAAAATGGCGGAGCGACGGGAGTTAAGCTGGAGGGAGAGGAGATGAGTGAGGCGGAGGAGTTGGTCATCAGCAGAGAAGGAAGGTCAAAAGCCACATTGGGTGTTTGGGTCTAAACTGCTGCCGTGGTGGCCTTATATAGCCCATAGACGGTTTCTGTTTGGTCGGTAATTACGAAACGCTGTCGCTGATGAAGTCAGTGTCTGCGCTGGTGGCGCCACCGCTCTCATAGTTGAGTTAACATTAAGACGAGTGTCTCTGCTTCTCTGGATCCACAGCTCGCTTCCATGCAACGCTATGACGATGCCACCGTCGAAATGCTTCTCGTACATTCTTATTCCTACAACCTCTTTAATTACACAATGACAATTTGTAGAAGCCTTGTTTGTGTCATCAAACGCTATTTTGTGTTTGCTCGTTTCTCCATTTCTCGGTTTTTAATATCCCGTTGACGCTTTGCACAGCGCTCAGAAACGGTGCGGATGGACTGATCGATATAATTACTTATACACTCGCAAGGTATGTTATAAATCCCAGGGGTTCAGAGACCGAGACTGTCTTTAACAGGGCGTAGCATTTTTTTCTTCTAAGGATGTCGGAAAATAGGTCTTATACCTCTCCTTCGACCGCTGTGCAGAACATCAACGGCATATTGAAAATCGAGAACTGGAGACATCTGTAGTTGCTGAGCACAGCCTTATAAACAAACACAAAATAATGTTTGACAAAACAAAAGTTTTGTTCCAGGTTTATACAAACTGAGATTCTGTAATTAAAAAGGTTGTCGAAATAAGAATGTAAGAGCAGAGCTACAACCATGACAGTGGATATAACCTTAGCAGTTCATAGAAGCGACCAGAGATGTTAGTCACATTGTGTACGCTATTACGGTAGCGCATACGGACACCATCTGCGACAGCATCACCTGCCAATCAGAAGCTGTCTATAGGCTAAATAATGCCACAACAGTATCATTTTAGACAGTCAGTTGCTCCTGACGAAGACGGTGGAGGTAATCGACGAAACCTCCGTATTTTACCACGAGCCGACGCGGCAATAAGTCTGAGAATGTTTTATATGAAAAATATGTTAGTTATTAGTGAAACATACTAATGCTACCACTTTATAATACGGTCTTACTATCTACAATGTTCGTAAGCGCGACAGCTTAATTTTTCGAAGAGTTTTGTACATATTATTTTTCTGCCTGGCAGGTAACATTCACTAAGGTGTGAATACTTTGTAGGCCACGTTTTTTTGTATTTTTTGGCATTGGCTGATAACACGAGAAAAGAACATCGCTGTCTCTTCATTCCCTAATGGAAGCTGTAAGAGCCCACCAGAGCTATTTGTATTTTTAGTTGCAAAGAGAGCAGTGAGGAAGGTGCCTGGTAAATGTGCTCCCACCATCTGTCGATTTATGTAGAAATACTTTAGCACAGAATAACTTAGTATTAGCCCGAGAAATTAAAGTAGCAATGTTACATTTGTCCTATAATGGACAACATGGAGTTGAGTTACATAAAACAATTGAATCAGAACAAAAATGAACCGCCATGTAATCTTACATTCCCTTAGTAATATCAAATAAGTGGGGTAGTGACGTATGCAATGACCTACATTTGTGGCTGAGTAAATGAGATACTGATATTGATCTTTGATGATACCGATATTGATCTTTTAACATGGAACAAAGCCTCTCGTTTTGAACAAAGGATTTAACGTCGTGAACAAGGAAGGCACAATGTAAAGCCGAAAACTCTGCGAATGAAAAATTTCACCATTAGGCACTTCCAAACAATGATCTTACCATAAATTCCTGTATGTTACAGCATAGAAATGGACATTAAAATGAAAAACCTAACAAAGTCATCGAATTAGAGCGAGCACAACTTTCGTGATAGTTGAGTCCAAAAAATCCCAGAAACATAAGTGTGCTTTGTCTTGCAATTTACACGAGCACATTGCTCAAAACTCTGTCGTACTGACACTCGAGCAATCAGACATATCCTCCCGAAGACTAGCGTATAGTTATACCTTCTGTATGTAGACAAAGACTGTGGCATTCGTAGCTGATGAAATACGTGCACAGTATTTCTTTGCAGCTCGCTGGCGACTAATAACTAGCTCAAAGGTAGCTGATTTGAAAGACATTTCGTAATGGATGGCTTTCAATATGTATATTGCAGGCTGCGCGTGCGTCTTTGTCAGAGGTCCCCCGATCTTATTTGTCTTGCAGCCCACGTGTCAATTTTTTTCTGTTTTGGGTGGTAGAGCCCCTGCCTCTCTTATATAAATTTTTTACAAATTCATCAACTGAAAATGTTTGAGGGCCGAAACAAAGCGACTCACTTTGATAGGTATAACTGTAAAAGAGTGTAGAGTGAAAAACGTAAGAAAATGTGTTACGTTTTATACATTTATTAACTTAAATGACACAAAATACAAATCTAGTGAAAGTAACACATAAATGAGAAATATGAGCCTGTTTATTTATTCTCAATATCTGGCTTCAGTTTGGTTAGTTTTTACGTGCGATCTCCTCGATCAGTGATTCCAAACACTTCCTCTCTTGCTTCTTCTTCCCTCCGTTTTCTTCTTTTTTTTTTTTAAAGAATAATGGCAACCTTGTTGAAACTCCTTTCCACGAAGTATGAAGGTGGAAAAGACATGAAAAACTTTCTCGTGGTAGTCCCTAATAAAGGTTAAGTAAAGGATATGTCTTTCTGAAGCTTAAGTGGTGATACACCTTTATAAACTGTATCCTAAGTCCTTAGTTAGTGATTATTTCGAGAAACTCCTAATACACCAGTTTCTTTAATATCACTGTTTGGACTGATAATGCCTTGTGGTATTTTCATAGTCAAAACATGCTCAAACCTAGTTTCAAAATTTGTGTGAAGGACATTTAATGAATGTTCATCATCATCCCGGCAGTTGGTCTGTGGCAAATTGGCAACTGGGAAAATTTGCGCCACCCAGAGTTTTGATTCATTGGTTCAATTCTGCCAAGAGAAGCTGAAATGAGATATTTTGTTTTTATCGACTTTAGGCTGTCACCTTTTAACTGGAAGTTAACATAATTAAATTTAGTAAATACATTTGTCAATTACGCAACTTCTGGTTTCTATCTTGATCAAATTTTCTTTCAAAAGTGGCTCCTTAGCATCCAAAACCTCTAAAACAGTTTCAAAAAGTCAGAAAAACCATGTCAAACATAAGCCTTTTGACAGCCAGCGTACTTAAGAGTGAAGGAGTAATGATTGAAGTTCTCTTCATTTTCTTCACATAACTGAGCAAATAACCTGGAAATGGTGCGTTTCTTCGAAGTTTCTTTACTGCATTAACGACAGATGGAATATACTGATGCAATCTCTCACGGATATTTTTAGCAACTAAATTTTGTCGATGGATAAAGTAGTGCATCGCAAATACCTCGGGTACGTTTTGTTCTAAATTGCTTATAAATCTACGATAGCGCCCAAACATGACAGGTGATCCATCTTCTGCCGCTGGCATTATTTTTTTAATAAACGCTGTTTTCGTGGATAATCTTTTAACAATAAATATTGATTCACCTCTGATGTCTGTTGTCAGTTCTCGCGTGGATTTCCTTTGGGTACAACAAAACGAACGTATGCCAGTAATAAAGGTTCGTCACCAGATAAAGTTGACTCATCCAGCTATAGTGAGAAATGGGTCGTTTGCAGATAATTACACAAATTACTTTCAGTATCATAATTCATTTCATCAATACATCTTTGATCTGTGTTGCTGCTCTACGGGATCCTTTTAAGGATATCACAAGCAGGTTTCTGTAGAACGGTTTTTCAAGCCTCTTTAGCGGCTGGCAAAATTAACTGTTCACCGATAGTGTGCGGTTTTCCAGGTTTCGCTATAAGTAGAGATGTTGTAAGACGCCCGCAAACCGTCATCTCTCTGCGACGTCGAAGCGAACATAATGTCCACTGTGGGTCTCTTTTGAATTTGTTTTTAATATTTGAAAGTATTTATTAGGGTGAACCTTCCACATGATCCTGCAGTTTGGATGGTTTCATTGCATAACTCTTTTCTGCACAAAACGCACGTAGGTAATCGTTTGTCCGACATTGATGGAATGAAGCTAAACTTAAAGTAATCAACACTGTACTGTATACATTTCTTTTCAGATTCAAAAATTTTCAAATGTGTGTGAAATCTTATGGGACTTAACTGCTAAGGTCATCAGTCCCTAAGCTTACACACTACTTAACCTAAATTATCCTAACTATCCTAAGGACAAACACACACACCCATGCCCGAGGGAGGACTCGAACCTCCGCCGGGATCAGCCGCACAGTCCATGATTTCTGCGCCCTAGACCGCTCGGCTAATCCCGCGCGGCTCTTTTCAGATTGTGCTGTGTTTATTATGTATCTGTGGACAAAAATTAAGCTACTTAGGTAAATATTATAAGACACAGCAATCGAAATCAATCCTCTCAATGTCAAGCCAGGATCGGAGGATTTCTACGCAATGGAAGAAAACACGAAAAAAAAATTTGATAAAAAATAATTTACTTACTGCCCTCGGCACTCCCAAATATGACATTGATTCACTTAAACTTGCACGGTTACCAACTATCGGCTGTTCACAAAGAGATGAACGAGGGCTTCCAAGATCTGGATTGGCAGAAGTCGATCGACTTCGGCCAGCGTGTTTTGTGTCCGTCTGCCGCCACCCTCGGCGATGCAGCCCCGAACCTTGCATATGTAACCATTACGAAGTAACTGCTGTTTCGTGTTGCGCTGCACAGTAATACAGCTCTTGAAGAGTGATAAAGCTTCTCCTGGCCCATCACGGGCGGCGCCTGATACTCTTTGCACTTCTTGGAAAAGAACAAAGTACAATACTTCGCGCCGGCCGCGGTGGTCTAGCGGTTCTAGGCGCGCAGTCCGGAACCGCGCGACTGCTACGGTCGCAGGTTCGAATCCTGCCTCGGGCATGGATGTGTGTGATGTCCTTAGGTTAGTTAGGTTTAAGTAGTTCTAAGTTCTACGGGACTGATGACCACAGTAGTTAAGTCCCATAGTGCTCAGAGCCATTTGAACCAAGCCATTACAATACTTCATGAAATGGAGCCAGAAAAATAATGAATAATGTTGCTGCAATGTCGCGAGCAGGGGAGGCGGAAATAGAGCTGCTCCACTTTCTCTCTTAGCCGATGAGATGAACAGTTGCGTCCACAATAGCGAGCTTCGGAATTTTGGTTGCGACCTGCCTAAATGGGATCCACTCTCGCGGCCCCCAGTATAATCTAAAGTAACTGAACTTCTTTTTCCGCTGACGTGGACCCATTATAGTTTGGAGTCTACCCATGGGGGTCGATATAAACCGTTTTGGGAGTCAATGATCTAGATTATTTCCATACGGAGACCCTCCCGTAAGTGGATGAGATTACAGCTAGTGCAGGTGCTGATTCCTCCAAGTGACGATGTAAACACCGTTCCTGCACCGTTGACACTTTCAGAGCGATCACTGTCATTCACATCTCCATCTGCAATGTCATCTCATACAGGGGACGCTCGTTTTGTCTCATATTCTTCAAGTAATGTGCTTTGTGGTCCTGTCAGTTACGTTACTTATCAGAGTCAGTGTTAAGAGGAAGCGATAAATTCAACAAATATGCTACCGCAAGACAACATGCTGTCGGATACTATTGCCGCCACATTAGCGTTTGTCCTGTCCCACTCCTGTGGTGTGTGGATTAACGGTACGAAATCTACAAGGGTCGTTCAGTAAGCAATGCCCCACATTTTTTTCTCAGAACATATTTATTGTTAAGACTCAGAATTTTGTGACAATATACATCAACATGTCTTGCCCATGTCCTATTTTTCTACGTAGCCTCCATCACATTTTATGGCCGTACGCCAACTTTACGGAAGAGCGTGTATTCCCCGTTGGTAAAAGCTCTTGTCCTACAGGCGCATCCATGTTTTCACTGCATGACTGACACTCTCGTCATCTTCGAAGTGTGTTCCCCATAGAGAATCATTCAGCAGCCCACAGAGATCAAGTCCGAGGGTGCCAGGTGTGGACTGTAGGATGGATGAGGCAATGATGTACAATGCATCGTCTGAGCACCTCTTTGAACATCCGAGAGTCTCGATCAGTGCAGACGCATTTCCAGTGCTGACCGACAGCTGTAGAGCCAATTGTCGAATTGCGATATGCGCCGGTCGACATGAATAATGGCATTCGCGCGATTCAGCATGTCTGGAGTAGTGGCTGTGACAGGATGTCCAGAGCGTGGCTGATCATGGAGCTATGTTTCTGCATTTCCTGAGGCTGTAGCTTTATTTACCCATCGCCCAACTGTACTGCAGCATCGCCATACACAGCACGCAAACGTTTTTGGATGTTCACCGTGGTTTCTTTTTCTGCACGCAAGAATTCAATAACAGTACGCTGCGTGTAACGTGGGTCGTATGTAGTACGCTGTAGTACAGCTTGGCCACCTGCCAGAACGCTTCAAAACTTCACCAGCGCACAGAACAAACATCAAATGTGAAGTACGGAACAACAATAGATATTCAAAAACGGTTTTCACCAGCATGAACGTACGGCATGGACTCAGGAAACCAAATACTATGCGAAATTTTAAAATGTAACGAATATTATTCTCAACACAAACTTGTGTATTTTCAAATGGACAACCCCTATTATTTCGTATGCAATCAATAGCATGAAAAATCACAAAAATAATGGCGTTGGTTGCATCGCATTACGTCAGTTACATCATCATCATCATCATTTAAGACTGATTATGCCTTTCAGTGTTCAGTCTGACTGATTATGCCTTTCAGTGTTCAGTCTGGAGCATAGTCCCCCTTATAAAACTCCTCCATGATCCCCTATTCAGTGCTAACGTTGGTGCCTCTTCTGATGTTAAGCCCATTACTTCAAAATCATTCTTAACCGAATCCAGGTACCTTCTCCTTGGCCTGCCCCGACTCCTCCTACCCTCTACTGCTGAACCCATGAGTCTCTTGGGTAACCTTGCTTCTCCCATGCGTGTAACATGACCCCACCATCTAAGCCTGTTCGCCCTGACTGCTACATCTATAGAGTTCATTCCCAGTTTTTCTTTGATTTCCTCATTGTGGACACCCTTCTGCCATTGTTCCCATCTACTAGTACCTGCAATCATCCTAGCTACTTTCATATCCGTAACCTCAACCTTATTGATAAGGTAACCTGAATCCACCCAGCTTTTGCTCCCATACAACAAAGTTGGTCGAAAGATTGAACGGTGCACAGATAACTTACTCTTCGTACTGACTTCCTTCTTGCAGAAGAGAGTAGATCGTAGCTGAGCGCTCACTGCATTAGCTTTGCTACACCTCGCTTCCAGTTCTTTCACTATGTTGCCATCCTGTGAGAATATGCATCCTAAGTACTTGAAACCGTCCAGATGTTCTAACTTTGTTCCTCCTATTTGGCACTCAGTCCGTTTATATCTCTTTCCCACTGCATTACTTTCGTTTTGGAGATGCTAATCTTCATACCATAGTCCTTACATTTCTGATCTAGCTCTGAAATACTACTTTGCAAACTTTCAATCGAATCTGCCATCACAACTAAGTCCTCCGCATATGCAAGACTGCTTATTTTGTGTTCGCATATCTTAATCTCACCCAGCCAGTGTATTGTTTTCAACATATGATCCATAAAAAATATGAACAACAGTGGAGACAGGTTGCAGCCTTGTCTTACCCCTGAAACTACTCTGAACCATGAACTCAATTTACCATCAACTCTAACTGCTGCCTGACTATCCATGTAAAGACCTTTAATTGCTTGCAGAAGTTTGCCTCCTATTCCATAATCTCGTAGAACAGACAATAACTTCCTCCTAGGAACCCTGTCATATCCCTTTTCTAGATCTAAAGATATGTCAGTTACATTCCGAGAAATTGCGAAGCGAAGTTGACGCTTAAAATAAATGAAGCGCACAGCTATCGCACGTCCTGAGACTCAAGCGTGGCCGGCCGGGGTGGCCGAGCGGTTCTAGGCCCTACAGTCTGGAACCGCGCGTCCACTACGGTCGCAGGTTGGAATCCTGCCTCGGGCATGGATGTGTGTGATGTCCTTAGGTTACTTAGGTTTAAGTAGTTCTAAGTTCTTGGGGACTGATGACCTCAGATGTTAAGTCCCATAGGGCTCAGAGCCATTTGAACTCAGGCGTGCACCTCACGCTGCCGGTAATCGTGATGTGATTGACGTACTACGTCAGTGGAGTGTTACTGTGTGGTGTGGTATTGCATGACAACACATCATTGTCCTATACTTCATTGATGTCACTCCTAAAGGGGGATAGTTTAGTCACTTCTTATAATGTGTCACTTCTTATAATGTGTCACTTCTTATAATGCGTCAAATGTTGCATGTCCTGCTCATAATGTTTATTGTTGTGAAATGACAACCAGAGGTACAATTAGTGGTAACACACTTGGTTTCACGTTTCTTAATTTCATAAGTTCTGAAATATGGGCTTGTAGAGGATAGCAACGGCGTCACAGTTTCTGACGTAATTCATCGCATGTAGTACTGTGCTCAGAGCAGGGGTTGCCTGCACTGGCGTCTGTATCCTGCCGTTAACATACCAATATCACCACGGCATGCTCCATCTTCAGTGTACAAGTGTCTCCTAACCTGGTCTGCTGAACTGCTCTCGTAACGCAATTCACATACGTTGCCACATTAAAACCTGTTTTCTTGTCGCTTGTTATATTTGCCGTCATCCAGCCAATATCTCGGCCTTCAGTAATGAAGAAAAACTAGATATTATTTTAACTAATGGCCAAAGTCTCAGAAATGCAACCGCAGCTGTGACTCTGTATGCTGGACGCTACCCAGGTGAGTGGTGTCAGTCATATCGAAGCATTGGCAACATCTGCAAGACACTCACGGAAACAGGAAGCTGGGCTCGCACAAAACGTCGACATAAAACTCAAGGGACTGGCAATGGAAACGAAATTGCTGTTCTGGCTGCTGTGGCGCACAATCGTCAGGTGGGTGTACGAGAAATTGCACGAGGTGTAGGAATATGCCACAGTAGTGTGTGCAGAATCTTGCATCGGCATCGGTTTCATCCGTTCCATTGAAAGGTGGCTACACCGAGTCACAGCGCCAGAGATTGCGCCAAAGATTATTCCGCCGCCTCCACTGGTGCAGTAGTAGTTCAGAGGTTCCTGTGGGCAGAGGTAGTTCTGAGGATGTCGTGGGCAGTAGTAGTTCAGAGGATGTCGAGTGCAATTGTTGTTCTGTTGGGTGAGAGAGTAGATGCTGTTCGGTTGGTGTAATGCAGGGCTTAACAACTGGCCGGTTTTGAGCGCGAGTACTCGCGTCTGCTCAGGCACATGCTCGCGAGCAGCTGCAAGGTCGTGGAGTAGGGAGGGAGAGGAGGGAGGGGAAATGCGCGTGCACGTTTGAATAGGGCCGCAGCGTGCCTATTGAATTCGCGCCGACTGTGTAACGTTTAAAGTACTACGATCAGCTCTTAACAGTCACTTCGCTGGTTAAGAATCATGTGAAGTCGCCGTTGTGTAACCCCAACCATGCTTTCGCAGTTCAACCCCCATTGGGAGGAATTGTATCTGTTTACTGAAAAAGATGGTGTTGCAAAATGTTTAGTATGTCACAAAACGCTGAATTCTTTCACGAAATTTAATTTGCAGCGACATTATATGTCGTACCACGCGAAAGACTACGGACGTGAAAAATGTGATTGACCAGATCGTGCACAGGAAGTTATTAAACTTAAAAGGAAGCTATCCGAAGAAGATCTGGACGACGAAGAAAAATCAACTGAGGCAGCTCTCAGAGTGGGTTACCAAATTGCTGTGCTTTTAGGAAAATCCCTGCGCCCCTTAACTGATGGCGATCTAATAAAAGAATGTTTGGTAGTTGCAGCGGAACGTTTGTGTCCATCTCAAGTTGAACAGTTTCGGATTGTGCCATTATCTAACATGACCACTATGCGTCGCATACAGGACATAGCAGACGACGTCCAGAGCCAGTTTGCAAATATCTGTAAAGATTTTATGGCGTATTCTCTAGCTCTGGACGAAAGTGTTGATATCACTGGAACAGCGCAGCTTTCCATATTTATTAGAGGTGTTAATAGAGATCTTCAGGTGAGGGAGGAGCTCCTCGATGTAGTAGCCATGAAGAACACTACAACCGGAGGCGATATTTTAAGTAGTGTTGAAGAAAGTGTTGAAAATATAGGATTGTCGTGGAATTCTTTAGTTTCAGTGTCTACAGATGGTAGAGGCACACACTAAGCTAATAAAATTATGTGGCACGTGTACATTCTCCTTTATTTGTTTCATTTGTCGCAGTAATAATTCGTGAGTGATATCCCTGCAGGTGGCCGCGGATTTACGTCGACTTGCGGCAGCTGTTGTGTACCCCACGTGACTCTCCCCACTCTCCGCTCTGGTCCGGTAGTGGGGGTAGCGTGCTCGCGCTGCTCTGTGCTCGCGCCTTGCTGCTCACAGCTTGCTCCGCGAGCACGTATGTTGTGAAGCCCTGGTGTAATGTATAGATGGAAGATGTTGCAGTGATCACAGTGTATTTTTCGTCAATATACATTGAGGTAAAAGAAAAGTATTAGAGATTTCTTTAATGACAATGCCTCTTGGTCACAGGTTCAGTCAACAAAGCATCTGGCTCGTGTTCATGTATTAGATTTGTAATTCTGGTTTCTATGTGCAATCGTAGTATTTCTGTTTTTTCAATTTGTTCATTGTAAATGGTGTTTAAAATATCTTGTCGTATTGAGGAAGAACCGAGCCAGATACATGTACGTTGAGTCACACTACCACACACAGAACAGTTACACTTGTGCTTTGTTGTTTCGTAGCTTTTATAGTTGCAGGGGACTTAATCAATCAATTGTGTTAATGGAAATTCCTTGTCATTCTTTATTTTTGTTTTATGCAGTCAGATTGCGTGCTAATACTAGTCAGGGCCAACCGGTTACGAGACATCGTAACCGGACACACAGCTACTAAAATTATTGCATTTATCCCTTCTTTTTAATTAAGCCCCCATGCACAATATCTGACTGCACTGTACGGGAATGACTTTGAATCACGCATTCCAATCCGTCGTTTTGCACTTCAGCAGTTGCTGGGTAATCCAGTACTCATAAGCAATACGTTGTTCACGGACGAGGCTTCATTTACAAATCATGGTACTGAGAATTTGCGGAACATGCACTACTGGTCCGTGCAAAATCCCCACTGGCTTCTCCAAGTTGCTCATTGACGACTGTGGAGTGTCAATATTTGGTGCGGTATCATTCCTAACTGTATTGTAAGTCCCTATTTTTACCGTGGAACATTGAATGGACAGCGATTTGCGTCATTTCTTCAACACACACTAGCGCTCCTCATGGAGGATCTAGGATTGGAAACCCGTCAATCAATGTGGTTCCAACATGATGGATCTCCCGCATACAATGCAAAAGTTGCCAGAGACATCTTCAACTTTTGTAGTCCTGTCTTCCTCAGTTGCGTGTAATATTTAAATTATCAATATACCGTAATAGTTGCCAGAGACGTTCAAGAAGCGACATTTCCAAATAGGTGCATGGGGCGGGGAGGTACTGTGCGATGGCCAGCACGGTCCCCTGACTTAACGCCATTAGACTTCTCTCTCTGGGGCGCAGTGAGAGACAGTGTACATCAAGAACCCCCACGGCAGTAGAGGATAGACAACATCGTATTACTGCGGCGTGCGCGGCAATATCTGTAGAAACTCTACAGTCTGTGCAACACTCTCTCGTTACCCGTCTGCAAACGTGTATTGATGCAAACGGAGGGTACTTCGAACTTATGTTGACGTGACACACTTTTTTTGTCAAAATGTGGATGTATTCTCTATGCTGGATGTAATGCACAACAATACATCTGCACCTTCATGGATACTCTGCAAATCAGATTCAAGTGCCTGGCAGAGGGTTCATCGAACCACCTTCACAATTCTCTATTATTCCAATCTCGTATAACGCGTGGAAAGAATGAACACCTATATCTTTCTGTACGAACTCTGATTTCCCTTATTTTATCGTGGTCATCGTTCCTCCCTATGTAGGTCTGTGTCAACAAATATTCTCGCATTCGGAGGAGAAAGCTGCTGATTGGAATTTCGTGAGAAGATTCCGTCGCAACCAAAAACGACATTCTTTTAATGATGTCCAGCCCAAATCCTGTATCATTTCTGTGACACTCTCTCCCGTATTTCTCGATAATAAAAAACGTGCTGCTTTTCTTTGGACTTTTTCGATGTACTCCGTCAGCCCTACCTGGTAAGGATACCACACCGCGCAGCAGTGTTCTAAAAGAGGACGGACAAACGTAGTGTAGGCAGTCTCCTTAGTAAAAAAATGGTTCAAATGGCTCTGAGCACTATGCGACTTAACTTCTGAGGTCATCAGTCGCCTAGAACTAATTAAACCTAACTAACCTAAGGACATCACACACGTCCACGCCCGAGGCAGGATTCGAACCTGCGACATTAGCAGCAGCGCGGTTCCACACTGAAGCCCCTAGAACCACTCGGCCACAGCGACCGGCAGTTTGTTTTGATGTTATGATGATTTTATTAGTCGATAAACGACAGCGTCATTTGCAAACTACCTAAGACGGCTGCTCAAATTGTCTCAAAAATCGTTTATATAGATAAGGAACAGGAAAGGGCCTATAACACTACCTTGGGGAACACCAGAAATCACTTCTGTTTCACTCGATGACTTTCCGTCAATTACTACGAACTGTGACCTCTCTGACAGGAAATCACAAATACAGCCACATAACTGAGACGATATTCCATAAGCACGCAATTTCACTACGAGCCGCTTGTGTGACACACTGTCAAAAGCGTTCCGGAAATCATGAAATACGGAATCGATTTGAAATCCCTTGTCAATAGCACTCAACACTTCATGTGAATAAAGAGCTAGTTGTGTTTCACAGGAACGATGCTTTCTAAACCCATGCTGAGTGTGTGTCAATAGACCGTTTTCTTCGAGGTAATTCATAATGTTCGAACATAATATATGTTTCAAAATCCTGCTGCATATCGGCGTTAACGATATGGGCCTGTAATTTAATAGATTACTCCTACTACCTTTCTTGAATAGTGGTGTGACCTGTGCAACTTTCCAGTCTTTGGGTACGGATCTTTCGGCGAGCGAACGGCTGTATGTGATTGTTAAGTATGGGGCTACTGCATCAGCATACTCCGAAAAGAACCTAATTGGTATACGGTCTGGACCAGAAGACTTGCTTTTATTAAGTGATTTAAGTTGCTTCACTACTCCGAGGATATTTACTTCTACATTGCTCATGTTGGCAGGTGTTCTCGATTCGAGTTGTGGACACCCACAGTTCCTGTGGGCGACAGGGCACTAATAAATGTGTTTAGCAAAGTGAATTCAAGTGTTATCTCTAGCTGTAGCTCTAGTTGTCATTTCGCTAGAATAAATATGTACAATTTGAAAAACGTAACTTTGTGTTGGACGTGTTACTTGTTTATTTTTGTGGATTGTGCACACCTTCGCGTTGTGTGAGCCCCTGACACAGACAGCGTGGCGTGCACGCTTGACTCTCAGGACGTGCGCTAGCTGTGCGCTTCATTTATTTCAAGTGTCAACTTAGCTTCTCAATATCTCTGGATGTAATTGACGTATTGCGATGCAACCAACGCCATGATTTTTGTGATTTTTCCATACTGTTGAGTGCATACGAAATAATAGGGGGTGTCCATTTAAAAATAAACAAGTTTGTGTTGAAAGCAGTATTTGTTTACGTTTTAAAATTTTGAAAAGTATTTGGTTTCCTAAGCCCCTGCCGTACGTTCACGTTGGTGAAAACCGGTGTTGAATATCTGTTGCTGTTCCAGAGATGTTTGAGGTGGCAGAGGTAGGTGAGACACTCTGTATATATATATATATATATGTTTCCAGACACACTCAAGCGTTATTGCTTTGTTACAACAGCAAGTTTAGCGAATTTCTGTTGGTCGTAGCGTCTGGTCGTAGAGATCTCCGAAACCATGACCACTGCCCACTCGGCAAATGAAGGCCCGGGCTGAGTTATTGTCCAGAAATTTTCGATTACTCGCCACTAGCGGGAGGGCGGGCAGATGCTGAGGCTCTATTGTTCTGTCAGCGTGTTTAATGTGCGGCGTTCCACCGGCGGGAATATGATGAACGGCTGGGGAATGGCCGATGGTGCAGCAACTGGCGCCTTCCTCCTGGCCAGTGGACACGCCACAAACAAATGACCCACAGATTGCTCGCCCTTCCATGTTAGAACCTGGTACTGTCCGCAAATCACAGTTACTGTTTACAAGACGATCCTAAAAGTAGGCCTAAAAACAGCGTTTGACGTACCTTGTGAGATTCTCCCAGTTTAATCAGTAACTTGTTGGTGTGATATTGATCTCGTAGCTCGTACTCGATGCTACGAATTACGAAAAAGGCTATAAACTAAAAAGTATAATTCTGAGAAGCTCTAGCCATATTATCGCCCTGGCCGAGGAATATGTTCGATACCACGCCCCGTTCTCCCCCCCCCCCCCAACCACCCCATTCCCGTCCCCGAATAAACCCATTCTCTACCCTCCATTGTAAGAACCACCTCTCCCCATACAAAATAACTGCTGATAACATGATGTAAGAGTTTATTAGTAACAAATTATCAGTAAGAATGTATGAGATTTGTTTATAAGAAATCACAGCAGAGAAACAAGGAAGGTGACCCTTATTTAGAAAATTTTTACAAGTTTAGGATTACGATAACAATACACTGCTGGACATTAAAATTGCTACACCAAGAAGAAATGCAGATGATAAATGGCTGTTCATTGGACAAATATATTATACTGGAACTGACATGTGATTACACTTTCACGCAATTTGGGTGCATAGATCCTGAAAAATCAGTACCCAGAACAATCACCTCTGGCAGCAATAACGGCCTTGATACGACTGAGCATTGAGTCAGAGCTTGGATGGCGTGTACAGGTACAGCTGCCCATGCATCTTCAACACGATACCACAGTTCATCAAGAGTAGTGACTGGCGTATTGTGATGAGCCAGTTGCTCGGCCACCATTCACCAGACGTTTTCAGTTGGTGAGAAATCTGGAGAATGTGCTGGCCATGGCAGCAGTCGAACATTTTCTGTATCCAGAAAGGTCCGTACAGGACCTGCAACATGCGGTCGTGCATTAACCTACTGAAATGTAGGGTTTCGCGGGGATTGAATGAAGGGTAGAACCACGGATCGTAACACGTAGCGGTCGCGTGGTTCCAGACTGGCGCCTAGAACCGCTCGCCCACATCGGCCGGCGTCCCCATCTGTTGACTCAGGGATCGAGACGTGGCTGCACGATATGTAATAGCCACGGGGATAAGATCCCTGTCATCTCGACTGCTAGTGATACGAGGCCGTCGGGATCCAGCACGGCGTTCCGTATTACCCTCCTGAACCCACCGATTCCATATTCTGCTAACAGTCATTGGATCTCGACGAACGCCAGCAGCAATGTCGCGATACGATTAACCGCAATGGCGATAGGTTACAATCCGACCTTTATCAAAGTCGGAAACGTGATGGTACGCATTTCTCCTCCTTACACGAGGCATCACAATAACGTTTCACCAGGCAACGCCGGTCAACTGCTGTTTGTGTATGAGAAATCGGTTGGAAACTTCCCTCATGTCAGCACGTTGTAGGTGTCGCCACCGGCGCCAACCTTGTGTGAATGCTCTCAAAAGCTAATCATTTGCATATCACAGAATCTTCTTCCTGTCGGTTAAATTTCGCGTCTGTAGCACGTCATCTTCGTGGTGTAGCAATTTTAATGGCCAGTAATGTAACTTGAGGGAGCTTTTGGCGTTAGCGATTTAGAAATGAAGGATAACCTCTCCTTTTTTTAAAATTTATAGGTTCAGCGTTTCACCAAACTAGAGGAGCTCTTTGACATTAGAAATTTTTCAAACAGAAAGGTAACAATATTCAAAATTTTACAAGTTCAGCATTTGACATTTTAAAATTTACAGGTCCAGTATAAAAGATTTGGAGCGTTCTTTGGGCACTTAACAACTTTGGAACAGAACAGTAACAACGATTTTAAAATTTACAGCAATTCACAATTAAGGATTGAAAGATCTTCAAATCAAACAAACATTAATGCAACACTAACAAGAAAAGTCCGATTGGCGGAGGCAAGGCTTGGCTAGGATTGATTAGGATAGCGGACGCTTTGATTTAAACTTAGGTCCGAACGCCATAAAGATTAAGAACTTAACTTACAGAGAGATGCCATAGCAAGCGAGAAGGTCGCGCCACCTCAGTGGCTACCGCAAGACACCACGCCGCACACACGTACACAGCCGGCGTGAGATAGCCACGCCCGGTGAATCGGCGGGTAGTGGATGACACGCCGGGACCAACGGTCCCAACGCTACAAAACTCGAGAAGCCGAGGGCAACCAGACAGACATAATTCATGCAACACTGAGCATCAAAATAAGTAAATTTTCAAGCTCCCACACAAGAATACAAAATGCAAAGCCCGCCCCAGGCACCTACCAAGATCTGTTACAATGGCTGCATAATTAAAACAAAGGTGATTAACCGTTTAATCGTTTAACAGTAACGACCAAACATAAAAATTAATTTGATTAAACAGCCACTGTTAACAAGATCCTCCCCCCCCCCCCACCCAAAGAAAAATAAAATTCAAGTAAGTAAACTTAAAAGTAGCAGGAAATGCTTGAGCATTAATATCTAAGCACGAGATGATAGAAGTAATAACATCTAGAACAGTAAACAACAAATTCCCTCTTTTAAGAGAAGTGCTGGATCTCACCAAGACCTCCCAATGTGAGTACAGAAAACGACCCAACGTTCATTGGCCCTCTGGCGTTTGCTTATCACGACAATGTCCGATGTTACAATTCATGCACAAGTCGGGCAAGCGAGAACTTGCCACCTTAAAGGTCAGGCTGGATACTGAACCTCAGTGGTCACTAATATATGTGGTACCCTAGAACGTATTACAACCATATTAATTTCACACCCGGGCAATAATGACAAAGATCACAGAAAAACAGACTGCACCAGTAAGCAAAGATATAACAGCTCGGAACACGAGCCGACACGGTTCAGTTAGTAACAAATTATTAATAAGACTGTGTGAGATTTATTTATAAGGAATTACAGCAGAGAAGTAGCATATTAATAAAGTGTTGAAATTCTGGTGTACGAGGAAACAATAACAGGATAAGAATAAAATTCAATCGTCAGTTGCAAATATTTTTATTTCTTTTTCGACAAACTAATTTGTCATCTTCAGAAGGATTCAGAGTTAGAGAAGTTATAAATCTGTAGACCTTGGCTATACGTTTGTGTACATTGGAAGAAGTATTTTACAGAAACTCAGTTTTGGTTTAGCAGATGTCACTACCTTCTTCATAGAAGCATAATCCAATTATACATGCAAAAATATACGTATTGTATGTGATTATTGTAAACACACATTGACAGACTGGTCTATGTAAGGCAGGCAGTGAGAGCATTTAACACCGGCTTTCGTGAACACTTGCTCAACGAACACGATGAGAATTCAATATAAGTAAAATTTTGCAGAAAATCTGAAAATAGAGAGAGACACTCTTCTTCCTCCATCCTCGTTTGACATGGAAATTTTGCACACGGTTGACAAGAGTTACAAAACGAATCTTTTAGAAGAATTTGAAAGAAACAAACATTTTCAACAAAATTCAAAAGATCTGTTAAATGACAGAGTTGCATTAAAAACACGGACTATTTTGATTGCTTAGCATGAAACTTGGACCTTGCCGTTGGTGGGGAGGCTTGCGTGCCTCAGCGATACAGATAGCCGTACCGTAGGTACAACCACAACGGAGGGGTATCTGTTGAGAGGCCAGACAAACGAGTGGTTCCTGAAGAGGGGCAGCAGCCTTTTCAGTAGTTGCAAGGGCAACAGTCTGGATGATTGACTGATCTGGCCTTGTAACAATAACCAAAACGGCATTGCTGTGCTGGTACTGCGAACGGCTGAAAGCAAGGGGAATCTATGGCCGTAATTTTTCCCGAGGGCATGCAGCTTTACTGTATGATTAAATGATGATGGCGTCCTCTTGGGTAAAATATTCCGGAGGCAAAATAGTCCCCCATTCGGATCTCCGGGCGGGGACTACTCAAGAGGATGTCGTTGTCAGGAAAAAGAAAACTGGCATTCTACGGATCGGAGCGTGGAATGTCAGATACTTAAACGGGCAGGTAGGTTAGAAAATTTAAAAAGGGAAATGGATAGGTTAAAGTTAGATATAGTGGGAATTAGTGAAGTTCAGTGGCAGGAGGAACAAGACTTCTGGTCAGGTGTCTACAGGGTTATAAACACAAAGTCAAATAGTGGTAATGCAGGAGTAGGTTTAATAATGAATAGGAAAATAGGAATGCGGGTAAGCTACTACAAACAGCATAGTGAACGCATTGTTGTGGCCAAGATAGATACGAAGCCCACACCTACTACAGTAGTACAAGTTTATATGCCAACTAGCTCTGCAGATGAAGAAGAAATTGAAGAAATGTACGATGAAATAAAAGGAATTATTCAGATAGTGAAGGGTGACGAAAATTTAATAGTCATGGGTGACTGGAATTCGGTAGTAGGAAAAGGGAGAGAAGGAAACGTAGTAGGTGAGTATGGATTGGGGCTAAGAAATGAAAGAGGAAGCCACCTGGTAGAATTTTGCACAGAGCACGACTTAATCATAGCTTACACTTGGTTTAAGAATCATGAAAGAAGGTTGTATACATGGAAAAACCCTGGAGATACTAAAAGGTATCAGATAGATTATATAATGGTACGACAGAGATTTAGGAACCAGGTTTTAAATTGTAAGACATTTCCAGGGGCAGATGTTGACTCTGACCACAATCTGTTGGTTATGACCTGTAGATTAAAACTGAAGAAACTGCAAAAAGGTGGGATCTTAAGGTGATGGGACCTGGATAAATTGAAAGAACCAGAGGTTGTACAGAGTTTCAGGGAGAGCATAAGGGAGCAATTGACAGGAAAGGGGGAAATAAATACAGTAGAAGAAGAATGGGTAGCTTTGAGGGATGAAGTAGTGCTGAAGGCAGCAGAGGATCAAGTAGGTAAAAAGACGAGGGCTAGTAGAAATCCTTTGGTAACAGAAGAAATATTGAGTTTAACTGATGAAAGGAGAAAATATAAAAATGCAGTAAATGAAGCAGGCTCACTAGGGGTAAGATAGATACTGCATACAGGAAAATTAAAGAGACATTTGGAGATAAGAGAACCACCTGTATGAACATCAAGAGCTCAGATGGAAAACCAGTCCTAAGCAAAGCAGGGAAAGCAGAAAGGTGGAAGGAGTATATAGAGGGTCTATACAAGGGCTATGTACTTGAGGACAATATTATGGAAATGGAAGAGGATGTAGATGAAGATGAAATGGGAGATACGAGTTTGACAGAGCACTGAAAGACCTGAGTCAAAACAAGGCCCCCGGAGTAGACAACATTCCATTGGAACTGCTGACGGCCTTGGGAGAGCCAGTCCTGACAAAACTGTACCATCTGGTGAGCAAGATGTATGAGACAGGCGAAATACCCTCAGACTTCAAGAAGAATATAATAATTCCAATCCCAAAGAAAGCAGGTGTTGACAGATGTGAAAATTACCGAACAATCAGTTTAATAAGCCACAGCTGCAAAATACTAACACGAATTCTTTACAGACGAATAGAAAAACTAGTAGAAGCCGACCTCGGGGAAGATCAGTTTGGATTCCGTAGAAATACTGGAATACGTGACGCAATACTGACCTTACGACTTGTCTTAGAAGAAAGATTAGGGAAAGGCAAACCTACGTTTCTAGCATTTGTAGACTTAGAGAAAGCTTTTGACAATGTTGACTGGAACACTCTCTTTCAAATTCTAAAGGTGGCAGGGGTAAAATACAGGGAGCGAAAGGCTATTTACAATTTGTACAGAAACCAGATGGCAGTTATAAGAGTCGAGGGGCGTGAAAGGGAAGCAGAGGTTGAAAGGGTGTGAGACAGGGTTGTAGCCTCTCCCCGATGTTATTCAATCTGTATATTGAGCAAGCAGTAAAGGAAACAAAAGAAAAATTCGGAGTAGGTATTAAAATCCATGGAGAAGAAATAAAAACTTAGAGGTATGCCAATGTCACTGTAATTCTGTCAGAGACAGCAAAGGACTTGGAAGAGGAGTTGAATGGAATGGATAGCGTCTTGAAAGGAGGATATAAGATGAAAATCAACAAAAGCAAAACGAGGATAATGGAATCTAGTCGAATTAAGTCGGGTGATGTTGAGGGAATTAGATTAGGAAATGAGACACTTAAAGTAGTAAAGGAGTTTTGCTATTTGGGGAGCAAAATAACTGATGATGGTCGAAGTGGAGAGGATATAAAATGTAGACTGGCAATGGCAAGGAAAGCGTTTCTGAAGAAGAGAAATTTGTTAACATCGAGTATAGATTTTAATGTCAGGAACTCATTTCTGAAAGTATTTGTATGGAGTGTAGCCATGTACGGAAGTGAAATATTGGCGATAAATAGTTTGGACAAGAAGAGAATAGAAGCTTTCGAAATGTGGTGCTACAGAAGAATGCTGAAGATTAGATGGGTAGATCACATAACTAATGAGGAAGTATTGAATAGGATTGGGGAGAAGAGAAGTTTGTGGCACAACTTGACTAGAAGAAGGGATCGGTTGGTAGGACATGTTATGATGCATCATGGGATCACCAATTTAGTGTTGGATGGCAGCGTGGAGGGTAAAAATCGTAGAGGCAGACCAAGAGATGAATACACTAAGCAGATTCAGAAGGATGTAGGTTGCAGTAGGTACTGGGAGATGAAGAAGCTTGCACAGGATAGAGTAGCATGGAGAGCTGCATCAAACCAGTCTCAGGACTGAAGACCACAGCAACATCAACAGCATTTCTTGTATAAGTGATTCCTTTTATATATTAGAATAATGCGCAACGTTTTTTCAAATGTATTATTTATATCTTCTTTATAAAGGGTGTCCCGGTTATTCTGACTACTGTTTGTCCAGATGCAAATTACAAAATGTTTCAAGCAAATGTTCTTTAACCGTCAGGAGGACGTCAATCAGCATGATTGCCTTCGTTGTAGCTTTGTTTTTTACAAAGATATGTTCAGCGGCATTATTTTTTTTTTAATGGCACCCTGTTTTTTTTTTATTCGGTAATTAATTTCCTCTCCTAAAGACTTATTCCAAAATGTATCACTGTGTACCATTCACTGAAACACAACGTTACTAATAACATAACACAACATTGACGTTGACGCTCGCAGCGCTTGGTGGCGGTATTCGGGGTAAAAAAAAATAAAATGTTTCAAATGGCTCTGAGCACTATGGGACTTAACTTCTGAGGTCATCAGTCCCCTAGAACTTAGAACTACTTAAACCTAACTAACCTAAAGACATCACACACATCCATGCCCGAAGCAGGATTCGAACTTGCGACCGTAGCGGCCGCGCGGCTCCAGACTGTAGCGCCTAGAACAGCTCCGCCACTCCGACCGGCTGCTCGGGGTAATAGAACTCATCCACGTGCTGACGTTGACAGAGGACCAATGTAAGCATAAGCGGGATGCTCACCCGTCATTCGGTCAACCATCGTCAGTTGAAAAGTTGTGTGAGTAGAATGTACACGAACGAAGAAAAGGTAGAAATGCTACTCATCTATGGGGAATGTAAGTTAGCAGAACAGTAAATGCAATACTGTTTTCTTATGTACGGGTGCATTTAGTACAGTACTTTAGTCCTTTTAAATACTGTTGTGTAGAGCAGGCATACAGTAAATGCTGTCCTTCCTACAAACTGCATCGAAACAATGTTTCTTTTGTTGTTGTTGTTGTTGAAGGTAGGCGAAATACTACGCAGGCAGCGGAAACTGTACAGAGAGCGATATCCTGAAAAGAACCCACCTTCCCGACGGATGTTTTCTCGTCTTGTTGCGACGCTTCAGGAAACGGGAAATTGCAACCCACAATGCTATCGTCGTAGCACTCGCACAGACGAAACTGCCGAAGTTACTGTTCTCGCTTCCATTGCTGTGAATCCACATATGATCCCACGACAGCTTGAACACGAGATTGGCATTCCTAAAACCAGTGTACATCGTATTGTTACACGTCACCGGTTCCATCATTACCATGTACACCTACATCAAGAACTGCATGGGAATGAATTCCAGAATCGTGTACAGTTCTACTAGTGGGCACAGCAGCAAATCCTCGCCGACCCGAGCTTCTTCTCCAATGTTCTGTTCACCGACGAATGTTCCTTCTCAAACAAAGAACAGAGCACTTACGAATAAAAAGCGCATAACGTTAAATGGCTATAGTACACTGATCCCCACAGCATGAGTTTTCGTAAATATCTCCGTGGTTTCAGAATACGACTGAGCGATAACAACAAGACGCACAGAAAGTAGACATATGTCAGTGGACAGAGCATCCATCCAAGTTTTAGACTCACATTCCACGTGCTCAATACAGGAACCGATTGTGACGCGGTAAATTCAGTACGTTTGGCGGTCCATTGAGGTCACTGCTGTCGCGGCTGCGAAGGAGCAACAATAATAGCCCGCTTCGGAAACCTGTTCATTCGGCTGTCTATTTGTTAGCTGCACCAATTCGATGCCACAATACGGATCGGATGGTTTGTCTACGAGGAAGTTTTTTTCTGTTTTTCAAGGTCCGATTGGTAGCGATATGGAAACTGCAGCGAAATACAAAAATATTTTATTTGCAAGATTCAGCTATACCCTCTACTTAGAGTTCGTGGGTGGTAGTTGCGCAGTTGACAAGGCACACGTGGGGAGAGCGATAGTGGTGGGGGTTATCGGCAGGCGCTGTGGGGGAAATGTCGAGTGCTGGAGGTGAAGTGCGTTCTAAATTGAAGCCTACATTCATATTTTTTGTAGATTTCAAGTGTAGCCCCTCCACGCCCACACTTGCATGGTTACCATTCAAAAAGATTTACTTTGGTTAGTATCTAAAAAGAATTCCGCTGAAAGTGCATCAAAACCGGTTATTTATTTTCGCCTGGTTTGTTAGCCATTCATAATTTTCAGAGAAGCGTCATGAGTCGCGGATTTTGAGTGAACCCTAAACACAAAACCAGTTTGTAGTTGCCAAACACTTCTTTATTACAAACACATGTTGTTAGTGAAACCGCCCGCATCTCGTGGTCGTGCGGTAGCGTTCTCACTTCCCACGCCCGGGTTCCCGGGTTCGATTCCCGGCGGGTTCAGGGATTTTCTCTGCCTCGTGATGGCTGGGTGTTGTGTGATGTCCTTAGGTTAGTTAGGTTTAAGTAGTTCTAAGTTCTAGGGGACTTATGACCACAGCAGTTGAGTCCCATAGTGCTCAGAGCCATTTGAACCATTTTGTTAGTGAAACCAAGAGTACAATAAACGGCGCCTGGCCTACAGAACCAGCAGCAGAGCTCACATTGGAACATAAATGCATTTAAATGTGACAGACCCAGATCTCTCAAAATTTACTCAAGCAATTTTCACTAATTCAAACAATGTTCATAAAACCCCATTAATAAAATTTTTTACTGACACAACTGAATGCTTCATGACTTACATAGGAACTGGCTTACACACAACCCTTATCAAATTCTAAAACTGATTCCACGGGCTGATTTTAAGTAATTGTAACAAATTAAAAATATTATCAGATTAATGCACTCGAGTAAGCTCCTGTTAAGTATCAGTCACAGTTACGAGGTTCACACACGTTTCATGGCCAGAATATAATAATAGGATATTAAGTAGTCTTAACATGGAGCCGTTACAATTGTTACGTTGAAAATTAGTGATGGACGCGAGCAGACCGAAAAGCGCCACCAGATAGAGGAGATTCACGAATGAGAAGTTAAAATTGAACTGTACTCAACTTTGGGCTACAATTAAGCTTCCAGAAAACCAGAAAGATGGAATTGCGGGACACTAACAAAGTAACCACAGATACCGATCCAGGTCGTTAAGTTTCCCTCTTCCATCGCGATACCCCGATCGGAATTTCCTCGCGTCGACCACTGCCACTTATCTGCAACATAAACACATCAGCGACAGACAACATTCTGGCGCATCAGATAGACAAACATAGCTGCCCGACTGATTATAAATAAACCTTTAATTATACATGGCACCGATGAACCCAAGCCGGACTAACCTAGGTGACCACTTGCCCAGTAACGGCTCCTAAAATGTGATTATCCAGTTCTCTACAACAAAGATATAAAATAATAACATAGGAACAGGAAGAGGAGGTAGATCAAGATGAAATGGGAGATACGATACTGCGTGGAGAGTTTGAAAGAGCACTGAAAGACCTAAGTCGAAACAAGGCCCCGGGAGAAGACAACATTCCATTAGAACTACTGACAGCCTTGGGAGAGCCAGGCCTAACAAAACTCTACCATCTGGTGAGCAAGATGTATGAGACAGGCGAAATTCCCTCAGACTTCAAGAAGAATATAGTAATTCCAAGCCCAAAGAAAGCAGGTGTTGACAGATGTGAAAATTACCGAACTATCAGTTTAATAAGTCACAGCTGCAAAATACTAACGCGAATTCTTTACAGACGAATGGAAAAACTGGTAGAAGCGGACCTCGGGGAAGATCAGTTTGGATTCCGTAGAAATGTCGGAACACGTGAGGCAATACTGACCCTACGACTTATCTTAGAAGAAAGATTAAGGAAAGGCAAACCTACGTTTCTAGCATTGGTAGACTTAGAGAAAGCTTTTGACAATGTTGACTGGAATACTCTCTTTCAAATTCTGATGGTGGCAGGGTTAAAATACAGGGAGCGAAAGGCTATTTACAATTTGTACAGAAAGCAGATGGCAGTTATAAGAGTCGAGGGGCATGAAAGGGAAGCAGTGGTTGGGAAGGGAGTGAGACAGGGTTGTAGCCTCTCCCCGATGCTATTCAATCTGTATATTGAACAAGCAGTAAAGGAAACAAAAGAAAAGTTCGGAGTAGGTATTAAAATCCATGGAGAAGAAATAAAAACTTTGAGGTTGGCCGATGACATTGTAATTCTGTCAGAGACAGCAAACGACTTGGAAGAGCAGTTGAACGGAATGGACAGTGTCTTGAAAGGAGGATATAAGATGAACATCAACAAAAGCAAAACGAGGATAATGGAATGTAGTCAAATTAAATCGGGTGATGCTGAGGGGATTAGATTAGGAAATGAGACACTTAAAGTAGTAAAGTAGTTTTGCTATTTGGGGAGCAAAATAACTGATGATGGTCGAAGTAGAGAGGATATAAAATGTAGACTGTCAATGGCAAGGAAATCGTTTCTGAAGAAGAGAAATTTGTTAACATCGAGTATAGATTTAAGTGTCAGGAAGTCATTTCTGAAAGTATTTGTATGGAGTGTAGCCATGTATGGAAGTGAAACATGGACGATAACCAGTTTGGACAAGAAGAGAATAGAAGCTTTCGAAATGTGGTGCTACAGAAGAATGCTGAAGATAAGGTGGGTAGATCACGTAACTAATGAGGAGGTATTGAATAGGATTGGGGAGAAGAGAAGTTTGTGGCACAACCTGACTAGAAGAAGGGATCGGTTGGTAGGACATGTTTTGAGGCATCAAGGGATCACAAATTTAGCATTGGAGGGCAGCGTGGAGGGTAAAAATCGTAGAGGGAGACCAAGAGATCAATACACTAAGCATATTCAGAAGGATGTAGGTTGCAGTAGGTACTGGGAGATGAAGAAGCTTGCACAGGATAGAGTAGCATGGAGAGCTGCATCAAGCCAGTCTCAGGACTGAAGACCACAACAACAACAACAACAACAACAACAAGTAGGAACCTCTAAAAGGCTTTATTTCGGCAGTGTAAATACGCATCTCTCAAGTAATATCGTTTTAGGCGGGATTAGAACAGTTTGTGCAGCGCAAACCGGGAACAGACATTACTTTTACCGGAATGTTCGTGAAAGATGGTGCGTGCCGTGTACTTGTTAACGCTCATTTTCTTCGCAACTAATCGTAGCTTCAGTCGCTGACTTTTTACGGGAGTTTGTCGGGATCTCTCGATCGCGTTTTCTGCCAAATTAAACTCGACTGATTTTCAATTTCTCTAAAACAGCCATGTTATTCACCACCTAACAGAATTAGCGTTTTTCACACTAATTAAAATGGTTTATATTGAAGCTTTGGACCTACTTATCTGCAGCAAACACATTCGCAATAGCCAAACTGGGAGCAGTTGCCCTTCATTCACTCTATGTCATTAACGACTAAGAAATAGATCTGGAAACGAAAACCTGAGAACACGTTCAAGGAACGCTATTGGCGTGGCGAAGGGAAATTCACTTAAAATGAAGTTGTGTTTTCGATGTTCCACTAGATCGCTCCAAAGAGACAGAGAAAAACAGCACACTCACTGAAAAGGGTACATATGAAGGTACCTCTTATCACAATATACATGCCTACTCCCCTGACACCCTGTATATCCATTATAATAGGAACCACATTATTTTTCAAATTATTGACTTTGTGAAGTGTGTGGGGGGGTTGCCGAACATTTATGTATCTGAATTGTTGCCGATGGTGCTTACTCCTACGCTCTTCGCCATTCGACTAACAAGGGACAACTTCGACGTCGAATGCTTGGTACCGCGCGAGACTCTGCTTAGACTAACACTCGATCGTAAAAACAACAGTGGTCTGTGTCATTTTGATGCAAACCTCCGCACTAGTCTGCTGACTCCATCAGACGGTGGCATGTTGCAGCTACACTAACAACTGCTTGTGTAGCAAGAATGGTAGAGATGCAGTACGAATGTGTCTCTTGGAGTGTTCGCGAGCGGGTTATTGTGTAAACTGTGGTATCATGAAGAGAATTAAACTAGTACGAATGTGTTTCACATATTAGGACAAAGTTGAGCCGTGCTTAATATGGAAATGAAATCGGGGTTGAAGATAGAGAAGGATTCAAGAGGGTTGGAACTTTAATAGCGGCAACTATTTATTTACAGCTCGTACAAAATAGATACGTGTTTCAAAGTTTTACTGACCTCCAAAGTAGTTACCAGAATTATGTATAACCCGTTGCCAGCGATGTGGAAGTCGTAGGATACTGAAACTTCCTGACAGATTAAAACTGTGTGCCCGACCTAGACTCGAACTCGGGACCTTTGCCTTTCGCGGGCAAGTGCTCTACCAACTGAGCTACCGAAGCACGACTCACGCCCGGTACTCACAGCTTTACCTCTGCCAGTACCTCGTCTCCTACCTTCCAAACTTTACAGAAGCTCTCCTGCGAACCTTGCAGAACTATTCTGGAAACATCCCCCAGGCTGTGGCTAAGCCATGTCTCCGCAATATCCTTTCTTTCAGGAGTGCTAGTTCTGCAAGGTTCGCAGGAGAGCTTCTGTAAAGTTTGGAAGGTAGGAGACGAGGTACTGGCAGAAGTAAAGCTGTGAGTACCGGGCGTGAGTCGTGCTTCGGTAGCTCAGTTGGTAGAGCACTTGCCCGCGAAAGGCAAAGGTCCCGAGTTCGAGTCTCGGTCGGGCACACAGTTTTAATCTGCCAGGAAGTTTCATATCAGCGCACACTTCGCTGCAGAGTGAAAATCTCATTCTCGTAGGATACTCTTAGCACTTCAGCAGTGCCAGTTGTGTTGACAGTTCGAGCGGCGTGGTCTAATGCCCGACGAATTTGCAGCAGCTCTGAAGCGAATGCCGTGAAGTGTTTCCTTCAGTTTAGAAATCGAGTTGAACTTACGAGGGCTTAATTCAGGGGAGTGCAGTAGGTAGTATAGCACATAGCAGCCCCATCAGTCAAACAAATCAGTAACGGGTTGCACTGCACTTGATTGAGCGTTGTCCTCAAAATGATGGTCAGGTCCTGCAGAAAGTGTCATCTCTTCTGTCTCTGTGCTGTTCATTTTTGGAACACAGCCTACGACTAGCTTAGAGACAGAAGTGATGACACTTTCTGCCGGATCTGGCCATGATTTTGTATTACAATTCTCAAGCACGCACAGTGCAAGCTGTTACTGATTTACAAGTTTGTTTGTGTGACCATCCTCAGCAGCAAGAATATAAATATTTGTTTTGTAAATAAAACTGCCTTTTCCTGCTGCTAGTTAGTTTATTTATCCCACACGTGTTTCGCTTTCTGTTCTAAGGCATCATCAGTGGGATCTGTAACGATACAGTTTTGTTAGTTTCAGATTATTAAACAGTTCACTTCGCGATTTTTTTGTAAAAAAAGTAATTACTTACGATTTGCTGATCTGCGTTTCCTCACATCTGGTCTGGAGGTCACACTACCACTTTTATCACTGCCATATAATCACATCTTTGTGTTCTCGTCTTCCACACACTGGTCACCATGTTTCTCACTCTTTTTTGTGGTGACTATTGTCTTTTTGTCACTCGATACAACTATTTCTCGTACACTATTTTTCTTAATGTAAATATTGCGACTCTGTCACGTGTTTCATCTTCTTTGGTATGTTTACCTATTTGTTGTCAACCTAACGAAGTATATGTCCGAAGCTAACTTCTCTTTATGATGTTTAATACCGTGTGTGTGTATGAGTGAGAGAGAGAAGGGGATACAGCCGACGAGTTTTTATTTTTCTTTTCTTCTTTTTTTTTGGGGGGGGGGCGGGGGGGGGGGCGTTGTACTAGCTGTTAACGAGTGGTTGAAAACTTCGGTGACAGCTGATCTGACTTTTCGTTTCAATATTCTGTGCAGGGATTCATGGATTAGTGAGTGTAAGGATGTTGGGTTCTATTATTATTATATTGGACAGGATTATTATAATAATAGTTTTTTCGAACGTTATTCTATTATTTCTCTATTAGTGTAAATAATGAATTGCTTGGCATGTGTACTTGGTCACTCAACAGGATTTTCCCCTCTGCTTTGGTTTTATGTATTTGGTAATTTTCTTGCATGGGTAGGAGGTGTTTTTTTATTGTTGATTCTAATTATTGTCATGTCATCTTCTCTAGTGGTTGGTTTGTGGTCATGTTCTCTTAAGTGTTCTGCAAATGTGGATTGATTGTCCCATATTTGCAGGCTCTCGTGTGTTCTTTGTATCTGACATCAAATGTTCTCCCTGTTTGCCCTGTGTATGTGCCTTCACAAGTGTTACACTGTAGCTGATATATCCCTGTTTTTTGGTATATGTCTCTGTTTTTCGTCGTTTGGGGTGTATTTTTGTATAGAATTGTCTGTTGTGTGTGCTATGTTTATTCCCTGTCTTTTGAAAATGTTGGTGATTTTATGGGTGAGTTTGTGTTTGTATGTCATTGTGTACCATCTTGGGTTTTCTTTAATCTTTTTCTGATTGTCCTGTGTAGTTGTTATGGAACTGCGTGTTTGTGTTTGGTTCTGTTGTGTTGTTGTCTGTGGTTTGGAGCTTTCAGCTTTTATTTTTTACTTTTAATTTTGTTGTTAGCTTTGTGATTGTGATATTATTGTAACTATTATTTTTTTGCTATTTGCATTATCATGTCCAGTTCTTTTTGGTAGCTTTCCTTGGTAAGTGGTACTGTGTTGAGTGTATGGAGCATGTGTCGAATGCTGTTTGCTTTTGTGCGTGTGGGTGGTTTGAGGAATGAGGATACATATTTAAATTACCGTCTGAAAATTTCAAAGTACAAGAATACAGAAGAATTAAAAACACTACACAGCTAATACAACAAATAAAATATATAAAAATGCCAGACACAGCAACACTCCTCTGATTTGATACAGAAAACATGTATTCCAACATACCAGTACCAGAAACAATAGAAATTATGAATAAGAACCTGAAAAATTATAGTTAACTCCCTGATGAACGGATTAAGGAAATATGCACACTAATAAAGCACATAACAGAACAAAATTACTTCCAATTCAATAATGAATTTTATTTACAAGAAGATGGATTACCAATGTAGTCCCCAGTTTCAGGAGCCTTAGCAAATATTTTTGTAAACCACTTTAAACAGATCATTTTCACAAAAATAGTAGCAAAAGAATACAACATATTAAAATGGTTCAGATATATGGATGACATCCTTTGCTAAATAGATGAACCACTAACAAAAATTAAAAAACTACAAACTGACATCAACAAGATACATAGAAACATAAAATTCACAATTGAAAGAGGACTGAACAACCAAATTAACTTTCTGGATACAACAATCAAAAAACAAAACAAAAAGCATATGTTTGAAATTTACCGTAAACTCACAGCAACAGACATTATCATTCCCCAAGTAGCTGTGGCGTTGTTTATCTTTGCGTATGGAGAGTCTGTCGCGCTGCGAGCAGAGAGGAAGCAGAGCAGCTTGAGTCACGAAAGAGTGCGGAGGTGTTTGTTGGGCGCTCCCGCAAGCGCTGTGGGCAGCTATGTTCGTGCCAGTGTCGGCGCGCCTGTTTCGTTACTCCGCGAGTATTGAACGCACGGTAGGCATGAACAGGCAGAGGAAGCTGCAATTCTAACTTGCCTGTCACGTAATTATCCGTGGATCTTGATTCGACTCGGGGTTCTCGTCGAGCAGCAGCAGCAGCAACGGCAGCAGTTCAGCATTGTCGTCGGCTACATTCTTCGACTTCCACACAGCTTCAACATCGTACGACTGTTTGTTACGAGAAAAATTATGAACTTATGTAGACGTTACCCAGCAACATTTCTGTCACAATGTATGGCTAACATGAATAACAACCCGCAATAGTTAAAACTTGTAGGGCACCCGTGTTGTTATTGTTGTCAGGCATTATTACCAAGCAGGGTCCATTTCCTTTCCATGCTATCGCCGAGTATCGTGAGAATATGAAAACTGATTAACTATTTACTGCCAGTTTTGTGTGTTTGCTAATGACCAGTTTCAGTCTAAATTTTCTGCCTCAGTAAGTCTTCATTCTTGTACTGCATGACACCGACAAAACTAATAACTAAAGATTGTGGGGTAGCGGGCGAATTGTGGCGCCCTGAAAACATTCTGTTCGGAGTTGGCGTGGCCGCACTGGCTGCTCGGTGGACGCGGGCCGCTTGGCTGGCCGACCACGTGGTGCCAGACTTTGGCCATAGCAAGAGGGGTCCAGCTCGAGTGCGTGGCTAGGAATGCCATGTCGACGGTGTGACGAGGACGGTGCTTTGTGTCGATGAAAGAGATTTGTATGCTAAGAGTGCCAAAGATGGCGGACTTTGTGAAACGAACATGGCTGACATTTTACAGTTCGTACAGAAATTAATAGTAGCCAGAAGAATCATGATACCTCAGAAACAAACATGAAAATTACCATTATTTGCACGACGATTCTGATGGTGAAATCAGATTTTCAATATCTTTCTTAGTTTAAAGTTTAGTATCTGATGATAAATGATACGAGGAACATCCAGCTCCTGATTTCCAAAATCTAAACGGTTCATCCGATTTGTGTCTTTAGAAAGCTATTAGTGTAAATCTAAATTGCTATAAATTACAGACATGTAACATGAATAGTACATGAGTTATTGGAAGTCAAAGTGGCCGATTACTATCGATCGCGTCAGGCCATAAGCACTCCACAGTTACGCGAAAAAACGGTAGCACCATGCTTATAAATATATTTATTCGTGTATGTCTTTGTTTATATCCGATATATACTATTCATGAAGTAATTGGTTAAATATTTACTGTGTTTTAGAAAGCACAGAGACGTTAGGCCACTGGCCTACTTTTGATTGCTATTCCTTTGATAAATGTCTGTTTAATTTGTTTATGTATTTAATAACGTGTGTGAGAACGTGTTTATGGTCCATCCGTAGGAATATTTATTTAATTTCCAGTTATTTAAATGTAACTCCAGTATTTTGTATGTGTTTAAATATGTTTGTCAGTGTGCTTCGGCTTGGAGACATGGACGGAGCGCTCTAGCGAAACACAGCGCTCGCTAAGTGGAGAGACTGTATGGAAGTGGGGGAGGGGAATCGTTTCGAGAGAGGACATGGCTGTTCTGGACAGTGCGGCGTTAGAGACAGTCGCACAGGACACGGAAAGTGCTGGACGTAAAGGCGCGACGGACAGTCGTGGAAAGACTTGGAGAGTGGAGCGGTTTGCGTGTGGTCGCGGGAGATAGAAATACTTCGGAGTGCCGACTTGTGCACATGTGAGATTTCCGAGGTTTCTACAGTGAAGACGTAGTGTGCATTTAGAAGTGAATACGTCGCGAGCTATGTTGTCGTTCACAACTAATTACGTGTAGTAGGAATCTATTATTTCCCTGTTATTCAACTGATATTTTGGTTCAAATGGCTCTGAGCACTATGGGACTCAACTGCTGAGGTCATTAGTACCCTAGAACTTAGAACTAGTTAAACCTAACTAACCTAAGGACATCACAAACATCCATGCCCGAGGCAGGATTCGAACCTGCGACCGTAGCGGCCTTGCGGTTCCAGACTGCAGCGCCTTTAACCGCACGGCCACTTCGGCCGGCCCAACTTATATTTTATTTCATTGTTGGACCATCAACACCAATAAGTGTTTTGCAGAAGTATACCAAATTCTCAAAAGTACTTCTTCTACCGTACTTATATTTAAGTCATTAAGATAGTACCTGCAGATTTTATTTAATTGCAATCATTCATTTATAAATTTCTACGTTACATTCGCAATTGCCGAGTGATAGGAACCTTCGACAATTCGATTCACGTGTATATTCATACTATATACTGTAGACTCAGCAGTATTTGGCTTGTAATGCGGCAACAACGTATCCCAGCCCCTAGACAACGAAACCAGCCAAAACTATTAATATTACAACTCTGAGTCGGAAGGTACGTAGCTGAGGGCCATCACTACATTTCATTTATTATTTGAAAGCCCGCAAGATACAGTACAAATTAAGAGTGCGCAATTTAATTTATTCTGTATTTAGCTTAGCGAGTAACTTTGCTGGGTTGGTATGTATTTTACTGATGTTATTTTAAAAAGTAAAACCAATTGCTCATTTGCTGAAAGTAAATTCAGTTCAATCACTGAACAATCAAAAGTAACTTGCTTGCCTTTTTCTAAATTTTTGCTTTACCTTTCACTGAGGTTAGTGAAAGTTATTTTTTTACATACCAGAGTTTAAGTTAAGCCAGTCATTTGGTTAAAGAAAAATTTCATGTAGCGTTACTTTTAAAATGAAGTGTTTCAGAATAAGTAACTGCAAATTCAGTGCTTTCTGATTCATTTATTTCCTCGTGAACTGTTGTGCTGTGGAAAAACTTGACAACCTTTTGTTGCCACGCCAGTGATTTTTTTGCTTAAATTTCTTTGCCAATACCTTTCTCAGGATTCTTGAAATGCATTGCTCTAGCAGGACGGCGACCGTTTAATTATCCCTCTTTCAGCTAATAAGTGTTTTCTTTGTGTTGTAGTAAATATTACGTTGTACCCTCCTCCTCGCCCCTCCTGCGCGGATTGTGAGCGATTGCACTGTATTCCACCCATTTCAAAATCATCATCTAAATTCAGTCTACCTTTAGAATAGATTGTTCCTTCAGAAGAGTCTGTTGTACACTTTCCTCCAAGTAACCGGTGTTATTTTCCTTCGGTAACGATAGCCTTACTCACCGTAAAATTTCACTAGGTGTATGTGATCATGGTCAGCTATATCGCAATCCAGTAGGCCGATTAGGAAGGGGGAGGTTACAGGCTGTCACTTAAAAAATTCGGAGGCATTACTTTTCAAAAACACACCCTCGAACATGCGTCATGTCGTGTTTTTTTATTTAAGGGCTATTATAGCAACAAACAAAACTATTTGCACTATAGAAAATCAAAATGTACACTTAACATTATCAGTAATTCACTTAATAGTACGATTGTAAACCAGGCATGCAGGTGATGGTGCAGATGAGGGAAATACTGTCTCACCTCCTTTTCCGCTTACGTTCGGGAAAGTCTCTGTAATTTTTCTTCCTTAGTGAAGGATCTTTGCTTTTCTTTATAGCTTATTCAACTTACTATGTGTGATTATCCAGTTCCACTCGTGGACTCAAGAACCGTGGTGTTGGCAGCACGTACGGTGAACTTGTTTATGGCCACCTTCATCTGGTAGAAATGGTTTCTGATGCCAATCAAATCGCAAAACCATTTACAAGGCTTGCCCTCGGGTAGGTACTGAAAAATATTTGGTGTTTAACTTAGCACGTAATTCTTTTAGTATTCATTGTTCTACGCGAGACTGTTTACATGCTACGTTTTTCTCTGGAAATTGCCTGAAACATGGAGGCCAGTAGTCGCGCACGCAACGGAACTCCATCCCTAAATGCAAATGAAAGTTTCCTCGAAGAATTGGAGAAGAAAAGAACAGAATCATTAGATAAATTATAGTATCCAGCTACAAGAATAGGATTCACAAAAAAAGATCGAACAAGGAAGTCTGCCGCAAAATAGAAGAAATTACAAACTAGTTCCCAAAGGATGTGTACGATTTTACGTCCACCACGAGCGGGTGGAAGGGAACAGATTTTCCATGTTTGATGCAAACTTATAAGTATACAGACATTGATTCTTTACTTGTCGGATCGAGTCTACCCCTGCGGTTCTTTGCCAAAAAGCAGATTGGCACCTGAAGATCACTTGTCACTCGTGCCAGAGCCATCAAATGTATCAGTCGTACGGAGAGTGGCTTACAACCCCAGAACCACTACTTCGTGATTCCAAAATAGCAAAGAAGAACTCCAGTTCCTACAAACCAAACCCGTAGATGCTTCTGACAGGGATCGCATCAGTAAGAAGATAGTGACGAACGGGCTACACCGAGACGAACCACCAAAAAGAAAACGCGGTGCCCTTGGATGGAGGATTGTAAGCAAACAAGCTCACAGAGAATAAAACAAATTTGGGCTTTAAAGACTTAACGTGGACCTAGATGGTTCCAGCAAATAATAATTATATGCACACAGGGTGTCTCTCCTACGTGTCCTCAGGCGCATTTTCTCCAGTCTTCTGGCAGATATAAAAGTAATATAACAAGTCTGTTTGCGTGGCCATCCTCCATAGTAAGCACGGAAATATTTGTTTTGTAAATAAAAACCTCCTTTTTCTTGCTACACTGTAATTTATTTCTCGCAGACGCCTTTCGCCTTTTTTTACCCTAAGCCATCTTCAACGGAACCTGGAACAAAACAATTTTGTACCGATATGTGTTACTTTTCGATTATCAATCAGTTCACGTCACGTTTGTTTTGCAAAGTAATTTCTTACAGTTTGTTGGCGTCTACGTTTCTTCCCAGCTTGTCTGGAGGTCGCACTGCCACTTCATTTCCTACACATTACCACAGTTTTATATTTTGGAAATGAAGTGGTAGTGTGACCTCCAGACCAGATGAGAGACAACACAGATGCCAACAAACTGTAGGTAATTACTTATTTACATTAAAAAACGTGACATGAACTGTTTGATAATCTAAAAATAACACATATCAAAACAAAACTGTATCGTTCTAGGTCCCACTGAAGATACCTTAGAGTGGAAAAAAGGCGAAACGCGTCTGGGAGAAATAAACTAGAGTGCAGTTAGAAGAGGTGGTTTCCATTTACAAAAGAAAAATAATTTAGTTTGTAACGGGATTAACATTGCAAAAACTAAATTGCAAATATCTTACCAAAGACTAGAGAAAAAGCGTCTCACGACTCTTCGGAGGGGCACAGTGTATATAGGGTGGTCAGAAACAGCCTGAAAACGCTGCTTGTGAGGGTGGGGGTAGGTTGTAGCGATATGTAATTGTTAAGAAAAAAATCCTTGCGTTGCTCCGTTTTAGAGTTAATTACCACTGAAGTTAGGTAATCAGAACATTGCATATGCAAATTCAAGCTGCGTGCCAGATAAAATCAGTGTCAGTTTGTAAGCGTATTGTCATATCGCTGGCTTTGTTGTGGAGTATCTTTGCGGGCGGTCGCGTCTGTAGAGAGTCGAGCACGGGACACGAAACTGTTATGTTGTGTAGTGTGTAGCTCTGCATGTAGAAGCATTGTTAGTATTCAGGTTGAAGTGTTGCTACAAGTGCTGTTACAGTAAAGTGATGACATATGGAAATAGTTCAGAGGAAAGTGCGTCAAGAAGTAATTGAAAATGAGCAGTGGTGTTAATAACGCATTTATGTATCCTCTCCTTTCGTGTCTCATAGCATCGATCATCCGCGCCGTGTTCGGTCTCTAACAATAAACAAATGTGAATCAGTAATACTATTTACCACAAAAGAGTGCAATCAAGTGCCAGTGATTTGTAGCGAGCTTGAGAACGTGCGTTCGATCATCGCGTTCCGCATCATCAACAATCAGCCACGCCGCGACGGTTACGCGCACGCTCGTACAAGTGAGAACTGAGAACTGAAAAACTTTACGAACAGTGTTATATCATTACTAGTGACAAGGAGGACTATCAGCAGATATCTGTATGTGTGACGAGCGTAAGAACTTTCGTTCGATCATTCGACTTCCGCATCATCAACAATCACCCGCGTCGTGTCGGTTACGCGTACGCTCGTCTGAATTATAGTTTGGACTGTTAATCATCAAGATTGTTAATTGGGATAAACATTTACGATTTAGAGTGTAAACAGTGCAACCTGAGGTTTCCATACCGCCTCAGAATATAGATGTTCATACCAGACATAGGACAGTGTTGTGTTTTAACGTTGAGTGGCTCCCCTACACCCGCTTGCATTATTTCGATAGATAATTTCAGGCAAGCCAACAGCAGTGTGGAGCAGAATAGTACGACAGCCGCGGGATTACCAGGTACGTGGTGTGGACAGGGCGCACGGTCTAGCAACGGTCCAGAAACGACAAACAGTTTAAGGTACCCCTCACCCATTTGTATTCCCGGGAGTGTTACAAGTTGTTCTCACAACGCAGATGATAGGGCCCGAGACTATTCAGCCTCTCTCTCGTGGTTATCGTAAATACCGTCTCTTGTCCAATTTTTGTATTGCTCAGTTGTCGTTTTAGGAAACCCAACGACCGCGTGTGACGACACCGTCTCTGGCGGGCCGCTTGAATTAGTGAAGGCAGTTTCCTGTGAAGGGTGTCATGAGCTTCAACATTTTGTTTCACATTTAACTTAATGTTAATTTCCCCAATTCTGGGCGCAAACTGTAAACTACATAAGAAAGAGACTGAGCAGCTCAGTATGTCTGTAGTGGCCCCAAGGTATACGAGGTGCGGCTAGAAAAAAACCGGACTGATGCTGGAAAAAACATTTATTTACAATTTCATGTTATCTCCCTCAATGTACTCTCCTCCTCGGTCTCTACACCGCTCCATACGAATTTTCCACTGTTCATAGCAATGCTGCAGATCATTTTCGGTAAGTCCATACATTACTTCCGTCGCTTTTTCTTTTACTGCTTCAACAGTCTCAAATCTAGTTCCTTTCAAAGCTGACTTGACTTTAGGGAAAAGAAAAAAGTCACAGGGGGCCAAATCAGGTGAGTAGGGTGGATGATCTAAGATGGGAATGTTGTGTTTTGCCAAAAACGTCTTCACTGACAACGCACTGTGAGCTGGGGCATTGTCTTGGTGAAGGATCCATGACTTTTTTCTCCACAAATCGTTCCGTTTTCTCCGTACTCGCTCACGTAGGGTAGCCAGGACGCTAATGTAGTAATGCTGATTCACTGTTTGTCCCTCTGGTACCCAATCAATGTGCACAATCCCTTTGATGTCAGTTTTTGCTGACAATGGTCTGCCAGTGCGAGTGTCATCACTGTTGTCTTCGCGGCCATCTTTAAATCGTTTAAACCACTCAGACACTTGTGTTCGCGATAAACAATCATCGCCGTACACTTGTTGTAACATTACAAACGTTTCACTTGCAGATTTTCCTAGTTTGAAACAAAATTTGATGTTAACACGCTGTTCTTTCTGTACACTCAACATTTTCCGACGCACAGACAAAACGTCAACTACTTAAAACAGACGCCACGGGCAGACTGAGTGCAGGAGGCAGATGAAACTCGAGCAGTAGGCGGAGCGAGAGTCACGTGACAGGCCACGCCACTTTCAGCCTTATTGCATTCGTTTTATTGTTTCACAAGTACTAGTCCGGTTTTTTTCTAGCCACACCTCGTATTACCTTAACTTCACCTCACATTTTGCTAAGATATTTGGTAATTATCGGTGCCTCACATGCATATTCAACACATCTATGTGCGGCATGTCAGTATATACATCCTTTCGTCCTCTAACTGATAAATGAAAAGCATGAATGAGAGTGTACAAGGTAAATTTCAATGTCCAGATCTGTGGGAGTAAAAGTAGTCTGCTACTCTCCCAGAATAGCCAGCTCTACGGAGCACTTATCAGGTACTGGCACGACACAATATGGAGCTCTCTGGACACTTCCGGAGGAACGGAACGCGTGGGTTCCAAAAGGGTTAGCTCGGCAGTGTTCTAGGATACGCGGAGACGGGCAACACCGACTAAGTGTGGGTGTGCCTACTCATAGTTAATTCATCATCTTATTTTTGTAGATTTCAGCTCAAGTCAAAACTAACGTCTTGCACTATTCGCTCGTTGAGCGGTATACGGAATTTTTTCTTGTTAATTTCGGAACATTACAACCAGTTGCACTTGGCCAGGCTTGCAAGCCGTTGTTCTCCTCTACCTCTGTTCAAACATGTGGACTCGTGATGTATCTTCTCATTTAGTTCGTTGTTGATCTCACGAATATAGTATAGCTGAATAGGTTTCTGAAACGTCACTAATTTCGATTTCATTTCCGCTACTAGTTTCCACGTGTCTCTGTTGTCTCACCACTTGTTAAGTACGGAGCCTTAAGTTCACAGATCGCGACTCACGTTAATGTATCCAATTTGGTCAGCTATTCTGAATATTACCACTCATTTTATATAGAATTTTTATTTGTGATGATCACGTGTTCGCGGATTGTGAGAAACTTTACATGTGACAGATACTGATTATCGGAGCAAAACTTACAAATTAGTTACAGAATTTTTTCTGTGGTGCAACCATTAACAGTTTATTGTTATCGATGACTTCTTGTTCACTTGCTTCGGGCGCTCAAGCCAAGGGAACGACCGTTTGCCAACTGTGGCGTCGTTAGTTACTATGCCACAACGTAGGTGCTCGCTCTCCTGTTGGCACTACGAGAGAAGACTTACTACGCCGACCACAGCGCCCTCTGGCCGACGTTGTGGAGCTCAGGGAGTGCCGTCTTGGTTTCTGCCCATTTCACCAAGAGCAGACGGCCTGGAAATATCGCTTCTTCTACCGAGTGGGCTAGCTTGCTACTAAGACTTTGATGCGACATTAGAAGCATTAGGAGTAAGAGGGATAGCTAAGGACTGGCTCGACCATACGTAACAGACAGGGTACAAAGAGTAGAGATTGTAAGTAGGCTGTTTAGGTTTTTATGTTGGTAACGCATGTAGCGCTCTATATGAAAATCACTGACTGTGCTGTGTGCAGTCTGTGGCTGCTTTGTATTGTTGGAAATTGCTATTGTAGTGTTGGGCAGCTGGATGTGAACAGCGCGTAGCGTTCGCAGTTGGAGGTGAGCCGCCAGCAGTGGTGGATGTGGGGAGAGAGATGGCAGAATTTTAAGAGCGGACGATCTGGACGTTTGTCCGCCAGAGAGAGTAAATTTGTAATACTGGATATCATGAACTGATATATATATATATATATATATATATATATATATATATATATATATATATATATATATATATAATGACTTTTGAACACTATTAAGGTAAATACATTGTTTGTTTTCAATCAAAATCTCTCATTTACTAACTATGCCTATCAGTAGTTAGTGCCTTCAGTAGTTAGAATCCTTTATTTAGCTGGCAATATTGGCGCGCGCTGTTTTGCAGTAGTTCGAGTAACGAAGATTTTTGTGAGGTACGTGATTCATAAAAGGTATAGGTTATTGACAGTCAGGGCCATTGTTTTGTAGGGATTATTGAAAGTCAGATTGCGTTGCGCTAAAAACATTGTGTGTCAGTTTAGTGTTGATCAGAATAAGTAAAGAGCGAAATGTCTGAGTACGTTCAGTTCTGCTCAGCTGTTTAAAAATCAAATAACGTTTACCAGCACAGTAATTCATAAATTTTTCTAAGGGAACGTTTCATAAGATAACAGATACTTCAAATAGATCTAAATATTTAGCAAAACACTTATCAGAACAAAAACACATTGATATAGGGGTTCCGCAACTTAGCATATTAGGACCAATACTGTTCCTGATATACATCAATGACTTTCTCAGTATGCCGAGAAAGCAAATGAAACTCTGAAGGAAGTTTATGATTGGTCAATAAGCAATAAAGTGAAATTGAACACAAAGAAAACTAATGCCATGAATTTCAGTTTCAAGAGGAAAAATGACAATGTTAAATTAAATGTAGATGGGACCTCTATAGACTGTGTAACAAATGCAAAATTTCTAGGAATGAATATTGATTCTCAGTTGAAGTGGTGTAAACAAACAAATGTACTTGCAAACAGAATGTCATCAGCATGCTATGATCTTAGAATCCTATCGTCAGTGCGTAACATGCAGTGTCTTTTTGTTACATATTATTCATATCTACACTCAATTCTTAGCTATGGAATTATTTTTTGGGGAACAAATGCACAAAATATGAACACAATTTTCAAACTCCAGAAAAGAGCCAGAAGAACAATAACCAAAAATACTAGTCGAGCTCATTGTAAAGATCTGTGCTTCATGTTTATACATTTACCAGTCAGTTGAACACACGAAAAATAACATTGGTAATTACTGCACAAACAGCTCTGTCCATGACCATGCAACAAGAGATAGACTCAACTTACATTTACCAAGAAAAAATAAACATAAAACTCAAAACAGTATTTTCTACCAAGGAATAAAACTGTACAATAAAATACCAAAAGAGATTAAAGAAATTGCGAAAATACACTTATTGAAAAAAGCAGCTAAAAAGTACCGGTTATGCAAAACATTTTGTACATTGAAGGATTACTTAGATGAAACAGAGTTGGGGATTGCTAAAAAAATGTTATACAAATACATAATAATAATAATGATTATAAAACATCCAACATTCACACTATGTTTTTTTCCCCAAAGCCATGCATTGCACAATACTAACACCTCTTCCTCTTTCTGAGCTCAACATCTCACTCATTATAGAGGGATGCTGACTCAGTTTTTCAGGATAGCAAATGGGAAGTTGCGGTACAGAAAATTGCCCAGAGATCACCAATGTGTGTGTGTGTGTGTGTGTGTGTGTGTGTGTGTCTGTGTGTAGTGAATGAAGTGTTATGAAAAAATGTGTGTGTAGTGTGTGTAGTGACTGATAGTGAGATATGAGCGAACAGTGTGGCATTACATTATTTAGTAAGTTATTTCTAAAAAAAGTATTGTATGCCAGGAGTAAATATAATGATTGTCTCTAACTGTTGTTGTTGTTGTTGTTGTGGTCTTCAGTCCTGAGACTGGTTTGATGCAGCTCTCCATGCTACTGTATCCTGTCCAAGCTTCTTCATCTCCCAGTACTAACTGCAACCTACATCCTTCTGAATCTGCTTAGTGTATTCATCTCTTGGTCTCCCTCTATGATTTTTACCCTCCACACTGCCCTCCAATGCTAAATTTGTGATCCCTTGATGCCTCAAAACATGTCCTACCAACCGATCCCTTCTTCTACTCAAGTTGTGCCACAAACTTCTCTTCTCCCCAATCCTATTCAATACCTCCTCATTAGTTACGTGATCTACCCACCTTATCTTCAGCATTCTTCTGTAGCACCACATTTCGAAAGCTTCTATTATCTTCTTGTCCAAACTATTTATCGTCCATGTTTCACTCCCATACAATGCTACACTCCATACAAATACTTTCAGAAACGACTTCCTGACACTTAAATCTATACTCGAGGTTAACAAATTTCTCTTCTTCAGAAACGCTTTCCTTGCCATTGCTAGTCTACGTTTTATACCTTCTCTACTTCGACCATCATCAGCAAAACTCCTTTACTACTTTAAGTGTCTCATTTCCTAATCTAATACCCTCAGCATTACCCGACTTAATTCGACTACATTCCATTATCCTCGCTTTGCTTTTGTTGATGTTCATCTTAAGTCCTCCTTTCAAGACACTGTCCATTCCGTTCAACTGCTCTTCTAAGTCCTTTGTTTGACAGAATAACAATGTCATCGGCGAACCTCGAAGTGTTAAGTCTTCTCCATGGATTTAATTACTACTACTACTACTAAAAAGGTCCTCTTCATTTTTTCTATAGGACTGATAGTACAAAAATCCTGCGCGTGCTTCTTACATGCGTTGCGGGTTGCATAAAACCTAACGGTACGGACAGCTGAATCATATGTATCCTGATCCCCAGGACTCCCTCCCCCTGTCCTCCCCCCCTCCCCCCCTCATCCCACCCCTTGTTTTCCCCTCGCCCAGCACCTGTTTAACTTCCTGACATTAAAATTACGTCCCGCACCGTGTCGCGACGACGGACCTTTGCCGCTAGTGAGCAACGCTTTAACCAACCGAACCATACCTATAAATGCACTGCCCGACCAGTGCGAAAACCTGCGTGCTAACAGGCTGACACGGTGCTCCCTTATCGTAAATCTGTAGCGCTGTTCCGGTAATTTAGCACGCTTCTAATTCACGCCATCGTTCGCAGCGCGCCGGCGGCCGGGTACTGGACGGGTTCGGCTCGCGTGCTCGTTCGTCGAGGGTGCCAGCCCGGCTCTCGGATAGCGATGCCCCGCCAAATGGCGCCATCAGCGACGCGATAAATCGCCGGCCGGGCTATCGCCTGGCGCCGGCCATATTTCAGCGTCGGGTTAGCTGCAGATTAGTCGCCAAGATAGCCACCGGCTCGTTCGTAGCCATTATTCAGTGGCGCGGTCCGCGATAAAAGTACATGTTTTATCTGCCGTGCCGACCTCAGTACAGAGAGCTGTAGCCGCCGCCATCCCTCTCACCTGTCAGCGCGTGGTCTCCCCCGAGGACCATCCAGCTCTCCCTGACCGACGCTCCATCTGCCTAGAACTCCGAAAGGCTCCTCAGACCAACATTTCAGTTAATAAGTAAATCTAGGAAAATCGTACGTAGGGAAACGGCGGCTAGGACAGGGAGACGTCATCGAACAGATCGAAAACGTCAATTCTCAATTTATCTTTTATGTCCAGAGTGAATTTTTCAGTCTGCAGATTAGTGTGCACTGATACGAAGCAACCTGGCAGAGTAAAACTGTGTGCCTGACCGAGATTCGAACTCGGGATCTATGCATTTCGTGAGCAGGTGCTCTACCAAATAAGCACCCAAGCACTACACACAACCCGTCCTCTCAGACTTACTTTCGTCAGCACTTCGTGTCCTAGCACTCCTGGAAGAAAGGATAATGCAGAGTGAGGACGGGTCGTGAGTCGCACTTAGTGACTCAGTCGGTAGACCACTTGCCCGTGAAAGGCAAAAGTTCCGAGTCTTCGTTCGACACATACGGTAGTTTTAATCTGCCAGGAAATTTCGTATTTTTTTATGTATTAGTAGAACTCTAGGACAGTAAGTTACCAAAGTTTCGATGATGAAATGAGCATCCGAAATGCCTGAAAAATGATTAAATGTGTGATGTTACCTTGCTGCACGCCTACTTTTTGAAGCAAGACTTCAATATCTACAGGCTCAATGGCATAACATCCCCTACATTCACAAGAAGAGGCTTCCAAATATTATATTGAATGTCGTAAAGGCCACTTACAGTTTTCTGGCGGGTCCTGAACTGTGTTCATGGTAAAACCCAGAATACGAATGAGTCTCTAAATTCACTGATATGGAAACGATGCCCCAAAACCACATTTTCATCTGTTATGGTTGTCAGAATTGCAGTTTATGATGCAGTTCTTGTATTTAATATTCGGAACGCAGGGACGATGAAGGTATTAGAGAGGAAATTTTACTCAGAACAACTTGAGAAAAATAGATTTCAGCACCTCTCAGCAAGCGAAAAGTCAGTTGAGACCTAGTAAAGGAAAGAAGGCAGAAAATCAGAATCTATTAAGGCATTAGAATTATGAAATTTTCTATATGTATTTTGACAAAGCCAATAAATGTTGTGGAATGGGTAAATTTTGAAATTCTGACTTTAAGCTTGGTGCAAAGTGCTTGGAATTTTGCATGAATATTATATTTTACTTATTGCTTCATAGTTCAAAAATTATTGAAATTCTGCTATTCGATGTATTCATAAATCTGCTTCAGAGAATCTTAATATATGCAAAGAGATTAAACAGAGAAAATTTGGTACAAATCTCTTGAATAGTGTCTGAGAAAAATGTACGTATATTGAAAGTTAACTCGTGGGGCTGACAATATACGAGGGCTGAAACTTTAATAATGGCAACTATTTATTTACAGCTCGTACAAAATAGCTGCGTGTCTCAAAGTTTTATCGACCTTCAAAGTGGTCACCAACATTGTGTATAACCCGTTGTCAGCAATGTGGAAGTCGTAGGATACTCTTAGCAGTGCCAGTTGCGTTGACAGTTCGAGCGGGGTGGTCTATTTCCCGACGAATTCGTAGCGGTTCTGAAGCGAACGCCGTGAAGTGTTTCCTTCAGTTTAGAAATCGTGTTGAACTCACGAGGGCTTAAGTCAGGGGACTGCAGTAGGTGGTATAGCACTTAGCAGCCCCATCTGTCAAACAAATCAGTAACAGCATGCACTGTACTTGCTTGAGCTATGTCCTGCAAAATGATGGTCAGGTCCTGGAGAAAGTGTCATCGCTTCTGTCTCTATGCTGTTTATTTTTGGAACACAACCTACGACCAGCTTTTCGGGGTTCGCAAACAAATTAATCTGTTTATACATGAAAAGTGCAGAGTGAAAAAAAAATTAACACAATGTTATACATCTTACGTACCACTCTTCGACATCTACTTACAGAAATACATGTCTTAGCAAATAACTTTGTACCATACTCTATCACATCGTTGGCATTCCCACTCTTATGGGTTAACCTTACATAAGCGGACTATATACAATTTCTTGAATGCATCGATGAGATTTAGTAATTGGATGTCGAGAAATGGAGCAGCGAATGCAAAAGTTTACGTTAAACTCCAAACATCTAAGTATTGCAGTTTTGTGTGGGCATTTTTTAAGCATCTGGCCACAGAGCTAAATGCAGTTTTTATTACTGTTTAGAATATTTCTTTATGTTACTTACATTGTCATATATTTTGTACCTTTTCATTTTAATAAAGTGAGCCCGTTATTTTACCTAGCACCATCGCTAAGACGTTAAAACTGCCTGATATTGTTTCATTCCCGTTATGATTCATAATGTCGCATTTGAGTTAAGCCCCTTAAACTATGGTTTGTTATTAAGACATATATAAGAATATTTTTTTTAAAAAAATGCTGTTTTTCATCATGTACAGTGTCACAAATTTTACATCCTTTTCAGTTTAATACGAAGGTGGTTTGAAAAGGTCTCGGAATGGAATAGAAAAAAGTACTTAGATCACTGAATTTTTTTTTATTTTCCAATGTAGTCTCCTTGTAGATTAATGCACTTGGTCCAACGATGTTCCAGTGGCTTGATCCCATCTCGAAAATGAGGTCCTCTAGGCCTGCAAAGTAGTTGTCAACTCCGGCTATCAATTGAAGTGAATCTTCGTCCACCAAGAAAAATTTTCAGTTTTGGCAAGAGATGGAAGTCTAAATGGAGCCATATCAGATGGATAACTAGGATAAGCCAACAATTCATACCGTAGTTCGTGTAATTTTGCCATGATAACGACACATGTGTGCGGGCGCGCGTCAAGAGTCGCAGCACCCATCTTGCAGATAATTTTTTCATTTCTAATTCTTCAGTTAAAATGTGATACACCCTTTTAGATGACATCTGGCAAGCGTGAGCAATTTCATGTACTTTCAATCGACGATCCTCCATGACCATTTTGTGCACTTTTGCAATGATTTCTGGAGTAGTGACACGTGTTGGCCGACCACATCATCTAAGCTCTCCCGACCAACTTTAAATACATTTGTCCACTTGGCAACAGTTGAATATGAAGGAGCAGAGACCCCCAGTGTAGTCTGGAAATAAATGAACGTCCTTTGCTTTCATACCTTTCTTTACGAAGTACTTAATCACTGCTCGTATCTCGTTTTTCTTCCATCTTCTCAAATCACAACGAGGGAACAACCACAGAGCCACGTCACCACCACAGCTCTCTTCCAAGAGCACTGACGTGGCACGTGTTTACAGTCTACAGTCCAATGAATATCACGTGAACAACTCGTTTCGCTAGCGTTGACCTCTCGTGGTGATACCGAGAACTTTTCAAACCACCCTCGTAATTGTATAATATGTTGTTATTACCATTCACGTTACAATGACGCAGAAATTGCCTGCCATTAGTTCCACTTCGAATGTGGCCCATGGGGTTACGTACTGGCGATGTTACTTATAATTTCTTTCGTTGTGTGGAAATGTATTAAAAGTAAAAATAAAAATATTTTGAGATAGTGGTAAGGTCGGCAATCCACTGAAAGTATCAGCACGATAAAGTTTTTCGTAAAGTAACATCGTTTGATTTGTGTAACGTAAACACATCCCTACCATGCTTGTTACTATTGTCCTGTTGCTTTAACTACAAGGCGAGTTGTATTGATGTGAACTGTTTAATCTAATTAGATTTACATTTTGTTCCTCAAAGTGTATGGAAAGTTGATAGGCTTTGATAATCCCAGCTCAGACATAATAAAGGCATTTGGAATATTAGGCTTGAATTGGCTATTTAGAGTGTTATCAGTACTTCGGGAAGAAAACATGATCCCATATGATTGGAGTAAAGAAGTCATCATCCCTCTGTTCAAAAAGAACAATCGACGAAAATGTGGAACCTACAGAGGCATCACTCTGCTGTCACACACCCTGACGCTGTTAGAAAATATCGTAGAAATGAGACTTAGAAAGATAGTAGAACCTTTGCTAGAGGAAAAACAACATGGATTCAGAAAAGACCGAAGTACTACAGATTTTATTTTCGCGGTAACAGCATTGACAGAAAAGTGGTGGGAATATGGAAGTAATGTTGTGATTGCGTTTGTAGACATAGAAAAAGGGTATGACAATCTTCCTTGAAAAAAAGCCAAACGCCTATGGGTGGTCATTTGGTTCCACGGTGCAAAATTACTTCTGTGGACCACGTGACCACAGATAAAATGTAAATAAATTCATAAAAAGCAAGGTGAGAATAACAAAGGCTATCGCATATTACAAAAAATAATCGGTTAAAATGAAAAAAAAAGTAATTTAAGTATTTGGTTCCACATATTCAATAACTGAATGCAGCAAGGCGTTTTGCGTGTCAAAGGACACTACAGCTTCTCTTCGATCCTGTTCAGTCAGGGAACAGTGATCGGTCACTGGAACACGATTCGAAAATGTTATGCTACTGTCTGTTGGTGCTGGATTCATTGATATACTGATGCTCTTTGCTAGTTTTCCACCCCATTGACCATTAGCCCTGTTTGGGTCTGCTGATTCATTGTTTCATTAATGATACAGACACAACCTGGAGCCATCACTTATATAGTCGCAGACTACATCCCAGTTTTGATGTGCTTAGATTCATGTAGATTTGAATCCTTTTCTCCCTCCATACGTTAGTATTGGGGCAAGGACGATTCTGGCAAAATGTACCATTATCCAAGATGACGACGATGACATCACCCCCACTACAGGGAGATTCTGCCCCACAGGGTGCCCCAAAGGTTCCATCACGATGAGATAATCCAAGATGACGGCCATGACATCATTCAAGATGGTGGATTTTGGCAGAAAGTTTGAATTTTGACAGGAAGACATTGCAATTGGGGTATCTCCACTAACCTAACCCCCTTCCCCAGAAAATGATGGGAAGTTGAAATTCTATCAGGATAATGCAACACACCTCTACTAATGTAAGAAAAATGGTGGTAAAGAAAACACAGTTGGAGTACCTCCACTAACTGAAGTCATCCAACTGCCACCTCATCCTACAGATTGGCAGGAAGTCTGAATTTTGGCGGTAAAGAAACTTCACTTGCCCTATCTCTACTATCCTAAGAAAATGGCGGGAGAGAAAGGGCACTTGGGCTACCTCCTCTAACCTAAGTCACCCGACTGCTACCACATCCTAGAAAATGGTGGGCAGAGGACTAAATCTGTGCTGGTCATAAGTCTTTATTTTGCATACACCACTCTTTATTTAAACAATTTGATGCAGTACAGCCATCCAGGGTGTTCACCACGAGGTCCGGACTCCAACTGACATAGTACACAGTACTGCCACCAGAGCGCACTCTTGTCCATTCTGTTCCATGATGTAATCCAAGATGGCAGGGGAAAATGGGGGCAGACAGTGTCTCCACCAATAGATCTAGAGTACAAGTGTCTAGTACACAGTACTGCCACCAGAGGGTGCTGTCATCCCTCCTGTGACATAAACCAAGATGGTGGTCTGGAGGGGGAAAATGGTGCAAAAATGACTCAGCCTGCGCTGGGCTGCTGGAGAGAGTAAGGAAGGCGTGCACTTTATTTATTTTGGAACAATTTATTTAGGGATGGATTTTGAAAGACAGTATATTTATCACACTGATAGAAAACACACACTGTGATATGCTTGGGATCACGCCACACAGCCCACAGACCAGTAAACTACTCCTAAATAATGCTCTGCAGACACGCAAACAACTCTTAAATTACTGAAATAACTTCAGTACAGACATGCAAACTCCTCCTAAATAATGCTGTACACTGATGTGCAGTATTTTCAGCTATAGCAGTGATGCTGGTTGTTGGGGGTAATATGTGATCATAATTGCAGCTGAAATAGCAGTGGATCTGTAGCCTAGTTTAAGTTAGGTTGCATCTGACGATTAACGTCCACAGTTGCGAAGTTGACACGAAAAGTAATGTCTGCATTTAGCTGTCACAACGTTCCATTATTCAGGCCGTTGTAATCACTTTAAAGCCTCTATTTACCATAAAAATCTAAAATTCACGTATGATATAGATCTCAGTAGCGCTTGTAAGCATGTTAGAATCATCTCTTAATCTGAGTTGGGACCAGAGTTACGTTAATTACTTTGAAACGAGAGAAATCTTCCTGTCCGGTAATCAGCTGGAAACTTTCCTCGTCGTACCTCGAAAACTGTTGAAATCAATGAAATATTTTTCATTGTTGATCACCAAAATATCTCTCAACAACATATCTTTTCAAAAGTGCACATCACATTCGGTTTGGTATTACAAGCTTCGGAAAACAGTGTTTTATATGTAATTTTGTCAGTGTTTAATTCTTAACAAGTTTTTACACTACTGGCCATTAAAATTGCTGCACCAAGAAGAAATGCAGATGATAAACGGGTATTCATTGGACAAATATATTATATTAGAACTGTCATGTGATTACATTTTCACGCAATTTGGGTACATAGATCCTGAGAAATCAGTACCCAGAACAACCACCTCTGGCCATAATAACGGCATTGATACGCCTGGGCATTGAGTCAAACAGAGCTTGGATGGCGTATACAGGTACAACTACCCATGCAGCTTCAGCATGATACCACAGTGACTGGTGTATTGTGACGAGCCAGTTGCTTGGCCACCATTGACCATATGTTTCCAATTGGTGAGAGATCTGGAGAATGTGCTGGCCAGGGCAACAGTCGAACATTTTCTGCATCCAGAAAGGCGCCTACAGGACTTGCAACATGCTATTGTGCATTATCCTGCTGAAATATAGGGTTTCGCAGGGATCGAATGAAGGATAGAGCCACGGGTCGTAACACATCTGAAATGTAACGTCCACTGTTAAAGTGCCGTCAATGTGAACAAGAGGTGACTGAGACGTGTAACCAATGGCACCCCATACCATCACGCCGGGTGATACGCCAGTATGGAGATGACGAATACACGCTTCCAATGTGCGTTCACCGCGATGTCGCCAAACACGGATGCGACCATCATGATGTTGTAAACAGAACCTGGATTCATCTGAAAAAATGACGTTTTGCCATTCGTGCATCCAGGTTTGTCGTTGAGTACACCATCGCAGGCGCTCCTGTCTGTCATGCAGCGTCAAGGTTAACCGCAGCCATGGTCTGCGAGCTGATAATCCATGCTGCTGCAAACGTCGTCGAACTGTTCGTGCATATGGTTCTTGTCTTGCAAACGTCCCCATCTGTTGACTCAGGGATCGAGACGTGGCTCCACGATCCGTTACAGCCATGGGAATAAGATGCCTGTCATCTCGACTGCTGGAGTGATACGAGGCTGTTAGGATCCAGCACGGCGTTCCGTATTAACCTCCTGAACCCACCGATTCCATATTCCGCTAACAGTCATTGGCTCTCGACCAACGCCAGCAGCAATGTCCCGATAGGATAAATCGCAATCGCTATAGGCTATAATCCGACCTTTATCAAAGTCGGAAACGTGATGGTACGCATTTCTCTTCCTTACACGAGACATTCTCTATCTTTCCAGTTTCGGGAGATTAGTGGTTCGATTTTGTCAGTCATGTACTGATACATAACCTGTTTCCACTCTCCGTCGCAGAGTAATTAAATTTTTACCGATCCCTAAACATACCATAATAGAGAGAGAATTTCTCATCGCCAAGTATTTGATAACCAGAAAATGTGTAGAGAACCGTTATTGACAAAAACTAAGACAATAAAATATGGGGATACGTTCGCAAATTTTTAGAACCATATCACTACTTGTCATCGTTAATGTAAGAACAGCTGGCCCAGATTCTCTTAAGCGGAACACGATCCAGAGAGACACCAGTTAATTCAGGAGGTTGCAGACCACTTGGTGTGGCGTGCATGAGTCGACAGAAGCGCCAGAGGTCTGTAAAGGCCAGGGGGTTACGAGAGGCCAAATCATTTATTAACTGCGCTCCAGAAGTTAACATACCACACTCTTAATTAAAAGGTACAAAGTTTGCAAACCCTACAGGCTACCCGAAAGGAGCCACACCGGTCTGACGACCAAAGCAAACCTTCTCATGTGCCGCTAAATCTACACCTACATCTACATGGATAATCTGTAAATCACATTTAAGTGCCTGGCAGAGGCTTCATCGAACCACCTTCACAAATCTCTGTTATTCCAATCTCGTATAGCGCGCGGAAAGAACGAACACCTATATCTTTCGGTACGAGCTCTGATTTCCCTTATTTTATCGTGGTGATCGTTTCTCTCTACGTAGGTCGGTGTCAACAATATATTTTCGCATTAGAAGGGGGGGGGGGGGGTGGCATTGTGGCCGAGCGGTTCTAGGTGCTTCAGTCTGGAACCGCGCGACCGCTACGGTCGCAGGTTCGAATCCTGCCTCGGGCATGGATATGTGTGATTACTAAAGTTAGTTAGGGTTCAAATGGCTCTGAGCACTATGGGACTCAACTGCTGAGGTCATTAGTCCCCTAGAACTTAGAACTAGTTAAACCTAACTAACCTAAGGACATCACACACATCCATGCCCGAGGCAGGATTCGAACCTGCGACCGTAGCGGTCTCGCGGTTCCAGACTGCAGCGCCAGAACCGCGCGGCCACTTCGGCCGGCAAAGTTACTTAGGTTTAAGTAGTCCTAATTTCTAGGGGACTGATGACCTCAGATGTTAAGTCCCATAGTGCTCAGAGCCACTTGAACAACTTGAACCATTGGAAGGAAAAAGTTGGTGATTGGAATTTCGTGAGAAGATTCCGTCGCAACGAAAAACGCCTTTCTTTTAATAATGTCCAGCCCAAATCCTGTATCATTTCTCTGACACTCTCGCCCATATTTCGTGATAATACAAAAAGTGCTTCCCTTCTTTGAACTTTTTCGATGTACTCCGTCAGTCCTATCTGTTAAGGATCCCACACCGCGCAGCAGTATTCTAAAAGAGGACGGACAAGCGTAGTGTAGGCAGTCTCCTCAGTAGGTCTGTTAAATTTTCTAAGTGCCCTGCCAATAAAACGCAGTCTTTGGTTAGCCTTAGCCACAACATTTTCTATGTGTTCCTTCCAATTTAAGTTGTTCGTAATACGTAGGTATTTAGTTGAATTTACTGCTTTTAGATTAGACTGATTTATCGTGTAACCAAAGTTTGTGTGGTACAGTGTCAAAAGTCTTTCGGTAATCCAGAAATACGGAATCGATGTGAAATCCCTTGTCAACAGCACTCAACACTTCATGTGAATAAAGAGCTAGTTGTGTTTCATAGCCGGCCGCAGTGACCGAGCGATTCTCGGCGCTACAGTCTGGAGCCGCTAGCCCGCGTCGGTCGCAGGTTCGAATCCTGCCTCGGGCATGGATGTGTGTGATGTCCTTAGGTTAGTTAGGTTTAAGTACTTCTAAGTTCTAGGGGACTGATGACCTCAGCAGTTAAGTGGATTACTCCTACTACCTTTCTTGAATATTGGTGTGACCTGCGCAACTTTCCAGTCTTTGGGTACGGATCTTTCGTCTAGCGAACGGTTGTACATGACCGTTAAGTATGGAGCTAATGCATCAGCATACTCCGAAAGGAACCTATTTAGTACACAGTCTGGCCCATAAGACTTGATTTTATTAAGTGATTTAAGTTGCTTCACTACTCCGAGGATATCAACGTCTACGTTACTCACGATGGCAACTGTTGGTGATTCGAATTCTGTAATATTTACTTCGTCTTCTTTTGTGAAGGCATTTCGGAAGGCTGTGTTTAGCAACTCTGCTTTGCCAGCACTGTCTTCGATAGTATCTCCTCTGCTATCGCGCAGAGAAGGCATTGATTGTTTCTTGCCGCTAACATACTTCCCATACGACCAGAATCTCTTTGGATTTTCTGCCAGGTTTCGAGACAAAGTTTCGTTGTGGAGACAAAGCCTGCTCTTTCGTCGAGAAATGACCAAGGAGAGAAAAATCTGTAACTCGTTATCGTTAGAACAGTATGTGGTCGCTAAGGAATGGGAAAGGATAAGGTATGGATCCAAAGGGGTAGAGGGTGGGGGGGTTGTCAGAGATCGTGATGTCTCCCTCTCAGAAAAGAAAAAAAAAAAAAAAACGTTTTGCTGAAATAGTATATTTTGATGTATGTCAATATCAAAGTTACTCAGCTATCCTTCAGATGTGTTAAGAAAGTTGTGAGCGTTATTATAGTTCATAGATCAGTTACGTCACACACATACTTATCAAAGTTTTGGTAGAGTTCTGTTCAAGTGCTGTGCTTCTGTGAATTGTAATTTCTCGAAAGTTATACTAAAGTTGTGTACTAAGTACTGATTTAACATATTTTTATTACTGTGGTTTTAAAATGTATACTGGTCAGCAAAACCTATGGCTGAAAGTAGCTTTCGCATGATGTATCACTGCCTTGTAACAAAGCTAGATACCACGTAGAACGAATTGCTACACTATAGAACAGAAGATAACTGAATGAAATACGCAATAAGACCAACAGAAATGATCTCATCACGATTTGTGATGGACCCCTGGATGTGGTTCTTAGTAGGGTGTGTGACCACAAAGAACGGAAAAGCATGCACAGCAGCGTGTTCCTATGGTGGCCCCAAGGCTGACAAGGAGCGTGGTAGACGACTGTAGGAGGGTACTTCAGCACGTCCACATGCAGCAAGAAATTCCACGTGGCTCCATGGGATTCAGGTCGAGGGGAAAGGGCAGGTCAGTACATTTCCTGACTATACTCTCTTTCCAACAGCTGTTCGATGCAGTTGAGCATTGCCATACATAAAGATGAAGTTAGGAATGAATGTACCCCTAAAAAGACGCACTTGGGGAAGAAGTACGGTGTCATAGTAATGTAGACCTGTGACTGTACTGTCTTCGAAGATCTCTTTGTCTTACTGATTAGTTGCGTAGGAACATATAAAAATATACAGTCTAGAACACGCACCCTTTATTATGAACCTCTCTATACAGCGTCGTCCATTGATCGTGACCGAACCAAATATCTCACGAAATAAGCGTCGAACGAAAAAACTACAAAGAACTAAACTTGTCTAGCTTGAAGGGGGAAACCAGATGGCGCTTTGGTTAGCCCGCTAGATGCCGCTGCCATAGGTCAAACGGATATCAACTGCGTTTTTTTTAAATTGGAACTCTCATTTTTTATTGCATATTCCTGAGTACGTAAAGAAATATGAATGTTTAAGTTGGACCCCTTTTTTCGCTTTGTGATAGATGGCGCTGTAATAGTCACAAATATATGGCTCACAATTTAGGACGAACAGTTGGTAACAGGTAGGTTTTTTAAATTAAAATACAGAACGTAGGTACGTTTGAACACTTTATTTCGGTTGTTCCAATGTAATACATGCAGCTTTGTGAACTTATCATTTCTGAGAACGCATGCTGTTACAGCGAGATTACCTGTAAATACCACATTAATGCATTAAATGCTCAAAATGATGTCCGTCAACCTCAATGCATTTGGCAATACGTGAAACGACATTCCTCTCAACAGCGAGTAGTTAGCCTTCTGTAATGTTCGCACATGCATTGACGATGTGCTGACGCATGTTTTCAAGAGTTGTCGGGGGATCACGATGGCAAATATCTTTCAACTTTCCCCACAGAAAGAAATCTGGGGACGTCAGATCCGGTGAACATGCGGGCCATGGTATGGTGCTTCGACGACCAATCCACCTGCCATGAAATATGGTATTCAGAACCGCTTCAACCGCACGCGAGCTATGTGCCGGACTTGTATCATGTTGGAAGTACATCGCCATTCTGTCATGCAGCGAAACATCTTGCAGTAACATCGGTGGAACATCACGTAGGAAATCAGCATACATTGCACCATTTAGATTCCCATCGTTAAACTGGGGGGGGGGGGGGGGGGGGAGGAATTATCCTTCCTCCCGCAATGCCGCACCATACATTAACCCGCCAAGGTCGCTGATGTTCCACTTGTCGCAGCCATCGTGGATTTTCCGTTGCCCAATAGTGCATATTATGCCGGTTTACGTTACCGCTGTTGGTGAATGACGCTTCGTCGCTAAATAGAACGGGTGCAAAAAATCTGTCATCGTCCCGTAATTTCTCTTCTGCCCAGTGGCAGAACTGTACACGACGTTCAAAGTCGTTGCCATGCAATTCCTGGTGCATAGAAATATGGTACGGGTGCAATCGATGTTGATGTAGCATTCTCAACACCTACGTTTTTGAGATCCCCGATTCTCACGCAATTTGTCTGCTACTGATGTGCGGATTAGACTCGACAGCAGCTAAAACACCTACTTGGACATCATCATTTGTTGCAGGTCGAGGATGACATTTCACATGTGGCTGAACACTTGCTGTTTCCTTAAATAACGTAACTATCCGGCGAACGGTCCGGACATTTGGATGATGTCGTCCAGGATACCGAGCACCATACATAGCACACGCCCGTTGGGCATTTTGATCACAACAGCCATACATCAACACGATATCGACCTTTTCCGCAACTAGTATACGGTCCGTTTTAACACGGGTAATGTATCACGAAGCAAATAGCGTCCGAACTGGCGGAATGTTACGTGATACCACGTACTTATACGTTTGTGACGATAACAGCGCCATCTATCACAAAGCGAAAAAAGTGGGTCAAGTAAAAGATTCATATTTCTTTACGCACTACACGAATATGTAATAAAAATGGGGGTTCCTATTTACAAAAACGTAGTTGATATCCGTTTGACCTATGGCAGCGCCATCTAGCGGGCCAACCATAGCCCAAACTGGTTTCCCCCTTCAAGCTAGGCAAGTTCCGTTCTTTATAGTTTTTTCGTTTGACGCCTATTTTGTGAGATATTTGGCATGGTGACGATTAATGGATCACTCTGTATACATCGCTTCGTTGACTTTCCGGGTGGATACTCACTCTTACATGTTTGAAGAGTGTCACTTAGACGTCGGTACTCGTGTATATTGGAAGTGAGTAGATGACCAGCTGGGTGTTATGTCTGGCACCCATGCTGACATGCTAGTATTTCAATACTAAGTTACCATATCTGAATTGTATTTCATATCTAAATTAGTTTCCACATCAGCTAGATACATATTAAGATTTTAATTTGCTACAGAAAAGCAATCACCATACATTTGTGTTGTCACCCTGCATTTCTTGCTCCATCTCTCCGGTCGTCTACGGAGTGTTTATGTGTCTTTGGACTTGGGATAAATGTCTCTGAAAGCTTAGACAACTTGTGTGTATAGCAAAGGGGGCTTCTGTAAAACAAATTTTGTAAAAACTTTTTGTTTATTTATAGACGCAATCACATTCTTATGATACAGTCAAAAAATTACAACACAAAGTGCTAAAAGCAGATGGTACCTCTTCGACGATTCCCAGCGCAGTGAAGCTGCTCACTAATCACCTACAGTCCCTAGCGCGGACCAGAAGCCAGCGCACAGACTGTGTCATAAGAATGTGATTGCGTCTGTAAATAAACAAAGATTTTTACAAAATGCCTTGCTCATACTGTGGCATCAAGCAGTCAGGCCTGCAAGATGAGTGGTCTGCCAAGCGAGTGGATTTATTCTTATTTATCGCAAAACATCAATGACTGATTATGAGCTCTAGTACTCACAATTAACCTACAAATTATTCTCATGTTTGAACATTACGCAACGGAAACTGATAACGCACATCTGACTATTAGTAATTCACACAACTCCGATTGTACACTACGCACTGGCAATATCACATTTTCTTTCTTACTCAACAGCTTTGATCAACACGTGGCCATCACACTGAATGTGAATGGCGTAAGTCCTGCACACGCCATTTCTTAAATATTTCCAACTTATAGTACACACGCCAGTAATTCAGCTTAACTTTAGCACTCGGAAGTATTTCAAGTTAGTACTAGCACTCGCAAGTATTACAACTTAGTAATAGCACTCACAAGTATTTCAACTTATTGCTACACGTGGTTTCACTGTGACCGTTGGTCACATCCGAAGATTACTACGATCCCCTTAATATTACCTGCCCGTCACTTAATTCTCCCCCCAAAAGTTCCTGAAATAGAGAAATTATTATTCCAAACTACTCTTAAGTATTTCACATGCATACCATTTTCTCCACTCATTTGCCTTTACGGAGCACACTTAAGACAGGTCTTACCAACACAAGATCCAGCGCCAGAGTGCTGAAACATGGCCGTTCTTCAGGTCATCTCGCACCTCTGCCGAAGTGGGGGAGCACCTTGCTACCGTATTGGTCAGCCACATTTCAGGCGCTCAAAGCTCAGGTAAATTTCATATCTTTGGTTCCACCAAAGGTGACCAAAGGACCGTCTCAAAGATGATCATATATTGCACACTCACTATCTGCGGTTAGCAGACGACCATACATTCATTCATTTCACAGATCTCACCAAATTGGATGTAGTGATTTATTTTGTTGGAGTGCACGTGTGACCAATTAAATAAATAGATTGTCATTCTTTCCTACACTGGCATCCGGCTACCGTGTATTAAGTGAAACAGAGTTATTATTACAAAAAAATATGCAGTTCTGACAAGAATAACGAAGAATGTTGTACCTATTTTCAATGTCGGGCGGTACTGTACCCTTTTACTATAAATAAACAAAGATCAGTCTCCCACTCCATTGAGAAAATGTTGTTTTTCCCAAAAAAGGGGGCTTCTGTCACGTCAGAGTGACACCGGCGAGCGATGATCCATCATGTTAAGGTGGAACGTACAGGAAGTGCATATTGTCTGTGCGCTGCCTTCTGGTCCGCGGTAGGGAGTGTAGGTGATTAGTGAGCAACCTCACTGCGCTGGAAATCGTCGAAGAGGTACCACTTACTATTCGCCCTTAGTGTTGTAATTTTTTGTAAGTCTAAGTTCAGTTTAACTGAATCCTTAAATATTTCGTAGTAGGTTTAAGCTATTTCACCAATAACTCGAGATGCCGCGTGTGTAGGCAGGAATTGAGAATAATTAAGTGGTTTATAGAATTTGTAGCAGTCTTTTCTTTGTGTTCTATAGCCTCGGGACTGCGGGGCATGACGCTACGTGGATCTATAATTGTGACTAGATTCCTGTCTAAATTGTGTAACTAATTATGAGCCGTGCGAATGGTTTTAACGTTCCGTTAGTCATACAGGGTGTGTAAATAAAGTTTCAAGACCGATTTTTTCCCGGGTAGCTGTGGGCGCTCAGACCGGCTTGACCACCTGCGCCAGGTGGTGGGGGGAGGGGGAGGGATGTTGGCTAAGATGGCTAAGCATCGGCATTCGCCGACGAAACGCTAGAGTGAAAAGTCGCGAGTGCAGGGAGTGTCTGTTTCGAAACGTCGTCGAGAAATCGGAGCGTCCAAAATGCCACGCCTCTTGGAGAAGCGGTGTTCGATCAGATTTAGTGTAAAACTGTCCAAGACCGGTACGGAAACCAAATGATCAAAATGATTCAAGAGTCCTATAAACAATATGCCATGTCACGTGCCACGGTTTTCATGTGGTACAAGAGGTTCAAAGATTGCCGCGAAGACTTGGAGGACGATGAATGCTGTGGAAGACCTTGAACAAGCAGAACTGACGAAAATCTGGCCAAAGTGCGTCAAGTTTTAAACAGTGAACGACGATCTCACCATCAGAATGATTGCAGACGAAGTGAGTTTGAATCACCAACCTGTGTGCTAGAAGATCTAATGTTGAGAAAAGTGTGCGCTAAACTTGTTCCTAAAGTGCTCTCGGATGAATAGAAGGAGCAGCGCCTGGTTGTTTCGCAGGAAATGCTTGAACGTTTTTTGGACAAAGTGGTCATTGGTGATGAGACCTTGGTCTTCGATTACGATCCAGAGTCGACGAGACAAAGCTTGGACTGGCACACCTCCGCATCACCAAAGCCGACGACAGCCTGCATGAGCAAGTCACGTGTGAACAGGACGTTCATGCTTTCTTTGACGCAAAAGGAATGACCCACAAAGAGTTTGTGCCTCCCGGACAGACTGTCAATGGTCAGTGTGATACTGGAGTGATCCGCCGTTTAAGGGATCGAGTCCGACAAGCCCGCCCAGAGAAGAAAGACGACTGGGTGCTCCACCATGACAATACGACCGTTCACACCTGCTTCGCTGTCAGTGAAGTTTTAACCCAGTCCAACCCCAGTTGAAGAGAGGCCTGAAAGGGACGTTATTTGACAGTGCCGCAGCTGTCCAAGAGGCTTTCACGAGGGTTTTGAACAACATTCTGGTTAAGGAGTTCCAGGGAGATAACTAGCAGTAGAAAGCTCATTGGCAGCGGTATGTGGATTCTGTAGGCACCCACTTTGAACAATTTTAGTGCGATGTATGGAATTATTCAATAAATTTTGTGTGCTGAGGCCAGTCTTTGAAAGTTTATTTACACACTCTTATTAAGAAAGAGGCCACTGTGTTTTATGCAGATTTTAGCGAGTTTTCTTTACACATGGATGGTGGCCGTTAACACGTATTTTGTTCGTGAGATTGTACTTTAGTATTCCTTGCGAGCAAGAGACAGTTTCCTTGCTTAAGAAAATTCTTGATTGTAATTGTTCGATTTCGTGATCTTTCTTATCGTGATTTTTTAAAATATTTTATCGATTTTTCTTCGTAATAGGTTTCCACAGGTTATTAGTGATATTCGGTGGCTCCTACATTTTGGAAAATTGTTCTTCAGTCGTATTTCCTATTCATTGTGCTTCACTGTGTCGTACGTCCGACGTTTGTATCTGCACAGTGAGTGTACTAATGTGTGCAAACTTAGCTTACCGTGAAGCACACAAATGGAAAAAACATCTGACCTGTCTTCTCAAGCTCAGGGTGTCAAACAGACATTCTAAATAAATATGTCACTGTCCTTGTAAGGCAGCTAGTATCAGGTGCAGATCGTAACAAAAATCATTAGGTATGCTGGTCATGTGACAAGAATGCATCAATCAATAAAAGTGAAAGTTTGGGGTCTATTCTAGAAAGACAAAACAGCTGCTCCCTTTTTCATTCTACATCTAATTTATCAACTGTGCTTTTTGGGGTCAAGTGATAAATAACAATTATGTTCAATTACTTTTGACACTCAATAACAAAATATTTAATTCGTGGACATATTGAAATGACAATTATTAAAATCGGTATCTCTACACATGAAAATTTCATATCACAGGAAAGAACTATTATTAAAAATCCTCATCAGCTAATTTAAATCTACGTTGTCATAGCTTGTCACTCCACTGAGTTGGTGGAGAATAAATTGACTTTTTGAACCAATGAAAAACTTCTCGTGTACTCAATGTGAGGGTAGGCTAGTATCCTAGCTTTTTATATTCAATGGTCAAAGCGCGCGCAAGTTGGAGTGAGCAAAAGCTAGACTCAACATTTAGTGTGGCCTAATGTGTGATGGTACTTTACCAAGCGGCATCTGCAATGGCGTTGTCTCCGTGCTGCATCTGAAACGCTAATTCCCTACTCTGGCCTTGACTGAATTGACTCAGTCGCAACTTCCCTGCGTTCCCTAGAACGTTAATCTTTGCCTAGTCAAAATAATGGCTATTGCACACTTGCTATGGGTTGGAGCGACATGCACAATTTCTTTGCCCGCAAAAATTCCCGCAGGAATAATTAACTACCGCTTTACCATCCATCGCCACGATACGTGAAGCATATCGTCCTCACTTTGGAGAAAGCAAAGCTTTCAACGCCCTCGCTTATTTCCACCCACTTGTGCGGTCTGCAGTGAGACAAGACAGAGAGAGACAGAAATTTTAGGTCTCAAAATGCTTTCATATAATGATGATCTCCCCAGCATGTCGCGTCTGCATAGTCGACTTCAGCCAATCACCATCTCGCTAGAGGTGAATAAACATTTCTATTTTTCTTGCTGGGTCGCAGCCTAGCCCTGTTATTGACATGCAGCCACTATCCCTCAGTCCTAGTCTTATTTACATTAAAAGGACTAGTGTATTGTTCTGGCCTTATCCCTTTCTGCGCTGAAGCTCGCCGTTCTCTTGCTAAATGGAAGCTTTGCGATATCGTTAACCATCTGCTCGTTTTCGTCGCCAAAATGCATTTCACTTTAACTTCTTTGTTCATGACAGCTCATATATTAGTAGATTGTTTTGTTAGTTTTCGGTACATGAGATTAAATGAACTGCAGTTGCCTTTTGTTAATCTAGTGCAAATATTATTTTCTGAGGATCTCATATTGTATCGTCCTGTCATTATAGACCAAGCTCATGTATGGTCTGTAAAATGCGGACGCCTTATAACTGTAATCTCGTGGTGTTTTATTTTTTTATAAATTTGGGAATAAGTGTCTGTTAAAGTATTCGACCATCGAGGCTAATCTCTTTCTAACCTAACTTAGATCTTGTTTCCCATATTAAACTATTGAACGACTTCTTTCTCTCTGATGAAGGGTTAGTCTGAATGTGTGTGTGTGAAATCTATCTTCCCTGCTGTAACTTCCTCTCATGTGAAAGGTAAATTGTTATAACTTTACTGAGATGTATTGACTCATGGGAGGAGTCATTATTTCACCCTGAACCCAGTTATAGAGTGGAGAACTGTGTTGAAAATTTCCTTTCACAGACAAAAAGTAACCTTGATGAACTGTTTTTATTATTATTATTATTATTATTAATTTAATTACTACTTCTATCTAATCCTTATTTTTAATATTATTAAACGAAATGTCTCGTACGCATGCAGAAATATTTGAAAACGTGTAACTATAACGTGGAGAATAAAAATACACACCATGTTTATGCTGCCGAGAAATTGGTTTATTGGCTTATTATTCTCGCACAAAATCAGAATATGCCTTTCAATTAAAGATGGTAATCTCGCAACAATGCCTTCTCTCTTAAGCCGTAATACGTTCGTCTATACTCATTAAGATCAGAAGCTAGACTATATTGTTTCACAATAGTTAACATCGAACGGAACCTCTCTTAGTTCAACATTCCACGGTAAGTTAAAGTTTTTCTGTTAAATATGCGTTTGTTCACGTGTTTAACTTTTAAAGATTTAATCCTGAGATAAATATATACTAAAATGCATTCCTGATTTTCAATAACTCCCTTGATACCCTTTGTGATCAAAAGTATCAAATTCTGCGACACTAAGAACGAAGAGACGGACCATCTCTGTGTGAAGAATCAGATGTTATCACTGGTGCTCGAAAATGAGCGTATCACGACCGAAGCAACAGTAGAAAAGTGAAATTCAGATGGATCATTCAATGTCTTACACGAGAGTTTGCTACATAAGAAACGTCGCCACCCAGTGTGTTCTACGACTGCGCACACCAGTTCAAAAAGCCCACTGAAGTGAGCTATGCAGAACTGAACAAAACTTCTTTAATCGCCTTATTGCCAAGTGCGAGTCCTATAGGTATCACTATGACTCCGTGACATAGAAGAAAGACAAGCACTGTATACATGTGGATTCACCAACGCCGGAAAAATTAAAGACTCAGCCATCATCAGACTAGGTGATACTGACTGTAGTGACCTCAGGTCATGGGTCACTCCCCACCTACCGCTGGCAACGTCGCGAACGACCAACACCGGAATGATTGCGTTCTCCAGCGGTCAGTACTTCGCTAAATGTCGCCGTGTAAAGACCAGAGAGCGTGCGGTTGTCGGTCGTACGTTACGACTAGTGGGACCAAATAGTATATTATGTGATTATAGTTATTTATTTTGTGCCTGTGCAGACCAATAAGGAGTCTCTTCTTCACCTGAAGTGTACCATTTATTAAGTAAGTTATATAGAAACTGGTGGTCCTGACGTGATATGAACACGCTACCTTCTTGTCACGCAGCCTCAAACAGTGTCGTGAAGCGCGTACACCACACCTTTAAAAGCACTATAACGTGTCACACGACAGATTCGCGTATTGACACCCCCCCCACCAGCAGTTATGCTGTTGGGACTGCACAGTGCATTAAAGTAAGACCTGCTGGTACGTCGAAAAGAAAAGTTTTCAAAGAAAAATGCGGTCCCCCGAGCTCTCGGCAAGATTTCGTCGCGTATCTCCGGAGGAAATAGGAGACCATGCGAAAACGCGCGACTTTTCTTTCCCTTCCTGTGAGGGCGGAGGGTGGGGCTGCTTGAGAGTGTCTTGTTTGTTCTTTGGAGCCTTTTAGATTATGCAGTGTTCTCTTTTTTTATTAATATTTCAACTTTTTTTCTCCATGGTACATACATACTGGAAGTGTTTGTACATTTATAGTTTTTCGTTTTCATTATCTTTTTATTTAGGTTATTTGAAACATCATAGTTGTTCAAATACCTAAATTAAGTTGAAAGTAATTTCGATGCATAGAAATTTCTTCTTCTGTTTACTTATATTTAGATTGTTGCTTTGTACTTGGTACGTTATCCTCTTGTTTAAATTTGTGTGTTAGTTAGTGAACTTCACGATCGATGTGCGGTGGGGCCTCATCTTGCATGAAAGCTGTTGAGTTGAATGCGTCTCTCTTCTGTAGGGCGTGTACGACGTTCTGGCGAACTATGTCGCAGTAAAGCTGGTCAGTCATACTGCATGTCTTTGGCCCTTGAGCGCCAACCTGTCCCCAAACGAATAGGCCAATGATGAAAGTAGCCGTGAAGCCACACCATACGGCGACACGTCCACCGTACGAATGAAGTTCAAAAAATGTTGAAATGTGTGTGAAATCCTAAGAGACCCAACTCCTGAGATCATTGTTCCCTAGTCTTACACACTACTTAAACTAAGTTATGCTAAGAACAACCCACACACACACACCCATTCCCGAGGGAGGACTCGAACCTCCGGTGAGAGGGGCGACACAGTCCGTGACATGGCGGGAGGAACTTCACGCGCAGTGACTGGAGGTAAAGATTCCAACACTCGGCAGCTCTGTGTGTTCGCCTCACCCGTCAGACAGAAGTGAACTTCGTCTGTCCAAAGGATGGTCCAGGACCAGCCCTCGTCGACTTTAATCCTTCCGAGAAAGTGGAGAGCGAAGCCAACGCGTCGTTGTGCGTCCTGTGGGGCAAGCTACTGTATGATATGGATCTTGTACGGACACCATTTGAGAATGGTTCGAAGCACCTTCCGTACAGTGGGCCACGGATGTTCAACTGTCGTGACACAGCACGCGCACTGCCTGACGATCGGGAATTGCGCGCAATCGGCCGTAGCAATAGCGATGTCATCAACCACCTTTGGTGCAACCGACCGTCGGCCTCTTCCCGGATCGACGCCCTGTTCTCCACTGATTCGAACATCATCATGCTCTGCACAGCTGGTGGAGAAACAGGACCCTTCCGCATTCCTTTCAGCTGGCGATATTCTTCGAGTGCAACTGCAGCATTACTGTGGTTTTGATAATTGAGCTTCACCAATAATACGCTGCTCCTTTTGTCGAAGCCCATGTTGACACGTCCACAAGTGCACTGAGACGGGTCAGGTGTGTGAGACTATGAATGAAGATGACTGATCACGGCACCTGGTGGTCATAGTTGGAACTGGACGGTAGCGCTGAGGCGCATAATAGTCATGCATACCGTACTCTGGATGTTAATACTACCAAGTTTGGTACTCGTACGGTAATTGGTATCCGCATTATAACGTGTTAAACGGGGAAAGTTTAATTATACTACTGGCCATTAAAATTGCTACACCACGAAGATGACATGCTACAAACGCCAGATTTAACCGACAGGAAGAAGATGCTGTGATATGCAAATGATTAGCTTTTCAGAGCATCCACACATGGTTGGCGCCGGTGGCGACACCTACAACATGCTGACATGAGGAAAGTTTCCAACCGATTTCTCATACACAGACAGCAGTTGACCGGAGTTGCCTGGTGAAACGTTTTTGTGATGCCTCGTGTAAGGAATGCGTACGATCAAGTTTCCGACTTTGATAAAGGTCGGATTGTAGCCTATAGCGATTGCGGTTTATTGTGTCGCGACATTGCTGCTCGCGTTGATCGAGATGCAATGACTGTCAGCAGAATATGGAATCGGTGGGTTCAGGAGGGTAATAGGCAACGCCGTGCAGCCACGTCTCGATCCCTGTGTCAGCAGATGGGGACGTTTGCAAGACAACAACCATCTGCACGGACAGTTCGACGGCGTTTGCAGCAGCATGCACTATCAGCTCGGAGACCATGGCTGCGGTTACCTTGACGCTGCATCACAGATAGGAGCGCCTGCCATTGTGTACTCAACGACGAACCTGTGTGCACGAATGGCAAAACGTCATTTTTTCGGTTGAATCCAGGTTCTGTTTACAGCATCATGATGGTCGCATCCGTGTTTGGTGACATCGCGGTGAACGCGCATTGGAAGCGTGTATTGGTCATCGCTATACTGGCGTATCACCCGGCGTGATGGTATGGGGTGCCATTGGTTACAGGTCTCGGTCACCTCTTGTTCGCACTGACGGCACTTTGAATAGTGGACGTTACATTTCAGATGTGTTACGACCCGTGGCTCTACCCTTCATTCGATCCCTGCGAAACCCTACATTTCAGCAGGATAATGCACGACCGCATGTTGCAGGTCCTGTACGCGCCTTTATGGATACAGAAAATGTTCGACTGCTGCCCTGGCCAGCACATTCTCCAGATCTCTCACCAACTGAAAACGTCTGGTCAATGGTGGCCGAGCAACTGGCTCGTCACAATACGCTAGTCACTACTCTTGATGAACTGTGGTATCGTATTGAAGCTGCATGGGCAGCTGTACCTGTACTCGCCGTCGAAACTCTGTTTGACTCAATGCCCAGGCGTATCAAGGCCATTATTACGGCCAGAGATGGTTGTTATGGGTACTGATTTCTCAGGATCTATGCACCGATATTGCGTGAAAATGTAATCACATGTCAGTTCTAGTTTAATATATTTATCCAATGTTTACCCGTTTATCATCTGCATTTCGTATTGGTGTAGCAATTTCAATTGCCAGTAGTGTATAAGCACCCCGTACTTATAGAGAACAGAGCGTTAATTAGTGCATCAAGTGATGCTTTGGTAGTCAGTAACAAGCAAACCTGTGGCAAAGAACTGTGTCAAACTTATGTTACTCATTCATTCATTTATGTAAGAACGTGAACTAATATTTCATGTATTCCAATTTGATGAACCTTCTCCCAGAATAGTTAAAGGATCCACAGTTATGACGGGACGAATGGAATTTCGTGTGGTCACAACAGTTGGTGACTTTAGAATTAGTAAGTTTCCTGAACAGTGAAAGTCAAGACTTGTACAACTGGAGTCTGCCTAGTCATCAGCAGTCTGAAGAATTACGTCGCACCGAAATGTGAACATTCAGTGAAAGATAAACGCTATACAAAGTTTCATGACTGTAGCTTGATTTTTTTTAGGTGACAATTGAAAGTTTATGACTACCCATCGTAAAGACGTATGGTTCTGAGGTCGCCGTTTTTAACTCGTTGAGTGGCCGCTCGAGCGGCAGGCTTCGGCAGGCCCCCGGGTCGGCACATTAGCGGCCCGCGGGCTGCGTGCTCCGGGCGCGGGCCACTATTTATCACGGCCCATTCAGCCGGAGGCGGCCGACACCCCTAATCCTCTGGCAGCCTTGTAGCGACACCGCTTCTAAGAAGTCCGCGCTCCCAAGACAAATGGTCACCCGTATCGGCCCGCAGGCCGCCGCCTGCTCAGTGATTGATCGCACGCGCGCCGTCTTAAAATATGACATTCGCGCCGCGTGCCCTGTGCGGAAGAGGAAATCCATTAATCCGCCAGGCGCGCGCTGGGAACTTTCCAGCGGCCCTGGCCGGCATTAGATGCGCCGTAGTAGCATTCTGGCGCTGCGAGGCGGCGAAAAATACGTATCCGACACGGAAATAAACAGAGGCGCTCTCCCGGCGTTTGTCTTTCGCCTCTCGCGGCGTCCCTTTCCATTCGCATACACACCTGTACGTAATAATGCAAAGTAACCTAGTGAACAGTGTCGGGGAAAGTTCGCTAGACGCTCGCAAGGAAATAATTTACGGGCGGCATTCGAACAGAGCGTAAACAAAACTTTAAATCTCGGCGGGGAAATTTATGTGGCACGTATGGGAAGACTGTGGATGAAATCTTTGTAGAGTTACAAAGTATCGCAGCCTCCAAGACGTCAGATAAAACAAAACAAATAGCTACAGGGGAATTCTCATACGTGAAATGTAAGAAAAGATCTATAGAAAATAAAACGATGAAGGTGCAACCTACGGGGGGTTTATCGTAAAATTATCGATATATTGTAAAACATCTATTGGTAGTCGTAGTCAACCTTGAGTTGTTATCTGACTTAAGGCCGGTATTACACTATCAAATTTCTTTGTCAAATATCTTTGTCCAAAATTTTTGTCAAAGATATTTGATGGTGTAATAGGAACTTTGTCAAATGTCGTCCAATATTTGATCAAATCTAGGTCCTCGCTGTAGATTTGATCAAATAAATCGCTTGTCTTCTGTTCACTGCAATGTGTCATGGAGCGCTAGCATCGCTGCAACGTTCTGTCATCTGTAGTGTTTTTATGAACATTGCCGGTAAATACAATTGGTGTGTGCCGACAACTACAAAATTAATAGAGATGCATGAAGCTGATGAGGCGCTTTACAACGTGAGGCACCCTGAATACAAAAATAGGTTAAGAAGATTGGAGACGAGACGAGACCTGACCTGACCTAACCTAACATAACCCTCTCCTGTAGCAAGGAATCGGAGCGCTACAGTGAGACTGTCTTCTGAAGATGTAGCAGTTCTTAAGTGAATATTGTGCTTTGTGATATGAGGATACACTTCACTGAGCACATACAGAAATGTATGCTCATCCATTCTTAAGTAATTGATGTACGACTTGACGTCTTCAACTGTAAGCTCACGAACAAGTTTTGTTGAATGCTTTTATCGTGTCGTCGTAAAGCCCACGGCTTCACCCAGATTAGATTAGTTTTTCGTTCCATAGATCCGTGCTGAGGAGATCCTCGTGGATGTGGCACATGTCAAATTTTTTTTAAGCTGAAATAACAATACTAATAGTATGAATAAATACAATACATCATTTGTTTATATTAAAAATTTCGTCAATGGAGTAGAAGGAGTTGGCCACTACTAAGTCTTTCAAGCTCCCTTTAAACTGATCTTTATTTGTAACTAAATTTTTTATGTTTGCTGGCAAATTATTGAAGATGAGTGGTCCTGAGTAGTGGACCCCTTTTTGAACTAAAGTAAGTGCTTTTAAGTCCTTATACAGATCATTTTTGTTCCTGGTATTGTTTGAATGAACTGAGTTGTTTGTTGGAAAAAGAGATATATTATTTAGGACAAATTTCATTAAGGAGTAAATATACTGAGAGGCAGTAGTTAGTATACCCAGTTCTTTGAAGAGGTTTCTGCAGTACGTCCGTGAATTTACTCCACAAATAATACGTATTACACGCTTTTGGACTCTGAAAACTTTTGTTTGACTTGAAGATTTACCCCAAAATGTTATACCATATGACATTATGGAATGAAAGTATGCAAGCTTTTTCATTTCTATGTTGCCTATGTCTGCTAACACTCGAATTGTAAATGCAGATCTGTAAAGGCGTTTCTGCAGTTCTGTGGTCTGCTCCTCCCAACTGAATTTGTTATCAAGTTGTAATACCAGGAATTTAAGACTGTCAACCTCGTATGTACGGTTCGATTTTTTCCCCCCACTTCTTTTCCGCATGTGCACACAATGCAATTGCGGTACGTGCAACTGCTGCGGTTAATTACAAGTTGTTGTCAGCCATCTTGAACTTTGACGAAAAATTTGATGACAGTGTAATACCTCTTCTAGCGCTTTGTCGAATATATTTGACGGAATATTTGATCACATCTTTGATCAAATCTTTGATAAAGAAATTTGATAGTGTAATACCGGCCTAAGTTGTCTCTGTTTAAACGCGCGGTTATGCCCCCAGTATCATTTGCATCGAAATTATCATTACTCTCTAATTATTAAACAAAAATATGGTGATTGCTAGCTACGAAATCAATAATGGGGTGATTAGCATATGATACCAAATTAAGATTAATTCAGAACGGGATGAGCAATATTTCTAGCATAACATGACAATCCAGTACACTCGCTAACCTAAGTAGCCTGTCATTGGCACAATGTATCCTCTTTTCCTAACTACTTAAGTCAACACTGAACCCGCAAGTGACTCTATTGCAGTTCTGCCTGAACGGACACAGACTCAGAGAGCGCCAGTCAAAGAGCTAGCGGAATACGAACTAATTTAGAATTACAGCGCCCTACTTTGGCTGATGATTGCTAATATCACCGTAATGCTCCGTGATGATTACGACGGTCGGCCCAGCCAACGTCGTGATGCCGTCTTTCCCGTGAGCGAGCTTGGCTTTAATCTCCAACGTGGACGTGGTTTGCGTCCGTAAACTCCTGTACGAAAGTGTTCAATTGCGGAGTCCGTCACTAGTCAATACTCAAGGTACTTGCACATATGCCAAGAGTAGTTGGTCGACTCAAGTGCGCGGCAGCAAAGGTACACTTCAGATTGCATATGAACACCGCAAGTTATTACAAATCTGTTTCTCTCCTCAGAGGAACACATAATGCTACGTGTGTGGAGTCGTATGCTCTACACTAATCAGACTTGGAGAGTAACCACTGGACACAATACCGGTAACTTCTCCACCCTACTTCTCTCCATTCTCTCCAAGCAGGGCAGCCAGACACCACGACTGCTCTCCTCCACAGTCGACCCCAGAGTCCTCCTCCAGAGTTTTTGCAAACCTGGCCGTTCTTCGCCGCATGGATCCGTGCGCGTTGGTAGCCAATCACGACACAGACTACCATGTATCCGTGCGTGTTTGTACCCAACCACGACACCGAATTCTCCCGCGGTTACTGCTTTCTCTCTTTCGCATACAGCTCCTTCTCACTTCTTATTGTGATGGGCCAGCCTCTCCCAACGTCTTTGGTGGTCTGAAGTGCCAGCCGACAAAGGGGTCCGGCCGCGGCCATCCCGTTAGTTCGACATGACATAAACACCTTCCCTAGGGGTCCCGGTCGTGTTCCAGCCTCTGCGGCCATTTCGTTAGTTTGAGATGACACACACAACTTCCTTTTTTGTGTCCATTCTCTCCTACCGGTGGGCCAATTATCAATTATTATTCGGTGTATTAGTACTGATTTAGGATCATGTAAAGTGCAAAATCTGCTACCTTACAACGGTGATATCAGGAGTGCCTTGGTCAGTAATGCATGCATTTCTTGAATCAAGATGGGATTACGAAAGTTGTTGATCAGAAGGAGTACTACACGTCCGGCACAAGTCCATCGTAAAATTGGTACATCCGATATTTTCTGAAAGATTCAGGATTTTTAGACACAGTTTCCGAAAAGTAGTAGTTTACTATAACGTTTACCTACATTATTTTCTTAACTACCAGTAACAACTTATAGAATTGACAGTCGTCTAAAATAAATGAATAAATAAATAAAAAAAAAGTTGGTCTATCTTCCTACCTTTCAACGGCAACAATGAACGCCGTTATTCGATGTTTACATTCGAGCTGCGGCCCGACAGGTTTCTTCACATTAGCCGCGTAGAGATCCTTTTTATACTTTCACAAGTGTCTTTTTTAAATCTATAAAACGACGTCAACAAATATAAAGAGCCACTTAAGAATACTATCTAAGATGTCAAAATAGATTCAACCATAGAAGCTCCCGTTTTGAGTCTTACATTCTTCCATACTACTCAAAAACTGTTCAAAAAGTTTTGCACCACTTGAATACCTGCGAATGTGTGTGGGATTAAATTCAAGGGGAATGCAGAACAAAACAACAGTCCTTACGAGAGAAAGAAAGCAACTGTTCTGTGAAATAACAATAAAACAGTACCCAAAGCAAAGGCAGTCTGTTGATAATGGGAAAAAATCTGTGGAATGAAAATATGCTGCTGTGTAATATAGCTCCACACTGCACATTAAAAATTTGCTAATTTCAAAAATTGTAAGTTCTGATTTGGTTGGATAGTTCACAAGCAGGTCGAGACATTGGTGCTCAAGTATGTGCAACTCTTCGACCTCGGGGTTCCTCATGCTGATTGTGTAAGAAACGTTACTGCGATTATGCAACGCACGTTACAACTGATACCCAGCATACTCAATGGGGAAGGTGTCAGCAGATATAATAGTCCACAACGTGCGATCAGTTGTTTCCTTTAGGGTGGGCGCAATAAGTTTGCGATTTATCATCTTGAAAGATGCACCCAATGTCGCATTGTTACTGAACCGTGATTGTCACGGCACCGTTCAGCTTGAATTTCCCGGTAGCGCTACAGAGCGAGGCAACGCGGCGACGTACCGGGTCCTGCTATCCACGCCTCGGCCGTAGTGGAGGGGTACACGCAACCCGTGAGCCTTCTTCCGGGGCAGTTCATTTGGACAGCACCAGCAGGTGTGTTACACCGGGCGTGATGGCGTTGGTGCGAGCGACATTGACACATTCAATTGAGCATACTTTGATGCTCCGGGTAAGTGGCCATGGAACATTACTGGTTTCCTCCCATAGCAGTTATACGAATTTCTGTCGGTTGTTGATCGAAGTAATCTGATTAATTCTGTCAGCTTCGTTGTGTCACTATAGCCCACCAACTGTAGTGAAGCCTGAAATAACGATCCCTTTCCTTAATACGCTGTTGGTGGAATACTGCTCATTTGAATCAGCCCGTTGCCCTTGCCAAACGCCGGTGGTGGTGGCTGTGTGGGATCTATCAAACATTTACCTGTAGTTCACAGTTTCTCTCTGATACAGACCCACCGTTAAGGAACATTATATTATGGCTCTGAGCACTATGGGACTTAACTTCTGAGGTCATCAGTCCCCTAGAGCTTAGAACTACTTAAACCTAACTAACCTAAGAACATCACACACATCCATGCCCGAGGCAGGATTCGAACCTGCGACCGTAGCGGTCGCGCGGTTCCAGACTGTAGCGCCTAGAACCGCTCGACCACTCCGGGCGGCACATTATATTAATCTGTACGCAACGGATTCCTACAATGCTAATTAAAAAATTTTTGCCCTCTTGTGAATCTTAAGTTGGCACTCCGGCATAAATCAATATATATCATTTGAAATATTCCACAAATAAATTTATATCTGCGTACATCAAGTGACTGAAGGGGTTACGCTTCAGTCTGGAACCGCGTGACCGCTACAGTCGCAGGTTCCATTCCTGCCTCGGGCATGGATGTGTGTGATGTCCTTAGGTTAGTTAGGTTTAAGTAGTTCGAAGTTCTAGAGGTCTGATGACCTGAGATGTTAAGTCCCATAGTGCTCAGAGCCATTTGAAGGGGTTATTAATGTTGAAACGAATGAGGTTTCACTATACAAATGTATTTGTTTATCTAAAAACATGTGAAAAATGGTGTTATGCCATAAGCAATATAAAACAAAATAGTTTCAGATTAATGAATGACGTTAATGGGAGCTCAAGTGTTCAGTTGGCAATACTGATATCAAAAGAGTTTCTGTACGATGGCATGGAACTCATAGTGAGATCTGGAGGTTAATCCACTTGTCGGCAACACTCCATTGTTATAAACTTGTTCGATCTATGGATGATGCTATACCTTATATTATGGGCTGCAATGTGCTCGAACTGTGTATAAAGACAGTGTGAACTATATCTATATATAATGCGTGCAGACAATTTAGAACACTGCATCAATATGCTGTCAAAAGGAAAAGCTAAAGAAACTCCCATAAGTTCAAGAGAATACACATTGAATTTTGTGCGTAAAAGAAAGCTTTATAAGCTAAATTTGGTATGGGTGTGAAGATAAATAGAGAACCAGTTTTTTTTGCTGTAGTGCACCCAGTGAATGGCTGTTGAATAAAACCACAGGGTGAATCACTAACTATTGCTACCTAGAATAACTCCGATAGTATGATAGTAGCTGAAAAGTTCGTGGGACAAATGTTACATGGGACAGTGGGAGCCATAATAGGTGGGGTCACGTCAGAGATATGAAGGTCAACTTTGTTTCTTTTTAAATGGGATGCTATAGTTTGGTACTTATTTTATGATAGCGGCTTTAGAGACCAATCCATGATGTGTAACAGTAAGGTCTTTGAAGGTCAACGGGGGTCACAAAGGTGGCATGAACATCCATTGACAAAAGGTGGTTCGAAGTGATGATCCTTGGAATCAATGCAGTGCTGCAATCTTCTTATCGTGGGTTGAGTGGTCCTCCTTATCACTTCGGCACTTATCGAAGCACATGCTCTGACAATTCTCTCTCGTATATCGCGCAAATAGTAAATATTCGCCGAATACGGCGTATCCATCTAATGTGCCATTGACGTGTAAACACCATTCGACTGTTTCGCAATACAATACTAATAGGAACGGTAAGACTAATATCGTCGAATCAAGCGAATTTGAATGATGTATTCCTTCAAAGAACAAGTCGGTATGCTTCTCATTTACGGAGAATGCCAACGAAATTCCGTGAGAGCTAGAGACTTATACGCTGAAAGGTATCCTCAGCTTACTCATCCTACACGTCGTACATTTAAATATGTGTATGATAAATTGAGAACAACACGATATTTAATGCATCGGAAACATATCTGGCAAAGAAAGGTTACTAACGAGGAAACGGAGATTGGTGCTCTTGCCACTGTGGTTCGAGATCCTTGTTTTAGTTCGCGTCAATTCACAAGGGAATCTGGCATGAGCCAGAATAGTGTTGTTCGTGTTCTGCATCGCCATAAATATCATCCTTACCAATCAGTCTCCATCCAGAATTAACTGGTGCGGATTGTATGAGTCACACTGAATTCTGGTGATGGGCTCAACTTCAGATTCAGGAGAATGCCACATTTATTAATTTGATTTTGTTTACTGACGAGGCTACATTCAAGAACCATGGAAATGTTAAATTGCATAATGTGCATTATTGGGTAACTGAAAATCCATGTTGGCTGTGGCAAGTTGAACACCAAAAACCACGCTCCGTGAATGTATCCTGCGGGATTCTGGAGGACAGAATTATAGGCCCCTATTCCATCGAAGGAAATCTTAATGGTAGGAAGTACAACACAATCCTGCAAGAAAAATGGCTCTGAGCACTATGGGACTCAACGTCTTAGGTCATAAGTCCCCTAGAACGTAGAACTACTTAAACCTAACTAACCTAAGGACATCACACACACCCATGCCCGAGGCAGGATTCGAACCTGCGACCGTAGCAGCCCCGCGGTTCCGGACTGCAGCGCCAGAACCGCTAGACCACCGCGGCCGGCCCTGCAAGAAACATTGGGTCTGTTATGGGAAGAAATACCTTTAGGGACAAGGAACAGAATTTGGTATCAAGAGGATGGGTGTCCGCCTCATTTTTTTGCTGATTGCTAGAAATGAGTTGCAGAGACAATTCTCAAATCGTTGGGTTGGACACGGAGGAGACATGTCGTGGCCGGCTCGTTCGCCAGGCTTGACGCCTCTTCATTTTTTCTTGTGGGGATTCTTAAATGACATTGTTTATAAAGAAATTCCAACTACACCTGAATATACACTCCTGGAAATGGAAAAAAGATTACATTGACACCGGTGTGTCAGACCCACCATACTTGCTCCGGACACTGCGAGAGGGCTGTACAAGCAATGATCACACGCACGGCACAGCGGACACACCAGGAACCGTGGTGTTGGCCGTCGAATGGCGCTAGCTGCGCAGCATTTGTGCACCGCCGCCGTCAGTGTCAGCCAGTTTGCCGTGGCATACGGAGCTCCATCGCAGTCTTTAACACTGGTAGCATGCCGCGACAGCGTGGACGTGAACCGTATGTGCAGTTGACGGACTTTGAGCGAGGGCGTATAGTGGGCATGCGGGAGGCCGGGTGGACGTACCGCCGAATTGCTCAACACGTGGGGCGTGAGGTCTCCACAGTACATCGATGTTGTCGCCAGTGGTCGGCGGAAGGTGCACGTGCCCGTCGACCTGGGACCGGACCGCAGTGACGCACGGATGCACGCGAAGACCGTAGGATCCTACGCAGTGCCGTAGGGGACCGCACCGCCACTTCCCAGCAAATTAGGGACACTGTTGCTCCTGGGGTATCGGCGAGGACCATTCGCAACCGTCTCCATGAAGCTGGGCTACGGTCCCGCACACCGTTAGGCCGTCTTCCGCTCACGCCCCAACATCGTGCAGCCCGCCTCCAGTGGTGTCGCGACAGGCGTGAATGGAGGGACGAATGGAGACGTGTCGTCTTCAGCGATGAGAGTCGCTTCTGCCTTGGTGCCAATGATGGTCGTATGCGTGTTTGGCGCCGTGCAGGTGAGCGCCACAATCAGGACTGCATACGACCGAGGCACACAGGGCCAACACCCGGCATCATGGTGTGGGGAGCGATCTCCTACACTGGCCGTACACCACTGGTGATCGTCGAGGGGACACTGAATAGTGCACGGTACATCCAAACCGTCATCGAACCCATCGTTCTACCATTCCTAGACCGGCAAGGGAACTTGCTGTTCCAACCGGAAATGCACGTCCGCATGTATCCCGTGCCACCCAACGTGCTCTAGAAGGTGTAAGTCAACTACCCTGGCCAGCAAGATCTCCGGATCTGTCCCCCATTGAGCATGTTTGGGACTGGATGAAGCGTCGTCTCACGCGGTCTGCACGTCCAGCACGAACGCTGGTCCAACTGAGGCGCCAGGTGGAAATGGCATGGCAAGCCGTTCCACAGGACTACATCCAGCATCTCTACGATCGTCTCCATGGGAGAATAGCAGCCTGCATTGCTGCGAAAGGTGGATATACACTGTACTAGTGCCGACATTGTGCATGCTCTGTTGCCTGTGTCTATGTGCCTGTGGTTCTGTCAGTGTGATCATGTGATGTATCTGACCCCAGGAATGTGTCAATAAAGTTTCCCCTTCCTGGGACAATGAATTCACGGTGTTCTTATTTCAATTTCCAGGAGTGTATGTTGTGAGAGCATGTTCTTCAATAAGCGCCAAAGTGATAAGGAATACCACTCAATCTATGAACAGAAGATTGCCACACTGCATTGATACCAATGGTCATCACTTCGAACACCTTCTATAAATGGACGTTCATGCCACCTTTGTGGCATTCGTTGACCTTCAAAGATCATACTGTCACACATATTGGATTCGCCTCCATTGCCGCTATCAGAAAATAAGTACCAAACTATAGCATCCCATCTAAAAAAAAAGTTGACCTTCATATCTCTGAAGCGACTCCACCTAGCAACAAAAAACCAACGTCATATTACGGCCCCCGTTATCCCATGCAAATTTTGTCCCACAAACTTTCCAGTTCCTACCATACTTTCGGAGCTATTCCTAGTGGCAATAGTTAGTGACTCACCCTGTATATTACCACTAACCATGTTTCATCTTGTGCTTAACTCTCATAATAATGTTACTGATACCAGTATTTCAACTCCAATATCTAGAATACCAAACTGTCTGAATAACTTCGTCACCACAGTCAACGTCTTCAGTGTTAAACTGAACGATAGGCATACTTTCATATGTACATATACTCTGTGAGCACTGCTGTTCAATTGGTGACATATATATTTCTATAAAAAACCATTGCACACCAAACCCTGATGCAGACGGTATCATGGTGGAGTGTGTGAAACATCGGGACTTCGTTGTAAGTTACTGGTCCTGTGATGGTATGGAAGGAGACCAGTGTAAGAGTAAGAATGAGCAAGACAGATATTCTCATGTCGCTGTGAACAAACCTGGATGGTGCCCATTTTGAGCATGTATGTGTGTTTTCTAAAACGCTGTTTCAATCCAAATACCAGCTACTGCAAATAGATGCTGCAGGTTGCAGATGGTGTAACATACACAATATTCAGTCAAAGCAGTCAAATTCCTGCGCCAGAAAGAGTAAAGCTAGACACAGTAGTTGTATTTGATGATGTCACTGTGCAAAACCAGGATCAAATTCAATGATGTTTCTGTTCTGATCATCATATGGGTGTTGACGTATTTTATTTGAGTCAAACATATTCCAGAATCCTGAAACAGTTTTCTCAGGATAATGTAAATTTCATTACGGCTTTAAAACAGGACAATTGGGATTTAAATCACATTTACCAGGTGCGTGTAGGAACTGACATGTCACTGAATGATTTTGTAAAGATATGGGCAGATTGCTGGAATCACACACAGTGCAGTTTGTCGTTGCTGATAACTCAAGAAAACTGAATGATGGTAGGTATAATGGAATTTTCAGAAGTTTCTTTATATGTTGTTATGAAAAAAGTGATGAGTACTTTAGTTTACATCACGCCATGGACAAGTTCAGATGTATGTTAGGCACTCATCCTGAGAGGATAGGTGTGCATAGACGGAGAATGCACCTATAGATAGATGGAAAATTTCAACCACTCGAACGTGGAGCTATAGACATATTCCCAGACCCTTCTGAGAATGGCCAACAACATAGATGCTTGGCTTTCAGGAACTAGACTAATACTCCCTTACCATTCTGAGAAAGAAAGTCGATGACTTAGCTGTAAAGGTTGATGGATATGAAACAAATGTACATGACTTAAACTGTAAACGTTGATAGAATTAGATGGAATGCATATAACGTGTACCCTGCAAAGGAGTCCACTTAGTATGTGAAAAGATGTCGACTAAGCATAAGGTCATCGAAGCATAGAAGGCTGTTTGAGAAAAGATAGGACTGCTAAGGTTTGGACATCTCGATCAAGAGCAGGCAATGAGAGAAACCTTTAAGCAGCTTACTTAGTCTCTCAATTAACTCTCAGCGAAATTACACAACGACAGATGCATTGCTGACTTCATTATCCATCACAGCTATGCTAGGATAGACAAACAATTCGGTATTAGTGGTGAAAAATCATACATATTCAGCACACAGTAAGTTTAAAAGAAAAAGAATACAAGTAGGTGACAGGGACTTTCAATGAACAACTGGTCTAATGAACCTCAATTTCCTAAATCCCACAAAAACTGCAAATTATTCACCCAACGATCTGAAGATGTATGGTAAAATACTGCAATTGACTGATATACATAGGAAAGTGGAAAACCGATGTAGTGCGAAATACAGAACTATTATAAAACCTATATTAGATGCTCAATATAGCATTTGTGATGTTATTGACATCCAGCATAATAAAGTCAGCAAGCAACCCCCTCATTATATATACTACAACAGTCCCCACGAGTTAACGGACTGGTTGCGACTGCTCATTGCGTCAGTTGCTGGTAATACTGCTCATTCGAATGAGGTTTTTCAATAATCTCTGAGCTTAGAGGTATAATTGAATAAGTATGGAGACAGTAGTATGAGAAGTGCACCAACCAGCATGCAGAATGTACCCTCAGAGGCCAGTTATCGTTAAAGGTTTGGATGAATTATGGCAGGCCAATCTTGTAGATATGCCGGAACATTTACATACGAGTAAAGAATTCAGGTATATTTTACTGGTTTCAGATACAGTCTCCAATTTTGCGAGACGTTGCCTCTTAATACAAAGGTGAGGAGAGATGTTGCAGATGTGTTTCAGCATTTGTTGAAGACTTGGACAGATCAATGACGGGAAAATCTCCAATCCAATCACGGTGGAGAGTTTTAGAATACATATTTCAAGATCATGATGCAGCAGTATGGAATACATCGCTACTCAACATTCACCCATCAGAAGTCTATTATCGTGAAATGTCCCAAAAGAACAATAATATATCAAACGTGGATATATTTCAATCTTCGTGGTTCATACAAATGGATGAATGTCCTTCCAGAAATAATAAAATGGTATAATCGAACTAAACATAGCATAATAAAAATGTGACCAATCTGTGTTCATGATAATGGACTCATGGATACTGTACGCTATCGTATTTACATGATGAGTGCACAGAAATAAAAGTATAATGTAGGTGACTTGGGACATATCTCAAAATAAAAACCAGCACATGAGAAGTCAAACCTTCCAAACTGGTCAAGTGAGATATTCACAGTTTTCAAAGTGCAAAGACCAGTTACCAGAACTTACATCTTAAAGGACAGCAGTAGCACTGAAATTTCAGGATGCGTTTACACAGAGGAAATGCAGAAGAGCTCAGAACCACATGTGTTTGTCACACACCACGTCATAAGATTTGAGGGAGTGGAGCATCAGTTAAATGGTTTGGTTTTCCTGCAACACAACACAGCTGTATTGACGCTGACCATCTGTTATGCCATGGGGTGTAAAGAGCGGCCAGCACAGTAGCATAACTTGCACAGCAGGAGATACAGTATACGAGGTGGTGATATTCCCGACAAACCTTCTGTCAAATTGCACATTCCAGGGTATAGTTACTGTGCACCTGGTACAAAGCTTCAAAAACGTTTTGTTCATGGTGATAAGGAATTAATTACACAGAGGAAATGCAGAAGAGCTCAGAACCACATGTGCTTGTCACACACCACGTCATAAGATTTGAGGGAGTGGAGCATCAGTTAAATGGTTTGGTTTTCCTGCAACACAACACAGCTGTATTGACGCTGACCATCTGTTATGCCATGGGGTGTACAGAGCGGCCAGCACAGTAGCATAACTTGCACAGCAGGAGATACAGTATACGAGGTGGTGATATTCCCGACAAACCTTCTGTCAAATTGCACATTCCAGGGTATAGTTACTGTGCACCTGGTACAAAGCTTCAAAAACGTTTTGTTCATGGTGATAATGAATTAATCTGCTTGACGTGGCGTGTCTGGAACACGACATTGAATTTGAAAAACATAAAGTTCTCCCAGGACGACATGCTGCAGATCGAATTTTAGCTGATAAACCAAGGAAATTTGTGCCAGAAACGATAGTGATATACAGCAGTGGCTTGCAGCATTTTTAGTTGTTATAAACCACACATCGTAACATTAAGGGGAGACGGAAGGCAAGTGGGCTTCAAAAATTCGATTTTAGATATTAGCATATTTGAAATGCCTGGTCTTTCCTGCGTGAAACAGTTTTTGGTTTATATAAGTACGATAATTTTTTTTGTGAGATATGATTGTTTTCCTGACGCTCTGTGCAATCTGGCATTTAAATGCCATGCCTTCCTTTTTGCGCCCTGCAGAGATAATGCACAGTATTCTTTTACTCCTTGTATATTATTTTATGGTTCTGTTGTTTTATCGCTTCAATGTTTCTTACCCTGTATCTACTATCGATACTCGTTTCTCCGATCGTGTTTGTTATTGTTTTCGAGCGTTAATGGTCGTACTTAGTGAAGTTTGTTGTGGGTGAAGTAAGTGTTGATTTGTATTTTCTCTGGTTCCGCGTATTTTAATAAAAATGCCGCAGATAAAGAAATTCTCGCCTAAATTAAAATTCAGAGGAAATAAATACGTAAAGATAAATGAGGTTAGTGGGTCAAAGGACCCAAAAATGTTAGACATAAAGAAAATCAGCACATCAAGAAAGAAACTCCAGTGTCTTCAAGGCATTTCCTACCAGTCAGCTTGTGGAGATGAACATTCATTTGGAAATATTATGGTGAACCTTAGCATGCTCTGTGATTTCATTTCCAAAAATACTGCATGCAGAATATGTAGTGGTGACGCATCTTTGGGTGAAAATCAGCGTCTTCGTAAAGGGATTGTGTCAAACCTGACATTGAATTGTACAAAATGTGGTGCAGTTGCTACAACAATGAAATCAAAAATGGCAAATAATAATTCATATGAGAACATCATAAGGCTAGTTTATGGTCTCAGATCTATTGGTAAAGAGATGGAGGCAGGCAAACTCTTATGTGCATTGCTTGACGTTCCAAATCCTCAAATGGTTCAAATGGCTCTGAGCACTATGGGACTCAACTGCTGAGGTCATTAGTCCCCTAGAACTTAGAACTAGTTAAACCTAACTAACCTAAGGACATCACAAACATCCATGCCCGAGGCAGGATTCGAACCTGCTACCGTAGCGGTCTTGCGGTTCCAGGCTGCAGCGCCTTTAACCGCACGGCCACTTCGGCCGGCTCCAAATCCTCCTGCAAAATTTATGACTTACAATAATGTTATTGGTACTGCTGCTGCTGAAGTTCGTAAAATCTCAATGAAGGAAGCAGGTGAAGAAGCACTCAAGGAAAGTGATGACAGTGAAAGTGGTAATATTTGTGCATGTTTTGATGGCAGCTGGCATAAACGTGGACACACTTCATTAAATGGTGTGACAGCTACATCATTTGATACTGGCAAGGTAACTGATGTAGAGATTCTAAGCAAGTACTGTAAAACTTGTGGCAGTGGAACTGAGAAAGATCATGAACATAACTGTCAGATGAATTATACTGGTCCAAGTGGCGGGATGGAAGCAGCTGGAGTTCTCAGGATTTTTAATCGTTCTGTGACAAGCAGAGGTGTCAGATACACACAGTATTTCGGGGACAGTGACAGCAAGGCTTATGACTGGGTGTGTGCAGAACAAACCTATGCCAGCCGGAGTGGCCGAGCGGTTCTAGGCGCTACAGTCGAGAACCGCACGACCGCTACGGTCGCAGGTTCGAATCCTGCCTCGGGCATGGATGTGTGTGATGTCCTTAGGTTAGTTATGTTTAAGTAGTTCTAAGTCTAGGGGACTGATGACCTCAACAGTTAAGTCCCATAGTGCTCAGAGCCATTTCCTTTCAACAAACCTATGGTCCCAATGTCCCAATGTGCATTGGGCATGTCCAGAAGAGAATGGGGTCCAGGTTGAGTAGATTATTGAAAGAAAAGTCAAAAATAGTATTGGAAGGTGGTAAGAAGATAGGTGGTAAAGGTCGCCTGACAAATGTTGAAATAGATAGATCACAGAATTATTATGGCTTGGCCATAAGAAGAAATGTAGGGAATTTAGAAGACATGAAAAGATCTGTATGGGCTATCTTTTTCCATAAGCGGAAAACTCAGCGCTCAGTCTTTGCCCGTATGATCCTGACACTTGTTCCAAGTACAGGAGAAGTGCCAGATATTACCACAAACATTCTTTACCTGCATCAGTAATGAATGAAATTAAACCCATATTTAGAGACCTTTGTAAAGATACCTTGTTGAAGAAATGTTTTCACGGGAAAACCAAAAATTTAAATGAATGTCAAAATTCTGTCATTTTGAACCATTACCGAAAACTATTTGTTCAGCTTACAACCCTCAAATTTGGTGTTTATGAAGCTATTTTATGATTCAGTGATGGTGTAATTAGAAAACTGGATGTTGTGGAATTATTGGGCATAAAATCTAGTGGAAATACTGCAAAAATACTTGGTGCAAATAGATAAAGAGAGAATCTGCAAAACAGATGTTGCTAATAATTTAAAATGCACAAAAGAAGCCAGACAGAAAAGAAGAGGGACCAAGAGAAGAGAAGAAAAGAAGATCAGTATGATTCAGATGATGCTCAGTACGGTGCAGGAAAATATTAGTGGTAAGTAATTATCATCAATAACTATACCAGAACTGACATATTAAACTTTAAATGGATTTTTCTCAAAACTACATTTTTTTTTTTACTTTCAGGTACCATTATTTGATAAACTAAGTGGGTTAGAAACATGAAATTTGGTCAGTTTGTACTGCAGATGGTAATAAGTTATTGCAAGTAAATTGAAAACCACCAAACACTCTGAAACTGTTTTAAAATAATTAATGTACAAAAAAAGTTAAATTTTACTAGTGAAAGAATGATTTTTTTTCAAAAAATGAGAGGTATTATGCTATTATACTTGTAAATTGAGGCACATATGTTATATATATGCAGTAAAAAATTCATTGTTTTATCACTTATAGTTCTTTTGAAAGGTGTACCTATTCAAAGGGTAAAACAGCATTGGCAGCATAGGGATAAAAATTGCCTTCCGTCTCCCCTTAAGTTGTGCTTAGGTGTCAATTTCAACAAGTTGAGAATACTGCCCATCGTGCATTGAAGAAGAAGAAGCCAGGGCGGCAGTGCTTAAGAAATTGTATCCTGACATTGATGTATGCAGCTAAAAGTGCCCTGAAGCATAACGGACCGGTTTAAGCATCCTGAGTTCTGCCAGTACCCAAGATATGAATAGAAATTATCCCCTTTTTCATTCCTATCCTCACAAATTTCTCAACGATGGGTTCACTGGCAGGTGGAACAGTCAAGAACGCACAGAACTCCCAGAGCAGCTAGAGGAAGCAACAAGACATAAGTGCATGATGTAAGTAGCATTCATCAGGAAAGGACTGTACCTGAAACCATACAAGAAAGGACTAGGACTCTCCAGAAATAAAAAAACCATGTTAGCTGTCCTTCTGGGTAGACTGCTTACAAATACGAATCAGTTCAAATTTGTTACGGAGAAGTGCAGCATTCCAAGATTCCATGCTATCTTTACGTGGGATACATTACCGAAAACTATTTCGAAATCAAGAGAATGTGGAGTTGGGAATTTAGATGTTTCTGGGGGATCAAGAACCCACTGGATAGTGTATGTTATGAAAAATACAAGTAAAGTCAACTGTTTTAACTTGGTTGGAGACCTGCAGCCACCAAAAGATTTACATCGGTATTTGGCCGACAGAAGACTTGTGTGGGCATCTGTGCATCATGTTCCTTCTAACGTTTATGAAGAATGATATATAAGGAGGTGCATTTAGCATCCACTCATCAGCTGAGGTTCAGATGCAACATCGCATACTCTGACTTTAGAAAAAAGATAGTGACTGTTACGTACGAATTACTTTCCCTGATTGATTTAAGCAATGGGGAGTGGAGTACTGCGCTGATTGAACTGGAGACATACAACAGAATTTCGAATGTCACAGAGGCTAACAATAAACTTGATGTGGGTGGAAATCAATGGTAGAAAAGAAATTGAGGAAATAGAACCCACTGCATACGATACTGATGATGTAAGCGATGTTTTTAAAGGGTCTGGAAAAGGTATTTTGCTATGTTAAAACATCAATACACTTAAATCTGAAATAAAGACCTGGTATGCAGCGACTGACTTGAATACGATGGATGCTGTGTTTCACAAAAGGGCAGGTTCTGAAGAAGGTCTCTAAAAAATTCTGCAGATCTGAGCAGTCAGTGGATAACACAATCCACATCGAGTGTAACGCTGAAGCAAACTCTTATCTCAACAATAGTTTGATTCCAAAAATTTACAGATTCTTGAATGATATGAAACTTCCTGGCAGATTAAAACCGTGTGCCGGACCGAGACTCGAACTCAGGACCTTTGCCTTTCGTGGGCAAGTGCTCTACCAACTGAACTACACAAGCACGACTCACGCCCCCTCATCTCAGCTTCACTTCTGCCAGTACCTCGCCTCCTACCTTCCAAACTTTACAGAAGCTCTCCTGCGAACCCTGCAGCACTAGCACTCCTGAAAGAAAGGATATTGCGGAGACATGGCTTAGCCACACCCTGGGGGATATTTCCAGAATGAGATTTTCACTCTGCAGCGGAGTGTGCGCTGGTATGAAACTTCCTGGCAGATTAAAACTGTGTGCCAGATCGAGACTCGAACTCGGGACCTTTGCCTTTCGCGGGCAAGTGCTCTACCAACTGAGCTACCCAAGGACGACTCACGCCCCGTCCTCACAGTTTCACTTCTGCCAGTACCTGGCCTCCTACCTTCCAAACATTTTGGAAACATCCTCCAGGCTGTGGCTAAGCCATGTCTCCGCAATATCCTTTCTTTCAGGAGTGCTAGTTCTGCAGGGTTCGCAGGAGAGCTTCTGTAAACTTTGGAAGGTAGGTGGCGAGGTACTGGCAGAAGTGAAGCTGTGATGACGGGGCGTGAGTCGTGCTTGTGTAGCTCAGTTGGTAGAGCACTTGCCCGCGAAAGGTAAAGGTCCCGAGTTAGAGTCTCGGTCCGGCACACAGTTTTAATCTGCCAGGAAGTTTCTTTACAGATTCTTCCCAACTGGGACTGGTTACAAGATTGCTGAGATTCCTACCAACGCCATTTAGCTTCCAGCCACAGTTCAGACATTGGACTATTTGGAGCTGTGAGGATAAACAGCTCATCAACTATCAAGGCGAGGAAATCATCATGTGACTACATCTGAAGCGGAACCTGCAGTGACCTCGAACGTACAGAGACCTGGAAGCTGCGGCAACACTGAAGCAGCGAGGACCTGTAGTGGACCAATAACAATATCTCGTTGAAAACAAAGACTCCGCCTTGCTGGAAGACCGGAAGCGGCGGCAGCGACTTTATCTTGCTGCACCAGAAGCGGCGGCGGTGACCTTCAGCTGGAACTCACAGCAGCTTCCCAGCAACTTCGTATTGTCAACAAAGATAGGATGGGTGTAAGGTATTAAACCATACACAACGCAAATCATGGCACTTCACAACAGAATAGCAAGGTGACATATGCGAACTTCGAGTACCTTAAATCGGTAGGTCTGAACCTTCGTTATGACATCGTTCGATATAACTAGCTTGGTGGAATATGATCAGCATATTATACACCGGGAATACTTCTTGTGATAAACCTTATACGTCGAACCTTACACATAACGCTTTAGTGGTCCTGTTCCATGAGATACGTTATTAACTTAACGGGCAATATTGAGTGTACACGCAATAAGGGCACAGCATCGACTCTTAAAACGTATGTTGCTGCTTTTTCCTCAGAACTGGGCGATTTAGAAAATGTTGCATTGTTCGTAGATGAGCCAGTGGTTATAACGGTAGAAGCGTAAAAGTATACCTCTAAAATCGCTTATGAAATACTTTGAAAACATATGGCTAATTGTTCTGAAAGTTGAACAGGAGCTTATTGTGGTACAGAATGGAGAACAATTCAAATATTAAAGCAACACGAGAAGAGAACGACATCACCATCAACAAAATTGTATGGAAAATGTAACAACACATCACTCTGCCAGATGAGGAGCATTTGAAGCTCTTAAATGTTCTGAATGCCAGTGTATTTCTATCGTTATCTTTACGTTTTTGGAGGTTTTCCAGTTTCCAGTGCTACCGACTACAAGCAGACAAATGTGGTATATTAAAACCTCTGCTCAATTGGAGATGCCCAAGTTCATCATACTTTCATTTCAGACCAATAGAAGATGATTCCACTAAATTTGACAATTATAGGTGTATGATGTCAGTGTCTACCTGAACTCCAAATTCTACCCATATGATAATTTACACCTGCAGTTGAATGAAAATGTGTACAGTCTAACACATAACATGTATGGAGGTTCTGTGCTTCATACTATGAAGAGGAGGGATGCCTATTCAGCCTGCTGAAATTCAAAAATTCAAGGAGCTGGTGCCAATCATCATAATAGACTGCTCAAAACACATTGAGATAGTTAATTCTGGACCTATAGATGTGCGAATTGAATTTGAATCTTTGTCAAATTTCGCAGAAAACACTGCAGCATATTCTCCAGTTGTCCATGACCTTGTGATTAACTATTGCCCACTAACTGGTGTGCAATGAGGTGTATAAATGGACAGATGATGAGCCAGACCCACAGCATTTCAAAATGGCATCTCAAGGTGTGAAAATCATCGCAGACGCTCATGTTTTCAGTGTAATAGGATGACCGGAGCGGGTGACATGGTCGGGGTTGTAGGGCGTGGCTGGGTAGAAGGAGGTGGCTGTTTTTAGCAGTCTTCCTCTTTATTGTTGGTTCTCCCAATACATTTTCCGGTAGCTCAGCCCCACCGCTCGTGTCGTGGTGGAGACGAGCTGATGCACGCAGTCCGGGGAACGCGACGCCGTGCTCGTTCAGCAGCTGCGCAGGCGGTAGGAGGACAGCGGCACGAGGCGCGGCCCAGCGCGCCCGCCTCCTGCAGACGCTGCGCTCGTGACGACGCCGGGAGTCGCCAGGGCAGCAGCGGGCAACGCCCCCCCCCGCCGGCCAGTCATCGGCGACAGCGTCACCGATGACGACGACGTGACAGCGACCGAACGCCCAATCGGCCGAACCGAATGCCGACGCCCACCTCTGACGCCCTTAAATAGTGCAGACCGCTGCTGAATCCGCCGGTTGCGCGGCGGCGTGTTTATTAGAAGGTTCTCGATGAGTTGACTAACGCAACCGCGCCGCATCGCGCACTGAAACACACTAAATCACAATTTCGCACCGTATTTCCTAAAAATAACCCCTTGTCCTCTACATCAGTTATTATGAGTGCAGACCGTTCGTATGTACAGTTGTTGCATTCATAGAGAAGATTCAGAAGATGCCAGTATACTACAGACATTATCAGCAAACATTGCATCGCCAAGATCTTTCAAGCATGTGAAGTGTACTAAACTATGGAGAAGTGCAAAGCAGTTAACACATTTCTACCATGGAATTCACTGGGTTGTGCTTGGTATACACTATAAAGATATGTGAAGTCACTTCAGTTATTTAAGCACGGATATCGTCATCTACGTCTAAGGTGAGGAGAAGATAACACGGATGTGTCTAATCTTCAAGTTAGCTGCTATTCAAGGCATGGAATTTTACGGGTGTCCTGCTCTCCATCGACATAGTGTTGTGTCTGCTTATAATGATGTAAAATTACTTTTAAGTTGTATGGAAAAACAATCTGTGTATGATTTCTTTTCACCCTGCTCTCACTTCGATAGTATACAGCTTTCCCCCGATAATACACTCCTGGAAATTGAAATAAGAACACCGTGAATTCATTGTCCCAGGAAGGGGAAACTTTATTGACACATTCCTGGGGTCAGATACATCACATGATCACACTGACAGAACCACAGGCACATAGACACAGGCAACAGAGCATGCACAATGTCGGCACTAGTACAGTGTATATCCACCTTTCGCAGCAATGCAGGCTGCTATTCTCCCATGGAGACGATCGTAGAGATGCTGGATGTAGTCCTGTGGAACGGCTTGCCATGCCATTTCAACCTGGCGCCTCAGTTGGACCAGCGTTCGTGCTGGACGTGCAGACCGCGTGAGACGACGCTTCATCCAGTCCCAAACATGCTCAATGGGGGACAGATCCGGAGATCTTGCTGGCCAGGGTAGTTGACTTACACCTTCTAGAGCACGTTGGGTGGCACGGGATACATGCGGACGTGCATTGTCCTGTTGGAACAGCAAGTTCCCTTGCCGGTCTAGGAATGGTAGAACGATGGGTTCGATGACGGTTTGGATGTACCGTGCACTATCCCCTCGACGATCACCAGTGGTGTACGGCCAGTGTAGGAGATCGCTCCCCACACCATGATGCCGGGTGTTGGCCCTGTGTGCCTCGGTCGTATGCAGTCCTGATTGTGGCGCTCACCTGCACGGCGCCAAACACGCATACGACCATCATTGGCACCAACGCAGAAGCGACTCTCATCGCTGAAGACGACACGTCTCCATTCGTCCCTCCATTCACGCCTGTCGCGACACCACTGGTGGCGGGCTGCACGATGTTGGGGCGTGAGCGGAAGACGGCCTAACGGTGTGCGGGACCGTAGCCCAGCTTCATGGAGACGGTTGCGAATGGTCCTCGCCGATACCCCAGGAGCAACAGTGTCCCTAATTTGCTGGGAAGTGGCGATGCGGTCCCCTACGGCACTGCGTAGGATCCTACGGTCTTGGCGTGCATCCATGCGTCGCTGCGGTCCGGTCCCAGGTCGACGGGCACGTGCACCTTCCGCCGACCACTGGCGACAACATCGATGTACTGTGGAGACCTCACGCCCCACGTGTTGAGCAATTCGGCGGTACGTCCACCCGGCCTCCCGCATGCCCACTATACGCCCTCGCTCAAAGTCCGTCAACTGCACATACGGTTCACGTCCACGCTGTCGCGGCATGCTACCAGTGTTAAAGACTGCGATGGAGCTCCGTATGCCACGGCAAACTGGCTGACACTGACGGCGGCGGTGCACAAATGCTGCGCAGCTAGCGCCATTCGACGGCCAACACCGCGGTTCCTGGTGTGTCCGCTGTGCCGTGCGTGTGATCATTGCTTGTACAGCCCTTTCGCAGTGTGCGGAGCAAGTATGGTGGGTCTGACACACCGGTGTCAATGTGTTCTTTTTTCCATTTCCAGGAGTGTACATGTCAGGTTATTAGACATGTTTACTACATGTCTTTGGAAGCAGACATGGTCATGTGCCTGCTGCTCACGTATGCTACTTCGTGCTGCATGACAGGCATAACCCACGCAACCATTATACATATTTTGGTGTCTTCCATGTGGAACTTCACATTCATGTTCCAAACCATTAAGCCTTTAACCAGCACCCAACCCCCAACCTCCCGCATGGTAACCCAGAACGCTGTCCACTGCACCAAATGTTATGTGCACCGAGTGTTATGTCGTGACAGATACAGTTACCTTAAATGTGATAGCAGTGTTGCCAGATTGCCAATTTTTAACGTCCATTCAATCCCCGAATTATGCGCAGGACGAAATTTTGTGACAGACATATTACATATTGATCAGACTTGGACAGCTAGCAGCACGTGAAACTTAAAAACTACTCAATTTACATGATTTGCAAGGTGACTATATAGTACATTTCTAACACACAAATTTTTTGTCATTGTACGTGGTGTGCAGAGGAATTAAGGCGCTACATCCAACAAAGTTACTTAAGGAATAAAAGATTTTATTTTGCTATTAGGGTGCACGCGTGGTTCCAAACCGAAAATTCTGTCTGCATAAGCCACCGTGGATCATTTGAGTATCATATTATAAAAAAAATACAGTGGTAATTCGTAATTTTTAAAAATAGTAGTTTCTGCGCCAGTGTATCAAATATGTATGAGAAAAATTTAAGACACATAACTCTTCTGCAGATCTGACAAGAAATTACAGCGTAGAAAGATACTGAATGTGGGAATTTTAGTTTCACTGTTGTGTCCGTTAGAATGGAATGCCGCCGGAAAGATTAGACCACTCTGTACGGTAACATCGCCGCTAAGGCAAGCGATACGTGATGTACACACCAGACACAACAATGAATGTTTTTCTGTAGCAAGTGAACAGTATCGTCTCTAAAATTCTGTCAGTAAGATCGAGCCGTGATTGCTTGTTAATATTTTATATCTTTGTTTAGAGGAGTGACTTGAAAACAGCATGTTTCGGTCAGTATGACGAAAGATCCCCAGCAAAAGAGTAATAGTATAAATAACTTAATATATTACACTATTATGATGAGCTATATTTTATTATTTTAATATCCATTTTATCACAATTCGTGAAGATGTATTTCTAAAAGAGTTAACATATTAATAATTTTCTTTGTTTATATAAAATATACTCGAATTTTATAAAATTTGTTTTGGAATGCTGTTTTTGGAATCCGTTAATTATCCATCAATGAAATATTCAGAGCTAAACAATCTGCCAATGACAGGAAAAACATTAGTCTGTTATTTGGGTGCTTTCTTTCTTCAAATAAGTATTTAGCTTTAAAGATATTTCTACATATTTATGGCTGTCTTTCCTGTCTCATATTTTACAAGAAGATTACAGTCTGTGGAGCCTGGGAGACAGAGGCTTCTAAAATCGCCCTGGGAGAAGATGTGGAGTGTTTAGATATAACAGTGGCACCAAGACAACTTCGTCCCATGTATATTTATATTCCACTTCGAAGAAAGAGGATGTTAGCAAATATATGAAAGTTTTTGCTAGTGTTTCCTTTGCACTGCACTCGAATTGAAAAAAAAAAAAAAAAAGCACAGTGTTGCCCTTCCTGCTTCTCAATACAGAATTAACGAATAAATTCCATCCATTTACCTACACACGTTTCTACAACACTATGCAGGCTTACACGAGATGAAGAAAAATGAGGACATCTTGGTAGAATTTGTAGCCCTAGACAAAGCATCCGATAATGTAAGGTGGAATAAGATGCTCACAATTATAAAATGATACGGGATGAAGTCCAGGGATAATGGAAAAGCCTGCGAAATGATCAAAACCATAGATGTAGAAATAAAAACGAAGGTTCAAGAAAAAACAGTTTCTGTTAAGAAGGGCGTAAGGCAAGGTTGTAGCTTTTTAACTCCATATCCACTATTTTAAGAAGCTGACGTTCCGAGGCCATTGTGTATAACGTGAAGTTACAGGAAACAGACAAGGTGGTAACTGAATCGACCATTATGCTGTAGAAATTGTAAAAAGTCCTTTCAGTATGATAAATTCTCATAAGTTCGTTTGAGGACCAGCATGTCATACATTAATGCTTTCTTGATCACCTTTGCATTTTTGAGAATGGAAAGCTTCGGATAATATTAACATTTTTCAATACATATACTTTGTTAATTTTATGTATGATGTGTTCGCAGCCTTAACTTAATTATTAAAGGTAATCGTTTGTGATGACTGTGAAATATTTCACTTTTTATTTGATGAGGTTACAGTTTTGAGCTTTACTCATCCGACAGAAGCGTCAAACAAAAATACGCCCATCAACGTAAATACGATAGCTAGCAGAAATATGAAGCGGGCAAGTGCGGCGCTTATGTCATAGGATACACGAATAATTTAAAGACCTGACAAAATCCACGCTATTTACATATCTTTTACTTTCATACAGCTTGACGCTGTAGTAGGCGTGGGCTTCGTGTCTATCTTGGCCACAGTAAGGCGTTCACTATACTGTTTGTAGTAGCTAACCCACACTCCTATTTTTTTATTCATTAGTAAACCTACTGCTGCATTACCCCTATTTGATTTTATATTTATAACCCTGTATTCACCTGATCAAAAGTCTTGTTCCTCCTGCCACCGAACTTCACTAATTCCCACTATATCTAACTTTAACCTATCCATTTCCCTTTTTAAATTTTCTAACCTACCTGCCCAATTAAGGGATCTGGCATTCCACGCTCCGATCCGTAGAATGTCAGTTTTCTTTCTCCTGATAACGACGTCCTCTTGAGTAGTCTCCGCCCAGAGGTCTGAATGGCGAATGTATTTACAATACAGTCTTGAAACTAGATACTACTGAATTATTTCATGAATGTAATCGAGTGCTGCAATTAGAACTTTCTATTACAAATACAAATGATATTTAATCTACCATAAATAAGGACTTTTCGTTGCAATTGGTTTTTAATAAATAACTTGAAAACTAATATACAGGGTGTTTCAAAAATGACCGGTATATTTGAAACGGCAATAAAAACTAAACGAGCAGCGATAGAAATACACCGTTTGTTGCAATATGCTTGGGACAACAGTACATTTTCAGGCGGACAAACTTTCGAAATTACAGTAGTTACAATTTTCAACAACAGATGGCGCTGCAAGTGATGTGAAAGATATAGACGACAACGCAGTCTGTGGGTGCGCCATTCTGTACGTCGTCTTTCTGCTGTAAGCGTGTGCTGTTCACAACGTGCAAGTGTGCTGTGGACAACATGGTTTATTCCTTAGAACAGAGGATTTTTCTGGTGTTGGAATTCCACCGCCTAGAACACAGTGTTGTTGCAACAAGACGAAGTTTTCAACGGAGGTTTAACGTAACCAAAGGACCGAAAAGCGATACAATAAAAGATGTATTTGAAAAATTTCAACGGACTGGGAACGTGACGGATGAACGTGCTGGAAAGGTAGGGCGACCGCGTACGGCAACCACAGAGGGCAACGCGCAGCTAGTGCAGCAGGTGATCCAACAGCGGCCTCGGGTTTCCGTTCGCCGTGTTGCAGCTGCGGTCCAAATGACGCCAACGTCCACGTATCGTCTAATGCGCCAGAGTTTACACCTCTATCCATACAAAATTCAAACGCGGCAACCCCTCAGCGCCGCTACCATTGCTGCACGAGAGACATTCGCTAACGATATAGTGCACAGGATTGATGACGGCGATATGCATGTGGGTAGCATTTGGTTTACTGACGAAGCTTATTTTTACCTGGACGGCTTCGTCAATAAACAGAACTGGCGCATATGGGGAACCGAAAAGCCCCACGTTGCAGTCCCATCGTCCCTGCATCCTCAAAAAGTACTGGTCTGGGTCGCCATTTCTTCCAAAGGAATCATTGGCCCATTTTTCAGATCCGAAACGATTACTGCATCACGCTATCTGGACATTCTTCGTGAATTTGTGGCGGTACAAACTGCCTTAGACGACACTGCGAACACCTCGTGGTTTATGCAAGATGGTGCCCTGCCACATCGCACGGCCGACGTCTTTAATTTCCTGAATGAATATTTCGATGATCGTGTGATTGCTTTGGGCTATCCGAAACATACAGGAAGCGGCGTAGATTGGCCTCCCTATTCGCCAGACATGAACCCCTGTGACTTCTTTCTGTGGGGACACTTGAAAGACCAGGTGTACCGCCAGAATCCAGAAACAATTGAACAGCTGAAGCAGTACATCTCATCTGCATGTGAAGCCATTCCGCCAGACACGTTGTCAAAGGTTTCGGGTAATTTCATTCAGAGACTACGCCATATTATTGCTACGCATGGTGGATATGTGGAAAATATCGTACTATAGAGTTTCCCAGACCGCAGCGCCATCTGTTGTTGACAATTGTAACTACTGTAATTTCGAAAGTTTGACTGCCTGAAAATGTACTGTCGTCCCAAGCATATTGCAACAAACGGTGTATTTCTATCGCTGCTCGTTTAGTTTGTATTGCCGTTTCAAATATACCGGTCATTTTTGAAACACCCTGTAGGTAGATTATTGGTGTCAAATATTTAACGTTTCTGCATGACACTGACGCTGCATATAAATTTTCGAGTTTATAATATTTAGCGGTTTCGATTTTACGTAAAAATTCCGATTTTTACCAAAATATTGCTCTCAGCAAGACGATATTTGTAACTTTTAATTGTGAAAAGTTTTAGCTCTCTAGTTTTATTATGTAGCTCCACCTACTTTTTTCTTAATTCCGTATATTTGGCCTAACGTATTCACTTGATCATTGTGAGAGTTTACGATGTTAACATTAATGTACTTAAACATACACTGACGAAGTTTGGAAAAGTTATTTTAATCTTTGATTTGACTACAGTGCAATCCTTTGTACGTTAAACACAGGCGCATTACGATGACGTGGCGCTCAGTAGCAGACGGTAGGAAGCCCTGGCACACTCACTTATTTCTGTACCTCTTACAGTGATAGAGCGCTAGTTTCGCCTCACACATTCGAAGGGCGCCTGGGAAAAAAGAGCCCTTAAATCTTTCCTTGCGAGCGCTAAGTTCTGTAACTTTATTATCACGATTATTTCTCCCTATGTACATGGACGTCAACAAAATACAGGGTGATTCAGAAAGAATACCACAACTTTAGGAATTTAAAACTCTGCAACGACAAAAGGCAGAGCTAAGCACTATCTGTCGGCGAATTAAGGGAGCTATAAAGTTTCATTTAGTTGTACATTTGTTCGCTTGAGGCGCTGTTGACTAGGCGTCAGCGTCAGTTGATGCTAAGACGGCGACCACTCAACAGAAAGCTTTTTGTGTTATTGAGTACGGCAGAAGTGAATCGACGACAGTTGTTCAGCGTGCATTTCGAACGAAATATGGTGTTAAACCTCCTGATAGGTGGTGTATTAAATGTTGGTATAAACAGTTTACAGAGAATGGGCGTTTGTGCAAAGGGAAAAGTTCTGGACGGCCGAGAACGAGTGATGAAAATGTAGCACGCATCCAGCAAGCATTTGTTCGCAGTCCAGGAAAATCGACTCGCAGAGCTAGCAGAGAGCTGCAAATTCCACAATCAACTGTATGGAGAGTCCTACGAAAAAGGTTAGTTATGAAACCTGAACGTAAACTAACCGAGGCGATGGATCGGCCGCCAGGCAGCCCGTGACAGAGCACTTCATCACTGGCCTCCAAGAAGCCCTGACCTTACCCCCTGCGATTTTTTCTTATGGGGGTATGTTAAGGATATGGTGTTTCGGCCACCTCTCCCAGCCACCATTGATGATTTGAAACGAGAAATAACAGCAGCTATCCAAACTGTTACGCCTGATATGCTACAGAGAGTGTGGAACGAGTTGGAGTATCGGGTTGATATTGCTCGTGTGTCTGGAGGGGGCCATATTGAAGATCTCTGAACTTGTTTTTGAGTGAAAAAAAACCTTTTTAAATACTCTTTGTAATGATGTATAACAGAAGGTTATATTATGTTTCTTTCATTAAATACACATTTTTAAAGTTGTGGTATTCTTTTTGAATCACCCTGTATTTTCACAATCGCAGGAGAAAGTTAGTGATTGATATTTCATAGGAAGATCCAACCGCAACGAAAAACGCCTTTGTTTTAATTATTGCCATCGAAATTCGCATATCATAACCGTGGGACACTCTCCCATATTTCGCAATAATACAAAACGAGCTCTCCTTATTCGGATTTTTTCGGTGCCCTTCGTCAGTCCCATCTAATGAGAATTCCCTACCAGACAGCAGTACCCCACAAGAGGGCAGACAGGAATGCTGTAGGCAGTCTCTGGTACATCTGTTGCACTTTCTGAATGTTTTGCCAACAAACCGCAGTCTTTCCTTTCCTCCCCACATTATCTATGTCATCGTTCCAATTTAAGTTGCTCATAATCGCAATGCGTAAGTATTTAGCTGAATTTACAGCCCTTAGAGTTGTGTGATCTGTCGTGCAACCGAAATTTAGTGGAATTCTTTTAGTGCTAATGCGAATGACTTCATACTTTTCATTACTTAGAGTCAACTGCCACTTATTGTACCGTACAGATGTCTAAATCATTTTGCAATTTATTTTGATCATCTTATGACTTTACAGCACCATCTGCATAGAATCTAAGAGGGCTGCGCAGATTATCTATGTCGTTTATGTAGATCAGGAACACCAAAGGGCCTATAACAGTTCCTTAGGGAATGCCAGATATTAGTGTTGTTTCACTTGATGGCTTTCCGTCGGTTACCTTTCTGACAGGAAATCACGAATGCAGTCGCACGATGTGATAATCCACAGTCATACAATTTGATTAGAAATAGCTTGAGAAATTTCAAAAGCCTTCTAGAAATCTTTCTATAGCACTCATTACCTCGTGAGAACAAACAGCTAGTTGTTTCTCGCAAGAACGATGTTTTCTGAATCCGTATTGGCTATTTCTCAGTAGATCGTTTTCTTCGAGGTGTTCCAAAACCGTACTTATTCTTCAGAGGATGAAGACAAAATGCTGCTGCAATGGCGGCAAAATGATGTTGCATTTTGTTGAAGGTGAAGGTCCTCTAAAATATTTAAATGTCAAATATTACTTCTGGCATTCTGAAAATAAGTGTGAATTTTTTGCTACCTTCTGCCATTTGAAATAGTTAAAATTCCTTCACAACATAGGTCTATATCTTCTGTTGTGTTCCCGGACCAGTAAACACATATCCGCTTAATGTAGCTATTACTAATTGGAAAAAAAAAAGATTTTGAGGGCGAGTTAAGGACACAAGTCATTAATTACGATTTGATCATAAAGTGGAGACGTTACATTTTACGTTATTCTTGTCAATTTTATGGGTTAATACAGTAATTTTTGCTACACGTCGCTTACCGAACGATTATTGAATTATGTTTTGGATTACTAATACAATGAAGCACTGAAACAGCGTCATCGTATTTCATTGGCGTGGTAACAATCCGCGTAATAAGAAATTTGTGTTATCGACTTTACGGTTTACACAAAATTCCATGCGGCAATTGTAGTTACTGCCAGTAAATTCGTTATCACTGTCGGAAGTGAAAATCCGATACAAAAGTGTTCCTTTCGCTTACTTTTAAGGTCAACAGATATTTCATGTCCACTGCTAGATTACACATCTCTCACACTGCTGCAAGACTTTGGTTTCCATGAGCAATACACATACATTTTATTTCTGCTTGTTTCGGAAAGTCATCTATTCAAATACAATAGAGTAGAGTTCCCAGTCTTTTCCTATATCTGAAATTCTGAAAAGAGCTTACTTGATGCATCGACCATTTATGGAACTGATATTTGATGTACTTGACATTATTTTAGTCTTACTGAAACTGATTATCGGTCCTACTTGGAAACGAGGTGTACTAACTTTTTTCAGTATTTGCTTGACCTCTCTGCGCAAGAAGGAAACAGTACAGCATCAAGAAAAAGATAAAGGAGGTTGATAAAGGGTCCTTTAACACGTTTTTATGCTTCGTTTTCTCAATTTAAGGCCCTAAAATCTTCCCCTAGGACCGTTAAACATAGTTTGTCAACGCCTAACCTCTCTGTTTTTGATATTTGCGTGATTAATCCCGGTTTATTTCTATCATTTCATTTGCATGTCAGCCCTAAAATATGTTATGGTGTTCTCTTCAACAAAATGTGGAACGACATTATTTTTTTTACTTATTTTTAACCATTCACTCGTAGTACTTCATTGATTGCGATTTCTCCATGGATCGCCCGTAACAAATTACAAACGACAATATTCTACTTTTCAGGTTTTTCTGAGTTTCACAGAAAACGGCGACCCTGCAAGGACTGCCACAACGTTTTCCGAGCAGGGGGCAGGAACAAATCGCGCGGCACCTGTATCTGGGACTGCTGGGAGGTCCGGACTGCAGGCGCAGCAGAAAGACGCAGGGGGGAGCAGATGTGCCGGCGCAGTTCCAATCTCGCGCTGATGGATGCCCAAAATTACCTGCAGCGCTTGTTACCGCCGCTGATCTCAGAGGCTGTTTGTAAGGATTCGCAGGCCCCGTCCGCCCTCACGCTGCTGTAAATCTTGTGTCTGGCAGGAACCAGGGGTCGCACTGGTCCGAAGGCCACCGTAGCATACACACTCGCTAGAGCGTAGTCCGAGTATACAGTAGATACTACTTGTCACACAGGCGAACCAAGTTCTTCTACGACGCAAGGGTAATCCACGAAAATTCGATAGTCTCTTTCCACACGTCAATTAAGGTCAAAATGTAAAGTGCACCTAAAACTCTCAACTGAAAAGAACACCAGTCAGACTGAAATAGATTTTTCGGCACTCGAATGCAAATATCTGTTTCCCACATGCTATACAGAGTGGTCAGAAATAGTCTGCAGAGCTTGTGACGGTGTTTCAGGGCATGTTTTGCTGAGAAATAATTGTTAAGAAAAAAATCGATACGTTGCACCGTTTCCGAATTCATTAGCATTGAGTTTAGCCAATCAGCCTGTTGCGTGTGCAGATTCAAGCAGCCCCGTCGGATATAGCTGGAGTCAGTTGTTCTCATAGTGTAGACGATAGCGCACGGTACTGCTCAACCTTTGGCTCGGGTGCGACCCCTCACGAAATCTTTGTGTCTCTGTCTTTTTCTGTTTTAGGAACCCAAACGAAGAACATATTTGACGATATCGTCTCTGGGGGCCGCTTGAATTTGCACTCGCAAAGGCCTGATTGGCTGACTTATACTAATTAACTTAGGAACGGCGCAACGTAACAAACTGTTTTCTTAACAGTTATTTCACAGCACAACCTCCCTGCAACTCCGTTACAAGTTTTCCGAATTGTTTCTGACAAGCCGGCCGGGGTGGCCGAGCGGTTCTAGGCGCTACAGTCTGGAACCGCGCGACCGCTGCGTTCGCAGGTTCGAATCCTGCCTCGGGCATGGATGTGTGTGATGTCCTTAGGTTAGTTAGGTTTAAGTAGTTCTACGTTCTAGGGGACTGATGACCTCAGCAGTTAAGTCCCATAGTGCTCAGAGCCATTTGTTTCTGACAACGCTGTATATAAAATGTAGCTTTGAACGGCTTTTTACGTAATTTTATGAAGTTCCAATAATGCAAAAGCAATAGCCTGATTCACACATTCAGTTTTTGTTAAAGAACTGAAGGTATCGGCTATCTCTCACACAGAAAAGAGTAACAGTATTATGAAAAGGATGGTTGCTACTCACATATAGCGGAGATGCTGTGTCGCATATAAGCATAATAAAAAGACTGTCAGAAAGCGAGCTGTGGGTGGTTCGTCATACAATTACCGCCTGGAGGAGTTGATTTTGGGAAGCCTTTGCTTACACCAAGAGGTATACTGACTGAATTTTGAAGGATCGTTGTGATTTCTGGAGTGTAGACTAGAGGACGAGGAAAGCGGTGTCATAAGCATACTGAAGCAGGTAGGCTGGTGGTGGTGGTTTAAGCATATCAGCAGTGTAGAGGAGATAAAGACGACAAGGCGCCAAACGCAACGTTACATACTCCACCAAGGCGATACTGAGCGTGCGGATCACAGATGCTGGTCGACGGCAAAGAGGTACACTTAGAAGCGTGCCACTTGCGGTGAAAGCGTTCACATATCCGATTCGCTTATCAATGTATATTCGGCGGCGGTAACGCTTTGACGACTTCTCTGCAATTTAGTTACACCAAGAGCCGGATTCCATGCCTCATTCAAATTAAAATCATTATCTGTATTTATTAAGTTGTCGGGTAATCTGTCTTCTATGGCTTCTTTGAAAATAGAATCCCAAAAGGATGAGGTGGATCTTAAAATTTAAACATCACTGTAGTTCACCGAATGACCGATATTTACACAATGTTCTCCCACAGCTGACATGTCTGGCTGTAGTAAACGTGTGTACCTTCGGTGCTCTACAAACCTCTCACGAACGATGCTCATTTTCTGACCTGTATATCATTTATCACAATTTCCGCGAGGAATCTGATACAGCCCACCTCACGTTGCAATAAATCATCCTTCACAAAATCGAGTAAGGTTTCAGGAGGCCGGTTGACCGCCTTAACACGGTGTCTGTCGAGAATGACGCTTATCTTCGAGAAAAGAACAAACACACTGTCTTTCATCTGAAGGTATTACTTTTTTCTTCCAGATCACATATTTGCATTCGAGAATTCACAGTTTTAGTATTCTGCCAGTTCGTTGTTGGGAATATCCGTTCGTCTTAAAAATGGTCTTGAATTGTACAGGCTCTTCTTGCAAATTATCATTATGGGATATACATTCTCCCCTACGCACTAACATCGACGGTTTGTGAAGGGTGGCTGCAGCTACTGGCATGCATGTAAATATAAGTTAGAATGCACTGATTTATGATACACAGCATGTTCTATTAGGATGATCGAGATCGTCGGAAAAAGGGAGACAGCTATCTTTTTGTACTTCCATAGCAAATTTATTACTACCGTGGACAGAATTCAGATGCTCAGGGAAACAAAGTAATTCATCCTTCCCGTGAGGCCAAAATACAAGTGTGTATGCCACGTACCTCCATACGATCGTCCGTTTGACAGTTGCCGAGACAAATGCCTTGTTCTCGAAGTCTTCCATAAATAAATTAGCTACTAGAGGGAAGAAGGGGCTTCCCATAATAACTCCATCAATCTGCTCATAAGATTCACCATCAAAATGAAACTAATATGACAGGAATACAAATAAGACTGTGATGTTTTTGTCTTAATTAAATTGCAGAGAAGTCGTCAAGGTGCTACCGCAGCGAAATAGACATCGATAACCGAATCGAATGTCTGAACGCTTTCACCGAAGATGGGGCGTGTGTAAGTGTACACTTTCGCCGTCGGCCAGCGTCAGTGACCCGCATGAAGAGTACCATTGCGGTGGTTGGTCCATTGATCGCGACCGGGCCAAATATCTCACGAAATAAGCGTCAAACGAAAAAATTACAAAGAACGAAACTTGTCCAGCTTGAAGGGGGAAACAAGATGGCGCTATGGTTGGCCCGCTAGATGGCGCTGCCATAGGTCAAACGGATATCAACTGCGGTTTTTTAAATAGGAACCCCCATTTTTTATTACATATTCGTGTAGTACGTAAAGAAATATGAATGTTTTAGTTGGACCACTTGTTTCGCTTCGTGATAGATGGCGCTGTAGTAGTCACAAACACATGGCTCACAATTTTAGAGCAACAGTTGGTACGACGAAGGTTTTTTAAATTAAAATACGGAAGGTAGGTACGTTTGAATATTTTATTTCGGTTCCAATGTGATACATGTACCTTTGTGAATTTATCATTTCTGAGAACGCATGCTGTTATAGCGTGATTACCTGTAAATACCACATTAATGCAATAAATGCTCAAAGTCATGTCCGTCAACCTCAATGCATTTGGCAATACGTGTAACGACATTCCTCTCAACAGCGAGTAGTTCGCCCCCCGTAATGTTGGCACATGCATTGACAATGCACTGACGCATGTTGTCAGGCGTTGTCTGTGGATCACGATAGCAAATATCCTTCAACTTTCCCCATAGAAAGAAATCCGGGGACGTCGGATCTGGTGAACGTGCGGGCCATGGTATGGTGCTCCGACGACCAATCCACCTGTCATGAAATATGCTATTCAATACCGCTTCAACCGCACGCGAGCTATGTGCCGCACATGCATCATGTTGGAAGTACATCGCCATTCTGTCATGCAGTGAAACATCTTGTAGTAACACCGGTAAAACATTACGCAGTAAATCAGCATACATTGCACCATTTAGATTGCCATAGATAAAATGGGGGCCACTTATCCCTCCTCCCATAATGCCGCACCATACATTAACCGTACAAGGTCACTGATGTTCCACATGTGGTAGCCATCGTGGATTTTCCGTTGTCCAACAGTGCATATTATTCCGGTTTACGTTACCGCTGTTTGTGAATGACGCTTCGTCGCTAAATAGAACGGGTGCAAAAAATCTGTCACCGTCTCGTAACTTCTCTTGTGCGCAGTGGCAGAGCTGTACACGACTTTCAAAGTCGTCGCCATGCAATTCGTCGTTCATATAAATATGGCACGGGTGCAATCGATGTTGCTGTAGGATTCTCAACATCGAAGTTTTTGAGATTCCCGATTCTCGCACAATTTGTCTGCTAGTGATGTGCGGATTAGCCGCGACAACAGCTAAAACATCTACTTGGGCATCATCATTTGTTGCAGGTCGTGGGTGACGTTTCACATGTGGCTGAACACTTCCTGTTTCCTTAAATAATGTAACTACCCGGCGAACGGTCCGGACACTTGGATGATGTCGTCCAGGATACCGAGCAGCATACATAGCACACGCCCGTTGGGCATTTTGATCACAATAGCCATACATCAACACGATATCGACCTTTTTCGCAGCTGGCCGGGGAAGCCGAGCGGTTCTAGGTGCTACAGTCTGGAACCGCGCGACCGCTACGGTCGCAGGCTCGAATCCTGCCTCGGGCATGGATGTGTGTGATGTCCTTAGGTTAGTTAGGTTTAAATAGTTCTAAGTTCTAGGGGACTGATGACCTTAGAAGTTAAGTCCCATAATGCTCAGAGCCATTTGAACCATTTGAACCTTTTCCGCAATTGGCATTGTAACACGGGTAGTGTGTCACGAAGCAAATACCGGCAGCACTGGCGGAATGTTACGTGATACCACGTACTTATACGTTTGTGACTATTACAGCGCCATCTATCACGAAGCGAAAATAGTGGTCCAACTAAAACATTCATATTTCTTTACGTACTACACGAAAATGTAATAAAAAATGGGGGTTTCGTATTTAAAAAAACGCAGTTGATATCCGTTTGACCTATGGCAGCGCCATCTAGCGGGCCAACCATAGCGCCATCTTCTTTCCCCCTTCAAGCTGGACAAGTTTCGTTCTTTGTAATTTTTTCGTTTGACGCTTATTTCGTGAGATATTTAGCCCGGTCGCGATCAATGGACCACCCTGTATAAGGCCGCGCTTGTCACCTTGTCGTCAGTCTTGCGACTCGCTGAGGGTGGCCGAAACATCAGTTGAAAAAGCAGCATATGAGCGACTGCGTGCTCAAAATTTAATGGATTAAATAACTAGTCTTTGGATGACATTTCACGCATGGCACACTCGTTCGAAATTGCATAGGCGGCTAATGAACGACTATTGGCGAGGTCACGAGTTGCGACAGTCAACGCACCTCCGCGGTACAGCTCCCAGGCAGCATGGCCGTGGTTCGTCCGTGTCTGACGTCTCTATGGCATCTGAGCCTCCGGTCAGGCCTCGTCGCAGATCACGAGGGCCGTTTCCCTCGTGCCCACAGTGCTCGTCCACTCACTAACGAGCGGACTGCCCACATCGACGGCGGTCCTGCGCTCTTTGTAGCAAAGATCTACGATAGGTGCATCGAAGCCGTACGACCCGCTCTCGTCCTGCCCTATAGATCAGGACACTGTGCATTCCTTGGAATCTCTAGTTGCACGGGACGACCCTTTCATGCGGAAGTTGCTTCTCATATTCAGCATTTATGACAAGAATGTCAGTTTGCACGTGGAATCGGGGCCACCGACTCTGAACACTCTGGCAATGTATGCACGACTGGGCGCGCCCAAGTTGTGTCGTCCTTATTCTCCTCCCTAGCGGCATTTGGTAGAGTACAGGGGTAGTTCTATCCCCCTTCACGGGCAGTTCTTGTTCACAGCGTCCTACGAACATGTTCCACGATCCATTACCCTGTTCGTTGTCAACCACCCATCGGCTACTAACATTTTTGGCCTCGATCCCTTTACGCTGGATGTCCCATCTCCGACGAATTCAGGGTTGTACCCACTTCAGTCTCTTTCCAGGAACTGGGCAGTCTCTTTTCACGAACTGGGCGAGCTTTGCTCGGCCTTTACATCGCTATTTAAGCCGCATCTGGGGTGCGCCATGGGTTTTCAAGCACACAGCACTCTTCTACCTGACGTCACGCCTCGTCCTTACTGTGACAGGCTTTTTTATAGGTGTGAGCCCCTCCGCTCGCACAAGCATGGTGACCAACTCAAAAGGTCTACTGCCACCTCTGCAATGTTAGTATTTAGAATCGAGGAGGTCGCAGGAGCGAGGAACTGGGATGTTATCCGTACGTCTGGGTAGGGTTACCCATTAATACGGGAACATCTGGGTGGTAGGAGTGGTCGAGAAAGCTCGACAGAATCAAGCTTGAAAGAAGAGCTGTTTTAAGGGCAGAGGGAAAAAAGTGCCAAGGCAAGTGCCAAGGGCAAAAAACCTCTGCGACAGTTTCAGATTGAGTAGTAAGGGCAGTAGCGGTTTCTTGCTACCTGCGACAGATCGTGCAAGGTAAGGTTATGTTAGCGGTTGGGTATCATGCATCAGTACCATAGAAGCAATGGCAGATTGTCATGGAATGATCACTCGTGTCGAGGAGATGAGCGCTGCTGCTGCTGGGCCGACGATGTCTCCTGGGCCAGCTGCTGCTGCTGCTGCTGCTCCTGTAACATAGCCGTGTCGTTGTAGGTTTGTCAGTTCGATGGTCCCCGAAGGAACTGGCAGCGTGATATATGTTGGGGGTTTGTTTGTGAGTCGTGTATGGCTTCCCTGCGATTGCCAGTTCTCGTGGCAGAGGCTCAGCTAGCAAGCTAGTCACTGGCTGATGTGCAGGGGCTCGCCTCATTGTGTCGTTTGCGTGGTTACAAAGTTACCATTGATGGTTAGTCTCCAAGGAATGTCCTTGGGCGCTTCTGTTTCAATCTATGGTTGTGATCGTAGTTGCCCAGATGTAGGATGTGAGGATTGTTCGAGTGACTTGATTTCTTGTACAGTCCCATTCCAGTGCCCTTATATACTGCTGTGAGGCAGAAGCTGCATTATCTCCAGATTGCTGCAATTATCTTACCTATGAAATCTAGCGCATGGACACCCGCCTCGTCGACCGAATGCTAATTCAGACAAACAGAATGTCTTCTGCTCCCACACTGGCGTGCGCGGGTGAACACCATATTTGGTTCTTGCTGCTCGCTTTTGTGCAATCAACACTTTCTTTCTAAGTGAGAAGTTACCCCAGAAAAGTGGAAACTACAGCCTTAATTATTCCCGAGGGCATGCAGCTTTACAACCAGCTTTACTGTATGATTAAATGATGATGGCGTCCTCTTGGGTAAAATATTCCGGAGGTAAAATAGTCCCCCATTCGGATCTCCGGGCGGGGACTACTCAAGAGGACGTCGTTATCAGGAGAAAGAAAACTGGCATTCTACGGATCGGAGCGTGGAATGTCAGATCACTTAATCGGGCAGGTAGGTTAGAAAATTTAAAAAGGGAAATGAATAGGTTAAAGTTAGATATAGTGGGAATTAGTGAAGTTCGGTGGCAGGAGGAACAAGACTTTTGGTCAGGTGATTACAGGGTTATAAATACAAAATCAAATAGGGGTAATGCAGGAGTAGGTTTAATAATGAATAAAAAGATAGGAGTGCGGGTTAGCTACTACAAACAGCATAGTGAACGCATTATTGTGGCCAAGATATACACAAAGCCCATGCCTACTACAGTAGTACAAGTTTATATGCCAACTAGCTCTGCAGATGATGAAGAAATTGATGAAATGTATGACGAGATAAAAGAAATTATTCAGGTAGTAAAGGGAGACGAAAATTTAATAGTCATGGGTGACTGGAATTCGTCAGTAGGAAAAGGGAGAGAAGGAAACATAGTAGGTGAATATGGACTGGGGGGAAGAAATGAAAGAGGAAGCCGACTTGTAGAATTTTGCACAGAGCATAACTTAATCATAGCTAACACTTGGTTCAAGAATCATAAAAGAAGGTTGTATACCTGGAAGAATCCTGGAGATACTAATAGGTATCAGATAGATTATATAATGGTAAGACAGAGATTTAGCAACCAGGTTTTCAATTGTAAGACATTTCCAGGGGCAGATGTGGATTCTGACCACAATCTATTGGTTATGAACTGCAGATTGAAACTGAAGAAACTGCAAAAAGGTGGGAATTTAAGGAGATGGGACCTGGATAAACTGAAAGAACCAGAGGTTGTAGAGAGTTTCAGGGAGAGCATAAGGGAACAATTGACAGGAATGGGGGAAAGAAATACAGTAGAAGAAGAATGGGTAGCTCTGAGGGATGAAGTAGTGAAGGCAGCAGAGGATCAAGTAGGTAAAAAGACGAGGGCTAATAGAAATCCTTGGGTAACAGAAGAAACATTGAATTTAATTGATGAAGGGAAAAAATATAAAAATGCAGTAAATGAAGCAGGCAAAAGGGAATACAAACGTCTCAAAACTGAGATCGACAGAAAGTGCAAAATGGCTAAGCAGGGATGGCTAGAGGACAAATGTAAGTATGTAGAGGCTTGTCTCACTAGGGGTAAGATAGATACTGCCTACAGGAAAATTAAAGAGACCTTTGGAGAGAAGAGAACCACTTGCTAAGCAAAGAAGGGAAAGCAGAAAGGTGGAAGGAGTATATAGAGGGTTTATACAAGGGCGATGTACTTGAGGACAATATTATGGAAATGGAAGAGGATGTAGATGAAGATGAAATGGGAGATACGATACTGCGTGAAGAGTTTGACAGAGCACTGAAAGACCGGAGTCGAAACAAGGCCCCGGGAGTAGACAACATTCCATTAGAACTACTGATGGCCTTGGGAGAGCCAGTCCTGACAAAACTCTACCATCTGGTGAGCAAGATGTATGAGACAGGCGAAATACCCACAGACTTCAAGAAGAATATAATAATTCCAATACCAAAGAAAGCAGGTGTTGACAGATGTGAAAATTACCGAACTATCAGTTTAGTAAGTCACCGCTGCAAAATACTAACGCGACTTCTTTACAGACGAATGGAAAAACTGGTAGAAGCGGACCTCGGGGAAGATCAGTTTGGATTCCGTAGAAATGTTGGAACACGTGAAGCAATACTAACGTTACGACTTATCTTAGAAGAAAGATTAAGAAAAGGCAAACCTACGTTTCTAGCATTTGTAGACTTAGAGAAAGCTTTTGACAACGTTAACTGGAATACCCTCTTTCAAATTCTGAAGGTGGCAGGGGTAAAATACAGGGAGCGAAAGGCTATTTACAATTTGTACAGAAACCAGATGCCAGTTATAAGAGTCGAGGGGCATGAAAGGGAAGCAGTGGTTGGGAAAGGAGTGAGACAGGGTTGTAGCCTCTCCCCGATGTTATTCAATCTCTATATTGAGCAAGCAGTAAAGGAAACAAAAGAAAAATTCGGAGTAGGTATTAAAATTCATGGAGAAGAAGTAAAAACTTTGAGGTTCGCCGATGACATTGTAATTCTGTCAGAGACAGCAAAGGACTTGGAAGAGCAGTTGAACGGAATGGACAGTGTCTTGAAAGGAGGATATAAGATGAACATCAACAAAAGCAAAACGAGGATAATGGAATGTAGTCAAATTAAATCGGGTGATGCTGAGGGGATTAGATTAGGAAATGAGACACAAAGTAGTAAAGGAGTTTTGCTATTTAGGGAGTAAAATAACTGATGATGGTCGAAGTAGAGAGGATATAAAATGTAGACTGGCAATGGCAAGGAAATCGTTTCTGAAGAAGAGATATTTGTTAACATCGAGTATAGATTTAAGTGTCAGGAAGTCGTTTCTGAAAGTATTTGTATGGAGTGTAGCCATGTATGGAAGTGAAACATGGACGATAACCAGTTTGGACAAGAAGAGAATAGAAGCTTTCGAAATGTGGTGCTACAGAAGAATGCTGAAGATAAGGTGGGTAGATCAGGTAACTAATGAGGAGGTATTGAATAGGATTGGGGAGAAGAGAAGTTTGTGGCACAACTTCACTAGAAGAAGGGATCGGTTGGTAGGACATGTTTTGAGGCATCAAGGGATCACAAATTTAGCGTTGGAGGGCAGCGTGGAGGGTAAAAATCGTAGAGGGAGACCAAGAGATCAATACACTAAGCAGATTCAGAAGGATGTAGGTCGCAGTAGGTACTGGGAGATGAAGAAGCTTGCACAGGATAGAGTAGCATGGAGAGCTGCATCAAACCAGTCTCAGGACTGAAGACCACAACAACAACATGACATTATTGAGTGGAAACATGTAAAATATTTTTCCAAGATTAGCAATCGTACGAAGAGCAAAAGTAGCTGAACTTAATTGTTTGAGAAGCTTATTAATATGCTTATTCCAGTTCGAGTTTCCATCAATACGTACACCCAAAAATTTGGAGCATTCTACTCTGTTTACTGACTCCAGTTCATTTACTGCATCAATTGATGGTATGACTTTACTACTGCGCCAGACGAAATGATACTCGTCGGCACGGTGGAGGAGGCCGATTGGATACTACTGCAGACACAAAATATTAGATGGCTTTCTCATAACATGAAAAAGTTGAAGTAGTTAACTATGAAACTATCTGTGGCCACAGGAATGTTATGCCTGTTTGTTACCGTCACTGATAACTTGATATAGTACAAGCTAATAAATAGTCTCTTCTCTCAATGTATTCCAGAATTCGAATCGAGAACAGCTGTCAGTATGAGTAACGTAGAAGTAAATATCCTCGGAGTAGTGAAGCAACTTAAATCACTTAATAAAAGCAAGTCTTCTAGTCCATACTGTATACCAATTAGGTTCCTTTCGGGGTATGCTGAGGCATTAGCTCCATACTTAACAATCATATGCAACCGTTCGCTCGACGAAAGATTCGTACCCAAAGACTGGAAAGTTGCACAGGTCACACTAATATTCAAGAAAGCTAGTAGGAGTAATCCACTAAATTACAGGCCCATATAGTTAACGTCGATATGGAAGAGGATTTTGGAACATATGTTGTGTTCGAACATTATGAATTACCTCGAACAAAACGGTCTATTGACACACAGTCAACATGGGTTTAGAAAACACCGTTCCTGTGAAACACAACTAGCTCTTTATTCACATGAAGCGTTGAGTACTATTGACAATGGATTTCACATAGTTTCCGTATTTCTGGATTTCCTGAAGGCTTTTGATATTGTACCACACAAGCGGCTCCTAGTGAAATTACGTGCTTGTGGAATATCGTCTAAGTCATGTGACTGGATTTGTGATTTCCTGTTACAGAGGTCACTGTTCGTAGTAATTGACGGAAAGTCATCGAGTAAAACAGAAGTGATTTATGTCGTTCCCCAAGGTAGTGTTATAGGCCCTTTGCTGTTCCTTATCTGTATAAACGATTTTGGAGAAAATCTGAGCAGCAGTCTTAGGTTGTTTGCAGATGACTCTGTCGTTTATCGACTAATAAAGTCATCAGAAGATCAAAACAAACTGCAAAACGATTTAGAAAAGATATCTGAATGGTGCAAAAAGTGGCAGTTCACCCTAAATAACGAAAAGTGTGAGGTCATCCACATAGTGCTAAAAGGAACTCATTAAACTTCGATTACACGATAAATGTCTAATCTAAGAGTCGTAAATTCAACTAAATACCTAGGTATTACAATTACGAACAACTTAAATTGGAAGGAACACGTAGAAAATGTTGTATGGAAGGCTAACCAAAGACTGCGTTTTATTGGCAGGACACTTATAAAATGCAACAGAGCTACTAAGGAGACTGCCTACACTACGCTTGTCCGTTATCTTTTAGAATACTGCTGCGCGGTGTGGGATCCTTACGAGGTAGGACTGACGGAGTACATCGAAAAATTCAAAGAAATGCAGCACGTTTTGTATTATCGCGAAATATGGGAGAGAGTGTCACAGAAATGATACAGGATTTGGGCTGTACATCATTAAAAGAAAGGATTTTTTCGTTGTGACGGAATCTTCTCACGAAATTCCAATTACCAATTTCTCCGCCGAATGCGAAAATATTTTGTGGACACCGACCTACATAGGGAAGAACGATCACCACGATAAAATGAGGGAAATCAGAGCTCGTACGTAAAGATATAGTTGTTCATTCTTTCATCGCGCTATACGAGATTGGAATAATAATTGTGAAGGTGGTTCGATGAACCATCTGTCGGGCACTTAAATGTGACTTGCAGTGTATCCATGTAGATGTAGATGAATGTACAATTGAATGTAATCGTTAGTATATTTTTCTGTGTAATAGATCTCTCGCACTGCTGACTATAGCGAGACGATGCTGTTGTCTTCGGTGATGACTGCAGATTAGCTCTGAGCGGCTTACGTTCTGACGTAGGTCTTCAACAGCAGTGGCATTAGGAACCATTGAGGGCGTGTCTACGTCGATGCGTTTCATTCGTCGTTGCGGCTGGCAGCAATTGTGTCTGGCAACAACTGTGCTTAATTTCTGACGAGGTACCAACTTTGCCTTGGGACCTCTTTCTTCGGACGGCACCATATTTACCACTTCTGACCTTTTTATTGCAACACTAATGTACAAGGTGGTGCATTTAAAAGTAGTCCGCCTCCCCTTTGAATGCGAATGTAACATTTCGACTTCTGAATTAAACAGTTACAACAATGGGAAGTTTTATGCAATGATTGATTGTTAGCATTATTCTGTCAGTATTTCAGTTTAATTTATCTGTGGAGTTAGACGTTTCTCTTTGCGGTGCGAAGAATGACTTTCTGGACAGAAAAAATTATTGAAGTTGTGGAAGCATATGTGAAAACAGGTGTGATTAAGGAAACTCGCGAAATTTTCGGGGTCAAGTATCCGGACAGAGGACTACCAGCAATATAGAGACTGTATAAAAAGTGGCGCACCTACGGATCTGTGCAAAATGTAAAACGACATTGAATTTCCTGAGTTCGCTCACCAGAAGTTATTGCCGACATTCGCCGAAGAGTTATTCAGAGCCTAAAGAAGTCTACATGTACACTGGCCCAACAGGCTCAAGTAAAAAGGAGGAGTTCCCAGCAGATATTGAATGGTTCAAATGGCTCTGAGCACTATGGGACTTAACATCTATGGTCATCAGTCCCCTAGAACCTAGAACTACTTAAACCTAACTAACCTAAGGACATCACACAACACCCAGCCATCACGAGGCAGAGAAAATCCCTGACCCCGCCGGGAATCGAACCCGGGAACCCGGGCGTGGGAAGCGAGAACGCTACCGCACGACCACGAGATGCGGGCGCAGATATTGAGCAGACTTAATTTGAAGCCATATCGTGTGACGATTGTGCAACAGATACGAGAAGATGACAGAAACGTGTAGAGTACTGCAAGTGGCTTTTGAATAACATCAATGGTGGTTTGTTAGACCCTTTCCATTACGGCATGAGTGATGAAGCATGGTTTCACCTTTCCGGTCATGTGAATTCACAGAACACGAGGTACTAGGCAACAGAGAACCTAAGACTGAGTGTCAGCAACCACTTCATGATGAAAAAAGTCGGCGTTTTGTGCGTTGTAAGAGTAACGCGCATCATTGGACCGATATTTTTTGACACTACCCGCATCACGTTGCATATATGAAAGTTTTGATACATTTTGTTCTCAGATTAGTGAATATGAAAGACTACTGCTTGTTCCAGCAAGATAGGGCAACATACCACACATCTGAGGTGTCCCTGAAATGAGTCCATGATGCCTTCACTGAGGAACGAACTGACAACAAATATTTACTATCACCACATTAGCAGGATGGAACAACTTTTGATGTTTTCCTGCGGGGACACTTGAAGAGTAATGTCTATGAAACAAATCCACACACAATATAGGAAGCTACCGTGATCGACATCTCAAATTTATGCCGGATGTATTTGAATATGCTTAGACGTGCACAGCTGTGTATTGCTATTGCAGAGGGACATTTTCAACATCTTCTATAAATGTATTTTCCACTGTATTTTTAGTTGTAAATAAATGGTTAGTCCATTTCTGCTCTTCGTTTCTGTAATTTCACTGCATTTCCTTTATACATTCGCGAGCTATTTTTATCTGCGCCACGCTGTATTATTTTGCTTTTACTTCTTAACGTTGTTGTTCGACTGAAAACTGTGGAAGCAAAAGACTAGGTCATAATCAGTACGTAATGTATTTCACACGTACGGCACAAACATGCACTACATTTTGTGCATCCAACCATGGCAGGGTCTTGATGATACACAAAACCTTTTCATTCGGACTTCATATTTGTTCCAGTTTCTACGATTTATTCTTCTAACAAAACCAAGTATTCCGCCATATTTATCATTAAAGTACTACTTTAAAAGTATTTTATCACATTTTCAACATTATTTCTTGTAGCTAGTTTATAACTAACCACTTTCGTGCTTTTCATTGGACTCGGAGAGCATCAATAACCTGTATGCCCTCCGTGAGCGTTTGTCACTGCCTGACAGCGACGTGGCATGCTCTGTATAGGTCTACGGATTTCATCTTGTGGTATCCGCTTCCATTCTTCAATGAGAGCCCATGAAAGTTGTTTGAGAATCTGTAGAGGAACCAGATGAACATGAGCACGTCTGTGAAGCTGACCCACATATTGGACGATGGGACTCGCTGCCAGTCATCCATTACTTCAGTTTCCAGGCTCTGTATGACATCCCTGGTGACGCCAGCCACATAAGTCCATCATTAGAAGGAATTCAGGGCTACCACAGTATGCTGGATCCACCACACGGTCCAACAGAATCTGTTCGATGGGTCGCATGGCGGTAAGGTGACCATGAACAACGACAAGATCCCAAGATCCGTATGGCTGCCAACATCACAGAACCTTGGAAATCTGTAGATTTCCTGGACTGCTTTCAGGAGATACCGTTCACCACGGTTCACTACACACGAACACGGTCATCACTTTGCGTCAGGGGATATCTGTCTGTGAATAACACATTTCGCCAGTAATAAAGTTGCCAGATGACATGGGAGCGGCTGAACTGAAAGCGAACTGCAAGATCATGTATCAAGCTAGGTTCTCGAACAGGACGTCTACGTCGTACGGTCCTTTCTCGTGATCTGTTCATTACAGACTGATCGCACACAGCGGTTCCACTGACCCCTCTGGGATAGCGTTTATAACGGTACTTTGCGGGCAGGCGTGTCAATTAGCATCATATTAATTAAAGTCGGCGAAGAATTAAAAAGGGGAAAGTAATACGAAACTTTAATAACTTCACAGTATTACTAAGAAGCAATACAATGAAAAGTAATAAAAAGCAAAATAGCAAAGACCAAGCGGGACAGAAAGATATAGCGGCGCGTTTGTTTTTTAATACCTATAAAAGAACATGTAACACATTATTGAGCTCTCTACCTTCAGTTATCGCGATCGGGCTAGTCGTTGAAAAAGTGGTACGCGACTTCGAAATTCGTTAAGGAGATTATTTAAAGACTCTTCAAGCACGTTTAAAATACATTACGTGTGACGAAGTGATCAGAGACGTTTACTGTCGGGTGAAGTGAAAATGAATCCGATAACATAATTCGAACTTTGTGTTACTGGGAAAAATACTCTTGGGAAACTATTATGGTTTTGGAACCCACGAAAGTTGTGCGCAACGGAAAGCTATAGTTTACGTAATTCAGCATTTTATAAAATGGTGAAACGCGTGTGCGCGGAACATTAATAGAATCTTATCCTTGGACGGTTGCGGGGGTAAGTGATACAAACAACACGCCAGCATAAAAAATAGTTCGCTTATTAACTACCAGATATTAATTAACGGGGAACTAAAATACTAAAAAAGAAGGATAGGATCATCACCGCCAAACCCGATTCATATTTCATATTTAATTAGTGAAAAGAGAAGTGTTAATAAACAAACTACATTTCAATTTTATCCACGATTTTGGCTTCATTACGTAGTCTTGACTATATGGTAAACAATATCTGTGGAAGTTGTATGCAACGTATCGTCATAATATTTAGCTAACCAATATTGTGCGACACAAAAAATGGAAATGCATGAAATTGTTCTTACAGCGGATGTATAAAGTGTGAGTGCGACGAACTATATTGAGAAACTGAACATCCATTACGTACTTGCATGTTTATCTACGAAAATGGTCCTTGTCGGTACATCAGCAAAGAGTTCGAATAGAATCGCTGGAACATTGCAAACCATTCAGATTAATCGACATCTAAATACGCATAATGCTGGTACCACCAGGATGTGTTCTTTCTCCTCACCCCCCCCCCCCCCCATGGCAGTAATTTAATTAAGAGTCAGCCGGAATTACATTTAAATCAATTGGCGACCATTGAGCTAGCGTCACGAATTTTCAAACGTCCACTGCCATGTATGAAGGCGAGTGACACCACGAGTCTTAACGTCTACCGAGGGGTGTCGTCGTGATCGTATTGAATGACATTGAGCGGTCACACGCTGCAGTGCTCTGGCAGTTTCCGTGCGGCGCCGCTACGCGGAGATGGCCGGATATCGGTCTTCACGTGGGCCTGTAATCCGTTGACGACCTTGTCCAACTAGCCTTGTGTACAGATCTGTCTACCTGCAGCGTGTCCACAACCTGTGGATAACAAATGGAGAGAAATTTGCATCTGCAGCGACACGACGGAAAGTCCATCCTCTTCGGATCAAACAGACCGCCCTTGCAACTTACATTCCACTAAGATATCTCATTGCATGTGCTTGGTTGAATACAATGTCCAAAAACGACAACTGTACCTCACTGAAAAATCCTGGGACTCAGGTACTCACTTCTTTCTGAGAGGTTACCGGACCCTGGAATGCACGGTACAGCGAATAGATGCCAAATGACTTTAATTGTTCCATACATTGAAAGCGAAGATCTTAAACCCTGCAATAGCACGACAGTTATCACCTGTATCAAAACAGATTTAACATACCGAACGTTGGTTCACGTATTCCCCTAATTCTTTTGGACAGGGTATCATTAAACCAGAGGTTTTGGCAACTAATAGAAGTTTTTAACGTTCACACCGACGACTGTTGTGAATCTAGACTTCTAGATGTGTGAACGGAAAATGACAAACGAATTTCGGTGCTTCAGACAAACGTTGTTGGGTGCAGTCTATTTATCAGGATCGACATATCGGGTGTACATTACGTAAACAGTCTTCATTACACAGCACAATTTCTTTCTGAAATGCCATGTTGTACAGCTTCCTGCTGAATGCCAAAATGCAGTGATAATTCTGGAAAAAATTTATTTTCAAATAAATTTACCTACGAAGAAATATTCAGTAGTGTTGGCAAAAAACTAAATGAAATCTTCACCATCCTTAAACAGGTCTTCTGTTCGAGCTTTGTCGTTACTTTTGTCCGAAACACAGATAATTAGAGTAGAAAATGAAAATATTTCTTGTCTTTGTATTATGTTAAAAATGTAGACTGTTTTCTGACTGAAAATTACCAAGTCCGAAGGTTGATGATAAACTTACTCCGTGAGCTAAGCTTGAATAAGCAACCGCTTCATAAACTAGACTGAGCTATGAGAACCATAAACGCTGGCAATATCCAGCCTTCATTCCTTTCATGGAAGTGGATCGTAAATACTGCAGAGTGACAGCCTTTCACTGCCGCCTACATAAATCCTTAAAACATTTTGCTTCTTCTCGTACACAGTGACGAAAAAGCAGTACGTCACAGTTTTGTTGTTGTACCTTATTTGTAAACTTTGACAAAGGACTAAATACGATACAAGAGATATTATACTACCAAGTAAGCCGCCAAACTATAAAATTAGCACGGCGAAGTAGTGAGTCAAAAGTGAGATAGAACTAAATTTCCAAAACAGTAACTGACAAAACTGCGCGAAATTTTATCGAAATGTGTATTTGTTCATACACATTTTTGTGAGTAATGAATTTCTTTCATTCAAAATAGTGGTCTGCATAGAAGTCATCCAAACAATACACACAGCACTCAGGCGTCACACGGAACAAACAAAAAATATCATTAATAACATTAATATCAGGGCTACGGCGCTTTCCCAAGAAGGTGGAATAGCCTTGTCTTCCTCCGACCTTTTAACTAACTAATCAAAAATGGTTCAAATGGCTCTGAGCACTATGGGACTTAACATCTGAGGTCATCAGTGTCCTAGAACGTAGAACTACTTAAACCTAACTAACCTAAGGACACCACGCACATGCATGCCCGAGGCAGGATTCGAAACTGCGACCGTAGCGGTCTCGCGGTTCCAGACTGAAGCGCCTAGAACCGCTCGGCCACACCGGCCGGCACCTAACTAATCAATCAATTACAGGGAGAAAAACTGTTTGACGTGATATTTCAACCGAGATGCATATCGTCCTATCGACAGGGGATCGACCCTCTAATAATAGGATTTATGGTTTATCAGTTACCCAATCAGCCAGCGATGTGTCGCTTAATCCAATTTATCGAATACTTCCATCAACACTGATCTAAATTTTTTCTGTCTCATTTCCTGTTGTTGATATTTTTCTGTGGCAACCTCGTAGTGTCAAAATTGTTACCAAGTAATGCTATGTTTACCTAAAGTATCTGAAGGCCATTAGAAAACAGTGTTATAATCACTTTGGCGTCGTATAGTGCTTGGAAGGAGTAGATAGCTTCTACATTCGCTACAACCGCAGAGCTGTTTCGTCAAATTCAGGTACTTCCAGAGTCTTAACTGATCGAGAGTAGGACGTTTCGTTGTTAACAAATGTACTGAGGTCCCCTCTTTCCATTTCCATAGTACATTATTTTTCAGTGTTAAATAAACAAATACATATACAAAAATAAACATGCATTAGAAATAGGTTAAGATTTGTGCAACATGTAAATACGGAAAAAGCAGAACAAAGGAAACCACAGTTACATAATTTCTCCATGCCTATTCCTCCTGTCAATGTTTCGACCTCTGCATATGAGTGAGACGGTTTCCGAACACGTAGCGGGATGTTTCACCATATGTTCTATGTCACATTTGCGTGAGCTTTTTGCAGTGTAATTCCTGTTAGTTTAAGATGCGTAGACGATCATTGTGTTTCAGAAGTTTTCCAGTCAATATCCAAAGAAAAGAATCTCCTTAGATTGCACATCGACAGTTCTTCGTCCCTGGGGCAACAACTAAGTGCCAGATAATCCTATAGTTATACAAAGTTGCGTAAAAATTAGTGCTGTTATGTGTCACACCCATGTAGACATATAAGCCTTCCACATGCCACAGGCTACCAGGTTGAATAAATTAAGCATATTGAAATTTGAAAGCAGTTCGGCTGTTTTCCATCGCCTTCGTCGAACGGAAATTGAAATGAGCGTATGGCATCGTAGGACGGGAGGCCTCATCCGGGAAAATTCGATCGCCAAGTGCAAGACTTATTTTAGTCGACGTCACACTGAACGACTGGCGCGCCGGTGATGAGGATGAAATGATGATGAGTGGAGTAGATCTCCAACTCGGCCAGGAATCGAATCCGGTCCACTTGCGTGGGACGCGAACACGTTACTACCCAGTTAAGCAGGTGGAGCTTCGTCGAATAAATAATCAGCATTGCATCAATACACACCTGCAGTTGGACGATCATTCCACATCCTTAGAGTCTACACATAAACCACCCAAAAATGGAGCTATGAGGATATTCCTCTGTCGCTAAACAATATGACGCGTTTTCATTTTTTAACCACACATGTAACAATAATTGTGAATAATATCTATATACTTCATTCCTTTTTCTTCATTTTGTTTTCTAGTATAAATAAAACTTAATGTGCAGCGCGATTCAGAAAGAAAGAACAGATTTCAGTTCTTTGTAACGCACAAAATATAGAAGGTTCACAGTTTCTGGCGCAGCAGTGCTGTTGTTTGTTTGCACCAAAATGGTGACATCTTAAGAGAAATTATTTTGTATATTGGAATTTGCCAAGTCAACCCATTGTTTAAATGCAACGTGCATTCCGCCGTAAATTCAGAAACACGCCGCCACTGTAGGGGCACATTTATGACTGGCATACAAAATTGTTGTAAGGAGGCAGCATATGCAAAGCGGAGAAGTGGTCGGCTACGCACGTCTGATGCAAATGTCGAACAAATCCGAGATGGTTTCAAGCGGAACTCGTGGGTATCCACAAGACGGGCAGTTCAGGAACTTCCCCAAAGAACAATGTGGTTTGTTCTGAAACGACAGCTGCATATGAAACCTTACAGGTTGCAGTTACTGCAGCAATTGCGTCCCGACTACCGTAACAAAAGGTACGAATTTTGCATTTCATTCTCCAGGATACAGGAGTGGTTACTTTTCCCGAAGGATTCGTCTTTTCGGACGAATCGACATTTCATCTATTAGGTAAAGCAAACCGCCAGATATAAGAATTTTCTGGGTCATAGATTCCTGGCATCGACGCCGAACGTGAAAGAGACTCACCGAAACTGAGTGCGTTTGGCGCCGTTTCTGTTCATACAGTTTATACACCTTTCTTTTCTACGAGGAAACTGTGTCAGCAGTGTCATACCTGGACATGATGCAAAATTAGGTGTCTTCTCAACTTCACGAAGATTCCAGTGATTTCGTTTCTATGCATGGTGGCGTCCCGCCTCACTTTCAGTTTGAGGTGTGGCGTCATTCTAACAAACACCATCCCACAACGTTAGATTGGAAGAGGTGGACAAGAAGTTGTTCATGCAGGTCACCAGATTTCACACTTAGCCACTTTTTACTGTGGGTATAGGTAAAAGACAGTGTCTTTGTCCCATCTACGGCAGCTAATCTTCAATAGTTGAGAAATCGAATTATTGAAGCTATCGATTCAGTATACAGGATGCTGTTTTTTCGTGTGTGGAATGAAATGGACTACCGTTTTGATGTTTCTCGAGCAAGGTGTCCAGGTTGAGTGTACGGTATGGGTGTGTGCGAATATAAAACTTTGAATCTTCTTCTGCCCAGTGAAATGCGCAATGAGCTTCTATCTTTCATTGTTTGTCTGAACAAACAACTGAAATCTGTTGTTTCTTTTTAAATCACTCTCTATTCTGTAAGTACCACTTTGCTTTTATTCAATATACATGTAAAGAGAAGCTTTGGGATGAAGGAAAAATAAATCTGTGCTAAAATTTGTTAATGAGGAAGTGACAAGCCCAAGGACTTAATTTCGGGGTTTGGTAGTGTAATGATGGATGGGCGAGGACGTCTCGTTTAAGGAGTGAAAAGTAGGGCAGATTCTAATAAATGGATGCAGTTTTCATTGTGGTGAAGTCAGAATGTTTTAAATGCAGCAGAGAATCATAGAACTGAGGCAGAGGACGCAGTTTAAGTGCGCGGAGAGGAGCGGAACGCAGAAATCGCCAGGAAATTACTGTATCGACATTGCTGTAGTAAATTTTGAGAAGAGATAGGTTTCATGTTTCAACGAAGGAATCGCAAGGGAGGATTAAAAGAGAGATGATGCAAGAGGCAAGATTTTCTAGAACTTAAAATGCAGCTAGGGACGTACGCAGAAGAACAGAATAATCAAGACACAGAAACTACGACAGGAGGAGGAGATTAGAGTTTAACGTACCGTCGACAACTAGTTCATCAGAGACGGAGTACAAGCTCGGATAAGGGAAATATGGGAGAAAATCGGCCCTGCCTTTTGAGAGGAACCATCCCGGGATTTGCCTGAAGCTATTTAGGGGAAGCACGGAAAACGTAAATCATGACAGTCGGACGGGTGTTTTGATCGTCATCCTCGCGAATGTGAGGGAAATGGAGTGGATGACAAAGACATTCTGATCTTATGTTAGTGAATATAACTGAAGTTGTCTACCTCGACAGGTTGAGTCACTTTTATTTTCATTTTTCTTAACCAAATTTATGCTCGCAGGAGTTAATCACACAATGTTCTATGTGTGCTGAAAAAGTTTGTCGGATGCGTATATAATAGAAGGTTCCCCATACTTTGTTTAAAAAAACAGGGAAGTAATTGACAAGATCTCGTTATTGGTTTAAATATCGGCAGTTGAACTGGCAGGACCTTGGTCATCTATAAATATTACACTTAGCAGTTAGCAAGCATTCTTTTGATGTCAAAATCCAAACGTCTGCAACGGTGGTATTGCCAGTCCGTTACATTTATAAATAATAGAACTACTTCTTCTGCAAGATGATGTCGTAAATTGTCGACTCTACTTATTTCACAGTAAAATTAATTTTTCGGTAGCTTTTGGTGATATATGTAAAACTGATTTCTGTCTAAGCTATGAGTACAACCAGAAGAAGAAAAGCAGCAGTACTTGGCTTCCAGTTCATTGGAAAGCGTTTCCGTTTACAGTACTATAGGCTGCAGAGAGAAACAGTAACGATGTGGTGCCAATGAAGGCGTGACGAATTTCACCGAACAGTGTGCTTTTTCAAGAAGAAGCACGCTACAATCTCTTACAGTAAATTTTCATACATACTGTGGTTTGAACAACGTCGAGTCATCTGAAGATTTAAAGATGAAAATACACCACCAGCGTGGTTACAAAATCGTGTTAACAACGAATACTGGACAGTAAAAAAAATGTAATATTCAGACACATTTGCGCTGTTAAACTTTGTTATTAAACAACTGGTTTCAGATGTCAAGCCCACATTTCTAATTATTCACAATTAGACCAAAATCTAAGGTTAATAACTCTCTAACTGATGAAATGCTGAACATTTTCTCCCATGTCTTCTCTCTACTACCCATCCATCGCTCGCGAAAATCGTATTCGTCAGCGTCATCTTCGTCTATCACTGGGACGATTTTAAGCCAAGGTCCTCGCCGTTCACGCCCGGAAGCAATTACCGCACCCTTCGGGAAGCACCCATGCTAGCCAGAGGGTTCGACAGAGAGGAATGCGGTAGAATATCTTCTTCCACGTGATCATCTCCAATAGTATTTAAATCCCCAGGGGCGACGAGCGGATCGTCAACATGGCAGGAATCTCGTGTGATGGCCGCCGTGTACCAGTCGCCGCCACAAGATCTGCTGACGAGCCATAGTCGGTACAAGTGTGACGCTCAGCCTGTGTCAGGGTCACTGGGCTCCCAACATCCACTTGCTGTCTGACTACTCAGGCCTTTGGACGCCTGCACTCTACCACCACCTCATAGTTCGCGGCACGAAGTGAGCGCCATCCAGCTGTACGTTGTGCTATGGGTTCCCTTATTAATAGTTTTCAGCCATTAACAACTGAGAAGCATTCGACGTAGGTAATTTCTCTGCTGCAAGGAATTTCCATGTAAATTTTCAGCTGAGGCTGAAAAGGAAACTGCCCCCTAAAAAGCATCATCAGAAGGCAGGTGCATAATGTGCCTCAGATCCAAACATAGCAAAACTAAACATGGGTTCCATGCTTGCAGTAAATTTTTGTGCTTAGAACACATTGTCCTAACGTGTGAAAAGTGTTTCACTAATGGAGAAGACGTTGAACGAACACTGTTCGCTCCATGTATTACACGTAAGTAAACCATACATCACAACTAAAGTTAGGACAATATAAATGTACTATCAACTTATCTTATTTTTGACAATGTGAGCAATATAATTGAAAAATTACAAAACTTTTCAAAAGTTTAAGAAAGTAACGCTGTTATGGAAAAGTGAAGACCCTCCGTAATTAATTTTATGTATATAGACCGAAGCGGCGAGTGAAAATTTACCGGGAATAGAACCAGGGTCTCCTTCTTACTACGCAGGTACCCTGGATACTAAGCCACCTTGGCACAGAACTTCGTACAACTGAACGGTTTACCTTGGCACGCCTCCTTCCTCGATCCAAATTCGAACTTCTGCTCCAGGCTACTTTAAACTCCTCCTTACACATGAAAAGAATTGCCGAGGCTCTCCATATTCTGGAACAGCACCTCAGCATCGAACGTAATTGGGGGATCCAACCTGAAACCCAGGTGCTGGAGTTTATACAAATGAAATGACACAACTGCCTAGAAAAGCTGGAGACCTGGGTTAGTTATACTCTCGGCCTATATACATAAAATAATATCTGTATGAGACCAGTAAAGTCTCTGAAACTGCGTCATTTCCTTTGTAACTGATGTACGCTGTCAACGATCATTAATAATGTTTTTATCAATATTTGGAAAAAATCTAATTTTAATTCCTACTAAACAATTTAATATTTTCAGAAGCCTCTGCCACTCTAATGACCACACCATCGAAAGATTAACAGATGTAATTTTTTATTGCTTTCGGTACATGTCCATACTTTCATCTCAACAGTGGAAAGACGATACGACAATGTCGTTCGACAGTTCACAATATTCAAAACGGCCCAACAGTACCCAGAGACGAAGGTACATAGACTAAGACTTGTCGTGTGACGCCATGCGGGCGCTTTACTTGTCAGTTATGGTGATGAGAAAATAAGCTTAACGCAACATCCAGTGCAAGAGCGGAGAAAATCTCCGACCCGGCCAAGAGTCTAACCCGGTAAGCTACCTGCTGCGCTGACCCCGCAGCTACCGAGGCGGACAGCTGACACAGTTCAGTGGGCAAACGATGTGTTGTTCATAACGATAGACATTATATTACGAGTCTCGTTCGTCTGCTGTATGCACGATAAACAATCTCGCGCTTCTGGTGGCTGCAGTCACTGGGCACCACATGGAGACCATTGACTGCGATATTCTGCAGCCATTTGCATGCACATGCGCGCAGCCCCTGGGGCCTGATATCTCGGTGGCAGGAGCCTCGCAACCGCAGACCGCAGACCAGCTTGAAATAAGCCGCGCGTTGCTCCTGGCCTCGCAGCTGCCGCCTGCCGTGTAGACTTTCCCGCGTAACAAATTGTGCTCTACGGAAATACCGACACTCCGCAGCGAATATTGTCTGCACACTTTGCACAATGGTGTTAGACGCCTACAATATTGTTGCACCTGCGAGTGAGGGCGCTTCGGTCGGCTTATTGTCTTTTTTGTGATATTTCACGATATGCTGAAACGCTGGATAGTGTATGCACAACTGTCTTGATATCATTCACACTGCGATCTGTTTCCGTTAGTCACCGGTGCACTTGTTTACTGTAACGTCACCATGTGCTTTCGGTAATGACGATCGTGAGACCGGGTACAGTAATATGGTGGTCAAATAATACTAACCAAGCTAACGATGTTACTTCACCTGGCCTCCTGTGCCTTCCTCCCCCCCCCCCCCCCCTTTTCTCTCCAAAGGCTCAATAATATTGAGATCTGATGACTGTGGTGGCCAGGGAAGACGGCAAAATTCATTCGTGCTCACAAAAGCAGTCGTAGACGAAGGAGCATTGTGCACAGATTCCCTGTCGTCTTCGAACACAGTTTCACCACTGGGGAACAAACATTATCGGAAACACGCGGTTACGGAAAACAAAACCCATATACATTTTTCGACATTCATATACATTACGGTAATCCGAATAACTTCAAGACCAAGTTGTCTTGTACTTAGAACAGCAGAACACATTCTGATGGGTTTCAGTCGCACTGGGAATCACACGGGGCGATCGAAGCGTCCTCACTCTTAGGTGCAATAATATTGTGGTTGATTTATATGTAAATCACAAACACGATGCGCTCGCTTCATATATTTACATCCCCTAGAAACATCCAAAATGACTGTTGTGAACGTCTCTGATCTGCAAAACAAATCTACAACAATATACTTGATTCGCATGATAATGAATCCACAAGCAATCATCATCATATTTCTCATGACATACAGGTACAGTGACATCATGGGGTACCATGTGTACTGCACAGTATTCTATACATAGAAATCTTACACATTTAAAAATAGACATTTGGGCAGATAGACACCACCTCATTGTCAGTTTGTGCGAGGTCCTAGCTTGGAATTCAGTACGACTGATTAACTTCCAGTGCACTGTGGTGATGGCAAAGGGAACCTGGGAGGAGTTTGTGAATTAGACATTTATTTCTTCAACACATATTACACTATGTGATCAAAAGTATCAGGACAACCCTAAAAACATACGTCTTTCATATTAGGTGCATTGTGCTGAGCACCTACTGCCAGCTACTCCATATCAGCGATATCAGTAGCCATTAGACATCGTGAGACAGCAGAATGGGGCGCTCCGCGGAACTCACGTACTTCGAACGTGGACAGGTGATTGGCTGTCACTTGTGTCATACGTCCGTACGCGAGATTTCCACACTCCTAAACATCCCTGGGTCCACTGTTTCCGGTGTGACAGTGAAGTGAAATCGTGAAGTGAGACGTACAGTACAAAAGCGTACAGGCCGACCTCGTCTGTTGACTGACAGAGACCGCCGATAGTTGGTCGTAATGCGTAATAGGCAGACATCTGTCCAGACCACCACACAGGAATTCCAAACTGCATCAGGATCCACTAAAGTACTATGACAGTTAAGCAGGGGGTGGGAGAATTTGGTTCTGATGGTTAAGTTTCACTTCCATACAATGACGTTCTCCGCCTGAACACTTTACAGACCTACTTTCTCGTTTACGTAAAAAGAATTAATGTTCGTAATGCTCTTTCTTTAAAGTTTGTTCACCTGTATCCATCTGTTTTCGGTCATCGTTTGTAATTATGCTTTTTTCGACTATCGTTGCTTTCCCAGTTTTGATGTTAACTACATCGTTATTACACTTTCTACTAGTCTTCCTCACGTTTATATTTGTTCACTCTTAATGAGCTTCTATGCTAAATACGCTGTACTTTCTTTTCAACGAGTGGTCTACGTCTTTCTCTTTCTTAGTTTTGGGTCATCAGTCTTGTAACTGGTTTAACCCGCCAGGGTAGGCGAGAGCGCTAACGCGCTGCTTCCTGGACTCGGGTAGGCGCGCCCGACCCGGGTCGAATCCGCCTGGTGCACTAACAACGCAGGCTGGTGTGCCGGCCAGCCTGGATGTGGATTTTAGGCGGTTTTCCACATCCCACTGGGTGAATACCGGGCTGGACCCCAGGTTCCGCCTCCATTAAACGATTCGCAGACATCTGAAACACATTCGCACTCTTCCATGGATTACACTAGACGCAGACAGTTGGGGTACACACATTTCGTCCCAGGCGGTACGGGGTAGCGACAGGAAGGGCATCTGGCCACCTCTTAAAATTAACACGCCAAATCCGGTTAACCATTACAGCATACCCCGCCAGTCGGGATAAATGCCTGGAAAGAGAGAGAGTCTTGTGACTGGTTTGATGCGGTCCCTCATGACTTCATCTTCTGCTCCAACCCCTTCATCTCAGAATAGGTCTTGCATCCATCACCCGCAATTATTTGTTGAATATATGCCAACCTCTAAAAGGGGGAATCTCAGTCTCTACAGCCCCATTTGGTGCCATGTAGGTTATTCCTTGATGTAACACGTGCTCTCCAGCTTATCCTTTTTTCTTGTCAATGTCTTCCACAAGTTCTTCCCCTCGACGATTCTGCGAAGAAATACTTCGTTCCCTGTCTTGTCAGTCCAGTTAATTTCCAACATCCTCCTATAGTACAACAATTCGAACATTTCGCTTTTCTACTCCTCCGCTTTTCCCATAGTCTGATTCACTTACATACAATTCTCTGCCCTTAAGCACATTCTCAGAAATTTCACCCTTAAATCAAGTCCAACGTTTGATAGTACTAGCTGTCCGCTGTCCAAGAATTCCCTCTTCTCTTATCCTAATCTGCTTTCTATTGCCTCTTTACTTCGTCCGTCATGCGTTATTTTGCTTCCCAGAAAGCAGAATTGCTGGACTTCGTTTACTGCATGGTCATCAAGTCTGATGTTGGTTTATCATTAATATGATTTCTATTACTTCCCAGTACTGTTGCCTTTCTACGGTTTAGTCTTAGTCCAGATTCATTAGATTATACATTTCATTCAACAATTCTTATGATTCTTCTTCTTTTTCACTAAGGACACAATTTCATTAGCGAATTTTGTTATTGACATCCGGTCACCTTGAATTTGAATCGCAGTCCTCAATCTGTCTTTTATTTCTGTCATTATTTTTTCGAAGAAAAAGAATGGCCAAAGAATGCCTTCCTGCCTTACTTCCTTTGTAATCGTAGCGTTTCATTCGTGGTCTTCCGTTCTTATTGTTTCCCCTTGGTTCTTGTGCATATTGTTTATTAGACTTCTTTCTCTGTAGCTTATATCTATTTTTACAAGAATTTTGTACATCTAGCACCATTTTAAATTGTCAAAAAATCCTGTAAAGGTGTCCCCATTTTTCTTAAATTTTGCTTCCATTGGCAAGTGCAACGTCAGAACAGAGTCTGAGGTGTTTTTACCTTTCCTACAGCCAAACCGATCGTCATCTATAAGATCCTCAGATTTCTGTTTACTATTCTCATTACAATTTTTAATGTATATACTAAGTTGATTATACGATGGTTTCCGCGCTTATCGGCCCCTGAAGCCTTCGAGATGGTGTTGTTGATATTTTCCCGTAGGTCTGATAGTTTTCCTGCAGCAGATTTAGCATACAAGCTTGAGAAGTCGTTTGGGTGCCAGTCTCCTAAATGCTATTAGAAATTCGGAAGGAAATTTATCAATGCCTTCCACCTTATCTGATCTTAAGTCTTCCAAAGCTCTGTTAAACTCTGATACCCGAATACCTACGTCTTCCAGCTCCCCCCCCCCCCCCCCCTACGGCAAATTTCTTCTTCTGTCAAGTCATGAGATTGTTTCGCCCCTTCATAGAGGACTTCAGCACATTCTCTCCACCTATTCACTTTTTCTTCTGTGCTTAGCAGTGGAATTCCTCTTGCCCTCTTAAAACTGTTGCCTTTGTTTATAATTTCATTCTATATTGCAACTGGTTTAACCCACCAGGTTAGACGAGAGCGCTAACGCGCTGCTTCCTGGACTTTTTTCTGTAGCCAATCGCTTTAGCGTCTCTATACTTCTTGACTTATAGTGTTGTATTTATATGTGTATTGCTAGGTATTTTTTGTACTTCTTTCGTTCGTCAATCAATCGAAGTACTTCCGTTGCGCAAGGTTTCTTTGCAGTTACCGTCATTGTACCTGTATTTGTGCGTCCAACTTGCCGTTTTCGTAGAGGTGTCCATTCCTCTTCAATTGAAATGTCCACTGTGTTATTCGTTATCGCTCTACGTTCAGCCTTAGAGTAATTCATTCCGCAGTAGTTCAGTATTCCACATCTCGCCACGCTGGTTCTTCCGGACGACTGTATTAAAATTCAGCCTTTCCTTCACCATCGCCAAATTGTGATCTGAATATATATCTGTTCCTGAGTACGCTTTACAATCCACTATCTGATTTCGTATTCTCTGTTTCGTCATGACGTAATCCAACGGCGAGCTGATACGATGTGATCCGTTTGCCTTACCAAGTATAAGCAACATCTAGCTGTCAATTACATCGACAATTCGAGATGCTAAGCTCTCGAGAGACACTGAATAGATCAATCGCGATAGTTTTGAGTGTACAGTGAATCACGTATATTCATATTAAATTTCCTTTTCTTACCTCACTCTGAGGGTATGGATCGTCAAGATTTGGGGGAAAAATGTGACTTCTTGATTGACTATAGTATGATACTTTTATTCACAAAGTTTAAATTTTTGTAAAATGTAAAACATAATGTTCTTTTATTTATACCGTCACATGTATTGATTTTACTATATGAATACAATTTTTTATTGAATTAGGGTAGGAAAAATTTGTTGAGAGGAAAACGAACATGTGTTAGAGCTACAGTTAAAACAAAGAAAGACACACAAAGAAAGTTTCTTAGTCGTCAGAACGACTGTTAGCGTGCATTCGACAGAAAGAATGGCGCCAATTGATAGAACGGCGGGTGCATCAAATAGTTTTAGGAGCTGCTGGATGCTGAGTATTTCAAGCACGTATGAAAAGGTGAGCGAGTACATGTAATGTAATCACCTGCACGCCAGGTAGAATATATACCTTGAATATACACCTGTCTGACGTGATTAAGTTTGGCAAGGTGTCCGTGGAACGCCTGAGCCAAACGATTCTCGTCTAACCGGATGGAATATATACGATGTCGGCTTCTATGGACAGTATCAGTCTGAATTTATGACGTGGATATTAGGCCGCGACATTCGGAAATACTGTAAAATCAACGTTTAGATCATCTTTGCGGAGGTTCTGTTCAGAATTGCTGAACCCTGAAGACGGCCGCTACAAGATGTTTCGTACTGAGACAGCCGGTACCCAATAGGATCTTACTTGTATGAAAGGAAACAAAAATTAAATAATTTTAAGTGTATGCAGAACTGGTTCACAGGATTTTTAACAGCAGCTACGGGAAGTTGTGTATGTTTTCAATTCTTGAAATCGTATCAAGGTGAACCATCCGTGATCCCTTTTGTAGCTACCTGTATTCATAAAGCTATCTTGCCACTGAGGAGATGGTGGTTCGTTTTTAATGTAGCGTATGACCTGATACTTGAGAAGACATAATAATCGAAATAAGTGCGTGAGAGAATGCGTGTCATGCAAAGAGACGAATGCCGTAACATTGATACACCAACTGTAGTGAAGTGTGCGAATTAAATTTCCGTAAAAATCGTTTTCTTCCAGATAGCCCTAAAATTATACACTTGTTGGAAAAAGCAATTAATTTAGATATATTTCAGTTTTTGTTTGTTATGGATGTGGTGCACCGTCATTAATGTTAAAGCGACTTAAATATTTTATATGTGTAATGCTCCAACTCATTAATGCATGAAGTGGATTTATTTTTATCTTTCTCTTCTTTTTTGGTTTTGTGTCATCAATCTTATGACTCGTTTGATATGGTCTGTGCCAACTTTCTCTGCTGTGCGAAGTTCTTCATTTACAGCCTACATCCTCAAAGAGCTATAAATTGAACTTAATGGAATGTAATGCACCTTCAAGAGCACTCCAAGACACTTTATGAGAGCGCTTTTCTTCACAAAATGTTTAAGTGATCCGAGGGAAGAAAACCAGATTGTCTGTGAAGCTGTTAGCAGATGCTGCTGTTGTATTTAGGAAATTTGCAACACCAGAAGGCTGAAGCAAAATACAGGAAAACCTACAGAGTATCGATGCGTCGTGCAGGGACTGGCAGTAGACACTGAATGTAAATGAGCATAAAATGTTACACATAGTAAGTTGAGAGTCTCGCTTCTAGTCGGTTGCGCTATTGGCGACATATCAGCTGAAAACAGGTAGAACCGTACAATAAGTGGGAGTAACCATCCCGAACGACTAAAAGTAGAACTAAATAAAACTAGCTTTTGAAGAAGGAGGAGCCAGGATGAGACCATTGGAGAATCCTATGAAAAGTTAACTCGTTCATAACAGAAGTGATCTAGAGAACACTCGTTCGACGAGTTCGTGAGTACCGCTTGTCTGGCAGCCTCTGTAGGTGGTGGTAGAGTCCGCGCAGAATAATGAGGCCGGAAGATGTGCAGTCGACAGGGCACGTAGGGGAGGGACGTAGTGGTGAGGGTTACGTGCAGTCCCTGTAGGGGAAGTGCCAAGCCCTGGAGGGGAAGTGCCTTTCTAAACTGAAGCCTATGATCACAAGATTTGGAAATAATAATTGGAGCCCTTCGACGACCACACTTGCAAGATGACCATAAGAAAGAGCTGTCACTTCTCCTTTGGCTAGTACCTACAAAGAATTCCGCTGAAAATTTTACAAAAGCAGCGATTTATTTTCACCAGGCTAGTTAACCATTTCTACACTACTGAGCATTACAATTGCTACACCAAGAAGAAATGCAGACGATAAACGGGTATTCATTGGACAAATATATACGAGATCTGACACGTGATTACAATTTCACGCAATTTGGGTGCATAGATCCTGAAAAATCAGTACCCAGAACAACCACCTCTGGCCGTAATAACGGCCTTGATACGCCTGGGCATTGAGTCAAACAGAGCTTGGATGGCGTGTACAGGTACAGCTGCCCATGCAGCTTCAACACGATACCACAGTTCATCGAGAGTAGTGACTGGCGTATTGTGACGAGCCAGTTGCTCGGTCACCATTGACCAGGCGTTTTCAACTGGTGAGAGATCTGGAGAATGTGGTGGCCAGGGCAGCAGTCGAACATTTTCTGTATCCATAAAGGCCCGTACAGTACCTGCAACATGAGGTCGTGCATTATCCTGCTGAAATGTAGGGTTTTGCAGGAATCGAATGAAGGGTAGAGCCACGGGTCGTAACACATCTGAAATGTAACGTCCACTGTTCAATGTGCCGTCAATGCGAACACGAGGTGACCGAGACGCGTAACCAATGGCATCCCATACCATCACGCCGGGTGATACGCAGTATGGCGATGACGAATACACGCTTCCAATGTGCGTTCACCGCGATTTCGCCAAACACGGATACGACCATCATGATGCTGTAAACAGAACCTGGATTCATCCGAAATTTGACGTTTTGTCATTCGTGCACCCAGGTTCGTCGTTGAGTACACCATCGCAGGCGCTCCTGTCTGTGATGCAGCGTCAAGGGTAACAGCAGCCATGGTCTCCGAGCTGATAGTCCATGCTGCTGCAAACGACGTCGAACTGTTGGTGCAGATGGTTGTTGTCTTGCAACCGTCCCCATCTGTTGACTCAGGGGTCGAGACGTGGCTGCACGATCCGTTACAGCCATGCGGATAAGATGCCTATCTCGACTGCTAGTGATACGAGGCCGTTGGGATCCAGCACGGCGTCCCGTATTACCCTCCTGAACCCACCGATTCCATATTCTGCTAACAATCATTGGATCTCGACCAACGCGAGCAGCAGTCTCGCGATGCGATAAACCGCAATCGCGATAGGCTACAATCCGACCTTTATCAAAGTCGGAAACGTGATGGTACGCATTTCTCCTCTTTACGCGAGGCACCACAACAACGTTTCACCAGGCAACGCCGGTCAACTGCTGTTTGTGTATGAGAAATCGGTTGGAAACTTTCCTCATGTCAGCACGTTGTAGGTGTCGCCACCGGCGCCAACCTTGTGTGAATGCTCTGAAAAGCATATCACCATATCACAGCATTTTCTTTCTGTCGGTTAAATTTCGTGTCTGTGGCACGTCATCTTCATGCTGTAGCAATTTTAATGGCCAGTACTGTAACTTTCAGAGAAGCCTCGTGAGTGGCTAATTTTGAGAAAAACCTACACGTTGCTCTTGATGCCATGTTAATACTTTCTTCTTTTTCCAAAACACAGCAAAGTTTACATAGTGTCGTCTCACTAACATGTGCAGTCACAACTGCGAGAGAATTCTGATACAGTGATTTATTAAGTGAGAAAGTGAAGTATGGTCTGTAGCTTAAAGAAGCACATCCTCAGTACAAAAATACACTTACGTGGTTGCAAAACTTTTAGCATTTCACATTTTCCCAGCTTACTACGGTCCTTAAAAATTACAGATCAATTTTCTCGAGACTGGTGACAGATAGACCTCCACCCAAGTCTGACGAAAAATTCAGTATGTATACAAAATTTCTTGTGCGGTAACACATTATATACTATGGACCAACCGCAAAATCATAGCGACACTGACTTTTTATTGCAGACTTTTTCGAATTCGCGCAGTGTCTTACTTCCATGCGAGTAGGTCAATAACTATGATCATAAACGAAATTATGTTCACATAATCATAACGCTGACATATAAATCTATAAGTAATGCAAAATGATTTTTTTACTGAATAGTTTCTGTAAAATCGTATGAGAAAGATTGCAAGGCTTGCGCTGTCTCATCACCGACCGGCCGAAAGAGGGCAAACACTGTTGGCCTTCTCTTCCGAACTTGCGAATGAAATTTCCCAGCACTTTCAACGAAAATTGGTCACTGCGCATCGGCCACCTTATCCTTCGAAGACCATAATGTAGGAGGTTGAGAAGATCTACAGAGGATGGACATTCTTCGCCACACTGAGGGTGGCAGACGCTACAAGGTTCAAAAATGGCTCTGAGCACTATGGGACTTAACATCTGAGGTCAGCAGTCCCCTAGAACTTAGAACTACTTAAACCTAACTAACCTCAGGACATGACACACATCCATGCCCGAGGCAGGATTCGAACCTGCGACCGTAGCGGTTTCGCGGTTCCAGACTGTAGCACCTAGAACCACTCTGGCCACTCTGGCCGGCTGACGCTACAAGGGAGACGTGTTTCATTAAAGAGAGGTTTACTGTTGAAATTCTGTGATCGTACGTTCCAAGAGGAGAAAGGCAACGCGTGCGCCCTCCTACATACGTCTCGCGAATTGACCAATGTGAGAAAATCTGAGAAATGGACCTCACACGGAACATTACCGACACTCGTTCTTCTGCACAACAATTGTGAGTGGAATAGGAAAGGAGGGAAGATGGGAAGGGAACCAGAAGTACCACGAACTACGTATCATAAAGTGACTTGCGAAATACGAGGAGTGACAATAAAGGAACGAGACTTACTTTCTTCGCAAGATGTGGCAACCCGGCAGGCTTGTGTAGCCACAATATCTTTGACGTAGGTCTACCTAGTCCAAGAGGCACATCGATGCAACTGCTCAGCTGTGAGTTGTGCTGTAATAAGTTAAGATGTGTTTGTGTCTCTCGTCACGGAAATTTAACCGCATAATATTGCGCAACGGTATGCCATTTCTTTTTGCGTTAGATTGGGTGAAAACGCGACGACAACTTACGGTAAGCTTCAGAAGGGTTTTGGAGAGGAGGTTATGTCAAGAGATCAAGTTTTTAGTTGGCATAAAATGTTTAGTGAAGGCAGAACGAATGTTGCAAGATGAAGACCGCAGTGCACGACCATCAACCTCACGGATGGATGTCAACATGGCCAGGGTGCGTGAACTCGTACGATCTGATCGAAGATTATCTGTGAAAATGATTGCAGAAGAAAACATCAATCGAGAAAAGGTTCGTCTAATAATAACTGAGGATCTTGGTATGAGAAAGATTTGTGCAAAAATGGTCCCCAAAAATCTCACACCACAACAGCGAGAAATACGGGAAAATGTGGCAGCCGATCTGTTAGAGCAAACGGAAATCAATCCACAATTGTTGAGCCGTGCTATCACTGGTGATGAAAGTTGGTTTTTTCAGTACGATCCAGAGACAAAACGCCAAAGTTCGCAATGGTGCTCAAAGGGATCTCCCAGACCAAAAAATGCTCGCATGTCAAAGTCAAAAGTGAAATGTATGCTTGTGTGCTTCTTTGATTCAAAGGGAATTGTTCATAAAGAGTGGGTGCCTCCTGGTCAAATAGTTAACCAATATTACTACAAAGAAATTTTAGAAAGACTTCGTAAAAGAGTTCTTCGTGTCAATGCCAACATTGCTGATAACTGGATTCTGCATCACGATAATGCACCTTCCCATACTGCTGTGTCAGTACAGCAATTTTTAACCTCAAAACAAATTTCAGTACTACTACAGCCACCTTATTCACCAGATATCGCTCCGTGCGACTTTTTTCTATTTCCAAGAGTCAAAACGGCGGTCAAGGGACACCATTTTCAAACAACACAAGATGTTCAAAAAGCTGTGACGAGTGTCTTGGTGGGTATTACAGAAGATGAGTTCCAGAAATGTTACCGTCAATGGCAGAAGCGCTAGAAAAAGTATGTGCAATCAGAAGGGAACTACTTTGAAGGAGACAACACTAAACTTGACTAAAACGGTAAGCAACATTTTTTTTTTCACATCAGTCTCATTACTTTATTGTCGCACCTCGTATACATGTAGCTGCAGATTTTGTGAAATCCGTCTTTTACCTTCTCCGTTTATCTCCCATTGATTTTCATATTTAATCCTTGATTACGAGTATCAGCTAGCTCTCACGATTACGTCAACGAAAAGCGTGCCGCCGTGAACGAGTAGTTTGCCAGTGGAAATGTTTGATGCTTGGGAAGTCAGGTGATAGCAGAAAGACTACTCAGACACGGTGTCTCCATCCCTTAATTTCCGCTCCAGCGCTTCGCCACTGGAGCGATAAGCTCAGGAGCTCCCCTCCGCCGTCCGCTGCCGAGTGCACAACAAACAGCCCGTCCTTCGGCGCGTCTAGCTGACGCGGGCGTATTTCGCGACGGCTGGTCGGGATAGGGAAAAGCCCGCTTCCCACCGCCCTCTAAATGCAAACGCGCCCGTCGTAAAGAAGGCGGTCGCAGGGCGGACGACTCTCCCTTAAATGCAGCCCTCCCCAGACCTCCCGAGGACGCAATCGCGAGCGCCAACTGTTCTTCCGCACTCCCATCCCCCCCCCCTGACCCTGCCCCCCGCTCGACCCCTTCCTTCTACCCATTCCCTCTCTACCCTGCCCAGCGCTGGGTAAAAATACTACACAGCATTGCAGTGCTGGCTACGTCCAGAGGAAGCTTCGCCAGGCACTCAATGAGCTGCTTAAAAAGGCTCGTCTCGCTGCTGCTGCTTAAAGTAAATAGAGTTCTCTAATTCTGCTGTCTACTAAATTTTTGTTCCCGTGCACCAGCGAGAGCCATTACCTCAGTTCTCTTGGGCGCTTCCATTTCCCAGCTAGTCTTTCCTGAGTTAACAGCAGGTTCGATGAAGCTTAATATCAATTATATCTAGCAACATCAGAGCACATAACAATATCCTGAAAGCAAATACGCTAATATAAAAGACAAACAATGAGGTATTCCGAAACTAGATCCAGTGAAATTACCTTTAAATATTTAGCTTTCAAAGATGAATAATGGGGACGTTGAAAAATTCCGTATACAACTGGCGCCGGAATGGGTCGTCAGAGAAGAGTTTGCTAAATGATAGTCTACCGACTGATCCTGCTTCCACGTTTAAGGTTTGATATCCTGATTTCCGATAGTTAAATGTGTGGGCCAGCCGTTTGGGGCCGAGTGGTTCTAGGCGCTTCAGTTCGAAACCGCGCTGCTGCTACGGCCGCAGGTTCCAATCCTGCCTCGGGCATGGATGTGTGTGATGTCTTTAGGTTAGTTAGGTTTAAGTAGTTCTAAGTCTAGGGGACTGATGACCGCAGATGCTAAGTCCCATAGTGCTTAGAACCATTTGAACCATTTAAATATGTGGAGCTAATCCAAAAAAGACAATTAAGACTTCAAAAATAGATTTTGGTCTTACTTGTGACACTACAATACAGTTATTGCTATTGTAATAGTATTATTTCTTCATATGTTTGATTATAATTCATTCTGACTGATAATATCGAATGTTGTACAAATATTGTTAACAATATATAAACTATGTAAACATTTGTAACTGCAGTATTATGTGACATGCGAAAACAATACTGGGTAAAACTACGTTGGTAAACGCGCTGGCAATATCAGTGACTTAATATTAACTGAATCTTTCATCAGTGCTTGGTAGAACATAACAACATTGAATTCATAATCTCAATTCTGAAGAGGTATATGAAAGCAGAGTCTTTGACATAGTAATGGAAGACTCTGGAGGAGTAGGGTGATAGTCGCCAAAGAACTGCGAGAGAGAGAGGGGGGGATTCAAAATGGTTCAAATGGCTCTGAGCACTATGGGACTTAACTTCTGACGTCATCAGTCGGCTAGAACTTTGAACTACTTAAACCTAACTAACCTAAGGGCATCACATTTATCCATGCCCGAGGCAGGATTAGAACCTGCGACCGTAGCGGTCGCGCGGTTCCAGACTGTAGCGCCAAGAACCGCTCGGTCACTCCGGCCGGCAGAGAGAGAGGGAGAGAGAGAGATAGAGAGAGAGAGAGAGACAGAGAGAGAGAGGACGCAATGGTCGGAAAGCCCAGATGTGGAGGAGTGGAGTGTAGCCGGCTCTTCTTGGTGCGAAATTGGCTGCAAGAGAATATGGCCACCATACATTGGGTGCTAATAATGATGCTGTAAGGTGTATAGACGGAAGAGTATTAACAAGTAGTTGCAGTAATTTGGCCAAAAGAAGAAAAGTTAGTATCGGGAAGCCACTCATCGTATTGAGAAAGGATAGAAAATTCTTGCGGCTGAGTTATTACTTTGCGTCTCCATCAGTAAACTTAAACCATTACAGGCCATGAGCTGTATAACAAACTTTCCACTGTGTTCCATTACAATGATTAACAACTTAATTTTGTGTGAAACCTAACTGAAGACACTGGTGAGCATTTTCCCAAGTCATTGTTGCCTGGAACAGGAACCTGATCCAAACGTCGTATGTTCTGTCATCCTATGGTTGATGATTTAAATGATAAATGAACATTTATCTTTTCTCATTGTGAAAGTTCAGGGTGTTTTGACGTAAACGATCATTAAAAAAATCTAGAAAAGTAGTAAAACCGACGAAAATTTAAATTTGACGTTAGCAGGTACTGTTGGGAAGAATATGATCTGGCAAATGTAAGCAGTTCCCTTTTCATTCTGCTGATATGTATTAATTTAGTGCTTGTGTTAACTACATGTATAGTTTCATTATGGTCGTATTCTAGAATTGCAGTAGCACCGTGTTGTGTGTCTTAATGTACTAATATCTGAATGAATGAATAATAAACGTACTGTTTTTATAATTAGGAACTTTTATTGAATATAATTGGTAAAAGTAAGAGCTACAATGAAGTTATGCAGCATTATTATCAACATATCAGGTGCAGCAGTTAACGATTTACTTAATGTTATAGTTACGATCTTATTAACTGATTCTAAATTTATGCTGCTGAGTGCTATCTTAACAAATTTTGTTTCCACGTGTACAGTGCCGGACTTCATCAATGCATGTATAACAGACTGTTACATGAATTCGATTACAGTCGTAAGAAAACTGGTAATTGCATTTTTTATAATTTAACTAATACTTTAGTTAGATATGAATGCTGATAACTCATATTTCCAGGTAATCGGTTTCAGTGTAACCACACTACATTTACAATATCTATTCAGTGTTTGCTAAGACAGGAGAATAAATTACCAACCTGATGATTAGTTGTACACTTTCCCATATCGTTTCTGGTGCAGTACTTCGGAATTGGCATTCCTTTTCCACATTGTTAACATTAATGTGGGTTAACATTATAACAAGCCCATTCAGTTCTGTAACATAAGACGGATTATGTATTATCTGCTCCGCTGCATTTCACAATTAACTGTAAAGTTTTTCCTTAGAGTTTCACAACGTTGTGGCGAAAGTTGTGCTCCATCAGGGGTGTCAGAACACATATTGTTATATCTCATTTGCTTATCGTTCGAAGTAGTTGAAAACTTGCAAAATACTACATTAACTAATTAAATAACAAGTGAGACAAAAAATCGATCATGTAATAAGAAGTGTTGGAAAAACCATACCCGTCATACAGCTTATATCCCATAATTGTAAAAGACAATGAAGTATATATTAACGTTTTTAGATATTTAACGAAAAACTAAAAAACACATGAACGATAGAACAACGGGGGAACCACCGTATGTGACAGTGAACACAGAAAAGGCGTTTTCAGTTATACTGCACTACTGTTAACACTTCCGCGACAGTTTTCCGTGTCGTATGAACAGATAACAGCACTGTTTGTAAATTGAAAGAAAATGAGGCTAGAAACAATGGAGAAAATTGATGGCCGCTTTGCAACTCATATCACCACTACAAGGACATTTCTTTGAGCGATGTTTATTCCAGAAACTCATCAGGAGACAACTAAATCAACGCTGGAACCGGAAAATAATCACATTTAGGAGAAACCGCCGCTGTCGATTAACAATTTCGCTTGGATGGACGAATGCTCGCACAGAATAGCTGCAGACGGGCTTTCAAACAGCGCCGGCCAGTGCTGAGAGGCCGCTGTTTATTTGATTTATAAACGCGCCCCCCATCCGTTTCCGGAAATGGGAATAGACAAAAACAAACTCCGCACGAAACGCGTATCAGTTGATTCTATCGGCGGACGCATACAAATCACGCACTTTTTTCTCGCTGTGCGTGTTGCACAGCGCAACGCTGCTAAATGATATATGCGGTAGGAATTTATGAGGCAGAAATCAATTTGCTTAAACACCATCTAGCTGCACGCACAACAGTCCTCCCCCACAGCTGTCGCTACAAGAAGCGCGGGGCAGTCCAGGGAGCGTTCTGGCCGCCCACACTACAGTAAATACTATTTCTGGAGTGCTATTTTACCCTGCATTTCTCCGCATAATTCTAGTGTTATCAAGCGTGTGCGAATTGTTTCGAAATTCCACAGGAAGGTTGGTTGGTTGGTTTGGGGAAGGAGACCAGACAGCGTGGTCATCGGTCTCATCGGATTAGGGAAGGATGCGGAAGGAAGTCGGCCGTGCCCTTTCAGAGGAACCATCCCGGCATTTGCCTGGAGTGATTTAGGGAAAGCACGGAAAACCTAAATCAGGATGGCCAGACGCGGGATTGAACCGTCGTCCTCCCGAATGCGAGTCCAGTGTCGAACCACTGCGCCACCTCGCTCGGTACTCCACAGGAAGTTATGAATCCAATTTTAAATACCGTGAAATGCACAACTTAACAAAAACATATGGGACAAACTTTCAGGATACGTGTCTCAAGTGTAGAGACAGAAAGTATGTTATATGGACATGGCTTCTGAAACGCTTTACTGCCACATGTAGCCGGCCGCAGTGGTCGAGCGGTTCTACGCGCTACAGTCTGGAACCGCGCGACCGCTACGGTCGCAGGTTCGAATCCTGCCTCGGGCATGGATGTGTGTGATGTCCTGAGGTTAGTTAGGTTTAAGTAGTTCTAAGTTCTAGGGGACTGATGACCAAAGAAGTTAAGTCCCATAGTGCTCAGAACCACTTTTTGGCACATATAACTGTTTATAAAACTCTTCATAGTGCATTAATCGCGGCAAACACATAAAAGTGTTTCTTATACGAAATGTTCACAAAATCTTCTGTTAGCAATAATACTGGCATAATTTCTGTTTTATTGAAAACTGACAATGGCTGTGTGAAAATACAGGGTAACTTTTACAATAAAGTAAAAACAGCAACTAGCCACCGTTAATAATATTTATTGAGAAAAAATAACACAGTTACCTGTTTCGAACTGACAGATTCTTCATTAGATGGATGCCCACGATTAAATTTACACATAACTTACGCTGTACAAGTCATTATCGTAAAGAGTTTCAAATGTAGTTTTAATTGATGGTTAGGTCCTTTTATGACCTCATTTTCTGCTGCACGGCATCACTACCCTAAGCGAACTTCGTTACAACGAAAAACGGCCAACATCACAAGTACATTTTAAGCTATTTGTAGTATTAAACACGAACAGCCGTTTAATGGCGAACCTGTCGCATCGAAACCGGTAACCGGAGCTAGGTTGAAGGTAGGAAGGCGGTGTCATGGAAGAATTATAAAAATTACTGATGTTAGCCTTACTTATTGGCAGATTGGGGGAGTCCTGATGACATTATACCGCTAATATGGCTGTATGAGTCATCAGTCTCTTCATTTCAGAGAGGCACTTGCAACCTACGTCCTCAATTATTTGCTGGGTGGATTCCAATCTCTGTCTTCCTCTACAGTTTTTACCCTCTACAGCTCCCTTTAGTACCGTGGAAGTTACTCACTGGCGTATTAACACATGTCCTATCATCCTGTACCTTCTTCTTGTCAGTGTTTTCCACAGATTCCTTTCCTGTCCTGTTCCGCGCAGCACATTCTTATTCCTTAATCTGCAGTACACCTAATTTTCAACATTCGTCTATAGCACCACATCTCAGATGCTTCTATTCTCTTCTGTTCCCGTTTTTCCTTAGTCCATATTTCACTGCCATACAGTGCCGTGCTCCGAAAGTAGATTCTTATAAATTTCTTCCACAAATTAAGGCCTATATTTTATACTAGTAGACTTCTCTTGGCGAGGAATGCTCTTTTTGCCAGTGCTAGTCTGCTTTTGATGTCCTTGTCTCGTCAATCACGGATTATTTTGCTGCCTAGATAGTATAAAATTCCTTAACTTCATCAACTTCGTGACCATCAATCCCGGTGTTATGTTTCTCGCTGTTCTCATTTCTTCCACTTCTCATTACTATCGCCTTTCTTCGATTTACTCTCAGTCCATATTCTGTACTCATTAGGCTGTTCATTTCATTCATCAGATCATGTAATTCTTCTTAATTTTGGCGTGTCATCAGCGAATCTTATCACTAATACCCTTTCATCTTGAATTTTAATTCCAGTCTCAAATATATCTTTTATTTCCATCATTTATTCTTCGACGAACAGACTGAACAGTAGTGGCAAAAGACTACATCCCTTTCTTACACCTTTCTAATGCGATCACTCCGTTCTCGGTCTTGCACACTTAGTGTTCCGTCTTGGCTCTTGTACATGATGTAGGCCTATATTAACCGTCTCTACCCATAATTTACCCCTATTTTCCTCAGAACTTCGAATATCTTGCACCACTTTACATTGTCGAACGCTTTTTCCAGGTCGACAAATCCTACGAACGTGTCTTGATTTTTCTTTAGTCTTGTTTCCATTATCAACTGCAATGTCAGAACTGCCTCTCTGGTGCCCTTACCTTCCCTAAAGCCAAACTGATCGTCATATAAGAGATCCTCAGTTTTGTTTCCCATTCATCTGTATGTCATTCTTGTCAGCTATCGCCGGCCGCTGTGGTCTAGCGGTTCTAGGCGCTCAGTCCGGAACCGCGGGACTGCTACGGTCGCAGGTTCGAATCCTGCCTCGGGCATGGATGTGTGTGATGTCCTTAGGTTAGTTAGGTTTAAGTAGTTCTAAGTTCTAGGGGACTGATGACCACAGATGTTAAGTCCCATAGTGCTCAGAGCCATTTGAACCATTTTGTCAGCTATCTGGAAGAATCAGCTGTTAAGCTGACTGTGGTATAATTCTGGCACTTGTCACCTCTTTTAGTCTTGGGAATTGTGTGGATGACGCATTTCTACACACCTTTGTGAATAATCCTTTTAATGCCACTTTCCCACAGTGATTTCAGAAATTCCGATGGAATGTTGTCTGTTTCTTCTGCCTTATTGATCTTAAGTCCTTGAAAATTCTCTTAATTTCTGATTCTAATACTGGGTCCCCTATCTCTTCTAACGCTATTCCTGTTTCTTCTATCATATCAGACAAATCTTCCCCCTCATAGAGGCCTTCGATGTACTCTTTCCACCTATTCGCTCTCTCCTGTGCATTTAACAGTGGAATTCCCGTTGCGCTCTTACTGTTACCACACTTCCTTTCAATTTCACCGCAGGTTGTTTTGACTTTGCTATACGCTGTCAGTCCTTCCAAGAATCATTTCTTCACATTTTTCATGCAACTATTTTGTCTTAACTTCCCTGCACTTCCTGTTTATTTCATTCATCAGGGACTTGAATTTATGTATTCCTGAATTTCAATGAACATTTTTGTGCTTCCTTCTTTCATCTATCAACTTAAGTATTTCTTCTTTTACCTTCGAATTCTTGTGAGTTATCTTTGTACCTGTGTGGAAAATAATTGTCTACTGTATGTAAACATTTAATAAACAGGTACATAAACTTTGTTTCTATGAACAGGTGACTATCGACCACTAATATAAATATATCAGTACAGCAGCGGGTAATCAGATGCTTAATGTACGTAGTTGCTTGGGAAGTAGAGTGAGCCGTGGTGCGCCTTTTCTGGCAGACCAGGTATTTGGCGCTACACCATCGATTACCCGGCTGTACTAGGATCGTTGCCCCTGTTATGATCTCGCGGGTCTTTGGCACTCGGGGCAGTCGGTGTTGAACTCGCTACGAGGCGCAAGGACGTGCTTGCGTTGACGAAAGAGGAAAACACGCGTGCTCGGCCAGCAGCGGCACGGCGGGTGTACCTCGTAAGGCAGTCGCGAGTTTGTGGTGGACCTGCCTGGTGCCAACTCCGGGTGCTGTACGTCGCATTGCTTTGGTGGCTGTTCTCTTGGAGAGACCCATCCCTGGAGACCATCTCGAACAACGCTCTCCATCTACAGTGTAAGTGATTTTGGTGCCTTCGTTTCGTTGAACGATTTGCGTTGCAGCGAGTGTATTTGTTGCTTGGTTGCCCTAAAGTACCTGTTGTTGAATTAAGAGCAGTCGGCAGAGTGTGTAACCGCATGGAGACCATCAGTTACTATTTCTTTTTCAAAATCCGCTGGTTGCAATGCTATTAGGAAGCTGATTAGCTCGAAGGTGTGTGTGTTATATTTTGGTATTTTTTTTTTGGGGACAGTATCCAGAAGTTTATGTATTGTCTATATGAGATTTTCAGTGTATTTTGATTGCCATCAAATCGACATCACTTGTATATTGTTGTAAAATTTGGGTCACGTCTATTGAAAGCACTTACTCAGTTATTAGTAAAGACTCGTATTCTGTAAAGCTAGGCATTTGTACGTAGAACGCACTATGCGTGCATTTATTTGAATGCACTCACTCGATATTAGATGTTTATTGATCTCTTTACTTACATTAATTGATGTTTGATTGGTGTTTGCCGTGTCTTCTGCAGTCTGTTTGTGTGCCAGTTTTCTGCGAGTTGGGGTGTGTGGGAGCTGCGAAACGTTCTGCTACGGTGCACAGAAACTGTGACGTGGCGTCTAATGGAAAGTGACTCTCGGTTGCGCCCCGGGGTTTAGGAGTTGTTTTGGACGGCTGGTCTGCTGCTTCCGGCATTTTAAGTTAATTCACCTTTTGGCCAGGGCAGTCTGGCGTCACTGCCAGTTTGGTAAACATTTAATGTGTTTCACGTACATTTTTTTATTAAAAAAACGAACTGTTTTTCATAATAGTGTTGAGTATTGAGGGGGCCAGTTCAGATTGCTTCGCTAGCTCCACGCGACTCTCACCAGGAGATGCCTTCACTTTTTTAATAACAGAAACCTTCTCTTCCAGAGAAATGTTCTTCCGCTTTTCACTCATGTCCACTGATGAAAGCTTTAACAAAAATCGTTATATCTAAGACACACTCTCACTAGACACACGAACTGTTTGCTGCTCAGCTCACACAACACGCTACGAATACAAAGCAGCGACTGAAATGGCGCCAAAAAGACCGCAAGCGGAATGTGCGTCACATGTCACGTGACTGGGTTCTGCCGCTGACGTATGAAACACGCTGAGCGCGGGATTTCCGAACCGGTGCAAACTGTGAATCCACAGAACGGAAAACGGTGCGTCTACATGCAGTCACTTAAACGTTATAAAGAGGTAAATAATTGACCAGGGTTCCAAAAATGAGCGTTACATGGAGGAATTTGTAATACAGAGGAAACACAGTAAAGAGGGAAATTTAACATTGTTTATATGGGCTAGCTATCTGTGATATTTTGGCATTGTCTTCAAGATGGCCACGTGTTGATTGTCTCTTAGCTGTTTTATAAACATTGACTTTGAATAAATTAATTTGATTTGGTAGTTGTTGCGTTTAAGGAGTGACATTATAGGGGCCTTGGCATTCCATGCTAAGTGTACCCCTCATCCCGACTTCCTCAGTACAGAGTGTGAGGCGTAGCGCTTTCGCATCGCTCCTGTCACTTGTATGGACGATATCGTTATAGGCATGAGTCATCGACAGATGTCACCAGCTGACATGGACCTGAGTTACAGAGCTGCATGTAGTTGTACTAGTAGGCGGCAGAGGTCAGCAGTTGACGGACAGTGCTAGCAGTCGTAGTCAAAACAATGTTGTAAAGTTGTGTTTGATTAATATTTAATGTATTTGCATTATTATAATTGTTTTATATGTGTAGTAATTAGGAGTGTGAGTGTTGTATAAGTGAAGCAGAACAGAAGTAAATGAAAATTGTTTTGTTTATTCATGAAGTAACAGTTAAACTATACAGGGGATTTACTATAATTAAATGTGCAGTCATTTTATGGTACTAATAAATCGTGAGTAGAACACAAATTAATCGGTAATTTTAGGAGTAATTTTATATTTGATACTTTTCCAAATTTATTTATTTAGCAATTGCTTTAGAAAGAAATGTTTTACTATGATTGGTCATTGAAGTAAAGTGCGGGTTAGCGCGGGATAATACTGCAACCTGATTTGCTGATTGTGATATCAGCCAATCAGAAAAATGGAGGCTCACGCCAATCTATACTGGGAACAAAGCCTTTGGTGTGATCTAGGTCGGTCAGGGCTGAGGGTTCGAACTAGTAACATCTCATTGAAAGCAGCTCCGACGAAAGTACTGTAAATTCGCGGAAAAATGCTAATGACGAGTTTGCGAGGTAGTACAAAGTGTATTTAAGTGAACGGTATAGTTGAAGCCGTGTGGAATTTCGGACGGAATATCAAAATTATTGCTTTTGACTGTTAGGTAAAACCGCGTGGCGTGTTGTGCGATCTAAGACTGGAACAGGTATTGCGTGTAGACCAGAGTGCACAACAATTGAGCGAGCATTTTCATAACTAAACGATCCGGTGAGCTCTATTAACTTCGGTAACGGGTGTAAATACTATAAACTGGTGGAAATGAATTGTATTAATTGTAACTTTGTGCTGCTTGTGTTGTTTGGGTTCTTATCGAACTGGTGTGCGTTTCATAAATCACTTTCATGTAGCAAATTATTGTTATTTTTTTAAATAAATTATCTGTGCCACATTTCTTTAAATAACGTCTGATTGTAATTTATTGTTCCTTTGTATTGAAATATCTGTGGCTCATCTCTTTATGCCAGTTTTGGTAATTGTAATTTGCTGCCTCGCTTGAGATATTTTGGTATTGTCTTCAAGATGGCCACGTGTTGATTGTCTCTTAGCTGTTTTATAAACATTGGCTTTGAATAAATTAATTTATTGATTTGGTAGTTGTTGCGTTTAAGGAGTGACATTATAGTGGCCTTGACCTTCCATGTACAGGTCATCCCCGTTTTCAAGAAGGGACGTCGAACAGATGTGCAGAACTGTAGACCTATATCTCTAACGTCGATCAGTTGTAGAATTTTGGAACACGTATTATGTTCGAGTGTAATCACTCTTCTGGAGACTATAAATCTACTCTATAGGAATCAGCATGGGTTTCGAAAAAGACGATCGTGTGAAACCCAGCTCGCGCTATTCGTCCACGAGACGCAGATGGCCATAGACACAGGTTCCCAGGTAGTTGCCGTGTTTCTTGACTTCCGCAAGGCGTTCGATACAGTTCCACACAGTCGTTTAATGAACAAATGAACAAAGTAAGAGCGTATGGACTACCAGACCAATTGTGTGATTGGATTGAAGAGTTCCTAGATAACAGAACGCAGCATGTCATTCTCAATGGAAAAAAGTCTTCCGAAGTAAGAGTGATTTCAGCTGTGCCGCAGAGGAGTGTCGTAGGACCATTGCTATTCACAATATACATAAATGAGCTTGTGGATGACATCGGAAGTTCACTGAAGCTTTTTGAGGATGATGCTGTGGTATATCGAGAGATTGCAACAATGGAAAATTGTATTGAAATGCAGGAGGATCTGCAGCGAATTGACGCATGGTGCAGGGAATGGCAATTGAATCTCAATGTAGAGAAGTGTAATGTGCTGCAAATACATAGAAAGAAAGATCCCTTATCATTTAGCTACAACATAGCAGGTCAGCAACTGGAAGCAGTTAATTCCATAAATTATCTGGGAGTACGCATTAGGAGTGATTTAAAATGGTATGATCGTATTAAGTTGATCGCCGGTGAAGCAAATGCCAGACAGATTCATTGGAAGAATACTAAGGAAATACAATCCGAAAACAAAGGAAGTAGGTTACAGTACGCTTGTTCGCCCACTGCTTGAATGCTGCTCAGCAGTGTAGGATCCGTGCCAGATAGGGCTGATAGAAGAGACAGAGAAGATCCAACGGAGAGCAGCGCGCTTCGTTGCAGGACCATTTAGTAATCGCGAAAGCGTTACGGAGATGACAGATAAACTCCAGTGGAAGACTCTGCAGGAGAGACGCTCAGTAGCTCGGTACGGGCTTTTGTTGAACTTTCGAGAACGTACGTTCACCGAGGAGTCAAGCAGTACATTGCTCCCTCCTATGTATATCTCGCGAAGAGACCATGAGGATAAAATCAGAGGGTTTAGAGCCCACACAGAGGCATACCGACAATCTTTCTTTCCACGAACAATACGAGACTGGAATAGAAGGGAGAACCGATAGAGGTACTCAAGGTACCCTCCGCCACACACCGTCAGGTGGCTTGCGGAGTATGGATGTAGATGTACCCCCCTCATCCCGACTTACTCAGTCTCAGAGAGGAAGCCGTGGTATCTCACAGTGGGAAGATTTCTCGGTCTACGTCAACCGTCTTCATCCGGCATCAGGCGTGTCGCTGCGCGTCAAGTCGCCCGCGGCTTCCCGCCTCGGCTCGGCGGCGCCCCCGCGACTCGGCTGGGAGTAATTAGGCCCGGCACTCGCCGCGGCTGAGGCGTGGCCGCGGGCGGACCGGCATCCGGCCGTCCAGCCGGGCAGCCGCAAAGCCTGGAACGCGGGCGACGCGACGCGCGCCAACCAACTTCCCCGCCGATCTACATACAAATGTTTACGGCTCTGCGCCGCGGCGCCCCGGCGTTAACTTGGCCTTCCGGCGAAGTTGGTGCAACTTGTGATGGAAGGCGGAGACCGAGGAGCGGCGGAAATTTTGCGGACAAAATATGGACCGGGGGGGGGGGGGTAGGGGGCTGGAGGGGGGGGGGTCGCTCTCATCACGAATGCCTCCTTAGGCTCCACCTCGTCCCTCCCTCTCGCTCTCGACCTTTGTCCGTGCCCCCGCGTTACGACACCGGTGACGGAAAGGATGCTTCGCCTTTTCTATGCCAAATATTTTACACGTGTACACTCTACCCTCGAGCTGATGTATCTATTGCACTGATAGGAACGCGTGATCTAGTGCCTAGCTTTGCTGAATACTTACATACATATGCCTGGTTCGATACCCGGCGGATGTCTCGCAGTTTTCATTTGGGAAGCCAGGAGTGAGTTCCATTTGTTCTGATGGGAAGTTGTGAAATATACATTTGCCATATGTTAAACTCATTCTTGGGAAACAACAGGTTCGAACTATGCAAAAATTCTCAAGAACATACAGATTCTTCGTTTTAGCACGATGGTGTGGTGTTGTTCTGATTACGATGCATGCATGTCCAAAAGAACTTTGCGCCGTTTCGGAATAACACAGGCGCCACAATATCGCATTTATCTGCCGACACCGGGCTAGCGACTTGCAAGTACAACGTCTGACCTGTACGGGAATGTACATAATGGATGTACGAGTACAGGTCGTAGACGCATGGTTGACGACATATGGTAGTTTGGCACAGTAGCTCAGCTTGTTCGGTCAGAGGGTTAGTCGCTCTCTGTAACAAAAAACTGAGTAAATGGATCAACGATGAATTTGAATGGGTGTCATAGGACGTCCGTCCCGAACAAATGTTCAAAATATTCAAATGTGTGTGAGAGAGCATTCAACGAATTCGAACATAAAACACTGGCAAACAATCTAAACAAGAACCCTAAAAAGTTTTGGTCATATGCAAAATCGGTAAGCGGATCTAAATCCCCTATTCAGTCACTCGTTGACCACGATGGCACCGAAACAGAGGACGACCGAAGAAAGGCAGAAATACTGAATTCAGTGTTTCGAAACTGTTTCACTGCGGAAAATCGTAACACGGTCCCTGACTTCAGCCGTCGCACGGACGCCAAAATGGAAAATATTGAAATAAACGATATCGGAATTGAAAAACAACTGCTATCACTTAGTAGCGGAAAAGCATCCGGACCAGACGAGATACCCGTAAGATTCTACAGTGATTATGCTAAAGAACTTGCCCCCTTTCTATCAGCAATTTATCGTAGATCTCTGGAAGAACGTAAAGTACCTAGCGACTGGAAGAAAGCGCGGGTCGTTCCCATTTTCAAGAAGGGTCATAAATCAGATGCGAATAATTATAGGCCTATTTCGCTTACGTCAATCTGTTGTAGAATAATGGAACATGTTTTATGTTCTCGTATTATGACGTTCTTAGATAATACAAATCTCCTTCATCATAACCAACATGGATTCCGCAAACAGAGATCATGTGAAACTCAGCTCGCCCTATTTGTCCAAGAAATTCACAGTGCCGTAGACACTGGCGAGCAGATTGATGCCGTATTCCTGGACTTCAGGAAGGCATTTGATACGGTTCCGCACTTACGTTTAGTGAAAAAAATACGAGCTTACGGAATATCGGACCAGGTTTGTGATTGGATTCAGGATTTCCTAGAAGAAAGAACACCAACATGTCATTCTTAACGGTTCGAAATCTGCAGATGTAGAGGTAATTTCGGGAGTACCGCAAGGAAGCGTGATAGGACCTTTATTGTTTACAATATACATAAATGACTTAGTTGACAACATCGGTAGCTCCGTGAGGCTATTTGCAGATGACACGGTTGTCTACAAGAAAGTAGCAACATCAGAAGACTCGTACGTACTCCAGGAAGACCTGCAGAGGATTAATGAATGGTGCGACAGCTGGCAGCTTTCCCTAAACGTAGATAAATGTAATATAATGCGCATACATAGGGGCAGAAATCCATTCCAGTACGATTATGCCATAGGTGGTAAATCATTGGAAGCGGTAACGACCGTAAAATACTTAGGAGTTACTATCCGGAGCGATCTGAAGTGGAATGATCACATAAAACAAATAGTGGGAAAAGCAGGCGCCAGGTTGAGATTCATAGGAAGAATTCTAAGAAAATGTGACTCATCGACGAAAGAAGTAGCTTACAAAACGCTTGTTCGTCCGATTCTTGAGTATTGCTCATCAGTATGGGACCCTTACCAGGTTGGATTAATAGAAGAGATAGACATGATCCAGCGAAAAGCAGCGCGATTCGTCATGGGGACATTTAGTCAGCGCGAGAGCGTTACGGAGATGCTGAACAAGCTCCAGTGGCGGACACTTCAAGAAAGGCGTTACGCAATACGGAGAGGTTTATTATCGAAATTACGAGAGAGCACATTCCGGGAAGAGGTGGGCAACATATTACTACCGCCCACATATATCTCGCGTAATGATCACAACGAAAAGATCCGAGAAATTAGAGCAAATACGGAGACTTACAAGCAGTCGTTCTTCCCACGCACAATTCGTGAATGGAACAGGGAAGGGGGGATCAGATAGTGGTACAATAAGTACCCTCCGCCACACACCGTAAGGTGGCTCGCGGAGTATAGATGTAGATGTAGATGTAGAAATATTACGGGACTTAACTGCTAAGGTCATCAGTCCCTAAGCTTACACACTACTTAACCTAAATTATCCTATGGACAAACCACACACCCATGCCCGAGGGAGAACTCAAACCTCCGCCGGGACCAGTCGCACAGTCCATGACTGCAGCGGCTAGACCGCTCGGCTAATCCCCGAACAAATAGAACGAACAATAACGAACAAAATGAGATAATAAAATAAAATATTAAGGTGACTGCTCGCGTTAAGAGGGGAATCTGCGTTCGAGTCCCGATCCGGCGCAAATTTTCACTGTCGTCATTCCATTATACAGCTGATGGTAGTCCTTATTCGCAACTGCGAATTCGTTTGATGTATTTGTTTTAAACTGAGACAACTGAATATCTCGAAAACGACTCATCGTACGAAAAGAACGTTCGTGATGAAAAGTTAATATTAGTAAAGGAGACATGTATCTGTGCTACAACTCGCCACTTCCTACCCACCCCTCGTGCGTGGGCGAGATCAACTTTGTATTTTCAAATACGAATACCCCCATTTTAAAGCATACTCGGACTCTACGCCAAAAAATACGTGTGATTTACTGAAACCACTGCGTAAATGGCTTTTGGCACGGATGTTTTATGTATCTCCAATACAGGATGTGATTTTAGTGTGTTTTTACTTCTGATGAAGGTATACTTAGATATAGCGAAACCGTGGTCAAGGATTTCAATAAATCTTTATTCTGCATTTGTATGGCTGTTATCATGTACTGTGAAGATTTTCAACAGTTGCTGCTTCAGCCATGTTTAAAATTTAAACCATTGCTTTCCATTCGCAATAGATGATGCTTTAATCGACAAATATCGTATATGTCTTTTTCTGCAGGTAAGAACCGACGCATTTGATTCTACATTTCATTTGTGATAATGTAAACATTTGTGTTCTAACGGTTGATATGTATGTTTAAAATTTACTTTGTGTTACAAATGTGATGTTGCAGTACAAATAATGTGGCTGGACATTGGAATTTCTGGCAGATAAGCTGCTTCTATCGTAATATGGTTTCTTGTTCCATACGGGATTGGTTCAAATGGCTCTGACCAATATGGGACTGAACTTCTGAGGTCATCAGTCCCCTAACTAACCTAGGGACATCACACACATCCATGCCCGAGGCAGGATTCGAACCTGCGACCGTAGCGGTCGCGCGTTTCCAGACTGTAGCGTCTACAACCGCTCGGCCACTTCGCCCGGCCACACAGGGTTGATCATAGCGAATACCCAAACAATCGAAGTGCATGATTTCGGTGGCCGCCCACGATCCCGTCATCGGGGCGACTGATTTCGGTGAGTGTTTCCATGCAGCCGACGTAACGCTCGAGCTGGCTACTAAGCGGCTACTGGGAATAAAAATTGCAGTCACTGCATGTGGCATTGGTGCTCACTGAAATCAAGAACCCACGTGGTGAGAGGAAGGGGACTGCCGAAATCAAGCACCCCGTTGGGAACAGAAAACTATTACGTCCATGTCCTTGATCCTGGAGCACGCAAAACGTAGTTGCTAACCAGACATTCAAAGTAACCGTATTACAGTGTACAATCAAATTTGCGACACTAAAGGAAATTTTGAAAATACATATTAACCGTTAGAACACAAAGGTTTACATTTACATCGCATATGAAATGTAGAATCAAATGCATCGGTTCATATTTCCAGAGAAATAGAACCAGTCCGGCTAGATGTTTTTCCATTACAGCGTCATCTAACATGAGTGGAAAACAATGGTTTGAGCAAACCGTACGTATTTTTTGCAATGAAAATAATGGGTACCAGTTTGAAAATACAAAATGACCCTACGCACGCAAGGGAGGGGAATTGGGGGGGGGGGGGGTGGCGGTGGATAGGATGTGGCCATTTGTAGCACAGATACATTTCCCCTTTACTAATATTAACTTTCATCTAGAATATCTTGGGTAAAATATTCTGGAGGTAAAATAGTCTCCTATTCGGATCTCCGGGCTGGGACTACTCAAGAGGACGTCGTTATCAGGACAAAGAAAACTGGCGTTCTACGCATCGGAGCGTGGAATGTCAGATCCCTTAATCGAGCAGGTAGGCTAGAAAATTTAAAAAGGGAAATGGATAGTTTAAAGTTATAGTGGGAATTCGTGAAGTTCGGTGGCAGGAGGAACAAGACTTTTGGTCAAGCGAATACAGGGTTATAAATACAAAATCAAATAGGGGTAATGCCGAAGTAGGTTTAATAATGAATAAAAATAGGAATGTGTGTAAGCTTCTACAAACAGCATAGTGAACGTATTATTGTGGCCAAGATAGACACGAAGCGCACGCCTACTACAGTAGTACAAGTTTATATGCCAACTAGCTCTGCAGATGACGAAGAAATTGAAGAAATGTATGATGAAATAAAAGAAATTATTCTGATAGTGAAGGGAGACGAAAATTTAATAGTCATGGGTGACTGGAATTCGATAGTAGGAAAAGGGCAGAAGGAAACGTAGTAGATGAATATGGATTAGGGCTAAGAAATGAAAGAGGAAGCCGTAGCAGCAGCGCGGTTCCAGACTGAAGTGCCTAGAACCACTCGGTCACAGCGGCTGGCTCACAGACCCTGGGTAATAATAATATCGCCTTTGTCAAAGTCCCTTATGTCAGTATATTTTCCCATTTGCGGCCCGTATCGTCGCTAGAATGATTCCTCACCTGTCTTTGATCCACTTATATACTTTCCTTATCGTGTCCAGTTTCCGCAACGCCACCAGATGACATCCAACCTCGTGCTGGCCAGTGGTCATAATGTTTTGACCTATCAGTGTAATGTCAACACAGCATGTGTGATACAGTCATAATGGAACAGGAGGTGTAACAACAAGTTTTCTGAAGATCAGATGATGACAGTCTTAACTGTTGAAACTGACTATGAAAAGACTTTTGATGCAAGACTTAGGCATTTTAGTTAGTTCCTTGTATGAGTCTGCCATTATTGCAATGTCATCGGTAAATCGGATGCAGTGAATATGTACACCATTAATTCTGATCCCAATTGTCTTTACTTTCGCTGTTGTTACTGCCCACTCTATGAATATATTAAATAAAAATGATGATAGAGGGGACACCTGTCTTACTCCCCATCTCGTTTTTGCTTCTTTCATTTTATCATTAATATTTAGTTCACCACATTAACTTTTGTGTACACCTGTTCTTCCAGGGAGTCCTACTTCGGAAATTGCTTGACAGATAGAGAGGAAGAGAGAGAAGAGAGAGAGAGAACCCATGATGTATTTGACGTGCTAGTGAAATGAACACAGCCCAATATGAAATCTACAGTATTTATGATACTGGGTGCTCCCGTTTTTGAGTCGTCAGTCCTCTAACTGGTTTGATGCAGTCATCCGACATTTTCTCTGTTGTGCCAATCTCTTGACAATTGCAGCTTCAATCTACGCCCTCAATTATTTCTCCACTGTATTCCAATATCTGCCATCCCATACAGTTATTACCCTCTGCAGCTCCCTCTTGTACAATGGAAAGAATTCTCTGACGTCTTAACACATATCCTATCATCCTGGTCACCAGATTTGATATTAAGTTTGCTGTCACTCATTTCTGCAACTGCTCACTACTTTCGTCCTTCTTACCCCTTATAACGTGCAATCCATTCCCAAGATGAATAAATAGTACTATATTTGCTTGTTGTATCTGGTGGTAGGCAGAATGAAATTTTGTTGTAAGCAAAAATTGAATTCAAACTCTGGAAATTGTCACGAAGTTGCAGGTTAGATTTCATGTCGTAAGAAACGTGAGTGTATAGCACTCAGTTAATAAATCGGTCAGACAGAAGCACTACACCAGGTGGTATTCTAGTATTGCTGAAATTCACCCTGTATAATGAAAATTATTACTTAAATTTTCAGATGAAAATTAGTGACCAAAGGTACAGTTTGAATTGCGAACACATTCTTATAAATTTTAACAAAGTATTTTATTTATCGCCTTACGCAGGATACAATATCAGTACCTTCTCATAATTACCAGTAGAAACGAAGACTTAAGACAAAATGGATTTCTAAAATAGTTGTTTGGTATTATTATTTCACGAACTACACTGGTGTCCAAAATTAAAGCAACAAACCGTTATTTCTGCGTTCTGTGTCTAATTCACGATATAATCGTACAAACTGTCAACAGACGTCAGTACGATTGTGCTCTGCACGGAAGATGGCACTCTGGTCAACGGACAACCATTCCAGCTATGACGTCAGGGTACCTAAAACGAGGTGGTGTTTGCCGAATAATTCCACATCTGAAATCACTGTGAACACAGTGACAGACGGTGCAGTACGGCACAGAGAAGACTCCTACAAGACTCTCTGCGGTGGAAGGCCACAGGAAGAATGCCAACGGGACAGTCGCAGACTGTGTGGCCCGATGGCTTCATGTGAATCGTTCTGTTTTTTCTCGGATGTGGCGATGTTTTATGGACAGAAACTGTATCCCGAAGACCAGGGCAGGGCGGACCACTTGTAACACCAGAAAGAGAGGACCGTTCTTTGACCGTAAGGGGACGGCGATACCGCCTTAGTACTGTAAGGATACTGGCACCTGACAGCAACATCCAATGGACAAGTTGTATCGATGTATAGAAGGCTTCAGCGGAGTGGCCTTTATTGTCGGTGGCCTGCAGTATGTTTATCTCTGACACGTCGTCACAGAAGGGAGTGTCTAGAGTGGAGTGGAGTCGTCGACGTGGACGGTCGAACAGTGGTCCAATGTCCTTTTCGTAGATGAGTCCCGATTTCGTCTGGAGAGTGTGTAACAACAACTGTATATATAATAATTTTTTCCTTCTGATTTTCGATAAATTAGTGTAAGCAATGTTTTGATTTCATTTCTTTTTCTTTTCGTGTCATTATGTTAAAGAAAATGTAAGCAACTTTCGATGTGAATATTAATATTTATGTCAAATTTCAAGCAAAGCTATAACAGAATTGAAGTGTAACCCATGTTGAATCTATTGTAACAAGTTTAAAATTGTAATTGTGCGCCTGGTCCATACGTAGGCAATGTATTAGGATATGTGGAATGTAAAACCTTTGGTGAATACCCTGTCTGTAGGGGAGCGGTAAAAGGTGGATGGCAGGCGAGCGCGGGAAAATGCACACGGGCGCGGCACGGCATAACGGGCTCAGCAATACAGTCGGAGTTGGGCATCGGTCGGAGAAACACGCTCTGGATCGAGGAGGCTCTCCTGGAAAACGTGATTTCATTGAGCCTCGGATGTGTCGTTTCCGACGACTATACAGCATGGCTATATTCTATAGGCACTAAATTGAAAAGGATTGCGACGCTAAGAAGAAGCAAAGTGCCGATACATCAAGAGCCATAGCTGTGATTGTATGTGTGCTTTGCGCCTCGCCATCTCGCCGCCCGCCAACCGCCGCATCGACACGAACAAGTTGAATCTTTAGAATTGTATTCGTGTGGACCAGTGTTAATTTTGTTCCTGACTGTTCAATAACAACTTAACTTTTACCAGAATTGTCCTATCAATTAATTATCCTCATCACTAACCTAGACAGGGTCCTTTCCACATGTTGTGCAATCCGAGTGTCCCGAAATGAAGATTTAAAGTTTATGTTAATAGGAATTGCATGCAGACCTATCTATGCTAGAAAGATGTTTAAGGAGCTTTATTGTTAATGAAAATATAAGCACAGAACAAAGGTCTGACAAAGTTGGAAGATAATTTTGGAATTGGTTTAGTAACGAAGCTTAATTAATTTGAGACAAAAATAATGGCAGTTAAATGAGGAAGTAATAAGACTAAAAGAGCAGTAACTCATATATTGTAAATCTTGAGTGCTTAATGCTTCCAATAGTTAATAGTTTCAACACAGTGATCATAACAGTTTCAGGGTCCCCGCTCCACTCTTTTCTTTTCTATTCATTTAAATTCTGAAGTGTACTGAACTGATTTGACCAGCAAAGTTAGTCAATATAAAACCTAAATTTATCAGTGTTTTACCCTTATTAAAATTGACATTGTATGTGTGTTTCAGAAGTGCTATTTCTAGGGCAACCTATGCCCGATTTCAGTCGGATCAATAGACAAAACGCACTTTGTAGTAATCATTGTAGTGTAATGTTGTGTATTTATAGCTTGTCCAAATTAGTACAAAAAAGGGAAATCTTAGTTCAGTAGATTTTTCTGGTTCTAAAATTTACCATATAATGCAGTATTACTACGTGTTGTTATGCTTGTACGTACATACACTTGTACCAGAAAAAAACTCACTTAATGCCTAATTAGGCTGGCGACCGTATTATTAACAATTGGTAGCATCTGCTGTATATGTTTCTTGCCCGTCCTAACGTGTAGTTGCAGTTTAGACTTGCTTGACGTATCATTGTTGTTACTGAGTGGGTGTAAGTCTGATTGTGCCTCCATTCAGGTACACGCGGTCAACATATTTACTAAAATCCTTTCTTATAAGGTGAAGCCCGTCAACTTACCATAGTACAGGCTTTAAAGAGTTAACGTACGCCCGAGCGAAGACGTTACAAGTGATTCTCGACGGATTCACATCTGAAGCAATACTATTTTGTGACACATGTGGAAAGAGACCGTTACGAAACAATGTTCAAATGTGTGTGAAATCTTATGGGACTTAACTGCTAAGGTCATCAGCCCCTAAGCGTACACACTACTTAATCTAAATTATCCTAAGGACAAACACACACACACCCATGCCCGAGGGAGGACTCGAACCTCCGCCGGGACCAGCCACACAGTCCATGATTGCAGCGCCTTAGATCGTTATGAGGAAAATCCCTAATGGTGAGGGCAGGAATAATGTTGACAGCTCGAACGAATCTTCGTGAAACTGTACGAGTGAATTGGTAAGATGCAAGTGCTGTCAGTTATTGTGATGAGATCTTCGGACCTCATGTGGGGTCGTCGCAAGGTGCTGTGAGCCCAGACCTTGTACCGATGGACGATAATGCTCGATCTCATAGACCACGCGTGGTTCATGTTTTCTTTAAAACAAAAGATGCTGCACGCATAGAGCATGTCTGGGATGAATTAGGGAGACGGGTTCCTTCGTGTCATTCATCAATCATTCTCTAAGACTTGCGAGCAGTTCTGCAGGAAGAATGGGCGTTATCGTCTCAACATGAGATTGATGACATCATTCACAGTACGCCCCGTCATTGTCAAGAATGTATTGCTGCCAGAGATGGTCACAACCCATTTTGCGCTTATTAACCAGTTGTCTGAATTTATGTATAGATCTGTTTAGTTTGAGAATAATGAAGAGCGTTTTTGTTTACCGTTATGCATGTTGCTGTTGTTTACATTATGTATTTTTTTTACATAGTTTCCACTTAACTATCACATGTTAATACTGTTTTGTGCTAAAATAAACGCAACCTTGCAAAATTTCCGATTATTGTTCTAATTTTGGACACCAGTGTAGTAGAAAAGAAAAACTGCAGAAAGTTTCAACGTTCCTTCGTGCATTGCGCCTCCAGATTCGTACGTTAGCATCAGCAGAGACAAAAATATAGCAAAATATGTGACTTCGGTATCATACATTATGCGTTTCTCTTCATCAATCTGTGTTCTTTATTCATCAAACTGTTCATTTCACCCAACACTACCTACAATTGTTTTTCACTTCCATTGAGGAGAACAATGTCACCAGTGAATATCGTCCCTGATATCTTTTCATCCTCAACTATTCTTTTACTTTGAAACGTCCCATTAGAAAAATTATAAATGACTGTGCTAGTAAATCTCTTACGTTATTTCATACAGAGACAGCTGAGTAAAAGTGAACGTACTCAGACATTTCTCTCTTTACTTATTTTGATCATCACTAAACTGACACACAATATTTTTTTAGCGCAACGCAGTCTGACTTTCAATAATCCCCACAAAAGACTTGCCCTGACTAACAATAACCTATACCTTTCATGAATAACTTACCTTCGTTACTCGAACTACTGCAAAACAGCGAGCGCCAATACTGCCAGCTAAATAAGATTCCAACCACTGATGGCACTAACTACTGATAGGCATAGTTAGCAAATGAAAGATTTTGATAGAGAACAAACAATGTATTTACCTTAATAATGTTCAAAAGTTATCATATATCAATTCATGAGATCCATTTTTACAAATTTCCTTTTCCTGGCGGACACACGTCCAGATAGTGCTCACATAGTAATCTCTCACAACTCCGCCATCTCCCTCCCCACATCCACCACTGCTGGCGGCTCACCTCCAACTGCGCAACGCTACGCGCTGCTCACATACAACTGCCCAACACTACAATACCGAGTATTCCAACAATGCCAACCAGCCACAGACTGCACACAGCAGTCAGTAATTTTCATAGAGAGCGTTACCATCATAAAAACCTAAACAGCCTACTTACAACTTCTGTCGTTGCTGCTTTAGTGTGTCGATTGAACAAGAAATGTGAAGGACTATACCCATATGTAACACTGTTTTTAATCCAAGCATTTCGCTCTTGGTCTTCCATTCCTGTTTTTCCCTCTTGTCATTTATTAATTGTCTTTCCTCGTGACTTACATTCACTTTACTGATGTTTTCGAATATCTTCCAACACTTTACTTTGACGAACGTTGTTTCTAGGTGTGACAAATCCTTTGAAGGCGGCATGACTTTTCTTAAGTCTGTCTTCCATTATCAACCGCAACGTCAGAGCTGTCTGTCTGGTGCCTTTACCTTTTCGAAAGCCAAACTGATCATCTAACAGATCCTCAACTTTCTTTCCCACTCTTTTGTATGTTATTCTTGTTGGAAACTTACGGACATTATATGATAAGGTGACGGTGCTGTAGTTCTTCACTTATCTGTTCTCGCTGTCTTCTTAACTGTGTGGATAATATTTATCCGGAAGTCTGAAGGTATGTCGTCAGGCTCATAGATTTTATACACCTACTTGAGTATTCTGGTCGTGAATTTCCACGACGATTTTAGAATCTCCACTGACTTATTTGATCGTAAGTCTTCCAAAGATCTTTTAAATTCTGACTCTAATAATGGATCCCCTGTGTCCTCCATATCGACTTCCATTCCTTGTATCACGTAAGGCAAATTCTCCCCCTTTTAGAGCCCGTCTATGTACTCTTGCCGTCTACAAATGTTCCTGTATAATAAATAAATTGGTTTTCTGTTGCGGTGGTATAGGGGTTCAAAATTTTTCTCAGTCCACTTTAGGGCAGTCTGAAATGCTTTGCAGAATTTTCTGTCACGTACGAGGCGTGTCCATAATTGTCCAGAATTGGTCGCGAAATGGGAACCACAGTGAAAACCCAATGACGTTTTGTACAGATTCGGTGTCTCTACTATGCCCGTCGATTGCATCACATTCCAGTTTGCTGTTGTGAGCGCAGTGTGAGCACACAGTGATGCCTAGGAAATGGTGTCTCTCGCCAAGGATGGTCCCCTGCCGAGAGGTTTCACCTGATTTCATGTACGCCCACGTAACGTAACTATTAACCATTTCCTTCCTCATGACAATTCCTGGATGTACACTGTAGGGGCAGTGACCGATGGGAAGCGTTTGATCATCCACCACACAACCGGGACGTGGCTTCCTCTGATTTTCATCTCTGCTCACATGAACAGCTGGCTATGAAGACTACATTTTGACACAGACAATGAGATGAAGACCAGGGTAGAGAATTGGCAGAAAGTACAAGCAGATCCCTTCTAAGACGAAGATAATGAAAAGTTGGTACAACGGTACGACTAATGTCTAAGTCTGAGCGGCAACTATGTAGAAAAGTAGCTGGAAGATGTAGACAGCTGTTGCAAATAAAACATTTTTGATTTTCACTGTGTGTGTGTGTGTGTGTGTGTGTGTGTGTGTGTGTGTGTGTATCGGATGATTTACTTTTGCATCGATAGTGATGATGGAAGACGTACTTCCAGCTCTTTACACAAACAATCAACATGACAAGAGAAAAAAATGCACATGTTTGTAAACTTATAATAGTTTGGTGGAGTGGAATTTAGAACGGATGTAACCGTGTTAGATGATATACCGACATACCCACGAAGTCTCAGGGAAACAAGTAAACGATCATAGTTAGTGGAGGCACGAAAATTTCTTGTAAGTGTCGGCCTAGGGTGTTTTACAGCCTTTGCTCAAGTGAACTACCTTCGGTAAAATTTTTATGTCTATATCAACTGAAAAATGTAAGTACGGTATAATACCAGTTGAAGTTAAAAACAATACACGAATGATCAAAACTCTGGACATAAGGTTTTACATAACCATAGATAGACTAAAAATGTCAATACATCCATTGGAAATTATCATTCTAAGGAAATAGGAATCACATTGAGATTAAAAACAAATTCTACACTGCAGTGTGCACTATATATTTTGTTCATTACGGAGGATAGTTTTCTTAAGAAGGTCACAAGAGACCTTATAATAAACGTTTTTTTCCACGTCTTTTTCATTATATATGAGACAGATACCAAATTGTAGCAAAATTAGAACAATGAAATACACGTCTAATATTAGTCCGTGATGACGTAATCGATACTGTTGCGTCTACTGGGAAAAAGTTATCAATTGTAGCCACAAGTAACGTACGGAAAACATTGTTAAAGTCTACTAGTGAATGATACTTTGAAATAAGTCACTAGCAAATGTAATGATACTCATTAAACCAATAAAGAGTACGTTTCCGTGGCGGAAAAGGGGATTAAACTGCATACAGAAAAGATGTTCATGTAAATTTATTTATGTAATAATTATATTTTTCTCTGAAGAAATTGTAGCTTTCTTTACAATCACTGTTAAAAGTTGAACAATAATTTGTATCTAAGAAAATTACCAACATGGTTAATAGCGAATTTCAAGTGTTGGCGGTACTGTATACAGCGTCACGTACTCAGATAACCTTTTCATGGCTCCCTTACTTGTCACGACTTTAGTAACAGCTCTTTATGCACTCATTAAGGCCTTTACCCGCGGTTACTACGGGAATTTCGTCCGACGAATTTCGTCTTTATCGCAGACAGCTCAGCCGACGCAAACAAGCAAATAACGGGAGTTAAGCGAGGGGGAAAGGAGGCTGGCTACAAAAGCAGCGAGGCGGCGCGGCGCGGCGCTGCGGCGAGTAGGAAGCGCGACCAGAACAATGGGGGAGAAGACGCGCCCGCGCAAATTAGCCAACCCAACCGGCAAGGTAGGCGAGCGGGCTGCCTACTTGCCAGGCGGCCGCACGACACTTTGCGGTGATGGTGCGGCCGGCGCGGAGTAGGCCCAGCAACTTGGTAACAGAGTTCCACTCAGCGTTCGGTAGCTAACAGCGTAAGTGGAAACGTTGCGCCTTCTGGGCACTTTGGCTGAGTGGAGTGTACGACAACCAGATGAAAGAACAATGAAGTTCGTTCCACTGATGCTGTTCTCTTTGGACGTATTAGTTCTGTGAGTAATTGATAAAGCTTGGAAGTAGACCAGTGACCAGGCACATTAATTTGCACAGATATTGCCTTTGTTTTTCAATTACAGATAGTGTCGTACTCGTCATAAAGTCGTAAAAAAGAATACAAAAGACAGTATTGAGGTAATTCAATCTAAAATCGACCAGTTTTTCATCTTAACCAAACCAACAACTTTATGATTGAATGGGAAAGAGAGCGTATGGGATGACGGACAGGCAAGGCTAGATACGCACTGATTTGACAGCTGATCCAACCCGGTGTGGCTCGATCTCCAATTTGGGCAAGCATAGCTCATATAGAGATAGCTAGAGATAGCGTATGAATGTGTCTGACCAACAGACGACACATCAGCCTTGACTTTGGCAGAATATGAGGGCGACGAAATAAATTGACTGTCATAATGGTAGCTGCTAGTCTAAAGGGTTTCCCAGGGCGCGTACCTGTTTCTGGCCCACACATGATGTGAGGATGCCGCCATGGAGTAACTCAGAGGTTGCAAAGTTTTACACGGCCACCGCATGAAATCCGTATTAATAAAGATGGAACATGAAAGAGACAATCAGGGTGAAGAAGCGCGTGGTAAATATTAACTCTGAAGACATAATAGTACTTTAGACATTGTTGATGAAAGATACGAATGTAGGTATCACATGCACAAAGTCAAAATTCCTGAACGCCTTCAGCAATTTTAACTGTCAACTGACAGCACTTGGTCAGCACTTTCGTAAAACACTTTCTAAATTTCTATTAAACCACTAAAATTTGAACAATGAGGGTAAATTATTTCAAGAGATAAAAATATAGTTTAGTTCGAAATACGACGCCGAGTTAATAAATAACTCGCAAACGCCAGAATACGGCACATCGTTTTAAATTTCTCACGCAGCACATGTCGCGTGGAAAGTGGTTGATACAAAGAATTTCGCGGCCAATGACTAAGGAATGCAATCAGACCAAGATGGCACTTGTACTGTAAGTCTGTGTCCGACTAAAACAACGAAATTTTGTAAGGCGAGGGAAAGCACGTCCACAACTAAATTCGTTCCGTTTATGGTTATAAGTGTATTTCATGGAAATTTTGTTTCAATTGGATACAGGAATTCAGGAGAGGACAAGAATCACACATCCAGGACGTATCGGCCTTACGGGTTGCAACAATTTAAGGAACCACATAAACTTTTTGTATGCAGATACAGGGGATAGGCAAAATGTGAACACCAGTACTTACTTGGGAATGGTTTATTAACAAGGGGTTGGACCAACATTTTCCCGTAATACTGCTGCGATTCTTCTTGGAATACTGGGATATAATGATTGCATAGCCTCCAGTGGAGTGTTATGCCTCTCTTCGATCAGAACCTCTTCTAACTCCTGTTGGGACGAGGGAGGCGGAAAACTGCTACGGAGTGTGCACTCTAATACCACCCACAAGGGTTCGATAATGTTCAAGTCCGAGGACTGTGCTGGCGAGGGAAAACGCTGCAGTTCAGAAAGGCTGCATTATCGTCCTGAAATATGGCATCATTGCTGGGGAACAACATTTGAATCATGTGGCGCACCTGATTACCTAAAATGTTCGTATGATCGTTGGCTGTAACACAGCCTTTTAGAGTAATAATGGAACCAGGAAAATACCATGATATGGCTGCCCAGTATCACACTTCCACCTCCATGCTTAGCCGTTGGAATCAAGCAATCAGAATTGTAGGCTTCCTTTGGCGATATCCAGACGTAAACCCGGCCCGATGTTGAAATAACGAAAATGTTGACTCGTCGGACCATATGACATGTTTCCACTGACCAGCCGTCCAGGATTTATGCTACTGACACCATGTTTACGCTTCTTTGCGTTACTTGTCACCAATGGTTTCGGTATAGCAACTCCTCCATGAATTTTCGCTTTATGGACGTCTCGGCAGACAGAGTCGATAGATACGGGGTTTCGAAGGCGGCTGCTTAGCTCTGCAGTCACTTTAGCAGCCGTAGTTTTGTGTCGTTTTGACACAGATGGTGTCAGTGCACGACCCATCTCTGTCATTGTTTTCATTTGCGCCCACTATTACGTTTACACTATGATGTCTTTAAATGTTTTGTGTAGGCTGTCATGACTATTGAAACAGTTGCTCTTGAAACATTCAAGAAGTTGGTTGTCTTGGTTACTGACGCTCCAGCTAATCGGGGCTCCACAATCTGCTCTCTTTGGAACTCTTTTAGGTCTTTCATTGCACGTCGACATCGGTCATGAGTGCAAATACGAAGGGAGTAGGCAAAATAATGTGAACAGCAGTACTTACTTGGGAATGTTTTATTAATAATGGGTTGGACCCCCATCTGCACTGATGCCTAGCCCATGCTGAACACGCACAGTCCGGCGCGACACGGGCCTTACCTGCGTTGTTGACCACCAGATAACCATCCCATTACTACCGCTGTTCACATTATTTTCCTATCTCCTGTAGGTCACTCGTTAGATGCGAACGCCGCCACAAAAAGTCTATGCTGGAGGTTTTTAACGCTTTTAGAGCGCGATGGGATAAGTACGCTTGCAAGCAGAATATGCTGATAAAGAAAATAAATTTTAGGCTTGTACACGCGGCTCTGATGTCTCGCAGTTTGCGACTTATTCATTAACCCACCATCGTAAACTGCATAACGTTAAGCAGAGCGGCAGTATTGTTACAATATCTACACTCCTGGAAATTGAAATAAGAACACCGTGAATTCATTGTCCCAGGAAGGGGAAACTTTATTGACACATTCCTGGGGTCAGATACATCACATGATCACACTGACAGAACCACAGGCACATAGACACAGGCAACAGAGCATGCACAATGTCGGCACTAGTACAGTGTATATCCACCTTTCGCAGCAATGCAGGCTGTTATTCTCCCATGGATACGATCGTAGAGATGCTGGATGTAGTCCTGTGGAACGGCTTGCCATGCCATTTCCACCTGGCGCCTCAGTTGGACCAGCGTTCGTGCTGGACGTGCAGACCGCGTGAGACGACGCTTCATCCAGTCCCAAACATGCTCAATGGGGGACAGATCCGGAGATCTTGCTGGCCAGGGTAGTTGACTTACACCTTCTAGAGCACGTTGGGTGGCACGGGATACATGCGGACGTGCATTGTTCTGTTGGAACAGCACGTTCCCTTGCCGGTCTAGGAATGGTAGAACGATGGGTTCGATGACGGTTTGGATGTACCGTGCACTATTCAGTGTCCCCTCGACGATCACCAGTGGTGTACGGCCAGTGTAGGAGATCGCTCCCCACACCATGATTCCGGGTGTTGGCCCTGTGTGCCTCGGTCGTATGCAGTCCTGATTGTGGCGCTCACCTGCACGGCGCCAAACACGCATACGACCATCATTGGCACCAAGGCAGAAGCGACTCTCATCGCTGAAGACGACACGTCTCCATTCGTCCCTCCATTCACGCCTGTCGCGACACCACTGGAGGCGGGCTGCACGATGTTGGGGCGTGAGCGGAAGACGGCCTAACGGTGTGCGGGACCGTAGCCCAGCTTCATGGAGACGGTTGCGAATGGTCCTCGCCGATACCCCAGGAGCAACAGTGTCCCTAATTTGCTGGGAAGTGGCGGTGCGGTCCGCTACGGCACTGCGTAGGATCCTACGGTCTTGGCGTGCATCCGTGCGTCGCTGCGGTCCGGTCCCAGGTCGACAGGCACGTGCACCTTCCGCCGACCACTGGCGACAACATCGATGTACTGTGGAGAGCTCATGCCCCACGTGTTGAGCAATTCGGCGGTACGTCCACCCGGCCTCCCGCATGCCCACTATACGCCCTCGCTCAAAGTCCGTCAACTGCACATACGGTTCACGTCCACGCTATCGCGGCATGCTACCAGTGTTAAAGACTGCGATGGAGCTCCGTATGCCACGGCAAACTGGCTGACACTGACGGCGGCGGTGCACAAATGCTGCTCAGCTAGCGCCATTCGACGGCCAACACCGCGGTTCCTGGTGTGTCCGCTGTGCTGACCCTCATGAATCGAAAAATGACTGCGTCGCGTCGTTTCATGATTCGAGGGTCAGCAACTGATAAAAAAAAGGGGCCCCCCGGGTCCCAAGGTCGCGATGGCGGCGTCACTGTCCCGCCGAGATAATTTGTCCTTTTAGGACAATTATCTGAGCAAGCACCCACGCCAGCAAAAGGTTGCCCGACACGTGTTGATAACAGGAGTTGTTTTAACCGGCTGTATCCGAATTTTAGTATATAAGGAGGATGATTTGGAGCACAGCACATCATGTCCTCTGAACCGATAATGTCGACATCTACGAGCAGCAGCAGCAAGTGTGTGTGTGTAACCTTCTTTCAAGATGTATACTGTAATCTTCGACTGTCAAGGCTTCAAGACATGTGCGAATGAATTTGTTCCTAAGGACTTAGCATTCCAATTGCTGTGCGATGATGGAACAGTGTTTGCCTCTGGAAGTTACATTCTTCAATGTACAACACCGTATTACGAACTTGATATCGAATCAGCAAAATGGTTGGCCGAGAACCATCACCACTACTACATTAATTCAGTTGGAGTCTCGCTGGATAGTGCATTAAACTCCATCAAATCAATGGTACCAACAAACTGCACTGTACTTGTTAAAGGTACTGAAAAAGTGAAATGGGTAAGAGTTCTTACCTGACTGCCTAATAACTAATGTGGAGGAGAAAGGCTGCCCTTCACTACATGCTCTACGTAAGCTGAATGGTATTGGCAGGTACCAACCAGTAACTGCGAAATTGAATACAAATCTGCTGGTGAAGTGGTACAAAGGGTACTACTTAAAAAATTATGCCGAACAGTGTGGAGTAAAGAGTGTAATGGACCCTCACAAAAGCTGGCAAGTGTGATCTGTTAGACAATTGTGAATCATGTGAAAACTGTGAAGGTTATTTTCATTTCCTAGTATTCAGGCCTTTTTTGTAAATGCTTTAAAATTCCTGATGTGTTGTGTGATGGTGTGCATCTGTGGTATAACTATAAGGAACTTGAAGAAGCAGTTGTTCGTTTGGTATATCTTTAAAACATAACTGTAATTTTTATATAATTCTTTAAAAATAACAATAATTTTATATAATAAAATTACATTTTATGTTACTGTAATTCAACTGTTATGTTTTCTATCAAAACCTAACCATTTCACAAATGCCTTATTTCCTTTCCTGTACAATACTTTCTCTACCAGATAAGTATTGGGGTATTTTGTTTTCTGTAATTCATGACCATAAAACGCACCAGCAATATTATTTAGTTCAAAATCTTGCAGAGTGTGTGTCCTAGGATTTGTTTCTTGGACTCCAATTATCTTAAATATTTCTGTAGACCAATTTGGTGTGTATCCTTTATCAAAAATGGCTTTCTTTTACTGATTCTTACGAACTCTCCTACTTTAAATTTCTGCTTTGATTTGTCTATGATACGTATTTCATTATATACTGTGGATAAGAGGTGATTATCATTAACATCGCAGGGTCACATCGTAATTGTGGAATGCTTTGTTCTATTATATTTATCAATTAAATGTGGTAGAATGTTAATCCACCTGTAAGAGCCTGTAGCTGTAAATTCTTTAAACGTTAGTCCTTTTAATGTTCTGCTGAAACGTTCAACAACTGAAGCCTTCAGATTGGAATATGTAAAATAATGATGGATGTTAAGTCACATCATTAACATTTTAAATTTTGAATTATAGAATTCTTTCCCAAAATCTGTTCGTAAAAATGCAGGTACTCTCTCACTATGTTTGTACAATTTTTTAATACCTTTTGTAACTTCATCTCCAGACTTGGTCTTTAAAGCAACTGCCCAAGCATATTTCAAGTACACATCAATCAGTGTTAGTATATTTTACCTGAATTGTATTTAGAATATGCACTCATTTCCACTAAATCAGCTTGTTGCAAGTCATCAAGTCCTTTGGTAATAATTGTCCACCTAGGATACACTTTTCGAGCACTACGATGAAGCTCATTAGCAATGGCACGTTGTGCCATATTGAGTTGTGTAATTACAGAAAAGTGATGTCATTCACACATCTCTGATGTTCTTTATAAATGTGTGTTGTACAGCCCTCTCGCAGTGTCCGGAGCAAGTATGGTGGGTCTGACACACCGGTGTCAATGTGTTCTTTTTTCCATTTCCAGGAGTGTATATAGACGTCTGGCAGATGTGCATGAACGTGAAAGAATTAGAGCTTTATGTGAAGTAAGTAAATAAATGAAGGAGCAGGTCCCCTACAGTACACAAAACAGGCACGGACACGCCTGCAGAAACAATGAAAAATACATTATAGATTTTTAAAGACTTCAGAACCTCCAAAACTTACATTGGTATACAGAGGCGCGAAGCTTAGCATGGACTTCAATGTAAAATGCATTTAAAAGTTTCCACACCAAAAACCCTGTCTCGAAATATGGCAGAAAACACAAAGAAATTCTGGTTGTCTGTAAAGTATTACATCGACAAGACACTACCAATACTTCCACATTACGCTAGCAATGATAATGTTACAATGAAAAAAATGGTTCAAATGGCTCTGAGCACTAAGGGACTCAACTGCTGAGGTCATTAGTCCCCTAGAACTTAGAACTAGTTAAACCTAACTAACCTAAGGACATCACAAACATCCATGCCCGAGGCAGGATTCGAACCTGCGACCGTAGCGGTCTTGCGGTTCCAGACTGCAGCGCCTTTAACCGCACGGCCACTTCGGCCGGCGTAATGTTACAATGACTGCGCCACTAAAGCGGCGTTATTTTTTGTATCCCACCTTGAAGGCGGCGCTTGGGTCTGCTCCTCTAATCTGACGAAGAGGCCGAGTGACAGGAAGCGAGTGGCAGCAGGTGTGGTAAAGCTTTTGGTACTCCAAGTAAAGTAAATGTGGTTTTACTGTAGCATAAACATATGCAAACATATTGTATAACTTTAGGTGATGAGCGCGTAGGTGTGCAGCCAAAGTCCAGAGAAGAAATTCTCAATTGCAAGCTAATCTAAAGCTATGGTTCTCGGCCGTCTGTTCTTCATGAACTGGGCGAAAGCAGTCATGGACTGTGCAGCTGGTCCCGGCGGAGGTTCTAGTCCTCCCTCGGGCATGGGTGTGTGTGTTTGTCCTTAGGATAATTTAGGTTAAGTAGTGTGTAAGCTTAGGGACTGATGACCTCCGGCCGGTGTGGCCGAGCGGTTCTAGGCGCTTCAGTCTGGAACCGCGCTGCTGCTACGGTCGCAGGTTCGAATCCTGCCTCGGGCATGGATGTATGTGGTGTCCTTACGTTAGTTAGGTTTAAGTAGTTCTTAGTTCTAGGGGACTGATGACCTCAGATGTTAAGTCCCATAGTGCTCAGAGCCATTTGAACCATTTGAACTGATGACCCTAGCAGTTAAGTCCCATAAGGCTTCACATACATTTGAACATGTTTTGAACTGGGCGAATGTGGAGCGGCGCTCGTAGAGCTGCACAGCGTAGGTTAGAGGGCGCTGTGGTCGGCGTGGATCTTCCTCTCTTGTAGTGCCAACCTAGGCTGTGGCATCGGAACTATAGGTACCACATTATTAAATACGGTTCCAGAAGTTCCTGCACCAAGAAAGACGCAGTAAAAAATATTCTTTTGATTCTTATCAAGAGCAGCTATCAAAGTGAGAAATGTGTAGCGGAAAAATGTAAGTCACTTAATAGTCTTCCAGCACGGAGAGTACACAATTTGGAATCCTTATGGAGTGTGTTGATGAAATAGTTCCATTTTTCGCAACGATACAAAACCACTCGCTCGACGAGAGATACGTACTGGAAACTTACATGGGTCACACCAATACACGATAAACGAAATAGAAGTAATCCCCTTAATTTTACATCCATATTACCGACGTCAACTTGCTGTAGGATTGTGAGGTACATACGGTGTTCGAATATCTTGAAATACACTGAAGCGCCAAAGAACCTGTACAGTGAAGTGTATTCAAATACAGAGATGGTAAGTACGAAGAATACTGCGTTGTGGTCAGCAGCGCCTAAATATGACAAAAAGTGTCTGACGTAGTTGTTAGTCGGTTACTGCTGCTGCAAGTCACGTTATCAAGATTTAAGGGAGTTTGAATGTGGTTTTATAGTCGGCGCACGACCTATGGGACACAGCATCTTGGAGGTAGCGATGAAGTGGGGATTTACCTGTACGACTATTTCACGAGTGTACCGTGAATATCAGGAATCCGGTAAAACATCAAATCTCCGACATCGCTGCGGCCTGCGGGAACGGGACCATCGACGACTGAGGAGAATCGTTCAACGTGACAGAAATGCATTCCTTCCGTAAATTTCTGATGATTTCAGTTCTGGGCCATCAACTAGTGTCAGCGTGCAAACCATTGAACTAAACATCATCGATATGGGCTTCTGGAGCCGACGACTGCAACAACACAGAGCTTCACGCCTCGCCTGGACCCGCCGACACCGACATTGGACCGTTTATGACTAGAAACATGTTGCCTGGCCGTACGAGTCTCTTTTCAAACTGTATCGAGTGGGCGGACGTGTACGGATATGGAGACAACCTCATGAATCCACGGACCCTGCATGTCAGCAGGGGACTGTTCAAGCTGGTGGAGGCTCTGTGATGGCTTGTGGCGTGTGCACTTTGAGTGATGTGGAACCCCTGATACGTCTAGGCACGACTCTGACAGGTGACACGTTCGTAAGCATCCTGTCTGACCACCTGCATACATTCATGTCCATTGTGCATTCCGACTTGGGCAATTCCAGCAGGACTGTGCGAAACCCCACCGTCCAAAACTGCTACAGAGCGGCTCCAGGAACACTCTTCTGAGTTTGAACACTTCCACTGTCCATCGGACTCCCCAGACATGAACCTTATTGAGCTTATCTGGAATGCCTTGCAACATGTTTTTCAGAAGAGATCTCCACCTCCCCGTACTCTTACGGATTTATGTACAACCCTGCTGGATTCATGGTGTCAGTTGCCTCTAGCACTACATCAGACATTAGTCGAGTCCACGCCACGTCATGCTGCGGCACTTCTGAGTACTCGCGGCGACCGTACACGATATTAGGCAAGTGTACCAGTTTCTTTGGCTCTTCGGTGTATATTGAAGTTAGCTGTCTGTTAACATGTAACCAGAACGCATTAAGAATATAACATTCTTCTGAAACAGAACTGGCTCTTTACTTACACGAAGTAATGAGTGCTATCGACAGGGGCTCTCAATCTGATAACTTATTTCTAGATTTCCGATCCTCACAAGCAGATTCTAAAGAACTTGTGTGCCTTGGAATATTGTGTCAGATGTGCGACCGGATTCATGATTTCTTTTCAGAAAAAATCACATTTCCTAGTAATTGATGGGGATCCATCTAGTGAAATCAGGGGTTCATGAATGCAATGTTATATCCCTTTGCTGTTCTTGACTGAGGATCATAGCGTCGTTTATCGTATAGTAATCAGAAGATCAAAACGAATTGTAGAATGATTTAGAGAATATATCTTTATGTTGGGAAGACTGGCAACTGAGCCTCCACACGGGTAGTAAAAACCCATTAAATTTCGATTAGACGATAAATCACAAATTGTAAAGGTTGTCGATTTAACTAAATACCTAGAGATTACTATAACGAACTACTTAAATTGGAATCATCACAAAGTCGTGGCGAAGGTAAACCAAAGAGTTATTTGCAGAGTACGTAGAAGATACAATGAATCTACTAAAGAGACTGCCTACAATACGCTTATCCGACCACTTCTGGAGTATCTTGCTTGGGTATCCTTGCCAGATAAAATTGTCGGAAGACGTCAAAAATGCTCGAAGAAAGGGCACCTCGCTTTGAACTATTGCGAACCAGGGGAGAGAGTGTCATGGATATGCTACACGATATTGGGCGATGAGGGAGGGGGGGGGGGGAGGTGGTCGTCATCATTGAAACAAAAAACCGTTTTTCGTTGTGGTGAGATTTTTCATGAAATTGCAATCATCAGCTTCCTCCTCCGAATGCGAAAATACTTAGTTGCGTGCAACCTACATAGGGAGAAATTATCATTGTACAAAGAAAAAGGTCAGATATATCAAGGATAGATTTAGGTATTAATTTTTCCCAAGTGTCGCGAGAGTACGACTGCCGAGAAGTAACCTGTAAGTGGTTATATCGATAACTTGCCAAACAGTGCTGACACTTACAAATATAAATAGAGATTATTTATTCAGTGCATTTATATTTAGAACTATACTTCCGTTATATACGAATGGTTCAAATGGGTCAAATGGCTCTGAGCACTATGGGACTCAACTGCTGAGGTCATTAGTCCCCTAGAACTTAGAACTACTTAAACCTAACTAACCTAAGGACATCACAAACATCCATGCCTGAGGCAGGATTCGAACCTGCGACCGTAGCGGTCTTGCGGTTCCAGACTGCAGCGCCTTTAACCGCACGGCCACTTCGGCCGGCGTTATATACGATGATGAGCCAAAACATGACCACTGCTCATCCTGTGATTAAATGCGGCCGGGTTGCATAAGGGCACGTGACGCGGACCACGGACGAATGGGTAATCATTATAATACTGATACGAGCCGAAAAAGAATAAATGCAATGAGATAAGTGAGTCTGAAAAATGACGGATTTTTATGGTGCCTAAGAAACAGCATTTAGGAAACGGGGAAGGTGGTGGGATGTAGGGGGTTTGAATGACGGTGAAACTACGGACAGACGACAACGTGTTGGTGCCTCATCAAAGAACTTGGAAGACAGAGACTCGCTCGCTGTGTAGAGCAGGTCAGGCGGCGACCTGTGGCAGGTGTGGCGGCAGCGTACAGTGCTAGCGTAAAAGCACAAGGGTTTCGGACACACCATTCAGTGCACGTGGGCCTCTGCAGCAGATCACTCCTACTTGTTCCCATGTTAAGCCAACGACAGTGCCAGTTAGAACTGCATTGGGCACGGGATCATCGTAATGGACCGTGGTCTATGGAAACTTGTCGCTCGGTCACACGAATGACGTGTCTTCCTTCACCGAGTCCACGCCAAAACACGGGCGAACTGCTGCCCGAAACAGGCACCCAGCCATGGACGCCGGTCGCTGGTGGCACTATTACGCTATGTGCGACGTTCTGTCGGCTACCATGGGATACGTGGCAGTAGTGAAAGGCAGCTGTGATTATTGCGATACACTTGCATCCCCCTCATGCTTGATGTCTCCCCTGACGACGGTGTCACCTTGCAGCAAGGTAACTGTCCGCGTCATAAGACCAGTGGTTTTATAAGCATGATTGTGAGCTCACGTTAACGACTTGGCCACAAGATTCTCCTGGTCTCAACTCCATGACATACATCTGGGACGCTATCGGGAACCAGTTCCACGCCCACAAACTGCTGGTCGGTAATTTTCGGGAATTGTGTGGCGTGAGAGTAGACGTGTGGTTTCACAAGAACATCCCAAGGTCTTGCCAAATTCATGCTATGCAGAACGCCGCTGCATAGCTTTCCAAGCGAGCTTAAATTAATGAAGGAAGGTCCCCAGTCCACATGGTACGCTAGCTAGGTTCCTTTCAGAACATATTCACACCATAGCTCCATACGTAACAATAATAGACAACCTCTCACTCAACGAGAGATCCATACCTAAAGATTAAGTGGTCGTTACATATCGGCCCATCAATTACACACTGCCTTATATCTTAAGCTTTTACCCGTGAATGAGTAGCATTTTATGTCTCCAGTATTAAATGAGATTTTCGTCTGCTGAAGTCGGCTCTCGTAATTTACAGCGTATAAAACGTGGCAGCCGATCGTGATCACATTGTAATTCGCATTCTCGATGTACTCTGTACGTTACAGTTTTCTGTTGCAATTACGGAAGCCAATTTTTGGAATTTCTCCGAAATATTCAGAACTCAAATGAAGTCGTCACTAACTGCCGCCATATATTGCACAGTGTAAAATGATTGTAATATTGTTCGTTTATAAAATATAAGTAAATTCAGCATAGTATTAAATCTTACCAACATGCTACCTCTCTCAATGTAATAAGCGTTGCAATGCTTACTTCTAAGAGAAATGTTGGGAGAGTCAATGATTTTATACAGTACGTTATTTATGTCAACGTGAAACACAAATAGAAATCAGAAAATGCAGCGAAGTTTCGAAATGGGCCGGCCGGTGTGGCCGTGCGGTTCTAGGCGCTACAGTCTGGAACCGCGTGACCGCTAAGGTCGCAGGTTCGAATCCTGCCTCGGGCATGGATGTGTGTGATGTCCTTAGGTCAGTTAGGTTTAAGTAGTTCTAAGTTCTAGGGGACTGATGACCACAGATGTTAAGTCCCATAGTGCTCAGAGCCATTTGAACCCAATCGAAATGGAGTGTTCTAGAATAGCCTTCATGTCACTTTGTGGCAGTTTTTGGTAACTGCATAACCCGCAGCTGTTAATGCAAACGAAACAGGATTGATAGGCTTAATGCATAACTGGTACGACGGAAACAGGATGTACTGTTATTCATAAAAGTGTCCGAACGACCAGAACTGCGTTTCGTCTGATTTTTATGCAACTCACTTAACGTAACTTTCTTGCAGATCTTCTGCTACCTTTTCGGTGCAGTCGTTTGACTACGTGAAATAGTTACTTCAAGACATCAGAAGATACAACTACTCTCTATGTCTATCAATGCACATGCAAATTAATATCACGATATTGCAAATATCGCAAAACACGTTATTTTAGGGATGACACAACTATTACCATTGTAAACTCAAATTATTGCAGTAAATGGTATTTCAAAAAGCAAGTTTCAACGTGGAATTACACTACGAAAATTTTTGCACTGGTCTGGGACACGGCATTCCAATCCAGTAACTTAACTAACTACGAAAGATCTTAAATAACGTATCGATCGCGAGTAACAAAGTGTGTGCATGTTTAAACTTGAAATAACAAGACATAAATTTTGGGTTGGATGGGGATTCGTACCCAGCACCTAATCGGATTGTTAACTAAGCACGATTAAATGTTAGAAATCGTAATTTTTGACCAGTAGCGAGCTGACAAAGTGAAAAGACGAGACTTAAAAATTTTCACCTACTGGCATTCGAACTCAGTACTTACTGTCGTTGATATCTAGTTACGAATAGACATTAACAATCGGTTTATTTCACCTGTACCGAAGTGTCCACGTGTCTGTACTGGAAATAAGATGACGTAAGGTTCTGTGCTGATTGGGAATCGAACCCTGGACTTATCATCGTCGTTGATTACACAAGAAGTGACGTTGACTTTCGAGTGGCGTGTTTGAACCTGAAATGATATGACGAAAATTTTTGTGTCTGACTTGGGGTCGAAACCAGTACCAGCCATTATTATTGAAATCGCACGGAGAGGTGTCAAGAATAATAATCATTTGTCACCTGTAGTTTGGTGTGCCCATGCTACAAGTTGAAATGATACGATGGAAACTTTAGTGCCAAATCAGGTTTCTAACTGAGACACGCGCTTCATGGAGACCTCGAGGAGCCCGGAATCTAGGGGAAACAATGAAAAGATGGAATTGCATCGTCTCAAAGATACCAGGCCCAACGCAAGGAGAGATCTGAGTTTGAATCCCAGTCCAGCATGATAATTTTCAATATCTGCTGTTCATATACAATAAGAAATAAGCGCTCGTTGATCTTACATGACGATTCGCTCATTAATAAAAAAAAATCTTGTAAGAAAGCAAACCCGTGACATACTTTGTAAATAGTGTAACCACTGCCTCTGTCACGCCCCAAAGTTCACCCCCCCCCCCTCCTAAAGTAAGCAGCGAAGGGAAATGTTTAATGTGGCTTCAGAACCACGGTGCAACCCCGCATTTTTCAACCTACGCTACCAGAGGTGAAGAGGATCTGTTTGTGCTTGTTCAAAATTGTCTGATATGTGAATCGAACCCGGACCTTGAGCATATGTAGCTGGAATGGTTGCAGCAGATTGCCAACCTAGACAGAGGGTGGGTTCCTGATTGTGTCATAAAGCAGAATGTTCTACACGGAAAGAGAATTCTTATTCTGTGGAGGCTGACTACGACCTACTCGACACATTCATTTCTTTGTCCGTCCACATCGGTATTCACTAGCTGTCTATCCATTGCGTGTTTTGCTTGATTTTTTAATCACTGAAATAGTGGCACAACAGCCAGGTGTACGAAATGGCAACACGATAGGATGCGAACATTTGAGCTGGAAGTGTGGCTTTCCAGCTGTGATTGTGTGTCGATGAATGCATTTACGGTCTACTTATAAATATGGCGCACTGTAAACGCAAAGGCAAAATATCGAGTACAACCTTATCTTTACGTTTTCAAACCACCTTTGTCCTGATATAATTCCGAAAGTAAGGGCGTACTGACCTTTTCTCATACAGCATAGTATGTGAAGTGTATTGATGTACGTAACCAACCAGGGCAAAGTTCACCTAAAACAACTGAACACATGCAAGTAGGACTCACGTTCTGAAGATTCCGTTCAAACTTGATTATGTTTATAGATAATAATAATACTATTAACAATAATAGTAATAATAATAATATAATAATTATTGTTTCATGTGGCTCAGTGTCTCAGTGTAAGTCTTTCTGTTGGACTCCACTTCAGTGACTTGCGTTTCCTTCACATATCACAGCCAGGCAAAGGACTCCTTACATCGTTGAGAGGTGAAGGCTAGGTTAAAACGAAGTCTCAAAAACCGGCGTGAAATTTAGATTTCCCTAATGGTTTTCGATATGAAAGCTTATAACTCGGTAAGAGAAAAAGTAATAAACGAAATATTTACGCATCTTTCAAGATTAGAACCGAGCGCTGACGGAGCGTTTCCTTTTACGTGGTGGCCACGTTACCACCGAGTTAGCGACCCAGTACTGTCAGCGTATCTCAGTGTGGTATCGTTTGTTAACATTTATAACGACTCATTTTAAATGTAAGATTAGTTATTTATCCTCCGTGGAATTGCCCTCCAGAAGTAAAATTATAAATTTGACAACCCTATGTTTCACGATAATTCAGGACCTTTCAGGTTATTTATCGTAAATGACAACGAAATGTCAAGCGAATTTAGCAGGCCAATTCTGAACCACACTAGGAAGTAAACCGACGGTCACGTATTCCCAAGCGCATTCTAGAATGTTGCCAGTTCTCCATTAGAGTAGCGACAGGAGAAATACGTTTGCTCAGCCGACGTACTAACTCGGCTAGCAGTTGTGGAACTCGCCTTTCAAAGACACGGCGACGCCGGTTGCTTTAGCGTTTACTCAAAGCCGAAATTACGAAGCATAGCCCAACGACTTTGATCTAAGGTGTAGTTACCAATAACGTCCAGACTTATCGACTGTAACTCAAACACCACAAATAAAGAGCAGTGGGAATTATTTAGACGGCTGTCCTCTTCAGTACCTGCCTTAATTATTTTTTCCGCTGAACTGAGAAACTCATTAGCAAGAAGCGATTCACTTCCTTTTTAATTTTCCAGCGTCACCCGTGGTTATTCTCTAAGGATTATGAGGAAACGAGACTTCCCCCTCTTATTATTATGAAGCTACAAACAATTTTTCCCAAGAAGACTTTTATTGGTATGACATGAAAGGAAGCGCACTGGGCTCAAAAACACGCAAAGAAATTGGCCCTGCGAGAGTGTGCGAAGCAAATCCGATTTGTGCTTCTGCTAACACGAAGGGAGAAGCAGTGGTCATCAACACATTTAAAAAGGAGCATAAAACGCTGATAGTATTATCAAATATGCCTTCATCAAGCGATACTGCCATTCTCTCTGCAGTAATCCAAATAACGAATAGTATCATGTACTTTTATTAATAATCGCTGATACAGCATTGTTAGTGAAAGAGAAATGCGTCTGACTAATGGCCGTGTCAACATGCAGTGCACTTCAGACGGAAGGAAACCAAAATGTCAGTATGAGATCCATCGTAGATTGAAACTGAAGAAACTGAAAAAAAGGTGGGAATTTAAGGAGATGGTACCTGGATAAACTGAAAGGAAAAGAGGTTGTCGAGAGTTTCAGAGAGAGAATTTGGGAACGGCTGACAAGAACGGGGGAAAGAAATACAGTAGAAGAAGAATGGGTAGCTTTGAGAGATGAAATAGTGAAGGCAGCAGAGGATCAACTAGGTAAAAAGACGAGGGCTAGTAGAAATCTTTGGGTAACAGAAGAAATATTGAATTTAATTGATGAAAGGAGAAAATATAAAAATGCAGTAAATTACGCAGGCAGAAAGGAATACGAACGTCTCAAAATTGACCAACAGGAAGTGCAAAATGGCTGATCAGGGATGGCTAGAGGACAACTGTAAGGATTTAGAGGCATATATCACTAGGGGTAAGATAGATACTACCTACAGGAAAATTAAAGAGACCTTTGGAGAAAAGACAACCACTTGCATGAATATCAAGAGCTCAGATGGAAATTCAGTTCTAAGCAAAGAAGGGAAAGCAGAAAGGTGGAAGGAGTATATAGAGGGTCTATACAAGGGCGATGTACTTGAGGACAATATTATGGAAATGGAAGAGGATGTAGATGAAGATGAAATGGGAGATACGATACTGCGTGAAGGGTTTGACAGAGCACTGAAAGACCTAAGTCGAAACAAGGCCCCCGGAGTAGACAACATTCCATTGGAACTACTGACGGCCTTGGGAGAGCCAGTCCCGACAAAACTGTACCTTCTGGTGAGCAAGATGTATGAGACAGGCGAAATAACCTCAGACTTCAAGAAGAATATAATAATTCCAATCCCAAAGAAAGCAGGTGTTGACAGATGTGAAAATTACCGAACAATCAGTTTAATAAGCCACATCTGCAAAATACTAACACGAATTCTTTACAGACGAATGGAAAAACTAGTAGAAGCCGACCTCGGGGAAGATCAGTTTGGATTCCGTAGAAATACTGGAACACATGAGGCAATACTGACCTTACGACTTATCTTAGAAGATAGATTAAAGAAAGACAAACCTACGTTTCTATCATTTGTAAACGTAGGGGAAGCTTTTGACAGTGTTGATTGGAATATTCTAATTCTGCAGGTGGCAGGGGTAAAATACAGGGAGCGAAAGGCTATTTATAATTTGTACAGAAACCAGATGGCAGTTATAGGAGTCGAGGGTTATGAAAGGGAAGGAGCGGTTGGGAAGGAAGTCAGATAGGGTTGTAGCCTATTCCCGACGTTATTCAATCTGTGTATTGAGCAAGCATTGAAGGAAACAAAAGAATAATTTTGAGTAGGAATTGGACAGTGTCTTGAAAGGAGGGTATAAGAGGAACATCAACAAAAGCAAAACGAAGATAATGGAATGCAGCCGAATTAAATCAAGTGATGCTGAGGGAGTTAGATTAGTAAATGAGACACTTAAAGTCGTAGATGAGTTTTACTATTTGGGGCGCCAAATGATGATGGTCGAAGTAGAGAGGAGATAAATTGTGGGCTGGAAATGGCAAGGAAAACTTTTCTAAAGAAGAGAAGTTTCTTAACATTGAGTATGGATTTAAGTGTCAGAAAGTCGTTTCTGAAAGTATTTGTATGGAGTGTAGCCATGTATAGAAGTGAAACATGGGCGATAAACAGTTTATACACGAAGAGAATAGAAGCTTTCGAAATGTGGTGCTACAGAAGAATGCTGAAGATTAGATGGGTAGATCACATAACTAATGAGGAGGTATTGAATAGGATTGGGGAGAAGAGAAATTTGTGGCACAACTTGACTAGAAGAAGGGATCGGTTGGTAGGACATGTTTTGAGGCATCAAGGGATCACAAATTTAGCATTGGAGGGCAGCGTGGAGGGTAAAAATCGTAGAGGGAGACCAGGAGATGAATACACTAAGCAGACTCAGAATGATGTAGGCTGCAGCAGGTACTGGGAGATGAAGAAGCTTGCACAGGATAGAGTAGCTTGGAGAGCAGCATCAATCCGGTCTCTGGACTGAAGACCACAACAACAACAACAACAACAAGAACGAAGTCCATCAGTCTGAGTTGGGGGCGAAGTTTCTAATCAGCGCTTCGCGATTGGCGATCTTTCCTTTACCATTCGTTCCTAATTTTACATACTAGCGAAGCCTGTAGAGTATCAGAAACTTCACATGGGAAATAGCAAACCGTAATTGTTAAAGAAACTCCCACGTTAAATAGTACCCTGCTTGTGGCTGAATATGACTCAGTCGTTGAGCCTAATTTTAATCTCGTTTTATCTTCTGATGACACTCAGAATGAGTCCGAACTGCTATGAAGGTAGTGTTGCCTGCCTTGTGGACTCTTATGGATCGTGTTATATCTGCTGACAATCAGAACTGGTTGCAGTCATGCGCCGAACTCTTCATTGTTGTACGGGACCATCTCTTCTAAGCAACTTGTTGCTTACTGCCGTAATTCGTTGCGAGTTTGCGACACTTGCACGGAGTGACATTTGCAAAGAGCCCAGGTCACCTTAGGTTGCGGACAGGATGTTTCAGAAGTGGGATTGTCTGGCCTTTCAGCCGCTCCATGCTGTTAATTCAGGGAAAGGCCAAAGCCCATTTCTGCACAAAGTTGCCTGTCCGAGAATCACTTTGTAGTTTGCGTGGCTTTCTTCCAGAGTTCACTATTGCAGTTGACCACTAACAGTCAAGTAATGATCTGTGTTTTAGTACTGATATAATGGAAGGGAAGCCTTTACTGATTTACAACGGGTATCAGCATATAGTACACTATACAAAGAAACATGAAGTGACGTACTGCTGTTATGTAAACTTTAAAAAGAGTAAATGCAGAAAAAGTCTATCTACAAAAAATAACAGTTTTAGGGGAAGGTAGACATGCTTTTATTCCAGATGAAGCTGCAAATGAAGTGTGATAACATTTTGCTAGCGCTAAGAAGAGCAATCAAAAGAAACAGACGCTACAGTTTCATTTCACGCTGAAGAAGTAGGGCAGCTCTTCAATCTGGGCCACCACTTACTAACATCATTACCATCACACGGCAGTGCGAAACAGTCATTACATCACATTAGGCGAATATAGGAACTACACAACGTCACACCGATTCTGAAGGAATATTCTTCCAAGAAAATAATTTACTGATGAATGATGGTAGCAATAATTTACTTGCACATGATAACAGGGCACCGAGTGAAGAATATTGGTGCTCGCCAGCGAAAAAGGAAAAGCGTGTTTATCAAACTGCGGATCATTCTTTGTAAATAGAGCGTTCAAGAGTTCCAGTGAACAGCTTCATAGTTCTTGAAAGACACAAACCATTCCAGTTGTTTAAGCTTTGCTGTCAAATAAAAACCGAGAAGCATATGAACGTTTTTTTACAGCTATTAAAACTAACGAGCCTGGATGGAACCCTGTATCTCTGATGATGAACTTCGAAACTTCAGTCGTCCAATTAGCTAATAGTTTGTTTCCTGGGACTTAGATTACTGGTTGCAATTATCATTTAATCAATGTTAGTGAAAACAAGTTCAGTGTTGTGGCCTCGTTCCACCCTACGAGAAAATACACGCTGTCACGTAGGAATGTGTTCTGCTCTGCCACATCTTGCCCTGGAAATGTTGTATGTGTATTTATGAAAGGACGCCTGAAAACCAAAAGCTTCAGGACTCTTATGACAATTTTTTGGACCAGAGGCTCGATAACGAAGGTACGCCAAGACAGATGTGGCACTACATTGGAACGAGCCATAGCACTAATAAAGTCTCACGAGAAAAGAACCAAAGAATAAATACTCTTACACGAATGTCAAAAGTTAATCCGAATATTACCAGCGATAAATCTTCAAGAACATGCAGAGTACTACGGCCACCAGTTTGACGGACTGAAACGTCCCCTTAGAAAAATCAGTGAATTACTGTGCTGATAAACCCCTTACGTTATTTGATTTTCAAACAGCTGAGCAAAACTGAACGTACTCAGACAGTTCTCTCTTCACTTACTCTGATCATCACTAAACTGACAACAATATTTTAGCGCAACGCAATCTGACTTTCAACAATCCCTACAAAAGAATGGCCCTGACTAACAATAACGTATACCTTTCATGAATCACTTACCTCACAAAAATCTTCATTACTCGAACTACTGCAATACAGTGAGCGCCAATACTGCCAGCTAAATAAAAGATTCTAACTACTGAAGGCACTAACTACTGATAGGCATACTTAGGAAATGAAAGATTTTGATAGATTTGATAGAGAACAAACAATGTATTTACCTTAATAGTGTTCAGAAGTCATAATATATATATATATATATATATATATATATATATATATATATATATATATATATATATAGGGTGAGTCACCTATCGTTACCGCTGGATATATTTCGTAAACCACATCAAATACTGACGAACCGATTCCACAGACCGAACGTGAGGAGAGGGGCTAGTGTAATTGTTTAATACAAACCATACAAAAATGCACGGAAGTATGTTTTTTAACACAAACCTACGTTTTCTTAAAATGGAACCACCTTAGTTTTGTTAGCACATCTGAACATATAAACAAATACGTAATCAGTGCCGTTTGTTGCATTGTAAAATGCTAATTACATCCGGAGGTATTGTAACCTAAAGTTGACGCTTCAAACCTCCGACGTTCAGTTGCGTGTTGTAACAAACACGCGCCACGGTCGGGGAGCAGCATCTGAAGGGACATGTTTACGATGACGACCGTGTTTACGAGTGTGGCTGTAGTGCACTGTTGTGGTTTGGTCTAGCTGTCGCAGTGTCCGCATGTAGCGCTTGCTGCTATTGTTATTTTGCATTCGTCTCCGCACGCAGTCCAACTGTAGTACACCGTGTTACCAGACGTCTGTGATAGTGTAGTGTTGTAGGAACTGTGACCATGGTGTATTCGAACTCTAAAAAGGCGGATATGATACTCATCTATGGCGAGTGTCGACGAAATGCAGCTGAAGCCTGCAGGGTGTATGCAGAACGGTACCCGGACAGAGAGCATCCAACGTGCCGCACATTGCGAAACATCTAGCGCCAACTGTATGCAACAGGTATGGTCGTAGCACGCAAACGGTTCCGTAACAGGCCCGTCACAGGAGAAGCGGACGCAGTTGGTGTGTTAGCTGCTGTTGCCATGAACCCACACATGAGTACACGGGACATTGCGAGAGCCGGTGGACTGAGTCAAAGTAGTGTCATGCGCATACTGCATCGTCACCGCTTTCACCCGTTTCATGTGTCGCTACATCAGCAATTACATGGTGATGACTTTAATCATCGAGTGCAGTTCTGTCAATGGGCATTAACAGAGAATGCGTTGCAGTTCTACCTGTTTACCGATGAAGCGGGTTTCACAAACCACGGGGCAGTGAATCTACGGAACATGCATTACTGGTCCGTGGACAATCCTCGCTGGCTCAGACAGGTAGAGCGACAGCGACCGTGGACTGTAAATGTATGGTGCGGAATCATTGGTGACCACCTCATTGGTCCTCACTTCATTGCAGGAGCCCAAACAGCTGTAACATACATCGCGTTTCTACAGAATGATCTGCCAACGTTGCTCGAAAATGTCCCACTGGAAACGCGTCGACGTATGTGGTATCAGCATGATGGTGCACTTGCACATTCCGCAATTAACACTAGGCTGACCCTTGACAGGATGTTCGACGGGCGTTTCATATTACGTGGAGGACGCATAAATTGACCAGCCCGTTCTCCTGATCTTACACCTCTGGACTTCTTTCTCTGGGGTACGTTAAAGGAGAATGTGTACCGTGATGTGCCTACAACCCCAGAGGATATGAAACAACGTATTGTGGCAGCCTGCGGCGACATTACACGTGTACTGCGGCGTGTACGACACTCATTACGCCAGAGATTGCAATTGTGTGCAACAAATGATGGCCACCACATTGAACGTCTATTGGCCTGACATGTCGGGACACACTCTATTCCACTCCGTAATTGAAAACGGAAACCACGTGTGTACGTGTACCTCACCCCTCATGGTAATGTACAAGTGCGTCAGTGAAAAAGACCAATAAAAAGGTGTTATCATGTGGACGTAATGTGCTGTTCCAGTCTCTTCTGTACCTAAGATCCATCACCGTTACCTTTGGATCCCTACGTAATTCGCTGCTCTCCGATACACACGATCGAACAGTGGAGGAGTGGTACTCAAGCGTCAACTTTAGGTTACAATATCTCCGGATTTAATTAACATTTTACAATGCAACAAACGGCACTGATTACGCATTTGTTTATATGTTCAGATGTGCTAACAAAACTAACGGGGTTCCATTTAAGAAAAGGTAGGTTTGTGTAAAAAAACATACTTCCGTGCATTTTTTTATGGTTTGTATTAACCAATTACACTAGCCCCTCTCCTCACGTTCGGTCTGTGGAATCGGTTCGTCAGTATTTGATATGGTTTACGAAATATATCCAGCGGTAACGATAGGTGACTCACCCTGTATATACAGGGTTATTACAAATGACTGAAGCGATTTCACAGCTCTGCAATAACTTTATTATTTGAGATATTTTCACAATGCTTTGCACACACATACAAAAACTCAAAAAGTTTTTTTAGGCATTCACAAATGTTCGATATGTGCCCCTTTAGTGATTCGGCAGACATCAAGCCGATAATCAAGTTCCTCCCACACTCGGCGCAGCATGTCCCCATCAATGAGATCGAAAGCATCGTTGATGCGAGCTCGCAGTTCTGGCACGTTTCGTGGTAGAGGAGGTTTAAACACTGAATCTTTCACATAACCCCACGGAAAGAAATCGCATGGGGTTAAGTCAGGAGAGCGTGGAGGCCATGACATGAATTGCTGATCATGATCTCCACCACGACCGATCCACCGGTTTTCCAATCTCCTGTTTAAGAAATGTCGAACATCATGATGGAAGTGCGGTGGAGCACCATCCTGTTGAAAGATGAAGTCGGCGCTGTCGGTCTCCAGTTGTGGCATGAGCCAATTTTCCAGCATGTCCAGATACACGTGTCCTGTAACGTTTTCTTCGCAGAAGAAACAGGGGTCGTAAACTTTAAACCATGAGATTGCACAAAACACGTAAACATTTGGTGAATTGCGAATTTGCTGCACGAATGCTTGAGGATTCTCTACCGCCCAGATTCGCACATTGTGTCTGTTCACTTCTCCATTAAGAAAAAAATGTTGTTTCATCACTGAAAACAAGTTTCGCACTGAACGCATCCTCTTCCATGAGCTGTTGCAACCGCGCCGAAAATTCAAAGCGTTTGACTTTGTCATCGGGTGTCAGGGCTTGTAGCAATTGTAAACGGTAAGGCTTCTGCTTTAGCCTTTTCCGTAAGATTTTCCAAACCGTCGGCTGTGGTACGTTTAGCTCCCTGCTTGCTTTATTCGTCGACTTCCGCGGGCTACGCGTGAAACTTGCCCGCACGCGTTCAACCGTTTCTTCGCTCACTGCAGGCCGACCCCTTGATTTCCCCTTACAGAAGCATCCAGAAGCTTTAAACTGCGCATACCATCGCCGAATGGAGTTAGCAGTTGGTGGATCTTTGTTGAACTTCGTCCTGAAGTGTCGTTGCACTGTTATGACTGACTGATGTGAGTGCATTTCAAGCACGACATACGCTTTCTCGGCTCCTGTCGCCATTTTGTCTCACTGCGCTCTCGAGCGCTCTGGCGGCAAAAACTATGAGTTTTTCTACGTATCTGTAGTGTGTCGTGACCATCTGTCAAAGAATGGAGCTACAGTGAATTTATGAAATCGCTTCAGTCATTTGAGTCATTTGTAGTAGCCCTGTATATATATATATATATATATATATATATATATATATATATATATATATATATTATTATTATTATTCACGTTTGGGCCCTACTGGACCACGCGAAGTACAATCACGGGGCATTCAGTTATTTTCTTTTAGACTTTCTCTCTGCCCAAATTGTTTTCATTCTCTCGGAATGAGCTCTTTTCCTTTCATCAGACCATGTGGTTCCAGTTTTCTTTGGTTTTTCAGCTTGACCAACTACTCAGTCATGAATTTTTTTCCTAAATAATTTTCTGTCTTGAATTTCATCTTGTTTTATATCTGCCTCTTTCATGTCCTCTTTTATAGCAGCAATCCATTTTATTGTCTCAAATTTAGCTTTACTTCGATTTTCGTAGAATTCCACTACTTGTTTAGTTAGTCTGGTAGCATCCATTCTTTTAATATGCCCATAAAATTTTAATCTGCGTTTTTTCATATCTGAATATATGCTGGTGTATTGTTGAATTTCACTATTTGCTCTTAGCCTGTATGTTCCTTCTTCAGTATATTTTGGACCTAGAATTTTTCTGATTACTTTTCTTTCTCTTTTTTGGATTTCTTGAATGTCCTTTTTTCTGTTTAAAATTAGCGTTTCAGCCCCATAAAGGCACTCTGGTTTTATGACCGTGTTGTAATGTCTCAATTTAGAGTACCTCGAGAGACATTTTTTGTTGTAGATGTCTTTTGTAAGTCTAAAAGCTGTCTCCATCTTTTGACAACGAATTTCATTTCCAATTTTTTCGAGACCAGTCTCTGAGATTGTTTCACCTAAATATTTGAATTGCGAAACTCTTTTGATTTTTCCATACTTAGTTTCCAAAAGTTTGGGTGCCAGTTTGTTGCTAGTCATATACTGTGTTTTTTCAAATGAGATTTGGAGACCTACTCTTTCTGCTGTTTCTTTAAGGATTTCTATTTGTTTCTGAGCAATTTGGATGTCCTGCGTTAGAATAACCAAGTCGTCTGCAAAGGCCAAACAGTCTATTCGAATATTTGTTCGTCCTAATTTCACTGGTTGGTCAATTTTGAACTCCAATTTTCGTTCGTGCCACTCTTGTATTACTTTTTCTAGAACGCAGTTAAATAGCAACGGAGAGAGTCCATCACCTTGCCTCACGCCTGTTTTTATTTCAAAGGATTCTGAAATTTCTCCTCTGAACTTTACTTTTGATTTTGTACCAGTTAGCGTGTCTCTGATAATTGCCGTGGTTTTAGGATCCAGGCCTTGTTCTTTCACAATTTGGAAAAGAGATTCACGATCCACTGAGTCATAAGCCTTTCTAAAATCTACAAAGGTACAAACTAGTTTTTTATTGTAAATTATTTGATGTCTGAGAATTAGTTTGAGGACTAAAATCTGTTCTGGGCAAGATCTATTTGGCCTGAAACCTGCTTGATATTCGCCAATTTTCCATTCAAGTTGCTGTTGTGCTCGGTTCAGAAGACTTTGAGAGAGGATTTTGTATGTGACTGGAAGAAGAGAAATTCCTCTGTAATTATTAACATGTTTTGTCTCCCTTCTTATGAAGTGGGTGAATCAAGGCGGTTTTCCATTCATCAGGAATTTTTTCAGTTTGCCAAATGTTTTGCATGATTGAAGTAATTTCTTTAACGGTTTTTGGACCAGCTGCCTTTAAAAGTTCTGCAACAATTCCATCTTCACCAGATGCTTTGTTGTTTTTCAACCTATGAATTTCTTTAATGATTTCCTCTTCATTTGGTGCAAGTGAAACTGGATTGCATTGTTGGGGAATTTTTGGTGGAAATCTTTCTGTGGGCTCGGGGCAATTTAGAAGATTCTTAAAATATTTAGAAAGTTCTTTGCAATTTTCTTGGTTGTTAAGAGCCAACTGTCCATTTTCCTTCTTGAAGCAAAGATTCTGGGGTTGGTACCCCTTTATTTTGGTTTTAAAAGTTTTATAAAAATTTCTGGTATTGTATTTCTGAAAATCTTCTTCAATTTATAAGAGTTGACTATTCTCATATTGTCTTTTTGTTTGTCTAATTAGTTTTGAAGTGTCTTTTCTAGTTGCCATGAATGTATCATATGTGTCTTCTGTCTTGTTGCTATTCCATGCTTTAAATGCCTCTTGTCTGGCTTTAATTGCATGATCACAGTTTTCATTCCACCAAGCATGTTTCTTGTGTTTTCGTAAAGGAATTTGATCTTGAGCTGTTTTGATAATCTTGTGTTTGAGATGTTCCCAATTTTGTGCACTTGTTTTGTCAAATTCGTCTGCTAATAATGATGGTTGGATTTTACTGGTGTCAAATTTGGGGATTAATGGTGTCCTTTTGTTGAAATTTTGGGGTTTTAGCTTTAGTTTCACACGGGTTAAGTAATGGTCTGAGTCAATATTGGCGCCTTTACGAACTTGAACATTTAAAATTTCTTTGTGACATGGATACGAGATTGCAATATGGTCAATTTGGAATTCACCTATGTCCTTGTTAGGTGATCGCCATGTCTTTTGTTTTGAAGGTTTTTTCTTAAAATGACTTGACATAATTTTGAGATTGAAATTTCTGCAAAATTCTACCAGCCTCTTTCCATTTTGATTGGTCCATTTATGTGCAGGGAATTCACCGACCGTTTTTCTAAATTTTCTCTCTTTCCCTAACTGCGCATTAAAATCACCCATTAAAATCTTTACATAATTTTGAACTTGGCACTAAATCCGGAGTTTACAAAATTACTTGTAACGACTGCCCAAACTATTACATTGGACAGACAGGTTGACCCATTGAAGTAAAGTATAAAGAACACATGCTAGGTAAAAATGGGGAAAACGTACATAATTCCACGTTTGCCGAACATCTATGGCTCTTACAGCATACGCCACGTAAACTGAATGACGTAGAATTGCTTCATGAAGCGAGTAAAGGTTACAAACTGGACCTGCTCGAAAAATTGGAGGTTTTCAAGCATCTGTCTCTAAAAGATGGTTTTGTTCAAATGGCTCTGAGCACTATGGGACTCAACTGCTGTGGTCATAAGTCCCCTAGAACTTAGAACTACTTAAACCTAACCAACCTAAGGACAGCACACAACACCCAGCCATCACGAGGCAGAGAAAATCCCTGACCCCGCCGGGAATCGAACCCGGGAACCCGGGCGTGGGAAGCGAGAACGCTACCGCACGACCACGAGATGCGGGTTTTGTTCTTAATGAACAGGTGCAGCTTAGAAACAAAAATTTTTAGACAGTTTCAAACCCCTCGTTGCCTTAATATAATGTAGTATGGCTGACTAGAAGTTGGTTTTCTTGCGTGTTTTGCCGGTGAAATGCGCTTTTCCTGTCTTGTTGGGATTTTACGTATTTTTTATGTTTGCTGTTTGATTTTCGATGTGTATGTGTGGTTAATTGACTAGTACGTTTTTATTCACAACGTCAGATGGTTTCGTTTTACTGTAACATTTTCGTTGTTTTCGCTAGTATGTATTTTACGGCTTACGTTACGCGAGATTCTCGCGCATTATACTAGTGCCCTCTCCCGTTAGGTGTGTTCCATAGCGGAAGCTTCATCTGTTTGACACTAGGACACAGGTAAATTGGTTCCATATTTTCTATTTTACATAGATGCTTTAAATGGTCTGATATGTTTTATTTATTAAGAGAGAAGGTTTGAATTAGCACAACTTTTAATAATTTTGATGCGCTTGTGTATGTATCCATGGATTTTAATATGCGCTAGTGGCTGGCACATACCACAAGTGCCCTCTCTCGGCGAAACCATCTGCCCTAGTGCTTTCACACTCTCGTCTCGATAGTTCATAGGCGCAGTACTGGTGCTAAACTGTGTTGGCATTGCCCCTGTTGTCCATAATCATGTTGTACAATTGTTTTATTAATCTCCATTGCAGTATGTAATTTTAGTAAGTAACTATTAGATTTTGTGCCTGTATTACTCTGGTAATTTCACGGTTACTTAAGCTGTAGTGTTTTTTCTTTCTCATTTCCGATGCTACGTTTTTGCTAATGAAAGTGTCTTCCTGTTTAGGATTTTTTGCTTCTGATGAAGGTATATTTTTATATACCGAAACCTTGGTCAAGAATTTTAATAAATCTTTATCCTGCAACTCTTTTGGCTGTCATCATTTACCGCGAGGAACTTAAAATCATTCTACTTGTGTGACGTACGCACAGAAGATGCTATGACGAAGAAAACGACAGAATCATTAAGAAATTGTAAATATTGAAAAACAGTTAAATGTAATCTTTAGAAATCCTGTAAGTATTGTAAATAAATTTCGTGGGGGACTGAAACAGACTATCCTTTCGTGGTGTTCCCTGGAAACGACACAAGTCAACTGAACGTCTCTTGAAATTTTAAAATATTCCCTAATGACGACGGAAAATACTATCTCAAAGGCTAAGCCTTTTCCAGGGAATATTCGCAGCATTCGTATTGAGTGGTTCTTATAATCAAAATCTGCATGGGAAGACAGCGAATACAGTCTTTGCTGCGGAAACGAGGGCAAAAAACATGCTGTTAAATCCATGCATTCTCCCTCCGTTGGAAGGTGAACAAACCAGCATAAAACTAGCAAAAACAAAATAAATTATCACAAGAAAAGTGACTGGTCGCAGTTTTGCAACCTTTTAGCATACGTTAAAACTAATTTCTAGTAATACATGTCGTACACTGTAGCAGGCCTGTTAACTGAGGCTGGGGAAGCAACGGCGCACACTCTCACTCGCTGCCTAGGTTTTGAGCGGTGGCGGTGAGATGGGACGGTCAGATGTCGTTACGTAGCCCGACACGGCCGACTGGTTCCGCGGGAGAGGTGCAAACCACGTGGTGCCTTCAGAGGGACGACCAAAATTACGTTCGGTGTAGTCTTAGATACGAACATACAATATTTGCGGCGCAGTGCTTAAGGGAAGTCTCCAACCTAAAACTGTAACTTTCCTTCTACTTTGCCGATAGCAACCAAATTTTAAAATCGTCTCTATAATGTAAGGTTTTGAAGTCTTCATTGGGTTTGGTGAAATTTGAAGTTTTAATATGATTTTAATTATATTCTTGAAAACCAACTTTTGGTACTTACACTACAATTTTCACATGCCAGATTTTGTAGTACACTCAAGATATAGTTCAACGGGTCTGTTTATTCCTTTTACGAGAAATATTCATAATCTGTTTTCAGTGTTTATTTAAAAGTTCAGCCTTAAAATTTTCTTTAACTATCGGCACATAAATGTGACGATAAAATGAACAAATTACATTTTCGATACTATTAATGCATGGAAGCACGCAAACACATGAAGAAAGGTTCCTGCAAAAATTTCATTCAGGTTAATTAACATTTATGATAAATAAAGTTCGCACTGAGCTTAGAAAAACTTACGCTAAGGTAGATTTCAACATTTTATCAAAAAATGAATGTTACTACAAGACACATGGACATTAAAATTCAGCGACACCGTAACGTTTTCTCTTCCTGCTTTTATGAGTCTTCTTCTTGTAATTTCGAGATCAGGGTAGCCTTTTTCTTGAATTTTCTGATTAAAAGAGCTCTCTCAGTCTTCTTGAGGAGGTACCGAGGTAGAGATATTTGATTGTAAGCCAATGCCTATTTCCTTGTACCTCGTTGATTGTACTGAACAGGGCTTCAGTGCTTTCCCTACTTAAACTTAACTAACCTAAGAACATCACACACATCCATGCCCGAGGCAGGATTCGAACCGGGCGACCGCAGCAGTCGCGCGGTTCCGGACTGAGCGCCCGGAACCGCTAGACCACCGCGGCCGGCAAAACATCTTGTTTATTCCACTAGATGCACAGAGCTATATTTTGAGAAATCACACTGGCATGTGCTTCAGTGGTTATTATTATTATTATTATTATTACTTTGAAAAGTTCTAATTCAGCGCAATCAAACGATTCGGCTGTCTGGAAAGATCCCTGTTTCTCAAAAGCGGGAGGAGGTATCAGTTTAACATTTATGTCAAATATTAAGGTCCACGTTCTCTTGGGGTTTAAATAATTCAAGTTTAAGTCGATGTAATCAAAAAGGACGAACATATATGTCATATATTTTGATACTCGCAAACTCAAGACTAATACGACAGGTGAAGCACACACGGATATGTCGGTCATTGGCGTCTAGCGGTAAAGCGGTTGCGTGGAAATCGAAAGGTTGTGGGACTCATTTTCGGTCGGAACACCAGTTTTGACGCTTCATTTCACGCTAGCCATCACCTATCAATGATGTGAGGAGTCCACGGTAAGCTGGAGGTTCCCTTTGCCTGGGTAGACAACTGGAGTCAAAGTGAAGTTGAGAAAGCATAGTTGTTTACGTTACAAAAAATTGTTTTAGGAGCGTCTTCAACAATTCTTTATTGAACATGATGAGAATTACACACATGAAAAAATGGTGCTTTATCTATACAATATTTTTCCATGTAATCTGCATCCGGTTCTGTTGCCTTCCTCCTGCGTGAAACAAGGGCGTTTATGCCCTGTCGGTACCAATCCTTGTCCTGGTGGCGGAAACAGTGCTTCCCTGTGTTAACTTCCTTTGTTGATTGACAGATGCAGCGCCAAATGCCGAGTCGTATTGCGTCTGTCCTCGCAAATGACATCAGCTCGCTGCAATATGTCAGGTGTGAAGGCCGTGGATGATCTCCCCGACAACTCCAAATAGTGGAGCTCCGTCGAACCGCCTTCTGATGACCTCACCGTCAGTGCCCAGCGACTAACTGTACTTCTCTCGACAGCAGATGCTCCGTAGACTTTGCAAGAGCGTTTGTCAATATTTCCCGCGGTTTCTTTCTCTGCAGCGAGAAATTCAATGACAGCACGTTGGTTGTAACGGACATCACCTAAAGACGCCATTTTGAGACTGTCCTGCAGCTACGGAAGTGACGTAAACTTGGCGCGCTCACTCGGGAGACTTCTAGTAATACATACGTAACGTGTCGCATTCGTATCATTGCTTTCGGCTGAGAAAAAAAGGCGGTGTATTATTTTCTCTGCAACCCTCGCATGAAGAAGTCTTTTGGTTCAAAAAAATACAGATTTTTATTTGCTTTATCATTACCTGCAACATTTTCCTCATGTAGAGGACGCTTATTATTCGTTCTCCTCAAGGAAGATTTTATTTTTTATTTCAAGAAAAGAGCATTTATTTGCTTCATTCAAAATACCTCTGTTACTGAAACAGGAAAAATAATGGCGCCGAAGCCACCGCGAAAAAGCGCTTACGGCGAGCGTAAGGAAGAGCTCAAGGGGAGGAAAGAGGCATTTTAGAAAACAAAAAAACGGGAAACAAGTAATGAAAGAACAAAAAACGAAGCCCAATAGAAATACACGCACCAGGGCATTGACCTACGAGAAATTATTATTATTATTATTATTGTTATCTACAAAGATTTTAGTTTTAAACATGGCTGCGTGGTCAGCGACCGTTTACAAAGCAAAATCAAACCAACAACAGCCCTCGGGCGCGAAATTTAAGTCCTTTGACCTGGTTTCGGCACTACTATGAATGCCTTCATCAGAAGTAAAACATTCAAACTGGCCTACATCATACGTACAAAAATTATGGGCAAATTTTTTATGTAAGTGTAGGTACTGACTAACAGTACCAGAAAAAAAACAGTACTTACATGTCACGCATAAACTGAATATAAAGCGATAAAGCTTTAGTTACAAAATTTAAAAAAGAATACATGGAAGGCAAGACACTATGGGCTGTTCACACATGTCAAGCCGCAGGTAGCAACAGACTGAGGCGCCCACGTTAGCAATGCGGGCCGGTAAACGTTACACCAAGAGTGCCATCTAGTAGCCGCAGAGGCTGCTTAACATTCAAAATATAGATAAATGAATATTATGATGAACAATATTTAGTACATGAAGTAAAAGTCAATTTTTTATTTGACAGGAGCAGACATGGTAACATTTTGTCTACATTAGGGCTTAGAAGTACTGTTTAAAGACTGAAAACTGATAATAGTACAGAAAGAAACAGTACTTACATCTCACATATAAAATAAATGTGAAGTGATAGGGCTTTAACCACAAAATTTTGAAAAAGAATACACGGAAGACAAGCCACTATGGGCTGCTCACGCATGTCAAGCCACAGATATGAAGTGTGAATGGAATTCTCAGAACGCGAGCCTATTTGCACTTTTTCAGTTTTTAAGTGAACTTTGCCCTGGTGGATTACGTACTTCAGTACTGTTTACATAATATGCTGCATGACAAAAAGGCACTGCCCCTTACCTACGAAATTATATCAGAACTACTGCGGTTTAGAAACGTAAAGATGAGGCTGTAGTCGATAATTTTCCTTTGCGTTTGCAGTGCGCCATATTTTTAATTAGACCGTAAATACATACAGCAGCACACAATCGCAACTGGAAATCCACACTTCCAGCAAATATTTTCGCATCCTACCGTGTTGCCAGTTCGTGCTGCTGGCTGTTATGTCACTATTTCAGTGAAATCAAGTAAAACACGCAATGCATAGACAGCTAGTGAATATCGACGTGGACGAACAAAGAAATGAACGTGTCGATTAGGCTGTAGTCAGCCTCGAGAGAATCGGAATTCTCTTACCGTGTAGAACATTCTGCTTTACTGCACAATCAGGGACCCGCCCTCTGTGTAGGTTGGCGGTCTGCTGGAATGATTCCAGCCACATATGATTAAGGTCCGGATTAGATTCGTACATCAGACAACATTTTGAACGAACACGAACAGACCCTCTTCACCTCTGGTAGCACAGGTTGAAAAATGCGGGGTTGCACCGTGTCTCTGAAGCCACATGAAACATATCCCTTCGCTTTATGAGGGTAATAATGGCTGGTAATAATGGCTGGTACTGGTTTCGACTCAGTCAGACACAGAACTTTTCCTCAAATCATTTCAGGTTCAAACACACCACTCGACAATCAATTTCTCTTCCTGTGTAATCAACGACGATGGTAAATCCAGGGTTCAACTCCCAGACAGCACAGAACCATACGCCATCTTATTTCCAGTACAGACATGTGCACACTTCGCTACTGGTGAAATAGACCGATTGTTAATGTCTATTCGTAACTAGAAATCAACAACGATAAGTCCTGAGTTCGAATCCCTATAGGTGAAAAATTTTTCGGCTCGTCATTTCAGTTTCAATCAGATTGCTATTAGTGAAAAATTACGATTTCAGACATTTGATGGTGCTTAGTTAACAAACCGATTAGGTGCTGGGTTCAAATTCCCGTACAACACAAAATTTTGTTTTCTCATTTCCAGTTTAAACCTGTGTACACTTAGTTGTGACTGAAACCATCTCTGAGTTATTTCGTAGTTAGTTAACAGGAAAAATAGATACTGGATTGGAGCAAAAAATATTCATAAAGTAATTTCAAATTGAAACCTGATCTTGAAAGGTCATTCCCTGTAATACATTTGAGTTTACAAGCTTGATGTTTGTGTCGCATCTAATTTTCATTATCCTGATGTTAATTTGCATCTGGAAAGATCATACGGAGCACTTACATCGGCTTCGTCAAGTAACGATTTTGCATGGTCAGACAACTGAACCGAAAAGAAAGCAGACGACCTGTAAGACAGTTACGTTATATGAGTTGCATACAAATCAGGCGAAATGCAATTCAAGTGGTTTGTGAACGTGGTCACGATCTAGGGGTAGTGTCCTTGATTAGAAATAAAAACGTCATCGGTCCCGAAATCGAAACCCACGACCACCTAGTTTCTGATTAATAATCAGCACTGGCGGCCGAAGACTTCCAACATAGAAGTTACCCTCATTCTGCCAACGGCCTTGTCCAAGAGCGCACAGGAGCGGACAGAGGTTCTGGGAACTCTCTTGTCTTTGTGGTGGGAAACTGGCCATAAAAGTGGGAAACCGGCAATGATCAACGGCATGAGGATGCAGAAGACAATGGAAATCACTGCATTAAAGACACATGACGTATTATGATTATGTCTAAATTGCAAAAGCTTCCAGAAGAGTCCCCCATGCCGATCTCCAGGCGGAAACTGCCAAGGGGAGGTTACCATGAGAATGAGATTGAATAATCACAGAAAGAGAAACGTTGTATGAGTCGGGGCGTGCTATTTTAGAAGCTTGAACATGGTAGGGAAACTAGAAAATATGAAAAGGGAAATGCAAAGGCTCAATCTAGATATAGTAGAGTTAGCGAAGTAAAATGGAAAGAAGACAAGGATGTATTGTCCGATGAGTGTAGGGTAATACCAACAACAGCAAAAAAAAAGGTATAAAGGGAGTAGGATTTGTTATGAACAGGAAGGTAGGTCAGAAAGTGTTTTACTGCGAACAGTTCAGTGATAGGGTTGTTCTTATCAGAATCGACATCAAACCAATATCGACAACGATAATTGAAGTATACACGCCGACTCGCAAGCTGAAGATGAAGAGGCAGAGAATGTATACGAGGATATTGAAAGGGCAGATGGGGGACTGGAATACAGTTGTAGGGGAAGCAGCAGAAGTAAAGATTACAGGAGGATATGGGCTTGGGACAAGGGATGAGAGAGGAGAAAGCCTAATTGAGTTCTGTAATAAATTTCAGCTAGTATAGCGAATACTCTGCTCAAGAATCACAAGACGAGGAGATATACTTGGAAAAACCGGTCGACATGGGATGATTTCAGTCAGATTACATAATGGTCAGGCAGAGATTCCAAAATCAGATACTGGAATGTAAGGCGTACCAAGCAGCAGATATACTCGTAGACCTAGATCACAATGTAGTAGTGATGAAGAGTAGGCATAAGTTCAAGAGATTAGTCATGAAGAATCAATACGCAAAGAAGTGGGATACAGAAGAGATGACGAGATATGCTTGAAGTTCTCTAAGGCTGTAGATACAGCAACAGGGAACAGCTCTGTGGGCAGTACAGTCGATGTGGAATGGAAATCTCTAAAAAGGGCAACCCAGAAGTTGGAAAGAACATAGCTACAAAGAAGGTAACCGCGAGGAAACCATGGGTAACAGCAGATATATTTCAGTTGATCAATAAAAGAAGGAAGAACAAAAATATTCAGGTAGAAATAAGTCGCTGAGGAATGAAATAAATAGGAAGTATAGGGAAGCTGAGATGAAATGGCTGCATGAAAAATGTGAAGAAACCGAAAAATGAATGATTGTCGGAAGGACTGACTCAGCATATAGGCAAGTCAATAAAACCTCCTGTGAAATTAAAAGCAAGGGTGGTAACATTAAGAGTACAACGGGAATTCCACTGTTAAATGCAGAGGAGAGAGCGGTATTGAAGGCTTCTATGAGAGGGAGGATTTGTCTGAAACAGGAGTCGATTTAGAAGAGATGGGGGATCCAGTATTAATATCGGAATTTAACAGAGCTTTGGAGGACTTAAGATCAAATAAGGCAAAATGGATAGATAACACTCCATCAGAATTTTTAAAATCATTGGAGGAAGCTGCAACAAAACGACTGTTGAAGTTGGTGTGTAGAATGTACTGTACGAGTCCGGCGACAAATCGTCTGACTTTCGGAGAATATCATCCACGCAATTCCAAAGACCACCAGACCTGACAAGTTCGAGAATTAACTCACAATAAGCTTGTTAGCTCATGTATCCAAGTTGCTGACAAGAAAAATATGCAGGAGAAGTCAAAAGAAAATTGAGGGTGTGTTACATGACGATCAGTTTGGCTTTAGGCGTCAGAGGCAATTCTGACGTTAAGGGTGATAACGGAAGCAAACGTTCATAGGATTTGTCGACCTGGGTAAAGCCTTCGACTACATAAAATGGTGCAAGATGTTCGAAATTCTGAGAAAAATAGCGGTAAGCTATAGGGAAAGAGAAGTAGCAGAAATCGGAACAGAAAAAAACTGAATATCAGGATTGATAGTCACGAAGTAGGTTAAGTTAAGGAATTCTACTACCTATGCAGCAAAACAACAAGTGACAGACAGAATATGGACATCAAAAGCAGACTAAAACTGGAGAAAGGGCGTTCCTGGCCAAGAGAAGTCTACTGGTATGAAACATAGGCCCTGACTTGAAAAAATTTCTGAGAATGTACGTTTGGAGCACAGCTCTGTATGGTAGTGAAACACGGACTTCGGTAAAACCGGAAGAGGAGAGAATCGAAGCACTTGAGATGTAGTGCTAAACACGAATGTTGAAAATTAGGTAGACTGACAAGGTAACGAATGAAGAGTTCTGCACAGAAACGGAGAGGAAAGGAATATGTGGAAAATACTGACAAGAAGAAGGGACAGGATGATAGGACCTGTTCAGACACCAGAGAATGACTTCCATGGTACTAGAGGGCGCTGTATAGGGCAAAAACTGTAGAGAAAGACAGATACTGAAATAAATCTAGCAAATAATTGAGGAAGTAGGCTGCAAGTGTTATTCTGGGATGAAGAGGTTGGCACAGGAGAGGAATTCGTGGCGGGCCGCATCAAACCAGTCAGAAGACTGATGACTCAAAAAACGTACGTGTTACTGTGCCAGTACGGAGAAAGGATGGCATGTCATGACCTTGGAGAAGTCTGCAAGGCTCTTATCTTCTCGAGGACACTGTACATTCGAGCCAATACAGTGTCACTCTGTCAGGAATGGTTACTATCACTGACTTAGAGCGCTATTTATTATTACTATCATTAGTACGTAGTTCAAATGGACGAAAATTTTAATATTGTCTCTCTTGCTCAACCTTGGCCATAAATTAATTTATGGCTGATAACTTAAGGAGGCATCAAAGTCCAGGGTGAAGAAACAAAAACATTGAGGTTTACTGATGACGTAATTTTGTCAAAACCAGCAAAGCACTCGGACGAGCAGCTGAACAAAGTGGACTGTGTCATGAAAGGAGGATATAAACTGAACATCAACAAAAACAAAACAAGCGTAATAGAATGTCGAATGAAGTCAGGTGTTGCTGAGGGAATTAGATCAGAAAACGAGACAAAGAAGGAGAATAGATTTGCTATTTGGTATGTAAAATAACTGATAATAGCCAAACTAGAGAAGATTAAAAATGTAGACTGGGAATAGCAAGAAATGCATTTCTGAAGAAAACAAATTTGTTAACATTGAGTATAGACACAAGTGTTAAGAAGTCTTTTCTGAAGGCATTTGTATGGAGTATGGGCATCTATGGAAGTGAAACATATGCAGTAAACGTTTTAGACGACAAGAGAACAGAACATTTTGAAATGTGGTGCTACAAAAGAGTGCTAAAAATTAGATGGCTAGTAAGGAGGTAATGAATAGAACTGAGAAGGCAAGAAATTTGGGGCACAACTCGACCAACAGAATGAGTCGGTTAACAGGACACATTCTGAAACATCGAGGCAATTAGAGGGTAAAAATCGCAGGTGGAGACCAAGAGTTGAAAATAGTAAGCAGATTCAGAAGAGGGCAGTAGTTTCGCGGAGATGAAGAGGCTTACACGGGCTAGAATGGCATTTAGAGCTGCACCAAACCAGCCTTCAGACTGAGGACCACAACAACAAGAAGATCTGCAGTCATATAAATTTTATTTTCCTGTTGTTGTGTACATAGTTCCGTGTAGTCAGCACGTACACAACTTTCCCACCAGAGCGCGCCCCGCTAAGCACAACAGCGCAGGCGCAGCGCTCGTCCGTCTCCGCACTACGAGATGACGCTGCCATAGAGACGGACCAAATTCTGCTTCCGCCGATCCGCGTATTAATACGTAACGCAGCCAATGAGATTGCTGCTAACGTAGACCCTTTTCTCCTCATGTATCACACTCGCACAGTGATACCTGAACGCTCGAGGTATTATAACGAGTGTACAGACCTCTGATTAGTCAGGTTGCGCCAGTCTGCACCTAATAAGATTATCATATTCCTGTACATAACCATGAAGATAAATGTATAGACACTTTCTCAAGTATCAGAGATATGTGAGAATAAGATTAACGTACCAAGACCAAAGGAAATTCAGATTGTCAATTGCAAATAGCATCCAGAATCAAGTTAAGTAAGGTTATGATTGTTATTATTTTAATAAATGTGTGTGAAAATTAATGAAGTTCTGTTTCAAGTTGGTCACCGTCAATCTGCTACTCCAAGTGTGCAAGTGGCATTTCTATCGTCTGACCTAATGGCAAAAGATAAACACGCCACGATAAGACCAAGAGACATATTGCTACCACTCGCCTACTTCGTTAGAGCGACAAGTCAATCAGTCTGATGGTGTGTGTACCGAAGGTCTTCACAGTACGCACACCACACCTGTAAAAGAGGAGCACCATTGGAAAACAAGATTTATACAACTTTTACAGATGTTATCAATCATGTATTACATATACAACAGTTATTGATCTCCTACCAAGAGAAACATATGGCAAAGTGATTATTATGGCGAATATCCACAGATATACCAAATAGTATTCGCGTCGGGGTGCACTTTTAACTGCAAATATTTGCAAAAATACCGGCAGATATTTACATACGCCCAGACCGATAGGAGTAGAGAAGTGCTGGAAAATAAAAGAAAGTGTGAAACTTGAATGGGTAATCTTGCTTCGGACTCAGCTCCACAGCAGTGGAGATTCAGTGGTGTACCGTCATCACATAACATCAATTTTGTTCGAAAATTCCACATAATGATAATTTTTGACAAATTTTTAAGATACTAAATGATCTTGATTACCTGAAGACGAGTGTGGGATGATTATTTAAAGCCGGACAGCTGACGGCAACCGTGCAACTCGGCCAATATTGAAATTCGCTATCAGTTGCCGCGGATGGAGGAGGCGGCTTAGGCGTGGAGCTGAGCGGTGCGCCGCTTAGGTAGGCAATACGCCGCGCGCCGGCCCGGCCAGGTAATGCGATTTGCACGCCAGCGGCCAGGGCGCCCGCCAGTGAGACCCGGAAGGGGCGGTCGCTGAAGAATCCATTAAGCCCCGCTGTAATCCCGCCCGCTACCGGGGCTCGCACCGTACCCGCTGCAGAAAGAGAATTGAGCGCAAGCCGATTTCGGCGTGGTCTTCGAAATTCAATACGAGATTTTCGATACTACTTTCCCTACCAAATATTGAAGTCTAACGTCGGCAGATACTCTAAAAACCCGTCCACACTGACGGATTGCAAGTTACCTCTCGTAGCTAGAAAAGCTATAAGACCGCAAGTCTTTAAGGTCGTTCACCCCGGTTTTGGGAAATGATAATCGTAATACCAGTTGCCATTAAGACATTTTAAACATTCCTTATGGTTCTTTAGTGTACACCTGCGACTGTCAAGTACTACTTTGTTGCCTGTGGATTCCATCTGCACTTGCATGTCACCTATCTCCCTTCCGGGGCACGTCTAACTTAGCTGCACTAATAGTTAAGTTATTTTTTACTAGTTTTCATTTTGACAATACTTAATCTCACAATCAATATAATGTTATAAACCTTCTTAACTTTATATTTTCGATTTACGAGTTACCAACTTAATACTTGGATCGCTACATAACGTTCAGTTCCAACTATCAGAGAGCAGATATAAGAGCGACTCCCCAAGCCTCTTCAGATGACGAGTAACCATGTAATTTATTCAAGTACGTGTAGTAACAAGTAACACTTTTTTTTATTTGTAACCTAATTGCCTCTTTTTTAGTAAATACCTAATGGTTACTTGGAAGTTATAAGAGTCGAGGGGCACGAAAGGGAAGCAGTGGTTGGTAAGGGAGTGAGACAGGGTTGTAGTCTGTCCCCGATGTTAGTCAATCTGTATATTGATCAAGCAGTAAAGGAAATAAAAGAAAAATTCGCAGTAGGGTGGAGAAGAAATAAAAACTTTGAGGTTGGCTGATGATATTGTTGGTCTGTCAGAGACAGCAAAGGACCTGGAAGAGCAGTTGAACGAAATGGACAGTGTCTTGAAAGGAGGTTATAAGATGAACATCAACAAAAGCAAAACGAGGATAATGGAATGTAGCCGCATTAAATCGGGTGATGCTGCCGGAATTAGATTAGGAAATGAGACACTTAAAGTAGTAAAGGAGTTTTGCTATTTGAGGAGCAAAATAACTGATGATGGCCGAAGTAGAGAGGAAATAAAATGTAGACGGCAATGGCAAGGAAGGCGTTTCTGAAGGAGAGAAATTTGTTAACATCGAGTTTAGATTTAAGTGTCAGGAAGTCGTTTCTGAAAGTATTTGCGTGGAGTGTAGGTAGCCATGTATGGAAGTGAAACGTGGACGATAAATAGTTTAGACAAGAAGAGAATAGAAGCTTTCGAAATGTGGTGCTACAGAAGAATGCTGAAGATTAGGTGGGTAGATCACATAACTAATCAGGAGGTATTGAATAGAATTGAAGAGAAATTAGTGGCACAACGTGACTAGAAGAAGGGATCGATTGGTAGGGCATATTCTGAGGCATCAAGGGATCACCAATTTAGTATTGGAGGGCAGCTTGGAGGGTAAAAATCGTAGAGGGAGACCAAGGAATGAGTACACTAAACAGATTCAGAAGGATGTAGGTTGCAGTAGGTACTGGGAGATGAAGCTTGCACAGCATAGAGTAGCATGGAGAGCTGCATCAAACCAGTCTCTGGACGAAGACCACAGCAAGCAACCTGGAAGTAAGCCGAAACTGGTGGTGATACTATATGTGTGACCTGAGAGAGAAATTTATATCCGGTCATATGGTCATCGTCAGCACAAACGTTTTTAACTTTAATTCCAGCTGCGGCCAGGCATTAGAAGCCAGTTCGGGCCATGTGCCACTAGGCATTAATGTTAATTTTACGCAAGACGTTCTGGTCAGATAGCCTGGGGGCCGAGGCGCGTAGAACCGCAAATGCCGCAACGAAGTGTCACCAGTGGTGAAGTAACATTTTATAACTCAGAACACATGCGTGCTAACGAGATACTCACACTTTGCAAATTTAGCCTGGCCAAGCAACCTGTGCTTGGATCGAAACTACTTGTCCCCATCCACTATAACCATGTCAGAAGTGCAGCTTTGTGTAAATAATAGGGGCTAGTGGCTCAAGGCATTCAGTCGTGCCACCGTTGTGTCTGCATCTTGAACTGGAGATACCATGGCTACCGTTGGGTTCTGAAAATCGGCTGGTAAGTTGTCCACCGATTAACTCATTGAATTCCAGCATAAGGTCATACAAGTGGCGTGATGGCTCTGAAACTTAGGGCAACCTCATCGACGTGGAGAGCTGGTGTTCTGTCACCCTCCGCCCTTTTCAGAACTTCAGCGAATGGACTGCAAACTGTCTACGATTGAGCTGAGGGAGGCACTCTCTCGCGGTCTACTAGCCACCTAGAAGACATTGGCCACCGTCCCGGTCTACCCCGGGGAGTGACCGGGCCATTGCTGATCCACATCGGGACATCTAATGTCGGCTATTTCACCCAAGTGCACGACAAGGGAACAATAAATAAGTGTGGGGGTGACCAGCAGGCACCACGACAGCTGAAGCTCGTGACTTAGGACAATGGAAGTCAGCGCATTCTGTAATCGGCTGTGTTTGCATACACCAGTGTGGCACTGACGCAGCCAGAGTGCTGTATAAGATTGCTCGTCTAAACATCTCTCAATACTACCAGTGGTTAACTACACGCTCCAGCGTGAATCTGCCTCTCCCTCATCATTTCTCTTATTCTTTATGTGTAGCATCCTGGAGTAGGTCGGGTCGTTATAGTTGGTGTCATTAAGTTGTCTTTACACTTCCCGACGTGACATGTTGTGTAGAGAAGTGTTCATCCAAACGTATAAGATTTGGTGAGAGAACTAATTCGGTACTTTGCTAATTATGTATGAACAGTGGTGTTTGGCATATCTCCAGGCAAGCAGTATCGACTCAGCACAATAGGATGCCGTGAGTCTCACTTTGTTTATGTTTGATGCAATATCTGTAATCAGGTATTAGATTTAATTTGGGAGTGTTGGATAAATTATTTTTACGTTTGCGAAGCCACATGCCTCCATGGTTTTATATTGTTGTTTAAGGGCAATGGTAGACCTGATGATTTAGTACCAGTAAGGTCTCAGTTTTACAGTCTTGCCGGACACGAATTGGTCGTGTAAGAAGGCTATAGAAGCCACGTGTTTCACTTGTAGACGTGTTTCCCATTTGGACGGCGTTTTTTCAGAGTGTAGGTTGCCGATGATACGCTGGAAAAAGTAATTAATAAGAATTTGTCAGTATTGAGAGCATTAGTTAGTTATTTGTATTTTTGGCATTAATTATGGTACGAAAAATGGTAGAAACGCGTGCTGCTACTGGTACAGAGTCTGTTGCTGCTTCAACAGTGGAAGTTCTTGTTTTAACAAATGGAAGTTCTCGCCAAGAGCAGGATCAAAAGGAATTACATAGCAGATTTGAGGTTCTAAAAGCTGTTCAGGTTCAATCATGAGGGGAAAATAAGGCACAGTTGGAGGCGGCTCCTTCTTGTTATCCGGCTGTAGCCGCACTATTCAGTCACTTTTCGGGGAAAACAACTGAAGATGTTTCAGTATGTTAAAACAACAGCTGCAGTGAGTGGTTGGTCAGACGAAGTAACCCTTCATGTAGCGAACTTGTATTTGACAAGGAAACCCAAGACATATGTGTTGTATCACGATGTGTTGTATCATGACACTTCAAGAAAGCACAGTCGTCTCAGCAGTTGTCTTCTGGACTACGCCAGGGTTACATAAACCAAAATATCACACAGTTTTTCCGCCAGAAGCTCAGTACTTTGGCTTTGAAACGTAATAAGTAATTTTTCGGACAGGATTCGCAAAGTTAGTGCATCGACGTATGTACCTCTCCAGAATGCAGAGGGCAATAGTGTGTTAGTTGAGGAAACAGAAAACATAGTGTCTGACGTTACTCACAGAAATGTCACGAAGAGTGAGCATTGAGAATTTTAGTGATTTAACAAGAGTTCTTAGAACTGCAACGCTATTGGAGGAGATAGATGGGTAGATCAACATGTATTCGCTTCAGAAGGCAAATAATGCAGGTGTGAATGTGAAACCCACAATTTATGCAGAAACAGTGTAGGCAACCCAGTGTTACTCATGTGAGGAAGTGGCCCTGGAGCATTGGACTGTCGGAATAGGAAGAATGGGAAGCACTGTAGGGAGAAGCGGACATTAAACTGAAACGGGATTCTTTTGAATGGCGGAAGGCAGCCCCGATAGACCGCAAAAACTGCACAGGTCAGTGCATGGATGGAATTCTGCTTAATGGACTTAGTGACTGGCGTGGAACAGAGGTTTGTTGTGGATTCTGGGGCACACATGTACATTATCAGCCACGTTATGTGTCTTTAACGCAGTGGTTTCCATTGCCTTCTGCATCCTCATGCCGCTGGTCATTGCTGATTCTTCCGCCACTACAAGGACAAAAGAGTGCCCTGAACTTCTGTCGCTCGTCCGCCCTCTTTAACAAGCCACTGGCAGAATGAGGGTGACTTCTTATGCCGGAAGTCTTCAGCCGCCAATGCCGATTGTTAATAAAAATTTATGCTGTGGCGGGTTTCGAACCCAGGACGTTTGCATTACTCATCAAAGACGCTACGCTCTTCTTTCTTCTTTTATTTTGGCGGAAAATAGACCAGGTCGTGAGGTGGCGGAAGGAAGACGGCAGGAGCGAACCGAGGCTTAGCCACTATGTCTCCTCCCATTCCTGGTGATGTGGTACAAGGGACACAATGGATTTATTGTTTTGAATGCTTTTCTGTTTACTTCCATTTATTTTTATTTGGGTTCCCGGGTTCGATTCCCGGCGGGGTCAGGGATTTTCTCTGCCTCGTGATGGCTGGGTGTTGTGTGCTGTCCTTAGGTTAGTTAGGTTTAAGTAGTTCTAAGTTCTAGGGGACTTATGACCACAGCAGTTGAGTCCCATAGTGCTCAGAGCCATTTGAACCATTTTGAACCTATTTGTTTACTTTTTTGTTATTTTATTTAATTAATTAGTTTTGTTTTTAACAACGTTGGTAGTTAAGATGTTGCATAAAACTCATTGGCCGTTACAGCTGTTTCACTTTCGGCTAGATAAGCTTTCGAATATTGGCACGATTTTCATCGACTCAGTATGATTGAATCTTGGAATAGAGGAATGTGCCTCCTCTACAGGTGCGTCCGGGCTCACTATTGGTGGACTCTCGTCACGTGAGGATTGATTATAATGATGTAACGCCAACAGTTCGCAAAATCTGAAATTTAAAGGGCAGATGTAATGCTGTATTCGGTCTCGCTTCCACTTCCACTTCATGATTCTGGCCCAAAGGTGCAGGAGGGATGAAGGAACTGTACTTACATTAGTATAAATTGCCTGTTTGCGAATACTTCCGATCACCTGACGCCACATCACCAGTAGTGAGTCAGAGTGACACCCTATAAAAGGCACTCATCGATTCCGGCAATCGTGATGTGATGAAAACGGTAACAGTCCTCGATAGCTCGTTTCTACTCAAATGACACACAAGTTAAACAGAACTTTCTCTCTTAAGGAAGCCTCCGTGAAAAACTTTTGTACTGCGCTATAATTCTACTGAATTGCATCGTTACAGGACAACCACGCAGTTATCCAACCACGTGGACACCCATACACCTGTCCTGTGTACAATTCATCGTTTGTCACAGGAAAAGAAGGTCGGTCATGGTTACACCACCAGGTGCACTCAGGTGGAGGACTTTGCTCTTCCTGGGTCGTCTCAGCTTACTTTGCCAAGTGATAGAAGAAGGCGTAAACTGTAGGGGAACACAGATGTTGGAATAACTCAAGTGACTGCTACTCTGTAAAGAAGAAGTTGGGATAGGAGAGGAAGTTGTGGCGTGTCCCACCAAACCAGTCACAAGAGTGATGACTTCCCTTCCTCAACTATCCCTCCCCACTCCATCAAAAAAAAAACTTTTCGTCAGTGATGAGCTCATTCTGCTCTGTATACTGAGAATTTATTACTAACTACGTTGTACCCATAGACAAGATGAAGCACTTGTTTTTGTCATACTCATAATTTTTATCTGAAAATAAATAGTAGCATCTACAGGTACTGCTCTCTATCGAACGACGAAACTGTAGCTTCCTTCTCACACAGTACAGATCAAAAACTGTCGCACTTTTTTTCTGTAACTAACACTGTTTTCATTAATTCTCTATCAAAAATTTTCTTGACTGTTAGGTCCCATACCGTATTTTAAACCACTCACAACACAAATACTATAAAGAACGAATCACAAAACGTGAAATGCTCACCTAGATGAAAGGGAGGACACACGTTCCAAATGTGCACAGGATACAGACATGAATGAGTAATATAATAATATTTTGAAGGAAATACTTGGCCCAGTACACTGTGTCCGTCACCTATGTACGAAGTCAAAGTACAATAAGCAATCGCTCGAAATTTAGAGCGGACTTCAATGCGAGATGGTTATAACAGTTTCCACAACGAAACTTTGTCTGGAAACATGGCAGAAAATCCAAAGAGATTCTGGTCGTGTGTGAAGTATGTTAGCGGCAAGAAACAATCAATGCCTACTCTGCGCAATAGCAGTGGAGATACTATCGAAGACAGTGCTGGCAAAGCAGAGTTGCTAAACACAGCCTTCCGAAATGCCTTCACAAAAGAAGACGAAGTAAATATTCCAGAATTCGAATCGAGAACAGCTGCCAACACGAGTAACGTAGAAGAAAATATCCTTGGGGTAGTGAAGGAAGCCGGCCGTTGTGGCCGAGCGGTTCTAGGCACTTCAGTCTGGAACCGCGCGACCACTACGGTCGCAGGTTCGAATCCTGCCTCCGGCATGGATATGTATGATGTCCTTAGGTTAGTTAGGTTTAAGCAGATGTAAGTTCTAGGGGACTGATGACCTCCGTGCTCAGAGCCATTTGAACCATTTTTAGTGAAGCACTTAATAAAAGCAAATCTTCTGGTCCAGACTGCACACCAATTAGGTTCGTTTCGGAGTATGCTGATGTATTAGCTCCATACTTAACAATCATATACAATCGTTCGCTCGACGAAAGATCCGTACCCAAAGACTGGAAAGTTACACAGGTGCCGGCCGGTGTGGCCGTGCGGTTAAAGGCGCTTCAGTCTGGAACCGCGTGACCGCTACGGTCGCAGGTTCGAATCCTGCCTCGGGCATGGATGTGTGTGATGTCCTTAGGTTAGTTAGGTTTAATTAGTTCTAAGTTCTAGGCGACTGATGACCTCAGAAGTTAAGTCGCATAGTGCTCAGAGCCATTTGAACCATTTTTGAGTTACACAGGTCACACCAATATTCAAGAATAGTAGTAGGAGTAATTCACTAGATTATATGCCGATATCGTTAACGTCGATATGCAGCAGTATTTTGGAACATATATTAAGTTCGAACATTATGAATTACCTCGAAGAAACCGTGTATTGACAGACAGCCAACATGGGTTTAGAAAACATCGTTTCTGTGAAACACAACTATCCCTTTATTCACATGAAGTGTTGAGTGCTGTTGACAAGGGATTTCAGATCGATTCCGTATTTCTTTATTACCGGAAGGCTTTTGGCACTGTAGCACACAAGCGGCTCGTAGTGAAATTGCGTGACTATGGAATATCGTCTCAGTGACTGGATTTGTGATTTACTGTCAGAGGGGTCACAGTTCGTAGTAATTGAAGGAAAGTCATCGAGTAAAACAGAAGTGATTTCAGGCGTTCCCAAGGTAGTGTTATAGGCCCTTTGCTGTTCCTTATCTATATAAACGATTTGGGAGACAATCTGAGCAGCCGTATTCGGTTGTTTGCAGACGACGCTGCCGTTTATCGACTATTAAAGACACCAGAAGATCAAAACAAATTGCAAAACGATTTAGAAAAGATATCTGAATGGTGTAAAAAGTGGCAGTTGACCTTAAATAACGAAAAGTGTGAGGTCATCCACATGAGTGCTAAAAGGAACTCGTTAAACTTCGGTTACACGATAAATCAGTCTAATCTAAAAGCCGTAAATTCAACAAAATACCTAGGTATTACAATTACGAACAACTTAAATTGGAAGGAACACGTAGAAAATGTTGTATGGAAGGCTAACCAAAGACTGCGTTTTATTGGCGGGACACTTAGAAAATGTAATAGATCTACTAAGGAGACTGCCTACACTACGCTTGCTCATACTCTTTTAGAATACTGTTGTGCGGTGTGGGATTCTTACCAGATAGGACTGACGGAGTACATCGAAAAAGTTCAAAGAAAGGCAGCACGTTTTGTATTATCGCGAAATATGGGAGAGAATGTCACAGAAATGATACAGGATTTGGGATGGGCATAGTTAAAAGATAGACGTTTTTCGTTGCGACGGAATCTTCTCACGAAATTCCAATCACCAACTTTCTCCTCCGAATGCGAAAATATTTTGTTGACACCGACCTGCATAGAGAGGAACGATTACCGCGATAAAATAGGTACATCAGAGCTCGCACTGAAAGATATAGGTGCTCATCCTTTCTGCGTGCTATACGAGAATAGAATAATAGAGAATTGTGGAGGTGGTTCGATGAACCCCCTGCCAGGCACTTAAATATGATTTGCAGAGTATACCTGTAGACGTATATGTAGATGTAGATGCAGATAACCATTAACGGACCGCAGGTGGCAGCGTTAGCAGTGGAGGGTATATAAAGCGTGTCGGGGGACAAGGAAAACAGTGCTATCGTGTCGTAATGCGGAAACCAAGCGATTTATCTGATGTTGAAAGGAGATCATCATTGTCTTTCGGGCCAACGGTGGAAGAATTTCCGGAATGGCTAAGTTTGGATTGTTTGTCTGCCGCCGTGCTAAAAAATGGTTCAAATGGCTCTGAGCACTATGGGACTCAACTGCTGTGGTCATAAGTCCCCTAGAACTTAGAACTACTTAAACCTAACTAACCTAAGGACGTCACACACATCCATGCCCGAGGCAGTATTCGAACCTGCGACCGTAGCGGTCGTGCTGGTCCAGACTGTAGCGCCCTTAACCGCTCGGCCACTCCGGCCGGCCCGTGCTAAAAGTATACCGTGCATGGCAAAATGGCGCTATCCGAAACCGGCACCGAGGGAACAGTAGTGCACCTCTAGCCATAAGTCACATGGGTGAACGACCGGCTGCGGAGGTGTGTACGGGCGAACAGACGCGCAAATGTTAGGGTTCAAATAGTTCAAATGGCTCTGAGCACTATGGGACTTAACATCTATGGTCATCAGTCCCCTAGAACTTAGAACTACTTAAACCTAGCTAAGGACATCACACAACACACAGTCATCACGAGGCAGAGAAAATCCCTGACCCCGCCGGGAATCGAACCCGGGAACCCGGGCGCGGGAAGCGAGAACGCTACCGCACGACCACGAGCTGCGGACAAATGTTAGGGAACTGATAGCTTCTCAACGACCGTTCAGCGGACGTTGCTGCGTATGGACCTCCACAGCAGACGCCTGTTTGATGTACTCATGCTGACTGCTGCTCATTGGCGAAGAAGGCTGCAATTGTCACGCCAGTAACACAACTGGACCTCCCTTGTGTGGTGACAGGTGATTTTTTCTGATGAATCACGTTTTATGCTACGTGGGACGGACGTCCGTCGTAATGTTGGCGGGGTCCATGCCGGAGGAGGGAGGGTTATGATCTGGGAAATGTTTTCGTGGCATTCCCTGGGTGGTCCCTCAATTCTGAAGACCAATCGATCAACACAAATAATCATCTACCCTTGGGGACCATGTGCACCGCTACAGAAAGTTTGCCATCTGCCAGCAGGACAGTGCAACGGGTCAGACAATGCTCAGTGTACGATCGTGGCTCAAAGAGTGCCAGGATAATCAACCGCCATCCCCTGGGCACCAAACTCCACGGGTTGAAGCCCAGTCGATAATCTGAGGGACCACCTCGATCGGGCTGTTTCCACCACGGATCCTCAGCCGCGAAACATAGCGCATCTGGTCATGGCATAAGGTGGTTACTTAGACTAGTCAGGTGGTTAATATGATTGGATAATGTAATACAGCATAAACGACGATACCTATGTGCGAATATCAGGGCTTTTTATGCAGTTGATCATACCACTCGTCACTGTCAGGAAGTCTGTGAAAGGACTCTTGTAGGCAAGTATGGAACAAAACAATATAACAATATAACTCTCTGTAGTTCCGTACCCCTGTCACTACATCACGATGAAGATTTGTGCTACTTGTGGAGAGTGTCTTCCTTGCCCCATTCGGATGCGATTCCGGGTAGTCCAGACTACCTGAGGTGAAATGTATGGTGTATCTCCTGGCAGGGCAGTTTCAGGAGTTGTGGTGGGCAGTTTTGTTGGCAGCTGTGTTTCCATTCATTTTAGTGAGATTCGTGCCTGCAATAAGAGTGGGATAGCTTGGTCTCAATCATTTTCGTTCCACAGGCAATAACCGTTCAGTCTTGGAAGGATGGACTTTATTAACAGTCTTCTTATATTCACGTACCAGCGCACTCTTTCGTCTGATATCAGGAGTTGGAATGTGGCTCAAGATTGGTTGGCAGTGTCTGGGGGAAGATCGTTCTGATTCACTAACAACGCACATGGATTCATTAAGTTGTACATCTATGATTTTTCACATGTGAGCTAATGAACCAGACAGACGCACAGTACTCTGCTACTGAGTATACTAGTCCGAATACTGCTCCTTGAAGAGTGTCTAGTGACGATCCCTAACTAATGCCTCAGAGCTTATACAGACTTATTTCTGCTTTTCGGCTTTGAAGATGTTAGAGTCAAGCGCTCCTTAACACTTTGCCGTCCGCACATCTCGTACAGATTCATTCGCTTGGCGCCGGCAGCACTAACTCGGATTACTTTGCTTGTCGCCGGCCGCTTGTCACCTTTCCGTTGATGACAGGCTTCAAACACATTGACTTTTGCGCGCTTTAATTTTCCAGAAAACCTCTACTTCGCCGTTCAGCTCCACAAACTCGAATTTTCTTTTCAAGTAACTTCTCTGCAAGTTCTACACTGTTATAATAACTATCCATGCAGAGGTGATGCCACTTTCCATCACAAGGTGTCAATAGTTCCATCACTGCATTTGCTAAAGACTGTCCAGCGCCGGAATAAATTTTGAATGAGGAAATGTATCCCGTACTCGAATCACACAGCATCCGAATGAGTCTGTCGTATTTCGTAGTCTTCGACGGATTGTAAACATTAAAATTTAACCGTCGACGCCACGGTATCATTCGTTCATCAATTGAGATGTTTTGACTTAGAGTAAACGTTACTTTAAACATTTTGGTAAAATAATTACGAATTGAACTTTGACAAGCCGGTCGGCATTATCCAGTTTATTGCTGCTGTCGGAAAAATGGAAAAATGATAATATTTGTCTGAATCGGTTGCGGGACATCGTTTTGCGTAACATCGGTGTGTCTATCAACTGAGTCTTTGACCAATAAGCATTGATCCTTGCTTTTCTTGCAGTTCCCATAAGGATACCAAGCCCACACCATTTTCTAAGTTCGGGTCCCGTAACGCCGACCAATTTGGCATTTTTTAAATCCTGTTTCCTTCTATCGAATGAGTCTGTCGTATTTCGTAGTCTTCGACGGATTGTAAACATTAAAATTTAACCGTCGACGCCACGGTATCATTCGTTCATCAATTGAGATGTTTTGACTTAGAGTAAACGTTACTTTAAACATTTTGGTAAAATAATTACGAATTGAACTTTGACAAGCCGGTCGGCATTATCCAGTTTATTGCTGCTGTCGGAAAAATGTAAATATGATAATATTTGTCTGAATCGGTTGCGGGACATCGTTTTGCGTAACATCAGTGTGTCTATCAACTGAGTCTTTGACCAATAAGCATTGATCCTTGCTTTTCTTGCAGTTCCCATAAGGATACCAAGCCCACACCATTTTCTAAGTTCGGGTCCCGTAACGCCGACCAATTTGGCATTTTTTAAATCCTGTTTCCTTCTATCGAATGAGTCTGTCGTATTTCGTAGTCTTCGACGGATTGTAAACATTAAAATTTAACCGTCGACGCCACGGTATCATTCGTTCATCAATTGAGATGTTTTGACTTAGAGTAAACGTTACTTTAAACATTTTGGTAAAATAATTACGAATTGAACTTTGACAAGCCGGTCGGCATTATCCAGTTTATTGCTGCTGTCGGAAAAATGTAAATATGATAATATTTGTCTGAATCGGTTGCGGGACATCGTTTTGCGTAACATCAGTGTGTCTATCAACTGAGTCTTTGACCAATAAGCATTGATCCTTGCTTTTCTTGCAGTTCCCATAAGGATACCAAGCCCACACCATTTTCTAAGTTCGGGTCCCGTAACGCCGACCAATTTGGCATTTTTTAAATCCTGTTTCCTTCTATTGCAATTTTGACAGTAATACTTTTTGGTTTCATTGCTAATATATTCAAATAGATCGTTCCCAATATATAATTGTACGATATCCTCGACGCTCTGTGTATCTTTGGGAAATATGTTTGGACCCGGGGATCCTTCGGGGATCCTCGGTAAATCAAAGTCTGACCACTGTGCACTGTCTTCTTGGTATGATTCAGCCGAATCAGTTGGCAACCGTAGCGTTCGCCGAATTCTTCTTGGACGTATTACACTATCTTCCTACGATTCTGCTTCACTTTCATTTTTCTGATATCCAATGTCTTCTTCCCTATCGGCCATGTCGTCCGGAACGTCAGACAAGACGTCCGCGCATTCATCGTAAATAGTCCTATTGTCTCTTTCGTCCGCCATGATGAAAGGGCACAAGTACTTATAAAAACAAAACACTTGTTGACTTGTTACCTAAACAAAACACCAGCAGAATGCAAAAGACACTAACGTGCTGTCGCCGGGCACTGCGCGATACTATGCTCACAACGCCACTGCGGTGTCGCCGGCTACTGAGCGATACTGTGCACACGACACAACTGACGTGTTGCGGCTGTTGACCGCTATTTCGAGCACGACACCACTTGGTGTCGCCGGACGGCATAATGTTAACAGAAAGTGTTCTGTACAAAGTGGGCCTACGGTATTGTGGATGCATGTTATGACGAAGTCTCTCTACACAAAATAGACGTATCCTCTGAATGGTGCTAAAGAACGTCCAGTTCGAGGCAAGTATCTAAACCTGAGAAGCAGAGGCAGACAGATAATCTCAAAGGTCTCCTGGCTACAATGAATTTGGCGCGACACATACACCCACGCGGTTCTTTTCAGAATCTTCCAGCTATAAACTGTAGACCTGTTACCGAAATCTGTCAGTTCAATATAGAAGACATAAGTAAGTCATATATCAGAATCAGAGATCAGTTTAACACTACAGTGGATGGATCTCTAACTAAATTGTATCACAGCTTCAGGCACATATCCCTCATCTAGAATCACCAAGTGGATGTCTCGCGCACTAATGCAACTCACATTTTCCGTCTACATCTACATCTACATCTACATGATTACTCTGCAATTCACATTTAAGTGCTTAGCAGAGGGTTCATCGGACCACAATCATACTATCTCTCTACCATTCCACTCCCGAACAGCGCGCGGGAAAAACGAACACCTAAACCTTTCTGTTCGAGCTCTGATTTCTCTTATTTTACTTTGATGACCATTCCTACCTATGTAGATTGGGCTCAACAAAATATTTTCGCATTCGGAAGAGAAAGTTGGTGACTGAAATTTCGTAAATAGATCTCGCCGCGACGAAAAACGTCTTTGCTTTAATGACTTCCATCCCAATTCGCATATCATATCTGCCACACTCTCTCCCCTATTACGTGATAATACAAAACGAGCTGCCCTTTTTTGCACCCTTTCGATGTCCTCCGTCAATCCCACCTGTTAAGGATCCCACACCGCGCAGCAATATTCCAACAGAGGACGAACGAGTGTAGTGTAAGCTGTCTCTTTAGTGGACTTGTTGCATCTTCTAAGTGTCCTGCCAATGAAACGCAACCTTGGGCTCGCCTTCCCCACAATATTATCTATGTGGTCTTTCCAACTCAAGTTGTTCGTAATTTTTACACGCAGGTACCTAGCTGAATTGACAGCCTTGAGAATTGTACTATTTATCGAGTAATCGAATTCCAACGGATTTCTTTTGGAACTCGTGTGGACTGCCACCTGCCACACCATACAGCAATCTTTTCTAAATCGCTTTGCAACTGATACTGGTCTTCGGATGACCTTATTGGACGGTAAATTACAGCATCATCTGCGAAGAGAACTGCTCAGATTGTCACCCAGGTCATTTATATAGATCAGGAACAGCACAGGTCCCAGGACGCTTCCCTGGGGAACACCTGATATCACTTCAGTTTCACTCGATGATTTGCCGTCTATTACTACGAACTGCGACCTTCCTGACAGGAAATCACGAATCCAGTGGCACAACTGAGACGATACCCGGTAGGCCTGCAGCTTGATTAGAAGTCGTTTGTGAGGAACGGTGTCAGAAGCTTTCCGGAAATCTAGAAATACGGAATCAACTTGAGATCCCCTGTCGATAGCGGCCATTACTTCGTGCGAATAAAGAGCTAGCTGCGTTGCACAAGAACGATGTTTTCTGAAACCATGCTGATTACGTATCAATAGATCGTTCCCTTCGAGGTGATTCATAATGTTTGAATACAACATATGCTCCAAAACCCTACTGCAAACCGACGTCAATGATATAGATCTGTAGTTCGATGGATTACTCCTACTACCCTTCTTAAACACTGGTGCGACCTGCGCAATTTTCCAATCTGTAGGTACAGATCTATCGGTGAACGAGCGGTTGTATATGATTGCTAAGTAGGGAGCTATTGTATCACCGTAATCTGAAAGGAACCTAATCGGTATACAATCTGGACCTTCGCAACCCCTAAGGTATCTGCTTCTAAGAAACTCATGCTAGCAGCTATTCGTGTTTCAAATTCTGGAATATTCCATTCGTCTTCCCTGGTGAAGGAATTTCGTAAAACTGCGTTCAATACCTCCGCTTTAGCGGCACAGTCGTCGGTAACAGTACCATCGGCACTGCGCAGCGAAGGTACTGACTGCGTCTTGCCACTAGAGATGGGCAAAACTGTTCTTTTCAGAGATTGGATCAGAACTGTTCACTCCCTGAAATGAATTAGCTCTTTTTCATGACTCACCACTCATTTACAATAGAAAATAAATGGAAGGCACATTGCCCTTTAAACTTGGTTTATTCCAGTACTATACCTGTATTTTGATCTTATTTGATCCTATTTTGAAGTAACACAGATAATGAGTAAGAATTTTGTATTGTTTATTGAAATTTCCACGATATGACAAAGTTTTTGATTATTGATTTATTTTGCACTATCGTGGTTTTTTGGGTGATCGTAAAATGTTGCAACTTGAGATTTACATTAACAATATATTTGGCTATAATGTATTAAAATTTCATTAACCTCATACAAATACATCGCAAGCCATATATTTTTAAAGTGAACGTTTCATTCCGAAGACGCCTAAAATCGCAAAATCCGTACCAGAATAAGAAAAAAATATATAAATTTGACTGTAAAACGAAAGTGCTGCATATAGCCTTACGCAGAATAAAACAAGGAAAATATTGGTGTATCACATTTTGCGATACGTTTATCGGTTCGCTCGTAATTAAAGCGTAAATTCGAGTGTCCATAATAAAAATCCTATGGTAAGAGGAGTCATCAGGAACCTAATCTAATCAGTTTAAACAAATAAAAATAAAATAAAAACGATTGATGTATACATAACATAATAATGTAATATACATAGCGGTATTACTACGAAGAACAATATCCAGTGGGGACGAACTCCGATGCAGAGGCGCTGAGTTGAGCAGGTCGAGCCGCGAGCTGTATTACTGCATGAGCTGAGACCGCAGAGACCAGAGTGACACCTGAGTAGCTTTGCTCAACGCTCTGGCTAGAGTCGAGACGGTGGGGTGAGCGTTGAGCGGGCGAGTTCCGAGGGTGGGGGGAGCGGTGAACTCACCCGCTCCGAGACAAATCGTCCGTTCCCTTGCGAGCAGGTTTTTGCAAGTAGTTCCTATGTTATCCGCTAGGTGGCTCTCTGTCCTGTTGCTCGCATCAACTGCCCAGAGGGCAGGACGTGCGACTGAAACGATCGCCGACAGAGTGCGATGCAAAGTTAAGCTGCGCCAGACACTGCACGCGGCAGACGACGCACAGAGACGGCACGGCATATGTGAAACACAAAATCCAATGGGGCACTGCACAATGCAGGCAGCCAAGGTAGAAGCAGGGCAGAGGCCGGCGCTGGCTGTGTTGTGTGGCGTGCACTGTGCTCTGACCAGCAGAGGCGCTGCTGATATGCTCCGTCTCTCTCTCTCTCTCTCTCTCTCTCTCTCTCTCTGCCGTGGGAAACGTTTGGAGCTACCGTTCTTTTTTTCTGAATCACTGATTGTTCACTCCTTTGAAAGATTCAACTCTATGAATTAGTTCAAGAGCGGATCCCCCATCTCTACTTGCCACTTGTGTACTTTACATACGACCAGAATTTCTTCGGATTTTCTACCAAATTTCGAGACAATGTTTCGTTGTGGAACCTATTAGAGGCATCTCGCATTGAAGTACGTGCCAAATTTCGTCGAGGGTGCTGCAGAGGTATAAATGTCGATGCGGCGTCGCGGGGAGTTAATGTATCCTTAATGGATCGTACGTCTGAGGAACTGCTAGTGCCCTTTGTGTGGTGGCTTTCAGCCCAGCTGATGACGGCTGACAGCGTCGGTCGTAAAGCTTTAGATAACGCCGCGGCAGGGGAGCGCCTGCGGCAGCCCGCATAAAGTGTCTGAACGGGGATTCCCCTGACCATCGCCGGTTTCCGTTTCCGGCAATCAGCTGGTCGTTAGCGGGCGCGGCGCCCCCAGTGATGGATCACCGTCCGCCATTGGCCAGGCGGCTGCCACGCAGCCTGTCCGCTCTCTGATTGATGGTGCCATCACACACACACATTCCTACGTTTGTTTTCAACTGGCGAGCACTGACATTTCTACCCTGTCCTCCAATGGTGGGCGTTGAGTGACAAATTAGCCAATGCTCGGCAGCTGGAGCCACCCAGTTAAAATCAGACAGTCGCAACCAGGAGTATGTGAAGTCGCCTCCAGTGTTGCAATGCAGCATCTCCTGCCTCCTGGCTCTATCGTTAAGGTCTGGTAGGGTATGGCTGCAGAGCCTAACTTGCAGGAAATTGTAATATGTTTTCTCCAAAGCAGCGGTGAGCGCAGACTCACGAATGCTTATGCAACAGAACATTCTATATTAGGTGAGAATGTTGCTCCTTGAAACACTCTTTGGACGTTCTCCTCTAGGCAAAGCTGTGACAGAGGTTTAATGTATTTTCTTACTCCGTTTAGAGATCATAACATTCACCCTGTGCTGCAGTCGTTTTATAAAATTACAAAAATTACTCTGGAAAAGTATTCTTCCAATTGTGAAAAATGGTTAAAATGTGCAATACAGTCATTTATCCAGAAACAAATGTTGTTTTCAAATTGAAAAGTTTTGCAGTAGATAAAATCGAATCACTATTTATTTAATAGCCTATGTGTTACATTATTACTCTGTAAAACATCAATAACCAATGTTGTTGTTGTGGTCTTCAGTCCTGAGACTGATTTGATGCAGCTCTCCATGCTACTCTATCCTGTGCAAGCTTTTTCATCTCCCAGTACCTACTGCAACCTACATCCTTCTGAGTCTGCTTAGTGTATGCATCTCTTGGTCTCCCCCTACGATTTTTACCCTCCATGCTGCCCTGCAATACTAAATTGGTGATCCCTTGATGCCTCAGAACATGTCCTACCAACCGATCCCTTCTTCTGGTCAAGTTGCGCCACAAACTTCTCTTCTCCCCAATCCTATTCAATACTTCCTCATTAGTTATGTGATCTACCCATCTAATCTTCAGCATTCTTCTGTAGCACCACATTTCGAAAGCTTCTATTCCCTTCTTGTCCAAACTATTTATCGTCCATGTTTCACTTCCATACATGGCTACACTCCATACAAATACTTTCAGAAATGACTTCCTGACACTTAAATCTATACTCGATGTTAACAAATTTCTCTTCTTCAGAAACGCTTTCCTTGCCATTGCCAGTCGGGGAGAGGCTACAACTCTGTCTTACTCCCTTCCCAACCACTGCTTCCCTTTCATGTCCCTCGAATCGTATAACTGCCATCTGGTTTCTGTACAAATTGTAAATAGCCTTTCGCTCCTTGTATTTTACCCCTGCCACCTTTAGAATTTGAAAGAGAGTATTCCAGTCAACATTGTCAAAAGCTTTCTCTAAATCTACAAATGCTAGAAACGTAGGTTTGCCTTTCCTTAATCATTCTTCTAAGATAAGTCGTAAGGTCAGTATTGCCTCACGTGTTCGAGTGTTTCTACGGAATCCAAACTGATCTTCCCCGAGGTTGGCTTCTACTAGTTTTTCCATTCGTCTGTAAAGAATTCGTGTTAGTATTTTGCAGCTGTGACTTACTAAACTGATAGTTCGGTAATTTTCACATCTGTCAACACCTGCTTTCTTTGGGATTGGAATTATTATATTCTTCTTGAAGTCTGAGGGTATTTCACCTGTTTCATACATCTTGCTCACCAGATGGTAGAGTTTTGTCAGACCGGCTCTCCCATGGCCGTCAGTAGTTCCAATGGAATGTTGTCTACTCCGGGGGCCTTGTTTCAGTGCTCTGTCAAACTCTTCATGCAGTATCATATCTCCCATTTCATCTTCATCTACATCCTCTTCCATTTCCATAATATTGTCCTCAAGTACATCGCCCTTGTATAGACCCTCTATATACTCCCTCTACCTTTCTGCTTTCCCTTCTTTGCTTAGAACTGGGTTTCCATCTGAGCTCTTGATATTCATACAAGTCATTCTCTTATCTACAAAGGTCTCTTTAATTTTCCTGTAGGCAGTATCTATCTTACTCCTAGTGAGATAGGCCTCTACATCCTTACATTTGTCCTCTAGCCATCCCTGCTTAGCCATTTTGCGCTTCCTGTCGATCTCATTTTTGAGACGTTTGTATTCCTTTTTGCCTGCTTCATTTACTGCATTTTTATATTTTCTCCATTCATCAATTAAATTCAATATTTCTTCTGTTACCCAAGGATTTCTACTAGCCCTCGTCTTTTTACCTACTTGATTCTCTGCTGCCTTCGCTACTTCATCCTTCAAAGCTACCCATTCTTCTTCTACTGTAGTTCTTTCCCCCATTCCTGTCAATTGTTCCCTTATGCTCTCCCTGAAACTCTGTACAACCTCTCGTTCTTTCAGTTTATCCAGGTCCCATCTCCTTAAATTCCCACCTTTTTGCAGTTTCTTCAGTTTTAATCTACAGGTCATAACCAATAGACTATGGCCAGAGTCCACATCTACCCCTGGAAAGTCTTACAATTTAAAACCTGGTTCCTAAATCTCTGTCTTACCATTATATAATCTATCTGATACCTTTTAGTATCTCCAGGGTTCTTCCACGTATACAACCTTCTTTTATGATTCTTGAACCAAGTGTTAGCTATGATTATGCTGTGCTCTGTGCAAAATTCTACCAGGCGGCTTCCTCTTTCATTTCTTAACCCCAATCCATATTCACCTACTATGTTTCCTTCTCTGCCTTTTCCTACACTCGAATTCCAGTCACCCATGACTATTAAATTTTCGTCTCCCTTCACAATCTGAATAATTTCTTTTATTTCATCATACATTTCTTCAATTTCTTCGTAATCTGCAGAGCTAGTTGGCATATAAATTTGTAATACTGTAGTAGGTGTGGGCTTCGTATCTATCTTGGCCACAATAACGCGTTCACTATGCTGTTTGTAGTAGCTTACCCGCATTCCTGTTTTCCTATTCATTATTAAACCTACTCCTGCATTACCCCTATTTGATTTTGTGTTTATAACCCTGTAGTCACCTGACCACAAGTCTTGTTCCTCCTCCCACCGAACTTCACTAATTCCCACTATATCTAACTTGAACCTATCCATTTCCCTTTTTAAATTTTCTAACCTACCTGCCCGATTAAGGGACCTGACATTCCACGCTCCGATCCGTAGAATGCCAGTTTTCTTTCTCCTGATAACGACATCCTCTTGAGTAGTCCCCGCCCGGAGATCCGAATGGGGGACTATTTTACCTCCGGAATATTTTACCCAAGAGGACGCCATCATCATTTAATCATACAGTAAAGCTGCATGCCCTCGGGAAAAATTACGGCTGTAGTTTCCCCTTGCTTTCAGCCGTTCGCAGTACCAGCACAGCAAGGCCGTTTTGGTTATTGTTACAAGGCCAGATCAGTCAATCATCCAGACTGTTGCCCTTGCAACTACTGAAAAGGCTGCTGCCCCTCTTCAGGAACCACATGTTTGTCTGGCCTCTCAACAGATACCCCTCCGTTGTGGTTGCACCTACGGTACGGCTATCTGTATCGCTGAGGCACGTAAGCCTCCCCACCAACGGCAAGGTCCATGGTTCATGGGGGGGGGGGGGATAACCAATAACTGAAATAAAATCAAGAACAAATATTGTCTAAAACCAGTTAAAAGCTAAAAAAAGGAAGCTATCATCAGTTAACCTGAACTATTTTCAAGTCAGGAATAATTCTTACTTCACTTGCAAACATCACAAGGTCCATGGTATTAGAAGTTCTCCTGCTACAAGATAGTGTATGACCAAAAAGTATGGCTGTCCGCAAGCTGTTCAACTATTTTTAAAATTATACAGAATTGTACTCACCAGGAAAGTCTGCAACTGAAGACCATTCTCACTTACTTCGTGACTTCATACAGTTCTTCAATATTATGTCTCAGGAACTACCCATGGCTAATAGGCAGCAGGTGAGCTATGCTGAGACGGTGATGGCCGGTGTTATGCGACCATTTTTTTCCAAACTCTCCCGTAACTGATATAAGACCCGGAAGGAGAAGTCCAATCAAATTGCAATAAATTAATCTCTACTAGAAAATGAAATATGAATCATTACCAACGACTCCCAATACTTAACTACTCAGGTTACAATTTTATATTCTTGAACTGCATGTTCACCTAAATGAAGAGCCATTTAAAAAGTTTGAACTAACTCTAAGTGAGGGAACGCGCTGTAGGTGTCACAAAACTGACAAGGAACCAGTCACCAGCAGAATTCACGGAAGTGCCCCTCGCACACGTACATAGGATCATGTCAGACAATCAGGCTGGGCAGTGTTTTGACATAAAGCCGCATTGTTTCCCCAGGCTGTGCAGGGACAACAGTGACTTTCTAGCGTGCTGTGTGTGCCGTTTTTGACAGATTCCCTGAAGAATTACTATTGTGGAAAGAACCGCAGACAGGAAAAACGCCTGCCGGGGTGGCCGAGCGGTTCTAGGCGCTACAGTGTGGAACCGCGCGACCGCTACGGTAGCAGGTTCGAATCCTGCCTCGGGCATGGATGTGTGTGATCTCCTTAGGTTATTTTGGTTTAAGTAGTTCTAAGTTCTAGGGGACTGATGACTTCAGACGTTCTATAGTGCTCAGAGCCATTTCAACCAACAGTAGAAATTCGTCGAAAAACACGTGGTGTTAACATCTTAAAAGTGAAGTGGGAACAGAAAGGTTAGAGCTTCCTTGAAGACTGTGCGACACCGTCTCTGGTCTCAGATCCCGCCAAGACCAAATGTGTAGGGAAATGTAAAAACGTCTGCCATTGGTCAATCTAAATAATTTAGATGTGGAAGTACGGAATATTAAAGTGGTTACTGATATGCACCCTTTTTGGCCAGCACATGAACGTAGACAAAGAGACGGAGAAAGTAAGACAGTTTTGGAGCGCCAACTACAATAAATTTTGTACCTTGTTAACCATATGAAACAGAGCATCTGGAGGAGTCCAGCGCCTTGTAAGACAGTTTCTTACTGGCTGGCATTCACAATATTTGTCAATCAGCCATTGAAAAATACGTGACACAGAAAAGCGCAGAGAACAGTCTCCCTTGTAAGAAGCGCACTGCAGAAACTTACTTCTTACTTCGTCATCCTAATGGACAGTTTTTACTTCGAGGCAACTCCTCCAGGTTCCTCTTCAATGAGAGAAGACTCATCCGACAGAGGTCAACTTAGTCACAAGTTTTTGATGCAGAGTCAGTTACTGATTCTGCAGCCACTTTAGCCACCACTTGCCGATTGTGAGTATGGTTAGATCCAGCAACAATAGCAAGCTGAACTCTATGGAAAGTCGAATGATTTTTAACAACGTTCAGTAATTCCAATCTTCACTTCGAAGACTTATTTGCAGTGAGAGGGCCAACACGCTTTCAGCTGCGACAACAGATGCAAACTGTAGTATTTTATGTATCTACACACTAATTTTCAGCAGTCGTGGAACGATGGCAGAATGACTGCTTCCACAATAGGATTACATTGCTGCTTGTAAACATTTCGGGGTATGAGGTAATGGTCCAAGACAATCTTCTGTTCCCGACATTTCGTCCTGAACTCGACACACACTGCAGGAAAATGGGCGTGGCCGGAGTTACACCTGATAACAGAGATGACGTTTGCGAAAGACAAAACTTAACTATTGATTGTCGTCTTGTCAAGAGAAAAAACAAAAAGAAAAAATTCTTTAGGGCTTCTGTCCATATGTTGCTAAGTCTTCTTTCCTAGTAATTGTTCCTATGTTTACTTATTTCAGTGGCTTCTCTGTATAGCCGTGGATAATAGTTCGTCGTTGTAAATTAAATTTTTGTTTCAGAATTCATTACTGAGTTATTTCCTGACCGAAGAGAATGCTCTGTTACAGATGGTTTATCTATTTTCCCTGACGACAGAGATTATTGTCTTATTTTAGCCATGTATTCACTCTTCTTTTGGTTGTTCCAATATAAACTTTATCAAGCGTACATGGAACTTTATATACGCCACATGATGACAGAGGAGAGCGTTTGTCCTTCACAGATCGTAGTGCTTAACCTAATTTCTTTGTTGTTTTATAAAGCGGTCTAAAGTCATGTTTCTGTAAGATCTTTCCGATCTGATGTGTTACTTTATTAACAAAAAGGAGAGAAACTGTATTCTTCCATGCTTGTTTTTCATGCTTGTCCTTTGACCTTCCGTTACGTGATCGTAGATTTCTGTTTACTACATTCCACGAATAGATATACACTCCTGGAAATGGAAAAAAGAACACATTGACACCGGTGTGTCAGACCCACCATACTTGCTCCGGACACTGCGAGAGGGCTGAACAAGCAATGATCACACGCACGGCACAGCGGACACACCAGGAACCGCGGTGTTGGCCGTCGAATGGCGCTAGCTGCGCAGCATTTGTGCACCGCCGCCGTCAGTGTCAGCCAGTTTGCCGTGGCATACGGAGCTCCATCGCAGTCTTTAACACTGGTAGCATGCCGCGACAGCGTGGACGTGAACCGTATGTGCAGTTGACGGACTTTGAGCGAGGGCGTATAGTGGGCATACGGGAGGCCGGGTGGACGTACCGCCGAATTGCTCAACACGTGGGGCGTGAGGTCTCCACAGTACATCGATGTTGTCGCCAGTGGTCGGCGAAAGGTGCACGTGCCCGTCGACCTGGGACCGGACCGCAGCGACGCACGGATGCACGCCAAGACCGTAGGATCCTACGCAGTGCCGTAGGGGACCGCACCGCCACTTCCCAGCAAATTAGGGACACTGTTGCTCCTGGGGTATCGGCGAGGACCATTCGCAACCGTCTCCATGAAGCTGGGCTACGGTCCCGCACACCGTTAGGCCGTCTTCCGCTCACGCCCCAACATCGTGCAGCCCGCCTCCAGTGGTGTCGCGACAGGCGTGAATGGAGGGACGAATGGAGACGTGTCGTCTTCAGCGATGAGAGTCGCTTCTGCCTTGGTGCCAATGATGGTCGTATGCGTGTTTGGCGCCGTGCAGGTGAGCGCCACAATCAGGACTGCATACGACCGAGGCACACAGGGCCAACACCCGGCATCATGGTGTGGGGAGCGATCTCCTACACTGGCCGTACACCACTGGTGATCGTCGAGGGGACACTGAATAGTGCACGGTACATCCAAACCGTCATCGAACCCATCGTTCTACCATTCCTAGACCGGCAAGGGAACTTGCTGTTCCAACAGGACAATGCACGTCCGCATGTATCCCGTGCCACCCAACGTGCTCTAGAAGGTGTAAGTCTACTACCCTGGCCAGCAAGATCTCCGGATCTGTCCCCCATTGAGCATGTTTGGGACTGGATGAAGCGTCGTCTCACGCGGTCTGCACGTCCAGCACGAACGCTGGTCCAACTGAGGCGCCAGGTGGAAATGGCATGGCAAGCTGTTCCACAGGACTACATCCAGCATCTCTACGATCGTCTCCATGGGAGAATAGCAGCCTGCATTGCTGCGAAAGGTGGATATACACTGTACTAGTGCCGACATTGTGCATGCTCTGTTGCCTGTGTCTATGTGCCTGTGGTTGTGTCAGTGTGATCATGTGATGTATCTGACCCCAGGAATGTGTCAATAAAGTTTCCCCTTCCCGGGACAATGAATTCACGGTGTTCTTATTTCAATTTCCAGGAGTGTATTTCTCGAAAGCCTATCCTAGATGTTTTACTTCGGCATCGAGTTGGCTCTATCAACAAGGCTTTTAACGACACGTCTCTTTTGTTGTGGATGGTGAGCGGAATTCTTATATAAATATTTGCCCGTGTGCGTTTTTGCGTTACTTTTAGAAAAACCATTATGTTCCAAACTTCCATCGGGCTGTCTCATAATTAAAACACCAAGGAGAGGTATTTTGTTGTCATTTTCTATTTCCATGGTGAATCCAGAAATCCAGTTCACCACCGAAATAGAAAATGGCAACAAAATATCTTTCTTGGATTTTTAGTTGTGAGACAGACCGATGGTTTCTTTGTCAGATACGCAGGGACATATTAAAATGTACAATTAAAGATTCAATTAATGCACGCTACTATGGTATCTCACATTTGTCAACGACTTTCACTAGTTGCTGGCAACTACCTTGCTGAAGCAGCATACCATGTCAAATTAGTGGTGCAAGGCTTAGCCAGGTAGCCAGGAGGCAGTGAATGCTGCCAGCACTCTGAGACCCTCGTGCGAAACGTATAGCGGCGTGTTCAACCCAGGAGACTCAGACTGGCTGGAGTGTCAAATGGGAGCACACATTCGGCGGCCTTACCTCGGCAGATACAGTTCGAAGCATTAGGATTCACTGAGGGCTTAGAGACCAGTGGTCTTATCTAGTTACTTGTTCTAGAGATCAAATTCACGGTTGATATTATGATGTGGAATGTATCAACACGACAAACATTAAACATGTACAAGGAAATAAAAAGTAATATTTATATATCTGCATGATGGTCAATTACAGTTTTTTTATTTTGTTTTTAAATGTCTTTCTCTGCTCACTAATTCCTCTGTGGTCTAGAATGAGTTGTTACGGAGGAACCTGGCATGAATTTTAATCTGCATCGGAGTGTGTGCTACTATGAAACTTCCTGGCTGATCAGGGCTGTGTACTAGACCAAGACTCGAACACCGGACCTTTTCCTGTCATGGGCAAGTGCTCTACCAACAGACTACCCTAGCACAGCTCACAGCTGTGAGGAGGGGTCGTGAGTCGTGCTTCGGTACCTCAGTTGGCAGTTCGTCTCCAGCAGCAGAGAGGCATGGCCGAGCATTGCCATGCTAGGATGTTTACCTCTCATGTTACTCGCAATTATTTACTGTAGACACAACATGGCTCACTCTTGTGGAAAGAGATCAACTTCACTACTGGATTTGTGTGATACAAAACTGAACGATTCGTATGGAAGGAGACTCAAACAGATCTACTGGACCTGACAGGAATCCACCCGTCTGTTACGAGCAGTGTGGCTTACCACAAACTGACCAACAACGTAGTATGTGATAAAACTGTACGCGGCCATAAGAAAGGGCTAAATCTCAAACATTCTGATGAGAATGTGTGGACAGTGTCAAGCGATCATGAGGGACTTCCCAAGAAGGCTCTGGAAGATACTGTCGTCAACGTTTTTCAACCGTATGGACATGTATTCAGCCACGTCGCTGAAAAATGGACCAATTTTGCCACATACCCCATTCTTAATGGATTGAGCAAGTTTGGATCGAGATTACACGGCATGTCCCGTCTTACCTCCTTACTGATGGGTGATAATTATTTACGAGAAGCAGGCCAAGACGTGCTCCGGTTGTGGCAAGGAGAGCCACATACGCTCAGCATACGACCAAAAAAGTATAATTCAGCTACCGACGGACGTAGCTGTATCTTCACCGATGATAGCATTCATGCCTCTTACGTATGCTGCCACCTTCTGTACGGTGTTCCCCTTGCACGTTTACCAGTACCAAGTGATGGAAGATCCCATGGCACAGCCGACACAGGTGGATGACAATGCGTCCAAGATGTCAAGCGAGAAACCCTGCAACGAGCAGCTGAAACAGAAATCCAATCTCACAGGAACAGAGACGAATGTGGAAATTAGCCGGCTGGTGGTATTGAAGATCGCTTTTGTCGGCAATATTCAAGACGACGGGGCTTCCAAACAGCATTTGGATACGGAGACGAACGTATGACAGAGCAAACAGAGGTCACCAAAACGGTGAATGGAAATACGTTGCACACCGTCGGATGATTTCAGTCTTCGTAGAACGCCAGTAGGCAGACCATGACGATGTCTCTGTAGAGAGTGCTGGGGTCTCCGACGACGACCTACGTTACACCGACTTTTAGCAGATCCGCAGGATGTCCCAGACTCGGCACAGTAAAGGAAGTCTTCGTCATAACAAGTGGTTCAAATGGCTCTGAGCACTACAGGACTAAACATCTGAGGTCATCAGGCCCCTAGAACTCAGAACTACTTTAACATGTCTAACCTAAGGATATCACACACACCCATGCCCGAGGCAGGATTCGAACCCGCGACCGTAGCGGTTGCGCGTTTCCAGACTGAAGCGCTTAGAACCGCTCGGCCACAACGGCCGGCTTGGTCATAACAGTTAAAGGCGAGAAGGTCCGGGCACAGGATTCGTCTTGGCAGAACTGGGCCGATGACAGTGAGGGAATCCTGCCGCCTGCAGCCACGGGTATCACAACTGAGGCGATACCCGTCGCCCCATAGAACCCACCTTATAACTGAGGATGGCCGATGCAATGACGATACCGCTGGACATGCCACTGTCAAGAACAATGTATGCCCAACATGCAGCCCCACAACACGTAGGATGTTTACAGGCGTTCTGCATAGCATCTATCAATACTAATAACTTACGATCACAGATCACGACGGCATTACTGAAGTATACGTCGACGAACTCCCAACCCTCTACGGTTACGACAAGTTGATGTCAGCAGCTTCAGAAACCATTACTGGCATAGTCATACCCGTTAAGAAAGGCATCATAGCGGATATTGTCAGCTACCGACTATGCGGAATGGCTGTAACTGTATCTAGAGTGTGCCTTATCAATATCAAGACACCGTCAGGCATAAAAAATGAAGAGAGCGATAACGGTTCTTCGTGGAAGAAATAGCTCCGCTCTTTCTCGGACGGCACGCTAATTACATCCTCGGCGGCGACTTCAATCGTGTGCTTGCGCCGAAGTATCAGTTCCCTCGTTATAACCCGTTCCTTGAACTGAGAACATTGGTATGGGATCTGCAGGTGGTAGATTCGAAGGAAAATGACCATAGAGGCCGTCCCAGATATACGCAATGAACTAGCCACTCCGCCAACCACTTCGACCGTGTCTACGTCATGCGTCATCTCCAATCTGACATCAGTGATGCAGAACAACGGCCAGCGGACTTTATGTACAGCAGTTGGTTCGAATCTTAGTGATGGAAGAAATTTTTACTGCCGATATTTCTCTGGCAAGGAGGAGAAATATAGTGAGACAGAGCCCGTGACGATTATCAAATGGTTCAAATGGCTCTGAGCACTATGGGACTCAACTGCTGAGGTCATTAGTCCCCTAGAACTTAGAACTAGTTAAACCTAACTAACCTAAGGACATCACAAACATCCATGCCCGAGGCAGGATTCGAACCTGCGACCGTAGCGGTCTTGCGGTTCCAGGCTGCAGCGCCTTTAACCGCACGGCCACTTCGGCCGGCAAACGATTATCTTTTGCGCCAGTGTCCTCCATCAAATTTCAAATCTCTTCGATGTGTTTCACACAGGACGGCATGTGTGACTGTTCATAGTGATCTGTCAAATGTGGGCCCAATAGGCCCTTCGTGCCATTCTCAGGGACTTCCGGAAGGCTTTTGACACTGTAGCACACAAGCGGCTCGTAGTGAAATTGCGTGCTTATTGAATATCGTCTCAATCCTGCGAATGGATTTATGATTAACTGTCAGAGAGGTCACAGTTCGTAGTAACTGACGGAAAGTCATCGTGTAAAACAGAAGTGATTTCTGGCGTTCCACAAGGTAGTGTTGTAGGACCTTTGCTGTTTCTTATCTATATAAACGATTTTGGAGACAATCTGAGCAGCCGTCTTCAGTTGTTTGCAGATGACGCTGTCGTTTATTGACTAATAAAGTCATCAGAAGATCAAAACAAACTGCAAAAAGATTTAGAAGAAATATCGGAATGGTGCGAAAAGTGGCAGTTGACCTTAAATAACGAAATGTGTGAGGTCATCCACATGAGTACTAAAAGGATCTCTTTAAACTTCGGTTACACGATAAATCAGTCTAATCTAAAAGCCGTAAATTCAACTAAATACCTAGGTATTACAATTACGAACAACTTAAATTGGAAGGAACACAGGAAATGTTGTGGGTAAGGCTAACCAAAGACTACGTTTTATTGGTGGGTAAGAGATCTACTAAGGAGACTGCCTACACTACGCTTGTCCGTCCTCTTTTAGAATACTGCTGCGTGATGTGGGATCCTTACCAGATAAGACTGACGGAGTACTTCGAAAAAGTTCAAAGAAAGGCAGCAAGTTTTGTATTATCGCGAAATATGGGAGAGAGTGTCACAGAAATTATACAGGATTTCGGCTGGACATCGTTAAAAGAAAGGCGTTTTTCGTTGAGTCGGAATCTTCTCACGAAATTCCAATCACCAACTTTCTCCTCCGAATGCGAAAATATTTCGTTGATACCGATCTACATAGGGAGGAACGATCACCAAGATAAAATAAGGGAAATCGGAGCTTGTACGGAAAGATATAGGTGTTCATTCTTTCCGCGCGCTATACGAGAATGGAATAATAGAGAATTGTGAAGGTGTTCGATAAACCCTGTGCCAGGCACTTAAATGTGATTTACAGAGTATCCATGTAGATGTAGATGTAGATTGGTTGCGTGCTGGCACCAAGTTTGATCCAGTCCCGTTTTCCTTCGTCATACAAGACAATCATGACACCACACAATACACCATAAGCACGCACACGCACACACACACACACACACACACACACACACACACACACACACACACACACACACACACGCACACACTCTATTACTGCCATCGACATTCAACAGCTACAATAAACGCCCTAAACATCCCCCACCACCCCTCCCACACACACAAACAGACTCACGCTCACAGACAGACACAAACAGGTGTTGCAACCAGTGACATTCAACGGATGAACTTAACATGCAACTCTCACGCTTTCACGAACGAGAAGTGCCATTGCGTACGAAGGAACAAAGAATTTCCAAATCAGCTGGTTGAACCAACTCCTCAGGTTGTCCCAGACAACCATGGTGTGCTAAAAATCTAAACTCCGACCGAACACCCCCTGAAAGGCCCAACGGTATCGATCGACCGCCGTGTCATCTTTAGCTGATAGGCGCCACTGGATGGAGTTATGGAGGGGCATGTGTTCAGCACTCCACTCTCCCGGCCGCTGTTAGTTCTCGTGACCGGAGCTCCTCAATTGGTCCCACAGGGCTGAGCACACGCTGTACACCAACAGTGCTCGACACACCCTGATGGTCATCCATCCAAGTGTTTGCCAAGCCCGTCAGCACCGGAACCAGTGCTACCACTGGGGCGAGGTCTTGACATGTGGGACAGCAAAACACCAGCAAATTAAATTACGAATCACTATTACTATATTCACTTGAATACGTTACATAGTAAACCATGAACTGAAAAGGCCTAAAAAGGCTTACAATGTAAACATATCTACGCTCTTATTGACGGAATTGAAGGCCACAGATAAGTCGCAAGTGGTTAGTCGTGAATCTTGACATAATTTGTATGTTTAATGCTTGATCTCGTGTGTAAGTTACGGAAATCAGACCGCCCGTCCCCCCCCCCCCTCCCCACACCAATCTATCATGATACGTAATGTAAAAAGCTTTGCGGAGTAGATAGTACAGAGAGACCTTCGTAAATGAACCGTAGGTATCAGTCTTGCACAAATTATTAAGTGATAGCAAGCAGGGATGGTCCTATTATGGAACTGTGTCGAGGGGTCCAGATTTGCCAGGTTTATTTTCTCACGTGAGCACGTAAATGAAAACCGACAATGCACTCCCACACACAAGTCACAGAACCTGTGACCACATCGCCGAATTAGAATGGACGTCATTGCCTCATCAACCCTGTAGTCCACACCTGGAGCCCTCGGAGTTCATTCTGTCCAGCCTACACATTTCGAAAACGATGAGAGCGTGATTTATGCAGTGGAAATATAGCGGCGAACAAAGAACAAGAGTGATGTTTAAAGCTTTCCCGGCGTACTGATTGTTCCATAAAAACACGGGAGAACTGCCGGATATCAGTAACGTTCTGCCACGATATTTCGGGCGCAGTCTTCTGGCAATCTTCAGGTTAATGCCACTGTAGTAGTACTGGCGAGTACGCTTTTTTTTTTCCTTTATTGAATTTCAATTCCCCCCGAAGGGGGCGGGCTGGCAGCAGCTTAGTATGCCGCTCTTCAGCCGACAGACTTTGTGACAAAGATCAAGAGAACAAATAATAACAAAACAGGCGATAAAATCGGAGACTTAGAGAGTAACAAGGCGAAAAGAAATCGTGGAACTTAAAACAACAACAGAGGGATGATGATGCTAATAAAAATACATACGAAGCAGACAGGGAAAACAATAGACAATTAAAAGACACGGCGACAGTCTGGATTCTGTTCGCAAAAGACATAAAATTCACACCTAGCGACAGCATGGTTTCTGTTCGCAACACGAGAAAGACAAACAACACTGAATAGTCACTGGAACACTGCACTAAAAAGTTGGCAAATGTGACACCACAGTCGAGAGCAGATGGGGGGAAACTGGACAGAAGATGGGAAAACAAAAAAAAGGGGGGAAAGGAGAGTAAAAGCGAAGGGGGGAACCGGGAAAGGAGCTGATGGAGGATGAGGACCCAGAAGAGGGGTGGGGGGCAGACGCGACAGGGAGTGGGGTAGGCAGAGGAGGGGAATACAAAAGGACTGGGGGGGAGAAGGGAGGTAGGGAGAGGTTTAGTGGGGAGAAAACAGGACGGAAGGGGGAGGGAAGAGGGAGCCCAGGGAAAGGACAGAGGAAAGGAGGGGGAGTGAGGATCAGAGTTGATAGGAAGGATAAATGGAGGGAGAGAGGGCATCATCCGGGAGGGGGAGTTGACGGAAGCCACCTTGGGAAAGGAGATGGAGGGTGGAGAGATGGAGGGTAGGGGGGACACAACGGTGAAGACGTGGCAGGGGGCGGGGATGGGAGAGGAGAGGAGCAACCAGGGGGTGAGGGGGTTGAAGACGGCGGGAGGTGTAGAGGATGCGGATATGTTCGAGGAATAGGAGCAGATGGGGGAAAGGAATGAGATCATAGAGTATCCGCGTGGGGGACGGGAGGCGGATACGGAAGGCGAGGCGGAGTGCATGACGCTCAAGGATCTGGAGGGAATTATAGAATTTGGTGGGAGCAGATATCCAGGCGGGACTGGCATAACAGAGGATGGGACGGATTAAGGATTTGTAGGTGTGGAGGATGGTAGAGGGGTGCAAACCCCATGTCCGGCCAGAGAGGAGTTTGAGGAGTCGGAGGCGGTTGCGGGCTTTGGATTGGATGGAGCGGAGATGAGGTATCCAGGTGAGGTGACGGTTAATGGTGAGGCCAAGGTAGGTGAGGGTGGGGGTGAGGCGGACAGGACGTGTGCAGACAGTAAGGGAGAAATCCAGGAGCCGGAAGGAGCGAGTGGTACGACCTACGATGATTGCCTGGGTCTTGGAAGGATTGAGTTTCAGGAGCCATTGGTTACACCATGCAGCAAAAAGGTCAAGGTGATTCTGGATAAGGCTTTGGGACCGTTGGAGGGTAGGAGCGAGGGCGAGGAATGCGGTGTCATCAGCATATTGCAAGAGGTGTACTGGAGGGGGGGTTGGGGCATATCTGCCGTGTACAGGAGGTAGAGGAGAGGGGAGAGGACAGAGCCCTGGGGCACACCGGCAGAGGGGTAGAAGGTGTGGGAATTGGCATGATGGATGGTAACATAGGAGGGGCGGTGGGAGAGGAAGGAGGCCACCAGACGGATGTAGTTGATAGGAAGGGCGTAGGTTTGGAGTTTAAACAGGAGACCGGGATGCCAGACACGGTCGTAGGCCTTTTCGAGGTCAAGTGAGACAAAAATGGCGGAGCGACGGGAGTTAAGCTGGAGGGAGAGGAGATGAGTGAGGCGGAGGAGTTGGTCATCAGCAGAGAAGGAAGGTCGAAAGCCACATTGGGTGTTTGGGAGGAGGTGGTTTTGGTGGAGGTGGAGATGGGTGCGCCGGGAAAGGGTGGATTCCAAGAGCTTGCTGAACACCGATGTGAGACGGATAGGACGATAGGAAGAGGCATCAGATGGAGGCTTATTGGGTTTGGAGAACATCAGGATACGGGAGGTTTTCCACAGGTCGGGATAGAAGCCAGTGGCAAGGATGACATTGTAGAGGGTGGCAAGGATTGAAAGGAAGGAGGGAGGGCAGTGTTTGAGGTGGCTGTAGGTAACGCAGTCGTGACCGGGAGCAGTGTTGCGTTTAGTGGTGAGTGTGAGGCTGATGTCCTGTGTAGTGATGGGAGTGTTAAGTGCAGAAGGTGGGGTGTGGCCCAAGTACTGGAAGCTAGGAGCAAGGGGAGGAACAGAGGTATTCGTACGGTCCATGACATCAGGGAAGAGGGAATAATCAAAGTGGGGATCATCTGGGATGGAAAAAACATCAGAGAGGTGGGAGGCAAAGTGGTTGGCCTTACTGAGGTTGTCAGGAAAGGGGCGGTCATTAAGGAGGAGAGGGAACTGGGGGGTGGGGCGGTTCCCAGTAAGGCGAGGCGAGTACGCGCTGAGCTCCGCTATTTAAAGCCTTCTGAGGTGACATTGCGCATGCGCTGCTCAGCGTGCGCGTTCATAACGGCTCCGTGCGCTGCGCCTCGCGCCCTCCACTGCGAAAGCCTGGCGTATCGGTGTCAGGTCGAGTTTCCATCTTTATGCAGATAACTACGTCGACTACGAAGTTTCTCTATAACAGGATTCCAAGCAGAGTTCAGGTGATAACCGCTATCTCGATTGATGAGAGTCTCGTTGTCAGAAAATCTTATTTCCACAGATTCATTGATTTTATTTATCGTGTCAGAAGCAAACTAAAAAAAAAAATAAAAAAACAATATTAGATACATTACTACATACATACATACATACATTATGGTTTATAAATTAAACTAGTCAAGAATGAAATAAATGATTAGACACAGATTGTGTTGTCAAACATAAGGTAATTTTAATCTATACAGTGGATGCCCAAAAATTTGCAACGTCCAGTGCACTTTTCGTAGCGTTTACGAGGTCCTCCATGGTGCACACAGTTGGATGTAATGTGCACTGTAGTAGATGTGTTGATGTCTGCACGGCAGCTCCGCAGTCACACTGGAGAGAGTCCACCTGGAAGCCCCACCTCTCCAGATTACTCTTGGATCTTGTGACAGAAGAACGCAGGCGGTTGAGTGATTTCCATATGGACCATTTCTCTGTGTGGCCTGGGGGAAGAACTTCTTGCGGGATCAGCCACTCCTCCAGACGCTGGCATCTGACCTGCCATCTCTTCTCCCGGTGTTGATGTGGAGTGTCAGCGAGTGGTTCTGTACTGTGAAGGAAGCTCTTTCTAGACACAAGTCTTTGCTGTGCCGGTTGGTGGCCATGTGGTGGGTGTGCTTCTTCATTTCACTCCGTGCTGCTGTATCTCTTCGGATGTCCGGGGGGGGGGGGGGCTATGCCGGATAAGCAGTACAGTTTTTTCACAGGTGTGGCTCTTAGACAACTTAGACAACCCGTAGTGATACGACATGTCTCATTCACAGCAACATCAACTTTCTTTGTATGTGTAGATCTGCACCATACTGGGCAAGCGTACTCATCTGCAGAGTAGCAGAGGGCTAATGCGCATGTGCGCACTGTGTCTGGCTGTGCTCCCCATGTTGTTCCAGTCAGCTTCCTAACCACATTGTTCCTGGCAGCCACTTTTTGCTTTGTTTTTAAGCAGTGTTCCTTATATGTAAGAGCACGGTCCAGAGTGACTCCGAGGTATTTTGGAGTCTTGCAGTGTTCTAAAGAGGTTCCTTCCCAATCTATCTGCAAGGTTATACTAGCCTGTCTGTTTCGGAGGTGGAAAGCACAGGTCTGGGTCTTAGAAGGATTTGGTTTCAATTGATTGTCCCTGTAATAGGCAGTTAATTCTTTCAGAGCATCAGTCAGCTTCCGCTCCACCCTCTCAAAGCTGTGATCTTGTGCTGTGATTGCTCGGACATCTGCATATATGAAGCTTTGTGTTCCTTCTGGTAACGGCTGGTCATTAGTGTATATATTGAAGAGGGTGGGTGCCAGTACACTGCCCTGTGGCAACCCATTTTTCTGCTGCCTCCATCTGCTTCTTTGTCCTTGATATTCCACAAAATATCTTCGGTTCTGCAGAAGATTTCTAATTAGACAGGTTAGTTTGTAGTCCTTGGTGAGGTTGTATAGCTTCAGCAACAAGAGTCTGTGGTTGGCAGTGTCGTAGGCGGCTGAGAGATCTATAAACACCGCTCCTGTTATCTGCCGCCTTTGGAAGCCGTCCTCTATATGCCGTGTCAAATTCAGCACCTGTGCTGTGCAGCTCTTCCCTTGTCTGAATCCTGCCTGTTGAGGGATCAGTAATGGTTCTATCATATCTGTAATTCTTTGGACGATCAACCTTTCCAATACCTTATACAGGTAGCATAGGAGGGAGATTGGCCTATAGCTTTTGGGGTCATCCCGGTCTTTCCCTGGTTTATGTATAGCTATAATTTTTGCTTTCCGCCAAGATTTTGGTATCTTGCCGCTCTTGACACAATTATTCATTAGCTCGAGTAGCCAGCACTTTGCCGGGACCAAAGTTCTTGATCTGTTCACTTCTTATGTCATCTACCCCTGCTGCTTTTCCGACTTTGCACTTATTTAGAGCTGAGTCGAGCTCATCCAAACTGAATGGTCGAGACAGAGTGTTTCTCTCTTGTTGGGGCTCCCTTTCCAGGGTTCGTCTCCCGATTTTACTGGTATGGTCAGGTTTACCATTTTTCAAAAGCTGGTGTGCGATCTGGTCTGCCTTCACATTTGTATGCTTATTGGGTTGGGAGGGATCATTGTTAAGGTGTCAGAACAATCTCCAGGCCTTTTGACTACTTCTAATCATCTCACATTCTGTCATCAGTTTAATCCACTGTTCTCTCTTCGCCTCAGAGATTGAGGAGAGAGTGTTTTGCGCAGCCAGATAAGTTTCCTCGCTATAAGGGTTTTCTTCATATAGTCGATAGTATCCGTCCAGCAGAGCAGCTGTTTCAAGTGTCACACCCTGCAGATACATTGTCCTACACCCTCTTGGGATTGATGCCCGGGGGCAATGTTTGACAGTTTGAACAAAGCTGTCATACTCTTCAGGAATAGGTCGCACAGACTTAATCTCCTTGTCCAACATCTTAGCAAATTTTTTCCAATCAGCTTTCTTGAAATTGTATCTCCGTTTGAAATTCACCTCCTGTGGCCTTATTGCTGGAAGAACTTGACACAGTAGTGGCCTGTGTTGCGTCTTTGGTATGGGCGAGCACAATGATTTGGAGCAAAGCTGTGTGATGTCTTCACTCACAAAGAGGAGGTCAGGGTTAAATCCACGTTGCCACCTGCCACTGTTGAAGGAAGGGGGGTAGCTTGCTGTCATGTATAAGAGACAACTGGCAGGATTCAGCCCAGGAGAGGACTGCCTCCCCATTTTCGTCACCTTCAGAGTATCACCACAAATGACTATGGCTGTTAAAGTCACCGATTACTACAGACGTCTTGCTGTTATGGAAGTTCTTGGGTGGTGTGAAGGAAAATGCAGCCGAAGGGGGCTTATACACAGAGGTAACCACGCAGTTACTCAGCTCCACTGAGATGACTTCGATGTTATTTTCTACGGTGCAGTGAGCACTGATTATCTGAAGCCCTGGTCTTACAAATATAGCACTTCCATACTGAGAGTGCGGTGTTTCTGCAGCTAGTTTCATGCCCGGTATTTTTGGTCGTCTCTGTCGCTCATCTCTATGCGTCTCTTGTATACACAGGACGTCGCATTTTTTGTCACGGCATAGGTTGGATAACAGATGTTCTTTGGCTGATGATATGCCTTCAATATTTATAGATATGATAGTTAAAGTTGGCTCTGATAAGGACCGTTTATTTACTCGCATGTTTGTTTGCTTCTGGTGTGAGAGAATCAGCCCTTTAGGTATACCTAGACGCCCAGGGGACGCCCGGATGTGTAAGGCTTAGTTGTCAGGACACACCCTTCGTCGAGGCTTCTCTCATGTCCCCCACATTCATTGATAATCGAGCTCCAAAAGTTTGATGCATGGGCCAAAATTTTTGTGTTGTAATTCATTGAATGGTCTGTGGAAATACAATGTTCGGCGATTGCGGACTTGGTGGGTTGGAGAAGGCGAGTATGCTATTGGTGTTCCACAATGCGTTCCTGCACAGTTCGTGTTGTTTGCCCTATATATGATTTGCCGCATTCACACGGAATTTTGTAAACACCTGATTTACGCAGGCCCAGGTCGTCTTTAACGGATCCCACCAGTGATGAAATTTTGGAAGGAGGGCGAAAGATGACGCTCACTTGATACTTTCTCAATATTCTGCCTACCTGTGAAGAAATATTCCCAATAAATGATAGATAAACAGTCGACCTGAAGCCTCCGTCGTTTGTAGGTCTTCATCACTCTGTTCACTTGCCTAGGTGAAAAGCCACTCTTCAGGAATACTTTTTGCAGGTGTTCCAGTTCCGCTTGAAGACTGTCGGCTTCAGAGATGGTATGGGCACGGTGGAGCAAGGTTTTGAGAACGCCCATTGTTTGTATTGGATGGTGGCAACTAGTAGCTTGTAGATACAGGTCTGTATGAGCGGGCTTTCTGTACACCGAGTGACCAAGTGTGCCGTCATTCTTCCGTCGCACCAAGACGTCTAAAAATGGCAGACAACCATCTTCCTCTATCTCCATGGTAGACTTTATGTTTTCATGTATGGAGTTCATGTGACGTGAAAATTCTTGCAGACGGTGCAGACCATGAGGCCACACTATAAAAGTGTCGTCAACGTACCGCCAAAATACTGTCGGTTTAAAAGTAGGAGAGTCGAATGCTCTCTCCTCAAAATCTTCCATAAAAAGATTGGCCACCAGGGGAGACAAAGGACTCCCCATCGCGACACCGTCAGATTGTTCGTAAAATTCATTGTTAAAAATAAAATATGTACAGGAGAGAGTGTGCTGAGACAACGCTGTAATGTCTGCACCAAACATATTGCCAATGAGGTGTCGTGGGTCCACCACTGCTGGGATCCGTTAAAGACGACCTGGGCCTGCGTAAACCAGGTGTTTACAAAATTCCATGTGAATGCGGCAAATCATATATAGGGCAAACAACACGAACTGTGCAGGAACGCATTGTGGAACACCAACGGCATACTCGCCTTCTCCAACCCACCTAGTCCGCAATCGCCGAACATTGTATTTCCACAGACCATTCAATGAATTACAACACAAAAATTTTGGCCCATACATCAAACTTCTGGAGCTCGATTATCAATGAATCTGTGGAAATAAGATTTTCTGACAACGAGACTCTCATCAATCGAGATAGCGGTTATCAGCTGAACTCTGCTTGGAATTCTGTTGTAGAGAAACTTCGTAGACGACGCAGTTATCTGCATAAAGATGGAAATCGACCTGACACCGATACGCCAGGCTTTCGCAGCGGAGGGCGCGAGGCGCAGCGCACGGAGCCGTTATGAACGCGCACGTGGGCAAGTCTACCAACTGAGCTACCCAGCGTCGATATGGACTTGATGACTGCACGACACAAAGTTTTACGCCTCACCTTTGCCCGTCAACACCGAAATTGTACTGTCAATGAGTGGAAACATGTTGGCTGGACGAACGAGTCGCGGTTCAAATTGTATCGAGCGAAAGTACGTGTACGGGTATGGAGACGATCTCATGAATCCATGAACCCTGCATGTCAGCAGGGAACTGCTCAAGTTGGTGGAGGCTGTGTAGCGGTGTGCGTCGTGTGCTGTTGGAATGATATGGGACCCATGATATGTGTAGATACGGCTCTGACAGGTTACACGTAAGTAAGCGTCTTGACTGGTAATCAGTATCCATTCATGTCCATTGTGCATCCTGACGGACTTGGGCAATTACAGCAGGACAATGCCCCCCCCCCCCCCCACACACACACACACATTCCAAGTCCAGAACTGCTACAGTGTGTCTCTAGGAACACTCTTCTGAGTATAAATACTTCCGCTGGGCACCAAACTCCCCAGGCATGAACTTTATTGAGCACATCTGGGATGCCTTGTGACGTGCTGTGGAGAAGAGACCACCACGCCCTCGTTCTCTTACGGATTTACGGACAACCCTACAGGATTCGTGGAGTCTATCTCTTCATCTTGATCTGATCTTCAGCATTTTCCTGTAGGAACACATTTCAAAAGTTGCTACGGACTTCATCTGCGCACTGACCATCCTTCACATTTGACTTTCCTATAAGACTAAATTTTAAACAAATATTCATAGAAAAGAAGTGAAAATGTATCTTTTTTGAAAACGTTTTCTTGCTTTTGTCCTATTCGTTTTATATCATCTCTATTACGGCCATCATCATCTGTTTTGCTGTTCAAAAAGAAAAATTCATCTACTGCTTGTTGTGTCTCATTTACTAACCTAATTCCCACAGCATAATTAATCTTTTCTCAGTGAAAGCAATTTCATATTGATTTTACGTCACAGCTGTGTGTACATACCTTCATTTTTAGAATTAAGCCGTGAACAATGACATATTTAAGTTGTCTTAAAACAATGAACTAATAAAAGAGTGACAACTACAATGAAGCAGGACATATAATGTTCGAACTGTGAGTGAACGCAATAGAGTTGCCAAACTACTGCCGTTGCTGTCACAGCGGTAGTGCCAAGAATGGTTACCAATTTTTCAGCAGAGTGGGTCAGTGAAAGTAAAGGAAGCAGCTGCTTTGAAACAAAGTATGTAGAAGTTTAACTGATGTAATAGGCAAACAGTGAAAAAGGTCTCTACATGAATATTAACAGCACACAATCTTAGGCAATAACATGGAACGTGTAAAGAGAATACGCCATGTAATTAAGAAAATAAATCTTAGCCAAGTGCGTCTTCGCCAGTGAAAGATTAGATTTTTCAACTTACGTTACATTCACAATCTACTGAACTTGTGTAGGTGGTGCGACTTTATGAAATTAATTATGCCCAGTAAACACATTAAAACCGACTATAAGCGCAACGGATAAACTTAAAGAGGCGCTAGCCACAGACCCTCTACTACCTACAATAAACTCCACTACTCCCAGCATGGACGCATCGGTTTGAACAATCAAACCGACCCATCTATGATGGGAGTAGTGGCTCTGCTGCTCCAGGATTATTTGTTGGAGACTAATGACCTCAGCAGTTGAGTCCCATAGTGCTCAGAGCCATTTATTTGTTGGAGGAGATGGCCATTCTGACTTGCTTCGAGAGGACTATTCCTATCAGACAAAAAATATATTTGGTTTATGAGTTGGAGGCTTTGGTAGTTTTGTTCGTGTTGGAGAAATACAGGTTCTACCAGGAGCAGAAGAACATTCAATTCAAGAGCGGCAGTCACTTTGGTATTGAGGCACCCTAGGTCCATATGCAGAACAACTAGCTGGCCTGCCTGAATTTTGGCCTTTCAGTTCCTACTTAATTATGTCATGGGGACTGATTGTCATTGCTGACGGTTTGAACTGGATTATTTTTAAAAAATAACTAGTTCTGACAAAAAAATTTCATTTCTTGTTAACCGCCAAACATTTCTAGTGACACTTGATTTTGTGTGCTAAAATATATATTGTTAAATAAATACTATTGTCTATCTTTCGGAATTTTGTTCCTCTGAAACAACATTCAAAAATCAGGAAAAAAGTTTATCAATACAAACAGTCTAGGATCGCATGTTAGTTGTAAAAATTTTTAAAGTAATTAAACAGGTGACCAGTTTTGATTGTGGTACGGTCATGATCAAAACATAAAAACCCAATGAGGACCGCTTGAGAGATTGGCGAGAAGAAGCTCACTATGTAGCGACGATAAACACTATTGCGTGTTTATCGTCGCTACATAGCAACTGTCAAGGTTTTCCCGCTGCTCCACTCACGAATGGAGCACGGGAAGAATGGCTGGTTGAATATAGGGTCGGACAAAAATAAGAAAACACCACGAGGAATGCATGCTTGAACACGAGTGCTGTTGCTAGACAAGCCTGCAGGTTGCGCTGCTGTATTTGACCACGAACGGCGTCTGCACAAAGTCCTCAAAATGTTGCGAGTGTCATCTGCGGTCAGAAGAGCGTTCTGTTTACCTATAGTGCATTGCGTCGGAGCTGAGTGAATGCGAACGAGGCCAAACTGTTCACGTTCATATGGTGGCTGCTTCTGTACCCAAGTTAGCCGAAGCGTTTGATGTTTCAAGAGGCACTGTATCGAAGGTTTATATTACATACAGGGAAAGCAGAAAAACATCAGTCTCTAATAAGAGTAGACTCCCAGGAGTCAGTAAACGAACTGAATAAAAGTTGGTGAGTATGTAAAGGAGTGAAAACAATCCAATAAGTAGTAATTCGTTTTTTCCCTGTTTCATAATTTTTATGGAATAAAACACGCTTTGAAAATTAATTCCGAATATTAAGTTTATGGGGATATCTTCGAAACAATGGTACATAAAAGATTACGCTTCATGTAAAAAATTAAATGTAATTAACGTCCTTGCAAATTTTAAAATCAACTTTTATTATAAAACGAAGCTTTATACAACTGTAAATTTTAAAATCAACTTTTGTTATAAAGCGAAACTGTATAAAACGAAGCTGTGGCAAAATCATGTCTCCGCAATACCTTTCTTCCAAGAGTGCTACTTTTGCAAGTTTCGGAGGAGAGCTTCCGTGAAGTTTGGAAGGTAGGAGACAAGGTACTGGCGGAAGTAAAGCTGTGATGACGAGGCCTGAGTCGTGCTTGTGTTGCTGAGATGGTAGAACACTTGCTCGCGAAAGGAAAAGGTCCCGAATTCGAATCTAGGTCTGGCACACATTTTTAACCTGCCAGGAAGTTTCATATCAGCGCAGAGTGAAAATTGAATTCTGAACTTTTGTTATAATTTGTAGTTTTGCAAATTACCAGACAACCATTAACTACTTCTGAAAAATGAAAACCTTTGTTGCGACATAAATTAAAGAAACGTTCACTCCACATCCATCCGTAGTTAATAAAGCTGTTGTCTGAAATTCTATTTTTGGAAAATAAGCTGTACACAGTGTGCTCTGAGAGTGTTTTCAGCATACCTAACTAAAATATCTAAACGTTCATGTTAGTATATTTATTTGTTTTACATACTTTCGTTTTACGTTTTACATTGTTATTTTACATTTAAAATTCGTGTTTATTTTGTTTTTTAGTTTACCACTTCACATCCGTGTATTTTGTTAACTGAAAACAGTAAGTAAGTCGTTACTATGATGTTGAACAATTACAATAGTGATTATCTGTAAGGAAGTCCTTAAATTATATATTTTAACGTTAGTTTAACTACATTACGTTACTATATTAATAGTATACACATATATTAGTGTTCCACATAACTTTAGTGGCTTTTGTGATCTGTAGTTAATAGAATATTATTGTTCTTGCCTAGATAAATTTTGTAAGAAATATTGTAAACAACCATGAGCGAGAAGTGTCTGAGCTGCCGTAGAAAAGTCATTTCTGGGGTTCTGTGCAGCTGTTGCAGATGGTTACGTTTGGGTGAATGTAGTGGCATCGGAATCTGGGAAGTAAATGGGTCTCTTCCATGGTATTGCAGACTATGTTCAAAGGATAGGAAAATAGCGGAACAGGAAGGGAAGATTAGAGCCCTTCAGGCTGAACTGGATAGTGCTAGGGAAGAACTGATGAGCTTAAGGGGGGAAGAGGGTGAAGAACGGTGGGAAGTGGTAGCAAGGAACAGGGGCCACAGAAAGAGAACAGTATCAGACAGTTTCATCATTGGCATAAACAATAGATTTGCCTTGCTACCTCAGTCAGCTATGGAAGAGGCTCAAGTAGATGTATGTGTAGTCAGCACTCAACAGACTTTCACTAGGAAATCAACTGTTGCAAAAAAAAGTAGAAAGTAGGAGGCAAGTTCTGTTGTTAGGAGTTGCCATGAAAGAGGTGTGGGCTTGATTTTACAGGAAAAATTAGGTGACAGGTGGCAGGTCACAAGTATTTTCAAGCCCAGTGCATGTCTTAGCCAAGTAGTAGAGGTTGTAGGATCATTGTGCAAAGGTTTTACAAAGCAGGATCATGTTGTGGTAGTGTTACTATATTGCATCAGATTATAAGAGGATTAAAAAACAAAGTAGATGAGCTTCTTGTTTGTATAGAAGATTTAGAAACTGAGGGTGGAATAGATGTAGTATGCCTGTCTGAACATCATATAGTCACAGGTATGGAAATGGTAAATGTAGGTGGATATAAGTTTTTAGCAGATGTAAGTAGAGACACTATGGAGAGAGGAGTTGCCATATATGTTAAAATCAGTCATAGTGTGAAAAATTTGGAAACTAAAAAATTTTGCGTACACCAACACATAGAAGCATGTGCATGTGAGCTTAAACTAAATAAAGGCACTTTTATAATTGTAGCCATGTATAGGTCCCCATTGGGAAATTTTCAACTATTTCTGAAAAACTTTGATTCTTTGTTGTGCTACCTGTAAGACAAAGGAAAGCAAATTATTGTTTGTGGGGATTTCAATGTAGATTTACTGAAAGAGTCAGATAGAAAACTTGACCTGAAACTATTACTTGGTTCCTTCAATTTGACATCAGTTGTTGATTTTCCTACTTGGGTGGTACAGGAAAGCAGAACACTGATACATAACGTTTTCATTGACCAAGATGAATTCAATCAAATAAAAACTTTTCCCGTTAAGAATGGTCTGTCTGATCATGATGCACAGCTAGTTACAGTATATGATATAGCTCCATACAGTAATGCAAAACAGTCCTCCCAAATGATGCATTCCATTAACGATTTAAAACTTCACAATTTTAGGGAAAGCTTGGAAGAGTTAGACTGGGATGAGATGTGCAGGGAACATGATACTAGTTTAAAATTTAACCTATTTTCGGGCAATTCGTCATTAAGTGAGAAAGTATTCATTGCACAAAAGCGTGTGATCAGAATAATAGCTGGAGCCCACCCAAGATCACCTTGCAGACATTTATTTAAGGAACTCGGGATATTCACAGTACCTTCGCAATACATATATTCACTTATGAAATTTTGTCATTAATAACCCATCCCAATTCAAAAATAACAGCGAAGTGCATAGCTACAACACTAGAAGAAAGGATGATATTCACTATTCTGGATTAAATCTTACTTTGGTACAGAAAGGGGTGCATTATGGTGCCACAAAAATCTTTCGCCATTTGCCAAATAGTATTAAAAGTCTGACAGATAGCCAACCAACAGTTAAAAGCAAATTAAAAGAATTTCTGAATGACAACTCCTTCTACTCCATAGATGAATTCTTAGATATGAAGTAGTAACTGTAAAAAAATTAATTAATTAATTAATTAATTTGTGTAAAGAAAACTTATGTTAAAGTGACACGTTCCACATCATTACGAAATGTCGTATTCATGATCTATGGAACAAGAATTAATGTACGTATGTATGTATGTATATACAGTATGTATGTATGTATGTACACATCGCACATAAAATGAAAGAAATTTCTTCACACAATAAACACGGCGGACAATACAATATAAAACAAAATTCAGCAGTTTTCGCAAATTGTGGTGGGCGACTCTATGTATATGGCATTCGATGTTGGAAGATCTTTGCGAGAATATTTTCAGATGCAGTTCTGCTAAACGACTGAGATGTCAATCTCCACTTCAGAAACACAATAATCAAGCTATACTCAGTAGTAAATAACAGTTCTCTTTGCCAAGCTTTCACATTGTACTCATATATGCCTGATACACATCAGGATGTTTGGAGCATCAACCAACACAACCAGTGTACAACGTGAACGGTAAGGGTCCCAACACGTATCTGCCATATTAGAAATAAAGACGAGTATAGCATTTTTCACTTCAATCTACAACGATAATTCCACAACAATAATTACATTAAATGAAATATAACACAATGCTTTGTGACTAAAACATAGGCAAAGATACTTCGAAGAAATCATTGAGAAACAGTGTGTTTTCAGTATTTCAGCACAGTAATAATTAAATACTAGGTTGTATGCTATTCTTGGTGCGGGTTGATGCCAAAATGTCCTGTTAAAATTGAAATCCGGTTTCACACATGACGGACAACGTTGGCGAATGTAATTTTTCGCGCAAATCAAGCGTAAAAAATGGATATCAGAGCTCATCTGCTGCAAATACGAGTTCTGTGCGCCCTAGGCCAAATTTTAAATAAATGTGATTCTACACGTCTTACTTTGTTGTATCCGTGTGCGTGAGCTTGCGTGCCTGCGTGTGTGTGTTTCACAGTTTCACTACAGTCACAGAGCTCATTGGGATGTGTGTGTTACAAACAAAAGAGAATATTCTTTTATTATATGAAAAATTCTTTCTTTTAACTTACAGTAATAATTTCAAATACACGGTAAGAGCGTGAAAAATTCTTTGTTTAGTGTCTAGTTTTGCAGCGGAAACGTTGTGAATGTTTTTTGCCTGTTACGGAAACGTTTTTAACTGTTATGTAACGTGAATTATATTCCTTTAGAAACTGAACTGTAGAATGACGTAAGAATAGGCCAGAAACAATGGCGACTCTTTTTATCTTTTATAATTGATTAGTTGTTATCAATGTTATCGTGCATGACGGGACGTTGGAAATTTGAACAAAGTGAAAAAAATTGGAAAGGTATGTTTAGAAAAGTGTTGGAAAAAAGAGATTCTACTTCCAATTTTTGTTGCAAATTCAAAGAACTCTGCTTTTTCTTGTATCTTACACTTATAATTCAAATTTCTGATTTTACAAAAGAAATCTAGTATGAGAATGAACACGATGTAAGCAGCCGTGCTTGTCAGATGTTTACACGCTAACGCTAATGTAGACGAGTCAGACAGAAACATCTACTAAAGGTCGACCCGCTGGACGTCTATGACTCATCTAGGAATGTGGATATCCTCCGATGCCTGCACACATTTTAAAGCACAATAGGCGCCACTTATCACGGTATATGTGTATATGTGGATGTGTGTCGTTGCACTCAATCACGGGATAGTTATATATTTTTGTTTTTATAATTACATTTTATGATTTTGGTTGGGGTGGCTTTAAATATTGTGGGCTAGCATGAGACTTTTAATTAACTTATACCGCGACAACACTCGTACGGACATCGCCTGCCCCGAAGTACGTACGATATAATATTTTTCAAACACAACGCGCGACTCACCGCCTTCTAATAAATAGCTTGCGTGAGAGCTGCTATTTAGAAAAGAAAATATGCATATTCTTACGCAAACTTTAATTATTATTATGGGTCTCAGGGGCTACTGGCTATTTATGTACCAAATTACATAAAGAGTGACTGATATATTATAGAATGTAATGATTTTCAATATTTCTTGTTCATTATTTGCAAGGCAAAACCGGAGAGAATCTCGTCTGCCGTTAGGCGGCCAAAATGAAACATACTGAACTCATTCAGTGCTGTGAATTTTGGTAACTGAAATTAATTTTAACTTTGAAATTAATGAAAGATTGAAACTGAGAAGTCTCTCGCATTTACATTTAATAACATGAATCGTCAGCGTAATGGCCGACTAAATCCTGCTAGGGGAGATGAGCTCCCTGCACTACGAAGTTCTGTAAAAACTTTGTTAATTATAATTAATGGTTGCGATCATGAGAGGTGACAACTAAGACAATAATACACACATTCTAATAACAATTTCTATTATATTTTTCAAAAATACAGGATAAAACGTACGTTAATTATCAGACAGCACTACAATGGCGGCCTACCGCTAGACGAAACAAAAACAGGAGAGATAGTTCAATCAAAGCATTGGCTCTGATCATCATGGTCTATGTTACACAGAGATTATACAAAAAAATCTGTGTTTTGTTAATTACATCGATATTTGTGTTTTGATAACAACTTAGGTTCTTTACTATTTGTTATACATCGCGCACACGTACACAGTCTTGAAATAATTTATAATTCACACGCCTCATAACAAAAACTTCCTTTCCCTTTCTCCAAATGTCCATTTATGTGACGTACCGTCACATACAGATGATCTGTATGTGTCCCCTTTATGCCGCCATCAGCACTGTACTGTGCACGGGGAATAGCGTAATTAACACTGTAACGGAAAATAGTAATTTCACGTGGCACAACGTCGTGGTTCAAGTGTTTCAATTGGACGCCACTTCGATAACTTGAGTGTCCCAAATATACCCCAGTACCCCTACCAGCTAAAGGGGACCTACAGTTTAACGTGCACTCGAGCCTGTTCCTTGAAGCTACTCTTCTGTATTATTTATTTAAACTAAAGTTCTTCTTTATATTAAGTTAAATGCTAAGGAAAATTTCTCATTTCATGGAAAAGAAAAAGAGAACGATAACAAAATAATACAGTTCATTGTGATGACCATTTACTCCTTCACTCTCAAAAATTTAAAGTAATTTCTCCTTCTCTGGAAATCCTCTATGTCCCTCTCACTCTTTTTTCTATAAATGAAGTTTATCGTTTTTAGAAATGCGAAGAATTCTGATGATGTGTCGAAATCGAAACAGTTGGTGACAACCGTTCACTGTAGCAATTCAATCTTATACCGCTATTTTATTCAAGTGCATAAGTTGCGTATTTAAGGTACAAATTCATAAATGGCTGGTTCATCATCTTTCAAATGTGAATTACTTCCTTTCAACTCTGATATCTGTATCTGTTGCTCGTGATCTTGCAATAGATCTGGATTTGGGGTTGAGATTATGCTTTGTGTCACTTATTTTATTAAGTTGGTGCACAAGTTCGTAGCATTTTGGCATACAACTGGTACACGTAACAGAGAATTTAGTCACGAATAATATAGACTTCCTTATTATTTACAAAAGTCTGCCAACGCTGGGGTACATTTTCAATTTCGAGGTTGTAGAAAGCACCAGTTTTTTAGGCGAAGAATTCGTCGAGCCACGTTCGGACTGCATTTTCATCCGGAAAGGAAGTTCCTTGAAGGTTGTTCGGTAGAGGGTGAAAAAGATGAAAACCTAAGGGCGCCATATTGGGTGAATAAGATGGGTGCGGAATGACCCAACTCCTGTAAACTGTTTTTAATCAGTCAAACAGAATGCGAGCGGGCGTTATCGTGGAGTAGCTTCACTTCACGCAGTCTTGCTGGTCGTTGTTCTTGGACTGCGTCTGCAAGACGTCTCAGTTGTTGACAATAAATGTCAGCAGTGATTGTTACACCTCGGGGAAGCATTTCGTAGTTCAGCACATCGTCGCAGTTTTAGCCGCTGCATGACATCATCTTTTGCGAACGCAGGTCTGTGTACGGGTGTAAGTAGGCTGTTTATGTTTTCTTATTGGTAACGCCACGTAGCGCTCTGTATGAAAATCACTGGCTGTGCTGTGTGCAGTCTATGGCTAGTTTGCATTGTTGTCTGCCATTGTAGTGTTGGGCAGCGGCAGCTGGATGTGAACAGCGCGTAGCGTTGCGCAGTTGGAGGTGAGCCGCCAGCAGTGGTGGATGTGGGGAGAGAAATGGCGGAGTTTTGAAATTTGTAAGACTGGATGTCATCAACTGCTATGTATATTATGATTTTTCAACACTATTAAGGTAAATACATTGTTTGGTCTCTATCAAAATCTTTCATTTGCTAACTATGCATATCTGTAGTTAGTGCCTTCAGTAGTTAGAATCTCTTATTTAGCTGGCAGTAGTGGCGCTCGCTGTATTGCACTAGTTCGAGTAACGAAGATTTTTGTGAGGTAAGTGATTTGTGAAACGTATAGGTTAATGTTAGTCAGGGCCATTCATTTGTAAGGATTTTTGAAAGTCAGGTTGCGTTGCGCTAAAAAATATTGTGTGTCAGTTTTAGCACAGTCATGTATAATTGTTCTAAGGGGACGTTTCACGGGTAGTTTCTGCTTTGTTGGTGCTCAGAAGACACCATTTCTTATTACCAGTAACGATAGGACTGGTAGGTGTTGTTTACGAGCCAATCGATGACGAGCAAGGAGAGATGCGCATATGGCCACCAGCTGATTTCTTTTTTTACTTTTTACTTTTGGCTTAGAGCGGGAGGTACCTACACACTCGACTTTTTGAACTTCCCCTCTGCATGAAAATGTCGAACGTCACTGGAATGATCACAGTTCATCACATTTGGTAGTTCTCGAGTACACTGACGTCGATCTTAATGGATTAGTGTGTTCGAGCGATCTTCATCAAACGCTGAAGGCGTTCATGAACGCAGAGAGTCACTAATGATAAAACGCATAAGGTGTCAGGCAAATCCAACACCTTCCATGAAAACCCTGACATGATAGCAAATCCGACAGTATGTCACATAGCTCCGAATAAATCCTGACATTAAATTAACCAAAGTAATACGATCAAGGAGTGAGCAAATGGAATACCACAGACTAACACAAGAACGCCTAAATGGATGTCATACCTTCCCACCGTGAAACAGACGCAGTTCTGAGGGGAGAAACGACACCAGAAGCCGAGAGCAGAATCGTGTAGGCTAGGAGGCCCTACGATAAGGGACGGACACCCACATCGCCAGCTAACCGACAGGACCACCCCCCAGGCCATGTTAAAAGCTAGAGCCCTCCAGAAGAACAGTATAGATCTTACGATAACACTAAAAGGGCCACAGCAGCTGCAAGTTTTAGCGTGAGACTTTTTCACGTCTCTGTTACGTTGCAAACGTTAAAAACATTGCCCCACCACGAAAAATATAACGTTTCTCATTGGACAGACAGAATTTTTGTAGGCGGAGCTTAAGGTTAACATTGAGACCCTGATTGGTCAGTTGAAAACACAGCCAGATAGCTTTTTTTAAACCAACTTCGGTAAATTGTAGTAAGGAGAAGTTAGAGTTGCTTCCGAGTTGGCGAGCTGTGTGCAGCTGCGCCACCCACTGCCCCCTGACGCTGCCTAAACACTGTCAAGGTAATGAACGCATGCAATGCCGCATAACAGTGCATAACGCTTCACTCAGAACTGCTGAAGTCTCATCTGTTACATCCCCTTTTTATGTAATACTAGTGTCAATCGTCAATTAAAGCTCATGGTATTCACATTTGCTACTTGAAGTTCAAATCTGAACCCGATGATTTTTCTGTTATTTAATTATCGAGAAGCCACATCAGTCACTGTAACTTACGACAAGTTAAATAAGTAATTAAAGATAATTTAGGGTCACTGTAGATCATTTGGATAGTTTTCTCTTCTATGAAACTTAACTTAAACCTAGATTATAGATGTGATATGGCATAGGTCATCCTACGATCCATTGTAGAACTTCGAAACCCATTCAGGGAATATTCGTTCACATTTTTGTTGAATGCAGTTGGTTTTTATCATCCTGTATTAAAATATTTCCTTTTATCAATAGTGCAACTTATAAACAATGTTTTGTGAGTAGAATAAAATTTCCAGTGGTAAATTAACTGCTTTTTCGACGTTATTTTGCCAGCTAACTAAAAATAGGAAAGCCTTGAACCCCTTCCACTAAATTTATTTAGTATTAAGATTCTTTTACAGGGAGTGCAGTGGCGCTGACTCAGAAATCATTAAGTATTTGATTATATCATCGCTAGTCTCACTGAACTCTTCTGAACTCTACATGTCATGTGTGGTCTGGCGTTTCCTTACCAGCAACAGGTCCCAGGTTCAAACTAGTCAATTCCCTAAAAAACACTCTCAGAGCGTCGTTGCGCGAAAGTGGTAGGGAGACACGACTTAGAACTAACAGACACCACGCAGAATGTTAGAAACGAACCTCCTTAAAACGAGAAAGCTATTTTCTCGCCGTGTTCTGTCCAGCGGCATTATCCTCATGCACTGCGCGAATGTTTCCGGCTGCCCCCGCTGCAGTCACCCTTCTATTAAATCTATTGAACACAAGCAGTGAAACTTCTTAATAAAAATTTTACTTAATAATAATAATAATAATAGCTTTATTCAACATCGAATGCTACACTGCACATGTACAAAGAAACAGTAATGATTGAAGTTATTTGTACAATACACAAGACACATTCTTCTGAATACGTCATTAATTTACAACAAAATTACAATAAGATGCTTACTGATTTCTATTCACATAATTTCACAAAGCATTTGTTGTTCTTCATATAAGTATGGTACTCTTCTAATGTGTAGAAAGGGTGTTTTACTAAAAATTTCTTAAGCTGATGTTTCAGTTTAATTGTAGGAAGTGCCATGACTACACAAGGCAGTGCATTAGCTAATTTTATACCTGCGTACTGAGGCCCCTTTTCGTAAAGTGCTGTTCTGCGGCTGCCAATGTAAACTCTTTCTTAGAATGTATGTGTTTATAACAGTTAACATCTCTGTTTTTGGAAACAAGTTGCGACAAGATTCCTTATATTTTGCTTCACATATTATTCTCACACCTCTTTTTTGAAGAATGAGTAACTTATTTAGATTAGCTTTGGTTGTTGCCCTCCAATTTTCAATACTGTAGTTCAAGTGAGAGGAGTATTGAAATTTAAAAACTGCTTTCTCTTTACTTATTCTTATCATTTCAACACTGACCCACAATATTCTAGCGCAACGCAATCTGACTGCTGAAAAAATGATAACCTGACTTCAAACAATTACTACAAAAGAATGGCCCTCAATTAGAAGAAATCCTAACAATAACCCATACGCATCATAATTCACTTACCTCACAGAAAATCTTCATGACACGAACTACAGCGCTGCCAGAGTTATCAATGCAGAGCGCTACATAGCACTGCCATCATACAAGCACATAAACAGCCTACTTACAACTGGAGACTATGTCGGAAATGTTCCAATTTCTCCACTTGGCACTCATTTTCTAGTGTCCACAGCTCCAACCATTAACTCAGACTGACAGAATGAAAACATCTAAACTCAAATAGCAACAGTGAACTACAAATAAAACATGACAATCGATAAATAAACCGATAGCAACCAGAATACCAACATGCAAGACAAAAACGCTACAAACTTATGCAGCAAGGTAATACATTTCCGCGGGACCGCTACGGTCGCAGGTTCGAATCCTGCCTCTGGAAAGGGTGTGTTATGTCCTTAGATTAGTTAGGTCTAAGTAGTTCTAAGTTCTAGGAGACTGCTCAGAGCGATTTGAACCATTTGAATACATTTCCGCTTGATTCTACTTAACCATTCAACTTCCACTTTCTGTTTCAAACCCTACTGCAATTGTTTCTAAGTATGTTAATTATGGTAGGATTTTAGTGTGGTGCGTAACTGTGTTTCATAAGCAAAAAGCAGTTCCTCCTCCACATCTGGTGTATTGCTATAAAATCTTGGAGCCTACTCAGAGGTAATTTCGTTTGCATACTGTTCCGTGACATGATTATATCCTTCATTTACTCGCAACAATACGTAGACAAATGATGTTCGTTACGGCAGGTCACTTCAGATTCAAACATTGCTTTGTCTTCAGTCCCACTTTTCCCTCGATCGCGGCTGCACGTTAATATGGAACTTGGTGGTAGTTGCCGGTATATGGAATCAAAATGTTTGCTTGATAGATCGTATTGGTCACTAAAGACAAGATCGATTTTTTAATTTCGATTTTGATGTATCTTAGTCCATTTGGGACAGGGAAGGCATAGAAATCTGCCCAGAAATTGGATAAAATTTGGATATTTGTGGTAAGGATTATGGGACCAAACCGCTGAGGTCATCGGTCCGTAGGCATACACTCTAATTAATCTAACTTAACCTAACTTACACTAAGGACAACAGACACACCCATGCCCGAGGGAGGAGTCGAACTCCGACGAGGGGAGCCGTGACAAGAGGTCTCACACCGAATCCGCCCTGACCTCGTTCTGATTTGCACGTACGTTTTCACGTGACTGCAGTTTCCTTTTTGTCGCTTCGTTTGAAACTTCCTTGAGAATGCTAACACATTCATATTTGTCAAGTTGCCTTCGCCTTGACGAACGCGAACACTAGCGAACAGTGGAAACGCAACTGGGGTGAGATAAACAATATCACACACGCTAACGAAAACGACAATTAAAAGCTCGAATTAGCTCTCGTTTCCAAGTTAAATACGGGTGCCTTGATAATAATTACATGGTATTAGCATTCATTGTCAATGCCTTCCCATATAGGCTTCGAAATCCCCGCTGATGGTAGACAGTGTGACGAAGTTTCAGGTAACGTTTGCTACGTGAATTTTGACGCTACTTTTAGCCTGGACAAGTAGCAACAAGGGAAAGGAGAAAAGGAAAGGAGGAGCGGAGGATGTTTCATTTAAGCGTAGTTTGTGTGTTACAGGCTGTGTTCTGTTCGCGTGCTGGAAGAATGTGTTACTGAGTTTAGATAGTGCGTGTGGTCATAGTAAATCCCGTGATTCGATACGCCTCGCAAATGTATAAACAATGCAGACAATTTTTGCTATATCTGCGAACAGGGTACAGTGAAATCGTAAAGGAGTCCAATAACGCCGTATATTAGGAAGGCGCAGAGACTGTACTTTGGCTGTGAAATCGGGGACCAGCACAAGTCCTTGTGTATATTGTATATATTGTGTCGCGAATCTTTATTCGTGGTTGAATCGTAAAAGATCTTCCATGATCTGGTGAGAACCATCAAACCACGTAAACGACAGTTACTTTTGTATTGGAACTCCATTAACACATGCTATTTCCCAGAGGAAGAAGTCTTCCTTGACGTATCCTAACATACCATCGGCCTTGGGATCAGTGCCACACTGAGACGGACTGTCTGTTTCTGTCCCACCTGGTTCTGATTGTGACGAGGACGGTAGTGAAACTAGTGCTGCACCATCACCACCAAAATCTAGTTCTCCTGACGATCCTAATTTTGACTGTAGCTACGAGCGTACAGAGATTCACAAAACGACACAGTGTGAACTCAACCAACTCAATCAACATACAAATGTGTCAGCTCATTTTAAGTTGACATGGCCACAAAAATCTGCACTTGATAATGGCCTAAGGCCGAAATTGCAATCGTGAAATAAAGAAAGTGTTACAGTCACTGGCGTAAATATGTCTTTTATAAATCTCTACATGACTGAATTCCAGGTATAAAAAGTTAATCAACTAGTGAGAGATCTGGAACTGCGGAAAAGGTGGAGCTGAGCTGTAGGCGTTAAGACTACAAAAGTGGAATTCTCTGGACAAGAGGATAAATGTGATTGCGTGCCGTAAACGCGATATGCCATTCGTTTTACTTTTCCGAAAGTGAAAGGAACTTGGTATTTTGTGGTGAGATACAGGGGTTAATGGCAGCTATGTGCATTGACTATGAAAGTGATGGATGGCTGGAGGTTGTTCATCGACTCCTCCAAAGTAAGTCTCAAGACTGTGCCACTGCATAATGGCAACATGATACTGTCGATCCCGACTGGGTACGCACCTTACATTAAAGAAACGTAATTATGGTAATATGAACATTATGAATATTATAACAAGTTTAAATGGCGGGTTTCCGGGGATCTTCATTATAAAAAGAAAGATTGCCCTTGGCCAGTCAGCTCAACCAGGATCTCGCAGTGTTATGCACGAAGCACTCATGGAATCCAAGAATATAATTGTCCCTGCTCTTTATTGTGTTGACAGAAGAGCCAACACCGTGTTACTAGTGGAGGCCGAAATGCACGCGTTTTGGCTCACGCAGGCTGGCGCGAGGAGGGAAGAACTACACTGACGTGAGGTCTGGAACATGAAAAGGAATTATAATTCAGAAAGCGGACGGAAGTAGTTTGATACTTAACTTTAATCCATTAATGATGGAAGTCGCTCTTGACGCTACATGATTCACAATATTATCTGTTCAGTTTATAGTAACATTAAAGAAACGTAACACTTTCTTTATTTCACGATTGCAATTTCGGCCTTAGGCCATTATCAAGTGCAGATTTTTGTGGCCATGTCAACTTAAAATGAGCTGACACATTTATATGTTGATTGAGTTAATTGAGTTCACACTGTGTCGTTTTGTGAATCTCTGTACGCTCGTAGTTACAGTCAAAATTAGGATCGTCAGGAGAACTAGATTTTGGTGGTGATGGTGCAGCACTAGTTTCGCTGCCGTCCTCGTCACAATCAGAACCAGGTGGGACAGAAACAGACAGTCCGCCTCAGTGTGGCACTGATTCCAAGGCCGACGGTATGTTAGGAAATAGCATGTGTTAATGGAGTTCAAATACAAAAGTAACTGTCGTTCACGTGGTTTGATGGTTCTCACCAGATCATGGAAGATCTTTTACGATTCAACCACGAATAAAGATTCGCGACACAATATATACAACATACACAAGGACTTGTGCTGGTCCCCGATTTCACAGCCAAAGTACAGTCTCTGCGCCTTCCTAATATACGGCGTTATTGGACTCCTTTACGATTTCACTGTACCCTGTTCGCAGATATAGCAAAAATTGTCTGCATTGTTTATACATTTGCGAGGTGTATCGAATCACGGGATTTACTATGACCACACGCACTATCTAAACTCAGTAACACATTCTTCCAGCACGCGAACAGAACACAGCCTGTGACACACAAACTACGCTTAAATGAAACATCCTCCGCTCCTCCTTTCCTCTTCTCCTTTCCCTTGTTGCTACCTGCCCAGGTTAAAAGTAGCGTCAAAATTCACGTAGCAAACGTTACCTGAAACTTCGTCACACTGTCTACCATCAGCGGGGATTTCGAAGCCTATATGGGAAGGCATTGACAATGAATGCTAATACCATGTAATTATTATCAAGGCACCCGTATTTAACTTGGAAACGAGAGCTAATTCGAGCTTTTAATTGCCGTTTTCGTTAGCGTGTGTGATATTGTTTATCTCACCCCAGTTGCGTTTCCACTGTTCGCTAGTGTTCGCGTTCGTCAAGGCGAAGGCAACTTGACAAATATGAATGTGTTAGCATTCTGAAGGAAGTTTCAAACGAAGCGACAAAAAGGAAACTGCAGTCACGTGAAAACGTACGTGCAAATCAGAACGAGGTCAGGGCAGATTCGGTGTGAGACGTCTTGTCACGGCTCCCCTCGTCGGAGGTTCGACTCCTCCCTCGGGCATGGGTGTGTCTGTTGTCCTTAGTGTAAGTTAGGTTAAGTTAGATTAATTAGAGTGTATGCCTACGGACCGATGACCTCAGCGGTTTGGTCCCATAATCCTTACCACAAGTATCTAAATTTTTTCCAAAATCTGGACAGATTTCTATGCCTTCCCTGTCCCAAATGGACTAAGATACATCAACATCGAAATTAAAAAATCGATCTTGTCTTTAGTGACCAATACGATCTATCCAGCAAACATTTTGATTCCATATACCGGCAACTACCACCAAGTTCCATATTAACGTGCAGCGGCGATCGAGGGAAAAGTGGGACTGAAGATAAAGCAATGTTTGAATCTGAACAACATTTGTCTACGTATTGTTGCGAGTAAATGAAGGATGTAATCATGTCACGGAACAGTATGCAAACGAAATTACCTCTGAGTAGGCTCCAAGATTTTATAGCAATACACCAGATGTGGAGGAGGAACTGCTTTTTGCTTATGAAACACAGTTACGCACCACACTAAAATCCTACCACAATTAACATACTTGGAAACAATTGCAGTAGGGTTTGAAACAGAAAGTGGAAGTGGAATGGTTAAGTAGAATCAAGCGGAAATGTATTCAAATGGTTCAAATGGCTCTGAGCAGTCCCCTAGAACTTAGAACTACTTAAACCTAACTAACCTAAGGACATAACACACCCATTCCCGAGGCAGGATTCGAACCTGCGACCCTAGCGGTCCCGCGGAAATGTGTTACCTTGCTGCATAAGTTTGTAGCGTTTTTGTCTTGCATGTTGGTATTCTGGTTGCTATCGGTTTATTTATCGATTGTCATGTTTTATTTGTAGTTCACTGTTCTATTTGAGTTTAGATGTTTTCATTCTGTCAGTCTGAGTTAATGGTTGGAGCTGTGGACACTAGAAAATGAGTGCCAAGTGGAGAAATTGGAACATTTCCGACATAGTCTCCAGTTGTAAGTAGGCTGTTTATGTGCTTGTATGATGGCAGTGCTATGTAGCGCTCTGCATTAATAACTCTGGCAGCGCTGTAGTTCGTGTCATGAAGATTTTCTGTGAGGTAAGTGACTTATGATACGTATGGGTTATTGTTAGGATTTCTTCTAATTGAGGGCCATTCTTTTGTAGTAATTGTTTGAAGTCAGGTTATCATTTTTTCAGCAGTCAGATTGCGTTGCGCTAGAATATTGTGGGTCAGTGTTGAAATGATAAGAATAAGTAAAGAGAAAGCAGTTTTTAAATTTCAATACTCCTCTCACTTGAACTACAGTATTGAAAATTGGAGGGCAACAACCAAAGCTAATCTAAATAAGTTACTCATTCTTCAAAAAAGAGGTGTGAGAATAATATGTGAAGCAAAATATAAGGAATCTTGTCGCAACTTGTTTCCAAAAACAGAGATGTTAACTGTTATAAACACATACATTCTAAGAAAGAGTTTACGTTGGCAGCCGCAGAACAGCACTTTACGAAATGGGGCCTCAGTACGCAGGTATAAAATTAGCTAATGCACTGCCTTGTGTAGTCATGGCACTTCCTGCAATTAAACCGAAACATCAGCTTAAGAAATTTTTAGTAAAACACCCTTTCTACACATTAGAAGAGTACCATACTTATATGAAGAACAACAAATGCTTTGTGAAATTATGTGAATAGAAATCAGTAAGCATCTTATTGTAATTTTGTTGTAAATTAATGACGTATTCAGAAGAATGTGTCTTGTGTATTGCACAAATAACTTCAATCATTACTGTTTCTTTGTACATGTGCAGTGTAGCATTCGATGTTGAATAAAGCTATTGTTATTATTATTATTATTATTAAGTAAAATTTTTATTAAGAAGTTTCACTGCTTGTGTTCAATAGATTTAATAGAAGGGTGACTGCAGCGGGGGCAGCCGGAAACATTCGCGCAGTGCATGAGGATAATGCCGCTGGACAGAACACGGCAAGAAAATAGCTTTCTCGTTTTAAGGAGGTTCGTTTCTAACATTCTGCGTGGTGTCTGTTAGTTCTAAGTCGTGTCTCCCTACCACTTTCGCGCAACGACGCTCTGAGAGTGTTTTTTAGGGAATTGACTAGTTTGAACCTGGGAGCTGTTGCTGGTAAGGAAACGCCAGACCACACATGACATGTAGAGTTCAGAAGAGTAGCAAATGACGTAGCTGAAGGCTATGCTAAACTGTCGTCTCTGCAAATGAGAGCGTATGCAAACAGTGAACCATCGCTAGCAAAGTCGGCTGTACAACTGGGGCGAGTGCTAGGGAGTCTCTCTAGGCTAGACCTGCCGTGTGGCAGCGCTCGGTCTGCAATCACTGATAGTGGCGACACGCGGGTCCGACGTGTACTAACGGACGACGGCCGATTTAAAGGTTACCACCTAGCAAGAGTGGTGTCTGGCGGTGACACCACAGTCTTCATATAAAATTCAGCCTAAAAACTTCGTTCAAGCCATGGGGAAGCATTTCTCAGTTTGCACGATAAATTTCCATTTCTTAATGGAGCTAAAATAAAAGAGGAAATTTTCGTTGGTCCCCAGACCCGAAAATTGTACAAAGGAGTGCATTTCGACACCATACTGACACGTAATAAAGAGTTAGCTTGGAATCCCTTTCTTCAAGTGTCAACAAACCTTCTAGGAAATAAGATAACAGAACACTATAAGGGGCTTATGTTAAATGTTCTACACTTTTACAATAGATTAGCGTGCAACATAACCTTAAAGTTACATTTCTAGATTCTCAGTTGGAATTCTTTTCTCGCAACTATGATGCTGTAACCGAAGAGCGAGGAGAACCCTTCCACCAGCAAGTTTCGGACAGGGAAATGAGATAACAGGGTAAGTGAAATGCATCAAAAAATGGTTCAAATGGCTCTGAGCACTATGGGACTCAACTTCTGAGGTCATCAGTCCCCTAGAACTTAGAACTACTTAAACCTAACTAACCTAAGGACAACACACATATCCATCCCCGAGGCAGGATTCGAACCTGCGACCGTAGCGGTCGCACGGTTCCAGACTGTAGCGCCTAGAACCGCTCGGCCGCCCTGGCCGGCTGAAATGCATCAATGTCCGCCGATTACCGCTGGACACTAATCTAGGAATCAGGAGCACAAACAACAAATCGCAGACAAAGCGGTTACGCCTTCAGTGACTTACCTCGTAGGCGTAACAACAAAGCAAATACATGAGTACGTTTACATAGGCAATATCATAAAGTCATCATAACTTCAAAACGAGAGCCAATCTTGCATTTTAATCAAGATTTTCATTGTCAGCACACCTGAAAACACAAAGATTAGCTGTTTTATGCCAGTTACAAAAAAAAGGATTTTGGCTAGTGTAATCTTCTGAACAGCGTATTGCTAATTTTAACTCAAAGCTACAAGAACATTAATGAATTACGAGCTCGAACACTTGTAAATACAATGCAGTAAACAACCGTGTGTTTGACGGGTACAACCGCTGAGGACCAACTAGTCTGCACGACCGCCAGGCCAGACAATATATAGTTGCATAATGCAAACGAGTTATTTCATTGGTGGGTGCTGCGTCATGTTTCCAACTGGTTAGATGCTGTCCGCCACGAATCCCTGTCCTCTGCCAACCTTTTCGTCTTAGAATACCATCTGGACCTACATCCTCAAATATTTGATGGATGTCTTCGAATCTCTTACTCTACAGTTTTCTCCATCTACAACTCCCTCTAGTACCATGAAAGTAATTTCCTGATGTCTTAACAGTCGTCCTACCATACTGTCCCTTCTTCTTGTCAGTTTTTTCCATATATGCATTTCCTCGTCTAGTTCCCGGAGAACCTCCTCGTTCATTACCTTATGAGGCCACCTTGTACTACTGCAGCACCACATCTGAAATTATTCGATTTTCTTATCTCCCAATTTCCTTCAGTCCATGTTCTACTACCATGCAGTGCTGTGCTCCAAACGAGCATTCCCAGAAATTTCTTTCTGAAATTAGAGCTTATGTTTGATACCAGTAGACTATTCTTGGCCAGGAATGCCCTTTTCGCCAGTGCTAGCTTTTTATGTCCTCCTTGCTCCGTCCACCCTGTGTTATTTTGCTGCCTAGGTAGCAGAATTCTTTAACTTTATCTGCTTAGTGGTCAACAATTCGAATGTCAAGTTTCTTGCTGATTTCATTTCTGCTACTTCTCATTATTTTCACCTTTCTTCGATTTATTCTCAATCAGATTTCTGTACTCACTCGACTGTTCATTCCATTCAGCAGATCGTGTAATTCTTCTCCACTTTCACTCAGGCTAGAAACGTCACCAGCGAATCGTATCGTTGATGCCCTTTCAGTTTGAATTTTAATTTCACTCTCGAATCTTTCTTTTATTTCCATCATTGCAGATTGAACAGCAGGGGGGAAAGATTACATCCCTGTCTTACACCCTTTTTAATCCGAGCACTTCGTTCTTGGTCGTCCACTCTTATTATTAGCTCTTGGCTCTTGTACGTATTGCATATTATCCGCCTCTCCCTATAGCTTATCCCTATTTTTCTCAAAATTTCGAACATCTTGCACCATTTTACATTGTCGAAGGCTTTTTTCAATCCGACAAATCCTATGAACGTGTCTTGATTTTTCTTTGGTCTTGCATTCACTGTCAACCGCAACGCCAGAATTGCCTCTCTGGTGCCTTTAATCTTTCCTAAAGCCAAAGTAATTGTTATCTACCAGCTCTCAATTTTCTATCCCATTCTGCTGTATATTTTTCTTAGCAGCAATTTGGATGCATGAGCTGTTATGCTGATTGTGCGATAATTCTCGCACTTGCCGGCTCTTGTGGTCTTCGGAATTGTGTGGATGATATTGCCAGACTCATACATTCTACACACCAACGTGAATGGTAGTTTTGTTGCCATTTCGCCTAATGATTTTAGAAATTCTGATGGAATGTTATCGATCCCTTCTACCACAGGTCTCTTGAATTCTGATTCTAGTACAGGATCCGCTATCTCTTCTAAATCGACTCTTCTTCTTCTATTACATGAGGCAAGTCTTTCCCCTCATAGAGGACTTCAATATACTAGTTCTACCTATCCGCTCTCTCCTGTGCATTTAAAAATGGAATTCCGATTGCACTCTTAATGGTACCACCCTTGCTTTTAATTTCACCGAAGGTTCTTTTGACTTTCCTATATGCTGAATCAGTTTTTCAGACTGCCATTTCTCTTTTGATTTTATCACATTTTTCATGCAGCTATTTCATCTTAATTTTCCTGCAACTCCAATTTATTTCTTTTCACAGCGACTTATATTTCTGTTTTCCTGAATTTCGCTGAACATTTTTGTACTTCTTTCTTTCATCGATCAGCCGAAGTATTTCTTCCGCTACCCACGGTTTATTTACAGTTATCTTATTTGTACCTGTGTTTTTCTTTTCATATTTTGTGACTGCCATTTTTAAAGATGTCCATTTCTCTTCAACTGTACTGCCTACTGGATTATTCTTTATTGGTGTATCTACAGCCTTAGACAACTTGAAGCGTATCTCGTCATTCCTTTGTACTTCCGTATCCCCCTTCTTCACCTATTGATTTATCCTGACTGATCTCTTAAACTTCAGCCTGCTCATCATCAGTACCCCATTGTGATCTGAGTCTGTATCTGCCCCTGGGCACGGCTCACAATCCAGAATCTCATTTCGGAATCGCTGCTTCATAATGATGTGATCTAACTGAAATCTTCTCGTATCACCAGGCCTTTTCCAAGTATACCTCTTCCTCTTGTGATTATTGAACAGACTATTCGCTATTACTAGCTGAAATTTGCTACAGAACTCAGTCTTTTCCTTCTCACGTCCCTTGTCTGAAGCCCATATTCTCCCTTAACCTTTTATTCTGTTCCTTCCCCTACAACTGCTTTCCAGTCCCCATGACTATATGATTTTCATCTCCCTTTGGGTATCGTATCACCGTTTCAGTATCCTCATATACTATCTCTATCTCTTCATTACCAGCTTGCGATGTCGGCATGTATACCTGAACTATCGTTATCGGTGTTCGTTTGCTGTCGATTCTGATAGTAATAACCCTATAATTGAACCGTTAACAGTAACACACTCTCGCCCTACCTTCCAATTCATAACGAATCCTACTCCCGTTATACCATTTTTTGCTGCTGTTGATATTGCCCGATATTCATCAGACAGTAAATCCTTGTCTTCTTTCCATTACACTTCACTAAATGTAAATGTCGTGTGACTAGGGCCTCCCGTCGGGTAGACCGTTGCCGCGTGGCTTTCGATTTGACGCCACTTCGGCGACTTGCGCGTTGATGGGGATGAAATGATGATGATTAGGACAACTCAACACCCAGTCCCTGAGTGGAGAAAATCTCCTACCCAGCCGGGAATCGAACCTGGGCCCTTAGGATTGACATTCTGTCTTGCTGACCACTCAGCTACCGGGGGCGGACTTTCACTTCACTAACGCCTACTACATCTAGATTTAGCCTTTACATTTCTCTATTCAGAATTTCTAGCTTCCCTACCACGTACAAGCTTCTGAAATTCCATACTGTGACTCGTAGATCGTTATCCTTTCGTTGTTTATTCAATCTTTTTCGCATGGTCACCTCCTTAGTAACCCCCTCCCAGAGATTCGGATGGGCGACTATTCCGGAACCTTTTGCCAATGGAGAGATGATCATGACACCTTTTCAATTATAGCCACATGTCCTGTGGATACACTTTGTGTCTTTAATGCAGTGGTTTCTATGTCTTCTGTATCCTCATGCCGTTGATCATCGTTGATTCTTCCGCCTTTAGGAGCAGTTTCCCACTCCTAGGACAAGAGAGTGCCCTGAACCTCTGTCCGCTCCTCCGCCCTCTTTGACAAAGCCGTTGGTAGAATGAGGGTGACTTCTTATGGCACCGAGCGAGGTGGCGCAGTGGTTAGCACACTGGACTCGCATTCGGGAGGACGACGGTTCAATCCCGTCTCCAGCCATGCCGATTTAGGTTTTCCGTGATTTTCCTAAATCGTTTCAGGCAAATGCCGGGATGGTTCCTTTGAAAGGGCACGGCCGATTTCCTTCCCAATCCTTCCCTAGCCCGAGCTTGCGCTCCGTCTCTAATGACCTCGTTGTCGACGGGACGTTAAACACTAACCACCACCACCACCACCACTTCTTATGGCAGATGTCTTCGGGCGCCACTGTCGATTATTAATCAAAACTTAAGCGATGGCGTGTTTTGAACGGGGTATCGAGGACGTTTTGATTGTGAATCAAGGACGCTACTACCATACGCCATATAGACCGGCATAGGTTATTTTTCCTTTTCAGAAACATAATCAGAGTTTCTTGTTCTCCATAAGCTTCCCATAACTTTTTACCTCTACTACAGCTCTACTTTTTTCCTAGAACTCTTCTTTTCAGCTTATTATGCTAAACATGGCTCGTAGATGTAAGCTCAAAGCAAAAGGAACAAGGAATTGCGTCTGTAAACCAAAATATGTTTGTGAAACTATAATATTTTAAAAAGTATTGCTCTACTTTTAAGTGCGATAACAAGAACAATACAAATTACTTACTTTCCATCATATTGCGAGGTACCGGAGCTAGCAGTGTATTTAACACTAAATTCTTCTAGAATCTTCATACGTAAATGATGTTCTAAGCCCCCCCCCCCTATTCTAACTCCGACTTTTGCTGTTGCACATGGATTAAGAGGAAACGCGAACTGACTGTAATGGACCCTGCAAGTGGAGTAGAAAAGAGTTTGGCACCTGCAACAATTTAATTTGATAGAAATTAATTAAATAAAGGAAAGTTTCATTAACGTAGTGAGAATTTGAAATGGTTGCTCTACCGATTAACACAATGAAAGTTCTGCCCAAAATAACAATTTTATTTATTATGACTAAACTCAAAATCATAAACAAAACACATGAAACATTTACAATACATCAAACTGGATCAAATTGGATACTCAAATAAATGCTGTGAAGGTGAAGTTGTCCATAAACTAGATTGTGACATTTATGACGAAGTGGTATGTGGAGCCAATTCCTTGAAACTCAAATCTTAAGAGAAACACCCAGCCAACCCAACATTAATTGCTGTTACAGTAGTGAGAACTCAGACAATGAACATCCAAGACAGAACCACTAAGAAAAGACGGGAACAGGCGCGCTCTGCTGAGCTCTGATTATCATAGAGCAAATTCCCAAATCTGCCGATGCTGCGGACATACATTACCAAGCTGTCTTCTTAACTGCAAGGACATGATCTGGCGTACCGGAAGCGATGGCTGGTTGTTTCGACGTCCCGTCGTGGTAATGATAGTGTCGCGAGTATAGCCCAAAACAAATTATCCGGGTCTGGTTGTTCCAGACTAAAGACTTCCTATCAATACAAATGCGCCTCTGAGGGAGACGAAGAAGGCCCACCACACAATCACTGCGGGTACAGTGATTGATTTTAACAAGGAAAGTCACACAGCAAATCCGATACAGTCAACTTTAGCCAAAACTGCTCAAGACAGACAACATAGGCCGCTTATATACAAAACGCTCAATTGCCAACTGTACTCGGAAAGTTACATTGAAGTCGAAACTTCAGCAATTTTGTCAAAAAGTTACAGTTAAATAAAAGTATATTAGACAGCCAACGGAAGGCAGGCTGTCCAGAGCAGCGATAGCTCAGTCTTGTAACCTGCTCCGACCAAAAGGTGAGAGCCAACTCTCTCAAGAGCACACGTACGAGCCGAACACAGAACATTCTCACCCCCACGACAGTGATCGTGGTTAAACGTTCCAATCCTCAACTCGAAAATCGGCGGAAAATCCCCCCCTATTGCCAACGCAGTACTATTCCACCAATGGAGATACTTGGCGCCAATTTCTGCGCCGATTTTGCTACGTCACGGAGCTATTCCATGAGCAAGCCAATTACAGTTACGATTTTGCAGAAAACGCGGGAATTTGCCCGCCAAGACTGCCTGGGAACACAAGTCATTCCCAAGCCTCGTTGGTATCCCGCCAGAAAGTGTTTCTGCTAAGTTTCTGCGAAGTAACGGAACCTCTAGCCCAGCCGCTCCTTCAGGCCCCTGCGGGCGTGTCTCCGCCGCTATTATGACAATGTCGGCGTCTGGAAAGCATTCACTCGACTCCCTCACACCTGTCGGCCTAACCCTTTCAAGATCAGCAGAACGCGCCTGTCACCGGACCACCCGGGCGACGAGAGATGCTGCGTGGGAAGTCCGCGTGTGAAGGAATAGCGACTTTTCACCGCATGCAATTAGAGAGGAAAATCGAATTACTGAGAGTAAGATAGAAATATGAGAGAGGGCTCATGCCACCTCTCAATATGACTGAAAATGTGAAAGTTTTTATTAAGAAAATAATAGAAAATATTTCCTCTGTTAGACTCACTAAGAAGAATAATGGTATATACATGAACTAGCATGACTACTTCTCGAAATTTGAAACGACCACTTCACAGCAACCCCCCCCCCCCCCCTCCCTGACCACTTTACAGCACCTTCCCTTACATAAGATTATTGTAAACTTCTTTGAGCAAGGCATACCCTCTCTGCTTATGTTAGTATAATTATTACTTTCTCCTTACTTTGTCTGTCATATGTAGTTTTTCTTCGAAGAGAGCAAAAGTTTTTCACTTCGTCTACTATGTGGCCCCAATTTTTATATCAAATATTTCTGCTGTTCATTTTTTTCTTTTCTTTTGCTTTTGCATTTCTTTCTTTTTTCCACTCAGTGCCTTACATATCAAACTGTCCATTGTATTCACAAGTTCTGTATTTCTCCCTCACTATAACTGAGATTAACAATATATGAGAGACTCTTACCATTGTTAACTTTTCCTCCTGGATTTTTATCATACTTCTGAATGTTTCCTTAAATTTCATCATTAATTCGTCCATGTACATGTTGAACAGTATTGGTTCCGCATTCCTGCCGTGCCTGTTTTTAATGCGAACACATCCCTGTCCAATACTCGGTTGACAAGTGCAACATCAGAACCGTCTCCCTCGAGCCTTTACTATATGTGAATCCAAAAGGTTCGTAGTTTAACAGATCCGCGATTTTCTTTTCCATTTTCCTTCGTGTTATTCATGGTAGCAACTTTGATGCCTGAGCTGTTAAACGGATTTTGCCGCAGTTCTCGTACGTATCTAGCCTTGCCTGACTACCATCGGGGTTGTGCGGATGATATTTCACCGAAAGTCGGAGGGTGTGTCTCCAGTCTCATATATTACACACACTAACTTGAATAATAGTTTGATTAACACTTCCACCAATGATTTTAAAAATTTCATCAGAGTGTTACCTGTTTCCTCTGCGCTATTTATTCCCCTATGTCTTCAGAAACAACGTTCATTTCTTCTTCTTTTAAGACAGCAGGACAGCAGACAGTTCCTTTCCCCGCACCGATACAATGCTTGTTGTCACAGAAGAGTGACTTAGTCTGTGGTACTTTACGGAGTGCAATGAGAAGGGTGGGGGGGGGGGGGCGGTATAAAACTTGAGTCTTGAGTCTATGCCTGACAACGAAATCAGAAAGTTGACAGAAATTTTGTAAAACAGAATCATCGTCGCCAAAACCCTACATCACAAAATCTGGCTTCTCTGACACCATCGTCAACAGTCTGTAATATCGGCGTTTACGTAAACCACATTCCAATTGCTAAACCAGCTGAATTTTCAACCGAATATAAAGTTGTGAGTTAAACAGTTTTGATTTTGTTTAAATCGCAAAATAGCACTTTCAATGTTCAGGAAACTCCTCCTGTAATCAGTGTCGATTAATCGTGTAAACATTCTGAGTTCTCTCTTTGACGCTTTTCTGTCACATGTTTCGACCTTTGGTGAGCCGCTTTCTCTTCAGCCTATCAGAGATGCACGCGGTCGATTGGGCCGCGTTGCCGTGTGTATTTGAATTCGTGGTGTGTCCTGGGAGTCGAAGCACTTTGGAGGCGACGTCTGCAGTGTTGGAGAATTTAGTGATACGACTTCAGTTATTTTGCCTTAGATAACGTTTAGATCATTACAATTGTGTGATATAAATATCTGAACAGTTCTTTTGTACCCATTCCTCGTTCACAACTTGAACTGTAACCTGGTAACAAGTGCGAAGTGTTATAAATGCTCAGAGTTAGCTCGTTTCCCATAAGACGGAAAATGATTACGGGATCGAGTCGCTTTTATTCAATTCGATAACTACATTACATCGGTAAACATATTCCTCAAGCTACCGCATGGTGCGTGGGGGAGGATATCCTATCACTACCACTTTTCCTCTTTCAGTCGCAAATAGAGCAAGGGGAAAACTACTCTCTATACGCCTCTGTACGAGCCCTAATCTCTCTGACCTTATTTTTGTGGTCCTTACGCAAAATGTACATTGGTTGCAGCAGAATTATTCTCCAGTCAGCCTCAAATGCCTGTTCTCTGAACTTTCTCAGTAGCGCTCCCCGGAAATAACGTCGCCTTCCCTCCAGGAATTTCCATTTAAATTCCCAAAGCATCTCCGTAATGCTTGCGTGTTTCTCGAACCTACTGGTAACGAATAAAGCGGCCTGTCTCTGAATTGCTTCAATGTCGTCCTTTACTCCGACCCCGAACACTCGAACGGTACTCAACAGTGGGTTGCATTAGTGTCCAAGATGCGGTACCCTGTACAGATGAACCACAGTTTCCTAAAATTCTCCCAACACACCGTAGTCGAACATCCGCCTTTCCTTCTACAGTCTTAGCATGCTGATGCCATTTCATATTGATCTGCAGCCTTACGCTTAAATATATAATCGACGTGACTGTGGTAAGCAGGGTACTATTAAGGCTGTATTCGAATATTAGGGGTTTGTTTTTCCTACTCATCTGCATTAACTTTAATTTTTCTCCACCAAGAGCTGGCTGTCATTCGTCACACAAACTAGAAGTTTTAACCCTTTCACTGCGCATTTACTCTCAATGGCTCCCACGCTGTGCGCATTATTTTCACCCGGTGCGTATATATACGACTGTAGCAGTCTACCGTTATTATTGAGATAAAAATGAGACGCAAAATCCAGTATTGTCGGTGTAAATCGTTTCCTTTTTTAAATCTTTGTTCAGAAAGTCTTATTTTGTTCAAAAAAGGTAGTTTATTAGGAGAAAAAAATACAAAACATATTACATCAGTAATACTTCGAAGTGTGATATATCTCGAAACAAAAATTCAAACATAAAGGCACATTACGTTTTACACAAATGTATCTTGTGTCACTTCGTTTATCATGTTTTGCATATACAATACACCTTCTCTGGGCGGCCTCCTACTTTGAAGTTCCTGGGATTAGCGAGATAAGTGGCGCTCGGTTAGGCTTAAGGGATTGTCACCATCAGCCGATCTCCCTCCACGACGTCCCTCTGTTTGCGTTTGGTGGTGAATCTCTAGGATCTCCTTGATACGTTTCTGTTGAAAATGAGATACTGAAATATTCGTCCCGTTTGAGTATTATATAATGCATGCACACTGAGCAGAGACAGATCCACCACATGAAAAAATACTTTTTTTATACCATTTTACAGTTTTTCGTACACATTCTGCTGAACTTAGCATCATGTCGCTCCTGTCGACGGCTCCCATATTTCCAGTGTAGCTTACGATGCAAGCTGGTTTTGTTTTTGGTTCATTCGTGATTCTGTCAATTTTGTCAGTCGCTGTAATTTCGCTTGTATGAAGAGTTGAAAGCATCCTCACTTCCCGCTTGTCCTGCCACTTCAGAGCAAGAAGTTTATCTGTTGACATAAACTCGATCTCCCCTTTTCTAAGTTTTTTTGGTAAAGCAGGCATGCCTAGTTGCGCTAGTGTAGCAATTGTCAACATATAATGTGTGACCTTTACCAAGGTAACGTTCAAGTAAAGTGAGAACAATGCTTCCAGGTATTCCAACATTTACACCAAAGTCAGTTGTTTTTTTATTTTACGTCTGTTGCTGCACCCACATAAATAATAGTCAAGAATATAACCAGTTTCACAATCACATAACACAAAAAATTTTACACCAAATCTGTGGCGTTAGGACGAAATGTGCTGCTTGAAGAAGACACGACCTTTGAAGAGAACTAAACTTTCGTCCTGCACAAATTTTTAAAAGCATGGAAAACACCTGGAAATACTTTTCTTAAGTGATCCACAATTCGACGTAATTTCCAGATTTTGTCATCTCCAGGGTCCTTACTGTTATCAGCAAAATGTAGCATTCTAAGTAACAGAAGGTATCTATCTCTCGGCATGGTTTGCGCAAACAATGGAATAGACAGTAATTGATCATTGGTCCAATAATTGTTTATTTCATTTTTTCTTACTTGGGCCATCAGAAAATTTACAGCAAGGAAACAGTAAACTTCGTCACTGTTTGTGTTTTTCCAACGTCGCAGTCTTGATTTTTCACTGGCATCATTGCAAAGGTGTTCATAATATAAATTACCTTGCTCAGCTATGTAGCTAACAATTTCTTGGTTAAAAAAATTGGAAGCAGTAGTATACAGTACATAAATCATCTAAATTGACGATTTTGCAACCGGAACCACTGTTATCGAAATTATACACTTTAGGGTCCAAATCAGAGGCATTCCATCTACAATCAACTGAGTCTCTTAGGTGATTTTTCAGGCATACGCTCAGGCTCTTCTTCGGAATCTGAGAAAGAATCGACGATAACATCAAAATCTGGATCTGCGTTTACTGGTTCAACGTTTGTTGGTTCACAAATATTTTTTTATATTTGTGGTGACAGATTTATCCGCCAGCTCGTCGTCGTCATTACCTGTCCACCCATAATCAGCTGGATTTGGCACGATGATGTCCTCGTCGTCACTTTGGTTTAGAATACTCAGCAGCTCATCGTCTGTAAACGGACGGTAACGTCGCGTCATTTTATTCGGTAACGCGGAAACGGCCGCACACAATCTAGGTAATATAGCGATACGAATGAACTCATCAGAAACAGAATTCAGCATTCAATAGTCGTTCAGGTATTTCCTAGTATTCCAACAATTAAACTGCATACTTGCGCAACAATTACCTCCGACTCGCTGGCCCGATTGCCGGCGTTATACGTAACCGTACTACTGCTGCAGGGAACCGCTGTATTTTTTATAGCAAATAGTACACTCCTGGAAATGGAAAAAAGAACACATTGACACCGGTGTGTCAGACTCACCATACTTGCTCCGGACACTGCGAGAGGGCTGTACAAGCAATGATCACACGCACGGCACAGCGGACACACCAGGACCCACGGTGTTGGCCGTCGAATGGCGCTAGCTGCGCAGCATTTGTGCACCGCCGCCGTCAGTGTCAGCCAGTTTGCCGTGCATACGGAGCTCCATCGCAGTCTTTAACACTGGTAGCATGCCGCGACAGCGTGGACGTGAACCGTATGTGCAGTTGACGGACTTTGAGCGAGGGCGTATAGTGGACATGCGGGAGGCCGGGTGGACGTACCACCGAATTGCTCAACACGTGGGGCGTGAGGTCTCCACAGTACATCGATGTTGTCGCCAGTGGTCGGCGGAAGGTGCACGTGCCCGTCGACCTGGGACCGGACCGCAGCGACGCACGGATGCAAGCCAAGACCGTAGGATCCTACGCAGTGCCGTAGGGGACCGCACCGCCACTTCCCAGCAAATTAGGGACACTGTTGCTCCTGGGGTATCGGCGAGGACCATTCGCAACTGTCTCCGTGAAGCTGGGCTACGGTCCCGCACACCGTTAGGCCGTCTTCCGCTCACGCCCCAACATCGTGCAGCCCGCCTCCAGTGGTGTCGCGACAGGCGTGAATGGAGGGACGAATGGAGACGTGTCGTCTTCAGCGATGAGAGTCGCTTCTGCCTTGGTGCCAATGATGGTCGTATGCGTGTTTGGCGCCGTGCAGGTGAGCGCCACAATCAGGACTGCATACGACCGAGGCACACAGGGCCAACACCCGGCATCATGGTGTGGGGAGCGATCTCCTACACTGGCCGTACACCACTGGTGATGGTCGAGGGGACACTGAATAGTGCACGGTACATCCAAACCGTCATCGAACCCATCGTTCTACCATTCCTAGACCGGCAAGGGAACTTGCTGTTCCAACAGGACAATGCACGTCCGCATGTATCCCGTGCCACCCAACGTGCTCTAGAAGGTGTAAGTCAACTACCCTGGCCAGCAAGATCTCCGGATCTGTCCCCCATTGAGCATGTTTGGGACTGGATGAAGCGTCGTCTCACGCGGTGTGCACGTCCAGCACGAACGCTGGTCCAACTGAGGCGCCAGGTGGAAATGGCATGGCAAGCCGTTCCACAGGACTACATCCATCATCTCTACGATCGTCTCCATTGGAGAATAGCAGCCTGTATTGCTGCGAAAGGTGGATATACACTGTACTAGTGCCGACATTGTGCATGCTCTGTTGCCTGTGTCTATGTGCCTGTGGTTCTGTCAGTGTGATCATGTGATGTATCTGACCCCAGGAATGTGTCAATAAAGTTTCCCCTTCCTGGGACAATGAATTCACGGTGTTCTTATTTCAATTTCCAGGAGTGTATATATACGTCTGGAGCACTGAAACGATTAGCGTATATTTACGTCTGGAGCAGTGAAAGGGTTAAGTCATAGTCACGCAATGACGACGCTTCCCATACACCACAGCATTAGCAGAAAAGAGCCGCCGGCTGCTGTCTACCCTACCCGCCATATCTTTTATGTACACTCATGCTCATAAATTAAGGATAATGCTGATACATGGCGAAACAACGCTCTGGTGGGCGGATTGCGGGTTTAAATCACCTCGGGGTGTGACCATGCTGTGCATTTGACCTGCGGTCGTCGCAAGGTGGCGCTGGCAGCAGTCCACTTACGCAGAGGTGTGTTGGTGCATGTCAGAGTACGGTGCAGCGAGTAAGTGCAGACGTTTTCAGACGTGCTAATGTTGACTGCGTGTTGAAAATGGCTCAAAGAACACACATTGAAGACGTTATGAGGGGTAGAATAGTAAGGCGACTGGAGGCTGGTTAAACACGGCAGGTCGTAGCACGGGCCCTCCGTGTGCCACAAAGTGTGATCTCAAGATTATGGCAACGATTCCAGCAGACAGGAAACGTATCCAGGCGCTACAGTACGGGATGTCCACAGTGTACAACACCACAAGAAGCCCGATATCTCACCATCAGTACCCGCAGACCGCCACGGAGTACTGCAAGTACCCTTGCTCGGGACCGTAACGCAGCCACTGGAACAGTTGTCTCCAGACACACGGTCTACAGAAGACTGAACAGACACGGTTTATTCGCCCGGAGACCTGCAAGGTGCATTCCACTGACCCATGGTCACGGGAGAGCCCGTGAAGACTGGTGTCAAGAACACAGTACATGGTCATTCGAATAGTGGTCCCAGGTTATGTTCAGGGACGAGTACAGGTATAGTCTGAACAATGATTCTCAACGGGTTTTCATCTGGCGTGAACCGGGAACCAGATACCAACCCCTTAATGTCCTTGAAAGGGACCGGTATGGAGATCGAGGTTTGATGGTGTGACGTGGGATTATGATTGGTGCACGTACACCCCTGCATGTCTTTGACAGAGGAACTGTAACAGGTCAGGTGTATCGGGACTTCATTTTGCACCAGTATGTCTGCCGTTTCAGAGGTGCAGGGGGTCCCGCCTTCCTCCTGATGGATGATAACGCACGGCCCCACCGTGCTACCATCGTGGAGAAGTACCTTGAAACAGAAGATATCAGGCGAATGGAGTGGCCTGCCTGTTCTCCAGACGTAAACCCCATCGAGCACGTCTGGGATGCTCTCGGTCGACGTATCGCTGCACGTCTTCAAACCCTTACGACACTTCAGGAGCTTCGACAGGCACTGGTGCAAGAATGGAATGCTATACCCCAGCAGCTGCTCGACCACTTGATCCGGAGTATGACAACCCGTTGTGCGGCCTGTGTACGTGTGCATGGTGATCAATCCCACATTCATGTTGGGGTACATGCGCAGGAAACAGTGGCGTTTTCTAGTACACGTGTTTCGGGACGGTTTTCTCAACTTATCACCAACACCGTAGTCTTACTGATCGTGTCGTGTGTGTTACCTATGTGCCTATGCTGTTAGCGCCAGTTTTGTGTAGTACACGTTGTGTAGCACCACGTTCTGCAATTATCCTTAATTTATGTGCATGAGTGTATATAAAAAATAACAGCGGTCCTATCACACTTCCCTGGGGCACTTCTGTCGATACCATTGTCTGTGGACACTCGCCGTCGAGATCACCGTAGTGGCTTGTGTTACTTAAGAAGTCTTCGAACCACTCACATATAAGAAACCTACACCGTATGCTTGTATCTTCTTTAACAGTCGGCAGTGTGGCGCGCTGTCAAATAATTTTAGCAATATGTCCATCATCGATGGTTCCCAGGATATCATATGAGAAAAGGGCAAGCTGAGCTTCGCACGAACGGTGCTTTCTAAAACCGTGCTGATCTGTGGACAGAATCTTTTCCCTTTGAAGGAATTGTACGAGGGCAGTTCAATAAGTAATGCAACACATTTTTTTCTCGGCCAATTTTGGTTGAAAAAACCGGAAATTTCTTGTGGAATATTTTCAAACATTCCCGCTTCGTCTCGTGTAGTTTCATTGACTTCCGACCGGTGGCAGCCCTGTACGGAGCTGTTAAAATGGCGTCTGTAACGGATGTGCGTTGCAAACAACGGGCAGTGATCGAGTTTCTTTTGGCGGAAAACCAGGGCATCTCAGATATTCATAGGCGCTTGCAGAATGTCTACGGTGATCTGGCAGTGGACAAAAGCACGGTGAGTCGTTGGGCAAAGCGTGTGTCATTATCGCCGCAAGGTCAAGCAAGACTGCCTGATCTCCCGCGTACGGGCCGGCGGTGCACAGCTGTGACTCCTGCAATGGCGGAGCGTGCGAACACACTCGTTCGAGATGATTCACGGATCACCATCAAAGAACTCAGTGCTCAACTTGACATCTCTGTTGGTAGTGCTGTCACAATTGTTCACCAGTTGGGATATTCAAAGGTTTGTTCCCGCTGGGTCCGTCGTTGTCTAACCGAACACCATAAAGAGCAAAGGAGAACCATCTGTGCGGAATTGCTTGCTCGTCATGTGTCAAAGATTGTTACAGGCGATGAAACATGGGTCCATCACTTCGAACCTGAAACAAAACGGCAATCAATGGAGTGGCGCCACACCCACTCCCCTACCAAGAAAAAGTTTAAAGCCATACCCTCAGCCGGTAAAGTCATGGTTACAGTCTTCTGGGACGCTGAAGGGGTTATTCTGTTCGATATCCTTCCCCATGGTCAAACGATCAACTCTGAAGTGTATTGTGCTACTCTTCAGAAATTGAAGAAACGACTTCAGCGTGTTCGTAGGCACAAAAATCAGAAAGAACTTCTCCTTCTTGATGACAACGCAAGACCTCACACAAGTCTTCGCACCCGAGAGGAGCTCACAAAACTTCAGTGGACTGTTCTTCCTCATGCACCCTACAGCCCCGATCTCGCACCGTCGGATTTCCGTATGTTTGGCCCAATGCAGGACGCAATGCGTGGGACGCACTACGCGGATGATGAAGAAGTTATTGATGCAGTACGACGTTGGCTCCGACATCGACCAGTGGAATGGTACCGTGCAGGTATACAGGCCCTCATTTCAAGGTGGCGTAAGGCCGTAGCATTGAATGGAGATTACGTTGAAAAATGGTGTTGTGTAGCTAAAAGATTGGGGAATAACCTGGTGTATTTCAATGCTGAATAAAACAACCCCTGTTTCAGAAAAAAATGTGTTGCATTACTGCCGTCGTATTTTATTCGAGCTAAGAATATGTTCGAGGATTCTGCAACAAACCAGTATTAAGGACATTGGTCTTTTAGTTCACGGGTCCGTTCTTTTACCCTTCATATAAGCAGTAGTCATTTGAGATTTTTTCCAGTCGTTCGGAACTTTGCTCAGGGCAAGAGATCCGCGATAAATTCGAGCTACGTAAGGGGCCAGTGCTGTAGAGTACTCATTGCAAAACCGAATTGGGATTCCACCAGGACCTGATAACGTATTTACTTTCAACTCTTTCAGACTGCTAATTGTTTTTGATCTCCCTAAGCCATCAGTTATTTCGGGAGCGTAATATACAGTAGATGCATTCATTTGGTGATGTCATCTTACCGTCACCTGTTGCTGAAATCGCCCTCTGTCTTTTAGACGTTCATTCAGTGTCCATGTAATCAAACAGTTCAATTGCATACAGCTCTCCCACTTAATAATAAATATTCCTCTCTGTGCGTGAGTAATTCCATCTACAGTAAGGTAAGCTAGGATGCTGTCTCCTGAATGCACATAGTTTTCATATTTCGTTGCACAGATTTACGTAAGCGTGTGTGTTATTATGACAAATTCCTTTACTTGCTTGTGATCAGACAGCTTTTACAAACAGAATATTGGGTCACGAATATTCATAAAGGAGACCATAGTTTCATGTATCGGGATTTTGTGTACCACTAAACACAGTACTCACCGTTTATGAAGTTATATGGAGAATACAAAATTTTCGTGAATTGCAGTTTGCTCATTATTTTGTACATCATTGACCTGAGGCAATATTGCCCGGGATAAATTCTCGTTTTCTTATTTCCTATTTACACGACCGGGAATTCTTTATTTCAAAGAAAATGTTGAAATAATTGTTTTGCAGTACAAGTCGTCGGTTTTACATTAAAGTTGCAAAACTGGTTGAGAAAAAGGAAAAATCTGGGCTCGGTTTCAGTTTTCCGCAGTAACAGGTATTAAGCTTGCTGCGCCATTAAATGAAGAGCAATAAATTTTATTTCAGTTGAAAATCAAATATCGGGCACTATTTAGCCCAATTTTTTCTTATTTGACATATTTGTATTTAGAGGTATATTGTTACCTCGTTTCTCACTTCTTGTATTTCATCATTTGTTCGTTGTTTTTCTTTTACCCAGTGTTTTCAAACAACAATATTGAAATAAAATTAAATCTGGCAGCGAAGATTAACCTTCTGGTAGTAAAAGTTTGTGTAGCAACGTCGGTGCTTTATCGTTTGCTATTTTAAGAACTCAGTAACTACTGTGAATATTCAGATACTTTTCTCTAAATTAATAGGAAACATGATCAAGTGCAAAAAATCTAAATCTGGCGTTACCGTTTTCCCCATTTCGCTTTCTGTCAGCGAAGTATCTGTCTCATTATGCACATTCTGAAATTATTTACATTTTGAACTTTTCCAGTTCACTCATGATTAACACTGTAGTTAACAAATAATCTAAAACATGCTATTCTATATTTTGAGTACAGAGGAATTTTTATTCTTGAGAGTGTACTTCAAACGTTCCCCATTTAGCTACTTTAAGAACAGAATACTTTATTCGCTCAAAACCGTAGGGATATTATTAAGCGGCAGAGTAATTAACGGGTCCGAGAGTGGCGGCGTTACAAGATCGCACGTCGATCTGATGTTATGAGTCTTGGTTCATCCAACTATAAATGATACACTAATTTTTATCACTGTAATTCTCCTTTGTTCTGTGTGTAAAATTTTTGGGTGAATGAGTGGCATTAATCTTTCCATCAGACACTTTCACTTCTGAAGATCACGCAATACGCAGTATTGCTTAAAGTCTGAGAATGTGTGAAAGTGATGTGTTACTTCATTTCACAACCCCTCGTTGCGTTGGCTGGGAGTATTGGTATTCAGGTTTCATTGCTCTAACTAGAAGGTTTCATTGCTCTAACTAGTTGACCTCAGACTGCTGTTCATTAATCATGTGAGACCGTAAACTGCCGAGATTGAGCATGTTTCTGCTGTGTACAGCCACCTGCGCAGATCCTGATATCATCTACAGCTTAATCGCAAAGCGTAGTGTAATTACGCTGCGGAACTTCACCTTGCTGCTTTATAGCTGAAGCAGTTAATTAACAGGAATGTTTGGGAAGTCGCCTGACCGCCTGAATATGCAAGACTTGTACCCGGAAAGACACTATCTGGAACCGCTTTATCCGTTTATTATGGCTATACAGTTACTGAGGTCACAAATCAGAAATTTTCGCATTGTGGGCAATTACCCACGCGGTATTCTTGAATGTGATACAAATTTACTCTTTGGCTCATTAGTATATACGCTGAAGTTAAATTATTCTACAACAAAAAAGTTGATTGGACGAATGATAACTCTTCACGAACCTAGTGTAGGGGTTTCGGCATTGTTCATTACTGTCTGGGCGCTTATAATACCAGCTTGGACCATAATTTGATGAGAAATTGGGTTCATGTCACCGTTTAGCCATACTGATTCATGTTTTTTCGTGTTTGTGGTTGCTCTAAATCGTTTCAAGTAAATGCCTGGGTGGTTCCTCAGAAAAGGCTACGTGATATTACTTCTTTCAATTTTGTACAATATCAGCTTATAAGCTGTCTTAATGACTTCATCGTTGACAGGACCCTAACCTTCCTCCTTTCCTACGTGACAACGACGGGTCTAACGGATTTTCTTGCAACTAAGGGATAAAGGGATATCTAAAGAACATAAATCCGTTCTCTGTGGAAGGAAGAAAGAAGAATTATTACGGTTTAACGTTTCTTTTACGCTGAGGTGATTATGGATCCAGACGCTCGTATTTGAAAACGAAGAGGAAACAAATAAGTCCTACACGTTTCCAGAAACCGTTATGGCATTTCGTTAATTTATTTCAGGATAACCGCGGAAATCCTAAATTTGAATGACTAGACAAAATTCGAATCCAGCTCCATGTAAAGGCGAGTACACAATCTTAAACATTGCACATTCAAGGACTAAGTATCTTGGACTGATGCTGTTTATATAAGAATATACAGCCTACAGTTGTGTCTCTAGTCACATGACGAGGCCCATACAACGGGCTTAAAGTGAATTTCTACAGTTGGTTTAATTGAAGTGACAAAACCTTATGGTTATGCATAAAGTTTTATGAAGTTGACTTAGGACATCGCCTGTTTTAAGCAAACATTTAAATAATAATTTATGTTCTGAAGAAGACGTTATTAATAACGTTGAAACTTAGGTAAACGATAAAGTTAACCTGCAACTGTAGGCTGTATATTCTTATATAAACAATTTCAGTTGCTGTCGCTGCAAAAAAATGTTAAAAATTAAGCAAAATGTTAAAAATTACTGATTCTGTTTCCTGGTGAGTCATGGTTTACATGCTATCCGTTGTCCATTGCTAGACTGTAAGGAAACTCCACAGCAATAGTTTTTCGCGAGATTCTAGTGTCGGTAAAAATACCTCAGCAACTTATTCACCTCTGGAATTACCTGGATGCTCGACAAGCCGAAAAGTGCTATAAGTTATTCTTCCCTAGGCAGTTTCCAAACCTATGCTCTTTATTAGAAGATGTCGCCATAATTATGGATGTCCATCAGATCGGCATAACATGCCACAAAAATAAAATTAGAAAAATATTTCCTCCTAAAATGAAACAAAAATACTAGTTTCTTCATGGGTGGGTCCAGAGCCTTGACGTAGTACATGGATAACAAAACCATTTTCTATGTCCCCCATAGGCTGTCCGACACTTTTATGCATACCTCGGACAGCCTCTGGTAGATATATAAAATGACGTTTCCCCAGTAGTAACATCGGTTCCCATCAGATCACCGAAGTTAAGCGCTGTTCGCTACAGTCTGGAACAGAGCGACCGCTACGGTCGCAGGTTCGTATCCTGCCTCGGGCATGGATATGTGTGATGTCCTTAGGTTAGTTAGGTTTAATTAGTTCTAAGTTAGGTTTAATTAGTTCTAAGTTTTAGGCGACTGATGACCTCCGAAGTTAAGTCGCATAGTGCTCAGAGCCATAAGCCCTGTTGGGCTTCGTTAGTACTTAGATGGGCGAGCTACTTGAGTGAGAAGTTGCAGCTCCATTCACGAAAACTGACAACGGCTAGAGAGTGGTGTGCTGACCACATGCCACTCCACATCCTAAACTGATGACGCCAGTCGTCAGAGGATGATACGGCGGTTGGTTGGTACTGTTGGACCCACCTAGGCCACTTCGGACGGAGTTACGTTGTTCAAATGTGTGTCAATTCCTAAGGGACCAAACTGCTGAGGTCATCGGTCCCTAGACTTACACACTACTTAAACTTAAGGGGGGTGGGACGTCAAACGGGCCGACTTGGAGCAGGAGAGGCACCACAGGATATTTTAATTTCCACTGCCTATACTTTTACAAGTAAATTCATAAAACTTTGTCAGCATGACCAGGAGGGATTCAGGATTCACACTCATAACACCGGAAGTTCAAAAACATAAAAAAAATAATTTTTTTACGTGTGAAATTTCATCACTTTTCACTTATTATTAGCTGCATTTGTTGCTATAGGTACACGCTTCTTCATAAGTAAGAGAGAGCGTTCGATGAATTTTGCACAGCGTACAAACCATACGTATAGGTATCTGAAACTCTAGAATATATTTAATTTATGAAAAAATAAATGAGCTCTTACGTTTTAAGCTTTATGTTCAGAAGTAAATTAAATTTTGTAGTTAATTATCTCAATTTTTACCATAGTTTTTAATAGATTTGGAAAATTCTAGAGTTTCATAGACCTGTATGTATGGTTTGTATTCTGTGCAAAATTCATCAAAGAATCTCTCTTACTTGTGAAGAAAAATGCACCTATAGCAACAAATGCAGCCACTAGTAAGTGAAAAAATGTTGAAATTTCACATGTAAAAAAAATTATTTTGTTGAGTTTTTGAACTTCCACTCCTATGAGTGTGAATCCTGAATTCTTCCTGGTCATGCTGACAAAGTTTTATGAATTTATTTGTAAAAGTATAGGCACTGGAAATTAAAATCGCCTGTGGTGCCTCTCCTGCTCCAAGCCGGCTCGTTTGACGTCCTACCCCCCCTTGCCGCTAAGGACAACACTCACACCCATGCCCGAGGGAGGACTCCAACCTCCGGCGGGAGGGTCTGCACGATTAGGACATGGCGTCTCCAACCACGCAGACACTCCATATAATAAATGACTTATTATTATTAACATCTGTAATTAACATTACGACTATTTGGCGCACATTCTCTAGGTTATCACTGATCTACACGTCTGCGTGCCAGATATTTTCTTACATAGCCAGTCGCTCCTCAGACGACTGGCCTGCTATGTCACATATGTGATGCTCTAAATCTCTACGGTTGAGGGAACAGCCTCCTGCAACAATTATGTAGCTTTATGAGGTACCGATCGATAAAATAGTGTAATTCCGTAATATTTAAAAATTTAACTAGAGAAAATCTAATAGGCCTAATTATCTCCATGTTCGTCACAAAGTGATTAGAGACAAAAGTAAATGGAAAGAGTACTTATGAGTTTATAAACGTGTACCACTCCTTCTCAATTTGTGAATTTTCCCATTTTCCAAAAACCAGCTTTCTGCACGCTGCAGGGTGCTCACAGCGCTCGCAGCTGCTGGTGAAGTGGTCGTTTCGAGCCGTCAGCCACGCTCGGACTGGCAATCTGCAGGCCGCTGCTGGAGGTAGCTGGGAGCGAACACCGCCCCAGCGGCCGGCGTCATTAGCTCGAGTGCGCGGGACCGCCTGCCCTAAGTGTATTAGGCCGCCGGCAGCCGCGCAGTGCGTTGCGGGCTTGCCTATACTGACGCCTACCTACACTGCTCTGCAAAACTTACTGACCAGATATGCTGAAGAACCAAAGGAACTGGTACACCTGCCTAATATCGTGTAGGGCACCCGCGAGCACGCAGAAGTGCCGCAACACGACGTGTCGTGTGCTAGACTAATATCTGAAAAAGTTCCCGTTCCCGATTGGGTTTAAACCCAGGAAGTTTGGTTGACAGGGGAGTACGATAAATTCATCCTGGTGCTCTTCGACCCACACACGTTGCGCTGTGTCACACGTTCAATTGTCCTGCTGGTAGATGATATAGTGCCGAGGAAAATCTAACTGCATGTAGCGATGGATGTGGTCCTCAAGGATAGATACATACTGCGGCGGCGCGGTTCTTTCCGTCCCTTTACGACAGACCTGCACCTACCTGTTGACATTGTTTCAGCATATCATCAGTAGGAAAGCCGAGTGAAACCTACTGTACTTCGACGTGAATCAGGCTGCAATTAAAGTCACTAATCTACGTTTCGGGAGAAAGTTTTCACACGAAATGAAAGGTTGGAAATTTTGTCCTCAATTAATATATTCTGAAACTTAGGTGAACAAGTATCATTGCCAAGCCCGTGCTAGTCTTAACACAGTCACTCACAATTCCTTTCACTCACGTTAGCAAGTTTATGGTGTTGCATTTCCCGAAAACGTAATAGCTACAAAAATACTGATTGTTGTTGATTGATAATGCTCACCAAATATTAAGTCTGTCGGTACCAAATGTAGTCACAGTTTTTAGCCACCGACCTGCTCAATGCGCCACGCGGAATATGTGTCTCTTCTCGTCACAAAATTCACTTAAAAACTACGAAATTTCTACACGACCATCGGAATAATTATGCCGTCACTTTACCACACTTTTGATGTATGAAACACTGCTAGATCCAGCAACTTTACGTTTCCATCGGAACTACTACTACACACGTCCGAACTGTTTCATGACTAGGCTTCCACTCTTCTATAGAATACTCTAAGTCTTCTTTTCCAGCAGAGAAAGGCGCGCGAAGAATATTGATTTACCACTGGTCAGTTTACTCAACAGCCAATAGCAAAACAACATTCTCCTGCGTCAGTCCGCACTTTTAATCAATAACCAATCGCAAAATAGTAAACCTAACGACTGCACTTTTTACCAACGTAATTATCTAATATGCTGAAGTTTTGCTTATGCATACAGTTATTTAATATTGTTATTTATACCTGAATTAACTTTCCCTTTACCATAAACTTACTTTACAAATCTATTCTACAAAAATCCCCTTTGTTGATATCCATACTTCTTCGAAATGTTCCCACACTAAATCCTACTACACAATTCGTTAAACAATTATCTTCATATTAACCTTTAACCACACTCACGAATCCGTGGCAGGATCGGTATATGGCGCTACGCCTCAATACTTGTGTTGATCATCGTGCCCTCCAGAATGACAAGCACATTCAGTAAATAACTTCTGGCCTGGATCTTTCCGACGATTGTTGCAGACTTTTCACGCCGTATAGGATAACGGCCTTTTCTTCGATGGAACCTAAAACGCGATTCATCTGGAGAGGCCACTTATTACCCCACAGTGGATGTGCAGCTGCGGTGCTGGCGTGCAAATTCCAGCCTTCGCCGCTGATGGACAGCAGTCAGCGTGGTTGCATGCTGAGGAGACCGATACGCAGCAACGTTCGCTGAACGGTCTCTCAGGGGAGCGCCTTCGTTCATATAGGCTGTCTTTGCTTAACATTACCACGTCTATTCGCATTTACACATCTCCACAGCCGTAGTTCACCCCTGTCATCTATAGACCATGGTGCACCACAGTTACCCCGGCGTCTGTTTTGGATAGCAATATTTTGCCATGCATGGTATATTTTAACCCTGGCGGCACGCGAACTGTTTACGAACCCAGCTTCCACTCCAAGATGCTACTCCAGGCGGGTGTAAAATGAATGTGTGCAACGGAAAATAATAAGCGCTAAAATGATGATTTGGCCCTGTCTGACTACCCCCTGAAGCAGATCTTAGAATCTCTTAATTCCATAAATTACAATCTAAACAAAAATAAATGATGAAGGCAACTAATACTACTAAATGATAAACACTGTTTCTTATTATACGTTTATTGCACATAAAAAAATCCTTTCTGACAAATTTCCTAAGTAAAATTATTGCTCAATTGCCCAACTGTGCCCCCTTTTATGGCCACGCGATCTAACATAAATAACGCGAAATGACTGACGTCTTATACGTACTAAACGATAGAAGACACTACTTTCAAAGATGATCTACAGTGATGTGGAACCTCAGTGGAAATGAACTAACGTGATCACAGCTGTTTAGCTTTGTAGCCCTAATTAGCCGAAGCATTTTGCGATATCACCGTTTGCACTGCGTCTGGTGCTTCGGTGTGCTGGTTCTCGTACACGTCTGCGTCGATGGAAGAACTCCAGCCACAGAAATAAAACTCTTTCAAACACTAGGACGGCAGAAGGCGGACCTCTGACTAATATACTCTAATACTGCCTTCTCCTCTCTTTGTTCTACAGACGAGAAACGCGAACTCCCAGCCACAAGGACGGAGTTCAGATAACGTCCCAACATAAGTATAGGCAGAAGAAGTGCTCTCAATCACTGAACGCTGTGTACTCAACGACGACTTCCAACCCATAGGCGAAGTCCAGAAACGTATAAGTTCGCAACAGTACAGTGCCTAACTGTTCTAACTATAAACTCTCCTGAGAGCAAAGACAGCAAGTCCGTCTGTCTCAACAAAGCTGATATCGAGCGACCGTCACACACGGGCGCTCAAAACAGAAGACCTCGTCTCTCCACTGCTGTCTTCCCAGCTAGACTCGGCTCCCCACCCCCGTAATTCCGAAAACGAATAATTTTTCCGATACCACGGAATATTCTCCCTCTGTACAGATTCTTCCGAACGCCGACCAATCATATTTTAGTCTTTTGTCATCCAGCGCGGAAAGTTTGCGAAGAAATTCCTATACTCGTACAATGGTACGCTTCTGGGTAAAAATCCTTGGAAATAAACCAGCCTGCGTGGTTTCCGAGGTGCTGCTTCTTCGTTCCTCTCAACTGCGTCCAATATTTCCGTAGTTTCCGAAGTATAATCCTTCCGGTTCGGCTACAACACTGGCCGGTGACGACTCTATCGTGCTCCAGCGCTTACGTGCCACAACGTCCGCCTCCTACTTCATGTGTTTAAGCAGGACCAACACACCTGTGTGGGCCTTCCACCCAGGGCTTGAGTTCCGTCTGCCGTTTCCTTTCCACTGTCGTTCCAACCTCTACTAGTATAATAATAAAGACACTCAGTCACATTCCATGCAATAAGCGTTAACAATTATTTACAAGGCGTACGTCACAATGTCAGTCTCCTTTAAATATTCATATATACGATGTACTACCATCAAATAATACAAAATGTGGTTGTGGATCACGTCAAAGTATGTGGGCCGGCCGAGGTGGCCGAGCGGTTCTAGGCGCTACAGTCTGGAACCGCGAGATCGCTACGGTCGCAGGTTCGCATCCTGCCTCGGGCATGGATGTGTGTGATGTCCTTAGGTTAGTTAGGTTTAAGTAGTTCTAAGTTCTAGGAGACTGATGACCTCAGAAGTTAAGTCCCATAGTGCTCAGAGCAATAAATCAATGTTGATGCTATTTGATCAACTCCAATACAGTATGTGGATGACTGCTTGTAAGGTGCGAAATCTTGCCACCTTACACCACCCTTGGCCCGAAAGTCTATGATTAAGCACTTTCTATGTCCTATATATTGCACTGTTTCCACACCGTACAACGACTGCCCTGATTTCCGTGCAGCCCACCCCCACCCCTCTTTCCCTACGCGCTTCATATACATCTGTCGTCTGTAATTGGTTATTGCACATTAACGTCGGACATAGGTGGTGGTTCCATTATATGACTAGATCGTGTATATCTGCGACAATTCATTATTATTCTAATATTTTTGTTATTACTGTCTATCGTCACAGTTTTCTTCACAATGACTAGTGGTTTCGTTTAAACTCCGAACATCCCATTAGTACCGGGTGCCGGATCAACGGCCGTGACCAGGTGTCAGCGGGCGTGGCCAAGATAGCGCCGGACATCTGCATCTACATCTACCTGGATACTCTGCAAATCACATTTAAGTGGCTGGCAGAGGGTTCATCGAACAACTTTCACAATTCTCTATTATTCGAATCTCGTATTGCGAGCGGAAAGAATGAACACCTATATCTTTCCGTACGAGCTCTGATTTCCGTTATTTTATCTTGGTGATCGTTCCTCCCTATTTAGGTCGGTGTCAACAAAATATTTTCGCATCCGGAGGAGAAAGTTGGTGACCGGAATTTCGTGAGAAGATTCCGTGGCAACGAAAAACGCCTTTCTTTTAATGATATCCAGCCCAATTCCTGCATCATTTCTGTGACACTCTTTGGCATATTTCGCGATAGTAAAAAACGTGCTGCCTTTCTTTGAACGTTTTTGGATGTACTCCGTGAGTCCTGTCTGGTAAGGATCCCACACCGCGCAGCAGTATTCTAAAATAGGACGGAGAAGCGTAGTGTAGGCAGTCTCCTTAGTAGGTCTGTGACATTTTCTAAGTGTTCTGTCTTCGGTTAGCCTTCTCCACAAATTTTCTGTGTGTTCCTTCCAATTTAAGTTGTTCGTAATTGTAATACCTATGTACTTAGTTGAATTTACGGTTTTTAGATTAAACTGATTTATCGTGTAACCGAAGTTTGAGTTCCTTCTAGCACTCATGTGGATAACCTCACACTTTTCGTTATTTAGCGTCAACTGCCATTTTTCGCACCATTTTGCAGTTTGTTTTGATCTTCTGATGACGTTATTAGTCGATAAACGACAGCGTCATCTGTAAACAACCGAAGACGGCTGCTCAGATTGTCTCCCAAATCGGTTATATAGATAAGGAACAGCAAAGGGCCTATAACACAACATTGGGGAACGCCAGAAATCACTTCTGTTTTACTCGATGACTTTCCGTCAATTACTACGAACTGTGACCTCTCTGACAGGAAATCACAGATCCAGTCACATAACTGAGACGATATTCCATAAGCACTGACACTTTTCGCACCATTTGCCACTTTTCGCACATAATGGCCGCGCCACGCGCTTATCTCGCGTCGTCGTTCCGGCCTCTTAGTCCGTGTCGCTTTGCGGCCTCCAGAGCAACTTGTCAGTTCCTTGTGTTGTGCGTAGCTTCCTTAAACTAGTAATAAATTTTAAGATAAAGGCCTCGGGCATGGATGTGTGTGATGTCCTTAGGTTAGTTAGGTTTAAGTAGTTCTAAGTTCTAGGGGACTGATAACCACAGCAGTTGAGTCCCATAGTGCTCAGAGCCATTTGAACCATTTTTTTAAGATAAAGGCAACAATAAATTGTAGTTTAAAAGCATTACATTTGGTTGAGCTCAAGGAGACTACTCAAAAACATCCCCTAACATTTGGCTTTCATATCCATACTGAAAAACTTCGTTCTCGCTATACAATACAGTTCCGCCAGTGACTACATTGTCATTTTCTCGATCAGTTTCCTCGGACCAATGGTGATCCAGATTCATTAGTCACCTTCGGACGCCGTGGTGTGCCTGTTTCGCAGGTTACGAACGATGCTGTGCGACTCCGACTGCGTTGTCGCGTTGCTGCGGCGCCGCGGGCCCCATTAGTAGCGGGTGGCGGGTCAGCGGCCGTCAGCAGGTGTCAGCGGGCGCGGCCCAGATAGCGACAGAGCGCCAGACAGGGCACACAATGGCCGCGCCACGCCCTTATCTCGCCTTGTCGCGCCGGCCTCTGCGTCCGCGTCGCTTTGCGACCTCGCTGGAGGGGCAACGCAGCGATAATAGGCGCCGGGGTGGGGGAGGGTGGGGGCGAGGTCCGAGTCGCGGCTCAAGGGGGTGCCTGCACAGTGGTCCGGGAAAAGCCGGCACTAGAACTGTGCCGAAGGCGTCGATTCTCTACCAGAGCAGCGAGGGATACGGCGGCATACACAGAGAGCGGCATGATACGGTGCCGTATCTCTGCTTCCTTTTAATTCGGACATAACATACGCTGAGTTCTCTCTATTGACGACTGACAGCACTTGATCTGATCCTATTGGAAATCAATTTATACCTATTTAAAAATAGATTCTCTGAGCCATGCAAGGCTCGTGTTTATCTCATTTATTGTTTGTCATCTTCTATTACGGTACTGCCGCCTCGTTTTCTTATTCCATTTACTGGCGTCACTAACTTCCTGCCTTACTTGCCCGTGGGCGGCAGCTGCAGCGCGTATCGATAAGTGGACTGTCGTAACATCTCTGGAGCGACCGATGGTATTTCCGGGTCGTCGTGTGTCTGGCAGTCAGTTCGGGACGGACCCAGCAGTGCAGTCGGGACGCAGCAGCAGTGAAGTCGGGGGATGGAGCGCCGGTGAGGGGCTGACAGCCAGTGCTCGCAAACATGAACTGTCCGATGGAGGGAGACTGGAGCGGGACGACCGTTGGTTGGTCGTCCGGGTGGTCGTCTCATCGGCCGACGTGTATTTGGTCCTTTCACCGTTTCCAGGCCTGGGAGCAGTTGGTCGGTTGGCGTGGAGTAGCAACGAAATCTCCGCGGCGCGTAGTTTGGCTGGGTCCACTGGCGGCCTCTATGCGGTATCGGAGTGTGTGGAGCTGTTCTCAATGCTACGAGGTTCGTTTCTCACCGATCCTGGACATGAAAGTTGAGTTTCGACCTAATCTACCAGCAAGTCACGACTGTGCACATTGTGTCGTTTGGAGTTCGTTGTCGGCTGTTGGGATGTTCCCGCGAGGAACAATGTGTGTTTTCACATTGGCAAATTTTAGCCACCCTCCTATGGAGTTTAACTATGCTTGGTTATTTGAATTAATGTGCACCAGCGGAATCTTCTGCCTTGTGGCCGTCAACATTCCAGTTACCTGCCCTGGCCGTTCAGGCAGAGTATATTCCTCATCGTGTTGTCGCCGTCCAGCATGGTGTGTAGTTTGACAGCTCAATGTATAACTGGTTGTGGGCGCCAATACCTTATACGTTGTTCCATTGAACTCCTTGTTGTGTGCTGGTCGGGTGAAGCGAAGGATAACTTGTCGGTGGGTCCATTGACTGTCTGTCAGTTGGGTTGTTGTCGGATCAACAATGGTTAAGCCGCCTGCCTGTCTCACCTAAGCAGGCGTTAGTGTTTGAAATCCAGGCCGACCCTTGGAACTTCTGAGCGTCCTTGGGTACGCTGCCTTTTCTTGTTTGTTCTTGTTCTTTGTACTTGTATGGCTTCTAGTCGATTTTTACATTAAGGTTGTTTTGCTCTTAAGGCGTCAGATGGTTTTGGCTTTCAGCCTAATTTAAGAATTGTCTTACGTAAAGCCTTTGGCATTTTTACAATTAATGTTATTCAGTCTTAAGTGTTGGGCCGTCAGCTGATTTTGAATTTAAGTTGTTTTGCTCTTAAAGTGTCAGATTCTTTGGGCCTTCAGCCTAAATAAGGAACTGTTTTAAGACAAGACTTTGCCTTTTAAATTTATGATTCTGGTTGAGCTTTAAGTTATTGGCTTTAAGCTGTTTTTAAATTAAAGTGGTCTTGCCCTTAAGACATGAGGTTGTATGGCGAATTCAGCTGCTAATTAAGTTCCACAACTAAAGCTGTGTTTTTTTAAAACAAAATTTTTTTGGATCTTGTAATGTTTGATCAAATAAGAGGTTGTATGTATAACTGACAGACGCTTATTTTGGCCTGTTTCCACAACTTAAACTACCTGTCCTGTGCTGCGGGCTTAGCAGGGTGTCTCATTCTATATTCAGGAATAACAGTGCACGGCGGAGGGCACCTTGTACAGCTACTAGTTACTCTCTTTCCTGGTTGACTTGCGAGTGGATCTGTACGACCCCTCCCACCCACTTCTTCCCTCCCCCCCCCTACCCCCTCCCCGCAAGCCGCCCTCCGTTTCACTTAACTTCGTGTGCCTGATGCTAGATGTAAGTTAGTGGCAGTGGAATGGTTCTGCTGTCCTTCATAAATGCGGGTTCTCTATACTTTCTAAACAGTGTTTCGCGAAAAATTTATCTTTCCTCCAATACTTTCCTCCTGCGTCCCGCATGCAGTTATAAAAGTACTGTGGGCTACAGTTGAGAGGTGGCTCGCCACTCTCTCACTTAAACAACACTGTCAGACAGATTAATATTCTTATTTTAGGTCATGATCTCGGTCTTACATTTGGTATGTGTAGTTTATGACTTTTTTACATAAGGAAATTTTGGGCAGAATGTACATGTAGCTGCATATGTAGCCTGTAGAGAACTTGTACCCGAGGGGCTGTAGTGGAGGCAATGGATAACAGGAGAAAGACGGATTGTGAGCTATAAATGCGGTTTCCAGCGACCTGGCTGTGCGAGTGATTCTGGGAAGCAGCATTCTGTGGATTGTACCTGAAGAGGGACTTTGGGTCGCTGCACTCCCCTCTTCCCACTCAGGGCTAGAGCAGGAGAGCGCTGATTCACAAAACATTTTACCTGGGCCGCGCAACAGCCTGTACCGGAGGCGGCAACTTGGCGGAAAATGAATGGAGGAAGCCATTTAAGAGAACTGCTGTAATTTATGTGAACGTGGGACGGTCATAAAGCTCCAAGCATTATCATGTTGGAATCTGGGACGATACGGACAGAGTGGCTGGTGCACGTGTTTAGAGAAGGCAACACTGTAACTCTCCTGATGCCAGGAAGAGTCCAGGTTCTTCTGGCGAGTGAAAAAACGTATATTTCATGGGCGCCACTGTCTGGGAAGATTAACAGCCTTCTTTCAGAAATTGGAAATGGTCGGCCTGGAAAGATTAGATCTCTCCATAAATGAGGGACTGTGGTCCGTCTAAGTAGACGTTTTCTCGCGGAAACCTAGCCATGCTTACCGTGAGAATAACGCCTCCCTAGTCTAAAATCTTCGTTTTTCAGAAAAGAGAGATTTTGAGTCGCTGATTGGCTCCTCTTTTGTATCCAAAGCAGAGGCTTGCTCCTCTAGCGTGGGAACCACGGTGCTGTATCTGGACTGCCTACCAGGCCAGCAGAACAGCCAAGAGGGTAGGTTCAATGAATATAGTATAGTGCAATTGGTATGTATAACGCGGAGGCGTTTTTTTAAATTATTTGTCAATTCTGCTCCCGTACCAAGGATTGGTGGGAAGTGATGGTGATTCTTTGCCTTTGTCGTCTTCTGGTCATGTCCTGGTGGAGAAGTTAAGGTCTTTCCCCAGTGGGTGAGACTTGTGGTCTGCAACTTGTGGAGGACTAAGAGTCAATGGCAGATTATAACTGTTCCATAAGTGTATCGACGGTGGAACTGCATCATCTCGGATACATCGTATGTCATTAAGTCGAACTTACTTGTCCTGAGTCAGGTGTCAGACGTTTGACAAATCCAGCGCACACCTCGTGCCTGTGAGGCAAATTGATTTGGCCAGACCAGCGAACGGATGCACCTCACACTGAAATGCACTGGGATTTCGTGGTTCTGATCGGGAGGTTTGCCGCGTTCTAATAATCAGAACGCCAGTCCGCATCGTTTGCAAATTTTCGTGTACGCGATAGAATATTGCAGCTGCCACAGCGCACCGCTCCTCTCTCACAACGTACCGCCTTCTGCTGACGCCTGAATCAAGGTGAAAGGGTAAAGTATTGCTGCAAAGGCGTAGGGTTGTTAAATGATACTCACAGGTCACTGTTCTCTGTTAATCATAGTTTGCAGTGTACTTGGTCGTAGTCGATTGGACCTCACAGTGGGTTCATGTAAATAAAGTCAGATTGCGTTGTAGAAGGGATTAATTCAGGGAGAATTTGTATAGTTTCTACTCCAATTAACGCTTTGCCAATCAAGCACCCACCCTTTTCTGATTTATCTTACTTTTTTCATAAGATTTATCATCTCATTGTAAGTATAAAAGGATTAATAAAAACTTGTCATTCTTTTTGTAAACTTAAATATGGCACTATTCTCATTCATACTCCCTCAGCTATTCAGTGTTTTTATTTTATTGTGGTGATACATGGATGCACCAGCAATTAACAACTCAGTCAAAATAAATTAGTTAATTTGATCATTAATTTGTATTCTGAAAGTTACCGCAGACGTAGGCAACAAAATTGCCATGCCTAAATTCACTAATTTAATATATAAAAATTAAGGGTGTAGCTCACGATTTGAAGGTTACTGAGAAGATAGACTTTCCTTTGTGTAAAGATGATAATATTTAGTATCACTTGGGCACATATTTATGATTAAAGCAAGCGAACGGCTTGCACTGTAGACTACCAAACCTAAGCGTAGACAAAGGCAGTTTTCCTAGTAGCTTTGGTCAGTTCAGCTAGTGCCCACATTACCTATATGTTGGATGTTTTACATGCATATTAGGCATTACCTCATAAGGACCACTCTCATTACGTATGTAAACGCTTTCTTTACGTATGCGATCAATGTCTTACTAAATTCCACTAACAACATGAATCGGTGAACCATTTAGAAACTGAGTGAGATTATAAATAGGCTCTGCTGGCCTGTGTAAAGATTTGTTCTACATAGTTATCCTTGAGTCTGTTACTTAAGAGTGAGCAGTATTTATAGAACAACTGAAACAATGTTTAATTATGGTTTTATTCGAAAATAGTTGATATATAACGTGAAACAGAGGCAAGCTGCAGTAAAAACGAAGAAAACAATACAAATTTATCATGCAGCACTAGAAAATGCTATTTTCTCGACAAAACGGTAAAATAAAAAAGAAACTCGAAACAAAAATATATCAGACATCGCTTCAATATTTCGTTGAACATATATGAAACATGTTTCTGTTATTCATAAGCGACTTTCGCATTTATCAATAAAACAGGAAGCACTTGCATTTGATCACCTTGAAGAAAGTTCTATCTCGTACGAGATAATAGTAATCATAAAAACTGATATTCTCTAAGGGTAAAAAATACATAATGGGATAACAGCGAATGATGTGCGGTTCTCATTATGGGTAAAACTAACAACTGAACATAAAGCAACGAGAAGTCATCCGCTCCCAATGCGTCTCTTACACAGTCATTTATGTTTCTTTCCCTACAAATTCTAAGAATACTACCGGTAATCCTACGCTTTACTACATCATTTATGAGGGTACCAAAACTTCCAAACCGCAGTTGTGGTAGAGAGCTACTCTAGTCCGTGATTCTCGCTAACGATAACGAATTTAGCGGGACGACTTTGAATTACTTCGATGACTTCCTTTAATCTGATCTGATGAGGATATCAGACACTCGAACGATACTCAAGAACGTGTAGTACAACTGCTCTGTATGCAGTCTCCTTTATAGATCTGCTGCACTTTCCTAGATTTCTCTCCACGAACAGAAATCGACCAGTCTCTACAACTGAATTTACGTAACTTTGCAACGTTACGTCTGTATATTTTATCGACGTGTGTGTGTGTCAAGCAGTACACCCCTAATATTTTATATTCTAACATTACAGGATAGTTTTTCCCTACTTGTCTATGTTACCTTACATTTTTACATGTTTTGAATAAGCTACCATTTATCATACAGTAGAAATCCTGTCCCATTAACCCTGCATCGTCATATAGTGACTCATCTGGGACACATTTCCACACACTACAGTGTCATCAGTTAACATTCTCAGTTTGCTGCGCACCCTATCCGTCAGCTGTTTCATGTGTAGAGGGTGAGGCAGCAAAGATTGGCCACCCCAGATACACCCAGGATTAATAAATACACTCCTGGAAATTGAAATAAGAACACCGTGAATTCATTGTCCCAGGAAGGGGAAACTTTATTGACACATTCCTGGGGTCAGATACATCACATAATCACACTGGCAGAACCACAGGCACATAGACACAGGCAACAGAGCATGCACAATGTCGGCACTAGTACAGTGTATATCCACCATTCGCAGCAATGCAGGCTGCTATTCTCCCATGGAGACGATCGTAGAGATGCTGGATGTAGTCCTGTGGAACGGCTTGCCATGCCATTTCCACCTGGCGCCTCAGTTGGACCAGCGTTCGTGCTGGACGTGCAGACCGCGTGAGACGACGCTTCATCCAGTCCGAAACATGCTCAATGAGGGACAGATCCGGAGATCTTGCTGGCCAGGGTAGTTGACTTACACCTTCTAGAGCACGTTGGGTGGCACGGGATACATGCGGACGTGCATTGTCCTGTTGGAACAGCAAGTTCCCTTGCCGGTCTAGGAATGGTAGAACGATGGGTTCGATGACGGTTTGGATGTACCGTGCACTATTCAGTGTCCCCTCGACGATCACCAGTGGTGTACGGCCAGTGTAGGAGATCGCTCCCCACACCATGATGCCGGGTGTTGGCCCTGTGTGCCTCGGTCGTATGCAGTCCTGATTGTGGCGCTCACCTGCACGGCGCCAAACACGCATACGACCATCATTGGCACCAAGGCAGAAGCGACTCTCATCGCTGAAGACGACACGTCTCCATTCGTCCCTCCATTCACGCCTGTCGCGACACCACTGGAGGCGGGCTGCACGATGTTGGGGCGTGAGCGGAAGACGGCCTAACGGTGTGCGGGACCGTAGCCCAGCTTCATGGAGACGGTTGCGAATGGTCCTCGCCGATACCCCAGGAGCAACAGTGTCCCTAATTTGCTGGGAAGTGGCGGTGCGGTCCCCTACGGCACTGCCTAGGATCCTACGGTCTTGGCGTGCATCCGTGCGTCGCTGCGGTCCGGTCCCAGGTCGACGGGCACGTGCACCTTCCGCCGACCACTGGCGACAACATCGATGTACTGTGGAGACCTCACGCCCCACGTGTTGAGCAATTCGGCGGTACGTCCACCCGGCCTCCCGCATGCCCACTATACGCCCTCGCTCAAAGTCCGTCAACTGCACATACGTCTCACGTCCACGCTGTCGCGGCATGCTACCAGTGTTAAAGACTGCGATGGAGCTCCGTATGCCACGGCAAACTGGCTGACACTGACGGCGGCGGTGCACAAATGCTGCGCAGCTAGCGCCATTCGACGGCCAACACCGCGGTTCCTGGTGTGTCCGCTGTGCCGTGCGTGTGATCATTGCTTGTACAGCCCTCTCGCAGTGTCCGGAGCAAGTATGGTGGGTCTGACACACCGGTTTCAATGTGTTCTTTTTTCCATTTCCAGGAGTTAATATCAAGGTGCGGTTTCCACCAAGCTATAGCGGACAATACGGCGAATTTCCGGTCGTTCGCGAGTAATTTTATCGTTTATGTTCGTCGAATTATGACACCGACGTTTTTATTTCTAATGGAGGTACATAATATTTGCTGTGTCATTTGAAATAAGAGTCTAAGAGAAATCGAGCAGCATACATGGATTGAACTTGATAAAATAGCATCAAGAACGAACACCTAGCTCAAGTAGGTTTCGTGTGTTTTTTATCACGTCTGACATACCAAGTGTTCAAAATGTTGACCTCGAGCAATGCTACAACCCATAGAGTGATTATGAAGACACAATACTGCACGTTGAATTTTGTCTGGAGTTAACGACAGCACAGAATCCCTGCTGAAATTCATTCCATTTCTTCGGGAGTCGTCGGTGTTCCCTAATAGACTTCTTGTTTAAATTTGTGCCACAGATAAAACTATAGAAGTGTTAAGTTTGGTGAGTGCGGAGACCATTTTGCATCTCGTGTACGACCGTGGGTGTACGTTTACATGTGTGGAACGGGAGGGACATCCGTCATGTTAGTACTACACTGATTGCCTTATGACGAGTGGGATGTCTTTCAAGTAACTGCGGCAACAACAGATGTTAGGATCCCGAAATACCTGACCTATTTTAGATTTCCAATAATAAAACAGGGACCAGTGACGCGAGAATGAAACGAACCACAACTTTGTTACACCAAGAGCGTTGTTTCTGTCCACTTCTTTGAGTTAGCGTAAATTTTCAGCTGACGATTAGTGCATATTGCGAAGATTGACTTGCCCTTAGTTTGTAAACGATGAGCTTTCCTTACATAAAATGTCGCATAGATACGCCGCGTCACTTTGCACTTATCGTATATAACAATGGGAAAACTGTAACCAATTTTGGAAGTCATTGCCATGAAACTGTCGATGCAGCGATATCTAAAAAGGATTACATGCGATGGAAAGCAGTATTCACAGAAGAGTGGTTTGGTTGAACCCTCTCGTACTTTGGAGGTGCCTCTTAGTCACATTTGCATTGTGTGTTGTTGCTGCTAAAATATTGGTTTCATTTCTTGCATGAGTTGCTATTCGTTCTCCTAGGCGTATTTTATTATCCGTACATCCAGTTTCTAGAACTTTTTTCATAATCCCTGCAAAGACAGCTCGTGAGTGTTCGGCAAGATCTGGATAGTCTTAGACATACAACAGCACTGCTGCTCTGGTGGTTTGGCGACATTAATAATAAGCGATATTTACTTTCTCGATACTCGCATAAATTGTATCTCAGTAGCTTTATGAGCAAGTTATCTGATTGTTGCAACAGCAGAAAACGAACTGATGGGGTTCAGGCGCACAGATAAAGACAAGAACCGTACCTGAGTTCCGTGTTTACGTACATTTGGTATATGGGACGGACGTTTGTGGAACTTCTTCTCCCGATAGCGACCAGTAGGTTGCGGAGCTGTGGAATGGTTCAAATGGCTCTGAGCACTATGGGACTCAACTTCTGAGGTCATCAGTCCTCTAGAACTTAGAAGTACTTAAACCTAACTAACCTAAGGACATCACACACATCCATGCCCAAGGCAGGATTCGAACCTGCGACCGTAGCGGTCGCGCGGTTCCACACTGTAGCGCCTAGAACCGCTCGGCCACACCGACCGGCGCAGAGCAGTTATCCTGATACTACTTGATCAAGTCTCATACATGTTATGGCCTTGGAATTCCACTAGAAGCTTATTCCAAATGCCATTGAAACAATAATATAGTTTAATTACAAACAAAAGAAGTCTGTTATCGGCGAGAGCAGCGTAGCTTTTCTCACCTGATTATGGCGGCCAGGTGGACCGCTGAAATATTGTGTTCAGATCACAGTTTGATCCGGCTGGAAACCAGACAAGAATTTGATATACCAATACGCCGGGATAGTCTACATAGTCACAAAAGAAGTCGGTGTCGTAATTTGACGGCTATAAACGATAAAAATTCATTGCGAACGTCATGAAATTCACCGTGTTGGCCGCTACAACGTGGTGAAAACTGAACCTTAATATATTTATTCATTATTATATTTGGGTGGCCTTTCTTAGCTCCTTTACTCTGTATAGACAATAAGTGTGGCGCTATCACTCTTCCTCGGGGCCCTCCAAAACGATTTTCTTGTCTCTGATGAAAACTCACCGTCCAGCACAACATACCGTGTTCTGTTACTTAAAGAGCCTCCGAGCTACTCACATATATATCTAACAATCTATTCCGTATACTCTACGTTATCGTAACGAGACAATCAAAAAAATGCATCCTAACACTGAGGTGTCGTTCCCAGCTCAAAATGGTTCAAATGGCTCTGAGCACTATGGGACTCAACTGCTATGGTCATCAGTCCCCTAGAACTTAGAACTACTTAAACCTAACTAACCTAAGGACATCACACACATCCATGCCCGAGGCAGGATTCGAACCTGCGACTGCAGCAGTCGCACGGTTCCGGACTGCGCGCCTAGAACCGCGAGACCACCGCGGCCGGCCATTCCCAGCTCCTGCAGCACTTTTTCCACTAGTGTGATCTAGGTTCCTGTTTTTATTATTTTTCAACAAGCGCTAGCTCAACTCCGTTAAATCTGATGAACATAGAAAAAATCCTATTTTCCAAAGAGTGTCTTTAATTCTATCCACAACTGAAAGTTGCTCGAGGTAATCTCTTGTTCTATACTTTCCCTTTTCTTTGATTGGGCCCAAGACCTCAGTTGTTGTGCCGGATAATTTTATTTTTTATGCTGCATTTTGCTGCAAATAGAGCTTCCAGTTAAATGACTTAACAGTTTTTCAGCTTGACGTTTTATGTCACTGTTAGTCTGCTGTAAACATCTTCGTTAAGGCTGCATGCCACTTTCATCTTTTTGATCTTTATCCCTGATGTCAGTGACTTTGATTTCTAGTCACTCGGTTACGTACTTCAGCTATTTTATTTTTCCGTGATTCATCAGTAAGTCTCTGCTTGGTGTTCGCTATGAAATACGTTTTACGACGGTAGAACTGCAGACCAGCATTTGCAACTTACATTTGAAGCTGATTGACCTGTTTAGCAGCTTCGTCAAGACAGTCGGAAATAATTGTAAGAGTATCTGCAAACGCCAAGTATTTTTGTAACCTAAAGTGGTGACTGCTTCTTTATAAAACATGTAATATGTAACCATCACAACATGCAAAAAGAAGCGACAAAGGCTGGAAGTTAGTTGCAAAATACGTATTTCTCCAGTTCATATGAATGCTCAAAATTCGAACTTCAGTTTTAACGCTGCTTTATTTGTGTTAAATGTAATTACTTTACCTTGTGAAAAAAACGCTGCAGAAATACAGAACATTCCGACAATCGCAGTAAAACCATTACGAAACGTTGAAAGGAAACTGATAAGTGTAAGGTTGAAATAAAATATGAACCATGCTATATGACCAGCTTCAATGTCAAAATACGAGGGTTGAATGAAAATTAATGCCACCATCTTCGTTAATTTGGTTTGGATGAGAATATTTAAATAAATCAAACCCAGAAATAATCCTTAGAATGTGATCTTTAGTTACCAATACTCAATTTTCCACATAATCACCAGCCAATTGGATACGTTTCTGCCAACGATGATCAATTTTTCTGAAGCCGTCACGGAAGACGTCGACACTGTCTCCGCAACCACAGTGTCACATTTCTCTCAACGTCTTCATCAGAAGCATAATTATGTCCCCGCAGATCGTCTTTCATTATCGGGAACAGATGGAAGTCAGACGGTGCTAAATCTGGACTATATGGAGCATGCCGTACGGTGGTGAGATTCAGTCTCTGAAGTTATGCAGTGGTGGCACGTGAAGGGTGTGGTTTGGCATTGTCCCGCTGCAGGAAAACATTTCCCTTTTCCTTTCGGACCCTTGTTAGCCGTTGTTTCAGAGTGAGCAGCGTTGTGAGGTAACGCTCTGAATTTATTGTTGTTCCACGATCAAGGAAATCAACATGGATAACACCATCTGCGTCCCAGAACACTGTGGCCATGATTTTTCCAGCTGAGGGCTGCGTCTTGAATTTCTTTTTCTGGGGCGAGTGTTTGTGTCGATATACGTGTTGCCTCCGGGTCGTAATGGTGTACCCACGTTTCGTCTCCTGTCACAATTGAATGGAGAAATGCGTCACCTTCATTCTTGTAACGCGAGAGGAATTGCTGCGAAATTTCAACTCTGAGCACTTTAATTTCAGGAGTCAGCATCCGGGGTAGCCATCATGCACAGATCTTCCGATAGCCAAGAAAATCAATAATGTGACCCACACGTTCTTGTGAAATGCCGATTGTGCTTGCAGTTTCGCTCTGAGTAGTACGACAATCATCCGGAATCAATATGTCAACATTTTGTTTGTGAAACTCGGTGGCTCTGGTACAGTACATCCAACTATTGGTTTGTCACGCATGTCATACGTTCCCGCATCGCCATCTTCAAACTTACTCGCCCAACGACGCACAGTACTCACATCAACACAATCACCATAAACTGCTTTCATTCGCTGATGGATCTCCTTTGGGGTGACACCTTCTGCTGTTAAGAATTCAATGACTGCACGTTGCTTAAATCGCACTGACCGACCGTCTGATCACGGTTCCATACTTCACACTGTGCCAACCCAACCGTTCAATGCTGAAGCTTCCCGCCAACTGGAGCTGTAGAGAAGAGGCTACGGAACAAGCCAGTACCTGCCACATACCAATGCTGCCAACTTTGAACAGTTACGAAGGTGGAGGCCTTACTTTTCAGTCAACCATAATACATTGTGAAATATGTGTGCTGTGCGAAGTGGCACAGTTATACTTCCCGCCACCAGCGCATAGATTTTTGGCGGTTTGTGGTAGAGATGGGCAAAACTGTTCTTTTCAGAGATCGGATCAGAACTGTTCACTCCCTGAAATGAATTAGCTCTTTTTCATGACTCACCACTCATTCACAACAGAAAAGAAATGGAAGGCACACTGCCCTTTAAACTTGGTTTATTCCAGTACTATACCTGTATTTTGATCTTATTTGATCCAATTTTGAAGTAACACAGATAATGAGTAAGAATTTTGTATTGTTTATTGAAATTTCCACGATATGACAAAGTTTTTGATTTATTGATTTATTTTGCACTATCGTGGTTTTTTGGGTGATCGGAAAATGTTGTAACTTGAGAATTACATTAACAATATATTTGGCTATAATGTATTAAAATTTCATTAACCTCGTACAAATACATCGCAAGCCATATATTTTTAAAGTGAACATTTCCTTCCAAAGACGCCTAAAATCGCAAAATCCGTACTACAATAAGAAAAAAATATATAAATTTGACTGTAAGAGCAAAGTGCTGCATATAGCCTTCCGCAGAATAAAACAAGGAAAAATTGGTGTATCACTTTTGCTATACGTTTATCGGTTCGCTCGTAATTCAAGTGTAAATTCGAGTGACCATAATAAAAAACCCTATAGTAAGAGGAGCCATCAGGAACCTAATCTGATCAGTTTAAACAAATAAAAATAAAATAAAAACAAATGATGTATACATAACATAATAACGTAATATACATAGCGGTATTACTACGAAGAACAATATCCAGTAGAGACGAACTCCGATGCAGATGTGCTGAGTCAAGCAGGTCGAGCCGCGAGCTGTATTGCTGCGCGAGCTAAGAGCGCAGAGACCAGAGTGACACCTGAGTTGCTTTGCTCAACGCTCTGGCTAGAGTCGAGAACGGTGGGGTGAGCGTCGAGCGGGCGAGTTCCGAGGGTGGGGGGAGCGGTGAACAGCCACCACTCACCCGCTCGGAGACAAATCGTCCGCTCTCTTGCGAGCAGGTTGTTGCAAGTTGTTCTTATGTTCTCCGCTAGGAGGCTCTGTCTTGTTGCTCGCATCAACCGCCCAGAGGGCAGGACGTGCGACTGAAACGATCGCTGACGGAGTTCAGGTGCGCCAGACACTGCACGTGGCAGAGGAAGCACAGGGACGGCACGGCATGTGTGAAACACAAAATCCAATGGGGCACTGCACAATGCAGGCAGCCAAGGCAGAAGCAGGGCAGAGGCCGGCGCTGGCTGTGGTGTGTGGCGTGTGGTGTGCTCTGACCAGCAGAGGCGCCGCTGATATGCTCCGACTCTCTCTCTCTCTCTCTGCTGTGGGAAACGTTTGGAGCTACCGTTCTTTTTTTCTGAATCACTGATTGTTCACTCCTTTGAAAGATTCAACTCTATGAATTAGTTCAGGAGCGGATCCCCCATCTCTAGTTTGTGGTGGCTCTGCAAGAGGGCACTTGTTATGCGCGAGCATGGATGCCAGGGCCCGTCGGTTAGCGTGGCGGAGGGAGCTGCAGTTTGTTTGCGGTCAGCAAGAGAGAGTAGAACGTTGAGCGCCGTAGAGCCGGGCGGCGTGTTTGCGTAGTCGCAACGGCATTCACGGGGCATGAGCAAGCTGTACGTGAATGTCGTCTGCTTGGTGAGCAGACCGTGTCTTTCCGCGGCGTCCAGAAGAGGACGGCAGGCAGAGCCAAAGACGAGGATCAGTGGAAAGTTCAGTCAGTGAGTCACTGCAGTATAGTGCAGAGCAACAAGCGTTTTGCTTTAGTGGCCTATGTCTGTTAGTATGCAGCTGATAGATTTTGTCAAAGGAAATTACCGTGCGGCATGTGCTGAACTTTGTTAAATCAGCTGGTGGCTGTCGCGTTTTCGTACACAGAGAGCTGTTATAAATTTTGTGAAGTGAAATTCGGTGTTGCACGATGTGGCTGTGGTACGTAAGAGAGTAGTATTTCATTGCACTAAGTTTATTGTACTCGGTAAGAGATCGTGATCTAATCATTGTATGAAGCCATAAGTTTTCCTGAGTCATGCTGCTTTCCTTATCGGTGTAACAGGTAGCTCTGTGTAGGTGTGTTGTTCGATAGAATTGTATGTGTAGTTGGTGAAGTTTGCTGCTGGTGGATTGTATCTTCTTTCTGTGGCAGATCTTCGTCTCAGTAATACAGTGCGATTCTGGGAGCTAGCTTGTAAAGCGGTTCTAGGGTGATACTGTGACATTTGTTGCTTGGTCCCCAAGGGTAATGTCACCTGTCCTGAGTAAGATTAGGAATATTTGGATCTCTTTAGAATACGTTTGTTTAGTATTATATCCAGCCTCAGCAACTTCAGTTTTGTGTAACGAAATAATAAGCAACCAGTTGCATAAAAGAAATTTATTTTGATTACCGGTTTCGGGCGCTTAGTGTCCTTCTCCACAAGGCTAGACCTATCGCTTTATCTGCGTCAACAATGGGAAATGAAATGAGCGTGTCACACAGCGAAAGACTTTATACTACGCGATGAGCCACATGACCACAGCATTTTGCTGCATGCCTCTTATTATTGACACTCGCAAATAGTGCTATAGGTGTAACCTTATATGCCGCGCGGGATTAGCCGAGCGGTTTAAGGCGCTGCAGTCATGGACTGTGCGGCTGGCCCCGGCGGAGGTTCGAGTCCTCCCTCGGGCATAAGTGTGTGTGTTTGTCCTTAGGACAATTTAGGTTAAGTAGTGTGTAAGCTTAGGGACTGATGACTGTAGCAGTTAAGTCCCATAAGATTTAACATACATTTGATTTTGTAACCTTATGAAGAAGGGCGCTGTATACCTGATACCTTTATGCAACTAGTTGCTTATTATTTCTTTAAATAAGAATTTTAATTGTTATTTCGAAGTGCCCAATTTTAGTAATAACTATTCTCAGACAGAGTATTGATTAGATCTGATGTTAACGAAGATATTTCTGTTGATGTTGAGCTTGTGTGTTATAATATGTGGTTTTTAAATAAAGCTTATTCAAAAACAAGCCTACTTTGCCCGGCTTCCAGTTCACACCCCACTCCACACAAAACCTGTGCCGCAGTTTCACATTCCACAGCACCCTACGAATCACCTGCACATCAAAAATAATTTTCATTGAACTTCCTGTAGAAAATCTCAGTTTCTTTGCTGTTTTTACATAGTACTTACAAGTCGTTAATCGTCTGCACTTAATCTCAAAATAATGTTATTGTGACGTGTTAACGAGAAAAGGAAAGACTTACTCATTAAATTTGTCGATTACAAAAAAAAAAAAAAAAAAATGAAATGCTAGAGGTTGTAAACTAAAAGTTGTTTGGAGCTCTCAGAAAACTTAGTATATGCTATAGTGAAGAAGGGTAATATAAGATGTGGAAAACTCACGTGAGTTTCAAACGATTACACTGACCCAGAAAATGAATTAAAACCTGGATGCATCTTTAAGACTTAAGCTGAATTACTGTGCACAAACGGATAGCATAATGTTAAAAATTAGATTAACTGAAGAATTTAACAGAAAAAAGTTCCAAATGAACACATTAATTTATTCAGTTAAAAAAGGAACATGAAAGCCATCTGGCTATGTAACAACCTCAGTTAATACTACAGAGTTACAGTGCATGGATGACACCAAGTGATCCTTCTGGTTCTCAGAGTTACTTGAAAGTGTTCAGAACACAAGTGCCAGTGTAACTAAACAAACTCAGTGACTGTTGGCCTGACCATTGGATTGAGGAACGCAGCATCTACCGAAACACTGCTGAACTTGCTATGAGCTGACTAAATTCTGACCAACGGCTGCCATAAGGTGTTCGTGCTGTAATAATACTCACCATGAATTATCAGCATGAGATGTGTATAATGTTGCCTTCACAGCTTTCCCTCTCAGATAAAGGGCGAGGCTCATGCTTCTCTGTCCTCGAACGAATTCTACTTTCTAGTAGAAATGTACAGCCTGTCGTTTAATTCCTGCCATGATCGCCAATTGGTGTATAAGAAAACTCACGCCGCCAATCGTATGGCAGATTCTTCTGCAAAACTCCCACCAAGAAAAACATACCGTATTGAAACTCCAATGACTTTTCGGGCAATCCCTATTTTTTTTAAAGAAAAACTTCTCCCTGTGGTCCATATTCCTGTCACAAGCATTTTTACCAATCACACATTTTTTAATTTCCAGCAGCTAGACTCACTTTAGAGGTCTTAACAAAGTAAAAAAAAAAACTACTCTCTTGGCTAGCCTCTTATTTTATGGTATGGGCATGTTTCTTTAGGAAAGCGCTGGGGTATTATCTGATGAAGGCACTGTTCAGAATACGGCAGAGCGCCGGTCTCCCGCTGATAAAATTTTCTCCGCTCAGCATTGCTCCGCCGCTATGCTGGAGATGACTCACAACCGAACAACAACACTTGCCCCCGGGACTCGCCCAGAAATGCAACTTTCATGCAGAAACACGTCAGAGTACCTGCCCTGCAAATGCAAGAGTTTCTGCTGGCTGCCCACGTCTGCTTTTTCGTTACGTCAGACACTGCCTTGCCTGTCCCAACTCCAGCATCCACCATGTTCGCAAGCACTCTCTGAAAGCAATGAAAAAGGAGACTTATAACGTTAGTTAGAGTTCACTACATACTGCTGTCCAGTTCGCTTCCATTAGCCTTTATTATGATGAAGCTTCGTGGCAGATTAAAACTGTGTACTCGGGACCTTGACTTTTCACGAGCAAGTGCTTTATTATAGTATTCTGGCTCCTCATTATCATCTTGGTAGAGTGTAACTCTCATACCAAATGAGAAGGGACATGCCAAATGGCTGACTGCGTTTCATGTGAAAATATCAGGTGGGAACCATGACGATGGAAGACCAAGAAACATGTTGCCGGAGTAAGAAGGATGTGCAGCAGCGACGCAGTCTTTCTTCCCTGCTGCTTAAATGGTTCAAACGGCTCTGAGCTCTATGGGACTTAACATCTATGGTCATCAGTCCCCTAGAACTTAGAACTACTTAAACCTAACTAACCTAAGGACATCACACAATACCCAGTCATCACCTACTGCTTAGTCTGTGTAGTAGAGAAATGATGACAGAAATGAAAGGTTCAGGACTGAGATTAAAATACAATGTACAAATATATCAATGACTAGATTCACTGACGATTTTTGAATTTCTCGACGAAGCGAAGAAGAGTTGATGGACATGTTAAATGAAATGAAAAGTCAAATTGAGCACACACCATGGACTGAGAGTATCTCAAAGAAAGGTGAAACTAATAAGGAATAGCATCAAAATTTGGGAGTGCGAAGTTGAAGAGAAGGAGTTGTACCACTTTGGAGGCAAAATAACAAAGGAAGGATGAAGCAAGGAGGAAGCAAAAAAAAAAAAAAAAAAAAAAACGGACTAGAATAGGTAAAGATGACGTCCTTCGTTAAAACAAATCTGTGAGTACCAAATAATGGTATTAATCTGTGGAAGACATTTTTGAGAACCTGCATATGAAGGAAACGTTGTACGTAAGTGAATCTTAGACTACATGAAATCCTCAAGAAGAAGAAAATCGAAGTGTTTCTAATATGCCTCTATAAAAGGGTGTTGAATATTAGGTGGACTACTGTTACGATAAGGAACAAGGAGGTTCTTCGCAGAATAGAAGAGAAAAAGAACATATTGAAAACACTGAAAACAAGAAGACACAACACGATAGGACTTGTGCTAAAAAAATCAGGGAATGACTGTCACGGTACTAGAGAGAGCCGGAAAGGGTAAGAAATGTAAGGGAATGTGAAGATTAGAATATATCAAACAAACATTAGCACACAGTGCGTCTAAGTGCCACTATGGGATGAGGAAGCTGGCAAAAGACATGAAGCTATTGCGGGCTGTATCACATCAGTCAGAAGCCAGATGACAGACAGAGGGGGTCTGTTAACTCAGTCATGACAGTAGCCATGAAAATGAACTTAAAAATGCTGGTGCGTGCCTGAGTAATAAAGATCCATATGGTACTGAATCCTTTACCATGTTCATGACCCGTTTCGGGTGTAGCCCATCATATTATATGGAGACACATAATGATATCATACAATGCAGTATAACCAAAGAAATCTGACTGTATAAATATCTAAGTGAAATTAATTGTATATATTTTTAAGAACATAAATACGTACGAGTTAAGATTATTGCAAGGAACGACAAGGACGTTGAATAATGTTCGTACGAAGTTCAAGCAAAACATGTGTTGTCGCGTATAGAGAGTAGATCTAACCGGTCAGCTGCCTACAGTTAGTGTCGGGGCACCGCTAACGGAGCCATAGCGTAAACTCTTATCGCTAGAGGACAGCACTTTTTATGACGTGTAAAACAGAAATTATAACATAATAAAAGTTGAGTCAGCACTAGTGTGTACGAAGGTCAATTGTAAAATACAGTATAATAGTGAAAGACATTCCATTAACATCAACGGCATATAGATCCACATTATCTGATTTGTTCACAATTTCAGTGGAGGGCATCACATCCGATGCAAATTTGCACAATATTTTTAATTATTTATGTTTAAATAAGGCAAAGGTAATTAAAATTGTTTCATTTTTACCAGCGCAGTTGTGCAAGAAAGAAAACCGTAAAATACGGCACTGCAGAACAAATTGCGTAGAACAAACATACTGATATGCGCCATCTTTACGTTTACAGTAAAACTTGTGAAAGACAGTCCACTAATATAATTACACATAGTATGCGACTTATCAGCAGTTTTAAAATCACTTTCATAGTTACTGTTATTATGTTCACACACCTATTCCAGGACTTCAGGTCCGATTTTCACTCAGTCATGACAGCTACAGTTTGTGAGTTAACGAGTATTGCGCTCTCATTGTAATATATGGCCGAAAGAGTCAGCCTACAGGAATTGTGAAACGAACCCTGTCGTCCAGGACCGCGTGCCACAAAGGTCGCAGAATCACCACGAGATGGGGAAACTCACAGGCGTCTATTGTCCATTGAGGCCTAAGCGGTGTAGTGTGCGAGTGAGACAGACGAGAACCTACGTCATAGGGAAACACAGTAGAGGCCGTTTGTGGCTAAGAAGACGTAGCAGTGTTAAATACGGTGGACCTAAGATCGGCCATAAAGGGAAACATTTATGAAAACTATATAATTCTGTAGTAATGTACAGAATCAAGCCACAGTAAATTTAATCTGCCATCCTCCAAAAATTTTCATGGTGATCCCAATAAAACTTGAATATAGCTCATATCTATAATAGTTTAGGATTTAATGTTAAAGTGAAATTAACAAGTTTTGTAACAAAGACCTCAATGCTGAAATCTGAACACTTTAGTCGATATTAACGATCGACATTTCATTTAGAAGCGCATCATTAAAACTACAGACGTTGTAAATATCAATTCTGTAATTTTATTTCTTTAGAAGATATAGTAAATTTAAATTGTTAGTATGTTCAGTTAAGCATCAGATCATCATTTCCTCCTCTCAAAAACACATTGAACGGTGACAGCATGACACATTATTGAATCATTAGGTAATAGAATACTTGTTGTAAAGTTTAGTGCATAATAGTTACATTTGTTCTTTATTTATTTATCAGAAAGTACATTGGTGCGAGGTTACTGGCCATGACATTCAAAGTTAAGAAGGAAATTGTATTGGTTGTATGTAAAAGAATTTAACGTTTATTATGTAATGGTTATTATTGTTACTTTATTTAGAACGTGGAAGTGGTCAAGCTTTGATTATCTAAATATGTTAAAATGTAAAGTAATGTAGAAGAAGCTGTAGCCAATCAGATGGACGGCTTCAGGAAAGGGAACTGCCCTAGTCAGTTGAGCGAAGATGCTCGGCGCGCGGGAAACACGGTCGGACACGGGCAGTGGACAATGCTGGTCTAGACACCAAAGGGTGCAGTGCCGGTGAAGACGTGAAAGCGGACGGTGGGTCTTTAGGTAGCTAGGACTTAGAAAATGTCGCGCTGTGTGGTATCGCTGGACTTAGTCTCTGAGCGGTGAGCAGCAGCGCGCCTGGTGCGAACTCTAACTTATGGCGAAGATAACGAGGTGGAGGACTGGACAAGTGTTTCACGGTGAGATTCTGAATGATCGAACTGTGTCAAATAGATATGCGCTAGAGTGTAACAGTAACTCTAAATACAACCACTTTCGCTATTAGTTTGTTTTCTGAATAAACATTATTCTAACCAAATCGCAACTGTGTGGCTTACACCATTTATGGGTCGTTAATCAAGTTCCCCATATTAATATTACTGTTGTTGTATGTTATGTTTACTTTGTATTTCGCAAACTTGCCAGCAGCCAGACAATTTGACCAAAGGGTCGCAAGTTCAAATGGTTCAAATGGCTCTGAGCACTATGGGACTCAACTGCTGTGGTCATAAGTCCCCTAGAACTTAGAACTACTTAAACCTAACTAACCTAAGGACAGCACACAACACCCAGCCATCACGAGGCAGAGAAAATCCCTGACCCCGCCGGGAATCGAACCCGGGAACCCGGGCGTGGGAAGCGAGAACGCTACCGCACGACCACGAGATGCGGGCAGGGTCGCAAGTGTCTGATTTAGGGCGTGACACGTGGGGTTCCAACTCGTAGACGAGTTTGAGCCAAGACATTTCGACGAAGAGGAACCGCATGTAAGCCCGAACATCTCTGGAGTGTTATCTCGCAAGTTACCTCTACTCTCAGTATCAATCCTAAATTTCTGATAGAAATAACTCTGTATTGCGTTTTGCACCACCGTTTTGATATCATTTTCTCTGAGAGTGAAAGACTTTTCGGAATATTTTGACTTTGCTTCAGCAGAATCTCTTCTGATGGAGCCAGATTGGTACTATCTACGACACATCTGCACGTTATCACCGGCCAAGATGCGTTGCAGCGCCCGCCTAGTTGTCGGGGCTGTGGCGCTACGACGACGTTAGGAGTTTCAAGTATAATCTTTCAATGTGTCGGAAAACGATACGTAAAAGCAGTGTATATTACCAGTTTTGTTTCATTGTAGTCGGACACAGCCTTTTACTGCAAGATCACGATGCTTGTTGGGAGATTCCAGGAGAAATCAAAAAACAAAAAAACAAAAAAAATGGGCTAGGGAAAACAGTGGTGTGGAATGTGTAATTCTGACCTGAATGAAAACTTATAGACATGGACAGGATATGCAGTTTGGTGAAGGACTGCAGGTGACCCAAGGCAGTTCATAACTGGAGACATGAGATAAGAACAGAACGAGACTACAACCTAAGGTAGGTGGGTAGATGGGATTAGAAAACATGCAGAACCAGTGTGGTTGAGTTCTGCACTGCGGATCACCTGAAACGTCCCCTTAGAAAAATTAATGAATTACTGTGCTGATAAACATCTTACATTAATCATCTTGTGGTGCAGTTCTTCTTGTTGTCTCCGTGCTTGCTAAGAAAATGGGATGAGAAGTTCCGCCTTATGCAAGACACCTTTTTTCTTTTGTTTCACCCATACATGTTTCAGCACCTCTGTGCCATCATCAGTGGTTTTTATTTTATTTTTAACTGTAAATTTGTTGTTAACATATTAACATTTTCGTCGTTTACAACATTATGTAAAGGTTGCATTTATAACTTAATTGGCGAAAAGTAACATACCTTACATTATATTATTGTCCTCTTGTTTTTGTAGCTGTTATGCTACACAATATACAACATGTCATCTGCAAACAGCAAAACGTAATTTATTTTCTATTTGTTATGTATTTACGAACGGAAATAAGACTGTATCACGTTTTCTTTCAGTAACTTACAGTTGTTGGAGAAGTAAATGGGCTTACTTCTTTGCCTGTGTTCGTGTGGTAATGCAGTTTTTCGATTGCTCAAAACATAGGCTGAGTTTTCGCTGCCATTACGTGTTGTTGTGGCTGTGTGGTGTTCATTTGTTTCGTAGCGTGTTCTGCTGGCTGAGGCGCGCGAGTTTGAATTGTATTTGGTGTTAGTTGTGTGTGGTTTATGTGGGGTTGCCTGTGTGTGATGAGTACTGGGGCAGAGAGAGAGAGTGTATGTGTGTGTGTGTATGTGTGTGTGAGAGAGAGAGAGAGAGAGAGAGAGAGAGAGAGAGAGAGAGAGAGAAGAGAGAGAGTGAGACTGAAAGAAAGAAATAAAGAAAGAAAGAAAGAAAAGAGAAAGGAATTGTGTGTGTGTGTGTGTGTGTGTGTGTGTGTGTGTGTGTTTTACTTGTATAGTTCTTCTATTGTGGCGAAGAGAGTTTTGTTGCAGAGTGATGTGTATTCATTGAGTACTTTCTTTCCTTGGGCTATTGATTTTTGGATGTGGTAGTTTTCTTCTATAGTTAATTTTTGGTATAGGCTGCTGCTAGTTTTTAGGATGTGAAGGTCAGTTTCAATGTTTGTTGGGTGGTGGTTGTGTGCTACCAGGTGGTCTGCAAATGTTGAGTGTGTGCTGTTGCTTTTCAGTGCTCTGAGGTGTTCATTATATCTGGTTCTGAAGGTTCTGCATGTTTGGCCCACATATACAGATTGACAGCAGTTGCAAGTAAGTTGGTAGATGCCAGACTGGCTGTATTTGTCAGTGTTGGTGGTAATTCTTCCAAGTCTGCTCTGTATTGTGTTGTTGGTTCTGTATGCTATGTTGAGTCCTTGTTTCTTTAGTATATTACCCACCCTGTGTGTGACTTTGTTGTTGTAAGTTATTATGTGCCATTTGTTGCTTACAGCCTGCCAATTTGTTGTGTGATGAGTTGTGTTTGTATGTGTGTGTGTTTCATGGTTATGTGCTGTTTGTTTTTATATTTTGTGGTTTATTTTGTCTACTCTCTTTGCATCATATCCATTCTCCTGTGCAATTTGTTTTATTGTGTTCAGTTCTTGTGTGTAGTCATGCTTATTCATGGGTATTTTGTTCAGCCTGTGAAGTAAATATCTGAAGATGGCTTCTTTGTGGGTTATGGGGTGATTGGATTGGTTATGAATAATGGTGCTGGTGAGTGTGGGTTTTCTGTAGATTGTGAATTCATGTTTGTTGTTTCTCTTGTGTATAGTGAGATCTAAGAAATTAAGTTTTTCATCTGTTTGTGTTTCTATGGTGAATTGTATTTGTGGGTGGATGGAGTTTATGTTATCATGAAGTTCTTTTATGCGGGACAGTGGTTCATCTATTAAGCAAATTGTGTCATCTACGTATCTGTACCAATATATTATTTTGTACTGTTTTGGTATTACTATTTTGTCAAAGATTTGTTTTTCTATCTGGTAGAGGAAAATGTCAGCTAGGAGGCCACTGATTGGGGATCCCATGGGTGGTCCATCTTGTTGAGAGTAAAATCTGCTGTTGAATGTGAAGTAGTTCTGTTCTGTGATGAGCCTGAGTATGGCTAATATTTCTTGTATGTTTGTTGTGGGTATGTTTCCATGCAGTTGGAGGTTTCTTTCTATTATGTTGATGGTTTCTTCTGTTGGGATGTGTGTGTACATTGAAATTACATCAAATGAAACCAATGTTGCTGTCTTTGGAATGTTTTCATTTTTAATTTTTTCTATTAAGTCACTTGAGTTCTTTAGACTTCTGTTGTCAGTGTATTTGTATACTGTCTGTAGCAGAGTGTGTGTGTGTTTGGCTAAGTGGTATGTTGCTGCTTTGGTGAAGTTAATTAATGGACGTATGGGTATTCCGGGTTTGTGAACTTTAGGCAATGATTTTAGGGTGGGGGCCTTGGGATTTTTCTGTATCATTTTTTTAATCTGTGTTTCTGTGAAAATTGTTTCTATGTTTCTCAGGGTTTTCTGTAACTTACTTTGGTAACGGTTTGTTGGGTCACTTGTTAATTCTGTGATGTTGTTGCTTTGGATGAATTCTAATGTTTTGTGAATGTATTCCTGTTTGTTTATGACTACTATTGAATTACCTTTGTCAGATTTTGTGATGATGGCATTTCCTTGTGTTAATTTATTTTGTAGTTTTATGTAGGTTTTTTCTTCAGGAGGCCTAGTGTTTTCTTTTATGGTGGTTTTGTTCTCTTTGATTATATTTCTTATTTCCTCAGCAACTAGTTCTCTTGTTAGGTTTGCATTAAATTCAGGTGAGTTTAGTGTTTCTTGTTGCTTTATGATGTTTTCAGTTTCTGTTATGATATTTTCTACTGTCCTATGTGACACCATTGTGTTAATGTTATGTTTGGGACCCTTTTCAAGTAGGCTGGTTTCTTGTTCGGATAATTTTATGTCTGTTAGATTAATCACTCTTTTGTGAAAGGTGTGTTGGTTGTATTGGTGGTGGGATTGGTGGGTGTTTGTGTGATTTAACATTTTTGTGAGTTTCTTTTGTTGGATTGTCTGTTTTCTCCCTATTATGGTCTCAGTGTATGTTCTAACCCTGTATATTAGTTCGTCAAAAAATGGTGGGTATGTTATGTGATTAGCTAATTCTAAATGCAATCTGTATAATTCAATATTCAGAGTCTGTTTTTTGGACATAATTTGCTTAATAGATGAACCACTGTCCCGCATAAAAGAACTTCATGATAACATAAACTCCATCCACCCACAAATACAATTCACCATAGAAACACAAACAGATGAAAAACTTAATTTCTTAGATCTCACTATACATAAGAGAAACAACAAACATGAATTCACAATCTACAGAAAACCCACACTCACCAGCACCATTATTCATAACCAATCCAATCACCCCACAACCCACAAAGAAGCCAGCTTCAGATATTTACTTCACAGGCTGAACAAAATACCCATGAATAAGCATGACTACACACAAGAACTGAACACAATAAAACAAATTGCACAGGAGAATGGATATGATGCAAAGAGAGTAGACAAAATAAACCACAAAATACAAAAACAAACAGCACATAACCATGAAACACACACGCATACAATCACAACTCATCACACAACAAATCGGCAGACAGTAAGCAACAACAAATGGCACATAATGACTTACAACAACAAAGTCACACACAGGGTGGGTAATATACTAAAGAAACAAGGACTCAACATATCATACAGAACCAACAACACAATACAGAGCAGACTTGGAAGAATTACCACCAACACTGACAAATACAGCCAGTCTGGCATCTACCAACTTACTTGCAACTGCTGTCAATCTGTATATGTGGGCCAAACATGCAGGACCTTCAGAACCAGATATAATGAACACCTCAGAGCACTGAAAAGCAACAGCACACACTCAACATTTGCAGACCACCTGGTAGCACACAACCACCACCCAACAAACATTGAAACTGACCTTCACATCCTAAAAACTAGCAGCAGCCTATACCAAAAATTAACTATAGAAGAAAACTACCACATCCAAAAATCAATAGCCCAAGGAAAGAAAGTACTCAATGAATACACATCACTCTGCAACAAAACTCTCTTCGCCACAATAGAAGAACTATACAAGTAAAACACACACACACACACACACACACACACACACACACACACACACAAATCCTTTCTCTTTTCTTTCTTTCTTTATTTCAGTCTCACTCTCTCTCTATCTCTCTCTCTCTCTCTCTCTCTCTCTCTCTCTCTCTCTCTCTCTCACATACACACACACACATACACTCTCTCTCTGCCCCAGTACTCATCACACACAGGCAACCCCACATAAACCACACACAACTAACACCAAATACAATTCAAACTCGCGCGCCTCAGCCAGCAGAACACGCTACGAAACAAATGAACGCCACACAGCCACAACAACACGTAATGGCAGCGAAAACTCAGCCTATGTTTTGAGCAATCGAAAAACTGCATTACCACACGAACACAGGCAAAGAAGTAAGCCCATTTACTTCTCCAACAAAACAGGAAAACGTACCACAACTTTAAAACTGTAAGTTACTGAAAGAAAACGTTATACAGTCTTATTTCCGTTCGTAAATACATAACAAATAGAAAATAAATTACGTTTTGCTGTTTGCAGCTGACATTTTGTATATTGTGTAGCATAACAGCTACAAAAACAAGAGGACAATAATATAATGTAAGGTATGTTACTTTTCGCCAATTAAGTTATAAATGCAACCTTTACATAATGTTGTAAACGACGAAAATGTTAATATGTTAACAACAAATTTACAGTTAAAAATAAAATAAAAACCACTGATGATGGCAGAGAGGTGCTGAAACATGTATGGGTGAAACAAAAGAAAAAAGGTGTCTTGCATAAGGCGGAACTTCTCATCCCATCATCTTACATTATTTGATTTTCAAACAGCTGAGCAAAACTGAACGTACTCAGACACTACTCTCTTTACTTATTTTGATCAACACTAAACTGACACACAATATTTTTAGCGCAACGCAATCTGACTTTCAAAAATCCCTACAAAAGAATGGCCCTGACTAACATTAACCTATACCTTTCACAAATCACTTACCTCACAAAAATCTTCGTTACTCCAACTACTGCAATACAGCGAGCGCCACTACTGCCAGCTAGATAAAAGATTCGAACTACTGAAGGCACTAACTACTGATAGGCATAGTTAGCAAATGAAAGATTTTGATAGAGAACAAACAATGTATTTACCTTAATAGTGTTCAAAAGTGATTATATATATATATATATATATATATATATATATATATATATATCAGTCCATGATATCCAATATTACAAATTTACTCTTTCTGATGGACACACGTCCAGATCGTCCGCTCTCAAAATTCCGCCACCTCTCTCCCCGCATCCACCACTGCTGGCGGCTCATCTCCAACTGCGCAACGCTACGCACTGTTGCACTGTTCACATCCAACTTCCCAACACTACAATAGCAAACAATAATGCAACCAGCCACAGACTGCACACAGCACAGCCAGTGATTTTCCTACAGACCGCTACGTGGCGTTACCAATATAAAAACCTAAACAGCCTACTTACACACCTTCAGGTCAGTCACAGACCTAAACATGATCTCTATGCCAGATGTATACTAGTGATCTTGAATGAAAGGAAACTCATACAGGCCGCGCTCTTTTAGTTTTTTTCGTTTTAGTTTTAGTTATGTCATGTTCCGTAGATCATTTTCCCGATTATTTTATCGATATGATGTGGAACAGGTCAGATTACAAGATACATATACACACATGAATAGTACTAATATTAATATTACTGAAATTTTTAATTCTACACATGCAACTACATTTAGAGGTACAAACAGTTTTTTATTTACCACTTCTGAAACAGAAACTGTCCATGGAGTAGGAGTTGTCCAAAAGAAATGATTTTAAGCTAGATTTAAAACTTGGCCTGCTAACTGCCAAACACTTTATGTTGTTGGGCGAATGATCAAAGATTTTTGGTGCTGAATAATGTACTCCTTTTTGAGCAACTAACAGCTTCAATAACGGAAAGGAAAGGTCATTTTTCCCTCTAGTGTTGTACGTATGAACATCACTGTTCTTCGCGAGTTGAGATGGAGTGTTTGTAACGAAAATTCATTAGCGAATATATGTACTTTGATGGTGCAGCTAAAGTACCTAACTCCTTGAAAAGGTGCCTACATGATGTCCTTGGGTGAACACCACTAATTATTCTCACTACTCTCATTTCTGCAATTAATACTTTGTCTAAGTGGTTAGTTACCCCAGAAAACTATTTCAAAAGCCATTATTAAGTATAAATACGCAAAGTACGTTAGGAGTCTGATCTGTTTATTTCCAAGACTAGCGATTATACGAAACTGAAGGTAGTTGTTTGAGAAGCTCAGTAATATGCTTCTTCCAGTTCAAGTTGTCATCAATGTGAACACCCAAAAATTTGGAGAAATCTACCCCTGTGAACTGAGCCCTGTTCATATGCTACATCAGTTGTCGGTATGACTAATTGGTGTACAGAACTGGATATAGTGAGTTTTTTCAAAATTAAGGGAGAGTCCATTTCCTGAGAACCACTTAATAATTCTTTGAAAGACATCCTTAACAATATCTTCAGCTGCTGTTTCTGGAATGGGATTTATTATAACACTCGTGTCATCTGCAAAAAGTACTAGTTCAGCTTGCTGAATGTTAAGTGGGAGGTCATTCAAATGAATAAGGAACAGCAGAGGACCTAAAATTGAGCCCTGTGGGACTCCCTTTGTGATAACTCTCCATTCACTAGAATTTACCACCATCTCAACATTATTTGTACTATTCAGCACAACCTTTTGCTTTCTGTTCATTAAGTATGATTCAAACGAGCTGTGTGCATAGCCTTCAATTCCATAAAACCTGAGTTTTTCTAAGAGTGTGACATGTATTTATTATAACAACTGAGGTCAGAGTTCTAAGGACGTGGTGTTAGTTATGAAATATGGAGACACATAGCAGAAACGATACTACATGTTGAAGTTCAGAGGAGATGCATGTCGAGCAGAGGATGTTATCTGGCTGATGTTAGTGATGATGACCATGGTAATGTCGGCGGCGGCGGCGGCGGCGGCGGCGGCGGCGGGGGCGGTGGTGGTGGTGGTGGTGGTGGTGGTGGTGACAATGCTGATATCGAGGATCCTTCCTACTTATTAATGGAAACAGCATAAAAAGAATGATTGCTTGTATATTCCTGCCCAATTTATTCGTCTAAAGTCAACCTCACAAGTCTAATTCTGAAGTATATTCATATGAATTCATTCCTTTTTTTTTCGCAGTTCAGGTGTTTAAGATTTCTATTATGTAAAGTCAAAAAAGCCTATGACCATTCGAATTTCCCTTCTTCTTTATTAGCTCAACATCTTTTGTTAGTCCTAACCAATTCGGATCTTACACGCGGCATCGATAATCCAGTATGGCCCATACAAAATCTTTGTAAACCATCTCTACTAGACTAGCTATAGTTTTCCAGTATCAAAATAACAAGTCGATTCCTCTCATTTCTATACCTGCAACTAAAAGTGAGTTATCATTCTGCTGCATGTCTACATGTAGGTATTAACAGGTGCTTCAGTGAGATTGATTGTAACTCGTTAATCATATAGTCATTCTTACATTTAGTGACGTACATATAGGTTAACAAAAAGGTATGCTTACTGAACTAAAAAACAATCAAAAGTTAACAAAAATTCAAAATATGTCAATATCTCTGTAAGACTGTGGTATTTTGGCTCCTTACATGAGTTAACGTAATTAGTTGGATAGATTAGATTAACATATTTACATCATTTGGAATCGAAGGCTAGGTGGGATTATCAATTTATTAATTGTACTGGCTGATAGGGGCAGCTTCACACTAAGACCTCTAGCACTGCATGCCTTACAAAAGAAATTTCTGCGCTGGCTAGGGTAGCGAGAGAGGCTGAGGAAGGGGCAGACACGGGCAGGTCGGGGGAAAGCTGGGAGTTCCTTATCAGGGATCGAAGGACAGAATTTTATAGCCCATCGCAAAGCTATTCTGTGGAGCAGCCCAACGAGCATTGTCTCCCATTGTCGGGGCTGTAGGCGAAAGTTGAAAGTGGGCAGTAAAGATAGCCATCTAACAAGATTTGCCTGCAGTTTCTTCAGCCCCATCGGAATATATCTGCTGTCACCTCACATGTGCCCAGGTGTCATTGGTTACGAATTCTTCCCACAAAGAACCTGTAGCGCTTTCCCACAACCATATCCAGGAGGCCTTGTGATTGGCTGAGTCCTACAGGTGGACATCACTTTATACTGTTAGGGAACTCCTACAATATTTTGCATGAACTGCTCAGGATTGGTTACCAGTTTCGTGCCCAGAAAGAGTGGGAGGAAATCAAGTTGTAAAGAAGACGATCTTTGGCTGAGTCGAGAGTACACAGTAGTGGTCTGAGCTTTGCTAATGTTGTTGTTGTTGTTGTGGTCTTCAGTCCTGAGACTGGTTTGATGCAGCTCTCCATGTTACTCTATCATGTGCAAGCTTCTTCATCTCCCAGTACCTACTGCAACCTACATCCTTCTGAATCTGCTTAGTGTATTCATCTCTTGGTCTCCCCCTACGATTTTTACCCTCCACGCTGCCCTCCAATACTAAATTGGTGATCCCTTGATGCCTCAGAACATGTCCTACCAACCGATCCCTTCTTCTGGTCAAGTTGTGCCACAAACTCCTCTTCTCCCCAATCCTATTCAGTACCTCCTCATTAGTTATGTGATCTACCCATCTAATCTTCAGCATTCTTCTGTAGCACCACATTTCGAAAGCTTCTATTCTCTTCTTGTCCAAAGTATTTACCGTCCATGTTTCACTTCCATACATGGCTACACTCCATACAAATACTTTCAGAAATGACTTCCTGACACTTAAATCTATACTCGATGTTAACAAATTTCTCTTCTTCAGAAACGCTTTCCTTGCCATTGCCAGTCTACATTTTATATCCTCTCTACTTCGACCATCATCAGTTATTTTGCTCCCCAAATAGCAAAACTCCTTTACTACTTTAACTGTCTCATTTCCTAATCTAATACCCTCAACATCACCCGACTTAATTCGACTACATTCCATTATCCTCGTTTTGCTTTTGTTGATGTTCATCTTATATCCTCCTTTCAAGACACCATCCATTCCGTTCAACTGCTCTTCCAAGTTCTTTGCTGTCTCTGACAGAATTACAATGTCATCGGCGAACCTCAAAGTTTTTACTTCTTCTCCATGAATTTTAATACCTACTCCGAATTTTTCTTTTGTTTCCTTTACTGCTTGCTCAATATACAGATTGAATAACATCGGGGAGAGGCTACAACCCTGTCTTACTCCCTTCCCAACCACTGCTTCCCTTTCATGTCCCTCGACTCTTATAACTGCCATCTGGTTTCTGTACAAATTGTAAATAGCCTTTCGCTCCCTGTATTTTACCCCTGCCACCTTTAGAATTTGAAAGAGAGTATTCCAGTCAACATTGTCAAAATCTTTCTCTAAGTCTACAAATACTAGAAACGTAGGTTTGCCTTTCCTTAATCTTTCTTCTAAGATAAGTCGTAAGGTCAGTATTGCCTCACGTGTTCCAGTGTTTCTACGGAATCCAAACTGATCTTCCCCGAGGTCGGCTTCTACTAGTTTTTCCATTCGTCTGTAAAGAATTCGTGTTAGTATTTTGCAGCTGTGGCTTATTAAACTGATAGTTCGGTAATTTTCACATCTGTCAACATCTGCTTTCTTTGGGATTGGAATTATTATATTCTTCTTGAAGTCTGAGGGTATTTCGCCTGTTTCATACATCTTGCTCACCAGATGGTAGAGTTTTGTCAGGACTGGCTCTCCCAAGGCCGTCAGTAGTTCCAATGGAATGTTGTCTACTCCGGGGGCCTTGTTTCGACTCAGGTCTTTCAGTGCTCTGTCAAAATGTTTTCGCGCAGTATCGTATCTCCCATTTCATCTTCATCTACATCCTCTTCCATTTCCATAATATTGTCCTCAAGTACATCGCCCTTGTATAGACCCTCTATATAATCCTTCCACCTTTCTGCCTTCCCTTCTTTGCTTAGAACTGGGTTTCCATCTGAGCTCTTGATGTTCATACAAGTGGTTCTCTTATCTCCAAAGGTCTCTTTAATTTTCCTGTAGGCAGTATCTATCTTACCCCTAGTGAGATAAGCCTCTACATCCTTACATTTGTCCTCTAGCCATCCCTGCTTAGCCATTTTGCACTTCCTGTCGATCTCATTATTGAGACGTTTGTATCTCTTTTTGCCTGCTTCATTTACTGCATTTTTATACTTTCTCCTTTCATGAATTAAATTCAATATTTCTTCTGTTACCCAAGGATTTCTACTAGCCCTCGTCTTTTTACCAACTTTGCTAATACCAAGATATAATGTGTCATGAACTCTCTGCTGGGTGGTGGGCTGACACACATTGCTGGAGAGCATGTAATTTGTTTGAGACATTGCTGGCAAAACGTCCAGTGATCACCCTCACACTTTGTCTGAGAAAGTGCCGATTGTGCCAGATGAAGTAGAATCATTTTGTTTTCCTGTAAGGAGAGGAACAATTTAGTGCTGCTCCATGGAGCTTTAGGCATTCTGAAGTGCTGTGCACTTGAGACAAGTGTCAGCTCCTATCAAGTGTGCACGTAGGTAGTCTTGACTCCTGAGTGGAATCTGTGCTTGAGTAACTTCTAATATAGGGTGAGATTTTCACTCTGCAGCGGAGTGGAAACATCGCCCAGGCTATGGCTAAGCCATGTCTCCGCAATTTCCTTTCTTCCAGGAGTGCTAGTTCTGGCAGGTTCGCAGGAGGGCTTCTGTAAACTTTGGAAGGTAGGAGACGAGGTACTGGCAGAAGTAAAGCTGTGGGGACGGGGCGTGGGTCGCGCTTGGATGGCTCAGATGGTAGAGCACTTGCCCGCGAAACGCAAAGGTCCCGAGTTCGAGTCTCGGTTCGGCACAGTTTTAATCTCTAATATACGAATTTGCAGGTTCAGTCACATGTCCTCCGTGTAGTTAATTTCATATCAGCACCTTCGTCCCCACGGTGACCGCAGCATTCCACAGATCGACACGGCGGATGTGTTCTCTACTCCACTGCTTATGGTGAGATATGCGTCACGGTCTGAGAAACAGGTAACTGTAATGATAAACGTGTTCAGTTCCACTAGATTGTTTTCTGACGGAACTCAGGATGACATACTTCTGCCGGCCGATGAGACCGAGCGGTTCTAGGCGCTTCAGTCCGGAACCGCGCGACTGCTACGGTCGCAGGTTCGAATCCTGCCTGGTGCATGGATGTGTATGATGTCCTTAGGTTAGTTAGTTTTAAGTAGTTCTAAGTTCTAGGGGACTGATGACCTCAGATGTTAAGTCAGAGCCATTTGAACCATTTTTCGTAAGTTAATTGTTGTAGCGACGCCATTAATGATAAAATCATAAAAATGCTTTTGATAGTCATTTCTTTCAAGAAGGATTAAAGATATTAAATCGTGATAAATACAGAACGGCTTCTTGTAACAATTGCCATTACATTTTTTAGGTCAGAGGTATAGTTTTATGAAGAATAATTTTTATTAATGTATACGCTGTATAAAGCTACACTGGAGCATCAGACCTCACAGAAAAAGAAATAATTAAGCAATTTATTTAACTTGTTTATCGCATAACATAAAAGAAAGATTTTTTTTAATCCATCGTGAGTAAGACACATGTCTTCATATTTGAATACGTATGATATTTCTCGCGATAGCACCCTGAGAAACAAGTAGCCATGGCTTTTAACCAACATGAAATATAATTTTTTACAAAACATTTTCATTTCCAACTATCATAATAATTTACTTCATTCTTCTGAAAAAAGGTTATGCGACACCTACCCTCCTACTCTGCTATTCATAACGAATCCTATTCCCGTTGTACCGTGGTCTCCTGCTGTTGACATTACCCTATACTCGTCTGACGAGAAATCCTTGTCTTTCCGTTTCGCTTCACTGATCTCCACTATATCTAGATTGAGCTTAGCATCTCCTTTTTCTGATTTTCTTGCTTCCCTACCACGATGAAACTTTTGATATTCCACGCCCCTACTTGTAGAACGTTACGATTTCGTTGGTTATTCGATCTTCTTTCTCAAGGCAGTCCCCTCCCAGGATCCGAATATGGAACTAGTCAGCAATTAGGCTGATTTATCGTGTATCTGAAATTTAACGGATTTATTTTAGCACTCACTTTTCGTTATTTAGGGTCAACTGTCAATTTTCTAAATTGTTTTGCAGTTTCTTTTGATCCTCTGATGACTTTATTAGTCGATAAACGACAGCGTCATCTGCAAACAACGGAAGACGGCTGCTCAGATTGTCTCCCGAATCGTTTATATATATATAAGGAACAGCAAAGGGTCTATAACACTACCTATGGCAACGCCAGAACTCACTTGTTTTACTCGATGACTTTTCGTCAATTACTATGAACTGTGATCTCTCTGACAAGAAACCACGAATCCAGTTACATAACTGAGACAAATTCCATAAGCATGTAATTTCACTACAAGCCGCTTCTGTGGTGCAGTATCAAAAGCCTTCCGGAAAACCAGAAATACGTAATCGATATGAAATCCCTTGTCAATAACAATCAACAAATCATGCGAATAAAGAGCTAGTTGTGTTTCACAAGAACGATGTTTCCTAAATCCATGTTGACTGTGTGTCAATAGACCGTTTTCTTCGAGGTAGTTCATAAAGTTCGAACACAATATATGTTCTAGAGTCCTGCTGCACATTGACGTTAATTATATGGGCCTGCAATTTAGTGGATTACTCCTACTACCTTTCTTGAATATTGGTGTGACCTGTGCAACTTTCCAGTATTTGGGTACGGATCTTTCGTTCAGCGAACGATTGTATATGGTTAAGTACGGAGCTAATGCATCAGCATACTCCGAAAGGAACCTGATTGATATACAGTCTGGACCAAAGGACTTGCTTTGATTAAGTTGCTTCACAATTCCGAGGATATCTACTTATATGTTACTTATGTTGGCAGCTGTTCTTGATTCGAATTCTGGAATATTTACATCGTCTTCTCTCGTGAAGGTATTTCGGAAGGCAGCTTAGTAACTCTGCTGAGGCAGCACTGTCTTCGATGATATCTCCATTGCTAACACACAGAGAAGGCAGTTATTGTGTCTTGCCGCTAGCATACTTCACATACGACCAGAATCTCTTTGGATTTTCTGCCAGATTTCGAGACAGTCACTCTAGCGAAGTAGGCGAGTGTCAGCAATATGTCTCGTGGTCTTATCGTGGCGTGTTTATCTTCTGCCGTTAGGTCAGACGATAGAAATGCCACTTGCACGCTTTTGACTATAGACTGGTACAAACTAATGCAGACAAATGCAGACTAATGCAAACTGATGCAGACCGACTAATGGGAGGTCTATACACTCGTTATAATACCTCGAGCCTTCAGCTATCACTGCGCTAGTGTGACCCGCGAGGAGAAAAGGTTCAACGTTAGCAGCAATCTCATTGGCTGCGTTACATATTAATACGCATCAGCGGAAGCAGAATTTGGTCCGTCTTTATGGCAGCGCCATCTCGTAGAGCGGAGGCGGACGAGTGCTGCGCCTGCGCTGTTGTGCTTAGAGGGGCGCGCTCTAGTGGGAAAGTTGTGTACGCGCTGACTACGCGGAACTATGTACACAACAGGTACTGACATAGGGGATCACTGTCCTCTCACAGATGTTGACAAGCCCGAGCCCCCTCTGTCCCTGGATAGGGTGAGAGATCATATCTTTAAGGATGAAATTATTTCAAAATTATCTGGCGTGAAATTACGCTCTTTTACTAAAGAAATATTTCAAGTTTTCTGACAAAAATGTAATGAAACGACTGTGAATTGTAAACTCAGACCAACGGCATCAGATAAATCCACCTGTGGCTAAACCGAATCGGAGGAATTGTATATGCAAGTGTTTTAAGGATAAAGTGAGGAGTGAAGCTTCTCTCAGCAAAACTTTTTCTCTAGTCTTTATGGAACTGAGCAGGCGCATTTGTGTGTCTCCGTAGCATAGATTTGATTTATAATTAAATATGTTAAAAACATATTACATTCTTCTTTTCAGTTATACGTAATGATTCTCCCCGAAATTATGAAGTTGTACGTGGATTATGGTTTTTGTAATATTTGTTTCAGAAATTGTAGCTGGAATCGTGAGCTCAACACATCATTGTAATGAGACACAATTTGCTGAATTCAGTTCAGGTTCAGCCATTGATTTCATTCTGCTATAAGCAAAGCGTGTTCCTGGAATTATTTGCGAATCATTTAACTGTGACTTGCGAGCATTTCGAAGAAGTGCGAATTACATATGATCTGCCCATTGTGCCCGAACTTTGAAACTGCGGCTCTTGCTTTTGTCCGATACAGGTTCACAAAACTGATGGCAACGGTATACTACTACGGCTCGTTTACTGTACAATCTTCAGGAGCCAATTTGATTCTGAAATCATTGGATTATTTTTTAGATGCATGTCAGATGTAGTGGGAAGAATACGCGCCACCATCAACAATGACAGTTGCTCCATTGCTCAATAAGAGAGAAATTTGATTCATTTCACAACTTTATTTTTACAAACTTTGGTGCTCCGTTATTTAATCGGAGCAAAACGCCCAATGTGGCACGAACGTGGAGAGTGATATAAAACTTTTGTATATCTACTATATGTTGTACTTTCATTTTCATGTATCCAATTTGAAGGAAGAAAAATCTCAGACAGAGTCGTATCTGAAGGAAAATTTATTATCAATAGGACAACGAACTATAAAGAAAAGGGACTGCAGCGCAGCTAGCCCGCTTAACGTGTTCGACCTCTCAAACTTCAATTAATTAATATGAGTGCATCTTTTTTAAAGGTTATGAAAATCAATTTATTGCCTTATAATAGCAAGCGTTGTCAAAATTGAAGCTGTCCAACATGGCCGCCATAAAGCAAGGCAGCGGCAAGACTGATTGCTAGCAATTCTTATGTCTTTTAAATCAAAACATCATGTTGTCGTATTAGATTACGTAATATTGTTCCGGTGCATAGGCTTTTAAGTCTACAGAGGATTCAGTTATTAGTGCTTTATCATTTTGCAAATAATACTGAAATTCAGTGATCAATTTTTAATAATATGGCAAAAATCAGGAAAGAGGTGAAAATGAAGACGGATCCCGACACACAAAAGCAAATTGTAGGCGATGGTGACAATGCAATCGAGCCCAATAAAGAAAATGCACATTCCGATATTGAAGTCTCAGAATCTGGCCTCCCAAATGTAATCGACGTATTGAAGGAAATAAGCATACAACGGCAAATTTGCGAGGAAGTTGTGCCACCAACACAGTCATAATATCACTTCATGAATTGATTATGTGAGTAACAACGAATTTTAGTTGTGAAGCAATCAGATAAAATGAAAGAAAATTTTGCTCCAATTTCCAAGCAACAGTCAGATAAACGGAAAGAAAATTTTGTTCAGTTTTCCAAGCAACAGTCAGTAGGAATGGACGAAAAATTCGATGCCATAGTAAAAGCTCGCACATGACTATAACATTAGACGGAGTAAAAACTCAAATTTCGAGTTTAACGTAAAATACCAAATATTATCCCTCAGTTATCGGATGATGTGAAAAAGGTTAAAAACGAATCGTACCTATTAAGTTAACAAACTGTCACTTGAGCAAACTCAGACAATATCTCAAAGCATGTCTGCTCAAGCTGAAAAATTTAGTAAGACTATTTCTGACACGGACATTATGGAAAGAAAGGGCAAAAGATATTTGTGGAGCGGTCTAGGCCTGAATGCTGAAGTAGTATTAGAAGCAATAAATGGAGGCGAAAATGTTCGCACTTAACTTTGTCAAATAAGACAGATGTGGTCAGATGAACTACCCGAATGGCTGCGAGAGGTGATCCCCAAGTAACAGACCTAAAACAACAGGTCGAACAACGAAATCATCACGAAAACCGTAATGGTTTTGCACGCAGAGACAAAAATAATCATAGCCAGTATCATCCTGGATATCAAAATAGTATACCTACCTATAATCAGGGATACTGGGGACAACAACAATACAGTAACGGAATCAGTGGAAGCCAGATTTTTGGAGGCCCCACCAACAAACTATTCTCAGTCACCTCTCGACTGGCAAAATCGACAACAAGAACAAAAACAACAACACACTCAACCAGTATGTTGAACTGAGGTAACGGAAGAGAGACCTCAACCCACGAATTAGGCGTTAAACTAGAGGCGGTCCTATCCTGCTCCCGGATATCGGTGACGGAATGGGAAAGGGCGAAACGAATAACGCTGTAACGAACATGGTTCGTTACAATGAAGGGATGGACATTAGAGACGAATTATGTAATGGTCGTATGTAACTGTGGAATATTATGAACAACAAGTGCAGGCAACAGTACATGCTGTAGTGGGAGGAATGCCAGCCACTATAGTTGTTGACACGGTGTCGAAATTAAATGTTCTTATCTCACATTTTTTCAGTAAGACACCTGAAATAAAAAGGACTCCGACTTGGCGCCAGTGCTAAATTGTTTCAGAAGACACAGGCACAAAGTTTGAACAGCAGGCACAGGTCAACGTGTTTTTTGAATCTGCAGCGATAGAATGCAAATTTTCCTTAGTTAAGGGTTTGTCTGTGGTCGGTTTGTTCGGTACGTTATTTCTACTAAGATGGAATGCTAAAGTCGACTTCAGAAGTGGAGCATGGCATTTAAATGTGGATGTCGGGGGGCTGGGAGGTGGAGGGGGTTGGATGGGGGGGGGGGGGAAGGAATTATTTCGAATTTGGTACCCACTAAGGCAAGTTATTTCAATTTTGGCAGAACCTGAAATAAGTGCTGTGAGCGGACAGTGATCTTATTGACTATGGTAATGGCGCACTGGTGTCAACCGATGTAAACTCAGATTTACATGATTCTTGCTAAGGCACAAGAACCTCAATACCTTAGCGAACAGCTGAAATTTGAGCTGTCTCAATTATTATTATCGTTTATAAATGTATTTTTCCATAGACCTGGAGTCATCAAAACATATATACGAGGGTTGTCCAGATCGGTTGCTAAATGGAAACCACAGTGAAAATCAAAACTGTTTTCTTTGCACATTTAGCTGCACCTTCCAGGTACTTCTCTACATAGTCGCCGCTCAGACTTAGACATTTGTCAGAGCGTTATACCCAATTTCCAACACAGTCATAGAAGGCAGCCGCCTTTGCCTTCCGATAATTCTCTGTGCTGGTCTATAGCACGTAACCTGCGCCCAAGTGTTGTCTTCATATCCAGCGTTTCATGTGAACAGAGATGATACTCGGGACGAGCCAATTAGGGCTGTTTTGTGAGTGTAGAACACTTCCCATCGAAAAAGCTGCAGGAGCATCTTCACTGCCCCTGCAGAGTGCGGCTGACAATGGCTGTGAAGAAGGAAGTGCGTGGCAGTTGTGTTAGGTGGGCTGCATACATTAAGGCGAAGCCTTTCACCGGGCCCTCCTACTTGGCGGGAGACATCGTTGTTCTAGGTTCCATTACGCGCTCAGAGTGCTCTCACAACTGAAAACGTCTTGATGCGATAGACGGTCATACTATAGGCACTACCCGACACATGTGTGCAAAGCTTCATTCGGTTTTCACTGTGGTGTCCATTTCGCGACCGATTGGAACTCAATTACTGGACAACCCTCGTATATATAAATATGAACGCCGTTCGAAATGAATCTTTTACACGACAAGGCTAATCCATTCTGGGAGCGAAGCAGGAGCAGTGAAACAGGAATAACGATGAATACGAGCATGGAACATCATAGGAACTTCAATGTCGCCATACAGCACTCCCCTGTAACAGTAATTAAAGGAGGAGGAGGCGTGGGTTTGGTTCTGGACGCTCGCAGTATAAATGTGATCATAATAAGTGTTACTACCAGACCAGAGCCTCTCAAAGAACAACTTCAGAGATTCCATGGAGTAACATACATGTCCACGTTCGATCTGTGATTGTCGTTTCGGCGGATCCCGTTGTCGGAAGAATCACGAAAGTATGGTGTTCGTTTTTATCCGGACGTTCGTATCAGTACAAAGTGCTAACTTATGGATTAACGTTAGTTCTGGTGTGTTTATTGCAACTCTTGACACTATTTGAATCTTGTGATTTGTTAGACGAAGTCACAGTAGATGTTGACGCTTCATTGATTGCTACGTCTACATGGGAAAAGCAAGTGTTTTGGTTGAAAAAAGTGCTTTTGAAATCTTCGGAATAAATTGTCACTGCTAATGTTGACAAATCCAAATTTGTCAAGGAAGAAATAAAATTTTTAGGCCATGTCATATCTTCTTCTGTTGATGTACCCGATACGGACAAAATACGTTCAATAAAAATCTTTCGTCCTCGTAACATTAAAAGACCATTAAAGTGATGTTATGGTCTCCTGTCATTTTTCAGGATATTTGTTTCTAAACACCTGCTGGATAATCAGGAAATATTAAATTTTTCGAAGAAAAATACTCCCAGGGTATGGTCAGGAAAGTGCTAGAAAGCTTTTAATAACTTAAAGAAAGTGTTAGTACCTTCCAATATACTTCACCATCCAGACAGGACTAAGGTCTTCTGTACTGAGTGAGACGCGTCCTGCTCAGGACTCAGTTCATGTCTCTTTCAAATAATAAAGAATGAAGGGAAGACAGAAATAAATTTCATTAGTTTTGAGAGCAGAGTGTTGTCTGAGAGTGAAAGATAAGAGAAACAGAAGTAGACGCACTTGCTGTCGTGTGGTCTTTTCGTAAGTTCTATTACGGAAGCTATGTTCGTCACCTAAGTTTTCTGTGACCACAAAGCTTTGAGTTTTCTGCTAATCTGTAATTTGGTTCATCAAAGGTTAACTAGATATTGCCTCTTCCAGCACCAATTTTGAAATTGTTTACATTAAAGGTAGTGAAAATATCGTAGCGGATGCAGTTTGCCTCAAGGGCTATCCGAATTTGCTGAACTAGTAGAACAAGCAAGTGGCTGTAAGATATACGTAATGAAAGACACAGCGTGTGGAAAGTATTATCTTGATATGTGTAAAAACACGAGTGCTTTACAGAACGCAGACCTCAGACGGAAAAAGATAATTCAGATCATTGAACATCTGCCCAGCCACAAGATAGCGAAATTTTACAGGCTGTACAATAATGTTTTGTACTATCGTATTAATGCCGAAATCGAGTCGTGGCGTCTTTTTACACCAAAAGCCCGTGAAGGATACCCCATCTGGTACATACACTTAGCGCGGGGGCATGTGAGACTTGAGAAATGTAAACAAAAAATAGCATTGTACTGTTGTTTCCCAAATCGGCACAGACGCGTGCATCAATTGTTTGGGACTTGCCACGTCTGTCAAAGAGCTGATTCAGTAAACACATATACTGAGGTGCAGTGCATCCCATGACGACTACTAACCCTGGGTGAGTAACAGCTATTGACATCGCCGCACCATACCCTAAACGTGGTAATTAAGTACTTAGTGACAGTACATGATTTATTCTCGAATCACGTACGCTTATACACAGAAAAATTAACAAAAGCAGCGCCTATTGCGAAAAGGATGAAAGGACACTGTTTGCCACGATTCGGAAAGCCTAAGGTAATTCCATTTGACTGTGCCTCAAATTTAAGGGGAAAAACGATGCGAACTTTCTTAAAGGAACATCGAATCAAACACATTTTAATATCCCTCTTTCATTAGGAAACAAACACCCGCTAAAAGGATTTTTCGAGAAACTAACCGGTTTACAAATACATATACCTACACCTAAACCTAATCGACAGACCCAATGGGTAGAATTTGTCACTCCTTCTGAACAGATCATGAATGGTTTGCCACACCTTTCCATGTGTTATACACCAGACGATCTTTTACTGGACTCCCTCAAATATCAAACAACAGCATATCGTTCCAAGAAAAGACACACCAAGCAATCATTTCCTTAAACGCAAGTGCGCAAGCAAGAAAGAATGCTTATGACAAACGGCTAGACCGGACTGAGAAATACTCTGTAGGTGATTTGATTCTACTTAAAGGTCATCCTAAACCGTCTGTGCATAAACGTAGGAACAAGAAATGTCAATTACTGTACAATGGTGTAATCAAAATTTTTAATAGTCTGCATGAAGGAACAAATTTGTTAGTATGCCCTAACTGAAAGATCTAAGGCTTGTACACTCACTGTGATCTAAGAAGACATACTGAAGAAGAAGTATTTTTCTGAAATAAAGAAAGCTATGAGTGACACTTTAGTTTCTATAGGAGTAATGATAATTAATTGAAACCCTCAGCTGCCGACAGGTGTTGCTGATATACCGCGATGGGGACAGCTGCAAACGTGTCTCCAGACCGGGACTCGAAACCGAGATCTCCTGCTTACAGAGCAGACGTTCTAACCATTTTTTTATCGTTGTGTTTGGTCGATGCGGATCACATAACATCCGTTCAAGTTCGTTTATTGATCCTTCCATTCAGTTTTTTATTACAGAGGCCAACCAGCCCTTTGAACCATCTGAGCCACCTAGGACACAGATTAATAGCGCGACTGCAGGGATTTATCCCTTGCACGCTTCCCGTGAGAGACATTTATAGCTGTTCCCATCGAGGTATATCAACATCTGTCTGCAGCTTAGGTTTCAATTAATTATCATTTATTCTAGAGAGGCTGCACGTTCATCAATGGCATCTCTTCTTTCGAGAACAGTTACTATCTTCGTCTGTCGAATGCGCACAGGTTGACCGAAATTTTACGGGAATCGTCACCTTAGTTGGTGCGAGTAATGAGTGGATGGGCAAATATCTATTAGGTACATTACATATGTAGATTGTTGACAGTTGGGAATGTGGGTCTCACGGGAAGCGTGCAAGGGATAAGTCCCTGCAGACCCGCTATTCATCTGTGTCCTCGGTGGCTCAGGTGGATGGAACGTCTGCCGTGTAAGCAGGAGATGCCGGGTCGGGGCACACATTTTCAGCTGTCCCAATCGAGGTATATCAACAACACCTGTCGTCAGCTGAGGGTTTCAGTTAATTATCATTTATTCTAGTGAAGCTGCACCGTCATCAATGGTATCTGATCTTTCGAGAACAGTTGTTGTTGTTGTTGTGGTCTTCAGTCCTGAGACTGGTTTGATGCAGCTCTCCATGCTACTCTATCCTGTGCAAGCTTCTTCATCTCCCAGTACCTACTGCAACCTACATCCTTCTGAATCTGCTTAGTGTATTCATCTCTTGGTCTCTCTCTGCGATTGGTGATCCCTTCATGCCTCAGAACATGTCCTGCCAACCGATCCCTTCTTCTGGTCAAGTTGTGCCACAAACTTCTCTTCTCCCCAATTCCATTCAATACTTCCTCGTTATGTGATATACCCATCTAATCTTCAGCATTCTTCTGTAGCACGACATTTCGAAAGCTTCTATTCTCTTCTTGTCCAAACTATTTATGGTCCATGTTTCACTTCCATACATGGCTACACTCCATACAAATACTTTCAGAAAAGACTTCCTGACACTTAAGTCTATACTCGATGTTAACAAATTTCTCTTCTTGCGAAACGCTTTCCTTGCCATTGCCAGTCTACATTTTATATCCTCTCTACTTCGACCATCATCAGTTATTTTGCTCCCCAAATAGCAAAACTCCTTTACTACTTTAAGTGTCTCATTTCCTAATCTAATTCCCTCAACATCACCCGACTTAATTCGACTACATTCCATTATCTTCGTTTTGCTTTTGTTGATGTTCATCTTATATCCTCCTTTCAAGACGCTATCCATTCCGTTCAACTACTCTTCCAAGTCCATTGCTGTCTCTGACAGAATTACAATGAAGACAGAATTACAATGTCATTGGCGAACCTCAAAGTTTTTATTTCTTCTCCATGGATTTTAATACCTACTCCGAATTTTTCTTTTATTTCCTTTACTGCATGCTCAATATACAGATTGAATAACATTGGGGAGAGGCTACAACTCTGTCTTACTCCCTTCCCAACAACTGCTTCCCTTTCATGTCCCTCGACTCTTATAACTGCCATCTGGTTTCTGTACAAATTGTAAATAGCCTTTCGCTCCCTGTATTTTACCCCTGCCACCTTCAGAATCTGAAAGAGAGTATTCCAGTCAACATTGTCAAAGGCTTTCTCTAAGTCTACAAATGCTAGAAACGTAGGTTTACCTTTCCTTAATCTTTCTTCTAAGATAAGTCGTAAGGTTAGTATTGCCTCACGTGTTCCAGTATTTCTATGGAATCCAGACTGATCTTCGCCGAGGTCGGCTTCTACTAGTTTTTCCATTCGTCTGTAAAGAATTCGTGTTAGTATTTTGCAGCTGTGGCTTATTAAACTGATAGTTCGGTAATTTTCACATCTGTCAACACCTGCTTTCTTTGGGATTGGAATTATTATATTCTTCTTGGAGTCTGAGGGTATTTCGCCTGTCTCATACATCTTGCTCACCAGATAGTAGAGTTTTGTCAGGACTGGCTCTCCCAAGGCCGTCAGTACTTCCAATGGAATGTTGTCTACTCCGGGGTCCTTGTTTCGACTCAGGTCTTTCAGTGTTCTGTCAAACTCTTCACGCAGTATCGTATCTCCCATTTCATCTTCATCTACATCCTCTTCCATTTCCATAATATTGTCCTCAAGTACATCGCCCTTGTATAGAGCCTCTATATACTCCTTCCACCTTCCTGCTTTCCCTTCTTTGCTTAGAACTGGGTTTCCATCTGAGCTCTTGATGTTCATACAAGTGGTTCTCTTCTCTCCAAAGTTCTCTTTAATTTTCCTGTAGGCAGTATCTATCTTACCCCTAGTGAGATAAGCCTCTACATCCTTACATTTGTCCTCTAGCCATCCCTGCTTAGCCATTTTGCACTTCCTGACAATCTCATTTTTGAGACGTTTGTATTCCTTTTTGCCTGCTTCATGTACTGCATTTTTATATTTTCTCCTTTCATAGATTAAATTAAATATTCCTTCTGTTACCCAAGGATTTCTACTAGCCGTCGTCTTTTTACCTACTTGATCATCTGCTGCCTTCACTACTTCATCCCTCAAAGCTACCCATTCTTCTTCTACTGTATTTCTCTCCCCCATTCCTGTCAATTGTTCCCTTATGCGCTCCCTGAAACTCTGTACAACCTCTGGTTCTTTCAGTTTATCCAGGTCCCATCTCCTTAAGTTCCCACCTTTTTGCAGTTTCTTCGGTTTTAATCTACAGGTCATAACCAATAGATTGTGATCTGAGTCCACATCTGCCCCTGGAAATGTCTTACAATTTAAAACCTGGTTCCTAAATCTCTGTCTTACCATTATATAATCTATCTGATACCTTTTAGTATCTCCAGGGTTCTTCCATGTATACAACCTTCATGATTCTTAAAGCAAGTGTTAGCTATGATTAAGTTATGCTCTGTGCAAAATTCTACCAGGCGGCTTCCTCTTTCATTTCTCTCCCCCAATCCATATTCACCCACTACGTTTCCTTCTCTCCCTTTTCCTACTCTCGAATTCCAGTCACCCATGACTATTAAATTTTCGTCACCCTTCACTATCTGAATAATTTCTTTCATCTCATCATATATTTCTTCAATTTCTTCGTCATCTGCAGAGCTAGTTGGCATATAAACTTGTACTACTGTAGTAGGTGTGGGCTTCGTATCTATCTTGGCCACAATAATGCGTTCACTATGCTGTTTGTAGTAGCTTACCCGCATTCCTATTTTCCTATTCATTATTAAACCTACTCCTGCATTACCCCTATTTGATTTTGTGTTTACAACCCTGTAGTCACCTGACCAGAAGTCTTGTTCCTCCTGCTACCGAACTTCACTAATTCCCACTATATCTAACTTTAACGTATCCATTTCCCTTTTTACATTTTCTAACCTACCTGCCTTTACTACAGTTACTACAGTTACTTTTTTCATATTTCTATACGAGGGTTGTAATTAGGCAAGCTTTCAGAGCCAATGGCTCCTTCTTCGGGCAGGAGGGTTGAAGGGGAAGGAAGAAGGGTGAAGGAAAAGCATTGGAGAGTTCTAGGAGAATTTGTGATTCCGGGAAAGTCACCCAGAACCGTGGGTCAGGTAGACGTACCACACGGGCTGAAAACGAATTTTCACTAATGTATGTTACACAATGAGATCATAGAAAAACTTGCAGTTCTCGTAATTAACCCTTTTTCAATTTTATAAGTGATTTTCAAATTTTTCCCCTTACTACTCCGGAATCCTCCGACAGTAAAAATAAACAGTGCAATCAGAATTCATGTGCATGACTGGAATACTCTCTTCCAAATTCTAAAGGTGGCAGGGGTAAAATACAGGGAGCGAAAGGCTATTTACAATTTGTACAAAAACCAGATGACAGTTATAAGAGTCGAGGGGCACGAAAGGGAAGCAGTGGTTGGGAAGTGAGTGAGACCGGGTTGTAGCCTATCCCCGATGTTATTCAATCTGTATATTGAGCATGCAGTAAAGGAAACAAAAGAAAAATTCGGAGTAGGTATTAAAATCCATGGAGAAGAAATAAAAACTTTGAGGTTCGCCGATGACATTGTAATTCTGTCAAAGGCAGCAAAGGGCTTGAAAGAGCAGTTGAACGGAATGGACAGTGTCCTGAAAGAAGGATGTAGGATGAACATCAACAAAAGGAAAACGAGGATAATGGAATGTAGTCGAATTAAGTCTGGTGATGCCGTGGGAATTAGATTAGGAAATGAGACACTTAAAGTAGTATTGTTATTTGGGGAGCAAAATAACTGATGATGGTCGAAGTAGAGAGGATATATAAAATGTAGACTGGCAATGGCAAGGAAAACGTTTCTGAAGAAGAGAAATTTCTTAACATCGAGTGTAGATATAAGTGTCAGGAAGTCGTTTCTGAAAGTATTTGTATGTAGTGTAGACATGCATGGAAGTGATACATGGACGATAAATAGTTTGGACAAGAAGAGAATAGAAGCTTTAGAAATGTTCTGAGGCATCAAGGGATTACAAATTTAGCATTGGGGGGCAGTGTGGAGGGTAAAAATCTTAGAGGGAGACCAAGAGATGAATACACTAAGCAGATTCAGAAGGATGTAGGTTGCAGTAAGTACTGAGAGATGAAGAAGCTTGCACAGGATAGAGTAGCATGGAGAGCTGCATCAAACCAGTCTCAGGTCTGAAAACCACAACAACAACAACAACAATGTTACACATAAGATATAACTTATTCCTTTTTCTACAATTTCATTGTATATACACTCCTGGAAATGGAAAAAAGAACACAATGACACCGGTGTGTCAGACCCACCATTCTTGCTCCGGACACTGCGAGAGGGCTGTACAAGCAATGATTACACGCACGGCACAGCGGACACACCAGAAACCGCGGTGTTGGCCGTCGAATGGCGCTAGCTGCGCAGCATTTGTGCACCGCCGCCGTCAGTGTCAGCCAGTTTGCCGTGGCATACGGAGCTCCATCGCAGTCTTTAACACTGGTAGCATGCCGCGACAGCGTGGACGTGAACCGTATGTGCAGTTGACGGACTTTGAGCGAGGGCGTATAGTGGGCATGCAGGAGGCCGGGTGGACGTACCGCCAAATTGCTCAACACGTGGGGCGTGAGGTCTCCACAGTACATCGATGTTGTCGCCAGTGGTCGGCGGAAGGTGCACGTGCCCGTCGACCTGGGACCGGACCGCAGCGACGCACGGATGCACGCCAAGACCGTAGGATCCTACGCAGTGCCGTAGGGGATCGCACCGCCACTTCCCAGCAAATTAGGGACACTGTTGCTCCTGGGGTATCGGCGAGGACCATTCGCAACCGTCTCCATGAAGCTGGGCTACGGTCCCGCACACCGTTAGGCCGTCTTCCGCTCACACCCAAACAGCGTGCAGCCCGCCTCCAGTGGTGTCGCGACAGGCGTGAATGGAGGGACGAATGGAGACGTGTCGTCTTCAGCGATGAGAGTCGCTTCTGCCTTGGTGCCAATGATGGTCGTATGCGTGTTTGGCGCCGTGCAGGTGAGCGCCACAATCAGGACTGCATACGACCGAGGCACACAGGGCCAACACCCGGCATCATGGTGTGGGGAGCGATCTCCTACACTGGCCGTACACCACTGGTGATCGTCGAGGGGACACTGAATAGTGCACGGTACATCCAAACCGTAATCGAACCCATCGTTCTACCATTCCTAGACCGGCAAGGGAACTTGCTGTTCCAACAGGACAATGCACGTCCGCATGTATCCCGTGCCACCCAACGTGCTCTAGAAGGTGTAAGTCAACTACCCTGGCCAGCAAGATCTCCGGATCTGTCCCCCATTGAGCATGTTTGGGACTGGATGAAGCGTCGTCTCACGCGGTCTGCACGTCCAGCACGAACGCTGGTCCAACTGAGGCGCCAGGTGGAAATGGCATGGCAAGCCGTTCCACAGGACTACATCCAGCATCTCTACGATCGTCTCCATGGGAGAATAGCAGCCTGCATTGCTGCGAAAGGTGGATATACACTGTACTAGTGCCGACATTGTGCATGCTCTGTTGCCTGTGTCTATGTGCCTGTGGTTCTGTCAGTGTGATCCTGTGATGTATCTGACCCCAGGAATGTGTCAATAAAGTTTCCCCTTCCTGGGACAATGAATTCACGGTGTTCTTATTTCAATTCCCAGGAGTGTGTGTATATATATATATATATATATATATATATATATATATATATATATATATAAAAGAATTCCAACGCTGACATTAGCTGTAACAATAACCTTTATTTAGAACGTTACTGTTCCTTTCCTTTTACAGAACGTCATATATACACGATTACGAACTACAAAAGTAACATATTTCACCTCGCTCTGTACAACATCATTCTTTGCCGGTTCATCACCAGCGATTTCCAAGCCAATATAAAATGGGTTGACACCCTGAAATAGTTTATTTTTACATTTACACATATTTTCTAAATCAGGCCATCCCTTTACCTTATTAATATCGGCACTAATTTCTGGCTTACAATAAGTTACAAATTTAAATCGGTTCCTTCTACTGTATTTTCTCCAAGGAACGCCAGATGAACGTTCCGGCCTCAGACTAAATTGACCTAATTTATTGGTACATGCTATACGAATCTTTTCCAATGCCCCTTGGTCTTCAAATATTTGTTTGTTAGCTCTATCATCAAGTGTTAGTCGTTCAACCCTTACATTAACTCTATACACATACGTTACAATCTTGTTAATAGTAACAGAATCATATTTATTAGCAAAAAACTTGAATTCATCAGCGATGTCGTAGTGTTTTAGTGTGGTAAAAAATGGCTCTGAGCACTATGGGACTCAACTGCTGTGGTCATAAGTCCCCTAGAACTTAGAACTACTTAAACCTAACTAACCTAAGGACATCACACACATCCATGCCCGAGGCAGGATTCGAACCTGCGACCGTAGCGGTCGTGCGGTTCCAGACTGTAGCGCCTTTAACCGCTCGGCCACTCCGGCCGGCCTAGTGTGGTAAAGTTATGTGCATTTTCATCGTATTTCTCGGTTGCACCCATCTTCCCGTATTCGAAACGAACTCCGTCTGACTGTGTATACTCTGTACGCCACTTGCACATTCGTCCAAAATACGGCCTAGTCAGATTGCTCCGACGGCGTATCCAACGGCTGGGGCGTGCACGGCGATACCGGGTCATCATCCTCGTCCGACGATAGGCATATAATCTCTTCTTCGGCCTCCACGTCCGACGGGTCCGACGCCATTTCCTCCTTAACATTAAGACAATGTATTATATGGCAGTCCGCATGTATAACTGTTAGGCGTGATATCAATGCCTCATCACCAATATTGAAATCGTTCGACACAAAGATGACAAGTCCACGATGTTTTATGACAAGACCTAGTTTGTTCTTTACATTAACTGTAACCGGTCTGCCCTCGACAATTCGCTTCAAAATAGATGCATACGGTCGCCAACGCAACCAATCGAATTCTTCAAATAATATTACATTATGTATTCGAGGGTCGTATCCACCAAATCCGAATTCGGAACAGAACGGCATGTAAACATGCTGTTTCCTGGTTAATACCTTTTCGATAAGGGTGGATTTGCCGATATTTGTGTCTCCATGCAAGTATAACTGTTTTTACGTACCACTTTGGACCGAAAGGCCTCATTATACCAGCGGACCGGTATATTTGAAACGGCAATAAAAACTAAACGAGCAGCGATAGAAATACACCGTTTGTTGCAATATGCTTGGGACGAAAATACATTTTCAGGCGGACAAACTTTCGAAATTACAGTAGTTACAATTTTCAACAACAGATGGCGCTGCAAGTGATGTGAAAGATATAGAAGACAACGCAGTCTGTGGGTGCGCCATTCTGTACGTCGTCTTTCTGCTGTAAGCGTGTGCTGTTCAGAACGTGCAAGTTTGCTGTAGACAACATGGTTTATTCCTTAGAACAGAGGATTTTTCTGGTGTTCGAATTCCACCGCCTAGAACACAGTGTTGTTGCAACAAGACGAAGTTTTCAGCGGAGGTTTAATGTAACCAAAGGACCGAAAAGCGATACAATAAAGGATCTGTTTGAAAAATTTCAACGGACTGGGAACGTGACTGATGAACGTGCTGGAAAGGTAGGGCGACCGCGTATGGCAACCACAGAGGGCAACGCGCAGCTAGTGCAGCAGGCGATCCAACAGCGGCCTCGGGTTTCCGTTCGCCGTGTTGCAGCTGCGGTCCAAATGACGCCAACGTCCACGTATCGTCCCATGCGCCAGAGTTTACACCTCTATCCATACAAAATTCAAACGCGGCAACCCCTCAGCGCCGCTATCATTGCTGCACGAGAGACATTCGCTAACGATATAGTGCACAGGATTGATGACGGCGATATGCATGTGGGCAGCATTTGGTTTACTGACGAAGCTTATTTTTACCTGGACGGCTTCGTCAATAAACAGAACTGGCGCATATGGGGAACCGAAAAGCCCCATGTTGCAGTCCCATCGTCCCTGCATCCTCAAAAAGTACTGGTCTGGGCCGCCATTTCTTCCAAAGGAATCATTGGCCCATTTTTCAGATCCGAAACGATTACTGCATCACGCTATCTGGACATTCTTCGTGAATTTGTGGCGGTACAAACTGCCTTAGACGACACTGCAAACACCTTGTGGTTTATGCAATATGGTGCCCGGCCACATCGCACGGCCGGCGTCTTTAATTTCCTGAATGAATATTTCGATGATCGTGTGATTGCTTTGGGCTATCCGAAACATACAGGAGGCGGCGTGGATTGGCCTCCCTATTCGCCAGACATGAACCCCTGTGACTTCTTTCTGTGGGGATACTTGAAAGACCAGGTGTACCGCCAGAATCCAGAAACAATTGAACAGCTGAAGCAGTACATCTCATCTGCATGTGAAGCCATTCCGCCAGACACGTTGTCAAAGGTTTCGGGTAATTTCATTCAGAGACTACGCCATATTATTGCTACGCATGGTGGATATGTGGAAAATATCGTACTATAGAGTTTCCCAGACCGCAGCGCCATCTGTTGTTGAAAATTGTAACTACTGTAATTTCGACTGTTTGTCTGCCTGAAAATGTACTGTTGTCCCAAGCATATTGCAACAAACGGTGTATTTCTATCGCTGCTCGTTTAGTTTTTATTGCCGTTTCAAATATACCGGTCATTTTTGAAACACCCTGTATGTGTGTGTGTGTGTGTGTGTGTGTGTGTGTTTGTGTGTGTGTGTGTGAGTGTTTGTGTGTATATGCACGGTATCGTAGAGAAAGGAGAGCCACGCAAAAGTTACGGAAAAATTGAGGTCGTGGTAGATACAGTTTTTTCATTTCTATTCGTGAGAATTTGTGTCAACTGGTTTTGTTGACATTTTGACATTTTGATTTTTCCGTTTTGTACTGTTAGGATCCGTATACATAACTCTAGCATATTGAGTATAGGGCCAAAACAAAAGTGTCTGACCGAAATGTTCCACGTTTGGTGAACTATAAATATGTAAATATTCACATTGAAAAAAAAAATGTATCCTATAATTGTACTAGACATGATAAAGTTGCATAGTGAGTTATATCCTGTAAATTATCGTGTTCTGCTCTAAAAATAAAAAGAGTACTAGCTCCTCACAAAAATCTAAATGTAGTGTGAAATGCACAGACAATGTAAATAGGAAATGCACTTCCGAAAACAGAACAGACAGCCAAAGGCGTTTTAATGTGACAAGCTGTGTTACCGAATTGAAACAAGCGAGGCTAACGAAATCAAGAAATGTACAAAAAGCACTCCGTCTTCAGGCCACAAGTGGCCCATCGGGACTATCCGACCGCCGTGTCATCCTCAGATGAGGATGCGGATAGGAGGGGCGTGTGGTCAGCACACCGCTCTCCCGGTCGTTATGATGGTTTTCTGTGACCGCAGCCGCTGCTATGCGGTCGAGTAGCTCCTCAAGTGGCGTCACGAGGCTGAGTGCACCCCGAAAAATGGCAACAGTGAATGACGGCCCAAATGGTCACCCATCCAAGTGCCGGCCTCTCCCGACAGAGCTTAACTTTGGTGATCTGACGGGAACCTGTGTATCCACTGCGGCAAGGCCGTTGTCTAAAATATGAAAAGGTATATGATAAAATTACTCACCTCTGCCCAGCTCTCGCAGACGAAACAAATGATGAACTCGTAAACACAGTATCCTGTGACACGACGAGATGTTGTGAACACGGACACAAATAATACAACGATCACACCAATGTAGACGTAGTAAAACCGACAACACTGGGCTCTGCAACAGGAACTGATTGTTAGAGAGTGGCATTAAGCGCGTATTTGAATTTTAAACCTGTTGTCTGTACTCGAGTGAAAACGTATATATGATGAAACGCTCGTGTGCACACATAAATTAGTTTATTTTAAAGTGATACATGCGAAGCTCAGCTTCCAGCAGTTGTTGACGACCTATTTATCACGGTTTTGTGTGCCAAAGGCTATGGTATTCCAGATGTCAAACTCCGAATCTTCTTTGTGAGACTTATCCGATGTGTCGATCTTGTAAGTGGCGTTCGTGTACGCATATTGAATTCCCATACACATTTATTAAAGTAACTACTTATCTTTGCTTTAGCGACGGTATCTTTGAAGTGTATTAACTTGAATCTTGGGTCAAAAGTTGTTGAAACTGGCAGAGTGCGGAAATGTTCTAAGTTATCGAATCTTCTCATCACCTGTCTCTTTATTTCGTTTTTAAATTGGACAGTCATTTCATTTCTAGGTTTCATTTTTTCAGTTGCATCCCGGACAGAACTGACTGACGGGATCATTTGTCTCCTAAAATTTCTTTTGTTAATTTTTCAAATGGTCGTAGCACGAAAGCCTAAGGTCTTGTTTAAGTATCGCTCCCACAACGGACACTTACTCCAGGAATTGTTCTAAATTATACAAGCACGAGTTCCATGCTAATGCGAAATTCTAGTGTCAGATATATTCTTTTTTAAATTTTCCCTTCGTTCTGTCTCGTCTCCACCGGTCTATTCATTAAATTTTCACTTACACTGAGGCTACCCTTACAATATTCGACAATATCTCGGACATTACTTATCAGTTTTGGATCGTATCGTGCGACCAAGTTAAGCGTATGGTTAACCAAGAGATAATCTTTCTTTCGCCAAACATGTCCCTATTATCTTCACAACAGTGTTCATAGCTGCCACTTCTTCAATTAAAATATTTCACTCGGAGAATATATCTGTCAGTTTTTCAGTAATTTACAGCGATTTCTGGTGTTATGTCCGCTGAAAGATATCTAATCTATCGCTGATGAGTTGAGGCTTGTCTAGCCAGTGAATAGTAATGCTCACAAGCGATTTATTTTCCATTGCTTCTATCCAAATATCGTAGGCAGTTCAGCAATTTTCAGCATTCATTATGTATGTTTTAAAAAGATCATTGCTTCATACTTATTGTCAGTCCTGGTTTTTATTGATTATCGACTTGGCACTTTGTTAAATGGGCACACCCCTTTCATTAGTTGCAAAAAGCGTTTTCCTTCTACAGTGGCAAACGGTTTATTTCCCATAATTATAAGCTTCATAATTGCTTCTGCGATTTTCTTTTATTTTGCTCCATCTTGTGTCGTAATGTCATCAAAACGTTGTGGCGCACAAGGAAATGCATAGAAACGGAATCGACAAGGAGAATCATTTATATCCAACGAGTGCAACGCACAATTCAATTATATAATATTGTAAAATTTATGTTTTACTTACCTTCTACATCAAAAGTACAAAAATCATGACGACAGCAATAAAAGTAAGGTTGCACGAATTAGGAAACTGGAAGTGTCGAGGAACGGAATGTATGATCCATTGTTAAATGATGTCGATGTTTTTGAACATTGTCGTCGATGCATCGGCGGTGTATCGCCAATCAAAACATCGATGCTAATCTCGTTGTTAATGGACGGAACATCGATGTTCTCTAAACATCGATGTATTATCTTCATCCCTAGTTCCAACGCAAACTGCCTGATGGAGGGTGTGCGGCGCCTGCCACTCTACTGCGCCACGCCCACACCGACCATCGCCATGCGTCAGAACAATAACAAACTGTGTCACCAATTTATTGTAAACCCTTCCATAGAATGGATTCAATGAGCATTGGATAAAGAAAAAAAGTATTCAAAACTGTGTACATATTTACCATTCGTTACGAAGTCAAATAAAACACTCTTAAGGAGAAAGAGAAAAAGTGAATATTTAGTTGCATGACAATAACTCAAAATGTATCAACTTATAAAATCAAAATATGTGTTTATCTATGTAAACTACTGATTTCACTTTCCACGCACATAAAAGTACTTGTCATTTGGTTTGTGTATAAAAGCAATACCAAGTATTTAAATATAAACATATCTAGTACAATTAATCATCAAACATTGCAATGAAAAGACATTTTTCTCATGTAACCTAAATATAAAGAACATTTAGTAAGGTTTTATCGATACCTTGATGACAGTCTGTATGCACAGTAGGTGTAACACTTCGAGGAAGCGTTGAAGCATTACTCGAAGAATGTCATCTCTTATTAAGTATAAAATTATTTCAAAAAAGTTTCCTTGCGCGAAAGTGTACTCTTTTATTAAGCAAATGTTTCAGTTTTTCTGAGAAAAATGTAATGAAACTTGTGTGAACCGTAAATTCAGACCAACGATATCAGATAAATCAGCCTGTGGCTGAAAGGAATCAGAGGAGCTAAGCTTCGCTCAGAAAAATCTGAAAATCACTTCTTCTCTGGTCTCCATCGAAATGAGCAGACGTATTTTGTGTGTCTCTGTAGTAGGTATAGATTTTAATTATAATTAGGTATGTTAAAAACAGGTTAAACTAATGTTTTCATTTATATGTTCTCCATGAAATTATAAAGTTGTACGTGAATTATTGTTTTTGTAATATTTGTTTCAAGGAACTTAGCTGGAGCCACGAGCTCAGCAGATCGTGGAAAAGAGACAATTTGCCGAATTAATTAGCGTTCAGCCATTGATTTCATTCTGCTATAAGCGAAGTGCGTCCCTGAGAGTATCTGCGGATCATTTAAAAGCGACCTGCGAACATTCTGAGCAAGTTCAAATTAAGTATGATTAGGTCATTGTATTCGAATCTGCTGCTCTTACTTCTGACAGATACAGGTTCCACAGAACTGACGCTGATATTAAATTACTATGGCTCATAACTGGTACAAATTTCCGGAGCCAATATTGTTCTGAAATCATTGCATTCTTTTTAGATGCGTATCATATGTACTAGGAAGAATCTACGCCACCATCTACAATGACTATTCTCCATTGCTCAATAGGGCAGAAATTGATTTCATTCGACAACTTTCTTTTCTTTGCTAATGGTATAGGAAGAGTCTGGCAGCAGAAAGTGTTCTGAAACATTCTGGCGGTGCATGTTACGGAGTTTCAGAAGAGACATTGGAGGACACCAGACAAACTTTTCTCAGAAGCCCAGGTAAGTCAATTCATCAAGCATCTAGGCAAACTGATTTACGTCGATCAGCATTGCATCGTGTAGTTCACCAGCGTCTTCGTATACGTACTCACAAAGTGCAATTTCTGCAACACCTGAAGAAAACGACAAACCACGCCGACAACAATTTGCTGCAGATATGCTACAGCGTATTTATATGGATGCCAGCTTCTTGGATAGATGTTTATTTTGAGATGAGGTAACCTTTCATCTATCAGGAAGGATTAATAGGCATAATGCTCGGTTTGGGGGTTCGCAAAATCCGCACGATGTCATTGAACATGTTTCGTGATAGCCCTAAACTAAACGTCTGGTGCGGGCTACTGCACCACGGGATTGTTGGACCGTTCTTCTTTGCGGAACAAACAGTGAATGGGTCTTTGTATCTGGATATGTTGGAGCAGTTTGTGTACCCTCAGATACAAGACTTGCAACACAACATCATTTTTCAACCAGATGGAGCACCGCCGCGTTGGTCAATATCTGTTCGCAAGTTCCTGGGTAGGAAATTTCCCAATCGTTGGATCGGACGGGGAGGACCCATTGTCTGGCCACCATGTTCACGTGGCATTACGCCACTTTATTTCTTCACGTGGGGATTCGTGAAGGTCCGCGTGTATGCGACCAAAGTGGACGATATTCCTTCTTCGCGACATCGTATCACTAACGCGATTGCAACAATAACATAGGAAATATTACAAAGAACTTGGAAAGAAATTGGATATAGACACGATATTCTTTGTGCTACAAATAGTTCACATGTAGAGGTGTACTGATGATAAATAAATTCTTTGAGATGCTCTACAATGTGGTGCATTTTTCACTGTCGTATCTACTATGTTTTTTTTCCGTGGGTCTTTGAAATCAGGGAGGTTTGAGTGGGGCACCCAGTATATTAACATACTTTTATAAAAAAAACAGCGTGTAATTGCAGAGTCTAAAACATTTGACAATCTGTTTACAAAGATACGTCAATTTAGGAAAGTAGAATGGCGTTGTGTGTAACAAGATAAATCGAAGAAATTTTGGGGATAGAATTTATACCAGTATTTGGATGTTAAAAAGCATGTGCATGCCTGCTGAAAATCTGTCCGAGAAAATATTTTTATTCTCCATCTAACAAAAGGTAGCCATAATAGATGAAGTAATGAAGGTAATTAATCAGTAACATTAGAAGACGAAGTAATTAACAGTCTTAAGCTATTCGTGACTGTTACCGCTTTCGATTAAATATCGCCATCTTCAGGTCTGTGACAGTCGTAGACACTTCTATGAGAGACAACGTAGTCTGCTGCGTTATCACGTGTTTTTGAACTATTACATGTAACATAAATTGTCACAGGTTAAGATTGTCGTATTGGTCGAAACCGTTAATTGCAATAAGACTGTTCTATTATGAACGGCAACTGTTAATGAAAATCGTTTTCGAAAACGATTTTTTTGGTTAGTAGTCTTTGCGCAGACATCATGTCAACGAAGAAGAAATCTATGGCCCCCTCAATGTATCTCGAATTCTCCAGGAAAGAATCTTACGTTTGTTCAATTTTAAAAACCAAAACGCACAATTTCTTCAGTAAAATAAAACACTAGTTCATTTTTCTACTCTCGTGACGTCTAGTAATGTATTACAAAATCATTGGAGTTCCAAATCTCGCCAGTATACAATACAATGTCTGGCAGACGTAATCTACGGGATTCTGAGCTTTCCAGATACGTTTTGTGGAAGGCAATGAACAATTAGCTGGAATCAAGAGGGAGAAAAGCCATAACAGGAGAAGAAATAATATATGGAGACTTTCTGAAATAAAAGAGATGCATGTGTACAGATTCCAGTTCAGGAGGAAAAAGAAACACAGTGAAAGTATTGGATAACTCTGGAAAGAAACAAAGACAAGGCAACAGAATATGAAGATCTTAACCTACAATGCTTTCTGAGGAAGTCTGCGAAGAACGAAGGATTTAATGCGGCGAGCTGTTGTTATCATCCAGGAATAGTTGATCAGTCACTGTAAGGAACAGTGTGTAACGTGGCAAGTTATTATCAGATAACATTCAGTACAGTATAACAAGCAGACGTGTATCACCGAGGCTGCAGGAAGAAGCCTCAGCTATGAATCACGCTCAGCTGACGCTTGTGTCCGTGGGAACGATGGCAAGTAACGCCTAGCTGGAACGCAAATTCATGCCCCCTACGAATCTAAATGAACTATAGTAATTGTTAACCAATTTTGTTCAAACTTGGTACACCATCTTTTGTTATTTTGTAAAGGATCTTGTCGAAATTTCAAAATTGTACCTATTATATTTTCGAAGATTGAGAAAATTACTGGTCATGAAACCGACACTTAGGTCTAAAACTCAATTAGGAACAATAACAGTTTATCTTTTGTTATCATTTAAAGTCATCCAGAGTTCTCAATGTATAAAAATAAATTAATTGGAATTTTTTTGCAAAACTTTAATTACTCTGCTTTTCGTAGTGTAAAAACCATTCAAAATTATTATTCGTTTATTATTTTGTTGTCTATATAAATGGTAATGAGTGAGAGAGTGTATGTGAGACATACGTAAAATTTAATATTACTTTCTGGAAAACGTTACGAAATTGGACCGTGGGACAGCTGTGTAGTAACCACGATATTGATGACGTATTTCGAGGTGTGCGTGCTTTTGTAATAGAGCAGCCAGAATAGCAGTCTAGAGTGTAACAAGTTTCTAAATTAATTTCAAAATTATTTTTCATTTCGGTCATTTTTTATCAAACACTATATTAGTATTTGCATTTGGAATGACTTCAATGACTTTCTGTTTAGTGATTGGCTAAGGCAAGTTTCACCACGAGAATGATCTATAATGATCATTCTGATTGGTCAGTCAGACTTATCAGCCAATCAGAATTAAGATGTTCGCGCGCACCGAAAATTAAATATGCAGAGAGTGTAGTAGCATCGAGACAGTCGCTCGCTAGCTATCGGACGTATAAGGTCATGTTAGACGTCGCGGTGCGCATTGTGTGTAAAATGAAGGAATATTGCGTTCCTCGCGTTTAGTACGAATCGTGACTAAAGCTGTTGCAGTTACGCACATTTTTGATGAAAGCAGGACATTTCTGGATTGATTTGTTGAAAAGTTATTAGCGTGTGAGATTTCGGCCTTTAGTGAAAAATCCGCGTGGGATATTCTGTTTTCATTATGGAATATTTGACGTGCAATTCTATTACAGAAGACCACTGATAAGACCGATTGTGAAACTCACTTAGAGCAGTGGATCAGTTATTGCTAGTAAGCGTATTCCATCGGGTCAGACTGGTAATCGATTCCTGGCTGTTTTTGCGTGTGAAATTTGTTATTTTTTACTGTGAACTGAGAGTGATAGAGTAGTCTCACTAAATGTGGACTTCATAGCCATTTCCAATTGCTGCCTAAGCAATACAAAGCCTTGTCTTGGACTTTCTGGGCAGTTATTTCCGTCAAAAATACACCATATTACAGCCTGTAATCTTGATAAATATGAACTTGCAGGAACTGTTTCTCACTACTAGAGTTACGCGGCATCATCAGGGTAGGCATTAGGTGGCATTTTTCTTCAACGCTGTTTTTTCACTGTCTAGTAAGTACCTACCATTGCAGAGTGAAGGGACGTCGTGTGGAAGCCGTACTGAGGTAGGTGGATATTTAATAAGAGCACTACGAAGTACGAACCGACCCCACCCCGCTGCAAGTGAATAGGAAAAATTGTTGAATAAGATAAAATTTACGAAGATATTTAAAACACTATCTTCAGACGTTGTTATTCGTAAACCAGCAGAGATGAACAGAAACTTCCTGGCAGATTAAAACTGTGTGCCCGACCGAGACTCGAACTCGGGACCTTTGCCTTTCGCGGGCAAGTGCTCTACCATCTGAGCCACCGAAGCACGACTCACGCCCGTTCCTCATAGCTTTACTTCTGCCAGTATCTCGTCTCCTACCTTCCAATCTTTACAGAAGCTCTCCTTCGAACCTTGCAGAACTAGCAAAGGTCCCGAGTTCGAGTCTCAGTCGGGCACGCAGTTTTAATCTGCCAGGAAATTTCATATCAGCGCACACTCCGCTGCAGAGTGAAAATCTCATTCTGGAGGGATGAACAGCTTAGAAAAAATCACAACGATCATGACCAAGGTGTGTTGATAAAATTCGTACGAAGTCTTGGAAGACAACGTTGATCAACATTTACTTACTCTGAACGGCTACTTAAATCGAATGAGTACCATTTAGGCAACATGTGCACCGCCTTTTAAAAATTTTAACACACCCGCTGCGAAAAAGATATCAAAAAAAGTATAGTTGTGCCTGAGTATTGATCAATACATCTGGACAGTGGTACATCCTGCTTAAGGGGCTCCGGAACGCCCTATACTTGCAATGTTAAAATAACGCTTATAAATTACATCTTTCCTCACAAAGTATTTGAGGTAGGAAGTTGAACTTTTTACAGATTATTTATTGGAATATGGGCTACAACTTAACACAGGGATTTTACAAAATTTTAGTTCAGTTATTAAAGATGATTTTTTTTTCAATTGTAATGAAAATTCACAACATTTTTTTGCAATTTTTTATTTATATATTCAAAAAGATACAATTTTTTGGAAAAGGCTGTGTTAAATTATGCAGAAGGTACTGTGTAACATTTACTGAAAGTTTGAAACAAATATGTTTGGAAGATCCTTAGAAAACATGTAATTAGTATGAGAAAATAACATTTTTGGGAATCGAGCGACAAAGATTGGATTAACTTTTTAGTGCATTCCAGGTCCATAGGATGGATTATCTTCATCCTCTGCAAACTCCTCCTCCAGCTTCCTCTTGTTCCTCCTCCTGTTTACTCTTGCTTGTATTTCTAGACTCTTTACAGCCCTGTCTGCAGCCCGAAGGCGTTCCTTGTCTAAAGCAAGCATCGCTCGTACCATGTTAGAACCTATCTTCATTCCCATATTTCTAAATACCTTGCACCTTACAATGTTGCCATCACTGAAAGTCGCAACAGCATCATACACACCAAAGTGAAGTGTTTCTATTCCAACAAATACAGTCTTGGGGATTCTCGACCATATAACACTATTTACACTTTCATTGGGGTTTTGAGTTTTTCCGTGAATACACTTTTTCAACAGTTCAGGTGCTGCTAAGTCTCTGAAAATAGGTTTTATCACCTCCATTATTGCATGAGGCAGACTATGCTTATGAGTGTACACTTCACCAGTTAGCAATCCTTTGTTATATTTACACCAACTGTCTTCTTCTTTGGGACACAAGCTATGTTGGGGATTTTCATCGTCTTTATTGTTTACAGTAATAACACATACCTTTGGCTTTCCAACATTTCTCCTTTTCTTAAAAGCCTTCAGAGGATTTCTAATAACTTTACTTTTACTCATTATTATACTTCAACAAAACAGAGACTCAAGAAACAGAATTAATTACGAATATTTTCGAGATAACGACAGAGTAAATAAACATGAAACAATCGACAATCATCCAGCGATATATATTGAACCATCACAGGTTAGCCACAACACATACTTTATCTCACATCACTAAAATGTACCTGATGAACACGGACGTTAATAATAACACCATTTGACAGCAGTTTAACTGCGCCACAGTGGGTCACGCCCATGTAGAACACATTTCAAAAAGAATTTAAAAATAGTTGTAGTCTTCGGAATTGAATAAATTATATATCTATTAAAAGGTAATAGTCTGCAGATTCAGAAAACGCAAAAAAGTAAAAATTGAACTTTTCATGATTTTGAGCCTTTCCGGAGCCCCTTAAAGTAGCGTATGATGTAATAACATTGTTAATTCAGATTTGTCCAAATTCTCTCCGAAAATCTTATAACATTTACTATTTATACTAACGGTATGTGAATAACCTCTGCAAACGACGTAACGACCAAGACTAGAGGACCACAAATACACACACAACGCACACTCACTCAGGCGCGCGCGCGCTCGCGCGTACTCACACACACACACACACACACACACACTCACTCACGCACGCGCGCGCTCGCGCGTACTCACACACACACACACACACACACACACACACACACACACACAAACGTGCGCACGCACGCTCATATTTTCAGTGTAACGAATCCAGTATCCGTTTTTCGTCAAACATTTCGTGTTTTGCGATACATTATTACTCGTTCTTTGGTCTTCGATAGCAGCGATATGCAAACAGACAGTTGGTTATCATCGAGCTGCATCATCTGCATAAAGAACAGCTTGTTTATGCGTACCTAATTTCCATCGTGATGTAGTTAATTCAATTAAACGGAACTGCTGACAATTAACATGCGTAGAAAATCCAATTAGAGTGTCGACTCTGTGTTCGGCATGATAAATAGATGACAGAGTGAAACGTTATCTCATATCTGCAGCAAACGACTATCTCCATCGCTTTATCGTAAAAGCATAGTTTACTGGCCGGGAAATTTGCAAAGCCGACCTCGTTCCCTGCTGTTTCCAGAAATAACGGTACTGCTGTATGATTTGTAACAGAACTACAACAACTGCAAAAGTTGACTCTACATTCCGACACTGATAGTATTTCCCACTATATTTCTCATAGAAAAAACTTCTTTTTTGCGCTTTCTTGTAGCTTGAACTTAACCCGTGTGCATATATGGTAAGATATGAATTCAAAAATAAATCGAACCTCAGTATTAACTTTTTGGTTGATTAAAAATTACGAAATTAAGATCGTTTAGACCTTATAAACTGCTTGTAGTATCGTTAGCTGATAGTGATACTAATAATAATAGTAATTTTATCAGCTCCAATTTTCACGCGAAATTAAGCTTCTACCTTTAACTATTTTGGTGCATCAATCCTTCCCATGCGCAGTCTGCCAACAGAATTTTTCTTTTTATGGCGATGCTTCGTTACCTATTTTGCTAGTTTTCCTTCCTCCTAGATCTGATTTAGTGCTGTTTTCAGACACAGCCCTGCGTTACCGTAATTATTCGTCTTGTGAAGTAAAAGATCACATTTTCACATTCCTTTGAAATTTCTTCCGCTTTGTGAATACCACATTTCAGACCCATAGCATTTGGGAGAACGACCGTAATATACTTCCAACGTTGGACATCTTCTAATTTCACCATTTATCCCCATGTTGTATGAAACACATTTACGTTACAAACACATTTACATCACATTTCTAATATTATAAGCGCAAAATTTGTTCGAACACCATATTGTCTGTTATGTACACAGATTGTGTGTGTCGGTAGTGTAAACTCCTATGGAATAAGAAAGAGAACTAGTGTATAAATTTTAAATAAGTAAACAATGATTCGGAAAAGAACCGAGTCGGAAGTTACAAAGTCAATCATATTGTAATTTTGTGTAAGGATTATGGGGCCAAACAGCTGACGTCATAGGTCCCTAGGCTTACGCACTAGTTAATCTAAGGTAAATTAACTTACGCTAAGGACAACACACACGCCCATACCCGAGGGAAGACTCGAACCTCCGACGGGGGGAGCCGCGCGAACCGTGACAATACGCCTCACACCGCACGGCTAGCCTGCACGGCGATCATATTGTGGGAGATCTCTGTCAGTGAGATACTACACTCCTTGTATTGTTATGTATATCAGTAATTACGACAAAAAGCAACAAAATGTTATCTCTGAGTTTTTATGTTTTTTCTTTTGTTTTGATACATTTTTTTGCTTCTGCCTGAGCTAGCCTGAGCTAGCCTCTCTTAGCCGTTGTTTATGTAAGTTTTTGCAATTCATAGTTAATAATAATTGCAGAAATTGGAAATTGTGTACCTGTGTTTATTTTAAGAGTAATAATTACCACATTCACAGGTCAGAAACCGGAGCTTTCAGTCTCTGCGAGTACTTTTAACACTTTCCAGAAAAACAATAACACAAGCAAACCTTTTCAGAGTCTGCAGCTATTATTTCGCTATTAAGTCCGATGTCCAAGGGCAGATAAGAGTGGCGTGCCTGTAATAATTAATATTCATGTGGTTGTGAATTAGAAACTGTGAGCCTGTTATGCCGGCAACGAAGTAATGAGTGTACATTTCTTCATCCTCAAATAATTTGCTTTCCAAATGTAGTAACTCTTCTTCTCGGCCAGAGACGGAGAGCTATACTGGCGGCTGTGACAGTTGTTTTTTCTGTTCTGTGCGAGCACTGAACTCTGTAAAAAGCAAGAAAATCTGGACGGAAAAGAATAAGAATTACAAAATTATTATCATGAAGATTGTTGGCGTTTGTAGCACCAGGGACAGAACAGAATCACTTATTCCATGTATCCAATGCAGTAGAAATAATTTTCCTGGACGTTGAGATTTTTTTGCATTTAAGTACATTTTTAAATTTTTTGTAATTAAAATTGGAATCTGTAGAAATTCAGAAAAATTGTGGATAATCGTAGTTAAGTGCGAGTCCTTGGTTAATAAAGATACATTTTGCCACGTGCATTAACGAGCGGCAAGCGTTATCTCTTTTATATTTTCAGTACTGTTAGGTAAGAGTGATAACCTTTTAGAAAGTTACTTTCCCTTCTTATGTTGTTAATTCGCCAAAAACTGCTGAAAATGGCACAGACTAATACTATAAGTAAGAATGTTCGAACGGTTAACGGCAAGTCCGCCGATGTAAACACAACTCCGGGTCAGCTAAGGCGGGTAGTGTTACGTCGCCAGCTGAAACTGACATGTATGCGGAATCCAATATTTTTATCTCTAGCTCTTTTATTGAAGATAATACTATTGAGTTTAATCCAGGAACGCATGGAGATGCAGTGATTTCTGACCCTACTACCGAAGTTGATAATGTTAGATCAGCCCTCACGACTGAACCCATTACTACAGCGCAAGGTTCTCTTCTTCTGATTTTGCAAAAATCAGAAGGCATATTTAGTGACTTTTCAACACTAAATCAGTAACACTAAATCATGAAAAGTAACCTATCCTCTACGAATCGTAGTCAACACACTTTGCCCAAAGATTTTTCTCCTTTGAAACAAAAAGTTGAGCAAGCCAGTGAAAAAGTTAAGAATCAAACCGTATAGTTGAAAGTAGAAGAGGCTAACGGCGTAAAAGAGGCTTTTAGGTCCGATTTGGAACACAAATATCGAAAAATCAGGTTTGCAAGAAACCCTTAAGCGCCATCCTGGAAGGGTGAAAGATTTGTCCTAAAGTGCTGATACTTTGCAAATCGAGTAAAATTGTCTGAAGCTCAAAGTGAAGCAAGTAGTATCATGCGTGGAAAAACTATGTGCTGAACCAGAAAGTAAAACACACGACTTTCTAACTGAAAATTGTAAGTAGAGCAAAGGAAAGCGATAAGTCAGACTGAGGTACGCGCTGAACAGGGCACCAAAGTGCAAGCTGTGAGGAGATAACTTGGTTTCGTGAGGGAAACGTTGACTCAAGATCTGCCCAAATGGCAATAAGAGGATCAAGCTAAATTGACTGGTGAAGCTGATCGGGTGGAAAAGGAATTACATACTGTAAAAGCGCAAATTGGTGATAGCACATGACATATAGCTTAAATACACTCCTGGAAACTGAAATAAGAACACCGTGAATTCATTTTCCCAGGAAGGGGAAACTTTATTGACACATTCCTGGGGTCAGATACATCACATGATCACACTGACAGAACCACAGGCACATAGACACAGGCAACAGAGCATGCACAATGTCGGCACTAGTACAGTGTATATCCACCTTTCGCAGAAATGCAGGCTGCTATTCTCCCATGGAGACGATCGTAGAGATGCTGGATGTAGTCCTGTGGAACGGCTTGGCATGCCATTTCCACCTGGCGCCTGAGTTGGACCGGCGTTCGTGCTGGACGTGCAGACCGCGTGAGACGACGCTTCATCCAGTCCCAAACATGCTCAATGGGGGACAGATCCGGAGATCTTGCTGGCCAGGGTAGTTGACTTACACCTTCTAGAGCACGTTGGGTGGCACGGGATACATGCGGACGTGCATTGTCCTGTTGGAACAGCAAGTTCCCTTGCCGGTCTAGGAATGGTAGAACGATGGGTTCGATGACGGTTTCGATGTACCGTGCACTATTCAGTGTCCCCTCGACGATCACCAGTGGTGTACGGCCAGTGTAGGAGATCGCTCCCCACACCATGATGCCGGGTGTTGGCCCTGTGTGCCTTGGTCGTATGTAGTCCTGATTGTGGCGCTCACCTGCACGGCGCCAAACACGCATACGACCATCATTGGCACCAAGGCAGAAGCGACTCTCATCGCTGAAGACGACACGTCTCCATTCGTCCCTCCATTCACGCCTGTCGCAACACCACTGGAGGCGGGCTGCACGATGTTGGGGCGTGAGCGGAAGACGGCCTAACGGTGTGCGGGACCGTAGCCCAGCTTCGTGGAGACGGTTACGAATGGTCCTCGCCGATACCCCAGGAGCAACAGTGTCCCTAATTTGCTGGGAAGTGGCAGTGCGGTCCCCTACGGCACTGCGTAGGATCCTACGGTCTTGGCGTGCATCCGTGCGTCGCTGCGGTCCGGTCCCAGGTCGACGGGCACGTGCACCTTCCGCCGACCACTGGCGACAAAATCGATGTACTGTGGAGACCTCACGCCCCACGTGTTGAGCAATTCGGCGGTACGTCCACCCGGCCTCCCGCATGCCCACTATACGCCCTCGCTCAAAGTCCGTCAACTGCACATACGGTTCACGTCCACGCTGTCGCGGCATGCTACCAGTGTTGAAGACTGCGATGGAGCTCCGTATGCCACGGCAAACTGGCTGACACTGACGGCGGCGGTGCACAAATGCTGCGCAGCTAGCGCCATTCGACGGCCAACACCGCGGTTCCTGGTGTGTCCGCTGTGCCGTGCGTGTGATCATTGCTTGTACAGCCCTCTCGCAGTGTCCGGAGCAAGTATGGTGGGTCTGACACACCGGTGTCAATGTGTTCTTTTTTCCATTTCCAGGAGTGTAGATGGAGCCAGTGACCACCATTATAGTCCGATATCGCAAAAGATGACGTATGCTCAGATAAACAACCGCTACAAAAGTACATGAGTAGGAATTTAGTGGAGGGATCCGCCCTCACGTCTCTCTTGTTGGAGGAAAGTCTTCTCAAATGTAGACAATTTCAGGTGTTCGTACCACAAAAGGAAAATGTACATCTTATTATTTTCATTAAATCTCTTGTAAGTGTGTTGCCTAAAACGTTGTCTGATGCACCAAAGATTCAGGTCATCACGCGAATTGTCCAGTGTGAGGCTGCCCTAAGGTTTGCTGTAACTGCAGATCGTTGGCACTTGTACGAACGATTCTAAAATGCCTTTTTAGCAAAGTGCCAGTGAAAAAGCTCTCAAGAAAAATTAAGAAAGGAACTCTTCGCTCAGCCCTAGACAGGGAACCCCAAGAAACTATTTTGAGCAATAATTGAAGAAGACTCACTTTTGGGATGTACTTATTTCAAATAAAGGTGTTAAGGTATTCTGAAGGATAAACTGCTCATTCTAGACAAAAGCTAGTGCAGGTATCCGAATCCCATTTTGAATACTCTTTATCCGTGACACTCCATTGGTTTACTAAGAGAAGATGCAAGGGCTCATAATAACGGAAGTAACCATAGGAATGGGAATGGAATGAATCAGGAAACGCCACCGTGTCAATAGTACTCACCAGTCAAGACTGACAAGCTGGTGATCGCGCCATGTTTGTTGCTCCGCCAACGGCCCCTCATAGGAATGGGAATGGAATGAATCAGGCAACGCTGCCGTGTCAGCAGTAGTCACCAGTCACGACCAACGAGCTGGTGATCTCGCCGTGTTTGTTGCTCTTTCACTGGCCCTCAAACGCTGGATGCTGGTGGGTGTGTAAATATTGACTATGCAAATAAGGAAAGAGAATGACATGAATCAGGTAACGCCACCACGTCAATAGTAGTCACCAGTCAAGACTGACCAGCTGGTGATCGCACCATGTTTGTTGCTACGGCAACGGCCCATCATAGGAATGGGAATGGAATGAATCAGGCAACGCTGCCGTGTGAGCAGTAGTCACCAGTCATGACCGACCAGCTGCTGATCGCGCCGTGTCTGTTGCTCTTTCACTGGATCTCAAACGCCGGGTGATGGTGTGTGTGTAAATACTGAGTATGCAAATCAGGAATGGGAATGACATGTATCAGGTAACGCCACCGTGTCAATAGTAGTCACCAGTCAAGACTGACAAGCTGGTGATCGCGCCATGTTTGTTGCTCCGCCAACGGCCCCTCATAGGAATGGGAATGGAATGAATCAGGCAACGCTGCCGTGTCAGCAGTAGTCACCAGTCACGACCAACGAGCTGGTGATCTCGCCGTGTTTGTTGCTCTTTCACTGGCCCTCAAACGCTGGATGCTGGTGGGTGTGTAAATATTGACTATGCAAATAAGGAAAGAGAATGACATGAATCAGGTAACGCCACCACGTCAATAGTAGTCACCAGTCAAGACTGACCAGCTGGTGATCGCACCATGTTTGTTGCTACGGCAACGGCCCATCATAGGAATGGGAATGGAATGAATCAGGCAACGCTGCCGTGTGAGCAGTAGTCACCAGTCATGACCGACCAGCTGCTGATCGCGCCGTGTCTGTTGCTCTTTCACTGGATCTCAAACGCCGGGTGATGGTGTGTGTGTAAATACTGAGTATGCAAATCAGGAATGGGAATGACATGTATCAGGTAACGCCACCGTGTCAATAGTAGTCACCAGTCAAGACTGACAAGCTGGTGATCGCGCCATGTTTGTTGCTCCGCCAACGGCCCCTCATAGGAATGGGAATGGAATGAATCAGGCAACGCTGCCGTGTCAGCAGTAGTCACCAGTCACGACCAACGAGCTGGTGATCTCGCCGTGTTTGTTGCTCTTTCACTGGCCCTCAAACGCTGGATGCTGGTGGGTGTGTAAATATTGACTATGCAAATAAGGAAAGAGAATGACATGAATCAGGTAACGCCACCACGTCAATAGTAGTCACCAGTCAAGACTGACCAGCTGGTGATCGCACCATGTTTGTTGCTACGGCAACGGCCCATCATAGGAATGGGAATGGAATGAATCAGGCAACGCTGCCGTGTGAGCAGTAGTCACCAGTCATGACCGACCAGCTGCTGATCGCGCCGTGTCTGTTGCTCTTTCACTGGATCTCAAACGCCGGGTGATGGTGTGTGTGTAAATACTGAGTATGCAAATCAGGAATGGGAATGACATGTATCAGGTAATGCCAACGTGTCAATAGTAGTCACCAGTCAAGACTGACCAGCTGGTGATCGCGCCATGTTTGTTTCTCCGCCAACGGCCCCTCGTAGGAATGGGAATGGAATGAATCAGGCAACGCTGCCGTATCAGCAGTAGTCAACAGTCACGACCAATGAGCTGGTGATCGCGCCATGTCTGTTGCTCTTTCACTGGCCCTCAAACGCCGGGTACTGGTGGGTGTGTAAATATTGAGTATGCAAATCAGGAATGGGAATGATATGAATCAGCTAATGCCACCATGTCAATAGTAGTCACCAGTCAAGACTGACCAGCTGGTGATCGCGCCATGTTTGTTGCTCCGCCAATGGCCCCTCATAGGAATGGAAATGGAATGAATCAGGTAACGCTGCCGTATCAGCAGTAGTCACCAGTCACGACCAATGAGCTGGTGATCGCGCCGTGTTTGTTGCTCTTTCACTGGCCCTCAAACCCCGGGTGCTGGTGGGTGTGTAAATATTGAGTATGCAAATCAGGAATGGGAATGACATGAGTCAGGTAACGCCACTGTGTCAATAGTAGTCACCAATCAAGTCTGACCAGCTGGTGATCGGGCCATGTTTGTTCCTCCGCCAACGGCCCCTCATAGGAATGGGAATGGAATGACTCAGCCACGCTGCCATGTCAGCAGTAGTCACCAATCATGACCGACCAGCTGGTGATCGCGCCGTATATGTTGCTCTGTCACTGGCCCTCAAACGCCGGGTGCTGGTGGGTGTGTAAATATTGTGAATGCCAATCAGGAATGGGAATGATATGAATCAGGTAACGCCACCGTGTCAATAGTAGTCACCAGTCAAGACTGACCAGCTGGTGATCGCGCCATGTTTGTTGCTCCGCCAACGGCCCCTCATAGGAATGGGAATGGAATGAATTAGGCAACGCTGCCATGTCAGCAGTAGTCACCAGTCACGACCAACGAGCTGGTGATCGCGCCGTGTTTGTTGCTCTTTCACTGGCCCTCAAACGCCGGGTGCTGGTGGATGTGTAAATATTGAGTATGCAAATCAGGAATGGGAATGACATGAATCAGGTAACGCCGCTTTGTCAGCAGTAGTCACCAGTCACGAGCGACCAGCTGGTGTTCGCGCCGTATTCGTTGCTCTGACGCTGGCCCCTCAAACGCCAGGTGCTGGTGGGTATGTAAATATTGAGTATGCAAATCATAAAAGACAGAGGAGGACCGATGACAAGCACCATCTGGGTTATCAAAATAATAGAGTACGTCCCTGGAATAATCACAACAACCGTAAACAGTGGTATCCCAGTGGTCAAAAGACACCACATTTCAGTACAACATTAAGTAATTCAAACAACCACTGGCATTCCAATCAGGTGAATCAGGTGTCCTTTAAAGGAAACAGTAACACTGACCCACAACAGAGTAAGTAAACTGTGATGTTGACACTTGTTGGCGTAATCAAAATCCCACAGTGAATATCGTCAAAGTCACAGTTGAGACTCGTCATGTAGTGGATAGTTCAACAAACTAGTGTCGGCCATATTTAACCGTGCCCCATCTCCCCTCCCATGTTGACCCTAGGTTGGAGTGGGGGTATTAGATGCATTGTTGGCTTATATTACCTCCTAGCCAACCCGAATACGAGGAAAATTGAAGATCTGTACTCTAATGATGACTTGAAGAAGTATTGCTAACAGTTTGTAATCCCTGGCACACTACTCGTTAAAGCCTGTGCTGTGGTAAGTGAGCGGGATTCACCTTATGAGAAAGGATTTTAGTATAGATATCGACCGCGTGTACCTGAATGGTGGCAAATCAGACTTACATCCACTCTGTAATAACAATGATACGTCAAGTAAGTTCGAAATGCAGTCACACGTCAGGATGGATCAAAAGCAACCCAGAAGATGCTACCAATGTGACAATAATACGGTCGCCAAACTAATTAGGCATCAACTGAGTTTCTTCCCTATACAAGTTGGTATATATTCATGCAAAACAACAAGTTGTAACACTGCATAATATAGTAGAATTTTAGAACCAGAAAATCTATTGAACTGATAGCTTCACAATCTGTACTGATATGGAAAATCATGAATACGTAACACCACACTATGATGTTCACTACAAAACTTTATACTGCCTATTAATCTGATTAAAATCGGGCATAGCTTACCCTAGAAATTGTACTTTCATGCCACACACAAAAAGTCAATTTTGATAAAGATAAAACATTGATAAATTTTGACTATTATATTGACTTTAACTTTTGCTGGTCAAACCAATTTAGAACACTTCAGAATTCAAATGAAAGAAGGGGGGACCCTGAAACTGTTATGATCGCTGCATTTAAGAAAATGATTCCTGAATTTATTACTCATTCAAGATTTCCAGTATATAAGTTACTACTCTTTTCATCTTATTTACTGCTCATTTAAATGCCTTTAAATCTGTCTCGAAATAATAAACTTCATTACTGTGTCAATACTAAAGCTATCTTTCGACTTCGTTAGACCTTCGCTATTCATTTACTGGTTCTTCTTCTTCTTCTTCTTCTTCTGCTTTTACGGCCTCATTGGACCACTTCAGTCAATCATTTCTGGTCCTCTTCTTTGGTATTTTCCCTTTCCGAGTGGCCCAGTATCTCTTCATTCGTTCCGATGCTTTTCGTCGTTCCTTATCTGTAAATACCCTTTTCATTGTATGTCGTTTGTCAATTTTTGGTTTAAATCTTATTTCTGTGTCCCTCAACTTCTTTAAATTTGGCGTTTTGTTCTGCAAATCATCCAGAGTTATTTCCAGTTCTTCCATATCCTCTCTTATTTCCTTAAGCCATCCTCCTTGTTGTTTCAATTTCCAGAGTTTCTCAATAATTTTTCTTGATAATCTGGTTTCTGGTGTCCTCAGAATGTGACCACAAAAAGAGATCCTTTTCTTTCGTATAGTATCAGTGATGGGCTCCAGTTCTCTGTATACCACTTCATTTGGAACTATCCGCCATTGCCCAGCTTTTTGATATTTCTTATTTATGCATGTTCTAGCAATTCTTCTCTCTACTTTTAAAATTTTGTCAATTCTGTTTTTCTGGGTGACTTTAAAAAGAGTTTCACTTCCGTATGTAACCTCTGGTTGAACCACCGTCTTGTAATGTTTTAATTTTGTTTTAATTGATAGACATTTTTTATTGTACGTAGACCATGTTAGTTTTTGAGCTTTTATCATTTTATTAGTTCTTGCTCGCCATGCAGGTTTCTCGTCCAATTTATGTGTTATAATTTCACCCAGGTATTTAAATTGTTTCACTATTTTAATTTCCCTATTATTCACTGTGATGTGATCTATTACAAGTGGATCCGTTACCATTATTTCAGTCTTTTCAAATGATATCTGGAGTCCTAATTTTTGTGCTATATTTTGTAAGCTTGTTATTTGTTTCGTGGCTTCCTGAATTTGCTAGGTCTTCAGCAAATCCCAAGCAATTTAGGTTTATTTTATCTTTCTTAGTTCCAATTTTAATATTCATAGGATTTTCCTTGTACCATTCTCTCATTACATATTCAAGAGCACAATTGAATAGCAATGGTGATAAACAATCTCCCTGTCTCAACCCTGTTTTAATCGTAAATGGTTCAGATATTTCTCCTCTAAATTTTACTTTGGATTTGGTGTTTGTTAAGGTTAACTGTATCATTTTTATTAAATTAGGATGAAGTCCAAAATTCCTTAATATTTTCATCATTGAAGATCTATGGATGCAATCATATGCCTTTTTGAAATCTACAAAGGTTATGACTAGTTGTTTTTGCCTTCTTTTGTAGACATCCATAACTAACTTCAAGGTGATTATCTGTTCTGGGCAGCTTCTCCAGGATCTAAATCCTCCTTGATATTCTCCCAGTTCCAGTTCTAGTTGATCTTTACAGCGGTTGTATAGTATTCTTGAGATGATCTTATACGTGCAGTCCAAAAGGGAAATTCCTCTATAGTTGTCTGGATTTGATTTTTCCCCTTTCTTATGTAATGGATGTATTATAGCAGTAGTCCAATTTTCTGGTAATTTCTCTTCATTCCAGATTTTTAATATGCATTGGTGTAATGCTATCTTTACTGGTTCTGCTGCATATTTCCAAAGTTCAGCAAACGTTTGATCTTCTCCACTTGCTTTGTAGTTTTTGAGTTCTTTCAAAGCTCTGTAGACCTCATTAATTGTAGGTGGATTTATATTTTCTGCTGGTGTTTTAATTGGGGTTTCTGTGTTTATCTGAAGAAGTTCTGGGGGATCTTCACAATTTAGTAACTTGTTAAATGTTTCTGCTAGAATTTCTGTATTTTTACTATTGCTATGGGCTAGGTTATTATCTTTATCTTTTAACATTAATGCTGGAGGATCATATCTTTGTAATTGTCTGCCAAATATTTTGTAATAGTCTCTTGAGTTTGTTTTTTCACTATTTGTTTCTATCATTAGAAGTATATCTTTTTGGTACTGACGTTTAACTCTCCTTATTATTTTTTGTGTTGTCTTCCTTTGTTTTGTGAGTTCCAAATATGATTTTTCTGTTTTTTCATTTTGATGCCTTAACCAGGCTTGGTGTCGATCCAATACTGCTTCATCACATTCATCGTTCCACCACTGGTGTTTTTTCCTTGGATTTACTGGTTCATTAACAAAACATTTCTTTAAATACCATTCTAATATAGCTAGTTCTGCAAATAATTATTATTAACACAATTTTTAATTTTCATTTCGGGAAACTCGGGCTGTACAACGTTTGGAAAGGCCCCTGTCTAGGTTAGTTGTGAGGATAATTAAATGATTAAAAGTTCTCGTAAAATTTAGGTTATTATTGCACCAAACAAACACAGTTCACTCTCTGATCCATACGAATACAGTACTAAAAGTTTCAACCTGCTAGTATCGATGCGGCGGTTGGCGGCGGCAAGATGGCGAGGCACAGAGCACACATACAACCACAGCTATGGCTCTTGACGTATCGGCACTTTAATTCTTCTTAGCGTCACAATACTTTTCCATTTAGTGCCTATGGAATTTTGCCATTCTGTGTGGGCGTTGGAACAGCATACCCGAGGCTCAGTGAAACTATGTCTTCCAGGAGAGCCTCCTCGGTCCAGAAGGTGTTGCTCAAACCAGTGCCAAACTCCAACAACTACTATGCCCGTTGTGCCGTGCAGCGCCCGCGCGCTTTTCCCGCGCTCGCCTGCCATCCACCTTTTACCGCTCCCTGACAGACCGGGTATTCACCCGAGGTTTTGCATTCTACATATCCTAACACATTGCCTACGTATGGACCAGACGCACAGTTACAATTTTTAACATCTCACAACAGTTTCAACATTTGTTACATTTCAATTCCATTACAGTATTACTTGACATTTGACATAAGCCGGCCGCGGTGGTCTAGCGGTTCTGGCGCTGCAGTCCGGAACCGCGGGACTGCTACGGTCGCAGGTTCGAATCCTGCCTCGGGCATGGGTGTGTGTGATGTCCTTAGGTTAGTTAGGTTTAAGTAGTTCTAAGTTCTAGGGGACTTATGACCTAAGATGTTGAGTCCCATAGTGCTCAGAGCCATTTGAACCATTTGACATTTGACATAAACATTAATATTCACATTGAAACTTATTTACAGTTTTCTTAATATAATGGCATGAAACAAAACGAAATGAAATCAGAACATCAATTACACAAGTTTATCGTAAAATCAGATGAAAATAATTACTTATATGTACAATAGTACAGAGTCGTTGTTGTTACAAGCTGAATGTGTGTGTTGAAGGAACCTCTAAAATAACATGAGCGTAGGCTTTAGAAACGCGACTGTAATAATTGCAATGAATATAATTTTCTGCTCAGTTAATATTGTTAAGAAATTTGGAGCGTAAATTATCACTACCCATCAAGTTTTAATTTTTGTAGAGGTAATGTCCCGGCTGCAAATACGTCAGAATGTATTTCTAATTCATATACAGATGTTGTTGGTGTAGTAACAGGAGCTAGGACATACACGACTGGTCTCCCATCAAAGTGAAAATATGCTCTTGATGAATCAGAGGAGAATGTTTGCGAAATCTGACGACTGTGGCCTTAGATTAAGCAGTAATTAAGAGCATCGGAGTCAGTGGACAAGACCCGTTTAGTGTATAGGTAAGCCGGCCGTGGTGGCCGAGCGGTTCTAGGCGCTACAGTCTGGAACCGCGCGACCGCTACTGTCGCAGGTTCGAATCCTGCCTCGGGCATGGATGTGTGTTATGTCCTTAGGTTAGTTAGGTTTAAGTAGTTCCTAGTTCTAGGGGACATATGACCTCAGAAGTTAAGTCCCAAAGTGCCGAGAGCCATTTGAACCATTTTGTATAGGTAAAAGCAGTTTGGTTATATGTCTATTGGTTAAGAGGGGCTGAAAAATTAACGGCCCTCTATAAGGTATGAAAGTGTTTTGTCTAATTTGTGAACGAGTGTATGTAAGAACTTCACCTGCAGCATGGGTAACCTGTCAAATGCTGTATCCTTACAACCTACACACTGGACTCGCATTCTGGAGGACGATGGTTCAATCCCGCGTCCGGCCATCCTGCTTTAGGTTTTCCGTGATTTCCCTAAATCGCTCCAGGCAAGTGCCGGGATGGTTCCTTTGAAAGGGCACGGCCGACTTCCTTCCCCGTCCTTCCCTAATCCGATGAGACCGATGACCTCGCTGTCTGGTCTTCCCCAAACAACCCAACCCCCCCCCCCCCCCTTACAACCTACTAAAGTGCTAAGTGATAGTACTGCGAAAGTTTAGGCAGAAGATCATATTATAAGTCTATCTGACATCTGTATTTTAGATCTAATGTAAATGCGTTAGCCTATAATTTAGAGATTTTATTTAACCGTAATATACCTGAACCTGCGTCAATGAGTGTTCTGTCTGCGCTGTAGAATGAGGTTTCTGTTGATGAGCAAAAATGCGATAAGCATTGTATGATGTCTGGAATATGAACGCCCCGATAGCTGAGTGGTCAGCGTTACGGATTGCCGTCCTACGGGCCTGGGTTCGATTTCCGGCTGCGTCAGGGATTTTCTCCGTTCCGGGAGTGGGTGTTGTGCTGTCTTGATCATCATTTCATCCCCATCCGGCGCGCAGGTCGCCCAGTGTGGCGTCGAATGTAATAAGACCTGCACCAAGGCGGCTGGACCTGCCCCGCAAGGGGCCTCCCGGACAATGACGCCAAATGCTCATTTTCCATGTCTGGAATATAAATATATAAAGTGATCAATAATTACTATGAAACGAACCTAGATAGGGAATATTTCTAATGACGGAATGACTGTCATCGAAGTAAATATCGAAGGAATATTTTTGTAATGTACGGCGATCGGATGATTTCACTTTCTTGGTTACATGAATTTCTTATAGCGAAGACTTTTACTGTCAAAAGATGATCAGATAATGTGATATGATATATTATCTAAATTATTTAACTAATTGTCCGCTGTGTCAAAAATTAACTAAAATTTGTTAACCACGTGGTGATGAGTGAGGCCGTGAATTGACATTAACTGTACTAACAAAAAAGGTAGAACGCAGAATACCGCTGCAGTGTTGGAATAACCACGTAGCGACAGCAAAGAGTTTTCCTCTGTTTATCTTATGAATTACCATTTCTACATATGTTTGTATGTGTATACACGTATATGTAGCACTAAGTTCTTTGACGCATAATAGCACTCAGTTATCTCATATAACAAAAGTAGAGAAAGAGACTAAGGTAATGGCATACAGCAAGCTCTCTAGCAACTTTTCGATACGTGCATTACGTATAAAAGGGATTGTTTTACCTGTATCCAAACTCGAGGACTAATGTAAAAGAAATCTCAAGGTCACGAAATTTTTCTTTTCCTTTCCCAAAGGAGTTGCGGGAACAGTGATTTTACTACAGCTCTCCGTTGTTGAGACTTATTTCTTGCACGAGTATGGTGTTATTCATAGTATGACTAAAGTGATCATCACTGATTGGTCATTGATGCCAAACGTTACCGAATGATTCGGCTCTGTTAGGAACAACTGACGAGAACACTATACGTAAAAAAGTTGTTCTTCTGTGAAACAGTAATGTGATATGCATGCAATCTGTAAATGAGAATATCGTTGTAATTTAATGTCAAGGCATTGGATACCACGCTAACTGTATTCTAATCGAATTTCTCGTGAGTGGGACCTAGAAACATGTACGTAAAACAATGTGTAAATAAGGCAAGTCGGTGAGGAATTACGATAGTAATCATTTTCAAGGAACCAGTCCCAAAACGAACTTGAAAAGCTAACCGTGTAACAGATACAGGCGTAGACTACAATAAATAACAGTAATGTACACTTGCTTACCCGTAATAAGCTGTGATGATCTTGAGATGAGTTCTCACCGTCCATTCGGAACGTTATTCTATCCAAGAGACAACTGATGTGATATTGAAAGTTTCAGTTGAAAAGTGCATGCATTTAACTCCACGAGTTTTGCACGCAGTTACTTCTGACTAGCAACGCAGCGGCGGGAACAAGTTCAAGAGCTACGTAGACCATTAACTAACGGTAACGCGGCCTCTGTTACACTCCCGAGAATCACATGCATATTATTGAAGAACAAACAAGTAATTCACCAGGTTTGTGTTTTGTCGCAGGCGTAAGTAACTTCCGTGACTTATCACTCTAATTCCCATGTCTTCTCTGTGTAAACCAACAACTCTGAACGTCGCTGCGGGTTCCTGGAGCCCTTCTTAGTCCCGCTTAATCCGAAAATGGCGTCAGACAGGATCTGTTTTGAAACAGTCAAAAACCATTCCAAAATGTGCCCGCACACCAGAAAATGTGGCTGCAGTTCCCCAGAAAATGCTTCAGAGTCTTATCAAATCAACCCGACGCCTGTCGCAAACGACTGGCATATGACGTCGATCATGCGATCGAATACTCCTGCACATGCATCCGTATCGAGTGTCTTTTGCTCACGCATTAAAACTACCAGACGCTCCTCAATGCCTCCAGTTTTGTGAGTGGCTGTTCACTGAGATAACAATTCACTGAGATAACAATTCACTCAGATAACAATGAATGGCTTGGTCATGGATCTGTTCTTCACGTCTGATGAAGCCTGGTTTCACCTGGTTATGACAATTTACAGGCTCACAGGCCGGCCGGAGTGGCCGAGTGGTTCTAGGCACTACAGTCTGGAGCCGCGCGACCGCTACGATCGCAGGTTCGAATCCTGCCTCCGGCATGGATGTGTGTGATGTCCTTAGGTTGGTTAGGTTTAAGTAGTTCTAAGTTCTAGGGGACTGATGACCTAAGAAGTTAAGTCCCATAGTGCTGAGAGCCATTTGCACCATTTGAACAGAATCACAGGTTCTGGGCAGCGGAGAATCCGCATAACTTCCACGCAACACTATTGGAGTTTGGTGTGCAGTGTCTGCAGGCCCCATTATTGGTACAATCTTTTTTCATCGGGCCGTGACTTCGACGCATTACCGGAGGAGGAAGAGACCTACCGCTACTTCCAATAGAATGGAGCAACTGCCCATGCAGCCGAGCACAGTTACACGATCTTCACACGCCTGACAGAGTTGTTAGCAGCGGTTAGTCTGGTCACGGCCCTAGCTGGCCATTCAGGTCATCTGACCTATGTCAGGTCTAAGATGTATCGCAACAACATTCATAGTGAAACTTCCCGGCAGATTAAAACTGTGTGCCGGACCGAGACTCGAACCCGGGACCTTTGCCTTTCGCAGGCAAGTGCTCTACCAACTGAGCTACCCAAGCACGACTCACGCCCCGTTCTCACAGTTTTACTGAACCTTCATAGTCTTTACGAAATGCAGCAGAACATTTCGAATGAGACTGAAGCAATTCCAGGGCCAAAAAGTGCCAAGAGACGAATGGACGAATAGTGGTCACTTTCAACATCTGATATAGTCAGATTAGTACTATATTTCCTTCCCTCTGCTGTTTTTCTTTGTACCCTGTAACTCTGTTCTCCTGGCCTCTTTTATTTGCTCCATCCAGTACTTAATCGTTGTTCTGCACCTTGGTGAGCTGCTGCCTGTGTTATACCTTTTTCAGACCCAGGTATTGTGATTGCTTTGAAGGGAATCGTCCTTTGGCACCGTGTTCAACTATGAGCTGTACGTATTTACAATTGGTAATTTTGATAGGCTTTTAACAATGATTATACAGTGTTTGACGTTCAGTCACACAAGCTACTACTGTGATTAATCCTTTTGCTTGATTCGTAGTCGGATATCGTTCACAAAATTCATTATTGGATCATGATAATTCATGTAACGAGGCATAGCTTCAATAAATAAGGGATTAGTCTATCTACTCTTGTTAGAAGACCATTTCTTAAAATCGCATATTAGACTTTAAAATTCTTCCTAATATCTCGTGTCATGAGATCTCTTTCATATTACTGGAACACAGTTCTGTCGAAAACAGTCTTGATCACAAATTATTTATTTCGGTGACCAGTTTCGACCACAACTGTGGTCATCTTCAGACAAATGAGCACCGGAGTACATAATTTGTGATCAAGACTGTTTTTGATAGTAAATATTAGTAATAACATTGATCACTGTTGCTCCCACAATGTATTCAAAAGTAATTACAGTTTATATACTTTCCGACGCATTCCCGCTCTGCCATCAACACTATCAACTTATACCATAACTCATCAGTCCGAGCTACCTATCTATACGTTTGGGGTGTCCTTGATAAACCGTGTACTACGAATGTATAATTCACGGTTGCAGACGTTTAGCGCTTTAGCTCCTGTCCTCCATCACAAGATCGACGTCAGTATGATTCCTTACACGCCGCTGTAGACCTTCATTGAAATAGCTTCACTGTGACACAGCTACCCGCTATTGCGGTACACGTCTGTCCATCGACAGCCCATGGCACTTTCTCTGGCGAGGATTGTCTTCGAATAGAGATACTCACAGTACTCCTTCGACATCTTAAAACGTGAAAAAACTGTTGCTCCACGATGGCGGACATGCGCCGAGCACCCACGGTCCATCCTGCGATGCCACTCCGACGAACGGAACTAAACTCACCAGTCACCATCGTGACAACGTGAGTCCGGCCTTTCCAACACAGCTGCTATAAATTCAGATTTCCATAACTATGAACGTTGTACCTGAATACATATTAGTTGTAACGTTAAGAAGATCAAATTGCTGAGCAAAACTTTAATGGTTCAAATGGTTCAAATGGCTCTGAGCACTATGGGACTCAACTGCTGAGGTCATTAGTCCCCTAGAACTTAGAACTAGTAAACCTAACTAACCTAAGGACATCACAAACATCCATGCCCGAGGCAGGATTCGAACCTGCGACCGTAGCGGTCTTGCGGTTCCAGACTGCAGCGCCTTTAACCGCACGGCCACTTCGGCCGGCAAAACTTTAATACATGTAGACAAGCACACAAGCGAGGATGCATTTATCGCGAGTCTCTTGCCCAACGTTAAGTCCCGAACGACTGGAAAAAAGCGCAGGTGACGCCTGTATATAAGAAGGGTAGAAGAACGGATCCTCAAAATTACAGACCAATATCCTTAACATCGGTTTGTTGCAGGATTCTCGAACATATTCTCAGTTCGAATATAATGAATTTCCTTGAGACAGAGAAGTTGCTGTCCATGCATCAGCAAGGCTTTAGAAAGCATCGCTCCTGCAAAACGCAACTCGCCCCTTTTTTCACATGATATCTTGCGAACCATGGATGAAGGGTATCAGACGGATGCCATATTCCTTTACTTCCGGAAAGCGTTTGACTCGGTGCCCCACTGTAGACTCCTAAGGTAGGAGCATATGGGATTGGTTCCCAAATATGTGAGTGGCTCGAAGACTTCTTAAGTAATAGAACCCAGTACGTTCTCCTCGATGGTGAGTGTTGATCAGAGATGAGGGTATCATCTGGAGGGCCCCAGGGAAGTGTGGCAGGTCCGATGTTGTTTTCTATCTGCATAAATGATCTTTTGGATAGGGTGGCTAGCAATGTGCGGCTGTTTGCTGATGATGCTGTGGTGTACGGGAAGGTGTCGTCGTTGAGTGACTGTAGGAGGATACAAGATGACTTGGACAGGATTTGTGATTGGTGTAAAGAATGGCAGCTAACTCTAAATGTAAATGTAAATTAATGGAGATGAATAAGATGAAGCATCCTGTAATGTTTGAATACTCCATTAGTAGTGTAGCGCTTGACACAGTCACGTCGATTACATATTTGGGCGGAACGTTGCAGAGTGATATGAAGTGGGACAAGCATGTAAGGGCAGTTGTGGGGAAGGCGGAGTCGTCTTCGGTTCATTGGTAGAATTTTGGGAAGATGTGCTTCATCTGTAAAGGAGACCGCTTATAAAACACTAATACGACCTATTCTTAAGTACTGCTCGAGCGTTTGGGATCCCTATCAGGTCGGATTGAGGGAGGACGTAGAAGCAATTCAGAGGCGGGCTGCTAGATTTGTTACTGCTAGGTTTGATCATCACGCGAGTGTTACGGAAATGCTTCAGGAACTCGGGTGGCAGTCTCTGGAGGAAAGGAGGCGTTCTTTTCGTGAATCGCTACTGAGGAAATTTAGAGAACGAGCATTTGAGGCTGACTGCAGTACAATTTTACTGCCGCCAACTTATATTTCGAGGGAAGACCACAAAGATAAGAGAGATTAGAGTTCGTACAGAGGCATATAGGCAGTCATTTTTCCCTCGTTCTGTTTGGGAGTGGAACAGGGAGAGAAGATTCTAGTTGTGATACGAGGAACTCTCCCCCTCGCACCGTATGGTGGATTACGGAGTATGTATGTATGTAGATGTAGATGACTCTCGCCATATGTCACCGTCCCTTGCTTACAAGCCAACGAGAAGGAGATGTGGCGTGTCGGGGTGCTGCACGGTGGCAAGATACTTGCTTGTCAGCGGTGACGTGCAGCATGCACAATTTTCTCTTAGGACAGCAAGGGGCGAAGGCTTAAGGCAGATACGGGCTCGACAAGAGGGGGAGGAAGGCGCGCAGTAAGAAGCTCGTAAAGTAAACAAACGCGTAACAGACGCCAGCTAACAAATTAGTTTAGGCGAGCGCGAGGGGCTGCGTCTCCATGGTTACCCTCAGTATCACTCGGGGCGGCTGTGGCCCCACCTGCGGAGTGTTCGGCTGTTTATCCAGGCAGCCGCCAGCCCCAGCGTGTCGACTGCAGCAGCTGGGGGCGGTACACGTGCCGTAGCTGCGCCTTTGCATCTACTTACACAGGAGGGCTAACAAGTCTCTCCAGTCTGGCAAAATCTATTTTCTCTACACACATGGTGTGGACTTGAATTGTTAATTATCCTCGACACTGTTGTACATGAAACAAGTGCAATTAAGTTTATATCATTAAAGCGTCAAGATAAAGGTATGGAGAAGCCTAGGTCAGTACATTTTGTAGAGAAAGTCACATAGGGATACGTTTACACATCCTAAGAGGCCGTGCATCATCGCCTATTTGAAGAAAACAAAGTTTTGATGTCCCTCAAGAAAATTAGAGCAAAAAATTGCAACCTATCAGGGCAAACTGAGACGTGATAAATAAGCTGTACACAGACGAAACGTAACATCCGACGATTTTCTCATGTTAAAGCGTGCAAAAATTGTATATCTTTGAGCTACTTTTCACAAAATCTGACTGCTCAGGAAGAGGATTTGTTACGTCAGCTCACTAAGCCATGACTGTATACATGTAGAGGATCTTCAGGAGTCTATAATTCACTTGAGACACTACGAAATGATTTACAAGACTAAGACTAACTTGCTCGTCACCATCACCGGACCGGAGAGAGACTGTAAAGTCAGATAATGAAGTTAACACAGACTGAGAGCCTTACTGTTCCGCTCAAGAAGCAAACAAGGAATTGAAACTGGAATAATATTAATTTGTAAGTACATGTACACACTAGTTGCAGATTCAGGACGAATTTCTTAAAAAAGAGGGAATGTTACGCCACATAGTACAAAACGGAAATAAATCAAAATTTTTCTTAATTTCACGCTAGCACAGACGCAGACGACACCAGACAGAAGTGGAAACATTGCGATGCAGCAGAAACAAACATTCAACACTGTAAGTCGCTCGTGGACATGAGAATATGTTGCTCCATCTGCGCCAGTCGCAAGACACAAGTTACCAAGACGTCCACAGAGAGAGAGAGAGAGAGAGAGAGAGAGAGAGAGAAACAAACAGAGAGAGATTCTTTAGCTGTTGTTACATGGAGCATCAATCATACCGCTTACGCTGTAACATTTATCGCAAGTATGACAGAGCAGTTAAGAGCCTGCACAACTTGCTAAGCAAACAGAGCAGAACGAGGCCCGCTGACCACTAGTAAAGAAGCAGGTCTCATTTGGTCATAACGAGCCACTGCCTACCTCCAGTCTCCAAAACATCCCAGTTCTCCCTCTCCAAATTTAGTTGGTTATTAAGATCGATGGCGTTAGTACTGAAGCACTCATTTCAAGATTATTATGGTATAGTGACATGTCAAATGGTGCAAGATGTTCGAGATTCTGTGAAAAATAGGGAGAGACGGATAATATACAACTTATACAAGAAGCGAAAGGAAATAATAAGACTGGAAACCAAGAACGAAGTTCTCGGATTAAAAAGAGTGTAAGATAGGGATGAAGTTTTTCACCCGTACTGTTCAATCCATACATCGACGAAGTAATGACGGAAATAGAAGAAAAGTTCTAGAGTGGAATTAAAATTTAAGGTAAAAGGATACCAATGGTAAGATACGCTGGCGATATTGCTACGCTTACTGAAAGTGAAGAAAAATTACAGGATCTCCTGAACGGAATGAACAGTATACTGAATACAGAATATGAATTGAGAGTAAATAGAACAAAAACGGAAGTAATGAGAAGTAGCAGAAATGAGAACAGTGGGAAACTTAACATCATCACGAAGTAGATGAACCTAAGTGATCCTACTACCTAGGCAGCAAAATAACCCAAGACGGTCAGAGTAAGGAGGACACAAAAAACAGAGTAGCGCCGGCAAAAAGGGCATTCCTGGCCAAGAGAAGTCTACTGATATCAAATATAGATCTTAATTTGAGGAAGAAATTTCTGAGATCGTACATTTGAAGCACAGCATTGCATGATAGTGAAACACGTACTATAGAAAAACCAGAACAGAAGAGAATCGAAGCATCTGAGATACGATGCTACAATCGAATGCTGAAAATGAAGTGGACTTGAGAGGTTCCATGTTCTCTTTTACGTGCCGCCTCTCATTTTCATCAATTTTATTAATGTTTTATGTCATTGCACGGTGGTAACAGGGCAAATAGAGTAACTGTAATGAGACTATTTGTACTGAGAAACCAAAATACTTTTCACTTGATTCCTATGCATGTTGTATTACTTCCCTGGGTGGCCTGTGCGAGGCGAGCATCGGAGGACGCGGCACACTGCGTTTCCGGTTGGGGGCTGCACTTCTACGAATACTGAGAGGGTCGTACATTAGTGGGCGTAACCGCCTGGTGGACTGACGTCGGTCTAGTTTCGCCTATTGTATGCAGGACGAAATGACATGCGAGACGTGTGAGTGACGCCACAGTTTATGTGTTTACCGTTCCGGCGCGTCAGGAACGAAGACTGCAGGTACCGCTTGACTGCATTGTCCTCATGTTTCTGAGAATACTTGTGGACCATTCCCTGCAGGGTGCGACTGTTTAGCGCCGGATGGCCGGTGGTCTAGGAAAGTTGTTTTAATAGCTGGTCAAACGGTTGCTGAATAGCAGAGGCATGATTGGTCAACTTAAACTGAGGCTAGTTAAGACGTCTTAAAGCGCTGCTCGAAATTTGAGAGAACGGTCGGTATTTGCGCAAATGATGCTCTGAGACAGTGTGGGGGAATTTTGGAATCAACACTGAATGTGATTCGCGGTTTTCGAGGATGGTACTTGAGCAATGTTGGCTTTGCTCTTGTGTGGGCGCAGGCATTCGGGATGTGATCTTCGTCGGAGTCGGGCGGTCTTGAGACTTAGTCGCACTTTTTCGACAGAACTTAGAATTCTCGGACAGCCTTCGAGGCCAGGGGTTGAAACAGAGTTGTTGCACAGCAGAAGTCGGCGCCTACCTCATCAGAACGCTACCTACCGACGACCTGATGCAGATTTCAGGATTGGTAAAGTATTTTGCGGCTCCGGGACCTATCATTTTATACTGAAGTCCTCAACAGCACTCGCGCTCGCTTTGCTACAAGTACAACTTGCTTGTTTCTCCATGTGATCCTATTTGAGCTCTCAGTACTAATCGCGATACTACAAGTTACTCGAGAGAGTAATATTTGATTCATTAGGACCTCCAGTCATTATCGCCAATCTATTGCATCACAGTGAGTAGGAGCCCCTTGTTCTCGAGCCAACTCTTATCCTCATAATAGTTCAGTATACCCTATCCTTTAACCTACTGTTTGTGTTGGTAATCATGTGCCTTTATGTTTCGATGTATAATAAATATCATTGTAATATTTAATCCGCATATCATTTCATAGATATATGCAGAATCCCATTTCCTGTTGTTTATTATGATAAAGTTCTGATTTTTTTCTCTGAGTAGATTACTTTTTTATTAAATTATTATGAGTGTGCACGCCTTATTTTACCAACCAGCGGGGTCCACCATCATTCCCTTTCGTTACCAAATGGTTCAAATGGCTCTAAGCACTATGGAACTTAACATCTGAGGTCATCAGTCCCTATACTTAGAACTACTTAAGCCTAACTAATCTAAAGATATCACACAGAGCCATGTCCGAGGCAGGATTCAAAACTGCGACTGTAGCAGCCGCGTGGTTCTGGACTGAAGCGCCTAGAACTACTCGGCCACAGCGGCCCAGCTTTTCGTTGCCATTGTGTGCATAATTAATTGGGTGGTAGGTAAGGAGGCGGTAGAGTGCATTTCTCGTTCTCATGCAAAATTCGTCAGAATTGAAGAGGTACAAACTCTTCTCCACCCCAACACCTCACATACTGATAAGGTAATAGTTCTGTGTAGAATCAAAGAGGAAGGCAATAAGTAGAAAACACTGGCAATAAGGAAAAGATGGTAGGACATCTGTTAAAACGACAGGGAATAACTTCACTGGTTCCATGGTAGCGTCTACAGTACTATAGGGAACTGTAGAGGGTAAAAATTTTAGAGGAAGACAGGAACTGGAATACACACAGCAAATAACTGAGGACATAGGTTGCAAGTGCTAGTCAGAGATGAAGAGGCTGTCACAGGATGGGAATTTCTGGGGGGCTGCGTTAAACCAGTCATAAGAATGATGACTCAAAACAAAAGAAAAAAAGGTGACACACTACTTGCCATTCCCGTGATGATAATATTCTAGTCGCCACGACCTGCCAATTGTCAGACTTCGCACTGGTCCCACATCACTGATAGAGAGATTGTCTTCCAACCCCAGTACATCTGACAGTCGTCAAAGTGTGCTGGCGTAAGCTGTCACCAGATCACTGGTCGGCAAAGATGTAGCGAGAAGATCGATAGTAGGCGCTAGATCAAGCGCGCCTATCAGGAGAGAGACCAAAGACAGACTCGCAAGGAAGACGCCGCCAACGCCCTCCCGACCGCATGTAGTGGGTGATCAAAAAGTCAGTATAAATTTGAAAACTGAATAAATCACGGAATAATGTAGATAGAGAGATATAAATTGACACACATGCCTGGAATGACATGGGGTTTTATTAGAACCGAAAAAATACAAGCGTTCAAAAAATGTCCGACAGATGGCGTTTCATCTGATCAGAATAGCAATAATTAGCATAACAAAGTAAGACAAAGCAAAGATGATGTTCTTTACAGGAAATGCTCAATATGTCCACCATCATTCCTCAACAATAGCTGTAGTCGAGGTATAATGTTGTGAACAGCACTGTAAAGCATGTCCGGAGTTATGGTGAGGCATTGGCGTCGGATGTTGTCTTTCAGCATCCTTAGAGATGTCGGTCGATCACGACACACTTGCGACTTCAGGTAACCCCAAAGCCAATAATCGCACGGACTGAGGTCTGGGGACCTGGGAGGACAAGCATGACGAAAGTGGCGGCTGAGCACACGATCATCACCAAACGACGCGCGGAAGAGATCTTTCACGCGTCTATCAATACTTTGGTTTTTTTTTTTTCTAATAAAACCCCATGTCATTCCAAGCATGTGTGTCGGTTTTTACCTCTCTATCCACATTATTCCGCGGTTTATTAAGTTTTCATACTGACTTTTTGATCACCCGGTATTTAGATCACGACCGCGGACCGGAGGACTCAGTCACTCAGTCACTCAGTCACTAGCACAGCCGCTCAGTCACTATCTCAGTCACTGACACACCAACTCGCACTCGAGCTCGGCGTTGTCCATTCATCGCATAGCGGGACTACACTTCACCAGCAGTGAGGCTAACGAGGACTATCACGGAAGAGCTTGTACCACAAGCCTCCCTTAAAGATGAGTAGCTTCCTGTTCGTTAAATAAAGAACCTTGATTCCTATGGTATAAGGCACTACAGAGGCAACAAGGACACAACAAGTAGCACTAACACTGTCATCGCTACTGAGTGAGTGGGCCACCTGCTGCCCCTGTTCGTAACCATCGCTGCAGATGCTTCCGGTTGCCAGGGCCCATCTGTACAGTGCGGCCAGGATCAGCCGGCTACACGACTTACGACAGTGCTGTACATCCCGATGGACCACTGCAGGTCATCTTAATCTCCTGGTGCGGAATCAAGGACGCTGTCAGCAAAATGGGGCATAATATCACGCTACAGCTTCGTGTGCAGACTACCATTCGTTAGCCCACAAGACTTCAGCTGCATTGCTAGAGCAATGAGCCGACAACAGGAGTCCTCCATGTCACTGACACGCGGAGTTGGCCGACGCTGATGAGTAGGCACAGAACTGTAAATGTTGTAAGTGTGCTGCTTCTGTGTTGGCACCGCTGTGTAGCGCTTTGCATTGGGTCTCTGACTGTACTTTCTTTGTAAGACACTCTGAGGCTGGTTGGACTCGTTGTTGGAAGTTAATCGCCAGTAGTGTTGGATAGTTGGAAGTTAGTCGCCAGCAGTGTTGGGAGTACTGTTGGGCAGTTGGAGTTGAACAGCTATCATTGATGGATGTTAGACGTGGGAAGTTAGCATTGATGGAGGGTAGTGGTCTGAAGTGTTAGCGTAGGCTAACGATCTGTACATGTTCGACTTGGAGATTGAATATTATTCATTATTATATACCTTTGTACTAGATGTCAATGACGATTTATGTTCGTGTTTGAACTGGATGTCACATTATTAAGGTAAAAAATACATTGTTTGGTTTGCAACAAAATCTTTTCTTTGCTGACCACATGCCTATTAGTAGTTAGTGGCTTTATTAGTTAGAATCTTTTATTTCGCTGGCAGTATCGACTCTCACTGTATTACAGTAGTTCGCGTAGTGAAGATTTGTTTGAGGTAAGTGCTTAATTAAAATGTACAGGTTATTGTTAAGATTTCTTTTCAGTAAGGGCCATTCTTTTGAATCAATTATTTGAAGTCTGGTTGTAATTTTTTTCAGCAGTCAGATTTCGTTGTGCTGGAATATTGCGGGTCAGTGTTGACATGATATGAAAAAATAAAGAGAAAGTAGGCTCCGTACGTTCAGTTTTACTCAGCTGTTTCAGAATCAAATAACCTAGAAGGTTCATCTTCTCAGTCATTCAGCACACTCATTTGAGTACTGGCACATTCATTTAAATAATGAAGTTTCAATATCAATGAATAGTTATAACTTGGTAATCACGCTTTTCTAGTGCTGAAAATACTCTCTGCAAGTTGAACAACACCATCCTGACAACACAGAAGTGTCTCTGCGCGTTACCCGTAAGTTGTTCAACACTATTAAACGTATCATTTAATCTGTTACAGGAATAATAATTCCACGTGGTTGACAGGCGTTGTACAAGTCTTTCAACTTGACGCTACTCAAAAGACTTGTGTGTCCTTAACGAATCCAGTAATCCGTTCTGGGGAAGGACATCTGCAGTTTAACGCCGTATCCAAACCACGTGTCGTTTCTGGGGAATCTTCACATCACAGAGAAGTGAAGGTTAGGTTAAAGGCAGACTGAAATATTCCATCATCCGGTCGGAATTCTGTCCTTTAACCTTACGAATTCCTTGCATGAGTTTTGCCGCTAGACTACGAGGCCAGAGTTTCATTGATTTTTGGGTTTATCCGTGTACGAGTAAGCTTTTCAAATTAATATTGTTTTGTGTTACTTTCTATTCATATCACTATTTGCATAAATTCCTGTTGTGTCTTATGTTACGATAGTCAGACAGCACGTTTATCATTAAATCATGTACTTACGGGTTCATTCTCCAGTCATCTTCATATTAACACATTTTTTTTCTCCTTCGAGTAGCTCTATCTCCTTTTTTATTTTATTCTACATGGTGCTGAATGAAGCATGTCTGCTATGCGAAGTAATTGCACAGTACCACATGTCGCTTCTCCTAGATGAGAAAATTAGTAATTCAAAGCCTCCGGTGTATTGCACCTCAAATACTCTTATGAGTTTAGTTTTTCATTCTTACGAGCGTAAAACATACGAAAAATGACTTGCTTCTAAAGATACAATTGTTCTATTTTTAACCTTTTGCATAGTTTAGCTTGGCCCCCAGTGTCTTCCTCCGACCTGACATCATCCTACAGAGACATTTTTACGCTGAATCCTAGCCACGCTGTCTCTAATTAGTCATTCCTTAAACCGTATATAATTTACTTAGAAAAAATTTCTAGCTATTAGCTAACAGAAACGTGCATACAGGTAATGTGTATAAACTGTTATGTTTGTAGTGGGGATATAGAGAGCAAAGTGGGTCTATGGTTAGCAGTTTGGAAAGCGAGACTTAGGTGTGCCGTCAACGGTGGGGCAGTTGCAGATGGAAAACAGTCTACGAGTGGCAGAAACCACAGAAAATTTTGTCGTGATATTGAGGAAAGCAATATTGTAAGTGTTCGAGTAGCGGAACTTTGTGGCCCATGGTAATATGGATACAGAAGCAGATGTGTTAAAAAGATATTAATAATTGACTACAGTGTAAAGCAGAAAATAAAGAGGTACCAGAAAAGCTGTGGGATCCAGAAAAAATTAATGCGGCAATAGGTAGAGTAGTTTAGGCGGAGCGAGAATTATTTGTGCAACCAAAGAGTAGAATATGGTTCAAATGGCTCTGAGCACTATGGGACTTAACAGGTCATCAGTGCCCTAGAACTTAGGACTACTTAAACCTAACTAACCTAAGGACATCACACACATCCATGCCCGAGGCAGGATTCGAACCTGCGATCGTAGCAGTGCCGCGGTTCCTGACTGCAGCGCCTAGAACCGCACGGCCACCACGGCCGGCAGTAGAATATGCTAACATGACTACGGTGGGTGCTTAGGGGAAGAGGCGTAGGACAAAATTAAATCAACTGATAAATATTTTTGGCAGTGGCTACAAATGGAAAGTTACATAACTACAATACCAAAGAGTAACTAGAGAGTTATTGAAAGGAGGAAGGAAGGAGGCAGCGTTGCGTTAGTTAACCGTGTTGTGACGTTTCTACACTTTCGATGTCTTTAGTTTCCAATTTTATTTCAAATCCCTGATAAATGAAAAGGACCGAATTCAAATGAGTCAGTGAAGAAAAGAAAGTAGCGTTAAAGACCATCATTTTGTCAGATCACTTAAGTGATACATAACATCTGCCGAGTGTAACATTACGGCACTGCTCTTCTGCTTCGCTTGACATCGTGTTGGCATCATAAGCCTTAGTGTCAGAAGCTGTTTTCTAATAAGGACTCGTCTCTACGGTGTACAGAATACAGGAATGGTAACATGCGTTTAAGTTAACATTATATTTCTCCAAGATTAGCGGGAACTATTGAAAATACGCTCTTGTTGTTCTAATAGCCTGAAAGCATTGGCGTAGCTGCAAAAGTTAAATACTTTGTTCGTTCTGCTGATTACCCGTTGATGATCGAAATACGTATTGATGGTATAGTGGGTATCTGGGTACAGAACATCACTGAGAATCTTCAATAAAACTTTTCTTAACGTGATGAACACTGCCGAAAGCAGGCTGTAGCAGCTGTAGACATTTCAGCCACGCGATAATGTGCTTGAATTCGGTGAAAAGTTTTTTTCTTAAAGATGACGACGTACTAGACAGCCTACATTCAAATCAATTTAAATGTCAAGCCCTCTCGGGCCAGCGAACCCCGTATATGTATCGGAAAGCAAAGATCTTCTAAGGATACAACCCACAGGTACGAACTCTTTCTCATAGATATTGGCAATGCGGTCGCAAGAGGGATAGTCGATACTACAACCGAGCCAGTGGCGCCAGACAGAACAGTCTACTAACTCAATGGCGCCACAAACAAGAAAACTGACATGTTAAAAGCGCGATCACTTTCTACTAGGAAACGGCGGACAGCAACCCCCGAACAGCATCACCGTGCAGGGTGACGCTGTTAGTCAGTATGGTCACGTGTCTCACGGAGGACGCTAGCGCCACAGCACACGTGGAAGGGAAAGCTGCGATACACGCGAAAATGTTTGTAACTTCCCGCGCTTAGCTTAGGATGGTGTTTTCTCGTCGAAGCAGTTTCAATAGGAGACGGTAATGCTACCTGTTGTAGAGAATTTTATTTTGGAAAAAGCATTTGGGAAGTACAATGGAAATCTTATTTAAATGGGTACATGACTTTTTAAAGATTATTGGGGAATACGTTATGAGACAAGGGTGGGGTTTCGGCTATCCGAATACAAAGATGTAAAAATTAAAAAATGTTCTCATGTCCCTTCTTGAAATGATTTTCTTTTTATCCCTCTTCAACGCTGCTGTGACACGTTGGTGTTTCGCTCCATTATTGCTGGTGTCCTTGCAGGTCCTCATGATCGTCCAAAATTGTTACTGTGGATTTTGGCGGATTGATAAATAAATATTCAAACAACTTTTTTATAACTGTCCGAAATATATTTGCACTCATAACGTTTACGTAATACATTCACAAAGTTACTCATACTTGGCAGACGTAAACATGCATCTAGTCTCTTTCAGATCCCAACACAGTGAGACAGACAGCTGCTAATTAATTAGTGCACTCTGGAGTGCTCCTTAATAATCATCTCTGGCCTCGCTATCTTTCATCGTTGTCACACCTGGTATCTCTATCTAGCGGCCAGAGAGTGCGTCTTTTAATTAACTTAAAATTTACCGCCACATCTGTCCCCTACTGTGTGACGTCTACAAAGATACACAGCACACAGTACTTACAAATAATTGATCATTGACTTTACATAGAGATTTTGATTATCACAAAAAGCTTACATATACAAATATAAAGAGGGAGACAGTGTGTCACCATTAGTAAGGCCATATGGGCAGACATTTACTTTCGGCCTTTTGTTATCTTAAACTGTTCTCTGGGAACACACGGTGATACGTTCAATTAATTATGAAGAGAACCTTTTCGGCGATAGCTCAACTCTAGATATTACTTTCTACTATTGTTGTTGTTGTTGTTGTGGTCTTCAGTTCTGAAACTGGTTTGATGCAGCTCTGCATGCTACTCTATCCTGTGCAAGCTTCTTCATCTCCCAGTACCTACTGCAACCTACATCCTTCTGAATCTGTTTACTGTATTCATTTCTTGGTCTCCCTCTACGACTTTTTCCCTCCACGCTGCCCTCCTACACTGGCGATCCCTTGATGTCTCAGAACATGTCCTACCAACCTATCCCTTCTTCTAATCAAGTTGTGCCACAAATTTCTCTTCTCCTCAGTTCTAGTCAGTACCTACTCATTAGTTACGTCATCTACCCATCTAATCTTGAGCATTCTTCTGCATTCATTCTAACACTTTCTACTACTATGACAAAAATAAGTCAAAGAGAAACAAGTATTAATTACATAAAAAGGTTATGCAATTCTTCTGAAAGTGTGATATTTCTTTACAATTTTACACTCCACCTTATGGAAATATGAAAAAAAACAAATATTCTGATATAACAATACATAGACATATGTATACACTTCCCCTATCTGGGTCCAGTATATAAGAAAAAGGGGTAAATGTCGTTTTTGTTTTACATTCTTTCCTTCCGCAATTTTGCAAACTTTGCGATTAATATTGTGGGATTACACAAGGTCCTTATTAACTGCAGGAGAAAGGAAAATTTTGATTGTTTCTGTTGGCGCCGCTGGTTGGGTACATTTCTGGATCTGACTGCCACTTACAGTATCACTGGCCACGGCCAGCTATTTTTCGTTGTTTGAGCAGTCGTGGCGTTGTCTTCACTCGTACGCTTCACAGTCAGAGCTAGCATACGAACTACTCTTGTAACTGCGCGGAGTCGGAGACCGGCTCTTCTTAATTTTGTCTGCGTAATATGCAGACTCCGACGACAGCACGGATGTGCCTCACCTTAAGAACCCGCCAGAACATCCACGCCCGACGAAATTACCCCAGCACCTGAGATGAGCATCGCATGTCTTCGCCAACAACACGTCACTGTTCCGCTTGTAACGCCTAGGGTCGCTACTAAATGGATTCTTTCTCCAGGTTTTCAGACAAAATTTGTGCACTCGAAGAGCGTACTTTTAACGATGCATAGCACATTAATTTTTTACTGGGTGGGTGCGTCACTGATTTGAGGTATGTAACACGTTAATTGTGTTTCAGCTTACCGGTTCATATGTATAAACACCTTTGGGACGCTTAATTCACTGCGTCATGATTTTTAATGACTCACATGTTTCCATCAGACATGTTTGCACTTTCTCCTGAAACATTTACATACATGTACAAGTGCTTGAAACTTAAGCTGATTACGAAATTCTTGGAAAGAAATTTACATACAGACATTTTTATGAAGCGTTAAGGTTTTTTCAATCTTACGTATTTTTGACATTTAAATTAGAGGTCCCACCTAGCATCACCTTATTAGCTTCTTTTGAGGTAAACTTCCTTCTTAAAAACCATTCCTTTTTCCTTTTCTTTACTGTAGTTTTCTTTCTCAGACGAAGGGATAATGTCATTACAAGACTGAAAACATCCGCGATCCGGGTCTTAAAATCATGAATATTGCTTTCATCAGACGTGCAAGAACATTTCCACCACAGACAAGTAAAGGATAGGAAAGGGCTTTGTTATGTGGTGTAGGGCGTCAAACGGGCCGACTTGGAGCAGGAGAGGCACCACAGGACATTTTAATTTCCACTGTCTATACTTTTACAAATAAATTCATAAAACTTTGTCAGCATGACCAGGAAGGATTCAGTATTCACACTCATAACAGTAAAGTTCAAAAACAAAACAAAATAAATTTTTTTCACATGTGAAATTTCATCATTTTCTCACTTACTGCTGGCTGCATTTGTTGCAATAAGTTCACTTTTCTTCATGAGTAAGAGAGACTCGTCGATGAATTTTGCACAGCATACAAACCATATTTAAAGATGTATGAAACTCTAGAATTTATTTAATTTATAAAAAAATGAATGAGTCGTTACATTTTAAACTTATGTTTAGAAAAAACTCTAGTTTTATACTTAATTATCTCAATTTTTACCAAAGGTTTTAATAGGTTGGAAAATCCTAGAGTTTTGCATTAGAGAGTTTGTGTTTAATAAGCATACCAAGGTTGAAAGTAATAGGATATTTATCCCCTCATGAATCATGGACCTTGCCGTTGATGGGGAGGCTTGCGTGCCTCATCGATACAGATAGCCGTACCCTAGGTGCCACCACAACGGAGGGGTATCTGTTGAGAGGCCAGACAAACGTGTGGTTCCTGAAGAGGGGCAGCAGCCTTTTCAGTAGTTGCAAGGGCAACAGTCTGGATGATTCACTGATCTGGCCCTGTAATACTAACCAAAACCGCCTTGCTGTGCTGGTACTGCGAACGGCTGAAAGCAAGGGGAAACTACAGACGTAATTTTTCCCGAAGGCATCCAGCTTTGCTGTATGGTTAAATGATGATGGCGTCCACTTGGGTAAAATATTCCGGAGGTAAAATAGTCTCCCATTCGGATCTCCGGGTGGGGACTACTCAAGAGGACGTGGATATCAGGAGAAAGAAACCTGGCGTTCTGCGGATCGGAGCGTGGAACGTCAGATCACTTAATCGGGCAGGTAGGTTAGAAAATTTAAAAAGGGAAATTGATACGTTAAAGTTAGATATTGTGGGAATTAGTGAAGATCGGTAGCAGGAGGAACAAGACTTCTGGTCAGGTCAATACAAAGTTATAAATACAAAATCAAATAGGGGTAATGCAGGAGTAGGTTTAATAATGAATAGGAAAATAGTAATGCGGGTAAGCTACTGCCAACAGCATAGTGAACGCATTATTGTGGCCAAGATAGATACGAAGCCCATGCCTACCACAGTAGAACAAGTTTATATGGAAACTAGCTCCGCAGATGACGAAGATATTGATGAAATGTATGATGTGATAAAAGAAATTATTCAGATAGTGAAGGGAGACGAAAATTTAATAGTCATGGGTGACTGGAATTCGATAGTAGGAAAAGGGAGAGAAGGAAACGTAGTAGGTGAATATGGATAGGGGGAAGAAATGAAAGAGGAAGCCGCATGGTAGAATTCTGCACATGATTCAAGAATCATAAAAGAAGGTTGTATACATGGAAGAAGCCTGGAGATACTGACAAGTTTCAGATAGATTATATAATGGTAAGACAGAGATTCACAGAGTACGCGAAAGAACTTGCCCCCCTTCTAACAGCCGTGTACCGCAAGTATCTAGAGGAACGGAAGGTTCCAAATGATTGGAAAAGAGCACAGGTAGTCCCAGTCTTCAAGAAGGGTCGTGGAGCAGATGCGCAAAACTATAGACCTATATCTCTGACGTCGATCTGTTGTAGAATTTTAGAACATGTTTTTTGCTCGAGTATCATGTCGTTTTTGAAAACCCAGAATCTACTCTGTAGGAATCAACATGGATTCTGGAAACAGCGATCGTGTGAGACCCAACTCGCTTTATTTGTTCATGAGACCCAGAAAATATTAGATACAGGCTCCCAGGTAGATGCTATTTTCCTTGAATTCCGGAAGGCGTTAGATACAGTTCCGCACTGTCGCCTGATAAAGAAAGTAAGAGCCCACGGAATATCAGACCAGCTGTGTGGCCAGATTGAAGAGTTTTTAGCAAACAGAACACAGCATGTTGTTATCAATGGAGAGACGTCTACAGACGTTAAAGTAACCTCTGGCGGGCCACAGGGGAGTGTTATGGAACAATTGCTATTCACAATATATATAAATGACCTAGTAGATAGTGTCGGAAGTTCCATGCGGCTTTTCGCGGATGATGCTGTAGTATACAGAGAAGTTGCAGCATTAGAAAATTGTAGCGAAATGCAGGAAGATCTGCAGCGGATAGGCACTTGGTGCAGGGAGTGGCAACTGACCCTTAACGTAGACAAATGTAATGTATTGCGAATACATAGAAAGAAGGATCCTTTATTGTATGATTATATGATTGCGGAACAAACACTGGTAGCAGTTACTTCTGTAAAATATCTGGGAGAATGCTTGCGGAATGATTTGAAGTGGAATGATCACATAAAATTAATTGTGGTAAGGTGGGTACCAGGTTGAGATTCATTGGGACAGTCCTTAGACAATGTAGTCTATCAACAAAGGAGGTGGCTTACAAAACACTCGTTCGACCTATACTTGAGTATTGCTCATCAGTGTGGGATCCGTACCAGATCGGGTTGACGGAGGAGATAGAGAAGATCCAAAGAAGAGCGGTGCGTTTCGTCACAGGGTTATTTGGTAAGCGTGATAGCGTTACGAAGATGTTTAGCAAACTCAAGTGGCAGACTCTGCAAGACAGGCGCTCTGCATCGCGGTGTAGCTTGCTGTCCAGGTTTCGAGAGGGTGCGTTTCTGGATAAGGTATCGAATATATTGCTTCCCCCTACTTATACCTCCCGAGAGATTAGAGCGCGCACGGAGGCTTTCAGACAGACGTTCTTCCCGCGAAACATACGCGACTGGAACAGAAAAGGGAGGTAATGACAGTGGCACGTAAAGTGGCCTCCGCCACACACCGTTGGGTGGCTTGCGGAGTATAAATGTAGATGTAGATTCAGGAAACATGTTGGAAATTGTAAGACTTTTCCAGGGGCAGATGTGGACTCTGACCACAATCTATTGGTTATGAACTGTAGATTAAAACTGAAGAAACTGCAAAAAGATGGGAATTTGAGGAGATGGGACCTGGATAAACTGACTAAACCAGCGGTTGTAGAGAGCTCCGTGGCGAGCATTAGGGATCGATTGACAAGAATGGGGGAAAAATACAGTAGAAGAAGAATGGGTAGCTTTGAGAGATGAAATAGTGAAGGTAGCAGAGGATCAATTAGGTAAAAAGACGAGGGCTAATAGAAATCCTTGGGTAACAGAAGAGATATTGAATTTAATTGATGAAAGGAGAAAATATAAATGCAGTAAATGAAGCAGGCAAAAAGGAATACAAACGTCTCAAAAATGAGGACGACAGGAAGTGCAAAATGGCTAAGCAGGGATGGCTAGAGGACAAATGTAAGGATGTAGAAGCTTATCTCACAAGGGGTAAGACAGATACTACCAACAGGAAAATTAAAGAGACCTTTGAAGGAAAGAGAACCACTTGCATGAATATCGAGAGCTCAGATGGAAACCCAGTTCTAAGCAAAGAAGGGAAAGCAGACAGGTGGAAGGAGTATATAGAGGGCCTATACAAGAGCGATGTTCTTAAGGACAATATTATAGAAATGGAAGAGAATTTAGATGGAGATGAAATGGGAGATATGACACTGCGTGAAGAGTTTGACAGAGCACTGAAAGACCTAAGTCGAAACAAGGCCCCGGGAGTAGACAACATTCCATTAGAACTACTGACAGCCTTGGGAGAGCCAGTCCTAACAAAACTCTACCAGCTGGTGAGCAAGATGTATGAGACAGGCGAAATACCCTCAGACTTCAAGAAGAATATAATAATTAAAATCCCAAAGGAAACAGGTGTTGACAGATGTGAAAATTACCGAACTATCAGTTTAATAAGCCACTGCTGCAAAATAATAACCTGAATTCTTACAGACGAATGGAAAAACTGGTAGAAGCCGACCTCGGGGAAGATCAGTTTGGATTGCGTAGAAATGTTGGAACACGTAAGGCAATACTGACCCTACGACTTATCTTAGAAAATAGATTAAGGAAAGACAAACCTACGTTTCTAGCGTTTGTAGAATTAGAGAAAGCTTTTGATAATGTTGACTGGAATACGCTCTTTCAAATTCTGAAGGTGGTATGGGTAAAATACAGGGAGCGAAAGGCTATTTACAATTTGTACAGAAACCAGATGGCAGTTATAAGAGTCGAGGGACATGAAAGGAAAGCAGTGGTTAGGAAGGGAGTGAGACAGGTTTGTAGCTTCTCCCCGATGTTATTCAATCTGTATATTGAGCAAGCAGTAAAGGAAACAAAAGAAAAATTTTGAGTAGGAATTAAAATCCATGGAGAAGAAATAAAAACTTTGAGTTTCGGCGACGACATTGTAATTCTGTCAGAGACAGCAAAGGACCTGGAAGAGCAGTTGAATGGACTGGACAGTGTCTTCAAAGAAGGATATGGGATGAACATCAACAAAAGCAAAACGAGGATAATGGAATGTAGTCGAATTAAGTCGGGTGATGCTGAGGGAATTAGATTAGGAAATGAGACACTTAAAGTAGTAAAGGAGTTTCGCTATTTGGGGAGCAAAATAACTGATGACAGTCGAAATAGGGAGGATGTAAAATGTAGACTGGCAATGGCAAGGAAAGCGTTTCTGAAGAAGATAAATTTGTTAACATCGAGTATAGATTTCGTGCTAGGAAGTCGTTTCTGAAAGTATTTGCATGGAGTGTAGCCATAAATGGAAGTGAAACATGGACGATAAATAGTTTAGACAATAAGAGTATAGAAGCTTTCGAAATGTGGTGCTACAGAAGATGCTAAAGGTTAGATGGGTATATCACATAACTAATGACGAGGTATTGGATAGAATTGGAGAGAAGAGAAATTTGTGGTACAACTTGACTAGAAGAAGGGATCGGTTGGTAGGACATGTGCTGAGGCATTTAGTATTGGAGGGCAGCGTGGAGGGTAAAAATCGTAGAGGAAGACCAAGAGAGGAATACACTAAGCAGATTCAGAAGGATGTACGTTGCAGTAGGTACTGGGAGATGAAGAAGCTTGCACAGGATAGAGCAGCATGGAGAGCTGCATCAAACCAGTCTCAGGACTGAAGCCCACAACAACAACAGGATATTTATTTTGGATGTAACATGTACCTAAGTACAGAAATTTGCGTTTTACGGAATATGACCGTTCAAGTTTCTGCTTGTATTTCACATTGTTTTAGAACTGTCCAGCACCTCAAGCAGGCTCTTTTCCATTTTCTAAATCAGTTTTCTTCCTTTTGACATTCCTATGATGCACTCTACTTGATTTTGTCACCTTCAAAAATGATTTATCTGCCATCACTACACACTCTCTGTCTACTGCATACAAAGCTTTTATACAGTTCACTCCGGGCTTAATTCCCATTTTCTCTTAAACATATTTCCTGCTTTGCACACCATCACTAAGACATGAAACTGCATCGTAAACCCCAATAGAAAGAGCATTTCGTCCTACAGAAATGGGGTTTTTGGCATTCTTTACCATACACATTGGTTAAAACTTTCATTTGGGTTTTGGGTACCGCCGTGAAGACATTTCTTCAATAAGTTTTCATTTTCAAGGTCCATGAATATAGGTTTGACGGCTTCCATTACATCAGTTGGTAGAGAAATCCTGTAATGATATTCTATACCACCAGCAATTGAACTTTGGTAGCCACGCCGTGATATACTTCCTTTTGGGCACTAGCTGGGGTTAGGGTTATTGTCTGTGAACATATTGTGGAAGTATGAGGCCCAAACTGCTTGCTTCACATTTTTCATCTCCCCTGTGTTCCTTCTTATTGCCAAACCATAATACAAATTCTTTCGAAATTCACAACACCACACTCCAAGCCTTTCAAAGCAGAGAACAAACAAAATCAGTGATCAAAACAACGCACGTCGAAATCAGCAGAGAAAGTATCAATATCAATAATCCTTTGTTTCACGTATGACAATCTCTGGCGCAAATATAAACATTCTAATTCTACAGAGAGAAAAACGCTTACGTATGACGGAAGAATGCTGAGCAAAGTGGTGTGGCGCTGCATCTTGGTACACTTAAGACCAGAAAAGTGCCTTATAATATCTCAAATATATGTACTTTATACATCAAATTATTTAGGAAGATGTGCGCAACAAAATAGGCATATTTTCGAAAAATCAAATTCTTTTAGAATTTTTTGCGACCTACCCCCCCCCCCTCAAGCAGCTGTTAATTTTTCGACTACTAAAAATGTGTGTGTAAATACGTTCTCATTTATGTTAATAGGCAAACTAGTTTGTAACCTGGCAACCTTTGATGTACTACCCAGGGCAGTTATAATTTGACAATTTTGTGCTGGTAATGGAGACAAATTGAATTTGTTGCACAGCTCGTCAAACAGACTTTGGGAAATTATATTCGCCGCTACGCCAGCGTCTAGCACAACCTGTACATCTGCGTTACCAATTCCGGTATTTGTAATAGCCAGTACTTCGTGTTCTAATGCTTTAATATTACTCATGTTTTCATCTGTATAAAGATCGGAATTTTGTAAATTCCAGTATATTTCGATGGTTTAAATGTTTCTTGTTCCCAGTAATTATTTATTGTCTTTCTTTCTTATATGCCATAAATATGCAAAAAATCATTATTAGTGCAATGTTGATCTCCAATAATGGATCCTAATTTTTATTATACTTACTCGTAATAGTTTTTGGAGATGCGGTCGCCATTTGTAGGATATTATTTGTAGAAAAACATCTGGAAAGCACCAGAGAAATATTATTTAAACGGGTAAATAATTTTGTACAAATTATTTAGGAATATACAGGGTGATTCAAAAAGAATACCACAACTTTAAAAATGTGTATTTAATGAAAGAAACATAATATAACCTTCTGTTATACATCATTACAAAGAGTATTTAAAAAGGTTTTTTTTCACTCAAAAACAAGTTCAGAGATGTTCAATATGGCCCCCTCCAGACACACGAGCAATATCAACCCGATACTCCAACTCGTTCCACACTCTATGTAGCATATCAGGCGTAACAGTTTGGATAGCTGCTGTTATTTCTCGTTTCAAATCATCAATGGTGGCTGGGAGAGGTGGCCGAAACACCATATCCTTAACATACGCCCACAAGAAAAAATCGCAGGGGGTAAGATCAGGGCTTCTTGGAGGCCAGTGATGAAGTGCTCTGTCACGGGCTGCCTGGCGGCCGATCCATCGCCTCGGGTAGTTGACGTTCAGGTAGTTACGGACAGATAAGTGCCAATGTGGTGGCGCTCCATCCTGCTGAATTATGAATTGTTGTGCTTCTTGTTCGAGCTGAGGGAACAGCCAATTCTCTAACATCTCCAGATACTGTAGTCCAGTTACAGTAGCACCTTCGAAGAAAAAGGGACCAAAAACTTTATTGGCTGAAATGGCACAGAAAACGTTCACCTTAGGCGAGTCACGTTCATACTGAGTTGTTTCCCGCGGATTCTCAGTGCCCCATATACAGACATTGTGACGGTTGACTTTCCCGTTAGTGTGGAAAGTTGCTTCATCACTAAACACAATCTTTGAAACGAAAGATTCATCTGTTTCCATTTGAGCAAGGATAAAATCACAGAAATCGATTCTTTTAATCTTATCAGCTGCAGACAGTGCTTGAACCAATTTCAGACGATAAGGTTTCATAACTAACCTTTTTCGTAGGACTCTCCATACAGTTGATTGTGGAATTTGCAGCTCTCTGCTAGCTCTGCGAGTCGATTTTCCTGGGCTGCGAACAAATGCTTGCTGGATGCGTGCTACATTTTCATCACTCGTTCTCGGCCGTCCAGAACTTTTCCCTTTGCACAAACACCCATTCTCTGTAAACTGTTTATACCAACGTTTAATACACCACCTATCAGGAGGTTTAACACCATACTTCGTTCGAAATGTACTCTGAACAACTGTCGTCGATTCACTTCTGCCGTACTCAATAACAAAAAAAGCTTTCTGTTGAGCGGTCGCCATCTTAGCATCAACTGACGCTGACGCCTAGTCAACAGCGCCTCAAACGAACAAATGTACAACTAAATGAAACTTTATAGCTCCCTTAATTCGGCGACAGATAGTGCTTAGCTCTGCCTTTTGTTGTTGCAGAGTTTTAAATTCCTAAAGTTGTGGTATTCTTTTTGAATCACCCTGTATTATCGGACTACGGAGGGGTGTCGACTATCCGAACAGTCACCTTTTCTACTGAAGGAAAGGTTGAACATTTCGTTAAGAATACGCAGGTTTAAAAATTAAAAACGTTCTTTATGTCCCTTTTCGAAATAATTCTCTTATCATACCTCACGCTGGCGTTTCCCTCCATTATTAGTGGTCTCTTGCAGGTCTTGACGATCGTCCAAAATTATTACGATTGATTTTGGCGGACTGTTAAATTAACATTCAAACAACTTTTTTGTAACTATCAGAAGTGTATTTGCACACATAAATTTTACCTAATATATTCAAAATATTAGTCATACCTGGCGGGCGTACACACTGGACTCGCATTCTGAAGGACGATGGTTCAATCCCGCGTCCGGCCATCCTGATTTAGGTTTTCCGTGATTTCCCTAAATCGCTCCAGGCAAATGCCGGGATGGTTCCTTTGAAAGGGCACGGCCGACTTCCCTCCCCATCCTTCCCTAATCCTATGAGACCGATGACCTCGCTGTCTGGTCTCTTCCCCCAAACAACCAACCATCCTGGCGGGCGTACACATGTATCTAGTCTCTTTGACATTCCAAGACAATCAGACAGACAGCTACTAATTAATTAGTGCGCGCTGGATTTCTCACTAACAATCATCTCTGAACTCGCTAGCTTTCATCGTTGTCACAAATAGTATATCTATTTAGCGGTCAGAGAGCGCGTCTTTTAATTGAGCTAAAAATTACACCCACACTATGACAGGTAGCATACACAAACAGCAGTTGACCAGCGCTGCCTGGTGAAACGTTGTTGTGATGTCTCGTGTAAGGAGAAGGAATGCGTACCATCACGTTTCCGACTTTGATAAAGGTCGGATTATAGCCCATCGCGATTGCGGTTTGTCTTAACGCGACATTGCTGCTCGCTTTGGTCGAGATCCAATGACTGTTAGCAGAATATGGAACCGGTGGGTTCAGGAGGGTAATACGGAACGCCGTGCTGGATCCCAATGGCCTCGTATCACTAGCAGTCGAGATGACAGGCATGTTATCCGCATCGCTGTAACGAATCGTGTAGCCATGTCTCGATCCCCGAGTCAACAGATGGGGGCGTTTGCAAGACAACAACCATCTGCACGAACAGTTCGACGACGTTTGCAGCAGCATGAACTATCAGCTCGGAGACCATGGCTGCGGTTACCCTTGACGCTGCATCACAGACAGGAGCGCCTGCGATGGTGCACTCAACGACGAACCTTGGTGCACGAATGGCAAAACGTCATTTTTTCGGATGAATCCAGGTTCTGTTTACAGCATCATGATGATCGCATCCCTGTTTGGCGACATCGCGGTGAACGCACATTGGAAGCGTGTAATCGTCATCGCCGTACTAGCGTGATGGTAGAGGGTGCCATTGGTTACACGTCTCGGTCACCTCTTGTTCACATTGACGGCACTTTGAACAGTGGACGTTGGATTTCAGATGTGTTACGACCCGTGGCTGTATCCTTCATTCGATCCCTGTGAAACCCTACATTTCAGCAGGATAATACACGACCACATGTTGCAGGTCCTGTACGGGCCTTTCTGGATACAGCAAATGTTCGACAGCTGCCCTGGCGGTACATCCTCCAGATCTCTTACCAATTGTAAACGTCTGGTCATTGGTGGCTTAGCAACTGGCCAGTCACTACACTTGATGAACTGTGGTACCGTGTTGAAGCTGCATGGGCAGCTGTACCTGTACACGCCATCCAAGCTCTGTTTGACTCAATGCCCAGGCGTATCAAGGCCGTTATTACGGCCAGAGGTGGTTGTTCTGAGTACTGATTTTGTCAGAATCTATGAATCCAAATTGCGTGAAAATCACATGACAGTTCTAGTATAACATATTTGTCCAATGAATACCAGTTTATCCTCCGCATTTCTTCTTGGTGTAGCAATTTTAATGGCCAGTAGTGTATTTTAAAAATGAGTAAGGTTTAATTCGGACAGAACTGGTTATTATAATAGAAGCACGGTATTTAGACTCGGAAAGAAGAGAAGGGCGTGGTCTCGTGCGCCCAGAACGCACCCCCTGCTGGCAGGTGATGGGTGGCGGGGTGCTCGCGGCAAGGGGCGCGGGGCGCAGACAGGTCGGCTGCTGTCAGCGCCAACTGCGTGACGCATGTAACGCACCGCGCCGCTGGGCTCCGCCCCCACCAGACAAGCGCGCCGTTATCGTCTGTCAGCCCGGCGCAGGGGGAGCCGCCGCTGGCTAATGCAGGCTCAGCTGCCGCGGGACTCCCCGTGTCACCTGCCAGGGGGATGCCCGTCTCTCATTCTCTTCATCTCCGTCTGCTCGCTTTTATGCTCCCGCCCCCTTACTCCGAGACTCCCTGTCTCTAAGTCTCGGCCTTTTCTTAGCTCACTCTGGGTACTTGCACGCAAGCGTCCCTCGTACTTCACAAGCAAGCGTTTTGCGTAATGAGCAGTGTGGTGATGAAGTTCGCAACTTTTTTCTACACCCATGTGGCAAGAGGAAGTGACAAGACAGGTGTGTGTTTGTGTATGTGTATGAGCGAGAGAGAGAGAGAGAGAGAGAGAGAGAGAGTGAGTGAGAGATGGACGTAGGGAGGAAGGGAGGAATGGAGGAAGAGAGGAAAGGGAGAGAGAGGGAGAGAGAGAGAGAGAGAGAGAGAGAGAGAGAGAGCAGGAAATGTGAGAGAGCGTGTGTAGGAGACAGAGGCAGAGAGAAATATCCATCTTTTTGATTTGTAGCTCCTTGTATTGGCAGCGTTTGCAGTTAAAATTTTTTTCATTTGAGGTCCGCCAGTTATGCGAAACACCGTTTTTCTCAGTACCCAAACATGTTTCGGCACCACTGTGCCATCATCAGTGGGTTTTCGTTTTTATTTTTCTGCAATGTGAACATTTTTGTTACATGATAATAAAATTATGTGTATTTTTAATTCAAACAACAGATCGTTTCTTTTTGTAAATGCCTTTACATATGGTGAGCATGAATCTTCTGGACCACTTTTGTGTTGATTATTAGAGGTACCTTGTCACCTGCAACCAAACGATGATGATGAGAAAGGTTTACTGAGAGTTAACCTATCTTCTACAGCGTAATTTAGCTTTTCGCGGTGTTTTCGCACCTATTTTCGTATTTACTTACGTTTTCGTGTGGCAAGCACTTCCATTCTCCGCATCATGCTGAGATGTGTGATGCATACGTAATTATAACAAGTATTTTGCACAAATAACGTAGTAAAACGCTTTTCACTACACCAGAACACAGTGTGATTTGTTATGTGTCCCAGCCCAGTCAGTGTTCATTTGTTCATCAGAGAGTTCGGCGCCTAATTTGAATTTTATTTGCATTCTTACTTTGTGTGTGTGTGTGTGTGTGTGTGTGTGTGTGCGTGTGTGTGTGTGTGTGTGCGCGTGCGTCTGTGTGTGTGTTTTCTGTGTGCTTCTTAGCTGTGTGTGTTGTCTTTTACAATGGTATTCCTATTTGTGTATAAATGGTGCGTCTTTGCAGATTTATTTTTCGTGTGTGTGTGTGTGTGTGTGTGTGTGTGTGTGTGTGTGTGTGTGTGTGTGGGTGAGTAGGTGTGTAGACTTTATCTGTTTGTGCTGTTTTTATTTGTAAAGTTCCTTTAATGTGTTAAATAGTGTGCCCTTGCAGAGTGTAGTGTATTCGTTTCAAACCTGATTTCCTTCCGCTATTGCCTTCTGTATATGGAAGTTTTCCTCAGTGGTCAGTTTGGTTTACAGGCTGTGGCTGGGTTTTAGTATTCTTAAGTCTGTTTCTATTGTGATTGGGTGGTTGGCTATAAGGTGGTCAGCAAATGTGCTATGAGAGCTGTTGATTTTTAAAGCTCTGAGAGAAATGTGTGTTGATTATGACATACAAATCGTATGCATATAAGGCTGAACATATACCCACATGATTTGGCACGTGGCAGTAATCACACTGCAGGGGCTGACCAGAAGTTGACAATGATGTCATGACTAAACAATGGGCACATCTGGTTTCAAAGGAATTCACACACCCTCCATCTGTGATGAATACTGATCCTAGCATGAGCCAGTGGACACTCAGAAAACTAAAGTTCGTGGATCATGTGCCACACTGCACCCATTAAACTAAACAGCGTTCGATCAGGTCTCGGAAGACCCTAACGGTACTGACTGACTACAATATGGATGTTGTTATCGAGGTGCGTGTAGTCAGTACACCGCTCTCCCGACCTTTATCAGTTTTCGTGACCGGAGGCGCCACTTCTCAATCAAGTAGCTCCTCACTTTGCTTGACAAAGGTTGAGTGCAGCCCGCTTGCAACAGCGCTCGGCAGACTGGAGGGTCAGCCACTTAAGTGCTCGCCAAGCCCGACAGCGCTTAATTCAGTGATCCGACGGTACCGTTGTTACCAGTGCGGCAAGGCCGTTGGCCACTGCAACCACTGGAAGGTTAACAAAATTATGTCGATATGCCGCACAATCGCCACAGCGTATTGTAACAAATACTTACATAGCCCACGTTAAAACAGCAGCAGACAGCAAAAAATACATACCAAGTCATAAGAAAATCGCCACTGCATCATTTCTACAGCTACATGGATACTCTGCAAATTACATTTAAGTGCCTGGCAGAGGGTTCATCGAACCGCCCTGACAATTCTCTGCCGGCCCGGGTGGCCGAGCGGTTCTAGGCGCAACAGTCTGCAACTGCGCGACTACTACGGTCGCAGGTTCGAATCCTGCCTCGGGCATGGATGTGTGTGATGTCCTTAGGTTAGTTAGGTTTAAGTAGTTCTAAGTTCTAGGGGACTGATGACCTCAGAAGTTAAGCCGCATAGTCCTCAGAGCCATTTGACAATTCTCTATTATTCGTATAGCGCGCGGAAAGAATGAACTCCTATATCTTTCAATACGAGCTCTGATTTCCTTATTTTATCCTAGTGATCGTTTCTCCCTATGTAGGTCGGTGTCAGCAAAGTATTTCCGCATTCGGAGGAGAAAGTTGGTGATCGGAATTTCGTGAGAAGTTTCCGTCGCAACGGAAAAGGCCTTTCTTTTAATGATGTCCAGCCCATATCCTGTATCATTTCTGTGAAACTCTCTCCCATATTTCGCGATAATACAAAACGTGCTGCCCTTCTTTGTGCTTTTTCGATGTAATCCGTCAGTCCTATCTGGTAAGGATCCCACACCGCGCAGCTGTATTCTAAAAGAAGGCGGACGAGCGTAGTGTAGGCAGTCTCCTTAGTATTTCTGTTACATTTCCTAAGTGTCCGGCCAATAAAATGCAATCTTTGGTTAGCCTTCCTCACTACATTTTCTATGTGTTCTTTCCAATTTAAGTTGTTCGTAATTCCTAGATATTTAGTTGAATTTACAGCTTTTAGATTTGGCTGATTTATTGTGTAACCGAAATTTAACTGATTTCTTTTAGCACTCACGTGGAGGACCTCACACATTTCGTTATTTCCTTATGCCAATTTCCGCAACATTCAGATATCTTTTCTAAATCGTTTTGCAAGTTGTTTTGCTCTTTTGATGACTTTATGAGTCGATAAACGACAGCGTCATCTGCAAACAACCGAAGACGGCTCCTCAGATTGTCTCCCAAATTGTTTATATAGATAAGCAGCAGAAAATTGCCTATAACACTACCTAGGGGAACGCTAGAAATCACTTCTGGTTTAATCGATGACTTTCCGTCAATTACAACGAACTGTGAGCTCTCTGACAGGAAATCGCAAATCCAGTCACATAACTGAGACGATATTCCATAAGCACGCAATTTCACTACAAGCCGGTTGTGTTGTACAGTGTCAAAACCCTTCCGGAAAACCAGAAATACGGAATCAATCTGAAATACCTTGTCAATAGCACTCACACTTCATGCGATTAAGGAGCTAGTTGTGTTCCACAAGAACGATGTTTTCTAAATCCATGTTGACTGAGTGTGTCAATAGACCGTTTTCTCCGAGGTACTTCATAATGTTCTAATACAATATACGTTCCAAAATCCTGCTGCATATCGGCGTTAATGATATGGGCCTGTAATTTAGTGGTTTACTCCTACTACCTTTCTCGAATATAGGTGTGACCTGGCAACTTTCCAGTCATTGGGTACGGATCTTTAGTCGGAATGAACGGTTGTATATGATTGTTAAGTATGGAGATAATGCATCAGTATACTCTGAAAGGAACCTAATTGGCATACAGTCTGGACCAGAAAACTTGCTTTTATTAAGTACTTAAATTGCCTCACTACTCCAGGGATATTTACTTCTATGTTACTGCTATTGGCAGCTTTCTTGATTCGAATTCTGGAATATTTGCTTCGTCTTCTTTTGTGAAGTCATTTCGGAAAGCCGTGTTTAGTAACTCTGCTTTGGCAGCACTATTTTCGGTAGTGTCTTCATTGCTATCGCGCAGAGAAGGCATCGATTGTTTCTTGCCGCTAACATACTTCACATACGACCAGAGTCACTTTGGATTTTCTGCCAGGTTTCGTTGTGTAAATCATTGAAGTCCGCCCTAAATTTCGAGCTTCTCTACAAGATTGCCAATCTTGGGGATTTTGCATCTGTTTAAATTTGGCATGTTTGTTTCGTCGTTTCTGCAACTGTATTCTGACCAGTTTTGTGTACCAAGGACGATCAACTATGTCGTTTGTTAATTTATTTGGTGTAAATCTCTCAATTGCTGCCGATACTATTTCTTTGAGTTCAAGTCACATTTTGTCTTTGTCTTTGTCAAGTGAAGGCGTCAAGTGAATTTTTATCTGCTTTTTTGAATAGGTATATTTTTCGTTTATTTTTGGAGGATTTGGGGTTACAATATTCAATCACGCTACGACAACCCTGTGTTCACTAATGCCTGTATCAGTTTTGATGCTCATTATCAACTCAGGATTATTTGTTGGTAAGAGGTCAAGTGTGTTTTCACAACCGTTTACTATTCGCGTGGGCTCATGAACTAACTGCTCGAAATAATTTTCAGATAATGCGTTTGGCACAATTTCGGATGATATTTTATGCGTACCTCCGGAATTAAATATGTATTTTCGCAACATATAGAGGGTAACAACAAAAATGCAGGATGCATGGCACCTGCTACCGATATATAACTTTTTTTAATTGTATGTAAATATTTGTAATTTAAACGCTTTCTTTTAATAAGTAAGGACATCTTCACTGTATGTGTACATTTAGGTAGAAGTCTGTTGACGTTTCATTGTATTTATCTGTATTTTACTGTAAAACTTATAAGCTCTGGGAAAAACCCAAAGGAATTGTTATTTGCATCGACTAGCAACGATAATAGCAGTGCTTGTGCGTTTTAAAATCTTTGGGTAGCGAGTTGCGCCGAGCGCGCGGAGAGAGACGGGTTCCAGCGCTTGTAGTGTGCCGAGGTGTGCCGAGGTGAGGTGTGGTGTTAACGCTGTCACAGCGCGCCGGCCAAATGTCTAGAGCAGGAGTACGGACAGTGGACGGGCGGAAGAGGCTGTATTAATTACGTTTGCCCGTTGCTATAATTAGCCGTGGCTCTACAATATGCTTCCGTATTCAACAACAGCAGCAGGTCCAGCAACAGAGTTTCGTCGTCAGCTCCGAGATCCGTCGCACGCACTGCACTGAAGTAAGACTGTTCATTGGTAGAAAGTATTAACGGATAACACAGCAGCACAACTGAATATGATTTCATTAATGGACTTTATTTAAATAATAATGAGTTAAACTCAGGGCGATTGTGTCCTCATTGCCCCCAGACATTTTTACCAGGAAGGAACCTTGTTCCTTTTTTTCCTTATATGCTGAGTGTCATAAGAAACAATTTGAATAGTTACAGCCAGTTTATTAATGAATGATTTCTCTTTTAAGAATTTAGCCTGAGTCTACTTTCAATTAACTGTTGTACAGCAGAGGCTTCAGTATATGACGAAAGCAAGGCAATTTCATTTTTCAAGTTTGAGAGTCAATCACTGGAAGAAATCATAATCTAAAGAAATGCACAAAGTAAGAGTGCGGAAGTTTTATTTATTTTACATATAGCTTGGAACACATGGCTGTTTGGTCTGGTACGTATTCTAGTATTTAATTCTGTTCAAGTCAGTAATAAAGGCTCAGTTATTCAGACAATAATATGAAATCCAATTTGCAAAATAAGTAATGGCAAAGTAAAAAGTGCTTGCTTTTTTTTCTAAATTTCTTTGATGACTTTGTGCTGAGGTCACTGAAAGTCATCGTTTACGTAACGAAGTTCAGTACTAACATACAGTTAAATTGCATATTTTCAAATCCTTACTCGATTGTCTGTTTCAAAATTTAATGCCAAACATAACGTAAAAGTGACCTCTCAGTTTTCTCTATCATTATATACTCAATTAAAATTTGTGTCAAAAAAAGGAAAAAAAACGTGGCAACCGTCAGTTGCCATGTCAGTGTTTAATATTTCATGTTTTTCTTTCCACCATCTTGTACAGGATTTTGGATGTAAATTGATCTAGTAGATTGGCGACCGTTAATTACATCCTTTTCGTTCATTAGCGTAACTTTTGGATTCATGATCAGTGGTAGCCCTTTCTCTCCAATGTTGTTCGTGAGTGAATGCACAAAATAACTTTCATTTTCCAAATTATAACCCTGTTTGGTTTAATTACTTTTATTTTTAGTAGACTTTCCATCAGAAGGGTCGGTTGTATACTTTCCTCCTACTTATCGGTATCAGTTCTTCGGGAAAGATAGATAGCCTTATGCAATTAGAAAATCCATTAGGGATACACGCGATCCAAGGTCATATTTTATATCGCAAGCAGGATAGGCCGATTAGTCTGGTGGTCCGGTGGGCACGGCAAAAGGCTGACATCATGTAGTACTGAGAAGGTACGTGTTCGTTCAACAACATGTGATCCTGCATTGTCTTGCTGAAAAATGGCGTCTGGAGTGTCGTGCTGGAAGGGTGTGGCTACGGGTTGCAGGATGTTATTCACTTAGGTCACACGGGTCACATTGCCCTGGGTATGCACCAACTGTGATTTGTGGTTGTACCCAATAGTAGCCCACACCATAAGGCCTTGAGTTGGCGCTGTACGTCTTGTGTCATTGCGTCACTATGATGCCACTCCCCCTGCCTGTGATGAACTAAAATGCGGCCAACATTTTCAAACAAAACAGAACCTTGATTGAATCGTGGACACACCCATTGTACCGTAGAAACACTTCGTTCCACACTAGCAGTAAATTCCCGGATGGATGCATGAAATTTTCTCATGCGAATAATCCGCCCTCTTTCAAACTCACTGATTCGTCGGTATGGTTCGCGCATACGCCTGTGAGGCGTCCTGCACTTCTGCTGAAGGCACACTGATCCATTGCCTTCGGTTTATAGCGACAACGACAGCAGCAGACACATTTTACCGATACGTGGTTTTGTGCCGCGTGTTCGATGTTGACCTTGCGCCCGGGGGCTGACATGGCTCAAATGCTAATCATTTCTGCAGAACATACTAATGTGCATGTCCTGTGAATATGAACGTCCCATCTCCAGTCCCGTTGACTCGGCAGAGCTGTTTCTAGAAGAGGCGGTAATGCTACCTGTAACAGCCAGGTATCTCTTGTCCGTACAGTACCTCATAGTTTAATGTTTAACATTTAGTACCTGGCATTATTATTTTAAATAAACAAATACACTCTCTGTATAAAATGGAACAGGTCGACGTTAAAATGTGTGTTCTAATGGGATACTGTAAGCTTCATGTAAGTGATAGAAGTGTTATCCGTAAATGCCGTGTTATTAAGAAGCTTGAGAAACACATTTTAGTTTCCCTTCACACAACACCATGCTCCGTAAATGCCTGGAAGGTGGGTGGAGGCCGGGGAAGGCGGTCGTATTCTGTTACAGTCTGGGAAAGCACTTATAGCATATCATTGAGTTGCGCTTGAAGGGTGGTGATCTCAATGTTTTTCCTAGGCACCACGAGGGGCTAAGACATTCGTCTACATTCGAGTAACTAAGGAGACTCTCATACAGCAGAATAAGAAGAAGAATAGCTCACTATTCTTTTATGAGCATCTGCAGACTTCGAATGAGTCAGTCTATAGAATATGCAGTGTAGAAGTACACCTTTCTGACTCTCATGAGCAAGTACATTTTATGAACTATTGTGTGTCTGTCAATAGTTTTAGTTACTTAATGTGGTAACTGATTACATCAACTCATACACTTAATTTGCTTGTATACACTAATGCATACTACTGACAATGCATAAGCGTGGGTTACGTAAGGATGGGGATGCGAATCGGTTGTGTTCCTCTGTAAGAAATCTGCCTGGTAGGTTTACTACAGCGCACAGCATTACTCTAGGTGAGGACAGACATTATTAGTGGTCTGATAATTCTTCTAAGGTGTTCCGTAGACTTCGGTCTGCTCTTGCACACATGCTCTGATCTGCTCTGTTGTATAGGGTGTGATAGCACTTCTTCTACTCAAGTTCCAAAACAGATCATATATTTCAAATGTGTCGTGTGCGTAACAGATAATAAATGTACAAAAATTGAAAAATGTTTTAGTATATTTGAGAAATATGCTTTTGAAGACGATGGTAAAGTAGCTAAGAAAGAGCAGCGTGGAGTGGCCGCGCGGTTTGAGGCGTCATGTCACGGACTCTGCGGCCCCTCCCGCCGGGGTTCGAGTCCTTTTTCGGGCATGGGTGTGTGTGTGTGTTGTTCTTAGCATCAGTTAGTTTAAGTAGTGTGTAAGTCTAGGGACCCATTACCTAAGCAGTTTGGTCCTCTAGGAATTCACACACATTTGAACATTTTTTTTTTTTATCTGAGAAAAAAGAGGAACCAAGAGAGATAGAGATGGAGGAAGGGAACTAAGAGAAGTACTGTATGTACATGTTACTACCGTCTCGTCCTAAGCAACGCAGACGTATGTACATCTAGAATCAAGATGGCTCTCTACCTGATACTGTAACTACTGGACTGTACTCTATTGTTATTCCCCAGACATTGCAATCGATATTTCTACGTTGAAATACAAGTGTGTCCAATGTGACCAGGAAGTGGGGCCCTTTGGCGGTTTGGCGGCCTTTGTACTATGACATACACACCAGTTCTGAAGCTGTAGGCATTTTATGATCGACACGCACGTCACTTGATATGAACGTGCATAGTAGCCAATACGCTACAGACCATCTACTCTTTGCCCAAACCTCAGTCTGGCTATAACATAATTTCAATGCGGCTTATACTCTCCAGCAAGATGTCTTGTAACAAATGCTTTCAAGCTGCTGAGCTCCGAGAGAACCAAATTTCCACACTTCACTACGTTACTCAATACTGCAATACTGTGATACAAATCTTAAGCAGAGCCGTTATTGTTCTTTTCTCATGTCTTCTACACTGTTAGCCCCTGATGTACTAAAACATAATTCTGGAATCCCAGCGGCTGTGCTGATACCGAATCTCAGTTCTTCTTTCCACTAACGAGGCTACAAAGACTCGTAGGTGAATGACTGTGGGTATTCTAGGTCCTCGTTACATCTCGTCTCCTCGATACAACCCAAGGACGTTTTAACTGTGTGTTTTCCGTCGTTGTCATGATATGTGTCATTTTGCACTCTGTCTTTCAACCAGATAGTCTTGAAGTTCATTGTCTCATTTTCTCCTTGACGGGTATTCAGTCTGTGCGAAAGATCTTCATTTTGCTAAGATGCTAAAATACACTATTTAGCAACCAAAGAACTTCCTGACCGGGTAGGAAACATTATCTGTAGGTGCACTCTCAGACGATGTGTTCCCAAGTGTTGATTGCTCCACATTCGTGGACGTCTTTGGAGCGTTCATGGTGGGTTTCTTTATGTCAACAGTCTTCTGAATAGTTTTGATTTGTTTGATTATCTCTTAACTTCTTTTCCAGTCTTGGGTCTGCCACCCCCTTTATTCCAGAATAGCACTCACACCCAGTGTCATAGATTATTTGATGGATATATTTCAATCTTTTCTCTTATAGTTTTTGCCCTTTACGGCTCCAGCTAGTACCGCGGAAGTTGTCTTGTCACATGTCGTTCCATGCTGCCTCTTCTTCTGTTCAGTGTTTTCGACAAGTTCTTTTCTTCTGCGACTCTGCAGAAGACCTCCGCATTCCTTACCATATCAGTCAGTTTAATTTTCGGAACTTATCAGTAACACCTCATTACAAACGCTTCGATTTTCTTCATTTCTGGGTTTTCAGTGAATCAGTGCTATACAGTGGCGTGCTTCTGACGTAGATGCTAGGAATTTGTTCTTGAAATTATGACTTTTGTTTGGTTTTAGTAGATTTCTTTCAGTGACGAATAATCTCTTCGCGGGTGCGAGTCTGCCTCATACACTACTGCTACATTGATCTTGATAAGGTTATCACTAATCTCATTTCTGTTACTTCTTATTTTGTCTTTCTTTGATTCACTCCCAGTGCATATTCTGTGCTCATCTGGCCATTCCATTAAACAGGACCTTCAATCCTTCGTCACATTCACCGAGGGCAACAATATCATGAACTAATCTTGTCATTAATATCTTTTCACCACTGATTTTAATGCTACTCTTGAAACTTTCTTTTATTCCTGTATTACTTCTTCCCTGTACAGGGCGAACAGTAAGAGAGAACGACTATCTGATCACTTCTCTCCTGGCTTTCCATTCATGCTTCATCCTTGTTCTTACAGTAATTGAATAAAACCTATAATTACCTACAGCCTATTCCCGTTGCTCTTAGACTTTTCCAACATTTTATGTTGCACAACAAATCATCTAGATCGGAAAATCCTTTGAAAGAGCTTAGGTTTTTCGTCAATAATGCCTCCGTTACCAAATGGAATGTTGGAACTACCTTTCTGGTACCTTTATCTTTTGAAAACCATACTTATCATCCAGTGGATCTGGAATTTCCTTTTCCATTCTTCTGTGTATTAATTCCTGCTAGTAATTTAGATGCATGAGCAGTTAAACGTGGACGAAAAACGATTCGACAAAAGGAGAATCTTTTGAAATGTCGTCCTACAGACGAAACCTGAAGATTAGATGGGTAGACTGAATAACTAATGAGCAGGTCTTCGGACTGAAGCTAGGAAGGAAGATTAGATTTTAACTTCCCGTCGACAGCCAGGTCATCAGAGACAGAGCCTTGGTCTGAGGACTACGATAACAACAAGACGATTACATGTAATATAACATGTAGGAAAGCAGTGTCTCGGATACCCCTCCTAATGTGGACGTCTATGGACATTGTGTCAGGACGCAAATTTCGGTCCCTCGTTGGGAGTTCGCCCACTTTGAAGGTATATAATACGAAATTATAACACAGCTCTACAAAATAAATTTTTTTTTATTGCCAGGGAAGTTTGAACGAAAATGGGATATTGTTATGATACTCATTCCGAGTATATTTGTACTTTTTCCAAATTGGCTCTGGTTTTTGAGATATAGGTTATTTGTGGAAATGAGAGTTTCATGTGGATAATATCGACTGCAGGGTCCATATATGGTGTAATGTATTTGCTACCTGTTTTTTAATTAGTGATATTGTACTATCTTTATTAAACAATTGTGCTCAGGGAGTGCATCTGTGTGGTTGAGGATTACATCATGCAAACATCACACTGTCAGCATGTGTTCAGTCCTGTTGTGCGGTGCGTGTGTTGAAGATATTGAGGGTTGTGCAGATTTCAATTCGGCGGTACTCGACATTCATTTGTTGGCCGAGGTAATCCCCGCAACAGCCGATAGGTAGCGTTCAGTGTAAACAAGAAAAATTGCGATGGTCGAAAGTCACACACATGTGCAGTGCAGCTTCAAGGAGATAGAACCTTTTCATCGTGACGTAGCAAATAAGAGGTGAGTATTCATTTCACACAAAACAATTAATGATGTTTGTTGGATGTGATTGACATGCAAATACAAGAAAGTTCTGCATAATATGTAGTATTTGTGCAATTTTGTTTTAGGAAAACATGAGTTCTTCACGCCGTCTTTGCGTGAACCATCCAGATGAGTTCTGCTACATTTGTGGTGAATACGTTCTTCAAAAGAACAGGAAGAATATCACTCCTTTTGTGAAGGAAGCGTATCTGGCATATTTCGGAATTAAACTTGGAGTTCAAGACAAGGCGTGGGCACCCCATAAAGTTTGTAAATGCTGTGTGGAGTGCTTACGGCAGTGGACAAAACGAAAAAGGAAAAGCTTAAACTTCGGAGTGCCTATGGTATGGCGAGAGCAGAAGAACCATACAGATGATTGCTATTTTTGCATTGTTAATGTGAAAGGTTTTAATAGGTTCAAAAAACGAAAGTGGGAATATCCCGATTTGGAGTCAGCAAGAAGACCGGTGGTGCACAGCAACGATGTTCCTGTACCAACCTTCACAACATTACCCACGCTAACATCATCAGATGACGATGTGCACGGCGAGGAATGTACAAGTAGTGGTTCGGAATACGAAGGACGTGAGACACAACCCCAGCAGTTCGACCAGAAGGAGCTCAGTGACTTGATACGAGAACTCAATCTTTCAAAGCAAGCATCAGAACTCTTAGCATCCAGGCTTAAGGAAAAGAACTGTCTTCATCCAAGTGTTAAAATAACAGCTTACCGGACGAGAGAAGAAAACCTTCTTCCATACTTCAACCAAGAAGAGGTTATAGTGTATTGCAGCAATATACCTGGACTTTTACTTGAATTGGGGCTGCCGGAATATAGACCAGAGGACAGGCGTCTCTTCATAGACAGTTCCACTAGAAGTTTAAAATGTGTTCTCCTACACAATGGCAATCGTTACGCATCTATTCCAATTGCCCACTCAACAAAACTTTGTGAAGCATATGCTAACATCAAGATGGTTCTGCAGAAAATTCAGTATATGCAGCACCAGTGGTTGATTTGTGTTGATTTGAAAATGGTGAACTTCTTGCTTGGACAACAAAGTGGATACACAAAGCACCCGTGTTTTATCTGCATGTGGGATAGTAGGGCAAAGCACGAACATTGGAAGCAGAAAACATGGCCTCCAAGGGAACATATGGCTGTTGGTGAAGCAAACATCATTAATGAACCTCTGGTTAGTAGGGACAAGATTTTTCTTCCACCATTACATATTAAGTTAGGACTAATGAAGCAATTCACCAAAGCTTTAGACAGAAATGGTAATTGCTTCACATACATCTGCAATACGTTCCCTGGACTCAGTAGTGAAAAACTTAAGGCAGGAATATTTGATGGTCCTCAAATTCGCAGGCTCATCAACGATACCAATTTTACAAGTGTCATGACTGTCACTGAAGCATCGGCCTGGAACAGTTTTGTCGCTGTTGTAAAATGTTTTTTGGGCAATCATAAAGCTCCCAATTACGAGGAACTGGTCAAAAACATGCTCACTAACTTTCAAAACTTAGGAGCTAACATGAGCATAAAATTGCACTTCCTTCACAGCCACTTGGATCGATTTCCTCGTAATCTAGGTGATTTCAGTGAGGAACAAGGAGAGCGGTTCCATCAAGATATGAAAGGAATAGAGGAAAGATCGATTGACTGGTATTCCTCATGTTCTATTACGTTATTTCCTAAAACAATAATGTTTATTCCAGGCGCACTGCAAAGTTTTGGACGATTCAGGTTGAAAAGTAGTATTCTAATCATAAGCCGATGAGTCACAAATAAACCTTTCTTAATATATAGCTTTTCTATAATGCTAAGAAAACAGAAATCACATTGTTGTGTATACAATTTTGTTTACAAATGTATATATTTAAAAATGTGTATACAGATAAACAGTATACAGGGTGGTCCATTGATAGTGACCGGGCCAAATATCTCACGAAATAAGCACCAAACGAATAAAGTACAAAGAACGGAACTCGCCTAGCTTGAAGGGGGAAACCAGATGGCGCTATGGTTGGCCCGCTAGGTGGCGCTGGCATACGTCAAACGGATATCAACTGCGTTTTTTAAAATAGGAACCCCCATTTTTATTACATATTCGTGTAGTACGTAAAGAAATATAAATGTTTTAGCTAGACAAGTTTAGTTCTTTGTAGTTTTTTCGTTTGACGCTTATTTCGGGAGATATTTGGCCCGGTCACGATCAATGGACCACCCTGTATATGGAAGATAAAGTTAGTGTAATGGTTTCAACACCCCGCTATTGGAGTTAAAACTGTCTGCAAGAGGAAGACAAAAAAAAGGGAACCCCACATTTCCACAACACAGTACAGCATTTTGTTTCTAGCAGTCGGTTTTAATAGAAAACCTGTACACTGCTGTCTAAAAAAATATACAGTCCTTTGAACCGTGCAAACATTAGTATAGATACCTATTGCTCATTAAACTTCTCTGTACTTTGTACCTTAGCGACAAGTTTACTGCCGTCCCAATAGGACTTTTAACCACACACAAGTTCTGTTCAGCCCTCAATGTGTTGCTTACTGTTCCGCGCGGTAACTACACTTATTTACTGAGGACGGAGGTTTGGTTCGTTACATTATGAATGGCGATCCGTAACTGTGGAAAAGTGTGTCTGTTACATTCCAAGAATTACTGCTTCCCACTGCCTTTATGGTCACGGGTTTGCATCTTCAGTGTTCGCACGATTCTCGTTTCAGCTGCTACTGTTCTTTGAGTGAGCCCTCGTTACAGAAATTTAATTTGATTTCTTAGATATTATAAGAGTTCGGTCCCAGACTCCTTCAGTCGTCAGGAGAGTGTGGATCAGGATGCGGTGGTGAGATCCTAGCTGCACTCGAGAGTGCCAAGGAAACAACATTGTCAATGACACATTTATTAGGCGGAAGTACAGGATTGTCTTCCAAAGCGTTGTGCGGTGTAGCACATCATCAGTAGTGGAATGCTGGCGTGCGATCGACTCGCAGAACCACCGCCATCACAGCGGATCGTCGGCTGGCAGCTGTTTCGTCACGGGGCGGCTGCAGGTTCCCCAACTCTGGCAGCCTCCAGCTCCACGGGTCGATGTCCAAAGAGCACTCGTTGACGGAGAAGATTTACTCTCAGGAGTTTGGCCCCAGGTCCACCTGAAGTACCCACCTGTATGTAGGGATTGGTTCTCAGCCCCCGCTTAGGATTCGGTAGCCAGTAACATCGGTGTCTTCCACATTAACGGGATGCTCAGCAGCCACGCCCACTATTCGAAAGTGGATGACGGACAATGTTGAGGTCACGCTGGTCAAGCCTCAGGAGACTTGCAGGTGATGACTGCCTCCACACCCCATCAGTGTCGAATCGAATGTTCGCAGCGGAGCAGCGACAGCCTGGCTAGTGGTTCCATAGAAGATCGAAGATAGCTAAGTATGCCGAGGCCGTCTCGATGGCGTCCCCTCTCACTGGATGCCTGCAGCTGACGCAAAGGCTGAGACTACGCATTGGCCAGTCGGCAATTACCACTCATCAACAGGGCACTTATTAAGAATGGTGTGGTATTTATGTTGGCGCTTCCCGTGCGCTCTGCGAAGGCGGGGATGGCTGTGACATCACGTGTCCTAGTGTTTCCTCGCTATCACTCTCCTAGAGACTTTAGACTTCCGCAACTTCATCTTTCAGAGTCTCTCTTCTACTGGCTTGAAAACTGAATACATAAAGTTGGATTGTATCCAGCCCTTCTTACGAAACTTTGTTTTGTCACCAGTCTGATGGTATCTTTCGGCTTCTACGATGTCATTATGTTTCGCCCGCAGACCATGGCTTCCGCCGTATTGCGATAGTTTTCGTGTTTGACGCCACTCGGTCAGCATTTGCACCTACCTGGCAGGCTACTGGTCATTGACACACACGGTTCGTTTTCTGGGAGCTGCCAGGGTAGACGTGTATGAATTTTTAGTATCTGTGTTGTTTGCGACTGTCATAATTGTCCTAGCTCTCAAAGTGGATCACCATTTAGGGTTACCAGAACAAGCCGGAGTTATTCTAAAGTCACTTGTAAAGAGCAATAATGTTTCAAAAATGAAATTGTTTACTATGTGGTGCAATGACAGCTGGGCATTAAAAATTAACCATTTTTAAAATGTGTGGTCCTTCTAAATATTCAAATTTAAACTGTGACAATAATTTCTTAAATCACTCAGTCAAAATACAAAACTTAACGTTGTTCACAGTTTAAGCGTGAAAGGATCTTATGATATCTTTCAGCGTTCATTTCCTTCGCCGTCGACTTGTAGGTATGTGGCTTTTAATGTTTATACGTGCTGAATGAGATATCAAGCGATGTATCGGCTAAGCTATAGCGTCACCTTGTCTCAGTGCCTGATTATTAACCAAATATATTGGTTTTCAGCTCCATGAATGGTGGTCAATATTATCGGTTTTATGGTCTGTGTATTTGTTGTGAAACTCGTACTTACTCTTCCTCTCCTGGCCTCACAAACGGCAGTCGTTGTTTGGCCTCGTCAAATAGCCTCCTCCACAGTGTTCTGTCTTTGGCATCTTGTTCACTTGTTCGAAATATCTGAAGATCCTTGGGCACGTAGTCTGTCCGTTTTATTTTCGATCTGAGTAAAATCCTTCGCCCTTCGGGTTTCTTTTCCTACACGCCTCTCAATTTTGATCCCTTCTTTCTTCTATAGACGTACCTGGCCAATCTCAGTCTCCTTGTCTTGGCTACCACAGTAGCATATTCTTCCCTGAGCTCACTTGTTTTCTTCTTCGGCATTCACCTCCTCATAAACTGGTCCAAATATCGTCCGCAGGATTTTACTTTCGAAAAACTTTACCTTTCTCTCTATGTACTTATCTGTTCGTATTCTCCATATTTCTGCCCCATACAACGACGTTCGTCTTATTCTGGTCTTGTTTTATACATCCTTAATTTGGTTCCTTTTCCTAAAATTGTGGACGATAGTAGTTTGTTGAACGAATATGATGCTGTGGATGCCACTTTTATCTTTGCTGTTATTTCTTGTTTCTCATCATTTCTGTTACTTACTCCAATCCCCATTTACTTAAACTCTTCTGCTTCGTCACAGACTTGTTCATCAGTGTGTATGGTTTGCCGCCATTTTGTCTCGTAATTTCTTTCCATCCTCATGAATTTCATTTCCTTTTTATTCACCTCTAATCCAACTTCCTTTGCTTCCTCAAATGGCTAATCTGTTTAAGGCAAATGCCACATTGGTTCCTTTCAAGGAATACAACCGAATTCCTTCCCCATTCTTTCTAGTGTGAGCTGCCACAATTTCTATCATTTTTACGCTCAACATTGCCCTGTTCTCCATTCTACTGCTTTTTGTGGCATCTTTGTTAACTGCGTGTATCCTTAACCAACACAGTGTGCCAACAATCACATTCAACATGTTTTTGTTTCTCTTCTTCACTTTTGGCTATAAGGGCAACACTGTCTGTCGAACTTCATAGCAGTACTTCTTTCCTTCTGTTTTTCCACCAGAAATTTTCTTTTTCTCATTTCACTAACTTTTCTTTGAGAACCATAAATTCTCAATAAGCGGAATGAGCCGTGCGTCGTTCGCGCTGGTGCCGTCTCTTATTTTACATCCCGTTTTTTTCGTGTTGACACCTCGTTATGTTATTTTCAATTTCTGTTGTCTTTGAGTTGCTGCTTTGCCTGCCTGTCAGTGGCAGCAGCAGCGGCTATCGATTTAGCCCTCACGTGTTATCTTTGCTGCACTGCTATTACTTCCCGGTTGACGTCTGTCGGGGGGTCAGTTGGAACGTGCCAGGAGGGCAGTTCGGACCTTCCAGTCGTAGAGTTGGAACGCGACACTAGTTCAGTCGGGTTGGAGCGGCAGTGAGGCCTGGATGTCCACAGCTCGCCCGACCGTTGCCGCCAAGCATCACTCGAGCCGGGGACGGTCTTCGTGGATCGTCGGTCGATCGTCCTACTGAACGACGTGAATTGGCCCGCCGATCGTTGGCTGTGTGTGTGTGTGTGTGTGTGTGTGTGTGTGTGTGTATCTACTCCTGATTTGTCTTCGTGATTGCTCAGCCACAGCTGAGTACCGTTCAAGTCTTCGTGCAAGTGTTTGTAAAACTGTGTGTGTAGCTGGTGTCATTTCCACTGACAACTTGTTTTACATGTTGTCTGAAGACTAAGATAAGTCTGGAGACCACAACAACAACAAGATAAATCGTAGGGTCAGTATTGCCTCGCGTGTTCCAGTATTTATACGGAATCCAAACTGATCTTCCCCGAGGTCAACTTCCACCAGTTTTTCAATTCGTCTGTAAAGAATTCGCGTTAGTATATTGCAGCCGTGACGTATTGAACTGATAGTTCGATTATTTTCACAATTTTATCTGAGGATAAAGCTTGGGCCTTCTGCCTGTTGAAAATTTATTGTATAGTTTTAAAGCAGCGGCTTTCAGCAGCTTTAAGCTTTAAGGATCTTACTTATCAAGTGTTAACTTTGGAAAGATAAAGCTGTGGGCTTTCTGCCTGTTGAAAATTTACTGTAGTTGTATTGTTCTTAAAATTATGGGCCTTCAGCCGTTTTAAAATTTTGGATTCTTACTTATCAAGTCTTCAATCACTTGGGCTTAAATAGTATTTAAGGTTAAAAGCTTTGGGCCTTCTGCCTTGGTAAACTGGTTGCAGATTCTTCTTTTAAACAAAGGCTTTCAGCCGTTTTGGAGTAAAGTTTCTTATTGCTCATAAAGCTTGGGCCTTCTGCCTATTAAAAGGTTATTGTATTTATGTTATTTTAAATCTATCGGCCTTCAGCTGCTTTTAAAAAACTTGATCATCCATGCCCTAGGCAGGATTCGAACCTGCGACCGTAACAGTCGCGCGGTTCCAGACTCTAACGCGTAGAACCGCTCGGCTACCACGGCCGGCTTCCTAAATATTGTCACATAGAATTCGGGAATATTGTGCATGTCATGACTCTCTGTGTATTTTATTAGTGTTCTTGGTTTTACGTCAAAGATACGTATTCCAATGCCGGAGGCTCTCTCTTAGTTCAAGAGTGATAAAAATTTGTAGTGTTTTTGCCTATTCTTCCTTCCACCTTCCGAGCGGTTCTAGGTGCTACAGTCTGGAACCGTGACCGCTACGGTCGCTGGTTCGAATCCTGCCTCGGGCATGGATATGTGTGATGTCCTTAGGTTAGTTAGGTTTAAGTAGTTCTAAGTTCTAGGGGACTGATGACCTCAGCAGTTGAGTCCCATAGTGCTCAGAACCATTTGAACCGTTTGAACCATCCACCTTCCTTGTAGTCTATTTTTCTGTCTATAATCTTAATTTTTTCTAAAGGCAAACAAATTTTAAAATTTCTGCGATATCTCGTAATGTTTTATATCTGTTTGGTGCATTGGACAACCAGTAAACGAGGAAGAAATTATTTCTCTCATGTTCCCAGTCATATAGCTAAACTAAAACGTGTGTGTGACGCAGGAATATGCGATATGCCACCATCTGATCGCCGCCCACTACCTCTCAAACTTTTCTGTCTACTCTACTGTCTGTTATTTTGCGCAGCAGCTTACAAGTGAGACAACTGCGTTCCCAGGGCAATTCGGTAGATTGCCGCTTCACTTCAGTCGTGGACCGGACAATGCGGCTTGTGTGCGCTGCTCGGTCTGTCACCATGTCTCGAAGGATTGTTTCAAATTTAAGCTCCCTGTTCTGCACTCATAGGTAGCACACCGCGCCTAGTACACGTCCACCGCGGCGCTCGGCGGCCACAGCACCAAGTTAAGACACCTGAAGACGAGCTTATGAGAGCCCGAAACCGGTCGTGTGGTAATAAAAGATCTTTACAACTGAAGCGATATTTTGAACCTCTGGTATAATGCTCAGCTGCAGATGTTCCTCCAACAGGATTGTTTGTCCTTTTACTGGAACGACTTTCTTGTCTCAGTCGCTTATTGACGGTGAGACTACTGCAGCGCTCCTGGCGACTTGTTTCTGTGTTGAAGCCTGTCACTCACGAGTGAACGTTTTAGTTTGCCAACGGCACATTAACTGTGAAAGTGAGGTTGTGATAGAGACCTTCGTTTCTACAACAAAATCAAAATATTGTGATAGAATGTAGGAACAAGAATGATAATTACAGAAGCAAAATTCATTGTGGATGTTGTTGAGTAAAGTCGTATGGTAAACACACTACAGTCCTGAGACTTGAAAGAACAGGACAACTTTCGTCCAAACATCTGACGGAATAAGAATTTCTTTATTTGAAAAAATATATTGTTACAAATGCCTCGAACAATATTCAGAAGCCGGAAAATGGCGCTTTATAACTTTATCCCTTGTACCTTGGTTACTTCCTGTATCAAATAACAACGAAAATTATCATGCTCGTTGTATAGTTAAGACTTCTTCATCGCTGAAACAATTTTCATTAAAAGCGTATTGTAGGCACCCCGGTGGTCCCGGTCGCCTACGGTGGACTGGAGGCCGAGCGGTGACCTCTCCAGTTGTCAGGTTGCTAGGAAATGACTGTGGACGTGTCAAAAACACCAAAACAAATTATTAATTCATAACACCTTTATTCCTCCTTAATAAAGATTAACATGTCGATCACTGAGCTGAGAGCTACGCAGCGACCCAGTACACATCTAACTGCAAGTCTAACTGCTATCAAAGCTGGCGTGTTTGAAGGAAGCACGAGCGACGTCCTGACGTCATGCTCGTTTGTAATGAACGCATTCGTTCCAATTATACTGCTGATTCATCTGTCGTACTCGCCCCTTAGGTGTTCTTGCGACAGAGTTACGTGTTGTTACGGCAGACTTACGCGAAGTTGCGAAATGAAATACAGCTGACGCTATACCTCCGTCTTACACTCTACGAAAGTCTCCGTCTGACACAAACCCGCGTGCTAAGCAATTCTCTCTCGCCTGTTGTGTATAACCAGGCCATTGCCACTGCGTGATGAGACATTCCGATACATGTGCAGTCCTCTTACCTCTTGGCTAACCTGCTGCCTCTGGCTCTTGGCTTAGGCAACGAAACTTTGATAATATTCCACGTTTCCAACTCTTTACTATTCCGCGACACTACAGTATACATTTACATTCATATTTATGTACAGTGTAGGCTTTTCCTTTGTCCACATTTTGTAAGACGTAAACTCCTGTTAGGTTTCAGATACTTCGTCTCTCCTTCGTAATGTGATACGGAACCGGCTGCTGTGGCCCTGCGGTTCTAGGCACTTCATCCGGAATCGCGCTGCTGAAATGGCCGCAGGTTCTAATCCTGCTTCGGGAATGGATGTGGGTGATGTCCTTAGGTTACTTAGGTTTAAGTAGATCTAAGTCTAGGAGACTAACGACGTCAGATGTTAAGTCCCATAGTGCTCAGAGCCATTTGAACCATTTGAATGTGATGCAAGAAGAAACCAAACAACGAAGTAAAAGTTACGAAGGCACAAAACCCATTACTATGACATTAGTGAGTTCAGCAAGAATAGATTAACTTCCTACGTTAACAGACGAAGCCACAGTCCCACTTTTTAGTGCATGAGCTGTCTACAGCATAATCAAGATTTTTAGAGTTCTACAGTCGGCACATCAACTGATCTTTGACAACCATGATGTACTCGCGAAGCTGTTGCTGGCTGATTTACACGCAAGCACGTGACGCTCACCCATGACAAGTAGTCCAGCAAGTCGCTGTTGTGAAACACACTTTAGACCACATTCAAATTGTCGACTAGTGACAAGAGGGGATCGTGGGTGGAAGAGAGCTCCCTGAACTGGACCCCGGAAGACGAATACTGTAACTGTGCGACTCGTGGCAGTTTGTGCTTTGCGCGCCCGCTACGGTGAGCCAGTGGCCGTGGAAGAACTGCGGCAGGCAGGAGAAGAAACGGCCAGCCTGGGAGGCGCCCCGCAGCGCCGCCTGCTGCCATTTGTCTCCCTTACTGCGCTGTAATGTCTCCCCCCCCCCCCCCACCACCACCTCAACCCCTCACCCCTACCACCGACCTGCTCCACCCTCCTCTGGGCTTCGTGCTGCTCTTTGTCCTCCTTGTTGATTAGCGTCGTTACTGCCAGAGTCCGCTCGCTTAGGGCTAATGAAAGAGTAATGTTTCACTGTCATGACCAGCAGCCGCTGTCTGTAAACAGGGCAGTCTTTGAGGAGATGTACCTGACAGAGTCCAAGATAAACTACGTTGAACTGTGCAATGATTTATACCACCATTATCAGTAGGTCTGTTGGTTAAGTATCTGACTTGTGAGGTGCCGGGGCTACCAGTGTATTTAAAACTAAATTTTTCTAGAATCTTCATATGTAAACGATGCTCTAAGCCCTCCTTTTCTAACTCCGACTTTTTGTGTTGCACATGGATTAAAAAGAGACGTGAACTGACTGTAATCGACCCTGCAAGTGGAGTAGAAAAGAGTTTGGCACCTGCAATAATTTAATTTGGTAGAAATTAATTAAATAAGGGAAAGTTTCATTAACATAGTGAGAAATGACAGGGTTGGTCTACCGATTAACAGAATGAAAGTTCTGTCCAAAATAACAATTTGATTTATTATGAATAAACTCAAAATAATAAACAAAACACATGAAACATTTACAACACATCAAATAGGATCAAATTGGATACTCAAATAAATGCTGTGAAGGTGAAGTTGTCCATAAACTAGATTGTGACATTTATGACGAAGTGGTATGTGGAGCCAATTCCATCCAACTCAAATCTTAAGAGAAACACCCAGCCAACCCAACATTAATTGCTGCTACAGTAGTGACAACTCAGGCAATGAACACCCAAGACAGAACAAAGTTAGAAAAGACGAACAGGCGCGTTCTGCTGAGCTCTGATTATCACCTATCAAAATTCCCTAATCTGCCGGTGCTGCGGACATACATTACCAAGCTGTCTTCTTAACTGCAAGAACACGATCTGGCGTACCAGATGCGATGGCTGGTTGCTTTGACGTCCCGTCGTGGTGATGATAATGTCGCGAGTATAGCCCGAAACAAATTCTCCTACTCTGGTTGTTCCAGACTAAAGACTTCCTAGCAACACAAATACGCCTCTGAGGGAGACGAAGAAGGCCCGCCATACAATCACTGACGGTACAGTGAGTGATTTTAACAAGAGAAGTCACACAGTAACTCCAGTACAGTCAACTTTTTCCAAAACTGCTCAAGACAGACAACATAGGCCGCTTGTACTCAGAACGCTCAATTGCCAACTGTACTCGGAAAGTTACGCTGAAGTAGAAACTTCAGCAACTTCGTCAAACAGTTACAATTAAATAAGAGTATATTAGACAGCTAACGGAAAGCAGGCTGTCCAGAGCAGCGAGAGCTCAGTCTTGTAACTTACCCCGACCGAAAGGCGAGAGCTGACTACCACAAGAGCACCCGTACAAACCGAACACAGAACATTCCCGCCCCCACGACAGTGGCCGTAGTTAAACGTTCCAATCAGCAACTCGAAAACCGGCGAAAAATCCACTCTATTACCGAAGCACTACAATTCCACCAATGGAGATTCTTGGCACCAATTTCTGCGCCGATTTTGCTACGTCATGGAGCTATGCCCAGAGAAAGCCAATCACAGTTACGATTTTGCAGAAAACGTGGGAATTTGCCCTCCAAGACTGCCTGGGAACACAAGTCATTCCCACGCCTCGCTGGTAGCCCGTCAGAAAGTGTTTTCACTAAGTTTCTGTGAAGTAATGGAATCTATAGCCCAGCCGCTCCTTCAGGCCCCTGTGGGCGTGTCGCTCCCGCTCTTATGACAATGTCGGCGTCTGGAAAGCATCCACTCGACTCCCTCACACCCATCGTCTTAACCCTTTCAAGATCAGCTGAACTCGCCTGTCACCGGACCACCCGGGTGACGAGAGACGCTGCGTGGGAAGTCCGCGTGTGAAGGAATAGCAACTTTTCACCGCATGCAATTAGAGAGGAAAATCGAATTACTCAGAGTAGGATAGAAATATGAGAGGGGGGTCATGCCACCTCTCAGACCAACCATCCAATAAGGTTTGCCCTAGATTATAACGTGAAGTTTGTATATTTTACATCACTTATTATTTCTATGACTCAGTGGCATCATGATGCTACTAGCTAGGTGAATGGAAGAAACCTTTCTGCAGAGCTGTGAGCGTAGTTTACTTAGTTAATTTCCAGAGATTTTTTGCAATGAATTACGATTTTTGAATGAGAACATTACTTGTTTCTCCATATGATGTAGCTCTTTCATTTAAACCAAATGTCAATTTAAATCAAATTTGTGTCAACTTTGGGTAGAGAGCTAGAAATATTAAAAATTTTAGGGATGGATGTACGAGAGTGAGCCACATGAAAACCTTAAATTTGTAATAACAAATCGAAATTTTGCGCCGTTATTCTGTAAGTTGGTAAGCGTGCTACAAACAGCATGCAGACTGGCCTGTAGGTGGCAGGATAGTGCAGATGCACACATACCGTCGCAGTATCAGTATAAAGATGGCCGCCCCACTTGCGACTTGCACCAGGGAAGAACAGCGTTCTGTTATTAGGATTTTGCGTAGTGAAGGTGTGAAACCTATTGAAATTCATCGACGAATGAAGGTTCAGTATGGTGATGCATGTTTGTCACAGTAGCAAGTCTACGAAAGGAGTAGGAAGTTCGCAAACGGTGTGAATTCAGTGGAACTCGTCCAGGTCGGGCACAACGAGTTGTGACTCCACAGAACATTGCAGCAGTTGAAGCCATAGTGAAGGAAAACCGCCGACACTGAATGACATTGCAGCATGTTTACAGATTAGTCATGAGTCAGCACATCACATTGTGCATGATGTGCTCCAGTTTCACAAAGTGTCTGCAAGATGGGTGCCACGCAGCTGACTCCTGAAATGAGAGAACGACGTGTTGATGCTTGTGAAGAACTTCTTCGGCACTTTGAATGAGTTGATGGCTTTATTGCAAGAATCGTTACTGGGGAGCCGGCCGTGGTGGCCGATCGGTTCTAGGCACTTCAGTCTGGAAATGCACGACCGCTACTGCCGCAGGTTCGAATCCCGCCTCGGGCATGGATGTCTGTGATGTCCTTAGGTTAGTTAGGTTTAAGTAGTTCGGACTAATGACCTCAGATGTTAAGTCCCGTAGTGCTCAGAGCCATTTGAACTAATTCGTTACTGGGGACGAAACTTGGCTTCACTTCCACCAACCGCAAACGAAGAGAGCGAGCAAGAAATGGCACCATTCCTCATCACCAAGCGATTTCCACATGTTTGGACTACTCAAAGACGCAATGGGAGGAAAGAAGTTCCGTTCTGATAAAGAGGTACGCTATGCAGTGCATGAGTGGTTGCGTGGACTACCAAAAGAATTTTTTCTAAAGGAATTTATGCACTTTGTAAGCGGTGGAGCGTGGGAGAGATTATGTTGAAAAGTGATACAGCTTTGCACCACTTCTGCACAATAAATAATGTTTTAAAGAAGTATTTAAGGTTTTCATTTGACTCATCCTCAAAGTATATAACTGGGTGTGCTAAAATGGATTTACTGGCCGCGGAATGTAGATTTAAGTGAGGAATTCAAAAGAGCTTTGCGATGAACTTCAGGTAGTAATAGAGGATACACTGCTCAAAAATCACAAAACAGTGATATTTACTTGGGGAAGGCCTGAAACAGGGAAAGATTGCAGCTGGATTACACAATGTGAGACGGAGCTCACACTGGGTGTTCTAGAAACAGTTTGATGCGTTGTAGAGGGTGTCTTGAGGAACAAATCGGGGACAAGAAACCACGTCTAGAAACGTCATCCAATGACGCTACAGGAAGTCGAATTTATGGGCACTGGCGCCTGTCACTAAGCCGCTCCTTCAGCAGCCAAAGTGACTTTGTAAGCTGACTGCTCGTAGGCGGAACGTCTCTTAATACTGTTTGTTATTCAATTTGTTTTCCTTCTATATTCCGGAAAACAATGGAGATTTTATGGGTTTGCTGGAGCTGGTCGGTGTGGTCGAGCGGTTCTAGGCGCTTTAGTCTGGAACTGCAAGACCGCCGTGGTCCCAGGTTCGAATCCTGCCCCAGGCATGGATGTGTGTGATAGGTTGGTTAGGTTTAAGTAGTTCTAAGTTCTAAGGGACTGATGACCTCAGATGTGAAGTCCCATAGTGCTCAGAGCAATTGGAACCATTTTTTTTAGGTTTCCAGAGAATAATAAACTTCAGATGGAAACCTGTGTCCAAAACCGTCATCCACTGAGCAACAGAGCATGGCATTAGTAGGAAGCAAGGCCTTTCTACGCAGCAGCTATCTCCATCTTATCCCCTTGCGATCGTGGCAGCCAGTCGCGATCGCTGAAACACAAACAACCTTTCGTCTGCGTCCAGAGTCACGTTTGCTGGCGAACGGGTAGCCTAGTGGCAGGCGCTGGTGCCTAAGGCTCCGACGCTCAGTAGTCTTGTTGGATGACAATTCCAGACATGGATTCCTATCTTTGATTTGATCTTCAAAACACTACCTAAAGCCTCTCAGAGCTTGTTGCAACATTTCTGGGGCACGCTGTATAACCAGATATTGACTGTAAGACATGCTCAGGGGCAAATAAAGACGCAGATGGAGAAGAGTAGACTGATGTTTTATCAAAGAAGAATGGGATACTGGAGTGCTGAGAAATAACCTGGTGCGTTTGAATTTGTCAGAGGCTGTAGCTATTGCGATAATAAGTACCACAGAGGGAGGCGAGGTGACTTGAAGAGGACTGGACATTTCTAACGAGGATAGTCACAGAATTTGGACGAAAAATTATAGGTACAAGGAAGGTAGCTGTGAAAAAAACTTGGGCAACAGAAGACATTAGTTGATCGACATAAGAAGCAATACAACAATATGTCTGTTAGGAATGAAATGAATGGAAAAACTCCAGGGCAAAATGGCTGCACGAGAAATATTCCTACGAAGAAATCGAAACAATAAATGATTGTCAGTGGCACTGATTTATCACATAGAAAATTCAAAACCAACCTTTGGTAATGTTAAAAGCAAGTTCAGTATCTACATATCTACATTCATACTCCGCAAGCCACCATACGGTGCTTAGCGGAAGATACCCAGTACCACCACTAGTCAATTATTTTTCTGTTCCACTCGCAAATAAAGTGAGGGGAAAACGAGTATCTACTGTATGTGCCTCTATACGAGCATTAATTTCTCATACCTCATCTTCGTGGTCCTTATGCAAAATGTATGTTGTCGGTAGCAGAATCGTTCTGCAGTCAGCTTCAAATAGCAAATGCCAGTCCTTTAAATCTCTAAACATCGCCTTTCCTCCAGGGATTTCCATTTTAGTTCCAGAAGCATCTTCGTAATACGTGCATGTTGTTCGAACCTACCTGTAGCAAATCTAGCAGTCAGTGTCTCAACTGCTTCAATGTCTTCGTGTAATCCGAACTGGTGCGGATTCCAAACACTCCAGCAGTACTCAACTATAGTGTGTGCTAGCGTCCCACACATATGAACCACACTTTCCCAAACTTCTCCCAATAAACAGAAGTCGACCACTCGCCTTCCCTACCACAATTCTCACATGCTCGTTCCATTTTATGCCGCTCTGCTACGTTACGTGCAGATGTTTAAGCAACGTCACCATATCAAGCAGAACACTACTAATGCTGTATCTGATCATTACGGATTTGTTTTCCCTACTAATTCGCGTTCACTTACATTTTTCTACACCTAGAGCTGGCTGCCATTTATCACACCAACCATAAATTTGGTCCAAGTCCTCTTGTATACTCCTGCAGTCATTCAGCTTCGACACCTTCTCGTACCCTTCAGCGTCGTCAGCAAACAACCGCACACTGCTGCTCACCCTGTCCGCCATATCATTTAAGTATACAGAAAATGGTAGTTGTACTGTCACACTTTCCTGAGACGCTTCTGACGATAACCTTGTTTCTGATGATCGCTTGCCGTCGAGTACAGCGTTCTGGGTTCTATTACCTAAGAAGTTTTCCAGCCAATAACATATTGGGAAACCTATTCCATATGTTCGTACCTTCGTTAACAATTTGCAGTGGGGCCTGTGTCAAATGCTTTTCGGAAACGCAAATATATGGAATCTGCCTGTTGCCATGCATCCATAGTTGGCAATATATTATATGGTAAAAGGGCATGCTGGTTTTCTCACGGGCAATGCTTTCTAAAACCGTATTTTTTCGTGGCCAGCAGCTTTTCGGTCTCAAGAAAATTTATGGTACTCGAACTCGGTATATGTTTGAGAATTCTGCAGCAAACCGATGTTAGGGATATTGATCTGTAATTTTGTGGGTCCGTTTTATTTTCCTCTGTTATACAGACTGTCTGATGTGACGTGATAGAAGAAGAAGTGGGACTCGATTTGGAAGAAATGGGGAATCTAGTATTAGATTAAAATTTAAAAGAGCTTTGGAAGATTTGGCTTCAAATAAGGCGGAGGTGGGAGGGGGGGGGGGGGGGACAACGACAACCAGACGACTATTCAAGTTAGTAACTAGAATCTATAAAACTAGAGGTTTCCCATCAGCCTTTCGAAAAAATATTATTTACAGGGTACCGAAAATAGGAAAGGCAGATACGTGTGACAGGTGTCACACAATCAGATTAACAGACTGTACATCCAAGCTGCTAAGAAGGCTAATACACACAAAATAGAAAAGAAAATAGAGGATGGGTCAGATGACGATCAGTTTGGCTTTCTGAAAGGTAAAGACAGCAGAGAGGCGGTTCTGACGTTGCACTTGACAATGGAACCAAGAATTAAGTAAAACGAAGATACGTTCTGAAAGGTGCCTGTCTGCGTAGCCCTTTTATTTCCTCACAACATACTTTGTTTTATTTTTCTTAATCGTATTGCTTATATTTCATATACTCTGTGAGGGCTAGCTCTAACCATTTTCATTCTCTCGCAACAAGCTCTTTAGTAAACTCTTTCCTTGATCATTGGGACAAACTTAGTCTTTGACAAATCGGTTTTCTCTCGATCAGTGGGATAATAATATTCGCTGCCATGTCTTGGGGTATGTGATTCTTCTGCTTTTAAAGTAGTACACCATTATTCTTGGTCAATCGTTGTTCAAGTTTGATATGGGAAAGGCGAAGCAACACTTTGTGCTGTTTTCTGGTATTCAGAAGGAATGTGCCTTTGTCTGGTAGAGGTTCACATTGTTGAACCGACATAACAATGAATAGGGACTCAGGTGAGACAAATTCAGTTTATTTACTTTGAAGAAGGTTAGTTCTTCATGGCACGATCCCTTTCAAATAGATACCACATCACGGGCTTCCACTAAGTAAGAATCACTCACTGATTGCTATTACAAGTTGTTGGAAGCTCGTTCTTGCATCACATATTGCTTTATTTCTTTATTTAATTCCGTACTTCTCTGCTTTAGTACTTCATGGCACTTTTAGTGTAGGAATGAAATCATGCAAGTGGGTATCACATCAGGTGCTTCGACTAAGTAGTAAGCACTCACAAGCTGCTATTACAAATCGTTGGAAGCTCGTTATTGCATCACATATTGCTTTATTTAATTCCGTCTTTCCCTAAATTTAAGGATGTTAACATCTCCTGAAGTGCAAGGATTAGATTTTTTTCGAAATCAGTCAAGTGTTTCACACGATGTCGTTTTGGTTTGTAAACTCTTGAAATTCTAGGTTGAAATACCCCTACAGGATTGTAACGTTTTCTCTTGTATTCATTGATAGTATACTGCTTGTTAAATTCACTTCTCACGACTTTATTTTACCGAGAACCATATCGCTCCTTGCATTTAATCTACTTGAAAGTGCCACGCTTGCTGGTTACCATCTTATCGTCTTATGTAATTAATCGAATGAGTCAAAGTCATTTCTGGAAGTAGATGTTCGATTATGGAACTGTGACTGAAAAATTACAGTAATGATCAGAAATTCTCAGCGTGTTGATTAGGTTTCAGTTGCTGACATAAGGTAAATTGTCTGCTGGAATGTGTTCAAATGTGTGTGAATTCCTAAGGGACCAAACAGCTGAGGTCATCGGTCCATAGACTTACACAGTACTTAAACTGACTTACGCTAAGAACAACACACACATCAATGCCCGAGGGAGGACTCGAACCCCGGTGAGAGGGGCCGAAAAATCCGTGACATGGCGCCTCAAACCGCGAGGTCACTCCACGCTGGCGTCTGCTGGACTGTTGATTGCTCCTACGAGACATTGTGTTGCATCGTCACACTTATATAGTACCATGTAGTGTACACATGCAATTAGGATTTTAAATGATCTTTCTTCTAATTTCGTATACCCTACATTCTGAAGCTGTATGTACACAAACTAGGAGACGGCCTCATTGCGCAGCTGGACGGTGGAAGCGGAAGGTTTAAACATGTTTAAAGTAACCTGTGACATTCATGAAGTAGTAGTTTATGAAAGTGTGTGTTACATGACTATTTTACATTTAATTTACTAGTGTGACAGTATTACTAGAATTTTTTCCTCCTGTGCATTAGAAATACACGTTCTAGGACTTATTTTCATTAATTATGGGAGTAGTCTTATGTTTCTTCACACAGACGCATACATTTCACTTCATATGATATGCCGACATAGAAAAACCGTTTGACGAAACTAAAGTTGCAAGATTTTCTAAATTCTGAGAAAGATACTATGAAGCTATTGGAAAATATGCAATATCTACAAGAACCGAGATGGAGGAATAAATATGGAAGAATAAGAATCAAGTGCTAAGATTAAAAAGCGTTACGACATCGAAGAAGCAATGATGGAATTTAAGAAAGCTAATGAGGTATGATTGAAATAGAGGTAAAAGGATAGCAATGATACGATTCGTTGAAAGTGGGGGAGAACTGTATGATCTGTTAAATGAAATGATATAATGAGTATACACTATGGATTGAAAGTAAATCGAAGAAAGACATAAATAATGAGGAGTAGCAGGAACGAGATAAGCGATAAACTTCACATCAAAAATGGTGACCACGAAGTTGAGGATCTTTGCTACCTTAACACATAACACGTGACGGACGATGCAAAGAGGACATAAAAACAGACTAAGAGAGGAAAGGAGGGCAATCCTGGCCAACACAAGTCTACTAGTACCAATCGTAGGCCTTAAATTGAAGAAGAAATTTCTAAGAGTGTACGTTTGGAGCACAGCATTGTATGGTATTATTCATTAACCAACATTTTAAACATCAAGTAGCGTGACCTGACAACCATCGCGACTCAAATGTGGTAAAGTGTTTATACGGCGAGAAATTCGGGCTGTGGAAGCTAAAATCCAGCTACTGAAACTACATTTTCGTATTAGCTAGTGCCATGTTTACATGATGCGGAAAATCGGTTTACAGGAAACTGGATTTGGGAGTCCAGACAACGCAGTGAATGCGAAATTATAAACTGAAAGCGTCACTACCTATATTACGGAGCGACTAACCCTGTGTACGGTTAGTCAATTGTCCGTTGCAAGTTGTCTATCTGATGGCTTTCAGGATGGCAAAAATAATCTGTTTTTCAATATTTCCATTATAATTGACCGAATTTAAAAATTTAAAATGTTTCATGGCCTAATAATTAAGAAATATAATCTTATGTTAACGATTTAACGCAGTAAGTCAATTATTATGTTAAGGAACTGTGTAACACGTCTTGATGCGGAGTAACTCACGGAGCGCAAATACCCAGACTACATTCTTTCATAATTTGAGAATGAGAGCATTGAGCGACTTACAACCAACTTTATACCTAATTTCGAACCTTAAAGAAACTTTTTCTCGCTGACACCCACTGCAAAATAATGAATGGAAGTAAGCTTATTGGTCACTATATTTCCACTGCTCATGTTGTAAAAATTCACCACCAGGCATGACGCTTTAATTCGTTACTTCTTTATTGCTAATTCTCTTCACATCTTGTAGGCAATATTCACATGTACCACTGGATCTGCATACAAAATTATGTGTTCGTTCGACAGCTAGTTCAGGAAATAGGGCATCATGAAACAGATGAATGAAAGCCTAGTTTGTGCTTTAAAAAGTCGCAAGTTACCCTGGCCACACTCATCCAGTGTTTGATAAAGAGACAACTTTAAACATTATTTGAAACGTGTCCTACATTTTTCATTGCGTACATGCAATACGCGAACGTTAGCCTATTTTCACGGAAATCAGAAGTATGAAATTGGTTTATGTGTGGATGTTGGTTTCTTTAAAGTATCGGAGGTTTACTTCTGTATCTCTAGCTTGAGACGAATGGTCAGGTAGGCAGTGCCACTGACTTCGAATTCTGGTTTTGGCCTCAACGATACACTCCCTTGACAGTACACAAGAACAGACGCTTGCAAGTTTGTTGCGTTTAATGCTACGGTGAATGAAGCGGAAATATTCATTTCGGCTGTTAACGATGATCAAACTTTTGCAGAAGCATGCCGAAAATGTTTCAATGAAATACGGCCCGCTCATAACTGTGACTGGAGATGCCGGTTGGAGCTACTCCGCTACGTCAGCAGTGTTTCGAGCTTGTTTGAGAACCAAAACCACACGATTGCAGTAAGTATTTCTGGGTAACACAGTTATCTTCTAGCTGAAACGAAAATCTGAGCAGTAGATGACGCTGCAATCATCGGATTATGTGCACCAACAGACGCGCTGCACACAGCTGTTCCTCAGTTCGCCTTCAAGACGCCTAGCATGGCGGTCTGCATGAAGCATCGTGCGCTGCTGGTAAATCTCCTTCATAAGGTGGCAGTGTGCCAGTAGCCCTGCAAAAGTTCCGGACACTTAAGAGTATGACAATGCCTTGGTCCTGTATCTACTGAGGATCTGGAGAAAATGATTACAAAATTCGAAAAGACGGGTTCTTTTGGAGTGTAATGCGGCGGAGGGAGGAGAGCAATTGATTCGATGTCCTACGGAGACGCGGCCACAGCAGTGAAAGAGGGGTCGAGAGCTGGTGTGCAAACATGCACTTGACGGGGAATTGCCCGAACATTGGACGTGCGTGCGAGCACAGTGCATAAAACTGTGCGAGACATCCGGTATTGCTGTCACATATAATTACCCATGCGCAGGAGTTGCTTTGTAATGACCTGTCAGCAAGACAGACGTTCGCTCTAGAATTTCTTGGTCGGATGGAAGCGGACAGTGAATGGCCGTGGAACATTATGTGGCCACACAATTTCCAAGGAAAGGTTAGTACGCAGAATTTAAGAATACGGGCAATGGAAAATCCCCAAACACATCAACCGATTCCACTTCATTCTGGGTAGATGACTGGTGCGGAACATAGGACCGTAGTTTTTCGAGCGCATGGGTCCCACGGGTCCCGTTCCTTGTACAGTCACTGGTAGACGTTGTGAGACTCTTTTGCACACCAACGTCATTCCAACCCTCTAATAGCGTGGATGTGTGAGTACGATCATTTTTATGCAAGACGGCGCTTCTCTGCACAGCCAGTGAAGAGGCTGCCACAGAGGCATTCCGAAAATGGCAGAACTACGAGTCGTAATTTCCCTACAGCTCGGCCCTACAGATCAGTTGATCCTATTTTTATGTATATTGACTGAAGCGGTGGGTGAAAAATTGTACCTGCGTCTCCTGTTTACTAGTCAGGTGCGTTAGCCACTAAACCACCGCCGCGCGGAGTGGCCGCGCGGTTTGAGGCGCCATGTCACGGATTGCGCGGCCCCACCCGCCGGAATTTCGAGTCCTCCCTCGGGCATCGGTGTGTGTTTTGTTGTTAGCATAACTAGTGTGTAAGTCTAAGGACTGATGACTTCAGCACTTTGGTCCCTTAGGAATTGACACATATTTGAACATTTTGAACACTAACCCAACATGGCACAGCGGTTTGCACAACTGCACGGATCACACTGTAATCAAATTTTAACGGCCGTCTCAGTATGTTTTAAATTCCTCCTCACACAAGAACAGAATTGTCGAAGCCCTCCGTCTTCTGCAATAGCATATACATGAAAATCATATCATTATGAGACCCGTAGTGTGTGACTTCTAGCTGTGAATTGGTGAAGTTCGGTGGCAGGACGAACAAGACTTTTGGTCAGGTGAATACAGGGTTATAAATACAAAATCTAATAGGTGTAATGCAGGAGTAGGTTTAATAATGAATAAAAAAACAGGTGCGCGGGTAAGCTACTACAAACAGCATAGTGAACACATTATTGTGGCCAAGGTAGACACGAAGCCCACGCCTACTACAGTAGTACAAGTTTATATGCGAACTAGCTCTGCAGATTATGAAGAATTTGATGAAATGTATGATGAGATAAAAGAAATTATTCAGATAGTGAAGGGTGACGAAAATTTAATAATCATGGGTGACTGGAATTCGATAGTAGGAAAAGGAAGAGAAGGAAACGTAGTAGGTGAATATCGATTGGGGGTAAGAAAAGAAAGAGGAAGCCGCCTGGTATAATTTTGCACAGAGCATAACTTAATCATAGCTAACACTTGGTTCAAGAATCATGAAAGAAGGCTGTATACATTGAAGAAGCCTGGAGATACTGACAGGTTTCAGATAGATTATATAATGGTAAAACAGAGATTTAGGAACCAGGTTTTAAATTGTAAGACATTTCCAAGAGGCAGATGTGGACTCTGACCACAATCTATTGGTTATGAACTGTAGATTAAAACTGAAGAAACTGCTAAAAGGTGGGAATTTAAGGAGATGGGACCTGGATAAACTGAAAGAACCAGAGGTTGTAGAGAGTTTCAGGGAGAGCATTAGGCAACAAATGACAAGAATGGGGAAAAGAAATACGGTAGAAGAAGAATGGGTAGCTCTGAGGGATGAAGTAGTGAAGGCAGCAGAGGATCAAGAAGGTAAAAAGACGAGGGCTAGTAGAAATCCTTGGGTAACAGAAGAAATATTGAATTTAATTGATGAAAGGAGAAAATATAAAAATGCAGTAAATGAAGCAGGCAAAAAGGAATACAAACGCCTCAAAAATGAGATCGACAGGAAGTGCAGAATGGATAAGCAGGGATGGCTGGAGGACAAATGTAAGGATGTAGAGGCTTAGCTCACTAGGGGTAAGGTAAATACTGCCTACAGGAAAATTAAAGAGACCTGTGGAGAAAAGAGAACCACCTGTATGAATATCAAGAGCTCAGATGGAAACCCAGTTCTAACCAAAGAGAGAAAGCAGGAAGGTGGAACGAATACTGCGTGAAGAGTTTGACAAAGCACTGAAAGACCTGAGTCGAAACAAGGCCCCGGGAGTGGACAACATTCCATTAAAACTTGGGAGAGCCAGTCCTGACAAAACTCTACCATCTGGTGAGCAAGATGTATGAGACAGGCGAAATACCCTCAGACTTCAAGAAGAATATAATAATTCGAATCCCAAAGAAAGTAGGTATTGGCAGATGTGAAAGTTACCGAACTATCAGTTTAATAAGTCACAGCTGCAAAATACTAACGCGAATTCTATACAGACGAATGGAAAACTGGTAGAAGCCGACCTCGGGGAAGATCAGTTTGGATTCCGTAGAAATATTGAAACACGTGAGGCAATACTGACCCTACGACTTACCTTAGAACATACATTAAGGATAGGCAAACTCACGTTTCTAGCATTTGTAGACTTAGAGAAAGCTTTTGACAATGTTGACTGGAATACGCCCTTTCAAATTCTGATGTGTCAGGGGTAAAATACAGGGGGCGAAAGGCTATTTACAATTTGTGCAAAAACCAGATGGCAGCTATAAGAGTCGAGGGGCATGAAAGGGAAGCAGTGGTTGAGAAGCGAGTGAGACAGGGTTGTAGCCTATTCCCGATGTTATTCAATCTATATACTGAGCAAGCACTAAAGGAAACAAAAGAAAAATTCGGAGTAGGAACTAAAATCCATGGAGAAGAAACAAAAACGTTGAGGTTCGCGGATGTCATTGTAATTCTGTCAGAGACAATAAAGGACTTTGAAGAGGAGTTGAACGGAATGGACTGTGTCTTGAAAGGAAGATATAAGATGAACATCAACAAAAGCAAAACGAGGATAATGGAATGTAGTGTTATTAAGTCGGGTGATTCTGAGGGAATTAGATTAGGAAATGAGACACTTGAAGTAGTAAAGGAGTTTTGCTATTTGGTGAGCAAAATAACCGATGATGGACGAAGTAGAGAGGATGTGATATATAGACTGGCAATGCCAAGGAATAGTTTCTGAAGAAGAGGAATTTGTTAACATCGAGTGTAGATTTGAGCGTCAGGAAGAGCATTAGGCAACAAATGACAAGAATGGGGAAAAGTGTAGCCATGTATGGAAGTGAAACATGGACGATAAATAGTTTGGACAAAAATAGAAGCTTTTGAAATGTGGTGCTACAGAAGAATGCTGAAGATTAGATGGGTAGATCACATAACTAATGAGGAGGTATTGAATAGAATTGAGGAGAAGAGGAGTTTGTGGCACAACTTGACTAGACGAAGGGATTGGATGGTAGGACATGTTCTGAGGCATCAAGGGATCACCAATTTAGTATTAGAGGGCAGTGTGGAGGGTAACAATCGTAGAGGGAGACCAAGACATGAATACACTAAGCATATTCAGAAGGATGTAGGTTGCAGTAGGTACTGGGAGATGAAAAAGCTTGCACAGGTTAGACTATCATGGAGAGCTGCATCAAACGAGTCTCAGTACTGAACACCACAACAACAAGAACTTGAGCTGGAGCCGTATTGTAAGAAAACATTTGAGAAATATGTTGTCAGCACACTGCTCTCCTGCTGTTACCTTCGATTTTCACTCTCTATCAAATCGATTGTCAACTTTCACTACTGGACGTCGAACCAGTGAGCTCTATGTGGCGATTGCAAACGCTGGAAGCCAATTTGGAGAACTTCATGTAACAGCGTACTCTGATTTTAATTAATTTTCTTTTAAATATCTTAAGCCTTATACATTTTTATGCTAGAGGAGGAGAGTAGTGTGTCGTATGTAAAATGCCCATACGGACCGTTTCCATGTTACGCGGGGAAACACGAGAATCATGGTCCATATAGATGCGATGAAAAATGTGGCCATGTGTTTGATATGTTGTATAAAAATATGAGATTTTTTCTTCATAATAAGCGAATGTATCAAAATTTGTTCTGCTTACAAATTTTGTGCAATAAGGTTAGTTATTAAGTAATTGTGTTTGCGGTAATATTAGTTTTAGGGCAACAATGATGATAACCAGTAGAGGAGTTCTGCTACAAACTGGATAAATCATTTTGGAAGTATAGTCATTATTTGCTTATTCTCACGAAAGGCAAGGAGCTGCATTCGTTTATCGATCCACCACACAGTTGTAACCCCTTTTGGAGTTTCACAGGAGCGTGTCCACCACTCCTGTTGGAAAGACGATTTCTAGTATCAAACCAAAGGTTGTGACAGAACCTTCTTCGAAGATTGTTAGTCTGGCGAGGTGTGCTAAGTACGTTCTGCAGAGCTTGCAACGTAGGACAGAAGACCTGGTGGAGTTGACGCAGCGATTGCCTTTGGATCAACTCTAAATGCATGATTCTTGCTATGATTCCGGATCCAACAAGCGTTTCACAGAAGCTGGATTAGGCTCTGTCGTATTAGACAGAGGGTAATTCAGCTATTCACTAATTTCCAGGATTCTAGAAGGCGACGCCAGCAATTGTATGGTTTACCAAATTATACAATAAAAAATTGCAAAAATCCGTCGCAGTAATAATATTAATATTCTTTACTGACGACTTGTTTCGAGCCCTAAGCTCATTATCAAATCATCCACTATGCCATGCAGTACCATCCATTACGACAGCCTCATGACCGTTCGTTATAGTTAAACACATCATTGTAAACTAGTGCAGGACTGAATTTCATTCACCTCACAATAGGGGAATGAAATTCAGTCCAGCACTACTTTACAATGATGCGTTTAACTAAAATGAACAGTCATGTGGCTGTCGTAATGGATGGTATTGCATAGCTTAGTGGATAATTTGATAATGTGTGTATCAACAGTCATCAACAGCCGTAAAGAAAGAAAATTAATATTGCAACTTCGACGGTTTTTTTGCGGTTTATCGCATCACTTTGCAACCTATTTATCCTCGACATCCTTTCTTCCAGCAACGGTAGTTCAGAAAGCAACGGAAGAGAGGACCTGATTAGGTTGAAAAGCTAATAGGGGAAGTGAGAGAGGTCGTTAGTCGCACCCAGACAGCTCACTCATTAGGATCATTGTCCAGTAATAGCAAGAGTCTGGGCAGGGCCGGCTTACGGGCCGAGTGACACAATTTGCGGCTTGGGGGGGTCAGGCTGAGAGGCGTGCAACATCTAAGATTTCTACGCAACTGCATCTATACTCTGCAAACCACTGTGAACTTCTTGAAACATAGTACGTGCCGTTCTACCTGCTGTGCTGTATCTTCCTGTTCCACTCACGGATGACGCGTAAGATGAAATATTGCTTACATGAGTCTGTGTGTGCTATAATTAACGAACTCTTGCTCTTACAATCCCTTTGGGAGGAATAAATAGGGACAGTTGTGCAGTCTATTAGCAGAGTCTTCACTCAAAGCCAGTTCTTGAAATTTGCTTAAGTAGGCTTTCTCGGGATTATTTACATCTGCCAGTTCAGTTTCTTCAGCATCTCCGTGACCTTCTACCATGGGTCAAACAAACCTGTGACCATTCCGTGTTGTCCTTCCCTCGTTTTTCTTTCTTTGTCATCAGTCCTCTGTCCTGTACCAACCTCTTAATCTCAGACTAGCACTTGCAACCTACGTTCTCAATTATTTGTTGGATGTATTCTAATCTCTGTCTCTGTCATCTCAGAGTAGCACTTGCAACCTCCGTCCCCAATTATTTGCTGGATGTATTCTAATCTCTGTCTTCCTCTACAGTTTTTGCCCTCCACAGCTCTCTCTAGTACCATGGAAGTCATTCCCTGATTTCTTATCAGATGTCCTATCATCCTTTTCCTTGTCAGTGTTTTCCACATATTCCTTTCTCCTCCGATTCTGCGCAGAACCTCCTCATTCATTACGTTATCAGTCCACCTAATTTTCAGCATTCGCCTGTACCACCACATCTCAAATCCTTCGATTCTTTTCCGTTCTGGTTTTTCCAGAGTCCATGTTGCAATAACATACTGTGCTGTGCTTCTTCCTCAAATTAAGTCATGTTGTTGATACTAGTAGACTTCTCCTGGCAAGGAATTCGCTTTCTGCTCTTTCCACCAATCCCCTCTCTGCTCTGCATTTAACAATGGAATTCCCGTTTCACACTTAATGTTACCACCATCTCTTGTTATGTCGGCGAAGGCTCTTTTGGCTCTCCTGCATGCTAAATCAGTCCTTCTCAGCCCTTTTCTGTATACGTTCGATATTTCGTGTTAGTCCTATTTGGTACTGGCCTCACACACTTGAGCAATATGCTTGAATGGTTCCCAGGACTGATTTTTGACTGCATTTCCCCAGTATTTTATCAAAAAATCGAACTTACCACCTGCTTCATCCACGAGCCTATGTGATCATTCCATTTCATATCCCTAATAAGTGTTGCATTCAGTTATTTGTGTGAGCTAGCTGATTCCAACTGTGACTCACTCATATTATACTCTTAGGGTACGACATTTTTTTCGGTATGTAAACAAAATTTTACATTTTTGAACATTTGAAGCAAGATAACAGTCTTTTGCACGACTTTGAAATCTTATCAACATCAGACACTATTTATGAAGCTTCTTTCAGACAGTACATCATTACAGATAACTGAATCGTCTGCAAAATGTCTGAGGTTACCATTAATATTGTCCATAATGTCACTAATATGAAACATGAACAGCAAGGGCCACAACACGCTTCCCTGAAGCACACCCGAAGTTACTTCTTCATCTGACGATAAGATAACAAATGTTCAACTCAGTCACAAATTTCGCTTGATGCCCCGTAGGACTGTCCTTTTGACAATAAGCCTTGAATTGGAACTGAGTCAAATGCTTTTCGGAAATGAAGAAACACTGCATTTTCCTGACTGCTGTGATCCAAAGCTTCCAGTACGTCGTGTGTGAAAAGTATGAGTTGGGTTTCGCACGATCGATGTTTTCGAATCCAAGCTGATTTACATAGCGGACGTCAAACTGTTCGAGGTAACTCATTGTGTTTGAGCTCAGAAGAAATTCTAAAATTCTACAACAAATAGTTGTTAAGGATATTGGACGGTGTGATGTTTGAAGCTTTCCCGGCGTACTGATTGTTCCATAAAAACACGGGAGAACTGCCGGATATCAGTTTTTTTTTTTTTTTTTTTTTTTTTTTGAAGAATGGCTTTTCACCTAGGCAAGTGAACAGAGTGATGAAGACCTATAAACGACGGAACAAGGAAGAGGAAGAGGCCTTCAGGTCGACTGTTTATCTACCATTTATTGGGAATATTTCTTCACAGATAGGCAGATAACTGAGAAAATCTTTCGCCCTCCTTCCAGAAATTCGTCACTGGTGGGATCCGTTAAAGACGACCTGGGCCTTCGTAAACCAGGTGTTTACAAAATTCCGTGTGAATGCGGCAAATCATATATAGGGCAAACAACACGAACTGTGCAGGAACGCATACTCGCCTTCTCCAACCCAACAAATCCGCAATCGCCGAACATTGTTTTTCCACAGACCATTGCATGAATTACAACGACACAAAAATTTTGGCCCATACATGACACTTTTGGAGCTCGAGACTCTCATCAATCGAGATAGCGGTTATCAGCTGAACTCTGCTTGGAATCCTGTTGTAGAGAAACTTCGTAGTCGACGTAGTTATCTGCATAAAGATGGAAATCGACCTGACACCGATACGCCAGGCTTTCACAGTGGAGGGCGCGAGGCGCAGCGCACGGAGCCGTTACGACCGCGCGCGCTGAGCAGCGCATGCGCAATGTCACCTCAGAAGGCTTTAAATAGCGGAGCTCAGCGCGTACTCGCCAGTACTACTACAGTGGCACTCACCTGAAGATGGCCAGAAGGCTCTGCGCCGAAATATCGTGGCAGGACGTTACTGATATCCGGCAGTTCTCCCGTGTTTTTATGGAACATATTGGACGGTAATTTTGTGGATGACCTCTTGTAAATGGGTAAATGGGGAACGACCCTGTTCTTTCTTCCAACTCCTGGGCATTGGTTTTTCTTTTTTGAGGTATCTACGATAGATTACACTGGATTGTTATAATTACAGTGCAGCTGGTTACTGAACTCCAGTGTGGCAGTAATTATCGTATGACATTGAAACTTTGTAAATTGGTAATGCGTTATTGCAGAGCCTGTTTTCGTTGGAAAAAAAAAAATATTTCTAACTTTGACCACCACGTGCAAATGTTGCACTTTACACTGTATGACAGTATAAGATCCATGCTGCCATTTGGCAAACCATAAAGTCAGTGAACAGTGTGGCTATCAAGAAGAAAGACTGTGCGCTGTTAGTGAAACAGTTTTACATGAACAGCAGCAATTAGAGTGCTGCTTTGAGAGAGTATCGAGGGCTGAAGGGTGTGTGGAGAGTCCTGATGTCAGAGGATTTAAAGAAGATGATTATGGTATTCGAAAATACGGATGAACTTACTGTGACACCTGCAAGGAAAAAATTGATCTGAGCGCTATGGGACTTAACTTCTGAGGTCATCAGTCCTCTAGAATTTAGAACTACTTAAACCTAACTAACCTAAGGACATCACACACATCTATGCCCGAGGCAGGATTCGAACCCGCGACCGTAGCGGTCGCGCGGTTCCAGACTGTAGCGCCTAGAAACGCTCGGCCACTCCGGCCGACACACATGGAAGAGGCAGCCGTGCTATCCTGGTGGAAGTTATTGACGAGATTGCTATTGCTGTTGCTGTACGTGTCGTGCGTACTACTGGTACTCGAGCAGTCTCACGATATTTATTCATTCCATGGTCAACAGTGCGATATGTCCTGCAGTCTATATGACACGTACACGTACCAAATACAGACAGTGCAGCAACTGAAACCTCATTATCCGCAGCAATGTTCTGCAATTGCTCCTCGATTTCTGGCACTGATCGAAGTTAACGAGAAGCGGCCGGACAATATTTTATGGAGTGACGACGCATATTTTACACTACTGGCTGCAGGGAATACACAAAAAAGCCAAATTCGGGGTACTGTGAAAACCGTGTGTTGTGCATGAAGAGCCATTGCACTCGCCATACGTGAGCGTGTGGTGTGAATTCAGAAGTACCTTTGTTTTCGGTCCGAGGCGTCGAGGAGAATACTCCAGAGGGCCTGTGAGCTGTACAGTGACGTGTGCACGTTGTCGAGGCTCCTTGTATAGCATATGATTGCTGCTTTGGAAGAAGGCAGCTGTGGTGAAACAATTGTTTTCATGCAAAACGGTGCCGCACCTCATGTCGCTCGCCCTGGAAAGATCTGCTTAATTCCAACTTTCACGAACGTGTTCTCTTCAGAGATTTTGCAGATGGGTGGACTACAAGATCACCTGATATGAATCTATGTGATTTTTGGCTCTGGGAATATCTAAAACAACGCGTTTACCAGTGGCATTTTCTGTCTCTACATGATCTGAATGGGAGTATACAGGAACACGTGACTCAGGTTCCAGCGGTACTGCTGCGAGCAACTGATGATCACTTAGTTTTATACATGCTGCATCTCGTCGACGTCTGCGGTGGTCATACTCAACAAATTGTTTAAGTCTCTGTTAATAATAAAATCAACGTTATAGCTTTCATTCATGTTTGACATTTTCTACCCAAGTACCGTTGCTAACTCATTACATATACACTACTGGCCATTAAAATTGCTACACCACGAAGATGACGTTCTACAGACGCGAAATTTAACCGACAGGAAGAAGATGCTGTGATATGCAAATTATTAGTTTTTCAGAGCATTCACACAAGGTTGGCGCCGGTGGCGATACCTACAACGTGCTGACATGAGGAAAGTTTCCAACCGATTTCTGATACACAAACAGCAGTTGACCGGCATTGCCTGGTGAAATGTTGTTGTGATGCCTCGTGTAAGGAGGAGAAATGCTTACCATCACATTTCCGACTTTGATAAAGGTCGGATTGAAGCCTATTGCGAATTCGGTTTATCGTATCGCGACATTGCTGCTCGCGTTGGTCGAGATCCAATGACTGGCAGTAGAATATGGAATTGGTGGGTTCAGGAGGTAATATGGAACACCGTGCTGGATCCCAACGGCCTCGTATCACTAGCAGTCGAGATGAAAGGCATCTTATCCGCATGGCTGAAACGGATCGTGCAGCCACGTCTAGATTCCAGAGTCAGCAGATGGGGACGTTTGCAAGACAACAACCATCTGCACGAACAGTTCGGTGACGTTTGCAGCAGCATGGACTATCAGCTCAGAGACCATGGCTGCGGTTACCCTTGACGCTGCATCACAGACAGGAGCGGCTCCGGTGGTGTACTCAACGACGATCCTGGGTGCACGAATGCCAAAACGTCATTTTTTCGGATGAATCCAGGTTCTGTTTACTGCATCATGACGGTCGCATCCGTGTTTGGCGACATCGCGGTGAACGCAAATTGGAAGCGTGTATTCGTCATCGCCATACTGGCGTATCACCCAGCGTGATGGTATGGGGTGCGATTGGTTTCACGTCTCGGTCAGCTCTTGTTCGCATTGACGGCACTTTGAACAGTGGACGTTACATTTCAGATGTGTTACGAACCGTCGCTCTACCCTTCATTCGATCCCTGCGAAACCCTACATTTCAGCAGGATAATGTACGAGCGCATGTTGCAGGTCCTGTACGGGCCTTTCTGGATACAGAAAATATTCGACTGCTGCCCTGGCCAGCACATTCTCCAGATATCTCACCAACTGGAAACGTCTGGTGAATGGTGGCCGAGCAACTGGCTCGTCACAATACGCCAGTTACTACTCTTGATGAATTGTGGTATCGTGTTGAAGCTGCATGGGCAGCTGTACCTGTACACGCCATCCAAGCTCTGTTTGACTCAATGCCCAAGCGTATGAAGGCCGTTATTACGGCCAGAGGTGGTTGTTCTGGGTACTGATTTCTCAGGATCTATGCACCCAAATTGCGTGAAAATGTAATCACATGTCAGTTCTAGTATAATATATTTGTCCAATGAATACCCGTTTATCATCTGCATTTCTTCTTGGTGTAGCACTTTTAATGGCCAGTAGTGTAGAAACATTTGTGTACATATTCCTGGCATTGACAGTGCCAAATTTGATCCTGGTGGCCAAAAGTGGAACTAATTTTTTTACAGCGTAACTCGGCGGCGCTTTAACGCATGAGAATATCTGTAAGTTTCGCTGCCACACGATAATTGCAACCAAAACTGGACCCCCGTGGACGAGTCCATTTTAATTATAACCACGCTCGTGTTATAAGAGTCGTTATCTTAGCATCAAATTTAGTACAGAATGTTAACATCGGACCCTGGAGATTTGTTAAATCGAACCGTTTCATCCTGTTCAACAAAATCTTCACGTTTAATCCGTTAATACGTTTTTTACGTAGGTCGTTGTGTATACAATATACACTAACAGCCGGGGAAAGAACAACAGCGTTTACATGATGGCCGGCCGCCACTGTGTCTGCCAGCTTCTTGACAGCGTTGCCGCGGGACCGGGCAGACAACCGCCGGATCCGGGATTTACGGGAGCGCTCAGCTGCGGAATGTTTCGGAAGGTGGAAATTCTTGCGGGCGGCGGTATTTCAGGTCGGTGGCGGGCGGCTATGAAATCTCGCCAGCATTTATTGCGGTGTGCCGGCTGCCAGGCGTAATGGCTGCGCCAGAACATATTGCGGGCTGCGGGGCGGCCGCAAGGCAGGTATTGTGGGTCACCGCCCCCGCCGCCGCCGCCACCCACGCCGCCCCAGGCGCTGAAGCGGCGCCCGGTGCTTCCGCAGGTGCAGCCAGAGTACCGGAGCAATTTCCGGGTGCCGGCAAACGCTGTCGATAGCTCGCTTTCTGCCCGAAGGCTGAATTTCGTTTACATTAATTATCCACGTAGAGAATTTCCTCGGAATACTTGTAGTTTGTATTTTAGCTTACAAATCTTGAAGCTGAAAGTCAGTTAAATTTTTGGATTAAGAAAACTTAGAGGAAGGTAAAGATTAATACCAAGAAATAAACTAGCAGTCTGTGTAACATCGGTGTTTAATATGACTCATGAGAAATGAACTCACTTTACTATTACTCCTCTACATTAAACACAACACCTGTTATTTCCTTATGTACAAATGATGTCCCTTCTACGGGTGCTATTCGGAAAGTAAGGTCCCACAGGGCGCGAAATGGAAACCACTGTGAAAATAAAAAATGTTTTATTTGCATCAGTTAGCTACACCTTCCAGTTACTTCTCTACGTAGTTGCCGCTCCGGCAGAAACATTTGTCGTAGCGTTGCACCAACTTTCCAGTACCCTCGTCAAAGAAGAGATCGCCTGTGCATTTCGCTAATTCTCAATGCTGGTCTACAGCTCGTAGTGCCAAAGTGTTGCCTTCATAGCCAGAGCTTCATGTGAGCGGAGATGAAATTCAGGTGCAGCAAAGTACGGGTTTTATTGTGGGTAATCAGACCCTTTCAGAAACCACATTTGAATGCTTGTTGTTTGTGACAATATCGTGTTACGACTCGTGTAAAATGAGAAAGCACTTAGCATAACGTCTTGGAATTCAGTAGTGGCAGCATCTCGGCCTATCATGTTTGTAGTTCTGCAGTGTTGGTGTACGCAGCCTTTGGGATCTCGTAGCTGTTGCGGTATCTGTGAGTGCAGGCCGTCTGTGCTGAATGCCATGGAGGATGTCAATGTCTCAATGCAAATAGTAATCGGGTGCGCAGGATCATGTGCATCGTGTACCTTGTGTCTAGAAATGGCACTGTTCACAAGAAGAAAAGACAAGCACCGACACGGTGTGAAAATGACCACAAACAGTACAACCGAGATGCGGCTATGAGAGCGTGTCTCGTGACAGAGAAACTGGTATGCGTGTTTTGGCAACAAAAGGAGGCGTGGAGGCTACGCCGGGACTGAAATGAAATATCGTGCGGTGAGGCCCTACCGCCGGGGAGACCGACCGCCTGGTGCAAGTGTTTTTATTTGACGCCGCTTCGACGACTTGGCTGTCGATGAGGATGACATGATGATGACAACACCCAATCCATGAGCGGAGGGAATCTCCGACCTAGCCAGGAATTGAACCCGGGCCGCCTCAACCACTCAGATATGGAGACGGATTGCGCCGGGGCTGAACTCAGAGAGATGCATGAGCTTCGTGGTCTCATCAACAGATGGCGGCTCCTTTGAGCCTGAGTGATTGGCGAACACTGTATGAGAATTATCAAGCTGTAGAACGAAGAGGCCACGTAAACGCAGGCTCTGGTGCGTGCTAGGGAAAACTCAGGACCGCCGGCCGTTGGCAAGAAACGTGGAAAGGAAAACCGCCATGAGTGAAATGAGCGACCAGCACAAATATTAAGACAAACTAAATTAAATAAAAACAGAAACTGAATAGTTGTTGAAGCCAGTAATATTGTTCTAGAGACAAAAAATAAGACGAGTACGTGGGTAAAAATGTGCCCTCGATCGGTTAAGAAGTCGTAAGTTATTTAATGTCCAAGTTTTGTACCGAGCGGAATAGCTCAGTGGTTTTCACAATGGACGGGATGACGACAGCCCAAACCCGCGTCCGCCATCCTGGTTTAGGTTTTCCCTGATTTTCCTAAATCACTCAATAAAAATGCGAGGATGGTTCCTTTGAATGGGCACTGCCACTTTTCTTCTCCATTCTTCCCTAATCCGAGCTTGGTTCAAAATGGCTCTGAGCACTATGGGACTCAACTGCTGAGGTCATTAGTCCCCTAGAACTTAGAACTAGTTAAACCTAACTAACCTAAGGACATCACAAACATCCATGCCCGAGGCAGGATTCGAACCTGCGACCGTAGCGGTCTTGCGGTTCCAGACTGCAGCGCCTTTAACCGCACGGCCACTTCGGCCGGCGATCCGAGCTTGTGCTCCGTCTTTAATGACCTCGTTATCGACGGGACGTTGAGCACTAATCTGCTCCTCCTCCTCCTCGAAGTTATGTGTCTGTTATCAGAAAACTTATTTAACTTACGAAAAACCAAAGAACAGCAATGGAAAGCTGAGGAAATGTGCATGAAAACTGATATGTGTTACATGCTTATAGTACAAAATTAATAGTTTTTATGTATGTCCCAGTAGACGGAAATGTATGAACTTGATCACTACAAACCGAGACCTTAAATACCCGGAAGCCATCTTGCTCGAGGTCTGTTGGTCATTTGGTCAATTGGAAGCTTTCGTCTCTGAGGACCAGTAGAAGCAACACGTTCATATGAATAGCGAGCAAGCAGCATCTTGACAGTATCAGACATTTTCTGAGTGTTGAAACACGGACTTACGATATTCGCGTGTCGCGATAGCGAATACTCTGAAAATATTTCGCTTTGTGGACTCTGAGTAATTCCTGTCTCGCGAACTAGTCTGAATTAGGATACTGACTTCCGATTATTTGCGAGTGATCGGAACTTCCAGTTGTAATTAATTCAAGATTGTTGAAAAAATGTACGCCGAATAAACTTTTATTTTCCAAGATTATTCAAGAGGTTCATGCGATACATAACTTGAGAGCCTGCTCGGGCTTTGTTTAAGCTCTTTAACACTTATAATCTTATGATTTGTTAGAGCTATAAAAGATTTTCAAAATCGTCAATCCACTTTATTTTCAGTATCCTTCTGTGGCATCTTTCTGCAATGTTTACATATTCCTTCTTTACTTGTTTGACACTGCCTACTTTTCCTTACAGGGCTATGTTCCAGAAGTAAATTCTCTACAACTTTTTACTCAAGGTCTATCATCATAACACACTCTTTTAGCGAGGTATGCTGGTACATTTTTGTTTTTAACCGAAAAGGCATCCGTCTGAATTGATAGTGCTCCTGAAGAGATTTAAACGCCCTCTTCCTTCCATCCTCTGGAGCAACTTCTAATTGACAGTATCCACTCCTCAGATCCACTGTCGCTAAGTAGTGGCATTCCCTAGACTATACATCGTCTCTGCGTTGTTCGGAATTGGATAGGCATCTATCATTCAGACGGCGGTAATCGCAACAGAAGTGATACTTCTTCAAGCCGTCCATAGACTTCTTGTGCACAGTCACAGTTCCTGTCTTCTGCTACACTTTTCTCGTGTTCCGTCGGCAGGTTTCTGAGTTATAAATTCCTCCAGACATGGTTGCAGTGATCGTGGTATTCTGAACGCCTTCGTTCCCTGTCGGAATCTTGTGTTGTGTTACTAGGGTAGCAGACAATGGCCCTTGCAGATAACACAGATTCTGAAATTCTAGCTACAGGTCCTCCATCTGTGTCTCACGCAGTCCAGTCCTAGCAGAATCCTGTGCCCCTTAATAGTCTGCACCCTCTGTGTAGGTGTGATAATCTTCCTCATCCGCAATTTCCTATATATCCAGCAATGCTCGTCTAAGCAACTTAACCTCCTCGGTGACAAGGTTATCCACATTGGCGGGTACTCCATCCCCCCTCTCGTATGCGCACAATACTACGTTTCACCAAACAATATGTTGCATCCAATACCTTGCTGTCCTCTAGCGGTTCCTCTATACACATCACTTGGTAAGCCAGGCTCAACATTTACCCGAATCGACTCTTCACGCGAATAAGCCTTAATGCCTTTGTGTGTGGTCTAACTGGATTTTTCTGTACACTGCAATCTCCTCGCGACAGATGAGCATTGACAACTGCCTCCAATAGCGGCATTGTCTCCCACTGAGCTTCACTGTACATTGTAAAAGGTCAATTATGGCATGATGATGATGAAAAAGATCTAATCCTAGGACCGTGCTGTAGGCCTCTCTTACATGAGACTCCACTTCCACACATTGCTTATACTTGATTGTATCAAGAGAAAATTTCATTACTACTGACCCCAATTGTCGTAAATTACCATTCCCTTGTGACGTGGTGGATTTCGACGTCTCCTATTAATAACTCATTCATCCCTGTGTCTAACAAAACGTTATATTCTCTATCATCTATCACACCCACTAGGACACATTCCACCTCTGCATTCGTATTCGTTTTTACTGAATTTACCCTCACTGGGAAATACTTATCGCTGCTCTGGGGTTCCCCCATGAGTTCAACGGTTACTTCTTACCATCCTGACTACCTCTCCCGTTACCATTATACCCCTGTCGTCGATCCACACCACCCCTACTACTATTTCCATTAAACCCGTCTGGAGACCATGCCATATCTATTACCCTCTGTGGCTGGTAGCATTGTCTCTGTACATGCCCTGCATTTTACATTCGACGCAAGCAAATTCCTCCAATCCCTTAATACGTTATATCCACGGACACATCAGTTTCCTCACACTCTTAGGCCGGCCGCAAGATGAGACGCAGGTCCGTGACGTGACGCAGGGTGGCTCACGGTGAGTTTCTGCGAACCACACAGTTGAATGGGGCAGCGCACGTTAGAGCGCAGCGTGACGTGGCGCAGTTCCTGCGCGTGGTGACCCTGCGGAGCGCAGTTTCCTGTACGCAGTTTCCTGCGAGGCTCACGGTGATTCTGGCTGTTCGCGTTCAGCGTTTCGTAGTTCGGAATGGAGGAGAAGCTAATTGAAGCCGTACGTGTTCGCAAAGTACTGTATGATACAAGCCATGAAGATTATTTGAAAACGAAGCTGAAAGCTGAGAAGTGGGAGGAAGTGGCCAAGGAAACGGACATACGAAGTGGTAAGTTGCATTGTAATTCATTGTTAACATTTTACATGAACATAGAGCCCATCACAAAGACTTTTACTACAATTAACATGTACCAAGGTATTGTTTCACAAAATAGAAGGATGACATAAATGTTATGAATTAATTTATATATTTATTTATATATTTGAAACATTATGTCGTAGCACTGTAACTGTATAGATATTCTTAGTTTCTCAGTACTTTCCTTTAAAAACACTTTCCCTTTGCCAAGGAACCATTCCTGTAGTGTTGAAGTATGTAGTGAAGTTCTGTCGAATTGTGAAAGCTTTCTGTGAACATCGTGTTACATTTGATTGTAATAATGGTCGCATTTGATCCTCTGGCATATCTTCCATAGTGTCGTCTCCACATATTTCAGCTTTAGAAGTAATTAAATAGTTGTGCAACACACAAGCTGCTTTGACAACACTGATAACACTTTCTACTTTAATTTCAAATGGTACTCGAAAAACTCGAAAACGCGAAGCAAGTATACCAAAAGCGCACTCTACCGTTTGGCGTGCTCTTGACAGTCTATAGTTGAACACTTTGTTTTCATAATTGTCAGTGACGCTTCGTTTAGGATAAGGCCGCATCAAATGCTCACATAAAGGGAACGCCTCATCTCCTACAAATACGAAAGGGATTGCCTCCTGTATTTGTGGTAGTGCTGCAGGTGACGGAAGCTGTAAAGTGCGTTTCACCATTCTTTTCGCCAAAACGCTTGTGTTGAAAACGCTTCCATCACTGAACCTCCCTTGTGACCCAACATCAACTGTAGTGAATTTATACTCGTAGTCTACGGTAGCCATTAGCACGATGGAGAAAGTGTGTTTATAATTGAAATAGGAGGATCCAGTTTTACGAGGTTTTCTTATTACTACATGTTTCCCATCGATGGCGCCTATACAGTGTGGGAATTGCCATCTTCGTTGGAAACCAGCTGCGATTGATTCCCACTGTTCTTTTGTGGGTTCTGGCATAAATATTGGTTGCATTACTTTCCATACAGCTTGAGATACTTCTGATACGATGTTAGAGACCGTTCGTTCTCCCATTCTGTAGCTGTAAGCAATAGTTCTGTATGTGTTTCCTGTCGCCAAATACCTAGAACGTAAAAGAAAAAAATTAAAAAAGGAATGATAAATTTGTAGCTGTATTTTTTTACGTTTGTAATTAAAAAGTGAATAATTGACATAGCGAAATTCTCATTTGACGCGGTTGTTGCAGGTGTTGAAGCGAAGGCGTTGTGGGAGAAATTGAGACATTCGCTGAGAGATGCTCTCAGAAGACAGCAAAAATCCATGAAAAGTGGGGCACCGGCTGAATCGGTTAAAGAATGGAAATTTCAAAAGCAGATGGGTTTTCTACAACCATATATGGCCAATAAAGCACGAGAGGGGAACCTTATCGAATGCAATGACGATAGTGAAACAACACCACAAACTTTTGCCACTGATAGTCCAACTGATGTAGTCGACGAGGGTGAGGAATCACTGAACATGCAGCAGGGAATCACAAGTGCTCGGGACGATCTTCAGTCACGGGCACTTCCTGAAATTTCACCCCCGCCAGAAGAACCGACATCAGCAAAAAAAATTAAGAAAGACACTATTGCTGGATTACTCAAACGAAGCATTGAACAACATGAAGAACGAAGAAAATCGAGATCAGAGGAAAGAAGAAATCTGTTGGCACAAACGAGTGCTCCAAGTGATCCTCTGTACCACTTCTTCATGTCAATGTACCAGATGACCAGACGCATGCCACCGTCATCTCAGTATGTCGTCAGAAATGACATTTTCCGTGTGGTTACAGAAATGGAGGCCTCGTTGCTGAACATTCCCGTGAGATCTCCACAGTCCAACACAGTTCAGCGGCCATCATCACCGTACAGTAACCAAACCCTCAGTCCATCCTACACTAGTTCAACTCCATCCCAGTCCTTACAATCCAACAGTCCCTCGCTTACAACAGAAGATAATTGTGAGTTTCAACAAAGCAATTTGCTCACATTTATTAATAATTTCTCTGAAAACTGATTTTTAGTAAAAACTTTGCTATTCACATTTGATGTACAGAGTGAATTTATGTGCTATTACAGAACATTTTGGCCATTTCAATATTATTTATGTTTATTCAATAAAGCGTTCATTCAATAAAGTGTTTCGCACATTAATGGCTATACACAAACCAACTCAAATTTTTAATTTTATAGTGCGTTTAAAATTACTTGCGACTTTTGACAGGTCGGCGTTGAGCGAGTGGAGGGGTTGTCGGTCTTAGGAAACATTGTTGCTTCAAAGGATCCGCCACTGTGGCGGCGTGGTCCGCATAACTCACATTGTTACTTCAAAGGAACCGCCGTTGTTGCGGCGTGGTTAGCATCAGCTGGTGTAGCGGCAGCACGGGGCGACAAAGAATCCGTCAAACGTCGCAAGTAATTTTAAACGCACTATAGAGATATAGATATAGGTTAATCATAATAGCTTACCTTAAAAACACAGCTAGTTTCTCCTCGGTTCCAATCGGCCTTGTAGCGTTGCATCCCTCTCTGTCAATTTCATTCTTGATGAGACCATGCACTTCTTGGAATTGATCACGATTTAATCTAAAATAGTTCGTGAATTTTTCATCATCAAATTCCTTAGTTAAAGCGAATTCCCCATGACTTAGTCTTCTTTTCATGTATGCACTTTTTTCTGCTTTTTGTTTCATCAAAGCGATGTAACACACTGTTTCGAATTCGAACTCAGAATCGGAATCCGATTCTGAACTTAAATCTATTAACATAGCAGAAGTAGTCGCCATCTCTGCCAGAGCCGAAGTTCCGCAGCAAACTGCGTATTGAAACTGCGATCCAACTTGCGGTGATTGTCGCCGTGACTCACGCCGCCGTGAGAAATTTGGCGTGAGCCACCCTGCGTCACGTCACGGACCTGCGTCTCATCTTGCGGCCGGCTTTAAGGTAATGTAACTGCTGCACGGACGTCTTTAGCCGCCCCAGTGCACACAATGCTAGACATCTCAGGTGCGAAACCTCTCAGAAAATCATCATGCCCACGCTGCTCGGTTACCATTAACAATATTTTTTTCATCTCCTAACTCCTAATTATGTGCATTGTTTCCTAATCCTACCCGCGAAATCCTCAACCGTATCGTTACTCCTTTTGGAGGCCATACTTAACCGCTCGCGGAAAAACTGTGCACTGTTTTGTTTCCCACACCTTTGTTCTGTTCTTTGCCTGAGTCGGTCAAAAGTCTCTGCACTGCGCATCTCCTCTGTGCACTGCACAAACGACTTCACTTCCCCCGTTAAACATAACCTTCCGGTATGTAAAAATTGTTTATCAGGCCAAATCCTATGTTAGGTGATGTCCTGAGGTCTTCCACAAATGCTAACACATCCTCAGACGACTTCATTTTTATCCACTATTTTACCAACTGAATTCACTTTATTCGTCCTTAATTCAGCTACCTGATTCACCAACGACTCTATAGGGCTCCTGATAGGTGACACGTCCTGTCCCCTGTTTTACCACTGACTTCCCGCCACTCATCTTCACATTTCACAATTGGTACTTCGTATATCCTACTTGCTTCGTATGCCATGCCTCAGTTTGCTTCCTCGGTGGAAGAATTACTTTGTATACTGTGTGGCACCATCTCTGAAACTAAATTTCTATCTAAGCTCGATTTTTTTCTGTTTCGTGGTACTTTCTTCTTTGATTTGCTTCAAACGATTTTCTGAGTTTTGTGGGCTGTACATAAAACAGATCCAGATTAACACCCGCACTTCCACAGGAGATAACAATGCAATCAGCGAATCTTAACGTCGGTAGCATTCATTCTTCGTTTCAATCACATTTCGGTTTTTCTCTCTTTTTTTAAAAAATTTCCTTCATTGCTTCTTTAATAAAGATGTTAAACAATAGAGCCTAAAAACTGCGCCCTTGTCATGAGTCCATTTTAATGTGAGCACTTCTTGCTTGATCTTAAATTTTTACGGTCCCCTCTTGTTTTTCATGGGATATCTACTACAAGTCTTTCACTGTAGCGTGTTTCTGTTTTTGTGAAGATTGCTAACAATCATCTTTCTGATTCGGCAAATCCTATTAAAGTCTCTTAATTCCTCTTACGTCTTGCCTCCGTTATCGTGTGTACCAATCAGAACGTCATCTTAGAGCAAACCAGTCTTATTGAATACTCTGCACTAAAAGTAACGTTTACTCATTACCCTTTGATTACCGACCGATTTGCATTCTACCTGCAATGCACAGGCCTTAGGACATTTAGTCCATGACCAGCTAACAAACTACCTACCTACAAACGACCTATTAGACGACTGGCAATCAAATTTCCGTAAACGTCGCAGCACAACACCGACCTTAATAAATGTATCAGATGACCTGAAGCTATCCATGCTTGCACAAGGGCCCACTACCATGTCATTTTTACTCTCCAGCAAAGGTTTTGACACTGCCGACTTCGACATTTTACTTGCCAACCAACAGCCTAAATTTTTCGCCACGTGCTGTGCAACGGTTTCGCTCATACCTGACGTCTCGTCCTCAACGTGTCATGCCTGGCAACATAAGTCACAATGGAGACAGGTAGCATCAGACGTCCCACAGGGTTCGGTATTGGATCCTATGTTCTTTTCAGTGTACGTAAATGAAGCGTCAACTATTTTTTTCCAGCTGCAAATACCACATATACGCTTATGACCTCCGGTTGTAATTGAGTGCAAAACCAATAAACCCAAATAAAGCCATCGAGAATTCCCATACCGACCTGTGGGCACTATTAAAATGGGCGCAGGATGTAGGGTTCAGCCCATCCAAAACCCAAGCAGCACTGGTTGATCATTCTAGACTCATTACCACGAAATATCGGGAACTGCTACCATCTTTAACTCTGATAGGGGCAGATACCAACTTCTGTCCTTAGCAAAGAGTCTAGGAGTAATAATATATGGAAATAGAAATGTGATTTGCACGTATCTGCAATGTGCAAGACGCCTTCAGCAACTGTCCATGCCCTTACTTGAGTCCGAGTTCTGATTGGTTTGATGCGGCCCGGCGCGGATTTTTCTCTGGTGCCAACCTTTTCATCTTAGAGTAACACTTACCACCGACGTCATCAATTATTTATTGGACGTATTCCAATTTCTGTCGTCCTCTAAAGTTTTTACCCTCTACAGTTCCCTTTAGTGCCATGGAAGCTATTCCGTGATGCCCTAATATATATCTTACCATACTGACCTTTCTTCTTGTCAATGTTTTCCATATATTCCTTTCCTCGCCATTTCTTCAAAGGACCCTCCTCGTTCCTTACCTTATCAGTCCACACAATTTTCAAAATTCTTCTGTAGCATCACATCTCAGATTCTCTGACTCTCTTCTCTTCCGGTTTTCCCACAGTCCATGTTTCACTTCCATAGAATGCTGTGCTCCTAACGTACATTCTCAGAAATTTCTTCTTCAGATTAAGATCTATGTTTGATACTAGTTGACTTCTCTTGGCCAGAAATGCCATTTTTGCCAGTGCTATTAATCTTTTTATGTCCTCCTTACTCTGTCTGTCATGTGTTATTTTGCTGCCTAAGTAGCAGAATTCTTTAATTTCATTTAATTCATAAATCACCATGCTTGAAGTTAAGTTTCTCGCCATCGTTATTTCTGCTACTTCTTATTATTTTGGTCTTTCTTCGATATACTCCATATTCTCTATTCATTAGACTGATCATTCCATTCAACAGATCTTGTAATTCTTCTTCACTTTCGCTGAGGATAACAATTTCATAAGTGAATATTATCACTTCACATTTTAATTCCACTGTTGTATCTTTCTTTTATTTTCGCCATTAGTTCTTCGCTGTGTAGACTCAACAAGAGGGGCGAGGGACTATACCCTTTTTAAGTCGAGCACTTTGTTCTTCGTCGTCCACTCTTATTGTCCCCTCTTGGCTCTCGTACATATTGTATATTACCCGTCTCTTCCTACAGCTTACCCCTATTTTTCTCATAATTTAGAAAATCGTCCACGATTTAACACTGTCGAACGCTTTTTACAAGCGACAAATCCAATGAACGTGTCTTTAGTTTTCATTAATCTTGCTTCCATTATCAACCGTGATGTCAGATATGTCTCTGGGCGTCCTTACCTTTCCTAAAGGCAAACTGATACTCATATAACAATCCTGAGTTTTTCTTTCTAGTCTGCTGCATATTATTCTTGTCAGCAACCGCGATGCATGAGCTGTTATCCTGATTGTGCGACATTTCTAGCACTTTTCGGCTCTTGCAATCTCCGGAATTGTATGGATGAAGTTTGTCCGAAATACAGATAATATATCGCAATTCATACGTTGTACACCCCAAGGAGAACAGTCGTTTTGTTGCGGCTTCCCTCAGAGATTTTAGAAATTCTCATGGAGTGCTATTTATCCCTTCTGCCATATTCGATTTTAAATCTTTCAAAGATCCTTTAAATTCTGATAATACTGGTTCTCATTATATTTTTCTCTTCTGTCACATCACCAGACAAGTCTTCACTCTCATTGAGCGTTGTGTTTGTCCTTGTCACTCATTCCCTCTTTCCTCTGCATTTAACAGTGGAATTTCTATTGCTTTTAATTTCACCTAAAGATATTTTGACTTTTCTGTATTCTAAATAAGTCCCGCCAACTATCATTTCTTTTTCGATTTCTTCGCATTTTCATGCAGCCACTTCACCTTAGCTTCACCATACTTGCTATTTATTTCATTCCTAAATGAACTTTATTTCTGTATTCGGGAATTTTCCTAAGAATTTTTGTACATCTTCCTTTCATGAATAAAATGGAGTATTTCTCCTGTAATCCAAGGTTTCTTCGGTGTTACCTTCTTTGTAACTATGCTCTTCTTCCCAAATTCCGTGCTGTGTACTGAACTATTCCTTCTCGCAGTATTTAAAGCCTCAAAGAAGTTCAAGTACCTCTTGTCATTCCTTAGTATTTCCGTACCCCACTTCTACTTTGCGCACTAATTCTTTCTGACTCTTCTCTTAAACTTCAGCCTGTTCATTGATACTGGGTACGCCTTACAGTACCAATTATGATTTCGGAATCTCTGCTTGTTCATGATGTAATCTATCTGAACTCTTCCAGTACTTCCCGACCTTTTCCAAGTATACATCATTGTCTTGTGATTTTTGAACACAGTATTCCCAATTGCTAACTAATATTTATTGCTGATTTCAATTACTCTGTCTCGTTCCTCATTCCTCATTCCTAGTCCCTAGCCCACATTCTCCCCTAACCCTTCCTTCTGCTCCTTTCCCTAAAACGGCATTCCAATCCCCAATGGGTATTAGATTTTCATCTCCGTTTACGTACTGAATTGCCCTTTCAGTATCTTCATATACTTTCTCTATCTCTTCGTCTTCGGCTTGCAATGTCGACATTTGAACTATCGTTGTCGGAGTTGGATTGCTGGCGATTATGATAGGATCAAACCTATTACTGAATTGTTCACAGTAGCTCACTGTCTGCGCTACCTTCCTATTCATAACGAGTCCTGCTCCAGTTATACCATTTTCTGCTGCTCTTAATGTCACCCTACACTCATCCGAGCAGAAATCCTTCGCTTCTTTCCATTTCACTTCACTGATCCCCGCTGTATCTGCACTGAACCTTAGTATTTCCCTTTTCAGATTTTCTAGTTTCCCTAACATGTTCAAGCTTCTGAAATTCCACTCTGCATCTCGTAGAACGTTATCCCTTCTTTGATTATGGAGTTTTTTTCTCACGGGTACCTCCCCCTAGGTAGTCACCTCTCCGAGATCCACATGGGGGCCTAGTCCGGAATCTTTCACCAACGGAGAGATCATCACGACTCCTTTTCAATTATAGGCCACATATTTCATGGACACACGCTATATGTCATTAATGCAGGGTTTTCCATTGCATTCTGAATCCTCATGCCGTTGATCATTGGAGTTTATTCTGCCTGTAGGCGCTGTTTCTCACTCAATGTCCCGCAAAAATAAAAAAAAAAGCCCTTTTCTGTTGGCATGAAAACTTTTACTTCCAGTTATTGATTACAGTGATGTTATTCTGGAAGGCTTTTCTCGGGGAAGCTGACGGCTCCTGGAACTTGTTATGAACGCCTGTGTTCATTATCTCTGTCATGTTAGACTCTTTCATCATATTTCACCATCACATGCACAGCTATCCTGTCTGAGTGCACACAAGCACAGAAATTTCCATACCCTCTGTCTTCTCTACTGCCTAACCAGCCAACACTGTCCCTCATACCTCTCTTCGACCTTAACGCTCTTAGCTAAACAACATGGCAGAATCGTTCCTGTCTCACTCCATCGTTCAGCCACTTTCTCGAAGTCCCTCTCAGTAAGAGCAAATCGACTCTGTAATAACCCGCTGCATTATATTAAAGAACTGAATAACATCTCCAGCTTCAGAAAACAGTTCATGACAAATCTACTAAAGAAGCAATAGGGATCACCATTGTCCCTGTACACATACGTTACCTTGTACGTTCTTGTTTCCAACCAGATCTTCACTTCCCAATACTCATAGCTGGTGGAGTCTTAAATTTTATTTCCTCAGAACTTGTTATATCAGCAAACATCTGTCTTGCACATTTATAAATTCTTTTTATGTCTGTGAGTATCATTATTTTTGTTCTTGTCATTCTTATTGTCCTGTGCTACCTTTGCGCTTGGATTTCTGCAGATGGAAATAATTCTGAAACCTGTCATGCATATTTCTTCACCTCCTGTATGACTTTTCTTGCGACCTAGCCAGTTTAACTACAGATCAACTCATAATTATTGTTGTCATTGTTATTATTGTTGTTACTATTATCACTATTAGTGGTAGCAGCTGCAGCCGTACAAGTATTAGTTTTATTAGTTCACAGTCAGTATTATTTTCACATATTGACGCTTGAGATACTTAGGTCATTTTAACACTATAATATTTTATTTTCATTTCTTAGCTAACTATTGTGTAATAGATGCTCTATGTGTGAAACCCCTATCTGATATAAGAGAGGATTTGATGACCCTGATCCGGTCAGGTTAAATAAATAAATAATTTTCCTCTCGCCTCACAAATTCGACAAGCCACCCATTGCTACACTTTACACGATCAAGTTCTACTATATCCACAATATAACTTAACTTGTCAATGTTTACTATTTTATTGACTTTCATCGTAATGCAACTGTTAATTGCTCACAGTTACCAATTTTAAATGCAACTAGTCGCTATAGATGGTAATCACTCTATGCTTTGGTGTGTTCCCAGTCCCCACACCGTCGCTGTCACAGGTGTGATGGAATCAGTATCGTCAAGGAGCAACTTTCCATGAATTTTTACAAACTTTCTTACTTTGAAATATCATTCAGTAATCTCATTTACCGAAAAATTTAAAGATTTTTATAGCTTTTAGTACCAGATTTTCATAGATTAATTTCAAATTTCGTTCGTCTTATCATACATTCTTTCAATCTCTACATCGTCTGTGCAGCTAGGAAGCATTTATACTACTGTGACGGCTGTTGGCTTTGGGTCTGTCTTGGGTATGGGAATGCGTTCACTATGGTGTTCATGGTAGCTTACTCGCAGTCCTTTCCGTAAAGGATCACACTGCCACTTGACTGTTCTATTGTTTATTTAAGTAAAACCGAGGTTTCGGCCTTTTATGTCATTTTCAAGCACTTGATTTTATGTCTTTGGCACATATTTCGTGAAACTGAACATTTTGTCAAGCTCAAAGTTGGCCATAAATTAAGAAAAATGTTTGCTCTCCACAAAAGTTAATATTTTTCTTAATTTATAGCCATCTTTGAGCTAGGAAGCATGTTAAGTGTCCGGAAATATACGTTAAAGGCATAAAATCAAGTACTTGTATATGGCACAAAAGGCCGAACCATGGATTGTACTTGAAGAATAAAAGAGTCAAATGGTTGTGGGCATGACAGTTGCTGAGCAAAATTAGAAACTGCTTACTTGCATTCCTCTTTGCATATCTAACTCCCACTGTATCCAACTTCAACCTACAAGTTTTACTTTATAAGTTCTCTAGCCTGCCCAACTAATCAGGGATCTGATATTCCACGCTTCGGCCCGCAGAATGCCGGTTTCGGTTTTTCTAATGACAACATCCTCTTGATTAGCGTCATCTGGAGGTCCATGTGGGGGACTATTTTACCTCTGGAGTATTCCATCCAAGAGGATGCCGTCACCTTTAAGCTACACAGTACAGCTACATGTCATTCGAGGAAGGGGAGAGAGAAAAATCATGACTGCAGTTCCCCCTTGCTTTCAGCCGTTTTCAGTACCAGTACAGCAAGGGTATGTTGGCTAATGTTACCAGAGCAGACTAGTTAATCATCCAGATTGTTAATACCGACATGGCTATCACGGCCAACTTGCCTTTCAATTACAGCACATTTATCGGATATTTTTGCGAGGAATTTCTGCGCTAACATCAGCAAGCTTTACAACACTGTATATGTCTCCTACAGAGCTTATCCTTTGAAAAAAGAATACTATCTTCGATGTCTCGGTTAATTCAAGATTTATGAGTATTTTTCTTGTTTCGTTAAGATTGGAGTATGTTTTCAAAAATGGTTCAAATGGCCCTGAGCACTGTGGGACTTAACATCTTAGGTCATCAGTCCCCTAGAACTTAGAACTACTTAAACCTAACTAACCTAAGGACATCACACACATCCATGCCCGAGGCAGGATTCGGACCTGAGACCGTAGCAGTCCCGCGGTTCCGGACTGTAGCGCCTAGAACCGCACGGCCACCACGGCCGACGGAGTGTGTTTTCGTTATACATGATTGCGTCAAAGAGACACATACACGGTGAATTAGAAGGAAAGGTGCATGCTTTGAGGGATTATAGTGTTAGTGATTCTGAACAAAAAGCTTCATTTGAACATACATTTAATTTCTGTTTTGTACGTTTTTCTTGAATAATTCGAAAACTGCAACCTTTAGCTAAAAAGTGCCGCAGTAGAAAATAGAGCTACGTTAGATCTCCTAGAAAAAGATCCTACTCGTTTTTCCCCTAGGACTAATAGTTAGTGTGAAAGGAGAGCGACACTACTGAAAATTTCGTGCGACGCGATTATGCTGTAGTTTAGGAAAGTTTTATTGAGCAATTTGAGGTAATTACCCGACTTCATAGACCTCGAGCGTCCCGTATCAGGTTGTTCATCTCAACTTCCTCTACGATACTGTGGTACGTTGTAAAATAACAATACGCATTAAATATGTTCTACTACGGAAACTATTCCGAATGGGATATATATCCATATGAAATTTTTTGTGCAGAATCACTAATACTATCACCCCTTGTAACGTCCACGCTCTGACGTACGTTAACTCGTGAAAGCCTGTACTATGGTAAGTTGACGGGCTTCACCTTATAAGAAATGATTTCATTAAATATGTTGACCGCGTGTACCTGAATGGGGGCACAATCAGACTTATACCCACTCAGTAACAACAATGAAACGTCAAGCAAGTCTAAAGTGCAACTACACGTTAGGACGGGCAAGAAACATACACAGCAGATGCTACCAATTGTTAATAATACGGTCGCCAGCCTAATTAGGCATTAAGTGAGTTTTTCCCTTGTACAAGTGGATGTACGTACAAGCATAACAACACGTAGTAATACTGCATTATATGGAAAATTTTAGAACCAGAAAAATCTACTGAACTAATATTTTCCCTTTCTGTACTAATTTGGACAAGCTACAAATACACAACATTACACTATAATGATTACTACAAACTGCGTTTTGTCTATTGATCCGACTGAAATCGGGCATAGGTTACCCTAGAAAGAGCACTTTTGAAACACACATACAATGTCAATTTTAACTAGGGTAAAACACTGATAAATTTAGGTTTTATATTGACTTTAACTTTGCTGGTCAAATCAGTTCAGTACACTTCAGAATTTAAATGAATAGAAAAGAAAAGAGTGGAGTGGGGACCCTGAAACTGTTATGATCACTGTGTTGAAACTATTAACTATTGGAAGCATTAAGCACTCAAGATTTACAATATATGAGTTACTACTCTTTTTGTCTTATTAGTTCCTCATTTAACTACCATTATTTTTGTCTCAAATTAATTAAGCTTCATTACTAAACCAATTCCAAAATTATCTTCCAACTTTGTCAGACCTTTGTTCTTTGTTTATATTTTCATTAACAATAAAGCTCCTTAAACATCTTTCTAGCATAGGTAGGTCTCCAGGTAATTCTTATTAACATAAACTTTAAATCTTCATTTCGGGACACTCGGATTGCACAACATGTGGAAAGGACCCTGTCTAGGTTAGTGATGAGGATAATTAATTGATAGGACAATTCTGGTAAAAGTTAAGTTGTTATTGAACAGTCAGGAACAAAATTAACACTGGTCCACACGAATACAATTCTAAAAATTCAACCTGTTCGTGTCGATGCGGCGGTTGGCGGGCGGCGAGATGGCGAGGCGCAGAGCACACATACAATCACAGCTATGGCTCTTGATGTATCGGCACTTTGCTTCTTCTTACCGTCGCAATCCTTTTCAATTTAGTGCCCATAGAATATAGCCATGCTGTATAGTCGTCGGAAACGGCGCATCCGAGGCTCAATGAAATCACGTTTTCCAGGAGAGCCTCCTCGATCCAGAACGTGTTTCTCAGACCGATGCCCAACTCCGACTATATTGCTGAGCCCGTTATGCTGTGCCGCGCCCGTGTGCATTTTCCCGCGCTCGCCTGCCATCCACCTTTTACCGCTCCCCTACAGACAGGGTATTCACCAAAGGTTTTACATTCAGCCCCAACAAACACAGGCTGCCATCACAGCACGGGATCCTGCTGTACTGGCAGGCACACCCTGGTGGCCACAGACACACACACAGCGCTACCACTACAAAGAGGATCTCCGAGGCTACTAAGCTCGCTTAAGCGAAAATAAGGTATTACATGGACTCAGCCGTTGTTCTATGTACTCTTTCACACCTGTTACAAGGGTCTTTTTCACTCGTGCTTTAATTTCATTGCAAGTGTTATAACACTGCAACAGCATATACGTAGCTTGTACTATGAAATACCACATTTGGTTTATTACGTAGTATGCCCCAACAGAACACATAGTCCTGTCACGGAAAAGCCACGTATAACACTACCGTCTGCTACTGCTATACCATAACCTTAAAGTAGGAGGCAGGTCGTGAAATATATTTATCTAGTAAAACAATTATGGTATAAAGCAACAGAGCAGTGTTACCCTCTGAGAGGAATTTTGCTAGGTTGACCGTGCTGTACCTAACGGGAATGGCTTATCGAAAATGAAAGTCAGAATTACGTAAATATTTGAACAGTACGAACAAAATTTTGCCTGTCTGTACTGTTCAACTGATGAAGAAAACGGTCGCCAGCCTAACTAGGCAAGAGAATGATTAACATTCTCGTTTAAGAAAATAGTTAGTAGTAATTTTAACGAATAAACACAACCTACACTTTGTCACACGCGAGTGCAATGAACTCTGACACATACATATGTTTACGGTAAGATTGAAACTAACAGTTAGAGCAGCAGAAACTATTTGCAAAATTATAAGAGATACCGAAACACTCTGTTACTTTCAGACTTTAAAGAAATTATGGTTCTTTATAATTAGTGGTCTTTCCATTACTAATTACCCAGCATTAATACAATAGACAAACTGTGGATCCTGTTATGTTATTAATATGCACTTCCTATACACAAGAGAAACATACAATTAGCAAACATAAGTATATAACGTTTCACAACTGCAGTTTTCCATTTTTACTACAGTGAAACACAAAATTAACATATACGTAAGATACTGACTCACCTTCTGCGATTTACAACAGGCAGTAATGTGATCATTCACTAAGCAAAACTTTATAAGCCTCAATCTTAAGAACTTTTAATTTTGAAGTAGGCAACAACTCATTAATAAGCAGTTTTACTAGGAAAATTATTTTCAGCAAGCATCATTAACTTTAACCCACTCTCTTACCACATTAACTTTAACTTTCCTTTTACTATGTTCAAGAGGCATCAATTAGCAAAACTCTAGGCTTTAATTTCTTTCAGTAAGGACACTCGGAAATCACTTTAGTTCAAACGTAGAGGAACCTGAGAGGTGTTATGATGAGGAGAAAAACCAAGGTTAGTATATAAATTCAGATATAAATTACCTTATATTTGAACACACTAACACATCCATTAAGCTGATCCTTCACTGTACATCATTATAGCATTACGATGCAATGATTGAGCAATGTGGTGGCAACTGCATGTTGGTAGGTGGAATTGCAGGCAGAATTGCTGGACTCCGTCATTTCTTGGTGGCGATGATAGATACAAATTCCAGAATAGTTCCAGCTATTTATCCATCCATCCGAGGCATTGGAAAGAAGCAGAAAAAGCCTCTCTCGGAACCAGCACAATATGCATTTTTTACATGGCAGTGCACGGTTTGGTAGCTCGTCCCCGACTCGTAGCTCGTCCCCGACTGACTATCAATTCCACCTTTTCTACCTAGGCTAACCACAATTTTCGTGCGCTACACAGTTCCGTTCCCAAGGGGAACCACAACAACTTTTACATACAGAATAACTAAGAATCCTAAGTGAGGATCAGCAGTTTACATAACAGCAACCAAATACATTAAATAAAACAGAACATTTGCACATATCGACATTTCTACCAAAAATTATTCACACAAAATTACAATCATATACAGTAAGTTTTGTTCCCTCCAAATGGGACAAAGTATTTAAACGACAGATACACTACTTTGCATAGAATCAAATCATGACATCAAAGTTTTAACAAAGGAAAGAGTATACAATTTAGTGTCATCTATTCAATCAAACACATTTACAGAAACACAGCAATGTAACATTAAATGAAACAAAAGCAAAATAAATCAGTACAGCATTAGAGCTATGGTGTTACAGTGTGTCCAACACCCTAAGAGCTGTTGAATCCTACGTTACATGTGTAGTATTCTGGTATTCGAAAATGTGGCTGTGCCTACATAATTTGTTTATATTTGTGCCTCTATGTTATCCATTCACAGGAAACTTCCACAAATTTATATCATATGTGAGTATTTTAAACTTTTCTATTACTCGTTTTACAAATGAAACATATTTGACAGAAAATTTGTCTATAGAACGAAGTTGTAAGGAAGAAATGATATCAGATTATATTCAAAACTGCTTTGCTGCGTACTTCTGGGCACGTGAGGAAAGATTTCTGTGGTAGAATACTGAGGTACTGCCAGCTGTTTTAGTGATAACTTATCACTTAGATGTACGACGTGCATTCAAGTTCTTAGGCCTCCGATTTTTTTTTCTAATTAACTACTCACCCTAAATCGATGAAACTGGCGTTACTTCTCGAAGTAGTCGCCCTGCAGACGTACACATTTTTCACAACGCTGACGCCATGATTCCATGGCAGCGGCGAAGGCTTCTTTAGGAGTCTGTTTTGACCACTGGAAAATCGCTGAGGCAATAGCAGCACGGCTGGTGAATGTGCGGCCACGGAGAGTGTCTTTCATTGTTGCAAAAAGCCAAAAGTCACTAGGAGCCAGGTCAGGTGAATAGGGAGCATGAGGATTCACTTCAAAGTTGTTATCACGAAGAAACTGTTGCGTAACGTTAGCTCAATGTGCGGGTGCGTTGTCTTGGTGAAACAGCACACGTGCAGCCCTTCCCGGACGTTTCTGTTGCAGTGCAGGAAGGAATTTGTTCTTCAAAACATTTTCGTGGGATTCACGTGTTACCGTAGTGCCCTTTGGAACGCAATGGGTAAGGATTACGCCCTCGCTGTCCCAGAACATGGACACCATAATTTATTCAGCACTGGCAGTTACCCGAAATTTTTTTGGAGGCGGTGAATCTGTGTGCTTCCATTGAGCTGACTGGCGCTTTGTTTCTGGATTGAAAAATGGCATCCACGTCTCATCCATTGTCACAACCGACGAAAAGAAAGTCCCATTCATGCTGTCGTTGCGCGTCAACATTGCTTGGCAACATGACACATGGGCAGCCGTTTGGTCGTCCGTCAGTATTTGTGGCACCCACCTGGATGACACTTTTCGCATTTTCAAGTCGTCATGCAGGATTGTGTGCACAGAACCCACAGAAATGCCAACTCTGGAGGCGATCTGTTCAACAGTCATACGGCGATCCCCCAAAACAATTCTCTCCACTTTCTCGATCATGTCGTCAGACCGGCTTGTGCGAGCCCGAGGATGTTTCGGTTTGTTGTCACACGGTGTTCTGCCTTCATTAAACTGTCGCACTCACGAACGCACTTTCGACACATCCATAACTCCATCACCACATGTCTCCTTCAACTGTCGATGAATTTCAATTGGTTTCACACCACGCAAACTCAGAAAACGAATGATTGCACGCTGTTCAATTAAGGAAAACGTCGCCATTTTAAGTATTTAAAACAGTTCTCAATCTCTCCGCTGGCGGTAAAATTCCATCTGCCGTGCGGTGCTGCCATCTCTGGGACGTATTGACAATGAACGCGGCCTCATTTTAAAACAATGCGCATGTTTCTATCTCTTTCCAGTCTGGAGAAAAAAAATCGGAGGCCTTAGAACTTGAATGCACCTCGTAAGTAGGCTTTGCAGAAAAAGGATATACGGTGTATCAAAAAGAATCATCCAATTTGGCACGTCTAAACTTTTGAAACAATAAACATATATAACGAATTTTGTTCTTTCATACACGGGAAAATCAAAAAGCTCTTTTTTTCGTATCTTTTCAGAGATGTTCAATATGCCCCCCTTGAGATGCACGGCATATATCATGCGATATTCAGATTGTTCCCACATTGCAGCGAGCATGTCTTGAGTTACAAGTTCCATAGCTGCTGTTATGCGATGTCTCAGTTCATTCATTGTTGTCGGTAACGGAGGCACATAAACAATCTTTTATAAACTCCCACAATAAGTAATCACATACAGTCAGGTCCGGTGACCTTGTAGGCCAGTAATGTGAGGCTGAATCAGTTAGTCCAGTGCGACAGATCCATCGTTCAGTAATTTAAAAATTCTCGATCTTCCAGATGCCAGTGTGGCGGTGCCCCATCCTGTTGGTAAATGAAGTATTTCGAACCAATCTCCAACTGTGGAAAAAGAAAGTTCTCAAGCATACCGAGATATGTAACAGTGTTCTCGGCAAAGAAAAATGACACATACACCTTTTACTGTGAAACTGCACAAAACCCATTGAATATTGGAGAGTCCCTCTCGTGTTACACAACTCCATGTAATTGTTCCTTAAGCCGTATTCTCACATTACGACGGTTCACCTTTCCATTTAAATGGAATGTTGTCTGACTAAACACTAAGCGTGGGAGAAAACAGTCACTCTCCGTCTTATCAAGAACGAAATTACCGAACACCACACGTCGTTGTTTGTCGCCTTGACGAAGAGCTTGCAGTAGCTGAATATTTTATGGTTTCGTGTGTAAACGTCTACGCAACACGCGCCAACCGGACACCGGGGGCATATTGAACTGCTGAGCTGCTCGGCGAACGGATTTCTGTGGACGCCTCGAGAAACTATGGCGGATGCCCTCGACGTCTGTGTCAGACACTCCAGGACGTCCCGGCGATTTGCCTTTACACAAACAACCTGTTTCTCGCAATTGTTCATGCCATCGTCTAATTCTCTGCGCTGTAGAAGGATCCACACCGTGCCGGCCGCAGTGGCCAAGAGGTTCCAGGCGTTTCAGTCTAGAACCGCGCGATCGCTACGGTCGCAGGATCGAATCCTACCTCGGGTATGGACGTGTGTGATGTTCTTAGGTTAGTTAGGTTTAAGTAGTTCTAAGTTCTAGGGGACTGATGACCTCAGATGTTAAGTCCCAAAGTGCTCAGAGCCATTTGAACCATTTGATCCACACCATACCTAGTACGAAAGTCAAGCTCAACAGTTACTACTGACCCGCACTGCGCATAATGTAAAACGCAAAACGCTTTCCGTTGTCCCGATACCATTTTTACTAGGCTGAAGTGGGCGCACACTGCTGCTCCCTGAATCTGGTCTCAAAGTTCCTACTAGTCTGCCCTATATATTGTTTACAGCAGTCATCACATTTGATCTTATATACACCTGAATTCTGAAAATTTATTCCTATTATTATATATTTTGTGCCTGAGCTTCAGTTTTAGCGTGTTATTTGTTCGGAGCCATATTTTAACGTCGGATTTACTAAAGCATCTTTCAATCTTATCTGTAATTCTTCGATTGTAAGTGAGAGTCACACCTACTCTCAAAACAAAAGAGTGTTTGGGGTGCTGCATAGACCTCATAAGGGACGTTTTCTTAACATTTGGGAAGAAATGGAAATATACACCCACAAAATGAAAGATCCAGATTTAATCCTAAACGAGCAAAGCGAGTTCAATCATAACGCCTATTTCAGTATTTAAGACGACTTACTAAGATGACAACTGTTGATTGTGGAGGTCCAGGCCGAGGGACGAGAGACGGTGCATGATGGAGAAGCCGGAAGACGCGTGCAGCGCCTGGCGTCGTTGACGGGGCGCTCCTGCGCGGCCCTCTTGCCCACGACTGAGCGGATCGCGGCACAACACCGAAATGGCGGGAACCACGGAAGCAGAGCATGGAGGAAAACAAGTCTGTACCAGCGCCGTAGATATAGAAATCGCCCTTTGTTTTTAGATCGTATAAAAATGATAATTTTACTGTGTTCTTTAATTTTGATAAGTACAGATTTTAACCTAGACATCTACAGATTTTAATTAAGTATTTTTATAAATAAAAGTTAATTACAAAAATCTACTGAATACAGTATGTGCATATGTAATGTAACAAATGTGCCAGACGCTACCTGTCGGTAATAGTGTTACAATTAATATAAATGACGTGCATTCTGACAACCAATTTTATGTGACGCAGCATGTGAAAGTTGCTGTATTTGGACGGGTTACTCCTGTAACCGAAATAGCAGGTACATTCTGTTCATTTGGTGTTGATTAGATAGGATGAAAAAGTTTTGCATTCGTGAAATAGTAAATTAGTATAATTATCGTTACAGATCTGAAGATGGTTCTAAAGGAACCGAAACCGGTCATATGAATAAAAATTTTGCAATCAAGATGGATTAAAAGTTACATTGTAAAATCACTGATTGCGGCTATTCTATCAGACATTATGTCTGTTTTTCCAAGAATTGTTGAATCGGATGATTCTTTTTGATACATCCTCTACAGTATAACGAGCTGCGCTCTATGATGTTACCTGCGCATAAACGTGTATTTATAAAACATGCCCAGCTATGTACGTATTCTAATCTTCTATTATTCCCTTTCTTCTGCCTCTCCCTTTACCCCCATCCTCCACTCCACTCTCTCTCCATCCCCTCCTCCTTCCCTTGCTGGCCATCTCGTCCCCCCCCCCCCCCGTCACCATGTTTATCTCCTGTGCCCTCTCTCGTTGTTCATTTTCTCCTCCCTCCTCTCTCTGTCCAAATCCTTCTCTTTCCTTCCACTGTCCATGTTCTCCTCAGCCATCTACCTGTCCATCTCCTCATCTTCCCACTCACTGTCCATTTCTCCCCCCCCCCTCTCAATCCATCTCCTACTCTCCCCTCTCTCTGTTCATCACCTACTGCTCCTATCTGTCCCCATCTCCTTCTTTCCCCTTTGATCTCAACGTTATCATCTCCACCACAATAGGAGGCTGGTAGTTTTCATCCCAACAGTATTCCTTCCCAGACTCTATATAAGATGTGTACTAAATTTTTTTGAAATCATTACAGGATTTTTGGGGTGAGTTTTTTTCCAGTGGCTTTCCACACGTACGTTCATGTCAATACATTTCGCATATATTCAACATAATTCAAATGTATTTGTATACATCTCGCCTGTATCTCTGGTAAATTTCACTCTGCAGTTCCATTTTCATCCAGCTCAATGTTTATGACGTCGCATCTCCAGAACAATGATACACTCCTGGAAATGGAAAAAAGAACACATTGACACCGGTGTGTCAGACCCACCATACTTGCTCCGGACACTGCGAGAGGGCTGTACAAGCAATGATCACACGCACGGCACAGCGGACACACCAGGACCCGCGGTGTTGGCCGTCGAATGGCGCTAGCTGCGCAGCATTTGTGCACCGCCGCCGTCAGTGTCAGCCAGTTTGCCGTGGCATACGGAGCTCCATCGCAGTCTTTAACACTGGTAGCATGCCGCGACAGCGTGGACGTAAACCGTATGTGCAGTTGACGGACTTTGAGCGAGGGCGTATAGTGGGCATGCGGGAGGCCGGGTGGACGTACCGCCGAATTGCTCAACACGTGGGGCGTGAGGTCTCCACAGTACATCGATGTTGTCGCCAGTGGTCGGCGGAAGGTGCACGTGCCCGTCGACCTGGGACCGGACCGCAGCGACGCACGGATGCACGCCAAGACCGTAGGATCCTACGTAGTGCCGTAGGGGACCGCACCGCCACTTCCCAGCAAATTAGGGACACTGTTGCTCCTGGGGTATCGGCGAGGACCATTCGCAACCGTCTCCATGAAGCTGGGCTACGGTCCCGCACACCGTTAGGCCGTCTTCCGCTCACGCCCCAACATCGTGCAGCCCGCCTCCAGTGGTGTCGCGACAGGCGTGAATGGAGGGACGAATGGAGACGTGTCGTCTTCAGCGATGAGAGTCGCTTCTGCCTTGGTGCCAATGATGGTCGTATGCGTGTTTGGCGCCGTGCAGGTGAGCGCCACAATCAGGACTGCATACGACCGAGGCACACAGGGCCAACACCCGGCATCATGGTGTGGGGAGCGATCTCCTACACTGGCCGTACACCACTGGTGATCGTCGAGGGGACACTGAATAGTGCACGGTACATCCAAACCGTCATCGAACCCATCGTTCTACCATTCCTAGACCGGCAAGGGAACTTGCTGTTCCAACAGGACAATGCACGTCCGCATGTATCCCGTGCCACCCAACGTGCTCTAGAAGGTGTAAGTCAACTACCCTGGCCAGCAAGATCTCCGGATCTGTCCCCCATTGAGCATGTTTGGGACTGGATGAAGCGTCGTCTCACGCGGTCTGCACGTCCAGCACGAACGCTGGTCCAACTGAGGCGCCAGGTGGAAATGGCATGGCAAGCCGTTCCACAGGACTACATCCAGCATCTCTACGATCGTCTCCATGGGAGAATAGCAGCCTGCATTGCTGCGAAAGGTGAATATACACTGTACTAGTACCGACATTGTGCATGCTCAGGTGCCTGTGTCTATGTGCCTGTGGTTCTGTCAGTGTGATCATGTGATGTATCTGACCCGAGGAATGTGTCAATAAAGTTTCCCCTTCCTGGGACAATGAATTCACGGTGTTCTTATTTCAAAAAATGGTTCAAATGGCTCTGAGCACTATGCGACTTAACTTCTGAGGTCATCAGTCGCCTAGAGCTTAGAACTAATTAAACCTAACTAACCTAAGGACATCACACACATCCATGCCCGAGGCAGGATTCGAACCTACGACCGTAGCGGTCACGCGGTTCCAGACTGAAGCGCCTTTAACCGCACGGCCACACCGGCCGGCTCTTATTTCAATTTCCAGGAGTGTATATAGGGAGCCTTGTTGTTCATGTTGTATATTAATGATCTTGCGGACAGAATTAATAGCAACCTTAGACTTTTGGCCGATGAAGCAGTCATCTATAATAAAAAACTATCTAAAAGAAGTTGATATAATTTCAAAGTGATGTCGAGACTGCCAACTTGCTTTAATTATTGACAAATATAAAATTAAGCACTTCACAAAACGAAAAAAACTATTACACCAGTAAGTCACAGTTGGAATTAGCCAACTCATGCAAATGCCTGGGTGTGACACTTTGTAGGGTTATGAAACAGAATTATAACATAGACACAGATCTGAGTAAAGAAGGTGGTAGATTTCGGTTTATTGGCGGAAGGGGAAATGCAATTAGTCTACAAAGGAGTTACTCACAAATGACTTGTGCAACAAATTCTACAATACTGCCCAACTGTGTGGGGCCCAAATCAAATAGAACCAACAGGGATGCAGGAGAGGACCATCATGAAACTTCCTCTCGAAATATGGCAGAAAATACAGAGAGATGCCGATCGTATGTAAAGTACGCTAGCGGCAAGACGCAATCAATGCCTTCTCTGTGCTATAGCAATGGGAATAGTACCGATGACAATGCTGCTAAAGAAGAATTACTAAACACAGCCTTCCGAAATTCCTTCACAAAAGAAGTTGAAGTGAATGTTCCAGAATTCTAATCGAGAACAGCTGCCAACACAAATAACTTAGTAGATATTCTTGGAGTAGTGAAGCAACTTAAATCACTTAATAAAAGCAAGTCTTCAGGTCCAGACTGTAAATCAATTAGCTACCTTTCAGAGTATGCTGATGCAATAGCTCCGTACTTAACAATCCTATACAACCTCTCGCTCGACGAAAGATCCATACCGAAAGACTGGAAAGTTGCACAGGTCACACCAATATTCGGGAAAAATAGTTGGAGTAATCCACTATATTACAGGCCCGTATCATTAAGGCCAATATGCAGTAGGATTATGGGACATATGTTGGGTCCAAACATTATGAATTACCTCGAGGAGAACGGTCTTTTGACGCAAGTCGACACGAATTTAGAAAACGTCGTTCTTGTGAAATACAACTAGCTATTTACTAACACGAAGTGTTGAGTGCAGCAGGCCAGGGATTTCAAATTGATTCCGTATATCTGTGTTTCCAGAAGGCTTTTGACACTGTAGTTCACAAGAGGCTTGTAGTCAAGTTGGGTGCTTATGGAAGATCGTCTCAGTTATTTCCTGTCAGAGAGGTCAAAGTCCGTAGTAGCTGACGGGAAGTCATCGGGTAAAACAAAAGTTCCCCCATCGTACTGTTACAGCCTCTCTGCTGTTGTTAGGAGACAATCTGAGCAGCCGTCGTAAGTTGTTTTCAGATGATGCTGTCGTTTAACATCTAGTAAAGTCATCAGAAGACCGAACTAAATTGCAAAACGATTTAGAAAAGATGTATGTATGAGGGCAGTTCAATAAGTAATGCAACACATTTTTTTTCTGAAACAGGTGTTGTTTTATTCAGCATTGAAATACACCAGGTTATTCCCCAATCTTTTAGCTACACAACACTATTTTTCAACGTAATCTCCATTCAATGCTACGGCCTTACGCCACCTTGAAATGAGGGCCTTTATGCCTGCACGGTACCATTCCACTGGTCGATGTCGGTGCCAACGTCGTACTGCATCAATAACTTCTTCATCATCCGCGTAGTGCCTCCCACGGATTGCGTCCTTCATTGGGCCAAACATATGGAAATCCGACGGTGCGAGATCGGGGCTGTAGGGTGCATGAGGAAGAACAGCCCACTGAAGTTTTGTGATCTCCTCTTGGGTGCGAAGACTTGTGTGAGGTCTTGCGTTGTCATGAAGAAGGAGAAGTTCGTTCAGATTTTTGTGCCTACGAACACGCTGAAGTCGTTTCTTCAATTTCTGAAGAGTAGCACAATACACTTCAGAGTTGATCGTTTGACCATGGGGAAGGACATCGAACAGAATAACCCCTTCAGCGGCCCAGAAGACTGTAACCATGACTTTACCGGCTGAGGGTATGGCTTTAAACTTTTTCTTGGTAGGGGAGTGGGTGTGGCGCCACTCCATTGATTGCCGTTTTGTTTCAGGTTCGAAGTGATGAACCCATGTTTCATCGCCTGTAACAATCTTTGACAAGAAATTGTCACCCTCAGCCATATGACGAGCAAGCAATTCCGCACAGATGGTTCTCCTTTGCTCTTTATGGTGTTCGGTTGGACAACGAGGAACCCAGCGGGAACAAACCTTTGAATATCCCAACTGGTGAACAATTGTGACAGCACTACCAACAGAGATGTCAAGTTGAGCACTGAGTTGTTTGATGGTGATCCGTCGATCATCTCGAACGAGTGTGTTGGCACGCTCCGCCATTGCAGGAGTCACAGCTGTGCACGGCCGGCCCGCACGCGGGAGATCAGACAGTCTTGCTTGACCTTGCGGCGATGATGACACACGCTTTGCCCAACGACTCACCGTGCTTTTGTCCACTGCCAGATCACCGTAGACATTCTGCAAGCGCCTATGAATATCTGAGATGCCCTGGTTTTCCGCCAAAAGAAACTCGATCACTGCCCGTTGTTTGCAACGCACATCCGTTACAGACGCCATTTTAACAGCTCCGTACAGCGCTGCCACCTGTCGGAAGTCAATGAAACTATACGAGACGAAGCGGGAATGTTTGAAAATATTCCACAAGAAATTTCCGGTTTTTTCAACCAAAATTGGCCGAGAAAAAAATGTGTTGCATTACTTATTGAACTGCCCTCGTATGATGCGAAAATTGACAGTTGACCCTAAATAATGAAAAGTGTGAGGCCATCCACAAGAGTGCTAAAAGGAATCCGTTAAACTTCGGTTACACGATAGATCAGTCAATTCTAAAGGCCGTAAATTCAACTAAATACCTGGGATTTACACTTACGAACAAATTAAACTGGAAAGAACACATAGAAAAATGTTGTGTGGAAGGAAAACGAAAAACTGTGTTTTATTGGCAGAAAACTTCGAAAATGTAACGGATCTACTAAAGAGACTGCCTACGCAACGCTTGTCCATCCCCTTTTGGAGTACTACTGTACGGTGTGGGATGCTTATGAGATGGGGTAGATGGAATACATCAAGAAAGATCACAGAAGGGCAGCACGTTTTGTATTATCGAGAAATAAGGGAGAGAGTGTCACAAACATGATAGAGTATTTGCGGCGGACATCGTTAAAACGAAGCCGTTTCTCGTAGTGGCGGAATCTTCTCACGAAATTTCAATCACTAACTTTCTCCTCCGAGTGCGAAAATGTTTTGTTGACCCCTACGTACTTGGTGAGTGACGATCATCATAATAAAGTAAGGGAAATCAGAGCTCGTAAGAAAAGATATAGGTGTTCGTTTTTTTTCGGTCGCTGTTCAAGGCTAGAATAATAAAAAGTATTGCGAAGGTGGTTCGATGAACCCTCTTCCAGGCACTTAAGTGTGATTTTCAGAGTATCTGTGTAGATGTCCGTAAATGGACGCTGGAGAGGACCAACAGGGATTCTGGAGAAACTGAGCTGGCAGACTCTTGAAGATAGACATAAACTGCCTCTATAAAGCCTACCCACAGAGTTTCAAAAACCAACTTTATATGATAACTGTAGGATTATGCTGCAACCTCCTCCGCGAGGGCAAAATTAATTACAGCAGACACAAAAACATGTAGTCAATCATTCTTCCTGAACTCCATATGTGAAAGGGACAGGAAGAAACCTTAATAACTAATACGGTAAGACGTATCCTCTGCCATGTACTTCACATTGATTTACAGAGTATAAATGCAGATTTAGATCAATTACAACAGTAATGGTACCTGCAGATGGTATCATTCTGCCCGCTGACTGAAAGAAATTAGCAAATACGAAGTGTAAGAGTGGACACAGAATTGACCTTTGTGAGACTCCATTTACGATTTCGGTCATTATATTTCCTCCAATTTCAAGTATCGTATGAGTAATTCAGTCTCCCTTTCTCCTTTCTTATCGTTAAATACGAATCAAATGAGTTGCTTAAAATACCACAATTTCCACAAAATTTCGTTATTATTGTTAGTGCTTCAAAATGGTTCAAATGGCTCTGCGCACTATGGGACTTAGCACCTGAGGTCATCAATCCCCTAGAACTACTTAAACCTAACTAACCTAAGGACATCACACACATCCATGCCCGAGGCAGGATTCGAACCTGCGACCGTAGCGGTCGCGCGGTTCCAGACTGTAGGACCTAGAACAGCTCGGCCACACCGGCCGGCGTTACTGCTTCCTCTAAGCGTCTTTGTCATGGTTTTTTACCACATGAGCTGCAACATTAGCTTGACGAGGGTGATGTGGACTTTTTTTCTGACTGCACTAACCCATCTGTAGCGTATGATGTCAAAGAGTCGCAAAGCCAGAATATTTTTATTCAATATTTTCCTGGCTTGCTTGGATTAAATTGTAGAAATCTGCAGCGCCCTCTGCAAGATACTAGCTGCTCATCTGCTGTGTTTTCTCGAATGAAATCTTTCTCTACAGTAGTTTATGAATAGTTCCCATGCATTTGGGAAAGATGCCATATTATCACCCTGGCTCCTTTTTTAATAACTATCGTAACCCCATAAATTTCAGTGATGTTGGTGCTTCTTTAACAGTAAAAAACCCGAATTTCAAGTTTACGGATGATCTTGATGTCCAATTAACCTTTTAGTTGGAAAACTACGGTTTTCTTAAAGATTGTAATACACGTAGGGTGATTGAAAGAGAATTATTGAGGCACGTAAGTCAATTGTTATTTCAGTTTCCTCACTACTTTGTTAATGAAAAAGTCCCTTTGTATGCAGCAAAACCAATACTGAGGGATAACTACTCAAAGTATAGCCGTACAGCGGTTAGCTAGCTAGCCACATGCCTATTGGTGGGAGGCGAAGGAGGCGGCTGAAGCAAAGATTACGTCGCGCTTACAGTGTCGTATCGAAGCCGCCCGCAGGTCTAGTTTCTCGTACTCCGCGACCCTCACCTTGGAGGAAGGAACATGTTCTCCAAATCTTCTTGAACATACGATCTGGTAATTTCAACAATAAACCTCTCTGTGATCGAGTATACGTCTCTTACAGCATCACCTTTAGATCTTTGACATTTTCACATAATTCACATCCCGACCACTCGATGCCCTGGAGGAACGAGGCGCTCTTTTTTTGGGTCTTCTCGATGTCTTCAATTAATCCAACTCAATCAGCGCCCCAGTGTGAGGAACAGAACTCAAAATTAGTCAGAGCTGTTCTTACTAGTGTTTTATAAGCCAGTTTTTTCGTAGGTAAATTACATTTCCGTAAGATTCTCTTAAAAACTGTCTAGCATCCGTTTTACTTACATTTTATTCGATGTAGTCATTTCACCATAGACCGGAACGCGTATTTTACAGCAGATTTTAATTGTCAATACTTGACCGAAACTAACAAGTTTAATTATTTTCGCATTCCTACTTAACTGTAACTAACCAGTTTAATTATTTTGGCATTCCTCATGTTCAGGGACAACTCGTTTTCTTGTAATCACCTTAATTAACTGCTCAAGATCACCTTGAGCGAGCCTGCCGCAGTGGCAGAGAGGTTCTAGGCGCTTCAATCTGGAACCGCGCGACCGCTACGGTCGCAGGTTCGAATCCTGCCTCGGACATGGATACGTGTGTATGTCCTTAGGTTAGTTAGATTTAGGTAATTCTAAGTTCTCGGGGACTGATGACCTCAGATGGTAAGTCCCACAGTGCTCAGAGCCATCTGAACCATCACCTTGAGCGTGCACGTTTACTGTTTCATTCTATGTTGTATGCGATTATTTCATCATTCGTGTAACCACTTTCTCACTGGTTTATCTGTCTAACGCACCTTGTGTAAGATGTGGCATCTGTCCTCTCATTGTACAGACGTGATTCAAATTCACCACAGCTCGCTTTTAATTTGTTAGCAACGCACAAGAATCACCCAGTTCAATTATTTTAAATTCATTTAGGCGTTGGGTGTCAAGATGTTGTTTATTGTAACTGCTTTTATTCTGCAGTCGTGGTAACTTTTTATGATCATAATTATTGGTTATGTTATATTGTGTGTAATTACGTCACAATCTATTGTATAACAAGTCTTATTGCGCTATCAAGCTGGTGAGGACACAGCTTTGCGTAACCATATTCTCTTCCATCATAAATAATTATAGCAACTTTAGAGCACTCTTGTATTTGTATTAACCGTATACGACGAAAATCAAGAGTCTCTCTAATTTAACTGTTTTAGACTTTCTCTGTAATTTAGATCTTTTAGATTTTCAAAGGCAATGCATCTTTGACAGTACGTTATCAGGACTTATGATCGATCCGTGAGGTCATAATTACAGTTCCTGATATATTATATATAATAGTTGGGGAACGTTATTTTAAAATTATAAATTGTAATTATATAATTGTTGTGTTATCTTTTGTTCGTTTCTATTTTTCAGTTGTTTGGATTAATTATGCACTCTCTAATATCAGTGCTGTACTTAAGGTTTTATAACTGCTTGTAACGATAACGATCGCGCTGTCGATTTTAACACTCGACAGAGTCGATTTATTATGTTTACCTCTCTCGCGGAGCAGAGCTCTGTCCGGCCAGTTTACTGTACTCATCATGCCGTGTCCGCTCACCACGGTACCTCCAGGCAATCGGCAGATATTTATGGTCAATGTATTTGGATTTTATATTTACCTGTGATAACAACAACTTTGCGTCGCGACTTTAGCAAAACTCTGTGTGGATGTTGAGTATAGGGCTGTTATCAATGTTGTTGTTGTTGTTGTGGTCCTCAGTCCTGAGACTGGTTTGATGCAGCTCTCCATGCTACTCTATCCTGTGCAAGCTTCTTCATCTCCCAGTACCTACTGCAACCTACATCCTTCTGAATCTGCTTAGTGTATTGATCTCTTGGTCTCCCTCTACAATTTTTACCCTCCACGCTGGCCTCCAATGCTAAATTTGTGATCCCTTGATGTCTCAAAACATGTCCTACCAACCGATCCCTTCTTCTAGTCAAGTTGTGCCACAAACTTCTCTTCTCCCCAATCCTATTCAATACCTCTTCATTAGTTACGTGATCTACCAACCTTATCTTCAGCATTCTTCTGTAGCACCACATTTCAAAAGCTTCTATTCTCTTCTTGTCCAAACTGGTTATCGTCCATGTTTCACTTCCATACATGGCTACGCTCCATACAAATACTTTCAGAAACGACTTCCTGACACTTAAATCTATACTAGATGTTAACAAATTTCTCTTCTTCAGAAACGATTTCCTTGCCATTGCCAGTCTACATTTTATATCCTCTCTACTTCGACCATCATCAGTTATTTTACTCCCTAAATAGCAAAACTCCTTTACTACTTTAAGTGTCTCATTTCCTAATCTAATCCCCTCAGCATCACCCGATTTAATTTGACTACATTCCATTATCCTCGTTTTGCTTTTGTTGATGTTCATCTTATATCCTCCTTTCAAGACACTGTCCATTCCGTTCAACTGCTCTTCCAAGTCGTTTGCTGTCTCTGACAGAATTACAATGTCATCGGCGAACCTCAAAGTTTTTACTTCTTCTCCATGAATTTTAGTACCTACTCCGAATTTGTCTTTTGTTTCCTTTACTGCTTGCTCAATATACAGATTGAATAACATCGGGGAGAGGCTACATCCCTGTCTCACTCCTTTCCCAACCACTGCTTCCCTTTCATGCCTCTCGACTCTTATAACTGCCATCTGGTTTCTGTACAAATTGTAAATAGCCTTGTGCTGCCTGTTTTATTCATTTATCTGCTGCAGATTTAGCTTTGTATAACTGCAGGCAACTTGGAGATGTTCAACGGACTTAACTGGCCATCATCATCATCATTTAACTTAAGACTGATTATGCCTTTCAGTGTTCAGTCTGGAGCATAGTCCCCCTTATAAAATTCCTCCATGATCCCCTATTTAGTGCTAACATTGGTGCCTCTTCTGTTGTTAAGCCTATTACTTCAAAATCATTCTTAACCGAATCCAGGTACCTTCTCCTTGGTGTACCGCGACTCCTCCTACCCTCTACTGCTGAACCCATGCGTCTCTTGGGTAACCTTGCTTCTCCCATGCGTGTAACATGACTCCACCATCTAAGCCTGTACGCCCTGACTGCTACATCTATAGAGTTCATTCCCAGTTTTTCTTTGATTTCCCCATTGTGGACACGCTCCTGCCATTGTTCCAATCTACTAGTACCTGCAATCATCTTAGCTACTTTCATATCCGTGACCTCAACCTTATTGTTAAGGTAACTTGAATCCGCCCAACTTTCGTTTGCATACAACCAAGTTGGTCGAAAGATTGAACGGTGCACAGATAACTTAGTCTTGGTACTGACTTCCTTCTTGCAGAAGAGAGTAGATCGTAGCTGAGCGCTCACTGCATTAGCTTTGCTACACCTCGCTTCCAGTTCATTCACTACGTTGCCATCCTGTGAGAATGTGCATCCTAAGTACTTGAAACCGTCCACCTGTTCTTTGTTCCTCCTATTTGGCACTCAATCCGTTTATATCTCTTTCCCACTGACATTACTTTCGTTTTGGAGATGCTAATCCTCATACCATAGTCCTTACATTTCTGATCTAGCTCTGAAATATTACTTTGCAAACTTTCAATCGAATCTGCCATCACAACTAAGTCATCCGCATATACAAGACTGCTTATTTTGTGTTCACATATCTTAATCTCACCCAGCCATCTATTGTTTTCAACACACGATTCATAAATAATATGAACAACAGTGGAGACAGGTTGCAGCCTTGTCTTACCCCTGAAACTACTCTGACCCACGAACTCAATTTACCGTCAACTCTAACTGCTGCCTGACTATCCATGTAAGGACCTTTAATTGCTTGCAAAAGTTTGCCTCCTATTCCATAATCTCGTAGAACAGACAATAACTTCCTCCTAGGAACCCGGTCATATGCCTTTTCTAGATCTATAAAGCATAGATACAATTCCCTGTTATACTCGTAACACTTCTCCATTATTTGCCGTAAGCGAAAGATCTGGCCCTGACAACCTCTAAGTGGCCTAAACCCACACTGGTTTTCATCCAATTTGTCCTCAACACTTTCCTTTCAACAATACCTGAGAAGATTTTTCCCACAACGCTGTTTAAAGAGATACCTCTGTAGTTGTTACAATCTTTTCTGTTTCCATGTTTAAAGATTACTGGTTTCATCCAGTCTGATGGAACCTGTCCCGACTCCCACGCTATTTCATTTATCCTGTGTAGCCATTTAAGACCTGACATTCCACTGTATTAGACGAGTTCCGACATAATTTCATCCACCCCAGCCGCTTTATTGCACTGCAATCTATTGACCATTTTCTCCACTTCCTCAAATGTGAAGAAAATGGTCAATAGATCGCAGTGCAGTAAAGCGGCTGGGGTGGATGAAATTAAATCGGAACTCATCAGATACAGTGGAACTGGCCGTAACATCATAAATGTGTAATAATACAGGTTTAACGTTGGTATTAGCTGCGCTGTTGAACGTGATCAAGACTGTTTCAGTTGCAGTACGGCTAACGTTATTTCTGAAGAACTCTTCTGATACACGTCCTGCCGACTACAATCACTATCCAGACAACGAAGAATAACCAATACGGCGCTAACCACATGCGTGGCAGATAGGAAACACGGGATGTTCGCTGAGGTTTCACGCACGTTGGTTGCGGCGCTCCTCCGCAGCAGTCCCCGTACGTCAGGCTTGACGATTTATCCCGTCACCGCGCCAGTTCTGCAGTAATGCCGGCAATATTTCTGAAACTTCCTCGGGCAGCGCCGTGGGCGCAGCCACCAAAGAGAATTCGGAATACTGACGCCGGCAGAGCGCCTGCAGGCGGTGCGGGCGGGATTTTTGCCCGCAGTAAGGAGTTCTTTATTGCGAACCCCGTGAATAAATCACGGAATTTCGCGGCGTAATACCTGGCCAGGAGCCATGCGTCTCTGCGGGGCTCTGCCGGGAAAACAAGGCGAGTCCTGTCGGCCCCCCCTTCTGTGGGCGCTCCGCTCCGCTATGCATGCAGTGCGATTCGCCACCATCCGAGGTACGCCTCATGCGCGGCCCTCTTTGTCTCTGCCTGCAACCAGCATCTCACACACTTCCATTCGCTTACAAAATACGTCAGGCAGAACACAATAGGTGGACAAATGTACACTACTGGCCATTAAAATTGCTACACCACCAAGATGACGTGCTAGAGACGCGAAATTTAACCGACAGGAAGAAGATGCTGTGATATGCAAATGATTAGCTTTTCAAAGCATTCACACAAGGTTGGCGCCGGTGGCGACACCTACAACAACGTTCTGACATGAGGAAAGTTTCCAACCGATTTCTCATACACAAACAGCAGTTGGCCGGCGTTGCCTGGTGAAACGTTGTTGTGATGCCTCGTGTAAGGAGGAGAAATGCGTACCGTCACGTTTCCGACTTTGATAAAGGTCGGATTGTAGCCTATCGCGATTGTGGTTTATCGTATCGCGACGTTTCTGCTCTCGTTGGTCGAAATCCAATGACTGTAAGCAGAGTACGGAATCTGTGGGTTCAGGAGGGTAATAGGGAACGCCGTGCTGGATCCCAACGGCTCGTATCACTAGCAGTCGAGATGACAGGCATCTTATCCCCATGACTGTAACGGATCGTGCAACCACGTCTCGATCCCTGAGTCAACAGATGGGGACGTTTGCAAGACAACAATCATCTGCACGAACAGTTCGACGACGTTAGCAGCAGCATGGACTATCAGCTCGGAGACCATGGCTGTGGTTACCCTTGACGCTGCATCAAAGACAGGAGCGCCTGCGATGGTGTACTCAACGACGAACCTGGGTGCACGAATGGCCAAACGTCATTTTTTCTGATGATTCCAGGTTCTGTTTACAGCATCATGATGGTCGCATCCGTGTTTGGCGACATCGCGGTGAACACACATTGGAAACGTGTATTCGTCATCGCCGTACTGTCGTATCACCCGGCGTGATGATGGTATGGGGTGCCATTGGTTACACGTCTCGCTCACCTCTTGTTCGCATTGACGGCACTTTGCACAGTAGACGTTACATTTCTGATGTGTTACGACCCGTGGCTGTACCCTTCATTATGTCCCCGTGAAACCCTACATTTCAGCGGGATAATGCACGACCGCATGTTGCAGGTCCTGTACGGGTCTTTCTGGATACAGGTAATGTTGGACTGCTGCACATTATCCAGATCTCTCACCAACTGAAAACGTCTGGTCAATGGTGGCCGAGCAACTGGCTCGTCACAATACGCCAGTCACTACTCTTGATGAACTGTGGTATCGTGTTGAAACTGCATGGGCAGCTACACCTGTACACGCCATGCAAGCTCTGTTTGACTCAATGACCAGGCGTATCAAGGCCGTTATTATGGCCAGAGGTGGTTGTTCCGGATACTTGCGTGAAAATGTAATCACATGTCAGTTCTCGTATAATATATTTGTCCCATGAATACCCGATTATCATCTGCATTTCTTGTTGGTGTAGCAATTTTAATGGCCAGTAGTGTAGTAAACCAGAGTTTATTACCGAATACATCAGTATTTCACATATCACGTCACCGTGTGTGGCATAGGGTACGTCAGGTACCATTATCATTTTGCTCCACTCCTGTTTTACTCTTGAATGTTGTACAGATGGAATAACTTCTCGTATATCACTGTATGGGAAGAATACACTCGTTTGTAAGGAACTTAGGAAGGAGGATTATCGCTAAAGACTGGACTTAAAGCTGGGTGAATAGCAGTTAGTGTTATGGAAGGGACATTCATATGCGGGACAGATCATGAAGCTTAAATTCCCTCTCCGTTACCTGAACTGTGGACTTAAAAAATTCCTACTGATCCTGGAAGGTGGGATTATTTTGCTTCCGTACAACATGTCTGAGACAGCAGAGGACTTGGAAGAGCAGTTGAACGGAATGGACAGTGTCTTGAAAGGAGGATATAAGATGAACATCAACAAAATCAAAGCGAGGATAATGGAAGTAGTCGAATTAAGTCGGGTGATGCTGAGGGAATTAGATCAGCAAATGAGACGCTTAAAGTAGTAAAGGAGTTTTGCTGTTTGGGGAGCAAAATAACTGATGATGGTCGATGTAGAGAGGATATAAAGTGTAGACTGGCAATGGCAAGGAAAGCGTTTCAGAAGAAGAGAAATTTGTTAACATCTAGTATAGATTTAAGTGTCAGGTAGTCGTTTCTGAAAGTATTTGTATGGAGTGTAGCCATGTATGGAAGTGAAACATGGCCGATAACCAGTTTGGACAAGAAGAGAATAGAAGCTTTCGAAATGTGGTGCTACAGAAGAATGCTGAAGATAAGGTGGGTAGATCACGTAACTAATGAGGAGGTATTGAATAGCATTGGGGAGAAGAGAAGTTTGTGGCACAACTTGACTAGAAGAAGGGATCGGTTGGTAGGACATGTTTTGAGGCATCAGGGATCACAAATTTAGCATTGGAGGGCAGCGTGGAGGGTAAAAATCGTAGAGGGAGACCAAGAGATGAATACACTAAGCAGATTCAGAACGATGTAGGTTGCAGTAGGTACCGGGAGATGAAGAAGCTCGCACAGGATAAAGTAGCACGGAGAGCTGCATCAAACCAGTGTCAGGAGTGAAGACAACAACAACATGTAATATACTGAAGAGCCAAAGAAACTGGTACACCTGCCTAACATCGTGTAGGGCTCCCGCGAGTAAATTGTATGGCATGTCATTCGGCCGTTTCAGGTACCTCCTTTGTATTCTTCTAACATTCTGCGTGGTGTCTGTTTGTTCTATATCGTGTCTCCCTACACTTTCGCGCAACGACGCTCTGAGCGTGTTTTTTAGGGAATTGGCTAGTTTGAACCTGGGACCTGTTGCTGGTAAGGAGACGCCAGACCACACATGATATGTAGAATTCAGAAGAGTTCAGTAAGACTAGCGATGATATAATCAAATACTTAATGATTCCAGCGTCAGCTCCACTGCACTTCCTGTAAAACAATCTTAATACTAACTAAATTTAGTGGAAGGGGTTCAAGGCTTTCCTATTTTTAGTTAGCTGGTAAAATAACGTCGAAAAAGCAGTTAAGTTTACCATTGGAAATTTTATTCTACTCAAAAAACGTTGTTTATAAATTGCACTATTGCTAAAAGGAAATGTTTTAATACAGGATGGTAAAAACCAACTGCGTTCAACAAAAATGTGAACGAATATCCCCTGAATGGGTTTCCAAGTTCTACAATGGATCGAAGGATGACCTATGCCATATCACATTTATAATCTAGGTTTAAGTTTCACAAAAGAGAAAACTATCAAAATGGTTTACAGTGACCCTAAATTATCTTTAATTACTTATCTAACTTGTCGTAAATTACAGTGGGTGATGTGGCTTCTCAATAACTATATAACAGAAAAATCATCGCGTTTCAGATTTTTACGTAAAGTGGCAAATGTGAACACCATGAGCTTTAATTGACGATTGACACTAGTATTACGCAAAAAGGGGGTGTAACAGATGAGACTTCTGCAGTTCTGAGTGAAGCTTTATGCGCTGTTATGCGGCATCGCATGCGTTCATTACCTTATCGGTGTTCGTCAGGGGGCGGTGGGCAGCAAAGCTCCGCTCACCTCGCCATCTCGGAAAACTCTCTCCTAACTTCTCCTTACTACAATTTACCGAAGTTGGTTTAAAAAAAAACTATCTGGCTGTGTTTTCATCTGACCAATCAGGGTCTCAATGTTAACCTTAAGCTCCACCTACAAAAATTCTGTCTATCCAATGAGAAACGTTATACTTTTCGTGGTGGGGCAATGTTTTTAAAGTTTGCAACGTACCAGAGACGCGAAAAAGTCTCACGCTAAAACTTGCAGCTGATGTGGTCCTTTTAGTGTTATCGTAAGATCTATACTGTTCTTCTGGAGGGCTCTATCTTTTAACATGGGCTGGGGGGTGGTCCTAGCGGTTCGTAGGGCCTTCCAGCTTAACACGGTTCTGCTCTCGGCTTCTGTTCTCGTTTCTCCCCTCGGAACTGCGTCTGTCTCACGGTGGGAAGGTATGATATGCATTTAGGCATTCTTGTGTTAGTCTGTGGTATTCTATTTGCTCACTCGTTACTCGTATTACTTTGGTTAATTTAATGTCACGATTTATTCGGAGCTATGTGACATACTACTGGATTTGCTTATCATGCCAGGGTTTTCATGGAAGGTGTTGGATTTGCCTAACACCTTACACTCTGAATATTTAGAGTTAAACAGTTAGTGACTGCGTATTTGTTTTCGCGTACTTTCTTGTTTCTGCACGTGGTTCTACTGTATCTTGCCGCGCGGGATAGCCGTCCTCTCTTAGGCGTCTTGCTACGGTTCGGTCGGCTCCCCCCGTCGGAGGTTCCAACCCTCCCTTGGGCATGGGTGTGTGTCGTCCTTAGCGTAAGTTACATTGATTAAGTAGTGTGTAAGCCTAGGGACCGATGACGTCAGCTGTTTCGTCCCATAGCACTTACGACAAATTTCCAATTTTTCTACTGTACCTTGTGTCCGTAACTTATTTAAAATTGTTTACGACCGTATGTCTTGAGAAAATTGTTTGGCAAGTCGTACGGCAGATGTAACTCCTTTATTCTGCTGATAGTTGTGAGTTGAATAGCGAGCGGCTCTGTACCTGTTTTTTCCTTGTTTATTATCTTTACGTACATGTGGATGAGGTCGACGTCTTCTGTTTAAACAGGGCGTTCGACGCACAGAACTGTGTTGAGTAAGGAAGGCCACAGGGGACTACGTGTTTTCTGTTTGTGATTATGTTGCTTACCCTGTTGCGTATCTGCTAGCCGTTCGAGACAAAGGAAGCAAGGCATGCCGTTGAAGAGTACTGAGCAAAGGGAGGACTGTATGCCACGGAAACCATCAAATTTTAGTCTAATATCGATCAAAGATTTGGGAACAGCCATTCGAAAGAAGTAGTTGGTTAGTTGCTGAAAAACGTGTAGTTAACATGAGAAAAAAAGAAAAACAAACGAAAGCCAACCAGCGTTCTGCCTGTGATAGAGAACAGACTAAATGATGTTCGCGACTACCAGAATTAAATAAAACCGATGTTCAGGATGAAGGAAGAGGAGGCTTCTTGTGGAGGCGATATCCATCGAAGGAAAGACAGAGGGCTCCTTTTTAGGACTATTTTGCCGTTTCGTCATAGTAAAGTGTTACCCCTTCTGTAAAAATCGAATTCTTTTCTCCTTATTTTCTGCAGTTCACACCATTCAAAAGAACGGGACTCGAATTCAAGAGAGATGGCTTGCTTGAAAAGACCCGTAATAGGAATCGATACTATGTTTCTTCAAATGAAATTGATCCTCAGTTGACGCATTACTTCTGGCAACTCTTCATTTCAAAAATTCAACAGCTGAAAGATATTTCACACATGCTACAAGGCTTACACATGGATTAAGCAAACATTTTATATATGGTTGCTAACTAAACACAATGAAAAATACCTCACCCAAGAAACAAGCACTTAGGAAATTCAAACGATAGTGCCCAAAAAGAACCACGTTGTCCAAGCTCCTATTGGTCCTAGGCCTTCGAAAATCTAGCTGCAGCAACCGAGGCACCATAGACTGATTCTCGAACGATTGTCGCAGGTTCTTAAAAATAGTAAGCTGCACCAGCTATAGATAATAGTTCCTGAGATGAAATCTGCTCATGTTTGAGTTATTTACTTCGATTTTATGTTGAAAGAGGGCAGGTGGCACCAAGACGTAGTTATAGAAGCTCTGCCTGGTAGTGACTATATTTCTCATATGCAACTGTGTGTGTAAATCCATAGGATTAAAAATTAATAAAGCTTCGTTTTCATATGTGACACATGGTTTACATGTGTAGCTACATGACGACACTGCGTTTCACACTTACGTGTTAGGGAGAGGGTTCATCGAATCGCTTTCAGACTTTTTCTCTATCGCTACACTCGGGATCACACATGACTCTCTCTCTCTCTCTCTGCGAGCTATGATTTATCTTATTTCATTACATGGTCATTTCTCCGCATGTAAGTGTTAGTCCACGAAATATATTCGCAATCTGAAAAGTTCCGTCGACACTCGACGCAGTTACACGAGCGTCGAGAGCCGACGGAACTCATCTAGCAGTGTCCATCCACCGCTCTGGAGTCTGAAGATGACTCTTCCGTAGAGTCGAAACCGGTCAGTCACTCCAATAAAAAAATATTTTAACAAGATTGCGATCAGTTTTAATTTTAACAAATTTTAAGATCGCTGACTATGTTTTCAAAAATTTCAAAAATTTATTTACCCCTAATTGACTTTGTATTTATAACCCTGCATTCACCTGAGTCAAAGTTCTGTTTCTTCTGCCACCGAACTTCACTAATTTCCACTAAATCTAATTTCAAACTATCCATTCTCCTTTTTAAGTTGTCTAACCTTTCTGTCCGATTAGGAGATCTACTATTCCACGCTCCGATTCATAGAATGTCAGTTTTGTTTTTCCTGATCACAAGTGTTGTGTTTTCCAACAGTTTGTTGAACGCAACTTCTTCTATAATACAATAGCTGGCTGTACAATAGATGTAGACGTCCGTCGATCTAGCCGGAGATGTGGTTCCTCTCGGTTGGCTGGTACTTCGATCGGCGGTGCAGTACAGCGGCTTCGGTGATATCTTCTCGGAGACTCTGCTATAGCGGCGGACGAAGACTGGTCTGCCTTCGACCGGCCGGGCCTATATAGTGAGCTGGAGCCAACAGAAACCCAGCGTAGGAATCCGTGGCCGGATATGTAGCGGCGACCTCTGCAAGGAAAGGTTCCTATTAATCGACTGGAATCTTCGGCGTGTTTACCTGATGTCTTCGCCTGTTTGGCTGTTGGTTTGTTTCCCTCATAGCGTGGCTGTTATGCGGTGCTGCCTGCCATTTAGGGGAACCCCATGGCAGACAGTACAACAACTTCCGGAGTAGTCTAAACATAGGCATGTACTCGGAGGAAAAAATTATCACAGCTGTAGTTTCCCCTTCCTTTCAGCCGTTCGCACTACCAGCACAGCAAAACCATGTTGGCTGACGTAACAACGCCAGCTCAGTCAGTGTTCTAGACAGATGCTCCAGAAGAACTAAAAATTCTGCTGCCTCTCTTCATGAACCAAACGTTTCTCTGGCCTTTCAAGATACCCTTTCGTTGTGGTTGCAAATAAGGACCGGCTGTCCGTGTTGCTGCGACATGTAAGCGACCCCACCAACGGCAAGGTCTATGCTTCCTGGGGCAGACTCTCTAATTAAAGGGAGCGTAATACAGGAATGTAGTATGTCTCAGGTGCTGCTCAAATTGTACATCGAAGAAGTAATTATCAAAATAAAAGAAAGCTTCATGAATGGGATTAAAACTCAGGGTGAAAACTTTGGAATGATAAGAGTCGCTGATGACATTGTTATCCTCAGTGAATGTGACGGACAATTATAGGATGAGTGGATCGAATTAATAGTGCAGTGAGCACAGGTTATGGATTGAGAATAAAACAAAGAAAGACAAGAGCAAGAAGGAGTACAAAAGATTTCACAGACAAACGTACAACCAAAACTGAAGAATTTTTTTGTTTTTTATTAAGGGTTGAAATTCCTCGAAATATCACCGTAAATGAATTTGTATTTTGACTGCTAGTTTCAGCCACACACGAGCCATCTTCTGAACATGTCTTGTATGTAGCTGAAACTAGTAATCAAAATAAAAATTTATTTGCGATCCTGACTTTGAGGATTTTCAGCCCTTAATATTAAACTTACGACAGATCGCTTCCCTCCAGCACTGACAATATTAACGAACATGAAAACTGGAAGACCTTGTAGTAAAGGAAGTGAATGATATTTTCTACACTGGAACTAAAATAACGCATGGCGAAGCAACGGGGATATAAGTAGCAACTAGCGCTGGAAAAGAGAACATCATTCACAAAACGTGTAGTAATGTAGGTTTTCCAATCTTTTCCCGAACAGTGCAATACGTTATGACAACAGATACGGAAGTATACCCTAAAAGCTCTGATGGATGAAACTACGCTTGAGAACATAATAAAAAATAAATAAAAAACCAGTTTCTGTGCAGAGCGTTAGTTTGCCCTTTATCCGTTACTGAGCGGTAAGCAGTGCTACCAGAAAATAGAACTGTAAGAATTAGAAAAGAATAATTTATGTGTTCCGACGGAGTAAACATTTGCCGAGGCCGAAGTGTTTGCCGGACGTAGTGTGGAGTTATTGGGTTTCGAAGCACGTCTCAGCAGCGCTTCCCTTGTCGCCGGTCTACTCTGTTATCTCCGCCGAACGTGTTGTCAGTTACCTTATAAGTGCTCCAGTTAAATGATCAATCCATTTTAGGCATCAAATCTAGGACAAATTATTTACAACAAGAGTCGAAATATTTGTTTGGCGTGCTATATTTAACGCATCCTTCAGTCTCCACTAAAAATTAAGTTAAGAAGCCAATTTATTTTTGAAGTATCAACGTTCATGTTTCCAGAACGAGATTTTCACTCTGCAGCGGAGTGTGCGCTGATATGAAACTTCCTGGCACATTAAAACTGTGTGCCGGACCGAGACTCAAACTGGGGACCTTTGCCTTTCGAATTTAATCTACCAGGAAGTTTCAACGTTCATGTTAGTTGTTTTTAAATTCTTGTAAGATGAATGTATGAATACCAGGAATATATTTCTTCATAGGAATTTCGCTCAGTTTGATTTTATGAAACAAATGTCCTATGTTCTTCATTAATACCGAAATTTAGTATTCTTATATGATAACAGTCATAATGAATATGCTTTGTAATTCAGTAATAATACATCTGAAAACTACTGCTACAGCTCAGATGTAACTCTTATCACAGGAATGATTAGCAAGTAAATTAAGTGCTAACATGTTTCTACTGATACCGTTCACGACAGAGGATGAATATGTTAATATTCAGGAGAGAGAGAGAGAAAGAGTGTGTGTGTGTGTGTGTGTGTGTGTGTGTGTGTGTGTGTGAGAGAGAGAGAGAGAGAGAGAGAGAGAGAGAGAGAGTAGAATTTGTCTTGCAAAGATTTTAATAATATTTCCTACATTTTCTCAGTCGCAAGGTATGGTTTTCAAATCCCCATCTGTGCACCCAGAATTAGGTTTTCTCATGTGTTTTCTGACTCGGAGAAAACAAATGTGGTGTGTTTCCCTTGGAAATAGTTAGTTAATTACATTTCCAGAGGTAATTAGAACGATTTATTTATAGAAATTATGTAGAACGAGTCGGTTTACAAGATATGTATACAAGCTTAGTGTTAACATTAATGAACACAATAATTTTTATTCCTATTCAAGCAACCATACTTAAAAAGTAGAGTTCTTTTTTTATAAGTTACCACTTTTTAAACAAAAATTCTTCCATGGAGTAGGAGCTCTCCAGGAGAAATGACTTGAAGTCAGATTTAATTTGCTTTGTTAACTGTCAAATATTTTATGTTATCGGGCAAAATGTAAAAAAAAAAAAAATTGCTGCATGTTGGAGTTCTGTCTGAGAAACTGAGAGCTTTAATAAAGTACTGTAGGTGTAGAGATCATTATTCTTCTGAAACCATGATATACTATGACAGTTTTCTTTAGCGAATACATGTATTGTGCCGGCAGAGTTAAAGTGGCTAGCTCCTGGAATAGGTACGTCCATGACATCTGTGGCTGAACACCACATGTTATTCTTACTGCTCGCCTTTGTGTAGTCAACACGCTATTTCTAAGTGATGGGTTACCCCAGAAAATTATTCCATAAGACATTATTGAGTGGAAATATGTAAATTACATCAATAGGTCGATTCATTTGTTTCAAAAAGAGCAAAAGTAGCTGAACTTAACTGTTTGAAATGCTCAGTCTCATGAGTTCAAGTTTTCATCCATAAGTACATCCAAAAATTTAGAACATTCTACCCTGTTTATTGACTCTTGCTCATGTGCAACATCAGTTTTTGGTATGACTACTTGTTGTACAAAACTGAATATAATGTGTTTTCTCAAAATTAGGAGAGTCCATTTTCAAAGATTCACTTAACAATTTTTTGAGAAATTTCATTAAATCTTTTCCTTTTTCTCTAGTAGGATTTATTATAACACTAGTATCATCTGCAAAAAGTTCCGTTTCTGCTTGTTGAATGTTAAGTGGAAGGTCATTCGCATATATATGGACTAGGAGTGGACCCAAACTGAACTTTATGGAACTACTTTTGTGATTTCTCCCCAGTCATTAAAATTTACTCTCTTTCCAAAGCTGTCTGTAATATTCAGCACAACCTTTTTCCATTCTGCCTGTCAAATATGATTCACACCAGTTTTGTGCGAAGCCATCAATTGCATAAAACGTAAGTTTCTGTGAGAGTGTAACATGATCTTTATAATCAAACGTCTTAGAAAGATCATAAACCATATCAACGGATGATATTTTGTAATTTAAGGCTTGTAATATTTGGTGTGTAAATGGCTAATTAAAGAACACAGCACTGCACTTTGATGAGTTTGTACGCCATCAGAATTTATATGAGTCGCATTTATTTTTGTCTTACATCTTACAGTCATAAAAAAACTTGGCTATGCTCACGGCGAAGGGAGATGGGGTGCGGGAGGTGACTCGAGACGTCTCCTCGCCTCCCTCCTTTATGGTCACTCCCCTCTCCAGATATTCTACAATGAAATGTTAATGCGAAGTATGATTTACGTCCATTTGTCTTGCTATTCCTGGACTGTGTGGGTTAAAGAAAAGGCGTTTAAATCACACTAACTAATAAGGAGAATTCATTCCGAGCAGAGGCCAAAAACTCTACAGATCGACACGATTTGAGGAGCCATGTTCTGGTGCGAGAACGGACGGTGTATCAGGTTATCTTTCTCAAAACTTACACAAGACTGCAGACGGCTGAGTCACATGAAATGTGTGCTTGCCGGTAGAATACATTTAACTGTGACAGCAGGATATTTTTGTTCCCATTAAGAAGCTTGAATGAGGTAACTTCATTGCTGTTTACATAAGTGGGAGATCTTGTACAGATTATCTGTAACCGTAACGTGAATGGTTGAACTAACTATAGCTATTTTCAAATCAATGTGTCTTTCCTGATTCGCTTACCTCTTTAGATAACGTTGTGTAACATGTTTCACGCTATCGACAGTACAGTGCTCAGCATATCCTCGATGCATTATATGAGGTAGAGTAGCCGACTGAACTTGAAACGTCCCCTTAGAAAAATTAATGAATTACTATGCAGATAAAGTTCTTACATTATTTGATTTTCAAACAACTGAGCAGAACTGAACGTACTCAGACATTTCGCTCTTTACTTATTCTGATCAACACTAAACTGACACACAATATTTTTAGCGCAACGCAATCTGACTTTCAATAATCCCTACAAGAGAATGGCCCTGACTAACATTAACCTATTCCTTTCACAAATCACTTACCTTACAAAAATCTTCGTTACTCGAACTTCTGCAATACAGCGAGCGCCACTACTGCCAGCTAAACAAAGGATTCTAACTACTGAAGGCACTAACTACTGACAGGCATAGTTAGCAAATGAAAGATTTTGATAGAGAACAAACAATGTATTTACCGTAATAGTATTCAAAAGTCATAATATATATAGCAGTTCATGACATCCAGTCTTACAGATTTACTGTCTCTGATGGACACACGTCCAGATCATCCGCTCTCAAAACTCCGCCATTTCACTCCCCACATCCACCACTGCAGGTGGCTCACCTCCAACTGCGCAACGCTACGCGCTGTTAACAGCCTACTGCCCAACATTACAATGGCGAATATTATTCCAACAATGCAAACCAACCACAGCCTTCACACAGCACAGTCAGTGATTTTCATATAGAGCACTACATGGCATTACCAACATAAAAACCTAAACAGCCTACTTACATAGCCCCATGCTCCCCACAAAAATTTTAAAAATTGTTTTGGGCAGTGGACAATACAGATTTCAAAATTTTTTTCATAATTACAATAACAAAGAAATCAAATGCACACATTTATCGAGCCAATGTTGGTCAAAAGCTAAAATTTTCTCACAGTCCATAAAGACAGTCCTGATCATTCATCATAGTAAAATTGCAGTTTTTTTTTCTCAAAGTCTGAGCAGTAAAAGAAAATGCACACGGAAGTAGTGAATTTCCATGCAGTCTTGAAGAAGTAGTGTTGTCCTTCCAACGGAAAGACAGTGCTGATTCTTGACATGCAGACAGGTAATGGGCTACAACAGAGCAAACCCACAGCAGAGTCAGTCGAAGTTTTGAAGAATATTGGTAGGTAGGTTATCACAGAGCCGACCCACTGTAGTCCTGGTAGAGATTATGGTATTGGTGGGCCACCAGAGGTGCAGACCCACTGCAGTCCTAGTAGAAATAATGGTATTGGTGGGCCATCAAATATGCAGACGCACAATCACCATCGAAGAGTCTTGCGGAGAATATAGCAAGTCCATAAACCACCACTTGTCCACTCACAAAGTTTTTGGAATTGTCCTTAGAACCAGCAATGCTGTTAATCAGTACCTTGCTGGATTATTAACACACGTGCAAACACTAACAGTCCCAACTTCTCATCTATTGTGCATATACTATGACCAACAGAAACGTGTGCAGTGAAATGTAACTTAATTTGATGAACTGGAGTCTATACAATTATAAATTTACAACATTAGAATACAATTACAAAGGTACAAAATACATCATTAAAGAACATAACAATACAGATAACATTTGTAGTAGTACAAGCTTTACAAAAGAATATAAATAAACAGATACATCAGTGTTACAGGAACTATGACATAAGTACATACATTAAAGATCAGAATAAGTTTCGAAACATCAACTTCACACATGAGCAACAAAACAGAATAAATAATGCCTAAACATCTTTACAAAGTGAATAACATATTATTAATGGAAATTATATTTGAGGATAACAGTATTCCTCATCATAGTGAATGTAGTTGAGTATTAGAAAAATTCTACAATATAACTCTCATCAGCTAAACACATAAAGACAGGAAAAACAAAATACACAAGGGTACACAAACACATAGCGGAATAATACAAAAGGAAAAGACAGGGTTTGTTTTACTGCAGTATTTTGCAAACAAAACTTTCTTTACTTCTTGGAGATCTCCTTTCATTCATCATTATTCCCAAAAAGTCCTATCTATACCTCCTTTCTGTATTCGATTCATATTTCTTTCAAAATAATTATTTCTCATTGTACCATACTCATTTTGGCCCAAATCTTTTTCATATAACTTCTCAATGCATTCCTTCCCTATTCTACACAGTCAGTTTCTTATATAGTCTACCCCCTCTTAAGCTAACTTAATATATATACTAAGGGACAAGGCAACGCAGCAGTACAAAACAATTAACACAAACAGCAATGACAAAAAAATGCAAATTGGGAAAGCAATCAGCAGTAAATCTAAATTCGCAGAGCAAATGCAACATTAAAACTAATATGAGCCAATGTGCAACAACAAGAAAAATAAATCAGTAGTAAAACTGGCTTAACAGAGTAATACAAAGTGAAATTTAGTAGCACTATGCCTGGCAAACAGCAGCAGCAAATGCTATAACTTATATCTAAACATGACAAAGCTCAAGCAGAAAAATATCACAGTAAAGATAGGAAATGTCTAATAACTATGTCATATCTTAACACTAGAGTGATGCATCACCTTAACTTAAACTACTAAAAAGTTACCAGTCATTGACAAAAATTATGTATGCAATTCCTGTGAGGGGAAATGTCTTTTTGTGCTACCTCGTTTTTTTTTTTTTTGAAGGAGATCATAAAGTTATTATTTACTGGATCTGTAGGCATAAAATATTTATATTAGTACATATATAAAATTTTATTTTAAAAAAAGCTGCAGTGCAGCTAGAAACTAGATATTAAACAAAATGAGCAAATAAATACATAAGGCAAGGCGTGAAACATCATTCACTAGCCAAATGGAGTCTCCAAAGGAAGTAAAACACCTCTTAACTAGAAAGACAATAGATATAAAATGTTTCTCATCATTTCATTAGGCATTTTAGTAAATATCATAAATTAAGAGCTCCATAGTGTAATCATATGCTTTCAAGTTTGAGCGTGTTGTAATTGCGATGCTTTCTACAAATAAATGCCAATAGCGAGGATAATGGCCTCCTTTTTTTTCCTCCACCTAATGGCTTTCTTTTTTCAGGCGGCTGGCACAGTGACAGTCTCATATAAAAAATTTCACAGGTCGAGAATTTGTGTTACAAATGTGTAGAAACAAAATCCTATAAATACAACAGTGTACAAAAAATTTTAAGTGGCGTTGTGATACATTCACACATGTACACGCATTTCATAATTCTTAAAGTACAATTCTTGGTTTCCAACATCCTTTTCCACAAATCAGAGTCCCTAACCACTACTGGTTATTCATATACATATAAACACGTAATCACATTCCTCAAATATGGTAGCATCATCTTGTCGATCATAAACATACCTCAACAGCATAATACACATCGTCATCGTAATAATAACATCGTAACAGATCAATCACATCTCAAAATCGTCGCAGCTTCGTTCAATAATTTCAAGACCTTCAATAAAGTCATCTACCTCAAACGTACTTCAAAAATCATGCTCCCTTACCAATTACGACATTCAAAGCTCTCATAGTACCACAATGGTTCCGAAAAGTATGAACAGTTCACATAGTGCAGACAAAATACAATTTCATACGTGTGAAGTCATCCAACTGTGTAATTGCATAAACAGGTGTCACTGACGTAGTAAAAAAAAAAAGTTTGTCTCTCAGTTAAATGATCATATAGCTGTGTAATTTATGTGTTAGAGAAATACGGTACCGATGTGTAAAGTTGTATAAGCGAATACCATATTAGCTAGGGCTCCTTGTGCTTGCTACACACATGGTATGCAAGGTAAGCATGTACCCCCCTGAGGATTAATGTAATTATACTCTCAGGTGTTACAGATTACAGCAATGGAATCAAATGTATCACAGAAAACTTTCTTTGTAATTAAAAAATCTAGAAAAATAAATGTTTTAAGTACAAAATTAATCACTCAAATGCGTCTCCTGTAGCGCTAAATGTGCGTCTTGCTGTAAGATAATTCTGTGGAACTGTCGTAGTTATCGTCCTCTGTAAGCAAAGTTCTGCTGAAGTAATTTACTCACCTCCTCATAAACAAAAGTGAATTGCTATGCGTATAGATATCGTAGTTGTTACGCTTATTGCCGTGATGAAGAAAGTACTGTGCTGTAGCGTATTGTTGTGCTGCGGAAAAGGCTGTCTCATTGTAGCTATACCACAAAAGTTATTACTAAAACATGTTTTACTTTCCAGAAGAATTCAGAAAAACTGTGCAGATATAAAACAGATACACCGCAAAAACAACATTGTAAATTGTCACTCATTAGTAGCGTCGTGATAAAATCGTGTAGCTGTCACATAAACTAAATCTCATTAGCAGTACTGGTAAATGTTCTAAGTATGTGAGCCTTATAGTCGTTACGTAATCGTGCAACTAACAAGCAAGAATGTACACACACAATAACACTGTGTCGTCTGTTCACAATAACAATGCATTCGTAATTTCTGTTTAAATACGTTCTCTTGGTTCTTGACTGGATAGTTAACTTTAAAACATAGTTGCATGTTAACAGTTTCTAAGATTGAAAAAGAGTACTAGTAACGTGAAGTGAAAAATTTTATACCAAAGACTAAGTTAAAGAGCAGATTATCTCTCAATAAATGGTTTTACATGTGAAATGTGGTGTAACCCTTTGCTCTTCCTAGTACGCAGAGTTTCAACTTTAACGCAATTATCAAGTGGTATACGTCGGTAAAGAATACTGGAATTTTCCTCAAGGTTAGCGTCTATGTTATTTTTCCCTGAGCCCGCTGGCGCACGCGGCTGCCTGCTGTGCGAGTCATTGTCTGTCTCTTTGTTGGCGCGCGTCGTTATTGGGATTAGGAGACCTAACTTCTACAAATTCACCGTGACGAGAAGGCCCTGCCCTGTTTGAAGTTCGCCAGTTCTGATAAAATTCAGGTCTGTCGTTATGATTATATCGTCTGTTGTCATGTCGGTAGATTCCACAGTTTCTTTCTTGTCGGTCACGTGGTGGAGAACTTCTCCCTGAATCGTAACTGCGCGCTGAACTGTTGCGTCTGAAACTATTCTGTCTCCCTTGATAATAATAGTTCTGGTTACCATATTGTCTGTTTCTGTGATTGTCTCTGTCATATTCATTACTACGGAAATGCGAACTTTCTCTGTAATTATTTCTCTGCCAGTGGTTGTCATATCGGTGGTGTCTGTTTTGGTCACGATTTGTGTTGTGAGAATAGCCTCGTCGTGTCCAGTTATTATTTCTTTCATCGTGGAATTGCGATGGATATGACCTGTAATTGTTGTGTTCCTGTTTCCGCTTTCCGCGATTGTCAGTGTCAATTTCTAATTCTTGTAAGAGTCCCTGAAAAGCTTCAATGTCGTCTTTGCAACGTCCTGCCAAAATAATATGTCGTAAATGTTCAGGCAATTTGATTAAGCAAATGCGGATGAGTTCTGAGGGGCTGTATGGGTTTGACAGGTACTGATTCTTGTGTAACATGTGTTCGAAATATTTGACAAGACTGGAAAATTCAGATTGTTCGAAATGTTTCATCATTATGATGCTATGTTTTACTCAGTCTTGTGTAGCTTGAGACCAATATGCTGAGCGGAAGGCATGATAAAATTCTCCTTCACTGTGACAATCGTGAATGACCGATCGTATTCTTACAGCTGGTTCATTCTCTAAATAGCCACACATAAATTCTAATCTGTGCTCTAATGACCAGTAGGGAGGAAAACAATGAGAGAATTGATGAAGCCACGCTTGTGGATGAATGTCGTTGCCGGAATTCTTAAATGTTTTGAATTTATGTGTAGTAATAAACAGCTTATAGTCAAAATCATCATGTCGGCGAGTCGCATGTCGGTCGTTGTTACGTCGTTTCGGCGGTTCCATCTCAAAATTCGGTGTACCTTGACAATTTCTTTCATAATTTCCGAAGTGCCCTATGTTATTATTTTGTGGCTGTTCCGTGTTGGAGCGCGAGTGTCCACTGAAATATGTAATTCTTGTATTACCCGTGTCAACCGATCTTCCTGGATTTCTCTTTGGTGTTGCGTATTAATTTGATTCTGATTTTGTTTGAATTTCCTAATTTGTTCGTACTCTACTGTGTGATTAAAGACTACCAATCTTGTGTCATTCAGATTATCATCTACCTTCGTAGATAAATTATTTAGCTGATCCGAAAGTTCGACTACTTTCTGTGATAATGAGCTAATTTCCTCCATGCGTCTTTCTGAACCAATTTTCAGAGTATCTACTGTGTCCTTTAAGTTTTCCTGAGATTTTGCAAGTAGCGTAACCGAATCTGTAGATGCAACTGAGTCAATTTTAGCCCGCAAGACCTCGTGATTTTCATGAACCATAGTTTGCAGTTCTTTTATGGCTGCTTCGTGATTCTGTAATGCATTTTCATGCCGCGAAAAAATAGGTTTAAAATGCTCAAAAATTTGTGTTTTTACGTCATTTCGATTCGATGTTATGTAACTCAGTAGTTAAATCTTCACGTGTTTGTTCAAGCATGGTGTCTAACTTTTGAAGATTTCGTTCCATTGTGTCTTACTTTTTAAGATTTTCTTCTATTGTGTCTAACTTTTGAAGATTTTGTTCCATTGTGTCTAACTGTTGCTGTGTTTGTCTCTGATTTTGTTTCATTTGTTGCATTAATTGCAATAATAATGTATTTGTGTCTGGAATCTGTTCCTCTACGCTTTTCGGCAGAGCATTTTCACCGCCAACATTCACATTTTGACAAGCAGAAAATGTGTCTTGACTTATTTGAGAAAACGGTGAGGACCCAAAACCTGAATCTACAGTATTTGCGAGATTGTGTCCTGTCATTTCGGATTCCTGAGGCAACCTGTTGCCGACCGCTCGATCGATAATGCTTCTCTGTCCACTAATTGTTTCACTGTCTACGCCATTATTTGCCGCCCACTCCGTTTCCCTACGAACAATTACCAAATTACCACTTTGAATGTCTGTTAATTCATTACACAGTGGTGCTGATAAGCTACGCTCGTCGTCCCTATTATTTCTCAGTTTACTTTGGAGCCTAGTGTTACGTTTTTCACACGCCATTATTGTCACAATATTTCACACGATAACACAGAAAAGCACAATTTGAAGAGCAAAATAAGAAAACACATTAACATATCACTGAAAATAATACTAGTTAGTTGCAAGCGCAGCTGCGAAATACTTGGTGCAAATATACATGCATGCCACAACTGTTTTACTGTACAACAATGAAAAACTACAACTACAAAGGAAATTCTCTCTATAATTACGCGCTAGCAATAAACAATACCTACACTAATTACAGAAACTACAAGAAAAAAATCAGAAATTTCAGTGAGGTATCCTCGGCTAAGGGTGGACATATGAAACGTCCCCTTAGAAAAATCGATGAATTACTATGCAGATAATCCTCTTACATTATTTGATTTTCAAACAACTGAGCAGAACTGAACGTACTCAGACATTTCGCTCTTTACTTATTCTGATCAACACTAAACTGACACACAATATTTTTAGCGCAACGCAATCTGACTTTCAATAATCCCTACAAGAGAATGGCCCTGACTAACATTAACCTATTCCTTTCACAAATCACTTACCTTACAAAAATCTTCGTTACTCGAACTTCTGCAATACAGCGAGCGCCACTACTGTCAGCTAAACAAAGATACAAACTACTGAAGGCACTAACTACTGACAGGCATAGTTAGCAAATGAAAGATTTTGATAGAGAACAAACAATGTATTTACCTTAATAGTGTTCAAAAGTCATAATATACATAGCAGTTCATGACATCCAGTCTTACAAATTTACTGTCTCTGATGGACACACGTCCAGATAATCCACTCTCAAAACTCCGCCGTTTCACTCCCCACATCCACCACTGCGGGCAGCTCACCTCCAACTGCGCAACGCTACGCGCTGTTAACAGCCAACTGCCCAACACTACAATGCCGAATATTACTCCAACAATGCAAACCAACCACAGCCTTCACACAGCACAGTCAGTGATTTTCATATAGAGCGCTACATGGAGTTACCAACATAAAAACCTAAATAGCCTGCTTACAAACTGAATTTCACTTCCGAGAGCTGTGAAGGCCGTAAGAATCCAGGAATATATTTTTTTACGGCTCTGAAGATGAGCTGCTAACTTACTCATCGATTATTTAGACTTCCACATCTGCATTTAGATACAATTACTGCGTCGCGAGCGATTTCGTTCAACGAACATCGTATGGTGATCTACATTTAAAGAAAACGGAAAATAGGAAAACATTTTGTAACTGTTTACTGTCCGATAAAATGCAGAGACGCTCCAGGTAGTATTTTAGGTGGTTTTCAATATTTTGCCTACAATTTTATTGGCTAAATTTTATATCCACTTACTGTTATTTTTACAGTCTTCATTTTACTCACTTAATGTTAGGTGCGCAATATTCATCTTAACGTGCTTTTATACATCTAACAGATAACTCATTATTATTTTTTACTAACAATAGACGATGAATTCGTTTATTTTGAGAACATTGATCTTTGTTCCATAAAGTGGTGCCATAACATTTAATTAATGTTTATTCGTACCCAATACCCACACTTGCTACATAAATAAACTTATTCTAGTTCTCAGGTGTTGATAAACTATTTTGGTTCTCCTGCTGCTCTTTAGAGTTTTATACACACCTGCGATACCTGACAATAATTTGGATAAAGTCCATTTTATCAACATTATCAGTAAAGATAGAAGCCTCCTCTATTTCCAAGAAAATTTCCTCATACAAAAAGCATTAACACAAAATAAACAGTTGCTCAATGACCAAATTAATATTGGAAAGCAGACTTTAGATAGAATAATTGAAGAAATTACATGAAAAAGGAAAAGAGCGTTTTCCATCCTTCACTCTCTCCCACTCTCCCACAACAACACCCCCCTCCCCCCACTCACACTTTTATTTCACTTCTCGCTCCACACCTTCTCCTCTAACTCACACTCCATCACACTGCTATTTTCGTATGTCGATTCATCATGATTTCTCCATCTCCCACAAAAAAAAATAATAATCTCTCCATTGCTTTTCCTTCTCTACTCTTACACAGTACATACTTACAGAGAAACATAATTAAATAGATTTACACACATAAATAAACTAATTAAAAAAAAGTTGTAGGTCAAAGAGAAGGTAGTGGAAAGGTTATGTTGGCAACACTACAAAACACAAACCACACCACATACTTGAAGTACAAAAACAACCAGAATACGGTGGTGTGCATAAAAGGATGTTGTGAAAAATGTAAGAAACGCATAATGCAGAACATCTAAAAATTTGACCAAAATTATCAGTGTCTAACATAGGAAAAACAACAATGTGCTAGGGGACGGCATTTCCCGCTGTAAGCGAAAAATCAATCGAAAATCACCGTAAGTACAAATCAACTTATTCTTAACGAACTGTTTTTCGATCTAACAGCAAATCAAAACGTAAATAACTTAATTATAGACCATTGATGATGCTTCTCTCAATAAATCGAAACGCGTTTGGTGAAAAAAATCACGCATTTTTGTAGTTGCAACGACAGAACAAAAACACCCTCAAGTATTACCTAATGTACTTCGCTTAACACAACTTCGCAAATTTAACAAAAAGCGAGTTTAATTTTCTCAACGACATACGACAGACACCATCCCAATTACATGTTTTAACTTTTTTACGTTTATTGACAAGTTCGTAAATAAGTTTTATTTATTAGTTAATATCATTTTGTTTGATCACAGTTACTATTTTCATTATATTTTTTGTAATTGCAGAAACCTTTTTTTCCATTCTATTATGGCAGGGTGCTACAGCAACAGGTTTTGAATTATTTCATAATCAAAACAATCTTGGATTTTAAGTTATTTAATACCAATACCGTGTACCGGCCGGAGTGGCCGAGCGGTTCTAGACGCTACAGTCTGGAACCGCGCGACCGCTATGGTCGCAGATTCGAGTCCTGCCTCGGGCATGGATGTGTGTGATGTCCGTAGGTTAGTTAGGATTAAGTAGTTCTAAGTTCTAGGGGACTGATGACCTCAGAAGTTAAGTCCCATAGTGCTCAGAGCCATCTGAACCAATAACGTGTTTCCTCTATTTGAGGCATTATCTGATTGTATATAAAAACAAAAAGACCTATCAGTTTAAAACAAATAGAGGGAAATGGTGCTACCTTGCACCACTGCGCCGGTAAAATAGACTAAAAGTAATACAACTTACGTAAAAGAAGCTGGATATGTAATCCATCCGTCATGAAGCCATATAAAATTAAAATGGACGCAAAAGTAACGGTATATGTAACCTGTGGCCATAAAAACATATAAAAGTAAAGCAGACCTAGTTAAAAAAAAAAAGCGAAACTCGCAGTATATCAGTAATGGAAGAAGCATATATGAAAACCATTCCAATCACATGAAACCACAAATAAATTAAGGTACCCTCATATAACGCAAAAAAGGTAAGATGATTACACGGAAAATAGGGAGCCAACATATTCTCATTAAAACTCTGTCATACTGACCATAAATACGCATATGCAGAAGATCAACAAACCCAAATATCATGATATCACTATCAGGGACAGTCATAAGCATTGTAAACTAGAGACAAAGATACGTTTTTGCCATTAAAATAAAGAAACATAGGTTATAGAATATAAAAAGGTAAACTCATCTACGATAAAATCAAGTCATCAACAAGCCCACTTGAAACATAATACTCCTAACTTTCCTCGCAACTAAACGAACAAGTTAAAAATAAAATAAAAGGTATCACTGGAGCAATATTTTAATACTAGTAGCATTGTATCATAATATACTTCATTTCCGCTAATTAGTTGTTTTTATCAACATACAGAGATTTAACAATTTCCATCTCCTCGTGTAGATTCAGATTGTTTCCCTTCTGAATGAGGTGTAGTATTCTTAAGTTTCATAGTATCGCAGACTGGTACCCTCTTGACTTAAGATGCTCAGAAAACGCAGAAGTCTATTTAAATTGTCCTTTTCTTAGTTAGCATCTGCTCGCGTATCATTGTCTTAAACATTCTGCCAGTCTAGCGTATATATGACGTTTCACAATCGCTACACACTAATTTGTATGAGCCCGATCCTGCATACATACCTTTATGGGTACGTTCATCGTGAACGTAATTATGCTGAAGCTTATTACCAGTCGTGAAAACAACACGTAAACCCGGTTTTGTCATGTCAGAAGGGAGGTTTCCCATGAACGAGGTCTTCACAGATTTGGACCTTGAAAACAGCTAGACGGGAAGATACTGGTGTCTTATTATTTATATAGCTTACCAAAGTTTGTAAGACTTTACGCATTGTTTACAGCGATGGATTTCAGATTCGCTAATGCTTTTTCTGTGGAGATTTGGTTAAGAGGTATCTCACTAATGCGGTCCACCACAGATTTAAAAAACTCAACTTGTACTGACAAGCCGATCTTACGCCAACCTGGGCACCTCTTGCCGCCCTATATGTGGTGTTTGGATCTTGATCTGTCATAGTGATATTTACAGTTAAAAAAATGTCGCGGGCTATTATGCCATGGTAGAAGGGATTTCACTTTAAAACCTGACGTTTCGTCCTCATTTGTTGAATGTCCGATTCACACCCTGGCTCACTACTGACGACAACAAAGCTAAGATCCCCCCCCCCACCCCCTGAAAATTTCCTCCGTAGATGGGGACGAAACGTCGGGTTTTAAAGCGAACTCCCTTCATATAATAGCCCGGAATATTTTAGTGACAATCCCGGCCGCGAAAGTTTACATTTTACAAACAGTGATATTTGTTTGCACGCCAGACAGACAGTGTACTGTATTCGGTTCACACCGCACTTATTTTCTTAGCGTGGCACCAACGGCGATGTAACTGCTAAGCTCAAGGTAACATGCGATAGTCGTCGAAATCTTTCCCCCACCTTCTAGTACCTTCCCGCTAAACTGACAATTTTCTCTTCTTTCAAATGGGTCCACTTTCCATTTTATATGTTTTCATGGCGGATGGATTGCATATCCTGTTACGTTTGCGGCCATTTTCCATGTTATATGGCTTTATGCCCCCCCATGAACCATGGACCTTGCCGTTGGTGGGGAGCCTTGCGTGCCTCAGCGATACAGGTGGCCGTACCGTAGGTGCAACCACAACGGAGGAGTATCTGTTGAGAGGCCAGACAAACATGTGGTTCCTGAAGAGGGGCAGCAGCCTTTTCAGTAGTTGCAGGGGCAACAGTCGGGATGATTGACTGATCTGGCCTTGTAACATTAACCAAAACGGCCTTGCTGTGCTGGTACTGCGAACGGCTGAAAGCAAGGGGAAACTACAGCCGTAATTTTTCCCGAGGACATGCAGCTCTACTGTATGATTAAATGATGATGGCGTCCTCTTGGGTAAAATATTCCGGAGGTAAAATAGTCCCCCATTCGGATCTCCGGGCGGGGACTACTCAAGAGGACGTCGTTATCAGGAGAAAGAAAACTGGCGTTCTACGGATCGGAGCGTGGAATGTCAGATCACTTAATCGGGCAGGTAGGTTAGAAAATTTGAAAAGGGAAATGGATAGGTTAAAGTTAGATATAGTGGGAATTAGCGAAGTTCGGTGGCAGGAGGAACAAGACTTTTGGTCAGGTGATTACAGGGTTATAAATACAAAATCAAATAGGGGTAATGCAGGAGTAGGTTTAATAATGAATAAAAAATAGGAGTGCGGGTTAGCTACTACAAACAGCATAGTGAACGCATTATTGTGGCCAAGATAGACACAAAGCCCATGCCTACTACAGTAGTACAAGTTTATATGCCAACTAGCTCTGCAGGTGATTAAGAAATAGATGAAGTGTATGACGAGATAAAAGAAATTATTCAGGTAGTGAAGGGAGACGAAAATTTAATAGTCATGGGTGACTGGAATTCGTCAGTAGGAAAAGGGAGAGAAGGAAACATAGTAGGTGAATATGGATTGGGGGGAAGGAATGAAAGAGGAAGCCGCCTTGTAGAATTTTGCACAGAGCATAACTTAATCATAGCTAACACTTGGTTCAAGAATGATGAAAGGAGGCTGTATACATGGAAGAAGCCAGGAGATACTGACAGGTTTCAGATAGATTATATAATGGTAAGACAGAGATTTAGGAACCAGGTTTTAAATTGTAAGACATTTCCAGGGGCAGATGTGGATTCTGACCACAATCTACTGGTTATGAACTGCAGATTGAAACTGAAGAAACTGCAAAAAGGTGGGAATTTAAGGAGATGGGACCTGGATAAACTGAAAGAACCAGAGGTTGTAGAGAGTTTCAGGGAGAGCATAAGGGAACAATTGACAGGAATGAGGGAAAGAAATACAGTAGAAGAAGAATGGGTAGCTCTGAGGGATGAAGTGGTGAAGGCAGCAGACGATCAAGTAGGTAAAAAGACGAGGGCTAATAGAAATCCTTGGGTAACAGAAGAAATATTGAATTTAATTGATGAAAGGAGAAAATATAAAAATGCAGTAAATGAAGCAGGCAAAAATGAATACAAACGTCTCAAAAATGAAATCGACAGGAAGTGCAAAATGGCTAAGCAGGGGTGGCTAGAGGACAAATGTAAGGATGTAGAGGCTTGTCTCACTAGGGGTAAGATAGATACTGCCTACAGGAAAATTAAAGAGACCTTTGGAGAGAAGAGAACCACTTGTATGAGTATCAAGAGCTCAGATGGAAACCCAGTTCTAAGCAAAGAAGGGAAGGCAGAAAGGTGGAAGGAGTATATAGAGGGTTTATACAAGGGAGATGTACTTGAGGACAATATTATGGAAATGGAAGAGGATGTAGATGAAGACGAAATGGGAGATAAGATACTGCGTGAAGAGTTTGACAGAGCACTGAAAGACCTGAGTCGAAACAAGGGCCCGGGAGTAGACAACATTCCACTAGAACTACAGATGGCCTCGGGAGAGCCAGTCATGACAAAACTCTACCATCTGGTGAGCACGATGTATGAGACAGGCGAAATACCCTCAGACTTCAAGAAGAATATAATAATTCCAATCCCAAAGAAAGCAGGTGTTGACAGATGTGAAAATTACCGAACTATCAGTTTAATAAGTCACAGCTGCAAAATACTAACGCGAATTCTTTACAGACGAATGGAAAAACTGGTAGAAGCCGACCTCGGGGAAGATCAGTTTGGATTCCGTAGAAATGTTGGAACACGTGAGGCAATACTGACCTTACGACTTATCTTGGAAGAAAGATTAAGAAAAGGCAAACCTACGTTTCTAGCATTTGTAGACTTAGAGAAAGCTTTTGACAATGTTGACTGGAATACTCTCTTTCAAATTCTGAAGGTGGCAGGGGTAAAATACAGGGAGCGAAAGGCTATTTACAATTTGTACAGAAACCAGATGGCAGTTATAAGAGTCGAGGGGCATGAAAGGGAAGCAGTGGTTGGGAAAGGAGTGAGACAGGGTTGTAGCCTCTCCCCGATGTTATTCAATCTGTATATTGAGCAAGCAGTAACGGAAACAAAAGAAAAATTCGGAGTAGGTATTAAAATTCATGGAGAAGAAGTAAAAACTTTGAGGTTCGCCGATGACATTGTAATTCTGTCAGAGACAGCAAAGGACTTGGAAGAGCAGTTGAACGGAATGGACCAACAAAAGCAAAACGAGGATAACGGAATGTAGTCGAATTAAGTCGGGTGATGCTGAGGGAATTAGATTAGGAAATGAGACACTTAAAGTAGTAAAGCTGTTATGCTATTTGGGGAGCAGAATTGCTTATGATGGTCGAATTAGAGAGGATATAAAACGTAGACTGGCAACGGTAAGGAAAGCGTTTCTGAAGAAGAGAAATTTGTTAACATCGAGTATAGATTTAAGTGTCTGGAAGTCGTTTCCGAAAGTATTTTTAAGCAGTGTAGCCGTGTATGGAAGTAAAACATGGACGATAAATAGTTTAGACAAGAAGACAATAGAAGCTTTCGAAATGTTGTGCTACAGAAGAATGCTGAAGATTAGATGGGTAGATCACACAACTAATGAGGAGTTTGTGGCACAACTTGACTAGAAGAAGGGATCGGTTGGTAGGACATGTTTTGAGGCATCAAGGGATCACAAATTTAGCATTGGAGGGCAGCGTGGAGGGTAAAAATCGTAGAGGGAGACCAAGAGATCAATACACTAAGCAGATTCAGAAGGATGTAGGTTGCAGTAGGTACTGGGAGATGAAGAAGCTTGCACAGGATAGAGTAGCATGGAGAGCTGCATCAAACCAGTCTCAGGACTGAAGACCACAACAACAACAACATGGCTTTATGACGGATGGGTTACATATCCAGCTCCTTTAACGTAAGGTTCTTTTCCTTTTAGACCATTTTACCTGCATAGTGGTGCAAGGTAGGACCATGCTGCTTTCTCTATTTGCTTAAAATTGATTGATTTCTGGTTTTTGTGGACAATTTGATAATGCCCCAAAAAGGGGAAACGCGTATTGATATTAAATTACCCGACAGCTAACAATGTTTTTACTCTGAAAGTATATAACTACGTCTAATCTAACTTTGTTATCAATGAGACAACTGAATGCATCAGGTTTGCAAATGTGATGACGACATTATATTTTGCAATCTCGGTTTTATACTCACCAGCCACAACCGCTTCGTGTAATCAGTCGCTATTTTACCTGGCGATACAACTTTCTATAAGCACTGGTATTTCTTCTCCTTTTTGTACACATTTGTTTTGTTCTGCTTCTGTTGCAAACAGTTTGTTACTTTATGGTATGTTTTACACTTTAATTTCACCTTTCTAGTTAAGATTATTATCTTCATTAGAAACTGTTATGATATCCTGGAATTGATATATTGCGTTGCATCATGACATCAACGCAGTTCTGTGAGAATTACGAGGTGCATTCAAGTTCTAAGGCCTCCGATTTTTTTTCTCCGGACTGGAAAGAGATAGAAACATGCGCATTGTTTTAAAATGAGGCCGCGTTCATTGTCAATACGTCCCAAAGATGGCAGCACCGTATGGCAGATGGAATTTTACCGCCAGCGGCGAGAATGAGAACTGTTTTAATTACTTAAAATGGCGACGTTTTCCTTACTTGAACAGCGTGCAATCATTCGTTTTCTGAATTGGCGTGGTGCGAAACCAATTGAAATTCATCGACAGTTGAGTGAGACATGTGGGGATGGAGTTATGGATATGTCAAAAGTGCGTTCATGGGTGCGACAGTTTAATGAAGGCAGAACATCGTGTGACAACAAACTGAAACAACCTCGGGCTCGCACAAGCCGGTCTGACGACATGATCGAGAAAGTGGAGAGAATTGTTTTGGGGGATCGCCGAATGTGGTTGAACAGTTCGCCTCCAGAGTTGGCATTTCTGTGGGTTCTGTGCACACAGTCCTGCATGACGACCTGAAAATGCGAGAAGTGTCATCCAGGTGGGTGCCACGAATGCTGACGGACTACCACATGGCTGCCCGTGTGGCATGTTGCCAAGCAATGTTGACACGCAACGACAGCATGAATGGGACTTTCTTTTCGTCGGTTGTGACAATGGATGAGACGTGGATGCCATTTTTCAATCCAGAAACAAAGCGCCAGTCAGCTCAATGGAAGCACACAGATTCACCGCCACCAAAAAAATTTCGGGTAACTGCCAGTGCTGAAAAATGGTGTCCATGTTCTGGGACAGCGAGGGCGTAATTCTTACCCATTGTGTTCCAAAGGGCACTACGGTAACAGATGCAACCTTCGAAAATGTTTTGAAGAACAAATTCCTTCCTGCACTGCAACAAAAACGTCTCGGAAGGGCTGCGCGTGTGCTGTTTCACCAAGACAACGCACCCGCACATCGAGCTAACGTTACGTAACAGTTTCTTCGTGATAACAACTTTGAAGTGATTCCTCATGCTCCCTACTCACCTGACCTGGCTCCTAGTGACTTTTGGCTTTTTCCAACAATGAAAGACACTCTCCGTGGCCGCACATTCACCAGCCGTGCTGCTATTGCCTCAGCGATTTTCCAGTGGTCAAAACAGACTACTAAAGAAGCTTTCGCCGCTGCCATGGAATCATGGCGTCAGCGTTGTTAAAAGTGTGTACGTCTGCAGGGCGATTACGTCGAGAAGTAACGCCAGTTTCATCGATTTCGGGTGAGTAAATTAGAAAAAAAATCAGAGGCCTTAGAACTTGAATGCACCTCGTAGTTACCAAGTCTGTTGGCGGTATAAGTTACATATCTGAACCGTGCGTGCGCTCGTATCGATTCCAGCCTCTGGTTTAATGTCTCTGGGTTTGTTCCCTACCGACGACCATCCCGGCGTCTCGGTAAAGGGGCGGCCTTGTGGCTTGAAAAGATTTTAAGGCATTTGTGACTCCCTACGGAGGCTTGTCTGGCTGCGTTTTCCACACTCTATGAGGGCTCGCTCGCGGTGACGAAGGTGTCGTCGCCACGTTGTGCTTCCGTGGCGAGTGCGCCGACGCCATTTGACCAGTCACTGCTCCCTCTGCCTTTGAGAACGCGTGTTGCGTATTCCGAGTTGGCCAGTTCTTAATTCTGGTGGCTTTGCTGCTGAATGTGGTCGTAAGAACATTCCTTGCGACTCTGGGCTCTGGCGTAGAAATAAATGTTGAGCTCTCTGTCTGCGTGTGATTAAGTGTCATATACGATTTTTGGCATCGTGTATTCCTTGCTGAACAGTGCTGTCTGAGACGTCTGTTGAGTTTACGACCATAGGTGTGTAGCTCTCGCTAGTGGCTGTTACTTGGCCTCGTTTCAAAGGTCGATCAGCATCCTTGGTAATTGGGAGATGCTCGTGTCATTTTTAAGACAGCTGTAAAACGGTCACACTTCGGGCGGTTTTAGTTCCATTATTACCTGCTTAAGCACAGAGATAGTTTCTTTAAGATCTGTACCTGTGCCGTACTTCGTTCGTTCGGGGGTTCAAACTATGTAATACTTTTCATATTTAAGGCACTCATGTGCTGGATCTTTAGAATTACATCTGCATTTAATTCTGAATGATACCATTTTCAAAATCATTTAGAAGATGTGTATGCTGGAATCGTGTGTTGGCTCCTTTGGACTAAACAGACGCAGTTTCTCTTCTCTGAGAACAATCATCCGCATACGATTTTAATTTTTATCTATTATGTAGTTCTAATGAGTCTCATGTGTATGTTTTAGAGTCTCAGCTAAACCTAGCACCTGTTTCATGCGTGGCCTGTGCCACGTCGGTACCTTGGCCAATATATTAAATCACTCACTTTTAACTATCCTGCGAATCTGTTAATTTATTATTCTGCTTTTACTTTGTGGCGATATAATCATCTTAAAATATTTCGTATGTCGATAACTTTTGTCGTCTTAGTGAACTTAAAAGACCGACTGAGTTGAGTAGTTTTGGAAGCCAAAATTTTTTTCTTTAAATTTCACTGGTGATTATTCTAATGCTTATATTAAATAGTCCCCAATTTGGAACTGGGTTTATAGTCAATGTGAAAATAATAGATTCAATTATCTATTTTCAAGCCATCTCCCCTAGAATTGCATCCAACAAAATTTATACCATCATTAATGCCAATGCCCTTACCAATGGGAAGAATTTTCTAACAAAGACTACGAAAGAAGTGGAAAAGCTTCGGAATCTCCTTGACCAAACAATAAACCATGTAAATATTAACAATGTCAAGATCCTGTTAGGAGACTTCAGTGCCCAACTCGGAAGAGAAAAGAAACACTGGGATATCATTGGGAAATGGGTCCCACATAAACAAACTATAAGAATGGTCAAAGACCTGTTGAACTCTACAGGGAACACAAACTGATCTCAAAGTCCACATACTTCAAAAGGAGGCAAAACATAGAACGTGGAAACATCCTGATTGGGGAAAAGGAGAATGGCAGGCGGATCATCTACTTATGGACAAATTCTTCCACAGAGTAATCTACAATGTTAAGGTATTAAGAGGGATAGAGACAGGTACAGATCATTACATTGCCAAACTCAAAATTAAGTTCACACCACTAAGAAAAGAAACCAAAGTGCAATAAACGAAAGAGGAACTTCGATACCCACCAATTAATTACGAATGATGAATATAGAGAAGTTACACAAAACATAAAACTGACAGATAATTTAGAAGAACTGGCTCAAATTCTCAGGCAACAAGCAGAAAATTTAGCCCCATTGAACGTACGTAAAGGGCATGTCTGGTGGAACTCAGAATGTGACAAAATTCAGGAAGAAAGACATCATACATGGTTAAAATTTCTAACACACAAAACAGAAGGAAACGCAACCAAGCTTAAAAATATCAGGAAAAAAGTTCACACAAATTATCAGGCAAACCAAGAGACAATCATAGAAAGATCTAATTGACTCAATAGAAGAAAATTACCACAAAACCAATTCCAGAGACCTTTACAAAATGTTTGGAAGACAATTACAAAAATTTGTCCCTCCCACGTTAATGCTGAAAAGGGAAGATGGAAAATGTTGAAATCATGGCAAAAGCATTTAGTAAACTTTTGAATTGTGAAGAGCCCCACGAACTTTTAGCAATTAATACCGACACACCCATCAAGACTCCACCTGATCTCACAAATCCTCCAACAATCCAAGAGGTAGAAATAGTACGCAGAGAGATGAAAAATTATAAGGTCTGTGGAGAAGACCGAGTTTTTGAAGAAATGTGCAAATATGCCAATGATACAGTTCGAACATCCTTACACATAGCTCTAACAAAAATCTGGATACCAGAAAAGTTTCTTGAACACTGGACCACAGCCATAATTCACCCACTCCAAAAAAATGAGATAAAAGCAACCCAGATAACTGCAGAGGTATCTCTCTCTTAGACTGCACATACAAGATTTTCTCCAGAATCCTATACAAGAGGATCAAAGAGCAACTAGAGGAAGAATTAGGGAGTACCAAGGAGGCTTCAGACCTTGGAGAAGCCGTTCAGAACAGATCATCACTTTGAGATTAGCCATAGCATTTTACAAGAAACGAAATAAATCTCTTGTAATAACCTTCGTGGACTTTAAAAAAGCATATGACTGTATCCATAGATCTTCAATGTTAAAAAATCTTAAGAAATTTCGGGCTCCATACAAAATTAATCAGATTGATAGAACTCACCTTAACCAACACTGTATCAAAAGTCAAGTTCAGGGGGGAACTCTCTGAACCATTCATCATAAAAACAGGTTTAAGGCAAGGAGATTGCTTGCCACTCCTGCTGTTTAACTATGTTTTAGAATACATAACGAGGGAATGGTACAAGACTAACCCAAAGAACATCCAAATTGGAAGACCCAAAGACAACATAAGTTTAAATTGTCTAGGATTTGCAGATGACCTTGCTCTCTTGTCCAGCAGTATTCAGGAAACCAAACAACAATTTATCTCACTACAGAAAATAGCACAGAGAATTGGTATTGGAATATCCTTTGAAAAAACAATCATCCTGTTAACTGACCCACCAATCGTAAACAAAATTGCCATAGGAATCCAAGAAATCAAAACTGTGGAAAAATATAAATATATGGGAGAAATCATAACATATAATCTCAATGAGTAGCCAACATAGCATAACAGAATAAACAAACTGACTAGAGCACAATATATCACAAAGAACACCTACAACAAAAAGAGTCTGTCAATAACAACAAAATTAAAACACTACAAAACAGCCACTCAACCAGAAATAACATACGCAACTGAAACCATCTTCAAAACAACTAACACTGCACAAATAGACAAAATACTCAAAATAGAGAGAATAATCATCAGAATGTGCATCAACAAATCGTTCCAGAAAGATGGACACTGGAGAGTAGCTACAAATGAAACAGTCTACAAGGAAATAGAACCGGGAATAAGTACAATCAGGAAGAACCGCATTTCATTTTTCAGACATCTAATCAGAACACCAGAGAACAGGTTCATCAGGAGAATAATAGAAAATTGTGGAATAGTATGTGCAACATTAAGCAGATTACAGAAATCAAGGAAGATATGGATGAGCTACATATTACATTGGAAGACCTAAGGAATAAAACTGGCAAAATTAGGAAACTCACAGACAAACAAACCAGACTGCAAACTAGAATCAACAGACAATAGAAAGGGTGATTTTCGATGAAGAAAGGAGGATGAGATCCGGGAGAAGAAGTACTGGACTGACAGGAAACTGAAAAATTCTTTATATAAAGTTGGCTAGAGTGGTCCAATGAAGGCCATAAAATGTAGATAATAATAAATAAGTAGTTCTTGTCAGTGTCTTCACGTAACTGATTTTGACTCTTTGGTGGATTGTCTTGTACATGTATATTAAATATTTCTGTACACAGTTCAGCCATCCCCGAGAATCGGGACTCGATTTTTGTCTGTTATCGATATTGATACGGACAAAATATTGGTCCCAGGAATTCCAAGCCTATCGAGAATGTTTTAATTTCAAACTCACTCCACTCTATACCTACCACGGTGCCTCTGGTACAGCAACCATAATACATGTTTAGATACAGAGAAAAAAGTCTTGGTTGTTCAACATAGATTTATCTAATATTTACATGTGACGCGTTTCGCCTGTTCTAGTCGTCATCAGGCAGTCTGGGGAAATCACAAACTGGTTTAAGTGTAAATTGCTATGAAGGCTACAAGAAATGAATAAATTAAAAGTAACAGAGGAAAAGAAACACCGACTGGACTATGGTTCAGAGGGCCATATTTGTATTTCAGGGAATGCTGAGGGGTATAAATTTCAACTCATGAAATATTGCAAGATAACGGAGTTCACCAATAAAATCTCTGCTAATCGTCACCGCGACGTCGAACGTAATTAAAAGTCCCAAAGAACTGGCAAGAAACAGCCATATAGCCACAGTCAATATTTCTTCACGTCACCTAGAAGCAACATGAAAAAAGGTAATGTGAGTAGGAAAAAAGAAAGCTACGAAGGTGTCCAAAGGACACCTAACTTAGGCAAACAGGAAAATTCAGTGAGCAGAAAAAACCTCACAAGTGCAAAATACATCCATATAATGGCTAGGCCAATACATCTTTGGCAAGTGAATAGGCACTGGTAAGAATAAAGAAGCAGCTGAAAAGATTTAGTAAAAATATGAAGCAACTAAGTCATAAGCAACGCTTAACGGGGAAACTAACTGTAACACTGATAACTTACCCACCCCTTGTACAAATAGCACACAGTCTGGAAAACAACTCCGTGTCACCCTAACGGATCCACAGCCGTGATCTGAGAACAGGGGAAACGCAGCCTACAGCATTAAGAAGTCATATGTAGAGAACAGTGGGAGGTATCTCTAGCATTCCATATGTGGTTCATTGCAGCTGTCCACAACATATCGCCTCTCAGAAATCAGGCAACACTCAAATAGATGCCCCAAGTTTAACGTTGAGAAGTTTGGTTTCAGACATTAACAACGCACCGTGCTACACCGAATGCCAGGGCAGATGAAAACAAACGATGTTCCACAAGTACGAGCGCAAACAGTAATACCACTACGCCGCCCATCCTCCTAACAGTGCAATAGCACTCGGAGCCACAACTTGCTAGCCACTAACAGCAGTCCGCAAACTACTCCATACTGTTCCGGGACTCACAACAGACTGCTCTCTCGCGGGCGCTCCGGCTTTACTCCTCGCCGCACAGGGGGTGCCAGTGTTCGGTGCCAAAGATCGCAGACAGCCCACGACAACGAAAATTTGTCGCGGAGCGGCACACGACCTTCTTCTGGTTTAAAATGACTATCCGATTTGTGTGTTTTCCTGTTTCCATCAGTCAAGCGGTAATAATTTTTCAGCCGGCCGGTGTGGCCGAGCGGTTCTAGGCGCTACAGTCTGGAACCGTGCGACCGCTGCGGTCGCAGGTTCGAATCCTGCTACGGGCATGGCTGTGTGTGGTCTCCTTAGGTTAGTTAGGTTTAAGTAGTTCTACGTTCTAGGGAACTGATGACCATAGTGCTCAGTGCCATTTGAACCATTTTTGAATAATTTTTCTCTTATTTTGTGACTTGCTAAGCATATAGCTAGTCTGATTTCCATCCATTGTCCTGCTTAATTGGAGCATGCGCGCTAATTGACATGTTTAGTAATGGTGAAGACTAGGTTGATGTTTAACACACTAGTCACGCAGAATCAATGCGCGGAGAAATGGGATACGGAAATACTATGGAATGAAGAGATACGCTTGCAGTTCTCTAGGGCTGTAGATACGGCGGTAATGAATAGTATAGCAGGCAGTTCAATGGATGTCTAAACAGGTTCATTCACAGATGTTGGAAAGAAATACATAGGCACAAGGTAGGTAACTGCGAAGAACCTTGGGTAACAGAAGAAAGGGTTCAGTTGGTCGACGAAAGAAGGAAGTACAAAAATGTTCAGGGAAATTCAGGAATAAAGAAATAAATTTGAGTTATTAGTGGAATAAATATAGAGCGCACGGAACCTAAGGTGACGTGGCTCCAAGTAAAATGTGAAAAAATCGAAAAAGAAATGATTACCGGAAGGACTGACTCATCATTTAGAAAAGTCAAAACAACCGTCGATGTAATTAAAAGAAAGGGGGTAACATTAAAAGTGCAATGGTAATTCCACTGTTTAATTCAGAGGAGAGAGCGTACTGGTGGCAGGAGTCCGCTGAAGGCCTCTATGAGGGGCAAGATTTGTCTGATGTCATGGAAGAAGAAACAGTAATCGATAACGAGGAGATAGGCTATACAGTATTAGAATCGGAATTTCGAAGGGCTTTGGAAGACTTAAAATCATAAAAGGCACAAGGGATAGATAAAGTTCCGATGGAGTTTTTTAAATCCTTGTGGCAAGTGACTACAAAACGATTACTGAAGTTGGTGTGCAGAATGTATGAGACTGGCAGAACACCATCAGACTTTCGGAAAAACATCATCCACACAGTTCAAATATTGCAAGAAAAAAAAATGTTTTTAAATGGCTCTGAGCGCTATGGGACTTAACATCTGAGGTCATCAGTTCCCTAGAACTTAGAACAGCTTAAACCTAACTAACCTAAGGAGACCACACACATCCATGCCCGAGGCAGGATTCGAACCTGCGACCGTAGCAGTCTCGCACTTCAGGACTGAAGCGCCTAGAAACGCTCGGCCACAGCGGCCGGCCCGAATACTGAAAGAGCCGACAGATACGAGAATTATCGCACCATCAACTTAACGGCTCGTGTGTCCAAGATGCTGAGAAGAATAATATACAGAAGAATTGAAAAGAAAATAGAGGCTCTGTCAGATGAAGACCATTTTGGCCTTAGAGTAGGTAAAGGGACCAGAGAGGCAGTTCTGACATTCCTGTTGATGATGGTAAGATGACTGAATAAAACTTCAATGGTGATGTAATTAGGAAACTGAATGTTTTTAAGTTATTGGGCATAAAATCTAATGGAAATACTGCAAAATCTTTGGTGCAAATAGATAAAGAGAGAATTCTCAAAGCAGATATTGCTAATTTAAAATGCACAAAAGAAGCCTGACAGAAAAGAAGAGGGACCAAAAGAAGAGAAGAAAAGAAGATCAGTATGATTCAGATGATGCTCAGTACGGTGCAAGAAAATATTAGAGGTAAGTAATTATCATCAATAACTATACCAGAATTGCAATATTAAACTTTAAATGGATTTTTCTCAAAACTACATTCTTTTTACTTTCAGGTACCATTATTTGATAAACTAATGTGGTTATAAACATGAAATTTGGTCAATTTGTTCTTCAGATGCTAATAAGTAATCACAAGTAAATTGGGAACCACCAAACAATCAGAAACTGTTTTATAATAATTAATGTACAAAAGAAAGTTAAATTTTACTAGTGAAAGAATAATTTTTTTCTTCAAAGCAATAATAGGTATTATGTTCATTTTAGTTGTAACCTGAGGCATATATGTTATATATAAGGAGTAAAAGTTTCATTGATTTATTACTTACCGTTTTTCTGAAAAGTGTAGCTATTCAAAGGGTAAAATAGCATTGGCAGAATAGGGATAAAAATTGCCTTCCATCTGCCCTTAAGGTTGACTACGAATAAATTTGCCGTTGTAACATGCATTCTTCGATCCCACATCTGTTTAGGCAATACGTACAGCTTTGAGACTCAAAAATTTAAAAAGAGACACTGGGTGCGAGTATATAAAAGAGTACATAATATTTCTGCACGCTTACAGCTTTTGTATCGTGAAAGGCTCAACAGACGACTGGAAGACGTGCTTCAGCTTTCTATACCAACGACTATTATTTCAGCAAAGTCTAACCCACAATTAAAAACAAGCACTTCACGTGTATTGCTGTCCATGACCAAGGAAGAGCCACAAAAAATTTCCGATAATTGATAACCAAGAAAATTTAAAAGAAATTGGATAATGGAGTGTGAATGACATTATGACAGGAAAGATTATATTTGGAATGTGATCTTGTGAGGGGTCCACTTGCGCGTGGAGCCCGATTTTGCAATTTATTTCATGAAAAATGACATGTAATGGTTATCACATGTAGAAGAGATTGTATCTTTGAAACCACTGAACCAAAGATGTTGCCTGAGTGGCAGAATCGATTGTAAGTAGGGGCGCGCAGAACGCAGTAGCAGTTGCCGTTGCCGTCTGTCAAAGGTAGGATTTAAGACTTTAAGCTAGTGGCTAGCTGTGAGAATTTAGCTGTTGGCCTACAGACGCAGCATAACACAGTTTTGTAAGGTAATGAAATTATGTATATTTAGCTTTAAGTATGCAGCAGCGCAATGTGGATTTTGCTAACAGTGCCGTCCCTCGAGTGTAGGAACCAAGTATTTGCCATCACGTTTAATGTATATGTTGATTAAGTATAGCCGATTTGTAATATCTTGCGAGTTTTGTAATTCTGATACAGACAAGTTAAATTTTGGAATCTATTTTGTTAAAGGGTGTTAGACTTTGTCATGTAACAATCCAAATGTGTTTAATTACGATAGTAAGTGAGAATTGTAGAACAATTGGGAAGTTCACCGATTTTGAACTTAATGTAAAATGTTTCATATTAGATTTTGTGAAGGAGAAACTTTATTCTGAATACAGTTTTCGAACTGAAGCATTCGGTCTTAGCATATTCCTTCATCAGCACATCGTCCTCTTCCACATCATGTTTATTTAAATCCAATGAATATATTTTTAAAAGAAATGATTTTTCAATCAGAGTCAGAAAAAATTTAATGTGACAGAATAGAAAAGTATTAACGGTTGTAATATCTTCCATGCGGGCAGAATAACACAGCGCTGAGCCAATATTCAAAATTATCACTGATCATGTGCAAGGTTATTCATTTATCAACTAATCTACTGACGTTATTTGTATGAAGCTATTTTACGGTCGACATTGCACTTCGCTGAGCCAAGATTGAATACTTTCTATGCATACTGTGGAGGGAATAGACTACCAAGATTACATCAGTTGCGACTCAAGAGCTATGGAAAATGTATTTCATTGTTTATTTTCTTAGGGAATTTTATCAGTTTATTGCAGAGGGCCACAGAACTCGATACTCACGAGACTGAGTAAATTTCAGAGGGATTAATTTCATTATAAGCATTACATACTCGTCCTCCATGTTAAGTTGTTTAATTTTTCTTTGGATTACAGTAAAATTCATTAAGCACACAATTTGCTCAACAACACATCACACAGTAAATTTGGATAACACAAATAAAGATATATATATTAAAGAACGTTACACTAATATATTTTTAAGAAAGTTACAATCTGAGAAGCGAAAAAGTGGAATCACAGAAAGTTATTTGCCAAAATCTGCAGCACAATTGATGATTTCTCCATTTTTGCAAAAGAAGACTGTGAGCTGAAAGTCATGTAGCGAAGTCATAACTAAAGAGGAATTGAGGGGTGCATTTCATGTCTAGAACGTATTTTCTTTAGTGTAACAACAGTAAATCTCTGTAAACCAAATAAAGTTTCTGGTGAGACGTTAAAAAAAAAGAAAAAAAGAGTTGTTCTGAATACAAATCTGAAATAAACAAAAAGTACGATCTTTCAATAAATGACAAAGAATTGGAGCAATAAACACAATCTGATTTCAAATTCATCTATTACTCTCAACACTCTTTATTCGCAGATAGCGAACAACAATTTTTTATGCATGTGAGTGATTCATATTTGTTATTCACTAACAATAATTTACATTAATGTGTATTCGATATTCACAAAAACTTTGCCCAAAACTGATGCTAAGCGAAGTGCATCACGCATGTGCACGCTGCAAATGTGCAGCCTATGGGCAAATGTATGCAGGCGCATGAAATTCGCTTGGCCATCAACAAGCGGCTGTCATTACAATCGGTAATATTCGCCAACTTGGGCCCACGTTTGGGAAGTGTGTTAACGTTTTCACTCGCACACTACAGGCGCGTGCGGGGCACGTGGATAGGCCACGCGCTTAAAGGGCTCTGCCCTGTTCTCTCGTCCCTCGAATGGAGCTCCGAAGTGGCAGATGCAAAGTGGCACACGCACGAAACTTCAGAGTGCTGTCGTGATACTCTGTAGAAGATCCATTTCGTATCTATATTTACCGTGTGCACTACAAGGCAGAAAATTTTTTTGTCAAGTCCACAAGCTTTCTGCAGGTAATATTTCAAAAATACTTTATAATTACCGAAAATGTACACAAATGATTAATCTTAGGTTGTTTATTTAGTAGAATATTAGAAGAAGAACAGCAGAAAGTCATGCCTTGTTTGGTGTTTGACAATGCATATAGTTGGGTTTGTTGACACTGTGATATCCAAGAGGGCATGTCAGGCAATACGGAATACTTACTATTCCATTATACCTAAACCTAACATAAAACCATTAAAATTCCGTGTAGCATGACATATAATCCAGTGAATTTCATATAACCTGATACAACTTTATAAATTATATTAGTCCTTGTATGCTGCAAAATATATTTAATCCCTATTTTAGGTTCGAATTAAATGCAAGTCTCCGAACATTAAGGCAATAAATTCTGTACTCTTACACACAACAAATTCTTATTTCAGTCTACTAGAATTGTAACCCCTAATTACTTTAGTTGTATTACTTTTTTCAGTTATGGCGAGGGAAAAGTAAGATAGAAAAACGTTACGGAAACAATGGGACCCTCAGGATATGGAGAAGACAGTGATGTCAGTCTGTGAGAAAAAGGGTGGGTTTTTAAAGGCCTCAAAAGAGTATCATGTTCGAAGAACTACTCTGTTTCGGTTGGGTGGATGCCTCGAGCCCGATGATCAGGTTGTATGTTCCACTAAATTACGGCGTTAGCCACTTTATGAAACGTCCCCTTTTGAAAAATTATATATGTGACTGGGCTCAACCTGACACACAATATTTTTAGCGCAACGCAATCTGACTTTCAAAATTCCCTACAAAAGAATGGCCCTGACTAACATTAACCTATGCATTTCACAAATCGCTTACCTCACAAAAATCTTGGTTACTCGAACTACTGCAATACAGCGAGCGCCGCTACTGCCAGCTAAATAAAAGATTCAAAGTACTGAAGGCACTAACTACTGATAGGCATAGTTAGCAAACGAAAGATTTTGATAGAGAACAACCAATGTATTTACCTCAATAGTCATAATATATATAGCATTTCATGACAAATTTCAAAACTCCACCATCTCTCTCCCCACATCCACCACTGCTGGCGGCTCACCTCCAACTGCGCAACGCTACGCGCTGTTCACAGCCAGCTGCCTAACACTACAATGGCGAGTATTACAACAATGCAAAGCAGCCACAGACTGCACACAGCACAGCCAGTGATTTTTATACAGAGGTGGTGTTACCAATAAAAAAACCTAAACAGCCTACTTACAGTATGTTCCACTAAATTACGGCGTTAGCCACTTTTCGCGTTGGAATTAGAGGGGGAAATAATGCGTTACGTAGTTCAAATGGAATCTATGTTTTATGGTCTCAGTAGAAAGGACTTTGTTCCTTGGCATACCAACTTGCTGTGCAGAATAAAATACCTCATCCTTTCGGAAAGGGTGAAAAAGCAGCCAAAGATAGGCTTTATTTTTTCATAAGGAGGCAGCCAAAATTATCGAGCCATAAACTTGAAGGCACTTGTGTTTCAAGAGCTAGAGCGTTCAGGAAGAAGTTCAAATGGCTCTGAGCACTATGGGACTTTACTTCTGAGGTCATCAGTCCCCTAGAACTTAGAACTGCTTAAACCTAACTAACCTAAAGACATCACACACATGCATGCCCGAGGCCGGATTCGAACCTCCAATCGCAGCGGTCGCGCGGTTCCAGACCGTAGCGCCTAGAACCGCTCGGCCACTACGGCCGGCAGAAAGAAGTTAATAATTTCCTTGACATTCTGGAAGACGTGTTTAAAAACACAAATACTCAAACAATCGCATCAAATAATGTCAACGAAATTGGTTTGTCAGACGTATAAAGTAAAACTCTTCATGTTATTCTTCTGAAAGACAAAAGGTAAGAAGGCTCTCTAGCATCAGCAGAAAGGGGGTCAGTTGCGACTGTCAGTACCTATATGAACGACGTAGGTGATTTTGGTGAGTGTCAGTACCTATACGAGAGCCGTAGGTGATTTTGTTCCTCCTGTTGTAATTTTCCCTAGGAAAATAATGAAAATGCACCTGCTCAACTATGCTCCTCCAGGAACTACTGCATGAAGTCACCCATCTGGATGGGTTCAGAGCAACATTTTTATTAAATGGTTTAAACATTTTATCGCTATCACCAGTGCATCGAAGGAATCACCTGTTTTGCTTTGACTTAATGGTCATTCTACCCACAAGTGAAACACTGACTTTATACAAGTATCCAGAGATAAACAAATCACCATTAACTGCTTACCACCTCATAGCTCGGATAAAATGCAGCCTTCGAATCGGACGTTCGAGACCCCTGTGCAGTCTTACTGAAGTGAGGAAGTCAGATCTTTTTTGAGATATACTTCACGTCCTTTGAATGTATTTGACATGATGGAACTCTTTGGTCGAGCCAACCTAAAGTTTCAGCGTGGCGACATTGCTGTAAATGGACTGTCTGCGTAGCTGGGCGGTAACGTCTGTGCCTACCATGCAGCGGGCCCGACTTAGATTTACGGAAGCGTTGGAGATTTTCTCCGCCCGTGGACTGGGTGTTGTGTTGTCTTCATCATCATCCCAACATCACCGACACGCAAGTCGCCCAACGTGGCGTCATCTGAAATAAGACTCGCTACCCGGTGGCCGAACTTCCCCGGTTGGGACCTCCCACCCAACAGTGCCATACGATCACTTCATTTCATTTTTTGTTTCTATAAATGACTTCAGAGCAACAGAAATCTCTCCTGTTAACAGGTATGTTTTCGTTGACGATAGTTTTATTACTTCTTCATCCACTATTGGTCGTGAGTACTCTCAACCACCACAAGAAAAAGACGTCTCTGAAGTTTCCAATAAAATAAGACGATCTCAATTTGGAAATACAACAAGAAAAGTAATTGGTATTCCATAATATCCGAAGTTCCCATACAACGCATCACTGCCGTGACTTATGTCATCGGAGGAGTGTTAGGTGAACGTCTTTTACAAGCTGTATACCATGCGTTTCGGTCAAAGTCGATGTTTGCTCTTTTAAGGGGGTGGCTCGTATTATGTCCACCGAGCTAAATACAAAAATCATTAGTGCCACTTACATTGTGGTGGTGGTGGTGGTTAGTGTTTAACGTCCCGTCGACAACGAGGTCATTAGAGACGGAGCGCAAGCTCGGGTTAGGGAAGGAGTGGGAAGGAAATCGGCCGTGCCCTTTCAAAGGAGCCATCCCGGCATTTGCCTGAAACGATTGAGGGAAATCACGGAAAACCTAAATCAGGATGGCTGGAGACGGGATTGAACCGTCGTCCTCCCGAATGCGAGTCCAGTGTGCTAACCACTGCGCCACCTCGCTCGGTTACATTGTGCATGTAGCAGCTAGTGATGAATATATTCTGCAAGACAATAATGATATACTGAGTGATACTACAGTACTTCAGGTACATCAAAATCGTTGCCGAGGTATTTAATAGTGTTGCCACTTTGATGAAAATGACTGGTAGTAACTTTGACGAGTCAGTGAATTACTTATTCACAAGATATCCCCAAAACACTCTTTTATTTACCATTACTGTTTTTCATGCACGTCACTTTCTCGGTGATAGAACACATTCAGGTAAATTAAAATCAGAGCTAATAGAGCCGCCAGATACGTTGTAAAAATACAGCTTAGGTGTTGACCGTAGAGCAATGGTTGTCAAACTATGTCTCGAGGGGCAGTCGGTACGAAGTGTTACGAATGGTGACGACATCTGACAATTGCTGACAGTTGTCCAAGGAGTATGCATGCCCGTAATAAGCGTACGAGACCAGTTCAAAGTGCTGCTGTATTTTGTAACACGAAGGTTACTCGATTGAAGCAGGCCTGAAGATAACGTAGTATATCGTCGAAACTGGTACTCTAGAAATAAAATCTAAATAACGTCGACTGGTATTGTTTTATTGGATCTGACGATCAGTACTTGTGAGCCAACTTAACCGCGCCATAACTGCAGCTAGTCTGCTGGGGGCTAGTAACATATTATTTTACGTAGGCTACCAATTACTAATAACATCGGTACACATCGGTCGCGAAGTGCCGCCGATCATGGACAGTATTGGCTCTTGAGCAAAAATGTTTGAAGGGCTTTGCCCCAGAGAGTTCATGTTTTTAAGAAATCTCCGCAATTTTACTGTTAATTGTTCATTTACTTCACACAATCATGATTTTGGCTTTGTAGTCCGAAAGGTCAGACGTATCTCTACATTTCAACATGCACCTGAAAATGGCTACAAAGCGGAAATCACGATTGTGTAAAATAAATGAACAATTAACAGTCAAATAGAGGAAATATCTTTCAAAAAATTCATTATGACTGTGGTCCCCCACGAGGGAATAATCATCTACTTGGAGGGTTCAGTTCTTTGGGCTGTTTCCTGTAAGAGGAAGAGAAATGACTTCTTTGAGACGCAAGAGATCTCTTTGGATTCACTCGGTCATAAATTTAAGTTCTCCCTGTTTTGTTGCTTCTCAAAAGAAGTTAGTTGTAGATGGATTTCCTTCACCACAACTCAGAGTCCCATCTCATAAACCTTTTGGAGGTTCAGGGAGTAATGCTTTTCCTTTCCAATTCAGGCAGTCACTGAGACAACCTATCATCGATGTATGCTGATTATCTTCCATTTCAATGGTTCAGACTGTATTCTGCTTCCGACAAATGCTCTGCCGTTATCTAAGACAGATATTCTGGAAATGCTCGAGTCCGGCATTTTTCCTACTTCCAAGTACATTTTCATTTTTCCTGCCATTCACTGTGACATATATATTTCTGATAATTCCGTTACTTATCAAAACCGAGAGCACTACCTCAAATGAAGTACATTTTGTACGGAATGTAATGTTCTCTAGCTCTGACGTAGCTATTTCCTAGAGAGGTACAGAAAAAGAACAATACATTATGTGATTTGATTTTTAACAGATCTATGTCCATTCCTTTCGTGAAGAGAGTTTTGTAATTCGGCTTGAACTCAGTAAGTTACATGTAGTTCCCGGGAGGTGCATGTGGATGTTCCCGGATCGCGCCCTTTGCCTTTCCATGCTCTCCGTGCAGTAAACACAGCTAACAGATTCTGCTACACACCAAACAGCCTGGCTGCCGCGTGCTGCTACATCAGTTGCACTTTAAGTGCTGTTTGCTCATCTGCCAGACAGCAAACAAATGCGAATTTGCAATGGCAGAGAGCATGGCGGACACTCGCATTTGGTCATCGGTGCAAAAACAGTTCGGAAATGGACGCCGCAATAAGTCAACAGATTCGTTTATTTATTAACTGTAGAATAATATTTAGTGTTATTGACCTTTAGTGACCGAGGAAGGTAACAGGTGACCTCAGTGCTCCAGTTATGTGGAAGTCAAAAAGTGTATTGATACCAGTTTTGTTATAAACAGTTAAAATTTATAACACTCAATGAAATTCAGTTTAAGAAAAGCCTAAAGGATTTATTGGTGGCCAACTCCTTCTGCTCCATTGATGAATTTCTCAGTAGAATCAACCGATATATATATATATATATATATATATATATATATATATGTGTGTGTGTGTGTGTGTGTGTGTGTGTGTGTGTGTGTTTAATTATAAGGTAATAACAATATAATAGAACCGGCCGCAGCCGCGTGACGTCATCAAGGTCAAGCGATAAGTGTATAAAAATAACAAAACTGTTGCCTCCTTGAGCCCCCGGTTCGTGATGTCCCCATGTCCGGTTAATGGCTGACGCTACAGATCAGTTTGGATGAAGATGAATTTATTTGTGAAAATACAAAGTACAGTCACCAACAAACTTTACATACTCACATACTCCTTTACCTTTAACCCAAATGAACACAGACTCATTTACAGATATTTTTCTCTTATTACGAGTATACAAAGACAATACAGAAGGTGACATATAAGCAGATTTACCAAAGTCTTTATTTGCAAGTTCTTCCATATAATAGGTACGGTAGGCAATAATGTCTCTATCAACGAAACTTTCAAGTCCAGGCACGTTAGGAACTCCACTACCTCCAGGAGAATTCGCCGTCGTTCTAAACAAACAGTCTACAAAACCATCGAGAACATCGAGTTCTCCACAACAGCTGGAGACAAGAAGAATAGGATACCAGTTAAGAGTGTTGCTGCTACTGCACTTGTCGACGGACCGTGTGTTTTTTGTGGTTGTAGACTTAACTTTAGTACTGATATTAATGATAGTTTTTCTCATGGTAATGGTTGGCTCACTGTAGCCATTGTACGTGGAGGTAGTGGAGTTCCTAACGTGCCTTGTGTTCATTTTAAATAACTATTGTAGTAGTTCTATTATATTGTTATTACCTTATAATTAAAAAAAACATTTTTTTTAAATTTTAAATTCAGTGCATTAATGCGGTCTTAGTAAAAGAGTGTTTGTAAAATGATTCTTTCATATAGTGTTCATTAAAAGAATGAGGACCATTCCCCTTGGGACCTGTGGAAGGTACATTATCTTATCTGTTTCAGTTGTAAATTTTTGTCATCTATTATTGTTTTTCTGACATGTTCTACATCCTGGAGGACCTTCTCACTACGGATCAATTGGAATGAAAGTAAATCTAATGTAATCTAATCTATGCTTTAATCGCCGGAGATATGTTGCTATCGACCGATTTTCTTTCTAAGCGCCTTTTCAGAAGTCTGTATGATCTGATCTTGACCCGTATCTTGCGTGTGAATGATACAGAGTCATTGTGGAGGCGTGGGCCGGCACAGTTATAAAGACTGTGATATGGCTTCAGCATTGTCCTTCACAACTACCTCGCAGGTACCCTGAGCCTTCGAAGATATAACACACCGGACAATATTAGTTTAGATGTCACACACATACACATATTCATAGATACAAACGATCATACATTTGTAATCATACAAGAAATTTTAATTTCGATTCTGCAGTCATGGGCTGTGCGGCTGGTCCCGGCGGAGGTTCGAGTCCTCCCTCGGGCATGGGTGTGTGTGTTTGTCCTTGGGATAATTTAGGTTAAGTAGTGTGTAAGCTTAGGGACTGATGACCTTAGCAGTTAAGTTCCATAAGATTTCACACACATTTGAACATTTAATTTCGATTGATGGTGGTAGTCATTTTCCCAGATATAAATTAAAATATTTCCATTACTCCGGTCCCAAAAAAGGTTTTCGGGAGGTTTTCCTTGGTTATCAGGCAAGCGCTGGAGCTGAAAATACCCTCCCTATTCCTCCAGCTGAGAGTTTATCCCCCCCCCCGCCCCCCCCGACCCACCTTCCCTCTTTCAGATCAGTGGGGTATTTAGCCCAAAAGAACAAAGTTTGTTCTACAACAGCCCTCCCAATTATGAGGAATATGGAATGAAAGGTGTAACAAAGAAGTTAAAAAGAAGTGCAAGTCCGCACATAGCTTTAATTGTTGAACAATATTGTCGAACAATTTATCGATTTCACTCTGTATACGCAAAGTAACAGGGTCCATTATTAAAGTGGAGACCGTCGAGGATTTTCCATTGTTTGGTTATACTTTAACAAAGTTATTTAAACCATTTTAATGGGGTTTGGTAGTGAAACATGGAATGTGGGAGAACCGGAACAGAAGAGAATCGAGGCGTTTGAGATTTTGTGCTACAGACGAATGTTGAAAATTAGGTGGTCTGATATGGTAAGGAACGAAGAGTTTCTTTGCAGAATCGGAGAGGATAGGAATTTGTGGGAAACACTGACAAGCAGAAGGGACAAGATGATAGGACATCTGTTAAGAAATCAGGGAATGATTTCCATGATACAGGAGGGAGCTGCTGAGGGCAAAAACTGTACAGTAAGACAGAGATTGAAATATAGCCAGCAAATAATTGAGCACGTAGGTTCCAAGAGCTACCGTGTTATGAAGAGGTTGTCACAGGAAAGGAATTTGTGGCGGGCTGCATCAAACCAGTAAGAAGACTGATGACTCAAAAAAAGAAAAGGGTTCCCGTGGTCACCGTGTGTGGCGTTTCGAAGGAACAGTACTGGAAAAAGCTGCACCGAAGCTTGCTTTTTCAGCTATTGTTGACGCATCTGTAGTGTGGACACACGAGAGTGAAAGGCTTCAGGAGTTTCTCCAGCATTTACACTCGGCACCCCAGTATGAAATTACTAAGGAAGGGGAATGGCGAACTCCCCTTGTTGGACGTCTTAGTCAAGCGCATAGCGGACAAAACTATGGGTCACAGTGCGTATAGTAAAGCCAACACACTGACTTGCATCTCCACACCACCAGCTGCCGTCGTCCTTCACAGCGTGAGGATGTGCAACGTACACTGGTCCATACGGCCTGTGCAATAGCGGACGGAGAAAGCCTACCAGGGAAACTCAGCCATCTTACTGGCGTATTCAAAGAAAACGGATACAGCGGGAGCCAAATATGACGTGCCTTCAGGTTGAAAGTACAGGTGCAACGAATGGAACACGACGAGGAAGATAAGCGGCACGTCTCTGCTGCCGTACGCCGGCCAAATATCAAATAAAATCGGCACAATTTTGGCTCGATGTAACATTATATGCGTTTTCCGTCCGCCTACGGAAACGCGTGCACTATTAGGTTCCATGAAGAACGACATCCCGCTCCGTAAACAGGCTGTCTGCAGTATTACATGTAAATGTGCTAAGGCATACAGGGTGTTACAAAAAGGTACAGCCAAACTTCCAAGAAACATTCCTCACACACAAATAAAGAAAAGATGTTATGTGGACATGTGTCCGGAAACGCTTAATTTCCATGTTAAGAGCTCATTTTAGTTTCGTCAGTATGTACTGTACTTCCCCGATTCACCGCCAGTTGGCCCAATTGAAGCAAGGTAATGTTGACTTCGGTGCTTGTGTTGACATGCGACTCATTTATCTACAGTACTAGCATCAAGCACATCAGTACGTAGCATCAACAGGTTAGTGTTCGTCACGAACGTGGTTTTGCAGTCTGTGCAATGTTTACAAATGCGGAGTTGGCTGATGGTCATTTGATGTATGGATTAGCATGGGGCAATAGCCGTGGCGCGGTACGTTTGTATCGAGACAGATTTCCAGAAGGAAGGTGTCCCGGCAGGAAGACGTTCGAAGCAATTGATCGGCGTCTTAGGGAGCACGGAACATTCCAGCCTATGACTCGCGACAGGGGAAGACCTAGAACGACGAGGACACCTGCAATGGACGAGGCAATTCTTCGTGCAGTTGACGATAATCCTAATATCAGCGTCAGAGAAGTTGCTGCTGTACAAGGTAACGTTGACCACGTCACTGTATGGAGAGTGCTACGGGAGAACCAGTTTTTTCCGTACCATGTACAGCGTGTGCAGGCACTATCAGCAGCCGATTGGCCTCCACGGGTACACTTCTGCGAATGGCTTTCTCTTTACGGATGAGGCTTCATTCCAACGTAATGAAATTGTAAATTTTCACAATCAACACGTTTGGGCTGACGAGAATCCGCACGCAATTGTGCAATCACGTCATCAACACAGATTTTCTGTGAACGTTTGGGCAGGCATTGTTGGTGATGTCTTGATTGGGCCCCATGTTCTTCCACCTACGCTCAATGGATCACGTTATCACGATTTCATACGGGATACTCTACCTGTGGTGCTAGAACATGTGCCTTTACAAGTACGACACAACATGTGGTTCATTCACGATGGAGCTCCTGCACATTTCAGTCGAAGTGTTCGTACGCTTCTCAGCAACAGATTCGGTGACAGATGGATTGGTAGAGGCGGACCAATTCCATGGCCCCCACGCTCTCCTGACCTCAACCCTCTTGACTTTCATTTATGGGGGCATTTGAAAGCTCTTGTCTACGCAACCCCGGTACCAAATGTAGAGACTCTTCGTGCTCGTATTGTGGACGGCTGTGATACAATACGCCGTTCTCCTGGGCTCCATCAGCGCATCAGGGATTCCATGCGACGGAGGGTGGATGCACGTATCCTCGCTAACGGAGGACATTTTGAACATTTCCTGTAACAAAGTGTTTGAAGTCACGCTGGTGCATTCTGTTGCTGTGTGTTTCCATTCCATGATTAATGTGATTTGAAGAGAAGTAATAAAATGCCCTCTAACATGGAAAGTAAGCGTTTTCGGACACATGTCCACATAACATATTTTCTTTGTGCGTGAGGAATGTTTCCTAAAAGTTTGGCCGTATCTTTTTGTAACACCCTGTATATCGCGCAGACAATGCGGACAATCCAAGAAAGCTACAAAGAGTACAAGAGACACACCAAACTTAAGCAGACAACCAAGTCTGCGGCTGCAGAAAGTTGCATAGCTACAGGGAACTCAATCTCTACATGTAAAATGCTGTGTCATGACTGACCGACTGACAGGCTAAATAATTATCGCCCAGCCGAAAAGGCTGAGCTCAGAAAGTTGAAATTTCGTCATGGTGTGGATATTATAATGTAGACTGTTTAAGAAGGGATTTTTCGAAATTCCAACCCCAAGGGGATGAAATTGGGCTCCACGTACTATGTGAGGTCATCAGTCCCCTGGACTTAGAGCTACTTAAACCTAACTAACGTAAGGACATCACACACATCCATGCCCGCGGCGGGATTCGAACTTGCGACCGTAGCAGCAGCGCGGTTCCGGACTGAAGCGCCTAGAACCGCTCGGCATCAGCGGCCGGCGATGAAATAGGGGATGAAGTTCTTTCTTTAAAAAAAATCGCTATTAATGTTACTTTGAGACTTGGTCTATGAAAATTGGTATTTGGTTTCACGGTCAGAAATAAAGAAATACGTATTTCAGCATTTTTGGGATTTTGACCCCATGGGAATGAAATAGAGGGCGAAAGCATTTTTTGAAAATATATAATTATTAAGGAACCACTTAAGTATATTTAAAGCTACATATATGAACATTGGTATTTGGGTTCTCAGTTACAAATAAAAAAAATATGTGTTTCAGTATTTTCGAAAACAGAACCCCTAAGGGAGTGAAATAGGAGATGAGATTTCTTACGAAAATGTTTTTATAAAACCAATCTTAAAGGCAATCTACGAAAATTTGAATTTGGCTTCTCAGTTAGAAATAAAAAAAATACGTGTTTCACTGTTTTTGGAAATCCAACACCTATGGATGAAACGGGGATGAAAGTTTTTATGGAAATGTTTCATTGTGCAAGAATTTTTGAAGTTAAATAAATGACATTTGTATTTCTCTTCTCTGTTAAAAATAAAAGCATATGCATATCACTGTTTTTGGAAATTCAATCCCTAGGGGGGTGAAATGTCTTATAAAAGTATTTCATTGTCAAAGCATTTGTAAAGCTAAAACTTTGAAAATAGGTGTTGGGCTTCTCGGTTGGAGATGAAAAAATGCGTGTTTCCCTGTATTTGGGAATTCAGAGCCTAAGTCTGTGAAATAGGGTCAGGTCGATTCACTGGCTCATTGTCGCCCAGCTCAAACCGCTAAGGATAGAAACTTGAAGTTTGGATAGCGTGTGGATCTTATACTGTAGTCATCGTTTAATATGGGATTGTCCAAAATGCCACTCCTAAGATGATGAAATAGGGGATGAAAGGATTTGTGATATTATGTCGCTGTCCGCAGCTCGTGGTCGTGCGGTAGCGTTCTCGCTTCCCGCGCCCGGGTTCCCGGGTTCGATTCCCGGCGGGGTCAGGGATTTTCTCTGCCTCGTGATGACTGGGTGTTGTGTGATGTCCTTAGGTTAGTTAGGTTTAAGTAGTTCTAAGTTCTAGGGGACTGATGACCACAGCTGTTAAGTCCCATAGTGCTCAGAGCCATTTGAACCATTATGTCACTATTAAGGGAATTTTGAAGTCAGAACTCTTAAAACTGGTATTTGGTTTCTCAATCAAAAAATAAAAGTACTTGTTTCAGGATTTTTTGAAGTTCAACCACTAAACGGGAAAATAGTGGTTGAAAGCTTTTTAAAAATAAATACTTACTCAAGAGCTACTAAAGGATTTTTAACTCTACATCTAAGACAATTGGTGCTTGAATTTTTGGTTAGAAATAAAAAAAACTACGTGTGTCAGTGTGTCTGTAAATTCAGCCCCTTAGTGAGTGTCGTAGAGGATGAAAATTTTTAAGAAAATATTTCGTAATATTAAAAAGTTTTGAGCTAAATTTATGAAAGTTGGTGTAAGTAGGCTGTTTAGGTTTTTTTATTGGTAACGCCACCTCTGTATAAAAATCACTGGCTGTGCTGTGTGCAGTCTGTGGCTGCTTTGCATTGTTGTAATACTCGCCATTGTAGTGTTAGGCAGCTGGCTGTGAACAGCGCATAACGTTGCGCAGTTCGAGGTAAGCCGCCAGCAGTGGTGGATGTGGGGAGAGAGATGGCGGAGTTTTGAAATTTGTCATGAACTGCTATATTTATATATGATGATATCAAGGTAAATACATTGTTTGTTCTCTATTAATATCTTTCATTTGCTAACTATCCCTATCAGTAGTTAGTGCCTTCAGTAGTTTGAATCTTTTATTTAGCTGGCAGTAGTAGCGCTCGCTGTATTGCAGTAGCTTGAGTAGCGAAGATTTTTGTGAGGTAAGTGATTTGTGAAAGGTATAGTTTAATGTTAGTCAGGGCCATTCTTTTGTAGGGAATTTTGAAAGTCAGATTGCGTTGCGCTAAAAAATATTGTGTATCAGGTTAAGCACAGTCGTGTATAATTTTTCAAAGGGGACGTTTCATATGTCGACCCTTAGCCTAGGATACCTCACTGGAATCTTCTGATTTTTTCTTGTAGTTTGTGTAATTAGTGTAGATTTTGTTTATTGCTAGCGCGTAATTGTAGAGAGAATCTCCTTTGTAGTTGTAGTCTTTCATTGTTGTACAGTAAAACAGTTGTGGCATGCATGTAGATTTGCACCAAGTATTTCGCAGCTGCAATTAACTAGATATTATTTTCAGTGCTATGTTAATGTGTTCCCCTATTTTTGCTCTTCAGTTTGTGTTTTTCTGTGTTCTCGTGTGAAATGTTGTGACAATAATGGCGTGTGAAAAACGTAACACTAGGCTCCAAAGTAAATTGAGAAATGACAGCGAAGACGAAAGCAGTGTGTTAGCGCCACCGTGTAATGAATTAACTAATATTCAAAATAGTAATTTGGTAATTATGCATAGGGAAATGGAGCAGGCGGCAAACAATGGTGTAGACAGTGAAACAATTAGAGAACAGGGAAGCATTATCGATCGATCGGTCGGCAACAGCTCGCCTCAGGAATCCGAAATGACAGGAAACAATCTCGCAAATACTGTAGATTCAGGATTTGGGGCCTCACCGTTTTCTCAAATAAGTCAAGACACATTTTCTGCTTGTCAAAATGTGAATGTTGCCGGTGCAACTTCACTGCCGAAAAGCACTGAGGAACGTGTTTCAGACACCAGTGCATTGTTATTACAGTTAATGCAACAAATGGGACAAAGGCTACAAAAGTTAGACACAACGCTTGAACAAAATCAGAAACAAATGGAACAAAATCAGAGTCAAACACAGCAACAGTTAGACGCAATGGAACAAAATCTTCACACCACACTTGAACAAACACGTGAAGATTTAACTACTGAGTTACATAAAATCGAATCGAAATGTCAAAAAGTCTGTAACGACGTAAAAACACAAATTTGTCAGCATTTTCAACCTATTTTTTCGCGGCATGAAAGTGCATTACAGAATCACGAAGCAGCCATAAAAGAACTGCAAACTATTGTTCATGAAAATCATGAGACCTTGCAAGCTAAATTTGACTCAGTTGCATCTACCGATTCGGTTACTCAACTTGCAAAAACTCAGGAAAACTTAAAGGACACAGTAGATACTCTGAAACTTGGTTCAGAAACACACACTGAGGAAATAAGTACACTATCGGAGAAAGTAGCCGAACTTTCGGATCAGTTCACTAATTTATCTACGAAGGTAGATGATAATCTGAACGACACAAAACCGGTAGTCTTTAATGACACAGAAGAGTGCGAACAAATTAGGAAACTGAAACAAAATCTGAATCAAATTAATACGCAACACCAAAGAGAAATCCGGGAAGTACAAGATCAGCTGACACAGGTAATGCAAGAATTACGTATTTCAGAGGACACTCGCGCCCCAATACGTGAAGAGGGACTTAGAAATACGGAAAAGCCGCAAAATAATAACACAGGGCATTTCGGAAGTTATGAAAGAAACTGGCAATGTACACCGAATTTTGAGATGGAACGGCCGACACGACCTAACAATGACCGATATGCGACTCGCCGACACGATGATTTTGACTATAAGCTGTTCATTACTACACGTAAATTCAAAACGTTTAAGAATTCTGGCAACGACATTCATCCACAAGCATGGCTCCATCAATTCTCTCATTGTTTTCCACCCAACTGGTCGTTAGAACACAGATTAGAATTTATGTGTGGCTACTTAGAGAATGAACCAGCTGTAAGAATGCGATCGGTCATTCACGATTGCCACAGTGAAGGAGAATTTTACCATGCCTTCCTCACAGCATATTGGTCTCAAGCCACACAAGACCGAGTAAAACATGGCATCATAATGATGAAACATTTCGAACAATCTGAATTCTCCAGTCTTGTGAAATATTTTGAAGACATGTTGCACAAGAATCAGTACCTGTCAAACCCATACAGCCCCTCAGAACTCATCCGCATTTGCTTAATCAAATTACCTGAACATTTACGACATATTATTTTAGCAGGACGTTGCAAAGAAGACATTGAGGCTTTTCAGGGACTGTTACAAGAACTGGAAATTGACACTGACAATCGCGGAACGCACGAGCACAACAATTACAGATCACATCCGTCGCAATTCCGCGATGAAAGAAATAATAACTGGACGCGACACGGCTATTCTCACAACACATATCGTGACCAAAACAGACACCACCCGTATGACAACCGTTGGCAGAGTAGTAATAATTACAGGGAAAGATCACCTCTCCGCGGTAATGACTATCACAGAGACAATCAGAGAAACAGACAATATGGGAACCAAAATAAATATTATTAGGGGAATAACTTTAGACGCAACGGTCCAGCGCGCAGTTTCGACTCAGGGAGAAATTCTCCACCACGTGACCGACAAGAAAGAAACTATGGCATCTACCGACATGATGACAGACGATATGATCGTAACGAAAGACCTGAATTGCATCAGAACTGGCGGGATTCAAACAGAGCTGGGCCCTCTCGGCAAGGCGAATTTGTAGAAGTTCGGTCTCCTAATCCCAATAACGACGCGCGCCAACAAAGAAACAGACAATGACTCGCACAGCAGGCAGCCGCGTGCGCCGGCTGGCTGGGAGAAAAATATCATAGACGCTAACCTTGAGAAAAATTCCAGTATTCTTTACCGACTTATACCGCATTCTACACCACATTTCACATGTAAAACCGTTTATTGAGAGATAATGTGCTTTTTTAACTTGAGATTTTAATGCAACATTTTGGTTTATTTGAAAATACATTCTGAAATTAAAGTGCTTTCTGAGAGATACCAGATGACACAGAGGTTAGTTTATGTGACAGCTACACGACTATATCACGACGCTACTAATGTGTGACACAATTTACATTGTTGCTTTTGCGGTGTATCTGTTTTATATCGGCACAGTTTTCTGAATTCTTCTGGAAAGAAAAACATGTTTTAGTAGTAACTTTTGTGGTACAACAACAATGAGACAGCCTTTTCCGTAGCACAACAATACGCTACAGCACAGTACTTTCCTCATCACGGCAGTAAGCGTAATAACTAAGATATCTATACACGAAGCATTTCACTTTTGTTTATCATGAGGTAAGTACATTGACTTCTGCAGAACTTAGCTTTCGGAGGACGATAACTACGACACTTCCACAGAATTATCTTACAGCAAGACGCACATTTAGCGCTACAGGACACGCATTTGAGAGATTAATTTTGTACTTAAGCCATTTATTTTTCAAGATTTTTGAATTGCAAAGAAGGTTTTCCGTGATACATTTTATTCCATTGCAATAATCTATAACACCTGAGGGTATAATTACATTAATCCTCAGGGGGGTACACGCCTACTTTGTGTACCATGTGTTTGGCAAGCACAAGGAACCCTAGCTAATGTGGTATTTGCTTATACAACTTTACACATCGGTACCATATTTCTCTAACACACAAATTACACAGCTATCTGATTATTTAACAAAAAAACAAACATTTTTTACTACATTAGTGACAGATGTTTACGTAATTACACAGTTGAATAACTTCACACTTATGAAATTGCATTTTGTCAGTACTTTGTGAACTGTTCATATTTTTTCGGAGCCATTGTGGTACTATGAGAGCTTTGAATGATGTATTTGGTATGGGATCATGATTTTAAAGTACGTTTGAGGCAGATGACACTTTTGACATGAGCAGAGAATTTTTTTAGGTTTTGAAATTATTGGAGGAAGCTAGGACGATTTTGAGATTTGACTGAGGTGTTATGATGTTATTTTTACGACGACGATGTGTATTATGCTGCTGCGGTATGTTTATGATCAATAAGATGATGCTATATAAGGAATGTGATTACGTGTTTATATGTATATGAATAATGAATAGAAGGTAGGGACTCTGACTGGTGAAAAAGGATGTTGTAAACCGAGAATCGTACTTTAAGAGTTATGAAATGTGTGTAAATGCGTGAATGTATCACAATGCTGGTGAAAATTTTTTGGACACTGTTATATTCATACGATTTTGTTTCTACAGATTTGTAACGCAAATTCTTGACCTATGAAATTTTTATATGAGACTGTCGCTGTAGCGAAAACTGCTGTCGTAAATATTTCGTTAAGAAAGGTAAGTGACCGTGAAGTAATTCGTTGTGAGCGGCCAGGTGTGTCAGACGCCTGGAGAAAAAGCCATTATTGCGAGCCCTTTTCAGCGGCACAGGTAGAAAAAGAAAAAGGGAGGCCATTATCCTCGCTATTGACGTTCCTTTGTAGAGAGCATCGCAAAAACTACACGGTCGAACTTGAAAACATATGTTGACACTGTGGAGCTCTTAATTTATGATATTTACAGAAATGCCTAATGAAATTGCGAGAAATATTTTTACATCTGCACACCTGATTATGACAAGCGTCTTTCTACGAGAGTTGAGAGATTTTCTGTACTACCTTATGAAATGCCCTATGGCTAATGAATGATGTTTCATGCCTTCCTTTGTACATATTTACTCATCTTGTTTAATATCTAGTTTCTAGCTGCATTGCAGCATTGGTTAAAATAAAATTTTATAGATGTACTAATATAAATATTTTCTGTCTACAGATCCAGTAAATAATAGTTTTGTGATATATTTCCAAAAAAATGAGGGAGCACAAAAAGACATTTCCCTTCACAGGAACTGCATTCATAATTTTCTTTTCAAGTACATGGTCATATTTTTTTACAATAAGTTGTTGTGGTGCACCACTTTAATTACTTAGACATTAAGATGTGATTATACATTTCCCTTATCTGCATTGTTATCTTTAGTGTACTATTTTTTTTGCTTGAGCTATGTCATGTTTAGGTATTTCATTTTCTGCTGCTGTTTGCCAGGCATAGTGTTGCTGAATTTGAATTTCTGTTACTCTGCTAAGCCAGATTTATTTTTCTTGTTTGCTGCGCATTGCCTCATATTAGTTGTAATGTGAATTGCTTCGTAATTTAGATTTACTGTAGCTTGCTTTGCAAATTTCCATTTTTTTTGTCATTGCTGTTTGTGTTACTTGATTTGTGCTGCTGCATTGCCTCGTTCCTTAGTTTAGTATCTGAGCTCAGTAGATTTAAGTTAGCTTAAGAGGGGGTAGACTACATAAGAGACTGCGTTGCGATGAATTGGAAGAAATGCATTGAGAAGTCATACGAAAAAAGTACAGAAAGCAGGTATAGGTAGGATTTTCTTGGAAATAAATAATGAGGTAAGAAATATGTGAAATAAATACAGAAAGCATGCTTGGATAGGATTTTTTTGGTGGAAGCAAAGGTTGAAATAAGACGAAAGATCTATGGAATGAAGTTTTGGGTTGGACTGCAGTACCAAAAGTTACACTGAAAACGAACCCTGTCCTTTCCATTGTGTTATCCCCCTATGTGTTTGTGAACCCTTGTGTATTTGTTTTCTTCCTGTCTCTGTGTAGTTTCATAGAATTTTTTTTCTAATACTATTCACTATGATGAGGAATACTGTTATCCTCAAATATAATTGGTATTAATAATATGTTATTTAACTTGTAAATATGCTTAGACATTATTTATTCTGTTTAGTTTTAATGCTCATGTGTGAAGTTGATGTTTCAAAATTTATTCTGATCTTTTATGTATGTACTCATGTCATAATTCCTGTAACACTGACGTATATGTTATTTTGATTCTTTTGTAAAGCCTGTACTACAAATGTTATCTGTATTGTTATGTTCTTTAATGATGTATTTTGTACCTTTGTAATTGTATTCTTCTGTTATAAAATTGTAATTGACACCAGGTCATCAAATTAAGTAACTTGTAAGTTACATTTCACTGCACACGTTTCTATTGGTCATAGTATATGGACAATATGTGAGAAGTAGGGACTGTTAGTGTTTGCATGTGTGTTAATAATTCGGCAAGGGACTGGTTAACAGCATTGCTGGTTCTCAGGACAATTCAAAAACTTTCTGAGTGCACAAGTGGTGGTTATGGACTTGCTCTATTATCCGCAAGACTCTTCAATGGTGATTGTGCACCTGCATAGTCACAACAGATGGCTGCTGGCCATCTCTACAAGGACTACAGTGGGTCTACGTCTTTGATGATCCATCAATACCATCATTTCTACAAGGACTGCATTGGGTCTGCACCTCTGGTGGCCCACCAATACCGTAATCTCTACCAGGACTACAGTGGGTCTGCTCTGTGATGACCTACCCACCAATACTCTTCAAAACGTCGACTGACTCCGCTGTGGGTTTGCTCTGTTGTGGCCCATGACCTGTCTGCATGTCGAGAGTCAGCACTGTCTTTCTGTTGGAAGGACAACGCTACTTCTTCAAGATTGCATGGAAATCCACCACTTCCGTGTGCATTTTCTTTTCCTGCTCAGACTTTGAGAAAAACACTGCAATGTGATGAATGATCAGGACTGCCTTTATGGACTGTGAGAAAATTTTAGCTTTTGACCAACATTGTATCAATAAGTGTGTGCATTTGATTTCTTTGTTATTGTAATTATAAAAAAAATTTTTCAAATCTGTATTGGCCACTGCCCAAACCAATTTGTAAAATTTTTTGTGCGGAGCATGGGGGCTATGTAAGTAGGCTGTTTAGGTTTTTTTATTGGTAACGCCACCTCTGTATAAAAATCACTGGCTGTGCTGTGTGCAGTCTGTGGCTGCTTTGCATTGTTGTAATACTCGCCATTGTAGTGTTAGGCAGCTGGCTGTGAACAGCGCATAACGTTGCGCAGTTCGAGGTGAGCCGCCAGCAGTGGTGGATGTGGGGAGAGAGATGGCGGAGTTTTGAAATTTGTCATGAACTGCTATATTTATATATGATGATATCAAGGTAAATACATTGTTTGTTCTCTATTAATATCTTTCATTTGCTAACTATCCCTATCAGTATTTAGTGCCTTCAGTAGTTTGAATCTTTTATTTAGCTGGCAGTAGTGGCGCTCGCTGTATTGCAGTAGCTTGAGTAGCGAAGATTTTTGTGAGGTAAGTGATTTGTGAAAGGTATAGTTTAATGTTAGTCAGGGCCATTCTTTTGTAGGGAATTTTGAAAGTCAGATTGCGTTGCGCTAAAAAATATTCTGTATCAGGTTAAGCACAGTCGTGTATAAATTTTCTAAAGGGGAAGTTTCATTGGGATCTCACGTCTCGGTTAGATATAAAGAAGTATTTGTTAGGGGATGAAAGTAGAAATGGAATATCTCCACAAGAACGCAAAAAGCGTGATTAAAAAAAGCTTAGGACTCCGGCTAGCAGAATCGCTTTTTGGTCAAAAGTGCATCCGGAAAAGACCGTACTTCTACAGCCTTAATTAGCGTGAGAAGCTTAGAAGGTGTTGAGTTTGTGAAGAACATAAAAAAATGGGTTAAACAAAAACAAAAAAGCCTTTGCCGGTCATTCAGTCTACGAGAGCGGAACAGCGGGCGCTAACCTAGTCAATAGGAAGAAACGGATGTGCCGAGACAGCATTTGGAAAGGGTTCTAAAGCAGGTTGTTGAAATACTGCATGAATGGATAATAGTCTGATCAATGGAGACAGTGGTTTCACTCTTAATACAGCGAGGGCCCCAGTGCTCAGCCAAAAGTCACGACGTCGGCCGAGAGCCACCTCGGCGACCAAAAGGGGGGGGGGGGGGGAGGCGCAGTCCCTCAGTCGGCCATCTCGCGGCCGGGTAGCCAGGGAATGGGCGGGAAGAAGTAAGAGTGTAAAGGAGGCACGATGTAGCGAAGACGTTCACTGTAGAGGTATCACCTGACGTCGATTGCAAGGTACGCTGCCTGTTCACGTAGTTCTGCACGACTTGGCTGACGAGTCGCACGAGTCATTTCTCGTCCCATCGTATTCCACATAGCAATAATGGTGACCGAATTTTTTCAGCTCGCACGTTTCCTTAGACGCAGAGCATTTTATTATATTAAGGGTTGTATGCTCGTGGTTCCTATCCTTGAACGCCCTTCCTGTTTGGCCTATGTATACCCAATTTATTACAATCATTGCATCTGTTTTGACATACACAGATTTCAAGGACGAACTGAAACATTCCGTAGAAGGAGTTAGAAGCTCAGCTAACTAACCTATTACAATCATTGCAACTATTTTGACATACAGAAATTTCAAGCACGAATTGTAACATTCCACAGAAAGAGTTAAAAGCTGAGCTAACGTATTATTATTGTTGTTGTTGTGGTCTTCAGTCCTGAGACTGGTTTGATGCAGCTCTCCATGCTACTCTATCCTGTGCAAGCTTCTTCATCTCTCAGTAACTACTACAACCTACATCCGTCTGAATCTGCTTAGTGTATTCTTCTCTTGTTCTCCCTCTACGATTTTTTCACAAACGACTTCCTGACACTTAAATCTATACTCGATGTTAACAAATTTCTCTTCTTCAGAAACGCTTTCCGTGCCATTGCCAGTCTACATTTTATATCCTCTCTACTTCGACCATCATTAGTAATTTTGCTCCCTAAATAGCAAAACTCTTTTATTACTTTAAGTGTCTCACTTCCTAATCTAATTTCCTCAGGATCACCCGACTTAATTCGACTACATTCCATGATCCTCGTTTTGCTTTTGTTGATGTTCATCTCATATCCTCCTTTCAAGACACTATCCATTCCGTTCAACTGCTCTTCCAAGTCCTTTGCTGACTCTGACAGAATTACAATGTCATCGGCGAACCTCAAAGTTTTTATTTCTTCTCCATGGATTTTAATAACTACTCCGAATTTTTCTTTTGTTTACTTCACTGCTTGCTCAATATACAGATTGAATAACATCGGAGAGAGGCTACAACCCTGTCTCACTCCCTTCGCAACCACTGCTTCCCTTTCGTGTCCCTCGACTCTTATAACTGCCATCTCGTTTCTGTACAAATTGTAAATAGCCATTCGCTCCCTGTATTTCACCCCTGCCACCTTCAGAATTTGAAAGAGAGTATTCCAGTCAACATTGTCAAAACTTTCTCTAAGTCTACAAATGCTAGAAACGTAGGTTTGCCTTTCCTTAATCTAGCTTCTAAGATAAGTCGTAGGGTCAGTATTATTATTATTATTACGAAAACTAAATTTGGTTTCCTGCCATCTACCAGGCAAAAAACATTTTGATTCCTTTTACATTGTGACAATCTATCGTGCATTTCTCGAGTGTCATTCCTTTGAAAATCACGTCGATGTCATTGCTGACGATTATAATATGGCCTACGTTCGTCGGATCTTCTTGTATCATTGCCTTAGTTCTCTCGTTTACCTCGATGATAATTACGCTGTGACTCCAAGTCACAGGTATCTACTCTGGGGCTCACTGTCGAGCGCATCAGTAAATAAATAATAAATCACACATATTTGACTTAGTTACCTTCGTAGTCAATATGCCTTCGTTAAATCCTATTATCTGTTCGTAACAGTTGTTGGCAATATTTGTGTTAGAATATCTATCAAACCATGTTTCTTCACAATATCGACGTATTTCTCCAGAAAATCACTGTTGGTGCCACCAGCACGGCTGTAATTCGATGGAGTAAATTTCGTTCATTTCAGTACCAACTTCTGTTCTGACGAACAAGATTTATTCCGAAAAGCCGTCTCAGACTCTTCAGAATTTTTAAAATCGTTCAGATGCTCTAATAGCGCAATCACGCTCTATCAAATAGCTGACACACATCGATTTTATGCGTTTCTAACTGCAAGGTGTGAATGTAAGCTTACATTGCCACGTGAATGCTATTGGATGCACTCCTTGGTTCGGTTTGGACTCCTGAAATTTTTCATAGCACTGTTATTATTAAAGATTCTATCTGGAACAGCGCTGATCATTTATCGATATTTTTGGTGTGCTGAGGAATTAATTATGTTGTGCAGCTGGTGACACAGCTGCTGTCAGTAACAGCCTGTGGAGCATCACCAGTCTCTGCTTTGAAGCCTGCACACGGTCTCATACACCGGCTACAAGCGTCACAAGCGACCGCTGATTTATTGAACAGCTGCCTCGAGTACCTGCTACCTCCACGTTTTATTCATTAAATTTTACTAATATTTGAACGAGGCAACATTGTAAATTCTTTCGATCATTTTCTTGTCGAGTGAAAATTTGAGCAAAGTTAGATTAATTGCTTTTTGGTCAGCAAGAACTTCGCTACGTTAATCTCAACGTTTCTTTGTGAACAGTTATGCCAGTTCGTGCTGCGTATCCTCGACAATCCACTTGAACTGATTTTCTAACCTTCGATTCTGATTTTTTTCCTGAAATGAAGATCGTATTGTATTCTGGCCGGGAGACTCCGTTTGTGATTGTTGGCCATCTGGTGCAAATCTTTCTATTTCCCATCACACAAGGCTCTTGTCTTTGTGATGAAGACGAAATGAGATGACTGGGACAATTAAACACCCAGTCCACGAGCGAAGAGAATCTCCGGCCCAGCCAGAACTCCGTAATCTATCTAGATGCTGCGGCCCTAATTATTCGCCGGCCGCAGTGGCCGAGCGGTTCTAGGTGCTTCAGTCTGGAACCGCGCGACCGCTACGGTCGTAGGTTTGAATCCTGTCTCGGGCATGGATGTGTGTGATGTCCTTAGGTTAGTTAGGTTTAAGTAGTTCTAAGTTCCAGGGGACTGATGACCTCAGATGTTAAGTTCCATAGTGCTCAGAGCCATTTGAGCCAATCATTACACCACGAGCTGTGGACGATTATTGGTTTGTTGCCTGATTATGTTTGACATTATTGTTCATTTGCATCATATATTCAAACAATTCACTCAAAACTGACACTTGCCGATTCCTGCATAACTGTCGGCATGATTGTTTTCAGTTTGGAGCTTAGTACGGTTTCCCCCATTCACTATGACACATTATATTTTCATTATTTAGTTGAACTCCAGTATCAGTGGCCTATTCTATAGGAACAGCTGAATCGTTCCGTAAATTTACGACTTCCACACTATCGTTCATAATACTCACGTCACTCTTTCTTAATACTATCACGGTACCTATATGTCAGGACAGATCTCGCCTTACACCGTCTATAATCCGAGCATATCGCTCTTGGTCTTCCATTCCTACTGTACCTTCTTGGTTCTTATATGTTCTATATATTACTGTCCTTACCTATAGCTTACTGTTATTTTCCCCCGAATTTTAAACATCTTGCACGACCTGACCTTGTCTAACGCTTTTAACGGGAAGACAAATCCAATAATCGTGTTTTAATTTTTCTTGACTCTTGCTTGCATAATTAACTGTAACGCCAAAACTACTTCTCCTGTGCCTTTATCTTTCCGAATCGAAAACTGATCTTCATCCAGCAGTTCCTCGATCTTCTGTTCCATTCTTCTTTACGTTACCAACGCTTGTATGAGTGAGACCAACTTGAACAGTCGTTTGGTTGGCACTTACCCCAATGCTTTTAGAAATTACGAATGAATGTCATCTATTACTTCTATCTTATTTGTTCACAAATCTTCCAAAGTCCTGTTAAACATCGTCTCTGGTACTGGACCACTTACATCTTCCACATCAACTCCATTTCTTGTTCTATCACGTCCTCAGACAATTCTTACCCTTGTTCAATTTAACAGTAAAATTCCCACTTCACTCATCATTTTAGAGTTCTTTCTTTTTAATTTCACCGAAGGTTGTTTCAACTTTTATATGTGCTGAATCAGTGCTTCCGAAGACAATTTCCTTCTCGATTCCTTAATATTTTTCCTGCAGCTATTGCACCTTGGCATTCCGTCACATCTTGTTTATTTCATTTCTAAGTGACTTATATTCTTGTGTTTCTGTCTTTCCCGTAGCATTTTTCTACTTCTTTCTTTCATCGATCAGTTGTACCCGTGCTTGTGTATGCAGCTCCTGCGATGTTCCTTTTTAGAGATGTTCATTCGTCTTCAACAGAACTTCGTACTGTGGTATTCATCAGCCCTAGAGAAGAAACTCATCTCACCATTAATCATTACTTAATAGTCCAACTATTTGAACAGTAATTCTTCCGAACGATTCTCTTAACCTTCTGTCCTTTCTACATCATTATTGAAGTATGATCTAAATTTATATCTGCTTCTTTTGCAATCCAGTATCAGATTTTGAAATCTGTGTGATAATCACATCACGCAACTGCAATATTTTCGTGTCAGTGGACCTTTTCCAAGTGCTAATATATTTCCTCATCTTCTCATTTTTCGACAGTGTATTCGCTATTATTAAAAAATTTATTGCAAAATACAGTTGGTGTTACTTATTTCTAAATCCTACTACCAAGCCCATAATCTTCCTTAATTTTGCGTTACCCGGTTACCGCATTACCCTTTCCCATGATTATTAAGTTATCGTCTCTTCTTACATATTTAATGATCCATGCAATGTTCTCATATAATTCTCAATCTTATCTTCTGCTAGGACGTCGGCAAGCATACATGCCGTTGGTCAGCGGTCGATCCTGATTAAATCGTTGATCTGTTCACTGTAACTCACTCTCTGCCCTACTTTGCTACTCATAACAAATCCTAATCCCGTTATATCATTTTTTGTCGCAGTTGATGTTACCTTACTTGTGTCTAACTACAAATCTCTATCTTTCCATTTCAGATCACTGACGTCTACTGTACCTACACTAATCCTCAGCATTTACCTTTTCAGTTTTTCTGCTTTCCTACCACGTTCAGACCTCCGACAGCACGCGCTTCGAGTATTATATTACACTTTCGTTGGTTATTGTCTCTTTCTCATGGCAATTCCTTTCCGGAGACCTGACTGGGGGACTAAGCCGGAGTCTTTTACCAATCTGTAAAAGATCTCGGACTATCAGACCATTTCTGTCGAATAACAACAGTAAAATCAGGCATCTAATCATTCCATAAACTGCAAGCCTACAAACGACATCTATCAGAAAAAAAAAATAAAAGATTTTTCAAAAGAACAAGCAAAAGAAAGCTGGGATGAAGTGTATAAGGAAATCAACATTGTTGATATCGAACTTTGAAAAGGCATTTCCAAAAGTATGCACGTCTGTATCAACATCTTAGAAGAACAGATGGATAATGGCGGGTATTAAGAAGTCCTCCCAAACACTTAAATACCTAAGTTCCATGAAAAAGAGTTGCAGTGATCCAGAATTCTTAAATTTCTATCATAGATACAAAAATATCTATTGGAAGCTGCTGATTGCTGTAAAAAAAGTCATTTAATGAGAGGATAATATATAATGCAGAGAATAAAAGTAAAGCAGTCTGGGATGTTATAAAAAAAGAAAATGGAAAGAGGCAAACAAACGCAGAATAACATACTGCTAAGGGAGGGGGATAAGGTAATAAATGATCTTCAAAACTTAGCAAACTATGTAAACGAACATTTTTCAAGTATTGCAGATTAGTTACAGCAAAAACTCCCCCAAACAAATATAAAACCTGTAAATAATGTTTCACTAAATACAATGGTGTTATTTCCAACCACAGAGAATGAAGTCAATAAAACTGTCCAAAAACTAAAAAAAATAAAAAGTCAATAGGCTTAGATGAAGTACCAATGTGTGTACTGAAACAATGCACAGAGATTATAGAAGGCCCCTTAACAAATATAATAAATGAATCCTTAACATCAGGGACATTTCCACAGCAGTTAAAACAGACAACAGTTGTACCTTTGCTTAAGAAAGGTAATGCAGAAGCCATAGAAAACTACCGGCCCATTTCCCTGCTGTCACCATTCTCAAAATTGAAGCAATTATGAAAGACAGATTAATGAATTACCTGATTAAATACAATTTTTAAGCGAATCACAGTTTGGTTTTAGAAGTGGCAAAAATACGGAGTCAGCCATAGTAGAATTCACAAAAGTTGTACTTGATCCTCTTGGCAGAGATGAGTGTGTCACATGCATATTTTTGGATCTTTGTAAGGCGTTTGATACAGTCGACCACAATATTCTATTAATAAATTAGAAGCATTGAGAATGAGAGGGGTAGCTAATAATTGGTTTCGATCGTACCTAGCAGATAAGTTACAAAGAGTAGAGATAACACATACTTCAACTAGATCCAAATATTTAGCAATAAACTCATCAGAACTAAAATACATTAATATAAGAGTTTAACAACGTAGCATAATAGGACCAATACTATTCCCGATATACATCAATGATTTTCCCAGTAGTGTCACTCATGATGAAGAAATCTCTTCGCTGATGACAGCAATAATGGTTCAAATGGCTCTGAGCACTATGGGACTTAACATCTATGGTCATCAGTCCCCTAGAACCTAGAACTACTTAAACCTAACTAACCTAAGGACATCACACAACACCCAACCATCACGAGGCAGAGAAAATCCCTGACCCCGCCGGGAATCGAACCCGGGAACCCGGGCGTGGGAAGCGAGAACGCTACCGCACGACCACGAGCTGCGGGCGACAGCAATATTATAGTCCCCGAGAAAACAAGAGAACTTCTTGCAGAGAAAGCAAATGAAACCCTCAAGGGAGTTTACAATTGATCAATAAGCAATAAAGTGACATTGAACATAAAGAAAACTAATGCCATGAATTTCAGTTTGAAGAGGGAAAATGACAATGTTAAGTTAAATGTAGATGACATCTCTACAGACGGTGTAACAAATGCAAAATTTCTAGGAATAAATATTGATTCTCAGTTGAAGTGATGTGAACACACAAAGGTACTTGCAAACAGAAGGTCATGAGCATGTTATGCCCTTAGAGTCCTATCATCAGTGTGTAACATGCAGTGTCTTTTAGTTACATATGTACTCTCAGTTTTTAGCTATGGCAGTCGTTTTTGAGGAACAAATGCACAAAATATGAACATAATTTTCAAACTCCAGAAAAGAAACATAAGAATAATATCCAAAAATAGTAGTCGAGCTAATTGTAAAGATCTGTTCAAAACACTTGGGATTTTAACTTCTCCCTGTGAATACATTTACCAGTTAGTTGTACACATAAAAAAACATTGGTAACTACTGCACAAACAGCTCTGTCCATGACCATGGAACAAGAGTTAGACTCAACTCACATCTACGAAGAAAAAGTAAACAAAAACTCTGAACAGCATTTTCTACCAAGGAATAAACTGTACAATAAATTACTTATAAATTACCTGAAAATGCAATCAGCCCACCTATAACCAAAAGAGAAGTTATCTGCAATGACAATTTCGTGTGCATAAGCTCAAAACGGCTGCTAAGCCCTGTTACAGAAAGAAGAGTCAGCGATGACCAAATTTTCTTTCGAGTTTCAAAAGAACATGGTCTTGCCCAAGCTACCAGATCAAGTGGCCTATTAATCCAGGCAGTTACATTCATATAACCTTACAATCTGCAGAGGTGGATCAAAATCTTCTCGCAACAAATAAACGGTTACGATCTACTGGCTCGTACATGAACGTCCCAAAGGGTGCAATAAAATTGTTTCCGCTTTACTCTACCACCCGAACCATTCTAATCTACGGGAAGTTACAATTGTTGAACGGTATACAGACGGATGCCCTGGCCAAAATAAGAATTCTTCACTGGTTGGAATGCTGAGTTATTGGTTGCAGCTTAAATGCCCAGTAACATTCAGGAAGTACATCTAACAATTTCTGTTGTTGGAAATTCTTTCCTACCTCCAGACCGTGTATTTGGAAGAATAGAGAATATGGTGCGGGAAGAAATGTCATTGTGGATACTGCAGAATATATTGAACTGTTTGAGGAATAATGAACTGTTCTAAGGCTCGGAAGTTATTTCCTCGTACAAAACTGGAAACATGGTGTATCTCAAATAAATAAACTTTCAAGTGGATGGCATTTCCGACTTCACCAGTGTAAAAGAATTATCTTCAAGAAAGGCAAGTCTGCAGTTTTGGTTAGAGGTGAGCCCAATTGTAGATGTGTCATTTGTGCTTTCCGTTCTCTCTTGAGGAAGCGTCAGAAAATAGACAATATTACCTCGAGTTCTCTACCGAAAGGTCTGCCAGTAAAACCGGAAAAATTAAAGGATATCGGTAAACTGATCTCGAACCGGTTTGACAAAGCGTAGAAAAGTAATGAGGACCTCATCTTGTATTCCAGCCTGATGAAAAAGGAACATACAGAGAATGAAGATTTCGCTGAAAAAGGGACGAAGGGGAAAATGAATGTGGTGATGAAGAAGACACTGACTTCAGAATAAGAGTGATCTGCTGTTAAATCAGCACTTTTATTTTCTGGATACACATTATTACACTTTTAAAAATATGTAGGAATGTAATGTGTATGTTACATTATGATTGATATTGAGTTTAATTATTGCCATTTCACATTTTTATGCACTATGACTGAAATATTTTGTGACTTCAGATAACATAAATCATAAAAGAGCTTCTATAATAATTCTAATTAATGATGAAAATTATCATTATTAAGTTTTAGCTACGTTTGTAAAACCCGCCCTTATCCACGATGGCAGTTCCAAAACCCTCCTTATCCAATGCTGAGTTCCAAAACACGCCTTGTCCAATCTGAATTTGTAAATATCTTCCTTACATGGCTCGAATTGATATATCAATATATGTAAGTATCTCGATGTAATAAACATGAAAAAAATACATTTATTTTACTGAAGGAAAGCAAGAAAAGTTTTTTCCGTTTCCTGAAAAATTTGCAAAAATGTATAAGGTGTATTTTGGAACCGTGCGCCTTAAGTATATGAGAATACTGAACGGGTAGTTCTGTATGTAAAGGGAGATGAAAATCTAATATTCATGGGGGAATGGAATGCGGTTGTAGGGAAAGGAGCAGAAGATAGGATTACGGGAGAATATGGTTTTAGTACTAGGAATGAGAGTGGAGAAAGACTAATTGAGTTCTGCAATACATTTCAGCAAGTAGTAGCGGATACTCTGTTGAAAAATCACAAGAGGAGGAGGTATACTTGGAAAAGGAAAAGCGATAGGGGAAGATTTCAGTTAAATTACATCATGGTAGGCTGTGTTTCCGAATCAGATACTGGATTGTAAGTCGTACACAGAAACACATATAGAAGTTTTTGAGACTATTCAGGAATAACCAATGTGCAAAGAAGTGGGATACGGATGAAGAGATACGCTTGAAGTTCTGTAAGGCTATAGAAGTTGCGATAAGGAGTAGCTCAGTAAGCAATTCAGTTGAAGAGGAATGGACATTTCCAAAACGGGCAATCACACATTCACCGACAGTTCAGTATCACCATTCAGTTTGCATGGGGGCCTGACGATGAGACTAATGTAGTGTCGAAACCGGACGCGTAGTTAATATATTTTATAAAAAGTACGGATGTTGGTATTCCTTATTTCTACAAGGCCACGACCAACCACAGTCCCATGCCCGCTTTAGTGAAGGATCATCTACTTCCCCTGCCATTCGCGCGTCTACGACGCTGTCTGGCAGTTAGCTTATATCATCTTCACATGAATGAATAACATTTTAATTCCGAATATGCTGACGCCTCTGAGACTGTTTTGTACAATTCTTAATAATGGCGTCATGGCAACGGCCTCAAGCGAGGAAGGCAAGGGACGAATCTCTTGTAGCTCGCGCTCCATTCTGATGCTGTCCGTGAAACTATTGCTGACTTGGATTAATGTCCTTCTTCCGCGGAGAGAGTTCCGGATGGCGGTTATTAGGCTCTTAGCAAACCCATGCAATTTCATATCTGTAAGTAGATTTTCTTTTTTGGAGCCATCACTCTTCTAACTGGTCTGATGTGTCCCTGCCATGTACTCCTCTCCTGAGTCAATCTTTTCATCTCTGAGCGGCAACTGCAACCTATGTGCTCAATTATTTGCTGGTGGATTCTAACCTCTGTCTTACTTTACTGTTTTTACCCTCTACAGATCCGTCTTGTGCCCTGATGTCTTAGCAGATGTTCTCTCATCCTGTCCCCTCCTCTTGTTAGAATTTTCAATCTATTCCTTTCCTCGCCGATTCTCCGCATTCTTTTTAAAACCTCCTCGTCCCTTACCTCATCAGTCCTTATCTTACCAGTCCACCTAATTTTCAAGAAGATAACCTTGTTCAGTCGCTTCGTACATTTTCTCGAAGCCGAGGAACGCTATTGATGGGGATACTGGGACATTCCAAGTGAGATGAACGCTGTCTTGGTATAAGGCTTCTTAAGTAATAGAACCCAGTACGTTGTCCTCGATGGTGAGTGTTCGTCGGAGGTGAGAGTATCATCTGGAGTGCCCCATGGAAGTGTGGTAGGTCCGCTGTTGTTTTCTATCTACATAAATGATCTTTTGGATAGGGTGGATAGCAATGTGCGGCTGTTTGCTGATGATGCTGTGGTGTACCAGAAGGTGTCGTCGTTGAGTGAATGTAGGAGGATACAAGATGACTTGGACAGGATTTGTGATTGGTGTAAAGAATGGCAGCTAACTCTAAATATAGATAAATGTAAATTAATGCAGATGAATAGGAAAAAGAATTCTATAATGTTTGAATACTCCATTAGTAGTGTAGCGCTTGACACAGTCACGTCGATTAAGTATTTGGGCGTAACACTGCAGAGCGATATGAAGTGGGACAAGCATGTAATGATAGTTGTGGGGATGCCGGATAGTCGTCTTCGGTTCAATGGTAGAATTTTGGGAAGATGTGGTTCATCTGTAAAGGGGACCGCTTATAAAACACTAATACGACCTATTCGTGAGTACTGATTGAGCGTTTGGGATCCCTAACAGGTCGGATTGAGGGAGGACATAGAAGCAATTCAGAGGCGGGCTGCTAGATTTGTTACTGGTAGGTTTGATCATCAGACGAGTGTTACGGAAATGCTTCAGGAACTCGGGTGGGAGTCTCTAGAGGAAAGGAGGCGTTCTTTTCGTGAATCGCTACTGAGGAAATTTAGAGAACCAGCATTTGAGCCTGACTGCAGTACAATTTTACTGCCGCCAACTTACATTACGCGGAAAGACGACAAAGATAAGAGAGATTAGGGCTCGTACAGAGGCATATAGGCAGTCATTTTTCCCTCGTTGTGTTTGGGAGTGGAACAGGGAGAGAAGATGCTAGTTGTGGTACGAGGTACCCTCCGCCATGCACCGTATGGTGGATTGCGGAGTATGTATGTAGATGTAGAAGGTTCCGGCTGTGACTTTGGTAGCATGGAGAGATCTGATGGTAAACTAGCGATCTTAACCCGTATTTCTGGCTGAAAGTAGGCAAAAAAGTGACAGTAATCCCTTAATCATTGCTCTTTATTATTCTTTTAACACATCCGCTGATATTGGTGCCTTAACCCAGAAGTTCAGTAGCCACACTGTGGTTAATTAAAGCAGGAGGAACTCGTAAAACAATTTCCTTAACGTAAAGCAGAGGAAACAAGCAGCACAGTATGGCCTTATGGAGAGAAACCACAACGTTTAGTGATACGTCATATGTTTCTTATTGCCGGAAGGTTCTGAAAGTGGCTTGAGGGCCTCGAAGTAATACATTTCATCCAAATATTTTGTTTTATTAACAGTTACATTTACATGAAGGGAATTTCAATTGCGTGACGAACAGTGTTCTTCAATGCTACTGTCCCTTACGAAATAAGGACTTGAGAATAGCTTATCTGACAAAATGATCAGCATGGGGGTTGTCTCTACGTGAACAGGGGAAATAATTTATGAGCTTGTACGTGATCCAATATGCTGCAATAGAGGTAAGCGTTGCTGATGGCAAAGAACAAGAGAGAAAATTGTTATAGCCCATTCACCGAGATATGCGGGGCTGATAAACTTACAACTGCCCATGACAAGAGCAAAGTGGGGAAAAAATGAATATGAGTTCCAGTTACTGAGGCAAGATAACGGGCGTAATGGTCACTCTAAAACAGGGCAGTGTAAAGGATTTAACTTACTACACACACACATGGTAAAGATTTCACCAATTCTGAGTGATATCTGTGCTAAGAATTGAGGCTGCGCTCAAGTCCTGATGACGATGTAACTAGCAGTACTCCAGCATCGCATCTCAGCGCCATTGCTTCGTGGTACAGCTGCACAGCGTGTCCCCCCACCGACCAGTAGCATCTTCAACACGTCCACACTGTAGCTCGCTGTCTTCAACTGCCCACTGTACCCTCCTCAGCATCCGCGCTGGCGCACTTTCCGGACAATAGCGGGCATTGTTTCCGAGCTAAACACACTGTATCAATCGGCTCGCGTCAAGAAGCACATCCTACGGATCCTCTATTTGTCCTTTTTAACTGACAGATTTTCTAGAAAGAATTCGAAGCTTCTCCCGCGAAACTCCAGCAACCAATGGAAACATTCGCCCATGGATTCGGTGGGAAAAATCGTACGCCTCCCCCTTGCTAAGGTCCTGTGCATTCCAACGGTGCAGCTCTTCGTTTGTGAGTACACAAGAAGTTGGCCTTAGCCAACACGCAGACTAACAGAATGCATCCCATGCAAGACGGGGAGTATTCGTGAAATAGAGACTACTGATCATAAAGGGAAAGACAGGATTAAATAAAATACATACCCCACAGATCAATTTCTATAAATCAATTTCTATAAATATACATTTACATCTACATGGATACTCTGCAAATCACATTTAAGTGCCTGGCAGAGGGTTCTATATTATCCCAATCTCGTATAGCACGCGGAAAGAATGAACACCTGTATCTTTCCGTACGAGCTCTGATTTCCTTTATTTTATCGTGGTGATAGTTCCGCCCTATGTAGGTCGGTGTCAACAAAATATTTTCGCATTCCGAGGAGAAAGATGGCGATTGGAATTTCGTGAGAAGATTCCGTCGCAACGAAAAACGCCTTTCTTCTAATGATTTCCAGCCCAAATCCCGTATCGTTTCTGTGACACTCTCTCCGATATTTCGCGATAATACAAAACATGCTGCCTTTCTTTGAACTTTTTCGATGTACTCCGTCAGTCCTACCTGGTAAGGATCCCACGCTGGGCAGCAGTATTCTAAAAGAGGACGGACAAGCGTAGTGTAGGCAGTCTCCTTAGTAGGTCTGTTACATTTTCTAAGTGTCCTGCCAATAAAACGCAGTCTTTGGTTAGCCTTCCCCACAACATTTTCTATGTGTTCTTTCCAATTTAAGTAGTTCGTAATCGTAATACCTAGGTATTTAGTTGAATTTACGGGCTTTAGATTAGAGTGATTTATCATGTAACAGAAGTTTGAGTTCCTTTTAGTACTCATGTGGATGACCTCACACTTTTCGTTATTTAGGGTCAACTGCCACTTTTCGCACCACTTAGATATCTTTTCTAAATTGTTTTGCAGTTTGTTTTGGTCTTCTGATGACTTTATTAGTCGGTAAACGACAGCGTCATCTGCAAACAACCGAAGACGGCTGCTCAGATTGTCTCCCAAATCGTTTATATAGATAAGGAACAGCAAAGGGCCTATAACACTATCTTGGGGAACGTCTGAAATCATTCTGTTTTACTCGATGACTTTCCGTCAGTTACTACGAACTGTGACCTCTCTGACAGGAAATCGCAAATCCAGTCACATAACTGTGACGATATTCCATAAGCATGCAATTTGACTACGAGCCGCTTGTGTGGTACAGTGTCAAAGCCTTCCGGAAATCCAGGAATACGGAATCGATCTGAAATACCTTGTCACTCAACACTTCCTGTGAATAAAGAGCTAGTTGTGTTTCACAGGAACGATGTTTTCTAAACCCTCGTTGACTGTACGTCAATAGACCGTTTCCTTCGAGGTAAATCATAATGTTCGAACACAATATATGTTCTAAAATCCTGCTGAATATCGACGTTAACGATATGGGCCTGTAATTTAGTGGATTAATCCTACCACCTTTCTTGAATATTGGTGTGACCTGTGCAACCGTCCAGTCTTTGAATACGGATCTTTCGTCGAGCGAACGGTTGTCTATGATTGTCAAGTATGGAGCTAATGCATCAGCATACTCCGAAAGGAACCTAATTGGTATACAGTCTGGACCAGAAGACATGCATTTATTAAGTGATTTGAGTAGAATATGATACAAAAGGCATATAAACTCCGATGAAAGTTGTTGTGAAGTACACTACGACTGCTATCAGTAGTATGCCAATATGTCACCTTCTGACCTAAAATCTAGTCAATGATCTTTAGACACTTTATGTTCGGTGAATCAAACCGGTTACTTCTTAAACTAAAGTCTTACTGCATGTTATCAATAATACAAAGGGAAACTAGAAAGTGATAAAATGAAGAAAGGTGAAACAACAAAAAATTTTATTTACGGGTAGAATATATGGAGAGGCTCTGACCTGCAATTTGTGAATGTGGGTGGAAATGCAATTACTTTTTTTTAACCAAAAATTCACAGTCGTTCCGTCTGCATGATGGATTAGGGCAATCAGGACAGATTTCGTGGACAATTATGTGGTGACGCTGCGGCCGCCGTGGCTGCGATTGATTCCCGCGGAAATTAGTTTCTGCGCACCGCTAACGCGTGGCGCTGCAGTCGTTCGGACCTCTGCTGTCTGTCTTGCTTGTGCGCGCGCACGCGCGTTCCTGGGGCAAAAACGGATCTGTTAGCGGCCTCTCGAAATTGTGGGCCAACCGCTGACTCTTGTAATATTGATAATGCTCTTATACCGACTTGAGCGGCTAATTACGGCTAGTCGATTTAACGGTCGGGATTACTGGCGCACTTTTACACCGACCCCTGGCAGACTGATCGACGGGCGAACAGCGCCAAGCTGCTGTGGGGAATGAGGTATAAGAGAGGGAACACGCAAACGCCTACCGAAATTTTCGAATAACTCTTCTCAATTTATTAATCTAAAACTAAATAGGACGATTCACACGCAACTACATGTGGCACACAGAATATTCCAAAGAGACAGAATTACGTTAATTTTCTGATTTTAAAATACGCTTTTTTGAAGATATAATTTCTCAGTAGTACACTGCTAGATGTACAGTGGTAAGGCAAATTGCTAATAACCAAACTACTATGAGTCAGAATATCTGCATGGAGGGAAGTCTGCATTTCAATAAGCATTTCAATTGCCACTCTGTTGCGTATATTAAACTTTTGAAAAGAAGCTAAGAATTTATCCTCCGACTCAATAACAAGAAATCAAACAGCAAAGATTATGTTGATAATGGAAGTTCTCTCTAAGGATGATAGAAATTTCTAAAAGATTCTGGTCACCGTTAAAGTCAAGGATTGTTCCAAACCATCTTGCCAACATCAGTCAGGTTTTGAAAATAAAAAGACAGGCAAAAAGCATAAGTATTAAATTACTCATTTATTAATATTAATCGTATGATGATAGTACCATAACAGTACTGGACCATGTAGTGATTCAGTTTGGAAGCTGGTTCACTACCAATTCTGTCACTTCCAGAATACATGGTAAAATAGTTTAGTCTATTTGGTTCAGTAAAAGATAACGCTATAGATACAGCAATAAGGAATAGCGCAGTAGGCAGTACAGTTGAAGAGGAATGGACATCTCTAAAAAGGGCCATCACAGAAGTTGGGAAGGAAAACATAGGTACAAAGAAGGTAGCTGCGAAGAAACCATGGGTAACAGAAGAAATACTTCAGTTGATTGATGAAAGAAGGAAGTACAAACATGTTCCGGGAAAATCAGGAATACAGAAATACAAGTCGCTGAGGAATGAAAAAACAGGAAAAATGTGAAGACATCGAAAAAGATTTGACTGTCGGAAGGACAGACTCAGCATACAGGAAAGTCAAAACAACCTTTGGTGACATTAAAAGCAACGGTGGTAACATTAAGAGTGCAACGGGAATTCCACTGTTAAATGCAGAGGAGAGAGCAGATAGGTGGAAAGAATACATTGAAAGCCTCTATGAGGGTGAAGATTCGTCTGATGTGATAGAAGAAGAAACAGGAGTCGATTTAGAAAAGGTAGGGGATCCAGTATTAGAATCGGAATTTAAAAGAGCTTTGGAGGACTTACGATCAAATAAGGCAGAAGGGATGGATAACATTCCATCAGAATTTCTAAAATCATTGGGGGAAGTGGCAACAAAACGACTATTCACGTTGGTGTGTAGAATATATGAGTCTGGCGATATACCATCTGACTTTCGGAAAAGCATCATCCACACAATTCCGAAGACGGCAAGGGCTGACAAGTGCGAGAATTATCGCACAATCAGCTTAACAGCTCATGCATCGAAGCTGCTTACAAGAATAATATACAGAAGAATGGAAAAGAAAATTGAGAATGCGCTAGGTGACGATCAGTTTGGCTTTAGGAATAGTAAAGGTACGAGAGAGGCAATTCTGACGTTACGGCTAATAATGGAAGCAAGGCTAAAGAAAAATCTAGACACTTTCATAGGATTTGTCGACCTGCAAAAAGCGTTCGACAATATAAAATGGTGCAAGCTGTTCGAGACTCTGAAAAAAGTAGGGGTAAGCTATAGGGAGAGACGGGTCATATACAATATGTACAACAAACAAGAGGGAATAATAAGAGTGGACGATCAAGAACGAAGTGCTCGTATTAAGAAGGGTGTAAGACAAGGCTGTAGCCCTTCGCCCCTACTCTTCAATCTGTACATCGAGGAAGCAATGATGGAAATAAAAGAAATTTTCAGGAGTGGAATAAAAATACAAGGTGAAAGGATATCAATGATACGATTCGCTGATGACATTGGTATCCTGAGTGAAAGTGAAGAAGAATTAAATGATGTGCTGAACGGAATGAACAGTCTAATGAGTAGACAGTATGGTTTGAGAGTAAATCGGAGAAAGACGAAGGTAATGAGAAGTAGTAGAATTGAGAACAGCGAGAAACTTAACATCAGGATTGATGGTCACGAAGTCAATGAAGTTAAGGAATTCTGCTACTTAGGCAGTAAAATAACCAATGACGGACGGAGCAAGGAGGACATCAAAAGCAGACTCGCTATGGCAAAAAAGGCATTTCTGGCCAAGAGAAGTCTACTAATATCAAATACCGGCCTTAATTTGAGGAAGAAATTTCTGAGGATGTACGTCTGGAGTACAGCATTGTATGGTAATGAAAGATGGACTGTGGGAAAACCGGAACAGAAGAGAATCGAAGCATTTGAGACGTGGTGCTATAGACGAATGTTGAAAATTAGGTGGACTGATAAGGTAAGGAATGAGTAGGTTCTACGCAGAATCGGAGAGTAAAGGAATATGTGGAAAACACTGATGAGGAAAGGGACAGGATGATAGGACATCTGCTAAGACATGAGGGAATGACGTCCGTGGTACTAGAGGGAGCTGTAGAGGGCAAAAACTGTAGAGGAAAACAGAGATTGGAATATGTCAAGCAAATAATTGAGGACGTAGGTTGCAAGTGCTACTCTGAGATGAAGAGGTTAGCACAGGAAAGGAATTCGTGGCGGGCCGCATCAAACCAGTCAGTAGACTGATGACCAAAAAAAAAGAAAGATAACAACTGAAAACACTGGAAAGCGTGTACGTCTTTTATGTTTACTTCATACACCACACGGGGCCTTGATGTCAGTGAAGGGCACTGTTTAACTGTTTAGTGCCGTTTAGATGCCGGGCGAACCTGCGGCGGAACGGAAAGCCGTACATGACAGGAAGGTGCTTCCAACTGCGTCCAGACGCCATTCCTTACTATTACGAAAAGGCAAATATATGAACGCGTTTTCTGTTATAAAGAGTTTTATCAGTTCCCGTTGGGACTTACATCAGTTCCGATGCACAGCCACAACTGATTCACACCCACCAAGGGTGGCATAGTGTGAAAATCTTGTAAGGGCTTTACAAGGTAGGTTAGGCTGTGAAGTAAAAGTTAAGAGAAAAAATTTCAATATGTCCCGCCGTTTCCTAATTCATTAGTGCTGAAATTCTCAAACGAGTTTATTGCGCTCGCAAATTCAAGCGCCCAGCCAGAGATGTTGTTGCCAAACGTGTTAGCAGTTGGTTTTCTTAAATCGAACAAGAGAGCGATACAAAAATAGGACATGGGACTGCAGCAAGGTTGGAACCCGAGCCAAAGGCTGAGCAGTCTCGTGCGCTGTCATCTACGCTATGAGAACCACTGACACTTATTGTATCTGGTGCGCCGCTGGAACTGGCTTACGCGACAGCATTATTGACTCACTTCAATGCTAATTAACTCTGAAACGGCGAACGTATCGAAAATTTTCTTCAACAGTTACTTCTCAGCATAACCAACCGTGCAACACCCATACAAGCTTTTCAGACTGTTCCTTACCAACCCTTATACACTAGCTTTTTCCCAAGGTTCAGGCTTCAATTGCATATGTATTCAACACATATAATGCAGAAAACTCTTTCTCCTCCTCTCCTCTACCCCATCTGCCACCTCTTCCTGCCCCTCACTCTGACCATCTACTTCTTCTCTCCTCCCCTCTCTTACTAACGCCTCCTTCCCCAATCTCTTTGTCCATCTCTTCTTCACTCTGCACTCTGCTCTTCTCCTCCTCATCCCCTTTCCTGCCCATCTTCTTCACCCTTCCCTGCCATCCCCTCCCCCTCCCTGCCATCTCCTCCTGCCACCATCTCTAGTCATTCTTTCCATCTCTGTGCCCTTCTCTTCCCTCCCTCTCTGCCTACCCCATCCTCTCCTGCCTCCCCCTTCTCTCTCGCAATCTTCACTTATGCCTCTCTGGCCATCTCATCTCTCTCTCCTATTTGTCCATCTACCCCTCCTCTCCCACGTATGTCCAAAATACTCCTGCCCCTTTTCTATCTACATCTACATCTATACTCTGCTAGCCACCAAGCGGTGTGTGGAGGAGGGCACAATTCGCGCCGAAGTTATATTTCCCCCATCTGTTCCACTCGCGGTTCGCGTGAGGCATAAACGACTGAAAGCCTCAGTACGAGTTCTGATTTCCCTTATCTTCGAATGGTGATCATTTCGCGATTTGAAAGTTGGTGGTAATATATGTTTACATCCTCGGCGAAGATCGGATTTCGGAATTTAGTGAGCAGTCTCTTCGGTTTAGCGCGCCGCCTATCTGCAAGTGTTTCCCACTTCAAACTTTCTATGAGATTTGTAACGCTCTCGCGATGGCTAAATATACCAGTCACGATTCTTGCCGCTCTTCTTTGGACGTTCTCAATCTCTTGAATCAGACGCAACTGGTAAGGGTCCCATACAGACGAACAATACTCCAAGACTGGACGAACTAACGTATTGTAAGTTATTTCCTTTGTTGAATGACTGCATCGCTTCAGGACCAATACACCGCAATCTAGAGTTCGCCTTGCCCGTTACTTGTGTAATATGATAATCCCATTTGAGATCATTTCGAACAGTCACACCCAGATACTTCACGGATGTTACCGCTGTTTGTCTCATCCTAGCCGGCCGCTGTCGCCGAGCAGTTCTAGGCGCTTAAGTCCGGAACCGCTCTGCCGCTACGGTCGCAGGTTCGAATCCTGCCTCGGGCATGGATGTGTGTGCTGTCCTTAGGTTAGTTAGGTTTAAGTAGTTCTAAGTCTAGGGGACTGATGACCTCAGATGTTAAGTCACATAGTGCTCAGAACCATTTTGAACCATTTTTTTTGTCTCATCCTACAGACTCTTGCTGTCCATTTCCTCCAGCCCATCTTACCCTATACATATCCTCCACTCTCTCCATATCCATCTCTTACTCCCTCTCTCCCTGTCTCTCCCTCCATCTCCCCTCACCCTGTCACTCTCCTCTCCCACTGTCTCCATTTCTCTCCCCACCCCCTGTTCCTACTCCATCCCCGCCATACAGCCTCCTGTCCCTTCTTGCTTCCCATTCCTTCCTGCTCCCTCTCCATCTGACCTTTCCCTCCCATTGCCCCTTCTCCTGAAACTCCCCATTTTCTGTCCATACCCTCCTCTATCCATCTCAGTCTTTCATCTGCCGTGACCATACATAATCTGTACGTGTAGTCTCCGCAAGAAAGACTGAGAAATTAAACCAAAACTATTCTCACAACAGGATAGTCGTTCAGGGCAATCTGCTCGTGATGAGCTTGAGAAGCATTATTTACTCTGGTTGTGTACGCCACCCTGCAACGGAGATAGATAAAAATGAATCGATATTACTCCAAAATAATATGCTTACATTTTGGGTTCTTGGAAACAAGTTTGGTTCTGCGATTAGTTCTCACACAATCATACGTGTGCTCAGCTTCGTACATGTTTACACAGCGATCTCCACCTAGCCACCTCCCCCTCTCTCCTCCTCTATCACTTTCAACCTGCCCCAGGCATGTCCCTTTACATGTGTAGCTCCTATAAAAGAAATCGATGAAGAAGGTAGGTAGTACTCCCACAAAATGCATCTCCGACAACACAGCCTAAATGCCAAGGTCGTGGTATCCATGATGCAAAACCGGCTGTTAAAGCAGGCTGACACCAGTGCAACACAACATGCCTCTTGTGGTGGACAGCCTATTCATTGTGAGCTGGGGAACCTATTCTTGCTCTGACGTTTAAGCTACCCTGTAATGCAGGCCGATAAAGTGGGTTCATACTGATCCCACACAAGACGCCTATCATGAAGGGCGGCCTACATGGTGAGGGCTTAAAAAAACACACATGCTATATCTCCATTAATACGAGGGCAGTTCAATAAGTAATGCAACACATTTTTTTTTTCTGAAACAGGGGTTGTTTTATTCAGCATTAAAATACACCAGGTTATTCCCCAATCTTTTAGCTACACAACACTATTTTTCAACGTAATCTCCATTCAATGCTACGGCCTTACGCCACCTTGAAATGAGGGCCTGTATGCCTGCACGGTACCATTCCACTGATCGATGTCGGAGCCAACGTCGTACTGCATCAATAACTTCTTCATCATCCGCGTAGTGCCTCCCACGGATTGCGTCCTTCATTGGGCCACACATATGGAAATCCGACGGTGCGAGATCGGGGCTGTAGGGTGCATGAGGAAGAACAGTCCACTCAAGTTTTGTGAGCTCCTCTCGGGTGCGAAGACTTGTGTGAGGTCTTGCGTTGTCATGAACAAGGAGAAGTTCGTTCAGATTTTTGTGCCTACGAACACGCTGAAGTCGTTTCTTCAATTTCTGAAGAGTAGCACAATACACTTCAGAGTTGATCGTTTGACCATGGGGAAGGACATCGAACAGAATAACCCCTTCAGCGTCCCAGAAGACTGTAACCATGACTTTACTGGCTGAGGGTATGGCTTTAAACTTTTTCTTGGTAGGGGAGTGGGTGTGGCGCCACTCCATTGATTGCCGTTTTGTTTCAGGTTCGAAGTGATGAACCCATGTTTCATCGCCTGTAACAATCTTTGACAAGAAATTGTCACCCTCAGCCACATGACGAGCAAGCAATTCCGCACAGATGGTTCTCCTTTGCTCTTTATGGTGTTCGGTTAGACAACGAGGGACCCAGCGGGAACAAACCTTTGAATATCCCAACTGGTGAACAATTGTGACAGCACTACCAACAGAGATGTCAAGTTGAGCACTGAGTTGTTTGATGGTGATCCGTCGATCATCGCGAACGAGTGTGTTCGCACGCTCCGCCATTGCAGGAGTCACAGCTGTGCACGGCCGGCCCGCACGCGGGAGATCAGACAGTCTTGCTTGACCTTGCGGCGATGATGACACACGCTTTGCCCAACGACTCACCGTGCTTTTGTCCACCGCCAGATCACCGTAGACATTCTGCAAGCGCCTATGAATATCTGAGATGCCCTGGTTTTCCGCCAAAAGAATCTCGATCACTGCCCGTTGTTTGCAACGCACATCCGTTACAGACGCCATTTTAACAGCTCCGTACAGCGCTGCCACCTGTCGGAAGTCAATGAATCTATACGAGACGAAGCGGGAATGTTTGAAAATATTCCACAAGAAATTTCCGGTTTTTTCAACCAAAATTGGCCGAGAAAAAAAATGTGTTGCATTACTTATTGAACTGCCCTCGTATTAGAGTGCTATAAACCGCCCTAAGTTGGTCCTCAGGCAGTTTTTGTATCAAATTCAGATCCGTTTGGTGCTGGGACCAGGTAAGCGTTCGTACACATACATAGCGGTGTCACACATCTCAGTGTTCATAATATCATATCTCTTGAACTGTGGGTCGTACGATGTATTTGAGTGGGTACATTCAGTGGCATGTGTGGATACTATCTGCGAAATATATTGAGAATAGAATTAGTAGCAAAGAAGTTACAAATTTCAACGTTACGCATGATGCGACATTTTTTCACGTATGTTTATGACGTTATATCTGCTTATCAATGTGTCATACAATGATATAATTTTGTAGTTACGTTGACCGGCATATGTGGATACTGTATGCAAAATGCGTTGCGAATAAATAGCAAAGAAGCAATATAATTAAGAGTCGTGCACATTGCGGCAGTTTCTTACACATCTCAGTGTTTACGGCGTCATATCCCCTGAACCATGTGCGGTACCATGATAGAATTTTGTTGGAGCTTTTAGCGGCATACGTAAATACTATCTGCAAATTTATTTCGAGTGGAGTTAGTAGTACAGAAGTAATAAATTTAGAAGTCATTCGTGATGCGGTAGTTTTCACGCATTTCGTTGTTTATGACATCACGTCATATCCCCTGAGCTATAATAGGTAGGTGGTTCGTACCTAAACGGCGATTGTTGGCTGACTCTAAAGGAATATTTGTCACAACTTTGGCTGAAACAGTCGACTGGTTCAGAAGAAGATGTCGAACACACACACACACACACACACACACACACACACACACACACACACACAGAAACATTTCTATATTATGTTCGTATATGGATATAAATACATATGTCGATTTAATGAGCCTCAACTTTATGAACAGCACAGCAGAAATACTCGTTCCGAAAATGGTAAAATTCTCTGTGTGCCAACACATAGCACTGCCGTATTCTCTAAATCATTTTCTGTATCACGAATTCGCCTTGGGAATAATCTTCCTCAAAAAATCAGAGAAATTAAATTCCTTCCAAATTTCAAGACAGCTAATGGTCCACTTTCTGTCACAAAAGCCATCTTCCCCACATTCTGTGCAGCTCATTCACCATAATCTGCCTTCTCAGAACGCTTGTTGGGAGGGTTATTTGCATACTGTTCTTTCCAAAGTGCCAGTGTCACTGTCATTCTAATCTTATCCTCTTCCTTTATACATTCCGCTTCTACTAATACTAAACATGGCTTGAAATATGCGAGGTTTATCTGTATCGTTCTAAATAATGTTTACTATAATATGTACTATTACTTTTTTTCGATACATAAATATTCAAAGTTGCGAGATTAACTTTATAATTTGATAACTAATTTCTGGTTGCAAGTGCTACTCTGAGATGAGAAGGGTGACACAGGAGAGGAAATCGTGGTGGGTTGCATCAAACCTGTCAGAAGTCCAATGACTCAGACAAAAACATTTCAAATCATCCACTCCGACAAAACAGTACCGAGCGAGGTGCCACAGTGGTTAGCACACTGGACTCGCATTCGGGAGGACGATGGTTCAAACCCGCATCCGGTAGGTTTTCCGTGATTTCCCTACATCGCTTCAGGCAAATGCCGGGATGGTTCCTTTGACAGGGCACAGCCGACTTCTTCCTTCCCGAGCCTTCGTTAATATGATGGGACCGATGACCTCGCTGTTTGGTCCCTTCAACAAATCAATCAACCAATCAACCTGTAGTTTCCGAAATAGCATGTGAACCATATCAAGATTACACATGTAACGGTAACTAAGTCAAGTTTAATCATGCACAGTGACAGGAGAAACACACAGAGTCGCAACATGCCCACATGCACCACCGACCATCCAGAAGTTGTCAGCCGCTATGGTGGATGAATGGAACTCCCAACCATAAGAACTTCTTACCATCCTTCTCGCCAGCATGGGAGCACGTTGCAGAGCACGCATCACCGTCCGTGGTGATCACACACCCTACTAAGAACCACGTCCAGCCTTTTGTGATGTCCAGCGACCATCACGAATCACCATGATTTCGGTGTAATTTTTGTCTTGGAACGAAAGTGTCACTTTCGTCTCATTGAGTATTTGTTTTAGTTACCTTCTGTGGTATACCGTTTTAGTTCTTTCTATATATAGTCCAAGTTTCATCGAGGTATGTTACAATAGTTGCGAGTAAGACATCATGTGAAAGTTACTTTCGACCTGTCTTCTTGCATGTATTGTAGACTTTTTCAGCACGTTTAGTGTGACTGCATGGGACACAGTGAGTAAGAAAATGTGCAGCTGTCCCCTCAGGTTCACAATGGTGGGGTTTCCCGTGATGTCCGCATCGAGACCAGTGGAAAAATGTGCTCAGGTTGCAAGACATGTGTTAGCAAAGAAATCAAACTCTGAAAATAAGTCCTTGATATTTTCAGTATGTGCTAAACGATACTTCCAATGACCCAGAAAAACAATTTGAAAAACGCTGTCTGACCTCTTGAAGTTGAACTGAAATATTTACACACACATGTATGAAGGGCTTATTTCAATAGTGGTACGAGTCCACTCTTGTTCATTGTGAGATACACAGTCCTAAAGATAAATGAGCGCTGAAAAATCTGTAGTTGAGATACCAGAGCCGGCCGGAGAGGTCGAGCGGTTCTAGGCGCATCAGTTTGGAACCGTGCGACCGCTACGGTCGCAGGTTCGAATCCTGCCTCGGGTATGGGTGTGTGTGATGTCCTTACGTTAGTTAGGTTTAAGTAGTTCCAGGTTCTAGGGGACTGATAACCTCAGAAGTTAAGTCCCATAGTGCTCAGAGCCATTTGAACCCTTTGAGATACCAGAAATGTTCAAGTATATGGCTTCTTGCTAGAGATGAACCTTTCTTTTTGTTTTTTGTATCATTACTTTCAGAAGCATTATAGAGAGAAAAGTAGAGGTAATGGACATGTACCACTATTGAAATAAGCCCTTCACATATACATTCTCAGATTCAACGCATCAGAAAGGAACGGGCCTGCATATTAATATATATAGTACAGTGAATAGCTCGTAAACACAATGAGCAACTAACTCCTGATTCTCATTCACACAAAACACCATAGAATTAAAAGATTACGTCGCACAAAGTCTGACAAATAACGATCAGCAAAACAACACTCATCGACCGACCATTATCAGAGCCTGGAACCTATTATAGTCAATAGGGCCCTTCTTTGAATTCAGTAAGCCGTCACGGATTAATGGACTGAAAGCTCGGATTATACACTATACTGGTAGGGCGCAGGGTCTGTGTGCTGTCAACCCGTCCTAACACCGAGTGTAAAGAATTGTCTGAACAGTTAAACGCATTATTAGGACGTACCCACGGGATGTTAATACGTGGAGGAGACGCCATTAGGTAGGGGGGGAGGGGGGGGGGGAATTGTCTCAGCCTACCTTAGAACAACCTGCGAGCGAGGTCCCTTCCATTCCTTCTATAACAGGTTCTGATGTTTTCGCTAAGTTGGTCAACCCTTTAGAAAAATTACGCGAGGCAAGTAGGTTATCATTAGATTCTAATGATCAGGTACTTAGCGCTTTGCATTTGCTCTCAAGGTTACAGGATAGAGGACAATTTGAGTTGACTGTTCTTCATCTTTATCAGTTATTGAGTCCAATAGTGAGTGGGCTCTGGAGCAACTGTTACTGGACGCTAGGCGTCGTGGGTTGTCATTTAGTACACTTCGAGAGCTAATCTGCCAAAATTATTTTTCCCTCCCGAGTACGACATGAAGCTATTGGTAGCGGATATCTTGAAGTTCAGCACGATAATGAGCTATTAGAGAAGTACGTTAAAAGGGTAAAAGGTAGTGCCAGAAGCTTATGTCTTAATGATAGTGAAGCGGGGGTAGTCGAGAATATTCTCCAGGGGATGCGTCCTAGCAACCGTTGCAAGGCTCTATTTTGTGAACGCCCACAGAGCTTTAGGCAATTAGATGAGTTGATCAGTAGGGTGCAACATGTCGTCTACGCCGACCAACAACGAGTAAGGGTAAAGGTCCTCAACAGCAAGAGCTGGATAATTGTTGCCTCATACGACAGGCGGGTTCCATGGGACTAAAGTGTTTTGAGTGTAAGAGTAGCAGGCATGTTATTAGGAACTGTCCTACAGTAAGGTGTTTCAAGTGCAAGAAGAGGGGACATATTCCCGCGAATTGCCCTCAGAATGGGAAGGACAAGAACTTACGACGGTATGGTAAGAGTGGATCGCAAGGTAGAGGGTTCTGTAGGAGAACTGAAGCGGTTCCCAGGGATAGAGTTCCTTTTGTTTGCGCAGCACTAAATGAGGAACCTGTGTGCTCTGCTGGGCACCGGTAGTTCCGCATCTTTAGTGGATGAAAGATGGGTGTCCGCACACCGCGGACACTGCAAGTTGCCAAATTTATCAGACAAAATTAGTTATTGCCTACAAGCCAACTCAGAGGAAACGCAAGAAAAGGCGCGTAATCTGTCGGTACCAGGTATATTGGGTGCCGATTTTATCGGAAAGGTAGGCCTGGTGCCCCAGTGGGGTCGGAGGAAGATTTCGAATTTGCCAGCGGAAAGCCTTAAAAGTTCTGGAAACATCGTGTACATCGCCGGATTAACGGTTCGACGCGTAATGAAAGCAGTGGAAACCGTTTCCGTGTATGACCTGCAGCATCTGTTGCCGGAGCAGAGACAGCAGATTTTCGACTTGTGTGCCGGCTTCAGTGATGTGCTAACCGATCGGTTAGGTGAGATTAAAGTATCTAAGTATAAGATCGAATTAACGGAAAACGTTCCCGTAAGGTGCTCACCATATAGGTTATCCCCGCCTCGTATGAAAGCATTAAGGGAAACTGTTCGGGAAATGTTGCAGGACGGAGTGATTAGAGCATCCAAATCTCCGCAGTCTTCACTTATATTTGTGGTACCCAGACCGCGGGGGGAGTGCGTCCGGTGTTGGATTAAAGGGTGCTTAATAAAAAAAATTGTGCTACATTCTATATCTCCTGATTTGCATTCCTGTTTTCATGCTTCCACAAGGCAAAGGTATTTACTACCTTTGACTTGAGCCAGGCGTATTATCAAGTGCGTCTAGCAAAAGAATATAAACTGTTGACAGCCTCTGCGACCGGCTGGTCACATTGAGTAAAATAGTTCCGTTTGGGTTATGGACAGGTTCATGGCTGTTGTCTGGTATCCTACACAATTTTTTTCCTATCTTAAGTTTGAGTGTCTCTACCATTATTTGGATGATACGGTGATTTTTAGTGAGTTTTGAAGAGTATGTTGTGCATGTTCGCGAGTAACTCCAAAAACTGGATGTACTGTCAAACCATCTAAGACAAAGTTCGCGCAACCTGAAATATCCTTTCTGGGGCATATTGTCTTCCAGAAGGGAGTGCAAATTGACCAAAGTCGTACTGATGCCATTTATTCGTTCGCAACCCCTAAAAATGTGAAGGTCATGGCTTATTTTCTAGGAATGATTAATTCCTTTCGAAAATTTATTCCTTATTTTTCCCAGTTAGCTGTCCCCTTAAACGAGCTTCAGGAGAATATGAGAATATAAGAACAGATTTCAGCAAGTAATTACAGTTCACAGTCTCCTCAAACTCCATAAACCGAATTAAAGTTTGGGTAGTCACACAAAATCAGTCACTGAACGACAGTCAAATAACATAAGATGTAGAAAAGTCTGAGTCTATAACTTGCAATTATGAAATTGTTCTCAGTTCACCCAACTGTTACAGCATTTAACTTAGCACAACTCCATGGGCGCACTGGCTGTCGACAAAAAAACACTGGCCAACATTAATAAAAGCTAGTGGGCAATGACACTGCCTAGAGAACCATCAACCAGCAAAAGATCTCCCATCCAATTTCACTTACACTTAAATATTATGTGATGACACACGCTGCTGAATCTAAGACAGTTCATTAAATAATGATCACCATTCGAATTTAAATCTTATTACACATATATTCATAATTAATGTACTATACTGCAGAGAAATTGTGATGGTTATTTTATAACCTCTCATTAAAAATTAGCACCGTACTGAATAACTCATGAATAAAGTTCATGAATCATGCCTAAACCTGGTCCTGCCACAATACAAAAACTAAACATAAAACTCAAAACACTTTCCAAATAGTAGAGTGTGATTGCTGCCCGCCGGCCGTTGAAGCCGAGCGTGGTTCTAGGCGCTTCAGTCTGGAACCACGCGGCTGCTACGGTCGCAGGTTCTAATCCTGCTTCGGGTATGGATGTGTGCGATGTCCTTACGTTAGCTAGGTTTACGTAGGTATAAGTCTAGGGGACTGATGACCTCAGATCATAAGTCCCCTAGTGCTTAGAGCCATTTGAACGATTTTTGAACTGTGATTTCTCATCCATGCTGCCTACCTATTATGTATAACTTGCATATTAGCTTTCAATAAACTCACCTATAATTATTTTACACATGCCTGATAGAAATGTAGTTTTTGATAGTAACAGTCATATGATGCACCACATGGTCAGATTGTTCCAGTTGTTCATTTGTTTTCAGTTTTGTAACCTGACATACCTGAAACAATGTTAACTTTTATAGTATTAATCAGAAAGTCATGCTTGAAACTGTAATGAGTTCGTCGCATCACAATTTTTCTGGTGTACTTAGTTTTTCTGTGTTATTTATGCAGGGTCTGCAACGTATTTTACTTGAAATGTATTCCATCTTTTATTTTGGCCATCTGAGCTTCCAGCGTGTGTTCTCCAGTCGCCAGGAAGAGCCCACTTCCTCCACTCAGCCATCAACTATACGTGAATTCCTGGCTTTGCTCGCTTGCCTCTGCCGGCTGGTCGGACTAAGCCGTCAAACTGAAATGAAAATTAAAAAGCCGGCCGGTGTGGCCGTGCGGTTCTAGGCGCTGCAGTCTGGAGCCGCGCGACCGCAGCGGTCGCAGATTCGAATCCTGCCTCGGGCATGGATGTTTGTGATGTCCTTCGGTTAGTTAGGTTTAAGTAGTTCTAAGTTCTAGGGGACTGACGACATCAGAAGTTAAGTCCTATAATGCTCAGAGCCATTTGAACTATTTTTTTAAATTAAAACACTTGTAACCATCTTTGTGGCATTAATTTATTTGAGCAATTAATTTCTGTGCTCTATTACACCATTTCAACCCCTGTATAAAAGACAACCACGACAATATACTCAAGTTATTAGATCTACTGGTAAAAGGATCAATAATATGTAAGGTAATTTACAGTAAATACTTGCCAACAGCCAAACGGTATGGGATATTACATCAGTGTTAGTGAATCATTCGAAAGCAAAAAGGGAACACTTATAAAATTTTTAACATTCATAAAAAATTGTAATTATTCTGTTCTCTTTTTTAATGTTGAATGATTCACTAACACTGACGTGACATCCCTTACCATTTAGCTGTTGGTAAGTATCTACTGCAAATTATTTTGTATATTACTGATCTCCCAGTTTTTACACCGTCCTTTTACTACTGGGTTTGTTGACTTGAGTTTAATTATCGTTCTTTATGCAGGAGCTGAAATGGTGTAGTGAAACTAGTTGCACAAATAAATTAGTCCAAAAGAGACGGCTGCAAATGTCCCAATTTTCATTTCATATTGAACAGACGTAGTTGTTGTAAGTATCTATTACAAGTATGTACTTACAAAGAAGCCATTGAATATTCACCGTCTCTGGCGTCCAAAGATGGCTTCTCATAATGTCACAATGACACTTTCATAATAGTTATTCGAGCGCATCAAACAGTTTCATAATGATGGTCGTCTTCAGAATGTGTCTACATTTTCCCCGATTTGTAACATAACTATCGGTCTACTCAGTAAGTAATCACAAACTCATAATTTATTAATAAATTAAGAACTAAGTAAATAGTACCGGATTACTGTGAATCTGCAAAGAAATACAGTTTGTTTCAAAAATATTAATACGATTTCAGAAGACTGTATCTTCTGCTTAATGAGGATAAGAATGAGGCTATATTGTACCTGACGCATAGAACTACTAAGTTTTTGTTTTCAAAAGGCTCATCCGATTTTACATGGGTGTATGTTTTACATGCAAGCACATAAAACTCGAGGTATTTTTACAGTTACGTTTAGGATCAAAGTGTTCATTTATCTTTTACAAATGTTTAATGTCCCTCACCAGACACACCAAAACCATACAGAATAGTAGAGCGCATCCCATATTTTTTGTGAACATGCCTCGAGTATACAGTCACTAGTCTCCCAGAATTTTTCCATGTAGTTAATAGTGTACTTTTGGAGTTATTTCCATTTTATGCACGCTATTTCAACTACGACCATGTCGCTTTCTTCAGGTGCTGCGAACTGTGTTGTAATACAAAGTAATCGCTGCACGGTTGGAGACCAGGCAGCAACTTTACATAACACAGCTCAGGGAACCTAAAGAAGAATGCTGGGTTTTTCGTCCAAGTATGATGCATATAAATGGAAATAATTCACCTGAATAGAAGAACGTTCACTACTACTTCACCGAAAGTTGCTGGGAAGTCAAAGACTGTGTCTATCACATCAGCTCTGGGCTTTGTGTACTCAAGTGCTGAGTATTGTGCACATGTTTGGATCATCATACAAGGCTTGTTGACACCAAGCTGAATAAGACAGTGCGCATGATATCTGACACAATCAGATCTACTCCAGTTTATTGGCTTCCAGTGTTAATCGGTATAATTCCACCTGATCTATGCGATGTACTGCCCTTATGAGAGAATTCCATAAGATTTCCAGGAATTCTTGTTGTGGATTAGCAGGAGCCAATCCACGGGGTTTGGAGGAAGCCGAAAGGCACGCGTTTAAGCTCACGCAGGCTGGCGTGAGGTCTGGAACAGGTAAAGTAATTATACTATCAATAAAAGTACGTAGCTGCTGGAATACTTAACTTTAATCCATAATTGGTGAACATCGGTCTGACTGTACATGCATCCCAAGATAAATAACAAATGATAATGGCGCCTTGCTAGGTCGTAGCAATTGACGTAGCTGAAGGCTATGCTAACTATCGTCTCGGCAAATGAGAGCGTAATTTGTCAGTGAACCATCGCTAGCAAAGTCGGCTGTACAACTGAGTCGAGTGCTATGAAGTCTCTCTAGACCTGCCGTGTGGCGGCGCTCGGTCTGCAATCACTGACAGTGGCGACACGCGGGTCCGACGTATACTACCGGACCGCGGCCGATTTAAAGGCTACCACCTAGCAAGTGTGGTGTCTGGCGGTGACACCACAATTCTGACATACTCGTGCATAGTGGCCTGCCACTTTTAAATCGTAAGAGACTGAAATCACGCCATCCAACTCTGTGCGATGCTGCTGACATGGTTGCTAAGGATTCCAAACCTCCTGAAGAATGGAAAGATCAGTGGAGAGCAGTGACAGATGTGCGCCTGCATAGCATCTTCTCAGGTGCTAAACTTCCAAGTGGATTCGACCTACCACGCAAGACCTGGAATACTCTCAACAGAATGCGTACCGGCCATGGCCGATGCAGGGATGCTCTCTTCTACATCTACATCTACGTCTAAATACATACTCCGCAATCGACCATACGGGGCGTGGCGGAATGTACCTCGTACCACAACTAGCACTTTCTCTCCCTGTTCCACTTCCAAACAGAACGAGGGAAAAATGACTGCCTCTATGCCTCTGTACGAGCCCTAATCTCTCATATCTTATCTTTGTCGTCTTTCCGCGAAATGTAAGTTGGCGGCAGTAAAATTGTACTACAGTCAGCCTCAAATGCTGGTTCTCTAAATTTTCTCAGTAGCGATTCACGAAAAGAACGCCTCCTTTCCTCCAGAGACTCCCACCCGAGTTCCTGAAGCATTTTCGTAACACTCACGTGATGATCAAACCTACCAGTAACAAATCTAGCAGCCCGCCTCTGAATTGCTTCTATGTCCTCCCTCAATACGACCTGATAGGGATCCCAAACGCTCGAGCAGTACTCAAGAATAGGTCGTATTAGTGTTTTATAAGTGGTCTCCTTTACAGATGAACCACATCTTCCCAAAATGCTACCAATGAACCGAAGACGACTATCCACCTTCCCCACAACTGCCATTACATGCTTGTTCCATTTCATATCTTTCTGCAATGTTACGCCCAAATACTTAATCGACGTGACTGTGTCAAGCGCTACGTTACAGGATTCTTTTTCCTATTGATCTGCATTAATTTACATTTATCTATATTTAGAGTTAGCTGCCATTCTTTACACCTGTCGAAGTCATCTTGTATCATCCTACAGTCACTCAACGACGACACCTTCCCGTACACCACAGCATCATCAGCTAACAGCCGCACATTGCTATCCACCCAATCCAAAAGATCATTTATGTAGATAGAAAACAACAGCGGACCTACCACACTTCCCTGGGGCATTCCAGATGATACCCTCACCTCCGATGAACACTCACCATCGAGGACAACGTACTGGGTTCTCTTTAAGTGGAAGAAGCTGCCTAATCCATCCTGTGACTGCGGGGCTCCATACCAGACTGTTCACCACATTGTCAGTGAATGCAGGATTCAAGCCTATCACGGTGCTGAAGACGACTTCCTGCTACCAACTCCAGATTTAGTGCGCTGGGTTGAAGGACTGGATATTCAGTTGTAAAGACAAACTTAAGTTTCTTGTGGGTGAATATGTACATATGTATACCTAATTTAATTTTATGTATGTCTGTATTAGCCAAACGCTAAATAAAAATAAGATAAGCGTGTAAAATACCTCACAGCTGTAAACCGATTACATGGCAGAAGTGAATTACTACAGGGCCTGAAATTAGTATTCTAGAAGGCAGAACAAGACACCTGCTGACGTTCTGGACAGGACAGGGCAGAACTGTAGGAATACTACGGCAGTGAGACAGGGCGTGGAACGGCGAGTGCCCCGTGGCGTGATGTGATGTGATGAGGTGTGTCGCCATGTGCGGCGCACTGCTCCGGAGCCCTGGTCTCCCCTGCTGATGGGCAGCCCGCATGGCCGTCCCGCCATCGCGTCGTTTCTGCCGTAATGGGACGGGGGCAGGGGAGGGGGGAGGGCGCAAGGGCCACGCCGGAACAGCACTCGCACAGAACGCAATATAAACTCCATCCGACACCGAAATCGCGTTGAGCTTTCCATTACAGATAGAGGCTCCCGGCAGGGATAAGATACGCGACGTGAAAGAGTCCGCAAGAGTAGATTTAGGACGAAATTGAGCTACGTGAAACACACACACGCACACACATACACACACAATAAAGACGCCGATGTGAGATCTGCAGTGAGTATCATGAAAAATGGAAGAGCTGAAGCGACTCTCTACATTACGCGAATTATTTGCTCATAGCTGTCCAGTGTTTGCACATAGCTCTCCAGAGTTACCATAAATATATAAAAACTCTGATAAAGACTGTATATAAAGTTAAATCTGAGAATGAAATACCTCGACCATTTGAAATGAAAACTGGTGTTGGATAATGGGGCAGCTTATCATCTTTTCTGTTTAACTGCATTTTAGAAACAAATGTAATTTGGAGTTAAATAATAACAAAATTGAACAAATAATGCTGAAAGGCAAATAGAATTAAGGTAAAATCTCTTGCTGCTGTAGACGATTCTGCTATGCTTTCATAAAATCTGACGGAAGCAGTAACTCAAATCTTCTGGAAAATTAGCAGAAAACAAAATCGTTAGGAAAATCAAAAATTTACCAAAATACATACAATACAAATAGATAGAACTACTTAGTAAATTTAAGATATCTCTCGGAGAAACTATGCCGCAGAATGGACTAGATAAATTTGGGATATATATGAGAGTTAATATAATGGAAAAATATATGATATCTACAACAAGAAATGGATCTCTGTAAAAACAAAACTAAAAGTACATTGGCAAGAGCAGAATGTTTATATGCATGCTTAAAGATCAATGATATGCTCGACAGAACAGAGATACTTGAAATACGGATTATTAGAAAAAGCATTGAGTGCAATGCAAGCTACAGATGTTTCGAAAACGAGAAGTAACGAGGAGAGCAATTAAAATACAGACAAAATTTCAGAAATAATAGCGAAGCGAAGATTAATCTTCTTTGTATACCTCTACTGAATGAATGAGAAGAGGTTAGCGTAACAAATTTTCCTTTATTTACGGAAAAAGGAATACGCAATATCACGGATTACCGAAGTAAGAGAATAACTAAAAAGAAATAACAAATACAGTAATCAGAAAGAGTAGAAGAACATCTTTTTAAAGAAGATATTAAATTTAGAAGCCTTTCAAGGCATAAGAAAAACGTCATCGTGAACAACATGGACAGAAGGAAAAGAGAACGTGGGGAGAAGGTGGAGGCGTACTGGAAAAATAGGAAACAACAAAAAAGAATGGAGAGCTGAAGTTGTTATTCGAGTCTAGGTGGTCAACACGAAAATAAAAGAAACCCAAAGAGCTACTATTTTTTAAGACATATTTGTATTCCTCATACCTTCAGACTAGTCATCTTTATTACCCTACCCGTTTCAGCCTTAAATCAACCATGATCAGGATACACAAAGATCCAGCGTGCTTAACAGTGCTGTGCCCGTCTAGCTCTACTATTTATAAGAATCGACATGTCGAAAGAATTGATCATTCACTGAAATTTAGGTTGTTATTGCAACTCAAATACATGATCAGTTCCTTGGATGTCATTTGATAAGAGTTCCATTAAAACTGTAGAGCTCAGATGCGTATTTCGGACTTCTATGCAGCCTTAAAACAGATTTCGTCAGAAGAAAGGACATACAAGTAGTATATCTATGAGGACTACAGCCCACTTTGATATAAAAGAACTGCAATCCCATTAAGTCGCATGCCCCAATCTCATTGTGAGTGATGTCACCACTCTTGTCGGTGAAGTCATCAATCAGCCTTACCATTGATGCTATTATCGTGTGACAAATCATGTTACCCCCCTTCCCACTGCCATTCCCACAGTCTAATGTTTTAGGAGCCATTAGAATAAAGCAGTGTACTGTAGTGTAGCGGCAGCCTTTAAAATGAAACCAGCCATTAAAAGGAAATTGACAATCGAAATCAAAGATGGAGGGACTAAACCAGTTTTGCTAGTGGTGAATTAAAAACAAATTAAAAATCGGAAAAATCCAGGATGGGGAAACCAGTTCAGTTCTTGTTTTGTAACCCCCACCCACTCACACCTCTCCACCTCCTCTCTGGAAAATATGAGCATATTATCGATACCTAACTCAATTCCATTCATCACAATCAATGAACCCTGCAACTGCAATTCATGTTTTAAATTATTATAATTAATTAGTAATTTAAATAAATCACAGGTTAGTATTTCGGTAGGTATTAAAATAGAATCACAATTTAGCCCCTGGGCAGGCATCTTGACTGTGCTCAGAATTATGCAAACGATCTGAATTTTTCGTGCTGTATTCAGTTGTATTTATCCAAAGTAATATGCAAAGGGGCTACATTACAGTATTTCCCTGTGTAAAATACACTCCTGGAAATTGAAATAAGAACACCGTGAATTCATTGTCCCACGAAGGGCAAACTTTATTGACACATTCCTGGGGTCAGATACATCACATGATCACACTGACAGAACCACAGGCACATAGACACAGGCAACAGAGCATGCACGATGTCGGCACTAGTACAGTGTATATCCACCTTTCGCAGCAATGCAGGCTGCTATTCTCCCATGGAGACGATCGTAGAGATGCTGGATGTAGTCCTGTGGAACGGCTTGCCATGCCATTTCCACCTGGCGCCTCAGTTGGACCAGCGTTCGTGCTGGACGTGCAGACCGCGTGAGACGACGCTTCATCCAGTCCCAAACATGCTCAATGGGGGACAGATCCGGAGATCTTGCTGGCCGGGGTAGTTGACTTACACCTTCTAGAGCACGTTGGGTGGCACGGGATACATGCGGACGTGCATTGTCCTGTTGGAACAGCAAGTTCCCTTGCCGGTCTAGGAATGGTAGAACGATGGGTTCGATGACGGTTTGGATGTACCGTGCACTATTCAGTGTCCCCTCGACGATCACCAGTGGTGTACGGCCAGTGTAGGAGATCGCTCCCCACACCATGACGCCGGGTGTTGGCCCTGTGTGCCTCGGTCGTATGCAGTCCTGATTGTGGCGCTCACCTGCACGGCGCCAAACACGCATACGACCATCATTGGCACCAAGGCAGAAGCGACTCTCATCGCTGAAGACGACACGTCTCCATTCGTCCCTCCATTCACGCCTGTCGCGACACCACTGGAGGCGGGCTGCACGATGTTGGGGCGTGAGCGGAAGACGGCCTAACGGTGTGCGGGACCGTAGCCCAGCTTCATGGAGACGGTTGCGAATGGTCCTCGCCGATACCCCAGGAGCAACAGTGTCCCTAATTTGCTGGGAAGTGGCGGTGCGGTCCCCTACGGCACTGCGTAGGATCCTACGGTCTTGGCGTGCATCCGTGCGTCGCTGCGGTCCGGTCCCAGGTCGACGGGCACGTGCACCTTCCGCCGACCACTGGCGACAACATCGATGAACTGTGGAGACCTCACGCCCCACGTGTTGAGCAATTCGGCGGTACGTCCACCCGGCCTCCCGCATGCCCACTATACGCCCTCGCTCAAAGTCCGTCAACTGCACATACGGTTCACGTCCACGCTGTCGCGGCATGCTACCAGTGTTAAAGACTGCGATGGAGCTCCGTATGCCAAGGCAAACTGGCTGACACTGACGGCGGCGGTGCACAAATGCTGCGCAGCTAGCGCCATTCGACGGCCAACACCGCGGTTCATGGTGTGTCCGCTGTGCCGTGCGTGTGATCATTGCTTGTACAGCCCTCTCGCAGTGTCCGGAGCAAGTATGGTGGGTCTGACACACCGGTGTCAATGTGTTCTTTTTTCCATTTCCAGGAGTGTACATCAGAAACACACACGCGCGCACACACACACACACACACGTGCGCACGCACACACGCACACACACACACACACACACACACACACACACACACACACACACACACACACACACACACACACACACACAAACACACACAAACATACTCCTTGTACCACATACTTACAGGTTAAACAGTACTAGTAAGCGCGTAAAGTATGACCTATGTACCATACTTGATGGCCAACACAAGTTCAGATTAATTATTTTCCACATCTGAAATGTTCTATGATGTTTATAAAGTGTCACCGTGTTAATTTTCCTCTTAAACGTACGCAACAATACAATAGCAACACATAAAAAATTGCAGTATTTACATCAAGTGTCAGAATATTGTGTTCCACACTTGCACATATTCGTCGAATTGATGCCTGAAACTGATCGTAAACTCTAAAGTAAGTGCCCGCAATCCTATTTCCATGCGTAATTTTTTTTATACATAACGTATGAAACAGACAACTGATATTTCAGAATGATCGATGTAGTAACATTAACCTGACCAGGCTAACTGCAGAAAGCACAAATCAGCAAAAATACTATGTCAATCAGACAAACACTCAAGCGAGTAGATAGTCTGAATTTATTCCACCTAGTGGAAGAAGATAATTGATTCCATTACTTAGACCTATTCTTGGTGTAAGGCATAATGAACCCTTAAATTATACCTTTCCACATGTAAATTGTTCTATGGTACTCGTCAAGTGCTACTGTGGTGTTACCAAATATGAAATATTTGAGCGGTGTTGTCATTTCAATCCAACGAAAAGTTACTGGTCGTTCATAAAACATGCTACCACCACCAATTGTTTCTACAAACTTTTAAGTAATGATTCAGCTTACGAAGAGACATTTTAGGGAGAGCAAAGATATTCTATCACTAGAAAATATAATTATCAATAGCATAATGTTACTTTTTATTTGCATTTAAAATAGGCATATTAGACGTTAAACTTCCAGTAAGGGTTGAAATATTTACCAATCGGAACTTTGGTGGCAAAGCTTTCTAAAATGTATACACATGCGTTTCCTATAATCAACTATTAAATAATACTGACATGTTCTAAGAATATCTCATGTTAAAACACACAATCGCACACACGAAACTGGAAAAATGCAACTACAGGAATGAAGGAGGAAAGTGTTTCGACGATTCTATTATGATGTATCACTTAAACTGAATATTACCGCAATACACAAGTTCATCTCCCTCGTATAGATCCTCTATATACTCCTTTCACCTTTCAGATTTCCCTTCTTTTCGTAGGACTGGTTTTCCATGTGAGCTCTTGGTATTCATTCAGTTGTTTCTCTTTTCTCCAAAGGCTTCTCTAATATTCCTGTAGGAGGTACCTATCTTTCCTTTAGTGATATGTGCTTCTAAATCCTTACATTTTCCTCCATCCGTTCCTTATTAGCCGTTTTTCTCTTCCTGCCGATCCCCTTTCTCCTGCTTCATTCGCTGCATTTTTATATTTTTCCTTTCATCAGTTAAATTCCATACCCCTTGTGTTGTCCAAGGATTTTACTAGGCCATTTCTCTTTACCTATTTGATCTTCTGCTGCCTTTACTATTTAGTCTCTCAAAGCTACCCATTCCTCTTCTACAGCATTCCTTTCCTCACTGCTAATCAATCGCTGCTTAATGCTCCCTCTGAAAGTCTCAACAACCTCTAGTTCTCATCAATAAGTGTATTTTAAGCTGTAACTTAGATCTGCAGTCTTGCCCATATGTGTTTTACTACCTATTTTTAAGGATTTTGCTTAATCCAAGGCATGGTACAAAGATCGAACTATGGTTGTCGTGTAAGGTATAATATAATCCAGTAGTGTCAATAAGCGAGCTGCATGTATTCTAATAAGTTATACGACAATTAAGATGTACAAATATTTAATTTGAAGTCCATTGTGCTTGAAAAGTGTTTTGTGTTCCAAATCCTGCATATTTTCAGAAAAAATATAATCTTATTTTACTCCAAAGTTCGAAATTGAGACTTAATGGCTGCTACTCCATTACGATTGGCTGTCACTAGGCCAGTGGGGAATGATGGTGGTGGAGTGAGTAAATGGGCATAGCCTGTTACATGATGAGAACGTCATCGATAAGGCTGAAATCGTCACTGACAAGGGGATGGAGACTATGACGTCATGGGATTCCATCCTTGCATTCTTAAGTGGACCGAAACCCTCACAGTTATACCACTCACATGCAGAAAATAAGATCCATCATAAATCTCTCTAGTATCAACTGGGTCAACCCCACACCAAGTCCTAAGCTAGCAGGAATTTATAATCACTAGAGCTGTGGCTGTGTTTACCTACTTTTTGGCTGTGTTAGCCTATCGTACGTAGTTAACGAGTAGATGTACATTACATCACTTTATTACGTGGTAACTTTATGATTTTCACTGGATGAGCTATCTCACAACACGTTTGGCTTCACATTCGACTCAGTCGTTATTGGATTGCAGGTTTCTGTGTCATATTAGTGCATTCGCCTTCCTTACTGAACATTCGCATCACCTCAAGAGGAAATTAAAAGTTTTCTGTACTCCTGCGGGTTAATGGAAAGTTCTCTAGACGGAAGCTGCTATAGATGTTTGCAGACGGTAACTGCTCGCTGCCATAGTTTATAAAAGTTTGTAATGTTAAGAAGCATCACTGTCAAGGTAATTTGAATCAACATGAGGATCAGCGAACTGGTGACAACTGAGGAAACCTATCTGTATGTTGACTGCAATATTTTTTGACGTGTTAGATTTGGATTTAGTGTGTTATTGCCCCTGTCTTGCTCAGAATCTAGGATACTCTGCTAGTTACGTGTGTAAGTTAGAAGGGGGGATTGAGAGAAGGAAGAGGAAAGATTCGTAGTGGGAATACACACCACAGTCGTGTGTAGTTCACAAGAAGAATAGCTGCTGCTGATTCTCCGTGCGGGGTCAAATCTCGCTAATTTTATCTTCATGGTCTCTTCGCGAGATACAAATTATTGACATTTCTAGGACTGTGCATTAACCGATTTTTAAGAGTTTACTATGCCCCTCCTGATGGAGCGGCTCCCATAGTGAAGAGCAATAGTCAAGTACATCGAACGAGTGTTTGTAAGTTACTCCCTTTGTTGATTCACTACATTTCCTGAGGATTCTTCCATTGAATCAAAGTCTGACTTACCAGCGATTAATTTGGAGGAGGAGGAAATTCGTGTTTAACGTCCCGTCGACATCGAGGTCATTAGAGACGGTGCACAAGCTCGGATTAGGGAAGGATGGGAAAGGAAGTCGGCAGTGCCCTTTCAGAGGAACCATCCCGGCATTTGCCTGGAGCGATTTAGGGAAATCACGGAAAACCTAAATCGGGATGACCGGAAGCGTGTTTGAACCGTCGTCCTCCCGAATGCGACTCCAGTGTGCAAACCACTGTGCCATCTCGCTGGGTAGCGATTAATTTGGTCGTTCCACTGCAAATCGCTCCATAACTCATAGATACTCTGTGGAAGGAATTGCTTCCAGTGATTGTTCTAGAAGCGTGTAATCCTACAATGAAGGGTCTTTCTGTTGTGTCACCGCCAGACACGACACTTGCTATGTGGTAGCCTTTAAATCGGCCGCGGTCCGTTAGTATACGTCGGACCCGCGTGTCGCCACTATCAGTGATTGCAGACCGAGCGCCGCCACACGGCAGGTCTAGAGAGACTCCCTAGCACTTGCCCCAGTTGTACAATCGACTTTGCTAGCGATGGTTCACTGACGACTTACGCTCTCATTTGCAGAGACGACAGTTTAGCATAGCCTGCAGCTACGTCATTTGCTACGACCCAGCAAGGCGCCATATTCGGTTACTATTGATATTGATATTGTGAATCATGTACCGTCAAGAGCGACGTTCATTATTAATGGATTAAAGTTAAGTATCAAACTACTTCCGTCCGCTTTCTGAATTCTAATTCCTTGTCATGTTCCAGACCTCACGTCAGTATAGTTCTTCCCTCCTCACGCCAGTCTGCGTGAGCTAAAACGCGTGCATTTCGGCCTCCTCTAGTAACACGGTGTTGGCTCTTCTGCCAACTACAACACCTTCCGTCTATGTATTCGAAATAGGCTACATTTTTTTATGTCGAGGGTCAATTTCCACGCACGAAGCGTCAATCCTATGCAGGTGTTCCTGCATTTCGCTTCAATTTTCTAAGGTAGCGACTGCTCTGTGTACAACATCACCACCAGCGAAAAGCTTCATGGAACTCCCCTTTTCATCCAATAGGTCATATGTGTATTATAAAAACTAATGGTGGTATAACACTTCCTTCAGGCATCACCCAAATTACTTTCATGCCTCAAGGCTTCTCCCCATTGAGAATAACGTGTTGTGTTATGTTTGCCAGAACCTCCTTAGTCCAATCACACAGTTGCTTTGACATTCCAAATTCTTGTACGAGTTCATTAGGCTGGAGTGCAGAACCGTACTGAACGCCTTCAGGACGTCGAGGAACATGGCCTCTATCTGGTCGCCCGTATCTACTGGTTCCTGGGCCTCGTGGACGAAAAGAGTGAGCTGGGTTTGACACGATCGTTGTTTTTGGAATTCATGTTGTTTCCTACAGAGGAGATTTTCGGTCTCCAGAAATGTTATAATATGCGAGCGCCAAACACGTTCCAAGATTTTACAACAGACTTATGTAAGCATTTTGGTCTGTGCGTTTCTCCGATGACGGCTCTTCTTGAAAACGGGAATAACCTGCGCTTTCTGCCAATTATTGGGGCTGCTTCGCTTCTCTAGAGACCTACAGTACACTGGTGCTAGAAGGGAGGAGAGCTTCTTGGTACACTCTGGGTAGAATGGAACTGCTGTTCCGTCAGTGCAAGCTCTATTGAGCGATTTCCGCTGCCGCTCCATGAGGTAGACGTACTAAAAATTATCTCTTCTGTTACTGAATTTTGCGGTACCAACTCTGACTTGTTAATTACTCGTTTGGCTGGTAAGGTAAGCAGTACTTCACCAATTTCTAGTATATACAGTAAATGTTTCCTCTGGAGCAACACACTACGTAGTTTTCAAAAGTATCTTCAGGCATTTCGAAACCGTTGGGCCTATTTTGATCTGTTCACAGTTCACCCACCTCTGTCCAGGACGCGAAACAACTAACTGGCATTTAAAAATTATTGTTTTATTTTCTTTAAAATGCTCCTGTAATGTTCAAGTAGAATTCATTGTCTCCTACTTGCCGAATAGGATCGTCACTTCAGCAAAGGCGGGTTGTTCCTCTGATCTGCTGACAGCCAGCTCTCTCGGTACCTGTCCTCGCTGGTAGCTAAGAGGAAGAGAACCCACTTGTTAACTGCTGAACGCCACGCGGAGTGTCGCTTCCACGATAGACCCTCTCTCTGGACCCAGCTCGGAGCTAGCAATAAAGTTGTTTCTCGGACTTTGCCCCATCACTGAAATTAACATCTTCTTATGACTACCGCGACTGGCTAGGACTTCACAAACCAACTTGGGCGAGTCCGTTTGTATGCCAAACAAGGAAAAAACTTCCATTATGTTCATTAAATTTGCGCTTTACAATTGAACAGCTCCTAAAGTATTGCCACGCAATAACTCTCTCGATCAGGCCCCTTCTGCATCAGTACACATCGTGTCTGCACGGTGTTTATGCAGAACATTTTAGTCGGGGACATCATTTTAATTAACCATTACGCATTTATTTGTTATAGGCCCCTATCATTACTATAAAAAAGATGAATCTGTCATCAACCTGAAGGTTCAACCAGAGTGCTTTATTAGGTGTGGTCCTGTTGAAGGTAGCACGCTTCTTCCTCTACCTTCAACTGACGTCCCTGTGCAGCTAGAATAGGACGTTCTGGCGGTCAGCCTATCGGAAAAGTCTTACGCTATTTGTCTACCTTCATACAGTATCGATCCTAGCCGTGCAATCGTTAATTCCGGCGCTGATGAGATCATCCACAATAGGGGCTTAAAATAAATCCCCAGCAAATGCGCAGTGGTTAATTAAAATTATGGCAGTGACTAAAATGTTCTGCATCTGACTGAGTTACTGTCAGATATTTTACTTCCCTTCAAGCGTAATGAAAAAGTTAAACTTCTATAACAGTTTCCAAAATTTACAAAGAATAAATGCTCTGCAGTATTAGTAATAATTTTTCATGCTTTTATTGTAATATCATCAATATCTCAAACTCTGATTTAGAAATCATACTGAAACCCTTTCCCTGTTTTAACTACAAACTATAAATCATAAAGAGGTTAAATTCCTTAATGTAGTTCTGGTAAATACTGAAATACAGGTAGTTACTTAGTTTGTTGGTTGCATGTTCCATTGATCAATTGCATGGTATGGTAGCCTCTATGATGCAGAACGTGTCAAGTGCCCAAGAAACGCATATGTTGTTGTTGTGGTCTTCAGTCCTGAGACAGGTTTGATGCAGCTCTCCATGCTACTCTATCCTGTGCTAGCTTCTTCATCTCCCAGTACCTACTGCAACCTACATCCTTCTGAATCTGCTTAGTGTATTCATCTCTTGGTCTCCCTCTACGATTTTTACCCTCCACGCTGCCCTCCAATACTAATTTGGCGATCCCTTGATGCCTCTGAACATGTCCTACCAACCGATCCCTTCTTCTGGTCAAGTTGTGCCACAAACTTCTCTTCTCCCCAATCCTATTCAATACTTCCTCATTAGTTATGTGATCTTCCCATCTAATCTTCAGCATTTTTCTGTAGCACCACATTTCGTAAGCTTCTATTCTCATCTGGTCCAAACTATTTATCGGCCATGTTTCACTTCCATACATAGCTACACTCCATATACATACTTTCAGAAATGACTTCCTGACACTTAAATCTATACTCGATGTTAACAAATTTCTCTTCTTCAGGAACGCTTTCCTTCCCATTGCCAGTCCACATTTTATATCCTCTCTACTTCGACCATCATCAGTTACTTTGCTCCCCAAATAGCAAAACTCCTTTACTACTTTAAGTGTCTCATTTCCTAATCTAATTCCCTCAGCATCACCCGACTTAATTCGACTACATTCCATTATCCTCGTTTTGCTTTTGTTGATGTTCATCTTATATCCTCCTTTCAACACACTGTCCATTCCGTTCAACTACTCTTCCAAGACCTTTGCTGTCTCTGACAGAATTAAAATGTCATCGGCAAACCTCAAACTTTTTATTTCTTCTCCATGGATTTTAATAATTACTCCGAATTTTTCTTTTGTTTACTTCACTGCTTGCTCAATATACAGATTGAATAACATCGGGGAGAGACTACAAACCTGTCTCACTCCCTTCCCAACCACTGTTTCCCTTTCATGTCCCTCGACTCTTATAACTGTCATCTGGTTTCTGTACAAATTATAAATAGCCTTTCGCTCCCTGTATTTTACTCCTGCCACCTTCAGAATTTGAAAGAGAGTATTCCAGTTAACGTTGTCAAAAGCTTTCTCTAAGTCTACAAATGCTAGAAACGTAGGTTTTCCCTTCCTTAATCTAGCTTCTAAGATAAGTCGTAGGGTCAGTATTGCCTCACGTGTTCCAACATTTCTACGACCGAGCGAGGTGGCGCAGTGGTTAGCACACTGGACTCGCATTCGGGAGGACGACGGTTCAATCCCGTCTCCAGCCATCCTGATTTAGGTTTTCCGTGATTTCCCTAAATCGTTTCAGGCAAATGCCGGGATGGTTCCTTTGAAAGGGCACGGCCGATTTCCTTCCCAATCCTTCCCCAACCCGAGCTTGCGCTCCGTCTCTAATGACCTCGTTGTCGACGGGACGTTAAACACTAACCACCACCATCCAACATTTCTACGGAATCCAAACTGATCTTCCCCGAGGTCGGCTTGTACTAGTTTTTCCATTCGTCTATAAAGAATTCGCGTTAGTATTTTGCAGCTGTGACTTATCAAACTGATATTTCGGTAATTTTCACATCTGTCAACACCTGCTTTCCTTGGGATTGGAATTATTATATTCTTCTTGAAGTCTGGGGGTATTTCGCCTGTTTCATACATCTTGCTCACCAGATGGTAGAGTTTTGTCAGCACTGGCTCTCCCAAGGCCGTCAGTAGTTCCAATGGAATGTTGTCTACTCCGGGGGCCTTGTTTCCACTCAGGTCTTTCAGTGCTCTGTCAAACTCTTCCCGCAGTATCGTATCTCCCATTTCATCTTCATCTACATCCTCTTCCATTTCCATAATATTGTCTTCAAGTACATCGCCCTTGTATAGACCCTCTATATACTCCTTCCACCTTTCTGCTTTCCCTTCTTTGCTTAGAACTGGGTTTCCATCTGAGCTCTTGATGTTCATACAAGTGGTTCTCTTTTTTCCAAAGGCCTCTTTAATTTTCCTGTAGGCAGTATCTATCTTACCCCTAGTTAGATAAGCCTCTACATCCTTCCATTTGTCCTCTAGCCATCCCTCCTTAGCCATTTTGCACTTCCTGCCGATCTCATTTTTGAGACGTTTGTATTCCTTTTTGCCTGCTTCATTTACTGCATTTTTATATTTTCTCCTTTCATCAATTAAATTCAATATTTCTTCTGTTACCCAAGGATTTCTACTAGCCCTCGTCTTTTTACCTACTTGATCCTCTGCTGCCTTCACTACTTCATCCCTCAGAGCTACCCATTCTGCTTCTACTGCATGTCTTTCCTCCATTCCTGTCAAGTGTTCCCTTATGCTCTTCCTGAAACTCTGTACAACTTCTGGTTTAGTCAGTTTTTCGAGGTCCCATCTTCTTAAATTCCCACCTTTTTGCAGTTTCTTCAGTTTTAATCTACAGTTCATAACCAATAGATTGTGGTCAGAGTCCACATCTGCCCCTGGTAATGTCCTACAATTTAAAACCTGGTTCCTAAATCTCTGTCTTACCATTATATAATCTGTCTGATACCTTCTAGTATCTCCAGGATTCTTCCATGTATACAACCTTCTTTTATGACTCTTGAACCAAGTGTTAGCTATGATTAAGTTGTGCTACGTGCAAAATTCTACCAGGCGGCTTCCTCTTTCATTTCTCTCCCCCAATCCATATTCACCCACTATGTTTCCTTCTCTCCCTTTTCCTACTCTCGAATTCCAGTCACCCATGACTATTAAATTTTCGTCTCCCTTCACTACCTGAATGATTTCTTTTATATCATGATACATCAATTTCTTCATCATCGGCAGAGCTAGTTGGCATATAAACTTGTACTACTGTAGTAGGCATGGGCTTCGTGTCTATCTTGGCCACAATAATGCGTTCACTAAGCTGTTTGTAGTAGCTTACCCGCACTCCTATTTTTATATTCATTATTAAACCTACTCCTGCATTACCCCTATTTGATTTTGTGTTTATAACTCTGTAGTCACCTGACCAGAAGTCTTGTTCCTCCTGCTACCGAACTTCACTAATTCCCACTATATCTAACTTTAACCTATCCATTTCCCTTGTTAAATTTTCTAACCTACCTGCCCGATTAAGGGATCTGACATTCCACGCTCCAATACGTAGAACGCCAGTTTTCTTTCTCCTGATAACAACATCCTCTTGAGTAGTCCCAGCCCGGAGATCCGAATGGGGGGCTATTTTACCTCCGGAATATATTACCCAAGAGGACGCCATCATCATTTAATCATACAGTAAAGCTGCATGCCGTCGGGAAAAATTACGGCCGTAGTTTCCACTTGCTTTTAGCCGTTCGCAGTACCAGCACAGCCAGGCCGTTTTGGTTATTGTTACAAGGCCAGATCAGTCAATCATCCAGACTGTTGCCCTTGCAACTACTGAAAAGGCTGCTGCCCCTCTTCAATAACCACACGTTGGTCTGGCCTCTCAACAGATACCCCTCCGTTGTGGTTGCACCTACGCTACGGCTATCTGTATCGCTGAGGCACCGAAGCCACCCCACCAACGGCAAGGTCCATGGTCCATGGGGGGAGGGAAATGCACACATGAAACAATATTTTTTTTAATAATATATATATATATATATATATATATATATATATATATATATATATATATATATATATATATAGGAGTTATCAAGGAGATATGATTTCTATTTATTTTTGAAGCTATTACTGCTGTCTGTCAGACGTTTTATTTCATCTGGTAATTTGTCAAAAAATTTTAAAGGAACATATTTTATCCCTTTCTGTGCCAAAGATAGGTTGAGTAAAGGATAGTGGAAGTTTTTCTTTTTTCTGGTATTATAATCATGAATGTCACTGTTGTTTTTAAACTGGTCTGTGTTGTTGAGAGCAAAATTTATTAGTGAGTAAATGTACTGTGAGGCTGTTGTAAGAATTCCCAATCTCTTAAAAATATGCCTACAAGATGTGCGACTAAGAACACCACATATTATTCTAACCACTTTCTTTTGAGCTTTGAATAATTTTTGTCTAAGTGTTGAGTTACCTCAAAATATTATTCTGTATAACATCAGAGAGTGAAAGATATTTTCTATATCCTAAAAATTGGCAATTATTCTGATTGCAAAAGTTGCTGAACCTAGTCACTTTAGAAGATCCAAAAAATGAATTTTCCAATTAAGATTCTCATCTATATGTACACCCAAAAACTTAGTATGCTCTACCCTGTCTACTGACTTCTGTTGATGTTTTATGTTTATTGAAGGAACTGTACTTCTTGCAGCAGAAAATCGTATGTACTGTGTTTTTTCAAAGTTTAAAGCAAGCCCATTTGCAGAAAACCGATTATTGACTTTTCCAAAGACCTTATTTGTATCATTTTCAATTGGAGTTTCTTTTACTGGATTAATAATGATGCTTGTATCATCAGCAAACAGTGTCAGTTCAGCTTCTTGTTTCAGATAAGAAGGGAGGTCGTTCACATATATCAAGAACAGAAAGGGCCCCATGATCGAACCCTGTGGAACACCTAATGTAATTTCACCCCAGTTAGATGAAGTGGTAAACTTATTTAAATCAAATGATACATATGAAGAAACTTTTTGTTTCCCATTCTGTAGGTATGACTTCATGCTATTCCATTTATCCCATAGAATTGTAATTTCTGTAACACAATGACATGGTTCACTCAATCAAATGCTTTGGGCAACTCAAAGAAAATTCCTATTGGTGAAATTTTACTGTTTAAAGACTCTATTATGTGGACAGTGAAATTGTATATTACTGTCTCAGTGGAATAGCGTTTTTGAAATCCGAACTGTGATTTACTAAGTATTCCATTGCCGTTGCGATGGATAACCGCTCTTGAGTATATTATTTTCTCGAAGATTTTTGAAAATGCTGTAAGCAAGGATACTGGCCGATAATTAATAACATTTTTGTAGAGAGGCCTGACAATGGCAACCTGTCTGGGAAAATACCTTGAGTTAGTGATGCATTACATATGTGGCTCAGAACATCAGCTGTAATTGCTCCACATTGTTTTAATATCTTATAAGAGATGTCATTTACTACAACGGAGTAGACTGAGGTGACGGAAGTCATGGGGTACCTCCTAACATCGTGTCGGACCTCCTTTCTTCCGGCATAGAGCAGCAGTTCGACGTGGCGTGGACTCCACAAGTTGTTGGAAGTCCTCAGCACCAATACTGTGCAATGCTGTGCCTCTATAGCCGTCCACAATTTCCGGTCCAGTATTTTGTGTATGAGATGATCTCTCGATTTTGTCGTTTAGCGTCTAACCCAGGGCTTCACAACATACGTGCTCGCGGAGCAAGCTGTGAGCAGCAAGGTACGAGCACGGAGCAGCGCGAGCACGCTACCCCCACTACCGGACCAGAGCGGAGAGTGGGGAGAGTCACATGGGGTACACAACAGCTGCCGCCAGTCGATGTAAATCCGCGGCCACCTGCAGGGATATCACTCACGAATTATTACTGCGACAAACGAAACAAATAAAGGAGAATGTATACGTGCCACATAATTTTATTAGCTTAGTGTATGCCTCTACCATCTGTAGACACTGAAACTAAAGAATTCCACGACAATCCTATATTTTCAACACTTTCTTCAACACTACTTAAAATATCACCTCCAGTTGTAGTGTTCTTCATGGCTACTACATCGAGGAGCTCCTCCCTCACCTGAAGATCTGTATTAACACCTCTAATAAATATGGCAAGCTGCGCTGTTCCAGTGATATCAACACTTTCGTCCAGAGCTAGAGAATACGCCATAAAATCTTTACAGACATTTGCAAGCTGGCTCTGGACGTCGTCTGCCATGTCCTGTATGCGACGCATAATGTTCATGTTAGATAATGGCACAATCCGAAACTGTTCAACTTGAGATGGACACAAATGTTCCGCTGCAACTTCCAAACATTATTTTATTATTCTTGAGTTTCTCCCGGCGTATTTGATAATCAAAATATCCACGGGTGTACTGCCGGTCTACAGTGTCCAACGGGCACAATATTTCGGCGATCATACATGTCGCCATCATCAGGTGAACTGACGGACTGAGCTCCTGTGAACGTGCCGGCACGGAGATCCGTACACTATGGCTGCTCAGGTGGAACTGGGTTCGGTCGCGGCGGCGGCGGATTTAAATACCCTCCGCCCGCGGCGCGCTCACTCCGCCGTCCGCGCCCCGCGCCACGGTCGCGCGGTGGAACAGATTGCGACGGCGTCTGAGATGACGTCGGTGTGATGGCTCCGTCCGCCGTGGTCGTCACAACTATACATTTGCTCGATTTACTCTTGATTAACCCAATCGCTGGTTCCCAAGCCTTGCTAAGATTATAGCCACAGTCACGATTTATGAGGTCGTCATTGGTGCGAATTTCGATGGCCTCTCTAACAACGCTGTCCCAGTATCTCGATGTCTGTACCAGAATCCTCGTGCGTTCATACTCCATAGCGTGATTTTCCGACAAACAATGTTCAGCGACCGCCGACTTGCTCGGATACATCAGTCGAGTGTGCCTCTGGTGTTCACGACATCGATCCTCGACGGTACGCATCGTCTGACCAATATACGACTTGCCACATTGACACGGAATCTGGTACACGCCGGCCTTCCTCAAACCGAGGTCATCTTTGGCGCTCCCCACCAGTGCACGAGTTTTATTCGGAGGACAAAACACCGTTCCGACCCGGTGTTTCTTCAAAATGCGGGCGATCTTTCCCGAGAGTGCGCCTGTATATGGGATAAACGCAGTGCCTACCTCCTCCCTCGTGATTTCATCCATATCCACAGGTTGTGCTGTAGTGGTTGGGCGGAGAGCACGTTGAATCTGCCACTCTGAGTACCCATTTTTTCGAAATACAGTTCTCAGATGTTCCAATTCCTGCTGATGATGGCGACATGTTGATCGCCGAAATATTGTGCCCGTTGGACACTGTAGACCGGCAGTACACCCGTGGATATTTTGATTATCAAATACGCCGGGAGAAACTCAAGAATCACATCATACACCTTTACGGGGAGGAGATGTATCGCAGCATGAAGAAATTTGAAAAGTTGCGCCACCGTAGATGTCGTTTGCTAAGTACTCTTGCCTTTCTAAAGAGATGTCGTTCCGAGAACGTTGTTCCAAATTTTGCTAAGGTTATGCATCACATCGATTCTGCAGCAGCTAAGAGAATCAAGAAACGAGCCAGCCTCGCATTGGTACGTGAGAGAGTGCAATTCACCCGCCGGAGCCTTGAGTTTATCTCACAGGAATTACTCAAACTACATTTGCAACTGGCTAGTAATTTCACTTCTTTTTCCTGGGATTGGATTGATGGTGTCACCTGGGTTGCAGCTGATTCCGCCCATAAGAAGGCAACGGGACGTCAAACAGCTAAGTTCTCACGTCTCCTTGACAAACCATCACTGCAGGTTCCGGGCAAGACTGTCATCAATTTGAGTGGCATGGTGTTGAGTGATGATGCGGTCTCGGTTTTGCAGAAAGGTCTCAACTTCGCTCCCACCCCCAAGTTCACTCCGGTCGCAGAAATTGTTAGTGCTGTTGAACAGGTTGCAGCTCGACTTCCGCCTGAATCAGCTGAGGAAATACGTCGTGAAACTTGTCGTGCGTTGACGAAATCCAAGCCGATGAAGTCAAATATCACTAGTAAAGAGAGGGCGGCCATTCGTGATCTGAGGGAGCGCTCTGAAATTGTTGTCTTACCGGCCGACAAAGGCAATGCTACAGTTGTTGTCTCCCATAAGGACTACACTGATAAGATGCAGAGCCTGCTAAATGACGATTCCTACCGGAAGATCAGCGTTGACCCTACAAAGAAGGTGGACAACAAGACGAGGTCGCTTCTCAAGGACGCAGATTTACCGGAGGGTGACGCTAAGAAATTGTTACCCCAAGGTCCGGTACCGCCTAGACTATATGGACTCCCGAAGGTTCACAAAGAGGGGGTACCATTACGCCCCATTGTCAGCAACATCAGGGCACCTACATATTTGTTGGCCAAATACCTGACGGGAATATTAAGTCCTTACGTGGGTAAATGCCCTCATCACATCCGTAATTCCGTGGATTTTGTTAAACGCCTAGATAGCTTCACGTTGGGTGAGTCAGATATCATGGTGAGTTTTGACGTCGTTTCCTTGTTCACGAGGGTACCCCTGCGAGAGTCACTGGAATTGATTAGTCAGAAGTTTGACGAGAAGACCACTGAACTTTTTAGGCATGTCTTGACTTCCACGTATTTTCTTTTTAATGGAGAATACTACGAACAGACGGAGGGAGTCGCCATGGGTAGCCCACTCTCACCGGTGGTAGCGAATTTGTACATGGAGAACTTCGAGGAGGAAGCCCTGTCGTCATCCGAATGGAAACCTACTTGCTTTTTCCGTTACGTGGACGACACTTTCGTCATCTGGCCACATGGTATGGATAAACTCCTTGACTTCCTTACACATCTAAACTCCATACACCCCAACATCAAATTCACTATGGAGACTGAAACGGAGGGTAACCTACCTTTTCTTGACGTCTTGGTCAAGAGAAGGCCTGACGGCACCCTAGGTCATGGGGTGTATCGGAAGACAACGCACACTGATCTGCATTTGCACGCAGACAGCTGCCACCACCCTTCACAGAGGAATGGGGTACTTAAAACTCTAATACATAGGGCGCGCACTATCTCTGACGCAGAGAGTCTACCGCAGGAATTGGAACATCTGAGATCTGTATTTCGAAAAAATGGGTACTCAGAGTGGCAGATTCAACGTGCTCTCCGCCCAACCACTACAGCACAACCTGTGGATATGGATGAAATCACGAGGGAGGAGGTAGGCACTGCGTTTATCCCATATACAGGCGCACTCTCGGGAAAGATCGCCCGCATTTTGAAGAAACACCGGGTCGGAACGGTGTTTCGTCCTCCGAATAAAACTCGTGCACTGGTGGGGAGCGCCAAAGATGACCTCGGTTTGAGGAAGGCCGGCATGTACCAGATTCCGTGTCAATGTGGCAAGTCGTATATTGGTCAGACGATGCGTACCGTCGAGGATCGATGCCGTGAACACCAGAGGCACACTCGACTGATGTATCCGAGCAAGTCGGCGGTCGCTGAACATTGTTTGTCGGAAAATCACGCTATGGAGTATGAACGCACGAGGATTCTGGTACAGACATCGAGATACTGGGACAGCGTTGTTAGAGAGGCCATCGAAATTCGCACCAATGACGACCTCATAAATCGTGACTGTGGCTATAATCTTAGCAAGGCTTGGGAACCAGCGATTGGGTTAATCAAGAGTAAATCGAGCAAATGTATAGTTGTGACGACCACGGCGGACGGAGCCATCACACCGACGTCATCTCAGACGCCGTCGCAATCTGTTCCACCGCGCGACCGTGGCGCGGGGCGCGGACGGCGGAGTGAGCGCGCCGCGGGCGGAGGGTATTTAAATCCTCCGCCGCCGCGACCGAACCCAGTTCCACCTGAGCAGCCATAGTGTACGGATCTCCGTGCCGGCACGTTCACAGGAGCTCAGTCCGTCAGTTCACCTGATGATGGCGACATGTATGATCGCCGAAATATTGTGACCGTTGGACACTGTAGACCGGCAGTACACCCGTGGATATTTTGATTATTATTTTATTAAATCGCCATCAGTGAAGGGGCGCAGGGATTTTGCTAAAAGCAAAGCAATTTTGTAACTCACTCTGAGAGCTGCCTCAGTTGATTTTTCTTCGTCGTCCAGATCTTCTTCGGATAGCTTCCTTTTAAGTTTAATAACTTCCTGTGCACGATCTGGTCCATGACATTTTCCACGTCCGTAGTCTTTCGCGTGGTACGACATATAATGTCGCTGCAAATTAAATTTCGTAAAAGAATTCTGCGTTTTGTGACATACTAAACATTTTTCAACACCATCTTTTTCTGTAAACAGATAAAATTCCTCCCAATGGGGGTTGAACTGCGAAAGCATGGTTGGGGTTACACAACGGTGACTTGACATGATTCTTAACCAGCGAAGTGACTGTTAGAGCTGATCGTAGTACTTTGAACGTTACACAGTCAGCGCGAATTCAATAGGCACGCAGCGGCCCTATTGAAACGTGCGCGCGCATTTCTCCTCCCTCCCCTCCCTCCCTACTCCGCGACCATCCACCTGCTCGCGAGCACGCGCCTGAGCAGACGCGAGTACTCGCGCTCAAAACCAGCCAGTTGTTAAGCCCTGGTCTAACCGATATTGTCACGAGCCCAGAAGAGACACTGCAGGCGGTGTCGTGCTGTTCAGCAAAGGTACTTGAGTCGATCGTCTGCTGCTATAGCCCATCAACGCCATATTTCGCAAACTGTCCTAAGCTATTCAATCGTTCACGTCCCACATTCATTTCTGTTGTATCATGCAGTGTTAACAAAGAAAACTCTACCCAGAGGCATATGGAAACTCTCGATCGTCCTGTGAAGGCCGTCGGCCACTGCATTGTCCATAGTGAGAACTAACGCCTGAAATTTTGTAATCTCGACACAGTCTTGACACTGTGGATCGCGGAATACTGAATTCCCTAACGATTCCAGAAATGGAATAATTGGTCGTATGGCCAAAATCACACCGGAAACCTTTTCACATAAGTCACCTGAGTACAAATGACAATTTCACTAATGCACCACTCTTTTATACCTTGTGTACGTGGTACTTCTGCCATCTGTATATGTGCATGAAACTTGCTGGCAGATTAAGACTGAGTGCCGGTCCGAGACTCGAACTCGGGACCTTTGCCCGCGAAAGGCAAAGGTCCCGAGCTTAAGTCTTGATCCAGTCCACAGTTTTAATCTGCCAGCAAGTTTCATATCAGCGCACACACTGTTGCAGACCGAAAATTTCATTCTGGAAACATGCCCCAGGCTGTGGCTAAGCAATGTCTTCGCAATATCCTTTCTTCCAGGAGTGCTATTTCTGCAAGGATCGCAGGAGTACTTCTGTGAAGTTTGGTAGATAGGAGACGAGGTGCTGGTGGAAGTAAAGCTGTGAGGACGGGGCGTGAGTCGTGCTTGGGTAGCTCAGTTGGTAGAGCACTTGCCTGCGAAAGGCAGAGGTTCCGAGGTCGGGTCTCGGTCCAGCATACAGTTTTAATCTGCCAGCAAGTTCCATATCAGCGCACACTCCCCTGCAGAGTGAAGATCTCGTTCAGTATATGTGGATATTGCTATCCTATGAATTCTGTCATCTCGTTGTGTTAGACCCATCTATCTTGCATACTGCCGGCTAGTGTGGCCGAGCGGTTCTAGGCGCTTCAGTCTGGAATTGCGGACCGATACGGTCGCAGGTTCGAATCCTGCCTAGGGCATGGACGTGTGTGATGTCCTTAGGTTAGTTAGGTTTAAGTAGTTCTAAGTTCTAGGGGACTGATGATCTCAGATGTTAAGTCCCATAGTGCTGAGAGCCATTTGAACCATTTTTTTATCTTGCATACTGGTAGTCCAGGTGTAAGAAAACCTTAATTACTATAAGCGTTTTGCTTTGGTGCAGTATAAGGTAATACATCAGTTTACCAAGTAAATAAACGCAAGACTGACTGGGTACAATATAACATTTCGTGTTTCTTGTTCCGCAGCGGAGTCTCCTCGACCTCCTGGCATCTATGGATACTGCGGGCCGTCATTACCTCATATAATTATTTTACACACGCTTTAACACAAGGCAAATGCCCTATTTGTTGTTTGGCCTGTCCGCTCGACAACACTTTTTAATTCATTCTCCTATATGAATGATTCTCACTAGGATCAAAATTACGCATTTAGAGTCGTCAGAGGCGGTCCGTTACAACGTACAATTTAAGATGCTCTCAAACCATGGATGAAACTCAAATTTTATACATTAATAAAATAAGGTCTGAGGTAAAAGAAACGGTAAAAGATAGGAAAAGTTCTATCACCGACAGGGGTTCGATGCTTGGACGTTTGGTTTTCTGGTACGGCACTTACTAAGCTGCCGAGGCAAACATATAATGACTATACAACTTTTCAAAACCGGGATAAAATGATGGTTTAATTAAATTCAAATAACGTTGTGATTCTATTCATCAGCAGCGTGGATAGTAGCTTGCAAACAACGTTGTTTCATATGTGGATATTCGCCTTCAGTCTCACACACATAGATTTGGGGATATCGCCAAAATTGCCATTCCGCAATTATTTAGAGTTTCCGTGTGCGAGCGGCTCGTAGTCCTCTGAAGCTTATACATTTCAATTACACATCCGAATATATTGTTAGCGCTCTAATCCGGGTTTCGCCCTGTAATTGGTGTAGGGGGTGGTTATCGCCGAGGAACACGTAGCTGCCTTACCGTAAATACAGTCTGGGTGAAAAAAAGACCAGCGTATGAAAGCGCAATAACGCAAGTTGGCAGACACTGCCGTTACTGCCCCATGTACGGCAAACAGAGATTAGAAGCTGATTTGCAATGCAAAGCTACTAACTTCAGCGGTCGTTTATGATGGTGCAGAATACCGATTGTGCGCTGCCTGACTTTTATCGCAGTTTCTGGGCATTAATCACGTCACGTCGCAAACCATTAACATTAAAAATACACTGAAGTTTTTCTTACGTAACGCACTAGCGTTGCCCAAAAAGAAATATCTCTGAATTGTTTTCCTTAGAATACCGAAGTTCTCCATCCTAGACAAAGGGCGTTTTAAATTAAATTGTCAATGTGTGCGTCAGCAATTCATCCTACAAGTAAGTAAACTAACTTTTAACAGTTCTGTTTCTTAATCACACTAAACTAGTTTAATTCTTGCGAACCGCACTAGATACTTAAACTGCCTCTGAAAACCAAGTCAGCATTTTGCAGTGGATTTACTGCCGCAGAATCAACTGCTCTACACATGACGTAAGCACCTAGTAGGAAAAGCTATGTACTATACGTATCGTCCGTAAACGAGTGCAGACAGCGAACTCGTCATTAATCAATTATATAGGTAACCAGTATCAACATAACATCGTGTTCTAACGAGACGAAAGTAACATATGGAAGAAGTAAATTACGTAAACATCACTCATGGATTAGCCTTATCATTGTTCCGAGTGGTCGACTGCCACCTCCTATGCAGTAACGAGAGCGATCTATGATCGTGGAACATGTGAGCACATTGTCGCCAACACTCTAGCCGTTATTGCACGCAGTCCTGAAGATGACGCTGCTTTTTTTATTAAAATATCTCCTGATTTGGCTTCACAAGCGATGAGAGGGTGAGAGCTCCCCGCCTCATAAGAAGTTTGAGGAGATATCGGGATTCGAACCCGGGCTTTTCCGCAACCAAGGTAGCAACGATAATCGTTTCCTCTCTCTCTCTCTCTCTCCCTGTCTGTCTCTCCCCCTCCCTCTCCTGTTTTTTACCGTCAACCTTCCTCACTGTTTCTTCGTCGTTTATCGTCAACGGTTCTATGAAGATATCGCATGACTTCTTTCAAATTTCACGTATACTAACTTCACCTACCTTTTTAATTATTGGAGAGGGTTTCCAGTCCCCTGACGAACACACTGAGCTACCGAACCATTCGGGTACTGAGGCGTTGTACACCGAAGCACCAAAGAAAATGGTATAGGCATGCGTATATTTAAATACAAAGGTACACTATGTGATCAAAAGTATTCGGACATCTGGATGAAAATGGCTTATAAGTTCGTGGCGCCCTCCATCGGTAATGCTGGTATTCAATATTATGTTGGCCCACCCTTAGCCTTGATGACAGGTTCCACTCTCGCAGGCATAAGTTCAGTCAGGTGCTGGAAGGTTTCTTGGGGAATGGCAGCCCATTCTTCACGGAATGCTGCACTGAGGAGAGGTATCGATGTCGGTCGGTGAGGCCTGGCACGAAGTCCGGTTTCCGAAACATCTCAGAGGTGTTCATGTCAGGACTCTCTGCAGGCCAGTCCATTACAGGGATGTAATTGTCGTGTAACCACTCCGCCACAAGTCCTGCATAATGAACAGGTGCTCGATCGTGTTGAAAGATGCAATCGCCATCCCTGAGAGAGCAAGAAGGTGCTTAAAACATTAATGTAGGCCTGTGCTGTGATAGCGCCACGCAAAACAACAAGGGGTGCAAGCCCCCTCCATGAGAAACACGACCACACCATAACACCACTGCCTCCGAATTTTATTCTGTTGGCACTAGACGCGCTGGCAGATGACGTTCGCCGGCCGGGGTGGCCGAGGGGTTCTAGCCGCTACAGTCTGGAACCGCGTGACCGCTACGGTCGCGGATTCGAATCCTGCCTCGGGCATGGATGTGTGTGATGTCCTTAGGTTAGTTAGGTTTAAGTAGTTCCAAGTTCTAGGGGACTGATGACCTCAGAAGTTAAGTCCCATAGTGATCAGAGCCATTTGAACCGTTATTTAGATGACGTTCACCAGGCATTCGGCACACCCACATCCTGCCATCGGATCGCCACATTGTGTACCGTGATTCGTCTTTCCACACAACGTTTTTCCACTGTTCAGTCGTCCAATGTTTACACTCCTTTGGCATTTACCGGCGTGATGTGACTTATGAGCAGCCGCTCGACCATGAAATCCAAGTTTTCTCACTTCCCGCCTGTCATAGTACGTGCAATGAATCCTGACGCAGTTTGGAATTCCAGTGTGATGGTCCGGATAGATGTCTGCCTATTACACATTACGACCCTCTTCAACTGTCGGCGGTCTCTGTCAGACAACAGATGAGGTTGTTCTCTACTCTCTTGGGCTGTGGATGCGCCTTCACGTTTCCACTTCACTATCAAATCGGAAACAGTGGACGTAGGGATGCTTAGGAGTGTGAAAATGTCGCGTACAGACGTATGACACAAGTGACACCCAAAAACCTGGCCACGTTCGAAGAACGTGAGTTCCGCGGATCGCCCTATTCTGCTGCCTCACGATGTCTAATCACTACTGAGATCGATAATTTGGAGTACCTGGCAGTAGGTGGCTGCATGTATCTAGCATGAAAAACGTATGTTTTTGGGGGTGTTCGGATACTTTTGATCCCATAGTGTATCTAAACAGGCTGAATACGGCGCTGCAGGCGGCAACACCAGTGCAAGACAACAAGAGTTTGAACGTAGTGTTATAGTCGGCGCACGAGCGATGGTACACAGCATCTCCGAGGTAGCGATGAAATGGGAATTTTCACGTACGACCTTTTCACGATTGTACCGTGAGTATTAGGAATCCGTTAAAACATCAAATCTCCGACATCACTGCAGCCAGAAAAACATCTTGCAAGAGCGGGACGACACAAATACGCCTCGCCTGGGCACGTCAACACCGACATTGGACTGTTGATGAGTGGAAACATGTTGCCTTATAGGACGAGTCTCGTTTCAAATTGTATCGAACGGGCAGACGTGTACAGGAATGGAGACAACCTCATGAACCCATGGACTTTGCATGTCAGCATGTACCAGTTTCTTTGGCTCTTCAGTGTATTTGGAAGAAGTATTGCTTAATCCACAATCAGGTGCGACGACAAACAAAGCACAGAAGAATCTGATGAAAATAGGAACTGAGAGACAGCAGTAGAAAGAAGAAATTAGACCTACTAGATATTTTTAAAATTGTAACAAATAAGAACTGACGGACAACAGAAGAAATAAGGTGTACTAGATGTTAAAACCGAACGAAGTCGCGTAGTATTTAAGACAGATTCATATTTGGAACGAATGTAATTAACATCATTCAGATCCAGGTTTTCAAATGTTTTTCCTACGTCAGGGGAGCTGAAACCGTCGGTCGCGATCGACCGGTCGACCGCCAAGCTTTATGATTTGATGTGGTTCTCCTAAGGCTTTGTCCGGAATCTATTTAAATGAGCTGTTTTTGTAAAATACCAGTCTGTTGACAACGAGTAATTTGCACGGTGTCAGTAAGCGGTAAATCTGACAACACTGTCTCGCCCCTTCCTCTCCATTTGTATTTCACAGCCTTTAACGCTGGCGCCGAGCACCAATGTTTTGATGAAAAATGAGTGCAGCTACATACCACTTGTATGGTTGTTGTTGTTGTGGTCTTCAGTCCTGAGACTGGTTTGATGCAGCTCTCCATGCTACTCTATCCTGTGCAAGCTTCTTCATCTCCCAGTACCTACTGCAACCTACATCCTTCTGAATCTGCTTAGTGTATTGATCTCTTGGTCTCCCTCTACGATTTTTACCCTCCACGCTGCCCTCCAATGCTAAATTTGTGATCCCTTGATGCCTCAAAACATGTCCTACCAACCGATCCCTTCTTCTAGTCAAGTTGTGCCACAAACTTCTCTTCTCCCCAATCCTATTCAATACCTCCTCATTAGTTACGTGATCTACCCACCTTATCTTCAGCATTTTTCTGTAGCACCACATTTCGAAAGCTTCTATTCTCTTCTTGTCCAAACTGGTTATCGTCCATCATAGCGTGTAGGCTTTCACGGCCGGCGTCTTCAGTAATTAAAACTTCTGGGCTAAGAGGCCGTGGTCCAATAGTAGAAATACTTCTCCCTGACGTTTCGTTGCCAGCTGCGGGCAACATCATCTGAGGTGAGTCTACGACTGGCTTCTAGGCCGTGGAGGTCCTGTTTATATAGAGCGCGTAGAGGGAGCCACCACTCGTCACGTGTTGTCAACAGTAAAACTATCTCTGGCTGGCGTCATTACTCTCGACTCTGTACCAAAGATGTGACAATCGATTACCTTCGATCGAGAGTAATGACGCCAGACAGAGATAGTTTTACTGTTGACAACACGTGACGAGTGGTGGCTCCCTCTACGCGCTCTATATAAACAGGACCTCCACGGCCTAGCAGCCAGTCGTAGACTCACCTCAGATGATGTTGCCCGCAGCTGGCAACGAAACGTCAGGGAGAAGTATTTCTACTATTGGACCACGGCCTCTTAGCCCGGAAGTTTTAATTACTGGTTATCGTCCATGTTTCACTTCCATACATGGCTAAACTCCACACAAATACTTTCAGAAACGACTTCCTGACACTTAAATCTATATCTCTTCTTCAGAAACGCTTTCCTTGCCTATGCCAGTCTACATTTTATATCCTCTCTACTTCGACCATCAGCAGTTATTTTACTCCCTAAATAGCAAAACTCCTTTACTACTTTAAGTGTCTCATTTCCTAATCTAATCCCCTCAGCATCACCCGATTTAATTTGACGACATTCCACTATCCTCTTTTTGCTTTTGTTGATGTTCATCTTATATCCTCCTTTCAAGACACTGTCCATTCCGTTCAACTGCTCTTCCAAGTCCTTTGCTGTCTCTTACAGAATTACAATGTCATCGGCGAACCTCAAAGTTTTTACTTCTTCTCCATGAATTTTAATACCTACTCCGAATTTTTCGTTTCCTTTACTGCTTGCTCAATATACAGATTGAATAACATTGGGGAGAGGCTACAACCCAGTCTCATTCCTTTCCTAACCACTGCTTCCCTTTCATGCCCCTCGACTCATAACTGCCATCTGGTTTCTGTACAAATTGTAAATAGCCTTTCCCTCCCTGTATTTTACCCCTGCCACCTTCAGAATTTGAAAGAGAGTATTCCAGTGAACGTTGTCAAAAGCTTTCTCTAAGTCTACAAATGCTGGGAACGTAGGTTTGCCTTTTCTTAATCTTTCTTCTAAGATAAGTCGTAAGGTTAGTATTGCCTCACGTGTTATAACATTTCTACGGAATCCAAACTGATCTTCCCCGAGGTCCGCTTCTACCAGTTTTTGCATTCGTCTGTAAAGAATTCGCGTTAGTATTTTGCAGCTGTGACTTATTAAACTGATAGTTCGGTAATTTTCACATCTGTCAACACCTGCTTTCTTTGCTATTGGAATTATTATATTCTTCTTGAAGTCTGTGGGTATTTCGCCTGTCTCATACATCTTGCTCATCAGATGGTAGAGTTTTGTCATGACTGGCTCTCCCAAGGCCATCAGTAGTTCTAATGGGATGTTGTCTACTCCCGGGGCCTTGTTTCGACTCAGGTCTTTCAGTGCTCTGTCAAACTCTTCACGCAGTATCTTATCTCCCATTTCATCTACATCCTCTTCCATTTCCATAACACTGTGCTCAAGTACATCGCCCTTGTATAAACCCTCTATATACTCCTTCCACCTTTCTGCCTTCCCTTCTTTGCTTAGAACTGGGTTGCCATCTGAGCTCTTGATATTCATACAAGTGGTTCTGTTCTCTCCAAAGGTCTCTTTAATTTTCCTGTAGGCAGTATCTATCTTACCCCTAGTGAGACTAGCCTCTACATCCTTACATTTGTCCTCTAGCCATCCCTGCTTAGCCATTTTGCACTTTCTGTCGATCTCATTTTTGAGACGTTTGTATTCCCTTTTGCCTGCTTCATTTACTGCATTTTTATATTTTCTCCTTTCATCAATTAAATTCAATATTTCTTCTGTTACCCAAGGATTTCTTTTAGCCCTTGTCTTTTTACCTACTTGATCCTCTGCTGCCTTCACTACTTCATCCCTCAGAGCTACCCATTCTTCTTCTACTGTATTTCTTTCCCCCATTCCTGTCAATTGTTCCCTTATGCTCTCCCTGAAACTCTCTACAACCTCTGGTTCTTTCAGTTTATCCAGGTCCCATCTCCTTAAATTCCCACCTTTTTGCAGTTTTTTCAGTTTTAATCTACAGTTCATAACCAATAGATTGTGGTCAGAGTCCACATCTGCCTCTTGGAAATGTCTTACAATTTAAAACCTGGTTCCTAAATCTCTGTCTTATCATTATATAATCTATCTGATACCTATTAGTATCCCCAGGATTCTTCCAGGTATACAACCTTCTTTTATGATTCTTGAACCAAGTGTTAGCTATGATTAAGTTATGCACTGTGCAAAATTCTACAAGGCGGCTTTCTCTTTCATTTCTTCCCCCCAATCCATATTCACCTACTATGTTTCCTTCTCTCCCTTTTCCTACTGACGAATTCCAGTCGCCCATGACTATTAAATTTTCGTCTCCCTTCACTACCTGAATAATTTATTTATCTCGTCATACATTTCATCAATTTCTTCATCATCGGCAGAGCTAGTTGGCATATAAACTTGTACTACTGTAGTAGGCATGGGCTTTGTGTCTATCTTGGTCACAATAATGCGTTCACTATGCTGTTTGTAGTAGCTAACCCGCACTCCTATTTTTTTATTCATTATTAAGCCTACTCCTGCATTACCCCTATTTGATTTTGTATTTATAACCCTGTAATCACCTGACCAAAAGTCTTGTTCCTCCTGCCACCGAACTTCACTAATTCCCACTATATCTAACTTTAAGCTATCCATTTCCCTTTTTAAATTTTCTAACATACCTGCCCGATTAAGGGATCTGACATTCCACTCTCCGATCCGTAGAATGCCAGTTTTGTTTCTCCTGATAACGACATCCTCTTGAGTAGTCCCCACCCGGAGATCCGAATGGGGGACTATTTTACCTCCGGAATATTTTACCCAAGAGGACGCCATCATCATTTAACCATACAGTAAAGCTGCATGTCCTCGGGAAAAATTACGGCTGTAGTTTCCCCTTGCTTTCAGCCGTTCGCAGTACCAGCACAGCAAGGCCGTTTTGGTTAATGTTACAAGGCCAGATCAGTCAATCATCCAGATTGTTGCCCCTGCAACTACGGAAAAGGCTGCTGCCCCTCTTCAGGAACCACATGTTTGTCTGGCTTCTCAACAGATACCCCTCCGTTGTGGTTGCACCTACGGTACGGCCATCTGTATCGCTGAGGCACGCAAGCCTCCCCACCAACGGCAAGGTCCATGGTTCATGGGGGAAGACTTGTATGGTAAGTGGGAAGAATAGAACCAGTTTCCGGATTTCAAGGCAATGAAACCGTTTTCAGCTTTCACTGCTCAACCTTCCCAAAAAAAAGTGAATGTGGAAGGTATCTCAAGTAACGTGAGCACTCTTTTCTCTTATTGCGGGACTGAACTTGGAAAAGGAAATAGTTCTATTTCAAAATGAGTTTTCCTTAAAGTCAGAATAAATGGGAATAACTTTTGGAAATTAGGGAAATTAGTGAGTCTAGATACCTACCCTAATGTCGTGGCATGGTATGTTTTGACAGAGTGCTGAAAGACCTGAGTCGAAACAAGTCCCAGGGAGTAGACATCATTCCATTAGAACTACTGACGGCCGTGGGAGAGCCAGTCATGACAAAACTCTACCATCTGGTGAGCAAGATGTATGAGACAGGCGAAATACCCTCAGTCTTCAAGAAGAATATCATAATTCCAATCCCAAAGAAAGCAGATGTTGACAGATGTGAAAATTACCGAACTATCAGTTTAATAAGTCACAGCTGCAAAATACTAACGCAAATTCTTTATAGACGAATGGAAAAACTGGTAGAAGTCGACCTCGGGGAAAAACAGTTTGGATTCCGTAGAAATGTTGGAACACATGAGGCAATACTGACCTTACGCCTTATCTTAGAAGAAAGATTAAGACATCTTAATTCTGTCAGACACAGCAAAGGACTTGGAAGAGCAGTTGAACGGAATGGACAGTGTCTTCAAAGGAGGATATAAGATGAACATCAACAAAAGCAAAGCGAGGATCATGGAATGTAGTCGGGTAAAGCTGCGGGAATTAGATTAGGAAATGAGACACTTAAAGTAGTAAAGGAGTTTTGCTATTTGGGGAGCAAAATAACTAATGATGGTCGAAGTAGAGACGATATAAAATGTAGACTGGCAATGGCAAGGAAAGCGTTTCTGAAGAAGAGAAATTTGTTAACATCGAGTATAGATTTAAGTGTCAGGAAGTCGTTTCTGAAAGTATTTGTATGGAGTGTAGCCATGTATGGAAGTGAAAAATGGACGATAAGTAGTTTGGACAAGAAGAGAATAGAAGCTTTCGAAATGTGGTGCTACAGAAGAATGCTGAAGATTAGATGGGTAGATCGCGTAACTAATGAGGAGGCATTGAATACAATAGGGGAGAAGAGGAGTTTGTGGCACAACTTGACAAGAAGAAGGGACCGGTTGGTAGGGCATGTTCTGAGGCATCAAGGCATCACAAAGTTACCCTTGGAGGGCAGTGTGAAGGGTAAAAATCGTATAGGGAGACCAAGAGATGAATACATTAAGCAGATTCAGAAGGATGTAAGTTGCAGTAACAACTGGGAGATGAAGAAGCTTGCACAGGATAGAGTAGCATGGAAAGCTGCATCAAACCAGTCTCTGGACTGAAGACCACAACAACAAACAACATGTTTGATCGTTTTCCTTGGATAGACTTACTTATATGAGACAGCTAGTGAAGCCCAAGTGTAGAAATAAACTAACTGATCTTTATGTTCCAGTCATTATAAGGTTCACTCTCAAAAATTATTCACCAGATTATAATAAAATTGCTAATGATTCGGAAGACCACTAAGATTTTTTCAACACTTTTGATTGTGTATATTTTAATTTTTTCCCACATGTGTAATATCTTGAAAACTGAGTAGTAGGCCTACAACGTTTGATGGAGAGAAAATTTTTGTGTAAATAAAATGCTTCATTTTGGTTCCGTTATTGTTTCGTGCTTAGAGCTTTATGAATTTTTAAGTCAATAGATCTCTAAGTCGTATAAACGTCATGTACTAGATCTTAAAAAGGTTGAGCACCCCTGCTCTACATTAATGTTGGGATAAATTCTTAAAGAAGAGCATGGCCTATTTCTTTGTCTCAGTCTAGTACAAACTAGTGTATCGCCTCTAACGATACCGGTGACGTTGACGATAAGTTAAACATGGCTCTTTCTCCTTTATCCCACTGGATTGATCTACTATAGGAAACGAAAACTGTCTGCAGAAAAAAAAAAAAGTTGTCGTAAGATCCTATGGGACCAAACTACTGAGGTCATCGGTCCCTAAGCTTACACACAACTTAATCTAATTTAAACTAAATTACGCTATGGACAACACCCACACACATCCACATACACCCATGCCCAAGGGAGGACTCGAATCTCTGACGGGGCGGAGCCGAAACTGTCTGCTATCTGGAGGACGGACTGAAGAAGAGATAAGTAGTAAATTGTCACATATCTTTTGTAACAATTGTGATACTAAATGTGACACTTCTGTCACTAAATGTTAACTGGGTTTTCTCTTTTGATGCTGTCAATTGTCAGGATGAGCATTCTAAAGCATTCTGTCAGGGTGAAAATATTAAATAAATTAACTTTTCTCTCTTAACAACATGTGGGCAGGGTGGGTTCTTCCTTGGCTCGGGTATGAGGTCGAATGAAACATCATTTTTACATAAGATAACTTTTATTGAAGATTTGTACAACTGTATCTTACGGGATGTTCTGGTTCGGAGAGCGGCAGCTGTGTCGTTTGTGAAGTCTTTTGCTGCGGCAGCGGCGGCGGCGGCGTCTGATTACGCGTAGCGGTGTGTATCTCGTGTCGCCGTCTCGCCCAGTTGACTGGAGATGCGCAGCGCGAGGTGGCCCGTTTAATTATTGCGAGCGAAGTCGTGCATTGGATGGTAATGCCTTGGATGTGGCGTCCCAGTGTTTCTCTTCTCTAAGCGGCCGCGGGTGTTGTGCGTCGGCCACCGGAGCGGTGCGGCGGGGGAAGGCCAGTGTCCCGGACTCGAACCACGGACTCCCGCTTGCCAGTCTTCGGCTGTCAGGTCTTCATTCCAGCTCACAGGTGACTGCTGAGGTGAGGCCGTCTCCTTCCCGTCCTCACGAGTCACCCAGGTACATAAAAATCAGACTTCAAATACATTTTAACTTCTGTCTTCTGGCGCCGCGGCTGCTGCTTGCTATTCCATTACAGCGGCGGACTTGCTTCGTCTGTGCATGATGCAGACTCTTCTTGCATGACGGTCTTCAGCACCGAAACTGACTGAAAACTATGGCTACTGTTCTTTTCTTCCTTCGTCTCTCGTCTTCGTCTTCGTCTCCGTCCCCGTCTCCGTCTTCGTCTTCGTCTTCGACTCCGTCTTCGTCTCCGTCTCCGACTCCATCTTCGTCTTCGTCTCCGTCTCCGTCTCCGACTCCGTCTCCGTCTTCGTCCGTCTGGCCCACTGCGTCTCGCGTATTTATTCACTTCAATTTACTGGAGGTGAACGACTTCACGGTCATTGCCTCTTCTGTCACGTTGAGAAACTCCTCGAAGAATCTTCTTAACGTCGGTCATTGGCTCTTGGAATGTAGGCGAGGGCCTTTGATCACACATGACGACTGAGAAACACGTGAGCCAGTCATTACCTCTTCTGTCACGTTGAAAAGCTTCTCGAAGAATCTTCTTAACGTCGGTCATTGGCTCTTGGAATGTAGGCGAGGGCCTTTGCTCACATGTGACAACTGAGAAACACGTGACCCGGTCTGGCGATGCCCTGACGGCTGAATCGACAGCGCCCGCTTATGTGGAACTTGCTGACTTCACGGTCATTGTCTCTTCTGTTCTGCTGTTTTGCCCGCTGTTTGCCAGTATGTAACTCTCTAAACTAAACCAAGTTTTTCATTTATATTCTAATTTCTAGTTCACTTTGATTTCACTAATTTATTTACTTAAGTACCACTCAACACTTCAACATAATTGCTCTGCTAAAGTGGCAGATCAAAATGAGGTGAAAGAAGTGGTTTTTAAAACAGTACATTACAGAAGACGCTGGTTGGATATCAAATACGGATCGTGGAAGCACAAGAAGTGTAAACCGGTATGGCAGTGCAGACGTGTCAAAGTTTTTTATGTGAAGTACGAAATGACGAAGAATAAATTACAGATTGTTTTAAACATTTATTGTGAGACTCAGTTGTAATTTGTGACGCATGAGGTTTCGGTTACTTAAGGACGATGCTGAAGAACACGCCATGGATGCATCTATGACAGTATTACGGAGACAGTTTCTACCATCACATTCATGTACTTTTAACTGATGAAATTATCAAGATAACCTAAAAATCATTTATGTCTCATATGTTTCCTGCCCACAGAAAATGTATAATGCAGTTAGATGAAAAAGGGTTCAAATGGCTCTGAGCACTATGGGACTTAACTTCTGTGGTCATCAGTCCCCTAGAACTTAGAACTACGTAAACCTAACTAACCTAAGGACATCACAAACATCCATGCCCGAGGCAGGATTCGAACCTGCGACTGTAGCAGTCACGCGGTTCCAGACTGTAGCGCCTAGAACCGCACAGCCACTAGGGCCGGCAGTTAGATGAAACATGTATCAGTAAATGGAGGGGTAAATATCAGTTGCAAAAGACAAATGAAAGTTATTTTTGTGTAAAAGACGTACAGGATTAGAAGTATTTACACTACTTCAGAAAAAAATTGAAGCAGCTGGAAGACAGGGTTGGATGTCAATGTAATGTCAAACAAGTATCCAAAGTTGTTGGGAGTCCAAACGATGATAGCTGCATTTCAATAGAGGTAGAGTGTTCATCATTGTGCATTAGTTATTTTCGTATTTAGTATTGTTATCAAACCTTGTAGGGTACATAAAGAACGTGAACAGCGTCACATGTTGAGTGATTACTACGAAGTACACGAACATTCTGCATACTTACGTGAAATGCGTTATTAGTTGTAAGATGGCAAGAACTATGCCCCTTAGATGATCACCTAACTCATGTTGAGCGAACACCAGGGCTGAACAAAAATAACTGAAAAGGCACAATGCATCTTGTAGAGGGTACAGTATGGATGTATTGGAATAATTAATGTCAGGTGATGGTTTTAAAGTAATTCACACAACATGAAAAACTTTGTGGAAACGCGTCAATTTACTGGAGGCTAGTTTATCCCAGGGAAGTATACGGAGTGACCGTGGCCGGCCAGCAGGGGAGCAGCGAAGGGAAGCGACAATAGGCAGCTTAGGGCGGCTCAAGCTCTGAGAAAGCGGTAACGGGGCACGGCCTCCGGCTGCCTTAAGATGAGTGACAGTGAGTCAGTGGTTGAGCCTCTGCTGGTGTACCGGGAAGCAGACAGAGAACTTGTACGCCTGTTGATAAATGTCCGTCATCCCGTTTTCAGTGAAACATGCGAGAAAGCCGCGCAAAGCTGCGGTGGAGCGGTCAACAGAGGCCAAAATATGCGTGTTCGTGACTAGAGCAACTTTACACTGAATTCACGGTCCGCAGAGCCTGAAGTAATTCAGGTGAAGAGCGACAGAATGAAATACGCCGGCCTCTGATGGGAACATAGGACCAAGGAATTAGAAGTACTCTCCTGGGAGTCAGAATCCCGAAAAATTGGTGTTTGTGCAGACGCTAACCTTGATGGGTTGCCTGGGAGGAGCTAAATAGCAGAAGTTGAGAGGAAGGGAAATTTTGTGGGAATTTGTTCACTTCCCAAAGCACACATTTGTCAGCACTAGGAAGCGACGCATAATTAACGCGACTTGCGCTGCAATTGGCCTAAGCAATTTTGCTGGAGGGGAAACTGAGGCGAAGAGCGGACTGTGAGAAGTCTCCCTAGGGTCTTCCATTCCCAGTTTGCCTAGGGAGTGGACATGGCGTTCTTTACTCAGCTTGCCTGGGAAAGAGTGAGCATCTCTGCAGTTTAGGACTTAGCAAATGGAACGATTGAGCTTAGAGATAGGAAGTTTTTGGTTCAGCTATATACTGAGCTAGATAGCTAGGAGTGAATAGACGAGCGCAGCCTTGCAGCACCACGAGGTCGGCCAACGTCTGCACGACGATGCCTCTCCGCCACGCTGTATTCGGTGATATTGCGCCCTCTCTGGCCACTGATTAATTTGTTGGATCACATTGGCAAAGTTTCCATGAGGGTTTTTATGGGCCGTGTATTGTAGAATTCTTCTCGCAAGTCGCATTATGCCTGGGTCAGTCGATAGGAATTACTTTTGAGGTATCGCGCTTTACTCCATGCGAACGCAATTTATTACCACTGCCTGTTAGGAGAGTCATGTAATGTGATGATTGAAGGTCATGAGTAAAAAATAAACCTGTGCTAATCGAATGCATCTGTTTTCAATCAAGTAGTTGAAATCCCAAGTCACTTTTCTTAATTAATTTTATGGTCAACATTTGCATCTGGTGTTCAATAGCTGAATATAACATCAATGTGCACCCCTTTTGATTAAAAGGGATCAATTATGAATCAATTAACGTCAACACTGCCACCGCAGTTCAATCAGGAGTCACAGGGCCATGTGGCCATATTACTTTCTTTGCATTATCCGACATTGCGGCAGTTTTGCACTCTCTGTTGATCTGTCAGTCAATTACCTGGGGTGAAAACACACCAAACCCAGATAAGTGATGGGTGGGGTTTTACGTAGTACCTGAGAAAGGCCAGCCGAAGTGGCCCTGCAGTTAATGGCGCTGCAGTCTGGAACCGCAAGACCGCTACGGTCGCAGGTTCGAATCCTGCCTTGGGCATGGATGTTTGTGATGTCCTTAGGTTAGTTAGGCTTAACTAGTTCTAAGTTCTAGGGGACTAATGACCTCAGCAGTTGAGTCCCATAGTGTTCAGAGCCATTTGAACCATTTTTGAACCTGAGAAAGTTTCAAAGGAAAAACATTTTGCCTCTTCTTCAGGCCAGCTGGTGAAATTGTGCCATATGAAAATTTGTGGGGCATTCGGCTGTGACAGTCTCCCGATTTTGGATTGAATGGGAACATGCGGACAGGTATATTAATCGTAATTGTAAAATGTAAATTTTTACGGCTGGAAATGTCACAATTAATAAAATATTCCGGGCTATTATGCCGTCGTGGAATGGCGTTCGCATTTAAACCCAAAATTTTGTCGCCATCTGCGGAGGGAATTTTCAAGGTGTAACGTAGCTTCTTTGAGTGTCCGATGCACATCCTGGCTCGCTACTGGCTGCATCAAAAGTCCGTTTACACGTGCTTACAAGCAGTAGCGTGACATCACTTGTTTTTAATGCAAGAACGCAACTGGCTGTTGTCAATTTCTGTCGTCCGCGTTTTCTGTCACCCCATGATGGAAGACTTGCACAGATTTTCAACTCACTGATCCTAATGTCATTCAGTTTCACACCCTCTTCCTTCCTACCGAAATTTCTGGGCTGTTGTACAATCTCTGTGGTCTCTCTGTATAGCCTTTCGTGGTATCCGCTTGTGGCGGCCATTGAGTCCTGTCAAAATGAATGTGGTGGTCTCTTGACTGCAAAACATTTTCCACAACAGCTCACCTCTCAATGTCCTCCCTTCTGCAGTTGCCCTTAGCCTCTTCTAGTCGTCTTTCAACTGTTCTTTTTGCAGTAGTTGCTAGGATCCTTAACCAGTGATCTCGTATCTTCCAGCTGGATTTGTAGATTACGTTTCTTCAAGATTTTCCCTGGTCGGTGACGTTCTTATTGAAAGGTAGGAATACTTTCGATTTCACAGGTGCTTGTGCATCGCTACGATTTCTGCGCTGTGGTCTCAACACTATTTTTATCTCAGCGGACGGATCATCGTTCTTGAGCAACGCTTTGGTGAAATTCTTTTATTTCACGTCAAGCACGTCTGCTTCGCAGATATTCCTAGCTCTATCCGCCAACATTTTTATGGCGCCTAGCTTCTGTTGTGGGTAGTGGTTCGAATCCCGCTTTAGGTAACCGTGTGTGTGCATACGTTTTGAGTAAACTGTGTGCCCTGAGTTACCATTTTCTTTCCTAAAGACTGGTGCATCAAGAAAATTCACTCTTCCACTTACGTCCTTCTCCATGGTAAACTGATTAACCCGAAGATTAAGTTTAGCGAAGAGGATGTTACCGATTGCATAGGAAAAAATCTTGAAAAACGGAACATCTCGGTAATCTACAAATCCACCCGGAAGATACAAGATTATCTAAAATTGACCAAGGATGTTACCAAACCGTAGAAGAAAGCGGAAATTTATAGAATTCCGTGTAGATTTAAGGACGTATACATGGATACTACAAATAAGAACTGTCAAAAAACGGCTAGAGGAGCACAAGGACAGTTGTAGAATGGATGAGAGTGACAGAGGAGCTGCTGAGGAACATGATTTGCAGCCAGGAGACCGCCACAGTCATTTTGATAAGACGAAAGTATTTGCAGCCGCAAGGGGATACCCCGAAAGGCTACACAGAGAAGCCATACAGATTGTACAATACCCCAGCAATTTCGGTAGGAAGGAAGAGAGAGTGAAATTGCATGAGATATGAACCCCTGTGTTGAAGATGATGTGTACCAATCTTCCATCATGGGGTGTTAGCAACAGCAGAAGACAGCTATCGACAACGACCAATTGCGGTTTGGTATTCAACACATGTGACTTCATGTCACTGGGCAGAAGCACGTGGAAACTTATTTCTTATGCAGTCAGTCGTGAACCAGGGTGTAAACCTGACAGTCAAAGAAGCTACGATACCCCTTAAAATGTCCTCCACAGATAGCGACGATACATTGGGTTTGTATGTGAAATCCATTCGCCCATGACATAATAGCCCGGAACACTCGTCGTCAAATTTCCGACCGACAACGTCTGATCATCACAAGTGAGGCTCGCCGAATTCTGCACAGAACACACCGTAACCCATTCCCGTCTGCGCCTGCCATTCGAGAATAAGTAATGGGCTTTCTGCAACCGTCAGTGTCATCCCGCACCATTGGTCGAAGACTAGAGAAAGAACTTTACGTGTAGCCGGCTCGTAACACCACACCACAAATGGCTGCGTCTGGAGTGATGCCGCGACCGGGAAACATGGAATAATGATGAATGGCGTCCCATTGCGTTAAGTGATGAATCGCGGTTTCTGCTCTAGTTCGGATGACCATCGTCGGCAAGTATGGCGGCGACCATTTAAGAGGTCCCTTTCGTCGATTGTTTTGGAGATGCGCCGCAGTTTTACTCTTGGCGCCACGGCGTGAGGAGCCTCTGGGCATGGCTTAAAGTCATGGCTGGCATACACTGCGGAAACACTGATGGAACAACGGTGTGTCACGACCGGCATGCTTCCTGATGTGTTTGCCCTTGTGGGACGGTATTCTGGTGTCACTCTTCAATTGGATAATGTTTGCCCACAACCTACACGTGTCTTAGTGATCTTTCTATGTGATGTTGATGTACTCTGGTGGCTAGCAAGATCCAGAGGTCTGTCCCCAAGAGATCACCTATGGAACCAGATTGGACGTCAACACTTCCACAGCGTCATTATCCGAGATATCAATGACAAGTGACGACTCAGGGTACGATACAGCGGCCTCATAAGAGCCTTCTCAACTGGATTTCAATCACGTCAGAGAGGGTGCGGCGTCATACACATAACTGGGTTCATACTACAAAATTCTCTATTTATTTATTGTACCGTGGGACCAAATTAAGGAGAAATCTCCATAGTCATGGAACGAGTCAATACATGAAATTATAACACGATAGCAGAAACAGATAAAATGAAACATAAAAAACATATTCAGGCGACAAGTCGCACGTTTAAATAAAGAAAATCAACAATGTAACAATGGAATTTGCTTAATTTTCTAGCTCTTCCAGGAGCTCCTCGACAGAATACAAGGAGTGAGCCATGAGGAAACTCTTCAGTTTAGACTTAAAAGACTTTGGGCTACTGCTAAGATTTTTGAGTTCTTGTGGTAGCTTATTGAAAATGGATGCAGCAGAATACTGCACTCCTTCCTGCACAAGAGTCAAGGAAGTGCATTCCACATACAGATTTGATTTCTGCCTAGTATTAACTGAGTGAAAGCTGCTAACTCTTGGGAATAGGCTAATATTGCTGACAACAAACCACATTAAAGAAACTATATACTGTGAGGGCAATGTCAGAATTCCCAGACTATTGAATAGGGGTCGACAAGAGGTTCTCGAACTTACACCACATATAGCTCGAACAGCCCGTTTTTGAGCCAAAAATACCCTTTTTGAATCAGAAGAATTACCCCAAAAAATAATACCATACGACATAAGCGTATGAAAATATGCGAAGTAGACTACTTTTCGTGTTGAACTGTCACTTATTTCAGATACTGTTCTAATGGTAAATAAAGCAGCATTTAGTTTCTGAACAAGATCCTGGACATGGGCTTTGCACAACAGCTTACTGTCTATCCGAACGCCTAGGAACTTGAACTGTTCCGTCTCGCTTATAATATGCCCATTCTGTCTGATTAAAATATCGGTTCTTGTTGAGTTAGAAACCGTAAAAACTGAGTCTTACTGTGATTTAGCATCAAATTGTTTTCCACAAGCCACGAACTTATTTCATGAACCACATTATTTGATAATGTTTCAATATTACACACAAGATCCTTCACTACCAAGCTGGTGTCATCAGCAAACAGAAACATTTTTGAATCACCTGTAATACTAGAAGGCATATCATTTATATAAATAAGCATGGCCCCAGCACCGACCCTTGGGGAACGCCCCACTTAACAGTGCCCCATTGCGAGTGAACATCACTACCACTCTCAATATTGCGGAGAATTACCTTCTGCTTTCTGTTCTTAAAGTAAATTGTAAATTTCACTCTAGTTTCTAACATCACATAATCTCTCAACCAATGAGGTTTTATTTCATCTTCTCCTCTCGTTGTGAGTGCTTCATTTTTTTTTTTTTTTTTTTTTTTTTTTTTGTCAGGCAGTGTATGTTAGGTTTGACGCCTATTAATATCTCTTTCCGTTGAAATACCTGATCAGCACACAAAACTAAATTTAAAAAATGGGTAAGGTCTAAGGCGCTGTAGTCATGGACTCTGCAGCTGGTCCCGGCGGAGGTTCGAGTCCTCCCTCGGGCATGTGTGTGTGTGTGTTTGTCCTTAGGATAATTTAGGTTAAGCTTAGGCACTGACGACCTTAGCGGTTACGTCCCATGGGATTTCACACACGTTTGAACATTTGAACAAAAACGGGTAAGTATCCAAAGGAGGAAAAGAGCCCCTTTTGAGTATCAGAACGAAAACCATTTTAGTCTGTAAGCAATGTTGTTTTAAGTCAGCGCGTCACTGATTCCTTCTTAGAGCCCGATGACACTTTAATGATAGCCCTATATAGCATCTTACAATAAGAAGACAAATATAGTAAGCAGACATAACTCAGAAGAAAGCGCCATAAAGTGTAATCCGGAAAACTATCGTTTGTTTCAAGTCACAATGAGAGGTGGCGTACTGACTACGAGGGCGCAGCGTTAAACTTGACTGACCGATTCAGTCGTTGTTTTACTCACGTAAACATGACAGAGCGCTTTCCCTTCGCACGAAACAGCTGCCTCCACTAGCGACCTTCCTTGTTTAGGTTGTACGGGGCATGCCACGTTAAAAGATTCATCGGGGACCAAATTAGCCACCCTGCGTCAGTAAGGGACGTCAATAGATGGACGCAAGCACTGTTTGTGTTTTGTTGTTTGACGCAGTATTGTACCACTTCTGTATTTCCTTGCAGAACCATATCCTCCGATCGGAGATACGTTAGACATACGAAGTTCTCTTCCGAGTAACAAATAATTAATAACATTTCAGATGTCTTGCCAGCTTAATAAGTGGAGACATAATTTCTGAAAGCGCTCTTCATATCTATAAACTTGAAAGGTCTCTGTTAGATTCCTTTCATGCTATTTTGCTAGATTTATTGTTATTTACGTCACACATTTGCACCTCTAAATTTACTGTGGTATTTCTACATTTATCTCGGAGGAGACTGATCAGTGGAATATGTTATATCGACATGTAAACACGAAAAACTCGTCATACAACACTTTCAAACACATTTTATATGTAATTATTACCACACAGAATTTACTATGAAATCCACATCCGCCTCCTTTACGTAGTGTATATGATGTTCTTAAGATATTGTCATCTCCTTTCCTTCTGGTGTGAAAGGATGAATGAGTGAGAGTATTTGTAGTCACATGCTCGGTAGTAGCATGTCTCCTAGAGAACAGCAGTACCAACGTCTGAGTAGGTAGGTACGATTCCTAAGGCAAAGAGGTTTGTCTCCTTGGTGTGGTTCTGTCCGTTCCTTCTAAAGCTGGTAAAGGAAGCTACCTCTCTGGTCACTTCCTGTTATATCTGTGGGACACCCTCGGACTGGGCCAAGGCTAGTTAGTCTGTGGTCAGTTTCTGATGTGATAATATGGTCCAGTAAGCGCGTGTTTGGTGAGTCAGAAGCACAGTGAAATATTTAAGTTTTCAGCTTAACTGAAATGTTAATTAGAAGAAATTAAGAACCGCAACTGACGACTGAATTTCTTAATTTCTGAACAATTCACGGTTTCTGAAGCGCTGCACTATGCTAAAGATTTGTAAATATTAATTACTTTGAAACTTCCTGGCAGATTAAAACTGTGTGCCCGACCGAGACTCGAACTCGGGACCTTTGCCTTTCGCGGGCAAGTGCTCTACCAACTGAGCTACCAGAGCACGACTCACGCCCGGTACTCACAGCTTTAATTCTTGCAGTACCTCGTCTCCTACCTTCCAAACTTTACAGCAGATCTCCTGCGAACCTTGCAGAACTAGCACTCCTGAAAGAAAGGATATTGCGGCTGTGGCTAAGCCGTGTCCCCGCAATATCCTTTCTTTCAGGAGTGCTAGTTCTGCAAGGTTCGCAGGAGAGCTGCTGTAAAGTTTGGAAGGTAGGAGACGAGGTACTGGCAGAAGTAAAGCTGTGAGGAGGGGTCTTGAGTCGTGCATGGGTAGCTCAGATGTTAGAGCACCCGCCCGCGAAAGGCAAAGGTCCCGAGTTCGAGTCTCGGTCGGGCACATAGTTTTAATCTGCTAGGAAGTTTCATATCAGCGCACACTCCGCTGCAGAGTGAAAATCTCATTCTGGAAAGATGGGATATTTTTAATTCCCCTCTTGTTTTGTCATCTGTCTCCTTAAATTCCTTTTGTTACTTTTAACTATTTACCATCAGCATACGTGAATATAATCCGCAATTTCATAAAAGAGAAAGATTGGACCTCAGTTTTAAAGAATATAACAGCAGATCTAATTTTGCGTTTAGTTTTCTGTATGTGACTGATTTTCAAATTTATTTTGACAATTCCTAGTTAGTATCCTTCTTAGGGAGTATCTCTCATAGGGAGAAATCAGTAATTGTTTCGTAACGTAAATTCTATTCTTGACATATAAAAAATGTAAATTCTGCACTGATTATGAACGTTTGGAAGACGAAATGATAGTAATCTTACAGTATCTATTTCGCTATATTCGAAAACATGTTAGCAAAACCAGCCCTGAATTAATTCCAAAGTAATTAACAGTTTTGTCATAAGTATTGTTTGCGTAAGTATATTTGTTATCTTTATGATTTAAACAAATAATTTGGCATAATCCTCGTAATAGAAGAAACTACTAAAAAGAACCAATTTTTCGATGTAATCAGTTAATTTAATGAGTTAACTTTGATTGTAATTTCTGTAAATTTATCTTCAAACAATGTGCAGTTTCAGTACCGATTATTGTGGTAATATATAAGGGCTCAATTTTTGGTCACGAAACGGTCAGTCCACGGCCGAGATACAGACGAAGAACCTGTGTTGATTGGAACGACAAAAATGATCGAAGATCATGTGTTACGCCACTAGGCGGTGTGTGAAAACAATGACAGAGACCGTTTCCATACGTGCCTGATTATTCTTTAAGAACTGTGAACTTTGTGGCTACGTTTTTACTACATCTACATTTATACTCTGCAAGCCACCCAACGGTGTGTCGCGGAGGGCACTTTACGTGCCACTGTCATTACCTCCCTTTCCTGTTCCAGTCGCGTATGGTTATCGGGAAGAACGACTGCCGGAAAGCCTCCGTGCGAGCTCGAATCTCTCTAATTTTACATTCGTGATCTCCTCTGGAGGTATAAGTAGGGGGAAGCAATATATTCGATACCTCATCCAGAAACGCACCCTCTCAAAACCTGGACAGCAAGCTACACCGCGATGCAGAGCGCCTCTCTTGCAGAGTCTGCCACTTGAGTTTGCTAAACATCTCTGTAACGCTATCACGCTTAGCAAATAACCCTGTGACGAAACGCGCCGCTCTTCTTTGGATCTTCTCTATCTCCTCCGTCAACCCGACCTGGTACGGATCCCACACTGATGAGCAATACTCAAGTATACGTCGAACGAGTGTTTTGTAAGCCACCTCCTTTGTTGATGGACTACATTTTCTAAGGACTCTCCCAATGAATCTCAACCTGGTACCCGCCTTACCAACAATTAATTTTATATGATCATTCCACTTCAAATCGTTCCGCACGCACACTCCCAGATATTTTACAGAAGTAACTGCTACCAGTGTTTGTTCCGCTTTCATATAATCACACAATAAAGGATCCTTCTTTCTATGTATTCGCAATATATTACATTTGTCTGTGTTAAGGGTCAGTTGCCACTCCCTGCACCAAGTGCCTATCCGCTGCAGATCTTCCTGCATTTCGCTGCAATTTTCTAATGCTGCAACTTGTCTGTATACTACAGCATCATCGGCGAAAAGCCGCATGGAACTTCCGACGCCATCTACTAGGTCATTTATATATATTGTGAAAAGAAATGGTCCCATAACACTCCCCTGTGGCACGCCAGAGATTACTTTAACGTCTGTAGACGTCTCTCCATTGAGAACAACATGCTGTGTTCTGTTTGCTAAAAACTGTTCAATCCAGCCACACAGCTGGTCTGATATTCCGTACGCTTTTACTTTGTTTATCAGGCGACAGTGCGGAACTGCAACGAACGCCTTCCGGAAGTCAAGGAAAATGGCATCTACTTGGGAGCCTGTATCTAATATTTTCTGTGTCTCATGAACAAATAAAGCGAGTTGGGTCTCTCACGATCGCTGTTTCCGGAATCCATGTTGATTCCTACAGAGTGTATTCTGGGTTTCCATAAACGACATGATACGCGAAACATGTTCTAAAATTCTACAACAGATCGACGTCAGAGATATAGGTCTATTGCTTTCCGCATCTGCTCGACGACCCTTCTTGAAGACTGGGACTACCTGTGCTCTTTTCCAATCATTTGGAACCTTCCGTTCCTCTAGCGACTTGCGGTACACGGCTGTTAGAAGGGAGGCAAGTTCTTTCGCGTACTCTGTGTAGAATCGAATTGGTATCCCATCAGGTCCAGTGGACTTTCCTCTGTTGAGTGATTTCGGTTGCTTTTCTATTCCTTTCTACACTCATTTCGATGTCAACCATTTTTTCGTTTGTGCGAGGATTTAGAGAAGGAACTGCAGTGCGGTCTTCCTCTGTGAAACAGCTTTGGAAAAAGTTGTTTAGTATATCAGCTTTACGCGTGTCATCCTCTGTTTCAATGCCATCATCATCCCGGAGTGTCTGGATATGCCGTTTCGAGCCACTAACTGATTTAACGTAAGACCAGAACTTCCTAGGATTTTCTGTCCAGTCGGTACATAGAACTTTACTTTCGAATTCATTGAACGCTTCACGCATAGCGCTAACTTTGACATCGTATGCTCGTAGATGTTCAACAGTAAACTATTGTAGCAGTATGTGGAGTTTCGCCTGAAGACCATTAATGAGGCTTATCGAAAGTTATACAATACTGCCTGGTCATATAACTGTGTATTATTGGGGGTTGTGTAAAGTGAAGTTAAAGTATGGTTAAACGCAAATGTGCACCTGTAGGCTACATTATTTGCAGTGGTCAGTGTCGGAATCCACAACCCATTTTTCAGCCAGTGGAGCAACGCAGCACGACGACACCGAGGACAACAAACGCAGAAATAAAAGCCGGTGGAACAGCCACAACGTCTCCAAGCTGTGTGTTAAGAAGTCTTGCATATAACTGACCAACCCTCGCATCTGGAATTACCAGGGACATCAAGCACTGTGACTTCACTTTTTGTCGTTATTCTGGTATATGAAGAATTAACCTCACATACTTTTTATTGTCCATACGTGTAATTCTCTGCCGAAATAACAAATATAAACGTTCCGGTCGCCTGCCGCAAATAGGCGTCGCTTCGATTAAGTCCTTTAATTAAAAAGTCGAGCGTGAACCAAAGGATTTTAAAAATAAAAGAAAATTTTTTCTCCTCTGTGACCCTCTCATCAAGTCTTGAACGGAGAGCGGGGCGGCTTTTGTGCGCCAGCCACCAAGGGGACGGCGTCCGGCAGTGTTTTCATTACCAGTTAAAGGGACACTCGTCAGAAGCGAGATTTCTTTTTCCGCGGCCTGCGTTAATTGTAAATACGCCAGCAAATTGCATTCCGCTTTGCCCCCAGAGATCCGAAGGGTGGCATAAAGTGTTTGAAGAGAGCGCGCCAGGGGATGGGGTAACTGAAGTGCAGCGCGCGACCCTGAGGGTGGAGGTGGAGTGGAGTAGCGAGCAAAGGGAGCTGGGGGGGAGGGGGGGCGGGGGGGATAGGAGGGGTTCTGCGGCGCGCATCAGCTGCCAGCTCTTAATTACAGGCAATTAAACCGCCGCTCCCTAACTCTCAGCCAAGATGCGAATGGCTTCTGAGGTCGTTCACCCCACAATTTGCAGCAGCGCGAAGCAATCCGACTTCAGTGAACTTGTTTTGTTTACGCTTCGAGTACTTGTCGGCCAATGACGTTTATGGTATGTGAGTAGCCGAAGGCGGGTGATTTCCACTCGGGAAGAGAAACTTGGTCTTTAACAAAGACTGAAGACCAACCAGAGTGGTTAAATAATGGAGCAACATCCTAGCCAATATTATTGAAACATAAAATAATAAGAACCAAAATCAAACAACAAAGTAAAATAAAGAGTATTAGCAAAATCATAAATCTTAAATAAAACCAATAACAAAGGCAATCTACACTCATGCTCATAAATTAAGGATAATTGCAGAATGTGGTACTACACAAAACTGACGCTAATAGCATAGGCACACAGGGAACACCCACGACACAGATCTGTAAGTCCACGGTAATGGTGATAAGTTGAGGATACCGTACCGAAACACAAGTGCTGCAAAACGCCACTGTTCCCCGCGCATGTACCCCGACATCAATATGGGATATGATCACCATGCACACGTACACAGGCCGCACAATGGGTTGGCATACTCTGGATCAGTGGTCGAGCAGCTGCTGGGGTATAGCCTCCCATTCTTGCACCAGTGCCTGTCGGAGCTCCTGAAGCGTCGTAACGTTTGAAGACGTGCAGCAATACGTCGACCGAGAGCATCCCTGACGTGCTCGATGGGTTTTAGGTCTGGAGAACAGGCAGGCCACTCCATTCCCCTGATATCTTCTGTTTCAAGGTAATCCTCCATGATGGCAGCTCGGTGGGGGCCGTGCGTTATCATCCAGGAGGAATGTGGGACCTACTCCACCCCTGAAAGGCGGACATACTGGTGCAAAATAACGTCCCGATACACCTGACCTGTTACAGTTCCTCTGTCAAAGACATGCAGGGGTGTACGTGCACCAATCATAATTCCACCCCACACCATCAAACCGCAACCTCCATACAGGTCCCTTTCAAGGACATTAAGGGGTTGTTATCTGGTTCCTGATTTACGCCAGATGAAAACGCGGCGAGAATTCAGACTATACCGGTACTCGTCCGTGAACATAACCTGGGACCACTGTTCCAATGACCATTTACTGTGTTCTTGACACCCGGCTTTACGGGCTCTCCTGTGAGCAGGGGTCAGTAGAATGCACCTTGCAGGTCTCCGGGCGAATAAACCATAGCTGTTCAGTCGTCTGCAGACTATGTGTCTGGAGACAACTGTTCCAATGGCTGCGCTAAGGCCCCGAGCAAAGCTACCTGCCGTACTCCGTGGCTGTCTGAGGGCACTGATGGTGAGATATCGGTCTTCTTGTGGTGTTGTACACTGTGGACGTCCCGTACTGTAGCGCCTGGACACGTTTCCTGTCTGCTGGAATCGTTGCCATAATCTTGAGATCACACTCTGTGGCATACGGAGGGCCTGTTCTATGACCCGCTGTGTTTGACCAGCCTCCAGTCGCCCTAGTATTCCAACCCTGATAATGTCGTCAATATGTGAGCCATTTTCAACTCACAGTCACCATTAGCACTTCTTAAAACGTCTGCACACTTACTCCCTGCATCATACTCTAACATCCTCTGCGTATGTGGACTGCTGCCAGCACCACCGTGCGACGGCCGCAGGTCAAATGCACTGCATGGTCATACCCCGAGGTGATTTAAACCCACAAACCGCCCACCAAAGCGTTGTTTCACCATGTATCAGCATTATCCTTCATTTATAAGCATTAGTGTAGCAACCTGATATTTGCAACCGTATACGTCTGGAGGATTACAAGTTGAAAACGCTGTTGTTGTATTCTGCTTGTACGACCAGATTCCGTAATCTGCTCAAGCAGCGGACGTACCTTCACTCTCTGCCATGTCGCACAGTGGACGCTCACAACACTCTGCATATAGCATATTCAACAATTTTTGCAGGACATTACAACACTAAGGTCGTCATTGGGTTTTCAGCGCAGAGCAAACAAAGCTAATTCAGGACATTTGTATTCCCGATTGTTACACCTCTGCAACAATACATTTTTGAAGCACCGTTTATACCATACACTAATTATTCGTACTACGAGTGCGTGCTGAAAAGTAGTCCCTCCTAATTTCTTATGGGAAAACTCTTAAAGCTATTTAGAGAAAGCAAACGCTACTAGCATCCTGCACCGTTATTTCTCATGTCTTCATGTTTATTTCTGAACATGGTTACGCTGGCTGCGAACAAGTTTCTGCCAACGAGAGACCAGTTTCTTGATAATGTCACTGCAGCACGTCTGTTGTCGGAGCCACAAACTCACCTCTGCCTGAACCGTTTCGTCACTGTCAAAGCGAGGTCCTCGAAGGTTTGGAAACAGCTGAAAACCGGATGGGGTCAAGTGAGAACTGTATGGAAGGTGATCGACGATGGTGAACCCAAGGCGCAGCATTGTTACAGAAGTCGCAACGCTCGTGTCTGATCTGACAGCGTTATGGTCAAGGAGAGGGTGTCCCATGTGTAAACAAACTTTTCTAATTCGAAACTCGAATGCCGCACGCTGTTCCTCACTCATTGACACGGTCACGGTACACGCCGCCATGTTCCACGCTACAATTCGGAGCCGTCTAGTCGCAGAGGGCTGCAAATATGTAGATATGAAGAATAAAGTTGTAGAATGCTAATAACGTTTGCTTTACTTAAAAAAAATTTAAGAGTTTTGGAATTTCGGTTTCAGCACGCCCTAGTAAAATAGCTAGTTTTCGAATTCTTCCTGGATAGGGAAAACGAACGCCAGTGGAGAGAGGTAACTGAAACACAACATCTCACTAGCTTTTCAGTTCAATAAATTTTACCAACAGCCGTACACTTAAAAATATTTTATTTTATTTCGAAAGCATCCAGTTTCGGCAATTCATTTTGCCATCTTCAGTCCCCATACGCTTTTTTTCCAGTCAACGAAACAGCAGCTGATGTCACGCTTTCGTATGAATCAGATGCACAACGATTGAGATTACGATATCCAGTTTTATGGCGCTATACGATGAGCTCGTTAATTAGAAAAAAGCGCATGGGGACTGAAGATGGCAAAATAAATTGCCGAAACTGGTTGCTTTCGAAATAAAATAAAATATCTTACAGTGTACGGCTGTTGGTAAAATTTATCGAATTGAAAAGTACGTACCAGCTGATGTTCCCTGGCCGTAATGGAGCAACAGAAACATCTCACCAATGTCGGGCACGATTATAATAAAATATATCCTCATCCGACGTGTGTCGAGGGCAGTGTGCGATTTGTGCTTCTACCAGTGGGGGGGATGTCTTACGGGGTTAGTATAATTATATATGTTTCTAGCTTGGACCGTGGCGTTACCCATGGTTAAACAGTTACTTATAAATAGATGTTAATGCCGAAACTCACTATTCACGCGTATGCACTATCAGAAAAGCCATCCCTTGTTATATCTTTAAAAGTACATTATAGGTAAAGCTTATTTGCAAAACCATCTACATACAGGTATACGAGGGGAATTCAAAAAGTAAAGGCACATTTGTGAAACGCTGTACTTATTCTGATGATAGCAAACTGAAACACGCGTTATTCGTTCTACGTAACCTTCCTGGACTTCAATGCAGTTTACCTGACGTTTTACGAGTTTTTTTATTTCATCAGAAAATACGTTTATCGGTTGCATCTGTAACCAATTTTGCACCACAGCAATGACGTCTTCATCACTTTCAAATCTTCTTCCCTGTAGTGCTTCCGTTAAGGGTCCAAACATGTGAAAATCCCTTGGAGCCAGGTCTGGATTGTTTGGTGGATGTTCCAGCACCTCGAGTCTGCTACGATCGCAGGCTCGAATCCTACCTCGGGCATGCGTGTGTGTGATGTCCTTAGGTTAGTTAGATTTAAGTAGTTCTAAGTTCTAGGGGACTGATGACCTCAGAAGTCCCATAGTGCTCAGAGCCATTTGAACCATCAACTCCTTTCTTGCGTCGGCTGTCCGTTTGGCAGAATGTGGGCGAGCGTTATCTTGCTGCAGAATGACACCTCTTCACAGTTTTCCACGACGTTTGGAACTGATTGCACGTTTTAGTTTCGTATGCAACACATCACATCCACCATACAATACAGACCTGGCTTTAAAGCCTCGTTTACGCTGGGGCGACGTCTTGCAACATTGTGGCATGCTACGGAAATGTGGCGTGCGTCGTCTTGTCATTTAGTTCTAAATGTTTTGAAATGCTTAACTACTACATAACACTTTTTTCAAAATTAATAAGCAAACATATTAATAGTATTAATAATAAACTTTCAGTGTTCGGCTCCACAAATTTAAATTATATGTAAAGTTTTACTCCAGTGCGTGGAAAATAAACATCTCAGGAAGCGATGCATAAACTAAAACCAGAGGAAGGGATGGTCTGATGCAGAGGGGGGGAAATCTCCCCCATCCCCCCCTGCAAATCGCACACTGGTCGAGGAGGAAATCTTGGTTGCATGTTGCCCACAAGTGCCAGGGACGAAATACATTTTGTGGGCGGTATCGTCTCGATTTTGGATCAGACTGTCTTACACAACGAATGTTTGTGGCAGTTAATCAGGGCATGGTGTCTGCTTCCACGCCGCCTTAGCTTCTAATGCGGCTATAAGAACTAAGCCGGTCGGAGTGGCCGAGCGGTTCTAGGCGCTACAGTCTGCAGCCGCGCCACCGCTACGGTCGCAGGTTAGAATCCTGCCTCGGGCATGGATGTTTGTGATGTCCTTAGGTTAGTTAGGTTTAAGTAGTTCTAAGTTCTAGGGGACTGATGACCTCAGAAATTAAGTCCCATAGTGCTCAGAGCCATTTGAATCATATAAGAACTAAGTAATGTTTCCAAATGACTTGGGGGCAGACCGCCTCTCTTTCGCTACATATCGTTAACTTTGAAGGCAGTTTTTATATCATAGGACGTGATTCGTTGGCTTAATTTTTGGTAAACACCAGCGTTTTATACTTGCACAAGACCGGCTGAGCGGCTGACTCTCACCACAGGGCGATCAGTGGTTTCGCCTGACGCCGCACTGTCCGCAAATCTGTAGGGTTGCTTTCCACTTGCCCCTTCACTAAGGGATCACTAGAAACGCTTGAGTCCCGGCCTGCCCTCCCGTCATTTTCGAGCACAGTGACTATAGAATCATGTATAACTTGCTGTCTTCTTATATATGTGTATGCTCCGTTCCATCACACACGTCACTACAGTTAGTCAAAACGGAAAGCAGTCCGGCTCGATAGCTGAGAGGGTTAGCTGCCCTCTGGAAAAAAAAAAAAAAAAAAAAAAAAAAAAAAAAAAAAAAACCAACTGAATTGACCGATCAACGACGAACTTAAACGAGTGCCTTACGACGTCCGCCCCGAGCAGATGCAACGAAGGAAAGCTAGCAAAATGAGGTAAAAAAAAAAGTTGTCAGCGTGACTGATTGCCGTCCCGGGCCGGCCGGAGTGACCGTGCGGTTCTAGGCGCTACAGTCTGGAGCCGAGCGACCGCTACGGTCGCAGGTTCGAATCCTGCCTCGGGCATGGATGTGTGTAATGTCCTTAGGTTAGTTAGGTTTAAGTAGTTCTAGGCTACTGATGACCTCAGAAGTTAAGTCGCATAGTGCTCAGAGCCATTTGAACCATTCGATTCCCGGCTGGGTCGGGGATTTTCTCCACTCAGGGACTGGGTGTTGTGTTGTCCTAATCATCATCATTTCATACACATCGACGCGCAAGTCACCGAAGTGTCGTCTTATCGAAAGACTTGCACCCGGCGAATGGTTTACCCGACGGGAGGCCCTAGTCACACGACATTTATTGTTATCACAATGACTTGGACTTAAGTTTTAATTGCTGTCGGCAGCTTTGTTATTGAAAATGTTTGTTCTTCATTATGTAGATTTTTCTTATTTCAATCTCATCGCTCTCAATATTCCCACATTCACCTGTATGTGCAGTTGGCCTGCATCATCCACTGTCAACAGTGTGCTTTTCAGCTTAACCACAAGCATCCTCATTAGCTTCCTCTCAGTGTGTAAAGACCAAATCTGGTCTCTTAGCCTAGCCATTACATGGCGACGTACCGTTCGCTCAGATATTCACGGCTACAAAAAGGGTCATGAAAAACAGTAACATATTGAAGCTTCCTGGCAAATAAAAACTGTGTGCCGCGAAAGGCAAAGGTCCCGAGTTCGAGTCTCCGTGCGGCATACAGTTTTAATCTGCCAGGAAGTTTCATATCAGCGCACACTCCGCTGCAGAGTGAAAATCTCATACTGGAAACATCCCCCAGGCTGTGGCTAAGCCATGTCTCCGCAATATCCATTCTTCCGGCAGTGCTGGTTCTGAAAGGTTCGCAGGAGAGCTTCTGTGAGGTTTGGAGTGTAGAAGACGAGATACTGCCAGAAGTAAAGCTGTGAGGGGGGGGGGGGGGGGGTGAGTCGTGCTTGGGTAGCTCAGTTGGTAGAGCACTTGCCCGCGAAAGGCAAAGGTCCCGAGTTCGAGTCTCGCTGCGTCACACAGTTTCAATCTGCCAGGAAGTTTCATATCAGCGCACACTCCACTGCATAGTGAAATTCTCATTCTAGTAACATACTGCACATTGCGAACTCACTATCTCATGCCAAGGAGTCAAATTGGTTGCTGCTCCATATATAAAGTACAGGTTTCACGATTCAGCGCACCTTGACCTATAAGAAGCACCTCCGTAACACAGAAGTAATATTCTATGAAAGTTAATCAGCAGAAAAATGGACTCTCAGCCACAAATTTTTAGTTCAGCGCTGATATCAGTCTTCATTTCCGTGCAGAATAGGCATGCTCTGTGTGGTACAGTCCTGCTCAAGCCAAAGAAGTCGACAAGACATTGAATAAAGTCGAAGGATTCCTACTGTGAGTCTGCGGCCTATACCGCATGCCAGTTTGTCATCTGGTGGGTACTGCTCCTCCAGACATCTGCCATGAAGTTGTTGTTAGTGGGGGACGAACAAACCTGGTCGACAAGCGTAGCTACCCAGTACATCTACTATTTGTGCAGAGACTGAGGTCTAGGGAAAGGATCATGAAAATAAACAACATACTGCAGACGAGTCCATCCAAAGGAACAACGGAAAAGATGAATACGCAAGCTGTAAACGTCCTCATTCACCACCATCATCTGAAACCTGCCCTCATGGTGAAAGTCATTGTGTGGCGTCCTCTCAGTTGCCTATGCAGTTAAGTCTAAAGATTCAAATGCAACATCGAGACATAAGAAATTCCAGACGATGCTACCAATTGCGACTACCACGAACCACCTGTCTCCGTCCTTGACCGAAAAAAGTAGGTAGCTCCAAAAGGGCTTTTGATTGCCCGCTTTTGGTCATGCTTGATGTAATCTTACATGAAGTTGTACCCAGATATCTTTGCTTTAACCAATTTATTTAATACGTTTTTTAATTTATTTCTATGGTTCTATTATACGAACAAAAAAAATCAAGGAAAATTGTGCCTAAATTATTACAATAGGGATGCTGGCGGCTCGAATCGCAGAATACAAGGGCGTGCTGAAAAGTAATGCCTCCGAAATTTTTATGTGAAAATTCTTGATGGTTTTTAAATAAATCAAACGGTTGTTACTATTCCAAATCTTTATTCTTCATGTCTACACATTTACAGTCCTCTGCCACTACAAGGCCGGCCGCTGTGGTCGAGAGATTCTAGGCGCTTCAGTCTGGAACCACGCGACCGCTACGGTTGCAGTTTCGAATCCTGCCTCGGGCATGGATGTGTGTTATGTCCTTAGGTTAGTTAGGTTTAAGTAGTTCTAAGTTCTAGGGGACTGATGACCTCAGATGTTGAGTCCCATAGTGCTCAGAGCCATTTGAACCATTTGAAGCCACTACAAGGCTTCAATTTGAAACGTGTAAAATGGCAGTGTGTAATACATGCGCGTCGGTGCGTGATGAACAGCATGCTGTAATCCAGTATCAAACTCCAAGAGTTTGTCCACACTTGGAGCACTCACGCCTTCAGTATCAAAATGCCAGACCACACACGAGGACTGCGATACCTGCAATAATCCGTCGTCTTGGGTTCACTGTCACCGGTAGTCCTCCATACAGTCCCGACTTCGTCGCATCCGAGTTCCACCCGTTTCCAAAACTTAAAGGACACCTTCGAGGACTTTGCTTTGAGCGGTGCATGGAGAGGTAAGGTCGTCGCTCCGTCAACAAAGTCATTCTATGTACAAGCTGGTCTCTCACTGGGAGAATTGAGGTGGCTATGTTGAGCAATAGGACATGAAGAATAAAGGCGTAGATTGTAAATAAAGTTAGCTTCATTTAAACAGCTTCAAGAGTTTTCGCATAAAAAATTCGGAGGCTTTACTTTAAGCCCCCCTTCCCCTTTGATTTGACCGTGTCTCTCAAATACAGCTAATTCAAGAGCTCATTTCTTCTAAGCCGAAACCTAGAGAGCTGCGAATGAAGCAGAGAGGTAAGTAATTGGGAATAGTCCGGGGGGGGGGGGGGGGGGGGGACTGCCAGATCCGGAATTTACCGTACAACCATGATGAACTTGTAATTACACTCCTGGAAATTGAAATAAGAACACCGTGAATTCATTGTCCCAGGAAGGGGAAACTTTATTGACACATTCCTGGGGTCAGATACATCACATGATCACACTGACAGAACCACAGGCACATAGACACAGGCAACAGAGCATGCACAATGTCGCCACTAGTACAGTGTATATCCACCTTTCGCAGCAATGCAGGCTGCTATTCTCCCATGGAGACGATCGTAGAGATGCTGGATGTAGTCCTGTGGAACGGCTTGCCATGCCATTTCCACCTGGCGCCTCAGTTGGACCAGCGTTCGTGCTGGACGTGCAGACCGCGTGAGACGACGCTTCATCCAGTCCCAAACATGCTCAATGGGGGACAGATCCGGAGATCTTGCTGGCCAGGGTAGTTGACTTACACCTTGTAGAGCACGTTGGGTGGCACGGGATACATGCGGACGTGCATTGTCCTGTTGGAACAGCAAGTTCCCTTGCCGGTCTAGGAATGGTAGAACGATGGGTTCGATGACGGTTTGGATGTACCGTGCACTATTCAGTGTCCCCTCGACGATCACCAGTGGTGTACGGCCAGTGTAGGAGATGGCTCCCCACACCATGATGCCGGGTGTTGGCCCTGTGTGCCTCGGTCGTATGCACTCCTCATTGTGGCGCTCACCTGCACGGCGCCAAACACGCATACGACCATCATTGGCACCAAGGCAGAAGTGACTCTCATCGCTGAAGACGACACGTCTCCATTCGTCCCTCCATTCACGCCTGTCGCGACACCACTGGAGGCGGGCTGCACGATGTTGGGGCGTGAGCGGAAGACGGCCTAACGGTGTGCGGGACCGTAGCCCAGCTTCATGGAGACGGTTGCGAATGGTCCTCGCCGATACCCCAGGAGCAACAGTGTCCCTAATTTGCTGGGAAGTGGCGGTGCGGTCCCCTACGGTACTGCGTAGGATCCTACGGTCTTGGCGTGCATCCGTGCGTCGCTGCGGTCCGGTCCCAGGTCGACGGGCACGTGCACCTTCCGCCGACCACTGGCGACAACATCGATGTACTGTGGAGACCTCACGCCCCACGTGTTGAGCAATTCGGCGGTACGTCCACCCGGCCTCCCGCATGCCCACTATACGCCCTCGCTCAAAGTCCGTCAACTGCACATACGGTTCACGTCCACGCTGTCGCGGCATGCTACCAGTGTTAAAGACTGCGATGGAGCTCCGTATGCCACGGCAAACTGGCTGACACTGACGGCGGCGGTGCACAAATTCTGCGCAGCTAGCGCCATTCGACGGCCAACACCGCGGTTCCTGGTGTGTCCGCTGTGACGTGCGTGTGATCATTGCTTGTACAGCCCTCTCGCAGTGTCCGGAGCAAGTATGGTGGGTCTGACACACCGGTGTCAATGTGTTCTTTTTTCCATTTCCAGGAGTGTATATAGATTCTAATGTCAGTCTTCCTTTATAGTTTAGTCCTCTTCGGCTTCCTCTAGTACAATGGAAGTTATTCCTTCATGCTCTAAGACACGTTCCATCGATTCGTGTCTTCTAGTCTGTTTCTTCTTCTTTTTTCTGTCCTTCCCTCTACAGTTCTGCGAAGAACCTCCGCATTTCATATTTTATTAGTCCATTCAACATTCAGCAACCTTCTGTAACAACGTATCTCAAACACCTTGATTGCAATCTTTTCCTGTTCTCTCACTCGATATCAGCTGACACAAATTTAATTAAATGCAGTCGGAATTAACGTTGTAGTGGGGTAGAGCTCATACACATGAAACCAAGAATGTTAAGAAAAGTTACGATATACCTAGTAAACATGTCTCTGATTCAATTTAAATACAGTTTTACCACCATTCATCTTACCTCAAATAGTCAATAGCTTGAAAATTTTCTGTAGTCAATAATTCAGAACGATCAAAATACGTAAATACATCACTATTTATTTCATGAGCTCTTCAAACCTAACTTTCCATGTTAGCATCACTCGTGATTGTTCGAACTGGATGCCAGATACTACGTCACTGACGGGGAGACTGAGTGTCTTCCAGTAACAGTAATCTCGCAGTGCTTGTCACAATATCAAACTCAGCACTGCTGGCTGAGAGAGCTCCTAAGGCCTCTGCTCCTGACCATCGCTGGGGACGACGTTCCCGCCTAGTGGTGTCAGGATCAGCCGACTACTTGATTTCCAACAATGCAGTACATCCCAGTGGATCATTTTGTATCGCAGTCATCTTCTGGGGTGACACCAAGGACGCTCTAGCTATGCAGGGGAACTTTCTCATGTTAAGGCTTCGCCTGCTGACCGCCACGCGGCAGCACGCCAAACTGCAGCCAAATTGTTTATATAGTGGTGTTGACGACTATCCAGCCGAGCCAACAACAGGAGTCAGCGGAATTCCAGCACGTCACTGGCAGAAGTCATTGACCGAGGCTGACGAGCAGACACAGTAATGTAAATCTGAACGAAAAATTATTAACGTGCTTATTATGTTTTATTAGCGCCGAAAGAAGCACTACAAGTCCAGAACACAAGCCTGACATCGTAGAGGTGCGATTGGCACTACTATTGAACTGGGAGTACCAGGTTTGAGTTGGACACCAGCTTTTATCCAACTCTCACCTACATTTGGGTACTGTGTACCAGCTTTTGATGTTGAAAGTATTTACTGTCATCTATTTTTAACTAGTGCAAGAAGTTATACACACACACACACACACACACACACACACACACACACACACACACACACACACAGGATGGCGGTTATCGCTGAAACAACCGGTTTTGAGTTACACCGGTTCTTTCCGTCTCCACTTCAACCTGACTGCTAAAACCGCTCAAAATAATCAGATTATTGCTGTCACCTCCAGTAACAAATGCAAACTTCGGACAAGGATTGAAATAATCCGATGAGGACGAAGGAATAGAAGATAGCGATCGAAATGTGGTTGAGGCTGCAGCAGAAATCTGTGTGACTGCCTCCAGCAAAGACGGCCAAGATAAAGGAGATGGGCGTATTGACAGTTAGAGCGGAAGGTCAGAAATGCATCGTCATTTTCGGATAGTATCAACTTTACACCTTGAAGCGACCACGAAATTAAAGGTTCAGCTATTATCCATAGTGTGAGTATATAAGTCAAAGTTACTTTCTCTTCCACGGATAATTGTGGATGTTTGCTTATATGATGTCACAGTTTTATTGTTTCTCCTCCAGTTTTTAATTTTTTACAGGTACCCGAAGAACACAGAGAGAAACTACTATACAGACCAGATGATGGCAAGTCTCACACCCTGCATGTATACGTGGACCGTGTAAATATGTCACGCCTCACAGCAACAGGTACACTATTTCTGTGCAATGCTGTGCCGATTCTTACGACACGTGTTTTTTGCTGGTTTCTACCTGTTGGCGTTGTTATTAAAATAGATATGGTAACTTTTATCACTTTCTTTCATAATACAATATTTCATCGCAACGCAAATTTTACTATTAAACATTACCCACTTTGAAAAAACAGGTTTGTTACGTTACGAATATGTAGGGGTATTATTCGTCCACTTAGTAGTGGTTGTTGTGTCGGCAGACTTGCCAACACTACGCACACTAATTGAAAGAGGCGGCCAAGAGGCACGCGCTAACTCACGAAGGATGGAGTGAGGTCTGAAACAGAAGACTTAATGAATGCTATAAAGAAAAGTACGTATCTTCTGGACTACTTAACTTTTAATCCTTCCTTTGTATACATCGTTCTTGATGAGACATCTGGAGATTGTGGCGATACAAGTGCGACTCTTTAGATACAAGCTATCTAAGGCTAATGTCGCCTTGCTAGGTCGTAGACATGAACTTAGCTGAAGGCTATTCTACTGTCTCTCGGCAAATGAGAGCAAAGGCTTCGTCCGTATAGTCGCTAGCAACGTCGTCGTACAACTGGGGCGAGTGCTAGTACGTCTCTCGAGACCTGCCGTGTGGTGGCGCTCGGTCTGCGATCACACAGTGGCGACACGCGGGTCCGACATGTACTAATGGACTGCGGCCGATTTAAGCTATCACCTAGCAAGTGTGGTGTCTGGCAGTGACACCACAGTGGTACTGAGGAAAGCTGAATTTCCCTGCTAGGGTGGGAGCGAGTCGGCTATAAGAGGATGTCACGCCGAAGCCCCGGACGTGTCCAGGTGCAGAGACGAGCAGCGTCACTGGAAACGGGTAATTCTCAACACTGGGCATTCGGATGGGTGTCGCTTGCATTGCCTTTGTGCACGAGACAGTGTTTCAGGAAATAGCGGAGTGACAGACAATCTTAAAGATGGGTAAGTTACAGCTCTTTGTGATTCGACAATGACTCACGATCAGATATTAATGCAAATCTGAATCTCAGTTAAAAAATGTCAGAAAAAAGAGGCACATCCAGTGACACAACAAAGTATTTCAATAGCTTTCAATCTGTAAAAGTTAATATTTCACTATGATTAAACATTTACACAATGAACCTCTGGATTAACAAAATTTAATCACTTCATACGATTTCAACAAAGATATCTCAGATGATAGCATTTCACTATAGCTATCATCCCTGAAAGCTACATATATGTATTTATTTTATTTACTGATTTATGACATGTTTTATACATTTTTGTTATGCAACTGTTCATCTGATTATTGAATTTATCACATTTACATAGAAAATGAGCACAGCATCACTACTTCATACTTTGCCATACTCTCGTATTCGTTTAAGTAACATTTCACTAATTTTCGAGTAACGTTATTTACGTGTTTATTACAAGTTCTATTAAAAGCTGTGCTAATTTAAAATTGGTCAGTGGACACCACAATTAAAACCAAAAGACACTTCTATTAAGAATGCATAAATAATTGTTTAAATAACATTTAGCGATAATCTGTAGTCATTTAATGTGAGCATATTTGTGCTTTTTTTTAACTAACTATTACTTATATTTGTAAACGATGTGAATCTAACTGAATGTTTATAACATTTCCTTCATTTAAATATTGTTATAATATACTGGTTTAGTTCAAGGAAGTGCTTAATGTGATTCAAATCACGTCTGTAGCACATAAGAACTATGTATTTTTGGTGCAGATGGCCATCAGCCAATGGCAATGCAGACAGTAGCCAACAGTACGAGTGTCAAGTGGAGACTGGGACTTCTCGAGTGAAGAGCTCAAGGGAGCGATTTTGGACACTTACGCGTGTTCTGAAAGAAGGCAGACCTTTCTAGAAGAACCGGCGCCATTCCGTCGTCTAAGTAATTGTATCTGAGCGGTGAACGGCCTATACCATTCTTTAACTTTATATTTCGAAAGGTGTGAATGTACTCCAGAACAGGACTCTATTTCCGCTAGTATTACGGAACTGAGAATAGACAGAGTACAAGTTACTATTCCGTGCATTGTGTGTGTCAATTTGTGAATCATCATGTTAGACTCTTTAACTGTTTTGAGGTGGTGAACATTGCCTATATTGTGATTATGAAATGCACTTAATTTTTGCTTATCTTCGATGACTATATAGTTTGGGAATCAGTTCTCTTAACGCTGTACATCAATTACACACTTTAGAATAGAACTCTCGTTATTAAATTCTTCCTTTAACTTTTACTTTGTATTTCTGCATATTTTATTAACTCGTAACTCTAGGCAATGCACAATTTGACTGAAGAATCACAGCTGCGTTTCTTACACTGGAGCGCCAAAGAAACTGGTATAGGCATGCGTACTCAAATACAGAGATATGAAAACAGGCAGAATGCGGCGCTGCGGTCGGCAATGCCAATACAAGACAACAAGTGTCTGGCGCAGTTGTAAGATCGGTTACCGTTGCTACAATGGCAGGTTATCAAGATTTAAATGTCCGCCCCCTGTAGCTGAGTGGCCAGAGCGACAGAATGTCAATCCTAAGGGTCCGGGTTCGATTCCCGGCTGGTCGGATATTTTCTCCGCTCAGGGACTGGGTGTTGTGTTGTCCTAATCATCATCACTTCATCCCCAACGATGCGCAAGTCGCTGAAGTGGCCCCACATCGAAAGACTTGCACCAGGCGAACGGTCTACCCGACCGGAGGCCCTAGTCACACGAAGATTTAAACGAGTTTGAACGTAGTGTTATAGTCGACGCACGAGCGATGCGACACGGCATCTCCGAGATAGCGATGAAGCGGGCGTTTTCCAGTACGACCATTTCACGAGTGTACCGTGAATATCAGGAATCCGGTAAAATTTCAAATATCCGACATCTCTGTGGCCGGGAAAAGATCCTGCAAGAACGGGACCAACGACGATTGAAGAGAATCGTTCAAGATGATAGAAGTGCAACCCTTCCACAAATTGCTACAGATTTCAATAATCGGCCATCAACAAGTGTCAGCGTGCGAAACATTCAGTGAAACATCATCGATATGGTCTTTCGGAGCCGAAGGCCCACTCGTGTACCGTTGATGACTGCACGACACAAAGCTTTACGCCTCGCCTGGGCCCGTCAACACCGACATTGGACTGTTGATGACTGGAAACATGTTACCTGGTCTGACGATTTTCGTTTCAAATTGTATCGAGAGGATGGACGTGTACGGGTATGGAGACAACCTCGTGAATCCATGGTCCCTGAATGTCAGCAGGGAACTGTTCAAGCTGGTGGAGGTTCTGTAATGGTGTGGGGTGTTTGCAGTTGGAGTGATGCGGGACCCCTGATACCTCTAGATACGACTCTGATAAGTGACACTACGTAAGCATCCTGTGTGACCACCTACATCCATTCATGTCCGTTGTGCATTCCGACGGACTTGGGCAATTCCAGCAGGACAATGCGACACCCCACACTTACAGAAACGCTACAGAGTGGCTCCGCGACACTCTTCTGAGTTTAAACACTTCCGGTAGCCACCAAAATCCCCAGACATGAACATTATTGAGCATATGTGGGAAGCTTTGCAACGTGCTGTTCAGAAGAGATCTCCACCTCCTCCTACTCTTTCGGATTTACGGACAGCCCTGCAGGATTCATGGTATCACTTCCCTCCATCACTACTTCAGACATTAGTCGAGTCCATGCCACGTCGTGTGCGGCACTTCTGCGTGTTCGCTGAGAATCTACACTATTTGGCTCTTCAATGTATTTGCATCGAATTAGCTGCACGACACAAAAGCTGATGGGAGCTGCTCGACCCTATGACAACATCCAGCTGTTGTTTTTAAAGGGACCACACCCTGTCTATCTAACCCATGTTAATTTAGGCAAATGTTTGACCCATTTCTGAAAAACTATTTGATGCAGGACCTTAATATTTTTACTGTATGCTACATAAGTCAACTGTACTTAAATCTACTGTATCCATTTTATAGTTTTTGAGAAATACTTTTTTAAGTTTATTAACAAAAAATATTAAGATTTTACTGCAGAAAATATTTTTTGTGAAGTTCCTAATGGGGAAATATTAATGAATGTAGTACCTGAGGTGGCTTTTTATGTTATGCAGAGTCTCTGAAAATTTCATTCATTTATCTATGATAGTTTCTGATATAATGGGGCATATGTACCGAAAATTTAAGTTTGCGGGAAATTGACTTTAAAGAAAAAACTTTTGAAATTTGTTACTTGCAGTTAATTAAAACTGTCCTGCTGTATATGATGGCCCTTCTTTGGCCTCTAGCAGGTTTTCCACCTTCTTTTTCACCTTTCTGGATGTCTGTCTTGCTTTCTTGGCCATTTTAGATGCAGAACTGTCTGCATCGGCTACCCTCATTTTATCGCATTGTTGCATACCAATGATCATATTTTCACCAAGATTAATTCCCAGCTTTTTCAGTATCCAACAGTTTCCAGTATCACCACAACTGAATGTAATAACAGCATCATGAACCCCTAGTTCATATTTTCACCAGGATTAATTCCCAGCTTTTTCAGTATCCAACAGTTTCCAATATCACCACAACTGAATGTAATAACAGCATCATGAACCCCTAGTTTAATTCTATGCATGCCCACAAATACAGTGTTAGGAAGGCAGTTCCAAATTATGCTGTTGAAACATTCATTTGGGTTCCGTGTCTGCGCATGCAGACATTTCCTTAGAAGGTCAGGATGCGCCAAGTCTCTGAAAATAGGTTTAATTGCTGTAATAACAGCAGCAGGAAGAGAATGCTGGTGAGAATAAGATTCTTCAGTTGCCTGAGTCCTATTGTATTTGCACCACGAATTTTCTCCTAATGGACACAATCCATGACATGGCTTATCATCAGTAGAGGACTTGTGGAAGAATATGGCCCAAACATCTCTGTTAATTGCCTCCCAATTTTCTTTATTTCTCCTAATTGCCTGTCCATAGTATACCTGCAAGTTTTCTGTTTGAGTTTTAGTTAACCGACCCTGTCCAGTCAACAGTTTTCCATCTTCTAATTTTTTCGTCTCAACAGTTAGTTTTCTCAGCCTTGTTCCCAAACGTTTTTGAACATGGCCTACACATTCTATTTTGCTAATAATGGCATCTCCATATGACTTAGAGTTCACCACATTGTTGTATGCCTTACTGTCACCATCGCCCAAATATTTGGTGTACCGTACGCCTGTTGTTTCTATGGAGCGATGAAATATTTGTTGTACTCCATGAACTTCCATACCACCACTTGTTCCTCTAAAATTAGCCACACAGTTGTGTCCTTTATGTTCATTGGCTTTAAACATTCACAATATTTACACATTATCTCCACATCTAAAACTTTACTGGTGTCTACACTCGTGGCAGTCACTACTCCATTCAGAGAAGTATGTCCTCTTTTCTGCCAACTTCCATCAAGTGCAACTGCAATATCCGAACATTCATCATTTTCTTCAAATGGTTCAAATGGCTCTGAGCACTATGGGACTTAACTTCTGAGGTCATCAGTCCCCTAGAACTTAGAACTACTTAAACCTAACCAACCTAAGGACATCACACACATCCATGCCCGAGGCAGGATTCGAACCTGCGACCGTAGCGGTCGTGCGGTTCCAAACTGTAGCGCCTACAACCACTCGGCCACCCGGCCGGCCATCATTTTCTTCCACTGCTTCCCTAGCAGCCAGTTTCATGCTTTCCTCACTGACCTCACATACAGTTTTCTCTAATATTGTAGTCAGTTTTTCAAATTTATTTGGTGGTTTATGTAAGTTCATCACTGAACGAAAGGTTCTCCCTGCAGCCATGCCCTTGTCAATGGATCGTAAGGCATAAAGTAATCTAGTATTGATTTCATAAGGGCCACTTGCATCTGGTTTTGAGGAACTCATAAATGAAATCACAGGTGAGCAATTAGTGGAAATTAAATCCAACGAAATTGCTAGGCCTTTTCTCCCACTGGCACTCTCACAAATTTTCACACTCTGTGACGAAATACACTGTCTACATTGTACAAATTTAGAAATTACGTCTGACAATATTCTCAAATTTGTAATGATGTTACTGCACCCCTTGTCACTTACAGTAAATTCATTGTAACTCTCTTGAAATGGTGAGAGCTTCTTTGACGATGCAGTTGTTGAAGAATTACAATTAGGAATATCGTCGCCAGACCACATAACATCTTGTGCGGAAAGCTTTCTAAACTTGTTTCCTCTAAACTGCCGTTTCTTGAAAATGCCTTTACATGTCGTCATCTTCGATAAAAACAACAAAACACACGTAAACAAGCATTGCAAACATAAGTATAAGAACTACTCGCAATCACACTTTAACAAAACTAACCGCATGTTTAAAAGCGTTTTGTTCACAAACAGCAGAAACAAAAAAATACCGAACGTTGCATTCCAAGGATAGCCAACACACTCAGGAGTAAAAAAAATCCCTAACGTGCAATGTAGGGGATATAAAGATCTAAAATACATGCAGAAAAGTGGGTGACAGAAAAGTGGGCGTGGCACATAAACACACGTGGTAGGAAAATGCTCTTTAAATGCTTGAAACAATTTTTTTTCAGCAAAATTCTTTTCAGAGTACTTCAATAAAACCTTAATCTATCGAAATACGATGAAAACCGAAAATCGATTTTTTCAACCTGAACCACGATGTGGTCCCCTTAAAACAGAGCCGTGCATAGCCCTAGTACCTAAGGGGCGAGCAGTAACAGACAAAGTCGCAACTGGACGTACTGCTGTTTAGAAGAGCAACTGCACTCAGCAGTAGCGGATAGGCACCGTCGCAGGTTTTATTTAAAAATCAGAAATTTTATCACTGTTGCTACGGCAAATTGATATGACTTTATTTACAAGGTTACACCTACATTACTGTCCATTAAAATTGCTACACCAAGAAGAAATGCAGATGATTAACGGGTACTCATTGGACAAATATATTATACTAGAACTGACATGTGATTACACTGTCACGCAATTTGTGTGCATAGATCCTGAGAAATCACTACCCAGAACAACCACCTCTGGCCATAATAACGGCCTTAATACGCCTGGGCATTGAGTCAAACAGAGATTGGGTGGCGTGTACAGGTACAGCTACCCATGCAACTTAAACACGATACCACAGTTCATAAAGATTGGGGAATGGCGTATTGTGAAGAGCCAGTTGCTCGGCCACCATTGACCAGACGTTTTCAATTGGTGAGAGATCTGGAGAGTGTGCTGGCCAGGGCAGCAGTCGAACATTTTCTGTATCCAGAAAGGCCCGTACAGGACCTGCAACAAGCGGTTGTGCATTATCCTGCTGAAATGTAGGATTTCACAGGCATCGAATGAAGGGTAGAGCCACAGGTCGTAACAAATCTGAAATGTAACGTCCACTGTTCAAACTGCTGTCAATGCGAACAAGAGGTGACAGAGACGTGTAACCAGTGGCACCCGATACCATCACGCCGGGTGATACGCCAGTATGGCGATGACGAATACACGCTTCCAACGTGTGTTTAGCGCGATGTCGCAAAACACGGATGCGACCATCATGATGCTGTAAACAGAACCTGCATTCATCCGAAAAAATGACGTTTTGCCATTCGTGCACCCAGGTTCGTCGTTGTGTACACCATCGCAGGCGCTCCTGACTGTGATGCAGCGTCAAGGGTAACCGCAGCCATGGTCTCCGAGCTGATAGTCCACGCTGCTGCAAACGTCGTCGAACTGTTCTTGCAGATGGTTGTTGTCCTGCAAACGTCCCCATCTGTTGACTCAGGGATCGAGAAGTGGCTGCACGATCCGTTACAGCTACGCGGATGAGATGCCTGTCATCTCTACTGCTAGTGATACGAGGCCGTTGAGATCCGGCACGGCGTACCGTATTACCCTCCTGAACCCCCCGATTCTAAGAGTCATTGGATCTCGACCGACGCGAGCAGTAATGTCGCGATACGATGAACCGCAATCGCGATAGGCTACAATACGACCTTTATCAAAGTCGGAAACGTGATGGTACGCATATCTCCTCCTTACACGAGGCATCACAACAACGTTTCACCAGGCAACTGCTGTTTTGTGTATGAGAAATCGGTTGGAAACTTTCCTCATGTCAGCACGTTGTAGGTGTCGCCACCGGCACCAACCTTGTGTGAATGCTCTGAAAAGCTAATCATTTGCATATCACAGCATCTGGTTCCTGTCGGTTAAATTTCGCGTCTGTAGCACGTCATCTTCGTGGTGTAGCAAGTTTAATGGCCAGTAGTGTAAAAAAATTATTAAACCTTTGATAAGAGAGACCAAATAAATATTGATAAACACCGGTTGTACAAAACTAAAATAGAGGTATCGGTTTTAACGGGTCAGTTTTCCCCATCCCTAACACACACACACACACACACACACACACACACACGCGACTTGGAAGCCGTCTGCCGGCGCGGCAGAGGGCGCCCGCAGAGGCGGCGACTTTTGCCGCTCGTTACCCGCGGGCGCGCGCCTGCCGGCAGCAAGTGGTGCGCGGCGGGCTGCCTAACGAGATCCAGAGATACAGCTCTGCTCTCCACGGCTCTCGGCTTGCCGCGACCGCCGCCGGCGACCCGAGCGCGGCCCAGCCCGGCCGGCTGCCTCCTAATTGGTGTCATCTTCGCGCCCGCCGACAGCTCTCGTGGCCACCGGGCCTGAAAACGAGCTCCGGCGACAGCCAATTTGGAACGCGCGTTATTAATTTCCTGGCCCGCTGCGGAATTTCCGGTTTCGAATGCGGCAGGCGTGACGACCGAGCTTCTCCTCACAGGAATTGGTCCTTTTTGTCGTATATTGGAAAATGCCATTTATCAGCCTTTTTATAATTTTTTCGACTTCTTTGACACTCATGTCATGGTCTCTGCAGCGTAGTAAATCCCAGGGAATCTGTGTTGCATAATCGAATCTTTCGCTCTACTACATAGACGTAAGTGTCTTCCTCCATGCACCACACATGTCGCTTTACTGATATTTACTAATTCTTCAGAATACAACTACATCTACATCTACATCCATACTCCGCAAGCCACCAGACGGTGTGTGGCGGAGGATACTTTGAGTACCTCTATCGGTTCTCCCTTCTATTCCAGTCTCGTATTGTTCGTGGAAAGAAAGATTGTCGGTATGCCTCTGTGTGGGCTCTAATCTATCTGATTTTATCCTCATGGTCTCTTCGCGAGATATACGTAGGAGGGAGCAATATACTCCTTGAATCCTCGGTGAAGGTACGTTCTCGAAATTTCAACAAAAGCCCGGACCGAGCTACTGAGCGTCTCTGTTGCAGAGTCTTCCACTGGAGTTTATCTATCATCTCCGTAACGCTTTCGATATTACTAAATGATCCTGTAAGGAAGCATGCTGCTCTCCGTAGGATCTTCTCTATCACTTCTATCAACCCTATCTGGTACGGATCCCACACCGCTGAGCAGTATTCAAGCAGTGGGCGAACAAGTGTACTGTAACCTACTTCCTTTGTTTTCGGATTGCAGTTCCTTAGGATTCTTCCTATGAATCTCAATCTGGCATCTGCTTCACACACTTTTAAATCACTCCTAATGGCTACTCCCAGATAATTTATGGAATTAACTGTTTCCAGTTGCTGACCTGCTATATTGTAGCTAAAAGGTAAAGGATCTTTCTTTCTATGTATTCGCAGCACATTACACTTGTCTACATTGAGATTCAATTGCCATTCCCTGCACCATGCGTCAATTAGTTGCAGATCCTCCTGCATTTCAGTACAATTTTCCATTGTTACAACCCCTCGATATACTACAGCATCATCCCCAAAATGCCTCAGTGAACTTCCGATGTTGTCCACAAGGTCATTTATGTATATTGTGAACAGCAACGGTCCTACGACACTCCCCTGCGGCACACCTGAAATCACTCTTACTTCGGAAGACAATGACATGCTGCGTTCTGTTATTTAGGAACTCTTCAATCCAATCATGCAATTGGTCTGATAGTCCATATGCTCTTACTTTGTTCATTAAACGACTGTAGGGAACTGTATCGATCGCCTTGCGGAAGTCAAGAAACACGGCATCTACCTGGGAACCCGTGTCTATGGCCCTCTGAGTTTCGTGAACGAATAGCGCGAGCTGGATTTCACACGATCGTCTTTTTCAAAACCAATGCTGATTCCTACAAAGTAGATTTCTAGTCCCCAGAAAAGTCATTAAACGCAAACATAATACGTGTTCCAAAATTCTACAACTGATCGACGTTAGAGATATAGGTCTATAGTTCTACACGTCTGTTCGACGTCCCTTCTTGAAAACGGGTAGGGAGCAGTATACTGCTTGATTCCTCTTATCTGAGAAGCTAAAATAGGCGATACAATTCACATTTTTGTGGATAATAACAAATATATACACTCCGTCTTCACGCCACAAGTGGCCCAACGTGACTATCCGACCGCCGTGTCATCCTCAGAGGAGGATGCGGATAGGAGGGGCGTGTGGCCAGCACACCGCTCTCCCAGTCGTTATGACGGTTTTCTGTGACCGGAGCCGCTACAATTCGGTCAGTCAGCTCCTCAATTGGCATCACGAGGCTGAGTGCACCCCGAAAAATGGCAACCGCGCATGGCGGCTCTGATGGTCACCCATCCAAGTGCCGGCCACACCCGATAGTGCTTAACTTCGGTGATGTGACGGGAACCGGTGTATCCACTGCGGCAATGCCGTTGCTAATAAATGTGCATATTAATTTATTTATTCCTGTGTGTCGATGATTGGCACATCCCCGAACTATCCCTTCCTCGACCCGCGCTGGGTGAGCCTTCGAGAGTCGCAAAGGGATGGAGTGTACAGGCAGTGCGAAGTCCAGTAGTGGAGGGTGGTGCGGCAACACACTGATGTCCCGGTATGCGAGGAGTGCTGGCCTTTTAGAGTAATTGTCTGGAAAATAGCACTGCTTTGGGTTTTGGACTATGTCAGTGCTTACCTGGATTGGTGGCATAATCTGCACGTGGAGATGCTTTACAACTGTGAATTGAGCCAGAGAAGATTGAAGGTTATTGTACTTCCTTTTAGGAGTAATACGATACAATAGCGGTTGCCAGCAAAGGATTGATTTGGTATGCTAACTTGAACACTTCTACATCAAATACTTTTGCTGTGTTGATAAACGACCAGCATTGGCTGGCTTAAATTACTGCTGTGTTAGAAGTACACAAATTATTCACAATATGAATCTTGGTGTCGTGGGGTGGTGGTATCAAGTAACTGACAATATGAGGAGATGTTTTTCTGTCATATGGTACTCTGTGAGGGAAAGGGTAATGTTGAGTTCAAAAACTTATACTACTTGTTGGCATAAGGACACAGAAATTTGTAAAGGATTGCTGCCAAAAGCCGAAGGGTTTAATTTATTGCTGTATGTTACGTAAATACGGCTTCCCTAAAAATGCTAATATGGTCTGAGTGTTTAACTTGATGTGTTGGCAGAAGAGCCAACACCGTGTTGCTAGAGGAGGCCGAAATGCACGCGTTTAAGCTCACGCAGATTGGCGTGAGGTCTGGAACAAGGTAAAGTAGTTGAGTCAAGTAAGAAAAGAACGTAGTTGCTTGAATACTTAACTTTAATCCATAATTGGAGAACATCGGTCTTGATGATACATTAATTACAATCTCAATATAAACTGGTAATGGCGCCTTGCTAGGTCGTAGCAAATGACGTAGCTGAAGGCTATGCTAACTATCGTCTCGGCAAATGAGAGCGTAGTTTGTCAGTATATCATCTCTAGCAAAGTCTGCTGTACAACTGGGGCGAGTGCTAGGAAGTCTCTAGACCTGCCGTGTGGCGGCGCTTGGTCTGCAATCACTGACAGTGGCGACACGCGGGTCCGACGTATACTAATGGACCGCGGCCGATTTAAAGGCTACCACCTAGCAAGTGTGGTGTCTGGTGGCGACACCACATACCTAATCATGAACACTATCGCGTGATTACTATGAAGAGTGAAATGAAGACTGACTAAGCATTGCTAATGCTGTCATTGTAATTATCTTGTGACTTGGTACTCGATGTGGCTTTTTAAGCCTTTTGCTTCCAAGTGCTGATTTTTGTTCTTTTCAAATCGTGTAAATAAATATCTGATTTATGGGGTGATGGATGGGCACTGGAATTCCAATAGAAGTTTGGCTTTGAAATGATCCGATGTCGTATGTATAACATATTAGTTGGCACCAGTTGGGTATCTACGGCTGTTAGCACTACCAGTTCCTCAGCGGAGGAGCCGTTTGATTGTGTTGACCGAGGTTTGGTCATAAGAAACTACCTTGCTTGGGTGAAGCCTTAAATTTTATGTAAGTTTAAATCAATGTCATTTGGATGTATTATAAGTTTTGACTATTTACTTGTGTTCAAGGTGAGTAGATGGTTTCTAAAATTATTGTTTAATACTAATGGATTACTCATGGGGTTTGTTTAAATGATCAGCCTATGATCCAGAATGTCGTAAGAGTTTATTAATTTTAGAAGTAGTTACTGTCGTGTAAGATTGTTCTTGCGAATGACTTTTAATATTATGCTCGTAAATTTGTCTAATAGCAAGTATTGGTTCTTGTGAAAGATTTTAATTTGATTTCCTTTATTCATTCTCCTGGACGTAACATTATAGAAAAGTGTAATTAATATTCACTTGTAAAAATGTTTGAAAGTGTTATTTACCTTTTGACACGCAGTCCTCGCTCCGCTACCCGTCTGGTAGACCTGGTACTTAATAAGAAATGCTAATACCACAAAAATGCTAATACTACAACTAGTACCTACCATTACAGAACTACAATGAAGCCCTTCAGTTATTCCACTACTAATTATACTATTCTGTAAAGTCCTGAGACACCATTTCATTCAGTCGTCACCCACCTAAGTTGTCTTTTCCCTGCGTGTAGAATAACACCTAACGTGATGGCTGCATGCTGAGTGTGGTGGAATGCATCGAGAAATCTTCCTGGCCTTCATCAACATTACTACCCAGCAAATCACAGTTAAGTGTTTGGCAGAGGGTTCGTCGAGCCACCTCCACACTTATTCCCTCTTATTCCACTTGCGAATAGCGCCCGAAAAAAGGAACACCTATATCGTTCCGTGCGAGCTCTGATTTCCCGTACTTTATTACGATGATCGTTTCTCCCTATGTAGGTCGGCATCGACAAAATATTTTCTCATCCGAAGGAGAAAGATGGCGATTGAAATTTCGTGAGAAGATTCCGTCTCAAGGAAAAATGCTTTTGTTTTAAAGATTTCCACCCCAAATCCTATATCGTGTCCATGACTGTCTCCTCTATTTCTCGATAGTACCAAACGTGCTGCTCTTCTGTGATCTTCTCTATGTACTCCGTTTATCTCATATTTTTAGGACCCCACACCGCGCTCGCGCAGCTGTACTCCAAAAGCGGGAAGACAGGTGTAGTATAGGCAGTCTCTTTAGTAGATCTGTTGCATCTTCTAAGTGTCTTGCCAATAAAACTTAGTCTTTGGTTCGCCTTACCCACTGCATTTTCTATGTACTCTTTCCAATTTAAGTTGTTCGTAATTGTAATTCCTAGGTATTTAGTTGAATTTATGGCCTTTAGATTTGACTGACTTATCGTGTAACCGAAGTTTAACGAATTCCTTTTAGCACTCATGTGGATGACCTCACACTTTTCATTATTTAGTGTCAATTGCCAATTTTCGCACCATAAAGACAACTTATCTACATCGTTTTGCAATTGATTTTGATCTTCTGACGACTTTGCAAGACGATAAACTACAGCATCATCTTCAGACAACCTAAGACGGGTGCTCAGATTGTCTCCTAAATTGTCTATATACATGAGGAACAGCAGAAGGCCTACAACACTATCTTGGAGAACTCCAGAGATAACTTCTGTTTTACTCGATGTGTTTCCGTCATTTACTACGAAATGTGACCTCTCTAACAGGAAATCACGAATCCAGTCGCGTAACTGAGACGGTATTCCATAAGCACGCAATGTGTTTACAAGCCCCTTGTGAGGTACGGTGACAAAAGGCTCCAGGAGATTTAGAAATACGAGATCAATCTGAAATCTGTTGTCGATAGCACTTAACACTTCGTGTGATTAAAGAGCTAGTTGTGTTTCTCAAGAACGATATTTTCTAAATCCGTGTTGGCTGTGTCTCAGTAGACCGTTCTCTTCGATGTAATTCATAACGTTCAACATAATGCATGTTCCAAAATCCTACTACACATCGACGTTAATGATATGGGCCTGCAATTTAGTGGATTACTCCTATTGCTTTCTTGGATACTGGTGTGATCTGTGCAGTTTCCCATCTTTTGGTATATATCTTTCGTCGAGCAAGCGGTTGTATATGATTGTTAAGTATGGAGCTATTCCATCTGCATACTCTAGAGGGAACGTGATTGCTATACAGTTTGGAACTGAAGATTTCCTTTTATTAAATGTTTTAAATTGCTTCACTACTCCAAGGGTATCTACTTCTAAGCTACTCATGTTGGCAGCATCAATAGTATTTTTATTGTTAGCGCGCAGAGAAGGTTTTGGTCGTGTCTCGTCATACTTTACATACGACCAGAATTTCTTAGGATTTTCTGTCAGGTTTCGAGACAAAGTTTCTTGTGGAAACTGTTATAGTCATCTCGCAACCAAGTCCACGCTAAATTTCGAACTTCTGAAAAAGATCACCAATCTTGGGGATTTTGCATTCGTTTAAATTTGACATGCTTTACTCGTTTCTGCAACAGCGTCCTGATCTGTTTTGCATATCATGGAGGATTAGCTCCGTGTTTTGTTAATTTATTTTATATGTCTACCAATTGCTGTCGATACTATTTCATTGAATTCAAGACACATCTGGTCTACACTTACATTGTTAATTTGGAAGGAGTGGGTCTTGTCTCTCAGAAAGGCGTCATCTGATTTTTTGAATAGATATAGTTTTCGTGTACTTTTGGTGGATTTGGGAGTCACGGTATTCAGTCTCATGACGACAATTCTGTTTTCACAAACCCCTGTATTCGTTTTGATACTCGCTATTGGATCAGGATTATTTTTTGCTAAGAGGTCAAGCGTGTTTTCACAACCGATTATTATTCGTGTAGGCTTATGAACAAATTACTCGAAATACTCGTAGTTTTCGGAGAATGACTTTAGCACAATTTCGGATGATGCTGTATGCATACCTCCGGATTTAAACAAGTATTTTCGCTAGTATATCGAGGGTAAACTTGTGTCGCCGTCAACTGTAATTGTAAGACTCGAGTAAGTGCTTGAAATTAGACTCAAATTTTCTTTGAACCTTTCAGTAATTGTATCAGCTGAATTGGTAGGGCCGGCCGGTGGGGCCATGCGGTTCTAGGCGCTTCAGTTTGGAACCGCGTGACCGCTACGGTCGCAGGTTCGAATCCTGCCTCGTGCATGGATGTGAGTGATGTCCTTAGGTTAGTTAGGTTTAAGTAGTTCTAAGTTCTAGGGGACTGTTGGCCTCAGATGTTGAGTCCCATAGTGCTCAGAGCCATTTGAACCATTTTTGAATTGGCAGGTCGGTAAAAGGATACAATTATTATTTTATTCCGGTTATCAAGAATGACCTCGACCCATACTAACTCTCAGGAACTATCTACTTCAAATTCGCTACAAGATAATCTGACAGCAGCAAACACACCAACGCCAACGCCTACGTTCCTGAACACCGTTAGGTCCTTCGCAAAAATTTCGGCTGAATTTATCCGCGGCTCCAGCAATATTCCAATGCTATTAATGATTTGAGCATCCTGGATACTACAGCTACAATATCTGTCAAAATGCACCAAGTGGACGTGCTCCTCAGTGCTGCTTTGGGATCCAAAATACTTAATGCCTAACGATAATTGCCTGCTGCGTCTTCGTAGAGAGTACAGGTGCACAATGTGTCTTCTGGAGCGGTCACATTGCCATAGGCGCATCTATAATTAATCTATCTTTTGATTTTATGTAGAGACGTACCGTACGGACTATGATTGGTCATGTAATGTCTCAGTCAACTCGACGGATTAAGGAATTTCATTTTTAATCTCTCTCTGATGTTAGGGAGAAATTTGTTGGATCTCCTGCCTGTGCCTGAACTGGTCCACCCAGGCCGGCCTGAGTGACCGAGCGGTTCTAGGCGCTACAGTCTGGAACCACGCGACCGCTACGGTCGCAGGTTCGAATCCTGCCTCGAGCATTGCTGTGTGTGATGTCCTTAGGTTAGTTAGGTTTAAGTAGTTCTAAGTCTAGGGGACTGATGACCTCAGAAGTTAAGTCCCATAGTGTTCACAGCCATTTCAACCATTTTGTTCCATCCATTTTGCCAAAGTTTTAATATACGATCTTGTATGAAATTTTTCATGTTAGGCTCAGTTCCACGTATCCTTCGTCTTTCGATATAATTGCCTTTCTTTAACCAATAACAACGGTTCCCGTCAGATCACCGAAGTTAAGCGCTATCGGGCTGGGCTAGCACTTGGATGGGTGACCACTCGGTCTGCCGAGCTCTGTTGGCGGGCGTATGCAGTCAGAACTTGTGAGGCCAACTGAGGAGCTACTTGACTGAGAAGTAGCGGCTCCGGTCTCGTAAACTCATCCAGTGATGCCTGAGGACCTTCATGGCCTGTTCGGGCGGAGTTCCTTAACCAATAAATTGCCCCATTTTCCTGATTTCCAAGCCTAGTGGGAATATTCCTATTCCTACAATTAGCAGCGATACATCGTTTTGAGTATTGCAACGAGCGTCCGTTAGCCTTAGCACCATTTGTCGTTGAAGTCTTTTCACTAATCAACCTGGCTTAAAAGTTGCAATCCATGAGTCCTAACTCTTTGCCACATCTACAACTGATGCTAACGTAGGTTGGTAGAGTGGTAGTATACTTCGTTTTCATGGGAAGTCGAAATTGCGTTTTTGCGATCATCGCACTTGTACTTTTTTCTGCCTGCCTGCTCTGTATGATAGGAAATGTTCGATGTTCATGCAGGTATAAAAAAGGTACGTCGTTACTGCGCTTCTCCTAATCGTTCCAATGTTTCATTTTATTATAGGATTTCTTCCTTGGTTACCTCTCAGCAGAAGGTACTTAGTTTTGTGAATAGCAACTGACAATTTGACGCTTCGACACCATCCTTCAAATTCATGGAGCGCTGCATCGTATTTGTCTTCCAGAATTCTTCTGGAAAAACAGCACGCAACAAACAATACGTCATCCGCGAATGCAGACGTAACCACTGTCGTGTAACGTCTGTAGTATGGGCTCCAATGCTACTTTCCAAAACTCTGAACCACTGATAAGAGAAAGTGTGAGAGGGAAAAACTGGCCATATCACGAAACAGCCTTTTTATACCACTTTCTGCAACTGTTTGATATACTAATTCGGCCAGATATCTATTCCTTCTTCCATTTCATTTCACTGACCTTGGAAAACGACTGATTCGCTAGTAGTGGGGTAAAGGCGAGACGATGCCACTTTCAGTTTATTCAAGCTGGCAAACCACCGCCTCCCACCTCCCCTCCATCCCCCTCTGGGAAGTCCCTAGTCCTTCCACTCCCCTCTGGGAAATCCTCAGCCCTCCCTAAAACTTCCTCTCTGGGAGATCAAACCTGTCTGCCAGATTAGGATTTCAAAGTGAGACCTTTTAATTTTGGAAGGTAAAAGATCAGGTTTTGGAGCAATTTTGATATCAGATTAACCCTTTGTTTCCTGACGTAAGAAAAAATTTACTTTTTAACATTTTCTTTGCAGAATTTATGCTATTGTGGCCTCAAATGACGGTAGAATTTTTTGTAAAATTTTATTTTATTTTTCACAACTTTCTTCTCTTCTGGTACTCAGAGGTACCGTCAGACTCCATGGACAGAATCACAACATGCGCAGAAAAATGCTCCAATTTTTATAACTTGTACTTTATTCCACATAAATATTAAATATTTTTACATTAGAAAATTAATTAACAGAAATATGATATTTCTGATTTTTTTTTAAATTTCGCATAAATTTATTCTAGAGCAACTTCACAATACATAGTAACTTAGCTATACATTTTTGACAGTATATACATATCACATATTTAGTGATACCTCATGAAATTGTAGGAAACAGTTCTTTTTCTCATTTGCAGCGCAAATACTCTTTACATCTACTACATTGGGAATGTGGTCTCGACTGAATTTTATTTTTCGCACACATTTCGCATTGTCCTCTTTTACAACTGAACACTACAAAATGGTTTCCTCGGTTGCCAAGACGTACATCCTTCAGAACAGAAAAGTTATCCTTCCTTCTCTTTGGGAGAGTTATTTCATCTTTACCAGAGTTTCTCTTTTTGAGATTTGGCACTTGCTGTTCATTCATTAGCCCTAGTGCCACAGCACACCTGAATTCCAGCAGTGGCAGTGCCCCATGTAGATCACTGAAAATGACGTAAGCATTGACAAAAGCCATTTCTATTGCTCCCCGGAAGAGACGGTGCCACCATTTCTTTGATCTCTTGTGAAGACCATAAGTTGAACGTAATCTGTCTGCATGATCCACACCACCCATGTTTTTATTGTAATCACATACAATAACTTGACATGGTATAGTCATACTAGTTCCATCTTTCTGTTTTCTCGTCACTACTCTCTGTTCAGTGCCATGACAGTTTGACGCAAAATACACTTCTTTATTTTCCTTCCATTGAAATACCGTTACGTCTAAAGATGACTCTCTGTGATTTGATTTAGACATTTTTCTTTAGGTAAATTCCCTAGCAAACCTTTCCTGTTTGTTCTATTTGTTCCACAGGCAAATGTATTTACGGATTTCTGTGTGAGAAAAAGTGGACAGAACAACTAGTGAGAGGTAACGCTTTGTTGCTACAATAAAGTGTTCGCACAACCTGACGGTACTACTAAGTCCGCCTTATATTTTCCACTTTATCTCATTCACTTGTAACGTAATGCTTCAAACTATTATAAAAATCACAGAAGGTAAGTACGTACAATGGAAAACTCAACGGAAGTTTCAATAAACTGCGCACAAATTCTGGCAATACCATGGAAACAAGGACATATAATCTTCTGTTTTCACAGCAGCGCGCGAAAAACAATTTCAAGCTCTGACCGCCAGAGAGGTCTACGTATTGCACAATAACATCTATGAAACAGTAGAGCAGAGTTACGGTTACGTACCGACAGGCTCTCAGATTACGAAACTGCACCACGAGAAAATAATGAGAGTCCAAAATTACTGGTACTTTTAAGTACCGTCAGGCAACAAATGGTTAAGTGCCTATTTAAGCTGATCAATTAATTACCCACATTCTCCCAAACTAGAAAATGACAGGATATTCGAAATCGGCGGGGAAATTCAACATTGGCGGGAAATCGGAGTTGGTGAGTAATTCGAATTTTCATGGAAAATTCTAATTTTTGAGGCAAATTCAAATGCTACTAATACTGAATTGCAGAAATTTTCTTTTGAACTTTGTGGTAAGTTCCTATGGGACTAAACTGCTGAGTTCATTGGTCCCCATTATTACACACAACTTATTCTAACTTAAACTAACTTACGCTAAGGACAACGTACACACCCATGCCCAAGGGAGGACTCGAACATCCGATGGGGGGGAGGGGGGGGGGAGCTGTCTGATCCTTGGGAAGACGCCTTAGACCACACAGCTCTTCGATTGCAGAGGACGTATTGATGATAGTAATAATAATAATGATAATGATAATCATCATTATTATAATCAATATATTCAATATTCATAACAATACAATTTGCATATTGTTGTTGTGGTAGGATGTTGAGTACTTTCTTAAGATAATCATCTTTAAAATGCTAGTGCATTCTAACTACAACGTTACAACCCAAGATGGCTGATCCAGAATAATGGCTCATTCTAACTCCCCTCCTCTTATTAGTGAGAAACTCAAAAATCAGAGGAAAAATTCAAACTTCTTCCTTTCGCTGTGGACATGACAGTTGGTGAGAGGTAGTCGCCATTGATCAAGTACTAGAGAGTAGCTCTAGCCAGTCTCGTTCATAAATGCAGAGAGGATATTCTCGTTGTTAGTTAACCAATAGGCCTGTATGAGAAAGATGGGTAACAATAAAAGACAGCAACCGATCACTATAGTGCAAGATAGCCTCTTGCCGATCGACACGTCAGTAGCTGCTGGGATGGACATAAAGATGGTTAACAGACTCTCTGCCCCAGTGCTGCTTTGCATGAGTTCACTTTATTATGAATAAGCTTTGGGGGTCAACTTCTTAGGGCCAGTATACTGGTCCGTATGATACTGTAAGTTGGTGGAATGGGTTAGTATATCATAGTAACAAGGAACGTGGTACCTCATACTGATGCCATGGGAGGGATATTGCCCTGCCCAGATTCTTATGTGGTACACTGAGTTATGCAAAGTGTCTATTTTGTTGCGCGGGATCGTCGTCCGTTTGCTAACTGCTTCAAGTACTACACCCATATGGAGTGCAGCGTGCAAGTCAGTGATGCGAGTATAGCAGCTGGCACGAAGTATCCATCTGAGGGCCGTATTTTGTAAAACTTGTAGACAGTCAATTTGCGTTGGAATGGCAAGACCCCAGACCGATCTGCCATACAAGATCTTGGAGAGAACCGCTGCCTTACATGATCCAAGTTTTGCTGTGATACTGAGGACAGTAATTTTGAATAAAAAGGGAGGAGCTTTTTACCATACTGAAAGCTTTGTTCCTGAGAGAATCATTATGTTTATGGAGAAAGAAGTACTTGTCCGAGGTGACCCATAGGCAAGGTAAGTCACCGTTGCGCCCATCCCCCCCCCCCCCCAACCCAGGGGATACCACCGCCATGCAGTCTGATGTTGGTAGGCATCGAGGGGCGTTTCTTGCCGAAATAGAAGGCTGTCGTCGGGATTTATTTGCTCTTTATTGGTCTTACACCAAGCCGCTGCAGCATCGAGCTGATACTCAAGGCGTCGAGTGTTGGCGTAAATGTGTCTTCCGTTGGTGAAAAAAGCAGTAGCATTAATAAATTGAGCAATTTGTACCCCTTTGCCAGTTGGTGTGTCTTTTACGTAGAGATTAAATAGTAGTGGGGATAAAACGGATCCTTGAGGCAACCTCGCCTTCGCCAGTTGGATATCAGACGATTGGCCCTCTACTGTAAGAATCATCTTTCTGTCTGCCAAAATATTAGCCGTAAGTTTCACAAAACAATTGGGTATCGAAGGCAGTTCATCTGGTTTCCAAATTAGTTGTTCCTTCACACCTTATCATAGACCCTTTCAGTTTCTAAGAATAACCTACAGTAGTAATAGAGAGATTGAAATTTCTGGTAACACGTTCCGCCACTGAAGTTGTTGCAGGTCTGCTGATAGTTTACTTTGGAAGCCATACTATTCTGCCCTGATAGTAGCATCTGCCAGCAGTGTTTCCAAAATATGGACCTGGATGATTCTCTTGGAGGTTTTGCCCGAACCACTAAAAAGACTAATTGGTAGGTAATTTGCGGCCAGGGTAACGTCTTTATGTGGTTTGATAATAGGAACTAACTTGTCGATCTTCCACGCAAGTGGAAGCCATTGTTGTGACAGTCATTGTAAATTCGTGTCAAGAGCACCAATGGTTTACGTGGTAAGTTCTTCAGTTGTAAGTTGCTGAACTTGTCAACGTCAGGTGTCTTGTTCCCATTTAGCTTCCTGAGTATGGTTCTAATCTCGCTAGGTGTAGTTAGACGGAGACGACACTGGTTGGGAGGGGCGATGATCCTATCGACTAGTTGTATGGTGGCGTACTCGTGTTCTCTCTGGGCTGTGTTCAGAGGCTCCCTCAGAAGCAAATGTTTCCGCTTTGGTGAGTGGGTTTTCTGTCAATCCCTGAGGAGTATGAAGTGGTCGTTTGGGTGTGGGGTCGGCCCTCACAGTTGTTCACCGCCATTCTTTTCTTGTTTGCCGGAGGAAGGAGGGCATCTTATCTTCGTCAGTTTCTACTCACCAGTCAAGTAATCGTCGCCGAAGCTGCCTTTTCAGGTGGTGCACCCATCGGCAGTAAGCTGGTTTGCGAGTCCGGTTTTTCTGTAGGCGTAGTTCTTCAAGTAGGAGAGGCAACGAATAGTGAATCTGGAAGACATCATCGACCGTTATAGACGACAGTCTGTAGGCCATCCGTAGTTTCTGCTTTAAGTAATTGATGGCGTAATCGATGACCTAATCGATTTGGACCCACGTCTGAATCTCAAGCTTAGGCTCGATGTTGTTATTTAAGTACCTCTTGAACTGAGGCCAGTTTGAAACTCTAACTAAAAAACAGATGAACACTTGCAGTATGACAATCAGATTAATAAAGCCCATAAACAGCTCACGAAGAAGACGAGAGGCACAGGATTTTAATATGAAAGTAGTTTACTCCAGAATACAGAAGGAACTAGGCTACAGACTAAAGAAAGTGATAGGTGTTAACACGCAGAACGTTCGTACCACCTCATAGAAAACTGATTCACAGAAGAATTAGAAAAAGTAATCGAACAAATCAAAGCATTAATCACTACCGTCGTGCAGTTGTCCACATGCAAGGAAGCCACGTGTGACAGACCGACACCAGGAAGCTTACACCAGCATGAAGGGATTGCAGATTTAGTACGGTTTGAAGAGACAAAGCAGCACATCAATCAAATAATAGGGCAACGTTACACATGCTATTGGAGGAGAAGGACAGAAGCGGATTGTTGCTTTGGTCATCAGTCTACTGACTGGTTTGATGCGGCCCGCCACGAATTCCTTTCCTGTGCTAACCTCTTCATCTCACAGTAGCACTTGCAACCTACGTCCTCAATTATTCGCTTGACGTATTCCAATCTCTGTTTTCCTCTACAGTTTTTGCCCACTACAGCTCCCTCTAGTACCATGGCAGTCATTCCCTCATGTCTGAGCAGATGTCCTATCATCCTGTCCCATCTCCTTATAAGTGTTTTCCACATATTCCTTTCCTCTCCGATTCTACGTAGAACCTCCTCATTCCTTACCTTATCAGTCCACCTAATTTTCAACATTCGTCTATAGCACCACATCTCAAATGCTTCGATTCTCTTCTGTTCCGGTTTTCCCACAGTCCATGTTTCACTACCATACAATGCTGTACTCCAGACGTACATCCTCAGAAATTTCTTCCTCAAATTAAGGCAGGTATTTGATATTAGTAGACTTCTCTTGGCCTGAAATGCCATTTTTGCCATAGCGAGTCTGCTTTTGATGTCCTCCTTGCTCCGTCCGTCATTGGTTATTTTACTGCCTAGGTAGCAGAATTCCTTAACTTCATTGACTTCGTGACTATCAGTCCTGATGTTAAGTTTCTCGCTGTTCTCATTTCTACTACTTCTCATTACCGTCGTCTTTCTCCGATTTACTCTCAAACCATACTGTGTACTCATTAGACTGTTCATTCCATTCAGCAGATCATTTAATTCTTCTTCTCTTTCCCTCAGGATAGCAATGTCATCAGCGAATCGTATCATTGATATCCTTTCACCTTGTATTTTAATTCCACTCCTGAACCTTTCTTTTATTTCCATCATTGCTTCCTCGATGTACAGATTGAAGAGTAGGGGCGAAAGGCTACAGCCTTGTCTTACACCCTTCTTAATACGAGCACTTCGTTCTTGATCGTCCACTCTTATTATTCCCTCTTGGTTGTTGTACATATTGTATGTGACCCGTCTCTCCCTATAGCTTACCCCTACTTTTTTCAGAATCTCGAACAGCTTGCACCATTTTATATTGTCGAACGCTTTTTCCAGGTCGACAAATCCTATGAAAGTGTCTTGATTTTTCTTTAGCCTTGCTTCCATTATTAGCCGTAACGTCAGAATTGCCTCTCTCGTCCCTTTACTTTTCCTAAAGCCAAACTGATCGTCACCTAGCGCATTCTCAATTTTCTTTTCCACTCTTCTGTATATTATTCTTGTAAGCAGCTTCGATGCATGAGCTGTTAAGCTGATTGTGCGATAATTCTCGCACTTGTCAGCTCTTGCCGTCTTCGGAATTGTGTGGATGATGCTTTTCCGAAAGTCAGATGGTATGTTACCAGACTCATATATTCTACACACCAATGTGAATAGTCGTTTTGTTGCCACTTCCCCCAATGATTTTAGAAATTCTGATGGAATGTTATCTATTCCCTCTGCCTTATTTGACCGTAAGTCCTCCAAAGCTCTTTTAAATTCCGATTCTAATACTGGATCCCCTATCTCTTCAAAATCGACTCCTGTTTCTTCTTCTATCACATCAGACAAATCTTCACCCTCATAGAGGCTTTCAATGTAATCTTTCCACCTATCTGCTCTCTCCTCTGCATTTAACAGTGGAATTCCCGTTGCACTCTTAATGTTACCACCGTTGCTTTTAATGTTACCAAAGGTTGTTTTGACTTTCCTGTATGCTGAGTCTGTTCTTCCGACAATCATATCTTTTTCGATGTCTTCACATTGTTCCTGCAGCCATTTTGTCTTAGCTTCCCTGCACTTCCTATTTATTTCATTCCTCAGCGACTTGTATTTCTGTAATCCTGATTTTCCCGGAACATGTTTGTACTTCCTCCTTTCATCAATCAACTGAAGTATTTCTTCTGTTACCCATGGTTTCTTCGCAGCTACCTTCTCTGTACCTATGTTTTCCTTCCCAATTCTGTGATGGCCCTTTTTAGAGATGTCCATTCCTCTTCAACTGTACTGCCTACTGCGCTATTCCTTATTGCTGTATCTATAGCGTTTGAGAAATTCAAAAGTATCTCGTCATTCCTTAGTACTTCCGTATCCCACTTCTTTGCGTATTGATTCTTCCTGACTAATGTCTTGAACTTCAGCCTACTCTTCATCACTACTATATTGTGATCTGAGTCTATATCTGCTCCTGGGTACGCCTTACAATCCAGTATCTGATTTCGGAATCTCTGTCTGACCATGATGTAATCTAATTGAAATCTTCCCGTATCTCCCGGCCTTTTCCAAATATACCTCCTCCTCTTGTGATTCTTGAACAGGGTATTCGCTATTACAAGCTGAAACTTGCTACAGAACTCAATTAGTCTTTCTCGTCTTTCATTCCTTGTCCCAAGGCCATATTCTCCTGTAACCTTTTCTTCTACTCCTTCCCCTACAACTGCATTCCAGTCGCCCATGGCTATTAGATTTTCGTCCCCCTGTACATACTGCATTACCCTTTCAATATCCTCATACACTTTCTCTGTCTGTTCATCTTCAGCTTGCGACGTCGGCATGTATACCTGAACTATCGTTGTCGGTGTTGGTCTGCTGTCGATTCTGATTAGAACAACCCGGTCACTGAACTGTTCACAGTAACACACCTTCTGCCCTACCTTCCTATTCATAACGAATCCTATACCTGTTATACAATTTTCTGCTGCTGTTGATATTATCCGATACTCATCTGACCAGAAATCCTTGTCTTCCTTCCACTTCACTTCACTGACCCCTACTATATCTAGATTGAACCTTTGCATTTCCGTTTTCAAATTTTCTAGTTTCCCTATCACGTTCAAGCTTCTGACATTCCACGCCCCGACTCGTAGAACGTTATCCTCTCGTTGATTATTCAATCTTTTTCTAATGGTAACCTCCCCCTTGGCAGTCCCCTCCCGGAGATCCGAATGGGGGACTATTCCGGAATCTTTTGCCAATGGAGAGATCATCATGACACTTCTTCAATTACAGGCCACATGTCCTGTGGATACACGTTACGTGTCTTTAATGCAGTGGTTTCCATTGCCTTCTGCATCCTCATGTCGTTGATCATTGCTGATTCTTCCGTCTTTAGGGGCAATTTCCCACCCCTAGGACAAGAGAGTGCCCTGAATCTCTATCCGCTCCTCCGCCCTCTTTGACTAGGCCGTTGGCAGAATGAGTCTGACTTCTTATGCCGGAAGTCTTCGGCCGCCAATGCTGATTATTTAACAAAATTTAGGCAGTGGCGGGGATCGAACCCGCGACCGAAGACGTTTTGATTATGACGCTATTCAAGCAATAAAGGAAGAGGACACGTGAGGAATGCGAGGACGAGTATTATCGGAAGGAAGAAGAATTAAGAGAACTTACTTATGACACAGCAAGGGAGTTCTGACACATTCAACAGTATCGGTAATCACAGGTCACCTACAGACAGACGCATATCCTACCTGAAATTCAGGAACCGAATAATCAAAACCACAGAGTCAAACCCCCCGCCACGCAGAAATAGAAATAGATGGGATAGGCGAAAAGATTTCAGATGACCGGGACCACTTTTGTATCGGCCAGATGATAGGAGCAGCGCGAAGAGAGATACGAAGTATTGGAAGGAGCAGGGCTAATACAAGGTACAACCAGAGGAATGAAAGAAGCTGATTGGCAACGGAGGCTCTAACACTGCAGTTAGAAACGATAAATCGACCATGAGCCCTATTTGTAAATTGCGACAAATTTAAGGAAATGTAAGCAGCAGAAATCAAGACAGCTGACAGCGGAACATAGAACATTGCGATCCAATTAAAATTGTGAAATCGTAGAAAATGCAGTACACCGTATACTCGATTCTGGAACCCAAGTGTCAGTTTTGGATAAAGCAGTGCATGAGTGATGTGATAAAGAGAAGAAGTGGCCACTGTTTAAAATGCAGGATAAGGGAGTGTGAAGGTACAGTGAACGGAAAACTTCGATTCTTCAGATGTTTCTCTAAAGTCCGATGGTATACATGTACTAGTACTCTTCCTCCCACCCAATGTGGCAGACCTAATTCAGCCCATGGACCAGGGAATTTTGGAATCAATTAAACGTCATTATGGAGATTCACTTCTCGTCTCCTTGCTGAACGAAAGTGAAAACGACTGTATCGAGAGTATGCTGAAAGCGTGGAAAGCAATTAACACACGTGAGGTTGCTTTCCAAGCAGTCGAAGCATGAGATAATGTGGAGAGCGCTACCATAATGAAGAGCTGGAGGATATTGTGGCCATCCATTGACGCAGAGTTGGATCCAGTTGTGAGTGGCAGTGATGATCCAGTCAATTCGGAATTATCAATTAGTTTGTACACTGAAATGTTCCACAACCTTCCAGGAGGAGAAGAAATTGATGATGAAGTTATTACTAAGTGGATGAATGAGAGAAACTGTGATACGGACCAAACTTTAACAGATGAAGAAATAATCAAAAGCGTGCAAGAAAGTAATGATGAAATTGATGAAGAAGAGGGCACAGCCGGCCGAGGTGACCGAGTGGTTCTAGGCGCTACAGTCTCGAACCGCGCGACCGCTACGGTCGCAGGTTCAAATCCTGCCTCGGCCATGGGTGTGTGCGATGTCCTTAGGTTGGTTAGGTTTAAGTAGTTCTAAGTTCTAGGGGACTGATGACCATAGATGTTAAGTCCCATAGTGCTCAGAGCCATGTGAACTATTTTTGAAGAGGGCACAGGAGGAGAGAGCATGAAGATTTCTCATACTGCTGGTGCTCAAGCTGCCGAGGCCTGAATGAGATTTTCACTCTGCAGCGGAGTGTGCGCTGATATGAAACTTCCTGGCAGATTAAAACTGTGTGCCGGACCGAGATTATAACTCGGGACCTTTGCCTTTCACGGGCAAGTGCTCTACCATCTGAGCCACCCAAGCACGACTCACGCCCCGTCCTCACAGCTTTATTTACGCCAGTACCTCGTCTCCTACTGTCCAAACTTCACAGAAGCTCTCCTGCGAACCTTGCAGAACTAGCACTCCTGGAAGAAAGGATATTGCGGAGACATGGCTTAGCGACAGCCTGTGGGATATTTCCAGAATGAAATTCCGAGATCGAGTTCCCGCGGTCCCGAGTTCGATTCTCGGTCCGGCAATCAGTTTTAATCTGCCGAGGCCTTCGTGGAATACATTATGCCACAACCAGATATATGCAGTACCGATGTAATGCTTGTAAAGCGGTTGTTTGATAAAGCATGCCACCGTCCCGTATCATCATTGCGACAGTTAAAAATTAGAGAGACGAGTGAGTGATACGACTGTATAATTATGTACAGTATACACTCAAGGACTAACTTATCTTTGAAAATTAATGTATTTTCGGGTTTAATAAAGTAGATCCTCTATGTTTTATAGTTGTATCCTTCTGTTTAATAATGTATAGTACACTATATCCCCTAGGGTTTCAAAATAAATAAAAACAAAAGAAATGAATGAAATAGATGCAGACGGTCAATAATCCGGCACTTCCGCTAATCCGGCACCCTTATGTACCAGGAATGGCCGGATTAGCGAGAGTCTAGTGTATACGCTTTCTGACAGCGCTCAGAGAAAGTTTCACCACGACAGCTACGAGAACTTTATTTCATCAATCCAATCACTACCAACATCATCCATGCTGAAGGCGAACTGAATATGCCAGCTGACACGCTCTTGCGCATAGAGTCTATTTTCTGAAGCTGTTGACTTTGAAACTGTCGCAGCGGCGCAACATTCACGGAGATGAATGATATGACTTTTCCGCAACAGTCAGGCTTGCAACTCAGCGCCACCGCGCTACCAACGTTAGCTGTTCAGCTGTAACGCTGTGGGGCGGCTGGTAGGAATAATATGTTGCTATTATATAATTTGTTTGAATATAGAAACACTGCATTTCCCGGCCGATTAACCATATGTGCTGTGGCGGGTGGAATTATGGTTGTTAAAAATGTTCCTATTATTTATGCTGTCTTTTGCCGTTCTCAACACTGGCTCTCTAACTACAATATTGGCAACCAGAAAGTGATTAGCAAAACGTGAAGCCTGTAATTAGAATTCCTAGTGTCCACTTCATCTGAGAATACACTTATAGTTACAGCTTATAGCCCTGAGAAATTAGGAGATTGTCTGGGATTCATAATCAAAAACGATTTTGATTAAAAATAGTTCAGTATATTCTGAAAGTCACAGATGAAAACAAAAGAAAGAATCCACACAATCTGACTAACAGAGCAGTTCAGAATCTAATGCGCTGATGCAACTATAACTGTCCAAATTAAATGTTTAAATGAATGCTCGCCATAATTTGATGATTAGGTTCATCAAACGCCACGCTAAATAATGGTAGAATGTTTGTCCCGCGGCGGCACGTGAAAATACGACAATACGCAAACTGAAGATCGATAATTAAAGTCAACCCAGAATTAACACTTCACTCGAAAATGATTTCATGGTTACGCGTATCCCGAGTAACTTATTACGGCATCCGAGGCTGTTTATAGCAATGATACCGACGCGACGCGACTCCCGACACAGATGGCGTCTGGAGAGAACTGGGGCCTTGCTTCCTCGCGCAGCGTTCTTATATATAAAGCCGCGGTGCGGACGGCTAAGGGAACGCCTGATCAAATCGGCTCTCCCGACTAGCCGCTGGGCTAGTAATGCACCACTTTAAGTTACCTAATAAATCATAGCTTCTCTTGCTGATGGCCGATGAAGCTCTTAATTTAAATGTGCATTCAGCACACAGGTAAGTATTGATAATAAAATTTTGACGTGGCTAAGTTAAATATTTTGGGCGAGAGAATTAATTTAATTACACTGCACGCAGTAGACGAGCTCTGAACTGGCCCTTTGGAGATACGCTATCGCTATAGTTTTGTAGGTATTCAAATGAAACTTCTCACATCCTTATGGTGATAGCGGATCTCCATTCTACTTAAATATAAACATCCTAGCCTTATTTATTAGCCTACTTAATCTATCTTGCTTCCTTAAGTTTTAAGACGAAAACCAGAAAATCATGAATTTCCACTAAAATTTTAATTTGTGAAATCCAAAGTACTGTTTTTATTAAATTATTATGAAAGAGGAATCTAATTATAAATTTTTAATTCGCTAGCTCTTTTCTGTTGCGCCAATGATTTTTACTGAGAAACGTCCAAATTTCGAAAACGGTTAAAGTTATCGAACTGATATTCAACACATGCTGATTTAGTATTACTCCTGACATGCTAGAAATGTTTTAGGTTATTTGCTTGATTTTTTAAAGTATTGCGCATCATTTATGACGTCAGAGCTAGTTACAGTGGACTGGCTGGCACACAATGGAAAGACTGCTGTGAATTTACTACGGCGTGAGTAGGCTGCTTCCCTACAATGTGACGTTACCAGTAACAGAGCACGCCCGACAGCTAATCGCCTAACTGCACAACACGTCGCACCCATGAGTTAGAGCCACAACAAACATGGTGAAGCGAGCATTCGGACAGGGATTGTGAGCAGTTTGTACGACTGTTTGGCCTGTCATCGCAATAAAATTAGCATACGTATCAGGTCACCACTGGGAAGCGTTATCCTTCCAAATCTACGATTTGAACACGTCGGAATGGATCTCAAGGGACTTCTTCCGCCGTCGGAAGGATACACCTACTGTCTGAGACCTATATGAGCCGTGGCGACTGTCGCTGGTTATGCTCCATTTGCGTCGCTGATATCGACACTCGTCTGGTCTTATCTCTCTGACTGTTCCGCCTTTGGTTTTCCGGCTTGGCTTGTGGCCGAGCTCTCTCGCTGGTCGGCGTTCAACGAACCAACATGTTTTGAAGGCAGGCGCTCGTCTCTATCCGCTGTGTCTGGGCCCGGATTAGTGGACGAGTTTGCGCGCGAAACGGCGGCGGGTCCGTCATCTCAGGCTGGACATCTTCTCATCACGTAACTGGAAGCATTACGTTACGTATGATTCACATGCTGCAGTTAACCTGTGAAGACTTGTGAAACTTATGGTGGCACGTTGTATCTGCCGGACTTCAGTTAAGGATGGTTCTGAATAAGAGAGTGTTATACTGAGCTTACGAAGTCTGAGGCTTCGAATTGTTGTTTCCGCGGAGCGGAGTGTAATTACTTCGGCAAATGCAAAAGGGAATAGTGTTTTACTGCTTGTTTTCAAGGTTCCTTGCAGTGTTAATTTGACGGAGTTTGTTCATTAGTGTGCTCTCCGCCCAGTTTTGGTTTTAGACTTTCTTTTAATATCAAGGGCAGAGCTTTTGTTAAGTCAGTGTAATTTTAAGTGTTCTTTTATTCAGTAAATGTATCAGTTTGAAATGGTTCAAATGGCTCTGAGCACTATGGGACTTAACATATGAGGTCATCATTCCCCTAGAACTTAGAACTAATTAAACCTAACAAACCTAAGGACATCACACACATCCATGCCCAAGGCAGGATTCGAACCTGCGACCGTAGCGGTCGCGCGGTTCCAGACGGAAGCGCCTAGAACCGCTCGGCCACACCGGCCGGCTGTCTCAGTTTGGTTGTCAGTTGTTACACATAGTCGCGTAGTTAGTGAGCTACGCACGGTCTTGAAAAGCTGAATCACGAGTTGAATTCGTCTGCCGCGTGAATTATTTGTTTTTGCACAAATGGTCTCGTATGTGGGACAGATGGGGTTCGTCGCCTTGGCGGGTAGGCTGAGATTGTGTGTGTGTGTGTGTGTGATCATCTTCGATGCAAAAAGGTGGGAATTTAAGGAGATGGGACCTGGATAAACTGACTAAACCAGAGGTTGTACAGAGTTTCAGGGAGAGCATAAGGGAACAACTGACAAGAATGGGGGAAAGAAATATAGTAGAAGAAGAATGGGTAGCTTTGAGGGATGAAGTAGTGAAGGCAGCAGAGGATCAAGTAGGTAAAAAAAAACGAGGGCTAGTAGAAATCCTTGGGTGACAGAAGAAATACTGAATTTAATTGACGAAAGGAGAACATATAAAAATGCAGTAAATGAAGCAGGCAAAAATTAATACAAACGTCTCAAAAATGACATTGACAGGAAGTGCAAAATGGCTAAGCAGGCATGGCTAGAGGACAAATGTAAGGATGTAGAGGCTTATCTCACTAGGGGTGAGATAGATACTGCCTACAGGAAAATTAAAGAGACCTTTGGAGAAAAGAGAACCACTTGCATGAATATCAAGAGCTCAGATAGAAACACAGTTCTAAGCAAGGAAAGGAAAGCAAAGTTGGTGGAAGGAGTATATAGAGGGTCTATACAAGGGCGATGTACTTGAGGGCAATGTTATAGAAATGGAAGAGGATGTAGATGAAGATGAAGTGGGAGATATGATACTGCATGAAGAGTTTGATAGAACACTGAAAGATCTATGTCGAAACAAGGCCCCGGGAGTAGATAACATTCCATTAGAACTACTGACGGCCTTGGGAGAGCCAGTCCTGACAAAACGCTACCATCTGGTGAGCAAGATGTATGATACAGGGGAAATACCCTCAGACTTCAAGAAGAATATAATAATTCCAATCCCAAAGAAAGCAGGTGTTGACGGATGTGAAAATTACCGAACTATGAGTTTAATAAGTCACGGCTGCAAAATACTAACGCAAATTCTTTAAAGACGAATTGTAAAACTGGTAGAAGCCGACCTCGGGGAAGATCAGTTTGCATTCTGTAGAAAGATGGGAACACGTGAGGCAATCTTTGGTGTGACGTCATAAGCGCGTGACTGCGTGTGAGATCGCTCTCTAAGTTTTCATCTATTTTTAGGTTTCAGATATATATTTTATATTTATTATATATTATTTTATATTTATTTTATATTTATTATATATATTTATATTTCAGATATATATTTTATATAATGGTAAGACAGAGATTTAGGAACCAGGTTTTAAATTGTAAGACATTTCCTGGGGCAGATGTGGATTCTGACCACAATCTATTGGTTATGAACTGCAGATTGAAACTGAAGAAACTGCAAAAAGGTGGGAATTTAAGGAGATGGGACCTGGATAAACTGAAAGAACCAGAGGTTGTAGAGAGTTTCAGGGCGAGCATAAGGGAACAATTGACAGGAATGGGGGAAATAAATACAGTAGAAGAAGAATGGGTAGCTCTGAGGGATGAAGTGGTGAAGGCAGCAGATGATCAAGTAGGTAAAAAGACGAGGGCTAATAGAAATCCTTGGGTAACAGAAGAAATATTGAATTTAATTGATGAAAGAAGAAAATATAAAAATGCAGTAAATGAAGCAGGCAAAAAGGAATACAAACGTCTCAAAAATGAAATCGACAGAAAGTGCAAAATGGCTAAGCAGGGATGGCTAGAGGACAAATGTAAGGATGTAGAGGCTTGTCTCACTAGGGGTAAGATAGATACTGCCTACAGGAAAATTAAAGAGACCTTTGGAGAGAAGAGAACCACATGTATGAATATCAAGAGCTCAGATGGAAACCCAGTTCTAAGCAAAGAAGGGAAGGCAGAAAGGTGGAAGGAGTATATAGAGGGTTTATACAAGGGAGATGTACTTGAGGACAATATTATGGAAATGGAAGAGGATGTAGATGAAGACGAAATGGGAGATAAGATACTGCGTGAAGAGTTTGACAGAGCACTGAAAGACCTGAGTCGAAACAAGGCCCCGGGAGTAGACAACATTCCACTAGAACTACTGATGGGCTCGGGAGAGCCAGTCATGACAAAACTCTACCATCTGGTGAGCAAGATGTATGAGACAGGCGAAATACCCTCAGACTTCAAGAAGAATATAATAATTCCAATCCCAAAGAAAGCAGGTGTTGACAGATGTGAAAATTACCGAACTATCAGTTTAATAAGTCACAGCTGCAAAATACTAACGCGAATTCTTTACAGACGAATGGAAAAACTGGTAGAAGCCGACCTCGGAGAAGATCAGTTTGGATTCCGTAGAAATGTTGGAACACGTGAGGCAATACTGACCTTACGACTTATCTTGGAAGAAAGATTAAGAAAAGGCAAACCTACGTTTCTGGCATTTGTAGACTTAGAGAAAGCTTTTGACAATGTTGACTGGAATACTCTCTTTCAAATTCTGAAGGTGGCAGGGGTAAAATACAGGGAGCGAAAGGCTATTTACAATTTGTACAGAAACCAGATGGCAGTTATAAGAGTCGAGGGGCATGAAAGGGAAGCAGTGGTTGGGAAAGGAGTGAGACAGGGTTGTAGCCTCTCCCCGATGTTATTCAATCTGTATATTGAGCAAGCAGTAAAGGAAACAAAAGAAAAATTCGGAGTAGGTATTAAAATTCATGGAGAAGAAGTAAAAACTTTGAGGTTCGCCGATGACATTGTAATTCTGTCAGAGACAGCAAAGGACTTGGAAGAGCAGTTGAACGGAATGGACAGTGTCTTGAAAGGAGGATATAAGATGAACATCAACAAAAGCAAAACGAGGATAATGGAATGTAGTCAAATTAAGTCGGGTGATGCTGAGGGAATTAGATTAGGAAATGAGATACTTAAAGTAGTAAAGGAGTTTTGCTATTTAGGGAGTAAAATAACCGATGATGGTCGAAGTAGAGAGGACATAAAATGTAGACTGGCAATGGCAAGGAAAGAGTTTCTGAAGAAGAGAAATTTGTTAACATCGAGTATAGATTTAGGTGTCAGGAAGTCGTTTCTGAAAGTATTTGTATGGAGTGTAGCCATGTATGGAAGTGAGACATGGACGATAACTAGTTTGGACAAGAAGAGAATAGAAGCTTTCGAAATGTGGTGCTACAGAAGAATGCTGAAGATAAGGTGGGTAGATCACGTAACTAATGAGGAGGTATTGAATAGGATTGGGGAGAAGAGAAGTTTGTGGCACAACTTGACTAGAAGAAGGGATCGGTTGGTAGGACATGTTTTGAGGCATCAAGGGATCACAAATTTAGCATTGGAGGGCAGCGTGGAGGGTAAAAATCGTAGAGGGAGACCAAGAGATCAGTACACTAAGCAGATTCAGAAGGATGTAGGTTGCAGTAGGTACTGGGAGATGAAGAAGCTTGCACAGGATAGAGTAGCATGGAGAGCTGCATCAAACCAGTCTCAGGACTGAAGACCACAACAACAACAACAATATATTTTAACTGTTTTTGTGATAATATTTACTATATAAGTGACTTATTAGTGGTTTCTTCATTCACCTCTGCATTTCTTGTGTTGTGGCCTGATATTTGTGAGTGTTTCGTATCGAGCAACTTAACCTCTTACCCGTGTTTACATTCCGCGCTGACCAGTTGCAGCTGTAGCGGCGCATCGAAAGCTAAGTACTAATTAATTGTTTGTGTATAGTAGTTTATTTAGGAACTTTAGTAGTCTTCAACCGGTGTTCTTGGTGTTTTCCGGTGAAATAACTTCAGAAGAAATTTTTGCGAACTGCTTTCAGTTTCGTTACTGTCATTAGACGTTTGATTTTATTTCTGTGTTAGTATTTTGTTATATTCTCATTTGTTGTTGATTAATACTGTCAATAATAGTAGTTACTTCCCTTGTAGAGCAAGTTTGTGATTATTGTAGTCAGTTTTTAACATCTTCTTATTGTAGTAGCGGAACTTAGATAAAGTTGTTTTCTTGTTTCAATAATTGTAAAATTTTACCATGAGTGAGAAGTGTGGGCTTTGACGTAGGTTCGTGAGTAGTGGATTCCGGTGTGAGACTTGTTCGAAGTATTTTCACTGGGGGGAATGCAGTGGGGAAGCCAGTGGGCATTCTGGTGAGATCCTCTCCTGGAACTGCAGGTTATGTAGCAAGAGTAAGTTGATAGAGGAGCAGGAGCGTAAGATCTGTGCCCTTCAGGTGCAGTTGAAAAACGCACAGGAGGAGCTAGATAGGATGAGGAGGGAGAAGGGGGTTGAGGAATGGGAGCTGGCTGTTGGCAACAGATCTGCTAGGAGAAGGAGATTTTCAGATAGTTTTACTATTGGTGTTTGTAATAGATATGACCAACTGTCAGAGTCTAGTGGAGAGGAATCTCTAGTAGCTGTAGATATAGGAAGTATGCAGCAGACCTCAGCAGTTACGGTGGCTAGGACAGTTGCAAAGTCTAAGAGAAAGAAGAAGGTTCTGCTGTTAGGTAGTTCTCATGGTAGAGGTGTAGGTCAGCAGTTGCAGGAAGTTTGGGGAGTGAGTACCAGGTCACCAGCATTGTGAAGCCTAATGCAGGATTGGCTCAGGTGACTTTTAACATAGGGGGGTTATGTAGGGATTTTACTAAAGAGGATCAGGTAGTGATTGTGGGTGGGCTGGTAATAGTATTGCTAGGGATGGGGAGTATGACATAGATGGTGACCTGGAAAAGATAGCCACTCACACTGGCAACACGAATGTGCATTTCGTGGAACTGTTTCAGCGTCACGATCGGCCTCATCTTAATACACCTGCAAGCGTAATAACATGAGACTTGGGGGTGCGCTGATGACAGAAGGCATGAGTCACATTTCAGTGGTGTCGGTGGAGTCTATCAGCAGGACGGGTTTCAGTAAACATGGCCTGCACCTCAACAGGTATGGAAAGGGGTGGTTGGCAAAGCTTATAGGTGACAGCATAGGTGGGGATGGTGGGATCACTAATGGGAAAATTCCTGCAGTAGTGGGTGTTAGAGCTGCACCTTTTTTAGATTGAAGTCAGCTGATAGGTATTCCTGCTTACGGGAAGTCTCTCTAACAAAGGAACCACTTTCTACAAATCTTGGGTATCCGATTAATGAGGGAATTAGTATATTTCATCAAAATATACAAGGTATTAGAGATAAAGTTAGTGAACTGCTTATAGATGTTGACTCTGAAATTATTGGTATATCTGAACACTTCTTAAATAAGGAGATAATTCAGAGGCTTCCTTTACCAGGATACAGGTTGGCTGGCAGCTTTTCTAGGAGCTCTTTGCGGTGTGGGGGAGTAGCCATGTATGTGAAAAACGGTATCCCATTTGAGTCAATTGATGTTTCAAAGTCCTGCACTGAAAAGGTGTTTGAATGTTGTGCAGGTGTGGTTAAATTTAGTGGAGCTAAACTTCTTACTGTTGTTATTTGTAGATCCCCAGACTCCGATTTCACAACATTTTTGCTAAAGCTAGAGGAGGTTCTTGGTTCACTTTATAGGAAATACAAAAAGTCAGTTATATGTGGTAATTTCAATATTAATTGTATAAGTGATTGTGCAAGGAAAAGGATGCTGGTAGACCTCCTTAATTCATATAATTTTATGCAAACCGTATTCTTTCCAACGAGAGTGCAAGGGAACAGTAGAACAACCATAGACAATATTTTTGTTCATTCGTCATTATTAGAAGGGCATTCTGTTAGCAAAAAGGTGAATGGCCTTTCAGATCATGATGCACAAATTTTAAGTCTAAAAGATTTTTGTGCTGCAACACATGTTAAATATAGTTACCAACTTTTTAGGAAAGCTGATCCAGTTGCTGTACAGACTTTTGTAAACCTTATCAAGGAACAAGAGTGGCAAGATGTTTATAGTGCTGATACAGTAGACTTTTCTCGTGCTCTTTGAAAGTTGCTTTCCGTTAGAACGTTCAAAACAGGGTACTAGCACAAACAGGCAGCCTGGGTGGCTGACTAAAGGGATAAGAATATCTTGTAGAACAAAGTGGCAATTATATCAGAACGTTAGAAACAGTCACAATCTAAATGCAGCAGCCTATTACAAACAGTATTGTAAGGTGCTTAAAAAAGTTATTAGGAAGGCAAAAAGTATGTGGTATGCAGATAGAATAGCTAAGTCTCAGGATAAAATTAAAACATATGGTCAGTCGTAAAGGAAGTGGCTGGTCTGCAGAGACAGGTCGAGAATATAGAATCAGTGCGTAGTGGGGATGTCCGTGTTACTGATAAGTCGCATATATGTACAGTACTTAATAATCACTTTCTGAATATGCTCCTCCATGATACTGACAAGAGGGAGATTGAGTTAATAATTAAATCACTAAAGACCAAGAACTCTCATGGATATGACGGGGTATCGAGCAGAATACTGAAGTATTGTTCCACGTATGTTAGCTCAGTACTTAGCCATATCTGTAACTTTTCCTTTAGGAGTGGTCGGTTTCCTGACCGATTAAAGTACTCGGTAGTGAAGCCACTTTATAAAAAGGGAGACAGGGATAATGTTGACAATTATAGACCTATTTCTATGCCATCGGTGTTTGCTAAAGTTATCGAGAGGGTTGTATATACAAGGTTACTGCAGCATTTAAATTCACATAATTTGCTGTCAAATGTACAGTTTGGTTTTAGAAATGGCTTAACAACTGAAAATGCTATAGTCTCTTTTCTCTGTGAGGTTTTGGACGGATTAAATAAAAGGTTGCGAACGTTAGGTGTTTTCTTTGATTTAACGAAGGCTTTTGACTGTGTTGACCACAAAATATTACTGCAGAAGTTGGAACATTATGGAATAAGGGGAGTAGCTTACAATTGGTTCGCCTCCTACTTTAAGAACAGAAAGCAGAGGGTAATCCTCCGCAATATTGAGAGTGGTAATGATGTTCAGTCCCAATGGGGCACTGTTAAATGGGGCGTTCCCCAGGAGTCGGTGCTGGGGCCACTGCTGTTTCTTATTTATATAAATGATATGCCTTCTAGTATTACAGGTGATTCAAAAATATTTCTGTTTGCTGATGACACCAGCTTGGTAGTGAAGGATCTTGTGTGTAATATTGAAAAATTATCAAATAATGTAGTTCATGATATAAGTTCGTGGCTTCTGGAAAATAATTTGATGCTAAATCACAGTAAGACTCAGTTTTTACAGTTTCTAACTCACAATTCAACAAGAACTGACATTTTAATCAGACAGAATGGGCATGTTATAAGCGAGACGGAACAGTTCAAGTTCCTAGGCGTACGGATAGATAGTAAGCTGTTGTGGAAAGCCCATGTTCAGGATCTTGTTCAGAAACTAAATGCCGCTTTATTTACCATTAGAACAGTATCTGAAATAAGTGACATTTCAACACGACAAGTAGTATACTTCGCATATTTTCATACGCTTATGTCATATGGTATTATTTTTTGGGGTAATTCCTCTGATTCAAAAAGGGTATTATTGGCTCAAAAACGGGCTGTTCGAGCTATGTATGGTGTAAGTTCGAAAACCTCTTGTCGACCCCTATTCAATAGTCTGGGAATTTTGAAATTGCCCTCACAGTATGTATTTTCTTTAATGTCGTTTGTTGTCAGCAATATTAGCTTATTCCCAAGAGTTAGCAGCTTTCACTCAGTTAATACTAGGCAGAAATCAAATCTGCATGTGGAATGCACTTCCTTGACTCTTGTGCAGAAAGGAGTGCAGTATTCTGCTGCATCCATTTTCAATAAGCTACCACAAGAACTCAAGAATCTTAGCAGTAGCCCAAACACTTTTAAGTCCAAACTGAAGAGTTTCCTCATGGCTCACTCCTTCTATTCTGTCGAGGAGCTCTTGAAAGAGCTAAAAAATTAAGCAAATTCCAATGTTACATTCTTGATTTTCTTTATTTAAACTAACGACTTGTCGCCTGAATATGTTTCTTATATTTCATTTTATCTGTTTCTACAATCGTGTTATAATTTCATGTATTGACTCGTTCCATGACCATGGAGACTTCTCCTAAATGTGGTCCCACGGAACAATAAATAAATAAATAAAATAAATAAATAAATACTGACCTTACGACTTATTTTAGAAGCTAGATTAAGAAAAGGCAAATCTACGTTTCTAGCATTTGTAGACTTAGAGAAAGCTTTTGACAATGTTGACTGGAATACTCTCTTTCAAATTCTAAAGGTGGCAGGGGTAAAATACAGAGAGCGAAAGGCTATTTACAATTTTTACATAAACCAGATGGCAGTTATAAGAGTCGAGGGACATGAAAGGGAAGCAGTGGTTGGGAAGGGAGTGAGACACGGTTGTAGCCTCTCCCCGATGTTATTCAATTTGTATATTGAGCAACCAGTAAAGGAAACAAAAAAAAAAAAATTCGGAGTAGGTATTAAAATCCATGGAGAAGAAATAAAAACTTTAAGGTTCGCCGATGACATTGTAATTCTGTCAGAGACAGCAAAGGACTTGGAAGAGCAGTTGAACGGAATGGACAGTGCCTTGAAAGGAGGATATAAGATGAACATCAACAAAAGCAAAACGAGGGTAACGGAATGTAGTCGAATTAAGTCGGGTGATGCTGAGGGAATTAGATTAGGAAATGAGACACTTAAAGTAGTAAAGGTGTTATGCTATTTGGGGAGCAAAATAACTGATGATGGTCGAAGTAGAGAGGATATAAAATGTAGACTGGCAACGGCAAGGAAAGCGTTTCTGAAGAAGAGAAATTTGTTAACATCGATTATAGATTTAAGTGTCTGGAAGTCGTTTCCGAAAGTATTTTTAAGGAGTGTAGCCGTGTATGGAAGTGAAACATGGGCGATAAATAGTTTAGACAAGAAGACAATAGAAGCTTTCGAAATGTTGTGCTACAGAGGAATGCTGAAGGTTAGATGGGTAGGTCACATAACTAATGAGGAGTTTGTGGCACAACTTGACTAGAAGAAGGGATCGGTTGGTAGGACATATTCTGAGGCATCAAGGGATCACCAATTTAGTATTGGAGGGCAGCGTGGAGGGTAAAAATCGTAGAGGGAGACCAAGAGGTGGATACACTAACCAAATTCAGAAGGATGTAGGCTGCAGTACGTACTGGGAGATGAAGAAGCTTGCACAGGATAGAGTAGCATGGAGAGCTTCATCAAACCAGTCTCAGGACTGAAGACCACAATAACAACAACGTCTTGGATATTGCTTGGCGGTGCTTTTTACTCGTTTGTTCCGAGTACCACCGTGTATAAGCCGCGCTTCCATCCTTTAGTTAAGTATCCGGCCAGTCTTCCGGGACGGACGAGATCTTTTCTTCAGTAACTCAAGGTGAATCACTAATGTTGTGTAAAATTTGGTTACGTAAGCAATGAACTGAAAAGCGGGCTTATGGTGCTGACTGTCGGTGATCCTTTTCCAATGAGATCTAATTATTATCTTTAAAATATTGTTTGTTATATTAATTCACGGCAGACGGTTCAAGTCAGTCGTATATTCTCTTAAGAGGACAATCTTCCGAATTAAATTTTATCTTGTTATTTCAATTTTGTAACTCCGTAATAATGAAATTTGTTCTTTAGTGGAAATTACAATTACGTGCTAATCACAAGTTTGTCCATCAGCAAAAATTCCTATCTCCCTATCTCCTTTGAGTAGCTAGGGTTAAATTGCAATTTAATTTAGATTTTCCTAGCACGTGACTTGAGCAGTCACACATCTCACTATAGACTATTATACACGCTGGCCTGAAGTATCCCCGATAACTGTTAAGAGCGATGGAGCTGTCGTGACCGAATTCTTTCGCGGTCGATCACCACTGACCAGAGAAGACAGTTTGAGTCCCATCTCTTCAAAGCACTCGCTGTCTTACTTGGCACGAAGCGAATCAGGACTACAGCTTGCCATCCAGCAGCAAACGGTTTAGTTGAGCGTATACACCACCAGCATAAAGCATCGCTGCACTGCCACTATTCGCAACGGTGGTCAGAGACGCTACTTATCGTTGTCATACATTTAAACGCGTCCCTGAAAGAAGACCTCCAAGCAACTGCAGCGGAACTCGTGCATGGTCACCCTATACGCCTTCCTGGCGATTTCTTCGCCAGTGTACAAAATTAATCCATTGACCCGTCGAGTTTGTGAATAGCCTGCGCTCAGAGATATACGACAGATACGTTCAGTGAGGGCAAGGGATAAGGCGAATTGCCACCCGTTCGTTTACCATCTATGTAATGGTCACTACTTTAGTTCGATACGACGTGGTGCGCAAGCCGTTGTGTCCATCCTTTGATGGACCATACCGTGTAGTTAGAAGACAGGACAAAGCATTCACCGAGCAGTATAAGGTGCTGCAGTCATAGACTGGGCGGCTGGTCCCGGCGGAGGTTCGAGTCCTCCCTCGGGCATGGGTGTGTGTGTGTTTGTCCTTAGGATAATCTAGGTTAAGTAGTGTGTAAGCTTAGGGACTGATGACCTTAGCAGTTCAATCCCGTAAGATTTCACACACATTTGAACTTTTTTTTTTAACTAAACATTCACCGACGACTTAATGGGCGCACCCATGGCTATCAACGTCAACAAAGCCAGCCTTTCGTATAACCGCCACAGATCACCATCCAGCTGCTCCCACCGCGGTCACGAGAGGCACATCTGCCTCCCCACCACCCATTGCGGAGCAGCCGTAACGGTCATTAAGGCCCTCCAGGAAACCAGCAGCAACCGGTACACAACCTTTTGTCACCCGATCCGGGCCGCGCGGAGAAGCCGTGCGATGTAGGGGGTCCTGTCACGGTTCGTGCTGCTCCCTCCGCCGGAGGTTCGAGTCCTTCCTCGGGCATGGGTGTGTGTGTGTTGTCATTAGTTTAAGTTAGATAAAGTAGTGCGTAAGCCTAGGGACCGAAGACCTCAGCAGTTTGGCAATTTAGTCCCATAGTCCTTAACAAAATTTTGTTTTTACCCGATCCGGACGACGCATCAAGTTCAATGAGAAGTATCGGTGACTCTAAGAGGGGGGGGGGGTGGGAGGAGGGGGGGAGGATGGCGTATTGTACGCAAGGTAGTGCACAGTGTGTGTGAATGGTGTAGTGCTATGCGCAAGTGAAGGCTCCATACAACATCATCTTTGGCTCAGCATATCCTGCATGTTTACTGCTTGTTTTCTCTGATATAGTCCTCTGTTGTTTTGCTCGCTCTGTCACCCAAATGTCATTTAGTGTTACGGGTTATTTTAAAGCTAACAAAGTGAGTTTTGCCTAAACACTACTCCTAGTCGAAACCAGACAAGGCAGTGATGTTACATTCTGAGGTCTGGAGCGAAATTAAGGTTCTAACTAATGGGTTCACTTGGGACTCTGGGTACTCAGTCGATTGCCTCACACATGTCGCTGTATAACAGAGTACATTGTCGTGCGGATACAATCATTGTCGCTAAACTGTTCCGCTACTGTGTTAGGCACAAATACTATAGAACTTCTTCATATCCATCTGCATTTAGGATTTTATTAACCGCAATAAGTTGATGACAACCTATGAAAAATGCCCCTGTACCATGATATTACCTCCCCTGTATTTCACCGCTGGCACACGATGGCAGATAACATTCTCCAGGCACTCATCAAACCCAAACAGCTCCAACAGGCTACAGCATTGATTCACTCGTTTCCAAACATCAGTTTATAACACTCCCGTCTGCTACTGCTATATCATAACCTCGAAACTGGAGGCAGTTTGCATAACAGAATTAATTTGTTAGAGTTATAATGGTATAAAGCAACAGATCAGTGTTACCCTCTGAGAGGAATTTTGTTATGTTGACCGTGTTGTACCTAACGGAGGTGGCTTATCGGAAGTGAAAGTCAGAATTACGTAAATATTTGAACAGTAACAAACAAAATTTTGCCTAGCTATACTGTTTATAGAATAAGGAAAACGGTCTCCAGCCTAATTAGGCAAGAGAAAGATTAACGTTCTCGTTTAAGAAAGTAGGTATAAGTAACTATAACGGATCAACACAACCTATACTTTGTCACACGCGAGTGCAGTGAACTCTGAACATACACATATGTTTACGGTAAGATTGAAACTAACAGAGCAGCAGAAACAATTTGCAAAATTATAACAGATACCGAAACACACTATTACTTTCAGGGCTTACACAAAGTGAATGGTCTTTATAACATTACTATTAATATGCACTTCTAATACACAAGAGAGACAAACACTTAGCAAACATGAGTATATAACGTTTCACAACTGCAGCTTTCTCACTTTTACTACAGCGAAACACAATGTTGACAAAATTGCAAGTAACTGACTCACCTTTTAGAATTTACTACAGACAACAATGTGATCATTTACTTTATAAGCCTCAGTCTTAAGAACTTTTAATTTGAAGTTGGCAACAACACATTAATAAGCAGTTTTACTAGGAAAATTATTTTCAGCAAGCATCATTAACTTTAACTCACTCTCTTGCCACATTAACTTTAACTTTCTCTTTACTATGTTCAAGAGGCATTAATTAGAAAACTGGGTTTTAATGTACTTTCAGTAAGGACACTCGGTAATCACTTTAGTTCAAACGGAGAGGAACCTGAGAGGTGTTATGATGAGGAGAAAAATCAAGGTTGGTACATAAATTCAGATATAAATTACCTTATATTTGAACACATTAGCACATCCATTAAGCTGATCCTTCACTGTACATCATTATAGTATTACGTTACAGTGATTGCGCAACGTGGTGGCAACTGCATGTTGGTAGGTGGAATTGCAGACAGAATTGCTCGACTCTGACCCTTCTTGTTGGCGATGATGAATACCAAATCCAGAATCGTTCCAGCTATTTATCCATCCATCTGAGGCATTGGAAATTAGCAGAAAAGCCTCTCTCGGAACAAACACAATATGCATCTTTTACATGGCAGTGCACAGTTTGATAGCTGGTCCCCAAATCGTAGCTTGTCCCCGACTCGTAGCTCGTCTCCGACTGACTATCAGTTCCACCTTTTCTACGTAGGCCAACCACAATTTGTGCGCGCTACACAGTTCCGTTCCCGAGGGGAACCACTACACCTTTTACATACAAACTAACTAAGAACCCTAAGTGAGGATCAGCAGTTTACATAACAGTAAACAATCATTTTAAACAAAACAGAACATTTGCACATATAGACATTTCTACAAAAAATTATTCACACAAAATTACAATTATATACAGTAAGTTTTGTTCCCTCCACATGGGACAAAGCATTTAAACGACTGACGTACTAAATTGCATAGAACCAAACCATGACATCAAAAGAAATATACAGTTTTATGTTATCGATTCAATCACACACATTTACAGAAGCTCAGCGATGTACCATTAAATGAAACAAAAGCGAAATAAATCAGTACAACATTAGAGCTATGGTGTTACACATGCCCCATGTTTCGTTGAAGTTTCCTGTAAGGGATACTTCAAGGAAACATCTATAACACCTAAGTGGTGTTTTGTACAAAAACAAAAAATTTACCATCCAACTTCAGTTGGGACAAAAAAAATACATACTACAGACATACAGTATAAACACTAAGAAATTACATACATTTCTTCCAAAATCACTTTCAAAATAAGCCATTTACAGTAATTTTCATTTTCACAGTGGTTCAAGGAAACCAATTTTGCGTCGTTACACAAGTTATCTTTAAGCATGTTCATTTCATACACAAACAGTTCAAATAACAAACAGTACACAAACTAATCTACATATTAGTAGAATAGGTATGGCCTTCAAACAAAAAAAAATTATACACATATACAATAGCACAGAACATTCTAACTCAACAAAACATAAATTTGCGTTTCAATGTTTTTTTAAAGAATGTAGCCTTCAGAGACACACAAGTATACTCATGATCACAGTACATTTTGCAAGGTTCAGCAATCAATGAAATATTGAAAAATTCAGTTTCCATCCACATCTGTACTAATATTTACACAAAACAACTATGAGAACTTTTTCCAACTGATTCCTTAAACACAGCATTAACGTCTCAAGGTTTTTTTCAAAATAATTAACTTTAAAGCTTTACCTTCATTGATAGCAGTCCAAAATATTTGTTGCACATAAACACACTAACATATTCAGAACCTATTTTTAATCATCACTGCTGTATTTTTAAAACAAGGCAGTCCAAAACAAACATCTACATCCATTTGAATAAGAATCCATATATATTTTGTAATAACTTTTCACTAACTTCAATAAGAATAGTTAGTTCATAACACATTGACCAATAAACCTAACTTACTTCACTGCTTGCCTCAGCATAAGCAGTCCATGTTACTCATTCTGCCTATTATTGGTTTGGCATTATTTGTATGTAAACATTTAGACACAAAAACACAATTTATATTAAGAACACTAAAATACACACTTCTAAATTAATACACTGCCTCATCCTCTAGGTTTGGCAGTTGGTGACCACTTATCAACTTCTTGCCCCACAATGGCAAGTCCTTTGGCTACTGCTCACATAGCATATTTTGTAGTCCTTAGCTTAAGGACCACAGCATTTTCATTGTTTTGCCTTGTTTTGCTGCCCAACAATATACACTCCTGGAAATTGAAATAAGAACACCGTGAATTCATTGTCCCAGGAAGGGGAAACTTTATTGACACATTCCTGGGGTCAGATACATCACATGATCACACTGACAGAACCACAGGCACATAGACACAGGCAACAGAGCATGCACAATGTCGGCACTAGTACAGTGTATATCCACCTTTCGCAGCAATGCAGGCTGCTATTCTCCCATGGAGACGATCGTAGAGATGCTGGATGTAGTCCTGTGGAACGGCTTGCCATGCCATTTCCACCTGGCGCCTCAGTTGGACCAGCGTTCGTGCTGGACGTGCAGACCGCGTGAGACGACGCTTCATCCAGTCCCAAACATGCTCAATGGGGGACAGATCCGGAGATCTTGCTGGCCAGGGTAGTTGACTTACACCTTCTAGAGCACGTTGGGTGGCACGGGATACATGCGGACGTGCATTGTCCTGTTGGAACAGCAAGGTCCCTTGCCGGTCTAGGAATGGTAGAACGATGGGTTCGATGACGGTTTGGATGTACCGTGCACTATTCAGTGTTCCCTCGACGATCACCAGTGGTGTACGGCCAGTGTAGGAGATCGCTCCCCACACCATGATGCCGGGTGTTGGCCCTGTGTGCCTCGGTCGTATGCAGTCCTGATTGTGGCGCTCACCTGCACGGCGCCAAACACGCATACGACCATCATTGGCACCAAGGCAGAAGCGACTCTCATCGCTGAAGACGACACGTCTCCATTCGTCCCTCCATTCACGCCTGTCGCGACACCACTGGAGGCGGGCTGCACGATGTTGGGGCGTGAGCGGAAGACGGCCTAACGGTGTGCGGGACCGTAGCCCAGCTTCATGGAGACGGTTGCGAATGGTCCTCGCCGATACCCCAGGAGCAACAGTGTCCCTAATTTGCTGGGAAGTGGCGGTGCGGTCCCCTACGGCACTGCGTAGGATCCTACGGTCTTGGCGTGCATCCGTGCGTCGCTGCGGTCCGGTCCCAGGTCGACGGGCACGTGCACCTTCCGCCGACCACTGGCGACAACATCGATGTACTGTGGAGGCCTCACGCCGCACGTGTTGAGCAATTCGGCGGTACGTCCACCCGGCGTCCCGCATGCCCACTATACGCCCTCGCTCAAAGTCCGTCAACTGCACATACGGTTCACGTCCACGCTGTCGCGGCATGCTATCAGTGTTAAAGACTGCGATGGAGCTCCGTATGCCACGGCAAACTGGCTGACACTGACGGCGGCGGTGCACAAATGCTGCGCAGCTAGCGCCATTCGACGGCCAACACCGCGGTTCCTGGTGTGTCCGCTGTGCCGTGCGTGTGATCATCGCTTGTACAGCCCTCTCGCAGTGTCCGGAGCAAGTATGGTGGGTCTGACACACCGGTCTCAATGTGTTCTTTTTTCCATTTCCAGGAGTGTATTTTTTAAGCAGTTTGTTGTCATCATCATTAAGTTTTTCATCATAATGTCAAGTCTTTGTTACCAATTGCATTAGTGGTATAAAACATGAAACCTGTAACTTTGAAACAGTAATTAGACACTGGCAACAAAATCATTTCTTTACACCATGACCAAATCAGGCAATATACACATCGTTAATAGAGTAAATTTAAATGTCATATTCGGGATCAAGTTAGGATAAAGTATTTTTACTACTCATTTGTCATTGCTTTTTCACACTGTTAGGTCATTACATACATCAAGATCAGGAGAATAATTTTATATTCTATTGCAAGTGATTTCTGCCACCTTTTTGTGGCACAAGACATATACATCTCATATCTATCTTATACACATTAGTCAGGTTCATCTCCACAGTTTTTAACACACAAAGTTTTTCAACATCATATTTGTCCCTATTTTCAAAACCATTTACATTTAGTCATATTATAGTATTCATTTACCTTGTTTTCAGTATTCTTACCTTTTCTCATCCATATTTCTCTTTCCAATTACTTTTCCATTACATTTTTCCTTTACAACACCCACTATACTTTCATTATTCTTGGTCATTTTCTAGTGTACCCAATTTAATTATTCATTTACTTGTCCTCAAACAATACACATTATCTTACTTCTACATCTATACTTTTTTGTTTACTCTGATAGAGAAGAAGGAAAGAAGATAGTAAAAGTTCTGAATGATGAAGAGGAAGGTTGACAGCACGAAAAGAAATGGAAGTAGTGCTGGCAACGACTCGGGTCCCTGGTGCTCGTCAGGCACCTGACAATGCAAAGAGTGCATGTCCCCTGAGTGTTAACCCTTTCTGATCTTTAAGTATATTAGAAATTAGTTATTGTCATATGGAGTTCTTTGCACTTTCATAAAGTTACCATAAGCATCATAATTCATAAAGTTTACAGGTTTCTCACACTACATGGCCCTCTCTTCATAATTAGACTGGCAGCAATAAATATCCAATTAAAATTGAAAAAGTTCCTAAACAGAGTCATACAGTACAGTACATTAAATAAGCAACCTCCCCCAGGTCTCAGGATCAACAAAACAATAATTCACCTTCAGGTAACACTCAGATACAATAATAATAAAGACATGCATTATTTTAACAATATATATACATACATCCTGCCCCCAGTCTCTTTATTAACAAGGCAGTCTTTTATAGTTCAAAAAATAGTCACTAAAATTTGGTGGCTTTTTAGGCCTCCTCTCTTATACATCTTTCACTAACCTATCCCAATCTTGCCAACGTTTTGTTTCATCAGGTGGCTTTTTAGGTTTTGAAGTTTCAATGTCTTTGTTTCTAGTTTCTTGTCCATTTTAGCTATTATTAAGTACTGATACCTTTTATTTTCAATTTAAACTGAACTTTCACTATCCGGTCTGTCAAATGATACACAGGTTCGTGTCGCTGGACGTTTTATGTTCACTCTATGTTTGTGAAATGCCAACTACTTATAATTTTTTCCGTCTGTAGGTGTAAACTGAACAACGTCCTGTCACGGTCGCCACGTATAACACTCCCATCTGCTACTGCTATACCATAACCTGGAAACTGGAGGCAGTTTGCAAAACAGAATTAATTTGTTAGAGTAATAATGGTATAAAGCAACAGATCAGTGTTACCCTCTGAGAGGAATTTTGTTATGTTGACCGTGTTGTACCTAACGGAGGTGGCTTATCGGAAGTGAAAGTCAGAATTACGTAAATATTTGAACAGTAACAAACAAAATTTTGCCTAGCTATACTGTTTATAGAATAAGGAAAACGGTCGCCAGCCTAATTAGGCAAGAGAAAGATTAACGTTCTCGTTTAAGAAAGTAGGTATAAGTAACTATAACGGATCAACACAACCTATACTTTGTCACACGCGAGTGCAGTGAACTCTGAACATACACATATGTTTACAGTAAGATTGAAACTAACAGAGCAGCAGAAACAATTTGCAAAATTATAACAGATACCGAAACACACTATTACTTTCAGGGCTTACACAAAGTGAATGGTCTTTATAACATTACTATTAATATGCACTTCTAATACACAAGAGAGACAAACACTTAGCAAACATGAGTATATAACGTTTCACAACTGCAGCTTTCTCACTTTTACTACAGCGAAACACAATGTTGACAAAATTGCAAGAAACTGACTCACCTTTTAGAATTTACTACAGACAACAATGTGATCATTTACTTTATAAGCCTCAGTCTTAAGAACTTTTAATTTGAAGTTGGCAACAACACATTAATAAGCAGTTTTACTAGGAAAATTATTTTCAGCAAGCATCATTAACTTTAACTCACTCTCTTGCCACATTAACTTTAACTTTCTCTTTACTATGTTCAAGAGGCATTAATTAGAAAACTGGGTTTTAATGTACTTTCAGTAAGGACACTCGGTAATCACTTTAGTTCAAACGGAGAGGAACCTGAGAGGTGTTATGATGAGGAGAAAAATCAAGGTTGGTACATAAATTCAGATATAAATTACCTTATATTTGAACACATTAGCACATCCATTAAGCTGATCCTTCACTGTACATCATTATAGTATTACGTTACAGTGGTTGCGGAACGTGGTGGCAACTGCATGTTGGTAGGTGGAATTGCAGGCAGAATTGCTCGTCTCTGACCCTTCTTGTTGGCGATGATGAATACCAAATCCAGAATCGTTCCAGCTATTTATCCATCCATCTGAGGCATTGGAAATTAGAAGAAAAGCCTCTCTCGGAACAAACACAATATGCATCTTTTACATGGCAGTGCACAGTTTGATAGCTGGTCCCCAACTCGTAGCTTGTCCCCGACTCGTAGCTCGTCTCCGACTGACTATCAGTTCCACCTTTTCTACGTAGGCCAACCACAATTTGTGCGCGCTACACAGTTCCGTTCCCGAGGGGAACCACTACACCTTTTACATACAAACTAACTAAGAACCCTAAGTGAGGATCAGCAGTTTACATAACAGTAAACAATCATTTTAAACAAAACAGAACATTTGCACATATAGACATTTCTACAAAAAATTATTCACACAAAATTACAATTGTATACAGTAAGTTTTGGTCCCTCCACATGGGACAAAGCATTTAAACGACTGATATACTAAATTGCATAGAACCAAACCATGACATCAAAGTTTGTGCAAAGAAAGAAATATACAGTTTTATGTTATCGATTCAATCACACACATTTACAGAAGCTCAGTGATGTAACATTAAATGAAACAAAAGCGAAATAAATCAGTACAACATTAGAGCTATGGTGTTACACGTTGTCCAGTGGTGTCAGTCTTTATTTCACGGGTGGCCAAGATTTCAACTCACAGGCCGTGCCTTGGCGCGAGTGCTACAGCTCTCAGCTTTGATGCACATTTCCCCCACCACTGCGCCCTGCTGTGTGAGTGGTTGGAGGTGCCAGAAGCGGAAACTGGGAGCATGCCGCATTTAAATGAGAATGCAGTTGTACTCGAAATAACTTGATTTTATACTTCACATATCTCAACAAGAACATCGCAGACTGCTTCTCTATCTACTGAACAACTGTCGGTCGTAATTTTTTTTTCCTCCTTCAGTATCAACTAAATGCTTAAAATCTTTCCTCACGATATTATACTATGGTTTTACAGTAAATTTTCAGTACCCACCACTTATGCGACTGCATTACAGATACTGAGAATTCTCATCCCCCTCTTCTATCACTCCCATTCATTGTTAAAGGCTTGCGACTTCTTAGTAAAATATTTTTTATTTAAACTGGTAAATGCTTACTCAATATTCTGACACTGCTGAGTGAAACTGAATGCAGTCTCACTTTGCTTGTTTTTATCATTTCAACACTGACTCAGAATATTCTAGCGCAATGCAATCTGACTGCTCAAAAAATGATAAACTGACTTCAAATAATTAGTACAAAAGAATGACCCTGAATTAGAGGAAAACCTGCGGGCTTTTAAATATAATAATGAAATGATGGTGGTGGTGGTGTTGTGATGAGATGGTGTGGTGGCCCTCAACTACATACCCTCCGACTCAGAGCTGAAATATTAAAAGTTTTGGCTGGTTTCGTTGTCTAGGGGCTGGGATACGTAGTTTCCGCATTACAAGCCAAATACTGCTGAGTCGACAGTACACAATATGAATACACAGATGAATCGCATGGTCGAAGTTTCGTATCACTCGGCAACTGCGAATTAATATAGAAATTAATAAATAAAAATTGCAATTGAATAAAATCTGCAGGTACTATCTTAACAACTTTAAATTATGACTGCAATAGCAGAAGTACTTTTGAGACTGTGGTATATTTCTGCAAACATTTATTGGTTTCAGCGGTCCAGCAATTAAATAAAATATAATTTCAATAACAGTAAAACAGTAGATTCCAACTGCACGAAATTAGTTAAGAACGACAACATAGCTCGCGGGATATTCACCTCTAATCGCATACTACGTCTTCACTGCAGAAACCACAGAAATCTCACAAGTGCACAAGCCGGCACTCAGACGTATTTCTGTCTATCGCGACCACGCGCCAACCGCTCCACTCTCCAAGTCTCTCCCACGACTGCGCGTCGCACCTTCACGTCCAGCACCCTTCCGTGTCCTGTGCCAAGTCCTCCCCAACCTCCATACGTCTCTCTTAGTAACGAGCGCTGTGGTTGGCTAGAGCGCTCCCTCCATGTCTCCAAGCCAACGTACACTGACAAACATATCGAAACACATACGAAATACTGGATTTATATTTAAATAACAGTAAATATTCCTATGGCTGGACCATAATCACACTCTAACACACATTATTAAATACATAAACAAATTAAATATACACATATGAAAGGAATAGCAACAAAAGGTAGGCCAGCAGCCTAATGTCTCTGTTATTTCTAAAACACAGTAAATATTTAACCAATTTCTTCATGAACAGTGTCGTGTCATCGCCAGACACCACACTTGCTAGGTGGTAGCTTTAAATCGGCCGCGGTCCATTGGTACATGTCGGCCCCGCGTGTCGCCACTATCAGTGATCGCAGACCGAGCGCCACCACACGGCAGGTCTAGAGAGACGTACTAGCACTCGCCCCAGTTGTACGACGACTTTGCTAGCGACTACACTGACGAAGCCTTTCTCTCATTTGCCGAGAGACAGTTAGAATAGCCTTCAGCTAAGTCCATGGCTACGATCTAGCAAGGCGCCATAAACCATTTCAAGATAGAGTCTCACTTGTATCATCAAGACTGCTGTATACAAATGATGGAGTAAAGTTAAGTATTTCCACAGCTACGTACTTTTCTTTATAGCATTCATTACGTCTCCTGTTTCAGACCTAAACTAGCCTGCGTGAGCTGACGCGTGCCCTTTCGGCTTCCTCGCCTTGTGTCTCGACTGTTTAGTCTAGACACAACAAACAGTATATATCGGATATAAACCAAGACATAGGTGAATGGCCGGCCGCGGTGGTCGAGAGGTTCTAGGCGCTTCAGTCCGGAACCGCACGACTGCTACGGTCGCAGGTTCGAATCCTGCCTCGGGCAGGGATGTGTGATGTCCTTAGGTTAGTTAGGTTTAAGTAGTTCTAAGTTCTAGGGGACTGATGACCTCAGATGTTAAGTCCCATAGTGCTCAGAGCCATTTGATCTGAGCGATAGGTGAATAAATATATTTGTAAGAAGGCTGCTACCGTTTCCTCGTGTAACTGTGGACTACATATGGACTGTCGCGATCGATAGTAATCGGCCACTTTGACCTCCAATAAATCGTGTACTGTTCGAGTTACATCCCTGTAATTTATACCAGTTTAGTTTTATACTAATAGCTTTCTAAAGACACATGGATCGACGAAATCGGGTGAACCGTTTAGGTTTTGGAAATTCGTTGCTGAGTGTTACTTGTATAATTTACAGTCAGATACTAAACTTTAAACTAATACAGATAGTGAAAATCTAATTACACCATCAGAATCGTGGTGCAAACAACGGTAATGTACATTTTTCTTTTTGAAGTATCATGATTCATCTCGCTAATTCCTATATGAACTGTGAAATGTGTGCCATTAAGGTTTCACAAAGTCCGCCATCTTTGGCGCTCCCGGCATGTCTCCTTCAGCGACACAGCGCCACCACCGAATTCCCAGCCACATGGTCGCCTGGTCCATACGCTGGGGCTACCCCCCCCCCCCCCTTGCTGAGCTAACGTTCGGCACCACGTGGTCTGCATGCCGAGCGAGCCGCACCCTCTGAGCGGCCCGTGCGGCCACGCCAACTCCAAACTTTGAATATTTTCAGGGCGCCACAACTCGCCCCTTACCTGACAAACCTATAACCTATACATTTCATAAGTCACTTACCTCACAAAAATCTTCATTACTCGAACTACAGCAATGCTGCAAGCACCAATAATGCCAGCTGAATAAAAGATTCTAACTACTGAAGGCTCTAGCTACTGATGTGGTTAGCAAAGGAAAGATTTTGTTGCAAAGCAAACAACGTATTTTTACCTTAATAATGTGACATCCAGTACCAAAAAAATATACAATAGTCCGTGACATCCAGTTCCAAAAATTATATAATAATGAATAATATTCAATCTACAAGTCGAACACCTCCAGATCGTCCACTCATGGTAATACTGCCAACTTCCAACACTGCTAACCTCCATCACTGCTGACTACTCACTCCCAACTTCCAGCACTGCTGGCTGCTCACCTCCAACTTCCGTCACTGCTGGCGATCAACTTCCAACAGCCACCTCTGCTGGCTGTTCACCTCCAACTGCCATCACCGCTGACTGTTAACTTCCAACTGCAAGTCCGACCAGCCACAGAGTCTCAAACAGAGCGCGCACAGTGCTGTCAGAGTTATTAATGCAGAGCGCTACATAGCGCTGCCAACACAAAAACACATAAATAGGCTACTTACAGTATGAACGTCCTTCACACCAAAAACAGCAGCCGAGGGTAGACAGTGCTCACACCACAATTCCCCAAACTGGGCAGAGTTGTGCTGACCGAAAAATGCCATATGGCAGTACTAAATGAAATGTTGTGATGAACCGACTGCTTCCGGAGAGGGACGAGGAAAGCTGAGACACACCGAGAAACTGCTCACACATGGCCACACACTCGACCCACGTCAAGTTCGGCCAGCGGTGGTCGCCCCTGCTCTACACCATCCCAAGTGTCACTTCTCATTGACTACAGAAGTGTTTGGCTTATGAGGAGCTGTTTGACCATTCGACTCCACTCTTTGTGACTGTCTATGTGCAGTCGTTGAGCTAGATGGACTTCTGATGGTACTTTGTGACTCACGAGTGATTTCTTCCACCAACTTCTTGTAATTTTTTTAAAGCATCCTCTGGAATGTTTAGAGTCCCTCTGTGTCAGCACATTAAGTCTGCCTGGTCTTGATTTAGCTATGTTTGTTCCTTAGCGTTTCCACTTTACAGTTACATCACCAACGGTCAAGTTTGGCAGCTTTAGAAGGATTAAAATGTCCCTGACAGATGTGTTACGTAGGTGACATCCAGTTACTTGTCCCTGTTCGAAATCACTGTGCTCTGCTGACTGAACGATTCTCCTGTCACTTTTTCCCGCTGACCACACAATACTTCCAGACTCCTCCTATAATGGTCTGTCTACCTCTCGTGGCGTCTAGTGTCCGAATGCTTTTGATCAGATTCTGCATTTAGATGCTGCTATTCAGTGATCAAATTCATGTCATCTGTCCCATAAGCTTGAGTAAGTAGTCCAAACTATTATTGTTTAGTACTGGCTCCCAAGAAACTATTTTGTGTAAGCTGTGCACACCTAACAACCCCGAAAATTGCATTTGACTGTTAGGTTTCGGGAAATCATTGACTGTTGACAGTATCTCAGGATCACACTTTATTCCTTCTGATGCTATGTTCCATTTTCACAAACTGCAAAAGTGTTATTTACACTTACGGTGGCACCAACTTTTCTTTCCACATTGTACTGCTATACAATATCGTCTACATAAACTATAATATTACTCCATAGTTTATCTACTAGGACCGCATCAACATTACTTATAAGCAAGGCGACTTAAACATTTAACTCCTATGTAGTCATAATACATCCTCCCTTATATATACGTCCAAGGCGTGTACCATTAGACCTTTCTGTTTATCAGATATCAGATCTGAATGACAGCACAACAGCTTGAATCACAAGATTCACAACAAATTGGCAGTCTGGATGTCTAGGACGCAGACAGGTTGGTAGCAGGCCCTCGACTTCCCTACTTCTAACCTATGTACGGCCATCACTGGCACCGAGGCAGAGCCAGCATTCATCAGAAAACACGACAGATCTCTACCCTGTCCTCCAATGAGCTCTCACTTGACACCCCTGATGTCGCAAATGGCGGTGGTTTTGGAGGAGGAGGAGGATATTGGTGTTTAACGTCCCGTCGACAACGAGGTCATTAGAGACGGAGCACAAGCTCGGATTAGGGAAGGAAGGGGAAGGAAGTCGGCCGTGCCCTTTCAAAGGAACCGTCCCGACATTTGCCTGGAGTGATCTAGGGAAATCACGGAAAACCTAAATCAGGATGGCTGGAGACGGGATTGAGCCGTCGTCCTCCCGAATGCGAGTCCAGTGTGCTAACCACTGCGCCACCTCGCTCTGTCGGTGGTTTGGGGTCAGTGGAACGCATGCTACAAGACGCCACAAGAGCTGTTCTTGAAGTAACCGATTTTGAAGAGTTTGTTGTGTCACTGTGGTGCCAACAGTTGCTCCCATCCCTTCTGCAGATGCTGTACGACGTGCCAGAACCACACGCCGAACACGCTTGCCTTCCCTCTCGGTAGTGCCACCTGCCCTTCCGGAGCCTGGTCTTCATGAGAACGTACATTCTCGCGACAACCGCCGGCAGCAAATATTAGGTTATTTACGAATATATGCAAATATTTCAATATGTTATTCTACACTCCTGGAAATTGAAATAAGAACACCGTGAATTCATTGTCCCAGGAAGGGGAAACTTTATTGACACATTCCTGGGGTCAGATACATCACATGATCACACTGACAGAACCACAGGCACATAGACACAGGCAACAGAGCATGCACAATGTCGGCACTAGTACAGTGTATATCCACCTTTCGCAGCAATGCAGGCTGCTATTCTCCCATGGAGACGATCGTAGAGATGCTGGATGTAGTCCTGTGGAACGGCTTGCCATGCCATTTCCACCTGGCACCTCAGTTGGACCAGCGTTCGTGCCGGACGTGCAGACCGCGTGAGACGACGCTTCATCCAGTACCAAACATGCTCAATGGGGGACAGATCCGGAGATCTTGCTGGCCAGGGTAGTTGACTTACACCTTCTAGAGCACGATGGGTGGCACGGGATACATGCGGACGTGCATTGTCCTGTTGGAACAGCAAGTTCCCTTGCCGGTCTAGGAATGGTAGAACGATGGGTTCGATGACGGTTTGGATGTACCGTGCACTATTCAGTGTCCCCTCGACGATCACCAGTGGTGTACGGCCAGTGTAGGAGATCGCTCCCCACACCACGATGCCGGGTGTTGGCCCTGTGTGCCTCGGTCGTATGCAGTCCTGATTGTGGCGCTCACCTGCACGGCGCCAAACACGCATACGACCATCATTGGCACCAAGGCAGAAGCGACTCTCATCGCTGAAGACGACACGTCTCCATTCGTCCCTCCATTCACGCCTGTCGCGACACCACTGGAGGCGGGCTGCACGATGTTGGGGCGTGAGCGGAAGACGGCCTAACGGTGTGCGGGACCGTAGCCCAGCTTCATGGAGACGGTTGCGAATGGTCCTCGCCGATACCCCAGGAGCAACAGTGTCCCTAATTTGCTGGGAAGTGGCGGTGCGGTCCCCTACGGCACTGCGTAGGATCCTACGGTCTTGGCGTGCATCCGTGCGTCGCTGCGGTCCGGTCCCAGGTCGACGGGCACGTGCACCTTCCGCCGACCACTGGCGACAACACCGATGTACTGTGGAGACCTCACGCCCCACGTGTTGAGCAATTCGGCGGTACGTCCACCCGGCCTCCCGCATGCCCACTATACGCCCTCGCTCAAAGTCCGTCAACTGCACATACGGTTCACGTCCACGCTGTCGCGGCATGCTACCAGTGTTAAAGACTGCAATGGAGCTTCGTATGCCACGGCAAACTGGCTGACACTGACGGCGGCGGTGCACAAATGCTGCGCAGCTAGCGCCATTCGACGGCCAACACCGCGGGTCCTGGTGTGTCCGCTGTGCCGTGCGTGTGATCATTGCTTGTACAGCCCTCTCGCAGTGTCTGGAGCAAGTATGGTGGGTCTGACACACCGGTGTCAATGTGTTCTTTTTTCCATTTCCAGGAGTGTATTTTCCCTGAAATTTAGCAACTTCGCTAATATGAAGCCATCGCAAAACTGTGCGAGGTTAAAGTAAAGCACGATTTGCATTTATTTTGTTGTTATTGATCTGGTGAATCTAATAAAACATGTTACAGACGTTTATCTGCAGTAGAGAAGCAGAGAAGTAATTTCGTAAAATTTTTGATTTATTAACTACTTGGGCCACTTTGGTTTTTTAAATTCCAGACAATTGCACACAGTTTTCCACAGTAGTTGTAGAAAATTTACTTTTGGAAAAATGATGGTAGAACGTTAACTGAAACTGTATGAATGTGTCAGATGTAAATGAGCGTTTGGCGTCATTGCCCGGCAGGCCTCTTACGATGCAGGTCCGACCACCTTGGTGCAGGTCTAACTACATTCGACGCTACATTGGGCGTCCTGCGCGCCGGATGGGGATGAAATCATGCAGGTCCGATCACCTTGGTGCAGGTCTAACTACATTCGACGCTACATTGGGCGTCCTGCGCGCCGGATGGGGATGAAATCATGATGAAGACAGCACAACACCCAGTACGTGAGCGGGGAAAAATCCCCGACCCAGCCGGGAATCGAATCCGAGCCCTTAGGACGGCAATCCTTCACGCTGGCCACTCAGCTATGAGGGCGGACAATGTGTCAGGTAATCTGTTTTTATTAATACCACAGCACACGTGAGTTCATGTTGCACCGGAAAAAGCAAAGCTTAGTGTTAAGTAAGTTGTACAGTGCACATACAATTTCACAACACATTCACCATAAATGTTCAAAACTGTCTCCACCGCGTTCAACGCATTTAGCTGCACGTGTATGAACAGATTTTGTTTCTCGTTTCAGTTTCACAGGGTTGTTCTTAATTTCGTCCCTTACATTCATAACGCGAGAAAGTAATGCCTCACGCGTATTGACTTTTTCCTCATAAACTATGTCTTTCATCCATCCCCATACACACAAATCCATTGGTGTTAAACCGGCCGACCTCGGTGGCCACAGATGTGTGCCACCACGACCAATCCATTTCTGGGAAAATTATGATTTAAATGTGTAGTAAGGGCGTTGGTGAAATGTGGAGGCAGGCAGGCATGTTGAAAATACATTTGCAATCGCGTAGTAAGTGGAACACCTTTGAGCAAGCGGGGTATTTCTTCTTGAAGGAACTGTAAGTACGTCTCACTAATTAGACATTCTGGGAAAATGAATGGTCCAATAAAGTGTGTGTTGATTATACCACACCACACGAGTATGTTAAATCGCTGTTGGAAATTGCGTTGCAGTATTGCATGTGGGTTTGCTTCAGACCATACGTGCTCGTTATGTAAATTGTCTATACCATCTCGAGTAAACTGCAACTCATCAGTAAATAAAATGTATTTATGTAACTGCCGATTAGTATTTAACCACTTGCACAACTCCAAGAAAAGGGCAGGACCTCCCGGGTGTAAATGATGCCCTTTTTTTTATGGTAAGGATAAAGATTATTGTACTTCAGTCTACACCATACCTTAGACTGTGAAATGCTTAATCTTTGAGAGATACATCATGTACTGGTATCCGGGATACGTTGAACACCATCAGTAATATCCTCACCATCGCCTTCACGTATCGAGCGCTCGTACTGATTATGAACGCTAGGTAAACCTGTCTCCCGTAACATTCGAAATACTCCATTAATGGTTCGTGCATTCGGAATCCTCCGAGTTTGATAACGGTAAGCGATATTCGTTAACTGCAGCCGTAGCATTACCATCACATTTGGCATAAATACACACCCTATCGACGTACTACTCTGTCGTAAATTTGAAAGGCAGTCCTATTTCATAAATAATATATAAACTACAACAGTTGCGATGTGGTTCCACTTAAATACACTGTTGTTATTATGTTATTTCACTGAAGAAGGAAGCGGCTGAAACAACTGACTAACGGTTGCCAACAATGACATAAACGTTTCTACATTCTTAATGGAAAGTAAACAAATTTACTTGTATAATAGTTTTTGATTCTCTGGATGTTCTGGAAAACTACTGCATATACACGTCTGGGACGTGTTTTATTTGATTCACCGGATGAATAACAACAAAATAAATGGAAATCGTACTTCACTTTAACCTCGTACAGTTTTGCTATGACTTCATATTAACGAAGTTGTTAAATTTCAAGAAAGTCTTTTATTATTCCTATCTCCGTAACTAAACATTTGCGGATCTATGTTTGTATGAACTTTTTTCTTTAGTTTTACTTGTAGAATAACATATTAAAATATATGCACATCCTCGCGAATCACCGTGTATGTGCAGTGGCTATACTCCTGCCAAATCTTTCTGCATTATCGCAGAAGAAACACCAAGCTTCTCGTAACCCTATTCCGACCTCATTCAATGATAATGGCGTCTTTGTCACCTTAGAGGTATTTTTGAATTTTTGACTAACACCAGTTCACCATGTCTCCTTCTCAAAGGTAACTAACGCTCACGACCGTTACTGCGTGTGTTTGAAGCAAACCTGATTTTCATATTCATAGTGGCGTTACTAGCACAATTCTTATGCAGCTGACACGAACTGTGAATAGACATCATCACTAGAATGTAGATAGACGCCTACCAACTTTCTTTGTTTCAGAATTCCTTCTTGTTGTTGTGATTTTGTTTCCTGACAGAGTATTTTTATATAAACAGTATCATCACTTTCCAATAGAATGTGAGGCGTTTTTAAATAACTGGATTTAGTTAGTAATAAATGAAGTGTTTTCATAAAAATGGTTGTCACTTTTTTGTACACAAGGTCTTAAGAATAGTATGTTTTGTCAGCAATCTTCATTTCATTTCATTTCAGCTTTCCAGTGACGAGGTCTCAAGAGTTCCAGTCGACATTCTGCAGGCGACATCAGTATTGCCACCAATTTTACTCGACGTTCAGTTCTAGGCAACAGTTATATGCCGGGTCCAGAAAAAAACTGTATAACAATGTTTTTTCCTCCTAAGCCGGCCAAAAAAAAAAGGCAGTTTCAGGGACTGAGGTCAGCTGACAGTTCTACGCATCGTCAACTTCAGCTGATGCTACTGTCTCAATATGGCCTAAACCTAGGCCGAAACTGGTCATTTTAATAAAATAACCATCTCGATCAATACTGTTTTTTCACTGATTTTAAAAAGAAGAAGGCTTATAGTATACTGTAGAGTGTCGCTAATACGACTTTTTATGCGTGTAAGCAAATTTAGAGAGTACATTGTCACTAAGCTTCGAAAATTTCCTAACCAGAAAAGATGCATCATAATACACAGGATAAATAGCCTAATTTTTCAAGCTGATATGAAACTGTACACCCAACAGCTTTATGCCCGCAACGATGATGCAAATGGTGCACTGCCTTTGTCTGCTCGCACTCCTGAGTATAATCATATACAGTGCTGTTATGAAACACCGAACCACCGGTCGCCTTAGGCGCCTTGAATTCTATGTTCTCCGTTTCAGGGAGCCCAGTGGCCCGATCAGAAACGACATCGTCTGCTTCCCTCACAGAATAGTCTCTTTGCAGGAATTCGTTAGTAATTATACCTCCTGACCTGTACTGCAATAAAGGAAATCTGAAATAAAGAATATAATTTACTTACATGTTGTAACGCCCCCTCTGAAAAATTATGAATGACTGTGCTGGAAAAACTCTTGCGTTATTTGATATTCAAACAGCTGAGCAAAACTCAACGTACTCAGGCAGTTTTATCTTTACTTATTCTGATCGTCACTAATCTGACACACAATATTTTAGCGCAAGGCAATCTGAATTTCAATAATACCTACAATAGAACGGCCCTGACTAACAGTAACCTATACCTTTCATCAATCACTTACCTCACAAAAATCTTCGTTACTCGGACTACTGCAATACAGAGAGCACCAATACTGCCAGCTAAATGAAATATTCCAGCTGCTGAAGGCACTAACTACTCCTAGGCATAGATAGCAAATGAAAAATTTTGATACAGAACAAACAATGTATTCACCTTCATAATGCTCAAAAGTCATCATATATATATATATCTATCAATTGATGACATCCATCTTTACAAATTTCCTTTTTCTGGCGGACACACGTCCAGTCCGTCCGCTTATAATAACTTCTCAAAACTCTGGCATCTCTCTCTCCACATCCACCACTGCTGTCTACGTGGCGTTACCAACATAAAACCTGAACAGCCTACTTTTAATGCATAATTTTTTCAGTGTATTATTAAGATATGAGCACACTTCAAGAACAGTTATGAAGATGTTTTGCTTGGTCACTTTGAAGAGATAAATCAAACTTGTAAACGAGTCGCCAGTAACCAAAAACAGTGTTATTGGAGTTCTCTCTTTAGAATATGTTGCACTTCGATAATTTGTGTCTTGTTTCTCTATTACTGGTTCCATCTAACTGGATAAATGTTCAGTAACTTCCAACGACATGCAACAAAAATTTTCACACTTTCCATTGCTGTCGATATGTAAATAATTTAAAAGATAATTTCCACCCTATTTGTTTATCGCCGGCCGGGATGGCCGAGCGGTTCTAGGCGCTACAGTCTCGAACCGCGCGACCGCTACGGTCGCAGGTTCGAATCCTGCCTCGGACGTGGATGTGTGTGATGTCCTTAGGTTAGTTAGGTTTAGGTAGTTCTAAGTTCTAGGGAACTGATGACCTCAGCAGTTAAGTCCCATAGTGCTCAGAGCCATTTGAACCATTTGAGCCATTTGTTTATCCTTTTCCAGTACTGGTTTCAGTGTCATCTAGTTGTCCCTGTAGAGCTGTAACTTGGGAAGCAAGGAGAAGATGTTTGATGTCCGGTATCCTCTTGCTACAACACAACTGCACACATAAATTAACATGGTTCTGTATTCATAAGAACAAAAAGTTACATATCTTAAGCTAGTCCATGTGTTGTGGTGCAAGCCCTTCCATAATAGTCCAAGTTAGCCTCTCTTCTGGTGAAATGCAAGTCCTGCTATGGCACTACTATGGTCGCTGTGTGTCGCCTAAGACTGAGATTGTGACTATGCTTTTGACTGGCTGCCGCTGACTCGACTCTTAGTTAGAGGTTGAGCTAACTGCGACTGCGACTCTCACTGTACTGTGGCTCTCCGGTCCGCAGCGACGATCTAAATACTGGTGGCAGAGGGGGCGTTGGAGGCGCGTTTCTTACGTGTCTGTCGTTGGCCTCTCTCCTGCTAGGCTCGCTTGCTCTGGTGCCGACTATCGATCTTCTTGCAGCCTCTTTGGCGATCGGGGTGCTGGCAACAGCTTACGCCAGCACACTGGTGATGTACAATAATGACGTTTTCTACATTGTTTGGTCCTTCAGCTGATGACAAAGTATGAACGCAGCAGTTCCCATTTTTAGAATTTCGTCTTCCATTTTTAGTGATGCGCACGCCCAGACTGAGACGATGGTGTGCAGTTACAACTATAGCGTTCTATTCTGTGCCATTCTGTGCTGCTCCACACTGTTTTGCGCTGCTCTGCATCGCGTTTTTGTGCACCCACTGTGCGGTGTGGATCAGCGCGGCCGCTATGGACGCAGCTTCAGGTGTTGTGAGCCTATTTCTCATACGATTAAAGTTTACCATAAGTTAAGATACTGTACTTGAGGAGGATTGGATGTGTGAACAAATGCATGAATCTATTACAGTCTGAAGACCCAAATAAATCATAGAGATTAACAGCAAGTAGGAAATTATTGATATCAATGAGCAAGTTGAAAATTTTCAGCTTGACTCAATGATATAAATTAATGCCCACTGGCAGTTAACGTTTTATTTACTTTGTCTTGATTCATAATGGCTGGCAGGACACGCTATTTTGGACATGTCCAAAAGAACAGGCACTATATATATATATATATATATATATATATATATATATATATATATATATATATATATATATATATAAGGCTATGAAGGCTCATTATATATATTATAGCCTTATATATATATATATATATATATATATATATATATATATATATATAAGGCTATGAAGGCTCATTATATATATTATAGCCTTAAATAGGTATATATATATACCTATTTAAGGCTATGAAGGCTCATTATCACTTAATTATAGATGTACACCAAGCTCAAACTCGAACGGGAATCAGTGGGATGCCGCAAATAATGAGACTAATCAGTAGGGGCACTACATTAGTAGTGTGTGGTCTAGGTTGAGAATTTGGGTCTCATGGGAGGCATGCTAGAGTATTTTGTGCAGCTGTCGTGATCACTGTGTCCTGGTGGCATAATGGTTAGAACATTTTCCCAGTAAGCAGAAGACCAGGTTCGAGTCATGGGCCAGCTCAAATTTTCAGCTTGGCTCATTGATATAAATTAATGTCCCTTGGCAGCTAATGTCTTTAATTCTCTTGTGCCATGCTACATAGTGGCTGCAAGATGAAAATGCTGTCTCTTGTTTTGGACATGTCCGAAAGAACAGAAACCACATACATATCAAACATAACAGTTTACTAAAGAGAAGGTGGTAGTGGTTTTAGCGAAAGGTAGAGATTCAGCAATAGCGACAGTAACACAAAGTTAATTTGCCACATCATTTATAGAAGAAGGGATTAACTACAGCATAAGGGATTTATCTCGCAATTTTGATAATGATAATCGATAAAACTCATGCATTTCATCTGGGATTACTTCCGGAATGTTGTTTTTATCTTTTTTTATTGTAATTCAAATAGTGAACTGTGCAAACATTTCAAGTAATAGTGTGCAATTTTCTCAACAAGACTAACTGACAGAACTCGATGTCTCCCAAACATAAGTTTATGGTTTGTTTACTTCATTTTCTTGACGTTCTCTATAGGTAGTTATATAAAAATTCATTATCTCTTTAAACTATGCTGTATTTATTGTAATATTTCATGTCCTTGTTAATGTGTGCTTTATATTTTCGTCTATTCTTTAATAGCCGCCTTGATGCAACTCACACATGCTTTTTTTTAGTTTTCTTTCCTTCCTGCAACATCTTTTCTGTTTCCATATGGAAAACCAACCTGGACCGTGATAGCAATGAAAGAGTCTGAGATTCCAGTCCATTTGCGCCTCTTAGGATCTCTGCAGCCTCTCTTACTACAGAGATTTGAATAATTTTTTGTGCTCTACTACGTGCGGTGAATGGAAGGCAGGCTGTGAGAATGGCTACTTGTGGGGTATCCACGTGACAACGGTGGAGCTGGACAGCGGGAGAGGGATGGAGAGGGGAGGGGGGGGTGCGCTCTTGCAGCTGAGCCAACAGAGCCGGCGCCGCTCCCTATTATTGCGCTCATGAATATGCAGCAGCGAGGCGGGGGCGGAGTCGCACTCGCCAATCACTCAGTGTCTCACATATGAATGTGCTGCGAGTGGCCGGGACGGGGGACCGGCCAACTCCTGGGGGAGAGCGCGGTGGAGCGCGTGGACACTGGCCCAAGGCGCCGGCTCACTTTGCGTCCGTCTACAGCGCCGCTCCATTAATGCAAATGGAGGGACGTATCCCACTCCAGTATCAGATATCACAGGCTTCTCCACCGATCTCGTATCAGCACTGTGACAGCAGCAGACCGTGTAGACAACGCGGTATCTCACTTTCTCATCCACAAGAGAACTGTACAGTTAGAGCAACTGTAGTACTCCTAAACTTTTTACTGACGTCTCCGTATACCTGTATTCATAGAACCAGTTACGCGAAGGAGGCGTTTGTCGACAGTTTTCATGCAATCTATCATTTCACCTACAGTGCATTAAAAGACAAACTTTCACCAGCAATGACATTCGAGAGTGCAAACTACAACATTGCAGTGGAGAAATTTATAATTCATTGATGTCAAGACACAATGAGTAAGTGGCTAGCTTCTTGTTTAGCAGGTAGCAAGTGCTCCGCAAGATAGCACACTCAGTGCTTGTGATGAACTGGTGCCAAGTTATTAATGTACCACAAGGTACAATACTGAGACCGTTCTTTTTCTACCGTCCACCATATTCTGATACAGCAAAAGAAGCGCTGTTAAAGCCAACAGCCTCACTGCTGTGGTATCACCGGTTTCCATCAGATCACCAAAGTTAGGTGTTGTCAGGCTTGGCTGCTACTTGGCTGAGTGACAGTCCAGGTCTGCTGAGTGTTGTTGCCAAGCGAGGTGCACTCAGCCCTTGCGAAGCCAATCGAGGAGCTACTTGACTAAGAGGTCGCGGCTCCGATCACGAAAACTGACAACGCCCAAGAGAGCTGTATGCTGACCACGTACCCTCCATATCTACATGCTGTGAGGCCTATTGGCTGACGATGACAAGGCGGTCGGTCACTCAGTAAGGTTGGGCCTTCCAAAGCTTGTTCAGATGGAGTTTAGTTTACTATATATATATTGTAAACTGAACTCCTGAGCAAGCTCTTCATTTGTGAAATTCAAATGGCACTGAGAACTATGGGACTTAACATCTGAGGTCATCAGTCCCCTAGAAATTAGAACTACTTTAACCTAACTAACCTAACGACATCACACACATGCATGCCGCAAGCAGGATTCGAACCTGCGACCGTAGCGGTCGCGCGGTTCCAGACTGAAGCGCGTAGAATCGCTCGGCCACACCGGCCGGCATTTGTGAAATAGCAGACACAGTTAATATAGAGAGTTGAAACATATGTGATTAAAAGAATAAGAAAGTAATACCTCTATTTTAGCTGGAAAAAGCCGCTTATGCTCTGGACAGTTGAGTTATATTTATCCCATCCGCAGCTCGTGGTCGTGCGGTAGCGTTCTCGCTTCCCGCGCCCGGGTTCCCGGGTTCAATTCCCGGCGGGGTCAGGGATTTTCTCTGCCTCGTGATGACTGGGTGTTGTGTGATGTCCTTAGGTTAGTTAGGTTTAAGTAGTTCTAAGTTCTAGGTGACTGATGACCATAGATGTAAAGTCCCATAGTGCTCAGAGCCATTTGAACCATTTTTTTATATTTATCCCTAATGCTATTCTGAGATATTTCATCCCACACAACTGAATTTTCTGTGTGCGCATGGTGTAGATTTCTAGATAAGTGTATCGTCCTGCTAATGTAGGAGACATAAAACCCAAATTCCCAGCTGGAGATCTTGATGAGTTGGTTGCCCATGGTATGCACATTCTAAAGGCAAGGTGTGGAATTCGCACTATTTGTGTATGGAGAAACATTACAGCCAGTGTACGCAAAATAACTTTACTTCATATGAAAATAAAATCATCATCATCATTTAAGACTGATTACGCCTTTCAGCGTTCAGTCTGGAGCATAGTCCCCCTTATAAAATTCCTCCATGATCCCCTATTGAGTGCTAACATTGGTGCCTCTTCTGTTGTTGAGCCTATTACTTCAAAATCATTCTTAACCGAATCCAGGTACCTTCTCCTTGGTCTGCCCCGACTCCTCCTACCCTCTACTGCTGAACCCATGAGTCTCTTGGGTAACCTTGCTTCTCCCATGCGTGTAACATGACCCCACCATCTAAGCCTGTTCGCCCTGACTGCTACATCTATAGAGTTCATTCCCAGTTTTTCTTTGATTTCCTCACTGTGGACACCCTCCTGCCATTGTTCCCATCTACTAGTACCTGCAATCATCCTAGCTACTTTCATGTCCGTAACCTCAACCTTGTTGATAAGGTAACCTGAATCCACCCAGTTTTCGCTCCCATGCAACAAAGTTGGTCGAAACATTGAACAGTGCACAGATAACTTAGTCTTGGTACTGACTTCCTTCTTGCAGAAGAGAGTAGATCGTAGCTGAGCGCTCGCTGCATTAGCTTTGCTATACCTCGCTTCCAGTTCTTTCACTATGTTGCCATCCTGTGAGAATGTGCATCCTAAGTACTTGAAACCGTCCACCTGTTCTAACTTTGTTCCTCCTATTTGGCAATCAATCCGTTTATATATCTTTCCCACTGACATTACTTTCGTTTTGGAGAGGCTAATCTTCATACCATAGTCCTTACATTTCTGATCTAGCTCTGAAATATTACTTTGCAAACTTTCAATCAAATCTGCCATCACAACTAAGTCATCCGCATATGCAAGACTGCTTATTTTGTGATCACATATCTTGATATCACCCAGCCAGTCTATTGTTTTCAACATATGATCCATAAATAATATGAACGACAGTGGAGACAGGTTGCAGCCTTGTCTTACCCCTAAAACTACTCTGAACCATGAACTCAATTTACCCTCAACTCTAACTGCTGCCTGACTATCCATGTAAATACCTTTAATTGCTTGCAAAAGTTTGCCTCCTATTCCATAATCTCGTAGAACAGACAATAACTTCCTCCTAGGAACCCGGTCATATGCCTTTTCTAGATCTATAAAGCATAGATACAATTCCCTGTTCCACTCATAACACTTCTCCATTATTTGCCGTAAGCTAAAGATCTGGTCCTGACAACCTCTGAGAGGCCTAAACCCACACTGATTTTCATCCAATTTGTCCTCAACTATAACTCGCACTTTCCTTTCAATAATACCTGAGAAGATTTTACCCACAACGCTGATTAAAGAGATACCTCTGTAGTTGTTACAATCTTTTCTGTTTCGATGTTTAAAGATTGGTGTGATTACTGCTTTTGCCCAGTCTGATGGAACCTGCCCTGACTCCGAGGCCATTTCAATTATCCTGTGTAGCCATTTAAGACCTGATATTCCACTGTATTTGATGAGTTCCGACTTAATTTCATCCACCCCAGCTGCTTTATTGCACTGCAATCTATTGACCATTTTCTCCACTTCCTCAAATGTGATCCTATTTCCATCATCATTCCTATCCCGTTCTACCTCGAAATCTGAAACATTACTGATCGTATTTTCACCTACATTGAGCAACTCTTCAAAATATTCCCTCCATCTGCCCAAGGCATCCACAGGATTTACCAGCAGTTTTCCTGACTTGTCCAAAATACTTGTCATTTCCTTCTTACCTCCCTTTCGAAGACTGCTAATTACACTCCAGAATGGTTTTCCAGCAGCTTGACCCATAGTCTCCAACCTGTTTCCAAAGTCTTCCCAAGATTTCTTCTTGGATGCTGCAATTATCTGTTTGGCTTTGTTTGTTTCTTCAACATAACTCTCTCTGTCTACCTGAGTTCTAGTATGTAGCCATTTTTGATACGCCTTCTTTTTCCTTTTACAAGCTGTCTTGGCTGTGTCATTCCACCAAGCTGTTTGCTTCATCCTACTTTTACACACTACTGTTACAAGACATTCTTTAGCCACTTCTAGTACTGTGTCCCTGTACCTTGTCCATTCCTTTTCCAATGACTGTAATTGACTACATTCAACTAACTGGTACCTTTCTGAGATCGCTGTTATGTACTTGTGCCTGATTTCCTTATCCTGAAGTTTCTCCACTCTTATCCTCCTACATATGGACCTGACCTCCTGCACTTTCGGCCTCACAATCCCAATTTCACTGAAGATTAAATAATGATCAGTGTCATCAAAGAATCCCCTGGATACACGTGTATCCCTCACAGCCTTCCTGAATTCCTGATCTGTTACTATATAGTCAATGACAGGTCTGGTTCCCCTGCCTTCCCAAGTATACCGGTGAATGTTCTTATGTTTAAAAAAGGAGTTTGTGATTACTAAGCCCATACTGGCACAGAAATCCAAGAGTTGTTTCCCGTTCCTGTTGACCTCCATATCCTCTCCAAATTTACCCATAACCTTTTCATACCCTTCTGTTTGATTTCCAATCCTGCCGTTATGAAAATAAAATTAGTGCTCAAAATCTTAAGTACCTGTATTGGACAATTTAAACTATGTGTAGCGACATAGGAGTAATAAATAATGTCAGAGTGGTTGACAGAGCTGTAATACATCAGAGGCGCACCATATAAATTAATCCATTTCTTCTTGTGAAGATCATATCACTAACTCTGTTTTTTTTTCTTTTTTTTTGTAATAATATTAGTAGAAATTATTAAATTTCCTATGTTTATTTATGTTATATGAAAGCATGTACCTTTACCTGTAAATTATATCACTAGCCATGTTAGGGACTTGGTGTATTGAAACTGTTAGGAGTAAGGCAACATCAGTCCAACCGTTTTCAAGAACAATCCGTCAATACGAGCTGTCTACTCTAAGGAACATACATGTCTGCCGGCTGTCGATGAGGTGTTGACGTTCGCGAGTTCATGCAAGGCTCCTAGCTTAGATTATGTGCTGAGTTATTTGTCAAGTGCCTGGCATTCTGTTGTAGCAGCGGCCACGACCGTACGGGAAGCGGGAGACCCACTCATAATGCCGTTATGACGATCCAGAGTGGCCTAATAAGGGAGAGTAAAGGGGAACGTCGACGGATTTCATCACACTACAGCATCACTACTACATTGTTATCATCGTCACTATCGCCTGCGCAATAAAGACTTAGACAAGCTTTACGCTGCATAGCTACCCCAGAGTTTGATGACAACAGTGTGCTTGAGTGATTGTTTAATTCTACAAAAGATGCCAACAACATTAAAAACTCAGCCTATGGATCTGATGAGGACATAAGTATATATCAGATGTTTTTAATAATTTTACATGTACTGCAGCACAAAGATTTTACTGGACTCTTCTTCTCAACGGTGAAACGGCCTAAATTGCTATAGTGAATTTTGTGAATAAATAGTTTTTACAGTCAAAGACGACGATTATGTTTTTAAAACCTTTTATGGTACTGTGAAACCTTGCCAACAGAATTATTTTTTAAACAAGCTTTGGGCCGTATTGGTGCCTGGAATGACGTTGGTATTAAATTATTATCTTAAATTTATAGCATAAGATATTAATAGTGCAAGAATTAACAATATTCCGACATAACATCTGTTTGCAGCGCATGGAATTTTAGTGGTAGAGTTATTTTAGTATTTGCAATAGAACGTACACGGCATATGTTCATGTTTTGTGACATTTCGGTGGTACCTCTGTTGTGACTTACACCAGTACCTCGAGTGAGTAAACGTTTTTCTCTTGTATCGATTCCAAGGATGTTTAATTGTGAATAACTTTGTGAGTTTATTGATGATTGAGTCTGTCGCGTTCCACTATTATAACAGCATTACATTTAGTGATCTGTATTATGTAGGTCATTTCTGCTGCACTTCCTAACTCTAATAATTTCCCATGGACTTGCACGTACAGTCGTCTAAATGATAATGCTTTCGCTCTTTGGCTGTTATTAGTTTTCTTTTGAGAAAACTATTGCAGTCCCTGCTTTATAGCTATTGTTGCGTTATTCATTTTTCTCCTTTGGCGATTAGTGACGTTGGATGTCGTAATACATGACAATAATATCATAGTCATTATTTGACCACACTAGTAACGTAATGCAGTACCACTTGTATGATGTATTATAGTATGAATGGAAGCTTGTCAACAATTTTAAACAGGAGCCCTCTGAAAACGGCTACATGTCTTACATAGCAATAGTACATCCCCAAGGAAATGTACTGCTTTTCCAGCATGTTCCGTTATAGACATTCATGTGTAATCCTATTTGTCTTGTTTTTATGTCTTTGTTGTTGTTGTTGTTTCTCGAACTATTTAATGGCTGCTTGAAGAAAATTCCTTTGGATTTGGGCAGATCAGTTGCTGGAAGTTGGTCGATGAATGTTCCCATCTCCGGGGAAGGCCACCATAAATAGCCTTTTATAGCATAACTGCTTTATACATTCCAGAGAATTTTGAAAGTTGAGCCATAGTGTTAACACAAAGATTGGTAATGAGGAACTATTTCAGACCTACATCACCTCTCAGACCTGACTTGGTCTAGTGAATGATAAATTATGTGTTGTGTATCTCGATTATTATGTGTTGTTCTCTGTAATGCCATTATGCAGGAAATTTGACAATAATCAGTAACATTAAGGGGGGATGTAACGAAAATGTAAATATTTATTTAAAAAATCATTACAGCCATACTTATTAATGTAAAAATCTACAATGTTGCATGTGTAAATCAAAGAGCTGTGTTTTAACAGAAAAATATAATAAAATATACAGGATTAATATTTTGCCAGAAACTTGGATTTTTAATTTTTTATTGTCTTTTCTATAAAAATCCGTAACTCAGATTCTAATCATGCAATTAACCTGAAAATTTTATTCTAGTGACCTGAGAAGGTTTTAAGACCACTGAACTACAGTTATGAATTTATGGTACAAACTGTATCATTAACAGTTTTTAATTTTGCAGATCCAAAATAAATTTTTTCTGTATATATCCATCTAAAAATCAGAATGTATTTGTAGGATTTCGTAATTTTTTATTTCTGGGGTGACAGCAACACGTTGCGAACAGTTCCCGAAAATTTCATACCATTAGCGCATACACTTTTTGAGAAAAGGCTTCTAGTAACGTAAAAAAATGTAAAACAGAGGAAATGCGTTTGAAAGATTTTCTTCTCATACTTCTACATGTAATAAGCTTACGTCAATTTTCAAATCCTCCATGCTGATACTCCTCATTCTCCAGGTTTCTCTTCTCTCCCTTTCGAATCTGCCTGACCTGTATTTGCATGTAAGACACTGATCTGTTAGCTTTCTTGACCTGCTCTCGTCGATGGTGTAAAATGCTTTTGTTGTAAACACACCAGGATCTATACCAACTCTCTCCAACACTTCAGTTCTGCTATTATTTATGTTATTGCAACATAAAACTGATCGTAGGCACCTATTTTGAGTACTTCAATCCACGGAATGTACTTCTTGAGCATCTAATCCAAATTAAATTATTGATGCTTTCATTTGCATTTTGTGTCTTTCCGTGAAGAAACTTCCTCAATAAATCAAGGTCTGCAAGAAACCCGAATGTGGGCTTAACTGCATTCAATGACAGGTTCTGGTAATGAGTGTTTATGTGAATACGTCTCATTCCTGTTGTTGGACTTACATGAATCGTCTTTGGTGTTTGGTCAGGGGGTAGATTGTAGCAAAAAATTGCCCAAACAGCACGCCTTATTGCCTCTAAATTATGTTGGTTTTTCCTGATAGCTCTCCCATTAAATAATTGAAGAGTATCAGTTTCTTTCAGAGTAAGCCTGCCTTTTTCACCTAGTGGTTTTCCATCCACAAGTACTTCACCTTTCTTCTCTTTCAGCAAGTGACGAAGCCTACCACCAAGTTTCTTTTGGATGTGGCCAACAAATTCCAACTTTTCTATTGTTGTATTGCTCCGATTTTTATCTGTTACGGCTTTGAATGAAGAGGAGTCCTCATCACAATGGTATTTAGTATATCTAACACCATACTGTTCCTCAGATATGGAGAACATCCTCACAACTGCAGCAGCCTCCATGCCCCCACTTGAGCCACTATAGTTTCTAGAGCATGCCGCTGCATGCTTTTCTTGCCACAGTTTCTGACTTAATTGTTGGAAATTTTCCTTGCTGCACAGTGGTGGCAGTATTTAGACATAATTTCTACATCTAAAACTTTACCTGAGTCAAAACCAATAACAGATGTAACTCCATACAGGGATGTGTGACCCCTTTTCATCCAGGTCCCCTCTACAGACACACACAGGTCACTAAAATTTGTAGTAGATTCACTGCCATGAATACCTACCCCTGAATCTATTTCTTTTTGGTTTATTTCCACCAATTCATCCACTGCTTTCTTCATAGAAACTTTGGCAGTGTCACATACAACATCAGACATTTATTATACTTATTTTTTCAAACCTCACACAAGTTGGAGGCATTTTCAGAAAACCACACAATAAATTACCTCCTTCCCTGCCCCGTCCAGGGCATCTCAGAGCATATGCTAACCTAAAATTCTTTCATAGGTACCAGTGTCAGTTCTTTTGGAGGAGAAAAATGAAAATTCATATCCACGCGAATTACAATTAATTTAAAATCACAGGCTGTTCACACTCTTCTTTCTTCAACAACAATCATGTATTCCGTATTTTAAAGCTAACACATGAACATGAAAACTTCATAGCCTGGCAGAAAACCTCTAAATCAATAAATCTGAATCCCGTGGAATCCATATCAACATCATTCACACACCTGTACAATTCTCTTGTCCCAAGTTTCGATGCTGTAGCGGAAAGCTTATATTCTTCATTTCGAGATGTTTCCTCTTTTTTGTTAGTAAACCGATTTCCATGAAACCTCCATTTCCTAAATACAGTTTTCCACCGCCCATTATGCGTAAATCTTGACTTCCACGTTAAGGTTTCCGAATTCAACCTTCCTCCTATTAATATGTGTTAGTATTGTCAGAACGTAAATAAACAACATGCATTTAAGTTTTCAGGCAAACATATAGTTGTCAGCCAGAGATATAGATGTCACCCAAAGATATCGAAAGAAAATAGCCTTCACTCTGTCAAAAATTCCGCTGAAGCAAGCAGTTTCCCAAAGGTCGGAAATCGCCGCCAGTGCAGAGTTAATCAGTTAACAATTTTAAGACATTTGTGTAGCTGCTATCGCGATAAAATTCACACACAACATGGATTAAACTCTGTAGATCAAGAAAATAATATTTTTGAAAACTAGGAATTTGTACCAAAACAGCTAACACATGAACATGAAAACTTCATAGCCTGGCAGAGAGTGTGAATCCAGATTAATATAGTACGTTCTAAAGGGTTTAAAAAAAATACTACGAAATACGCTTAATTAAAAGAGGATATCCCCCTTAAAACATGAAAAACAGAAGTTTTTGATGTATTTGATACCACTGGTCGGATCATACCAATTTATTTTACCAGATCCTCATAATGCAGCCTCATCCTCCTATAGGCCATTGGAAGGTCATATACACTACTGTTCATTAAAATTGCTACACCATGAAGATGACGTGCTACAGACGCGAAATTTGACCGACAGGAAGAAGATGCTGTGATATGCAAATGGTTAGCTTTTCAGAGCATTCACACAAGGTTGGCCCTGGTGGCGACACGTACAACGTGCTGACATGAGGAAAGTTTCCAACAGATTTCTCATACACAAACAGCAATTGACCGGCGTTGCCTGGTGAAACGTTGTTGTGATGCCACGTGTAGGGAGGAGAAATGCGTACCAACACGTTTCCGACTTGAATAAGGTCGAATTGTAGCATATCGCGATTGCGGTTCATCGTATCGCGACATTGCTGCTCGCGTTGGTCGAGGTCCAATGACTGTTAGCAGAATACGGAATCGGTGGGTTCAGGAGGGTAATGCGGAACGCACTGCTGGATCCCAACGGCCTCGTATCACTAGCAGTCGAGATGACAGGCATCTTACCCGCACGGCTGTAACGGATCGTGCAGCCACGTCTCGATCCCTGAGTCAACAGATGGGGACGTTTGCAAGACAACAACCATCTGCACGAACACTTCGACGACGTTTGCAGCAGCATGGACTATCAGCTCGGAGACCATGGCTGCGGTTACCCTTAACGCTGCATCACAGACAGGAGCGCCTGCAATGGTGTACTCAACGACGAACCTCGGTGCACGAATGACAAAACGTCATTTTTTCGGATGAATCCAGGTTCTGTTTACAGCATCATGATGGTCGCATCCGTGTTTGCCGACATCGCGGCGAACGCACATTGGAAGCGTGTATTCGTCATCGCCATACTGACGTATCACCCGGCGTGATAGTATGGGGTGATATTGGTTACACGTCTCGGTCACCTCTTGTTCGTATTGACGGCACTTTGAACAGTCGACGTTACATTTCAGATGTGTTACGACCCGTGGCTCTACCCTCATTCGATCCCTGCGGAACCTTTCATTTCAGCAGGATAATGCACGACCGCATGTTGCAGGTCCTGTACGGGCCTTTCTGGATACAGAAAACGTTCGACTGCTGCCCTGCACAGCACTTTCTGCAGATCTCTCAGCAATTGAAAACGTCTGGTCAATGGTGGCCGAGCAACTGGCTCGTCACAATACGCCAGTCACTACTCTTAATGAACTGTGGTATCGTGTTGAAGCTACATGGGCAGCTGTACCTGTACACGCCATCCAAGCTCTGTTTGACTCAATGCCCAGGCGTATCAAGGCCGTTATTACGGCCAGAGGTGGTTGTTCTGGATACTGATTTCTCAGGATCTATGCACCCAAATTGCGTGAAAATGTAATCACATGTCAGTTCTAGTACAGGGTGATTCAAAAAGAATACCACAACTTTAAAAATGTGTATTTAATGAAAGAAACATATAACCTTCTGTTATACATCATTACAAAGAGTATTTAAAAAGGTTTTTTTTTACTCAAAAACAAGTTCAGAGATGTTCAATATGACCCCCTCCAGACACTCGAGCAATATCAACCCGATACTCCAACTCGTTCCACACTCTCTGTAGCATATCAGGTGTAACAGTTTGGATAGCTGCTGTTATTTCTCGTTTCAAATCATCAATGGTGGCTGGGAGAGGTGGCCGAAACACCATAGCCTTAACATACCCCCATAAGAAAAAATCGCAGGGGGTAAGATCAGGGGTTCTTGGAGGCCAGTGATGAAGTGCTCTGTCACGGGCTGCCTGGCGGCCGATCCATCGCCTCGGGTAGTTGACGTTCAGGTAGTTACGGACAGATAAGTGCCAATGTGGTGGCGCTCCATCCTGCTGAAATATGAATTGTTGTGCTTCTTGTTCGAGCTGAGGGAACAGCCAATTCTCTAACATCTCCAGATACTGTAGTCCAGTTACAGTAGCACCTTCGAAGAAAAAGGGACCAAAAACTTTGTTGGCTGAAATGGCACAGAAAACGTTCACCTTAGGCGAGTCACGTTCATACTGAGTTGTTTCCCGCGGATTCTCAGTGCCCCATATACAGACATTGTGACGGTTGACTTTCCCATTAGTGTGGAAAGTTGCTTCATCACTAAACACAATCTTTGAAACGAAAGATTCATTTGTTTCCATTTGAGCAAGGATAAAATCACAGAAATCGATTCTTTTAATCTTATCAGCTGCAGACAGTGCTTGAACCAATTTCAGACGATAAGGTTTCATCACTAACCTTTTTCGTAGGTCTCTCCATACAGTTGATTGTGGAATTTGCAGCTCTCTGCTAGCTCTGCGAGTCGATTTTCCTGGGCTGCGAACAAATGCTTGCTGGATGCGTGCTACATTTTCATCACTCGTTCTCGGCCGTCCAGAACTTTTCCCTTTGCACAAACACCCATTCTCTGTAAACTGTTTATACCAACGTTTAATACACCACCTATCAGGAGGTTTAACACCATACTTCGTTCGAAATGCATGCTGAACAACTGTCGTCGATTCACTTCTGCCGTACTCAATAACACAAAAAGCTTTCTGTTGAGCGGTCGCCATCTTAGTATCAACTGACGCTGACGCCTAGTCAACAGCGCCTCAAGCGAACAAATGTACAACTAAATGAAACTTTATAGCTCCCTTAATTCGCCGACAGATAGTGCTTAGCTCTGCCTTTTGTCGTTGCAGAGTTTTAAATTCCTAAAGTTGTGGTATTCTTTTTGAATCACCCTGTATAACATATTTCTCCAATGAATACCCGTTTATCATCTGCATTTCTTCTTGGTGTAGCAATATTAATGGCCAGTAGTGTCTTTATTATTCTCGTAACTGGTATTAACTGCGTGACCACTCCACCAGTGGACAATGTCACCTATAATTGCTCGCAGTATCAGGACAATACGGCTGTGTAATTACATACGAACGGGCTTATTCAAATTATTCTGAAAGTTAGACTCCTCTCTTGCATAGCTTTTATGTCGAAATTCAACTGCAGTTTATCATCTGAACAGGCCATCTATGAATAATAACGCTACGAACACAGTTCACTGTTCGCGACGTTAAAAACCGTCGCACGTCACCGTTGTGCTCACAAGTAAACGGGAGGGGAACTGAGTTTGCAGTACGAAACAGAGGCGACTAATGGCGCTTTGGGCGTCATCAGCGCTTCCGGATTCCACGGAAGTGCGTACCTGGTTGGGGGGGGGGGGGGGGGGGGACAGCGCGCGCGCTGACGACGTAAGCGGGCGCCGGGCGCTTAATTGCAATTGGCTGTGATTAAGAGGACGCCTCGCGTCGCCCGCCGCTAGAGGCGCTGCTGACTGCGCCGTGCGCCGCCGACTGCAAACAACCGCTGCCTCCACACGCGATTACGAACTGCGTCTGACGCCGTGTTTAGGGGGCAGGCGAAAACCGACGCTGTGCAGTCAAATATCATGTCGCTGCTCCACAGTTATTGCTTCGCGTTGAGAACAGACCCTTGATCCACAATAACAGGGGCATTTTAAGTTCGAGTAATATATGCCCCCAGCACAAGTAATGCCTCTCACACAAGGGGAAACCTAGCGTGTCATGAACATTCCTGGATAACGAAATGACATATTCGACGAGCGATAGTATTCGAAAGCGAGATTTTTCTTGTTATGTAATACATAATCATTGCTGTTTTAGCTACCGAGGAGCTGAAATAACTAAGTTCTTCCTTTAATGAAGCGTACTTCGTAGCATATTTTTTTTCGAAAACCTTTTGGAACCTGTTATAGTAATCGGAAAAACAAAACTGAGCGCCCAGTATCCTAGTAATCCAGTTACGGCTGAGCTGATGCGTTTCTGGCGCCAGTTTCCATCGATCGTCATTTTGATCTTTGAGTCGACTTCGATGCTTATTTGTCTTCTGCTCATCTTTGGCGGCGGGTTGCTGCCCGCCCCCCCCCCCCCCCCCCCCTCATCTGCCTTTGGCTCGGGAGTGTCATCTTTGTGCCGTGTTTTACAGTGAGTGTTTGACAGTGAGTGTTCTGTGTTGTGTCATTTGGGAAGTGTTGCGAACGGCCGTCATACTGTCGCTAGGTGTGATTTTTTATCTCTTGCGAACAGAAACCAGAGTGTCGCCATGTTTTTTAACTGTGCGTCTACTATGTTACTTGTCTGATTCTTGTGTATTTTATTAACATTGCCAACCCCTTTTGCTTTCTGTTTTAACATTCCGCATTTTTCCACCATTTTACACTTTAAGTCACCATTTTATCGCCTGTTTTTCTTGTTTCTTTTCTTCTTCCGTTTTTAGCCGGCCGGTGTGGCCGTGCGGTTAAAGGCGCTTCAGTCTGGAACCGCGTGACCGCTACGGTCGCAGGTTCGAATCCTGCTTCGGGCATGGATGTGTGTGATGTCCTTAGGTTAGTTAGGTTTAAGTAGTTCTAAGTTCTAGGGGACTGATAACCACAGCAGTTGAGTCCCATAGTGCTCAGAGCCATTTGAACCCATTTCTTCTTCCGTTTTTTACAAAAGTCTGTAGGCTGTAGAGCAGCGTACTAAGCTGCTGCCAGCCCGCCCCCTTCGGGGTAAATTGAAAATCAATAAAGAAAAAAGAAAGAAAAAAAAAGCTCTGCTGGGGAGGTGTGTCGGTATCGGCGGTGAGCGAGAGTCACGTGGGACTGTGAACGTAGCCAGGACGGCAAAAGGACGCGTGCAGGTTAATTGAGTATGCCAGTGTACTAAAAATCCTTTGGAATTGTTTTAGTTGTTTATCACTTACCCCGGTGTCGTGACTAACTATCTTAACGGCGGTTGAGGAAGTGTGGCTACGCCCAGCCAACCGACATGAAGCGTGGTTAAAGACGGAGCTAGAAGTGCAACGAGTAGTAAGTCCCGCTCTGGCGTTTCAAGGCACGCCGAGATACGTCTTCTATTCTACCGTGTAGTTCATTTGGTAGTTTGGCGTGTAAATTTGCGCCGAGATAATTCTTGTCATCTTAACTTTAGGGCATGGTTTTTAGTGAACTTAATAATCGAAGTTTAAGGGCTGGCACTGGCCAACTCACGCAGGCTAATTTGTTTCTATTCAGTTGTATTGATCACCTGTTCTATAGATAAGATTGTGTAATTTATGTCTCAGAATATTGTCTGCCATTGATGCTTGTTGTGCTACAGATAATTGGCAGCGGTCGACGCGAGCATACTGGGAGTAGAGTACCACGGGGACAGAGATGTATTTAAGGCCCTGTCCTCTCCTACGCATCATGGTTATGTTGTCACTGAGGCGTGAATCCATCTTTCCAGTGGAGAGTTATAGCATCTGAAGTTCAATTGTAGTGCAAGCTTGAGTACATTTCTATTTCATTTCCTGTCTCGTGGATCTCTCGTATTGATTTGAATCCTTGGTCTGCCCGCGTCTATCGCTAATTTACACGCAATATAGAAACAATGTTATTTTAGGGATGTTGTCATATGGTCATGTTCTAGTTGCAATCATTCTAAAATATTAATGATTAATCAACTGAGTGAGTAAATTTGAAGATTGATTTGGTCAAAATTAAAGCACCTCCTTAATTGTTTTAGTCATTTGTATACAGTTTTGCTTAGGAAAGTTGGCTAGCAAAACATTAAAAGATCTGTGTTCTTACACTTAAGCTGTTCCTCAGCTGATTGAAAGTAATGAGAACTCTGATGGGAATTGTATGGACGTTTGTACTATTTAGGTAAATCTTTACCTGAGTATATTTACCTAGTCATATCCAAATTTCAAGTTTTATGGGTCTTGTTCCGGTTAAAGAAATTTATTTGTTATTTGTCCAAGTGATCTGGCCTTGTGAGGCAGCCTCCTGTATTATCATGATTGTGATTTTATAATGCTTTTGATTGTAATAAAATATGTAGCAACTACAACGGATTAATATTGTGATTTTGGTGTGTCACTACCACTATACATTTCAACGGCTACAGTGTTACTGTACCATATCCATCACTAGCTGCCTCCATGGCTGCCACTTTCCAAAGTTGTATCCAAGTATTAAGGTGCTGCAAAAGTTCGTAGGATTTTTACATAAGTTTCATAAACGCAACATACACACATAACAGAGACTTCAGTCATGAATAGTATATTCTCCTCAACCGTTTCTATTTGCTGGGATAACTTTTCTATTGTGCTACTAGAGAAATCATGTGGTTTTGAGGCAAATACCTCGTCGAGCCATGTTCGGAGCGCATTTTCTTCCAGAAAGTAAGTTACTTGAAAGTTGTTCGATATAGATCGGAAAAGGTGAATATCAGAGAGCGCAAGATCAGCAGAATGAGGTGAGTCTGGAGTGATTTCCCCAACCCAACTCCTGTACATTGTTTTTTCTCAGTCTAGCAGAATGCGGATGGGTGTTAGCGTGGAGTAGCATCACTTCACGCAGTCTTCCTGGTCGTTGTTCTTAGATTGCATCTGTAAGATGTCTCAGTTGTTGACAATAAATGCAAGCAGTAATTTGTTACACCTCCGGGAAACAATTCGTTGTACACCACACCGTCACTGTTCCACCAGACGCATAACTCTATCTTATGTGGATTTGTGCAGATCTTTCTACGGAGAGTTGCTTCTTTGTTTGAGCTCACTCAATCATTTATGTATTTCTTTCCTTGATGTAAGCATAAATATATCGCTTCTCGTCTTCAGTAACGCTAAGGGATAGGAATGGTCGCTATTTTTTGCACAGGGGAATGATCACAGTTCATACCAGAATGAGATTTTCACTCTGCAGCGGAGTGTGCGCTGATGTGAAACTTCTTGGCAGATTAAAAGTGTGTTCCGGACCGAGACTCGAACTCGGGACCTATGCCTTTCACTGGCAAGTGCTCTACCATCTGAGCTACCCAAGCATGACTCACGCCCCGTCCTCACAGTTTTAATCTGCCAGGAAGTTTCACATCAGCGCACACTCCGCTACAGAGTGAAAATCTCATTCTGGAAAGATCCCCCAGACTATGGCTAAGCCATGTCTCCACAATATCCTTTCTTTCAAGAGTGCTAGTTCTGCAAGGTTCGCAGGAGAGCTTCTGTAAAGTTTGGAAGGTAGGAGACGAGGTACTGGCAGAAGTGAAGCTGTGAGGACGTGGCGTGAGTCGTGCTTGGGTAGCTCAGTTGGTAGAGCACTTGCCCGCATAAGGCAAGTTCAGGTCTCGGTCCGGCACACAGTTTTAATCTGCCAGGAAATTTCACAGTTCATACGATTTGCCAGTTCTCGAGTACAATGACATGGATCCTTGTAGATTAATGCGTTTAAACGATCTTCACCGAACTCTGAAGGCCTTCCAGAACGTGTAGAGTCACAGATGTCAAAGCGATACTGCTTAAAACGATTAAACCATTTTCTTGCCGTGCTCTGTTCAGTGGCATTATTCCCATGTACCGAGCAAATTTCTGGCTGTCTATGCTGTTGTCACCCTCTCCTGAACTGAAACAGAAGAATGTCCAAAATGTTCCGATTTCTTCACTTGGCACTCCATTTTCTAGCATTCACAGGTCAGCTCACGATCTCCAAATGACAGTATGTTAACTCAAATAGCAACAGTGAAGTACAAATAAAAAGAAACAGTCAATAAATAAGCATATAGCAACCGGAATACCAACATTCAAAACAAAAAATTTTGAACTCATGCATCAACCTAATATTATATCTTCACTTCCGGGCTGATAGGCCGTGGTCGAAGTATAAAATTCTTCCCTGACGTTTCGTCTCCGACTGCGGGAGACATCCTCGGAGGTAAAGCGGCGAACTGCGAAGAGAACTCGAGGAAGCGCTGATTATACAGGCAGTTCAGAGGGCGCCACTGTCGATCACGTGGCGTCGGCTGTGAGATTGTCTCTGGTAATGGCAACATTCTCGATTGAAAGTAATCGATCGTCACGCTTGCGGTGCAACGCTGACATCCAAATTGTATCCAGTTTAACACCTTCGTCTTTCCTGTTAAAATTATTGCGGTGTTATATATTTTATCCTAATATTATATCCTTCCTATCAGCCATAGCCAACAATGCTCTAAGATGACCGCACCACAGCCTAACCTTCCTTCTCCTTCTTCTTCTTCTCTTATTCTTCTGCTAGCTCCTCCACCCCCCTTCCTCATCTACTAAAAATTGCCTGTTTTCATAATCTATAGTTATAAAACCAAAAACCTTATTATTGCCGAGAATAAGATCTGTTCATTCCCTTTTATTACTATCTCCAGTGATTTGCTGTTATTGCTTTTTACCTATTTACGATCGATTGTAATGCCCAGAGGCTTCAACTTCTCGCATGGTATGCGCCTTAAGATTAAGCCATTGTGCTTTGAGATCGATAACAACAAATGGTTCAAATGGCTCTGAGCACTATGGGACTGAACTTCTGAGGTCATCAGTCCCCTAGAACTTAGAACTGCTTAAACCTAAATAACCTAAGGACATCACACACATCCATGACGGAGGCAGGATTCGAACCTGCGACCGTAGCGGTCGCGTGGTTCCAGACTGTAGTGCCTAGAACCGCTCGGCCACCCCGGAAGGCGATCGATAACACGCAAGGAAAAATAAGAACAGCTTTCTCAATATTACCGTAATTGAGAGTCAATGTTTTTTAGTCTCCGCAATAAGTTTTTTAGCATCTCAAGTACCCAATCACTCCACCACTGTGGAAACCACAAAATCTTTGCTTCAACTGTTTTAAATTTTATAAAACCATCATAAACTACGTAATCTTTTGACCGAAGATCAATTTTATCCCAGTTCAGCCTCTTGCACTGTATTAAAATAACAAAAAGTTTAAAACGATCGTTTCGGTTCTTACTGAGGACTTCTGTTCGTCCCAGTGGCGGTCGCGGTAAGGTTCCACTTCAGCGACGTGCTCCGCGCGAGGCAAATTGTGGCGTGTAAGTAAATAACAGGTGAAGCAACAAAGAAGGAAAAGTTGAGTTACCTGCGAAATTCCACTGATAATGCCAAAGGCCGTAACGTACTGTATATTCTGTCACAAGTGCCATAAAAACTGGGGAACAGTGTCTACAGCTGTCTAAAGATGGCACACGTGTCTAAGACCAACAATGATGAATGATGTTCAAATAATGTATGGTGCACCAACTCTCCGTTTGTGTCACGAAGTGCACTCGTGTAAATTTCTGACACTTGAAGTAGCTCTGTGTTTTGTTTGCAACGATAGGGCACTACTGAAGTAATTTTTACATGCAAACAATACACAGTATTGCAAAATGGAAAGGAAAACTACACCGAAACAAAGGAAGAGGGTTGAAGGTAGTCCTCACAGTAAAAGGAAGGAACTAGGCAGTGAACGAAAGGAACATACTCGAAAAGGCAATACTGTGGTTCCAGCTAAAGGGACTTTCAAACACCAGGGAGACTTTGACTGCCTTTTTAACATCTATTATAAGGTTTGCAATCAACGTAAGAAATATGAAAGTGTTTTATTTCCTTTAATTTATTATTGAAAGGAATTTCGTGTCGACAACAATCTTCGCCATGATTATGAGGTTACAGTTAACTACAGTACTTTCCTGTAATCATTTACTTACCTAACAGAAAACGGTTACTTCACGGAAATAAAACACAAGTTACTGGTAAAGGATGCTTTTTTTCATCTTGCGATCGTGATTTTGTTCACAGTGAGAAATGAAGGAGGCTAACTATGTGTAAAGTCCCGAAAGATTTAGTTAGCCTCTTCAGTGAATCTATGGGCACAACACTATTCATAGAGACTGTTACGACTGAAAAAGTTTTTTACGACTTTAAGTCAGTTGTTGAAAAGATATGAATTTCACTAATTTCCATATTTGAAAAGCACAGTGGATCAGACAGACTGCTGAATGGTTAGGGGTATTGCAAGTTCGGTTAACTCTGAATGTAACTGAAAATTCAACGAGGAACGTGAAGCGTTCTGATGTTCAGCAGGTGCACCTGGAAACACTACGCTGTGAACCTAGGCTGCCTGAAAAAAGAGTGAAGATTTTTAGCTAATTTGGTTCCATTTGTTAATGAGCAGAATTTCCGCCCCGATAGCTGAGTGGTCAGCGTGACGGATTGCCGTCCTACGGGCCCGGGTTCGATTCCCGGCTGGGTCGGGGATTTTCTCCGCTCAGGGACTGAGTGTTGTGTTGCCTTCATCATCATTTCATCTCCATCCAGCGCGCAGGTCGCCCGGTGTGACGTCGAATGTACTGAGACCTGCACCAAGGCGGCCGGACCTGCCCCGTAAGGGGCCTCCCGGCCAATGACGCCAAACGCTCATTTCCATTTCCAACAGCAGAGTAAGTGGTTTTACTTGAACCTTGTAAAATGAGAGAAAATTGATATGATGGCACTTGCATCGTCATTTTTGTTAAAGCCGTTGCAAACAGAACGTTTCATTTCCTTCAAATTTTCTGTCGTTCTGTTCTTAAACCTACTGACGTGGAACATAATAATGTGAAGGTGCGTGCGGCTTTTTGGTTCACGTACTTCGGCGACTTGCGTGTCGATGAGGATGAAGCGGTAAAGACAACACAACACCCAGTCCCTCAGCGCTCGTACACATTGTGTTGATTATCTTCAAATCACATTTCTGGTGCTTGACCCAGTATGTATTTACTTTCATGCCACATTATGCGATGTGTTGTTCCGCAGATTTACTCGGTTGCGTGTACTGGCATGGTCCTTGCCGTATGTGATCACCACGACATCAGTGCATTTTCTACAACGTGCTCCCATGCTGGTCATGAGGTTGGAAGGAATTCCTGTGATAGGGCGTTCCATTCTTAGGTCAGCGCGCAAGTGACAATTGTTCAGTGGTTGTTGGTGCATGTTGACGTATCTCCCCAACGCATCCCATACGTGTTCGATGACATTTACGTCGATAAAGCGGCAGGTCAGTCCATTCTTCGTATATCTTCGTATTCCAAGAGCTTCTCGACCTGGATGACAACCCATAAAACTGATGTTAGCTCCGAAAGCACTCCTGAGACGCCGCACACACAAAGGGTAATAGGAAGGTTTTTCAATACAGCTTTACATATTTAATGTTTTCGAAATAATTCCCACGGCATTGAATACACCTTTCCATTCTCCGAAACCAATCCGTAAACCAGTTCTCCCAAGTTTCTGTGGGGAGTAAGGCAGCTTATTGTCCCAAGCCCTCAGGAGGCCTCACCACTTGAAAACTGCACTCCTTTCAGCTTCATTTTCACATGCGGGAACTGTGAAAAGTCACAAGGAGAAAGGTCTGGATTGTAAGGAGGGTGCTCAAGAAGTTTCAGTCACGTACCAAGCAAATATTCGATGCATACTTTGGTGCGGTGAGCTGGAGCGTTGTCGTGATGGATGAACCAAGTGTCCGTTCTTGACTTCGGTCGCAGATTCTTCAAAAATTGGTTAACTTGGGCAGGCACTGCTCTGTGTGCCACTTGGCTGTGACTGTCTTCTGTGTGTCCAAAACAACACGCCCCACAAATCCACAGGTGTCATTTTCTTCTTTACTGATAGGAATGTTCTGACATACGGGTATGTCGTCATCTTCAAAGACCCCACTATTGTTTTGACTCTTATTCTGCACATCATAATAGTACAGCCAAGTGTCGTCACCTGTCACAACCTTATTCACACGCTGAGACTGTCTCTTAGAAAACTTCTTTAAGATCCCCCTGCACCACGTCACATGCCATGTCATCAGCTCTTCCGTCAGCCTATGCGGCACCTGAGACAACAAAGTTTCTTTACCTGCAAATCATCATGCAGAATCGAAAGAAATGCTGCTGCATTTATCCCGAAGGTATCCTCTGCTTATAGGTCACTTGCCTGTCTTCCTCTAGCATTTCCGTCACAGCATCAATGTTTTCCTGCGTAATTGACAATCGTGACCTTGCCGTCTTCCCAGCGTCTTCCAGAGTGAAATTTCCTCTTTGGAATTCTGTGTACCACCTGAATACCCCCGGCCTGGGTGGCCGAGCGGTTCTAGGCGCTTCAGTCTGGAACCGCGCGGCCGCTACGATGGCAGGTTCGAATCCTGCCTCGCACATGGATGTGTGTGATGTCCTTACATTAGTTAGGTTTAAGTAGTTCTAAGTTCTAGGGGACTGATTACCTCCTATGTTAAAGTCCCATAGTGCTCAGAGCCATTTGAACGATTTGTAGTGGTGTCTTGGTATGGAAATAACACGTATTTTATTAAATATTCTATATTTACACACTAAAATGAATTCCCTGCCTGCTTTTTTTGTATGTCCTAGCTAATCTGAGAAACTACTGTAAAGATTTTGATACGAGGTTGGAATTCCCGGTACCGATACCTTACCGCCATCCATAGCGATAACAGGTAAAAATTGTTGAGATTCTCGCTCGCGGGGTGTATATACGAGGGTTGTAACTTTAATAGTGGCAGCTATTTATTTACAGCTCGTAAAAAAGAGATACGCGTTTCAAAGTTTTACTGACCTTCTAAGTAGTCACCAGTATTGTGTCTAACCCGTTGCCAGCGATGTGGAAGTCGTGGGATACTCTTAGCAGTGCCAGTTGTGTTAACAGTTCTAGCGGCGCGGTCTATAGCCCTACGAATTTGTAGCAGTTATGAAGCGAACGCTGTGAAGTGTTTCCTTCAGTTTAGAAGTCGAGTTGAACTCACCAGGACTTAAGTCAGGGGAGTGCAGAAGGTGGTATAGCACTTAGCAGCCCCATCAGTCAAACAAATCAGTAACAGCTTGCACTGTATATGCTTGAGCCTTATCCTGCAAAATGATGGTCAGGTCGTGCAGAAAGTGTCATCACTTCTGTCTCGAAACTAGTCGTAGGTTGTGTTCCAAAAATGAACAGCATAGAGACAGAAGTGATCACACTTTCTGCACTTTGTAGCACAATGCTCAAGCGCGTACAGTGCAAACTCTTACTGATTTGTTTGACTGATGGGGCTGCTAAGTGCTATACCACCTATTGCACTCCCCTGAGTTAAACCCGCGTGAGTTCAACTCGATTTGTAAACTGAAGGAAACACTTCACGGCATACCCTTTGGAACTGCTACAAGTTTGTCGGGCAATAGACCGCGCCCCTCGAACTGTCAACACAACTGGCAGTGCTAAGAGTATCCTACGACTTCCACATCGCTGGCAGTGGGTTATACACAATACTGGTGACTACTCTGAAGGTCATTAAAACTTTGAAACACATATCTAATTTGTACGAGCTGTAAATAGTTGCCACTATTAAAGTTACAGCCCTCGTATAATGGAGTGACCTGCACTTGCCCCTTACTTAAATCCCATGGAGCACATGTGGGATGCTGGGATGCTTTGGAGGGACATCTGAAGCACGTCCACGTGCACCGGTGACCATCCAGCAATTGTCAACAGCGCTGGTGGAGGAATGAAATTCTCTAACAAAAGAACTTAGTACCAATCTTGTGCCTACCAAGTGAACACGATGAAGAGCATAGAGCACACACTGCTGTCAAAGTGGTCGCACATCCTGTTAAGAACTCTTTTTGTCATCTGCAGGGGACCATCATAAATCGCAGTGATTTCGGTGTAATTATCATCTTTGAATGAAAGTGTCATTTCTGTTCGTCTCATGCGTATTTCTTTCAGTTACCTCCCGTACTATACTGCAAAAAATCTTGCAGTGGACCACATCGAATTACGTAACTTGGCAGTGACACATCACGCTGAATATACCGGCGAACTTTGGAAGGTGTGAGGACAACAAAGGCTGTGTGTAGATCAAGCTGAACGATACCGAGCGTAATCAGATCCCACGCCGCCTGCACAGGTTGCGCTGCAGGTAGCTCCGCCGGGAACGCATTTCCACTCCGCTCACGGCTCGCCCTGTCAAACGACTGGAGCCGTGACTGCCGAGGAGGAGGCGAAGGCGAGAAGGCGGAGGAGAAGGCGGTGAAGGCGGCAGTGATTGGTTGTCTGCGAGGCGGCGCGTGCCGTCTAGTTACACTTTAATGGGATACGCCGGGGAGGCGGGCTCTGGCACCGCGCTTAGTTAGCGATTCTAATTACAAAGCAATCACCACTCAGAATACACACCGTCATCGCCGGGGCCCGCGGCGCGTTCGATAAACGACGGAGGCGGCGACGGCGCTGGCGGCGACGGCGGCGGCAGCGTCCCGCGGGGAGCCTATCGACTCTCCTAATCGATTCCTGTTGCCTGTCGACGGCTCGCAGAGGGGCTTTCCCTGCGGCTAGTACTCTGTTAGCGCGCATCTTCCTGGGATAGTCGTACTCGGCCAGCTCGAGTACGGTGCACGTACAAAGCACAGGCGAGCGACATGAGAAGTGCGGTAATGCCTTTAATGCGGTGCATTGCTCATTCGCTGCCTTTTGATTCCATCCAGAGGTACTTTCAATGGCCACTAAGTCGCTAGTAACTAAGGAAATTGGCACAGTGGTTAAGAAACCCGAGTAGAGATAAGTAGCCTATTCGTCATCCTGATTTAGGCAGTCAGCTTCACATACTGAATAAATCAGTAACGCCTTGGGTCACCTCTGGCGCTTTTGCAACTAGTTATTCGGGTTGGCATTCATTGTGGAGGTTGCAGCATCTCCAACTCTCTTGTGGTTCCCTTTTTAGGTACTCCACGTCGACGTCTGCCCGTAGATACCTATCGTCGGTAGGTTTTTCGGCTTTACTTCTCGGCGTGACAGCGACGACTCTCCGATGAGGTGCGGGCCTTGTGTTTTGCTATTACTGCGAGTATTGTAAATATCGCTTTTATTTAGTAATTTGCCCGGCTAAAACTCTCCCCTTTTATGATTAAGACAGCTTGCGCCACCTTTCGGAGGGAGTGGGGACGTCAAAGAGTCACAAAAGTTCATATTAAGCAGTCCGTAAAACACGTAAATGTTCAGTTCAGTTAGCGTGTTAGTTAATGCCTACACTTTCCGCTAGATGGTGCTGACTTACTGCTGAATAGCTTTGGTTCCGTAAAACCTACACTGATTAGTAGTGGGTAAATGAAATAAGTACAACACTCTTGTATTTCACTTCCACTCTATATTCAAGGATTAAGATGGTGATGGATGATGGTCTATTTAAAAGGTTCCTAGCCTGGAGGAATCTAAATAGTTCGCAAATGCCGATATGCACGCGCTCTACGTCCAGATTCGCAACAAACGGCACACGACACTTTCAAAAGTCCACACGTTAATATCTGAATACTGGTACCTCTGAATTCACTCGTATCAGCAGATAATTTGAGTTTCTGTCGTCTTTACTTCCGTAAAGTTCCAATCTAGCACCAAAGTCCTAAAATCCCCTTAATACTCCGTTGCTACCAACAGTCAGAGATCGTACACTACATCACTTTTAATCTCCGTAATATTCTAACAGTTAATCGTGAATCTTTACACGATAAAGTCCAATCTATATATTGTCTCGCTGACTGACACGGGTTCCCCGCCCTTTAACGAAACAATCAAGGGAAAAAGGCGGCAATAATGACGATCAGGCCTTTTTACAGGTTTTTCATCACAAGAGTTTAACGTCACTGCCTTCTCCATGTCGGAGCTTCCGTGGCTTTGCTGTACTTAGACGTTAAACTACTTGCTGATATACTATAATTTTGATCTGCAGTTACCGAACTCTGATTCTACACTATTTTCCCCTCTAAAAATTCTATTCCTAATTTTAAATCATTCTTTCTATAGATTTTTTCACTGTAAACTGAACCGAGTCTTACAAGGTCCTCATGAGGGATACCGTGCCAAATTCTGTCCCACTGGCGCTTTAACTGAAAACTACGAACTAGCTGGAGCGCCCTGCCCATAATACTCTAAAAGTTCTCAATTCAGGAGAGATTCGGCGGCCTCGCTGACCATCGTAGAGTTTGGCAAGCGTAGAGACAAGCAGTCGAAACACTCGCCATGTTTGCGTCAACATTATTGTGCTGAAATTTAATTCCAGAAAAACTTGTCACGAAGGGAAACACAACGCGGCGTCGCATATCGTCAACGTGCTCTGTTACATAACGGTGCCGCAGGTGACAACAGAAAGGGTCATACTATGAAATGTCATCCCATAGCGTCCCTACATCTTACATCTACATCTACGTGATTACTCTGCTATTCACAATAAAGTGCCTGGCTGAGGGTTCAAGCAACCACCTTTATGCTGTCTCTCTACCGTTCCACTCTTGAATGGCACGTGGGAAAAACGAGCACTCAAATTTTTCCGTGCGAGCCCTGATTTCTCTTATTTTATCGTCATGATCGTTTCTCCCTATGTAGAGTGGTGCCAAAAGAATGTTTTCGCAATCGGAGGAGAAAACTGATGATTGAAATTTCATGAGAAGATCCCGTCGCAACGAAAAACGCCTTTGTTTTAATGATTGCCACTCCAATTCACGTATGTAACACTATCTCCCCTATTTTGCGATAATACAAAACGAGCTGCCCTTCTTTGTACTTTTTCGATGTCATCCGTCAGTCCCACCTGATGCGGATCCCACACCGCACAACAGTACTCCAGAATAGGGCGGACAAGCGTAGTGTAAGCAGTCTCTTTGGTAGACCTGTTGCACCTTCTAAGTGTTCCGCCAATGAATCGCAGTGTTTGGTATGCTCTACCCACAATATTATCTTTGTGATCGTTCCAATTTAGTTTATTTGTAATTGTAATCCCTAAGCATTTAGTTGAATTTAGAACCTTTAGATTTCTGTGACTTATCGCGTAATCGAAATTTAGTTGATTTCTTTTAGTACTCATGTGAATAACTTCGCACTTTTCTTTATTCAGGGTCAATTGCCACTTTTCGCACCATACATATATCATATCTAAATCATTTTGCAAGTCGTTTTGATCATCTGATGACTTTACAAGACGGTAAATGACAGCATTTTCTGCAAACAGTCTAAGACGACTACTCGTATTGTCTCCTATGTCGTTAATATACACTCCTGGAAATGGAAAAAAGAACACATTGACACCGGTGTGTCAGACCCACCATACTTGCTCCGGACACTGCGAGAGTGCTGTACAAGCAATCATCACACGCACGGCACAGCGGACACACCAGGAACCACGGTGTTGGCCGTCAAATGGCGCTAGCTGCGCAGCATTTGTGCACCGCCGCCGTCAGTGTCAGCCAGTTTGCCGTGGCATACGGAGCTCCATCGCAGTCTTTAACACTGGTAGCATGCCGCGACAGCGTGGACGTGAACCGTATGTGCAGTTGACGGACTTTGAGCGAGAGCGTATAGTGGGCATGCGGGAGGCCGGGTGGACGTGCCGCCGAATTGCTCAACACGTGGGGCGTGAGGTCTCCACAGTACATCGATGTTGTCGCCAGTGGTCGGCGGAAGGTGCACGTGCCCGTCGACCTGGGACCGGACCGCAGCGACGCACGGATGCACGCCAAGACCGTAGGATCCTACGCAGTGCCGTAGGGGACCGCACCGCCACTTCCCAGCAAATTAGGGACACTGTTGCTCCTGGGGTATCGGCGAGGACCATTCGCAACCTTCTCCGTGAAGCTGGGCTACGGTCCCGCACACCGTTAGGCCGTCTTCCGCTCACGCCCCAACATCGTGCAGCCCGCCTCCAGTGGTGTCGCGACAGGCGTGAATGGAGGGACGAATGGAGACGTGTCGTCTTCAGCGATGAGAGTCGCTTCTGCCTTGGTGCCAATGATGGTCGTATGCGTGTTTGGCGCCGTGCAGGTGAGCGCCACAATCAGGACTGCATACGACCGAGGCACACAGGGCCAACACCCAGCATCATGGTGTGGGGAGCGATCTCCTACACTGGCCGTACACCACTGGTGATCGTCGAGGGGACACTGAATAGTGCACGGTACATCCAAACCGTCATCGAACCCATCGTTCTACCATTCCTAGACCGGCAAGGGAACTTGCTGTTCCAACAGGACAATGCACGTCCGCATGTATCCCGTGCCACCCAACGTGCTCTAGAAGGTGTAAGTCAACTACCCTGGCCAGCAAGATCTCCGGATCTGTCCCCCATTGAGCATGTTTGGGACTGGATGAAGCGTCGTCTCACGCGGTCTGCACGTCCAGCACGAACGCTGGTCCAACTGAGGCGCCAGGTGGAAATGGCATGGCAAGCCGTTCCACAGGACTACATCCAGCATCTCTACGATCGTCTCCATGGGAGAATAGCAGCCTGCATTGCTGCGAAAGGTGGATATACACTGTACTAGTGCCGACATTGTGCATGCTCTGTTGCCTGTGTCTATGTGCCTGTGGTTCTGTCAGTGTGATCATGTGATGTATCTGACCCCAGGAATGTGTCAATAAAGTTTCCCTTCCTGGGACAATGAATTCACGGTGTTCTTATTTCAATTTCCAGGAGTGTAGATCAGGAACAGTAAAGGGCCTATAACACTTCCTTGGGAAACGCTGGACATTGCTTCTGTTTTACTCGATGACTTTCCGTCTGTTACTTCAAACTGTGATCTTTCTGACGGGAAATCACGAATTCAGTCGCACAACTGAGGCGATACTCCGTACGCACGCAGTTTGGTTAGAAGATGCTTGTGAGGAACGGTGTCTAAAGCCATCTGGAAATCTAAAAATATGGAATCAATTTGAAATCCCATGTCGATAGCACTTGTTACTTCATGTGCATAAAGAGCTAGTTGTGTTTCACAAGAACGATACTTTCTGAATCCGTGCTGACTATATGTTAATAAATTGCTTTCTTCGAGGTACTTCATTAAGTTCGAATTTAGTATATGTTCTAAAACCCTACTGCAAATCGACGTTAGTGATATAGGCCTGTAATTCAGCGGATTACTCCTACTTCCCTTTTTCTGCATTGGTGTGACTTGAGCAATTTTCCAGTCTTTAGGTACGTATCTTCCTGTGAGCGAGTGGTTGTTTATAATTGCTAAATATGGAGCTATTTTATCAGCATACTCTGAGAGTAAGCTGACTGGTATACAATCTGGACCGGTGGCCTTGCCTTTATTAAGTGATTTAAGCTGCTTTGTTACACCGAGGATATCTACTTCTATGTTTCTCATCTAGGCAGTTGTTCTTGATTGGAATTAAGGAATGTTCACTTCGTCTTCTTTGGTGAAGGAGTTTCGGAAAACTGTGTTTAATAACTCTGCTTTGGTGGCACTGTCATCAGTGACTTCACGGTTGTTATCACGCAGTGAAGGTATTGATTGTGTCTTGCCACTGGTATGCTTTATGTATGACCAGAATCTCTTTGCGTTTTCTGTCAGATTTCGAGACAGAATTTCGTTGTCTGGTTGTCAGGTCGTATGTTAGGTGACTGTAAGGTTGGTATCGCACTGCTGCCCGATTTGTATCCCCAAACGTCTTCTTTGGTCATTGGCGCCTGGAATCTTTATTGATGAGTCGAACTGATCACCGAAGACCAACGTAGACGCGTCTGGAGATGAACTGGACAGCAGTGAGCTACACCAACGTGCCACCCATTATACGGTCCGATAACGAGGAGTGATGGTCTGGGCTGTCATTTCGTTTCATAGCAGGACCGCTTTAGTTACCATCTGCGACATCTTTACAGCACCGCGGTACGTCGGGCATATTACACGCTCCGTTTTGTTTCCCTTCATAGCAGGCCATCTTGGTCTTACATTTCAGCAAGATAGTGTCCGCCCACAGACGACGAGATTTTATACTGCGTGCTTGCCAAATCCTACCACGGCCAGCAACTTCACTGGATCCCTACCCTATGGAGAACGTTTGGTATTACGGGCAGGGCCCTCCAAGGACATCGATATTTGACCATCTAACGCGCCAATTGGACAGAATTATGCGCGATATCCCTCAGGATATTGCTCACCAGTGTGGGATCCGTACCAGGTCGGGTTGACAGAGGAGACAGAGAAGATCCAAAGAAGAGCGGCTCGTTTCGTCACAGGGTTATTTGGTAAGCGTGATAGCGTTACGGAGATGTTTAGCAAACTCAAGTGGCAGACTCTGCAAGGGAGGCGCTCTGCATCGCGGTGTAGCTTGCTGTCCAGGTTTCGAGAGGGTGCGTTTCTGGATGAGGTATCGAATATATTGCTTCCCCCTACTTATGCCTCCCGAGGAGATCACGAATATAAAATTAGAGAGATTCGAGCGCGCACGGAGGCTTTCCGGCAGACGTTCTTCCCGCGAACCATACGCGACTGAAACAGGAAAGGTAATGACAGTGGCACGTAAAGTACCCTCCGCCATACACCAAGGTGGCTTGCGGGGTATAAATGTAGATGTAGATGTAGAGAACATCCAACAACTCTATTAATCAACTACAAGCCGAATAACTGCTTGCATAGGAGTTAGAGGTGACGCTCTTTCTCTTGAACAGATCATGCAGTTTTTTTTCTGAAATTATATTCATTCGTTCGGCTGTACATGTACGCCTCAACATTTTTTTTTTAATTTTTGGTCTTAGTGCTCATAACAAGTTCGTCTTTCAATGTCACCAAGGTATTAAACCTTCCAGTCTTGTCTCTGTTCTTCTTTATATTTGTTAAGCATATTCTAGCATTTGATTCGTGTTAGGAAATGAGAGATATTATAGTGATATTTATCTGATTTGGTCCTAGTATTAAACTGTGTTTTGGAGGTCCCAGGAGTGTCCCGGGAGGTTGCTACAGCTGGCGCTGCGTTTACATTTTGGCACTCCAATTGGTTTGGCCACACGGCGCGAAAGGGTGTTCAGTATTTCTAGTCACAATTACTTCTTTCAGGTAATAGGGGGCTGTTTTACAAGTTATGTACTAGAATTTCTTGGCCATTGTTATTGTTCGACTCTAAAGAGAATAAGGTGTGTGAAGGCGTTGTGTAGCCTAATGTTAGATGGTTTTCCATGACGTCAACATACATTTTTCATTATGTTGTACTGACCGTCACTAAAGGCGGCAGCATGCTTGGAGGTGCAACTCTGTACAATGAAGGCTAGACTAATCCAGAGACCACTGGAAGAGGGAGTGATCATGCGATAATTTCCTGTTGAAGCCACTGTCAAACTGATGATGGGGAAAGTATCTGTTGGATCTATTTCGTAATAGTTAAGTTTGCTGTTGCACTGTTTCTACCTCATGCCACAAATTTGTAATATCAAGTGACCTCGATGGAGGAAAAGAGTTTTGTTTACTTTATTTACGTCTGGATAAAGAGTATCAGTGTTATTCCCATTACTGCAATCCTGTGTGTGAATATCAGTGAGTGGTGCGTTGGATTGAGTTTTTATGAATGAGGGAGTTCATAGTCTGCTAAGCCAGGTTTGCCAGTCTTTGGGATACTAATGTTTGCACAGAGATGTTAACTGTAACTGCACAATGGATACCTTCACCAGGGTAGTTCCGCTACGCTGGCGAAGGAAGGGCGGACCTCTTCGAAGTACTTCTTCCCTCCCCGCCACAGCTTTAAACTAGCAAGGAAACGGTTGCAGATTTTGTACGACTCTGTTTCAGTGGATTTTGGTAAGACATATGTCGCTGCATTTCCCTTCACAATCGCTAAAAGAAGGTGTTGGGAAGTTTTTAAGCAAGATAATATGCTCTCACTTTTTGCTTCAGAGTTACGATGTTATTAGAGGTCTTACTTGTTGAAATGAATGCCATATTGCTTCTAAGCGAGTTCTTCCGATTATGCTCTGTTTACCGGCCAAGTGGCCGTGTAGTTTTCATGACACAGAGAAATAGTGTTTTGTCTGATTAGTCTTTCAAACCAAATTCATTGCTGTCGTGTAGAATAGGGAAAGAAAATGCGCATAGGGTGAAATCCATTATATTTTATGAGTTAGGGAACTTGGAAAGATATGCCTTTGTCGCGACCCCATAACGACATGGGTAGTGCAGAGATCATTTCAACTGAGCTTAAACCGTTAATAGGTGTTTCAGTTATTTAACAAATGTCAGATTATATTCTTAGTTAATTTTCAGATTAAATGTTTAGCCTATTCTTTTCTCACTGCACCCATGCTCAGTCAAATATCTAGCAGACAGAGCGTAGGTACCCGTAATGTTGCTCAATGAACAGAACACAAATTTCTGAGTCTCCTAAGACCTTCACCAGAATCAAAATTTTGTTTAGCTTAGAAAAATTGAATTTAACGTAGTATTTCGAGTTTCCGTCATATGCAGTCATAGGTCCATCAGAAAATCTTGATGAAGAGAACTCAGATTTCGTAAATTTAACACACTTTTGTGATTCTTGAACTAAGTAACTTATGCACAACTTTGTCACCTTTCATGTGAACACAGTTCTGCTTCTCTGACACACATATTTTAGCGTTTGCATGATCCTGTACTGAAGGAGAGAATACTTTTGTGTGTGTGGAATGTTGGACGCATGCGAGTATGAATGTTTTCTTCTTAGCGTACATTTACAGTGTGCTGCCCCGAGTCCAACCTCAGCCTCCCTCCTGCAAACAATATTCTTACGATCATGCACATGAAAGAAAATGCTGTATAAAGCTAAATTAATTATTTTGTTAAATGTGTGGACCAGTGATGATCAGCAAATTGTGTATACTTTAATGAGATCCGCTCCTTTATTGTTCAACAAATCCCGTTTCTACATTATTAGCAGGCCGCAGTTACCATTTGCCCACTCAGTTTTGTTAATTTGAATCAATATTTGCTGTATGAGTTAGATCTTGGCTTAGTAATACCTGTTTGTCATTATCACAGATAACGAAAATGTGATCGTGTGACTACCCTTTGCAGTTACAAGATATTAGTAAATACTTATCCTTTGCTAGCCAATAATTAAATTTACTTGTCACCTCAAAGAATTTCAAGGTGTCCCTTATCCTTTATGTCTCAATCAGTTTACACCCATCCCACGCAGTAGCACGGCTGAATGACGACATGATAGTTACGTCGTGAAGATTTAGATTCTCTGTAACAGTGACGTCTTACTGGAACTGAAGGCACGAGCAGCTGTGCTGGCGTTAGCTGAGTCGTCAAGTCCAGTTTGTTTTCCTACAAACGTACACACCAAAACTATGTGACAGTGGAACATTTCAAAATTAACCATGACAAATTGTTTGTAGACCAGGACTCTAATTTAGATGAATGTTTTTCACAAGCAGTGAGCAAACACGTACGTTAACCTTGCACACGGCACAAACTGATATCAAATCAGTTAACGTTGAGGAAGGTATCAGTGATCATAAGGCCATAAGGCTGTGACAGCATCTATGACGATGGGTCCTACAAGGAATGTTAAGAAGGGTAGGAAGATATATTTGTCCAGGAAGGGTGACAGGATACAAATTTCAGAATATCGGAGCAGCTAGCATTCGGCGATGAGGACGAAAATATGGAGAACAAATGGAAAAAAATCAAAGGCATCGTTCAATATGCCCCAGACAAGTATGTTCCGAGTAAGGTTTTAAGGGATGGGGAAGATCCACCATGGTTTAATAGCCGTGTTAGAAAAGCGCTACGCAAACACATAGCACTTCATCTTAGATTCAAGAGAAGTAAAAACCTAGCTGACAAACAAAAGCTGAACGAAGCGAAAATGACCATTAAGGAGACTAATGAGAGAAGTGTTCAGTGAATTTGAAAGTAAGACGTTGTCAACTGACTTGAAAAAAAACACTAAGAGATTTTGGTCTTATATAAAATCAGTAAGTGGGTCAAAATCATCTATTCATCCTTTCAGCGACCGCACCGGCACCGAAACTGAAGACAACAGAAAGAAGGCCGAAACACTGAATTCGGTCTTCCGAAGTTGTTTCACCGCGGAAGATCGTAACACGGTACCTCCTTTCAATCGTCGTGCGAACATTGAATATGAGATAACCGATCGCGGAATTGAAAAGCAGCTACATTCGCTTAGTTGTGGAAAAGATTCAGGACCAGATGAGATACCTATAAGATTCTATGTATATTATGCGGAAGAACTTGCTCCCCTTCTAGCGGTAATTTATCGTAGATCGCTTGAGCAATGAAAGGTACCTAACGACTGGAAAAAGGCGCAGGTCACTCCCGTTTTTAAGAAAGGCCGTAAGACAGATCCATACAATTATTGACCTATATCGTTGACGTCAATTTGTTGTGGAATTATAGAACATATTTTATGGTCAAGAATTATGACGTTATTGGAGAATGAACATCTCCTCTATAAAAATCAACATGGATTCCGCAAACAGAGATCCTGCGAAACTCAGCTCGCTCTGTTCCTCCATGAGATCCACAGCGCAGTGGACAAAGGCGATCAGATTGAAGCCGTGTTCCTTGATTTCAGTAAGGCATTTGACACCGTCCCGCACTGCCGTTTACGGAGTATTGGAGCAGGCCTGCGATTGGATTCAAGACTTCTCTGCAGACAGAACTCAACACATCGCTCTTAATGGAACTAAATCGACAGACGTAAAGGTATTATCCGGAGTACCACAGGGAAGCGTGATAGGACCGTTTCTGTTTACTACATCTATGTAAATGATCTAGGACCTAGTAGAAAGCGTCGGATGCTCTTTAAGGCTACTCGCAGATGATGCACTTGTATGTACCAAAGTAGCAACACCAGAAGATAGTAATAATTTGCGGACAGACCTGCGGAGAACTGATGAATGGTGCAGGCTCTGGGATTTGACCATGAACGTAAATGAATGTAACATATTGCCTATACATAGGAAAAGAAATCCACTATGTACAGCTACACTTGAAACGTCCCCTTTTTAAGAATTACACAAGACTGTGCTTTAACTGACACACAATAGTTTTTAGCGCAACGCAATCTGACTTTCAATAATCCCTACAAAAGAATTGCCCTGTCTAATATTAACCTATACGTTTCACAAATCACTTACCTCACAAAAATCTTCGTTACTCGAACTACTGCAATACAGCGAGCACCACTACTGCCAGCTAAATAAAAGATTCAAACTAAGGAAGGCACTAACTACTGATAGGCATAGTTAGCAAATGAAAAATTTTAATAGAGAACAAACAATGTATTTACCTTAATAGTCATAATATATACAGCAGTTCACGACAGTCTTACAAATTTCAAAACTCCGCCATCTCTCTCCCCACATCCATCACTGCTGGCGGCTCACTTCCAACTGCGCAACGCTACGCGCTGTTCACATCCAGCTGCCGCTGCCCAGCACTACAATGGCAGACAACAATGCAAACTAGCCACAGACTGCACACAGCACAGCCAGTGATTTTCATACAGAGCGCTACGTAACGTTGCCAATAAGAAAACATAAACAGCCTACTTACATAGCCCCCATGCTCCCCACAAAAAATTTTACAAATTGTTTTGGGCACTGGCCAATAATGATTTGAAAAAATTTTTCATGATTACAATAACAAAGATATCAAATGCACACACTTATTGATACAATGTTGGTCAAAAGGTAAAATTTTCTCACATTCCATAAAGACAGTCCTGAACATTCATCATAGTAAAATTGCAGTTTTTTTTTCTTCTTCAAAGTCTGAGCAGTAAAAGAAAATTCACACGGAAGTAGTGGATTTCCATGCTGTCTGGAAGAAGTAGTGTTGTCCTTCCAATGGAAAGACAGTGCTGACTCTTGACATGCAGACAGGTAATGGGCCACAACAGAGCAAACCCACAGCAGAGTCAATCGAAGTTTTGAAGAGTATTGGTAGGTCATCACAGAGCAGACCCACTGTAGTCCTGGTAGAGATTACGGTATTGGTGGGCCACCAGAGGCGCAGACCCACTGCAGTCCTTGTAGAAATAATGGTACTGGTGAGTCAGCAAAGACGCAGACCCACTGTAGTCCTTGTAGAGACGGCCAGCAGCCATCTGTTGCAAATGTGCAGGTGCACAATCACCATCGAAGAGTCTTGCGGACAATATAGCAAGTCCATAAACAACCACTTGTGCACTCACAGAGTTTCTGGAATTGTCCTTAGAACCAGCAATGCTGTTATCCAGTCCCTTGCTGAATCATTAACACACGTGCAAACACTATCAGTCCCTACTTCTCACATATTGTCCATATACTATGACCAACAGAAACGTGTGCAGTGAAATGTAACTTAATTTTAAAATTATAAATTTACAACATGAAAATACAATTACAAAGGTACAAAATACATCATTAAAGAACATAATAGTACAGATAACATTTGTAGTAATATGGGCTTTACAAAAGAATCGAAATAACATATACATCAGTGTTACAGGAATTATGACATCATAAGTACATACATTAAAGATCATAATAATTATTGAAACATCGACTTCACACATGAGCATTAAAACAGAACACAATTAATAATGTCTAACATCTTTACAAAGTAAATAACATATTATTAATGCAAATTATATTTGAGGATAACGGTATTCCTCATCATAGTTCATGTAGCTGAGTATTAGAAACATTCTACAACATAAGTCTTATCAGATAAACATGTTAAGACGGGAAGAACATAAATACACAAGGGTCCACAAACACTTTCTTTACTTCTCGGAGATCTCCCTTCGTTCTTCATTATTCCCAAAAGGTCCTGTCTATACCTGCTTTCTGTACTTTTTTCGTATAACTTCTCACTGCGTTTCTTCCAATTCATCGCAACTCATTCTCTGATATAATCTACCCCCTCTTAAGCTAACTTAAATCTACTGAGCTCAGATGCTAAACTAAGGGGCGAGGCAACGCAGCAGCACAAAACAATTAACACAAACAGCAATGACAAAAAATGCAGATTTGCAAAGGAAGCAGCATTACAGAAATTAGCAAAGCAATTGCAATATTACAAATAATATAAGGCAATGTGCAGCAAACAAGAAAAATAAATCTGGCTTAGCAGAGTAACACAAATTAAAATTCAGTAGCACTATGCCTGGCAAACAGCAGAAGCAAATGCAATAAATTATATCTAAACATGACAGAGCTCAAGCAGAAAAATATTACAGTAAAGACAACAATGCAGATAAGGGAAATGTCTATTCACATCTTAATATCTACGTCATTAAAGTGGTGCACCACAACTTATTCTACAAAATAAATTACCAAGTACTTGAAAAGAAAATTACGAATGCAGTTCCTGTGAAGGTAAATGTCTTTTTGTGCTCCCTCATTTTATTTTAAAAATTATTATTTACTCGATCTGTAGACAGAAAATATTTATATTAGTACATCTATAAAATTTTATTTTAACCAATGCTGCAGTGCAGCTAGAAACTAGATATTAAACAAAATGAGTGAATAAATACATAAAGCAAGCCATATGGCATTTCTCTGAATTTGCAAGACAATACCCGTGAAATGTTTCTCATCGTTTCATTAGGCATTTTAGTAAATATCATAAATTAAGAGCTCCACACTATAATCATATGTTTTCAAGTTCGACCGTGTCGTTTTTTGCGATGCTTTCTACAAAGGAATGTCAATAGTGAGGATAATGGCCTCTTTTTTTTCACCTATGCCTCTGAAAGGCACTCACTAATGACTTCTTTCCAGGCGACTGTCGCCCATCTGGGTGCCCACGACGCATTACGTGCAGGTGGTCACTTAACTTTATAACGGAAATATTTACGACAGCAGTTTCCGCTGCAGTGACAGTCTCATATAAAAATATTTCACAGGTCAAGAATGTGCGTTACAAGTGTGTAGAAACAAAATCCTATTGATATAACAGAGTCCAAAAAATTTTCGTCGGCATTGTAATACATTCACGCATTTACATACATTTCATAACTCTTAAAATACGATTCTTGGTTTCCAACAACCTGTTTCACAAACCAGAGTCCCTAACCACTACTCATTATTCCTTACCTTATTCGTCGACACTTCTTCAATATTTCATCATAACAGATACATAGCATACTCAAATAACTCATATAGCATCAGCTTATTGATCATAAACATACCCCAACAGCATAATACACGTAGTCATCGTAATAATAACATCATAAAACCTCAGTCAATACTCAAAATCGTCGTAGCTTCCTCCAATAATTTAAAAACCTAAAAAAAATTCTCTGCTCATGTCAAAAGTTTCATCCACCTCAAACGTACTTTAAAAATCATGATCCCATACCAAATATATCATTCAAAGCTCTCATAGTATCACAATGGGTCCGAAAAAATATGAACAGTTCACAAAGTACAGACAAAATACAATTTCATAAGTGTGAAGTTACCCAACCGTGTAATTGCGTAAACATGTGTCACTAATGTAGTAAAAAAAAGTTTATCTCTCAGTTAAATGATCAGATATCTGTGTAATTTGTGTGTTAGAGAAATATGGTACCGATGTGTAAAGTTGTATAAGCAAATACCATATTAGCTAGGGCTCCTTGTGCTTGCCACACACATGATACACAAAGTAGGTGTGTACCCCCCTGAGGATTAATGCAATTATACCCTCAGGTGTTACAGATTACAGCAATGGAATGAAATGTATCATGGAAAACTTTCTTTGTAATTCAAAAATCTTGAAAAATAAATGGCTTAAGTACAAAATTAATCTCTGAAATGCATGTCCTGCAGCGCTAAATGTGCGTCTTGCTGTAAGATAATTCTGTGGAAGTGTCGTAGTTATCGTCCTCTGTAAGCAAAGTTCTGCTTAAGTCAATATACTTACCTCATGATAAACAAAAGTGAAATGCTTTGCGTATAGATATCGTAGTTATTACGTACCTTACTGTGATGAAGAAAGTACTGTACTGTAACGTATTGTTGTGCTATGGAAACGGCTGTCTCATTGTAGCTATACCACAAAAGTTACTACTAAAACATGTTTTACTTTCCAGAAGAATTCAGATAAACTGTGTAGATACAAAGCAGATACAGCACAAAAGCAACAATGTAAATTGTGTCACACATTAGTAGCATCGTGATATAATTGTGTAGCTGTCAAAGAAACCAAGTGCTAAGTCATCTTTAATCCCACAGAAAGTACTTCAAATAAAGAATGTCTTTTCAAGTAAACCAAAATGTTGCATGAAAATCTCATTAGCAGTGCCGGTATATGTTCTAAGTACGTGAGCCTTATAGTCATTACGTAATCGTGCAACTAACAAGCAAGAATGTGTACACACAATAACACTGTGACGTCTGTTCACTATAACAATGCATTCGTAATTTCTATTTCAATAAGTTCTCGTGGTTCTTGACTGGATATTTAACTTCAAACATTGTTGCATGTTAACAGATTCTAAGTCTGACAAAGCATACTAGTAATGTAAAGAGAAAAATTTTATGGCAAAGACTAAGTTATAAAGCAGATTATCTTTCAATAAACGGTTTTACATGTGAAATGTGGTGCAATCCTTTACTATTCCTGGTACGCAGAGGCTCAACTTGAACGGAATTATCATACGGTATACGTCGGTGAGGAATGCTGAAATTTTTCTCAAGGTTAGCGTCTATGTTATTTTTCTCTGAGCCAGCCGGCACAGGTGGCTGCCTGCGGTGCGAGTCATTGTCTGTTCCTTTGTTGGCGTGCATCGTTATTGGGATTAGGAGACCTAACTTCTACAAATTCGCCTTGCCGAGAGGGCCCAGCTCTGTTAAAATCCCACCAGTTCTGATGTAATTCAGGTCTGTCGTTATGTCGGTAGTTTACATAGTTTCTTTTCTCTCTGTCATGTGATGGAGAATTTCTCCTGGAATCGTAACTGCGCGGTGGACCGTTGCGTCTGAAGTTATTCTGTCTCCCTTGATAATAATTGTTTTGGTACCCATATTGTCTGTTTCTATGGTTATCTCTGTCATATTCATTACTACGGAAATGCGAGCTTTCTCTGTAACTGTTATTACTCTGCCAGTGGTTGTCATATGGGTGGTGTCTGTTTTGGTCACGATTTGCGTTGTAAGAATAGCCTTGTCGTGTCCAGTTATTATTTCTTTCATCGCGGAATTGTGACAGATGTGACCTGTAATTGTTGTGTTCCTGTTTTCGCGTTCCGTGATTGTCAGTGTCAATTTCCAATTCTTGTAACAGTCCCTGAAAAGCTTCAATGTCGTCTTTGCAATGTCCTGCTAAAATAATATGTCGTAAATGTTCAGGCAATTTGAGTAAGCAAATGCGGATGAGTTCTGAGGGGCTGTATGGGTTTGAAAGATACTGATTCTTATGCAACATGTCTTCAAAATATTTGACAAGACTGGAAAATTCTGAGTGTTCAAAGTGTTTCATCATCATGATGCTATGTTTTACTCGGTCTTGTGTAGCTTGAGACCAATATGCTGAGAGAAAGGCATGGTAAAATTCTCCTTCACTGTGACAATCGAGAATGACCGATCGCATTCTTACAGCTGGTTCATTCCCTAAATAGCCACACATATGTAAATTCTAATCTGTGCTCTAATGACCAGTTGGGAGGAAAACAATGAGAGAATTGATGGAGCCACGCTTGTGGATGAATGTCGTTGCCAGAATTCTTAAATGTTTTGAATTTACGTGTAGTAATGAACAGCTTATAGTCAAAATCATCATGTCGGCGAGTCGCATATCGGTCATTGTTAGTTCGTGTCGGCCGTTCCATCTCAAAATTCGGTGCACATTGCCAATTTCTTTCATAACTTCCGAAATGCCCTGTGTTATTATTTTGCGGCTTTTGCGTATTTCTAAGTCCCTCTTCCCGTGTTGGAGCGCGAGTGTCCTCTGAAATTTGTAATTTTTGTATTACTTGTGCCAACTGATCTTGTACTTCCCGGATTTCTCTTTTGTACTGTATATTGATTTGATTTTGATTGAATTTCCTAATTTGTTCGCACTCTTCTGTGTCATTAAAGACTACCGGTTTTGTGTCATTCAGATTATCATCTACCTTCGTAGATAAATTAGTGAACTGATCCGAAAGTTCGGCTACTTTCTCCGATAGTGTACTTATTTCCTCAGTGTGTTTTTCTGAACCAAGTTTCAGAGTATCTACTGTGTCCTTTAAGTTTTCCTGAGTTTTTGCAAGTTGCGTAACCGAATCGGTAGATGCAACTGAGTCAATTTTAGCTTGCACGGTCTCATGATTTTCATGAACAATAGTTTGCAGTTCTTTTATGGCTGCTTCGTGATTCTGTAATGCATTTTCATGCCGCGAAAAAATAGGTTGAAAATGCTCACAAATTTGTGTTTTTACGTCATTGCAGACTTTTTGACATTTCGATTCAATGTTATGTAACTCAGTAGTTAAATCTTCACGTGTTTGTTCAAGAGTTTGTTCCAGTGAGTCTAACTTTTGAAGCTGTTGCTGTGTTTGTCTCTGATTTTGTTCCATCGTGTCTAACTTTTGAAGCTTTTGCTGTGTTTGTCGCATTTGTTGTATTAATTGTAACAACAATGCATTGGTGTCTGAAACATGTTCCTCAGTGCTTTTCGGCAGTGAATTTGCACCGGCAACATTCACATTTTGACAAGCGGAAAATGTGTCTTGACTCATTTGAGAAAACGGTGAGAACCCAAAACCTGAGTCTACAATATTTGCAATATTGTGTTCTGTCATTCCCGATTCCTGAGGCGAGCTGTTGCCGACCGATCGATCGATAATGCTTCCCTGTTCACTACCTGTTTCACTGTCTACACCATTATTTGACGCCCGCTCCATTTCCCTATGCACAGTTACCAAATTACTACTTTGAATCTCTGTTAATTCATTACACAGTGATGCTGATAAGCTACGCTCGTCGTCACTATTATTTCTCAGTTTACTTTGAAACCTAGTCTTACGTTTGTCACACGCCATTATTGTCACAATATTTCACACGATAACACAGAAAAGCACAATTTGAAGAGCAAAATAACACATTAACATAGAAATGGAAATAATGTCTACTTAAATACTTGGTGCAAATCTACATGCATGTCACAACGGTTTTACTGTACAACAATGAAAGACTGCAACTACAAAGGAGATTCTCTCTACAATTACGCGCTAGCAATAAACAAAATCTACGCTAATTACACAAACTACAAGGATAAAATCAGAAGATTCCAGTGAGGTATCCTCGGCTAAGGGTCGACATATGAAACGTCCCCTTTTTGAAGAATTATAGAAGACTGTGCTTTAACTGACACACAATAGTTTTTAGCGCAACGCAATCTGACTTTCAATAATCCCTACAAAAGAATGGCCCTGTCTAATATTAACCTATACGTTTCACAAATCACTTACCTCACAAAAATCTTCGTTACTCGAACTACTGCAATACAGCGAGCACCACTACTGCCAGCTAAATAAAAGATTCAAACTAAGGAAGGCACTAACTACTGATAGGCATAGTTAGCAAATGAAAAATTTTAATAGAGAACAAACAATGTATTTACCTTAATAGTCATAATATATACAGCAGTTCACGACAGTCTTACAAATTTCAAAACTCCGCCATCTCTCTCCCCACATCCATCACTGCTGGCGGCTCACTTCCAACTGCGCAACGCTACGCGCTGTTCACATCCAGCTGCCGCTGCCCAGCACTACAATGGCAGACAACAATGCAAACTAGCCACAGACTGCACACAGCACAGCCAGTGATTTTCATACAGAGCGCTACGTAACGTTGCCAATAAGAAAACATAAACAGCCTACTTACATAGCCCCCATGCTCCCCACAAAAAATTTTACAAATTGTTTTGGGCACTGGCCAATAATGATTTGAAAAAATTTTTCATGATTACAATAACAAAGATATCAAATGCACACACTTATTGATACAATGTTGGTCAAAAGGTAAAATTTTCTCACATTCCATAAAGACAGTCCTGAACATTCATCATAGTAAAATTGCAGTTTTTTTTTCTTCTTCAAAGTCTGAGCAGTAAAAGAAAATTCACACGGAAGTAGTGGATTTCCATGCTGTCTGGAAGAAGTAGTGTTGTCCTTCCAATGGAAAGACAGTGCTGACTCTTGACATGCAGACAGGTAATGGGCCACAACAGAGCAAACCCACAGCAGAGTCAATCGAAGTTTTGAAGAGTATTGGTAGGTCATCACAGAGCAGACCCACTGTAGTCCTGGTAGAGATTACGGTATTGGTGGGCCACCAGAGGCGCAGACCCACTGCAGTCCTTGTAGAAATAATGGTACTGGTGAGTCAGCAAAGACGCAGACCCACTGTAGTCCTTGTAGAGACGGCCAGCAGCCATCTGTTGCAAATGTGCAGGTGCACAATCACCATCGAAGAGTCTTGCGGACAATATAGCAAGTCCATAAACAACCACTTGTGCACTCACAGAGTTTCTGGAATTGTCCTTAGAACCAGCAATGCTGTTATCCAGTCCCTTGCTGAATCATTAACACACGTGCAAACACTATCAGTCCCTACTTCTCACATATTGTCCATATACTATGACCAACAGAAACGTGTGCAGTGAAATGTAACTTAATTTTAAAATTATAAATTTACAACATGAAAATACAATTACAAAGGTACAAAATACATCATTAAAGAACATAATAGTACAGATAACATTTGTAGTAATATGGGCTTTACAAAAGAATCGAAATAACATATACATCAGTGTTACAGGAATTATGACATCATAAGTACATACATTAAAGATCATAATAATTATTGAAACATCGACTTCACACATGAGCATTAAAACAGAACACAATTAATAATGTCTAACATCTTTACAAAGTAAATAACATATTATTAATGCAAATTATATTTGAGGATAACGGTATTCCTCATCATAGTTCATGTAGCTGAGTATTAGAAACATTCTACAACATAAGTCTTATCAGATAAACATGTTAAGACGGGAAGAACATAAATACACAAGGGTCCACAAACACTTTCTTTACTTCTCGGAGATCTCCCTTCGTTCTTCATTATTCCCAAAAGGTCCTGTCTATACCTGCTTTCTGTACTTTTTTCGTATAACTTCTCACTGCGTTTCTTCCAATTCATCGCAACTCATTCTCTGATATAATCTACCCCCTCTTAAGCTAACTTAAATCTACTGAGCTCAGATGCTAAACTAAGGGGCGAGGCAACGCAGCAGCACAAAACAATTAACACAAACAGCAATGACAAAAAATGCAGATTTGCAAAGGAAGCAGCATTACAGAAATTAGCAAAGCAATTGCAATATTACAAATAATATAAGGCAATGTGCAGCAAACAAGAAAAATAAATCTGGCTTAGCAGAGTAACACAAATTAAAATTCAGTAGCACTATGCCTGGCAAACAGCAGAAGCAAATGCAATAAATTATATCTAAACATGACAGAGCTCAAGCAGAAAAATATTACAGTAAAGACAACAATGCAGATAAGGGAAATGTCTATTCACATCTTAATATCTACGTCATTAAAGTGGTGCACCACAACTTATTCTACAAAATAAATTACCAAGTACTTGAAAAGAAAATTACGAATGCAGTTCCTGTGAAGGTAAATGTCTTTTTGTGCTCCCTCATTTTATTTTAAAAATTATTATTTACTCGATCTGTAGACAGAAAATATTTATATTAGTACATCTATAAAATTTTATTTTAACCAATGCTGCAGTGCAGCTAGAAACTAGATATTAAACAAAATGAGTGAATAAATACATAAAGCAAGCCATATGGCATTTCTCTGAATTTGCAAGACAATACCCGTGAAATGTTTCTCATCGTTTCATTAGGCATTTTAGTAAATATCATAAATTAAGAGCTCCACACTATAATCATATGTTTTCAAGTTCGACCGTGTCGTTTTTTGCGATGCTTTCTACAAAGGAATGTCAATAGTGAGGATAATGGCCTCTTTTTTTTCACCTATGCCTCTGAAAGGCACTCACTAATGACTTCTTTCCAGGCGACTGTCGCCCATCTGGGTGCCCACGACGCATTACGTGCAGGTGGTCACTTAACTTTATAACGGAAATATTTACGACAGCAGTTTCCGCTGCAGTGACAGTCTCATATAAAAATATTTCACAGGTCAAGAATGTGCGTTACAAGTGTGTAGAAACAAAATCCTATTGATATAACAGAGTCCAAAAAATTTTCGTCGGCATTGTAATACATTCACGCATTTACATACATTTCATAACTCTTAAAATACGATTCTTGGTTTCCAACAACCTGTTTCACAAACCAGAGTCCCTAACCACTACTCATTATTCCTTACCTTATTCGTCGACACTTCTTCAATATTTCATCATAACAGATACATAGCATACTCAAATAACTCATATAGCATCAGCTTATTGATCATAAACATACCCCAACAGCATAATACACGTAGTCATCGTAATAATAACATCATAAAACCTCAGTCAATACTCAAAATCGTCGTAGCTTCCTCCAATAATTTAAAAACCTAAAAAAAATTCTCTGCTCATGTCAAAAGTTTCATCCACCTCAAACGTACTTTAAAAATCATGATCCCATACCAAATATATCATTCAAAGCTCTCATAGTATCACAATGGGTCCGAAAAAATATGAACAGTTCACAAAGTACAGACAAAATACAATTTCATAAGTGTGAAGTTACCCAACCGTGTAATTGCGTAAACATGTGTCACTAATGTAGTAAAAAAAAGTTTATCTCTCAGTTAAATGATCAGATATCTGTGTAATTTGTGTGTTAGAGAAATATGGTACCGATGTGTAAAGTTGTATAAGCAAATACCATATTAGCTAGGGCTCCTTGTGCTTGCCACACACATGATACACAAAGTAGGTGTGTACCCCCCTGAGGATTAATGCAATTATACCCTCAGGTGTTACAGATTACAGCAATGGAATGAAATGTATCATGGAAAACTTTCTTTGTAATTCAAAAATCTTGAAAAATAAATGGCTTAAGTACAAAATTAATCTCTGAAATGCATGTCCTGCAGCGCTAAATGTGCGTCTTGCTGTAAGATAATTCTGTGGAAGTGTCGTAGTTATCGTCCTCTGTAAGCAAAGTTCTGCTTAAGTCAATATACTTACCTCATGATAAACAAAAGTGAAATGCTTTGCGTATAGATATCGTAGTTATTACGTACCTTACTGTGATGAAGAAAGTACTGTACTGTAACGTATTGTTGTGCTATGGAAACGGCTGTCTCATTGTAGCTATACCACAAAAGTTACTACTAAAACATGTTTTACTTTCCAGAAGAATTCAGATAAACTGTGTAGATACAAAGCAGATACAGCACAAAAGCAACAATGTAAATTGTGTCACACATTAGTAGCATCGTGATATAATTGTGTAGCTGTCAAAGAAACCAAGTGCTAAGTCATCTTTAATCCCACAGAAAGTACTTCAAATAAAGAATGTCTTTTCAAGTAAACCAAAATGTTGCATGAAAATCTCATTAGCAGTGCCGGTATATGTTCTAAGTACGTGAGCCTTATAGTCATTACGTAATCGTGCAACTAACAAGCAAGAATGTGTACACACAATAACACTGTGACGTCTGTTCACTATAACAATGCATTCGTAATTTCTATTTCAATAAGTTCTCGTGGTTCTTGACTGGATATTTAACTTCAAACATTGTTGCATGTTAACAGATTCTAAGTCTGACAAAGCATACTAGTAATGTAAAGAGAAAAATTTTATGGCAAAGACTAAGTTATAAAGCAGATTATCTTTCAATAAACGGTTTTACATGTGAAATGTGGTGCAATCCTTTACTATTCCTGGTACGCAGAGGCTCAACTTGAACGGAATTATCATACGGTATACGTCGGTGAGGAATGCTGAAATTTTTCTCAAGGTTAGCGTCTATGTTATTTTTCTCTGAGCCAGCCGGCACAGGTGGCTGCCTGCGGTGCGAGTCATTGTCTGTTCCTTTGTTGGCGTGCATCGTTATTGGGATTAGGAGACCTAACTTCTACAAATTCGCCTTGCCGAGAGGGCCCAGCTCTGTTAAAATCCCACCAGTTCTGATGTAATTCAGGTCTGTCGTTATGTCGGTAGTTTACATAGTTTCTTTTCTCTCTGTCATGTGATGGAGAATTTCTCCTGGAATCGTAACTGCGCGGTGGACCGTTGCGTCTGAAGTTATTCTGTCTCCCTTGATAATAATTGTTTTGGTACCCATATTGTCTGTTTCTATGGTTATCTCTGTCATATTCATTACTACGGAAATGCGAGCTTTCTCTGTAACTGTTATTACTCTGCCAGTGGTTGTCATATGGGTGGTGTCTGTTTTGGTCACGATTTGCGTTGTAAGAATAGCCTTGTCGTGTCCAGTTATTATTTCTTTCATCGCGGAATTGTGACAGATGTGACCTGTAATTGTTGTGTTCCTGTTTTCGCGTTCCGTGATTGTCAGTGTCAATTTCCAATTCTTGTAACAGTCCCTGAAAAGCTTCAATGTCGTCTTTGCAATGTCCTGCTAAAATAATATGTCGTAAATGTTCAGGCAATTTGAGTAAGCAAATGCGGATGAGTTCTGAGGGGCTGTATGGGTTTGAAAGATACTGATTCTTATGCAACATGTCTTCAAAATATTTGACAAGACTGGAAAATTCTGAGTGTTCAAAGTGTTTCATCATCATGATGCTATGTTTTACTCGGTCTTGTGTAGCTTGAGACCAATATGCTGAGAGAAAGGCATGGTAAAATTCTCCTTCACTGTGACAATCGAGAATGACCGATCGCATTCTTACAGCTGGTTCATTCCCTAAATAGCCACACATATGTAAATTCTAATCTGTGCTCTAATGACCAGTTGGGAGGAAAACAATGAGAGAATTGATGGAGCCACGCTTGTGGATGAATGTCGTTGCCAGAATTCTTAAATGTTTTGAATTTACGTGTAGTAATGAACAGCTTATAGTCAAAATCATCATGTCGGCGAGTCGCATATCGGTCATTGTTAGTTCGTGTCGGCCGTTCCATCTCAAAATTCGGTGCACATTGCCAATTTCTTTCATAACTTCCGAAATGCCCTGTGTTATTATTTTGCGGCTTTTGCGTATTTCTAAGTCCCTCTTCCCGTGTTGGAGCGCGAGTGTCCTCTGAAATTTGTAATTTTTGTATTACTTGTGCCAACTGATCTTGTACTTCCCGGATTTCTCTTTTGTACTGTATATTGATTTGATTTTGATTGAATTTCCTAATTTGTTCGCACTCTTCTGTGTCATTAAAGACTACCGGTTTTGTGTCATTCAGATTATCATCTACCTTCGTAGATAAATTAGTGAACTGATCCGAAAGTTCGGCTACTTTCTCCGATAGTGTACTTATTTCCTCAGTGTGTTTTTCTGAACCAAGTTTCAGAGTATCTACTGTGTCCTTTAAGTTTTCCTGAGTTTTTGCAAGTTGCGTAACCGAATCGGTAGATGCAACTGAGTCAATTTTAGCTTGCACGGTCTCATGATTTTCATGAACAATAGTTTGCAGTTCTTTTATGGCTGCTTCGTGATTCTGTAATGCATTTTCATGCCGCGAAAAAATAGGTTGAAAATGCTCACAAATTTGTGTTTTTACGTCATTGCAGACTTTTTGACATTTCGATTCAATGTTATGTAACTCAGTAGTTAAATCTTCACGTGTTTGTTCAAGAGTTTGTTCCAGTGAGTCTAACTTTTGAAGCTGTTGCTGTGTTTGTCTCTGATTTTGTTCCATCGTGTCTAACTTTTGAAGCTTTTGCTGTGTTTGTCGCATTTGTTGTATTAATTGTAACAACAATGCATTGGTGTCTGAAACATGTTCCTCAGTGCTTTTCGGCAGTGAATTTGCACCGGCAACATTCACATTTTGACAAGCGGAAAATGTGTCTTGACTCATTTGAGAAAACGGTGAGAACCCAAAACCTGAGTCTACAATATTTGCAATATTGTGTTCTGTCATTCCCGATTCCTGAGGCGAGCTGTTGCCGACCGATCGATCGATAATGCTTCCCTGTTCACTACCTGTTTCACTGTCTACACCATTATTTGACGCCCGCTCCATTTCCCTATGCACAGTTACCAAATTACTACTTTGAATCTCTGTTAATTCATTACACAGTGATGCTGATAAGCTACGCTCGTCGTCACTATTATTTCTCAGTTTACTTTGAAACCTAGTCTTACGTTTGTCACACGCCATTATTGTCACAATATTTCACACGATAACACAGAAAAGCACAATTTGAAGAGCAAAATAACACATTAACATAGAAATGGAAATAATGTCTACTTAAATACTTGGTGCAAATCTACATGCATGTCACAACGGTTTTACTGTACAACAATGAAAGACTGCAACTACAAAGGAGATTCTCTCTACAATTACGCGCTAGCAATAAACAAAATCTACGCTAATTACACAAACTACAAGGATAAAATCAGAAGATTCCAGTGAGGTATCCTCGGCTAAGGGTCGACATATGAAACGTCCCCTTTTTGAAGAATTATAGAAGACTGTGCTTTAACTGACACACAATAGTTTTTAGCGCAACGCAATCTGACTTTCAATAATCCCTACAAAAGAATGGCCCTGTCTAATATTAACCTATACGTTTCACAAATCACTTACCTCACAAAAATCTTCGTTACTCGAACTACTGCAATACAGCGAGCACCACTACTGCCAGCTAAATAAAAGATTCAAACTAAGGAAGGCACTAACTACTGATAGGCATAGTTAGCGAATGAAAGATTTTAATAGAGAACAAACAATGTATTTACCTTAATAGTCATAATATATATAGCAGTTCATGACAGTCTTACAACTCCGCCATCTCTCTCCCACATCCATCACTGCTGGCGGCTCACCTCCAACTGCACAACGCTACGCGCTGTTCACATCCATCGGCCGCTGCCCAACACTACAATGGCAGACAACAATGCAAACTAGCCACAGACTGCATACAGCACAGCCAGTGATTTTCATACAGAGCGCTACGTAACGTTGCCAATAAGAAAACATAAACAGCCTACTTACACACTGTTGACGACAAACAGCTGGAGACAGGGTCTGCCATAAAATCTCTTAGCGCAACTATGCACAGCGACCTTAAAAGTGGAATGACCATATAAAACAGATAGTGGGAAAACCGGACACCAAAATCAGATTAATCGGAAGAATCTTAAGGAAATGTAACTCATCCACAAAAGAAGTGGTCTATAAGGCGCTTGTTTGCCTGATTCTTGAGTATTGTTCCTCTATCTGTGATCTCTATAACGTATGGCTGATAGAAGAGATAGAAAAGATCCTACGAAGAGCGGCGCATTTCGTCACGGTATCGTTTAGCTTGCAAGAGAGCGTTACGGAGATGCTAAACATAGTCCACTGGCAGACACTACAAGAGATGCGCTATGTATCACGAAGAGATTTGCCATTGAAATTTCGGGACAGCTCTTTCAGGAGGAATCGGACAACATATTACTTCTCCCCCACACATGTCTCGCGTAACGACCACGAGGAGAAAAGTCGAGAAATTAGAGCCAATACAGCGGCTTACCGACGCTGGTTCCACCCACGCACTGTTCGGGAGTGGAACGGGTTGGGGGGATCAGATAGTGGTACCGAAAGTACCCTCCGCCACTCACCATTAGGTAGCTTGCGGAGTATGATGTAGATGGTGAGGAAACCCACTCAAACTTGACCGCGGGCCTCATTTGAACAAACTCTTCGAATTGAAAATATGGCGAAACAAGGCAGAAATTGTAGCTTTGAGCCTTCACAGAAGCATGAATGAATAGTCAGGTTCCGCAATTCCTGCGAAAAGCAGGAGTCACGATTCTCGAACGACATCGGATATAGCGTGGTTCCACAAGTCAGCGATACTTTCGTCATCTACGATGAACTTGGCAAAAGAATCTGCGACCGGCTGGCGGGGACGCGTTAAAATTTAGTCAACACACAGAAGCGTCGACTGCATGAACAGATTCAGCTGTTAAATCCGTCAGTAATGTTGCGGACTGTTATTCCACTTTTAATTGCTGCATTATATTTAGTTTTTGAATCCTATGGCATCCTGTAAAACATTTTAATTATGAATCATATAACAATCATGAACTGTCAATAAATTGGAAAAGATGAGACTCGAAGCGTTTGCGATGCGATGGTGAAGAAAGATGTTGAACATCAGATGGACTTGATAAAATTAAAAAAATGGAATTCTCCATAAAATCAGAGAAGAAAGGAGTATATGTAGCGCACTGACGAGAAGGGATGGGTGGTAGCATATGTGATAAGACTGGGGATACTCAATGAGCTGAAGAGGGTGGGACGCGTAGGAGAACACAGAGGCGTTGAGTGTAAGTACTCCGGGATGAAAAGTTTGGCACAGGAGACAAACGTACGGCGGGACGCATCGAACTATTTAAAAGACTGATGGCGAAAAAAGAGGAAACTACCAAGCGTCAAGACAGGAAATTCCGACGACGTTCAGTGAATGTTCTATAATATTAGAAAGGGACTGACTTCAGAATCACGCAAGTGTCTAAGCGCCGTCTGTTGCAAGATCAAATTCTGTAGGTGTGTGAGCCGGCCGTTATGACCGAGCGGTTCTAGGCACTTCAGTCTGGAACCTGCCTCGGGCATGGATGTGTGTAATGTCCTTAGGTTAGTTAGGGGACTGATGACCTCAGATATTAAGTCCTATAGTGCCCAGAGCCATTTTTTTGTAGGTGTGTGAAGATGTTTTGCATTCCAGTACGAGACACTTAAACTCCCCTCTAAAAAGCGTATTAATAAATGTAATGGAAAACATGCATTTCAGATGACCAGAAAAACGGTAGTATGTGTCCACACTAAGAGCTATGTTGTAGATGCGCAGAACTTTAAGTGAACCACTTTCCAGTAACCAAACATATTAAACAAAAAATTTCGAAAGCAACGTCGAAATAGAAACAAAACGAACACTCGATAAAAACCAAACAAACAAGGACCAACAGGTAACAACCATGAGCTAGTGAGATCACAGGATTTATCTAGCAATATTGCTGCATTAAAAGTAAGACAATGTCGTCCGTCTTTCATCAGATTAACATTAATAATAATAATAATAATAGTAATCATTACCATCAGCAGCAACAACAACAACATCTACAGTTCTATACTACACGAGACCTGCCTCCTCCAGCTATCTCCATGGTCCTGAGTAAACAACGAAATCTAGTTCAGGCTCGTCCATAACTGGAATTAGACTTTGGCACCAATTTTGATGCCAAGTTCTTTGAAAAAAAAAGAAGGTTCAAATGGCTCTAAGCATTATGGGACTTAACATCTGAGGTCATCAGTCACCTAGTCTTAGAACTACTTAAACCTAACTAACCTAAGGACGTCACACACATCCATGCCCGAAGCAGGATTCGAACCTGCGACAGTAGCAGCAGCGCAGTTCCGGACTGAAGTGCCTAGAACCGCTCTGTCACAGCGGCCGGCCAATTCTTTGAAGCTTATTACTTACAAAAGCCTCGTTCGATGAATAGTCGAGTTACACTAGACGGGTCGCATTCGGGAGGACGACGGTTCAATCCCGTCTCCGGCCATCCTGATTTAGGTTTTCCGTGATTTCCCTAAATCGTTTCAGGCAAATGCCGGGATGGTTCCTTTGACAGGGCACGGCCGATTTCCTTCCCAATACTTCCCTAACCCGAGCTTGCGCTCCGTCTCTAGTGACCTCGTTGTCGACGGGAAGTTAAACACTAACCACCACCACCACTAGACGGGTTTGGACCCTCATAACTTAGGATTTAGGGGAAACATCAGATCCAGAACAGTAAAAGTTTTTTTCAAGTGTAGGGTTAGAATGCGATAAAGCCTCACGTAATGCCCAGCCAGTTCCTGACGTACTCGCTACAAGGCAGCTGGTATGGTTTGTTGTTAAAATCCCGGGAGTGTACGTTCCTACAAGAATCAATGTATTGCTCCTTTCTGTATACACTTAGGTAACAACAGTCATGCGATACCTCCAAATATTGTGTCCGACCTCCAAATTTTCTGCTCGAGATGTCCAGAATGCTCTTCAAATCAATCGCGATCTTTTGTGGCCCGGTGACATGGCGCATTGTAATCCACAATCATTCCATCGGTTTTTTTGCGATCATAAAGTCCATGAATGAATGTAATTGGTCTCCAAGTAGCCGAAAATAACCATTTACAGTGAATGATTGGTTCAGTTGGACCAGAGGACCCACTGCATTCCATGAAAATACAGCCCATACAACTATGGAGCCACGATCAGGTTACTAAGTGCCTTGTTGACAACAGTGCCTATCACTTCGTGGAGTCTGCACCACACTTGAACCCTACAACGAACTCCTTATCAACTGACCAGGCCATGGTTTCCGGTCGTCAAGAGACCAGCCGATATGGTCATGAGCCCACGAGAGGCGCTGCAGGCGATGTTGTGCTGTTAGGAAATGCACTGACATTGGTCGTCTGCTGCCACAATTAACGCCAATTTTCGCCGCACTGTTCTGACGGAAACGTCCGTCGTACGTCCCACAAGTATTTCTGTAAAATATGGCGTTTCAGTCTTCGATCGCTATTCTAAAGAATAGCGATCGAAGACTGAAACGCCATATTTTACTTAATGAACGATCGCGGACCTCCCAGTGAGACATCCATGTCTTGTTTTGATAAAGTATTTCTGTAGTTACTTCACATAGTGTTTCTTGACTGTTAGCGCTGATAACTTTATTCAAACACCGCTGCCTTTACTCGTCAAGTCTACATCTACATCTACATGGTACTCTGCAAATCACATTCAAGTGCCTGGCAGAGGGTTCATCGAACCACCTTCACAATTCTCTGTTATTCCAATCTCGTATAGCGCGCGGAAAGAATGAACACCTATATCTTTCCGTACGAGCCCTGATTTCTCTCATTTTATCGTGGTAATCGTTTCTCACTATGTTGGTCGGTGTCAACAAAATATATTCGCATTCGGAGGAAAAAGTTGGTGATTGGAATTTCGTGAGAAGATTCCGTCGCAAAGAAAAACGCCTTTCTTTTAATGATTTACAGCCCAAATCCTGAATCATTTCTGTGATACTCTCTCCCATATTTCGCGATAATACAAAACGTGCTGCCTTTCTCTGAACTTTTTCGATGTACTCCGTCAGTCCTGTCTGGTAAGGATCCCACACCGCGCGGCAGTATTCTGAAAGAGGACGGACAAGCGTAGTGTAAGCAGTCTCCTTAGTAGGTCTGTTACATTTTCTAAGTGTGTTGCCAGTAAAACGCAATCGATGGTTAGCCTTCCCCACAACATTTTCTGTGTGTTCCTTCCAATTTAAGTTGTTCGTAATTGTAATACCTAGGTATTTAGCTGAATTATTGCTTTTAGATTAGACTGGTTTATTGTGTAACGGAAGTTTAACGAGTTCCTTTTAGCACGCATGTGGATGACCTCACACTTTTCGTTATTTAGGGTGAACTGCCACTTTTCGCACCATTCCGATATTTTTTCTAAATCTTTTTGCAGTTTATTTTGATCTTCTGATGACGTTTTTAATCGATAAACGACAGCGTCATATGCAAACAACCGAAGACGGCTGCTCAGATTGTCTCCCAAATCGTTTATATAGATAAGGAACAGCAAAGGGCCTATAACACTACCTTGGGGAACGCCAGAAATCACTTCTATTTTACTCGATGACTTTCCGTCAGTTACTACGAACTGTGACCTCTCTGACAGGAAATCGCAAATCCAGTCACATAACTGAAGCCCGTCAGCCACTACGTCGTCCGTGGTGAAAGGTAATACCTGAAAATTGGTATTCTCGGCACTTCTTGACGCTGTGGATCACGGAATATTGAATTACCAAACGATATCCAAAATGGATTGTCCCATGCCTCTAGCTCCAACTAGTATTCCGCGTTCAGAGTCTGTTATTTTCGGTCGTGCGGCCATAATCACATTGGAAACTGTTTTCACATGAATCACCTGAATACAAGTGACAGTTCTGCGAATGCGCCGCCCTTTTATACCTCGTGCACACGATACTACCGCCATGTATATGTGTGCACATCGCTACCCCATGACTTTCGTCGCCTCAGTGTACACTGATGAGCCAAAACATTATGACCACCTGCTAACCAGCTTCTTTGTTTGTCTTTGGAATGAAAGACATCACTGACTCTGCGTATCAGAGATCCGGCAGTTTACTGGTAGGTTTGTGGAGGCATGTGACATTAGATGTTGTAGGGAAGCAGCCTACTCACGCCGTAGTAAATTCACATCAGTCTTTCCATTGTGTGCCAGCCAGTCCGCGGTAACTAGCTCTGACGTCATAAATGTTGCGCAATACTTTTAAAATCAAGTAAATAACCTGAAACGGTTCTAGCATGTCAGGAGTAATACTAAATTAATATGTGTTGAATATCAGTTCGATAACTTTAACCATTTCCGAAATTTGGACGTTTTTCTGTAAAAATCATTGGCGCAACAGAAAAGAGCTAGGGACTTAAAAATTTATATTTAGATTCCTTTTCCATAATAATTTAATAGAAACAGTACTTTGGATCTCACAAATTAAAATTTTTGTTGAAATTCATAATTTTCTGGTTTTTGTCTTAAAAATTAAGGAAGCAAGATAGATTAAGTAGGCTAATAAATAAGGCTAGGATGTTTATATTTAAGTAGAATGGAGATCCGCTATAATCGTAAAGATGTGAGAAGTTTCAACTGAATAACTATAAAACTATAGCGATAGCGTATCTCCAAAGGGCAAGTTCAGAGCTCGTCTACTGCGTGTAGTGTAATTAAATTAATTCTCTCGCCCAAAATATTTAACTTAGCCACGTCAAACTTTTGTTATGTGCCGAATGCACATTTAAATTGAGATCTTCATCGGCCATCAGCAAGAGAAGCTATGATTTATTATGTAACTTGAAGTGGTGCATTACTAGCCCAGCGGCTAGTGGGGAGAGCCGATTTGATCAGGCGTTCCCTTAGCCGTCCGCACCGCGGCTTTATATATAAGAACGCTGCGCGAGGAAGTAAGGCTCCAGTTCAGCGCACCATCTGTGTCGGGAGTCGCGCCGTGTCGGTATCATTGCTATAAACAGCCTCGGATGCCGTATTAAGTTACTCGGGATACGCGTAACCATGAAATCATTTTCGAGTGAAGTGTTGATTCTGGGATGACTTTAAATATCGATTTTCAGTTTGCGCATGTCGTATTTTCACGTGCCGCCGCGGGACAGACATTCTACCATTATTTAGCGTGGCGTTTGATGAACCTAATCATCAAATTACGGCGAGCATTCACTTAAACATTTAATTTGAACAGTTGTAGTTGCATCAGCGCATTAGACTCTGAACTGCTCTGTTAGTCAGATTGTGTGGATTCTTTTTTTTTTCATCTGTGACTTTCAGAATACAGTGAAAGTTTTTTTTTTCACGATCGTTTTTTATTATGAATCCCAGACAATCTCCTAATTCCTCAGAGCTATAAGCTGTAGCTATAAGTGTATTTCTCAGATGAAGTCGGCACTAGGAATTCTAATTACAGGCTTCACGTTTTGCTAATCACTTTCTGGTTGCCAAAATTGTAGTTAGAGAGCCAGTGTTGAGAATGGCAAAACAACAGCATAAATAATAGGAACATTTTAAACAACAATTATTCCACCAGCCGCCCCACAATTGGTGCATCGGCTTGGAAGTGTTTCTACATTCTACAAAATTTTATAACAACATTAAATTCCACCCGCCGCCCCACAATGTCCTCGCACAGGTCATGTAATTCGCGTAAATAACGGGTCGTTGGTGGTGATGGCTCCTGATAGCGACCCACATGGGTTCTACAGTATTTACATCAGGCAAGTTTGGTCACCAAGACATCAGTGTGAGCTCACTATAGTGTTCCTCAAACCACTGCAGCACGGTCTGCTCCGAGACATAGATAATTAGACTGCCTTCGAAGAAGGCGTCAAGCGTGGCGGGATGCAGATGATTCGCAGCTCTCATCGTGTGTTCGATTACTACCACAGGTCCCATGCAAGGGCAGTAGGATGTCTCCCATAGCGTAACATTGCTCTCACTAGCATGCGTCCATGGCGCACTGCACGTTTCGAGCCTCCATTGTTTTCGATGACGGCGTTTGCGGTGATGACCACCGATCTAGTATAGCAAAAATGTGATTCACTCGAAGAGCAGACACGTTTCCATTGATCGACGGTCGAATCCCACTGGTCCCGTGACCATTACAATGACGATGTCGTTGGTTAATGTCGGAACTTTAGCGTTTTCAATCAGCCCTAAAGTTGCCAATGCACACAATGAACACCCTCTACTGGTGCTGTGGCCTGCGTGCATTTTCAGTCTCAGGACAGATTGAAAACGCCAAAGAAGTGACGTTAATGGCTGACCACTGCAGTGGATACGTTCACCCGTCGTCTCATCCTTTTGCTTCTTCTTATCAGTGTTTTGCCTATGATCTATCCTTCGCCGGTTATCCAGAGATCCTAATCATCCCTTATCAGTTCATCAGATGGTTGTATGACACAACAGTTAATTTGTTCTGTTTTCTTTCCGAGGCAGTGATTACACATTCTTGTCGTCTTAGTACAGTTGATTTTCGAACCGGTTTTCAATCTTACTTTTTGAAGACCTTTCATTGCCTGAGTTCATCTGAAGTAGAAGCGAAAAGTGGAACCTCGTGAACAAGACACTGGTTGTTTAGGTACATTTTCTACGACTTTTTCCCCGGTTTAAGAGTATCAAATCGTCCTTTCGCTGTTCTCCGAAAAGCTTCACTGTTATGGAATATCGTTGCCTGAGTCCTGTTTTAAATAGCTTTCAAAGCGCAAATCATTAGATACCTCAAGGGAAGGGATAACCGCCGTTTGACTGAATGATATGTATTATTACACGATCTAGATTTCAGCCATAGACCATTTTCTAGTGCCAAAAATCATCTAAATTGTGTGGATCGTTTATTTTATTTCATTGTTATTTCATCCCCCCACGGTCCATAATGGCGGACGGTGGGCTGTCAGTGGTACAGTACGCCACTCGTCAGCCAAGAGTCCTCGTAAAAAGATAACAAAGGTGGCAGAGAAATGAATATGAGGATTGTTTACTTTTTAAATTAAAAATATTAATGACGGACAGCTAAAAGGACGAAGAATATATTACTATACAACATAGAAACACAATTGCCATGAAACGAATTTATTCTATGAAAAACGATGGAGCACTTGACTTTCACTTAACATTTGAAGGTCCTATACTGGGTGAAAAATTGTTCTGGGAGGAGAGAATATGCGCCATGGAGGTTCGGGGTGGGGGGGAGGGCTGTTATGTGGGTAGGAGGATACGTGTTGCTAGGTGCGGAAATTAATGAGATGATAGTAGGAGGTGAGGCAGATAGTGGGAATACAGACACCGGGAAGGATACAGGGTGAGGGGAAGTAATGGGGTATACGGAGGGTACTGGGACAAGAAGAAAGTGATACGGGTGGATATAGAGAGAATAGGGGAAAGGAGCCCTGATGTGTAGTGGGATAGGTGGAGAAGGGTTAAAGTTGGTATGAGGGATAAACATCTGGGCGGATGTCATTGACTGGGAGAGGGAGTTGGTTGAACTTGCGTTGAAATAGGATATGGAGTGCGTGGCGCTGTAGGGACGGACGAATGTGTTTGTGGAGGTGCGGCAGCATAACAGGATTGTTGATCAGAGGAAAGAAACGCTTGATTACATAGGCCTGATGATTCGTAAGTAATAGTCAAAACACTTTGTGAAATGTTAATGGCGATTGTAATGGTTCTTTATTTACGTGACCATTACGGCACTCCAACCCCAGTTCACGATACCAGTAATATCGTACTACTTTTCTGCGAATATTTTTGTGACAATATTCACATTTGGTTTTATTAACGTATAGGTACTCCGCTGTATCGCTATATTACAGTGATATGGTTCTTGTGTGTATTCATTTCTGTGAGACTGTCATAATCTTTGACTTACTTGTAACCGTTTTGGCGCGAATGCGCAAAGAGCAGTCTTTGTTTCACTTTGCAGAAGTTAAGTTGTTATTTCGCATTGTAAAAGAACAGTCAAGTCTTGTGTTTGGCGAAAGTGGAAATTAAATATATGAAGATTGATACAAAACTGTTTTCTTGATGATGTGGCAATTAAGAAGAAGTATATCTGAATTTACAGGAAGTTTAACAAAAATGTGGATCGTGAACACCAAGTCAAAAATTATTTCTACCATACCATTGTTCTGATCTGGGAATGTTTGATCATTAAGTATTTCCTGAAAAACGCATTTGTTATGTCTTCAAATATTGCTAAAATACAGACCTAGACCTTCTAGCAGTGAAAGTGGAATCACCCTCGAATCAACAAGATGAGCCATAGCAACTTCGACGAAATCTACGTGGGAATCCATTCAAGTTAGTGCCAAAATTAATGACTTTTTTTTTTACAGTGACTGCATTATTTCCATTCTAACGATACCATTAACAGTCAATAACATTGTTGTTGCCCGATAAACTGAACATATGCTGCTTGAGCAACATTATTAATCTGATTTCTAATCTGCTTTTCAAGTGGTGGTATTGTTAGACTGGCGACTAGCAGAATTTATTAACAGGATAATGCTTGGAAATAAAACTGGTGACCAAATCACAGCTTTACACTTCCTTAAACAAAAAGTCGTGTAAGTCGTCATCCAATTAACATTTCACAAAAAAAATGTTCTCACTTTTAATTGCGAATCATCAGGTTTATATAACCAAGATTTTTGAATTCTTTAACACTCGAAAGTGGTCTGTCGCTGAAATCTAGATCGTGTAATGAAGTACATCGCACAGGCAAATGGCCGTTGTATCTTTCCATAAACTTATGTGACTGTGACTCCTCTTAAAGGAAAAATCACCATTAAAACCCGGTTCATATCCAAGTCCACTCATCGAGTTCTATGTGAGGCGTTCGTTGTGGGGGTATTGCAGTTAAAGAGACACGCGTCGATAGCCGTTTGAATAAAACACCAGTTCCCTCTCGGACGAATCTCTTTAAGCCTTACGGATGGGTAGTCTCGCGTCCCAGAAGTACTTTGCTTAAAACCCCGAGAGAAGGAAAATTTAAATCCGCATTCTCTCTGTCCCTCGGAATTAATCCCAAGCGACAGCCAGGCGGAAGATTTAGACCGAGGAATCCTTCGGCCCAGAAAGCAGGTAGGCCACGCCGGGGCTGAGCTCAGCTTAGGTGAGCTGATTAGCAGCGAATCGTTCTTCCGCAGGGGGATTAACCGAGCAGCGCTGCCGAACGACTGCTGCACGGAAACACGGTTCAGCTCGCTAACCCTCATCAGAAAAACCGGCAGTGTATCATGATCGTGTCTGCGTCAAATAACACCACAAGTCGCCACACGGAGTCTGTTAAGTGCACTACTGGCCATTAAAATTGTTACACCAAGAAGAAATGCAGATGATAAAAGGGTATTCATTGGACAAATATATTATACTAGAAATGACATGTGATTACATTTTGGATGCATAGATCCTGAGAAATCAGAACCCAGAACAACCACCTCTCTCCGTAATAACGGCCTTCATACGCCTGGGCATTGAGTCAAACAGAGCTTGGATGGCGTGTACAGGTACAGCTGCCCATGCAGCTTCAACACGATACCACAGTTCATCAAGAGTAGCGACTGGCGTATTGTGACGAGACAGTTACTCGGCCACCATTGACCAGACGTTTTCAGTAGGTGAGAGATCTGGGGAATGTGCTGGCCAGGGCAGCAGTCGAAGATTTCCTGTATCCAAAAAGGCCCGTACAGGACATGCAACAAGCGGTCGTGCATTATCCTGCTGAAATGTAGGGTGTCGCAGGGATCGAATCAAGGGTAGAGCCACGGGTCGTAACACATCTGAAACGTAACGTCCACTGTTCAAAGTGCCGTCAATACGAACAAGAGGTGACAGAGACGTGTAACCAATGGTACCCCATAGCATCACGCCGAGTGATACGCCAGTATGGCGATGACCAATACACGCTGCCAACGTGCGTTCTACGTGATGTCACCAAACACGGATGCGACCATCATGATACTGTAAACAGAACCTGGATTCATCCGAAAAAATGACGTTTTGCCATTCGTGCACCCAGGTTCGTCGTTGAGTACACCATTGCAGGCGCTCCTGTCGGTGAAGCAGCGTCATGGGTAACAGCAGCCATGGTCTCCGAGCTGATAGTCCATGCTGCTGCAAACGTCGTCGAACTGTTCGTGCAGATGGTTGTTGTCTTGCAAACGTCCCCATCTGTTGACTCAGGGATCGAGACGTGGCTGCAGATCCGTTGCAGACTGTTAGTGATACGAGGCCGTTGGAATCCAGCACGGCGTTCCGTATTACTCTCCTGAACCCACCGATTCCATATTCTACTAACAGTCATTGGATCTCGACCAATGCGAGCAGCAATGTCGCGCAACGATAAACCGCAATCGCGATAGGCTACAATCCGACCTTTATCAAAGTCGGAAACGTGATGGTACGCATTTCTCCTCCTTACACGAGGCATCACAACAACTTTTCACCAGGCAACGACGGTCAACTGCTGTTTGTGTATGAGAAATCGGTTGGAAACTTTCCTCATGTCAGCACGTTGTAGGTGTCGCCACGGGCGCCAACCTTGTGTGAATGCTCTGAAAGGCTAATCATTTGTACATCACAGCATCTTCTTCCTGTCGGTTAAATTTCACGTCTGTAGCACGTCATCTTCGTGATGTTGCAATTTTAATGGGTTGAAATTGATGTGTTTCCGGCAAAAATGATTTCGATCCTACATGATTTCTGTGTTATCTGCACTAATGAAGATTTCATTTCTGTTGCCAACAAATCAGTAAATAATTGCAGCTATTGACCAAATGCCACAGGGAAATTATAACAGTAGTTGCAACTCTAAGCACACGGCTCTCGAAATCACGAAAATGTAATAGTGTCAGGAACAACATTTCTTGCAGTTCGAAAACCTCTGCATTATGCCAGAAAAACGATAATGTAAGTCGGACACAAGCATTAAAATGCATAAAATTAGAGAAACTGCTAACGAAATTCTGTCTTGTAGAAGATACTGAGTCGAAATAGCTAAAAATGTAAATTCTGGCGTAGCTTGACTAGAAGTGGTGGGTTCATAGGACACATCGTGAGGCACATGGGAATTGTCAATTTGCTACTGGAGGAAAGTGTGGAGGGTGAAACTTGTCAGGTGTGACCAAAACTTGCGTATAAGGTTGCAGCAGTTATCCAGAGATGAATAGGCTTTCACAGGCTAGACTAGTCTGAGAGATGCTACGAACCAGTCTTTCGACTGACGGCAGGTTCAAAAACAACATTACGAGACGCTGTTAATTTATTTCTCATTCACCTGGTCATATTTGACAAAATTATAAGCTATCTTTCGTTCGTAATTTATTCATCTTTTTCTTGAAGATTGTTCATACGGAATGGCTCCATGCTGAGTGTTCTAGTATTAGGAATATTCCACATTCAAAAAACTCCGGTGTTGTTCAGACTTTGTATGCACCTTTTTCTTTGGACGATATAAGAACGACTTATTAATTTATAACCCACAAACTTGATACTTTATGAGTAGAGGTCTCTTTAGTGACGGATGATACCATTTTATGGTGATATTTCAATAACTCTGAAGGTACTTTAAGTGATGCAATACAGAGAATGACTGCGCCAAAGGTGTAAAAAGTGAAATGGTAATGTAAAGGATGCTTTTTTCTTGATCTTTACGTTTCATGTCATTGGACTAATTTTGCTCCTACTGACAGTCAAAACTTTCAATACGTCTCGCCTTGATAAAATATATCGCCAGTTTAAGTAGCTTCAGCTGTTTTTGTTGGTGACTTATGGACCTCTTCTCGCTTTTGTCAAGCAGCTCTCACAAAAACATCAACGAGTTGAATCAGTTTCAGTTTCGTAGTTGCGTGTAAAGTTGACTGAAAAAGTTGGTTAAATGTAAATAACTTGATATTATTTATTTTTGACATGGGACACTTCACTCATTCTTGCGTTAAACACCATTTGAAAGAACTTGTTTCTGTCTGAATTACATTTTCTCTATTGCTTTTCTTCTGATGATCAACTATTATTCTGTAAGATTTCCAAAGTAAGTCACTGTTTTGTTACATCTTATTTCAAATCACACAATTCTTTGGCATATGGTAGTAAATGAATGCACAAATTCAGTATTTTTGTCGACAAATCAGAAAACTAGTTTACTATATAATTTTCAAACTTTCAGAATTATATATTCCGTCGAAAAAGTAGCCAACTATTTAAGAAAAAAAAACAGGACGAGCGCGAGCAGGTCTCGCTCTCTGAGGATGCCGCACGAACTTAATTACGTATACAGATTATTCACCTATAAGTTTTGCTTAACGAGTTTAAGAGTATTAAAATATGTGGCATAAACGGAAGTGTTTTTTGGTTGCATTGACTTACAAATTGTTTCACTGCCGAGAGGTTGTACGCCTTAGTATTTCACATGTATTTCAGTTTGATACGTCTACCCGTTCGTGAGAAAAAGCCACTGAGACAGACAGGTGGACAATAAAGTATTGATGAAAGGATTCCGCTTTTACCGATTAAAGAATGGAAGGCTAAAAACTAATCAGATTCTATTTTTTGTATGTGACAATAATTCTATGAAACATTTAGAAGTGTTGTAGACTGCTCTCTTGGACAACACTGTTTTAAAGTTCTTCTGGTTAGTAGTGGACAGTTTTACTTTCAATACACAGACATTTTTCTGACAAAATTTGAATGCCTTAGAAGATCATGCTGTAACCTCTTTTCAGAAAAGCATGATCACATTTGCAAGAAATTGAGACTGCTTAGTGAAAAGCTTCCAGAGCAGCTAAAACTTCAGCAAGCTCTGTTCAGTAAGACAAACCACGCGTTTAAAATGCCAGGTGAGGCGACTGTAACAAATGGTCTTCTGTTACAGCTTCAACTTCATCTGACTGAGGTTCAAGGACTCACGTAAAAAGTTTAAAAGTATGAAACTTTTTGGCAGATCTGGTAAATTGAAACTGTGTGCCCGATGAGGGCTCGAGTGCTCTAACGACTGAGCTACCAAGCGTAACTCGTTACCCATCCTCACAGCTGTACTTTCGCCAGCAACTCATCTCCTACCTGACAAATTTCACCTAAGTTCTCCTGCGCAACTTGCAAGACTGGCACTCCTGAAGAAAGGCTATTGCGGAGACATGACTTAACTAGCTCCTGGGGAATGTTCCCAGATTGAATTTACATTCTGTAGCGGATTGTGTGCTGATGAGAAACTTGCTGACAGATTAGAACTGTGTGTCCGACCAGGATTCGAACCTGTGACCTTTCCCTTTGGCGTGCAAGTGCTCCAACTACCGAGCTGATCAAGCACGACGCAATATCCATTCTTCCAGGAGCGCTAGTCTTACAAGTTACACAGGAGAACTTCTGTGAAGTGTGGAAGGTAGATGAAGTGCTGGCGGAAGAGCAACTGTGCGGTCGCTTCGTTAGTTGTGCTGGGTAGCTCAGTCGGTAGCGCACTTGCCCAAGAAAGGAAAGCGTTCCAGGTTTGAGTCCTGGTCTGGAACACAGATATAGTATGTCAGGGAGGTTGTCAGCGCACACTCCACACCAGAGTGAAAATTCGTTATGTTTTAAGAAACCATGAAATGAAAGCGCAATCACAGAACTTTGATCAATGAGGTGACGACGATAGCGAACAGTGCAGGCCACGTCACATAAAGAGACATAAGCAATCCACACTTTATACACTATTCTCATTTGTACACGGACAAGAGATCCAATCCTGAGATAATTGCTGCTGCCGCTAGTCTGACATACGGCACGGTTGCTACGGAACTGACACCAACTGCTAGAACCGGTGACTGAAGGAGAAGTATTGGGTGCCATGAGAAAAGAAGTACACACCTAAGATTCCGGGACCGGATGAGTTACCCCTGACCATGCTCTGCGCTAGTAGGTATCGCACACGTTCACCGCTGCGCTCGGGGGTCACGACACCAAGTTACGACACCTGAAGATGTGCGAATGAGAGCCCGAAACCAGTCTAGTGATGATAAAAGAACTTTATAGCTGTAGCGGTATTTTCCACCTCTGGCCCTGGAATTTTACATGACGTCATGGAGGCTGATCGTACCCTATTGGATGACAACATGTCAAGAGCTCATGACACCAGGAGTGCAACTTCCGGCCATCTTTATAGAACGTGTTGTATTCCCAGTCCGTAAATCTCGCCGAGGATCACGTATTATGGACTAACGATCATTACCCTCGTTGAACTGTGACATGAAAACCTTTACACTCGTATTGCCAGTTCAAATTCGGCGTAAGACGTCTCTTGTCTTATCAGTGGATCAGGCACCAATGAGTGGAACTCTTAATATCAACGTCGCCCTGTGTCGTTGAGGTGCATCAGTGAGCGCCAGGGCTGGCGGCGATAGACTGTACTCAAGCATTTGATCGCGTCATCCATGTAAACGTAACTGGTGTTCTTCAGAATATACACTACCCTGGCGGTTTCGTCGAGATGATGCTGCGTCTCCAATGTAGTGCGACATCCGTAGTGCTTGTCAACGTAACACTGGCGAACACCTCGCAGATCCGCCACTCTGTCGCAGAAGCATGCCCGTTATCGACGATACTGTACGCCTCAGCACAGGAACCGTTATTTCGCAGCCTGCGACACCGCTCACGGTGTTGTCTATCGGTTTGTAACCTCCCCCTCACTTATCGACCTTAATGACAGTGAAAAATTAAACCGCGTGTACCTAATGGAAATTTGGGAAAAGCAATCGTCACCGAAGTTAATTTGTCGGTAAAGAGGGAGGAAAGGGTTACATGTAAATGAAAGGAAAAATGCAAATGAAATAGGTGGAAATTAATTTTGAGAAAAGGGTAAAATTAATAAAGAAAGTAAATGTGCGGTCGTTACGTTTACAATTAATTGGCGTTAATTAGATATTTGAGATTTGGGGAAAATTACGGTCGCCAGTCCTATGGACAACTACTGTAATAACTGAAAATGAAAGATTAATGCACATATAATTAGCACTAAAAGCGTGGCAACTGAAGGTTGACACGTGTTGTGTGAAAATTGAATGTTTGTCAGAAGTAATAAATTTCGGTACACTCTGACTTAATTTAGCAAAAGAATTAATAAAACCGGAAAATTGAAAGTCAATTTAGTGACTGAAATTAATAGTGAACTTTGTTTCTGAAGCACTACGAAATTCAATAAAATAAGGTTAGTCTTGGGCTACCTCAACAATCATTTCAAAAGCTACTTGAATCTACGTAATTTAGAAATAAGAGATTTAACTTTGAACTTGAATTAAATGATCTGAACAATTAACAATAGTAAAATTTAGTACGTACCAAGCTGAACTGCAGTCACAGGTAAGCTAAAATACGGTAACAAAACTCGCACTCTTAATTTGTGCATGTGTAATCTAAATATTGTAGCCAGCTACGAATACTTTAACTGAAATTTTAAATTAAAACAGTGAAATGAAATGATATTACTGTAATGCTGCCGTTTGAATTTCAACGAGACTCGGGTTCATTTTGGAAAAGGAAGGGACCCTGCTTGGTAATGCAAATGAGACAATGAGCAACAAAGGTTCATGCTACGTTGCTGTAATTTTTGAGGGAAATTGAACAGTTTGAAAGGCTGAGGTCTGTCATACAGTTCTAAAACTTTACGTGCTTCCAGTCTCCCTTGTTGGTTGATTGAAGGTTTGAAGTCGTCGGTAGAGTAGGTGGCGACAGTCACTCATTGTTGGCCGCCGCAGTTGCAGAAGCTGGATGTTGGCGCGCCTTCTTCTCGAGACTGTCACTAGACGAAACGGGCTCTTGATGTGCACCAGATAATGCTTCCCGTCCGCGACACCGTGTCAGAAACTATCTCACCAGATAATGCTTCCCGTCCGCGACACCGTGTCAGAAACTATCTTAGCAAGTTGAGCGCAATTACATGCTGCCAAACCCCGAAAGCGCGGCAACTCGCGGGAGCGTCACTCAACACACCTGCTCCACTTGCCCTACTCCAGACAGACTCTTACAATATATAAAGACTCAGAAATGTCATATCTTCAGGTAACAAAATAAGAAAAAAATTTATAGTACAATAGATGAAAATAGGAGGATATGCATTTCCGGCGTTACAGGTTGCACCGTTTTTGGGTTTACCGCATACGCATATGATATGATGTTAACACGTCGTGATGTACATGTTGACCGCGGCCATCGATTGGTTAGCCACTTATGGTAAAGATTCGGGGAACCACGTAAACACACATAAATCTGTCGCCTTGAATATTGTCACTGGAATGACATCTGCAAACGTCGTCCAACTCACACGATGCGATACAGTCCGCTGTCTTGGTATCGACTTCACTGACGACATCTCACGCACGACTACGCTTAATTATCGGAATCTCTTACAACATATCCCTGCTGGACTTGTGAATCATCGTCTCCGAGCTTCTGACCTTCTACTGGACCTAGTTTAAGACGTTACCAGTGCCTAAACACGTACCGTGGAGCCTCATGGCCACCAGACACGACCCGGATCACGGGTTCTGGCACCGTCTTTCCGTGACGCTCAGTGGCGCTTGCCTATGGCAAATTTTGGGACGTTTTATGTGGAGTAGGGATACCAACGTGATGTTCTGATTGTCTCTCCAGCAAAAGATTTACATCACTAATTTCAGATAGTGTCTCTATTTCGAAGTCTTTAAGGTACCCAGACATCAGACTAGCGAACCTCTGATAAGTACTTTAAATGCTTGGAAACCTATTTAAAAAACCTACAGAAATCAACCCACAAGCAGCCTTGAGAACGCAGAAAATTCCTGCAGTTTTCGTTAAACCAGACTGGCTGTTCGGCTTGACCCTCTCCGAATGAGGATAACACTTTTACGAACTTATGGTGCTAAAAAATGCCATCGACCAACGCAAATTGTTAATTTCATTGGCGACAGAAAAGTACTTTAAAAATCCCGTGTTTTCAGTTACTTACAAATATCGATTCAGATGAGAAATTTTACTGATACTTGTAGACCTTTTTGGAAGTTCAGTTCTCAATTAATTATACAGGGTGATTCATCTAAAACTTGCACTACAAATATTGTGGGAAAGGCAGATACTGTTGGTGTGCGGTCCTCGATGGTATGGTAGTCAGAGGCTCGTATTGTCAGCCAATAAACAGATTGTAGTAATACTTAGTGTTTATTTTGTACAAACATATTTTTAAATGAGACAATGCCTGTCGACATCTACAAACTGAAAGGAGGGTAAATTAGAATGTCAGTAGTGTTTGTTGCGGGATTCTAGTGCCGGTTGTTTGCAAGACATCGCATTTTCCAAAGTTTCCACACAGACACTTGTACAATACCTGTGGTAGCACACGCTAAAGAGCAACGGAAGTGCATATACTAATTATGTGGATTCTGGCCAGTAACGAGACAATTGTGCATCACAGACTGTTTTCAAAACGACCACCGGCAGCGGCAATACAGGCTTCCAATCTGGTATGGAACGACTGCTGCACACGTGGTAGCATTTCAGGGTCGATGTCCGAACAGGTTGCAGTAATTCGTCGTTGCGTATCATCGAGTGTAGTTGGTTTGTCCTTGTAGACAGCGTCTTTCACTTTTCCCCACAGAAAAATGTCTACAGGCGTCAAAACTGGGGAACGGGCCGACCAAGGTACACGTCCTCTGCGACCACTCCACCGCTTTGGAAACAATCCGCGAAGACATGCTGTGGTACTTCGTGCACAATTGGCTGGACAGCCATCATGTTCGTACTACAGGTTCCTCCTAATCTTCTACTATCCGTGGAAGATGGTCTGTAGGAGGTTGCGATACTTGGTGCGCTCTCAGTGTTCCGACTACGAAAACCGGGGATATGAACTGATCGTTCACCATCCCACACCACACGCTTACGCTCCACAGACACTGACGTTCCACGAGACGAAGGTAATGGGGATCGTCAACAGAACAATAGCGCATGTTTCGCCAGTTAACCTACATAACATACATCAATGAGAAGATTCGCTGATGACATTGTTATCTTCTCTGAAGGTAAATAGACTTACAGGACATGCATAATGGAATGAAGTATGTTGAAAACGAATTACAAAGAAAAAAAGAAGAAGAAAAATATTATGGAGAAAGCAAGTAGTGTATGAGGAGCATGCTAGCACAGGGAATATGGCATTCCACGCTAAAAGAAGTCTAGTATTATCAAACACAGCCGTTAATTTGAGGAATAAATTTCTGAAAATGTATGTCTGGAGCACAACATTGTACGAAAAAACGAAAATTGAAGCATTTGAGACGTGATGTTACTGAATGTCGTTGAAAATGAAAGCGATTGATAAGAAATGAGGGGTCCCTGCTGAATCGGCAATGAAGGGGATATGAAGAAAATAATAACTGGATGAACTGACAGACTGATGGGGCAGTAAATCAAGGAATAGCTTTCATATTAGTACACGGAGAAGTAGAGGGAAATAGCTAGTGCAAAAATAAAGATTCCGATATACAGATAATTATTCGTTATTTCGTGGTGTACAAGATGAGGCATTTAGTAAAGAGCAACAAAGGTAATAACACTGTTGGACGTCGAGTCGAAATGAGCTTGGATGACATATGAGCACGACGGTCCATGTTGCTTCAACTTATGCCAGAGCTCCTCTATCTTAGTGAGTGCACGTCTCTATGTAGGTGTTTTCACTGGATGAGATAGCGTGGTAACGAGATAGTCAGTGAAGTTATATGAAGGTAGGTTAGGACAGCTTGGACTTCTTGAAAGATAACGTCAGGAAGAACTCGAAAATAGGGAAAAGTCTGAGACGTCCGAAATGTAAAGCCGCTTTTCGAAATTATGCAAACTGGACGGTGATGAACGCAATCTGAAAACTTCCGTGCGGAGACCCTCCGCACGCATAATCGTCCAACATGATGACGTATGCGGGACGACCATCCTGACAGGATGACATTGTGTCGCTCATGCGGCCAATGTTGTCCTCGTTTCTCTGCTGCCACTTCAAGGGGAATTGTCTTCAGCCCGACAATACGAAATGCCTCATACAGCGGAGCACTATTGCTGATGGTGTATGTTTCGCTGCACACAGAGCAACCAATACGTCTGTAGTGTCGGGTCAGTTCCATATTCCAACGACAGGTGTAGTATCCTGATAAAGCGAGTAGCAATATCTCTGAACAATAAACCGCAGTCTTGATGAACCACTATCCTGTCGAATGCTGTCACATACTGTTAGTCGTTTCCACTTCTTTCATGAGCAATTACACGATCCTCTCGTCATACAAACACCATTCAATGCGACTTTTGAATGTGAAGCTCCAGCGTTATACACTCCTGGAAATTGAAATAAGAACACCGTGAATTCATTGTCCCAGGAAGGGGAAACTTTATTGACACATTCCTGGGGTCAGATACATCACATGATCACACTGACAGAACCACAGGCACATAGTCACAGGCAACAGAGCATGCACAATGTCGGCACTAGTACAGTGTATATCCACCTTTCGCAGCAATGCAGGCTGCTATTCTCCCATGGAGACGATCGTAGAGATGCTGGATGTACTACTGTGGAACGGCTTGCCATGCCATTTCCACCTGGCGCCTCAGTTGGACCAGCGTTCGTGCTGGACGTGCAGACCGCGTGAGACGACGCTTCATCCAGTCCCAAACATGCTCAATGGGGGACGGATCCGGAGATCTTGCTGGCCAGGGTAGTTGACTTACACCTTCTAGAGCACGTTGGGTGGCACGGGATACATGCGGACGTGCATTGTCCTGTTGGAACAGCAAGTTCCCTTGCCGGTCTAGGAATGGTAGAACGATGGGTTCGATGACGGTTTGGATGTACCGTGCACTATTCAGTGTCCCCTCGACGATCACCAGTGGTGTACGGCCAGTGTAGGAGATCGCTCCCCACACCATGATGCCGGGTGTTGGCCCTGTGTGCCTCGGTCGTATGCAGTCCTGATTGTGGCGCTCACCTGCACGGCGCCAAACACGCATACGACCATCATTGGCACCAAGGCAGAAGCGACTCTCATCGCTGAAGACGACACGTCTCCATTCGTCCCTCCATTCACGCCTGTCGCGACACCACTGGAGGCGGGCTGCACGATGTTGGGGCGTGAGCGGAAGACGGCCTAACGGTGTGCGGGACCGTAGCCCAGCTTCATGGAGACGGTTGCGAATGGTCCTCGCCGATACCCCAGGAGCAACAGTGTCCCTAATTTGCTGGGAAGTGGCGGTGCGGTCCCCTACGGCACTGCGTAGGATCCTACGGTCTTGGCGTGCATCCGTGCGTCGCTGCGGTCCGGTCCCAGGTCGACGGGCACGTGCACCTTCCGCCGACCACTGGCGACAACATCGATGTACTGTGGAGACCTGACGCCCCACGTGTTGAGCAATTCGGCGGTACGTCCACCCGGCCTCCCGCATGCCCACTATACGCCCTCGCTCAAAGTCCGTCAACTCAACTGCACATACGGTTCACGTCCACGCTGTCGCGGCATGCTACCAGTGTTAAAGACTGCGATGGAGCTCCGTATGCCACGGCAAACTGGCTGACACTGACGGCGGCGGTGCACAAATGCTGCGCAGCTAGCGCCATTCGACGGCCAACACCGCGGTTCCTGGTGTGTCCGCTGTGCCGTGCGTGTGATCATTGCTTGTACAGCCCTCTCGCAGTGTCCGGAGCAAGTATGGTGGGTCTGACACACCGGTGTCAATGTGTTCTTTTTTCCATTTCCAGGAGTGTATAACTACAGGATGAGTGACGAGGTTTCCACCCGGTTTCTGGATTGTATTCCTTAGGCTATTTGGAACAAAAAATGTAATTAAAGTAATAGGATCAGATCCATAATTAAGGAGCTGCAGTAATTGAAAAAGTCAGGAAAATGGCAGAAAAAGACTTTAATTGTAGGATTCCACCACAAAAATGCACGTAATAATTAATTTAAACAATTTTGTAGCAGTCTCTTGCATTCAGAGTGGATTTAAAGAAGGTGTTCAAAATTTCCTCCCTGCATTTGAAGGCAAATATTCGTACGGGAGTGAACAACGCGAGTAGCATTTAATAGTTTCACATGCTCGTTGCTTACTGACGCCGCGGCATCGAACATGCGTTGTATCAATTCTTCTCGTGTTCCCACCTTAACTTTGTACACGATGTCTTTCATCCACCCCCAGACACAGTAATCTAGGGCTGTTGAATCTGGGGATCTGGCAGGACTATCCATCGATGTGGGAATTGCTGATTCAGATAAGCTGTTACCACATGGTGGAAATGTGCGGGTGCCCCGTAATGTTGGACTTACGTGCGGCGTCTTGTTTCCAGAGGAACATCTTCAAGGACCTGCTGTAAGCCTTCTGGTAAAAAGTTACCGTAAATCTGACCATTTAAATTTCCCGGGAGAATAAACGGCCCCAGTAACTGGTCACACACAACACCACACCAGACAGATCTGCGTTGAAACTGAGATACTACCGTGGCATGGGGATTTTCGTCTGCCCAGACATGCATGTTATGCATGTCGTTGATGGCACCTCTTGTAAAGGTTTTTCCATTTAACCAGTTACAAAAGTGCAAACGGTTGGCACAATCATGTGGCTCTAAATGGTGAACTCTCTGCACATGAAAAGGATACAGGCCGTTCTCATGAAGAATCCTACATACCTTAGATTGTGAACCGTTCCATCGGGTAGCTAGGCGTCTTGTACTCGAACGAGGACAGGGCTCTACTGAATTAAGAATGTTTTCCTCCTTAAGAACGTCACGATGTTTTTCGGAGTGAATAAGAATACAGGGAAGAGTATCAGATCCTAACAATGTTCGATATCTATCTATCTTATCAGCGATCACAGACCCTGTAGACCACGCGCTGCAATCACGATCAGCTTCCACCGCCTTCTATCTCTCGCAGCCTCTCTCCACCCTGCGGAAATTCCGAATGCTGCGATGTCCTTCTCTGTGTCATCTTTCCATCTTGTACAAGGTCGGCCCAATGGTCTTGTTGCTTGGAGATTTCCTTCAAATGCTTTCCTGATGATTCTGTTGTTTTCCATTCTGGCCACATGTCCAGCCCATTCCAGTCTCCTACTTTTTAATTTCTGGATGATAGTGGGTTGCTTCATTAACTGATAAATTTCATTGTTCTTTCGAATTCTCCATGCGCCATTCTCGAACAAAGGTCCCCAGATTTTTCTCATCACTTTTCTTTCGAAAACATTCAGTTTTTCTCTTTCATTCCTTGTAAGCGTCCAGCTTTCTGAACCGTATAGTACTACGGGGCAGATATGTTCGATATGTCTGGACACTCGGAATCCTACGATTCAGGATACCGACGGTAATACTCGGCAACAGCAGCTTTCGCGTTACCACCACAGAAGCCCAAAATGTTCACCATCTCTCCACACTCCCGCGATAAAAACTTGTAAGGCATCGCAAAGTGTACTGTGAAGAGACAATAACAGTAAACAGTGGCTGCAGTATCAACAATGTGCTTGTCGTGCAAACGTACCACTAGCTGCACTCGTCTACCTAAGACTGATCGTGTGTCCCGTGAACACAAGTGTAGCGCTCCATACACCGTGGTATGTTTCAAACACAAGTGTAGCGCTCCATACACCGTGGTATGTTTCATAACTCCGTTGTAGCTCCTTAATTATGGATCTGATCACATTACTGTTCAAAATGGTTCAAATGGCTCTGAGCACTATGGGACTTAACTTCTGTGGTCATCAGTCCCCTAGAACTTAGAACTAGTTAAACCTAACTAACCTAAGGACATCACACACATCCATGCCCGAGGCAGGATTCGAACCTGCGACCGTAGCGGTCGCGCGGTTCCAGACTGGAGCGCCTAGAACCGCTCGGCCACACTGGCCGGCTTCACATTACTGTATTTAAATTTTTTGTTGCGAGTAACCTAGGGAATTACCTCCAGCAACGGCGGGGAAACCTCGTGACTGACCCTGTATAATTATTAGTCGAGCAAATGACGTAAGCACTTATGTAATGTTGTTTAGTATACCGTCCTCAGTCACCACTGGAAATATCTTCACTTATATCCATTACCCCCTGGATACAGAATGGAGATGACGCCATTCCGATCTACATATTGAGGTGTCTCATTTGCATAGTTAAAAGTGGTGGCTCGTTATTTTCAGGTTACTATTCCTTGCTGTAGGGGCTGTGATTTTTGATATTTTCGCCTAAACCAGCAAGGTAAAACAAAGTCCACTACTTCCACCACATCAAGTGGATTTAGTGCCCACGTACTCACACTGAGCCGTGAGCACTTCCCAGTTTATCTATGGGGAATAATTGAACATGGTTAGTACTATTATCGGTGCCGTGCGTGCAATGGTCGTGCCAGGCGCGCGATATTGAATCTTTATACTATCGTTAATGGCGCGAGACCTGCACGACCTTATAGCAACCGTTATGGTTCTGCATTATTCTGTTACACTAGGGGTGATTTCACGTAATGAAAGAGAGAGAAAGTAAGATTAATGGACTCATTTATTAAACAGTTGAAAATTAAGCAATAATACAACCAAATGGGGGTGTGTGAAGAAAGATTCGAGTTCAGCAGCCTGCCCCAACGTACGTTCATAACAAGCCACGATAGCAGGAGGAACGGAATTTTAGTAACGATCGCCGTATTATCAAATTGAATCCCATTTAGTAAAGGAAGGTGTTGCAGGCATGCAACGACCAGCACCATGAATCAGCCAAAGACCAAGAAAGATGCTACTGTGCGTGAATCGCTAGGTAGCCTCCTGTACTAAAGGAATAAAACCCGCAAGACGCGAAACTATTCACAATGACCTATAAGGTTCCCTCTGGGCCGCAGGTCGCGAATCTACAGTGCACGCCGGCGCTCATGCTTACCTCATGCTCCTGGAAGCGGCACCTCCGCACTCCGGCACGGTCACACTAGAACTGCCCTACTGCCCCTTTGTCCACTATCCACCCGCGGAGGGCGTTTGGCGCCTACCCGCGAAAAACGGGCGCGCACCTGAACTGGCCAATCATAGGGCCGGAATCTCACAGGGAGGCGACCTCGCGACGTTAAAATCGAGCAGAAATATCAGTTACAAGGTTGGTAAGGCAGGTTGGGGAACTCAGATCAGGAGAAACTTTGGCCACTACTGTACTTCCGAACGACGCCACGTGCTACCCTGGCGATCGGAAAAAGGATGGGAAACGGGAAGCCATCGTGACTACTAGGAAGTAGGAAGACTGCTGCCCTCGTCCATAAATAAAGAAAATTCCGGGCGCCAAGCTCCTCTCACAGATCAGTGTGAGAGAAACTGTAAAAATCGTCGAATAAATCAGGCAACCCATAGAAATTATTAATTTTTTTTTTTTTTTTCATCAGTCTACTGACTGGTTTGATGCGGCCCGCCACGAATTCCTTTCCTGTGTTAACCTCTTCATCTCAGAGTAGCACTTGCAACCTACGTCCTCAATTATTTGCTTGACGTATTCCAATCTCTGTCTTCCTCTACTGTTTTTGCCCTCTACAGCTCCCTCTAGTACCATGGAAGTCATTCCCTCATGTCTTAGCAGATGTCTATCATCCTGTCCCATCTCCTTATCAGTGTTTTCCACATATTCCTTTCCTCTCCGATTCTGCGTAGAACCTACTCATTCCTTACCTTATCAGTCCACCTAATTTTCAACATTCGTCTATAGCACCACATCTCAAATGCTTCGATTCCTTCTGTTCCGGTTTTCCCACAGTCCATGTTTCACTACCATACAATGCTGTACTCCAGACGTACATCCTCAGAAATTTCTTCCTCAAATTAAGGCCGGTGTTTGATATTAGTAGACTTCTCTTGGCCAGAAATGCCTTCTTTGCCATAGCGAGTCTGCTTTTGATGTCCTCCTTGCTCCGTCCGTCATTGGTTATTTTACTGCCTAGGTAGCAGAATTCCTTACCTTCATTGACTTCGTGACCATCAATCCTGATGTTAAGTTTCTCGCTGTTCTCACTTCAACTACTTCTCATTACCTTCGTCTTTCTCCGATTTATTCTCAACCATACTGTGTACTCATTAGACTGTTCATTCCGTTTAGCAGATCATTTAATTCTTCTTCACTTTCACTCAGGATAGCAATGTCATCAGCGAATCGTATCATTGATATCCTTTCACCTTGTATTTTAATTCCACCCCTGAACCTCTCTTTTATTTCCATCATTGCTTCCTCGATGTACAGACTGAAGAGTAGGGGCGAAAGGCTACAGCCTTGTCTTACACCCTTCTTAATACGAGCACTTCGTTCTTGATCGTCCACTCTTATTATTCCCTCTTGGTTGTACATATTGTATATGATCCGTCTCTCCCTATAGCTTACCCCTACTGTTTTCAGAATATGGAACAGCTTGCACCATTTTATATTGTCGAACGTTTTTCCAGGTCGACAAATCCTATGAAAGTGTCCTGATTTTTCTTTAGCCTTGCTTCCATTATTAGCCGTAACGTCAGAATTGCCTCTCTCACCCCTTTACTTTTCCTAAAGCCAAACTGATCGTCACCTAGCGCATTCTCAATTTTCTTTTCCATTCTTCTGTATATTATTCTTGTAAGCAGCTTCGATGCATGAGCTGTTAAGCTGATTGTGCGATAATTCTCGCACTTGTCAGCTCTTGCCGTCTTCGGAATTGTGTGGATGATGCTTTTCCGAAAGTCAGATGGTATGTCGCCAGACTCATATATTCTACACACCAACGTGAATAGTCGTTTTGTTGCCACTTCCCCCAATGATTTTAGAAATTCTGATGGAATATTATCTATCCCTTCTGCCTTATTTGACCCTAAGTCCTCCAAAGTTCTTTTAAATTCCGATTCTAATACTGGATCACCTATCTCTTCTAAATATTAATATTGCCTGAATTATTATTTTACCGAGTACCAGAATGCTGCGATTAGAAATATGAAATGCGAGCACTGAATGTTGAATGAAGTGCACGTCTCTCATAGTATTCAGGCAAGAAGAATACTTCATTGTAATTTGACATTTGCTGCTTACCACCTTCCGGGTATTGCAATTTTCATGGCTACTGGCGCACATAGATAAAGTACACAAACAAACGTAGTTATTTTGGACTGCGTACAATATTTCTGGGCAATTAGGGCGTAATATTCTGAAGACGAAGAAGGTGAGTTGTTATACTGTTGTGGTAGATCAATCTGACAGAACAAAAATCCGTAGGCGCCGATCAGGTGCGTTCGGTTCGGCTCTCCCGCTGATCACATATGCATTCGGTCATTTGAGGCAGCGCCGAATAATTCGCCGCCGCGCGCCTGTGTGTACAGTTTCGCCGCGTAATTGAGTTATTCTCTTCGGACGGCAATTACGTGTGACTGGCCGGCAATTAACTGCACAGTGAGGTCTGCATTGTGGGGTCGGCCGGCCGGTCGGGCGCTCACTCGCGGCCGCTGGGCGCCGTATTGATTCAGCACTCGTGTGAGAGTGAGTGAGTGAGTGTGTGGCGCGTGTCCTGTCTGACTGACGCTGTGACGTGCGTGGCGGCGGAGGCAGCGCGGGGCGAGGACAATGGAGGGGAGCCGCGCTGCCCGGCAAGTGGGAGGCCTGGAGCTGGACCGGAACGTGTTTTCCTCCGTGTCACATAAAAACCCGGGTTTTCTCAAGGAAAGAAACGTGATTAGAAGAGAGTGACAGTCACATCTACCTATAAGAAATAGAGCGAAGAACTGAACTCGCGCCGGCCGGGGTGGCCGTGCGGTTCTAAGCGCTTCAGTCTGGAGCCGCGTGAGCGCTACGGTCGCAGGTTCGAATCCTGCCTCTGGCATGGATGTGAGTGATGACCTTAGGTTAGTTAGGTTTAAGAAGTTCTAAGTTCTATGGGACTGATGACCACAGATGTTAAGTCCCACAGTGCTCAGAGCCATTTGTACTGAACTCGAGCTCGCATGACCGTTGTTAGTCATGAGTTTACAAGATAATTAGTCAGTTTATTACTAAAGCATGCATTAAAAAAGCGTCGCTATAGGATGTAGAACCGTTCTGGTCAATTTGCAGTAGGATTTTGGAGCATATACTGTACTCGAACATTATGAATCACCTTGAAGAAAATGACTTATTGATACGTAGCCAACACGGATTCAGAAAATTATAAAATTAAGACACCCAATATCAATAATACTTTTCATTGTCCTTCAAACTTTCCTAGTTGGATTAATAACAGGAACAATAATGGAAAGCTATTGACTATCATATATTTTATTCTTAACATTTCTTGGTGGTATATTAGTTCTATTTATTTATATTACAAGAATTGCATCAAACGAAATATTTCAACCTAAATCAATTACCATAATTATCATCTTAACAATATGAGTCTTTATTATATCAACATTAGTCTTTGAAAAGACAGAGTACCTAACCAATGTAAAAGAGGCACCGAACAATATGATTACAAAGTATGGCCAGATAAAGAAGGTCTCTAATTTCAAATATTTAGGGGAAATCATCCAGCCCAATGCTTCAGATAAAGAAGGAAATAAAACAAGAACAAGAAAAATGGAAATGGCATTCCAGCTAACAAAGAATGTGTACAACAAGAAGTCAGTATCAATTAACGCAAAAATAAGGCACTACAACACTGTGATTAAGCCAGAGTGTCTGTATGCATCTGAATGTTTAGCAATGAACACTAACAAGCAAATGGAAGCTATAGCAAAAAAGGAGCGAAAAATCATTAGAAGAGTACTTGGGCCGAGGTTTGAGAATGGGACTTGGAAGCTTAGAAGTAATAGAGAAGTGTATGACAAAATTGAGAAAGTGGGAGATACTATGAGGAAGAGAAGAGTAAGCTTTTACGCCCATTTGAAAAGAATGAATGATGAAAGGCTGACAAAGAAAATATTCATGTTTTTTGACAAGAACCCCAGAACCCAAATTACCTGGTTCAAAGAAGTCAAAGCAGACTTAGAGGAGATGGGTATAGGAGAAGATGATATAACCAACAGAGACTTAATGAGAGACAAAATTCAACATTTTGAAGGATTTGAAGTGAAGAAAAGAAGAACTGGAGGAAAAGTGTGGACAGAAGACCGAAGGGAGCAGCACAGAGAGAGGATGAAGACATATTGGCAGAAGAGAAAAGAGGAGGAGCGCAATAGGAGAAATGTACATTGAAAAATAGTTGTTTAACGCGGTCCCTAGACGGCCAAAATCGGAATTAAAAAAAAATTAGTTATCCTAGACATAACAATATTTATAGACTTCTTCAAAAATAATGAAACCATAAATATTGATAATTCAATCAATTACCAAGAAATAACAATATCCTTAGAAATATTATATAATAGACCAACATTTATTATTACAATAATAATAATAATTTATTTATTTTAGCACTGTTAGCAGTAGTAAAAATTACTAATATTAACCAGGGGCCTATTCGGAAAATAAGATAATTTACTAATGAATAAGCCGTTACGATTAAGACATCCTTTAATTAAAATTATTAACAACTCTTTGTTCGACTCTGCACCAACAAATATTTCATTTTGATGAAATTTCGGGTCCCTACTAGGATTTTGTTTGGTAATTCAAATAGTGACTGGACTATTTTTAGCTATATATTATACATCAAATATTGAAATAGCATTTAGTAGTGTAGTACAAATCTGTAGGGACGTAAATAACCGTTGAAATATTCGAACTTTACATGCAAATGGAGCATCTATATTTTTTATTTGCATTTATGTGCATGCAGGACGAGGAATTTACTACAGATCTTATACATATATATGCACACCTGAATAATTGGTACAGTAATTATATTCTTAGTTATAGCAACTGCATTTAAAGGATACGTTTTACCTTGAGGCCAAACATCATTCTGAGATGCAACAGTAATTAGCTCTTTATTCCCATGAAGAACTGAGTGCTGTCGACAAGGGATCTGAAATCGATTCCATATTCCTAGATTTCCAGAAGGCTTTTGATACCGTTTCTCACAAGCGACTATTAATGAAATTGCGTGGACATCGAGTATCGTCTCAGTTGTGTGACTGGATTCGTGATTTCCTCTCAGAGAGACCACAGTTCGTAGTGATAGACGGTAAATCATCGAGTAGAACAGAAGTGATATCTGGCGTTCCGCAAGGTAGTGTCATAGGCTCTCTGCTGATCCTGATTTACATAAATGATCTAGGTGATAATCTGAGCAGCCCCCTTACATTGTTTGTAGATGACGCGGTAATTTCCGGTATAGTAAAATCATCAGACGATCAATTCCAATTACAAAATGATTTAGAGAGAATTTCTGTATGGTGCGAAAAGTGGCAATTGGCACTAAACAAAGAAAAGTGCGAGGTCATCCACATGGGTACTAAAAGAAATGCGATAAATTTAGGGTATACGATAAATCACATAAATCTAAGGGTTGTCAATTCCACTAAATACCTAGGAATTGCTATTAAGTGCAACTTAAATTGGAAAGAACACATATATAATATTGTAGGGCAGGCGAAACAAAGACTGCGCTTTGGTAGAAGATGCGACAAACCCACTAAAGAGACAGCCTACATTATACTTGTTCTTCCTCTGCTGGAATATTGCTGCGCGGTGTGGGATCCTTACTAGGTAGGATTGACTGGGGACATCGAAAAAGTGTAGGGGTGAGAGGGTCACTGATATATATGATACGCGACTTGGGGTGACAGTCACTGAAACAAAGGCGGTTTTCTTTGCGGCGAGATCTATTTACGAAATTTCAATCACCAACTTTCTCTTCCGAATGCGAAAGTATTTTCTTGACACCCACACACGCTGGGAGAAATGATCATCATAATAAAATAAGAGAACTCGGAGCTCGAACGGAAAGATTTAGGGGTTCCTTTTTCCCACGCGCCATTGGAGAGTGGAGCGGTAGAGAAGTAGTATGAAAATGGATCGATCAACCCTCTGCCAGGCACTTAAGTGTGAATTGCAGAGTAACCATGTAGATGTAAATGTAGAACTGTAATTACACTGACCGAAAAAAAGTCACAACACCAAGAAACAGTTGTGCAACATGAACGGAAGTTGATTGGCGTGTTTCTACATATGAAACGTTATGTCTATTCAAATTTCGTGCCAGTAGCAAAAGAAGAACTCTAGTTGCGCCATTATGAGGATGGAAATCAGGTTGCTTTAAATACACTCTGTAACGGTCGTGAGCGTTAGCTGCCTTTGAGATGGGACATAGTGAGCTGGTGTTAATGAAGAATGCCTTTAAGGGGACAAAGACGCTACATCTATATTTACACTCCGCAAGCCACCCAACGGTGTGTGGCGTAGGGCACTTTACGTAACACTGTCATTACCTCCCTTTCCTGTTCCAGTCGCGTACGGTTCGCGGGAAGAACGACTGCCGGAAGGCCTTCGTGTGCACTCGAATCTGTCTAATTTTACATTCGTGATCTCCTCGGGAGGTATAAGTAGGGGGAAGCAATATATTCGATACTTCACCAGAAACGCACCATCTCGAAACCTGGACAGCAAGCTACACCGCGATGCAGAGCGCCTCTCTTGCAGAGTCTGCCACTTGAGTTTGCTAAACATCTCCGTCACGCTATCACGCTTACCAAATATCACTGTGACGAAACGCGCTGCTCTTCTTTGGATCTTCTCTATCTCCTCCGTCAACCCGATCTGGTACGGATCCCACACTGATGAGCAATAAGTATAGGCCGAAGGAGTGTTTTGTAAGCCGCCTCCTTTGTTGATGGACTACATTTTCTAAGGGCTCTCCCAACGAATCTCATTCTGGCACCCGCCTTACCAACAATTAATTTTATATGATCATTGAACTTCAAATCGTTCCGTAAGCATACTCCCAGATATTTTACAGAAGTAACTGCAACCAGTGTTTGTTTCGCTATCATACAGTAAAGGATCCTTCTTTCTATGTATTCGCAATACATTACATTTGTCTATGTTAAGGGTCAGTTGCCAGTCCCTGAACATCATCTCATCTGTTATCATCACCTCACTCAGTTTGAACCAGGTCGTATAATAGGGCTACGAGAAGCTGGATGTTCCTTGTGCGATACTGTAGAGAGACTTGGCAGGAATGTAACCACTGCACAGCACTGCTAGTGGCAGTGACCACGGTAATGTACGGTCGCAAGAGGACCGTGCTCCAGACGGGCAGGTGCCACTACCGAGTGGATTACCATCGTGTTCGGCGTATCGCTCTGGCGCAATATAACTGCATCTGCAGCAGCGATCTAAGCAGCTGTTAGCACCACAGTGACGTAACAAACTGTCAGAAATCGGTTACGTCAAAGACAGCGCCAAGCCAAATGACCTGTTGCGTGCTGTCCACTGAACCCAAACCATCACCGTGTGCGACTTCAATTGTGTTAAGCGAGGGCTCACTGGAGAGGAGGGTGGAGGTCTGTTGTGTTTCCTCATGAAACCTGGTTCTTTCTCGGTGCCAGAAATGGCCGCTTGTTGGTCAGAATGAAGCCACCAGCCTGTCTACGTGCTAGCCACACTGGACCTGCACCTGAAGTTGTGGTCTGAGGTTCGATTTCGTATGACAGAAGGAGCACTGGGGTGATTACCCACGCAACCTGACTGCAATATTGTACATTAATCTTGTGATGCGACCTGTCATGCTGCCATTCATGAACAGCACCCCACGGGGTGTTTTTCAACAGGATAACACTAGTCCACATTCTGCTCTTACAATCCCACGTGCTCGCAGAGTGTCGATAAGTTTCCTTGGTCTGCTCGACCACCGGATCTGTCTTCAAACGAGCACTTAACGGACATTATCAGACCACAACTGTAGCGTCATCCGTAAGCTACATTAACTCCATCTCGCTGGAGCGACGTCGTGCAATAGGCGTGGAACTCCATCTCACAAACTGACAGCCGGCACCTGCAGAACAGAACGCATGCACGTTTGCATGCTTGCATTCAACAGTCTGGCGGTCACACCGGTTATTAGTGTACCACCATTTCACATTTTCATCAGCTTATCTGGTGCTTACATTAAACTGTGATCTTGCAATATTAATCACTTAAATATGTTACCTACACAAATGTATTTCCGAAATTTCATTATACGAAATTAATTATCTTTTGGTCTTCTGATTTTTGTTCCGTCAGTATATGTGTCAAGAAACAAATAATTGTTAGAATTATTTGATACTGATTGAAGCTGTAATTTTTTTCTTCATTTGTGTACTATTATACAGTTTCGGTTTTCGATCATTTTCATTTATTCTAGTAAACGGAATCAACAGGAATTTAGCGCGTTAACAATCGGTTAATAATTAAACACAGTAATAAAATGTGCTTGGATCCCTGACAACTTACTGTACAAAAATTGAATGATGGTTCATTAAAACTTAATAGTGTGTATTTTTACTTTATTAAAATTTCATCCCCGCTCGTTCTCAGGGGCGAAGGGTAAGCTGTATGTGATACAGCGTCCCTTTCTTCAGCCTAACTCTTTAACAATATAAATAAGGACTTTTCAAACAACATTAAGGAATGCGAATTTCAAAAAGCTTTTAAAATCTGTAAGAAGATAAGCGATTGATGCTATTTGCATCAAATGACGCCGTTAGTTTCTATTCGCTCCTTAATTAAGACAAAACAGACTACAACATAAAGATAAAAAGTAAATACTTGAAACACAGTGAAAAGTACGGTCACGTTAGTTAAAAGGCGCACTGCACTTTAAATATGAAGGTGAACGACCTACACTGAAAACATTGTGTCTTAAGAGGGGAAAACGTGTTTTCTGTAATGTTGAACGGTGTGGATAGCATCTGTGAAATGTAATGTGGATGTTGGGGTGGATAGTGGGAAAACAGGAAGTCACGAGCAGTGGATTGAGGTAAGTGAGCAAAAGTTATAGTTGGTAGCACGGGTAAGTATCGGGGCGGATTTCATTGTCTGAGAGCCGGAGTCAGTTAACACTCTCTGCACACTTTATAATTGAGTGGCGTCTTCTGTCATTGAGCTTGTGAGGGAAAATGTAGTCGCCATAGAAACCAGTATGACACGCACTGTTAATGCGGGAGCACACGTCACCCGTTTAAAATTGAGTGTATTTCATTGTACGGTCGTACTCTGTGTTATACCACAATGGTCAAAATAGCCATGGCATTACGCAAAATGCTGTTACAAAAAAGCTTACACTAAGCTACACAGCACAAAAACAAGAATGATATTCCCTACATACAGAGATGATGAATACAGCCCTTATGATTAGTCTATATCTGTCAACTTTCTTCATGTAGAGTCAGGAGTGATGTATCAGTTGGAAAGAAATGGTCAAAATCTATAACTTACTGGTCGAGAAAAATAAAATATCATGTTTACTCCTACGGCTACATATTAAAATAACGAAACTATACAGGGTGTTACAAAAAGGAACGCCCAAACTTTCAGGAAACATTCCTCACACACAAAGAAAGAAAATATGTTATGTGGACATGTTTCCGGAAACGCTTACTTTCCATGTTAGAGCTCATTTTATTACTTCTCTTCAAATCACATTAATCATGGAATGGAAACACACAGCAACAGAACGTACCAGCGTGACTTCAAACACTTTGTTACAGGAAATGTTCAAAATGTCCTCCGTTAGCGAGGATACATGCATCCACCCTCCGTCGCATGGAATCCCTGATGCGCTCATGCAGCCCTGGAGAATGGCGTATTGTATCACAGCCGTCCACAATACGATCACGAAGAGTCTCTACATTTGGTACCGGGGTTGCGTAGACAAGAGCTTTCAAATGCCCCCATAAATGAAAGTCAAGAGGGTTGAGGTCAGGAGAGCGTGGAGGCCATGGAATCGAGGAAGTACAGTACATACTGACGAAACTAAAATGAGCTCTAACATGGAAACTAAGCGTTTCCGGACACATGTCCACATAACATCTTTTCTTTATTTGAGTGTGAGGAATGTTTCCTGAAAGTTTGGCTGTTCCTTTTTGTAACACCCTGTATAATGCTAGACAAATTGAGAAAAAGGAAAAAATAGCAGCACCTGCCGGTATGGAATCAAGCTCTGTGAAGTTCGTAAACAACTACTTCTTGAGATATGGGCGGTTTTACTTGTGTCGAGAAGGGTCAGTACTCAATGATTCAGGTTGCCTTCCTGCCTAAGTTCTTTGCTCACATCTTACTGGTTGTGACTGTCCCTATACTTTGTCCTTTGTATAAATAAAACAGTTTTCTGCGACAGTCACTTATTTATTTTTCCACTACGCGTTTCGATACTTCACACTGTCATCTTCAGTGGAGATTTGTTTAGTTACATAGCTGGTGTTATTGAAGCGCACAGACGCGTTTTTACAGCAACAGAACAAGTGCAGCACAGGTTGTGTTGCGTCTTTTGCTAGCGATATTTGTGTCTTTAGAAAAGGCACTGTTAATTAAGAAAAAACATGAATTTCTTAAATGTACCTACAACGGACATAGGGTCGAAAGAAAGCTGCGTACGGCTACTTCCTACATGTGTTCTGCACTGTACATTATGTTTATACTGTCACTTCAGAAACATTCTTGTTTATAGCTGAAAGGTGCATTTTGTGGATCTTGGATATTCGTCACTGTACATACCAATTCAGTTTTTAAGTTACATACCTGTGATCTTACACCAGTGGTAACACTGGTTCCCGTCAGATCACCAAAGCGCTGTTGGGTTTGGGTAGCATTTGTGTGGGTGACCATCCGGGTCTGTTGAGCGTCTTTGGAAAGTGGGTTGCACTCAGCTCTTGTGAGACCATTTGAGCAGCTACCTGACAGAGAAGCTGTGGCTCCAGTCACGAAAACTGACAACGGCCAGGACACTGGTGTGCAGACCACGTATCCCCGTATACACAGCCTATCGGTTAGTAACATTGAGCCTTACGAGGTGTTTTGGGATGGAAATTTGTTTGTGTTATTATATTAAATGCTTACGTACACAAATACGTTCTTTTTTATTTTCAAAAATATCAGTGGCCTGCAAGAGTGTATGGGCATGTCAACAATTCAGTTATTATGTCAGATGGTTATATAGATACATAAACATGGTTTTCTTGTATTTCAAAAAATGCGGTGTGCTGCAAGACAATATGGATATAATTATTCAGTTAATATATTTAAGTGCTTATACAGATGGTCAGGAACAATGTGAATAGCTTGTAGGGGTGTTGGAGAGGAGATTCTGCTAAGTATTAATTTTTAAGAAAAATTTCGATGCATTCCACCGTTTTCGAGTTATTTAACACTGAAGTTAGCCAATAGGTCGTCAAGGGCGCACATTCTAGAAACAGCACGCGCTAAAATGCGGCAGTGAACGGACGCCTGTGGGTCCGTCAGTTACACTTCTTCAAATGCTCATTACCAGCTAAAGTGTACCTTTTTCGGAGTGATACATTTAAGTTAGGAAATGAAACGAAGAACACATTTGGTGACGCTGTCTCTGGAAGACTGCTTGAACCTGCGCGCCACGACCTGATTGGTTAACTTCAAAGCTAAATTATTTGGAGGTGTATCGATTTTTCTTTTTAACAATTATTTCTCAGCAGAACCTGCCTTGTAACCCGCCTCGGTGGCAGAGGTCGCAGTTCAGCCTCGAGCGAGTAGCGAGAAGGCTGTTATTAGTTCATCGCCTCTCAGCAGCCGGCCGGAGTGGCCTTGCGGTTCTAGGCGCTTCAGTTTGAAACCGCGTGACCGCTACGGTCGCAAGTTCGAATCCTGCCTCGGGCATGGATGTGTGTGATGTCCTTACGTTAGTTAGGTTTCAGTAGTTCTAAGTTCCAGGGGACTGATGACCACAGATGTTAAGTCCCATAGTGCTCAGAGCCACATGAACCTTTTTTTTTTTTTTTTCGCCTCACAACAGCTTTTTCTCAGTCTTCGAGTGTGTTGCATAGTTGTTTGGTTCGTAGCGTCTGTTACAGATTATGTCCGTCAGCAGCGGCATAGTCCACTCATAACGTCCGCATTGGTTCCAAGTGGGTTCCCAGAAAAGGTACAATCAGCTTTAGTTTCGATAAAGCTTTGCTTTCCGTACAGCCCGTATCTTTGGAGATTCATAACTGACTCGCTGATACGATTCACATATCATCTCATTAGGTTCATATTGCCAATTCTGATTCTGATTACTAAGCCTTTTTCGTAAGGTTTTCGGATCCAATACAGGGAGATAGGTTACTTTTGCGACATGGTTCTCAAGTTCCCTTTAAGCATCTTGATGGTTCTGTAGAGTCCTTCTTGATTACGCAGAACTGGATTATATCAATGTTCGAGTGTTCAGTCTCCCGCCGGAATTTGAAGACAGTTTACTTATGGAGGTGTTGCTCCCTTACGGAGATGGGAGGAGTATACGAAGAGAACGCTGGTGCACTCAACACTGGTTGCAATGTTATGGTAGTCAAACGTACGTTCATGTCACGTGTAGTGGGCTAGTGGCGACATGATTTCTCTGCAACGGAAGTGGTCACCTTGGACCTAACTGCTCATGAGGGGTATTTGTATTGAAGTTCTCATATGAATAGCGTAGAAAATCGACGTTTACTGATCTCGTTTCTGCTGCTCACGAGGTTGGTACCACCTCTTCCCTGAGTGCGATGGAACTACAAAGGACTGCCCAGTTTACTGCTCCCAACAGGACGGACCTGGAATTATTGTTGTGAAGCCGGCAGTGTCCAGAGTGCAACATAGGAGACTTGGTATGCGGGATGGTGTTGAGTCGGATACTTCTGCTCCTCACATCCCCTTCCTGAACTAACTTTGTCTCTTGATGTATCTTGTAATTCTGAGTCCTGCATTTCTGATGAGGCCGATAGTGCGAAAACAGTTACGTTTCTAATGTTTCTCCAAGTATTTCTCCCGCGGCTGAGGTAACTCCACCGGAACCACCCAAGGCCGGGGAAGTTTGTGAGCCTTCTGATGTTCCAGTGCTTCAGCAACAGCACATCGAGGCGTCCCTAAAATTACCTCTTTCCTTGATGCCACCTGTTCAGGAGACGTCGGAACCATTAGTTGTGATGCCAGTCCTCTCACTTGTCATGTGAATTACAAGTATCTCATCGTACGGAATGAGAATCTCTGGGTCCTTGTTTGTAAGCTACTTTGGTTAATGTTCGAGAACCCCCTACGTCCCCAACTGCTGATGCTGTACTGCCTCGCAGCCGTAAACAAAGCGTCCGACCTGAGCGGGCGATGGTTAGTAAAAAGAAGAAACAAAGATGCCAGAGGCGGCGGGTGGGAGCTCCCCGACTTCTGTCTTGTTACTGGACCTGACAATGGATCTTGACGCTCATTGATGTAATTCAGTGCCTCGAATTTCGTTTCTTGATGTTAACGAATGTAGGATTACACATTTCTTTCTGTAAATGTTAATAAGGTAGAATCGGTTCTGCGGCTCGCTTCGTTGCTTCAGTTTATCGACGATTCCTGTGAAGATGTAATCTTACAAGCAGTACAATTTACTCTGTTTTCACTCTCTGGTTTTTTATAGAGTGATTAATGCGGCTGTGGTTCCCGAATGTTCCAAGGGGACTGCCTTGTTTCCTAGGAAGTTTATTTATTTATTTAGCGTATGGCTATACATGCAACATTAATGCATCAAGTGTTAGACATTAAAATCTTATAACAATCATAAATATAATTTATGTTTATATTGGTCAGTTAAAAGGTTATATCGAGGTTTGAGATCCATTCTAGCGCCGATGGGGATGCCTCCAGGAAGTCGGACCAGTTCCCTGCATATGCTCGCAAGGGGCATTCACCATGGATGTGTTGGATCGTCTGTCTAGGGGCACCGCAGTCGCATTCTGGTGACATCGCTCTTCCCCATTTGTGTAGTGAATCCGCACACCTGCCATGTCCAGTACGTATTCGATTTAATGCGGACCATGTTTTCCGTGTTAGTTCCATTCCATAGATGTTGCAGTCATAGCTCTCAAACCAGGTCTGTAGTTGGTCATTTGTCTTTTGGTTCCAATCATGTGGTCATAGTTATTATTTTGAAGCTGCTCAGCTGTGCGTATGGGTGGCTTTCTTGATTTCAATCGAGTGTGTCGCAGCTGTGAGAATTCTTCTTTAATTGGTAGTCCTGGTTTTGTCTCAATTTTTCTGAATTCGTGCAGTAGGGCCGCTTTTCTACGCAGGTCCGGGCGCAGGACATTACATAGCACCGGTAGCCAGTACGTGGGCGTTGATTTAACAGTTCCAGAAATCAACCTCATTGTGTTATTTAATTGCCTGTCAATAAGTTTGGTGTGACAGCTATTAATCCAGACGGGAGCGCAGTACTCAGCCACAGAGAACACTAAGGCGATAGATGAGGTGCGTAATGTTTTTGCGTTAGCTCCCCAAATAGTACCGCTAAGTTTTTGGATGATGTTATTCCGTGTTCCAATTTTTGCAGTGGTGTTCTCCAGATGTTTTCGGTAAGAAAGAGTGCGATCCAATGTTATACCTAAGTACTTTGGAAACTTATTATGTTTGAGGTTGGTGTTTCCGAGTTTTATGTTAATAATTTCGTTTGCCATTTTGTTATTAAGATGGAATGTAGATACTTCAGTTTTGTTAGGGTTTGGCTTTAATCTCCATTTCTTGAAATAAATGTATAGTATTTCAACTTCATTATTAAGGACTTCCTCTGTATTGAAGAGATACTTGTCTCTGGTAGCCAGTGCTATGTCATCCGCATAGCAAAATTTTCTTGACTTTGTGTTTGGGAGATCTGCTATATAGAGGTTAAACAGAAGAGGGGCCAATACGGAGCCTTGCGGAAGCCCGTTGTTAATAAGTTTTGTTTTGCTTGTCTTTCCGTTTAGGGTGACCTGGAAGGTTCTGTTACTCAGCATATTATGTATTAAGGATGTTAGAATCTGGCAAGGAATCACTCTTAAGAGTTTGTAAATTATTCCATCTCTCCAAACAGTATCATATTCAGATGTTAAGTCTAGAAATACAGCACTTGTTTTCAATTTCTGTTGAAAGCCAGCCTGTATGTAGGATGTTAATGCCAGAACTTGGTCACAGCAACTACGGCCAGGTCTGAAGCCTGCCTGTTCTATAGGTAAGTTCCCCATAGTAATGCCGCTAATTCGATTATGGACAAGTCGTTCGAGAAGTTTGTATGTACAGCTAAGAAGTGCTATTGGTCTGTAGCTTAGCGGTTGGTCTGCTGGTTTCCCTGGTTTCAGCAAAGCTATTATTCTTGCCTTTTTGAATTCTCTAGGGAGATGGTTTGTAGTCAAAATGTTCGAAAAGAAATTTGCCAGCCATTTGACTACGTTCTTTCCAGCGTAGGTTAGAAATTCTGGATGTATGTTGTCAAAACCTGGGGCTTTGCCCGGTTTCATATCCTTGAGGGCAGTAATGACATCATCCTCAGTGAATGGTCTGGAAAGCTATGATATATTTGGAGTATTCCTTTTTAGTGTTCTGAGTTCGCGCTTAATCATCCTGGTATGTGGTTTGCCTCTCGGAGCTCTTGACATTTCGACAATGTTATTTGCAATTTTCTCTGGTGTTATGGTTGGAAGTGTAACCCATTGAAGGGATCGAAGTTCTCAAATAATGATCGAGGAATAGGATGTAATTTTCTTCACCTAACCTTGATTCTTCTTTATGCACCGTCCGGTACAGGATGCACTTTAGACTGTTCCCGATTTTATAAGGAAGAGGTGGTTTATCTGCTGTGGAAGAGTTCACAGAATATTTTCAGAGGTGGTGATTTTAACTGTGTGTTGCTTCCCGTGTGTTGCCACATTCAGTTCATTCCTTGAAGCTGCAAGATGTTTGGGTCCGTAAATATCGGACTCTTGTCAAATACACCTATTTTACTGCTACTTCTAGCAGTAGGTTTAACAGATTTTATTCATCTGATAGGATGAGTGATAAGATTTTGGCTGTCGATGTCATCCCCGCCAGGATCTCTGACCACTGTGCAGATACTGTTACTTTGAATCGTACACGACAGTCGGTGTAATTGTTTCTACCGCCCTGGATATGGCACACGTGGAGGATACGTCTCTCGGTGAGGTGATCCCAAAGTGTGTAGGAGCGCACTTTATGTTTAAATGCGCGACCCGCCTGTATTTTGGAATGGTGTGTTCAACTGGCAAAGCCAAGGCCCATGCAAAGGTTGATACGATTCTGCGATGATAAAACGCGGGAATTTCAAAGGACGAAAGAGTTTTACTGCCCTTTCTTACTTCTGCAGAAACCAGATGGCAGTTATAAGAGTCGAGGGGCATGAAAGGGAAGCTGTGGTTGGGAAGGGAGTGAGACAGGGTTGTAGCCTCTCCCCGATGTTATTCAATATGCTTATTTGTAACCTCCCCCTCACTTATCGACCTTAATGACAGTGAAAAATTAAACCGCGTGTACCTAATGGAAATTTGGGAAAAGCAATCGTCACCGAGGTTAATTTGCCGGTAAAGAGGGAGGAAAGGGTTACATCTAAATGAAAGGAAAAATGCAAATGAAACTGGTGGAAATTAATTTTGAAAAGGGGTAAAGTTAATAAAGAAAGTAAATGTGCGGCCGTTACGTTAACAATCAACTAGCGGTAATTAGATATTTGAGATTTGGGGGAAATTACGGTCGCCAGTCCTAAGGACAATTACTATAGTAACTGAAAAAGAAAGATTATTACACATATAATTAGCACTAGAAGCGTGGCAACTGAAGGTTGACAAGTGTAGTGTGAAAACTGAAAGTTTGTCAGAAGTAATAAATTTCGCTACACTTAATTTAGCAAAAGAATTAATAAAACCGGAAAATCGAAAGTTAATTTAGTGACTGAAGTTAATAGTGAGCTTTCTTTCTGAAGCACATCGAAATTCAGTAAAATACGGTTAGTCTTGGACTACCTCAACAATCATTTCAAAAGCTACTTGAATCTACGCAATTTAGAAATAAGAGATTTAACTTTGAACTTGAATTAAATGATTCTGAACAATTAACAATAGTAAAACTTAGTACGTACCAAGCTGAGCTGCAGTCACAGGTAAGCTAAAATATGGTAACAAAACTAGCACTCTTAATTTGTGCTTGTGTAATCTAAGTATTGTAGCCAGCTATGAATACTTTAACTGAAATTAAAGCAGTGAAATGGAATTATGCTGGCGTTTGAATTTCAACGACACTCGGGTTCATTTCGGAAAAGGAAGGGACCCTGCTTGGTAATGCAATTGGGACAATGAGCAACAAAGGTTCATGCTAAGTAGCTGTAATTTTGTGATGCAACAATTTTAAAAGTTTGAAAAGCTGAGGTCTGCCATACAGTTCTGAAACTTTACGTGCTTCCAGTCTTCCTTGTTGGTTGATTGAAGGTTTGAAGTCGTCGATCGAGGAGGTGGCGGCAGTCACTCATTGTCGGCCGTCGCTGTTGCAGAAGCTGGATGCTTGTGCGCCTTCCTCTCGACACGGTCACCAGGCGAAACGGGCTCTTGATGTGCGCCAGCTAATGCTTCCCGTCCGCGACACCATGTCAGAAATTATCATCGCAAGTCGAGCGCAATTACATACTGCCAAACCCCGAAAGCGCGGCAACTCGCGGGAGCTTCACACAACACACCTGCTCCACTCGCTACTCCCGCCAGACTCCCCCATGCTCTGCCCGCGCTCCACGCGGCAGAGTTAACACTACCAAAGATCCTAAACACTTTGGTTCTCCACACGACCTATCGATGTATTCGTTCGATAGCATAGTTTTCCCTAGGCCAGACCCAGCGTAAAAATACAAATAATCTTTACACAACAAACCAATTATACATCGACATAAATGCATATATATATACAAATAGTAAAACAATTATAATATAAAAAGACACAGAAAGGTCATATATTCAGGTAACAAAATAAGGAAAAAGAATTATAGTACAACAGATGGAAATACGAGGATATGCATTTCCGGCGTTACATATTGAGCAAGCAGTAAAGGAAACAAAAGAAAAATTCGGAGTAGGAATTAAAATCACGGAGAAGAGATAAAAGCTTTCAGGTTCGGCGATGACACTGTAATTCTGTCAGAGACAGTAAAGGACCTGGAGGAGCAGTTGAACGGAATGGACAGTGTCTTGGAAGGAGGATATAAGATGAATATCAACAAAAGCAAAACGAGTATAATGGAATGTAGTCGAATTACGTCGGGTGATGCTGAGGCAATTAGATTTGGAAACGAGACACTTAAAGTAGTAAAGGAGTTTTACTATTTGGGGAGCAAAATAACTGATGATGGTCGAAGTAGAGAGGATATAAAATGTAGACTGGCAATGGCAAGGAAAGCGTTTCTGAAGAAGACAAATTTGTTAAGATCGAGTATATATTTAAGTGTCAGGAAGTGGTTTCTGAAAGTATTTGTATGGAGTGTAGCCATGTATGGAAGTGAAACCTGGACGATAAATAGTTTGGACAAGAAGAGAATAGAAGCTTTCGAAATGTGGTGCTACAGAAGAATGCTGAAGATTAGATGGGTAGATCACATAACTAATGAGGAGGTATTGAATAGAATTAGGGAGTAGAGGAGCCTGTGCCACAACTTGACGAGAAGAAGGGACCGGTTGGTAGGACATGTTCTGAGCCATCAAGGGATCACAAATTTAGCATTGGAGGGCACCTTGGATGGTAAAAATCGTAGAGGGAGACCAAGAGATGAATACACTAAACAGTTTCAGAAGGATGTAGGTTGCAGTAGGTACTGGGAGTTGAGGAAGCTTGCACAGGATAGAGTAGCATGGAGAGTTGCATCAAACCAGTTTCAGGACTGAAGAGAACAACAACAACTCCTCTTACGTGACCTTCATGAAAGCGCGCATCAGGCTCCGCTACAGATTGCAGCCGTCAGACGTGTAAAGGCGCAATTGTTACAGTTGAAGCAGCATCAAATGGAAGGGTTAAATATGCGATTTAAGCCACGTTCCACGGTAGCAGATGAAATGACTTCTCTATATCATCCCATTGGGCATCAGATCTGCCGTCGACGTGCGTATATCACATCTCTCGAGATAGACGACGGTAATATTGTGACGGTACAAAAGGATATATTACGTTCTACATGAATTATATGACGGAATGTATGAGGTATCCGTTCCTGTCGATACGTCAGCCGATTTGTTTGTTGAGGCTCTGGATATTAGACTTAAACCTGATCAGAATGCTGCGGTTTTGAGAGCTTTTCAGAGTGGAGACGGGTATAACCCTGTCGTCAGAAAGCCTTCTCGCAAATCGCAAGGACAGTCTACCTAAGGAGTTTTACAGTTGTTTTTGGCTTTTGTCGGATACTACTTTTACATTGCTTTTGAATGAATTGTTGAGAGGAGGGTGTCTGCTCGAGTCGTTGAAAGTTGGCAAAATTTTGTTAATTCCTAAAAGTTATGGTCAGGCAGCAACCGATAAATTTCGCCTGATTACCTTATTCTGATTATAAGACTGTGGCGAGGGCGGTGAATACCCGGCTGTTTGCGTTGCGGGGGAAAGTTGGTGCCGACCACCAAAGTTGTATTCCTGGTCGTACCACACTGACGCAGGTAGCAGAATGTCACAGTGTCGCACTGGTGGCCGCTCTTACTTCTCTTCCTGATGCTCTGGCATTGTTCGATTTTGACAACGCTTTCGACCGGGTCAGCCATGTGTAACGTCCCCTTAGAAAAATTTATGAATTACCGTGCTGGTAAACCCCTTACGTTATTTCATTTTCAAACAAGTGAGCAGAACTGAAGGTACTCAGATATTTCTCTCTCTAGTTATTCTGACACACAATATCATTAGCGCAACGCAATCTGACTGTCAATAATCCCTACAAAAGAATGGCCTTGACTAACAATAACCTATACCTTTCATGAATCACTTACCTCACAAAAATCTTCGTTACTCGAACTACTGCAATACAGCGTGCGCCAATACTGCCACCTGAATAAAAGATTCAAACTACTGAAGGCACTAACTACTGATAGGCATAGTTAGCAAATGAAAGATTTTGATGGAGAACAAACAATGTATTTACCTTAATAATGTTCAAAAGTCATCATATATATAACGGTTCATGATATCCAATATTACAAATTTACTCTTTCTGATGGACACACGTCCAGATCGTCCGCTCTCAAAATTCTGTCATCTCGCTCCCCACATCCACCACTGCTGGCAGCTCACCTCCAACTGCGCAACGCAACGTGTTGTTCACATCCAATTGCCCAACACTACAATAGCAAATATTCCAAAAATGCCAGCCAGCCACAGACTGCACACAGCACAGTCAGTGATTTTCATACAGAGCGCTACCTGGCGTTACCAACATAAAAACCTAAACAGCCTACTTACACATGTCTTCCTGTCGCTGGTACTGGAAGCCGTTGGGATCACAGTTGACGTGCACAGTATCTTGTATAATTTGTTGAGGGGTATTCAAGCTTCGCTGGCTCTCAATGGCCAACTGACACCCTCTATTACCATCCGTACAGGTTCTCCACAGGGAAGTTCGCTTTGACTGTCATTGTTTCACTGATTGATTAATTGAGGGTGGGGGAGATGGGGGGGGAGGGGGGGGGGAGTTATGGGACTAAACGGTGAGGTCATCAGCCCAGCGATCCCGCAGTTACTCGCGGAGGAGAGAGAGTCAGAGGAGTCATACTATAAAACGAGAAGTTAAGACGCACTCAGTAGGGCATGAAAGGGTAGACCAATATAAATACTGGAAAAACAGAGGGGGTCTTTTCATGGGACAGTCGTCATGGGTCCCATACCGAGAAAACATGAAGAGAGGCCCCAACCACAACCACCCTTCTCCTGCTCCAGGACTAAAGCAAAACCTTATAATTGGAAACAAAAACCACTGTCACGAAGGAAACCGAGGACCATTTCAACCATCCAGGAATCATCTGCCAATATTAAAATTAAGGAATCTGGTCGACTATACTATGTATGAAGGGCCAAAAGAAGGGGACATTCTTCCAATACGTGGTCACAGTCTACCCCTTGTTTGTTATGGTGATTATTTTTCATGTGAGAAGTACAGGGTGTTTCAAAAATGACCGGTATATTTGAAACGGCAATACAAACTAAACGAGCAGCGATAGAAATACACCGTTTGTTGCAATATGCGTGGGACAACAGTACATTTTCAGGCGAACAAACTTTCGAAATTACAGTAGTTACAATTTTCAACAACAGATGGCGCTGCGGTCTGGGAAACTCTATAGTACGATATTTTCCACATATCCACCATGCGTAGCAATAATATGGCGTAGTCTCTGAATGAAATTACCCGAAACCTTTGACAACGTGTCTGGCGGAATGGCTTCACATGCAGATGAGATGTACTGCTTCAGCTGTTCAATTGTTTCTGGATTCTGGCGGTACACCTGGTCTTTCAAGTGTCCCCACAGAAAGAAGTCACAGGGGTTCATGTCTGGCGAATAGGGAGGCCAATCCACGCCGCCTCCTGTATGTTTCGGATAGCCCAAAGCAATCACACGATCATCGAAATATTCATTCAGGAAATTAAAGACGTCGGCCGTGCGTTGTGGGCGGGCACCATCTTGCATAAACCACGAGGTGTTCGCAGTGTCGTCTAAGGCAGTTTGTACCGCCACAAATTCACGAAGAATGTCCAGATAGTGTGATGCAGTAATCGTTTCGGATCTGAAAAATGGGCCAAAGATTCCTCTGGAAGAAATGGCGGCCCAGACCAGTACTTTTTGAGGATGCAGGGACAATGGGACTGCAACATGGGGCTTTTCGGTTCCCCATATGCGCCAGTTCTGTTTATTGACGAAGCCGTCCAGGTAAAAATAAGCTTCGTCAGTAAACCAAATGCTGTCCACATGCATATCGCCGTCATCAATCCTGTGCACTATATCGTTAGCGAATGTCTCTCGTGCAGCAATGGTAGCGGCGCTGAGGGGTTGCCGCGTTTGAATTTTGTATGGATAGAGGTGTAAACTCTGGCGCATGAGACGATACGTGGACGTTGGCGTCATTTGGACCGCAGCTGCAACACGGCGAACGGAAACCCGAGGCCGCTGTTGGATCACCTGCTGCAATAGCTGCGCGTTGCCCTCTGTGGTTGCCGTACGCGGTCGCCCTACCTTTCCAGCACGTTCATCCGTCACGTTCCCAGTCCGTTGAAATTTTTCAAACAGATCCTTTATTGTATCGCTTTTCGGTCCTTTGGTTACGTTAAACCTCCGTTGAAAACTTCGTCTTGTTGCAACAACACTGTGTTCTAGGCGGTGGAATTCCAACACGAGAAAAATCCTCTGTTCTAAGGAATAAACTATGTTGTCTACAGCACACTTGCACGTTGTGAACAGCACACGCTTACAGCAGAAAGACGACGTACAGAATGGCGCACCCACAGACTGCGTTGTCGTCTATATCTTTCACATCACTTGCAGCTCCACCTGTTGTTGAAAATTGTAACTACTGTAATTTCGAAAGTTTGTCCGCCTGAAAATGTACTGTTGTCCCAAGCATATTGCAACAAACGGTGTATTTCTATCGCTGCTCGTTTAGTTTTTATTGCCGTTTCAAATATACCGGTCATTTTTGAAACACCCTGTATCTCCCTTTAATATAAGCAGACGCAGTGCTCCGTGGTTCCCATTTCTACCGCTATGTGTCTAATTCTCTCAATTAGGCCCGATAAATTGAGATATGTGTAATCAAACCCGCTAGAAAAGATAGTATTCTAATTTAAAAATGAAGCAACGGATAACGCAACATCGGTGAATGGCCATGGAACAATACGTGCACATTACGGACTGTAAGACTTTCTTTTTTTTTTTTTTTTTTTGATACTATGAATTCAGTTAGTCGCATGAAGTGCATAATGCATACAATGGATACGCCTGGATTGAAAATTCATAGAATATAGTCATTATCTCAGTGGTATGGATGAATGATACTAAATAACGCTAAGAGAGAATTTTAATTATCATTCTGATTTATTTCGATAATATTTAAGAAAACTATTACTCTCTCTGACAAAACATACATGAAATCTATTATACGACGGCAGTTCAATAAGTAATGCAACACATTTTTTTTTCTGAAACAGAGAATTTAAGAGAACTACCACTCTCAGTGACAAAACCTTCATGAAGCACTCACTATCTCTTGCATCTCTTGCATCTCGTCATACCGGAAACATAGACAACACTTCGTCCCCAGTTACATCTACTAATGATTAAAATGGGTAAAAATGAATGTTACTGAATGGTGGCGTCTTAACACCATTTAGTTATTGTCACACCTATTTAACGCGCAGCGTAGGGAAGGATATTACCTTTCACTCTCTCAAACATTACTTGTGTTACTACACATGCAGTACCATGCGGATCAGTTCATGTTGAAACCGCGTATTATGCAACCGCAATGCAACGTGAGCAAACCAGCCCAGGCTTCATGACTCCACATTATTCGAGCTATGATTAACGAAAGGCTAATCCAGTGACTACCGTTATGAATGCTGGCAACACGTGGCCAATTTCGATAACAAAGAAACGAGTAAAATAAATCGTTGAATCATGGAAAATTTATATTACTTGTATCCGGAAGTAAACTATGCAACAAATGAAACATTAATGAACCTATCTGCTGTTGCATATTCCATGCATAATTACGTTTATCCATCCACATACATAATGGGATCATAGGATGAGAGAGGAGGTGTGACACCAACAGCAGAAAAAATATACACGGAAGCGTTCTGGAATCCAGAGGTTAATTAGCTAGACGAAACATTGAAAGGTCGCTCTCGGCGGAAAATGAATTATTAAATGAAGCGTAAACCTGTGACGTTCCAGTGGGACACCGTCAGTCTGGCTCCACAACCACATTGTGGAGTTGGTTCGTTACACAACAGAAAATAATGGATGAGCCTGGTATGACCAATGCATAAGACAGTGGACTTCTTCCGAGAGCGAAAGAAGAGCGCCGAACCGCAGTAGTCTCCTTCATCGTGCGGAGTTTATTACTGAGAGCAGTAGTGCACCAGATGTCCTTCCATTTTTGGGCATAGAGAGGTCTGACGTAGATCATCGTATCTGCTGCAGGAATGAAAGGGAATGGGGGTAAGTATCTTCTTCTCTAGCCGAACAGTGAGCCATTTCATTCCCTGGGATGCCTACATGGCATAGGACCCAGAGAACGACAACTGAGTAGGGGTGACACAGCCAAAGGCAGAGAGAAGGGCGACGTGAGTAGCATCGGTCGATAGCTCGCAGGTTGCTCATTGAGTTGGTACATACTAAAACACTCTGGAGGGAGGCACAAAATGGAGGGCCCATTAATGACTAGAAGCTCTGCTGTGAACACACTAGATAGTCTCGGCAGTAAATGGTACTCTAAGCCAGTTGGAGATGTTAAGGAGTATCCTGCCTTATTTATCGTCTTAGACCCATCATTGTAGAAGATCTTAGCATCTGAAACTCTACAAGGATGTGACGTAAAAGGCGCTGGAAGACCATAGGGGCCAAAGAGACCTTGGAGGCACCACATGGGGCGCTTACCAGTGAATGGAGATGGAGAGCCATATAAGAGGAAGTGAGACACATTCCAACTGGCAATCCCACTCATGAGTGGTTATCAGGAGGTAGGCATCCCTCGTTGGCAAAGAGGACAGCGTATCTGGGATGGTCAGGGAATCGGTGAACGGTTATTGCATAACAAACCCGAGTTGGCTCCATTGTATTTGTAGAGGGAGAATCCCCACTTCTGGGAGAAAACTGTCAACAGGACTAGTGCGAAAGGCACCAATAGCCATATGCACCCCTCCAGTGGTGGACAGGATCAAGTATTTTCAGAGTGGAAAGAGCTGCTGAGCCATAAACCTGACAACCATAATTTACTCTGGACAAGAACAGAGCACAATGAAGCTGAAGAAGAGTAGCACAGTCTGCACACCAAGATATGTGGACCAGGAGATGGAGAGCATTAAGCTTCCACAACCACATAGTCTTCAGGTGGAGAATATGGAGCAGCTATATCAGTTTTTTATCAAAACTAAGGCCCAAGAAACGGGACTGTGCTACAACATTTAGGGGATGGTCGCCTAAATAAAGCTCTGGATCGGGATATACTGTGGGTCAACAACAAAAATGTGTAACCCTCTTTTTGCAGGAAGAAAACTGGAAGCCATGGGAGACAGACCACCAGAGGCCTGTCGGATGGGGTCTTGGAGCTGGGACTCAGCAGATGCTACCGAGTGGGAGCTTCACCAGAAGCAAAAATCGTCGACTTTCAATGCCAGGGTAACCATAGGACCAACAGAGGTTACATGCCCATTGATGGCTATGAGTGTAACATAGAACCCTGTAGGATACCGTTCTCCTGAATCCGAGGGGAGCTGAGTGAAATATCAACTCCAACCCAGAAGAGCCAGTGTGATAAAAACTTGCGGATAGAAATCGGAAGGAGGCAGCGAAAGCCCCTGTCATGGAGGGTAGCTAAAAAGTGATGGTGCCAAACAGTGTCGTATGCGTTATGTAGATCAAAAAAGACCGCAACAAGATGCCGGTTTCCAATCTGAGAAGATGGTCTGTTGGAGATCGTCCTTCCCATTAGCATACTGATACGGGGACAATAGGTCCCAGGATTCGAGTAACCAACATAATCGGAAGCTACCCATCCTCTCAGGCAGTTTTCAAAGTACGTTCGTCAGGCTAATCAGCGGTAGCTGTAGGGACAGTGGGTCCTTCTTGGCTTAAGGATGTGGATAATTATACTGTCTCGCTATTGTGAGAGGAAGACGCCCGTGAGCCAAATGCAGTTGAAGGACCCTGAGTAGATGTTGCCTCTGCAAAACGTCCAAGTGTTGGCTCATCTGGTTGTGGATGGAATCCAGGCCCGGGGCCGTGTCATGTGAAGAGGTAAGACACTGCAAGAACTCCCATCCAGTGAAGGGTTCATTATAGGGTTAAGCTTGGTGGGGGGTTGAAACAGAGGGGGGTCTGTTCAACAACGCGTCTCTGCTGGAGAAAGGTTACAAGATAGGAAGAGGACGCCGATGCTGTCGCAAAGTGTGTCGTGAGGTGTCCTGCAAGAACCAATGGATCAGTACACATCGTCCTTGGAGGATAACGCCCTGAACAGCTGACTGTCGCTATCGGCCAGAAGACTGTGGAGCTTGGGCAAAACCTGAGATGAAAGAGGCGTATTCCCCAGCGAGAAAACATAGCGCTCCCAGCTTTCTTTTTTACTCTGCTTCATAAAGTAACGAGCCTTAGCATGGAGACGCTTAAAAGCGAGGAGGTTGGTCTGTGAAGGGTGTCGTTTAAATCGCTGCAGCGCCCGTCGGCGCTCATGGAAAGCGACTGTGACGACCTTGGTCCACCACGGTACTGGTCGACGGCGAGAGGGACCTGTGGATAGGGAGACAGCAGTGCCAGCAGCATGAAGAATAGTGGCAAAGACGCCCTGCATGATCACATCACTGCAATTCAAGAGAGTTGTCGAAGTGTGTATGAGAAGTATACAAACGCCAATTGGCCCTGCAGGCGTGACGGCGACAGGGTAACGATAGACTGGAAAGTGCTCAGTGTCACAGAGATCATCATGGGGTGACGAACACAGGAAAGCCATGAGAGCAGGGGAAGATATCGTGATATCGATAGCAGTTTAGGTGCCATGAGCAGTGCTGAAGTGAGTAGGACAACCATCATAGAGGATACACAAAGACTGTAATGAGTCGGCCTGTTAGAAGACCGCTACCTGAAGAAGTGGCACCCCTCCCCCTCCCCGAGGGGGTGGTGTGCATTGAAATCCCCGAGGAAGATATATTAAGATAGACAGTTCAACATAAGAACTGGTCTAGCTGTAGAAATTGCAAATGGTGGTTGCCAGAGCCATTTGCACTCTAACCACTATTTGCTTCATGGTTGGTATGAAGGGGAATCCAGTCACTAATGACCCTGGCGCGAACCAACGTGTGGATCCCTCCAGACACTATGCTGGGGCTGGCATTGTTCCGACAGAACGCCTGACAACCACAAAACGTTAGAGGGTGGTCACTATGTAAGTGCATTTCTTGGAGAGCAAGACATAATGCAGAATAGGAGGGAAAAAGGCATTGTATTTCTGGTAGGTGACGATAATATCCGTTGTAATTCCACTGGATTATATTGTGATGAGAGTCCAGGTTAGACATAAAGAAGCCAAGGTGATGTCAAGTCATTCGATCAATGGTCGTGACCGAGGAGGATGGTGTTTCATCCATAAAAACTGGGTCTGATTCAGAATGAGGAGGAGGGGGTGAAGTCCTCCAGGAAGTCTCATCATTTGCCTTTTGCTGCTTCATCTCTTCTCTTGGAGGGAGGGAGGGAGGGAGGGAGGGAGGAGGAATTATCAGTAAGGGAATATGGGACAGCAATGTTGGGATAAGATAGAGATCAAGCAGCTTTGGGACCCTCGGAGTGTGGATCTCTCAAACGACCCCAGGTTGTAGGCTTCCTACCCTGAGAATGCCAGGGAGGAGTGTTCCAAGAGGGAGCACCATCCCTAGCAAGAGCCAGAGAAGAAGATGTTTTCCCTGACTGAGGAGGAGGAGAAGGAGGAGGAGGAGGAGGACAAGGAGGAGAAGGAGCAGTTCCTGGAGGGGAAGGGATGGCAGCTGCCGATGGTGAGGAAACGGAAGTGGGGGCATGATGGGGATAAGAGGGATGGGTGAGGAGGGGAAGACGTAATTAAGGCAAAGGTAGAGAAGAGATTTACAGAGTGAAGTCCTTCAGTCTACTTCCAGGCCTCAAAGAAGCTGAATCGGTCAAGGATCTGTATTCTTTTGCATACATTGAACACTCTGGTGAGTGAGAAGAATGGCGACCAGAGCCGTTTACACAGTTAGGCAGTGGTGTGCCAGGGGTCCCCACATGAAGAGGGTGGCCACAGTCACCACAGATGGGAATGGCATGACATCACGAGGACATGTTGCCAAACTTGAGGCAATGGAAGCAACGCATGGGAGGTGAAATGTACAGTTTCACTTCGCATCTCTACACCATTACCTTGATCTTCTTGGGCAGGGTATCCCACCCAAATGACAGGATGAAAGCACCAGTGTCTACAAGATGATCCTTAGGGGCTCTCTGGACACGCCAGATGAAACGAACGCCACTTTGTTCCAGATTAACCCTAAGTTCATCATCGAACTGGAATAGAGGCTCCCTGTGTAAAATTACACCCTGTGTCATATTGAGTAACTGAGGAGCGAAAGCCATGGGGATGTGTTGCAGAGGGAGGCCAACAGACTGGCATAAGTTGTCTTTGTGAGGAGAGAGCCAGATCTCATCTTGCTTAACGACTCAACTTCACCAAGTCTGTGGCTCATGGTCTAGTGGCTAGCATTGCAACCTTTGGATCACAGGGTCCCGGGTTCGTTTCCCAGCCAGGTTTGAGATTGTTACTAGACTGGACTGTGTACAGATTGGGAATTTGTATGGGTGCTGATGACTGCGCAGTTGAGAGCCCCACAAATCAAACGTCATCATCATCATCAGAATCATCAACTTCACCGAACTTGTTCACAATATGTTCCACAAAGAAAAGTGAGTGGCAGAAGTCTCCCCTTACAGACGAGGAACCATGGAAAGGTATTTGCCCCGATTTGGTGGGCCTGGCCCTCCCCCCACAGCGTAAATTAGGAGGGTAAGGCCGGGAAGGCAGAAACAGGAACTGAGAGAGAACTATGTCGAGGAAGAAACGCGGCCATAGTAGAGCGACAAAAGAATTTAACATGTTTCACGTGCCGAAAGTCCGTCCTGGTACCACCCACTCCGAACAGGGGTTTGACTCATGGGCGCCACCCAACCACAGCTAAAGCTGCCTGGCAGGATGGTCGTTGCTGGGAGTTCCGATGCCCCATAAAGATGTGCAACCACTCCCAGGGTTGCACAAGTCGTTCACAGTGGAGATACCGGTAGCGTGATTCCTGTTGTGTCAGGGGACTCAGCAAGATGTGTACATAACAGCCACACCAGGTGGACTGACTACCGATCTGGTGACCCTGCAAGGAGGCGAGAGGACTCTGTTGGGAAGGAGAAGGAGGGAAAGGGGAAAGGGAGAGGAGGAGGAGGTTCTAGGAACCTACGCTACAGATTTCAGATATGGAGGCCAAACCCTTGAGTGGGACCAAAGAAACGAAAAGCCAAAAAAGAGAAGGGAAAAGCAACCAACTGAAAGCGCAAGATGAAGCAAACTCAGGAGGATATCCATGCCAACATAAAGAAGAACACCAAGAGAGGGAAAGGAAAGGGCAAAGATGAAAGTACAAGGGCAGGGAAGAAGAAAGGGGAAGGTAAAGCAGCCCGCAAAAGGTTCCGGGACCCTTGCGTGTCATACACATACCGCAAAAGAACTGTGGGCCCCCTGGAGGGGTCATTGTATTTTTATTACTTGGACCCCTTCTTCGAAGAATCATCGCTCAGTTACAAGGATGGACACTCTTTGGTGAGACGATCTTGGTGCGTGCATTCGCAGATGATGTGATGGTGTTTCTCCGTTCTCCCGCTGAGATTCCATTGCGCAAACGATGATTGGTGAAATTCCGGATTTTAATAATGCTTTCGTTTCATGGGCGTTCTCCACTCCAAATGGTTATGGAGAAGATACATGGAACCCTCCTGAACATGACTGGCGTTCCCTTAACCTGCTTCAGAAAGCTCCCATTCTAGGTATCTACGTCTTGTGCAAAGCATATTACAACGGTATGACCTTTCCCCTTTTCGCGATGATGGACTGGAAACAAAAACAGTTGTCTACTCGTTTGCTATGGAAGTATCACATTTTTCGATTACTGTATGAAATGGTTGCGCTTGTTTGCTCTCTCGCAGGTTTGGAACTTTCCGATACTCGGAGTCAAGCGTCTGTTATTTGTTCGGCACATTGTGCTGTCTATCTCTCACGCAATCCACACATTCACGTCTGGATTATATTGCTGTTGAGGCCGGGCAGTGTTGATCCACCTGCCGATATAGGTCTAGCGAATTTGCATTTAAAACATTTCCGTGAATTTCATATTCCTAGGCTGAAATTCTCATTATCACATTTCTGTTAACTCACGATAGAGGACAGACTATACGGAACCTGTTGAGTGGGCATCACCGCAGTCTTCTTGGTGTGCTTTCATCTGTGGCATCTTCGTCGAATCACATGGTACACAATCTATTATCCACCAATGAGTGCCTATTTCCTATTGGACTTAGTGTCACCGGTCGGTGTAGTCGCTATCCCGGTATAGACACGCTGCAACGTAGATTTGCCAGTCATTGTCACGGAGCGAGCTGGCCCTCGCTTAAAAATCAACTAGCGTTTCTAAGTCGATCCGCTGAGATTGCCTTTTCGGCTGATATCCCACTGCGTCCAGAAAATTAAATACCATTACATGGTTGATAAAGCTGTACTTCATTACACTGTAGATGAAAGGAGTGTTATGAACCCATCCGCCTTCCACCAACATAGAGCCACTACATATTTAAAGTGTTTGTGCCCGCTGTGGTATCGCGACCTATTCGCCAGTTCGTTCAAACCTGTATTTCGTCGTAAGGGTGTGGGTTGAGTTGACCGGTTCTTGTGGTATTCTCGTCATGTTCCCGTTCAGGAGTGTTGTCAGGAAGTTTATTTGTCCTCCTTTTCTTCTTTAATTAATAAAAAGAAAATGAAGAAAAAAATTGCAGGCAATGACTGGAAAAGACTTTCTTTCGTAAGTGGCGGGACTTCCTTTTGTAAGTGGCGGAAGTCATATAAGATGGCCTGAAATTGACTGTGTCGGCTCCATCCTGCCGTTACAAGCATCGATAATTGACGTTTGTACGGTCGCGCTCGATCCGAAGGTAAGCCGGTTCGAATCACGGCGGTGAAAAAAATTTTCACTGGCAGTATTTGGCTGGCAAAGGGGGGCAGGTGGTGATGTAAAGTTACTGATCACTAGACCTTGCGCCGAGGTCCCCAATTAAATTTCGAACCTGTCCGCAGTGTTTCTGAAGTGAGCTCATGTGATACTGCTGACGGTGGTCCGTGAGTGGGATGGGAGGTTAAGCTCGGCCCGCTTGGTGCTGTCTGGAGAAGTAGGCTACATGCCAGCCCCAGGTTCCATCCTCTCCCTTCTCTCATCATCATATAACGCAAAACATTACACCACACAAACACAATACGTACATGTAGTATTACAAATATTGCAAGGGAACATATTGCAAATGAATAAAGAAGAGAACCTCCCCTGCAACACCACTGCAAATTTTTCATAATTTTCCTGACGACCCTATACACAAAACAAATAACAGAAAGTCATATTTGTGTATTGTAGGCCGAACTTATTGAGAAATTAATGTAAGAATGAATGTGAGGTCGTCGTGCGGGATTAGCCGAACGGTCTCAGGCGCTGCAGTCATGGACTGTGCGGCTGCTCCCGGCGGAGGTTCGAGTCCTCCCTCGGTCACGGGTGTGTGTGTGTGTTTGTCCTTAGGATAATTTAGATTAAGTAGTGTGTAAGCTTAGGGACTGATGACCTTAGCAGTTAAGTCCCATAAGATTTCACACACAGTTTTGAGTCTGCAGTCGCCTCCCAGATAAAAGATACAGGTCAACCATTTGACAGTGTACTAAGCAACAAGATATCTCTTTGTGAAGAACTGGAAATCTGTATCTGCAGGAACAGACTTTGACGAAGTCGAGTCAATGACAGCAGTGAACGAGGCTCAACCAACCTTTTTAAAAGGCGTTGAGACAGCTCTTAAAAATATTTTTATAATTTACAATATCAATGCACAGCATTTTATGTCACCTCTTCCATTCATTTCCCAATAAGTTCAACTTACGATACATATATAATATCTGGTGTAATCCTTTTTAGACATAAGCACTTATATATAAAAACTGAATTGTGCACGTCTCAAATGGTTCAAATGGCTCTGAGCACTATGGGACTTAACATCTGAGGTCATCAGTCCCCTAGAACTTAGAACTACTTAAACCTAACTAGTAAGGACATCACACGCATCCATGCCCGAGGCAGGATTCGAACCTGCGACCGTAGCGGTCACGCGGTTCCAGACTGAAGCGCCTAGAACCGCACGGCCACACCGGCCGGCGTCCACGTCTCCGTAGTCTGTAACAGTACATAAGAAAAACACATGCAAGTATACAACCATTTAATATAATGAGTGAATTGTGATGTATAGCAACGAATAGCAAAGATGCAGCAAATGAACCTTTCAATATTATCTTTGAACTTAATGTAAGCAATAAAATCTCTGACATGTGCAACATCTTTGTTGTCACTTTGAACGTAATGTACATGCAGCAAGTTGCAGTATGCAGAGACAGACTTGTACAGTCATTCTGATGACTGATCAAATTAACAAGTGCTCTTCATTGTCAGTGTCCCACAGTACTAGAGAATGCTAAATTCGGAAATACAAGAGACATTGTTTACGTAGAAAGGTACTAAGCGATATTTCTTACGCTTGAATGGCAGTACTTGATATAAATATTTAAGTAGCAACGTTTTGGTGGTGGAGTCCAAGTATCATGGCCCTCCAGGTTGAACCGTAATGAAATGTCACGGTTGGTTCTCTGCGTTTCCTCCTAGTCTGTAGCGCGTTCCTTTTGAGATTCCCGCTTCGCGCTCTGCTGTTTCCTTACCCTAGCCAGAGGGCGCTGTGGCGTTGCTGCGGCCGGTTGCCTGCCGTGTTTGCGGGAGAGCGTCGGTCTGGAGGAGAGACTCTAATTGCGGACGTCTGGGAGCGTACGGGAGAGGCCACGCCGTTTTGTCGATGTTTAGCGTGACTCGTGTCACGCCATGATAGCCATGATAGCAGCCAATGTTACTGTCTTGGTCGCAGGTGGATCCAAGGGGATGAGGTCTGGTTGTCCATTGAAACTCCTATCCTACGGATGTCATCAGACTTAAAGCGAGACGTTTTGACCATTATTTGCGTCCTTTGCAAGCAACTGGGGATTCCGCCGTCTGCAGTAACTCGGCGAAGATTATTTGTTTCGTCGGTATGAAAATGATTGAACAAGGAGCAGATTTTTCTTTTTTTTTTCCTTTATTGTAATTTTTATCACCTATACAGGCGGGCTGTCAGCAGCCTAGTACGCTGCTCTTCAGCCTTAAGTGGAACAATAACATGACATAGAGGTGATACAGTCAACACAAAAAAACGGCGGGCAAAAAATGGAGATACAAAAAACAATAAACAAGAAGCCGTTCACGTTGGACGATAAAAACACTAACACTTGTTGACACGGCGCACAAAACACGGAGAACGGCGACGGCACATGTGAACAGTTGAGTTGTAACTGCACGAAACACAAAACGAAGCACACACACTAGACACTGATGGCGATGATCTCCGGCGCGCGAATGTTCACTATGCGTGTGCGAGTCCGGGGACCTGCTAAGAGAGGAGGAGGAGGAAGGGGAGTGGGAGAGGGAGAGGGGAGAGCAGAGATGCCAGGGGCAGGGGAGAAAGGGGGGAGGGAGGAAGGGGGAGGGGAAGCCCGGGGGAAGAGGGGTGGAGGGAGGGGACAGGGGAAAAGGAAAGAGAAGGGAAGGGAAGGGAAGGGAAGAGAAGGGACGGAGGGTGCCGAAAGGAAAGGACACCGGAAGTGGGGGGTGGGGCAGGGTCAAAGTTGATAGGAGGGGTAGATGGAGGGGAGGAGGACATCAGCAGGGAGGGGGAGCTGGCGGAAGCCACCTTGGGAGAGGGTAAGGAGGGTGGAGAGATGGAGACCAGGTGGGACGTGGGCATACAGGCGCGGCAAGGAGCAGTTTATTTAATGCTCACTTTATGCTCGTGTTCTGCGTGTGCTACTTGCGAGTGTAAACTTGACTCTCAACTTTGTCTGTTGATTTTGAGCGCATCGTCAAATACCGAATCCAAGTAGTGACTTTCAGTTAATTACCTGCATTCTTTCTTTCCTCGTCACGACGCGTGTTAAATGGCAAAGTACGAATTGTAGATCTTAACTTGCTACCTTATTTGCGTGGCATCAATAATATAGCCTAACCTGTTAACTGATTATGGCTTGTGGTAAACCAAGGTACTTAAGTGTGTTGTTTTAAAATGTTGTCTGAAATGTGTCAATGATTTATGTCGCGCTAGTTGATTCTGGGGTAGGAACAGAAGTGCTGTCACGTTTGCCGTGTAAGGGAATCCTGCTAGTTTTGATTGTTTTGGAAACTTTAATTGAGAGAGAAACTAGTGTGCTTTAGTCCTGCCTTGGGTTAAGGCTATATTTGGGCTCTGGCATTTGTACTGCAAGCTGCTATATCACCCTGTTCTTTCATCGTTGTTTTGTTCCCTGACTAGTTGTTTGCGCTAAACATGCTTCGGGATGGGAGTTTCGCCCCTCATCATTATACTTCGGTTTCAGCTGAGTGTTCCGTCTACTGACTGTGCATCGTACGCCACATCGGTAATGGTCAACCTGTCATCAGTTGATTTCAATGCTGTAGTTAGTTGTAAATCAGTACTGGTTCCATTACCTTCTGACCATGGTTCTTGCTCGACGCTTGAATATGCCGCTAACCTGCTTAGCGCATGTTGTCGCTAACTTAATAGCCCAACACAGTTTGTCGGCAGTCAGAAGCCGTGTATGTGTTATTTATTCCTTTATTCTAGTCAATCTATAAGCATGCTATTCTTAATTTTGTTACTCTAGGTAGCCATTAAGCTGCCATTTTTGAGGTGTTTAGATGGAGTGCGGCTCCATTGAGTATAGATTTGTCAGTTTCCAATTTAGTGTTTTTCCACCAGTTATTAATCGTGCTTATGCGCTTATATATATCGGTGGAATCTAAATGTTTTTGATTACCATTGAGCTTTACTTAATGTCATATTGAAAAGAAAGGAACTTATTAGTGGTTAACTGCCGCCGTAAGGTGTTGTGGGCGGTGCACTTTCCTGTTATTCACCTTAACGTTCTAGTCAGTGTGTAAAATTGCTAATTATTTTCCCTTTAAATGGAGTGTGTCTGCCTTGATGTTATCAGTGACTGCTTCATAACTAGTTCTTTAATGCGCCTACGCGAATATTTATATTTATGGCAGAACTTAAATTGAGTTCGCTTGTTGAACTTTAACTAAAATGCAGAAAACTGAATCAGGTGTTTATTATTGTTCTAGTGCTATTATCTGTCAAGTGTAACACGTGACATTTTCTTGGTTTGTTATCAAGTGTTACAATAAATGCAAATTGCAGTGAAGTGATGCGATATTTCAGTTGTTCCCGTGATTTCCAATCTCCGCATATAATATTTAATTGTTTGATATAAGAATGATTAAGCCCATGTTGAAATATTGCAGGGAGGTGCGCGATCTCTTAAATTTCTGATTATAAGGGCATTTAAATGCATAGCTGTGTTGCACACTCACAGATAACGAGCATCCTATACAGGATAGTGTAACAGTAGTAGGACTGTATAGCATCTGGAATACTTTGTTTACAGTTGTGATGTAGGCCACTGACCTCAGGATATTATCATCCCTACAGGCGACATCATCAGCCACATTATCTGTTGTGACTTGGCAAGACAGCCAAGCCACTATGAGGAAGCCGAAAGGCACGCGTCTAAGCTCACGCAGGCTGGCGTGAGGTCTGGAACAGTTACAGGAGTTGAGTCTAGTAAAAAAAGTACGTAGCTTCTGGAATACTTTAATCCATAATTGGTGAACATCGGTCTGACGGTACATGCATTACAAGATAAATAGCAATTGATAATGGCGCCTTGCTAGGTCGTAGCAAATGACGTAGCTGAAGGCTATGCTAACTATCGTCTCGGCAAATGAGAGCGTAATTTGTCAGTGAACCATCGCTAGCAAAGTCGGCTGTACAACTGGGCGAGTGCTAGGAAGTCTTTCTAGACCTGCCGTGTGGCGGCGCTCGGTCTACAATCACTGATAGTGGCGACACGCGGGTCCGACGTATACTACCGGACCGCGGCCGATTTAAAGGCTACCACCTAGCAAGTGTGGTGTCTGGCGGTGACACCACATTATCACTGTTATCACATTATTCTAAAACGTCGGAAAAATTTGTCGACACGCAAAAAGAGCCATGTTTACATCAATTATCATCTATTTATTTCGTAAAGTTATTTTCCATCTATAAAACATGATTGTGAACACTAAAAAGTATTTGTTGATGTGGGAGGTTCAGGCGAGGGTAGAATTTAGACAATATACCACAATAAAAAATTTAAATCGATGGCAATTATTGCAAAGATAAGTACAAGAAAAACGCTGTAAGTCACAAATTAATTATTTTACCTGAGTTATGACACCTATCCAAGAAAGTCACAATATTCTAAAGTTCACCCGAAGGTATAATATTTACATTGAAACATTATCAAAATATGTAAGGTGTTTTCGATCTGATAATGTGCGTACTGTTATCACTTAAAGTTTTTTCACCAGTTTAGGAGGGGCTCAAACGTGATGTATCACAAGAAAAAATACAGTCGATGACAAGTATTAGAAACAAACTGCTTCTGAATTTGGAAGTGTTAACTGATTCTTTAAACACACTGCATCTGCAGTGTGCACATTTCGTTTCTAAACTCGGATCTGGTACATTTCCTCTCCTTAAAACGATTAATAGTGTGCGGAAAGGTATTTCAAAATTCCCAGCGGCTTTTCTAATAGATAAATCTTCAACAATAGCTGATTTCGCTACTTTAAAATCTTCTGTAGTCCGTTTTGAATCTATCTAAAACATAAAAATGGATTCCATTGACTCATTGACTCAAGGTGGTGTACTCAGTAATGAAACAAAGCGGTAGGCTCTGCCAGAAATATCGACTCTTAGACAATGTGTCTAATAATGTAGTTTAATACGACAGTATGCCATCTTAGGCAATTTATAACACTTAAAACACTTGATAATGGCGCTTTGAAGCCGAAATCATGACTGTGTAAGTGTAAATGTAACGCTGTAAGTAAACAACAGTATAATGGCGGTACTGACTTTAAAGAAATAAATTATGACTGTGGCCGCGCATTAAGAAAAAATTATTGAACAGCAATTTCAAATACCGTGTGCAACACCATTGACTCCGATGTAGTACAAAAGAGAGAAATGTAGCTGGTGGTACAATATAAATCAAAAAGTTCGCTTACATGATATACAGTATACAGCTTACATATTTTTGGAGGCATTTTAGTAACTGATCTCTTGTGCAGGAAGTATAGAAATGCTTTTTGTTTCATACAGAAGCATTGTTTTGCGGTTGGTTTCACATAATTATTTGTACGTTTCAGACTGTGTACTTCCGCATTGGACGAAAGCTTTAACCTGTACCACAGTTCAGCGTCTCGCTTTCCTCGTGATGAGCCAATGCAATCCTCGGCGCCCTGTTGCAGCTAAATTTGTCCGAGAGACTATGAAACTCAATTTTCGGGTCCTGCTGGGAACAAAGTTAAAATTGCATATTGCCGTCAGTGCAAGCGCGAGTTTTCTCCGATACCATCTCTGAATCCAATGGAGTACCCCAGCTCCCTGTCGTATTTGAAATAAACTGCGAAACTCTCATCATAAAAGTGAAACACGTATACGCATGAGGCCGGGAGGCAATATACGTGGCAGCTTTCTCATGACGTCATTTACAAACTACCCATTCACCGACAGACAGGCTAGGCTATACTGGATTTCCATGCAAATGATTTGTTACTTACTCCACACACAGACAGTCAAAGGGTAAATATGGGTAGGTTAGTTAATGGTTATTAAAACTGAGAGAGAACTTGGTGCGGAAAGTATAGGTGTTACGAGTCTTTTCTTATGCCATAAAATGATGTTAGCTTCAGGTCGAGTAATTGTGAAAAGCAACGAGTAGGGGGACGTAAAACCGTGTTCTTCTTGATCACAAATGCATAGAGTTAGTTATGCATAGTAATAAAAATCACAATCCGACTTCATTTAAAAATATCGAAGAGGAAACAAGATGGCCGGCTTGCAGCTAATTTACAAAGAAATAAAAAAATAAACTTCATTAGTAAGGGGAATCAGGTTTTCTTACTGTGCTACCAAAATAAAGAGGAAATGACTTAAATTGCACTTAAGTTACAGGAACGATACAGCCTTCTATAGCGAGTCTCTAAGTAGAAGAAAGGAACGCAGTCTAACGCGTAGTCACGTTGTTATACAGTGCGACAGCAGAGCACCAAGCGGACAGAAAGCTACCCTTTTGAATACGATATCGGATGACTAGGAATAATATCGTTTATGTTGATCTGTAACACAGTTTTAACTACAGGGAGCGAATGTAGTGGCATAGAAAAGACTTCACGTCAGTCATTCTTTAGTTTCTTAAGGAGGAGCTATGAAACGTAATATTACAGAACAGTTTCTTTACGATTCTCTTCAAACCTACAGATATTTGCTGAAAAATTTCTTTTTCTTTTAAGAATAAAAAATTGCTAGCAAACAGCAGAAGACCTGACCTTCCGCAGCAACATGAAGTTTTCTTCAATCCACTTCCAGGCAAATCAGTGAATGTAGCGCGTAGGAAACTTGTATGGAAGTCAATAGCTACATTATTTAACGTACCAAACAGGTCAAACGGCATCGTAGCGGAAAACCACGCAGACGTGATAATAAAACGTCAAAAGATATAAATTGTTTCCCAACACAGAAGAAACCACTTCCACAGTAGTTGATACATCTGAGTTACAAAAGAAAAATATCTTCAATAAGTTCGTTTTTGGAGCAAATTAACTACATTTACACAAATATTTTGGTATCGTAAAGTCGGGTGAAGTGTAAGAACGTGCGAATCATACAGAGTTGTTAAGTGTCATGGAAACCGCCTGTAATAATAAGAATGAACAAGAAAATAAATATCTAGAATGAGATTTTCACACTGCAGCGGAGTGTGCGCTGATATGAAACTTCCTGTCAGATAAATATCTGCTTCCAATGTATGAAATATGTGTTTATACCCTCTCGTTTCCAGCGGAGTAAGCTGCAGCTATACGCATATTCGAAAGTATTTCTACTGGAATAGATTATAGCTTATGTCACTGAAGCAATGAGATTCAACTGTTTTGTAGATTTGTTTCACGACCATCCGAACCTTTTGATCGGTTACACTACTGGCCATTAAAATTGCTACACCACAAAGATGACGTGCTACAGACACGAAATTTAACTGACAGGAAGAAGATGCCGTGATATGCAAATCATTAGCTTTTCAGAGCATTCACGCAAGGTTGGCGACGGTGGCGACACCTACAACGTGCTGACATGAAGAAAGTTTCCAACCGATTTCTCATACACAAACAGCAGTTGACATGCGTTGCCTGGTGGAACATTGTTGTGATGCTTCGTGTAAGGAGGAGAAATGCGTGCCATCATGTTTCCGACTTTGATAAAGGTTGGACTGTAGCCTATCGCGAATGCGGTTTATCGTGTCGCGACATTGCTGCTCGCGTTGGTCGAGATCCAATGACTGTTACCAGAATATGGAATCGGTGGGTTCAGGGGGGTAATACGGAACGCCGTGCTAGATCCCTACGGCCTCGTATCACTAGCAGTCGAGATGACAGGCATCTTATCCGCATGGCTGTAACGGATCGTGCAGCCACGTCTCGATCCCTGAGTCAACAGATGGGGACGTTTGCAAGACAACAACCATCTGCACGAACAATTCTGCGAAGTTTGCAGCAGCATGGACTATCAACTCGGAGACCATGGCTGCGGTTACCCTTGACGCTGCATCACAGACAGGAGCGCCTGCGATAGTGTACTCAACGACGAACCTAGGTGCACGATTGGCAAAACGTCATTTTTTCGGATGAATCCAGGTTCTATTTACAGCATCATGATGGTCGAATCCGTGTTTGGCGACATCGCGGTGAACGCCCATTGGAAGCGTGTATTCGTCATCGCCATACTGGCGTATCACCGGGTGTGATGTATGGGTTGCCATTGGTTACACATCTCGGTCACCTCTTGTTCGCATTGACGGCACTTTGAACAGTGGACGTTACATTTAAGATGTGTTACGACCCGTGGCTCTACCCTTCATTCGATTCTTGCGAAACCCTACATTTCAGCATGATATTGCACGACCGCATGTTGCAGGATCTATACGGGCCTCTCTGGATACAGAAAATGTTCGACTGCTACCCTGGCCAGCACATTCTCCAGATCTCTCACCAACTGAAAACGTCTGGTCAATGTTGGCCGAGCAACTGGCTCGTCACAATACGCCAGTCACTACTCTTGATGAACTGTAGTATCGTGTTGAAGCTGCATGGGCAGCTGTACCTGCACACGCCATCTAAGCTCTGTCTGACTCAATGCCCAGGTGTATCAGGGCCGTTATTACGGCCAGAGGTGGTTGTTCTGGGTACTGATTTCTCAGGATCTATGCACCCAAATCGCCTGAAAATGTAATCACATGTCAGTTCTAGTATAATATATTTGTCCAATGAATACCCGTTTATCATCTGCATTTCTTCTTGGTGTGGCAATTTTAATGGCCAGTAGTGTATTAATGCTTGAAACACAAAATTTTAATAACCATTTCGTTAATTAGGTACAAAAATAATCAAAATAAACATGAATTTCATGACTGGCTTTCTCACCATTAGGAGCGCTAGTGTCCGTCTGTCGGACGGTTGCAATTTTCGCAGCAGTGAGTACCGAGACTCTGTGTGTCAGACTGTGGAAGGAAAATCAGTTCAGTCGGTTTAACAAAAAAGATCAAAAACGTATTTTATACATAGCGAATATACAAAGATAAAGTTTCTCTAATGTCGAAATGTCAATTTCAGTCGGGTTGGTGGTTGAAATAATTTTTTTGCTGTACTGGAAAATAACCCAATTTCTGAACGGTCTTGAACAGCCATTTGAAAAGAGCTAATTGTGATCCAGGACGATGTTGCGATGTACGATACATTGGCCGAAAGAACGGCACTGAATTGGATATCCGAAATTTTTTAGAGAAATCTCTGTTATTCGCCAGGTGTAATGTAAAGCGTATGAGTTTGGAAAAAAGCTGAATGTCATTAAAAGGGATATGAGAAGACTCCAAATAAATATGTTAAGCATCAGGGAATTAAGAGGGACTCACCTCGTTTCAGGCAATGAAGTACAAATGAAGAACGGCCAGCGTTCACAATAGAACAAAACCTAAGTAATGCAGTTCTTGGATATAATCTCATAAATAAAGGACTATTACCAATCCTAAGAAGAACACAAATATATTTATCTTTAATACAAGGGTATATTCCAACAACTAATGAAAGCACTAAGACCGCGAAAGCTTGTGTGATGAAGTGCAGGAAGCTCCGGTCTTGACACCAAAAGAGATGGCAGTAAATAACGGAGTCTGGAATGCTGAAGTTGGAGGTATACCAGAACCAAAAATTACAGGCATATTTGGTTTGGGTAAATGGGAGTTATCAGGGGAACGTTTACTAGCGTTCATTATGGAAGAATCTCTGCTACTGCCAACACATATTTCAAACTGTATAAACGCCGACTATTCACGTGGAAATCGCAAAAAGCACTGTACAGGAATGAAACTGACTACGTGTTAGAACAAAGGAGGTGGAAATGTTCCATACAGTCTGCAAAAACATAGATACAACAAACAGGCTCAAGTTTCTTGACTCCGTTAGCTAACGAGCTAAGGGAAGATATTAACATAACAAAAAAGAAGCTGGGACAGCCACTTCTTACGTCGAAAAGTGAATCAGAACGCCATGCCTCTCAGAAGAGTCAGTAAAACAGCCAAATGGAAGAAGAACTGTGAGAGCAATGCGACAAGAAAACTACATAACGAGAATGAAAACATGGTCTAGGTAGACTATATTCTTTTAATGTACATGCGATTGGCCAATTTCAACCTTTGATTATTTTCCAGCACCTTGTGATGACTGCGGCTTGTAGACATTTGTTGTTGAAATTTTAAAATATTATGTCCACAAGAAGCAGTCATCCCAACGTACTGGAAAATAACCAAAGGTTGAAATTCGCCAATCGCATATACATTAAAAGCATACAGCTTACCTGAACGATATCTTAATTCTCAAAACACGTTGAGGCCGTGGAATCCCCACAAAAATAAAATTTTAAAACTAATTTCTGAATTCCAAAGTAATCTAGAAAAGCAAAGAGTTATGTAAACAAAAAAAGAGAACAACAGAAAAGGGGAAAGAAGGGACCTGTTGAAACCAACCAGAGACCAAAAAAATTGCAGCTGTTGTCAACGTAGAAGAAAGGAGCAAGGGTGGGAAACTAACTGCAATGAATGATATGCTTATAAGATGTGAAGAGTAAGGGAAAAACATACACAAGGACAAAGGAGGTATAAAAGACAATCAAGAGACAATGCTATGTGATACTGAACCCATAGGTACAGAAGAGAACATCAGATGGACCACATAAAAAAAAAATTGCTGGAAGAAGAGCTCAAGTGTTTGATGACCTCCAAATAAAGCCGTTAAAATGTTGGAAAAGACGCACTGAATGATGATATTGCGCCAAATAGTTGCTATACATGTCTGTAGCCTAGAAAGTGAAAACCTTCTACGTACAAGACGTGAAGAAATGGAACCTGTGACGGGTAAAGGAAATATGACGGAACTTTGCGTCACGGTTCTGTGTCAACAATTGGTTGTACATAGTCAAATAAAAAATCTAGCGAGATTGTTCTAATTTTTATTTGTGCTTATAAGTGGCCGTTGGTGGGGAGGCTTGCGTGCCTCAGCGATACAGATGGCCGTACCGTAGGTGCAATCACAACGTAGGGGTACCTGTTGAGAGGCCAGACAAACATGTGGTTCCTGAAGAGGGGCAGCAGCCTTTTCAGTAGTTGCAGGGGCAACAGTCTGGATGATTGACTGATCTGGCCTTGTAACATTAACCAAAACGGCCTTGCTGTGCTGGTACTGCGAACGGCTGAAAGCAAGGGGAAACTACAGCCGTAATTTTTCCCGAGGACATGCAGCTTTGCTGTATGATTAAATGATGATGGCGTCCTCTTGGGTAAAATATTCCGGAGGTAAAATAGTCCCCCATTCGGATTTCCGGGCGGGGACTACTCAAGAGGACGTCGTTATCAGGAGAAAGAAAACTGGCATTCTACGGATCGGAGCGTGGAATGTCAGATCCCATAATCGGGCAGGTAGGTTAGAAAATTTAAAAAGGGAAATGGATAGGTTAAAGTTAGATATAGTGGGAATTAGTGAAGTTCGGTGGCAGGAGAAACAAGACTTTTGGTAAGGTAATTACAGGGTTATAAATACAAAATCAAATAGGGGTAATGCAGGAGTAGGTTTAATAATGAATAAAAAAATAGGAGTGCGGCTTAGCTACTACAAACAGCATAGTGAACGCATTATTGTGGCCACGATAGACACAAAGCCCATGCCTGCTACAGTAGTACAAGTTTATATGCCAACTAGCTCTGCAGATGATGAAGAAATTGATGAAATGTATGACGAGATAAAAGAAATTATTCAGGTAGTGAAGGGAGACGAAAATTTAATAGTCATGGGCGACTGGAATTCGTCAGTAGGAAAAGGGAGAGAAGGAAACATAGTAGGTGAATATGGATTGAGGGGAAGAAATGTAAGAGGAAGTCACCTTGTAGAATTTTGCACAGAGCATAACTTAATCATAGCTAACACCAGGTTCAAGAATCATAAAAGAAGGTTGTATACATGGAAGAATCCTGGAGATACTAAAAGGTATCAGATAGATTATATAATGGTAAGACAGAGATCTAGGAACCAGGTTTTAAATTGTAAGACATTTCCAGGGGCAGATGTGGATTCTGACCACAATGTATTCGTTATGAACTGCAGATTGAAACTGAAGAAACTGCAAAAAGGTGGGAATTTAAGGAGATGGGACCTGGATAAACTGAAAGAACCAGAGGTTGTAGAGAGTTTCAGGGAGAGCATAAGGGAACAATTGACAGGAATGGGCGAAAGAAATACAGTAGAAGAAGAATGGGTAGCTCTGAGGGATGAAGTAGTGAAGGCAGCAGAGGATCAAGTAGGTAAAAAGACGAGGGCTAATAGAAATGCTTGGGTAACAGAAGAAATATTGAATTTAATTGATGAAAGGAGAAAATATAAAAATGCAGTAAATGAAGCAGGCAAAAAGGAATACAAACGTCTCAAAAATGAGATCGACAGGAAGTGCAAAATGGCTAAGCAGGGATGGCTAGAGGACAAATGTAAGGATGTAGAGGCTTGTCTCACTAGGGATAAGATAGATACTGCCTACAGGAAAATTAAAGAGACCTTTGGAGAAAAGAGAACCACTTGCATGAATATCAAGAGCTCAGATGGCAACCCAGTTCTAAGCAAAGAAGGGAAGGTAGAAAGGTGGAAGGAGTATATAGAGGGTTTATACAAGGGCGATGTACTTGAGGACAAAATTATGGAAATGGAAGAGGATGTAGATGAAGATGAAATCGGAGATAAGATACTGCGTGAAGAGTTTGACAGAGCACTGAAAGACCTGAGTCGAAACAAGGCCCCCGGAGTAGACAACATTCCATTAGAACTACTGACAACCTTGGGAGAGCCAGTCCTGACAAAACTCTACCATCTGGTGAGCAAGATGTATGAGACAGGCGAAATACCCACAGACTTCAAGAAGAATATAATAATTCCAATCCCAAAGAAAGCAGGTGTTGACAGATGTGAAAATTACCGAACTATCAGTTTAATAAGTCACAGCTGCAAAATACTAACGCGAATTCTTTACAGACGAATGGAAAAACTGCTAGAAGCGGACCTCGAGGAAGATCAGTTAGGATTCCGTAGAAATGTTGGAACACGCGAGGCAATACTGACCTTACGACTTATCTTAGAAGAAAGATTAAGGAAAGGCACACCTACGTTTCTAGCATTTGTAGACTTAGAGAAAGCTTTTGACAACGTTAACTGGAATACTCTCTTTCAAATTCTGAAGGTGGCAGGAGTAAAATACAGGGAGCGAAAGGCTATTTACAATTTGTACAGAAACCAGATGGCAGTTATAAGGGTCGAGGGGCATGAAAGGGAAGCAGTGGTTGGGAAGGGAGTGAGACAGGGTTGTAGCCTCTCCCCGATGTTATTCAATCTATATATTGAGCAAGCAGTAAAGGAAACAAAAGAAAAATTCGGAGTAGGTATTAAAATTCATGGAGAAGAAGTAAAAACTTTGAGGTTCGCCGATGACATTATAATTCTGTCAGAGACAGCAAAGGACTTGGAAGAGCAGTTGAACGGAATGGACAGTGTCTTGAAAGGATTATATAAGATGAACATCAACAAAAGCAAAACGAGGATAATGGAATGTAGTCAAATTAAATCGGGTGATGCTGAGGGGATTAGATTAGGAAATGAGACACTTAAAGTAGTAAAGGAGTTTTGCTATTTGGGGAGCAAAATAACTGATGATCGTCGAAGTAGAGAGGATATAAAATGTAGACTGGCAATGGCAAGGAAATCGTTTCTGAAGAAGAGAAATTTGTTAACATCGAGTATAGATTTAAGTGTCAGGAAGTCGTTTCTGAAAGTATTTGTATGGAGTGTAGCCATGTATGGTAGTGAAACATGGACGATAACCAGTTTAGACAAGAAGAGAATAGATTTCGAAATGTGGTGCTACAGAAGAATGCTGAAGATAAGGTGGGTAGATCACGTAACTAATGAGGAGGTACTGAATAGGATTGGGGAGAAGAGAAGTTTGTGGCTTAACTTGACTAGAAGAAGGGATCGGTTGGTAGGACATGTTTTAAGGCATCAAGGGATCACAAATTTAGCATTGGAGGGCAGCGTGGAGGGTAAAAATCGTAGAGGGAGGCCAAGAGATGAATACACTAAGCAGATTCAGAAGGATGTAGGTTGCAGTAGGTACTGGGAGATGAAGAAGCTTGCAGAGGATAGAGTAGCATGGAGAGCTGCATCAAACCAGTCTCAGAACTGAAGACCACAACAACAACATGTGGCGCAGTTTCAAACCGATGTTATACTGCTATGACAACCGGGGCAAACCAGAGATGAAACTTGTGGCAAAGATCCTATCATTAAGAACTGGCCACCCGAAGCTGCGTCGATGGCTAATACCAACAAGAAAGATGTTGTCGAATGCACGGGTAGCGTTGTATATTTGTTCGCTCTTAATGATTCCGAGAGGGCTTTAACATCGGAACACAGTTACTGTCTGACCATGATCTAGGTTTGTTGAGCGAACTGAACTCACCTAGTCAGATTGGTTGCGGATTTTATGGACGGTTGTCAAGGGTATAAATGGCGATTAAATGGCGGTGTGGTAAGTTTCGTACGGAGAGAGAGAATGCTTGTAAATCCTACGATTACGTTAGGTAGCTACCGCTGTGATTCGGTAGTTTAAGATATGGAGTTTGCTGATGGAGATATTAATACGGGAATCTTGAAGACTGTTGAATGAAAACAGGCCTTGAATAATTTTGTTAGACTGTTCTTTGATATACGTGTGTACAGATATTCTGATCATGTAACCGTTAATGAAGACTGACACGTTATATAAATAAAATCGGCCGTTGATACGAATGGTTCCTTGTTTCATGGCTAATGATCCTGTTGGCACTCCAAGGCAATTGAGATAACTAACTGATTGAGGTGATAGTAGGCACACTCTGAGGTACTTGATTACTAGATTTTGTAGATTATGTGCACGCTCTAAGATAACAGAGTCATTGCTTTTTGATTATTGGTTGAAGCAGCAGAAGCTAGCATTGAGCGAGGTATTGCCTCATTGTCAAGAATACGTGGAACAGTGTGTGCCCTTCGTCATAGTGCAAATATTGCCCAAGAAAATGACCGAGATCCAACCGAGTTGAATTGAGGGGTTATTAATTACGTAACCATTATCGCAAACTCTATATAGAACTGTCCTTGCTGTTTGTAATAAATGTGGCAAGTGATCATTCAAATTAGGTAACATTACTGGGACACGACAATAAACATCTCAAGTGGATTCTAATTCGCTATAATAGTTTAACTTTGGGGATCAAAGTAGTGATGGCACCCTGGACTATTGTTTATTTTTTGTGACCTTTTTCATCGTAATGCGTATATTGAATTTTGCTGGCATTCGACAGTCTACTACATCTGCTATTGTATTTGTGAAACATTAAGAAACAAATAAAAGTTGTGCTTTAAAAGCAATTCCTAGAACCCGAGTGTTTGTTTGGGGTGTAGCTGCAATGCTTCCCTGAAGTATATAGACATCTGATTCACAAAGAAATAAAAATAAAGGAAAGAAGAAAATAAAGAAAGAATTCAATACACGTAATTTAAGGAAATCTTAACAAGAAATAAAGTCTTGTGCTCTAATTGTTTGTATTAAGTGATACAGGCAGATATACGTATAGTTCGGAGTTGTATTAAGACTGATAAAAGAAGACAGACGTGACGGTATTAAGCAATTCTAAGTAAATAATGGTAAGTAAAGAAAAAAAAGGAAAATAATACTGAAATAGTAAGGATCATTCAGATGATATTGTGAATATTCCGTAACGATAGTAGAACAGTACTAGATGGATTTTACCTACGTTCCCACCAGCGATGTAATTGAAGTTATGGAAGAATCTCCCACAAAGTACCCATTTTCTTGTTAGAAAAATGGAAAACGAATTCTAATTGAACGTAGCTTGGTATTATATTAATAGGATTGAGTCAAGAATGGGTTTTGGTCAGTAATAACAGTACAGGCTCATTACGGTGATGTCTTTAAGTACCACTGGCTTACTTCACGTTTCTAGGCTGAACGAGTAGAAGTGACCAGAAGAACTCTGGATCGTATTCAAAAGATGAACTGCCAGATGCATTGGTTTCATTGTATGTTACTTATATGTAAATATAAAAGTAAGATCCCTACTTCGGAGTGGCAAAATGTGATACCAGTCTTATAGGAGTAATTAACGCGTCGACACCGGTAACTGTCCTATACCTTTTACCAGCAATCCTGTTCATTAGATTATATATATATATATATATATATATATATATATATATATATATATATATATAGAGAGAGAGAGAGAGAGAGATCAATAGATAGATATACAGCGTGGTCCATTGATCGTGATCGGGCCAAATATCCCACGAAACAAGCGTCAAACGAAAAAACTGCGAAGAACGAAACTTGTCTAGCTGCAGAGGGGCAAACCAGACGGCGCTATTGATGGCCCGTTAGATGGCGCTGCCATAGGTCAAACGGATATCAACTGCGCTTTTTTAAGTAGGAACCCCCATTTTTATTACATATTCGTACAGTACGTAAAGGAATATCAATGTTTTAGTTGGACCACTTTCTTCGCTTTGTGATAGGTGGCGCTGTAATAGTCACAAACATATGGCACACAATTTCAGACGAACAGTTAGTAACAGGTAGGTTTTTTAAATTGAAATACAGAACGTAGGTACGTTTGCACATTTTATTTCTGTTGTTCCAATGTGAAACATGTACCTTTGCGAAATCATTTCTGAGAACACATGCTTTTACAGCGTGATTAGCTGTAAATACCACATTAATGCAATAAATGCTCAAAATGATGTCAGTCAACCTGAATGCATTTGGCAATACGTGTAACGACATTCCTCTCAACAGCGAGTAGTTCGCCTTCCGTAATGTTCGCACATGCATTGACAAAGCGCTGACGCATGTTGTCAGGCGTTGTCGGTGGATCACGATAGCAAATATCCTTCAACTTTCCCCACAGAAAGAAATCCGGGGACGTCAGATCCGATGAACGTGTGGGCCACGGTATGGTGCTTCGACGACCAATCCACCAGTCATGAAATATGCTATTCAATACCGCTTCAACCGCACGCGAGCTATATGGCGGACATCCATCATGTTGGAAGTACATCGTCATTCTGTCATGCAGTGAAATATCTTGTAGTGAAACATCTTGGTGGAACATTACGTAGGAAATTAGCATACATTGCACCATTTAGATTGCCATCGATAAAATGGGGGCCAATTATCATTCCTCCCATAATGCCGCACCATACATTAACTCGCCAAGGTCGGTGATGTTCCACTTGTCGCAGCCATTGTGGATTTTCCATTGCCAAATAGTGCATACTATGCCTTTTACGTTACCGCTGTTGGTGAATGACACTTCGTCGCTAAATAGAACGCGTGCAAAATATCTGTCATCGTCCCGTAATTTCTCTTGTGCCCAGTGGCAGAACTGTACAGGACGTTCAAAGTCGTCGCCATGTAATTAATTGTGCACAGAGATATGGTACGGGCGCAATCGATGTTGATGTAGCATTCTAAACACCGACGTTGTTGAGATTCCCGATTCTCGCGCAATTTGTCTGCTACTGGCGTGCGGATTAGCCGCGACAGCAGCTACTTGGGCAAAATCGTTTGTTGCAGGTCGTGACTGACGTTTTACATGTGGCTGAACGCTTCCTGTTTCCTTAAATAACGTAACTATCCGGGGAACGGTCTGTGGACACTTGGATGATGTCGTCCAGAATATATAGCACACGCCCGTTGGGCATTTTGATCACAATAGCCATACATCAACACGATATCGACCTTTATCGCAATTGGTAAACGGTCCATTTTAACACGGGTAATGTATTACGAAGCAAATACCGTTCCCACTGGCGGAATGTTACGTGATACCACGTACTTATACGTTTGTAACTATTACAGCGCCATCCATCACAAAGCGAAAAAGTGGTCCAACTAAAACATTCATATTTCTTTACGTACTACACGAATATGTAATAAAAATGGGGGTTCCTATTTTTTAAAAAACGCAGTAGATATCCGTTTGACCTATGGCAGCGCCATCTAGCGGGCCAACCATAGCGCCATCTGGTTTCCCCCTTCAAGCTAGACAAGTTTCGTTCTTTGTAGTTTTTTTCGTTTGACGCTTATTTCGTGAGATGTTTGGCCCGGTCACTATCAATGGACCACCCCATATATATATAACACGCTATAGAAAGTGTCGACCGCCGTTTGAAACAAGTCATAAAATATAGCTGTACGTGTACTTTTATTATTTTAATGCACGAAATTTTACGTCTCGTATTATGTAAATTGGAGGTGGAGAGGGGAAAAAGGAAAGTGAGGCAGAATCCACAGTGACGAGTGAAAATGTGTGCCCGACCGGGACTCGAACACGGGTATTCCTGCTTACCAAGCAGCTGCGTTAACCTCTGAGCCATCCGGACAAACTATTCAGCACAAATGGACGGACTATTCCGGCAGGAGGTTGAACGATACTGTGCATTCGCATTGAATGTTGTAGCTTCAGTGCAGTAATCTTCTGTGCAGATGCACACCACCGGCGGGAATCTAAAATTAGCTACAATGGAGGACACGGACCGGGACGACAGATGGGTGTCGCTAGGTGGGACCGTAGGTCGGCCGGGAAGCGAGGAGATGTAGTCCGTGCACTTGTTATAGACTCTGTGACCGGATGGCGCAGTGGTCAACGCAAGTGTCTACTGAGCAGGAGATCCTGTGTGCATCATCATATTTTTGCGGCGCAAGGATTGTTCCATAAAATTTCAAGCTTTCAGGCGCTTCAATTTCACTTCTTCTTCTGATATTTCGGCTGCAAGCCGTCCAGCCATCTTCTGAGTGTGCCGGGTGGCTGTCGCTCCACCACTTATCCCGCCCTTCCAAATCCGCGGACCGCTCGACTGCATATGCGGCCACAGCCGCACAAGGCGCCAGAGACATCGGTCGGCGCCAGAGAGGTACAACATATGCATCAGTTAGATCTATAGCTGCACGGTCGATCCATACGGTGATATCGATGTAGCAACCCCGTTGCGACGTCTTTATCAGTTTATTACAGAAAGTACCGGATTCCATGATTTGTCCAAGTTGAAGCCGCTATCTCCACTAATTAAATTCATGAGGTGGCCGCATCAAGACAGACGGCAAAGCTCAGCAGGCCTGAGTCATCTTGGTGGAAAGAAGCAGTTATTCGACACTCCATCAGTAATTTGACGGATAGGGATTTAGACGACGCTACGATGATAGTTTTAAGTAAAGGATTGAAGTTTGCACCCACGACAAAGGTTTTAGCAGTACCTGCGTTCATCAGTGCCGTTGAAGAGGCTGAGCGACCTCCTTCCGCGGATTCAGCAGAACCAATGGGACGCTGGACTTGTCGAGCAGTTATGAAGGCTCCCCACAAAGGAGTAACGATTCTGTGGCAGGAAGGGCTACTGCGTAAGCTTCGCAAGGATGCCGAGACGGTGGTTCTTACAGCTGATCAAGGTTTTAATGTCTCGTGACGACTATCATGTTAAAATGAACTGTTTACTTAGTGATAGCACGTACCGGGAGATCAGAAAAGACCCTTCAAACAAGTGGTAAGGAAGGCTGCTTCGCTTCTGAACGCCTCCTCCTTTCCATCAAAAGTTATGCGAAGATTGAAACCAAGTGATGCGGTTCCTCCGAGGCTTTATGGACTTCAAAAGATCCTTAAGAATGATGTTCCTCTACGATCGATAGTGAGTAGCGTCGGCTCTTCAACCTACGACTGTGACAAACAGCGTCGTCATTAAGGCCTCTTGCGAGAAAATGTGCTGGTCACATACGTAACTCTGCGGACTTCATTGGCAAACTAGAATCTCTCAGACTGAACAGTTCTGATATGTTAGTTTAGATGTAGTGTCATTGTTCACAAAGATTCCTCTTTGAGAATCATTATTCCTCATTGGCAAAACCTTTGGTAAAGAGATTTCTGCTCTGTTTAAACACGTCTTGACCTCGACATATTTTTTGTTCAGTAACGAATTTTATGAACAGACTGACGGTGTCGCTGTGGGTAGTCCCTTGTTACCCTTGGTGGCCAACTACTTTACGGAGGACTTCGAGGAAAATGCGCGGGATCGGCTAACTTGAAGCCCACAGATTTTTGGAGATAAGATGACACATTTGTAGTGCGGACCCAGGGTTAAGATAAATTAAAAGAATTTTTAAATCAGCTGAATTCCATCCACACACAAATTCAGTTCACAATAGAAATCGAAAAAGATGGATGCCATCAATTTTTGGATGTTCTGGCACGTCGCAAAGATGATGGCACTTTGGGACATGCAGTATATCAGAAAAAGACCCATACGGATTTATATTTAGGGGCAAATAGCTGCCACCATCTTTCCCAGACGATGAGTGTCCCCAGAACTGTGTTACACAGAGAACACATCATTGCTGAAGACAGCACAAGGATAAGTTTCTACACTTGAGAAGAGTTTTTGAAGACGACGGGTTTTCTCCACAGTAGACTTGAAAATTTGGAAATTGGTGGTAAGATCTTATGGGACCAAACTGCTGAGGTCATCGGTCCCTAAGCTTACACACTACTTAATCTAGCTTAAACTAACTTACGCTAAGGAAAATACACACTTCTATGCCCGAAGGAGGAATCGAACCTCCGACACAGCGAACAGCGCGAACCGTGCAAGACGGCTAGATCGTGCAGCCACCCCGCGCGGCTCCACAGTAGATACCTGAAACACTACGAATGAAACCAACAGTGGGCATAAGGAATGCAGAAAACGTAAAGTTTTAAATGAGAGAATGAGAGATAGTAAACTGGATGCACATAGCCACTAAGTGGCTGTGTTATTTCATACTTGTGTGCAGCACTGGTTCATTTGAATAAAACGGTTTTATTGTTCGAATGATTTATATTTGACGGCCTTGTCCTCCATTCTCCAAGTGCCTTGATCTATTCCCATTTCAGATATGATATCAACAATATCAACAAAATGTAATATGTTTGCCCGCATCTGGTGGTCGTGCGGTAGCGTTCTCGCTTCCCACGCCCGGGTTCCCGGGTTCGATTCCCGGCGGGGTCAGGGATTTTCTCTGCCTCGTGATGGCTGGGTGTTGTGTGCTGTTCTTAGGTTAGTTAGGTTTAAGTAGTTCTAAGTTCTAGGGGACTTATGACCACAGCAGTTGAGTCCCATAGTGCTCAGAGCCATTTGAACCATTTTTTTGTAATATGTTTCATTGTGATCAAAAATATTAAAAAATTTTAACATACCAACGACAGCCAAGCACACCACTTTTGACGGGAACTGTGTGACGTAATGACGTCTTACACAGAAAGATTCACTCAAACTACATGTCTAATTCAAATGATCTACAACTGTCCATGCCACAAGGGTAGATACCTGCTACACCGGATAGATCTCAATCTGTCGATCGATTCTGAGACGTTATCTAGAGCCATCTCAGAGCTCAAAGACCATTCCATCTAAATCTACATGAAGTGAATTATCTTTAACGCTTTTAGGTGGGAATCCACGAAAGAGCGACGTTGAGAGAGGCTGCGACCGACTCGCCCCCACACAGTGACGTCGAGATGGCGACCATAGATGACAAGCCCCACTTGCAAGGGTCGCCGAAAGAAGGCGCTGCACTGCCCCTCCTGATGCCATCTACTTAGTGCTCATAAAGCTGGCAGAACTAGTTCCGCACTCACACGGGAATGGGAGATTCAGTGAGCTACCGATTTTGCTCGTCTTTCATCCGACTGTGGCACTTACCAGAGTTATCATGAGCTATAATTGCAACCTCGAAAAAAATATTTACACAATAACCTTTCTTCTTTTTTTGCGCGTAGATATTTGATGACCTGGTACACAATGAAATTCTCGCGCCAGAGTACCGTATCATGCCGCTAGAGGACTCGAAAGTAAATGTCACAACCAATTGATAAAGTTAAGTATCGTGCAGTAGTTCGCTTTCGCCAGGAGCGGCTATGAGTCACATGTGTTAGGCCAACAAAGACGGCTAAAGAGGGCACCTGATTACCCCGACACTGCTGCTAAATTTCCGCATCCGACGAAAGCGGATTACTGCACAAAACTTAACTTCATCAGTGGATTGTGACACGTGGTTTGACTTCCCTAACAATGCGTTATTGTGGCGCGGGGATTTCAGTGTATACCAGAGCCGAAGACATTTACCTGTAAACAGACACTACATCAATTATGCAGCTGCCACGTGGGATTAGCCGAGCGGTCTGAGGCGGCTGGTCCCGGCGGAGGTTCGAACCCTCCCTCGGGCATGTGTGTGTGTGTGTGTGTGTGTGTTTGTCCTTGGGATAATTTAGGTTAAGTAGTGTGTGAGCTTAAGAACTGATGACCTTAGCAGTTAGGTCCCATATTTTTTGAATTATGCACCTTTACAGTTTTCGGTATAAGACGTAGATTGGATAAAAAGTAGTGCTGAGCAGCAGTGGCTACGTTCTGGCTAATCAGTACACCGCAGATGAATATTATTCCACCATACATTTGAATAACGACCTATTCCTGGAATGGAAGTCATTGGTTTCTGCTTAAGCGCTAGCTGTATATCATAAACAGCACTGCGTGGTAAACAAAACATGTGATATACTTAGAGAAACATCCATTTGCTGGGACCGAAGCTTCTGCTCTGCACACACAGCGTAGAATGAGGTAACGCATTTCGGTGAGTAGGCAGTTGGCAGTCAACACGATGGCACAACAAACATTACATTTTCTTGCTGTCTAAAAGCTTCTGGGGAACAATAACTCTAAATGTCGATTGCTGTTTCAATTCTGATAATAGCGCAGCGCAGCTGTAGCCACGAATATTAGGCAGTCCAGTATGATTGTAATGGAAGGCAGACCGAAAGAAATGGAAAGTGGGATGCATTTCTTACTGGTCGCTCTCTGCTCGTTCACCGGGTGTACCACCTCACTGGCGGTGACTAATACGAAGACGAAGGTTTGTAGCCCGTATGTCTTTCATTACTGCTCCTCAACTTACTCTTCCGCGTAAATACGGCTACCTGGCCATTGTCATTGTTCTGAATAGGGACCGACGATTTGTGTTTGTTTTTCGTCGATCTCTGAGGGAAAAAGAATGTTCAATACATTTCTACAACTTATAACTTTAAGCCGCCTGCATTTGAAGACATGGATGACAGTCTTGTAAACTCCTAACTACATATGAACTATTCGTAGTTTCTTATTTACGTCATCTTGCATACCATGTATGAATCTCGAAAAACTGCATGAGTCCACTGATGAGTGACTGCTTTATGCAATTATTAGGCACGTTTCACTCCAAGTTAGAAACAGAAGACTTTACTTCCGCAGAGCAGTCTTACGGAGATTCTGTCTGTGTGTACCGTTGCAGTTGACATTAGTAAGCCTACATCATTGACTTATTTCCTAGTTACTCTGTAACATACTCGAATAAGGTGGTCTTGGGCTAATATCTTCGACTACTAATGAAGGCGACCCGGATTCGATCCCAAACACAGCTTACATTTCGAAAAAAAATTGTCAGCTATATCGTCCAAAGATTTCCGGTATGAAGAGTTACCCTCATTCTGGCAACACCGTTGGCGATGACGATGGTCGAATGGAAAGAGTTTCAGAGCAATGTCTTGCAAATTTAATGTCAAACTCGCCCCAGACCTGAAGAACAAGTGATGATCGAGAGCAGGGGTCTCCAAACATTTTAGCCTAAGTGCCATATTAGCTCTTCCACTAACTTCGAAAGGCCAAAATCTAGCTATAGTGTTTCTTGTGGCCTTGTGTACTTCTCGGAAGTCATCAGTACAATTCAGTATGCAGTAAACTGCTTATTTTTTGACCTTGAGCTGAGGCTTTAATTTACATCTACATCTACATCTATACTCTGGAAGCCACCTTACTGTGTGGCGGAGGGTACCTTGAGTACACCTATCGGTTCTCCTTCTATTCCAGTCTCGTATTGTTCGTGGAAAGAAGGATTGTCGGTTCAAATGGTTCAAATGGCTCTGAGCACTATGGGACTTAACAGCTATGGTCATCAGTCCCCTAGAACTTAGAACTACTTAAACCTAACTAACCTAAGGACATCACACCACACCCAGCCATCACGAGGCAGAGAAAATCCCTGACCCCGCCGGGAATCGAACCCGGGAACCCTGGCGTGGGAAGCGAGAACGCTACCGCACGACCACGAGATGCGGGCAAGGATTGTCGGTATGACTCTGTGTGGGCTCCAATCTCTCTGATCTTATCCTCATGGTCTCTTCGCGAATTATACGTAGGAGGGAGCAATATACTGCTTGACTCTTCGGTGAAGGTATGTTCTCGAAACTTTAACAAAAGCCCGTACCGAGCTACTGAGCGTCTCTCCTGCAGAGTCTCCCACTGGAGTTTATCTATCATCTCCGTAACGCTTTCGCGATTACTAAATGATCCTGTAACGAAGCGCGCTGCTCTCCGTTGGATCTTCTCTATCAACCCTATCTGGTACGGATCCCACACTGCTGAGCAGTATTCAAGCAGTGGGCGAACAAGCTTACTGTAACCTACTTCCTTTGTTTTCGGATTGCATTTCCTTAGGATTCTTCCAATGAATCTCAGTCTGGCATCTGCTTTACCGACGATTAACTTTATATGATCATTCCATTTTAAATCATTCCTAATGCGTACTCCCAGATAATTTATGGAATTAACTGCTTCCAGTTGCTGACCAGCTATTTTGTAGTTAAATGATAAGGGAACTATCTTTCTATGTATTCGCAGCACATGACACTTGTCTACATTGAGATTCATTTGCCATTCCCTGCACCATGCGTCAATTCGCTGCAGATCCTCCTGCATTTCAGTACAATTTTCTATTGTTACAACCTCTCGATATACCACAGCATCGTCCGCAAAAAGCCTCAGTGAACTTCCGATGTCATCCACAAGGTCATTTATGCATATTGTGAATAGCAACGGTCCCATGACACTCCCCTGAGGCACACCTGAAATCACTCTCACTTCGGAAGACTTCTCTCCATTGAGAATGACATGCTGCGTTCTGTTATCTAGGACCTCTTCAAACCAATCACACAATTGGTCTGATAGTCCATATGCTCTTACTTTGTTCATTAAACGACTGTGGGAACTGTATCGAACGCCTTGCGGAAGTCAAGAAACATTATCCAAAGTAAAACATACAAAAGAATTTTACAGATCTAAAATTAGCATTTTAAGTCGCTGCTGATAATTTCCACTAGTAAAATTGATCCAAAATTGCAAAACAATCGTAAGTGAAAAGTTACAGCTACATAAATCGCATTATTCATAATTAAAATGCTTAATTTCATTGCGTGAATTGCGTATGTACGTCCTTAGGTACGATAAATTTTCAGGAGCTCTCACGTAATTAATGATATTTAAAATGTTTGGTTACATTACATATGTCAGTTACATTGCCAGATGCAAAGTTTGTTTTGTTTGCAGATGATATAAACATTGCAATAAGTAGCAAGTCAAGTAGAGATTTAGAAGGTACCTGCTAATCAAATTTTCACTGACAATAAATGATTTAAAGCTAATTGACTTTCATTAAACTTTGAAAAGACTTGCAATATGCAGTTCAGAACCTGCAACAGATTTCCTTCCAGCACGTGTATAACATATGAAGACATGCAAATCGAAGAGTTTGACAATGTTAAATTCGTCATACTGGATCATGTAATATAGCATTGTAATTTTTTATTTATAGTACTCTACGTCCTATTTCAGAAGAAAGTTCTCTAAAGAAATTAATGCCTGTGCTTCAAAATTTTTCGAATAGAGACATAGCATTTGTGGTATCGATAGCTACGATGCCACGGAATAGGCACAAGTTCTTAGGTTGGCACTACCACACCGACACCGACGACAGCGCCCTCTAGCCGGCGCTGTGCAGATCTACGAGCTCCTCTCCAGATTCAGGCCATTTGATTCCGAGGAGACGACCTAGCAACATTGTTTCTACTTCATAGTGGGCTAGCAATTACAGACTGTGTTACTTCAATGATAGTTTGTCCAACTACTAGTAGCTGTTATATTTGATGGATGAACGGCTTGTCACCTACGTGCTCATCCGTACGCAGAGTTAAGTAAAAGAGTTATAACCTATCTGCAGTACCAAGCTTTTCCTGCTCCTACTCGCTTCCTACATTCGGCCTACCCTTCAGTTTACAGGAGCAGACCCACGCGCCGCCTTCCAGGCGGGATACAAAAGCATTATCGTTAGTTAAATTCGTAACCTGCATAGCTACTGCCTTATGGGCATCTTTAATGAAATCTTCGTACTTAAAAACGATGAATCAGAACTGGAATTAATGAACAGATACTGCAAGCAAGAAGGTTACCAAGCGTCGGCGAAGAAAAGATCTTGCATCATAGGTGCAGATAATTTGCTACATAGTCGTGGAAACCCCGAGCAGTGGTTACGGGTGACAACAATTGTGACGCCATGGGCATTGCTCTCTGTACAGCTGACGAAATACAGAATTATCCGAGCTTCTATTTTACAGATTGGTAGTTCATTCGAGAAGGCGTGAGTTAGTGCTCATTTATCGTGGCCAAAGAGACCAATTCACACCAGACGATGGTTTTTGCAATGTTTATTAGAGACTGAAAAAATATCTGTAAACAGAACCTTTATGTGAAATATATTTCGTTAAACGAATCAGTTGCTTACATTTTCTTCTACTCATTGTGCGAATCACTCGTTATGCGAGGTGTTCCATGAAAAGGGTTTCACCGTAACGGAAGTAACAATACGGCGGGCCTGATACCATTGCCTATCCGACCCGTTACCGAAGGCCGGTGTTGGCTCGCGGGCCGTATTTTGGAGACCGTTGATCAAGAGCGTGAAGATGCAGAAGACAATGTAAACCACAGAACTAAAGACATACAATGTATGTGAACAGGAAATGTGGCCTGCAGTTAAGAAAAAGAAAAGAAATATCATGATGATTTCTGCTTGTGGAACAATTCTGGATTTGTGCTCCATTGGAATCTCCAGGAGGTGACTGCCAAGGAGAAGTCGAATATTACACAAACATTGATAAGCCAAAAAGCTATGTCAGTCTACGAATCGAAGTGTGGAGTATGGTAGGAAAGGTATAAAATTTGAATGGGGAAATACAAAGGCTCAGTCTAGATAAAGTAGGTGGGAAATAATCTGGAAAGAAGAAACATATTTCTGTTAATATAAGGATAATACCAACAGTAGCGGAAAATGTTATAACGGGAGTACGATTCTTTATGAATAAGTAAATAGGTTGCTTTGAAGAGTCCAGTGATAGGATTAGTTTCCGGCAGTCGTTCTTCCCGCGAACCATACGCGACTGGAACAGGAAAGGGAGGTAATGACAGTGGGACGTAAAGTGCCCTCCGCCACACACCGTTGGGTGGCTTGCGGAGTATAAATGTAAATGTAGATGTAGAATCGACAGCAAACGAATGCTAATGACAATACATCTGATACAAATGCCAACGTCACAATCAGAGGAGATTAGAGTGTAGGAGGCATTGGACGGGTAACTATCAGAGGAATGTAGAGGGAGATGGAAGTCTAATAATCGTGGGTGAATACTACGGTATGTTAGGGGCAGGATCAGAGGATCGGATTCCGATATCAGACTGTGACGTGCACACAGGAGCAGACTCAGATCACAGATTAGTATAAATTAGGAGTGGAGTGGAGGTTAAAAAATTCGTCAAGATTAATCTCTGTGTAAAAGAAGTTCTATAAAGGTGTAGATAATACTATTACAAATGTCAGAGTAGGCAGTACAGCTGAAGAAAAACGTACATCACTAAAAAGTGCTATCCTAGCCTAGAAAAAAAGGGGCGTGGCCTTTCAAAGAGTTGCTTTTTTGGACCAGTTGAATATAACTGGTCCAAAAATGTAACTCTTTGAAAGGCCACGTCCCTTTTTTTATCCGCTAGAGAGTTCGAATGACGAAGAAAAATAAATATTGTTATTAGTTATTCGTGAAGATTAAATAAAAGTATTTACTTCAATATTATTCATTTACACGAATAAAAACGTTTATTCGTCATTTGAATCAAACAGGTTACGAATGAGAGATAAATTACAAATCCAAAGACATTTACTGTTCTAGTTTTATGCCATTTATAAAACAGCTGTACTTTCTGTTGCTTACAAATCAGACTTCAGAACAACTTCTTTTTCATAAAAGACCACGCCAAACAGTTTATTTTGTTTTGGTAGAGATGCCATATAAATACTTTCTACACTTTCCAAAGAGGGACTCGGTATGCTAAGGTTCGTCTTCTTCCTGTGACTCCACGTTGGCCTCATCCCTGATCTAAATTGTTAAACATTTTTTTTAATTTTTACACACGACTTCGTATGAAATTCGTCACCGAATTTTTTTACGATCGTTCGGATATTATACGTCTGTAGTTCAGATCGAAAAACTATTCTATCTTGTAATGCGAGGCCTACTCAGAGTTAGTCCTTAAACATTTGTCCTTACTTCGTACAACACAGTGCCACAAAATGTTACATTTTCGAGTAATTTTGAGGTGCACTTCGACTAGTGCCGTTTAAGGATTTTTTAGATTTTATGCCTGTTGATGTCAGGTGGCAGCAACCAGTGCCCTTATTTTGTTCCTTCGTTACATAGAACTGCGAACACGTTAGAACTGCGGGCTTATATCAACGGAACACCCGTATTTGACAGCGTTTGCAATCTCTTTGCAACGGAGAAAGGTAATATAGATTTTGAGTCACAGTTGACTGCGATCATATTTTTGACAAATCTGCAGAGTGGAGATTGGGGGGGATTGGGGGGCGAGGCAGCATAGCAGGAAGTGCTGGCAAGTGCAGACTCAGCTGAAGTGGTACTCGTCAGTGTAGTGAACTTCTATTGGCATTAGCCTAAGAAAAACATTTACGTTACATTTGTTACGCTCTTAACCAGCTGTAGGCCTGAAGGTTGGTTTGAACACTTATCATGTTGCTACTGGTGTACCATAAACTTCCTTCGACCTTTGAAGCGATTTATCCTGCCAAGGAACTGTAACATGGACGGTGAAATCCTATGTAGCTTGATATTTTTCTCGTTGCTAGAGGAGAAAGGAGTGGTAAGTGACTGAAAAAACATCTGGACCAATGGGAGATCGAATCCCACCCCTTTTCTTCCGCCGCCTGGAACTTACCCGTAATGCAAACTCAGATAAAACCAGTTAATAAAGTATTAATCAAACACAAACTGCGTTGAGCCACAAAAACAAGTACATGTTATAAGCGATAGGATTCTGTTATAATGGTTGGCAAAGAAAACGTGGTTGTATTTATGCTATTCCGTCATTTAAGTTACGAACAATAAATAACAAATAATGATTTGTCAGTGAATAATTTATTCTTGAATAACACTTTCGAATGATACACTTGTTAAAATAATTATCTACATAAAAATGTATTAGAATAATTCCCATGTCTTCTCCACCAAGACGAGCTTTTGCTTCGTCTTCAAAGACCTCGTCGTCCACGTGACGATAAATCCTATGTCGTTCCTCCAACATGCTGTGAGTTTAGGTAGAAGATCTTTTACTTCTTCTTTTACGCTGCAGTCTCAGCGAAGTGAGAGAGCAACTCGGTTTCGATTGCGTTTCTCATAAATTCATGCATGATTACTTCTGTAATGAGTTGTGGGGACTTTGAAATTTCTACTGTATTCACACTTTCCATATACTGTCGCTGCATCGTTGCCTATCTCGTGGCATTAGCTGCCAAAATAAATAGTGATCGATACTCTGTATGCATTTATCTGGTGCATACAAAAGACTGCTGTAGAACTTAATCACTTAATTAATTAAAGAAAACAGTTATTAACATAGACCCATATCAGTGTGCCATAAATTAATACAAAATTAACTAACAGTTTTCGATGTAGACATTTCAGTTCATAAGGTCTAACTAATTGAAATAAATTAGGAAAAGATTAACTTGGTAACGGAATGAGTAATACCTTGTCACACATTAGCAGCAAGGCCTGGAAAAATACTGGAAAACCAAGTATCGCTAATTCCAAATATTTATTAGAAATAGCAGTTTTTATTCTTGGGTACATATGTGACATATCTTAAGTAATGGTGATAATAAAACATGGTCAAATCGTTACAATGAAGGAGGCAGCTCAGTAGCTCTAGTTTGCAAACATGTTATAAAATTTAGGTTCCGTCAGAGCAGTGTCCGGCGATATATATGAGGAGACTTCAAAAAGTAAGTTGCACATTATTATGGCAGATCAAGTAATTTTCATTGAATGTTACACTACGCTACGAAGTGGCACAGGTATATGAACTATTTATCCGATCAGCCCCCAGATCTCTTTAAACAACAGTTGAAACACTACTTATCATTCAGTTCCTCAAAGATAGAAACCTGCTCCCTGTTCATGGAGCCACCAGAGAGCCATTGTGTGAGCGCTGGTAAATGTTTGTTGCCCCTGAAAAAAATGGTTCAAATGGCTCTGAGCACTATGGGACTTAACATCTGTGGTCATCAGTCCCCTAGAACTTAGAACTACTTAAACCTAACTAACCTAAGGACATCACACACATCCATGCCCGAGGCAGGATTCGAACCTGCGACCGTAGCATGTTGCCCCTGACGCTCTTTTACGCGTTACTTGCCGAAAAGCTGGAAATCGCATGGTGCAAGATCAGGACTTCTCAATCGATCAGTAGCACCCACGTCTGGGCGGCCTTGGCCAGTTTCTTAGCACCCTTTCATTATGGCTGGCGGCGACATCGATTGTGGTCCATATATCGCTGGCATTTCAAGGTGAATCTGTGTGCAATTTAGACTACTGTCCTCCATACTTGAACTATAGAGTTCATTTCCGGTTGCCTAACCATAACACTCGCACACGCGATGTACCTATTATCAGAACTGCACCCGAGTCTTGTCTGCAGGAATGCTGGAATACGTACTCCCTCTTCTAATGAAGAGCAGAAGCTTTTGGATAAGGGGCTTAAGCATAATCCGCAAACTTGCAAGATCGAGACATCAAGAGAATGATCGCAGAAGTGAAGGTAGCATGTAGGGACGCTAAGTTAACTAAATTCCAGGATACATGTATCGCCACCAGAGTCAAAGAGGCAATTGAATGCAAGAAAACATTACGTAAGGGTAAATATAGTGAGCTGACGTTAGTGAAAGAAATTAACTTAAAACTGGATTCTAACAACGCAATCGTGATTAAGTCAGATAAGGGCTGTACCTCAGCTGTGATTTACGAAAAAGATTATGTAGATAACAGGATGCAGTTTTTTCAAGAAAATGGGATCAAAAAAGATGTAACAAAGAAGTTTCAGATAGATTTAAAGGCTAGGGTAGAAGCAATACAATTTTTATTCACTGCAAGTGAAAAATCTAGATTAATAAAGGTGAATCCAAGAACACCTGAAGCGAGTGCGCAAATAAAGTTGCACAAGGAGAACAAACCAACGCGTGTTATTTGTAATGGGAAGGAAGCCGTTAATGAGCTCTTGAACGCCAGATCGAGACATCAAGAGAATGGTCGCTTTGTACCGTAAGTTAAAATCTGCATATAAATACCAGCAAGCTTACAACGTAAAAAATAATGTGTGTTTCGCGAAAGAAGTGAAGGACATTGCAATTCTAGAGGACGCCGTCCTAGCCTCGTTAGACGTCGTGAACCTCTACACTAAAATACCAATTGCAGAAACTTTGAAAATTATAAGGAAAAACCTGATAAAAAATAGATCAATGAGCACGGGTGAAATCGTCAAACTCGTGGATATGCTAGAGTTCACATTGAGTTTTAATAGTTTAGTCTTTAACGACAAGGTTTTTATTCATGATGAAGGTTTAGCTATGGGAAACAGTCTATCAGGCATTTTAATTAACATTTTTATGAATGTCTTTGAGAACAAAGTTTTCAGCTCTTTTCCAGAAATTAAGGGGAAGTTAATTTATTACAGACGGTATGCTGACGACACTATTTTATTATTCAAAGGGAAAAAAGAAGAAGTAGACGAAATGAGTAAAGTTATAAACGAGCAGCATCGAAAAATTCAATTCAGGCTAGAAATGGAGAACAATGGGGCGATTAACTATTTAGATTTGACCGTCCGGAAGGAGTGAGGTAGGCACGTTTACGGCGTCTATAGAAAAGACACTTGTTCCGACAATATTATAGAAGCGACGTCGCACCACCCGGCACAACATAAAAGAGCGTACTTTCATGCAATGTGCAACAGAGCCCCGAGATTGCCACTGTAGGAAGATGAGTTGCAGAAAGAACTAAGCATTACTAGGCAAGTAGCAGCAGCTAATGGGTACAGGACACAAGATGTTACACGTATGTTTAACAAGATCAAAAACAAATCCTCGGTTATCTGTAATGATTCTAGGAAAATTAAAGTTAAGAAGAAGTTTGTTACCCTGACATACAAAGGGCGTGATTCGGAAAGAATTGCTAAATGCTTTCCAAAAAACATCGCTGTGGCATTCCAGAATGAAGGGCAAATGGCACATAGACTAAGACATAAACCAGCAACGACAAAACAAATGAAATACACCAATTCCGGAGCGTACAAGATCAAATGTGCTGAATGTGACAGTTATTATATAGAGCAAACATGGCGGAATTTTGAAATTCGACACAGGGAACATTGCAATCACAGCAATCGGACAGCATTTGTAGCGCATGTAAAGGATAGTAAACATGAAGTGAGTAATATAAATGAACAAATGGAGGTGCTACATAAAGCTCCAAAAAGTCTCTACCCCAACGTGCTCGAAGAGATTGAAATATAAGCTCATCAAATGAAAAACTCAGATATCCTATTTAATGAGATTTTTAAAGACTTCAGGGTTACTCTTGAATGCAACAGCGCGCTCCAGTAAGAACCAGCTGCAGCGGAACGGCCCTCAGCGTACTGGCGGCGAGGTGAATTGGGCGCGGCGGAAGAGGACTCGGCGTGGCGCTGTGTGCGTTCTGACGTAGGAAAATCCTCTCCACCACCAGTCAATACAAAGAAGAGGAAAAAATGGTTCAAATGGCTCTGAGCACTATGCTACTTAACTTCTGAGGTCATCAGTCGCCTAGAACTTAGAACTAATTAAAAGGGCATCACACACATCCATGCCCGAGGCAGGATTCGAACCTGCGACCGTAGCGGTCGCTCGGTTCCAGACTGTAGCGCCTAGAACCGCACGGCCACTCCGGCTGGCAAAGAAGAGGAAACGCACATTTTCGAAAAGAATATATAAATATGTTTTTATTATATTTTTAAGTTTCTTTAAAATTTTTAAACTAGTGTAAATTATTCCAGTTCATGATCCACTCAAAAAACATTATTTACATGTTATTTCTTTAAAAATTGTCTTATTACTGAAAAGTATATCCGACATTAAGATGTATGGTGAAAAAATTAACATCTTAGTACATATGCACAATTCTTACAGATGGAGGGCACTTTTTACTTTTACCAGTCAGGTTTCTCCAAACTGTGATATGAGGTTTTAACAGATTAAAAATTACTTTAGTTATTACAGCAAACCAATAGTTCAGTACATACAAGTTACTCTGTAACTGCAGTATATGGTATGATGGCATTTAATACATTCCAAAATTTCTTTTTGTGAACTAAGATAGTTCTATCAGTAACTATATCTCTATTTTTAATTATATTTTTAACTTTATCGAACAAATCTGAAGATGGGCAGCTAGCCTGAAACCGGTCATTGAAAATAAAAAATAGCGATCAAAGACTGAAATACCATATTTTTATTCAAAGAACGATCGCGGCAATCCCAATAAGACAATCACGTCTAGTTTTGATAAATCCTCTGAGTTTTCTGAAATTGTATTCATATGTTAGTCTGTAGATGTACGTCAAGTCTACTGCATTCCGTATCATTCGGATACTTCCTTCGTGGTGCATCTTTTTTTTAAATGTCTTAAAGTGTAACTTGGATATAACGTGCCTGAATGGACTGTAGTTGCATTTTAGTAGGTATTAATAAGGAATCCTGACACTAAAGAAGCGTACGCTCTATAACAGACGTCAGCAACCTCTTTGTACAGAGTGTGTTCAAAACTTTGAAAGTCGACCTTTTACACACAGAAGATGATACTAAAGCTAATAGTTTAGAAAATATGGCCGCAAATGAATGTGTCGGGGTTTACAATGCCTTGAATTGGCAATGCATTCAACTCACGTTTTTGTAAATTGTTTGTGTTTCATAACAAACGACTCTCTGATACGTTGACTTTGATGGTACTTTCTTGAAAAACAACTCCCAGTCACTGATGTGTGTAAAATGTTTACAGTTGTGGAGATGTTGAATCGTTACTCGTTAGAAGAATTTGGAAATAAGAATTGTGTGTGCGTGTGTGTGTTATTATTGAATCTTGTGAGAGGAGTCATCTATAAGGACCTTTTGAATAAATACACTGTGTTGAGGAGTACTGGCGGAGCAGCACACAGCTATCATAACCAGCGTGTGCAAGACCTGAGGCTAAATGCTTTTGAACGCGTTGTTTCTTTGTGTCAATGAGTATGACACATTTCTCGCACAGGGACCGGCCATCATCACTTTCAACATTTGTTATGAACGTATTTCTACAAGTGTAAGATGTGTATGACAATCTGAGTAATGCTGACTCTGAAGATTTAGTGCGTGATAAGCCTGTTGTGTCCAAGCAGTAAACAGTTATCATTAGAAGCAAGACAGGTAAACACGTATAGGGAGATTGTCCCTAGTATTGTGCACATCATAGTTAGTGGGCGCTGCTTACAGTTATGACAATTGCGAGAAGTAATAGGGTCTAAGGCAGATCTGACACTTCCCTATCGCGTTGTTACACGTTCACAGTTTACCTACTTAGCTGAAATGCAGCATTACGGATTTTTTAAACAAGAGGTGGAGCCCCTCCACGCCCACACCGGCATGATGACCAACTCAAAAGGTCTACTGCCATCTCTGCATAAGGGTCAGTTTTCACTAAAGTGAGGTTCGCAGGATGTGGGTACTGCGATGTTTGCGTACATCTGGTTAAGGTTAACTATTAATACGCGCTCATCTGGAGAAAGATTGTGTCGAAAGTCGAACGATGGGTAGCGGTTTGAAAGGCACAGGAAGAAAAGTCCCAAGGCAAGAGCCAAGAGAATAAAACCTCTGTGATAGGTCGGGTAGTAAGAGCAGTAGCGGATATCTTGCTGCCTGCGACGGGTCATTCAAGGGTAGGCTTTGTTAGTAGTGGGTGTCATGCATGTCGATACCTTTGACGTCGAGCGGTGCTGTTACTCGGCGGCTGCCGCTGGGCGCCGATGTTGATCTGTCGGTCAGCGTCAGCAAACCTGTAACAGGTTCATCACTGTTTTGAGTCCGATAGGTCGGTCATGTATCAGATGCACAGTGTATGTTGGCGATTTGTTTGTTCGTCAGTGGGCGAGCTCATCGGTTTCCCTAGTGTAGCCTGTTGGTCAGCTTTAATAGCAACCGGTATATTCAGTCTACGTTGCTGATATGCAGCGGCTTGCTGACTTTTGTCGCTTGTTGATGAATGTTAGCTTGCCATAGGTGGTTATGCCCTAGCTAGTAGTGTCTTTGGCCACTTATGCTTCACCCATGGTTGTGATCATAGTTTCCCAGAGTAAGGATAAAAGGATTGATCGAGTGTCTCGAGTTCTTGTATAGTAGTTCGGCGTGTTTTTTTAATACTTGCGTGAGGGTTTCAAGGCGGTATTCATTGCGAAGATCCACGGTGCGTGTGTAGCGTGGAGCGTTGCTAATGATGCGTAGCACTTTGTGCTGTATGGTCTGTAGGAGGCGCAGGCGTGTAGGAGCTGCATTTCCCCAGATGGGAGCTGTGTACGTCATCAGAGGTCTAACCAGTGTCATGAATATGGACCTCGACACCCTCCTATTCAGTGGTCTTTCCCTGCTGAGCATTGGATAGAGTTGTTTGAGCCTCGCGTGCGCTCTGTTGGCAACGTATTCGATGTGGTCCGCCCATGTAAGTTTCCGATCCAGCCAGACACCGAGGTATCTGACTTTCTCTCGGAAACATATTATCTGTCTACTGTGTTGATGTTTGCGCAGTAGTTTCGGTCTGCGTGTGAACAGAACTGCTTCGCACTTGTTGATGTTTACTTTAATACGCCATCGTTCCAACCAAGGCTCGGCAGTTCTGAGTGCCGTCTGTATTCGTGAATTAATGTTCGACGGTTTCCAGTCCTGCGCAAAGATGGCTGTGTCATCCGCGTAGATGGCTAACGCCGTGTTTTGTGTTGCTGGGAAGCCGTTAATGTGCAGGTTGAACAAGATGGGCCCTAGGACGCTTCCCTGGGATAGTACAACTTGGATACCGTGTTGTGTCGATTGTTTGCCCTGCACGTCAGTGTTGAAACATCTGTTGGTGAGATATGAGCGTATGAGACGAACGAGTCCGTCCTGGAAACCTGCTTCGCTTCGTTTGCGTATAAGGCCGTTTGCCACAGACGGTCGAAAGCTTTTTCGATGTCCAGGAACACGGCCGCTGTGGCTGTTTTCATGTTGTAGCCCTGTGTTATATGTTCGACTACGCGGAGGAGCTGTTGTGTTATTGAGTGGTGATTCCTAAAGCAGAATTGCTCCGGTCTTAGGGTGTCATTGGTGATGCAGTGCCGAGTGATGCGTTTTAATATTACCTTCTCAACAATCCTGCTGAGCGACCACAGCAGACTGATGGGTCAGGAGTCTTTCCCTGCCTTCCTGAACATCTGCACCTTGGCCGCCTTCCAAAAGTCAGAGAAGTGTTGGTGTTTTAGGATGGCATTCGTTATGTGTGCAAGGTATTCTATGGCTCTATCCGTGAACTCCTGGAGGACACGGTTTTGAATGCCATCAGGCCCAGGGGCTTTCCTAGCGTTGGTATGCTTGATAACCCATATAATTTCATTTGTGCTAGTGAGTCTAATTTAGTCGCCCGTGGACTGGGCTACAAGTCGTGTAACCTCCTGGCCCGTTTCAAGTGTGAATACTGGATCTGAGGGAGCCAGATTCGGAATAAAAGACGCTGCAAGGGTTGTGGCCATAAGGTCTGCCTTCTCCTCGCGGAGTAAGCTGGGCCGTCTGGTTCTTGTAGAGTGGGACTGTAATGTTTCTGTCTGGTTGTGAGGTAACGGGCGAGTCGTCGCGCCCTATAAATATTTTGAGGAAGCAGTAGCCCAGGGCTTAACAACTGGCCGGTTTTGAGCGCGAGTACTCGCGTCTGCTCAGGCTCCTGCTCGCGAGCAGCTGCATGGTCGTTGAGTACGGCGGGAGAGGAGGGAGGGGAAATGCGCGCGCACGTTTGAATAGGGCCGCAGCGTGCCTATTGAATTCGCGCCGACTGTGTAACGTTTAAAGTACTACGATCAGCTCTTAACAGTCACTTCGCTGGTTAAGAATCATGTGAAGTCGCCGTTGTGTAACGCCAACCATGCTTTCGCAGTTCAACCCCCATTGGGAGGAATTGTATCTGTTTACTGAAAAAGATGGTGTTGCAAAATGTTTAGTATGTCACAAAACGCTGAATTCTTTTACGAAATTTAATTTGCAGCGACATTATATGTCGTACCACGCGAAAGACTACGGACGTGGAAAATGTGATTGACCAGATCGTGCACAGGAAGTTATTAAACATAAAAGGAAGCTATCCGAATAAGATCTGGACGACGAAGAAAAATCAACTGAGGCAGCTCTCAGAGTGGGTTACAAAATTGCTTTGCTTTTAGCAAAATCCCTGCGCCCCTTAACTGATGGCGATTTAATAAAAGAATGTTTGGTAGTTGCAGCGGAACATTTGTGTCCATCTCAAGTTGAACAGTTTCGGATTGTGCCATTATGTAACATGACCATTATGCGTCGCATACAGGACATGGCAGACGACGTCCAGAGCCAGCTTGCAAATATCTGTTAAGATTTTATGGCGTATTCTCTAGCTCTGGACGAAAGTGTTGATATCACTGGAACAGCGCAGCTTGCCATATTTATTAGAGGTGTTAACAGAGATCTTCAGGTGAGGGAGGAGCTCCTCGATGTAGTAGCCATGAAGAACACTACAACCGGAGGTGATATTTTAAGTAGTGTTGAAGAAAGTGTTGAAAATATAAGATTGTCGTGGAATTCTTTAGTTTCAGTGTCTACAGATGGTAGAGGCATACACTAAGCTAATAAAATTATCTGGCACGTGTACATTTTCCTTTATTTGTTTCATTTGTCGCAGTAATAATTCGTGAGTGATATCCCTGCAGGTGGCCGCGGATTTACATCGACTGGCGGCAGCTGTTGTGTACCCCACGTGACTCTCCCCACTCTCCGCTCTGGTCCGGTAGTGGGGGTAGCGTGCTCGCGCTGCTCCGTGCTCGCGCCTTGCTGCTCACAGCTTGCTCCGCGAGCACGTATGTTGTGAAGCCCTGCAGTAGCCGCAGGGGCCGTTCGGCCGGCGCGGACCGCTCGGCAGCAACCACGTGGTCCCGGGCGTTAGTTTAGCAACCGTGTGATGCCGCACAACGGCCGGTCCAGCCACGTGGCTGGAAATTCCTTGGTGACACTGTACGCCGATGGCGAACTTCGTGAAACCATAATGGCAGACATTTCGCAATTCATAAAGAAATTAATAATAGCCAGATGAATCATGATACCTCAAAAAGAAGAATGTACATTACCATTATTTGCACGACGATTCTGATGGTGTAATCATATTTTCAGTATCATTATTAGTTTAAAGTTTAGTATCTGACTGAAAATTAGACAAGTAACACCCAGCAACGACTTTCCAAAATGTAAACGCTTCATCCTATTTCGTCGACCGACGTGTCTTTAGAAAGCTATTAGTGTAAACCTAGATTGGTATAAATTACGGGCATGTAACTTGAGTAGTACATGAGTTATTGGAGGCCAAAGTGGCCGATTACTATCGATCGCGTCAGGCCAAAAGTACTCCACAGTTACACGAAAAAACGGTAGCAGTATGCTTATAAATTTATTTATTCGTCTATGTCTTTGTTTATATCAGATATATACTGTTCATGAAGAAACTGGTTAAATATTTACTGCCGGCAGGAGTGGCCGAGTGGTTCTAGGCGCTACAGTCTGGAACCGCGCGACCGCTACGGTCGCAGGTTCGAATCCTGCCTCGGGCATGGATGTGTGTGATGTCGTAAGGTTAGTTAGGTTTAAGTAGTTCTAAGTTCTAGGTGACTGATGACCTCAGAAGTTAAGTCTCATAGTGCTCAGAGCCATTTGAACCAGCCAAATATTTACTGTGTCTTAGAAAGCACAGAGACATTAGGCACCTGGCCTAGATTTTGCTTCTTTTCTTTTGATACATGTTTATTTAACTGTTTATGTATTTAATAATGTGTCTTAGAGCGTGTTTATGGCCCATCCGTAGGATTATTTACTTAATTTCAAGTTATTTAAATGTAATTCCAGTATTTGGTATGTGTTTCAATATGTTTGTGAGTGTACCTTAGGTTGGAGACATGGAGGGAGCCTCTAGCCAATCACAGCGCTCGTTCCTAAGAGAGACATATGGAAGTTCTGGCAGTGCAGTACTTCTGGACAGTACGATACACGACACGGGAAGTACTGGACAAGACGGCGCGACGGACGCGGAGTCGGCGGAAAGACTTGGAGAGTGGAGCGGTTTGCGTGTGGTCGCGAGAGATAGAAATACCTCGGAGTGCCGAATTGTGAACTTCTGAGATTTCAGTAGTTTCTACAGTGAAGACGTAGTACGCGTTTGGAAGTGAATATCTCGTGAGCTATGTTGTTGTTCATAACTAATTACGTGAAGTAGTAATCTATTGTTGCCCTGTTATTCAACTTATATTTTATTTAATTGCTGGACCATCGAGACCAATAAGTCTTTCGCAGAAATACACCGCTTTCTCAAAAGGACTTCTACTATCGTACCCATCATTTAAAGTCGTTGAGATAGTACCTGCAGATTTTATTTAAATGCAATCTTTCATTTACAATTTATATGTTACTGTTGTGGCGTAGCAAGACAGCCACGCCACGGAAGTAGCCGGAAAGCACGCGTTACTGACGCAGGCTAGAGATAGGTCTGAAACAGGATACGTAATGAATGCTATAAAGAAAAGCCCGTAGCTCCTGGAATACTTAACTTTAATCCATCCTTGTGGTACATCGCTCTTGACGAGCCAAGTGAGACTCTTTAGATACAAGCTATGTAAGGCTAATGGCGCCTTGCTAGGTCGTAGCCATGGACTATTCTATCTGCTCTGCAAATGAGAGAGGCTTCGTCAGTGTGCATCGCTAGCTACATCGTCCGTACAACTGGGGCGAGTGCTCGTAAGTCTCTCGAGACCTGCCGTGTGGTGGCGCTCGGTCTGCGATCACTGACAGTGGCGACACGCGGGTCCGACATGTACTAATGGACCGCGGCCGATTTAAAGCTACCACCTAGCAAGTGTGGTGTCTGGCGGTGACACCACAGTTACATACATAATTCGCAATTGCCGAGTGATAGAAACCTTCGACCATTCGATTCATGTGTGTATTCTTATCGTATACTGTAGACGCAGCAGTATTTGGCCTGTAATGCGGAAACTACGTATCCCAGTCCCTAGACAACGAAACCAGCCAAAACTTTTAATATTTGAATGTTGAGTCGGAGGGTACGTAGTTATTTGAAAGCCCGCATGGTCAAGTGTCTGGCTAACTAGCACTGCGAGTTTCTGTTCCCATTGTTCGTTTCTAAATGTTTGTATTTTATCCCTGTTGACGTGCAGTTTACAGAACGGGCGCCTGGTACGCTGCCAGTACCTCCTGAGGCAATTCCTCATTGAGATAAGGCCCAGGATCTCCTGGGACAGGGCCGTCGAGTGTTGTTTTGGTGTTGTACGTGAAATGGCGTCAGTCATTGCGTCTTGGACGGCAGTAGTAAGAGCCTCCACAGCCTCATCAATTTGTTACGTGTTGTTAATTTCGTGGGTGTCAGGAATACGACTATCAAACTTTTCCTTGAACAGTGTCCAATTCGCGCTTGTAGTTCAGTATCCTGCTTGGTCCTGTGTTCTGCAGTGTTACTTCCGTGTGCAGTATTACCGGCATGTGGTCTGAGTCCAGATCGTTTCCAACCATGAGATTCAGCGGTCATGTGATTCCCTTGATGATGGCTATGTCTAGCACGTGTGGCCTGTGTCGGACCTGTGTAGGCACAAACGTGGTAACGTCCGGCTCAAGTATAATGTAGTTTAGGCCTAGTGCGTGTTCTTTATAGTTTCTTGTCGTTGGAGGTACGTATTCGTGAGTTCTAGTCGGGGTGTTTTGCGTTTAGATCTCAGCAGCGATTACCCTTGGTGCTAAGTTGAGAACTGTGCTGATATCGCGCGTTACTGTGTCTCTAGGAGGATTGTACGGCGATACCAGTGCGGTGTTGGCTCCGTTGAACTTGACCCTGACGGCCGTGGCCTCTAGTCTTTCAAGCGCAGGGAACTCGATCTTCGTGCGTTCCATGTCTTTGTGTATGATTACTGCTGTGCCGCCTCCCATTCTGCCATCCGCAATAGCCTGGGATGCTTAGCTGTTTGCGAGGTGTAAGCAGTGTTTCGTTCACTAGGGAGATTCGGATACTCTTTCGCTCCGCCGGTTGCGGTGGTCTCGCGGTTCTAGGCGCGCAGTCCGGACCCGTGAGACTTCTACGGTCGCAGGTTCGAATCCTACCTCGGGCATGGATGTGTGTGATGTCCTTAGGTTAGTTAGGTTTAAGTAGTTCTAAGTTCTAGGGGACTGATGACAACAGCAGTTGAGTCCCATAGTGCTAAGAGCCATTTTGAACCCTTTCGCTCCATGAACGCGACCATTTCGACTCTTTTGTTTGCGATTCCGATGGCGTTCCAAAACTGGATCTGTGAATTTGTGTTAGGGTCTGCGTTTCGGGGCTGGTGTGGTATATTATCCATCTAGTGGTGTAAATAGTGGCGTGATAATGGCTTGGATGCTAGTCCAGTTGAGGGAGCCCGACATGAACTGCGTGAAGAGCTGTGTGATACACCTCATAACCACCATGACTACTTCGGTGGTCGTGAGCCGGGAAATAATGTCTCCATTATTCTCCGGAATCTTGAGATAATATTGGACGTGTCGGCCTGTGCTTTTATGGTTCTGTTGGCGTCTGCTGGTACTTGTGTTGGCGTCTGATGAGGGCTGGCTTGAGTATCAGCTGTTTGAGTGACGGTTGTGGGCGCCTGTGTGCTCTCTGTGGTGAGTGGTTGTGTTGTGTGGGTCGTTGTGTTGGTGTCCGAATTGTGTTCGTGCGGATTGGTGTCCTGTTGTCTGTGCGCCTGTTGTGGTGTGGTCGTGTTCCTCCTGTTTCTCCTTCTCCACCTCTGGCGTTGTGGTTGTCCCTGTGTTTGTGCGTCTTCTGTAGCCTGTGGTGGACTGCAGTCCACGATCTCAGGGGGTAGGTGGTACTGTTATTGGTGTTGTGTGGTGTATCTGGTTCAAAAATAGTTCAAATGGCTCTGTGAACTATGGGACTTAACTTCTGAGGACATCAGTCCCCTAGAACTTAGAACTACTTAAACCTAACTAACCTAAGGACATCACACACATCCATGCCCGAGGCAGGGCTCGAACCTGCAACTGTAGCAGCAGCGTGGTTCCGGACTGAAGCGCCTGGAACCGCTCGGCCACAGCGGTCGGATTTCATTGTTTAGGAGAGTAAGGTCTCCGTAGTTGTGTATAATGACTGGTGGGAAGGCAGCCGAGGAGATGTTCTGAATCTGCTTACCGGTATCTGTTTGGGTGTTTGTGTGTGCTGCAGTCGCAGGAATGTGTTGCTGGTGTTGCTATTTAGCGATGCAACTAGAGTTGGCGGTTGCCTAGTGAGTTTGTGGACTCACTTTGTTTGTGTCTTTTGAAACGGTTTGCGTCGTGGACCGACCTGCTGCCACGGCCCGTCTTCGGAGTTGTTAGTGTATCCTGTCAGCTCTGGATCCGGTTCGGTCGGTACCTGAGCCGTCAGAGGTGAGATCGAGCGCATATCTCTCCTCTTTCCGGCAGGCGCTTGTGTTTGTGGAGCATGTGTTTGTGTTTGTATGTGTTCAGCCCCCAATCAGCAGCTCGATCAGCTGTTGCTCATCTGCGATCTGCTGGTCCTTCGAGGCAGCTGCCCCTTGGAACGTGGCGAGTGGGACGGAAATGCTGGCGGGAACAGCCGGCATTCCCGCCTCTTGTGCTGCAGCTTTACTGCGGGTAACTGGAAGGGATATGCGGGAAGGGGTTTCACAGAAGAAGACTGCACTGTGGTTCCTTCTCTAGATTGTCGCACAGATGACAAAATGGTAGATATAGAAATAGACGACAGAGGGATAGAGAAACAATTAAAATCACTCAAAAGAGGAAAGGCCGCTGGACCTGATGGGAAACCAGTTCGATTTTACACAGAGTATGCGAAGGAACTTGCCCCCCTTCTTGAAGCGGTGTACCATAGGTCTGTAGAAGAGCGTAGCGTTCCAAAGGATTGGAAAAGGGCACAGGTCATCCCCGTTTTCAAGAAGGGACGTCGAACAGATGTGTAGAACTATAAAACTATATCTCTAACGTCGATCAGTTGTAGAATTTTCGAACACGTATTATGTTCGAGTATAATGACTTTTCTGGAGACTAGAAATCTACTCTGTAGGAATCAGCACGGGTTTCGAAAAAGACGATCGTGTGAAACCCAGCTCGCGCTATTCGTCCACGAGACTCAGAGGGCCATAGACAGGGGTTCACAGGTAGATGCCGTGTTTCTTGACTTTCGCAAGGCGTTCGATACAGTTCCCCACAGTCGTTTAATGAACAAAGTAAGAGCATATGGACTATCAGACCAACTGTGTGATTGGATTGAAGAGTTCCTAGATAACAGAACGCAGCATGTCATTCTCAATGGAGAGAAGTCTTCCGAAGTCAGAGCGATTTCAGGTGTGCCGCAGGGGAGTGTCGTAGGACCGTTGCTATTCACAATATACATAAATGACCTTGTGGATGACATCGGAAGTTCACTGAGGCTTTTTGCGGATGGTGCTGTCGTATATCGAGAGGTTGTAACATTGGAAAATTGTACTGAAATGCAGGAGGATCTGCAGCGAATTGACGCATGGTGCAGGGAATGGCAATAGAATCTCAATTTAGACAAGTGTAACGTGCTGCGAATACATAGAAAGAAAGATCCTTTATCATTTAACTACAATATAGCAGGTCAGCAACTGGAAGCAGTTGATTCCATAAATTATCTGGGAGTAGGCATTAGGAGTGATTTAAAATGGAATGATCATATAAAGTTGATCGTCGGTAAAGCAGATACCAGACTGAGATTCATTGGAAGAATTCTAAGGAAATGCAATCTGGAAACAAAGGAAGTAGGTTACAGTACGCTTGTTCGCCCACTGCTTGAATACTGCTCAGCAGTGTGGGATCCGTACCAGATACGGTTGATAGAAGAGATACAGAAGATTCAACGGAGAGCAGCGCGCTTCGTTACAGGATCATTTAGTAATCGCGAAAGCGTTACGGAGATGATAGATAAACTCCAGTGGTAGACTCTGCAGGAGAGACGCTCAGTAGCTCGGTATGGGCTTTTGTTGAAGTTTCGAGAACATACCTTCACCGAAGAGTCAAGCAGTATATTGCTCCCTCCTACGTATATCTCGCGAAGAGACCATGAGGATAAAATCAGAGAGATTAGAGCCCACACAGAAGCATACCGATAATCCTCTCCACGAACGATACGAAACTGGAATAGAAGGGAGAACCGATAGTAGAACAGGTAAGGTGTAGTAGTGCTGGTGGTGGTAATTCTTTCAGGTGTTCCCTCTTGAGTATAACGTACAGAGCATTAAGACACGTTATGTGAAACTGCCAGAAAACTTCTCTGGCACGTTATTCAACTCGCGCGTCACAGGATAAAATCAGAGAGATTAGAGCACACACAGAAGCATACCGGTAATCCTTCTCTCCACGAACAATACGAAACTGGAATAGAAGGGAGAACCGATAGGGGTACTCAAGGTACCCTCCGCCACACACCGTCAGGTGGCTTGCGGAGCATGGATATAGATGTAGACGTAGAAGGATCAGACGTCTTTCCTGCATAGGGACGTTTTATTGGATATGGACGGGTGTACGACAATTTTGCTCTTTTCGAAACGCTTTTGCTTTTTTGGCGATAGTACAGTATATTGTGTACCTACGGAAGAGGGGAGTCCCTACTACCCATCTGCGCGAAGTACAATGCGTGGCTCTAGAGAGCGCGGGTAGAAGAGAGCGGCCTACAGTGCACGGGGTTATCCGACGTTGACGGGCCCCTGCCACTGAAAAAAGGCTACGAAAGAGCGGGAGAATCTCGCGCTGAGGGGTTTGCAACCGAGGTTGCGGAGAGTTGGGCCGAAGGTCTTACCGCTTAGCGCTGGGAAGCGTTAAGCGGCTTCCGCTGGTTCGTGGCGCTCAGGAAAGCATCGCCGGCAGCTATGCCTGTTGCAGCTTGTCAGAGACCACTCCGAAGAGCTATCAGATTTTCAATTCCCCCGAAGGGGGCGGGCTGGCAGCAGCTTAGTACGCTGCTCTGCAGCCTACAGACTTTTATTTTAAAGGAAAGGAAGAAGAAAAGAAACAAGAAAAACAGGCGATACAACGATGACTTGAAGTGTAAAATGGTGGTGTGACGTCATTACGGCGCGGAGTTTGGTTTGTGAGTGTGGCGTGTTTGTAGATGTTGCCTCGTTGACGTTACCTTAGTAGGAGTTTTAGGGCCTGTAATATATAGTTTACCTTTTTACTGTACTTTTTGTTTTAACGTCGTCTATGAGGCTTTTATTAGTTTGCCATTAGATTGTTCAATCTTTATGGTCTATATGTTTTGTCGCTACTCGTTATGTCTAATGAATCAATATTCTTTTTTCTTTTTTTTATTTGTTTCTTTTTTTTATCTTTTGATTGACCTACACATTGATCTGTAGCGTAGCCCTGAATACGAGGTTAGGTTGGGAGTTTTTTTTTGGCGGGGGGGGGGGGGGTCAGGGGAGGGCGCAGCCCCCCCCTGCCTGGCCTTGAGTACCACTTGTTTATTATTATCTTTGTCTCCTATCAATGTTAGCAGATTGTTCTTGTGAAACCTTTGTGTGTGTTGTTTTTCTATGTGTTTTCGTCTTTGTGATACGTATGCAACGTTTCTATATCCGCCATATTGGAATTGTCGTTTCCGCTATATTTGTGACGTCATGGGTCAAAGCCGACGGGTTAGATCGGACGCTTCCGTATTTCCAATAAAAGACACAGGAATTAGACAAGTAACATAGTACACACACAATTAAATAACATGGCGACAGTCTGGTTTCTGTTCACAAGTGATAAAAGGCACACCCAGCGACAGTATGATGGCCGTTCGCAAGACTTCCCAAAAGACACAACACGGAACACTCACTGTAAAACACTGCACGAAAATGGCGGCACAAAGATGACAGTCCCGAGCCAAAGGCAGATGGGGGGGGGGGGGGGGGGGGACCTGCAGGAGGGGGAAAAACAAGGATGGAGGAAGGAAAAAACGAAAAGGGGGGACCCAAGGAGGGAGAGGACTCATAAGGGGGGAGAGGGGCAGGTCAGACGCGAGAGGGAATGAGAAGAGGCAGAGGAGGGAAATGCAAAAGGACTCGGGGGAGGGAAAGGGGCAGAGAGAGGGAAGATGGGGAAAAAAGAGGATGGAAGGGGGGGAGAGGGAACCCGGGAAAAGGACAGAGGAAAGGAGGGGGGAGTGAGGATCAGAGTTGATAGGAGGGATAAATGGAGGGAGAGAGGGCATCATCCGGGAGAGGGAGTTTATGGAAGCCACCTTGGGAAAGGAGATGAAGGGTGTAGAGATGGAGGGTAGGGGGGACACAACAGTGAAGACGTGGCAAGGGGTGGGGATGGGGCTGGCTGGGAGAGAGGCAGATGCTTAAATAGTCTATCGGGGGCGCCACTATTGGCCGCTGGAACCACGTGTTCCAGTGTGGCGCCCTCACACTAAAAGTGGGACAGGAGGCGCGCGCTGCCACAGCTTACGGCGCTATGGTGTAGAGACCTCTAGGGGTCCATGACGTCTGGCAGGTATTCAAATTCCCTGGCGCGTGGTACCTGATCTGTAGCTTCCGAAAACTGTATCTCAGTGAGCGTAGGTTTCATTTGCTTGAATGTCATAATCCACTCCCCACTGTGTTTCGAGTACTGTGGTCTTCCGTGGTGGTCATTTTGGACAGTACCTAACGACGTTTCCTACAGCGGAAGTTCTTCTTAGAACATTACAGTGCATCTGACATTAACTGCATTTCCTTAGACTCCTATGGCGGCTAACGCTCCAACTTTGACATCTAGTTTTGCAACAGTTACATTTTCCCATGCTCAGCGCGACGCGTATCAGCAACTAATTCCCATTTTAACGCTATGTGAGAGTTTTCGTAAATACGGGACGTGGTCTCTGCGTGCCTACTGCTCTGCCTCTCTTTCCTAGCAGTCCTTTTTACCTGCTCTCGAAGTATTGTGCTTCCTTCATCACTGAGAAATTGACACACGCGCAATACATCATTCACAGTGTTTCATTATCACGGTCTTTGTTATACTTTATGAGAAACAATGTGACTCATTTGTAGGGTATGAATGAATTTATGCACAATTAAGGAGTCACAATATCTTGACAACATAAAAAGACGACAGACATGTAGACATCACATCCGACGGATATACACGGTGGTCCATTGATCGTGACCGGGCCAAATATCTCACGAAATAAGCGTCAAACGGAAAAACTACACAGAAAAACTTGTCTAGCTTCAAAGGGGGAAAACACAAGGCGCTATGGATGGCCCGTTAGATGGCGCTGCCACAGGTCAAACGCATATCAACTGCGTTTTTTAAAATAGGGTCACCCCTTTTTATTACATATTCGTGTAGTACGTAAAGAAATATGAATGTTTTAGTTGGACCACTTTTTTCGCTTTGTGATAGATGGCGCAATAATAGTCACAAACATATGGCTCACAATTTTAGACGAACAGTTGGTAACAGGTAGGTTTTTAAACTAAAATACAGAACGTAGGTACGTTCGCCCCCCATGAACCATGGACCTTGCCGTTGGTGGGGAGGCTTGCGTGCCTCAGCGATACAGATGGCCGTACCGTAGGTGCAACCACAGCGGAGGGGTATCTGTTGAGAGGCCAGACAAACATGTGGTTCCTGCAGAGGGGCAGCAGCCTTTTCAGTTGCAGGGGCAACAGTCTGGATGATAGACTGATCTGGCCTTGTAACATTAACCAAAACGGCCTTGCTGTGCTGGTACTGCGAACGGCTGAAAGCAAGGGGAAACTACAGCCGTAATTTTTCCCGAGGAAATGCAGCTTTACTGTATGATTAAATGATGATGGCGTCCTCTTGGGTAAAATATTCCGGAGGTAAAATAGTCCCCCATTCGGATCTCCGGGCGGGGACTACTCAAGAGGACGTCGTTATCAGGAGAAAGAAAACTGGCGTTCTACGGATTGGAGCGTGGAATGTCAGATCCCTTAATCGGGCAGGTAGGTTAGAAAATTTAAAAAGGGAAATGGATAGGTTAAAGTTAGATATAGTGGGAATTAGTGAAGTTCGGTGGCAGGAGGAACAAGACTTTTGGTCAGGTGAATACAGGGTTATAAATACAAAATCAAATAGGGGTAATGCAGGAGTAGGTTTAATAATGAATAAAAAAAATAGGAGTGCGGGTTTGCTACTACAAACAGCATAGTGAACGCATTATTGTGGCCAAGATAGACACAAAGCCCATGCCTACTACAGTAGTACAAGTTTATATGCCAACTAGCTCTGCAGATAATGAAGAAATAGATGAAATGTATGACGAGATAAAAGAAATTATTCAGGTAGTGAAGGGAGACGAAAATTTAATAGTCATGGGTGACTGGAATTCGTCAGTAGGAAAAGAGAGAGAAGGAAACATAGTAGGAGAATATGGATTGGGGGGAAGAAATGAAAGAGGAAGCCGCCTTGTAGAATTTTGCACAGAGCATGACTTAATCATAGCTAACACTTGGTTCAAGGATCATAAAAGAAGGTTGTATACCTGGAAGAATCCTGGAGATACTAAAAGGTATCAGATAGATTATATAATGGTAAGACAGAGATTTAGGAACCAGGTTTTAAATTTTAAGACATTTCCAGGGGCAGATGTGGATTCTGACCACAATCTATTGGTTATGAACTGCAGATTGAAACTTAAGAAACTGCAAAAAGGTGGGAATTTAAGGAGTTGGGACCTAGATAAACTGAAAGAACCAGAGGTTGTAGAGAGTTTCAGGGAGAGCATAAGGGAACAATTGACAGGAATGGGGGAAAGAAATACAGTAGAAGAAGAATGGGTAGCTTTGAGGGATGAAGTAGTGAAGGCAGCAGACGATCAAGTAGGTAAAAAGACGAGAGCTAATAGAAATCCTTGGGTAACAGAAGAAATATTGAATTTAATTGATGAAAGGAGAAAATATAAAAATGCAATAAATGAAGCAGGCAAAAAGGAATACAAACGTCTCAAAAATGAGATCGACAGGAAGTGCAAAACTGCGAAGCAGGGATGGCTAGAGGACAAATGTAAGGATGTAGAGGCTTATCTCACTAGGGGTAAGACAGATAGTGCCTACAGGAAAATTAAAGAGACCTTTGGAGACAAGAGAACCACTTGTATGAATATCAAGAACTCAGATGGAAACCCAGTTCTAAGAAAAGAAGGGAAGGCAGAAAGGTGGAAGGAGTATATAGAGGGTCTACACAAGGGCGATGTGCTTGAGGACAATATTATGGAAATGGAAGAGGATGTAGATGAAGACGAAATGGGAGATAAGATACTGCGTGAAGAGTTTGACAGAGCACTGAAAGACCTGAGTCGAAACAAGGCCCTGGGAGTAGACAACATTCCATTAGAACTACTGACGGCCTTGGGAGAGCCAGTCATGACAAAACTCTACCATCTGGTGAGCAAGATGTATGAGACAGGCGAAATACCCTCAGACTTCAAGAAGAATATAGTAATTCCAATCCCAAAGAAAGCAGGTGTTGACAGATGTGGAAATTACCGAACTATCAGTTTAATAAGTCACAGCTGCAAAATACTAACGCGAATTCTTTACAGACGAATGGAAAAACCGGTAGAAGCGGACCTCGGGGAAGATCAGTTTGGATTCCGTAGAAATTTTGGAACACGTGAGGCAATACTAACCTTACGACTTATCTTAGAAGAAAGATTAAGAAAAGGCAAACCTACGTTTCTAGCATTTGTAGACTTAGAGAAAGCTTTTGACAATGTTGACTGGAATACTCTCTTTCAAATTCTGAAGGTGGTAGGGGTAAAATACAGGGAGCGAAAGGCTATTTACAATTTGTACAGAGACCAGATGCCAGTTATAAGAGTCGAGGGGCATGAAAGGGAAGCAGTGGTTGGGAAAGGAGTGAGACAGGGTTGTAGCCTCTCCCCGATGTTATTCAATCTGTATATTGAGCAAGCAGTAAAGGAAGCAAAAGAAAAATTCTGAGTAGGTATTAAAATTCATGGAGAAGAAGTAAAATCTTTGAGGTTCGCCGATTACATTGTAATTCTGTCAGAGACAGCAAAGGACTTGGAAGAGCAGTTGAACGGAATGGACAGTGTCTTGAAAGGAGGATATAAGATGAACATCATCAAAAGCAAAACGAGGATAATGGAATGTAGTCAAATTAAATCGGGTGATGCTGAGGGAATTAGTTTAGGAAATGAGACACTTAAAGTAGTAAAGGAGTTTTGCTATTTAGGGAGTAAAATAACTGATGATGGTCGAAGTAGAGAGGATATAAAATGTAGACTGGCAATGGCAAGGAAATCGTTTCTGAAGAAGAGAAATTTGTTAACATCGAGTATAGACTTAAGTGTCAGGAAGTCGTTTCTGAAAGTATTTGTATGGAGTGTAGCCATGTATGGAAGTGAAACATGGACGATAACTAGTTTGGACAAGAAGAGAATAGAAGCTTTCGAAATGTGGTGCTACAGAAGAATGCTGAAGATTAGATGGGTAGATCACATAACTAATGAGGAGGTGTTGAATAGGATTGGGGAGAAGAGAAGTTTGTGGCACAACTTGACTAGAAGAAGGGATCGGTTGGTAGGACATGTTTTGAGGCATCAATGGATCACAAATTTAGCATTGGAGGGCAGCGTGGAGGGTACAAATCGTAGAGGGAGACCATGAGATGAATACACTAAGCAGATTCAGAAGGATGTAGGTTGCAGTAGGTACTGGGAGATGAAGAAGCTTGCACAGGATAGAGTAGTATGGAGAGCTGCATCAAACCAGTCTCAGGACTGAATACCACAACAACAACAGGTACGTTCGAACACTTTATTTCGGTTTTTCGAATGTGATACATGTAACTTTGTGAACTTATCATTTCTGATACCGCATGCTGTTACAGCGTGATTACCTGTAAATACCACGTTAATGCAATAAATGCTCAAAATGATGTCCGTCAACCTCAGTGCATTTGGCAATACGTGTAACGACATTCCTCTCAACAGCTAGTAGTTCGCCTTCCGTAATGTTCGCACATGCATTGACAATGCTCTGACGCATGTTGTTAGGCGTTGTCGGTGGATCACGACGGCAAATATCCTGCAACTTTCCCCACAGAAATAAAACCGGGGACGTCAGATCTGGTGAACGTGCGGGCCACGGTATGGTGCTTCGACGACGAATCCACCTGTCGTGAAATATGCTATTCAATACCGCTTCAACCGTACGCGAGCTATGTGCCGGACATCCGTCATGTTGGAAGTACATCGCCATTCTGTCATGCAGTGAAACATCTTGTAGTAACATCGGTAGAACATTACGTAGAAAGTCAGCATACATTGCACCATTTAGAATGCCATCGATAAAATGGGGTTCAATTATCCTTCCTCCCATAATGCCGCACGATACATTAACCCGCCAAGGTCGCTGATGTTCCACTTGTCGCAGCCATCGTGGATTTTCCGTTGTCCAATAGTGCATATTATGCCGGTTTACGTTACCGCTATTGCTGAATAACGCTTCGTCGCTAAATAGAACGCGTGCAATAAATCTGTCATCACCCCGTAATTTCTCTTCTTCCCAGTGGCAAAACTGTACACGAAGTTCAAAGTCGTCGCCATGCAATTCCAGGTGCATATAAATATGGTGCGGGTGCAATCGATGTTGATGTAGCATTCTCAACACCGACGTTTTTGAGCTTCCCGATTCTCGCTCAGTTTGTCTGCTACTGATGTGCGGATTAGACGCGACAGCAGTTAAAACACCTGCTTGGGCATCATCATTTGTTGCAGGTCATGGTTGACGTTTCATATGTGGTTGAGCACTTCCTGTTTCCTTAAATAACGTAACTCTCCGGCTAACGGTCCGGACACTTGGATGATGTCGTCCAGGATATACAGCACACGCCGGTGGGCATTTTGATCACAATAGCCATACATCAACACGATATCGATCTTTTCCACAATTGGTAAACGGTCCACTTTAACACAGGTAATGCATCACGAAGCAAATACCGTCCGCACTGGCGGAATGTTACGTGATACCACGTACTTATACGTTTGTGACTATTACAGCGCCATCTATCACAAAGCGAAAAAAGTGGTCCAACTAAAACATTCATATTTCTTTACGTACTACACGAATATGTAATAAAAATGGGGGGTTCCTATTTGAAAAACGCTGTTGATATCCGTTTGACCTATGGCAGTGCCATCAAGCGGGCCAACCATAGCGCCATCTGGTTTCCCTGTTCAAGCTAGACGAGTTTCGTTCTTTGTAGTTTCTTCGTTTGATGCTTATTTCGTGAGATATTTGGCCCGGTCACTATCAATGGACCACCCTGTATATAATGTACCATGACACGTGAAAATCGGAAAAAAACACCAAAACGCGTCATGCCAAGCATGAAAAAATGTAACTGTTTCAGCGTTCCTTTGTTTAAATCACAACACATCATCATCCACACGATTATCTGCAAGCCACCGTACAGTGAAGGGCCGAGGATACCACGTACCACTACGATAGGCCGATCCACAAGCTGTGGCGGTTCGCGCATGTCGCGGCACGGACGGGGAACGTATTGATGTCGATTCCAAGCGACAGTTGGGGTACGCGAATGCGCGTGCTTTCCGCTTGAAGAAACCGTATACCCCGCAAATTAAGTCTCTCGCTTACTTATGCAGAATTTATCACTTACCACCACAATCAGCGATAACTCGCAAAAAATGGAATCGAAATGCTAAACAACTCGCTACGATCACGTTTAATGCTCGCATTAGCTACAGCATTCACGGCAGGGCAATCACAACGTACCGATCGCTCATTGGCTGTCGGAATATACGTGACGTAGGTGCGCAGAACAAGCTGAAACCCGACCGCCATCGTTCGTGACTCCAATTATAGTCATTTCCTTTCCTGTTCACACTCGAGTGGAGCGAGAGAAAAACGATTACCTATAAGCCTCCGTACGAATCCCAAATTTCTCTCAAATCATCTTCGTCGTCCTTACGTGAAATGTATTATGGCGACGGTAGAATCGTACAGCAGTGGGCCTCAAATCCCGGTTCTCTAAATTTCCTCAATGGTTTCTCACGAAAAGATCCCACTTTATTCCCATTTGAGTTCACGAAACACTTGCACGCTGATCGAACCTACCAGTAACAAATCTTGCAGCACGCCTCGGAACGGCTTCGCTGTCTTTCTTTAATCTGACAGGGTGCTAATTCCAAACACTCGAGCAGTACTCAAAAATGAGTCGCAGTGGTGACCTGTACGCCGTCTCCTTTACAGATGAGCTACACTTTCCCAAAATTCTCCCATTGAAACGAAGCAGACCATTCGCCTTCCCTATTACCAACCTGAAGTTTCGTTTCTTATCGCTTTGCACCTTTATGCCTGCACATTCAGTCGATGTGTGTTTCAAGCAGCACGCTACTGGTGCTGTATTCGATCGTTACAGGATTTGTTTTTTTCTATTCATCCTCATTGACTTAACGTAACTGCATTCGGAAGAAGCTGCCGTTTATCACAACAACTAGAAATTCTAAGTCATCCTGTGTCCTCCTATAGTCACTCAACCACGCTACCTTTCCGTGCAGCACAGGGTCATCGGTAAACAGCCGTAAATTGCTGCTCTCCCTGTCCGTCAGATCATTTATGTACATAGAGCAGGTCTGGTCGAGATTTACGTTCCCTGCGTGCGCTCACGCTCCGCAAACGAGGTTGAGTTTGCTCAGCACTCTGGCCATTTGGAGCACGTGTACAAGTGGGACGTCTGTATGTTGAAAGCTGCAGACGCGGGAAACTTAGGAAGAAGTGTTTGCAACACGGTGCAACTATTACTAAGAGGCGAATATTGCACCACACGTTTATGAGCAGGATTTTATTATGTGTGTTTATTTATTTTTCTGCAATAGCAATAACTTCTACTACTTTATTAAGAACATTAGATAGTGGTAATACGGTAAATAGGAGTACAAAAAAATACAGGCATTGAAAAGTTGTGAAGTTTATAAATTTAAACAAATATTGATTTATAGAATATGCAATATATCCAGGACTATGGTATGTGATACTAACAAGCACATGGAGCTACGCAAATTGAAATCTGTTTAATCTGATCTGGCAGTAAAGGTTATTGCTCTTGGGTTTTTTGTATCCCGCCTGGAAGGCGGCGGGTGGATCTGTTTCTGAAAACCGAAAGGTTGGCCGAACGACAAAAGCGAGTAGGAGCAGGAGAGGTAAAATTATAGATGTTTACTATAGGCAAAAACCAAGTAAATAAATGGTTACATAACTTTGCAATGATGAGCACGTAGGTGCGGAGTCTTAGACCCGTCGTAAGTAGTGCGAAGTCTCTATATGAAGCGAAGTGTCCCGGCCGTCTGTTCTTGATCAGATGGGCTGAATTTGGAGTGGAGCTCGTAGATCTGGACAGCGCAGGCTACAGGGCGCTGTCGTCGGTGGTGGTGTCGTAGTGCCAACCTAAGAACTTGCACCTACGCCGTGGCGTCGTAGCTATCGATACCACAGGTTTAACAATTTATAAAATCCTCTTAAGTTACTGATACGTGTCTCAGTTCACGTTGGAAGTAATAAGGTCAAGAATCGTTTGACGAGTAAATCGCAGTCCGCCTTCAATCGTGCAGTGTGGTGGAATCTCCTTCAGAACGCATAATGAAAAACTTTAATTACGGCAACGAAGTCAGACATGTCTGGTCCACAAAAGACTGCGTCGAATTACACGAAATGTCCCGTGTCACGAACTTGAAGCTGATTTTTTCATAGGATTACTTTTTGCGACACTACATCAATCTTGTTATTGAAAAGGCTGTGTATGTACGGATAAATGATCATTTTATATCACACGATTTTATATCAAATGTACTGGTCGTTTAACAACTGAAAATGCTATATTCTCTTTTCTCTGTGAGGTACTGGATGGTTTAAACAAACGCTTGGTATATATTTTGATTTAACTATAGCATTCGATTGCTCCAGAAGTTGGACAATTACAGAATACGTGGACTAGCTCACAATTGTTTCACCAACAAAGGTCATTATTCACAATGTTGATAAGGGCTGTGATGTGAAGTCTGAGTGGGGTACTGTCAAGTGGGGGGTGTCCCAGGGATCAGTGCTGGGGCCACTCCTGTTCCTTATTTATCTAATCGATATGCCCTCTAATATTACGGGTAGCTCTAAAATATATCTGTTTGCTGATGACACTAGCTTGATAGTAAAGGATGTTGTGTGCCACATTGGCTCGGTTTCAAATAGTGCAGTACAAGATCTAAGTTCATGGCTTGCAGAAAATAAACTAACGCTAAATCACAGTAAGACTCAGTTTTTTCAGTTTCTAACACACAATTCAATAAAACCTGACGTTTTTAATTTCACAGAACGGGCATACGATTAGTGAAACTGAACAGTTCAAATTTCTAGGTGTTCAGATAGATAGTACGCTGTCGTGGAAAGCCCACGTTCAGGATCTTGTTCAAAGACTTAATACTGCCATTTTTACTATTGGAACGGTTTCAGAAGTGAGTGATCGTTCGACACGAAAATTAGTCTACTTTGCTAATTTTCGTTCGCTTATGTCGTATGGTATTATATATTGGGGTAACTCTTCCCATTCTAAAAGGATGTTTTTGGCACAGAAACGGGCGGTTCAGGCAATAAGTGGTGTAAGTTCACGAACCTCTTGTCGACCCCTGTTCACAAGTCTGGGTATTTTGACATTGGCCTCTCAATATATATATTCCTTACTGTCATTTCTTGTTAACAATATTGGCTTATTCCCAAGAATAAGCATCTTTCACTCTGTTCGGCAGAAATCAAACCTGCATTAGGATCGGACTTCCTTAACTCCTGTGCAGAAAGGTGTGCATTATACTGCTGCATCCATTTTCAATGAGCTACCACTCGAATTCAAAAATCTTAGCAGTAATCCACGCGCTTTCAAATCGAAACTGAAGAGTTTCCTTATGGGTCACTCCTTCTATTCTGTCGAGGAGTTCCTTGGAAAATTAAGCTGATTTTATGGTATTGTTGACTGCGCATACTTAAAAATAAATGTTTATGAACCCGAAAAAAGTCAGTTCATAAGTTTATCTCTTATCTGTTATTACTTTTATGTTGTAATTTCTTGTACTGACACGTTCCATGACCTTGGATTTGCTCCTCAATTTGGTCCTATGGAACTTGGCGTGTAAATAAAATAAGTAAATTGAGATAATGAATTCAAATAATTGGTGATACTGACCATAAAACATTTTGTCCCCTCTCTCATACCTGTTACTTCAGTTTTTTGCCCTAATTACCGCCTTCAGCCAGCATTGAGTGTCGTTCGTCAGAAAACAAATCCATCCAATTGCCTTCGTGGCTGACGTCATAATGACATACCAATGAATCACAATTCACAAAATATTAAGGGCTATTAAGCAGTGGTCGGTTGGATTTGGCAATAAAGTCCAACGTTTCGTCCTATCTGTGGAGGACATTTTCGTGGGGGATCGTAGCTACTTTGATCGTCCGATTCACGTTTACGCGTGCTCCCGCACAGTGGCGTGGCGTCACATACTTTGATTACCAGAGCGCAATTGGCCGATGTTGGTTGCCGTCGTCCTCTAGCAAACATCCTCTTCAGCATGTCGTTCAGTTTCACGCCCTGCTCTGTACTACTGAAATTCCTGGGGTGCTCAACAATCTCTATGATCTCTCTCTGTAGCCTTTCATGGTATCCGCTTGTAGCTGCCAGTACTTGAGTCCCAGCAAAATGACTGTGGTAGTCTCCTGACCCCAAAGCATGCTCCGCAACAGTTGATCTGTCAATTTCCGTCCTTCTGCAATTGCCCTCGTGCTCCCCTAGTCGTGTTTTGACCGTTCTCTTTGCAGTACCCACGTACATCTCTCCACAACTGTTCACAAACCTCTAAATTCCTGCTTTTTCTAGTGATCTGCCAGTATCTTTGGGCACTTTAGGTGATCCTGTATCTTCCCATAAGGTCCGTTATGTCCTTAATGAAAGAGAGGAAAAGTTCCGATTTCACAGGCGTTTGTGCATCGCTATGATCTTTGCGCGACGGCGGCCTTAGCGCTCTTTTTACCTCAGAGAACGAATAACCATCCTTCAGAAATGCGGTGGTGAGGTTTTTATTTCCACCTTAAGCAGCTGTGATTCACAGATATTCGTTGCTCTATCCGCCAACGTCCAGCATGAGATTTTCACTCTGCAGCGGAGCGTGCGCCGATCATCCGCCAACGTTTTTATGACGCCTCGTTTTTGTTGTGGGTGGTGACTCGAATCCCGGTGCAGATAATGTTTGAGCTGAACTGTGGGGCCTGAACTATTATCTTCTTTCTGGAAATCTAGCACATCAAGGAAATATAATCTTTTGTCTGCCTCCTCCACCAGGACAAACTGAACCGCTGGCTCGCTTGTGAGAACGACCTAGTTCTTCTCTGCCATCATATAAGTAGCAGAGCCATAAATTCAGTTTATTGTTAGCAGTTTTCAATGCCTGCTGTTCGAGTTTTTCCTTAAGGAAATTCACTATTACCGTGCTAAAGTGACTCCCCATAGCCATGTTTGTTCATAGAATACATCGGTCCAATTGAAATACGTGGTCGTGGGACTATATTAAAACACAATCAAAATATCCACGGGTGTACTGCCAGTCTACAGTGTCCAACGGGCACAATATTTCGGCAATCATACATGTCGCCATCATCAGGTGAACTGACGGACTGAGCTCAGTCTGTCAGTTCACCTATGATGGCGACATGTATGATCGCCGAAATATTGTGCCCATTGGACACTGTAGATCGGCAGTACACCCGTGGATATTTTGATTATCAAATACGCCAGGAGAAACTCAGGAACCACGATATTAAAACAGTTTTACAATAGCAGGAGGAAAAATCCGATTCAGATGTTGCAACATCTCACTGAGCGGAACCACAGCAAATAGCGACACCACATCAAAATTAACTAATATGTCCTGCAGGTGGAGCACTGTGACGTTTAAATTATTGATAAAATATATGAAGTCTTCACGGGTTGTCAGCCGAGTAGCATCGTCGTCTCGTATTCTGCAGTCTTTCGGAGTTGAATATCTTAACTGATTTGAAAGCATATTTTTGGGGGGAGGCTCATAAATTGTTTTTCTTTCTCATAAGTGGTTAACACTTGTTTTAAGAAATGGGCATCTGTAAACCGTTCTCAAGCGGTTGAGTAGGCTTGTAGTTTACACTACGTTTTTTTTATTTAAATCCTTCAAACATTTCATCATATTTCTTAAAACACCGGAAATGTTTTCTTATTGAAAAAACTTTGGGTCTTGTTTAAATAAACTGTGTAAACTAATATGTGAAAGACGTTTTCCTAAACCTTGCCTAACAGTTCCACGTTCCCTTGACCTAGTTTCTAAAACCCTTATTACGTTCTTTTTGGCCATGTCAGGATCTTTACCTAGTTCCCTACATGTCTTTGGACCTAATAATTTTTTTGATGGTCGATCACATTCAAACATACAGTCGCATTTCCCTCGCCAGCAGGGAGAATGATAATATTACTGTCTCCCTCATTCTGGCGTTTTACGACATTCTTGTCACCTACTGTTAAATCACGTTTTGGAGGACTTGCGTGAGCCAGTACTCTTACAGCACTACGAATGCGTGTTTCTACAACGGCAGTTATTTCCTCATCGTCAGATAACGAATGGCTGGATGAACTGTAACAGTATGGGAAGCGTCTAAGCGGCGGTTCGCCAGAATTGGTTGCAAATTATCAAATTACATCTTTTGCCTACTAGATGTTATCAACGCTTCCTAATTGTTACGAGCACTAGTTTGTCAGTTCTGTCCCAGTCACCACTGCAAACTTCATTACTGACAGTAATGTGGAGAGGAATTAACTTACAGTCTGTGTTTGGCAGGTCCCGGCGGGTCTGTTGAATCCGCTCTCGTATTAATATCTCTTCCGTCCGTCTGAAAATACGTTACGCCTTGGCCGAACTGTACAGTCAGCTAATCCTCAAAAACTTCGGAATAACACTGACTGCTCTGCAACGAGACAGATATGTGAACCGTCCGGAGAGGCCGAGTTGTTCTAGGCGCTTCAGTCTGGAACCGCGCGACCGCTACGGTCGCAGGTTGGAATCCTGCCTCGTGCATGGATGTGCGTGATGTCCTTAGGTTAATTAGGTTTAGGTAGTTCTAAGTTCTAGGGGACTGATGACCTCAGATGTTGAGTCCGATAGTGCTCAGAGACACAGAAAGCGTCACTCGTTACATCTGGAGACCCTCCATGCGTCGCACATTTCTTGACATCTCCTCCACGTAGAGACGTCTAATTGTACAATGTCACAATTAATGAAACATTCCGGACTGTCATGCCCTGATCGAACGGATTTCACGTTAAAACCCAACGTTTCGTGCCCATCTGCGGAGGAAATTTTCAAGGGGGGACCGTAGCTTCTTTGAGTGTCCGCTTAACACCCTAGCTCGCTACTGACTGCAGCAAAATTCCATTTACGCGTGCCCCCATTTTGTGGCGTGACGTCGTGTGCTTTGAATCATGATCAGCGATAAACACCGGCCTGAGCGCACATCTGTGTGATGTCAGCAATGTAGTGTTAAGTGCCAGCCGACACGCTCTGTCAAAGAGTTAATCAAACTTCTTTGACCAGACTACTTCACTGGATATTACACAATGGTAAAAGTTTTCGTCTTACTTCGTCGGAGTTGGATGCTGAACAGGTAACAACAGCATATGCTGGTTGCGAGTGCACTGCCTAAGAAGGAGAGATGGAAACGATTGCAGGTCAAACCATGTATAGCGAGAGGAGAAGCCCGAAGTCTTCACCAGAATTAGTTTTGTGAGCTACAGGAAATAAAGTACAACGAAAATTAGCTTCGTGAGCTACAGAACATAAATTACAACGAAAATTATTCGATATTGAGCGAACATTCATTTCAGTTTGTCCTCATAAAATTATCCCCTCATAGTTGTATACACGATACTCGTTTAAGAAATGTCATTTCTTAATTTCATTCGTCATAATCGATGTTTTTGGAAAGCCTGCAACTGTGTCATTCATGATTTACATAATGGGACACTGCACTAGTTACCCATTTTTTCGTGCTTAATATGATGCTTGCCGATAATTTATTGTCATTATTAAAAGGAAATATTCACATAGGTATTTTGTGATGTGTCTGTATATGTGTTATTCTGCCTCTCTTGCCCTGCAGTTGTGTTTGTATGGGTTACTGGAATCTGACAGATTACTTTTGTCCGATTTTACGAAGCATCACATAAAATGCCAATGTAAATATTCGTACCTGATCATGAGAATAAGTTCTCGCAAAGCACAGTGCAAAATACGTAACTGTTGGTATGTTTAATTGTACATTTCTGAACACACCATGCTTTTCACATCTCCATCTCGTTCCAAATCCTTTCTCTTTGCACGGAGGTGTCAAAAGTCAACGGGATCATCGTAATATCGTGACAGACTTCCTGTTTCCCGGCGTTGTGCAGCAATTCACCATGGTAAGGATAACACTATGCTGTCTATGATATTGGTATTATTTATTCTACTACCAGTTTCGGTTCTAAACAATCATCAACGGCAGAAAAATAATTATCACAAAACTATGATGGCACAGTGCCATGAGATCGTTGTTTGGGTACATTAAGTCCATGAATGGCTGCAAACAGTCCTGAAGTAGCAGAACTTAGCCATTTGCAGTCAATGATCAGTTCAGTCGTACCAGATGACTCAGCCCATTCCATGTAAGCACAGCTCACTCCATTATGGGGCCACCACCACCTTGCACAGTGCCTTGTTGACAACTTGGCTCTGCGCCATCAGTTCTTACCAACTGAAATCGGGACTCATCCGACCAGCCCACGGTTTTCCAGTCGTGTAGGGTCCAACCGACACGGTAACGAACCCAGGAGAGGCGCTGCAGGCGATGTCGCGCTGTCAGCAAAGGCACTCGCCTCGGTCGTTTGCTGTCAGTCCGTTAACACTACATTTCGCCGCACTGTCCTATCGGATACGCTCGTCGTACGTGCCGGATTGACTTCCGCGGTTATTTCACGCAGTACTGCTTGTCAGTTAGCACTGACTGCGCTACGCAAACGTCGTTGCTCTCCGTCGTTCACAGGTCATACTCGCATCTACATCTACGTGATTACTCTGCTATTCACAATAAAGTGCCTGGCAGAGGGTTCAGTGAACCACCTTCAAGCTGTCTCTCTACCGTTCCACTCTCGAACGGCACGCGGGAAAAACGAGCACTTAAATTTTTCTGTGCGAGCCCTGATTTCTCTTCTTTTACCGTGATAATCATTTCTCTCTATGTAGGTGGGAGCCAACAGAATGTTTTCGCGATCGGAGGAGAAAACTGGCGATTGAAATTTCGTGAGAAGATCCCGTCGCAACGAAAAACGCCTTTGTTTTAATGATTGCCACTCCAATTCACGTATCATGTCTGTGACACTATCTCCCCTATTTAGCGATATTACAAAACGAGCTGCCCTTCTTTGTACTTTTTCGATGTCATCCGTCAGTCCCACCTGATGCGGGTCCCACACCGCACAGCAATACTCCAGAATAAGGCGGACAAGCGTGGAGTAAGCAGTCTCTTTAGTAGACCTGTTGCACCTGCTAAGTGTTCTGCCAATGAATCGCAGTGTTTGGTTTGCTCTACCTGAAATTTTTTATCCTCGGTACACTCTTCAGTCTGAGGGTCTCGGAAATGGAATGCCGCATGCTTCTAACTTCAACTACCATTCCGCGTTCAAAGTCTTTCAATTCTCGTCATGCGGCCATAAACATGTAGGAAGCCTTTTTACATGAACTGCCTGCGTACAAACGACAGCTTCGCCACTCACTTCTCTTTTATATGTTGTGTACGCGATGCTACTTCCATCTGTATATGCACATACATCTGTCGGATGACTTTCGTCACTTCATTGTGCATGTAAGCTTCATATCATCCACACTACAGCAACTTCGAATGTAGCTGACTGCTGCGGCTATTTCTTTGTAAGAATTTCGTATTCTTGACACTTTGCAAACGGTCGCAACAAATATACTTCTCCATTTTATAGCTTAAAGCACTAAAACAAGGGAAACGTCATGTAAACAATGGCCCTCGCTCTAACTTTTATCAAAGATCTTTGCTAAAGGCTTCCCTACTACGCTGTCAAAGATATAACCGGTAGGTTTTGACAAGTATTTATCGCTGACCAAGAACGCAACGCTGCTGACGTTATAAAGACAAACTCTCAGGATTTTATTTATCATTGGACCTGCTTTAATATGAAAACTGCCTTGCCGCAGTGGATACACCAGTCCCCGTGAGGTCAACAAAGTTCAGCGCTGTTGGGTGTGGCCCGCACTTGGATGGGTGACCGTCCAGGCCGCCATGCGCTGTTGCCATTTTTCGGGGTGCACTCAGCCTCGTCATGCCAATTGGGGAGCTACTCGACCAAATAGTAGCGGCTGTGGTCAAAGAAAACCATCATAACGACCGGGAGAGCGGTGTGCTGACCACACGCCCCTCCTATCCGCATCCTCAACTGAGGTTGACACGGTGGTCGGATGGTCCAGATGGGCCACTTGTGGCCCGACATCGAAGTGCTGCTTTGAATATCCGAGCGTAACTGACCGTTTCCACTGCAGCCGTGAGCTAGCTTTGCATAGATATATATATAAGGTTAGGTAAAAGACACTGGACTCTCTTTCTTTCCGAGCCTCGCTGTGGCTGTGGCGTGCGAGAGCGACGGTAAGCGGCGGCTGCGCCTGTATCGCCGCTCACCGCTCGGCGGCGCCATAAACGTGATAAGAGGAGCGAGCGGGCCAGAGCGCCTGCGTGACGGGGCGTATTTTATTTAAATGCAATCAGGGCGACGGTGTGCGCCGCTAACGAAGCTCGCACATCCTGATTAGAGAGCCGCCAAGTTGCGACTGAATGCCGGCGACGCGGCTAATCCGATAGTGCTCTCGCCCACACCTGCCGTGACTCAAAACTTGTAGCTTATTCCATTAAAGTTTAACTAGGATTCAATTACAGCTTACGGTCACCCCCCGGGGAAGCGTAACTTATGGAGCTGAGTCAGTTATGGTAAGTTCGCCGCTTCTTAGCCCCGCAGCGAGCGGTTTTAATGAAATTAACTAAGCCTATTATAGCAGGTATTAAAGCATGACCCCCCCAGATTTGGGCCTTGCGTAGGCCAACGGACTGGAGTGAAATACTGCTCCTGCGGTTAACGGCGGTGTCTAGGGGGAAGCTCTATGGCAACGCCTGCTGGCTCTCTTGTTAGGGACTCAGGTACAGTAACAATGCGCAGGTAGCTGCTGGTAACAAAGGTGCAGTGATGTGAAAGTCTAACTTTCGTTTCTTTTTTTGCTCATTCGAAACTGGATCAATTAAGTTTATGGATTGGTAAAATACGTTTCATACAAACTCTCGGCACTTGAGCATGGCACTTTCGTTAAAGGTCCGTCTCTAACATCATAGCTGTAAGGCTCTACTGATTTATTTTGCCTTTTTGTTTTATTTAACAATCTGTAGTTAAACTGTTCAAATATGGCTCTGAGCACTATGGGACTTAACTTGTAAGGTCATCAGTCCCCTAGAACTTAGAACTACTTAAACCTAACTAACCTAAGGACATCACACACATCCATGCCCGAGGCTGGATTCGAACCTGCGACCGTAGCGGTCGCGCGGTTCCAGACTGTAGCGCCTAGAACCGCTCGGCCACTACGGCGGTCGTTAAACTGTTGTAAATATTAATTGACTGTATCGATACCATAAGAATGTTTACATTTTTTCTTTGTGAAAACTTTGATGTCCTGGTAAAAACATATGCTATGTATTATCTTTATTAGTTAATCACTTTGCCTCACTTGGAGGGAGACAAAACTTATCATATATAACTGGAATTTGGGTGAATAATTTTATTGTAGAAATGTCAATATGTGCAAACGTTCCGTTTTAATTAATATGTTTGGTTGCTGATCCTCATTTAGGATTCTTAGTTCTTTATATGCATAAAAGGAATCTTGCAGTGTGCGCAAAATGTGGTTGGTAGGGATAGAAAGGCGGAGGGAAGAGTTAGTCTGGGACGAGTTACTTAATTGCGAACTGCTCATGTAAAAGTTGTGTATTGTGCTGGTACCGAGAGAGGCTTTTCATGCGTTTTCCAATGTGCCAAAGCGTCTGATGGATGGATAAATAGCTGGAACTATTCTGGAATTGGTATCTATCATCGCCACCAAGAAATAACAGAGTCCAGCATTTCTACCTGCGAATCCACCTGCAAATCTACATGCACTCGCCACCACATTGCGCAATCACTGTAACGGAATGGAGGAATTGTAGATATGTAAAGTGAAGAATCAGGTCATTGGATGTTTAAGTATGCTCAAATATAAGGTAACTTATACCTGAATCTATGTGCTTCCCTTGATTTTTTTCCTTATTACACCACCTCTTTGGTTCCTCTCCGCTTGAACTATGATTACCGAGTGTCCATGTTGTGAAAAATAAAAGTCATAAAGTAAAACAGTTAGTAAATTGTGTGATCTGAGGTTTTCTCGGCGTACAGAACTCTTGAAAATTTCTCGGGTATTCAGCCAGATAGCGTCGTCCAAAAGGCGCGATATTTCGGCAAGCCCACTTCTTGCCGAAATATTGCGCCTTTTGGACGACACTACCAGGTTGAATACCCGACAAATTTTCAAGTTAGTAAATTAATTTTATTTGAAATTTGGTAAAAATGGGTATTTAAATTTTCTGTTGAATTTGGTAAAGTTGAGAGAGAGTGTATGTGTACATTTGTGAGAGCCTCCCAGTATTTGAGATAAATCAATATAAAGTTTTGTGGACTTTTAAAATCATTTGTTTAATTACTGACTTTAAAGTTAAAGACTGTAATGATAACGAAAACGCAATAAACCGTCTTGTGGGTAGTTCCAAAATAAAATATTACTAAAGTTTGGTTTGAAATGTTCTTCTTAGTAAACAATTATTTTGCAGTCTGTTGAAATAGTGCAAAAAGATGAGTCATTGTTTTATAACTATGTCAATTTGAATCTCATTGCAGTAAAAGTTAAAAACTGTTACTGTTGAAAGTTATATACCTACACTTGCTAAATTCTTGATCCTCATATGTGTTAAAAGTGCATATTACCGGTGCAACAGGATCCATAGTTTGTCTATTGTGCTCACTGATAGAAAATTATTGACAGAAAGATCATTTTCTATGAAAATAGTAATTTGTTTTTTTTCAGAGGACAGTGAGTAATTGTTTGCTAGTGAACTCCTTTTTAATTTCGTCTCACATTGAGAAGTATTTGGTAAAGAGGGACTAAATTCACGCCCAATTTTATAGTTCTACAATAATCTTTAATAGTAATGTTATTGAAATTATTTGGTTTGACTAAACCCTGAATGCAGAAGTGTGTGTCATTATATGTTATGTTTATGCAAATAGCTTTGTTCTTCTTTAACTGTTAGCATTTTCTGTACCGTCAGTATCTGCTAGTGACAGAGTCCATTACACTCTCCTGTAGTAAAGTATAGGCTGTGTCCGTTCATTAAAGTTACCCATATGTATTTTATTGAACAAGAATATTAATCATTCTCATGTCTAATTAGGCTGGCGACCGTTTTCTTTATTATTTGGACAATCTGAATAGGTAAATTTTATCTGTTACTTGTTGAATAATTACGTAATTCTGACTTTCACGTCCAATAAGCCACCTCCTTTAGGTACATCACGGTCAAAATAACAAAATTCCTTTCAGAGGGTAACATTTCACTGCTTCTAAATGCCATAATTGGTTAACAAAATAGCTTCAGAACGTAAATAAAGAGCAGTGGTAGTGTTGTACGTTCACGTATTTTTAACCGTGTTTCTTCTCCATGTGTTTTCACTAAAATCGGACTTCGTTATCAAACAGCACCCGAAGACGACGGTGGATCGAGCCGACGACTTTTGGGGTTAAAAGTACGGAACCTTTTGCCATGCCAAGTCAACCAACAATCGTACAATGACTAAAGGCACAAAATAAAACATACATAGGTTAGTAATAATTACATTCTGAAATAAAAACACAATTTAAAATTACTCTTACTTTATGTGAGTACGAGTGCCGTTTGGTTGCTGCTCGTGAATAAAATAATGAAATAATGTAGAATTAACGGCGGTGCGCCTAAATACGTCCGATCCAGACAAGACCTAGAAAACAAAAGATGACTCTTCCTCTTTGGCCAATAATATGACGATTAAAAATCTTCAAATGTTACCAGCGGCTGCATATAATATTTATACAGCCGTGGACTATATCTATGGCTTAAATTATTTTCTTTTATTACTTACAATTACGTTTTCTGCTAAGGAAACTCAGCATGCAAATATGCCTTTAAAAGCCGAAATAGAAATAAAAAATTATAATGGGACTGCGGTGACAGAAATATCATTACCACATAAATGATAAGAAATTTAATTCGGGAATAGAGCATCACCTTTGTAACTACTTCAGGCACTGAGGATGGTGTAATAAGAATAGCGACTGTTAAGGTCAGCGAAAAGATTACAATAGCAGCTTTACGAGGGGGTAGTAGTAAAGCTGTAATTGTCACCTCGAAGAAATTAAAGCTTTTTAAGGGTACGATGCTCCTCCCTTGCTTTAGCGTTTAGGAATTAAAGTATTAATGTTTGTAATTGAGGTTGTTGACACTGTGTAAAACATTTAATTAGCAACCAATGTATTTTCAAGTGCAAGAAAGGTGACATCAAACAATAGAAAAAAGTTCACTTCGCTTTTTAAGATGACTTCAGCGCCCAGAGGCTTTGAAATACTGTGTAAAGCCCTTTTTGAGGTCCGGAGTGTTAAATGACACAGTACAGAGATAATACAGTTATTCTGTCAGAAAATACAGTTTGTGTTTCAATCCACATAAAATTTCACACGCATTCTCACATTTCTATTAGAACATCTTAACACATAGAACGTAGAGCTCTTTCGTTGTCTATCCGTTACATACATCATAAACAGTCTGTAACTGATCTGACATGAACTGAACTGAACGTATGACTTGATATCAACTGAACTGAACTCAACTCGACCGACTCCACTGTCACCAAACAAAAATAAAATAAGATGTGTTATTGTTTCTCGAATCTTCCAGTACATTCCGTAAGTCAAAACAATATTAACGTGACTTTTAGTTTACCGTCTCTGAGCTCTGAGCTCTATGGGACTTAACATCTGAGGTCATCAAGCCCCTAGAACTTATAACTACTTAAACCTAACTAACCTAAGGACATCACACACATCCATGCCCGAGGCAGGATTCGAACCTGCGACCGTAGCGGTCGCGCGGTTCCACACTGTAGCGCCTAGAACCGATCGGCCACTCCGGCCGGCATTTAGTTTACTGAACGGTTGCACAAAATGTATTTTCATGTGTAGATCTTTAGTAAAAATACTTGATAACAAAACTTACAAACATAAAAACTGGTAACTTACTATTGTGGTGCAATATCTGTGAACGTCCACAGTTATGGAAATATGTGGTCAAAATCTAGGTGGTCTCGCATAGTACCGTAACAGATCAGAAGTTCGGTCAGATGGTAATTTATTACAAAGAGAATCCGCGCAGGACGAAACCACAGGGCAGAACGGGACTAGGGACTATTCTGGCTGCAAAGCGGTGCACTATAGAATAGCCTTCAGGAAGTACAAGTAACACTCCTGGTAAGAATCTACTGTAGACAGAGTCAACTAGTAACTGTTGTGCAGCTAACATGTTTGCTCTTGTTCTTCACAAACATATTATAATACCATTAATACTTCTATCTGCTATGTAAGCGAAAACGTTTTACTTACTAGCCTTCTCTTTCCTAAAATCTCGAAATGCATGCTTGGGTCTTTATTTTAGAGCTTTTATACGATGTTCATCTCTCAAAGATCGTTGTGCGTTTTTTGAGTTTTTAACTGTACCTAACCTCACAGGTCATTGATGGTTAGAATATACGAACGCAAAACTAATCGTCAAAGTTGGTCCACAGACAAGACATGGAAGTGGCAGTGACAGCCGTTATGCAAAAAGAAATTGGACTTTGGAAAGCCAGTACGCAGTTCAAACTTCCTAAAACAACTCTTCAGAGAGCAGTTCAGAATAGATTTCAAAATGAGTTCTTTCAAATTGATACTCAAAGGAAAAATCTTTGCGTGTATTCTTGAATGAGCACGAGTTAGAGCTTACCGTTTTTTTTAAAAAAAATCATTGAAGGTAGGTCGTTTGAATTGGCAATGAAGGATTTCCGAGCTTTAGCTTTCCAGTTGGCAGGGAAAAAATATTGGAGCACCCACTTAATAAAAAACGGAAACTGGCTCTGAAGACGGGATTATTCTTTCTTTCGAGGCATCTAAAATTCTGCCACTTATAAACTCATATGCTTACGGTGGTTTTTGTTTTTTACTTTAGAAAATATGATTAGATTTTGAAGTTAAACTTGTAGATGTTCATATGTGTGTGTTCTTAAGGGACCAAACTGCAGAGGCCATCGGTCCCTTGACTTACACACTACTTAAACTAACTTAAACTAACCTAAGAACAACACACACACCCTTGCCCGAGGGAGGACTCGAACCGCGGAGTCAGTGACATGGCGCCTCTAACCGCGCGACCACTCTGCGCGGCGTTAAACTTGTAAAGTAATCTAAACAACGGACCAGCTGTGAGCCTCTTTTAATTTTTTTATAGTGTTCGTCAGTGTGTCTTTACATCAGATTTCTTTGTTTACTGTTCAAAGTACATATTAAATTTCGTACAGATTTTTTTTTTTGCCTTTTCTTTACCAGTTTGACTTACGGTCATATTAATGTTACTGTAACCGTCCTGCTTTAGGCTACCCTATACGTCCAGCTCAGATACACTTTCAAATCAGACGCTGCTGCACCATAGACTATCGCTAAAGAATCCAAAATTGAATATAACAGCCTATTGGTAAAGTAGACTACTGCGCGGTACTCTACACTGAGGTGCCAAGAGTCATGGGATAGCGATATGCACAAATACAAATGGCGGTTGTATCGCGTACACAGGGTATAAAAGGGCAGTGCATTGGCGCAGCTGTCATTTGTGCTCAGGTCATACACGGGAAAAAAATTTTCCACGTGACTATATTTTTATTTATTTATTTTATTTATTTATTGATTTATTTAACCTGGCAAGATTAGGGCCATCAGGCCCTCTGTTACATCTAACCAGGCATTCTACTTATTTTACATTCATATGTTTTAGTAGGCATGTTAAACTACATCTAGTATAACATCTACATCTACATCTACATCTACATCTATACTCCGCGAGCCACCTTACGGTGTGTGGCGGAGGGTACTTATTGTACCACTATCTGATCCCCCCTTCCCTGTTCCATTCACGAATTGTGCGTGGGAAGAACGACTGCTTGTAAGTCTCTGTATTTGCTCTAATTTCTCGGATAGTATAAAAAGTGAAATAAACAATTTGAAAGGTACACCTGGAAAAATACATACATATAGAGTTTATATTCTTAGATCACAAGTACTGTTATAATTAGACATTATTGAAGAGACAGATTTTAGATAGGAGTGCTGGCAGCAGGGAGTATGAGGGAGACTCATGGTGACGGGAGGAGAAGAATAGAGAGACATGATGAAACATAATTAAGGAAATACAAAGGAAAAGAAGATTGCGTGGCTAATAGAGATAGATGAAGAGGAAGGCATCTCAGGAGCAAGATAGGAGACACTAGCTTTGCTATTTGACGGATGAGAGGATTGGCCTTGTACATCAGTTTTGTGGAGAACTTTATCAGGATGATAGTAGGAAATGCTTCAGCTTCTTCTTAAAAGCAGCAGGAGATTGAATTTTGCGGAAGGTAAGGGGCAGTTTGTTCCAGAGGCGGACAGCGGCAACTGAGAAGGAGTTTGCAAAAGTTTTTGTTTTGTGAGTGGGCACAGTTAGGATACCAAATAAGAGTGACCTCGTGTTTCGATTATGATGGCATGACAGGTTTTTAATCTCTGAAGCAAGGTACTGGGGTGCTTGTGCGACGAGGAGCCGGTGAAGTAGACATAGAGTGTGGTAGTCACGCAATTTGACTATAGTCGCACGACAGCAATTAACAGGCCTTGAACGCGGAGTGGCAGTTGGAGCTAGACGCATGGGACACTCCATTTCGGAAATCGTTAGCGAATTCAATATTCCGAGGTCGACAGTGTCAAGAGTGTGACGAGAATATCAAATTTCAGGTATTACCTCTCACCACGGATAACACAGTGGCCGACGGCCTTCATCTAACGACCGAGCAGCGACGAATGCATAGAGTTGTCAGTGCTAACAAACAAGCAACACTGCATGTTACAACTGCAGAAATCAATGTGGTACGTATGACGAACAAATCCGTTAGGACGGCTCGGCGAAAATTTGTGTTAAAATTTTAAATTAGAGATGGGGCCCCTCCACGCCCGCACCAACGTGGTGACCAAACCAAAAGTTCTAGTGTCACCTCCGTAAACATGTTAGTTGTCTAGTAAGTGGATCACAGGATGCTGGGCTGTGATGTTGTCCGTGCGTCTGGGTAAGACTACGCATCAACACGGTCCATCAGTTGATAGATAGTGGACGAAACGCGAGTGAGGGTAGCGATTTGAAGAGCAGAGCGAAAAAAGTGCCATGGCTCGTGCCGTGGGAAAAAAACCTCAGCGACAGTGGGACGGGTAGTAAGAGCAGTAGTGGCTTACTAGCTGCGATAGTTCATGCAAGGTTGGATTTGTTAGTATAGGTATCATGCATCATTACCGTGACAAGCGATGGCGATGTGTCCCAGTTGCTGCAGCTGCTACATTCCTGGAACAATCAAGATCGTTATACAGTAGTGGGAGATCGGCCATAGATCATCTCACTGTGTGGGGGATGTGTGGAGCTTGTTTGCATGCAGTGTACGGTACGGCTTCCCTGTGTGCTGCCAGTTATTCGACAGTGTATTTCAGCTGTATATCCAGTAATGGCGTCTGATTAACAGGGGCTCGCCTGAGCCGTTATGTTTGCGTATGCTTGGCCATAGATGTTATGTCCTTACAAATATGTCTTTTGGTCTTTTATGTTTCCATCTATGGTTGTGGTCGTAGTTCCCCAGATTCAGAATAAACGGGTTCTGCGAATGTCTGGAGTTTCTGTATAGTCTTGTGGTGAGTTTGTGGATTACCTCCGTGAGAGTCACAAGTCGGTATTCCCGGTGAAGGTCCGCGATGCGTGTGTATCGTGGAGCATTGCTTATGATTTTGAGTACTTTGTTTTGTATGAGCTGCAGACGGCGCAGGCGTGTAGGCGCAGCGTATCCCCAGACAGGAGCTGCGTACGTCATCAGGGGTCGGATAAGTGTCATGTACATGGACCTCGACACCCTTCTGTTCAGTGTGCTACGCCTGTTGAGCATAGGATAGAGCTGTTTGAGCCTCGCGCTATCTCGGTTGGTCATGTGTTGTATGTGGTCCCCCCAGAGTAATTTCCGGTCCAGCCAGACACCGAGGTATTTGACTTTCTCGCGGAAACGTATTGGACGTGCATGTAGAGTTATTGGTCTGCAGTAGCGGTGTTTGCGCAGTTGCTTCGGTCTTCTAGTGAACAGAACGGCTTCGCCCTTGTCGACGTTTACTCTAACACACCATTTCTCCAACCAAGGCTCGGCCACTCTGAGTGCAGTCTGTAGGCGTGAGGTAATGTTTGATGGTTTCCAATCTTGCGCAAGGATGGCTGTGTCATCCGCGTACATTGCCATCATTGTGTTGTGTGTGGTTGGGAGATCGTTTATGTAGAGGTTAAACAGTAGGGGCCCTAGGATGCTTCCCTGGGGTACTCCCGCGTGTATACCGTGTCGTGTTGATTGTTTTCCCTGCACGTCAGTGTTGAAACTCCTGTCTGTGAGGTATGAGTGTATTAGACGCAGCAGCCCGTCGGGGAATCCCGCGTCGCTGAGTTTGCGGATGAGTCCGTTGTGCCATAGACGGTCGAAAGCCTTTTCGATGTCCAGGAACACTGCCCCTGTAGCTATGTTTATGTTGAAGCCATGTGTTATATGTTCAACGTCCGGTAGGGGTTGTTTTGTGTTGCTGCGGTACGGCAGCAGACGATCGACGCGCGTGTCTTTGCCAACAGCACGACATCGATTGCAGAACTTCTTCTGGGTTCGTGATCGAATCGTTTGGACTGGAAAACCGTGGCCTGGTCAGATGAGTCCCGATTTCCGTTGGTAAGAGCTGATGGTAGCGTTCGAGTGTGGTGCAGACCCTACGAACCCCAATAAGACACTGTGCAAAGTGGCGGTGGCTCCATAATGATGTGCGCTGTGATGTGGAATGCACTGAGTCGCCTGGTCCAAATGAACCGATCATTCACCGTAAATGGTTATTTTGGGCTACTCGGAGACCATCTGCAGCCGTTCGTGTACTTCATGAAGCCAAACAACGATGGAATATTTATGGATGACAGTGCGTCATGTCAGCGGCTTGCAGTTATTCCCGATTGATTTTTTGAATATTCTAAACAATCCGTGATTTGGCCACACATCTCGCCCTACATGATTCCACACGACTTGTGTTGGTTTGGTGACTACAGATGTAGATACACATCTATTGTCTTAAAAGCTGGCATCTGGCCCTGCTGCACCAGGAGGAAACTCTCGCGCAGGAGGTGTTGTGACCTTCACAAATAGCCAACAACTGTTTCACAGAAGTGTTTCGGGTAATTTTCTGTTAATGCTGGTGTGGTGTCACCGCCAGACACCACACTTGCTAGGTGGTAGCCTTTAAATCGGCCGCGGTCCCTTAGTATACGTCGGACCCGCGTGTCGCCACTGTCAGTGATTGCAGACCGAGCGCCGCCACACGGCAGGTCTAGAGAGACGTCCTAGCACTCGCCCCAGTTGTACAGCCCACTTTCCTAGCGATGGTTCACTGACAAATTACGCTCTCATTTGCCGAGACGATAGTTAGCATAGCCTTCAGCTACGTCATTTGCTACGACCTACCAAGGCGCTATTATCATTTGCTATTAATCTTGTGAAGCATGTACCGTCAGACGGATGTTTACCAATTATGGATTAAAGTTAAGTATTCCAGAAGCTACGTACTTTTTTACTAGACTGAACTCCTTTAACTGTTCCACACCTCACGCCAGCCTGCGTGAGCTTAAACGCGTGCCTTTCGGCTTCCTCCTAGTGGCTTGGCTGTCTTGCCAAGTCACAACAGTTGGTACTTTTACAGACACAGGAAATACGATTCATAAAACAAAAAAATAAGTGGGCTCGAACTCTCGACTTAGTGTTCCCACTGAGCAACGTTTACCATTTGAATACACAATGGCTGTGATCAAAGGGGACCCAGAATGTTTTGACTAGTAGCCAAAGACACAACCCTGAGACAACTAGTCTAAAAAAATTGTTGTTAAACAGTTCAAGGAAAATCTCAACATTACCTTTGCGTGGATGCCGTTCCTGGAAGATGCTCTCGGTAAATGTTCCACACCACTCTGCAATTGAGTTGCTCCGTAATATCGCACCATCCTTCCTCCAATTAAAACGGGGCTTTTCTTCGCAGCATTACTCCCTTCCTTGGGTGGGTCCGTCACATCACATTACAGAACTGCTTTGCACTTACTGGCGGGCTACTGCAGATCGTTGATGACTTCAGAGAGCTCCCTTTACAACACTGCCCATCAAACACCAAGGAAGGTAGCACGATTTCGATAGTATGCACTTGTGTTATCAATACAGGTTTGCAAAATCCTGTCACCGAAAGCACCAGTAGTCCATTGCAGCTGCATGAATTGCCTGGTGATCTGTGATAGAGTGGCTTCAGTGACTGCTACGACGTTGCCATGATGACTCACTGCACAGTGACCACGGCAAACATGGAGGTCCAGATTGTGGTAACGGGGTCGAACTTGGTGACCACGGCAAACGTGCGGGAGTCGATGATCCACACCAGTTTCATGGTACAGGTTGGGCCAACGAATCCGTGCTCAGCGACCGCTCAAATCTAGGGTGAAGGAGGCACCGCATATCGTGTTTGTGGGTGTGACGGCGGGGCTGCAAGCAGTGCGCCGCACGGGGCAGCCTCGCGGTCTAGGGCGCCTTGTCATGGTCCTTGTGGTTTGCCCCAAGGAAGGTTAGAGTCCTCCCTCGGGCATGGGTGTGTGTGTTGTCCTTAGCATAAGTTAGTTTAAGTTAGATTAAGTAGTGTGTAAGGCTAGGGACCGATGACATTAGCAGTTTGGTCCCATAAGACCTTACCACGCATGAGCCGTGTGCAGGTGGCGCTGGTGAAGTTGGTGACATTGGTAAGTTGGCATCGTGTAATAGGGATAGTGTCGTCTCGTTTTCTTCTTCTGTTTACTGGCGCCAGTACATTTGCTAGCGTTGTCTGTTCGCGTGTGGCAGCAGCAGCGTTTATCGATATCTAGTACCTGTGTTATCTCTGGAAGGACGTGCTACGTTTTCTGGGTCGTGTGTGTCGTACTTCGGTTGGGACAGAGCAGTAGAAATGGTTGCAGGCTGACGTGGACGTAGTTGTACGAATCTTTTCGTTACAAGGTACCGTCATCGATGCTCAACTTACTGTGGATGGATAATTGCTACGTTAACAATTTAACATAGGACTGTATAATATGTTTGATGTGATACTGTAACATATATCGAAATAATTTTTACAATTCTCTGCTTTGGTAAGATGATACTGCAGCTCGTAGTTCATTAAATATTTTATATGAGGAACTGCTTAAGACCATAATGCTTGACTGCTTTATGCTTTTTGAAGACGTCTTGAGAAGCTTTCTGTGGTTCTTCTCTGTCATGTAGGAGTCATAGAGACTACCATAAATCTTTCTTGTCAGTTATGAGGAACCGAGCGAGGTGGCGCAGTGGTTAGCACACTGGACTCGCATTCGGGAGGACGACGGTTCAATCCCGTCTCCGGCCATCCTGATTTAGGTTTTCCGTGATTTCCCTAAATCGTTTCAGGCAAATGCCGGGATGGTTCCTTTGAAAGGGCACGGCCGATTTCCTTCCCAATCCTTCCCTAACCCGAGCTTGCGCTCCGTCTCTAATGACCTCGTTGTCGACGGGACGTTAAACACTAACCACCACCACCACCACCAGTTATGAGGAACAGGTTAAAGGCAACAAATATACCATTCGGAGAAAAATTCCATATCAGATTAAAACTCTAAGAGATACACTGGAAGATACAGCAACCAGATATTGGACATTTGTTTCCGTTTTGGTCAGCCAACTTCGGGTCCTTGTAAACGATTGATACCACTTGTTTGCAGTTATGCACAATTAACGGCTCCACATTTCCCTCGAAACACTTAATGCTAAGCATACCTATCACTCCGATAGCAACCGATTTGTGTTTGTCTTAGATAAGACTGTCTGAGCTCTTGCTGCTCGAACGACGTCTAAAAAGTGGCAAAAGAGGATTCGCAGTAATTCTCAACGTCCAGACTATAAGATATCCTTATAAAGGCGACACACACAATATAGTGTAAATGTACTAGGTGTCTATAGCGGGATTGCAAATACAGTCGATAAATCACATTCCAGATGTACGAACGACATGTTTGTTGACTTGAAATAGTGTTGGGTGGGGGGAGCTTAGTATATAAAAAAAAGGCTAGCGAAATGCGGTTGTGGTTTAGACTTGTTTGTGCTGGCTACCAACCTCAGGGTACTGTATAAGGCGCGATGTAGCTTGTTTGTCTGTATGATTTACTACGTTGGAATATTACATACGACTAACATGCTAGTGCCATCTTGTGCACTGCATAGAGTAAACCCACAGTCACTGGTGCACTATGCAGTGCTAGTGTCGTAGGCATTGGTGAACATCTTCGGATTGTCTCCTCTGACAAATGTTTTGCATCTCGCAGTGGGCACAGCTGGATTAGAGCTACTGAAAGTTTACAAATTGTCCCTTGTTATAGTAACATCATATGAAAAGATGGTTCTATAATGGACATAAGTTCCTCTAGCTAAAGAGTATTACAGAGATAGAACACTCTAACGTCATGTTTGCTCATAGCTATAGTTTACTTGCCGTTTTTCGTTTTAAGTCATCAGTCTCCTGGCTGGCTTCATGAGGCACGCCAAGAATTCCTCTCCTGTGACAACGTTTCATCTCAGATTATCACTTGCAAACACACGTCCTCAGTTATATGCTGGGTGTATCTCAATCGATGTTTTCCTGTACAATTTTTACCCTTTACAGCTCCATCTAGTATCATGATGTTATAACAGATGTCCTGTCATCCTGTCCTTTCTTATTGTTAGTGTTTTCCGTACATTTCTTTTCTGTCCGCTCCTGAGGAGAACCTCCTCATTCCTTACCGTATCTATCCACCTATTCGTCAGCATACTTCTGTACCGCCACATCTCAAATGCTTTGAGTCTCTTCTCTTCCGGTTTTCCCACAGTCCGTATTTCACTACGCTATGCTCCAATCTTACATTCTCAGATATCTCTTCCTCAAACTGAGTCTATGTTTGATAGTAATAGACTTCTCTTGGCCAGGGCTGCCCTTTTTGCCACTCCAGTCCCTCTGCTCCGTCCGTCATGGGTTAATTTTGCCGTCCAGATAGTAGGATTCCTTAAGTTATCTGCGTAGTGATCCCCAATTCTGATATTAAGTTCCTCGCTGATTTCGTTTCTTCTGCTTCTCACTGCTTTCGTCGTTCTTCCATTTACTGTTTGTCTATATTCTGCACTTCTTAGACCATTTCATCCAACATATCCTGTAATTCTTTATCACTTTCACTCAGGAGAGCAATGTCATCACGAAACTTATCATTAATATCCTTTCACCTTGATTTTAATTCCCTCTTGAGCTTTTCATTTACCTCCGTCACTGATTCTTCGATTTATAAATTGAACAGTATTGGCGTAAGACTTCACACCAGTCTTACACCCTATATAATCCGAGCACATCGTTATTGGTCTTCCAGACTTATTATTCCCTCTTGGTTCTAGGACATATTGTATATAGCCCGCCTTACACTATAGTTTACAACTTTTTCTCTGAGAAATTCGAACATTTTGCAACATTTTACATTGCCGAACGTTTTTTTCCAGGTCGAGAGATCCTCCAAAAGTCTTGATTTTTCCTCAGTTTTGCCTCCATTATCAAATACAACGTCAGAATAGCCTCTTTAGTGTCTTTACCTTTCCTAAAGGCAAACTGATAGTCATCTAACAGATCCTCAATATTAAATTCCATTCTTCTGTTGTTATTCTTGTCAGAAACTTGGATGCATGAGCTGTTAAGCTGATTGTGCGGTAATCCTCGCACTTGTTGGGTTTTGCAATCTTGGGAATTACGTGGATGATGTTTTTCTGAAAGTCTGATGGTGCACAGCCAATCTCATACATTTACACATCAACGTGTACAATAATTTTCTTGCCACTTTCACCAATGACTTTAGATATTTCAGTGGAATGTTATCTATCCATTTTGCCTTATTTGTTCTTAAATCGTCCAAAGGTATTTTAAATTTGTTATTTAGTACCGGATCCAGTATCTCTTCCCTAGCAACTCCGGTTTTTCCTCTTATCACATCATCAGACAGTTTCTCCCCCTCATAGAAGATTTCAGTGTACACTTTCCATCTATCCGCTCTCTCCTCTGCATTTAAAAGTGGGTTTCCTATTGCTCTCTCGATTTCACCCTCCTTGCTTTCAGTTTTGGCTTTTCTATATCCTATCGACAATCATGCTTCTTTTATTTCTTCACATTTTTCATGCAGCCATTTGAAACGTCCCCTTAGAAAAATTATACATGACTGTGCTTAAACTGACACACAATATTTTTTAGCGCAACGCAATCTGACTTTCAATCATCCCTACAAGAGAATGGCCTTGACTAAATTAACCTATACATTTCACAAATCACTTACCTCACAAAAATCTTCGTTACTCAAACCACTGCAATACAGCGAGCGCCAATACTGCTAGCTAAATAAAAGATTCAAACTACTGAAGGCACTAACTACTGATAGGCATAGTTAGCTAATGAAAGATTTTGATAGAGAACAAACAATGTATTTACCTTAATAGTGTTCAAAAGTCATTATATATATAGCAGTTCATGACATCCCTTGTTACAAATGTACTGTTTCTGATGGCCACACGTCCAGATCAGCCGCTCTCAAAAATCCGCCATCTCTCTTCCCCACATCCACCACTGCTGGCGGCTCACCTCCAACTGCGCAATGCTACGTGCTGTTAACAGCCAACAACCCAACACTACAATGGCAGACAACAATGCAAACTAGCCACAGACTGCACACAGCACAGCCAGTGATTTTCATACAGAGCGCTATGTGGCGTTACCAATAAAAAAACCTATACAGCCTACTTACACATTTTACCATAGTTTTCCTGTACTTCCTATTTATTTTATTCGTGATTATTATTTCTGTTTTCATGACTTACCCTGAACATTTTTGTACTTTCTTCATCTGGAGTATTCTTCTCTTACATTTCTTACACCTATGTTTTTCTTTCGAACTTAGTGACTGCCCTTATTAGGTATGTCCATTTCTCTTCAACTAAACTATCTACTGAGCTTTTCATTATCGCAGTATCTACAGCTTCAGTGAACCTCAAGCATATCTTTTCATTGCTTAGTATTTCCGTATCTATAGCCTCAGAGAACTTCAAGCATATCTTTTAATTGCTTAATACTTCCGTATCCTATTATTTTGCATATTGATTCTTGCTGACTAATCTCTTGACGAAAGTTCATCATTACGAAACTGTGATCTGAGTCCGTACCTGCCCCTGGGTACTCCTTACAATCCAATACCTAATTTCGGAATCTCTGCCTGAGCATAATGTAATCTAACGGAAATCTTCCCGTATCTCCCGACCTTTTCCAAGCATACCTGCTCATCTTGTGATTCTTGAATAGAATATTCGCTATTATTACCTGAAATTTATCGCAGAACTCAATTAGTCTGTATCCTCTCTCATTCCTACTACCAAGCTCATATTCTCCCGTAACCCTTTCTTCTACACCTTCCCGTACAACCGCATTCCAATCCCCCATTACTATTAGATTTCCGTCACCCATTACGTACCGAATTACTCGTTCAGTATCCTCATATCTTGCGACGTCGGCACAGTTGCAGTTGGTTCACTGTTGATTCTGAAGAGAACAACCCTATCACTGAATTGTTCACAGTAATTTGCTCTCTGTCCTACCTTGCTGCTGACTAATTACCCTACACTCGTCTCATTAGATATCCTTGTCTATTTTGATTTCACTTCACTGACCATCATTATATCTAGATTAAATTTTATCTTTTCTTTCTCGAACTTTATGCTTCCCCAGTGTGTTGAAACTTCGACATTGCACTCCCCGACTCGTAGAACATTACGTTTCGTTGGTTATTCAGTCTTTTTCTCATTGTCACCTTCGCCTTGACAGACACCCCCCCCCCCCTTCCCAGGGATCATAATGGATTTTGCCAATATAGATACCATGATGACGCTTTTTCAATCAAAGGCCAGATGCCATGTGGATGCACATTATGTGTCTTTAATGCACTGGTTTCCATAGTCTGCATCTCCATGCGATTGATCACTGCTGATTCTTCCTCCTTTGAGAGGCAGTTTTGCAGCCCAAGACCAAGAGAGTGACTAGAGTTCTGTCCCCTCTTACCTCTGTCCTCCCTTCCGCCCTCGTTGACAAGGCCGTTGGCAGAACGAGCGTGACTTCTTATGCGGAACGTCTAAGTCTTCTCCAGCCATTGGTGATCTTTGGCCGCCATTGCCGTGCAGTCTCGATATTTGTGATGCGGTTGCAGACAAAGAGTCCAATAGTTACAGCTAGATACCCAACTTATGATTAATGGAGGCATTAATTACAGTATCATACAATGTAAACTTTCACGGCCGGTATTGACTTCACTTAAAACTTCCGGGCTGATAGGCCGTGGTCGAAGTATAAAACTGTCTCCTAACGTTTCGTCTCCGACTGCGGGAGACATCATCGGAGGTAAAGCGGCGAACTGCGAAGAGGACTCGAGGAGGCGTTGATTATATAGGCAGTACAGAGGGCGCCACTGTCGATCACGTGGCGTCGGCTATGAGATTGTCTCTGGTAATGCCAACATTCACGATTGAAAGTAATCGATCGTCACGCTTGCGGTGCAATGCTGACATCCAAATTTTATCCAGTTTAACACCTTCGTCTTTCCTGTTAAAATTATTACGATGTTTATCAATCTCGATAGCCTCTCTATACAAGCGTGCATAATAATGCGAGGTTTTTGATATAACGCTCGTCTCGCTGAATTTTATTTCATGATCACCTTCCTGGTAAACATGTTCCGCTACGGCCGATTTATCCGTGTGACCTAGGCGGCAATTCCTCTTATGTTCGACAAGACGGGTGTTCACACTTCTCTTTGTGGTACCGATGTAAACTTGTCCACAACTACAAGGAATTTTATACACCCCCGGTGTAGCCAAAGGGTGCCGTGCATCTTTTGCCGACCTTAAGAATTCTTTTATTTTCCTAGTAGGTCTGAAAATAGTTTCCACCCCATACTTGCCTAAAACTTTCCCAATGCGATCTGTGACCTTGCTAATGAACGGAAGAAATACTTTGCCCCTGGGTGACTGTTGTTCGTCGTTACTCCTGATTCTCTGCCTAGAGCGAAGTGCTCGATCTATATCCTTGCTAGAAAAGCCATTCTTCACGAAAGCTGACCGTAGATGTTCAATCTCACCTTTTAAATAAACAGGTTCACAAAGTTTGTGCGCCCTGTCTACCAAAGTTTTCATTACACCTCTTTTTTGTCTAGGGTGGTGGTTTGAATCTTTGTGTAGATAACGATCAGTATGTGTGGGCTTTCTATACACCTTATGGCCCAACGTTCCGTCCGGTCGTTTAATCACAGACACATCCAGGAAGTTCAATTGCCCATTCCTTTCTGTCTCCATAGTGAACTGGATTTTCGGATTAATGCTGTTTAAATGTGTCAGGAAGGCATCCAAATCCTCTGCTCCGTGTGTCCATACTACGAACGTGTCATCGACATAGCGATACCATCTGGCTGGTCTCTTACTGGCCGTCTGCAACGCCCGTTGTTCAAAAGTCTCCATAAAAAAGTTAGCCACAGCAGGACTGAGAGGACTGCCCATAGCCACCCCGTCAATCTGTTCATAAAAGTCACTATTGTATTGAAAGTAGGTTGTGGTGAGCCAGTGTCGGAATAATGCCACAATATCGGTGGGAAAAATATCCGCTATGCATAAGATAGCTTCGTTTACCGGAATCATGGTAAATAACGACACAACGTCAAAACTGACGAGGATATCATCCGGGCCCACGCTAGACACCTTGCCTCAATGCTGCAGCCTTATGTTGGTAGGACGGACAATCATATTAAAAATTCAGCTCACTTCATTGACAAGTTAAAGGAAAAGAGCGTGGGCCCGGATGATATCCTCGTCAGTTTTGACGTTGTGTCGTTATTTACCATGATTCCGGTAAACGAAGCTATCTTATGCATAGCGGATATTTTTCCCACCGATATTGTGGCATTATTCCGACACTGGCTCACCACAACCTACTTTCAATACAATAGTGACTTTTATGAACAGATTGACGGGGTGGCTATGGGCAGTCCTCTCAGTCCTGCTGTGGCTAACTTTTTTATGGAGACTTTTGAACAACGGGCGTTGCAGACGGCCAGTAAGAGACCAGCCAGATGGTATCGCTATGTCGATGACACGTTCGTAGTATGGACACACGGAGCAGAGGATTTGGATGCCTTCCTGACACATTTAAACAGCATTAATCCGAAAATCCAGTTCACTATGGAGACAGAAAGGAATGGGCAATTGAACTTCCTGGATGTGTCTGTGATTAAACGACCGGACGGAACGTTGGGCCATAAGGTGTATAGAAAGCCCACACATACTGATCGTTATCTACACAAAGATTCAAACCACCACCCTAGACAAAAAAGAGGTGTAATGAAAACTTTGGTAGACAGGGCGCACAAACTTTGTGAACCTGTTTATTTAAAAGGTGAGATTGAACATCTACGGTCAGCTTTCGTGAAGAATGGCTTTTCTAGCAAGGATATAGATCGAGCACTTCGCTCTAGGCAGAGAATCAGGAGTAACGACGAACAACAGTCACCCAGGGGCAAAGTATTTCTTCCGTTCATTAGCAAGGTCACAGATCGCATTGGGAAAGTTTTAGGCAAGTATGGGGTGGAAACTATTTTCAGACCTACTAGGAAAATAAAAGAATTCTTAAGGTCGGCAAAAGATGCACGGCACCCTTTGGCTACACCGGGGGTGTATAAAATTCCTTGTAGTTGTGGACAAGTTTACATCGGTACCACAAAGAGAAGTGTGAACACCCGTCTTGTCGAACATAAGAGGAATTGCCGCCTAGGTCACACGGATAAATCGGCCGTAGCGGAACATGTTTACCAGGAAGGTGATCATGAAATAAAATTCAGCGAGACGAGCGTTATATCAAAAACCTCGCATTATTATGCACGCTTGTATAGAGAGGCTATCGAGATTGATAAACATCGTAATAATTTTAACAGGAAAGACGAAGGTGTTAAACTGGATAAAATTTGGATGTCAGCATTGCACCGCAAGCGTGACGATCGATTACTTTCAATCGTGAATGTTGGCATTACCAGAGACAATCTCATAGCCGACGCCACGTGATCGACAGTGGCGCCCTCTGTACTGCCTATATAATCAACGCCTCCTCGAGTCCTCTTCGCAGTTCGCCGCTTTACCTCCGATGATGTCTCCCGCAGTCGGAGACGAAACGTTAGGAGACAGTTTTATACTTCGACCACGGCCTATCAGCCCGGAAGTTTTAAGTGAAATTAATTACAGTAATTTGGCCAACAATGTGTTTAGTAGGCTAGCCTCTAGTCACACACAATTCGGGTAGAAGAGATGGACAAGTACCAGCTGTAAACTACATGTGATAGCAAATAGCAGGGTTGTAGTGGTAATTAAATGAGACTTGGGACGTAATAGCACTGGTTTACACAAGGAAATAGACTGAATGTTCTTCTACATATCCGCAGCATCCGAATATTTAATGTAAATTCGTTACACAGCCTCGTTTTTAGAGCAGATGTTTGTGCAGTGCTTGCAGAAAATGGCCAATCCCTTGCTGATAACTGAATTAATTAAAATACGAAAGCCATTAATTATGGTAATATTGAGTACCGTTTCTAAGATGGCATACTACAATGTCAAAGTACCTTATCTCACCATTTCTTGAACCTGCTCCTCACTACAGCTCCTTGATCCTCTCACATTAGAGCACAATTCTCGACCAGGGAGCGGCAGCGCATTATTGATAAATAATTCATATTTTGAGCACTAAATTAATTATAGACCTGAGCAGCACACGATGAAGTTGACGTAATGTGACGTTTACGTGACGCCAGATACGCCCACGTGACACCTGGAGTTAACATTACTACATTGTAACAAGATAAAACCCCATGACGCTGTATAGTCATGTGTAGGAACGTACACAGGCTGTGACACAGCTAGTGAATCTGCAACTACCAGGAGCTAGTAGTTACACACAAGTGTCGTCAAATAACCAATTTAACATTGGTAATAATTATTTGCATAGCTAGCATATAGGTCAAGGCGTACTTAACAAAGCGTGGAAAGTGTGATTAAGTTTTATGTCATGACGTGTTTGCAGAAGGTGGATACGTGTGCGATTTATGTCGGGTGGTGAAAGTGTAAAGTGAAGCAACACTGCCTATCTCAATCTGCGCCTATTTTAAAGGAGTATCTGGTATAAGATTGTGGTACCCGTACACGGTTTCAAGCAAACACAGGTCACCTAGTCACCAATCACAGAGTTCATACCCTAATGGAGGAAGACAGCTTTCATCGATATTTCAACACGGTATTTGACTGTTAGTGTCTATATAAACGCATCATACGTCCGGTATCCACCTAATATTTCCCACTATACGTCGTCTCACGGTCTCTACCTTCACTTTCCCTGCATAACTAGCACACTCATCATTTTAAACAATTCATGTGCGAAGTATTTGGGCAATAACAGCGATCACTGTAAGAAGGAACTTACAGACGGAAGGTAAGCTCTGGTGCTTCTTTGTTTCCTGGCTGTGCTTTATCGACAATATTTTATCTATTCATATATACATGCCTAAAAAAAAGTTTTGCATCACCTCGTTTCCGCGAGTTCTGGAGCCTCTACAGAAAATTAGAATAGAGATCAACATCACATCATTTCCGACCTTTTTATTCCTCATGAAAACCACACATTGCATGTTGTACCACCATAGAGCGAGGCCTTCGGAGGTGGTGTTCCAGATTTCTGTACACACCAGTACCTCTAACAACCAGTAGCACGTCCTCTTGCATTGATGCATGCCTGCATTCGTCGTGGCATACTATCCACAAGTCCATCAAGGCACTGTTGTTCCAGATTGTCCTACTCCTCAATGGCGATTCGGCGTAGAATCCTCAGATTGGTGGGTGGGTCACGTCGTCCATAAACACTCCTTTTCAATCTATCCCAGGCATGTTCGATAGTGTCCATGTCCGGAGAAAATGCTGGCCACTCTAGCCGAGCGCTGTCATTATCCTGAAGGAAGTCATTTACAAGATGTGCACAATGGGGGCACGAATTATTGTCCATGAAGACGAATGCCCCGCCAATATGCTGCCGATATGGTTGCACTATCGATCAGAGTATGGCATTGACGTATCGTACAGCCATTACGGCGCCATCCATGACCACCAGCGGCGTACGTCGGCCCCGCATAATGCCACCCCAAAACAGCAGGGAACCTCCACCTTGCTGCATTCGCTCCTCGCTGGACAGTGTGTCTAACGCGTTCAGCCTGACCACAATGCCTCCAAACACGTCTCCGGCGATTGTCTGGTTGAAGGCACATGCGACACTCATCGGTGATAGTAACTTGATGCTAATTCTGAGTGGTCCATTCGGCATGTTGTTGGGCCCATCTGTACCGCGCCGCATGGTGTCCTGGTTGGAAAGATGGACTTCGCCATGGACGTCGGGAGTGAAGTTGCGCATAATACAGCCTACTGCGCACAGTTTGAGTTGTAACACGACGTCCTGTGGCTGCACGAAAAGCATTATTCAATATGGTGGCGTTGCTGTCAGGGTTCCTCCTAGCCATAATCCGTAAGTAGCGGTCATCCACTGCAGTAGTAGCCCTTGGGCGGCCTGAGGGAAGCATATCACGAACAGTTCCTGTCTCTCTGCATCTCCTCCATCTCCGAACAACATCTCTTTGGTTCACTCCGAGTCGCCTGGGCACTTCCCTTGTTGAGAGCCCTTCCTGGCACAAAGTAACAATGCGGACGCGGTCGAACCGTGGTAGAGACCGTCTAGGCATGGAACTACAGACGACACGAGCCGTATACCTCCCTCCTGCCGGAATGACTGGAACTGATTGGCTGTCGGACCCCGTCCGTCTAATAGGCGCTGCTCATGCATGGTTGTTTACTTCTTTGGGCAGGTTTAGTGACATCTTTGAACAGTCAGAGAGACTGTGTCTATGCTACAATATCCACAGTCAACGTCTATCTTGAGGAGTTCTGGGAACCGGGGTGATGCAAAACTTTTTTTAATGTGTACTAATAATAAAACTACAAAACTATTGTGCCAGTTGGTTCGAACACAATAATCTCCAAAACTACTAGACGAATTATCACGGGGTTCCTCACGTAATTTGACGTAGTTTGTGGTAAAATATAGGATTTGCATCAACAAAATCGGATTACAGAAAAAAGACGTTGTAGTTCAAAGTGTTATAACGAGTCATATGGAACCATAATTACTCTCTGATAAAGCTATTTCCTCTTTGACGTTTATATTGAGGTATATTTGCAAAATTACGTTTACTGATTGGTAGATGCTACGTAAACCATAATGAGTGCAACGACGTTACAGCCCTCAACGTCTTTAATCCGTAGCTCCCCATTAATACTATGAATTGCGAAGGTAACACTGTTTGCTAAGCTTTCATGACTGAACTGCTGAAACCAGCTCTATGAAGTTCACTATGAAGAGAACATGAGTCTTTGAAATTTCATCTTTGACTCTATGTTGTCATTTACTTCTGTACTTTAAACGTAGTTCAATGTAATTTTAAGTATTGTATACACTCAGATTAACATTTATAGCTGTCAGTGAACATTAAAGGCAATTTTTACTCCTGTCAGCCAGCTTTGAACTGTATATTCTGATGACGCTCTTACACTTTTGAAGAGCGAAACCGGTAAATAAAAAATACAAAGTGCGATTTATGTCTATTTTTAAAAACTTATTTTTAACAGTTACCCCCTGCAAGCATGCCTGCTCTTCGAAAAACCTAGGTAAAAGGAAGGTAACTGTGAAGAAACATTGGGTAACAAAAGAAATACTTCAGGTGATCTACATAGAAGGAAGTATAAAAATGTTTCAGAAAATTCTGGAATACAGAAATACAAGTCATTTAGGAATGAAATTAATAGGAAGTGCTGGGAAGCTAAGGTGAAATGGCTTCATGAAAAATGTGAAGAAATCGAAACGGAAATGATCGTCGAAAGGACTGACTCAGCATAGAGAAAAGTCAAAATAACCTTCGATGGGAACTTAAATGCAGAGGAGAGAGCAGATACATGGAAGACTATACTGAAGGCGTCTATAAAGTGAAAGACTACACTGGTGTGATAGGAGAAGAAACTGGAGTAGATATAGAAGAGACAAGGGATCCAGTAATAGAATTTCAAAGAGCTTTGGATGAGTTAAGAACAAATAAAACAGAAGAAATTAGTAACATTCGAATGGAATTTCTAAAATCGTTGGGGGAAGTGGTAACAGAGCTACTAATCATGTTGGTACGTTGAATGAATGAGACTGGCGACATAGTATGGGACTCTTGTAGAAACATAGCCACAGAAATCCGCGGACAGCAAGAGACAGCAAGTGCGAGAAATATCGCACAGTCAGCTTAACAACTCATACATCCACGTTGACGATAAGAATATTGTACAGAAAAATGGAAAACAAAACTGACGATCTGTTTGATGACGAACACTTTGGATTTGGGAAAAGTAATGACACCAGAAAGGCAGTTCTAACATTGCAGTTGATAATGGGAGCAAGGCTACAGAAAAATCGAAGAACGCTCATAGGATTCATCGAGTTGGAGAAAGCGTTCGACAATGTAAAATGGTCCAAGATGTTCGACATTGTGGGAAAAATATTGGTAAGCTATACGGAAATACGGGTAATATATAATTTACACAAGAACCAAGAATGAACAATAAGAATGGAAGACCAAGAACGAAGCACTCGGATTAAAACGATTGTAAGAAACGGGTGTAGACTTTCGCCACTATAGTTCAATGTGTTCAACGAAGAAGCAATGACGGAAATAAAAGAAAGGTTCAAGAGTGGGATTAAAATTCAATCGATATCAATGATAAAATTTACTGATAATATTGATGTCCTCTCTGAAAGTGAATAAGAATTACAGGATCTGTTAAATGCAGTGGACAGTCTAAAGAGTACAGAATATGGATTGAGAGTAAATCAAACAAATACGGAAGTCATATATAAAAATTTTCTTTAAATTTTAAACAGGTTTTTCTCCAGAAACAATGTTTCAAAACTTCATGCACCATAAACTAAAAGCACCTCAACCTATTAACTTCTGCCTTTGACCTTCCCCCCCCCCTCCCCAAATTAACACTTTTCTTTGGAGCCTATACGTATAATACTTGAAATTTGTTAATTTTAACTATTTTTTGTAAAGCCCTAAAGCGTGAAACAAACCCCAAAAAATCAGGTTCAGAATTCGAATTAGCACCATATCATTTAATTTAAGGTTATTTCATTGTGGTTGGATATAAGTTCACATAAATGTAATGCAATATCGACTGAAGTAGTCCATTTTTGATTTAAGATAACTCCTGAGGGACTATACAGCACCTAGTCTGCGTACTTCAAACTCGCAGCCCTTGGTCAAACCACAATTATGGGCTCAATTTTGTTTTTTCTTGTATTGAGAATCTAAAATAAATTTGAAAATGTGGATCACTCATAATCCCCAAACGGATCTTTTGTTCGTCTTTACACTGTCTAAAAAAATCCTTACTTTCCCTATTTCTTGCTCATTTGAGTGAAAACCTGCCTTAAGACGTCAGGGTGCGGCGGCGTGGTTCTTTACGTCCCTTTACGACGTACGTGGACCTACCTGTGAACATTGTCTCAGCAGCTCATCGGCAGGAAAGCCGAGTGAAACCTACTGTACTTCGACGTGAACCAGGCTGCAATTTAAGTCACTAATCTACGTTTCTGGAGAAAGTTTTCACACAAATGAAAGTTTGGAAATTTCGTCCTCAGTTAATGTATTCTGAAACTTAGGTGAACAAGTATCTATGCCAAGCCCGTGCTAGTCTTAACACAGTCACTCACAATCCCTTTCACTCACGTTAGCAAGTTTATGGTGTTGCATTTCCCGAAAACGTAATAGCTAAAAAAATACTGAATGTTTTTTATTTATAATGCTCGCCAAATATTAAGTCTGTCGGTACCTAATGCAGTCACAGTTTTTAGCCACCGACCTGCTCAATACGCCACGAGGAATATATGTCTTTTCTCTCCACAAAATTCACTTAAAAATTCTGAAATTTCTACACGCCCATCGGAATAAGTATGCCGTCACTTTACCACGCTTTTGAAGTATGAAACACTGCTAGATCCGGCAACTTATCGTTTCCATCGGAACTACTACTACACACGTCCTAACTGTTTCATGGCTAGGCTCCCACTCTTCTCTAGAATACTCTAAGTCTTCTCTACCAGCAGAGAGAGGCGCGCGAAGAATATTGCTTTACCATTGGTCAGCTTACTCAACAGTCAATAGCAGAACAACATTCTCCCGCGTCAGTCCGCGCTTTTCATCAATAACCAATCGCAAAATAGTAAACCTAACGACTGCACTTCTTACCGACGTAATTATCTAATATGCTGAAGTTTTGCTTATGCATAAAGTTATTTACTATTGTTATTTATACCTGAATTAACTTTCCCTTTACCATAAACTTACTTTACAAATCTATTTTACAAAAATCCCCTTTGTTCATATCCATACTTCTTCGAAATGTTCCCACACTAAATCCCACTGCATAATTCGTTAAACAATTATCTTCATATTAACCTTAAACAACACTCACCCATCATTCATACTGCTAAAACACGTTTATAGCATTTTACATACACAAAAAGACATAACACTTTATGAAAATACTAGAACAGTTTATTAAAAATATTCTATTACTTTAGTGCACTCTAGTGGGCACAATCGAAACTAAAATCAGTCCCCCTATCCAATATTGTCCTCTATCGGCTGATACATAAACTACGTGCACGTCCAGTCTCGCGTCACCATCTGTCACTATCCAGCTCTGAGACACATCTCCCACTTAACCGCCTCCAAGGCAGGATCGTTATACGGCGCTACGCCTCAAGGGAATGACGTCCATGGCACTAGAGTGTACTGTAGATGGTAGAAACTGTAGAGAAAGACAGAGACTGGAATACATATAGCAAATAATTGGGAATGTAGGTAGCAAGTACTAGTCTGAGGTGAAAAATTCGGCACAGGAGAAGAGTTAGTGGTGGGCCCACCACACCAAACCACTCAGAAGACTGGCCACTCAAAAAAGAAAAAAGTGGTGTTTCACTCGCAGTCATGTAACACTACGTAAAATCAGTGATCGTAAAAAGATTCTTGCCTACTTGGGTACGGAGACAAGTGTCACGCCTCGGAAACACCTGTCGATTTCAAATTCGATAGGAATTAGGTAAATGGAGGTCCATCTCAATCAATTTCCGAGCGAACACTGCGAAGGCAACGGAATGGTGGGGCCATTTGAATGGTACCTCTCAAAAGGCTGGTATTCACAGTGGCACATAAAGCCACACGCCTTCAGAAGATCATAAAACACAGAGAGTGGTAGTAGCTGGCTGGAGGCGTGTCGTGTAGTCCGACGATTTGCGGTTTTGCCTCTGCCGAGTCCGGGATTGTAAGCTCTGTTGTGACGGGGCACAGTGGACTGCTTAGTATGGGGCTGGAATACTTGTACGGAGTGGCATTTGCACGGAGTGACACTTGCACGTATGCTGGAGCTCTTGCCGGGCTAACAGGCTTTGCACAGGTACAGGCACACTGAGAAGTCTAGCAGTTCAGAACAGTTGCTCGCGAGGGCTGGCTCGCAGTCACACCACAGCAGCGAGCAACCATGTATCACTTCAGGGTGGATCATTAACGAGTTTCGTGGCAAATTTATTTTTCAGACTTATTAATAACTGACAATGAAATTCAACATCTATTTTAATATTTAGACGATGCAATGGGTAGTCGGCGGAAGCGGGGGTTCTTGTAGCCTTATGATGACTGCTGTTATAGGACGCAATTTAAATTGACAAATTTGTATTTGGTTACCATTTTATTTAAACGTTAAACGCAGAAACACAGAGTGTCGATGAATATTACTTATTTCGCTTTTCACTAAAATATCAATGTCTAGTACTACTTTTCGCGCAATGCTAATTCAAAGACAAGCTCTTAAGTTGAAGTCTGCTTCTAAATACCCACTGCGTAAGACTCTGTGGCACACCGAAAGATGCCAAAGACAATTTCTGATTTCTATCACCATCAAACGGAACCAACTTTACTCCGAATTTTGCATAAACTCCAACTGGGAAACAAAAATTGCAAGATTTCCACGAAAACTGAAGCAAACAAATGGCAGCCTGTCGCTGGAAGTCAATTACCTTGCCTGTTGACTGTGTAAATATAAATTTAGGGAATACACTGAAGTCGCGTTCAGTAAAATTAACAATTTCCAAGGAAACAAGCATCGGCTTTCAATCAGACATATCACTGCACCTCCTCAAGAAGAGTGTGACAGATTTTTTATTTAGGAACTTCAAGAAAAGGCTACCCTGATTTTGAAACTACAAGAAGTCTCATATAAGCAGGAAGGGAAAACGTTACGGTGCTGGTAATTGTAATGAGCGTGTAACTTGTAGAAACATTCATTTTATGAGAAAATATTGAAATCCATTTTACCATAAGTTTGTCCCTACTTTCTTATCATTAATGTTAACCAATGCGAACTAAATTTTTACAAGAAGTAGTCTTGACGTGTTTGCATACTTCTGTGCATTAATATTATCAAAAATATAATTTGTTTATTTTAGCAATACACTTATGTTTCCATAATTAAAGAAAATTCAAGGCTAAAATTTAAGGCTAAAATTTAATGTAATCACTCCCCATCAAATACTAATATTTCTCATAAAATAAATACAAATAACCGTTGAACTATGTCTTGTGAATGTACCTTCAAAATTTGTCATGCGAAAATTGTGGTGTGAGTACCAAAAGTTGGTTTTCAAGAATACCATTCAAATCATATTAAAAATTCAAAACTCGAAAACCAGTGAAGTTATTGAGTTCAGAACTTGAGTATTGCTACACCTCTACATAATAGACACGATTTTAAAATTTGGTTGCGATCCGCAGCAAAGATTTCGTATTTGGTGTCCGCCCGTACAGATTTTGATTCTAAGAACCTCTAAAGGCGAATGCTGCACATATTCCCCAGAAAAGGCCTGGGCTTTGAGAGGGTCTTTTCAGTCAAGGAATGTTTTACAAGTTGCAAGATACTTTTAGCCGACTTTGTGTCGATTCCAGGTAACAGCAAAGGAGGGAGTCCCTTTCAATCACCCATAAAATTTCTTTATAACGATTACATTACACTACTTTTCAATATTTACAAATTTGTCAATGATTCGAAAGTTCTTCATCATTGTAACTTCTCTGCGTAGGTCAAACAAGTCAGAAATGATTTGAAGTTACCATTAGCTGGAGTTTCTCCAAAGTATTTGAAATCATTTCGTCAGTCTTCATTGCTGACTTTTTCTTATTTTACCAGCAAACTTTAAAACTTGCCGGTCGAACTGGTAGCCATGGTACGCTGCATATTCTCTAAGATTTTTTACTAACGAGTATTCGGTTGAACTCTTGATGTTATTGTATTTATTCTTTGGTTCCGTCCTTCTGAGATGTTATTTGTGCAATGGCGCCTTCCTCCGCAGTTTCACATCTCTCTTGGCATGTGTCCATTATCGAGCCACTGTTCCAAAAAAACCAGTCATAAAAGTCCTGAAGCTTTTGGTTTTCAGGACTGCTCTCCTGAATACAAAGCCAACCATAGAGCAATATTTCGAGGGGAATATGTACTAGAGCAGAAAACATTTTTATGTGACGCCGTATTTCCTCTGAACCGTGAATTTACTTTCAAAACCTTTTCTTAAAAAATTACTTTATTTACTAGAGATTCATCCAGAACATTAACACACTTCATCACACTATGTGAGCGTGGAAGTAGTTGCCAGTGGGTGACTGATGAAAACAAATTAAATTTCTTTCAACAAATGGAAATTTTATTCCTAAAAGCCCTTTTTTTTTTTAGACAGATTTAAAATTATAATCAGAAAGCACCTTCTAAATATCAAGTTACAATTTATTCAGAGGCAGAAAGAACAAATTTTGACAGTATGAGCTTTCGGGCTGAGAACCTTGCTGCTTCCTTTTGACACGGCCATAGTCACGACCGTTCACAACAACCTCTGAAAGACTACACTGGTGCAAATCTGCAACACACCAGATTACTTTAAACTGAAAATTTTAACAACTCACACAAGCACATAAACTATGCACCCCGTAGGAGGGATGGAAATGGTACAAAACACTAACATTAAAAAAAATTAACTTGCCACCGAAGGTGGAACTTGATTTAAAAATAACTCTTACGGTGGAAGGGTGGCAACTTTATATACTAAAATGACCATTTAAATAAAAACCAATGAAATGCACTCTTACATAAAATATACAAACATGCTCTACATTACACATATACCGCCTATCAAGATGATAGGCAAGATAAAAACATAACTCAGGAATTCGGCCGTTACAGTTCAAGCAATAAATTCGTTAACACCGAATCCGACAACCATGACAGAGGCAGCTATTAACGTACGGCAGACCGACAGACAGACAGATAGACACTAACTGCCTAACGACTGCGGACAAGAGACAGACGAGCAAGCTGGGGACGAGAGACTGGCCAAGAAAACAAGTAGAATTTAACAAGTAAATGATACAACATGTCACGAATCACTTAACTTCTAATAAACTGCGATATCTGGGGAGGACCTGGCGCAGTAACCCCAAATCGCTCTCCCGAACCGTCCGCTGCCAGCCGCTTCAACGGACGCAGGAAGGCGCGCCGATCTCCCGTCTCACGGCGTCGCAGCTCGCACCGGCCAGACCGATGTCGTGGGTTGACTCCTGTTGCTCTCGTGTCGACCGCGAAGCCACTACCCCTCGCTATACGGCGCGGCCCACTGGACTCGCGTGGCGACCTCACATGCGCCGACGCTGAAGGCGGAAAAGTCATCTTGTGTCTCAGTGCGCGACCGACCAACCGATCGATCCAACCGCTTATAACCATTGCCTGAACAAACTCGAGCAGACTGGCGGCCTAACACGTAATAGCACTCCGGACGACAGACAGACACTGACTGCCCCACACTGACCCGGCTGACTAACTGACCAGACTCGACCCTTTAGCGAGCTCCTAGCGTCCCTTAAGTGCAGGTGAACAGGCAACCTTTCCCCTTTCCCACCACAGGGAAACACCAAAGCTGCGACTGCCACATCGGCGCCACCGCCAGAAACGGAAGGCGACTGCTTCACACTACGCGCTGCGGCGCGCTCTTCAAAAAACGCAAATTTTACCACCGCTCATCCTCGTTTTCCTTATAGGCTGGAACGAGGCCGCATCACTGAACTTGTTTTCACAAATATTGATTAAAATGATAATAGCAACCAGTAATCTCTGTTCCACGAAACAAACTGTTTGCTGCTTGGACGAGAGCAATTTCGAAGTCCATCATCAAAGATGGAGGGTTCTATCCACGCACTTTAGTTCTAATAGCTTTAAAAAAAGTTCGCATATTTCTTGCTTTTTATTTTGCAGCAAATCCTAAACAACTGAAATGGTGTTTCTTTCATCCCAAGAACTATTAAAGTCGTCATACGATACAAACAACTGTTCAAACTACTTGCTCGAACTCTTGAAGAAGAAAGATTCGCAGTTTGATAAACACGGTTTTTGCGTTTTCGCTGGCAACCACCAGTATTCGGTCATTCGATCTCCTGTTACTTGCAAGTAAATAGCTGCTACCATCATTCATAAGTAAATTATTTGCTTGGAAGAATATTTCTCCAGAATCGGTGGAGCTTTGTAGATCCCATACATTTTCGATTAATGCGATGTAATGATTGTTTCGCACTTCTGCGTGATGGTTGTAAGGTGGCTATAATTTCACACCTTACAGGCACTCATTCACATACTTTGCCGTGAACTAAAACCACAATTAGATATCATTTGGTGGGTTGTACATCACATATATGAATATTTAAACGAGACTGACATTGTCACGTATGCCTTGTAAATTATTGCTAACGCTTATTGCATGAAAGGCGATGGTGTGTCTTTATTATCATACTAGTAGAGGTTGGGACGACAGTGGAAATGAAACGGCATGCGGAACTCAATCCCTGGGTGGAAGGCCCACACAGGAATGTTGGTCCTTCTTAAACACAGGAAGTAGCGAGACAGACGTTGGGACACCTGATCGCTGGGGCACAATAGAGTCACGACCAGCCAGTATTGTAGCCGGACAGGAAGGATTATACTTCGGAAATTTCGAAAATCTTGGACGCAGCTGAGAGGAACGAGGAAGCGTCAACTCAGAAACCACGCAGGCTGGGTTATTTCCAAGGATTTTACTGAGAAGCGTACTATTGTACGAGTATAGATTTTTCCTCGCAAACTTCCCGCGCTGGACGACAAAAGACTAAAATATGGATGGTCAGCGTTCGGAAGAATCCGTAGAGAGGTAGAATAGTCCGTGGTTTCGGGAATAAGTTTCGTTTTCGGAATTACGAGGGTGGGGAGCCGAGCTTTGCTGTGGAGCCAGTGGTGGAGAGACGAGGTCTTCCGTTGTGGGCGCCCGTGTGTGACGGTCGCTCGGTATCAGCATTGTTGGTACAGACGGACTTGCTGTCCTTGCTCTCAGGAGAGTTTATCGTTAGAACAGTTAGGAACTGTACTGTTGCGAACCAATACGATTGTGGACTTCACTCCGGGTTGGAAGTCGTCATTGTGTACGCAGCGTTCAGTAATTGTGACCACTTCCTCTGCCTATACTTATCTTGAGACGTTGTCTGAACTCCGTCCTTGTGGTTGGGAGTTCGCGTTTCCTGTCTGCAGAACACAGAGAGGAGAAGACAGCATTATAGTGTATTAGTCAGAATATCGCCTTCTGCCGTCCTAGTGTTTGAAAGATTTTATTTGTGGCCGGAGTTCTTCCGTCGCCACAGACGAGTACGAGAACCATCACTTCGACGCACCGGTCGCAGTACATACGGTGATATTGCAGATTGCTTCGGCTTATTAGGACTATAAAAGCTAAACAGTTGTGATCACGCTAGTTTATTTCCACTGAGGTTCCACACCACCGTAGATCATCTTTGAAGGTAGTGTCTTCTAGCGTTTGGTACGTAGAGGACGTCCGTCATTTCGCGTAATTGATATTAGACAGTGCACCCATAGTAAGGAGCAGAGCTGGGCAAATGATCAGTAATTTTAGTTAGGAAAAGTAAACTTTGTAATATAATGGGTTTTTTAATCTACAATAAATAAGTAAGCAGGAACAACGTTTATCATTTAGTACGACAAGTCACCTTCATCATTTATTTATGTTTAGAATGTAATTTATAGAATTAAGAGATCCTAAGATCTGTTTCAGGGGGTAGTCAGACAGATCCAACTGTTCATTTGAGTGTTTATTATCTTCCGTTGCGCACATTCATTTTTACACACGCCTGGAGTATCATCTTGGACCATATATTTTCGCCTAATGCAATGTTACGATTGGTTCGCACTTCTGCGTACTAATTCGTAGCCTCCGTTGAAGAGCTCCGCTACTTCTCCAAAGTAAACCGATGAAACTGTAGCTGTATTTCTTTTTTTCTTTTTTTTTCTTTTTGCTCACTTCCTTGCGCTGAGAAAATTTATTTTATGTGGATCGTCTTCATTTTGCATTTAACCGTTTTAAGGTTTACAGTGCGACAGTAAGTCACTTCTTGTTTGTTTGTGTAGTCCAATATATACTTATGGCCGCTGTACATCAATAAATGCTTTCCTTTGGTGGTATCGATTATCTCAGCACTAAAATGCGGAACACTAATTGCCTGTCATAGGAGAACTGCGCAGGTGAACTCCGGTAGAAAGCCACATAGTACGAACAAATAAGGGGACAAACAACTTTGTGCAGAACTTCCCCAGAATAAGTCGCAAGTAGTGGCAGAGAGGCCTGTGTACCCTGCTTCTGGAACACCTTGGTCACTACCTGCAGTGCAAACGTCAACACATACCCTTTCCATACAAGTGTCACTCTGTGCAGGTGTCAGAAACTCTGTGAGTGGATACCTGGTATGTACTCGACGTGTTACTATAAAAACATCAGTGCAAAGAACATGTGTAAGTAGGCTGTTTAGGTTTTTATGTTCCTAACTTCACGTAAAGCTCTGTATGAAAATCACTGGCTGTGCTGTGTACAGTCTGTGTCTCGTTGGCATTGTTGGAATATTCGCTATTGTAGTGTTTGGCAGTTGGATGTGAACAGCGCGTTGCGTTCTGCAGTTGGAGGTGAGCCGCCAGCAGTGGTGGATGTGGGAAGAGAGATGGCAGAATTTTGAGAGCAGACGATCTGGACGTGTGTCCATCATAAAGAGTAAATTTGTAATACTGGATATCATGAACTGATATATATATATATATATATGATAACTTTTGAACATTGTTGAGGTAAATACACTCCTGGAAATTGAAATAAGAACACCGTGAATTCATTGTCCCAGGAAGGGGAAACTTTATTGACACATTCCTGGGGTCAGATACATCACATGATCACACTGACAGAACCACAGGCACATAGACACAGGCAACACAGCATGCACAATGTCGGCACTAGTACAGTGTATATCCACCTTTCGCAGCAATGCAGGCTGCTATTCTCCCATGGAGACGATCGTAGAGATGCTGGATGTAGTCCTGTGGAACGGCTTGCCATGCCATTTCCACCTGGCGCCTCAGTTGGACCAGCGTTCGTGCTGGACGTGCAGACCGCGTGAGACGACGCTTCATCCAGTCCCAAACATGCTCAATGGGGGACAGATCCGGAGATCTTGCTGGCCAGGGTAGTTGACTTACACCTTCTAGAGCACGTTGGGTGGCACGGGATACATGCGGACGTGCATTGTCCTGTTGGAACAGCAAGTTCCCTTGCCGGTCTACGAATGGTAGAACGATGGGTTCGATGACGGTTTGGATGTACCGTGCACTATTCAGTGTCCCCTCGACGATCACCAGTGGTGTACGGCCAGTGTAGGAGATCGCTCCCCACACCATGATGCCGGGTGTTGGCCCTGTGTGCCTCGGTCGTATGCAGTCCTGATTGTGGCGCTCACCTGCACGGCGCCAAACACGCATACGACCATCATTGGCACCAAGGCAGAAGCGACTCTCATCGCTGAAGACGACACGTCTCCATTCGTCCCTCCATTCACGCCTGTCGCGACACCACTGGAGGCGGGCTGCACGATGCTGGGGCGTGAGCGGAAGACGGCCTAACGGTGTGCGGGACCGTAGCCCAGCTTCATGGAGACGGTTGCGAATGGTCCTCGCCGATACCCCAGGAGCAACAGTGTCCCTAATTTGCTGGGAAGTGGCGGTGCGGTCCCCTACGGCACTGCGTAGGATCCTACGGTCTTGGCGTGCATCCGTGTGTCGCTGCGGTCCGGTCCCAGGTCGACGGGCACGTGCACCTTCCGCCGACCACTGGCGACAACATCGATGTACTGTGGAGACCTCACGCCCCACGTGTTGAGCAATTCGGCGGTACGTCCACCCGGCCTCCCGCATGCCCACTATACGCCCTCGCTCAAAGTCCGTCAACTGCACATACGGTTCACGTCCACGCTGTCGCGGCATGCTACCAGTGTTAAAGACTGCGATGGAGCTCCGTATGCCACGGCAAACTGGCTGACACTGACGGCGGCGGTGCACAAATGCTGCGCAGCTAGCGCCATTCGACGGCCAACACCGCGGGTCCTGGTGTGTCCGCTGTGCCGTGCGTGTGATCATTGCTTGTACAGCCCTCTCGCAGTGTCCGGAGCAAGTATGGTGGGTCTGACACACCGGTGTCAATGTGTTCTTTTTTCCATTTCCAGGAGTGTACATTGTTTTCTGTCAGAATCTTATGCCTATTAGTAGTTAGTGCCTTCAGTAGTTAGAATCTTTTATTGAACTGGCAGTATTGGCGCAAGCTGTATTGCCGTAGTTCGAGTAACGAAGATTTTTATGAGGTAAGTGATTCATGAAAGGTATAGGTTATTGTTAGTCAGGGCCATTCTTTTGTAGGTCTTATTGAAAGTCAGATTGCATTGCGCTAAAAATATTGTGTGTCAGTTTAGTGTTGATCAGAATAAGTAAAGAGAGAAATGTCTGAGATCGTTCAGTTCTGCTCAGCTGTTTGAAAATCAAATAACGTAAGAGGTTTTCTAGCACTGTCATTTTTAAATTTTTCTAAGGGGACGTTTCACATGCACTGATTGTTCTTGATCTATGACAATTTTGATGAAAGTTGAAGACGTCAGTGACCCCAGCTTGTAGTGTTGTGCGTCGAATGACGGCGGCCGCAGCAGTATGTGGCGGCTCCTAGAGACTGCCTGACAGCCCAAGACACAGCATTCAGAGGCGCTCAGAATCACGTCGAGGAACCCACGGCGGATGAGACAGCTCACACCAGCAGCAGCAGCAGCAATGTCTGTCCTCACGACCAGAGACAGGCAGCAACGAGTTCGTCTGTACAGGCGGTGACGGTTACACAGTTGCACTGTCCCAGGCCCGAACCGCAGACGCCAGGATAGGAGGACTCCGGCTGCTGAAGTAGGCCCCATTGTTGCCAGCCGATTGGAGGACGTTCGGTTCTCAGCATCCGACTTGGCACCAGCAACGAGGACGCAGCGAGCAACGAGAGAGCCCGGAGAGTATGACTGGTAGTGCCGTGTAGACTCGTATACTGGTAGACCGGCGTAGTTCCTCCCTCGGGACTGCTAGCTGGCAAACTGCAATACTTTTCACTAAAAATGTCCTCCTTGTTATGCTACGTCATCGGTTTCGATCACATAATCCCAAACAGGACTGTGGCTCGGGTGTGAAGTAATCAGGCCACCAACGCTGCAGCGCCTCTACCTCCCTGCTGCATCGGTGATATCTCAGCCCTGGTCTCTCGGCTGCACCTCGCTCTGTAGCAGCAATTCTCGCTGTATCAGCATGCATTCCGTGGTGTAACAACGTCCGATCGGCTATGGTCTGACCCCCTTCCATGACACTGCTGCGTTAGACGTTGCGGATGTCTCATTTTTATTCAGATGTGCACAGTAAATTATTTTGCAGAACAAATAATGCAAAGCATTGAGTACACCGGCCGCTCAACATAATGATTAACCAGCACTGTGTTGAGGATGTGGTTCGGAGATGCCATGGAGTTGTTTTTTGCACCATGAGTTGGGTCCGCCCAGGCACGTTAATGTGAAAATGACGTGAGATGTGTGTTTCTACATCCTCAGTGACCAACTGTCGTACTTCCCTTTATATTTCCGTGGCGAATGTGTTGAGGACATTCCTTTTGCTAAGAAGACAAAAGCCGCATTCGCAGGGCTGCACTCATATGTTCGTGGTCTCAAGAATACACAGGCATCCAATCGCAGCTCAATTCCTCCCTCAATGTTATCCGATCTTAATCCCATAGAAAACGTCTAGGACTCTTCTAAAGGGCAGGTGAAACGTAGCAGATGTCATCTCCGCAATTTGGAATATCTGTGTGTAACACCGAAAATGCAGAATGCATGGCACCTGCTACCGATGTATAATTTTTTTAATTGTACGTAAAATTTCGTAATTTAAATGTCTTCTTTTAATAAGTAAGGACATTGCTTCACTGTACGTGTAAATTTAGGTAGAAGTCTGTTGACGTTTCATTGTATTTATCTGTGTCTTACTGTGAAACTTATAAGCTCTCGGAAACTTAAAAGCTCTGGGGAAAAGCCAAAGGAATTGTTATTTACGTCGACTAGCAACGATAATAGCAGTGCTTGGGCGTCGTAAAATCTTTGGGTAGGGAGTTGTTGCGCTGAGCGCGCGGAGAGTGAGAGAGACGGGTTCCAGCGCTTGTAGTGTGCGGAAGTGTGGTGTTAACGCTCTCGCGGTAGAGAGTACCATTTTCGGCGGCATCATGTACGCGCGCCGGCCAGATGTCTAGTAGCAGGAGTAAGGACAGTGGACGGGCTTAAGAGTCTGTATTAATTACGATTGACCGTTCCTGTAATTAGCCGTGGCTCCACAATATACTACCGTCTTCAAAAACAGCAGCAGTTCCAGCAACACAGATTCGTCGTCGGCTCCGAGTTTCGTCGTATGCACAGCACTGAAGTAAGACTGTTCATTGGTAGAAAGTATTGACGGCTAACCAAGCAGCATAGCTCAATGTGATTTGATTAATCAACTTCATTTACATAATAATCAGTTAAATTCAGGGCGATTGTGTCCTCATTGCCCCCAGACATTGTTACCAAGCGGGGTCCTTGTTCCTCTTTTTCCTTATATGTTAACTCAGTGTCATAAGAAACAAATTGAATAGTTACAGCCAGTTTATTAATGAATAATTTAACTTTTAAGAATTATAGCCTCAGTCTACTTTCAATTATCTGTTGTACAACAGAGGTTTCAGTATATGACTAAAGTAAAGCAATTTCCTTTCTCAAGTTTGAGAATCAATCACTGGAAAAAATGCAATTCTAAAGAACTGCACGAATTAACAGTGCGGAAGTTTTATTTATTTTTCATATAGCTTGGAGCACATGGCTGTTTGGTTTGTTACGTATTCTAGTGTTTAATTCTGTTCGAGTCGGTACAGAAGGCTCAGTTGTTCAGACAATAATTTGCAGTCTAATTTGCAAAATAAGTAACAGCAGAGTAAAAAGTGCCTGTTTTCTTCTAAATTTCTTTGATGACGTTATGTTGAGGTCACTGAAGGTCATTGTTCACCTAACGAAGTTCAATACTTACATACAGTTTAATTACATATTTTCAATTCATTATTCGATTGCATTTTTGAAAATTTAATGCCAAACATAACATAAGAGTGAATCTCAGTTTTCTTTATCATTACATACTCACTTAAAATTAATTCAAAAAACGTGGCAACCTTCAGTCGCCACACCAGTGTTTAATAATAAATGTTTTTCTTTCCCATCATCTTGTACAGGATTTTGGATGTAAATTGCCCTAGTGGGCTGGCGACCGTTAATTATTTCCTTTTCGTTCATTAGTGTAACTTTTGGATTCATGATCAGTGGTATCCCTTTCTGTCCAATGTTGTTCGTTAGTGAATGAACAATATAACTTTCATTTTCCAAATTATAGCCCTGTTCGGATTAATTACTTTTCATTTTTAGTAGACTTTCCATCAGAAGGGTTGGTTGTACACTTTCCACCTACTTGTCGGTATCACTCCTTCGGGAAAGATAGTCTTATACAATCAGAAAACGTCCATTAGGCATACACGCAATCCACGGTCATATTTTATATCGCAAGCAGGGTAGGCCGATTAGTAAGGGGCAGCCCTTCTCTTCAAAACCTAATAGTCACAATCCTGCCCGTCTCACATCCGTCAAATCTGTTGCATCCTCAAACGCACTTTAATTGACATTGAATTATACTTAGTTTGATTGCTGACTCTTCCTATTGTCTCTCTTACGTTAAATCAATAGGACTTCTGACGATTTCTTCCCCGCCATCTTACATCTGAGTTATTCTTAAGTGTAGAAGACTCAATGGCGACGGACGTTTATACACTACTGGCCATAAAAATTGCTACACCACGAAGATGACGTGCTACAGACACGAAATTTTACCGACTGAAAGAAGATGCTGTGATATGCAAATGATTCGCTTTTCAGAGAATTCACACAAGGTTGGCGCCAATGGCGACACCTACAACGTGCTGTCATGAGGAGAGTTTCCAACCGATTTCTCATACACAAACAGCAGTTGACCGGCGTTGCCTGGTGAAACGTTATTTTGATGCCTCGTGTAAGGAGGAGAAATGCGTACCATCACGTTTCCGACTTTGATAAAGGACGGATTGTAGCCTCTCGCGATTTCGGTTTATCGTATCGCGACATTGCTGCTCTCGTTGGTCGAGATCCAATGACTGTTAGCAGAATATGGAATCGGTGGGTTCAGGAGGGTAATACGGAACGCCGTGCTAGATCCCAACGGCCTCGTATCACTAGCAGTCGAGATGACAGGCATCTTATCCGCATGGCTGTGACGGATCGTGCAGCCACATCTCGTCCCTGAGTCAACATATGGGGACGTTTGCAAGACAACAACCATGTGCACGAACATTTCGACGACGTTTGCAGCAGCATGGGCTGCCAGCTCGGAGACCATGGTTGCGGTTACTCTTGACGCTGCGTCACAGACAGGAGCGCCTGCGATGGTGTACTCAACGACGAACCTGGGTGCACGAATGGCAAAACGTCATTTTTTCGGATGAATGCAGGTTCTGTTTACAGCGTCATGATGGTCGCATCCCTGTTTGGCGACATCGCGGTGATCACACATTGGAAGCGTGTATAAGTCATCGCCATACTGGCGTATCAACCGGCGTGATGGTATGGGATGCCATTGGTTACACGTCTCGGTCAGTTCTTGTTCGCATTGACGGCACTTTGAACAGTGGACGTTACGTTTCAGATGTGTTACGACCCGTGGCTCTACCCTTCATTCGATCCCTACGAAACCCTACATTTCAGCTGGATAATGCACGACCGCATGTTGCAGGTCCTGTACGGGCCTTTCTGGATCCAGAAAATGTTCGAATGCTGCCCTGGCCAGCACATTCTCCAGATCTCTCACCAATTGAAAACGTCTGGTCAATGGTGGCCGAGCAACTGGCTCGTCACTATACGTTAGTCACTATTCTTGACGAACTGTGGTATCGTGTTGAAGCTGCATGGGCAGCTGTACCTGTACACGCCATCCAAGCTCTGTTTGACTCAATGCCCAGGCATATCAAGGCCGTTATTACGGCCAGAGGTGGTTGTTCTGGTTACTGATTTCTCTGGATCTATGCACCCAAACTGCGTGAAAATGTAATCACATGTCAGTTGTAGTATAATATGTTTGTCCAATGAATACCTGTTTATCATCTGCACTTCTTCTTGGTGTAGCACATTTTAATGGCCAGTAGTGTATGTTGCTCACATAGGCACACTGTGCGCCTATCCTCCGAGGTAACGCATTTAGTGTGACTTCAGCCCTATCAGTCGCTAGCCCTTCTCTCCTAAACCTAAAAGTCACAATTCTTCTCGTGTCACATCCTTCAAATCTATTGCATCCTCAAACCCACTTTAATTAACCTTGAATTATATTTAGTTTCATCACTGCCTCTTCCTATTGTCTCTCTTACGTTAAATCAATAGGATTTCTGACGATTTCTTCCCCGCCATTTTGCATCTGAGTTATTCTTAAGCGTCAAAGACTCGATGGCGACGGACGATTATAGCTTGAAGGGCCTACCACAGATTCAGTTTCGCTGAGCAGTGTATCGCAACTGACGTGATGTCACAGGGATAAGGTGCACGATTACCGATGACGCTGCGCAGTTCAGGCAAGCTCTTCGACTACGCGAGAGCCTCGTCTTTTACAACGATGAACTGGGATGGTTCCCCCCGCTAATTGTTCAGTTCGCATTCACCTGTTACCGTCAGTTGCCTGAACGTCAAGCTGCCATCTTCACGCCCGTGAAAAATAGGAAAGGAAGGGCGTTTTTCTTCTATTGAAGCCTACCAGGTGCAGAATGTGCTTCGTATTCCGAGCATGTAACGATATTTTAGAAGAAAAATTGAGATTCTGGAACCTGCCGTAACTCTTGATAGTATGGTGAAGAGTAAGAGACGAACTAAATTAGCAACCACACAAGAAACTGTGGCTCATCTTTCTCTGTCATCCACTGTCACTTGATTGTGTGAAACCCAGCTCGCGCTATTTGTCCACGAGACTCAGAGGGCCATAGACACGTGTTCCCAGGTAGATGCCGTGTTTCTTGACTTCCGCAAGGCGTTCGATACAGTTCCCCACAGTCGTTTAATGAACAATGTAAGAGCATATGGACTATCAGACCAATTGTGTGACTGGATTGAAGAGTTCCTAGATAACAGAACGCAGCATGTCATTCTCAATGGAGAGAAGTCTTCCGAAGTAAGAGTGGCTTCAGGTGTGCCACAGGGGAGCGTCGTAGGACCGTTGCTATTCACAATATACATAAATGACCTTGTAGATAATATCGGAAGTTCACTGAGGCTTTTTGCGGATGACGCTGTGGTATATCGAGAAGTTGTAACAATGGAAAATTGTACTGAAATGCAGGAGGATCTGCAGCGAATTGACGCATGGTGCAGGGAATGGCGATTGAATCTCAATGTAGACATGTGTAATGTGCTGCGAATACATAGGAAGAAAGATCCCTTATCATTTAGCTACAATATTGCAGGTCAGCAACTGGAAGCAGTTAATTCCATAAATTATCTGGTAGTAATCATTAGGAGTGATTTAAAATGGAATGATCATATAAAGTTGATCGTCGGTAAATCAGATGCCAGACTGAGAATCATTGGAAGAATCCCAAGGAAATGCAATCCTAAAACAAAGGAAGTAGGTTACAGTACACTTGTTCGCCCACTGCTTGAATATTGCTCACCAGTGTGGGATCCGTACCAAATAGGGTTGATAGAAGAGATAGAGAAGATCCAACGGAGAGCAGCGCGCTTCGTTACAGGATCATTTAGTAATCGCGAAAGCGTTACGGAGATGATAGATAAACTCCAGTGGAAAACTTTGCAGGAGAGACGGACTTTTGTTGAAGTTTCGTGAACATACCTTCACCGAGGAGTCAAGCAGTATATTGCTTAAGGAATAAAAGTGGGATTGTGTTAATACTTTCATCCTTCTTTACCTCCTCTGCATTACTGCAGATGACGTGTCACTGAGCACATTTGTACTGTGCATGCAGTACACGTGAGGTGCCTAGTTGTTTCCACTGCCCTGTGTGGAATACATAAGTTCTTGTACACTTCACTAACCTGCTGTCTTCATGATGATGATGTCCCCAGCGCAGAAAACAGCACGTAGGTAATGGATTCTTTTTCTTGAAGCTGAAATTAACTTCGCAAGGAACTGCTGCTACAAATAAACTATAACTCATTTGGGATGCCACTCGCGTTTTTATTGATATAGACACGAGAAACTATTCTTGATCACAACGTATTGAACATATCTTTCCACAGTCATTATATCTGGCTAAAATAACATGAAATACGTCCTGCCACAGACAACATGTCTGTCTACTGGAACCGTCGGAACTGGAGAATAAAATTACATGAATCAAATACTACTATTACAGACAACATGTCTGTACCTAGCGACAGTCGAAACTGTAGTAAATAAAATTGCATGAATCAAATACTGTTATAACAGACAACATAACATGTCTGTCTACTGGAACGGTCAGAACTGGAGAGCCCGACTGCCCGAGACACTTCGCGCGCCAAGCCAGCAAGGCATGACCCGAACGTCACCGAAGTGCATCGGCAGTAATATCGTTAGTCTTTTGTTTTATTAATACATTGATTTTAATAATTTTGAAATGACTGATTGATAGCTGGCTGTTGAGAGATGTTTATTTAAAAAATGAAGTAATTTAGATGACAGGTTTAATTAATAATAGCCGGCCGAAGTGGGCGTGCGGTTCTAGGCGCCGCAGTCTGGAACCGCGAGACCGCTACGGTCGCAGGTTCGAATCCTGCCTCGGGTATGGATGTGTGTGATGTCCTTAGGTTAGTTAGGTTTAACTAGTTCTAAGTTCTAGGGGACTAATGACCTCAGAAGTTGAGTCCCATAGTGCTCAGAGCCATTTGAACCATTTAACTAATAATAGCAACTAAAGTTTAACGTTTAGGCGCCCTACCTCCGAACACAGCAGCCAATCACAGAGCAGAATCATGCAGGCGGTCTTTCTCACGGGAATGGTACCGAATCTAACATCTGTCACCGGTACCTCATCCCACATTTCGTCATCTCTATGCTTCTTGCATCTCCACTGCCCTGGGAATAGCTTCCTGGAGCCTAATATGATGGCTGAATAAGCTAGAAATATTACATGCTCCCTCCTACATATATCTCGCGAAGAGACCATGAGTATAAAATCAGAGATATTAGAGCACACACAAAGACATACCGACAATCTTTCTTTCCACGAACAATACGAGACTGGAATAGAAGGGAGAACCGATAGAGGTACTCAAGGTACCCTCCGCCACACACCGTCAGGTGGCTTGCGGAGTATGGATGTAGATGTAGATTTTCACTAACTGTTGTGTACATATTTCCCCGTAGTCAGCGCGTACACAACTTTCCCACTAGAGCGCACCCCGCTAAGCACAACAGCGCATGCGCAGCGCTCGTCCGTCTCCGCACTACGAGATGGCGCTGTCTTAGAGACGGACCAAATTCTGCTTCCGCCGATCCGCGTATTAATACGTAACGCAGCCAATGAGATTGCTGCTAACGTAGAACCTTTTCTCCTCACGGATCATACTCGCGCAGTGATACCTAAACGCTCGAGGTATTATAACGAGTGTACAGACCTCCGATTAGTCAGTCTGCATTAGTCTGCATCAGTCTATAGTCAAGTTTCAGTTTGCGCCTAATAAGATTATCATATTCCTGTACACAGCCGTCAAGAGAAATGTATAGACACTTTGTCACCTACCAGAGATATGTGAGAATAATACTGACATACCAAGACCAAAGGAACTTCAGATTGTCAATTGTAAATAGCATCCAGAACCAAGTTAAGTTATTTTTATGCTTGTTATTATTTTAATAAATGTGTGTGAAAATTAATCAAGTTCTGTTTAAAGTTGGTCACCGTCAATCTGCTACTCTAAGCGTGCAAGTGGCATTTCCATCGTCTGACCTAACGGCAGAAGATAAACACGCCACGATAACACCACGAGACATATTGCTGACACTCGCCTACTTCGTTAGAGCGACAAGTCAAATAATCTGATGGTGTGTGTACCGAAGGTCTTACAGTACGCACACCACACTAACACTCTACAGAACTGAGAGAACTGAGAACCGAATGTCGCGTACCCACCTTTAATTCAGATAACGAGCCACATTCGACTGAAATGGAGGCCTGTAGGCCGCTTTGAGTTTACTTCTACCCTTGAAGACCGCCCTTCCCTCCGCGCGGCCCGACTTCTCGCTCCCCCCTGCCACGGCAGCCAGCTGGAGCCCCAGCCCCGGCCGCGGCCGCCGTCCTAGGCCACTGTGCAGAGGCGAGAGGGCGCCGCGCGCGTGCGCGCTCGCCGCGACGCCGCCGTTGCCATGGCGACGGCCGACGCCGGCGCGGCGCGCGCACCCCGGCGGCCTCTGCGGGCCAGTCGTGTCGCGGCGCTCGTCGACGCCGGGCGTCGTCCGTGTTCCGCGCACCTCCCCGCTCCGTAGTTCTCGCGAGTGTCGGTCGGTCGCGGAGGAACCCAGCGTGTAGTTCGGTGCTCACCGACTGTGTGCTGTCAGCCGGATCGTCATTCGCCCACCTCTTTCCACACAGGTAACAGCTTCCTCCTCTTACCACTGATGAGGGAAGCAATAAAAATTTCGCACTTTTGCTGATTAAGTTCACAGTTTTGAATAGATTATGGGAGTAGCAGTGATCAATGAGTTACAAATATTTACTATTAAAAACAATCTTGATCACGATTTGTTTATTAAGGTGACCGGTTTCGACCACTGCTGTGGTCATCTTCAGACCATTGAGTAGGAACCTCTTTCTGCTGAGTAGTGATTCTTCAAGACTGTTTTTAATAGTAAATATAAGTTCAGAGTGATTAGATACGTGAAACAAGATATCTCATTTGTAACGGAAATAAAAGTATACGACACAGATTTCTGTGAGTGAACACCTAAATTTACATCGCTTTCGCTCTAGTCAGTACCAGCTGAAGGCACCCATGGCGGAGTCTTCATTGCTCACTTTCGTCAGACGAAGAGAAGTATTTCGAAAATCTCCAGTTTTTGTTCTCACCCAAAGAGATCTGACAACGTACACCAAACAACCTGGCTATGCAGCAGGGTAGCATAATGTGTTCTGAACGGCTGTGTTAGTTGAATCTCAGGCAGCCTTCGGTATTTGGCAACACCGTCTCCTCTAACTTCTCTAAGTGTGACTATGAAGTAGTGACCCCTATATCTATGTAGCAATGACATACGCTTTTTTCTTTTATGGTTTTCTTTTGTATTTTTTTCTTCAGTTATAGTACAGCGGATACCACAAACAATTAAAGTATTTCGGCCACTAATAGTTCCGAAGAAAGGTGACGTTGTATTGTTACCAACAAAATCCGAATTCCCTGATACCTGCAGGTATATAGGTCATCCCTCTATGGATGCACAGTACGTGTCGATGTCACAAGAAAATATACTGGGTAGTCGACGACATGAAAGTGAAATGCAGGACCGTCTGTCTTCATCCAAATCACAACCACGAATGCTTTACTCGCAAACTAACACCAGAAGTTTATTACTCAGTTATTTTCCATAAATACTTTTATGATTTTATGTTTGTGGGTGTGTTATTTTGTCCTTACTAATAACACTGCAAACACTGTCACCGTTCAAATGTCACCTTATTGGAACCGATTGAGTAGATTACTATATACGAGGTCCAAGTCGCAGACCGCAAACCATTGTCTGCTCTTATCATTTGCCTTTTCCCCTAATTTCTAAGCCGTTGTACGGGATTAACCAGTTTTGTAAAGCTGCTGATCTAAATTACCCCCATACAGTAGCAAGACAATTTACGTGTATGTAGTTATAATATACTACTAGCCTGTGTTGATTCTAACACTTATCATGGAAGAAAGAAGAAAGATTGGTTGTTATCAGGTTACCTTCCATTCGGAAAGTGGGTGCATTCAGCGACTGTTATGTGGCTTATAAATTATAGAGTGCAGCAATCAGTCGTCCTTTTTCAGATTTTATTACACAAATCCAGATTTCGGCTAGTGGCTAGCCATTCACAATGCACAATTTTCTAATTTCGATGCAAGTAAGTCCCTGTTGTTCGGGCGTCAGTCACATTTCTTTGAATACTACTACAACAAGGACTTACATAAAAAAGGACGACTAATTGCTGCGCTCTACAATTTATAAGGTTGGTTATTGTGTGACTATCTTTATGCAAGGAGCCTTAAGGGCGCTCAGCTGAATTTCATTACAGTACTACTAATGGATAATCCATTCAACTGTTTTATAGGTGATATTTAATTCATGCGATCTATTTCTACAATAGACAATGGAAGTATTGAAGTACACGAAGTGATTCGTGAAACGTAACCACGTCGAAAATCGGTAGTGCTATTGCAAGCATAAAGCACCTTAGCTCTTATGTGTACCCAGTACGAAGGCCAAACATACCGTAGTCAGAGTTTTATGGCTCTTCAGAGAAAACGAAGCTCGGAGAGGCTAGGGTTGAGATAACAAATCGGTCACGTCGTTTTAAAAGGTACCATCCCGACATCCGACGTAATCGATTTAGGGAGACCACGGAAGACGTAAATCGGATTGGCAGGATATGGATTTGAACCGCGCCTCGCCACGAAGGCGAGCTCAGTGTCTTAACCATTGCGTTCCCCCATCAGTTTCTTGGAGCGGGATATACTGTAACTAAAGTTCTGCACTGACAGAATCTCAATTATTTCTCTCTCATTAAATTTAGTGTAGTTTTTCCCACTGCAGTGTCTCCCATGGAGTCTTTGCTTGTAGAAGTCTGCTGAATGTCGTTCGGTCTGAGACTGCAATGGAAAAGAAAACAAGTGTTTTTAACTTCACGTTAAGTATTTGTAACGAAAACCGAGCCTTAAAGAAAGAACGGCGAGAAAACAGTGTCTTCCCTCGTATAAGAATTGCAGGCGAACCGCGATAATGCATACGGAACTAAATGTATCTTTCCAGGGCTACAGTAGTAAATACTACAAAGCAGACGCAAGGAAATACTCTTCAGTTAACAATCTGTAGAAACAACCGCTGCTAATATTATTGTGATTCTGGCTGAAGTGCACACAGGAGATGAGCGTTAAAAAAAAACGGAAAGAAATTTTTTATGAGAACAGCTATGAATAATTATACTGTAAGGCATGTTTTGTTTAGAAGTTTGACTTCCATTGAAGCCAGCTTCGGGACATGAGACACATATAAGTCTCACAGTGCAGCTTTATACAAATGATGACAAATTAAAATTGTTTATCATTTAAAATCGGATAACGTTTATTTTCTGATCAGGAAAAAGTATGATATCGGCGCTCAGGTTAATGCCGTGTTCCTAGGCTTCCAGAAGGCATTCGGCACATTTCTGCATTGCAGTTTAGTCAACAAAATACGAGACTACCGAGTCTAGGACCAGGTCTGCGAGTGGGCTCAGGACTTTCTAGTTGACAGAACTCAACACGGGACGAATCGACAAATTTTGCAGTATCCTAAGACGATACCTTCAAGGTCATTACTGTTTACAACATATAACTGATCAATCAAGTAACATCAGAAGCGCTATGAGACTGTTTGCAGACAATGCTGTTGTCTTTATAGAGCTTTCAACGCCAGGACACTCTAGCGAAACGCAAGACGACGTGCAGAATATCGACAGTTGATCACGAAAGTAAATAAATGTAGCGTATACTAAAGAACCAGAGACAACTCCATAGCAGTTACAAAACAAAGCATAGAGCTACAGATAGAGAGGTGCTAAAGGAAATGCTTTTGGCAGTCAGGAGAGCAATGGGTGAAGCCTGCAGTGATTACCGCAGAATAAAATTGTCGAAATATTCTGATCGTATGTAAAGGCTGTAAGTGACACAAAGTTAGCGTCCAGTCATACATGGGCAAGGCAGGAACTGAAATCGAGAGTAGATAAGCAAAAGGAGAAATGTTTAAATGTTTTCAAATGTTCGTTTACAGAGGAAAGCTCAAATAGGCTACTGCTCCGTTTTAATTCTCGTGCCATCGAAGAATGAATGAAATAAATATTAGAGACAGCTCAAATGTGCCCAACGGAATCCCTGTCACACTGTACACACCGTTTGCAGCTGAGTTAGCCCCTCTGTTAACTGTAATTTATCGTAGATCCAGCAAACAAAAAATTGTGCGCATTAGCTGGAGGAAAGCACAGGACACACACTTCTAGAAGAAGAGTAGCAGAAACTATCCTTGATCTCAGACATTATAAGGTCTTTACTGCTTTGGTTAGATAACATTCAGCACCAGTTCAGTGACTGAACAAAAGCATTTTGATCATCAGCTGGTTTTTATTTGAAACTCAATATCTGCCGGTATCGGTCTTGGACCATCTTCACATTATATCTACAAAAAATGCAAAATGAGAGATATTTTCTGCGCGACAAAATATAAAATGCAACGTACATAAGCATAATTACTGGCAACTTGCTTTAAACGTTCAGAAATGTAAAATGGTGCACTTCACCGAAGTAAACGACATAGTATCCTGAGAATATAATATCAGTGAATCAGAGCTGGAATCTGAAAACTCATACAAATACCTGGATGTAACACTTAGGAACACGAAACACGAAATGTGAATGTCACATCGGCTTTGTCGCGAGTAAAGCAGGCAGCAGGATTCGGTTTATTGATAGAATAATCGGGAAACGCAACCAGTCTACAAAGGAGATTGCTTACAAGTCACTCGTGTGACGCATCCTGGAATACTGCTCAAATTTATGGGACCCGTACCAAACAGGACTAGCAGCGGATACCGAACGTATACAGAGAAAGGCCCCACGAATGCTCACAGGTTTCTTTGACCCGCGGGAGAGTATCACAGATGTGTTCAAAGATTTAACTAGCAGACTCTTGAAGATAGACGGTAACTACCCCGCGAAAGTCTACTAACAAATTTTCAGGAACAGGCTTTAAATCATGTATACTAAAACCCTGTACGTATCGCTTGCAGACGGATCGTGTGAACAAAATTAGTTTAATTACAGGAAGCACAGAGGCGTTTAAGCATTCACTCTTCCCGCGATCCTTACGTGAATGACACGAGAGGAAGCCTTAATAACTGCTACACTGGAACGTATCCTCTACCATACACTTCACAGTGGTTCGCAGAGTATAGATGTAGATGCAAATTGTGCACAAATTTTCGAAGACATCCGTTTCTGTTCGGTGACGCTTTTTACATAAATCACTGGAGACAGAAACAACTGTAAAATACCTAAGAGTAGCCGTCTGTAACGACCTGGAGTGGAATGATCACATAAAATTTGTAGGAAAAGAACCTTAAGGAAGTATAATTCACCGACGAAAGATTTAGTGGCATAAAAACACTTGTAAAACTGAGTATGAAGTATTTCTCAGCAGTTTGGAACCTTTACCCGAAAAAGAAGACATGGAGAAAATGTAACAAAGAGTGCGTCGTTTCCGTCACGAGAGCGTTTTATAAGCGTGAGAGATTTACGGTGTTGTTGAACAAACTCTAGTAATAGAAGCTACAACATAAGCGCCCTGCGCGACAGAAATGTTTACTGTTGAAATTCCAGGGACGTACATTTCGAGTAGTCAGGACGCATTTTACCGCCTTCCACATACGTCTCGCGAAACAAACACGATGAGAATATCAGAGAAATGCGCAGGTTTCTTCCCACGCCCCATTCGAGAGTTGAGCTTGGAAAGGCGTAAACGGTATAAGTAGCCGAAGTATTCCCTCCTACGCACCACGATGTCCCTTGCAATATACGGATGCAGATATGCTATTGCAAACATCCATTTCGAGTAGAATTTTTCAAAACGCTCTTACAAGGGGCAAGCACCTACTCGACATAACCCATTCCGTCCAATGTGATCAGAAATGACACTGACAGAAGTGAGAGCTTCAGATGGAAAAGAGTTTCGAAAAAAAAGCACTTTTGGCGCGTGGCCGGCGAGAGATGAGGCATTTAGCTATGTTAGTGGTTTTTTTCCAGAGAGCGGTTAGCGCCTTGGAAGGGGACAGAAAGGTAATCGGCGGGTCGTGAGCTTGACCCCTTGGCGGAAAGTTTTAATTTTTTTTATTTTTCAGTTTTTACGTTACACAGAGTCGCTACCCACTTCTCCAAATTCACTGAGTTCGTCAACATCTTCGTACCAAATCAACTCTTCGTCTCAAACAAATAAATACTTCAATGACCCTTCCAATTGAAATATCGTTTCCGATTGTTAAGTAAGATCTTTCTAATGTGGTCAGATCGTTTTCGGCCAAAAGATGTGAGCTACAATCCAACGCCGTTTTCAGTCATTGCTGTGGGTATCCATCATCCCCGTTCTTCTTTTACCAATGTTCCAGACACGTCAGTATTTTCACTTGGACTGTCACACATTTTCCGCCGACACGATATTCTTCACAATATTCTCGCTGTGTTCTCACAATATTCTCAAACAATTCTCGTTACCAGTTCGAGAGCTAGTAATGGAATGAGTTCCGTATCTGTAGAAAACGTTATCTAGAACGACCGATGGGCCGATTTTACCTGCACAGTGAAACTATCGTTTGCGTGCAGCGCTCGAAGGTCAACATGAAACTAACTGAATACGTCGTACTGTACGTTTTAATTATAATCTCTTCTTTGAAAATTACTTACGGGGTCCTCGAGGACCTTTTCTTCAAAATGGTTCAAATGGCTCTGAGCACTATGGGACTCAACTGCTGAGGTCATTAGTCCCCTAGAACTTAGAACTAGTTAAACCTAACTAACCTAAGGACATCACAAACATCCATGCCCGAGGCAGGATTCGAACCTGCGACCGGAGCGGTCTTGCGGTTCCAGACTGCAGCGCCTTTAACCGCACGGCCACTTCGGCCGGCGACCTTTTCTTCGAAATTTGTTTCCCATCCCAAATTTTCCTTTACTTTTCCTTTCCATGCATTTTAAGAGAAAGTTAATAAATATTAGTCTCTTAGCATTATTTTGGTTCATTTGCAGTGTAAATAACGTGAGACGTGAAATTTAAAAAATATTCCACTGAGGGACTCTACCCACGACCGTCGAACTACCGTTCCGTACTTTTTCATTTCTGGTCAAGGTATGCATATACCATAACTTTGAGTGAAATCAGTGAGGATGAGTAGATGCGAATCCCTTGTGACTTCATAAACGAATGACGAGGACGACTCACGCAAAACGTAAAAACTATTCTCTTTTCCTCTGGCGACATTTCCGCCTTCAGTTTCTCTTATTGACACATATCGGATGGTATACATTCCTTTCGTTTCCTATTTTCTTGGTTGAAACACGCTGGATACTGGTGCTTAATTTTTTCACGCTGTCAGAAGGAATCCAATAAATAACTTAGTTTGTTCTATGCTTGCCAGCTAAGCATGGAAAATGCTACCCAGCGTAACACCCTCAGCTGATTTCATCTAATAGTATCAGGTGATGACATACATGCTGACTGTGGAAATAACGCGCAATTTTATCCGCACCATTAGAAGCAGCATACTCCAGGTTTAGTAGCACCCTCTACACTATTTAAAATGAAATAAAATCATAATCAAACGACTGTATGAGACGTGCCTGGTTTATTAAATTACATTTTACAGTTTCGAAGCTCGTCACTAATAATTTTCGTTCTAGATTTGTTTATTACTCTAAGGTATCGCAACGGCAAACAATCTGAAGGAAAACTGCCTTTCTTACTTGAAATCTTCATTCTCAAGCGCACCTAGCATTTTGTACGGAGTACGTTTCCAGTTTTCAGTAAACACTGAACCGCTGTATTCCTCACGCTTTTTTTATGAAACGTAAGCACCAACTTGGCCGTCTAGCGAATGCCTCCAAGAAGAGGTTTACTTCCTTTAAACCCCCAGAAATTCCCAGCAGGTTTTATTCTTCACACTTCAAAAACTGCGGCAAGTTCCCCTGCTTTCCTCTTCAAGCGAGCCCTTATTTAATTATCGCAGAACTGTTCGCTGTATAATTAAACGGTCTTGCAGAAAAAAAGTCCTTCCTGTAGCAGTTACATTTCTTGAAACCAAAGTTCCCCAAGTACAAGCCATTTAACGTCGTTATGCGTTTGCGACATTTCTGCGAGTTCCACGAGAGAAACTTCGTAACGTCGCATGAGTTTAGCGGTTTTCCGCAGCGAGTTAGGTAGCCGAAGTTGTGTCGTTTACTGAGCAGTGGAAATTACTCACGGCTTGGACTTTCCGTCCGAGATGTTGCTAATTGCGCTCGATTTGTGCTGCAAAAAGTCGTTTTGAAACTCAGGGTACGGTCGGGAAGTCTCTTGCGTTATATGACACTCGGCAGCGTGAAGCGTTATACAGGGTGAATCAGGAGGAAAGGTATATGCTTTGAAGGATGACAGTGATTCTTCATAAAAGGCGTCGTGGAAAACAGCTTGTTCTTAGCGGTTTCCGAGGATATTAATGAAAACAGTGGGGAAAAGGACAAATTCAGGTGTTAATAAAAGAAAAACTGTGAGACAATTATTTGTTTAATGGTGTATATTCCTCACAAAGGATATTCAAAAAGTCCGCAGTCAATCGCAGAGCATTTTGCAGCTCTTGTAGACATCTGCGGTGATGTCGATCTGAGTTCATTCATACGGTCCTTTACGTGAGCACACCCACGGGAAATGAGAACTGTAATTTCCTTGTAGTAAGGAATGTCTTCGCTGCCGTTTCCGTCGAAAGGTCCGTAACTGAGGTAACATCAGCCCAACTGGTGTACAAATCAGTTACCGTGAAGACATGTCGGAACCCTACTACTGGAAGCAGCGGGCACACTAAGTTACTGGGTATGTGAAAGAAAAGTATGGCTTCAAAACTATGATCTATGGTCAGTTAAAAAAAAACAATATGTAGTGTAATCTTGTTCTGGTTGTATTCGCATGTGAGTGCTGGTGAAGCAGGGCTGACGTCCGTGATTTTCAAACAGCTGTAGGTCGGATACGGTTAAGAAAAGGAGTGAGCCAAATGAAAACCTTAAATATTTTTTTTAAATATTAATTATTGTGCAGAAGTGGTACAAAGCTGTATCACTTTTCAACATAATGTCCCCCACGCTCAATATAAGTCCTCCAGCGCTTACAAAGTGCAAATATTCCTTTAGAAAAGAATTCTTTTGGTAGCCAGCGCAACCACTCATGCACCGCGTGGCGTACCTCTTCAACAGAACGAAACTTGTTTTCTCCCACTGAGTCTCTGAGTGGTCCAGACATATCGAAATCACTTGGGCCAATGTCTGGTGAGTCTGGTGAGTATGGTGGATGAGGAAGACACTCAGAATGCAGGTCTGTGATTGTTGCAACTGTTGTACGGGCAGTGTGGGGCCCTGCATTGTCATGTTGCAAAAGGACATCTGCTGACAGCAATCCGCGTCGCTTTGATTTGATTGCAGGCCGCGGATGATTTTTTAGGAGATCTGTGTATGATGCACTGGTGACAGTGGTCCCTCTAGCCATGTAATGCTCCAAAATGACGCCTTTTCCGTCCCAAAAGAGAGTCAGCATAACCTTCCCTGCTGATGGTTCTGTTCTAAACTTCTTTTGTTTTGGTGATGAGGAATGACGCCATTCCTTGCTCGCTCTCTTAGTTTCCGGTTGGTGGAAGTGAGCCCAGTTTTCGTCCCCATTACCGATTCTTGCAAGGAAGCCATCACCTTCTCGTTCAAAGCGCCGAAGAAGTTCTTCACAAGCATCAACACGTCGTTCTCTCATTTCAGGAGTCAGCTGCCGTGGCACCCATCTTGCAGACACTTTGTGAAACTGGAGCACATCATGCACAATGTGGTGTGCTGACCCATGACTAATCTGTAAACATGCTGCAATGCCATTCAGTGTCACTCGGCGGTTTTCCTTCACTATGGCTTCAACTGCTGCAATGTTCTGTGGAGTCACAACTCGTTGTGCCTGACCTGGACGAGGAGCATCTTCCACTGAAGTCACACCATTTGCGAACTTCCTACTTCATTCGTAGACTTGCTGCTGTGACAAACATGCATCACCGTACTGAACCTTCATTCGTCGATGAATTTCAATAGGTTTCATACCTTCACTACCCAAAAATCGAATAACATAATGCTGTTCTTCCCTGGTGCAAGCTGCAAGTGGGGCGGCCATCTTTATACTGATACTGCGACGGTATGTGTGCATCTGCACTATGCTGCCACCTACAGGTCATTCTGCACGCTGTTTGTAGCACGCTTACCAACTTAAAGGGTAACGGCGCGAAATTTCAATTTTGTTATTATAAATTTAAGGTTTTTCATTTGACTCACCCTCGTATGTTCATTTGAGGGTTTTTGTTTAGAATCACCCATACTATCAGCACTCAGTGCATGTGCCGTTCTTGCAGACTCTTTCTGCACCATGTTGAGGTGAAGGCAGCGATCTTGCTGCTTACTCGTGAAATGTAAAGCGTTACGAAACTAACGAAACGAATAGGGAAGTAACCAGGTACTGGTACTATGGAGGACTGTCGAGCTTAATATTTATGAACACGGCACGTAATTTATTTGTGATACGCTGCAGTTTCTGGCGTCCACAGTGGTGACAGCTATGTTACGAAACCGTTGAGTAGAGTGAAATACTCGAGTACAATACGTAACGGCCTATAATAATTACAACTTTAACACCGTATTAGAGTAAAAGCAGAAAAAAATAAAGCTAAACTTTTTAGAAGAAACACTTTTATCATCGTCACCATAGTAACATTAGGACTAAGCATTTACTCTTACTACTGGTTTGGTGCATGGTATCGTGGCGTTTTTCCATTACTTTAATAAACGCAACAGCTACGCATAACAGAGACTCGAGTCGTCAATAATATATTCCCGTTGACAATATGCCAACGTTGGGATAACTTTTCGATTCCGCGACTGTAGAAATAATGTGGTTCTGAGGCGAAGAACTCGTTGAGCCATGTTCGGAGCGCGTTCTCATCTGGCAAGGAAGTTGCTTCAACGTTGTTCGATAGAGAGCGTAGAGAGCGGAAAAGAGGAAAATCTGTCGGCGCAAGACAAGTGAATAAGATAGTTGCTTAATGACTTCACATTCTAACTCCTGTACAGTGTCTTTTGACAATCTAACAGATTGCAGGCTTATGTTGTCTTCGAGTACCATCACGCCATGCAGTCTTTCTGGTGGTTGTTCTTTGAGCCCAAGACATCTAAGTATTTGACAATAAATGCCAGCAGTGATGTTTACACGTCGGGGAAGCAGTTCATAGTGCACTACACCTCCGCTGTTCCACCAGATGCATCCCGTTGTCTTTTGTGGATGCGCGCCGGTTGTTGCCTTGCTTGGGATCAACCATTCCTTTCTTTTTATTATGTTAGCATGGAGACACCATTTATTGTCACCAGTAACGATTCGGGATAGGAATTAGCGAGAGATAGGAATTATCACGAGAAAATTGATGACAAAAAGCAGATATGCACGTATTTTATGATTTTGGCTCAGAGCATGCTGTAGCCATACACCCAATTTTTGAACCTTCACCGTTGCAGGCAAATGTCGAACGACGGTGGACTGATCACACTTGACCTTCTGATGTGGATCATATTAATGATTTTAATCGATCTTCATGAGCGTTCTCGCTTCCCACGCCCGGGTTCCCGGGCTCGATTCCCGGCGGGGTCAGGGATTTTCTCTGCCTCGTGATGGCTGGGTGTTGTGTGCTGTCCTTAGGTTAGTTAGGTTTAAGTAGTTCTAAGTTCTAGGGGACTTATGACCACAGCAGTTGAGTCCCATAGTGCTCAGAGCCATTTTTGATCTTCATGAAATCCCGAAAGCGGTCCTAAACCTGGAGAGTCACTAACTCAAAATGACCGTCCTTAAATCGATAGGACCATTTTCTTGCCATCCTGTGTCCAGTGGCTTTATCCCCGTACAGGGATCAAATGTCAAATGTTTCTGTCCGTCTCCGCTTCTATCACCCTTCTACTGAACTTAAAGAGAAGAATAAGTCGGAAATAATCCGATTTCTCCGTTTGATACTATTCCATTTTCTAGAGTCCTCAGCCACGCTCGCTATCTCCGAACGATAAAATGGTTGCATGTAAACTCAGATAGCAACAGTGAACTACAAATCAAAAATGACAATCATTAATAAACCCATAGTAGTCGGAATACCAACATTCAAAACGAAAACACTTCCAACTTATGCACCAACGAAATACAACGTGCGTGATTTCATAAAATCGGAAAGGAAAGGAAGTCACTGGTGCCCATTTGAAGGAAACATCCTGCCATTCAGGGTTTTAGGCTAATGAAGAAAAACTCAAATCCTCATGATCGGACGGAGATTTGAAGCGTCGTCCTCCCGAATTCGGATCCAGTGCCCTACAATTGAGCCACCTCGGGCTGTATGATTTCAGCGGTATACAACAGCGTAATATCGAACTGGAGAAGATACCTGCGGTAAATTACTGGTTAGGAAGAACACTGTTAACTTTCAGTTATAGGTTAAGGTATTGTGTACTTGTCGTATTCACTGCCTCGTTTGCAATGTTTCATCTGCGGGCACACAATGAGGCAGCAGTTGTTTTAGAGATATTTTTTCTAAGTTCGTCTGCACACCCGCTAAGGACCAAGCTGATCCAAGTAATAAATGTATTTCGCTTTCCTCGTCAGTCTGATGTCGAAGAACAGTAAAACAGTCTGCAAAATGGAAAGAAGGAGAAACCCTACGTTTTTAAAGATTTATAATGTTTAGAACATGGCTGTGCTCAGCAACCGTAATTAATTACCACGTTACAAATTTCCAGCCAACCAACTGAAAACAGAATTTAAAACTCTTTAACTAGTTTTCAACGCCAACCACATGTAAGGTAACACTTTCTTCTGAAGAAGGCTCCCCTAGTTGGCGTTGAAAACTAGTTAAAGAATTTTAAATTCTCTTTGCAACCGGTTGCTGGAAGTTTGTAACATTGTAAACATTTATAACTATTGCGTATAGACTATTTCTTACTCCCACCGACTTCCAATAGGCTAAGGACCACTAAACACCACCGCCAGGAACGTTAATCACGACCCCAAGGCACACAAAGGGCAGGAGTTAATGTACCGAAAAGAAGGTGGAAAGACAAATGAATGCACGTCAGGTGAACGGTACTGGAGGGAGACAAACAAATTAATGTGCTCGCTTGGAAGGGTTAAAAGTTTGCTCCCCATTTCTCGCTGTAAGACAAATGCCCTCCATCGCCACACCTCTCTGTCCAATGAAGGTTTCGTTCTTCAAAACCGTCGGCCACGGCCATATTAGTATTATTTATTTTCAGCAAGCCATAAATCCCCTCAGCATGCATTGTCGAATACATATAGAAAATAAAATTAAGGACCTCTAAGATGATGGTCAGTTTGACTTCAGGAAAGGTAATTATACCAAAGCAGTTCTCAAATTGCTCCTGATAATGAAAGCAAGACTCAAGAGAAAGCAACTCACTCACTGGATTAGTCGACCTTTCAAATTTTTTCAACGTGAAACGGTGCAAGATATTTGTAATTCTCAGGAAAATCAGTATAAGCTATACCAAAAAAACAATAAGTTGTAAGAATGGAAAATCAGTGCAAGCTATACGGAAAAAACAATAAGCTATAAGAATGAATGGCCAAGAGCGAAGAGCTAGTATATGAGTATACGACAGGGAAGCAGTACCTCTTCCCCAGTGCGCAAACCCTACAGCTAAGAAGCAATGACGGAAGTAAAAGAAGGGTTCAGGAGTGTGATTAAAATTCAAGGTGAAAGGATACCAATGATACAATTCCCGTCCTGCATTCCTATCCTAAATGAAAGTAAGGAAGAATTTTTAAAGAACTTGTGAAAACTCTAAATACAACAGGATATGGATTGAATACTTTAAATAATCAACAGTAGCAGCTTAAAATTATCAGACGAAGTAGGCGTAGTGAAGGTACTCTGCCACTTTGGAAGCATAACTATGCATATCATACTGAGCAAGGAGGATATAAGAAGAAGACTAACGTAAGCAAAGAGGGAATTCCTCGTCGAAAGAAGTCTGTTAATATCAGACATCGACTTTTATTTGTGGCAGACATATCTGAGAATGTACGTCTGGAACGCAGCTTTGTATGGAAGTAAATCATCGGCTGCAGGAAACCCGCAAGATAAGAGAATGTATTACTATAAAAGAATGTTTAAAATCAGCTGAATTAACATAACAAAATGATAAGGTTCTCTCCAGAGCCGGCGAAGAGAACAACATATGAAAAACACCGAGAAGATGAAAGGACAGGACGACAGGTGGTGCGTAAAGATACCATCGAAAAGATTCCATGGCAACTTAGAGAGATGTGGAGGTACCAAACTGTAGGAGAAGACAGAAATTCGAAACAAGTAAATGACTTCTTTCAGTGTAAGTGTTAGAGACGCAGCGGCTGGTACAAAAGAAGAAACTGCGGCAGGGCGCGTGATGCCATACAAAGGACTGATGAATAATAACAGCAAAAACGATAAAAGTAAGAGTAATAATATTAATAATGTAGTGAAAAACAACGCTAAGAATGCTCCCTAGTGTTTCTCACAGAGAAAACCAGCGTAGTTTCCGTAACAGTTTATTACTCTCTGCATAACAAAAGAAAATAATCGTTGTTTGGTGACCAACAATATTATATCAACGAAAATGTTGATAAATAGAATGTCACATCAGTACTCAAATTGACGTTGGATAATATGGTTTACAAATGTCTTTACTGGAATAAATGTATGAATGCACAACGTATCTTTGCTGGATCTTATCCACATTTATTCACTTACGTTTAAAATGAATAAAATTGGCAGTCATGCACTCCTTCCCCCCCCCCTCTAAAACTCTTAATTAGCATTAAACAGTCGTTAATTTTACGAAGCTCATTATTCTTCTTTCGTTTTACAGAGTTTCTTACAGAGTCCTTACGTAATCTGCTTACAAATTTAATGAAAGTTTTTGTAATTATGCATTGTGCTAAACATACTGTACCGTTTCTTGGTGCCTATTTTTACATATATTTTTTGCACTCTCCACTTGAAAATGGCACTCCTGTATTACCGGGCAATCTCTCTCTGTTCTCTTCCTCTTAATCGCATGGGTTCTGTGGTCTTTACCACGGTCGACACATTGAGTGACAACAACTTCCACTGCTAAACCGGTCTTGAAAGACATTATACTCATACCTCAGTACTGGCAGTGTTAACAACAGCAGTACATTACAGTTATCATCATTAGTCTTAATCCTAGGTAGAAGGCTGTAGAATAATGTTGGGTCCACCTTCTCTCAATCCAGCTCATGTAGTTATTTCTTTACTCAATTAAACAATACCAACCGGTAATTTTCCGGCATAGCTTAGGTAAACTACGCTATGATTTAAATAATGAAACTACACCAATTAATAATTCTTTCAGGTTCAACACAACGCATTTCGAGAATTTATTCTCAATTTCCGGTACATTCTTTTACATAAATATTTTCTGTGACGTTTGCATGTGTGATTTTCTACTTCTCTTGCGTTGTAGTTGTCTTCTTGAGGTTATATTGCAATCGGAAAATAGGACAAATGAGTCCTGGAATGATTTCCTATGGCAAGATGATATTTTTGTTTGTCCACTTACAGATATTGTGGCTCTTACATTGTACAGAATATCACACACAGGCAAATCATCACCTTCACTGATTGTTTTTGTATTGAAAACATGCTACAGAGATATTACTACACTAAGGTTTCACGAAGTGTTTTTACACAGTCAGAGGTGTTGCATTTTCTGTGGATTACATTTTAAACACAGAGTTGTTAAATGTATTTAATCATTACATCCCTCCCTCCCTTCTCTCTCTCTCACACACACACACTCTCACTCAATCACTCACTCACTCACTCCTTTTGTTGTTACAGTTATCGTATGCAGTGCAGGAGAAACATTTGTAAAACTGCAGTGATAAGCGTCACTGAGAATGCGTCCTTGCATCCCCAGTGATTATCAGACTCACATAAAAGAACAATAAAATCTCGTCATCGTTCTGTACTGCAATAAATGCTGCATTCACATTCTCAGTGAATTCGTTTAGGTCTGTTTCTCTTAAAAGAGTGGCTTATTAATTATTTCACCAACTTTATTGTTACTAGAGGGATTCATCTTTCACAAACATAAATGACATTAATCATAAAGTCATTGTCACTTGCGTCTGTTTCCTTCTGTTGCGATAGCAATGCCGTCTTTTCTTTGGCATTGCTTTCCGCATTTTTAAGCAGTATTTTACGAGTTCTGCTCGGCCCTCCTTTCGTCTTTTTTCACCTTGTCTGGCTTCGACAAGCTCCTCTGGAATTCGGATTTCCTCTTCTTTCTTGGAACTTACTATAATTACAGGTCTGGTTAGCCTTTGCTACTATCTTCTTGCTGTGGTGGACTGACTAGTTATCCTTCCTATTGTGTCTCTTTTATGTTCTCTCGCCCGATTTCTGATCTAGGCCACCGAAAACGCATTTACCTCACGTGGCGCCAAAAGATTTATTTGACGTCCCCGTTACAGGCGGACGTGACTTAAGCGATAGAGAATAGTGGCTTCGTTGTAACGTTGTAAGAAGTGAGAAAGAATACGAGCCTTTTTTCCGTTACTTACGGAAGGTGAATGGAACGGAGAGGATAGTTATCACACTAGGAATATTCCAGATTTCAAATACATAGTCTCTAAGCAGTTCTCCGACCGGGGTGGCCGAGCGGTTCTAGGCGCTACAGTCCGGAACCGCGCGACCGCTACGGTCCCAAGTTCGAATCCTGCCTCGGGCATTGATGTGTGTGATGTCCGTAGGTTAGTTAGGTTTAAGTAGTTCTAAGTTCTAGGGGACTGATGACCTCAGAAGTTAAGTCCCATAGTGCTCAGAGCCATTTGAACCATATCTAAGCAGTTCAACAATTTAGTTCACATATACAGGGCGATTCACGAAGATATGCAAATATTTTAATATGATATTCAACAAGTAAAACTAAAGAAAAAACATATAAACATAGGTCCGCAGATCAACTTCGCTAATATGAAGCCATCACAAAACTGTAAGAGCTTAAAGTAAAACACGATTTCCATTTATTTTGTGGTTGTAGGTATGGTAAATCTAATAAAACATGTCCCAGACGTGTATCTGCAGTAGTTTTCGAGAACATCCAGATAAGCAAAGAAGTAATTTCGTAAAATTTTTAATTTATTAAATACTTGGCAGAATTTGTTCTTTAAATTTCAGGCAATTGCACGAAGTTTTCAACAGACGTTGTAGAGAATTCAGTTTTGGAAAATTGATGGTAATGACGTTAACTGAAACTGTATTAATGTGTCAGATAATCTGCTTTTATTAACATAATAGCACACTTGGATTCATGTTAAACCGGAAAATCAAAGTTCAGTGTTAAGGAAGTTGTACACCGTACATACAATTTCAGAATATATTCACAATAAATTTTCAAAAGTCAATGCACGAGATGTATTACTTGCTCCCATTATGAATGCGATAGACAAAATTAAGAACAACCCTGTGAAACTCAAACGAGCAACAAAATCTGTTCCTACACGTGCAGCTAAATGCACTGAACTCGATGGAGACATGGAAATTGTGCTTTACTTTAAGCTCGTACAGTTTTGTGATCACTTCATGTAAGCGAAGTTGCTAAGTTTCAGGCAAAATCTTCTATTACCCGTAACTCCGTAACTAAACATTTGCAGAGCTATGTTTATACGAGCTTTTTTCTTTAGTTTTATTTGTAGAATATCATATTAAAATATTTGCGTATCTTCGTGCATCACCCTGTATACCTTACCGGGATAGGTGTCCTACAGTGCCTTGACTTTTATGGCTGGTTAGCCTATTCGTTTAAAAGACAGCTGCTTTATAATGAACCGTTGCAACTACTCTAGGTAGGCAGGGCCAGAGTTGAGTGCTGTTCCGTAACTCGTTCTGCTTTTGTTACGGAGAATACATAAAGCTCATTACACTCTTTATTACTCATCTTTGTCAGAAACGAGTAGAATGCCACTACTCGTTTTAACTCTTTACGGAAATACACTACTGGCCATTAAAATTGCTACACCATGAAATGACGTGCTACAGACGCGAAATTTATCCGACAGGAAGAAGATGCTGTGATATGCAAAGGATTAGCTTTTCAGAGCATTCACACAAGGTTGACGCCGGTGGCGACACTTACAACGTGCTGACATTAGGAAAGTTTCCAACCGATTTCTCATACACAAACAGCAGTTGACCGACGTTGCTTGGTGAAACGTTGTTGTGATGCTCTGTGTAAGGAGAAGAAATGCGTACCATCACGTTTCCGACTTTGATAAAGGTCGGATTGTAGCCTATCGCGATTGCGGCTTATCGTATCGCGACATTGCTGCTCTGCTCGCGTTGGTCGAGATCCGATGACTGTTAGCAGAATATGGAATCGGTGGGTTCAGGAGGGTAATACGGAACGCCGTGCTGGATCCCAACGGCCTTGTATCACTAGCAGTCGAGATGACAGGCATCTTATCCGCATGGATGTAACGGATCGTGCAGCCACGTCTCGATCCCTGAGTCAACAGATGGGGACGCTTGGAAGACAACAACCATCTGCACGAACAGTTCGGCGACGTTTGCAGCAGCATGGACTATCAGCTCGGAGACCATGGCTGCGGTTACCCTTGACACTGTATCACAGACAGGATGGTGTACTCAACGACGAACCTGGGTGCACGAATGGCAAAACGTTATTTTTTCGGATGAATCCAGTTTCTGTTTACAGCATCGTGATGGTCGCATTCGTGTTTGGGGACATAGCGGTGGACGCACGTTGGAAGCATGTATTCGTCATCGCCATACTGGCGTATCACCCGGCGAGATGGTATGGGGTGCCATTGGTTACACGTATCGGTCACTCTTGTTCGCATTGACGGCACTTTGAACAGTGGACGTTACATTTCAGATTTGTTACGACCCGTGGCTCTACCCTTCATTCGATCCCTACGAAACCCTACATTTCAGCAGGATAATGTAGGACCGCATGTTGCAGGTCCTGTATGGGCCTTTCTGGATACAGAAAATGTTCGACTGCTGCCCTGCCCAGCACATTCTACAGATCCCTCACCAATTGAAAACGTCTGGTCAATGGTGGCCGAGCAACTGGCTAGTCACAATACGCGAGTCATTACTCTTGATGAACTGTGGTATCGTGCTGAAGCTGCATGGGCAGCTGTACCAGTACGCGCCATCCAAGCTCTGTTTGACTCAATGTACAGGCGTATCAAGGTCGTTATTACGGCCAGGGATGGTTGTTCTGGGTACTGATTTCTCAGGATCTATGCACCCAAATTGCGTGAAAATGTAATCACATGTCAGTTCTAGTATAATATGTATGTCCAATGAATACCCGTTTCTCATGTGCATTTCTTCTCGGTGTAACAATTTTAATGGCCAGTAGTGTACATATACAGTATTAGCTCACTAACTGAGACAAGCGCAGATTGCCCTTGTTCTTCTATTATCTGAGACAGACACACTCAAAATTTCTGTTGTCCTATACGCTGATCAGCCAGGACATTACTACCGCCTACGTAACACCGATACGTCCACCGTTAGCCCTGATAACATCGGTGACGCGTCGTGGCGAAGGAGCAGTGAGGTGTTGGTAGGTCGATGGAGGGAACTCGCACCACATCTGCACACGGAGGTCATCTACGAGTAATACCGAGGAGGGGGCGATTAGCTCCGACGCCACGTTCGATCACATCCTAGATGTGTTCGATCGGGTTCAGATCTGGCGAGTTCGGGGCCAACACGTCATTCTTAACTCGCCACTGTGTTCCTCGAATCACTCCATCACACTCCTGGTCTTGTGACATGGCGCATTATCTTACTGAAAAATGCCACTGCCATCAGGTAAAACAATCGTCATGAAGGGATGCACATGGTCCGCAATCATTGTACGATACTCCTTGACCGTCGTGGCATCTTGCACGAGCTCCACTGGACCAATGGATGTCCACGTAAATGTTCCCCCGAGCGTAATAATGCAGCCGCCAGTTGCTTCTCTCTGTCCAGCAGTACAGGTGTCAAGGAACTGTTTCCCTGGAAGACGATGGATTCGCGCCCTCCCGTCGTCATAATGAAGTTATTGGCATTGATCAGACCATGAAACTCTCTGCCGATGCGCCAATGTCCAGTGCCGATGATCAGTCGTAGTTGCCGATGTCGTGATGTTAACATTGGCATATGCATTAATCGTCGACTACGGAGGCCCGTCGTTAAGAGTGTTCAGTGCACTGTGTGTTCAGACACACTTGTTCTCTGCCCAGCATTCAAGTGTAATGTTAGTTCCGCCACAGTTCGCCGCCTGTCCTATTTTACCAGTCTGCCCAGCCTACGACGTCCGGTATTTGTAATGATGGGTACCTGCCCAACCTCAGAACGTCTGGACGTGGTTTCAGCTTGGTTTCACCACCTGCTGAAGATTCTCACCACAGCTCTCCCCTAACGCTCGACAAGTGGTGCAGTTTCCGAAATACTCATACCAAGTCGTCGGACCTTCACAATCTGCCCTCGTTCAGACGGATAGGCGTTTTCTCCCTTCTACTCACGGACAGGATGCTCACTGATTCTACATGCACCATACGTGTGTCTGACTTGCAGTCATTCTTCGCCAGGCGACGCTGCTATCACCTCGATGGTAGGTCGGTGCTCTTATTGAGCTAGCTGATCAGTGTGTCTAAGTCGGTTGTTGTCAGAAATGGAAGCCATTCTTCCCCACAGATTGCTTCATTGGTGTACTCAGTGCTGTAACGTCGAGGCTTTGCTGGTGAACTCAGAGGCGGCTAGGTACTGGAGATCAGAAATAAGCTCCGTTTACTAGTTTTAAACACGTCAGTGAGTCGTCCGTCACCAACTCCGAACGCTCCGTCTCCGTGCGCCGGTAGACTCGAACTAGACGCGACTCGCTTTGAAAGTAGAGCGAATACACGAGTTTGCAAGCATAACCGCCGTCTCGCGGCATTCCCGCTACATACACAGTCGTCTTTAAAGAAACTCCGCCAGTTAACTGTAAATTACTATTCATTTATTTCGCAAAATCATTATTTCCGCTTTATTGGCATTCTCGAGTGAAATTTGAGATATCGTAAACTGTCTCACAGCCTAGAAGAAACCATTGGGCATGACGATTATTATATACCAGTAAACCGACTGCTCCGTTAGCAGTGCTATTGTTCAGTTTATATTTAAATGTATATAGATACAACTTTTTCGTAGACTGCTGTAAATCTGTTTTAATATTTTATATCTTTTCAGCAAATGTCTAACATTTACGTTGACATATACGCACTTTCGAAGCGCTACCGAATCCGTAACGACAGTATCAGAAAGCGTGACATGATAATGACGTGCAATCTCTAAATGTTGATTAATTATTAAAGTAAATTACAGAAATGAATGATAAGCCACACTATTGGCTGTCAGCCGATAAACACAAATTGTCAATGACAAATGAACACAGAGATAGCACGCTTTTTTATTGTAGGGATATAACAGTGATGTTTCTCTATGTCCAGTTTTCGCTTGACGCAGCACATGTTTTCTCGTGCGAAGGTGGAACAAACAAGAATACAACCATGTTGTTTGTATTAGACGTAATTTGTATGTTTTTCGTTTGAAACGTGGACTATATCATGAAACTTATTCTGATGTTTTCGGGGTGCACTCAGCCTCGTGATGCCAATTGAGGAGCTACTCGACCGAATAGTAGAGAGGCTCCGGTGAAAGAAAACCACCACAACGACTGGGTGAGCGGTGTGCTGACCACGTGCCCCTCCTATCCGCATCCTCCACTGAGGATGACACGGCGTTCGGATGATCCCGATGGGCCACTTGTGGCCTGAAGGCGGAGTGCTTTATTCCAGAGGTGACTCCTTCCCTAATGGAACACATTGCAGTTGTGTACTTTGCATTAGTTAATTTTCGTCTTACACCCTGTAACACTACCGCCCTACTCGGACGTACGTTAGCTGTATAAAGCCTGTACTGTAATAAGTTCACGGGCTTCACCTTATAAACAAGGATTTTAGTACTTAAGTTGACCGCGTGTACCTAATAGAAGCAAGATCGGACTTGTACTCAGTCAATAACTACAGTGAAGCATCAAGCAAATGTAAAGTATAATTGCTCGTTCGCACGGACAAGAAGTATACACAGTAGATGCTACCTATAATTAATAATTCGGTCGCCAGCCTACTTAGGCAATGAGTGAGTTTTTCCATGTACAAGTGGGTGCATGTACAAGCATAGCAACACGTAGTAATGATGCGTTATATGGCAAAGTTTGGAACCAGAAAAATCCACTGAACTAAAGTTTTCTCTTTTTGTACTAATTTAAACGAGATAAATTCACAAAACACCACACAGCAATGATTACTACGAACTGCATTTTGTATATTGATCAGACTGAAATCGGCATAGATTGTCCTAGAATGAGCAGTTTTGAAAGCATACATACAATATCACTATTAAAATTGGAAAACAACACTAATACCCTTAGGTTCAATATAGAACTTAACTTTACTGGTCAAATCTGATCAGCACATTTCAAGGTTTGAAAGAATGGACAAGAGAAAGGGGGGGGGGGGCCTGAAACTGTTATGGTCGTTATACTGAAACTGTTAAGTACTAAAAGGCAAATTAACACTCAAAATTATCAATCTATGGATAACTACTCTTTTTCCTTACTTCTGAATAATTTAACTGTCATTAGTTCTGTCTCAAATTAATTAAATAACATCGCTAACTCAATTCAAAAAACTCTCTTCCAATTTAGTCATACTTTTGCTCTTTACCAACATTTGCAATAACACACAGAACTTTTAAACTTCTTTATAGCATAGATTGACCTACTGATAATTCTTATTAACACTAATTTTTAAACTTTCAGTTCAGGATACTCGGGTTGCACAATACGAGGTAAGGATCCTGTCTAGGTCAGTGATCAGGATAAGTCATGGCTAAGTCAATTCTGGTAAAAGTCACGTTATTATTGAACAGTTAGAACCGGTTTCGACACTGGTCCACACAGATACACTTCTAAAGATGAAATAAATGTTTGACCTGTGCAAGTCGGTGCGGCGGTTGGCGGGCAGCGAGATAGCGGGCAGCACGGCACACATACAAGCACGGCTAATGCTCACACTACATAGGCACTTTCCTTCTTCTTAGCGTCGTAATCTTTCCAACTTTGTGCCTCAGAATATAGCCATGCCAAGTAGTCGTCGGAATCGGTTCATCCGAGGCTCAATGGAATCCACTTTTCCTGGGTAGCCGCCTCGGTACAGTACGTGTTCCTCTGACCGATTCACAACTCCGACTGTTGCTCGCCTCCGACTGTTCCTGAGCCCGTTGTGCCGAACCGCGCCAGTGTGCGTCTTCCCGCACTCGCCTGCCTCCACCTTTTCCCGCTCCCCTACAGGTAGGGTATTCACCACAGGTTTTCTACTACACATATCCTAAAGCATTACCTACGTATGGACCAAGTGTATAAATTACAATTTTCACATCTCACAATAGTTTTAACATTAAGTACACTTCCCTTTGATTACCACATTATTTGAAATCCAACATAAATAATAATATTCATTTCAAAAGTTGCTCACAGTTTCTTTAACATTACGATACGAACCGAAAAAGAAGTTTAAAACATTGCTTACATTAATTTATCTAAATTCATAAAGAAAAAAAATTTTTATATGTACAGTTGTCGTTACAGCCCTCCACACTCTCAGAAAACACAGCTTCGTTAAAGGACATCTGATGCCAACGATTGATCATTTCACCTTATCAGTACTACTTTACAACGGAAAGATCCCTTACTAATCTTCCGTATTAACAATAAGTCACGACTAGTCTTATACTACTGCATGCTTCAGACAGAGAGCTCGGGTTGACGAGTCCTTATGGAGCACATCGCCGCGTTTATCGTCATATTCGCGAAACTGCAGCAGGAACAAAGGAAGGCCGTTAGCACTGATGTAAGAGCGGCGCCATGATTTGTGAAATACCTACAACTTCACACCCCGTACTCTCTTCGTTTGTGACCTGTACTAGGTTACGCCCTCTGATTCACTAAGCTCCTGTGCTGCGACAGCTACATGGTTCTGCTCATGCTTTTGGCGACTCACTTGTACGAGTAGTACGCCAACAGCCATGTTCGTAGGTTGCCTTGTCATGTAACTTCTACATTCACTTACTGCTTCCGTAATTTCTGGAAGCATCCTACCTACGCCGGAGTAAACTTGTGAGCTTGCCAGTATTTCCGAGTTTCATTCGCCGGTCTATTTTCTGTTACCCAGAGACATTATATCGCACCGCAGTAATCTTTTTGCAGGGCACTAGGCATTCCACTTTCACCTTTTCATATTGACAACACGATGCCTACTCTCCCAAACCACTCTCTGCCGGTCCCTTACAATATTCATCGCTTTGGGTTCAAATGGTTCAAATGACTCTGAGCACTACGGGACAACTTCTGAGGTCATCAGTCCGCTAGAACTTAGAACTACTTAAACCTAACTAACCTAAGGACATCACAGACACCCATGCCCGAGGCAGGATTCGAACCTGCGACCGTAGCGGTCGCGCGGTTCCAGACTGTAGCGCCTAGAACCGCTCGGCCACTCCGGCTGTCCATCGCTTTGGGACCTACCTCATATACGGTCTCTTACATTTAACACTAATGGAATCTGGTAGTCATGAAAAGTCCTCATGTGGAATAGTCGTAGCTACCAACCGCAAGTAACATGGGCAAACAGTGAAAAAGACGAGTTTTCCATTTAAGTCATCTGTTGGGCAAGACACACAAGTATCAACATACTCATACACAATATTTTCTATGAATAAAATAAGAGATCATTCCAGTCAAGTTGGTCTATTCAAACAGAATCTCTTGCGTCGTCCGTATTGCTATGTAAAAGTTTGAGTTTTTAACTGCTGTGACATTTCTGTCACGCACAGCCATGTGATACTGATTAATTTTTGCCCCCACTTCGTGTTTAACTTAATTGCTAGGAGAAAATTTTGCTTTTCTCTCGCTGAGAAAGTGTTCTCCCAGTGTTATTTCAGTGTCCTCTTTGTCGGTATGAAGCGGCCAGTGAATCTCGTTAAGAAGGACGAAAGTCCCTTGATAATTGGACAGTTTTTGTGGACGTAAGCCAACTGCCCATTTCATTTTATTTTCCGTCGGAGTAGGCACCTTTTCTAGCTCTCAGCCCTGCTGCCACTGCCATCCTCCAAATTGTTCTGACTGTGATGGCGTTGTCCTTGTCCACAGTGGTCAAGCCCAGCGACCAGAATTCAGAGAAGAGAATGAGCACTGCACTAGCTCGTCTTATACGACCAAGAACCATTTTTTTACAAGCATTGCACTTACGTTACTCCGATTGGGAACAGCGATCCAACTTCCAGTACTATTTGAGATGGGCTTTCTGAACTATTTTTTTCTCCCTTGGGGAACAGTATTCCCCCTCGTTTCACGCCATCCTCCTCCATCCTTATCCCGCGCTAATCTTTACCTGTGCATCTGTTACTCTGATCGTCCTCGGAAATCTGTTCATCTGTTCCAATCTGTTTGCCTCTTAACGCAGTCATCACGTTTCCCCTTAGCCTGTACCCTATTTTCAAAAACGTTTGCTTGGACATTTAACTACGCCTCTTTCTTCTGTTAATTCATTTCGTATTAAGCCTCCTCCCATTTCTAAAGTTTCAATCTAACCTATTTCTTTTTCTCCAAATTTCCAACAGTCACTGTTCCATATCAATACTACACATAACGCCCTTTATACGGACATCATCAGCAGAAAAACTTTCCTCAATGAAATCTACATCTAAATTTGTACTTATCAAGTTACAGCACGCTGTGTAGGGGAGGATACATGGTGTATCAATCAACCGCCTCCATTCCTATTTCACTCGGGGACAGCGCTGGAGAAGATTCGTCGGTGGTCCTCTGAATACGCCCGAATTTCTTTTAGTATTCACCTTCATTGTTACTACACCTGTATTACAGCGTTTCCAAATGTAATTTGCCGAGCATTCCCTTGGTTCCCTCGAGCAGGCAAAACAAACCCATGTAGCATTACCAATTCTTCTTTGAATCTCCTCAGTCGCTTCTATTAACAGAGAACGATTCTATCTCAGTGAACAACATTCCTAATTACTTAAATAAGGGTACTGTGCGTGATTTATTTCGTAAGTGACTTCCCTTCGATAGAGATGATTATGCCATCTCTTCCCTCCAACCCTCCCTCTCACGAAGCTTTATGCAAGGGCCTGTTTCTCTGTAAATCTCTCCGGACTGTTATTATTTGATCTTCGTACATCCATACTTAAACTGGTTGAAGGTGGTACACAGCTGGTATAATTTTTATTAAAAATGAAATTCCTTCACGTGCTCCAAGTGGTCTCACCGCGGACTTCTAGACTGAGCCACACACAACCGATTTCATCAAAGTGTGCGACCCTGAAGATGGCGTTGACGCAACGTCGAAACTAGTAGCGTAGTAAATATAAAATCTTAAGAACAGCTGGAGGAATTTCATTTTTAATAAAAATGTTATTATTTGATACTTTAAGCTAGTCACTGATTCTAGTGAACAGCTGCCGAATTTGTAGTCGAGCTATTCCGCCAATTTACACCCAATTTATGACACGGGTCAGCTACACTACTGATCATCTTCCAGTCTTCCCTCGTATAGGTCAAAAAATCGGACAAGTGATTTACACACAAACTTAATTATGTATATGGATAGGTCATCGTACCTGGAAACTAAGAATTACGACGATTTTTGCGTTATCGATATCGCTCCTGCGAATTCCAAGACTTTCGATAATGATTTAATTTTAAGTTTCAAGATTAAATTTTTGTGTAATTTCGCTTTCTATTGTCATTTTTCATTTATTTTATTAATTCTGAGTTATATTAATGTGTTATGGTAATTAGTAGCGCCGATTAATGTTTACATGAATAAGTTTGCGAATATCAAAACATGCGACATAACACGCTGTATATTTTGATTGCATTGATGTTGTTGTTGTTGTGGTCTTCAGTCCTGAGACTGGTTTGATGCAGCTCTCCATGCTACTCTATCCTGTGCAAGCTGCTTCATCTCCCAGTACGTACTGCAGCCTAAATCCTTCTGAACCTGCTTAGTGTATTCATCTCTTGGTCTCCCTCTACGATTTTTATCCTCCACGTTGTCCTCCAATACTAAATTGGTGATCCCTTGATGCCTCATACGTGTCCTACCAACCGATCCCTTCTTCTAGTCAAGTTGTGCCACAAACTCCTCTTCTCCCCAATTCTATTCAGTACCTCCTCATTAGTTATGTGATCTACCCATCTAATCTTCAGCACTCTTCTGTAGCACCACATTTCCAAAGCTTCAATTCTCTTCTTGACCAAACTATTTATCGTCCACGTTTCACTTCCATACATGGCTACATTCCATACAGATACTTTCAGAAACGACTTCCTGATACTTAAGTCTATACTCGACGTTAACAAATTCCTCATCTTCAGAAACGCTTTCCTTGCCATTGCTCCCCAAATAGCAAAACTCCTTTCCCACTTTAAGTGTCTCATTTCCTAATCTAATTCCCTCAGCATCACCCGATTTAATTCGACTACATTCCATGATCCTCGTTTTGCTTTTGTTGATGTGGATCTTATATCCTCCTTTCAAGACACTGTCCATTCCGTTAAGCTGCTCTTCCAAGTCCTTTGCTGTCTCTGACAGAATTTATTTTTCTCCATGGATTTTAATACCTACTCCGAATTTTTCTTTTGTTTCCTTTACTGCTTGCTCAATATACAGATTGAATAACATCGGGGAGAGGCTACACCCCTGTCTCACTCCCTTCCCAACCACTGCTTCTCTTTCATGTCCCTCTTGACTCTTATACTGCCATCTGGTTTCTGTACAAATTGTAAATAGCCTTTCGCTCCCTGTATTTTACCCCTGCCACCTTCAGAATTTGAAAGATAGTATTCCAGTTATCATTGCCAAAAGCCTTTTCTAAGTCTGCAAATGTTAGAAACGTAGGTTTGCTTTTCTTAATCTAACTTCTAAGATAAGCCGTAGGGTCAGTATTGCCTCACGTGTTCCAACATTTCTACGGAATGCAAACTGATCTGCGCCGAGGTCGCCTTCTACCAGTTTTTCCATTCGTCTGTAAAGAATTCGCGTTAGTATTTTACAGCCGTGGCTTATTATACTGATAGTTCGGTAATTTTCACATCTTTGGGATTGGAAATATTATATTCTTCTTGAAGTCTGAGGGTATTTCGCCTGTCTCATACATTTTGCTCGCCAGATGGTAGAGATTTGTCAGGACTGGCTCTCCCAAGGCTGTCAGTAGTTCTAATGGAATGTTGTCTACTCCCGGCACCTTGTTTCGACTTAGCTTGATGTAGAAGGTTTAATTTTTGTACACCACTAAGGGGCCATAGACCAAAGTATATGACACAAATTTCAGCTTGAGACGGCCTAGGGCGCTGCAGTCGTGGACTGTGCGGCTGCCCCAGTGGAGGTTCGAGTCCTCCCTCGGGCACGGGTGTGTGTGTTTGTCTTTAGGAGTTAAGTAGTGTGTAATCTTAGGGTCTGATGACCTTAGCAGTTAAGCCCCATAAGATTTCACATACATTTGAACTTTTTTTTCCAGTTTGATACGTCCCTACTCGTTCCTAAGAAACATGGATCTTAACAGACAGATAACAAATGACAAAACAGTAATTTTTTGCATGTGATATAAATTAATAATTTTAGTATTTTTTCCTTTATTTTTGCTGTGAAATATTGCTTCTTGTCAAATGTAATGATTCTGGGTCAACGGGAAGTTCTCTGCAGGTTTTGATGAGTGAATTTTCGAGAATCGAAATATATAACGTAAATGGTCGTATCTTTTGATTACATTGATTTCTTTTTTACAATATGAAGAGACCTTAGGCCTTAGTATGTGACAAATTTCGACTTGATACGTGTATCCGTTCCTGAGAAAAAAGGGTGTTAACAGACAGATCGACAGACAGATATTGGAATCTTGTGTTGTTTGTCAGCAGCCTCAGAGAGCAAAAAACCAACAGACCATTTACGTACGACGTGAAGCGTAAGAAAGATTGATCGGTAGCTGTTTTCACTTCTAACGATGTCTCCCCTTTAAGAACAACCTATTGGGTTCTGTTTTCTAGGAGGTCTTCAATGCCTGTCTCTACTGACTCTCAGAGATCACATACTTTGTTTGATGTGAGACGGAAGTGAACTTACAGACTACTTTTCAGAAGTCAAGAAAGATGATCATTATTCTGAGCGCCACGGTTTCTACACCATTCTGAATTTCGTGAAAGAATATGGGAAGCAGAAATGCACTGTGCTCATTACAACAGTCTCGTGGCTCGAACCGCAAAATGCCATCACGTCCCCGCCACAAAGCATTTTGAGAAAATTTTAATTTTAATAGTTAACAGCCTCAGTTGCACCGTTTATTTTATTAAAATTAATATTAATATTTACACAGTTGCTGACAGGGCCTCGAAATGTTGAAGATATTCATTTTGAGAAATTTTACATAAAAGTAGTGTCGTTGAAATAGGTCTGTCGTCCTGTATACTTGACCGAAACAACGTGAGCTTTTTTTATTTTCTATTGTTTTTTATTTTTAATTACGTGATACATTCGCTGTAATCAGCGGCATGTGGCATACCGTTACTGTGTTATTTGTACAGTTCTTGTTGAAGAGAAATCTGTTTGATGTGTGTCACGTTGCTCTGAGGATCCCCTTGCGTTAGCCATCTAGTATCGTCAAGGTAACAGAAGAGGCAGAAAGCGTTACCAGTCTTAAATATCAAATAGTTCATTAAGGAAATCAAGATGTAAAGAGAAAAAACTTGCGAAATTCCGATTTTAGTGAAGCATTGTAAACGATGAATGAAAGTAAAACTAATTTTTATAAAAGTATGAGAGTTTCTGTGCATTTCTATACGGCAGTGAAGCCGGAACCCTCACCAGACGACAGATAAATAAAATTTAGATAACTAAAACTACATTTCTAAGAGCTGTGAAAGGATATACAAAATCACATTAAATAAAGAGTATGATTCGCAGTCTGAACGTACCGCTCAAAGTTAATTACGTATACAGATGACAATTACAATTTCGTATAGGTCGGCGTATACTTCGGCGACTTACGTGCCTCTATCCTAACCCAATTATCGATCCGCGGAAAGGGGACCCATAGTCTGACTTGGAATCCGAACCATCTGCTGTTCCCTGGTGAGTCATTAGATCGTTAAGAGATGAAGTCCGTGGCCCGACTGAGATTCCTATCGGTTTCCCGACGTGCGATTTACCGCTACACCACCAGGCTCAATATATGTGTAAATAGGTTTTCTACGGTATAGGTTTTGAAACGTCCCCTTGGAAAAATTATGAATGCTGGTAAACTTCTACGTTATTTGATTTTCAAACAGCTGAGCAAAACTCAACGTACCCAAACAGTTTTCTCTTTACTTATTCTGATCTTCACTAAACTGAGCCGGCCGCGGTGGTCTCGCGGTTCTAGGCGCCCAGTCCGGAACCGCGCGACTGCTACGGTCACAGGTTCGAATCCTGCCTCGGGCATGGATGTGTGTGATGTCCTTAGGTTAGTTAGGTTTAAGTAGTTCTAAGTTCTAGGGGACTGATGACCAAAGATGTTAAGTCCCATAGTGCTCAGAGCCATTTGAACCATTTTGAACCCACTAAACTGACACACAATATTTTTAGCGCAACGCAATCTGACTTTCAACAATCACTACAGAAGAATGGGCGTGACTAACAATAACCTGTATCTTTCATGAATCACTGTTACTCGAACTACTGCAATACAGCGAGTACCAATACTGCCAGCTAAATAAAAGTTTCTAACTACTGAAGGCACTAACTACTGACAGGCATAGTTAGCAAATGAAAGATTTTGATAGAGAACAAACAATGTATTTACCTTACTAGTGTTCAGAAGTCATCATATATACATCAATTCATGACATCCATCTTTACAAATTTCCTTTTTCTGGCGGACACACGTACAGATGGTTCGCTTACAGTAACTTCTCAAAACTCTGGCATCTCTCTCTCCACATCCACCACTGCTGGCGGCTCACCTCAAACTGCACAACGCTACGCGCTGTTCACGTCCAACTGCCCAACACTACACTAGCGAATATTCCAACAATGAGTCCAACCAGCCACAGACTGCACACAGCACAGTCAGCGATTTTCATGCAGAGCGCGACGTGGTGTTACCAACATAAAAACCTAAACAGCCTACTTACAGTTTTAATGAATGCGTTTGTCAGTATTAAAATACTTGACATAAACGGCGGTATCTTTGGACGCACTGACTTAGAAGATTACATTTTGCACATCTCCAGCGACCGTAGACTTCAGTAGCTGGCATAAATTTGAAGTTGATACGTCTATCCGTTCCTGAGAATAAAGACATCTTCACAGACGAACAACAAATCGAAAAACCAATATTTTATGTGTTATAATAATAAATTAATAATTTTCGTATATTTTTTTCCTTTGCGCATACAGTGAAACCTTGCTTCTTGTCAAATTTCTTGATTCTAGATCAACCGGAAGTGCCCCACCGATTTTGATGAGTGAGTTTGCGCATGTTGAAAAATGTGACATAAATGGCCTAACTTATGATTACACTGATATAGGAACTTAGGCCTTTTTACGCTGCCAGGGGGCCATATACCCTTGTGTGTGACTTAAATTTCAACATGATACCTCCGTCTGTTCCTGAGAAAAAGGGGTCTTGACAGACAGACACACGGACAACGGAGTTATCTTATAAGGATTTCGTTTTTGCCGATTGAGTTACGGAACCCGAAACTACTATATCAGCAGTCGTGATTTGATTTCAAGCCAGGGAAGAGCTAAAATTTGAACCAATAAAAATATAGATGAATATAGAAGTAAGTGGAAAGCGGAGGTACCAAACTCCGAGGAGCGTAGGAGACGATGCGGGAGACCCGCACCGCCGTACTAGGCAAGGTCCTAGTGGAATTGGTTTGCCATTGCCTTCCTCAAATGGAACGACTGTGCCACGAAATGTGTACTACACTGTAAAACAAGTCTTGAGATTCGAGAAGGGATGAAAAACATGCTTAATCCCTGCAAGTAAAGATATATGAATTCATTCACTATTTTTCCATGGGTTGTGCTGTTTCTTTAATTTATATTCTCCTGAAACACTACATTCAGTAAGTCACTCAGGTGGTCTTGAAAATCTTCCTAGCCTTGCCACCCAAGATTTATTCCAGTTGTGACACAGTTAATTGAAAGCGGTTTCCTGGTGGTGAATGATGGAACACTTCCCGAGTGATATGAAATCTACCTTCATAATCACAGCCAAACAAGCAGGGCATGAAAATAACGATACATCTTGTTCTCCACCCTACTTTTACAGAGTGTACCCACTGTCGTGGTTGAATAAAGGAGCAGGTGCCTGTCGCCAGAAATGGGTACTTTAAGACCACGACTTTTCATATGAGGACGTCGCTAAACATCATCATTCCAAAACTGGACCTTATGCAAAGGCTTGCCGACTGATGTTCCTCCCGAGTACCATTCCAGATTCGAAAAGGAAAGAGACGTATTTAGTTGTTCGCTAACTATCCTCTGGCACCCACCGCAAGGTGCTTTGTGGGGTCCTATATGGGACAGGGTTTCCACTTGTCATCCAGTTAACTGATTAATCTCTGCAGTGACTTTACTAAATGACTTCATGGGCGTGCTGGAATGTTCCCCCACGGTACGACAACGGCCGGTCGTCTTTCCTTCCCGTCCTTTCTTGGTTATTAAGCACCTTGTCAAGAGACCACTTCAGTCGCTGGGCAGCCATCGCGTCACTCTTCCACTCGGAACATCCAAATGTGGTCCACGATACCTCTAAGGAAATCACGTCGATGGGAAAAACAGAATGCAGTGAACTTGGCCTCATGAGAAAACCCCTAGGAATTATGTCAAGCAGAAATGAAGTTACCCTTTTTTCGATTCCAATTTCAACATCTCCACGTGACCGACATCACTACAGATGGTGTCCAAACTCCGTTGGGTAATGACAAGGTCAGAATGTTCCACGCCCTTATTGCAGGGAGGCTGCATGGATAGCTGTTCACACATTGGGGCACCCTCGAACGAAAGCGCTACGCCAACTCTACCGAAACAGAATTATCGTTTAGGGGTACCAACTAGTGGAAGGCAGAGACAGAGTTTCAGTAGCCATGTTTTTACAGCGTGTACTCTTACATCCATTATGTACCTTCCCGTACAGGGGAGACTTTTTAACTGAAAGTCGACGGATAAATACGACACTGCAGCGCCCTTATTGTTCAGAAATACGACGCCGTGATCCTTCGGAGATGCATGCATGTCACAAGGAATTTTGCATCGCGTTTGTGAAAAGTGCAGGCACTGCAGTATCGTGTCACAATTCTTCGTGCTACCATACATTCAATTAACAGACATTGCAAAAGCCACATATCGCGTTACTTCTCATTCATTATCAGCAATAATTAACAGAAGAGATAAAATTATGCACAAAAAATACATTGTTTTGACTGCTTCATATTTCATTGCCTGTATAATAGTGACATCTATTGGCCAGAGCTGTAACTTCTAGCAACTAGCTTTGAAGATACCAGCCATGAGAGTGCGGTGACTTACCCTTGCATGAAGCTACTTGATGGAATCAGACTTTTATGGGAGCGATGTATGGCACTTCGGGTGGTTCTTTATTTATTGATTTTTGTGTTTCCCCACTCAAACCTTCTAGACATTTATCCTTTTGTTTTAAGAAGAATTTTAAGACCTTGTTTGTTGAAATTGAAGACGAGGAACCCATGCTCCAGTGGCCGACAAGTTGCGTCATATCGGAATGTAATTTTTACTATTGCTTACGCGTGTTCTCGATTGCTGTCGTAGTCCAGATCTCAGCAGCGTAATGTGCGCTGATATGAAACTTCCTGACAGATTAAAATTGTGTGCCGGACCAAAACTCGAACTCGGGACCTTTGTCTTTCGCGGACAAGTCCTCTACCGACTCAGGACAGTTTGTCTGTATTAGCACACCCTATTATTCTGAGGAAATTCTTTTGCAGGTACCCCGAGGATAATGGGGAAGACTGAGCAAAGAAAGAAGAGTCCATCTAAAACGACTAAAACTTTTGACGCGTTTCATGTAATGATGATGGGCTGGAAGAAGCGAGAAAACGGTTTAGCATTCCAAAAACAACACTTATGAGGCAGTCCAAAATGAAGTTCGGTACACCAGAGGAACCAATAAGAATAAAATAGGCAGACCTACAATTCCGGGTAAAGATCTTGAAGAAAAGGTGGTTTAATATTGTCTTCATATGGATGCTTCTTTCTTTGGGCTTACTCATAATGATTAGTGAAAAATTCGAGAACAAATGCCGAGAGAAATAACAATGAACGCCCTCTTAAAGAGGAATTGTTGGTTAACCTCACAGAACCACACTGTCAGAAAGACTGCCTACACGAATATCCTACAGCAGGTCTCTTGGATTCAGCAAAGGAGCCATAGAGAAATTCTGTAACATTCTGAACATGTTATATTATTGACACCGAATTTTATTTCCTCTAATATAACACATTTTTCCAGTTTTGTTCAGTGGTATTTTGCTTATTTTTAGAAGAGGTCCGGTTTCGGAAGCTATTTATCAAATTCGCTAAGTCTGAAGTATCAGAAACTTTTTTCGTAATAACTCGAACATTTTGTAAGAGTAAAATGAAAATGGTGGGTAACATTTTTAAAACATGATTCTTTACATGTTCTATTTTAAACAAATTTAAAAAAAAAAGAACGGGCGTCCAGCTTTGGGCACTTTCCTTTAGCGTCACGACAGCTACGTAATGTGTAACAATCCATGCAGTATTTCTAACTAATATACCTGTTTCAGTTCCATCCGTAGCATTTTCTTTCCATCATGCACCAGAAAATGTTTCAAGAACTGCCTCGTCATACAGATATTTCATCTCTGCTTGTCTTAATTACTGTCTCGCAAGTCCATGTGATGTTCATACGCGCTTCTCCACTAAAACTTGAGTACGGGTAAATCCGAGTCCCCGATAGCTTGCACAGTGTTTACAGCCCTGGAACTCTTTGATGTGTAGATATTACTGTGCGGCTCCGGAGATCAAAGTGGTGTGAACTGGTGTGCCAACGAAGATCTGTACACCGGCCAGCTAGAGCTCATTCTCGTTTCCGGAGGGTGTGAGTACATGACTGAATTATATAGGTCTTAACACGACATGTGGCAGAAATAGCATCCGTCTATTCTAGGGCTTCTCCCGTTTATAAAATGCACATGTAAACCATTTTCCAGTCACTTTGAAACATCACATGAGCTCTTCAAGGAAGATGGCCTTGGCCCTTCCAGGTCTTTGCGAGCGAAATAGCGGCGAATACTGCGTTATCTTTGAAGTGTGGAATAATTCTAAGGCGATAAATGTTGTCTTTAGCTTTCAGTTATTCGCAGATATAAAGGAAAAAATACGTCAAATCAGTCACTTTTACCACGCAAAGAACTCAGATTACCAAGTAGTGTCCCTCTCAACAATGATAGTAAACGATCAGATCTGTAGTCCACATTCCGATCTAGCTGAAACCAAACGTTCAAGTTCATAAGACATAGCCACAAAAAGTTCCTTAGGACATTACAACACTAATTCGGGGTCACACTAGCTATTAAATGCTTCAGAAATACTTGACGATACATACCAGTTTCGGGGTATTTCCAATGTGTGGGGATGAAGGTCTTCCGTGAGAGCGGAGAAGTTATGTATAAAATTCAATATTACAATTATTCTGCATGCACAGTCTAAATGCACGAAGGTTGGAACTGAAATAGTGGCAACTATTTATTCACGACCGATACAAAAGCGTTACATGTTTGCACTTGTTACTGTCCTTCAAAGTAGTCACCATCGTTGTGTAGAACCCGTTGCCAGCGATGTGGAAAGCGTTGTATACCGTTAGCAGAGCCTGTTCTGTTGATGGTGCGAATGGAGCGGTCTACTGCCTGTCGAATCTCTGGAACAGTTCCGAAGCTAATGCCACGAACTGGTTTCTTCATCTTTGGGATGAAATCAAAGTCACAAGGACTTAAGTCCGTGGAGTATGGTGGATAGTACAGTACTTCCCAGTCCCATCGACCGGAAAGAGCAGCCACAACTTGCGCTGTATGCGCCCACGCATTGTCGTGCAAAATGATGGGTGGGTTGCGCAGAAAGTGTCGCCGCTTCTTTCGCAAAGCTGGTCGCAGGTGATGCTCCAAAAACGAACAGTAATACTGTGCACTGACGATCTGCCGTGGAGGAACGTAATGTGTTAGGATAACATTATCACAGTTGTAGACGAGAACCACCATAATTTTGACCGTACTGGGGCTCTGACGCACTTTCGACTTTCACGGCGACCCATAATGACGCCATTCGTTGGATTGGCGTTTCAGTTTTGGCTCGTACGATGTGGCCCATGTCTCATCCAGTGTTACGATACGGCGTAAGAAAGCTGCTCATAGCGCTCCAAGTGCGTCAGAGTAGCATCGTAACGCATCGATTTCCGCGTTTCCGTCATGCGGAACCCATCGTGATGCAATTTTTCGAATGCTCAGGCGTTCCTTCATTATACGAAGCACAGTCGTATGCGCTAATCCGGTTTCGTGGGCGAACTCACGAATCGTATGGCGTCCATCACTGTCCAGTTACGTAGTAACAGCATGCACTTGTTCAGGGACGCTAGAATGACCTACCCGATGCATGTCTGCCACAGTTTGCCGACCTTTGTTGAAGGCTTTTACCCAACGTGCCACTGTTCTGTACGGCAATGTCGATTCCCTGCACGCTTCTTGAAGATCTTCATGACACTGTCGTGCTATACGTCTTCTGGCACATTCAATCTTGATCCAACTCCGTTGTTCCTCTTTCGAAAACATAGTGACACCGTTCCGTCAGACCGCTCGCTCACAAGTGACTGTGTTTCCCTCGATTGTGCTCACGCCGGTGACGTTGGACGGGCGAATGCATTTGCTCGGAGGTAAGGTAGGTATGTCAACAACGTGTGCTATCAGCGACAATAGTAGATTCCATTGCGTAGTGTCTCCACAGCAGTGTTGCCACTATTTAAGTTCCAACCTACGTATTTAAAAATGCTGTAATCATTTTGCACGGAATACGTATTAACTAGTGTTGATGAGATGGATTTTTTATCCTTTTCCTGTGACTATTGTTAACTAAGAATAGCTATTACGAGTGTTACAGTACGTCTTGCCGTACGACTTTCTCTAAAACGCTATAATCTGATTAGTTTAAATATGGTTTACAAACAAAACCAATGTAGTTTAAATTGTTCGGCATTATTTCATTGTGAAATATATTGTAGCTTTGTAGGAAGAATGAACAGTCGCTCGATCATGTTGCTTGCGTGCCTCATCGTTACAAACAGTCGGTCGTAAGCGCAACCATGTCGGAAGTGTGTCTAAGGAGAAGTCAGAATAACATAGGGTCCTGAAGAGCTCGATAATTACTGGGACAGCAGTGTGGACGTCTGATTGGACCTGTAGTATTAGCCAACGTGGCCTTTCTATGATGGGACTGACACTGATGTAATCAACGGGGAACTATAGCCGTTCTATATCCCGAGAAGAACATGCGCCATTCAGACGTGTGGGTGGAGACTACTATGGGGGCTGTCGGGGGAAGAAAAAAGGAACAGATGTTCGGCTGATACGAGTTTGGAATCTTAAATCACCCAGTTGTGTAGGTAGGTTAGAGAACTCCAAAAGAGAAATAAATAACTTGAAGTAATAAATAGTAGAAAAGAGTGCAGAGCAGTGCAAGAGAAGCAGAATAACTGGTGGCGCTAGTGTAGGGGTATCCTTAGTAATACAGGAGTAGGTCTAATAACGAACAAGGCAACATAAATGTGGGCGAAGTATTACAACGAGAGAGATAGATACAAAGCCACATCCCATCTCAGCAGTACAATGATGCATTCGTAATAGAACAGCAGATGAATATGTAGAGCAAAAATATGAGACAAAACAGATTAATTGTGATGGTGAATTGGGATTCATTAGTGGGAAAAGGAAGAGAGGTGAAATTGATATAACAGATTTCAGAGCAATTATGTAGTGGAGATACCTTTGCAGTTCTTAAATATTCCTTAATCTTCTTGGTGGGTCTGAAGGTTGTTTCGATCCCATACCTGGCCAGAACTTTCCCGATACGGTCCGTGACTTTATTAATGAACGGTAGGAAAAGTTTTCCAGTAGGTGACCGTTGTTGTTCTTGACTTCTGGCTCCTCTTCTTCTTTGATGGAGGACTCGATCAATTTCCTTGCTGGTATATCCGTTTTTCATTAAGGCTGATCGTAAGTGATTTAATCCATCTTGCAAGTAAGCCGGGTCTCAGATTTTGTTGGCTGTGTCCACCAAGTTTTTCGAAAAAGAGGTTTCATGAAAACCGACCAAGAAGATTAAGGAATATTTAAGAACTGCAAAAGACGCTCGACACCCCCAGCAACACGTGGGGTATACAAAATTCCATGTAGTTGTGGACAAGTATATATTGGAACAACGAGAAGAAGTTTAAACACACGCTTAACCGAATATAAAAGAAACTGTCGCTTAGGACACGTCGAAAAATCGGGCGTAGCTGAGCATGTTCTTCGAGATGGGAACCAAGAAATTAAATTTAATGAGACAAGCGTTCTAGCACGAACATCCCATTATCATGCACGCATGTATAGAGAAGGAATAGAGATTCACAAACACCATAATAACATTAACAGAACATAGGAAGTTTTAGAGATGGGCAAAATATTGATGTGTACGTTGCGCCAGCAGAATGAAAATCGATTACTCTTAATCGAGAATGATGACGCCTTCCAAAGATAGGCATACCGTCGGCATCACGTGACGAATGGTGGTGCCCTCTATGCGCTCTATAAATGGAAGAGTACATGGAACCTCAGTGGCAGTAGCCGGACGACCTCAGAAGATGTCTCCCGCAGATGGAGACGAAACGTTAGGTGGAAATTTTATACATCGATCACGGCCTCTCAGTCCGGAAGTTTCGGCTGAAGACAACACCGGCCGTGAAAGCCTACATTGTATGATTCGGCATAGTTGTTCTGTAATATAGATTGTTGAAGTCTTCAGTTCACCCCAGTTTCGCTTGCGCAAATCTCTTCAGTTCCCAATAACTGCTGCAACCTATATGTATTTGCACATACATATTGTACTCAAGCCTTGGTCTGCGCTACAGTTTTTACCTCCTAACACTTCTCTTCGCAAGCGAATTTAAGTTTCGTTCATGCCAGAGAACGTCTTTTATCAACTTATGTCCTCTTCCTGTCATGTCATACATTCTTCTTCCGTATTCGATATAGTGTCTCTTCATTAGTTATCCAGTATACCCATCAACTCTTCAACATTTTCTTGTAGTACGGTATTTCATACGGTGTACGTTTCGATGTTGTACGAGGTTGCACTCCCCACAAGTACTTTCAGAAAATACATCATAAACGATTTTTATTAGAAACTAACATATTTCTGTTGTTCATATTTAATCATAAAAAATCTGTTTTATAAAGAAACTTCATTCTAGTAAATTTATGTTCTCCTTGGCTCTCACTGATCAGTATTCTGACGTATGAACTGTTATTCCATCCTAGAAACATGAATAGGTAACAAGGAATCAGATGTCAACAATTGTCCAAAAGTATCTAGTCTACACCGACACCGTGTTCCTGAAACAAATTTTGTTACACTTTCTTACTACGATATTCGTCTAAACATATTTTCAAATGCACTGACATGAAGTAAGATTGTTATCTGGATATGTTAACGTGCGGTACGCCAGAAAATAAATAATGTTTGTATCTCATAACTGATGTAGTGCTGTTCTACTAATTCAGCCAGCAAGCCTACTGGAAAATCATGGAGTTTAAAGTTCGCCGTACAGTACAGCGAGGCAACGGCCTTGCCGCAGTGGATACAACGGTTCCCGTCACATCACCGAAGTTAAGCGCTGTCGGACGTGGCCGGCACTTGGATGGGTGACCATCCGGGCCGCCATGAGCTGTTGCCATTTCTCGGGGTGCACTCAGCCTCGTAATGGCAACTGAGGAGCTACTAGACCGAATAGTAGCGGCTCCGGTCAAAGAAAACCGTCATAACGACGGGGAGAGCGGTGTGCTGACCACATGCCCTTCCTATCCGCATCCTCATCTGAGGATGACACGGCGGTCGGATGGTCCCGATGGGCCACTTGTGGCCTGAAGACTGAGTGCTGTAGAGTACAGCGCCATATAAAAGTGTGCTATGAGTTCACGTAACTCAGGTGCACTTGATTCTCGTCATAAATATGTTGCGAAGTGCCTCAAGTAGACTCCGGCGAAACATAGTAACATACTGACGTTGTTTTGTGCCAAATTAGCTAAAGAATCGACGTTTTGTTTGCACTATCTCGGACACGTACAGCACTTTCTAAAAATATGGTTTCAAGTTTAGTCTTTTGCATAGAATTTTGCAACAGTGGTGTTGTACAAGACTGGGACACCATCTGACCTGGCCCAAACTGACCCTATACATGCAATCTTGACGATTTGTAGCTGGACAAGGAAGAATCTCTGGACGTGGCCCAATACTGGGCTGGAAGGTTACGAATGGTTTCTGGACACGAGCAAGTAAAGTATGTCTGTTCTTCAAAAGGTTTGCTGCGATAGTCTACATTTTATATCATCTTTATTTCTACCGTTGTCAGTTACTTTGTTTTTCAAATAGCAACAATCGTCTGATTTCCTAAGTTAACTCCCTCAACGTCACTGGTTTAACTAGATTACAACAGAGTTGCATGTCATCAGGAAATATAACGTCCGAAGTATCCCTTCGGTTCCATCTGTGGCGCAGTACCAACGTGCCAAGGCTGTATTGGCTAATGTTACAGGTCCAGGCGGATCAATCTTCCCGACCGTGGGTCCTGCATCTGCTGAAAAGGCTGCTGCCCTTTTCAGGACCGATATGTCAGTCTAGAAACAATTTTTTTTCCAATCATATGTATTGAGAACTAGCGGCTGATCATGGCTGATATTTTGTGAAAACATTACTGGATTTTATTTATTTACTTATTTATTAAGTTCAGGCGCAGGCTATATTTGTTCTTACACAAATTGTTACTGTCAACAGCGTTTTTTTCACCATACATCGGAAATTAATGATATAGTTTGCATTCTTACACCAAAAACAATACTACTTCGGATCAGCATGGCTACTGATGAGCTCCAAGGTACCTAACTCCGTGTGCCACCCGACTGTCCGTCGAAAATAGTTCCACTTGGTTTAATTCCTGGCGTATCAGAGACGCCGGCGCTATAAGTACAGTAGCAGCTTGAATTAGCAACTGTAGCCGCGCGGGGTAGCCGCGCCGCCTCACGCGTCTTGTCACGGTTCGTGCGGCCCTTCCCGTCGGAGGTTCGAGTCCTCCCTCGAACATGGGTGGGTGTGTTGTCCTTAGCATAAGTTAGGTTAAGTTAGATCAATTAGCGTGTAAGCCTGGGGACCGATGACCTCAGCAGTTTGGTCCCGTAGTCCTTACGACAAATTTTCAACATTTTGTATTATGATCTATTTGCTTCCTTACCACAATTACGCTGATTTCTGTGAAAAAACCTTACCATCAGTGAAGAAACTTCTAACACCAATAACCAAAACGTACAACAAAAAGAATATTGTAACGCAACGCACCTCTGATGGCAGAGTACTATAGTGCGGCAGCCGTCGGTGAGGGAACGCTTGATCTTCCACTGCATCCAGTGAACCCTACGCGAAGTGCATATAGGCCAATTCTTCAGCAGTAAACCTATCCATGGTATTAGCCGACCACGATATTATTGTACCTAAGAGCGAGGGCACTTCGGTCGGCTTATCAAGAGTTTTTGTAGTGATATTTCACGAGGACACGCTGAAACAGTTGCTGGTAAATGCTGTCTGGAAATCATTCACAGTGCGATGCGTTTTACCTTGATCACTGCTGTACTCGTCTACTGCAACGTCACCGCGTGTTTCCGATAACGGCCCCGGGCGCCTGGTGCAGTAACGTCGTGGTAGGGCAGTACTGCTGTATGTCGCTGTTACCGAACAACTGAAACTTCAGAAAACAAAACCCTACACAGAACGGAGGCATACTGAAGCAGCGAGCTAAAGAAGGCAGTGCTTGTTGTCAACAGCAGGTACCGTGAGCGAACTGAATCAGGACATACGGCGCCAACCGTCGACTGTTCTGCACTATTTTCAGCGTAATACAGAAACAAAGCTAACTGGAGCAAGGAGCCAAACAAAATGCAATAAAGCAGGGTTTTTCGTAGGAGCGAGACTTACAAAACGTGAAAAGGGCAGGCAGTTTTCTGACGGCAAGGACGCGAAACTTAAATATGTTGCTTATTTGTGTTTTTCCAGAGAAAGAAACACAAGCGCATTATGTATTTCGACATAACTGTCATAAAAAAGTGTGACTGAATTAAATGTAAGAAATTTGACGGTCGTCAAGCCACAGTCACTAAAAGAATGAAATCTTAAAGGTTACATTACTAGTTTCGACACACTGAATCGTCATTTTCAAAATTAATCACAAACCTGGGAAACTGCATTAATAACTGGGACCACACTTCTTTCACGCATTACGAAAAATACACTAAAACCAGTAAACTGAAGCAGGGCAGCAGAACTGGGTCGCAAGGCCGGCCGCGGTGGCCGAGCGGTTCTAGGTGCTCCAGTCCGGAACCGCGCGACTGCTACGGTCGCAGGTACGAATCCTGCCTCGGGCATGGATGTGCGTGATGCCCTTAGGTTAGTTAGGTTTAAGTAGTTCTAAGCTCTAGGGGACTGATGACCTCAGATGTAAGTCCCATAGTGCTCAGAGCCATTTGAACATTTTCTTTTTTTTTTCGCAAGACGTCATGACAATTTTTGATTGATCAATCATTTCCACCTTAATGCAGTGTAGATGAAAGTGTACACGAAGTCTAGATAAAGACGTAATATACTCTAGCATTCCGTCCTGCAACGATGCAGCAGTCATGCACATCCTCAACCTATAACGCTATAGGAGGTACGTGCTACCTGTTTGCTAATAACCGAACTTCTAGTCCTGTCACAGGAAAGCCAAGTACAACGCTACCGCGCAATGTAAAATGTAACCTTAACATGTAGTAAGCGTTACCCTCTGGGAGGAATTTTGTAAAGTTTGACCGTGCATTAACGTAACGGATAGAGGGTATCGAACGTGAACTTCGTGTGCTGGTAACTAGTACAATTAGTCTTCAATTATAATTTAGAAAATAATGAAAATAGTGAAAATTTACGTAAATGAAACAAAAAACGCCTAATTAGGCAAATAATGTGCAAACCTTATTCTCAATGGATTTCTATATATGCTTTTGCAAAAGGAACTTTCATAACTTCTTTCGCAGTAAAATGCAATGAACACCTACAACAACCACACGAAGTACACAGTGGGTAGCAGTAGTTATCAACAGCATAGGTTAGCAATCGCAGAAATGTAAAAGAAACTTTACCTCTCTGAGCTACAATCATCACTTGAACCTGTGACTAATGCAGCACAAAATTTATTCTCAAAGACAACACAAGACTAAGTGGCAACTAACAAGAGTCCAAGTTTGACTAACGCAAATATACACATCACAAATGCAATACTATGACACTGAAATAACACTTTTCATATTCATTCTACTGTGGTAACGTTTCAGATTCATGGGCAATAACCTGAATCAAATTAATTTTCTACTGCTAGTAAAGATTAAAGTGGGGGCCCTTAGACTGTTCCTTCCTTTATCATCAAGTATACACACCTTACAGAAGCACTTTTCATTATGATAATACTAATTTCCAATCCCACTTGATATTAATTATTTTGCAATGCCTTATAACCATTTGCACTGACAATATTCTTAATTAACTTCAAAATTATTTCACATTAGAGTTAAATCTGATATAGGATCAAAATTAAGTGCCTTTTAATACCACTTGTAAAGCAAGTGACTTTAACGAACCACATTTATACTCTTTAGTACTAAAACTTTGGCACTTTGAAAACAAAAACAATTCATAGCAAACTAAAGATTTTCATCAGTTCAATATTATGTGCCTCTTTTACTGCTTGTGAAAGTAGTTTTAATTAGCAACATTTATGCACTTTAGCAATGAAAATTAGGCACATTTAAATTAAAAAAAGAAAAACAAATTATTAGTTCTCCACAAACAGGATACTCGATCTTTAGCACTTTTAGGGTAGGACCCTACTTGGTATCATGAAGTGGATAATTTCAATGGTCAAAACACAAATTTTGCAACACTTGAATTATTATTGCAAAAACACACACAAGCACACTGGTTCATACCGACATACATGTCTGTTTTCCAAATTTGTTGAAGCAGTTGCGCAATATCGGTGGAAACCACGTGGTGGCTGTCAGATCTCCTTCTGGTGGTTTTAAGCTCTGTTTAATTCTTCTTGGCGGCGAGTTAATCATTTTTATAGCAATTCCAAATACGAGAGCACCCTTTTTACAGCCGGAATCACATCCGAGGCCGTTCCATTATAGATTTGCTTTCAGAACGTCTCACTTGACACCTGCGGTGTTGACTATGCGACTGCTGGCCACTGACCGCCTACCGTGCTCTCTCTCTCTTCTCTCTTGCCGCCCAGATTAACCGCCACTTCCACCTTTTCTTGTGAGCCAAGCCCCTTCCGTGGTGGAGGGGGTCCCTACAGCTTTTAAGTCACATCATATAATTTCCCTAAGTATGAACCGCCGGCCGGAATGGCCGAGCGGGTCTAGGCGCTTCAGCCGGAACCGCGTGACCGCTACTGTCGCAGGTTCGAATCCTGCCTCGGACATGGATTGTGTGATGTTAGTTAGGTTAGTTAGGTTTAAGTAGTTCTACGTTCTAGGGGACTGATGACGTCACATGTTACGTCCCATAGTGCTCAGAGCCATTTGAACCATTTGAAGTATGAACCAGTTATTTATATACAATTTTGTTTTTCCAGACACACATATTTTATAAAAATGTTCAAATGTATATGAAATCTTATGGGACTTAACTGCAAAGGTCATCAGTCCCTAAGCTTACACACTACTTAACCAAAATTATCCGAAGGACGAACAGACACAGCAATGCCCGAGGGAGTACTTGAACCTGCGCCAGGACCAGCCGCACAGTCCATGACTGCAGCGCAGTAGACCGCTCGGCGAATCCCGTGCGGCTACATATTTTATAAAATTCCATTATTTAAGCACACTTAAATTAAACAAATCATACATCACGAATTTCCATTCCTCTCCAACAATTCAAAGATGTTAACTCATACAGAATACACACTTCATAATAAATTTACTCACAATCGATAATTATGTTACAAACCGTCCTAAGAGAGTGTAAATAATGAATAGCTGGTTTTAGCGTATGATCACAGTGGACGGACTGTAACAGCTTGCAGAAAGAAGTTACCTTACAGTGCAGCTTAATGACAACTGAAGCGATGTCATGCTTGCCGATTTGTCTTCTGTTATCTCCAAATGGAAGTCCTTCGTCTTTATGAGATTTCATTGGCAGAACACAGTACGATTGCTTGCTGTGTTCTAGAGTGTGTTTTGGGCTTGCTGCACGTCGTAAGATAACGATGTGTGAGCCTTTGTTTGCAAAATGATGGTTGCATCACTGAAGGACGTGATAGAAGAGTATACAGACTCAAGCACGAAAGAAACTGGTGTAGTCATGCGTATTCAAATATAGAGATAAGTAAACAGGCAGAATACGGCGCTACGGTTGGCAACGCATATATAAGACAACACGTGCCTGGCGCAGTTGTTATATCGCTTACTGGTGCTACAATGGCAGTTCCTGCTACAATGCCAGGTTATCAAGATTTAAAAGTAAGTTTGAAATTGTAGTCGGCGCCCGAGCGATGGGACACAACATCTCCGAGATAGCGATAAAATGACTTGTGAATTGCTCAACGTGACAGAAATGCAACCCTTCAACAAATTGCTGCAGATTTCAACGTTGGGGCATCAACAAATGACAGCGTGCGAACCATTCAACGAAGCATCCTGTGCCTTTGATGACTGCATGACACAAAGCTTTGCCCCTCGCCTGGGCCCGTCAACACCGACGTTGAACTGATGATGACTGCGTCTTCTGAGTTTAAACACTTCCGCTGGCCACCAAACTCCCCAGATATGAACATTATTGAGCACATCTGGGATGCCTTACAACGTACTGTTCAGAAGAGATCTCCAGTAACTCGTACTCCTACGGATTTATGGACGTCCCTGCAGGATTCATGGTAACAGTTCCCTCGAGCACCAGTACAGACATTATGCGAGTTCATGCCACATCGTGTTGCAGCAATTCTGCGTGCTCTCGAGGACTCTATACGATATTAGGCAGGTGCACAGTTTCTTTGGCTCTTCAGTGTCATATCTTTCATCCCGATGCAGTTTTCATCTACATCGCACTAAGGTGTGAAATGACTGATCAACCAAAAACTGTCACTACGTCTTGTGACCCGGTTCTGCTGCCTTTGCTTCAGTTCACTGGTTTAAGTGTATTTTTCGTAATATGTGAATTTTTAATGCAGTTTTCAAGGTTTGTGATTAACTTTTAAAATGACGACTCAGTGCGACAAATCTAGTAATGTAACCTTTTGAAAATTTTATTGTTTTAGTGACTGTGGCTTGACGACCGTTGTGGTGTGAAATAAACTTTTTAGGAGCGCATTAACTGTTCAGTCCACGCATTGTGTGTGGGAAGTGTGCTCAAAGAAAGTATTGTTACTTTAAAGTGTTAACATACTCAACAATGTTGATGGATTTCGTGGGTGAAGAGGAAACCCTTGGGTTTGCTGATAGCTGAACATGTATTGGAGGGTGCAGAAAGAGGATTCCTTCCTCCAGACCCAGGCGAAGCGCAGAGAAACAGTAGTATGTTTCTGATACTACGCCAATTAAAAGTTCATTTTCTTCGGCACTGAAACGCATTTATAGATTTTTGAGCCCAGTTTCCCTAAGCGAAAAGTTTGTGCGGTGTAGTACATAATGCGCCTGACCTACTGCGTCGTCCACTCAAGACTGACAAAACAGTGAAGGTGTTTCCCGACAGAGCGCAATGGGTACTGCGGCAACGCTTTACGTCCGGCGTGACAGGCAAGCAGTTTCTAGATGAATCTAAAGCATTGAAGCCCGGGTTCTAGTCAATCAGAACCGAAGGCAGTGGAAGGTCATCCGCAATCACCACAGATCGCAGAGAACAGAAGAAATAGGTGTCGCACGGTCGGCTGCAAACAATGAAAGAGTTAGCTACTGGGATAGGCTAAGATTTCTAGAATCTCTCGAAGACGGACACTTTTTTGAAATCTTATAGAACACTGGAAATACGGCAAATTTCTCTAATGTGCGAAATCCAATAATGGACTGTGCAGCAACACTGACAATAACTGACCGGAAATAACTGATAAGTGTGAACCAGTTTCCCCCGAATCTCACCAAACATCGGAACGAACATACCAACGTCTTCCTATCAAAAAGGGGAAGGAAAGCGATGCCCTTCGAAAATATTTAAATGAGAAAAAAGAAGATTAACTCCAGTTAAAACGCTGTCAGCAAATGCTGTCGAAATTAGAACGATAAGAGGATAAAATAGACATGTTCTTCAAAACCATGGCTACGAGTGTGAAAACTATTTCTCCCAAATCCCATTACGCAGACCAAGATTGCAATTTCCCGAATCGTCACAGTGGTGAAAGTATTAAACCAACAGCGTCATTGCGATTCTGGCTCACCAACAGTGGGTTACAATGACAGTTATTCGCCCTCGCAGCACTTTTCAGCACTGTTCTCCAGGTCCACCACTGATATGTCTACAGCACCTCTTAGTGCAGTTTTTCAAACAAACGATATGTCACTCATGCATTCGGTTTTTCACTAAATGACCCAACTGATGAGCAGTAGTAATACAACAAATAATACAGAACAAGACAGTGTGTTGTGTAAAGATCAATCCTTTATATGCTATATAAACCGCACAGTAATCTACCAAAATCAAAATTTAAAAAAAAGTGATCAAAAAGCTTTCGTTCGAAGGCCGCACGGTCCGCAATCGGTATGTCAATCAGACAAAATCGCTCTGAGCATTGATTCAATCATCCGACTGCAGCACCAGATTGAAGATACCCGTTTGACGAAACACCTGTAAGTAGGCTGTTTAGGTTTTTTTTATTGGTAACGCCACCTCTGTATAGAAAATCACTGGCTGTGCGGTGTGCAGTCTGTGGCTGCTTTGCATTGTTGTAATACTCGCCATTGTAGTGTTAGGCAGCTGGCTGTGAACAGCGCATAGCGTTGGGCAGTTGGAGGTGAGCCGCCAGCAGTGGTGGATGTGGGGAGAGAGATGGCGGAGTTTTGTAATCTGTCATGAACTGCTATATATATGATGATATCAAGGTAAATACATTGTTTGTTCTCTATTAATATCTTTTACTTGCTAACTATCCTTATCAGTAGTTAGTGCCTTCCATAGTTTGAATCTTTTATTTAGGTGGCAGTAGTGGCGCTCGCTGTATTGCAGTAGTGGGAGTAACCAAGATTTTTGTGAGGTAAGTGATTTGTGAGACGTATAGGTTAATGTTAGTCAGGGCCATTCTCTTGTAGAGATTATTGAAAGTCAGATTGCGTTGCGCTAAAAAAATATTGTGTGTCAGTTTAAGCACAGTCGTGTAAAATTATTAAAAGGGGATGTTTCATATGTCGACCCTTAGCCGAGGATACCTCACTGGAATCTTCTGATTTTTTCTGGTAGTTTGTATAATTAGTGTAGATTTTGTTTATTGCTAGCGCGTAATTGTAGAGAGCACCTCCTTTGTAGTTGTAGTTTTTCATTGTTGTACAGTAAAACAGTTGTGGCATGCATGTAGATTTGCACCAAGTATTTCGCAGCTGCAGTTAACAAGATATTATTTTCGGTGCTATGTTAATGTGTTCTCTTGTTTTTGCTCTTCAAATTGTGCTTTTCTGTGTTATCGTGTGAAATATTTTGACAATAATGGCGTGTGAAAAACGTAACACTAGGCTCCAAAGTAAATTGAGAAATGACAGCGAAGACGAAAGCAGTATGTTAGCGCCGCAGAGTAATGATTTAACTAATGTTAAAAGTAGTAATTTGGTAATTGCGCATAGGGAAATGGAGCGGGTTTCAAACAATGGTGTAGACAGCGAAACAATTAGAGAACAGGGAAGCATTATCGATCGATCGGTCGGCAATAGCTCGGCTCAGGAATCCGAAATGACACGAGACGATCTCACAAATACTGTAGATTCAGGTTTTGGATCCTCACCGTTTTCTCAAATAAGTCAAGACACATTTTCTGCTTGTCAAAATGTGAATGTTGCCGGTGCAAATGCACTGCCGAAAAGCGTAGAGGAACAGATTCCAGACACTAATACATTATTATTGCAATTAATGCAACAAATGGAACAAAATCAGAGACAAATTGAACAAAACCAGAGACAAACACAGCAAAAGCTTGAAAAATTAGACATAATGGAACAAAATCTTCAAAAGTTAGACACAGTGGAACAAAATCTTAAAAAGTTAGACACCACACTTGAACAAACACGTGAGGATTTAACTAATGAGTTACATCACATTGAATCGAAATGTCAAAAAGTCTGTAACGACGTAAAAACACAAATTTTTGAGCATTTCCAACCTATTTTTTCGCGTCATGAAAATGCACTACAGAATCACGAAGCAGCCATAAAAGAACTGCAAACTATTGTTTATGAAAATCATGAGACCTTGCAAGTTAAATTTGACTCAGTTGCATCTACCGATTCAGTTACGCAACTTGCAAAAACTCAGGAAAACGTAAAGGACACAGTAGATACTCTGAAACTTGGTTCAGAAAAACACACTGAGGAAATAAGTACACTATCGGAGAAAGTAGCCGAACTTTCGGATCAGTTTACTAATTTATCTACGAAGGTAGATGATAATCTGAATGACACAAAACCGGTAGTCTTTAATGACACAGAAGAGTGCGAACAAATTAGGAAATTCAATCAAAATCAAATCAATATACAGTACAAAAGAGAAATCCGGGAAGTACAAGATCAGTTGGCACAAGTAATACAAAAATTACAAATTTCAGAGGACACTCTCGCTCCAACACGGGAAGAGGGACTTAGAAATACGGAAAAGACGCAAAATAATAACACAGGGCATTTCGGAAGTTATGAAAGAAACTGGCAATGTGCACCGAATTTTGAGACGAAACGGCCGACACGACCTAACAATGACCGATATGCGACTCGCCGACATGATGATTTTGACTATAAGCTGTTCATTACTACACGTAAATTTAAAACATTTAAGAATTCTGCCAACGACATTCATCCACAAGCATGGCTCCATCAATTCTCTCATTGTTTTCCTCCCAACTGGTCGTTAGAACACAGATTAGAATTTATGTGTGGCTACTTAGAGAATGAACCAGCTGTAAGAATGCGATCGGTCATTCACGATTGCCACAGTGAAGGAGAATTTTACCATGCCTTCCTCTCAGCATATTGGTCTCAAGCCACACAAGACCGAGTAAAACATGGCATCATAATGATGAAACATTTCGAACAATCTGAATTCTCCAGTCTTGTGAAATATTTTGAAGACATGTTGCACAAAAATCAGTACCTGTCAAACCCATACAGCCCCTCAGAACTCATCCGCATTTGCTTAATCAAATTACCTGAACATTTAAGACATATTATTTTGGCAGGACGTTGCAAAGACGACATTGAAGCTTTTCAGGGACTGTTACAAGAACTAGAAATTGACACTGACAGTCGCCGGATGCGAAAACAGGAAAACAATCACTACAGGTCACATACGTCACAATTCCGTGACGACAGAAACAAGAACTGGACACGACAAGGCTATTCTCACAACACAAATCGTGACCAAAACAGACACCACCCGTATGACAACCGTTGGCAGAGTAGTAATAGTTACAGAGAAAGATCGCATTTCCGTAGTAATGACTATCACAGAGACAATCAGAGAAACAGACAATATGGGAACCAAAACAATTATTATCAAGGGAGGCAGAATAACTTCAGACGCAACAGTTCGGCGCACAGTTACGATTCAGGGAGAAATTCTCCACCACGTGACGGACAAGGAAGAAACTACGGAACCTATCGACATGACGACAGACGATATATTCGTAACGACAGACCTGAATTGCATCAGAACTGGCGGGATTTAAACAGAGCTGGGCCCTCTCGTCACGGTGAATTTGTAGAAGTTCGGTCTCCTAATCCCAATAACGACGCGCACCAACAAAGGGACAGACAATGACTCGCACCGCAGGGAGCCGCGTGCGCCGGCTGGCTCCGAGAAAAATAACACAGACGCTAACCTTGAGAAAAGATTTAGCATTCCTTACCGACGTATAAAATATGACAATTGCTTTTCAGTTGAAAGTCTGCGTACTATGAAGAGTAAAGGATTGCACCACCCTTCACATGTAAAACCGTTTATTGAGAGATGATCTGCTTTTTAACTTTGTCTTTGCCATAAAATTTTTCACTTCACATTTCTAGTATGCTTTGCCAGACTTACAATCTGTTAACATGCAACAATGTTTGAAGTTAAATATCCAGTCAAGAACCAAGAGAACTTATTTAAACAGAAATTACGAATGCATTGTTATTGTGAACAGACGACACAGTGTTGTTATTTCTAGATTCTTGCTTGTTAGCTGCACGATTACGTAACGACTATCAGGCTTACATACTTAGGACACATACTGGTACTGCTAATGAGATTTTAATGCAACATCTTGGTTTACTTGCAAATACATTATGGATTCAAGGTGCTTTCTGAGAGATACCAGGTGACACAGTGGTTAGTTTATTTGACAGCTACACGACTATATCACGACACTACTAATGTGTGACACAATTCACCTTGTTGCTTTTGCGGTGTATCTGTTTTACATCTGCACAGTTTTCTGAATTCTTTTGGAAAGAAAAACATGTTTTATTAGTAACTTTTGTGGTATAGCTACAATGAGACAGCCTTTTTCGTGGCACAACAATACGTTACAGTACAGTACTTTCTTCATCACAATAATAAGCGTAATAACTACGATATCTATAAGCAAAGCATTTCACTTTTGTTTATCATCAGGTAAGTACATTGACTTCTGTAGAACTGAGCTTTCGGAGGACGATAATTACGACACTTCCACAGAATTATCTTACAACATGACGCACAGTTTAGCGCTACAGGACACGTATTTGAGTGATTAATTTTGTACTTAAAACATTTATTTTTAAAGATTTTTGAATTACAAAGAAAGTTTTCCGAGATATATTTCATTCCATTGCTGTAATCTGTAACACCTGAGGGTATAATTACATTAATCCTCAGGTGGGTACACACTTACTTTGTGTACCATGTGTGTGGCAACCACAAGGAACCCTAGCTAATATGGTATTTGCTTATGCAACTTTACACATCGGTACCATATTTCTCTAACACACAAATTACACAGCTATCTGATCATGTAACTGAGAGATAACATTTTTTTTACTACATTAGTGACAGATGTTTACGTAATTACACAGTTTAATAACTTCACACGTATGAAATTGCATTTTGTCAGTACTTTGTGAACTGTTCATATTTTTTTGGAACCATTGTGATACTATGAGAACTTTGAATGATGTATTTGGTATGGGATCATGATTTTTGAAGTGCGTTTGAGGCGGATGACACTTTTGACATGAGCAGAAAATTTTTTTAGGTTTGAAATTATTCCAGGAAGCTACGACGATTTTGAGATTTGGCTGAGGTTTTATGATGTTATGATGACGATGTGTATTATGCTGCTGAGGTATGTTTATGGTCAAGAAGCTGATGCTATATGAGGAATTTGATTATGCTAGGTATTTCATATGATGAATTATTAAAGAAGTGTCGACGAATATATATATATGTGTGATAAGGTAAGGAGTAATGAGTAGCGGTTAGGAACTCTGCCTTGTGAAGACGTATGTTGGAAACCGAGAATCGTACTTTTAGAATTATGAAATGTGTGTAAATGCGTGAATGTATCACAATGCCGCCGAAAATTTTTTTGGACACTGTTATATCAATAAGATTTTGTTTCTACAGATTTGCAACGCTAATTCTTGACCTCTGAAATTTTTATATGAGACTGTCGCTGTAGCGAAAACTGCTGTCGTAAATATTTCGTTAAGAAAGGTAAGTGACCTTGATGTAATGCGTTGTGGCACGCAGCTGGGCCAGCCGCCCGGAGAAAAAGCCATTAGGTGGGGAAAAGTAGAAAGCATCGCAAATGCGACACGCTCATTACTTGGAAACATATCGTACTTTCTGATATTTACTGAAATGCCTAATGAAATGACAAGAAATAGTTTGTCTACACACCTGATTATGACTACTGTCTTTCTAGATGAGATATTTTTTTACTACTTATGAAATGCCACATGGCTATTGAACGATGTTTTTATGCTTTACTTTGTACATAGTTGCTTATTTCATTTGATATCTGGTTTCCAGCTGTCTTGTAGCATTGGTTTCATAAAATAAAATTAAATGCATTTGCTAATGTGAACACTTTCTGTCAACAGATCTATTAAATAATTATTTTATGACCCACATTCTTCGAAAAAGGAGCTCTTGGAATAGAAAGAACAATAAGAAGGGACTAATAACAGGAACTGCATACATAATTTTCTTTTCAACTACTTGGTAATTTTTTTTCGTAGAGTAAGTTTTTGTGATGTATCACTCTAGTGTTAAGATGTGACGTAAGTTTTAAACATGGCCATTTTTACTGTAATATTTTTTCTGCTTGAGCTATGTCATGTTTAGGTATAAGTTGCTGCTGTTTGCCAGGCATAGTGTTATTGAATTTGACTTTGTATTATTCTGTTAAGCCAGTTTTACTAATGATTTATTTTTATTGTTTTCTGCACATTGCCTTAGATTAGTTGTAATATTACAATTGCTTTGCTAATTTCTTAATGCTGCTTGTTTCGCAAATCTGCGTTTTTTTTCATTGCTGTTTATATTAATTGTTTTATGTGATGCTGCATTGCCTAGTCCCTTGGTATATATATCTGAGCTCAGTAGATTTAAGTTAGCTTAAGAGAGGGTAGACTATATAAGAAACTAACTATGATGAATTGGAAGCAATGCATTGACAAGGTATATAAAAAAATATTTGGGCCAAAATGAGTATTGTACAATGAGCCATAATTATTTTGAAAGAAATATGGTTAGAATACAGAAAACAGGTATAGATAGGACTTTTTGGAAATAATGAAGAACGAAGGGAGATCTCTGAGAAGTAAAGAAAGTTTTTTTTGCAAAATACTGCAGTAAAACAAACCCTGTCCTTTCCATTGTGTTATCCCCCTATGTGTTTGTGTACCCTTGTGTATTTGTTTTCTTCCTGTCTCTGTGTAGTTTCATAGAATTTTTTTTCTAATACTATTCACTATGATGAGGAATACTGTTATCCTCAAATATAACTGGTATTAATAATATGTTATTTAACTTGTAAATATGCTTAGATATTATTTATTCTGGTCTGTGTTAATGCTTAGGTGTGAAATTGATGTTTCAAAAGTTATTCTGATCTTTTATGTATGAACGTATGTCAAAATTCCTATAACATTGATGTATATGTTTATTTCTATTCTGTTGTAGAGGCTGCACTACAAATGTTATCTGTATTGTTATGTTCTTGAATGATGTATTTTGTACCTTTGTAATTGTATTCTTATGTTATAAAATTGTAATTGACAGCAGCTCATCAAATTAAGCAACTTGTAAGTTACATTTCACTGCACACGTTTTTGTTGGTCATAGTATATGGACAATATGTGAGAAGTAGGGACTGTTAGTGTTTGTATGTGTGTTAATAATTCAGCAAGGGACTGGATAACAGCATTGCTGGTTCTAAGGACAATTCCAAAAACTTTGTGAGTGCACAAGTGGTGGTTTATGGACTTGCTATATTCTCCGCAAGACTCTTCGATGGTGATTGTGCACCTGCACAGTCACAACGGATGGCTGCTAGCCATCTCTACAAGGACTACAGTGGGTCTGCATCTTTGGTGGCCCACCAATACCATTATCTCTACAGGGACTGCAGTGGGTCTGCACCTCTCGTGGCCCACCAATACCGTAATCTCTACCAGGACTACAGTGGGTCTGCTCTGTGATGACCTACCAAACGATATTCTTCAAAACTTCAATTGACTCCGCTGTGGGTTTGCTCTGTTGTGGCCCATTACCTGCCTGCATGTCAAGAGTCAGCACGGTCTTTCCGTTGGAAGGACAACACTACTTCTTCAAGACTGCATGGGAATCCACTACTTTCGTGTGCATTTTCTTCTACTGCTCAGACTTTGAGAAAAGAAACGGCAGTTTTACGATGAACGATTAGGACTGTCTTTATGGACTGTGAGAAAGTTTAGCTTTTGACCAACATTGTATCAATAAGTGTGTGCATTTGATTTCTTTGTTATTGTAATTACGATTATGAAAAATTTTAACAAATATGTATTGGCCAGTGCCCAAAAAAATTTGTAAAATTTTTTTGTGGGGAGCATGGGGGCTATGTAAGTAGGCTGTTTAGGTTTTTTTTATTGGTAACGCCACCTCTGTATAGAAAATCACTGGCTGTGCGGTGTGCAGTCTGTGGCTGCTTTGCATTGTTGTAATACTCGCCATTGTAGTGTTAGGCAGCTGGCTGTGAACAGCGCATAGCGTTGGGCAGTTGGAGGTGAGCCGCCAGCAGTGGTGGATGTGGGGAGAGAGATGGCGGAGTTTTGTAATCTGTCATGAACTGCTATATATATGATGATATCAAGGTAAATACATTGTTTGTTCTCTATTAATATCTTTTATTTGCTAACTATCCTTATCAGTAGTTAGTGCCTTCCATAGTTTGAATCTTTTATTTAGGTGGCAGTAGTGGCGCTCGCTGTATTGCAGTAGTGGGAGTAACCAAGATTTTTGTGAGGTAAGTGATTTGTGAGACATATAGGTTAATGTTAGTCAGGGCCATTCTCTTGTAGAGATTATCGAAAGTCAGATTGCGTTGCGCTAAAAAAATATTGTGTGTCAGTTTAATCACAGTCGTGTAAAATTGTTCAAAGGGGACGTTTCACACCGTGTCCTGCTGCGTGGGCCGGCCGCGGTGGCCGAGCGGTTCTAGGCGCTTCAGTCCGGAACCTAGCGACTGCTACGGTCGCAGGTTCGAACCCTGCCTCGCGCATAGATGTGTGTGACGTCCTAAGTTTAGTTAGGTTCATGTAGTTCTAAGTTCTAGGGGACTGATGTCCTCAGATGTTAAGTCCCATAGTGCTCAGAGCCATTTTTGAACCTGCTGCGTGAAGCAGTCCGTAACTGCCTGTTGCACATCCTTGTCTGACATGAATCGTCGACCGTTCAAGGTCTTTTCAGGGATCGAAGGCGTGATAATCGCATGGACAGAGATCAGGTGCTCGATGATGATGATACGTGGTTTGTGGGGCGCTCAGCTGCGCGGTTATGTGCCCGTGCAAATTCCCGCTGTTTACACACTCCAGTCTCGTCACTTTCCCGAATGCTGATGAAATGAAGAGGGCAACACCCGACGACCGACCTGGCTGGGAACCGAACCTGGGATGTCGTGATCCAGAGGCAGCAACTCTAGCCACTAAAACACGAGCTGCGGAGTCAGCTGTCTCCCTACTGAGTTCGTGTAACTTCTGCGTTACGATATTTGCGATATGGAAATGCACCAACACTGAACTTGGCGTACTACTCTACAACGGTGGTCTTCAACGGACGTACTATCCCGTACACATTCTTAGTTCTCCGATGGTTGACCACCGGTGTTCGTCCTTCGGCAGCCAACAAAAGAACAACAGCACGTTGGTCCTGTTTGGACGCTTTTGGGAATAACGTCGCCATTGTTCACGTTCCCGCATTAACTCCACGCACGTCGGAAAGACGCGAATGCCCTTTCCTACATGTTGGTACTTATATCACGCAACGTGTCATATAAGCCACAGCAACGCCCTCAAACGGACACATTTTGTTCGACCCTTTTATATAAAACTCACTAGAATCTATGAAAATTGTTTTGTGGTTGTGCGTAGCTGAGGTTTTCGTTACGTGTGTTACAGACTTTTAAAAGCTTGCATTGATTCTCTTGGAAATAATAAAAGATTACGCGAACTATATTCGAATTTGGGCATATTGTAAATTTGGCTCCACTTTGCGTTGGTGACAACGAAAATTTGTGCACGGGCCTTGATTCGAAGCCGAATGTTCCAGTTGACGCAAGCGATCGCTTTGACTGCATCCCCCACCTGAGGACACTCACCTGGACCGACCCAGACTTCGATATGGCGGCGCTTTCGTCTACATTCTATATCGCACAGGTACTGTGAGTCCTGTACAGAAAGACACATGTGATTACAGTCGCAGCCCAGTTGTTAGAGGTAAAATCCTGTATTACAGAGTCTTTGTTGTTCTAATGTGCTTTCGCAACGTCCGTCAGATATGCACGCAATCTGAAAGTACAGGCACTGCAGCGATTGACAGCCATATTCACATCTGCGAATATTGCTAAACTTTGGCTGCACTACGCATTGCTGACAATGAAAATTTGTGCACGGGCCGGCATTCGAAACCGGACCTTCCGCATGGCGCAAGCTGTTGCTCTGATCGCATCGTCGACTCGAGCATGTTCGCGGATCGACACCAACTACGATATGTCACCGCTTTTTTCTACATCCTGTACTCGCACGAATACTGCGATCCCGTACTGGAAGAGACGAGTGACTGAAGTCTAAGCCGGCCGGGGTGGGGGAGCGGTTCTAGGCGCTACAGTCTGGAACCGAGCGATCGCTACGGTCGCAGGTTCGAATCCTGCCTCGGGCATGGATGTGTGTGATGTCCTTAGGTTAATTAGGTTTAAGTAGTTCTGCGTTCTAGGGGACTAATGACCTTAGATGTTAAGTCCCATAGTGCTCAGAGCCATTTGAACCATTTTGAACTAAAGCCTAAGCCCAGTTCAAAACTGGTTCAAATGGTTCTGAGCACTATGGGACTTAACACCTGAGGTCATCAGTCCCCTAGAACTTTTTGTGAGTACTTTACAATGTTCGTCAGGCTTGGCTGCATGCACAGTGCTGCCAAAGTTTAGACGTATTAGCAAATGCGGATTCTCATGTTTCACACGGCTGTTCCTTCAGATATGCAAGCATGTGTGGAGGACGTTGTAAAGTACACTATAACAACACAGGCACTGAAATACAATAATAAAGAAATTATTAGAGACAGCTATAAGAGGCCGGCCGAAGTGGCCGAGCGGTTCTATGCGCTAAAGTCTGGAACCGCGCGACCGCTACCGTCGCAGGTTCGAATCCTGCCTCGGGCACGGGTGTGTGTGATGTCCTTAGCTTAGTTAGGTTTAAGTAGTTCTACGTTCTAGGGGACTGATGACCACAGCAGTTAAGTCCCATAGTGCTCAGAGCCATTTCAACCATTTTTTGAACAGCTATAAGAAAACTATCACACCATGCACTTCCCAAACTGCAAATGTGGACAGACTAGTTGATGCCCTTGTAGTTCCTTTTCCTTGGTAAACACAAATGCGCTACGTATTTAAATTTTTCGACGCAAAACGCTCTATCCTGCTTGTGCGGGGTAGAACTCCCGCTCACAGGAAGACCCGGCTTTGGTACAACATTTCGCACACAAACTTTACGCGATTTGCAGCAGCTGCTTCACTGGTACACAGCGTACGACACATCAGAGTCGTCCAGAACAAGTTCGCCTGTCACACCTAACGTAAAGCGATGGCGCATTATGCACTGCGCTTTGACGGCAAACACCTTCACTGTTTCGTCACTGTCGAGAGATCGACGCACTGCGTCGGGCGCATTATGAATTAAGAGGCTCGAGATTCCTGCTCTGAGGGAAACGTGGCTTAACTTGGTAACGAGCCGCCAGCGACGCTGGGTCCACTACATCAGAACGCTCAGAATGAATCCCTGGAAAACCTCCGAAAGGTTGACGGTGGAGTTCTGGTTCGTCCTGTATAGAGCACCTGCAACATTAAAACACCAGACAACTTTTTTCTGTTTTCTTTTACACTACTGGACTTTAAAATTGCTACACCAAGAAGAAATGCAGATACCCGTTTGCGTATTCATTGGACAAGTACAGTATACTAGAGCTGACATGTGATTACATTTTCACGCAATTTGGGTGCACAGATCCTGAGAAATTAGTACCCAGAACAACCACCTCTGGCCGTAATAACGGCCTGAATACACCTATGCATTGAGTCAAAAAGAACTTGGATGTTATGTACAGGTAGAGCTGCCCATGCAGCTTCAACACTATACCACAGTTCATCAAGAGCAGTGACTGACGTATTGTGACGAGCCAGTTGTTCGGCCACCATTGACCAGACGTTTTCAATTGTTGATGGAATTGGAGAATGTGCTGGCCAGGGCAGCAGTTGAACATTTTCTGTATCCAGAAAGGCCAGTACAGGACTTGCAACATCCGGTCGTGCATTATCCTGCTAAAAAATGGCTCTGAGCACTATGGGACTTAACATCTGAGGTCATCAGTCCCCTAGAACTTAGAACTACTTAAACCTAACTAACCTAAGGACGTCACACACATCCATGCCCGAGGCAGGATTCGAACCTGCGACCGTTGCGGTCGCGCGGGACCAGACTGAAGCGCATAGAACCGCTCGGCCACACTGGCCGGCTATCCTGCTGAAATGGAGGGTTTCGCAGGGATCGAATGAAGGGTAGAGCCACGGGTCGTAACACATCTGAAATGTAACGTCCACTGTTCATAGTGCCGTCAATGCGAGCCGGCCGCGGTGGTCTCGCGGTTCTAGGCGCGCAGTCCGGAACCGTGAGACTGCTACTGTCGCAGGTTCGAATCCTGCCTCGGGCATGGATGTGTGTGATGTCCTTAGGTTAGTTAGGTTTAAGTAGTTCTAAGTTCTAGGGGACTTATGACCACAGCAGTTGAGTCCCATAGTGCTCAGAGCCAGAGCCGTCAATGCGAACAAGAGGTGACCGAGACGTGTAACCAATGGCATCCCATACCATCGCCGGATGATACGCCAGTATGGCGATGACGAGTACACGCTTGCAATGTGCGTTCACCGCGATGTCGCCAAACACGGATGCGACCATCGTGATGCTGTAAACAGAACCTGGATTCATCCGGAAAAATGACGTTTCGCGATTCGTGCGCCCAGGTTCGTCGTTGAGTACACCATCGCAGGCGCTCCTGTCTGTGATGCAGCGCCAAGGGTAACCGCAGCCATGGTCTCCGAGCTGATAGTCCATGCTGCTGCAAACGTCCTGGAATTGTTCGTGCAGATGATTGTTGTCTTCTAACGTCCCTATTTGTTGACTCAGGGATCGAGACGTGGCTGCACGACCCGTTACAGCGATGCGGATAAGATGCCTGTCATCTCGACTGCTAGTGATACGAGGCCGTTGGGATCTAGCACGGCGTTCCGTATTACCGTCCTGAACCCACTGATTCCATATACTGCTAACAGTCATTGGATCTCGAACAACGCGAGCAGCAATGTCGCGATACGATAAACCGCAATCGCGATAGGCTACAATAAGACCTTTATCGAAGTCGGAAACGTGATGGTATGCATTTCTCCTCGTTACAGGAGGCATCACAAGAACGTTTCACCAGGCAACGCCGGTCAACTGCTGTTTGTGTATGAGAAATCGGTTTGAAACTCTCCTCATGACAGCACGTTCTAGGTGTCACCACCGGCGCCAGCCTTGTGTGAATGCTCTGAACAGCTAATCATTCACATATCACAGCATCTTCTTCCTGTCGGTTAAATTTCCCGTCTGTAGCACGTCACCTTCGTGGTGTAGCAATTTTAATGGCCAGTAATGTATGAATCCAGTCTCTAGTCTTTCTGGACTGATGAGGTTCTGTTGTCCAACAACTTGTTTCCCTCCTCCTATCTGTCTGTAGCAAACACTTCAACGAATGAAATTGTTTTGGGCACATTATTAGGTAGTAGATCGTGAGCTACGAGATATAAAGAACTGGGGAACACGGCCTAACATGCCATAGAAGGACAAACGGGTCCAAAAAAAGTGAAAAGTATCACAGAGAGTGGCCATATTTCTGATGTCCGATTCTTCTGTGCGGCCGCCCAAAGACATTTTCAAGGGTTGGTTGCTACCTCGACCTCGAGACTCGATTACGACAAACCAGTCCCAACGCAACTCAGACTGGTCAGGGAGGAGCCACATCCTGCCTGCCAGCCGCCCGGCGTATTAATCCCTCAACCTCACGGTCCAGCGAGCGAATCGCCCTTCGCGCAGGGCTCCGTGAACGATACTGGAAATGGCGCCGGCTGGCGTAGCGGCGCGTCGGTCCCGTCCCCTTGGGAAGCCGATCACGCGTTTCGCGCGCCGCGGCGGCCGCTGCGACGGCGAATTCGACGGCCGCCCCTTTACTCCCTCCCTCTCCCCCCCCCACCCCCCCTCCTCCACCACCTCACTGTGCGCAGCAGTCCTGCCAACAGCCGGTGCTGGCGTGACAGAAATACCGCGCCCGGTATAAATAGGCCTGCCGCGATGCCACCGTCGGCTGCTTCGGTCGTGCGCCCACTGTGCGCGGACGACCGCTGTAAATATCGGCCGAAATCCGATTTGCCGCGGCAAATTGGCTCTGCCGTAATGCCCCGGCGCCGCTGCTGCCGCGTGTTGTTGCTGCGTGGCGCAGTCGGCGTAGATAGGGTTTCCCTGCACGGAAACCGACGAAAATTCCGCAGCGATGAGCTACTGCCAGCAGTTACTCTCACTGGAGGACAAAATTAAATAACACATACGCGAGGTACTTTTTAGTATTTTCTACAGTCGCAATAACAACATTGTAGACGTAATGACAAAATGAGCACAGAAAGCAGTACCATAAGAGGTTAATTATATAAACAGGCCACATCGACAAGAAGTTAAAAAAAACGTGTTGACAAATTACTAATGGTTGAGTCTTTGATAACTGATCTGCAGAAATTACATCTACAAAAAGTCGTTCAAATGGCTCTGAGCACTATGGGACTTAACTTCAGAGGTCATCAGTCCCCTAGAACTTAGAACGACTTAAACCTAACTAACCTAAGGACATCACACACATCCATGCCCGAGGCAGGATTCGAACCTGCGACCGTAGCGGCCGCGCGGTTCTAGACTGTAGCACCTAGAACCGCTCAGCCACCTCGGCCGGCTTACATCTACATCTCAATCTACATGGATACTCTGCAAATCACATTTAAGTGCCTGGAAGAGGGTTCATCGAACCACCTTCACATTTCTCTATTATTCCAATCTCGTATAGCGTGCGGAAAGAATGAACACCTATATCTTTCCGTGCGAGCTCTGATTTCCCTTATTTTATCATGGTGATCGTTCCTCCCTATGTAAGTCGGTGTCACCAAAATATTTTCGCATTCCGAGGAGAAAGTTGGTGATTGGAATTTCGTGAGAAGATTCCGTCGCAACGAAAAACGCCTTTCTTTTAATGATGTTCATCCCAAATCCTGTGTCATTACTGTAACACTCCCTCAAATATTTCGCGATAGTACAAAACGTGCTGCCTTTCTTTGAACTTTTTCCGATTTACTCAGTCAGTCCTATCTGGTAAGGATCCCACACCGCGCAACAGTATTCTAAAAGTGGACGGAAAAGCGTAGTGTAGGCAGTCTCTTTAGTAGGTCTGTTACATTTTCTAAGTGTCCTTCCAATTAAACGCAGTCTTTGGTTAGCCTTCCCCTCAACATTTTCTGTGTGTTCCTTCCACTTTAAATTGTTCGTAATTGTAATACCTAGGTATTTAATTGAATTTACGGCTTTTAGATTAGCCGATTTATCGTGTTACCGTAGTGTAACGAGTTCCTTTTAGCACTCATGTGGATGACCTCACACTTTTCGTTATTTAAGGTCAACTGCCACTTCTCGCACCATTCCGATATTTCTTCTAACTCGTTTTGCACTTTGTTTTGATCTTCTGATGATTTTATTAGTCGATAAACGACAGCGTCATCTGAAAACAACCGAAGACGGCTGCTCAGATTGTCTCCCAAATCGTTTATATAGATAAGGAACAGCAAAGGGCCCGTAACACTACCTTGGGGAACGCCAGAAATCACTTCTGTTTTACTCGGTGACTTTCCATCAATTTTCCGTCAATTTATTATCCGTCAATTAAACCGTCAGTCAATTATTGAATAGTATTCCCGAACATTTAGTGTCATCTCCACCAGCTGATACTTATCTGCATGCTATAATCGCCGTATTGGGAATTTGCAGTTAATTTTCCGGAGACTGTTGACTGATATTATGATGCAAGAGAGACAGCCAGAGTTGTAACTAAAATGGATGATTATTTATTTACTTATTTATTTATTTTTTAAATCAACCAGTCTACGAGGGCTATTCGGAAAGTAAGGTTCGATCAGTCGCGAAACGGAAACCACTGTGAAAATCAAAAATGTTTTATTTGCAGCGGTTAGTTAGACCTTCCAGCTACTTCCCTGCAGAGTAGCGGCTCCCACTTAAAAATTTGTCGTAGCGTTGTACCAACTTTCCAATTCCCTCGTCATACGAGGCAGCCGCCTGTATTTTCCGCCAAATCTCTACGCTGGTCTACAGCACGTCGTCTGTGCCAAAATATCCTTTTCATAGCAAGCGGGTCACGTGAGTAGAAACTAAACTCAGTGGGAGCCAATTACTGGCTGTTCTCTGGGTAATGAAACACTTCCCATCCAAATCGCTGCAGGAGCATCTTCACTGCCCCTGAAGAGTGCGGACGAGAACTGTCATGACGAAAGAAACGCATGACAGTTAAGTTGGTTGCATGATGTGAGGTGAAATCTCTCACCGGACCATCACACTTTACGGAAGACACTATTTTCTAGGCATCTTTAGGAGCTCACGGTCGCTCAGAACTGAAAAGAGTGATGGAACGTTATCAACGGGCATGCTAGAGACACCGACCAACACACCTGTGCAAAGTTCTATCGGATTTTCACTGTCGTTTCCATTTCGCGACCAATCGACCTTACTTTCCGAATGGTCCTCGTACCTGGTGTGTCGTCCGGACAAGACACAGCCAGGGCAAAAGCACCACAGGCGCAAAGATGCGAGCTGGTGAAGTGCCATATAGACCCTACACTTGCGCGAGTCCCACCAGCGCCACAGGCGGCGCTGGGGATGAAGATATCGACTTCGCCTCGGCCGGTTGTCGGCCGAGTACAATCCACCAATGACCGGAAGACAATGGACAGAAGTCCAGAAGCCCATTCGGGAGATAGAAGAGCAGCTGTCGCCCACTTGGTTAGAGATCATCGTCCAGGGCTGACTTAGACAGGAAACATCGTTTAATTAACTCTTATAAGTGAACAGACAGCTGCTATAAATTGCGTTTGTATGAGAAGTCAAAGCAACCTTTGGTGGCATTAAAAGCAACGGTGGTAACATTAAGAGTGCAACGGGAATTCCACTGTTAAATGCAGAGGAGAGAGCAGATAGGTGGAAAGAATACATTGAAAGCCTCTATGAGGGTGAAGATTTGTCTGATGTGATAGAAGAAGAAACAGGAGTCGATTTAGAAGAGATAGGGGATCCAGTACTAGAATCGAAATTTAAAAGAGCTTTGGAGGACTTACGGTGAAATAAGGCAGAATGGATAGATAACATTCCATCAGAATTTCTAAAATCATTGGGGGAAGTGGCAACAAAACGACTATTCACGTTGGTGTGTAGAATATATGAGTCTGGCGACATACCATCTGACTTTCGGAAAAGCATCATCCACACAATTCCGAAGACGGCAAGAGCTGACAAGTGCGAGAGTTATCGCACAATCAGCTTAACAGCTCATGCGTCGAAGCTGCTTACAAGAATAATATACAGAAGAATGGAAAAGAAAATTGAGAATGCGCTAGGTGACGATCAGTTTGGCTTTAGGAAAAGTAAAGGGACGAGAGAGGCGATTCTGACGTTACGGCTAATAATGGAAGCAAGGCTAAAGAAAAATCAAGACACTTTCATAGGATTTGTCGACCTGGAAAAAGCGTTCGACAATATAAAATGGTGCAAGCTGTTAGAGATTCTGAAAAAAGTACGGGTAAGCTATAGGCAGAGACGGGTCATATACAATATGTACAACAACCAAGAGGGAATAATAAGAGTGGACGATCAAGAACCAAGTGCTCGTATTAAGAAGGGAGTAAGACAAGGCTGTAGCCTTTCGCCCCTACTCTTCAATCTGTACATCGAGGAAGCAATGATGGAAATCAAAGAAGCCGGCCGGTGTGGCCGTGCGGTTAAAGGCGCTTCAGTCTGGAACCGCGTGACCGCTACGGTCGCAGGTTCGAATCCTGCCTCGGGCATGGATGTGTGTGATGTCCTTAGGCTTAATTAGTTCTAAGTTCTAGGAGACTGATGACCTCAGAAGTTAAGTCGCATAGTGCTCAGAGCCATCTGAACCATTTTTTTGAAATCAAAGAAAGGTTCAGGAGTGGGATTAAAATACAAGGTGAAAGGATATCAATGATACGATTCGCTGATGACATTGCTATCCTGAGTGAAAGTGAAGAAGAATTAAATGCTCTGCTGAACGGAATGAACAGTCAAATGAGTACACAGTATGGTTTGAGAGTAAATCGGAGAAAGACCAAGGTAATGAGAAGTAGTAGAAATGAGAACAGTGAGAAACTTAACATCAGGATTGATGGTCACGAAGTCAATGAAGTTAAGGAATTCTGCCACCTAGGCAGTAAAATAACCAATGACGGACGGAGCAAGGAGGACATCAAAAGCAGACTCACTATGGCAAAAAAGGCATTTATGGCCAAGAGAAGTCTACTAATATCAAATACCGGCCTTAATTTGAGGAAGAAATTTCTGAGGATGTACGTCTGGAGTACAGCATTGTATGGTAGCGAAACATGGACTGTTGGAAAACCGGAAGAGAAGAGAATCGAAGCATTTGAGATGTGGTGCTATAGACGAATGTTGAAAATTAGGTGGACTGATAAGGTAAGGAATGAGGAGGTTCTACGCAGAATCGGAGAGGAAAGGAATATGTGAAAAACACTGATAAGGAGAAGGGACAGGATGATAGGACATCTGCTAAGACATGAGGGAGTGACTTCCATGGTACTAGAGGGAGCTGTAGAGGCAAAAACTGTAGAGGAAGACAGAGATTGGAATACGTCAAGCAAATAATTGAGGCGTAGGTTGCAAGTGCTACTCTGAGATGAAAAGGTTAGCACAGGAAAGGAATTCGTGCCGGGCAGCATCAAACCAGTCAGTAGACTGATGACAAAAAACAAAAAAAAAAAAAAAAAGACGTTTACCTACGATTGTTTCTACTTAACCATTGAGGGAGTTTTTTGTGTTATATTACGTGCAATATTGCAGACTTAATCATTCAACAAGTCACAAAGATAAGTAAGCCTTTTTAACTCGTTTGTGTGACTTTGTTACTAATTTGTTGGAGTGTTGTAGAGCCTTCGTTCCCCTATCCTGTTACCTGACCCTGGGGTCTAGCTGTGTAATAGTGGCAGGGAGAAATTCTCTTAGCGGTGTACTGCACCAGAAGCCGTTTCACGACCTCATATGCTCGGCCTACCGTAACAACAGAGGCAACTCCACCTCTACAGCAGCAGCGACGAGGCCCTTACAAAACTGGCGACGCGGCTTTACAAAAGTATCGACTTTATTTGCTGCTGTTCCGGACGGAAATTTTGCTTGGCAAACACTGGTTGGTTCTAGAATGGGCATAGCCCTAAATTGGTCACTGACTAAAGAAATGCTGATTTTAGTTGCAAATCTGGCTGTGTTTTTTAATCACAATCCAAAATGAGTTTCTTTCCCACATTACCCAACACATTTGAGTTATTCAAATGACTGAGGTTGAAACCTACCCGTCTCCTCTATATCTCTTCCACAATAACCTATGAAACCCTTCCTTAATAACAGCAAAAGAAATCTTCCCTTTGAAATTTATTCTCTTTCTCAATCTTCGCATACAAATTTAATTGCTGCTTATTAAAAGTGATTTTCTGATTATTTCGACGAAACATAGAATGTGTCGTCGTCGTGACCCTCAGTTGTTATCTGCAATAACCCAAAACTGTTCCTTACCTTTTTATTGTTACTGGATCGCCATCTGACTGCTACATCGAACTGCGACATGAATATACTTACTCTGGTTTACTATACTCTATTAACCGTTGCTGGGCTGTCATAATAAGTGGCTGTATTTATTAATTTCTTTAATAGCGAAGCTGACATAATTCTTTAATTAATTTGACTGAATTTCCGTAATTCATAGTTACACTATTTCTTGACAACAATAAAATTTTTGCAAAGTTTTACGTTGATGGTTTTTGGGATTGATCATAATCAGTAATGCAACATTGCTGGCAAAAATTAATTATATTCTGAAAACGTTTCTTCAAATATTTACTGCTGGTAATGAAATGATTTTACAAACGTTCAAATGGGACTTACTTTTTACAATAATCTTACAACTAGCCTTGCGCAAACATACCTTCAGTAGTCTTGAGTTTCGCAAAGAAAATAATTCAATAATATTAGTTCCTCTTATGATAATAGTTAGCTGATGTCTCTGTACATCGTTTATAATCTCTTGTAAATCATAGCTAGTGGCTGGCAGGCACACCGCTTCTCTCAACCTCTCGCTTCAGACCTGCTACCGACTCGCTTCACTTCTCGCTTACTACTGACTTCCCACGAACGCTAAAGTGCGGTCTCGCCTGCCAACAATACTTTCTGGTGCAGACAATCCCTGCTACCATTACAAAATGTATCAATGCGCGGTCTTTCCCGCTCTTTTCTTAAGATGTACCCATACGCGGTCTCTCCCGCCCTTTTGAAAATTATATCAATGTGTGGTCTCTCTTGCCAACAATACTTTGGTGCAGACATTCCCTGCTACCACAATTATTTCCAACATGACAAATATTAGTTATTCCTACTTAATCCTGTTGTTGTTGTTGTGGTCTTATTAATCCTATTAATAAAATATAAGCATCTTTCATAAATTGTAGTTTGACAATAGACAATAGAAATATACAGGTCTTACGAGGTTATTTTACAAAGACGTCTGTAATACGTGGCCCTAATGCCTAAGTACGGGGTAAGTCTAGTTTGCATTGCTGTATTTGTGCCTTGGAGTATATTTACATCTCCATGTAACCCTGGAATTCACGAGTAAGGGCCTGCCAGAGTGTTATCGAACTACCTTCAAGCTGATTCTCTACCGTCCCACTTTCGAACTGCACACGACAAAAATGAGCACTTAAATCTTCCCGTGCGAGCTCTGATTTATCTTATTTTATTATAATAAAGTCTTTATTTGTAGGTGGATGCCAACAAAATATTTTCACAATCCGAGGAGAAAGTTGGTGACTGAAATTCCACGGAAAGATCCCGCTGCAGTGAAAACTGATTGTCACTAAAATTCACGTATTAAGTCGTGGCACTCTCTCCCGTATTTCGCGATTATACAAAACGAGCTGCCCTTCTTTGAACTTTTTCGATGCCCTCCGTCAGTCCCATCTGAAGCGGATTACAGATGTTAGTACAGCACGAGAAAACCTGGTCATCTTTTTATTAGTTTCATTGATAGGACTGATGTGTAAATACATTACGATGATTTATGCGTCAAACTATTTCCACTTTGAAATGGTTAACATTACCCACGACTGACGCGGGCCGGCCGCGGTGGTCTCGCGGTTCTAGGCGCGCAGTCCGGAACCGTGCGACTGCTACGGTCGCAGGTTCGAATCCTGCCTTGGGCATGGATGTGTGTGATGTCCTTAGGTTAGTTAGGTTTAATTAGTTCTGAGTTCTAGGGGACTGATAACCACAGCAGTTGAGTCCCATAGTGCTCAGAGCCATTTTTTTGACTGACGCGGAAGTCCATGGGTCTGTTTCTAGCGGTTACACCAAATTTTTATCTACATCTACATCTACATTTATACTCCGCAAGCTACCCAACGGTGTGTGGCGGAGGGCACTTTACGTGCCACTGTCATTACCTCCCTTTTCTGTTCCAGTCGCGTATGGTTCGTGGGAAGAACGACTGTCTGAAAGCCTCCGTGCACGCTCGAATCTCTCTAATTTTACATTCGTGATCTCCTCGGGAGGTATAAGTAGGGGGAAGCAATATATTCGATACCTCATCCAGAAACGCACCCTCTCGAAACCTGGCGAGCAAGCTACACCGCGATGCAGAGCGCCTCTCTTGCAGAGTCTGCCACTTGAGTTTGCTAAACATCTCCGTAACGCTATCACGGTTATCAAATAACCCTGTGACGAAACGCGTCGCTCTTCTTTGGATCTTCTCTATCTCCTCCGTCAACCCGATCTGGTACGGATCCCACGCTGTTGAGCAATACTCAAGTACAGGTCGAACGAATGTTTTGTAAGCCACCTCCTTTGTTGATAGACTACATTTTCTAAGAACTCTCCCAATAGATCTCAACGTGGCACCTGTCCTACCAACAATTAATTTTATATGATCATTCCACTTCAAATCGTTCCACACGCATACTCCCAGATATTTTACAGAAGTAACTGGTACCAGTGTTTGTTCCGCTATCATATAATCATACAATAAAGGATCCTTCTTTCTATGTATTCGCAATACATTACATTTGTCTATGTTAAGGGTCAGTTGCCACTCCCTGCACCAAGTGCCTATCCGCTGCAGATCTTCCTGCATTTCGCTACAATTTTCTAATGCTTCAACTTCTCTGTATACTACAGCATCATCCGCGAAAAACCGCATGGAACTTCCGACACTATCTACTAGGTCATTTATATATATTGTGAAAAGCAATGGTCCCATTACACTCCCCTGCGGCACGCCAGAGGTTACTTTAACGTCTGTAGACGTCTCTCCATTGATAACAACATGCTGTGTTCTGTTTGCTAAAATCTCTCCAATCCAGCCACACAGCTGGTCTGATATTCCGTAGGCTCTTACTTTGTTTATCAGGCGACAGTTCGGAACTGTATCGAACGCCTTCCGGAAGTCAAGGAAAATAGCATCTACCTGGGAGCCTGTATCTAATATTTTCTGGGTCTCATGAACAAATAAAGCGAGTTGGGTCTCACACGATCGCTGTTTCCGGAATCCACTTGCGGTACACGGCTGTCAGAAGGGGGGCAAGTTCTTTCACGTACTCTGTGTAGAAACGAATTGGTATCCCGTCAGGTCCAGTGGACTTTCCTCTGTTTTGTGATTCCAGTTGCTTTTCTATTCCTTGGACACTTATTTCGATGTCAGCCATTTTTTCGTTTGTGCGATGATTTAGAGAAGGAACTGCAGTGCGGTCTTCCTCTGTGAAACAGCTTTGGAAAAAGGTGTTTAATATTTCAGCTTTACGCGTGTCATCCTCTGTTTCAATGCCATCATCATCCCGGAGTGTCTGGATATGCTGTTTCGAGCCACTTACTGATTTAACGTAAGACCAGAGCTTCCTAGGATTTTCTGTCAAGTCGGTACATAGAATTTTACTTTCGAATTCACTAAACGCTTCACGCATAGCCCTCCTTACGCTAACTTTGACATCGTTTAGGTTCTGTTTGTCTGAGAGGTTTTGGCTGCGTTTAAACTTGGAGTGAAGCTGTCTTTGCTTTCGCAGTAGCTTCCTAATTTGGTTGTTGAACCACGGTGGGTTTTTCCCGTCCCTCACAGTTTTACTCGGCACGTACCTGTCTAAAACGCATTTTACAATTTTTATGGAACAGAAAGGTCTGGTAGCAATGCACGAGTTGTCAGCTATGCTTTATTTTTATGCCACCATCACGTTCGACGCATGTTTATTGTTTATGCCGAGATCAAAAGAGTCACATAATAAATTTAATAATTTCGGACGACATGCGCTGTTGTCAGGTCGAGTAAACCTTACTCTAAACCCATTGCGAACCTGTTGTATTGCTGTAAAAATACAGAACATTTTGTGTTCTCAATTATGGCTGTTTTGGAGGAGGAGAAACTCCTCTATAAAAGTCAACAAGGATTGCACAAACATAGATATTGTGAAATTCAGATCCGTGTGTTCGTTCATGAGGCCTAGAGTAGCATAGACAACGGTGAACAGATTCATGCTGTTCTCCGAGTGCAGGATTTCGTTCGATACAGCTCCGTACCATCGTTTTCAAAATGTGAGCGTCTGCAGTGACTGTAATCAGAAATTCCCAGCAGACAGAACTCACAAGAGTGTTCTTATCGGATACACACCGGTTCGATAAAAATATGGAAACACCGCTCGAAATGAATGCTTAAACTTAGATGCCGATGCTACCCAAGCCTGCAGGTTCTCCTCAATACATTGCAAGTAACAGTCGTGATCTGAACAATGTCCTGTGTAGTTGTGAGTGCCTTTTTTCGCAAGTACGTGAATTCGAACGTGGACAAATTGTTCGTGCTCGTATGATAGGTGTTCCCGTAGCCAAAGGAGCCGAAGCGCCTTACGTTTCTAGAGGCACCTCAGCAAGATTTATACGGGTAAGTCACATCACGGACGAAAGTTTGCGTTGAGTGATCGTGCGAACGGCCATTGAAGAGGCCTGTGACGTAAATAAGAAGACGCCAGCTGCAGAAGTCCTTGCAAAACTCAATGTCTGACTCGCGTATCCTGTCAGCACCAAAAAAAACGCGAAGGGAACTCCGTAAGAAGGGAATCACTGGGCAAGATGGAATTCCTAAACCACTCATCAATGCTGCAAATGGTTGTAGTTGGAAAACGTGGGGCCGAAGCCATAACACCTGAACTATGGCGCTATGAAAAAAAAAATCATTTGGTCGTATGAGTCTTGTTTCCAACTCCGATCGATTTTATGTCTCAAGACTGAAACATGGCAAGGGTTCGGCGATGATTTAGCAGCCGTAACGTAATATATCCATGGGTCCGTGGTTATTCTCCAAGGTCGCATTACTGCCAACGATTTTATGTGATCAGATGCATCCTGGGATACAATGATTGTTCCCCAAAAGTGCCGTTGTCTTCCAAGACGACAGGGCAACTGCTCGCTCAGCTCGCATCGTCCAGAAGTGATTTTATGAGCGCTGCACTCGCAAGATCTCAGTATTGTTGAGCCTTTGTGTGTGCGGCGGAAGTGGCCGTGCGGTTCTAGGCGCTGCACTCTGGAACCGCGAGACCGCAACGGTCGCAGGTTCGAATCCTGCCTCGGGCATGGATGTGTGTGATGTCCGTAGGTTAGTTAGGTTTAACTAGTTCTAAGTTCTAGGGGACTAATGACGTCAGAAGTTGAGTCCCATAGTGCTCAGAGCCATTTGAACCATTTTGAGCCTTTGTGCCCTACCTTGAAGAGCAAGATGAGTAGTCGCCAAGCACCTCCATCATCGTTACAGTGGTTTTTTTTTTTTTTTTTTTTTTTTTTTGTGCAGGATCTGTGTTTATCGTTTCTGAGACGATTGGGAGCTATTTTGAATGCCAACGAATCTCCCGCACTGCAGTAGGCATGGTAATGTAATGTGTCTGTGGTGTTTCCATACTTTTGTGAAATCCCTGTATATGCAAAATTTATCAGAATTAATATCAAAAACTGATAACAGGAGCTGAAACGTTCCAATAAACATGCGGCCACTACAGAGCCGCTTGCGAATTAGCTGCAAATGTGGTGTGCCACTGTCTCCAGTATGAAATATTATCCTAGTTAATAAAGAATATTTTAATGTAAAGATTTTGATTTAGTCCCCATCAAATTGCACTCAGAATTTTACCTATGGCCTACATTAACAAGAAATATAATTTCATTCCAAGATGTTACATTTCACTACGGACTTGTATTTTTTAAATTCGGTGTTGTACGTGTTGCTTTCACATTTTGATGTGATACTGAGCTAGTCTCTGCACTGAGCTACCGTTTCTTCCAAAAACCTTCGAACCACCTCGTACATCTTGCCAAGGCAGTACCGTTCCCTGTTCCAGTTCTTCAGTTACATCAAAGGGCGTATTGTACACTTTGTAATGACCCTAGACGTGAGCTTTCAGGGTACTATTGTTGAACAATATCGGCGCATTCGATGTCGTTTTATACACTACCGACCATTAAAATTGCTGCACCAAGAAGAAATGCAGATGATAAATGGGTATTCATTGGACAAATACATTATACTAGAACTGACATGTGATTACATTTTCACGCAATTTGGGTGCAGAGATCATGAAAAATCAGTACCCAGAACAACCACCTCTGGCCGTAATAATGGCCTTGATACACCTGGGCATTGAGTCAGAGCTTGGAAGGCGTGTACAGGTACAGCTGCCCATGCAGCTTCAACAAGATACCACAGTTCATCAAGAGTAATTACTGGCGTATTGTGACGAGCCAGTTGCTCGGCCAGCATTGACAAATTTTTCAATTGGTGAGAGATCTGGAGAATTCTCTGTATCCAGAAAGGCCCGTACAGGACCTGCAACATGCGGTCATGCATTATCCTGCTGAAATGTAGGGTTTCGCAGGGATCGAATGAAGGGTAGGGCCACGGGACGTAACACATCTGAAATGTAACGTCCACTGTTCAGAGTGCCATCAATGCGAACAAGAGGTGACCGAAACGTGTAACCAATGGCACCCCATACCATCACGCCGGGTGAAACGCCAGTATGGCGATGACGAATACACGCTTCCACTGTGCGTTCACCGCGATGTCGCTAAACACGGATGCGACCATCATGATGCTCTAAACAGAACCTGGATTCATCCAAAAAAATGACGTTTTGCCATTCTTGAACCCACGTTCGTCGTTGAGTACACCATCGCAGGCGCTCCTGTCTGTGATGCAGCGTCAAGGGTAACCGCAGCCATGGTCTCCAAGCTGATAGTCCACGCTGCTGCAAACGTCGTCGAACTGATCGTGCAGATGTTGTTGTCTTGCAAACGTCCCCGTCTGTTGACTCAGGGATCGAGAAGTGGCTGCACGATCCGTTACAGCCATGCGGATAAGACGCCTGTCATCTCGACTGCTAGTGATACGAGGCCGTTGGGATCCAGCACGACGTTCCGTATTACCCTCCTGAACCCACCGATTCCATATTCTGCTAACAGTCATTGGATCTCGACCAACGCTCCTAAAGTACTGTGCTGGTCCCCGTTCGACACAAGACGCCGGTCGATATGAGTTTAAAAAAATGGCTCTGACCACTATGGGACTTAACTCCCATGGTTATCAGTCGCCTAGAACTTAGAACTACTTAAACCTAAGGACATCACACACATCCATGCCCGAGGCAGGATTCGAACCTGCGACCGTAGCGGTCGCGCGGTTCTAGACTGAAGTGCCTAGAACCGCTCGGCCACCCCGGCCGGCAGTCGATCTGGGAGGACGGGCTCATCTGCTGCGGACAAGTAGGAGACAACTCGAGCTCCAGCCATGGTGTCCTGAACTCTCCCCAAACGATTACCACACCATCAGCCCCTTAAAAACACCATGAAGAGTCGACGATTGTCCTCGGTCGGGGATGTGTAGAAGGCAGTTACGGACTTCTTCACGCAGCAGGACACTGTTACCAAAAGGGTATGTTCAAACTTCTGTGTCGTTGGGATGAGTGCCTCAATGTTCACGGCGATTTTGCGTGACTGGCTTACCGATTCATGACTATACTGCCTTCGAACCGAAACTTTTTCATCTCCTCTCATAGGGCATCTACTACATGCTCCAAGCTTCGTCCATGGGTGAAATTTGAGCGAAACTGGATGGGATCTTTACCGGGAAGTTAACATTTTAAAATACTTTGTGGTAATTTCAACTGTATTTCACGCTACAATTAATGGCGACCAGCAACCATACAATGCCATTTACGAGTAATATGATTTTAGTGCAGGAGAAGTAATATTTCCCCAGATCGCGGTAAGTCAGATCATCGACATTCATCGAACATTGTGCCACTCTATGTAGTGCACTGCCGTCTTATCATGAACGTACACATTTTTCGTAATCAAGAGACCCCTCTCCTGATGAAAATGTCAGGAAATAGTAACTTCCAGTTATATGGCAAACGACTGGTCTATGTTTACTAGAACTTCTTTCCTTCCATTGTCGTACAATGTAAGCTGTCCCAGTCTTCGTTACTAATTATGGTGCACCTCTTATATTTCGATATGTATCTGAAAACGTTTCGTACCTGCTAAAGATCGTCACAAACGAATCTAGTACTTTTGCCCAATTATCTCGAAAGGTTGTTAATATCTCTCAAGGGTTCCGATATGCAAACATCAAGTTTAATACCTACATCTCTGATGATGCTATGCAGCATGTCATTGTAAGCAAGAATAACAAATTTAAATATCACAATAGAGAAAGGTTATATTGCCGTTGATTAATCAACTCCTTATTACGGTAGAATAGGTGCCTCTCTTGCCCAGTAACAAACCACAACCTACCGTGGCCAATTTTTTTGGATTGGGTGTCACGATAAAGTATATATTTTGATTTTATTGAAAAGCCTCGATAGCGAACTTAGTTATGCAAATCTGCTTGAGTGTTTTCAGCCATCAGCAATCAAGACGAACGTCTCTGTCAGCGAAAACTGCTGCCGAAGACTGGTAAAAAAAAATTTCACACTCGAATCGCCAGTATTTTTATTCCACCGACAGAAGTGGATTTTGCCGGAGAAGATTTCCTCCGGAGACAGCGTAACAGCTCGCGGTGGCTGCCCTTTGGAGAGCGCTGCTTAATATTCTCGTCAGGGAGGGCCCGTCTGAGGAGAAGAGGGCCTCTGGGCGGTGGTGGGGGGTGGGGGGGATAAGGGGGTAGGGGAGAGGGGAGGGGTGCTAATATCTGCCGACCGACGGGGAGGATCGGCGCCGTCCTCTCCCGTGCGTCAGGCCAGGACCTGCGGCAATATCGCATAATTTTTCAATAGCGGCCAGTTTGGCAGAGGCCGCTCTTCTCCGCGTCTGCGGGGCAGGCTTTCCCCTAAGGCCGCCGCCACAGAGCCTTCCAGAAGGCGTTCCACGGCGGCGACGGGTGGCGATATTCGCCCGGGGAAATATGAATCTCCAATCGTCGGTCTGTGGTGGAGAAAGGAATGGAACAGAACGGAGAGAAACGTGGCTGCAGTTTCTCACCAAAGCTTAGGTCGACTCGGTCTCGGATACAGAGGCCATCCGTAGGAACGAAATGTAGCTAAGCGACTCAGTTCAACGTAAACATCCACGAATTTAGTAAATATTCGGTAATTAAAATCCATGGAGAAGAGATAAAAACTTTGAGGTTCGCCGATGACATTGTAATTCTGTCAGAGACAGCAAAGGACTTGGAAGAGCAGTTGAACGGAATGGACAGTGTCTTGAAAGGAGGGTATAAGATGAACATCAACAAAAGCAAAACGAGGATAATGGAATGTAGTCGAATTAGCTCTGGTGATGCTGAGGGAATTATTTTAGGAAATGAGACACTTAAAGTAGTAAAGGAATTTTGCTATTTGAAGTAGAGAGGATATAAAATGTAGACTGGCAATGGCAAGGAAAGCGTTTCTGAAGAAGAGAAATTTGTTAACATCGAGTATAGATTTAAGTGTCAGGAAGTCGTTTCTGAAAGTATTTGTATGGACTGTAGCCATGTATGGAAGTGAAACGTGGACGATAAATAGTTTAGACAAGAAGAGAATAGAAGCTTTCGAAATGTGGTGCTACAGAAGAATGCTGAAGATTAGATGGGTAGATCACGTAACTAATGACGAGTTATTGAATAGAATAGGGGAGAAGAGAAGTTTGTGGCACAACTTGACCAGAAGAAGGGACCGGTTGGTAGGGCATGTTCTGAGGCATCGAGGGATCACCAGTTTAGTACTGGAGGGCAGAGTGGAGGGTAAAAATCGTAGAGGGAGACCAAGAGATGAATACACTAAGCAGATTCAGAAGGATGTAGGTTGCAGTAGGTACTGGGAGATGAAGAAGCTTGCACAGGATAGAGTAGCATGGAGAGCTGCATCAAACCAGTCTCAGGACTGAAGACCACAAGAACAACAACATCGGTAATTACATAATCATCGATAATTTGGCCACCACTTCCATTATTTGGAAATGTTCGTGGCCACTTCTTGGCATCACAGGTGAATCATCCCCACATCACAAGCTCCAAACGCTACGTGTCACGCGTTATCGGGGGCCGTCAGTTTCGAGTTACAGGGGGTGGACAAAAATGTGGAAACACCACACATACCTTGACAAATACTGTTTACAAAAACCGTTGACATTGGAAACTGCTTCCATTCGTCTCGGAATGGATAAATACAGACACTGTTCCATTTTCTAGGGAACATTACACCATCCTTCCTACAAAATATTGCCAAGTTCATTAACGATGATAGCGATGGATAGCGAACAGGCATATTTTGTTCCGAAGTAGACCAGAAAGGCTCAGTAATATTGAAACGTGAGTGACTATTGTGGCCAGGGGAAGATGCGACAATTCGTCCTCGAATTCACACAATCAGTCGTAGACGATGTGAGGTCTGAACAGGGGCTCTGTAGTCTTGCAAGACTACATCACTATTGAGGAACAAACATTGTGCCATGGGATGGATCTGATCATCCAAAATGGACACGGAATCTTTGGCAGTAATGCGGCTTTTCATAGTACTCTTGGGGCACATTTAGTAGCAGGAATTGGCTACCCAAATCATCCCCGAACCCCGGGCATGTTTCCCTTGTCGGACGTAAAATCGGCTAGACGCTGGAAACAGCGAACAACAAGACTCATCCGACCTAAAAATTGTCTTCCACTGCTCCACAGTCGAGGTTCTGTGACTTCAGCAGCACGTTTTCCTATTACCGGCATCTTTATCATTGATGATTGGTTTTTTGCCGCTTATGGATGGAAATTCAAAAATCCAAGGTAGTGGATAGTAGCGGAAATTCAAAAAAAAAAAAAAAATGCTCGAGAAATTCCAAAGAGATCGATTCCCTTATGAATAAAGTGACGGGAAATTAAAAATATGGTGCGAAATTTTAATAAATCTAACATGGCAGATTTTGGGGAATTAAAAAGGAAATAAAAACTATAGGAAACTCAAGAAATCGAAGCTGGCGTTGGCGGGAAATTTAAAAACTGAAGGCAAAAAATGCAGGTAGCCCAGTTGCACATTGTACAGCTCCCCCCCTCCCTACAGCTTCCTTTTCCACTTCTACCTTCCCTTGGAATCTGTCCGAGTAATCAAGTAATCACAATGAAGTTTTAAAAATGAGAGAGCCAACCAAAAAATCCAAGATAAGTAGACAAGCCGAATTGTATTAGATGTAAATTTAAAATCCCCCCCCCCCTCTTTCCAACGATGAGAACGTAATACTTAAATTATGTGTAAGAAAAGGTTTCAAATTATATTATATCCAGAAGTGGCCACCATGGGATTGCAGGTGGTAGGGATAGTAGCGGTTATATACGAAGACAGAAACTAGTTCTCGAAAGAACAGTTACTGTGAGTGTCACGGGAAGCGTGCAAGGGATAAGCCCCTGCAGTCGCGCTATTCGTCTGTGTCCTCGGTGGCTCAGATGGATAGAGCGTCTGCCATGTAAGCAGGAGATCCCGGGTTCGAGTCCCGGTCGGGGCACACATTTTCAGCTGGCCACATCGAGGTATAACAACAATACCTGTCGGCGGCTGAGGTTGTCAGTCATCATTTATAGTAGCGGTTGTCACGCAGGATACGCATCATCGTACTTTGATTCACGCCGCCTTGCCGGGGCCACTTGCGTGGAGCTTGCATTAAGATTCGTCTCAGTATCCTGTAGAACCGGGTCCTCCAAATCTGGTGAACGCACAGTCCGCCGCCTCCCTGCATGTTCGTCTGTCTGAAAGGACCCACGAACACACAAAGGCCCAAAACGGGCTTAAAATGTTTTGATGGGTTGGGTTGCTCGAAGGAGGAGACCAAACAGAGAGCTCATCTGTGTCATCGGATTATGGAAGTCTGGGAAGGAAAGTCGGCGGACGTGCCCCTTCAAAGGAACCATCCCGGCATTTGCCTAGAGCGATTTAGTGAAATCATTGAAAACCTGTATCAGGATGGCCGGACTCGGGATTGAACCTTCCTCCCGAAATGTTTTGTGATGTGGCTGGTATCTGTGTGAGGGTAGTTATTTTGGTAAGGCCGTGCTGCCTCTTGACCGTTTCTATCTGCGTGGCCGTACACAAACACCTTTTCAGCTTATTCCCGACATGAATAACGGACCATTCTGCTGCTCACGGTACGCGCTGCGTCAGTCACACAGCCTGCAACACGAGGAACACACGGCAGGCACGTGGTCAGAGGAACGTCCATTGTCAGGGCCATGTACTGTGGTAGTGATGCATTTCCAGACACTACTTCATAGCACCTTTTTTCTTCCATTCCCAGTCAGGAATCGGTCCCTGCAGTTTGATGGTTTTATTAATGTTAACCCTGTATAGTGATGACGTCACTGACAGGCAGCTGTGATTGGGATAATAGGCCTACAATCCGTGATTCCCTTGTCGATGTTGTGACATCTGGAACGTCCAGCGTTTCATCTCAGACTAGAATTCTGGCAGACCACTTAAACAACATTTAATGAGATGTAAGAACAGGTGCCAAAGCGACAAGAATCTATCCTGTAAAACTGTAGTGTCTGTCTGTTTGAACACGATGCAGGAAAATGGAGGAATTGAGAGAACATACAGCAAATGCCATCTTTGATAATGTAGTGGTACTACATTTTAAAAAGTAGAATTCTGAACAATATACAGATCTATACGCAGCAAAGAGAAGAAACATTAACACTATGCATTACCACCACATTCTACTTTTTTTTTAATGCGTTTGTGCTTTTATCTAGATCTATAACTTTTCTTCTAGTGTCGTTTATAAACTGTGTAACGTCTTTGACGACAATAGTCAGTAAAGGGCTGATCATTGCCTTGTAAGCCGAAAACCGGGTAACACAATAAATTAATACTGTAGAACAAAAGCAAACTAACCCTTTTTAATTATTATAATTTTGTTCTACCTAGAACCGATGGAAAATTCAGTGAGCAAGATAATAAAAACTTATAGTTATATGGCTGCAATTATTTCATTTCAGAAATCTATTGCAATTCCCGTATGGGCGCTACATATGTTAACGACGTCACAAAAAGGTATCTGTGACTGGGATCATGTGGCCTACAACGCGCGTTTTCTTTGAGCTGTCGATGTTGTGACACCGGTACAGTTTACTGTTTCATTTCGGGATAGTAGCCTGGTGGTTCAGTGAAGCAACATTTCATCAAAAGTAAGCTCATCTGCCGAAGCCTGTAATAGCCTGTAATAGACCTTTTTCCTTCCGAACATTAGCCCTACTCCTCAATCACTGTGCCACCTCGTTCACGCTTAATGAACATAGTGTCCGCCAGTGAGATACTCCGGGATGATTCGTCACCTCAGCTCTCGGACAGCGGACGCCACCGCCGCTGCGTTCCGCGCTGCCGGCGCTGCACACGGAGCGGCGCGCCGTGGCGTCGCCCCCGTTCCGGCCCGCAACTTTTGTTTGCGCCGGGACAATGGATGGGCGCCGGCGGATTCCTCACCACCCGCCCCCGCATTTGCGTCACTCGGCGACCCGCTTCTGTCACCGGCTACCAGAATACCGGCCACCAGGAAAAACAAGTTGGCAACTTTCGCCGAGGCACTCAAACGTGCGTTCCGCACTTCACATTTACATTGCCTCTGTTAGATGTCACAGACTTGGACAAACACTTTGTAATGTAGCCTTCAGAAAGAAGTACGTAAATGAAAAATCCCTTTGGTAAAATACAAGGACGTTCAAAAATGTTGCTGCCAAATACAAATCTATTAAGCGGCTGTCGTAAGTTTGTAGTGTATAAGACTAATAACCATTACCCAAGATGGGAACACGTATTATGTTCGAGTATAATGACTTTTCTGGAGACTAGAAATCTACTCTGTAGGAATCAGCATGGGTTTCGAAAAAGACGGTCGTGTGAAACCCAGCTCGCGCTATTCGTCCACGAGACTCAGAGCGCCATAGGCACGGGTTCCCAGGTAGATGCCGTGTTTCTTGACTTCCGCAAGGCCTTCGATACAGTTCACCACAGTCGTTTAATGAACAAAGTAAGAGCATATGGACTATCAGACCAATTGTGTGATTGGATTGAAGAGCTCCTAGATAACAGAACGCAGCATGTAATTCTCAATGGAGAGAGGTCTTCCGAAGTGAGAATGATTTCAGGTGTGCCGCAGGGGAATTTCGTAGGACCGTTGCTATTCACAATATACATAAATGACCTTGTGGATGACATCGGAAGTTCACTGAGGCTTTTTGCGGATGATGCTGGAAAATTGTACTGAAATGCAGGAGGATCTGCAGCGAACTGACGCATGGTGCAGGGAATGGCAATTGAATCTCAATGTAGACAAGTGTAATGTGCTGCGAATACATAGAAAGAAAGATCCCTTATCATTTAGCTACAATATAGCAGGTCAGCAACTGGAAGCAGTTAATTCCATAAATTATCTGGGAGTAGGCATTATGAGTGATTAAAAATGGAATGACCATATAAAATTAATCGTCGGTAAAGCAGATACCAGACTGAGAGTCATTAGAAGAATCCTAAGGAAATGCAATCCGAAAACAAAGGAAGTACGTTACAATACACTTGTTGGCCCACTGCTTGAATACTGCTCAGCAGTGTGGGATCCGTACCAGATAGGGTTGATAGAAGAGATAGAGAAGATCCAACGGAGAGCAGCGCGCTTCGTTACAGGATCATTTAGTAATCGCGAAAGCGTTACGGAGATAATTGGTAAACTCCAGTGGAAGCCTCTGCAGGAGAGACGCTTAGTAGCTCGGTACGGGCTTTTGTTGAAGTTTGCTCCCTCCTACGTATATCTTGTGAAGAGACCATGAGGATAAAATCAGAGAGATTAGAGCCCACACAGAGGCATACCGACAATGCTTCTTTCCGCGAACAATACGAGACTGGAATAGAAGGCAAAACCGATACTCAAGGTACCCTCCGCCGCACACCGTCAGGTGGCTTGCAGAGTATGGATGTAGATGTAGATGTATATGCGCTACAGTGGAGCAGTTGTATATTTCAGGAGTGCAGCAGCAGGTGTCTAACAGTCATTTCGACTTAAATGCGTTTCAACAGATCTTGCGCCTGGTCTCATAGACCATTAGAGACACAATATGCAGAAACAGACACCTCCAACGAAAACAATATTTCTCTTGAGGATGGAATATCCAACACGCTACGTGTATAGATTAGTGTCGAAAGTATTATGTACAGGGTGTCCAAGCAATCTGTTTCAAAATTCAGCAATTCCCTGAAAACACAACTCACAAGAGAGCAATAACAGATTTGCAGTGTGCATTCAGTGGTTCTCGCATACATCCATGGTCGAGGCAGGATTCGAACCTGCGACCGTAGCAGCAGGGCGGTTCCGGACTGAAGCGCCTAGAACCGATCGGCCACAGCGGCCTGCGCTGTCGGTTCAAAATCACTTTACTTACGGGAGTCTTCTCTGCCAGAATTCACTACCAGGAGCCTTCTCCACCAGAATTTTCTTATGGCAGCCTTCTCCGCCACCACACTCCATGTCTGAGCAGACGAGCTAAGAACTGACCTGAAGTTAACCAGAGATACGGGTCGTTGGTGCACTGCCAATAACTGATTCTGTGGTCACGTCAGACTCTGTCTATAGATTGACGTGATGAGGCTGAACCATGACAGCGAGGTGATCCATAGGGTCAGTAAAGTCAGTTTTATAGAATTTCAATAATTTCAAGCTTCACTCTGCAGACCTCCTTTCAGATTCGTATTACCAATATGCTTTCAACTCCGACCACACACGCAATACATTCCCTTCTCTAGCGCTATCACTCTGTTATACCGAAATTACGAAAAACGTGGTACAACTGTGTGAGTGTAGGTGTTCCATTTCGATATGCTATTTTATCCAGACCCTTTAGCCAGATGTGCCAAGGTCTTACGTTAAAACTCCTATTACCTGCCAGATGATTTATGAGTCACTTGCATGTAATAAACGGAATTAACTGTGATTATTGTTTCATTTAGAAGTCGTTGAATTCCTAATTCATTATTCTGGAGAGTGTCTAACTTATGTCGGACAACAGCGCCAATTAGCTTACATTTAGATCACTCAACCCATTGTAATGGATTCAAACGAAAGATGTAAGTAGAGGACAATGAAACAAGGAAATAATCGTAATAATCCTAATAAATGAGAAACCGGTAGTTTCCCAGATACCTCGTATGCACAAGTGTGGTCATCCCAGTGTTCCAACACTATTAATGTGTAAGGCTACGTTTATTTCGAAACACTGGAAGTGAGATCTAAATTAAAAATGACAAACATTTTACCGTCAAACGATTTTACCGTCATTCTGAATACTTAAGTAATAGTAAGTCTCGCGTGACGCAACAACTATATCGGTCGTGACTCGTCAGTCATGGCCTTCGGGGTCCCCCGACTTGAACCAGTCGGGTTTCTGTGAGTGGGAATATTTAAGAGCTTTGTTGGTGGCATCCAAAAGCACTGGGCACACATTTTGGATGCTTGTCATTGCCTTTCGAACTTTCCTGCATGTTTCCAACGAGTACAGGCAAGGACGAAGAGATGTGTTGCAGCCTGCCTTCAGATGAACGATGGCAATGTGAAACACTTCTTGTAATGTCTTTGGTCTCAAGTTCATATCGGCAGTTTGGTTAGTAAATCTGAAGAATGATGCAGCATTGCTGTCGCACACCTTGTTCTCTAACGAATCGCGACTCCGCAATAATGTGACCGACATACGCGACAACATGCACTATCCGGGTACAGACAGTCCTCACAGGGCTCTACAGGCAGTCTATCAAAAACGACGATGATGATTGTTTCGTGTGGCCTTATTGGTCCGTATTTTTTTGAATGCCATTTGACGGTCACGCGCTACCTGGCGCTTTCTGTGTCACAACTCCTACTGCTGTTGAAGCGTGTGCTATTGCGAAGTCGTTTAATGATGTGCATTCAACAGAATAGAGCTCTGACACATAGGACTTTACCTGTTCGTAACCATCTGAACGAGCAACTTCCATGGAAATGGATGGGAAGTGGAGGACCAGTTGCCTGGCTAGGTCACCGGATTTAACACCACCAAACCTCCTCTTGTGGAGGCATTTCAAACAAGTAGTTTATATGCATCTTCATGTGTTCGCGGCGGAAAGACTTATCCATAAAATTTCGGGCGTGCAGCCGCATAAATTCGACTTCTCCTTCTAATACTTCCAGTCAACTCGGCTCACTCTGAAGATGGCTAGACGGTATTCAATCGAAATATTAGAAGACGTCGAATTTATGCGGCTGCCCGCCCGAAATTTTATAGATCAAGTACTTTATACTCAAGCAGCAGAAACTCATCACAGAAACCTGCAGATCAATAACGCAGGAAATGCTTCGGCGTGGAAGGAGATCTACTCAGCAGCGAATCCAAATGTGCATGAATCGAAACGGTCATCACTTCGAGTGATTGCTAACATAATAAATATTGTCGCTGCAGTTTTGTTGCCCCCATTTCTGCTCCGCATTTTTCCGTCCTGCTGACAAATCAGCCATGCTTAGGGCCACAGACACTATCATTCACATACAGTTGGAATAATAAGAGGGTCTTTCGTGTATATTATGTGCGTCAAAAACTGAACAAACGAAAAATATGAATGGAACCTTCGCCCGGACTTCAAACGTTGCACCTTTCACGCACGACATTCCTGGAAAGCTCGGTGTGCCCTTACCGACTACGCTACACTTCAGCACAGCGCAAGTGGTGCGGGTTATAATATGTATTAGCCTTAACACGGTCACGGTATCACCTTAGTGTTCCGCCGGAGCCGGCCGCGGTGGCCGAGCGGTTCTAGGCGCTTCAGTCCGGAACCGCGCGACCGCAAACATTGAAAAAATCGGTAAACTTGTTCGACAAGATCGCCGTTTAACAATCAGAGCAGTGTCTGAGTTAACAGGAGTTGACAAGGAAAGTGTCGAACAAGTTTACCGATTTTTTCAATGTTTGCATCAGTTTTTGCTGACAATGGTCTGCCAGTGCGAGTGTCATCACTGGTGTCTTCGCGGCCATCTTTAAATCGTTTAAACCACTCAAACACTTGTGTTCGCGATAAACAATCATCGCCGTACACTTGTTGTAACATTACAAACGTTTCACTTGCAGATTTTCCTAGTTTGAAACAAAATTTGATGTTAACACGCTGTTCTTTCTGTACACTCAACATTTTCCGACGCACAGACAAAACGTCAACTACTTAAAACAGACGCCACGGGCAGACTGAGTGCAGGAGGCAGATGAAACTCGAGCAGTAGGCGGAGCGAGAGTCACGTGACAGGCCACGCGACTTTCAGCCTTATTGCATTCGTTTTATTGTTTCACCAGTACTAGTCCGGTTTTTTTCTAGCCACACCTCGTACACTATCTGATCAAAAGTATCCGGACACCTGGCTGAAAATGACTAACAGTTCGTGACGCCCTCCATCGGTAACGCTGGAATTCAGTATGGTGTTGGTCCACCTTTAGCCTTGATGACATCTTCCACTCTGGCAGGCTTACGTTCAGTCAGGTGGTGGAAGGTTTCTTGGGGAATGGCGGCCCATTCTTCACGGAGTGCTGCACTGAGAAGAGGTATCGATGTCTGTCGGTGAGGCCTGGCACGAAGTCGGCGTTCCTAAACATTCCAGAGGTGTTGTATAGGATTCAGGTCAGGAGTCTGTGCAGGCCACTCCACTACAGTGATGTTACTGTCGTGTAACCACTCCGCCACAGTCCATGCTTTATGAACAGGTGCTAGATCGAGTTGAAAGATCCAATCGCCATCCCCGAATTGCTCTTCAACAGTGGGAAGCAAGAAGGTGTTTAAAACATCAATGTCGGCCTGTGCTATGATAGTGCGACGCAAAACAACAAGGGATGCAAGCCCCCTCCATGAATAACACGACCACACTATAACACTACCGCCTCCGAAGTTTACTGTTGGCACTACACACGCTGGCAGATGACGTTCACCGGGCATTCGCCATACCCACACCCTGCCATCGGATCGCCACATTGAGTACCGTGATTCGTCACTCCACACAAAGTTTTTCCACTGTTCAATCGTCCAATGTTTACACTCCTTACACCAAGCGAGGCATCGTTTGCCATTTACCAGCGTGATGTGTGGCTTATGAGTAGCCGCTCGACCATGATATCGAAGTTTTCTCACCTCCCTCCTAACTGTCATAGTACTTGCAGTGGACAATGATGCAGTTTGGAATTTGTGGATGATATTCTGGATAGATGTCTGCCTATTATACATTACGACCATCTTCAACTGTCGGTGGTGTCTGTCAGACGAGGTCGGTCTGTACGCTTTTGTGCTGTACGTACCCCTTCGTGTTTCCACTTCACATTTGATCACATAGTGTATAACATCACAAACACTGAGCTGCGTGGAAATGGCGCTACAGAGAGAAATTCACTACAGATAAAAGGGATATACAGGGTGCTACAAAAAGGTACGGCCAATCTTTCAGGAAACATTCCTCACACACAAACAAAGAAAAGACGTTATGTGGACTTGTGTCCGGAAACGCTTAATTTCCATGTTAGAGCTCATTTTAGTTTCTTCAGTATGTACTGTACAACGTGATCAAATTATAAAGTTTCACAATCAACATGTGTGGGCTGACGAGAATCCGCACGCAATTGTGCAATCACGTCATCAACACAGATTTTCTGTGAACGTTTGGGTAGGCATTGTTGGTGATGTCTTGATTGGGCCGCATGTTCTTCCACCTACGCTCAATGAAGCACGTTATCATGATTTCATACGGGATACTCTACCTGTGCTGCTAGAACATGTGCCTTTACAAGTACGACACAACATGTGGTTCATGCACGATGGAGTTCCTGCACATTTCAGTCGAAGTGTTCGTACGCTTCTCAACAACAGATTCGGTGACCGATGGATTGGTAGAGGCGGACCAATTCCATAGCCTCCACGCTCTCCTGACCTCAACCCTCTTGACTTTCATTTATGGGGGCATTTCCAAGGTCTTGTCTACGCAACCCAGGTACCAAATGTAGGGACTTTTCGTGCTCGTATTGTGGACGGCTGTGATACAATACGCCATTCTCCAGGGCTGCATCAGCGCATCAGGGATTCCATGCGACGGAGGGTAGATGCACGTATCCTCGCTAACGGAGGACATTTTGAACATTTCCTGTAACAAAGTGTTTGAAGTCACGCTGGTACGTTCTGTTGCTGTGTGTTTCCATTCCATGATAAATGTGATTTGAAGAGAAGTAATAAAATGAGCTCTAACATGGAAAGTAAGCATTTCCGGACACATGTCTACATATTTTCTTTCTTTGTGTGTGAGGAATGTTTCCTGAAAGTTTGGCCGTACCTTTTTGTAACACCCTGTATATGTGCGAATATTTTGATGTTAGGCAATGAGAACTTCGTAACTCTGTCTGCTCAAACTACCATGTAATTCCACTAATGAGTATCTCCACGAACAAAGAGATTTTTGAACGTGCATGGATATCTCTTATTTGTCTAGGCTTCTACTATATAGTTACACATGTAGAACTTTATCTGCCACAAGACATTGTCTTGTAAGAAATGGTTTTTGCTTCTCCCATAAAATTTAACAAAAGGGATTTACGAAGTTTCATTGCCTTCCATATGTGAAATATTTTAAGCGCAGGATGCTCAAAAAAAGTGACGAACACTTTGTGAGGTGGCACTACTCATCCAAACAAGAAAAAGAAGTACAAGAAATTTTGCAAATACAGACATAGTGTCAGATGGGATAGCAGCAATCAGTGATTGTATAATGTTACTTATAATCCGTCTTGATTGCAAAATTTTTATTCATATGACCGGTTTCGGTTCATTCAGAACCATCTTCAGATCTGATATTTCGGTTACAGGAGTAACCCGTCCAAATGTGACGCAGCATGTGAAAGTTGCTGGATTTGGACGGGTTACTCCTGTAACTGAAATATCAGATCTGAAGATGGTTCTGAATGAACCGAAACCGGTCATATGAATAAAAATTTTGCAATCAAGACGGATTATAAGTAACAAAGTACAAGAAACATGGGTACGGAAGCGTATACTAACCGAGATAAACGCTTGTTTACATAAAGGGATGCACGATGCTTGGTTTCAGATATTTGCACAATCGTTGCATTGGCGCTCCGTCAAATGTGTCGGCAGGCTATTATGATTTCTTAGTCACAGTACTCTACCTATGATCAGGTGTTCTGCAACCTGTTGCCTGGTTAGAGTCGTGTTGTAGGCTACGTTAGTTTTCGTCAGTATCGTCTACCCTGGGGATAGCATGATGTTTTACCGTCTTCCAAACGCGGATTCACTTCCGTGTTTATTGTAATTGCAATGTTTGTACGTAAAAATGGAGTAGTACATTTACTTTTTCTCTCTCCCACCACTTGTTAAGAATGGAAGCCTACTATTCGACAAGTAACATAGCGGATATGACGTTCTGATGTGGTTTGGCGATGGACGTAGCCTGCGAACCTGTGCCCTCTATGCTAAAAAATGTCCACAGAGCAGAATGTTCTCTGATAAGCTGTTCGGCAGACCCACGTCTGAGCTACACAGGTACCCTCGCACCTCGGAAGACTGACATGGGAAGGCCCCACACAATCTACATGCTTGACATGGAGAAATGTGTGCTACGTTCAGTGGAAGAAACCCCTGGGAGCTGTGTGCGACGATTAACAGCAGCGGAAGGCGTGCGTGTATCACTGTCTTATATGGGAGGGGTGGGGGGATGTGAGGGGGTGAATGTATGTACTGAACCCGGGACCTTGAAATGACGGTGAGGCTTCGTCCCGACGTGGCCCTCAGTGGTTGACAACCCCACAACAGGTCACAGCATTCCATCCTCCCCACCGCCGCCCCACACCGAATCTAGGGTTATTGTGCCGTTCGGCCCCCAGTGGATCCTCACAGGAACGTCTCATTCGAGACGAGTGTAACCCCAAATGCTTGCGTGGTGGAGTAATTATGGTGTACGCGTACGTGGAGACAGTGTTTGTGCATCAATCGCCGACATAGTGTAACTGAGGCAGAATAGGGGAAACAACCCGCATTCGCTGAGGTAGATGGAAAACCGTGAAAAAATCCATCCACAGGCTAACCGGCACACCGGACCTTGACACTTAATACGCAGGGCAGATTCGTGCCGTGAACCGGCACGCCTTCCCGCTCGGGAAGCTGCGTGTGAGACCGCGCGGCTAGCCGGGTGGGCTGGGGGAGGTGGGGGGGGGGCGATACTTCATGAACAATTGCTGTACCCGTACCATCTGCTGTGCGTTCAGGCCGCAAGGCCACAGGATCGTCATGGCAGACGGCGGTTCTGTCAATGGCTGTTGTAGAAGTGTGCTGCAGATCATCATTTCACGTCCAAGACTTTATGTACCAATGAGGCAGGATTCGCAAGGAATGACGCTGTGAATATCCATAACCAGCATATATGGGCAGATGTAAATGCCCAAACAATTCAGGAAAGAAGGCATCAACATCGACTCTCAACCAACGTAGGAGCAGGCGTACTTGGTGACAGATTAATAGGGCTTGATGTGCTACCACGAAGCTTACCTGGGGAGCAGTATTTGGACTTTCTGATTAATATACTGCCTAACTTGCTGGGCCACTGCAGCTAGTAATACAAATGTGGTTCATGCATGATGGTGCACCAGCACATTTTCGTCATAATGTGCGTGAACATCTGATGCACACAATTCAGAATCACTGGGTTGGTTGGGGGCAGGGCACCACACCTTGGCCTGCTCTTTCCCCAACTCAATGGTTCAAATGGTTCAAATGGCTCTGAGCACTATGGGACTCAACTGCTGAGGTCATTAGTCCCCTAGAACTTAGAACTAGTTAAACCTAACTAACCTAAGGACATCACAAACATCCATGCCCGAGGCAGGATTCGAACCTGCGACCGTAGCGGTCTTGCGGTTCCAGACTGCAGCGCCTTTAACCGCACGGCCACTTCGGCCGGCCCCAACTCAATCCACTAGACTTTTCGCCAAAGGACCACGTGAAGGAATTGATCTATGCCAAGCCAATCAACGATGTGCTGACACTACAGGGTCGCGTCTTCAGTGGGTGTCAGCAGATACAACAACACCCTTGTATACTTAAAATGGTTCAAATGGCTCTGAGCGCTATGGGACTTAACATCTGAGGTCATCAGTCCCCTAGACTTAGAACTACACTCCTGGAATTTGAAATAAGAACACCGTGAATTCATTGTCCCAGGAAGGGGAAACTTTATTGACACATTCCTGGGGTCAGATACATCACATGATCACACTGACAGAACCACAGGCACATAGACACAGGCAACAGAGCATGCACAATGTCGGCACTAGTACAGTGTATATCCACCTTTCGCAGCAATGCAGGCTGCTATTCTCCCATGGAGACGATCGTAGAGATGCTGGATGTAGTCCTGTGGAACGGCTTGCCATGCCATTTCCACCTGGCGCCTCAGTTGGACCAGCGTTCGTGCTGGACGTGCAGACCGCGTGAGACGACGCTTCGTCCAGTCCCAAACATGCTCAATGGGGGACAGATCCGGAGATCTTGCTGGCCAGGGTAGTTGACTTACACCTTCTAGAGCACGTTGGGTGGCACGGGATACATGCGGACGTGCATTGTCCTGTTGGAACAGCAAGTTCCCTTGCCGGTCTAGGAATGGTAGAACGATGACTTCGATGACGGTTTGGATGTACCGTGCACTATTCAGTGTCCCCTCGACGATCACCAGTGGTGTACGGCCAGTGTAGGACATCGCTCCCCACACCATGATGCCGGGTGTTGGCCCTGTGTGCCTCGGTCGTATGCAGTCCTGATTGTGGCGCTCACCTGCACGGCGCCAAACACGCATACGACCATCATTGGCACCAAGGCAGAAGCGACTCTCATCGCTGAAGACGACACGTCTCCATTCGTCCCTCCATTCACGCCTGTCGCGACACCACTGGAGGCGGGCTGCACGATGTTGGGGCGTGAGCGGAAGACGGCCTAACGGTGTGCGGGACCGTAGCCCAGCTTCATGGAGACGGTTGCGAATGGTCCTCGCCGATACCCCAGGAGCAACAGTGTCCCTCATTTGCTGGGAAGTGGCGGTGCGGTCCCCTACGGCACTGCGTAGGATCCTACGGTCTTGGCGTGCATCCGTGCGTCGCTGCGGTCCGGTCCCAGGTCGACGGGCACGTGCACCTTCCGCCGACCACTGGCGACAACATCTATGTACTGTGGAGACCTCACGCCCCACGTGTTGAGCAATTCGGCGGTACGTCCACCCGGCCTCCCGCATGCCCACTATACGCCCTCGCTCAAAGTCCGTCAACTGCACATACGGTTCACGTCCACGCTGTCGCGGCATGCTACCAGTGTTAAAGACTGCGATGGAGCTCCGTATGCCACGGCAAACTGGCTGACACTGACGGCGGCGGTGCACAAATGCTGCGCAGCTAGCGCCATTCGACGGCCAACACCGCGGTTCCTGGTGTGTCCGCTGTGCCGTGCGTGTGATCATTGCTTGTACAGCCCTCTCGCAGTGTCCGGAGCAAGTATGGTGGGTCTGACACACCGGTGTCAATGTGTTCTTTTTTCCATTTCCAGGAGTGTACTTAAACCTAACTAACCTAAGGAAATCACACACATCCATACCCGAGGCAAGATTCGAACCTGCGACCGTAGCAGCAGCGCGGTTCCGGACTGAAGCGCCTAGAACCGCTCGGCCACAACGGCCGGCTTGTATACTTCAATGGGTGCCCATTCCTTACCCCAGAGGCCAGAAGGATGCATTGTCATGAATGAACACCATGTTGAACAGCTACTGTAAACATTTGTTTATCGCAGAAAGTATGCATTTGTGGACACATCTTGACTGGACTAATCCCCAAAAGTACACATTTCCAGATCCTTGGTTATTGGACTTATTTTTCTTGTTTCAATGAGTACTACCAGCTCTCACTGCATTCGATACTGCTTTTTTTTTTAACAGCAGGATGTTTTCGTATCAAGTGAGGTACTTGAATAAGACATCTTGGTCGCAACCTGATCGGACACTGCGGATCTAGGCAAAGCAGTGGATGAAATACTTTCCTTAAACCCCTGGATCGATTTAAGACAATACAGATATTACTCATTATTTGGAAAGAAAAACTGTGGGGAAAAATCCTGAACCTCTTGTTGGGTGAGGGTGTTAATATGGACAGATAATGGGGGCGGGGGATGGTGGTGGAGGAGGAGACAGAGAGAGAGAAGGAGGCATAGAAACAGGCAGAGAAAGGAGAAGGAGAGAGTGGGTAGTGAGAGGGTAGTGAAACAGGTAGACAGAGGAAGGAGGAGAAAGAAATGTGCCACAGATTTGTGGAACGTGGAAGTGGACAGAGAGAAGGGTAGGGCAAATGGACAGAGAAAGGGAATCTCAAGGTGGAAGGAAAGAGGAGGAGAGGAAAGAGGAGATGGACATAGAGAGAGGGAAAAGCAGGACAGAGATATGGGAAGGAGATGGGGGAGGGGGGAGTAAATGGACTGAGGGGAAAGGAGCAGAAGGACAGGGAGAGGGGATGTAGCAGATTGACAGAGAGGGGCAGGAGGATACGGACAGAGTGGGAGGTGGTTAAGTTGGACACATGGTGGCGGAAGAAGGATGGAGACGTGGGGTGAGGTGACGGGCAAAGAGTGGGGTAAGGAGAGGATGGACTAACAGGAATCGGAATAAATCCGTACTCAGGTAACACCAGGAACTGAGCTAGTCTCTTTATACTGGAAGTAACAACAGCCCTGTAATATCATTGAATCATCTTCCTTTCCAAACCCATCGCCTTTTTGCATTACGCAGAGTTACAGACTGGACTGGTTTTATGCTGCTTTGTTTATTTCAGTGGACAGTTGCAGAAAATCTTACTACGAAGTTTTGCAAGATTCCAACCATGTCATAAGCTTAATAAGAGATCAGGTGAATGGGCTTTTTGTAATGAGTAAGTAACAGTATTTCATTTTTACTGTTTCGTTCGTTTTCATAAATATCATTCACCATACTTTTTAGGAGCAAGTACTATACTGCTTCGCCCACGGACAAACTTGTTTACCTATTCTGCAGGAGGACGATGTTTGTCGTCTGCTACCCGCAGTGTGGCTGCCCTCGGAAGGGCTCGCACACGCTCTGCTGCGACAGAAAGAGGCCGAATGGCATGTGGGACCACGCTGCGGCGCAGTGGTCAGCGCGAGTTATATTTTACGCTCCCGAGATTTCGGCCGAGCGCGGCAATAATTCCTTCTCGCCACTACGGCTGCGGCAGCTCCGGTCGGGCAGTACGCTCTGCAGCCGTAGGGGGTGGCGGGGGCGGCGGGGGCGGAGGAACGCCGAGGGCGGCGGGGAACCGGCGGACTGGCGGTCGGCGGGGCGGAACGAAATATTTCACGGCAGGCTTCCGACGGCGGCGGCGACCGGGGGCGCGCGTGGACGCAATTACCGTGTCTCGGGGCGGCGCTTCCTGAGTGCGCGACTGCGGGCAGCGTCTCCGATGCGTTGCTCAGCGACCTAGGACGGCTGGCACCACTCCTGCATCAGTAATTCCTCCGAGAACAGCTAGGGCGACTATAGTCGAAAGCTGATTGGGGGGGAGGGGGGGGGGTTGCAGCCCAAGGCCCGTACAGGTCCAAGAATTGTGCCGAGCAGAATGTGACGAGGAGGTCTGTGTACAGCAGCAAGTAAACATTATTCACAGTGACATACAGGCTGTTTATAAATTAGTTATAAAATAGTTACCTTTAACATTTGACTATGCCACAATGGGTGCAGTAAATTAGGACTTTGTTTTTATAAAACAGATCTGATGATGGCCGTTATAGACCGAAACCGGTAATCTGTTAACAAAAAGTTTATGACCATAGACGTAAATTAAAGGAACTTATTGTATATACGGGACACTGTTGTATTCGCGACCATGTCGTAGCTTGTGAGTTACCTTTAATTCTGAAAAAGCTAAATAACTTACAGAAGTATTTCATACAACACTGAATGCCGTCTATCTGCATCTCTTATGTATAAATGTTCACTGCGTCCTTCTTCTGTAAATCGACAAATTCCCATCTGTAATTAAGTCCCTACCAAATCCTGAGAAGCAACTCTTGACGTACAGTGGCGACTGCTTGTGGTGTCCGTTGTCGCAGCTCGCTCATGTTTCTCGGAAGCGGAGGAACAGACAGTCTTTAATGTATACTCAGGCACAGAAGTCAATTGGGGTTAAATCAGGTGATCATTCTGGACAGCATTTTTTCATTTTTCTCTGTCACTTTCTCTTAAATCTTGCAACAGTTCAGATTTGTAGGGTTTGAATGGCAGACATTTCAGCAATAACTTCCACACAGTAACATTAGGCATATCCAGTCCTAAGCTGACATATCGAGTTGATTTATGTGGACTACAAATGTAAGATTCCCAATCTTGTCCAGTTGCTACGTCAGAGACTGCTGCCGAGCCTCAAACGGCGTCCTATGTGACGCACAGCCAAATTGGCTGAAACGATTGTACCAGAATGAGATTTTCACTCTGCAGCGAAGTGTGCGCTGATATGAAACTTCCTGGCAGATTTAAACTGTGTGCCCGACCGAGACTCGAACTCGGGACCTTTGCCTTTCGCGGGCAAGTGCTCTACCATCTGAGCTACCGAAGCACGACTCACGCCCGGTCCCCACAGCTTTACTTCTGCCAATATCTCGTCTCCTACCTTCCAAACAACACTCCTCTGCAGAGTGAAAATCTCATTCTGGAAACATCCCCCAGGCTGTGGCTAAGCCATGTCTCCACAGTATCCTTTCTTTCAAGAGTGCTAGTTCTGCAAGTATCGCAGGAGAGCTTCTGTAAAGTTTGGAAGGTAGGAGACGAGATACTGGCAGAAGTAAAGCTGTGGGGACCGGGCCTGAGTCGTGCTTCGGTAGCTCAGATGGTAGAGCACTTGCCCGCGAAAGGCAAAGGTCCCGAGTTCGAGTCTCGGTCGGGCACACAGTTTTAATCTGCCAGGAAGTTTCACGATTGTACCACTTAATAACAGTCTGTTTGTGAAGTGATAGCTTCCGATATATAGCCCCGAATTGTCTCTGAACTGTAGTAGCATTGAAACAACCCCTTAGAACAATTATACATGACTGTGACTAAACTGACACACAATATTTTTAGCGCAACGCAATCTGACTTTCAATAATCCCTACAAAAGAATGGCCCTGACTAACATTAACCTATACCTTTCACAAATCACCTACCTCACAAAAATCTTCGTTACTCAAGCTACTGCAATACAGCGAGCGCCACTACTGCCAGCTAAATAAAAGATTCAAACTACGGAAGGCACTAACTACTGATAGGCATAGTTAGCAAATGAAAGATTTTAATAGAGAACAAACAATGTATTTACCTTAATAGTGTTGAAAAATCATAATATACATAGCAGTTCATGACATTCAGTCTTACAAATTTCAAAACTCCGCCATTTCTCTCCCCACATCCACCACTGCTGGCGGCCTACCTCCAACTGCGCAACGCTACGCGCTGTTAACATCCAGCTGCGCAATACTACAATGGCAGACAAAAATGCAAACTAGCCACAGACTGCACACAGCACAGCCAGTGATTTTCATACAGAGCGCTACGTAACGTTGCCAATAAGAAAACATAAACAGCCTACTTACATAGCCCCCATGCTCCCCACAAAAGTTTTATAAATTGTTTTGGGCACTGGTCAATACATATTTGTTAAATTTTTTTTTACAATTACAATAACAAAGAAATCAAATGCACACACTTATTGATACAATGTTGGTCAAAAGCTAAAATTTTCTCACAGGCCATAAAGGCAGTCCTCATCGTTTATCACAGTAAAATAGCAGTGTTTTTCTCAAAGTCTGAGCAGTAAAAGAAAATGCACACAGAAGTAGTGGATTTCCATGCAGTCTTGAAGAAGTAGTATTGTCCTTTCAACCGAAGGACAGTGCTGACTCTCGACATGCAGACAGGTAATGGGCCACAACAGAGCAAACCCACAGCAGAGTCATTCGAAGTTTTGAAGAATATTGGTAGGCAGGTCATCACAGAGTAGACCCACTGTAGTCCTGGTAGAGATTAGGGTATTGGTGGGCCACCAAAGGTGCAGACCCACTGTAGTCCTTGTAGAAATAATGGTATTGGTGAGTCAGCAAATGTGTAGACCCACTGTAGTCCTTGTAGAAATAATGGTATTGGTGGGTCATCAAAGATGCAGACCCACTGTAGTCCTTGTAGAGATGGCCAGCAGCCATCTGTTGTGAGTGTGCAGGTGCACAATCACCATTGAAGAGTCTTGCAGATAATATAGCAAGTCCATAAGCACCACTTGTGCACTCACAAAGTTTTTGGTATTGTCCTTAGAACCAGCAATACTGTTATCCAGTCCCTTGCTGAATTATTAACACACGTGCAAACACTAACAGTTCCAACTTCTCACACATTGTCCATATACTATGACCAACAGAAACGGGTGCAGTGAAATGGAACTTACAAGTTACTTAATTTGCTGAACTGGTGTCAATTACAATATTATAACATGAGAATACAATGACAAAGGTACAAAATATATCATTAAAGAACATAATAATACAGATAAAATTTGTAGTGATATGGGCTTTACAAAAGAATCGAAATAACATATACATCAGTGTTATAGGAATTATGACATAAGTAAATACATAAAAGATCAGAATAACTTTTGAAACATCAACTTTACACATGAGCATTAAAACAGAACAGAATAAATAATGTCTAAACATCTTTACAAAGAAAATAACATATTATCAGAAAAATTCTACAACGTAACTCTTATTAGCTAAACACATACAGACAGGAAAAACACAAATTCACATAGCGTAATAACACAAAAATACAGGACAGGGTTTGTTTTCAGTGTGACATTTGGTACTGCAGTCCACCCCAAAACTTCATTCCATATATCTTTCCTCTTATTTCAACATTTGCTGCCACCAAAAAAATTCTATCCAAGCATGCTTTCTGTATTTATATGTTCACACATTTCTTACCTCATTATTTATTTTCCATTATCTTACATCATTTATTTCCAAGAAAATCCTACCTAAACCTGTTGTCCCTAAACCCTACTTTTTTGTTCATATCCTCTTTCAAAGTACTTTTTGGCCAAACGATTTTCTTATAGCTTCTCAGTGCATTTCTTCCAATTCATCACCACTCGTTCCCTTATATAGCCTACCGCCTCTTAAGCTAACTTAAATCTACTGAGCTCAGATGCTAAACTAAGGGACGAGGGAATGCAGCAACACAGAAAAATTAACACAAACAGCAATGACAAAAAATGCCAATTTGCAAAGCAAGCAGCAGTAAATCTAAATTAACAGATAAAATGCAAAATTACAACTAATATGAGCCAATGTGCAGCAACAAGAAAAATAAATCAGTAGTAAAACTGACTTAACAGAGTAATATAAAGTGAAATTTAGTAGCACTATGCCTGGCAAACAGCAGCAGCAAATGAAATAACTTATATCTAAACATGACATAGCTCAAGCAGAAAAAAATATTACACTAAAGACAACAATGCAGACAAGGGAAATGTATATTCACATCTTAATGTCTATGTAATTAAAGTGGTGCACCACAACAACTTTGTTGTGGCTTGGCAAGACAGCCAAGCCACTATGAGGAAGCCGAAAGGCACGCGTTTAAGCTCACGCAGGCTGGCGTGAGGTCTGGAACAGGTAAAGTAATTGAGACTAGCAAATAAAGTACATAGCTGCTGGAATACTTAACTTTAATCCATAATTGGTGAACATCGCTCGTGACGGTACATGTTTTACAGCATCAATAGTAACTGGTAATGGCGCCTTGCTAGGTCGTAGCAAATGACGTAGCTGAAGGCTATGCAAATGAGAGCGTAATTTGTCAGTGAACCATCGCTAGCAAAGTCGGCTGTACAACTGGGGTGAGTGCTGGGAAGTGTCTCTACACCTGCCGTGTGGCGGCGCTCGGTCTGCAATCACTGATAGTGGCGACACGCAGGTCCAACATATACTAACGGACCGCGGCCGATTTACAGGCTACCACCTAGCAAGTGTGGTGTCTGGCAGTGACACCACAAACTTATTGTAAAAGAAAATATTACCATGTACTTGAAAAGAAAATTATGTATGCAGTTACTGTTACTAGTTCCTTCTTATTGTTCTTTCCTTTCCAAGTGCTCCTTTTTTGAACAATTTGGATCACAAAATTATTATTTAATAGATCTGTTGACAGAAAGTGTTCACATTAGCAAGTGCATTTTATTTTATTTTATAAAACCAATGCTGCAACACAGCTGGAAACTAGATATCAAATGAAATAAGCAACTATGAAAAGCAAAGCATAAAAATATCATTCAATAGTCATGTGACATTTCATAGTTTCATAGTTAGTAGAAATTCTCTCAACTCTCATAGAAAGACGCTTGTCATAATCAGGTGTGCAGATGTAAGTATCTTTCTAAGTAATGAGCGTGTCGTATTTGCGATGCTTTCTCTAAAGGAATGTCAATGGCGAGGATAATGGCCTCTTTTTTTCTCCACCTAATGGCTTTCTTTTGTCAGACGACTACCTCTCAGTTGGGTGCCCAAAACGCATTATGTCAAGGTCACTTACCTTTCTTACTGATATATTTACGACAGCAGTTTCTGCTACAGTGGCAGTCTCATATAAGAAAATTCCACAGGTTGAGAATTTGCGTTACAAATGTGTAGAAACAAAATCCTATTGATATAACAGTGTCCAAAAAATTTTCGTCGGCATTGTAATACATTCACGCATTTACATACATTTCATAACTCTTAAAGAACTATTCTTGGTTTCCAACAACCTTTTTCACAAACCAGAGCCCCTAACCACTACTCATTACTCCTTACCTTATTACACATATACATATTCCTCGACACTTCTTCAATATTTCATCATAACAGATACGTAGCATAATCAAATAACTCATATAGCATCAGCTTATTAATCATAAACATACCTCAGCAGCATAATACACATCGTCGTCGTAATAATAACATCATAACACCTCAGTCAAATCTCAAAAAAACGTCGTAACTTTCTGCAATAATTTCAAAACCTAAAGAAATTCTCTGCTCATTTCAATAGTGTCATCTACCTCAAACGTACTTTAAAAATCATGATCTCATAACAAATACATCATTCAAAGCTCTCATAGTACCACAATGGTTCCGAAAAAATATGAACAGTTCACACAGTACAGACAAAATACTGTTTCATAAGTGTGAAGTTATCCAACTGTGTAATTGTGTAAATATGTGTCACTGATGTAGTAAAAAAAAGTTTATCTCTCAGTTAAATGATCAGATAGCTGTGTAATTTATGTGTTAGAGGAATATGGTACCGATGTGTAAAGTTGTATAAGCAAATACCATATTAGCTAGGGCTCCTTGTGCTTGCCAAACACATGGTACACAAAGTAGGCGTGTACCAACCTAAGGATTAATGTAATTATACCGTCAGGTGTTACAGATTACAGCAATGGAATGAAATATATCATGGAAAACTTTCTTTGTAATTCAAAAATCTTGAAAAATAAATGGTTTAAGTACAAAATTAATCACTCAAATACGTGTACTGTAGTGCTGAACTGTGCGTCTTGTAAGATAATCTCTGTGGAAGTGTCGTAGTTATCGTCCTCCGAAAGCTAAGTTCCGCAAAAGTCAATGTACTTACCTCATGATAAACAAAAGTGAAATGCTTTGCGTATAGATATCTTAGTTATTACGCTTAATGCCGTGATGAAGAAAGTACTGAAGTACTGTACTGTAACATATTGTTGTGCTATGGAAAAGGCTGTCTCATTGTAGCTATACCACAAAAGTTACTACTAAAACATGTTTTACTTTCCTGAATAATACAGAAAAACTGTGCAGATATAAAACAGAAACATTGCAAAAGCAACATTGTAAATTGTCACTCATTAGTAGCGTCGTGATAAAATCGTGTAGCTGTCACATAAACTAACCACTATGTCATCTGGTATCTCACTGAAAGTACTTTAAATCCAGAATGTATTTTCAAGTAAACCAAAATGTTGCATTAAAATCTCATTAGCAGTACCAGTATATGTTCTAAGTATGTAAGCCTTATAGTCGTTACGTGATAGTGGAACTAACAAGCAAGAATGTACAAATAACAACATTGTGTCATCTGCTCGCTATAACAATGCATTCGTAATTTCTGTTTAAATAATTTCTCTTGGTTCTTGACTGGATAGTTAACTTTAAAACATAGTTACATGTTAGCAGTTTTTAAGATTGGAAAAGAGTACTAGTAACGTGAAATGAAAAATTTTATAGCAAAGACTAAGTTAAAAAGCAGATTATCTCTCAATAAATGGTTTTACATGTGAAATGTGGTGTAACCCTTTGCTCTTCCTAGTACGCAAAGTTTCAACTTTAACGCAATTATCATGTGGTATACGTCGGTAAAGAATACTGGAATTTTTCTCAAGGTTAGCGTCTATGTTATTTTTCCCTGAGCCAGCGGGCGCACGTGGCTGCCTGCGGTGCGAGTCATTGTCTGTTTCTTTGTTGGCGCGCGTCGTTACTGGGATTAGGAGACCTAACTTCTGCAAATTCACCTTGTCGAGAGTACCCTGCTCTGTTTGAATCTCGCCAGTTCTGATGCAATTCAGCTCTGCCGTTACGATCATATCGTCTGTCCTCGTCATGTCGGTAGATTCCATAGTTTCTTTCTTGTCGGTCACGTGGTGGAGAATTTCTCCCTGAATCGTAACTGCGTGGTGGACCGTTGCGTCTGAAGTTATTCTGTCTCCCTTGATAATAATTATTTTCGTTCCCATATTGTCTGTTTCTATGGTTATCTCTGTCATATTCATTACTACGGAAATGCGATCTTTCTCTGTAACTATTACTCTGCCAGTGGTTGTCATATGGGTGGTGTCTGTTTTGGTCACGATTTGTGTTGTAGGAATAGCCTTGTCGTGCCCCTTTACTATTTCTGTTATTGCGGAATTGTGACGGATGTGGCCTGTAATTGTTGTGTTCCTGTTTTCGCGTCCAGTGATTGTCAGTGTCAATTTCTAATTCTTGTAAGAGTCCCTGAAAAGCTTCAATGTCGTCTTTGCAACGTCCTGCCAAAATAATATGTCGTAAATGTTCAGGTAATTTGATTAAGCAAATGCGGATGAGTTCTGAGGGGCTGTATGGGTTTGACAGGTACTGATTCTTGTGCAACATGTCTTCAAAATATTTCACAAGACAGGAAAATTCAGATTGTTCGAAATGTTTCATCATTATGATGCTATGTTTTACTCGGTCTTGTGTAGCTTGAGACCAATATGCTGAGAGGAAGGCGTGGTAAAATTCTTCTTCACTGTGACAATCGTGAATGACCGATCGCATTCTTACAGCTGGTTCATTCGCTAAATAGCCACACATAAATTCTAATCTGTGCTCTAATGACCAGTTGGGAGGAAAACAATGAGAGAATTGATGGAGCCACGCTTGTGGATGAATGTCGTTGCCAGAATTCTTAAATGTATTAAATTTACGTGTAGTAATGAACAGCTTATAGTCAAAATCATCATGTCGGCGAGTCGCATATCGGTCATTGTTACGTCGTTTCAGCGGTCCCATTTCAAAATTCGGTGCACCTTGCCAATTTCTTTCATAATTTCCGAAATGCGCTGTGTTATTATTTTTACGTCATTAATGACTTTTTGAGATTTCGCTTCGATTTTATGTAACTCAGTAGTTAAATCTTCACGTGTTTGTTCAAGCGTGGTGTCTAACTTCCGAAGATTTTGCTCCATTGTGTCTAACTTTTGAAGCTTTTGCTGTGTTTGTCTCTGATTTTGTTCCATTGTGTCTAACTTTTGAAGATTTTGTCCCATTTGTTTCTGATTTTGTTCAAGTGTTGTGTCTAACTTTTGTAGCCTTTGTCCCATTTATTGCATTAACTATAATAACAATGCACTGGTGTCTGAAACATGGTCCTCAGTGCTATTCGGCAGTGCATTTGAGCCGGCAATATTCGCATTTTGGAAAGCAGAAAATGTGTTTTGATTTATTTGAGAAAACGGTGAGGACGCAAAACCTGAATCTACAGTATTTGCAAGATTGTGTCCTGTCATTTCGGAATCCTGAGGCGAGCTGTTGCCGACCAATCGATCGATAATGCTTCCCTGTTCACTAATTGTTTCACTGCCTACACCATTATTTGCAGTCCACTCCATTTCCCTATGCACAGTAACCAAATTACTACTTTGAACATTAGTTAATTCATTACGTGGTGGCGCTAACACACTGCTTTCGTTTTCACTGTCATTTCTCAGTTTACTTTGGAGCCTAGTATTACGTTTTTCACACGCCATTATTGTCACACTATTTCACACAACAACACAGAAAAGCACAATTTGAAGAGCAAAATAAGAACACACATTAACATAACACTGAAAATATCTAGTTAATTGCAAGCGCAGCTGCAAAATACTTGGTGCAAATCTACATGCATGCCACAACAACAATGAAAGACGGCAACTGCAAAGGAGATTCTCTCTACAATTACGCACTAGCAATAAACAATAGCTACACTAATTACACAAACTACAAGAAAAAAATCAGAAGATTCCAGTGAGGTATCCTGGCAGGGTCGCCATATGAAACAACCCCTTCGAACAATTATACATGACTGTGCTTAAACTGACACACAATATTTTTAGCGCAACGCAGTCTGACTTTCAATAATCCCTACAAAAGAATGGCCCTGACTAACATTAACCTATACCTTTCACAAATCACTTACAACAATCTTCGTTACTCAAGCTACTGCAATACAGCGAGCGCCACTACTGCCAGCTAAATAAAAGATTCAAACTACGGAAGGCACTAACTACATAGTTAGCAAATGAAAGACTTTAATAGAGAACAAACAATGTATTTACCTTAATAGTGTTGAAAAATCATAATATACATAGCAGTTCATGACATCCAGTCTTACAAATTTCAAAACTCCGCCATTTCTCTCCCCACATCCACCACTGCTGGCGGCCTACCTCCAACTGCGCAACGCTACGCGCTGTTAACATCCAGCTGCCCAATACTACAATGGCAGACAAAAATGCAAACTAGCCACAGACTGCACACAGCACAGCCAGTGATTTTCATACAGAGCGCTACGTAACGTTGCCAATAAGAAAACATAAACAGCCTACTTACAGCATATTTGGATTCATGAAACCATAAACAATACTGTGGATGCTCTGCACTATTTTACGACTACAAGATGACTTTTAATATAACTCATTCGCGCACATGACCTAGCGGGCACGGCGATGTCGGGATAGAACAATGTTAGACGAGAATAAAGCTTGAAGATACACTGCATTCAGTACCTTCCTGTAAATTATTTATCCTTTTCACAATTAAACGTTACTTTTCTCTTCCAAGATGCTACTCCAGCCGGGTGCGCAACGGAAAATACTGAACATGAAAATCAAGATTTGGCCCAGTCTGACTACCCCCTGAAGCAGATCTTCAGGATCTCTTAATTGTGATATTATTTCTTCCTTCTTGCTCTTTAACATATAAATTACAACTTAAACATAAATGAATGACTAAGGGAACTGGTAACTACTAAATGATAAATGTTTCTGCTTATACATTTATTGTAGATTAGAAACCCCTTTATATTACAAATGTTTATATTTCCTAACTAATATTACTCATAAACTGTCAAAATGTGCCCCTTTTTATGGGTATACGATCTAATATAAATAACGCGAGATGACTGACATTGTGTACCAAACACTAGAAGACACTACTTTCAAAGATGATCTACCGTGATGTGCAACCTCAGTGGAAATAAAATTTACGTGATCACAGCTGTTTAGTCTTATAGCCCTAACAAGCCGAAACAGTAATATCACCATATGTACCGCGTCCGGTGTGTCAGAGTGATGGTTCTCGTACTCGTCTGCGACCATGGAAGAACTCCAGCAACAAAAGAAACTCTTTTAAACACTAGGACGCCAGCAGGCGGTCGTCTGACTAATATAATCTAATACTCTCTGTGTTCTATAAATAAGAAACGTGAACTCCCAGTCACAATGATGGAGTTCAGATAATGTCTCATCGTGAGTATAGGCAGAAGTGCTCCCAATCACTGAACGCTGCGTACTCAATGACAACTCCCTACCCGGAGGCGAAGTCCGAAATCGTATAAGTTCAGGACAGTACAGTGCCACCCGTTCTAACTATAAAATTTCCTGGGAGCAAAGACAGCAAGTCCATGAGTAACAACAAAAGCTGATGCTGAACGACTGCCAAACAGGGGCGCTCAAGACCTCTTTCTCTCCACCGCTGGCTCCCCAGCAAAGCTCGGCTCCCCTCCCTCATAAATGCAGAAGGCGAATCATATTCTCGAAACCACGGAATATTCTCCCTCTCTACAGATTCTTCCGAACGCCGACCAACCATATTTTAGTCTTCTGTCGTCCAGCGCGGGAAGTTTGCGAGGAAATACCTATCCCCGGTAATTAGGAATTCATACAATGGTACGCTTCTCAGAGTAAATATCCTCCAAAATAACGCAGCCTACGTGATTTCCAAGGTAACGCTTCCTCGTTCCTCTTTGCTGCGTCCAAGATTTTCAGAGTTTCCGAAGTACACTCCTGGAAATTGAAATAAGAACACCGTGAATTCATTGTCCCAGGAAGGGGAAACTTTATTGACACATTCCTGGGGTCAGATACATCACATGATCACACTGACAGAACCACAGGCACATAGACACAGGCAACAGAACACGCACAATGTCGGCACTAATACAGTGTATATCCACCTATCGCAGCAATGCAGGCTGCTATTCTCCCATGGAGACGATCGTAGAGATGCTGGATGTAGTCCTGTGGAAAGGCTTGCCATGCCATTTCCACCTGGCGCCTCAGTTGGACCAGCGTTCGTCCCGGACGTGCAAACCGCGTGAGACGACGCTTCATCCAGTCCCAAACATGCTCAATGGGGGACAGATCCGGAGATCTTGCTGGCCAGGGTAGTTGACTTATACCTTCTAGAGCACGTTGGGTGGCACGGGATACATGCGGACGTGCATTGTCCTGTTGGAACAGCAAGTTCCCTTGCCGGTCTAGGAATGGTAGAACGATGGGTTCGATGACGGTTTGGATGTACCGTGCACTATTCAGTGTCCCCTCGACGATCACCAGTAGTGTACGGCCAGTGTAGGAGATCGCTCCCCACACCATGATGCCGGGTGTTGGCCGTGTGTGCCTCGGTCGTATGCAGTCCTGATTGTGGCGCTCACCTGCACGGCGCCAAACACGCATACGACCATCATTGGCACCAAGGCAGAAGCGACTCTCATCGCTGAAGACGACACGTCTCCATTCGTCCCTCCATTCACGCCTGTCGCGACACCACTGGAGGCGGGCTGCACGATGTTGGGGCGTGAGCGGAAGACGGCCTAACGGTGTGCGGGACCGTAGCCCAGCTTCATGGAGACGGTTGCGAATGGTCCTCGCCGATACCCCAGGAGCAACAGTGTCCCTAATTTGCTGGGAAGTGGCGGTGCGGTCCCCTACGGCACTGCGTAGGATCCTACGGTCTTGGCGTGCATCCGTGCGTCGCTGCGGTCCGGTCCCAGGTCGACGGGCACGTGCACCTTCCGCCGACCACTGGCGACAACACCGATGTACTGTGGAGACGTCACGCCCCACGTGTTGAGCAATTCGGCGGTACGTCCACCCGGCCTCCCGCATGCCCACTATACGCCCTCGCTCAAAGTCCGTCAACTGCACATACGGTTCACGTCCACGCTGTCGCGGCATGCTACCAGTGTTAAAGACTGCGATGGAGCTCCGTATGCCACGGCAAACTGGCTGACACTGACGGCGGCGGTGCACAAATGCTGCGCAGCTAGCGCCATTCGACGGCCAACACCGCGGTTCCTGGTGTGTCCGCTGTGCCGTGCGTGTGATCATTGCTTGTACAGCCCTCTCGCAGTGTCCGGAGCAAGTATGGTGGGTCTGACACACCGGTGTCAATGTGTTCTTTTTTCCATTTCCAGCAGTGTATTATCCAGTTATCCTTCCGGTCCCGCTAACCACCGGCCGGCCGCCGCTGTATTGTGCTTCAGCGCTCAGGTGTCCCGACTGTCTGTCTAGGCTACTTCCTGCGTCAAGAGGCTTTTCCACCCAGGGCTTGAGTTATGCCTGCCGTTTCATTTCCACTGTCATTCCAACCTCAGTATAGGCAATCATTCATTACGCTGTTTTGATAGTAAAGACACTCCATCACCTTTCATGCAATAAGAGTTAACAGCTATTTACGAGGTGTATGTGACAATGTCAGTCTTCTTTAAATATTCATATATACGATGTACAACCTATCAAATGATACCTAATTCCGGTTGTAATTCATGGTAAAGTACGTAAATCAGTGCTTGTAAAGTGCGAAATTGTAGCCACCTTACACTCTAACTATATATAAACACCGTGTATTTGTTGTATTTATTACTTAGAGATACACAGCTGTCTACCCTGGACGCTGGCATCTCAGTTGGGCTGGTTGTGTGTGGACCTTGTCGGCAGCAGCAGGGATGCATCTGCCCGGCAATAATGCTGTGTGCAGTTTTACTCGTGCGACTTCCTTTACATCACGGCTGGACAGGGCGCCAGACGTTGTAGCTCGTGCAGTCTGCACCGGGTAACAATGGACAGCAGCTCTGCAAGCTGACCTCTGAAGGGCTCTCACTGGCGTAGAAGATATGCACGGATGAAATCACTCTCCATCCCAGCCTGAAGTACTTGGTGCCGTGCAGAGTCTGACCATAAGTCCTCAGTTGCAAGACAGAGACCAGCAGCATCAATGTCGGCTTCAGGAGCAGGTCGTGCGGCATTAGTGGCACACCTGACGATGTTGGATGGTGAACAGCTGATTGGCGCCTCTGCTCAAGCCTCCAGCAGTACAGTAGGTTGATGGCGGTCTCTCCACTCCATCAGAGATGATCTAAAAGTTGGCATTGCAGCGTGCAATGGCAGAGCCTCGAGTGAGACTCCAGAGATAATTGAACACGATTAGCCGCGCAGAGGGCCGACTCCACAGGATGCACATTACAAGGCAATACCATGCGAAAGTCGACGGGGACTGTCAGATTTCATACAAAGCCTTACTTTTAAATCACAAATTTCTGAGAGCTCAAAGATCATTTCTACTTATTGTCTCTATTTTTGTTATTATTCATTAAGTAATTGTTGTTCTATTACATAACTATCACGAAATTCTGTTTTTACTTCTTAATTACGGGTTCAAGTGTTCGTTTTACATTATGACACACGTCAGCACAAGCATATGTTTATATCTAGGCTTACGTTTATACTGAATATGGCGCATGGGAAGCACAGTTGTCTCTACAGCTATTGCCCTGGCAGGATTAGCACTAGCTGATGATGATGACGATGACGATGACGAAAAGCCGGATGTTGTCCCCTGGTGGGGAAGAAGGGATGAAATCAGTGGAATGTATTCTCCGTTAACGAGAAAAACTGATCCCCAAATATCCGCAGGAATTCAAATGTGGGTGAATTCCTAAGGGTCCAAACTGCTGAGGCCATCGGTCCCTAGACTTACACACTATTTAAACTAACTTACGCTAATAACAACACACTCACACGCATGCCTGAGGGAGGATTCGAACCTCCGGCGGGAGGGGTCGCGCAATCCGTGACAAGGAGCCAGAGACCGCGCAATCATTCCGCGCGGCCCGCAGGAATTACGGAACTTCGTCAGGATAGAGGTGGTTTGTTTTGACAGTTTCTCCTTCCTGGCATGCCGAAATAATGCAAAAGAAGCAAATCAAATCAAACGTAACTTTCCTCAATTACGGCACGCCACTACATGTACCATCTGAAAATCACGCATCTAAAGCTACATGCATATTTACTTAGAAATAAAATTACCTCTCCTAGTTATACGCGTAAATTAGGTCACTTAATTCTTGTTTGGTCTATTTTATTTCTAGAACACGAATCAATCAGTAAAAGGAATGCTATTCACAAACAATTTATATAAAGAATGATTTTGGAAAACTTTTGTTAAATAACTGCATTTATGAAAATTTAATCACTAAAATGAGCTGCTAGACACAGGTGTCAGCAACAGAAATAAAACATACACATTAATATGCAGAAAGCACAGTTGGAGTACCCCCTTCTGGGCTTCCGCGAGCAACTGGCATCTAGTGCGCTTGCGCAGATTCACGGGAGCTTAGAACTGCTATTTCCGGGTGCGGGTAATGTGTCTTCCAATTCCTTTAATTCTACCCGTTTTACCAGTAGGTGGCTGTCGTGCTAGACCTGTTTCGTTCGTGGCGGATCGATGTGCAATATCTCCTTTACAGTGTCAGAATAGTCCGTTACGCACTGACACCGTTAAATGCCACTTACTCGGCGTTGGTGGAATCACGAATGCGTCGATGTCAATATCATACTTCATTTAGCAGCTGCAGGTGGAGTGTCGATGGCGGTCGGCCACGGTGGTCTCGCAGCGGCTGAAGCCTTCGTCACATGCTTACGTCAGACGCCCCTGCAACAAGAATGGGCGCATGTGCCGGACAGCCAGATGCTTTGGCTGAAGGCCAGGTGCGAGACGCAGCCAGGTGCGAACTGCTAACCGAGGAACCCTTGGAGCCCAACAGGAGCCGGTTAATGACAGCCTGGAGTTGACCCCAGCTGGATGGCACCCGTTCGAACACCGGCAGCATCAGGTCTAGGCGCAGCTAGCGGAGATAGTGACTGATAGTGACTGATACCGTTAGATCAAGGTGGCAAGTGTTCATGGCGCTCTGCGGTCTTATGAGGAGGACCCTGCTAATCCAAGCATTGTTCTTGCAAAATTTCAGAGAATTTACTAACAACCAATTTCCAACTACTTCTTTATTTGAATATTTTTCATCACGAAGTTTTCGAAGGCTCGAACATAGAGCTTGATATTTTATTAACTGGAGCTAGTTGTTTCTTTTTCTTTCTTTTTTTTTTTTTAATCTACTCGCCTACCTCATCCCATTTGCTTGATATCTTAGGAAGCACAAAATTTTCCGCAAAGACTACTATTATGTGTATTTATTCACTACGGTCGTGATTTCGGCTTATTACGCCATTCTCAAGTAATCGCTTACTTTGAAGTGCGTCAGTGCACCATTCCTTTCAAGAGAAAACCGTCATCCAGGTTTACATATTCCATCTGCATAACAACATATATGTCTTCGTCACTTATACAGAGTGCTGAGAAACGATTTCACCAAAAATGTAGAGCAGAAAGACAGCATCAAACGACGTAATTTGAGAATAGGACCTAGGAGTCGCAGTTGAATATTTCCGGCGCTACATGGAAATCTGTCATTTGGTCGTCTTCCTTTACTCAAAATGAAAGCCGCGGGGTAGCCGCGCGCTCTACGGGCGTCTTGTCATGGTCCGCGCCTTTCCCGTCGGACTTTTGAGTCCTCCATAGGGCACGGGTGCCTGTATTGTCCTTAGTGTAAGTTAGTTTAAGTTAGATTACGTAGTTTTTAAGGTTAGGGACTGATGACCTAAGCAGTTTGGTCCCATAAGACCTTACCACAAATTTCCATTTTCAAAATGAAAAGTAATTTACAGAAAATGTAACCGTAAACAAAATATTTGGACTAAGTAATAGTCGCTGTGACAACAAGGAGATCTTAAAGCTTGACATTCACCTGTGTCTTACTTAACTGACATAAAATATAGCTCTTCTTTAGAAACGAAAACAGTTACATGTCGGTGTTTCATGTTACACGCCCTAGGAAGTCCAAGCAGATTACAGATGAATATGCTCTTTTTTTTCAGTGCTTTATTGACGTTTGTCGTAGCAAATGTTCAAACCGGCCACAGTTTTCACGCTGGCATAGAACATAGAAGCGATGCAGGGATTTATGTGCTCCATGAAATGCACCAAGAGTAGTCTGAATCACTTCTGCTGCTGCCATAATGCGGGCCAAGTCCTGATCATCCTCAACTGGCGTTGTATACAAGCTGTCGCTCATGCTTCCCCAGGGCACAAAATCGAGCAGTGTCAAGTCTGGCCAACTTGGAAGCCACCGCGTTGGTCCACAGCGTCCGGTGCATCTGTCAGCAAATGTCTTGTCTAGGTGATCTCGGGCAGCTCATGGAAAGTATGGAGTTGCGCCGTCATGTTAGAACTAAAGATACTGCCTAATTGCAAGCGGCACATCCTCCAGCAGTGCGGGCAACACTTGCAAAAACACAAGGTACGTGTGAGTATTCAGCCTTTGATGTAACATGTGGGGGCCAATGAGCGAGTCATTCAAAGAATTTTTTGAAGGACATCATCTTTACGCCAGTGACTGTTTTAAGTTTTTATTACACTACAGCAATTTCGGCCTTAGGCCATTATCAAGTGCTGATATTATGGCCTTAAGCCATGTCAACACTTGATAATGGCCTAAGGCTGAAATTGCAGTAGTGTAATTGTAGTGGACTGTTAAGGCAGCCAGTCCACAGAGACGGGTAGCCGAAAGGGCACACGTACACACACGCCGACTGGCGCGAAGTCTGGAACAGGATTCGTAATGAATGTGATAAAGAAAAGAACGTAGCTACTAGAACACTTAACTTTTATATCGTCCTTTGGTATACAGCAATCTTGATGATACAAGTGAGACTATCTTGAGATACATGCAATGGTACAAATGGCGCCTTGCTAGGTCGTAGCCATTAACTTAGCTGAAGGCTATTCTAACTGTCTCTCGGCAAATGAGAGAAAGGCTTCGTACGTTTAGTCGCTAGCAATGTCGTCCGTACAACTGGGACGAGTGCTAGTCAGTCTCTCGAGACCTGCCTTGTGGTGGCGCTCGGTCTGCGATCCTGACAGTGGCGACACGCGGGTCCGACATGTACTAATGGACCGCGGCCGATTTAAGCTACCACCTAGCAAGTGTGGTGTCTGGCGGTGACACCACAGTAATAAAAACTTACAACAGTCACTGGCGTAAAGATGATGTCCTTCAAAAAATATTTTATGACTGTGAATCCCAGCTACAACAAGTTGAGACATTTAAAGTTCTCGCCAATGTGTTTACAGCTAATCGCTCGTGATGACCAAGTGTAACACCTACTTTTAACCTATTTTGTGTCTGTATCGATATTTCTGTGTTAATTTGCAGTATTGCTTATGTACAATGTTGTATCTGTTATGGAAATTCTTTGACTATGTATACATGTTTCAGCTATGTGAAACTTTAGAACAACGATGTTGTTTAAATTATGCTTGTGGATTTAAATAAGTAACGGAATCATTTTATGTAATGTACTGTAAATGACTTTATCCATAGTTAGGGAACGTAGTGTTGAATGTAATAGAGATGGGGAAGTCCCACAGCTACGGAAATAGCCTGGTGGAGCGGAAAAGGTGTGGTTACCGCGCAAGTGGCAACTCGTCCTTGGTGACGTGTAAGGAGTCTGGAATGAGCAGTGCTGTGTTTAACACGTCGCTAGCAGTAGCGGATCATTGTGGCTCATTTTCCTGGAGTTTTGAGGCCATAAAACCTTAAGCGCAGTATTTATGGGTCTCGGATGTTGCATTTCGTGATATCATTATGATGGCATGGATTTTGGCCCTGTAAATATAATTCCGACGCCAAGAAGATATGTAACAGGGCGAGGCCTACCATATTGCTGTGATTGCATCGCCTCCAGGTTTAATAGACACAGCAAATTATGCCACCAGTACCACTAGCCTTCCATTAAATTGGTTATATTTGCCACTCTGTAAATGGACCAGGTATTCGTGAAATTTGGTTGATTTTATAATAATAATTGTGGTGATGCTGAAAACTCTATCTTACACCAGTTATTATTCCAAATCAATAACCTGGACAGGAACCCTATCCTAGTGGATTTAATTCCGAGTGTCCTAATTTATTATGAGAAAGTCGTTGAATTTGAATATAATGTGTTGTCATATTCACTTCAGATTTGAGTAGCTCAAAAAACTGGTTATGAACGCAAATTTGTTATTTAAAGTGTTATAGTTCGTTGTAATTTAATTAATTAATAATTAATGTTAATAATACTTAGCATTTCTCATACACACTGGTATAGTTTTGTTAATGAGCATCGTTCTTCAAACCATGAAAGTTAAAGGGTCCTCATGTACTAGACTAGTTGGTTAATGAAGCAATCCAAAGGCTCCTTAACAGCCAGCGTAGTTACACTACTGGCCATTAAAATTGCTACACCAGGAAGAAACGCAGATGATAAACGGCTATTCATTGGACAAATATATTATACTAGAACTGACATGTGATTACATTTTCACGCAATTTGGGTGCATAGATCCAGAGAAATCAGTACCCAGAATAACCACCTCTGGCCGTAATAACGGCCTTGATACGCCTGGGCATTGAGTCAAACAGAGCTTGAATGGCGTGTACAGGTACAGCTGCCCATGCAGCTTCAACACGATACCACAGTTCATCAAGAGTAGTGACTGGCGTATTGTGACGAGCCAGTTGCTCAGCCTCCATTGACTAGACGTTTTCAATTGGTGAGAGATCTGGAGAATGTGCTGGCCAGGGCAGCTGTCGAACATTTTCTGTATCCAGAAAGGCTCCTACAGGACCTGCAACATGCGGTCGTGCATTATCCTGCTGAAATGTAGGGTTTCGCGGGAATCGAATGAAGGGTAGAGCCACGGGTCGTAACACATCTGAAATGTAACGTACACTGTTTAAAGTGCCGTCAATGCGTATAACAGGTGACCGAGACGTGTAACCAATAGCACCCCATACCATCACGCCGGGTGATACGCCAGTATGGCGATGAAGAATACACGCTTCCAATGTGCGTTCACCGCGATGTCGCCAGACACGGACGTGAACATTATGATGCTGTAAACAGAACCTGGATTCATCCGAAAAACGGACGTTCGTCGTTGAGCACACCACCGCAGGCGCTCCTGTCTGTGATGAGCGTCAAGGGTAACCGCAGCCATGGTCTCCGAGCTGATAGTCCATGCTGCTGCAAACGTCGTCGAACTGTTCGTGAAGATGGTTGTTGTCTTGCAAACGTACCCATCTGTTGACTTAGGGATCGAGACGTGGGTGCACGATCCGTTACAGCCATGCGGATAAGATGTCTGTCATCTGGACTGCTAGTGATACGAGGCCGTTGGGATCCAGCACGGCGTTCCGTATTACCCTCCTGAACCCACTGATTCCATATTCTGTGCGGTAGGACAGCTACTGTGTTCCCGTTCTTCCGATAGGTAAACAAATGGTCGCTAGGTTAAAGCTGACCAAAGCATTTGACGCCTTTTGTCTGTGGTAAATAGAAAACGAGGTACGGCCACCTGGAGAATCGCATTTCCGCGGGCGGCGTTTAAGAACACAATGCTACCGTCCACTATAGTGCGCGGACCGATAGGCGGCTTTCGAGTTCACTGTCAGTGTTTCTTACCGGTAGAGATCTTCCGTCGAATAAAAGCTGTTTTCACCCTCGTAAATCTGTGTTCTTGATTTTTCCAGCTGTCATGCATAATTTTCATTCCTAAATGAAAGGATGATTTGAAGTGTTCTGCTGCTGTGCCTTCCACAATATTGATATAAAGCAGGCTGCAATTGTCATACTGATGCTGTTCGTTACTTTCCACAGAACCTCAGCCGAATTCTGTACTTAGCGAGCTGTCGTGGCATTTGTTTTTCTTACAGTGTTCGCCCACCACGTAGCAACGGTATAGCGTAATGAATACAAAAGTTCCTAATCACTCGATATAAATTGTCATAAAAATCTTTCCTGTTATACTGCCGCGTCATAATATAAAATACTTACCGAACGTTTCGGCTGTATTACAGCTTCCTTTCCACTATGTTAAGTGCAGTGCAATTACTAAAGATGCTGTACACAAATTGCACGGCAAAAACTGATTGATAGTCTTTTGTTTACAATTTTACTCTCCAGAACCATTTCACATTTGCATATGTCCCTTTGATACCAACATTTTATGTTACAGGTAATGTCGGATATGGAACACACTCTTACCGAGGAGGATTACCATGCTCATGCTAATCTGTGAAGTACCGCAATTTGTCAAATCATACGGTAAGTGTTATATTTATTCATGAACTATAAGCGCAACAGTTTAGCCTTTTGGGTCTATTACGAAATGTCTCGTTTTATTAAGGCAGTTACCCGAAGCTGAGATATTGCTATAATTGTTCTATATCACACAAAAAACAGTGTTTAATAACTGTACGCCTACAATTATCCTCACTGTAATGTTAAGGATTTTCACCAGTCGCGTAGATAGTAAGTCGAATAGAATCATGTAGCGGAATATAAAGGCTACTGAAGTGGTTATAGAACAATGTTCGATATGCGTGAACGTAAATGTAGACCAAGTCACTATGAATTACCCCTTATCACGGGATTCATAGATTTTCGAGCAAGGTTTTGGAACACTTTTAACTGAACCTCTGTTAACATGTAACATCCTTCTGAGGACCAGGAACTGATTCGGCTTACTTTATTATCGTGAAGAATTTGCACATCAGTTCTGTAGCTTCCACGAAAGATCGGAATAATTAAAGAATTAATAATTAATAATTAAAGAATTAATTAAAGAAGTCTACGAGGAGACTTGTCTTTAAAACTATTCTCTGTAAGCTTGGAAGCTTCACATCCCAAAAAAAGGGAAGCAATTAAGGCAAGTGCCGAAGGAAAATACCAAAACGATCTCCTTTTTCGTGACATTGTTGTGTTTGTTTCTTACGTATATTGACTATATTAAACAACGGAAGAGTTCACTACATCACCTTTACGAGGTTTTATTTCTGGGCATAAGGCTACAAGAAATGGATGACAAGCAAAAGAAATAAACCAATTGTAAATATGATCTGCTTACTACACAGAGTTTTCACAACTGAACTTTTGATGTGTTTGGAACGGAAAGTTTACTTTTAGATATATTAACAATATTTATCTGCAGCTATGATGTGCAATCTTTAAGTACGGGAACTTTAGGTAAGGAAATGTGATGTAGTTTGACAGTATATGCAAGGATGCAGATGGATGACAGACGGACGTCTTTTGCTAGACTGCAAGAAATAACGAAAGATGGTGACAGCAGATTGATATAAGGTGTGTATGACAATAAAAAATGTGCGACAGTAATATGGATACTGACGGCTGAAAACCGTGAAGAATGAAAAGTGAGTAAAAGCACTTACGTATCAGTAGATGTCTAACTGCTGCTCTTGTTCTTTCTCGCGAGATGACTCTGATGGTGGTAATGGCACTAATTCGTCTAAAAGACAAAAAAGTCTAATTTTAAACTTTCACAAACAATTTATGTCTAAAAAAGTTGTACTAACCTAAATATGGTTGAAGACATGTTATGAAAAACGTGAAGTTGGACGCTCAAATAACTGGATATACAAAAATGTTTACAATGGATATGAAAACAAGAAGTCACGTTTTTTGCAACTGTAAATAACGTCTTCTGGAGTCGACTTTCACAATGATGACGCTCTGCATTACACACAGGATGTTAACCACGAACGAATGTTGATGTACTTTGAACCCCTATTTTCACGTAATCAGTGCACAACTTAAATAAATGCCGAATAGAAACGACTTTACTGTTGTGAGTCGTGTACGAAATCACGCTAATCTAGAATTAGTGATGTTTTAAAACGTAAGCAATGAGAAAAGTTTCTCTGTGTTGAGGGAACCACTAATGAAACTGTGACTCGGTGTCTGTAGATGTGTCTGTGTCATTCGTCTAGCCTTGTGCACTTGAATATGTAGAAGGCTTTCAAATATTTCGCATGTGATGAGCCATTCATTTCAAACTTTAAGGGATGTGAGATACTTTAACGAAGTATATTGTCATCACATTTTCATGATTATCATCAAATGCGCGGTATCTTCATGGTCAAATCCACTCATTACCAGCACCATAGACCACAGACTGAAGGCTTTAGACACCAAAGGGAAGTTAAGTGTGCACTGAATTAGCACACACATTCGTTTTATGAATCAGACTCTCGTCTAAAGTCAGCTCTGTGATAGGAGTGTAATATACGAGTAAATCTTATTAGTACTGTATATCATCTACATGTTACATTAATACTCTACTAACCACCAATCATCAGTAAGTCAAAATAAAGCAGAAGTGTTATCAAAATCCAATTCTGCCATAAAGGCTATTGGGAACTAACACAAATTTACATTTTTAAGACATGTAAAATACACTCCTGGAAATTGAAATAAGAACACCGTGAATTCATTGTCCCAGGAAGGCGAAACTTTATTGACACATTCCTGGGGTCAGATACATCACATGATCACACTGACAGAACCACAGGCACATAGACACAGGCAACAGAGCATGCACAATGTCGGCACTAGTACAGTGTATATCCACCTTTCGCAGCAATGCAGGCTGCTATTCTCCCATGGAGACGATGGTAGAGATGCTGGATGTAGTCCTGTGGAACGGCTTGCCATGCCATTTCCACCTGGCGCCTCAGTTGGACCAGCGTTCGTGCTGGACGTGCAGACCGCGTGAGACGACGCTTCATCCAGTCCCAAACATGCTCAATGGGGGACAGATCCGGAGATCTTGCTGGCCAGGGTAGTTGACTTACACCTTCTAGAGCACGTTGGGTGGCACGGGATACATGCGGACGTGCATTGTCCTGTTGGAACAGCAAGTTCCCTTGCCGGTCTAGGAATGGTAGAACGATGGGTTCGATGACGGTTTGGATGTACCGTGCACTATTCAGTGTCCTCTCGACGATCACCAGTGGTGTACGGCCAGTGTAGCAGATCGCTCCCCACACCATGATGCCGGGTGTTGGCCCTGTGTGCCTCGGTCGTATGCAGTCCTGATTGTGACGCTCACCTGCACGGCGCCAAACACGCATACGACCATCATTGGCACCAAGGCAGAAGCGACTCTCATCGCTGAAGACGACACATCCGTCCCTCCATTCACGCCTGTCGCGACACCACTGGAGGCGGGCTGCACGATGTTGGGGCGTGAGCGGAAGACGGCCTAACGGTGTGCGGGACCGTAGCCCAGCTTCATGGAGACGGTTGCGAATGGTCCTCGCCGATACCCCAGGAGCAACAGTGTCCCTAATTTGCTGGGAAGTGGCGGTGCGGTCCCCTACGGCACTGCGTAGGATCCTACGGTCTTGGCGTGCATCCGTGCGTCGCTGCGGTCCGGTCCCAGGTCGACGGGCACGTGCACCTTCCGCCGACCACTGGCGACAACATCGATGTACTGTGGAGACCTCACGCCCCACGTGTTGAGCAATTCGGCGGTACGTCCACCCGGCCTCCCGCATGCCCACTATACGCCCTCGCTCAAACTCCGTCAACTGCACATACGGTTCACGTCCACGCTGTCGCGGCATGCTACCAGTGTTAAAGACTGCGATGGAGCTCCGTATGCCACGGCAAACTGGCTGACACTGACGGCGGCGGTGCACAAATGCTGCGCAGCTAGCGCCATTCGACGGCCAACACCGCGGTTCCTGGTGTGTCCGCTGTGCCGTGCGTGTGATCATTGCTTGTACAGCCCTCTCGCAGTGTCCGGAGCAAGTATGGTGGGTCTGACACACCGGTGTCAATGTGTTCTTTTTTCCATTTCCAGGAATGTAGTTCAATCATTAAAGAAATTCATTTCATTTACAAGTGTCGCATGTTCCATGGTAAAAGACGTTCTCAGGTTTCAAGATACAAGATCGTGTACAACTAAGTCTACATATATATATTGTTCCAAACATGCATGGTGTCATAGGAGGAACGGTCAATATTTAAGGATATGACTGCAACGAAAATTCGAACCAAAAATGTTTAGTAAGCATGAGCTCTACAGGGTGGTCCATTGATCGTGAGGCGGCCAAATATCTCGCGAAATAAGCGTCAAACGAAAAAACTACAAAGTGCGAAACTTGTCTAGCTTGAACGGGGAAACCAGATGGCGCTATGGTTGGCCCACTAGATGGAGCTGCCATAGGTCAAACGGATATCAACTTCGTTTTTTTTTTTAAATAGTAACCCCCTTTTTATTACATGCCACCGTCACCGACTCCTGTGAAATCGACCGCTCTCTAGCGAATAAATTTCTAGTTGCTGCTAATTCTAGTTACAGTTGCGTAGGGAAGAAATTTTAGATATTATGTTAGAGTTTCAGCGCGCGTACTTACCATCACAATAATACGCATATTTTTATCATCATAGAGCAACTAATTCGAGCTGTGGGCAACGTACCAGCAACGTTTATTAATGAGTGATATTGAAAACAAATGTGAAACGGCTGCGTGTTAATACTCTAATGCAAACAGGACCGGTATTAACAACTGCCTGCCATTTGTTTATTTTTAATTTTAATAGCTTTCTGCCACGTAAAGCGCAACGTTGAACTGACGATCCTCAATCAGGCTGCATTAACTGCTTAATATACACCGAACGCATATATTCACGCCATATATAGTGAGGCTCGTTGACGTCTCTGTTATTTCTCAGCATCACCAGCTGACTCTGTTCGTCCACGAGGCCCAGAAAGCAACAGAAACAGGCAGCCACGTAGATGGGGTGATACCGTGTTCCCAGACTTTCGGAAGCCATTCGATACATTTCCGCACTGGCGCCAAACGAACAAAAATGGTTCAAATGGTTCTGAGCACTATGGGACGTAACATCTGTGGTCATCAGTCCCCTATAACTTATAACTACTGAAACCTAACTAACCTAAGGACATCACACACATCCATGCCCGAGGCAGGATGCGAACCTGCGACCGTAGCAGTCTCGCGGTTCCGGACTGCGCGCCTAGAACCGCTAGACCACCGCGGCCGGCGCCAAACGAACAAAATAAGAGCGTATGGAATATGAGATCAACTGTGTGATTGGGTTGGAGAGAGTCTAGCAGGCAGAACACAGGATCTCATTCTGAAGGAAGAGAACAGACGTAGAAGCAGTTTCGGGCTTGCCCGAGGGGAGTGATTATAAGAATATTACGTTACGTCTCACAATATGTATAAATGATCTAGCAGAAAATGTCGGACGTACAATGGGACTCTTCACAGATTGTAGAGAATTGTAGCGAAATGCAGAAAGACTTGGCGGTGCCAACAGTGACAAGTCACCTTCGACGTAAACAAATGTAAATTATTGCGATTGCATAAAAAATGGTTCAAATGGCTCTGAGCCCTATGGGACTGAACTACTGATGTCGCGCGGTTCCACACTGTAGCGCTTGGAACCACCCCGGCCGGCGACATTGCATAGAAGGGCCCTTTATTGTGTGATTAAAAAACTGCAGAAACATCACTGGAAGCAGTTAAGCAGTCACATCCATAAAGTGATGCTAAGTGAAAGAAAAGAAGAGAGACTGAGGCTTAGAATTTACTTTATAATTCCCTCTTCAAAAAATTTACAGGAAGACCAAAATCCAGTCACCAAGCGCCAGAAGGCTTAGAAATTGCCTTGAAATTTTTAAGTAGTACAAGAAGGTGAAGATGAATACAGAGCTCCAGAAGGCTTCGAAATATTCGCTTTCAAAAAATTAAAAAAATTAAACACTTTAACGGAAATATATCAAGAAATTTTGCCATTCTTCCAAACAATTTAACAGAGTAAATGCCCCGCTTCAAAACAACTAGGCCACAGTGGCGGCTACTAGGAATACAAGCGACAGCAAGCAGACTTGCAGTGGCGGGGAGTCTACTTGCTGACACTTGGTCACTTGTATTCCTGTCAGCCACCACCACTATGGCCTGGTTTCACCAAGTTAAACTATATATATATATATATATATATATATATATATATATATATATATATATATATAAACAAAGATGATGTAACTTACCAAAACCAAAGCGTTGGTATGTTGATAGACACACAAACAAACACAAACACACACACAAAATTCAAGCTTTCGCAACCCACGGTTGCTTCATCAGGAAAGAGGGAAGGAGAGGGATAGGTATACACTCGCACACATACACATATCAATCCGCACATATACAGACACAAGCAGACATTATATGTGTGTGTGTGTGTGTGTGTGTGTGCGAGTGTATACCTGTCCTTTTTCCCCCCTAAGGTAAGTCTTTCTGCTCCCGGGATTGGAATGACTCCTTACCCTCTCCCTTAAAACCCACATCCTTTCGTCTCTCCCTCTCCTTCCCTCTTTCCTGATGAAGCAACCGTGGGTTGCGAAAGCTTGAATTTTGTGTGTGTGTTTGTGTTTGTTTGTGTGTCTATCAACATACCAACGCTTTCATTTGGTAAGCTACATCATCTTTGTTTTTAGATGTATTTTTCCCACGTGGAATGTTTCAGGGTGTCCAACCTATCTTGTCCACCCAAAATACCTCTGGAACAATAACAGCTATTGGAAAACGACTTTCACCGGTATCAATGTAGGGCTGGGGCCCATGAATGTACATATTTGGAAACATTCTAAAACGAAAGCATATGTGTGTTTTAACACAAACTTATGTTTATTTTTTAATCGACCTCCTATATTTTTTGTTCAGCAATCCATAGTATGACAAAGCACATACACAATGGCGTTGATTGCATCGCAATATTCCCATTACATCCCGAGATATTGAGACGCGAAGCTGACGCTTGAAACACCCGGCATGTGCTGCTAGCGCACGTCCTGAGGCTCAGGCGTGAACCCCATGCTGCCCGTAATCGCGATGTGATTGACATGTGTAATCACACCTCCATACTTATCAAGAGGTCCGAAACGAATAATACGGTCTGCTGCCATCTTGCATTAACGTCGTACATTCCAGCAGGTATTTATCCCATAGGCTAGGGATGATGCGGTTCTGTAATATATCTGTACACCGCAACGTTAGTCACAAAGTTAACTTCGCTTATCGTTAATCCGTTACTAAAAAGGTAATGCCGTTCAACGTTAAAACTTTACTTTACTGTAGATCTAGCGCGAGTGACAGCTAATCATTCACTCGTAATAGTAAAATTGATGATGATGGTTTTAGTGAAACGAGCAAGTCGACTAAAAGTTTTACCGTTGTTTGCTATTTGGGGAGCAAAACAACTGATGATGGTCGAAGTAGAGAGGATATAAAATGTAGACTGGCAATGGCAAGGAAAGCGTTTCTTAAGAAGAGAAATTTGTTAACATCGAGTAAGCGTTGTTTGTCATAGCAATAGCTATTTTATCAACCACCTGTGGTGCAACCGGTCGTCGACCTCTTCCTGGAGTGACACGCAGTTCTCCAGTTGATTCGAACTTCTTCATCATGTTCCGCAGAGCTAGTGGAGAAAGAGGACCCTTCCGTAATCCTTTCAGCCGGGGATACTTCGAAGTACAGCTGCAGCATTACTGTTGTTTTGATAAATTTCTTCAATGATGAGTGCGAACTGAGCCCCGTTGACCATCAAAGATATGCTTGGAGAAACCCCGGACAGCGATGGGATACAAACCTGAATGTCGCCCACCGTATGGCCTGACAACCAGGAGTGAAGGTCTGGGATGCCATTTCATTTCATAGCAGGATCCCTTTGGTTGTCATCCACAGAACTCTTACAACACAGCGGTACGTCGATGGTATTCTACGTCCCGCTTTGTTGCTCTTCATGGAAAGCCATCGTGGGCATACATTTCAGCGAGATAATGCCCGCCCATGCACGGGATGAGTTTCTATTGCTTATCTTTGTGCTTCCCAAACCCTGTCTACTCCCAACAGAGGAACTCGGGAGCATTGTGGGTGGAGACCTCCAAACAGCTCTGGGTTTTGACGATCTCCAAACGCGCCATCTCGTCAGAATTGGTCACAGCGTCCCTCAGAGACTCCAACAACTCTTTCAATCAACGCCAAACCAAGTAACTGCTTGTGTAATCAGAGGTCGACCGAAACCTTGTTGATATTCTAGACTTGTGAAGCTTTTTCTCTTGAATAGATCATCCAGTTTTTTCTGAAACTATTATCATTTGTTTCTCTGTACATGTAGGTGCCATCTACTGATTTACATCCCAAGAAATAATTCCTTAGTGGTGTGTCGCTTTTTTTGTTCTTTTTTGTGTCTTAGAGTGTGTCTAAAGTAAGCGTACGTTGCGTTTAGAAGTAGAATGGCCAAATAAGACTAACCGTTGTGCATCACGGTACGCTCTACCGTTAAAGTTCCAACAGTATACGTTGCTACATTAGTCCACCAGTAGACTCATACTGCTTCCTCCTACGTATGTCTCGCGAAAAGACCCTGGAGGTAAAATTAGAGAGATTCGAGCCCACGTGGAGGCTTTCCAGCAATCGTTTTCCACGCCAACCATACGCGACTGGAACAGGAAAAGCGGGAAGTGACCCTGTCGAACAGAGTCCCCTCTACCAAACACTGTAAGTTGACTTGCATTGTACAGAATTACTTGTAGAAGTACAGCGTTGCATTCGGTGATACATTTACTTCACTTTCTCCCTCGTTGTATTTTTTCGTACTCTATGACGGGTGACCAACGGAGAGCACCACAAAATCCTTTAATTGCTGCGATAGTGAGGCCCCGTCCTTGTATTTAGACGATGACAGCACACAGGAGGACAGTGTTCTCCTCACTTTGTCGTCGTCTACCTTTCAGGATTAAGCTTTCATTGTGTTCTTCTTTCACGAGTCACTCTCGCCTACTGATGTGTATAAATCTTTCTAAACAATGGTCTATATATTATTCTTATTACAGATAGACTTCATTACCGCCTTCTTCCTACATATTGCAAGTAACATAACTTCGTTGCTGAGACCTTGTCCGGAACTAATTTTCCTTTGGCTCTTCTCTTACACTGTTTTTCTAATGTGAACCAAAAGACTACCATACCTCTCTTAACTGTCCTTAGACATATCTTTTTTGGTGCCTGAACATTGTTTTCGTCAAATCAGTTATTGGTCCAATTTTCAGAATCATACTGCAATCTTTTATAAAACATAATTGAGTTTATTTCCGGTTTGTAACTTTGAGATTTATATTATTGTTCTGCAGACCGTTTATGTCCTGCTCAATTTTTAACAGTGTCACTAACTTCCTTATGGTTTCAAAATTTATGAAATGTGAGACTTTTACTGATGGCTTGTAGTCTGAAAATTTTGATTATACTTAATATTTTCCACTGAATACCATTAGTTTGGGTTTCCCGCTTAAATATATATCACATAATAGCAATGTGGTTACTGTGGTTGAAAGACCACATCATTGTCGTAAACTCCCATATTTTTGCTATAGGTTTCGTTATTCAAACAGTCGAAATTAGTTTCAATATTTTCATCGTTATGGCCAACGGCCTTGCCGCAGTGGTAACACCGGTTCTCGTCAGATCACCGAAGTTAAGCGCTGTCGGGCTGGGCTAGCACTTGGATGGGTGACCATACGCTCTGCCGAGCGCTGTTGGCAAGCGGGGTGCACTCAGCCCTTGTGAGGCAAACTGAGGAGAAGTAGCGGCTTCGGTCTCGGAAACTGACATACGGCCTTGAGAGCGGTGTGCTGACCAGATGCCCCTCCATATCCGCATCCGGTGACACCTGTGGTCTGAGGATGACACGGCGGTCGGTCGGTACCGTTGGGCCTTTAAGACCTGTTCGGGAGGAGTTTAGTTTTAGTTTATTTGCATCGTTATGCGTTTACCTGATCGCTTCGATTTTATATATTTAGGGGTCCCTCTTTTTCTCATTACTTCTTACTACAAATTTCTGTCTGTGTCATCAAATGTTTTTTTCTAAATCGATGAATGTAAATTACTTCTTAGTTATCTGATTTCTGTAATAGTTTCTCGGCAATAAATGTACCAAAAGTCAGTATTCTTTATTTGACATTTAGGAAGAAATGTCATTAATTACGACATTCGTGATGTAGGCCCTCTCCACCGAACTTTATTTGTAGAAACTAATTATTAATTTCCACCATGCATTCTCCTATACGACGCTGCATGTTACACCACTGATTTAACTAAAACAGCGGCACCACCACTGTAGAACCATTCTAATATGTAACTTACACGACATTGAAGAAACGATTGCCATGTAAATAATTAAAAATGCAGAGAAACAGAATGAGGTAGCTACACATTCTGACTGGCCCGGTGAGGTTAAAACATAAACAGGGAAAATGTTGGACGTTACAAATTGTTGTGTGGAACCGACGGGTCTGTTGTCTGACAGTAGTAATACGTTACAAGAGGGATCACTGTGCCTCATACATCAAAGAGCACCTTATAGCATAGTTACGGAATTTGAATGAGGCTGAGTTGCTGGATGTTATCAAGGCTGGATGTCAGATCGTGAAATTACAAGCTTTAACTTACACTATGAATCACTGAAATGTGTTGCAGAAGGTAAGTTTCATTTTACTACATAATACTAGGGTTCCATTCAAAGTTCGAGGGCTGTTGTTTGCTTAGTTATACCATTGCAGTGTGTACAAGGCCTACGTAAGGTCGGAAGCATGTTCCTAATTTCTGCCTTGAAAGACGGTTCTTTAGGTCCTCTATGCAGACACTAGCGCAATGTACGGCGTATTTCTTCGAGTGCCTGAAATTAAGATTTTGTAACACTTCTGTTGCACTGTCTCGCCAGTCGAAGTCTATCCCTTCTTTTTATATGGTCGATACTCCACTTAATTTAACCTGAGGACCCATCTACTTAAGCAGTACTGGAATATGCACCATAAACATGTTGTTATATGCAATGTATTTTGCAGATAGATTGCGGTTCCCGGTATCCTACCTATGAATCACAGCTTGCCTTTTGCTTTATCAACAACTGAGACTGTAAACCCGTACCACCCAATTTCTGCACACGTAGTTAGGGCTACTCCCAGACATTTATATAACATCACTGTCTACCTCCCAGATCAAAACTGTTTGCCGGATCGGACTCGAGCTCGAGGTCTCGCGGGCAAATACTCTATGTCTGAGCTACTCAAACTCGACTCACCTCCCGTCCTCACAGCTTTACTTCTGCCAGTAACTCGTTTCCTAACTTCCCAATTTGCCCGCGAAATTGGATGTCCCGAGTTGGAGTCTCGGTGCGGTCTGGCACACAGTTTTGATCTGCCAGGAAGTTTCATACCAGCACACAGTTCACTGCAGAGTGCTAATTTCATTCTGAGCGCTGACTTGTTTTACAAAGTATATCACTATTTCATGTTTGATTTTCTGTATATATTGAGAGTGTTCCCAGTGTTTTCATCACGGTATCTTTTTTCTCGAAATCTGACACCACAGTACTGAAATATATACTCATGGCAGAATTTCCTAATAGATCGTTGGTATCATTTGAGAAAAGAGTGTGTTTGTAACTGATAACATCCGCTAAGTCTGTAACGTGTAAGACGAACAGCGACGATTCTATACAGTCCCCTGAGACGTACCACATCACTCCATTGCCTTTGGACCACACTTCATCTATGATAATGTGCTACATTCCGCCCAACAGGAAATTTTCGTTCCAGTCCCGAACCTGGTTATACGAGCCATAATCTTAGGAATACCTGAAGCGTACTGGTTCACATTTGGAACGCCATGCAGCTGCGATTCTACGAGGTATGGGTTCGACAAGTCCTTGGGTAGGTCGGCGCACACCTGGTGCCCGAAAGCGTCCCACATGTTGTCCTCAGGGTTGAGATGAGGCAAATTTGGTTACCTAAGTATCAAAGTGAGTGCACTACCTTACTCCTCAAGTCAGTGTAGCGATATTCTTTCCTTCCCACAAGAACTGTTATCCTGCTGGAAGATACCATCGACCTCGAAGGAGGTAAAAACACTAACGGATGTAGGTTTTGCACAGTAAAGTTCACGTAGTAAACAGCTGTCAGGATGCCTTCAACTACTACCACAGCTCCCACGGAAGTCAGATGAACGCCTCCCACGGCATAACACTGGCCCCAGCGGCCTGCGTCCATGGAGCACTGCAGGTTCGGACAACTTTCGTCTGGATGACGACTTGTCTGGACACAGTCACAGTGTAAGAATAAACATGATTCATGCAAGCCAGGAGACACGTTTACATTGATCCACAGTCCAATTTAGATGATACCGTGTCTATTGCAATTTTAACTGACCATGTCGTTGAGCCAGCATTGTAACACCTAGGGGACATCTGCTGTGCAGCTAAAACTTCAACAATGTGCGTTGAACACGTTCTGTGCCTTCACCAGAACTGTACTCTGTTGTCGGCTCTGTCCCGGCTTTACAGAGCAAGCAAACCTCCGATCTCAACGTTTTGCCATCTACATCTACGTGATTACTCTGCTATTCACAGTAAAGTGCCTGGCAGAGTGTTCAAAGAAACACCATCATGCTGTCTCTCTACCGCTCCACTCTCGAACGGCACGCGGGAAAAACGAGCACTTTAATTTTTCTGTGCGAGCCCTGATTTCCCTTATTTTATCATGATGATCATTTCTCCCTATGTAGGTGGGTACCTACAGAATATTTTCGCAATCGGAGGAGAAAACTGGTGATTGAAATTTCATGAGAAGAGCCCGTCGCAACGAAAAACGTCTTTGTTTTAATGATTGCCACTCCAATTCACATATCATGTCTGTGACACTGTCTCCACTATTTCGCGATAATACAAAACGAGCTGCACTTCTTTGAACTTTTTCGATGTCATCCGTCAATTCCGCCTGATGCGAATCCCACACCACACAGCAATACTCCAGAACAGGGCGGACAAGCGTAGTGTAAGCAGTCTCTTCACTAGACCTGTTGCACCTTCTAAGTGTTCTGCCAGTGAATCGCAGTCTTTGGTTTGCTCTACCCACAATATTATCTATGTGATCTTTCCAATTTCGGTTATTTGTAATTGTAATCCCTAAGTATTTGGTTGAATTTACAGCCCTCAGATCTGTGTGACTTATCGCGTAATCGAAATTTGGCTGATTTCTCTTAGTACTCATGTGAATAACTTCGCACTTTTCCTTATTCAGGGTGAATTGCCACTTTTCGCAACATGCAGATATCTTATCTAAATCATTTTGCAAGCCGTTCTGATCATCTGATGACTTTACAGGACGGTAAAGGACAGCATCATCTGCAAACACTCTAAGACGGCTACTCAGATTGTCTCCTATGTCGTTAATAGAGATCAGGAACAATAGAGGGCCTATAACACTTCCTTGGGGAACGCCGGACATTACTTCTGTTTTACTCGATGACTTTCCGTCTGTTACTACGAACTGTGACCTTTCTGGCAGGCAATCACGAATCGAGTCGCACAACTGAGGCGATACTCCGTAGGCACGCAGCACGAAGCATGGACGTCCATGACAGTACTAACAAGGGAACCTCCCCATCGCATCCCCTTCAGATTTAGTTATAAATTGACACAGTGGATAGGCCATGAAAAACTGAACACAGATCAATCGAGAAAACAGGAAGAAGTTGTGTGGAACTATGAAAAAATAAGCAAATTATACAAACTGAGTAGTCCAAGTGTAAGATATGCAACATCAAGGACTGTGTAAACTGAGGAGCGCCGTGGTCCCGTGGTTAGAGTGAGTAACTGCGGAAAGAAAGGTCCTTGGTTCGAGTCCTCCCTCGAGTAAAACTTTTACTTACTTTATTTTCGCAAAGTTACGATCTGACCGTTCATTCATTGACGTCTCTGTTCACTGTAATAAGTTTAGTGTCTGTGTTTTGCGACCGCACCGCAAAACCGTGCGATTAGTAGACAAAAGGACGTGCCTCTCCAATAGGAACCGAAAACATTTGATCGCAAATTCATAGGTCAACCGATTCCTCCACAGGAAAACACGTCTGAAATATTCTATACGACACTGGTGACGGCATGTGCTTCACATTACAGTAATATGTTGTCGACCCACCTAACTTGCACACTTGGCGAATGGGTAAAAAGTTTCTTCTACCTTGCCCGATTTAGGTTTTCTTGTGGATGTGATAATCACTACCAAAAAAGTGATGAAAACATAAGAGTTTGTCACATAAACGGCAACAAATGAATGCAAGTTTCACAGTCGCACAGTTTTCCCTGTGCTCTGTCAAAACATACGTTTTTAACGTTTTCAAGTTTTTCCGTGTGTAGACCGTCCAATCCTGCATGTGTCCAAGCAAATCTGAACATGTCCTGGAATTTTGGAGAGCGAAGTTGATCATGACTGAGTGCATGAACTTTGATAATTGTCTGAAAATAAAAAATTAAAACTTTCCACTCGAGGGAGGATTGAACCAGGGACCTTCCGTTCCGTAGCTGCTCGCGGTAACCACGGGACCACGGTGCACCTCAGTGTACACGTACCTTGATGTGGCTTATCTTGGACACGGACTACTCAGTTTGTATATTTTTCTTATTTCTTTCATAGTTCCACACAACTTCTTCCTGTTTTCTCGATTGATCTGTGTTCAGTTTTTCATGGCCTATCCCTGTGCCAACTTATAACTAAATCTGAGGGGGGTGCGATGGGGAGGTTCCCTTGTAAGCGAGCAGCCAACCGGTTTCCACTTTTCCGAAATGCTCTTTCGCATGCGGTGAGCTGCAACGAAACCCTTTTTGAACGTCATGTATGTCATGGACTTCTCCATTTGTGGCTTGTATCGTCGCTGGAATGGTTCACCATTCATCTCTGCTCCGTGAAAATGCACCCATTACTGCATGACGTGCCCACAACGCCGTTATGCAGTATTCAATCTTGTAATGGGCAGAAGTCACAATTTTTGGTTTATCAATGTATTTTTTTGTGGCTTGTGTGGATGTACGAGGGCCGTATTCTTTTTCAACCTTCCTCTTCGTTTATGCAGCCCGGAACCACTGTCAATGCAGCTGCTCATTGTGAAACCTTACGACGTTTGCGGAGAGCCATTCAGAACAAACGAATGCTGACTTTAAAAATTGTGTTGGTCCATGACAACGCTCGCCCACACACTGCTGGCCCAACCCAACGGCTCCTTGAACAATTTCGATGGGACATTTTCGATCATCCGGCGTACGGTCCTGACCTGGCACCCAGCGACTTTCAACTTTTCCCTGAACTGAAGACGTGGCTAGGAGAACAGCACTTTCAAACCGACGAAGATCTTCAAAACAACGTCAATGCTCATTTGAAATCATTGTCGGCAACATTTTTTGAAGAGGGTATAGCAAAGCTTGCCCACAGGTACGATAAATGTCTCAATCTTTTCGATGATTATGTTGAGAAGTAACAATAAGTGTACAAAACTACTGGTAATAAAATAATTGTTTTCTATGAACTTGTCTTTCATTTATAGCCTACCTGAGCTGAAAAAAAAGGCCCTGTATTAGTGAGTCAAAAGCCCTACATAAATAGAAAACGAGCTGAGCCTCGTACACGTAGCACTGAAGATAAAAGGGATGATTCAGCTGCCTCTACAGGTAAGTTTTATGCAACCCGCCATCCCTTCAGAAATCACAAGCCAGATTTTCATATTCTCTCGCTGCTACAGAGAAAATGAACACAACCTTTTTGTAGGAAATAAAATGTAGTTAAATTTTCTACGTTTTTGCTGGAGGCGACAATTTTTGAGTTATTCAAGAAAAACTTATTTGAAGGTTACCTTTGTAGGTTTTTCTTGAATAACTGGAAAATTAACGACTTTAACGAAAATGGGTCTCTGTGCAAAATTTAACTACGTAAAATTTCCTACAAAAAGATCCTTTTCATTTTTTTCTGCAGGGTTAATAGTTTGCATGTAGCGAGTGGGAGAATACGAAAATCTTGTGTGTGTGTTGTATCCGAAGGCTTTGCAGGTTGCATAAAACCCAGCTGAATCGCCTTATATGTGAATAACGTGTATTGAGTGTTGCATTACCGATGTTTACAGAATGCAGCCTATTTTGATGGAGAAGATTTTTATTCCAAGTGGGTGATAATGTTTGACCTCAGATTATGTTGCAATATTCTGCTACAAACATTTGTGATATAAGAAGATAATTTTACGGATCCGTTACATTTGGTAATCTTTTGTTTTCCTTCTTCTTACCATAGGTTAATTACCCCTGCAGAAAGGATTTACGGTAGACTGAAGTAAAGAGAAGTTTTAATTAATTCTCAGGTTATTTATTACACTTGATTGAACTCCATAGGGTCCGAGAGCCTTATTGAGTGACAATGATTTCAGCTGATTTCATTCAAGAGCTTGTTTAGCCCGAAGAGGCTCGTATGAGCTGCAAATCTGTCGGTGGACCACGAAATGGGTTACGTCAGAGTGATTGACACTTTACCCGTACTGCATTACCGAAATCACGTAGCTTCATTTCCACCCAGTGACATGGGGCAGAAATTATTTTATACTTCGTATTCATTGCTACCCCAGTTTCAATGGGATTATCTCAACTAAAGCAAATATTAATGTTGTGCCGTTTTTTTTATCCCAGCACAAATTTTGTATAAATGGATCCCTTTCCTTATGGATTTGAGTGCCATGTCCTTCCTTTTAACCGTCCCCAGTGGAACCCTCTCATTTCACCGAGGACGGAACTACTAGTTGAGAAACCTACGTAGTGTGTGTGCTTATATATCTTATCAGATTTAGATCAACAAGATGTGTACTAATGTCTTGAACAACAGGTTAACTATTTATTAATACATTCTGTTCACTTCTTTCACGTTCGAAATAATTAGCCGCTGAAGAACAGGTGCGTGTCATATTGTTAATAAATAAGAAAGGCAGGCAAATCACCAGGCGCAATAGCTCGATGTAAAAGAATGTAATCTCGTGCAGGTTTTGTTTACAGTTGTATCTCAAAGATAATGCCGCACTCCGCGCTCCTTCGCTTCTAACACAATAACGTGCTGTTCTTGCTGTTATTGGTTATTGGAAGCGAAGCGCAACAATGTCGCTCCCCGTGTCGACTTTTATTGGTTCGTTTGTGCGCGTTATTGGACCCGGGACGCAGCAAATGAATTAATTGCGCGCTTCTGAGGATATTGGTCCCAAATCGATTTGAGAGACTTGCTTTTATTTCACCCATCATTTAGCGTCGCAGCAATTCGTGTTGCTGCCGCATTTCAAAACACGGTAAATGCATGGTGCGTGAAAGAGAGAAAGAAATGGGTCTGAAAGGTCTATGCTCTTTATCAGTTCCTGACGAATACCAAGCTGTAATTATTTGTTGATCTCCTATGCTATTGTTAATCTCACAACAGAAGAAAATGGGGCTCGTTCTATACACACTTCAGAAAAGTTTTGCACCACCTCGGTTCCGAGAGTTCCCGAACATGCACAGAAAATTGGAATAGAGAGCAACATAAACATCATTTCCGCCCTTTTTATTGCTCATGAAAACCACACATTGCATATTGTACCACCATACAGCGAGACCTTCAGAGGTAATGGTCCAGATTGCTGTACAAATCGGTATCTCTAATACCCAGTAGCACGTCCTCTTGCATTGATGCGTGCCTGTATTCGTCATGGCATACTATACACAAGTCCATCAAGGCACTGTTGGTCCAGATAGTCCCACTACTCAACGGCGATTCGGAGTGGATCCCTCAAGTGGTTGGGGGCTCACGTCGTCCATAAACAGCCCTTTTCAATCCATCCCAGGCATGTTCGATAAGGCTCATGTCTAGAGAACATGCTGGCCACTCTAGTTGAGCGATGTGGTTATTCTGAAGAAAGTCATTCACAAGATGTGCACGACTTAGTGACGCGAATTGTCGTCCATGAAGACGAATGCCTCGCCAATATGTTGCCGATATGGTTGCACTATCGGTCGGAGTTGGGCATTCACGTATCGTACAGCCGTTGGCACCTTACGTGACCACCAGCGGCGTACGTCGACCCCACATAATGCCACCCCAAAACAGCAGGTAACCTCCACCTTGCTGCACTCGATGGACAGTGTGTCTAAGGCGTTCAGCCTGGCCTGGTTGCCTCCAAACACGTATCCGACAATTGTCTGGTTGTAGGCATATGCGACACTCATCAGTGAAGAGAACGTGATGCCAACCCTGAGTGGTCCATTCGGCATGTTGTTGGGACCATCTGTACAACTCTGCATAGTGTCGTGGTTCTAAAATGGACCTTTACATGGACGTCAGGAGTGATGTTGCGCATCATGCAGCCTACTGCGCACAGTTTGAGTCGTAACACGACGTCCTGTGGCATCACGAAAAGCATTATTCAATATGGTAGCGTTGCTTTCAGGGTTCCTCCGAGCCATAATCCGTAGGTAGCGGTCATCCACTGCAGTAGTAGCCCTTCGGCGGCCTGAGCGAGGCATGTCATCGACAGTTCCTGTCTCTCTGTACCTCCTCCATGTCCGAACAACATTGCTTTTGTCCACTCCGAGACGCCTGGACACTTCCCTTGTTGAAAGCCCTTCCTGGCACAAAGTAATAATGCGGACGTGATCTAACCACATTATTGACCGTCTAGGTATGGTTGAACTACAGACAACATGAGCTCTGTATCTCCTTCCTGGTGGAATGACTGGAACTGATCGTCTGTCGGACCCCCTCCGATGCTCATGCATGGCTGCTTACATCTTTGGGCGGTTTTAGTGACATCTCTGAACAGTCAAAGGGACTGTGTCTGTGATACAATATCCACAGTCAGCGTCTATCTTAATGAGTTCTGGGAACAGGAGTAATGCAAAACTTTTTTTATGTGTGTATTTCTTGTTCCATTACTCTAATTGTATGAAGCGTAAGGTAACAGCCCATAGCTCATACTGAGTAAAAGTCACAAATGCGTCATTTAATAATTCATTGTTGGTATTTCCTCTTACGGACATAGACAGCAGTGTGTCTGAAAATGGCGGAAATTCGTATACTAGAAGCATCACCGAAGTTTATTAATACCACCATACTGTTAAGCTGCATCATATTCCAGGTGTTATAGATTCAATGATGTAAATAATTTCTCTGGATGTGAAAGCTGATTCCTCTCCCAGTGGAATTCTGCCACCGAGGTAAGACATTCTTGAAGAACTTCGTACAGGGTGTTCGTTTTAACGAAAGATATTGAAACGTCTCGAAAACTGTACATCGGAGCAAAAAAAGTTGTCATTTCAAATTGTTTGTCTCTGAGGGGGACATCCATGGTAGCAAGCTCTTCCCCCCATCCCATCCCGTGCGGTGGTGGGGGTAAATTTTAAATCTTCGAGGGAAACCCGAACAGATTACGGTTCTACGGCATATTCTACAGATATTTTGTTTGTTGTTTGAAGCGTTTTCTTCGTTTCACCTCAGATGACGCTATAATCGGAGGAATAGCAATGGTTACACAATCCTAATTTACGACATGCTGCTCGATGGCCCTTCAACACCGAATCAGCCGCGCGGGGTAGCCGCGTGGTCTGTGGCGCCTGGCCACGGTCCGCGCGGCTGCCCCCGTCGGCGGTTCGAGTCCTTAGCTTAAGTTAGTTTAAGGTAGATTAAGTAGTGTGTAAGCCTAGGGACCGATGACCTCATCAGTTTGGTCCCATAGGCTCTTACCACAAACTCAAAACATCCAATGGCACTAGGACCCCACCTCCATGCAGCGAAGACAGAATAGGCCAGTATTTCATAACGTTTAACGGAAGCTCCGTTCGCAACCTTGTATTCCTCCGACATATCGAACAGGGGACTATTCGGTGTGGCTCGAGACGGATGCTACCCAACTTTTCCAATTAGAGGTAGTGTTCAAACGTAGTACCGGTAACTTCAAAAGGCTAAGTGACCGCCTTTCAAATGACAGTAAACAGGACAGAAGCATATCTGCGGGAATGTCAGCACAGACATTTTTGATGCGGTCGACCATGTCTTCATGGCCTGTAAACACTTCCTAGTACACCCTACCTTTTAAACATCCCCACAGAAAGAAATCCGGCGGTGTCAAATACGGTGACATAGCGGGCCAGTTCATAGGAGCACCTCTGCCGATCCACTGACCAGTGTAAAGTCAATCGCGTAATCGGCTGGGCAACCATCATGCTGAAACCACATTCGGTGACGAACGGCAGGGCAGCATCCTGCAGTATTACCGATAGTTCCTGCTCCAAAAATGTTCAGTATCTACGTCTACTCAAGGTACGGACCAGTGAATTTGTTCCCAATGATGCCACACCCTTAACGGACGAAGGACATTGATGGTCAACTTGAGCGTAACCGGTAGGGAATGTCTACATGCCAGTAACATATGTTACGCCATTTAACGCTACCATGTTTTGTGTATTCAACGAATAATAGTACCTCGGCGAAGAATGTGTGGGTCGTTTGCATTTTTCTTTTCGTGCCCATTCACTACCCTGTTATGAAACTCGGTGGCATGAAGTTTTTGATGCAGTGACACTTGTTATGAATGATACTTACAACGATGCAGTATTGAGACAACGCTACCTAAGGGCTTACTGGTACCTCAGTGTAATTGCCGTGCGCTTATCCGTGGGTTGTGGTGCAGTGCCGCAAGTACAGATATTTCATTACCTTCTCCTGTAACATGTTTGCATCGTTTCCATTTGCCAGCTGTACGCTGCCATCAGACATAAACGTTCTAAAAGAACGAACGAAAGCGAACTTTCTCTCGAAAACGCTTGGCATACAAGGCAACAGCAGTCTCAACATTTCTCCTACGTTCTTTGTAAATCAGAAAGCGGCTACAACGGTTGTGGGGACTGTGTGCAAGAGACTGCGCCGTTCTTTAGGTTAGAGGGTCTCAGGGAGCCACATCAAAGGGGCAGATAAAACACAGTAAGGTACTTGTAGCAACAATCGGTATTGCAGCTGTAAATTGTCGTAGCTGTGTTGGGAAAGAATCAGAGCTCCAAGCCCTAATAGAAAGCACTCAAGCTCAAATAGTTATACACTCCTGGAAATTGAAATAAGAACACCGTGAATTCATTGTCCCAGGAAGGGGAAACTTTATTGACACATTCCTGGGGTCAGATACATCACATGATCACACTGACAGAACCACAGGCACATAGACACAGGCAACAGAGCATGCACAATGTCGGCACTAGTACAGTGTAAACCCACCTTTCGCAGCAATGCAGGCTGCTATTCTCCCATGGAGACGATCGTAGAGATGCTGGATGTAGTCCTGTGGAACGGCTTGCCATGCCATTTCCACCTGGCGCCTCAGTTGGACCAGCGTTCGTGCTGGACGTGCAGACCGCATGAGACGACGCTTCATCCAGTCCCAAACATGCTCAATGGGGGACAGATCCGGAGATCTTGCTGGCCAGGGTAGTTGACTTACACCTTCTAGAGCACGTTGGGTGGCACGGGATACATGCGGACGTGCATTGTCCTGTTGGAACTGCAAGTTCCCTTGCCGGTCTAGGAATGGTAGAACGATGGGTTCGATGACGGTTTGGATGTACCGTGCATTATTCAGTGTCCCCTCGACGATCACCAGTGGTGTACGGCCAGTGTAGGAGATCGCTCCCCACACCATGATGCCGGGTGTTGGCCCTGTGTCCCTCGGTCGTATGCAGTCCTGATTGTGGCGCTCACCTACACGGCGCCAAACACGCATACGACCATCATTGGCACCAAGGCAGAAGCGACTCTCATCGCTAAAGACGACGCGTCTCCATTCGTCCCTCCATTCACGCCTGTCGCGACACCACTGGAGGCGGGGCTGCACGATGTTGGGGCGTGAGCGGAAGACGGCCTAACGGTGTGCGGGACCGTAGCCCAGCTTCATGGAGACGGTTGCGAATGGTCCTCGCCGATACCCCAGGAGCAATAGTGTCCCTAATTTGCTGGGAAGTGGCGGTGTGGTCCCCTACGGCACTGCGTAGGATCCTACGGTCTTGGCGTGCATCCGTGCGTCGCTGCGGTCCGGTCCCAGGTCGACGGGCACGTGCACCTTCCTCCGACCACTGGCGACAACATCGATGTACTGTGGAGACCTCACGCCCCACGTGTTGAGCAATTCGGCGGTACGTCCACCCGGCCTCCCGCATGCCCACTATACGCCCTCGCTCAAAGTCCGTCAACTGCACATACGGTTCACGTCCACGCTGTCGCGGCATGCTACCAGTGTTAAAGACTGCGATGGAGCTCCGTATGCCACGGCAAACTGGCTGACACTGACGGCGGCGGTGCACAAATGCTGCGCAGCTAGCGCCATTCGACGGCCAACACCGCGGTTCCTGGTGTGTCCGCTGTGCCGTGCGTGTGATCATTGCTTGTACAGCCCTCTCGCAGTGTCCGGAGCAAGTATGGTGGGTCTGACACACCGGTGTCAATGTGTTCTTTTTTCCATTTCCAGGAGTGTAGGTACGGAAAGCAGGATAAAGCCGGAAGTAAGTTCAGCCGCAATTGCTTCAAATGACCCAGCAGTGGTCAGAAAGGATAGATTAAATATAGTTGGTGTTGTAGCATTTATTGCTGTCAGAAGTAGTTTACCTTGTAGTGAAATTGAAGTAGATAGTTCCTACGAAATAGTATGGGTAGAGGCTATACTTGACAATCGGATTAAACTATTGTTTGGATAGTCCGACGCTCGTGGTCGTGCGGTAGCGTTCTCGCTTCCCGCGCCCGGGTTCCCGGGTTCGATTCCCGGCGGGGTCAGGGATTTTCTCTGCATCGTGATGACTGGGTGTTGTGTGGTGTCCTTAGGTTAGTTAGGTTTAAGTAGTTCTAAGTTCTAGGGGACTGATGACCATAGATGTTAAGTCACATAGTGCTCAGAGCCATTTCAGACATTTTTGAGTTCGCTACGCGGCCACGGTGGAGCATCGAGTAGTCCCCTGTTTGATATGTCGGAGGCATACAACGTTGTGAATCTCTAATTAGAAGTTATGAAATCCTGGCCTGTCGTACCCTCGCAGCATGCAGGTGGGTCACCACGTGCCATTCAATACTGCCTTTGAGTAGCGTGTCGGAAATTACGTGTACCCATTTCTATTCCTCCGAGTACAGTGCCTTAAGTGACGAAACGAAGAAAATGCTTCAGACAAAATGTATGAAGGTTTTGCCGTAAAATCGTAACCTGCAATCAAAAACGAGGAAGATTCCAAAGTTGCCCTCGCCGCGCACACACGGGGTGTGGTGGGGGTCGAGTGTGCGATCTCTGGATTCTCCCTCCGTGACAAACAGATTGGAATTATAACTTTTTTTTCTTTGATCGGTGTGTAGTTTTCGGGACATTTCAATGTCTTCGGATAAAACGAACACCCTTTATAATGTTGTAAGAGAGTCTGAATAAAGCGCCATTTGTATATTAGTAGATCGGTTTTGTTGTAGACTTTGCCGATACTCATTTGCAGTAAGGTTTTCTTGAAACAATTACGATGTCACCAAACATTGATATACGGATTAATTGTGATCTATATTTGGTGTAATCGCCCTCATATTCTAGTCGAGGTTCATCCGAAGGCATGTCACTAGTTTTAATAAGCTCCGATCCACAGGATTTCGGTGAAACTGGAGTTTGGCTAGTCGTGCAGGGGTGGACTCTTGGCCAACTGTAATTTAATTTTATTAACAGCATGAACCATACAGTTACGAGAGTGCGTGCCTAAGGCGAAACAAACCAAGAGTTTGCACTCAATTTTCCAAATCACTTACCATCTAATGTAGTAGCATAAAAAGTCAAAAATAGATGCCCTCACCCCACAGTCACAACAAAACCCTTAAGCGGCTAAAATGAATAGGAATCAAATAATTTTAACGTAATGAATACTGAGATTAACTTTACAAAAGGGGCACTCAGTACGAAACACAAGTTTACAAGATAGCACAAGGACACCCCACTACGGCCAACACTTTAAGAAAACACAGACGACGACGTAAGCATTCTACAGTGATACGATAACCAAATGTGTATCGTTTACGAGAAACATCGAAAGACAACCTGAATCATTAAAAGTCCATCACTAAAATACAATTGTCTTGATAATTCATTGCTTAACAATACTCAGGCCCTTCACGATCTCGCAGTGTTTCATCAAAATACCATATAATTATACAAGGCACTGCTCTTCACATTACAGATAAACTCATGTTTCATCAACATTGGAAATACACTGATGCTGCCACAGACTCAAAGGTCAGCACAACAAAATGGCACAAGTCATTCTCATACACAGCCTTTTACCCGTTGTAATGCAAATCTTTCTTCCGCAAACTCTTTCTGGCACCCAGCTGCCGGCCGTTGAGGCCGAGCGGTTCTAGGCGCCCCAGTCCGGAACCGCGCTGCTGCTACGGTCGCACGTTCAAATGCAGCCTCGGGCATGGATGTTTGTGATGTTCTTAGGTTAGTTAGGTTTTAGTAGTTCTAAGTCTAGGGGACTGATCACCTCAGATGTTAAGTCCCATAGTGCTCAGAGCCACTTGAATCATTTTTTGGCTCCCAGATGCCAATCTCTACAACCACAACCCACCTTACCAACATCACCAACCTTTTCCAGTTATACTTCAACCGTTTTCTCCTCCCAGACATTGAAATCATCCGTGAGATCCAACCATTCTATAGAATGTAGCCCACCCTATGTCTTCTTTTTCGTCAAGGCACCAATTAACATCTTCTCTGCGCCAGTACAATCCTACCCAGCTATTACCATTCATAGTATGTCTCTTGGCTCTTCCCATCAATCATCCTACATCCTTTCTCTTATCATTTCCCCTCTTCGTCTCCGACGCTACCTACATACATCTCTGTTACAGCTTTTGAAGACCATAGTCATGACTTTAAGGTGAAATTACCACTTTTGTTCTTGTCATTCAACATTTAATGTATTTCAGTTACATTAATCACCTGCCTCACGAACCCCTACACGTTTCCTCGTGTACATAACGAATAAATAACTGTAAAATTCATTGCAAATAACAATTACAATTAGTTCACGGCTGTGGCTGAGTTCAGTGATGGTTCAGCGGTAGTATATGTAATGATATCCTGTGTTTTAGCCTATTTTCGCGCGTTTAATTACATATCGTTGTAATGAAGGTCAGATGCTAAGAACAACAAGAATTGATCATTCCGCAACTAGTACTGCGTTTTTTAATGACCCTACTTTCCCTAAACCCACCAAATTCTACGAACAGTTGACGAATTGACACAAACGATTGTACAGTGAGTTACTGTATCGTTCACTCACGAGAAACCATGGCAAGAGAATAACAGCAACACCAGCCTAAACGGTGCCCTGTTAGCAACTGTTATGTACATATCACGTGGCTGTCCAACAGTCCAGGAGATCGTTCTCGTTTTTTTTTTTTTTTTTTTTTAAGCATTCACTGGCGGTGTTGCTGCTCCCATATGAATCTACGTGCTTCATAATGAACAGCGGGGAGACACATACCGGTCATTAGCTTCTGCACCCCACGGCTAAGAGATGTTACTCACCAGGTGTTCTTATCCATTGCTGAATTGGCGAACGATCTGCAGCCCTGTGACCCTTGTATCCAACTCCAGAATCTGTGGCAGTTGACAGTGACCCTTGCCGTCAACATCTTGTACACAATGAGTGTTGACTCGCAGTTGTAGGCTTCTTCGAATCGAGATACTTAATATGCCCTTGACAACATGGCACTGAAAAGCACAATAGTTGTACAGCCTCGGAGAGATCTATTTGTTTGCCGGCCGCGGTGGTCTCGCGGTTCTAGGCGCGCAGTCCGGAACCGTGCGACTGCTACGGTCGCAGGTTCGAATCCTGCCTCGGGCATGGATGTGTGTGATGTCTTTAGGTTAGTTAGGTTTCAGTAGTTCTAAGTTCTAGGGGACTTATGACCACAGAAGTTGAGTCCCATAGTGCTCAGAGCCATTTGAGCCATCTATTTGTTTGCACAGACGATGATATAGCTACAACCGAATGTCCTGTCCTCTTCCTGATACCTGCAGACCGACTGTAGCGCCGGGAGCCCGTAAAAGGTTCCACGACAGTTCAGTAAAAATTACAGGAATCTACATCATCTTCCTACATCATCTACGATGTGCTTTCGGCACTAACATCGATTTTAGTTCCATAATTTCCACTAGGATTCTACTTTCTTGCTTTTTAGTAGTCGTCTAGGTTTCACTTCCAAATAGCAATGTAGGGGTGGCCATTACCTTATAGACCTTTATTTTTTTGTCCTTAAGAGGAGTTAAGGGCTGTACAAGATTACATAAAGAAACGAAGACCTAAGAGCAGAGCTTGGGATTATTCTATAAATGACAAGATGAAGTCTAATCGACAAAGCTGCCTGGAACATCTACAAAGAACGCCAGAGTCAGACTACCAAAACAAGCCTTAAATTTTAGATCCGTAGGAAGACCAAGAAAAAGATGAATGGATACTTAGAAGACGTAACAGGCCTATGGCCTAGACCAGGTTGAAAGAAGAAGAATTTCCACTTTCCATGCTCACTGACATACTAACATCATAGAAATAGCAGAGGGTGACCGATGTATCCCGCGCCGATGGCGGCGCATAGAAATTAAAGGCCAGGCTAGTAGTGCATAACAAGTTTACTGAGATATTCATCAATACAAAAGTTTGCTTGGTAGCCGAGTTTCCAACAAAACAGCAAATAATGATTAAAGGGCCAAAAGTGAAGTAACCCGAAAATTCAAGTCTCGATTCACGAAGAACATTTTAAAGTTAATGACACGACACGGCAACGGCCCGAATAACAATGCCCACAGTAGTCCACGCTGAGGAGGTCGAGTCTCGGCGTAGCTCGAAGGCTGATGCTTACTGTTCCACGTAGCGAAGAGTCCTGGCAGGCTAGCGCGTGTCGGCGAACAGGTACTACAATGGTTCCAGCTGAATCCCTGAATTGAAAAACCGCGGCCACAGTAGGCAAATTTGCCCAGAGAACTCATCGGAAATGAATTGGCCTGACACTGCCGGGCACCGGCGTAAATACGGTGTAGGCGCCAGGATATAACGCGGAAGCAAGTAGGTCCACGGGACGGGCGACCTCTTGTGTCGATCTTGCTGCCGCCAGCTGACCAGAAGGGCACTCGACGATTACGTGCTAGACCTCCCGCAGCTGCCCCTGCAACTCGCGGCGTAGGCTACCCGCGGGACACTGGTCTACTGCGGGAGGACGAAAAGCCACGACATATCTGTCTGGTTGGCGAGTAGCCGAGACACACAGCGACCATGTAATAATACGCGCTATGCGATGGGAAATAAAAATGTGCGATCGACATCTGAGTTCGTTTGCTACGTGCGGGGTCTACAGGATAGCAACACACCCATCGCACATACTAATAATGTTCTGATCATCTTAGAAACATGATTAAATTGCAGGCGGAATATAAAATCGTCCACGGCACAGGGTGGATATAGCATAGGAGTGCCGCAACACATTTATAAACTTTCGTTTTAATCAACAGAACTTTATTTGCAGTTGGGATTATTTGAAAAATATTCTTAAATTCTGAGTCACGAAATCGCGTTAGTCGGTGAACTCTGTTTCGGTTTAGACTATATTAATCTGTAAAAGAATGAAACTATACGGGTAGACGGTTCAGTGACACCTCGCCATCTTCGGTTGTACTTTGGGCCTGACTCTACGTGAAGATCAGGTGAATGTGTGGAGAAGAGTTGCCGCATCCCACTCGGAACACACGTATAAACTAGTGTTTCTGATAACTTGCTAAACCTCGGGAACTATTCCATGTACGAAGGTTATATTGGCATCAGAGTGTTCTGGAAAAGTTGCTCTATGTTCTTACTTTACTTTTATTTACAAGAACAATTTTAAAAGACAATGCGCTTCCAAGTTATCTTACTAAATTTTCTACATACAAGCGGCTACTGAATTTAGATGAGCATATTATGCGACATAAATGTTAAGCATAAATTATATATTCACAAGCTCCAAACAGAAACTCTGCCAGAGATCTCAAACACGAGGTAATTTGCGATGAATGTGAGGTGCATTGCTGCACTAGTGCGTCAAACCACACCACTTTGTCACCACTCCCGTTAAATACTGACAGCACCACGCAGCAACATCTTCTCTCTTCAACAAAAGCCGGCAGTCACAAGTGTCCATAGAGGAAGCCGAGGTTGTGACGAATATTGAATAACGATGTACCACTTGCCTTGAAAATGGCACAAAACTGTGGGGCATCGGATGTTCCTTTCTGCGATAGTACAAATATAACGACATATTACATCTCCAAGATATGCATCTATGTTGGCAGGACGTTATTCGTACAACAGATTTTTGTCTTGGAGTTTTAAGCTTCGATGAGTTTCTAACTCTCCCTTCTTTCTCGTTCCTTATCAGTATTAACAAGCGTTTCTGTTTACACTCTGTTAACTCGCTAACGAAAATAAAACTATTGCTCTTCGCTGACGCCCATCCCCCGCAAAGAATAATAGTAGCAAACAAAATATTAAGGTCTGCAGCCGTAAGAAGCGAAAACAAATAAAATCCTAGCGCATGATTGCAACTGAAGTGCTGTGTAAGTGTTGTAGTGGTCGACCTACGGTCGCAGGTTCGAATCCTGCCTCGGGCATGGATGTGTGTGCTGTCCTTAGGTTTGTTAGGTTTAAGAAGTTCTAAGTCTAGGGGACTGATGACCTCAGATGTTAAGTCCCATAGTGCTCAGATCCATTTGAACCATTTTTCATTTTCAGTACATGGCTACACTCCAACAAATATTTACAAGTTTAACACAAGAAAGTAAACTGTAGATATCACTGTTACTTTATTAAAAATCATGACTGATTTCAGCACTGCAGCTGTCTGAGGATCCAAAGAATACAACAGTGACACGTTGGCGCTGCATATTGGCTACATTCCCAAGAGTCAGTTCTGTACTTGTCGGATCTGATGACAGCAGCAAAGCCAAAACAATCATTATTTTTTTTTAAACTCAGATGTTACCAACACCTTTATTTTTATTATTGAACCTGATACAAATTTCACCGGCGTCCTCCGCAGATCGAAGCGACATCATTTTGCGAACAAGGGAGTAATTAACTCGTGGCAATGAGTATAAATGATAACGGAATCTAGAAATTTCACCATAACTACAACAGTGCTCTCTCCCCTATACAAAAGATATCACTAACCGAATTTTTTATACATGTACAGTTACATTTTAAAATTATAGTTGGGTAAGAAAATTGGTAACTGCAGGAAATGGAGGCATAAGGCAAAGGATCAAACATTAAGAATGCGTTTATCTCATTACAAGATACTTTCATACATACAAAATTCTGAAGGAAATAAAATATATGCTGACACTCTCGATATTTGAACAGATCTTGTTTCAGAGTAAGTTGAACATATTTAAGTTGTTGTCCTTCATTGTTCTAACAGTACACCAGTTGTGTTACTGTGGTATATATTTCATAAATTTTCTGGTGTAACAAATGCGTTTCAAAAATGAAATTTCACGTTGATTATGTAGTGTCACATACTAAGTTAACAGAAAAGAAATTTGTAGAGAGAAAAAAGATATTGTGAACGGCTTTCTGTTATAATTAAACTTCAACTGTTACCAATGTGTCAAATAGTTTACTAGACTTAAATCAGTGTAACTCAAAGAAATTTAATTTGAAGTTTAATTAGTATTGGACTCATTTCGGAGCAGCATTTCATTTGAGGCTAACTGCATTTGCATTGCTGATAGTCTCTGGTGGGAAAATCATGGGCAGCCGCTGCATTAGCCCCATTCACGAGACGCATTATGCTGACCCTACAGGCTGCTACAGAATTCTATCAAATAGCCAGCTACTTAAGGAAAACACGACAGCGTCCGGCATCTCTCCAAATACACACACACACACAGGAATACATTACGAGAAATGCATCGTTGGCGCCAATCCTCGTCGCTACTGCCAGACCCTGTGATCTGGCAAGGGCTAGTCAGAAAATAAGAAAGATAAACGGACAGTGACAGAGGGATGATGTTAGCGAAAAAAAAAGATAGGAAAAGAACAGTATTCAAAAACGTGTTCGAAAGAGAACGTGGGAGACGGATTCGGTTCAATAAAACGCTCACACACACACACACACACACACACACACACACACACACGCACACGCACACACACACACGCGCGCGCATACACGCACTCACACACGTATCACATACACACGCTTGTGCATGCGCGTAAAACAGAGAAAAGTTGTGGTAGCGAGAAAGAGGAAGAGAAGAAAAAGTAACAATGGCGCTGCTTTGTTAGCAAAGCTCTCGTGACTTCGCAGAGAGGTATGACGGGGAAGTTAGACAGCTTCCAGGCCACAAAGGGCTGCACCTAGTCTAAACTTTAAAAGCTCTGTGCAGGCCGATGTAGTGTGTTTACCCTGGTCTCTGAACTGCTCTCCTGAACTTTTGCTCACATAAATGGAAAATGTTCTGTCACTTCACTCCATTAGAGGACAAGTTTTATCGAGAATTTTAATAGTGAAAGGTCAGCTTAGGGCATTAAACTGGATATGCATTTAACATTTGTGTTATTTGTTTACAAGCGTTTTAGGAGCTTCAAACTGAATTAGAGTGTAATGAGACGGTTCATGTTCTTATTAAATAGAGTATAATCATCGGGAAAATCTTTTAGTTCATGTAAACTTGTTGTAAATCTTTTCTGTTTTCACCGAAGTGCCTCGAGCCACAATGCACACCAGTACTTATATTTATGTATGAGCAGAAGCAGTATTTTCCATTTTGAACGCACTCTCACCCTCATTACAATTAAGTACCGTCACATTCCCCAGACCATTCCCACTTCCCAAGGACTCTAGCTTGTGCAGTCTACACGAATTTCCCTCTTAGAACTCCTTCAGCCGGTATTACATTTGCTTCTTCGACTGCCACTGTTACCGTTATTATTTTGTAAATATACAGTGATTACTAACTGTAAGAGCTCCTAGTCACTAATGTCGTTCTTAACTGCCTTAGTTATACGTACATTTGGTTACAAAGCATACTTTCACTTCTATTATCGCTGTTATTATTATTACAACTTCAATTCGTTATTGTTCATTCCTTTTTTCCACTATTCATTTATTATTTCACTATTTCTTTCCCGTCTTCCGACTACTTTGTGCCGGTTTATGTTTCTCGCCTTCTAGTTTTAAAGCTTTTCGCTTAAAATATCTCTCTGCAATACTTCTGCGTCTCCTCTTATGTTATTTCTTCCCAAGCCTTCCCTAACCTCTTGAATCCAAATGGTTGGTAATTCGTTTCCCATCAAATATTTATAGCCACTCTGAAAATTAGTCTAAGACATAATAATGTGCTCTCCCTCATTTTTATGATCATTTTCTATTATCTGATAAATTTCATCATTGTCTCACAATTTACAAAACGCTGCAGTTTCCTGAGGACCTAATACTTTCCGTAGAAATCTTCTTCCAGATATTTCTAATCTATGAAGTTTCCAGTTTAATACTAAACGTTCACTAGCACACAGGCATACTAGTTTAACTACTGCGCTGTAATAGTTTAAGTATTTTCCGATAGGCACATTTTGTTGTAGGTATTCCTAGTTATTCGAAACGTTTTTTTCATCCTGTGTGTGTGCATACCTCTAAAGCAGATTTTTCTACATCGTTTTCTTTAATTGTCCCCCACAAATATTTGATTTTTCAACGTTTCTGTTTGCTGTTATTAAGCGTTTTGGTGCTTTTTTTATGCTCGTCAGAAATTTTGTTTTCTCGGCTGAAATTCTTAAGCCTGTAATGTTGACCTGCACTTCTGCAACAATCAGGCTTTCAGAAAATGTGCCAAAATCATCGTCAAATGTTATGAAATTTCTGGGAACACTTTTGTTCTTCATGGCAAGTGGCGATATTTTGGATTCTTTGTTTTTCATTCAAATTTTTTATCGTTTCCTCCACGTCACAGTCCAAAACAAGTGGAGATAAACCATCGCTTTTCCAGACACCTGTATTTATTTTGAAACGTCGAGATATCTCACCCATAGTTTTACTTTCGGGATTGTGTCTGTGAGTTTTCCTGGTAGTGGATTTGTCAATTTACTTAAATTGATAGATTACTTTCTCCAAGAATATCATATCAACAGAGTCAATTTTTTTAAATCAATTAAAATTACAACTACGTCTTTGGATTTTATTAATCTGTCCCGAATTACTCATTTCAGGTTGAATATGTCTTCAAAGCAAGGTCTTCCCTTTCTAAACCCACCCATATATTCACGCGATTGACAGTGAAGCGTATATTGTACTCTGCCAAGTAATCTTGTTGAGAATATTTAAGCAATATTGTTGAGAATCTTACAAGCATTTGGTAAAAGGGATATACCTCCGTAACTCGTTACATCTTGTTTTTTATCCTTCCTGTGCAAAGGGTGTATTACAGCCACTTTCCATTCCTTCTAGGTCCTCTCTGTTTTCTAAACTTCTTCACAGATTATTTGTAGGTCTATGGTTCTTGGTGTAGACGATTTTAAAAGCTCAACTGCTATGCAGTCTTCTCCACTAAATATATACGGAGTACTTATTATTCCTTAATTTATTCCACACTAGGTTGTGAATCATCTTCTAAGATCTGGTGAACCTCTGAAAGTACCTTTTTTTTTTTTTTTTTGTCGTTCAGCTGTGCAGCTGTGAGCGGTTCGAAATGTGTTCGAAGTGTTTTGCCAGTATTTCGTAGTTTCCGGCGTTGTTAAGGCTATTTTTACTATTCTCATCTTCAAATCAAAAGTTTGGGGATTAATAGCTGAAGCCATTTAGGTTATTCTGAACAGATGTTGTATAAATTTATAGAGTTGTTTTTTACAAAATTGATTTGTGTTTCAACTAGCAGTGAATTCGCAAAACATTTGTTAAGACTTCTCTTTATTATAGTTAAGAAAGTTCACATTTTTCGTTCTATCTAGAGCATTTCCATGTGTCTCATTTTTTCTATAAGGCGTCCTCATTCCAAAGTACATATTTCTTAGCCTGGACCGATACAAAAATTTTATTCGCTACACTGTCGATATTTTTGGACAATTCTTGCCGTTTATCACACTTAGTGATTTTAATTTCTCCATCTGCAGCATCGTTGACAGAACCGACTGCGGACCTTTGGTGCAGAGCCGGGTGGAGGGTCTGAATCAGAGACTCAGACGGTTTTGCGACCGTGTTGGCTGCAGATTCCTTGACTTGCGCCATAGAGTGGTGGGGTTTCGGGTTCCGCTGAATAGGTCAGGAGTTCACTACACTCACCTGGCAACTACACGGGTAGCGGAGGCTGTGTGACGTGGACTGGGCGGTTTTTTAGGTTAGAAGGCCTCGGGAAATACGGGTTGGGATGCAATCTCGAAGGGTGCATGGCAAATACAGGACGTGCTTGGATCAATGAACAACCGATTTGCTGCAGCCCTGTAACTGATGATAATTAGCTGTATCTGTATGTTCCGTGGTTCCTATAACGTAACACAAGACTCTGTAGAATGTCACATCAGCTAGCATTACACGGCTGTCCTGTTATGCACAATAAGAGGTAGTGTGTTCACGTACTGACTGGAGTTCATGTAATAAATATGAAGAATACGAAGATTGGTTTGTGGTAACATACTGCAAAGAATTTTATTCACTATCGCGATGTGAACTACGAGCTTTTATTCATTAAGCACATTTCCAATGGCACCACACCACACTCTCCTCTCTCTCTCTGTCCATAGTCCTCTTCCCTTTCCCTGCCTATTTCTCCTCCCTGTCTCTCTGTCCTCCTTCTCCTCCCCAACACTCTGCCTATCTCTTTCTGCCCCATCTCTGTCCACCTCCTCCTCTTTCCTTCCTCGGTCCATCTCCTCCTGTCCCCTCTCTTTGTCCACATACCTCTCCCCCTCTCTCTGTCCATCTCCTCCTCCTCCTCCTCCATCTGTGTCCACTTCCTCCTTACCCCTTGCTGTCTGTTCATCTACTCTCCACCTTATCATGCTCTAGGATAGTCATTATAAATCCTTTTGCACTGACTGATTAAAAAAGAGAGTACTGCTGAAGTTGAGCACCACAGATGAGTTGGCACTAATTTTAATTACCAATGAAAACCGTAACAGCTGTGTTGTGAGAGGCACCCACATGCCTTGCTCATACTGCGGCATCAAGCAGTCAGGCCTGCAAGATGAGTGGTGTAGTGTTGGCAGAAGCGCCGACACCGTGTTGCTAGAGGAGGCCGAAATGCACGCGTTTAATTACACGCTGACTGACGTGAGGTCTGGAACAGGACAATATCTTGAGAATTGCAAATAAAGTGCGTAGATGATGTAATACTTAACTTTAATCCACAATTGTAGAACATCTCTCGTTACGGTACATGCTTCATAATATTAATTATCAATTGAATACGGCGCCTTGCTAGGTCGTAGCAAATGAAGCTGAAGGCTATGCTAACTATCGTCTCTGCAAATGAGAGCGTATTTGTCAGTGAACCACTGCTATGAACTTCGGCTGTACAACTGGGGCGAGTGCCAGTACGTCTCTCTAGAGCTGCCGTGTGGTGGCGCTCGGTCTGCTATCACTGACAGTGGCGACACGCGGGTCCGACGTATACTAACGGACCGCGGCCGATTTAAAGGCTACCACCTAGCAAGTGTGGTGTCTGGCGGTGACACCACAAGTGGTCTGCCAAGCGAGTGGATTCATTCTTATTTATCGAGTAACATGAGCTCTAGCACTCACGATTAAGTTGCAAATTATTCTCCTGTTTGAATATTACGCAACGGAAACGGATAACGCACATCTGACTATTAGTAATTTACTCAACTCTGACTGTTCACTACACACTGGTAATACAACATTTTCTTTCTTACCCAACGGCTTTGATCAACACGTGGCCATCGCACTGAATATGAATGGCGCACACGTTATAAATTCTGGATATCATGACAACATACAATTCGAAGGAAAAGGCCACCAATCTTTTTCTTTTCACTATCTTATTTATTCCGATAAATTCTATAACCATTACATTTTCTACAACAATTAACTCCGCCCAGTGGGCATGGCTTTACATTGGTGATTCTCTATCTTATGGTCTCGTAATTATCTAACACCACAGTGCACTTTCTGGATAGGATGGTGAATCTTTTGCTATATCTCACACATCGACTCTCACACCCATCATCACGAAAACTTCCTCCAGACCGAGCGGTACAAAAAGGAACATGCATAACCCACTGCCTCTGAAACTATCTTGCTACTCTCCCATGCAAACCACACATACTTAAATTACATGAAATACACCACACTGGCAACATGGAATACAACACAAGGAATAGTCACAACGTTATAATCACATCACTTTCAGCTTTCCCACTTCAATTAGTATTCAACCCAGTTTCACACGACACTGCCCCACTTCGTAACTTTTCTTTCCTACTATGAACTCTGGAGGATATATGCACGTCTTCCTGTGCAATGCAAGCCAAGTGGCGTTGCTGGATAGACGGTTGACTCACCTTGCTTCACTCTCAGAGTATTATAGTTTGAATCAAGCGTCACACGGAAATATAACACGCAAAGTAATATTAAGAACATATTCGTCACACACGCGAGTCCTCAACTGATACCATGGACGAGTACTTCTCTTTATCCTTTGTCGCACACACAAATTGAGACTCACACAGTACTCACCACCTGGATGTACTCGTCTCTAATTTCAAGTCCTGCACACGCCATTTCTTAAATATTTCCAACTTATAGCACACGCGTCACTAATTCAGCTTAACTTTAGCACTCGGAAGTATTTCAGCTTATTGCTACACGTGGTTTCATTGTGACCGTTGGTCACTTCCGAAGATTACTACGATCCCGTTAATATTACCTGCCTGACATTTAATTCTCCCCACAAAAGTTCCTGAAATAGAGAAGTTATTATTCCAAAATACTCTTAAGTGTTCCACATGCCTACAGTTCAATCCACTCTTTTGTCTTTACGGAGCACACCTAAGACAGGTTTTACCAACACAAGATCCAGCGCCAGAATGCCGAAAACATGGCCATTCTTTAGGTCAGCTCGCACCTCCGTCGAGGTGGGGGCGCACCATGTTACCGTATTGGTCAGCCACATTTCAAGCGCTCAGAGCTCAGGTAAATTTCATCTCTTTGGTTCCACCAAAGGTGACCGAAGGACCATCTCAAAGATGATCATATATTGAACATTCACTAACTGCGGTTAGCAGACGACCGTACATTCATTCATTTCACAGATCTCACCAAATTGGATGAAGGGATTTATTTTGTGGGAGTGCACATGTGATCAATTAAATAAATAAATTATCCTTCTTTCCTACACTGGTATCCGGCTTCGGTGTATTAAGTGAATTTGAGTTATTATTACAAAAAATATGTTGTTCTGACAAGAATAAGGAAGAATGTTGTACCTATTTTCAATGTCGGGCGGTACTGTACCCTTTCAGTTGTTACACATCTACTGCTTTACGATCGATTTCGTTTTTAGAACTTCGACCAGGTTTCTGAGTTGTGTTGAAGTCATGATATAAATAGTATGTTTGTCGTATGTACTGTTAGAGACGAAAACCCAGAAACAATGATCACAAACGTTTTGACGACAGTCTGGCGGAAGTACAGCGAGCAGACACAACATGTTGCGTACATTATATGGAGTACTTAAGATGCTCTAATTACGAAACCGGACGTAACACAAAAATTGTGTAATAACACAGCTGAGATGGTTTTCATTAATCACTACAAAAAGCAGTTCTTATTTACTTACGTGGTGCTTCATACTCAACCTATAGTAATGACCTGCACGATGGACATGAAGGTTGGAGCTAACATTGTGTTGTCCTGCGTTTGAGGTTGTGGTGTTTCCGTATTTTAGCTGATGTCAAAATTTGGGAAGCTGCAAAGATCGATCTGTTACGGTTCCCTCAACGTACATATTACAAGGAATGTTCAAGATTATTCTCCACATGGTAAATATATCCTGTTCCTTGGATTATCAATGTGCCTGACATTTCAGTCGTTTAATAACTCGCAGGTTGTAAATTCGTTTGTGACCTTTGTCCAGAAGACAACATGAGGGGAGTTATATGGATGCAATCTGAAAAATCATTTCTGAGGGTTGCTTAAAAGTTTGTCATGACATGGAGACAAATGTGTTCATTGTTTTTGGGCGTGTATTAATGCTTTATTATTCTGCTTATTTGCACTGAGGTATTACACCAAGCCCCACCTGTTGGTCAGATTATTTCGACAACCGCGGCCTACGCTATCGGATAAAATCAAAGGTCAGCCAAGCTCAGTGTGATCTGTTTTGTTCAGGACAATTCACGTATGTTGCATCTGATGCGCGAGTTCCCAGGTGACATTTTCAGTCAGAATCGCTGATAGTGACGGTGCAACGTGCGTACATAACCCAACTCCATAACATTTTCAAAAATAAGTGGCCTTTCATGTAGTATAATCTCTCGCCAGTGGAACATGCAGGCAACAGTATGGGATGTGAACAGAATAACTCTCATGGTACACAAGAACTGAAATTTCAATATCCTCCCGAAGTATGCCTTGAGCTAGAGACTGTTAGAATTTTGTTTGTGTGTACAATTTTTCCATAACAATATGTTAATTTATTTCCTCTTTGTTTAGCTTAAGACAGAAAGTTAACTTTACAGTTTGTATAATTATCGTTTGCTAATGCTACATGACATGAGCTACATTAACATTATCAAAATAAAATAAACGTGTCTAGACCTTCATTTGCTAATAAAGTTATTGTTATTACTGCCGTTTAAGAAGGAATGAAATGCTCTAGAATCATTCTACAATGTTCACGTTAAGATCAGCTTTCTTATTAGAAGTGAAAGGCGCGTATATAACAAGTTATCATTCAGTTATGGTTTCTATACCCGTATGAAGTGTTTGAAGTTTCAATAATCAATTTTTTTTTACACGAAGTACAACGCAGTGCAAATTTCTGCTGGTAACTAGTGCCACAGACCGAGTTAGAGAACAAGAAAAATAGATTTTTAAATTAAATTCAGTTCATAGGCTAAGTTTTCGGTGTTTACTCTTCAGATGCAACATAAATGTTCAAAACATATCGAGTGAAACTAAAATGAGCAGTCATACCAATGTGCACTGAATGTTAGGCCAGTATCACTGTATTTTGCCATCATTCCCGACGGAAGAAAAGTAACTCAAATTATTACACATAACGGTCTGCTGCAGTTTGATCTGAGACGATAAGTATAACAAAGTAAAAATTTATACGAAAGCACTCTGCATACATTTCAAGCTTCATGCTTGATTTTACATTCTAATACATCGCTGATACATGTGGGTAGGATAAACGTCGTGTTTCTGTGAGTATGTGGCACAAAACAAGTGCAATAGTATTCATGGTTACGTCCATTAGCCGACACAAGGGAAAGCTGTCGTATCATGGTATAGGCCTACACTTCGACCATTTTCTGGCCTCACTATAAACTATTCTCCGGCTGGATGGCAGAGGACATTTTATTCTGTGTTACCGCAGCAAGACTGAGCGTTCTTACGGTATTGGCACCAACCAGCCGACTCTTCGGTCTTGTCATGCTACGCTCTTCCCCGCAGATTACTATGTGCTCCTTTTCTCCAGGTTTATTGTTGTACTGATATGTTATTTCTTTTTGACATGGCAGTTGATAATGGTTATGGATTGTCATACATCTGATTATGATGTCACAATGTATCTGAGGATGGCCTGCTTATCATTGAAACTGGTGCTATAACAGAGTGACAATTCAGTTGTATGTAAACCATGATTTTTCAAAAAAATTCTAAAGGCTGTAAAGCTTCGTCGCCTCAAAATATTATTCTTATCACGTTTTTCTCCAGTTTAGTGAGTAAAATATTTTGATGTGCCCACTTTTATCTTGTTTCTTGTAGAAGAACGAATTTGTCATTCATTTTACTTAGTTTACTGGAAGTAGCTTTTGTTGCAGCTGTTACTGATTTACGTTCATGAAAGATAAAGGAAGGAACTTAAGTCTTCATTCGCAAACGTATCTTATCTTATTTTTATTATAAGTGCGATACGGCTCGAGCTCTGAAGGCCAAAATTCAGGTGCTCAACATATTATTCTTTGTTCTTACATTTTAGTCCCCTCTGATCTGTTAAGTAAGTTCATTTTGGTGTCATTACGTAACAAATGTGACTAACGTAAAACAATTGGCATAAATAACTTACTTCTTCTGTTAACAGGTGTGGAGACTTTGAGCACATGATATTTACGTTGTACGAACGCAGGTTTAAATATTATGTTCAATTTCTCTTCACATATTAATGTTTTCCATATCTGGGCACGTTAAAAAATATAAATATGTCAAAGAATACAGTGCATTTTGTAATACGAAGACGTGACTTGCTTCCAATATATTTCAGAGGTGAACTGTCTTCTGTAAATTGCTATAAGTTATATATATATATAGTCTATGTATATTGGAACAAAATTTCAGCAGAATTACTGTACAAACTGTGACTGTTGAAGCTGGTTTTGCTCATAGTAATGTTTTCGGAAATATTTTCTTGGTACAAGAGAATTTAAAGTGGTTCTAACGTGTCTAGAGTCATTAAGAATCTATTCATCTGTTAGTATGGACGAGTCTAGCCCTATGGTCAGTAATAATTTGAGATTTATGTTTCACGTACAGTGAGATTCTTCTGGACATTATTTAGTAAATGTTTTCAATTATACGTGGTCAGCTATTGTGTATTTTTTTTATAGCGGGTGAGACTAAACACATCGTTATTTTATCGTATTTGGAAAACACTTCCAGTTTCTGTTATGCAGGAGGTAGCACAACTGTTATAATGTAGCTTATATTTCGCACTCTGTTTTCTTAGGTTGGTGTTACGGTTACTGTATGAGGAAAGTGATGACTAAGGTTGCAGTTTGTAAGGATTGATATGTTTGTACAAGCAACCCTAAGATAAGTTAAAATGTTGTGTGTTCACATACCGTCTTTTACGGATTATAAGACGCTATGGACTATAAGAGGCACCTTAATCTCCAGGCATGTTTAAAAAATAACGTTTTTATCATTTTTTATTAGATTGCAGAGGCAGACTAAAGATAATTCTTAGTTTATAAATCCCAACTTACTTTTCTACTTTTCTACTTTTTGCCATTTTGGGTGCAGTCCTCTATGTGCACATTTAGTCTTCATCATTTTTTCCGTTCTTCTTCATTAGACCGCCAATCGCTAATGGTTTTTTTCTGTTGTGCAGGGTGAAATCCCACTCACCTGATCTGTTTCCACGTTATTCTGCATATGCTATTACTTTCAAATTATAGCCCGCATCATGTGAATATCTTATAATTTTTATCCGTTACGGGACTAGCTACTAGCAAAACTATTGTACTGTTACCGATAACACAAATCACTTTCAATTCATGTTCACTGACACCGTAGACTGCAATGACGCATCATAGGTTAGACGCATCATAGGCTAGACATAGGCTAAGCAGGCGGGAAGGAGACGGTGTTAGCAAACTTGTGAATCCTCTCTCAATGCGTCGGTGCATTGCTGCTGCTAGTTGAATCCAATATTATCAATAGAGACAGGTTCCCCGCGGCTTTGAATATATGACGATTTTTAAGACTGGTGGGAATTTTAAATTAAACATTGTAGATTGCTTTATTAAAATTAATTATTTATTAAAAATTAAATTAAACATTGTAGATTGTAGTAAAGGAAACAAAAGAAAAATTCGGGGTAGGAATTAAAATCCATGGAGAAGAAATAAAAACATTGAGGTTCGCCGATGACACTGTAATTCTGTCAGAGACACCAAAGGACTTGGAAGAGCAGTTGAACGGAATGGACAGTGTCTTGAAAGGAGGATATAAGATGAACATCAACAAAAGCAAAACGAGGATAATGGAATGTAGTCAAATTAAGTCGGGTGAAGCTGAGGGTATTAGATTAGGAAATGAGACGCTTAAAGTAGTAAATGAGTTTTGTTATTTGGGGAGCAAAATAACTGATGACAGTAGTTCGGACAAGAAGAGAAGAGAAGCTTTCGAAATGTGGCGCTACAGAAGAATACTGAAGATCAGATGGGTAGATGACATAACTAATGAGGAGGTATTAAACAGAATTAGGGAGAAGAGAAATTTGTGGCACACCTTGACTAGAAGAAAGGATCGGTTGGTAGCACATGTTCTGAGGCATCAAGGGATCACCAATTTAGTATTGGAGGGCAGCGTGTAGGGTAAAAATCGTAGAGGTGAGACCTAGAGATAAACACACTACGCAGATTCAGAAGGATGTAGGTTGCAGTAGGTACTGGGAGATGAAGAAGCTTGCACAGGATAGAGTAACATGGAGAGCTGCATCAAACCATTCTCACCACTGTAGACAGCAACAACAACAACACAGATTTTTCATATTAATTTTGAGTACAAGACGCATCAAAATTTTGAAGGCACTTTTTTGAAGAAAAAAGTGCGTCTTATAGTCGTTAAAATACGGTGTTAACACCAAGGACATCTACCAAATAAGAATAATGTCAGAATACATTTCACGCGCTTGGAGATTTGTCCTAAGGGCTCTAAATGCATCGCGCAAAACCACGTTGGTGGGTTAAGATCCTTGTTCTTTCTTATACTGGTCACTTAAACAGAATAATTTGGCTCTTACCTGCCCATTGGGTTTGTTGCTTCAAAATTTAAAATTTCCGTGATTGTCAAAAATGGTTCAAATGGCTCTGAGCACTATGGGACTTAACATCTGAGGTCATCAGTCCCCTAGAACTTAGAACTGCTTAAACCTAACTAACCTAAGGACATCACACACATCCATGCCCGAGGCAGGATTCGAACCTGCGACCGTAGCAGTCGCACGGTTCCGGACTGAAGCGCCTAGAACCGAATGGGGCACCGCGGCCGGCCGTGATTGTCCTTTGGTCAGAATCATTAATAATCTATTCATCCGTTAGTAGGGACAAGACTAGCCCCCACAATCGGTAATAATTTGAGACTTTCTTTTAGCCTTAAGATCAGTTGCTTCGCATGATAACGAGAGGGATAATACAATAAATTCCACATGGAAACATATGGTCCACTTTACTGAAACAAATAATTTTTTGTACTCACCTATCCGAGATTTCTAGTTCTTCTGCTATCTAGATCAAAGCTCCAGAATGAGATTTTCACTCTGCAGCGGAGTGTGCGCTGATATGAAACTTCCTGACAGATTAAAGGTGTGTGCCGGACCGAGACTCGAACTCGGTAACTTTGCCTTTCGCGAGTCTCTACCAACTGAGCTACCCAAGCACGACTCACGACCCGTCCTCACAGCTTCAATGTTGTCAGTACCTCGTCTCCTACCTTCCAAACCTCAAACAAGCTCTTCTGCGAAACTTGCAGAACTAGCACTCCTGGAAGAAAGGATATTGCGGAGACATGGCTTAGCCACAGCCTTGGGGATGTTTCCAGAATGAGATTTTCACTCTGCAGCGGAGTGTGCGCTGATACGAAACTTCCTGTCAGATTAAAACTGTGTGCCGGATCGAGACTCGAACTCGGGACCTTTGCGTTTTGCGGGCAAGTGCCCCACCAACAAAGCTACCCAAGCACGACTCACGACCCGTTCTCACAGCTTAAATTCTGACAGTACCTCGTCTCCTACCTTCCAAACCTCAAACAAGCTCTTCTGCGAAATTTGCAGAACTAGCACTCCTGGAAGAAAGGATGTTGCGGAGACATGGCTTAGCCACAGCCTTGGGGATGTTTCCAGAATGAGATTTTCACTCTGCAGCGGAGTGTGCGCTGATACGAAACTTCCTGTCAGATTAAAACTGTGTACCGGACCGAGACTCGAACTCAGGACCTTTGCCTTTCGAGGGCAAGTGCTTGGGCAAGGTCCCGAGTTCGAATCTCGGTCCGGCACACAGTTTTAATCTGCCTGGAAGTTTTAGAACAATGCTGCTAAGACTCAGATGTTTTTCACCCAGGGTGTGATTACATGTAATCCTATGTAATTTACATTCTGATGGAGTTCGTCTTACTGCTGTCGAAACCATGGTCATTTTGACAATAATTTTATGCAACAGAAGTTGCTATAAATACAACCTGTGATTAAGATAATATAGTAAGCAATCCTCAGGGGCCGAGAGTCGCAGTAAGAACCACGAGCGAACGAAGTTCGCGAGAAACCAGAATAAGTCTCGGTTTTTCGCACTTGCATCTCTGAGGCCTTTGTACTGGATGGTTCGTTGTTTTGTTATCGTAGGCGATTGACCGGGGCGTATCGCGGGGTGTCGGCACGGGAAGGTCAAAGGCGATAGCGTGACAGTGTCCGACGCGTCGCAGCCGCCGCCGCCCCCGCCAGCCTGTATAAATAACGTGGCGTCGGCGGTGGCGCTGCTGCCGGTGGCTGGGGGTGGGGGTGGTTGCCATGGAGACGGGGTGTCGCGACGCGCGCTGCGCGGCCGGCGCCGGGCCGCTCAGTCTCAACGGCGCGACCGCCCGCGACGGGCCGCGTGACGTCACGCATTCCGAGTGAATCTGCCAGTCAGGGAAGCGAGTGTTTGCTCCGCACTAGGGTCAGTACTGCCAACGCATTCACTTTCTGGCTTCAAACAACCGTGTAAACAGTGATCGGTAATACTCCCTTTACTTCTACCCAAACTGAACTACGTTCAGCTAATTGCTCTCATCCTGAAATTAATTTTTCGAAGCACAAAAATGTTAGCGACAGTGAAAGATAGCCCGGATATTCGCTCAAAATCGTGTAGTTATCTGAAGCGGTAATTGTGTTTTTCAGAATAAGATAATAATTACTGTCATAGCTAGTTGTTTCATCTAGAGAAATGCCATACGGAGGTTGCTCTACCTTATCAGAATGGTTCCTTTGTATCTTTCAATAATTATGATAACAAATTTTGCATGATCTGGTGTACGTTTTGACTACACGTGTAGTATACCGGGGAAACTATTGTAAAGTTTCGCTCTAGTTGGCATTATTTTAGTATTCGTTCTTCGTCTCTAAATAACAGAACTTTTAACCTTTATATGAAATTCTGTGTGTGTGAAGTTAGAAACAGAGCAAATATTATGTAATTTATTAGTAAGCGGTCTGCATTAATACATGAATATTACACCATCTCCCTCCTTTTCGACCTTTTTATGCTGTCTCGGCATTTTGTCGTGATATAATGAAGAAAGTGTATCTGTCCATTGTTAATATTTGTTGAAACATTTTTACTGGGGGCACAACTTGCGTGAACAGACGTTCTAAGACTTTATTTGCATATCTACAAACGTAGAGAAGTTACTATTATTTACGCGTGTGACTTGGAACAGACCGACTTTTCCTATCTCTTTTTTAGGTAGCTGTTTAAGGTAAGTAATCTTTATTCCTATCGTAGAAAGAAAAATTCAATAAGCAGTCTGCACTTATCAAGAGGCTAAGGCAAATCTCAAAAAAATACATATTAAAAAAGCGTAGTTTGTTATTTCACTGCTTGTTTAAAGAAATGAGCTGAAGTGTGTGTGAACTTCTGTCGTGACCATTCACTCTCAGAAAATAATCAGCTTGAGACCTGTGGCCGGCCGGAATGGCCGTGCGGTTCGAGGCGCTACAGTCTGGAGCCGGGCGACCGCTACGGTCGCAGGTTCGAATCCTGCCTCGGGCATGAATGTGTGTGATGTCCTTAGGTTAGTTAGGTTTAATTAGATCTACGTTCTAGGCATCTGATGACCTCAGAAGTTAAGTCGCATAGTGCTTAGAGCCATTTGAATTTGAGACCTGTGAGTTCGATATAAGGATTCTGTTATTTATCATTCTCTTGCAGATTTCCATTGTATCCCGGACAATTTGTATATAAAATTTTAATAAATAAAAGTGTTTGTAGCTGATTTTTTTTTTTTTTTTTTTGAGTTCACTATGTTTGATACCCTTATTTAAGAATAATATTACTCATTTCGTTGGTCGCTTTTCATATTTTTCTGATAGCTCATCATGCCAGGCGAGTTAACGATCTGTAGTTTCCGCATAGCTTGTATTACTCCTCGATTTCCGTTTCAAACTTATTATTTCTAATGCCGTCAGACACCAAAATTATGCTTGCTCTTTAATGGATCACACACACACACACACCTACCAGCTTCCCTCGTTTCCTTCGGTACACCGCTTTTAACGCTAGCCTGGATTACGATGTTTCTTTGACAGCTGGTGACACTACTCAGCATTTTTCTTAACTGTATAGTGTATTCCACAGTACGATGAAATATTTCATTGTGTTACAACATGCACAAAACTTTTATACTGAAAAAGTGGAAATTGCTTGCAGTATTTTTCAAAGGAGACTGTTATCAGATCCATTTAATGTTTAAATTTATATCCACTAACACAGGAGCGATGATATTTTCGATGTCTTCCTTCCTAACATTCTTCTGTGGTACAAATATCTCTTACGATACAGAACACAGATAGAATGGTTCCATGGTGGTGAAAATACTGAATTCACATTTCAGAGGAGCCGATTTCGAATCACGGTTCTGCTATCTTAATTTACGTTTTTGTGGCGGGTCACCTGGAGGACACCCTAAATAGGAGGAGGAAACAAGCTGTATCTTCTTCACTAGCGTAAATCTACGTAAACCGAACTGATTAACCAAACAAATTTACTATGAAATTAGAATTATATATTAATACCTTCAGCTCCTGACGGGCGTTGATATATATCAACGGGGACAGGTGAAAATGTGTGGCCCGAGCGGGACTCGAACCGGGGATCTCCTCCTTGCTTGGCAGACGCTCTATCCATTTGAGCCACCGAGGGCGCAGAGGATAGTGCGAATGCAGGGACATCTCGCGCACGCCTCCTGCGAGACCCACATTCTCACCTTATATGTCCACACACTACATTCGTAGTGTGCCTCGGTGGCTCAGATGGATAGAGCGTTTGCCATGTAAGCGGGAGATCCCGGGTTCGAGTCCCGGTCGGCGCACACATTTTCACCTGTCCCCGTTGATATATATCAACGCCAGTCAGCAGCTGAAGGTATTAATATATAATTCTAATTTAGTTCTAGATGGGTGCAGGTCATCAATGATGTCTGTTCTTTCGGACATGTCCGAAAGAACAGACGCTATATCCATATAAGTATATAATTTACTACGAGGTGTGCAAAAACTAAAAAGTCCCTTGATGGCCTCAAACAAGTAAGGAGAAGAATTACGAGATATACAGACATTCGTCAATGTTTATCGAGAGATTCGAACCACCACCTTTAATATGAAGCTATCAGTGAGGGGTATACTAAGTTATCCGAATTGTTAAAAACTTGGAAACAGTTGAAAACATTTCCGGATAAGAGACGACATAGTCACAATGCTGTGTAGGCCAATATATCAACCGCCGTACCAAGCTGTGTTCATCATCCTTTACTGCTGGGAGAGCGCACAAGGAGCCATGACGATGGGAGCCGCGTCTGTTGTTGTCATTCATTTCAGCAAGATCTTTCACAATTCCATTCATCTTTCATAAACTTCTCTTGGAGCAAAGTGGCCGACTATTTATTTCCGTATTCATTTTTTCTTATAATGTCGACACTCGCCGCATAGAATCTAATGTTGGTTGTGTATCCACATATTTACCGAAAGTTGTATCAGTTCCGATTAAGCATTTACTTCCTGATTTGTAATGTAGTTTAGGAATTTGCAGTAATTTGTGAAGTTATATATAAGCACAGTATACTACAGAAATAACCATGAAATACCATGAAAGCGAATAAAAATAGTGGAGTCAACAAATGGGGCGAGTTAATAGTACAGTCCACTCTTCTTCCCCCACACCAGACCCCACCCCCATCCCCTCCTACCCACCCCCACACAACCTACTCTTACTGGGACACCTGCATGTCACCTACAAGTTCTCATTCAATCTGTTTGTGATTCTTTAGCTGACATGTTGTTGGCGACTTCTTCACAGTTCTGGTCACCCTCTGTGTAGGTATCAATAATGTCGATCTCGATGAATCTCATAGATATTTAGTACATCCACAATACTGAGCACTATCACATATAACGAGATTTTCTCTTACGGTGCCCCTATTTTCTAAATATTTCTTAAGTCTCCTCCCTCATACTTACTTGATACTTCCTTCAACAGAGGCCATTTGTCTTTATCTCTTAAACGTGTTTTAGTGTTTGAAGAAGTGTTATTTGTGTCTGTAGATTTCCACAAACGGTGAAGCCTAGTGCGATGTGGTCTGGCGTTGCGATCATAGATATCTATCTTCCGTAGATATTCAAGCTAATGTCTGACTGTTTGGCAGGTTAGTACCCAGCACGTATTGAGAGTCGCTGTTATCGCTAGTTTGTTGTGTTGCATGAGCCGTATGATACTGGCATTTCGTAAGGTGTATATCTTTGTCACACTTTCTCACTACCTTACGTTATTCTGCACTCGCAACTGTAGGTTGTTTGATTGCATAGTATTGTATTAGTTTCAGGCGATATGACTATCTCAAGTGCCACTACAGAAAACTGATCTGTTGCGAGTGCAATGGGGAGAAGAGGTCATCTCAAAATTATTTCACGGAATGTATCGCAATTACGAATATGGACAACCATCAGCAGTATAATGGAATTGTGACAATGAAAATTAGTGCCGCACCCGAACCTGAACCCAGATTTCGCGCTTATCGCGAGCGGTCGCCTTACCATTAGGCTATCCGAGCGAGATTCACGGCCACACTTACACTTCCATATGTCGTCAACAACGTTTCTACAACCTACACTCAAACACCCATTATGTATATTCCTGTATAGGCGAGACATTTACTTTAAAATCACTTGCCTAATATTGGCGGATAAATACGTTATTGCAGTGCATGTGTTGCTTCGAATTACGATGCATGTCCAAGGAAACACTGCATCGTAATTCAGAATAGCACATGCACTGCAATATCATAGAAAAGGATTTCATTTACAATACATCGTCTTCTGTGACCTGTACTTTACCGTGCCACGAAATGGTTTAGCTACAACGTCTGACAACAGCGTTCTAGCCGACCGAGGTGGCCGAGCGGTTCTAGGCGCTACAGTCTGGAACCGCGTGACCGCTACGGTCGCACGTTCGAATTCTGCCTCGGGCATGGATGTGTGTGCTGTCCTTAGGTTAGTTAGGTTTAAGTAGTTCTACGTTCTAGGGGACTGATGACTTTAGAAGTTAAGTCGCATAGTATTCAGAGCCATTTCAACCATTTGAACAGTGTTCTATAAGTACACTTTCAGAGGAGAACATCCGTGAGGAAAGTTTTTTGGAAGCAGATTTTTCTTGTCTCAGAATTTTGACATCTCAGGCATTCATCCTCGCAAGCTGCAGTTGTAGTCACTGAAGAGTACTTTATTGACCTAATAGCAGTGGATTTCATAGGAATTCCTCCAAACTGCGAATAAGTTCAGTGCAAGTGGAAGCACATTTTAATATGGAATCCAAGCCTAGTTGTGAGAGACCATTTTTAAGATTTGTAAAGCGTGAAAATCATTTCATTTTCCAGTAACAAATTATGCAGCAGTCGGACCTTTTCCTTGGAGATTATAGCTAGAGTTTAAAGGAGACCGCCGGCCGGGGTGGCCGAGCGGTTCTAGGCGCTACAGTCTGGAACAGCGCGACCGCTGCGGTCGTAGATTCGAATCCTGCCTCGGGCATGGATATGTGTGGTATCCTTAGGTTAGTTAGATTTAAGTAGTTCTAAGTTCTAGGGGACTGATGACCTCAGAAGTTAAGTCCCATAGTAATCAGAGCCATTTGAACCATTTGTAAAGGAGACCGTCGAAGACATTACCTCCTAAATTTATCGTATATCTTCAGGGGTTTATATGACTTCTCTTTCCTTTACCAGTAACGATTGACATTTCTGCCGACTTTGACAAAAACTATGAAGCAAGGAAATTAAAATGAACTTTCAGCAATTCTACTAGCTTTCTACGTAAAAACCTTAACTTCTTACTGCTGTAGAGTTGACATCCAAAATGGTTCAAATAGCTCTGAGCACTATGGGACGTAACATTTATGGTCATCAGTCCCCTAGAACTTAGAACTACTTAAACCTAACTAACCTAAGGACATCACGCAACACCCAGTCATCATGAGGCAGAGAAAATCCCTGACCCCGTGACATCCAAAGGAAGCTTTTCTCGCATAATACCAAACTGACGTCTACATCTGCATCTACATCTACATGGATACTATGCAAATCACATTTAAGTGCCAGGCAGAGGGTTCATCGAACCACCTTCACAAGTCTCTATTACTCCATTCTCGTACAGAGCGAAGAATGAATGAACACCTATATCTTTCCGTACGAGCTCTGATTTCCCTTATTTTATCGTGGTGATCGCTTCTGCCTATGTAGGTCGGTGTCAACAAAATATTTTCGCAGTCGGAGGAGAAAGATGGTAAACGGAATTTCATGAGAAGATTCCGTCGTAACGAAGAACGCCTTTCTTTTAACGATTTCCAGCCCAAATCCTTTATCATTTCTGTGAAACACTCTCCCATATTTCGCAACAGTACAGAACGTGCTGCCTTTCTTTGAACTTTTGCGATTTACTCCGTCAGTCCTATCTGGTAAGGATCCCACACCGCGCAGCAGTATTCTAAAAGAGGACGGACAAGCGTAGTGTAGGCAGTCTCCTTAGTAGGTCTATTACATTTTCAAAGTGTCCTGCCAATAAAACGCAGTCTTTGGTTAGCCTTCCCCACAACATTTTCTGTGTGTTCTATGAGTTCCTTCCAATTTAAGTTGTTCGTAATTGTAATACCCAGGTATTTAGTTGAATTTACGGCTTTTACATTAGACTGATTTATCGTGTAACCGAAGTTTAACGAGTTCCTTTTAGCACTAAAGTGGATGACCTCACACTTTTCGATACTTAGGGTCAACTGCCACTTTTCACACCATTCAGATATTTTTTCTGAATCGTTTTGCAGTTTGTTTTGATCTTCTGATGACTTCATTAGTCGATAAACGACAGCGTCATTTGCAAACAACTTAAGATGGCTCCTCAGATTGTCTCCCAAATCGTTTATATAGGTAAGGAACAGCAAAGGGCCTATAACACTACCTTGGGGAACGCCAGAAATCACTTCTGTTTTACTCGATGACTTTCCGTCAGTTACTACGAACTGTGACCTCTCTGACAGGAAATCACAAATCCAGTCACATAACTGAGACGATATTCCATAAGCACGCAATTTCAATACGAGGCACTTGTGTGGTACAGTGTCAAAAAGCCTTCCGGAAATCCAGAAATACGAAATCGATCTGAAATCCCTTGTCAATACCACTCAACACTTCATGTGAATAAAGAGCTAGTTGTGTTTCACAGGAACAATGTTTTCTAAACCCATGTTGACTGTGTGTCAATAGACAGTTTTCTTCGAGGTAATTCATAGTGTTCGAACACATTATATGTCCTAAAATCCTGCTACATATCGACGTTAAAGATATGGGCCTGTAAGTTAGTGGATTACTCATACTACCTTTCTTGTATATTGGTGTGACCTGTGCGACTTTCCAGTCTTTGGGTACAGACCTTTCGTCGAGCGAACGGTTGTATATGTCGAAGACTATCAGCACTATAGTTCCTGCATTTGCAGACAGGTTGGGAAGTGTTCGCGGCTCAGTGTGAGTACGTGAGCACTAAATCCACTTGACGTGGCGGACGTAGTGGCCTCTGTTTTACCTTGCTGGTTTAGGCAAAATATAAAAAATCACAGCCCCTACAGCAAGGAATAGCAACCTGTAAAATAAAAACGAGCTACTGCTTTTAAGGTCGAAAAATCTTAGAATACATACTGAGTGATATGTGAAACCTAACTTCTTATTATGCTAAAAATCAAAGTTTCGTAATATACTCAACGAAGAAAAATATTTTTAACATGCAGCAGACATAGATTTTGTTTCGTGTGTGTGTGTGTGTGTGTGTGTGTTGAAAGGGTACAGTACCGCCCAACATTGAGAATAGGTACGAAATTCTTGTCAGAACAACACATTTTTTTTGTAAAAGTAACTCAATAATTTCAATTAATACAGCGAAGCCGGATACCAGTGTGGGAAAGAATGACAAGTTATTTATTTAATTGATCACATGTGCACTTCCGCAAAATAAATCCCTACATCCCGTTTGGTGAGATCTGTGTGGTGTAAATGAATGAATGTATGGTCGTCTGCTAACCACAGATAGTGAATCGATATGAGCATCTTTGAGTCGATCCTTTGGGTACCTTTGGTGAGACCAAAGAGATGGAAGTTACCAGAGCTTTTGAGCGTTTGAAATGTGGCCGACCAATAAGGTAGCAAGGTGCTTCTCCCACTTCGAGAGAGGTGCGAGAGAACGAAAAGACGGCCATGTTTCAGTCTCGGCACTCTGGCGCTGAACCTTCTGCTGTGAAGACCTGTTGTTTTGTTGTGCTCCGTAATGAAAGCGTGGAGGCATGGTATGGATGTGGAATACTTAAGAGTAGTTAGAACTAATCATTTCTCTTTCCTAGGATCTTTTGTGGGGAAAATTACAAAGTGAGGCAGGTAATTTTAAAGGGATTATAGTAAACCAACGGTCACAAAGGGACCACGTGTAGTTATAAGTTGAGATACTAGCGTGGGTACAATAAGCTGAAATATTTAAGAATTAATATCGTGTGTACCATAAGCTGAAATATTTGAGAATTAATAGCGTGTGTACAATAAGCTGATATATTTAAGAATTGCGTGTGTATCATAAATTGAAGTATTTAAGAAATATCATTCCGTGTGACGCTGAATTTAAACTCTGAGAGAAAATCAAGGTGAGTCGGCCGTTTTTCCAGCAACGCCACTTGGCTTGCATTGCACAGGAAGACGAGCGTTTATCTCCAGAGTTCACAGTAGGAAACTGGAATTACAAATTGGGGCAGTGTCGAGTGAAACTGGGTTAAATATTGATTGATGTGGGAAAGCGGAAAATGATGAAGTTGTAACGGTTTTTGTGTATTATTTCAGATTGTTGTATTGGGTATGTCTTGTAATTTGAATATGTGTGTTTTGCATGGGAGTAGCAAGGTAGTTTCGGAAGATTTTGTGGGTATGCCTGTTCCTTCTGCATCGCTCGATCTGGAGGAATGTTTCTGGAGAATGATTGTGAGAGGCGAAGTGTGAGGTATAATAAAAGATCCACCATCCGATCCAGGGAGTGCACAGTTGTGGTAGATAGATTACGAGACCGTAGTATGGATATTCTCTTATGATATTGTCGTAGGTTGTAGAATTTGTGTGCTAATGAATAAATCAAATAGTGAAAAGAAAGAGATTAGTGGCCTATTTCATTAAATTGTATGTTATCATAATGTCCCGAATTTGTATAAAAGCCGTTAAACCAAAGACAAAAAGTAAGTGTGGTATTGCCAGTGCGTAGTGTGCAGACAGAGTTCTATAGTCAGATGCGTGTTTCCGTTGCGTATTATTCATGCAGGAGGATAATTGGTAACAAAATCGTAAGATACGAGAATTCATGTTGCTAATCCACTCGCTTGGCAAACCACCCATCTTGCAGGCCTGACTGCTTGATGCCACAGTATGAGAAAGGCAAGTGGGTGCCTCTCATAATTTCGACCCTGATGTCTTAGATGTATGTTACAGAGAGGCCTGTGTATGCTGCAATAGAGATTGATGCCAATGGCGAAGGAAGACCAGGAAATGATGGAGTAATGGACGGACGGAGAGCCGAAATACGAATGAAGAGATGAGGACAACTGCACAATGTGAAAGACAGAGTGGTGTATGTACGTGTTTTTTGTCGTATGAATAAGGATCAAGCAGAAACGATGTGATGATTAATGAGTGAATAAAGATGGTAGATAGAGAAGCGACGTGATAAATAGTAGTGGATAAAGGTGAATTTTTGAGGAGAGAATCGACGAGAAGCAGTGTGAATAATAATAGGGAGATTCGACGTGATGAAACAGCGGTAAAATAAAGGTGAGTAGAATTGAATAATGTGGGGATGTCTTAGATGTATGTTACAGAGAGGCCTGTGTATGCTGCAATAGAGATTGATGCCAATGGCGAAGGAAGACCAGGAAATGATGGAGTAATGGACGGACGGAGAGCCGAAATACGAATGAAGAGATGAGGACAACTGCACAATGTGAAAGGACGTAAAGGGAGTATGAGACCCAGAAGGTGAACGTTGTGGAATACTGACGTAAGATGTAATGTAGGTGTAGATCTAATTCTAGGCATAACAATTGCGATTTGAGAAAAATAATATTTTTTGTTGTTGTTGAAGCCTCGTACCTGTATAACTAATCAAAACGGTACCAAGAATGTGTACAGCTATTTTTTTTTTGCAGGTTGATTAATTTGTGTATTTTTGTTCTTAGATGAAATATCGCGATTCTAAGTTGATATTTAGCATAAAGTGAATGCAGAGGTAAGCCGATGGAGAGAGGTGCCAGAGTGAAAGGACGAATTCGGAGACTGGAATGCTATCTCTGAAACAGCTTCATGTGTTATGTGGTTGAGTATAAGGGAGCAAAGGTATGGTATGGTGTAGTGAGTGTGGTGGTGATAAGGTTAGCTGACTTCTAGTCCTATTCTGTTAGTGTATTAATGGATTGAATGAGAGGGAAAATGTGATGTCTGGTGAGTGAGAGTCGTAGAGTATTGTGATCAATGCACACACTCCTGTAAAGGGGATGCTACCGATCCATAACTAAAACATTATTGTGTTTTATTGTTTGTTGGGATGAACCTGGATGTCAGGTCAGGATCTGTCATACGTGTCCTAGAAACATTGCTATATATAATGAAATGTAAAATATGTGAAGAGATACTGATTTCAGTCTGTCACAAGCACAAGGGTGCATTATATGTTGTAGAGTTAGAGTCATCAGTTCCTAAAATGTTTATTGTGTTAGGATGTTAAAGTAGTTAATATTTAATAACCAGGGGTAGGTAATTGTGAGCTATGTAGATTATTCTTATTTTTTTGTTAGAACACTTTCAAGGGGTAATAATTTCAGTGTGTCACAAGCACAAAAGTTCATTGTATATTGTAGTTTTAGGATAAAGTTTCTAATATTTTCACTGTGTTAGGATGTTAGAGTAGCCTACTCTTTGATATTGTAATTATGAGCGGTATAGATTGCTTATTATTCCTTTTGTTTTATTTTACACTTTCATGTTTTGTATGAGGGACGACAGGTACAAAGAATAGCACGAGTGTGGGCTATCTATAGAAAAAGGATAGATAAATGTATGTTGTCTGTGTAGAAAACTAGGGTGTATAATTTTATGTTCTTTTTAGAACAAAGATTCTTTTGTTACCAATGTAGCTAATAGATAATACATGTAATCAATGAGTATTTAAATGCTGTATATCCTTTTGTCTGTAATGTTGCGAGATGCACGGAAGATCTGGCTAATTGGGTGTCGTAACGCCCATACCGCTAACGGGCCGAGCTGACGTCACCATGGCGACAGGCGACACAGCCGCGGCACTCCCCACTCCATTGTCGGACGAGGTGCGCTCCACGCGCCCGCTACAGCAGGTCAACGGCCTGGGGCGACACGCACGCATCACTGGCCATTCATGAGTTCCGCCACCCTTACGACTGGGGAAGGTATCCCGCGGAGGCAACAGCGGGTGGTTTCTTCTGCTCAACGGCGCGCGCAGCGGCGCTACTGCTGAATGGACGGGGCGCGACAGAGCCCGGCGAGCATTTTTTACCTGCAGCTATTAACTTGTACTGAACTGTGGAGCCGTGAAACAAGATGACTGCGACTTTCCATAATGTGGAAAGTGAAGGCCTGGTGTTTCCACGTTGTGAGTGGTGGAAAAGATTTTGTCTGTAGCAGACAGGACGATTGTTTTGTTTTGTCTTGACCACTGAATGGTGGGATCGATAAACTTTTGACAATGACTTGTTAAGTGTGCTTTGTGAATGGCATGTGGGACACTTGGTATACTTAGAGGACGGTTGTCGTTTGGTGAACAATTAGAGTGGGACATTGACATTTGCGTCTGTAGTAGGAGACATTTCTTGGATTGGCGCGGGAATAAGTGCTGTTTGTTGAAACTTACGACTTTTAATTACACCATGAACTGAAAGGACAGAACCGTGGGTAATAGTAGTTGTAGGGCCATTTTTTTGGACGAACAGTTTCGTGTGGATGGTACTCTGAGAGTGACTATGACATTTGTGTTTAATGAGAGATACAGTTTACTGTTCAGTGCGTGTTCAAAATGCCGAATTGAGTGACTCAAAGACTTTCGTCCGGGTAACCATGGGAGAGCTTTGACACCGAGACAGTGGTTCTAGGAAAACTATCAGCAACTTTTTGACCCCAAGAAAATCACAGAATGAAATGTTTCCGTGTGACTCGCAAGATAGGGAATAATGTATTTGTAATTGTGTAAATGTTTTTTTTATATGTTTCATTCCTGAAGGGACAGCAAGCGTAATTGTATTTTATTAATAATTGTGTTTAGAATAGTTAGTGTTTGTTTTTTGGTTTGTTCTGGGTTATCAAGTTCACGTAGCATGTGTATTAGAATATTTGGTACAATGATGCTTTAACTATTAGCCAGTGGCGTAATACTAACGTAGCGGCTCTTGTAGCATTGATCAGTAAGGTTGTCACAGGGGAGAAGAATTTGCATTGCACAACAAATATCGGAATTAACTGATGTATTTTGATGTCGTGCATAGTAATAATCTTGTTGGTGTTTTGACTGAAGCCACTTATTTTTATTATCACAGTGGTGATATTTCACATTAAAGTGTAACGAAGGCTAGTCGAAATGCAAGTTCTTGTCGTCTATATGTGTGACAACAGAGAAATGAACAGTAGAGTAAGATAAGAGAGCTACTGGTGGATTCAAGCACTTATTGTTAAACTATTTACTGCGTGTATTGATCAAAGTTGATGGACTGACTGGCTCAGCAGCAGGTATTTGTACTGATGGACAAGGATAAACTCACTGTCGAGTAGTTGTGGCAATTGCTTAGGTGAGGATAGTTAATGAGGTATGACATGATGTCTTAGACGAACTATATTACGTAACCAGTATGTAACTTGTGGTATATTTCATTGTTTTCCTTCTCAGTTATTTCGCTGTAGGTTTGAGGTATATTTTACAGTAATGGTATGGAGCCTGACATTCTACGTGTAACTAGTGTACGAAATTTTTTTTGTTGATTTTGTTTAGTATTTAGACTTTGCTGTGTAAGGGTTTTTACAGCGCAATTTATGAATGTCAGATTACTTGCTCTGTGTTTGGACGGTGAGCTATTTAAAATTTCATGAGTACAATTAGTATTTTTTTTATTTGTTTTAGAATTATTGAAATTTGGACTACTCATAAAAATAACGAAGATCCCAGTAACTAAAGCAAATTTTTATCTCAATATTATTTTTTCATTTCTATGATGTGATGTTTTATTTGTCATGTGGATTGTTATATATTTGTATGTGTACGTTACTCCGGATTGTGGAGAGTACAATATAATTTGGTCGTCTATTTGAGGTCACCAGGGGCTAAGGTCTCCTCCTGGTTATTTTGATGGATTGCTACGTTTGTTTTAATACGGTTTTCTTAAAAAAAAAAAAAAAAATGTTCGGAACTACCCTCGCATTGCAAGGATAGTACCGTGCCATTTTTTTTCTGCATGGGTAGCCGGTGATGAAAGGGTACAGTACCGCCCAACATTGAGAATAGGTACGAAATTCTTGTCAGAACAACACATTTTTTTTGTAAAAGTAACTCAATAATTTCAATTAATACAGCGAAGCCGGATACCAGTGTGGGAAAGAATGACAAGTTATTTATTTAATTGATCACATGTGCACTTCCGCAAAATAAATCCCTACATCCCGTTTGGTGAGATCTGTGTGGTGTAAATGAATGAATGTATGGTCGTCTGCTAACCACAGATAGTGAATCGATATGAGCATCTTTGAGTCGATCCTTTGGGTACCTTTGGTGAGACCAAAGAGATGGAAGTTACCAGAGCTTTTGAGCGTTTGAAATGTGGCCGACCAATAAGGTAGCAAGGTGCTTCTCCCACTTCGAGAGAGGTGCGAGAGAACGAAAAGACGGCCATGTTTCAGACTCGGCACTCTGGCGCTGAACCTTCTGCTGTGAAGACCTGTTTTTTTGTGGTGCTCCGTAATGAAAGCGTGGAGGCATGGTATGGATGTGGAATACTTAAGAGTAGTTAGAACTAATCATTTCTCTTTCCTAGGATCTTTTGTGGGGAAAATTACAAAGTGAGGCAGGTAATTTTAAAGGGATTATAGTAAACCAACGGTCACAAAGGGACCACGTGTAGTTATAAGTTGAGATACTAGCGTGGGTACAATAAGCTGAAATATTTAAGAATTAATATCGTGTGTACCATAAGCTGAAATATTTGAGAATTAATAGCGTGTGTACAATAAGCTGATATATTTAAGAATTGCGTGTGTATCATAAATTGAAGTATTTAAGAAATATCATTCCGTGTGACGCTGAATTTAAACTCTGAGAGAAAATCAAGGTGAGTCGGCCGTTTTTCCAGCAACGCCACTTGGCTTGCATTGCACAGGAAGACGAGCGTTTATCTCCAGAGTTCACAGTAGGAAACTGGAATTACAAATTGGGGCAGTGTCGAGTGAAACTGGGTTAAATATTGATTGATGTGGGAAAGCGGAAAATGATGAAGTTGTAACGGTTTTTGTGTATTATTTCAGATTGTTGTATTGGGTATGTCTTGTAATTTGAATATGTGTGTTTTGCATGGGAGTAGCAAGGTAGTTTCGGAAGATTTTGTGGGTATGCCTGTTCCTTCTGCATCGCTCGATCTGGAGGAATGTTTCTGGAGAATGATTGTGAGAGGCGAAGTGTGAGGTATAATAAAAGATCCACCATCCGATCCAGGGAGTGCACAGTTGTGGTAGATAGATTACGAGACCGTAGTATGGATATTCTCTTATGATATTGTCGTAGGTTGTAGAATTTGTGTGCTAATGAATAAATCAAATAGTGAAAAGAAAGAGATTAGTGGCCTATTTCATTAAATTGTATGTTATCATAATGTCCCGAATTTGTATAAAAGCCGTTAAACCAAAGACAAAAAGTAAGTGTGGTATTGCCAGTGCGTAGTGTGCAGACAGAGTTCTATAGTCAGATGCGTGTTTCCGTTGCGTATTATTCATGCAGGAGGATAATTGGTAACAAAATCGTAAGATACGAGAATTCATGTTGCTAATCCACTCGCTTGGCAAACCACCCATCTTGCAGGCCTGACTGCTTGATGCCACAGTATGAGAAAGGCAAGTGGGTGCCTCTCAGTGTGTGTGTGTGTGTGTGTGTGTGTGTATCTCTATGTGGTGTCTAAGAGAGAGGAAAGGGGCGGAGCGAAGGGAAATAGGCAGAGAGCTCATTTGTATTGATAATAGCGAGACGAACGTTACTTTGAAACTTAGATGTGCAATCATGTACAGAAATTAATCAGACTTGTCTAGATTTCCGAGGTATAATTATAGATCCTGAACTACAAATATTATAATGAAAATGATCAATCGAAAATATGTCAACTGAACAAAATCATAAATTTAAGATACGCCAAAGTAAAATAACAAATACGCTGTCAGGTTTGACTTCGTGAAATGTAGCGGAAGATAATTCCGGTTGAACAAGAAAAGAAAACGTAAGAGGGCGTCCTGAAAATTACTGTTTCGGAATTTCTTATGTGAAAACTATCAAGGCTTTCGAAATACAACAAATGTTAATAATTTTACACATATTTATTCTTCATGTCTACATATTTATTTGTCAACATAGTCACCGTGGCAAAGAACAAATTTCTCCCAACGACAAACCACTTTGTTGATACTGTCATTGTAGAATGTTTAAGTTTGTTGATGGCGCCACATCCTCACTTATGGTTGCACTGGCTCAAACCTATCAACTGAAGTCCTCAAAGGTGTTCTTTAAGTTTTGGAGGCATATGAAACCTGGATGGGGGCATGGCGGGACTGTATGCAGGATGGTCGATGACATTGAATGTGTGTGTGAAATCTTATGGGACTTAACTGCTAAGGTCATCAGTCCGTAAGCTTAAACACTACTTAACCTAAATTATCCTAAGGACAAACACATACACCGAGGGAGGACTCGAACCTCCACCGGGACCAGCCGCACAGTCCCTGACTGCAGCCCCTTAGACCGCTCGGGATGACATTGAACTGAAGGCGCACGATTCCTGCAACTGCTGCATCGCTCGTCTATGGTGTGCCACTGTCGTGCTGAAGGACAGGCCGAACTATTCCAATTATAATCTCGATTACAGCACGCTGTTTCTCATGCACAGACATAGTTCCGTTATGCACCGCCATGTTACACGCTACAATTCGGAGCGCTCTAGTGGCAGATGGCTCAATGTATGTAAACATGAGAAATAAAGATGTGGAACGGTAATAACGTTTCTTTCTTTTAAAAAGCTGTAAGTGTCTCCACTTTTCGGCGAGTCCTCGTAATTTTGCCAACGAGCCGCTGTGACACGAACGGGAGACAATGACGTTCGAATATTAGATCTCGTATAATTTAAGAAAGACCAGTGACATTTTTCGGACGTGCACTACTAACTGAAATTTGGAGTCAGAGAGGACTTCAAGAATGACGCAAGCATTTGTGAGGGCTTAACACGAGTAAAACTACAGGACATAACTGTAACAATAATGTTGTTGTTGTTGTTGTTGTTGTGGTCTTCAGTCCAGAGACTGAATTGATGGAGCTCTCCATGCTACTCTATCCTGTGCAAGCTTCTTCATCTCCCAGTACCTACTGCAACCTACATCCTTCTGAATCTGTTTAGTGTACTCATCTCTTGGTCTCCCTCTACGATTTTTACCCTCCACGCTGCCCTCCAATACTAAATTGGTGATCCCTTGATGCCTCAGAATATGCCCTACCGACCGATCCCTTCTTCTAGTCAAGTTGTGCCACAAATTTCTCTTCTCTCCAATTCTATTCAATACCTCCTCATTACTTATGTGATGCACCCATCTGATCTTCAGCATTCTTCTGTAGCACCACATTTCGAAAGCTTCTATTCTCTTCTTGTCTAAACTATTTATCGTCCACGCTTCACTCCCATACATGGCTACACTCCATACAAATACTTTCAGAAACGACTTCCTGACTTTTAAATCTGAACGCGATGTTAACAAATTTCTCTTCTTCAGGAACGCTTTCCTTGCCATTGCCAGTCTACATTTTATATACTCTCTATTTCGACCACATCAGTTATTTTGCTCCCCAAATAGCAAAACTCCTTTACTACTTTAAGTGTCTCATTTCCTAATCTAATTCTGGCAGCATCAGCCGATTTAATTCGACTACATTCCATTATCCTCGTTTTGCTTTTGTTGATGTTCATCTTATATCCTCCATTCAAGACATTGTGCATTCCGTTCAGCTGCTCTTCCAGGTCTTTTGCTGTCTCTGACATAATTACAATGTCATCGGCGAACCTCAAAGTTTCTGTTTCTTCTCCATGGATTTTAATACCTAATCCGTATTTTTCTTTTGTTTCCTTTACTGCTTACTCAATATACAGATTGAATAACATCGGGGATAGGCTACAACGCTGTCTCACTCCCTTCCCAACCAATGCTTCCCTTTCATGCCCCTCTTTTATAACTGCCATCTGGTTTCTGTACAAATTGTAAATAGCCTTTCGGTCCCTGTATTTTACCCCTGCGACCTTTATAATTTAAAAGAGAGTATTCCACTCAACATTGTCAAAAGCTTTCTCTAAGTCTACAAATGCTAGAAACGTAGGTTTGCCTTTCCTTAATCTATTTTCTAAGATAAGTGGTAGGGTCAGAATTGCCTCACGTGTTCCAACATTTTTGCGGAACCCAAACTGATCTTCCCCGGGGTCGGCTTGTACCAGTTTTTCCATTCGTCTGTAAAGAATTCGTGTTAGTATTTTGCAGCCGTGGCAATAATGTACTGCAATAACACTTTTATCAATAGGGATAATGGCATGCAGGAATCTCATGAAAGGTGCGGTTTACTAGCACGCTACACTTTAAGCATCCAGTTAAAATTCCCCTATTCTTAAGCAGCGCAGTACCCCAGAAACACAAGGCTGATGTTAATGACGCTGACAAGACGTCTCAGAGGAAGGGGAGAGAGAGAGAGAGGGGTGGGTGCGGTGGGGGGGGGGGGATAGCAAGAGAGGAATAGCTGCGTTCTTTTGCGAACGATTCATCAGCAGTTTGGCGGCGCGTCGTTAATTGTAAATACCCTCGCAAATTGGACGGCGGCGCTGGCGTCGCCGTGCTAGGCGAGATCCGTGCGGGAGAGAGAGACAGAGAGAGAAAGGGGGGAAAGAAAGCATTAGTCGAGAGCTCTTAATTACAGCTAATTAAACTGGTCGCTCGCAGCGCTCTCATCACATCACACAGCCGCGCTGGCGCGGTCGCGGGCAGAGGGTGCTTCGAGCGCCCCTCCGGTGGCAAGCGTGTGCGACGCCGCACCCTGGGCTGCTGCGCGGCTAATTTAATGACCGCGGAACGAGCACGCCGCACGGCATTTCCACTCGCAGGCGATGTGTGAGCTCTGTCTGCTACGTGAAGACGGGAATTCACCGAAACGTTCCGCACTTGTGAACTGAAACTCGCGCATAATTCATTCCCTCGCTTTGCCCAACGTATCTACTACTCCTGGAATATATTAACTTGCTAACATAAACTGCTAAATGAAATGGCCCCAACGAATAAAGCGTAAATCGGTTATTTCCTTCAAAATATCAATTCTGATTTACGACTTTGTTGTTTACATAAGAAATATGCTGCGGAAAGAAACCGTTTCAACTACAAGAGCTATTTTTTTTTCCAAACTCTGATCAGTTGCGAAATTAAAACCATAGTGAGAATGCAGTAAACGTTCGTGCAGGCGTTTTGCACAGAATTTCTAGCATGATTATCTATTGCATCATGTGACACTTTTCAGTTATGAATGCTCATTGAACATGTAAAAGCCGGCCGGTGTGGCCGAGCGGTTCTAGGCGCTACAGTCTGGAACCGCGCGACCGCTACGGTCGCACGTTCGAATCCTGCCTCGGGCATGGATGTGTGTGATGTCCTTAGGTTAGTTAGGTTTAAGTAGTTCTAAGTTATAGGGGACTGACGACCTCAGAAGTTAAGTCCCATAGTGCTCAGAGCCATTTGAACCACTTGAACATGTAAAAATGCCTAGAAAATAGTGTCTCCAGCCACGTTTCAAGATCCGCTCGCTTCTAAACTGATACTGTTGTTACTCAGCTTTGCTACGAGTCCGTAGAGTCAGCATTTACACCCGGAATTTGCGAGGGTAAGTCGGACCTTCGTTGATCCACCTTGGCGGGTCGTGTCGTCGGATTTCCTCCTACCTGTGCGCGGTGCAGCTCTCGCAAATGTCGTCCCGTGCAGATTCTTCATTGGCGCATTGGGTGCCTCTGTCGATGGAGGCTAATTATCTGAAACTGCTGTCGATTAACTTTGGGGTATCTATTTATTCGAAATTAACATTCAGAATGGCGTAATATCACTTTTATTCCTATTAGATCGATAATGAAACACTCATGTCACAAACTACTCGTAACCGAGAGCATGGCTACCATCGAACAAGACAGGAAGAGCTCTTAACGCCGACTGCCGACTTTGGCGCGCAGTCCGTATCTCTTACTTGTTTCATCACAGTTCGTGGATTTCCGATCAAGTTCGTACTTACTAATATACGCATTTGTTAATGAACGGGTTTGAATTTTAACGAGGCAAAATTATGATAAATAGTTTTAAACATCCAGAGGCGCCTCCTAGTATTCATGTTGTCATAAATGACTTTGATTATTAAATATAAATAAACAAAATCGGTGACTTTGGCGCCAAGATGGCGGTACTTCCCGTCATGTACATTTCCTAGGCTGACGCTTGTTGCTACGGTCCAGCGCCGAGCCCCACCCCACTACGCGCGACATATGGTCGCTTGGTCACCTAGCCAGCCAGCCAGCGTGGGAAATGGACTCATGGCCGGCTACGGACTACTGCACTTCCTAACTATCGTGAATAGGGCATACAATGTAAACTTTCACGGCCGGTATTGACTTCACTTAAAACTTCCGGGCTGATAGGCCGTGGTCGAAGTATAAAACTGTCTCCTAACGTTTCGTCTCCGACTGCGGGAGACATCATCGGAGGTAAAGCGGCGAACTGCGAAGAGGACTCGAGGAGGCGCTGATTATATAGGTAGTACAGTCATATTAAAAATTCAGCTCACTTCATTGACAAGTTAAAGGAAACGAGCGTGGGCCCGGATGATATCCTCGTCAGTTTTGACGTTGTGTCGTTATTTACCATGATTCCGGTAAACGAAGCTATCTTATGCATAGCGGATATTTTTCCCACCGATATTGTGGCATTATTCCGACACTGCCTCACCACAACCTACTTTCAATACAATAGTGACTTTTATGAACAGATTGACGGGGTGGCTATGGGTAGTCCTCTCAGTCCTGCTGTGGCTAACTTATTTACGGAGACCTTTGAACAACGGGCGTTGCAGACGGCCAGTAAGAGACCAGCCAGATGGTATCGATATGTCGATGACACGTTCGTAGTATGGACACACGGAGCAGAGGATTTGGATGCCTTCCTGACACATTTAAACAGCATTAATCCGAAAATCCAGTTCACTATGGAGACAGAAAGGAATGGGCAATTGAACTTCCTGGACGCGTCTGTGATTAAACGACCGGACGGAACGTTGGGCCATAAGGTGTATAGAAAGCCCACACATACTGATCGTTATCTACACAAAGATTCAAACCACCACCCTAGACAAAAAAGAGGTGTAATGAAAACTTTGGTAGACAGGGCGCACAAACTTTGTGAACCTGTTTATTTAAAAGATGAGATTGAACATCTACGGTCAGCTTTCGTGAAGAATGGCTTTTCTAGCAAGGATATAGATCGAGCACTTCGCTCTAGGCAGAGAATCAGGAGTAACGACGAACAACAGTCGTCCATGGGCAAAGTTTTTCTTCCGTTCATTAGCAAGATCACAGATCGCATTGGGAAAGTTTTAGGCAAGTATGGGGTGGAAACTATTTTCAGACCTACTAGGAAAATAAAAGAATTCTTAAGGTCGGCAAAAGATGCACGGCACCCTTTGGCTACACCGGGGGTGTATAAAATTCCTTGTAGTTGTGGACAGGTTTACATCGGTACCACAAAGAGAAGTGTGAACACCCGTCTTGTCGAACATAAGAGGAATTGCCGCCTAGGTCACACGGATAAATCGGCCGTAGCGGAACATGTTTACCAGGAAGGTGATCATGAAATAAAATTCAGCGAGACGAGCGTCATATCTAAAACCTCGCATTATTATGCACGCTTGTATAGAGAGGCTATCGAGATTGATAAACATCGTAATAATTTTAACAGGAAAGACGAAGGTGTTAAACTGGATAAAATTTGGATGTCAGCGTTGCACCGCAAGCGTGACGATCGATTACTTTCATTCGAGAATGTTGGCATTACCAGAGACAATCTCATAGCCGACGCCACGTGATCGACAGTGGCGCCCTCTGTACTGCCTATATAATCAGCGCCTCCTCGAGTCCTCTTCGCAGTTCGCCGCTTTACCTCCGATGATGTCTCCCGCAGTCGGAGACGAAACGTTAGGAGACAGTTTTATACTTCGACCACGGCCCATCAGCCCGGAAGTTTTAAGTGAAGTATCGTGAATACATCACTAAGAGACAATAATTTATTAAAACTGGTAAAAATTCCTTCCTCACGTAAGAAGCGCCTTACAACGTGTGAAGCCTTGCTGAGGGTTTCGCCTGATTTCACGCTGCCCTCATAGTTTAACAGCTGTACGTGTTATCCATGGCAGTTCCCGGCCACATAGTGCGGATGCAACGAACGCACTCCAGCAGTTTTTGCCGACGGGAAGCGTTTGGTCTCCCACCATACAGTCCGGACTTGGCTCCCTCTGATTTTCGTCTCTTTGCTCACCTGAACCGCTAGCTATGAGGACAGCATTGTGACACAGACGGTGCGCGGCACACTTACGTAGGAAATTGGCGGAAATCGCAGGCAGCTGCCTTCTCTGATAAGTGTACTGAAAACTTGGCATCACTTTGCGACAGGTGTCTAAGTCGGAGCGGCGGCTCTGTAAAGAAGTAGCTGGAAAGCGTAGCTACATGTCTTTTTTTTTTTATTTTCAATGTGGTCGCCATTTTATGACCGATAGGAAGAAAGAGCCCTCGTATATAGTGTCAAACTGGAACTGACCTTACATGACAGTAAGATAAAACTTTGACCGGTGCATATTAGCCAAAATTTAATAATTATATTAACGGAAACGTTAGTGTCAAAAGTTGTTCGTAGAGAGATACTTTGATTTTTCCATTGTGGAGGCAAAAACATGAGAAGTGAGACTGAGAAAGCTGTAGAAGTCATATCCAGCCATGTTTTGTAATCAAGTTCTCGGTTCTTTATCTGATGTAAATCTTTGCATTATCTCGCAGAACCGAGACCTGTCTTTCTGAAAGTAACGATGAATACTTGTTTTGTAAATAAAACCGCCTTTTCTTGCTGTAACTTAATTTGTTTTTCTCAGACGCGTTTCGCCTTTTTCTCACTCTAAGGCATCTGCTGTGGGATCTACAACGATACAGTTTTGTTATTTTTCCATTGTCAAACAGTTCACATCGAGTTTTTTTTTTATTTTTTAGTGTAAACAAGTAATTATTTACAGTTTGTTGGCATCTGTGTTTCCTCTCGTCTACTCTGGGGGTTGCACTACCACTTCATTTCCGAAACGTAAGCACAATTTTGTAATCCGAACCTTTCCTTTCACACTGTTCTTCATTGTGGTGCACTGTTAATTTTTGCCAATAGTTAGTCTATAGCTATTTGTTCGAACATTGTGCTTCTCACGCCGTAAATATCGTGAATTCATTATGTGTTTCCTCCTATTTCGCTTGTTTACCTACATGTTGTGCTTGGTGTGTGTGTTTATATCTGTGGGTGTGTATCAGAGAGAGAAAGTGAGAGTGAGAGAGAGAGAGAGAGAGTGAGTGAGCTGAAGAGTGTGTATATGGCTTTTTATTCACTTACATTTATTTTATTTTGTTTTTTCGGAGTATGTGTGTGTGTGGAGGGGCTTGGGGAGTTGAGGAGGGGGCGTTGGGAGTGGAGAAGAGGCGTGGTTGGTGATTTGAGTTGTAAAGTGTTGAATATGAGTGTGATAGCTGTCACAGACTGGTTGAAAGCTTTGGTGATCATCTCATTTGAGTTTTGGTTTAGGTGTTCTGTGGAGGGGTTCATGAACAAGTGAGTGAAAAGGTATTGGTTGGTATTATTATTAAACAATTAATTGTTTGGCATGTGTCTTGATAATTCAACAGGGTTTTCCTTTTCGCTTTGGTTTTCCGTATGTGGTAATTTTCTTGCACAGCTAGAAGAACACATGGGAGCCTGGAAGTATGAAACAAACCACTTCAAATTGGCAGAACACCTAATAGAACATAACCACAAATCAACCACTTGAGAAGAAGACATGAAAATTATTAGAATCAGCAATAAAAAGCACATCCTAGCCCTGCAAGAAAATTACCACATACAGAAAACGAAAGCCGAAAGGAAAACCCTTTGAATGATCAAGTACGCATGCCAAACAATTCATTGTTTACACTAATTGATAAAATAATAGAATAAGAGGATAGTAATAATAATAATAATAATAATAGTAATAACACGACCCAACTCTTTTCTCTCACTTGTCGATGAATCCCTCCACAAAATAATTAGATCAAAACTCAGATCAAAAGATCACCAAAGCTTTAAACCAGTCTCTGACAGCTATTACATTCATATTCATCACTCTACAACTCAAACTACCAACCCCCGTCCAACTCCTCCACCCCACACACTTGAACACACACACACACACAGACACACACGCACACACACACACACACACACACACACACACACACACACACACACACACGCACACAGACACTAAAAAGTAAAAAATAAAATAAAATAAAAATTAATAAGTAAATGAAAAAACCTTAACTACGAGCCTGAGGGACCACGAAATCCCTACCCCCACGAGGACTACCTGCTGAGTCTAGATTCGCGAGCTACGAAACCGCTCCAGGCAAACCTTTCGGTAAATCGGCCAACAGTGCAGGATGTAGACATTCCAACTGGCCATTTGGTACAAATATGACAGAGCTTGCTGTCTGCGCTGCTTCCTGCTAATCCTCTGAGAAGTTCCTTTTCGCAATGGTATTACAAAACACCAGCCATCGTATGGAAACCGCTCGCTTTTGGAAACAGCAGGGACAGGACAGACGACCACCATTTAGCAACATTAAGCTGGAGAGAAGTCATTTTCCGCCCGGATACAGGAAAACCGGCATTGGAATTCACAACAGCGACTACGACCAGGCGAGGGGTGCGCGACTGATATGTTGCAACTGTATCAAATAGTCTTTCGTGTATATTTGTCTATTTGTTCGGATCTATCCTATGTACATTTCTTCAGATAGCATTATTTTGGTACCCTGCACGCATATTTCGTCAAAAGTCATGTAGTGACTGATATTTATCTACAGTTTAATGTTCCAAATCCATACCAGGAACCAATTTCCTAAAAAGGGTTGAAAATGTAATGAAGTAAAGACAGATAATGGTTTATCGTGTATTAAAAACTGCCGTTGACCCTCGTTCCAAGTTTGCTATTTAAATTTGGATTTTTAAACTACGCCTTCTGCAGAATACAATGTATTTCTTCTTCTGTTTCTTCAAACACTTCCCGACACTTATGTATCATTTTCTGAGGGTCTTTATTTATTTAAATAACAGTGTTACACAGAGTTAATGGTAAAGTACGCTGTGCATCAGTATTAAAGGAATGGTTTTGCGAGACCCCTCACTTGTCTCCCATTGCGGCGCAGAAGTTTGAAATTTGGCTCAGTGTTGCCTACAACCTTCCTCCGTAACGATGTAAAAACGTTGCAGCTTGTGACGTCATCCTCGAGCTCGACGACGCTTCAGACAACAAGATATTGACACGGGCAGATAAAAAAGCCAGACCTCAGAAGATCATGTGCTGCATAAGGTGGGCCACTGATGTCGCCTGCCCAATGCCACTGCCGATGTGTCAAACTATAAGAAGGTCGCCACAGATCTCTTACCTGTATCCTACCCCTTCTTTTGACGCCACAGCAATGGAAGTCAAAACGGCGGCGAATAGCTGTTTTCTCATGGGTGGCCGAGGAAAAATTTCAAACATACCCCTCTGAGAATAAAAAGAAAAAGGGCGTCAGGCAGTGGCATACAGTGCATCAACAAAACCACTCATTTCCTTGGGGAGTTGATACTCACACATTTCGCTGTCGATAACGGCAGTTCGCAGTGCAATGAGCAGCAGGTCGACGTTCTTGATGACAACCTTTGACACTTCTGACATCCCCGGAAGCCTTAATCCTTCTCTAAGAACACTGTGGGGCTGCACCCCCTTTGCGCATGATCACACTTCTTTGGTGCGCAGCGCAACTGCAGTTTTTGCTCTTGTGTACAGGTTGGGTCCTCTACAGACCGTTCACAAACTTTCGCCGAAATTTTAACGTGATCCAAAGCAGCAAAGGCTGCTTATGCATTTCAGCTCTCCGATGGCGTGATCATAGAGGGACGGGGAGGGGGGCTGGGGGAGGAGGGGGTGCGACGTTGACTCATACATGAAATAAAACAGCAACACCCTCAATCGCTCCCGCCCACCTTTACTGAGAATTTTAAAACTGTACGACTACTGAGACAGACACACATTGCGAGTAGTTCTAGACGCCTGTAGGCAGGCAATCCTTCGACACACCAGATTCCAGCTAGCAGGTGCTTGGAACTACTTCGCAGGTTGTCTCAGTACAGCAACATTTCTAAAATCCTCAGTGAAGCTGGTAGGTGCCATCGAGGGTGTTGTTCAATAGGGCGGGGGGGGGGGGGGTTTAGAGCGCCTTTTTTCTATGATATTCACACATGCGCCAGTGTTCCATGCCCCCCATTGTCAAGCCACAGGAGGGAGCGAAACATACGGAAACAAATGCATGCACACCCTTTGCTGCCCCGTAGCCCGTTCATTTCATGGCAAATGGTTGTGAGCGGTCCTTGTAGTTCCAAAGAGGTGCGATTACGTTCGGTGGGGACACAGCGCCACAATGTGTGAGAATGGGTGAGACGTCAGAGGATGTCAGCAGTGGCCAAGGTTGCCAAGGACGTCGTCCTGGTGCTCATAGCACTGTGAACTGTCGTTATCGACTGCGAAATGTGGGAAAATCAACGTTCCAGCGTAAGAAGTGGTTTCATTCACACCCTTTATGCCACGCCCTAGTCCTTTTGGTGTCGATTATCAGCGGCGGTGGTTTTAAACGTTTTCCTCGGCCATCCGAAAGAAAAACGCGTGATTTCAACTCTCTTCGTCATTGTTCAGACGAATCGGTGGAATTCAGATAAAATAGGTTGTGACTAGCTTCGCAAAGCGTGGCCACGTCCACGGTGGCATTCAGCATACTTGTGGCGAACTTTGTTGTCAGTGTTACATCACTAACCCACCTCTCACGACACTTGAACTTCTAAGGCCTGGCCACTTTTTCGAACGTGTCGACACCTCGCCTTTTGAAGCGTCGTAGCGACGACGCGGGATGCCACCGTTCCAGAGAAAGGCTAGAGGCACCTTTGAACTAAACTTCAAACTTGTGTGTCGCAGTGGGAGACAATTTCAGTGCTTCGAAGAAGTTATTCTTTGACTGTGTTGCGAATTGTATTAAAAGATGTGGAAAACAGTGTGCGTAGTTACAAAAGAAACAGAAAACATACGAAAGATGCACTACATTACGAAAACCATTGGTACCGGACATAAACAACTACTATTCTGGAAAAAGTTCTTCAAAAGTAGTAATAAGTCTTTCAACTAATTCTTCCAGCGACTTTACATATAACGTGCTGTCAAACGACAAAAAGGTATAAAAACAAGCTCGCCTATACTAATCTACTTTCACAATTAATGTAGTTTCAGAACAGCAGTCAAAGCATTTTTTTAATACACGTGTTTTAGTTTTTAGGCCTACAACAGAGATTTTTTTTTGTCTAATACTTTTACGTAAACAAACCGAGGCACACAGAAGAAGACACATAGGTGTAGAAATGTATTTGGATGAACAGAAAAGGAATACATTGTGTTTTGCGGGAGGAGGAGCTTTGAAACCCAATTTAAAGTAATACAGCTTACATATAGTGTCTGTTATTGTCGAATATTTGAAAACAGAAAAATCCATCCTGCACTAAATAATTTTTCTCAAAATATAGTATAAAATCTTTAGGTTTATCCGGTTCGTTTCGTTACACGTTTATCGTTGAAGAATATTAACACTTACTTGTCATAGAGTGAGGCAGCACAGTGCTACGACAGTGGACACGAAGTCGTCAGGATTGAGGTTCAGATCATCATTGAGCTATTGAGATTTAGGTTAAGGCAAAGGCAAAGGCAAAGGCGGCAGTGTCTCCCTCGAAGAAAGCAGCTGAATTAATCATTTTTCATTCCTCGACCTTAGATTTTGCTCCGTCTCTGCTTACTTCATCTTCTATGAGACATTAAATTCTCCTTATCCTTCCTTAATATACGTCGTATAATTCGTAAAATAATAAATGTTTGTCTTTATTCTACATGATCTATAGTCCAAAGCCCTCTTTTACGCTTTAATGTAAGTTTTGTCGCTTGGAGAAGTACACAGATATCGGAAGTTATCTGTCCTCCCTATCAGTTGTCGCATCGCCATGGTAAAGCGAGCTTCTGGTAGCGGTACGAAGGACCTCCAACGATGGCTTGTGTGATGGGTTGTAAATACGCAACACAGGTTCGAGATGTGATTCTATAGCTCCTGTATCTGCACGCGCGCACACACACACACACACACTCAACGAAATGTGACATATCGACGGTCAAGGAGGAAAGACTACATTTTCTGCTCCACACTATGAGCAGTACTTGGTAATCGGTAAGTATGAGGTTAGCCGAAAAGTGCTACAAACAGCCAGGCTATACAAGCCACTAACACCAATATACCGTTCCTCTCTAGTTCTCTGTGTCTGGCCTCTACAGTATACTGAAAATACTTTTGAGGCTTTAGGACTCAGTGCACTGATCCGAGCCATAGCTGCAATTTACTTTAAGATCGAACCATTACCTTCCCTTATTCCAAACTGTTTCATACTATATGTCATCATCTATGTGGCGTGCGTCCGGGATTGTATTGTATCGTATGCCAAGTGACCCTCACGCACTTTTAGCCATTGTAGATCATGTGTTCCAAGACAACACCCAGATCGTCTCAGATTTATGCAAACTGAATCATATAGTGACGTCAGTTGCGAAAATGTACTTGTTATAGAGTTTTCATTAGATATAATAAAAGTGAGGAAAAGTTTAACAACAAATAAGAATCAGTAAAAAAAAACAGACTAGATCGCGATGGTTATTTTATTAAAGTGGCCGATCCCTGCCTAGTCTTAGGCCGGTCAATTTCATTAAAATGACCGGCCTAAGACTAGGTCGAAACCGGCAATTATAACAAAATAACCATCGTGATCTAGACTGTTTTTTCACTGATTTCATTTAGCTTATAAGATCGCTGTTTCCTAAAATTATTACCAAAAATTTTGAATTTTACAATAGTGGCCTTGACGGAGAATCACAGAAACATCTCAGAAATAGCCAACCATAAAGATGCCTTAACTGTACGCACTGCTAATGAAATAGACTACTACTACTTCACCATGCAACAACATGGAAAGGAAAGTAAAATCTTAAGTTCATTGAAGAAAAGAGAGTTTCATTATACATGAGAAGGTGAAACTGTGGTGCACAAAATTCAGACACCTACCTTTAACGTGAAGTGTTTTACGAACTTGTAAATCTGTGCACAATTTGAAGTGTTTAACTCACATCTCTAAAACTGTGAGCACCTAATGAAACTAAAAAAATATATAGCAGCGGAAAGAAATGAAGATATGTCACAACAAAGGGAGCAGGATTTGGTCGAGTGTAATCTCGGCAAACAGGACAGTCCTCTGCATCCACTCGGTTACCGATCGATAAAAGCATTCCTTTCATTTCCCTATATCGCGCGTATTCTCCGCGAAGTGGAACGCGTCCTTTCAAAGGAAAAAGATATACACGTACATATTCAGGTACGACCAAGTATCAGGCACCTCCTTAGAACGTAAGAAAAGGAAGCTAGCTCTTTTCATGTGCTGTGCAGACGTCTTGCTAAGAGATGTTCTTGATGGTTTATTTGCGGGAATCAGTTTTGCAGTGGAGTGTAACTTTCTCACTTGATGGAGTCTGCTTTCCTCCATTTCGTTCGGATGACTATTTCAGAGTAAACTGTCTCTTTGAGAATAAAGGAAAAAGAATTTAGAGTATTATTTGGCACCCAAATTCTCAGCTGAATACATCTAGCCTATGAAAGAGCGTATTCAGGAAATAGTCACAAAAGGAACACGATTACGAAGCTACGATTTAGCAGTTCGTAACCTCCCAGTCACTTATCGACCTTAATGACAGTGAAAAATTAAACCGCGTGTACATAATTGAAATTTGGGAAAAGCAATCGTTACCGAAGTTAATTTGTCGGTAAAGCGGGAGGAAAGGGTTACATCTAAATGAAAGGAAAAATGCAAATGAAATTGGAGGAAATTAATTTTGAAAAGGGGTAAAGTTAATAAAGAAAGTAAATGTGCGGCGGTTACGTTAACAATTAAGTAGCGGTAATTACATATTTGAGATTTGGGGGAAATTACGGTCGCCAGTCCTAAGGACAATTACTATAGTAACTGAAAAAGAAAGGTTATTACACATATAATTAGCACTAGAAGCGTGGCAACTGAAGGTTGACACGTGTAGTGTGAAAACTGAAAGTTTGTCAGAAGTAATAAATTTCGCTACACTCTGACTTAATTTAGCAAAAGAATTAATAAAACCGGAAAATCGAAAGTTAATTTAATGACTGAAGTTAATAGTGAGCTTTCTTTCTGAAGCACATCGAAATTCAGTAAAATACGGTTGGTCTTGGACTACCTCAACAATCATTTCAAAAGCTACTTGAATCTACGCAATTTAGAAATAACAGATTTAACTGTGAAGTTGAATTAAATGATTCTGAACAATTAACAATAGTAAACTTTAGTACGTACCAAGCTGAGCTGCAGTCACAGGTAAGCTAAAATACGGTAACAAAACTCGCACTCTTAATTTGTGCTTGTGTAATCTAAATATTGTAGCCAGCTATGAATACCTTAACTGAACTTTGAAATTAAAGCAGTGAAATCGAATGATGCTGGCGTTTGAATTTCAACGACACTCGGGTTCATTCCGGAAAAGGAAGGGACGCTGCTTGGTAATGCAATTGGGAAATGAGCAACAAAGGTTCATGCTACGTTGCTGTAATTTTGTTTTGAACAGTTTGAAAAGCTGTGGTCTGCCATACAGTTCTAAAACTTTACGTGCTTCCAGTCTTCCTTGTTGGTTGATTGAAGGTTTGAAGCCGTCGATCGAGGAGGTGGCGACAGTCACTCATTGTCGGCCGTCGCTGTTGCAGAAGCTGGATGTTGGCGCGCCTTCTTCTCGACAGGGTCACCAGGCGAAACGGGCTCTTGATGTGCGCCAGCTAATGCTTCTCGCCCGCGACACCATGTCAGAAACTATCATGGCAAGTCGAGCGCAATTACATGCTGCCCAACCCCGAAAGCGCGGCAACTCGCGGGAGCGTCACACAACACACCTGCTCCACCGCCCTACTCCAGCCAGACTCTCTCATGCTCTGCCCGCGCTCCACGCGGCAGAGTTAACACTACCAAAGATCCTAAACACTTTGGTTCTCCACACGACCTATCGATGTATTCGTTCGATAGCATAGGTTTCCCTAGGCCAGACCCAGCGTATATTCACAAAACAACATATATATATATATATATATATATATATATATATATATACAAACAGTAAAACAATTACAATATATAAAGAGACAGAAATGTCATCTATAGTACAATAGATGGAAATAGAAGTATATGCATTTCCGGCGTTACAAGTTCAGACTGAAAAAAGATTTTCCCATTTCCGAATGATTGATCTTCAACCCGTCTCTTTCACAGTTGTTCCAGCTACAAATAACTTTATTTTTATTTCTGATAAAAGATAAAAAGTTGAATTGCAGCAGTAGCGTTGTCTTGATCGCACACTATATTATGAATCATGTCTTCTGACTGGCTTGATGCTGTCCGACATAAATTTCTCTCCTGTGCCAACATTTTCGTCTCAGAGTAGCACTTGCAACCTACGTCCTCAATTATTTACTGGATGTACTCTAGTATCTGTCTTCCACTACAGTTTTTGCTCTTTACAGCTCCCTCTGCTACCATGGAAGTCATTCTGTGATGTCTTAAATGATGTCCTATCATCCTGTCCTTTCTTGTCAGTGTCTCCCATAAATTCCTTTCCTCGCCGCTTCTGTGGAGAACCTCTTAAATGCTTCGATTCTCTTCTGTTTTGGTTTTACCACAATCCATCTTTCACTTCCATAAAACGATTTTCGAAACTCCGATGGAACGTTATCTATAACTTGTGCCTTATTTCAAATTAATTTGTCCAAAGCTCTTTTAAATTCTGGTTCACACACCATCATATCATTAATACGAGTTCAAAAATTTTGCACGATAACGCCCAGTGGAATGAAGGTCTCTTTCTACCCTTATTGTGAGAAGGGTATAATTTATGAATATAGAAAATCTTACAGCGAAAAAAATGCAGACCAATTTATTTCCATGAGAAAAAAATGGAATTAGAACAGACGGTACTTTAGAAGGGGAAGACATCAATTTCCAACTACATAGTGGGAGATCCATGCTACTAAAATGATGCGTCGGACAAAGGTTCGCACGATATAGTGCTGGAAGCTTTTTCTGGAAATCATTGGGAGCAGCTAGCTACAGGACAAACTCGTGAGTGTGACGTCTTAGATTTCCTGGAATTTAACACACTCGAACACATCGAATCACTTAACGCAAAGGAGACGATCAGTGATCGTAAGGCTGTTACAGCATCAATGATTGTAAGTATTATAATAAACGCCGGCCGGGGTAGCCGAGCGGTTCTAGGCGCTACAGTCTGGAACCGCGCTACCGCTACGGTCGCAGGTTCGAATCCTGCTTCGGGCATGGATGTGTGTGATGTCCTTAGGTTAGTTAGGTTTAAGTAGTTCTAAGTTATAGGGGACTGATGACCTCAGAAGTTAAGTCCCATAGTGCTCAGAGCCATTATAATAAACGTTTATGGAGGTGAAGAAAGTAGGTTTACTCTCCAAGAGCAACACTGAATAAAATGAAGAGTATTTGGACAGTGAACATGTAATATTCAGCTCTGGGGACGAATATATTGCGAGCTAACATCCCATACATGTTCGGGCTCACATGCGGTTCCTCTTCGTCCAAATGTCTTGGCTCAAACTTGTCTACGGGGTTGAACCGTACGTGTCGCATTAAACGCCCTAAATTAGACACTGTGACCTTTTGGTTAAATTGTCTGGCTGATGGCAATTTGCGAAACTGTATATTTAATATAACACATCTGGAGCTAAATTAACGACCCATACATAAATTATTTAGCCCACGCAGTTGCGATTTGGTTAGAATAATGTTTATTCAGAAAGCAAACTAATAGCGAAAGTGGTCGTATTTAGAATTACACTCGAGTTGATATTTACGTTTGTCATTTTAATGATGCGCTTTTACATCAAATGTCGATCGTTAAGATCGACCAAAGCATTCAGACTTTAGCATTCAGGGCTGTGTTACAAAACTTGTTAATTTCAGTTTAATAGTAAATCCTAAACTATTATAGATATGGTCAATATTCAAGAGTTATTTGGACTGTCATTAAAATTTATGAAGGATGGTAGATGGTTATGATGGATGGTAGATTAAAATTTCCGTGACTTCGTTCCCTGAATTACTACAGAATTAAATAGTTTTCATAAATGTTTCCCTTTAAGGCCGATCTTAGGACCGCCATATTTAACACTGCTACGTCTTCTTGGCCAAAAAAGCCTTCTATTGGGTTTCCCTATGACGTAGGCTCTCGTCTGTCTCACTCGCACACTACTGCGCTTAGGCCTCAGTAGACAATAGATGCCTGTGTTTTCCCCATCTCCTGGTGAATCTGCATCCTTTGTGGAACGCGGTCCTTGACGACGGGGTTCGTTTCACAATTCCTGTAGGCAGACTCTTTCAGCCATATATTTAAACGAGAGCGCAACGCTCGTTAACTCACAATATGGACCAAAGTGACAAAATTCAAAATCATTGTACAATATATCTTACTCATACTTGTGGCGACAAACGTAGTGAGGGATGTGAAAGATCCGCCATGGTTCGATAGCCGTTTCAGAAATGTGGTACAAAAGAACAGTGAGCCCTACCAGATGCTTACGCGATTTCAGTACATTGTTGACAAAGAGAAGGTGAAAGAAGCCAAAATCACTGAAGGAATATGGCCGACCAATTTGACAAATATCCGAGGATGTTATGGTCTTACCTAAATGTAGGAAACTAATCAAAAATTTCCAATTGATTCAGTGATCATACACAATATCTACATCTATATCTACATCTACATCCACATCCATACTCCGCAAGCCACCTGACGGTGTATGGCGGAGGGTACCTTGAGTACCTCTATCGGTTCTCCCTTCTATTCCAGTCTCGTATTGTTCGTGGAAAGAAAGATTGGCGGTATGTCTCTGTGTGGGTTGTAATCTCTCTGATTTTATCCTCATGGTCTCTTCGCGAGATATACGTAGCAGGGAGCAATGTACTGCTTGACTCCTCGGTGAAGGTATGTTCTCGAAACTTCAACAAAAGCCCGTACCGAGCTACTGAGCGTCTCTCCTGTAGAGTCTTCCACTGGAGTTTATCTATCATCTCCGTAACGCTTTCGCGATTACGAAATGATCCTGTAACGAAGCGCGCTGCTCTCCCTTGGATCTTCTCTATCTCTTCTATCAAACCTATCTGGCACGGATCCCGCACCGGTGAGCAGTATTCGAGCAGTGGGCGAACAAGTGTACTGTAACCTACTTCCTTTGCTTTCGGACTGCATTTCCTTACCATTTTTCCAATGAATTTCAGTCTGGCATCTGCTTTACCGACGATTAATCTTATATGGTCATTCCATTTTAAATCACTCCTAATGCCTACTCCCATATAATTTATGGAATTAACTGCTTCCAGTTGCTGACCTGCTACATAGTAGCTAAATGGTAAAGGATCTTTCTTTCTATGTATTCGCAGCACATTACACTTGTCTATATTGAGATTCAATTGCCATTCCCTGCACCACGCGCCAATTCGTTGCAGATCCTCCTGCATTTCAGCACAATTTTCCATTGTCACCACCTCTCGATATACTACAGCATCATCTGCAAAAAGCCACAGTGAACTTCCGATGTTATCCACAAGGTCATTTATGTATATTGTGAATAGCAGCGGTCCTAGGACACTCCCCTGCGGCACACCTGAAATCACTCTTACTTCGGAAGACTTCTCTCCATTGAGAATTACATGCTGCGTTCTGCTATCTAGGAATTCTTCAATCCAATCACACAGTTGGTCTGATAGTCCATATGCTCTTACATTGTTCATTAGACGACTGTGGGGAACTGTATCAATATGACATACTAAAGGCCGAAATACTGACTAAGACGTTTCGAAATTGAATCACTGCAGGAGATTGTACTCAGTCCAGTGACATTAATCACATGAATGTGACCACTGTCTGTGTTCGACGCCAGCGAGTATTGACCCCATTCACAGATGGCAGATGCCAGCACTAGCAGTTGAGCACATACACTCCTGGAAATTGAAATAAGAACACCGTGAATTCATTGTCCCAGGAAGGGGAAACTTTATTGACACATTCCTGGGGTCAGATACATCACATGATCACACTGACAGAACCACAGGCACATAGACACAGGCAACAGAGCATGCACAATGTCGGCACTAGTACAGTGTATATCCACCTTTCGCAGCAATGCAGGCTGCTATTCTCCCATGGAGACGATCGTAGAGATGCTGGATGTAGTCCTGTGGAACGGCTTGCCATGCCATTTCCACCTGGCGCCTCAGTTGGACCAGCGTTCGTGCTGGACGTGCAGACCGCGTGAGACGACGCTTCATCCAGTCCCAAACATGCTCAATGGGGGACAGATCCGGAGATCTTGCTGGCCAGGGTAGTTGACTTACACCTTCTAGAGCACGTTGGGTGGCACGGGATACATGCGGACGTGCATTGTCCTGTTGGAACAGCAAGTTCCCTTGCCGGTCTAGGAATGGTAGAACGATGGGTTCGATGACGGTTTGGATGTACCGTGCACTATTCAGTGTCCCCTCGACGATCACCAGTGGTGTACGGCCAGTGTAGGAGATCGCTCCCCACACCATGATGCCGGGTGTTGGCCCTGTGTGCCTCGGTCGTATGCAGTCCTGATTGTGGCGCTCACCTGCACGGCGCCAAACACGCATACGACCATCATTGGCACCAAGGCAGAAGCGACTCTCATCGCTGAAGACGACACGTCTCCATTCGTCCCTCCATTCACGCCTGTCGCGACACCACTGGAGACGGGCTGCACGATGTTGGGGCGTGAGCGGAAGACGGCCTAACGGTGTGCGGGACCGTAGCCCAGCTTCATGGAGACGGTTGCGAATGGTCCTCGCCGATACCCCAGGAGCAACAGTGTCCCTAATTTGCTGGGAAGTGGCGGTGCGGTCCCCTACGGCACTGCGTAGGATCCTAAGGTCTTGGCGTGCATCCGTGTGTCGCTGCGGTCCGGTCCCAGGTCGACGGGCACGTGCACCTTCCGCCGACCACTGGCGACAACATCGATGTACTGTGGAGACCTCACGCCCCACGTGTTGAGCAATTCGGCGGTACGTCCACCCGGCCTCCCGCATGCCCACTATACGCCCTCGCTCAAAGTCCGTCAACTGCACATACGGTTCACGTCCACGCTGTCGCGGCATGCTACCAGTGTTAAAGACTGCGATGGAGCTCCGTATGCCACGGCAAACTGGCTGACACTGACGGCGGCGGTGCACAAATGCTGCGCAGCTAGCGCCATTCGACGGCCAACACCGCGGTTCCTGGTGTGTCCGCTGTGCCGTGCGTGTGATCATTGCTTGTACAGCCCTCTCGCAGTGTCCGGAGCAAGTATGGTGGGTCTGACACACCGGTGTCAATGTGTTCTTTTTTCCATTTCCAGGAGTGTATAAAGCGTGTCGGGGAAAGTGTGGAGGGGGGAGGGGAGAGGACGCGGAACACGGTGCAGCCATCGACGTAATGCGGAAATGGAGCCGTTTATCTGGCGTCCGAAAGGGCATTTACGAGACGGCTTTGTTTGTAAACAATTCACGTGCCGTCGTGGTTGAAGTTTACCGTGAGTGGCAAAATGGCGCTACCCGAAATAGGCGCCGTGGAACCTGGCACGCACTACGGGCCAAAGATGTGAGGGGCGAGCGGCGGCTGCGGGAATGTGTACGGGCGAGTAGGCGTGCAAGTGTTGAGCAACTGACCGCCCAGACGAACCGAGGGGCTACCAACAGTGTGTTCTCAACAACCATTCAGCGGGCGCTGCTGCGTGTGGGCATCCACAGCAGTCGTCTGGTTCTTGCACCGACGTTGACTACAGTTCATCGACGACGAATGCTGGAATTTGCACGCCAGTACCGCAACTGACGTCAGGTGAACGTTTCAGATAACAGATGGGCGTTGGTGTGTTCGGCGTCAAACGTCTGAAAACAACTACACTGCAGGTCCAGGCTTGTGGAAGGAGTGTTGTAATCTCGGAAATGTTTTCGTAGCATCCCCTGCGTGATCTCGTCATTCTGAAAGGCACAATAGATCGACACAAGTGTCCACCTATTCTCGTGGATCATGTTCACCCGTAAATTCAGTTTATCTTCCTCGAAACGATGGCATCTACCAGCAGGACAATGCGGCTCGTATTGTAATTCCGTCGTCCGAAGAGCGCCAGGATGACTTTATCGTGGTCCCTTGGCCACTAAATTCCCAGGATTAAAGCCATATCGAGACTCAGTGCGACTGCCTCGAGGTGGGGCTGTTCGCACCATGGATCCTCAGCCGAGAAACCCAGGACAGATGGCCAACGCACTGAAGTCCGCATGACTCAACACTCCAGTCGATACCTTCCTCAACCTCACTGACACTCTTCTCGCGCTTCTTGTAGGGGCCCGCCCTGCAAAAGGCAGTTATTTAAGCTTCTGACAGGTGGTCACAGTAATGTAATTGGGGACTGTACAACTACACTACTGGCCATTAAAACTGCTACACCACGAAGATGACGTGCTACAGGCGCGAAATCTAACCGACAGGAAGAAGATGCTGTGATGTGCAAATGATTAGCTTTTCAGAGCATTCACACAAGCCTGGCGCCGGTGGCGACCCCTAAAACGTGCTGACATGAGGAAAGCTTCCAACCGATTTCTCATACACAAACAGCACTTGACCGGCGTAGCCGGGTGAAACGTTGTTGTGATGCCTCGTGTAAGGAGGAGAAATGCGTACCATCACGTTTCCGACTTTGATAAAGGTCGGATTGTTGCACGATTGCGGTTTATCGTATCGCGACATTGCTGCTCGCGTTGGTCGAGATCCAATGACTGTTTGCAGAATATGGAATCGGTGGGTTCAGGAAGGTAATACGGAACGCCGTCCTGGATCCTAACTGCCTCTTATCACTAGCAGTAGAGATGACAGGCACCTTATCCGCATGGCTGTAATGGATCGTGCAGCCACGTCTCGATCCCTGAGTCAACACACGGGGGCGTTTGCAAGACAACAACCACCTGCACGAACAGTTAATGGTGTTTTATTATAGAGTGGTAAAATTATTAAGATTCTAATTGATAGGAATAGTGCAATAACACCTCCTAACGTGTTCGGAATTGATCGTAGAATTGCATATGCAAGTAGGAAATATCATTCTGCAGCAGCATGGACTATCAGCTCGCAGACCATGGCTGCGGTTACCCTTGACGCTGCATCACAGACAGGAGCGCCTGCGATGGTGTACTCAACGACGAACCTGGGTGTACGAATGGAAAAACGTCATTTTTTGGATGAATCCGGGTTCTGTTTACAGCATCATGATGGTCGCATCCGTGTTTGGTGACATCGCGGTGAACGCACATTGGAAGCGTGTATTCGTCATCGTCATACTGGGGTATCACCCGGCCTGATGGTATGGGGTGCCATTGGTTACACGTCTCCGTCACCTCTTGTTCGCACTGACGGCTCTTTCAACAGTGGACGTTATGACCCGTGGCTCTACCCTTCATTCGATCGCTGAGAAACCCTAAATTTCAGCTGGATAATGCACGACCGCATGTTGCAGGTCCTGTACGGGCCTTTCTGGATACAGAAAATGTTCGACTGCTGCCCTGGCCAGCACATTCTCCAGATCTCTCACCAATTGAAAACGTCTGCTCAATGGTGGTGGCCGAGCAACTGGCTCTTCACAATACGCCAGTCACTACTCTTGATGAACTGTGGTATCGTGTTGAAGCTGCATGGGCAGGTGTACCTGTACACGCCATCCAAGCTCTGTTTTACTCAATGCCCAGGCGTATCAAGGCCGTCATTACGGCCAGAGGTGGTTGTTCTGGGTACAGGTTTCTCAGGATTTACGCACCCTAATTGCGTGAAAATGTAATCACATGTCGAGCCCGCTGGGTTAGCCGTGCGGTCTAACGCACGACTTTCCGGGCGGGAAGGAGCGCCTGGTCGCCGGCACGAATCCGCCCGGCGCACTTGTCTCGAGGTCCGGTGAACCGGCCAGTCTGTGGATGGTTTTTAGGCGGTTTTCCATCTGCCTCGGCGAATGCGGGCTGGTTCCCCTTATTCCGTCTCAGTTACACTATGTCGGCGATTGCTGCTCAAACAAGTTCTCCACGTATGCGTACACCACCATTACTCTACCACGCAAACATAGGGGCTACACTCGTCTGGTGTGAGACGTTCCCTGGGGGGTCCACCGGGGACCGAATCGCACAATAACCCTGGGTTCGGTGTGGGGCGGCAGAGGTGTGAAGTGGACTGCGGTAGTCGTCGTGGGGTTGTGGTCCACTGCGGCTGCGGCTGCGGCGGCGACGGAGCCTCTCCGTCGTTTCTAGGTCCCCGGTTAACATACAATACAATACTGTACAATACAATCACATGTCATTTCTAGTACAATATATTTGTCCAATGAAAACCCGTTTATCATCTGCATTTCTTCTTGGTGTAGCAATTATAATGGCCAGTAGTTTATTACTTCTTCAAATAATCATACCGACACCGAAATGGCAGAAAATAAGTTGAAGCGGGCCAGTCAGATTCGTCTCGCAAACAATATTACTATTACTATTCTTCACAATGCAGAGAGACGTAGATGTATATACCTCATAGACGAGATAGACGTTAATCACGTTGTGCTAAAGATCCAACAACTTGATCTCAAAAAGACGAAATTTATTGAAAACGGTTGTGATAATGCTGATCGTAATGGCAACTCCTTGACGTTTTCGACAACAATCTGTAAAAGTTTACTACAGTTGTCAAGTATACTTTTTGCACTAAAACTGTATCCAAACCGCCCTGAATCCGATATTGTACCACAGGTACTGGTAAATGACTTGTAATCTAAACTGGAGTGCAATTAAAAATAAGTTACACAGAAGCTTCACATGTTAAAGTACGCCATTTCTACGATTTCTCATAGATGTGGAACACAACCTACGGAAACTGTTACGTGACACTGCACGCTTATGGAGTTTGGATGAGGGAGGTCCGCGTGAGTGGGTGAGGGGGAGGGGGGGGGCGGAAGGGACTGAACATTATTCGCCACAAGAACAGCGCAAAATTCCATTTATTTTAAAGACAAGACAATACATTTTTTGTCTAAAGAGAACAGCAACTACCTTAAGTAAGGCGCGATAAGATCACAGGAGCAGCTAGTTAAATTTAAACTGAATATAAAGAGCAGCAAACTCTGTATAATAAACTAGATAATCTCGGGAAACGCGAAACATATCAAGCAGGAATTAGTAACAAACACTTTCCATTACGCATCTGATATTGAGAACAGGGTATACTTTAAACAGAGCATAAATCTCGTAAACTCGGGCATTAAATTCTCACAGCAACGCCGGAAACGGAGGAGCCTAAACAAAACGTAGGCTCTGACGTCACCGGCAGCCGGGACGCCTCACAACAGAGCGTACGAGCAACTCATATTAGCTGCCTCTAAAACACGAATCACATACAGTTTTAAAAGAAGAGAAAAGATACACATAATGATGCAGTAGCAATATAACAACTATAGTTCTCCGCGGGTTAAGAGGAGTAATCTATTTCTCTTAATGATAATTTCTCTTAATGAACAACAGAAACAGAACACTTCCAGTGAAATTCAAATCATAGGCGCGAAGTTCGTAAATAACAAATCTTAAATATATACGCCACCAAATTATTAATACCGTATACAGTGACGAGCCAAAGAAACTGGTACACCTGCGTAACATCGTGTAGGGCCCCCGCGAGCACGCAGAAGTTCCGCAACACGACGTGGCATGGACTCGACTAATGTCTGAAGTAGTGCTAGAGGGAACTGGCACCATGAATCATGCAGGGCTGCCCATAAATCGGTAAGAGTACGATGCGATGGAAATCTCTTCTGAACAGCACGTTGCAGGGCGTCCCAGATATGCCTAATAATTTACATGGTGGCCATCCGAAGCGTTTAAACTCAGAAGAATGTTCCTGGAGCCACTCTGTAACAATGCTGGACGTGTGGGGTGTTGCATTGACCTGCTGGAATTGCCCAAGTCCGTCGCAATGCACAATGGACATGAATGGGTGCACCAATCAGATGGGATGCCTATGACGTGTCACCTGTCAGAGTCGTGTCTTGACGTATCAGGGGTCCCATATCACTCCATCTCCACACACCTCTCACCATTACAGCCGGCTTTTATGGTCGAGCGGTTCTAGGCGCTTTAGTCTGGAACCGCGCGAACGCTACGATCGCAGGTTCTTCGAATCCAGCCTCGGGCATGGATGTGTCTGATGTCCTTAGGTTAGTTAGGTTTGAGTAGTTCTAAGGTCTAGGGGACAGATGACCTCAGATGTTAATCCCATAGTGCTCAGAGCCATTTGAATCATTTTTGAACTCTCACCATTACAGAGCCTCCACAGGCTTACCAGCTTGAACAGTCCCCTGTTGGCATGCAGGGTCCATGGATTCATCAGGTTGTCTCCATACCCGTCCACGTCCATCAGCTCGATAGAGTTTGAAACGAGACTCGTCCGAACACGCAACTTGTTTTCAATCATCAGCAGTACAATATCGGTGCAGACAGGCCCAGCCGCAGCGTAAAACTTTGTGTCGTGCATTCATCATGCGTACAGGAGTGAGCCTCCGGTTCAGAAACCCCAAATCAGTGATGTTTCATTGAATGATTAGCGCGCTTTCACTCGTTGGTGGCCCAGCACTGAAATCTGCAGCAGTTTGCGGAAGGGTTGCACTTCTGTCACGTTGAAATATTCTCTACAGGATATTTTTCTGGCCGCAGCGATGTCGGAGATTTCATGTTTTACCAGATTCCTGATACTCACGGTACACTCGTGAAATGGTCCTATTGGAAAATGCCCGCTTCATCGCTACCTCGGAGATGCTGTATCCCATCGCTCGTACGCCGACAATAACACCACGTTCAGACTCACTTAAATCTTGGTAAGCTGCCATTGTAGCACCAGTAACCGATCTAACAACTGCGCCAGACACTTGTGGTCTTATATAGGCGTTTCCGACCTCTGTATTTGAATACGCATGCCTATAACAGTTTCTTTGATGCTTCAGTGTATATTGATATATTTATTGATCTTTTAACCTGTTAGTCACTGTGTCCAATGTTGCAATCTTGTTCATTAGATCAGAATGTGTTCCCAAGTGGAACAGAACTGGCCATAAGTGGTCAAGTGTTGAATGTAACAGTCTTAGGAAATTATCACTCGCGACTTAACGGAGTCTTTTCTCATTTTCCAGAGGAGTTTCCATTTTAGAAAACTAGATGATTTATCTGTACTTCGTTCCATCCAGTGAGTGTACAACACGACACGTGTTTTCTGTTCGATAACCACCATTTAATCATGCTACACGTGTTGTAGAATGCAAAATTTCGCGGTCAGTGAGTACCTACATCAGTAATTTTCTTTCGTTCCCTCTGTTTTTTAGTATTTTGACGGAATTTTCCGACCACGTGTTTGTGGTCCGATAATCATTCTCACCCTCTCTGTTTGCTCTCTGAACGTTCTCAGAGGAGCAGATTGTAGAAGCAGATGATACCCGCTCTCTCCCGATGTCTGCACGCGGATTGTGTTTAACAAAATGAACGCTAACGCTACATCGGAAACGCTACATCCGCAACGCCTATTCTTCATGCTCGGTTAAAGAAGGCTAATTTAACTGCTGAGTGAAACATTACTAACCTCGTGTAGTGGTCGTATTTGACAATATAAATTCATCTACAGGAAAAAGGATGCTAGGATTGACGAAAGTGTCGTAGGCAGGGGTTCATGATTATCACCCTGGTTCCTGAACAGACGCATTATATTTGTGTTTTCCTAAAAGAACTAAATTATACACCCTGCATCGCTAGTCCCTTTTGAGAAGGATAAGCAGAGTTAACTAAAGTACGCGAAATAAAAAATCACTCAACGCTGGAAAATCATCTGGACCTGACGAGATACACAGAACAGATACGCACAAGAAAACACAGTCATCCCTATGGCTGGTTTCAACACGTTGTAGCATGATTCCTATGAATTATGATCTGGATTTTTATGACAAAAACTCCTCTGTAGGAATCAACATTGGTTTCGGAAACAGAGGATCTAAAGACTAAGCTTAGAGTGTTATTCCATGGACTGTAGATAACTGAGTGGTGTCAGTATCATCAGGCATGTCTTACAGAACAAACACCTCCCGCATGTATACAATTGTGTAAGAGCGCGATGGTACCTTGACGTTTGTTTCAGTGCAGATGTACTAGTATCGTCCGAACTCCTATGTAAAACATTAATTCGATAGTAGGGAGTTAATGAACGAGGGATGATGCATTTCAGCTTGCGATAAGCTGAGTATTAGGGTCCGACGGAAATCGTGTCTCAGTAGTTGAAGTGAAACACTCGCCCTTCATCAGGCTAACGGCACGGACGTCTTGATTAATTCCTAGCCGCGCAGCTCACTTGTGGAGTTTTTACGTGGTTCTGCCGTATTAGCGCGCTACATTTTCTTAGAAAGAGAATGGCTTATGCTCACAGAAAATCGACACCGATATCAGCTTTTCGATTTAATATGCTCGACCAGAAGCACTTAAAACTGAACAGTTCATCAGAGGTGAAGTGAAGATTGATCCCGATGATCTTGTGATCATCCACCTGTCTATAGTGAGCAGTGTTGCTTACGTGAAACTGATTAATGAAGAAGAATGTGTTAAAATTCTTCGTACAACTAGAAGTGGTCTTAAATTCCTCACTCTGATGGGCACATCGTTGACGTAACCGTGGAACATGTGGGACTTGGACAGCGGACGATCCGTGTATTTGAACTCCATTTCGAGCTGCCTTCAGAGGTGGTGGTACCTGCAGTCTGTTCGAATGGGAAGGTAATTAGCCATACAGCTGAAAAGTGGATGCAGTTCACCACATACCCAGTTCTCAGTGGAATACGACAGGTCCGCATAGAGCTAACAATATACAGGGTGAGTCACCTAACGTTAAGGCTGGATATATTTCGTAAACCACATCAAATACTGTCGAATCGATTCCACAGACCGAACGTGAGGAGGGGGGGCTAGTGCAATTCGTTAATACAAACCATAAAAAAATGCACGGAAGTATGTTTTTTAACACAAACCTACGTTTTTTTAAATGGAACCCCGTTAGTTTTGTTAGCACATCTGCGCATATAAACAAATACGTAATCAGTGCCGTTTGTTGCATTGTAAAATGTTAATTACATCCGGAGATATTGTAACCTAAAGTTGACGCTTGAGTACCACTCCTCCGCCGTTCGATCGTGTGTATCGGAGAGCACCGAATTACGTAGGGATCCAAAGGGAACGGTGATGGACCTTACGTACAGAAGAGACTGGAACAGCACATTACGTCCACATGCTACCACCTTTTTATTGGTCGTTTTCACTGATGCACATGTACATTACCATGAGGGGTGAGGTACACGTACACACGTGGTTTCCGTTTTCAATTACTGAGTGGAACAGAGTGTGTCCCGACATGTCAGGCCAATAGATGTTCAATGTGGTGGCCATCATGTACCGTGTGTACCGTGATGTGCCTGCAACCCCAGAGGATATAAACAACGTATTGTGGCAGCCTGCGGCGACATTACACCAGATTTACTGCGGCGTGTACGACATTCATTACGCCAGAGATTGCAGTTGTGTGCAGCAAATGATGGCCACCACATTGAACATCTATTGGCCTGACATGTCGGCACACACTCTATTCCACTCCGTAATTGAAAACGGAAACCACGTGTGTACGTGTACCTCACCCCTCATGGTAATGTACATGTGCGTCAGTGAAAAAGACCAATAAAAATGTGTTAGCATGTGGACGTAATGTGCTGTTCCAGTCTCTTCTGTACCTAAGGTCCATCACTGTTCCCTTTGGATCCCTACGTAATTCGGTGCTCTCCGATACACACGATCGAACAGCGGAGGAGTGGTACTCAAGCGTCAACTTTAGGTTACAATATCTCCGGATGTAATTAACATTTTACACTGCAACAAACGGCACTGATTACGTATTTGTTTATATGTGCAGATGTGCTAACAAAACTAACGGGGTTCCATTTAAAAAAAACGTAGGTTTGTGTTAAAAAACATACTTCCGTGCATTTTTTTATGGTTTGTATTAACCAATTGCACTAGCCCCCCCTCCTCACGTTCGGTCTGTGGAATAGATTCGTCAGTATTTGATGTGGTTTACGAAATATGTGCAGCGGTAACGTTAGGTGACTCACCCTGTATATGCCCTCCGTTCCTGTATGCAAAGCAGGATAAGAGCTCACGCCTGGGGCTGGAGGGCCCCAACGACGCTCCCGCTGACGTTTGTCGAGGTTCTCCAAAACGACCGCCGACTGCGATTCACGATGGTTCCTACTACTGAAACATCGCCGTCACCGTTAGTGCCTCAGTGTGTTGCGGATGGAAGGGCGCCTACTCTCTTGTCCCTTCCTCGTGTCTTGTACAGTGGTGAGCAATCTCTGGCTCAGGGGACGGCCCTTGACTCAACGGTTGTGCCTACCGATGCTTTTGTGCCTGATTATCAGGATCCCCAGGCTTCTTCGGACACTGAAGATCACTTCCGCAAGCAACGGTCGCCGAAGAGACGTCGAAAACGGCAGATTGCCCCGTCTGACACCTGCACGACACAATCTGAAGACACCTACCAAGATAATCTCCCGATGGACGAGTCCTTGGTCGAAGCACCAGCTTGGCTACCGTCGGATGTACAACCATCGTTACACGCTGCTAGCATCACTCTTTCACCGCAGATGTAACAGCGCCTTCGTAGTCGATAGGCAGTCCGTTGGATGCACTCCATCCACGCAGCTTCGCGTGGTCTGATGGTGTAGAAGACGAAACAGCCACCGCTATGACAGCAGCGAATGATGCTGTTCCAACCCACGACTACTAGTCGACAAGGATACTGGATAGGGATGTCCCGCCCTGTTGAGACGAGGTTCGTGTCTGCTGCTGCTCTTTCTGCCTAAATGAGCGTCCCGGTAGTCACAATTCCGCGACAAGCTTGGATCATACAGTGACAACACCATTGGCACCCCTGCCAAATTACAAGTGCTCCGTGAAATGTTGGGAGCGTCGGACCTCGATGTCACTCTCCTGCAGGAAGTACTCATAGCGACGTTTGGTAGTATCTATGGCAATGTTTTTATCTCAAACTGTGTGGTGACAGTGATAGTGTGACGGCTATACTTTTAATAGAACGCATTGAGGTAGAAGAAGTGGCTTACCTACCATCAGCTAAGGGCCTTGCTGTGACCTTCCATGGTGTCCGCATCATCAATGTTTACACTCCCTTGAGTGCAGCCAAGCGACGGGAACCGTCACGATTCTATTCAGAAGAGGTCGCTCCTTTGCTTGTGAGCTACTACGACCGTTTTGTTCTTGGCAGTGACTTCAGTTGTGTGTTACCCCACAAGGACCAGCGTCCCATTTTACCATATGCCAGTAACTCAAGCTGCTAGTCCATGAACTGAAACTAATTGAAACTTGGGACAGAATGCATGATGATCAGCCTGGATATATGTAAGTCACCAGCCATTTAGATAGTCGCCTTGACCGTGTCTATGTTTCCCACACTTGACGCTGAGTTGTGACCTACGGTCTTCTCCAACCATATCGCCAATATTAGCTTGGTCGTCCCACGTCGAACCTGAATGTCACCCATCTCAAATATCCTGAATAAAGGCAGCTCACAGAGATGGAACAATTGTGTGAGACGCCTTCAAGCATATCCTTCAGCACTCCGGTGGTGACTCGACTACACCAAGCCTGCTTCACGTTGTTCTATGGTAAATTACGGTCGCTAAAAAACGCTGTGTCAATGAAATGAAATGGAATATTGTTTCACAATTGTCCGCAAACTCTCAGGCCATGCCCCCCTGTTCAACGACAGGCTGAAATTCAACGGATCAAGGCAAAGATAATTTCGATTATACGAGGGGCGTTCAGAAAGTAACCTCCGATCGGTCGCGAAATGGAAACGACTATGAAAATCCGATAAAGCTTTGCACAGATGTGTTGGGTAGTGTCTCTAGTATAACCCCAGTTAGCATCACGTCGCTCTTCTCATTTCTGAGCTCGCAGTGAGTGCGTAAAGATGTCTAGAAAATAGTGTCTGCCGCCAAGTACGAGGGCCTGGTGAGAAATTTCGCCTGAAGCTATGCAGCTAACATTACATAACTGTCGTGCTGTTTCTTCTTCAAGACAATTCTCAGCCGCATTCTGCAGGGGCAATGAAGATGCTCCTGCATCGTTTTCAAATGGAAATGTGAGATTACCCACAATACAGTCCGCAATTGTCTCCCCCTGAGTTTCATCTCTGGTCTCATGAACCGCTGTCTTTGAAGACAACATTTTGACACAGACAACGAGGTGTACGCCAGCGTGGAGAATTGGCGGAAAGCACTGGCGGCTGCCTTCTATGATGAGGCTATTGAAAAGTTGGTACAACGCTATGACAAAAGTCTAAGTCAGAACGGCGACTACGTAGAGAAGTAGCTGAAAGGTGTAGCTAATTGTTACAAGTAAAACATTTCTGATGTTCACTGTGGTTTCAATTTGGCAGTCAATCGGAGCTTTCTTTCTGAACAGGCCTCGTACGTTGCCACGTCGAGGACACAATGGTACATGAAAGATGTCAGAACTGGGTACAAGGAGAACCCCCATCTGTGCATCATATTATCCTAAAAAAGAAGCGGTAGCGGAGAACAGTTGTAAACGCTCTCGACATGCCAGATTGTCGGCGATTGACGTCTCAGAATAACATTACTGGCGCCTTTGTGGATCACTACAAAGATTTCTGTGCAGCAGGGGGCTGCTGTGGAGATTCTCACGGCGACGATTAAGGCTAATGACGTCGTTGATGCTCTTCGTAAGGCAAACAAAGCTCCGGATACTGATGGCTTTTCGCACATTCCACGACATCATGGGATCACGACGGACTGCGATGTATGATGAACTAATGAACCCTAACCATCTCTTCCCACCTGAACTCGTAGAAGACCGGCTTATCTCGGTCCCCTAGCCGTCGGGGGGGGGGGGGGGGGGGGCGTCGGTAAGTTGGGCATTATAGGCCTTTGGCCATGTTAAATTGTGACTTCAAGATTTTTACCATGCTCTTTAGGCGCTTTATTCTTCAGGTCATCTCTATGAATCAAACGTGCTTAAGAGGTGACATTAACATTCAGACGGCGCTCAGCGATTACCGTGACATCAAAGCCCTGGCAGTGACCTGCCGCATTCGTGGTGCCTTAGTGGACTTGGACCGCGCCTTTGATAGAGTGAGTCATGATTTTCTAGAGAAAGTGTTGCGACGGATGGCGTTCTCCCACACACTGCCACTCCTCCAAGGTGCCATGTCGTGAGTGCTGGCCGATGATTGTGTAGAGAGCCCTGTCACTATCATGCAGTCAATCCGCCAGGGATTTCAGCTGTCGGTGCCCCTTTATGCCATTGCCCTTGAGCCTCTGTTACACGACTGGCGGGCCGGCTGAGAGGGATCAAAATAAAGGGACTTGTTTTCATGACCTGGAATTCTTGATTCTGTCAGGGGATGAAGTGCATGAGGCAATGGAACGGATCAACCAATATGGGACTGCTGCGCTAATCCGTGTGAAACTGACGGTATCTGGAGCCACGTTCATTGGTAGAGGTCTTCCAGCGGGCAGTCTGGCTCCGTTGCCATTACTGTACAAGCTCAAATATTTGGGGGTCACCTTCAGACGTGATATACAGCACACGGCCACACTTAACTATAAACGCCTGGTTCAAGCTATCCACACGAACAATCGTGACAACCGGCTGAGAGAACTGGACATGATACAACGGGTGGATAAATCTGCGCTGTGGTTGCGACAACACTGGAACACGTAAAGGTAGTTTGCTGTGGTGCCTCCATGTGTATCGCATGGTGTGATCCAAAACACTCGTGCCTGCACCAAACTTGTACTCTGCCGTTAAATCTGCCACAGAACATTTCCTGTCCCGTTTTACACAGCAGACAAGCCCCCGATTCCCGCGTTCTGTAATCAGCTGTGGACGCCCAGCATGTTGCGGAGTACTCGTCGTTTCATCGTCCTTCGACTAGGTTCCATAGATGCACACGATAGTTACATGCGGACAGCTGATTAGCTTCACCGTTTCCGAGATGCTCCTTCCGGGGCACCGCGCCATTAAAAGACGGCGTTTCGTCAAGGCGGCGGAAGTATCGAGTACACAAGATATAAAAGAGCAGTACAGAGGCAGGGCAGTGACTTACACTCAGTTGATGCGTGTGAAAAGGTTTCGGACGTGGCTATGGTCGTCCGACAGGAATTAACAGATTCTGAACGAGAATGGTAGATGGAGCTAGACGCATGGAACAATTCATTTCGTAAATCGTTAGGGAATTCAGTATTTCAAGATCCACAGTGTCAAGAGAGTGACGAGAATATCAAATTTCAGTCATTACTTCTCACGACGGGCAACTTAATCGACTGCCTTCATTTAACCACCGAGAGAAGTGGCTTTTGCGTAGAGTTGTCAGCGTTAACAGACACAGTGCGAAATAACCGAAGAAGTCAATGTGAGACTATCTGTTAGGACAGTGTGGCGAAATGTGACGTTAATGGGCTACGCCAGCAGACAACCGACACGAATGTCTTTGCTGACAGCACGACATCGCCTGCAGCAACTCTCTTCGGCTCGTGACCATTACGTTGTGAGTCAAGGTTTCCTACCATCTCGATCAAATTAATGAGGCGTGACACAGTGAGTGAATTAGTATTAAGTAATGCCCCTGAATATACACTCCTGGAAATTGAAATAAGAACACCGTGAATTCATTGTCCCAGGAAGGGGAAACTTTATTGACACATTCCTGGGGTCAGATACATCACATGATCACACTGACAGAACCACAGGCACATAGACACAGGCAACAGAGCATGCACAATGTCGGCACTAGTACAGTGTATATCCACCTTTCGCAGCAATGCAGGCTGCTATTCTCCCATGGAGACGATCGTAGAGATGCTGGATGTAGTCCTGTGGAACGGCTTGCCATGCCATTTCCACCTGGCGCCTCAGTTGGACCAGCGTTCGTGCTGGACGTGCAGACCGCGTGAGACGACGCTTCATCCAGTCCCAAACATGCTCAATGGGGGACAGATCCGGAGACCTTGCTGGCCAGGGTAGTTGACTTACACCTTCTAGAGCACGTTGGGTGGCACGGGATACATGCGGACGTGCATTGTCCTGTTGGAACAGCAAGTTCCCTTGCCGGTCTCGGAATGGTAGAACGATGGGTTCGATGACGGTTTGGATGTACCGTGCACTATTCAGTGTCCCCTCGACGATCACCAGTGGTGTACGGCCAGTGTAGGAGATCGCTCCCCACACCATGATGCCGGGTGTTGGCCCTGTGTGCCTCGGTCGTATGCAGTCCTGATTGTGGCGCTCACCTGCACGGCGCCAAACACGCATACGACCATCATTGGCACCAAGGCAGAAGCGACTCTCATCGCTGAAGACGACACGTCTCCATTCGTCCCTCCATTCACGCCTGTCGCGACACCACTGGAGGCGGGCTGCACGATGTTGGGGCGTGAGCGGAAGACGGCCTAACGGTGTGCGGGACCGTAGCCCAGCTTCATGGAGACGGTTGCGAATGGTCCTCGCCGATACCCCAGGAGCAACAGTGTCCCTAATTTGCTGGGAAGTGGCGGTGCGGTCCCCTACGGCACTGCGTAGGATCCTACGGTCTTGGCGTGCATCCGTGCGTCGCTGCGGTCCGGTCCCAGGTCAACGGGCACGTGCACCTTCCGCCGACCACTGGCGACAACATCGATGTACTGTGGAGACCTCACGCCCCACGTGTTGAGCAATTCGGCGGTACGTCCACCCGGCCTCCCGCATGCCCACTATACGCCCTCGCTCAAAGTCCGTCAACTGCACATACGGTTCACGTCCACGCTGTCGCGGCATGCTACCAGTGTTAAACACTGCGATGGAGCTCCGTATGCCACGGCAAACTGGCTGACACTGACGGCGGCGGTGCACAAATGCTGCGCAGCTAGCGCCATTCGACGGCCAACACCGCGGTTCCTGGTGTGTCCGGTGTGCCGTGCGTGTGATCATTGCTTGTACAGCCCTCTCGCAGTGTCCGGAGCAAGTATGGTGGGTCTGACACACCGGTGTCAATGTGTTCTTTTTTCCATTTCCAGGAGTGTAGATTTGGAGGCTCTGCCGGTACATTGTCAGTTTGCTAACAGGTTGGGTTGATCCCAGCTCCGAGATTCAGAAGCAGTTAGAGCTGAGGCTTGCTGGAAGCATAGATCTGTTGAGTTTTGGCTTTGTTCACGTGTTTCGCTCTACTCTTTCGGCATTCAAAGACTAAGTTACCGAGGACTGGGCTGTCGCAGCACCTACTCTGACTTACAAGTTTCTGGAATGTCCGTGTCCCGAACTGGGTGAGAGACTTTTGGTAATCGTGGGCCAAGGGAAGTCAATGGGAACTCGGTCAGTGTATTTTGACTATGGGTTTTTAGCAGGACCCTTAATGTACGATTTTGTATGTCCATCCTTTTAGCAGGAGGTCTCTGGGACGACTAACGTTTACTATCGTGACAAAAAATAAAAACACCTACAGCCGTCCTTATGATTTTAATTCATTTGGTCGCTACCAGTTTCAGCGCTTCATTGTTTCATCTTCAGGCTGCCTTTGATGCGGTACAAGTTGATATGGTCGCCATGCATAACCCGTCAGTTGCCAGCATTATTGGATACGCAGATAATGTGTGAACAGCTCGAACCATCAACTGCCAACTGACACGAGAATCTTTTTTTTTCTTTTTTCACAAGCCATCAGGCTACAGAAAAGCAGAACAAAATTAATAACCAGATGGTTACGCTATGACTAATGGCTATCATAAAAAACGAAATACAATAACCTACAACTCAATCTGATGTGACTAAATTTGTCGTCTGTGCTTCCTCTCTGTCGCCAACTGAAGTTTAAGGTAAGGCATATTTCTATTCGTTTTTTCTCGTAATTAACATGTTCGAGGTTATATGGTTATGAAACTGTTGCTCTGGTATGCAAGCACGCTTGGCGGACTCAGTGTTGTGGCGTTCATGTTACTAGCGTTTGTCGTTTGCCCGCTGCCAACATGGAGCTCGCTTTCAAATTAACACTGAGGGATCAGTGGCTCGAACCTCGCCCTATTCCCAGAATCCTTTGTCCGCCATATGGAGCCGACACCTGCCGTTTGCTCTGTGCTTCTACAGCCGTGACCTCCTGTTAACGACTGATATATGGAAGAAAGCGTAATGGATTAGCGTGCGTCCCGTTTAATCCGAGTGAGAAACACCACTGCTATCAGAGATGTAGATAGCTGATGATTAATGGGCGGCTGTAACGGAAAGCCAAATGATAGGTAATTAACTACACACAGTAGACGATGGCTGCTCTGCGTAAGTCCTTTTGTCTAACTCTACCTTACATATCTGATGAGAGATATCATAAACAATAGTCTAGTCATAAAGACAACTACCCGTTTACGAAATTCAAGTACATCGTAAACATCTTCTGACACAGTTATAACAGGTAGTGTTTATGGGCCATTTTTGAATGTTTAAAGCTATGCAACATGTTACAATTTTTCAAAAATTAATTATATTTTTACTTACATGTTCAAATAGTTTTCGAACTAACGTAAACAGTGATGTCTAAGTATACAATATTTGAGTGAGTTGGTGAAATTAATCATTCGCACAGTGTGTCATTTTGTACTACAGCAGGCCGGCCGGTGTGGCCGTGCGGTTCTAGGCGCGTCAGTCTGGAACCGCGTGACCGCTACGGTCGCAGGTACGAATCCTGCCTCGGGCATGGATGTGTGTGATGTCCTTAGGTTAGTTAGGTTTAAGTAGTTCTAAGTTCTAGGGGACTGATGACCACAGATGTTAAGTCCCATAGTGCTCAGAGCCATTTGAACCATTTTGTACTACAGCATAAAGTACACAGTCACTACGCAGGCCACTGTACAGTTAACTGCCGATGAATTTGTATGAAAAACTACTTCATTCATTATGAAATCCGCCTAGTGAAGACGCTATATGAGTCGAAACCAATAGTGATTTTTTTAAAAGAATCTTGCCACAAATATATCACGAACATTATTTATCTACATTTAAATAGAACTCCTTTTCATCAAACGAAGCGAATACCGTCTTAGTCGTTGTACAATTGGAAACTGGCGTCTGATTCTCGATGACAATGAATTTCTGTTTCATACGAACTATTTTCGCAGTTGTTAGGCAGTTACTTCATGTTCCATATATCTTTTGAATGATTCTTTTATCGAAATGTTGTGGAACGAGTCAGTTTACCGGATATGTACAGATGATCTGCGTACATTATAGAACGCGTTATCATTTGCTTCCTACTACTCATGAAATTATATTTACAAACAACTTTTTTTTTCTTTTTTTATTACTGGCTACCAGTTTTAAGTAGAAATCCGTCAGTGGAACACAAGGAGTTGTCCAGGAGAAATGAATTTAAATTAGATTTAAAACCTGCTTCTCTACCTCTCAGACATTTTATGTTACTGGGCAAATGATCAAAACTTTTGGTTACTGCATATTGATGTTCTTTCTGAGCCCCTGACAGCTTTAACAATGGGTAATAAAGGTCATTATTCCCTTTAGTGTTGTAAGTATGTACATCTCGGTTCTTCTAAAAGTGCGATGGATTATTTATCACAGCGCGCACAGTTAAAATGCCTAGCTCCTTGAAGAGGACGTACATTACATATGATTCTCTCTGCTCACTTTTATGCTATGAATACTTCCTTTCTGAGTGATGATTTACTCCATAAAATTATTCCGTACGACATTATTCAGTGGAAATACGCAAAATATGTCAGGAGTTTGTTTCCAATATTAGCAATTATACGAAGAGCGGAGTAGCTGAACTTAATGGTTTAAGAAACTCAGTAATATGCTTCTTCTATTTCAAGTTTTCATTAATATCTACACCTAAAAATGTGGAGCGTTCTACCCTACTCGTAGCGACACGCAACACTGCAGGCAAACGCGAATGACAGAAAACGCCGAGGCTGGCGGTCGGCGGCCTTCCGGGACTTTTGGTATTTCCGCGCACAGCTGCCACTGGACTTACACTGATTTCCGTAGTGCTTCCATAGCTGCGAGACTAGCCGCTACAAGAGTGTTAAAAACTTCGCCCGGAAAGGGATTGGAACACTGGACACTTAGATTTAAAGCTTAATGTTCTACGAACTAAGCTACCTGGGCTCATGGTCAAAGAGCATGGTATAATCAAGCGCTACATCAACTGTTGCTAAGACTCTGTTGCACATAACTGAATGTAGCGTTTTTTCTTCAAAATTTAGGGAGACTCCGTTTAGAGAACCACTTACTAAGTCTTTGGAAAATATGATTTACTATCTCTTCTTCTCTCAAAATGTGTTTATTATAACACTATTGTCGCCTGCAGAAAGTACCAATTTTTGTTGTTGAATGTTAAATGGGATGCCATTCACATATATAAGGAATTGGGGACGACCCAGAATTGAACCCCGTGGAACTGTTTTACTGATTTTACCCCACTAATAAAAATTTTCTACCTTTATGACATTTTCTGAGTTATTCAGCACAACCTTTTACATTCTGTTGAAAGTATGATTCAAACCATCTGCGCATAAAGCCATCAGTTCTATAGAACTTGAGTTTTTCTATGAGAGTATTATGATCTACACAATCGAAGGCCTTGGAGAGATCATAAAAAATACAAATGGGCGATATATTATTGTTTAAGGCTTGTACTATTTGATGAGTGAATGTGTAAATAGCATTCTCTGTCGAGCAACTTTTCTGGAATCCGAACTGTTGTGTACTAAGTAAATTGTTTCCACTTAAGTGTGCTTCTACTTTTGAGTACATTACTTTTTCGATTATTTTGGAAAAAGATGTCAGTAAGGAAACTGGACGATAATTGTTTAAGTCTATCTTGTCACCTTCCATATGAAGTGGCTTAATTATTTAATATCTTAACCTGTCTGGAAAGATTTCCTGAGCGAGTATTGCATTACCTATATCACTAAGGACATTACTTAAGAAGTTGGAACAATTTTCCAGAATTATGTTTGAAATTCCATCAATCCCACAATCGATTTTGTTTTTTTAGAATTTTTATAATTTTATTAATTTCAGTGAAGGGTGTTGGCGCCACTTCTAGTTGCTTAATGTTTGGTGGAATGACATTTTTAATATATTCTCTTGCTTCTCAACTAAACCATTTAATCCTTTATTTGCTGGTACATTTAGAAAATTATTGTTAAAAGTACATGGAACTTGTGAATTATCAAGTATAACATTGTCATTTTAGTTTAATTTTTGTGGAACCTTTTATAGTGACTCGTTTTCCTGTCTCACATTTGATACTGTCCCATACAGTTTTCATATTACTATCTGCGTTATTTATTTCTGTCAGTACATGCTTACTTCTGGGCATTCTAATGACTTTCCTTAAAATACTTCAGTATTTTTGGTAGTATGCAAGTAATGTCAGATCTCGACTTCCGCTGGTCTTTGCATAAATTTCCCCTATCCTTTTACATGAGATTTTAATTCCCTTAGTTCTAACTTTATTTAATTGATCTTTTGGACGATTTTTTAGGGAAGCAATATTCAAATATTGACTCACATTTACCATGGTACAAACTGAATTTGACATTAGCGTCTCTGCCTACATATACCTCGTACCATACCACCCCTCTTAGGTTAGTCTTAAAACATCATATCCTGTTCTTATTAACAAGCCTCATAGCTTTGAATTACCCTTCCCCTGAGTTGTATAGTTTGCAGATAAAGTTAAACGTCACGGCACATCACATTCAATTTGTTCATTAGCTAACCCTGAAGACTATATGATACTGGAGAATATCCCAGCTGAGGGCTGGAAACGTCGATCGCATGGGAGAAATTGAACATGACGCTGCCTAACATCCTACAAGATTTTGTATTTAATTACAACAGCCACGAAAACCTGCAGACTTATATATAACAGGAGTGTCTGTTTATGCATGATCAATAACTTCATAACACGACAAAAATAAGTGACAGTTTAACATCCCTTTGATTGTGGAAAATAATTCCCCATTTAGTACAATAATAGGTACTGTTAATCCAAAATGTTACGGCCATCGATTTACCGTACATCTGTATCTACATCTGCATCGATAGTCCGCGATCCACCTTACGGCGCGTGGCGGAGGGTACCCCGTACCACTACTGATCATTTTCTTTCCTGTTTCACTCGTAAATAGAATTAGGAAAAAAGTCTAAGGTCTCTGTATGAGCGTTAATTTCTCTCATCTTCTCTTCGTGGTCCCCAAATGCAATGTATGTTGGAGGCAACAGAATCACTCTGTAGACAGCTTCAAATGCCAGTTCTCTAAATTTTCTCACAGTATTCCTCGAAAAGATCGTCGCCTTTCATTCAGGAATTCCCATTTGAGTCCCCCGACAAATATGTGTAACACTTGTGTGTTATTCGTACCTACTAGTAACACATCTAGCAGCCCGCCTCTGAACTGCTTCGATGTCTTCCTTTGCTCCGACCTGGTACGGATATCAAGCACTCGAGCAGTATTCAAGAATAGGTCGCACTAGCTTCCTACAAGTGGTCTCTCTTACAGATGAACCACAGTTTCCCAGAATTCTCACAATAAACCGAAGTCAACCATTCACCTTGCCTACCACAATTCTCGCATGTTCATTCCACTTCATATCTCTTTGTAACATTACGCCCAGACATTTAATCGGCGCGATCCGTATTAACTCACATTTCTACATTTGAGACAGCTGCCATTCGTCCCACCAACTATAAATTTGGTCTAAGTCATCATGTATCCTCCTACAGTCACCCAACTTCGACACCTTACCGTACACCACATCATCATCAGCAAACAATCGCAGATTGCTGTCCATTCTGTCCGCCAAATCCTTTATGTGTACAGAGAATAATAGCTGTCCTATCACACTTCGCTGGGGCTCTCCTGACGATACCCTTGTCTCTGATGAGCACTTGCCGTCGAGGACAACGTACTGGGCTTTATAATCTAAGAAGTCTTCCAGCCACTCACTGTGAACTTATTCCATATGCTCGTACCTTCGTTGACAGCCTGCAATGAGGCACCGTGTCAAATGCTTTCCAGAAATCTGGAAATATGGAATCTGTCTGCGTGTTGCCCTTCATCCAAAGTTCTCAGTATATAATGTGAGAAAACGGCAAGCTGAGTTTAGCAAGAGCGATACTTTCTAAAACCATGATGATTGCTGGATGTAAGTCCTGGATCTCATAAATATTACATTCGAACTGAGAATATGTTCAAGGATTCTGCAGCAAACCGATGTTAGAGACATTGGTCTGTTAAATGTGCGGGTCCGTTCATTTTCCCTTCGTATGCACAGTAGTCATCTGTACTTTTTTCCAGTCTCTTGGGACTTCGCGCTGGGCTAGAGATTCACGTTAAATGCTATCTACGTAAGGGGCCTAATTGGAATTCTATCTGGACCTGATGACTTATTTCAGTTGTTTCTTTGCTCAAGGGATGCTTATTACTGTGTCGTCCAAATGGGTGTCTGTTCAATGGTCAATCGACGGTACATTGGTATGATTCTCATGCATGAACGATTTCTTGAACATGAAATTTAATACTTCGGCTTTTGTTTTGCTATCCTCAACTGCCCCACCAGATTGGCCAACAAGTTACTGGATGGAAGCCTTAGACCAACTCAACGACTTTACTTAGGATCAGAATTTTCTCAAGTTCTCTGGCAGAACTTTAGCTAAGGTATGACAATGGTAGTCGTTATATGCTTAACGCACAGAACTTTTCACAGACGCACGAATCTCTACTAACCTCTACTTGTCGTCATTTGCGTGTCCTCTTTTGAATCGAGATTGGAACAGCCTCTGCTTGCTCAGTATTTTCCGAGTCTCGTTATTAAAACATGATGGGTAATTCCCGTCCTTAACCTTCTTACGAGGCACATAATACTCCAAACCACGATTTACAATCTGCTAAAACTTTGCCCATAATCCTCTACGTTCATCCTGTCTAAGGGAGATGCTAACAACTACTTATCTGCTCTTTCTAGCAGAAACATTCTCCTTTCCTTCTCAATGGATTTATTAACTTTTCGTAACCATAATTGCTATAATGACGTCATGATCGCTAATTCCTTTTCTATACGGTAGCAGGTTCGAATCCTGCCTCGGGCATGGATGTGTGTGATGTCCTTAGGTTACTTAGGTTTAAGTAGTTCTAAGTTCTAGAGGACTGATGACCTCAGAAGTTAAGTCCCATAGTGCTCAGAGCCTTTTGAACCAGTACATTTCCAGACAAGCATAAATAACATCCTCAATGACATTAAAAAATATACTCACAGAAAAACAAAGACAACACATCACACAGAAGAACCCAAAGCACCAGCACGCAGAAGCCGACCCAAAATTTGCAAACCACTTACTCCAGTGAGGCCTGTTGTTAATTTCATGAATGCACCATCACACCATGTGGCAAAATACATCAAAAAAATCATACTGCAACACTATGAAATGAAAAACAGCACAACAGTGAAAAACACAAATAAAAGACACATTCCAGAACCTGCATCACTCATCTCTTTCGACATAGATATTAGAGAAAAACCAAAACCCTTAAAGTAACTACTTGCCAAAATTACTTCCGATTTGAAAAGTTATTTTAACTGCAAAAAGTGCCCTTCCACGGGCTTCCACAATGTCAGGAGCACTAGCAAGCGTATTCTTCAACACATAGCAAACACTATCGTTGATATAATCTTCACAAGAAAAGGATACATCTGTTTCGTAGACGAACCAACAGAGAAAATAGATAAACTTCATACTAATATGAATAGTATACGTATCTTCATTTCACCATGGAAAAAGAAACATAAAAGCAAATACATTCTTGAATTTCACAATAAAGAGAAACACCAATAAGCACACATCTGACATCTTCAGAAAGCCAACAGCTACAGACACAATTACATATGACACTTCCAACCACCTATGGCACATGTTACAGAGACTAAGTAATATCTCACTCAGAAAAGAAAACTGCGGAAAGGAATTCTAAACAATATAGCCCATAGCCACAAGCAATGGTTATAACACACATACATTACAAAAACTCAGCCATAAAATCAGAACACAACGAAAAATGAAAAGCAGAGAACACAAGCACCACAGAACCTCATAGACAATACAGACCTCCACAAGCCACCCATAAAAACAAGATAGTAACACTCTTGATATAACTAATAGAAAGAAATGGGATACTTTATTAGACAAACAAATCGACACACACGACAATATATATACTAAACAAACAAGAATTGCACATTTCTTACAGAACAAGAAACATACTTCAGTTACATTTACAAACAACAGCAGACAAATCAGATAAACATCAAGCAGCAGGTATATATCAGTTATAATGTCAAGAACGTGAATCAGTATATCTGGGAATGACAGGCAGAAATTAAAAAAAATTCATATAAAGGGCATACAAGAAGCTGGAAGTACGCAAATAGCTATTATACCTTTAGTGAACACTTGATACAATACGAATATGAACCTCCCAGTCTGGAACAGGACATGAAAATTATTAGAGTGAACAATAACAGCAAAAACCTCCCGACATTACAGGAAAACTGTCATGTACCATGATCCTTTGCAATGAACAAGAAAGCAATTAATGACAGAATCAATATAAGCAATAACTCACCAATCATGACAGCCACGGAAATAATGGAAAACATTACTAGAGTAAACACACACAAAAATGAGTAAATATTACAGCACACATACATAACAGAAACAAAGTCAGAAAACAAATTTACAGGGAGAGTTGGCAACAAATTGCACTGCAAACACGCATACGTTCAGCACACAGTGAGAAGTGCAAGTGAAGTGTTGTAATGAATATGGATGAAATGACGTCGAAAAGCGGCCATCTGGAATATAGGGACCGAGCAAAGACATCTGAAGGGCGACACACATGGGCTAACAACACTGGAAATAAATCATGCCAAAAAATAATTTAAATTCACGAAACTTGTTTTGCAGAAGTTGTTTCTAATCCGAAAAATAAGAGAATACCACGAGAAAACGTAACATAGTAAACTACTTGTAACTACTATACGATGCATTTATTGTATATGTAGAAACAATGAAGTGTTACAGGCCAGTGAAGGTGCTGCCTAAATAAACGAAGCGAAACGCGCATTGTAGAAAACAGACTGCCCTTCACTCACTTGCAAAGACGGAAAGTACCTCCATGAATTTCGAAGCAACTAAGGAATTACAGAAAACGGAAAAATAACGAAATACTTCGTGTTGAAGAGTCTCCTGCTCGTATACTTAATGCGTAGTGAGCTAGCTCCCCTAGACAGGTAGGTGAGCTAGGCTCGGATGCCCCCCCCCCCTAATCATTGGTCTGACACACTAGAAAGCACGAGTGTGTACCTTAGGCGGTTTCGCACTGTCTGGGAAATTCTGGGCTGCTCCTTTATCTCAGTCTCAGAAGACACCTTACGAAAACAGTTGTAAGACGATTAGACATGGAACAGGTTTTACATTACTCCAGACAGATCTCGAACACGAATTTCTTCTCTTAGGGCAAGTGAGGGCTGTAGATGAAAGAGGCTCTTCGCCATAGTATAAACAAGTGAATAAGTGACAAATTTCTAAAGAACGGTCTCCACTACATGCTAAATAAATAATACAGGGAAAAAAACTAGCTCCAGAGTGTTCTCTCTGTTAGGTCCTGTTGTAAACTAACTCGCGAGCGATGATGCACAGTGGTTCGCTCTGCTGAAACTTTGCAAGCCAACAGGTACCGCGTTATTAATCCGCAGGCTGCCGGGAGAGCTCTTCTTTGTTTGCAGAGAGATTCTGGTGAAGGCTGCTGATGGAGGGCTTACGTCAGCGCCACGGAGCGGCGTCACGTGTTAAACCCGCTGTGTCAACGAGTGCATCAGCCCCAGTTCTCCGTGGAACGTGGCAAAGAGCTTACGTGAAACTCACCGCGTCACTGCCACCCCTGCGTAACTATAAAACCTACGAAATTCAAATAGTGAAGCAAAATCGTTCAGCAAATAGGCCTGGATTACAAACTGAACTGATACTAACATACATGAATTGCGTAAGTTTACAAAATAAATAGAATTAAAAAAACTAAATCCACAAATTAATATCTAAATTTTCAATCCATTCAAAGACTGCCTCTGTCACTTCTAAGAAATCTTCAAGATTTCCGGAGTAAGCTTGTCTGCTACAGCTTGTTACAAAGTGTTTGGGTTCTGATGTTCATTGGCAGTCAGCTTGAGAAAGCCTCTCACCATCGATGGAGGTTTTCTGCGCAGATGCCATGGCCTGTACGAATCCTGCTAATTGTTTTTCCAAGCGAGTCGTGGTAATTCCACGCCGGCTGTTCTCGTGTTAGGTCTTATGATGGTCTGATATACCTCATGGGAAATATTATTCCAAGTTTCTGACCACTTCCTGGTCTGCCATTATGATAGGTGACTGCCAGGATTTGAATCGGCTCATTCTAAGTGCAGGTATATCAAACTGGATTGCGAGCCAAGGAATTTTAATCAATTCTCTTGTTCCTTGAGAACGTTCTGACGGTGCAATGTGCCCTGGAGGTGGCACCCAGTGTAGAGGAAACCTGTTATTGTCCTCATTGCTGCATTTTGTTGAATACCGATTTTTTTCGCATGTGAACGATTAAACCACAGTGGCGCACAGTCATTGGCAGCAGAGTGGCCGAGTCCTAACGCAAAATAGTGTACTGTTGTAGTTCTTGCAATCCAGAGGTACCACACTGCTTCTGTTTGGTGTTATTGCGCGATAGCTTTGCTGTCGTGTTTTTTATGTGTTTCTTATGGGAAGGCTGTAACAAGAGTTACTACTAGATATTTGGGGAAGTCTTGGTGGTGGAAGACTTGACTACTATTGGCGTGGAAAAGAATAGTTATGAAATTAGTAGCCACCAAATGGAAAGGTCCTTCAGACTTGCAAACGATATCTGCAACAGAAAATGCATCTCAAAACACATAAAACTGAGACACAGCAGTCACCAGTCCAAAGTGGCGTTATGAGACTGAAATACTCGTTTTAAACAGAAAGAGGCACACTGAAGAGGTCCAAACGGAGGAACGAAAAGTAATCATGAAACTTTTAGCTCCAATGTATACCACGAGGGAACACACAGACTACATGCAAATGAAGAATTTGAAAAGTACATCAAAATTTCCAGCTATGAAAAAACATAAGCTACCTTTCTATGGGAATGTTAATAGAATGGAACCAATCATATTGATAAGGTAGTTTGTGGAATCCTACGAAAGTCACCGTAAGGCCATAACTGAAATAGTGCAATGGATCGGTGCATTAAAAGAAGACCGTAAGGAACGAATTTGGTGCGCCAGGCACAAAAATTTTAGACAGAAAATTCATGAATTTACATTTGTTCTAGCAGAAAATCCAAGAAAAGCGGTAGGTTTGGTCTGATAGAATGAAACTAGTATGAACGCAAATGAAAGAGAAAACAAAATCCTGAAAATACTTTTTTGTGATACGGTGTGGCCCAGAAGTGAGTTTAAAATATAATTGGCTTACATCGGCTTATTACTTCGCTGTAGCATAACTTCCACCAAATTACAATGAAGAGAAATATATCATCTGAAAACTTTCGTCCAAAAATTTGGGAAATGTCAGTACACGTGCCACGCTGTCGATATAATAACTACAACAGGAACAAAGTTTCACAATTTTGACACACGACGTAAAATGGTAGTGAACTGTCAGTATTCCAGTTAGCACTAAGTCTACAGACTCTTTCCACATAAGAGCATAAAAAGGGTAGGGGGGGGAGGCGGGCCTGTTTAGTTCAGTTGTTTCAAGCTTTTTTCTGTAAATAAGTGTTAGTATTACATTTGTTTTTGTTGACGGTCCTTAGGAAAATACCTACTGTGATGCGGGAACTAAATAAAAGTGGTCCAGTGATAATATGCGAATAATATCCTGGAAGGGTGAAATAAATGAAAGATGTCTAATATGATGCGGAGCCACACGAGCTGTTGCTGTTTGATTTTTTTTTTAATTTAGTTCAAGGGTTGGCAGGTGCCTAAGCATCAGTGATAATAACAAAAAATAAAGTAACCTGCCCTATGGTCTATAAGCAGATCGACAGCTATTTGTAATTTTTCAATATCTGTAGGATCTGTTTCATATCGTTAGCTTTTTACATATTCTTCTTTGATTTTCGCCACTTTTAACTGTCTGTAGATACCACCAGCCTTTCATAAAGAAGTGTGTGACATGGTTTTCTTTAGATTTTACAGTCCGCATCTCGTGGTCGTGCGGTAGCGTTCCCGCTTCCCACGCCCGGGTTCCCGGGTTTGATTCCCGGCGGGGTCAGGGATTTTCTCTGCCTCGTGATGACTGGGTGTTGTGTGATGTCCTTAGGTTAGTTAGGTTTAAGTAGTTCTAAGTTCTAGGGGACTGATGACCATAGCTGTTAAGTCCCATAGTGCTCAGAGCCATTTGAACCATTAGATTTTACATGTTAGTAAAGTGGGTTCGCACTCCTTACTTACTTTCTAATCCAACTTATATGTAAATCCAACCTGACACCAAACGACAAAGAGGTAAATTAATAAATAAGAACACGGGAGGGTGATGGCGTGCAGCTCACTAAATGCACTTTTACTGCGGCACACGTCTACTGTGATTGAAAGTCAGTCGGTGTGGTTTTGCAGTGATTAACAACAAGTTAAGTTTCTACCAGTAATTTCAATGTGAATATAGTGGAAACAATTGTAGTTATCATCGAAATCAGATCATTTTACGAACTCTACACTCACAGTTTGATACACCTTTTAATTGGCCAAGGACAAGCAAGTCACATATAGCTGAAATGATAGTTTTCGTTCACATGAGATAATGTAAATGACAGCTGCATTTCATACACGAGGCTGCACGGTCTCTTACGGCGTGGCGGGTCCGTGAATGCTTTCTGGACAATGGAGTCGCCTGCATTGTAGTCTAGAGAAGTGCTCGCCAGCGCAGTCGCCCTACAAGCTGGCCGAAGGTTCGTTACAGAACGTTCTAGGTGGTAGGCACCGCGGACGACACCTCACTGATTAAGTGCGTAGTCACACCCAGTGCAGACTTGCTGCCTCCAAGCCAGGAAGACAGCTCCGAAGCTGATGACCGTTTCACACCTACGCCGCAACTTGGTGCCGCTGGATGCAAATATATAGCTCGCTGTTAAGTGGAAAATCACGCCCCAATGCGACATCCTGCCGCTAGAGAATATATGACAGCTTGCTGATGGTGGAAATTACGGCCCAGCAAACAAACTTTTGCCAAATCGTGGGAAGAGGTGACACGCTTTCTAAAAATTTCACTATGGTAGGAGGAGAAACTAAAATTTGCTTATGCCTCACAGACTAACGTCAAGACTAGAGTTCTAATAGGGCACTTACTGGACGTAACAGCTTCTGACGCAATGGTTGAATGAGGCGAGTTTTTGGCAAAATGATCTTGTTCAGGTGCCAGAGTTAGAAAAAATGAAAGAGTACAGCGTACGTGGAACATGGTTGAGAGAGAATCCTGTTCTGGAGGACCGTCGAGAGAAGAATCGGCACCGGAAATCGATGGAGAGCAGTTTGGTTTCGTTCGTGATTTGAGGCGGCAACCAGATTGGTGAATAGTAGCTCTGCAATCCTAGAATCTAATTGGGATCGGCGCCCTGTAAACCCACAATCAATTCTGAGTCGTTTCACAAACAATCATAACTTTTAAATTTTTATTTGAATTCTTTCACGATCTGGGACTTAAAATTTTGGCACGCTGAATTTTAAAAGACAGTTGTATCGCTCGTAACGTGTTCGGTGCATGTACTAATTCTGGTGCCTGCCTAACCCCTGTGTCTAGCCCCTCCCACATGCCACTGTTAACATAATTATTCTTGTCAAATCACATAAAGTATAATCTGTTCCATCTCTGGAAGTGACAACAAAGTCTTGGCTTGAGACTGTGAGGCATGAACAAATTTTAGTTTCTTCCTCTACCATCGTGAAATTTTTCGAAAGCGTGTCACCTCTTCCCACGATTTGGGTAAACACCTCTGGCATCAGTATGTTTGCGGGGGCCGTAATTTCCACCATCAAAAAGCTGTCACGTATTCTCTAGCGCCAGGATGTCGCATTGGGGGTTGATTTGCCAATTGCCCTTCCCCCAATGATTTTAGAAATTCTTCGGCCTTATTTGGTCTTAAGTCCTCCAAAGCTCTCTTATAATCTGATTCTAATACTGGATCCCCTGTCTCTTCTAAATCGACTCCTGTTTCTTGTTCTACCACATCAGACGAATCTTCCCCTTCATAGAGCCCTTCAGTGTATTATTTCCACCTATCCTCACTCTCCTCCGCATTTAACAACGGAATTCCCGTTGCACTCTTAATATTACAATCCTTGCTTTTAATTTCACCGAAGGTTATTTTGACTTTCCTGTATGCTTAGTCAGTCCTTTCGACAGTAATTTCTTTTTCGTTATATTCACATTTTACATGTAGCCATTTCGTCTTTGCTTTCGTGCACTTCGTATTTATTTCACTCGTCAGTGACTTGTATTTCTGTACTTTTTAATTTCCCTAACCATTTATGTACTTCCTTCTTTCATCGATCAATTGAAGTACTTGTTCTGTCACCCATTGTTTCTTCGCCGTTCTTTGTACCTACATATTTCTTTCCCATTTCTGCTGTTGCCCCAACGCTCTCCCAGTCGGAGGTTTGATTTCTCCTTCGGGCATGGGTGTGTGAGTGTTGTCCTTAGCGGAAGTTAGTTTAAGTTAGGTTAAGTAGTGTGTAAGCTTAGGGACGGATGACCTCAGCAAGTTGGTCCCATAGAATCTTACCACAACTTTCCAACTTTTCTGTGGCTGCCCTTTTTAGAGATGTCCATTCCTCTTCAACTGTTCTGCCTTCAGAGCTACTCCTTATAGCTGTATCTACAGCCTAAGAGACTTCAAGCGTATCTAGTCATTTCTTAATACTTCTGCATCCCACTTTCTTGCGTATAGATTCTTCCTGACTAGTCTCTTGAACTTCAGCCTACTCTTCATCAGTTCTATACTGCGATCTGAGTCTATATTTGCTCCTGGGTACGCCTTACAATCCAGTATCTGATTTCGGAATCTCTGTCTGACCATGATGTAATCTAACTGAACTCTTTCCGTTTCACCCAGCCTTGTCCGAGTATACCTTCTCCTCTTGTGATTCTTGAGCAGAATACTATTACTATCTGAAATTTATTACAGAACTCCATTAGTCTTTCTCCTCTCTCATTCCTTGTCGCAAGCCCATATTCTCCAGTAACGTTTTCTTCTACTCCTTCCCCCACAATTGCCTTCCAGTGCCCCATGAGTATTAGATTTCCATCTCGCCTTACGTATTATAACCCTTTCTATTTCCTCATATATTCTCTCCATCTCTTCATTTTCAGCTGGCGACGTCGTCATGTATGCCTGAACTATCGTTGTCGGTGTTGGTTTACTGTCGATTCTGATAACAACAACCCTGCCACGGTACCATTCACAGTAACATACTCTCTGCCCTACCTTCCTATTCATAACTAATCCTACTCCCGTTATACCATTTTCTGCTGATGTTGATATTACCCTATACTCATGTGAGCGACGTGTGGGTGCTATTCTGTCATTCTGCGCAAAGGGTTAATCTGAGATGTACCCTATACCCTGTGGCTCCTGCAAGATGCGATTTCCACCCCCACACTACTACAGAAGTCAGACAGACGCTCCTAACGTTCTAAAGAGAAATGCCTGAAAAACTTTCAGCAATAAATATCTTCTGGAGTCGTCCGCTGTAAGGAAATGACACAAAAATTCACAAAATTTCTTACGTAACTAGTGGGATACTTGGGTACTGGAGTAGTGTTAGTTAGTGTAAGAAAAACATTAAACTAACGAAAATTATTACTTTTTTTTCAAAAATTCTGAGAAATCACAGTGGCGCTTTTAGTTATGAACTGAACAAGTTATTTCCGGATTTCTTTTCGGATTGTGAAGTTACCTCTTAAGGATAGGATTCGCTAATGAAATTTCTATACAAAGTTTAAGATTGTTATTGACTTGGAAGAATGGCTGAGAGCCACAACTACTCAACTTGGTGCGGTTCTAGGCACTACAGTCTGGAACCGCGGGACCGCTACGGTCGCACGTTCGAATCCTGCCTCGGGCATGGATGTGTGTGATGTGCTTAGGTTGGTTAGGTTTAAGTAGTTCAAGTTCTAGGGGACTGATGACCAAAGAAGTTAATTCCCATAGTGCTCAGAGCCATTTTGAACTCAACTTGAATAATTATCCATTAGAATGTTACTAGGTACAGTCGAGGCTGTCGCATGTGAAATGCAGTGAAGTGTGCTGTTGTGGAAATAATACGGGGATTGCAAGAGCCGTAGCACACAATACCGTAAGCTGCGATGACTGCTGTCTGTGCTGCTCGCTGCTGACAAATAAGATAACACTTGTTCTATCTGGATTGACCTCGCCAATCAAACTCTCCTTACGCCTTGATGAAGTCAAGGACTCCTATTCGCCCCTAGTCTAACTATTGGCGTGGTACACCGGTCAGATAACCAGTCCACCGCGATGCCACTCAAAAATTCGCTCGCAGGCGTTTAACTATAACTCTATCTGTTCACACCACACTATAAATGTGGCAGCCAACACAGTGAACAACACTTAATCGTAAGGACTCAATATAGAGTCACACTCCGATTCGCTCTCGACAGAGGTGCTCTCCCAGTGAAGTACTGAGGAGAGACTTATTCCTCGCTCCAAGAGCGACAACGGAACGGCCCCTCTCCACGCCAGACGTAAAGGGGTATATCTTTCAGTCTCTTCCATTACTCCTCCAGCTCAAGACATCAAGAATGTCGTCTGCCAATCAGCTATGCTCTTCTGAAATGGGAGAATGACATTTCGTTCAACGCGACCAATCCGGAAATCTGTAGCATGAGAGTTTGGCGTTTGCTGTCTCCCTGTGAAAGCCTCTGAGACTGCGTGCTATGGTTGTAAAGAATGCGTAGGCTGGACGCTCCCACACAATGTAGCGGAATTTGATTTTAAGCCAAACACAGGGTCGTTCTCCCTTTCACTCGGGCAAACGCTGTCTGCTCTATGGGCGGTCGCCGGCCGACGTAGATAGGTTGACTCGTCCTCTGAAGGGACCGGCCTCCTGGCGTGCAGTTTGCCTCTCCCAAACTAAAAGCTTTTATGACCGTCGTGTCTTGAATGTATGTGTGTATGCAAGCTTCCAGTATTTTAATCTCGGTGCGCACTTGCGATTTACTTGTTATTTGCATATTGTTTACATGAATTCAAACATCATTCACTTTATCTTATCGAGATTGCGTTCGAATTAAGCGTTTTGATGTGCGGAATATGATTGTGAGGGCGGAATATGTAACCAATGAAGGTCAGTAGACCACGACGTCTTACACTCATCTGTCCAGAAATCCTTGTTTTATTTCCGTTTCACTTCACTGATCCCTACAGTATCTAGATTGAGCCTTTGCATATCTCTTTTCAGATTTCCTAGTTTCCCTACCACGTTCAAGTCTGTGACATTCCACGTCCCAACTGGTTAAACGTTATGCTTTCGTTGATTTTCAATGTTTTTCTCATGGTCACCTCCTCCTTGGCAGTCCCCTCCCCTAGATCTGAATGGAGTACTATTCCGCAATCTTTTGCCAATGGATAGATCCTCATAACACCTTTTCAGTTACAGGCCACAAGTCCTCTAGATACACACATGTTGTCCTTTAATACTATATGTATTAATTGTAATTGAGGTATTTACGTTCGTTTTAGCAGTGTAGTGAGAGATGCTACTCTTCTTGTATATAGTCATCTTGGTGGTAAAAATTAAATGAGCGTATGGCATCGTTGGCCGGGAGGCCCCTATCCGGGGAAGTTCGGCCGCCAAGTGAAAGCCTCATTTCAGTCGACACCTGTTGGGCGACTTGCTTGCCGATGATGAGGATGAAATGAAGATGATGAGAATAACACAACACCCTGTCCTCGAGCGAAGAAAATCTCCAACCCGGCCGGGAATCGAACCTGGGCCCACTTACATGGGAGGCGAGTACGTTACCACCTAGCTATATAGGCGGATATCTTGACGCAATATTTCAGCAGACAAACTGGGCGCCATCTTCAGGTGAGTATTCTGATGCACAATGTCGCTGGAACTGCGTCTCCAACAGAATCGGCAGCTCGGTTTTATGCCATGGAGAGCACGCAATGGGTGAACTAGTAGCTCACCACTGGAAAAAGACGAAAGGAAAAAAATAAACAGACAAAACTATATGTCGCTGGCAGAACGCTAATTAAAAGAATCTGCTGGTCGAAATCAAGACCTTTTTCGTTTAATATCAGATAAAATCGGATTCACGTCTTATTTACAGGGAAGCCCTTACGTCTAGTATTGATATAATCGTATTATCGCCAGCGACAAAAAAACTCAGTCATTCCCTGCCATACCTACCATTACTAGTCCAATAATTCGATACATACCTGAGGTGGCTGCAAAGCCTCTGCAGGGACTGTGTAGTTAACAAGAGGTCAACGAAGGCATGCCCAAAGGCTCGCCGCCTTTCAAACTGGATAATTACAAAAATATATCAAACAGTAACTGCTCATATGTCGTTCGTCCCACCCCCCACCTCCCCCCACCCATCCCTATGTAGTCTATCATAGTAGACGTCTTTCATTAGCAGATGTTTCACAGGACGTTTATCCAGCGGTGGAAGACGATGATAATTAAGTATAATTTACTCGAAATATCAGAAAGAAAATTGTATAAATTAATTAGGCCATACCACGAGTTCATGAGTTATTGTATTTAGTGGAGTTGACGACGACTGCGTGGAATGCGAAAAACCGCTGATGATGATGGTGGTGGTGGATTGAATAGTGACAAGTCACATTTGCGTAAATCTGTTACACTCCTCAGACTTGATTGTCCCACATACATTCTGACTTCTTCTTCACACTGTGGCAGACTCCACGAATGAATCTCTCTTCATGACTTCTAGTAGTACCAGAAAGGAACAGCGGACAGTCTGATAGCCCAGGCTGCATACATCATTGGTGTTACTGGGAGTAACGATCTTGCAAGTGACTACGCCCAATGTCATTAATTTCTCAAGTGATAGATTCCTTCTCCTCGCGGAAGTCTGCACTAGGGATCCAGTGCACTTCCAATTTCGTTTGCTCCGATAATTAAATTGTGAATGACGACTTAGTGAAGTGACTCTCTGCGGATCACATCGGGTGCCATGCTGGCGCACAACAACACTTGTCACTTGTATGAAGGACTAGTAAATTTTATAATTTCATTGAGTGCATTTAATTACGAGGGGCTTTCAATAAGTAATGGAAAATATTTTTTCCTCGGCTAGTTTGAGTTAAACAAGTGGGATTTGCTGTCGGACGTTGTGGTATATTACCGCTTCAGCCCCTGTAGTTTCTTGAAGTTCTGATAGGAAGTGCCACTACACGTAGCCTTCAAAATGGCGTCTGCAGTGGAGGTGCGTTCCAGAGAGCAGTCATTGAGTTTCTTTTGGTGGAAAACCAGAGCATCGCAGATATTCATAGGCGTTTGTGGACACTCTACGGAAACAGAGTAGTGAACAAAATCATGGTGAGCCGTTGGGCTTTGCATCTGCTATCATCGAACCAGGATCGCTCAAACCTATCTGGTGTGCTGTATGCTGGCCGGCTGCCCACATCTGTGACTCTTTCGATGTTGGAATGTGCAGACATTCTCATTTGAGGTAGTCTTATGTGCCCACTGGGTTCTTGGATGTCTAACATAAGACCATTAAGAGCTCCCTTCTGTTTGGCCCAATGAGGGACGCATTTGAAGGGAAGCAGTACATGGATGATTGGAAGGTTACTGAGGCAGCAAGAGGTTGGTTCCAATGTCGGCTTGCAGAGTTGTTCCAAGTGGTCATACAGTCCCTGCCACCGAGGCGGAGTAAGGCACTCACATTGACCGAAGATTATGTTGAAAAACAGGATTTTGTAGCCAGAATTATGTGGTGTATTGGAATCCTAAATAAAACCAACCTTCTTTCAGAAAAAAAATCTGTTACGTTAATTACTGAACGCCTGTTCTACATGCTTCACGACTTTTAGTTTAATGAAAGGTACTGTGCACAAGAAATTATTGATATTTTCTCTAAAAAACTTCTGTGCTTTGGAAAAACATAAAAAAATTAACAGGGAAAGGATGACATATGAAGCTCATGTCAGAAAGAACAGATACCACCTTAGTATATACGAAGCTCATCTGTGAGTTTATTCCTGCTATTGCCGCTTTGTGAAACCCACTAGTAGGAATTTGCGAAGAATTGATTGTCTTGATGAAGATGATGCTTGACTAATGACGTTCTTTCACTGGGTTAGAGCACATCCGAATGCTTCTTAAGATCAGAGAACTCTTCCATGTATGAAGGCTAATTGGAAGGCGCGAAATGGAAACCACAGAGGAAATCGGATGAAGCTCTGCACATAGGAGTGTCGATCACGTCACCTTGCTTTTTTCAATGCCGAGCGCAGAGTCAGCATGTGAAGGTGACTAAATAAATTGTCTCTCCCGCCAAGTATGAGAGCCTGGCGGGAGATTTCGCCTGATATCATGCAGCCCACATAACATAACTGTAATGCACTTCCTTGCTCGTGACAATTCTCGGCCACACAGGGACAATGAAAATGCTCCAACAACTTTTTCAGTGTGAAGTGTTTGATCACCCACAGCTGGCATCTCCTAAGTGTCATCGTCGCTCACATGAACCACAGTCTACGAAGACAAAATTTCGGCACAAACGGAAATCGTAGGCTGCTGCCTTCTATGACGAGCATATTGGAACGTTGGTACAACGGTACTACGAATGTCTAAATCGGAGCGGCGACTATGCAGAGAAGCAGCTGGAAGATGTGGATAAGTGCTGCAAACAAACCATTCTTGAGTCTCACAGCGGTTTCCACAGTCCGGACCTTACATATCGATTAATCGTCGTAAACCACGTGTAGCAAGCCACACGGTTGCCAGATTATGGCTACATTATTATCAGACCACGACCAGTGGAGTTATTCTTTTTCTACGCAGTGCAGCCCCGGTGAGTGATGACTCAGAGTCGCTGAGCCGGCACTTAGAGAGGGCGGGTCAGCTAACGTGTCAGCAGAGCGGCGCTCACGTGTGTGCTCATGGCGTGGTGTGACCCCGGCGTGCCGTCCCAGAGGGCAGCTGACTCACGAGCTGCGCTACGCGCTACACGCAGCACGCCACGCGCTACACGCAGGCGTATCGCTCACGCTTGATTGCCACCTGGCGGTAGCTGCCACCCCCACCACTGTGTGACGTAACCTCCGGGGAGACTCAGGCGAACGCTAGCGGGGCGCCGCTACCTGTGATCAGACGAGTGTTGCTGCCCGCCCTTTACAAGCGGATTAAAAAGAAATCGCAGGGGAAACTGTGTGAAAGTCGCTCATCCTGTCTCCACAAAGATGTGTAACTGTAAGTTCTTGCAAAATCACCGGTTAGTAATCAGCGACATGAGGAAATTTCAGTGTATGTGATTTTTAAGATAACGCTGTTCACAAAAACAGCCTACGCATGGATACCACCCCACAAACATCAAAGTTGGCAACAGAACTTCAAGTCATGCGGGATCCGCTACCTCACGCCTTGCGTGCTTTAGTTCAAACGGCCTCATCCTTGTTGATATTTGGACTATATTTTCTGCTGCATTATTTGCAATGAGTCTTCGTACGCTTGGAGAAATACAAGTTAAATACATCTACGTGATTACTCTGCTATCCGCAATTAAGTGCCTGGCAGAGGGTTCAATGAACCACCTTCAAGCTGTCTCTCTACCATTCCACTCTTGAAGGGCGCGCGGGAAAAACGAGCACTTAAATTTTTCTGTGCGAGACCTGATTTCTCTTATTTTATCGTAATGATCGTTTCTCCCTACGTAAGTAAAAACGCCTTTGTTTTAATGGTTGCCACTCCAATTCACGTATCATGTCTGTGGCACTGTCTCCCGTATTTCACCATAATGCAATACGAGGCGCCCTTCTTTGAACTTTTTCAATATCATCCGTCAGTCCCAGCTGATACGGATCACACACCGCACAGCAATAGTCCAGAATAGAGCGGACAAGCGTGGTGTAAGTAGTCTAGACCTGTTGCGCCTTCTAAGTGTCCTGCCAATGAATCGCAGTCTTTGGTTTGCTCTGCCCACCAACATTATCTATGTGATTGTTCCAACTGCCGATCGTTGTGGCCGAGCGGTTCTAGGTGCTTCAGTCCTGAACCGTGCTGCTGCTACGGCCGCAGGTTCGAACCCTGCCTCGGACATGGATGTGTGTGATATCTTTAGGTTAGTTAGGTTTAAGTAGTTCTAAATCTAGGGGACTGCTGACCTCAGATGTTAAGTTCCATACTGCTCAGAGCCATTTGAACCATTTTTCGTTCCAACTTAGGTTATTTGTAATTGTAATCCCAAAGTATTTAGTTGATTTGTGTGACTTATCGCGTAATCGAAATTTACCGGATTTCTGTTAGTACTCATGTGAATAACTTCACACTTTTCTTTATTCGGGGTGAATTGCCACTTTTAGCACTACACAGATATCTTATCTAAATCATTTTGGAATTTATTTTGGTCATCTGATGACTTTACAAGACGATAAATTGCGTCGTCATCTGCAAATAATCTAAGAGGGCTACTCAGATTGTCCCCTATGTCGTTAATACAGATCAGGAACAATAGAGGGACTATAACACTTCCTTGGGGGACGCCGGATATTACTTCTGTTTCACTCGCTGACTTTCCGTCTATTACTACTAATTGTGACCTTTCTGACAGGAAATCACGAGTCCAGTCGCACAATTGAGGCAATATTCAATCGGCACGCAGTTTGATTAGAAGACGCGTATGAGGAACGGTCGAAAGCCTTACGGAAATTTAAAAATTTGGAATCGATTTGACGTCCCCTGTCGATAGCACTCATTACTTTATGAGTATAAAGAGCTATTTGTGATTCACAATAACTATCTTTTCTGAATCCATGCTGACTATGTGTGAATAAATCGTTTCCTTAGAGGTACTTCATAATGTTCGAATACAGTATATGTTCCCAAACCCTACTGTAAATCGACGTTAGTGATATGAGCCTGTAATTCAGCGGATTACTGCTATTTCCCTTTTTGGGTATTGGTGTGACTTGAGCAACTGCCCAGTCTTTAGGTACGGAACTTTCTGTGAGCGAGCGGTTGTGTATCATCGCTAAATATGGAGCTATTGCATTTGCATACTTTCAAAGGAACCTGACTGGTATACCATCTGGACCGGAAGCCTTGCCCTGACACAAAGAGGACCGTCGTAACTGATCCATCGCGCAAAAATCATTAAATAATTAGGAACAGGAATTGTCTGTTTAAGGAGAAGGAAACTATAAATCCAGATTATGCCCAAATATTTAATACCTATCATGATCTCACAAAGGGGATAATAATTCTACAAGTGGCTTACATATCAAAAAGAACATCGGAGTATTAACAAAAATCTTTAAGTAAGCTCTTAAGATAGTATAGACTGTTGGTTTGTGGGTGGAAGCAAAAAATTTGGAAGTCATCACTTAAAATGATACCAGCCAAATCTTACGTGGCCCGGCGGACCAAAAACAACTGCATTGATCATACTGCATTAAAAGAAATCTTAAATATAAGTGACTGAGTTTCACACGGTCTACCAGTGAACAATTTATATTTTAATTTTTTGTAGCGAAAATAATATTAATGTGCTTATATTTAAGTAATTAAGGTTTCCTAGTTCACTACAGAAACCTTGGCATTAGAAACACGTAAATCCTGGTCCCCTCTTTGTAATGCCGCTTTTCCTCTCTCCACTCATTTTAGACAGCACAAGAAAAGGTGATATTAGACCAAAGGGGAAGCAGGGCGAAGAAAAACTTCAATTACAGTAGCGTGGACTAAAACAATTTTCAGACATCTTTCCACAAATAAATTCTGGTTGTTTGCAACGCTAACATTTCATAAAAGAAACAGAAGTTATTCTACTTTTATAGAAGCTCAGATCATAATATTAACTATGGACAGATACATCAGTGACTACTCCACTTGTACTTCGTACAAAAATAACGCAGAGAATATAAAAAAGCCACACATGCTCGCAAAAAGTAAAAAGAAAAAAACTACATTAAATGTTAATGCACGTTCCACTTCAAAGCTGAAGCTAGAGTGCCTTTGAGACAATTCCTTCCCTAGTGATAAATATTCCGTATTCCCTTTCATCACAACTTCATTTGCATCACTCATCTTTGCGCGCCACCCTCACATGCCAGATGACATGTCGGGCGCAGAATAAAGGCCAGTCACGCATTGTGCGTCAGGGCTCGCAATCGCTAGGCGAATGTACACTCCCACTTTGTTGCTCTGCAACTGTGTGTATGCATTCAGTACTTACCCTTCTTGAGCGCGATTAGGTAAGGTACTGACGTTTAGGCAGCTACCTTAGTGTCCGCAGATTTAAACTACAGCAAACGAAGATACCGAGTGCACTGCATGTCACTGTTACTTCATTCATCATGCCATCTTTGTCGTTATACAGACATGAGTTCTATGGCGCCATTTTCAGATGTCAATGCGATCAGGGGCGGTGGTCGGTATACGTAGTGGTACAGGATCTTATAACAGTACCTCCAACAGTTAATTAGTTCAAAAATTATCACGTCGCGCACTCAAAGTATGATCTTTTTATTGGGCAACTAAAAGGTCTTTAATGCGGCAGGTATTGCTACATCAATCATCAATTTATTACAGTCACTGCAGAAAATTAACAACAATACCACTTATCTTGTATTTGCAATCCGACGACGATCTCGCTCTGGCTTTGGCTCGTAATTAAAAATGTTGTCTCTGGGTAGCGTGACTGTCGCTGTTGGTGCGAGAGGCACTCAGATGTTAATGACGCCGACTTGAAGAACTTACGAAGACAATCTTTCAGGATTAATTTGATGATTTATGTTTTTCATTGCAATGTGCTTCATACTTTTTTAAACAATGGTCACTTGAAAATAATTCTTGACACTCACTTTTCACAAAAATTCACATTTATTAAACTTTTTATACTTTCGGATGTTCAAAACATTACTTCATTATACAATTTGGCAGCCGTTACTGTTCCTCATAAAACTCACAACATTTTTCATTGTCCACAACTCAGACTGATCTTTTCATTTGCAACACAAAGTCACGACTTTTCGTATTCAACACAAAAACTAGACTACTCTGTACGCTTCCGCGCCAGAAGTCACAAACCAGCATCAAAGATAACGATAAGTACAAAGATATTCACAATACATATTATATGGACTTCAACATCTCAAAATATCCTCGTACATACATATAAAAATGAAACCAAATTTGAATAGAGTGAAAAATATGAGACAATACGTAGAAAAAAATTTTCGTTAATCTACGGTATCAAAAAATAGGGTTGGCGGGTGGTAATGGTTTCGTAAATAAAGAACCATTACAACCTGTAGTTTTAAGTTAACCTGGTGAGAACTATCCGCTATGATGTCGAAACGTAGAAGTCTTTCGGAATTAGATGCGAACACAGTACCTGCAAGCCTGTATTTCGTTTCACCATTTCGGAACAACACGTTTCTGGAGAGCTCCAGACCTACTAAAGTGACTGCCTTGTATTGCCTTAATAATCTCAAATTTTTACAACCTAGTGATTTTCATATGTTGCCGAGGACAGTGAGCCCACAGCACTACCACCCTCAACACACAACCCCCCCCCCACCTCCCCCACCAATTACCGTGTTCCAATGTGAACGTCAACCATATAGAAATGTCAAAATGTCACGTTTGGTTCTCTGCGTTTCCTGCACTAACACTAACAAGAAGAAGGGACAGAGAGATAGGAAACGTTAGCTCAGGGAATTACCCCCTGTGGTGTTGGAGTCGTTGAGGTTGAAATCTGTAGAGGAAGAGAGAGATCGTAAAGCAAATAATTGACGACTTAGGATGTAAGTGGTACTGTGGTACTGTGAGATGAAGTGATTAGAGCAACAGAGGAATTCATGGCGGGCTGCATTAAACCTGTCAAAAAGTTTCATTGTAAATAGCTGCTTAATCTTTGACAGGTGTGTGGTTATTCTCGGCTCCTACATTGCCTCTGCTAACAGTTGCCGAATCAGATCGAAAAAACTTCCACTGTCGGCATGAGAATGCCCATCGAATGTCCGTCTCGCAAAGAACGGCACCGCGAACGATACGGTACCCTGACAGTCGTAAGACCCCGACTCGTGGGTGCAGTAATTTGCTGATGGCAGCAAGTGCTTACGGAAAGCCTGTCTGCGCCGTCTCTCATCGCGGCGATTCATTTCCTCATCGGCGCGGCGTGAACCACACCGCGTGCTCAAAGAAGCCACCAGCTCGGCACGTGGACAGCGTGAAAGCAGCTCGTAGTAAAAGCAGCAGTTGACGCGGCGAGGGGGAAGGGAGAGGGGTGGCCTTTGAGCGGCCGCTCCGCTGAGCGGACAATTAGTGGCTCCGCTACCTGCCGCGGCCCGTGGCTGCTCTTCCGCACCGACGGCCGCGGGGCCGTGAGGTCGTGACGTAACGCAGCGCCCGCCTAGCTCCTGTGTGCGGCCACGCACGGCCCTCTCAGCGCGTTTGCTTTGGCGTCCGATCTGCCGGCGCAGCCGCGCCCCGACGTTTCCCACCTCCTCCCCGCTCGTCGCACTAAACGTGTTTGCCGGCCGGTGTGGCCGAGCGGTTCCAGGCACTTCGGTCTGGAACCGCGCGACCGCTACGGTCGCAAGTTCGAATCCTGCCTCGGGCGTGGATGTGTGTGATGTCTTTAGGTTAGTTAGGTTTAAGTAGTTCTAAGTTCTAGGGGACTGATGACCTCAGATGTTAAGTCCCATTGTGCTCAGAGCCATTTTTTGAACTAAACGTGTTTACGTCTGCTACCACCGGGAGTTATTGCTCTTTCACCCTCAGATCTGGTATTTGGTATTCTACGAAAGTGGCAGAGAACGCTTGTAGACAGTGGCAGAGGTTGGCAGCAAAAGAGCAATGCATCTTCCATGCAGCGGAAGAGATCCCGTCTTTCCTTGGTCAGAGTGTATTGACCAGAACTTGATACGCGTTTTGCGTTAGTCGTGAAGATACCACACAAACGCAATTTTGTCATATGTTGACATGTTCGAGGCCGTGGCTGTTGTTTGAAGACAAATGTTGATGTTGTTAGGACAGCAAACAGCCACAAATTTAATTTCAGTTCGTTTATTCAAAAGGTACCGTTACCGGTTTCGAATCGTTGTCATTCATCCTCAGACGGTTTACACGCTTTCTTTATGACATGTGGTGTGTTTTTTACAGATTAACTGCCCTAACATATAAATAATACATAATTATAAACACGCCACACACAGATGGTTGCGTTACAGATTTTCGTTGCATGTGACTTACGTGAAACGTCGGTATCGAGTGTTTGTTTTCATAACATTCGTCCAACAGATGTAAATGAATTCCCACTGCATTCCTATTGTTGCACGCGTTAATTGTTCTCACTGAACGCTTTAGATTTGTCACTGAGAAGATCTGTACCATGCACCACATGTTTTGATACATACAAAGAGCTTACAAACATATGAGTATCACAGATGCTATGATACATCGTAACATTTGACGATGATGTCCTATGTTTGGAAAGGATCATATATTCATTTACGCAACTGTAATCCCTTTTACACTAGTACAGAAACATTCAATTTTTGAGTTGATATTGTTAAATTAATTATAGGTAAAATAGTATGTTATTTACTTACATTTAGCATCATGAGAATTATAGTAACATATAAATTTGCTACTTCATCTGCAGACAGCTGTACTAATATTATTTGCTTTGGAGGCTGGAAAGTAATTTTTGGAAATTTTTCAGGTAAGGGGTGTTAGCTAACTCTGCTTGTTCGTTAAGGATATAGTCTCGGGTGCTGTTTTTGTGTGTTTGTGTGTATTTCTAATTCTTCTAATATATTCATAGTGACTCCTTTTTCTGCTAGATGCAAAATTTTTAAGTTGTCCTCAATGTTTCCCACTGAATGGTTTTCTTCAGCAATATGGGCTGCAAATGCTGATTTGTTCAAGTTACCAAGTCTTAAAGCATCAATATCTTCTTTCTATCTAATTTCAAAACTTCTGCCTGTCTGTCCAATGTAGAATTTTTCGCATGTATCACATTTGAGTTTGTATATTCCTGATTTACGGTAGGTACACTTGGAGGTATTTACATCGTGGATTACTTTTTGTTATAATTTATTATTTGTGGAAAAGCTGATTGTGATATTTTTCTTCTTTTTAAATAAGTTTGCTATTTGGTATGAAAGTGGGCCTATGTATGGGAATGCAGTGTGAATGCATTTACATCTGTTGGACGAATGTTATGAAAACAAACACTCGAAACCGACGTTTCACGTAAGTCACATGCAACAAAAATCTGTAACGCAACCATCTGTGTGTGGCGTGTTTATAATTATGTATTATTTATATGTTAGGACAGTTAATCTGTAAAAAACACACCACATGTCATGAAGAAAGCGTGTAAACCGTCTGAGGATGAATGACACAGATTCGAAACCGGTAATGGTACCTTTTGAATAAAGGAACTGAAAGTAAATTTGTGGCTGGTTGCTGTCCTAACACCATCAACATTTGTCTACGACACAAATGTTTATCGGTATTTTAATTACCTTTATACTATCGACAGGGGATGTCAAATCGATTCCATATTTTTCGATTTCCAGAAGGCTTTCGACACCATTCCTCACAAGCGTCGCTTAACCAAACAGCGTGCCTACGGAGTATCGCCTCAGTTGTGCGACTGGATTCGTGATTGCATGTCAGAAAGGTCACAGTTAGTAGTAATAGACGGAAAGTCATCGAGTAACACAGAAGCAATATCAGGCGTTCCCCAAGGAAGTGTTATATGTCCTCTATTGTTCCTGATCTATATAAACGACATAGGAGACGATCTGAGTATCCATCTTAGATTTTTTGCAGATGATGCTGTCATTTACCGTCTTGTAAAGTCATCAGTTCACCAAAACAAATTGCAAAGTGATTTAGATATCAGTGTGGTGCGAAAAGTGACAATTGACCCTGAATAAAGAACAGTGTGAAGTTATTCACATGAGTACTAAAAGAAATCAGCTAAATTTCGAATACGCGGTAAGCCACACAAATCTGAAAGCTGTAAATTCAGCTAAATACTAAGGGATTACAATTACAAAGAACCTAAATTGGAACGATCACGCAGATAATACTGTGGGTAGAGCAAACCGAAGACTGCGATTCATTGGCAGAACACTTAGAATGTGCAACAGGTCTACTAAAGAGACTGCTTACACCACGCTTGTCCGCCCTATTGTGGAGTATTGTTGTGCGGTGTGGGATCCGCATCAGGTGGGACTGACGGATGACATCGAAAAAGTACAGAGAAGGGCAGGTCGCTTTGTATTATCGCGAAATAGAGGAAATAGTGCCACAGACATGATACGTGAATTGGAGTGACAATCATTAAAACAAATGCATTTTTCGTTGCGACGGGATCTTCTCGTGAAGTCTCAATCACCAGTTTTCTGCTCCGATTGCGAAAACATTCTGTTCGCAGCCACCTACATAGGGAGAAATGTTCATCACGATAATAAGAGAAACCAGGGCTCGCGAGGAAAAATGTAAGTGCTCGTTTTTCCCGCGTGCCGTTCGTGAGTGGAACGGTCGAGAGACAGCTTGAAGGTGGTTCATTGTACCCTCTGCCAGGCACTCTATTGTGAATAGCAGATTAGTCACGTAGATGTAGATGTACAAGGTACTGAGCAACGCTAAAAATTATAATGCAATGAAATCAATAGACACTGGGCAGCACCACTAACGAAAGAGTTCTCATTTTTTGTTCCGCCTAGAGTTCTCTTCATTTGTTTCGCACGAATACGGAACAAGTTAATGGTGATGTACCGGTAGTCAGGAATGGCACAAAATAGACTGAGGCGCTGCTGGTGACACTAGGCATTCTATCTCTAGAGCTAGGAGTAAGAAAGACAGCTGCACAATACTGGCTCAAGACAGACGAATGTGAAATGGTAAACAGCCATATCGAATAAGGAAATAAAGGCATGCTCGATAGACAATGGCAAGAAATCAGGGACCGGGCAGGAACAATGACAACACATTAGGTCCTTCACAATATAAAAGAAAGGTCAAGACCGCCATAGTTTTTTCTGACCAAGGAAGCTACACACTACCTGTCGGGTTACTGAAATTACGACAACGCACCACAGACATTTGTGAATGTGGAGCCTTCGGCACCCCAGACCACATCATCTGGGAATATGTTATAGTCCAGGACAGGAACGTCTTGGCTAATACAATAATCTATAACAAAATAAGGAATGAGAAACTGTGGCATAAGCTGAACTCGATGACAGCTAAAATACCAGCTTACAAACTGCAAGCCTACATTCTTGAGAGACAAGAAATAAGAGGCCATCATGCCAAGGAGACGCACCACGACAGAACGTCCCACCTGCAAAAACGTTGCGCAAGCAGTGAGCGGATGAGATTCGAGCAGAACCAGGAAGGATTTCCTGAGAGCCTGATAGCCATCTCCCAATCTGTACACCTTGGATGGCACAGCAGCACAGTCCCTTTGAATCCTGACTTGTACCTCAGCACGATGGGGGTTAACCATCCAGACAAATGAGACATCCAGCTTGTTTATGACTCCAAGTATAGTTCTATAGTGTTGCATGTTAATGCAGTTCAGAATTAGAAGTTACAAGATTTGTGATCGAGCAATGCAGAGCAGTGTAGCACACCAATAGCACGTGCCAAGTGTACTCCAGCTGAACATACATCTGTGCACCAGATGACCAAATGGAGAACGAAGGTTTTGTTCTTTTTAAAAATTGGTATTTTTTCTTTTATATGCATTGGATGCAGATTTTTTCCTTAAACAGCATAATGCTTAGTTATAATAACACATTTCCAAATTATGTTAAAATGTTGAGTGCTATACTCGTGCCAGTTCACGTGAAACATTTGATCTGTTCTTGTACCTAGATATCGGACTTAAAGATAATAGAAAATCAATCTTTCTAAATAAAATTACCCCATATGTTATTACTGCCGAGAACGTATCACCGCGACTGGTTGTGATAGTTATACAGCATGTTAAAAAAGTCACAAATTCCTATAGGAGGAGTTCCCATAATGACGTTTCCAGAAACGAATACCTTTTGAGATATGGACCAATCTGTCCTCTCATTTCCACATGTCTGCTACGTAGAAGCAGACACTGTAGACGCCACAGGTTAACACACTTCTTGACGCATCCTTCAGCTTTTCTTCGCATTGAATCAACACTCTTTCAGATACACCTGGCATGAGCGTGTGCGTGCTATTCTGTCATTCTGCGCAACGGATTAATCTGAGATGTACCCTTTACTCTGTGGCTCCTGCAAGATGCAATTTCCACCCCCACACTACTACAGAAGTCAGACAGACGCTCCTAACGTTCTAAAGAGAAATGCCTGAAAAACTTTCAGCAATAAATATCTTCTGGAGTCGTCCGCTGTAAGGAAATGACACAAAAATTCACAAAATTTCTTACGTAACTAGAGGAATACTTGGTTAGTGGAGTAGTGCTAGTTAGTGAAAGAAAAACATGAAACTAAGTTATGAACTGAACAAGTTATTTCCAGGTTCTTTTTGCAATGTGAAGTTACCTCTTAAGGATAGGATTCGCTAATGAAATTTCTATACAAAAATTAAGATTGTTATTGACTTAGCAGAATAGCTGAGAGCCGCGCCTACTCGAATAATTATCCGTTAGAATGTTGCTAGGTACGGTCGAGGCTGTCGCGTGTGAAATGCAGTGAAGTGTACTGTTGTAGAGGAAATATGGGGCTCGCAAGAGCTGTAGCGCACAACACCGCAAGCAGCGATGACTGCTGTCTGCGCCGCTCGCTGCTGACAAATAAGATAACTCTCGTTCTATCTGGATTGACCTTCGCCAATCAAACTCTCCCTATGCCTTGATGAAGTCAAGGACTCCTATTCGCCCCCAGTCTAACTATTGGCGTGGTACACGGGTCAGATAACCAGTCCACCGTGATGCCACTCAAAAATTCACTCGCAGGCGTTTAACTATAACTCTGTCCGTTCACACAGCACAATAAGTGTGGCGGCCAACACAGTGAATAATGCTTAATCGCAAGGACTCAATATAGAGTCGCACTCCGATTCGCTCTCGACAGAGGTGCTCTCCAAGTGAAGTACTGAGGAGAGACTTGTTCCTCACTCTTTGAGTACACGTTGAAAGATTGTAACTCTAATTTGTTTTGCTGAATAGCGTAAGATTGTGACTTGAATTTGGTATGCTGAAATCGGGTGCTAATTAGACCATGAAAGCGGTTTAAAACTGTGAGCTGTCTGGGGAGAAGTTAACCGTGCGTTTACTTGGCCACTGTTTCACGACTGGGTAACTAGTCTAGGTTTACCACATTACCAATCAGACTATCATTGATTATAATCTTTTACAGTCATACAACAACCGGTAATATATCTATATAAAAGGAGAATTTAAATAAAAAGAAAGAAATCAGTTTATATTTGCAAATTTATTTTAAAGATTGTTCATTGAAATTTCAGCATATTATACGTGAGTTATAACTGAGCTGGTGCCTTATTTACGATTGTGAGACTGTGAGATTGGAATATTACGGAACACATAAAATATGGAGTCAAGATTGGGAGACTGGATACAACACTGCATTCATAAAACAACACACAAAGAACATTGAAACGCATGCAAGAGAAAGTTAATCACTACAAACAGATTCAAATTTTTACCCAAAGAATTTCCGTTCGAAGCACAATCCTGTCCGTCATGTAATTACCACACACTGGTATACTAAATTCACATTAAATCTTTGTGAAATCTTCCCAAGAAGAATAGCTGATGGCTACTTTGGTGATTACACCACATGCTCCACGTGGTCAACTTGATTTACAGAAAGCGTATAACTCCGCAATAATTTAGATAATAAAAATAAATTAGATCAAAAAGCAAATTACAAAACAAGAACCTCGAACTGGTTACTAACGTCTTTCTATTAACCTGATGGGTCAAACAGTTATATAAGCACGTGGTACTGGTCTCACAAAGTACACGCCACGTGGGTTGAACACAAAGAAAAGTTGGTATATTCAAAATCTTTTCAAGACGATACGTTATAATCACACAAGCATTTGCATTTAAGATTGATCTTACTTAGAGTTACTGACCAACACGTGGTTCCACTTTACTCACAAAGTAGTAACAAAGCAACTACCGCAAATTAATCTGAACTGGACACGAGAATTACACTCCGCTGCAATTAAAGATAACCTTAGCTATTTTAAAGCTAACCCGAAATAAAATGATTAAATTCTCAGTTAACCTGAACTTAACAAATCCATTGTCCTATGGACTTAACAGACACGCGCTTGGCCGGAGATCTTACCACTTCAGACGCTCGCACCGCCAGACTGCAACTGCTGGACTGCCCTGCGCTACTACTGGACTCCAACTGCCTACTACCACTGAACTACCCAGCGTGCTCCTGAGAGTCGCTCACAAAGACAAACGGAAGGCGCCAGAGGGGCAGCTTCCTATACCAACATGACAGGGGACGGACCGGACCATACTAAGAATGGAAACCTCTCTGCTTTTAGGAACCGTAGCTACCTGTTTCAACGTTGGTCCTACTGTTCTCTAGCAGACAGCCTTGTCTGCTACCCTCAAGCATGCAGCTACAAACACATTTGATCATTCATCCTCTCACACAGAAGGGAAGGGGGATGACAGTATCTTATCATACACAGTATATAAAAGAAAGCGGATGTAGGTTCCGTATGAGACTGTGTGACATGAATTACATATAAGAATTACATATAAACTGTGCTTTAAAGTGTAGTAGTGTGAGAGATCGTTCTTGTTTACGTGTAAAAGTAACACGTTCCACTACTCAGTCTCCTCCCAGATAGTCAGAAACGCCACAGTAAATTTAGAAGAGGAATTTATTCCTTAAAAGACAACAAATTTGAGAAATTAAACATGAAAGGAATCCAACAGAGACCTTTCATAACCCCAACGCTCCGGGAAAAGACTGTGCAGGGAATTTTCTGGCCATGCTAGGACATTCCCAAGCAGGCTTCTCACACCCTACTTAAACCAAAAGTGTAAAGAAAAAAGGCAAAAGGTCACCAGCTACTTGCTAAAACACAATAATTTCAAACATCTTTACAATCTACCAATTTCAAAGAGAGAAAAATAAAAACACACAATCTGTGACACCTATTTAAAAGATCATGTAGACCTAAATCGGTCAGCAAGTAAAAACAATGGTTCCTGTGTCATTGATATGAAAACAATTTCTGGTTGTTACCCTTATGGAGTTCACCAGTATTTGCTCATTGCAAGAGCCAACTGATCACAGGCAAATTTATGACTGTTTATTAACAGGCAAAATTTATGAAAATAGCAAAGGTGCCACAGCAATTAAAAAAAGAACATCAAATAACATCAGTATCATAAAGTAGAACATTACAATGCACAATTCGCAGAAGCAAAAAATCGACAAAAAAAAACATGTTTTACTAAGTGGTTATCGCAAAAAAATTCTATATCTTATAAAACTAATAATCTGTAGAATTAACCTAACTATGTGGCACTAATTTAATCACTCTACAATATTTCAGTTAGTTAGCAAACAAAGAGCACTGTGTCATTATACTGAAAGTACAATAATTGTGTGATTGTTACCCTTAAGGGGTTCCTCACAATAAATATGCCCCATGCAAAGGCTAATCGATCACAGTCCAATGAGAATGAATAGCTATCTGACTCATAAAGGAAGCAGTGCCACAGCAATGAATTTTCTAAACAAAATATCACAGATCCAATACCTAACACAAGAACAAACATTGATCAATAAAACAGTACAATAGTCAACATCTAAAACAAAACACCAATAAATAAAACACCTGCAAAATACAACAGTCAAAGTTTTTAAAAAAATATAGAACACCTGCAAAATACAAGAGTCAAAGTTTAATAAAGACCAATAAATCGAGTCCCTGCAAAACACACGAGTCAAAGTTTCTGTGACAGAAACACACGTATATGCATTGAACTAAGAACCGTATAATCACTGTTCACTGATACACTCACTAGTTCCACTGTTCCGTGGCACAATATAAGGGGAGGGGGAGGGGGTTGGTCGCCGCAGCTGTCAGTAGGGATTTTTGTCCATCTGTTGCGTGCGATCCCGCCGTCTCTGCCCTCTCATGAAGTTTCTCTTGTGTCACGTACATCTCGATTTTGTTCCATGTTTGTATTGTCAAATTCGTGCAGTATCCTCGATTGACATGCCAGGTTGATATTCCTGGGCAAGGATGACACTTCAATGGCTCTTCTTCGTGTCACCCTTAGCGACCAGAGAACATCTAACCATGAATTACTGTCGCTTGACAGTAGGCATCCGTCAGGAAATGTCGATAGGCGTCGTTGACGTCTGCAAGTTTCTTTGGACAGTACCTGTCAAAAGGTTCCACGCCCCTTGTGTTGTTTCTCCGCGGCCGTCTCGTCACGGTCGCGTGCGTTGCCAGGAGATGGATTTCCGCGCGGTGGACCGCTCGCCGATCTCAGGTCATTCCCTTCAGCTAGGGTCGCGCGGGCGGCCGCCCATTAGCTGCAGGTATACGGGAAAGTGTTTGCGGCGTAGGGTCTTTTGTTGTCGGCCGCGCTCCCGAAGTGGCCTGGCTGACAGCGTCTCCCGCTGGGAAACCCGCCAGTTTACAACTAGTCCGGCTGCTCCCGCTGTCTCTTAAGAGTTTTGCCGGTTCGCTTTCACGTTCTCAACTGCATTCACAGAAATTTTTTTATCATCCTTATGTGATTACACAATGTCATACATAATACCACTTAGTATTGTCTTTCACAATTTTTAAGAACAAAGTGAGATGAATCGACAATATAAAATTAAAAGTTAAATGACTTGACAATATAAAAAGATAAAAGTGAAATGACTTGACAATGTAAAAAAATTAAAATTAAATGAACTGACAATATCATATTTAAATCCACATCACTAATGTGGTTCACTTACGTTTTAATAAATCAAATGCTACTAATTAATTCACTAAAATGAATAGGGTTATGTCTTGCGCAAGTATAGGTTAGGAGAGCATGGGGTTCACATGTTATTTACACACACACATGCACACCTGTTGTCTATTCTACAAACTAACTACCCGTAAACATGCATTACTCTAAATTCTACTTCTATCCACTACTAATTAATCCAACAAGCTACTTCAATGCTACTTCCAACACCGTGTATACACCACTACAGCAATGTTCTAATTTGTCCTCTTCTTTACGCTCGCTGCCTACGTCTTGTCACATGATAAATATGGAGAAACTTTCCTTAAACATACACAGTAAAAAGAACAATGGTTATTTACACGCAAAAACATTTATATCAGTTCACCCACCTGAAAAGAGACTCGCAATTATACATTTATCATACTCATATATTCACACATCAAACAGTAAGAAAATTTCCTCTAAAAATTACATTATCACAAGAATTAATCACACAGATGGCTCTGAGAAGGTTAAATTATTTGCATTATACAGGTTATACTACTTTTTCTTACCCATTTTGCTTCGATTTCGTTCCTTCTTTACGTTACCTTTCGCCTTCAAATCAGTTATTTCGCCTGTGGTGGTTATTCTGGATTCATTTCTCATGAATGGCAAAATTGTGGTCACCTCTATTCTGTAAAACAGTATCATCTTAACATTGAACTTACAACAGACACAAAAGATCCGAATCCTCCTGTAGTTTAAATGACAAATGTTTTGCTTCATCCTTATTACCTTAAACCAAGCTTTCCTTCGTTCCCATAATCAAAATTATTTAATCATCCTCTACCTTCAAGAGGGAAACTTCCTCAGTACAAACCATATAAGCTGCAGTGCATCCCGCACCAGCGAAAACAATAAGCTGCAATGCTCACAGCATCAGCAAAACACATAAACGTCGCTTTTCTAGGACAAGTATTAACGCAGAATAATTTTTCAGGCTTTGGCTCAACATCAATCAAGATTACAAAAAGGATCCATATTTCCGTTCCATTCTCCATTTGCTGAAAAAAAAAAAAAACTGCTCGTATTTGACTATCACAATAATATTTCAGGGCCACGTAAATTACACAAACCACAATTCTTCTTTCACCTTGAAGGGAATCAATCTACTTACGAAATCCACAGACATCACTTTACGTACTCAGCTATAAAGAACAAAAAAGACATATATCACCAATATTAACAAATCATCGTATATTGGGAAGCCAATGGTTAAACAATCGTATTATCACATCCTGTTTTCAAGATTCCAAACTTACTCATTCCTTTCTCAGAGTTCTCGTAACTTAAAATTTTCATACAGCACGCATACTATAGTAAGAGATCCTCATTTATACTGACAGATATAGAATAGTAATAGATAGATAGTAGCACTGAAAGCAGAAAATCGGAAACAAGGCTACTAACAGCTGGGGACCTGGGTTTGCCAGACCCATAATACCCACAGATCGGATATTCCCCTGAGTTCTTTTTTTTTTTTTTTAATTTCAGCAACGATCTTGCTTCTCTCAGGAGCAACTCTTTTCAATTGACACAAAAAAAAAGCATTTCACTTGTTCACAAGGAAACCTTTTATCTTTACGTTTGAATCAAACTAAATCCTAATTGCACAAGGAAAGAAAACAAATTAACAACATCACTTCAATCAATCACATAAAAATATCTTTATCATTATTTTTGCTAACATATTATTCAAAATTCATACGCCACAAATTTAAACTAATCAATTCATTCTCCTCTCTATAAATCCTATGTACTCATTTGCCATGTCGCTCATTTGTTCCGATTGGCGCCTTCTGGGCTGATCATTTGTCATTGCCGGTTTCGCTCATTCCCATTTGTTGGATTATGTCTGGGGTTGGCCGGCCGAATTTCGACATCATGTGGGGCTCCGCCTACAATTCTACTCCCACCGTGTTCATCGTAGTAACGATGCTGGTTGCCGTACCTGTTGCGTTCACGATCTTGTCCCCATCCTCTATCATTTCTGTTGCTCCATCTGTGTTCGCGACTGTTACCCCAGTTTCTATACGGCCTGTCTCGATTATTGTTTCGTTCGCGTCGCGACGACCAGTCACGCCGTTGATTAGTAATACGGCCACGACTGCGATCGCGCTGCTGAGCCCCGTAATAACTTTGTGCCTGATTAGGCGGGCATTCTGGTGTATTGTATTCCAACTCTTGGAGAAGCGTTTTAAACGTTTCCACGTCCTCTTTGCATCGTCCCGCAAGAATGACGTGCCGCAAGTGCATCGGCAATTTGGTGATGCATATCCTAATTAGTTCCGCAGGTCCGTATGGGTCGTATAAAAATTGATTTGCCTGCAGCATGTGGTCGAATAGGCGTGCAGGGCTGCCGAAACCAGACTGGTTCAAATTTGGCAGCATAATTATGCCATGTTTGACCCTATCTTGTGCCGCTTCCGACCAATAGGCGGAGAGAAAGGCTTGTCGAAACTCCCGAGTGGAGTTGCAGTGACGCGCTGCCGACCTCATACGACTCGCCGGTTCGCCTTCCAAATAGCCACACATATACTCTATTTTATGTGAACTTGCCCAGTCGGGAGGAAGACAGAACTCAAATTGCTCGAGCCATGCTCGTGGATGTATGCCTTTTTGAGAATTTCGGAATATCTCAAACTTTCTTACCGTAAGGAAATGTTTGAAATCAAATCCCCGCATTTCCTCCTGGCGAGGCCCTTGAATGTTTCTATTTGTTTCATGTCTACCCCTTAAATTACATTCTTCCCTGTCGTCACAATCTCCCTCGTGGCCGGAGTCCCTCTCTGCACTGTTCGTACGGCTATTTTTATTGCTATTGGCGAGTTCGGAATCACACGCCATGCGGTTTTCCAGATGCGCCACGCGTTCTTGTAAATCGCCTGTTACAGCTTTGTGCTGTCTGTTTACTTCAAACTGTCCCTTCTGGAATTTAAGAAGCGAACGCACTTCTTCGGTCTCTGCGGCCGCTACCTGTGTGATATTGTTCTCGCTTTCCGTCAGCTTCATCGTGCCTACAATGTCCGCTAATGCCGCGATCTTCTCATCTATTTGTCTCTTGTCCTCCGCCCCAGTCTGTTTCAATTGTTCGACCTGCTGTTCCAACGCGTGGATCGCTAAACTGTTGTCCGCTATTGTGTTGCTAACGACCGTGGGACAATGCGTTTCAGCCTTCTGGACCCTCGAGAGTATCTGCTGGCGATCTCTTTGGCATTGTTCTCTCAGCTCTTGGAAATTCCTAAGTATCCGTTCTTCGCTTTCTTTAGATTCGGCCTCGCCACTGCGCTTGCTCTGTTCTAACGCTTGCAGACGGTCATCGATCTGTTCAAATGTTCGGCCTAATTCTTTCATAATATCGCTTTTTATTTCACTTGCCAGATTGTTTATTCTTTGTGAGATATCATCGGACACTCTCTGCATCGACTTGTCGACTTTATTTGTCTGCTGGATTAGTTTTTCGTCTATTTGTTCGCCTAGCTCTCGGATCGATTTCTCAGATTTTTCTGATTTCTGCGTCATTTGTTCGCCTAGCTCGCGGATCGATTTCTCAGATTTTTCTGATTTCTGCGTCATTTGTTCGCCTAGCTCGCGGATCGATTTTTCGGATGATTCTTTTTGTTCTCGGAACAATTCTTTATTTTGTTGCAATAAGGCTTTCATGAATTCCGCCAAATCAATTTGGTTATTTGGAGGCGAATTAATTTCTGGCTCTGATGTGAGCCCGTTTGTGCTGTTTTGCATTTCGTCTGAAGTATTCCCCATTGCATTTTCGGAACCGCCCGACGCGTTAATATTGGAAATCAAATTATCCCCTTGGTCCATGTTGCTTAAGTTGTCGGACCGCTTACTTTTAGCTTGGTTACGTGTCAGCATTCGTGCAATTTACACCCAGTACGTAACACACTAATCACAATAAATGTGTCCCCCAAAAATTACGACAGTCACAAGAAAGATACCCAACCTAGTACGCAATTTTTCATACGCAACACAATTTTTTATCTTTGTTCGAAACCGTGGAATTTACAAGCGAAGAGAAAAAAAAACAACACACATATATAGAACAAACAAATATAGAAAACAAAACAAGACAAACAACACAACGCCGATCAACAACGCCGTGAATCTTTTGAACGTCTGCTCGGAAACAACGCAAAAGTTGTTTGAGCGCTGTAGGAAAAAAAATTAAGATTATAACACGCTCGCAATCTAACGTATCAGAGATTCCAGAGTCTAGCGGAATCACAGAACAGGGTCGCCATGTGAAAGATTGTAACTCTAATTTGTTTTGCTGAATAGCGTAAGATTGTGACTTGAATTTGGTATGCTGAAATCGGGTGCTAATTAGACCATGAAAGCGGTTTAAAACTGTGAGCTGTCTGGGGAGAAGTTAACCGTGCGTTTACTTGGCCACTGTTTCACGACTGGGTAACTAGTCTAGGTTTACCACATTACCAATCAGACTATCATTGATTATAATCTTTTACAGTCATACAACAACCGGTAATATATCTATATAAAAGGAGAATTTAAATAAAAAGAAAGAAATCAGTTTATATTTGCAAATTTATTTTAAAGATTGTTCATTGAAATTTCAGCATATTATACGTGAGTTATAACTGAGCTGGTGCCTTATTTACGATTGTGAGACTGTGAGATTGGAATATTACGGAACACATAAAATATGGAGTCAAGATTGGGAGACTGGATACAACACTGCATTCATAAAACAACACACAAAGAACATTGAAACGCATGCAAGAGAAAGTTAATCACTACAAACAGATTCAAATTTTTACCCAAAGAATTTCCGTTCGAAGCACAATCCTGTCCGTCATGTAATTACCTGGTTACACCACATGCTCCACGTGGTCAACTTGATTTACAGAAAGCGTATAACTCCGCAATAATTTAGATAATAAAAATAAATTAGATCAAAAAGCAAATTACAAAACAAGAACCTCGAACTGGTTACTAACGTCTTTCTATTAACCTGATGGGTCAAACAGTTATATAAGCACGTGGTACTGGTCTCACAAAGTACACGCCACGTGGGTTGAACACAAAGAAAAGTTGGTATATTCAAAATCTTTTCAAGACGATACGTTATAATCACACAAGCATTTGCATTTAAGATTGATCTTACTTAGAGTTACTGACCAACACGTGGTTCCACTTTACTCACAAAGTAGTAACAAAGCAACTACCGCAAATTAATCTGAACTGGACACGAGAATTACACTCCGCTGCAATTAAAGATAACCTTAGCTATTTTAAAGCTAACCCGAAATAAAATGATTAAATTCTCAGTTAACCTGAACTTAACAAATCCATTGTCCTATGGACTTAACAGACACGCGCTTGGCCGGAGATCTTACCACTTCAGACGCTCGCACCGCCAGACTGCAACTGCTGGACTGCCCTGCGCTACTACTGGACTCCAACTGCCTACTACCACTGAACTACCCAGCGTGCTCCTGAGAGTCGCTCACAAAGACAAACGGAAGGCGCCAGAGGGGCAGCTTCCTATACCAACATGACAGGGGACGGACCGGACCATACTAAGAATGGAAACCTCTCTGCTTTTAGGAACCGTAGCTACCTGTTTCAACGTTGGTCCTACTGTTCTCTAGCAGACAGCCTTGTCTGCTACCCTCAAGCATGCAGCTACAAACACATTTGATCATTCATCCTCTCACACAGAAGGGAAGGGGGATGACAGTATCTTATCATACACAGTATATAAAAGAAAGCGGATGTAGGTTCCGTATGAGACTGTGTGACATGAATTACATATAAGAATTACATATAAACTGTGCTTTAAAGTGTAGTAGTGTGAGAGATCGTTCTTGTTTACGTGTAAAAGTAACACGTTCCACTACTCAGTCTCCTCCCAGATAGTCAGAAACGCCACAGTAAATTTAGAAGAGGAATTTATTCCTTAAAAGACAACAAATTTGAGAAATTAAACATGAAAGGAATCCAACAGAGACCTTTCAACGTATGAGCGCACACGCTCTCGTTACGTGTTCTCGCTCCAAGAGCGACAGCGGAACCGCCCCTTTTCCACGCCAGACGTGAAGGGGTATATCTTTCGGTCTCTTCCATTTCTCCTTCATCTCAAAGCGTCAGGAATATTGCCTGCCAATCAGCTATGCTCTTCTAAAACTGGAGAATGACATTTAGTTTAATGCGACCAATCGGGAAATCTGTAGCATGAGAGTTTGGCGTTTGCTGTCTCCCTGTGAAAACCTCTGAAACTGCGTGCTATGTTTGTAAAGAATGTGTAGGCTGGGCGCTCCCACACAATGTAGCGGAATTTGCTTTTAAGCTGAACATGGGGTCGTTCTGCCTTTCACTCTGACAAACGCTATCTGCTCTACGGGCAGTCACCAGCCGATGTAGATAAGTTGACTCATCCTCTGAAGGGACTGGCCTCCTGGCGTGCGGTTTGCCTCTCCCGAACTAAAAGCCCCTGTGACTGTCGTGTCTTGAGTGTGTGTGTGTACGCCAGCCTCGAGTATTTCAATATCGGTGCGCACTTGCGATTTAAATGAATTCATACAACATTGACTTTATCTTATCGAGTTTGGGTTCGAATGAAGCGTCTTGATGTGCATAATATGATTGTGAGGGCGGAATATGTAAGCAATGAAGGTCAGGAGACCACAATGTCTTACACTGGGTCCAATTGCACTTTGTCATATGCATTGGTCGCGTGCTAACGTAATTTCTGCACCTGGGCTGAGCATACAACAACGCTTTTAAATATCCCATAGCCAGAACTCCAATGGATTTAGGCGCGGTAAACAGGGAGGCCATGCTTCAGCACGTCTTCGACCAATCCACCGCCCATGAAACGTTATTGTGGGCTAGTGTCGCACGACGCGTAGAAAATGAGCTGTTGCCCCTTTCCTAAACCTCAGTCGCTTTATTTCCGTAAAGGTAACGCTCTCGATCAGCACTGGTAGTTGAACGCGCAGAAGTAGGTTGATACATAATATGTGTTAATCTGTCCTTGCCCATACACCGACAGAAGCGATCTGACGTCTCACATCTTTGACTGCTCACACATGCATATTGTGATAATTTACTATGCCATCTGCCTTGACGGCCTGCACATTGAAAAGTATGCATTACTGGTCACAAGTAAAACGACCCATTATTCAACAGCTATTAGTTTCCGGACGCCCTGTAGAATTAAAAGAACTTTTCTTCCAGCTTAGAATTAGAACATTTGCTCTTCAGCTGCATAACTCAGAGTTCTGATCAACACTCACCTTGACTCTCCATGGGATATCCCTTGTCGCATTAGGCATCACGTGATCATCGGTTCGTACGTCATTCACCTTTGGCGCTACGTTAATCGCTACGAAGAATGTGTTATATGCTACTTAATACTGATACAACTCACCGTTTAGGATGAGAAAGCCGGCCGCGGTGGCCGAGCGGTTCTAGGCGCTACAGTCTGGAACCGCGAGACCGCTACGGTCGCAGGTTCGAATCCTGCCTCGGGCATGGATGTGTGTGGTGTTCTTAGGTTAGTTAGGTTCAAGTAGTTCTAAGTTCTAGGGGACTGATGACCTCAGCAGTTAAGTCCCATAGTGGTCAGAGCCATTTGAACCATTTAGGATGAGAAAACATGTATCACTGACTTCGACTGGGAAAATGAATAAAACTCTTTACAACGTGACGACTTATTTCACAAGATTACGACTGGTCCGCAAAAGAAATTTTACAGCACTGCACGACACAATGTCGTCTACTTACCACCATCTGTCTTGTTCGCAGATGCGCGCCCTCTTCTAACAAACACACATCATGTGATGTCAATATCGGTATCTGCAATCTCCTTTTGGGTTTCTTCAGCATAGCAGGAGACCTGTTCTTTTCTCCCAATCTACCCAGAAGCTATTTCCTTATAAGACGACGGAGTTCGCCTGTCAGAATTCACCAATGAGTGGAAACTAGACATGACGTTTACTTACAAGGCAAGTGTGTGAATACGTGCCCAATCCGCTGTCCATAACACTGTCTCTTAGAGAATCTCTCCTGAGACAGCTTCTTTGCTTTAGTCGACCTTTTGGTTTAATTAACCACGGATGTTACTCTATGCTAGATAAGAAGGATGAATCATACCGCAGCAAAATATAACACTTAGCTAGCACAGGTATGCTGGGGAGAACAGTAGTCATCAGCAATTAAAATTCTAGAGCAGCCAAATGTCGCATGTAACTTTTCTTTATTTTGAATGTTTCGTTCTAGCAATCGAGCATCTTCATAAACCACGTAGCCGAGAGCCACATATTACAAATAGCGTCGCAGTCATACATAGCCCTCGGCTACGTTATTACTGAAGGTGGTCGCTCTGGTCGAGTGAAATATATCAAAGGGAAGTTACATGCAACTTGTATTTGCTCTTGAATTTTAAAATGGTTGCCGCTATTAAATACTCGAAAACTTTCTAGACAAAATTATTATTTTTTTTCGATTAGCAACAAATTATATGTCATTATTAGTGATCACTGAATTCTACACAGTTACGTTTTCGCAGAAATTACACACATTAACATGAGAGACCTTACGAAACATAGATGTCCATTTGGTTATTATGTCCTGACTTACACAATAACAGTGACAAACGTTTAAAAGTGTATTGATTATTTTACATAAATATGACGAAGTTTTGAAAGTACGTCACGTAGGCACCGTAACATGTTTAGATAATGCGCTCAGTCTTTCGGACCAGCACCCTTTGGCTTTGTTGGAGTCTTGTGCCCCCTGCCCCACACCACCGGACTTTATACGAGTTATACATATTCGCAAGATTCTCACTGTAGTTCAAAATTTTTAATAATATTCACTTCAAATATTTCTCTTTCACTAAACTGACGGTTTGTATGCTTTAATGACACTGAAGGTCCAGTGCTACACTTCTATATAACGAAAATTTAAGACACTGTTCATCAAAACCTATTTCTGAAAAATTCACCTGGCCACAGTCCACAAACTTGTGAGCATATTAAAATGAAAAGCTATGATTCAAAAAATTTTGTACTTAATTAGGACTTATGAACAAATAGTTGCGTGATTCAGAAAACCCGTTAAACCGATATTACAGGTGTTATGTTAAGACCAATTCTTAGACACAAAAAAACTACAGGATGATTCAGTTGTACTTACCGATAGGTTTCATGCACCGCGCAACGCCTTTTAAAACCATAGGCAAGATTGTCATACTCTCTCGCTCTCCACACAGAAACTACTAGTTCTACAAAAAAAAAAAAAAATGAACAGGACATTTTTAAAGGAAATTTGACCAGTTTCGTACTGGGATAGCTTTCCACTGAAGGCCATGGTTTTCTAGGTGTTCAAGAAAAATATGTTTAAAGGTCACTTTTGTATAGGGTTCTTGATAAATTCGAAAATCACGGCTTCTAGCGAAAATGTATCCCAGCACAAAATTTATTTAAATTTCTAAGAAAAGCCATGTTCATTTTTTCTTTGGGACTAGTAGTTTTGTTCGGAGATCGAGAAAAAAAGAAAAATCTCACATGTGGTATTTGAAGGTGTTAAACAACATTAAACACGTGGATTAATCGGGTCTACTGCTGAATGTTTGTGTCGCTCTGGCACAATATTTCGGCCACGTAACTTGTTGCCTTCTTCAGGTGCTACCTGAGACTGCTGTATTGGAGGATCTTGTCCAGTATTTATGCCCAAGGGCGCTGGGTGCTCTCTTTGCCGTCCGCGCCCGCCTGGCGCTGTTTGTAATGTGTTGTCTCTTCCCCGGTGCTCCCTCGGACGTCCGCGCCCGACTTGGTCTGCATCTGTGGCAGCTCTCTGAGGCCTGTCCTTTGTTGGGCGCTCCATTCGCGGTCCGCGCCCGCCCGGCGCTGATCCTGCGGTGTTGGCACTTCCCTGGTGCTCCGACGGTCCTCCGTGCTCGGCTCGTCCACCATCTGCGGTCGTGGTGGCTGTCAGAGGCCTGTCCTGCGTCGGGAGTTGCGTTAGCGGTCCGCACCCGCCTGGCGCTACTTGTGCAGTGTTACTACTTCTTGAGCAGTTTGTTGGTTCATTTCGTTGAGCCCTGATAAGCTCCAGAGCCGGACTCCACGCCGAGCTGAGCTGGTAACCGCTGTCTAGGTTTATTAGGTTGTCTGTGACCTCGATCTCGATGGCCTCCTTTATGACACTGTCCCAAAATCTTGGCGTCTGTGTCACAATTTTGGTGTTGTTATAGTCCATTGAGTGGCCGAGCTCCAAACAGTACTCCGCTATGGCAGATTTTCTTGCCTGTCCGAGTCTGGTGTGCCTCTGGTGTTCTTTGCACCTGACGTCCACCGTCCTGGTTGTCTGACCAATGTATGACTTTCCACACTGGCACGGGATGTTCTAAATACCTGGTTTACGTAGCCCTAGGTCGTCCTTCACACTCCCTAGCATGGTCCCAATTTTGGAGGGTGGACAGAAGATACTCTTTATATCATATTTTGTCTTGAAAACATTAGTTCATGGGGCTCGAGCTCTGTCAGATACGGAAAGTCTGGCCACAGAGATAGAACATCTACAGCAGAAATGGATACTCCTCCACAGACATCCAAAGGGCACGTCGTACTACCAGTCAATCACAGGGTACACAAGAGGAGCCAGAGGAGGCGAAGAAGGTGGCATACCTGCCATATGCTGGACCTATTTCTGCAAAGATCAGCAGAATTCTTTCAAAATATGATATAAAGAGTATCAAGAATAAATATTATCTATATACAGCTGATGGAAATCAAAAATGCATTTTACAATGATAGGCATGTACATTTTTCTGGACACGTTACAATGCATTCGTCGAAGAGCTACTCTTCAGAGTATTAACTTTGCTGAGAAGAATTTACTTCTCATCTCTGCAACAAAGTATTTTTTAAAGAGGTGTTCATCACAAAGCAGAACTGTAATGCTCAATCATATGTAATCATAGAAGCAACTTTTTTCCAATGAACTTTTATTCAGTTGACACTTTTGAAAATACTTACCGTACAAATTTCCTTATTACTATGTCCTATGTAACGCTTACCTATAGTACGAAAAGATGGTTTTATTTATAACGGATTGTGAAGACGAGACAAAGGAGTGTGTAGTCCTCCCTGCCGCCGTTGGATAAGCAGCTGCCAGCAGAAAGTCGTATACTCCTAGCTCATTCATTTGTTACATAGTTTAATTCTTAATTTCTCTGCGTGTTTTTGGTACTTGCATTGTTTAAATTCATAAATTTCGGGCGTATTATAGAATTTGAGAGTTGTAGCATCGCGTTTTAGTACCTGAATAGTGTAAATTCGCGTAGTCGTTTGTCTTCTGTTTTTGTTTTGAACGGCCAGTGTCGGTTGGTCACAGCCAGTGTGCTCCCTGCCGCCGTTGGATAAGCAGCTGCCAGCAGAAAGTCGTATACTCCTAGCTCACTCATTTGTTACATAGTTTAATTCTTAATTTCTTTGCGTGTTTTTGGTACTCGCATTGTTCAAATTCATAAATTTCGGGCGTATTATAGTATTTGAGAGTTGTAGCATCGCGTTTTAGTACCTGAATAGTGTAAAATCGCGTAGTCTCCTTCCGCCGCCAAGCAGTGTGTCAGCAGTGCGTAAGTAGCAGCATTACTGCATTTACTAGGCAATCTTCTATTTTAATAACCGTTTAAATTTTTTGTCGAGTTGTTTGTGCTCTCTGTAGATTAGTTCAGACGTTCTTTGCACAACAGTTTTTAGCATGGATAGGGACTGCAACTGCTGTGTTCGGATGCAGGCTGAGTTGGCATCCCTTCGCTCCCAGCTTTAGGCAGTGTTGGCTTCGGTCACACAGCTTGGGGCTGTTGCCAATGGGCATCACTGTGGGGGTCCGGATGGGGGTTTGTCAGGGACGGCCAGCTCGTCCCACGCATCCCCCGATCGGACTACGACTGTGGCTGCCAGGGATACTGCCCACATTGAGGCTGATCCCTCACCTGTGATAGAGTGGGAGGTCATCTCGAGGTGTGGCAGGGGGCGAAAGATATTCCGGAGGGCTGAACGGAAGGCCTCTCCAGTTTGTCTGACGAACAGGTTTCAGGCTCTGTCTCTGGCTGATACTGATGTTCGGCCGGAGATGGCTGCTTGTCCTGTTCCAGAGGTTGCCCCTCAGTCTGCAAGATGCGGGAGGTCGCAGAGGGTGGGCTTACTGGTAGTTGGGAGCTCCAACGTCAGGCGCGTAATGGGGCCCCTTAGGGATATGGCAGCAAGAGAGGGGATGAAAACCAATGAGCACTCCGTGTGCATACCGGGGGGGGGGGGGGGAGCCATTCCAGATGTGGAAAGGGTCCTTCCGGATGCCATGAAGGGTACAGGGTGCACCCATCTGCAGGTGGTCGCTCATGTCGGCACCAATGATGTGTGTCGCTATGGATCGGAGGAAATCCTCTCTGGCTTCCGGCGGCTATCTGATTTGGTGAAGACTGCCAGTCTCGCTAGCGGGATGAAAGCAGAGCTCACCATCTGCAACATCGTTGACAGAACTGACTGCGGACCTTTGGTACAGAGCCGGGTGGAGGGTCTGAATCAGAGGCTGAGACGGTTCTGCGACCGTGTGGGCTGCAGATTCCTCGACTTGCGCCATAGGGTGGTGGGGTTTCGGGTTCCGCTGGATAGGTCAGGAGTCCACTACACCCAGCAGGCGGCTACATAGGTAGCAGGGGTTGTGTGGCGTGGACTGGGCGGTTTTTTAGGTTAGATGGCCTCGGGCAAGTACAGAAAGGGCAGCAACCTCAAAGGGTGCGGGGCAAAGTCAGGACATGCGGGGACCAAGCAGCAATCGGTATTGTAATTGTAAACTGTCGAAGCTGCATTGGTAAAGTACCGGAACTTCAAGCGCTGATAGAAAGCACCGAAGCTGAAATCGCTATAGGTACAGAAAGCTGGCTGAAGCCAGAGATAAATTCAGCCGAAATTTTTACAGAGGCACAGACGGTGTTTAGAAAGGTCAGATTGCATGCAACCGGTGGTGGCGTGTTTGTCGCTGTTAGTAGTAGTTTATCCTGTAGTGTAGTAGAAGTGCATAGTTCCTGTGAAATATTATGGGTGGAGGTTACACTCAACAACCGAGCTAGGTTAATAGTTGGCTCCTTTCACCGACCTCCCGACTCAGCAGCATTAGTGGCAGAACAACTGAGAGATAATTTGGAATACATTTCACATAAATTTTCTCAGCATGTTATAGTCTTAGGTGGAGATTTCAATTTACCAGATATAGACTGGGACACTCAAATGTTTAGGACGGGTGGTAGGGACAGAGCATCGAGTGACATTATACTGAGTGCACTATCCGAAAATTACCTCGAGCAATTAAACAGAGAACCGACTCGTGGAAATAACATCTTCGACCTACTGATAACAAACAGACCCGAACTTTTCGACTCTGTAAGTGCAGAACAGGGAATCAGTAATCATAAGGCCGTTGCAGCATCCCTCAATATGGAAGTTAAAAGGAATATAAAAAAAGGGAGGAAGGTTTATCTGTTTAGCAAGAGTAATAGAAGGCAGATTTCAGACTACCTAACAGATCAAAACGAAAATTTCTGTTCCGACACTGACAATGTTGAGTGTTTATGGAAAAAGTTTAAGGCAATTATAAAATGCGTTTTAGACAGGTACGTGCCGAGTAAAACTGTGAGGGACGGGAAAAACCCACCGTGGTTCAACAACAAAGTTAGGAAGCTACTGCGAAAGCAAAGAGAGCTTCACTCCAAGTTTAAACGCAGCCAAAACCTCTCAGACAAACAGAAAAATGGTTCAAATGGCTCTGAGCACTATGGGACTCAACTGCTGAGGTCATTAGTCCCCTAGAACTTAGAACTAGTTAAACCTAACTAACCTAAGGACATCACAAACATCCATGCCCGAGGCACGATTCGAACCTGCGACCGTAGCGGTCTCGCGGTTCCAGACTGCAGCGCCTTTAACCGCACGGCCACTTCGGCCGGCGACGAACAGAACCTAAACGATATCAAAGTTAGCGTAAGGAGGGCTATACGAGAAGCGTTCAGTGAATTCGAAAGTAAAATTCTATGTACCGACTTAACAGAAAATCCTAGGAAGTTCTGGTCTTACGTTAAATCAGTAAGTGGCTCGAAACAGCATATCCAGACACTCCGGGAAGATGATGGCATTGAAACAAAGCTGAAATACTAAACACCTTTTTCCAAAGCTGTTTCACAGAGGAACACCGCACTGCAGTTCCTTCTCTAAATCCTCGCACAAACGAAAAAATGGCTGACATCGAAATAAGTGTCCAAGGAATAGAAAAGCAACTGGAATCACTCAACAGAGGAAAGTCCACTGGACCTGACGGGATACCAATTCGTTTCTACACAGAGTACGCGAAAGAACTTGCCCCCTTTCTGACAGCCGTGTACCGCAAGTCTCTAGAGGAACGGAAAGGTTCCAAATGATTGGAAAAGAGCACAGGTAGTCCCAGTCTTCAAGAAGGGTCGTCGAGCAGATGCGCAAAACTATAGACCTATATCTCTGACGTCGATCTGTTGTAGAATTTTAGAACATGTTTTTTGCTCGAGTATCCCCCATAATCTACTCTGTAGGAATCAACATGGATTCCGGAAACAGCGATCGTGTGAGACCCAACTCGCGTTATTTGTTCATGAGACACAGAAAATATTAGATACAGGCTCCCAGGTAGATGCTATTTTCCTTGACTTCCGGAACGCGTTCGATACAGTTCCGCACTGTCGCCTGATAAACAAAGTCAGAGCCTACGGAATATCAGACCAGCTGTGTGGCTGGATTGAAGAGTTTTTAGCAAACAGAACACAGCATGTTGTTATCAATGGGGAGACGTCTACAGACGTTAAAGTAACCTCTGGCGTGCCACAGCGGAGTGTTATGGGACCATTGCTTTTCACAATAGTAGATAGTGTCGGAAGTTGCATGCGGCTTTTCGCGGATGATGCTGTAGTATACAGAGAAGTTGCAGCATTAGAAAATTGTAGCGAAATGCAGGAAGATCTGCAGCGGATAGGCACTTGGTGCAGGGAGTGGCAACTGACCCTTAACATAGACAAATGTAATGTATTGCGAATACATAGAAAGAAGGATCTTTTATTGTATGATTATATGATAGCGGAACAAACACTGGTAGCAGTTACTTCTGTAAAATATCTGGGAGTATGCGTGCGGCACAATTTGAAGTGGAATGATCATATAAAATTAATTGTTGGTAAGGCGGGTACCAGGTTGAGATTCATTGGGAGAGTGCTTAGAAAATGTAGTCCAGCAACAAAGGAGGTGGCTTACAAAACACTCGTGCGACCTATACTTGAGTATTGCTCAACAGTGTGGGATCCGTACCAGTTCGGGTTGACGGAGGAGATAGAGAAGATCCAAAGAAGAGCGGCGAGTTTCGTCACAGGGTTATTTGGTAACCGTGATGGCGTTACGGAGATGTTTAGCAAACTCAAGTGGCAGACTCTGCAAGAGAGGCGCTCTGCATCGCGGTGTAGCTTGCTCGCCAGGTTTCGAGAGGGTGCGTTTCTGGATGAGGTATCGAATATATTGCTTCCCCCTACTTATACCTCCCGAGGAGATCACGAATGTAAAATTAGAGAGATTCGAGCGCGCACGGAGGCTTTCAGACAGTCGTTCTTCCCGCGAACCATACGCGACTGGAACAGAAAAGGGAGGTAATGACAGTGGCACGTAAAGTGCCCTCCTCCACACACCGTTGGGTGGCTTGCGGAGTATAAATGTAGATGTAGATGTAGATGTTGTATAATATACTGTTGAAGAATGCTGTAGACACATACACAATCAGCTGAAAATAACTTAAAAGTGAAACTGGCCAATAGTGGTTAAATAAACGAGGATATATATTTCAACAATGTTCTGGTTGTGGAACACAACAACACAGAGTAACTGATTTGGTGTCAGATGCTGAGCTGATGACAAAGACTACCCTTTTGTGTTGCGCAATGAAGACCTACATAAACTACCTACATTCATTACCAAAGAAGCAGTCCTACCGCGAAAAGGTTATCATAATGCAAGAATTATCTCGATCTTATTTCCGTACATCTCGGAAAATTCTCGTATCTGTTCAAGACCACTATAACAAGATTGTGGTGCTGCAATTGCTGCCTGCCGAATCCCAGAGTAGAATTTAGGCGGTAAGAGGCAACTGAATTGAAATTTTGTATGCATTAATGACACTAACTGGACCTTGCCTTTTTCGGTAGCCTTAAGAGGGATGGGACCAGTTTTACCAAATCCGAGCTTAGTTCAGTACTCGGAAAAGTTTTTAGTTCATTAAGTATTCAAACGTTTACACTTGACATCGTGGAGTCTTTTCTTAACAAAGCTTTGCCAATAACTTCTTAAACACAGTCACCCTAATGAAGGCTGCATATTCTAAACGTTGAAAGTTTCTTTCACATCACAATACGGTCACACAATCAAAATAATATAACTGAAATGGATTCCAGTCACGAAGGCCTACCCTAGTACCTTGAGTTACGAGTTGTTCTCACAGTGAGACAGCACGATGTAAAGGGGTTTTATCAGATGGAGAGGGGGCTCAACAAATGAGAATCCGGAGTAGCAAGAAATAAGACAAACATTTAGCAGTCACGGAGCGGACTGGGTAAGAATTTGGAGTATTACCAGAAACTTGCGGTCGTTTGTGGATAGATGCAGAGAAAAGATGGCATATACAGTGCGCACTGGACATGCAGTATTGTCCGCTGTCACTGCAAACGTGGAAGGACTCGCAGTTATTGCAGGTGCGTGTGAGTTTGCTGCACAAGACCATAGAAGTAAAGTATTCATGGTTGGACTTTCGAAGTCTAGTTCACGACTATATAGCCCCAATCTGGTGTTATTACTTGGCAGCTGTTTTGTGTTAGTTGAAGTAGCCAAAGAATTAACTGAAAAGAAAATGGTCGAAGTACCGGATTCGGTGAGGTTTTTCGTAGCGTATACTGAAGTGTTTGATTTGATTTTCTGAAATTCATACCTACGCAAAGTTATCCCGAGACTGCCAAGAACGGTATAGAGAGACAGTTGTAGGTTAAACATAGATTTGCAGTCCAGTTATCGGAACTTATTTGAGCTACATAGCTACGTGATGAAGAGTATTAGTAGAAAATGTTGACCTTTTGTCATGGCTAAATGCGTGGCTGGCGATACTTATCAAAACCTGTTTCACTCGTATAGTATGACAGAGTGTTTATTTCCGTAATACATTCGATACAGTTTCGCACTGTCTTTTTTTGTTAACGTAATACGAGCTTACCGATCAGATTTTTGAATGGATTCAGCAGTCACTTGCAGATAGAAGTAAATGCATTGTTCTTAACAGAAAAAAAACAGCTATAAAAGTAATTTTCCCACTGGAGGATTATAGGGCCGTACGTGTGTATAATTTATACCTATCAATGATCTAGTGCGGACCATGGGAGGCTACTCAAGACGATGCTGTGGGATATAGATAGGATGCAATACCAGAAGACTGCAGCGAAACGCAGGAATGTCTGCAAAGGATCGACAATTGGTGCAGGGATCGGCATTTGACCCTAAACGATAGTAAATATAACCTATAGCGCGTAAATGGAAGATGTGAGCTACTGTTCGATTACACTACTGGCGAGAAATAACTGGAAAGGGAAATTGCCGTAAAATGGCTAGTAGTAACCATCTGGAGCGATCTGAAATGGATTTTCCACATAAACAATACACTGCGGAACACTGTTAATGGTCTCTTTATTGAAACCTAGACACTGTCTTCATTGCAATGCAGAAGTTTGAAATCAGGCTCAAAGGTGCCTACAACACTCCTTTTGCAATGCAGCAAAAGGGCGTTACCCTGCGAGGTCATGTGCTCTGTGCTGTGTCAGCATTGTTGGCTCTTATCTTCTATGTTCCTCCTTTTGTAAAGATGAAGTTCACAGCATGCGCTGCCCGATGGCGCGACATTGTCGCGTGTCGCCGGTGCGCGCTAGAAGGCGCGGTGGCAGGTGGAATGGGGAGTGACAGAGGTGGACAGTTACGAGGTGACAGCGAACTTGGGCAGACAGCGAATTGCGCGGTGTGCCTGTACTGCCGGTCTCTGCAGTCACTTGCCCAACCTGTGGTGGTTTGGCGGAACAGCTCCGAGAATTCAGTGTGAAGGTTGTACTCGGAGGCGTACACTAGCCCTGGCTGACTTGATATCTTTTATCCGGTAGGGCGCTCTATCACGTTTCAGATATGTAAGTGGGTAACGCGCATCACAGTGGAAATGTAAGATATGTCGGAAGTTGTATAACTTCCGTGAGGCACGGCTGGTGCTAACATGTTGTGACTTGATGTATTGTAACCACGCAGAGACCAAGGGAAGATAGGTTTTGTCTTTTAAACTTTAGGGTACTGTTTAGTGCATGCTTGTTCTGCGAAGTTTAGTTCACGGAGTACTCAACGTGAAGATGTATTTGACGGAATCATCTTAATGCACGCATGTCATTTGCCTGCCGTTGATTGTTGAAGGCGGTGAACTTCCAAGCGTTGGTTTTAACGTAAGATTAAAACTGGTTTTTAAAGCGCTTCACGTGACGATTTTCCTAGCAGTCTTTCTAATGCACTGATGTTAATTATTACTTTTCCAATTTGAGGATTGCTACATTTTTATGTGTGCTCGGGTATTCATTCTGATGCATCGGTCTCTTCGAATCTAGTCTGTATTTGCAAAGTGTGGTATTTTTTTTTTTTTGCTGTTTTCTTAAGATTGTCTCAACAAGGTATATCTTACTAAATTTACTTCACAATTGTATCCCAACTCATGCTCAACCAGTCGCTTCGGCCCTTATATTCAACTCTCTGTTACAGCTCCGCGCATAGCCTTGGGTAAGAATGGAAATGAGCGTACGGCATTGTGGGCCGGGAGTCCCCCATTCAGGGAAGTTCGGCCGCCACATGTGGCGACTTGCGCGTCGGAGATGGGGATGAAATGATGATGAGAACAACACAACACCCAGTCCCTGAGCGGAGAAAATCTCCTTCCCCAGTCGGGAATCGAATCCGGGACCCGCGATGTCTCATTCCGCCGCGCTAACCACTCAGCTAACGGGGGTGGACATAGCCTAGGGTACCAGTGAGGTACCAGTGAGCTACGGGCACGAATCGGTCCTATATAAATATTGATATAACTGTAATAAAAATATAAGATGCGGATTACCAAACTGTCAGCAGTTTACTTTATTTCTATACAGACCAAGTTATTCCAGTCGGTCATCTCTGAAGTTGTAGTTACGCATATTTTACAGTCTAAGACAAAAAAAGAAATTAATCAAATGGAATTGTCCAAAGGGGACGGAGATCAGTAGATGTGATTTCCATGAACGACAAATACATGATTATAAATTCAGAGAAAATGGACGATTTCAAAAGGCTCTGAGCGCTATGCGACTTAACTTCTGAGGTCATCAGTCGCCTAGAACTTAGAACTAATTAAACGTAACTAACCTAGGGACATCACACACATCCATGCCCGAGGCAAGATTCGAACCTGCGACCGTAGCGGTCGCTCGGCTCCAGACTGTAGCGCCTAGAACCGCACGGCCACTCCGGCCGGCAAAATGGACGATTTATTCAAGACAAAGTGCTTCAGAAACTGAGCAAATCAATAATGCATAGGTGTTCCTCTGGGCCTTACGCAGGCAGGTATTCGGGTTGGCACTGACTGACGGAGTTGTTGAATGTTCCCCTGCGTGATATCCGGCAACATTCTGTCCAATAAACTCGTTAGGATGTCAGGATTCCGAGATGGTTGGAGGCCACTGGCCATAATTGTCCATGTGTTCGCAACTTGGGGGAGATCCGGTGACCTTGCTGAGTGAGGTATAGTTCCGCAAACACGAAGACAAGCAGCAGGAACTCTCCTGGATAGTTTGCCATGAAGTCTACATACATTCTCCGCTAGACACTAAGCGGTGTGTGATGGAGGACACAATTCGCACCAAAGTCATATTCCCCCCCCCCCCCTCCGTTCCACTCGCGGATCAAAAATGGTTCAAATGGCTCTGAGCACTATGGGACTTAACATCTATGGTCATCAGTCCCCTAGAACTTAGAACTACTTAAACCTAACTAACCTAGGGGCATCACACAACACCCAGTCATCACGAGGCAGAGAAAATCCCTGACCCCGCCGGAAATCGAACCCGGGAACCCGGGCGCGGAAAGCGAGAACGCTACCGCACGACCACGAGCTGCGGACCCACTCGCGGATCGTGCGGGGGAAAAACGACTGTCTGAACGCCTCAGTACGAGCTCTAATTTCCCTTATCTTTGAATGGTGATCATTGGGTTATTTGAAATATATACGCTGTACATCCTGGGGGAAGACCGGATTTCGGAATTTTGTGAGCAGCCCCTTCCGTTTAGCGCGTCGTCTATTTGCTAGTGTGTCCCACTTTAAATTTTCTATGAGATTTGTAACGCTCTCGCGATGGCTAAATGTACCAGTCACGAATCATGCCGCCCTTCTTTGGACCTTCTCAATCGCTTGAATCAGGTCCAACAAGTAAGGGTCCCATACAGACGAACAATACTCAAGACTGGACGATACAAAGTATTGTAAGCAATTTCCTTTGTTGAAAGACTGTATCGCTTCAGGATTCTACCAATAAACCGCAATCTGGAGTTCGCTTTGCCTGTTACTTGTGTACTCTGATCATTCCATTTGAGATCATTTCGAATAGTCACACCCAGGTAGTTGGTGGGTGTTACCGCTTCCAAAGACTGGGCATTTATTTTGAACTCGTACATTAATGGGGATTTTCGCCTTGTTATACGCAGTAGGTTAAACTCACTAATATTGAGAGATAACTGCCAGTCATTACACCACGCTTTTATGTTCTGCAAATCGTCATTGATTTGTTCAGATCTTTCATGTGATAAAACTTTCCTGCAGACTACAGCATCATCGGCAAACGGTTTACGCCCGCTGTCAATACGATCAACCAGATCGTTTATGTAAATCATATAAAGCAGCGGGTCTATTACGCTGCCCTGGGGCACACCTGAAGTTACGCTTGTTTCTGTTGAAGCCACCCCATTCAGGACGACGTACTGCTGTCTGTCTGTTAGAAAACTTTCTATCCAGCCGCATATGTCATCGGATAGACCGTAAGCGCTCACTATTTTGGAGCAAGCGACAGTACGGAGCTGAGTCGAACGCCTTTCGAAGGTCGAGAAATATGGTATCAACCTGGGAGCCGGTATCTAGAGACTTGTATATCATGCACAAAAAGGGCCAGCTGTGTCTCGCATGACCGCTTTTTCCTAAAACCGTGCTGGTTTCTGCAGATGAGCTTCTCAGAGTCTAGAAAGGTCATTATGTCTGAACACAAAATATGTTCCACGATTCTACAACAAATCGACGTCAGTGAAAGTGGCCGGTAATTATGTGCATCCGATTTTCTACCCATTTTATAGATTGATATGATCTGGGGCTTCTTCCAGTCCCGTGGAACTTTCCGCTGTTCCAATCATAGATGAATGGTTCTATATTTGTAGCATAGTCAACATATAGTCTTACGGGGATACCGTCTGGGCCAGATGCCTTCCTGGCATCTAAGGGTCTTAACTGTTTTATGATCCCACTAACCAGTATGTCAGCCATCGATGTGTTTGTTCGATAATTGAAAGGGGGAATGGTGCTGCAGTCCTCTACCGTAAACGTGCTGCTGAAAGCTAGGTTTAGAATTTCGGCCTTCTGTTTATCATCATCCTTTACATTACCCGTACTGTCAGCAAGAGAAGGTATTGAATTATGCATCAAAATGGGAGGTAGAAAACCCTTGCCTTAGAGAGTGCTGTAAGGATGCCGCGGTCGACACCCAAAAGTCCGGCTATGAAATGAACTGGCACCTCAGAGCAGAACTCGTGGTTATCGGGCCGTATGACAGGAAAGAGTTTATCATGCCTTATGACGGGAGAGAGTCAGATTAACATCCCAACGCTGTCCGGGATGTCTCCAGATATGTCCTCGGCGTGAAACCTCATTGACTGTTTCGGTAATGAGTCTTCGAACTGAGTCGCCATTACCAGCGAAGGCGAGTCTGTAAACGCCCTGAACAGCTGTGTGAAGCCATTCTGTCGACCGCCATACGACCCGACAACCAAGATTGATGATATGGGCTGCCATTTCATTTCGTAGCAAGACCTCTTTGATTGTCATCCACGGCACCCTTACAGTACAGCGGTACGTCGAGGATATTCTATGTCCCATTTTGTTGCACTTCATGGCAAGCCATCCAGGGCTTATATTTCAGGAAGATAATGCCTGCCCACTATCACCTTTCCTCCATCCTCCCCACCCCCTTTCCTCACTTTCCTTCTCCTCTCTCTCTCTCTCTCTCTCTCTCTCTCTCTCTCTCTCTCTCTCCCTCCCTCCCCCTCCCTCTCTCGTCCTCCCTCAACATTTCATTTTACCCGCTAGATGTCTACGCCAGCACATTTTACCCGCAGGTAGGAGCCAAATTTCATCGTCGGTGGATACAGTTCACTGTAGTTACACAAATGTATTCAACCTCACTTGCAGTGTGCGAGACTGGCAAGATATTTACTACATAACTGTGAATTAGCGGAGACAGCCATTTCAAAGCTGCAGCGACTGCAGGCTGCCTTTTTTGTTCAAATGGTTCAAATGGCTCTGAGCAGTATGGGACTTAACATCTGAGGTCATCAGTCCCCTACAACTTAGAACTACTTAAACCTAACTAACCTAAGGACCTCACACACATCCATGCCCGAGGCAGGATTCGAACCTGCGACCGTAGCGGTCGCGCAGTTCCGGACTGAAGCCCCTAGAGGCCGGCCGCCGTTTTTGTTCAGAGGGACCGGAACGGAAGGCGAGAGATGAACAAGACAGTTCAGGGAGCCACTTGAGTAGACGTCATTCGTGTCGTGATACGGCAGTGTGACAAAGTACTCATTTGTGACCACCTAATGCTGCTTTCGGTTGTTTTAATGTTCTAATACTGGTTAATGATAGAAAATATTAAGAACAATAAATAATCTCGCTGTTAAAACTTGTACGTTTCCAGGGGATAAAGATAGTAGTACACAAAGAAAAACAGTTTCTACAACCTTGTTTCAAAAGCGTAGGTAATTTAATCGGGAAGAGAGCTGGTGTACATCTACAAACATTGGAGATCGGGGGCTAAAGATGTCGGAAGAACTCTAACACTTGTAAGAAGAATAGTCGAGCGTAACTGACGAGATGGTCTTGAAATACAGACTTGTTAGGGGAAACACCAGCATTCATTGGATGTTCTTGTAGTGATTTTAATCGGGAGACGTTTAGTTCATTCAAGCTAGCAGCTACTGCGGTCCCCGTTATCCAGTGCAGTAACGTCCCATTTGAGGCGAATAAAGTACGGTGTATGACAGAAACGGATATTGTAAGGTAACAAGGTGACGAAGGGAGGGGTACATGTGTGTTGCTAGAAAAACTTCGCCCCCTGCCCCGGCACATCCTATCAGGTGTTTTATTCCTCGAAAGAGTCATTACAAAAAGGGCATGAGCTAAATACGACCGCCCCCCCCCCCCTCCAATATCGAGAAGAATGAACACAGAAACCGTGGGAAGAGATATGGTAAATGGCGTCAGTGGCAGGGAGTTCCCAGACGGGAAGTGCGGCCACCAAGTGGAAGTCGTATTGAGTACGGCGCCACATTGGGCGATCTGCGTGTCGACAATGGAGATGAAATGATGATGAGGACAGCACAGCACCCGGTCCCCGAGGGGAGAAAAATCTCCCTCCCCAGCCGGGAATGAAACCCGGCCCCCGTGCGTGGCAATCCAACGCGCTGACCATTTTTTTTTTATTCATTTAATTTTAATGTCCCAAAAGAAAAATCATATATAAAAAAGAAGGGAAATAAATATAGGGCCGAAGCGACATCCTCGTCACTTCACTGGGAGTAAATCCTATCCCTCGAAACAACGTAAACCTGGGACTCCCCACCGCTTCGGGGGGTTATGAAACATGCTGCCTAGAAAGTTCTCAAAATGCGTTTTATATTTAGAGTGGCGTCTGATGATTTCGTGTTGTTCTAGTAGATAATGCCAATAGTCCATGACCGATATCAAGGTCCGCGAGAGCACGTAGTGCGATGCGTGTCCTCCAATCCATCGGATTGCCGATGTTTTTTGTGAGGGGAAAAAGACAGGGTCAGGGAAAAATAAAGCGTCCGTCGTGATCGTTGACTCGTCGGTGTGTCGGAGGAGGGCCATGATGCGTTGCGTCAGCCGCCAAACATCCTTTGCCTCACCGCACTGCAGAGAGTGTTCGTCGGTGTCCTGCATGCCACATCTAAGGCAGAGCGGGGAATCCACCATGCGAATGTCGTACAATCGTTGGCGGTTGACCGTCTTTCGGTTGATTAATGTATACCATGACGATCGCGCTGCTGTGGTGAGGAGTGGTGTGTGGACAGCTCGCCAAATCTGTCGCCAATTTCGTGTTGGGTGTTTAAGTTCGACAACATTGCTGCCATGATGACGCCGCAAGTATCGATATATCTCGCGGGTAGTGGGGATTCTGGTAGAAGGTATCTGTAACTGAACATAACTAAAATCAACAAAAAATCGCGCGACGTGAGAAAACGAGGGCGAGATGGTGCCTACTGCTACCGGTGGTTCAAAGGACGTGGGAAGAAGCACATCCAGGATGGCCGACGTGATGGCGTGTTGACGCTGGTTCCAAGTTCGTAGCGTCGCTCGCAGGTATAGAGCTAGAGCCTTGTTCCGCACATCCGTGAGGTTAAGTCCTCCAGAATGGTGGGGGAGAGTTAAAGTCTCGTATTTGACCTTAAACAACATTCCTTGGCTGACATAGTATCCAAAGACCGCCATTAATCTGTCAGCGATACCATGTGGCATTGGCAGTACCTGTGCCAAGTGCGGCAGTCGCGAGGCCAGGTGAACATTAGTGTAGTCCACCCTTTGGAGCAGGTCGTGCGTTCGGAGTGAATTGTTGCGTATGTGCAGTCGGACGTTCTGGAGGAGACGTCGATAGCTCGCCGCCGCTGATTGCCGTAGCGATCGGGTGAACAAGACACCTAAGCATCGCAAGATGTCCACCGTCGTAAACGGACTTCGCAGAGCGTCCAGCCCTCGACCGATGTGCATGATCTTGGTTTTATTCGTGTTGACCCTGCTTCCCGCAGCTACCCCGTACGTAGTAAGAAGGGTAACCACCTGACTGACTTCGTTCTCCGACCGGACGAGTATCATCAAGTCGTCGGCATATGCACGACACGTGAAGGAGCTCGCACGGAGTCGGACGCCTGTTAGAGTCCGTCTAAGAGTCTGCATCAATGGTTCGAGCGCTATTGTAAACAGCATCATCGACAAGGGACATCCTTGCCTAACTGAGCTGCGAACAGGAATCGTTCCTACCTCCCTGCCATTGACTCTCACCGTCGAAGAAGCGCCGCGAAGGAGGCGCATGAGGACGGTAATAAAATCCTGTGGTATCGCCATGCGTCTCATGGTCGAGTCAAGGAAATCATGGTTGATCCTGTCAAAGGCACGATCAAAATCCACCGATACGAACGCCGCTCGCATGCGACAAGCTTCCGTCAGGGAAATTACGTCACGGTATTCGCCGAGGATAGAATGTATGTTGCTCCGAATCCCGAGACAAGCCTGGTCTGGTGGTATTGTCTTGGATATCACAATCTTGAGCCTTGCCGCCAACATTCGCGCAAAGATCTTATAGTCAGTATTGAGCATCGTGAGCGGTCTAAATTGATGGGCGCTGTCACTCGCTGTCGATTTCGGTATTGGTATAAGCAGTCCCGCCATGAACTGCGACGGAACGTCCGTGTCAGGGCTCAATAACTCGTTATACATCAATACCAACTGGGACATCATTAAATCCGCAAATGCGCGGTAAAATTCGAGTGTCAACCCATCTGGCCCAGGGGATTTATGCACCGCACCCTTCGCGAGTGCGCCCCGGATGTCATCATCCGTTAGGGGTTCCAATAGCGCCTCTGCATCCTGACCATCCACCTCCGTTTGCATCTGTCGCAAAATTTCTTCTTCTGTCCGATTGTCCGTCGGCGTCCCAGTGAAAAGGAGGCGGTAATGCTCCAGAAACTCAGCAGCAATGGCCTGTTGTGACGTCAAGGGCCGACCATCGTCATCATGGAGGACTGTGATTAGGGATCGGCGATTACGCGCATGTCCCTTGGACACATGATGCATGCCAATACGTTCTCCATCGACGTTGTCCAAGCACCGAGCACGGATCGAAAGTCCCTCCAGTCGACGTCTCGTGATCGATAAAATGCAGGCCTGAATGCGATGGACTTCCGCTTGACGTTCAGGCGATGGGGCCCTGGAGGATAGGTCGCGGAGCACCATGTAGTAATAGTCAAGTGTATCTCGGAGCCATTTCGCTTTTTCCTTGCCATACGTTATGAGAGCTCGTCGTATCGCCGGTTTTGCACACTGCAGCCACCACGAAAGAACCGTACGGTGCAGCGGCAGACGGCGAGTGCAAGTCTGCCATGTTTCTTCGATCCGCTGGCGACATTCGAGATCCACCAATAAGGAGGAATTAAGTTTCCAGGAACTACGCCTCCGCCAGACCCGCTGCCGTGGGAGGGTTAACGTGCATAAATACGCAAGGTGATCCGTAAAAGCTGTGGGCCAACGTTCAGCAGCCAACACGTGATCTCTTAATCCGTCAGAAACATAAATCCGATCCAGCCTGCTCGCCGAGTGGCTAGTAAAATACGTGTAGCCCTCTCGCTGCCCATGGATCTTTTCCCACGTGTCCATAAGGGCCATGTCCCGGCAGATCGTGTTCAATGCGTGGCAGGAGCTGAAATTAGGAGTTTGATCCTTCGGTGTGAGTACACAGTTAAAATCCCCCCCTACCAAGATGTGGTCATACCTCCCATGGAATAGGGGGGCAATCTCCTCCGAGTAGAATCGTGCACGCGCCTGTCGATTGTCAGATCCGGAGGGTGCATAGATGTTGACGATACGAATGCCGTTCACGGTCATAGCCAAACCCCGAGCCGAAGGAAGGTAATCGAGGTCACACATCGGAATCCCTTCCCGGACTAGTATCGCTGTGCCACGTCCTCCATCTGGAGTCGGCGCTAGATAAGTGTTGTATCCATGCACGTCGGGAAAAGCAACATTGAAGGTTTCCTGCATCAGCAGAATATCAACGTCTGTGGCGTAAATCATGTCCCGGAGAAGTTGCATCTTTGCAAGCGAACGTGCGGTGTTAATGTTCACTGTGCTCACCTTATATGCTTGGTTCGTTGTCGTTGTCATGCTCGTGTCATGTCATTGTGAACTCCAAGGGCTTTAGTCCACTATTCGTGCTCAGAGGGGTGCCCGCCAACGGGCTGCCCTCCTTCGTTGTTCCGTGGTGTGCATCCTGGAGGTGAGTGGTCATCATTTGGGGGTGGCAATTCCTGTAGGTCTTCGACTGGTTCCGCCCAGTCGCAGTGGTCATCCATCCGAGAAACGTCCTCTGATGTATTTCGACGTGGCTGCCGGGACATTGGTGTCCCTGACTCCTTCGTCGGCAGCGCTGGGTCAGTCGGTGTCAATGAAGGGGGACCATCTGAAGGGCAGGACATCCGGTCACCATCGGACGGAATCCTGTCAGCGTCCTCTAAAGGCACGTGTTCTGTGTCAGACAGTTCTTCGGCTAGGATACCTTCCGTGTCCCCTAGGTTAGGGGGGGGACGTTTCACCCGAACTATGGCGACGCTTTTTGCGACGCTTCGGCGATCGCTGTTTGCGTGCCCTGCCCTCTGCTGCCTCACTGTGGTCGTCGGTCGTTCGTTGGTCCGTTGCCGGCGCCACCGTCTGGACCTCCACTTCCACGTCGCGTGCTGCATGTGAGTTGTCGGAAGGTTCCTCCCTCAACTGTCGTGACATGGGTGTAGGGACAGTCTCCGAGTCACCTCCATGCTCCCGTAACTCGGTCTGCTCGTGCATAAACACGTCCTTGTCACGCTCCGAACTTGGCAACACTTCCCGGCGGGCCACCGACACTTACGTCATCGGCAGTTGCGTGGGAACTTCTCGCTGGGACGCGTCTCCATGTGGCAGTTGCACGACGCGGCGTTGTATGCACTCCGAGCGGATATGACCTTCTCCACCACAGCCAGAACAGGTGCGTGGCTGGCCATCGTAGATCACAATAGCTCGACATCCGCCAATGTATAAATAAGACGGGATATGTTTAGTAAGGACGATCCGCACCTGTCGCACGCCGTTTAGCACAGGATAGGTATTAAAACTAGCCCAGCGTTCAGGCGTATGACTAAGTACCGTTCCATATGGTCGCAGCGATTCAGTAACCATCGATTCTGGCACCTCAAACGGCAATTCAAAGATCCGAACGACCCTCACACCCAATCCTGAAGGAGCTACTGTTACATCGCTGATATGGCCATCAGAGTGTCGAAATTTAAATCCTCTTTGAGCAGCGGAGAGAGTTCTTTCACACGCAGCTTCATCGGTCATCTTTACGTACATTGTACTGCTTACAATGGACAGGTGTATTCCAATTATGTCTGCAGCAGGTAAACGAACTTCGTCCCTCAAAAAACGCTCTATTTCGAAAGCTTTTGGTCTGGCATATTCGTTGTCGAACGTAAATTGGAGCGTAGTCTTTCGAAAATTGTGTGCCATGGCGATCGAGTCAGACAACAACACGCGCGAGTACCGGCGGTGTAAACACTTCCTCGTCCACGCGCGCCCGCGGCCGGGACAGCAGGTCCGTGCCGCGCCACTGCCTAAAGCAGACTGTCCATTCAGCTAATGGGGCGGACAGAAATATGGTGCGAAATAGTGAGTACTAAACGACGAATTGTTAGAGCAGTGAACGATCTAAAGTAAGAAGATGTTTCATGAGAAAGATTCCTACAGAAGACAGATGTTTGTTCTATGAATGAATATGATAAGACAATATTTTTCAGTAAGGTTAAGAGGTCTGACTTGTGGTGCGGAATCCGACGAAAGCTAATCGTCTGAATTCAAAATCGACCAGTAGGACGCAATGTGGATGCCAGGACAGCAAAGCTACTGGACAGGACTTTACTTTTGGCTGTAATCTGACGAAGGAAGGACGTGCCCTAAGTGCTCCACGAGACTGCCGAATCCAGCCAAAGAAGTGTCGAAGCAGCCGTGCTAGAGAACATGGATGAAACCCTAGTCTTAGATATGTGGATAGTCTGCTGTCTTTTTTTTTTGCCCATTTTAGTCTTTTTAGTACATGTTTGTCCGTAGGTGCAGGTGACGGGAGTAACATATGCATGAATGTAAATGTTGTAGGACAGTCTCACCAGAAAACTTTTGATCGTTCTTTTGTTTATGTCATTTGGGGAACAGCGTCATAAAAGTCAACGTTTTGCTCTGCGTCACGATATGGACGTATCATCATAGATTGTCAGCAAGCGTGCTGAACTCCAGTTTAAAAGTATACGCTGTTACAAGAGTTGATTCGCTGCTCCGACATGAGGAGCAGCGGCATTGACTTTTTTCATTCCAGGCCATATAGTGGCGACCCTCACATGAACCACTTAATTTGTTTGTGTTATATTCCGAAGTTAGTACTTGACTTGCAACAGAGCCTTATTTATTCCATAATTTAGTAAGCCGTGGGACAGTGTGGAAAGAAAATGGAGATACTACGCTAATAAAGGAGCTATTTCAGAGAGGGCAATTCATATTACACTCCCACTGTCAAGTAAGCCCACGACATCAGCCGAGAAAAAGGCGTAGAAAGCGTTTATTACTAACCTGACAGTGACAAGTATGTCCATAATCCTGGTTCATTAATAATCTTGGTTTCATTTAGTCAACACATCCTTCATACGCCTAGAGGTGGGAATGGGTTATGTGTAACAATACTAGGAAACAGTCGATATTTCGAAAAGAAAATAAGTAACAAAAAGAGGGTGGTTCAAGGGAACGGGAAGTTTTGTAACACGTGGCAACACTGCTAGGCAGGTGGTGCCGAATGACAAACAGAATGCTGTTGGCACTGCCTTGCCAATTAGAAAGCAGTAAACATGGAGCGACGGAACAGTGTGCAGCTTGCCTCTGCGGTAAAAGCCTGTTACAGCTCGCTCAGGATACGTGGCCGATGTGCAATGACCAGTTCTCGTCCAAGGCGCTGCGCGAGTTCATTCGCTTGTTAGGGAGGGGAGGCAGATAAGCGTTTTCCACCTTTTGGCCGGACAGCGATGACAAACTCGAGGCGCGCACCCTGCAATCTTTCTCATACGATTTTGCACAAACTTTTCCGTAAAAAAATTCAATTTTTGCTTTACTTGTAGGTTTATATGTCATGTTCATGATGACGTGCCTATCATTTCGCTAATGGTCACAGTTATTGTGATATTTATGTGAAAGTAAGGCGCTGAGCGAAATTCGGAAAAGTGTGCAATGAAAAATAGAGGTCGCTATGATTTTGCGTTTGGTGTAGATAACATAATATGTTGTTGCATACGATATTTAGCTGTTGTTGTTGTTGTGGTCTTCAGTCCTGAGACTGGTTTGATGCAGCTCTCCATGCTACTCTATCCTGTGCAAGCTTCTTCATCTCCAAGTACCTACTGCAGCCTACATCCTTCTGAATCTGCTTAGTGTATGCATCTCTTGGTCTCCCCCTACGGTTTTTACCCTCCACGCTGCCCTCCAATACTAAATTGGTGATCCCTTGATGCCTCAGAACATGTCCTACTAACCGATCCCTTCATCTGGTCAAGTTGTGCCACAAACTTCTCTTCTCCCCAATCCTCTTCAATACTTCCTCATTAGTTTTGTGATCTACCCATCTAATCTTCAGCATTCTTCTGTAGTGCCACATTTCGAAAGCTCCTATTGTCTTCTTGTCCAAACTATTTATCGACCATGTTTCACTTCCATACATGGCTACACTCCATACAAATACTTTCAGAAAAGACTTCCTGACACTTAAATCTATACTCGATGTTAACAAATTTCTCTTCTTCAGAAACGCTTTCCTTGCCATTGCCAGTCTACATTTTATATCCTCTCTACTTCCACCATCATCAGTTATTTTGCTCCCCAAATAGCAAAACTCCTTTACTAATTTAAGTGTCTCATTTCCTAATCTAATACCCTCAACATCACCCGACTTAATTCGACTACATTCCATTATACTCGTTTTGCTTTTGTTAATGTTCATCTTATATCCTCCTTTCAAGACGCTGTCCATTCCGTACAACTGCTGTTCTAAGTCGTTTGCTGTCTCTGACAGAATTACGACGTCATCGGCGAACCTCAGAGTTTTTATTTCTTCTCCATCGATTTTAATTCCTACTCTGGATTTTTCTTTTGTTTCCTTTACTGCTTGCTCAACATACAGATTGAATAACATCGGGGAGAGGCTACAACCCTGTCTCACTCCCTTCCCAACCACTGCTTCCCTTTCATGCCCCTCGACTCTTATAACTGCCATCTGGTTTCTGTACAAATTGTAAATAACCTTTCGCTCCCTGTATTTTACCCCTGCCACCTTTAGAATTTGAAAGAGAGTATTCCAGTCAACATTGTCAAAAGCTTTCTCTAAGTCTACAAATGCTAGAAACGTAGGTTTGCCTTTCCTTAAACTTTCTTCTAAGATAAGTCGTAAGGTCAGTATTGCCTCACGTGTTCCAGTATTTCTACGGAATCCAAACTGATCTTCCACGAGGTCGGCTTCTACTAGTTTTTCCATTCGTCTGCAAAGAATTCGTGTTAGTATTTTGCAGCTGTGGCTTATTAAACTGATTCATATGGAATTTTTCTTTAGACTTAGATAAAGCTATCTACCTGTCACCAATCTCTAGAAAATTAATCTGTTGGAGCACACTCATTTGCGATCGCGCCACACCAGCGATAAAGCAAGAATGAAATATTCACAATGTTCCTCATATTTCTTAAACGGTTTCAGATATCGAAATGAGATTTTGGCAAATGACAGCATACAGAGAAGGGAGTATTTTACCATATCGTTGTTACGTAAAACTCCATTATCTACCTTCTTATTCCCACAACTACAGACTTTTTTGGAGAAAGAAAGTAATTTTTAAGGGCCATCGATAGGCGATGAAACGAGAAATGCTATGGGTTTTGGAACAATATACACAATGTGATCAAAAGTATCCGGACACCTGGCTGAAAATAACTTCCACGTTCGTGGCGCCCTCCATCGGTAATTCTAGATTTCAGTATGGTGTTGGCCCACCCTTAACCTTGATGAGAGCTTCCACTCTTTCAGGCATGCGTTCAATCAGGTGCTGGAAGGTATCTAATGGAATGACAGCCCGTTCTTCACGGAGTGCTGCACTGATGAGAGGTGCCGATGTCGATCGTTGAGGCCTGGCACGAAGTCGGCTCCAAAACATCCAAAAGGTGTTCTGTAGGATTCAGGTCAGGACTCTGTGCAGGCCAGTCCATTACCGGGATGTTATTGGTTCAAATGGCTCTGAGCACTATGGGACTTAACTTCTGTGGTCATCAGTCCCCTAGAACTTAGAACTACTTAAACCTAACCAACCTAAGGACATCACACATATCTATGCGGGATGTTATTGTCGTGTAACCACTCTGCCCTAGACCGTGCATTATGAACAGGTGCTCGACCGCGTGGAAAGATGTAATCGCCATCCCCAAATTGCTCTTCAACAGTGGGAAGCAAGAAGGTGCTCGAAACATCAATGTAGACTTGTGCTGTGATAGTATCACGCAAAACAATGGCTGCAAGCCCTCTCTATGAAAAACACTACCACACCATAACACCACCGCCTCCGAATTCTACTGTTGGCACTACACTTGCTGGCAGATGACGTTCACCGGGCATTCGCCATAGCCACACCCTGCCATCGGATCATCACATTGTATACTTTCGTCACTGCACACAATGTTTTCCTACTGTTCAATCTTCGAATGTTTACGCTCCTTACTCCAAGCGAGCCGTCGTTTGGCATTCACCGGCGTGATGTGTGGCTTATGAGCAGCTTCTCGACCATGAAATCCAAGTTTTCTCACCTCCCGCCTAACTGTCATAATACTTGCTGTGGATCCTGATGAATTTTGGAATTCCTGTGTGATGGTCTGGATAGATGTCTGCCTATTACACATTACGACCCTCTTCAACTGTCGGTGGTCTCTGTCAGTCAATAGAGGAGGTCGGCCCGTACGCTTTTCTGCTGTACGTGCACCTTCACGTTTCCACTTCACTATCACACAGGAAACAGTGGACCTAGGGATGTTTAGGAGTGTGGAAATCTAGCGTAGAGACGTATGACAGAAGCGACACCCAATCACCTGGCCACTTTCGTAGTTTGTGAGTTCCGCGGTGCGACCCATTCTGCTCTCTCCCGATGTCTAATGACTACTGAGGTCGCTGATATGGAGTACCTGACAGCATGCGGCAGCACAATGCACCTAATATGAAGAACGTCCCCCCCCATGAACCATGGACCTTGCCGTTGGTGGGGAGGCTTGCGTGCCTCAGCGATACAGATAGCCGCACCGTAGGTACAACCACAACGGAGGGGTATCTGTTGAGAGGCCAGACAAACGTGTGGTTCCTGAAGAGGGGCAGCAGCCTTTTCAGTAGTTGCAAGGGCAGCAGTCTGGATGATTGACTGATCTGGCCTTGTAACAATAACCAAAACGGCCTTGCTGTGCTGGTACTGCGAACGGCTGAAAGCAAGGGGAAACTACGGCCGTAATTTTTCCCGAGGGCATGCAGCTTTACTGTATGATTAAATGATGATGGCGTCCTCTTGGGTAAAATATTCCGGAGGTAAAATAGTCCCCCATTCGGATCTCCGGGCGGGGACTACTCAAGAGGATGTCATTATCAGGAGAAAGAAAACTGGCGTTCTACGGATCGGAGCGTGGAATGTCAGGTCCCTTAATCGGGCAGGTAGGTTAGAAAATTTGAAAAGGGAAATGGATAGGTTACAGTTAGATATAGTGGGAATTAGTGAAGTTCGGTGGCAGGAGGAACAAGACTTCTGGTCAGGTGACTACAGGGTTATAAACACAAAGTCAAATAGGGGTAATGCAGGAGTAGGTTTAATAATGAATAGGAAAATAGGAACGCGGGTAAGCTACTACAAACAGCTTAGCGAACGCATTATTGTGGCAAAGATGGATACGAAGCCCACACCTACTACAGTAGTACAAATTTATATGCCAACTAGCTCTGCAGATGACGAAGAAATCGAAGAAATGTATGATGAAATAAAAGAAATTATTCAGATAGTGAAGGGAGACGAAAATTTAATAGTCATGGGTGACTGGAATTCGAGTGTAGGGAAAGGGAGAGAAGGAAACGTAGTAGGTGAATATGGATTGGGGCTAAGAAATGAAAGAGGAAGCCGCCTGGTAGAATTTTGCACAGAGCACAACTTAATCATAGCTAATACTTGGTTTAAGAATCATGATAGAAGGTTGTATACATGGAAGAACCCTGGAGATACTAAAAGGTATCAGATAGATTATATAATGGTAAGACAGAGATTTAGGAACCAGGTTTTAAATTGTAAGACATTTCCAGGGGCAGATGTGGACTCTGACCACAATCTATTGGTTATGACCTGTAGATTAAAACTGAAGAAACTGCAAAAAGGTGGGAATTTAATGAGATGGGACCTGGATAAACTGAAAGAACCAGAGGTTGTACAGAGTTTCAGGGAGAGCATAAGGGAACAATTGACGGGAATGGGGGAAAGAAATACAGTAGAAGAAGAATGGGTAGCTTTGAGGGATGAAGTAGTGAAGGCAGCAGAGGATCAAGTAGGTAAAAAGACGAGGGCTAGTAGAAATCCTTGGGTAACAGAAGAAATATTGAATTTAATTGATGAAAGGAGAAAATATAAAAATGCAGTAAATGAAGCAGGCAAAAAGGAATACAAACGTCTCAAAAATGAGATCGACAGAAAGTGCAAAATGGCTAAGCAGGGATGGCTAGAGGACAAATGTAAGGATGTAGAGGCTCATCTCACTAGGGGTAAGATAGATACTGCCTACAGGAAAATTAAAGAGACCTTTGGAGATAAGAGAACCACTTGTATGAACATCAAGAGCTCAGATGGCAACCCAGTTCTAAGCAAAGAAGGGAAAGCAGAAAGGTGGAAGGAGTATATAGAGGGTCTATACAAGGGCGATGTACTTGAGGACAATATTATGGAAATGGAAGAGGATGTAGATGAAGATGAAATGGGAGATACGATACTGCGTGAAGAATTTGACAGAGCACTGAAAGACCTGAGTCGAAACAAGGCCCCCGGAGTAGACAACATTCCACTGGAACTACTGACGGCTTTGGGAGAGCCAGCCCTGACGAAACTCTACCATCTGGTAAGCAAGATGTATGAAACAGGCGAAATACCCTCAGACTTCAAGAAGAATATAATAATTCCAATTCCAAAGAAAGCAGGTGTTGACAGATGTGAGAACTACCGGACAATCAGTTTAATAAGCCACAGCTGCAAAATACTAACACGAATTCTTTACAGACGAATGGAAAAACTAGTAGAAGCCGACCTCGGGGAAGATCAGTTTGGATTCCGTAGAAATATTGGAACACGTGAGGCAATACTGACCTTACGACTTATCTTAGAAGAAAGATTAAGGAAAGGCAAACCTACGTTTCTAGCATTTGTAGACTTAGAGAAAGCTTTTGACAATGTTGACTGGAATACTCTCTTTCAAATTCTAAATGTGGCAGGGGTAAAATACAGGGAGCGAAAGGCTATTTACAATTTGTACAGAAACCAGATGGCAGTTATAAGAGTCGAGGGGCATGAAAGGGAAGCAGTGGTTGGGAAGGGAGTAAGACAGGGTTGTAGCCTCTCCCCGATGTTATTCAATCTGTATATTGAGCAAGCAGTAAAGGAAACAAAAGAAAAATTCGGAGTAGGTATTAAAATCCATGGAGAAGAAATAAAAACTTTGAGGTTCGCCGATGACATTGTAATTCTGTCAGAGACAGCAAAGGACTTGGAAGAGCAGTTGAACGGAATGGACAGTGTCTTGAAAGGAGGGTATAAGATGAACATCAACAAAAGCAAAACGAGGATAATGGAATGTAGTCGAATTAAGTCGGGTGATGTTGAAGGTATTAGATTAGGAAATGAGACACTTAAAGTAGTAAAGGAGTTTTGCTATTTGGGGAGCAAAATAACTGATGATGGTCGAAGTAGAGAGGATATAAAATGTAGACTGGCAATGGCAAGGAAAGCGTTTCTGAAGAAGAGAAATTTGTTAACATCGAGTATAGATTTAAGTGTCAGGAAGTCGTTTCTGAAAGTATTTGTATGGAGTGTAGCCATGTACGGAAGTGAAACATGGACGATAAATAGTTTGGACAAGAAGAGAATAGAAGCTTTCGAAATGTGGTGCTACAGAAGAATGCTGAAGATTAGATGGGTAGATCACATAACTAATGAGGAGGTACTGAATAGGATTGGGGAGAAGAGGAGTTTGTGGCACAACTTGACCAGAAGAAGGGATCGGTTGGTAGGACATGTTCTGAGGCATCAAGGGATCACCAATTTAGTATTGGAGGGCAGCGTGGAGGGTAAAAATCGTAGAGGGAGACCAAGAGATGCATACACTAAGCAGATTCAGAAGGATGTAGGTTGCAGTAGGTACTGGGAGATGAAGAAGCTTGCACAGGATAGAGTAGCATGGAGAGCTGCATCAAACCAGTCTCAGGACTGAAGACCACAACAACAACATGAAGAACGTATGTTTTTGAGTGTGTCTGGATACTTTTTACCACATAGTGCATGTGAAGATATTACAGGTTTTTTTTTGTACCAGGGATGTGCTTTTTCATAAGCTGCTGGCTTTTCTCAGTTCCTCACTTAATAAACTTAATAAACCACTGTTTCAGAATTCTCTGGCAGTTATGTCTACACAACATGTTAGTGAGGTAGACAATAACTTCACTGTGTTTTGGCAAAAGAAGTAAATTTTAGCAGAGAAAAATGTGTAGGTTTTACTCAAAATTCGCCACTCATGACCCTTATGTGAAAGATGCAAATGGTTAACAAGACAGACGAAAAAAATCGCTGCATACTCGGCGGAATGGCTCAAATGGCTCTGAGCACTATGGGACTTAACATCTATGGTCATCAGTCCCCTAGAACTTAGAACTACTTAAACCTAACTAACCTAAGGACAGCACACAACACCCAGTCATCACGAGGCAGAGAAAATCCCTGACCCCGCCGGGAATCGAACCCGGGAACCCGGGCGTGGGAAGCGAGAACGCTACCGCACGACCACGAGCTGCGGACTACTCGGCGGAATTCCTCTTCGATACTAATGAAGGCAGAGGTGACAGTATATTTTTTGAATGGACACGTTGGAAGTGTGGCTGTGAAGGAGCCTCACTTAATATTTACAAAATATGTGAGCTAAGGCTTTAGTTTAGAACAGCACTTTCCCCTCTAGCACTCGGCATATGCCCCCCCCCCCCCTTTAGAACAGCACTTTCCCCTCTAGCACTCGGCATATGCCCCCCCCCTCCCCCCCACTGCCGGGCTCATGACACTTCCCCAGCCGACTGCGCGCCTAGCGGCCACGGCATTTTGCGCGCTATACAAGGATGGAAGTGTGGATGCCGAACGTCGAGAATCTCGGGGTCTTTTCATCATCGAACCACATGGTTGTGTTCCCTCGACATATGCAGTCGCCAACAGGGTCCGCAATTTTGAAGCATTCTGCAGGGAGACCCCGAACTGGGTATTTGTGCTTGAGTGTTCTGTGAGTGCGTTGCGACTTGCTAGTCATTTAGTGGGAGACATATCGATGCTGTGAGAACTGCCTCCGTAAGCAGCCCACAGCGCTCTGTTCGATGTCACGCAGAGTCTCTACAGTTGCGTCGTTCGACTGTTCAAAGGACATTGAAAGTCGATTGAACAAGCTGCAGTCCGTTCAGCTACAAACTGTTGATGCGTAGACAATATGCTAAACGCCGACAATTTCATTAGCAACATCATGCGGATGTCCGACGAAGCTCGTCTCCACCCCAGTAGTTTAGTCAGTACACAGAATTTTCGCTATTGGTCTCAGTAAAATCCACGTCAGGTACACAGCAGTGAGGTTGCTGTGTGATGCACCACATCATCCAGTGGTGTTATAGGCCCTTGCATTGTTTTTTGTTTTTTTTTTGTGATCGTGATGAGTTCGCAAATACTGTAACGCCTTATTACGGTATATTGATAATTTTTACTTATGGACCGTCTAACAGCAACTGAATAAAACACAATTTTAGTACAATACGCGTTTCGCCTTTATTTTCTGCAAGGCATCATCAGTGGCAGGTTGCGTGGACAATTTCTTACATATTACGCTCCTGTTGCATTTTTTGTGTTGTTCTTCTTCTTATGAATGCCAATTTGCGGTTTTTTTCCCCACATTCCACAGCACTATGAACTGAACGTTTGTTTCAAAGCAGACGGTCCATAAGTAAAAATTATCAATATACCGTAATATTACACGCAACTGAGGAAGACAGGACTACAAAAGTTGAAGACTGTAACGTCTGTTTGGTATGTTGCTATGATGCAAAGTTTTGTGCACGCGTGAGCGACCCCATTTTCCTGCCGGCAATTGGTTTCAACATGACGGAGCAACGGCACATACGTCACAAGTATAGATGTGGACTGTGAGACAACTGTTTGGTAACCGTGTCATTTCAAAGCACGAATGGTTCAAATGGTTCTGAGCACTATGGACTGAACATCTGAGGTCAGCAGCCCCCTAGAACTTTGAACAACTTAAACCTAACTAATCTAAGGACATCACACACATCCATCCCCGAGGCAGGATTCGAACCTGCGGACCGTAGCGGTCGCTCGGTTCCAGACTGAAGCGCCCACAACCGCTCGGCCACACCGGCCGGTTTCAAAGCACGGTGACGTTGCATGGATCCCAAGATCTCCTGAGCTGACAGTGTGTGATTTTTTTCTTCCGGGCTGTACCATCGAAAAACTTTGAGCAAAAATACGAGAAGAAATCTGCAGGGATACGTCCATCAAAGGGGAGCTCATCTATCGGGTGATATTCAAGAAATAAAAATGCTTGTGGCGTTCAATAACGGCATATTCTGTACTATACATTGACATAGATAAATATGTGTAAAGCAGTTGTGTTCAGTCTCTATTCTAAAACTTCCCGTTCTTTGTATACCTCGTTAGAACCTTCCCTTGGGCCAATCAGTTCAGTAATGCTAAGTTCATTTCATATCTCCCTTTTACTCCGTGGTAAATATTATGTTTCTTAAGCAAGAGCATTCTAGCCTAACAAATTTTTTCGGCCTATAGGAAAAACTGGAAATATTGTTTAAAATCAAGTTGTACTTTATTATTAATATTAGTCAGCTGGCAAAAGATTTTATTTTATAAATTTAATTGCTGTACTTAGAACTTTAAGACCATGCGAAGAAATGTATTTTGCTCATACATCATAGAGAGATACGATCACTTTTTTTCTGGAAAAGGGGAAGATAACGCCTATCGACGACGAAACTGTTGTGGATTGGCAGGAGAGCCAACCCAGGAATACTAGAGGAAGCCGAAAGGCACGCGTTTCAGCTCACGCAGGCTGGCGTGAGGTCTGGAACAGGACAAGGAAATTAGATTTTAGTAAAACGGACGTAGCTGGTGGAATACTTAACTTTAGTCCATTAATGGTGAACGTCGGTCTGACGGCACATGATTAACAAGATCAATAGCAACTGATAATGGCGCCTTGCTAGGTCGTAGCAAATGAAGTAGCTGAAGGCTATGCTAACTATCGTCTCGGCAAATGAGAGCGTATTTTGTCAGTGAACCATCGCTAGCAAAGTCGGTTGTACAACTGGGGCGAGTGCTAGGAAGTCTCTCTAGACCTGCCGTGTGGCGGCGCTCGGTCTGCAATCACCGATAGTGGCGACATGCGGGTCCGACGTATACTAACGGACCGCGGCCGATTTAAAGGCTACCACCTAGCAAGTGTGGTGTCTGGCGGTGACACCACAGAAACCATTAGAAAAAAAGCATGACCGTGGATGAGGAAGAGTGGGCTAGTAAATTTGTAGCGTCCTTCTAGCACTGTAAGAGAAACGTCAACCCGTATGCTTGGACGAAGATTTGAGCCGCCCTGTTCTCGAACGAGGATCCAGCATGTTACCACGGCACCATCCCGCTCTGTGTTTTACTTTTCCGAGCTACATTGCGTAACAATCTGGGTCTTGATATTTCTACAAAGCACTGAGGGATAACACAGTATGTGAAAGCAAATAGTTGTTGGAAATACATAAACATGTCGAAAACTGTGCTAAGATTGATTTAAGTCAATATTATATACACTGCCTGAGACTTTTTACGTATTGCACCCAAGGTTTTTGAGATCTGTAGACGACTGGCTGACAATCGAATCTGATACTCTGACTTATAATTTCGATCCAGGCGAATCATGCACATATTTAAATGAGCGTCTTCTAACAGCTACGTCCTTGCTTCTCCTTACGCCGTAGTCAGAGGTGCTACTTCCACGCTTACTACGCCGTTGTTAATGCCGATCATACACCTTATGTCCCAACGTTCCTCTTCATTACTGCCCAGAAAAGTAAAATCGATGGGGCGCGACTAACTGTACGCACTGGCGCTCACCAAAAACACGGGAGATTTGTAGCCTTTTACCGGCGACACGCTTTTCGAGAGCGGAGCCGAATTTCTCGCAGCCCTACGCGGCTCCGCTCCGCCTAACGTACGGCGGGCCGAGATATAGTGCCATCATTAAGGGGCGATCCCCTGGTCCCCGGCCCCGGGCCGCATTATACCGGCCACCGCCGGCCCTTATGATTTACGCTGCAGTGAGATGAAGTGCGTCGCAGCCAGCCAGCCAGCTAGCTTCGCAGCCGTGTAGTAATTAATTGGCGCTGCGGCCTTTCAAAGGAATTTTGTCTTCCAACTTTTTTAGCCTTACAGCGCTCCTCTGTCTATGAAAAGCGCATTAGGTACGTTCACAACTTACAAGCGACTCTAAGTGCATATGTTATATTTTCCATATTTGCTATATTAACCGTAAGCGCTTTTAATTTTTATTATTTATTTTTGCAGTAAAGTCGTATGGTAAAGTCATATACTATGAGTGACTGGGAGAACCCGAAGGGCAAGTTCAGGCACCTAATTGGAAAGGTTTTCTCTACCCTTCCCGCCCGAAAGCACCCATTCTAAGCGAAGAACGTGTGCGTAAGTGTAGCTGTTAAGTGTAAGTGACTATAACTGGTGTACGTGTAGTGTACTGTAGTGACATGGTCGTGTTGGAGATGGCGAGAGAAGTGAGGTGAAACCCGATGCCGCCATGTACCCTATTCCGCCCAAAGAGCAACGCCGAACTTAACGTCCCCACCCAACGGACGGATCGCCATCAGCAGTGTTGCATGCCCTCACTTGGTGAGACACTGCGGAGAGATTTACAATTGAAAGCTAGTTGGTTTGTTTTGAAAGCTAGTGACCGATTGTGGGTGTTAGTCAGTAGCAGCAACAGCCGGCCGAAACACACGCAGCAACAAGGAAGTAACCGATTCTGCGACTTTTACGAGTTCCTAACCAGGAGCTAACTTTATAATATCATCCGTGCACTTTAGTAGTTCAGTTTCTTGAGTTTCTGCGGGTTAATTTAATATCTAATAGCCACAGTCCTAGCGTTTTCGTGAGCGTCGGAAAGTAAACCGATTTTGTGACATGTTACAAGTCCCTACACAGGGGCGAGTTATATAGATTCACCTGAGTGCTTCGGTAGTTAGATTTTTGAATCTCTGCGCGTTAAACCAATTTATTAGACACAGTCCCTGCATTTTCACTAGCCTCTGCAGTCCCGCAGCACGTGCCGATTGTCCAATTATTTGCGTACCTTAGTTCTCCACGGTCTTTAGTGTGGATGGGGACTGTTGTGTGCGGATGCAAACAGAGTTGGTGACACTTTGCTCTCAGCTCCAGGCTGTGATGTCTTCGGTTACACAACTTGAGGCTGCAATGGATGGGCAGCACTGTTGTGGGCCGGCTGTGGAGATCCAACAGACTTCCAGCACGTCAGAGTCCTCCGATCGGTCCTCACCGGTGGCCAGCCCAGTTACTGCTCGCACTGAGGTTGACCCCTCACCTGTTGTCGAGTGGGAGGTCGCCCCGGGGCATAGCAGGTGGCGAAAGACTTCCCGGGGGACCACACATAAGGCCTCCTCGGTTAGTCTGACGAACAGGTTCCAGGTGCTGTCTGTGGCTGACACTGTCGATGAACCAGATGCTGCCGCTGTTCCTGTTTCAGAGGTTTTGTGACGGCTCCCAAATCCAAAGTCCTCGGCGGTACTTTTGGGGCAGCCACCACAAATTGTATAAAGCGTGGGTACTGACCAGGATGTAGCTATGTCTGTTGGTCGAAAAATAATTAATGACAAGAACTGCGCCAGCTAGAATGAAGAGATAACTTATCTTTATTTCCGACGAAACGTGCACCAGCAATACAAGTCCAAGTAATATCCGAGAGTAATCCGTGTACTGAGCCTAATGGACTACAATAGCAAATATCACACTGGAATGGCTCCTCTATAAACTCCACGAAAGGCTAGCAATAGACAATCGACAGTAGACTGTCCGTCTCGGGGCCAGCGCTCCTCCTCATATGCAAAAAGCAGAGGGGGCTGCGGACCCGAACCCAGCCATGGCGCGACCTCTTCCGTCGGCGGTAACGCCCTGAGACGCCGACGGCCGCGACAGGAACTGTGGCCAGGGATGTCACGGTCAGGGCGCGCGTACGCGAGTTGGTTGGTTGGTTGGTTGGGTCCGTGTATACAACAAGAGGAAACCTCTCAGCCTGCAATATCCGAACAATCACAGAGGGTGGGAATATTGATAGTCGGGAGCTCCAACGTTAGGCGCGTTAGGGGGGTCCCTTAAGGACATGGCTGCCAAGAATGGGAAGAAAACCAATGTGCACTCTTTGTGCATACCGGGTGGAGCCATTCCAGACATGGAACGGGTTCTTCCGAATGCCATGAAGAACACAGGGTGCAGCCAACTGCAGGTGGTTGCTCACGTCGGTACCAATGATGCGTTCTCACTTTGGATTAGAAGAGATCCTCTCTGGTTTCGAGCGGTTAACAGAAGTGGTAAAGGCTGCCAATCTTGCTTGCGAGATAAAAGCACAACTGACCATTTGCAGCATAGTCGACAGGACCGATTGCTGACCTCTGGTACAGAGCCGAGTGGAAGGTCTGAATCAGAAGCTCAGACGGTTGTAGGCTGCAGATTCCTCAACTTGCGCCATAGGGTGGTTGGGTTTCGGATTCCGCTGAGGAGGTCAGGAGTCCACTAGACGCAGGAGGCGGCTACACTGGGGTTGTGTGGCGTGGACTGGGCAGTATGTTTAGGTTAGAGGGTCTCGCGAAAACACGGAAAGGGCTTAAGTCACAAAGGGTACAGGCCAAACACAGGAAGAACGTAGATACGGGAACGACTGGTACAACAGTTGTAAACTGCCGTAGCTGTGTTGGGAAAGTACCAGAGCTCCAAGCGTTAATAGAAAGAACTGATGCTCGAATTGTTATAGGCCCTGAAAGGTGGCTAAAGCCGGAGATAAGCTCAGCCGAAATTTTTGCGAAGAACCTAACGGAGTTTCGAAAGGATAGGCTAAACACGGTTGGCGGCGGATTGTTTGTTGCTGTCAGAAGTATTTACCTTGTCGCGAAATTGAAGTAGATACTTCCTGTGCGTTAGTATGGGCAGAGGTCATTCTTGGCAACCGGAATAAAATAATAATTGGATGCTTTCACCGACCTCCCAATTCATATGATACAACTGCTGAAAGGTTTAAAGAAAACTTGAGTTTGATTTCAAACACGTACCAGACTCATACGATAATAGATGGTGGCGATTTTAATTTACCCTCGATATGTTGGCGAAAATACGTGTGTAATTCCGTAGGTACGCAGAAAAAATCACCCGATACTGTGCTAAACGCATTCTTCCAAAATTATTTCGAGCAGTTAGTTCATGAGCCCACGCGAATAGTAAACGGTTGTGAAAACACACTTCGCCTGTTAACAACAAATAATCCTGAGTTAAAAACGAGCATCAAAACGGATACTGGGATTAGTGAACACAGGGATGTCGTAGCGAGATGAACGAAAAACATACCTATTAGAAAAAGCAGATAAAAAATGGTTCCAATGGCTCTGAGCACTATGCGACTTAACTTCTCAGGTCATCAGTCGCCTAGAACTTAGAACTAATTAAACGTAAATAACCTAAGGATATCACACACATCCATGCCCGAGGCAGGATTCGAACCTGCGACCGAAGCGGTCGCTCGGTTCCAGACTGTAGCGCCTAGAACCGCACGGCCACTCCGGCCGGCCAAGCAGATAAAAATTCACTTGACGCCTTCCTAGGAGACAAACTCCACTCATTCCAAATTAATAATTTAAGTGTAGACCAGATGTGGCTTAAATTCAAAGAAATAGTATCGGCAGCAATTGAGAGATTTGTACCAATTAAATTAACAAAAGACGGAGCTGATCCTCCTCGGTACACAGAACGGATCAGAATACTGTTGCAGAAACAACGAGACAAACATGACAAATTTAAACATACGCAAAATCCCCAAGATTTGCGATACTTTTACAGAAGCTCTACATTTAGCGCGGACTTCAATGCGAAATGCTTATAACAGTTTCCACAACGAAACATTGTCTCGAAACCTGGCAGAAAACCTAAGAGCCTCTGGTCGTATGTGAAGTATGTTAGCGGCAAGAAATAATCAATGCCTTCTTTGCGCGATAGCAATGGTGATACTACCGAAGACAGTGCTGCCAAAGCAGAGTTACTAAACACAGTCTTCCGAAATGCCTTCACAAAAGAAAACGGAGTAAATATTCCAGAATTCGAATCAAGAACATGAGTAACGTAGAAATAGATCTCCTCGGAGTAGTGAAGCAACTTAAATCACTTAATAAAAGCAAGTCTTCTGGTCGAGACTGTGTACCAATTAGGTTCCGTTCAGATTACGCTGATGCAATAGCTCCATACTTAACAATCATATACAACAATTCGTTCTACGAAAGATCCGTACCCAAAGATTGGAAAACTGCACAGATCACACGAATATTCAAGAAAGGTAAAGGAACAGTGACTGAGCCCTGTCTTCTGTAGTTAGAAGGACATTCAGCATTAGAAGGCGTAAGATTTCCAGCGTAAGGTTCACTCTTTGTCAAAGAGGGCGTGGTAGAGGACAGAGGTTCAGAGCACTCCCATGCGCCGAAAGGCGGAAGAATCAGCAGTGATCAACGGCATGAGGATGCAGAAGGTAACGGAAACCACTGCATTAAAGACACATAATGTGTATCAAAAGGACACGTGGCCTGTATTTGAAAAGCGTGATGTTGGTATCCTCAATGGCTAAAGATTCCGGACTAGTCGTCCATTCAGGCCTCCGTGAGCGGGCTGCCAAGAAAGTGGTGACAATGAGAAAAATATTGAATAACCAATGAAAGGATAAAGTTCTACGAGTCGGGGCGTGGAATGTCATAGTGAAGCTAGGAAATTCGAAATGCAGAGGCTCAGTCTAGGTCTTGTGGGATAAAGTAATCTGAAATGGAAAGAAGACAAGGATTTCTGGTCATCTAAATATAGGGTAATATAAAGAGCAGCAGAAAATGATATCACGGGAGTAGGTCTCGTTATGAATTGAGAGCTCGTTCAGAGAGTGAGTTACTGCGGATAGTTCAGTGATAGAACTGTCAAACTGCTGTCACGTCGTAATTAGCATTTTATTTTCAATATCTTGAGATCATTTGTCATCCTATGAATACAGTGACAGTCATAAAACAGTCCACTAATGACGTAATAAGGACGTCATACCAATCTAGACGTACTTGAAAATGGTGATAAGGCTGAAAGAGTAAGTCGTAAATAAATATTACTTATTATAAGCAGCTATTTGCTGCAACTAATGTAATAATCATGTCATTATCAGGCATACATTAGGCTGCTGCCCTAAAGGAGAAGATAAAAGTTCAGTGACAGGGTTGTTCTGATCAGAATCCACAGCAGACCAACACCGACAACAATAGTTTAGGTATTCATGCCTACGTCGCAAGCGGAAGATAAAGAGATAAAGCGTATAATGGTACTGGACTGGTTTTCAGTACAAAAACGGAGATGAAACTCTATTAGTCATGGGGGAATGGAATGCGGTTGCAGCGGAAGGAGCAGAAGAAAGAGTTATGGACAATTTGGGCTTGGTACTAGTAATGAGTGAGGAGAAAGACTAATTGAGTTCTACAGTAAATTTAAGCTTCTGATAGCGAATACTCTGTTCAATAATAACAGAAGGAGGTGGTATACTTGGAAAACACCGGTGGATACGGTAAGATTTAAGTCATATGACATCGTGGACGGGCAGAGATTCCGAAATCAGATAGTGGATAGGAAGGCGTACCCTTGAGAGGCTTATCACGAAAAGTCAGTTCGCAAGGAAGTGGGATAAGGATGTACAAAGGAATGAAGAGAGACGCTTGAAGTTCTCCGAGGCCACAGATACTGCCTTAAGGATTAGCTCAGAAGGCAGTTCAGTTGAAGAGGAATGGACATCTCTAAAAAGGTTCATCACGGAAACAAAAGCGTTGGTCAAAGAAGGTAACTTCGAAGGAACCATTAGTAATAGAAGAAATATTTCAGTTGATGGATGAAAGAAGGAAGTACAAAAATGTTTCGGGAAATTCAGGAACACTGAAATACAAGTCATTTAGCACTGAATAAATAGAAAATACAGGGAAGCTAAGATGAAATGGTTGCAGCAAAAATGTGAAGAAATCGAAATCAACGTTCGGTGAAGTTAAAGGCAATAGTGGTAACCTTAAGATTGCAATGAGAATTCCATTGTTAAATGTAGAGGAGGGAGCAGATAAAAAGAATGAGTACATTGTTGGCCCCTATGAGGGTGAAGACCTGTCTGATAACTTGATGGAAAAAGAAATAGGATAGAACACATAGGGGTTCCAGCTATAGAATCAGAATTTAAAAGACGTTTCGAAGACTTAATATGAATAAGGCATAAGGGATAGATAACATCCCATCAGAATTTCTAAAGTCATTGGGGGGACTGGCAACAAAACGACTGTTCACGTTGGTGTGTAGAATGTATGAGTCTGGCGATGTACCATCTGACTATCACAAAAATATCATCCCCACAATTCCGAAGACTGCAGAAGCTGACAAGCGCGAGAGTTATCGCACAATCAGCTTAACAGCTGAAGCATCCAAGTTGCTAACGAGAATAATACACAGAAGAATGGAAAAGGAAATTTCGAATGAGAAGACGATCAGTTTGGCTGTAGCAAAGGTAAAGGCAGCAGAGAGGCAACGCTGACGTTGAGGTTAATAATGGAAGCGAATCTAAAGAAAAAACAAGACACGTTCGTAGGATTTGTCGACCTGGAAAAAGCTTTCGACACTGTGAAATAGTGCAGGATATTCGAAATTATGAGAAAAGTAAGGGTAATCTATGGGAAAGACGTGTAATGTACAGTATGTACAAGAGCCAAGAGAGAACAAGAAGAGTAGAAAACCAAGACCGAAGTGCTCGGATTAAAATGGGTGTAAGACAGGGATGTGGTCTTTCGCCACTTTCAATTTGTACATCGGAAAAGCAGTGACGGAAATAAAAGGAAGATTCAAAAGTCGGCTAAGAATTGACGGTGAAAGGATATTAATGATATGATTCGCTAATGACATTGCTATCCTGAGTGAAAGTGAAGAAAAATTACAGGATATGCTAAATGGAATGACCTGTCTAATGAACACAGAATATGGTCTGAGAGTTAATATAAGAAAGACAAAAGCAAGGAGAAGTAGTTGAAATGAGAAGAGTGACAAACTTAACATCTGGACAGGTGATTACAAAGTAGATGGATTTAAGGAAATCTGCTGCCTAGGCAGCAAAAGAACTAATGGCGGACGGAAGAAAGAGGACATGAACAGCAGACAAGCACTGGTGAACGGAAATTCCTGGCCAAGAGAAGTCTGCTAGTATCAAAGATAGGCCTTCATTTGGGGAAGAAAGTACTGAGAATGTAGGTTTGGAGCACAGCATTGTATGGTAGTGAAACATGGACTGTGGGAAAACCAGAATAGAAGAGAATCGAAGCATTAGAGGTGTCGTAATAGAGGCAAATGTTGAGAATTAGGTGGGCTGACAAGATGAAGAACAAGGAGTTTATCCCTATAATCGGCGAGGAGAGAAAGGTATGGACATCTGTTAAGACCTCGGGGAATAATTTCGATGGTACTAGACTGAGGTGTAGAGGATAAAAACTGTAGAGGAGGACGGAGATTGGAACACATTCAGCAAATAATTGAGGGTGAAGGTTGCAAGTGCTGCTCTGAGATAAAGAGGGTTTGCACAGGAAAGGAATTGTGACGGGCCGCATCAAACCAGTCAGAAGACTAATGAGTCACAGAGAGAAGAAGAGCAATGGAACCCAGCAATGTGTACCTGGTGCTGTACACATCCAAATAGAGCCCGCCCGTGAACCACACGACGAGGCTGTCATCACCAGCCACCATGCCACGGTTTTTAGATCGAAGGTATTGTAAAAGTACTTTGTCACGAGCCACAAGAGGCTGTAATGGTACTTGAATTACGTAACCATTACGGCACCTCAACTCAACCTCTCGATACCAGCAATATTCTACTGTGTTTCTGTAAAGTAGTTAAAATATTTCTGAGACAACATTCAGATTTGATTTCATTTGTGATACATCGATATGTTTATATTGCAATGACGTTGTTCTTATGTGTATTCTTTCTTTTGTCACTATGATTTTTGACGTACTTGTAACTCTGATTTTTGGGCGCGTAAGCGATTATTAGTTAGTAGTTAAAGAGTCGGACCTTGAAAAAGTCAAGTCTTGGACGTCGTGTTGGAAAGACGCATATTGTAGTCAGCTTATAAATGTGAACTTTAACAGTAAGGAAGATGTTTTCAAGTATGTTTTGTATTGTGAAGTGATGTTTTGTGTGTTACGTGCCATTGCAAAAAAAGCAATAAAAAAAGAGTGTAACTTTAATTCCGAGTGCTGATTACTTTTTTACGTCACCATTGTGCTAACTTTGAAGGGTTTATTCTTCAAGAATGGTTTGTGAAGCGCATCTACAAAACTTTTGAATATAGCAGAATAAAACCTAGGCCTTTTTGTATCCGAGCTTGGAATCATCACCACCTAGACTTTCGACGATTGAGCCATGATTTTACAACGAGACCAGCGTGGGAAACACGAAACGATGAGTGCCTAGTTTATTCATTATTACATGAAATTTTATTAACTGTGCTCTAATGACACCTGCCCGAAAATGCGGTATTTAGCAGCGTGAGCAACACCACAATTCGTTATTAAATTTTGACCTTTGTTGTGGTAGGGTTGTTAGAAGGGCATGAGTCACTCATACTAAAATTCTCAAATAATATGCCAGAACAACTTCGAAATAATGTCGGTGAAATTCGGTTTCTCCCCATGGAAAAGAAGAATGGAGCAACAGCCGTGAAGCCTATGAAGTAAAATCCCTGCTAGTGGCCACCGCTCCTTTCACGCCCCACACCGAAAGTGAAGCCATTAAAGCGAGACTCTGGCAAAGTTAAAGACGGTGTCGCGCTTCGCCGCGAGCGAAATTAAAGGGGATTTCCCGAGCTGCACGCCCGCCGCCTGGCGGCGCTCAGCCTAGTTAACGCATTTCCGGGGGAAGGCTACAGTTGCTCCGCTCCCCCTGCTCACCCCCGCCACATACTTCCTGCCACCCGACACATCTCAGCTGCCGGCTGCCATTCAGGTCCCCGCGCCTAATTACATCCTCGCCCTTTGAAGTGCGTGCGGTCTTTTCACGGAGGCGTCCCTCCTGGCTGTGGGCAGAGGCGCCGCCTATTACACCCATCAGGGGAGCGACAGCCACCTTCCACAAAGTGCTCACGCTTCCCGAGCAGCGGGAGCAGCAGCCGTTGTGGCGCCGACGCTGCTTTTTAAGTATTCCTGCTGATACTGCTTGCGTCCCCCATAACACTGGATGAAGTGCAGAGCGAACCACCAATCCCAAGTACACAACAGCAAAGTGTAGACGTGTGATGTAACAACAGCCAGAACGAAATGTATGATAACTAAGCATACAGCACTGATGTGATGTGTGTTTCCTGGAAGGAAGGGATGAAGCAAACGAAGCACTAATTCTTACAAAACGAAACTCAAAACTAATAGAAAACTTTGTTTCATTACAACGAAATGTTTTAATGCTACCGTTTTAAAATAAGCGACTAAAAACAGATAGAAAGAAACTATTAAGGGGACCACAAGTACTTCCCCTACCCTATTTGATTCATATTGAAAGGGTGTCTAGCGCGCGACGAGAACTTTAACATACGCAGAGGTGACAAAAGTCATCGGATGGCGATATTCACATTTACAGATGGCAGTTGCATCGCGTTCGCAAGCTTTAAAAGGCCAGTGCATTAATTGCTGGAGCTGTCATTTGTATTCACTCACGTGATTCGTGTGAAAAGGTGTCCGGCGTGCCTATGGCCGCACGGCGGCAGTTAACAAACTTTTATTGGTAATAGGACATTCCACGCTGGAAATCGTTGGAGAATTCAGTATACCGATATCCAGAGTGTTAAGAATATGCCGAGAATACCAAATTTCAGGCATTAGCTCTCACTACGGACAACGCAGTGCCTGAAAGCCCTCTCGAAACGACTGAGGGCAGCGCGTTTGCTTAGACTTCTCAGTGCCAACAGACAAGCAACATTACGTGAATTAACCGCAGAAATCAAGGTTGGACATGTGCAAATGTACACCCTGAATGAAGTGACTTCTACTAAAACGACGGAGAAAACAATGCTTACCGGTACTAAAACATTACAAATGCTTTCCTTGGATGATGTGGTACGTTTAAGCTGTTTATTTTTCACTATTTTGCACATATTTTCCGCGTTCGACTTACGAATTCATAACCTAACATATAATATGGTAAGACAAAGATTAAGGAACCAGGTTTTAAGTTGTAAGACATTTCCAAAGGCAGATGTGGACTCTGACCACGAACTACTGGTTACGAACTGTAGATTAAAACTAAAGAAACTCCAAACAGCAGGGAATTGAAGGGGATGGGACCTGGATAAACTAAAAGAACCAGAGGTTGTAGAGAGATTCAGAGACAGCATTCGGGAACGATTACAAGAATGGGGGAAGGAAATACAGTAGAAGAAGAATGGGTAGCTTTGAGAGATGAAATAGTGAAGGAAGCAGAGGATCAAGTAGGTAAAAAGACGACGGCTAATAGAAATCCTTGGGTAGCGTAAGAGATACTGAATTTAATTGATGAAAGGAGAAAATACAAAAATGCAATAAATGAAGCAGGTAAAAAGGAATACAAACGTCTCAAAAATGGGATCGACAAGAAGTGCTAAATGGCTAAGCAGGGATGGCTAGAGGACAAAAGTAAGGATGTAGACGCTTATCTCACTAGGGGTAAGATAGATACTGCCTACAAGAAAATTAAAGAGACCTTTGGAGAAAAGAGAACCACTTGCATGAATAACAGAGCTCACATGGAAACCCAGTTCTAAGCAAAGAAGAGAAAGCGGAAAGGTGGAAGGAGTATATAGAGGGTCTATACAAAGGCGATGTTCTTGAGGACAATATTACGGAAATGGAAGAGGATGTAGATGAAGACGAAATGGGAGATAAGATACTGCGTGCAGAGTTTGACAGAGCACTGAAAGACCTGAGTCGAAACAAGGCCCCCGGAGTAGACAACATTCCATTAGATCTACTGATGGCCTTGGGAGAGCCAGTCATGACAAAACTCTACCATCTGGTGAGCAAGATGTATGAGACAGGCGAAATACCCTCAGACTTCAAGAAGAATATAATAATTCCAATCCCAAAGGAAGCAGGTGTTGACAGATGTAAAAATTACCGAACTATCAGTTTAATAAGTCACAGCTGCAAAACACTAACACGAATTCTTTACAGACGGATGGAAAAACTGGTAGAAGCCGACCTCGGGGAAGATCAGTTTGGATTCCGTAGAAATGTTGGAACACGTGAGGCAATACTAACCTTACGACTTATCTTAGAAGAAAGATTAAGGAAAGGCAAACCTACGTTTCTAGCATTTGTAGACTTAGAGAAACCTGACAATGTTGACTGGTATACTCTCTCTCAAATTCTGAAGGTGGCAGGGGTAAAATACAGGAAGCGAAAGGCTTTTTACAATTTGTACAGAAACCAGATGGCAGTTATAAGAGTCGAGGGGCACGAAAGGGAAGCAGTGGTTGGGAAGGAAGTGAGACAGGATTGTAGCCTCTCCACCATGTTATTCAATCTGTATGTTGAGCAAGCAGTAAAGGAAACAAAAGAAAAATCCAGAGTAGGAATTAAAATCCATGGAGAAGAAATAAAAACTCTGAGGTTCGCCGATGAGGTAATTCTGTCAGAGACAGCAAACGACTTGGAAGAGCAGTTGTACGGAATGGACAGTGTCTTGAAGGGAGGATATAAGATGAAATCGACAAAAGCAAAGCGAGGATGATTGAATGTAGCCGAATTAAGTCGGATGATGCTGAGGGAATTAGATTAGGAAATGAGACACTTAAAGTAGTCAAGGAGTTTGGTACTTGGGGAGCAAAATAACTGATGATGGTCGAAGTAGAGAGGATATAAAATGTAGACTGGCAATGGCAAGGAAAGCGTTTCTGAAGAAGAGAAATTTGTTAACATCGAGTATAGATTTAAGTGTCAGGAAGTCTTTTCTGAAAGTATTTGTATGGAGTGTAGCCATGTATGGAAGTGAAACATGGACGATAAATAGTTTGGACAAGAAGACAATAGGCGCTTTCGAAATGTGGTACTACAGAAGAATGCTGAAGATTAGATTGGTAGATCACATAACTAATGAAGAGGTATTGAACAGAACTGGGGAGAAGAGGAGTTTGTGGCACAACTTGACTAGAAGAAGGGATCGGTTGAGAGGACATGTTTTGAGGCATCAAGGGATCACCAATTTAGTATTGGAGGTCAGCGTGGACGGTAAAAATCGTAGTGGGAGACGAAGAGATGAATACACTAAGCAGATTCAGAAGGATGTAGGTTGCAGTAGGTACTGGGAGATGAAGAAGCTTGCACAGGATAGAGTAGCATGGAGAGCTGCATCAAACCAGTCTCTGGACTGAGGAGCACAACAAAAATAATAACAACAACAACAACCTAACATTAAAGCTTTTCGTGATAGGAATTTGCGTGTCACCTCATTCAGGAGAAGAAATAAAACATGTATTAATACAAATTACACCTGACGATGGACCCACGGGGTCCAAAATGCATCGTGTAGTTAATAAAACACGAAAAAGTTGTGACTGAAGGCGTTGTTTAATTCACACCTCCAATGTTTTAAGCTGAAAAATATGGATAAAATTACATTTTATTTATGTTGTTGCATCTGTATTTGTGGCAAGTATAATGTGCAACCTATGGGACACTGCACGAATCAGTATGATACTGGTCATAGAAACATGGAAAATAATAATTATTGCGACGTACAGAACATAAAATGAACGCATCAATTTTGCATGCGCGTGTTTTTTTTCAGTGTAACTATTGCAAAATAAAATTGGCTTCTATCATAAACGGGTCTCTGTTATCACACAATTTCGTGGCCTATCATGTATACCTGTCGTCAGAATTGCTTGGGAATGAAAGAAAAGTACCGACGAGAAATTCGATCCAGAGAGGTAGCGCTTCTGAAATTAAGCTATTGGTCGCTCGGCTGCGAAATCCTTGAACACTAGCGACCGCAAAATGTATATAAGCATGCCTAAAATTTTCAAACTCGATATTTTCGAAAACGGTTTAGAGTTGCATTTTGTTATTTACAAATGTTGAAGTCCTGCGCTTAATGTCAAATGAATTTGTGAAGTTCGTACGGTCCCTCCGTAAGCTCCAGACCGGCCGGCATGTCGTCCTTTGACATTTGGGGTCCTTCGGATGGGGTATCGAGGGGTTTGGGGTCAGTACACGAGGCTTCCTGCCACCGCTCCCAACAGAATCGGTGCATACGCCCAGAGCAGAGGGCGTCGTAGCCTTCTGTATCTCATCTTGGCAGCGTTCAATGCAGTTGCCTGTGAAGATGTGGAAATGACAACATCAGCTGCAGACAAGAAGAAGAATACAGTAAAATCTGTTGCTGCACACTCCCTTCTAGATGAACCTGCAGTGTTTTGTGGATGTAAACTGAACTTTAGTATTGACATTAACGATACATTTACCCATGGCAATGGATGGCTTACAGTGGCCATTGTACGAGGTGGTACTGGTGTTCCAAACGTGTCAGGATTGGAAAGCTTCGTTGACAGAGACATCATCGCTTACAAGACCTATCATGTTACTGAAAATGCTAATAAAGACTTTGGAAAATCAACCTATATGTCACCATCACCCTTCGTCCTACAGAAGTCCTGGTACGTCAGCTCATAGTGCCAAGTAATTTGTAAATTTGACTCGCGTCTATTATCACTGCAATACCTTCTCAACCCGTGACATTTCCTCCTGCATCTTCACTTTTCTCGTCAGGCAGTGTATTAGGAGTCTCAGACACTTACAACTGACGCTCACTTTCGGCGATCCCTCAAGTATTCCTCGTATTTGTTTCCTCTTGTAGTCTTTGTTGACACAAACACTTGCGTGGACGCACGCGACCTTCGTTAGCTGTGGAGCTTTGTGCCTCCTCGTGGTCGCTGCACGTTGTAAACGACAACTTGCACGTATCGAACAAACACGCAGCGCGTGTTTCCCGGAACTGGTGCGTGCGACACGCCACGTGGCGTGCCCCGACCTCGTCCCGCCAGACGAGCACGATCGACAGGCAGCGGCACGCGCCGGCTATCCGATGCACACCAGAGCGTGGACACGATGTGCAGCACTGCCTCGGGGCTACACTGTACGTTACTCGTTGCGGTGAACGCCGGTGTCTCATATACCACAAGCCCAGGGCAACATTTTTACGAAACACGAATGTGTTACACATTACAAGTACATTAAGGAAAGGACACTTCGGTACAACAATGAAAACTCAAGATGAAACCACAGAGAACATTATTTATGTGTTCGTAGCAGAACGAATTGATCTCCACTTCTCTACGTAATTGTCTTCGTTGTTATGATACTCCTTAAACTAGATGCAGACCTGTAGGTGGAGAAGATGTTCGCAATGTTTGAAATAAATTTTTCGTGTATTCCACTAGAGCTCCAGTTCATTCCTTTTTGTGTAATTTTGTTTATCTGCTAATTCCGAGCATGGCTCTTTTTAATGCTAGTCAAGTGTAGAATCGAGCTATTTTGCATAGTGCTACTAGTTTCGGCGAGATACCATTTTCAGTATATATATATATATATATATATATATATATATATATATATATATATATATAGTGTGTGTAAAATATGTAATTTGCTACATGCATGACTACTATTTACATTTATGGGGTATTTACCGTTAAGGCATTCTTTCGCTTTGTCATTTCATCGATCTTTATTTCTTAGTCGGATCTAAAAATAATTTATGTGTGCAAAAAGATGGGGAAAACCAGTTGCTAGATAACCATCGAAAGTCATGGCGAAATTATTCTTTTATTTTGCATAGTGCTACTAGTTTCGGTGACATACCATTTTCAGTCTTAGCAGGCTTAAACGTGAGGAATGTTATACCACGATCTAAAGAATAGATCATGGTGTAACAATCCTGCCATTTAAGCCTACTAAAGTCTATGGTCTATGACCTGAACTAATAGCACTGTGCAAAATAAAAGATATCCATAAATTTCGAGGTATGTTTTATACTCTTTGACGGAAGTTGATTTATACTGAATGTAAATTTTAAGGCTTCCTTTTCTTGTGAATTATCTATGCACTGAGGAGGATTCTGGCAAAGTTACCAATATATTTAATTTACGTTCGTAACGATTACTGGATTTTTTTGTCATACGCGTGTAGATACGTACATCTACGTTTACATCTACATTTATACTCCGCAAGCCACCCAACGGTGTGTGGCGGAGGGCACTTTGCGTGCCACGGTCATTACCTCCCTTTTCTGTTCCAGTCGCGTATGGTTCGCGGGAAGAACGACTGTCTGAAAGCCTCCGTACGCGCTCGAATCTCTCTAATTTTACATTCGTGATCTCCTCGGGAGGTATAAGTAGGGGGAAGCAATATATTCGATACCTCATCCAGAAAAGCACCCTCTCGAAACCTGGACAGCAAGCTACACCGCGATGCAGAGCGCCTCTCTTGCAGAGTCTGCCACTTGAGTTTGCTAAACATCTCCGTAACGCTATCACGGTTACCAAATAACCCTGTGACGAAACGCGCCGCTCTTCTTTGGATCTTCTCTATCCCCTCCGTCAACCCGATCTGGTACGGATCCCACACTGATGAGCAATACTCAAGTATAGGTCGAACGAGTGTTTTGTAAGCCACCTCCTTTGTTGATGGATTACATTTTCTAAGCACTCTCCCAATGAATCTCAACCTGGCACCCGCCTTACCAACAATTAATTTTATATGATCATTCCACTTCAAATCGTTCCGCACGCATACTCCCAGATATTTTACAGAAGTAACTGCTACCAGTGTCCGTTCCGCTATCATATAATCATACAATAAAGGATCCTTCTTTCTATGTATTCGCAATACATTACATTTGTCTGTGTTAAGGGTCAGCTGCCACTCCCTGCACCAAGTGCCTATCCGCTGCAGATCTTCCTGCATTTCGCTACAATTTTCTAATGCTGCAACTTCTCTGTATACTACAGCATCATTCGCGAAAAGCCGCATGGAACTTCCGACACTATCTACTAGGTCATTTATATATATTGTGAAAAGCGATGGTCCCATAACACTCCCCAGTGGCACGCCAGAGGTTACTTTAACGTCTGTAGACGTCTCTCCATTGATAACAACATGCTGTGTTCTGTTTGCTAAAAACTCTTCAATCCAGCCACACGGCTGGTCTGATATTCCATAGGCTCTTACTGTGTTTATCAGGCGACAGTGCGGAACTGTATCGAACGCCTTCCGGAAGTCAAGGAAAATATCATCTACCTGGGGGCCTGTATCTAATATTTTCTGGGTCTCATGAACAAATAAAGCGAGTTGGGTCTCAAACGATCGCTGTTTCCGGAATTCATGTTGATTCCTACAGAGTAGATTCAGGGTTTCCAAAAACGACATGATACGCGAGCAAAAAACATGTTCCAAAATTCTACAACAGATCGACGTCAGAGATATAGGTCTATAGTTTTACGCATCTGCTCTTTGACCCTTCTTGAAGACTGGGACTACCTGTGCTCTTTTCCAATCATTTGGAACCTTCCGTTCCTCTAGAGACTTGCGGTACGCGGCTGTTAGAAGGGGGGCAAGTTCTTTCGCGTACTCTTTGTAGAATCGAATTGGTATCCGTCAGGTCCAGTGGGCTTTCCTCTGTTGAGTGATTCCAGTTGCTTTTCTAATCCTTGGACACTTATTTCGATGTCAGCCATTTTTTCGTTTGTGCGAGGATTTAGAGAAGGAACTGCAGTGCGGTCTTCCTCTGTGAAACAGCATTTAAAAAAGGTGTTTAGTATTTCAGCTTCACGCGTGTCATCCTCTGTTTCAATGCCATCACCATCCCCGAGAGTCTGTATATGCTGTTTTGAGCCACTTATTTAACGTAAGACCAGAACTTCCTAGGATTTTCTGTCCAGTCGGTACATAGAATTTTACTTTCGAATTCACTGAACGCTTCACGCATAGCCCTCCTTACGCTAACTTTGGTATCCTTTAGCTTCTGTTTGTCTGAGAGGTTTTGGCTGCGTTTACACTTGGAGTGAAGCTCTCTTTGCTTTCGCAGTAGTTTCCTAACTTTGTACTTGAACCACGGTGGGTTTTTTCCCGTCCCTCACAGTTTTACTCGGCACGTACCTCTCTAAAACGCATTTTACGATTGCCTTGAACTTTTTCCATAAACATTCAACATTGTCAGTGTCGGAACAGATCTGGTAGGTAGTCTGAAATCTGCCTTCTATTACTCTTGCTAAACAGATAAACCTTCCTCCCTTTTTTTATATTCCTATTAACTTCCATATTCAGGGATGCTGCAACGGCCTTGTGATCACTGATTCCCTGTTCTGCACTTACAGAGTCGAAAAGTTCGGGTCTGTTTGCTATCAGTAGGTCCAAGATGTTATCTCCACGAGTTGGTTTTCCGTTTAATTGCTCGAGGTAATTTTCGGATAGTGCACTCAGTATAATGTCACTCGATGCTCTGTCCCTACCACCCGTCGTAAACATTTGAGTGTCCCAGTCTATATCTGGTAAATTGAAATCTCCACGTAAGACTATATTATGCTGAGAAAATTTATGTGAAATGTATTCCAAATTATCTCTCAGTTGTTCTGCCACTAATGCTGCTGAGTCGGGAGGTCGGTAAAAGGAGCCAACTATTAACCTAGCTCGGTTGTTGAGTGTAACCTCCACCCATAATAATTCACAGGAACTATCCACTTCTACTTCACTACAGGAAAACTACTACCAACAGCGACAAAAACGCCACCACCAGTTGCATGCAATCTATCCTTTCTACACACCGTCTGTGCCTTTGTAAAAATTTCGGCAGAATTTATCTCTGGCTTCAGCCAGCTTTCTGTACCGATAACGATTTCAGCTTCGGTGGTTTCTATCAGCGCTTGAAGTTCCGGTACTTCACCAATGCAGCTTCGACAGTTTACAATTACAATACCGATTGTTGCTTGGTCCCCGCATGTCCTGACTTTGCCCCGCACCCTTTGAGGTTGCTGCCCTTTCTGTACTTGCCCGAGGCCATCTAACCTAAAAAACCGCCCAGTCCACGCCACACAACCCCTGCTACCCGTGTAGCCGCTTGCTGCGTGCAGTGGACTCCTGACCTATCCAGCGGAACCCGACACCCCACCACCCTATGGCGCAAGTCGAGGAATCTGCAGCCCACACGGTCGCAGAACCGTCTCAGCCTCTGATTCAGACCCTCCACTCGGCTCTGTACCAAAGGTCTGCAGTCAGTCCTGTCGACGATGCTGCAGATGGTGAGCTCTGCTTTCATCCCGCTAGCGAGACTGGCAGTCTTCACCAAATCAGATAGCCGCCGGAAGCCAGAGAGGATTTCCTCCGATCCATAGCGACACACATCATTGGTGCCGACATGAACGACCACCTGCAGATGGGTGCACCCTGTACCCTTCATGGCATCCGAAAGGACCCTTTCCACATCTGGAATGACTCCCCCCGATATGCACACGGAGTGCACATTCGTTTTCTTCCCCTCTCTTGCTGCCATATCCCTAAGGGGCCCCATTACGCGCCTGACGTTGGAGCTCCCAACTACCGGTAAGCCTCTGCGACCTCCCGGGTCTTGCAGACTGAGGGGCAACCTCTGGAACAGGACAAGCAGCCATGTCCGGACGAAGATCAGTATCAGCCTGAGACAGAGCCTGAAACCGGTTCGTCAGACAAACAGGAGAGGCCTTCCGTTCAGCACTCCGGAATGTCTTTCGCCCCCTGCCACACCTCGAGACGACCTCCCACTCTACCACAGGTGAGGGATCGGCCTCAATGTGGGCAGTATCCCGGGCAGCCACAGTCGTAGTCCGATCGGGGGATGCGTGGGATGAGCTGGCCGTCCCCGACAAACCCCCATCCGGACCCCCACAGTGATGCCCATTGGCAACAGCCTCAAGCTGTGTGACCGAAGCCAACACTGCCTGAAGCTGGGAGCGAAGGGATGCCAACTCAGCCTGCATCCGAACACAGCACTTGCAGTCCCTATCCATGCTAAAACCTGTTGTGCAAAGAACGTCTGAACTAATCTACAGAGAGCACAAACAACTCGACACAAAATTTAAACGGTTATTAAAATACAAGATTGCCTAGTAAATGCAGTAATGCTGCTACTTGCGCACTGCTGAGACACTGCTCGGCGGCGGAAGGAGACTACGCGATTTTACACTATTCAGGTACTAAAACGCGATGCTACAACTCTCAAATACTACAATACGCCCGAAATTTATGAATTAAACAACGCAAATACCAAAAACACGCAAAGAAATTAAGAATTAAACTATGTAACAAATAAATGACCCAAGAGTGTACGACTTGCTGCTGCAGCTGCTTATCCAACGGCGGCAGGGAGGATTTTCTGCTCTATGAAGAGATAAGACTGCTGATTATTTTTAGTATACAGTCTCGTTCTTCTCTAAGTAGGATGTTCAAATGGTTCAAATGGCTCTGGGACTCAACTGCTGAGGTCATAATTCCCCTAGAACTTAGAACTACTTAAACCTAACTAACCTAAGGACAACACACACATCCATGCCCGAGGCAGGATTCGAACCTGCGACCGTAATGGTCGCGCGGTTCCAGACAGTAGCGCCTAGAAACGCTCGGCCACCAGCGGCCGGCAAGTAGGATGTGCAGAGGTTTTTTTACGCTGTTTTATACTTTATTTTTATCAAGTTTTGCAGATATGAAACATGTCAAAATAGCTGAAGTCAGTTTTACATATACTGATTGTTTTATATATATTATGTATTAAGCAGTTTATTTCCAGTGAGATGAACAGGCTGACAGGACAAGAGTTCGCGACGAGCCGCATCAAACCATTCAGAATACACATGAATAAAAAAAAATTATTTGTGTGTATTGTTCTTACCTAACGTTGTATTTAAACTAAAATGTTAGTCTGTGGTGCAGTTCCACGCTTTTGAAAGTGATGTAGCAGTTTAAATTGTATTAATATATAAAATAAATCATGCAAATTCAGCCAACTGAAAGAGATGATTAAGAAACATTTCGATGAACACTACGACCAGTGAAAACTGTTTGCACTGGATTTCGAAACCCTACTAAAACAAAAGAAGGGGCCTTAAATTACGATAATAACATCAGCAATTGGCTGCTTGGGAAAGTAAAGATTAAGGACAGTGCGCCTGATCCACAGGAGAGAAGAAAGGAGCAGAGAGAGTAAAAAGTGCGGATAGCAGAGGCGGGACTTGCTGACAGCTGACCGTGGAAACGCATTATTCCGGAGACTGCCCGGCCGCTGCGGGTATAAATCCAGGCGCAGCGAGTCGCCGCCAGCTCTGCACACAGGCTACTGCGGGTAGCGGCACTCGCAGGCGGAAAATACTGTACGTCTTCACTTACTCCCGTCAGGAAGACCGAAGTGCTGTGTCTCTCTTTTTCATTTTCGTTTCCAGCTCGCGGGTTAAATTAACGTTTACGCATATTAGGAGTTACTTTACTATCATACGAGTCAACTTTAACGTAACATTTACACGCTCAATATGGTAACGTTTATGGAAATTCGTGTTTTACCTGTAATATATGCCCACGAGCATTTATTTGACAGGTCAGAGCTTTCAAGTTTCAGTGTAAGCTATCATGCAGCTAGAAAGTTAACGTTGCCTAGAGTAATTCACGAAGATCGATATTCCATTCTGCGACCACTTTTAAGTTCAAATGTTTTCTTCGGGCAATTGTCAGCAGCGGATATGTGTTTGAGAAAACCCATGACTCAGTGTGCAATACGCCATAAGGGGACGAAATTACAAAACGTAATTTACGAAAAATGGCTAATGCAAGTCACATGTCAGTCATGTTGAATCACAAATTCGCATTAGCTATTCATTGCACATTGTATTTACCACTTTCGTTTTAACTGTCTCTCTGAGATTTTTGTCACAGGTTAGATTATTTACATTATTATTATGTACTGTCTATTAAACAGACAGTACATTGTGCATAATTATACATTACTTGTACAAAAAAAATGAATTGTTTTGATAACTGATGTCTGTGATTTTTGTAGAGGAAGGGGCAAAAATGTGGAACAGGGGTAGTAATACATCTACATCTACATGCAAATCACATTTAAGTGCCTGGCACAGGGTTCATCGAACCACCTTCACAATTCTCTATTATTCCAATCTCGTATAGCGCACGGAAAGAGTGAACACCTATATCTTTCCATACGAGCTCTGATTTCCCTAATTTTATCGTGGTGATCGTTCCGCCCTATGTAGATCGGTGTCAACAAAATATTTTCGCACTCGGAGGAGAAAGTTGGTGATTGGAATTTCGTGAGAAGATTCCGTCGCAACGAAAAACGCCTTTATTTTAATGATTTCCAGCCCAAATCCTGTATCATTTCTGTGACACCCTCTTCCATATTTCGCGATAATACAAAACGTGCTGCCTTTCTTTGAACTTTTTCGATGTACTCCGTCAGTTCTACCTGGTAAGGATCCCACATCGCGCAGCAGTATTCTAAAAGAGAACGGACAAGCGTAGTGTAGGTAGTCTCCTTAGTAGGTCAGTTACATTTTCTAAGTGTCCTGCCAATAAAACGCAGCCTTTGGTTAGCCTTCCCCACAACATTTTCTATGTGTTCTTTCCAATTTAAGTTGTTCTTAATTGTAATACCAAGCTATTTAGTTGAATTTACGGCTTTTAGTTTAGACTGATTTATCGTGTAACCGAAGGAAATATTATAATTTCTCACCTTGTAGGTGCTTTACTTTAGTTAGCTACTAAAAAACTACGTACACGATCTTGTCACAACAGTAACACCGGTTCCCGTCAGGTCATCGAAGTTAAGCGCTGTTGGACTGGGCTAGCACTTGGATGGGTGACCACCCAGCCTGCCGAGACCTGTTGGCAAGGGGGTTGCGCTCAGCCCTTGTGAGGCAAGCTGAGGAGCTACTTGATCGAGAAGTAGCGACTCCGGTCTCGTAAACTGACATATGGCCGGGAGAGTGGTGTGCTGGCTCCTCCATATCCGCATCCAATGACGCCTGTGGTATGAGGATGACACGGTGGCCGGTCGGTACCGCTGGGCCTTCGTGTCCTATTCGGGAGGAGTTTGGTTTCAGTTTTTTTTTATTCAGCCACTGTATACTGCATTGGGATTCATTCATATTACGTCTGGCAGCCGTTGCGAGTGCGTGTAGCCTTCTAAAGAATTCAGTAGGAGACGTAATTGTTGCAGGTTTCTGGTTTTCAGTTTCATTCTTGTCATAACACATATATTATTAACATATTTTGTAAACAGACGTTTATCTAATATAGTATTTCTTTTAACTTTAACAAACTTCAACGAATGGAGTATTCTATACTTCTACCCTGTAATCTGAAGTGCCAAAAATGTCGGACTCTGTGTTATGCCTAATTTACGAATGTTCCTAACGTAGTAGGTTTTCAAAAATATAGGAAGTATTAAATTATATTCCGAAGTATGTGCAACAAATATTTTATTTGCTTAAAATGAAGAACTGAGAAATTATTAACGAAAAACAAAATGTTATTTCACATTTGTACCACTTCCTCTATAAATATTACTTCTGACTTTGCTGTGATCGTTGTAATTACTGCTGTTTTTATCTTAAAATTATCTTTGTGTATCATGATTTACATCGACTGGGCATGTATGTGGTGTTACGTGTGAAGCTAAAAGCACTTCACCTCCTCAAGCCATGTCCAGCCTACATCGGCCCTTTTGTAATGGTTCAAATGGCTCTAAGCACTATGGGACTTAACATATGAGGTCATTATTCCTCTGGACTTAGAACTACTTAAACCTAACTAACCTAAGAACATCATACACATCCATGCCCGAGGCAGGATTCGAACCTGCAACCGTAGCAGCAGCGCGGTTCTGGACTGAACCACCTAGAACCGCTCGGTCATTGTGTACATGACAAGGTAGCTGAGGTGCAAAAATTGCTCTTCTTCTGTAGTATTTTTCGCGTATTTGACAGCTAATTCGATTTTATGGTTCAATATGATTGACATTTGACTTTCATTAGCCATTTTTTCGTAAGTTACGTTTTTATTTTCGTCTGTTTATGCCGATTTGTATAGTGTGTTATTTCTGTCATTTAACGTTGATTCAGGTGTCAGACGGTGCTCTTTAACCGAAACCGGTGGCAAATTATTAAATTTTTTTTCATTCAGGCAAGTGTCATGAGTTTCGTGAAACAGTTTTAAGTTGTTTGTATTCTATTCATACCTATTAAGCATGAGAAAGTAGCGAATACTTCTACGCGACAAACTAAGTTTTAGCTGGAACTGTGGAATTTCTGCCTCGATAAGAAACTAAAACTATTTCCTATCACTGATTCTAAAGTGCTGCAATGTATACTCGTAAGCCTTAGCATAACGACCGTAGCTAAATATTTGCATTCCAGCAATACGTATACGTCATACAGCACCAGACGTCACAGCACCTGTGGCTCAAGACGAAGTAGGGCGATTAAAGAAACCGCTACCCTTATAAACTCACCAGCTCGCCGTTGTTTTAACACAAAAATTCTCGGACTATTATAAAGTATAGAAACACATTTGTGTAGATGTACTGGTTAACGAAATAATGCCACAATAACAGAATGGGTGATAGGTCTGAATGGAGAAAAGGGTTACTTTCTCCTCTGCGAGTGGAGTAGTTAGGCGCGCCACATGTCTAGGATCTTATCAGATCGTTCGTTGTCCATCAGAGTGACAGTCGAAAGCAGGGTGGGAAAGACGAGCAATATCGCTACACCTGATTGCAACCAGGTTACAACGTGATCCGGAGGACCTCAGAGGTATACAAACATCTCGCTTCCGAGAGTTCCGGAACCTGTACAGAAAATTGGAATAGAGATCAACATAAACATCATTTCCGCCCCTTTTATTGCTCATGAAAACCACACATTGCATGTTGTACCACCATACAGCGATACCTTCAGAGGTGATGGTCCAGATTGCTGTACACACCGGTACCTCTAATACCCAGTAGATGAATGCCTGTATTCGTCGTGGCGTACTATCCACAAGTTCATCAAGGCACTGTTGGTCCAGATTGTCCCACTCCTCAATGGCGAATCGGCGTAGATCCCTCAGAGTGGTTGGTGGGTCACGTAGTCCATAAACAGCCCTTTACAATCTATCCCAGGCATGTTCGATAGGGTTCATGTCTGGAGAACATGGTGGCTAATCGAGCGATGTCGTTATCCTGAAAGAAGTCATTCGCAAGATGTGCATGAGTGGGGCACGAATTGTCGTCCATGAAGAATGCCTAGCCAATATGCTGCCGATATGGTTGCATTATCGGTCGGATATCGGCATTCATACATCGTACAGCCGTTTCGGCGCCTTCCATGACCACCAGCGGCGTACGTCGGCCCCACACAATGCCACCCTAAAAAAAAGCAGACCTCCACCTTGCTGCACTCGCTGGACAATAAGGCGTTCAGACTGACCGCGTTGCCTCCAAACACGTCTTCGACGATTGTCTGGTTCAACGCATATGCGACGACACTCATCGGTGAAGAGAACGTGATGCCAGTCCTGAGCGGTTCAATCGGCATGTTGTTGGGGTCATCTGTACAGTGCTGCATGGTGTCGTGGTTACTAAGATGGACGTAGCCATGGACGTCTGGAGTGAAAAAAAAAATGACTCTGAGCACTGTGGAACTTAACTTCTGAGGTCATCAGTCCCCTAGAACTTGGAACTACTTAAACCTAAATAGCCTAAGGACAACACACACATCCATGCCCTAGGCAGGATTCGAACCTGCGACCGTAGCGGTCGCGGGGTTCCAGACTGTAGCGCCTAGAACCGCTTGGCCACGCCGGTCGGCGTCTGGAGTGAAGTTGCGCATCATGCAGCCTACTGCACACAGTTTGAGTCGTAACACGTCATGTGGGTGCACGAAGAACATTATTCAACATGGTGGCGTTACTGTCAGGGTTCCTCCTAGCCATAATCCGTAGGTAGCGGTCAGCCACTGTAGTAGTAGCCGTTGGTAGGCCTGAGCGAGGTATGTCATCGACAGTTCCTGTCTCTCTGTATCTGCTCCATGTCCGAATAACATCGCTTTGGTTCACTCCGAGACGCCTTGTTGAGAGCCCTTCCTGGCGCAAAGTAAGAATGCGGACGCGATCGATCCGCGGTATTGACCGTCTAGGCATTGTTGAACCACAGACAACACGAGCCGTGTACCTCCTTCCTGGTGGAACGACTGGAACTGTTCGGTTGTCGGGCCCCCTCCGCTTAACAGGTGCTGCTCATGGTCGGTTGTTTACATCTTTGGGCGGGTTTTGTGACATCTCTGAATAGTCAGAGGGACTGTGCCTGTGATACAATATCCACAGTCAACGTCTGTCGTCTGGAGTTCTGTGAACAGGAGTCATGCAAAACTTTTTTTTATGTGTATGTATTGAACGTACCCTCAGCAAAACCCCAAATGGACACATTTAAACGTTTCCTAAAATGTATTGAGGAGAATGGAAATTATTTTTAAAGCAAATGAAGATATATTGTTCATATGTTGTAAATTCATTGTTTTACGATACTATTCTTCGGATTTTATTAATCTTGCACGTAGCGGCACTGTGACCTACGTCTACATCTCTACTCCGCTCCGTTAGCCACTTACGTCGCGCTGGGTACTCTCCTCTACCCCATTCGCGTGGAAAAGATCGTTGTCGCTAAAGCTTCGTGTAAGCTGTAATTTATGTGATTATCTCGTTATGGTCACTTCATGAGTTACATTGGGACGAAGTAATATATTGTCCGGTGCTTCCCGGAAAGTACTGTACTCTCTCGTAATTTCCATAGCAAACCTCTCCGTGATGTGCGACGTCTCTCTTATCGTGTGTGCTCTGGAATTTGTTGAGAATCTCCGTAACACTCGCGCATCGAATAAACGTTTCCGTGACGACAAATTCTTCATCAAAACATATATTTCTTTCTTGAAATATGTGTCTGGCAAAGAGCACATTTCTCCCAACGAGAGACAAGTTTGTTGATACCGTCTCTGTAGAATGTCTGAAATTATTGGCGAATTGCACAACAACACTTTTACTTGCATCGCTTCGTCACTATCAAAGTGAATTCCTCGAAAGTGCTGGAAACAGCTCAATATTGGATGGAGCATTTCGAAACTGTATCATGGCTGAGCGATGACACTGAATCCAAGGCTTCGGGTTTTTGCAGATATGGCATCAGTCGTGTGTGTGATCTGGCCGTGTCGTGGTGAAGGACAGGGTGCGCCCTGTGTGGACGGACTCTTCGAATTCGAAACTCGGTTTCAGCACGCTCTGTCTCGCGCACCGACATACTGTAGTTACTTCGCACGCTGCCATGTTGCGCGCTACAATTCGGAGCACAGCAGCAACAGAGCACTGCAAATATGTAGATGTGAAGAATAAAGACATAGAATGTTAATAACGTTTGTTTTATTTAAACAGCTTTACGCAGAAAAATTTCGGGAACATTACTTCGCAGCGTTGTAGACCGTAACGGTCTTACAACGCTTCCTAGAACTACTTCTGAAAGTTACTTTCGCATCTGCCGATTTTGTTCCGTGTTGAGTTCTGTCTTGCATCGAAGTCATGAATCGAGTCACAAATCTTGTCCATTACTCTGAAAGTTCGTATTGTTTCCACTGTATCTTGTTTTTCCATAAAGTCTAGGAGGGCGATATAAAACTCATCGCCAATGTATACGCCGATCTGGATCTCAGAGACGAACATAACGATGTGAGTTAATAAGCATTGCGCTCTCATTTAAATATATGGCCGAAAGAGTCAGCCTACAGGAATTTTGAAACGAATCCTATCGTCGAGGACCGTGTGCCACAAAGGGCACAGATTCACCACGAGATGGGGAAATTCACAGGCGTCTACTGTCTATTGAGGCCTAAGCGGTGTAGTGTGCGAGCGAGACAGACGAGAACCTACGTCGTAGGGAAACCCAGTAGAAGCCTTTTGTGGCCAAGGAGACATAGCAGTGTTGGATATGGCGAACCTGAGATGGAAACTATTTAATTCTGTAGTAATTCAGTAAATAAAGCCACGGTAATAGTAATCTACGATCCTTCATAAATATTCATGGTAATCCCAATAAAACTTGAATATTGTTCATATCTATAACACTTTAGAATTTACTGTTAAAAGTGAAATTAACAAGTTTTGTAACAAAGACCTGAATGCTAAAATCTGAACGCTATGGTCGATCTTAACGATCGACATTTCATACAGAAGAGCATCAATAAAATGACAACTGTTGTAAATATCAACTCTGCAACTTCGTTTTTTTTTTTTTTTGATCGATATAGTAAATTTAAATTATCTGTATTTTCAGTTAAGCATCAGATTATCGTTTTCCTCCACAGAAAACACATTGAAAGATGACAGCATGACAACTTATTGAATCATTAGGTAATAGAATATTTGTTGTAAGTTTAGTGCATAATAGTTGCTTTTGTTCTCTATTTATTTACCAGAAAGCACATTGGTGCAAGGCTACTGGCCGTGACATTCAAAGTTAAGAAGGAATTTGTTTCGGTTTTATGTAAAAGAATTTAACGTTTATTATGTAATCGATATTAATGTTACTTTATTTAGAACTTGGAAGTGGCCAAGCTTTGATTATTTAAATATGTTAAAATGTAAAATAATGCAGAATAAGGTGTAGCCAATCAGATGGACGGCTTCAGGAAAGGGAACTGCCCTAGGCAGTTGCGCGACGATGTTCGGCGCGCGGAAAACGCGGCCGGACACGGGCAGAGGGCAGTTCTGTTCCAGACGCCGAACTGGACAGTGCTGGTGGAGACGCGAAAGCGGACGGTCAGTGCTTAGGTAGTTAGGAAGTGAAACGACTTGGAAATTTTCGCTTAGTGTGGTATCGCGGGACTTAGTCTCTGAGCGGTGAGCAGCCGAACGCCTGGTGTGAACTGTAACTTTTCGCGAAGATAACGAGGTGGAAATTAGACTTGTATTTCGCCATGGGATTGTGAATGATCGAACTGCTTCAAACGGATATGCGCTCGAGTGTAATACTAATTCTAAATACGACCACTTTCGCTATTCGTTTGCTTTCTGAATAAACGTTATTCTAACCAAATCGCAACTTTGTGGCCTAAATCATTTATGGGTCGTTAATTTAGCTCTCGATATTACTGTTACTCTCATTATATGTTACATTAACTTTGTATTTCACAAACTTGCCATCGGCTAGACAATTTAACCAAAGGGTCCCAAGTGTCTAACTCAGGGCGTGTAATGCGACACGTGCGGTTCGACCCCTAGACGAGTTTGAGGCAAGACATTTCGACGAAGAGGAACCGCATGTGAGCCCGAACATGTGTGAGATGTTATCTCGCAACGAGAATATATTCGTGAGATCTCTGTTTGCAGAACGCCTGCTGATTTTTACAAAGGAATTTTTCTTTCTCCAAAACGGCCGTGATACCTGAGCATATTTCACTGTTGTATGAGGGTCACTCCAAAAGAAATACACATTATTTTTTAAAAATCCATCTTTGAAAGTTTTGCAGTGTGTAGATACATTCTTTAGGAACAATATTTTCATTTCTCCAAATAATTTCCATCCCTCTCAACTGCCTTACGCCATCTTGGAACCAGCGCCTGTTATACCCGCACGGTAAAATTCTGGACCAACCTGTTGGAGCCACTGTTTGCCAGCGTGCACAAGGGAGTCATCATCTTCAAACCTTGTTCCACGAAGAGAGTCTTTCAGTTTCCCAAAGAGATGATAGTCAGATGGAGCCAGGTCAGGACTGTAAGGCGGGTGTTTCACTGTTGTCCATCCGAGTTTTGTGATCGCTTCCATGGTTTTTTGACTGACATGTGGCCGTGCATTGTCGTGCAACAGCAAAACATCCTGCTTTTGCCGATGTGGTCGAACAAGACTCAGTCGAGCTTGAAGTTTCTTCAGTGTCGTCACATATGCATCAGAATTTATGGTGGTTCCACTTGGCATGATGTCCACAGAGCAAGAGTCCTTCGGAATCGAAAAACACCGTAGCCATAACTTTTCCAGCGGAAGGTGTGGTTTTGAATTTTTTTTCTTGGGTGAAATTGCATGATGCCATTCCATTGATTGCCTCTTCGTCTCTGGTGAAAAATCATGGAGCCATGTTTCATCACCTGTCACAATTCTTCCAAGAAATTCATCTCCACCATTCTCGTACTGTTCCAAAAGTTTGCTGCATACCGTTTTTCTTGTTTCTTTGTGAGCCGCTGTCAACATCCTGGGAACCCACCCGGCACAAATCTTTTTTAACGCCCACACTTCCAGTATTCTGCAAACACTTCCTTCCCCCATCCCAACGTAGCGTGACAATTCGTTCACTGTGATGCGCCTGTCAGCAGTCACCAAATCGTTAACTCTCTGCACATTGTCCGGAATGTGTGCAGTACGAGGCCTGCCGCTGCGCTGCGAGGACAATCCTCAATATTGCCGTGCCCACTTTCATCACGTAACCTGCTTGCCCACCGACTAACTGTACTGCGATCGACAGCAGCATCTCCATACACCTTTTTCAACCTGTTGTGGATGTTTCCCACTGTCTCGTTTTCACAGCACAGGAATTCTATGACAGCACATCGCTTCTGACGAACGTGAAGTGTAGCAGTCGTCTTGAAGACATGCTGTGACGGCGCCACTCACGGGAACAGGTTGAACTAAGTTTGAAAACAAGCGGGAAGGCTGTATCTCCACATTGTAAAACTTTCACACGTGCAGAATGAAAACTGTATTTTTACAAATATAGTGTGCATTTCTTTTGGGGTGATCCTCGTACAAGAGATAGACGTCACTGACAGTGTAACAAACCTGTTACTACTGGTTATTACGTTAAGAGTGGGAATGGAAATGCTTATTGATTGTGAAATTAACGTGAGAAGATTAGGGTCGCCACCGACTCTAACCATACAACTAATCAAAGGTTTGGCCGAGTCGGAAAATAAATTAATTTGATCACAGACCAAAAACTCATAAAAATACGTAAGTCGTGGTATCGTTCATAGGGGATGCGATGCAATTATTAGTATTTCCCGTGCACTGTCCACGAGAATCAACCATTTAAAATAAAATAGTAGATGCATGAACACTGTGCAGAAGATCAGCTCCCAGCAACACACCTGAAAATAAGACTTAATCTAAAGCATTTGTTTTAACATAAAAGGGGAAACTAATCACTGGACCTGTGCGTAAGGAAACGCGTTGGATGTGCTAACAGGAAAGCTAAGAGGTGAGTGGCTTAGGTGCAAAAACGTAACCTCGGAATGCAACAGAAAATTGTGTATAAAATCATTTATTCCTAAGATATGGATGTGAGGCATGTACACAATTCCTGATAACATTAATTCCTAAAACATTAAAGAAAAGCATCGATACATACATCGTTATAATCTACACCTAAAATCATTGGTTTGAATCATTCATACAACTGCTGTTGCCTGATAACTGATCGCAATAACTCGTGAAACGTTACATGTTTCGCAGCACACCCGCGTGCCCACGTGGTTTGTTGAGACGCAATTTCTACGTATCGTGGCCAAGTTGCAACAATATCACATCACACAATCATGAACAATTAACATTCTTTAAAACAAACATGAGACCGGACAATTAGTGATGACGGTAGCCCAACAAACTCTAATGTTCAACCACGTGGTCGGCTCCCCTCCTAACTAACCTAAGGACACCACACACATCCATGCCCGAGGCAGGATTCGAACCTGCGACTGTAGCAGTCGCGCGGTTCCGGACTGAGCGCCTAGAACCGCGAGACCACCGCGGCCGGCTAACTCACCCTTCTACGACTGGAGCACAGCTGTGGACGCTTCCCGTACCGGCGGCAGACTGCCACCCTTTTTCCTCTCCAGCCTCCTCCACGCTCCGCGTGGACCGGAAAACCCAAAGATGCCATTTCCGCCACCAACCCAACGCAGGTGGATTTCTCACAAGTAGCGCAAACCTCTTTGCCTACTTGACCACTACGAGAGATGGCTATTCTGTACAACTGCTGCTGAATCTGTACGACTATCGCAGACTTTCTGCAGCAGACTAGGCCACCGACTAGCAACGTGACACACAACGACATTCATTCAACCACACCACTATGAGAGTTATGAGGAAAGAGAAACAAGTAAAAGAAAGAGAAATGCTAGTGAAAATGGGATACCGGACTAATGATAGGTGGCTACAGAACCCTTTCAACAGGCCTAGAATTGTGTGCCCTGAGCCCTGCACGACTTACGCCTGTGGTATATGACTGCTGCGAGAGTGCCCGTCCAGGATTTTACAGCGGCCCACCCAGTGGCAGTTGGTGCGTGACGTTGAGGGAGCGGCGCGACACCGGGCGATCGGGTTCGGTTCTGCCGCCTCGCGGACAGCAGACGGCGGCAGCGGAAGCCGGCGCAGCCAGCGGACAATGCGGCCGTAACGAGGCGAGTAACGCAATTTGCAGTGGCGCGCGCCGCCCTGTAACCGGAGACAAATTCCATTAGTCGGTAGCAAAAATGTGTGTCGGCTGCGGCGCCGCCCAGTTCATAGAAGCATGCAAATGCAGCCGTCCGCTGGGGAGGCGCGGAGGCGAACCCCCTACTCTGCGCGCCTCCCGGTCCAGTCCGCGACGACTTGCTGCGCGGATTAGCCGAGACTGAGTGCTAGTGGTACGTCACACCGGAAATAGTCACAGCGAGAACAGATGAGGTCCTACTGCGCAGCACATTACCTTTCGTTGTAGCTACAGTACTGGCCATTAAAACTGCTACACCAAGAAGAAGTGTAGATGATAAACGGGTATTCATTGGACAAATATATTATACTAGAACTAACATGTGACTACATTTTCACGCAATTTCGGTGCATAGATCCAGAGAAATCAGCACCCAGAACAACCACCTCTGGCCGTAATAACGGCCTTGATACGCCTGGGCATTGAGTCAAACAGAGCTTGGATGGCGTGTACAGCTACAGCTGCCCATGCAGCTTCAACACGATACCACAGTTCATCAACAGTAGTGAGTGGCGTATTGTGACGAGCCAGCTGCTCGGCCACCATTGACCAGACGTTTTCAGTTGGTGAGAGATCTGGAGAACGTGCTGGCCAGGGGAGCAGGCGAACATTTTCTGTATCCAGAAAGGCCCGTACAGGACCTACAACATGGGGTCGTGCATTATCCTGCTGAAATGTAGGGTTTCGCAGGGATCGAATGAAGGGTAGAGCCACGGGTCATGACACATCTGAAATGTAACGTCCACTGTTCAAAGTTCCGTCAAAGCGAACAAGAGGTGACCGAGACGTGTAACCAGTGGCACCTTATACCATCACGCTAGGTGATACGCCAGTGTGGCGATGACCAATACACGCTTCCAATGTGCGTTCACAGCGATGTCTTCAAACACGAATGCGACCATCATGATGCTGTAAACAGAACCTGGATTCATCCGAAAAAATGACGTTTTGCCATTCGTGCACTCAGGTTCGTCGTTGAGTACGCCATCGCAGGCGCTCCTGTCTGTGATGCAGCGTCTAGGGTAACCGCAGCCATGGTCTACGGGCTGATAGTCCACGCTGCTGGAAACGTCGTCGAATTGTTCGTGCATATGGTTGTTGCCTTGCAAACTTCCCCATCTGTTGACTCAGGGATCGAGATGTGGCTGCACGATCCGTTACAGCCATGCGGATAAGATGCCTGCCATCTCGACGGCTAGTGATACGAGGCCGTTGGGATCCAGCACGGCGTTCTGTATTACGCTCCTTAACCCACCGATTGCATATTCTGCTAACAGTCAAAGGATCTCGACCAACGCGAACAGCAATGTCGCGAGACGATAAACCGCAATCGCGATAGGCTACAATCCGACCTTTATCAAAGTCGGAAACGTGATGGTACGCATTTCTCCTCCTTACACAAGGCATCACAATAACGTTTCACCAGGCAACGTCGGTCAACTGCTGTTTGTGTATGAGAAATCGGTTGCAAACTTTCCTCACGTCAGCACGTTCTAGGTGTCGCCACCGGTGCCAACCGTGTGTGAATGCTCTGAAAAGCTAATCATTTGCATATCACATCTTCTTCCTGTCGGTTAAATTTCGCGTCTGTAGCTCTTCATCGTCGTGGTGTATCAATTTTAATGGCCAGTAGTGTATATTAATGACCTCGCAGATGATATTAGGGCAAAAACCTCACACTTTTCCGAAATGATGATTAACGAGTAATGGAATGATCGTTGGAAGGACTGATCAGCGTATAGAAAAATCAAAACAACCTGCTATGAAACTAGAAGCAAGGGTGGTAACATTAAGAGTAAATTAATAATTCCGCCGTTAACCGCAAGCGAGAGAGCGGACAGGTATAAAGAATACACTGTACGCCTATAGGAGGGGAAGGAACTGTCTGGTGATATGATAGAAGAAGAAGTGGAAGAGAGAGGGGACGCAGTATTATATCATAATTTAGAAGAGCTCTATCAGACTTGAGATCAAACAAGGTAGAAGCAATCGATAACATGCCATCGGAATTCGTAAAATCTTTGGGAGAAGTGGCATTCAAAGGACTATTCAAGTTCGTGTGTAGAATCTGTGACACAGGCGACCTACCATTAGATTTTCGGAAAAATATCAGCTCCGTAATTCCGTAGATACCAATGGGAGATAAGTGCGAGAAGTATCGCACATCGGCTTAGCAGCTCATGCATTCGAGCTGTTGACATGAATAATACACAGAAGAATGCAAAAGAAAATTGAACTTCTGTTAGATGAAAATCAGTTACACTCTGGGAAAGGTAAAGGCACCAGAGAGGCGATTCTGATTTTGCGTTTGATAATGGAAGCAAGACTCAAGAAAAATAAAGAGACGCTCATAGGATTTGTCGCTCTAGAAAAAAACATTCGAAAATGTTAAATGCGGCAAGATGCTCGAAATTCTGAGAAAAATAGGAATAAGCTGTGGAGAAAGATGAATAATATACAATACGTACACGAAACAAAAAGGAACAATAAGACTGGATGAGCAAGAACGAAGTGCACTTATTAAAGGGGGCATAATACGGGGTGGAGCCTCATACCCCTACTGTTCAATTTGTTCATCGAAGAAGCAATGAAGGCAATAAAAGAAAGCTAAAGGATATGAAGTGTAATATTCGACGTGACATAGGTCTCTGGCGAATCTGATGATGAATTACAGGAGCTGTTGAACTGGAGGAAAAGTCTAATGAGTACGGAATATGAATTGAGGGTAAACAGGCAAAAGGCAAAGGTAATGAGAAGTATTGGAAATGGAACTGGTGTTAATATCAGAAATGGTGATCACGAAGTAGGCGAAATTGACGAATTCGCTATCTTGGCAGCAAAACAACCCATGACGGACAAAGCAAGGAGGACATACAGACGGACGACCACAGACGAAGATGGCATTTCTACCCAATAGAAGTCTACTAGTATTAAACATAGGTTTTAATTTGATGAAGAAATGTCTGAGAATGTACGTTTGCAGCACAGCAATGTATGGTAGTGAATCATAGACAGTGAGAAACACGGAACAGAAGAGAATCGAAGCGTTTGAGTTGTGATCCTAGAGAAGAGTGTTGAAAATTAAGTGATAAGGAATGAGGAGATTTTTCCACAGGATCGGTGAAGAACAATTAGAACGCTCTGACAAGGAGAAGAGGCAAGATATGTGTTAAAATATCAGAAGACATTAGTACTAGACGGAGCCGTAGAGGGCAAATGGCTCTGAGCACTATGGGACTTAACATCTGTGGTCATCAGTCCCCTAGAACTTAGAACTACTTAAACCTAACTAACCTAAGGACATCACACACATCCATGCCCGAGGCAGGATTCGAACCTGCGACCGTAGCAGTCGCGCGGTTCCGGACTGAGCGCCTAGAACCGCTAGACCACCGCGGCCGGCCCGTAGAGGGCAGCCTGTAGGGAAGGCAAAGGGTAAAAATGAATAATCAAGTTATGTCTCAAAAAATACACAAATATTTAGTCACAGTTTGGTAAATTTTCAAAGTGATGCAAAAATTTGCAATTTTGCTTTAAATGTTTAAAAATGGAAAGTTGTGCAGAACGTAGAGAAATGCTTACCAAACCATCTTCCAACCCATCGTACAATACTGCTCAAATGTATGGGACCCGTGCCAAGAAGGAATAACACGGGACACTGAACAGAGGAGGCAGCGTCAATGTCACAGGTTTCTTTAACCCGATAACATAAAAGAAATATTAAATAAACTGAACATGAAGAAACGCGCGAACTATCCCGAGAATGTCTACTTACGAAATTTCACGAACTGTGTTTAAGTGATGGCTCTAGGAATATACTACGCATCGATCCGATTAAGATCTTGAGGACAACATTAGATTAATTACAGCGCGCACAGAGATACTTACTAATTGTGGCGTTCCCCTGAACACCGACTGCACTGACATACTTTGAGACCGAGCTACAGAGCATCAGGCGTTTTCAATAACATTTTTACTCATTTCAAACTCTAGTAAAGGGAGAAAATTTCTGTCAAATATAAACGAAATATTGTTGTTTCAGAATATATGACATGATAGTGTAATATGTAAGAATAACTGACTAATTTAGATCTCAGTTGAGTTGCTGCTCCAGAGAACGCCTCAATCCTTCCCGCGTTCCACGCTTGAATGAAATGAGAAGAAGCACTAACTAAAATAAACGCAATCATATATCCACAGAAAGAAAACACGTTAATAAGCTTATTTACATAATGTACACTTAATATACACTGCTGGCCACCGTAAATGCAACACCAAGAAACACAAGAGGTAGCACAACAAAATTTATTTTGTAGATAACATGTTGACCAAGTATCAAATGATTACGTTTACAGACGTCTGTGACATGTGGTTCCTGCCAGAATCAGTAGCCAGAGTAGCCGCCATTGTTGGAGATCACCGCTGCCACACGTCTCGGTATTGAGTCAAAGAGACGTTGGATGTGTTCCTGGGGTACAGCAGCCCAAGCAGCTTCCACACGTTGCCAAAGATCATCTGGTGTGGCAGCTGGGGATGTAATCTGGGTCACTCGTTGAGCAACCATGGACCACATGTTTTCTATCGGCGAAAGATCCGGAGAGCGAGCCGGCCAGGGAAGCAATTTAATCTGGTTATTGACGAAGAACCTTTGGACAATGCGTGCCACGTGTGGTCGCGCATTATCCTGTTGAAATATGGCTGTGGACGAGCCCTGAAGGTAAGGAAGGACAACTGGCTCCAGCACCTCGGATATGTAGCGCCGGCTATTTAAAGTACCGGCAATGCGTACTAGAGGCGTGCGAGAGTAATATCCAATACCGCCCCATACCATAATACCCGGTGCAAGACCAGTGTGGCGGTGCACAATGCAGCTGTCCATCATCCTCTCTCCACGGTGTCTCCACACTCGAATCCGACCATCGTGGTGCTGCAGACAGAAGCGTGCCTCGTCAGTAAAGACAACGTCATTCCATTCTGCCGTCCACATCCGTCTGTCATGACACCATTGGCGACGGAGACGCGTGTGGTTCTGCGTCAATGGTAGATGAAGCAATGGACGTCTTGCGGACAGACCACTCTGCTGTAAACGGCGTCGAATTGTACGCGCAGACACTGGATGATACGTTACAGACGCAATGTGCTGTGCTATGGTTCGGGATGTCACTGAGCGATCCGTCACTGCCATGCGCACAATTTGCCTATCAGCACGTGCAGTGGTGCACCGAGGTGAATGCGATTGACCATGTCGGTCCGTCGTACCCTCCTGGATCCAACGGTCACATATCCGCGTTACAGTTGTTTGGTTTCGTCCAACACGACTAGCGATTTCTCTGTATGATAATCCACTATCCTTCCTCTCTCGAACTCGGATACTTGATCAAACGATGTTCGCTGTTGTCTACGAGGCATAACTGATCGTCTTGTGAAACAACCACAAGGTAAACACACGTGCCGAACGTACACTCGTCGAAATCGCCAAGCCTTAAATGGCGCTATGAGGTGGCGCCACAGGCGCGCATGATGTGCGTCTGCGCTGAAATTCTAATCAGTTGCATATCTCATCGCTGCAAACCCATGGTGTAAATTTCACTTGATTCGGATGCTTCCTTCAGGGTGTTGCATTTACGGTGGCCAGCAGTGTACATAATTCTGAATGCTGTTGCATTGAATAACAGTAATGTTCTTGATAGAAGCAAATCGTATTGAACAGCCATACACTTAGTTTGTGAATATTAGTAATGGCGCTACACCGATGTAAATGTTGTCACTGCAGACCTCAGTGCTAATGTTGAGAAGCATGTAGGTGCACTGAATCTGGAGCGAAGCCCTGAATTCCGGGTGCCTAAAATGACGCGCCGGCCATTCAGAGTCGCAAGATGTGAGCACAAGTCCGCAACCCCTGATGGCGTGTGTGCGTGGCCGGTTCATTACATCTTCTTCTTCTACTTTCATTTCAAGGAGTGGACTTTGGCCCGTCGCAAATCTAGAGGAATATAACGAAACTGTCTCCATCTGACTGGCCGTTCTATGTCCCGTCTTCCAGTTCGGATAAAATGTAATGTTCGCCACGGCCGCATTCATGGGTTATTCTTCTGATGTTGGCACACCATCTTTTTTTCGTAGTGCCTAATCTCTTCTGTCGTTGTTTTCACGCAAAGTAGCTGTGTCATGTCTTGACTTCGCGTTCTGTCTCTTAATGTTAGTTCAAGAATCGCTCCCAGAAACGTTATCTCAGTTGCTTCAATTACTTGTTCCTCTTCTTTTCTTGGAATCCAGTTTGCACTACCATACCTAAGAGTATACTTTGTACAGTAGGTTTTCTGTTGTTTATGACAAGTTACCTCCTCATACGACCACTTATAACGTTGTATATCTGTGTATCTCTACTGTACAGGTCAATTAGGGCGGCAATATATAGCAAATGCGGAAATTTGAGAGGAAATTGAGAAAATGTCAAAGATAGTGTTTGTCAGATTCGGTTGTTAGTGGGTAGGACACATCTTTTCACACTCTAGGAGTATTCCAAGTAGAATATAAAAAGAACGACGTCGATATTAAAAGTTTTATGTATATTTAATAACCATACAGCCCAGATAAGTGAAATACAACTGCTCTAATTGCCAGTAGAATCAATGGAACTTCTAATTATTTTATCAGAATTTTCCCTTTATAATTATTACAACTAGATTACAATATTTTCAACAAGTCATCGTACTGCAAGCCACTGTTGCCTCAAAGTGGAAAGTGGCACTCGTGTGGCTTATATTTTTATAAGAGTGTAAGAGACATCTTGATGTTGATACTTCCTAAAAATTCTGTTGGAAACGGTAAAGCCGTTCAGTTTTGAGCATGCTCAACTGTATCCATTAAGCAGACTCGTACAAACGTTATTGGCTTGAAAGAAGTTATTGAGAAATTGTACCTCGTAGCAGTTACAAAGTAGATTCAGTAATCTCCTTACTTTTTTCAGGGCAGTGACATAACAAATTCTAAAACTGTCTTTAATGAATGAAGCCCTTCCGGTGGTCCACCATCTCTGTGATGGAACCAGTCAGAAACACTTATTTAGACAAAACTTCGGAACAAAATGTGACGCTCTGATATGCAGTACTTCACTTTTTTAGTGATGAAAATTCTTGTATGTCACATTCCATCAGCTTCACTTGCACAGTAGTTGCTACAGGTTGTGACTGTTAGTTCCTAATTAGAATGATGCATTTTCGACCATACTAAAATACAGAGTACTTCCACTAAGCCACAATTTAAAATATTACGGAATTTTATTAGGTGTTATTCTGTAGACGATGCCACGCCCTCTACCTCATCTTGCGAACCATATCACACAGAACGGTGGGTAAGTTATTATATACATGAAGACTTTGTTTTTCTAATGTTTTAAAACTCGATTGCTGGAATAGTTCGTTGTGTATGGCGCTTTATTTCCTTTTCCTACACTGACATTGGTTGCGCGGTAGTGTTCGTCGCATACACGAGTAAGTCCACCCACATATCAGACCAGCGCTAGCACACCCATACTGTTATTTATTTTTAATCAGCATTCTTCTGACTGGTTTCGTTGCGGTCCGCCACTTGCAACCTTAATTATTCGCTGGATGTATTCCAATCTCTGTTTTCCTCCACTGATACCACGGAAGTTAACTCCTGATATCTTAACAGATGTCCTCTCATCCCGTCCCTTCTTCTTGACGGTGTTTTCCATATATTTCTTTCCTCGTCGATTCTCCGGAGAATCTCCTCATTCTTAACCGTATCACTTCACCTAAGCCGGCCGCGGTGGTCGTGCGGTTCTAGCGCTGCAGTCGGGAACCGCGGGACTGCTACGGTCGTAAGTTCGAATCTTGCCTCGGGCATGGATGTGTGTGATGTCCTTAGGTTAGTTAGGTTTAAGCAGTTCTAAGTTCTAGGGGACTCATGACCTAAGATGTTAAGTCCCATAGTGCTCAGAGCCATTTGAACCATTTGAACTTCACCTAATTTTCAACACCACATCTCAAATCCTTCGATTCCCATTGTTTCTGGTTTTCCCACATGTTTCACTACCAAACAATGTTGTGCTCCAGACGTACATTCTCAGTAATTTCTTCTTCTATAAGGATAAAATAAACCAAGTTAAATGTTCTCATTTGCAGAACTCAGATGTGGAATAAATAACGTTCTCATTAATTGTGGGAGGTGCACTAGACGACAATAATAACTGAAGATAAATCCACTTGGAACGGGTAAAGGTGCAAAAAAAACAGAATTAAGCAGTAAATAAATACAAGAAACTCTATGCTACTGAAGACTGGTGTAACAGGCCGCTCGTTTCTTGACTTCCGGACTTTTATTTCTTCGCAGTCATTCATTATCGAGAACATACGGGTCACATGCGGAATTGGATATAGATTTTTCATATGCGACACATCTGACAGTCTCTCCAAATGTCTCATTTATACTTTCTAGTTTATCGGTAAGAGAAAGGTAGTTCTTTATCCATATATGTGACACACTCGCAGGTGTTATTCTTAAGGTAAGTACATATCACCAGAGATTACAAACTAAAGTAACAGTGTAGTGGGGTGTCAATGTATTGCCGTGCATCTGGTGATGATTCGTCTACCGTCAATTGTAGTAATTGGTCGGTTGCAAGTGTATGGATGTTGTAGTAACAACACAAAGTAAGAGGGTGAGGAGGTCTGCTTTGCATTCAAGAAGAACAGCGCATTTCGACAGGTATGGTACTCCACGTAACTCAGAAAATCTCCTTTTCATACTTTTATTTGGCCAGCGTTAGAACGTCGCAGAAGCTATAGACAACCTACAGTAAGGTGCAATATTTGCAAGCTTCACACAACGTTCCCAGTAAATGGAGAAATTATCCTACTAGAATTTGCACCCACCACATCACAACGACAAATGTCAAATAAGCGAACGTATGGTGTTTATGCAGACTGGTCTACTTTACGTAGCTAAACAGTCGCTCTAGTATGGATGATGATTGCTCAACTGGTTCAAATCGGTTTGTGTAGTAAGAAAACCCAGCAAGAGAACCGAAACTACGTCCAATCTTCGAGTAGAAACGAGTTACTTATTATTCGCACTCCATTTAGTATGTATCTGTGAATGTTAAAGCCAATTTGTGTCACCTTCACCATAACTGGAGAATCCTATAGCAAGAACCTCTGTTTAATGAGGTACAATCATTTGTTTGGGAAAGGTCGACTACGTGAGAGAACAGCGTTCCGAAGGGGTATCATAAAGTGATCTGTGGTATTAAATCCAGAATTTTCTGCACAGACCTATGCAGTAAGCTTGGCATTTTGATGACTATTATATTCATAAATGTATACTGCAACTACCCTTTCTCCTTTTTTTAAACAATGTTGTTAAATATGATTATGGTACCAGCGCCGGCCGGGGTGGCCGAGCGGTTCTAGGCGCTACACTCTGGAACCGCACGACCGCTACGGTCGCAGGTTCGGATCCTGCCTCGGGCATGGATGTGTGTGATGTGCTTAGGTTAGTTAGGTTTAAGTAGTTCTAAGTTCTAGGGAACTTATGACCTCAGCAGTTAAGTCTCACAGTGCTCAGAGCCATTTGAACCATTTTTTTGGTACCAGCATTAAAAACAATCTCTAGATACCCGTCAAGAGTTTAATTCGAAATGGTATTGTAATTATTGCAGTAATATCTCTACAGCTGGAGTGTCATGAACAAAATACAGTAGAGTTTGTGAAATAAATTCGGTCATGACTTTATACTCCAATAAAGAGTATGTCCACTGCGATTCTACAAAATAATGTATTTGACTGCGCTCTAAAAATTTATGATTTTGAGTCATTCTGTTGTATTATACTTTTACAGCGTATCTACTTCCCGGAGCCTTCTTACCAGGGATGCGTATCCAGTATCTCTCATAAGCCACCCCTAACGAGAACGATACGCCTTCACAGTAATTGATACCACATCAGGTTATAAAAGCGCGATTCCAATGTCCTATAAGCATCAATTTATGTTCAGTATCGTCTCCCTTGAATAATTTTCCTATTTTCAAATTTAATTAACATTATAAAATTCTGGGATACCAACTGTTCGTCGCGGATTTTGCTGAATTTGACTGGCATCGAATTACAGCTGGATATTTTGCTAACGAATTTACCTCCATCAGCTGAACAAATTAAACGAACCCGCTTTGACTGCGTCATGTTTGACACCCGCATTTAAGTGATTAACGGGAGGAAACAATCGATGTTGCCTCTCTTCATGAGAGCGGTGGCTCGTGAAATGTCACTACAGCGGCGCAATGCTTTTTTGAATCGCTGTGAGCTGATTTCCGACATCGCTGATAACAAAAAACAGAGGGGATGTGTAAGAGGAAGTACTAATTTTGTAAAATCTGTTTGCTAAGTATTCAAGTAATTAGTGAAGAAACAGTAGCTCTGAATAAATGCGCGTTAATATTTTTCACCGTTTTTCTGCTCATTGTTGGTAAGTGAACAAGAAAAATATTGTGTTAACATTTAACTAGCATCAAATACCGCCGAATGAGGAATTATATGTAATTGCGAATGCGTTGTTTTATTTTCTTTTAGTTGCTCTCCTCTTCGTGAAAAAACAAATCGTACAGATTACATAATTAACCTAGGGTACAGAGTGAATCGGAAAGCGACACCTGAAAAAAATTGTCAAATCATTATCCGGGCCAAAAGAGAAGGATTATTAACAGACTCTTCAAGCGCTCAAGACGTATATGTGAGTCGCAGCACCTCAGACGTGAGATACAACACCTGGAAAGCATTCTGAGGAGCAATGGGTATTCCGCCAGTTACGCAAGAACTGTCAGAACGTCAGGCGAAGTGGTACATCTTTAGAAGACATGTCAAGAATAGTCTCCCTGCCATGCATCCGCAGGGTGACGGAAATAATCGGGCATATATTGCGCGGATACGGAGTAGAGACTGTTTACAAACCGATAAAGAAAATCAAAGAACGTCCAAATCGGCAAAGGACAAAACAGGCCCACTTGCAATGTGGGGAATATACCGCATACCCTGCACACGTGGATTGACTGGACGATCAGTCAACAGGAGAAATCGGTCATGGCGGAGCATGCTCTGTGTGGGACCGACCATAAAGTAAAATTCGCCGACTACAGATAAGATCTACCACGCCCAGCTTGTTCAGGGAAACTACAGAAATCCTCAAACATGACAGCAGTTCCGACAAGAAAAATGAAAGCCTCAACGTGAACGGATCCTGGATTCCCGTGCTGCAGCAAACGACCGTTACAGTTAGCAAAGCGATAATGACGACGGAGAAACCATCGGACGTTAGCGCGCCAGGTACATACAGGATGAGCAGCAGGAAATGTTAGGGGTGATAGTATTGGTGATTCTGTATACCAGTAAAGATTTCAACGAACGCTTGCTCCTTTCTTAACCGTATCAGACATACAGCTATCTGAATATCACGGGTGTCGGTCGCTGTCTTTCTTCACCTGCACTCCCATCTGAAGACAACCGAAGCGACATTACGCTACATGGTGTCTTTACCGACCATTTCAACGCGCACTTCACTTGCGCATGATGCGGTGACGAGTCGGGCAAGTGTGCACTTTGTTTACCTCAAGTGTCAGCACCAAAGTGGTTGCGCCGGTGTATTACAGTGTTGTTACGCGCAGAGTCATTACACTGCCGGTCAGTGCTGTGAAAATGCCACAAGTCTTCACAGATGTAGAGTGTGAAGACATGATCTTTGTCTGCGGGTTTGGCAATGGGAATTTCAGGGCTGCGACCAGAGGTTTCGTAATTCCGGATAGCAGGGTATTTAGTAGGATGTTCGACAAACTGTGTGAGCGTGAGTTGTATCTGAACGTCTCGTTCAACAATATTTTAGTTGTAGTGGACTGACAAGGCAGCCAGTCCACAGAGACGGGTAGCCGAAAGGGCACACGTACACACACGCCGACTGGCGCGAAGTCTGGAACAGGATACGTGATGAATGTGATAAAGAAAAGAACGTAGCTACTAGAACACTTAACTTTTATATCGTCCTTTGGTATACAGCATTCTTGATGATACAAGTGAGACTCTTTAGACTCATGAAGTAACTAATGGCGCCTTGCTAGGTCGTAGCCATGGACTTAGCTGAAGGCTATTCTAACTGTCTCTCGGCAAATGAGAGAAAGGCTTCGTCAGTGTAGTCGCTAGCAAAGTCGTCGTACAACTGGGGCGAGTGCTCGTACGTCTCTCTAGACCTGCCATGTGGTGGCGCTCGGTCTGCGATCACACAGTGGCGACACGCGGGTCCGACATGTACTAATGGACCGCGGCCGATTTAAGCTACCACCTAGCAAGTGTGGTGTCTGGCGGTGACACCACATTAGTGACGTTGAGAACACTCTTGAAATGGTCGAACGCAGTCCAGCTACCAGCTCTTTAAGAATTGTTGCACAGCCTGGTATTCCACTAAGACGAGCGAAGGGCACAGTACATCAGCAGGGTCTTGCATCCCGCATGTAGGAGATGATGCCAAACAAAATGAACTCTGTCAGTGGATCATTGTCAATGAGAGCTGTATTCCACGTTTCTGTTCACCGAAGCGTCGACATTTATCCGCAACGGCATCAGTAATACGCGAAATTCTCAAGTGTGGGCTGCTGAAAATCTGCACACCAATGTGGAAACAAGTTTTCAACGAAGTCTGCCAGTGAACATGTGCTGCTGTGTTATTGATGGCCAAACCACAGGTCCAGTAGTTTTAGATAACTTCTCAGTGGAGTAAGGTTGACAGGTGTCAGGTACGATTTTGGTATCTGAATCGACTGTGAGCGAACAGCGATATTGTAAAGCTGTATCTCAGAAGTTAAGTTATTATCTTTGGTGTGCGCAGAGGCGCAGTTACAGATAATGTTAAGGTGTGTTAGAGTGAGGGAGCAATTGTAATGTTATGTTTCAAATGTAAAGTCTCATTTTATCACTGTGTTCAATGAACATGATTAGATCAAGACTGAAGCGGAAACTGATTTTTGAAGGAGGAAGTTCAATGGAACTAAGTGTGTACCCGAATTGGAATGTCAGAGGTAAATATTATTTTGATATTTTTTTATTAATATTGCTGCACTGTCGGATTAATTTGGTTATTGTACTGAGAGTTGCTAGATTTGAAAGATAGGAAAGTGTATTGTTCGGATGTTAAGACGTTCATTATATTTAAAAGCAGCCATGAGCAGTTTTTCACAGTATACAAAAGAAACTTGGTGTTTTCATTTATGCCCATATTGCATTTTTCACCTACATTTCTCTTACAATTTTTAATTGATCAAGGTTCTTTTCAAAAGTAGAACAGGAACCAAGTGTGTTCGGAAAACACTTCGATCTGCAACTAACAGAGAAGTCATTGCACCCCACGAGTATACCTGTGTAGATATAGTAATTTGCAGCTTTAGCATAGTGGCGCCCAAGACAGAGAAGTACTGCAACGCCACATCCAGATTTGCTCAAGAAGAAGTAAGGACTAAATATTTTGATGTATCAATCAGAGCCAATTTATGTCATTGAGAGACGGTTAGATTTTTCTGTGTTGTGTATCAGTTTTAGTCCTGGGATCTGGGATCAGTTTCGCAAAACTGATTATCGTAGGTTTTACGTCAAAGATCATTATTCAGGCAGTTTAAAATGTTCAAAATTCTTGCAGTCAGTCTGTTAACATTTCCAGAGTGAAAGACTTCCCTTTACACCACTACAATTAATCATTATTGTAATGCAGCTTTGCCTTCACATTAAGACAGTAAAAGTTTCATTGCGACAGTTCACCTATTATTACAGCTCACTTCTTACAGCCAGAAACAGTACGTCATTCATGTTTTTATTACACTCCTGGAAATTGAAATAAGAACACCGTGAATTCATTGTCCCAGGAAGGGGAAACTTTATTGACACATTCCTGGGGTCAGATACATCACATGATCACACTGACAGAACCACAGGCACATAGACACAGGCAACAGAGCATGCACAATGTCGGCACTAGTACAGTGTATATCCACCTTTCGCAGCAATGCAGGCTGCTATTCTCCCATGGAGATGATCGTAGAGATGCTGGATGTAGTCCTGTGGAACGGCTTGCCATGCCATTTCCACCTGGCGCCTCAGTTGGACCAGCGTTCGTGCTGGACGTGCAGACCGCGTGAGACGACGCTTCATCCAGTCCCAAACATGCTCAATGGGGGACAGATCCGGAGATCTTGCTGGCCAGGGTAGTTGACTTACACCTTCTAGAGCACGTTGGGTGGCACGGGATACATGCGGACGTGCATTGTCCTGTTGGAACAGCAAGTTCCCTTGCCGGTCTAGGAATGGTAGAACGATGGGTTCGATGACGGTTTGGATGTACCGTGCACTATTCAGTGTCCCCTCGACGATCACCAGTGGTGTACGGCCAGTGTAGGAGATCGCTCCCCACACCATGATGCCGGGTGTTGGCCCTGTGTGCCTCGGTCGTATGCAGTCCTGGTTGTGGCGCTCACCTGCACGGCGCCAAACACGCATACGACCATCATTGGCACCAAGGCAGAAACGACTCTCATCGCTGAAGACGACACGTCTCCATTCGTCCCTCCATTCACGCCTGTCGCGAAACCACTGGAGGCGGGCTGCACGATGTTGGAGCGTGAGCGGAAGACGGCCTAACGGTGTGCGGGACCGTAGTCCAGCTTCATGGAGACGGTTGCGAATGGTCCTCGCCGATACCCCAGGAGCAACAGTGTCCCTAATTTGCTGGGAAGTGGCGGTGCGGTCCCCTACGGCACTGCGTAGGATCCTACGGTCTTGGCGTGCATCCGTGCATCGCTGCGGTCCGGTCCCGGGTCGACGGGCACGTGCACCTTCCGCCGACCACTGGCAACAACATCGATGTACTGTGGAGACCTCACGCCCCACGTGTTGAGCAATTCGGCGGTACGTCCACCCGGCCTCCCGCATGCCCACTATACGCCCTCGCTCAAAGTCCGTCAACTGCACATACGGTTCACGTCCACGCTGTCGCGGCATGCTACCAGTGTTAAAGACTGCGATGGAGCTCCGTATGCCACGGCAAACTGGCTGACACTGACGGCGGCGGTGCACAAATGCTGCGCAGCTAGCGCCATTCGACGGCCAACACCGCGGTTCCTGGTGTGTCCGCTGTGCCGTGCGTGTGATCATTGCTTGTACAGCCCTCTCGCAGTGTCCGGAGCAAGTATGGTGGGTCTGACACACCGGTGTCAATGTGTTCTTTTTTCCATTTCCAGGAGTGTATTTAAAGAGAACTTCCAAGGTTCTTGATTTCCTTCAAAAGTGTTACCAGAATCCCCTCAGGATATTCCTTTACGACATCGTATGCACTTTCAGCACGACGGAGCTCCTACACATTCCATCTGGCCAGTGGCACTCAACCTCACTAGAACGTATCGAGGGCGTTGGACCAGTCGGCTTGCAGTCATTTCTTGGCCGCCGAGGTCACCCGACCTTACTCCATTAGATTATTGTTTGTAGTGTCGGCGAAGTGTACTAGTGCAGAGTGGACACAAAGGAGGAACTTCTAGCTCGTATTTTACATGAGTCTGCTCAAGTACAGGACCATACGCATGAGCTCAGATCACCAACACAGCAACTGCCTACAGGAGTTGCAAAGTGGCTTATAGTTGACGGTAGACTTTTTAAACATCTTCTGTGAGGAATTGCACCTGATTAAGATTTGATCACAATGATTCATTACTATCACCAGCATTTGTCCTGTTCCCCATTATCATCCCCCAAAGCACGTATCTTTCCTCCTGACCCAACCTGAATAATCTGCGGCCGCGAGCCCCATTCCAGTGCACCACCATCAATGGAGGGTGAAGCTTTCACAACGCCAGCCGCCCTTGCTGGCGAAACGCCAGAAAAATCGTCAAACAAACAACGGCCGAAGAATCAGAGACAGAAGTCAACAGGCAGTTTGTCAACAAGTGGCCACGAAAGCGTTAACTCTTTTGTATTTATTATATAAATAGTTTTCTCTTTCGGAATGCGCTTTATACTGTTAAATTAGAAGAGCTAGTTTTGCTGCAGTGTGTCTACTACCAAAGAACGTATTCCCTCGTGTCTTGACACAATTCTAACGATCCTGCCCTTTTTTTCTGGTTGATGTTATCCACATATTCCTTTCCCCGCCGATTCTGCTGAGCTCCTCTTCAATTCTTATTATTTCACTCAATTTTGTGCATCTTCCTGTAACACCCTAACTTAGCTATGTCCATTCTATTCTTTTCCGCTGTTACCACAGACCACGCCCCACCTACTTTCAGTGCCCTGTCTCGGTTCCACATTTTCAGAGACATCGTTCGCATTTAAGATCTACATTCGGTATTAGTAAAAGTTAAGCAAACATTGTAGTACTGCTTGGGTTCAGCAAGGTTTTTGGTGCTTTTAGTTTCCATATATTCCTTATGTAACTCAAATGGCCTTATATTTCAAAAAAAGTAATGCTTTTGTTTCAACAACTGCCTCAAGGACAGTATTTGTACGTCGGAAAAGTCATTAGCGAAACATATCCTCTCAGGAATTCTCCAGAGTTCAGATACTAGTCCATTGCTTTTCTCACTGTATATGAAGAAAATCTGATTTGTGCTGACGACATTAAGTTCTATCCAAATGCCAGCTCTAAGAACACAGCTGCTGCCGTATCAGGTATGAATGACGACTTTTGTTCAGCATCTGAATTGGTACAAAATTTCGGCGTTAAACATAACCCTAAGAATGTATCATCATGTTTCACCAACATTTGATCTTGACACATCTTCACGATATGTTAATATCGAAATTCCGGACAAAAAACTAAACGAAACAAAAGCAAATGGTCTTGGGATAACTTTGGATGAACTTCTTCATTGGCAAGAATCAACTACAACAGCAAGCAGGAAATTTCTCTTCTGGATATTTGAAAGCCAACGAATTCTAAAACATATTTCAAGGTGAAGTAAACCCGCCAGGATAGCCGAGAGGGTTAACGCGCTGCTACTGCACTCGGGTAGCGCGTCGGCCCCGGATCGAATGCGCCGGGCGGATTAACGACGAGGGCCGGTGTGCCGGCCAGCCTGGATGTGGTTTTTAGGCGGTTTTCCACATCCCGCTACGCGAATACCGGGCTGGTCCCCACGTTCCGCCTCAGTTACACGACTCGCCGACATCTGAACACGTTCGCACTATTCCATGAATTACACTAGACGCAGACAGCTGGGGGTACACTAACTCCGTCCTGGGAAGGTACGGGGTGGCGGCAGGAAGGGCATCCGGCCACCCCTTCATACTAACCTTGCTAAATCCGTTCCTAACAATGCCGACCCTGCATCAGTGCGGGACATGACACCAGTGAAAGAAAGAAAGAAATTTCAAGGTGAAGTAAAAGAAAACTAGTCGAGCTTGAATCCAGCCAAATCTTTACTGCACTGATTGATTTCTCACACTTCGTTTTCTTCATCATGTTTCTAGTCACTGGCATCCTCAGTGGCTCTCCTCCCATATCAAATACATGTCATCGTTGCATTTCTGCAACACCACGTCAGACACGACCAGTACATCGGCTTTACCTGTGGAAAACACTAAATCCTTCTTTGTCTCCTTCCACATCTTAGCCCTACGTCTCTGGAGCAAAGAATCCAGTAACCTGCGTCTTATCCAAAACTACTCTGCCTTCAAGAGAAGATTAAAGCAATATATGTTTTCATCAGAAAAGTTCTCCTCTCGGCATACCCCAACCACCTCCTGCAGTTCTTCAGAACCCAAACTGATGTTCTCCCAGCTCGTGTTCTACCTGTTTTTCCATTCTTCTCTAAATAAATAATGTCAAAATTTTGGAACCATGACCTTTTCAGCTGATGGTTCAACAGTATTCACTTCCGTCAGCACCCACCTTCTTTGGAACTGGAGTTTCTGCGTTCTTCCTGAAGCCTGAGGGGTGTTTCGCCTGCTTATATGTTGCACGCAAGGTGAAATAATTTTGTCATGGTTGGCTCTCCCAAGCATCCCAATAAAACTGAGAGCGATGTTTCCACTTAGTTCTTTCGGTGTTCCGTTAAATTTTTCTCTCAGTAGCATATTTCCCGTCTTATCTTCACCTAGTTCTCTTTCTATAATGTTGTTCTAAGGATTGTTCCTCTTACTACCTGAGAAAACCGGCTTTGCTCCCGTATTTGTTTAATCTAGTCTTCTATTAGTCCGTCCGCCCCGATAGCTGAGTGGTTAGCGCCGCGGTCTGTCATACCAAGGGGTCCTGGTTCGATTCCCGGCTGGGTCGGAGATTTTCTCCGCTCAGGGACTGGGTGTTGTGTTGTCCTCATTATCAACGGAAAGCCACCACTGGAATCACTGCCCTAGACGCTCATGCACAGTGGACCTCTCTGCCAGGCTTCCTCCATGACAAGACCTGCCGCAAGGCAGAACACGTTTTTCTATTATTCCATATCTGTCTATTTCCTCTTGCCCTTTCTCTCTGTTCATATTCTCCTTCCCCTTCTATCCAACTCCTCCCCGCTCCTCTACCCATCCCTTTCTCTTTGTCCACCTCTCCACTCTCATCTCTGTGTCTGTCCCCCTGTCCCTGTGTATCATGTCAACCTGTCCCTCTATCTGTCCATCTCCTCCCCCTCCCCCACTCTCTGCCCATCTCTTCCACCCTCTATTTCTATCCATCTCCTTTCCCTATTCATTTCGTCTTCTTCCTTTCATCTATCCATTTTCTCCTTCTCTCTGTCAGTTCATCTTCTCTTTGTTTGTCTCTTCCTCCCCACGTCTCTCCATCTCCTCCTACTCCCATCTTTGCCTATCTCCTCCTACCTCTCGCTGCCTGTCAATCTCCTCTCTTCTCTCTCCATATTATAACATTCATCCCAATAGGAGGCTGGTGGGTCTTACCCCCCGAGTATTTCTTTCCAGGTTGTAACTAATATTTGATTGCAAACTTGTCAGGGTTTTGCACGACCGTTTTACCTGTGGCTTTGCTAGCATACGCACATGTCAAATACATTTCACACACATTTGACATACTTCACGAGTATTTGTACACATATTTCACTTGTGCGTCTAGCGGATTTCCCCTCAGGTTCATTTTCACGCAGCTTAATGTTTATGTCGTCGTATCTCCTGAACTACATGGTATAATTTTGCAGGTAGATCCAGTGGTATATGTGCTTACTGTCTGCGAATGTGTTGTGATTTGAGTTAGTAGCAAGGAAGTAATAAATTAAAACGTCATGCATAATGTGGCAGTATTCACGCATCTCAGTGTTTGACTTCATGTCCCCTGAACTATTGGTCGTACAATGATATTTTTTATAGGGACATTCAGTGACGTATGTGGACACTGTCTGCGAAGTGTGTTGCGAGTAGAGTTAGTAGCAAAGAAGTAATAAATTAATAGGTCATGCATGATGCGGCTGTTTTCTCTCGCTTCTCAGTATCTGACGTCGTATATTCTGAAATATGTGTCGTACATTTTAGTAGGTACATTCAGCGAGAAATGTGGATGCTGTCTGCGAACAGTGTTGGGTATAGAGATCATAGCAACGAAGTAATAATAAATTTAAACGTGTGGTACGACGCGTTCGTTCAGTGTTTATGACATCGTATCTCCTGAAGCAAGTGTCTTAAAATGATGTAATGTTTGCGATACATTTAATGGTACATGTGAATACTGTCCGCAAAATGTATCACAACTACAAAAAGTACTGAAAAAGTAAAAAAAAAAAATACTTCATGCGGCAGTTTTACTGCATGAACAACGAAAGTGTTGTAAACGACTAATTTTCCTTTCATCATTTTGTGGTCGTCGTCAGCGAGGAAAAAGTTCGTAAAGATTTGAAATAATGTGTAAAGTTTATGCAAGTCTCTAAATGCTCTCATTATCAAATACTGGGTGGCCAAAGTATGGGTACTCTTGCGTCGTGGGCAGCATTCCTTTTTCGACCACATCCTCACCCTTTTGATATGTGGGTGGTTCTTATCCCCACTGTGGTTCTTTCCAGACAGCAAAAAATATAAGTACCAAGTTTGGTTGAAACCGGTTCAGTGGTTTAGGAGGTGATGTGGAACATTCACACACGGAGGTAAGTCCCTGCAGTCGTGCTATCCTGTGTCCTCGGTGGCTCAGATGGACGCCGGCACGGTAGCTCAGCGTGTTCGGCCAGAGCGTTAGCTACCCTCTGTAAAAAAGAAAAAAAACTGAGTCAACAGATCAATGGAGAACCTAAATGGGTGTCATCGGACATCCGCCACGAACAAGTTCAACGAACAATATAGAACAAATTAGATTTTTTAAAAAAATGGATAGAACGCCTGCCATGTAAGCAGGAGATCCCGGGTTCGAGTCCCGGTCGAGGCACACATTTTCACCTGTCCCCGTTGACGTATATCAACGCTTGTATGCAGCTAAGCGCAGTGACTTTAATTGTAATTTCATTCATTCACACACGGGTACATACTTACGTACATCCATTTTTACAATTTGTTTCGATATACACATTTCTGGTACTATGACTGTTATCACCATTATTACTGTTATATACTGCTCATGTAATAGGCATTTCGCGATGTTAACTCACTACTGATGTTTAGTTAGATGGGAGAGAAAGTCGGAAATTTCTAATCTTATCAGGCGAGATAAATGCATACATAAACAAAAAATCATTCCTCCTCTGTTGTAGTTTTGACTATACCCCTTTCTCTAAAAATATTTTCCCTGTGCTTGTTTTCGAAGGGAAACAAACAAATTCCTAAAGTAGTGAACGCGTTTCAACGTAATTATAATATTCAATGCGTACGAAAATTATGGGAAAATTTTGAAACGTATTCAACAGTGGGAACAGTGGTGGTTTTCCTACAATGTAAGAGAATTTACTTCTTTGAAGGTAGACGTTACTAGCAACTGTATAAAAATGGAATTTTCTTACTGAAAGGCTCACTTGAGCCACGCGAGATTAGCCGAGCGGTCTAAGGTACTGCAGTCATGGACTGTGCGGCAGCTCCCGGCGGAGGTTCGAGTCCTCCCTCGGGCATGGGTGTACGTGTTTGCTCTTAGGATAATTTAGGTTAAGTAGTGTGTAAGCTTAGGGACTGATGGCCTTAGCAGTTAAGTCCCATAAGATTTCACACACATTTGAACATTTTTTGGCTCACTTGAGATACGTAAACTTACAGTTCCTCTTTTGAAAATAGTTTCATCTCACCAACCCAATCTACTAAGGAATGAAAAGTGAAAATTGTACGTGGTTCCTGCTGCCGCCTCCGCGCCTATTACATCGCGCCTCCCCTTCTGGTGTTGCAGGTTGCCGCCAGCGCGAGGTGATGGGTTCGGCCGCGTGCAGCTGTCACCGCCAGCAGAGCGACGCGGCCTGCTGACGTCACGGCAGCCAGCACACGCAGGTAGGCGCCCAGCTGCCCCGTGTTGCCACGCGAACCAGCAGTCTGGTCAGAAAGCGACTCCACAAGGCTGAGGTAGAGGCGATACCCGTGTGGCACAGGAAGTGTGTGTTACAAAGCAACGACAGAGGCATTTCTTTCAAACAACCACAAATAGATTAAATATGCCGTTTATATATTTTGCGCTGACGTGATAAAACTCATAGATAAGTCATAGCATACCTCCTAATATCATGTCGGACGTCCTTTTGCAACAGCTCGAAGTGCATGGACTCAACAACTCGTTGAACGTCCCCTGCAGGAATACTGAGCCATACTGCCTGTATAGCCGTCCACAATTGCGAAAGTGTTGCCGGTGTAGGTTTTTGCTCACGAACTGACCTCTCGACTATCTCCCACAAAAATTCTACGGGATTCACGTCGGGCGATCTGGGTGGCCAAATCATTCGCTCCAGTTGTCCAGAATTTCTTCAAACCAATCGCGAACAACTGTGGCTCGATGACATGGCACATTGTCGCCCACAGCTGTCAGTTTTCACAGTGCCTTGTTGACAACCTCACGTCTTCGTGGGGTGTGCGCCACACTCGAGCTCTACCAACTGAAATCTGGACTCAACTGACCAGCCCATGATTTTCCAGTCATCTAGTGTCCAACCGATGTGCTCACGACCCCAGGAGATGCGTTGCATGCCATACCGAGCTGTTAGTAAACGGACGCGTCGGTTGTCTGTGTCATAGCCCATTAATGCCAGACTTCGCCGCATTGTCTTGAGGGATACGTTCGCAATACGACCCACATTGCTCGATTATTTCACGTTGTGTTGCTTTTTTGCTAGCGCAGGAAACACTACGCAAACGCCGCTGTTCTCGTTATTTAAATGAAGGCGGTCGGCTTCTGAGTTGTCCGTGGTGAAATATAATGCCTGAAATATAGTAATATCGGCACACTATTGCTACTGTGGATCTCGGAATACTGAATTTCGTAACGATTGTCGAAATGAAATGTCCCATGCGTCTATTTCCAACTACCATTCCACTTTCAAAGTCTGATAACCACCTAGTGCTGCCATTATCACGTCAGCAACCTTTTCATATGAATCACTTGAGTACAAAAGACAGCCCCAGCAACGCACTTCCCTTTTATAACTCGCGTACGCGATACAATCGCCATCTGTATATGTGCATATTGCTATCCCATGGCCGGCCGCGGTGGCCGAGTGGTTCTAGGCGCTGCAGTCTGGAACCGCGCGACTGCTACGGTAAATGGAAATGCCGTGTGGCTAGGGCCTCCCGTCGTTTAGACCGTTCGCCTGGTGCAAGTCTTTCGAGTTGACGCCACTTCAGCGACTTGCGTGTCGATGGGGATGAAATGATGAAAGACACACAACACCCAGTCATCACGAGGCAGAGAAAATCCCTGGCACCGCTGGGAATAGAACCCGGGACCCAGTGCGTGGGAAGCGAGAACGCTACCGCAAGACCACGAGCTGCGGACACTGCTACGGTCAAAGGTTCGAGTCCTGCCTCGGGCATGGATGTGTGTGATGTCCTTAGGTTCGTTAGGTTTAAGTAGTTCTAAGTTCTGGGGAACTGATGACCTCAGATGTTAAGTTCCATAGTGCTCATAGCCTTTGCTGTGCCATGATTTTTGTCACCTTAGTCTAAAAATGGTTCAAATGGCTCTGAGCACTATGGGACTTAACATCTATGGTCATCAGTCCCCTAGAACTTAGAACTACTTAAACCTAACTAACCTAAGGACAGCACACAACACCCAGCCATCAAGAGGCAGAGAAAATCCCTGACCCCGCCGGGAATCGAACCCGGGAACCCGGGCGTGAGAAGCGAGAACGCTACCGCACGACCACGAGATGCGGGCCCTTAGTCTAAAACCCTGTTTTTTGTATACAAGACAACTGACAACCATTGTCCAAGACGATTGTTTTCAGGTAACAATTAAAATAAAGTGTGGGCGTTCAGGTGCTGCAAAACTAATTTTATGCTGAACTATGACGAATGAAAGTGTAATGGAACGGTATGCATAATAATAAATCAGGAAAAATCATACTCTTCGTAAGAAAAGTACCCGATGCTAGGTGAGTAGATATGTCAGGTGTCATACTACAGAAGGATCTTAAAGAAATTTAGCGTACTACAACAAGTAGAATTCAGTCCAGTAACGAACAGCTGCAGCTACTAGTACGTTGTTTACTTCAGAGCAAGTACTTGCTGAATTGGTAGGAGAAGAAAATTATGAGTGGTTTAACTATTCTTCACTGCTAAACTATAAGTACCAATGAGACATGATAAGATGTTCTGCATACTTACCCAGCTCAAATTCTGGTTGAGGAATAACTTTTAATCCGACTAATTCAGCCGATAACGTGAGGAAGGTTAACCCAGTACCGTTCTTGATCTCTGTCCATCTGGATGTTCGATTGTTTTCCGCTTCTCTCTGCAGAATATCACGAACATTACTCCTAAACATTGTATTTTTACCGTATCATAAGTGAAGTAATTAGTGTCTTTGGAATTCGAAAGGGGACGACTAACGATAAGTATCAATCGAACGAGGTTTTTGTTAGCTACCACCTTTGTGGATGGACCACGGTTCCTGAGGATTCCTTCAGTGAATCTGCCTTACCTGTGATTAGTTTAACGTGATCGTTCCACTTCAATTGCTCCGCACGCAAACTCCCACATACTTAATGGCTGTGACCTCTTACAGCGATTGTCCTGCAGTTAATGAATCATAAAATAGTGTGTATGTCCAACTATTTGTGCACAATACGTTAGATTTGTTAGCATACGTCCACCAATGTACGTTGAAAGTGGGCTTATTTAAAAAGAAAAGACTAATATTAATGAATAAATGCAATAATTTTACTAACTGTGTGACCGGTTACGAAGTTTCGTAACCGGTTAGCCCTGACTAGTGTTAGCACGCAATCTGACTGCATAAAACAAAAATAAAGAATGACAAGGAATTTCAATTAAGACAATTGATTCAGTCCCCTGCAACTATAAAAGCTACGAAACAACAAAGCACTAATGTAACTGTTCTGTGTGTGATAGTGTGACGCAACGTACATGTATCTGGCTCGGTTCTTTCTCAATACGACAAAATATTTTAAACACCATTTACAATGAACTAATTGAAAAACCAGAAATACTATAATTGCACCAGAATTACAACTCTAATAAATGAACACGAGCCAGATGCTTTGTTGACTGTACCTGTGAGCAAGAGGGATTGTTATTAAAGAAAACTGTAATACCTTTTTACCTCATTATACAGGGTGTCCCAGCTATCTTGTCTACCCAAAATATCTCTGGAACAATAACAGCTATTGGAAAACGACTTTCACCGGTATCAATGTAGGGCTGGGGCCCATGAATGTACATATTTGGAAACATTCTAAAACGAAAGCATATGTGTTTTTTAACACAAACTTATGTTTTTTTAAATGGACCTCCTATATTTTTTCTTCAGCAATCCATAGCATGACAAAGCACATACACAATGGCGTTGATTGCATCGCAATATTCCCATTACATCCCGAGATATTGAGACGCGAAGTTGACGCTTGAAACACCCGACATGCGCTGCTAGCGCACGTCCTGAGGCTCACCATTATGTGCTTATGAGAGTTGATGGCAGCAGACGGTATTATTCGTTTCGGACCTCTTGATAAGTATGGAGGTGTGATTACACATGTCAATCACATCGCGATTACGGGCAGCATGGGGTTCACGCCTGAGCCTCAGGACGTACGCTAGCAGCGCATGTCGGGTGTTTCAAGCGTCAACTTCGCGCCTCAATATCTCGGGATGTAATGGGAATATTGCGATGCAATCAACGCCATTGTTTATGTTCTTTGTCATGCTATGGATTGCTGAAGACAAAATATCGGAGGTCCATTTAAAAAAAAAACATAAGTTTGTGTAAAAAAACACATATGCTTCCGTTTTAGAATGTTTCCAAATATGTACATTCATGGGCCCCAGCCCTACATTGATGCCGGTGAAAGTCGATTTCCAATAGCTGTTATTGTTCCAGAGATATTTTGGGTGGACAAGATAGCTGGGACACCCTGTATATTGACGAAAATATTCCATTACACCAGCATCATAAATCAAAAGCCCATCTCCTTTCTCAAATATATTCTGACAATTGCATCTTCTTCCATCTATACATTACACCAGTCGAACAGTACAACATTTCAGTCAACACTCAGATCGTCTACTCTCTCGCCCAACAGAACAACGACTGCTCCTGACATTCTCTGAACTACTACTGCTGCGCCCAGTGGAGGCGGTGCAATAGTACTGTTTGGCGCAAACTCTGGCGCTGTGACTCAGTGTAGCCACCTTTCAACGTGTTCAACAAACAGTAAGAAAAGTACGCGCTATGTGATCTGGGATACGCCACACACGCTCGCTCCACCGCCAGAACAAGCGGCTGGTCAGCCTTGCGACCGGCGCCGCTCGGCCACACTGCTGCCCCGCGTGCTGACCTGCGAACTTGTGCGTGCGCTTGCGTGCTCGTGCGTGCGCGTGCGGCCGTACGGAATCAATACGGTGGCGCGCTGCCACTGGAGACCCAGTGCAACCGGCCGTCGGCAGCCAGCCGCCGTCCTCTGGTGTGCGTACGGCCGCCGTCCGTGTTAATTGGGAGAGCGATGCGGCTACGTCGCGCGCCCTGTTCCTCTTTCCGCTCCACCTGCACCCGCACCTACTCAACTCACTCCACGCCCTCACCACAGCCTCACTTCAAAAGCTCTCCTTGTCCCACAGTTGCCACCCAAATCACTGTAAACGAATGTTGGATTTAAGATTGTCCTTGAAGGAGCTACTTACAAGGGAACCTCCCCATCGCACCCCCCTCAGATTTAGTTATAAATTGACACAGTGGATAGGCCTTGAAAAACTGAACTCAGATCAATCGAGAAAACAGGAAGAAGTTGTGTGGAACTATGAAAAAATAAGCAAATTATACAAACTGAGTAGTCCAAGTGTAAGATATGCAACATCAAGGAGTGTGTAAGCTGAGGAGCGCCGTGGTCCCGTGGTTACAGTGAAGTAACTGCGGAACGAGAGGTCCTTGGTTCGAGTCCTCCCTCGAGTAAAAATTTTACTTACTTTATTTTCGCAAAGTTACGATCTGACCGTTCATTCATTGACGTCTCTGTTCACTGTAATAAGTTTAGTGTCTGTGTTTTGCGACCGCACCGCAAAACCGTGCGATTAGTAGACGAAAGGACGTGCCTCTCCAATAGGAACCGAAAACATTTGATCGCAAATTCATAGGTCAACCGATTCCTCCACAGGAAAACACGTCTGAAATATTCTATACGACACTGGTGACGGCATGTGCTTCACATTGTAGGAATATGTTGTCGACCCACCTAACTTGCACACTTGGCGAATGGGTAAAAAGTTTCTTCTACCTTGCCCGATTTAGGTTTTCTTGTGGATGTGATAATCACTCCCAAAAAAGTGATGAAAACATAAGAGTTTGTCACACAAACGGCAACAAATGAATGCAAGTTTCACAGTCGCACAGTTTTCCCTGTGCTCTGTCAAAACATACGTTTTTAACGTTTTCAAGTTTTTCCGTGTGTAGACCGTCAAATCCTGCATGTGTCCAAGCAAATCTGAACATGTCCTGGAATTTTGGAGAGCGAAGTTGATCATGTCTGAGTGCATGAACTTTGATAATTGTCTGAAAATAAAAAATTAAAACTCTTCACTCGAGGGAGGATTGAACCAGGGACCTTCCGTTCCGTAGCTGCTCGCGGTAACCACGGGACCACGGTGCTCATCAGTGTACATGTACCTTGATGTGGCTTATCTTGGACACGGACTACTCAGTTTGTATATTTTGCTTATTTTTTTCATAGTTCCATACAACTTCTTCCTGTTTTCTCGATTGATCTGTGTTCAGTTTTTCATGGCCTATCCCTGTGCCAACTTATAACTAAATCTGAGGGGGGTGCGATGGGGAGGTTCCCTTGTTAATACGGAAGTTGTGCAATATATGACGGATCACTAGTAGTGAGCAAATTAATTCTCTTTGATGTTGTCGAATGGACAAGAGCCAGGATGAAGAGTGGACAAAAAATAAGATAGTGGGTCGTTACTCACCCACAGATGTAGCAGAATCCTTTGTGGATATCCTCAGCCACCTAACTCGTCATTATTGGAGGAAACATTAACCACCCCGACAACTGATCGGGAAACTTTACGCGGTTAGCGGAGTGCGTTGATGTGTCACTTCTGGGATCCTGGGAGGGTAGCCTGCCCGGATCGAGTCCGTCTTGCGGATTAACGACAATGACTGCTGAGCTGGCCAGTCTGGATGTGGTTTTCGGTGGTTTCCGACATCCCGTAAGGTGTCCAAGGCCTTAGAATATATAGTCCACGACTAGCTAACAAACTACTTTACTATAAACGAATCAGATTTCCGTAAACATCACAGCACAACTTTGCCTTAATAATGGTAACAGATGACCTGAATCAGAACAGGTGACCTTAGACTTCAGCAAAGACTTTCACACTGTCGACTTTGACATTTTAATGCGGCGCATTACTTTCTGGAGAACCCTCGTAGCATATCACAAACCTTTCGGCTCAAAATTATAGAAACGGTAGGGAACCGTAAACTGATTATTTTGAGATAAGGAGCCAATGATGGGCAATGAGAAACAAAATGTCACTTTATACAAATAATTTAAGCTCACTGCAGTTTTACAACGAGACGACAGCCAGTTTCAGATCATTTGTCTCCACACTTGCATACCTCTTTTTTTTTCTTTTTTTTTTAAAAAGAAAAAGAAAAAGAAAAAGAGCTAGGATTGTTGCTCGTCGAGTACTCTCCACACAGTGTCTCTTGAAGTGTGGATTTCGTGGTCAAGTTGATAAGTGCTTATTTTGCCCATGGCGATGAATTTTCTCCATTTAAGGTGATGCCTTTTGCGGAACTTTTCTGTTACATTCTGGAGCACCATACATTACGTACAAAACTACATCTGAATCTACATCTATACTCTGCGAACCACTGTGAAGTGTGTGGTAGAAGGTACGTCACACTTATTAGGGCTTTTTCCGTTCCATTCATGTGTGGACCGCGGGACAATGATAGTTTAAATGCTTCTGCGCGTAATCCTGTCCTCGCGAACAGTTTGGAAGCGACACATACAGGGTTGTGCCATATTCTTAGAATCTCCATTTAAAACTTGTTTGCCAGCCGCTGTGGCCGAGCGGTTCTAGGAGCTTCAGTCCGGAACCGCGCTGCTGCTATGGTCGCAGGTTCGAATCCTGCCTCGGGCATGGATGTGTGTGATGTCCTTAGGTTAGTTAGGTTTAAGTAGTTCTAAGTCTAGGGGACTGATGACCTCAGATGTTAAGTTCCATAATGCTTAGAGCCACTTGAACCATTTTTAAAACTTTTTCTTGAATTCTTTTTAGTAGACTTTCTCGGGATAGGTTCCGGCCATATTCACTAGTCTGCCAGTTTAGTTCCTTCAACATCTCTGTGACACTCACCCGTGGGTCAAACAAACCAGTGATCATTCGTGCTGCACTTCTCTGTATATTTTCAATATCGCTTGCTCGCCCTATCCGGTACGGGTCCCACACACTTGAACAATATTCTAGGATGGGTCGCACGAGTGATTTGTTAGCAATCTCTTCTATAGAATGATTGTATTTCCGTAGTATTCTACCAATAACCAGAATTGCTTTACTCACAACTGAGCCTTTGTGATACAGCTGTGACTCACTGATATTTTATATTCATAGGATACAATGTTTTTTCGTTTTGTGAAATGCAAAATTCTGAACGTTTAAAGTAATTTTCAGGTTTAGCATCACTTTGAAATATTATCAAAGCCTGACTCAATATTTGTACAGCTTCGTTCAGACTGAACTTCGTTGTACACAACTGATCATCTGCGAAAAGTTTGAGTTTACTATTAATACTGTCCGCAAGATGATCAAAACACAACATGAAGGAAAAGGGACCGAACGTACTTCCACGTCTGTCGATAACTTTTCGTCCAAGATAACATGCTGCATCCCCCTTCCCAACTGTGGAAGTTCCTGTAACAAGTAATAGGCTACGCCTTCTTCGACAGCTCGCAATGAAATATTAAGATAAACTTCAGCATGGACCCATCGCAAGGCCTCGCCATCCACGTCATTGTGACAAGCAGTTGTTTCCAGGGAAACACGAACAGTTTATATACACATGCTCCATACATAAAGCTCATTCAAACCTCTTATCGCCTGGAATATTCATTTCCGACCATTGGTTTCTGATGCCAAAATAATGATTTAAGGATTCTCTGCAGTTTGTATAATTATGACCCAAAAGGTTCAAGTTCTCCTGTACAGGCTAATTTTTATGATTAACTATGGCGAAACATAAGTTTTTTCGCTTTGTTGTTTAGATGTGCAGTGGAAAGGCTGGTTTTATGCAGCTCTGTGTGTCAGTCTATTCTTTGCATATCCGCATAACCACTGCAGCCATCATTCACATCAACCTGCTCACTCTACTCAAGCTGTCGCCTCCATTTGCATCTTTTACCCACCACGCTTCCCTCAATACAAAATTCGACTACTCCTAGATTTCTGGGGATCTGTCTTATCAACCTATTCCTCGTGATAGTTATGTCACCTATTTCTTATTTATTCTTCATCAGTTATTCACTGAGATGACAGAAAAGGACTCTAGAAGTCGTTGGAAGTCCCTTGCAAAAAAAACTGGGCCATCCTCCCTCTGTAGCCATCCATAATTGCGAAAGTATTGCAGGTGCAGAATTTTTTACACTCAGTGACATCTCGATTAATTCCCGTAAATTTTCGATTGGATTAACGTCGAGAGAACTGGGTGGACGCTGCATTCGCTCTAATTGTCCAGAATGTTCTACAAACCAAACGCGAACAGTTATGGCCCGGTGACATTTTTGTGTTAGCAGAAGAGCCAACACCGAGTTACGAGTGGAGGCCGAAATGCACGCGTTTTAGCTCAAGCAGGCTAGCGTGAGAAGGGAAGAACTGTACTGACGTGAGGTCTGGAACATGACAAGGAATGAGAATTCAGAAAGAGGACGAAATTAGTTTGATACTTAACTTTAATCCATTAATGATGAACGTCGCTCTTCAAGGTACAAGGTCCGGCAGAAAAACCTCCCCTTTAAGGAAAGCTAATAAAAACAAAACCAAATAAGGTAGAACAATTTTTTTTTATACTAAATAAAAGTACATATTATGCCATTTTAGAAAATACTCTTATGGTCTTACTTTTTAAATAAAATATCCCTTAAATGGCTTCCTGCACTGTCGACACACTGATTGAGTCTTTCCCTGAAGTTATTCATTACTCTTTGAGTCATTTCAGGTGGAATAGCTTCAACCTCTTGTGTAATTGCTTCTTTCAGGGCTCGTAAAGATTGTGGACGTTGTTCATAAACTTTTGCTTTTAAATAGCCCCTAAGAAAGAAATCACAGGGCATTAAGTCCGGCGATCGTGGGGGCCAGCCAATGTCTCCACGCAACGAGATCACATGTCCAGGAAACATTTCCTTCACCAATGCCAGTGACTGCCGCGCTGTGTGGGCTGTAGCACCATCTTGCTGGAACCACACGTTCTCTATTTCACCAAAAAGCTCCCTTAGTTGCGGTTGGAGAAAGTCACGGAGCATGGCACAATAGCGTTCACTGTTGACGGTTAAATTCCTGTCATTTTCTTCGAAAAAGTAAGGACCGATCACTCCGGAATTGTAAACAGCACACCATACTGTTACTTTAGGGCTATGAAGTGGTCGTTGATGAAGTTCTTGGGGATTGTGTTCACACCAGTACCTGCAATTTTGGCTGTTCACTGTTCCGGCAAGGTGAAAGTGTGCTTCATCAGAAAAAATCACAATATCGTTGGGACGAATGTTCCGAAGAAGGTCTTGGCACAAACTTACACGAACACCACAGTCTCGTTCACTCAGTTCCTGCGTAGTTACAATTTTGTAAGGATGCATTGTAAGATCTCGATGCAAGATTCTTCTCACACTTCGATCAGATATCCATAATGCTGCCGCATGCTTTTTAGCGGATCGTCGAGGAGATTGTTGAACTGAAGCTCTAACTGCATCAACATTTCCGGGGCCTGTTGCAGTCCGTGGTCGTCCAGGTGGTTTCCTTTTTAATGCGGAACCTGTCTCACGAAAGTTAGCAACCCAAGAATAAATTGTTTTCTTATCGGGAACAGGGTCCCGTCGTCCGAGCGCAAAGCGAACGCGAAAAGCACGTTGAGTATTAATAGGCGATTCGCCATTTTGAATAAAATCTTCCACTACGAAGGCACGATGTTCACCAGACCACGCCATGGCGTACACTGAAAACGGCACGTAGGCAGCTACTTAACGACGCGCCCTCCACCACTCTGCTCCTTCTACTGTCCGCTGCACGTTACTTTGTAATCGGGGAGTTTTTTATGCCGGACCCTGTACATGAATCACAATATTATCTTTCAGAACACATTCTTGAAGATATTTCTTGTTGTTGTTGTGGTCTTCAGTCCTGAGACTGGTTTGATGCAGCTCTCCATGCTACTCCATCCTGTGCAAGCTTTTTCATCTCCCAGTACCTACTGCAACCTACATCCTTCTGAATCTGCTTAGTGTATTGATCTCTTGGTCTCCCTCTACGATTTTTACCCTCCACGCTGCCCTGCAATGCTAAATTTGTGATCCCTTGATGCCTCAGAACATGCCCTATCAACCGATCCCTTCTTCTAGTCAAGTTGTGCCACAAACTTCTCTTCTCCCCTCCTCATTAGTTACGTGATCTACCCACCTTATCTTCAGCATTCTTCTGTAACACCACATTTCGAAAGCTTCTATTCTCTTCTTGTCCAAACTATTTATCGTCCATGTTTCACTTCCATACATGGCTACACTCCATACAAATACTTTCAGAAACGACTTCCTGACACTTAAATCTATACTCGATGTTAACAAATTTCTCTTCTTCAGAAACGCTTTCCTTGCCATTGCCAGTCTACATTTTATATCCTCTCTACTTCGACCATCATCAGTTATTTTACTCCCTAAATAGCAAAACTCCTTTACTACTTTAAGTGTCTCACTTCCTAATCTAATCCCCTCAGCGTCACCCGATTTAATTTGACTACATTCCATTATCCTCGTTTTGCTTTTGTTGATGTTCATCTTATATCCTCCTTTCAAGACACTGTCCATTCCGTTCAACTGCTCTTCCAAGTCCTTTGCTGTCTCTCACAGAATTACAATGTCATCGGCGAACCTCAAAGTTTTTACTTCTTCTCCATGAATTTTAATACCTACTCCGAATTTTTCTTTTGTTTCCTTTACTGCTTGCTCAATATACAGATTGAATAACATCGGGGAGAGGCTACAACCCTGTCTCACTCCTTTCCCAACCACTGCTACCCTTTCATGTCCCTCGACTCTTGTAACTGCCATCTGGTTTCTGTACAAATTGTAAATAGCCTTTCGCTCTCTGTATTTTACCCCTGCCACCTTCAGAATTTGAAAGAGAGTATTCCAGTCAACATTGTCAAAAGCTTTCTCTAAGTCTACAAATGCTAGAAACGTAGGTTTGCCTTTTCTTAATCTTTCTTCTAAGATAAGTCGTAAGGTTAGTATTGCCTCACGTGTTCCAACATTTCTACGGAATCCAAACTGATCTTCCCCGAGGTCCGTTTCTACCAGTTTTTCCATTCGTCTGTAAAGAATTCGCGTTAGTATTTTGCAGCTGTGACTTATTAAACTGATAGTTCGGTAATTTTCACATCTGTCAACACCTGCTTTCTTTGGTATTGGAATTATTATATTCTTCTTGAAGTCTGTGGGTATTTCGCCTGTCTCATACATCTTGCTCACCAGATGGTGGAGTTTTGTCATGACTGGCTCTCCCAAGGCCATCAGTAGTTCTAATGGAATGTTGTCTACTCCCGGGGCTTTGTTTCGACTCAGGTCTTTCAGTGCTCTGTCAAACTCTTCACGCAGTATCGTATCTCCCATTTCGTCTTCATCTACATCCTCTTCCATTTCCATAATATTGTCCTCAAGTACATCGCCCTTGTATAAACCCTCTATATACTCCTTCCACCTTTCTGCCTTCCCTTCTTTGCTTAGAACTGGGTTGCCATCTGAGCTCTTGATATTCATACAAGTGGTTCTCTTCTCTCCAAAGGTCTCTTTAATTTTCCTGTAGGCAGTATCTATCTTACCCCTAGTGATACAAGTCTCTACATCCTTACATTTGTCCTCTAGCCATCCCTGCTTAGCCATTTTGCACTTCCAGTCGATCTCATTTTTGAGACGCTTGTATTCCTTTTTGCCTGCTTCATTTACTGCATTTTTATATTTTCTCCTTTCATCAATTAAATTCAATATTTCTTCTGTTACCCAAGGATTTCTATTAGCCCTCGTCTTTTTACCTACTTGATCCTGTGCTGCCTTCACTACTTCATCCCTCAGAGCTACCCATTCTTCTTCTACTGTATTTCTTTCCCCCATTCCTGTCAATTGTTCCCTTATGCTCTCCCTGATACTCTCTACAACCTCTGGTTCTTTCAGTTTATCCAGGTCCCATCTCCTTAAATTCCCACCTTTTTGCAGTTTCTTCAGTTTCAATCTGCAGTTCATAACCAATAGATTGTGGTCAGAATCCACATCTGCCCCAGGAAATGTCTTACAATTTAAAACCTGGTTCCTAAATCTCTGTCTTACCATTATATAATCTATCTGATACCTTTTAGTATCTCCAGGATTCTTCCAGGTATACAACCTTCTTTTATGATTCTTGAACCAAGTGTTAGCTATGCTTAAGTTGTGCTCTGTGCAAAATTCTACAAGGCGGCTTCCTCTTTCATTCCTTCCCCCCAATCCATATTCACCTACTATGTTTCCTTCTCTCCCTTTTCCTACTGACGAATTCCAGTCACCCATGACTATTAAATTTTCGTCTCCCTTCACTACCTGAATAATTTCTTTTATCTCGTCATACATTTCATCAATTTCTTCATCATCTGCAGAGCTAGCTGGCATATAAACTTGAACTACTGTAGTAGGCATGGGCTTTGTGTCTATCTTGGCCACAATAATGCGTTCACTATGCTGTTTGTAGTAGCTAACCCGCACTCCTATTTTTTTATTCATTATTAAACCTACTCCTGCATTACCCCTATTTGATTTTGTATTTATAACCCTGTAATCACCTGACCAAAAGTCTTGTTCCTTCTGCCACCGAACTTCACTAATTCCCACTATATCTAATTTTAACCTATCCATTTCCCTTTTTAAATTTTCTAACCTACCTGCTCGATTAAGGGATCTGACATTCCACGCTCCGATCCGTAGAACGCCAGTTTTCTTTCTCCTGATAACGTCCTCCTGAGTAGTCCCCGCCCGGAGATCCGAATGGGAGACTATTTTACCTCCGGAATATTTTACCCAAGAGGACGCCATCATCATTTAATCATACAGTAAAGCTGCATGTCCTCGGGAAAAATTACGGCTGTAGTTTCCCCTTGCTTTCAGCCGTTCGCAGTACCAGCACAGCAAGGCCGTTTTGGTTAATGTTACAAGGCCAGATCAGTCAATCATCCAGACTGTTGCCCCTGCAACTACTGAAAAGGCTGCTGCCCCTCTTCAGGAACCACATGTTTGTCTGGCCTCTCAACAGATACCCCTCCGTTGTGGTTGCACCTACGGTACGGCCATCTGTATCGCTGAGGCACGCAAGCCTCCCCACCAATGGCAAGGTCCATGGTTCATGGGGGAAGAGATATTTCTTATAGTAACTGAATATGGCGCCTCGCTAGGTCGTAGCAAATGACGTAGCTGAAGGACATGCTAAACTGTCGTCTCTGCAAATGAGAGCGTCTGCAGACAATGAACCATCGCTAGCAAAGTCGGCTGTACAACTTGGGCGAGTGCTAGGAAGTCTCTGTAGACCTGCCGTGTGGCGGCGCTCGGTCTGCAATCACTGATAGTGGCGACACGCGGGTCCGACGTATACTAACGGACCGCGGCCGATTTAAAGGCTACCGCCTAGCAAGTGTGGCGTCTGGCGGTGACACCACAGACATAGCGCATTGTCATCCATAAAAATTCGGTCGTTGTTTGGGAACATGAAGCCGACGAGTGGCTGCAGATGGCCTCAAAGCAGCCCGACATAACCATTTCTAGTCAATAATCGGTTCAGTTGGACCCAGTGCATTACACGTAATGACAGTCCACACCATTATGGAGCCACCACCACCTTTCAGGTACCTTGTTGACAGCTTGAGTCCATGACTTCATGTGGTCTTCGCCAAACCCGAACCTTACCATCAACTCCTAACAACTGAAATCGGAACTCGACTGGCCAAGCCACGGTTTTCCACTCGCCTACGGTCGAACCGACTCTGTTACACGCCCAGGAGAGGCGCTGCAGGCGTTATTGTGCTGTTACCAAAGGCACTCGCATCGGTCTGTCTGCTGCCAGAGCCCATTAACGCCAATGTTCGACGCACGGATACGTTCGTTGCTGGTCTCACATTAATTTCAGTGTTACTTTCCTGCCAGCACTGACAACTCGTTAAGCGAAGGCCGTCGGCCACTGAGTTGTCCTTGGTGAGAGTTAATGCCTGAGATTTGATATTCTCGGCACACTCTTGACACAGCAGATCTGGAAATACTGAATTTCAAAATGATTTCCAAAATAGAATTCCCTATGAGTCTAGCTTCAACTACCATTCCGCGGTCAAAGTCAGTTATCTCCCGTGGTGCGGCAATAATCCCGTCGGAAACTTTTTCCCATGAATGACCTGAGAGTACAAATGACAGTTGCGCCAATGCCTTTTACGCTTTGCGTATGCGATACTACCGCCTTCTGTATTTGTGCAAATCTCTTTCCAGTGACTTTGTCACCCCAGTGTACGATCCGCCTGCGTAACCTTCAGCATTCCCCCCCCACCCCACCCCCCACCCCACCCCCGCAGACCCACACTGCAAGAACATATTCTCTTCGTGTCTGAACCATTCATCGCCCACGTTCCACTTCGACACTAAGTTACACTACACAAATTCCTTCAGAAAAGACCTTTTATCAGTTCAACTCCTATTTACTATCAAAAACAGTCTTGATCAAAATTTATTGATAGTAAATATTTGTAACACTTCGATCACTGTTTCACTCCCACAATGTATTCACAAGTAATTAGTTCAACTCCAATTTAATGTTAAGAAATTCCTCTGACAAAATTTCTTGCTATTGTCAGTCTACTTCGTCCATCGACAGTTACTTTGCTACGGTAATAGCAAAATTGATCTACTGCTTGTCACGCCTTACTTTTCCATTCAAATTCTCTGAGACTCACCTGCTACATTCCGTGCATATTTACAGCAGTTTGGTATTAAATTCGTTTTACAAATGACATTTTTTGGAAATTTGTGGTAAGAACTCATGGGACAAAACTGCTGAGGTGATCATCCCTAAGCTTACACACTACTTAATCCAGTTTAAACTAACTTATGCTAAGGACAATACACACAGCTATGCCCGAGGGAGAACTCGAACCTCCGACGGAGGGAGCCACGCCGACCGTGACAAGGCTACAAATGATATAATATGTAACTAAACTGTTCGCTAATTCAGTATTCCAGGCTCATTTTTGATGAGCAAATTAATATAGGACCTACAGTAGTGTGTCAAATTTGAAACTACATCTTAATATTACGTTTCAGACGCTGGTGTCACTTGCTTCTCCTAAATTTCTACCAGCTTCAAATTTTTTATAACAAAATGTTATCAGCAACTATCAAACAATTTAGTTATCTATTTATACTGATTAGAAGTGCCAGGTTATTACCAAACACTAAAAAATGACATATGTATTATGATTTTATTACTAATGACTAATGTGGTGGTGTTGGGCATCAGCAATATAATGACACAGTCATCCTGAATGTGACAATTTTTATTACTCCCTCGAAGCAGTTTTATTATTACGCCAATATGTCGATTGATAGCTCATATTAATCGAATAAGAAGCTAAACTAGTTAATTCAATGTGATAGGATTTGGTTGGAGCGAGACTTAATCTTACTGTTGAGTTTCCATAATTTACGTAACTGGTGTGACGCCAATGACTGGATAGTTTCTTTTTTTTCTTTTTTTTTCAGTAGTCGGTCGCCCACCCCTACCCTCCGTTTTCTGCGTCAGCGTTCTGACTGTTTCGATGCGGACCGCCACGACTTCCTGTCTTGTGCCAACCTCTTCATTGCCGAGGAGCACTTGCGCCCTACGTCCTCAGTTATTTGCTGGCAATATTCCAGTCTCTGTCTTGCCCTACAGTTATTCCCCTCCATACCTCCATCTAGTACCCTGATGTCTTAACACATGTCCTGACATCCTGTCTCTTCTTCTTGTCAGCGTTTTCCATATATTACTTTCCTCGCCCATTCGGCGGAAAACCATTTCTAACGTTATCAGTCCACCTAACTTTCAACATTCTTTTGTAGCACCACATCTCAAACTCTTCTAATCACTTCTTTTTCGGGTTTCCCATAGTCCAAGATTTACTTCCATGGTGCATTGTGTACAACTGTAGAAACACAGAAATGTCTTCCTGAAGTTGAGGTCCATGTTTAATACTGGCAGACTATTTCTTGACTAGGAAAACGTTCTTTGTCTGTGTTTCTCTGCTTTTTATGTCCTCCTTGCTTCGTCTATCATAAGATATTTTACTGCCAAGGTAGCAGAATTTCTTAACTTTGCCTTCTTCTTGGTCACCTACACTGATGTCAAGTTTTTCGTTAATCTCATTTCTGCATCTCCTCATTATTTTCGTCTTTCTTCCATTTACCTTCAATGCATACTCTACACTCATATCGGCTCAACAGCTCCTTTCAGTGAGAACAGCAATGTCATATACGATTTTTATCATTGATATCCTTTCACTTGAATTTTAATCCCACTCTTGAGCCTTTCTTTTATTTCTCTCATTGATTTCTCGATGTACAAATTGAACAGTAATGGCAACAGACTGTGTCCCTTCTTAATTAGAGCACTTCCTGGTCTTCCAGTCTTATTATTCCCTCTTCATGTTTGTAAATACTGTATGTTACCCGATTTTCCGTATAGGTTAACCTACTTCTCTGATAACTTGAAAGATTTTGCTCATTTTTGAGTTGTCGAACCTTTTTATAGGTCGTCAAGTGTTATGAATGTGTCTTCATTTACCGTTATCGAGAGCAGTGTCAGAACAGCGCCTCTACTGCATTTACCATCCATAAATTTAAACTGATTGTAATCTAACTGATGCTCAATTTTGTTTTCCATTTTTCTGTATATTATTTCGTTCAGCATCTCGATGTATGAGGTGACAGTTTGATTGTACGATAGCTTTCGCACATACTTGGCGTTTTTGTCTTTGGATGGTATCGACGATATTTTTCCGAAAATCTTATCATTTTTCACCACTCTCATAAACCTATTTGAGTAGTCGTTTGGTTGCAAATTCCTTAAATGATTTTAGATGGGCATTCCGCGTTATTTGAGCTGAAGTCCTCCAAAGCTCTCTTAAGCGGTGTCTTCAATACTGGATCCACTACAAATTCCATCTCGACTCCTATTTCTTCTTCCAACACGTCATTAGACATTTCCTCCCCCTCGTACAAACCTTAATTGTGCTCTAACATCAATCCCTGCTTCCCTCCTTGTTTAAGAATGGAAGTCCTCTTACACTCTTCGTCACGCCTTTATTTATAATTCCACAGAACGTTGCTTTGACTCTTATATATGCTATGTCTCTCCTTCTGGTGACCTTTTCTTTTTCTGTTTCTTTACATTTTTTTCCTGCAGCCTTCTCAGCCTAGTTTCCCTGAACATCCTATTTCTACCATCTCTAAGGGATTTATATTACTGTACTCCTTTCTCATCCAAAAACACTTTTGCATATGTTAATTTCGTCGATCAGTTTGAAATTTCTCTTCTGTTGCTCAAGATTTCTTCGGAGGTACCCTCTTATTGCACATATTTGTCTCTCATACTTGTGTGTTTGCCTTTTTTAGAGATGCCGATTCCTTTCCAACTGAAATGCCTACTGCTATATTATTTTCAGAGTCTCTACAGCCAAAGAACTTCGAACGCACGTTAGCATACCTCAGTACTTTAGTATCTCGTTTCTTTCCATGTTGATTAATCCTGCAGTTTCTCTTAAACTTCAGCCTATTCTTCATAGCCCCATTATGTAACGACAGTAGTGTCGAAGGGACGATTTAATGGAAGTTACCCACTTACGCCAATGTACAAACATTCGTTTGATTATAGAACCTCAATCAAGACAATTAACTTAGTGTGCGCTGTTTAAAATGGGTAGTAAATAGTCACTGAGTGTACTATTTTTGTTACTTGTATCTTGGACGACTTTACCTAGCTATATATTCAGGCGCAATGTTTTTCGTCTTCTGTAGAATCTGGCTTCGTCTTCTGGGACAAATTCATATACGCTATAACGCTCGCTGATAAACGGAATGAGGGACGACAGAACGTGAGAAACAGAATTTATCGTGACACGCACGAAAGGAAACGAATTCTCTCTGAACATCAGAAAAGTCTTCGCTTCAGTTATCCTAACAAAAGGGAAAAAAGCTCCCCGGAGTGGCACGAAACGACCGTACGTTACAAGTGAAGCGAAGCGAGTTATCATCAGTGGGTGAGATTCTCGGACGCTTGCTAGATATAAGGATAAAGGTAGAAACTATTCATCGTTTCTGATTTGCGTCAGGAAATAAAGTGTCTTTCTGTAGCTTTTTGCAGCTTTTATTGTAAGACTGAGACTTTTTTTTTTCTTTCTCAGAGAGATTTTGCTACAGTTGGTATCATCAGTTAAAACAATAAAGCTGTCATCAACCCGGATGTTAATGTGAACATCACTGTGCTTTACTATGAAAAGTATTATTGGAGGCTGTATGCCATTGCCTTCCCCAGCCAATTATAGGAGGGCCTTCAGTTCGACGTGGACTCCGATTAGTGATGCAAATCAAAATTTTTCGCGTTAACAAACATTTGCATGGGCGAAAAAGCTGATAACTGACAGAAAAAAATCCCATGTCTAACCGGTGATCAAACCTGAGACTTTGAGTCCGTAGTCGTGCAATATTTTGAACGATTCCGTCTCCTCTTACACCTTCGCTCGCGATTGCCAGTGGTTGCCTTCTCCGCCTGGAAACCCGGGCGTTAGCTTTCGCGTCAGAAATAAAAATGAATGTCTTTGTTATTGAAATAAAACATACCATCTTTTTTCTTAAAATATAATTTTAACCAATTGCAGTTTACAATCTTCTCCCTTCATCAAATAATTTATAGTTTTTATCTTAAAGTAACACATTTGCCTTTAAGAATTAAACGTTTTCTCTTCATGAAATGTAGAATAAAGTTTCCATTTTTGTTGTTTTATTTCAATGTAGTGCTTTCACTTTATAGTGTTCTTTAATAAATTTATACGATTTTGGTGTACATTTTCTGTTTACCTGTGTGCGATTTTTCGTTGTTAGATGTATCTAAAACTCTTCGTTACTTTTGCCTTTTTCTTTTAAAATGTAGTACTTGTCTACCCTTTTTTTCAGTTAATTCCAGTTTCCACGGTGTCACTGTACGATATTGAGTCTGAGTGTGTAAGAGTACTGCTGTCTTTAATGTCATGACGTATCGATATTGTGGTCCTCACTTATCGTTGATTGTGGAACTTTTGGGGCGATCGCGCTCTGAGGAAGCATTGTCTTGCCATATACTTACAACAATGCCGCAATGCTAGTGGTCACACGCCGTCCGGAGGTAGGGGGAAGAGTTGCTCTTGAGCGCCGTACGCGGATAAGTAATGTACAGAATTTGGTAGAAAGTGAAATTAATAGTTAAGAGTGTTACGTCGGTCTGTAGAAGAAAAGTGATTCAGTTGTTTCACGCGAAAGTACTTGGGATTAATTAAGAGGCTTATTGTTGTTGGGTAAGTGAATCACTAATTACTGTCGTGGTGGTACACACTGATAGTAGAACGTAAATGAAAAGGCTTCTGTGATCGACAATACCTGTTTAATTGAAGTGGAAAGGCAACGTTGTAATTGTTACTTCAGTCCGAGTGTCAAACAGCTATTAAACTAAACTGGATGAACGTAGGGTTTGTTAAGTAAGTGCGTTACGTGCAAAAGGAACAAGTCGAAGTAATTTGACATGTATTGTTATTACTTCAAAGTGACATTTTTCATTGTTTCATCTTTCATTCTTTAATATTTGAAAAGTAGAAGAGACAAGTCTTCGTATTAGGCTCATGGTCAGGTTTATTTCGTAACGAAACGTGTCCTCTCAGCGAAGCCACCGGAGGTGAGCCCGTCTGTCAGCTGCAAAATACACCTTATCCAACTAAAGAGACAATGGCAGTCTAATCACGACTATAACAAACCATCGTGTGTTATAGCTTTTGGAGGTGTGCTGTTGATGGCAGCAAATTTCTGTTTGGCAATGTTCCAAACGTCTTCCACTTTTTTACACACGAATCTCTGTTCCTCAATATCGTTTAGGGTGCAGGTGGGACATCTTAAAGGTGTTACCAATTCTATTTATTGAGTTTACAATTAGTAGGTAATTTCCCGGTGAGCGCTATGTACCATTTTGATCTCACGGTAGAGGGGAAGTCTCGTTTGTTCAGATTGCTGGCCAGTAGTGCTGTGGATATCTTAGTTAAACATTATTCCTGTTCTTAATTTCCATTAATTTTCTGCACTTCTCTTTGAAATTAGTCATTTTATTCTCAGAGTTTTTCCTTTCAATGTAGCAGGACTCAGTTATGTAGTTACGCAAATGGAATGGTTCATTAGGTATCTGCTGGATATTTATTGCAGGGTGAAAACTGAGACGATTTCAACTTAACAAGTGTGCCATTTTCCATTGTTTACCCACGTGGCCCGGGTATAAGGCTTAAGGGCTTATTACTAATGTCAGCGAGGATTAGTCCTCCGTTGGTAATGACAAGTGTTTTTGAGTCGTATTTGATTATGTGACCTCGGGTCACGAGGCGTTAGAGGTAGTGACAGAACTTGTGCCGCAGAATTACTGTATGATATGTTATACATGTAGCGGACTGCTTTCCGAATTCCATAAAATTGTCTTTCATTGTTTTTTTGTAATTACTCCCGTACATGAGTTAGTAATTGTTTGCTGTTTATATCGATATTGCACTCTTTTCGCTTCTAAATTCAATAACAAAACATTTCATTTTTCTTATTTTGTTAAGTGCTCTAATTCTGCATTTGTGTTCATTTTGCTACATTAGTTATAGGGGAAAATTTATTATAGTTTCAGATGCCACTTCGTATTTAATGATCTATTGGACAAAGTGTAATTCCTTTTCACCTTTTATCCAACATCCTACAACGCTTGTGTAAGCAGTCCATACTGTGTTTACCCACTTATTTGGAAATCTCCAAATTTTTCCGTCAAAGTGGCGAATAAGGGTTACATTGTAATAGAGAAGAGTGCCATCGACGTTGGGCTTCCTTTTCTCACTGAGCTTGCTTCTTGATTTCCTCAATTAGCTGCCCATTGTCCATTGTTTTGTTACGCTACTACTTAATATGCTTTTATTAAGTTGTAAACAGAGGTGGAGAGTCCACATCGCGTATATCCTTGTAGAATTACTCATGGTTTACCTTACCAATTGCTTTTTCAAAGCCCAAGGAAACAACTGCACATTGTATTTTACCAGCTTTCCCGTTGCTATTATATCTCTAGATTCGCTTATGTTTTGCAGTAGTTCCCTGCCTTTGCTGATACAAGTTTGGTTCAGCCTTGTTAATGTTTCCAACGGTTTAAGTCATTGTCATATCCTCGTTGGTTCAAGCTGCTGTCGGCCAGCTATTGTGTCTTACAGCCATTACAGAAATCTTTATTCCAATCAGAAACAGTTGTGGAACCCAGTGCTGACCCATCAGAAGCCTCCTGGATTAATTCAAATGACTTTGTCACTGAAAAATCGGCAAAAAAATCATATTACAGTTTGTCAAAAAATGATAATTTCAGTCACGAAAGCCATAGCAGTAATAGGTCAATACAGTACATGAGTTGCAAATGTTACAGATGACAGAATAACACAACAATTAAGTTCACTGAAATATCCCGAACATGAAACATCAGTCTTCTCAAAGATGCTTGATTCACAAACTATCAATTAAGTGAGTGCATACAAAGATATCTCAGAATTTTTTAGTAAAGAGTTGTATCTAAGATTGGTATTATAGTTTCATATGAAATAAAGTGATAAAAGAAGAATAAGAGCATCACAGATGGGTTTTTCTTACATATATGTCGGTGATATTAATTAAAGAACTTACATTTTTTGACATACAGAAAACACTTGTAGTTGCAAGTACTCCAGAGGAAGATGTAAAAGATACTTCGTCGGTAACGCACTGCCGTCGATGACTGCTACTGACAATACCCAACAAAAACGCCCATTTACTGCTTTAGTGGGCAAAGTAGTTAGTCAATGTTTCTCTCGCGTATACACTCCTGGAAATTGAAATAAGAACACCGTGAATTCATTGTCCCAGGAAGGGGAAACTTTATTGACACATGCCTGGGGTCAGATACATCACATGATCACACTGACAGAACCACAGGCACATAGACACAGGCAACAGAGCATGCACAATGTCGGCACTAGTACAGTGTATATCCACCTTTCGCAGCAATGCAGGCTGCTATTCTCCCATGGAGACGATCGTAAAGATGCTGGATGTAGTCCTGTGGAACGGCTTGCCATGCCATTTCCACCTGGCGCCTCAGTTGGACCAGCGTTCGTGCTGGACGTGCAGACCGCGTGAGACGACGCTTCATCCAGTCCCAAACATGCTCAATGGGGGACAGATCCGGAGATCTTGCTGGCCAGGGTAGTTGACTTACACCTTCTAGAGCACGTTGGGTGGCACGGGATACATGCGGACGTGCATTGTCCTGTTGGAACAGCAAGTTCCCCTGCCGGTCTAGGAATGGTAGAACGATGGGTTCGATGACGGTTTGGATGTACCGTGCACTATTCAGTGTCCCCTCGACGATCACCAGTGGTGTACGGCCAGTGTAGGAGATCGCTCCCCACACCATGATGCCGGGTGTTGGCCCTGTGTGCCTCGGTCGTATGCAGTCCTGATTGTGGCGCTCACCTGCACGGCGCCAAACACGCACACGACCATCATTGGCACCAAGGCAGAAGCGATTCTCATCGCTGAAGACGACACGTCTCCATTCGTCCCTCCATTCACGCCTGTCGCGACACCACTGGAGGCGGGCTGCACGATGTTGGGGCGTGAGCGGAAGACGGCCTAACGGTGTGCGGGACCGTAGCCCAGCTTCATGGAGACGGTTGCGAATGGTCCTCGCCGATACCCCAGGAGCAACAGTGTCCCTAATTTGCTGGGAAGTGGCGGTGCGGTCCCCTACGGCACTGCGTAGGATCCTACGGTCTTGGCGTGCATCCGTGCGTCGCTCCGGTCCGGTCCCAGGTCGACGGGCACGTGCACCTTCCGCCGACCACTGGCGACAACATCGATGTACTGTGGAGACCTCACGCCCCACGTGTTGAGCAATTCGGCGGTACGTCCACCCGGCCTCCCGCATGCCCACTATACGCCCTCGCTCAAAGTCCGTCAACTGCACATACGGTTCACGTCCACGCTGTCGCGGCATGCTACCAGTGTTAAAGACTGCGATGGAGCTCCGTATGCCACGGCAAACTGGCTGACACTGACGGCGGCGGTGCACAAATGCTGCGCAGCTAGCGCCATTCGACGGCCAACACCGCGGTTCCTGGTGTGTCCGCTGTGCCGTGCGTGTGATCATTGCTTGTACAGCCCTCTCGCAGTGTCCGGAGCAAGTATGGTGGGTCTGACACACCGGTGCCAATGTGTTCTTTTTTCCATTTCCAGGAGTGTAGATGTGAAAGAGTGCTACCATAAACTGTTCCCCGGGAAGACTACTGAAACAGCCATGCCTCTACGTAACAACACTGCAGGATACGAAACGACTCAGAGATGGAGATAACGTTTTCTTGCATAACTTCACAACAGCATCTCACTCAAACAAGGAGAAACTGCAAATGGAAAACAAAGAGCAATGCACACACACACACACACACACACACAGCCAGAGAGAGAGAAAGAGATGTTCAAATGTGTGTGAATTCCTAAGGGACCAAACTGCTTAGATCATAGGTCCCTAGACTTACACATCATGTAAATTAACTTAAACTAACTTACGCTAAGAGCAACACATACACCAATGCCCGAGGGAGGACTCGAACCCCTCCCACCTACACACACACACACACACACACACACATACACACACAGATCCAGGTTGTATCAGCGTTGATTGCATGCCAGACTGTCTTGAACGCTGCCTCTCACAAAGGAATCAAACTACCTAGTCCAAGAGTCGTGTCCTGTCGATGGGCTGAATGAGCCAGCAGTGTACCTACGTAGTGAGAGTGACTATGTACATCGCTTAATGTTGTGTGGTATTGCTAAGGCTGGTTATGGAAACGGAAAGAAAAGAAAGGATGACACTCGGCGCTGACACATGAACCACTGTGCACCAAATGAGTCACAGAGATTAATCTTCCAGGACCACTTTCACTCCACGAGAAACGGCGGAGAGACGTAACGTTGAAGGAAGATAATTGACCCGCAGTCTGTTGATCAATAGTTGTATGCTTTAATCCCCCTGCCACATATGGGTCAAGAAATTGTGCTTAAAATTTCTTTCACATCCGGCAGTTGAATAAACTTCAGTGATGTTCAAGACCACCCATATTAGTGTGCATTGGAAACACCAGTGGCCGGCCGATGTGACCGAGCGGTTCTAGGCGCTTCAGTCTGGAACCGCGCTGCTGCTACGGTCGTGGGTTCGAATCCTGCCTCGGGTATGGATGTGTGTGATGTCCTTAGGTTAGTTAGGTTTAGGTAGTTCTGAGTGAGTCTAGGAGACTGATGACCTCAGATGTTAAGTCCGCTAGTGATTATAGCCATTTCTTGGAAACACCGGGAACAAGGGTGAACGACGAAATACGTATATGTAACATTTGTAGCATGACTCTTAATTGTTTCCGAGAAATATATCACGAAGAGGTCACAGATTTTCATCAATATCAGGCAAGTAATACTTTTTTTATCACGTTTTCTAATTTCGTCTTCTCGCTCCTTATTTTTATTATGGAATTTAGCAATACGTTGCCTGGTCCATCCAGTACCTATTCGCCTGGGTACGTACCCCCCCCCCCCCTCCACACGTTTTTCTCTACATCATTTGAATTTATTCGTAATTACGTCTTCCACTTCAGTTATTACCCTCCACCATTCGTTTGTTTCTCTGCCTGTCTAAGTAATCCGTTGCTCGTAGAGTAACTATTAGTTCTTATACAATTTTCGCATTAAAAGTCCATATCCCACTGCCACGTCGGGACTAGAAATACACACTGGTACTAACAGTTAGCCTACTAAATAGTCAATCGGAGGCCTGTTTCAATATCTACTTGCGACGTTGCAGCCGCTGGTTCAGATGTATAAGTATGGAAGAAATTCAGTTTTCTGCTGATCAGGCTTTGACTGTTTACGAATTTCTGTTACCCAGGATGTAAGTCACAGCTAGATTTTTTGAAGTTTTCTGATAAGTAATTTGTTTCGAACGACGAAAGATTCTATTTTGAGGAAAAAATTTTTCAACTGTCTAGGTAATAATGTTACCTACACAGAAAATTTTCACTGTTAAAACCTATCTCTGGAGTGGGCAGCGCCAGAACCAATCTCTGGTTAAACTCGTAGAATATATATATATCTATGAAGTGGTCATAGCCTAATGCGCATGTTCTCAATGTCGAAACGAGCTATCACGTGATTATCGGACGACGCTACTTGTCTTCAATTTGTGGTAATAGCAAAACTTGACTTTTACACTATTCGTCTTGTTTTATATGTGTTTCTTCATGTTTCACTTTCAATAACAGCTATGGTACACTACTGTCGTTGCTACAGATGTAAAGAGAAGTATATGAAAGGAGGACCACTTACTTTTTATTGGTTTGTAGACCAAATGTGTTAACTGTAAATGTCATATTGATGTGAGGCAAATTGTATGTTGAAAAACACACAGTACAATAAAGTCTCGTATTGTAGATACAATTACTGGATTTTATGGCCGTGTGTTTATGAAACAAGTGTTACATAAATTTGCAAGTGTGTCCAAGTAAACTGCCAGTCAGTGTCTACATATTGATGCTACGTTCATACTCAAATAAAATTTATACATGACAGTCTGATTAACTTCTGCCAAAATAAAAGAGTTCTCAATCTCATGTGCGTATCTAAGTATTTCTGCATGAGATAGCTTCCTGCGTAATGTCACTGTATCGTAATTAACTAGAACAAATTCGACAAAGTGAATCAGTGCAGTAGAAAACTTAAAAGGTATATTGTTAGCTGCCACTGCTATTATGACTTCAAAATTCGAGCATTGATCTCGAATTTTTTTTTTTTTGTTTTTTCGTGCATAGTTTGCGGTTTTACTTTCCTGATGAGATGACAAATAAACGTTACAGAAACTATGTTTTACTTTTTTTTACTATTAAAAACAGTCTTGATCACGATTTATTTATCAAGGTGACCGGTTTCGACCACTACTGTGGTCTTCTTCAGACCATTGAGTAGGAACCTCTTTCTTCAACAGAAGAAAGAGGTTCCTACTCAATGGTCTGAAGAAGACCACAGTAGTGGTCGAAACCGGTCACCTTGATAAATAAATCGTGATCAAGACTGTTTTTAATAGTAAATATTTGTAAGACATTGATCACTCCTTTTCCCGTAATGCATTCAAAAGTATATTTTACTTGTATATGAAAATCAGAAGGGTGAATAAAGAAAAACTGAAAATAACAGCGGACAAGCAGGTTGTGTAAATTTCTTATCGTGTTTACTGCAATAATTTCATAGTTCCAATTGCGTTTTTTTTTTTTTTTTTCGTGGCACTTCGACGCCGTTTACTGTGCCATTCTAACATAATTTTAGAACATGCATTCCAAAAATATCAATAAGTGCAGTAGAAATCGTAAAGATATATTGTTGGCTGTCACTTCTTATACCGTAACGTAAATAAAGTGGAATCTGAACCTCAGTACTGTAGCGGAAAAGCTGAAAACCATTTCTCTTCACATCCTGACGCCAACTTCATTTCCTGATTTCAAATTATTAAGATGTCTGTAAAACAGGTGTACAGAATTTGACGGTACTTCTGAAGATGATTTATCTGTAAGAGTGAAGTGATGTTCAAAATACGCCAAGCACTACAGGGACTAAAATGCACCATTCCAAAATCACGTGACTTGAGCTGCACTAGATGTTGCGGACAGAGTTTTCGTTCTGTGCATCCGAATGCCCACTCCACAGTCATTAATACCCTGTGACTGAGCTGTCATATTCCCGTCAACCATAAATCTCAAGCTGTTTTCAATTCTCCTCAGTACTTTTCAGTCAACACAGAATAACTTTGTCTGATATTGCAAATAATCAATCACTGTATACTTTTTTAATGATAATTCGAACAGCAAATTTTAAATTCTTGCGTACTTTATTACAAAAAAATGAATAACAGTTCTAGGTTCAAATGGTTCAAATGGCTCTGAGCACTATGGGACTTAACATCTTAGATCATCAGTCCCCTAGAACTTAGAACTACTTAAACCTAACTAACCTAAGGACATCACACACATCCATGCCCGACGCAGGATTCGAACCTGCGACCGCAGCAGCCCCGCGGTTCCGGACTGCAGCGCTAGAACCGCACGGCCACCGCGGCCGGCAACAGTTCTAGGCAGCAAGACGTTAACAAGCTTACTGACCCATAATGTCGTTACAAAATTAATTAATTAGCAAAACGGTATTCATATTTTTTTTTTTTTTTTTTTTTTTGTTACAATATTTTTCGTAAGAATCCAGTTAAGGGCAGAGATCTTGAGAGTTGTGATAGAGGTCGACGTTTTATCTCTGGTGGCACCGACGAAGAAGATACCATTGGCACATTGCGGCACTCTTCCTCACGAAATGAAACAGACAGAAACAAACTTTTGTGCACAAAAATTATCAGAACGATACATTCAAATAAGAAAAATTTTGAACCACTTAAGTCATTAGTTACCATATACGTTACCTTCTCTTCTCACCTGCACACGAGTGAGCAGTAAGAATCCTGATGTAACTAACACTTTTTTCCGTTACACGGCATACTTCAGGACATTTTACTTGTTTTATCTCTTTTCCTGGCCATCTAGCCGTTGTCTTGAACTGCTTCAACTAGAAAACCTCGTCCTTTATATATACGAGTTCATTGTTCATTTGTATGATATACTCTTGGTGTGTTGATTATGAATTATTTCAAGCTTATTAAACTGATTTTCAGGCCGACTTTCGAGCGTTTATTAAGTTCTGAACTCGTTTAGTGAACTTTATTTGCAGTAGAGACAAACTGTAGAATGTCTTAAGCCAAAACATCCTAGTTCAAGGATGTTTCATTGACATAAATCTCTTCTTCGTTTTCGAAGTTTGCGGATGAAAAAACTTCTCCAAATTTTCGTGATAATAATGGTCCTTGCCTAACTCATGTTGCTAATTACTAACCCTCCTGGGGAAGTCTAATTGAAGCTGCTGACGTAAATGCTCTTCAGTATACTGGCCAAGGTTGACTCAGTATCCTGTTTTTAAAGTGTTATTTTATGTATTTAGTTGAGATATATATATTTATGGTACTCAAACTGTTTCTTGCTCTAACGGCACTGATACCCCAGATTCATTCAAATCGAAAATAAAATTTCTATCCTCCAGCAAATGCATTAATGAGTATTAAAGCATGTTCTGTTAAATATAATTCAGTAACAACGTCCTCCATTTTTTGCTGAAGGACTGCCTGCCGAGCCCCTGAGGCAACTGTGGGAAACTACGTGCTGTTCCGTTCATATTAAACTGCTGATCCAGCTGCAGATACATCAATAACATGCTAAATGAAATTTCAGCAAATAAATTTAAATGCTTTCCTGAAATGCGACTGGTGGGCCGTTTCGGATAAAATTTTTGTACCGTGCAGGAATTTTGCCGCACCAGTTAACTCCCCCTGGCAACTAGTTTCACGACCAGAAAAAACGTTCTGTGCGTTCTGGCAGCGCTCGCGTGATATTTTCCGTCTGCTTTCTCGCTCGTTCCATACAGCACAATTCCCACCGAACAATTTTCCGCAATGTAAACCTGGATGCCTTCTGGAATGTTGCTGGAGTTCGCCACAATAAAGTTTGCCCTAGCCACAAATGACTGGTTCTAGAACGTTGAGAAAACCAATAGTAGGTCATGAGATGTCTCTCTATCATTTCATAAGACGGAACATAAAATACATGCGTTCACAGTATTATGTACACTTGACAGCAAAAAAGTGGGTCGCCGGCCGAGGTGGTCTCGCGGTTCTAGGCGCGCAGTCGGGAACCGCGCGACTGCTACGGTCGCAGGTTCGAATCCTGCCTCGGGCATGGATGTGTGTGATGTCCTTAGGTTAGTTAGGTTTAACTAGTTCTAAGTTCTAGGGGACTGATAACCTAAGATGTTAAGTCCCATAGTGCTCAGAGCCATTTGAACCATTTTAGCCAAAAAAGTGGGTCACTGCCGAATACAACCAACATAACGTAGCTGTGTTGCAGGTCCTCTAAACACCAAAACCCCGTAGCGTACAGTCGTTTGACTACACACAGTGGGTACTCCAAGAGACTACTAGAGACCAAAGGTCTTTGTGGCAGTCAGTCTAAGCGTCAACTAATATCGTCATACAAAATATATTAGAAAACACGCTCTTAGCGATGAGACACCCCATAACACTCGTGAACTAACCTTAATTACAACAAGTGACATTCCAAAAGTTCTGAGAAAACGGATTATTTTACCTATATCGTACAGTAATCCTTAGTCAAAATTAAATACTTGAGACAATATATGGAGTTACAAAGCTGTACGGCAATTGGAAAAAAGTTTTTCGCTCTCAAAAAGGTTTTCCATCCACGTGCTGAACGTCGCTCAATGGCGAGTGGCTCTGGAAACTGGATATTAGACGAACCAGTAAAAAAATGCGATTAATGGCAACAAGCACTCTACAGAAATCTCGACATTAACAGTGCATCACCAATAATATCATTGTTCTCGTAACACGTCAACAGCTACGTGTACACAAATTTGAACTTTAAATGGCATGACCAACGTCGTCGTTTTGGACCTGGATTCAAACCCAGCACCTATAGCCATTGCTAACTAAGCTAAGCTTTGTTTGTGCCTTGTTGAGACCCGATCACTAGGCATAAGGAGACGTGAAGTATAGACGTTTGCGCATCAGTTATCAATTCAGATCCTGAAAATAAATGACGAAAATGTTTGTACTGAACTGGGAATCCTGTCATAACAGTTACCTTCCTGGGAACTATCACCAACGACGTTTAATATGGTGTCATTTACAAGGAACAAGGTATGCTCACGTTTAAAATTGAAATGCCATCATGTAAAGCTTGTGACAGGGATGTGAACCCAGTACCTAATCGGATTGTTAACGAAGTACGTAAAATCAGAAGTTAAATATCAAATGTTTTCACCATTAGCGAGATGTTGGAACCTTAAATGACGATAGAACTTTTTTTTTGCCTGACTGGAATTCGAACCCAGCATCTAGCGCCGTCGTTTTCTAGCCAGGAACAGACGATAAATAGCTATTTTTGGTTCACCAGTAGCGAGATGTGCGCATGTTTAGCTAGACATCTGGCGACGAAAAGTTCTGTGCTAAATGGAATCCAACGTGGTCATGAAGACACTTTAACTATCAAATTCTTTTCCGATAATAGCTAGGAGTAGCATGTTTGTACTTTCAATGAAGTGACGGAAAATACTCTGCTGGCTAGAAGTTGAATCCACAACATATCGTCGTTGGTGATCACAACGAACACAACGTCAAACCCAAATCCGTTTTCGCCAGTAGGATGGAGAGGAATGTTTGAACTTGAAAAGACATAAGGAAACGTTTGATCTTGTAATGTTGTGATAGAAAGCTCATCATGTGGCTGCGAGTTGAAACGAACACTTTACAGCTGACAACGCACGAAGAGACGCTGAAAATGCAATTGTTATTCACTAGTAGTTCGGAGTGCACATGCTAGGGCTTCAAATGAAATAGTGAATATTTTGTGCTGACCAGGATTCGAAACCAGATAGGTGCCTTTCGAGGAGGCCTAGAAGAGTTTGCAATCTTGGGGAACACAGTGAAATCGAATTCGAATCCCAGTCCAGCACCACAATTTTCAACGTCTGTTTCAAATAAAGGAAGAGCCTTGTAAACTTACATGGCCATTGGTTCATTAAATTAAATACGTTTTCTGGTTTACGACGGCTTGCTGGTGACAGAGTCTCTGCCTTCCGGGGTTTCTCCATCTGTCACAGCTCAAACGAATGCCGCTGTGCCCCAGTCGGCAGCGAAGGGATGTTATCTTTACTGCAGATATTGAACTACGGAGCTTACTGGCGTTCTGAACTTGGCGTTACTAGGGGTGCACGAGAATTACTTGTGTGTGTTAAAAATCTACGCCTGACGTGAGATGTGAACATACACGTTTTACACATCAATACAAGATTAATCCACCGGACAACAGAACCCCCTGCCAAGCACATAATTATGAATTGCAGAGTATTCATTTAGAGGTAGATGCAGATGTCAAGGGACGGGTAACAGGAAGGAGGGCGGGATCTGGGAATGGATAGAAGTACAGAAGTACGAAACATAAGCGTGAAATGCTTGCAAAGTATTGCTTACTTAGATGTGTGCCACAGTTCGTTTTATCTTAGGACCGAGAGATAAGGAAGGACTGTTTTCAGAACGAAGAATGGGTTATAGGGAAGGGGAGGTCAAAGAATACGGTTTCATAGGTTTTGAAAGGAATAATAGAGAGTAACGACAGCAGCAATTAAAAGAGAAAGTGTAGCATCAATGGAAACCGCTAGATTTGTTTATAAAGTTTTGGGAGTATGGAATAGAAGAGCACTTGCGGCGATAGTGTCAGAGAGAGAGAGTGTGTGTGTGAGAGAGAATAGAGGAGATATTAACAACGAGTTAACATCCACTCCTGGAAATTGAAATAAGAACACCGTGAATTCATTGTCCCAGGAAGGGGAAACTTTATTGACACATTCCTGGGGTCAGATACATCACATGATCACACTGACAGAACCACAGGCACATAGACACAGGCAACAGAGCATGCACAATGTCGGCTCTAGTACAGTGTATATCCACCTTTCGCAGCAATGCAGGCTGCTATTCTCCCATGGAGACGATCGTAGAGATGCTGGATGTAGTCCTGTGGAATGGCTTGCCATGCCATTTCCACCTGGCGCCTCAGTTGGACCAGCGTTCGTGCTGGACGTGCAGACCGCGTGAGACGACGCTTCATCCAGTCCCAAACATGCTCAATGGGGGACAGATCCGGAGATCTTGCTGGCCAGGGTAGTTGACTTACACCTTCTAGAGCACGTTGGGTGGCACGGGATACATGCGGACGTGCATTGTCCTGTTGGAACAGCAAGTTCCCTTGCCGGTCTAGGAATGGTAGAACGATGGGTTCGATGACGGTTTGGATGTACCGTGCACTATTCAGTGTCCCCTCGACGATCACCAGTGGTGTACGGCCAGTGTAGGAGATCGCTCCCCACACCATGATGCCGGGTGTTGGCCCTGTGTGCCTCGGTCGTATGCAGTCCTGATTGTGGCGCTCACCTGCACGGCGCCAAACACGCATACGACCATCATTGGCACCAAGGCAGAAGCGACTCTCATCGCTGAAGACGACACGTCTCCATTCGTCCCTCCATTCACGCCTGTCGCGACACCACTGGAGGCGGGCTGCACGATGTTGGGGCGTGAGCGGAAGACGGCCTAACGGTGTGCGGGACCGCAGCCCAGCTTCATGGAGACGGTTGCGAATGGTCCTCGCCGATACAGGAGCAACAGTGTCCCTAATTTGCTGGGAAGTGGCGGTGCGGTCCCCTACGGCACTGCGTAGGATCCTACGGTCTTGGCGTGCATCCGTGCGTTGCTCCGGTCCGGTCCCAGGTCGACGGGCACGTGCACCTTCCGCCGACCACTGGCGACAACATCGATGTACTGTGGAGACCTCACGCCCCACGTGTTGAGCAATTCGGCGGTACGTCCACCCGGCCTCCCGCATGCCCACTATACGCCCTCGCTCAAAGTCCGTCAACTGCACATACGGTTCACGTCCACGCTGTCGCGGCATGCTACCAGTGTTAAAGACTGCGATGGAGCTCCGTATGCCACGGCAAACTGGCTGACACTGACGGCGGCGGTGCACAAATGCTGCGCAGCTAGCGCCATTCGACGGCCAACACCGCGGTTCCTGGTGTGTCCGCTGTGCCGTGCGTGTGATCATTGCTTGTACAGCCCTCTCGCAGTGTCCGGAGCAAGTATGGTGGTTCTGACACACCGGTGTCAATTTGTTCTTTTTTCCATTTCCAGGAGTGTAATATGAAATCGTTTGCGTATTGTGCGGAAGACAACATAAACTACTGTGACAGAGTCCATCTACGCTGATTAATTTGTAAGTATCTAGACAGGGTATAAATGAAATCAAAATAGAGTATTGAACAAACTGTATATTCAAATGAAACCCACTTGAATTAAAAAGGCAACTCAAAGGAATACTAACACATATTGTATCTTTTCTGTTGCCTCGCGATCTTCCACTAGCTCCCAATGAGGAAAAATGACGAAAAAGAAGACATAACAAAACATTCTAAGGACTCTAATATTTTATCCCGAATCCTTCATTACTTTGTACTTCTATCATGCGTCTTGGCATAGAACGTATAAGCCGTCGGACGTAACAGCCTGAAGAAGCAACTTCCTCCCAGGTTCCAGGACGCAGTCCCAAAGAGCGTCCGCTATAGTTGGTTGGTTTCGAGGCCAGTTCTCTGTTAAACGTTCTGGCGATTTCAGCCCACATGTTTTCCATGGAGTTCATATTAGCCGACCGTGGCGGCCAGTCCATGACGTTGACGCCAATCGTGGAGAGCCGCTGCTGAACAAATGCAGACTTGTGAATGGGAGAATGGTCCTCTTCCAATGTGACGTCCCCTTCTGCGTACAGCATTCGCACTGACGGAAGCATCACATTTTCCAGTATGTGGGCATACTGCGCGCTGTCCAGAGTTCCTTCTATCCTGTGGAGAATTCCCGCCCCTCTAGCAGAAATCCAACCCCATCAGGTAACAGATAGCCGGCCACTTCTTCTCGTCGTGGTTACATATTCGCGTCGATGGCGAGTCCCTTGCGGCCAGTAACAGATTCTTGGACCGTCGTTATTGGTGGAAAACACTTTCTCATCAGTGAAAATGACGTTGTCCCACGACGCCCTCAGATGGAGCTCCGCAAATGCTAGCCGGTATAAAACGTTGTCTCGCTGAGCTCTTGTTTCACGGCGGATCGTCGTGCATGCAGTCCAGCGTACCTCAGCCTTCGGCGAATCGTGTCACTGGAACCGGGGAAGTTGGTCTCCAACCGCAATTGCTTCGCGTTCAGAAATGGATTTTCTCTGCTCCTAGACACTAGGTCACTGTCTTCCTCCTGTGAGTTCACCCTCTTCCTGCCTGAGCCAGGTGCCATGTTGGTGGTGCCTCTTTCTAGGTAGATCCTCCACCATCTCGTTGCAGTGGTATGTTGTACGCCATACCGTCTGCCAGCTTCTCTGATGGAACATCCTCCCTCTTCAATGAGAGCGACGACTCTATGTCGAATAGACCTGTCCCAGTGAGCCATCACGGCAGACAGCCTGATGTGTATGTCTGCTTGCCGCTCTAATACTGATTCCAGGAGAGGAGGTAAACATATTTAAGTCAAACGGAGCGGCAGAGGCAGAGGCATGCGGCGCAGCCGTGCTGGCTCGTCCCGGGCTGTTGGCCCACCAACGCCACCGCCAGCTCGCTCACTTGCGTCTCGCCTCGGCCAGCCTAGCTGGCCCGTAGCTCGCGAGCCGCGGCTAGTACAGACCCGGGCCCCTTGAAGGATCAAAAGTTACACATAACCTACCCAAGTCTGTAGTATAAACTAATGCAGCTACAGCTATTATGCTATAACACGTGCAGGCACACCTACAGTTGACGATTCATTCAAATATTTGACGAACAACACGTTCAAAAATACATTCATTTTAAACATAGCTACCACAAAATATTTCACCTAGTTAGCAATAGCATGACGCAGGAAACTGTCTTGTAAGCGCTCTGCATTAGATGTAGCCTTAAGAAAACGTGTATTCAACCAGGGCAACTAAGCGGAATGTAAAAGTAAACAGGTTTGGCGGCAGCTTCTCCAAGTAATAGTATATACGTAGTATATAATACACGTTTTGTGCACTTATAACATGTACTCAGTGTCTCTGAAACAATACGTGCTGCACGACGGAAATTACTTTCCGCTGAGGCACTTCATTTACATCTCAATGATACACGACTACTAGAGAACATTACTCTTTAAGGCAGTCAAAATGGCTCAAATGGCTCTGAGCACTATGGGACTCAACTGCTGAGGTCATTAGTCCCCTAGAACTTAGAACTAGTTAAACCTAACTAACCTAAGGACATCACAAACATCCATGCCCGAGGCAGGATTCGAACCTGCGACCGTAGCGGTCTTGCGGTTCCAGACTGCAGCGCCTTTAACCGCACGGCCACTTCGGCCGGCAAGGCAGTCAATCCACTTGTAAATTAATACCATGATATCGCAGATATTACGCAACACGTTACTAGGGATGAGAAAGGCCTTAAGGTTTGCAACTAAACATGCTACTCCTAGCTACTACTGAATAAGAATTTGATTATTAACGTGTCTTCATAACCATGCGTGCGGCGTTCGACTCTGTCAGCATAGACGTCTTCGTCGCCTTATTTCTGGTTAAAAGTGCGCACATCTCGCTAATGGTGGACCAACATTGGACATTTCTCGTCTGTTCCTGATAAGACAACCACGACGAAGGCGCCGGGTTCGAATCCCGCTCAGGCAATACAACTTCAGTCGTCATTTAAGGTTCCAACCTCACTACTGGCGACAAACTGTAATATCTACATTCTGATTTTACGTACTTATTGAATAATCCTATTAGGTGCAGGGTCCGCTTCCGTGTCACCAGCATTACATTATGGCATTTCAATGTTAAACATGTGTATCCTTGTTCCTTGACAATGCAACAATATACAATGTCTTTCGAGGTTAATTACCAAGAAAGTAATTGTCATGTTAGGGTTCCTGGTTTCGTACAAACATTATCGACATTTACGTCAAGTTGAGAATTGATAACAAAATGGTTCAAATGGCTCTGAGCACTATGGGACTCAACTGCTGTGGTCATCAGTCCCCTAGAACTTAGAACTACTTAAACCTAACTAACCTAAGGACATCACACACATCCATGCCCGAGGCAGGATTCGAACCTGCGACCGTAGCAGTCGCACGGTTCCAGACTGCGCGCCTAGAAACGCGAGACCACCGCGGTCGGCGAATTGATAACAGATACTGGTGCAAACGTCAATATTTGATGTCTCTTTCTGCCTAGTGATCGAGTCTCGATAAGGCACAAAGATTTGCTTGCTTAACAATGGCTTTACGTTCTGGCTTTGCATCCGGATCCAGAACGAAGACGTTGGTCATGTCATTTAAAGTACAACTTTGTGTACAAGTAACTGTTGATGAGTAATGTAAACAATGATATTACTTGTGACTCGCTGTTAATGTTGGGATTTCCGTAGAGCGCTTGCCCCTGTTAATCACGTTTTCTTTTAACTGCTTAGTATTACATACAGTTGATGCGAAACCACTCCCCTCTGAACGTTGAATGACGTTCAGCATGTGTTGGGTAAACGTTTTAGACAGCAAAGAACTAGTTTCCAATTGCCATACAACTTTATAAATCCATATACTGTCCCAAATATTTAATTGTGGCTAAGGATTACTGAACGATTTATGTGACAAAATTAGTTGTCCCATAACGTTTGAAATGTCACTTACTGTAATTAAGTTTAGTTTACAAACGTTAAGGACTGTCTGATCTCTTCTGTACTATCGTGGTGTTACTTTACATCTGGGCGGACTGTCATAAAGACCGGTGTTCTCTAGTAGTCTCTAGTGGTACCCATTGTGTATCTTACAACGACTGTACTGTGGAGGGTTGCGACGATGTGCGACACAGATATGCTATGTTGGTTGCATACATTCAGGTGCAACCTACACGTTGGAATTCATGTGTAACCCAATTTTTTTGCTGTCGAGTGTACATAAAACTGTTTTAGAACGCTGGCCGTGAAACACACGAGTCAGCATCCGAATTTTGAAGCAGTTCATGTTTTATAACTAACTTGATCAACCGAGCTCATTGTGAGGGAAATGTAGATTCTGTTTGAGTCTGATGTCATGGAACTTTGATTTGGAAGTAACCATTGTCGCGATAACAGCATGCATTTTCATCCTAGCACCAACAGTGTGCCGAATTATTTCAGATACTTTCGTTTCAAGTAGCTCAATAAGGTGATCGGACACGGTTGTAAATAACGGGTATTGTGTACCTAACCATTTTAGCGACTCAAGTTGTGATTTTTAAACTCATTTGAGCCGCGGAGAACTGTTCGGAACAAAGGTAATTACAAAACTCTTATGTATATTCGTTTGAGAGTACAAGATTTCATCAATTACAAAAAATTACTTCATCTTTATCGAAGAGTCGACGTAATTTACATTAATTAACTTCTTATTCAAATTGTTGGCGACAGGTTTTTGGGAGTGGCAAAAACTTAAAGTTTAATATGGTATCAAAAGGACGAATTAAACAAGACAATGAAAGTTGTAAAGTTGTATATAAACGAAGAAGTGTGAGAGTTAGATGAAAATACAAATCCTTCCATAAAATCTAATGTCTTACCGGAAATTGTCTACGGTGTTGTGGAAATATGACACAGGAAGCACTGGATTTTTTGTCACTTGGTTGCGTCTTTCAAATCAACAAAAATTGCTACTGGCAATATTGGCAACTCTATTTCTACCACGCGTCTACACAAAACTTGAAATGTACCTACACCAGCTTGAATTCCCCTACAAAAGCAAAAACTTTATAACAAAGAAATAAAGAAAAATGTCAGCATGCGATGGCCTAACAATTCCTTAAATATGCGATATGCTGAGGAAAAAACTTTGTAATAAATACAAAAATAATAAGTAATACGTGCACTGCCTGTCACCTGCCATAGTCTTTTGAATCCCGACGTTGTGATTAAGGGGCGTTTACACGAAGAATGATACATGGCATCCTTCCCCCACCACTCCTTCTCCTTTAATACGATTTATATTGCTCTTCTTCTTGTCATGCTGCTTTAAATTAATTTTTTCTTCTTTGTCTGTACCTTCTTTTCAGTTTTCTCTCGTTCGCTTTCTTGTCTCGGTGTTGAAGGTATAGTCAAAAAATGTTGATATTCAAAATAATACGGAAAAAAACCTGTCAACTTTATTTTGGAGCTGAGGCAACTCAGATGCATTGCACGAGCTGTTTATCCAGTTTCGTCGTTTTTGACACTCGTCGTGTTCCGATAACCTTATGTTCCACATGACTGTTATTTTTCACTACGATATATGAAATTGCTTTCAAAACTGCTTCACCGAGCCACAAACCATGGTCATAGTATCTCTGAAAGCACGTCCTCTCAATATTCGACCATAGACGTTTTTGCCCCATGTACTACGGACACACTAAATAGGCACTGTCGATTTATGTACTATTTTTCAACAAATACACCATTTATATGTAAGTCACTCGCTGTCCTGCGTCCTTCCACTTTGTACAGCAGAAGTGACGACAGTACCGTCAACAATGCAGTACTAAGCTGTGCTGGTTGGTACACGTCTCGCACAGCACGCTCCTCTCTGCTCAGATTTTAGTTATACAGTCCGTGAATGACGAAATTAATTTTGGAGCTGTAGCTCAAAACGTATTACACTATAAACATTTCATTTCTGTTTCACTGACCGATGCCTCGGGCTGGTTCAGGTCTCAAAGACGAACACACGCCAAAAAGACGTATGAGTAAGTGTGATATTTGGAAGTAGTACATTATGGACGAAAAACACTGTGGAAGAGGTTGACCACGTGTCAGACCGCAAGGACGGGGAGAGATGGTGAGGGAGGGTGGGGAGGGACGTCAGCAAGGAACGTCAAAAGCCCTGGAGCCGACGCTGCTTAGTTCATCTTTTCGAAAAGACCACTGCACTATCTTTATTTTTGGCGATTGTACATTTACTATTCTACAACTCAAGGGACGCTGCATTGTAGAGGAGTCTTTTGATTCCGGCAGTTACGAGGAACGCTATTAAACCGAAGGTAAATTACACTACTGTCCATGAAAATTGTTACACCAAGAAGAAATGCAGATGATAAAATTTTCACGCAATTTGGGTGCATAGATCCTGAGAAATCAGTACCAAGAACAACCACCTCTAGCCATAATAATGACGAATACACGCTTCCAATGTGCGTTCACCGCGATGTCGCCAGACACGGACGTGAACATTATGATGCTGTAAACAGAACCTGGATTCATCCGAAAAACGGACGTTCGTCGTTGAGCACATCACCGCAGGCGCTCCTGTCTGTGATGAGCGTCAAGGGTAACCGCAGCCATGGTCTCCGAGCTGATAGTCCATGCTGCTGCAAACTTCGTCGAACTGTTCCTGAAGATGGTTGTTGTCTTGCAAACGTACCCATCTGTTGACTTAGGGATCGAGACGTGGGTGCACGATCCGTTACAGCCATGCGGATAAGATGTCTGTCATCTGGACTGCTAGTGATACGAGGCCGTTGGGATCCAGCACGGCGTTCCGTATTACCCTTCTGAACCCACCGATTCCATATTCTGAAAAAAGTCATTGGATCTCGACCAAAGTCGGAGACGTGTTGGTACGTTTTTCTCCTCCTTACACGAGGCATCACAACGTTTCACCAGGCAACGCCGATCAACTGCTGTTTGTGTATGAGAAATCGGTTGGAAACTTTCCTCATGTCAGAACGTTTTAGGTGTCGCCACCGGCGCCAACCTTGTGTGAATGCTCTGAAAAGCTAATCATATGCATCTCACAGCATATTCTTCCTGTCGGTTAAATTTCGCGTCTGTAGCACGTCATCTTCGTGGTGTAGCAATTTTAATGGTCAGTAGTGTATATTCTTCGTCAAGGCAGTGATGATGTTTTCTACCGCTAGGTGCCTCTGCTAAGCCTTGTTTGGCATCGCTTCTCCAACCATAAGCGAAGGGAAAAGTCGAAGTTCTTGTTTTCATCAGCACTTCTTCTCGTATTCGAAGAGTTTGCAGTTACAGAAGAGAAAAAAAAGAACGTTGAAAAACCATATTCTGCGTTTATTAGGGAAATAGGTAGCGAATCCATTGAGATATGACCATGAAACTAAGCAACAAGCGATCCATTGGAGGGCTGCATCATCACGCAGGTAAGAACCAATCAGTTTTTTTTTTCTGACAAGATGAGGATAGTCCAGCATGAATTTATCCCCCAAGTTAACAGCGGACAACCGTCTGCATTCGAGTACAGCAGTCTACAGCGATCAAAGAACTGGTCGTTCCACCATCACGATTCATCCATTTACGGAGGGTTTAAGTGCGAGGCATTTTTTTGGTGGGCACAAACCCAATTATATGTGTATGTATAAAATTAAGGGGAGACAGACAATATTTCAGTGAAGATGCACGCCAGGGAATTGGCGAAATGCCACGAGTAACGAAGAAATGGCAAGGGGCAGACCCAAATCCTCAACCTCCACAATACTAAATCAGCAGTGTGCGGATAAGTTCAGGATTTGTGTCTGACTGAAGGCGTGCTAGGGTAGTCTGTGCAGTGGGAATGACCACTGTTTCCATATGGCTTAGTGGTCAGAGCATGCCTAGCAGGAGACCCCCTATTGACTTCAATCAATGCCCGCTCGCAGCCAATGTCCGTAATTCATTTGTCTCCCAGCGATATTATTTCGCGCGCAACATAGTCACTAGGCTGCACCCTCTGCGACTCTCTTCTGTTCAGTAGAAGCAAGAAACAGAGCGTTTTCTGCGCCTAGATGAGGAGAAAAAAAAAACAGTCGAGGCACTACGCTGTTTTTCGGACAGTTAACAACTTTTCTCGTCGATAGGTGAAAACTTGCGAAATTGAATTAGATCCACTACGCCCTGTTTTGAACAAAACTGAATTTTGGGAACGTTCTGCAAGCTAGAAAACATGTAATTGAATAATTACAATTGCTCTTTTATCCCGTCCATATTAAGATTCCTAATCATACCTTTCATTAAAAGAGCGTTGAACCTGTGTCCGTTGCGTCTAGTCTCCTGGTAACTCCTGGTATGTCCGAAAACAAAGGAAGTAGGTTACAGTACACTCGTTCGCCCACTGCTTGAATACTGCTCACCGGTGTGGGATCCGTATCAGATAGGGTCGATAGAAGAGATAGAGAAGATACAACGGAGAGCAGATCGCTTCGTTACAGGATCATTTAGTAATCGCGAAAGCCTTACGGAGATGATAAATAGACTCCAGTGGAAGACTCTGCAAGAGAGACGCTTAGTAGCTCGGTACGGGCATTTGTTGAAGTTTCGAGAACATATCTTCACCGAGGAGTCAAGCAATATATTGCTCCCTCCGACGTATATCTCACGAAGAGACCATGAGGATAAAATCAGAGAGATTAGAGCTCACACAGAGGTATGCCGACAACCTTTCTTCCCACGAACAATGCGAGACTGGAATAGAAGACAGAACTGATACTAGAGGTTCTCAAGGTACCCTCCGCCACACACTGTCAGGTGGCCTACGGGGTATGAATGCAGGTGTAGATCCCTCAGGGAGTACTATCTGCAAGGCTAAAGAACATTCGCAAAATCTGAACACGAGAATCAGGTTGCTCTGGTTCAACATGAACGTCAGTTTCGTATAGTACTTGAGGAGAATATTGAGACTCCAGTCACAAGTTAATCTCCAACCTTGCTCCGTCCGTAAAGAGGAAGGTGCTGTGACGTACCGGCAGCTCTCTGTCTCTTTGTACTCTTACGAAGCCCCTTAATGTTTGTCATTATTTGCAAACCTCGACATCTCATACCGGTTACATCTCCTGATTATTTAGAAGACGAATTAGAGCCTTCTAAAATCTACATCTCCAAAATGTCTTCTGTTTACAAAACTTGGTGTTACGTTAGCAGTTTTGTCACGGTATAGTCTTATTGGCTGGAAGCAATAGGCTAACAGATCAATACCAACGCCTTCTTGCTTATTCGTGTAGGCGACACACAACAAACTCATATATTACATGTATTAAGTAATTTTCAGATCTTAATTTTCGCGAAATATTTTAAAGTGAAGTTGTACAATTTTTTGTCGATTAATACTGCATATATTTTGTAAATTATAAGCTGGAAGCTTCGCTCAATAGCTACATCAATCAAACAAATACAAAAACGTATATATAATGCTCTCGAGGTATAAGATTAAGCATTTTCTTTCGTTAAGGGTTTCTTTTAATTTTTGGTCAGCGAAATTCAGTTAATGAGTGCTTGTCATATAGCAATTGTGCTGCAGTGCATAGTGAACGATGTCACACTACCCTGTATCAATAATTCCATTAACAGTTTTTACTAATTTCGTTGTTTTCAACTTGTAGCAGAGCAGATCAACACGGAAAAAATTGTGGATTGACGGATGGGGATTCGAACTACGGTGTTCAGTTTGTAACCGACCCACCCTCTCCGGTATTCTGACACGTATACGTAATGTTCTTTATATTCCACAAAAGGTGTCGATTCTGAAGAATTTGCACCGACAGAATGCAGATAAGTGTAGTAATGAATGTTATAATGCCAACGAAATATATTGCGCTAATGACGATTGAAAAAAAAAAACATTGTAATTGAGTTGATGGATTTTTTCAGTTAAAGAAAATGATTTAATTAAGAAGAACGAGATATTTAGAAAATTGTAGTTGTTTAATGAAATAATGCGGTTGCCAGACCGTTTATGGACAGTAGTTATGAAACAATGCTGGGTTAAATTTTGGGTTTACGTAACGATTACTGATTTTACGTAGGCGACAATGTTCAATGCACGTGCTACAGCTTGGTTCAAAATGAAAAAAGTTATAAAATGTTTGAAAGTTAATATGACACTGACCACTTTGCAATAGTTCAAAATCAGAAGTAATTTACTAATTTTAACACGTAAGGCGACTATGATAGTGAAACGTTACTTCACTGTAATATTCACTGTTTTCAGGATTTACTGCTCGTTTCCTTCTAAAAAATCTTAACTAGAAATGTAAAAAGTGAACACTGAATAGGTCACAGTTGTCAGTAACCCGAACAGGCAACGCCATAAGTACGAAAGCCAACATTAAAGAACCCAAAATAAATACTTACACAAAGTTACGTAATACTACTGAATTATATTATGCAGTGTTATTACAAATTAATCTCGATTCGTATTCATAAGTTTCCTTCTTAAAAGGATAATAAATGTAAATTTCCTAAACTGAAATGAAACTTTAATTTCAGTACTAAAGTTTCCCTTTTCAATGGAATGGCGAAATTTAAGATTTACTTTCTGGCATATTGAATATTTTCATACTAGACTTAATCTCTGTTCTAATAACTTGACGCTCAGTTGTTATAATGATAGGGACAGGATCTTAGTGTTGGTAGTAATGACGTAGGAAGATTATTAATGTTGGGAAAGAATTGAAGTTGACAAAAAGTGTAATATTCAGTAACTTATTCTGCTATGCTGGCATCTTTTTTACATTTCTGAACTTCTGAAATGACACAATCTTCCTTTGAAGTGGAGCTGCTGTAGGCGCGATGTAATGATTTAATATCAACAATTATTGGGCAAAAGGCTCTTCTTTCATTTACGAGCGAAGTTTAACGTAGTTGGCCACACAGTAATCTTCTGCCATTAATACTCCTGAATCTCTTCATAAATAAATGTTATACTGTGCACCACACCACAGACTGCTCATAATCTTCACCTGCTATGTGTATCATTTTATCACGAAGAACCTCACAAATATGTTCTGAGTGCACTTTCAGAATTACTCACGCCCTGCCTCTCAAAATGTTGACTTGTGTCTCTTCCTCTCTGTTAGTTCCACACAGACAGTATCTTTGCTTAGAAATTGTTATTATCAGTGATCTGTATACTATGTGGATGTCGAACTCCTCCTGTTTGAACCTGCCGCCCAAACATGTTCGTTTTTCGTTTCTTGCCTAATTACAACACGGCTACCACGAAATGTCAAGAGAACGTAAAATGAAAGTATTTTTCGATCCTGCTCCCAAATCATCCTATTACATCACATACTGATACGAGGTGCGACAATAAAGTAATGAGGCTGATTTTTTTGCTAGATGTGGCAACCCTGCAGGCTTGCGTAGGCACAATATCTTTGACCTTGGTCTATAAGCTGCTTCTAGTCCAAGCGGCACATCGATGCAACTGCTCAGTCGTGAGTTGTGCTGTAGCAAGTTAACACGTGTTTGTGTCTCTCATAATGGAAATGGAACTGCATAATATTGCGCAACGGTATGCCATTTTTTTTCACATTAAATTGGGCGGAAACGCGACAACAACTTATGGTAAGCTTCAGATGGCTTTAGGAGAGGAGGTTATGTCAAGAGCTCAAGTTTTTCATTGGCATAAAATGTTTAGTGAAGGCAGAATGAACGTTGAAGATGAAGACCGCAGTGGATGACCATCAACCTAATGGACGGATGTCAACTTGACCAGGGTGTGTGAACTCGTACGATCTGATCGAAGATTATCCGTGAAAATGATTGCAAAAGAACTGAACATTAATCGAGAAACGGTTTGTCTAATAATAATTGAAGATCTTGGTATGAGAAAGATTTGTGCAAAATGGTCCCCTAAAATTTCACACAACAACAGCAAGAAACACAGAAAAATGTAGCAGCTGATCTGTTAGAGCAAATGGAAATCAATTCAGAATTGTTGAGCCATGTTATCAGTGGTGATGAAAGTTGGTTGTTTCAGTACGATCCAGAGACAAACGCCAAAGTTTGCAATAATGCTCAAAGGGATCACCCAGACCAAAAAAAGCTCGCATGCCAAAGTCAAAAGTGAAATGCATGCTTGTGTGCTGCTTTGATTCCAAGGGAACTGTTCATAAAGAGTGCGTGCCTCCTGGACAAACAGTTAACCAATTCTACTACAAATAAATTTTAGAAAGACTTTTTAAAAGAGTTCTTCGTGTCCATGTCAACATTGCTGATAATTGGATACTGCATGACAATAATGCGCCATCCCATACTGCTCTATCAGTACAGCAATTTTTAACCTCAAAACAAATTTCAGTACTACCACAGCCACCTTATTCACCAGATATTGCTCCGTGCGACTTTTTTCTATTTCCGAGAGTCAAAACAGCGGTCAAGAGACACCATTTTCAAAGAACGCAAGATGTCCAAAAAGCTGTAACGAAGGTCTTAGAGGATACTACGGAAGATGAGTTCCATGAATGTTATCATCAATGGCAGATGCGCTGGAAAATGTGTGTGCAATCGGAAGGGAGCTACTTTGAAGGAGACAACACTAAACTTGACTAAAACAGTAAGCAACATTTTTTTCCACACCAGTCTCGTTACTTTATTGTCGCACGTCGTATAAAGTTCGAAACGAGAAACAAGTAAAGAATTCTTTATCGCGTACAAACCGGTGGGAATTTTATTGTCTGACTACAGCATGGCAGACTATGCATATGACAAGGATCTGCAGGCATACCAAAACCCTCATGCTCTGAGATCAGATACTTACAAACAGGTAGTACAGAGAACATTGGTTATGAAGCATTGCTAAGTCACTGACTTTACCAGCACGTGTGCTATGTTCCTTACATTATTTGTAGATAGTTTGCAGTAAGTTTATTTTACAATCCTTAAAGGCGTTAGTACTGACAAGAAGATAATAAAATAATTCATTTATGATCTAAAAATAACATCGAAAATGCAAAAAGAAATAATTTGATAATCATGAAGCAACTTTTTGTAGTCTTGTAAGTTATCAACTCATTGAGTTCTTCACCGGGCCGTATTTGCTGGTAGGGTCAGGAGAGTAAAGTGGCCTAATTTGTGAGAAGGCCTGTTTGAAGAGCGTGTAGAAAATTGAAATTTTTCCTCATTTTTAGTATCGCGGTCTTTTTTTCCAGAGATTTCAATTGCAACTAACTGAAGGGAGATGGACGTGAATGGATGTTCATACAAGCTATCAAGCCCTATAATCAAAGACTTTTTTTGTATTGATAATTTCGGTTTCTGTGAGCAGTGTAAAGCCTCTAAAGGCAATGCTGTTTGTTGGGGCAGACAGCAGACACCGCGGCTGGAGCTCTGTGGCTGGGCTGTGGATTTACGGATCAGTTGTGTCAGTGAGTCAACAGGGGCGCAGGCCAGAGGTTTGGCGTTCCACTTGGCTTCCACAATGCGGCCGTGGGCTACCTTTGAACTCGCTCGCGGAGAGGGCAGCCGGCGGCCGAATGGGACGACAGTCCAAGCCGATCATCCGCGCTGCCCCCCCCCCCCCTCCTCCGCCGCCATCCCCTTTTCCACAGCGCGCCGTCTCCACCGACGGGAAAGTTTCTTTCATCTGGAACGGACGGCCGGCAGAGGTACAAAGCGGAGGGGAAACTATGCGGACTGCCGAACTGAGAGCCGTAGGTCGGGGCTGCGCGCCAGACCCAACAAGGAACGCCAGCGCGGCCGGGCCCTCGCCAGTGACGTCACACAGTGTGGCTGCCGCGCGGTCATGGCAGTGCTGCTCTGTCACTCTGCAGGTATGTCGTCTCTGTACAGCTGTCTTCTCCGAAGGATTATTTCTTTCATCTCACAGCCGAACGTTTTTAGTGTTCTTCAAACTATTCTAGAATCTGGTACAAGTTCTTGGAAGGCAACACAGTGACTTACAATGGATACATACAGCATTTCAGGAGTATAAGTGCAGATGTTGTGATCGCTGGTAACTTGATATGTTCCCACTGCAGTAAGTTAGTTGTTCTTTCTCTGCAGCGAACAGTCTTCCCGAAACACCTCACATAATTTACTACCTGCTGTTTTCCGCACAGTCGTAACTGCACCTCTAGTAGACTAACTGTTTGACGTCCACGCATCCACACTTCGACACCTGACGTGCTGCCCCGGGAAAAAAAACGTTTAGTGGCTTGCTCTCGCCACTTGTACTTGGAAGTACTAACCGAACTAGTAGCTACAATTATTACTCTGGAAATGAGATAAATGCTGATGCAACGTTGTTCAATAACAATATATGCACTCATACACATAACACTCTGCATATAAAGCCATAAATCATTCTGTACTGCAGTTACAGTTGCGAAATAATATGGACGATTGCCATTTTCGGCCGTTTTAATGCTGAGGCAACTGTACACGGCGACAAAGTTGACGCATTACGCTGTAACGGAGTTGGAAAGATCTCAAGTTGGCCAATAATGGCAGAAACAATAAGTCTCTTGTACAGTGGTGTGACAAAAGTCGTGCGATACTTCCTAATATCGTGGGAGTCGTCCATTTGCCCTGCAGAATTTAACAACTCGACGTGCAATGGATTCAACAAGACGTTGGAAGCCCCCGGTAGAAATATTGAGTCATGTTGCGTCTATAGCCGTCCATAATTGCGAAAGTGTTGCCGGTGCAGGATTTTGTGCACGAACTGACTTTTCGATTATGACCCTATAAATGTTCGATGGGACTCTTGTCAGGCAATCTGGGTGGCCAATTGATTTGCTTGATGCCCAGAATGTTCTTCACTCGCAAACACTTGTGGCCCTTTGACATAACATCATTGTTTGGGAACATGAAGTCCATGAATGTTTGCAAAGTGTCTCCAAGTAACCGAACATTTAAATATTTCCAATCAATGATCGGTTTGGCTGGAACAGAGGACCCATTCCATTCCATGCGAACACAGCTCAATCTACACTCCTGGAAATTGAAATAAGAACACCGTGAATTCATTGTCCCAGGAAGGGGAAACTTTATTGACACATTCCTGGGGTCAGATACATCACATGATCACACTGACAGAACCACAGGCACATAGACACAGGCAACAGGGCATGCACAATGTCGGCACTAGTACAGTGTATATCCACCTTTCGCAGCAATGCAGGCTGCTATTCTCCCCTGGAGACGATCGTAGAGATGCTGGATGTAGTCCTGTGGAACGGCTTGCCATGCCATTTCCACCTGGCGCCTCAGTTGGACCAGCGTTCGTGCTGGACGTGCAGACCGCGTGAGACGACGCTTCATCCAGTCCCAAACATGCTCAATGGGGGACAGATCCGGAGATCTTGCTGGCCAGGGTAGTTGACTTACACCTTGTAGAGCACGTTGGGTGGCACGGGATACATGCGGACGTGCATTGTCCTGTTGGAACAGCAAGTTCCCTTGCCGGTCTAGGAATGGTAGAACGATGGGTTCGATGACGGTTTGGATGTACCGTGCACTATTCAGTGTCCCCTCGACGATCACCAGTGGTGTACGGCCAGTGTAGGAGATCGCTCCCCACACCATGATGCCGGGTGTTGGCCCTGTGTGCCTCGGTCGTATGCAGTCCTGATTGTGGCGCTCACCTGCACGGCGCCAAACACGGATACGACCATCATTGGCACCGAGGCAGAAGCGACTCTCATCGCTGAAGACGACACGTCTCCATTCGTCCCTCCATTCACGCCTGTCGCGACACCACTGGAGGCGGGCTGCACGATGTTGGGGCGTGAGCGGAAGACGGCCTAACGGTGTGCGGGACCGTAGCCCAGCTTCATGGAGACGGTTGCGAATGGTCCTCGCCGATACCCCAGGAGCAACAGTGTCCCTAATTTGCTGGGAAGTGGCGGTGCGGTCCCCTACGGCACTGCGTAGGATCCTACGGTCTTGGCGTGCATCCGTGCGTCGCTGCGGTCCGGTCCCAGGTCGACGGGCACGTGCACCTTCCGCCGACCACTGGCGACAACATCGACGTACTGTGGAGACCTCACGCCGCACGTGTTGAGCAATTCGGCGGTACGTCCACCCGGCCTCCCGCATGCCCACTATACGCCCTCACTCAAAGTCCGTCAACTGCACATACGGTTCACGTCCACGCTGTCGCGGCATGCTACCAGTGTTCAAGACTGCGATGGAGCTCCGTATGCCACGGCAAACTGGCTGACACTGACGGCGGCGGTGCACAAATGCTGCGCAGCTAGCGCCATTCGACGGCCAACACCGTGGTTCCTGGTGTGTCCGCTGTGCCGTGCGTGTGATCATTGCTTGTACAGCCCTCTCGCAGTGTCCGGAGCAAGTATGGTGGGTCTGACACACCGGTGTCAATGTGTTCTTTTTTCCCATTTCCAGGGGTGTATAACGAGATTTTCACTCTGCAGCGGAGTGTGCGCTGATGTGAAACTTCCTGGCAGATTAAAACTGTGTGCCGGACCGAGACGCGAACTCGGGACCTTTACCTTTCGCGGGCAAGTACTCACTCTATTATGGAGCCACCAACAGCTTGCACAGTGCCTTGTTGGGTCTGTGGCCTTACCATCAGCTCTTATCAACTGAAGTCGGGACTCATCTGAGCAGGTCACGGTTTTCCAGTCGTCTATGGTCCAACTGATATTGTCACGAGACCAGGAGTTGCGCTGCAGGCGATGTCACGCTCTTAGCAAAGCACTCGCGTCGGTCGTCTGCTGCCATAGCCCATATTTCACCGCACTCTCCTAATGTATACGTTCAAAGAACGTCCCAAATTGATTTTTGCAATTATTTCACGCAGTGTTGCTTGTCTGTGAGCACTGACAACTCCACGCAAATGCCGCTGCTCTCGGTTGTTAAGACAGTCAACCGCTGCGCTGTCCGTGATGAGAAGTAATGCCTAAAATCTGGTATTCCCGGCACACTCTTCACGCAGCAGATTGCGGAATACTGCGCTACCTAAATATATCCGAAATGAAATGCCGCATGCGTCTAGCTCCAACTACTATACCGCGATCAAACTCAGTTAATTAGCGTCATGCGTCCATAATCACGTCGCAAACTTTTTGACATGAACTACCTGGATACAAATTGCAGCATTTCGTGATACCAAGACCCGTAACTAATGTGCACTATTAATACGACGATAAATGTAAAATACCTGCGCAAGAGATAAATACTCTGCTACGACAAAGAGATAATTATTCCATGTTAGACATAGGAAGGGAGATGTTCTACGTCGGACTCAGAGGAGATTGCTGGAAGCCGCCATTAAGGCAGTAATCTATGTTTTATGGTACTGAAGAAAATAAATACATATAAAAGCACAAAAGGAGTATCTGGTGTGTAGAGTTAATAACCCTTAATCATTTCAAAAGAAATTTCAAAAGAAATATTCAGTGATTATAAAGACGCAAGTCGTTAGGAAGTGTTGTGTCGTCTGATGGTGCGAATCTGCAGTTTTACACGGTTTTGGGATTCGTCGAGAATATTTCTACGAAGACCTAAATAATTTCACGAACTAAAGTTGGACGCCACATTCCATACACATGACACAACACAGTACTTGGCTGTAACGATCGATTTCTGTAGAGCGATAAATTATCTTCAACGATTTCAGGTGGAGAAGTTCCAGCAAGGACACTCAACGAGATCTGCTGCGGCGAAACGCATATGGCGTCACCGCATTCTTTACCTTACGGAGAACAGCAAGCAATATAGACTTCATAACCATCAGAAACATAATTAAAAGGACTCAAATAAAAGGAGCAAACAGTAAAAAGGAATCGCTAAACCAATCCATAAATGAAAATCAGTTAATAATACGCAGTCACATTAATAAACGTTCATTAAATAATAGAGAGAATAAAAAATAAGAACTTTAAAAAATCACAGCTACCCCAATGTATTACTCTCTTATGCCTTGTGTACGCGATAGTCACGTGCTTATCACTATCCAATGGCTCACCACTTCAGTGTATTAAATAATATGTCTGACTGCAATAATCACTGATTTCAAAAGTTGTTACATATTTCTACAGACATTATGTCTGCTCGTATACATAAGTAAAAATTAAAATCCTCACCTACGCATGCGTTGGAAGGTAGATTTACAATTTAAGCAACCGCCATCAGATACAGCTGGATCCATGTGACCGGAGAGCCCGAAATTTTTACGCACAAACTTATTTATAGTACATTGATATACTGCAACGTGATGGTGTGGGAAATAATTCCTTTTTCCAAATTATTATTTCATTTGATGATCAGATCTACACTTTTATGTTAGTCCGGCTTAGCAGTATCGAGCTAACAATTCTTGAGTAATCCAATCAGCCTACAGTGATGTATTTTTCCTTATTGGTTAGTTATAATGTATTTTTGACGGGAAAGCGAATAATATTGTGTGACAACGACAACCTCGCCAGTATATGAAGTTCTGTTCCACATGGCCTTTTGTTATGCATTACGGGCAAATTTGATGCTGCACAGAATCTATCCAAAAATTTATGAAATATAATGTTGAGAATGAAGCTGAGTGTGTGTTACTGCAAAACTTCTAGGCAGATTAAAACAGTGAAGCGGACCTGGTTTGAGTCCGACTCCAGCGCACAGTTTTAATCTGCGAGAAAGTTCAAAAGTTTAAGGTTTTTATGAATGGATAAATCTTGAGAATTCGGCGTACTAGAATCTCGAACAACTGACCGTGCTGAAAGAAGCTTTGCTTTGCTGAAAATGGATCGGTGCTAGTGTTACAAAGATAAATGATAAACCATCGTCACACTTGTGAACGACAGTGGTGGACGTATTGTCTAAAGAGAGCAATATTTGTCGGATCATTCAATGTAATAGTTTACTACTCAGAATTCGACCTGAAATATTCCTCTTACGGTTATTTGAGACTGGTAAATCAGCAACAACGAAGCTCCTACTGAACAATCGACGACTAGAAAATGACTGTTCCAAGAAACCAGCGGTTTTACCTCATCTCGTTGACAGTAGTACAGTATGCCACTCATTTACAAATCAGCAGAGCAACAAAGTACTGGATTCGCATACGATCTGCTTGCAGACTTGGTGCTTCCACAGTGATGCACGATTTCCCCGAGTCGTTGAACTCTTCCACCAAGCTATCACTCTTTTCTGAGGAGCAACACTTGTGGAAGCACAGGACGGACTTAAGCCACCTAGAGTTGCCCCTAAATAACTAGATATTATTGTAAGTAGCGAAGGACTCCATCGAAGGACCAACCCAGTCATTATCATTATTTAGCTGCTGAATGCGTAACATCGTCGTTTCACATTGGCTGCGGCGACGTGGGCTAAGGAATTCTGCAACTAGGCACTCAAGTTAAGTGAATTTGGGAACATCAAGCTAGGTTAGGTTAGGTTAGGTTATGTTAGGTTAGGTTAGGTTAGGTTAGGTTAGGAACACCTATAACATGGTTTTCGAGCCAATTAAAGTCACTTTTCGTGAATCAAGAAACTCCCAATTTGTCCTTAGGTGGTAGATTACACTCCGGTTCATTCCCCTATCTTAAATACCTTAACGATTGTGACTGACCATTCAATGACGGTGACGAACACAGACTGAAGACTCAAGAACACCCAGTAAGGTTTCCAAATCACAGAAGGATGACAATGAAAATGTATTAGCATGGGCATTCTTGAGGCCAGAGAAAAGGGAGGATAGGTCTCGTGTTTCGTTGATGATTATATCATTAGAAATGGATGCGATTCGCAACTGCCGTAGCCATTTCAAAGAAAACATATGAGCAATTACCTCACATGATTTGTGGTAACGAAGGAAAACCTAAATCGTGATGTCGGCGTGGAGATGTGAACCCCAAGATTCTTGAATGAGATGTTAATTTTCCCGCTACTGAGCCACCTCGCTCGGACTCATACACAAGAGCAAAAATCAAACACATGCTCAGCGTCGGAGATAGTAAATTAGCAGCTGCAGCATTGTGTTTTCAATTTCACGTTTTCACTACTCACAGAAAATGCAACCACCTGTTTCAAGGCAGTTTGCTGTTCGTACAACCGGATGTGATGCTAATCGGAGGTGGTGTATGCATTCCACTTTAAAATGTGCGCAAGCACCTAAAACGTGAACAAGCTATTCATTCTCTCTTCGCAGGTTTTACTACATGGCTTCGGTTTGGTGACCTTGCTGACCACATAAGAACAATTTTTTTTAATTTCCGACTGAGCTTCCACAAGTACCTCTCTCTTGGCTTCCGAAGCTGTGGGGATGAGTCGTCAGGTGTGCTTGGATACATCAGTCAGTAGAGCATTTGACCTCAAATGGCAAATAAAGAAAACGAATCACCACAGCCGCATTACAAAAGAAATTTATTTCAGACAACTAGTTATGGCGCAACACTTACGCCATCTATATGTCCACTGTGAAGCAAAAGAGTACTTTCATTCCTTGACCTATGTATCGTAGGACCCATATGCATGGGTTGAATAAAAAGTAGTGGTCACAGTGTTGTGATTCATACCAAACTTTATTGACGAACTTTCCAGATATCACATGCCCTTAGTATAGTCGCCCATCTTCATCACACTCCCGAACACGATGATAGGTGTCGTATACTGTCAACGCGTCCATCTGTGTCAATGTCTCGCGAGAACTTTGAAACTTAATTGTTTTTACTTCAACTGCTGAGTGAAACTGAATGCAAGTGAACATGCTTAAACTGCTGAGTGAAACTGAACGTACTGTCACTTTGCTTGTCTTTATCGTTTCATATCTGACGTACAAAATCTGCCTTGACTAACACAACTCAAGCTTTCCCTATTCATTAATTACTCACAATATTCAAGGATCACGCGATCTGACTGCTCAGAAATGATACCCTGACTTCAAATAATTAATACAAAAGAATGGCCCTGAATAAGAAGAAATCATAACAATAACCTATACATTACATAAGTCACTTACCTCACAAAAATCTTCATTACCCGAACTACAGCAATGCCGCAAGCGCCAATACTGCCAGCTAAATAAAAGATTCTAACTACTGAAGGCTCTAACTACTGATAGGCATGTGGTTAGCAAAGGAAAGATTTTGTTGCAAAGCAAACAATGTATTTTTACCTTAATAATGTGGCATCCAGTTCAAAAAATATATAATCGTCCGTGACATCCAGTTCCAAAAATTATATAATCATCGACAAGTTACATTTCCATGAAGGACACACGTCCAGATCGTCCACTCGCGCTAACACTTCAAACCTCTGACCTCCATCACCGCTGACTACTCACTCCCAACTTCCATCACTGCTGGCTGTTCACCTCCAACTGCTGGTCCGACCAGCCACAGAGAGTCTCTTACAGAGTGCGCACAGCGCTGTCAGAGTTATTAATGCAGAGCGCTGCATAGCGCTGCCAACATACAAACACATAAACAGCCTACTTACAACTTCTCTATGCCACGGATAATGTACTCTCTCGCGTTGAGTACTGCATGCAATGGCCAATGTGCAACAGTAGCATCGTTGTGCCCTTGAAGAGGAATTCCTCAATCGCTGTGTCGGAAGGCTTCTCACTATGGACGAAGCCTGGGCTTGGTCATACGGACTCGATTAAAGCGACAATCCAATAAATGGAAACGCCCTGGTTCGCCTTTCCCACAGAACGTGCGCCTTGAATCACCTGGTACCAAGGCGATTCCTATTGTGGCTTACGATTTCCAGCGGTATCCTGTATCACGTTGCACTGCAGAGGCAAACGGTCACTCCAGCCTGAAATGTCTTGAGACATCACTTTCGTCCTGCACTGGCTTATCAGAGCAATACCATGTACAATTCAGTAGGACAATGCCTGACAAATAACAGCAGAAAATGGAATAACTTATACCTAAACATGAGAAAGTACAAGCAAAAAAAATATTACGGTATAGACAGCAATACAGGTAAGGGAAAAGTTTATTCACATCTTAATGTCTGTTACATCTTATCACTAAAGTGGTGCACCACAACAACTTATTCTACCAAAAGAATTCCTGTTACTAGTCCCTTCGCCTTTTTATGTTTCTTTCCTTTCCTAGTGCTCCTTTTTTAAGAACGTGTATCATAAAATTATTTTTTAATGGATCTGTTGACTGAAAGTGTTTACATTAGCATAAGTACTAAAAAACTTTTTATTTTATTAAAACAATCCTGCAGCACAGCTAGAAACTACATATAAAATAAAATAAGCAAATATATACAAAGCAAAGCATGAAAACATCATTCAATAGCCATATGGCATTTCATAAGTCAGTAAAAATTGTCTCACCTCCCGTAGAAAGACATTTGTCATAATCAGGTGTGTAGACGTAAGAATATTTCTCATCATTTCATAAGCATTCAGTAAGTGGTACAAAGTACAATCTCCAAAGTATAATCATATGTTTCCAAGAAGTAGTGTGTCATGTTTGAAGTGCGTTCTGCATAGAAATGTCAATAGCGAGGTCAACGGCCTCTCTTTTTCCAGCTATGAGAGCGCTTGCGGAAGTGCGGGTAGCTTCAAAGTTGCTGAAGTAGCACGAGCAAAGTTTAAAGACCACACAACAATAGGTATTTTACAAAGTGACTAGCGCGCAGCTCAGCGCAGCGTTACGTCAAGGTCACATATACTCTTTAACGAAATATTTACGACAGCAGTTAGAGCTACAAGAACAGTTTCATACCAATAAAAAATTTCACAGGTCGAAAAATTACAGTAGAAGTGTGAAGAAACGAAATCTGGTCAATAACATAGTCCAAAAATTTCCGTCAGCATTGTAGTACTCACATTCACATATATACACACTTTTCATAACTCTTAAAGTACAATTCTTGGTTTCCAAAATTTTTTTCACAAGCCAGAGTCCCTAACCACTACTCATCACCTTATTACACAAATACATATTCGTCGAGACTGCTTCAATCCTTCATCATAATAAACACATAGCATAAACATATTTCTGATATAGCATCACCTTATCGATCATAACCATATCTCAGCATCATAATACACATCGTCGCCATATTAATATCATCATAGCACATCAATCACACCTCAAAATCGTTGTAGCTTCCTTCATGATCTGAAAACCTCTAAAAATTTCTCTGATCGTTTCAGTAGTATCATCTACCTTAAACGAACTTCAAAAATCATGATCCCATACAAAATACATCATTCAAATGTCTGACAGTATCACAATGGTTCCCAAAAAATATGAACAGTTCCTGGAAGGCAGACAAAGTACAATTTCGTAAATGTGAAGTAATCCAGCTGCGTAATTAACTAGACATGTGTCAGAGACGTAGCAAAAAAAAAATGTTTATCTCTCTCAGTTAAATTATCAGATAGCTATGTAATACTGTGTTAGAGAAAAAACTTGTATAAGCAAATACCATATTAGCTAGGGCTCCTTGCGCTTGCCACATGCATCGTACATAAAGTAGGGGTACCCTCATGAGGATTAATGTAATTATACCCTCAGATGTTATAGATTAAGACTGCGGAATGAAATTTAACGCCGAATACCTTCTCTGTATCACAGTAGTTCAAAAATATTTCTCAAAAATGCTGCAATTTCAAGTCATCACTCAAATGCGTGTCATGTAGCGCTAAGCTATGCTTCTTGCTCTAAGGTAATTTCTGTCATTGGCTACCGATAAAAAATGTGCGAAGTGTCGTAGTTATTGTAGTGCTCCAAAAATCGATGTACTTACCTTTGTCATACACCAACATAAAGTGATAGGTGTATAAATGTCGTAGTTATTAAGTTCATTGCCGTGACCATGAAAGTACTATACTGTAACTCATTGTTTTGTTACGAAAACAATTGTCTCACTGTGGCTATGCCACAAAAGTGATTACCAAAACGTGTTTTACTTTTGAGAAGAATGCAGAGAAACTTTGCAGACATAAAACAGATACAGCATAAGAGCAACAATGAAAATTGTGTCACTCGTAAATAGCGTCGCAGTATAATAGTATAGCTGTCAAACAAACCAAATACTGTGTCGACTGCAACCTGTCATTAGATTAGATTAGATTAATACTAGTTCCATGGATCATGAATACGATATTTCGTAATGATGTGGAACGAGTCAAATTTTCCAAAACATGACATAATTAAGTTAATTTAACAACATGCTTAAGTTAATATAACAACTTTTTTATTTTTTGTGTTTTTTTGTTTTATTTTATTTTTTAAATATTTTTTCCTTTTTTTTACTTCAATTAAATCTAAAAATTCCTCTATGGAGTAGAAGGAGTTGTCATTCAGAAATTCTTTTAATTTCTTCTTAAATACTTGTTGGTTATCTGTCAGACTTTTGATACTATTTGGTAAGTGACCAAAGACTTTAGTGCCAGTATAATTCACCCCTTTCTGTGCCAAAGTTAGATTTAATCTTGAATAGTGAAGATCATCCTTTCTCCTAGTATTGTAGTTACGCACACTGCTATTACTTTTGAATTGGGTTTGGTTGTTAATAACAAATTTCATAAGAGAGTATATATACTGAGAAGCTACTGTGAATATCCCTAGATCCTTAAATAAATGTCTGCAGGATGATCTTGGGTGGACTCCAGCTATTATTCTGATTACACGCTTTTGTGCAATAAATACTTTATTCTTCAGTAATGAATTACCCCAAAATATGATGCCATATGAAAGCAATGAGTGAAAATAGGCGTAGTAAGCTAATTTACTAAGATGTTTATCACCAAAATTTGCAATGACCCTTATTGCATAAGTAGCTGAACTCAAACGTTTCAGCAGATCATCAATGTGTTTCTTCCAATTTAATCGCTCATCAATGGACACCCCTAAAAATTTGGAATATTCTACCTTAGCTATATGCTTCTGATTAAGGTCTATATTTATTAATGGCGTCATACCATTCACTGTAAGGAACTGTATGTACTGTGCCTTATCAAAATTCAGTAAGAGTCCGTTTACAAGGAACCACTTAGTAATTTTCTGAAAGACAGTATTGACAATTTCATCAGTTAATTCTTGTTTGTCAGGTGTGATTACTATACTTGTATCATCAGCAAAGAGAACTAACTTTGCCTCTTCATGAATATAGAATGGCAAGTCATTAATATATATTAAGAACAACAAAGGACCCAGGACTGACCCTTGTGGAACCCCATTCTTGATAGTTCCCCAGTTTGAGGAATGTGCTGATCTTTGCATATTATGAGACCTACTTATTTCAACTTTCTGCACTCTTCCAGTTAGGTACACATTAAACCATTTGTGCGCTATCCCACTCATGCCACAATACTTGAGCTTGTCTAGCAGAATTTCATGATTTACACAATCAAAAGCCATTGAGAGATCACAAAAAATCCCAATGGGTGGTGTTCGGTTATTTGGATCATTCAAAATTTGATTGGTGAAAGCATATATGGCATTTTCTGTTGAAAAACCTTTCTGGAAACCAAATTGACATTTTGTTAGTACTTCATTTTTACAGATATGTGAAGCTACTCTTGAATACATTACTTTATCAAAAATTTTGGATAAAGCTGTTAGAAGGGAGATTGGATGGTAATTGTTGACATCTGATCTATCCCCCTTTTTATGCAAAGGTATAACAATAGCATATTTCAGTCTATCAGGGAAAATGCCCTGTTCCAGAGAGCTATTACACAGGTGGCTGAGAATCTTACTTGTCTGTTGAGAACAAGCTTTTAGTATTTTGCTGGAAATGCCATCAATTCCATGTGAGTTTTTGCTTTTAAGCAGGTTTATTATTTTCCTAATTTCAGAGGGAGAAGTGGGTGAGATTTCAATTGTATCAAATTGCGCAGGTATGGCCTCTTCCATTAACAGCCTAGCATCTTCTAATGAACACCTGGATCCTACTATATCCACAACATTTAGAAAATGATTATTAAAAATATTTTCAACTTCTCACTTTTTGTTCGTAAAGTTTTCATTCGATTTGATGGTAATACTGTCTTCCTGTGCTCTTGGTTGACCTGTTTCTCTTTTAATAATATTCCAAATTGTTTTAATTTTATTATCAGAGTTGCTGATTTCAGACATGATACACATACTTCTGGATTTTTTAATAACTTTTCTTAATATAACACAGTAGTTTTTATAATGTTTGATAGTTTCTGGGTCACTACTCTTTCTTGCTGTCAGATACATTTCCCTTTTCCGGTTACAAGATATTTTTATACCCTTAGCAAGCTATGGTTTGTTACAAGGTTTCTTACGAGTATATTTAACTATTTTCTTGGGGAAGCATGTTTCAAATGCATTTACAAAAATGTAATGAAATAAATTATATTTTAAATTGGCATCAGGTTCACGGTACACCTCATCCCAGTCTAACTGCTGTAGGCTTTCCCTGAAATTTGCAATTGTTAAATCGTTGACTGAATGTACTACTTTGGAGGATTGTTTAGTATTGCTGAATGGAGCTATGTCATATATTGTAACTAGCTGTGCACCATGATCAGAAAGACCATTCTCAACAGGCTGAGCATTTATCTGGTTAAACTTATCTTCGTCTATAAAGAAGTTATCTATCAGTGAGCTGCTATCCTTTACCACCCAAGTAGGAAAATCAATAACGGGTGTCAAATTGAAAGAACCGAGTAATACTTCAACGTCATTTTTCCTATTACCCTCTTTCAGAGAAGTCCCCACAAATAATAATTTGCTCCCCTCTGTCTGACAGATAGCACAACAAGGAGTCCAAATTTTTCAGAAATAGATGAACATTTCCTGATGGGGACCTATATACAGTTACAATTATAAATGTGCCTTTATTTAATTTAAGCTCATAGGCACATGCTTCTATATGTTTCTCTACACAAAACTTTTTTGTTTCTATACTTTTTGCACAATGATAACTTTTGACATATATGGCAACTCCTCCTTTCTCCATATTTTCTCTCATTACATGTGCAGAGAGCTTATATCCACTTACATTTACCGTATCCATATCAGTAACAATGTGATGCTCAGACAGGCATAGTATATCTATTTCATCCTCAGCTTCTAAATCTTGTAAACAAACCAGAAGCTCATCTATTTTATTCTTTAAACTCCCAATATTTTGATGAAATATACTTACATTACTTTTAATTATACTTTTATGAGAACCTTTCCTTATTCTAACATTTGCAGTACTCTCCTGTCTGAGTTTCTCATTGTGCCTAGGCCTAGTTCCTATACCAGTGGTCACATGGTGTTCAGAGAGGCAGATTATGTCAACTGGGTTGGGTGACTTTAATTCATCAATGTAATTACCTAGGACTGAGATACAACTTGGTGGAGATAAAATTTCTGGTGATTGGTGAAAATTTATAATTGACAGCTGTGATTGGTGATCTAATGTGCTAGAATTGTGCTGTTAAATTTCTTTCCTAAACTGAAGATTTGTTTCAATCCTGACCTCTCGTAGAACTTGACATCTTTCTGTCTTACCTATCCTAAAAAAGGTGCTGCTCCAACACCTGTAACGACTGGTATTTTACCATTCATGGCAGTGCCTCCCCCCTTTAAATTTCCTGCTATTACCCCAGCCAGTTTCCCCTTCCCTTTCCTGTTGAGATGTACGCCGTGCCTGTCTACTCCAAATTAACTCTCCCAACAGAAGAGTTCAAATGAGGCCGGTCATGGCGTCTCAGGACAGATACAAACTCAACATTGGTGTGTCTCGATGCCGACGCAATCTTTACCAGGTCACACTCTATACTGTACCCAGGATGTCTGTCGATGCTGTTCCCTGGCCCTCCCACAATAACCACGGTATCTTCCCTGGTAAATCCTTTACAGAGTGAACCTAAATCCTCTGTCACCTGATCCAGACTAGCACTTGGTTTGAAAAAATTTGTGACCTGGTATTCTGGTCCTAATTCCTCCTGCAGAAGTTGGCCTACACCTCTGGCATGAGAACTGCCTAACAACAGAACTTTCTTCCTTTTCGATGACTTTCCTACATTCTTTTTCAATTTACTATTGAAAGTTTGTTGTGTCCTGTCTACACCTACCTCTGCTTGAGGCTCATCAGTTTCTAACTGAAGCAACAGGTCAAACTTATTTTTGACATTCACCACAAAACTGTCATACTTAGTTCTAGGCCTGTTCCTTCTGCTACCTGTTGCCACTTCCCACCTCTCTTTGCCCTTCTCCCTCCTTAACCTGTCCAGATATTCCCTAGCCTGATCTATCTCAGCCTGAAGGGCAGCAATTTTCCCCACGTGTTCCACCATCTTCCTATCTCTGCTGCAAATCCTACAAAACCACTGATGAGCCTGATACACTTTCCCGACATCCACGCCACTGCAGTCCCCCCAGTGAAAAAAACTACTGCATCCATCACACCAAACCCCAGAACTAACAATTCTACGGCAAGTCAGGCACTTCTCACTCATGGCAAAAATAATACTTTAGCCAGAATAAATCAATTAAATTACCGAAAATCAAAAAAGACGTTACAAGAATTAAGCCTATTCACAAATGTATATAAGCAAGTTTCTGATTTAAAATTGCGCTGTTTTTCTGAGATCTGTATTAAAACAATGAAGGTATACGCTATTTATTATATATTTCACTCGATGGAATGAAAAAAAGAACAATTAAACGAGATACTTTAACTTTGATTCTCCAAAAACGTTACGAGAATTAGGCCTATAAACAAATGTATATAAGCAAGTTTCTGATATAAAGTTATGCTGTTTTTCTGATATCTGTATTAAAACAATGAAGTTATACGCTATTTACGGTAGTTTACTTATTTGTTACCGAGAAACTAGTTAAATTACCGTGAAAGAAGAAACAAACACGTTTACAAAATTTAAGCCTAAGCGGGACTTCGCGAAGTTACGATCTTTTCGTGTTTTCTGAAAAAATACGCAAAGAAAAGTCAAACCTTTAACGGCAAGACTAAACGATACACTAATGCACGTATTTAATTTGTTGTCGGCGTTAAACTAAATTATATTCCTGTCTAAATCACTTAACTTTCTGGAAATGGTTTCTGGCGTCACTTAATCGGCGGCCATCTTGGAACATGATGTGTCAAGTACTTTAAATACAAAATGTCTTTTCATGTAAACCTAAGTGCTGCAGTAAAACCTCATTATCAATATATGTTCCAAGAATGTGGACTTAAGAATCGTGACGTAATCGTGCAACTAACAAGCAAAAAAGTACCCACAATAAGGCAGTATTGTCTGTTCTCAATAGAAGTGGACTCGTAAAATTACTGTATTAATTGATATTCAGAGGTACATTATCTCTATTCCACGGAAGATGTCTTCTCTCGCGTTGAGTACTCCATGCAATGGCCGAAGTGCAACAGTAGCATTGTTACGCCCTTCAAGAGCAATTCCTCAATCACTGCATTGGAAGGATTATCACTACGGACGAAGCCTGGGCTTGGTCATACGGACATAATTAAAGCGACAGTCCAATGAATGGGAACGCCCTGGTTCGCCACGCCCACAGAACGTGCGCCTTGAAGCACATGGTACCAAAGTGGTGCTTATTGTCGCTTACGATTTACAGGGGTGTATCCTGTATGACGTTTCACCGCAGGGGCAGACGGTCACTGCAGCTTGCAATGTCTTGAGACATCACTTTCGTCCTGCACTGAAAAGAAAGCGACGGCCCCTTCTGGCACTGCATCCAATCATCCTTCATGACGAAGCACGAAGCAGCACAGCGAACCCTGTGAGGAGATCCGTGTTCACGCGGTGTGAGTCCATGCAATTACGACCTGTTCCCCAAAATTAAGGAACCTTTCTGTGGCATTCTCTACAATACAAGAGAAGACATCATCCGTGTCATAGGGGGATCCTTGAGAGACATCGACAGAGGTGTACACGCTGACGCCTTCCATCTGTGTGAGTGTGTGTGTGTGGGGGGGGGGGGGGGGGGTAAATGATCGAGATCGAGGATATTATATTGAGAGCGTACATCAGGAGTGTATATTGTACAAAGTATTGCCATGACTGTTGAATATTTGTGGCAGATTAAACTGTCGCTTTGTCTGGAGACTCGAATCAGGAACAGCGCCTTTAATGGGCAACGATGAGCAATGGTGCACACTTTGCTCCACCAGCGCTCTTGGAAGAAAGGAAATCTCTGAGAAATACCTTCATGTACCGTTCTAGGCTTTCGTCGCTTATAATTATCGCGAAACGTTCCCCAGTGTTCAACGAATGGTGTTGTGTTCCTTCAAACTGACTTGTTGCCATCATCAGGCAGTGCTGATGGCTGCCTGTCTTCCGTTGAATGCTGTTTTATACAGCCCGAGCTCATTCACGCCACTCTAACTGAAGAACTGTGAGCACACTAAGTAGCAGCGCCTCCACTGCAGCAGCGACGTGAGCTCGGCGTCGACTCGGATCCCGCCGACACACTACTGCCACATCGGCATCGGGGCCACGCCCACGCGCCTAGAGTTCGTAATCTACAACAAAGGGGAGCGGAGGGGGTATACAAGACGAGCAGTCGCCAGAACGGTCTGGAGATGGCAAAAACTTAGTTTCCAGTAATATCGCAACACTTGGATGACACATCTAGCTGAATATTTGAAAGGATTTCAAGAGAAGTCATTAGCTAGCACTAGGAGGTTATCGTAGGAACGAATCTTTCACTCTGTAACGTTATTATGCTGTAGTGTATCTTTAACACTGGAGTGGAGTGTGCGCCCTTCCGGAACTTATCGACAGATTAAAATTGTGTGCCGAGTCGGTATTCAAAAGTGGGAACCTGACTTATCGACTGAGCTAATCGGGTGTGCTTTGACGAGCTGGAGAGAGATTCTAGAGGAATTAAAGCTGTGTGGGCGACTCGAGATTGCTGCATCCATAGTTTATCAGGCCAGAATATTTTCCGTAGAAGATAAAGTTGCAAGGTGGCGGCTCTTTTTGTAATTGAACTGTCTAGTGCAAGAACGAAGGGCGTTCGATAAGTAACGCAACACATTTCTTTCCCGGCCAGTTTTGCTTGAAAAAAGGCGAAATTTGCTGTGACACATCATATAGTATTCCCGCTTCTGCCCCTATAGCTTCATGAAGTTCCGATAAATGGCGGCCATAGACGAGGCCTTCAAAGTAGTGTCCGTAACGGTGGTGATTTCCGAGCAGAGAGGTGTCATTGGGTTTCTTTTTGCGGAACACTGGGGCGTCGCAGATATTCATATGCGATTGTAGAGTGTCTACGGAGACCTTGCAGTGAACAAAAGCACGGTGAGTCGTTCTCACCATCACAACAAGGTCGTGCAAACCTGTCCTACATAACGCGTGCGGGCCGGCTGCACACAGCTGTGACTGTCGTAATCTGGACTTCAGCGTGTTCGTCGCCACACAAATGCAAACGAACTTCTCCTTCTCCGTGACAACGCAGGGCCTTACACAAGTCTGCGCGCCCGAGAGGAGCTCAACATAATCGACTGGACTGTTCTTCCTCCACCCTACGGCGCGGATCTCTCACCTTACGACTTCCATCTGTTTGGTCCAATGAAGGATGCACTCCGCATGAAGCAGTAGGTGAGTGAAAAGGAGGTTATTGATGCGGTAAGACGTTGGCTCCAGCGTCGACCAGTAGACTGATATCATGCGGGTATACATACACTCCAAGTAAGGTGGGATACGGCCGTCGCATATAACGGAGATTGTGTTGAAATATAGGGTTTTGTAGCCCAACGTGTGGGGTATAATATGGTATATTGGAATCTTGGATAAAACCAACCTGGTTTCAGAAAAAAAATGTATTGATTACTTATCGAACACCTCTGATAATGCCGTCAAACACTTAATCATTGAAACTGTGCTTTGTTATAAACAAATTCGTGACCCAATAATCAATTAACTAACGCTGTCTCACTACGACAATGAAAGCAAAAATAAATGAGCAGCTTACACTTACCTAATTAACTTATAAGTCTGTTACTTCTGCAGCCTTAGGACTTTCTTTAACTGGCTCGTGACAGGGAAGTTAACTTAGGAGGACCAGAGGGTCGTAAAGTTTTTTGGTGCTGAAACCCATCACCGAGCAGGAATAGAACGGACAAATGGCTCTCCTCTGAGTCCGCACAACAGGAGTGTAGCAGAGAACTGGAAGCGTTCCATAAAAACTTTATTGTGCAACACAATGATAGGAATCCTTTTTAGCTACAAAACAACTGGTGAATGCTGCCACACCATGCAGGAATGTTTTTACAAATCCTAGTAAAGGGTTCTCTGATCAGCGCACAGCAATTGTCTTAGTAGAAGCGGCGATTTCCATCACGTACCTATGTGCAAATCTTTTGGTTTCCCGTAGTTGGAAATCTGTCGTGATTTTATGCTTTCTTTCCCACACCATACCATTTACGAAATGTAAAAGAGCAGGTAGTTGCTTAACATGTTTATAAAATTGTTAGTGATTGGAACTCACGAGTTCTGATGACAAGGGAAACTCCCATCACAGCCCCCCCCCCCCCCCCCCCCCCCGATATAGTGGTAAAATGGTCCAGTGGATATCCCGTCAAAAACCGAGCACAGATCAAGCATGAAAGCAGAAAGAAGGTGTACTCAACTGTGAGAAAAAGAGTATACAAACAGCGAACGGTCCAACCTCAAGATGTGGCACACCAAGCGGTGACTCTGTTCGACTGTGAAGCAGCAGATTCCTGTTCAAACCTCCACCATAACCCTTTCTTTCACGAAATTATGAATCGTCCGTCAAGCCACTGACGTGGGTGCTCGCTCAATTCAGATTTGTGTCTGTGTTGTGACGTAACATCCGTTTGTGTAAAACTGATGTGGCCGGCCGGTGTGGCCGTGCGGTTCTATGCGCTTCAGTCTGGAACCGCGTGACCGCTGCGGTCGCAGGTTCGAATCCTGCCTCGGGCATGGATGTGTGTGATGTCCTTAGGTTAGTTAGGTTTAAGTAGTTCTAAGTTCTAGGGGACATGACCACAAATGTTAAGTCCCATAGTGCTCAGAGCCATTTGAAGCATTTTGAACCACAGATCTTAAGTCCCATAGTGCTCAGAGCCATTTGAACCATTTTTTAGAACTGATGTGTAACGAAGGGACCCTGAGAAATACGTATCTCCTCTTCGTTTTACGCTTATACCACATATTACGGCTCTTGCGTTCCGTTTTGGAAGTTTTGACTCTTGAATTCCTTTGTTGTAACATAGTTCACATCCCTTTATTTGTTTTTTTGTTTTTTTGTTTTTTTCATTTCTCCGACTGGTGTATGCGGCATCTCGCCTGCTCCCACTATTAATCACATTTATTTGCGACGGTAATATTTTATTATAACTTGACTCATATTCTATGACCCTACATATTGTATGACAGTTGCCAAGACTACAGAAGGAGAACAGGCATGTCAGTGACTGGATGGACAGCTCATACTTTTGTGACATAATTTGGAAATTTGTGGCAAGGTCTTATGGGACCAAACTGCTGAGGTCATCGGTCCCCAAGCCTACACACTACTTAATCTAACTGAAACTAACTTACGCTGTAGATAACACACACACCCATGTCCGAGGGAGGACTCGAACCTCCGACTTGGGGAGCGGAACGGACCGTGGCGTGACGCCTAACACAGCGCGGCTACCTCGCGCCGCAATTTGTGAAAAGAAAAGAGCCTTGAGGAAGATATGAAGACAGATCTCCTACTTTGCAGTCCAATACCGTGACCACACAACCACGACACCGACGTAATTCTCTCGATGTTGCACATCTTAAACTTATACCGTTAACTGTTTCTATTTTGCTTCTTTTGTTACAGTTCCGTTCACCTTCTTCCAGTTTTCATGCTTGATCTGTGTTCAGCTTTTAACGGGCTATCCACTGGACCATTTTACCAATAAATCCACGCGACGGGGAGTTTCCCTTTTGTGTGTTCAGCCTGCGAGCTTCTGACGCCGGCAGAATCAGCTAAATTTCGTAAAGTCAGAAGACAGTTCACCTTAGGCAGCCATAGGAGATACTGACATGGTGAGATGTCTACAACGTAGACCAAAATATGCGGACCGAGCTGGTCTCATAATTCCCAGGCGCTACTGCAGCTGTCTTCCACAATCGCATCATTCAAGAGTTGCAAGCATGTGACGTCAATGCAGTCACCAAGGCGAGGGGGACGCAAAGCTGGTTAATTTGCATCAGCGTTTCACGGCTCATATTTAACATTCGCAGCAAGCTAACTGCACGCATCAGCCACTTCGGCTTGGTGTTCTTTCTTGCTTCTCCAGTTATTGCACTTTACATCGTTAATGAATTTCGCAGTCATTGGCCTCATCCATGATGTAATTTCATATTATGCCCAACTACCTGTCGCAAGGCTACAGATGGTATTTACAATCTCTTGTCCGCTTATTAAATATTTATGCCCTTGTTTCAGTGAATAAATCATGTCTTTCAAGTCTTAAGGCCATAAGCCTAATTGTTGTACTTCCTTTTGTAGTCAGATGTATCGCTTCCTTAATATAGCCATGTGAGCGATTGGTACCCATATTTTCATGCATAACAGGGCCACTCCCAGTAATTTTCACTTAATAGGACGTTATACATGTGCAAACTTGTTTCTCTTAAATTTACGAGATCTGAGAGGGAGCTTCTCTTTTCTGTACTTCATCGGGGGATTGGATTTGCAACATCTTCTGGGTATGCTGAATAGCTCAACCGACATCTCACGTAGGACTGATTATACTGACTACTGGAATCTGCTTATTACATTATAAAAATAGTTTAAATGATACTTTGGGCGTAAACTGCCATATAACAATAGGAGGTGAGGAAATGGCGAAAGTAAAGCTGTTTTGAGCGGTTGTGTGTCATGTTTGGGTAGCTCTGTCGGTAGATCACTTGCTCTCGAAAGACAAAGATCCTGTTTGCGACTCCCAATCCACCATATAGTGTTAATCTACCAGGAACTTTCGTATCAGCGTAGGACCCGCTGCAGACTGAAGTATTTATTCTTGAAACGTCGCGCAAGCTGTGGCTAAGCCATGTCTCTGAAATATCCTTTCTTCCAGGAGTGTTAGTCTGCAAGTTTCGCAGAAGCACTTCTGTGAAATTTGGAAGGTAGGAGATGAGGAAGTGGCAGAAGTAAATCTGCCAGGAGATGGTTTGAGTCGTATCTGCTTATTACATTATAAAAATAGTTTAAATGATACTTTGGGCGTAAACTGCCATATAACAATAGGAGGTGAGGAAATGGCGAAAGTAAAGCTGTTTTGAGCGGTTGTGTGTCATGTTTGGGTAGCTCTGTCGGTAGATCACTTGCTCTCGAAAGACAAAGATCCTGTTTGCGACTCCCAATCCACCATATAGTGTTAATCTACCAGGAACTTTCGTATCAGCGTAGGACCCGCTGCAGACTGAAGTATTTATTCTTGAAACGTTCCACAAGCTGTGGCTAAGCCATGTCTCTGAAATATCCTTTCTTCCAGGAGTGTTAGTCTGCAAGTTTCGCAGAAGCACTTCTGTGGAATTTGGAAGGTAGGAGATGAGGAAGTGGCAGAAGTAAATCTGCCAGGAGATGGTTTGAGTCGTGCTGAGTTAGCTCAGTCGGTAGACCTTCTGTCTGCGAACCCTGTCCGGCAAACAGTTTTAATCTGCCAGGAAGTTTCCATGTCAGTGCACACTCCGCACAGAGGGATCACTATGAACCACCCAAGTAATTTAATATAAAACCTTGTGTATCAGCGACCACTTCGAATAAGCGCATGAAGTGGAACTTTCTCACCAATACTTCAGACGTGCTGTATCCATATCCAACCTGTATCTAACTCGAGCCAAGTCATACCAAGTGACTGCAACCCCGCATTCTGGTTGTCTCGTTGCCCAGAACATTGTGGCTGAAAGCTTCAGACCAACATCTCAGACAGACAACTCAAAGACATTAACTGTGTGTTTCGACGCTAGTTACAGATACGTCGCTGCAAAGTAACAGCAAAGACCAGTTCGTTAGTTAATAGAACTGTATCACTGAAAAATAGGAAGTGTCAAGAGGTCATGTGTTCGAATTCTGGACTGTAACACATTTTAATCTGCCAGGAGGTATCACAACGCCGCACTTTCAGCAGTAATGTGTAAGATTCGTTGCGGTTTTTTTTTAGTAGTTATATAGTGACTCATTTAAGGAGTTTTTCTAACTATAACCATTGCTAAAATCTGTTAAAAATTTTAGTTAACAACCTGTAACGTAGAAAAAAGTAATAAAATCCTATCGACTGATACGTGCCCGTGTGCTAAATTTATATACATATACACATAAATATAACTAGCAATAATAATAGTGGTTACGTAAGTAAAGAGATTAATAGAAATTAATTATTTTCACTTAATGCCCAAATTTTGGATTTTTTTATATTTATGACTTTGTGTCCGTTTGTGTCCGTTTTAACGTGAACTTACTTTCATATTGTCGAGATGTACGCACTCCATGTTAGGTGCTTCTTCTTCCGACGCCGCAAAACTTTCCATTCTTCGTGACCGTGTCGGTAATGTAATTTTCATTTATCGGACTTCTTCACCATTTCAGGCAGCAGGAGATGGGTGATATGACCTTTTCGTGGTGCGCGGAAGAAAATAAAAAGACCACATATTCTTGCACTTAGAAAAATTATTATTCAGAATAGCGTGAAACCTGCTACACGCATCTCATATCTAAATACGACCTCTCTCCACGAGAACTCAAGACATAAGGTGACAAAAAACTGAACGATGTCTTTATCATTTGTTCTCGCCTTCCGACGTGTGCCACCCCACAAAAATATCGGCGATCTCTCATTGTAGGACTGATTTATATCGATAGCGTATGGATGGCGGAAGGGAACCTAGCCTATATTATCACAGTAGCTAATAATATAGTATTCACACAGACTGGTTAACGCCGCACAATGACTAAAATCTCCATAACTTCACTACCGTATCAGCACTGGATATATTGTCTGTACGCCTTTAGCAGCTTATCTACAAAGAAACACGTGACTATGTGTACTGTAACAGTGTTTGGCGTTATAAATTACAAGTGCAGAGCATTACTTCTCACGGCACGGCGCAGTGCTTCGTCCCCCTCGCCCCCCACCCCCACCCCCACCCCCCACCCCCTCGTCGGTACGAGCTTTATGCGCAGCTGCTTTATGCAATGGCGATTAAACTTGCCGTTTCTGCCGCGTATTTTTCATGCAGATGAAGGTAGCCCCATTCACACGAGAGCTGTACCGCCGCGCGATCCCTGCAGGTAATCTAAATTTATACGGCTCGCCTGAAAGAAAGAGCAATCTGACCGTGTTTCCTGAGTTTTAATTCAGCAACTTGTACGCAATCACAGTTTTATTTCATTTGCCTCGGTAGTTGGTTTTCTGACGCTGCTGCTGCGAAGTACGAACGTACGTTTGCCTCTGCTTTTGTTACGTTATAAGACCAATGTTTCACAGGGGAAAGATGAAATGTTGCTCGTGGGCTGAAAAGTTGTTGCTGGGACAAAAACTCAGAGTTTCTGCCACGATATAACAATGCAGGAGATACACTTCTTTGCACAATAGTCTAGTGGAAGCAAAGGTTCCTTTATACATTCACGCTACTATAATAAGTGCTTATCACCAGTTTGTGGATATTTCGCTCCTGTTCTTCGTGTGAAGTGCAAATAGTACGTAATGAATATGTCAGTTTTGAACATGTTCGTCTTTCAGCAAACGTCTGTTAATTTCAACGGAGAAATGACATTGACAAATGGTTGCAAATAATTGTGTAGTAAGAACACTGACTCATTTGTTCCTTGCAAGGTATACATACCAAAGCCTGGAACGTTTTTAACTTTTAATTTTTGTCTCTGAACTATGAATATTGCTTTCTCGCAATGTAGCTTTACGACTTTTAAAATTTCATCCTGATGAAGACATGCTTAGAGGAGTCGAAACGTAGGTCAGTGCAATAAACAACAATTTGCAACAAGTTGGCTGTTCCATTTCTCCATTGTAATGAGTGTGTGGTCAAAATACACGCCATACAGAACCCACCCTGGACTTCTTGCTTATCGCGAACCTTTGCCGTTAGCTTTGCCTCGTAAGGGGCCTCCCGGCCAATGACGCCAAACGCTCATTTCCATTTACCGTTTGCCTCTCTAAGGAACGCTTCCCCACCAGGCAACGCTCAGATTTTCGTTGTCCCTGTTGTTCCCACGTTTTTCACTGGTGTATCACATCATTGCATAATCACTGATTTTATCGCCATAGATCAGTTCATTTCATCGTATGAAATTAATATGAGAAATTCTTAGGATTTTATTTATATGTTTTATTTTACACGATCGGCAATTATATAGTTTTCGTTATCGTTTCAAAAATGAAATTCCGTAAGTAATACTTCCTTTTTGCAGGTACGTGCCTGCAGTCCTGGAACACACAGAAATCCCGGCACGACAGTATCATAGCACGCCGGTAGAGGAGCGAAAACAAAATAGCGTCGCCCATCTCCACATGGTCAGCTGCGACTTTTTTTTGCCTCCTGTTCTGGATTACTGCAGTACTGCGGCTCGGGGGTTTAAATGTGTACCATGAATGCAGACAAAAAAATTAATTACGTAACTTTTTAGAGGGCATTATTAAAAATTTATAATTACCCGTCGGAGCTCTTGTGGTACTGTAAGCCTAGGTCTTCTACAACCTCTCTTCATCCAGTGGTGCTAAAATCCTAAATATCCCATCGAGGGAGACAGTGGTACTAATTATATGTTATGGTAAGCGACTAAGACGCTGCTGTGGTCTATTACATTTTTGTTACAACAGCCTCACTTCAATGCGATTGTCATCTTCAGGTTATATCCCTACGATATCGCTGTCTTATTTATATATATACAGCTGCTCCAGTTAAAGTTTAACGTCTACTATAGCTCCACTAACATCAAACGAGCAAACTCTTACAGTAGTGACAGCAACTAAGAAAGCGATATCATACGAATATCAAGACCACCTGATACAAACTGAAGATGGCAATCACTCCAAAATACGCAGTGGTTAGCACACTGGACTCGCATTCGGAAGGACGACGGTTCAATCCCGCGTCCGGCCATCCTGATTTAGGTTTTCCGTGATTTCCCTAAATCGCTCCAGGCAAATGCCGGGATGGTTCCTTTGAAAGGGCACGGCCGACTTCCTTCCCCATCCTTCCCTAACCCTATGAGACCGATAACCTCGCTGTTTGGTCTCTTCCCCCAAACAACCAACCAACCACTCCAAAATAGACCTATTGTAATAAAAAATACGATCGAACACAGCATCTTCTTGGCCTCATAGCATAATATATGATGTCCTTATGTGACATACGCCGCAGCGGGCCCAGATAAGTACAAAATCTACTGCTAATGTTCGAAAATGGTACGTATAAAAAACAGTGTTAAAGTTTTAGTCACGCCAGGAGTCATATTTATGTAGCATAATGGTAAAGGCGACTGCCCGCTGTTAACAGCAAATCGAGGTTCAGTTTCCGGTCTTGATCCAAGTTTCACTATAATAAATATTCATCACATTACAAAACCAGCACGTCTGAACACTGTGCACTGTTGACATGTAATATCACGTCATGCGTCTTCACTGATTTCATCACCACCGATTTATTCATTTCTTTACGGCGTAATCATTTCGTTTCTTCCAGCTAGAATGATTGTATGTGTTCCTCTTGACACTGCAAAACTTCTTTATAAAAACTTCATGTATTGTTGTCATAGCCAATGGATTCTTTGTCAGTTGTCTTACTCATAATGTAACTGCGCTCTCGTTATATTCTGCCCCTTTTATTTTGTACTTACACTTGAAGCACTTCTCTTACTATTTAATCAAGCTATCGCTTTCGGTCTCAGCCAACTGGATTTTTCACTCGGGCCATCACTGCAACGCACATGACAGCGGTAACAAATGAACTACGAGTCCTGCCCATCGATTTATTGTAGCCAGCAATTTTCAGGGTAGTGTATGTATCACCCTTTCATTCAGTTCGTGAGTCCTTCTCCTTCTGGCCAAATGTGGAAAAAGGGGGAGGGGAGAGGAGTGTAAAGTTTAAAGCTCAGTCGACGACGGTTTCATTAAGGAAGAAACACGAGCTCGTGTTGAACGAAAATACGATATCCTACAATTTACTTTGAGAGAAGCGTAGCAAGACCAGAAAAACTAAATTTGGATGGACTGCAGGGGATACGAAGTCCAATACGCAAGAATTTGATGGCAGTGTCTTAACTACTGCGTCATCCTACGTTGTGGCATGTGGATTAGGTGTAGCACAAAGACCTTCTGTAAGATTTCAACTTCAAAGAAAATATTTATTCTCGCTATTGGCAATGGATTGTCGATCTGACAGTGTTACTGTCAGGATGAGAAAACCATTTTTATAGCTTTCAGTGAAAATTTGTGACTCTTGATTCCATACATTGTTCCAAACTTTTTGTTGTACCTAATACTTCAGCAGTTTATTTACGTATTATAGCAATTTCTAAAACGGTCTTGCTGGATTAACAACGGTATGAAGAGCCACTTTGTCCGTATAGCAGATACATTCATCGGTCACTGACGTCAGCTGATGTCACGCGCCCTGCTGGCAGTGTGTGATAAAGCGCCGCTTTCGCTACGCGGAGGCGCGCCGGCACTGGATCGAATCCACCCAGTTGACTACCAAGGATGGTCGGCGTGCAGGCCAGCCGGTATGCGGTTTTTAGGCTGTTTCCCCCATCCCACTAGCTGAATTCTGATACGTAACCCAGTCCCGTCTCCGTTACACGATTCAAAAGCTTTCTCTCAATTTCACGTGTATAACGTTGCACGCAGACAGTTGGGTGGTACACAGGATCCCGTCCCAGGAGTTAATGGGGTGGCGACAGGAACGTCATCCAGCCACCCTTTAAACTAATGCTGCCAAACCCGCCGGTTCTAGGCGCTTCAGTCTGGAACCGCACGACTGCTACGGTCGCAGGTTCGAATCCTGCCTCTGTCATGGATTTGTGTGATGTACTTAGGTTAGTTAGGTTTAAGTAGTACTAAGTTCTAGGGGACTGATGACCTCATATGTTAAGTCCCATAGTGCTCAGAGCCATTTGAACCATTTGAACCAAACCCGTTAGTAACTGCAATGACCCTGCAAGGTTACAGAACAAAGGCAAAAGAAAATGTAAGAAAGTCTGCTGTTTGCTTGTGTCAATATTGATACATCAGCCATTCGATTGACAAAATGCATCCAAAATTACATTTTTGTATTTTTAGATCATTATCGACAGGATATTTGATTCATGTACCTCTGTATATAACCAGTTGTGAGCCCATCTGTTCTCTTAACTTTTACTGATGGCCCTCGTATCTTGTTATAACTATTGTGTAACTACTAATGGCCATTTTACAGTGACTATTTGCACTGAAAAAATTAAGAAAATAAATAAATAATCTGAAGCGAAGAAGAAATTTCTCTGACGATAGTTGCTGTACTGGTATTTTCTATTTATCATTGTTTAAACTACGTTTCTTCGTTAATAGTGCACATAGCATAAATTATAGGAAAAGAAGTAAACAGAAAGCAAATGCAACGAATTCGCTGAGTTCGAATTTAGAACATTAAGAAAGCAAACTGGAGCAATTTAAAAAATTTCTGAATGTAGTATCCAATGGTTTGAACTTTTCTTTCCTCTAGTAGAGGTCGTTAAGCTACGGAGTAATTGCGATCTCTTTATTGATCAAAACTAGCTCTAGGATCATTATATATTTTTCCCCGAGTGAACTGTCGCAGTTTGAATGGCTAAAGCCTTATGAAAATGATTTCAGGTACGTAGGTTGTCCGTGTGTTCTACCAGCTACCAAGACAATTCATCTGCCAAATTGTGCATGGCTTTGCAATCCATGTTTGAAGGTTAATGACTCTTCTGAGCGCGGAAGTCAGCCGCTGAAACAGAACATTCAGCGCTTACTTGTACAAATATTTTTTCGAAATGCTCCTGTCATTTACCTTCATATTCTATTATAACAGTTATTGGTTAAAATTTTAACTCTTTCCTAATACCTTTAATTTTTATATTGTGTCTAATTTTATATGTTTTTTCACTGATCTTAGGAACATGACTTCAGACGCTCCACTCTTATTTCTCTGTCGTTTGGCAATCCTTCCGCTTGAGAAGGTTGTCTTCGCCCATACGTAGTGCTTTCCTCCTGTCTTCACGTCAAACAAGAAAGGGTGCATCTTCCGCCAAACGTTGTGAACCGAATGTTTCCTTCTCCTCCGTGCTGCCATTGACGTACTCATTGTAACCGTGGCAAAGGATCATAATAGGTGCTACAAGCCAGTTCAAGTGGATCAGATTGTGTCTATAACTCCACCTCTGTCTTGGATTGTGACAGGGAGTGCATGGTTTTCCGAAAAGGTTTCCCAGGTAGGAGAACTTACTGATTGTACGGGATGCGCGAAAACTGAGTACCGAATCGAGACACGAAATTGTGCAACTGACTTTCCTGAAGACTAGATGCTTCAGGACGAAGGAAAATTAGGCATTTACACCTTGTCGACGGCCAGGTCGTCACAAAAGGAGCGCAATTCGGAATGGACAAGGATGGAAAAGGAAATAGATCATGGCCTTTGCAAAAGAACCGTTTTGTCGTTCTCCTCACGTGATTTACCGAAACCGTGGGAAAAGTAAATGTAGAAATTCTAGATGTGGGTTTCAAACACGATCCTCTAACATCAGATCGTATCACATGCACTGCGCCTACTCTATCGGTAGGGAGGTTAAACTGTGAGGCAGTCCATGAAGTAGTACTAGTAGTAGGTTTATCCATCCGTAGACCTCTTTTTGCAAGGATATAGGAGATGTCAAAGTATTTACAAGTTTCGATGGATTTAAAATAAGCTAATTCCTATACACATATATTTACAGACTTCTAGTTAGAGACAATCATTAGATTTACTACTGGTATACAATATTTTTTTACAAATAACTTATTAAATAATGTAATGCCACACTGTTCACTCATATCTCACTATCAGTCACTGCACACACTATATACACATTGTTTCATAACATTTCACTCGCTACACACACACACACACACACACACACACACACACACAAATGTGCCCGTACTCAAAATGTCCAAATGTGTGTGAAATCTTATGGGGCTTAACTGCTAAGGTCATCAGTCCCTAAGCTTAAACACTACTTAACGTAAATTATCCTAAGGACAAACGCACACACCCATGCCCGTGGGAGGATGTAACCTACCCCTCACTTATCGACCTTAATGACAGTGAAAAATTAAACCGCGTGTACCTAATGGGAAATTTGGGAAAGCAATCGTCACCGAAGTTAATCTGTCGGTAAAGAGGGAGGAAAGGGTTACATCTAAATGAAAGGAAAAATGCAAATGAAACTGGTGGAAATTAATTTTGAAAAGGGGTAAAGTTAATAAAGAAAGTAAATGTGCGGCCGTTACGTCAACAATTAACTAGCGGTAATTAGATATTTGAGATTTGGGGGAAATCACGGTCGCCTGTCCTAAGGACCATTACTATAGTAACTGAAAAAGAAAGGTTATTACACATATAATTAGCACTAGAAGCGTGGCAACTGAAGGTTTACACGTGTAGTGTGAAAACTGAAAGTTTGTCAGAAGTAATAAATTTCGCTACACTCTGACTTAATTTAGCAAAAGAATTAATAAATCCGGAAAATCGAAAGTTAATTTAGTGACTGAAGTTAATAGTGAGCTTTCTTTCTGAAGCACTTCGAAATCCAGCAGAATACGGTTAGCCTTGGACTACCTCAACAATCATTTCAAAAGCAACTTGACTCTACGCAATTTAGAAACAAGAGATTTAACTTTGAACTTGAATTAAATGATTCTGAATAATTAACAATAATAAAATTTAGTACGTACCAAGCTGAGCTGCAGTCACAGGTAAGCTAAAATATGCTAACAAAACTCGCACTCTTAATTTGTGCTTGTGTAATCTAACTATTGTAGCCAGCTATGCTTTAACTGCACTTTGAAACTAAAGTAATGAAATGCAATGATAGTACTTTAATGCTGGCGTCTGAATTTCAACGACACTCGGTTTCATTTCGGAAAAGGAAGGGACCCTGCTTGGTAATGCAATTGGGACAATGAGCAACAAAGGTTCATGCTAAGTTGCTGTAATTTTGCGAGGCAAATGGAACAATGTGAAAAGCTGAGGTCTGCCATACAGTTCTGAAACTTTACGTGCTTTTGGTCTTCCTTGTTAGTTGATTGAAGGTTTGAAGCCGTCGATCGAGGAGGTGGCGACAGTCACTCATTGTCGGCCGTCGCTGTTGCAGAAGCTGGATGTTGGCGCGCGTTCTTCTCAACACGGTCACCAGACGAAACGGGCTCTTGATGTGCGCCAGCTAATGCTTCCCGTCCGCGACACCATGTCAGAAACTATCATCGCAAGTCGAGCGCAATTACATGCTGCTAAACCCCGAAAGCGCGGCAACTCGCGGGAGCGTCACACCACACACCTGCTCCACTCGCTACTCCAGCCAGACTCCAACTGCTCTGCCCGCGCTCCACGCGGCAGAGTTCACCCTACCAAAGATCCTACACACTTTGATTCTTCACACGACCTATCGATGTAATCGTTCGATAGCAGTTTTCCCTAGGCAAGACCCAGCGTAAAAATACAAATAATATTTACGAAACAAACCAATTATACATTGACATAAATGCATATATATATATATATATATATATATATATATATATATATATATATATATATATATAGTAAACCAATTACAATATATAAAGGCACAGAAATGTCATATATTCAGGTAACAAATTAAGGAAAAAACTTACAGTACAATAGATGGAAATAGGAGGATATGCATTTCCGGCGTTACAAGGACTCGAACGGCCGCCGGGACGAGCCGTACAGTCCATGACTGCAGCGCCTTAGAGCGTGCCCGTATTAATTATGAAGAGAAAGAAGGGCATTTCTATCTAATCCACAGTTACATACCCCAAAGAATTTCGTAACGACTGTGATTAATTCTTCACAAAAAAAGAATTTTCCTTTCTTGTCCATGCATTTATAAAATACGACGCTCATGCAACGTTACGGTTCCCCACACCGTAACACTTCGACCACCAACACGAACATGTTCCGACAATCAACTTTCTGGGAAGGGCGACCACAGCTCAGAGACATTGTGAACAACAATGGAAAGCAATCAATATTCGATGATCATTAAAATTATTAAAAAAATTTTAACAATTAAAAAAGTCGAGAATGATTAGTCGCATTGATGTACGAAGGCATTTTATTGGCAATTGCCGGTTTTACATCACTATAGAGGCATCTTCAGGTTTATAATGATTATATTCTCATAATATAGACGGACAATTTTCAGTCCCAGCATTCGGGAAGTTATCCACGTTAACAGTCGAATAACACTGGTTGGTTGTCCATCAACTTAATGGAAATGGCGTGAATTAGGTAGTTGCGAATAAGCACCTTCATACAGCTGTGCGGATTTTGGAAACGCCTCATCATTCTTGACGTTTTCTACTGTTATAATTTCACGATAATTTTAAAGGTTATCGAGTGCTGATTGTTTTTTAATGTTATTCACAATGTTCGCCCCTGTTCTTGGGTACAGTAAGCTTTCCCACCTCTCGCAATACGAAGGTAGGCTCAGCATTGTCGAACATGATCGTTTTGGTGCGCCAGGTTTTAGTGTGTGGCGAAGCACAATGTTGCATTCGCTTACAGACTTCCAGATCTTTGATCACAGAGCACTCACCGGTCACGTTGTCGTGACACTGTCCTCCTTCAACATATGCATCCTTTGAGTGATGCGTTGTACCCTGAATTCGTTGTTTCGGGTGATGGTGTGCGATGCTGTCGAACAACGCTGGGGTAGGAGCCACTGGAACGAGAGTATACTCGGCGAATGGATAGATCTGCCCATTATCCCGTCTTAAATCCCATCGAGCACGTGTGTGATGCTTTGGCGAGACGTACTGTAGAACAGCCATAGGCGCGAACGACCATCCAGCATTTGTCAACCACACTGGTGGTGGGATGGAACGCCCTACCACGACAGTTTCTTGCCAGCCTTGTGGACCGGCATGGGGGCATACTGCAAGAGCATGCGCTGCCGCCCATGGCGTTCACATACTCTGTCAATAACAATTTTGTAATATCCAGGAAACCATCACGATTCGCGATGACTTCTGTATAATTTCTTACTGTCATTAAAAGTGTCATTTCTGTTCGTTTCCTTGCGCATTTCTTTCAGTTACCTTTGCACTGTATGTAATACCCTACAGGCCATTAAAATTCATACACCAAGAAGAAATGCAGATGATAAACGGGTATTCATTGGACAAATACACTCCTGGAAATTGAAATAAGAACACCGTGAATTCATTGTCCCAGGAAGGGGAAACTTTATTGACACATTCCTGGGGTCAGATACATCACATGATCACACTGACAGAACCACAGGCACATAGACACAGGCAACAGAGCATGCACAATGTCGGCACTAGTACAGTGTATATCCACCTTTCGCAGCAATGCAGGCTGCTATTCTCCCATGGAGACGATCGTAGAGATGCTGGATGTAGTCCTGTGGAACGGCTTGCCATGCCATTTCCACCTGGCGCCTCAGTTGGACCAGCGTTCTTGCTGGACGTGCAGACCGGCTTGCCATGCCATTTCCACCTGGCGCCTCAGTTGGACCAGCGTTCGTGCTGGACGTGCAGACCGCGTGAGACGACGCTTCATCCAGTCCCAAACATGCTCAATGGGGGACAGATCCGGAGATCTTGCTGGCCAGGGTAGTTGACTTACACCTTCTAGAGCACGTTGGGTGGCACGGGATACATGCGGACGTGCATTGTCCTGTTGGAACAGCAAGTTCCCTTGCCGGTCTAGGAATGGTAGCACGATGGGTTCGATGACGGTTTGGATGTACCGTGCACTATTCAGTGTCCCCTCGACGATCACCAGTGGTGTACGGCCAGTGTAGGAGATCGCTCCCCACACCATGATGCCGGGTGTTGGCCCTGTGTGCCTCGGTCGTATGCAGTCCTGATTGTGGCGCTCACCTGCACGGCGCCAAACACGCATACGACCATCATTGGCACCAAGGCAGAAGCGACTCTCATCGCTGAAGACGACACGTCTCCATTCGTCCCTCCATTCACGCCCGTCGCGACACCACTGGAGGCGGGCTGCACGATGTTGGGGCGTGAGCGGAAGACGGCCTAACGGTGTGCGGGACCGTAGCCCAGCTTCATGGAGACGGTTGCGAATGGTCCTCGCCGATACCCCAGGAGCAACAGTGTCCCTAATTTGCTGGGAAGTGGCGGTGCGGTCCCCTACGGCACTGCGTAGGATCCTACGGTCTTGGCGTGCATCCGTGCGTCGCTGCGGTCCGGTCCCAGGTCGACGGGCACGTGCACCTTCCGCCGACCACTGGTGACAACATCGATGTACTGTGGAGACCTCACGCCCCACGTGTTGAGCAATTCGGCGGTACGTCCACCCGGCCTCCCGCATGCCCACTATACGCCCTCGCTCAAAGTCCGTCAACTGCACATACGGTTCACGTCCACGCTGTCGCGGCATGATACCAGTGTTAAAGACTGCGATGGAGCTCCGTATGCCACGGCAAACTGGCTGACACTGACGGCGGCGGTGCACAAATGCTGCGCAGCTAGCGCCATTCGACGGCCAACACCGCGGTTCCTGGTGTGTCCGCTGTGCCATGCGTGTGATCATTGCTTGTACAGCCCTCTCGCAGTGTCCGGAGCAAGTATGGTGGGTCTGACACACCGGTGTCAATGTGTTCTTTTTTCCATTTCCAGGAGTGTATATTACACTAGAACTGATATGTGATTACATTTTCACGCAATGTGGGTGCATAGATCCTGAGAAATCAGTACCCAGAACAACCACCTCTGGCCGTAATAACGGCCTTGATACGCCTGGGCATTGAGTCAAAGAGAGCTTGGACAGCGTGTACAAGTACAGATGCCCAAACAGCTTAAACACGATACTATAGTTCATCATGAGTAGTGACTGGCGTATTGTGACGAGCCAGTTGCTCGGCCACCATTGACCAGACGTTTTCAATTGGTGAGAGATCTGGAGAATGTGCTGGCCAGGGCAGCAGTCGAACATTTTCTGTATCCAGAAAGGCCCGTACAGGATCTGCAACAAGCGGTCGTGCAATATCCTGCTGAAATGTAGGGTTTCGCAGGGATCGAATGAAGGGTAGAGCCACGGGTCGTAACACATCTGAAATGTAACGTCCTCTGTTCAAAGTGCTGTCAATGCGAACAAGAAGTGACCGAGACGTGTAACCAGTGGCACCCCATACCATCACGCCGGGTGTTACGCCAGTATGGCGATGACGAATACACGCTTCCAATGTGCGTTCACCGCCATGTTGCCAAACACGGATGCGATCATCGTGATGGTGTAAAGAGAAGCTGGATTCATCCGAAAAAATGACGTTTTGCCATTCGTGCACCCAGGTTCGTCGTTGAGCACCCCATCGCAGGTGCTCCTGTCTGTGATGCACCGTCAAGGGTAACCGCAGGCATGGTGTCCGAGCTGATAGTCCATGCTGCTGCAAACGTAGTCGAACTGGTTTTTGTCTTGCAAATCTCCCCATCTGTTGACTCAGGGATCGAGACGTTGCTGCACGATCCGTTACAGCCATGCGGATAAGATGCCTGTCATCTCGACTGCTAGTGATACGAGACCGTTGGGATCCAGCACGGCGTTCCGTATTACCCTCCTGAACCCACCGATTCCATATTCTGCTAACAGTCATTGGATCTCGACCAAAGCGAGCAGCAATGTCGCGATACGATAAACCGGAATCGCGATAGGCTACAATCCGACCTTTATCAAAGTCGGAAACGTGATGGTACGCATTTCTCCTCCTTACACGAGGCATCAGAACAACGTTTCACCTGGCAACATCGGTGAACTGCTGTTATGAGAAATCGGTTGGAAACTTTCCTCATATTAGCACGTTGTAGGTGTCTCCACCGTCGCCAATCTTGTGTGAATGCTCTGAAGAGCTAATCACTTGCATATCACAGCATCTTCTTCCTGTCGGTTAAATTTCGCGTCTGTAGCACGTCATCTTCGTGGTGCAGCAGTTTTAATGGCCAGTAGTGTAATTCTTTCTATGGATGGTCCACGTTTCATCGAACTATGTCACTTGGCAGTGAAACAACGTGAGGAAGGTACTTTCTTCCTCAAGTTTTGCACGGCAGTGTATTCCTCGGGCTGGGCTGCGACGGCGCCGGACCGCTGCGGTTAGGCCCATGGCTCCGCCAAGTGCGCAGCCGTGAGGGGCGGCCGGCCGGACACGTGCGTTGCACCTGGCGCCCGCCGCCCTGGACGCCGGGATAAAGCGCGGTCAGCCAGCTGATATATAGCTAACGATCCAGCCATACGTCTTCCGCGGTGCGCGGACCACGCCGCGCTGGAGCCAATCGTTTCCAGATATCGGAACGCGTGCCGTCGCCTGCACTGCGCTATGAGCCTCGAATCTAAAAGTATCTCGTGATTGCACCTCCTGGCTCGAATAATTTGATCAGCGTCAATAAAAGAACGCATCTTTCGACCACTGCAACTGAGTGCTAAACCTTTACAATAATTCCACAGCAAACTAAGGCGAAAGATGCATGTATGTTGGTCTGTAGGACAGTTTCCCTTTCCAGGAGCCCTTGTCAAAAACTGAGACTGACTGCGCGTTTTCCCGAATCTATCGTCCGAATTGTGGGCCACCATCATCGTCATTATCACCTTAAACAGCTTCGCTCCACTGGCAGGGTCTGATGGGAATACACACTCTTCTTTCATCTACCATACCACCTCTTTGTCACTATACTGGCCCAGTCTTGTCCTCTGTTCCGAATACTTTCACTCATTTCACACGCTTGTACCTTGGCAGTCCATTTCGTCTCTTAGCCTTCGTCACGGGCATCTTCCGAGGCATTCTCTCCACAGGCTCAGACATCTATATCTACAGGGCGATCAAAAAGTCAGTATAAATTCGAAAACTTAATAAACCACGGAATAATGTAGATACAGATGTAAAAATTGACACACATGCTTGGAATGACATGAGTTTTTATAAGAAGCAAAAAAAAAAAAAAAAAAGTTCACAAAATGTCCGACAGATGGCACGTGAAAGATCTCTTGCGCTCTTCGTTTGGTGATGACCGTGTGCTCAGCTGCCACTTTCGTCATGCTTGGCCTCCCAGGTCCCCAGACCTCAGTCCGTGCGATTATTGGCTTTGGGGTTACCTGAAGTCGCTATTGTGATCGGCCGACATCTCTAGGGATGCTGAAAGACAACATCCGACGCCAATGCCTCACCATAACTCCGGAAATGCTTTACAGTGCTGTTCGCAACATTATTCCTCGACTACAGCTATTGTTGAGGAATGATGGTAGACATATGGAGCATTTCCTGTAAAGAACATCGTCTTTATCAAACCTAGACATGATTGTCTTAATGGGAATGCCGCGATCGTTCATTAAATAAAATATGGCGTTTCAGTCTTCGATCGCTATTCTTTATTTTCAAAATAAAGAATAGCGATCGAAGACTGAAACTCCATATTTTTTAACATCATCTTTACTATTAAAAACAGTCTTGATCACGGTTTATTTATCAAGGTGACCGGTTTCGACCACAGTAGTGGTTCTGATAAAACCCCATGTCATTCCAAACGTGTGTGTCAATTTGTACCTCTCTATCAACATTATTCCGTGATTTATTCAGTTTTCAAATTTATACTGACTTTTTGATCACCCAGTACATTGCGCTCAGCAAGCCAGCTAACAGTATCTGACGGATTGGATAGCTCTGATACTACTATTTGAAGCCCCCTTCTCTGTTCTACATCTACATCTACATGGTTACTCTGCAATTCACACTTAAGTGCCTGGCAGAGGGTTCATCGAACCATTTTCATACTACTTCTCTACCATTCCACTCTCGAATGGCGCGTGGGAAAAAGGAACACCTAAATCTTTCCGTTCGAGCTCTGATTTCTTTTATTTTATTATGATGACCATTTCTCGCTACGCAGGTGGGTGTCAACAAAATATTTACGCATTCAGAAGAGAAAGTTGGTGATTGAAATTTCTTAAATACATCTCGCCGCAAAGAAAACCGCCTTTGTTTCAGTGACTGCCACCCCAACTCGCGTATCATATCAGTGACACTCTCTCCCCTAATTGCGCGATAACACGAAACGAGCTGCCCTTCTTTGCACTTTTACGATGTCCTCCGTCAATCCTACCTGGTAAGGATCCCATACCGCGCAACATTATTTCAGCAGAGGACGGACGAGTGTAATGTAGGCTGTCTGTTTAGTGGGTTTGTCGCATCTTCTAAGTGTTCTGCCAACAAAGCGCAGTTTTTGTTTCGCCTTCCGCACAATATTATCAATGTCGTCTTTCCAATTTAAGTTGTTCGTAATTGTAATTCCTGGATATTTAGTCGAATTCACAGCCCTTAGATTTGTGTGATTTATCGTATACCTAAAATTTATCGGATTTCTTTTGGTGCCCATGTGGATGAACTCGCACTTTCATTTGTTTAGTGCTAATTACCACTTTTCGCACCATACAGAAATTCTCTCTCAATCATTTTGTAATTGGAATTCCATTCGCCTGAGCGCATGGGAAGAATGATTGTCGGTAATCGTCTGTGTTAGCTTTAATTTCTCGAATTTTCTGTTCTTGGTCATTCCGCGAGATGTATTTGGAACGAAGCAATGTCGTCCGCCTCTTCCCGGAAAGCGCTTACTCGAAATTTCAGTAGCAAACCTCCCAGTGATGATCAACGGCTCTATCGTAATGTATGCCACTGGAATTTCTTGAACCTCTCTCTAATGCCCTCGCACCGACCAAACGAACACTTAACGAAACCTACCGCTCTTCGCTGGATCTTCTCTATCTCTTCTGTCAGTCCCCTTGGTAAGGGTCTCAGGTTGATGAGCAGTACTAAAGAACCACTTGAATGAGTCACATTTGCTTAAGACGCTTCCTATGAATTACGGTCTGGCATCTGCTTTTCCCATACTAGTTTTATGTGGTCATTCCACTTAATGTCGCTCTGGATAGTTACTCGTAGATATTTTACGGTAGATAGTGTTTCCAGCAGAATTTTTCATCAATAGCGTAGTTATAAAGCAGTTATGAAGCATGCGCAGTTCTGGGTCAACTGCTAGTGCCTGCACCATTCTCATGTTTTTCCATTTTTGTTACCGCTGCGTAACTTGTGAAAGAAATAATTCACGTCTTCGTAGCTTTCGTTTCACCCTTTCCTTTCTTAGCAGCGTACAACAGTTTTTGTTAAACGATATGTTTATTCTGTTACCTTATCACATTTCTGAGACACGTCCTTGTTCAGTATCGTTGCCCCCACAGTTCTTCAAAGCTATAAGCTTGCCTTGCAGGTCCACTCGCTTCTTTGTCATATCTCTAGTCTCTTGTATTGTACTTCAGTACTGCCCCTAGCAGCTCAAACACTATATTTCCGTCGATACCATAAAAGTTTCCTGGGTATTGTACCGCGTCATAATGTATAAAACTACTGCTGTTGGAGAAAAAAAAAACGTTTCTACCACTGGACCCAGAAGAAGGCCGCTGCAACCGTGCCCGAAACTTTTATGATGTCGACTGACTCTGGCCGCGGAAGCCTACGCAATTATACTAAACTTCCGTGTTGCGTCGGTGATCAGTGACGATTCGGAAGGATTAAGTTATCACGACCATAACACTACCAAACAATAAGAATTCATTTGTTATATGGTTGATTTTTCTTATGTAGCTACCTGAAACAGTATTGTTGGCGTACTCAGTTAATCCTTCCAAATCGTCACTGGTGACGGACACAAAACGGGCGGGCGTTTATTGTTTATGAGTCGTTAGGAACAGTATAATACAAGATGGTCGTAAAGAACTATAAAGCGTATTGTTGCCAATGAGCGACATGAAATAATGTTATGAGCGTTGTAATAATGATTGCAAGTGTCGTGGGCGATCTTATGTCGCAAATCAAACAGATTCGTAAGCATGTTGTAGCTATGTTGACGTCTCTAAAGTATGATCCAAATATTTAGATTAAGAATTACATTCAAAAATCGTTCAAATGGCTCTGAGCACTATGGGACTTAACATCTGAGGTCATCAGTCCCCCAAAAACTACACTGATCAGCCGGTACATTGTGAGCACCGACCTGCTATCGATACAAACCTGTCCAGGCGACAGCAGCGTCACCTGACGAGGAATGACTGCCAGTCACACACAGGCACGGTGCCTGTAGTATCAGTGAGCGTGCTGTCCGTGTGTAGAACGGGGAGGGCGCTCGAGTTATCTCAGTTTGAGCAGCATTTCGGAAACCGCACAACTTGCCGGGTGTTCGAAGAGTGCTGTGTTGAGTGTTTTCAATACGTGGCGAAATCAAGGTGACACCATGTCCAGACGTCATGGGGTTGGGTGGCCACACCTCATTACATATGTCGGACATCGCAGGCCGGGCAGACTGGTAAGTCGCAGACGCAGACGCACGTGACGGAGGGTTGTACCCTCTGCTGGGGGCGAAGTCTTAGCGCTACTGAGGCGCTTCTCCTTCTTACATGGTGTGGTGGTGTGGGATTACATAGGGCTTATGGTCTTTACTTGACTTTTGTGCTGGTTTATTTTTTTAATAATAATAAATTTGAAAGGATAGTCAGAGCAATAGTAGAAGAGGTAGGAAAAACGAACGGCCCAATTGACTGGCCAGCGTGATTTTTTGAAAGATGACAGGACAGTAGAAGGGACAGTAGAAGTGTGAGGAAAACGAACGGCCCATTGGCTAGCCGGGATTTACAGCTAAATGACAGATTAAAGGAGAGGAGGAAGAACAGTAAGAGTTAAGTGAAAGCGAAAGGCCATTATCCTGGCCTCTTCTTTGGCGGCGTCATTGATGGTTGCGACAGACAATCTTGTGGTGATGGAGTGGAGGGGGGGGGGGGGGAGGAAGAGAAAGAAGTCAGAGAGTGACAGACGGAGAAGTAGAAAAAGGAAGGACCTGTCATGATTAGGCCAGCATTGGTGAGGGTGTGGGGATGATGGGGGTGGGTTGTTGGGGAGGCTGAATGGCATGACGTGGTGGGGAGATGAATCGATGATGTGAGAAAGAGTAAATGGCATGAGATGAGGTGGGTAGTGAATGTGAAGTCATGGGGGGCGGAAGAGAAGGTCAGGCCATCGAGTGGTGGCTAGCCCGCATCTCGTGGTCGTGCGGTAGCGTTCTCGCTTCCCACGCCCGGGTTCCCGGGTTCGATTTCCGGCGGGGTCAGGGATTTTCTCTGCCTCGTGATGGCTGGGTGTTGTGTGCTGTCCTTAGGTTAGTTAGGTTTAAGTAGTTCTAAGTTCTAGGGGACTGATGACCGTAGATGTTAAGTCCCATAGTGCTCAGAGCCATTTGAACCATTTTTGAGTGGTGGCTAGACAGTGGACTCGGGTGCCCAGGGAAAGTATTAAAGGATTGGGAGACAGGCGGCGAACTGTGGCGGAACTAACATTAGACTTTACCGCTGGGGAGAGTACAAGTGTGTCTGAACGACATCACGACAGCGGCAGCTATGAAATGGGCACGTGGCCATCGACACCGGACGTTGGCTCAGTAACAGAGCGTTCCATAGTCTGATGAATCCCGATAGCTTCTTGTTCATGCCGATGGGAGGGCGCGAATCTGTCGTCTTCCAGGGGAACAGCGCCTTTGACACCTGTACTGCAGGACGGAGACAAACTGGCGGCGGTTCCATTATGTGCTAGGGAACAATCACGTGGGTATCCATGGGTCCAGCTGAGCTCGTAGAGCGCACCATCAGGGTCAAGGAGTACCGTACACTGGCTGCAGACTAAGCGCGCCCCTTTATGATCATCTTTCCCGACGCCAGAGGCATTTTTCATCAAGACAATGCGCCATTTCACAAGGTCAGGAGAGTGATGGAGTGGCTTGAGGAACGGAGTGAAGAATTACCATTGATGTGGTGGACCCCCCCCTCCCCCCCCCCTCCCACCTCACCAGATCTGAACCCGATCGAAGACATCTGGGATGCGATTGAACGTGGCGTTAGGACTCATCGTTCCCCTCACCAGAATTTACGGGATAAAGGCGACTTGTGTGTTCATATGAAGTGCCAGTTTCCTCCAGCGATCTACCAAGGTCGCATTGCTTCCATGCCATGATGCGTCACCGCTTTTATCGGTGACAGAGGTGGACATACCGGCTATCGTCACAATGTTCTGTCTGAACAATGTTTAGAGACAGTAGTGTATCCTGAATCGAGTACGTTGAAATAAGAAACCGACGGTGGGAAATTAATATTTCAGGAGGCACGGAGTGTTGAGGAGCTACGCGTGAAAGGCACTTGTTGGCAGACTGCTTGTGTTTTGTAGCAGACAGCTCACTATGACATCGACGATGATGGCGCTGCCTACCTCTCAACCGAACACTGAAAATGTTTCCGAGCCAGGAGGAGAAACTGATCATGCTCTTTCATTGAGTGCAGTTGGGGGAGTTCGCATCTATCTCAATGGTAGAATAATTAGCAATTAAGCGTTTGTTTGCGCATTTTTTTATTGGATGGTGGTAATTAATTGACGATGGCCATCCATAATTAAGTAACAACATAGCAATTCAGCAGTCTGTTGGAAACATATATCAACACGGATCAACAACATTTTGAAAAATGGCTTCCACGAAAACAAACGCATACTGCATGTGTATCAACGCAGTGCTATTATGTAAATGCGCGTTCAAATAAACGACGGCACTTAGCATTAATAACAACGGAAATTATTCCATTTCGGCGGGATACAGCAAAACATTGCAGGAAAGGTTTGTGAATAGCGCAGCCTGCTACAGCAGATATTTCAAATGATTGGCAGTGGTAGTAGCCGTGTTATCCATACTAATACGAAGAGACATACTTACCATTTTACAAAGTATTTAAGTTTTTGCATCGAAAACCTATTGTATCTATATTTCTATTATTTATAAGTAATTATCGGACTAAAAATCAGACCTTCTTACATATTTTTGGTAGAAAATGTCAGGATGATTTCCTTAACGTCAGTAAGCGTATTCACGCACAGTACTACCATAAATTTTCGGGATTAATAGTGAAATAAAAGAAGAAACTCATATTATTCTTAGTTTTATGATGTTGCTTCGAAAAGACGAAATATCAGTATCATGCACTACTACTGCTTTCAATATTCGTGTTTGTGATATTGAAGCGTCGTATAAGAGGTAAATTGAAATGAAAATTTTAACATATTACGTGTGTTTAAAATACTCTATTTGGTACGCTAGAGCAGTTCTGTGATGTTGATCATATGTATTGCACCCTCGAGTTTTGGTATTGATTGTATATAAGAGGCTCTTCGCCATGGGGGACAGGTGGTTAGATTTTTCCAATTTTCTGTCAAATAATCTCTACCCGCCCATCAAAAGTGGTAACAATTTGCTTCGAGAGCTACTTCTGACTTTTCGACTCTGTGTCTCTGATGACCATTGGGTCCAAAATTCTGAATCAAATGGTGAATAGTAGGTAACAATACAATAAATAATTTGATTAGAAAGTTAGCTCCAGATTATGGATCTGTGCACATCTGAAGTGTTTTAGTATTTCAACGGAAAAAGATTCAGGTTGTATGAATTTTGGATTCAGTGGTACAAAAGCTCATGTGATTGGTGGCATGGGCTGGTCTGATACGAAGGGGTATCCATAAAATAGATTCTGTAAGCATGTGTGTGTGTGTGTGTGTGTGTGTGTGTGTGTGTGTGTGTGTGTGTGTGTGCAAGAGCCAAAAGGGAAAAAAAGAGTGGGACACCAAGAACGAAGTGCTCGGATTAAAAAGAGAATAAGGCGGGGATGTAGTCTTTCGCCCCGTCTGTTCAATCTGTACATCCAACAAACAATGGCGCAAATACAAGGAAAGTTCGAGAGTGGAGTAAAATTCATGGTGAAAGGATATTAATGATATGATTCGTTGATGACATAGCTATCCTCAGGGAAAGCGAAGAAGAATTAGAGGAATGGAATGAAGTGTGTGATGAGCACAAAAAATGAGTTCAGAGTAAATAGAAGAAAGGTGAAAGTAATGATAAGTAACAGAAATGAGAACAGAGAGATATTTAACATTAGGATTGGTAATGACGAGGTAGGTGAAGTGAAGCGATTCTGATACCTAGGCAGCAAAACAGCACATTATGAGCGGAGCAAGGAGGACATAAAAAGCAGACTAACACCGGCCAAAAGGGCATTCCTGGCCAGGAGAAATCTGCCAGTATCAAAGATAGGTCTTAATTTGAGGAAGACATTTCTGGGAATGTATGTCTATACCACAACATTATATGGTAGTGAAATACGGATTGTGGGAACACCAGAACGGAATAGAAACGTTTGAGATGTGGTGCTACAGAAGAAAGGTGAAAATTAGTTGGGCTGACGAGATAAGGAATGAGGAGATTCCTGGAGAACCAGTGAGGAAAGGAATATATGGAAAACACTGACAAGAAGAACGGACGTGATGGTAGGACATCTGTTGAGACATCAAGGAATAACACCCATGATATTAGAGGGAACCGTAGAGGGTAACAACTGTAGAGGAAAACAGAGACTGGAATACATCGAGCAAATATTTAAGTATTTATGTTGTAAGTGAAGACGTTGGCCTAGAAGAAGAATTTGTGGCGGGTCGCATCAAACGAGTCAGAAGACTGGTGGTTCAAAAACAAAATAAAATAAAAAAGTAAAGAAAATAAATATATAAAAAGACTTTAAATTTGCATTTTTTCTGTGTTGGCTTGGCAATGTTGGTGCTAGGACTTGTTTTCCTACATGTACCTTCCATTAATAATGATGTGAGTGGATGGCACCGAAAGGTATGTGGACCCCTACCGACTCCAGAGCTGTGGCCTGTTGCGCTAGGGCCGGCCGGGGTGGCCGTGCGGTTCTAGGCGCTACAGTCTGGAGCCGCGACACCGCTACGGTCGCGGGTTCGAATCCTGCCTCGGGCATGGATGTGAGTGATGTCCCTAGGTAAGTTAGGTTTAAGTAGTTCTAAGTTCTAGGGGATTGATGACCTCAGAAGTTGAGTCCCATAGTGCTCAGAGCCATTTGAACCATTTTTGCTGCGCTAGGTTCCTCGGTAGAGGATCCATGGCGCTAACACCCCGATCGAGTTGGTCCAACACAGTCTCGATTAGTTTTAAATCCGTGGAGTGTGGTGACCAGAAGAGTACGGTAATATTATCCTGGTATTACTCCAAACACGTATGCAAACTGTGAGCTGTTTGACAATTTGAATTTTCCTGCTGGTAGATGACGCCGTGCAGAGGAAGAACAAATTTCATTTAGGGGTGGACATGGTCCCCAAGGAGAGATGCATTGTTGTGTTCATCTATTGTGCCTTCCGGAATGACGAGATCACCCACGGAATGCCACCAAAATATTCCCGACACCACAACGGCCCCTTTTCCGTCTCGACCTTCCCGAACGTTGTTGTAGGCCCGCACATGCCAGCAACACATACATTTGATGACGCACAAAACATAATTCATATGAAAATGTCACCCGTCGTCGCTCAGTGGATGTCCACTCCCGGTACTGGCGTTCAAATTCCTGCCTCCACCGCTGATGAATAATGTAGTGGACTGACAAGGCAGCCAGTCCACAGTGACGGGTAACCGAAAGGCACGCGTTCACACATGCCGACTGGCGTTAAGTCTGAAACAGGATATGTGATGAAAGCTATAAAGAAAAGAACGGAGCTTCTCGTATACTTTACTTTAATTCATTGTGGTACATTTCTCTTGATAATACAAGTGAGACTCTCTCCAGATATGGTTAATGCGCCTAGCTAGGTCGTAGCCATGGACTTAGCTGAAGGCTATTCTAACTGTCTCTCGGCAATTGAGAGAAAGGCTTCGTACGTGTAGTCGCTAGCAATGTCGTCCGTACAACAGGGGCGAGTGCCAGTACGTCTCTCGAGACCTGCCGTGTGGTGGCGCTCGGTTTGCGATCACTGCCAGTGGCGACACGCGGTTCCGACATGTACTAATGGACCGCGGCCGATTTAAGCTACCACCTAGCAAGTGTGGTGTCTGGCGGTGACACCACATTCCTCCCCCGCAAATCGGCGAACGGTCGTGTGATAAGGCTTCCGCCCGCCGTGGGGAGGACCCCATGTTGACGTATGCGATGAGGTGGGGAGCCTAACAACAGGCGAGGCTGTGCCACCCGCACCCTGCCATTCGGTCCGAGGGGAGCTAGGAAACGCCTGAAAACCTAGTCCAGGGTGCACGTCAACATGCGGCGTATGCGCCCGTAATGAGACAGGAGGGGCCGAAGGGTCGACCTCCATGTGGTCGGGGCACCCGACGAGCGAAGACGACATCTGGTCCGGAGCGGGCAAGAGTTCCATGGCGGAGGACGGCTGGTCACGGGAAGCGATCGGCGGCGCGTGACCCAGGGAGGCGCCAGGCGGTTGCAGCGACGCGTCCACTGCGGGCGGCGCCGGCGGGAGAACAGGCGGCGGCGGCGGCGCGTCGCCATGAGGCAAAATGGAAGGCAGCGTCGGTAACACCTGGGGGTGAGGCGAGCCAGTAGATGGGTCCCCAGGGCGCTGACCGGACGGCAGAACCCAGGCGACGACAGAGGCGCAGCTGATTGAGATGCCGACGCACCTCACCAGAGGCCCCCAAAACCAAATACATCGCGCGGCCGAGGCAGCGAAGGATGCGCCCTGCGAGCCAACGCCGTGAACCTCGATAGTTGCGATAGGAGACAACGTCGCCAGGAGCAAAAGCGGGAGTCTGCCGCTGCACAGGAACCTGATGCGGCGGATGCAGCACAGACATCAAGGTTCGATGAGGACGACCATGGAGCAACTCAGCCGGCGAGCGACCATCGCGGGGCTGAGAGCGATACGAAGACAAAAAGAGCAACAATGCGTCCTCCCGAGAATGCGACTCTTTCAACTTCAACATCTGTGACTTGAAAATCCGGACCAATCGTTCAGCGGCACCGTTTGACTGAGGCGAAAACGGCGCGGATGTCAGATGTTGAATACCATTGGCCTTGCAGAATGACTGAAATTCTGCGGACATGAATTCTGGGCCACTGTCGGAAACAATAGTCTGTGGAAGACCTTCAATGCAAAAGATAGCAGACAACGCTTGGATGGTGGCAGATGATGTCGTGGAAGACATCCGGACAACAAAAGGAAAATTACTGAAAGAATCGACCACAACCAACCATCGAGCATTCCAGAATGGACCGGCAAAATCTATGTGCAAGCGTTGCCAAGGGGAAGTGGCTTTCGGCCATGCAAAGAATTTCCGCGGCGGCGCGGATTGTTGTTCGGCATCGCCAGGCAAGAAGAGCACATATCCGGAATCGCAGCATCGATTCCGAACCAAGTACAGTGCTGACGAGCAAGTTGTTTCGTTCGCACTATAACCCCAATGCCCTTGGTGAAGAAGCCGTAAGACAGAGGACTGCAACGAACGTGGGACCACGACTCTGGACTGGTCATTATCAGAACGCAACAGCAAAACACCACGTCGTACAAAAAGTCTCTCCTTGTGAGCAAAAAATCGGCGAACCAGCGGATCCGCGATCCGCGACTTTGACAAGGGCCATTGCGTAGCAACAAAACGCAAAACAGTAGCAAGGACAGGGTCAGCAGCTGTGGCTGTAGCCACACGACGAACATCAATCGGAAACGATTCGACCACGTCATCGGTTTCCGCATCAATGAACATGCAAGCAAGTTCGGAAGAATCGAATGCTTTATCCTCAGCAACAGGCAAACGGGACAACGCATCAGCGTTTCCGTGCTTAGCAGTGGACCGATACAAGATATCGTAGCGGTACTGCGAGAGAAAAAGAGACCAGCGAACGAATTTCTGCGCTGTACGTGGAGGTACAGGCTTGTTCGGATGAAAAAGCGATGTCAAAGGTTTGTGGTCTGTGATTATGGTAAAGTGACGACCATACAAGAAATCATGGAACTTAGTAACACCAAATACGAGAGCCAAAGCTTCTTTCTCTATCTGTGAATAATTTATTTGCGCAGATGAGAGCAATTTTGACGCAAAGGCAATAGGGCGATCATGCAATCCATCTTTGTGCGCAAGCACAGCACCGATCCCGAAATCCGATGCATCTACCATCAACAAAAGGGGTTTCTGGGGATCGAATGGCGTAAGTCAAGTATTTGAAAGCAACGCCGATTTCAACTGTCGAAAGGCTCGTTCGCATTCCGTCGTCCAGACGAACGGAACACCTTTACGGCGTAAGCGATGAAGCGGAGCTGAAATGGAAGAGGCATTGCGCAGAAAGCGGTGATAATAATTTATTTTACCCAGCACACTCTGCAGCTGCTTCAAAGTCTGCGGCGAAGGCAATTCTTGTATGGCACGGAGGTGCTCTGGACTCGGATGTATGCCTTGGGCATTGATGACATGTCCCAAATAGGGTAAGTCACGAGCAAAAAACACACATTTGTCCTTCCTCAAGCGAAGACCATTCTGTCGCAAGACCTGAAATAATGTTCTTAGATTTTCTAAATGTTCGGCTGCTGTCCTTCCGGAGATCACAATATCGTCCAGATAGTTCGCAGCAGTAGGGACCGACGCACAAACAGTTTGTAAATATTGCTGAAACAATGCAGGGCGGATGCAGACCCGAATGGCAGTCTTTTGAATCGGTACAATCCAAGATGCGTGTTAACCACCAATACGCGCTGGGATTCTTCGTCCACTGGTATTTTCAAGTACGCATCTGCTAGGTCCAACTTGGAAAAATATGTTCCCGGGCACAGTTTGTCAAAAAGATCTTCCGGGCGGTGCAAAGGAAAAGTAGCAGTCACAAGTTGTGGATTCACAGTTGCCTTGAAGTCCACGCAAAGTCTCAATTTTCCGGAAGGTTTTTTCAAAATTACTAAGGGTGAGGCCCAGAGAGAAGCCTGCACACGTTCAATGACACCTTGTGATTCTAAATCGTTTAATGTTCTGGCGACCTCATCACGCAATGCGTGGGGAACATTGCGCGCTCTGAAAAATTTCGGTTGCGCGTTTACTTTCAGTTCCAAATGAGCTGCATAGTTCTTAGCGCAACCAAGACCCGGTGCAAAAATGTCTGCAAATTCGTCACATAGACTAGAAACACTGGCTTAAGGCACAGTCTGATTCACTGATAGGACCTGATTGACGATAGACAAGTTAAACAATTGAAATAAATCTAAAGCAAACAAGTTCACTGCAGTAGAAGAACGAAGAACGTAAAATGACACAAGTTGTGTTTGTCCCTTGTATGTTGCAAGAAGAGTGCACTGTCCTAACACAGGGATCTGCTGTCCTGAATAACTATGTAACTTAACAGTTGCGGCACGCAACGGAGGTTGGCCCAGTTGTTTGTACGTGTCGTGATTGAGCAATGAAACTGCAGCTCCGGTATCGAGCTGGAACGGTATCACTTGTCCGGCAAAGTCCAAATCTACAAAAAGTTTATTGTCCTGCTGACGACAAGAGCGACTGTTTTGTGCAACTTGAACAGACACTGGAACAGAATCACGCGCGACGTGACGGGACTTCCGTCGACGTCGACGCACACTGTTTGTGGGACGAACACAGTCACTGTTAGAGAAAGTGGCACTGGACGGGGTGGAATTAACTACATGAATGTCCATAGGCGAAGGTTCACGAGCCTGATTGTCCTTGGTTCGATTCCGGCGCGAAGCAAAGGGCCTGGAATGGTTGTGATTGTCTGATCTGAGCTTTTTCTGGCAAACACTTTGAACATGTCCTTTCTTATGACAGTAAAAGCAAATAGCTTGGCGTGACAGGCAATTGTCACGCGAATGTCTACTTGCACACCGCGGGCATGATTTCACTGCATTTGCTTGCCTACGCGGCACACGTGTTTGAGAGCTAGGCCGCAGCTGCGCGGACGTACGCGAGGGCTGTTTAGCGGTGTGTGCAGCGCGCCTGGCGGGCAGGTTAATGTGACACACGGCTGGCGAAGTTTCAAATGATTCCTGAGCAAAGTCAAGTGTGTCTTGTCTATCCAATATGTTTATCACTTGTTGAAGGGAGGGATTGACTAGTTTCAAAATCTGTTCCCGTATACGAACATCAGAAACGGTCTGTGCTATTGCATCACGCACCATAGTATCTGAATAAGGGAGTCCACAGACACACTCAAAAGCACAATCCCGTGTAAGGCCTTGCAAAGTTGCAACCCACTCCCGATTAGTCTGACCGGCCGTACGTTTTGTACGAAAGAACGTATACCTTTTTGCAACGACATTTACTGTTTCTTTGAAATAGGCATCTAAAGCAGACAAAATTTCTTCGTATGACAGAGTTGCTACGTCGCGCCGGGGAAACAATTTCACTATCACACGGTAGGTGGACACACCTACTCACGAAAGCAAAAACGGCTGCCGCTCATTACCTTGAATTCTGTAGGCGGCGAGATGGAATCCAAATTGGCGCGACCATTCCGTCCAAGACTCCTCGTCCGCTTTATACGGACGAAACGGTGGTGCAACTGCGTGTTGTGGCTGCGGTAGCGATGAAGCGGCGGCGGCCGCATCGGTTTGCAGCGCACGTTGACCCTGGTTCTATATCATCTTCTTGAAGTGAACTGATGAGGGGACTAACTGTGTTTCATTTTTGACTCTACAGATCTAGTTCTGCAACTTGATGGTTCAAATGGCTCTGAGCACTATGGGACTTAACACCTATGGTCATCAGTCCCCTAGAACTTAGAACTACTTAAACCTAACTAACCTAAGGACAGCACACAACACCCAGCCATCACGAGGCAGAGAAAATCCCTGACCCCGCCGGGAATCGAAACCTGGAACCCGGGCGTGGGAAGCGAGAATGCTACCACACGACCACGAGATGCGGGCGCGATGTAGAAGTCTACCGTAATGTGGTTAACTTCATAGAAAAGTTTACGCAGCCGATAAAATCACAGTTATCGGCTTGGGTTATCACAGCAACCATTTTCTGATATTACGTCCTGAGATGGACCATCTCAGTGTATTACCAAATTACTGCATGATTCGAATACATACGCTACCAAAACTGGATTGGTTTCTGTTTTGACACTGTTTGTATTTAAGTCATGCAATAATACACCACATGGTAGTAATATTTTCTGAAGATATTTTCTGTGACAAACGGAACACAATGCAATAATTGCGATTTTCTTTGGGAAATATATTTCTCTAAAATAAAGTATTTATCTGTTTTCGATGCGAGGAAAGCTTTGTCCTCTGCTTCAGCCTGTATGAATTCTGCCATTATAGGGGCCATTGAGATTAGAACGTGCGACAACGTCGCGTGGAGTGGCCGTGTGGTTTGGGGCGCCATGTCACGGATTGCGCGGCCCCTCCCGCCGGAGGTTCCAGTCCTCCCTCGGGCATGGATGTGTGTGTGTTGTTCTTAGCATAAGTTAGTTTAAGTAGTGTGTAAGTCTAGGGACCGATGACCTCGGCAGTTTGGTCCCTTAAGCATTCACACACTTTGAACATCTTTTTGTGCAACAACAGCACCTCTACCCGTCATGGAATACGGTAGTTGGTAGTCGATATGTGTATCGAGCGAGATGATGCAGTGATTAGCACATCGGACTCACATTCGGAAGGATTAAGGTTCTAATCCAAGTCCTGCCATCTAGATTTAGGTTTTCCAAATTTATTTCAGTCGCTTAAGGGAAATGACCGGATGGTTCTTTCTTCAAGGGCAGTACCAAATTCGTACCCCATCCTTTCCTAATCTGGGCTTGTGCTCTGTCTCCATTCACCTAGTTGTCGACGGGACGCTAGACTCTATTTTTCCTTTCTTCCTTTCTTTTTGCGGATACTTATGTATGCACTCATGACTTAACGAACTAGAGGTCGTATCGACTGTTTTTCGATCATAATCTGTGCTTTTATTTTGTGACACGTTTCATAAAATTTGATCAACTCAATGGCGCTGAACCAGCAATTTATTTTCAGACGTGTTGTGGAGCTTAGTTGGAAGTCAGAACCGGCTAAGTTCCTGCACTCTCTCACGGTACATGATAGGCAAAACTGGTTTCGGCAATGAAGGAAAGAATTAAGTGTTTTTGGATGTAAGTGGACCTACTTTGAGGACGACCAACAGTAAGCGAATGTATTTCTTAAGAACACAAATTTGCGTTGTTATGCGACCTGTTATATGAACGTTTCCCCCAAAACTGTCCAGTAACTAATACGAAATCAACAACTGAACGTCTAATCACATCAGAGCAATTAATCCCCACGAACTAATGTTATTCAATCTGTATATTGAGCAAGCAGTAAATGAAACAAAAGAAAAATTGGGAGTAGGTATTAAAATCCATGGAGAAGAAATAAAAACTTTGAGGTTTGCCGATGACATTGTAATTCTGTCAGAGATAGCAAAGGACTTGGAAGAGCAGTTGAACGGAATGGACAGTGTCTTGAAAGTTCAAAAATGGCTCTGAGCACTATGGGACTCAACTGCTGAGGTCATAAGTCCCCTAGAACTTAGAACTATTTAAACCCAACTAACCTAAGGACAACACACACATCCATGCCCGAGGCAGAATTCGAACCTGCGACCGTAGGGGTCGCGCGGTTCCAGACTGTAGCGCCAGAACCGCTCGGCCACCAGCGGCCGGCTGTCTTGAAAGGAGGATATAAGATGAACATCAACAAAAGCAAAACGATGATAATGGAATGTAGTCGAATTAAGTCGGGTGATGCTGAGGGAATTAAATTAGGAAATGAGACACTTGAAGTAGTAAAGGAGTTTTGCTATTTGGGGAGCAAAATAACTGATGATGGTCGAAGTAGAGAAGATATAAAATGTAGACTGGCAATGGCAAGGAAAACGTTTCTGAAGAAGAGAAATTTGTTAACATCGAGTATAGATTTAAGTGTCAGGAAGTCGTTTCTGAAAGTATTTGTATGGAGTGTAGCCATGTATGGAAGTGAAACATGGACGATAAATAGTTTGGACAAGAAGAGAATAGAAGCTTTCGAAATGTGGTGGTACAGAAGAATGCTGAAAATTAGATGGGTAGATCACATAACTAATGATGAAGTATTGAATATAATTGGGGAGAAGAGGAGTATGTGGCACAACTTGACAAAAAGAAGGGACCGGTTAGTAGGACATGTTCTGAGGCATCAAGGGATCACAAATTTAGCATTGGAGGGCAGCGTGGAGGGTAAAAATCGTAGAGGGAGAGCAGGAGATGAATACACTAAGCAGATTCAGAAGGATGTGGGTTGCACTAAGTACTGGGAGATGAAGAAGCTTGCACGGGATGGGGTAGCATGTAGAGCTGCATCAAACCAGTCTCAGGACTGAAGACCACAACAACAACAACAACAACAACTAATGAGAAGAACATCAGCACCAGTGACTGCAAGTAGCTAATGTACGTAGTTTACGTTTCTGTATGGATTTACATGGTTCAACGAACTAGGGCATATTGTGTTGAGCTGCAAGCGATCAGTTGCAATCAGGTCACGTAGTCAGTCAGAAGAGTCCACGTCCGGACCAGTTACTTGAGGAAATGAGTGGGTAGCTGCACAGGTGAACGCCTCCTGGCTGACCGGCTTTCTTTTGAGGACACTGGTCATTGAAGCCACAACAGCTTTCCCCACGGGCTCACCACAGAGACTGTTTCATAACTCGAATGTGGAAGGAGGCGAAATGCCGTTTTTCAGCAAGGTCCGAAATGATGATTTCGTGAGCAAAACGTAGAATACAGGGCTTCTTCGAAATACACCTCTCGCAGGAGATGAGATCGAAACGTGGAGTGGGAACCAGCAGTCAGGCCACCTTGGTGAGTGTGAGACATCGCTAAGGCCCGTGTATATTTAACGTGATACAAGAGCCACTACGACTGGCTAATGTAAATAAATTTGAAATTAGAAAGAGAAATGTCGCTGTGCTGTCAAAGACCCAACTCACGGGCCATAGAAACAGAGAAAGAGAGCATGACGCGGATTTTCAGCACCAGTTGTCAGAGAATGCTTCTAAAACCGCTTGAAATCAGAGAGGCGACCAGCTTCTTGTAAGGCGTTTTCTTATTGGTAGACGTTCGGAATAGTCGTAGCTCAGCCAACCGAAATGGCGTAAAAAACGAAAGGGTGAAAACCCGAGACTTCCTTTTCGATTAGACAGAACAGCTTTATTTCATCACCAGACGCCTTCTTGGGCATACGTCTTCTTCACCGCCAACCAGAATCCGCGTATCTAAGCGCCTCTTCAAGTAGAAGAGCTAAGGGCCTAGAATTATTTTGGGCTGAGTCGCACTCAGCCACAGACGCAACTTGTTGATGAGAAACCAGTGGTTGATTTTGCGGCCACTTCAGCCTCCATCTGCAAATTAGCATGGTGAAACCTAGCCGCGACAGCGATACGAACCATAGGGACAGTTAAATCACTTCACTAAGTAGCAGTAATTTTGAAGCTTCCCGCTGAAGACTTTCTTGCAGATTTTTTAAGATCAATATGCTTTCAACTGGGTCACACACACAAAAGCATGCCCTTCTATAGCACTATTTACTTTTTAATACTAACATTTCAGCAGTCACGCTACGACTTCATTATTATTATTATTATTATTATTATTATTATTATTGAAACCAGACCCCCGACCCATTACTCAGAAGTGCCAAGGTAATAGTTCGACATTTTCAACGTTTGCCAGATGTTTTAATGCACGTTTTAAAGTAATGAACGGAATTAATTCCTTCGGTTATTGATAGAAGAACATTATAATAAAAGAAAATTTCTATGCGTTTGTGTTCTACAGGATTAATTTTCTGAGTAACCGGATTTCCGCGATGGCTTTGCAAGCCGAAAACCGGTTAACTCAAACTAATCCAGTAGAGCGTAGAGAATTAATTGTAATTCTTGTTTAATTTCGTAGCTAACGAATTTCCTATTCATTATATTAGAGGGTCCACGATTTGTTTATGTCAGATTACAGGACCAATTTCTATAATATAAATATAACGCTAGCAGCAGCATTCGTTTTATCACCTATCCAAACGTTTGCCACTGATGTACCCTTCATTTCTCTGTCCTCTCTCCATATGTGTTCTTGATGCTATGATTAGTACAGATGAATATGATATTTTATAATCTACATTCTGGAGTAGTATCTGTTTAAATTTCTGATATAGGAGCCATCTTTAACCTGAAATTATCATGGTGTCGGTCTTGACATGAATAAGTCATTTGAGGGGTTTTCGTGTAAATTTCAAGTGTTCGATCACTGTTTAACATCGAATATTGAAAACGTGGAATATTGTAAGCTAAAAACGAGCAGTATCATTATCGCACTGCACAATTCTCTGCGTTATGGAAACAGTGAGACCATGCAAGTTTGCTGCCTTTTTGTTACAACGTGAAAACTTCGTAAACGTCCGTACTTTTGCCTGGTTAAGCCACTAGTAGAGAATAAAACTGTGATAATAAACAGGGTCCCCACCAGCCGTAGCCCTTCCTAAGTATTAAGAATGACTGGACTGGAATATCAGTTGAATAATTAATTCAATGGGAAACATACAAGGGGAGCATAAAATCACAGTTCTTAAAAACGAGAAAGGCAATTAAACATTAGTAAATGAGAGAATAGGACACAGGAGGTTAACTTGAACGAATCTGGTTTATTCATTGAAAGAACACATTAAAGTGGGTGGGGGGATATTCAGTTAGCATTCTAATATGGCACTTGAACAGTAAAGCACTAAGATAACACAATAAGTTAAAGGACTTCATGCTGTAACTTGGGTGAGGGTACAAGAGGATAAAATGTAGGAAACGTTCACTCATACAGTCACATGACACAACAGATTAAGACACAATTCACCACCACTAAATGCATGCACGAACCCGCAAAGAGATGTAACCCGTTTAGAATATGATTCTTGAGTTTCTCCCGGCGTATTTGATAATCAAAATATCCACGGGTGTACTGCCGGTCTACAGTGTCCAACGGGCACAATATTTCGGCGATCATACATGTCGCCATCATCAGGTGAACTGACGGACTGAGCTCCTGTGAACGTGCCGGCACGGAGATCCGTACACTATGGCTGCTCAGGTGGAACTGGGTTCGGTCGCGGCGGCGGCGGATTTAAATACCCTCCGCCCGCGGCGCGCTCACTCCGCCGTCCGCGCCCCGCGCCACGGTCGCGCGGTGGAACAGATTGCGACGGCGTCTGAGATGACGTCGGTGTGATGGCTCCGTCCGCCGTGGTCGTCACAACTATACATTTGCTCGATCGAGCAAATGTATAGTTCGAGCAAATGTATAGTTGTGACGACCACGGCGGACGGAGCCATCACACCGACGTCATCTCAGACGCCGTCGCAATCTGTTCCACCGCGCGACCGTGGCGCGGGGCGCGGACGGCGGAGTGAGCGCGCCGCGGGCGGAGGGTATTTAAATCCGCCGCCGCCGCGACCGAACCCAGTTCCACCTGAGCAGCCATAGTGTACGGATCTCCGTGCCGGCACGTTCACAGGAGCTCAGTCCGTCAGTTCACCTGATGATGGCGACATGTATGATCGCCGAAATATTGTGCCCGTTTAGAATAGTTTACAAAAGCAATATCCAAGCATAATGAGTCGCCTCCGACAACCGAGAGCTGACCTTTCCACGTGGTAGGTTACCATTCACATTTAACGAACTGATACGTTTCCAAGAAAATAGAAACACAAAGAATACCGGAAAGCTGACTAGACCACGACAAGATTAAATGAATGGGAGCCACACGTGAGAGAACTATCCTTGCAAACATGTATACTGAGAACGGTTTCACGGTACACGTGTCTCTCAACTGAACAAGGCAGCCATCACAAATTCGCCTAAAAGACTCAGATCTGAAAGTTCGAATGATCTACCGGTACAATTGAAATTTAAACCGAATCAAAAAACACGATTACATACATGCAGCTGACATGGCTGGTCGCTTAACGTACATGAAATTCTAACACGGGTATGGACCAGACACAGAAATTATACAGAAAAGAAAGGAAAATCAGAAAAATAAAAGCACATACGCATGTAGATTCAATCACACCGTATTCACACGCTATTGTTTTAATTACTGGTTCGTATTATTGGTGATTATTCCAAACCAGCAAGGGAAGTTTCGCTCACTCATAAACTTCGAAACAAGCATATTCCACTCTAAAAATCTAAAAAACGAGCTGAAAAATAAATATCGCGGTTCAGCTAACTTGAAGGAACTTAAATATTTTCGTTAATTTCTTTAGTGACTACAAAACCTGCTCAACACCTGATTCCAACTCAGCAAAGGGCTTACTTAATCCTACCACCATACTCACCTGTGACCAGACGATGGGTGCCGTTCTGACCAAAGATCCCAGCTACCTCGCATTACAGACGGAACTGACCAGAGCGGCCGTTTGCGTCACCAACGTAACAATAAGCAACCCCTGTGCATAAATGAGAGACCTCTCTCTTCACGTAAGAGGGACACTAGGTTGGTAATCCTGCACTCACAGCAGAGGACAAGTAACTTCGCTTCTGCTCCGAGCAGACGACAGTCCACGCAACTACTACTACCCAACAAACCCCGAAATATACGTAAAAACACTCATTCGTTGTCATTCAGACACACGTACACTAAAATACAGAAACTAAATGGTAGGCAGATGTTTGGATTCAGGTTTGACGAAAGATGTGGAGCATAATCAACAGAACTGCTGATACTGATACAGGCTGCTTGTATTCATGTCAGGCAGGCAAAAAATTTGTTTGCTGTCTAAAGCTCAGTCCTCCGGGGTAGTCGAAGATTTAAACCGCAAACCTGCAGGGTGAAATATTAGGTGATACAAAGTCGCAGGAGGCAACAGCCTTATGCGAAGGCTCTACTGAGACATTTCAAACTTCATTGTCAATAAAATCCCAAAGAGAGAAGCTTGGAGAGAATTGATGAAGTTTTGGACACAAACAAGTTACGGATGGCGGTGTTTAGGGGAATATTTTGAGGCCGGAGCTACGAATCATGTGATCATGATTGTTGACGTGTTTTAAGGCACTACTCATACGGAAAAACCAAGAGTTATTTTTGGATGGAGGTGCATGAGGGATGGTGAGCATGGTCAGTTTCCTGACGGCCGGCCGGTGCGGCCGTGCGGTTCTAGGCGATTCAGTCTGGAACCGCGTGACCACTACGGTCGCAGGTTCGAATCCTGCCTCAGGCGTGGATGTGTGTGATGTCCTCAGGTTAGTTAGGTTTAAGTAGTTCTAAGTTCTAGGGGACTGATGACCACAGATGTTAAGTCCCATAGTGCTCAGAGCCATTTGAACCATTTTCTGAGCTTGCTGACTGCTTTGACGCTGATCGCCACGGCGCTGCTCCCCTGAGGCAACCGCTTCGCCTCAGAGTCATGACAATCAACGTCTTTATTCATTTGCTGGCTCCATTAGTATCTTGCAACAAATAAATTTGCCATCTGCGCCTTCCTGTAATACCATGGAGGTAATTCCTTGACGTCTTAGCACATGTCCTATTCTTCTGTTCCTTCTTCTAGATCACATACTTACTTCTGCCCCAATTCTGTGAAGAACTACTTCTTATTAGCTCACGTACCTTTCAGCATCCTTCTGTGACACCACACTGCAAATGCTTCTATTGTGTTCGTTTATCGTTTTCCCACCAGTCCCTGACTCCCTTCCGTACAATGTTGTGCTCCAGACGTACATTCTCAAAACTTTCTTGCCCAGATTAAGACGTATCTACGACACCAGTAGCCATGGTTTTTTTTTTTTTTTTTTTTTTTTTTTTTTGTCAAGGAGCGTTCCATGCCTGTGCTAGTCTGTCCCTTCTGCTTCGTCCGTCATGTGTAACTCTGCGTCCAAGGCAGTAGAATTCCTTCATAATGAGGTCTCCAGTTTTAATGTTAAGTTTATCGCTGACCTCACTGATACTATCTCTGCGATTTATATACTAATTTTCGTTCTAGACTCCCCGTACCGAATACTATGTTATACATGACATTTTGATTGAATTACGACGAAATCCGCATAACCTTATCAGTGTGGGCTTTATGGGAAGGACAGCTTCCATTACTGTGAGAAATCACCTGATTTCTGATTTTCCATTACATTAATTTTATTAGGTGGTAAACTTTGCTCATTAAAAAAATAAAAGTAAGGCTTTTGTTTAGCTAAATGAGAACAGTTGTGCCACGGATTAAAAGAGATGGGACAGTAGATGTAGTAAGAAAACCGTGGGAAGCAACTAGTAACAGTATAGACAGTAGGTCCAAGAAGAAGATCATCGCTCAGATTGCTGCAGAACGTTGTGCGTGTCAGAAATCCTTGAAAACGACGGCAATGTATACGTCTGCCCGCCTTTTAAGTATGCCTGGCGCCAGCGGCAAGAATTCCCTGAGGCTATTCTCTGTAAGCATGGTCTCCCACCGCCTGTATAAATTGAAGTTCATGAGTATTCTTTCGCTAAAGTATAGCACCCTCCTCGCGCTTTTCTCCCCCTCCTTCAAGTCTCTCTAAGTGGTAACGAACGGCTACAGTGCTAACATAGTGTTCGTTCGTGTTGACAGAGCTCAGACAGATTCCTGCGTACGCTGCAACACCCTCTGTAGATATCAGAGAATTACTGTTATAACATTTATCCTACAAATGTTGTGTACTACGATTATTGTTGGATAACCTTGAAATAGATTCCCATTTAAATTTTACCCAAGCAATTTATATCCTATCCTACAAAGCATCTTTTGATACCTCGAAATCTCATTTACACGATGTTTTTTACGTCTTCTAGCCGAAAAGGACGAAACCTGTTCATTTAGACATTTTGTGTTCAGTTGAACGAAAAATGTAAATCGGACTTTATTCACTTTACCCAATGTTTCACCCGTTGATCGACAAAGTTTCTTAAGTTACCCTAAGTTGTGCCACACAGAAGATGTGATTTTTATGTCAACTCCAAATTTCACCTTCCCTTTCATGCGACAAGACAAATTCACAGAAGGGTAAATTCTGAGTGTGAAGCATGGCTGTCTATTGGGGCATAAGTTACAGCGTGAAGGCTTTAGCACTGAGCCAGGCGTTATTACGATACCAGCTTTAACACATATATTTTCCATGCCCAAATTGTAGATCACAGTAGTTCAACTGTTAGGCTCATGGGGTATGTGAATGTGTATGTTATGTCGTCGCTTATGGGCTTTGTGGCTGCGAGAATGTAAATTTGGTTTAACTGCGAGTATGTAAATTGTAGGTAACATAAGAACTGAATCTGATGCAACACTATTGATTTGAAATTTGCCCTGGTAATAAACCAGAAATTGATAGGTTTGAAACTAATAGCCCTATGCTTAATGAATGCTGTCCCACAAATAATCAATTTTCTTATCTTTATCTGCACAATGGTAACGCTCTTTGTACCGCTCTCTGTTAGTACTTTAAATAGTAATAACAGCTATTGTGCAAGGCTATTTCTTAGCAAACTTTTTAATTAAATCGAATACGACTGAGAGAATAACTTCTTGAAAAAATAGTAAATCAAAAATGATGGATCTGAGAACTGGTATTGACTTGGCGTAAGTAACAATATGGCATTAACTTTAAGACTTGTGTTTTGACTCAGAAAATTGATAATGCTCACAATTAACACACTCAATAAACTGATAATACATTAACAATTAGCTTTACAATATGATTGGATGTGAGTGCTACACATCGTCTCAGTCATCACTTATGAATAAGCGCTTTGCACGAGTAACAAAACAACTTTCTTTAATTATTTCCGCCGACCGGGGTGGCCGAGCGCTTCTAGGCGCTACAGTCTGGAACCGTGTGACCGCTAGGGTTGCAGGTTCGAATCCTGCCTCGGGTATGGATGTGTGTGATGTCCTTAGGTTAGTTATGTTTAAGTAGTTCTAAGTTCTAGGGGACTGATGACGTCAGAAGTTATGTCCCATAGAGTCATTTCAACCATTTTTTAAAATTATTTCCAACTTCTGTTGAGATTCCTCTTACAGTTAGCAAACATCATAGTGTCTTGCAAACAAGAAATCATTACTGCCCGTAGCGAATAAGTATATATCCAGCACACATCAGATACAACACTTCTTTACACTTGAGAGTCCTCCATATGTACGCGCAAACAAAGTTGACACCGTACAGCCGCTCCCATCAGCCAGCGCGCTATGTGTCACCTTTGTTGTGCGTCTTTAATACATTACTCGATCTCAAGTTACTCTGACACCTTACCCATAACACCTTGAATCAGCGATTGCTGTTGAGCAGCGACGCTGCTAGGCAATCGGCACTACATTTTACCATCTCTGGTTCAATATAACATTTTCTTACAATAGTTGATTTAATTTACCCTGTGTCTAAACCGTTGAGTGTTCCACTGTCTCGGTTGTTGCGTGGTTTCTGAGTCTTAAGCAGGTGGTTTCCACCAGTGATTTCACTAACATGAAATAGATACTGATTCAATCGCACAGTTCCGTCATGAGCGCAACCGCACACGTGAAACCCCAGTTATAAAAATAAATAATCTAACCAAACAGTGCCTTCTTCGTAATTGATTATTGCTCAACGGACTGTGAGTAGACGGAAAGTTGTGGGAAACAGTCACTATTGACCCTGTGCCTGTAGGAAAGGAATGCTTATTTTTCTTGGGTAAGCCTGCGTTTATGTGAACAGTAGAAATAATGTTCTTCACAAAGTCATAAATTGTGGAAAAAAGTAAATGACACATGGAGAAAAATCAGGGCCATTGGGTGGCGACTCCTTCTTACGGCTAAACAGTGAACACAAATTTCCTATCACTGTAGTACAAGGTTCTCGTGAACCATGAACAAATTTTTTTGAACGTTTATTCACAGTGTATTATGTTAGATCTGTTGCTGTCACAAAGCTTTTGACCTCAGTGGATTGGATAGTGACTTGAAAATAGGCTGTAACGTTATCGTAAACAAAGGTGAAAGAAGGGGAATCGGGTATAGTTGAATTAGGTGACTCTTAGGGCATTACATATTGAAAGAGACATTTGAAGCAGTGGGGGAGAGTTACTGCTTGGACAGCAAAATAATTGACAATGGTAAAAATAAAGTGGATATAAAACGCGGACTGGCAATGACATTAAAGTTTGCTGAAAAATGAGGAACGAGTCGACATGTAAGTTTAAGAAGTAGGGAGCTTTTTCTGAGGATATTTGTGTTGATTGTAGCCTTCGACGAATGTGAAACGTAGACGATAAACATTTCAGACAAGAACAAAATAGAAGCTCTCAAAATGAGGTCCTAGAGAAGAATGCTGAGAGTTAGATTGAAAGACTGAATAAATAATAACTCAAATGAGAAAGAAAAGAAGTATATGGAACTAAAAGAGGAAAGAAGGGATAGACTGGTAGGAGACATCATGAGGCATCAAGAAGAAGGTAATTTGCTACTTCAGGGAATTTTGGAGGGTCAAAATTATAAAGGGATGCGAAGCGTTGACTACAGTAAGTTGTTTCAAGTGGATGTTGGTTGCAGAAAGTATGCTGAAATGAAGAGACTTGTATAGGGTAAACGAAAGCGGAGAGATACCACAACACAGAAAAATTTTTATTGATTTTCGTGTACCTAGACTCTGATGGTATATTCAAAAACTGCAGTTATCATATTCGCATTCATAATTTACTTTCACGTCAGATTCTTACAACAATTTCTCTCTGCAATAACTCTTAAGATAATTTTTCCAGGCGTTCTTATACAATGCTGACATGAAAATTTCTTTACCTGACCGAGTCTTACAAAACAAATATGAAATATAAACATGCTGAAAAATAATAACGTTCGAAATGATCCAACATTAGTACAGAATACACACAACTCGCTTCTTCTTCTTCTTCTTCTTCTCCTTCTTCTTTATCGTCACCTTGTCCCACGTCACGTAGGGTCGGCGTTTCTCTTTTGGATCCTTCTCCTCCATAGTACTCTATCCACTGCCTCTTCCTTCTTTCAATCCTTTCTCACTTAGGTCGCTGGTTATCTTATCCTTCCACCTTATCTTCGGTCTTCCTCTCGTTCTCGCTCCTTCAGTCTTTATATCTTCAACTCTGTTTCCTATATACTCTTCCCCTTTTCTCTGTAAGTGTCCGTACTACCTTAGTCTGCTCTCTTGTATCTTTTTCCCCATGGGTACCATTTTCTCAGCTCCTCTAACAAATTCATTTCTAATCATGTCCTTCTTGTTACCCCACACATCCACGTCAGCATCCTCATTTCCGCCACTTCCATCTTCCTTTCCTGGAATACACAACTTGCTTATGCTACATTTATTAGATCAAACGATAAATTTTACATATTTGGCCAAATCAGCGGCTTGTAAACCTTCAGTACATAGATCTGCTACACACAGATTAATTTCAGCCAGGTTTTAATACATGTAAGAAGGCATTTGCGCCATTCGTACCATATTCTCTGCAGTCACAGATTACTTTTATCGGTGTTATTGCCCTAGATCAGTTCATCGAATAGCTACACGTAGGTTTAAATGATTCAAATGGTTCTGAGCACTATGAGCTTAGAACTCCTTAAACCCAACTAACCTAAGGACATCACACACATCTATGCCCGAGGCAGGATTCGAACCTACGACCGTAGCGGGCGCGCGGTTCCAGACTGAAGCGCCTAGAACCGCCCGGCCACACTGACACGTACGTTCGATAACGTGTATTGTCCAGGTGTCCCACACGGAATGCAAAAAAAAACAGGTCTCCATATCTTTCTGTATCGAGTTATTTTGAACACTAAATCGTTCATCAAAGTTTTATCAATCCACGCATTTGTTTTCGTTTGATCATATTCTAAATAAAAGCAATTTTCATTTATTCTTCAGTCTCAGTTTCACATTTTTAGTTATATGACACGTTTCAATCACAATGGATCACTTTGAGACCTAAAACAAAATAAAACTAAACATGTACCGCCTAATATTTTACAATAGATAGAAAATAGTTCTATATAAATGTAGAATTTACTTAAGTAGTTGCGTAAGCAACACATCTTGTCTGTTCAGAACGTTGCATCAGAGTATTGTGTTTTGAATCTGCGGTAATTTTTTCAAATAGGTGTCTGGTAGCGGTAGGGAAGAGAGGGTGGGGAAAGGGGGAAGTGGAGCGAAGTTCGTAGGGAGAGATGAAACCAGGGAAGGGGAATGGTAGAGATAAATCAGAATCGTTTTACAGGGTGATTCAAAAAGAATACCACAACCTTAGGAATTTAAAACTCTGCAACGACAAAAGGCAGAGCTAAGCACTATCTGTCGGCGAATTAAGGGAGCTATAAAGTTTCATTTAGTTTTACATTTGTTCGCTTGAGGCGCTGTTGACTAGGCGTCAGCGTCAGTTGATGCTAAGATGGCGACCGCTCAACAGAAAGCTTTTTGTGTTATTGAGTACGGCAGAAGTGAATCGACGACAGTTGTTCAGCGTGCATTTCGAACGAAGTATGGTGTTAAACCTCCTGATAGGTGGTGTATTAAACGTTGGTATAAACCTGAACGTCAACTACCCGAGGCGATGGATCGGCCGCCAGGGAGCCCGTGACAGAGCACTTCATCACTGGCCTCCAAGAAGCCCTGATCTTACCCCCTGCGATTTTTTCTTATGGGGGTATGTTAAGGATATGGTGTTTCGGCCACCTCTCCCAGCCACCATTGATGATTTGAAACGAGAAATAACAGCAGCTATCCAAACTGTTACGCCTGATATGCTACAGAGAGTGTGGAACGAGTTGGAGTATCGGGTTGATATTGCTCGAGTGTCTGGAGGGGGCCATATTGAACATCTCTGAACTTGTTTTTGAGTGAAAAAAACCTTTTTAAATACTCTTTGTAATGATGTATAACAGAAGCTTATATTATGTTTCTTTCATTAAATACACATTTTTAAAGTTGTGGTATTCTTTTTGAATCACCCTGTAAATATCGATACAGTTACTGATTCTCTCCAGCAGCGAATATGTCAGCTGTAGTGATTATGTAACTCGCTAAGACGTGATGAAAATGCGTATAAAATAATGTGGAATTTCTGAAAAAAAAAGCACTGTCCCATTGGGCAGCCGGCCGAAGTGGCCGTGCGGTTAAGGCGCTGCAGTCTGGAACCGCAAGACCGCTACGGTCGCAGGTTCGAATCCTGCCTCGGGCATGGATGTTTGTGATGTCCTTAGGTTAGTTAGGTTTAACTAGTTCTAAGTTCTAGGGGACTAATGACCTCAGCAGTTGAGTCCCATAGTGCTCAGAGCCATTTGAACCCATTGGGCATTCGCATTACGTGATTTAAAGAAACGACGCAAAACCCACATCTGGGTGGCCGAAGTAGAATTTGAGGTCCAGTGTTTTATCATTGCGCCACCTCGTTTGTTCCATTTCCGCACCCCACGAGACCACTCAGAGCCGCGGCGACAGCTGTCACGTGCACCGCTGTTACTTCCGCCCCCGCTTCCCTTTCCTGTTCCGTGGTGAAAGCTGCGCAGGAAGAAATATTGTTAGTTAGGTCTCCGTGTGAATTCAGACCTCTATAAATTCTCTCTCGTGGCCTTTACGCGACATATACGTAGGAGGATCTTATTCGTTTGATTCTTACAGTGAGGGATACTCTCGAAATTTTACTAGTAAAGGACACCCTGATGCACAATGTACCTCTTGTACCGACTGGCATTGGAATTGGAATAACTGTGACGCTTTTATGCGAACCTGTGACGAAATGCGCTGTACTTCATTGGATCGCCTGTATTTCTTCTCTCAGTTATCCCTAGTATTTCTTCTCTCAGTTATGCCTAGTACAGGTGCCAGACTAAGAAACAATACGCCTACTCAAGATGGAGCAAGAGTTTTGTAAGATAGCTCCTAATGGAGGCTGGACTACACTCTCAGAGGATTCTACTATCAGTAGTCTGACTGCCTGTGCCTATCTGATTTGAAGAAATTCATGGTTATGAACCATCGAGAGCTGTTGATGAATTAAACTTCCATATGCTACCTGCTCCATCAATATGTTCGTCATAAAAAAAATAATAAAAAATAAAAAACCTTGTTGGCATTAAAGATTTATTTAATTTTTATACCCTGCTTACTTTCATTACATAATGTCATGATCCTTTTTTGTGTGTGTGTTAACTCAGCAAGCCAAATTAACCCAGATAACCCTGACGTCCTTCTGGAAGGACGACGTAACTCACTGTTCAAATTATTTACTTTTGCGAATAACGCATTGTTGCAACGGACTGTGACGTATTGTTATATGAAGTAGGCAGAGTCAGTTGCGCGCTGCGACAGTCAGTTTGACGCTGTCGTTTATAGTGAGTGAGAAACTGTGTCTTGAAAATAGGGCCGATTTTACCATGGACGAACTGACTGACCTTGTCATCGATGGGTATGTATATTTTCTTTCATAATGCGTCAATAATTCTTAAACTTGTCATATAATATCTTAAAGAATTAACCTATATTATTTATGGGCTCATATTACGATTGAAAGTTTTCGTCAGTTGTAATTCAATAATGTTTTCAACCGTCCTTCCAGAAGGACGTCAGGGTAATGTGTTGTCATTTTGTATTCACAGAAAACGATGTACACTTATGGAACTTTTGGACATGTTAGAATCAAAAGATGAGGAAATACCTAATACTGGTGTGAATGTAACATTACACCCTCCTCTAAATTCAACTGATGACGTAACAGATGAAGATTCGGGTGCTGAAGAAAAGCCAAGTGTAGATAAATTACCAGCAAGTCAGCTCAATGCTACTGCGCTACATGACCTAGAAGAGAGGGGCGTGGAAGCAACAGGAACAATAAGAGGAAACAGAGTTAAGAATTGTACTCTATCATTTGTAGATAAAGTGATAAAAGAAAATAGAGGATCATATGAAATTTGTTCTGACTCAGCATCAGGGATTTCCATTGTACGTTGGAATGACAACAATGTTGTTACTGTAGCCACCAACTTTGACAGAGTGCAACCACTACGCTCTGTAGCAAGATTTTCCAGGGAACAAAAGAAAAGGATTAGCGTGCCTCAACCTAACTTGGGAGGCATAGATCGAACTGACCAAAATCAATCCCTCTATAAGAGGGAAAAAGTGGTATTTCCCGATCACTGCACATTTTATAGACATTGCAGAGCAAAATGCCTGGGATCTTTACAACCACAACGAATAACCCATAGATCATCTGACATTTCGTCGTCGAATTGTCACTGCAATTCTTGAAAGTAACAAAAGAGTCACTACCAGCAGAGGATGTCTTAGTAAGAGGGCAAATCAAGATTCTAGATTTGATGGAAGAGAACATTATGTTGCTGAATTACCAACGGACGAGATAACAAAAAAGAAGAAGCAGCTGAAATGTCGAAGTTGCCACAAAAAAACTACTACTATGTGTGTAAGATGTGACGAAGCACTTCATGTTTGTTGCTTTTTGTCTTATCATACTAGTGCATAAAATATGTGTATAGGTTATTTTCTTTGTTTTTTGTATTTATTAGCTGTGTTAGCCCATAATTCAAATTTATTTATGTTTATTTGAAAGTATAAAAACCAAAACAAGTTAATTGTGCAATGTCATATACTTTAAAAACATGTTCCCTTATTGTCTTGACGTCCTTCTGGAAGGACGCCCATTTTTGGAAATACTAAATAAAAATAAATACTCAGAATTGTTTTTACTTTCTTCCTTACAACCTTGTGAATGAATGTAGATAAGATATAAATCAATTTTTGAAAAACAAATAATTCAGGACTATCTGGGTTAAAGTTTCCTGCATCCAACAATATGTGATACTAACTACCCATGGTGTGAACCCTAGGACGTCTTGCAAGGAAATGGCGTTGGCCTACTAACTACTGCTCTCCAATACAAGTAAACTTCAATTAAATTTATCATTAATAATTCATCTCAACTTCAGTCCAGCAGCTTAGTTCATGGACTCAATACTAGACACAGTAATTATCTTTCTAAAGACTTGCTGCATAAACGATGTCCAGAAAGGTGTCAATTATTCAGTAACAAACACTTCCAGTAAATAGCCAGCAGCCGTAATCAAATAAGCTACACTTAACGTTTCATCTTAAGAGGAGCCTAAAGGATTTATTAGAGATAAAGCTTTTTTTGTACATTCACGAATTAATGAAAACAACTGTTGCAAATGTGACTGACAATATCAAATATCGTGACTGTTATATAAAATCTGAGTTCCGCACATAGTAACGCAGTCAGGTATGAGGGCCATTTCATTTAGGATCTGTAAAAGATACATCAACGTATTTGTTTTCTATTTATATATTATGTTTTCCGTTTTATAATGTGCTTTAGCGTAGAACATCGTTTATACAGCAAGTCGGGAAAAAATAAAATGGCACAGACTCTCACACTACTTTTGTTTTCACGTAACTAAAACATTGTACATTATTTTCCAATGAATTTTGACTAGGTATTGAAACAGATCACAGTATTTTTACAATATTGTCGTCATTGTCTGTAGACAAACAAATGGCTATAATATCGGCATCACTTTGAAACCAAAGTCTTGAATAACTTTTGGTGCAAATAACAATGATTTTATAACGCCGAGGTGGAAAATGTAATTGTCCTTCAAAATTTGCAACTTCTTCCTGGTTGCTCTTCCATTCTCACGCTTGAGGTTCCAACACCAAATCCAGCATCAATGTTTCTCAACAACTCTCCTTTATTCATCGTATGGAGTGCATATAGTATTTCGTTCACGGGTACTTCCGTTTTCTTTCTCTTTGATGTCATTTCACACTCGCAATGAAAGGAGATAACACAGTGCTATGCAACTCGATGTCAACTACAGCTCGTTGAGTTTAAAATTTAATGATTCTTGTTGTTGTTTGTAGCCACTACTACTTCCGGAGTATGAGATACTGGACACTTTACTACATCTACATCCATACTCCGCAAGCCACCTGAAGGTGTGTGGCGGAGGGTACCCTGAGTACCTCTATCGGTTTTCCCTTCTATTCCAGTCTCGTATTGTTCGTGGAAAGAAGGATTGTCGGTATGCTTCTGTGTGGGCTCTAATCTCTCTGATTTTATCCTCATCGTCTCTTCGCGAGATATACGTAGGAGGGAGCAATATACTGCTTGACTCTTCGGTGATGGTATGTTCTCGAAACTTTAACAAAAGCCCGTACCGAGCTACTGAGCGTCTCTCCTGCAGAGTCTTCCACTGGAGTTTATCTATCATCTCCATAATGCTTTCGCGATTACTAAATGATCCTGTAACGAAGCGCGCTGCTCTCATCCCACACTGCTGAGCAGTATTCAAGCAGTGGGCGAACAAGCTTACTGTAATCTACTTCCTTTGTTTTCGGATTGCATTTCCTTAGGATTCTTCCAATGAATCTCAGTCTGTCATCTGCTTTACCGACGATCAACTTTATATGATCATTCCATTTTAAATCACTCCTAATGCGTACTCCCAGATAATTTATTGAATTTGTTGCTGACCTGCTGACCTGCTATTTTGTAGCTAGATGATATGGGATCTATCTTTCTATGTACACGCAGCACATTACACTTGTCTACATTGAGATTGAATTGCCATTCCCTGCACCATGCGTCAATTCGCTGCAGATCCTCCTGCATTTCAGTACAATTTTCCATTGTTACAACCTCTCGATACACCACAGCATCATCTGCAAATAGCCTCAGTGAACTTCCGATGTCATCCACAAGGTCATTTATGTATATTGTGAACAGCAACGGTCCTATGACACTCCCCTGCGGCACACCTGAAATCACTCTTACTTCGGATGACTTCTCTCCATTGAGAATGACATGCTGCGTTCTGTTATCTAGGAACTCTTGAATCCAATCACACAATTGTCTAACATTCTGCGTGGTGTTTGTTTGTTCTATATCTTGTCTCCCTACCACTTTCGCGCAACAACGCTCTGAGCGTGTTTTTTAGGGAATTGGCTAGTTTGAACCTGGGACCTGTTGCTGGTAAGGAGACGCCAGACCACACATGACATGTAGAATCCAGAAGAGTTCAGTGAGGCTAGCGATGATATAACCAAATACTTAATGATTTCAGCGTCAGCTCCACTGCACTCCCTGTAAAAGAATCTTAATACTAACTAAATTTAGTGGAAGGGGTTCAAGGCTTTCCTATTTTTAGTTAGCTGCTAAAATAACGTCGAAAAAGCAGTTAAGTTTACCATTGGAAATTTTATTCTACTCACAAAACATTGTTTATAAATTGCACTATTGATAAAAGGAAATGTTTTAATACAGGATGGTAAAAACCAACTGCGTTCAACAAAAATGTGAACGAATATTCCCTGAATGGGTTTCCAAGTTCTACAATGGATCGAAGGATGACCTATGCCATACCACATCTATAATCTATGTTTAAATTAAGTTTCACAAAAGAGAAAACTATCAAAATGGTCTACAGTGACCCTCAATTATCTTTAATTACTTATCTAACTTGTCGTAAAATACAGTGGCTGATGTGGCTTCTCAATAACTATATAACAGAAAAATCATCGCGTTTCAGATTTTTACTTCAAGTGGCAAATGTGAACACCATGAGCTTTAATTGACGATCGACACTGGTATTACGTAAAAAGGGGGTGTAACAGATGAGACTTCTGCAGTTCTAAGTGAAGCATTATGCGCTGTTATGCGTCATCGCGTGCGTTCATTACCTTGTCAGTGTTTGTCAGGAGGCGGCGGGCAGCACAGCTCCGCTCACCTCGCCGTCTCAGAAGCAACTCTCTCCTAACTTCTCCTTACTACAATTTACCGAAGTTGGTTTAAAAAAAACTATCTGGCTGTGTTTTCATCTGACCAAACAGGGTCTCAATGTTAACCTTAAGCTCCGCCTACAAAAATTCTGTCTATCCAATGAGAAACGTTATACTTTTCGTGGTGGGGCAATGTTTTTAAAGTTTGCAACGTAACAGAGACGCGAAAAAGTCTCACGCTAAAACATGCGGCTGGGTGGCCCTTTTTGTGTTATCGTAAGATCTATACTGTTTTTCTGGAGGGCTCTAGATTTTAACATGGGCTGGGGTGTGGTCCTGACGTAACAGAGACGCGAAAAAGTCTCACGCCAAAACTTGCGGGTGGTGTGGTCCTAGCGGTTAGCTGGCGACGTGGGTGTCCGTCCGTCCCTTATCATAGGGCCTTCCTGCTTAACACGGTTCTGCTCTCGGCTTCTGTTCTCGTTTCTCCCCTCGGAACTGCGTCTGTCTCACGGTGGAAAGGTATGACATGCATTTAGGCATTCTTGTGTTAGTCTGTGGTATTCCATTTGCTCACTCGTTACTCGTGTTACTTTGGTTAATTTAATGTCACGATTTATTCGGAGCTATGTGACATACTACTGGATTTGCTTATCATGTCAGGGTTTTCATGGAAGGTGTTGGATTTGCCTGACACCTTACAATTGGTCTGATAGTCCATATGCTCTTACTTTGTTCATTAAACGACTGTGGGGAACTGTATCGAACGCCTTGCGGAAGTCAAGAAACACGGCATCTACCTGTGAAATACGAACAAAAACAAGAACTGAGTACGAAATGGAGATCCAAGACGTTGAACTGTATATCCTTCAGTAGCTACTCACTACTGATCTTTGGAACAAATAGTAAATCTAATGCAATCAGAAATATGACTTCCTTCGGCCCAGAGAAGTGTCTGTTATAAAGGAGTACCATTTCCAATAGGCCGGCCGCAGTGGCCGAGCGGTTCTAGGCGCTTCAGTCCGGAACCGTGCGTCTGCTACGGTCGCAGGTTCGAATCCTGCCTTGGGCATGGATGTGTGTGATGTCCTTAGGTTGGTTAGGTTTAAGTAGTTCTAAGTTCTAGGGGACTGATGCCCTCAGATGTTAAGTCGCATAGGGCTCAGAACCACTTCAACAATTTTCAATAACTTTCCAGCGGGCATAAAAGCTTTGGCTACTAATAACGTCCAGTTTTAAGAGGAGCCTGCCCCTTTAACTCAGTGGTCAGCGCGTCTGACCCATGCAGGCGGCCTGGGTTCTATTCTCGGCCGGGTTGGAGGTTTTCTCTGCTCAGATACTGGGCGTTTTGTTATCCTCATCAGCATTTCATCAGTAATGACACGCAAACCGTCCAATATGGCGTCAGCTGAAAACACTTGCAACTCGGCGGCCGAACTTCCCAGGTGGGGACTTTCGGCCATCAATACCATAGGATCACTTCACCATTTTTTAAAGAGGAGTCTAAGACATTTATTGTATGCGAACTGTTACAACTACAGTGACGAATATTTTAACAGAACCACTTGACTTACGTATTGTTAATAATATCAAATACGGTAAATGTAAAAAATTGACCTCCGCACACCTTCAGTGCAGTGATTTGATAAGTTTAAATAAGTATTGCAAGCTGATTTCCTGGTTGATGATGTGTGGCTGCAAGTGCCTATGAATTATCATATGCATCTCGGCGTATTATACCTGTGTTGTGACCAGTCCATTGATGTCGGGGACTACTAGCACTGAATACGACAACAGGCCCGATCCGGTATACGTTGAATGCCCGCCATTTTTCGGCAAGAATGGTAGACTCTGATGTCATATGCTTCGCACGAGCCTATCAAATGGCATATTACAGCACGACAGTGTGAGACCACACACTACTGACGACATTACAAACTACTTCACTGGCATGCCTAGACCCCTGATGCGTCACCCATAGAGCCTATCTGAGATGCGATACTGAAGAAGTATACTTTCGCAACAGCGTGGGCTAGCATTCATCATGAACTGACACAGCACGCGTTTCAGGTTTCGCAGGTAAGTTACATTCAGAGACCGCTGGCTACCGTGCCACAATTAATACAAGAACTTGCCTGTCAGACACTCGCAATCATGGACTTCAGTTCAGAATGGAAAATTTAATCATTTAATGCCATTTATGTAATGAACACCTCCTCAGGGACTGATGAACATCAGACTGTTTCGTCACGGTATAACTCGTCATATTTCCGTGTGTTTGTTCCACAAGGTTGTCTACGGACACGTTGGCGTCGCCACAGTCGGAAGCGCCGCCCATTGCTGAACACCACTGAATCCTACTCAGTGTACCAACTACTCGGCTCTGCACTACGCAAGTCTCTCTGAACTGTAGTATGGTGCCAGTGAAAAATTACGTACAGCAACTCGAGATCTGAAACCATAGTTCAGTAACCTGTTAAAAACTGTTCGTGATAAGACTCTACCTGTAACAACCGCCCAAATTTCCGCTGTAATCAGAATTAGCCGATAAATTGTACGTCCTTCTTGTGCTGTAGTTCTTATTGAAGAGTGCCTCCTCTTCTCGCCACAGCGTTGTCCTATCTCGCCACGACTAATTCTAAAGTCATTACACCACTGCAACCTGTAGTTACAATGGTCCCACGTCCCTCATGACTATGAACTGACTATTACCAAACTCCAAAAGATAACAATAAGCTGCTTGTGCATGTCTGGTTGTAACACTTTTTCTATGTCTGCATCACTACTCTGTAATTCGCATGCAAGTTCTTGATTCACAGAACCGCTTTCAGACCATATCTAGAACGTCACCTAACTCTTTCCGTACGATCTATGATTCATCCTATTACGATGTTCGTTGGCGGATATCAACAAAGGAGGAGGAGAAAGACGGTGATTTATATTTTGTGAAAGGATCTCGTCGCAATGAAAACCCCATTTTTTAATTATCGCCAGGCCCAACTCGCGCATCACATCCGTGACACTTCCCTATTCCGCGATAGGATGAAACAAGCTGCTTTTCTCTGAGATTTTTCGATGTCTTCCCTGAATTCTATCTGGTAAGGATCCAGTACCGCGCACCAGTACTCTAGCTAGTCTCTTTAGTCGACCTTGTGCATCTTCTAAGTGTTCTGCCAATAAATGCAATATTTGGTTCGCCTTCCCCACACCATTTCCATTGTGGTGGTTCCAATTTAAGTTGTTCATACTTGTAATTCCTACGTATTTGGTTGAATCGACAATCTTTTAAATCTGTACTGTTTATTCTTTTTAGTACTCACGTGGATGACTTGAAATTTATTGTTCAGATTCAATTGCTGATTTTAACACTATGGAGATGCCTTGTCTGAATCACTTTGTCATTCGTGTTGTTGTCTAGTGACTTTAACGGATGGTAAACGGCAGTATGATCTGCAAACAACCTGTTCAAATTGTCTCACAAATGGTATATGTATACTAGAAACAACAAAGGACTGCAGCACTTGCCTCCAGTACTTCCTTGTGGAACACCAGACGTCACCTGTGTTTCAGTCGATAACTTCCCGTCAGTTACTACGAACTGTGTCCTTTCTGACAGGAAATCATTATACCAGTCGCACAACTGAGACGATAGTCCGTAGCCACGCAACCTGATTAGAAATCGCTTCTGAGAAACGGCTTCAAAAGCGTTCTGGTAATCTAAAAACGTGGAATCCAGCTGACATCCTCTGTCATTATTTCGTATGAATAAAAAGCTGGTGTTATTCGACATGAACGATATTTTCTACTATGCGTGCTATGTGTCAGCAAAATAGATTTTCTACGAAGACAGTATGCGTTCTGAAATCAATAACTCGTTTTCTCCGAAAACAATACAGGTTACAAAATCTTGCCGAACAATGATGTGAGTTATATGTGTTTATAATTCAACGGTTACCTTCTGTTTTATTTCTCGTGTATTTGGTGTGGTGACCTGTACAACTTTCCGTTCGTTACGTATGATTCTTTCGTGGAGGGTGTGATCGCACGTGAGAATTAAATTTGGAGCCTTTAAATCAGTATAGTCTAAAAGGAACGTAACTGGTATACAAACTGCACCGGAAGATTTACCTTTACTGAACTGAGTTGCTTCGATACACCGATGGTGTCTCCTTTACATCAGTCAAGTTGGCAAGATTCGAATTTTGGAATATTTGCTACATCTTCTTGGTGAAGGAATTTTGGAAAACCGTTTTTAGAAACATAGATAACATTACCACTGCATCTCCACTTCCATCAGTATATTTACTAGCTGTTCTGCACTACCTGCAGAAAATATAAGGAGCGATCAAAAAGTTTACGTCTGAAGGCGTATATGCAACGCAGCCTGACTCCGATGTCGGTATATAAGCACCGATATGTAGGCAAGGAATCAGTATATCATTCGTGTCTTTCCGACGTGCATGCGGTAAATACGGAAACGTGAACTATAGCGACGTTGTTACCAAATGCTTCCAAACAGAACCAACGTGCTGCTGTCATTCCTTTAAAGCCATCGGCCTTGCCGCAGTGGTAACACCGGTTCCCGTCAGATCACAGAAGTTAAGCGCTGTCGGGCTGGGCTAGCACTTGGATGGGTGACCATCCGGTCTGCCGAGCGCTGTTGGCAAGCGGGGTGCACTCAGCCCTTGTGAGGCAAACTGAGGGGCTACTTGATTGAGAAGTAGCGGCTCTGGTCTCGGAAACTGACATACCGCCGGGAGAGCGGCGTGCTGATCTCAGGACCCTCCATATCCGCATCCAGTGACGCCTATGGGCTGAGGATGACACGGTGGCCGGTCGATACCGTGTGGCCTTCATGGCCTGTTCGGGAGGAGTGAATTTTTTTTTTATTTCCTTTATTGGCGAAGGACAAATGCCGGTGTACGGCGCAGCATGTCAGTCGAAAACCAGCGTTGTGCAATGGTGCGCGACAGGGGCTGTTGCTGCTTCAGGATAACGCACTTCCCCCTATATGAACTGTCGTAACACAGGAGTTATGCCGTTTGAAATAGGAGACACTCGAGCGCTCGCCCTATAATTCTGATCTCTCCCTGTGCGATCATCACGCCTTTGGTCCCTTAAAAATAGGCTTTAAAGGGTCGACGATTCCTGTCTGACGCGGACGTATGGCAGTCTTCTCGCAGTGGAATACGGTGTTTTACCGATCAGGTATCTTCGCACGGTGCGTCAGTTTTATGACTGTCTCAGTGTTCACGGCGATATTTCATGACTGGCATATCCATTCTGGACAGTGTGGCCTCCGAACGGAGACTTTGTGATCGCCCCCTCTAACTCCGCTTTGGTGGCGCTGTCGTCAATAGCATTACCATTGCGTTTCTACTTCTGTCAATATACACTCCTGGAAATGGAAAAAAGAACACATTGACACCGGTGTGTCAGACCCACCATACTTGCTCCGGACACTGCGAGAGGGCTGTACAAGCAATGATCACACGCACGGCACAGCGGACACACCAGGAACCGCGGTGTTGGCCGTCGAATGGCGCTAGCTGCGCAGCATTTGTGCACCGCCGCCGTCAGTGTCAGCCAGTTTGCCGTGGCATACGGAGCTCCATCGCAGTCTTTAACACTGGTAGCATGCCGCGACAGCGTGGACGTGAACCGTATGTGCAGTTGACGGACTTTGAGCGAGGCCGTATAGTGGGCATGCGGGAGGCCGGGTGGACGTACCGCCGAATTGCTCAACACGTGGGGTGTGAGGTCTCCACAGTACATCGATGTTGTCGCCAGTGGTCGGCGGAAGGTGCACGTGCCTGTCGACCTGGGACCGGACCGCAGCGACGCACGGATGCACGCCAAGACCGTAGGAAACTACGCAGTGCCGTAGGGGACCGCACCGCCACTTCCCAGCAAATTAGGGACACTGTTGCTCCTGGGGTATCGGCGAGGACCATTCGCAACCGTCTCCATGAAGCTGGGCTACGGTCCCGCACACCGTTAGGCCGTCTTCCGCTCACGCCCCAACATCGTGCAGCCCGCCTCCAGTGGTGTCGCGACAGGCGTGAATGGAGGGACGAATGGAGAGGTGTCGTCTTCAGCGATGAGAGTCGCTTCTGCCTTGGTGCCAATGATGGTCGTATGCGTGTTTGGTGCCGTGTAGGTGAGCGCCACAATCAGGACTGCATACGACCGAGGCACACAGGGCCAACACCTGGCATTATGGTGTGGGGAGCGATCTCCTACACTGGCCGTACACCACTGATGATCGTCGAGGGGACACTGAATAGTGCACGGTACATCCAAACCGTCATCGAACCCATCGTTCTACCATTCCTAGACCGGCAAGGGAACTTGCTGTTCCAACAGGACAATGCACGTCCGCATGTATCCCGTGCCACCCAACGTGCTCTAGAAGGTGTAAGTCAACTACCCTGGCCAGCAAGATCTCCGGATCTGTCCCCCATTGAGCATGTTTGGGACTGGATGAAGCGTCGTCTCACGCGGTCTGCACGTCCAGCACGAACGCTGGTCCAGCTGAGGCACCAGATGGAAATGGCATGGCAAGCCGTTCCACAGGACTACATCCAGCATCTCTACGATCGTCTCCATGGGAGAATAGCAGCCTGCATTGGTGCGAAAGGTGGATATACACTGTACTAGTGCCGACATTGTGCATGCTCTGTTGCCTGTGTCTATGTGCCTGTGGTTCTGTCAGTGTGATCATGTGATGTATCTGACCCCAGGAATGTGTCAATAAAGTTTCCCCTTCCTGGGACAATGAATTCACGGTGTTCTTATTTCAATTTCCAGGAGTGTATTTACGAGCTGTGGGGCAGCACAAGCACAAAATATTTTGCCTTTAGCGTGCTTAATTAACGTGGTCGTTCCACTTTTAATCCTTCCGTACACGTATCCGCTGGCGTTGGGACACATAGAAGGAAAAGGGGCGCTATGTGGAAACAAAGAACTGTGTATAACCATTATAAATAATGATAGTACTATTATGTTACTTGGTAAGCGTGATAGCGTTACGGAGATGTTTAGCAAACTCAAGTGGCAGACTCTGCAAGAGAGGCGCTCTGCGTCGCGGTGTAGCTTGCTGTCCAGGTTTCGAGAGGGTGTGTTTCTGGATGAGGTTGTTGTTGTTGTTGTTGTGGTCTTCAGTCCTGAGTGTGGTTTGATGCAGTTCTCCATGCCACTCTATCCTGTGCAAGCTTCTTCATCTCCCAGTACCTACTGCAACCTACATCCATCTGAATCTGCTTAGTGTATTTATTTCTTGGTCTCCCTCTACGATTTTTACCCTCCACGCTGCTCTCCAATGCTAAATTTATGATCCCTTGATGCCCCAGAACATGTCCTACCAACCTGTCCCTTCTTCTTGTCAAGTTGTGCCACAAACTCCTTCTCCCCAATTCTGTTCAATACCTCCTCATTAGTTATGTGATCTACCCATCTAATCTTCAGCATTCTTCTGTAGCACCACATTTCGAAAGCTTCTATTCTCTTCTTATCCAAACTATTTATCCTCCATGTTTCACTTCCATACGTGGCTACACTCCATATATATACTTTCAGAAACGACTTCCTGACACTTAAATCTATACTCGATGTTAACAAATTTCTCTTCTTCAGAAACGCTTTCCTTGCCATTGCCAGTCTACATTTTATATCCTCTCTACTTCGACCATCATCAGTTATTTTGCTCCGCAAATAGCAATACTCCTTTACTACTTTAAGTGTCTCATTTCCTAATCTAATTCCCTCAGCATCACCCGACTTAATTCGACTACATTACATTATCCTCGTTTTGCTTTTGTTGATGTTCATCTTATATCCTCCTTTCAAGACTGGATGAGGTATCGAATATATTGCTTCCCCGTTCTTATAATACCTCCCGGGGAGATCACGAATGTAAAAGTAGAGGGATTCGAGCGCGCACGGAGGCTTTCCGGCAGTTCTTCTTCCCGCGAACCGTACGCGACTGGAACAGGAAAAGGAGGTAATGACAGTTGCACGTAAAGTTCCCTCCGCCACGCACCGTTGAATGGCATGCGGAGTATAAATGTATATGATATTTCTTTTGTGAGATTCACACTTTCAACAGTAGATGTTACGTAACTTCTGTCGTCAGACACAGTGTATGAAATCAGCGGACTTTGAGTCCCACTCACAGCTGAAATCCCATCTCTCGGACAGTGTGAAGCTCCGGGAGGGTCGCCCTTTTCCCGGTCCTAATGTCGACGCCGGCAGTAAAGGACAGCTAAATGCAATACCGGGGCAGACGGGGAGCGCGGCTTCCTGGCGCTCTCATTGTGCATGCGCGGCGCGTGTCGCCATCCCTTATTCAGCGATGGTGCGCGCCCCGCCGCCCACAACGCCTTAATAATGGACGCCGGCGGCGGTGTGATTCAGGCGGGCATACCCGGCCGGGTATGGCCCTACCCTGATGCACCCTCCGCCCGCGGGAATTTACGGCTCCGCGGTGGCCACCGACAACGCCGCCATAGTTACGGACGGAATCCGCGTGAATGCAGATGCGGCCATTACCTCGGCCGGCTGGACGTCCGCGTGTGCCACTCTGCCAACTGCCGCCGCATCCCGTAGGCAGGCGTAACGGCGCTCCCCAGCGCATCCCGCACTCCAGCATCTTTCTAATTGACATTCGGCCAGCTATCACTAGTAGCCAACACCGCATTCCTTTAAAGCAGACGCTGTTCAGGGGGGCAAGGAGGAGGGGAATATCTGCCGCTACACCTTTATTTCACAATCCCTCTCACGTTTGTAACCGTGGTTACTTCCGTAAAACCCACTGAGGTGACAAAAGTTAAGGGGCAGAGGTATGTACAGTCGTGGACAAAACGAGCGACACCCCTCGCCTTTTCGTTATGCTGATCCGCACAGCTTTAAAGTCTGCTACACGGCATAGTATGTAAGGCGACAAAGTGCTACCAACATACCATGCACAGGAATGAAATTGACAAAATATCCGAACTTTGCCAGACTGTTTTCAGACATGTATAAGACTACATTAATGCTGATTAGTGTATTAAGGTGCGGCTGGTCCCGGCGGAGGTTCGAGTCCTCCTTCAGGCATGGGAGTAGATGGGGAATGGGCATTCTGGACCAAATACCAAAATCAGCTATTTAAACCCTATTTTATGCTATTTTTAGACCATTTTACATCGAAATCAGCTATTGTTCATATTTTTAGCATGATAACACCAAAAAATTAGGGAAATGCAAAATGTCTCTTTTAGATAATACTATATACAATTATAGATGGTGTTGAATAATAAAAATATATACAATTATAGATGGTGTTGGTTAATCTAAATATATACATATATACAATGAATGATGATGAAACAATAATACACAATATATTTACATACATAAAACATAGACAACAAATAGTGGACAACAAATACTTACATTTTTTTCTATAATAAATGGACAACATATCAAAGAAGTGTACTAAATGCGATATGGTAAAAGATATATCTGAATATGGACTTAAATTAGGTAAACCAAGATCTATATGTAAGAAATGTATTAATCAAGATAGAAAACATAGATATCATCCAAAGAAAACCAGTAACATTCAAAATGAAACAGTTCAAAAATGTACTAAATATGAGATGATAAAAGATATATCAGAATATGGAATGAAATTAGGTAAACCAAGATCTATATGTAAGAAATGTATTAATCAAGATAGAAAAAATAGATATCATCCAAAGAAAACCAGTAACATTCAAAATAATGTAAAAAATGATGATAGTAGGTTAGTTCAACAATTCGAAAAAGCAGTTCAAATTGATATACCTGATAATATACATTATCCATCTGAATATTATGCATCTGAATATTGTCAAAATTGTTCACAATGGTGTAGTGATGGTACTAGATGTTACAATTGTTATCCTGATAAACCAAAGCTACATAACAACAAAATATATAGATTTAAATATTTTAATAAACATTTAATGAACTTACGTGTAACTATAGAAAATGGTGCAATAGTGGACATGTTTACTGGTAATGAAAAGGATCGTATTATAGAATTATTTGAGATGTTTAATTACTATTACAAAGGTAAGTCATTACCATACAAATATATAATTGCAAAAATCGCTGAACTATTAAATATTGAACACCAAATAAAAATACAAAACACAAAACGTAATATTAGTATATGGGAACAATTTTTAAATGAGAAAAAGAAACATGAAGAAAATGAGAATAAGAAACAAGAAGATGAAGATGAAGATACTGATATATGGGATTAAAAGTTCTCTGTCAGTATTCTGTGTTGTGCATCATAAGTGAGATTTTTCTTTCCATACATGACTATGTAGGCTAGTGTATTATCAGGTATTTTATCCTTAAAAGTAGCACATAACTTCATAGTTGTTTTTTGTGTAACTACTGTATTTTTTCTATGTGCAATATTAATTACATAAATAGGATAATTTGTTATATAATTATATGGACTAATATCAACATTTCCAAAATCCATTTTGTTTTAGCCTTTTAAAATCACGAAATGAATCATAAGCTTTCAAATAATCGTATGGTGGATCTAAATTCCACATTTCTTGAGGAAATAATTCATTTCTTCCATTTTTCAGATATAGGTTTTGTAACATAACATGATCGTATAATGATGAATCAAGCAATTGATTATTTTTACGATTAGTTTGAAATACAACAAATATAAAGTAAGGCATATCAAATTCCATTGAGTTATAATAATTTGTGATGTCTAATTCGAATTTTTCCTTACCATTTAATCCAGCTACTTCTACAATTAGCAATACATAGAATGATATCAGAATTTTTGGATTTTTCAGTATATTTTCTCGTAGTTCAAGTTCATAATTAGGTTCAAATTTAACAACGGGTACACGAATTTCCATATTCTCAACTATGATTTTACCTTCATTTGGAAGTGTATCTTTAATTTCAACTCCAGCATTATTATAATCAGCCCATCTCAAAATACAATCATTTGCACTTGATGACCATGTGAAACATACAGTAAGATCACCTTCAAACATCATTTCTTCGTAATCATTAAAAAATCCACCTAACATTTCCAATGGATACAATACATCATTTTTCTTCTTTCTTAATTTTCCATTGTTAACTATATGTCCTTCCATACTTATTTTATCAGTAACACATGATGTTAAATGTAACAGAACTGATGATGAAATAAATGGATGTTCAATTCTAGATAAAGCATGATTGCCCTTTCTTATGGTTATAAAGTCAAATAGTTTTGCTACATAGTTATCAATTAGCATCTTATTGGATTTTCCATCATATGTTGGATAATCAGTTCCATCATTTTTAATAATACTAAAATTCATGTACAATTGAGCCATATTAGGATGCAACCATCCATCACCAACATGTATATTAATTTCTATATCCTTATTGGGAATATTTAGGTTATTTTTTGTTTTCTCATTCAATGGAAATGATTGAAATTGATAGCTTTCAATCTTCTTCATTTATTAAGAAGAAAAATGTGTCATTTCCTCTCCAATATAACTGTTATTTGTGCCCCATTGAAATCAATTAAATTATCATTGTCATCAGTTATAGTTACTTCTAAATCATATATTTTATCATGAATAGGAACAAATAATGGATGAGATGGTTCATATATTATTGGTGCACCAAATTCAACATTTGGTTTCAAAGAAGCAATAATATTAGTTTCTCTATGAAAATGATCATTATGCTTTATATACATACCATCAGCTAAATTAAAATTAATATTAATTAATTCAAATGGTATAATTTTAGGTACATCATTAGCAACAGTTCTTTGTTTTGGATTAATTGTTTGATTACTAAAACCTAACAGAGGTCCTATATTATCTTCTTTTTGTATATCCATATATATTTTTTTATCACTCTAAATAACAACCCTATTTAAAATTTCATCTGCTTTAATATTTATATTAGGGTTTTTTGTATGAATAATTTTTTCTATATTTTTTAAATTATATTGACCAATAGGAAATACAATTGTTTCACCATCACAATATAATTTATTATTTTTAGATGTTATATTAGGTGTTGAAAATGTTGTATAAAATCCAACTAATGCTATACTATTAAAGTTATCTCTAATAGGCACATTTAATCTTTTTTAAGTACTGATGAATTACCACTCGATTGAAATAATCTACTCATTTATTATTAATTAAATGAACAAAATTGATTGGGAACCAAAAATTAGAATACCAGAGAAAAAGGTAAAAAATAAGCATGGTAAACTGTTACCTAATTCAATTAGATGTGCAATTATAGGACCAAGTGGATGTGGTAAAACAACATTAATGATTGATAACTATTTATTAGCACCAGGCTGGTTAAATTGGGATAAAATAAACCATGTATATATTTATTCTAAAAGCTTAGATCAATCAAAATATCAACAACTAATTAAAAAATGTAATAAAATTGAAGATATAACAGGTGATTCATTAGCATCATTTATTAGTAGCAATTATGACATTGTACCATTAGATGATTGTGATGATAATTCAATTGTAATATTTGATGATTTTATACTAGAAAATCAACATATAGTAAGAGAATATTTTACTAGAGGTAGACATAAAGGAATTGATTGTTTTTATTTAGCTCAAACTTACTCAAAAATACGTAAACAGTTAGTCAGAGATAATCTGAATTTCTTAAATATATTTAGACAGGATGATACAAATCTACATCATGTTTATAATGAATTTTTTGGTGGTAATTTAAAATTTAATGAATTTAAAGAAATATGTAGTAAATGTTGGAATGATGAATTTGGTTTTATAACAATAGATGTAACAAGAAAATGTAATAATGGAAAATATAGAAATAAAATACAACATTTCATAAGAACATAAACGTAAACATAAACATAAACATAAATGATATCATAAACATTAATGTTAAACATAAACAAAACGTTAACATAAACGTTAAACGTCAACACGAACATCAACATAAACACATTTTCATTCTAAATAAATGTTTACGAAATATGATCCAGCTATAGTTAAACAAGCTAAACGTAATAGAAAAAAGTAGAAAAATTAAAAGAACAATTTAAAACATGGAAAAAACAACCAAGAACAGAATATGAAAAATATAAAAAAGAGGATCAACCTGTTATTGATGCTATAGAACAAGTAAAACAAGGGCTTGAAGGAATAGGTGATAATGTTTTGAAAGCTATTGAAGAAAATAGAGAGGTAGAAAAACAAATGATTCCATATCATATACCACAAATCACACAATATGATAACTACAGTGATTTAAATGAATCAGAAATTGATGATGTATTGAGTAAATATGAAGAAGAGAAAAAATTTCAAAAAAATTAATGTATGTGAAAGAATGTTAAAATATATCAATCATAGTGAGGATCCAGTTTTTGGATTAAGACCTGTAGGAATGTTTAAGTACATTGGTAAATTACCTGTAGAATTCAAAGGGGATAAACTAATCATTGGTGGACATGAATATGATGGTACAGATGGATTAATGAACCTTTTAACTAAAAAACATATTTCTATGGATGATTTGAATGATGAATTTTATCCTGTTGATCTATCAAATTATGCAGATATATTATACAATTCAGATGCATTATATTCTGATAAAAACCCAAATAAAATAAAATCAAGTAAAGGTGTTAAATACAATAATTTGATAAAAGAAATTGTTAATGTTTATTTCCCCCAAAAAAGAAAACAAACTATAGATTCATCAGATTATTCAGATGTGTCCCCAACAAAATCAGGTACAGGATTTATTAAAAAATATAGTGAAAAACCAGTTGAATATGTTTGGATGAATGATGTATGTGAATTAATTGATAGATTAGCAGTAATTCATGGTGAAGAAAAGGCTGGTAATAATAATTATTACAATGAAAAAGTAGGAATAACTAAAATGTTAACAAATAAATTTAATGACTTTATAATTAATGATCCAAAAGGTATTCCATATTTAATTAGGTTCTTGAATAATATACCACACACATTTTGGAAGAATGAAAAATATGGTAAAGGATTGATAAATACATTAATTAATAAATTACTATTTGAAATGCATCTACCTGGTTATAATTATTGTGGACCAGGTACAAAATTAGATGAAAGGTTATCTAGAGGTGATAAAGGTATAAATCCATTAGATGAAGCATGTAAACAGCATGATATTGCATATAGGGATAATAAAGATATAGAAAAAAGACATATAGCTGATAAAATATTACAAAATGTAGGAAAAGAGAGAATGTATAGTTCAGATGCATCATTAGGTGAAAAATTAGCTTCTACTGCTGTTAGAGGAATTATGTATGGAAAACGGAAATGGGACTTTATCTTGATGAGATAGATGGGATTTTTAATCTATATAAATGAATACATTTAGTATTGACTATACTTTACTACCTAGTGGAAAAATTAAACCAAAATCACTTAAAATTAAAGCCAATAATGATCAACTAAATAGTATTTATAATTTTTTAACTAATGCTCAAAAAAGAAAAAGAGATAAAAAAATTGGTGGTAATTTACTTATTACACTAGGTATTCCAGTTGTGAAAAAGATTATTAAATATCTAACAAAAAAGAAAGAAGGTAGTGGATTAACACAACATGAAGGTGGATTTTTACCGTTATTATTAGCTGCATTACCATATTTAGCATCAACTGGTACAATAGCCGGTGGTGCTGCAGCTGTTGCTAGTTCAGTTATGAATAAAAAGAAAAATGATGCTGAATTAGCTGAATTAAAGAGGCATAATATGGAAATGGAGAAAAAAGGTACAGGGTTAAAAAACGATGCAAAAAAGAATAAAAATGTATCCAAAAGCTTTAAGTAATTTTGATTTAGAAAATATAGCTAAAAAACTAATAATTAAACATTTTAAAGGTGTTTTTATGATAGATGAGTTATCTAATAAACCTAAAAATAATGAATGTAGAATAGTAAATTTAGACACATCTGATCATGTTGGTACATATTGGATATGTTATTATAAGAATAAAGATGGTAAATTGGTGTTTGATTCATTTGGTGGTAATATAACATATCAACTAGTTAAGTATTTAGGTGAAAATGTATTATACTATAATGCAATGAGAATACAAAATTATGATGAAGTAATATGTGGGCATTTATGTATATTTGTGTTAAAGCTATTATCAGATGGTTATAAATTCAGTGATATTTTGAATCTAATAAATGGACATTTTTGGAAACAAACTGCGGCCTAAAAATGAGCTAAATAATTGAAAAATTAACATAAATGAAATAGAAGAAAAAATTAATAATATAGTTAAACAATTTCAGAAAGAATTACATAAGATGTTTGGGGTTACAAAAAGTTATATTAGCTTTAAAGGAAAACGTTTAGTAAATATAAATGACCCAGTTAATGTCTATGATGCTGTTACAAAAGGATTCTTAGAAAAAGAATGTGTTACCAAACCTGAATACATGTCTATTTTAACACAATTTAATAACTATGTTACCAATACAAAATTTAATGAAAAAATTAATCAGATTCATCAAGATACCTACAACATTTTTAAGAATTTCTTCACAAAAAAGGAGATTGAAAAGGCTTTTTCAGATTATTTCTCAAAGTCAGATTTATCGCCATACATAAATAAAATAAATAATCTTGAAAATAAAATCTGTGATAAACAAACAATTGAATTTACTTTTCTGACTGGAAATGAACTAAAAATACATAACTTTGAATATGATTTCAGACTTAAAAGAATTGTTGTTGTTGGTATGAATATAAACAAAGATTTGAAATTTGATGACTTTGATATTATAGTAAGTGTAGCTGATAAACTATATGAAGTAAATAATGGTAATCAATCAATAATTGTACACAAATCAAATTTTCTAACTGTTACATTACATGATACAGTTAAAACTGTTCCAGTTGATGTGAAGTTAATTATATTTGGTGAATTAATAGATGAAGAAGAATTTTAAGCCTTATAAATGAATGATCACATATATTGTTTAAAGTGTAAAACATTTGCAGATACACATGACCTACATAGATCAATAACTAAAAATGGACGTAATAGAATTGAGGGTATATGTGTAATATGTAAAACCAAAAAGAGTAAATTTTTAAAAAAAATTTAATTGTAAGTAGAGAAAATATAATAAATGAATTACATAAACCAATGAGAAAAAATTACAATAGAAGAAAAGTAGAATCATTTGGAATAGATGATTTATGGCAGGCTGATTTAGTTGAAATGGATTCAGGTAATTTAAAAGGTATATCAAAAATAAATAAAGGATATAAATATATGTTAACTGTTATTGATGCATATTCTAAATATGCATGGGCTATTCCAATGAAGGATAAATCAGGCGAAAATGAAGCAAATGCATTTGATAATATATTTAAAATTAGATCACCAAAACATTTACAAACAGATAATGGAAAAGAATTTTATAATAAATATTTTAATAAACAAATGAAAATATATAATATTAATCACTATTCTACATTTACTGAAATTAAAGCATCAGTTGTAGAACGGTTTAATAGAACAACAAAAGAGAAAATGTGGAAACAATTTGATATTCAAGGTAACTATAAATGGGTTGATATATTACAAAAACTAGTAAACGACTATAATAGTACTAAACATAGTACAATAAAAATGAAACCAATAGATGTTAATGATAAAAATTATAAACCAAATGCTACTGTAATATATCCATATAAAGCTAAATATTCTACTGGTGATCAAGTTAGAATAAGTAAATTGAAAGGAATATTTGAAAAAGGTTATACTGCTAATTGGTCTACAGAATTATTTGAAATTGAAGATGTTATACATTCATATCCAATTACATACAAATTGAAAGATATTAAAGGAAATTTTTATGAATATGAACTACAGAAAACAAAATATCCAGATGTATATCTTATTGAAAAAGTGCTAAGGAAGAAAGGTGATAAAGTATTTGTAAAATGGTTAGGATTTGATGATTCACATAATAGTTGGGTAAACAAAGATAATGTTATTACGTGAATAATTTTTATATATATAAATGAAGAAGTTTGCACTTCTGTTTTTTCTATCTGTCTGTTATCCTGATTATGATGTATCTATATTCATTAATCAGTTAAATGACGAATCTTTGAATTATGTATATGATCTGAATGGTGAGGAAATATGTGTTGTTTATGAATATGTTAAGAAACAAACTGTTTATTTTTTAAATTTGTGTTTGAATGTAAATGTAACTGCTGGTTACACTTTAATAATTTTTATATAATAAATGAGGCTGATAGAAGTCATATCTAAACTTGAAGAATTCAACATTGATTTTTATTTACATAATAATCTTAGAATTGGTTATATTAAATATGAAAAAATGTTGTATACCACTTATAGAATCATTATTTATAATTATGATGAAAAGGTATTTCTAAATTTTAAAGAATCAATTACATCATCTGATTGGGAATTTTCTTCAACTATAGATAACCATATTATTGATTTATATTTTAGTGATAAGAATGAGAATATTAAGATCGAGTTTTTTAAGTCTATATAAATGAAAACAATAATATTCTTATTGTTGTTTAAAATTATATATGCCAATGATAAGAGTAAAACAATAAAGTATTTAAGTGATTATGGATATTTAGATATTACAAATGTTAATGATAATACTCATGTTAGTGATGATACATTTAGAGAAGCATTAATGTTATTTCAGTTAACATATAATCTTGAAATAAGCGGTGAATTAAGTGATGATACTTTAAATTTTATGAACATGCCTAGATGTGGTGTAAAAGATGAAATTGGTAGCTATAGAACTAGTTTGTATAAATGGAATAAGAAACATATCAAATGGTATTATAAAGGTGCTACTAAAAGAATATTACAATTAACTGATGCAGCATTTAAAATATGGCAAGATAAAATAGATATTCAGTTTAAACATGATAGCAATAATCATGATATCTTAATTACAAATAAAAGACGTAAACATAAATTTGAAATTGATAAAAGTATACATTGTTCAAAGGATTTAGATGGTAAAGGTAATGTTTTAGGTCATGCATTTTTTCCAGATATGAATAATAATCCTGTAGAAATACATATGGATGATGATGAAATATGGTATTTAGAGATGAATACTAATACACCAAAAGGACAAACAAATCTATTTGAAGTATTAATACATGAGATTGGTCATTCATTAGTCTACGACATTCAGATTATTATGGTTCAATAATGTATGCATATTATAATGGATCTCATTTAGAATTATCTCAAGATGATATTGATGCTATTCAAAGTTTATATGGTAAACAATCAACACAACCAACACAATTACCAATTAAACCAATTTCACCACTTATACAATCAGAACCTATATCATTATGTCAAACTAAACATATTGATCACATATTATTTATGAATGGGATTTTATATGTTTTTTATCAGAAATGGGTGTGGATAATTCAAAATACAATACCAAAATCACAACTAATAACTGATTGGTTAACATTTTTACCAAATGGTGTAAACCATATAGATGCTATATATCAGAGACCTAGTGGTGAACTTGTTATATTTTTCAATAATATGATATATATGATACATTTACATACATTAAAATTGATATCAGGATATCCAAAACCAATATCTAGTACAGGTTTACGCAATAATTTCATATTAAATGGTATAGTGAACACTTATTCTGGTAGAATATTTATTTTCTTTAATGACTTTTTCTATGCTGAAATATATGAATGTAATTTTAAATATAAAGTACGTGGTATTACAAGTAGAGAATATTCTGGATTACCAACTGGTATAAATTCAGTATTTAGGTACATTAATGGTATGTTGTACTTTTTTAGAGATGATGCCTTTTATGAATATAATGAATTCACCAAAAAAGTAGTAGAGTATGGTATATTTGATTTATCACTATTTGGTATAGATTGTATTAAATCATCTTCATTATGCCCAGAACTAATAATTGTACTAACAATACAATCCAACAATTAAAACAGTTTTCTTCTATATAAATGGAACTATTAACTAGACTTAATAGTGTTAATAAAAATACACCATTGGTGAAATTATGTGACATTGAAGTGGATAAAGCATATCATATTACAAATGTAGAAATCAAAAATACTAAATTAGGTTTTAAAACATTTATTGAACTTAATAATGAATTTAATATAATAATGAATTTAATATAATACTCCCAGATAAATATGCAAAAATGATTGGTTGGGATGATTGTACAACTATAATTGGTTGTAATATTGTATATAAAGGAATGATTGACAGATCAGATAAAAAGGTACATGTATTAGAATTTAGACAACAATAGAGTTTTTTAAGTATGATAAATGGATACAACTAAGAAATGTTGTAGATGTAAAGAAGATAAAAATATTAATGTATTTCATTTTGATAAATTTGTAAAAGATGGACATCGTAGAGTATGTAACCAGTGTGCATGTTATTATACTAAAAGATATTATGAAGCAAACAAAGATAAATTATTTGAAAAGGTAACATGTGAATGTGGTAGAATTGTAGCTAGATGTAAACTTAAACAGCATGAAAAATCATTAATTCTCAATGATCTTATAAAAGAAAAAGAATCTATAAATATCTATTAATTCTTTATTAAAATTATAATTAAAATTATATAACCATATGTTGTATAGAGTATAATATTCTGAATAATAATTATATAAGTAAATAGATATAGCTAGTTATCAAAATAAGGCTAATAAATATCAGTTATGTAATATAAAAAAACACAAAAGAGACACATATACAGACAACAATTAGTTTACTTTTTATCCCTAATAAATAGATATATCTGTATCTATTTGTAAAAATACAGTTACCAAATATTCTGAATAATAATTACATAAGTAAATAGACAACAAAAATAATAGTTTTCTTCCTTAATAAATAGAGCTATCATAATGGAGATGAAGATGAATGAACTTAGAGCAATAGCTAAAAGCATAAAGATTAAAGGTTACTCTAAAATGCGTAAAAGTCAATTAATGGATTTATTATTTCCACATCCTGTTGTTGATATAGAAGATAAAGATCCATCAACAATGAATATTAATGAACTTAAAACACTAGCTAAACACTTAAACCTTAATGGATATTCTAAATTATGTAAAAGTAATTTGTTAAAGTTGATTCATAATACTACACACATATTATTTCCATTTGCTACTGATATATTTGAACATCCTAATGAACGAAAAATTCATGTTTATCACTCAACTGAAAAAGCATTCCAAAATAGATTACAAACATACAATATTGAAAACAACTTAAAAATTAAAGATCCACAACACATTATGACATCAGCAAAACCTATTGTATGTCAGTTGATAAAAGATAATCTTAAAATATACACTGGATTAAAAGTTAATCTAATATTGTACTGTGAATTCAAATTGAATACTACTAATGAAATAAAAGAATTTAGATTCTCAACATACAACTATACAATCACAAATGAAAAAGATCTAAATAAATTTTATACAAAAGGTAAACAACAAATATTAACATACATGCAAAATTTTCAAGATAGAGGATCAGGCTGGATGTTAAATAGTGTAATTGGTTTACAATTAGGAATTAACAAATATATACCACTTAATGGTTCATCATATATTGAACTACCAAAAACAATAAAAGATAAAAAAGCATGTATAAATGTTAAGAATAATGATGAAAAATGTTTCTTGTGGTCTATAGCATCAGCATTAAATCCAGCTGATAAACATGTTGATAGAACTAGTAACTATGTAGAACGTATAAAACAATTAGAAAATAAAATTGGTCAAATAGAATATCCAGTTGAAATTGATAATATACCTACATCTACATCTACATCTATACTCCGCGAGCCACCTTACGGTGTGTGGCGGAGGGTACTTATTGTACCACTATCTGATCCCCCCTTCCCTGTTCCATTCACGAATTGTGCGTGGGAAGAACGACTGCTTGTAAGTCTCCGTATTTGCTCTAATTTCTCGGATCTTTTCGTTGTGATCATTACGCGAGATATATGTGGGCGGTAGTAATATGTTGCCCATCTCTTCCCAGAATGTGCTCTCTCGTAATTTCGATAATAAACCTCTCCGTATTGCGTAACGCCTTTCTTGAAGTGTCCGCCACTGGAGCTTGTTCAGCATCTCCGTAACGCTCTTGCGCTGACTAAATGTCCCCATGACGAATCGCGCTGCTTTTCGCTGGATCATGTCTATCTCTTCTATTAATCCAACCTGGTAAGGGTCCCATACTGATGAGCAATACTCAAGAATCGGACGAACAAGCGTTTTGTAAGCTACTTCTTTCGTCGATGAGTCACATTTTCTTAGAATTCTTCCTATGAATCTTAACCTGGCGCCTGCTTTTCCCGCTATTTGTTTTATGTGATCATTCCACTTCAGATCGCTCCGGATAGTAACTCCTAAGTATTTTACGGTCGTTACCGCTTCCAATGATTTACCACCTACGGCATAATCGTACTGGAATGGATTTCTGCCCCTATGTATGCGCATTATATTACATTTATCTACGTTTAGGGAAAGCTGCCAGCTGTCGCACCATTCATTAATCCTCTGCAGGTCTTCCTGGAGTACGTACGAGTCTTCTTATGTTGCTACTTTCTTGTAGACAACCGTGTCATCTGCAAATAGCCTCACGGAGCTACCGATGTTGTCAACTAAGTCATTTATGTATATTGTAAACAATAAAGGTCCTATCACGCTTCCTTGCGGTACTCCCGAAATTACCTCTACATCTGCAGATTTTGAACCGTTAAGAATGACATGTTGTGTTCTTTCTTCTAGGAAATCCTGAATCCAATCACAAACCTGGTCCGATATTCCGTAAGCTCGTATTTTTTTCACTAAACGTAAGTGCGGAACCTAAATATGAATGTAAACTTAATATATCGATTAATGTGTATGCTTATGACGAAAAATATGAAATATATCCATTAAAGGTTACAAAATGTGAAAAAGAAGTACACATTGATTTATTATACATGAAAAACAGTAATAAATCACATTATTGTTGGATTAAAGATTTATCTCGTTTAGTAAGAAATCAGAAAACATCACATCATGGTAAAATTCATTTATGTAAAATGTGCTTACACCACTTCAATTCAGAAAGTAAACTAAGTGCACATAAAGATGATTGTTCTAAAAATGAATCAGTTAAAATTAGAATACCAAATAAAGGTGAATACATAACATTTAAGAATTATAAACATACAATGCCTGTTCCATTTGTTATATATGCTGATTTTGAAAGCTTATTATTGAAAATGGACACATGTGAACCAAATCCAAATGAATCGTACACAATGAAATATCAAAAACATGAACCATCTGGATTTTGTTACTATGTGAAATACATTCATAATCATTATAAAGATCCTGTTGTTTATAGAGGACCAAATGCTAAAACTAAATTTATTGAGATGATTAAAAATGAAGTTGAAGAAATAGGACACATATATTCACAAATAGAACCAATGAAACAGTTACCACATGAACAAATAAAAATACATAACCAATCTAAAAGATATACATTATGTGATTCACCATATACACCAAATAATAAAAAAGTACATCATCATGATCATTTAACTGGTAATTATATAGCACCATTATGTAATGAATGTAATCTTAAACTTCAACAACCAACATTTGTGCCTATATTCTTACACAATCTAACTGGTTATGATTCACATTTGTTTATAAAAGAACTTGGTTATGATGATAAGGAAATAGAATTGATACCAAATAATGAAGAAAAATATATGTTTTGGTAAACAAACAAGTAACTTAAAAATGAGATTTATTGATACATTTAGATTCATGGCATCATCTTTAGATAAACTATCATCTAATTTGTCAAAAGGTAAAATGAAAAATATTGAATTATTCTTTCAAAAAGATCAAGTAGATCTAGTTATTAGAAAAGGTGTTTACCCATATGATTATATGGATAATTGGGATAGATTCAATGAAACACAATTACCACCTAAAAATGAATTCTATAGTAAGATAAATGAATGTAATATAAGTGATGATGATTATGAGCATGCGTAATTAGTATGGAATAAATTTAATATAAAAAATATGGGTGAATACCATGATTTATATTTGAAAACAGATGTGTTATTATTAGCTGATGTATTTGAGAACTTTAGAGATACATGTATGAAATCATATGATTTAGATCCAGCATGGTATTATACAGCACCTGGTTTATCTTGGGATGCAATGTTAAAAATGACTAAACAACCACTTGAATTATTACATGATTATGATATGATATTAATGGTTGAAAAAGGTATTAGAGGTGGTATAGCACAATGTTGTAAAAGATATGTTAAAGCAAATAATAAATACATGAAAGATTACAATAAAAATAAGGTATCAAACTATTTAATGTATTTAGATGCTAATAATTTATATGGATATGCAATGTCACAATATTTACCATATGGTGGATTTGAATGGGAAAATAAGTTAGATATTGATGTAATGGACATCCCAGATAAATCTGAATATGGATATGTATTAGAAGTTGATTTAGAATATCCAATTGAATTACATGATAATCATAAAGATTTACCATTAGCACCAGAAAATGGACATAAATTATTAACAACATTAAACAATAAATATAAATATGTTGTACATTATAGAAACCTAAAACAATGTATAAAATTAGGATTGAAATTAACAAAAACACATTGTGCTCTAAAATTCAGACAAAGTGATTGGTTGAAAAAGTATATAGACTTAATACAGGAATGAGAACAAAAGCTAAAAATGATTTTGAAAAAGATTTCTTTAAACTGATGAACAATAGTATGTTTGGAAAAACAATGGAAAATATAAGAAACAGAGTTAATATAAAATTAGTATCAGATGGTAAAAAATGTGATAAATTAATAGCTAAACCAAATTTCAAACATAGAACAATATTTAATGAAAATCTGGTAGCTATTCATATGAATAAAACTGAAATTAAATTTAATAAACCAATTTATGTTGGAATGAGTACATTAGATTTATCAAAAGAATTAATGTATAGTTTCCATTATGATGTAATGAAACCTAAATATGGTACAAATATTGAGTTATGTTATCAAGATACTGATAGTTATATATACAATATAAAAACAGATGACTTTTATGAAGATATGAAAAATATGATTGAACATTTTGATACACGTGATTATGCAACAAATAATGTGTACAATATACCACAAATGAACAAAAAGGTATTAGGTAAAATGAAAGATAAATGTAATGGTAAAATAATGACTGAATTTGTTGGTTTGAGAGCTAAAATGTATGCATATTGTGTTGGTGAAAAAGAAAATAAAAAATCTAAAGGTGTTAAGAAATCAGTAGTAATGAATAAAATATCAATGGATGACTATAAAGACTGCTTATTCAATAATAGCGAAGTATATAGATCAATGAATTTAATTAGAAGCTATAAACATGAAATATATACAGTAAAATTAAATAAAATAGCATTAAGTGCAAATGATGATAAAAGACACATTCTGAATGACGGAATAAATACATTACTACTTGGACATTATAGTTTATTGTAAATATTGTATATAATCACTAGTTGTATATATGTATATATGTTGTATATATTATATTTATTAATGTATGTATTGTATATATTTAGATTATTGTTTCATCATCATTCATTGTATATATGTATATATTTAGATTAACCAACACCATCTATAATTGTATATATTTTTATTATTCAACACCATCTATAATTGTATATAGTATTATCTAAAAGAGACATTTTGCATTTCCCTAATTTTTTGGTGTTATCATGCTAAAAATATGAACAATAGCTGATTTCGATGTAAAATGGTCTAAAAATAGCATAAAATAGCGATTAAATAGCTGATTTTGGTATTTGGTCCAGAATGCCCATTCCCCATCTACTCATGGGTGTGTCTGTTTGTCCTTAGGATAATTTAGGTTAAGTAGTGTGTAAGCTTAGGGACTGATGACCTTAGCAGTTAAGTCCCATAAGATTTCACACAAATTTTTTTTCAGTGTGTTAATCACAACACATAAGTACAAGAAATAAATGAAAGAAGAAACGCTAATTAGTATGAACTGTACCAATAAAAAACAAATCTCAGCTTATCGAGATAACAAATCTGTTTTAGTTAGACAAAGTACCCCAGATCGTTACGAATTAGCAAAATATTATGCGCATTCGACCGCGAAACGGTCTGTGTCAACGTTCAGACCAGTTATAGTGGATTACCGTTGCTGACCTACCATGAATGTTTGCAAATTTAGCACTGCGTGAAGATTCATAACGAAATTCAGTTAAAAATCATTCATTGCCACATTTAAGTCAATTCACTTATTGACAGAAGCGGAAAAAGTAGGCAGTAACAAGTATGAAATTCTACAAGAGTTTCATATTGACACCCACGGGCCCCGGTACAGAATAAAGGTAGCAATAAAACGTATTGAGGGCGCGAGAATTTCTTAAAATTGCTTTACTGATAGTCTATCGGCCTCCATCGAGATTAGAACCGAAAACAAACCAGAGCTCCCTTGCAGTAGCAAACACCTCTCACTACGCTAGCAGACAACACAGGCAAACAGTCCTCTATGATTACCCCAGACATCAACAAGCCGGCAACTTCCCAATAAAAATGGCAAAATGATCTGCAGTTTCTGTTGCGTAGAGCTTTCTGGACTCAAAAACGAATTTTCTACCTTTTTGTCACCGCTTATGTGACAATCATTCGGGATGTTTATCGAAATAACAAAATGCTGCCAAATATATTCTACAATGTTTCGAATTCTCCATTAGACTCGCTACAGCCAGAAAATGTTCATTAGCCGAAGTGTTTCTGAAGCTAGCTAGCAATGGGAATGCTCACACTTCTAAAACGCGGTGGCATTAATACTGGGATGTGAATTAGCAAGTGTTTATTCCTTCATTTTTATTTTATATTTACGTGTTGCGTTTAACACACTAATCAGCATTAATATAGTCTTACACATGATTGAAAACAGTCTGACAGAGTTCGGATAGTATGTCAATTTCACGCCTGTGGATACTATGCTGGTAGCACTTCGTCGTCTTCCCTGTTATGCTGTGTTGCAGACTTTAAAGCTGTGCGTATCAGCATAAGGAAAAGGCGAGGGGTCTCGCTCGTTTTGTCGTCGACTGTACGTATACAGATGCAACTGCATAAGGTCAAAAAAGTGTAATAGGGCACTGTATGAACAGAGATGTCATTTGGTTTATGTGAAAAGGCTTCCGACGTGATTATGCCACGACGGGAAGTAACAGATTTTGAACGAGGAGTGATTGCTGGAGCTAGATGCATGTGCATTCCACTCCAGATATCGTTAGGGAATTCAATATTCCGACATCCACAGCGTCAAGAGCGTGCCGCCAATGCTAGATTTCAGGCATTACCTCACACCACGGACAACGCGATGGCCGACAAGAACCTCAACTTAACGGCCGTGATCAGCGACGTTTGCGTAGAGTTGTCAGTGCTAACAGACGTGCAACACTGCATTAAATAACTGCAGAAATCATTGTGCGACATACGATGAAGTTGTCTGTTAAGACAGGGCAGCGAAATACGGCGTTACTGGGCTAGGACAGCGGCCGACCGACGCGAGCGCCTTTCCTGGGCTTGTGACCATACAGGTTGGACCCTAGACGACTGGAAAATCGTGGCCTGGTCATATGAGTCCCGATTTCAGTTGTTAGGAGCTGATAGTAGTGTTTAAGTCTATCGCAGACCTCGGGAAGCGACGGCTCAACTAAGGCATTGTGCAAGCTGGTGGTGGCTTCATGATGGTGTGGTCTGTTTTTATTAGATTAGATTAGATTAACTTTCATTCCAATTGATCCGTAGTGAGGAGGTCCTCCAGGATGTAGAACATGTCAGGAAAACAACAATCATTTTTTAATGAACACTAATGCACTGAATTTAAAATAAAAAAAAATTTTATTTATTTATGAGGTAATAAACGTGTAATACAACTACTAAATACTTATTTACAATGAACACATTACTGCACTGAACTGATGCAGAAGTTAGATTGTACTTACACACACACACACACACACACACACACACACACACACACACACACAAACACACACACCCTTATTTACAATGAACACATTACTGCACTGAAATTGTGCAGAAGTTATATTGTACTTATATACACACAAATCAGTTGGTTCTACTGAGAAATTCATCAATGGCGTAGAAGGAGTTGGCCACCAATAAATCCTTTAGGCTTCTCTTAAACTGAATTTCATTGGTTGTTAAGCTTTTTATGGCTGCTGGCAAGTTATTGAAAATGTGTGTTCGTAAATAATGCACACCTTTTTGTACAAGATTAAGTGACTTTAAATCCTTGTGAGGATTATTCTTATTTCTAGTATTGATTCCATGAATTGAGCTGTTGGTTTGAAAAAAGTGATATATTTTTAATGACAAATTTGATTAAGGAATAAATTATTGGAAAACAGTAGTTAGTATCCCTAGCTCCCTAAACAGGCTTCTGTTCTTGAGTTCACACCACATATAACTCTTACTGCACGTTTTTGTGCCCGGAAAACTTAAGCTTGGCTTGATGAATTGCCCCAAAAAATAATCCCATATGACATTATGGAATGAAAGTAAGCATAGTATGCCAGCTTTTTCATTTTTATATCCCCTATGTCTGACACAATCCGCATTGCAAATAGAGATTTGTTAAGACGCTTCAGCAGTTCTGTGGAGTGCTCCTCCCAGTTGAATTTATTATCAAGCTGTAATCCCAAGAATTTAACACTGTCGACTTCTTTTATCTGCTTGTCATCGTATGTTAGGAATATACTTGTGGGACACCCCTTACAGGTTCTGAACTGCATGTAGTGTGTTTTTTGAAAGTTTAGTGACAAAGAATTGGCTAGGAACCAGTGATTAATGTCCACAAATATTTTATTAGCTGACCTTTCTAAGACTACACTCGATTTGCTATTTATTGCAATGTTTGTATCATCGTCAAACAAAACCAAGTGGCTGGGTATTCTGGTCCAACTGAACCGATCATCACCTGGAATGGTTATGTTCGGCTACTTGGAGACCATTTCCAGCCACTAATGGACTTCATTTCCCCAAGCAACGATGAGATTTTTCTGGATGACAAAGTGCCATGTCACCAGGCCACTATTGTTCGCGATTGGTTTGAAAAACAGTCTGGACAATTTTATCGAATGGTTTCGCCGCTCAGATTGCCCGATATGAATCCCATAGAAAATTTATGGGACATAATCGAGAAGTCAGTTCGTGCACAAAATCCTGCACCGGCAACACTTCCGCACTTATGGACGACTATTTCTGCAGGGGACTTCGAACTACTTATGGATTCCATGTTGCACTACGCAGGGCAAGGGGGAGGGGGGAGGTCCGACACCATATTAGTAGGTATTTCATGACTTTCTTCACCTCAGTGTATCTTGGACTAACTATCCAGCGAGAGCATTAGTGAAGTGACTACAGAAAAAGAAAAGTAGGGTCATCAGGTGCCAAACTGAGATTCAAGGGGAAATGTTGAGGTAATATAACTTATCCACGAGAGGCTTTCAAGGTGATAGTTCGACCTACTGTTGAGTGTTGTTCATCAGTCATGGAACACTTGCCGGGTAGGACTGACTGAAGTTGTGGAGAAGATGAAAGAAGAGCCGTGGGTTTGTTGCGTATCACAGAGAAGTTAACTATTGAAATTTCGAGAGAGTCCTCCCCCGATGATTCAAAAAACATATCGCCTCCTCGCACATACATCTCGCAAAACGATCACGATGAGAAAATTCCAGAAATTATAGCTGATACAGAGAGTTACCGACAACCTTCATTCGCGAGTAGGGCAGGGAAGGGGGGAGCCCATAGTGGTAGCAGAAATGCAGTACTAACACAGATGCAGACGTACCACTTAGAATCCCTTCCATTCACCTCTTACATTCGCGAATCGTTCAGGGGAGGGTTCAAATGGCTCTGAGCACTATGGGACTTAACTTCTGAGGTCATCAGTCCCCTAGAACTTAGAACTACTTAAACCTAACTAACCTAAGGACATCACACATATCCATGCCCGAGGCAGGATTCGAACCTGCGACCGCAGCGGTGGCGTGATTACAGACTGTAGCTCCTAGAACCGCTCGGCCATCCCGGCCGGCTCAGGGGAGGGAAATCTGTCTCACTACCACGTTTCTACTGGATTGCTTTCATATATGTCTGTTCGAAATTATTTATGCATTACTTTTAACTATGTTCCCTATGAGTTAGAGACTTGAAATTTTAAACATTGTTCTGAATGGGTGACAGTGCATTATTGATTCTTAAAAACCATTCAAAAGCCATGTTGTTGTTGTGATTTTCAGTCCTGAGACTCGTTTGATGCAGCTCACCATGCTACTCTATCCTGTGCAAGCTTCTTCATTCCCAGTACCTACTGCAGCCTACATCCTCCTGAATCTGTTTAGTGTATTCATCTCTTGGTCTCCCTCTACGATTTTTACCCTCCACGCTGCCCTCCAATACTAAATTGGTGATCCCTTAATGCTTCAGAACATGCCCTCCAACCTATCCTTTCTTCTAGTCAAGTTGTGCCACAAAATTCTCTTCTCCCCAATCCTATTCAACACCTCCTCATTAGTAATGTGATTTACCCATCTAATCTTCAGCATTCTTCTGTAGCACCACATTTCCAAAGCTTATATTCTCTTCTTGTCCAAACTAGTTATCGTCCATGTTTCACTTCCATACATGGCTCCGCTCCATACAAATACTTTCAGAAACGACTTCCTGACACTTAAAGCAATACTCGATGTTAACAAATTTCTCTTCTTCAGAATTGCCAGTCTACATTTTATATCTTCTCTGCTTCGACCATCATCAGTTATTTTGCTTCCCAAATAGCAAAACTCCTTTACTACTTTAAGTGTCTCATTTCCTAATCTAATTCTCTCAGCATCACCCGACTTAATTTGACTACATTCCATTATCCTCGTTTTGGTTTTGTTGATGTTCATCTTATACCCTCCTTTCATGACACTGTCCATTCCGTTCAACTGCTCTTCCAAGTCCTTTCCGGTCTCTGACAGAATTACAATGTCATCGGCGAACCTCAAAGTTTATATTTCTTCTCCATGGATTTTAATACCTACTCCGAATTTTTCTTTTGTTTCCTTCACTGCTTGCTCAATATACAGATTGAATAACATCGGGGATAGGCTACAACCCTGTCTCACTCCCTTCCCAACCACTGCTTCCCTTTTGTGCCCCTCGACTCTTATGACTGCCATCTGGTTTCTGTACAAATTGTAAATAGCCTTTCACTCCCTGTATTTTACCCCTGCCACCTTCAGAATTTGAAAGAGAGTATTCCAGTCAACATTGTCAAAAGCTTTCTCTACGTCTACAAATGCTAGAAACGTAGGTTTGCCTTTCCTTAATCTAGCTTCTAAGATAGGTCGTAGGGTCAGTATTGCCTCACGTATTCCAACATTTCTACGGAATCCAAACTGATCTTCCCCGAGGTCCGCTTCTACCAGTTTTTCCATTCGTCTGTAGAGAATACGCGTTAGTATTTTGCATCCGTGACTTATTAAACTGATTGTTCGGTAATTTTCACATCTGTCAGCACCTGCTTTCTTTGGGATCGGAATTATTATATTCTTCTTGAAGTCTGGGGGTATTTCGCCTGTCTCATACATCTTGCTCACCAGATGGTAGAGTTTTGTCAGGACTGGCTCTCCCAAGGCCGTCAGTAGTTCTAATGGAATGTTGTCTACTCCCGGGGCCTTGTTTCGACTCAGGTCTTTCAGTGCTCTGTCAAACTCTTCACGCAGTATCGTATCTCCCATTTCATCATCTATATCCTCTTCCATTTCCATAATATTGTCCTCAAGTACATTGCCCTTGTATAGGTCCTCTATATACTCCCTCCATCTTTCTGCTTTCCCTTCTTTGCTTAGAACTGGGTTTCCATCTGAGCTCTTGAGATATTCATACAAGTGGTTCTCTGTTCTCCAAAGGTCTCTTTAATTTTCCTGTAGGCAGTATCTATCTTAACCCTAGTGAGATAACCCTCTACATCCTTACATTTGTCCTCTAGCCATCCCTGCTTAGCCATTTTGCACTTCCTGTCGATCTTGTTTTTGAGACTTTTGCATTCCTTTTTGCCTGCTTCATTTACTGCATTTTTATATTTTCTCCTTTCATCAATTAAATTCCGTATTTCTTCTGTTACCCAAGGATTTCTACTTGCCCTCGTCTTTTTACCTACTAGGTCCTCTGCTGCCTTCACTACTTCATCTCTCAAAGCTACCCATTCTTCTTCTACCGCATTTCTTTCCCCCATTCCTGTCAATTGTTCCCTTATGCTCTCCCTGAAACTCTGTACAGTCTCTGGTTCTTTCAGTTTATCCAGGTCCCATCTCCTCAAATTCCCACCTTTTTGCAGTTTTAATCTACAGTTCATAACCAATAGAGTCCACATCTGCCCCTGGAAATGTCGTACAATTTAAAACCTGGTTCCTAAATCTCTGTCTTACCATTATGTAATCTATCTGAAACCTGTCAGTATCTCCAGGCTTCTTCCATGTATACAACCTTCTTTTATGATTCTTAGCTATGATTAAGTTGTGCTCTGTGCAAAATTCTATCAGGCGGCTTCCTTTTTTCATTTCTTAGCCCCAATCCATATTCACCTACTACGTTTCCATCTCTCCCTTTTCCTACTAACGAATTCCAGTCACCCGTGACTATTAAATTTTCGTCTCCCTTCACTATCTGAATAATTTCTTTTATTGCATCATACATTTCTGCAATTACTTCGTCACCTGCAGAGCTAGTAGGCATATAAATTTAAGCTATGATCGCACAAAATATTTTTTTATTCAGGACAATGTGTTCTTGAATAAAAGATATTTTGAGCGACCTTGGCTTTTGAATCGTTTCTAACGAAACACATCGCTCTTCAGTATTCTCATAATGAGAAAACTTAATCATTATTGGTTGTCTTTATTGTTGGTCTGTTCGGTAGTGGTGGAGGATAGGGTGGAAGGGTCTGATGTCTAATGTCTCGGCTGTCCTGCGTGATCGGTGTGAAGTGCAAGTAGAATCACAATGGGTTCCAGGCAGTATGTGAGCAGACAGGCGCGGTTGAGCGGAGAGAGGAGGAGAAGGAGATATGGATGAAGAGAGGTGGAGGAGGAGATGTGTGCAGTGTGTGTGACATACGTGTATACAGACGAAGCCGTGGGTAAAAAGATAGTAATATATAAGTAACTATTTAAATAAAAAATATAATTTGATCAAAATGTTTAAAATGCATTGAGAAATTTCACACATAGGATTTCAATACTAAAATGCAAAAAAAAATTTCTTAAATAAAAATAAATTTGAAATACAAGACGTTTTTCACTATAAAATAATCTCTCCTAGCTCAAATTTCTCCTAGCCCAATGCATATACCTAATCCGATACAGATAGTCATGAAAATTTGTCGTTTTGCTTGTGAATTTTTAACAGCTTTGACAATATTTGTATGGTTTGTACATTGATGAGCCAAAACATTATGACCAGTGACCACGTCGACGTTGGCCTGGAGCTGTTTCGGACATATGACACAATAACGAAAGAATGTAAGCGGAAGAGAGACGAATAGGCAGTCATTACAGCGAGGATGCGGGCCGCAAATGCGGAAATTCACTCATATAAGCGGTTTTGACAAATGGCACATTGTTGTGGCGTTTCGGGTGGAAGCAAGAGTCTCTGAAACGGCGAAGCTGGTCGCCTGTTAGCGTACTACTGTCGTGAGCACCTGAGGAAAGTGGTTGAAGGATGATGTAATAACGCATAGGCCGTATGGTACTGGATGTCTACGTTTCATCACAAAACACAGATGTCGGAGGATCTCCTACGGTATAATCCAAGACAGCCATCGATATGTGGCAGATCCGACGGCGGAGTACAATGTCGTGCAGGCAAAAGTGGTTTGCAGCAACCGTTCAACTGCCACTGCTGAACATTAAGGTCCACAGCATGCGACCCTCACGTGTTCCCCTTTCGACCCAACGACATTGTCATTTACGATTGCAATGGGCACAGCATCACTTTTTCACCGAGGATCAATAGAAATGAATCACCCGTCGAATGAATAGCATTTCTTGTTACACCAGGTTCATGGATGACACGTTATACGTCGTCATTCAGTCGAACGGCTGCTTGTAACGCGCACCGCCCCACAGATTCAGGCCGGTGAGAGCAGAATTACTGTATAGGGTACACTGAGTTGGACTTCTATGGGACCCATGGTAGTGCTCGAAGACATCATGACAGCAATGAACTACTGAAAATTATCGCGGAGCGCCTGCATCTCTTCATGGTTAAAGTCTTCTCTGATATGGTGGTATCTTCCAGCAGAATAACTCTCCGCGACACAAGGCCAGAATAGTGCTGGACTGGTTCGAGGGGCATGATAGTTATCTCATTGATGTCTTAGCAAAGGCACCTGATCTGTACTTACTGGAAAGCATATCGGACCCTAGCTGTGTGTCCACAAACAACCCTCCCACAATTTGCTGTCATTTTGTTACCTGTTAGTGGACATCTGGTGCCGCATACTTCTGGAAACCTACCAGGGACTTGTAGAACCCATGTCGAGTAGAATCGTTGCTTTACTGAGTTTGAAAAGTGGAGCATCACGCAATGAAACAGTTGGTCATAACGTTTTGGCTCATCGGTGCATGAAAAACGTGGGACGCATGCTGTATGTACGAGGAAGTGAACTATTCGTGCAAAATCACGTACTGCTTGTGTTCTACGTTTATCGCAGTAAGTCTTACAAGTATGGCCACAGCTACTACAAATTCAAAAGCAGAAATTTTCAGGACTATCTGTTTGGCGCTAGGAGAAATTATTTCATCCTCTGATTTAATCACATCTTACTTAAAAATTTCTTTTGATTTGAATAATTATTTTTCAATTATGGTCATTTCACAAAGGGTATCTCTATGTAACGTTCCCTCTCGGTATTTTAACAGATGTTCCACACCTCTTTTTCAGAAGAGCATGTTCATAACACTCGGTCTTAGTAAATGAACCCGCGACGGAATGTACTGCTTACATTGGATCTTCTCTACCTCCTCGATTAATTATTGCTGCCTGGGGAGATTCCCGGACGAACAAATAATCTTCCAGGATTGGCGTAACGAGACACTTGATTTAGGGATAAATTATATTTCTTCCATGTTCTTCCAACAAATCACAGACTGGTACATGCTTTACCTACTAACGTGACGGTTTCTCTTCAGATCGCTCCTGCCGCATCCTTCTAGGGTATTATGGTTGGTACTTCTTCCAGTGAACAGCGTAAGCAAACTACTTCCACGGATTTATGTGCAGTGCGATGTATTTACTTACGTTGAGTTTAAATTTCCAGATTCGGTACAAAGCGTCTATCTCCTAGGTATTTTCAACACTATCCCATCTACGTAACGTTTGCAGAGCTACTAACAAGCTTCACAATATATCCAGTAAGAAATATAACCCATGAAACTTAACTATTAGTTCTGTGTAGGTACAGAAACAAGTATTAATGTTTAATAATTACTAATCTTGTAAATAGTCTTCACGGGTTTGCTGACGGATGACGTTGTGCAAATTCCACAATATTTCCTCGGAGCAACTGTCCGATATCTTCAGGTGGTACAACTTTGGTGGTGGATGGGTACGACTCACGGCATCCGCAAGTCGACGCCCTGTATACAGGGTGAGTCACTAACTATTTCCAACAAGCATAACTCCGGAAGTATGATAGGAGCTGAAAAGTTTCTGGGACAAATGTTGCATGACGTTGGTTTCTTGTTGCTAGGTGCGGTCGCTTCAGAGATATTAAAGTCAACTTTGTTTTTTCTTTTAAATGGGACGCTATAGTTTGGTACTTATTTTCTGATAGCGGCTGTCGAGACGAATCCAATGCTGCGTAACAATAAGGTCTTTGAAGGTCAACGATGGTCACAAAAGTGGCATGAACGTCGGTTTACAGAATGTGATGGAAATGATGACCATTGGTGTCAATGCAGTGCTGCAATCTTCTTATCATGGACTGAGTGGTATTCGTTAATACATCGGCACTTATCGAAGCACATGCTCTGACAATTCTCTCTCGCATAACTTCAGGTTTAGTTCAAACGTCTTTATAAACAATGTCTTTTACGAATCCCCACAAGAAAAAATCCAGAGGCGTCAAGAACTGGCGAACGAGATGGCCACGACACATCTCCTCCGCGTCCAATAAAACGATTTGAGAATTGTCTCTGCAACTCATTTCTAGCAATCAGCAAAAAATGAGCCGGACACCCATCGTGTTGATACCACATTCTGTTGCTAGTTCCTAAAGATATTTCTTCCAATATCAGACCTGATGTTTCTTGCAGGAATGTGTACGTCCTACTATTAAGATTTCCTTCGATGAAATAGGGGCCTATAATTGTGTCCTCCAGAATCCCACACCATACATTCACCGACCACCATTTTTGGTGTGCAACTTGCGGCAGCCAACAGGGATTTTCACTCGCCCAATAACGCATGTTATGCAATTTAACATTTCCATGGTTCGTGAATGTAGCCTCGTCAGTAAATAACACAGAAAAAAACTGGAGAAAACGATGCCACGGACTAGCTGATTAGAGGATTGGAGTACAAGACTGCCCTGGCTGACCGCAAACTAGTACGGAAACATGTGATGGGCCACTAGACAGGTGGCGCATGCGCAGAACGGCTCAGGAGGGCTATGAGAGTGACAAAAATAATGGAAATCAGATGCACACGAGATTACAAACTCAAATACTTCCAACTCGGAACAGAAAATGTGTACTATTGGATGACGTCAAATATGTCATGTGGAAAACTATTAAAAATGTTAGAACTCTCTGAAAACTCTAAAAGGAGAGGGACCTGTAAAATATCACATTGTAACAAGACCCCAAAATAAGTTGGAGCTGAATAACGAGGCAGTGCACAGATAGGTGAACAATAGATAGGTTATACAATGAGATAGTCGAAATTAGCTCAGACCGATATACGTTTAAATTCAATTCGAGTGTCGAATGATTGGTTTAAGACGCCATAAATCTCCACTTCGTCGAGAACATTAAGCACATAGCCCCTTACATTGCCCATGCAACTCTGAAAGGCTAGATGAAATACTGGCAACAGACTGACCCGTCTCAGAAAAATGGCTACCGAAAGCTGAGATAGAGCCCGAACAACTTTCTGGTATTATCTCACGGTTTCTTCCTGTTCAGGACTTCACCTGATGATGTAACTAACCGTATGAAACTGGTCGTGCTTTTTAGATGAAGTCACCATACAGCTGCACGCTGCTTTTTGTTTTGTCAATACGAAGTTTTTTAGCTATGGGTGTCACTTGAATACATTGTTATGTTTATTAAAGCACAGTCACCGACAGCCAACCTGCTAATGTGGCTGATGATTAAACTAAATCTTTTAAACACATTGTAAATCAAGCGTTGGACAAGTATGTGCCAAAAAGGTGGGTTATGGACGGAAAAGACTCATCGTGGTTTAACAGCGCAATTCGGAGAATGCTCAGGAAGCAAATGCAGTTGCACTCGCGGTACAAGAAAGATCGGGAGAATGAGGACAGGCAAAAGTTAGTAGAGATTCGTGCTGCTGTAAAAAGAGCGATGCGCGAAGCATACAACCACTACCACCGTCATACCTTAGCAAAAGATCTTGCTGAAAACCCAAGGAAATTCTGGTCTTACGTAAAATCGGTAAGCTATTCGAAGGCTTCCATCCAGTCACTCACTGATCAGTCTGGTCTGGCAACGGAAGACAGCAAAACGAAAGCTGAAATTTTAAATTTAGCATTTGAGAAATCTTTCACGCAGAAGGATCGTACAAACATACCGCCGTTTGAGTCTCGTACAGATTCCCGTATGGAGGACATAGTGATAGACATCCCTGGGGTTGTGAAGCAGCTGAATGGGTTGAAAATAAATAAATCGCCAGGCCCTGATGGGATTCCAGTTCGGATTTACTGAGAGTACTCTACCGCATTGGCTCCTCACTTGGCTTGCATTTATCGCGAATCTCTTGCCGAGCGTAAAGTCCCGAGCGACTGGAAAAAAGCGCAGGTGACGCCTGTATATAATAAGGGTAGAAGGACGGATCCTCAAAATTACAGACCAATATTCTTAACATCGGTTTGTTGCAGGATTCTCGAACATATTCTCAGTTCGAATGTAATGAATTTCCTTGAGACAGAGAAATTGCTGTCCGTGCATGAGCACGGCTTTAGAAAGCATCACTCCTGCGAAACGCAACTCGCCCTTTTTTCACATGATATCTTGCGAACCATGGATGAAGGGTATCAGACGGATGCCATATTGCTCGACTTTCGGAAAGCGTTTGACTCGGTGCCCCACTGCAAACTCCTAACTAAGGTACGAGCATATGGGATTGGTTCCCAAGTATGTGAGTGGCTAGAAGACTTCTCAAGTAATAGAACCCAGTACGTTGTCCTCGATGGTGAGTGTTCATCGGAGGTGAAGGTATCATCTGGAGTGCCCCAGGGAAGCGTGGTGGGTCCGCTGTTGTTTTGTATCTACATAAATGATCTTTTGGATAGGGTGGATAGCAATGTGCGGCTGTTTGCTGATGATGCTGTGGTGTACGGGAAAGTGTCGTCGTTGAGTGACTGTAGGAGGATGCAAGATGACTTGGACAGGATCTGTGATTGGTGTAAATAATGGCAGCTAACTCTAAATATAGATAAATCTAAATTAATGCAGATGAATATGAAAAAGAATCCCGTAATGTTTGATTACTCCATTAGTAGTGTAGCGCTTGACACAGTCACGTCGATTAAATATTTGGGCGTAACATTGCAGAGCGATATGAAGTGGGACAAGCATGTAATGGCAGTTGTGGGGAAGGCGAATAGACGTCTTCGGTTCATTGGTAGAATTTTGGGAAGATGTGGTTCATCTGTAAAGGAGACCGCTTATAAAACACTAATACGACCTATTCTTGAATACTGCTCGAGCGTTTGGGATCCCTATCAGGTCGGGTTGAGGGAGGACATAGAAGCAATTCAGAGGCGGCCAGCTAGATTTGTTACTGGTAGGTTTGATCATCACGCGAGTGTTACGAAATGCTTCAGGAACTCGGGTGGGAGTCTCGGGAGGAAAGGAGGCATTCTTTTCGTGAATCGCTACTGAGGAAATTTAGAGGACCAGCATTTGAGGCTGACTCCAGTACAATTTTACTGCCGCCAACTTATATTTCGCGGAAAGATCACAAAGATAGGATAAGAGAGATTAGGGCTCGTACAGAGGCATATAGGCAGTCATTTTTCCCTCGTTCTGTTTGGGAGTGGAACAGGGAGAGAAGATGCTAGTTGTGGTACGAGGTACCCTCCGCCACGCACCGTATGGTAGATTGCGGAGTATGTATGTAGATGTAGAGGTAGATGTAGTGTCGGCGGGGAAGTCGCGAACATGCATTCGGCACGTACCACCTGCTCAGCCGTCGCTGGCACAAGTTGTGCTGTTACGGAAGTAGAAGCATTTGGCTACTCCTTTGAGTAGTCGATCATCACAAACGACAGTGTGAGAAGTAGACAGGGGGAGACTTGGACGCTGTAGTATTAGCGACCGCCGACGTCAGTCGGCGCTGCTGCGGGCGGAAGCGTGGCGGGCTGCGAGCGCCGGGCTCCGGCCTGCAGCCCGCGCGAGGTAATTATGCGCGGCGCGGCAGGAAGGGCGTGCCCCAGTGCGCGTGCGCAATGGAGGGCGCCACGCCAGCCGCAGCCGCGGCCGCCGGTAATTGGCGTCATCAGTTTTCATTAGTCGCCGCCGCCGCCTTTGCGAGGCGCGGGTTCCGCTTTCCTTTTCAATTACTGCTCCACTCACGGCGTTCCTCTTCGCGGGCCTACCGAGATGATAGGGGGCTCCACTGCTTGTCTCGCAAAGCATCTGCGACGCGCCTCTCCTGAACGTACTTCCATTCACTGCCGGTGGATGTGAAGCGCCCTCGGCTCGCAACGCAGCCGCTCCTAACATATAAACTGATTCAGGACGATATATTTACCACACCGATCTCCTCTCCCGCATCCCACGCATCCAATTTGGCCAACGTGCGACCCTCACCCCATACCACACCCTGTCCTCTCGCCGTCAGACTCAACCTCCCCGACGTCCGCCAACCTCCACCGCTGTGATCACGAAGCTTAGCCCCGTGGTCACGGAGGCGGAAGTGTTGGCGGATCTCAACTGCCGGCCCCACATCCAAATCCGCTCGGCCCGTCGCATCTTCAATGGTGCCGGGCCGACTTATCTCGTGCGGGTATTCACCGAATCCTCCTCCTCCATTGATCGCCTCCTCACCGAGGGAGCCCTCATCTACAATCGCCGTCATAAGGTGGACCCCTCCCGTTCCCCAGTCCAATCCTACTGCTGCAAATGCTGCCTCACATACAACGACCATGTTACCTCTGCCTGCAAGAACCCCCCTACTTGTTCCCACTGCAAAGCTTCCCACTTCCTCAAGAACTGCCCCAACCTCACCTCTCCCCCCTCCTGCAACACCTGTAATGAACCACATCCTACCTACTCCTCAAAGTGTAAAGCAAAACCTCCTCCAGGCACCCCTGAGCTCACTGTCCCTGTCCATCCTGTTGATGCCCCCATCTATCCCAACAACTCACTCCACCCTCCACCCACTGCAGGACATCATCCGTTTCATCACCATTGTGCTCCAAAACATCCACCCCTTCCAGCGCTCCCACACCCTTTCCCAGATCGCCCTCGCTGCCCATTCCATCTTCCATCTTACCACCTATGCCACATACTCCCACAACCAGGCCCACTTCACCTTCACCCTCCTCACCAGCCTCGTTTAACTCTCCCCTCCCATGGTACAACAACACTACAGTATCCTGTACCACAATATTCGCTCCCTGCTCACCCACAAACTCCTCTTCCTCCACACCCTCCGTCAGCACCGCGTGGATGCCTTCGTCCTAAATGAAACCTTCCTTCAACCCCATATCTCGATCTCCACAGCTCCTTACACACTTCACCACACCGATAACCCATACCCTCTGCGCGTGGCAGAGTTGCTATAGGCCACCTCAAGCACCTCCCTGTCCGGCACCAACCTCTCCTTAACAATCCTGCCGAGCATCTCACCGTCAGCCTCTTCTTCCCCACCCTTACAGTCACCTGTGCCACCATTTATGTCCACCCTCGCACCCCCATCCTGTACGATTTCCTGGCCCACATTGACCGCACCTTCTCCACCCACGTGATTGCTGCCGACCTCAATATCCACAGCCGTGATCCTGCCGACCTCCAGCGATGGCTTCAGTTTATCACCACCCTCCAGGGAGACCTGGTTCCCCTCCCTCAGCACACCCGACCCAACACCACTCCCGATATGGTCCTTGCCTCTCCCAACCTCCTTGGGCGCATCACCGTAGATGCCCTTGACCTCATTGGCAGTGGCCATTCTCCTGTTCTCATTACCATCTCTAGTGGTCGCCATCCCCGCAACGCTTCTTGCCTCAACATCCCTCCTAAACTTGTCCATGATTACTTCCGTGCCAACTGGGATGCCTACCGGGACTCCATTCACACCGAGGTTGATGGCCACGACCTTACTCTCCAATCTCCTGATGACATCTCTCGCGCTGCTGCCTTCCTGCACCAAACCCTGTCTGACGCCGTCGCCACCCATATCCCCACCAAAGCCATCCACCCTCACTGCCCTGCCCTGCCTCCACAGGCCGTCCTTCTCCTTCGAGAGTCCCGCCGCCTCTACCGCTCTTTTCTCCACACTCGTGACCGGGATACACTTACCCGCCACCGGCAATTACAACGACACATCCGCAACCTGCTTACTGCAAAGAAACGCCATACCTGTACACAACTCAACACCACGCTGCCCCTAAACTCTTCCAAGTATTGGTCTGCTTTCCACCGCCTTACTGGGAACCACCCCATCCGCCAGTACCCTCTCCTCCTTGATGACCAACCCTTTCCTGACAACCTCACTAAGGCCAACCACTTTGCCTCTCACCTCTCAGATGTTTTTTCCATCCCAGGTGATCCTTTGATTATTCCCTCTTCCCTGACATCATGGACCGTACGAATACCTCTGTTCCTCCCCTTGCTCCTAACTTCCAGTATTTGGGCCACACGCCACCATCTGAACTTAACACTCCCATCACTACACAGGACATCAGCCTCACAAACACAACACTGCTCCCGGACATGACTGCATTACCTACCGCCACCTCAAACACTGCCCTCCCTCCTTCCTTTCCGTCCTTGCCACCCTCTACAATTTCATCCTTGCCACTGGCTTCTATCTCGACCTGTGGAAAACCTCCCGTATCCTGATGTTCTCCAAACCCAACAAGCCTCCATCTGATACCTCCGCCTATCGTCCTATCTGTCTCACATCGGTGTTCAGCAAGCTCTTGGAATCCATCCTTTCCTGGCGCATCCATCACCTCCTCCGCCAAAACCACCTCCTCCGCGACACCCAATGTGGCTTTCGACCTTCCTTCTCTGTCCAACTCCTCCACCTCACTCATCTCCTCTACCTCCAGCTTAACTCCCATCGCTCCCATTTTTGTCTACCTCGACGTCAAAAAGGCCTCCGACCGTGTCTGGCATCCCAGTCTCCTGTTTAAACTCCAAACCTACGCCCTTCCTGTCAACTACATCCGTCTGATGGCCTCCTTCCTCTCCCACCGCCCCTTCTATGTTACTGTCCATAATGCCAATTCCCACACCTTCTACCCCTCTGCAGGTGTGTCCCAGGGCTCTGTCCTCTCCCCTCTCCTCTACCTCATGTACACGGCTGATATGCTCCAAGCCCCCCCCCCCGCCCTCCAGTACACCTCTTGTAATATGCCAATGACACCACATTCCTCGCCCTCGCTCCTACCCACCAACGGTCCCAACGCCTTCTCCAGAATCACCTTGACCTTTTTGCCGCATGGTCTAACCAGTGGCTCCTAAAAATCAATCCTTCCAAGACCCAGGCAATCATTGTAGGTCATACCACTCGGTCCTTCTGGCTCCTGGATTTCTCCCTTACCATCTGCACCCGTCCTGTCTGCCTCACCCCCACCCTCACCTACCCTGGCCTCACCATTGACCGTCACCTCATCTTGATCCCTCATCTCCACTCCATACAATCCAAAGCCCACAACTGCCTCCAGCTCCTCAAACTCCTCTCTGGCCGGACATGGGGGTTGCACCCCTCTACCATCCTCCACACCTACAAATCCTTAATCCATCCTATCCTTTGTTATGCCAGTCCCACCTGGATGTCTGCCCCCCCCCAATTCTATAATTCCCGCCAGATCGTTGAGCGTCATGCACTCCGCCTTGCCTTCCGTATATGCCTCCCGTCCCCCATGCGGATCCTCTATGACCTCATTCCTTTCCCCCATCTGCTCCTATTCCTTGAACATATCCACATACTCTACACCTCCCGCCGCCTTGATCCCCCTCACCCCCTGGTTGCTCCTCTCCTCTCCCATCCCCGCCCTCTGCCACGTCTTCACTGTTGTGTCCCCCCTACCCTCCATCTCTACACCCTACATCTCCTTTCCCAAGGTGGCTTCCATAAACTCCCTCTCCCGGATGATGCCCTCTCTCCCTCCATTTATCCCTCCTATCAACTCTGATCCTCACTCCCCCCTCCTTTCCTCTGTCCTTTTCCCAGGCTCCCTCTTCCCCCCTTCCATCCTCTTTTTTCCCCACCTCCCCTCTCTCTGCCCCCTTCTCTCCCCCGAGTCCTTTTGCATTTCCCTCCTCTGCCTTTTCCTATTCCCTCTCGCGTCTGCCCTGCCCCTCTCCCCCCTATGAGTCCTCTCCCTCCTTTGGTTACCCCCCCATTTTTAGGTTTTTTTCCCTCTCCTCTCTCCTTGTTTTCCGCCTCCTCCAGGTCCCCCCCCCCCCCCAAATCTGCCCTTGGCTAGGGAGTGTCATCTTTGTGCCAACATTTTCGTGCAGTGTTTTACAGTGAGTGTTTTACAGTGAGTGTTCTGTGTTGTGTGTCTTTTGGGAAGTGTTGCGAACCGCCATCATACTGTCGCTGGGTGTGATTTTTTTATCTCTTGCGAACAGAAACCAGACTGTCGCCATGTTTTTTAATTGTGTGTCTGCTACGTTACTTGTCTGATTCCTGTGTATTTTATGAACATTGCCAACCCCTTTGCTTTCTATTTTAACTTTCCACGATTTTCCGCCATTTTACACTTTAAGTCACCGTTTTATCGCATTTTTTCTTGTTTCTTTTCTTCTTCCGTTTTTAAAAAAAGTCTGTAGGCTGTAGGGCAGCGTACTAAGCTGCTGCCAGCCCGCCCCCTTCGGGGGGGAATTGAAATTCAATAAAGAAAAAAAAATGATATATTTACCATGCTGTAGCAAATAGACGAGTTTTTTGTTGGATGTTTAGTATAGGATCAAGTGAATATTTTGTGAATAAAACCTTATAGATCGATAATATATATATATATATATATATATATATATATATATATATATATATATAGGGAGTAAATTTTAAGTTGACAAACCAGAATAACTCGAAAAATAAGCTTCACACGAAAAAATGTGTAGAATCCAAAGTCGATTATTTTCGAGGGGGACACCTGCTGCTGCTAAAATTTGCCCGCCCCCTGGGGGTGGGGCGGGAGGCAACTTCAAAATCTCAAATGGGAACCCCATTTTTTATTGCAGAATCAGACTCTGCATAAAACACTACGTACATTTTGTCTTAAATATTTGTTTTGATTCTTCGTAGTTGCTGCTGTAATTCAAGAAAATCCATGTTCTCATTTTTGCGTGGAAAATGGTTACGGATAAATAAAAAAATGAGTATATATATATATATATATATATATATATATATATATATATGTGTGTGTGTGTGTGTGTGTGTGTGTGTGTGTGTGTGTGTGTGTGTGTGTGTGTGTGTGCGTTAGATGATGGTCAGTTTGGCTTTAGCAAAGGTAAAGGCACCATAGAGGCAATTCTGACGTTAAGATTGATAATGGAAACATGATTAAGCAAAAATCAAGACACTTTCATAGAATTTGTCGGCCTGGAAAAAGCGTTCCACAATATAAAATGCTACAAGATGTTCGAAATGCTGAGAGAAATAGGGAAAAGCTATAGGGAAAGACGTGTAATATACAATGTGCACAAGAGCCAAGAGGGAATAATAAGAGTGGACGACCAAGAACGAAGTGCTCGCATTAAAAAGGGTGTAAGGGATGTAGTCTTTCACTCCTATTATTCAATCTCTACAAGCAACAAAGAAATGATGGAAATGAAAGAAAGGCTCAGGAATGGGATTAAAATTCAAGGTGAAGGGATATCAATGATACGATTCGCTGATGAAATTGCTATAGTGAGTGAAATTGAGGAAGAAGTACATGAGCTGCTGAACGGAATGAACTGTCTAATGAGTACAGAATATGGATTGAGAGTAAATAGGATAAAGACAAAAATAATGAGAAGTAGCAGAAACGAGAACCGCGAGAAAACAACAGGATTGATGGTCACAGAGTAGGTGGAGGTGAGGAATTCTACTGCCTGGGTAGCGAAATAACCACTGATGTACGGAGCGAGGGGGACGTCAAAAGAAGACAAGCACTGGCAAAAGGGCATTCCTGGTCGACTAAATCAAGAAACATTTACAATAAACCGGCCTACTATTATCGAACATAGACCGTAATTTGAGGAAGACAACTGTCTATTGGCTTCTGTCATGGATTCTTCCGCCGACATTTGTTTGATGGTTTTTCTGACCTGTCGCCAGCACAAATGGCTATCATTGTCAGATCTTCAACCTCCATTGCTGGCGGTGAAATGCAGTAGAGCTTGCGACCGCAGATTATATGTATCTGGCGCGCCAACGTCCGAGGGCTTTTCCGTGGGCATTTCCGCTGCGGTTCTTCCTTTTAACCCGCAATGGTCGGTCGCTGCGGCACGGGACTCCAGGATACGTTCACCCTGAGACTTTCTTCTTTCTTGGTGATGCTATTGTCATGTTCAGATATTTCTGTAGTATGTCTGAACAATCGGGAGCGATATATCTTCTCTCTAGCAAATGATTCCGTGTCGACAATTTTTCTTACGCTGTCGCTCTGACACACCTCGTCCACCGCCACGGCCGATCTCTCTACCTGCCCCAATCTACTCCTCCCGAACAGGGCGCCGTCTCAGCACCACAGGTGTCACTGCATGCGGATATGGAGGGGCATGTGGTCAGCACACCGCTCTCCCGGCCGTATGTCAGTTTCCGAGGCGGGAACCGCTACTTCTCAATCCTGTAGCTCCTCGGTTTGTCTCACAAGAGCTGAGTGCACCCCGCTTAGCAACAGTGCTCGGCAGACCAGATGGTCACCCATCCAAGTGCTAGCCCAGCCCGGCTCTTGAATTGCTTTTCACAATATATATAAATGACCTAGTAGATAGTGTCGGAAGTTCCATGCGGCTTTTCGCGGATGATGCTGTAGTACACAGAGAAGTTGCAGCATTAGAAAATTGTAGCGAAATGCAGGAAGATCTGCAGCGGATAGGCACTTGGTGCAGGGAGTGGCAACTGTCCCTTAACATAGACAAATGTAATGTATTGCGAATACACAGAAAGAAGGATCCTTTATTGTATGATTATATGATAGCGGAACAAACACTGGTAGCAGTTACTTCTGTAAAATATCTGGGAGTATGCGCGCGGAACGATTTGAAGTGGAATGATCATATAAAATTAATTGTTGGTAACGCGGGTACCAGGTTGAGATTCATTGGGAGAGTGCATAGAAAATGTAGTCCATCAACAAAGAAGGTGGCTTACAAAACACTCGTTCGACCTATACTTGAGTATTGCTCATCAGTGTGGGATCCGTACCAGATCGGGTTGGCGGAGGAGATAGAGAAGATCCAAAGAAGAGCGGCGCGTTTCGTCACAGGGTTATTTGGTAACCGTGATAGCGTTACGGAGATGTTTAATACACTCAAGTGGCAGACTCTGCAAGAGAGGCGCTCTGCATCGCGGTGTACCTTGCTCGCCAGGTTTCGAGAGGGTGCGTTTCTGGATGAGGTATCGAATATATTGCTTCCCCCTACTTATACCTCCCGAGGAGATCACGAATGTGAAATTAGAGAGATTAGAGCGCGCACGGAGGCTTTCAGACAGTCGTTCTTCCCGCGAACCATACGCGACTGGAACAGGAAAGGGAGGTAATGACAGTCGCACGTAGGGTGCCCTCCGCCACACACCGTTGGGTGGCTTGCGGAGTATAAATGTAGATGTAGATGTAGATGTAGATTCTGGAATTGTATGACAAAAAGGCCAGCAGGATTGACCACGAAACAAACAAAACTTACCCTAATCTGCGGAAAAAATTAATATTTGGGTCAAGATTTGTAGAACTCTAATTCCTCTCTCTCAAACCCCACCCTATGGGGAGAGAAGGAGAGTTCTAGTTTTAGCGAATCGAAATTTACGAAGTAAATAAGTATTTTTTATTTATCCGTAACCATTTTCCATGCAAAAATAAGAACATGGATTTTCTTGAATTACACGCCAACTACCAAGAGTAAAAACAAATGCTTAAGACAAAATGTACATAGTTTTTATGTAGAATCTGATTCTGCAATAAAAAATGGGGGTTCCCATTTGAAATTTTAAAGTTGCCTCCCGCCCCACCCCCAGGGGGCTGGAGTGGCGGGCAAATTTTAGCAGCAGCAGATGTCCTCCTCGAAAATAATCAACTTTGGATTCTACACATTTTTTTTTCCGTGTCAAGTTTATTTTTCGAGTTATTCTGGTTTGTCAACTTAGAATTTACACCCTGTGTAAAGCCTGTTGCGTGGATGCGGAACACAGTGCAGTCGTCGTCGTAATACGGAAATGGTGCGATTTATCTGACGTCCAAAAGGGCGTCATCACTGGCTTTCGGCCCAAGATAGAAGCATTTCCGAAACGGCTAAGTCTGTAACCGGCTCGAGTGCTGCCGTGGATGGCAGTACTGTGCTATCCAGAACAGACGCCGAGTCCGTACATGGCAGGGTTTAACGACGCTTGCGGCGATATGTACGGGCGAATAGACGTGCAGCTAGAATGAGATTTTCACTCTGCAGCGAACCAGGAAAGCTTCTGGCTTGCCCGCGAAAGGCAAAGGTCCCGAGTTCGAGTCTCGGTCCAGCACACAGTTTTAATCTGCCAGGAAGTTTCAGACGTGCAGCTGTTGAGCAACTGACCGCCCAGATGAAACAAAGGGCTACTAACAGCTCCTTGTCATGGTCAGTTCAGCGAACGATGCTGCGTATGTGCCTGCTCAGCAGCCGCCTGGTTAATGCACCCATGCTGACTGGCGTTCACCGTCGACGAAGGCTGGATGGAATTAGCGTGCCAGTGCCGCAGCTCGACGTCCACTGACTGGCTACAGGTGAGTTTCTCACATGAATCACGTTTTATGCTCCATCGGCGTGAAACGTGTGAAAGCAAATATCCTGCTACAATCGTCGGAAGGCTCTTGGCTGGTATGAGTTTTCTGGGTGATCTCGTCATCTCGAAAGGCACAGTGGGTCAACACAGCTATGCATTAACCTTGGGGACCATGTTCAACACGACATACAATTTGTTTTTCCTCGCCACAACTGCACCTATCAGCAGGAAAATGCAAAGCGTTACACACCTCGAATGTAAGAGCATTGCTCGAAGGGCACCAGGATGATTCGACCTTAGTCTCCTGCTCACTCAACTCAATAGATTTAAACCCAACTCAAAATCTGTGGGACCACCTCGATAGGGCTGGTCGCGCCATGGAACCGAGAAACCTAGCGCAGCTGGCAGCGGCGCTAGAGTCGCCCTCTCAGTACCTTCCTGAACCTGACTGACTGTCTTCAGGCACGTCTCTCACCCTAAACGGTGGTTATCCAGGCTTTTGAAACACTGGATGTTTTCCGTGCTATCCTGGCCTACCTAAAAAGAGAAGTGTTAGTAGTAGTAGCAGTATTAGATCTATTCACTCGTAAATCTCTTTTACAAGGTCACTGGACGTATCTTTGTATTACACTTAAAGAACAACAAAAATGAAGTAATTCACACATATAGACACATACCTATAGATCTAGTGCCCAACGATGCGACAGGTAGCCGGCCGAGGCCTTGTAGTGAGAACCATCCCTGCGTCTGCCTCAAGTAACTTCTAGAAACCACGGAAAACCGAAATCAAGTTGCTGTATAAAGCCTGGAGCTTCCATCGTCCCGAAAACAAGGCCACTAGATTTAAAACAGTGCTACCTTATTCGGTTTCCCCCGAGTACACAATACTGTTTTACAAATAAGTTATTTAATGACGTAAAAGACTAATGCTACACAGTACAGTCATTTCTCATACTGAGTGCACACGTTACACACACTATACACACATTGTTTCATGACACTACACACACTGTCAGCTGACGTTAGGAACATTTTGTGAACCACAAGATCACATTTGCTTGCCTGAAAACCAAGTTAGCGTCTTTCTATAACGAGTGAGATGTTGAGCATAAACAAAAAGATAAGATGTTACTTTATATACTACATAGCTCTGAAGTACATTTTTCCGGAAAAGAAAAGGAGGAGGAAAATGTAGTGTGAAAGCATTATGTGGAATGATAGATGTTTTATTATTATTCATTTGTGTTACATTTTTTACCAAACCCCCGTTCTGTGTTATTTAAGTAATCTTTCAATTTATGCAATTTATTGGTTAAAAGCTACTTTTTAACTACTTTTTAATTAAATTTGCTTTATCTATTTCTTTATTTTCCTTTTATAATTTATGGTACAGTTGGATTCCTTGGCAGAAAACGTTGTTTTGAGTTTAATGTTTATTTTTTTCTTGGGAAATGTAATTTCTGTCGACATCTTGTTCTATGATGATTGAGAGAGCTGTTTTTGCAGTTATATTCGATGTTATTTTTTATTTTTGCACCTGATTGGTAAATTTACTCACACAGTGCAGTTAAAATATGTTTATTTTTTTCCTTGGGAAATGTAATTTCTGTCCGTATCTTGTTCCATGATCATTGAGGGAGCTGTTTATGCAGTTATATTCGATGTTATTTCTGATTTGTGAACCTGATTGGTAAATTTACTCAAACAGTGCAGTTAAAATCCCCGGCGTTTTGAATAGATCTGTACAGTGAGCTCGAGTACTATTTTTGGTTATCATTCTTATGACTCCTCCCTGCAGTTTAATAAACTCGGCTTATATTTTGTGCACTTTTGCCCAAAAAAGAAACCCATAGTCGAGAACTGAGTGTAACTAAAAGACACTGACTGTTACACGCTCATGACACGACTTTATGGGCATGACACGTTGATTGCATTCTTTTTGCGAGTGACTTTGTGTGTTCACACAGTTTCAGCTGAAAATAGCATTTGTTACTCAGTCTATAGAGACGCGATCTACATTTAATTTACAGTGTCCCTCTTCAAACTGAATTACACAGCTTTAGTTTTCTTTACATTCAATGTCATATTATTGCTTACGGATCAATTGCAAACCTCCTTCAGGGTTTCATTCGCGTTCTCTGCAATGAGTTGACGACTTGTTTCTCATGTGACTATAATCATGTTGTCTTCAGTGAGGAGACTTTATTCGCAATAAACGCTACTGAGAATATCATTGATGAAATTTACACACATTCGCAGCTGTGGGACCTTTTTGGCATTAGCTGCATTATGTATGAAGATATTACCTAATTGTGACACTTGAAAATCTGTTCCAAACCGAGACTCGAACCCGGATTTCCCGTTTCCCGTGAGCGGTACTCGTAACTATTTCAGCTACCCGAGCACACTTCCACGGCCGACCCAAGTTTTCATACGTCACTGTCTGTGACATCATCGTTTCCACCAAAGGGTTCCAAAGAGACAAACGTATCGGTGTTAGTATTTCCTGGTGAAGCTTGTAATATTTATTTTTAACGTCTTAGGGAACATACATTGGTGACGATCTTGCAGTCTGAAGAAGCGTGCTCGGATAGCCGAAGTTGTTAAGGCGACTACTTGCGACAAGCGGGAAATCCGTGTCCGGGTCTCTGTCCGGCACACATTTGTCTGTTTCACCAACAGGTAACATCTTCATACCTTATGCATCTAATATCAGGAAGATTTCGAAATTGCGAATACATTTCATAAATTTAGTACAAGTGCTGTTCCTAATATGCTACACTTACCTGAGGTTTGTGTGACTTTTACTCTTTTTGCCCTGTCTTTCAGATACGATTGGATACAATTGTTAAACTATTGACTTGACCAACGGATTCTCAAGATTCCTCACTCGATGAAGATACCCCGTCATGGGTTACTGAGGGACTGTCAAGTCGCCACAATGATTGACAAACTCTGTCAGAGGGTTGAAGCAGCACGAAGTGACGTACACATTCCTGGTCATCCAATCTCAATGAAACCCGATGCCAGTCACCTTAGCGCCGTTACTGCTGCCGAGGTGTCAGCTCTGTGTACTAAAGTTCGCACCATGTACATTCTCAGATCACTGTAAATTTAATCACATGTTTTTCTTACTGTGCTGTATAGTACAATATTAACATATTGTTATTTTATATCCTTCCTGGTGCTGAAAGTTTAGAGGCCAACAGTGTATAAGTGACTCGGTAGATGATAATGAAAATACTATGTTATATTCGTAACTGATTTTATTGTGTTTAGGAAGTCACAACACTGGAGAGAAGCGAAACTGAAACACACATTCAGGGACTTGATGTTTGGTGGCAGGACTCGTAGGTGATCTTAACATAAAGAGCGTGTCAAGCATAAATAAGCGGAAATAGCGGTAGTTGCTCGAGATTAGCGATCGGTAGGCTGAAAGCAGTAACCACCAAACCATATCTTTCCAGGAGCGTTACAAGGTTTACGAAAGACACAAAAGAAAACTGAGTTTAAGTGGAATGCTTAGTCTTCGACGACAAGGCCTTTATTTCCTCTGATATTGTGTTGTGAAAGCCCTGTCAATCGTAGTCAAGAACGTCAACCTACTGTTGTAATATTCTCGTCAGTCGTAGTAGGCATGTACGGATTTTGGTGTTACTACACGTAGGAGTAGCGCTAGTGTCTTTGGTCCCCTAGTACCAACCATAATTGATCACCTACATTTACTTTCAATATCCAGTTGTGTTACACAGTATTATCTGTGTTGTCATATACTCTATTACTTGTGTCCAGTATCCTTATTTAAGTAGTTTAAGGAAGAACTGTAAGAAACTGACAATGGCAACACTGAGAATTCTCATTAATTCCAACAGCTCACTAGTCAAATGACATGACCACTGTGCGAGTTTTTTTCTGCCTTCCCTGCAGAAGTAGTTACGACAACCAAAAACATACAGGAACTGAGAAAGATGTAAATTTCACGTGGCTGATGAACGCCCATTCATCTAGAAGTCTGAAACTGAAAGTAATGACCTATAATTTGCTAATGTGTATGCAAGGTAAATTATAAAACATGTTCGTGCAGTGTATCAGGAGCAAGTCTTTTTATAAAAGTCAGTACAGAATTGTGAACAGTCTTCATGGAAAGGTGTTATCCAATATCCTATTTTATACCCATCTTTTAATAATACGGTACGACCTCAGTTTCCAAAGTAACAGAATGTTTTAGTATCATACATCTAAAGAGCAATACCATCTTCCAAACAATAGTTTTTGAGAATATGTTTTGTCAGTGCTCGAAAACCTGCATCAAATAATTTCGGAAAAAAAGAAATTTATTATTTCACAAACAAAATTAAAATCTCATTTACTCGACATACTAAGCACTTTAAAAATTAATTGTGCTAATTTCTACAGTAGTAGCCTTTCATTAAAAACTACCTCTTCGTTTTGTATCCCATTCTATATAACGTACGTCCTTTTCACAGGACGGTTTTCCTTCAGGCATTATTTTTAATGAGGTGATAGTAGGTCGTTATAATTTCAGAGCTTCAGGCACAGTTCCAAATAAGTAATGAGGTCTCTAGTTGCTTATAAAAGACGACAGATAGGAAATAAGTGCCGTTCTTTAAAAATGTATCATCAATACGCAATACACTTCTTATTTAATAACATAATGAAGTGTCAGAGCGCATGGAAATGATCCTATTAACTTGTCATATGACTCCTGCGTTTCTGAACGTTTAAGAAAAATATCGCCATAAATGCAGAAATACCATTTCGAACAGTAGATGGTTGCTCAAAGGTCAGTTTGTGTTTCCACAGGTGATTTTAACTACACAGTAAAGTGATACGACAGAATATATGTGCTTATCGGGTACTCAAGTGTGGACGTTTTTCACTGAATAGATTTAGATATCTGTGTCCCAGAGACATCTGATGATGTCTGTGTATTCAAAAATTAGTCATGTAATTTGTGAAAATAATCAACATGAATAAACTACAGCTTCAGGAAGTTTCTAATCTTGTACACACTAAAATACTTGTCTTAATTCGTACTCGTTTGTGTGGTCCAACAGGTTCATTATTTGGCATTTATTGGTTAAAGATTGTTCGTGGCGGATTATTAATTCAAAGAAAAACGGTCCGATACTACGCATTTATTTTATTAATAAACAACGCGTGTACTTCGTTACTGCTTTCAAGCTAACTGAAGCAATACAATTGACAGGCAGTGCTCATAAAAAGGCTTAGAAGTTTTTTTCCAGCAGAGGACAGTAGCTAAGACATATGTTTCGTATGAGAGCTGAGCACCAACCAAACTATTTGAATGCCGCTCCGCTTATAAGAATCCGTAATTACATCAGGAATTATAAGTCAAAAGGTATAGATGTAGATTTTTGTTGTCTGAATACCAGAACATTTATACATACATTACAGGTGTACATGTAGATTTTTGTTGTCTGAAGACCAGAATCACAGATTTATAAATAAATTACAGTTTTAAATAGTGTATTTCATTGTATACCTTTACTTCCGGTATGGAATCACTATTTGTAATACTTTAATCAGACTAGGTTTGCAAGAGGAAGACGATCAGTCGTACCAGTAAAAATGATGAAAACACAGAATAATTAATTTTCGCTTAAAATTTAATATTGTCAAAAAATATGTCGATGCATATCACTCGTTTGTTTGATTCCATAGCGATTGTTCCTAGGGTCGAAGTCATTGTATAGTCATCAAGTCATTAAGTTTAATGTTAGCTGAATTTTTCGTCGATGCTTGCCAGAACATAACAACAGTATTAAACACGAAACACTTTCTTAATGTTCTGAAAAATGTATTATTTATTTACCCAGGAATCATCTTTCCGTTGTTCAGGCCATCGTCTGGTGACAACTGAATGTAGCAAACACAGGTACAATGACGTGGAACCTGTAGAGATATCACTTAGGCCTATACAGAAGATACATAAAATTATGCCATGTGGAATGTTTACAAAGGAAATTATTACTTATCCGTGTTATGCAGAAGCAGTTTCGTTTAACGAAACATGAAAAAATTTGGATATCTGGATATCGATACATCTAACAATAACACTGTAAGTCAGACGTTATTTTATATGTGTTTGCGACATCAGGTTGTGACCTGATGAGGGGCTAAGAAGCCAAAAGCTGGTTCTTGATCAGATAAGTAATATAGCTTGGAGAACCTTACTAAAGTGTTTCCTTTTTAGTATTATTAACATTTCAGTCTATGGGTGTCAGACAGTTATCGACTTTGCAAATCAATTCAATCTTTATCGTCAGTAGGTAACTAGAATCATCGCAGGTGGTAATTATTGGTGTACAGTTTGTTGTCTGCCTATAAATGAGTACATTACAAACATAGAGTTCGGATTTTTTGAGGCAGTGACACTTCCTCATGCACTCTTTATTGCTCATAATAGTGAATAAGACTGTGTACCTTAAAAATAATCGATCTTGATTGTATCGTAGTGAAGTGGAGTAACTTTCTCGTTCATGTTTTTTCACCACTTTTCAGTTGTCCTGGACGTATTTGATGGACACAGTATTACTTCAGTCATTATTACCTTAGTTAAGGACCATTAATCTTCATTTAATTAACTGGGGAAGTAGAACGACTATCCACTTTTCAGAATTAGTCTGACACTACACAATTCGTGCTTCGCGATAACAAAAGTATGTAAGCGAAGCAGACACGGTCGGAGGACCATCCTAGCTGCAAACAGGGAAATCCATTGAGGAAAGCGACTTTGACAAAGGACAAATTATTTTTACGCAAAGTCCATGAACTAGTACCTCGAAATCGGCGAAGCTTATCGAATGTTCATATGCTGCTGTAGTGAGCATCTACAGAAAGAGGCAGAAGGACAGTGAAACGACAAGTAGACGCTAAATGCTTGGGCGTCCACGAGCCTTCACAGGACGTGGGGTTCGGAAGCTTGTCTGCTCTGTAAAGTAGGACAGATGGCGATCTGGGACTTCTCTGCCAAATAAGCACACTGCTGGTGTACCCACAAATGTTTCGGAGCACACCGTTCATCGTACATCGTTGAACATGCCACTCACAAGGGAACATCCCCATCGCACCCCCCTCAGATTTAGTTATAAGTTTTCACAGTGGATAGGCCTTGAGAAACTGAACACAGATCAATCGAGAAAACAGGAAGAAGTTGTGTGGAACTATGAAAAAATAATCAAAATATAAACTGAGTAGTCCATGCTGAAGATAGGCAATATTAAGGAGAGTGTGAATTCAGGAGCGTCGTAGTCCCGTGGTTAGCGTGAGCAGCTGCGGAATGAGAGGTCTTTAGTTCAAATCTTCCCTCGACTGAAAATTTTACTTTCTTTATTTTCGCAAAGTTATGATCTGTCCGTTAGTTCATTGACGTCTCTGTTCACTGTAATAAGTTTAGTGTCTGTGTTTTGCAACCGCACCGCAAAACCGTGCGATTAGTTGACGAAAGGACGTGCCTCTCCAATGATAACCGAAAACATTTGATCGCAAGGTCATAGGTTAACCGATTCCTCTACAGGTTAACAAAGCTGATATATTCTATACGACACTGGTAACAGCATGTGCGTCACATGACAGGAATATGTTGTCGACCCACCTAACTAGTACACTTGGCGAATGGGTAAAAAGATTCTTCTACCTTGTCCGATTTAGGTTTTCTTGTGGATGTGATAATCACTCCCAAAAAAGTGATTAAAACATAAGAGTTTGTCACATAAACTGAAAATAAAAAGTTAAACTTTTCACTCGAGGGAAAACTTGAACCAAGGGCCTCTCGTTCCACAGCTGGTCACGCTAACTACAGGACCACGGCGTTCCTTGCTCGCACTGTCCTTGACGTTGCACATGGACTATTCACTTTCTATATTTTGCTTATTTTTTCATAGTTCCACACAACTTCTTCCTGTTTTCTCGATCGATCTGTGTTCAGTTTTTCAAGGCCTATCCACTGTGGCAACTTATAACTAAATCTGAGGGGGGTGCGATGGGGAGGTTCCCTTGTCCGCAGCAGACCACCCTTACGTGTTCACATGTGTACCCAACGATTTTGTCAGTTATGAGTGCAATAGGCAAGGGACCATCGGGATTCGACCGTTGATCAATGGCAGTGTCTGTTCTTCGGTTAAATCACATTTTGCTACACTAGGTCGACGGTCGTGTCCACAAACACCGTCAAATACGTGAACGGCGCCTGGAAACGTGCAACGCGCCACGGATACAGCTAGTGGAAGACATTCGCCTGAGCATGCGTGGGACCTGTGGTGGTAATCGATGACACGCTATCAGCTGCTGACTCCCTACGTCCCTTCATACTTCATGTCTTTCCCTGACGGCCATGTCACCTTTCAGCGGTATAACTGTGCGAACTGTCCGTGTCTCTGAGCCAAAACCGTGCTACTGTGGTTTGAGGAGCATTGTAGCGAACTCACATTGACGTCTCAGCGACCAAATTCTCTTGATGTAAATCCTATAGAACCCACCTGCGTCGCTATCGGGTCCCATCACCGCGTACACAAATCAGCGGCCCGTTATTTACGCGAATTGCATAACCTGTTCGTAGACACCTTACGACACGTACTTCCCCAAGCCTACCAACAAACTATCGGATCCCTGAAACGAACAGTCATGATTTATTTCGTTCCAAAGACGGAGAAACTAGCTGTTAAGCAGATGGTCATAACGTTTTGTATCATCAGTGCGTCAATGCAAAAGGGCTGTTCGGATGTGGCGTAATGTTCTGGATTATGAATTAAGTGCGAATGTTTTGTTTTTCTACGTACAGAATCAGCCACATGCCGTCCAACGAACGTGAGTAAACGAATAACTAAGTAACAGCCCAGTACACACCAAAACTGTGTTCCACAACACTACTGCAACCCCAAGTGTGTAATGCTGACATACGTAAGTTCAACTTTTTAGTGTTTCTTTACTGACAGCCGCTCAGACAGTTGCAGATGACATTATGTATGATGAGAAAAAACGACAACAGAAAAAACACAGAAGCCGCAAACAGCGTCAATAATTCTTAAAAACATGCCGTAATATACAGTAAGTAGGATAGTATGAAAGTATCTACAGAAAACTATATACTTCAAAAAATGAAAATGTAATAATGTGTTGTGAAAATGTAATAATGAGTAACTGTGTTTGTATAACTATACTATTTTCTACATGTTTTAGAATTAAAGAAACCACTGATGATGGCGATATTTATCGCCGAAACTAGTTTGGGGAATAAATAAGTAAACAAATAATAAAGCGTTTTGCTTGAAGGCGGATTCACACTTCCCATATTGCTGAGAAACGTCAACACCAATTTAACCTCGCGGCCGCTCTAGCTCCTGAAGGTAGACATACTCCATCAAGGGGTGTCGAAGGGTCTGCCTAACTCATAGACGCCATGCTTTCGCATCGTTGCAGAGGAACGCTGTACGAAACTTGTACGTCGCAATGGGAGGCGATCACGGGGTTTCGGAAAAGTGATTCTTTAACTCCGTTACACAGCCTATGAGTTCGAATTCTTTTATCTTACTTTCTTGATCATTTAGTGAGATAGATATACGTAGGAAGGAGCAATATGTCGGTTGATTCTTCTAGGAATGTATGCGATCTTTAGCAATAAACAGCGCTGTGATACATAACGTCTCTACCAGGTCTACCACTGGACTAGGATAAGCATCTCTGTGTCTACGAGTAAAGACTAGCCATCAAGTATCTGTCAAATAAGGCTTCAGTAAGTTACACCTTCTGAGGTTCCTTCCGAAGTATCACGGTTTGATATCCGCCTTTTTTACAGTTAGTTTTATGTGGTCGTTAAATTTAAAACGCCTCGTTCTCATATTCCCTGGTATTTAATGGGTTAGATTGTCTCCAATGATAGCTCGACAGTCGTTTAGTTATACAGTAACGGATGTTCCAGCCTCTTTGTAAGCAATGCATTACATTCGTGTGTGTTGATGCCCAGGTGCTAATTCATGCATCAAGCACTATTCTCTACAAGTCTTACAGCTTTTAGCTACAATTTTCCAGCGCAGCGACTTCTCTACAAACAACAGCATCACACGCGAACAGCCTCATGCAGCTCCCGGGACTATCCACTAGATTATTTGTCTACGTAGTCAATAGTAATGGCCCTAAACCATACCCTGGTGCTACCTCCGAAGTTACTTTCAGGTCTCAAGGAATATCTCCTTCAAGAACAATATGCGGTGTTCTGTTTCCTAGGAACTCCTCAGTCTGGTCACAAAGCTAGTCTGATATTCCGTAGGCTGATATTTGGCCACAATGAGGAGCTGTATCGAACGCCTTCCGGAATTCAAGGAACACTGTATCAATCAGGACGCCAGGATCTAGAGTACTCTGGGTGTCCTGGACGAACATAACGAACAGGGTTTCATACGACTGTTGACTCCATGTGGATTCCTACTGGGGAGAATTTCGGTCTCTAGAATAATCACAATATGTGAGCTTAAAACGAGTTCGAAGATGCTAGGTCAAACTTGACGTCAGCGATACTGCAATGTAGCAGTGTGTGTTTGTTCCAGGACTCTTCTTTAAAACGGGAATTAATTTTATTTTACTACTGCCGTGATACCAAATTATTGAACAAGTCAATACATGAAATTAAAATAAGAAAAGTTAATAATAGATAAAATAAAATTTTATGCGGATGCTAAGCAGACGACAAGCTGCTAAGTTTATACTAGCGTAAACAGTAATATAACATGGAATTAGCTTAATTTTTTTTCCATGAACTCCCCGACAGAACAGAAGGAGTGAGCCATAAGGAAATTCTTCAGATTCGATATGAAAGTTTGAGGATGGCTGCCATATTTTTAAATTCTTGTGGCAGGTTATTGAAAATAGATGCTGCAGAATACTGCACACCTTTCTGCAGAAGACCCGAGCAACTGTGATCCAAATGCAACTTTGATTTCTGCCTAGCATTAACAGAGGGAAAGCAGCTAATTCTTGTGAATAATATTACGTTGTTAACGCGAACGCCATCACAGGAAATGTACATTGAGTGGCCAGTGTCAGAAATTTCAGACTACTGAACAGTGATTGACAAGAGGTTCGCGAACCAGCACCAAATACCGCTCGAACTGCTCGTTTCTGAGCCAAAAGTACCCTTTGTGAACAGTAAGACTTACCCTAGAATGTAATGCCGTTTGTCAAAAGCAAATGAAAATAAGCAAAGTAGACTATTTTTTGTGTTGGGTTATGACTTATTCCAGATATTGTTCTAATGTTAAATGTAACAGTACTCAATTTTTTGAACAGTATCTTGAACACGGATTTAGTATCACAGCTTACCATCTATCTGAACAACTAGGAATTTGGCTTGTTCAAATTCACTAAATATATTCTCATTCTGTGTAATCAAATTGTCAGTTTTAGTTGAATTGTGTGTTGTAAACTGTAAAATGTGAATCTCACTGCAATTTAGCATCAATTTATTTTCTACAAGCCACGAACTTAGGTCTTAAACTGCAGTGTTTGCTACATTGTGTTGCAATTAGCATGCGTCATTTCCAAGTTAGTGTCATCACGAAATACCTGTGACCCTAGAATGCATGTCATATATACATAAGAAACATTAGTGGCTCCAGCACTGATCCCTGAGGTAACCCTCCCCCCCCCCTTCCTCATTTAACTGTACCGCAACCAGACGCCACCTCATAGCTGTTCTCATTACTGTGGAAAATGAGCTGCTATCTTTCCGTATAATCACGTTTTATGTTTTGTGACGTAGAATGTCATTCCGGTTTCGGGGAGGGTTGTCAAATAAGCGCACACTACTGTTGGACTACCATTCTTGGTTGGACCACTGGTGGCTCGTCCTACGAGAATATTAGCTGTTTCTCATGCCGCAGACGTTTCACATTTTATCTGTCAGCCCTAAGATAATTACCAGTATCTTATTACGTTTAATTGCTTCCATGCGTAATTACATGCAGATTCTTTTTGTGTTTTCTAGACCAATCTTCTCATCACAGACTGAAACCTGTAAAAAAAAAAAATATGAAAAGGTCAAAGACTGATGCGATCTCTACAATTTCAAACATTATGTCGCTGTACGTTCATTATCACTAGGTCACACATTTCTTCAACAAAATTTTCGTGATACCAGTGTGCTCAAGTGACCCATGGTTCTGTTCGACGTCTAAGGAGTGTGTCCGCTTTATAAATTATAGTTAAATAGCAGCTTCTAGCCATAGGAAAACATTACTTTTAGTCACTACCAGTCGTAATTCTGATTTATTCATCAGGCCTATTCTTCTTTGCTAAAAATGTACACAGTGGCTGAAAATCGTTATTACATCTCTTGTAGTTGTCCACATCAAGTGGGAGAAATCTGTCTTGCTCTGGTTTATTTCAGCTTCTGTGAATCTGTGCAGCGTCAACTTATAAATAACTTGTTTACGCACGACTTAAAGTGAATCACCCGTGGGCGAAGCTATAATTACTTGATCGTCGACAGGGATAGATTTATAGGGTACTCAAGCGCCAGTTTAGCCTCATCTTTCCGCAACAGCGACGCTAGACATTTTAGGCTCGTTGTCGGGAGCTTCCTGATAGAACACAATGTGATTAAAAGCGTTCGTGCTTCTGGATATTCTTCTAATATATTGAAACGTCAAGGCCATTTTTTTGAAATGGGTGAGGAGGTATCTACTTTTTCTGCGCAAGACATGTCCTGCTGTTTAACGTGTTTTACTACTTTGTGCTGTCTGATAAAAAAGTTCAATACAAAAAAATAGGAATATTACTACTAATTTCGTCTCTAAGTAGGCCCTATGTTCAAATCTAACGGGTTCAATACTCCCAACATCATCAGTAGTAATATAGCACAATATATTCCGTAACGGACTCTACGAAAACCGAAGTAAACAGTGTGCAACTATGATACATCCTTACAGAGATACTATTGCGTAAATTAAAACGAATGGAAATATTACTGCACTGCAGTCACAATGATGATGGTGATAATGATTATTATGACGATGTATGTTGTTGGGCGCACGATATCGGTGTCTCTAACGTCCTTTTGGAGATCCTTGAGAGTGGTTAAAGAAATCTTTAAGTTTCAAGCAGCTCCTTGAAAATCCAGGTCGCTACACACACACACACACACACACACACACACACACACACACACAGACAAACCAGGACAAGTACCACAGCAGAAATCGTAGCTGGCTGATCACAGGTCTAATGGATGAGCCAGCAACTCTGGGAATCACTAAATCTCAAACTGAGTTTAGGCTGGAGTCTAGACAAATCATAGAATTTTAACACGCGAATCACTCCCGTCATTTGCTGTACTAGAGGACAGATCCCCACTTAAACCTACTGATGCCTTCTCGTCATAATATAAAACGAAGTACGTTAAAATGTGAAGTACCTAAATCTGTAACACAAGAGGCTTCATAAACAGGTGGTTCTGCCCACTGGAGGAAAAAACTCATGCGTAAGGCGGCCGTGTCCTATACCGAAGCGAGTGTCTAGTACGTCGTCATGCCTGTGTGACTGGAAGGGGGAACGCCAAGAACGTACAGTGGATTTTGCAGCCAGTTACTTTTTATGCCTGCTTTCCAGCCACTATTCCTTTCACTGACGAATGACTTTCTGGCTCAACGGGTTCTTCTCAGCCTGTAAGGGAATGGCACATTTTTTTGTTGCGCCTAACCGTAAAACCTACATAGGTATAACAAGGACAACAGAATGTAACCAAATTACACTGAGACTACAAAGGTCATATGGTACCTCCTAATGTGGTGTCGGCCCTCCTTTTGCCCGGCCTAATGCAAAACACGACGTGGCATGGACTTAACAAGTTGTTGGAAGCCCCTGCAGAAATGTTCAGCCATGTTGCCTCTATACCCGTATAAAACTGCAGGGTTTTGTACACGAACTGACATAAATATTCGATGGGAATCATGTCTGGCTATCTGGGTGGTCAATTCCTTCGCTCGATTAGTCCAGAATGTTCTCCAAACCAGTGGCGAACGTATGTGGCCCTGTGACATGGCGCATTCTCATCCATAAAAGTTCCAACGCTGTTTGGGAACGTGAAGTCCATGAAAGGCTGAAACTGAGCTCCAAGTAGCAGGACCTAACCACTTCCAGTCAATGAGCGGTTCAGTTGGACCAGAGGACCCAGGACTGAGTCTCTTCCACGTAAACACAGCTCATACCATTACAGAGCCACCACCGTCTTGCACAGTGCCTTCCCGAGAACTTGGGTCCGTGGCTACGAGGGATCTGCCCCACCCTCGAACCCTACCATCAGCTCTTACCAACTGAAATCGGGACTCATCTGACTAGGCAGCGGTTCTCCAGTTATATAGGGTCCAGCCGGTATGGGCAACAGCCCGGGAGAGGCGCTGAAGGCGACGTCGCGGTGTTAACGCGGTGTTAGCAAAGGCACTGGCATAGGCCGTAGACCATTAACGCCAAATTTCCAGCGCTGTCCTAACGGATACGCTCGCTGCACGTCCCGCATTACTTTCTGCGGTTATTTCACGCATTGTTGCTTTTGTCTGTTGGCACAACTGTACGCAAACGTCTCTGCTCGTAACGCCTTAAATTTTGTATTCTCGGCACACTCTTGACACTGTGGATCTCGGTATACTGAATTCCAAACGATTGCCGAGACAGAATGTCCCATGCGTCTAACTGCAACTACTATTCCGCGTTCAAAGTCTGTTGACTCCCACTGTGCGGCCATAATGACGTCGGAAATATTTCATATGAATCACCTGAATACAAATGACAGATCTGCCTGTGTGGCGGCCTTCTTTACCTCGTGTACGCCATGCTACCACCATGTGTCTGAATATGTGCATATCCCTATTCCATGACTCGTCACCTCAATGTAAATCAGACAATACTGAAGGAATTTGATTAGAAACCCAAGGACTAAAAGTAGTAGATGAGTTTTGCTGTTTGGAAAGTAAAATAACTTACGATGGCCGAAGTAGAGAGGGTATAAAATATAGACTGATAGTGGCAAGGAAAGCGTTCCTGAAGAAGAGAAATTCGTTAACATCGAATACTGATTTAAGTGTTGAGAAGACTTTTTTGAAGGTATTTGTCTGGTATGTAGCCTTTAATGGAAATGAAACGCGAACGGATAACAGTTCAGACAAGAAGGGAACAGAAGTTTTTGAAATTTGCTACAGAAGAATGTTGAATAGAAGATGGGCAGATCCTATAAATTAAAGAAGACATACTGAATGCAATTGGGGCAAAAGAAATTTGTAGCACATCTTGAGGTAAATAATGGATAGGTTGAAATGACACATTCTGAGACATCAAGGAATCACCGACTTAGTAATGGAGGGAAGTGTGGTGGGTAATAATCTTAGAGGGAAAGAAAGAGATGAATACAGAAAGCAGGCTCAAAAGGATGTAGGTTGCCGTAGTTATTCGGAGATGAAGAGCCTTGCACAAGATAGAGCATACTGGAGATCTGCATCAAGTTAGCCTTCGGACTCACAGCCACAAACACGACACCAGCAAATCCCTATCGTAAATCCCTTTGTTCTCACGTACCCAGGTACGCTACAAAATGCCATCACCATTCTACATTGTGGGACCGAGAGAAGAGCCTCTTGTATATCTTGCATACTTTTTCTGCTGTTTATATTTGTCGAATCACTTTTGCAGCACTAAGGCTATCGGTGTTGATGAAATATGTGGCCTCTTGATCTCGCCTCATCTACTTTAGTGCCTTCAGAATCACGTGGAGCTCAGCTTGGGGAGCTGGTAGCCGAATTCGAAAGAGACGATCAGTTAAGGGATTCTACCTGCTTTGACCTACCTGTGTGTTCAATTTTAACATTACGTAGCCCATCTATAATATTATAAAACATATATCTAAAAATCGCAACCACAGTGCTTTCTCTATTAAGGTTAGTCAAATTTAAATCAACTCAGGGCTCTGAAAAAGTCAAGGTGCTAATTGGCGTAAAACATTAATATTTGTCTCAACTGTTCCTAAGACATATCTCATTACTCGGATCGCAAATGGTCCCGTTGCTCACGAACGACTACTGAAGAATTTATGCTTGGGTGGGCGAGCGACGGTGTGGTATGGAGGCTTCTAGGTACGAGATAAATTTTGTACGCTTGTTGCACCAGGAGTAGTTGCCACCTGACGTGAAGTGGCAGTTCACCAGCTTCGGAGCAGAGGCTGTGAGTGGAGCTCGCTCTCACACATCTGTGGGCAATGTAATTTCCTCACGGTGCACTGTAATCTAAGGTGTGATGGTCTAACATACCCGTACATCGTGCATCCATAATCAAGCGGGCACCGAAAAAATGCTCTATGAAACTGTAGCAAAAACTTCTCCGTCTGCTCTCCGTATCTTTTGTGCAACAGGTTTTAAAGTGTTTACCACTTCTAGAAGCCGCTGTTTAAAGTGTAGCGTAGGATTTGGGTGTAGTCAAGTTTAGACTGGGGTCTGTGCAGCCATGACTTATTTTACAATAGTGTTTATTTAACATATATATTACCACACAAACCGAATGACGTTAATAGCAGTAACTGGCAGTTCGTAACGAACAACAGTGTTTTTCTCCGAAATAGTTCTTATGTGAAAATGGGAGTTGCAAAATAATAAATAAGAAAATAAGAAACTTATGCCAAGGAAATATAGTATGTGCGATCCTAATTCAGCCCCTTTGAAACACAAGCGCGCACCTACCAAGAGCAATCGAACAGAAATTACATTCTTCACAATTTCAGCACACAGTTCGTTATAATCAGCCAACCATAACAACACAATATAATAAACGAATTAAATTTACAACAGGAGCAACCTCTACTCCCAAGAGTCTCCACTAGCTACTCAATACTGCTATAGATAACAGGACTACACGAGGCCTCCGGTGTTTGAAAACAAACATTAACATAAAATTCAGAAAACTTTTAACAACTTACTTTAGTTAAACATGCCTTCAACATGATTGCAAAACACAATATAGAACTTTCTCTTGAACTTTGTTCAACACGTAGTCTGTATGAGAATAAAACACAACAAAGAATTTACAGTCTTGCACCCTCATACCCGCTCAATAGAATGACTCACTTGTAAAATGCGTCGTATTCAGACCAGTCACTTGGCTGCCTTAACTATACTCACATTCAGTACCGCTACAGAATAAAGTCAGCCTCACCACTTGTCATCTGCCCACTAAACACACACACACTAAGCGCTGCGTGGCAGTAGTAATTAAGGCTACGTAGTACAGAGAAATCGATACAGTGATTTGGGACAGCAAAAATCAAGATACAATTTTAAAATGCATCGTGATGTATTCAACACTGTATTTGAGTCTAGGTGAGTGGTCTAAGCTTTTACAGCTCCAAATAGCCCTATTAACAGCAGTGATATTTCATTGTTATCCGCTCCAATACTGCAGTGATACTCGCAGTCACCGGCTACCGCCATCTTAAATAGATAGTGTGAACTGTCGGTATATTTTATGCTCGCCTATCTGGCATCGATAGGTTAACGGGAAAAATTCATCACAGCTTCACAATTCCAATCTCGTTTCCTCAGACGAGTCAGTACATCTCATCGATTGGACGAGGCTCTTTGCCGTCATTTACACTGCAGTAGCCGTCCTACCCCGGAAGATTGCTCCCGCAGACGGAGACAAAACGTCAGGGAAAAGTTTTGTACATCGACCACGGCCTCTCATCCCGGAAGTCTTAAGTGTAGAGGACGCTACCGGTGAAAGCCTACATTGTGTCATTAAAAGAAATGCATTCTTAATAAATGTGGTAAAAGTGTGAATTCATGACGACGAACTACAAAAAATTTGCTCTAACCTAATCGAATCCATTCCACAAAGTGTCCAGAAGCTCACTAAGCCAAAGGAGGGCACCTTAGTTATTAATATTCAGAAAGCTACGAACTGTACTATACATGTAGTGATAAATGTGCACAGCTGAAGTTTAATCGTCTTGTTCCAGTTTATTTGCACACTAATGTACGTTATATCTCGTAGAGCTGCCAAATAGCGCTTGTCCGAGAAGTTCCAGATATTTTCCATGGTCTTAAAATCGATTGCGGTAAGTTCATTTTCAAATCATGAACGTATCCATGCAGCCCTGTGTACGGGGCTGTTGCCATATTGGAAGTGTCCACAGCACACTCATAATGAATATGTAGAAGAAAGGAAAACACTTGTTTATCGATAATGTTGAAATAAACATCCTGGTAAATGTTGACGGTGGTCCGAATGAGTCGTGGTGCAAATGGCCCCAAACATCATACAGCAACTATACCCTCCATAAACTGCGAGTTAGAAACTTCATTGGACCATTGGTCACGTCGACACGTTGCATCATTTGAGACAGAGGCAAAATCGTCACTCAGAAGACCACAATGTTACATCCGCTGAGTTACTATACTGTTTCTGTGTTGTTCGCTCCACTGAAGCGTTGCCACTTTAGGTGTGGGTGTGAAGAATGGTCTTTTGCGATGTATCCAACTCCAGTTTCCATTGCATGTACATAATGCGGCAGTTTTCGCTGGGAAACTGGTTCAGACTGGCCTCTAGTCAAAGACCGCAGCAATTCCTGTAGAGTTGGAAAGCAATTGTCATTGACAAGGCAGGTCCCTCTCTCCATGTCGATTAAAATCTTAATGCTACCGCTACACCAGTCCTTGTCAACATGTTGTACGGTCTACGTTGGTACACTAACAATTTGACAACTTAATGCACGGTATAGACATAGTTATGTCAAAAGACAATAACTACTTTTCGCTATTCTACCATGTCTCCACACCGATCCATCTCACTGCTCTAATTCAGTGCAACCGGCTACACTGTCGTGACACGTCGCCAGTGCAGAGTCACATGACTGCCTGGTAGGAGTTCTACAACATCTAAAAAAAACTGCTCATTGTGCTCTCTTAAGGGAGTCAGTATATTTCCTCTGCTGACCTTATTTCTCAGAAAGTTTCGCGGGGTCGCTTTCCTCTCGGCCGCTGTGATGCTACCGGCTACGCCTGTGGGTCAGTTAGGTAGCATACATTGCTGGCGCAGGGCTGCTGCGTAGCGTTGATATTCAGTTCACCATACGGGAAGGAAACACGAAATACACAACGAAAGATCGACTGAACGAGCCGTCAGACCTCCTTACTAATTACTTCGCCTGTTTTGCGCACTCCTATCCCTATCCTGAGACCGCTTCCTCATTAGTCACCTTAAATGTAACAAATATCACAAAATTTTAAATTTGAGCCACAGTATATACATTATATTAGTACGCGAGAGAGAACCCATCTGAATTCATTAAAATTAAACGATCCTCATTTTCTCGCCTGTGAAATGTTACCGATACTAGTCGCAGCCCCTTTTGCTGATCCAAGATACACTACGTTTGCTTGTATTTACTTCAGCCATTGTCCTAGTAGTTAAGTTCCATTATCCCTGTTGCGTATTAAGGTAAAACTACCCCCCTCCCTCACCCCCCACCCCCTACTTACGTTTCTTTATACAGAATCTGAATTTCTAGTAAATATAACGCAAGACTGAAGAAGACTCGGTAATGCTGAATAAAATCCGCTGTCAGAGTTGAAGGTACTTTCTTTAAAGCAAGATCGGTCGTATTTTAAATAAACAGACATTACCGTCTAAAGGGACAGTCACTGAGTTCAGCAGCATCTACTACGGATTTCTTTATAAAAAATTTGACTTTCTGTGAATATACAATTCGGCAATGAAGAAATGGGTGATGTTCAACAAAATCTGCTGTCATAATTAAAGGCAGATTATTTAAAACACGATCGGTCGTTTCTTAGTTAAAGCTCCTCCAATTGTGACTGGAATTGGCTTATAGTCAACATTATCCTTTAAAGGAACAGTCACGAATTTCAGTAGCATTTTTTCAATAGGATTTTTCTTAATAGCATAATTACACTAAGTTCCTAAACATTAAGAACTATTATACCTACACTGCTGGCGCATAGCAACAGCGTAGCGAGTTTATACGGTTCACAGTGCGAGAGTGATAATGACGCACATAATACAACGGTGCTGAGTTTTATCTTCACCTATTTCAAAGGAACATATCTGTATCCTACGACCATAATCTGTGTTACTCGCCAACGTTTGTTCAACACACACTGAAGCATGTCATCAAATGTATTATTAATTTCTTAACGAAGACTGCAGAAGTACTGAAGATAGCAGATACTTATATCACACTATTCACGAATTTCGGTTACAGTATCTTTTCCAAATCGTATTTTTGTCCCCAAGTCATAAATGTACGCCATAAACAAGGCCATGGGAGTAGACAACATTCCATTGGAACTACTGACGGCCTTGGGAGAGCCACTCCTGACAAAACTCTACCATCTGGTGAGCAAGATGTATGAAACAGGCGAAATACCCTCAGACTTCAAGAAGAATATAATAATTCCAATCCCAAAGAAAGCAGGTGTTGACAGATGTGAGAATTACCGAACAATCAGTTTAATAAGCCACAGCTGCAAGATACTAACACGAATTCTTTACAGACGAATGGAAAAACTAGTAGAAGCCGACCTCGGGGAAGATCAGTTTGGATTCCGTAGAAATACTGGAACACGTGAGGCAATACTGACCTTACGACTTCTCTTAGAAGAAAGATTAAGGAAAGGCAAACCTACGTTTCTAGCATTTGTAGACTTAGAGAAAGCTTTTGACAATGTTGACTGGAATACTCTCTTTCAAATTCTAAAGGTGGCAGGGGTAAAATACAGGGAGCGAAAGGCTATTTACAATTTGTACAGGAACCAGATGGCAGTTATAAGAGTCGAGGGACATGAAAGGGAAGCAGTGGTTGGGAAGGGAGTAAGACAGGGTTGTAGCCTCTCCCCGATGTTATTCAATCTGTATATTGAGCAAGCAGTAAAGGAAACAAAAGAAAAATTCGGAGTAGGTATTAAAATCCATGGAGAAGAAATAAAAACTTTGAGGTTCGCCGATGACATTGTAATTTTGTCAGAGACAGCAAAGGACATGGAAGAGCAGTTGAACGGAATGGATGGTGTCTTGAAGGGAGGATATAAGATGAACATCAACAAAAGCAAAACGAGGATAATGGAATGTAGTCGAATTGAGTCGGGTGATGTTGAGGGTATTACATTTGGAAATGAGACACTTAAAGTAGTAAAGGAGTTTTGCTATTTGGGGAGCAAAATAACTCATGATGGTCGAAGTAAAGAGGATATAAAATATAGACTGGCAATGGCAAGGAAAGCGTTTCTGAAGAAGAGAAATTTGTTAACATCGAGTATTGATTTAAGTGTCAGGAAGTCTTTTCTGAAAGTATTTGTATGGAGTGTAGCCATGTATGGAAGTGAAACATGGACGATAAATAGTTTGGACAGGAAGAGAATAGAAGCTTTCGAAATGTGGTGCTACAGAAGAATGCTGAAGATTAGATGGGTAGATCACATAACTAATGAGGAGGTACTGAATAGGATTGGGGAGAAGAGGAGTTTGTGGCACAACTAGACCAGAAGAAGGGATCAGTTGGTAGGACATGTTCTGAGGCATCAAGGGATCACCAATTTAGTATTGGAGGGCAGCGTGGAGGGTAAAAATCGTAGGGGGAGACCAAGAGATGGATACACTAAGCAGATTCAGAAGGATGTAGGTTGCAGTAGGTACTGGGAGATGAAGAAGCTTGCACAGGATAGAGTAGCATGGAGAGCTGCATCAAACCAGTCTCAGGACTGAAGACCACAACAACAACAACAACAACAACAACAAACAACGATTACTTTTTTCGACCTCCTATCGGTGGCGAAACTGAAATCACAGTGAAAATCCGTTGACCCTTTATGAAAACATGTTGCTCAGTGTACTTCAGGCTGTAACCATCAAGAGGAGCTGTTAAATGGTACATACGTCCGTCTATAGCTCCAAGTCGCACTTCTCAGTTATGAGCGCACAGTGAGCACGTAAAAATGACAAGAAAATAGCGAGCGACTGCCGTCATGTGTAAAGTTTTGCTGAGAGGTTTTGCCTGATTACGTGCAGCCCACATAACGTAACTGTCACACGTTTCCTTCTTCATGACAATTGTGGGCCGTATTCTGCAGGCGTAACGAAGACGCTTCTGCAGCGTTTTTGATCATCCACCTTACAGCCCGGACTTGACTCCCTCTGATTGTCATCTCTTCGCCCACATGAACCGCTGCCTACAGGGACAGTATTTTGGCACAGACAACGAGCTGCATGCCGGCGTAAGAAATTGGCGGAAATCGCAGGCAGCTGCTCTCTGTGATGAGGGTATTGGAAACTTGGTTCGACGCTACGAAAAATAAGTCGTAGCTGCTACGATGTATAGAAGCAGCAAGAAGATGTAGCTAAATCTTGCGGAGTTGGTTTGCATTCCTCGACCGGCCGAAGTTTGGAAAAAATAACCCTTGTAACAGAAAAACGGTAAAGTGGTTCATGTTACGCACAAATTCACGACAGTCATTACCATATACAGGTAATCACATTCGTGTTCCATATACAACTTATCACATTCATGTTCCATGCAGAAAAGTCATAATTCTAGGCAACAGTACAGCGTTTTCTTTTCGTGCTTGAGTATGACTAACCAACCGTACTTTTGAATGTTGTACGACGTATATTTATGACCACTCGAGAATGGTTGTACAGTTGAAATTTATTCGTAGCCTATATAGGATATTATCAGTGACTATACATCGTTGACCGCACTGCGTAGTCATGCGAAAGAAAATTTAATGTGTACTGGAATATGAGGTGATGTCCTCTTCGCTTCAAATGGGAGTAATCAAACTAAAATGTTTACTCAACAAGGGAGAGAACACGATGACTAGTTAAATGGGTTTTTATGGGTGGGTAGATACGTGGGGTGCCGCGGGTCACATAAATCTATTACAGATTGCCATCACGTCGCGTAATAAAGAAGTACTTTTTTTTTCAAATATGAGGAAGTTTGCACATTATAAAGCTCTTCAGGCTGTAGCCAACAAGAAGAACTGTTAAATGGTACATTCGGGCACCATGTTTAGAACTAACAATGAAGTAACGAAAATTACGAGAAGCCGAAACTTTAGAATTACAATCGTTGCCATCAAAGAAGTTGAAGAATCCACCAACGTTGGAAGCAGGAACACCTGAGACGGCTAATACATAGAAGACTTAAAAAAACTAGCTACTGGAAAACTTTTGGTGTTCAACATTAGCGCTGAGTGTACTAAGAAGTTTCTGAAAATGTATTTCGTATAGTGACTGTACTCTTTTATTTCGATTTCTGTAAAGAAATATTAAAGGTGTTATTAACTAAAAGGATGCATAAAGAAATGAATCGACATTCACATTTACATAAATATTCCGTGAATTACTAGACAGAACACGTTTACAATAGCCGAAGCAATTTTTTGCACTGTAGAAAAAAATATCAGCGATGTTGCTGCACAGCCAAAGCAAATATTCTATGACAAGTAATCTTTTTCTCACCCAAAATTTTCCCTTTTTTCGTCGTGTTGAAACTGTTTGTCAGTGTTCACCTTCACGGAGCGCCCTCGCACGTTTTTGTTTTTGTGTATGAGCGCGCGCGCACGCGATCGCTGCGCGTTTGTGTGTGTATGTGTATGTATGTATGTATATGTGTGTGTGTGTGTGTGTGTGTGTGTGTGTGTGTGTGTGTGTGTGTGTGTGTGTGTGTGTGTACGTTATATCTATTTGCTTTTGTACATTGGCATGTAGTAAGCGATCCGTTTACCTTCTCCATCACAATTCGGTTCAATGAATATTCTCCTTGCATCATAGCGAGGACATAAGTAGTGGGGCTTTGATCGAAATGGGCCTGTTGATCCAGTTATCAGACTGTAACAGTATCGCAATAGAGATGTAGCGAACTGTGCACGTCATGCAAAAGAATAAAAATGTACGTAACAGGAACGGCAGGTACTATGCAGTCATCTTCTCTTTTATTAGACTTAGTTTTATTCCATCTCGATAACTGTCGGGCGCACAAACAGGAACAAACATGTAGATAGCACGCGAGTGTAGGGGTTTTGTGTGTACTATTTGATAACCGCTGTACTTTCCGTTTCATTCAAGTGGTACTTATCCTGTATCACTGTCTTTATAGCTGCTACATACGAGGCAGTGTTCATTTAAAAGAGAGCCGGATTCAACGTTCTCCAGCGAATGTATTTATGTGACTCGAATTTACATTTCCGCATACATACCACTCAGACAAATAGATACTTTGTCTTGATCAACCACAAACTATGGAATAAGCGAATATTCGCCTCCTCCGAAAAAATGTGGTTTGCATCGTGGGATGTTCCCGTTATTTGGAAGTGTGAGACGATCACAAGAGACTGGAGTTTTGAGTGTAAGTCTTTGTGAAGTGTTTAGACTGGTAACACTGACAACTGTATAAAGATGCATGCATTCGACTGTCTGTCCGGTCGGCACCCAAACGTCACATGGAATCATCACAAAATTTATCTGCATTGGCTACTCTTTAAATCCTTTCCATATTAATTAACATTTCTTCTTTCTTACGCAATCTGTTTTTACAAATGACCTCTTGAAAACAAGTGAATAGTGTGACTGTTCCCTGGAAAAAGTCTTAAATGGTTAATTATGTAATTTTATGTTATCATAAAACGCTCATTTTCCTCATACATTTCAAGTCTTTTTTTTTTAAAAAAAAGAAAATGAAAAAATGAAATGTAGAAAATTTGAAAGCCCGCTAAAACGCTCAATTTGAGTCACGTGATGCTTGTGACGCCACTGGACTGCACGATGCTCCTGCTGTCGCAAACTGTCGTAAAGCTCATTCATAGTGTGGTATCTTCATTTGAAATTTACGTTTCGGAAATTGCGTTCCAAACATTGTGTAGTATCACATTTTGTAGGTCCACAGACTCTAAAACTTTTGCAGAGGGAAACATGGCCCTTGTAGGCTGTAACATTATTTATTAATTGTGCGATAGGCTGGTTTCGACGTTTATGTCAATTTCAAGTGCTTGCAGATAAACATCACAAGTTCAGCCACATGTGCTTGAAAAAAATGAAATGATCGTATGGCATTTATTGGCTTGGATATCCCCTTCGGCGTTCGGTCGCCGTATTGCAAGTCTTTTTAGTTGATGCCACTTCGACGACTTGCGTGTCAGTGACGAAGAAGGAAACACAACATTCAGTCCCTTGCCGGGAATCGAACGCGGGCCCCCTTGCATGGTAGGCGGTAACGCTACCGCTGCACTACGGAGGCGGGCATGTGCTTGAAAATCGCATAAACGTCGAAATCGGCCGATCGCGCAATTAATAAAGAATATTATAGCCTAGATAATCATCATATGTTTATTCACATTTGCTTGAAAATGACGTTGAAATCGACCGAAAGCACAATTAATAAAGAATGTTAGAGACTACTACAGATTATGTTTTTCTATCCTGAAAAATTGTTTATAAATGTTCCAAAGAATGTGAAGACGCATACGATGTGGTTGCATCTAGCTCGGATACAAATGAGATAACGGTCACTATGAGTGTTTGTTTCTGTGAGGATAATTTGATGTAATTAAACAGCCTATCAGGGTAATTTGTCGCTTGTAACGTAATAGGTTGCGTGCTGTACTTCTAGCGTATTGTTCGCACGATCGATCCTCATTTGGAGCAAGTGTTTTTTCCTATTCTCTTCGCGAAATGCTACATTCTTCTTAAGTTTTCTTCATTCGCTATACAGTTATGTAAGAGCTGTATATTTTTCATCATATTACATTTGAACTCGCATTCGGGAGGACGACGGTTCAATCCCACGTCCGGTCATCCTGATTTAGGTTTTCCGTGATTTCCCTAAATCTCTGCAGGCAAATTCCGGGATGGTTCCTTTGAAAGGGCGCGACCGATTGGTTCAAATGGTTCAAATGGTTCTGAGCACTATGCGACTTAACTTCTGAGGTCATCAGTCGCCTAGAACTCAGAACTAATTAAACCTAACTAACCTAAGGACATCACACACATCCATGCCCGAGGCAGGATTCGAACCTGCGACCGTAGCGGTCACGCGGTTCCAGACTGAAGCGTCTAAACCGCACGGCCACACCGGCCGGCAAGGGCGCGACCGACTTCCTTCCCTAATCCGATGAGACCGATGACGTCGCTGCTGGTCTCCTCCCCCCAAACAACCCAACCCAACTCAACCCTACATTTGAATAACTATTTTCTGTTATTAGCTTCATTTTACAACTCATCAATTTGAAATGAAACGTTAATTTGGTGTTAAGAAACTGTATCTCATGCCTGATGTAGATTTTTGTTCTCTTTATCCACATCTGCGGAGCAAATTATTGGTTATTGAAAATGAAGGGCAAGAATACAGATCTGACAATGGGCATTTCGTTAGTATGTACTCGTAAAACTTGAGTAATCATTTACCTGTTACGCATTACTATTACTCCGACAGTATACATCTTTCGTTTTCAAAACTCAGATATTTCTTCCCATTATTTATGTGCAAACTTTTGTAAATGTCCGAACAAAAATATTTTCTGTGATTTCCACCGTGTAAGAGAAAGGTGTTAGGTTCACAATAGGTCACTCAGAATGTATTACACGATTGCGGAGTAAGAGAGTAGAGGCTACTGACTTCAAAATATCCCAGCGAGAAAAACTTAGAAGGCTTTCGAATATCTGGAATGTAAAAAAATGAAACTTCATCTGGTTGATTTTCATTATTTCCTGAATGTCATGGAAACTATAATAAATGGTAAATATTTCATTGTTCTTAGCGTACGTCAGACGAATGATATTTGTTGTATCCACATACCAAATAACAGGCTAGAGGCAAAGTTTTGGTGTCGCTTGCCGGATCGCTGACTCGCCGTAGCATACAGGCGATTGCATTTTCTGTTGCGGTGTTACTTAGTTCTACATGCCGCGCAAAGTCTGGAGGAAACATCGTGAGTGGCTGAGGAACGTTTACAAAGTAAAATTAAAGCAATAGCAGCCCTCTATCGCAAAAAAGGAGTTTTTTGACCTAGGTTTCGACACTGCTATGAGTGCCTGCATCAGAAGTAAAACACTCAAACGTGGCTTATAACACAATTACAAAATCATAGGAAAAAAATTTTAAGTGTAAGTAGTAACTAGTAGTACAAAAAAGAAACAGTACTTACATGTCACATATAAAACTAGATATCAAGTGATAAAGCTTTAGTCGCAAAAGGTTTTAAAACAGATTACGTAGAAGACAATGAAAGGTGGCTACACTGAGCCACAGCGCCAGAGATCGCGCTAGAGAGTATTGTTCCGCCGCCTCCACTGGCAGTGATTATTGAGAACTCGTAGTAGTCAGTGCTTGGGGAGAGCTCGTGGTAGTCAGTGCTTGTTAAGAACTCGTAGCAGAGAGTGTTTGTTGAGATGTGCTAGTAGAGAGTGCTTGCTGAGATGTGATACTGAAAAGTTCTTGTTGAGATGTGGTAATAGTGGGTCGGTGTGGAGATATATTGTAATGATTAGAGTGATTTTGGTCAATATATGAAGGTAACGAAACTTGATTTATTTTTCATTATTTAATGTCGTAAATAATGCTTCATTACAGGTTCAGTCAACAAAGCATCTGGCCTGTGTTCTTGTATTAGAGTGTAATTCTGGTTCTCTTGAGTAATTATGGTATTTTTATTTTCTTTAATTAATTCAGTGTAAATGATATTTAAAATTTCTTGTGTTATTGATGAAGAACCGTGCCAGATGCGTACGTTGAGTCATACTTCCACACACAGAACAGTTATACTTGTGCTTTGGTTTCGTAGGTTTTATAGTTGCTGGGGACTTAATTAATTAATTGTGTTAATGAAAATTTCCATTTCATTCTTTGTTGTTGTTCTATGCAGTCAGATAGCGTAATAATACTAGTCAGGGCCAACCGTTTACGAGACTGCGTAATCGGACATACAGCTACTAAAATTTAAAACTAAAATTATTTGCATTATAAATTAATTAAGCCCCCATGCAACTATAAAACCTACGAAACCAAAGCACAAGTATAACTGTTCTGTGTGTGGAAGTATGACTCAACGTACGCATCTGGCACGGTTCTTCTTCAATAACACAAGAAATTTTAAATATCATTTACACTGAATTAATTAAAGAAAATAAAAATACCATAATTACTCAAGAGAACCAGAATTACACTCTAATACAAGAACACAGGCCAGATGCTTTGTTGACTGAACCTGTAATGAAGCATTATTTACGACATTAAATAATGAAAAATAAATCAAGTTTCGTTACCTTCATATATTGACCAAAATCACTCTAATCATTACAATATATCCCCACACCGACTTGCTATTACCACATCCCAACAAGAACTTTTCAGTATCACATCTCAGCAAGCACTCTCTACTAGCACATCTCAACAAACACTCTCTGCTACGAGTTCTTAACAAGCACTGACTACCACGAGCTCTCCCCAAGCACTGACTACTACGAGTTCTCAATAATCACTGCCAGTGGAGGCGGCGGAACAATACTCTCTAGCGCGATCTCTGGCGCTGTGGCTCAGTGTAGCCACCTTTCAACAAGCCACTATCGGCTGCTCATACGCGTCGAGCTACGGTAGTATCAGTCTGGTGGGACCTTGACAAATACAGGGTGGCGCACGAAATGTGTTACCACTTTGTTTTTGTATATAAACTTTATTGTCAATACAATCTGAAAGGAACATACACTACAATGAAGAGCCGTCCATGGAGATTTGTTCTAACTCAGCACATGCCCAATATGTCCACCATTTCGTTTCCTAACTTCCTTCGAAGGAACACTGAAGTTAGTGATTACCCTACGGCACATGTCTTCCGTAATTTCACTGCACGCTTGAAGAATAAGTCTTCCGAGCTCCATTAAATCACGTGGACGTTTCGGGAAAATTTTTTCCTTTAGGTACCCCCAAAGAAAAAAGTCACATGGATTGAGGTCTGGACTATTGGGGGGCCAATTTTGTCCGTCATTGAAGCGACCTGGAAACCTGAGTGAAATGATCCGCTTGTCGAAATGCTCGTGTAAAAACTCCAACACAGTGTGTGTGGTATGTGGCCTTGCTCCATCTTTCATGAACCACTGCGTGTTGAAGGGCAAGGCAGTAGCAAGAAGCTGTGGAATGAAGCTATTGCGAAGCATGCTCAAATAACGCTCTTCAAAGAAAAAGGGTCCAATAAGTCCGTGACTGGAAATTGCTGGTCACGCTGTAATCCTCGGAGCATAATGTTGTCGTTCATGAAGCACTTGTTGCCCAAAAGCGTACATTTTGTTTGTTAACCACACCGTCTAGATGAAAATGCGCCTCGTCTGAAACCAAACGTTGTTGAGAGTTTCTTCGCTATCCTCCGTCCGCAGCTCGTGGTCGTACGGTAGCGTTCTCGCTTCCCGCGCCCGGGTTGCCGGGTTCGATTCCCGGCGGGGTCAGCGATTTTCTCTGCCTCGTGATGACTGGGTGTTGTGTGATGTCCTTAGGTTACTTAGGTTGAAGTAGTTCTAAGTTCTAGGGGACTGATGACCATAGATGTTAAGTCCCATAGTGCTCAGAGCCATTTGAACCATTTTTGAACCCTATCCTCCGCCCACTGAGCAAACAGTAGTCTCTGCTGCTTGTGTTCTTCAGTGAGCTTCTGAGCACAGGTCATCGTGTATGTGTACATATGGAGGCCACTTTTAAGAATGCTTTGAACGGAGCGTCTGGATATTCCCAGTTGCACTGCTGCCTTACTACACGATTTCCCGGGACTTCTCTGTACAGCAACTCGTACCGCTTCAATATTCTCCGGCGAACAAACAGGCTTAGGCCGAGGTCGCTTCGCTTCCAATACTGTTCCTTCCTGTACAAATTTATCGTACAACCTGTGGATGGTCTTCTTGCAAGGGACACATCGTGTGTTAAACTGATGTCGAAAGTTGTTGTCGCAAAAAAGTAGAAGCACGAAATTCCCTAATAAGAAAGCTGTCCAATAGCAAATGGGGTGCCAAACCTACCGTAGTCAGAACTTCAGCCCGAGCTTTGTGCTTCTCAACTGCCGAATATGCCTTCCCGGTATGGTGCAGATCCGCCCACGCAAAAAAGGTTGATATTAGCTCGAATGAAACATGCAGGATAGTGACAGGCTGCATGAAACCTACCCCCATAGAAAATCTTCACAGGGCCGCAGGTTTCACAAACCCTGACTCACCTAGGAAAGCCCATGAACATACCGAGAATCTAAAACAAACCTTTGATGCCCGCCACTCAATATTTGGCCTAGAGTGTGGCCCCAGCAGACTAATATCCAGACGCCGTTTCCTAAGTTACGCCTTAGATGAGCCCCCCATCTACTATCCACTAAGAGAGGACCCACCAAGCGGCGTTCCTGGTGATTGGAAAACCTGGAGAATGCTTAACCGCATCCGAACTGGGGTGGCTCCTGTGAAATCTAATCGGATCAAATGGGGTTTGTTGGACGAAAATGACGACAGATGTGACTGCGGACCTCGACAGGACATGGACCATCTCCTACAATGCCCTGCCGGCCCCCACAGATGCACCTTCGACGATCTATGGCTGGCTAAAGAAGAAGCACTGGACATTGCGCAATACTGGGCAAACAAATTGTAGTTTCCGGACACGAAAAAGTAAAGTAAGTTGCCGAAAACGCCTCTGAGTCACAAAAAAAGCATTTCGTTTCATGAAAAAGTAACACAATTGCCGATCGTTGCCGTGTCGTCAGTCTTCCATTGTCAGCCATTGCTGCTTACTAGTCTCCTAGCGGCAGTATCGTGAATCACACGTCATTTCGTAACTCATTTGTTTTTCCAAGCTCTGCTGGTACTGCTCTAGAGATCTCAGCGGGATATCTAATGTTGTTGTTGTGGTCTTCAGACGTGAGACTGGCTTGATGCAGCTCTCCATGCTACTCTATCCTTCTGAATCTGCTTAGTGTATTTATCTCTTGGTCTCCCTCTACGATTTTTACCCTCTACGCTGCCCTCCAATACTAAATTGGTGATCCCTCGATGTCTCAGAACGTGACCTACCAACCAATCCCTTCTTCTAGTCAAGTTGTATCACAAGCTCCTCTTCTTCCCAATTCTATCCAATGCCTCCTCATTAGTTATGTGATCTACCCATCTAATGTTCAGCGTTCTTCTGTAGCACCATATTTCGAAAGCTTCTATTCCCTTCTTGTCTAAACTATTTATCGTCCACGTTTCACTTCCATACATGGCTACACTCCATACAAATACTTTCAGAAACGACTTCCTGACATTTAAATCTATACTCGATGTTAACAAATTTTTCGTCTTCAGAAACGCTTTCCTTGCCATTGCCAGTCTACATTTTATATCTTCTCTCCTTCGACCATCATCAGTTATTTTGCTCCCCAAATAGCAAAACTCCTTTACTACTTTAAGTGTCTCATTTCCTAATCTAATTCCCTCAGCATCACCTGACTTAACTCGACTACATTCCTTTATCGTCGTTTTGCTTTTGTTGATGTTCATCTTATATCCTTTCAAGACACTATCCATTCCGTTCAACTGCTCTTCCAAGTCCTTTGCTGTCTCTGACAGAATTACAATGTCATCGGCGAACCTCAAAGTTTTTATTTCTTCTCCATGGACTTTAATACCTACTCCAAATTTTTCTTTTGTTTCCTTCACTGCTTTCTCAATGCAGATTGAATAACAGCGGGGATAGGCCACAACCCTGTCTCACTCTCTTCGCAACCACTGCTTCCCTTTCATGTCCCTCGACTCTTATAACTGCCATCTGGTTACTGTACAAATTGTAAATAGCCTTTCGCTCCCTGTGTTTTACCCCTGCCACCTTCAGAATGTGAAAGAGAGTATTCCAATCAACATTGTCAAAAGCTTTCTCTAAGTCTACAAATGCTAGAAACGTAGGTTTACCTTTCCTTAATCTTTCTTCTAAGATAAGTCGTAGGGTCAGTATTGCCGCACGTGTTGCAACATTTCTACGGAATCCAAACTGATCTTCCCCGAGGTCGGCTTCTATCAGTTTTACCATTCGTCTGTATAGAATTCGCGTTAGTATTTTGCAGCTGTGACTTATTAAATTGATAGTTCGGTAATTTTCACATCTGTCAACACCTGCTTTCTTTGGGATTTGAATTATTATATTCTTCTTGAAGTCTGAGGGTATTTCGCCTGTCTCATACATCTTGCTCACCAGATGGTAGAGTTTTGTCAGGACTGGCTCTCCCAAGGCTGTCAGTAGTTCTAATGGAGTGTTGTCTACTCCGGGGGCCTTGTTTCGACTCAGGTCTTTCAGTGCCCTGTCAAACTCTTCAGGTAGTATCATATCTCCCATTTCGACTTCACCTACATCTTCTTCCATTTCCATAATGTTGTCCTTGAGTACATCGCCCTTGTATAGACCCTCTATATACTCCTTCCACCTTTCTGCTTTCCATTCTTTGCTTAGAACTGGATTTCCATCAAAGCTCTTGATATTCATGCTAGTGGTTCTCCTTTCTCCAAAGGTCTCTTTAATTATCCTGTAGGTAGTATCTATCTCACCCCTAGTGAGATAAGGCTCTAGATCCTGACATTTGTCCTCTAGCCATCCCTGCTTAGCCATTTTGCACTGCCTGTCGATATCATTTTTGACACGTTTGTATTCCTTTTTGCCTGCTTCATTTACTGCATTTTTATATTTTCTCCTTTCATCAATTAAATTCAATATTTCTTCTGTTACCCAAGGATTTCTTTCAGCCCTCGTCTTTTTAGCTACTTGATCCTCTGCTGCCTTCACTACTTCATCCCTCAGAGCTACCCATTCTTCTTCTGCTGTATTTCTTTCCCCCATTACTGTCAATTGTTCCCTTATGCTCTCCCTGAAACTCTCTACAACCTCTGGTTATTTCAGTTTATCCGGGTCCCATCTCCTTAAATTCCCACCTTTTTGCAGTTTCTTCTAATGTGCGTCGTAAATTGTGAAAGAAACAATTGGTACCACATTTCGTGCGCCACCCTGTACTTGCTTGGAACGGACTGCCATTCTGCGCCTTAGTAACACGTTTCCGCTGCAACAGGCCTGGAGCGCCAGGAGGGAAGAGGGCGCCATTGTCGCTGCGCCTCATGGACTTTTAGGGACCGCTTACGTTCCGGGGCGAGAGAGGCCGTCCCAGTGGACGCGGGCGGCCGGGCTGTTGCCGCTGTTTACCGCCCGCAGTAAAGGGCCGAGAACCGCCCGTGTCCACCGCCAGGGGCGCTGTCGGCAGCCGAAAAAAGCGGGAGGCCCGCCTCGCGCAGCCCACAGGGCGAAAGTTGGCCGTTTGCACACCACTCGTTCCGGCCGCGCAGATTAGACCCGCGCCGGGTCCGCCACCCCTCGCCTTATTGACTGTGGGCGGCGGGGGTTGGGCGGCGCTTCCGTCCCGCCGTGGCGAGCCCAACCGCCGCTCCTGCAACTGCCGCTTGTTCTTCTGCGTCAGGTTTCCTTGCACGCTGTTACTGGCCGGGTGAAGCCCTTCCTAAACAGTTGCAGTTTTCTGGTCTCTGAAAACCGTTAACGCCTCCTGAGTAAAAACATTTTATCGTTTGCAAAAGGGAACTGTACATCGCAAACGTATTTCTCTTTGCCACAGGAAGTGGAATTTTGCGAGGTGCCGGGGCTAGCCGTGTATTTAACACTAAATTCTTCTAGAATCTACATATGAAAATGATGCTCTAAGCCCCCCCTATTCTAACTCCGACTTTTGCTGTTGCACATGGATTAAAAAGAATCGCGAACTGACTGTAATAGACCCTGCAAGTGGAGTAGAAAAGAGTTTGGCACCTGCAATAATTTAATTTGATACGTAAGTTAAATAAAGGAAAGTTTCATTAACGTAGTGAGAAATGATAGGGTTGCTCTACCCATTAACAGAATGAAAGTTCTGTACAAAATAACAATATGATTTATTATGACTAAAGTCAAAATAATAAACAAAACACATGAAACATTTATAACACATCAAATTGGATACTCAAATAAATGCTGTGAAGGTGAAGTTGTCCATAAACTAGATTGTGACATTTATGACAAAGTGGTATGTGGAGCCAATTCCTTGCAACTCAAATCTTAAGAGAAACACACAGCCAACCCAACATTAATTGCTGCTACAGTAGTGAGAACTCAGTCAATGAACACCCAAGACAGAACAAAGTTAGAAAAAGACGAACAGGCGCCCTCTGCTGAACTCTGATTATCACCTAGCAAAATTGGCTGCTTTGCCGGTGCTGCAGACGTATATTACCAAACTGTCTTCTTAACTGCAAGGACACGATCTGGCATACCGGAGGCGATGGCTGGTTGCTTCGACATCCCGTCGTGGTGATGATAATGTCGCGAGTATAGCCCAAAACAAATTATCCTGGTCTGGTTGTTCCAGACTAAAGACTTCCTAGCAACACAAATACACCTCTGAGGAAGACGGAGAAGGCTCGCGACACAATCACTGCGGGTACAGTGATTGATTTTAACAAGCAAAGTCACACAGCAAATCCGATACAGTCAACTTTAGCCAAAACTGCTCAAGACAGACAACATAGGCCGCTTGTACGCAGAACGCTCAATTGCCAACTGTACCCGGAAAGTTACATTGAAGTCTAAACTTCAGCAACTTTGTCAAACAGTTACAATTAAATAAAAGAGTATTAGACAGCCAACAGAGGGCAGGCTGTCCAGAGCAGCGAGAGCTCAGTCTTGTAACCTACTCCGACTGAAAGGCGAGAGCCGACCCCCACAAGAGCACCCGTACAAACCGAAAACAGAACATTCCCGCCCCCACGACAGTGGCCGTGGATAAACGTTCCAATCAGCAACTCGAAAACCGGCGGAAAATTCCACTCTATTGCCGAAGCACTACCATTCCACCAATGGAGATTCTTGGCGCCAATTTTGCTACGTCACGGAGCTATGCCCTGAACGAGCCAATCACAGTTACGATGTTGCAGAAAACGCGGGAATTTGTCCGCCAAGACTGCCTGGGAACACAAGTCATTCCCTCGCCTCGCTGGTAGCCCGCCAGAAAGTGTTTTCGCTAAGTTTCTGCGAAGTAACGGAATCTCTAGCCCAGCCGCTCCCTCAGGCCCATGCGGGCGTGTCTCCGCCGCTCTACTGACAATGTCGGCGTCTGGAAAGCATTCACTCGACTCCCTCACACCCGTCGGCTTAACCCTTTCAAGATCGGCAAAGCCCGCCTGTCACCGGACCACCCGGGTGACGAGAGACACTGCGTGGGAAGTCCGCGTGTGAAGTTTCACCGCATGCAATTAGAGAGGAAGGTCGAATTACTCAGACTAAGATAGAAATATGAGAGGGGGCTCGTGCCACATCTCAATTTTAATTCCTCTCTTTTAGCTCACCATGAGAGATGGCAAGTCAGCTTTTTTTTTCCTTTTTCTTGTCTTAACGTAAGTATGAAACGTATGTTTGTATGAGGAGCAATCAGAGCTGTGATGGTATATTTCAAATGAAAAGCCGCAACATTGCGTTAAAATGACTTATCAATCGTGTCTAGTTTATTTATTTATTTATTGTTCCGTGGGACCAAATTAAGGAGAAGTCTCCATGGTCAGGGAACGAGTCAATACATGAATTTATAACACGATAGTAGAAACAGATAAAATGAAATACAAGAAACGTATTCAGGCGACAATTCGTAAGTTTAAATAAAGAAAATCAACAATGTAACATTGCAATTTGCTTAATTTTTTAGTTCTTCCAGGAGATCCTCGACAGAATAGAAGGAGTGAGCCATGAGGAAACTCTTCACTTTAGACTTAAAAGCGTTTGGGCTACTGCTAAGATTTTTGAGTTCTTGTGGTAGCTTATTGAAAATTGATGCACTAGAATAGTGGACGCCTTTCTGCACAAGAGTCACGGAAGTGCATTCTACATGCAGATTTGATTTCTGGCTAGTATTAACTGAGTGAAAGCTGCTAACTCTTGGGAATAAGCTAACATTTCTAACAACAAACGACATTAAAGAAAATATATACTGTGAGGGCAATGTCAGAATTCCCAGACTATTGAATTAGGGTCGACAAGAGGTTCTCGAACTTACACCACATATAGCTCGAACAGCCCGTTTTTGAGCCAAAAATACCCTTTTCGAATCAGAAAAATTACCGCAAAAAATAATACCATTTGGCATAAGCGTATGAAAATATGCGAAGTAGACTACTTTTCGTGTTGAACTCTCACTTATTTCAGATACTGTTCTACTGGTAAATAAAGCAGCATTTAGTTTCTGAACAAGACCCTTTTTTTTATTCTCGAATCAGAAACATACAAATTTACAATTGCCATACACATCAATAAATATATACACACACATTGTATTTATATTACATGTGTCCAGTACTTTGCAACCTCCAAGGCGCTTGGAGTGGCTTGAAGGAGATCAATCTTCGTGCAGGATGTAGGGCACAAAAGGCACTGGAGCATGTGGCTTGTGGTTTGTTCTTGTCCACAGTCACAGGATGTATCTTCTGTTATGAAGCCCCATCTCTTCAGGTTGTCTCTGGATCGTCCAATTCCTGATCGTAATCTGTTTAAAGATTTCCTTACCAGCCAGCTGCCGTTGTGTCCAGGTGGTAGTTCTTCAGCTTCTGGCGTCTGCAAGTGAGGCGTCGACTTCTTCCCTAACTCCAGCCTTTCCTTCTCTGGTGAAATGGTGAGCTTCTCGGATGTTCTCAGGAAGCTCTTTCGCGATCTCAGCCGTTGCTGTGGTGGATTATGTCCGTGCAGTGGATGGCCACTGTCCTGTTCCACTTTCAGTCTCTCCTTGTTGCCAGCCACTGTTCTGCGTATCCATGGTGGCGCTATTCCAGCCAGGCAGTAGAGCTTATCAGTTGGGTTTGGTCTTAGGCAACCTGTGATCAACCTGCAGGTTTCGTTGAGAGCAATGTCTACTTGTCTGGCATGAGATGACCTGTACCAGACTGGAGAAGCATATTCAGCAGTAGAAAAGCACAGTGCCATTGCAGAACTGCGAATAGTTTGTGGATGTGATCCCCACTGTGTCCCCACTAGTTTGCGAATTAGGTTGTTTCGAGCGGCGATTTTCATTTTGGTGTTCTTGCAGTGAGTTTTGAATGTCAGAGTTCTGTCTAGAGTGACTCCCAAGTATTTAGGTGCGTGATGATGCTGGAGTTGGATGCCTGGCCATGCAATATGTAGCTCACGATTAGCTTCCCTGTTCCTTAAATGAAAGGCACACACTTGTGTCTTCGAAGGGTTTGGTCTGAGTTAGTTCCGATTGTAGTAGCTTGACAGTGTTCTAAGTGCTGTTGCCACGTTTCTTTCCACTCTTTCAAAGCATGATCTCTGTGTAGCAAGGGCTAGGTCATCTGCATATAAGAATCTCCTTGTGCCTGGGGTCAATGGCTGGTCGTTGGTATAAATGTTGAAGAGAAGTAGAGCCAAGACGCTTCCCTGAAGTTGACCATTTTTCTGCGCTCTCAAGCGACTGCGTTGTCCTTGAAATTCAACAAAAAACCTGCGGTTTTGGAGGACGGTGCTGAGTAGTCTAACGAGGTGGGGGTTGTTGATCATATTGTATAGTTTTGCATGGAGTAACCGATGATGGACAGTATCATACGCTGCTGTGATATCCACGAAGACCACGCCCGTTACTTGACAGGTTTCAAACACATCGTCTATAAACTGAGATTCAGAAGTTGCCCTGTGCAGCTTCTGTTTGGTCGAAATCCTGCTTGTTCGGGTATGAGAAGAGGGTCTATTACTGGTAGGATTCTATTCAGAATCATACGTTCGAACAATTTATAAAGGTGACTCACAAGGCTAACTGGTCTGAAATTCTTTGGATGATTTGCTTCCTTTCCAGGTTTCAGAAGAGCTATCACCCTGCTCTTTCACCAGATCTTTGGCATTTGGCTCTGGTTCATGCAGTTGTTGAAAAGCTGCAGGATCTACTTTCTTGTTTCTGGGCCGAAATTCTTGATTTGCTCCATACGGATGTCATCTAGACCGGATGCTTTACCAGTTTTACTCTCCTTAATAGCCTTGTTTAATTCAGATATCTCGAATGGGAGAGTCAGATCCCTCGTTTGTTCTTGGGCCTCTTGCTGTACTTTCGGAACTTTGATTCTATGGCTTCCTTTCCAATTCATGAGCAGTTGGTGTGCTATCTGATCTGCAGTAATGTTGTAGTGTGCTGTGGACCTGGTTGGGTCATTATTGAGGCGTCTCAGTTATCTCCACGCTTTATGACTGTTTCTGATGAGATCAAGTTCTTCCACAGTTTTAACCCAAGAATTCCTTTTGGATTCTTTCAGAGATGAAGTACGTTTGTTCCCAGCCGATAGCGTTGTCTCGCCGAATGGATCTTCTTCGAATAGTACCTTATCCTCTGTAAATTGAGCACTGAGTTCTGAAGTTAGATCAGGAATGTATGATGTACAAGGAGCCTCCACGAAGATTGCAATGATTTCCGACCAAGATAAGACTTGCAATCGGGCGGACCCTGGGCGTCAGGTTTCCCTGGCGGCTGATCCTTTCACACCAGAAACATCGTCTTGGTCCTTTTCAGGACCACAGTTGACCATCATATCGAACAAGATCCTGAACATGGGCTTTCCACAACAGCTTACTATCTATCATAACGTTATAGTCACATTTTCAGGTAGCAAAACGTTCACCTTTCGATACATAATACCACTAAAATCTCCATATGAGTAAATGCATTTGCCAGCCTAGAAGATGCGTTAGGAAATATAAAATAGTGGCAGGTGTTTGAAATTCTCAGAAAAGTAGTGTTGTGTCATTTAGCCTCTCCTTAGTCATGACACTAATATTTCATTCATTTTAGGTCCATAACACTATTTTTGCAATGTATGTTTTACTACGAGTGAGAACACATCATACTCTTACTTATACATGGCAGCAGCGTGTAGGGGTTTGCATCGTTTAAAAACCCTGATAAAAGAATGAGTCGTCCGGAATTTTAGTATGTTATAATGCTGACTTTTACTTTCAAAACTTTTTGTTTTTATTTTCACTCATCACGAAATTGTTCCAAAACATCACATATGATACTACAACGTAACAGTTTTAACACCATTCAGAAACATTTTCGTACGTACTTTTTCATAGTAGTCGAATGAAGTTTATGTGCGCAATATATCAACAATCTAAGAGCTCACAAGAAGTCTCTACAATGCACCGAGGAACTGAAGTGATGTCTTTGTCGCAAATTCCACGGTGTATATATAAGTTTCTATTAGTCACATTAATGAATAATGTAATTTCTACTTTTAATAATAAACAGAAATTTAAATGAAATTGTATTTTTTAAGAAATCAAAATTCTTAGAAATGTAATGTAAAGGAAAGATATTTACATAGTTACGAAAAAAAATCAATAATTTTCAAAGTATTCTATATAAAAATGTCTGTTTGCATTTAGCTTTCACACCAGAATGAGTTGTTTCTGAAGAAGTTAATTATGACATTGGAATATAAAAATAATTCTTTGTTGAGTGAGTAATAAGATCCTGTTTTACATCACATAAATTAAGTTTGTAAAGTAATAATAGACAGGGTAATCCAGCTGCATCTATCACTGCTTCAAAAAACAAGAGTGAGAATTTCATTTCTCTCGCTCGCTACGAGCTAACTATTTGCCCTAGAGAAAAAATTAACGGGACGTTTCTGTAGGAAATTTAATGTTTTTAAATTTTGTACTGGGATAAGTTTCTGCTAGAAGCCGTAGTTTTCGAGTTATTCAAGGAAAACTTACAAAATTGACCTTCAAACACACCTCCGCTCCCACACTCAGACCTCACAGATCAAGATTTCGAGTACGTTGTTCGCCGCACTTGCTGTTACCATTGTAAAAAAAATTTACGGCTCCACGAACTGTCAAGAAGAAAACTTATAAACCCGATTACGTTTTGTAAAATTACATACTCTAGTGTGAGTCTAGATCACAGGAAAGTTAAATCTGTATGATATCTAGTCTTCGCACAACATTATCATACAGAAACATGCAATTCTATTATTATGTAATGGACGAATTTTGAAAGTTAAAGAATTTCGTAAATGCACTAATGTATTACGTATTTATGTGAAAAGCTTGAATCTTACGGTTTGTAACCCAAAATGGGTATAAACTTCACTGAAAATAAGGTGGTATTGCAAATTTCGGTTACCTAAAGAAATTGACGTAAATTCTTGGTTTTTTATAGTTCGTAGGTGTACGAACTGGTGGCATGCACTCTACAGACATTCAATAAATGAGTGAAATAATAGCATACTTATTTACACTATATACAAGGTAATTCAAATGGCTCTGAGTACTATGGGACTTAACATGTGAGGTCATCAGTCCCCTAGAATTTAGAACTACTTAAACCTAACAAACCTAAGGACATCACACACACATACATGCCCGAGGCAGGATTCGAACCTGCGACCGTAGCGGTCACGCGGTTCCAGACTGAAGCGCCTAGAACCGCTCGGTCACACCGGCCGGCAAGGTAATTGAAATTACACATTACTTGGAGTTTCTCGCTTCTCTGTTCCACTGTAGTTGTAATACAATAACTGAATTACCGGTGCAGTGATGCTGACACTGATTAAAATTTCTGTCACTCAGCATCAATAAAGTCTTGCTACTTCGTAACTATTGTATCAGCGCAAGTCTTCCGAGGTGTAGGGTGGAAACCGGTATGCGGTGTCTTAAAAAGTCGATGGGAAGGCTACATTTGCATGCAGTGAGACGAAGCGAAGACGGCATCCTCTGGTGCCGTGCGTAGCAGCACACGTAGGAAGGGGGCTAGCCCTGAAGAGAACTTAGCTCACGCAATCAGTGTTTCCCAAATTGTTTCACGGAACGTCGGTGTTCCGCGGGACGTGAATAAGTACTCCGCGATATACTCTTAAGAAGATGGCTTTTTTTAATATTTTGGTGATACTAATTAAGTTATTAAAACTTTATTGTGATTTCGTGTTATTTATTATGATTTAAATTTTAAGTAACTTCAAATAAAACAAGTTTATCTCTTTTTTAAAAAAAATCATTAACCTCCAAAATAAACAAGGTGGTCCACCAAAGTAACAGGATTCTCAAGCCGTTCCGTCAGAAGAAAAGTTTGGAAACCGCTGGTCAAACCGTCCGTATCTTCTTCCGCGTGGATTTCAGCTGCGGGCGGCGCGCCGTGTGTGGTCGACAAAGCCACAATCGATACCGCAAACAGGTTTACGCAATACGGAGTAAAACGCATTAATACTAATATAAGCTCTAGGGAAAAGAGCTATGATTAAAAAAGCCAAAAGTTGGGGATACGGTCTATTTCCTGTAGGCCACTATTCAACCTGTGTCCAAGAAGCAATATAAGGGAAACATAGGAAAAATAGAGAGGGATTAAAATTGGTTGTGAAATGATGTAGATTACATTGCTGATCATAGCTTATGGATTGAAAGCAAACCAAGTAAAGATGAAAGGATTATGGAAGAACAAAAATGAGACTCAACATAAACAACGAAACTGAGGACTATAGAGGAGGTGAACTAAAGGAACTCCGCTCCCTTGAAAGCAAAATAACCATGACGGAAGAAACAAAGAGTATATAAGAAGGAGAAATCTAATAGTATTCAACTGAGGCCTTAACATACAAAATAAATTTGTAAGAATGTGTGTCTATGGTACTGCATGGAAGTGAATCGCTGACTCTGCTAAATTCCCGAAAAGAAGAGAAAGGGTGCGACTGAGATATTAAAATGAAGTAGAGTTACAAGATAAAAATTGAGGAGGTCATCCGCAAATTCTACGAGGAAAGGTATGTATTAAATACATTTTCCACAAGGACGGATAGGACAACATGACAGACGTTAAGAAGTCAGGGGACGACTCCCATGATGCTAATAACGGGCTGTAGAGGGCAAAAATTATAAGGGAAGAAAGACATTGAAATATATCCAAGGAATAATTTAGGACGTTGGTTCTGAGTGTAACTCTGAGATGAAGACATTGCAATAAGAAAAGATAATAGTAGGTGGCATGACCGATAAGAAAATAGAAAAGAAAAAAACAAGTGACTCATTATTAACAAAAATGGCTCTGAGCACTATGGGACTTAACATCCATGGTCATCAGTCCCCTAGAACTTAGAACTACTTAAACCTATCTAACCTAAGGACATCACACAACACCCAGTCATCACGAGGCAGAGAAAATCCCTGACCCCGCCGGGAATAGAACCCGGGAACCCGGGCGTGGGAAGCGGGAACGCTACCGCACGGCCACGAGCTGCGGACATTATTAACAAAAATAGAAACTGTGTAAAACGACGAAACAGCCACTTTTTCAGGTTACGTAACCGGCTTCTGGAAGCGGTACCCATATTCAGTTTCTTACACTTATGTCCTAAGCATTTAACCCTATAGCTGTCGCCTGACAAAGAAATCCATTGGACGAGTTTAATCAATCGTCAAACACCAAAAATGATGTGTGATGTTGTTAATGATGGTTTCAATGCGTTCACAAAAAATGAATGGTACATCTTTTGCGAGGTTTCTGTTGGAATCACGTGGATCGGGTGAAGTAAACATAGGCAAAATTGCCTCTTCCTAGAGGACATGCTATAGGGGACATATCTGGAGTACAAGCAGTTGTATGTGACTCATGCACGAAACTAGTCACGACTTGCCTCTCGTTGATGAAGTAATCTATTACTGAACAATTTTTTTGTTCACGATGACATTTCTTTTAAAAATTTACACTACATTTTCCAACTGTATCAAACGGTTATCGTCAGATCAACGACAATCACCTCTGCTGTCTTAGCCTCGTTGATTTAATAGTGAACAGGACGTTCCTCAATAGCTCAGAACTCGTTAGTCACTGCGAACGATCCTCCTAAAACAGTAATCTACAATACATAAGCGGCTGGTGTCTTGGATACATACCATCTTCGCGATGGCTTCTCAGCTACTCAATGACTTCACACATTCTGGTGGCCAGAATGCATTTAAATGGGGTCATCATTCTATTCCTTCGACCAAACTTGACGTGATTGCCCTTTTTCCACCTTTGAACTTTCTGAATCTGTTATTACATATTTTTGCACTGTTTATGGATTCAGGATGGCACAGCATCTAAGCCAATGTCTCTTATGAATTTGACCGTCGTGTAATCTGTGTAGTACCATACAGCACTGTTCGTCCGGTAATCGAGGGTCATTCGAACATCCCAAGGGTCCTCTCTTTGTTTGACAGCACCGAGGGCCATCGTATTTTCAATTATCCAGCGGTTTCGTATATACAGGTGAAGCAAGCGGATTGCAGCACAGATAGTTTGTATGTAACAGTGGTGTAAATCACTTGCATCGTAGCAAATACTCATCTCTAATGTCAGTTGCACTACTTCCTCAAACTGCTACCGATTTTATAAATTTTCTGTTTTGAAACCAATGTATTCGTTTCGTCTGTTTCATCACTTACCATACAACCAAAAGGGCATGACCAGTGGCATTACACAACGCAAGGAGGCACACCGGACGTTTCTCTTCGTACCTGACGCTCACGATCCAACAAGAACAACGCCATGTCTCACAAGGATTCTTGTTCCTCTGCGTGAATTCGTATTTGTTTCCTTTGGCCGCTGGCCCCAAGGTTCTAAGAGAAGCGTCTGCGTCAGCTGAGATTTACAGTTACGCAATGCACGCTATTCGATGAAGGAAACGTGCCAAACCGAAGCAGGTGGACAAAATAAACACGTGTAAAGCTCTCTGAAACGAGCAGTTAACTCCTAAACGACTTGGTTTCCTTCACACAAACGTACAGTTGATCTTACCAGTTCACTTGTGGCTGGCAGAGACAACGCAATGTTGTGGACGTGAATCTGTGGAATAAGGCATTGCTTATATTACCTAGCGTGTACAATATATGCACTATCTCAAGAAGTGTTCATAAGACCTCGAAGACTTGAAGGAAAAAACCTCAAATTCAACCCCAATTTGTGAAAAAAATCTAGCATTTGTAATGTAATATAGAAGTCCGAGAAGAGTTATAATTCTGTGTAGAGGTTGAACATGCGATCACGAGCAAAATCCCAGTAGGAAGAGGTAATTATGCACAAGTTTAATTAAAAGTATATTTTGTAGGTGAAAATATTGGAAAGGTCCCAAACCAGAAAATTTATTTAAGCAAACCCAATAGCTGCCATTTTTGCGTGGCAGAAGTGGGATGATTCTCGATATTTCATTTTCTCCGATAGTTCTAATTTAGTGTAGTTGGCAGTTTAGAATTTCCCAAGACTTCAGCTTGACGTATTTCCCCACCAAAATTAAAAATTCTTGACCCAGTTCCACGCAGAAACTTGACGTTGCACAGTAGAGTCATTTCGGGAACATTAGACAAGGGGAAGGGAGAGTGAAATATGGCCGTTCTCATAGCTGTCAAAGGCTAGCTAAAGGATATGTATTCGACATTTTGAAGAAAAGGATAACTGCCAAAACAAAGCAATAAGAATATGTAGCAACTCTTTGTGATCTGTTGTAATGTAAACGGACGAGGCTTTAGCGAAGGGGAGTAATTAGGCACTTCAAACGAGTTCATGACGATTTTTAAGAAATATGTCGAATAGGTTTTTCTACTAAGAATAGAAAGTGATAGAAGAAAATGTTGTGCATAAGTTCAACCTACAAAATTATGGGAATAGTGGTTATACAGTCAGATCTCATCAAACGTTTTAAAACCATCATTAGGGAGAATGAGACGAGCAATCGAGCCCAGTGTTATCATTGTCGTGTGCCCGCGTAGGCCTCCAATACTCACAGGCGTGTCTGAAAGAGCAGACTCTGTTGACGGTCCACAGTTGTACAAAATAACGTCGAAATTCATTCGCTGACTGCGAAATCTTTCAGTACTGCCTGGCAAGAATTTTCGTATACCACTTTTGGGTAGTAGATCTATACCTAACACAAGAATTTCGGCCGGCCGGAGTGGCCGTGCGGTTCTAGGCGCTACAGTCTGGAGCCGAGCAACCGCTACGGTCGCAGGTTCGAATCCTGCCTCGGGCATGGATGTGTGTGATGTCCTTAGGTTAGTTAGGTTTAATTAGTTCTAAGTTCTAGGCGACTGATGACCTCAGAAGTTAAGTCGCATAGTGCTCAGAGCCAGCCAAGAATTTCGCAGTTACCGAATAAACTTCGAAGTTATTTTGTACAGCTGTAAATCGTCAACAATGTCTGTTGTTTCAGACATTCACGTTAAGTAATACAAGCAGAGGCGGGCACGTGACGATAACAGCACTGGTCTCGATTCTCCGTTGTCTCATTCTCCCTGTTGCGGGAATAAAAAGGTATTTCTGCGAGTGTTAGGGAATGACTACGATATAAGGATGCAGACAGTGTGACATACGGAAGTGTCCGTTTTTCTCAGCGAAATGATTAAGTGGGGGGGAGGAGTGGGTGGAGGTGGGGGGGGGGGGTGGAATCCGAGGAATAAAGTTTTAAATGTCAGTATTGAGTTGTAGATCTATAACTAACACAGTTGATTTTAAGGCTTTCGCAGACACCGAAAAAATTTCGAAGTTTCTTCTTCTGAGCTGATTGTGTTGCACAGCTGTTCGAAGTGCAGACGTGGTATTTCAGTGAAACATTCAAAGCGAAATGGAACAGAACAATATACACATCTCACTAAAGCCAATTTTTTACATTCAGTATCATTTCTGCATCAAGTAGTCCAGTTTCAAACGCCACACTATTTATTCAAGCAGTGGTACTGGTATGTCATTGTCACAACCTAACTTTTACGAAGCATATTGTAACATGTACTTCTGTGCAGAATATTGGTTGTGTAACACAGAGCTAATACCGATCATGATATGACGAATGTGTAACTTGTGGTTTTTTATACAGTAGCCTTAAAACAGATCAACGATCTTCTCATGTACAGCTTATACTGCCTAAGGAAGTTACATATCAAGATGCTGGCAAAATTTTGTTGTCTTTGACGTGTTTTTGGACCCCTTATACCGATATTTTGTTTCTTAGCATTCGAGGTAACTTTCATCTTAGCCCGAAGTTTAGTTGTATGACGAATGGGCACGTCAGGGAAAAATTGGCATCTGCGCTGTATAGAAGTAGTCTTGACTTTTTCTTGTGCTGTCGTACGAAGAATATAATTTACGAGATTCCTGTAAAGCCATAGGAAGATCTGTTGGCAAGAGTTTTGGTCGCTACACAGCAGGTCAACACCAGGTGTGATGGACAGAGAGAGAACCTGTGGTGTCACCGCCAGACACCACACTTGCTAGGTGGTAGCCTTTAAATCGGCCGCGGTCCGCTAGTATACCTCGGACCGGCGTGTCGCCACTATCAGTGATTGCAGACCGAGCGCCGCCACACGGCAGGTCTAGAGAGACTTCCTAGCACTCGCCCCAGTTGTACAGCCGACTTTGCTAGCGATGGTTCACTGACAAATTACGTTCTCATTTGCCGAGACGATAGTTAGCATAGCCTTCAGCTACGTCATTTGCTACGACCTAGCAAGGCGCCATTATCATTTGTTATTTATCTTGTGATGCATGTACCGTCAGACCGATGTTTACCAATTATGGATTAAAGTTAAGTATTCCAGAAGCTACGTACTTTTTTTTACTAGACTCCTTTAACTGTTCCAGACCTCACGCCAGCCTGCGTGAGCTTAAACGCGTGCCTTGCGGCTACCTCATAGTGGCTTGGCTGTCTTGCCAAGTCACAACATAACCAGTACATGATTCTTAGCTACAATGAATGTATCGATGTTGGTGCTCGTCGCATTGACCCTCTGTTGTAGTGCTTCAGTAATGTATAGTAACCATGACGTATCCGTTTCTTTTTCGCACTGAAATAACATAAACATTTTTTCTAAGTTTTACTACGAACAAAAGGTTTAAAGTGATATCTTTAAAAGCTTTCTTTTTATTTTGTAATGTACTGAGTCACGTGTAACTGAACTCATAATACACTAGAATTGTATGAGTTAAACATTTGCAATAGTTGAATAACGGAAAGAGACGATTCGGAAATTGTCTCTATTCAAGACATTATGCACTCAGCGCCATCTGCCTGTTCTAGAAGTTTGTAACCCAGATTTCCCAACACCCGTATGTATTGATGTGTCCTGTGAACTTAGAAGCAGTATTCGATTGGCGGTAGGAAGCCTACAGCCAGTCTATTGCGTATCAGATGGCAACGAGCTGTTGCTGCGCGTGATGGATCGCCGGTAGCAGTGTACCAGCTACGGGCAATCACACGAGATTCCGCTCTATCAGCGTCACACTGATGAGATATCTGTCACCTAGTCCTAACGCCACACACGTGACATGTCGCTGCGTTCACTACTCGTTCAGTACTTTGTAGCCGCTATATTTCAAACACAAGGTACGAACACACTGCACGGACAATAATATCACGGCACATTCATTGTCACGACATATTGACCGTTAATTTCAGTTCATAGTAGAAAAGGTGGTCAATTAGGTGTTGACGAGGTGCGCTACCAATAATTCCTTTTACGGAGGCCAGAAACGGCACATTACGTCCAGTGTGACTGCGTCTGTCGCTATACTATGTACTTCAGCACATAAAAGAAGAGTGCACGGAAACAGATCTCACTCTGTGGTTCTTATTATAAACCTTTTACCTGTGGTACCACTCCATAAACGTAACAATGACATAACTTGTATGCTCCCGTGACAAATACTTATCTCAATTCAATACACTTCTCAACCCCTGATGTGGGGTTGGTCCGTCGACACATGAAAGGCAGGAAATGTGGATAAAATCCAAGGAGTCTGAGGCAAATGAAGAAACTAATTTTATGTCCATCCTTCATGACTTCGGGCCGATATTTTGTTTTATTACTTTCAAAATTTATACCTCACACACAATCTTCCTAAAGGTAACTAATAACAGTATACCATACGTGTTAAACCCAAACTAGTTGCTCAATAGACTTCCGGTGGTCACAACAGGTGTCAGTCAGTCACCAACGATAAATCTACAGATTCGACAGCCGAACTTTACCAGTTCAATTTACAACGTCAATAGAGAAAGGTAAAGAGCAGAAAATGGGTACCTAATACCGTTTTTTTTTTTTTTTTTGGGTCACACTTGGACTCAGCAATTAAAATTTCCTTTCAAAGCGAGTTAATACGTCACAAAGAGATGTGTTCGAGCTGTTGTCTTAGTACTGAACTATAAAGTAAATTTAATCGCACTAAGCAATATTATGTAAAAAAATTTCTTCGATAATGTAGATAACTTATGGTGATAATGAAACGAATGAATTTTATCCATAGTGGATGCTGTCGAACTCCGTGAGTATTCCTTTATAGGGTGTAGAAAAATTTCCGCTACCAGTCACAATAAAAGGTTATACAAAAAAATTTATTTGCTTGGTGACTAAATGTTTAGACACCACCAAATAACTTTTTTCTATTTTACAGTGATCTCCAGCAATATAAACATGTGCATGAATGTATAAACACCTGAGGATGGGCGCAAGTCCGAAACCAGGCGTGTAACAAATAAATCGCCTTTCATTGTGACTGGTAGCGAAAATCTTTCTACACCTAATAATAAAACGTTATTCATTATGCAAATTGTGTCAGAGACTTTTATTGCACTATACAGGCTCTCACTCACACTATTCGGACAGAAATGGGAACCTTTTTTGTGACCAGTTTGTAATGTTGACACAAATAATTTGCCGAAGTATAGTCAAAAACTTAGATATGAAATTCGTTGGAGACTGCGAAGTAACAAAGTAGTATTCGTAGACCGTTACCAGCGTAGACTTATGCGTATGGCTGTCAATGGAGGGAATAAGATTGTGTCAGTGGTTCCATTGACCCAGATATTTCCTCGCTGCTCAGTAACCAGCTTAAAAGAATCAGAAATCCTATATGGCTCTGAGATAGTGTGTCTTAGGCTGAGTTGGACGTTAACGGCGAGTGTGGATCAACTCGATCTATTCAAACATTGGGTCTTGCTTTCCTACAGGAACTGAATAGCTGATCATCATTTCTCATCGTCTTAAAATAAGATTAGGAATAAATAAAGCACGACAGAGCTAACAGCAGTGGATTCATATCCCAGTCTGGCCATATTAGATTAGGTTCTGCATTGTTTTATCTACCTCACTTGAGACGAATGCTAGGATGGTTGCTACAATAGAACTGAAAGCTATCCCTGCGACCAAATAAGTTAGATGTCGACTGGGTGTTAAACAGCAGACATCGAACAGATACCAAAAATACAAATGGTTCAAATGGCTCTGAGCACTATGGGACTCAACTGCTGAGGTCATTAGTCCCCTAGAACTTAGAACTAGTTAAACCTAACTAACCTAAGGACATCACAAACATCCATGCCCGAGGCAGGATTCGAACCTGCGACCGTAGCGGTCCTGCGGTTCCAGACTGCAGCGCCTTTAACCGCACGGCCACTTCGGCCGGCCCAAAAATACATTTAGAGACTAAGGTAACAGGATTCTCTACGAAGCGATTATACGGGTCGTGTAATAATGAAAGGGGGCATGAAACACAACCGGCATGTGTAACTCACGGGAGTCTAAGGAACTGGATCATATTTGGGTTCAAAATAGTTTTCAGAAAATTGAAAATGACTTCCTCCGAATCACTATATCCCGCAATGTTATCCACTATAAAGTACGACCTTCTACGGATAAAGCTGCCAATTACGGTCACCGCCCTTATTCAGATGTGAATGGAATACGACTGGAAATTGTTAATATTTTAACGAGATGCTTTACGCCACACATCATTTATTACATTGTATAAATATAGTTGCAGATGAAATTTTTCCCAGACAGCGGGCGCAGCGCAAATATAGTGTTTAATTGTCAAGAAACCCAGCAAGTTCCATAGCTCACTATGAAGTAGACTGTCGCACATGATATTCCTTCTGATGAGAGCCTTCTCCATTTCAACACTTAAGGCATGTTTGGTGCACTGAAATTTTGTATGCTCTGATGTTTCAGCATCAATGTAAGCTCTTGCTGCGAGGAAATCTGTTCTTTTTTTTTGCCTAAGTACGCTACATACGGAAATTCCGTGATAAAATGTATCATATTCACTGATTTTTCACTTCGAGCAGGTCAGCTAGATCTGGTGGAAGTGGACAATTCCTTCTTCTAGTTTTTGTTTCGTTCCATACCTCTTTTGCCGATAGGTTCAGCAATTATTGTTTATTGCTGAATTTTTCACTGACGATTGCTTGCACTCTGCCTGTTCTTCTTCTCCGAATATTTGCTCGACGTTTTCTGATTTATAGATCAGTTGAAAAGAATCCAGAAACGAGGAGGGTTTCCTCTGATGTTGTTCTGTAGGTTCTTACCAGCCTGAGAAGAACTCGGCGCTACATTTTGCGCAGTAAGCAACTGATCATACGAGTCGCAGCTAATGGGCCCATTGCTGACCCCAGACGAGACACTACAATGATAACGCATTCTAGGTGCAGGCGTAGGACAAAGTGAGGAAAGGTAAAGTTCCCGTGGTTGCTGCGACAGATATGCTCTTAAATGTGATTCCTTTTCACATGCAGTGCTGGAGGCTGTGCTTCGAACGCTAGTCCCTGCGCTATGTACAGCACTGGGCGTTAAAGCGACAGTACTACGAAGTAGTCCGCCCCGGGTAGCTGAGTGGTCAGCGCAATAGAATGTCAATCCTAAGGGCCCGGTTCGATTCCCGGCTGGGTCGGAAATTTTCTCTACTCAGGGACTGGGTGTTGTCCTAACCATCATCATATCATACCCATCGACGCGCAAGTCGCCGAAGTGGCGTCAAATCGGAAGACTTACACCCGGCGAACGGTCTACCTGACGGGCGGCCCTAGTCACACGACATTTACATTTACCAACAAGTAGGCGTGCAACAAATGTCAGACTCAAATGAAGTGTACAACATGCTACGATATGCAGGTGACTAGTATTTCAGCGTAGCCGTACAAATTAGGTAGGTGCAACGCCATTCATATTTACATTCAAGGGAAGATTACGCTCAGGGTTTCTAGCTCAGATACCGCATTTGAATATTGGTTGTTTATGAGCGGGACATATTATGCCTAATGAAAGAAAAAGAGCACGTGTCGTAATTCGGAAGGACAGGATCGTGAGCTACAGAGAATGCGGTTATCGTTCCGCAGTCTTGCTGACTGCATTGGCCGGACGACTCTCATGCGAATACGGAATCCAAGGGTTCTGTAGAGTCATTCCCCACACCTCGCGGAATCTCAATGGCCTCGTGCAGTAAGGGCCCGATAGGACAGGCGGATTCACTCACGAGGAGAACACGACAAGTGCTATAACCCAATTTCGCAGAAACTTCGCTCAACGGGAGAGGAGTCAAAATAAGCGAACACGTGTCTCGGCTTATCCACAGATACTCGACCGTTTCTGAGATAACAATAGTCAAAGTTTTAGACCTAATTTAGATGAATAATTTATACGAATAATGTCAGGCGGTGATGTGGTTATCGTTGCGTCCCCTCACTTTTGCACCCAGTGCTCGAAACCCGGTTACGTTTTTTTTATTTATGCAATTTTATTTTCATTTTATGTTTGATTTATCTATCCATGCCCACAGAAAATTGCTACATAAACTGTTCTTATCAATTTAAGGTACACAGGACGGTATATTAATCGTAAAATAACAACTGGGTTTCACAACGAGTGTCATACGTTTACTATATGATGTATGTTACTTTCAAGTGTTGCAGTCGTTTTAAATTCATAATCGTACATTCCATTCTTATATCAATTGTTACATTAATTTGGTGGATTCCCTTTTGATTATACCGATTGTAGAAACATTCGAACCAAATAGCACGAGCACTGCGTGAAGGCAGGGTACCTACAGCGACATTTCTTCGCTTGAATATCACTCGGCAAAGAAACGTCGTTAACAATGCTTAAGGTTTCATGCATTGGCAATATTTCAGCGGCAAACCATACATAAGAATTACTTCACCGAGAACTGGCGTTTCCAGTTGATTATGAATCAAGAGTCACTACAGGAATTTCTCCGAAATCATTTTCAAATAATTTTGTCACTCATTCATTTTTTTAAATTTATTCAAAGGAAATGGGACCTGGATAAACTGAAAGAACCAGAGGTTGTACAGAGTTTCAGGGAGAGCATAAGGGAACAATTAACAGGAATGGGGGAAAGAAATACAGTAGAAGAAGAATGGGTAGCTTTGAGGGATGAAGTAGTGAAGGCAGCAGAGGATCGAGTAGGTAAAAAGACGAGGGCTAGTAGAAATCCTTGGGTAACAGAAGAAATATTGAATTTAATTGATGAAAGGAGAAAATATAAAAATGCAGTAAATGAAGCAGGCAAAAAGGAATACAAACGTCTCAAAAATGAGATCGACAAGAAGTGCAAAATGGCTAAGCAGGGATGGCTAGAGGACAAATGTAAGGAGGTAGAGGCTTATCTCACTAGGGGTAAGATAGATACTGCCTACAGGAAAATTAAAGAGACCTTTGGAGATAAGAGAACCACTTGTATGCACATCAAGAGCTCAGATGGAAACCCAGTTCTAAGCAAAGAAGGGAAGGCAGAAAGGTGGAAGGAGTATATAGAGGGTCTATACAAGGGCGATGTACTCAAGGACAACATTATGGAAATGGAAGAGGATGTAGATGAAGATGAAATGGGAGATACGATACTGCGTGAAGAGTTTGACAGAGCACTGAAAGACCTGAGTCGAAACAAGGCCCCCGGAGTAGACAACATTCCATTGGAACTACTGACGGCCTTGGGAGAGCCACTCCTGACAAAACTCTACCATCTGGTGAGCAAGATGTATGAAACAGGCGAAATACCCTCAGACTTCAAGAAGAATATAATAATTCCAATCCCAAAGAAAGCAGGTGTTGACAGATGTGAGAATTACCGAACAAACAGTTTAAGCCACAGCTGCAAAATACTAACACGAATTCTTTACAGACGAATGGAAAAACTAGTAGAAGCCGACCTCGGGGAAGATCAGTTTGGATTCCGTAGAAATACTGGAACACGTGAGGCAATACTGACCTTACGACTTATCTTAGAAGAAAGATTAAGGAAAGGCAAACCTACGTTTCTAGCATTTGTAGACTTAGAGAAAGCTTTTGACAATGTTGACTGGAATACTCTCTTTCAAATTCTAAAGGTGGCAGGGGTAAAATACAGGGAGCGAAAGGCTATTTACAATTTGTACAGAAACCAGATGGCAGTTATAAGAGTCGAGGGACATGAAAGGGAAGCAGTGGTTGGGAAGGGAGTAAGACAGGGTTGTAGCCTCTCCCCGATGTTATTCAATCTGTATATTGAGCAAGCAATAAAGGAAACAAAAGAAAAATTCGGAGTAGGTATTAAAATCCATGGAGAAGAAATAAAAACTTTGAGGTTCGCCGATGACATTGTAATTCTGTCAGAGACAGCAAAGGACTTGGAAGAGCAGTTGAACGGAATGGATGGTGTCTTGATGGGAGGATATAAGATGAACATCAACAAAAGCAAAACGAGGATAATGGAATGTAGTCGAATTAAGTCGGGTGATGTTGAGGGAATTAGATTAGGAAATGAGACACTTAAAGTAGCAAAGGAGTTTTACTATTTGGGGAGCAAAATAACTGATGATGGTCGAAGTAGAGAGGATATAAAATGTAGACTGGCAATGGCAAGGAAAGCGTTTCTGAAGAAGAGAAATTTGTTAATATTGAGTATAGATTTAAGTGTCAGGAAGTCATTTCTGAAAGTATTTGTATGGAGTGTAGCCATGTATGGAAGTGAAACATGGACGATAAATAGTTTGGACAAGAAGAGAATAGAAGCTTTCGAAATGTGGTGCTACAGAAGAATGCTGAAGATTAGATGGGTAGATCACATAACTAATGAGGAGTTACTGAATAGGATTGAGGAGGAGTTTGTGGCACAACTTGACCAGAAGAAGGGATCGGTTGGTAGGACATGTTCTGAGGCATCAAGGGATCACCAATTTAGTATTGGAGGGCAAGGTGGAGGGTAAAAATCGTAGGGGGAGACCAAGAGATGCATACACTAAACAGATTCAGAAGGATGTAGGTTGCAGTAGGTACTGGGAGATGAAGAAGCTTGCACAGGATAGAGTAGCATGGAGAGCTGCATCAAACCAGTCTCAGGACTGAAGACCACAACAACCACAACAAATTTATTCACAAGACATACAATTAGTAGGCGAGTAAGAACGTTATTTTAGAGGAAATATTTGTGTATAACTCATACGGAGAGGATGGTTAAATGAATAACTAGAATAAAAATAATAATTGGGTTTCGAACACGGGGCTCAAAATTGTGAAGCCGCGACGCTAGCCACTGTGCCACCGCTTCGGATAAACAATGTGGTCATTTAATGGTACATAAAGTACCTCGAAAGCTTTGAACGTTGGTTACTGAGAAACGGTCGAGTCTCTACGGATAACCCGGGACATGTGATCACATATTTTGACTCCTCTTCAACAGAGCCAAGTTTCTGAGAAATTGATTTATGGCACTTGCCCTGTTTTCCTCTTAGGAAGAATCGGTCGTACAGTCAGATATGGTGACTTGAGTGAGGAAAACGACTTGGTCGCAACGAAGCAAGTGTCCACAATGATACTGCGACGACGTCTGCAGCAGCACGGACTTCCCTTGATGAGGCTGCAGAAAGAGGCACCGTGGTGCGCCCTGCAACGCAGGAGTGGCAACAAGTCTCGTTCTCAGACGGGTCCTGGTTCTGTGTACGGCATCATCATGGACATATCCATGTCTGAGTTCTCTGCGCATTTGTCATTAGTATAGAACCCAGCATGTGATGGTATGGGGTGTAGCTGAATACCCAACACGGTTAACTTCGGTTCGCATACCTTATAATTTGGACGGCAACCGTTACATTTCTCACGTATTAAGATCGGTTGCTGTGTCATAGCTTCGATGTCTCCGTTAGATCTTTCAGCAAGATAACGCAAGACCATATGTCACCTGTGCTGTCGTAATCTATCACGGTACTGAGGGCGTTCGACTGTTGCCCTGGACAGCATGTCCTCCGGATTCTTCACCCACTGAACACGTCTGGTTATGGTTTCCCAAGACTCTGGCACACCACCAGTGGCCTGCCATTACTGGTTCAAATGGCTCTGAGCACTATGGGACTTAGCATCTATGGTCATCAGTCCCCTAGAACTTAGAACTACTTAAACCTAACTAAGCTAAGGACATCACACAACATCCAGTCATCACGAGGCAGAGAAAATCCCTGACCCCTGCCATTACTACTGCTGAACTCCGGCAAGAGTTGAAGCAGGAAGGAATGGGTTATTCATGTCTCTCATCCCATCCGGCTTAGCGTCATAGTTGCTGCTAGAGACGGCAGCACTTTCTGCTATATTACACACCCTGCATACCACTAGATCACCTACAGTTCAACAACAATTCCCGTTACTGTACTATACACGCACAATATGTAAAATTTCGTTATCCTCCTTTGTGTTGCAACTTTAACGGGCAGCAAGTATCTACACTCCTGGAAATTGAAATAAGAACACCGTGAATTCATTGTCCCAGGAAGGGGAAACTTTATTGACACATTCCTGGGGTCAGATACATCACATGATCACACTGACAGAACCACAGGCACGTAGACACAGGCAACAGAGCATGCACAATGTCGGCACTAGTACAGTGTATATCCACCTTTCGCAGCAATGCAGGCTGCTATTCTCCCATGGAGACGATCGTAGAGATGCTGGATGTAGTCCTGTGGAACGGCTTGCCATGCCATTTCCACCTGGCGCCTCAGTTGGACCAGCGTTCGTGCTGGACGTGCAGACCGCGTGAGACGACGCTTCATCCAGTCCCAAACATGCTCAATGGGGGACAGATCCGGAGATCTTGCTGGCCAGGGTAGTTGACTTACACCTTCTAGAGCACGCTGGGTGGCACGGGATACATACGGACGTGCATTGTCCTGTTGGAACAGCAAGTTCCCTTGCCGGTCTAGGAATGGTAGAACGATGGGTTCGATGACGGTTTGGATGTACCGTGCACTATTCAGTGTCCCCTCGACGATCACCAGTGGTGTACGGCCAGTGTAGGAGATCGCTCCCCACACCATGATGCCGGGTGTTGGCCCTGTGTGCCTCGGTCGTATGCAGTCCTGATTGTGGCGCTCACCTGCACGGCGCCAAACACGCATACGACCATCATTGGCACCAAGGCAGAAGCGACTCTCATCGCTGAAGACGACACGTCTCCATTCGTCCCTCCATTCACGCCTGTCGCGACACCACTGGAGGCGGGCTGCACGATGTTGGGGCGTGAGCGGAAGACGGCCTAACGGTGTGCGGGACCGTAGCCCAGCTTCATGGAGACGGTTGCGAATGGTCCTCGCCGATACCCCAGGAGCAACAGTGTCCCTAATTTGCTGGGAAGTGGCGGTGCGGTCCCCTACGGCACTGCGTAGGATCCTACGGTCTTGGCGTGCATCCGTGCGTCGCTGCGGTCCGGTCCCAAGTCGACGGGCACGTGCACCTTCCGCCGACCACTGGCGACAACATCGATGTACTGTGGAGACCTCACGCCCCACGTGTTGAGCAATTCGGCGGTACGTCCATCCGGCCTCCCGCATGCCCACTATACGCACTCGCTCAAAGTCCGTCAACTGCACATACGGTTCACGTCCACGCTGTCGCGGCATGCTACCAGTGTTAAAGACTGCGATGGAGCTCCGTATGCCACGGCAAACTGGCTGACACTGACGGCGGCGGTGCACAAATGCTGCGCAGCTAGCGCCATTCGACGGCCAACACCGCGGTTCCTGGTGTGTCCGCTGTGCCGTGCGTGTGATCATTGCTTGTACAGCCCTCTCGCAGTGTCCGGAGCAAGTATGGTGGGTCTGACACACCGGTGTCAATGTGTTCTTTTTTCCATTTCCAGGAGTGTAGATATGAGGTTATTGTTGCGCGTTTCGAAATTGCCTCTTAAACTGTTTAGTAAATACGTGGAATAAACAACAGTCACTGTAGGTGTAGAACAGCTGAAGAACAGAAAGTGTCGCTACTTTACCTAATGTTTTCCTTTGTTACCTTATTTTTTCCGAAACACCGCGTATAAAAACGGGATTTTTCCAGGACTTATCTCTCTGGTCCTGTTGGTGATAGAAAGTTACGATGATGTGCTTTAAGTAGTCTTTGGAGCAGGGACCATTTGTGTACCCAACAGAAGGTTCGTCTTACTGTAACTATACAACAGTACATGTTTCAAGTGAGAATGTTACACACTTCCACCAGCTCAGGCGAATGGAGCAAATGGGTCGGTTATTTTCCCTTTCGGTGTGGTCTACGGCGCGCCAAGGGGTTTGTGGAGGCACATTTTACTTCACTGGCATTTCCTGAGAAAATCCTAAATCATAGGCTATGGATACCAACTCAGAACCGCCGATTCGAAGACGGTTGTGCACAGCCAATGTATGAAATTATTACGATTATTCCTAATATCCCTATCTCAACCAAACTGAAAGTTTTACTGATATCTTTATCCGTTTCCAAGATACGGAGATTCAAGTTTACCACATTTGTACACGTAAAACCCGACTAGAAGGGTAAACGTGTTTTGTAAAGTGACGTAGCATGGAGAAATTTGTTATAAAGTGTCTCTGTTATCATAAGAAGGTTCTGGGAACCCCAAGTTGTTGTTGTACTGAAGCATACGCTAAATTTTTGTGTACATGAAGTCCGGTGCGAGGTGTAACATTATATAGTTCTGCTTTATGTCAATTTTACGTGAGTAAACTGTCAAAATTTTACTGGCCCATGAAGTTCTCTTCATATGGGTGACATGCCCTCCTGCAGTCGGCGAACGAAGGGAGTTAGGTGTAAAGAAAAGGCAAATATGCTTCTTTTATTAAGAGATTTTGGCTGAAAAGTGGAGTATTAGCTGCCTTCGTCAGCAACTTTAAAATTTTTCTCAAAAATTTGGCACTCGAAAATATTCGCTTTTTTTCTACTGAAAGAGGAGGAGACAGTGGTAACTGAAAATGGACGGAAAAAAGTGTAGGAAGATAACAGGCAGTGGTTTCGGTATAGAAAGAGCGAGGAGACAACGGCAGTGTGAGAGAAAGAGAGGGACACAGTGGCAGTGAAACATGGTGAGAGCGACGTAGCGGCACTAGGAAAAGAGTGAAGGAGATTGTGCCAGTTGGTGGAGAATAACGAGAATGAGAAAGTGGAAGTCGACGAGAGTCAGAGATAAGAGCCTATGCCGATGACAACGAGTAGGAGAAGAAATGACTAAGATATTAGCAGTAAGAGAGACCAAGGGGAAGACAGTGACAGGAGACAGTAGTAATAGGGCAGAACGAAGGAGATTGTGGCTGTGAGACAGAGGGCAGTGACAGAGAGATACAAAGAGATAAAAAAAATGTGTTGGGCTAAATGAGTGGCTGAGAATGGCCAAGTGGGACTGGATGGGTCTAAGCGACTTAAAGCTATGCACTGATTGGTGTGGGCGAGTTACGTTTAAGGGAGCTTGTGGGAGAGAGAGAGGTGAGCCGCATATTAATAAGAGACAGAGTATGTCGGCATGCCAAAATTTTTGGGAAAATTTTTGAAGGTGCTGAGGAAGGCTGAACGAAACAGTTGCTACCCAACTTCTCGGTGAGAGTCTTTTAATAAACAGGAGCATATTCGCCTTTTTTGTACTCCGGCAGGAACATTTCTCCGCTGGTAGCTGAATGAATACGATGATGCTTACAAAATAGTCCGTTATTTGGGGTTTGGAATGGTAGTTCTGTCGTTTTCTCTACAAAGTAATACTTGAATCTTCATGGTTTCACTTGTCTAACGGTGTAAACTACTGTGAAATTAAAACTACTTTGTTTGTTAGACTGATGCATAAAATTTGTCGTGAATGTCATCGATCGCACAGAACAAATGCGATAGACAATACCTACAGCTCTTGTTAACGCGCACCGGGGACAAGGCCACATGTGCATAAAACACTTCGGAACAAATATTAGCTGACAACGGCTTGTCATACTGCGACTGATGGAAGATTTACACGCGTATTAATCCAGACGTACTGGAAAAATAATCGTTTGTAGTCTTTTTTTCGTGTTTCTGCTAACCGTATGACGACCACATCGAGAATAATGTTGTTTCCAGTAATTTGTCATAGGAGTACTGATAATTTCCACAGTAATCACAGTTGGTGCCGCTTCTCAATGTAAGCATGAATAACGGGCAGGAGGAATGTGAGTAATCTGTGTAAGGACCTAAAACAGGAATGAAATGTTCGAAAATGACAAACCTGTCCGCATTATTGTTGGGCATTTGTCAAGTGTCTCTGAGATTGATTGCCATCTGTTTTACTCCTACTCCTACTCCACTATGATCAACGTCACTTTCCTGCTCACCCTACCACGCAAACACTCAGATACACGTGTGCACATACTTGTAATGGACAGAATCGAAACTCCGTTTTTCCTTTCTTTGTACTTACTTACTTACTTACTTATCGCGAATGGACCCAGAAGGATCACGCAAAGCTTTCTGACGTCGTTTCTTCCATACTTCTTTCATTCGTTCTCCATGTTTTCTTTTTCTTTCTTCTGTCCATTTTGTTCCTGGTCTCTTTAGTGCTTCCTTCTCCGACAATACATTCCACTTTTCCACCTTATTTCTAAAAGTTTTTCTATCTTTGACATCTTTAAGTTCAATATTTGCTTTTTGTAAATCTAATTTTACTTGGCTAATCCAAGGTGTTGTTGATTTGACTTTTTCTATGTAAGTGAGAATTCTGTTGGTGAGTCGTGTGGGGGGAAGTCTAGTGACATGTCCATAAAATTTTAATCTTCGCCTTCTTATGTCTGCTGCCAGGTTTGATATAGTTTCTGTGGTTCTTCTTGATTGTATCCGGTATCCTACTTCTGTTAATTTTGGACCTAAAATCTTTCTCATAATTTTGCGTTCTTCTTTTAGTATTTTTTCTAAATCACATTTTGTGTGGAGTGTGAGCGTTTCACTAGCATATAGTGCTGCTGGCTTAATTACTGCGCAGTAGTGTCTGATTTTTGTGTTCGAGGAGATGCATTTTTTATTGTATATTTCATGTGTCATACCATATGCTCTCTTCATTTTCTGTTGTCTGATCTTCTGTGCAACTTTCTCTCCTCCGGTTGGCTCCAAAATTTCACCTAGGTATTTAAAATGTTTTACTCTATTTATTTTTCCATATTTTGTGTTCAAACTGTGTATATGGAATTTCGTACAGAAAAATTCTGTCTTTTGAAACGAAATTTGTAAGCCTACTTTATCCGCGCATTCCTTAAGGATCTCTATTTGTTTGGTGGCGATTTCTTCATCATCTGCAAGTATGGCCAAGTCGTCCGCGAATGCTAAACAAGATATCTCCACGTTGTCTTTGGTTCTACCAAGATGGATTGGTTTCCAGTAGGATTGATTTTTTAATTCTTTTTCCCATTCCTTAATGACTTTATCCAGGACTATATTAAACAAAAGTGGAGATAGCCCGTCACCTTGACGTACTCCAGTTTTTATGAGAAAAGGTTCAGAGATTTCTCCCCTAAATTTAACTTTAGATACAGTGTCTGTCAGTGATTCTTTGATAAGCCTTAGTGTTTTGGAGTCAAGTCCAAGTTCCTCTAAAATGTTAAACAAAGATTGCCGGTCAATTGAGTCATAGGCTTTCTTAAAATCTACAAATGTACAAATTATGGGGGCATTTCTAATTGCTTTGTGTTTTAATATTGTCTTTAAATTAAATATTTGTTCTATGCATGAGCGACCGGGGCGGAAGCCTGCTTGATAATCACCAATTTGGCATTCCAGCTGCTCTTGTGTTCTTTTCAGCAGGCATGTTGAGAGAATTTTGTAGGTGACTTGTAAAAGTGAGATTCCCCTGTAGTTATTGACATTTGTTCTGTCTCCTTTTTTATGTAATGGGTGAATAAGGGCACATTTCCACTCCTCTGGTAATTTTTCTGTTTCCCATATTTTTGTTATTATTTTTGTGAGCTCTTGCAACGTCTTTGGTCCTAGGTTCTTTAATAGCTCTGCAACAATGCCATCTTCGCCAGATGTTCTATTATTTTTTAAGTTTTTAATGTGACATTTGATTTCTTCCTGTGTTGGTGGTAATGAATCCGGTTGAGCGTTGGCACAGATTTCTTTGGGAAACCTTAAACTAGGTTCTGGGCAATTTAGTAGGTTAGAAAAATATTGAGCCAATACTTGACAGTTTTCCTGGTTTGTTAGGGCTAATTTACCATCCGGTTTTCTGAAACATAAATTTTGAGGGATATATCCTCGTATTTTATCTGCGAAAGTTCTGTAGAAGTCTCTTGTATTATAGTTTTGGAAATTTTCTTCTATGGCATCCAGTTGTGCCTTTGTGTACTTCCTTTTTGCTTGCCTAATAGATTTTGAAACCTGTTTTCTAACCTCGTTAAATAAATGTAGACTTTCTTGTGATTTTTTACTGTTATATTCTTGAAATGCCTTTTTTCTCCTTTCCAATGCATTTTCACAGTCTGAATCCCACCAAGGGTGTTTGAATATCTTTTTCAAGGGAATAGTTTCCTTAGCTATTCGCGTGATTTTAGAATGAAATTCTTCCCATGTGTTTGCCTTTTCCTTCTCCCATTCTTCTTTTACTTTAGATTCTTTAATCTTGTTGGTGTCATATTTCTGTATTTCTGTTTTCTTCTGATGACTTCTTCGTGCTGTAAACTTGATTTTAATTCTAGTTAGGTAATGGTCTGAATCAATGTTTGCTCCTCTGCGTACTTGGACGTCGTAAATTTCTTTTTGTACTGGGTATGAAATCGCCACATGATCTATTTGAAACTCGCCAATTTCTTGTATAGGAGATCTCCATGTCTTTTGTTTTCTTGGACATTTTCTTAGAGATGTTGACATTATCTTCAGGTTATTCTGCTTACATAGTTCGACGAGCCTTGTACCATTTTTATTGGTAAATTTATGTGCAGGATATTTGCCTACGGTTTTTTGGTGGATTTTCTCTCTACCAATTTGGGCATTAAAATCGCCTAGTAGAACTTTTGTATCATCTTTTGGAATCTTGGCCATTATATTCTCCAAATTTTCCCAGAACTTTTCTGTTTCTATGGGGTTTTTCTTGTTGTCTCCGTTTGTGGGAGCATGAACATTAACCATTGTGTATGTTTTGTTGGCACATTGTAAGCGCATCGTCATTATCCTATTATTTACGGGAGTAACTTCCTTGATGGAGCTGAGCACGCTCTTGTGTATGATAAACGCCATCCCGAGATGGGGGGCTCCTCTTCCGATTCGTTTATCCGTCTTGCTCTTAAAGATGCGATAGTTGCCATAATCTGATGTTTCTTCATCTGTAAAACGTGTCTCCTGTAAAGCTAGTATTACTATCTTTTGCTTTTCAAGTTCTGTTGTAAGGTTTAGAAGCTTTCCTGGTTGGATTAATGTATTTATGTTAAAGGTTCCAATGTATGTAGGTGTTTTAAGTGGAAGTTTGCCAGAGAGCTCCGACTTTCTCTGATGTAATCGTGTAAGTCCAGGTTCCCCAGAATCCGAATTCCTGGTTGCCATCTGTTGATGGGTGGATTGGTTACCACCTGGGGTAATGTTGTTATTACTTGCACGAGTCATACTTGCTTGTAATCAAGTTGGTCCAGTGTTTCCACTGGGTGTTTAGAACCAGGGATTGTTAGTTCCTGGAGCATTATGACCAGCCGCACATTGTGTGAACAGACGCTGACCAGGATGCCGATGGTTCCCACTTCAGACGCGTCCTGGATTTGGGTGTTGACGGTGCTTATTGTAATGGCGGCACTTACTCGCCATGACACAGCAACGTCTTCGGGTTCTGTGGTTTTTGAATGAGTGTGACCCTTGCCAAAAGTCACCCTCCCACACCCTCGTGATGCTGCCGCCTCGGTCCGGGACTGCTTATTTGGGTTTCCCCTTATTCGCAGCTGTCCACCATATCTAATGGATCGTTCGCTATCCGCCACCTGCGACCCGCCCTGTTATATATATATATATATATATATATATATATATATATATATATATATATATATATATATATATATATGAGACTGTCAGATTGTGTGTTAACTTTTGTGAATGAGCGTAGGGGCGACGGAGTGATTTTACATTTAGCTGTTTCAAAGACAATGGCTACATCCGTTACCAGCACTCAGTATTTCATTTTACTTTTCAACCCATTAGTATAAGTGTAATTTCTCCAATTATTGCTTGTTTACGAAGTATTTTATCGCTATGGTGTACTTATGAACGTCATTAACTCGAGATGAGTATTGAAAACGTAAACATTTTCATCTTGAAGATACGTTTACTAGTAGAAATGTTGATTACAACATGTTATCGAGTTCGTGCTATATTTGTGTCGTGGAGTAGATGCAGCTAAATTCAGAGTAGGGTACTGCAAAATACACACACACACAGACACAAACACACGAACACCACCTGTCCGACCGTACTATTTTCGCAGGATGTGTCATAAGCTGAATTTAAGAACTCCAACTTTTTTGACGTAGCGTGGTTATTTTGGAACACACAAGTAGCAGTTTTCTCAGAGCCCCTATTTCGTGAAGCGAAAAGACGCATTATCGTCTGCAGCGACTTATTTGTGTAAATTTACAAATCAGTGTATTTGTGGGACTTAAGGTTTAATTTACTTTAGTACGAAATTTCTGAAACATTTTTGAAACCATCTATGTACTGAGAGGATTTGCAATATAAAAAATGAAATTCGTTATCTGTCGTGGCTCTAGGAAAGGAATGAATTGTCAAGGCATTTACTATCAGGGACAAACAGTAAAATAAATTGTACCATGACGTCAGTTCCTTTCAAGCAAGAATACGAATCCTGACAGTTGCTCTCAAAAGTATTATCCAGGTATCGGTGAAAGACATATAAAACAAAGAGACAGGGCAGTAGAAAAGCCAGAAATTTCAATCTATTTAGAGCCATGCTGTAAGAGTTTCGGAACTGAAACCACAGAAAATAATCAATAAAACTGAGCTGAGTACGGTAGCTGTTTCGGAAGATTTCCATGTTCAAGTAATTACGTATATAAAGTTTGAGAATTACAATGTGATACAGTTCTACAGGAATTTTAGACTTAATTTTTATAAGTGAAACGTTTCGTGAGTTGTTCAGGTGTAACTCAAACTGCATGCATAATTTTCATTGTCACGGATTACGTGAATAACTATGTTGTAATTAACCTTTACATTTCTAAATTATGTAATTAAGAGGGAGACTTACATCTACGTTTGGTTGGTGTCATTTGAGTATTAATCGAGTGTACTATAATGTTAAAGCGAGGAAGCAGTTGTAATGTTACGTTTCAGAAGTAAAATCTCAATTTACCGATGTGTTTCATTAAGATGATTATATAATGGTAACTGATCTGAGAAGGAGGAAATGTAATGGAATCTTTTATTTACATGAAGAGGAATTATAAAGTAATCTTTTTGAAGTCACTCTTTTATTACTGCAACGCCAATTTTCACCTATCTCTCTCTTATAATTTTTAATTGCTCATGGTGTTTTTCAAAAGTAGATAGGCTTGCGATTAGTCAGTACTGCACTTAGAGTTATACATACTAAAGAGACATGTTTGTATGAGCGGTTAGGTCCTTGCTAAAGTGTGGTTGGTCTATCTTTTTCAGCACATTCTGGTCTTGCTACCTCCTCATTATTGCCACTACCAGATTTTTCTGATGTCAGTGCCAGTGGGACTGCAAGATTGTAAGCCGGCCGCTGTGACCGAGCGGTTCTAGGCGCTTCAGTCCAGAACCGCGCTGCTGCTACGGTCGCAGGTTCGAATCCTGCCTCTGGCACGGATGTGTGTGATGTGCTTAGGTTAGTTACGTTTAAGTAGTTCTAAGTCTATGGACCGACGACCTCAGATGTTAAGTCCCATAGTGCTTAGAGCCATTTGAACCATTTTTTGAGCAAGATTGTATCTGCACTGATCAATTATACCAAATATTTCCGATGTCAGAGCCAGTGGGACTGCAAGATTGTCTTGCACTGCTCAGTTATACCATATATTTCCCACGGCTGTGCCATTGTGACTGCAAGATTGTCTCATTGCGCTTTTCTAGTGAAATATGTAATGTCATTGTCTGTGGGACTGCAAGATTTTCCCGCAATGTGTCGTATACTCTTCCTCCACACTTATGGTTGGCAGTTAATTACAAGCTCTACTACTCAGAGGACAGCTTTTGTGCCATTTAGTTCACATGCGTGTTGCAACCTACGATGGTGATAAACACTTTCTCTGTATTTAGGACACTACTATGTGCAGTATATATATGTATGCTATCGCTTCTACTTTTCTCTCTGTACTAACAGTCTACACATCTAATGCAGTGTGCACTACTGTGAGTGTACCCTAATATTCAACAAAAAGTGTACTTGTAACAAAATTATTTTTTTCCAGCAATAATTTGTACTTATTTTTTGTCAAGTAAATGTTTTTCATTACCTGTGTACTCATCTATTGTATCTTTCAACTTTTGTGCTCACATTTCTACATACTTTTATCAGAATACTGTTTCTGTAAAGAAAAATTTCCCAGTCTCAGCATTGTCACTGACATCACCTCGCCTGTGAAATTTTGGTCCACCAGACCGAGGGGTAATGGCAGGTGTCATTTCAGTATTAATCGATTGTAAGATAATGTCATTTGCTGTCGAGCTGTTACATGTGAACGAGCAGCGATGTTGTAAGCTGTATTGCACAGATAGGTTATCATATTGACGCAGGAGCAGATAGTGGTTAGCTGTGTAAAAGTGAGGGAACTGAAATTGAAATTTGCAGTAAGTTCCTATGCCAAATGCTGATGTCATCGGCCCCTTGGCTTACACACTACTTCATCTAACTTAAACTGACTGACTCTAAGGACAAACACACACACCCATGCCCGAGGAAGGACTCGAACCTCCGACGGGGTAGTCGCGCGAACCGTGGCAAGCCCCCGCCCCCCCCCCCCCCTAGACCGAGCGGCTATCCCGCGTGGCTTTTAAGTGGGGAAGCACATGTAATGTTATGCTTCAAAAGCGAAGTCTCTATTTATCGATGTCTTTAATTAAGATGGTTATGTAACGGTAACTGATCTGAGAAGGAGGAAGGGTAATGGAAACTTTTATTTACATGAATAGGAATTGTAAGGAAATTTTTTGAACTCAATCTTTTATTACTGTAGCGCCTTATTTCATCTATCTTTCTCTTACAATTTTTAATTGATCATGGTTGTTTCAAAAGTAGAAAAGCAGCAAAGTATGTTCCGAAAATACTTCGATCTGCAACTGACAAAGAACTCATTGCACCTCACGAGTGTCTCTGCGTAAATACAATAATTTGAAGCTTTAGCATAGCGGCGCGCAAGACGGGTCAGTACTGCAATGCTTAATCCAGATTTGCACAGAATACAGGTAACGACTAAATACTTAGATTTTTTTATTATTCAATCAGGGCCGACTAATGGCATTCAGAGACAGTCAGATTTTTCTATGTTGTGTATAAGTTTTAGTTCTGGGATTTGGGATCAGTTTTGCAAAACTAATTATCGTAGGTTTTATGTCAAAGTTCATAATTCAGGCAGTTTATACTGTTCAAAATTCTTGCAGTCAGATTATTCATTTTACCAGTATTGGCACAGTTCACTTTTCTATTACGATTCATTATTACTTCTGCACAGCTTTCTTTATTCAAAACAGAGTACATCTGTCACACTTTGATTTTTTAAAGAGGACCTTCACGTTGTCCTGACGTCTATGTAACATCTGGTGTGACTGTGCTGGAGACTGTTCTAGTTATATTTCTCATAAAATTCTAAAGTATAGATTTCGCGTCTATTTTGTGCTGTTTAATACAGTGTGGAGTAAAATTTTGATTTAATATTGTAGATATTTCCTGTAATTTTTTGACAGTTCACGTCATGGATGTTTTATATGTGTATAGTAACAGACTGTGTTAGAGGTGATTATATTTTTAGGTATCTCAAGTATGTGTATCCTATCTTTGGTTCTCAACCTGCGTCAACATTGTTCTGACGTGTAAATAGTATCTGCTGTGACTGCTCTTGCAACATTCCACGTGAAATTATAGAAATTTCGGTGCATGTTGATCTTACGCTGTTAGATTTCATACAGCAAGGTTTGATGTTTTAGTGTAAAATCGTAAAATGTCTAACGTAATTTATGAACTTTACATTCACGTAAGAACAGACTATGGTCAGCGATGACGGTATCTTTACACATCTCTGACATGTGTATTCACTCTTTCGGTCTTAACCTTTATCGATTAAGTCAATAAAGTTAATTTAAATAATTTTTGTGTTTTAAATTGGTGTGTTCATTAAGAATTTGCTTCGGATATTTTTTGTGTGAATATATATCTCAGGTTATTTTAAAATATTCATTTTCAATCCTAAAGTGTAACAAATGCAAATGCAAATGCAAAATTTCTAGGAATGAATATCTCAGGTGAAGTGGTGTGAATACACAAAGGTACTAGCAAGCAGAATGTCATCAGCATGTTATGCCCTTAGAGTCCTATCATCAGTGTGTAACATTCAGTGTCTTTTAGTTACATATTATTCATATGTACACTCATTTCTTAGCTATGGCATTCTTTTTTGGGGAACGAACACACAAAATATGAACACAATTTTCAAACTCCATAAAAGAGCCATAAGAATAATAACTAAAAATACTAGTCGAGCTCATTGTAAAGATCTGTTCAAAACACTGGGGATTTTAACTGTTCCACGTGAAGACATTTACCAGTCAGTTATACACATCAACAACATTGGTAATTACTGCAAAAACAGCTCTGTCCATGACCATGCAACAAGAGATAGACTCAACTTACATTTACCAAGAAAAAATAAACATAAAACTCAAAACAGCATTTTCTACCAAGGAATAAAACTGTACAATAAATTACCAAAAGAGATTAAAGAAGCTGCAAACATACACTTATTTAAAAAGGCAGCTAAAAGTACCTGTTACACAATACATTTTATGCATAGACGGATTCTTAGATAAAACAGAATAGGGGTTTGATAAAAAATGTTGTACAAGTAAATAATAATAATAATAATAATAATAATGATTATAAAAATCCAACATTCCACATAACACCTTCACTTTACGTTTTTTTTCATTTCTAGAAATACTTACCCCCCAGGCTATGCATAGCACAATACTAACACCTCTTCCTCTTTCTGAGCTCAACATCTCACTCATTATGGAGGGATGCTGACTCAGTTTTCAGGATAGCAAATGGGAAGTTGCAGTACAGAAAATGCCCTGAGATCACCGGTCTGTGTGTGTGTGTGTGTGTATGTGTGTGTGTGTGTGTGTGTGTGTGTAGTGAGTGAAGTGTTATGAAACAATGTGTGTGTAGTGTGTGCAGTGACTGATAGTGAGATATGAGTGAACAGTGTGGCATTCCATTATTTTAATAAGTTAATTGTAAAAGAAGTATTGTATATGAGGAGTAAATCTAATAACTATGTCTAACTAGAAGTCTGTAAATATTTGCTTATTATAAATTGATCTAAACTTGTAAATACTTTAGCATGTCCTATATCCTTGTAAAAAGAAATCTACAGTTGAATAAAGCTACTAGTACTACTACTACCTTTTGGTGTTTTATATAATACTTTTAGAGTGGTTTTGATGTTTTGTGCTCAGTGGTTTTCGTTTTTTAGATCTAGATAGAAACTTGGTTGTTTTCATTGACTAATACATGTTCACAGAATCATGTGATGAATTTACGCCCTGTCTTAGGAATGTAGAAGTTATTGCAGTTATCACATGTGATTGTGTAAATTCCTGGTTCTGAGTAGTGGGAATTTCTGGTTGTTTCAAAGTGTGGTTTCGTTTTTAAATTGTTGTTAGTGCGAAAAGCGAATTTAACTATCGTATTTTAGATGACTGCATAAATTTTGTTGGAAATGTTACTTAAATATACTGTGGGTATGTATTTAAATTTAGTGTGTGTCCTGTTTCCTCTAACTTGGTGCATATCATTGTGTAGTGTGTCTTGTTTTGGTTTTATTTGTTTGTTATATAATTGGGTCACAATTTTACAGAGAAAGTTGTTTTTGTAAGTAATATTGTGGTATTTCAAGTTGTTTATCTACTGCTTCTTTACTTAATGGTAGATTTATTAATGTGTTGATCACGGAGTTGAAATATGTAAATTTATGTGAAGTGGGATGACATGATTCAGTATTTGTGGTACAATCGGTGGTGACAGGCTTTCTGTTTATTGCAAAGTTGTGTGCAGTGTTATTTTTGCTGATAGTTAGATCTAGATTATTTACTGAATTACTCTTTCCATTTCAATAATAAATTTTATATCTGGGTGTAGGTTGTTAAAAATGTATTAAATGTTTAGTGTGTCATTTTTGGTTCCATTAGAAGCATTAGTGTGTGTCCCATATACCTACTGTAGTAAACAATTTTTTGCAGAATTAGTTGGTTAGAGGTGAATAGTTCTTCTTCAAGAGTATTTAGAAACATTCCTGCTAGTGTACTTGCTATGCAACTTCCCATAGCTACACCATCTGCATGAGTACAGGTTTTGTTGTTGTGTTCCAAATAGTTCTGCAATAAGATGGCTTTGAGGGATTAATAATTTCATTTGTTTCTGTGATAGAAATTTTTCTGTATTTTAGGAGGTTTTCGTTTATGATGTATATTGTTTCTGATATTGGAATATTGGTATATAGGTTTTTGATATAAAGTGAAATAAATGCAGGGTGTGGTGGGATAGTTATGTGTTTTATGATGTTACCTAATTTCTGTAAATTTTTATGGTATATTTTTTATGGAAGGTGTATGATTTTGTTAGATTTTTTTTTAATTTTTAGCTTATATCGTACATTGGACAGTTTATACAATTTACTACAGGTCATTTGGGAATTGAAAGTTTGTGTATCTTAGGCAAGACTTTTAAGGTTTGTGTTTGGGGGTTCATTATATCTGTAGATTTCTTTTCGAAATCAGTTTATAGTATAGTTTTTGATACATTTTTTTAATTTGTGCAGTATATTTATTTGTTGGGCTGTGTGTCATTTCTGTTTCATTGTTTTCATCAAAGCAATTTACAATTTTGTCTGTATAGTCGTCCTGGTTAATTATCACTACTCTGTTCCTTTTGTCAGATTTTATTATGATAGGTATTTTCACAGTAACTTCATTTTATTTTCTGGTAAGTAATTCTTTGCAGTCAATTGCTATTTCTGTATTTGCGATGACATGTTTGTTAAAACTGCTGTAAATTTTAGGTTGTATGTTATGTTTGAATCCTCTTTCTAGTAAATTTGTTTCAAAATTCGTGAACCGAATGTTCGTTAGGTATTTCACAACTGTGTGGAAAGTGAATGAGGGATTATATACTGTATTAGAATTTTTTGAGCTATTTGTTATGTATGAGGTTGGTTAACTCTTTATTATGTGAATGTCGAACATATTTGTTGCTGTAGGCTATATAATAATCTGTAAATTTAAAAATATTATCAAATATCACAGGAGATACTGACTTGCTTAGGAGCAGATGAGCTAAGTATACTCTTGGTTTGATATTTCTTTATGTCAAATATGATCACTTATTTCTTGCTCGGTCAATGTTTTTGCCATGCAGTTCTTGACATCTGGCACTCTATTTGATTTAGCAGTTACTATTATATGCAAATAAGGTACACATGTTTTTGTCGTGTAGTTCGTGACATGTGGCACTACATTTGATTTAACAGTTACTATTATATGCATGTAAGGTAGAATAACGCTGTGGTGTAAGCATTTTCTGTTGTATCTTACGCTTTCTATAGTCTTCATGATTTTTAATTTGAGGTGTATAAAAAGGAGTGTATTGCCCAGTGTTTCATATGACAGTGATGTCCTTGGTTTCTTGATAATTGGACCTGCAAGGAAATAAATGTCTTGAAAAGACACTGTAAATAAGGTTCCATTATCACTGATTAAAACATTTGTTGATTATTACAACAGTTGTTTCAGAAGATTTCCACTTGCAAGTATGTGTATACAAAGAGCGACAATTGCAATGTTCTATAGTACTACAGGAATTTTATACTTTTCTTGAGTTATAAGTGAAATTACAGTCATAATTTTCATCATCATGAATTACACAAACAAGTATGTTGTAATTATTTTTTGTTTCTAATTATTTAAGTAAGAGGGTGATTTACGTCTACATGAACATGTAAGAGTTAGTGGAAACAATCAATCAAGTTCCTATATAGCTCTAAAAATGTAAAACCACTCAGCACAAAACATAGAAACCGCTCTAACAATATTACATAAAACACCACAAGGACTAGAAACGAATATTTTGGAAGAACTTGAGATATATATTCACACAAAAGTAGCCGAAGCAAATTGTTAATGGACACACAGATTTCAGACACAAAAATTATTTGGATAACTTTATTGACTTAATGAAGGTGGATACACTTGCCAGAGATGCCTAAAGACATCAACTCGACCAAAGTTTGTTCTCACGTAAATGTAAAGCATCTGTGGTGTCAACTGTCATAAATTACCATAAGTATTTTATGATTTTACTCTAAAATGTCACACCCTGCTTTATGAAATCAACATGACACCGAAATTTCTTGAATTTCACATGGAATGTAGCGAGAACAGTCACATCAGATATTTTTATACGTCAGAACAACATTGGCGTAAGTTGAGAACCAAAGATAGGATACACGTGCTTAAGATGTCTAAAGATATAATCACCTCTGACCATAGTCTGTTACTACGTAAATATAAAACATGTATGGTGTGAACTGTCAAAAAATTACAGAAACAATTTTCTGTACCATGTCCAACTAGACGCTAGGGTCGTGGTGGGAGTGTAAGTAACAGAAAATAGTCATAATTTAACGGTATGTTAACGAAAATAAAAGATATCCATGCCAAATTCATTCCCACAAAGCACGTTTCTGCTGTGAGTCTTGCTTACAATGACCATACAAAAAAGCATTTTCAAAAAGAGCTGCCACTCTGCATGCGCGGAAGTTCACCACAGCGAGGACAGTGATCGGATGACGGGGCTGGCTGTACCACTGCGGCGCCGGCAGTCACGACCATCAACAAGGTGGAGCATCAGGAACTGGTTGCTATCGAAGAATGGCCTCCTACTCAAAGACAAATGGCAGAACCAGCGTGACATTAATGAGATTCATTAGACCAAGCGAGAGGTGTTTTTGTAGTCTTAATACCAATCATATTGGGAAAGTAATAGCTCCTTACTAGCGTTTAAATATTGGCAGCTTAGAACAAAGTTTCACGAGTGCAACGTCACCTGTTGATTGTTTGCGAAATCACACAACTATTCTATTGAGTCCGGACAAACGTGTGGTTCCTGAAGAGGAGCAGCAACCTTTTCAGTAGTTGCAGGGGCAACAGTCTGGATGATTGCCTGATACTGCCTTGTAACACTAACCAAAACGGCCTCGCTGTGCTGTTACTGCGAACGGCTGAAAGCAAGGAGAAACTACGGCCGCAATTTTTCCCGAGGTTATGCAGCTTTACTGTATGATTAAATGATGATGGCGTCCTCTTGGGTAAAATATTCCGGAGGTAAAATAGTCCCCCATTCGGATCTCCGGGCGGGGACAACACAAGAGGACGTCGTTATCAGGAGAAAGAAAACTGGCGTTCTACGGATCGGAGGGTGGAATGTCAGATCCCTTAATCGAGCAGGTAGGTTAGAAAATTTAAACCCTACGACATTTCTTGGAAGCTAGATGAAGGAAAGGCAAACCTACGTTTCTAGCATTTGTAGACTTAGGGAAAGCTTTTGACAATCTTGACTGGAATACTCTCTTTCAAATTCTGATGGTGGCAGGGGTAAAATACAGGGAGCGAAAGGCTATTTACAATTTGTACAGAAACCAGATGGCAGTTATAAGAGTCGAGGGACATGAAAGGGAAGCAGTGGTTGGGAAGGCAGTGAGACAGGGTTGTAGCCTCTCTCCGATGTTATTCAATCTGTATATTGAGGAAGCAGTGAAAGAAACAAAAGAAAAATTCCGAGTAGGTATTAAAATCCATGGAGAAGAAATAAAAACTTTGAGGTTCGCCGATGACATTGTAATTCTGTCAGAGACAGCAAAGGACTTGGAAGAGCAGTTGAACGGAATGGACAGTGTCTTGAAAGGAGGATATAAGATGAACATCAACAAAAGCAAAACGTGGATAATGGGATGTAGTCGAATTAAGTCGGGTGATGCTGAGGGAATTAGATTAGGAAATGAGACACTTAAAGTAGTAAAGGAGTTTTGCTATTTGGGGAGAAAAATAACTGATGATGGTCGAAGTAGAGAGGATATAAAATGTAGACTGGCAATGGCAAGGAAAGCATTTCTGAAGAAGAGAAATTTGTTAATATCGAGTATAGATTTAAGTGTCAGGAAGTCGTTTCTGAAAGTATTTGTATTGAGTGTAGCCATGTATTGAAGTGAAACATGGACGATAACTAGTTTGGACAAGAAGAGAATAGAAGCTTTCGAAATGTGGTGCTACAGAAGAATGCTGAAGATTAGATGGGTAGATCATATAACTAATGAGGAGGTACTGAATAGGATTTGGGAGAAGAGAAGTTTGTGGCACAATTTGACTAGAAGAAGGGATCGGTTGGTAGGACATGTTCTGAGACATCAAGGGATCACCAATTTAGTATTAGAGGGCAGCGTGGAGGGTAAAAATCGTAAAGGGAGACCACGAGATGAATACACTAAACAGATACAGAAGGATGTAGGTTGCAGTAGGTACTGGGAGATGAAGAAGCTTGCACAGGATAGAGTAGCATGGAGAGCTGCATCAAACCAGTCTCAGGACTAAAGACCACAAATACAACAACATTCTGTTCAGTCATCCATGGTTTGAACGTGAATGAGATGAGAGCAAGGAACGACGGCTTCGGATGGCATCAATCATTTGTGGTGTGCACGTTGTAATTCGATTATAGTGAGCAAAGGGTCCACATCAGCTGAAATTCACCTGTTGTGCGTAGTTTATGGATCAATAGTAATGAGGGATGCTAGTGTAGACAATGATGTCCGTCCTAGAGTTAATTTTAACAAGAACAATAACGAAAGTCGTTGCTAGTCGAGGAGCAAGTAAATTAAGAAATAAATATAAGAAGATTGTGTTCAAGATCACTGGTGATCTGCTAGTCTTCGAGTATTTGTCACTCCGAAAATTCTGATTTTTCCAGCCAGCAACAAAGCTTTTAATATCCAATCATCTTTATAATCTGTCAAATAATGACATTACCCACAGTTAGATAACTTCTTTCCGATCTGTCTGTTTATATGAGACTTCCTGGCAAATTAAAACTGTATACCGGACCGAAACTCAAACTCGGGACCTTCGTCATTCGCGGGGAACTTCTCTACCATCTGAGGAACCCAACCAAGATGCACGACCCGTCCTTACAGTTTCAATTCTGCCACTACCTCGTCTCCTACCTTCCAAACTTCACATAATCTAGTCCACGAACCAGAAGACCTTCCGTGAAGTTTGGAAGGTAGGAGACGAGGTACTGGCAGAGTTGAAGCTGTGAGGACGGGTCGTGCATCTTGGTTGGGTTCCTCAGATGGTTCCGTCAGAGGGCTAGCTGCCCTCTGTAATAAAAAAAACTGAGTGAATGGATCAATGATGAATTTCAACGGGAGTCATGGGACGTCCGCCCCGAAAAAATGCAGCGAACGACTATGGAGAAAAAAAAAATGCCGTCACGGTAGCTCAGCGGGTTTGGTCAGAGCTGACTGACCTCTGTAACAAAAAACTGAGTGAAGGGGCCGGCCGCGGTGGTCTCGCGGTTCTAGGCGCGCAGTCCGGAACCGTGGGACTGCTACGGTCGCAGGTTCGAATCCTGCCTGGGGCATGGATGTGTGTGATGTCCTTAGGTTAGTTAGGTTTAAGTAGTTCTAAGTTCTAGGGGACTGATAACCACAGCAGTTGAGTCCCATAGTGCTCAGAGCCATTTGAACCACTTTGAGTGAAGGGGTTAACAACAATCTTCAACGGATGTCATGTGACATCAACTACGACCAAACACAACAAACAATAACGAACAAAACGCAAAATAAAAAGGATGGTAGAGCACTTGCCCGCAAAAGGCAAAGGTTCCGAGTTCGAGTCTCCGTCCGGCACACCGTTTTAATCTGCCAGGAAGTTTCATATCAGCGCACACTCCGCTCAAGAGTGAAAATCTCATTCAGTCTGTTGATATCTTATATTTTGACAGCTCGTAGTTCAGTCTAAATTTATCAAACAGTGCAGATCATTTGACGATCAAAGGAATAGAGAGAACGATAAAGAAGTACTGGCACTAAATGTAAATTGTTACTCAATTAACGTATAAGGTAATTGGTAACACAGAAACGTTTTTTAGAATCCTTCGATGTCGTTCGTAGCCATTACTGCGGGAATTACGGATGAAATCATACAGACATAATACAGGAATGTGCGTGAAAGGTAAAAGTTGACGACCCGTTAAGCGGTTTTCACAGCCTCTATTGGATACGTTGCTGCACATCGTTTATTGGTGACATTTGTGACGTTGGCACGAACTGAACTGTAATTTCCATATCGCAATTGACTTCAGATTTAATTTCCTATCGCAAACGAACATGTAATGTGACTTCAGCTATAGATTCCGATCAGAATAAATGTGTATCGAGCGCATGGTTACGGTTAGCCTGCGAGTGCTCATAGCTTTTAACATTGTCTGCAGCAATACGAATAAGCTTGCAGAATAATGAAAGTGAAAATCCTACAACATAACGCTGCAGTAAATGCACGTCAAACTTTAAAAGCAGAACACACGAATAATTATTTTACGGAGAACAACAGCAGCATTCAAAATTGTTCCCAATAAAGAAACAATAGCAATGGCACTGCATTAAGCTATCACGAACAAAAGCTCGAAAAGCGATATCGCAAAATAGATTACAAGAGGATGAGTCATAACTGATATTTCTTTATTTAATGGAATCTGCTGCACCAGTGTTCAACCAGTAAATATAGTACGAGATATCCAAAGACGAAATGTAAATCAGGTGTGACGCCCAATCATGAATATCTTTAGGAAGATTTTTAAAATGGTAGGTTTACCGTGAATTCTTCGCCATGTGAATTAAACAAGAAGAACGATGATGTACAGTATCTTGCTTAACTCGACGTTTTTATGCCTGTTTTAATATTTGGTTACGCTTATTTATTTTTTTGTCTATACTAAAGGTGTTTCGTCTGTCTCTGTATTTCATTACTACTGTCAGTAGAAATGGGGACGCCTCATTCTACGTTTAGTAACGAAGAAATTTTTCTGGAGGCAGAACTGCTATAAAGATATGCTTTCTGTTCTGTTACGAAGTAGAGAGTGAGAATTATTCTTTAATTTCCTGGTAGTTTCAAGATTTCTGAATCCAACGCTTCTCATTTTGTACGTATTGCTACATCAGTGTTATAAAAAATAGTGATGTCAGTACGATTGTTCAATAGTTTTACATATGTAAAACCTTCTGTAGCCTGATGACAATATCTCTACAGAACTCTGGTGATTAAATCTCCTGATTTATTGATGTTTGATGACGCGTCAACAGAGCTATCACCTGTAAAGCTCACTGATTTCATTCACTCCAAGAGAATATCATTGATTAGCACCGACTCTCTGAGCTCAAATCATTCACTCTTTTGCCAAACTCTAACCACTATACTGTTAGGCCTATTTTGACCACACAAAACACCTTGTCTGTCGCACTGAGGGTACTCCTGTTGAATCTCTTCCTACACTAACTTTCAACTCACTCGATCATTATTCTCCATACTTTCCAAATATCGTTAACGATCGCTGCCCTTTCATTTTAATTCAAGGAAGGTACCCCAACCGTAGGCATAGTTGCGACACTGGCGTAGAATATTCATTGACCAGTTGTCAGTGAGACTGCTGTTGTGGACAGCTGCCAGCCGGCCCGCATCTCGTGGTCGTGCGGTAGCGTTCTCGCTTCCCACGCCCGGGTTCCCGGGTTCGATTCCCGGCGGGGTCAGGGATTTTCTCTGCCTCGTGATGGCTGGGTGTTGTGTGCTGTCCTTAGGTTAGTTAGGTTTAAGTAGTTCTAAGTTCTAGGGGACTTATGACCACAGCAGTTGAGTCCCATAGTGCTCAGAGCCATAGCTGCCAGCCAACAGTCCCTGACACCGGAAATGCTAGTCCCCAGCTGTTGCATATGCAGACATTCTAGATTTTGGGTAGCGTCGCAGCTCCGCAAAGCAGAGGTAGCTTGTAGCGCTTCAGCTTCAGGCATGGGAGTCCGTTGAAATCTTTCCAACAGAAGACAAAATTAAAAACTCGTCGGTTTTAGTATATCTGATTCAGTGAGTTTGAAAATTTTCCATGCCCGAACAACTAAATTTGGGAAGAATTGCACAAACCTTATGTTAACTCATACGACAGACAGTTATATTCTTAGTATTTTTAAGATAAATTACTTTAATAACTAGATAGTAAGCCGGCCGTTGGTGGCCGAGCGGTTCTAGGCGCTTCAGTCTTGAACCGCGCGACTGCTACGGTCGCAGGTTCGAATCCTGCCTCGGACATGGATGTGTGTGGTGTCCTCAGGTTAGTTAGGTTTAAGTGGTTCTAAGTTCTAGGGGACTGATGACCTCAGAAGTTAAGTCCCATAGTGCTCAGAGCCATTTGAACCATTTTTGAATCTAGACAGTAAACATATTGCAGTAGTATATGGAGAGTACACCTTTTTATTATTCATATCAATATGGGCAGCACCTTTTTGATTCAATAATCTGCAATACATTCTCTTATGATTAAATCCATGGTACTCAACAAGATATGGAATAACAATATTCGCAAAAACGATATATTCATACTCCCATAATGTAAGACTGAAACTCAAATAAAATATCTAAAATAGGAAAAATGAAGGAATGACGGAGAAAGAAATCATGCCGTATATCGATACAAATTGCCATGTTAATAGCTCTCCAAATGCGGAAACAGAGAATAATCTTTTAAAAAGAGGAACAGGGAATAATCTTTTAAAATGACTTGTTCGACAATGATGCCATGTGTTAACACCTTGTGTATGAAACTTCACTTCTGTTGATGCTAACGGATTTATTGCATTTTTCTTATGACTACTATTAGTTAGTGTCGACTAGTATAGCTCAAGCTGAACAAAATGTATTTTGATAGCTACATCTTTTATGCTCGGTTAGGAGATGTGTAGACAAGGGCCGATATACGACTAGATGAATGCAGAAACGTCCCAAAACTATCCTCGGATTGGCCGGCAGAATCAATATTTTGTAGTGCAATGTTCTGAAAATTGTTGCAAACTAAAATAATATGACTCTAAACTTTGTGAGAATCGTTCTTAGTTGAAATACTACAGGAAGCAAAATCAGTAACACTTCCACATTTGAGCAGTTCGCGAAAGCAATATAAATGAGACAAATATTCAGAATAATTAACTTAGCATTCGAGATGCATAACCAAATGTGTTAAATGCGCCCTGTTCAAACACTGGAGTATGCCACTGAGTGAAACTTACGTTCCTCAAGTACGGCAAGAGGTCGCCTGTCACCGCCACATGAGTGCCGATAAGTGAATATCACTCTTGAAAACCAAGTTTTTTTCCAGAACACCCACAATTTCCAAGCTTCGAGAGGAGACTGAAAGCTGTTGCCAATCTGACAAACGCATTTGTTCCCTTCTGTACCTAAAAACAGCAACAGAAACTTCTCACTGATACCTAAAAGGCATCATTACCATTCATACCTCTGATGCTGGTTTCGAACAGTCTCTCTACATTGGTCAGCATCTACCACACCTCGGTTAGTGGCAGGAGCGTTTCTTTGAATTGGAGAGTCCGCAATTTCTGAGGAAAGCAACGAAATTTGTCACGTCAGGGCAGTATCCTAGGGGGCCTCTTGTTTAATGTGTTGACAGAAAGGCAAAATTCACCCTCAGGCACACTAAGGGAAAGCTGTGATAACCAGAGACAAGATGCCTGTGGCAATCAGATTAGAGGCTGGAACAATCCACAATAATGATTTCGGGAAACAGGTCCATTTCCGCGAAAACTGGCTGCCACCCCAGAGACACCATAAAAAGCATTCTGCCGATCTTACGCGACTGCCAATCCTCTGTACGCAATACATTCTGGCGTGAAATCGAATAGTTGCCACTCCTAGCAAAATGTACCACGTTCTCACCAATTATCACATTATCGTGACAGAGCTGAAACAAAATCGTTTAGTGATATGTGGCAGTCACGAAGTATGACAGTCATGTCACATACTTCTGTACTATCCCATGACTGTCAGACTGTCAGTGATGTATCTACGTATTATTTAATCTTTACTTTATGCTAACTGCGGTACAACTGGAAGGGTACGTCGAAATATCACTTCAGAACAAGTAAGTGTATTCACACTAATCTGTAGCGCCATTCACCTGCATGAATTCTGTGTGACGATAGTCACCTTGTATTATATCATTCGCAGTGGGATCAGATCTAACTGTCCAGTCTCCAGTCAAGAACTGACGAGTTGGTCTCTTCTCAAATAACCTACAGTGTGAAACATGACGCTTAGCCACTTTTTTTATTGATTAACAAAATGTATTGTAAGGACATTATGTGTACATTAAGCCAAAACGTTGCTTTATGTCGTAATGTGATATGACATAAATGTCAATATTTTAAATTTTAAATTCTTCTGGGCCTGCAGCGTCCATATGTCCTTACAAGACACGTATAACGCTGCAGGCCCAGAAGAATTTAAAACAAAATGTATCGTTTGTGTGTCGCACCGGTGACTCTGTATTAGTATGGCATGCTGATTTTGCTTTCGGCAGAAGGCAGTAAAAGCCTTCGGAAGGAGGACAGGACTTGTAAGCGTTTTATTTCAGCTAATCTCCTTTGTTCCTCACTCATATGTTGCTGGAGTACGATCGTAAGGGCAGTTAGAATTTAACGCATCATTGAGGCAGAGGAGGGAAAGACAGTAAGGGCGACAGCGATTGTTTGATTTTCAAATTATAACGAAACCTTCTCAAACCACGAAATTTTACGTTCCTGTGAGCGCAAGAAATACGTACATTCCATGAGGAAGAACGTAAGCTGTAACGAAAATCTCTCCCCTCCACCTGAGTTACTTTGGGAGTGAGGAAAAGGTCTCTGGATGAGGGAGATAACAAAACGCGACAACGCAAAGAAAGAGTGAGAGAGACGAAGATTAAATGTCAGAGAGACAGAGAGACGCAGAGTTGTAAGCCTCGCAGTGACTGGGCACATAAAAAACTAGCGAATTTTACATTATCCCTCTGGATGCGAAGTAACGTTCGCGAAAAGGTGGGGATGGTGAACGAGAGAGCTAAGTATAGAGTCAGACGTGGATAGAAAATTTTACGCCAGATAGGAAAGAGTATAATCGGTCACTTTGAAATTTAATGAATTTTGTACTCTGTAATATTATACAGTATTGCCAGAAACAGGACATCACCCGTTTCCTGGCATTGACATTGTGTACTGCCCCATTCCCGAGGACCGCGGAATGACATAATTTGACCGTGTCGTTCTCGGAGAGAGGGAAAGTGGCCTACTACATGCGACGGACGTCTGCAGTAAGTGTGCCTTTGCGACTGGATGGAGTCTTCCACGGTTTACCGGAAGTCGGCATTTAGGACATGTTAGGTCGTGTTCTGTTATTTTCGTGTTTTGTCACCTGTTTCAGTCCAATCTTAGATCGATCGGGTATCTTACCTCTTAAAAGACAGTGGGTCCAACAAAAGCGTCACCGGATGTCCGTTGCCGCTACCCCGTACTGTGCACGCTCTGTCACCTATGGTCGAAGTAGTAGTCGATAGCTTTGAGAGAAGCATGAGTCTCGGAAGTGGCTGCAAGTTATGTGGGAGACCCACCATTTTCCCTTATATACGTTATGACGTCCTCATTTCCTCTTCAATGGAGTGTAATCCGATACCTTTACAGGATTAATGTGCTAAGGGGACCACAACTTGCTGTGTAACGTTTCATCAATCGTTCATTGTCCATGCTCTTGTCCTGGTGTTGTCCACGATTTGTCTACTTGTAAACAATCTGTTACGAAGTAAAGACAATTTGTGATGCTAAAGCAACTCGACATTCTCCTCCAAGCCATTTTCTACCAGCTGTGCACGAGACGTTTCCGTTGCGCTACTATTCGATGATTGTTAACTGGGTCGCAGTTTAATCGCTCAGCCTATTATATAAAACGGCAGAGACAGAAGCTGGGCTGGAGCAGCTTACAGAAGTAAATATGCCATTCAGCCTATAACACTACCGTCTGCTACTGCTATACTATAACCTCGAAGCTGGAGACAGTTTGCAAAACATAATTATTTTGTTAGAGTAATTATGGTATAAAGCAACAGAGCAGTGTTACCCTCTTAGAGGAATTTTGTTATGTTGACCGTGTTGTACCTAACGGAGGTGGCTTACCGGAAATGAAAGTCAGAATTTCGTAAATATTTGAACAGTACAAACAATATTTTACCTAACTACACTGTTTAAAGAATAAGGAAAACGGTCGCCAGCCTAATTAGGCAAGAGGAAGATTAACATTCAAGTTTAAGAAAGTATGTATGAGTAACTTTAACGGACAAACACAACCTATATTTTGCCACACGCGAGTGCAATGAACTCTGATACCTGCATATATTCACGGTTAAAATTGGAAGCTGACAGAGCAGGACAGATTATTTGCATAAATATAATAGATAATGAAACACACAATTACTTCAGTGCTTATTCAAACTGAATGGTCTTTATAACATTACTATTAATATTCACTGTAGAATCATAAATTGGACATACACTCCTGGAAATTGAAATAAGAACACCGTGAATTCATTGTCCCAGGAAGGGGAAACTTTATTGACACATTCCTGGGGTCAGATACATCACATGATCACACTGACAGAACCACAGGCACATAGACACAGGCAACAGAGCATGCACAATGTCGGCACTAGTACATTGTATATCCACCTTTCGCAGCAATGCAGGCTGCTATTCTCCCATGGAGACGATCGTAGAGATGCTGGATGTAGTCCTGTGGAACGGCTTGCCATGCCATTTCCACCTGGCGCCTCAGTTGGACCAGCGTTCGTGCTGGACGTGCAGACCGCGTGAGACGACGCTTCATCCAGTCCCAAACATGCTCAATGGGGGACAGATCCGGAGATCTTGCTGGCCAGGGTAGTTGACTTACACCTTCTAGAGCACGTTGGGTGGCACGGGATACATGCGGACGTGCATTGTCCTGTTGGAACAGCAAGTTCCCTTGCCGGTCTAGGAATGGTAGAACGATGGGTTCGATGACGGTTTGGATGTACCGTGCACTATTCAGTGTCCCCTCGCCGATCACCAGTGGTGTACGGCCAGTGTAGGAGATCGCTCCCCACACCATGATGCCGGGTGTTGGCCCTGTGTGCCTCGGTCGTATGCAGTCCTGACTGTGGCGCTCACCTGCACGGCGCCAAACACGCATACGACCATCATTGGCACCAAGGCAGAAGCGACTCTCATCGCTGAAGACGACACGTCTCCATTCGTCCCTCCATTCACGCCTGTCGCGACACCACTGGAGGCAGGCTGCACGATGTTGGGGCGTGAGCGGAAGACGGCCTAACGGTGTGCGGGACCGTAGCCCAGCTTCATGGAGACGGTTGCGAATGGTCCTCGCCGATACCCCAGGAGCAACAGTGTCCCTAATTTGCTGGGAAGTGGCGGTGCGGTCCCCTACGGCACTGCGTAGGATCCTACGGTCTTGGCGTGCATCCGTGCGTCGCTGCGGTCCGGTCCCAGGTCGACGGGCACGTGCACCTTCCGCCGACCACTGGCGACAACATCGATGTACTGTGGAGACCTCACGCCCCACGTGTTGAGCAATTCGGCGGTACGTCCACCCGGCCTCCCGCATGCCCACTATACGCCCTCGCTCAAAGTCCGTCAACTGCACATACGGTTCACGTCCACGCTGTCGCGGCATGCTACCAGTGTTAAAGACTGCGATGGAGCTCCGTATGCCACGGCAAACTGGCTGACACTGACGGCGGCGGTGCACAAATGCTGCGCAGCTAGCGCCATTCGACGGCCAACACCGCGGTTCCTGGTGTGTCCGCTGTGCCGTGCGTGTGATCATTGCTTGTACAGCCCTCTCGCAGTGTCCGGAGCAAGTATGGTGGGTCTGACACACCGGTGTCAATGTGTTCTTTTTTCCATTTCCAGGAGTGTAGGATCAGTATTATTGTTCAAGCATTTTCCTAGCTGACATAAAATTATAAATGTAGTTCACTGCAAAATTATGAACTGGTCACAGGTTAAATATCTCTCAACTAAATACTTTACTATTTAAAATGAAAGTTAATTGGAATTCACTAACAGGTTACTTCTCACTGTCTTTTGAATAAAGAAATCATTGTTTTTATAAATAGTGGTAAAGGATAACCGGTGGATCTTAATATACTATTAATAGGCACTTTACAATACCCAAAAGAAACAAGTGCTTAGCAAGCATCCAACTTTCCACAGCTGCAATTCACGACTTTTACTGCAGTGAGGCCCAATGTTGACAAATTTACAAGAAACTGACTCACCTTTTAAAATTTACTATAGACAGCTCTATGATCATTAACTAAGCAAAACTTTACAAGCCACAGTTTTAAGAACATTAATTTTTAAAAGAAACAGCAAATTGTCTTTTTTACCACAGTCTTCTACTTTCAAGTAAATGATTAAATAGGTGACTTTGAAACTTCACAAAACTACATTTACTGCCTCCCACAATTTCTCTAAATCCGCAGTAAATCTGAATATTCCCTTCTTATCAAAGATCAAACAACATTGTGTAATTAACTGTCTGACGTTGAGGCTTTCATTTCCTCTACAAAATAGGACACTCAGTAATCATAGTTCAAATGGAGAGGAAACTGAGAGGCGTTGTGATAGGGAAAAAATCAAGGTTAATACATAAATTCAGTTATAAGCTACCCTATATTTGTGCACACTAAAACACCCAATAAGCTGATCCTTCACTGTACATATTATAGTTCTCCTTTACACTGATTGCGCAATGTGGTGGCAACTGCAAGTTGGTAGGTGGATTTTCAGGCAGAATTGCTGTCCCTTCTTGGTGGCGATGATGGATACCAATTCCAGAATCGTTCCTGCTATTTATCCATCCATCCGAGGCATTGGAAAGTGGCAGAAAAAGCCCCTCTCGGAACCTGCACAATATACAACTTTTACATGGCAGTGCACAGTTTGGTAGCTCGTCCCCGAGTGACTCTTGGTTCCACCTTTTCTACCTAGCCAACCACAATTTGCGCGCGCTACAAAGTTCCGTTCCCGAGGGGAACCACACTACGTTTTCGATACAGGATAACTAAGAATCCTAAGTGAAGGTCAACAGTTTACATAACATCAAACAAACATTTTAAATAAAGCAGAACATTTGCACATATTAGTATTTCTACAGAAATTTATTCACCCAAATTCCAAATGTATACAGTAAGTTTTGTCTCCCTCCAATTGGGACAAAGAATTTAAATGACAGATACACTACATTGCATAGAATCAAATCATGGCATCAAAATTTTAACAAGGAAAGGAGTATTCAATTTTGTGTTATCGATTCAAACACATTTACAGAAGCTCAGCGGTGTAATATTAAATAAAACAAAATGCAAAATAAATCAGTAGGGCGTTAGAGCTATGGTGTTACAAGCCTATCCCACCGAAAGCTATTTTAAACCCATTAGATGTTCGACAGAAGTACTTTCAGGTTAGTTTTGCTCCTAGGATTAAAGTAGAGCAGTAAACCGTCTGTGGTTATAATACAGTGTATTTTCAGTGGCGGCAGGTGTTTCCCAACAGCGGTCGAGGATAAACTTGTGAAAAGTCTGGGCGACAAGTAGCACTTTCCACAGCAGGTGGAAGACGGCAAAACATACAGGATTGCCTCCTTTCGTTTTTGATTAATTCAGTTATGAGTATCCAAATAAGAAGGTTCTAGGACCATATGACATCTGATGAAGTGTTTAACAATAAAATTCACTAACAGTCGTGCTGCTGAGATGTTATTTTATTGTATTTTTGCTATCAGTTTCGACATTCCGTTATGCCATCTTCAGGCCCAATAAGCATTCCTCAAAAATAAACGATATTGGCGTACTGGGCCATATGTTCCTGGATGTCGTAATTCTAAACCGTATCCCAAGTGCTTCCTTCGAAGACTTGACTGAGTTGCAATCAAGTTTCCGAAGGAAGCACTTAGAATACAGTTTAAAATTCACGACATCCAGGAACATATGACCCAGTATGCCAGTATCGTTTATTTTTTAGAGATGCGTATGGGACCTGAAGATGGCATAATGGAATGCCGAAACTGGTAGTAAAAGTAAAATAAAATAACATCTCAACTGCATAGCTGTTGGCGAATTTCATTGTTAAATACTTGACCAGCCGCTGTCCCATGTCCGAAATGGACCAACAGAGACTTTAATGAAGCGGGTCGACAGTGACTGCGTACTGCATGCCTCGGCATGTAGTTGCTCCGGGTGATCAGAGATGACGCATCTTTCTTTCTGTAGAATAACCTTGAAAACTGTTTTCGCTCTGATATCCTGACAAAATGTGCCTATCGCCTTCAACTGGCTCCTGCTTGTAGATTTGCACTTCATGAGCTCATCTGAAACTTTGTACTCAGCGTGTCTTTGAATCCTTCACTTGCTCGATGATGCTGCTTCTGCTACTTCTACATCTACATCTACATTTCTACTCCGCAAGCCACCCAACGGTGTCTGGCGGAGGGCACTTTACGTGCCACTGTCATTACCTCCCTTTCCTGTTCTAGTCGCGTATGGTTCGCGGGAAGAACGACTGCCGGAAAGCCTCCGTGCGCGCTCGAATCTCTCTAATTTTACACTCGTGATCTCCTAGGGAGGTATAAGTAGGGGGAAGCAATATATTCGATACCTCATCCAGAAACGCACCCTCTCGAAACTTGGACAGCAAGCTACACCGCGATGCAGAGCGCCTCTCTTGCAGAGTCTGCCACTCGAGTTTGCTAAACATCTCCGTAACGCTATCACGCTTACCAAATAACCCTGTGACGAAACGCGCCGCTCTTCTTTGGATCTTCTCTATCTCCTCCGTCAACCAGACCTGGTACGGATCCCACACTGATGAACAATACTCAAGTATAGGTCGAACGAGTGTTTCGTAAGCCACCTCCTTTGTTGATGGACTACATTTTCTAAGCACTCTCCCAATGATTCTCAATCTGGTACCCGCCTTACCAACAATTAATTTTATATGATCATTCCACTTCAAATCGTTCCGCACGCATACTCCCAGATATTTTACAGAAGTAACTGCTACCAGTGTTTGTTCCGCTATCATATAATCATACAATAAAGGATCCTTCTTTCTATGTAATCGCAATACGTTACATTTGTCTACGTTAAGGGTCAGTTGCCACTCCTTGCACCAAGTGCCTACTCGCTGGAGATCTTCCTGCATTTCGCTACAATTTTCTGATGCTGTAACTTCTCTGTATACTACAGCATCATCCGCGAAAAGCCTCATGGAACTTCCGACACTATCTACTAGGTCATTAATATATATTGTGAGAAGCAATGGTCCCATAACACTGTGGCATACCAGAGGTTACTTTAACGTCTGTAGACGTCTCTCCACTGAAAACAACATGCTGTGTTCTGTTTGCTAAAAACGCTTCAATCCAGCCACACAGCTGGTCTGATATTCCGTAGGCTCTTACTTTGTTTATCAGGCGACAGTGCGGAACTGTATCGAACGCCTTCCGGAAGTCAAGGAAATTGGCATCTACCTGGGAGCCTGTATCTAATATTTTCTGGGTCTCATGAACAAACAAAGCGAGTTGGGTCTCGCACGATCGCTGTTTCCGGAATCCATGTTGATTCCTACAGATTAGATTCTGGGTTTCGAGAAACGACATGATACGCGAGCAAAAAAGATGCTCTAAAATTCTACGACAGTTCGACGTCAGAGATATAGGTCTATAATTTTGCGCATCTGCTGGCGACCCTTCTTGAAGACTGGGACTACCTGTGCACTTTTCCAATCATTTGGAACCTTCCGTTCCTCTAGAGACTTGCGGTACACGGCTGTTAGAAGGGGGGCAAGTTCTTTCGCGTACTCTGTGTAGAATCGAATTGGTATCCCATTAGGTCCAGTGGACTTTCCTCTGTTGAGTGATTTCGGTTGATTTTCTATTCCTTTCTACACTCATTTCGATGTCAGCCATTTTTTCTTTCGTGCGAGGATTTAGAGAAGGAACTGCAGTGCGGTCTTCCTCTGTGAAACAGCTTTGGAAAAAGGTGTTTAGTATTTCAGCTTCACGAGTATCATCCTCTGTTTCAATGCCATCATCATCCCGGAGTGTCTGGATATGCTGTTTCGAGCCACTTACTGATTTAACGTAAGACCAGAACTTCCTAGGATTTTCTGTCAAGCCGGTACATAGAATTTTACTTTCGAATTCACTGAACGCTTCACGCATAGCCCTCCTTACGCTAACTTTGACATCGTTTAGCTTGTTTGTCTGAGAGGTTTTGGCTGCGTTTACACTTGGAGTGAAGCTCTCTTTGCTTTCGCAGTAGTTTCCTAACTTTGTTGTTGAACCACGGTGAGTTTTTCCCGTCCTTCACAGTTTTACTCAGCACGTACCTGTCTAAAACGCATTTTACGATTGCCTTGAACTTTTTCCATAAACACTCAACATTGTCAGTGTCGGAACAGAAATTTTCGTTTTGATCTGTTAGGTAGTCTGAAATCTGCCTTTTATTACTCTTGCTAAACAGATAAACCTTCCTCCCTTTTTTTATATTCCTATTAACTTCCATATTGAGGGATGCTGCAACGGCCTTGTGATCACTGATTCCCTGTTCTGCACTTGCAGAATCGAAAAGTTCGGGTCTGTTTGTCATCAGTAGGTCCAAGATGTTATCTCCACGAGTCGGTTCTCTGTTTAATTGCTCGAGGTATTTTTCGGATAGTGCACTCAGTATAATGTCACTCTATGCTCTGTCCCTAGCACCCGTCCTAAACATCTGAGTGTCCCAGTCTGTATCTGGTAAGAAGTATGCGTATGGAGCGATTTAGAGTGGAACGACCACATGAAACTGGTGCAACTACTGAGCATACTGGTCGACACGTCATTCGGGCAGAGTAACTGTCCCGGCCGAAAAAGAAATTTTCATGGCGTGTGGATGTAGCGCGAGAACAGAGGCGGCGTCCTCTGGTGTGTTTACAGTACACGCGGTGCCGTACGCCGGTGCCTCCATTTTTCGATGCCCCCGGCATGACAATGTGCCGGGCTTCCAGGCCAGCATCCGCGTCACGTGCGGGGCCGGCCGTGACACGCATCGCACGCACGCTGCAACGCACCACCCCCACCCAAGTCCCCCGCGCCCACCTCGCCCTACCGCACCGTAGCGCGCTGCGTCGTGCGTCGAGGTCACCGCGACGTCTGCCGACTGTGAAGTGTCGACCCCAAAGGCAGCGAGGTCAGGCTGCCGCTAGCGGAGGTCTTGCGTTACAGTGCACTCGCGTTCTGTCCTTTCACCGTGCAAGTGGTTCTCAAGGCACACAGTCACTCATTCGTTGCTTCATTCGTACATTTAATTCTACTACATCTACACTCCTGGAAATGGAAAAAAGAACACATTGACACCGGTGTGTCAGACCCACCATACTTGCTCCGGACACTGCGAGAGGGCTGTACAAGCAATGATCACACGCACGGCACAGCGGACACACCAGGAACCGCGGTGTTGGCCGTCGAATGGCGCTAGCTGCGCAGCATTTGTGCACCGCCGCCGTCAGTGTCAGCCAGTTTGCCGTGGCATACGGAGCTCCATCGCAGTCTTTGACACTGGTAGCATGCCGCGACAGCGTGGACGTGAACCGTATGTGCAGTTGACGGACTTTGAGCGAGGGCGTATAGTGGGCATGCGGGAGGCCGGGTGGACGTACCGCCGAATTGCTCAACACGTGGGGCGTGAGGTCTCCACAGTACATCGATGTTGTCGCCAGTGGTCGGCGGAAGGTGCACGTGCCCGTCGACCTGGGACCGGACCGCAGCGACGCACGGATGCACGCCAAGACCGTAGGATCCTACGCAGTGCCGTAGGGGACCGCACCGCCACTTCCCAGCAAATTAGGGACACTGTTGCTCCTGGGGTATCGGCGAGGACCATTCGCAACCGTCTCCATGAAGCTGGGCTATGGTCCCGCACACCGTTAGGCCGTCTTCCGCTCACGCCCCAACATCGTGCAGCCCGCCTCCAGTGGTGTCGCGACAGGCGTGAATGGAGGGACGAATGGAGACGTGTCGTCTTCAGCGATGAGAGTCGCTTCTGCCTTGGTGCCAATGATGGTCGTATGCGTGTTTGGCGCCGTGCAGGTGAGCGCCACAATCAGGACTGCATACGACCGAGGCACACAGGGCCAACACCCGGCATCATGGTGTGGGGAGCGATCTCCTACACTGGCCGTACACCACTGGTGATCGTCGAGGGGACACTGAATAGTGCACGGTACATCCAAACCGTCATCGAACCCATCGTTCTACCATTCCTAGACCGGCAAGGGAACTTGCTGTTCCAACAGGACAATGCACGTCCGCATGTATCCCGTGCCACCCAACGTGCTCTAGAAGGTGTAAGTCAACTACCCTGGCCAGCAAGATCTCCGGATCTGTCCCCTATTGAGCATGTTTGGGACTGGATGAAGCGTCGTCTCACGCGGTCTGCACGTCCAGCACGAACGCTGGTCCAACTGAGGCGCCAGGTGGAAATGGCATGGCAAGCCGTTCCACAGGACTACATCCAGCATCTCTACGATCGTCTCCATGGGAGAATAGCAGCCTGCATTGCTGCGAAAGGTGGATATACACTGTACTAGTGCCGACATTGTGCATGCTCTGTTGCCTGTGTCTATGTGCCTGTGGTTCTGTCAGTGTGATTATGTGATGTATCTGACCCCAGGAATGTGTCAATAAAGTTTCCCCTTCCTGGGACAATGAATTCACGGTGTTCTTATTTCAATTTCCAGGAGTGTATATCCATACTCCGCAAGACCCGTTATGCTGTGTGGCGCTGATTACTTTGTGCGCCACTGTCGCTTCTCCCTTTTCCTATTCCAGTCGCGAACGATTTGCGAGAAGCTCGTTTGATGGTAAGACACTGTGACAGCTTTATTCTCTCTAATTTTACCTTCACGGTGTTCTCGCGAGATGTACGTACGAAAAAGCAACATATTGGCTGTCCCTTGTGGGAACGACCGCCTCCGGAACGCTCTCACAAATTTGGCAGTTCGTCACACTACCCGCGATGCAGAATACCTACTCCTGCAGCCACTGCCAGTGGAGTTGGTTCATCGTCGCCGTAAAGTTTCAGGCTTGCTAAATGGACCAGTAACAAAACGTGCTGTTCTTCTTTGAATCTCTTTTTCTCTATCATTCCTGTCTGGCACAGATCTCAGACTGACGAAATCCTGCCTCGGGCTTGGATGTGTGTGATGTCCTTAGGTTAGTTAGGTTTAGGTAGTTCTAAGTTCTAGGGCACTGATGACCTCGGCAGTTAAGTCCCATAGTGCTCAGAGCCATTTGAACCATATTGAACCAGTCTGACGAGCAATATTCAAGTATTGGTCGAACGAAAGTTTCTGAAGATACCTTATTTGCGGGTGAACTACGATTCCCGAGGATTATTCCAATTAATCGCATTCTTCCATACGATTTCGGGATTGCAGCCGGATCTCATCGACTTCTTTCCACGATATTTCGGCTGCCAACCTTACAGCCATCTTCAGGCGAGTGTTTGACACTGGAGATTGCTAGTGCAAGTCGCTCTATTTATACTTAAAAGTGACGCAGGCGCGCATGCGCAAGTTACCGTAGCATGCGCGCCACCTGTCGATTCCAAGGCCCTCTACAATATTACTGCATTTATGGAGCGCCAACGAATGCATGAAAAAAGTAAAACATGCATACAGATGTGTCCAAAACAATAAAAGGAAAATTTCAATATTAAATTTAAAATTACTTGTCGCTCGACATGTCAGAAGCCATAAAAAGTTTTCTTTTGGTTGAAATTAAAGAAATCAACGGGTCCCAGGCCTTATTCAATAAAAAGCCGCCATCACGATTAATGAGATTTTCGGGTAAACGTATTTCGACGGATTCCTTCACAACTGAATCCCAGAAGGATCTCGATGGGGCCAAGATTTTCGTGGCCGAATAATCCATAGTATGTCCTGTGGATATACAATGTTCGGCTATGGCTTTCACGGTTTTTACAACATCTGAATTCCATCCACACAAACATTTAGTTTACGATGGAAGTTGAAAAGGATGGTTGCCTACCATTTCTGGACGTCATGGTTAAACGCAGGGTGGATGGGTCATTGGGGCATTCTGTCTATCGAAAACCCACGCATACGGATCCGTACCTACAGGCGTCAAGCTGTCATCACCCGTCACAAACTATGGGTGTTCGTCGAACGTTGGTGCATAGGGCACATGTCGTGTCTGATAAAGACAGCCTTGCAGACGAATTAGAGCACTTGAAATCGGTATTTCAACATAATGGATATTCTGCACATCAGGTCAGTACTGCTTTAAGGAGGAAAAATCGTGACCACCCACAAGATCAAGAGGATAAGGAGGTGTTTAAGTCCAGAGCATTTCTCCCATATGTCGGGAACATTTCATCGAAAGTAGGCAGAATTTTAAAGAAACATCGTGTGAAAGCAACCTTCCGGCCACCTACAAAGACTCGTGTTCTTCTGGGCTCAGCCAAGGATGATCTGGGATTACGGAAGGCTAGAATTTATAAAATACCTTGCGAGTGTGGGAAAGCCTACATTGGTCAAACCACACGCACAGTACACGACCGCTGCGTTGAACATGAGCGCCACACTCGCCTTTTACAGCCCAGTAAGTCGGCCATAGCCGAACATTGTATATCCACAGGACATACTATGGATTATTCGGCCACGAAAATCTTGGCCCCATCGAGATCCTTCTGGGATTCAGTTGTGAAGGAATCCGTCGAAATACGTTTAGCGGAAAATCTCATTAATCGTGATGGCGGCTTTTTATTGAATAAGGCCTGGGACCCGTTGATTTCTTTAATTTCAACCAAAAGAAAACTTTTTATGGCTTCTGACATGTCGAGCGACAAGTAATTTTAAATTTAATATTGAAATTTTCCTTTTATTGTTTTGGACACATCTGTATGCATGTTTTACTTTTTTCATGCATTCGTTGGCGCTCCATAGATGCAGTAATATTGTAGAGGGCCTTGGAATCGACAGGTGGCGCGCATGCTACGGTAACTTGCGCCTGCGTCACTTTCAAGTATAAATAGAGCGACTTGCACTAGCAATCTCCAGTGTCAAACACTCGCCTGAAGATGGCTGTAAGGTTGGCAGCCGAAATATCGTGGAAAGAAGTCGATGAGATCCGGCTGCAATACCGAAATCTTATGGAATATTCGATACGCCGGGAAAATTTCAAGAGTCACATCTAATCGCATTCTGGTATCTGCCTTACGTGCGATCAGTTTTATGTGGTCGTTCCACTCTAAATCGCTTCATATGCATACTTCTAGATGTTTTATGGACGTCAGTCCTTCCAGTGGTTGTTCTACAACGTCTAATCATACAGTAACGAGTCTTTCTGCTTATTTATATACAATACGCTACACTGAAAGACCTGAGTCGAAACAAGGCCCCCGCAGTAGCCAACATTCCATTAGAACTACTGACAACCTTGGGAGAGCCAGTCCTGACAAAACTCTACCATCTGGTGACCAAGATGTATGAGACAGGCGAAATACCCTCAGACTTCAAGAAGAATATAATAATCCCAATCCCAAAGAAAGCAGGTGTTGACAGATGTGAAAATTACCGAACTATCAGTTTAATAAGTCACAGCTGCAAAATACTAACGCGAATTCTTTACAGACGAATGGAAAAACTGATAGAAGCCGACCCCGGGGAAGATCAGTTTGGATTCCGTAGAAATGTTGGAACACGTGAGGCAATACTGACCTTACGACTTATCTTAGAAGAAAGATTAAGGAAAGGCAAACCTACGTTTCTAGCATTTGTAGACTTAGAGAAAGCTTTTGACAATGTTAATTGGAATACTCTCTTTCAAATTCTGAAGGTGTCAGGGGTAAAATACAGAGAGCGAAAGGCTATTTACAATTTGTACAGAAAGCAGATGGCAGTTATAAGAGTCGAGGGGCATGAAAGGGAAGCAGTGGTTGGGAATGGAGTGAGACAGGGTTGTAGCCTATCCCCGATGTTATTCAATCTGTATATTGAGCAAGCAATAAAGGAAACAAAAGAAAAGTTCGGAGTAGGTATTAAAATCCATGGAGAAGAAATACAAACTTTGAGGTTCGCCGATGACATTGTAATTCTGTCACAGACAGCAAAGGACTTGGAAGAGCAGTTGAACGGAATGGACAGTGTCTTGAGAGGAGGACATAAGATGAACATCAACAAAAGCAAAACGAGAATAATGGAATGTAGTCGAATTAAGTCGGGTGATGCTGAGGGAATTACATTAGGAAATGATACACTTAAAGTAGTAAAGGAGTTTTGCTATTTGGGGAGCAAAATAACTGATGATGGTCGAAATAGAGAAGATATAAAATGTAGACTGGCAATGGCAAGGAAAGAGCTTCTGAAGAAGAGAAATTTGTTAACAATGAGTATAGATTTAAGTGTCAGGTAGTCGTTTCTGAAAGAATTTGTATGGAGTGTAGCCATGTATGGAAGTGAAACATGGACGATAACCGGTTTGGACAAGAAGAGAATAGAAGCTTTCGAAATGTGGAGCTACAGAAGAATGCTGAAGATTAGGTGGGTAGATCACATAACTAATGAGGAGGTACTGAATAGGATTTGGGAGAAGAGGGGTTTGTGGCACAACTTGACTAGAAGAAGGGATCGGTTGGTAGGACATGTTCTGAGACATCGAGGGATCACCATTTTAATATTGGAGGGCAGCATGGAGGGTAAAAATAATAGAGGGAGACCAAGAGATGAAGCAGATTCAGAAGGATGTAGGCTTCAGGACGTACTGGGAGATGAAGAAGCTTGCACAGGATAGAGTAGCATGGAGAGCTGCATCAAACCAGTCTCAGGACTGAAGACCACAACAACAGCAACGCTACATTTATGATGAGGGTCAGTTACCAGTCCCTGAATCAAGCTTTGATCCTCTGCAGGTCTTCCCCCATTCCGCTGTAGTTTTCTGGCGTATATGCAACAGCATAGCTGTCTTTTGCCTCCAGTGCGTATTCATAGGCACACCAAACAAAAAATTAATCAATATTGCTAACACTGAATACCACTGCAACTTGACAATGGCCTCATTTTGATGACAAACAGAGTTCACGAGTTTGTTATGTTCCATATGCACCAGAAGATACTCATTCCGTAGTGCTACCTAATTGTGTGGATTGTAGTGTTACGTGAACGTAGGCGAGTCATTTGGCCGCCTGCAGTTGGTGTAACGCGAGGTTAATTTGCTTGGGCAGCTGAGGACTAACAGTCCGATGGCGCGTCGATGCCGCTGCAGCTAGGTTAGCCAGGTGCAATGATGAACAGTGTCATCAGATATACATAAATCCCAGCATGGAGGATTTTGACGACTCTTGCTCGCTTGGCCTTTGTGCAGGAGAAGCACCAAAAATGGTGGACTCTCAGAGGAGCTGAAAGAGTACTGAGTTACATCTCTTAAGAGAATCTACAATAATTCACAATTAAGTATTAAGTCAAATCTCAATATATCGATGATCTCAGATAAATGAGGCACATCCAATGACATAACAATATAATGAATATCTTTAACCCTACAGAAGTTAATATTTTCCAGTGAATAAACATTCACACAATGAACTTCCGTGTCAACAACTTTTAGTCGCTTCGTGAAATTCCAGGAAACGACATCTAAGATTATAACACTGCTCTGTAGCTATGTATCTGTATTTGTTATATTTCATGATTTACTACGTTTTTTTATACCTTCATATTTTGCAAATGTTTCTCGCAACATAGTATTCTCCATAATAACACAACAAATGAAGGCAGCATGAGTACCTTATATCTTGGTATACTTGTGTTGTTATTTAATGAACAGTTTATTAGTTTCCCAGTAGCTCTTTTTAAATGTTGACTGCAAGTGCTACAACAAAATCATGGTAATTTAAGAAGTGGGCAATAGCATGTGTTGACTGACGCCACAACTGTAAGGAGTGCGAAGAGACACATCTGTCAAGCAGGCCTAAATAACTGCTTAAGCCATTTTTACTGACAAGCTGTTACTGTAAGTGACCGGCCGTTGTGGCCGAGCGGTTCTAGACACTTCAGTCTGGAACCGTGCGACCGCTACGATCGCAGGTTCGAATCCTGCCTCGGGCATGGATGTGTGTGATTTCCTTAGGTTAATTGGGTTTAAGTAGTTCTAAGTTCTAGGGGACTGATGACCTCAGATGTTATGTCCCATAGTGCTCAGAGCCATCTGAAGCCATTTTTTCGTTACTGTAAGTGCACTTGCAAAACAATGCTGGCTTATTTATTTGTGAACAAACCTTCATTTTTATTTATTGTAAATGATCTGAGTGTGGCTGAATGTTATTAACATTTCTTTATTTAAATATTGTAATATATTAGTTTAGGCCAGGAAGTGGACGAGTTGAGTCAAATCACATCTACGAAACTTGCGAAGTACGTATTTTTGGTAGGGATGGCCTTCAGCCAATGGAAAAAACAGACGGTAGCAAAACACTATGGGAGCCCAGTGCAGACTGAGACTTTTCGAGTGAAGAGAGCTCAAGGAAGCGATTCTGGACATTTTGACATTTGTGCTTGAAGGAGACAGAAAAAAAATTTGGAAATTTGTGGTAAGGTTCTACGGGACCAAACTGCTGAGATCATCGGTCTTTAGGCTTACACACTTAGCAAGCTAACTTAAACTAAGTTACCCTAAGGACAACATACACACCCATGCCCGCGGGAGGACTCGAACCTCCGACGGGAGGAGCCGCGCGAACCGTGACAAGACGCCTGAGACTGAGCGACTTCCCCGCGCAGCGAAGGAGACAGTCCTGTCTGCTGCTACGAGCAGTATTTGATCACGTACGTGATCGATTCTGGGCGGCGAATGGCCGGTACCGTACTTTAAGTTTTGAAGAAACTTGATATTTCGAGAGGGTTGGGTTGGGTTGTTTGTGGAAGGAGACTAGACAGCGGGGTCATAGGTCTCATCGGATTAGGGAAGGATGGGGAAGGATGTCGGCCGTGCCCTTTCAAAGGAACCATCCCGGCATTTGCCTGGAGCGATTTAGGGAAATCGCGGAAAACCTAAACCAGGATGGCCGGACACGGGATTGAACCGTCGTCCTCCCGAATGCGAGTCCAGTGTGCCATATTTCGAGAGGTCTGAATGTGCTCCAGTGTAGGACTCTAATTTCTTTCGCGTGTATTACGGAATGGAGCATAACCAGAGTATGAGATTCAACAATTTATCTTGCCTGTGTTAATTTACCATTACGTAGATCTCCGAGCTGTTTTGAGCTGGTGAATCGTTCGTGTGTTGTGATCGCGAAAGATTCTTAGTTTTCGCGAGTCTTTGATAACTATTTAAATCTTGAACCACCACAAAGTAGCGTTATTGCATTTGATAAGGGTATTTTCTGTTTGTATTTTAACTGGATACTGTAAGACCACTTCACATTTATTTAAGGTGTCCTTTCTTCAATAAACATTATTCAACATAATTCTCTGTCATCCACATCAATTACAGACGTTAGAATAGAAGTCTTTTTATTAAATTATTCGCTTATCTTTTATTTTATATTTTTGTACGTCTATTAATTCGCATTTCCAGGCAACATATAGACTATTTTACTGCAGGATCACAGCTTCAGGTTGTTTCTTGCAGCGAGTTAGCTGCTGCGCATGACAGCAGACATGCATGGCTCGGCCTTACGACTCCATCGGGCTATTTCCTTTAAATAGAGCTGTGCATATCCCAGCTACGGAAGATAAGAGCAACATCAGTTGAAGTCGCAACTGGTTTGCCCGTATGGGAAGCTGTTTAGAAAAGCAACTACACAGCAGATAATCGTTAGGTACCATCGCAGGATGTTGACTACTATGTTTCACAACTCATTCCAAAAATGTGCCGTGGGATTAACACTGGGCGATATTGTGGGAAAGTCTAGGGGTGATAGGGTGACTCCACGTTCATGAAACAAGGAAGGTACGTGTGCAGACCTGTGAATAGCACTGTTGTCATAATGGAAGACGGCAGGGTTCACAGCACACTCATTCTGTAGACCTCTTCACCGAGACCCTTGAAGTAAACAACTTGGTTTATGTTGGCGGAAACCTGAATGAGTGAGCCAAAGTGATGGTGTCAAAAACAAACCCAAAACATCAAAGAACCACCTCTTCCTTGACTACATCCTCAATACACAGCTGATTTGAAAAGACACGAAACTGCGACTCGTCGGTCTACGTTACACTCTTCAAGTTAGCTGCTCCCCAATTTCTGTGTCGCTTAATCCATTAAGGACGTGCTGCTTTCAAGTGCAGATGTGAGCAATGGCCTTTTGCAAGGTAGCCGACCCCAGATGCCCTATACATACCTTTCCCTTCTCAATGTTTGCTCGGAAACTTTGAGATGGCACCGCGTTCATTGACAGCGTGTTTTCCTATCGGGTTAGAAACATGGTGGTCAACAGGGGGTGATACTGTGACACTGATCTCCTGTGCCTGTTGGTTAGGATCTTTTTTACAACAACTCTTCTTATGCTACATTAAATGTCTGAAAGCGACACTCTACTGTTTGTAGTGGCTTTGAACTGTCCGCACTGATACACGAAAAAATCGGGCAACTTCATTCATGGAGGTTTTACAGGCATTTCCATTTCGGCCATTCTTTCACGTGGCCCTGGAGTGTCAGATGATCACCTGGTAACAGTTCTACACAATCTACATCGCTCTATAGCGAACAGTTCTTTTATGGCTTGATTACTGTTTTACATGAATCTAATATCTCCATACTTTTCGTGATATCAGACAGATCCCAATTTTGTTATCTGTTTTTGTTTTGAGAATTACTGTTAGCAGTATTCCCGCTCTTGAGAACCTCCACTTTTTCTTCCAGTTACCTCAACCTTAAGGCATAAAGGTGGTAATAACTGAACTTCCGCTACTTGAGCCTGTGTAGACGGAATACTATTTACCGTATGTGTACCCAACACTATAGGAATGGTATTCAGACTGTGTGCTACAGGATTTGCGTTATTAGAAGTGTTACTCTTATGTCTTGCCATTAGGCGCCTGTACTGGTACAACGACATAGGACTGAAACACAAGCATCAGTGTGCATTGCAGTTGCAGATACTCAACATTGGTCTGGACTAGGTGTGCAGAGCTTTACTCGTACAGCTGTTTCATCAAAATATTGGCAACAGTGCCGCTGCTCTTCGGGAGCATCGATGCAGTAAAGGAATGCGGAGAGGTCCTTCTCCGCATCGGCGTTGAAGAACATGATTGGGAAGCTCGAATTAACTAGTGATTTGGTAACTGTTCCTGGGAGATGCCGACGGCCAGTTGCCCCACTAGCTGTTGAAGAAGTTACTGCTGCCGCAGCTGAGAATGCTGGACGCATTGTCCGATTTTTATGACGTGCCCGAGCTGTATCACTACAGCTGAACATTCTGATGTGTTGGCAGAAGAGCCAACACCGTGTTGCTAGAGGAGGCCGAAATGCACGCGTTTAAGCTCACGCAGGCTGGCGTGAGGTCTGGAAAATGACAATGTAATTAATATAGCCAATAAGGTACGTTGCTGCTGGAATACTTAACTTTAATCCATAATTGGTGTACATCGCTCTTGTTGATACATTACTAACAATCTCAATATAAACTGGTAATGCCGCCTTGCTAGGTCGTAGCAAATGACGTAGCTGAAGGCTATGCTAACTATCGTCTCGGCAAATGAGAGCGTATTTGTCAGTGTAGCATCGCTAGCAAAGTCGGCTGTACAACTGGGGCGAGTGCTAGGACGTCTCTCTAGACCTGCCGTGTGGCGCCGCTCGGTCTGCGATCACTGACAGTGGTGACACGCGGGTCCGACGTATACTAACGGACCGCGGCCGATTTAAAGGCTACCACCTAGCAAGTGTGGTGTCTGGCGGTGACACCACACATTCCATGGGCCAACATCCCCTCTGAGCTGTTTCGGGTAACAGTAGAGCAATCTCTTGTGCTGTTCCAGGCTGTCGTGGATACAGATGTTCGTCACATTGAGCAGTGTTTGCAACCTCAGACGTAAACATGGTATGTGATTAACAATTATTACTCTCTCATTTGAAAATTAAATATGTTTCATTCAGTGTTTTATTCGTTATTTGTCTTCTACAAGATGTTGAAAATGTTTCAACGAAGTTTTCTTATCGTATGATCTCACGTTTCCCTTGGTTGCCCTCTCAAGTACCGAAAATTTCATTACCACCACCCTGTTCTGTCGTTAAACGCTGACTAAGCAGAGAACTTGCTAATTGGGTAGCAGTGTCTTCCAGTGCTGAGACAGTGTCTTTGGCCGTCATTTCCTATGCTTGCAAAGATGCGTGTAACAACAAAATGTCTGTGATACAACAGGTGATTCCGTATGCCCCACTCTGGTTTGGTAACAATCGATGTTCATTCTTCTCCTTCCATTCTGACAATAATACAGCTGTATGCTGTATTAGCCGACCCTGTCGCTCGATTAACACTTTTGACATTAAATTATTCTAAAGTATCTTACTAGATTGATACGGTTCATCTCCATTCGCCTGGCGCGCTGTCACGGTCCGTGCGGCTCACCCCGTCGCAGGTTCGAGTCCTCCCTCGGGAATGGGTGTGTGTGTGTTGTCCATAGTGTAAGTTAGTTTAAGTTAGATTAAGTAGTGTGTAACCTTAGGAGCCGATGACCCTAGCAGTTTGGTCCCATAAGACCTTACCACAAATTTCCAATTACCATTCGCTAGAAGGAAACTAGTCTTCTCATAGCCCACGGCCATTACCTTTTTTTCTAATCGCCAATGGAAAGGCACAGTTTTTATTCAGTCATAAATTTTTTTTAACGACATAGTTTCCGTTGTTCGCAGTTTAAAGTCATTAGAAGAAATCGATAACAGCCGCGTGGCCGTTCCAGCGAGTACACTCTAACTCTTTTCTTCTCCTATAAGTGAATAACCTCGGGAACGTTGCTATTGCCATAAGAGTGTAAAGAGATGATGTTATCAGAGCACTGTTACACTAAGAGAACCGACTCACGTCCAGGTATCATAAGTCTATGCCTTATTTTCCTTAAGTTACGGAACGCAATTCATACCGCAGTTTGAGCCCATTGAGTGTTAAGCAAGGTTTGTAAGTCAGTTGCTAAGACATGTGTGGATGCTTAGTTCATTAGCGTCTCTGTATGTGATCCTGTGATGTATTTGCAGTAATGAAATCATCGTGGTTATTTCAACAAAAATATTAGCCTTCCTCTATGATAGGGTAGAGTTGCCTAAATTGTACCACTTTGAGGTTTTGTATAACAAAGCACAAACAGTAAGTTACCAACTTATTTAAACAATGCCATCCGCAGCTGCAGGATGTTGTTCTTGGTACCTGATTTAAAGACTGGAAATCCCGCAAAAAATAAACACACTACACTTAATTTTTTAAACATCTGCAGATGGTATAAATTAGGGATCTGTTTCCCTAATTTGTACTAGTTGGCGCACTAATTGTACAATTCTTATAAGCTGTGTCTCTGAGCTTAAACACACTTGTGTACTGTTAACTTAAATTAATCATTTCTTTCATTCGATCTTTCTCGCACAGTTCGCTATTCCACTGATATGTTTAAACAGAACAGCACGTCTTCAGATGTAAGAATATGCTCTTCCAACTCGTTTTCAACTTCGCTGGAAAACACTTTACTACGGCCAAAACATTTTATGTCCTTGTCTGCATTTTCGTTATCATTTTTAGCCTGCCTCGTAATTGTTCTCTCAGTCACATTTTATACGCGTGCATATACGTTTAATCCATGATCCTCATTTAGATATACTCGTACTGTTACACCTAGATGTAGTTCATCTGTGCTTCACTTTCCGTAACGCCTTTCTGTTGCCGTAGTCCAGTACAAGATTACTACTTAATTAATAACTTAGGATAAGGGCCCGTTAGAAAGTTTGTCACATAATTTCAAAATATTATATTTCAGTGATAACGTTAAAAGCATTTTTAAAGCTCACTATACCAGCTTTATTCTAAAATTGTATGTTACAGTACCGGGAACTTACAGCGGCTCGTTAAATGCAGCGTCGCCTTTCTCTCTCTGTCAGTTACCTGCAAACGAACCACAAGGAATACATATTCATTACTGCCTGAAAACTAAGATTATTTTATGTATACTGGCTGAGAAAACGGGAGTTGTCCAGTTATTTATTTACTCCAGTCTTCTGTTAGTCTGTCTCCTCTTCTCACATTTCTCTGTCCATCTCTCTTGCCCCCTCTCGCTCTAACCATCCACTCTCTCTTTATCCACCACTCATCACCCCCTCCCGCTTTATACATTCTCTTGGCACCTCCAACCCTCCTTGTCTCTATTCCTACACCCCATCTCCCCATCCACTTGCTACACCAACCCCCTCTATGTCCATCTCATCCTGCTTCTCTCTCTGTCCATCTCTTCTTCCCCCATCTCTCTTTCAATTTGCTCCTCCCACCTCTGTCAAGATGAGCAAGTCTCTGGGCTCTCTGAATCTCAAATACTCAACGACTAATGTGCTCCCCGCCCCCCACCCCCCGAACTCTGTCGATCTGCTCTTTACCCATCATCCATCTTCTCCTCCCTCTCTAATTCCATCTTCTCCCCCCCTCTCTCTGTCAGTCTCTTCTTTCCCTTGTCCCCTTCCACCTCCTCCTCTATGCTTTCTCCGTCCATCTCTTTCTTCCCCATTTAACTGTTTCCCCCTCCCCTCTCTTTGCCCATCTACCCCGCCTATCTGTGTCTGTCACCTCCTTCCCCGTCGTTGTCTGTCCATCTCTTCGTCCTCCCATCTGTCTTCACGTTATCACATTATCTACAATGGAAGACTGGATGTTCTTACGCCTACAGTAGTTCTTTCCTGAATGTAACTAATATGTGTGCCAAATTTGGTTTAAATAGTACCAGTACTTTAGATTACGCTTTTTTACTGATGCTTTGCTCACATGCACACACATCAAATATATTTCACACACATTTAACATATTTCACAATGTATTTGTATACTTATTTCTACTGTATCTCTAGAGAATTTCATCCTGCATTTTCATTTTCACGCAGCTAAATGTTTGTGACGTCGTATTTCCTGAATGATTTGCAGTACAACGATACAATTTTGCAGATACACCCAGTAGTATATGTGCCTACTGTCTGCGTAATGTGTTGTGAATAGAATTAGTAGCAAAGAAATAATAAATTAAACATAATGCATGATGGGACGCTTTCTCGCATATTTCCGTGTTTATAACATCGTATCTCATGAAAAACATATCATAAAATGACATTTTTTTCTAACTACATTCAGCGACAAAAGTGGATACAGCCTGCGAAAAGTGCAGCGAATAGAGTTAGTAGCAACGAAATAATAAATTTAAAAGTCTTGCAATCATGCGGTAGTTTTTTACGCATTCAGTGTTTGCGACATCGTATTCCCTGAACCGAGGGTCGTACAATGATGTAATTTTCATGGTACATTCAATGGTATATGTGAATACTGTCTGCAAAATGTGTCACGATTATATTTAGTTGTAAAGAAGTAAGAAATTAAAACATTGTTCTTCGTGTGGCAGTTTTACTAAATGAACACCGAAAATGTGGTAAACGAAGAACTTTTTTCCTTTCATCATTTTGTGGGGGTCATCCGGAAGAAGATGTTTCGTAAAGGTTTAAAATTATGAGTAAAGTTTGTTACAAGTCTCGGAGCGCTCACATTCTCAAATACTGGCTGACTAATGTATGTATATTCTCGCGTCGTGGGCTACATTGCCTTTTCATCTCTACCCCCATCCCTTCGACATGTGGGTGGTTCTTACCCCCACACTGATTCTTTCCAGACAGTAATCGGTCCAGTGGTTTGGGAGGAGACGTGGAACATCCACACATTTTTATAATTTGTATGGATTCAGACATAAATGAAGCTTCACGTTGCCACTTTCTTTATAACAGTAATTTTCTTCCTCGCACACCAATGAAGTTATGTGTAAAGTACAACAAAATCAACATTGTCTTCAGCTGTTCCTCAATATACAGAGTTCATACCTGACAATATGGCTCCATGAAGCACGTAGTTCTGATTGACCTCAGTAAACGTCAGTTTGTAGAAGAGGAACGAATTTTATTGCAACGGTACAAATTAGGAGCCGTTACAATACAGGCAATTCTTTCCTGCCTCAAATTTAAATGAAGTAAGTGTCATAAATGTTTCGATCTGATTCCCTTTTCGCAGGGCTACGTTTCAAAACAGCCGGGATCGCGTTATCTTGTTTTACGACTACGAAATGGTTTTGGAGGCGGATGAGCCATTCGGCCATTGGCCACTCACGCAGGTTATTTTGGCCCCTGGTGCACTGTGGATGCCGGATGTCGCCGGTTTCTGCCGGTTCTTGTCTGTGAGGAAGCTCAACCGACAGGGCCTGTCAGTGCTCGAGCGAACACGCAGCCGCCTGCTTGAATAACAGACATGACCCGGGCTACAAGCCATCAGTCCCATAATATGACGGTCTCTCATTTTAAGGTAGTTATTAAAACGCCTACCGGTATGTAAGTACAAAACGATAACATCGTAGTGAGGACGCAATAACGTACGTTCGTGCTCAGCGAATGACGTTTTCATGCGGGATGCAGCCTTCTGGGTGGTGTAACATACTTTCAAAGAAGCGTAAACACTACAGATTTAGTTGAGATAAAATGAAGAATTTACCTGTTTTTGACTGGGTTAGTTAGATAAAGGAAGTGATCGAAAATTGGCAGTTTGACAGGTGTAACACGACCAATGTGACAGGGTATCCAACTAATTACATGGCATACAAGGGCATGCCGAAAAGTAATGCCTCCGGTTTTTATGCGAAAGCTCTAAAAGCTTTTTAAATAATATCTACATATTTGTAGCCTTCTGCCGGTAGAAAGCTACGAATTTGTAGCACGTAACAAGGCTGTGTATAACGTAGCTACATCGGTGCATGCTGTAATGGAATTTCGAATTCGAAGATTCGTCCACGCATGGGGCACCCATTCCTTTACCACGACTATGCCAGACCACACACGAGCGCTGCAGCATCCGTAACAGTCCGACGCGTTGGGTTCCTGTCACGTGTCATCTTTCATACAGTCCCGAATTGGCCTCATCCAGTTTTCATCTGTTTCCAAAGTTTAAAGAACACCGTCGAGGATTTCACTTTGGTAATAATGAAGCGGTGCAGACTGAAGTTAAGTCGTGATCCCTTCAACAATGTCAGACACTCTACAGTGGCGGTATCAACAAACGGGTCTCTCTTAGGAAAAGATGTGTTCGTTATCTAGGTGACTATGTTTGGAAGTAAATTTGCTGAATTTTCTCATGTTGAAGACTTAGAAAGAGCTATCTGTGATTTACTTGTGAATAAGCTTTCAAGCCGGCCGGAGTGGCCGAGCGGTTCTAGGCGCTGCAGTCTGGAACTGCGCGACCGCTACGGTCGCAGGTTCGAATCCTGCCTCGGGCATGGATGTGTGAGGTGTCCTTAGGTTAGTTAGGTTTAAGCAGTTCTAAGTTCAAGGGGACTGATGACCTCAGAAGTGAAGTCCCATAGTGCTCAGAGCCATTTCAACCATAAGCTTTCAATACGCAAGATCTCATAAATCAGTCTTTATTGTTGACAACCCGTTCCGACAGTTGTAACTGTCATCTCTTGATCTTCAAACAATTTTTATTGTAAAACGTGTTCCATTGTGAGTTAGTACCCCATATCATGTTGCATGAGCAGCCACTGACACACTGACAGGAATGTGTACATTGTTAATGCATGTGGGTTCCTTATGGTGGCTCTCCTTCGAATAGCATTTTTCTGTTGTTGAGAACAAGCAGGCAATTTGGTCATTTAGCAGTAAATCTTGCATTGGACGTTTGGGGCTTAAAAGCAACGTGCAGCTATGAGGGAAAGGAACATCTCGCAGCACTTACTGGGAACAGAATGTTGGGCCCAAGAATATCTTGCACCGGTGTGCAGACAATACGTTTGCTTGCAGAGGCGGAAAAACAGCCTACGAGGACTTACCTGCTAGGCGCCTTTTGCCGCAGTAGTGGCAGCGAGTGCGAGAGTAATCTAGGTCGCCTGGCCAGTGAGTTATAAGATTGTCATAAACACTCTTTGTGAAGTGGGATGACAGCCACAAAAATTCGCGAGTCTCCATGTTCACCGTGGACTGGACAATGTCGAGGGATCCATCAGGCGGTGTCTTCCCTCAGCCTGCAGAGCTTTTTGGGGAGCCTCAGGTTTTCAAAACAATTTTAGAAGGAATACATCATCTATGGCGGCTCTGACGTGATCTATATTGGGACACAAAAGCACGTCCCTTAGTTTAGCTGGGGCCCCTGGTCGGACACAATGTAAAGTTCGGGCTATCCTGATAATGATCTCCATGATAAATGTGTTGTTCACTTTAGAACGCCGCGCGGTCTCAGGCGCCTTGCCACGGTTCGGGCGGCTCCCCACGCCGGAGGTTCGAGTCCTCCTTCGGGCAGGGTGTGTGTGTTGTCCTTAGCGTAAGTTAGTTTAAGTTAGATTACGTAGCGTGTAAGCCTAGGGACTGATGACCTCACCAGTATGGTCCCGTAGGAACTTACCACAAGTTTCCAAATTTCCACTTCAGAACTACATGGAAACTCAAAATAACATGAGGCCTAAAGTGGCCTTGGGGAAAAAAGCAAGTCGGGACTTCTATGTCTCCTCCTCCCCAAATGGGAATTTGCTATTCAGGGGTTGGCTGCTTCTCCTGAAAAGGTAGAATAATTTTAACTTTGATTAGGATTGGTGCTTTTGTGCAGTTTACTGAGGTGAGATGGAATGTGAGGAAAGGGAAACTTGGTCTTCTGATTCAGACTCTGGTCTGGGGAGGATTCTGGTCTTGACTTGTGTTATGAGTGGGTTGCATTTGCGACGCATGTCCTGAGCATGAATTCACACTAGCACTGATCTTGACTACTGAGCCTGTGGTGAGGACTTAGCTGTACTGACAGTTTAGACCTCAGTCACCTCGGACAACTCACTGTGCTGAGGGCAGTCTTATTTCTGACAAGTCTGCCACCTTGACATTTGATCTCATTGAGCAGACTGCTATGTAAGTGACTGAAATTGAACCCTAGTATGAATGGGGAACTGGAGTGTCACACACTGGACTCTGCCGAGATTTCAAGGCTCCGATAGAGAGTAATTGCGATCCATCTAACAGAACGCTAGCCACGACTTTTCATGTTTCGTGCCCACGACTGGGAATTGCTGCTCTAGAGATGCTTGAACCATGAGCGTCAGCTGAGGCAGCACCACACAGCAAGAAAAGGGGTATCATATTGCTGCTCCGGCTTGTTAGGGCAAACAGCATCACACTCTCATCACTTGTTCTCAGCTGCACCAACGTAGTATAACGCCTGTGTAGAATAAATCCATCAACGTCTATTTAGTGTTAAACGATTTCAAACTGCGTAATCCATATTTCGAGCCTGAGTAAAATGTTCAATCAGACAAATCTTAGTCTTTACCTACCAGATGCCACCCAGGGGAGTGTTGCATGTTTGTGCTGCCATCAGTTCATGTTTTATTTTGTCTTCATGCTTAACATGTAATTTTGTCCTGTTTTTAATCAATAAACTTGTTTCATAACTTTTATAGAAGATCGATCCCATGTTGATATATTAATCATCCATCAACAGTTTACTAATATAACGACAGTGTCACCATTTCATTGATCTTATTTCAGTATTCAAGTTCATTTAGATTCCGAGAATTATAGTAACCTCTAATGCAGGCTATCAACAACAAACACAATCAAAGGGTCATCAAGTGGGAGATTTACTAGTTAAAATGATTGTTGTCAGGATGGTAACTCATAGTTGCCTGTCACCTTCCAAAACATATCGCAAGCTTAATGTAGTCTTGAAAAATCAATCCAACCAAAATCCAGGCACTAATTGTCGGCTGACTCACATCGATTCCACCTCCCAAACTTCCACATCAGCAACCACAATTATCCTACTCCGTCACTAAGGAGAAAGCTGGCCACGTACTAAAGCTACCAGTAAGACAGAAACACAGATTTTACAGTTTTTCTTCATTACATCTAAAAATGATGCATCATCTCTAGGCTTCCATTATTGCTTCGGTTGCGTATCATTGCAGATTTTATCACTCCCTGCAGATTCTTAACCATTCTCCGACTTGTATCCGTTCTCCACCCACCCTCACTTAGCCATACCAGTTACCAGGTAATTACGAGGGTGTACTAAAGAGTAATGCCTCCGATTTTAATGTGAAAACTCTTAAAGTTTTTTAATAAAACAAACATTGTTAACATTCTCCATATTTATTGTTCCTGCTTACACATTTACAATTGTCTGCTTCTAGACGGCTCAGAACTGTAGTGCGTATCACGGCGACGAGTAACATAACTATGTCACTGCATGAGAAACAGCGTGCTGTAATGGAGTTTCGAATCCGAAGAGTCCGTCCACACATGGAGCACCGTCTCCTTCAGCACAACAATGCCAGGCCACACCCGAGCGCTGCGACATCTGCAACAATCCGATGTCCTCGGTCCACTGTCATAGATCATCCTCCATACAATCCCGACTTGGCCGCATCCGATTTTCATCTGTTTCCAAAACTTAAATACCTTCGAGGACTACACTTCGATAGGGATGAAACAGTTCAAGCAGAGGTGAGGTTGTGGCACCGTCAACGAAGTCAAGCATTCTACACAATCGGTAGCAACGAACTGGTCCCTCTTTGGGAGAAATGCGTATGTCGCCGGATGGTTATGTTGAGTAATATATATGTAGACAAGAAGAATAAAGATGTAGAATGTTAATAGCGTTTGTTTTATTTACGAAACATTAAGAGGCATTGCTTTCCAATGCATCCTCGTATGTTCCCATTAGCCCCAAATTCGCAGAATACCTCCATAAAACCTTTTCAAACTCAAAGCAGTTTCTCCACTTCACTCTAAAACTGGTCTTATGCCGCCGCCCCTCTACCAACAGTTACGGTCTTCTCACCACCCCCTCACATTCCAGGAATTTGCTAACCTAGAACTAACCGACTCCTGCTTATTGCTTCAAAAATCACTACAGAAACTACAATGAGGTATTGATTACTGTCTACTGACTCACTGCATTAACTGATGTAACACTGACTCCGCACATGATCTCGTTTCGCGGTATTTGGGTAGTCTCAAGAATGGTGTCCCACAGGTTTCAGTCTTGGGTCCCTTATTGTTCTTAATATATATTAACTACTTGCAACTCTAAATTCATGAAGATGCAAAGCTGGTTCTTTTTGCTGATGATGCGAGTATAGTAATCACACCCAACAAGCAAGAATCAGCCGAGGAAATTGTAAGCAATGTCTTTCATAAAATTATTAAGTGGTTCTCTGCAAATGGACTCTCACTAAATTTTGAGGAAACACAGTTTATACAATGCTGTACCGTAAATGGAATGACACCATTGATAAATATAGACTATGAACAGAAGTCTGTTGCTAAGGCAGAATACTCAAAATTTCTGAGTGTGTGCATTGATGAGAAATAGAATTAGGAGAAACACATCGATGATCTGCTGAAATGGTTAGGTTCAGCTATTTATGCTATTGGGGTTATTGCAAATTTTGGTGATACACATATCAGTAAATTAGCTTAATATGCCTATTTTCATTCACTGCTTTCATATGGCATCATGTTTTGGGGCAATTCGTCATTAAGAGAGAAAATGTTCATTGCACTAAACCGTGTAGTCAGAATAATAGCTGGAGACCACCCAAGATCACCTTGCAGACATTTATTTAAGGAACTCGCGATATTCACAGTACCTTCGCAATACATATATTCAGTTATGAAATTTGTCATTAATAACCCATCCCAATTCAAAAATAACAGCGAAGTGCACAGCTACAACACTAGAAGAAAGGATGATCTTCACTATTCTGGATTAAATCTCACTTTGGCACAGAAAGGGGTGAATTATGCTGCCACAATAATCTTTGGTCATTTTCCAAATAGCATTAAAAGTCTGACAGATAACCAACCAACATTTAAAAGCATATTAAAAGAATTTCTGAATGACAACTCCTTCTACTCAATAGATGAATTCATAGATATGCAACAGTAACTGTAAGAAAATAATTAATTAATTAGTTTTTGTAAAGAAAACTTATATTAAAGAGACACGTTCCACATCATTACGAAATGTCGTATTCATGGTCTGTGGAATAAGGATTATTGTACGTATGTATGCATTGGATACAGATTTGGAGAGGCATGTATGTATGTATGTGTTTAAGCGGGCACGTTTTACAACTGTGGAGACACTCAGACATGCTATGGGCCAGATCAGGTGGGCTGTTGTGTGTGGATAATCAATTTGTATATGTACGTGGACTTTGCCTGATGTTACTCGAAGGCTTGTGTAAAGCCTTGAACAGTATATCGTAGGCCTGTTAACATGTAAACTAAGTTATGACAAAAACAGGACTTTGATTCGTTGTTCGAGATGATAACTTTTAGCATACCTTCGAAATATTCTACTAAGAGATCCTCGCGCTTCTTATTCTCATCTACGATTGCAGTATGTGGAATACTGATGACCTCAGCCTGAAATAAAGGTGCAATCGTTTCAGAAACATGCTGACTGGCTAAAAACTGATCGCTTTGGTTGAGACGAAAATGTTGCTGTCATGTTCAGTTGTATCAGGTTCACTGAGAAAATGGCATATTTCTTCTCGCTACATGATTTAAATAAAAATTGCCGTGCCGAAGCCACTTGCTTCTTTCTTGTTGTCACGACTGGTGTCGAAGTTCACTGCAACTGAGATCAGTGGTGTCAGCGCCTGCTCTCAGTTCATTATTGCGAGGAGTATCAGATGGATGATGAATTCAGGAGAACATATTTACTGGTGAAAGTGGTCGCAGATCGACCTCTCGAAACTAAACACAATGCTAGCGGTTAATTCCTCAATGAGAACGACTTCGCCGGCCGAAGTGGCCGTGCGGTTAAAGGCGCTGCAGTCTGGAACCGCAAGACCGCTACGGTCGCAGGTTCGAATCCTGCCTCGGGCATGGATGTTTGTGATGTCCTTAGGTTAGTTAGGTTTAACTAGTTCTAAGTTCTAGGGGACTAATGACCTCAGAAGTTGAGTCCCATAGTGCTCAGAGCCATTTGAACCATTTGAATTAGAACGACTTCCTCCATTAACATTCATTTTAGCGATGTTACTAACGTACATGTCCATAGACCACTGCTGACATCATTGGTTATCTGGTACTTGCATATAATGCGAAAACCTTTGCAAACAATAAAGCAGGAAGAGCGACAACGCTCTATCGCCACCTCGCTTACTTTTCCACACTACAGAAAGCGTTTACAAATGGCAAATCTGCTCAATCATACGCTCAACATAACTGCCAGAAGACCTAATATTTCGTTACATACACTTTAAATGATGCTGGAATAATTTTAAGAACCTGTTTTCTGAAACATCTCTGACACCTCGGCGTCAAATATTTTCTTAACGCTCGCAAGAGCTAAAAAAAATGCTATGCGTGAATGCACGATTCCAGTCAATTCACTGTCTCACGTTGCGCGAGCGAAATTGTAAGGAAGAGAAGGAAAGGCACTTGAAATGCTCTTCGTTATGAACTGTGAAGTGCCATTCGGAATTTTAGTTTCCCTAGGGGTGAACGAATAAATATATGGTACCAGAAATTGAAAACAGGATTTCATCCCTAAAAATATTACGAAGTTTGAGAAATCATGATTTTCAGCGTTTCATAGATCAAAAGTCTATGGTTTTTGGACCACTTTGGCGTGCCAGGAAGCAATTTCGCGATGTCACCACAGCATAATTTATTAAGACAGAAACTCGGCAACGTGATGAAATTAAGTACAAAACCTAAAAACAGCGAAATACGCGCTGTGACTCTTATTGCAAACAAGCGAAACATCCCTGCACTGTTCATAGCATTGAACATGGTTCATTCAGGATATCAAAAGCAAATTATTAACATGTCTATGAAACGCTTGCACAAAATCCACGGTAATTTAGAGCGGATTATCTCCTCTGTACTAGCGGTGTAATGACACTCAAACACTACAGAGCGCCTATGGACAAGCCTTTATAGTGCGCCATTATTGTCTCTTGGTGTCAACGTATGTTGGCGAAAAAATTTAGTTTCGCGCATTTCAGTTCTTCTTTAAGTGTTTTGCTTTTTAATCTTTCATCTGTCACCTAAGGATATGCGTCGGGGATGAAGAGAGCTTGAGTTCTTTTTAGCCATAGGTTTGTTTGTTCTGTTTAAACTCCACTTATTTGTAGTTGTGGAGTAGGCAGAGCTTCGGATTTATCGTCTATTGTTTTCCCCTTAATCTTTAATTTCTTATGCTGTTATATTTTATTATTACGTTTTCGTTTACAGGGGAAGCATTCACCTCAGGGTTGGACAAGCCGTTCTGACATGGGATTGTCGTTTATCCCTTAATCTTTAATTTCTTATCGCGTTCATTTTATTATTTCGGTTCCGCATTCACCTCAGGAGTGAACAAGCCAGTCTGACATGGGATTACCCCTCCTACCACAGGTATTCTAGCTCGTTATACGTCACGACTCAAACAAAAACACTGCGAGTGACGTTTCATCGTTGGCGCTAACGTAGTCTCTAGTCGCAGTCTACTACGTTACGTATGTAAAATTCCGTTACTTCTTCAAAAGTCGTATTATTTCCTGACAGTGGTGGCTATTGTCGAATATTCGGGTTTTTACAATGAATTACAGTTACACATGTGCTGTAAACAGTTTATACAATAATGCCTAAACGAGTCTGTGCTTGTGTGCTGCACGACTAAGAGTCACATTGTGGTGATAGCACTGCAACGTTGGATCATCGACGCTCCGTCATTTACGCGGTATGTGAAGCCTGTCAAGGCCACAAGTAATGAGTCAATGTAAGTTCGGTAAGTTTCTTTTCGTCAACTGTTTACTAATGATGCATTAAGAATTTCTGTAAACGGCGAGTGCCTGTCCTTTGTGATTTATTATGGTGTCAATCTTAACGCAACACTCACTTCTCTTTCTTAAAACTGCAATTATTCGTGCTGTTGAAGCAACTGTTAAATCCTTCCAGTGTGTAGATACGCTAGAACTTCCTGAATTTCCACTGTTTCTGGGGTATAAAATATTAACAGGATAAAAGTTTGAAACTACGGCTCATATCTGTTATTACCCTCCAGTGAAGAATAACTTTCCGTCAAGTCCCTGTGGATCAATCATAGCCCTTTCCGGCTATCACATACTTATCGCACCGCTTCTAATTTGGGATCTGTTAATGAACAGTATACTGAACTGTAGTTCGGATACAGACGCGAGGGGATACTGACGCAATATATAGATCTGAAGATGATACAGAGCTCGAAAGTAGCCATGTCGTAAAAAAATGTGCAACTGGGACTGAAAAATAAACGATGAATTACTTTTTAAGTATTACAGGAATATTAAATAAAACTGCCTATGGCTGAGCCAAGAAGTATTTTTTCGCGCCACAGCACTTTTATGTTTAATAAAAGTCTTGTTAAAAACAGTCTTCTCCTTTACGCATTCTTAGCGCTGCCTCAAACAGAGAATTTCCTTCTAAAGCAGCGAGTGCTTTGAAAATTCACAATTTTCCACCAAAGATGTAACCTTGAAGATACAGACCTGGAAAAAATTCTACATGGATTGATAACATGTTATTGTACGATTACGTTTCAAAACTTAAGAAATATGCTTTACTTTGATACTAATTACATTTCTTGTGTGGACAAAATAAAAATACCTAAAATTTACGTTTGATTTCTCTTTTGTTTATTAGGTTAGTATACGCCCTACTGAGCAGTGTGGTACGGACGAGCAAACACAGTATTTTACCTCCACTTCGCGGTGATGCTGATGTGTAGCAACGTAACATGGTAAGTACCAGTTTTATAGTATGTGCTACATAACAGTATCTGATAAGCTACATGAATTCCTTGGCTAACGGCTTTCGGCTCAGATTTAAGTAAGTTTAATACTTTTATGTTAAGTTCGATGTTGCAACAGCTAACAAAAAGAAAATAGTATGCTCGAAAAGATAGACACAAACGGTAAACAGAACGAATACGCAAAGAAGTAAAGAAACTACTGACTTAGAATGGCAAAATAAATTGAAATTTAAGAGAAACTGGTTATCCGTACCAGGCATCATATAATATTTCAAACTGCCTGCTCTACCAGCTTCGCATAAAAATAAAGATTCATCTTTGTGTTTTACATTTAAACAAAAATAGCAAAACATAAATCGTAATAATTGTGTTCTGTATTTTGTGTTGTGACTGTAATTAGTTTATTGTGGCGTAAGCTTATACTTGCGACTGCGGGATGTATGATGGGAAACCAGAGAGCGAGATCTGCTTTACAGTTAACAGATACTGGTAATGCCCGCGGCTAACTTTACATTCCCACCCCGTCGCACAACGGACGGACGCTGCATGAATTATCAGCTATCTTGCTCCCGATTCGGTTTTGGCTGTGCAGTTATAAGCGGGTTTCTTCCTATTACATTCCAAATAACTGAGGAACTTGCGCTAAATGCTTCTCGGAGATTAAGTTGGCACAACTTAAGGTACCGTGGCGGCCCCTTATAATGTATTCTGTGAAGCTCGATGAACGCCTACAGCTTCTAGTTAATCATAAGTACTCATCGCTGCAAACGCTACATCGCATAATATAAATTACATAGTAACTGAATTCTGAAGTCGAGAAGATACATCATTATAGATATTGGTGATCATTCGTAGCACTTAACAGAATGCATGTCTTTTAGGCCCTCTTACCACGAAATCCGAGGGGGATGCGATGAGGAGTTACCTTTGTTAGATTCGATGTTGAGCAAAATCTCTTTTTCATAAACGTTTTTCTTCCGTCGGCAATCTGCGTTTTGCTCCCTCTCTACTTCGGGGAAAAACAATTACACTCCTGGAAATGGAAAAAAGAACACATTGACACCGGTGTGTCAGACCCACCATACTTGCTCCGGACACTGCGAGAGGGCTGTACAAGCAATGATCACACGCACGGCACAGCGGACACACCAGGAACCGCGGTGTTGGCCGTCGAATGGAGCTAGCTGCGCAGCATTTGTGCACCGCCGCCGTCAGTGTCAGCCAGTTTGCCGTGGCATACGGAGCTCCATCGCAGTCTTTAACACTGGTAGCATGCCGCGACAGCGTGGACGTGAACCGTATGTGCAGTTGACGGACTTTGAGCGAGGGCGTATAGTGGGCATGCGGGAGGCCGGGTGGACGTACCGCCGAATTGCTCAACACGTGGGGCGTGAGGTCTCCACAGTACATCGATGTTGTCGCCAGTGGTCGGCGGAAGGTGCACGTGCCCGTCGACCTGGGACCGGACCGCAGCGACGCACGGATGCACGCCAAGACCGTAGGATCCTACGCAGTGCCGTAGGGGACCGCACCGCCACTTCCCAGCAAATTAGGGACACTGTTGCTCCTGGGGTATCGGCGAGGACCATTCGCAACCGTCTCCATGAAGCTGGGCTACGGTCCCGCACACCGTTAGGCCGTCTTCCGCTCACGCCCCAACATCGTGCAGCCCGCCTCCAGTGGTGTCGCGACAGGCGTCAATGGAGGGACGAATGGAGACGTGTCGTCTTCAGCGATGAGAGTCGCTTCTGCCTTGGTGCCAATGATGGTCGTATGCGTGTTTGGCGCCGTGCAGGTGAGCGCCACAATCAGGACTGCATACGACCGAGGCACACAGGGCCAACACCCGGCATCATGGTGTGGGGAGCGATCTCCTACACTGGCCGTACACCACTGGTGATCGTCGAGGGGACACTGAATAGTGCACGGTACATCCAAACCGTCATCGAACCCATCGTTCTACCATTCCTAGACCGGCAAGGGAACTTGCTGTTCCAACAGGACAATGCACGTCCGCATGTATCCCGTGCCACCCAACGTGCTCTAGAAGGTGTAAGTCAACTACCCTGGCCAGCACGATCTCCGGATCTGTCCCTCATTGAGCATGTTTGGGACCGGATGAAGCGTCGTCTCACGCGGTCTGCACGTCCAGCACGAACGCTGGTCCAACTGAGGCGCCAGGTGGAAATGGCATGGCAAGCCGTTCCACAGGACTACATCCAGCATCTCTACGATCGTCTCCATGGGAGAATAGCAGCCTGCATTGCTGCGAAAGGTGGTTATACACTGTACTAGTGCCGACATTGTGCATGCTCTGTTGCCTGTGTCTATGTGCCTGTGGTTCTGTCAGTGTGATCATGTGATGTATCTGACCCCAGGAATGTGTCAATAAAGTTTCCCCTTCCTGGGACAATGAATTTTCGGTGTTCTTATTTCAATTTCCAGGAGTGTATTTTGCTGCCCAGCTTTCAGGTTATCTCTTTCTCATCTAACTACCTTAATGAAACCATAGATTTTTTTGAAGGCATTGACTCTCTAAGAATCTCTTGACTTCCTTAATGATTCATTTGACTGCACTAGAAAATAATGACTTTTTCGAAAGATAAAGAACAGTGTGAAAATGTACTGCTATAACAATCCTTTAAATTATGGAGCAGGTGCATTATTTATATTCAAAGCAGGGTGAGTGAGTACACATTGTAAAGATTTTCTCTATCGACGGGTTATTTCTTTCGTTTGAAGTATACGGATTTCCGGTTTTGCAGAAGAGGAATCAGTGGTGTCTGAGAGCACGTGTAGGGTCACCATTCGTCCAAAGACTGCGCCCAGAAAAGGTCCGGAATGAGATGAGGGTTTTTCATTTTGCGGCTGGTGCGCGAGACCTCTTCAACTCTTTTCTCCAGCCAGATAATGCCCTAAGGCTCGGACAAAAAAAATTATAAAAAAGAGCATGGCGAGGAAAGGCAGCGACGTGGCACGCACGCTCAAAAATTGTAATAACTGTTCCCATCAGCACATTTTAATAAAGCGGAAGACGGACGGCGGGTGGCCCGGTCGGGGGTAGATATGAATCTGCGCTGAATGAACACGGGCGTGCTGGCTGGCGGTCCGCAACTTGCTCGTCGGCGGCGGAGTCGAGTTGCAGCGGACCAGGAAATTAAACCGAGCGCTCGCTTCATTAGGCCGGCGGCGGTGGTGGGGGCGCGGCAGGGCTGCCACCACCAGCCGCAGCGCGAGGGAACTCCCCGGCAGCCGGGGGGGGGGGGGGGGGACAGCGCTGCCGCGCCGGGGAAGTCCCTGACAATAGCGAACGTGCTGGTTCTCCGATGGAGCAGGCGTCAATGGCTAAGCGACGATGACCAATAGCATTGTAGAATATAACTCAAACGTGATATCATTTCCACCAAGCTGTTATTTTAAACAGCACCTTATTTATCAGTACCTGCTAGTTTCGAGGTCTGATTATTCTAAAAAGCATAACAGCGTTATAATCTGTTTAAAAAAAAGTCATATGTCATGCACAGTTATGCATCGTGTGGTCGTCAGTGTACACAACCTCAGAATAAGTAACTGCAAAATTAATGCTTGAACCTAATTTTGTGGCTATGTATTCCAAGGTTGTGTACGCTGACCACTGACGACCATGGTATGCATAACTGTGAATGACATGTGACATTTGATTCACACCACTTCAGTGCATCCACACCTATTATTGGGGAGGAGGAGGAGGGGGGGGGGAGGCGGCTGACAGAGGGGAGAGGGGTGTCATCACCTGTTAACTTTAAAAATTCAGCTATTCTCTCAGCACTCACGTTATTTTGCCATAGTGGGATTTGTAATTTTGTGTCTTTTTAATCTATTTTATTGTTTGCTATGTTTTTGAAACTTAGTGCAAATGTTCCATTACACGTACATAACTTTTTCATGATGAAAAATTAAATGATCGTATGGCATTGTTGGCCGGGAGACACCATGCGGGAAAGTTCGGCCGCCGTATTGCAGGTTCTTTTTATGATGGTCCCTCTATAAGAGAGGACAAATAACTGAAAGCGAAGGTTTGGGTTTTACCATACCTGCACAGAGCAAAACCCTACATTGTGCATAAATAGCATCATTGATGAAATAATTTTCTTTAAATAGCTTTTTCCTAACGGTCAAAACGTCAGCTTTAATGTGCGTGGAAATGCAGTCGTTTAGATGTTATTCAGACGTTGTTGTTGTTGTTGTGGTCTTCAGTCCTGAGACTGGTTTGATGCAGCTCTCCATGCTACTCTATCCTGTGCAAGCTTCTTCATCTCCCAGTACCTACTGCAACCTACATCCTTCTCAATATGCTTAGTGTATTCATCTCTTGGTCTCCCCCTACGATTTTTACCCTCCACACTGCCCTCCAATACTAAATTGGTGATCCCTTGATGCCTCAGAACATGTCCTACCAACCGATCCCTTCTTCTGGTCAAGTTGTGCCACAAACTCCTCTTCTCCCCAATCCTATTCAGTACCTCCTCATTAGTTATGTGATCTACCCATCTAATCTTCAGCATTCTTCTGTAGCACCACATTTCGAAAGCTTCTATTCTCTTCTTGTCCAAACTATTTACCGTCCATGTTTCACTTCCATACATGGCTACACTCCATACAAATACTTTCAGAAATGACTTCCTGACACTTAAATCTATACTCGATATTAACAAATTTCTCTTCTTCAGAAACGCTTTCCTTGCCATTGCCAGTCTACATTTTATATCCTCTCTACTTCGACCATCATCTGTTATTTTGCTCCCCAAATAGCAAAACTCCTTTACTACTTTAAGTGTCTCATTTCCTAATCTAATACCCTCAACAACACCCGACTTAATTCGACTACATTCCATTATCCTCGTTTTGCTTTCGTTGATGTTCATCTTATATCCTCCCTTCAAGACACCATCCATTCCGTTCAACTGCTCTTCCAAGTCCTTTGCTGTCTCTGACAGAATTACTATGTCATCGGCGAACCTCAAAGTTTTTATTTCTTCTCCATGGATTTTAATACCTACTCCGAATTTTTCTTTTGTTTCCTTTACTGCTTGCTCAATATACAGATTGAATAACATCGGGGAGAGGCTACAACCCTGTCTTACTCCCTTCCCAACCACTGCTTCCCTTTCATGTCCCTCGACTCTTATAACTGCCATCTGGTTTCTGTACAAATTGTAAATAGCCTTTCGCTCCCTGTATTTTACCCCTGCCACCTTTAGAATTTGAAAGAGAGTATTCCAGTCAACATTGTCAAAAGCTTTCTCTAAGTCTACAAATGCTAGAAACGTAGGTTTGCCTTTCCTTAATCTTTCTTCTAAGATAAGTCGTAAGGTCAGTATTGCCTCACGTGTTCCAGTATTTCTACGGAATCCAAACTGATCTTCCCCGAGGTCGGCTTCTACTAGTTTTTCCATTCGTCTGTAAAGAATTCGAGTTAGTATTTTGCAGCTGTGGCTTATTAAACTGATTGTTCGGTAATTCTCACATCTGTCAACACCTGCTTTCTTTGGGATTGGAATTATTATATTCTTCTTGAAGTCTGAGGGTATTTCGCCTGTTTCATACATCTTGCTCACCAGATGGTAGAGTTTCGTCAGGACTGGCTCTCCCAAGGCCGTCAGTAGTTCCAATGGAATGTTGTCTACTCCGGGGGCCTTGTTTCGACTCAGGTCTTTCAGTGCTCTGTCAAACTCTTCACGCAGTATCGTATCTCCCATTTCATCTTCATCTACATCCTCTTCCATTTCCATAATATTGTCCTCAAGTACATCGCCCTTGTATAGACCCTCTATATACTCCTTCCACCTTTCTGCCTTCCCTTCTTTGCTTAGAACTGGGTTGCCATCTGAGCTCTTGATATTCATACAAGTTCAAATGGTTCAAATGGCTCTGAGCACTATGGGACTCAACTGCTGTGGTCATAAGTCCCCTAGAACTTAGAACTACTTAAACCTAACTAACCTAAGGACAGCACACAACACCCAGCCATCACGAGGCAGAGAAAATCCCTGACCCCGCCGGGAATCGAACCCGGGAACCCGGGCGTGGGAAGCGAGAACGCTACCGCACGACCACGAGATGCGGGCTATTCATACAAGTGGTTCTCTTCTCTCCAAAGGTCTCTTTAATTTTCCTGTAGGCAGTATCTATCTTACCCCTAGTGAGACAAGCCTCTACATCCTTACATTTGTCCTCTAGCCATCCCTGCTTAGCTATTTTGCACTTCCTGTCGATCTCATTTTTGAGACGTTTGTATTCCTTTTTGCCTGCTTCATTTACTACATTTTTATATTTTCTCCTTTCATCAATTAAATTCAATATTTCTTCTGTTACCCAAGGATTTCTACTAGCCCTCGTCTTTTTACCTACTTGATCCTCTGCTGCCTTCACTACTTCATCCCTCAAAGCTACCCATTCTTCTTCTACTGTATTTCTTTCCCCCATTCCTGTCAATTGTTCCCTTATGCTCTCCCTGAAACTCTGTACAACCTTTGGTTCTTTCAGTTTATCCAGGTCCCATCTCCTTAAATTCCCACCTTTTTGCAGTTTCTTCAGTTTTAATCTACAGACGTACAAGAAAAAAAAACATGATGGAAGAGGTTAAAAGGCACTGCAGCGTAAATATTGTTTGATGTGATGATATGTACAGTGTTTCTCTAGCACATATATGTCAATGTTCTGAAATATTTACACGACATTTTTTCTATTGTTTCACTTATCAGCAGTGTATTGTCCAGTCTTTAGCAAGAGCATCTTTTAAAATCCTATCATTGCGTAGTCCATAACATTGATACTATATATTCTGGGTTTTTGTATCAAGGATGATATTTAATAACGCGATGAGCTGCCAGCTTTTTATGGAACATTGGAAGGTGACTTACCTTCTGGCCAGCCGGGGTGGCCGAACGGTTCTAGACGCTACAGTCTGGAACCGCGCGACTGCTACATTCGCGGGTTCGAATCCTGCCTCGGGCATGGATGTGTGTGACGTCCTTAGGTTAGTTAGTTTTAAGTAGTTCTAAGTTCTAGGGGACTGATGACCTCAGCAGTTAAGTCCCATAGTGCTCAGAGACATTTGAACCATTTTCCCAGTTTAAACAGGGCAAAAAAAGTATTTCAGATTTGGCTCTTATATCCCTAGTGTTTTTCTTTGGTAATTACGTATTGAAATGTATATGAAGATTCCATCACTATGAATTTATGTGTAAATAAACTGTCAAGCTTCCAGTGTTTCTGATACTGAAAGTTCAGGCATGCAATATTAGCAACCGGCTCTGAGACATAGTTTTCTAATGCGAATATCATCCAAAAACAGAGGGTTGCTAAGCGAGGAATAAAGAGCCGACTGTTAGGATTTACTAGGAGGCACGAGGAACCAAATGTATCAGGAGACAGACTGAAGTGGAGGATGTAATTATCACCGTAATGAAAAAGAGATGAAGGTGAGTGGCAGATGTGCCAGGCGAATGGATGGTAGACACATTAAATATATTCTTTTCTGCATTACAAGAGATACCAGAACACCGAGGCAGCTAACACAGCGAACGCGGTTATGGAGCCTTCTAGGTATGTAGACTTTTTGTGGACACACTCCTCACGTTCCAAACAAAACGAGACAGCAAAGAAAATTAATTCTGTGATTTCAATTACATAAAAATTTTGATTATTAGGTTCTTTGTTGATTGATACCAAACAAGGACCGGTCAGTTAATTAATTAAAAAGCTCTTAAATTAAATTAATAATTTTGTGCACCAATACTAATTTTCTCTGGCCAACAAACCCCCACCCATAGCTCTCCTGCATAGAGGGCTATCGTCTATAGCGGACACAGTAGTTTTCCCATCCCTCAATTAATTAATGCAATCAATTTATAAGATGGCGAAAATCCTCAAAGTTCTGAGCTGTTGCATTCTAACTTATGCCGTGGCTACGCCGACTTATAGGAACAGAAACTGTTCCCGCTTTCTGAGAAGCTGGTGTCCCAACCCGAACTTCACACGGCAGGATCACCCCGCCTGTCTGGGGCCACGGCACCGACTACCTCTTCCACTCAAGATTGCATTGGCTACGGGAACTTTTTTGCCACCTGCGGAAGCTCAGTTGCAGATAGTAGATGTATCTCTTCGCGGATAGCAAAATCGCGGCAGTTATTACCACTTTAGAATGCTTTTGTCGCATCCCATACTTGAGAACAGCCTTGTGCGAACACCAGCTAGTATCGTACAGCATGGTTCGTGACACGAAGCGAGCAGCAACTGCAGTGATTGCTACCGCGCAATGATGTCCACCGTACCGCACGCGTTCCAAGAAGCTACTGCGGGCGGGAATAAAAAGGAAAGCGCAACGGAAAATACTGCTCGCAAAAATGAAGATTTGGCCCTGCCTGACTACACCCTGAAACAGACCTTAGGATCTCTTAATGATGATATCTCCTCCTTCTTGCTCTTTAACATACAAATTGCAACATAAACATAAATGAACGACTAGTAACTACTAAATGATATGATGTGTCGGCAGCGGGGCCAACACCTTGTAGATCGAAGTGGCTGAAAGTGCACGCTAAACTAACGCAGACGGGCGTGAAGTACTGGAACATGAGACTTATTAATGAATAAGAAGAAAAGTACGTAGCTGGAATAATATACTTAACTTTATTCTCTTGTTGGAATACATCTCTTGAATAGTAGTAAGCTATAAGCACTGATACAAATGGCGCCTTGCTAGGTAGTAGCTATGGAATAAGCTGAAGGCTATTCTATCAGTCTCTCGGCAAATGAGAGGAAGACTTGGTAGGTCTGGTCGCAAGCTATGTCGTCCGTACAACTGGGGCGAGGTCTAGTTCGTGTCTTGTGACCTGCCATGTGGTGGCGCTAGGTTTGCGATTACACTGTGGCGACACGCGGGTCCGACATGTACTAAGGACCGCGGCCGATTTAAGTTACCACCTAGCAAGTGTGGTGTCTAGCGGTGACACCACATTCCTCCCCCGCAAATCGGCGAACGGTCGTGAGATAAGGCTTCCGCCCGCCGTGGGGAGGACCCCATGTTGACGTATGCGATGAGGTGGGGAGCCTAACAACAGGCGAGGCTGTGCCACCCGCACCCGGCCATTCGGTCCGAGGGGAGCTAGGAAACGCCTGCAAACCTAGTCCAGGGTGCACGTCAACATGAGGTGTATGCGCACGTAATGAGACAGAAGGGTCGACCTCCATGTGGTCGGAGCACCCGACGGGCGAAGACGACATCTGGTCCGGAGCGGGCAAGAGGTCCATGGCGGAGGACGGCTGGTCACGGGAAGCGAGCGGCGGCGCGTGACCCAGGGAGGCGCCAGGCGGTTGCAGCGACGCGTCCACTGCGGGCGGCGCCGGCGGCGGCTGCGGCGGCGGCGCGACGCCATGGGGCAAAATGGAAGGCAGCGTCGGCAACACCTGGGGATGAGGCGAGCCAGTAGATGGGTCCCCAGGGCGCTGACCTGACGGCTCCGTCGCTGAAAGCAGACGGGGAGCGGCAGAACCCAGGCGACGACAGAGGCGCAGCTGATTGAGATGCCGACGCACCTCACCAGAGGCCCCCAAAACCAAATACATCGCGCGGCCGAGGCAGCGAAGAATGCGCCCTGCGAGCCAACGCTGTGAACCGCGATGGTTGCGATAATAGACAACGTCGCCAAGAGCAAAAGCAGGAGCCTGCCGCTGCACAGGAACCTGATGCGGCGGATGTAGCAAAGACATCAGGGTGCGATGAGAACGACCATGAAGCAACTCAGCCGGCGAGCGACCATCTCGGGGCTGAGAGCGATACGAAGACAAAAAGAGCAACAAAGCGTCCTCCCGAGAATGCGATTCTTTCAATTTCAACATCTGTGACTTGAAAGTCCGGACCAATCGTTCCGCGGCACCGTTGGACTGAGGCGAAAACGGCGCGGATGTCAGATGTTGAATACCATTGGCCGTGCAGAATGACTGAAAGTCTGCGGACATGAATTGTGGGCCATTGTCGGAAACAATAGTCTGCGGAAGACCTTCAATGCAAAAGATAGCAGACAAGGCTTGGATTGTGGCAGAAGACGTCGTGGAAGACATCCGGACAACAAAAGGAAAATTACTGAAAGCATCGACCACAACCAACCATCGAGCATTCCAGAATGGACCAGCAAAATCGATGTGCAAGCGTTGCCAAGGGGAAGTGGCTTTCGGCCATGCAAAGAATTTCCGCGGCGGTGCGGAGTGTTGTTCGGCACACGCCACGCAAGAGGAGCACATATTTGTAATCGCAGCATCGATTCCGAACCAAGTACAGTGCTGACGAGCAAGTTGTTTCGTACGCACTATACCCCAATGTCCTTGGTGAAGAAGCTTTAAGACAGAGGACTGTAACGAACGTGGGACGACGACTCGGGATTGATCATTATCGGAACGCAACAACAAAACACCACGTCGTACAAAAAGTCTCTCCTTGTGAGCAAAAAAACGGCGAACCAAAGGATCCTCGATCCGTGACTTTGACAAGGGCCATTGCGTAGCAACAAAACGCAAAACAGGAGCAAGGACAGGGTCAGCAGCTGTGGCTGTAGCTACACGACGAAAATCAATCGGAAACGATGCGACCACGTCATCGGCTTCCGAATCAATGAACATGCAAGCAAGTTCGGAAGAATCGAATGCCTTATCCTCAGCAACAGGCAAACGGGACAACGCATCAGCGTTGCCGTGCTTAGCAGTGGACCGATACAAGATATCGTAGCGGTACTGCGAGAGAAAAAGTGACCAGCGAATGAATTTCTGCGCTGTACGCGGAGGTACAGGCTTGTTCGGATGAAAAAGCGATGTCAAAGGTTTGTGGTCCGTGATGATTGTAAAGTGACGACCATACAAGAAGTCATGGAACTTGGTAACACCAAACACGAGAGCTAAAGCTTCTTTCTCTATTTGTGAATAATTTCTTTGCGCAGATGAGAGCAATTTGGACGCAAAGGCAATAGGGCGATCATGCGAGCCATCTTTGTGCGCAAGCACAGCACCGATCCCGAAATCCGATGCATCTACCATCAACAAAAGGGGTTTTCGGAGATCGAATGGCGTAAGGCAAGTATTTGAAAGTAACGCCGATTTCAACTGGCGAAAGGCGCGTTCGCATTCCGTCGTCCAGACGAACGGAACACCTTTACGGCGTAAGCGATGAAGCGGAGCTGAAATGGAAGAAGCATTGCGCAAAAATTTATGATAATAATTTATTTTACCCAACACACTCTGTAGCTGTTTCAAATTCTGCGGAGCAGGTAAGTCCTGTATGGCACGGAGGTGCTCTGGACTCGGATGTATACCTTGGGCATTTATGACATGCCCCAGGTAGGGTAAGTCCCGAGCAAAGAACACACATTTGTCCTTTCTCAAGCGAAGACCATTCTGACGCAAGACCTGAAATAATGTTCGGAGATTTTGCAAATGTTCTGCTTCTGTCTGTCCTGAGATCACAATATCGTCCAGATAGTTCGCAGCAGTAGGGACCGACGCACAAATAGTTTGTAAATATTGCTGAAACAATGCAGGGGCGGAGGCACACCCGAATGGCAGTCTTTTGAAGCGATACAAGCCAAGATGCGTGTTTACCACCAAGACGCGCTGGGAGTCTTCGTCCACAGGTATCTGCAAGTACGCATCTGCGAGGTCCAATTTTGAAAAATATTTTCCCGGGCACAGTTTGTCAAAAAGATCTTCCGGGCGGGGCAAAGGAAAAGTAGCAGTCACAAGTTGTGGATTCACAGTGGCCTTGAAGTCCACACAAAGTCTCAATTTTCCGGAAGGTTTTGGCAAAATTACTAAGGGTGAGGCCCAGAGAGAAGCCTGCACACGTTCAATTACACCTTGAGATTCTAAATCGGCCAATGTTCTTGCGACCTCATCACGCAATGCGTGGGGAACATTGCGCGCTCTGAAAAATTTCGGTTGCGCGTTGTCTTTCAATTCCAAATGTGCAGCATAGTTCTTAGCGCAACCAAGGCCCGGTGCAAAAATGTCTGCAAATTCTTCACAAAGACTAGAAACACTGGCGGAAGGCACAGTCTGATTCACTGATAGGACCTGATTTACTATAGACAAATTAAACAATTGAAACAAATCTAAACCAAACAAGTTCACTGCACTAGAAGAACGAAGAACGTAAAATGATACAAGTTTTGTTTGTCCCTTGTATGTTGCAAGAAGGCTGCACTGTCCTAACACAGGGATCTGCTGTCCCGAGTAACCATGTAACTTAACATTTGCGGCACGCAATGGCGGTTGGCCCAGTTGTTTGTACGTGTCGTGATTAATCAATGAAACTGCAGCTCCGGTATCGAGCTGGAATGGGATCACTTTGCCTTCAAAGTCTAAGTCCACAAAAAGTTTATTGTCCTGCTGACGACAAGAGCGACTGTCACGTGCAATTTGAACTGATACAGGTACAGAAGCACTTGCGACTTTACGGGATTTCCTGCGACGTCGACACACACTTTGGGTGGGACGAACACAGTCACTGTTAGCTAAAGTGTCACTGGACGGGTGGGAATGAACTACATTAATGTCCATGGGCGAAGGTCCACGAGCCTGATTGTCCTGGGTGCGATTCCGGCGCGAAGCAAAAGGCCTGGAATTATTGCGATTGTCTGATCTAAGCTTTTTCTGGCAAACACTTTGAACATGTCCCTTCTTTTGACAGTAAAAGCAAATAGCTTGGCGTGACGGGCAATTTTCACGCGAATGTCTAGTTGCACACCGCGGGCATGATTTCACTGCAGTTGCTTGCTTACGCGGCGCACGTGTTTGCGAGCGAGGCTGCGACGGGCGCGAGGGCCGCTTAGCGTCCCGTGCAGCGGGCCCGGCGGGCTGATTAATGTGACACACTGCTGGCGAAGTTTCAAATGAGTCCTGAGCAAAGTCAAGTGTGTCTTGCCTATCCAATATGTCTATCACTTGTTGAAGGGAGGGATTTACGAGTTTCAATATCTGTTCCCGTATGCGAACATCAGAAACGTTCTGTGCTATTGCATCACGCACCATTGTATCGGAATATGGGAGGCCACATTCACAGGCAAACGCGCAGTCTCTAGTAAGGCCTTGCAAAGTTGCAACCCACTCCCTATTAGTCTGACTGGCCGTACGTTTTGTACGAAAGAACGTATACCGTTTTGCAACTACATTTACTGTTTCTTTGAAATAGGCATCTAAAGCCGACAAAATTTCCTCGTAGGTCAGAGTTGCTACGTCGCGTCGGGGAAACAATTTCACTATCACACGGTAGGTAGACACACCGACACAAGAAAGCAAAAACGGCTGCCGCTCTTTACCTTGAATTCTGTATGCCGCGAGATGAAACTGGAACTGGCTGGCCCACTCAGTCCAGGTTTCGCACGTGGCCTCAAAGGGCCTAAATGGCGGTGCGACAGCGTTGTGTGGCTGCGGTAGCGATGAAGCGGCGGTTGCCGCATCGGTTTGCAGCGCACGTTGACCCTGGACGAGCTGTCCAAGGGCTTCCAATAACGCCTGCGTCTGCTGATTCTGCAAGCGAAAAAATTCGGACAGTACATCTGGAGATTGTGGCGAAGCCATGACACAAGCACATCAGAGCACAAAAAGGGAAAAAGAACAAATCAGTCCAAAGCAGAAAAAACACTTTCTCTCGTCGCCATGTGATGTGTCGGCAGCGGGGCCAACACCTTGTAGATCGAAGTGGCTGAAAGTGCACGCTAAACTAACGCAGACGGGCGTGAAGTACTGGAACATGAGACTTATTAATGAATAAGAAGAAAAGTACGTAGCTGGAATAATATACTTAACTTTATTCTCTTGTTGGAATACATCTCTTGAATAGTAGTAAGCTATAAGCACTGATACAAATGGCGCCTTGCTAGGTAGTAGCTATGGAATAAGCTGAAGGCTATTCTATCAGTCTCTCGGCAAATGAGAGGAAGACTTGGTAGGTCTGGTCGCAAGCTATGTCGTCCGTACAACTGGGGCGAGGTCTAGTTCGTGTCTTGTGACCTGCCATGTGGTGGCGCTAGGTTTGCGATTACACTGTGGCGACACGCGGGTCCGACATGTACTAAGGACCGCGGCCGATTTAAGTTACCACCTAGCAAGTGTGGTGTCTAGCGGTGACACCACATGATAAATGTTGTTTCTGCTTATACATATATTGTAGATTAAAACCCCTTCTTATATATTACATATGTTTATATATCAATGTCCAATGGACGCAAAGAGACACAAATGAATTTCAATACTAATATTACTGATCAATTGCCCAAATTTGCCCCTTTTTATGGCTACGCGATCTAATATAAATACCACGAGATGACTGACATTATCTACGTACCAAGCACTAGAAGACACTACTTTCAAAGATCAGTGGTGTACAACCTTATTGGAAATAGAATTTACGTGGTCACAGCTGTTTAGCGTTATAGCCCTAATAAGCCGAAGCAATTAGCAATATCACCGTATGTACTGTGTCTGGTGCGTCGGAGTGATGGTTCTCACACATGTCTGCGACGATGGAAGAACTCCAGCCATGAAATAAAAAAGTCATTCAAACGCCAGGACAGCAGAAGGCTGTCAACGTGAGTACAGACAGAAGAAGTGCTCTCAATCACTGAACTGTGCGTACTCAACGACGACTCCCTACCCGGAGGCGAAGTTCATAATCGCATAAGTTCGCAACAGTACAGCGCCTAACCGTTCTAACTATGAAATCTCTTGAGAGCAAAGGCAGCAAGTCCGTCTATACCAACAAGAGCTGATACTGAGCGACCGTCAAACACAAAACGGAAGACTTCTTTCTCTCTATCGCTGGCTTCCCAGCGAAGCTCAGTTCCTCTCCCTCGTAACTGCAGAAAGCGAATCATATTCTCTAAACCAAGGAATATCCCCCTCTCTTTTGTCGTCCAGTCCGTAAAGTTAGCGAGGAAATACCTACACCTGTTAATTAGGAATTCCGGCAATGGTACGCTTCTCAGAGTAAAAATCCTCAGAAATAACCCAGCCTGCGTGATTTCCTAGGTAACGCTTCCTCAGTCCTGTCTGTGGCGTCCAAGCTTTTCAGAGTTTCCGAAGTATCTTTCTGACCCCGCTACAACACCGGCCGGCCGCCGCTGTACTGTGCTTCAGCGCTCAGGTGTCCCGACCGTAAGTCTCGGCTACTTCCTGTGTTAAGCAGAGGAACACAACTGTGCGGTCTTTCCTACCCAGTGCCTGAGTTACGCCTGCCGTTTCCTTTCCACTGGCGTTCTAACCTATGCTAGTATAGGCAATCATTCATTACGCCATTTTGATAATAAAGGCAATCCATCACCCCTTTCATGCAGTAAGCGTTTACAACTATTTACAAGGTGTACATGACAATGCCAGTCTTCTTTAAATATTCATATATACGATGTACAAGCTATCAAATGATACCTAATTCTGGTTTTAAATCACGGCAAAGTATGTAGACGAGAGCTTGTAAGGTGCGAAATTATAGCCACCTCACAGTGTTTGGTATCGCGATTCCACCGGCAATAATATGGTAAACGCACACATGCCGCCCTGGCTCTCGCGATCGATTCAGAACTCATGGCTTGCAACTCTCATTTTCCGCGGTTCGTCTCTTATAATTAGTTCCTGCTTTCCCTCAGGAATGGGATAATTTACTGTTAATTTTTATTGTGCATTTGTTCAAATACCTGTGCTACAGGAAGTCAGCTGTCCGCCAACCCAGCCAAAATTGTGAGTGTGCTTGGGAAAACGTAACAGAACTACCTAAAATTTGTGTTTTTTCCGGTTTTCAATGTATACACTGCCTTTTATTGACTGAAGCTTTCCACCTATCCATTTACTAGAGGCTGGACGTTCAGTACTTGACCAAACTTCCATCAAATAAATTGTGCACAATGAATATATTTATTTCATAAAATTGACCTAATGAGACTTGGGTTGACCACCTAATAATATACACTCCTGGAAATGGAAAAAAGAACACATTGACACCGGTGTGTCAGACCCACCATACTTGCTCCGGACACTGCGAGAGGGCTGTACAAGCAATGATCACACGCACGGCACAGCGGACACACCAGGAACCGCGGTGTTGGCCGTCGAATGGCGCTAGCTGCGCAGCATTTGTGCACCGCCGCCGTCAGTGTCAGCCAGTTTGCCGTGGCATACGGAGCTCCATCGCAGTCTTTAACACTGGTAGCATGCCGCGACAGCGTGGACGTGAACCGTATGTGCAGTTGACGGACTTTGAGCGAGGGCGTATAGTGGGCATGCGGGAGGCCGGGTGGACGTACCGCCGAATTGCTCAACACGTGGGGCGTGAGGTCTCCACAGTACATCGATGTTGTCGCCAGTGGTCGGCGGAAGGTGCACGTGCCCGTCGACCTGGGACCGGACCGCAGCGACGCACGGATGCACGCCAAGACCGTAGGATCCTACGCAGTGCCGTAGGGGACCGCACCGCCACTTCCCAGCAAATTAGGGACACTGTTTCTCCTGGGGTATCGGCGAGGACCATTCGCAACCGTCTCCATGAAGCTGGGCTACGGTCCCGCACACCGTTAGGCCGTCTTCCGCTCACGCCCCAACATCGTGCAGCCCGCCTCCAGTGGTGTCGCGACAGGCGTGAATGGAGGGACGAATGGAGACGTGTCGTCTTCAGCGATGAGAGTCGCTTCTGCCTTGGTGCCAATGATGGTCGTATGCGTGTTTGGCGCCGTGCAGGTGAGCGCCACAATCAGGACTGCATACGACCGAGGCACACAGGGCCAACACCCGGCATCATGGTGTGGGGAGCGATCTCCTACACTGGCCGTAGACCACTGGTGATCGTCGAGGGGACACTGAATAGTGCACGGTACATCCAAACCGTCATCGAACCCATCGTTCTACTATTCCTAGACCGGCAAGGGAACTTGCTGTTCCAACAGGACAATGCACGTCCGCATGTATCCCGTGCCACCCAACGTGCTCTAGAAGGTGTAAGTCAACTACCCTGGCCAGCAAGATCTCCGGATCTGTCCCCCATTGAGCATGTTTGGGACTGGATGAAGCGTCGTCTCACGCGGTCTGCACGTCCACCACGAACGCTGGTCCAACTGAGGCGCCAGGTGGAAATGGCATGGCAAGCCGTTCCACAGGACTACATCCAGCATCTCTACGATCGTCTCCATGGGAGAATAGCAGCCTGCATTGCTGCGAAAGGTGGATATACACTGTACTAGTGCCGACATTGTGCATGCTCTGTTGCCTGTGTCTATGTGCCTGTGGTTCTGTCAGTGTGATCATGTGATGTATCTGACCCCAGGAATGTGTCGATAAAGTTTCCCCTTCCTGCGATAATGAATTCACGGTGTTCCTATTTCAATTTCCAGGAGTGTATTTAATTAGTGCCAAGGAGTTCATGTAAGTACGAAGTGAAGGAGGATTCCCAATCGAATTACTTTGTTAAAAAATTTGGTTTGAAAATACAGACATGAATTTGATGATACTATCTGACTGAACGTCAGGAATCTTAAGTACACAAGCTAATTCGTTGTTACGCATGGGTAATACTAAAGTGTTGGCAAAGACAGCAACAAAACGGGGCTGCACGAAGTCCGATATTTGCCCAGTGATTGTGTGATTACCCCGAAAGCATGGTTATCTAGGATGTACGTACTACCTCAACAAATAAGTTGAAGGTGCTCTTAAACTCTTCATAAAATAGCGAGCTACGAAACGATTGCTCAATTTCAACATCGCATCTACCGATAACTGGAGCTCGCGCCACATTACCGGACTGTGCACGTAGCAGGGCAGCATTCATGATCTGCTGCTAAGTGTTGCTGGCGTAGAGGAAGCCGGTGAAGAAGTGTTCTACTAGGCTCTCGGCGGTGGAGTAGTGTTGCTTCGTTCTCCAGACAAAATCTCTCTTCGGTGTCTGTGCCCCTTTAAGTGCGACGATCAGACTGTTTTACAAACCTCTGCCCAAAGGCGAGGTCGTAAGTAAATCAACAATTTCCGAGTTTGAAACGTTAACCTATGGAACAACTCAGTTCCTGTCTTTCTGACGTCCCCATCCTGCTATGGAATTCACTCTCTGGCATACCCGTTGGCCACGTTTTGGACTTTATGGAAGCCAGCGCTCGTATCCGCCCTTCAGCTAAGTTATCTCGTACGGGATCTGGTTCTAAATTTACAACATACTGGCCGGACTCCTTCGTATGAAGACTTGGGTCTCGTGGTTTCTCACGGCTCCACAGTGTGTGCTCACCTGTGATGTGAGGGAGGACTTTGCAACTTGAGAACGAACTTCTTTAGTGCGACAGTCATGCCTCACCACGCCAGCCCTAGAAGCTCGTCAAGTTGTGCTCTCCCGCTACGTTGACATACTCAAGCAGGTCGGCGGAGGGATTGCTCTCTACGCCGACGACACAGCAATCTTCAGGAGCTGTCGTAACCTTGCATTCGTCCGACGCAAGCTACAAGAGCACCTCGATACCATCACACAGTGGTGCAACATCTGGAAGATCAAAGTTAACCCTGAAAAATCCCAAGCCATATACTTTACGACCAGGCTGAAACTCCCAGACCAACAACTCACCATTGGTGGTCGGGACCTAGCCTGGCGTAACCGTATAACACACTTAGGTCTCGAAATAGGCGTCTCACGTGGCAACAACACATTCACAAAACTGCGAACAAAGGCTGCGCCCTCCTGTCGCAGCTATACCCCCTCCTGAAGGGAGACGGCCTCACCCTAAACTGTAAAATGCTTCTCTGGCGCCAGCTCATACTACCGGCCATCTTGTATGGATCGGAAGTATGGTCGATGGCGTCAGACACAACGCTAGCAAGATTACAGCGACTGCAGAACAAAACCTTCCGAGTCATTACAGGCGCTGACAGATACGTCCGGAACACACAAATTAGAGAATTTTTAGGCCACCCAACCATATACTCCCTCATAAAGGAGAAGTCCACCAAGCTTTATGAGAAAACACAAACATCGCCCCACCACCTCATACAAAATTTAGGTCACGAACACCCCGATTTTCAACATAAGCGCCCAAAATTAACAATCACCCGTCAATTTAGAGACATTTAGATAACACATACACACACACAAAACAAACATTTACATAAAAACACGCACACAACACCATATCTCATTTTCATAAATCCCCAAACGCATTACTTGAATTTAGACGGGCACAGCCCAGTGGCACTTCGGTATCCCAGAACAATCAGAAAGCCTGTCGCTACGTTAACATATTCTGGGAAGGCATCGGACCGCACCTAGTGCAAAATAATATAAAACGACTGCTCTGCGACTCACCACGGGCGGTACGCGAAACCTGAACAATGCCACGGCCGGCGATTTGTACGGTCGGCGGCACAAGACCTTGCGATATCCAGCCTCCGGCCACAGAGCGTGGTCGCTCCTAAGTATAGAACGGGACATCGCTCAGCTGAGCAATACAAGATCTTCAGGCTGTACTTCAGCCTGGAATTCTCTATTCACGAAAGTTATTGGAAGAATAGGATGCAACGCCAGTATACAGGGTCGTCAGAACCAGTCTGAAAACTTGTAAGGGTGTTACATGGGAAATAATGCTGAAAAATATTTGTTAGGATACGTTGCGCCGTTTCCGAGTTATTTAGCATTAAAGTTAGCCATTCAGACCGTTACGCGCAAATTCAAGCACTTCCGTGAGCTAAAATGTTGTAATAGCGAAAAGAAATAAAAACTTTGAGGTTTGCCGATGACACTTCAATTCTGCCTGAAACAGCAAAGGACTTGGAATCGTGAGTTAAGACTTGTTCAGGTGGTCGTTACCGGTTAAAATGTCCCTTTCTCGGTAGTGATGAAGTTGAACCCACAGCGTACTGTGTCCAGGCCTATGCGTTTAGGCACAGGAAAGTGACAGAAAGAGGAAGGCAGCGTTTAAAAAAAAAGAGGAAGGAAGATACGGCAAAGGCATGAAACGTTAACGCTACTCAGTGATTAGACCTTCGGACTTTTCCGACTCGCAAACTGCTGCCTACGGGGCAGTACGATGAACAATCTAGGATCATGAGATCTGTCATCAACATGTTGCCAATCCGTCCAGGCGTTACTGCCAGTAGATGAATCCTGATGCTGCTGCTGCTCATTTAATGAAGCAGCTCTTCAATTGACCTCGGGAGATTGAGTGTACCTAGTGGTAGACATCCTTAACGTCAGAAAAATCTGAGGAGATATCTGTTGTGTCTAGACCATACAGCCTAGACACAATGAGGTAGCTAGGTGCACGCTAAACTAACGCAGACGGGCTTGAAGTTCTGGAACATGAGACTTATTAATGAATAAGAGGAAAAGTACGTAGCTGGAATAATATACTTATCTTTATTCTCTTGTTGGAATACATCTCTCTTGAATATTAGTAAGCTATAAGCACTGATACAAATGGCGCCTTGCTAGGTAGTAGCTATGGACTAAGCTGAAGGCTATTCTATCTGTCTCTCGGCAAATGAGAGGAAAGCTTCGTACGTCTGGTCGCAAGCTATGTCGTCCGTACAACTGGGGCGAGGTCTAGTCCGTGTCTTGTGACCTGCCATGTGGTGGCGCTAGGATTGCGATTACACAGTGGCGACACGCGGGTCCGACATGTACTACAAGACCGCGGCCGATTTAAGTTACCACCTAGCAAGTGTGGTGTCTAGCGGTGACACCACAATATCGAAAATAGAATCCGGGTCCTTCCGTTCGGCGGTAGTGACGCTAACCATTCGGTTCGGAGATGGTCACAGAAAACCCAAGTCTGATAAAACAAAACAAACGGACGATTAGCGTCTCTTCAGAATTTAATCGCGGTCTGTAATTACTGTGAAGCAATTTGTGTTTTCATGTGATCTTTTGAAGGCCAGTGCGACTTGATTGTAAGTTGTAGTCTAAATGGACTGTGATAAAATTCAACCGAGGAAGTCACAATTTTTCCGTCAGGTAATGCGTAATGCAGCACTTACATGAAATAAATGCATACACGAGTAGAAAAAACCGCATGAAAAATCGTTGCTCACCCGCCTGTGATGTGGTGATATCTGTCGTAGTCTAGCATGACATTCTACAAGGGTCATTCTGATCACCTCGTCAATGATGATTAGCGGATTGCGACCAAGGTATTGCGTTCACAACTGAATGTTGGCTGTAACGCTTGATAGAACACATGGTGATCATGAAGTGTGTGCGAGACGGATACAGTGGATTCTTATGCAAGACTAAAAAAGTTGTCAAAGGGAAATTTAGGGGGACGTGTTGGACCAATAATACGCTGAAAGTGACAGTCTTTCTGATCAACATCATCACCGGAGATTAGATCAGGTGTCCCCACCACAAGCTGAAATCCAAAAGACAGTCCACAGAGTCTCGACATGTGAAGAATTGAAGACATTGTCTTTTGCTGGCAAAGAAATGTGCACAGTCTACTGGGGTAGGCAGGGTGTAGCTATTTTATATGTACTGGATGCCTGAAATAACTGTTAATCAAGACCTCTTCAAGACCACACTAAGTAGGCCGAAAGCCAGAGAATAACACAAACTTCCATTTGCAAACTCTTTGCCAAATTTGTCTGCAGTGTCACCACATCCAACATTTAGTACCTTCAGACGTCCACCTCTTTGTGCCAATTAATATTTCATTACGTGGGCAACATTTTCCAGATTCATGATGCTGACGTCAGAACAGTAAGACAGTGGCTAGCCGCAGCCGCTTAAAAAGCTTGTCCCAGTTCGGTTAGAACTGTGGCTACGAAAAATAACAGTCATAGAATATGTTCCCAAAATTCCCGAATTTATTAAAAGATGTCTTCCCCTGAATCAATACACAGCTGAAATCGTTACTGTAGTCCTTTTTGAAATTGCATTTGCTATTGCTGTACAATATCCTCGGATGTCAAAAAATGGTTCAAATGGCTCTGAGCACTATGGGACTTAACATCTGAGGACATCAGTCCCCTAGAACTTAGAACTACTTAAAACCTAACTAACCTAAGGACATCACACACATCCATACCCGAGGCAGGATTCGAACCAGCGACCGTAGTGGTCGCGAGGTTCCAGACTGTAGCGCCTAGAACCGCTCGGCCACTCCAGCCGGCTCCTCGGATGTCCTTAACAGCGTAGAAGCGGTGTCGTTTCATTGTCAGCGTCAATTTGAGGAACAACGAGAAGTTAGCTACGGTGAAATGCGGCGAGTGACCCAGGATTGTAATCCGTCTGCTGGCAAAAAAACTTGCGTACAATCTTCGCGTTGTGGGCTGGGGCGAACAGAAACCTGCTTCTCGGTATTCAGATCGAATTCTCGCCCCAAAAACACGAAGCTTAAAAGAAACATACTTTATGTTGCTGAGCAACAGTCATACAATATTTTTTGAAGGAACACACCGCCATTTGACTGTCTTATTGGTTATCTAAGTACAACCTAGGTTTTGGCCTTTTATGCCATTTCCAAGTACAGGGTGGCGCACGAAATGTGTTACCATTTTGTTTTTGAATATAAACTTTATTGTCAATACAATTTGAAAGGAACATAAACGACAATGAAGAGCCGTCCATGGAGATTTGTTCTAACTCAGCACATGCTCAATACGTCCACCATTTCGTTTCCTAACTTCCTTCAAACGAACACTGAAGGTAGTAATTACCCTAGGGCAGATGTTGTCTTCCATAATTTCACTGCAAGCTTGAAGAATAAGTCTTCCGAGCTCCATTAAATCACGTGCAAGTTTCGGTAAAATTTTTTCCTTTAGGTACCCCCAAACAAAAAAGTCACATGGATTGAGGTCTGGACTATTGGGGGACCAATTTTGTCCGTCATTGAAGCGACCTGGAAACCTGAGTGAAATGATCCGCATGTCGAAATGCTCGTGTAAAAACTCCAACACAGTGTTTGCAGTATGTGGCCTTGCTCCATCTTGCATGAACCACTGCGTGTTGAAGGGCAAGACAGTAGCAAGAAGCTGTGGAATGAAGCTATTGCGAAGCATGATCAAATAACGCTCGCTGTTCACAGTTTCTTCAAAGAAAAAGGGTCCAATAAGTCCGTGACTGGAAATTGCTGCCCACGCTGTAATCCTCGGAGCATAATGTTGTCGTTCATGAAGCACTTGTGGGTTTTCAGTGGCCCAAAAGCGAATATTTTGTTTGTTAAGAACACCGTCTAAATGAAAATGCGCCTCGTCTCAAAACCAAACGTTGTTGAGAGTTTCTTCCCTATCCTCCGCCCACTGAGCAAACAGTAGTCTCTGCTGCTTTTGTTCTTCAGTGAGCTTCTGTGCACAGGTCATCTTGTATGGGTACATATGGAGGTCACTTTTAAGAATGCGTTGAACGGAGCGTCTGGATATTCCCAGTTGCACTGCTGCCTTTCTACACGATTTCCCGAGGCTTCTCTGTACAGCAATTCGTACTGCTTCAATATTCTCCGGCGAACAAACAGGCTTAGGCCGAGGTCGCTTCGCTTCCAATACTGTTCCTTCCTGTACAAATTTATCGTGTGTTAAACTGTTGTCGCCTTTGAGTGACAACAAGGCTTTTCCTTTCATGAAAAAGTAACACAATTGCCGATCGTTGCTGTGTCGTCAGTCTTCCATTGTCAGCCATTGCTGCTTACTAGTCTCCAAGCGGCAGTATCGTGAATTACACGTCATTTCGTAACTCATTTGTTTTTCCAAGCTCTGCTGGTACTGCTGTAGAGATCCCAGCGGGATATCTAATGTGCGTCGTAAATTGTGAAAGAAACAATTGGTAACACATTTCGTGCGCCACCCTGTATTTGATTTTATATCTTTAACATATATCGCAGGACACTTTAACATGTTTGCCAAAGTAAGCCCGTTTTGGCTAAACTATACTTTTAAACAGTGCGTGGTGTAAAAAAACCAAAGTAATTCTGTTTTTACTAAATACAGACATTCCAACGTAAGCCCGTTTTTACTAAATACGACGTGTTCCATGATTATTTACTGATCTTTTACTAAATGGTGATTTTTCACGAGCGCAGCAAGAAGATTATTGTTCATCATATACAAAATTGCGTGGTGAATGGTGCTAGTTATATAAAACAATGACAGTAAGTAGCTTAAATCTGGTTCTATTTATGTTATTGTTCTTTCTGTATCCGTTGTAGTTACCATAAAAATAAATGGCAGACATTTGCTTCGGAATGACTCAAGCAATTAGGGGCGTCTTCTTAGAGCTCCAGCTACAACGCACGCATCGGAACTGCAGATGCCGGAGACTGTACTGTACGCATGCAGTTCGCAGGAGGACGTCTGCAGCCCAGTATTGCCGCGTTCTCCATGACAAAGGGCGCTGCCGCCAACCACAGCTGGCCGGTCCTGATTAACACATACCCACTGCGGTCGCGAGGGCTCTCCACAGATTGTCACACGGGGAACCGACAACTACCGCAGCTGGGTGGAGAACTGGGCACATATCTGCTGTGAATGCATGGGCCCGCAATGAAATCGATTTCCTCCCCACATATAAATAAACAAATTCAGCCGACACGATAGCATCAAAAAGTTAATTAAATTCCCACTGAAACTGCATCACCAGAAAGGGTAACACATAACGAAATTTTCCTTATTGTGCATATACAATACAGTGGAATAGATGAATCATTACAGCGCGTAAGTGCTGTAACAGATATGGATGAGAATGACGCTCGCAGGATCGCTGATTTCGGGGGGGGGGGGGGGGGGAGGGGGGGGTTCTTGGTCTTCGGTTCCTACACTACTGGCCATTAAAATTGCTACACCACGAAGATGACGTGCTACAGACGCGACATTTAACTGACAGGAAGAAGATGCTGTGATATGCAAATGATTAGCTTCTCAGAGCATTCACACAAGGTTGGCGACACCTAAAACATGCTGACATGAGGAAATTTTCCAACCGATTTCTCATACACAAACAGCAGTTGACCGTCGTTGCCTGGTGAAACGTTGTTGTGATGCCTCGTGTAAGGAGGAAAAATGCGTACCATCAAGTTTCCGACTTTGGTAAAGGTAGGATTCTAGCATATCGCGATTGCGGTTTATCGTATCGTGACATTGCTGCTCGCGTTGGTAGACTGTTAGCAGAATATGGAATCGGTGGGTTCAGGAGGTTAATACGGAACGCTGTGCTGGATCCCAACGGCCTCGTATCACTAGCAGTCGAGATGACAGGCATCTTATCCGCATGGCTGTAACGGATCGTGCAGCCACGTCTCGATCCCTGAGTCAACAGATGGGGACGTTTGCAAGACAACAACCATCTGCACGAACAGTTCGACGACCTTTGCAGCAGCATGGACTATCAGCTCGGAGACCATGGCTGCAGTTACCCTTACACTGCATCACAGACAGGAGCGCCTGCGATGGTGTACCCAACGACGAACCTGGGTGCACGAATGGCAAAACGTCATTTTTTCGGATGAATCCAGTTTCTGTTTACAGCATCATGATGGTCGCATCCGTGTTTGGCGACATCACGCACATTGGAAGTGTGTATTCGTCATTTCCATACTGGCGTATCACCCGGCGTGATGGTATGGGGTGCCATTGGTTACACGTCTCGGTCACCTCTTGCTCGCATTGACAGCACTTTGAACAGTGGACGTTACATTTCAGATGTGTTACGACCCGTGGCTCTACCCTTCATTCGATCCCTGCGAAACCCTACATTTCAGCAGGATAATGCACGACCGCATGTTGCAGGTCCTGTAAGGGCCTTTCTGGATACAGAAAATGTTCGACTGCTGTCCTGGCCAGCACATTCTCCAGATCTCTCACCAACTGAAAACGTCTGGTCAATGGTGGCCGAGCAACTGGCTCGTCACAATACGCCAGTCAGTACTCTTGATGAACTGTGGTATCGTGTTGAAGCTGCATGGGCAGCTGTACCTGTACACGCCATCCAAGCTCTGTTTGACTCAATGCCCAGGCGTATCAAGGCCGTTATTACGGCCAGAGGTGGTTGTTCTTGGTACTGATTTCTCAGGATCTATGCACCCAAACAGCGTGAAAATGTAATCAAATGTCAGTTCTAGTATAAGATATTTGTCCAATGACTACCCGTTTATCATCTGCATTTCTTCTTGGTGTAGCAATTTTAATGGCCAGTAGTGTATTTTAACTAGGGATATGGGGTACAAAACTTTTATTTTACCTCGGACCAGCGGCCATTTGTATAGCCATTCGATCATACGTCGTACTGCAGTTATGTGACAGTGTGTACAGTATTAAGCAAGGCTTGAACGACGCACTGAAGCTGGCGTTCAAGCGAATCGTGCAGGCAGATTAATACCTTTAGCAAAACATTTTAATGAGGCTGAAATTAATGCTCAGCTAATGGCACCACTTCTGCGTACACCATTCGGATTTTACGTGCAAAAACAGTCAACATTAAATACCTCTGGATTGGAGCGAGACTGATAGTTCACATTTGGTGCACCGGTTTATCGGACATTGGTCTAAGGTACGTTTCAACCGTTTGTAAAAATTGTGCTTCGTTTGGATTTACATTCTTTGGGAGGTTTTTGATGGTCTCACTTGTATGCATTAAACTTGTATTAATCGGTTAAAAGTTTGCACGAAGACAAATAAATAAATAAAGCCAAAACGTATTTTTTTTTATCCTGTTATCTTCATGCGTCGCCGAGATAAGATGGTTTAGAGCGAGCTAAATGATGCGCGCAAAATTCGTCCTTAGTGAGTTGAATGCGCAGAAACTGTTTAAAGTGAACCAAATAAATAAGAAATGTATTCTTACGATAAAATTGAAAGATTTTTTTAAAAATCTTACTTCATTCGGATTTTACGTGCAAAAAACACGTTTTTGGGAGTTTTTTACGCGCGCTGTCTTTGTGTTTCAAACTTGTGCCACTCGGTTCAAGTTTTATAATAAGGTACACAGACAGGTGTAACTAGAATGAAAAATGCTCCTGTGATAGCACAAAAAGGCGAATTGTGCTGTACAGATTTAGGAACGTAAAAACAAAGAAACTAGCTTATCGACTTATGTGGCAGCTTCACCGACATTTAAATCAAAACATCTTCATACATTCGCGCTGTTTTATTTGTTAGTGTTAGTGCCCATCTCGTGTAATATAATCCATCGTGTCAAGTGAAGTAACATGTTGCCGCTTCTAAGCGTTCTATATACTCGTTTATAGGAAGATGGTATCTGTTCTTTCGAACATGACCGAAAGAACAGTTACCATCTTCATATATATGTATAGTTAAGGCTCACCGGCCATTTGACCAACTTCTTCTATGCGGGTGCACAAACAGTGCCCGAACTCTTACGGGAATCGGCGGTAAAGCCGCGAGTAATGAGTATTATGGGCAGGGGCACTATGAAGATAGTGCGGGACAATAAGTTGCGAATGTGCGTCTCCCGGGAGGCGTGCCAGAGATAAGTCCCTCTAGTCGCGCTATCCTCTGTGCCCTCGGTGGCTCAGATGGATTGAGCGTCTGCCATATAAGCAGGAGATCCCGGGTTCGAGTACCGGTCGGGGCACACATTTTCAACTGTCCCCGCTGAGTTACACCAACGCCTCCTATGCAGCTAAGGGTATTCATTTCATTGTAATCTCATTCTAAGTGTTCTGCCAATAAAACGCAGTTTTTTCTTCGCTTTTCCTGACACAAGACTGAACACGACCTTTACACACACACACCAACATTCAGATACGATGTCTCAGAGAGAAATCTGGGGCGTAATGTTCCCCTCTATACAGAATGTAGGTGGCGATAGTCGTAACTAGGTTTTGTGGTTAGTCTGAAATGCTAATCATAAGCACATCCAATCTTGTGTAGACTTCATGTCAACGTCATGGTTTTGCTGCCACTTTGATGATGTTGCCTTTTAATGGCCAGAGGTGTGTAACAAAGAAATAAGTACATAGTAAACAGCATGGTAGAAGATGCACCGAGGGTTCTGTCACAAGGTTAATATTATTAACAAGACGTTTGGCATAAAACAGTGTCTACAATGGGCAATTGCAACAATTTTACAACAAAGTTAACTCTCACAAGGACTTCCGTCCACCATGAACGAAAGAAAGTCGTTTCAGTGCTTCATTCCAACCGAAATGCACACTGTATAACTATTCTGACTCTGTTTGGTGCTATGATAAAATGAACAACATTTGTTGACAGCTGCTGCAATAAACAGAGAAATACTGTTTTTCCAGCAGTGACTGAGAATGATTGCCATTATGCGATGTGTTGACTTAAAAAAGTATAACGTGTGCTGACTGCACGCTTAATTCAGTGTCCTGTGGCAAGTACTGCAGGCGTGCCCTATTCAATCTCCTTTGCTTATCAGATGGAAGTCCCGCAACGTCACGTCCTACGAGCAAAGCATGTGCTAAACTTCTTTACTTAATCTGCCAACTTTCTAAAAACATCGATGCATGCACGGCCGGTCGATACCAGCCGGCAAAATGATGATAAAAATACATCGCTTGACGAAAACGGGAAGCACCCAGAGGAAACATTGGGATGTCATTGTTACTGTGTACAAGTGCACAACATCTATGGGTGTACAGAGCGGTCCATTGATCGTGACCGGGCCAAACATCTCACGAAATAAGCGCCAAACAAAAAAACTACAAAGAACGAAACTTGCCTAGCTTGAAGGGGGAAACCAGATGGCGCTATGGTTGGCCCGCTAGATGGCGCTGCCATAGATCAAACGGATGTCAACTGCTTTTTTTTTAAATAGGAACCCCCATTTTTTATTACATATTCGTGTAGTACGTAAAGAAATATGAATGTTTTAGTTGGACCACTTTTTTCACTTTGTGATGGATGGCGCTGTATTAGTCACAAACATATGGCTCACAATTTCAGACGAACAGTTGGTAACAGGTAGGTTTTTTAAATTAAAATACAGAACGTAGGTACGTTTGAACATTTTATATCGGTCCTTCCAATGTGATACATGTACCTTTGTGAACTTATCATTTCTGAGAACGCATGCTGTTACAGCGTGATTACCTGTAAATACCACATTAATGCTCAAAATGATGTCCGTCAACCTCAGTGAATTTGGCAGTAGGTGTAACGACTTTCCTCTCAACAGCGAATAGTTCACCTTCCGTAATGTTCGCACATGCATTGACAATGCGCTGACGCATGTTGTCAAGCGTTGTCGGTGGATCACGATAGCAAATATCCTTCAACTTTCCCCACAGAAAGAAATCCGGGGACGTCAGGTCCGGTGAACGTGCTGGCCATGGTGTGGTGTTTCGATGACCAATCCACCTGTCATGAAATATGCTATTCAATACCGCTTCAACCGCACGCGAGCTATGTGCCGAACATCCATCATGTTGGAAGTACATTGCCATTCTGTCATGCAGTGAAACATCTTGTAGTAACATCGGTAGAACATTACGTAGGTAATCAGCATACTTTGCACCATTTAAATTGCCATCGATAAAATGGGGGCCAATTACCCTTCCTCCCATAATGCCGCACCATACATTATCCCGCCGATGTTCCACTTGTCGCAGCCATCGTGGACTTTCCGTTGCCCAATGGTGTATATTATGCCGGTTTACGTTACCGCTGTTGGTGAATGACGCTTCGTCGCTGAAAAGAACACGTGCAAAAAATCTGTCACCGTCCCGTTATTTCTTTTGTGCCCAGTGGCAGAACTGTACAAGACGTTCAAAGTCGTCGCCATGCAATTCCTGGTGCATAGAAATAGGGTACGGGTGCAGTTGATGTTGGTGTAGCATTCTCAACACGGACGTTTTTGAGATTCCCGATTCTCGCGCAGTTTGTCTGCTACGGATGTGCGGATTAGCCGCGACAGCAGCTAAAACACGTACTTGGGCATCATCATTTGCTGCAGGTCGTGGTTGACGTTTCACATGTGGCTGAACACTTCCTGTTTCCTTAAATAACGTAACTATCCGGCGAACGGTCCGGACACTTGGATGATGTCGTCCAGGATACCGAGCAGCATACATAGCACACTCCCGTTGGGCATTTTGATCACAATAGCCATACATCAACACGATATCGAGCTTTTCCGCAATTGGTAAACGGTCCATTTTAACACGGGTAATGTATCACGAAAGAAATACCGTCCGCACTGGCGGAATGTTACGTGATACCACGTACTTATACGTTTGTGACTATTACAGCGCCATCTATCACAAAGCGAAAAAAGTGGTCCAACTGAAACATTCATATTTCTTTACGTACTACACGAATATGTAATAAAAATGGGGGTTCCTATTAAAAAAACGCAGTTTATATCCTTTTGACCTATGGCAGCGCCAACTAGCGGGCCAAGCATAGCGCCAACTAGTTTCCCCCTTCAAACTAGACGAGTTTCGTTCTTTGTAGTTTTTTCGTTTGATGCTTATTTCGTGACATATTTGGCCCGGTCTCTATCAATGGACCACACTGTATAAGTGATAAGTTTTAGTTCTCTGCAATAGGTGAGACGGCGACAAGAGTCCATTGATGTTGCTCGTATTTAGTTTTACTACCGGACCAGGTGGGGAACGTAAGTGGCTTGAGGAGCGTCAGATGTTGAGCGGTCACTATGAAGGACACGGGGATGCTTCATATTCGTGTGAAACAGCGATATCGGCATCTGACACATTTTTATAGGGGCCTCATTATCTGTCTCCAATTGCGGGACTGATGTAATCTAACCATGTGTTATCCAGAAGTGTAGGGCATTTGGATGTGACAATGGCTTAATGTTGGGTTGCATGGGAACGTGGGGGCACGCATACTCGTCTTCAGTGTTTCGGTCGACCACCTCTGACCAGCACGAAGAAGAACGGCTATATTATGCACCGAGCGTAACGTAACCTCTTCACATCTGCGCCTACCAAGTAATGGACTCCCTGCAAAATTCTGTCATCCCGCACCACTGATCCTAGACTAGCAGCAGCCGAACTAGGGAACTGCCGTCCCATGCGCAGGGTGTCGTTAGTACTACAAAACAAGCGGCTGCTTTTGCAATGATGTCTTGACTGGGAAGTATGGGCTGCTGGTGAATGGCGTCCCATTATCTTCCGCAGCAAACTGCGTGTCTGCACTACCTCTGACGACATCGACGGCGACTGTGGCGACGATCTTGCGAGAGAACACATTCTTACAACGTTTTGAAGAGGTACAGCTGCGTTACTCCTAGCGTCGTGGTGTGAGCAGCCGAAGGGTATAACTTCAGGACAAGACTGGCACAGACCGATGGGGCTCTGACGGTACAACGACACTTCAGAGACATCGTGCGCCCTTACGTGTTAAAACCCATGAGACAGTGTCGTTATACCGTTCACATGATATGTGCCTCTATGAATTGTTTGTGTGATGTTGCGGTACTCCTGTGTCCAGTAAGATCCCCAGATCTGTTCCCACTGGGACATAAGTGGTGTCAGTTCGGACGTCAACTGGCCCACTGCACGTATCCAGGATATAAAGGAGCAGTTACAATACTTGTGGGCAGGATGCCTCGGGAGAAGATACCACTGTTTTATGTTACCCTTCCTAAGCAAATTAGTGTGCGCATCCAGGGCAGAGGAGTTGCTGCGTCATAGTTACAACTGGGCTAATGGTACCAAGTTCTTTGTAATTTCACTCGATATTGCATTCACAGAAATAACATCACACATCCTCTCAAACCGTGGAGTTTCATTTCGTTTGCTTCTTCACTCCTGGTAGTTTTACTTTTTTGGCAGGCAGTGTTTATTTGTGTGTCCAGCAGTTCTGCTCAACAGGCGAGATGAATGTGAGGTAGCTCTGTGTACAGCTACCTATTAGGCTGATGTAACCCCACTGGATTTCTTCCTATAGGGACATGAGAAACAATTGGTTTGTGTTGAGACTCAAAAGAATTTCCTTGGCAGAACTCCCGCGGCCGATGACTACACTGAAGTTTTTCGGACGTGTACGACGAACTTCGCGTGACATGCCAACATAGAAGCTGGGAAACATTATTTTAAGGACTGTTGTGAATTTAACACATTGTCATTTATGTTTTTTCAAATTAATACAGAGACTTGTGTCAGCAGACTAACATTCATCTTAGTCTATAATTTTACACTCAGTGGGTACGGGACCAAATTCCCCATTACATATTTGCTGATGTGCATGGAAGCTTGTGTCAACATGGAGACAGTAGACCAGGACTTACGAAGAGATGTAAGTATCAGGAGCGATGAAAAAAGTTTCCGTTCGAATGCCGTACAATCTTCGAAGGCTGTACAGTCCATAAACGGTATGATAATAAAGCAAAATTGCCGTGAGCATAGAGGGTGTCCGTTATTGAACTATAAGAAAATAAAAACGTAAATTAATTACAAACTACAGTGTCCACACACTCTATTCAACATGTAAACGGCACTACAGATATTAGGACCTCTTAAGGTCTCGCTGTATGATCGTACCACACGCAATATGCGGTTTTCATGAACAATAAAAAGGTCAGAAATGATGTTTCTGTTGATCTCTATTCCAATTTTATGTACGGGTTCCGGAACTCTCGGAACCGAGGTGTCGGAAAACTTTTTTGATGTGTGTACTTCCGAGGTAGGGAAGTTTAATCCAGTTCCATAAGAAGGAAGAAACCGTTGTAAAAATTTTTATTAAGGTGAATATTATCTGCTGTACACACCATCAGTGTAGTTTTCTTTTTGTTCATTGGCATATTACTGGCATCACCTAAGACACCAAAAATTACGTTATTCATCCAATTGTTTTTCATTTTGGTGACTCCTGCTATTTCATCATCGAACTATGTCATGGAAATATTCTCAGCAACAAACACCCGCTCACATAGTGGTAGTCCTTCACTTCCGCTATTGACTCACCAGAATATTACTTTAATGTCACTGATAACAATGAACAACCTTGCCTAACGTCTTTGCAACATCAATGACTACTTCCAACTGATTGGCATAAGGAGAATGGATTACCTTTCTATTCGTGTAGTGAATACTACTCTGCATGTATGGAAAATGGAAAACAAGTTATTCCATTCATTGTTAGCTTTCTATAAATCTAGGGACGCAGTGTAAGTTTCGTTATTTTTCTGTTATTCACCACGATATATTCCCCTCATACACAACTTCCTCACCATTGTCACTTTCTTCACGTCCTTCTAACAGAACTTCTACTGTCATCTGATGGATTACACACTCACATCTGAAGAACCAGTGCAGCCACGATATTGGTATTACTTTAACGTAAGAGGCACTGAAACCAAACATTAAAGTTCCTCAACACTACAACCGAAAGGTTAAATGAAAATTTCCATTCCAAAAGGGGCAGTAATGGCATCTGCAAAGTAAAGAGAAGTTTAATTATAGAAATATCTCATTTTAATGTCAGATGTTTCCTCAATCAAACCCTTTGATAAACCGATAATCGCAGCCCGAGTCTGAGATTATTTTGTGAAAAGGTAATGACTGCGAATTATAAAGTTCCAGTGAACATTTACACGTGATGCAATATTATTTCTGTTGTCCTACTGAACGTTTGTGGCGAACAGAGCGTTCGATGGGTCGCGTTTCCATTCGCCAGTGAGATATGGACGGATGACGTCAGACTTGCAACCTAACGGTCCATAAACGCGGAGATCATTAGTCACGGACCATATCCGCCGATGGCCGATGCGCTTACGATGTACGACCGCGTACGACGTAATCCGCTGCGTACCCTGGTCCCGCGTTGTGAAGGCGGCAACACTGGTCCACTCTCTACTGCTAACTCTTACAAAATATTGACGTAATATTCCTTTCAATAGGCACGACTAATTTACGTTTCCTACCCTTAATTTGTATTTTTAGGTTAGATCTATATATATATTGGGGATGCCACTGAAACAAAGAATGGATGAGGATAGATTCTGTTGTCGTTTATCGCTACACCTGCTTTCATATTTGCGTATCAAGCGATGAAAGAATTACCTTTTGCACGCGTCTCTACACACATTACCAAATACATCACTTTTAGTTTCTTCTTACAGATCTCATCAGCGTAGTCCTTCTAAGGTCTACTTACAATAATGCTTCTTTAAAAACAGATAACAGTATTCAGGTAGAATTACTTTTCCATTTCTCTAAAATTTCTATTTATGTTAACTGAACACCTTTCTGGTAACGTCCATTGTAAGAAAAAAGAGACATGTTACGATTCTACCTGTCTTGACTCTTATTGCGTATTTGCGACCCTTAGCATGTCGGTGGGGTGGATTTAAATCAAACAGCATACCATATGAGCGCTATGTTCAGAAAATACATTACATGTATCGTCGTTCTTCTCTTTACTCTTGTGCATACCGTGTGAAAAGACTGTATAATTGGATTATTGCTTCTACAGTAAAGAATTTGACTCCAGGAGCCTAACAATATGACGTCACCGCAAAATTTGGATGTTGAACATGAACGTAAGTAAATGTAACGTGATTCGCGTAGCCAAGAAAAGATAATTTAACCTACTGCTGTTCCATTACACTATTGGCGATAGATCGCTGGAAACAGTAACAACCATGAACTGCGTCCGAATGTCTATCCGGAGCGATTTTACGTGACACGACCACATAAAATAAACTATAGGAGAAGCAGATGTCAAGCTGAAAATCACTGAGAGAATCTTTAAGAAACGTAATTCGCCTATGAAAAAAGTGGCGCACTAAACACTTGATCGAGCGATCTTGAGTGTTGTTGGTCTATCTGGTTTCCTTATAAACTCTGATTGATAAAAGAGATGGAGGAGATCCTAAAAAGAACGGAGCTTTCGACCACGGGATCGTTAAGTATCAGCTACAGGAGATGCTCAGGGATTTGTAGTCGCAGATGCTGCAAGAGAAGCATTGTGCGTCACTGAGAGGTTTAATGTTGAAATTCCGAGACTGTACGTTCCAGAAAGAGCCAGGCAACATATTATTTCCTCCTACATACAAATCTCGAAATGACCAGGCGATAAATCAGGGATATAGTGGTCCACAGATATTCATTCTCGTCACGCAAACGGAACGGGGGCTGACAGAAGTATCCTCCGCCCAGACAACGTAATGTGGGTTGCGGATCCTATTTGTAGAAGGTTAAAGCAGCCCCTGCTTTGATTTCAGCATAAATACATTTCTCACCATCACAAACAGCACTTTACCCGTAAGTGGTGTCTAACACCGCAGCCGGTGTAGAAGAATTAGATAATGCGTGGCTAATGTGGAATACGTATTGCGAAATGCGGAAGTTAAGTGTGTCTCTCCGACCGCTGGCGTATTGTAATGTTTCTGCCTGACAGTCGGTGCTACTCCAGTGACGTGCCGAGTGACACGGTCGAGATGTTACGCAGCATAGTAGTGGTCGCGGATCAATCTCGGGAGACAAGGGTAGCGTTATTTGCCATCCTCTGGTGCTTCGCTCTTCATCAGTGGGCATTCACTGTACTGAAGGGTCTCGTTAACAAGGCAGGGGGTCGTGCCAATCCTGTGCTGCTTTCTTGGCGGAGGCATTTTCGCGATCGTTCCGATGGGGGAGCGTACCTTGCGGAATGCACAAGGCGGAATCATGTTTAGGCACTACGTTCTTAGCATAGCGTGCAAGCAGGTTTCTGTAGGAGTTTATTTCGTAGCCTTCATGTACGCTATATTACAGAGGAGGCGAATAACAAGGACATTAACAATGATTCGTTGTCACTTAAAACTCAAAACCCTTTTTTCTTCACATAGTAGGGTACACGGCTTTTCACGATCCCTATACGTCCCCTGTGACCTTCTTATTCGTCAGTATAGTGTTCAGCTTTAACACGTAAACTTTGAGTGATATAAGAGGCGCTTCTGCAGCGTATAGGACGTAGCCCGACTCAAATGGGGATATGTAGGCCTGCACACCGGATTACTGTGACATTCGTATCTTGCCGATGTGCGTGAGGTAAATGCGAAAATGTGAACTACGGCGAAGTTATTATCAAATGCGTCCAACGTGCTGTTGTTTCCTTTCTTGGCTGCCGGGGACAAACGCCGCTAGACGTCCAACAGAAAATGAAGAATGAGGGTGGGGCAGAATGTCTGTCGAAAACCACCGACAAAGCTTGCTGCTGCTTCACGATAACGCACGCTCCTATGTAACAATAACGTATTGCAGAAGTAACACAAACTCAATGGGACAGACTAATGACCATAGATGTTAAGTCCCATACTGCTCAGAGCCACTCAATGGGACACATTCGAGCACCCTTTCTATAACCCTGATCTCTCCCCATGTGATTATCACGCCTTTAGTTCCTTAAAAAAGGCCGTGAATGGTCGACATTTCCTGTCGGACGAGGGTGTGCAGCGGACAGTCACGGACTCCCTCACGTAGTAGGACACGATGTTTTACCAAACGGGTAAAAGGTTACAATTGCTGAACTACAGGAAACAAAATCGTCATAACTTCTGAACGGTTTGCGTTAGGACGCTCACACTGCACGGCTAGCCGCGGGGCATGATGGGAATTAGTATGCGGTTTTAGCGACAAGGCCAACTTTCATTTGGGTGGGTTCGTCAACAAGCAGAATTGGCGCATCTGGCGGACTGAAAATCCGCATTTCCCTATCGAAAACTGTCTTGTCCCTCATCGGGTGATTGTGTGGTGTGCAATGTCCAATCACGGAATAATCGGTGCGATACTCCTTGATGACATGGTGACTACCGAATGTTACGTGAAGATTTTGGAAGAAGATGTCATCCCCGTTATCCGAGTGACCCTGATTTGGACAAGATGTGGTTCATGCAAGACGGAACTGACCCCATCGAAGTAGGAGTGTGTTTGATGTCCTGGAGGAGTACGCTGGAGACATCATTCTGGCTCTGGTGTACCCAGAGGCCACTGGCATGGGCCTCGATTAGACGCCATATTCTCTGAATGTGAAAACATGTGACTCCTTTTTGCGGGGCTATACTAAAGACAAGGTGTACAGATAATGTTGTGTCTATCTCATACAGCATAGACACAATGAGGTAGCTAGGTGCACGCTAAACTAACGCAGACCGGCTTGAAGTTCTGGAACATGAGACTTATTAATGAATAAGAAGAAAAGTACGTAGAGGTTACTTAACTTTTATTCTCTTGTTGGAATACATCTCTTGAATAGTAGTAAGCTATAAGCACTGATACAAATGGCGCCTTGCTAGGTAGTAGCTATGGACTAAGCTGAAGGCTATTCTATCTGTCTCTCGGCAAATGAGAGGAAGACTTGGTAGGTCTAGTCGCAAGCAATGTCGTCCGTACAACTGGGGCGAGGTCTAGTCCGTGTCTTGTGACCTGCCATGTGGGGGCGCTAGGTTTGCGATTACACAGTGGCGACACGCGGGTCCGACATGTACTACAGGACCGCGGCCGATTTAAGCTACCACCTAGCAAGTGTGGTGTCTAGCGGTGACACCACATTCCTCCCCCGCAAATCGGCGAACGGTCGTGAGATAAGGCTTCCGCCCGCCGTGGGGAGGACCCCATGTTGACGTATGCGATGAGGTGGGGAGCCTAACAACAGGCGAGGCTGTGCCACCCGCACCCAGCCATTCGGTCCGAGGGGAGCTAGGAAACGCCTGAAAACCTAGTCCAGGGTGCACGTCAACATGCGGTGTATGCGCACGTAATGAGACAGGAAGGGCCGAAGGGTCGACCTCCATGTGGTCGGAGCACCCGACGGGCGAAGATGACATCTGGTCCGGAGCGGGCAAGAGGTCCATGGCGGAGGACGGCTGGTCACGGGAAGCGAGCGGCGGCGCGTGACCCAGGGAGGCGCGTGGCGGCTGCAGCGAAGCGTCCACTGCGGGCGGCGCCGGCGGCGGCTGCGGCGGCGGCGCGACGCCATGAGGCAAAATGGAAGGCAGCGTCGGTAACACCTGGGGATGAGGCGAGCCAGTAGATGGGTCCCCAAGGCGCCGACCTGACGGCACCGTCGCTGAAAGCAGACGGGGAGCGGCAGAACCCAGGCGACGACAGAGGCGCAGCTGATTGAGATGCCGTCGCACCTCACCAGAGGCCCCCAAAACCAAATACATCGCGCGGCCGAGGCAGCGAAGAATGCGCCCTGCGAGCCAACGCTGTGAACCGCGATAGTTGCGATAATAGACAACGTCGCCAGGAGCAAAAGCAGGAGTCTGCCGCTGCACAGGAACCTGATGTGGCGGATGCAGCAAAGACATCAAGGTGCGATGAGGACGACCATGGAGCAATTCAGCCGGCGAGCGACCATCGCGGGGCTGAGAGCGATACGAAGACAAAAAGAGCAACAATGCGTCCTCCCGAGAATGCGACTCTTTCAATTTCAACATCTGTGACTTGAAAGTCCGGACCAAGCGTTCAGCGGCACCGTTTGACTGAGGCGAAAACGGCGCGGATGTCAGATGTTGAATACCATTGGCCCTGCAGAATGACTGAAATTCTGCGGACATGAATTGTGGGCCATTGTCGGAAACAATAGTCTGCGGAAGACCCTCAATGCAAAAGATAGCAGACAAGGCTTGGATTGTGGCAGAAGACGTCGTGGAAGACATCCGGACAACAAAAGGAAAATTACTGAAAGCATCGACCACAACCAACCATCGAGCATTTCAGAATGGACCAGCAAAATCGATGTGCAAGCGTTGCCAAGGGGAAGTGGCTTTCGGCCATGCAAAGAATTTCCGCGGCGGTGCGGAGTGTTGTTCGGCACACGCCACACAAGAGGAGCACATATTCGTAATCGCAGCATCGATTCCGAACCAAGTACAGTGCTGACGAGCAAGTTGTTTCGTACGCACTATACCCCAATGTCCTTGGTGAAGAAGCTTTAGGACAGAGGACTGTAACGAACGTGGGACCACGACTCTGGACTGATCATTATCGGAACGCAACAACAAAACACCACGTCGTACAAAAAGTCTCTCCTTGTGAGCAAAAAAACGGCGAACCAAAGGATCTTCGATCCGTGACTTTGACAAGGGCCATTGCGTAGCAACAAAACGCAAAACAGTAGCAAGGACAGGATCAGCAGCTGTGGCTGTAGCTACACGACGAAAATCAAGCGGAAACGATGCGACCACGTCATCGGCTTCCGAATCAATGAACATGCAAGCAAGTTCGGAAGAATCGAATGCTTTATCCTCAGCAACAGGCAAACGGGACAACGCATCAGCGTTTCCGTGCTTAGCAGTGGACCGATACAAGATACGTAGCGGTACTGCGAGAGAAAAAGCGACAAGCGAATGAATTTCTGCGCTGTACGTGGAGGTACAGGCTTGGTCGGATGAAAAAGCGATGTCAAAGGTTTGTGGTCCGTGATGATGGTAAAGTGACGACCATACAAGAAGTCATGGAACTTGGTAACACCAAACACGAGAGCTAAAGCTTCTTTCTCTATTTGTGAATAATTTCTTTGCGCAGATGAGAGCAATTTGGACGCAAAGGCAATAGGGCGATCATGCGAGCCATCCTTGTGCGCAAGCACAGCACCGATCCCGAATTCCGAAGCATCTACCATCAACAAAAGGGGTTTTCGGGGATCGAATGGCGTAAGGCAAGTATTTGAAAGTAACGCCAATTTCAACTGGCGAAAGGCGCGTTCGCATTCCGTCGTCCAGACGAACGGAACACCTTTACGGCGTAAACGATGAAGCGGAGCTGAAATGGAAGAAGCATTCCGCAAAAATTTATTATAATAATTAATTTTACCCAGCACACTCTGTAGCTGTTTCAAATTCTGCGGAGCAGGTAAGTCCTGTATGGCACGGAGGTGCTCCGGACTCGGATGTATACCTTGGGCATTTATGACATGCCCCAGGTAGGGTAAGTCCCGAGCAAAAAACACACATTCGTCCTTCCTCAAGCGAAGACCATTCTGACGCAATACCTGAAATAATGTTCGGAGATTTTGCAAATGTTCGGCTTCTGTCTTTCCGGAGATCACAATATCGTCCAGATAGTTCGCAGCAGTAGGGACCGACGCACAAATAGTTTGTAAATATTGCTGAAACAATGCAGGGGCGGATGCACACCCGAATGGCAGTCTTTTGAAGCGATACAAGCCAAGATGCGTGTTTACCACCAAGACGCGCTGGGATTCTTCGGCCACAGGTATTTGCAAGTACGCATCTGCTAGGTCCAATTTGGAAAAATATTTTCCCGGGCACAGTTTGTCAAAAAGATCTTCCGGGCGGGGCAAAGGAAAAGTAGCAGTCACTAGTTGTGGATTCACAGTTGCCTTGAAGTCCACACAAAGTCTCAGTTTTCCGGAAGGTTTTGGCAAAATTACTAAGGGTGAGGCCCAGAGAGAAGCCTGCACACGTTCAATGACACCTTGAGATTCTAAATCGTGTAATGTTCTGGCGACCTCATCACGCAATGCGTGGGGAACATTGCGCGCTCTGAAAAATTTCGGTTGCGCGTTGTCTTTCAATTCCAAATGTGCAGCATAGTCCTTAGCGCAACCAAGGCCCGGTGCAAAAATGTCTGCAAATTCTTCACAAAGACTAGAAACACTGGCGGAAGGCACAGTCTGATTCACTGATAGGACCTGATTTACTATAGACAAATTAAACAATTGAAACAAATCTAAACCGAACAAGTTCACTGCACTAGAAGAACGAAGAACGTAAAATGACACAAGTTTTGTTTGTCCCTTGTATGTGGCAAGAAGGCTGCACTGTCCTAACACAGGGATCTGTTGTCCTGAGTAACTAGTTAACTTAACATTTGCGGCACGCAACGGCGGGGCGCCCAGTTGTTTGTACGTGTCGTGATTGATCAATGAAACTGCAGCTCCGGTATCGAGCTGGAATGGAATCACTTTGCCTTCAAAGTCTAAGTCCACAAAAAGTTTATTGTCCTGCTGACGACAAGAGCGACTGTCACGTGCAATTTGAACTGATACAGGTACAGAAGCACTTGCGACTTTACGGGATTTCCGGCGATGTCGACGCACACGTTTTGTGGGACGAACCCAGTCACTGTTAGCTAAAGTGTCACTGGACGGGTGGGAATGAACTACATGAATGTCCATGGGCGAAGGTCCACGAGCCTGATTGTCCTGGGTTCGATTCCGGCGCGAAGCAAAGGGCCGGGAATTATTGTGATTGACTGATCTAAGCTTTTTCTGGCAAACACTTTGAACATGTCCGTTCTTTCGACAGTAAAAACAAATAGCTTGGCGTGACGGGCAATTTTCACGCGAATGTCTAGTTGCACACCGCGGGCATGATTTCACTGCAGTTGCTTGCTTACGCGGCGCACGTGTTTGCAATCTAGGCTGCCGCTGCGAAGACGGGCGCGAGGGCCGCTGAGCGTCCCGTGCAGCGGGCCCGGCGGGCCGGTTAATGTGACACACTGCTGGCGAAGTTTCAAATGAGTCCTGAGCAAAGTCAAGTGTGTCTTGCCTATCCAATATGTCTATCACTTGTTGAAGGGAGGGATTTACGAGTTTCAAAATCTGTTCCCGTATGCGAACATCAGAAACGTTCTGTGCTATTGCATCACGCACCATAGTATCTGAATAAGGGAGGCCACAGTCACATTCAAATGCACACTCCCTAGTAAGTCCTTGCAAAGTTGCAACCCACTCCCGATTAGTCTGACCGGCCGTACGTTTTGTACGAAAGAACGTATACCGTTTTGCAACTACATTTACCGTTTCTTTGAAATAGGCATCTAAAGCAGACAAAATTTCTTCGTAGGACAGAGTTGCTACGTCGCGTCGGGGAAACAATTTCACTATCACACGGTAGGTAGACACACCGACACAAGAAAGCAAAAACGGCTGCCGCTCGTTACCTTGAATTCTGTATGCTGCGAGGTGAAAGTGGAACTGGCGAGACCACTCTTGCCAGGTCTCGTCGGCCGCCACGTATGGCCGAAAGGGAGGTGCAACAGCGTTTTGTGGCAGCGGTAGCGAAGAAGCGGCGGCTGCCGCATCGGTTTGCAGCGCACGTTGACCCTGGACGAGCTGTCCAAGGGCTTCCAATAACGCCTGCGTCTGCTGATTCTGCAAGCGAAAAAATTCGGACAGTACATCTGGAGATTGTGGCGAAGCCATGACACAAGCAAATCAGAGCAAAGTACAATCAAGTAATGCAACGTGGGCGCGGCATCCCATCCTCGTCGCCAAATAATGTGTCTATCTCATACAGCATAGACACAATGAGGTAGCTAGGTGCACGCTAAACTAACGCAGACGGGCTTGAAGTTCTGGAACATGAGACTTATTAATGAATAAGAAGAAAAGTACGTAGAGGTTACTTAACTTTTATTCTCTTGTTGGAATACATCTCTTGAATAGTAGTAAGCTATAAGCACTGATACAAATGGCGCCTTGCTAGGTAGTAGCTATGGACTAAGCTGAAGGCTATTCTATCTGTCTCTCGGCAAATGAGAGGAAGACTTGGTAGGTCTAGTCGCAAGCAATGTCGTCCGTACAACTGGGGCGAGGTCTAGTCCGTGTCTTGTGACCTGCCATGTGGGGGCGCTAGGTTTGCGATTACACAGTGGCGACACGCGGGTCCGACATGTACTACAGGACCGCGGCCGATTTAAGTTACCACCTAGCAAGTGTGGTGTCTAGCGGTGACACCACAGAAATTACCCCAAAATTATAGCTGAGCTGAAAACAGCCATTCAGGCCATCGACAGCATCGATGTTCCGACACTTCAGCGGGTCATGCCGAAGTTCGCCATTCGTCTGCACCACATCATCGCCAATGATGGCAGGCATATGGAACAAGTCATGGCCTAAATCAGATTGCTGTACATACCGGTACCTCTAGCACGTTCTCTTGCATTGATGCATGCCTGTATTCGTCGTGGCATACTTTCCACAAGTTCATCAAGGCACTGCTGGTCCAGATTGTCCCATTCCTCAACGGGGATTCGCCGTAGGTCCCTTAGAGTGATTGGTGGGTCACGTCGTCCATAAACGGCCCTTTTCAGTCTATCCCAGACATGTTCAATAGTGTTCATGTCTGGAGAACATACTGAGTACTCTACTCGAGCGATGTCGTTATCCTGAAGGAAGTCATTCACAAGATGTGCACGATAGGTGCGTGAATTGTCGTCCAAGAAGACGAATGCCTCGCCAATATGCTGCCGATACGGTTGCACTATCGGTCGGAGGATGGCATTCACGTATCGTACAGCCGTTACGACTCCTTCCGTGACCACCAGCGGCGTACGTCAAATAATAGGCGAACCGCGGCTGTGTCGGGTACGTTAATTACAAAGGACGCTGCGTTCCCTACAGGCAATGCCTGCGATTGCTAATATATTCCTTCCTGCTACGTGCATCACAAGTAAAGACCGTTCAGGGAAAATAAGAGAGATTCGAGACGACACGAAGGCTTACAAACAACCGTTATTCCCACGCACCAATCGCGAATTGAATAGGAAATGGAGAGGCGAAGGGGGTGTATCAAATTGTTACAGCATATGGTGGCTTGCGAAGTGTAGGGGAAGATATATGCTTATTTCTTACCTATTTCCGGAAAGCTCAGCGAATTCTCGCACTATCACCATTACTATGGCAGTCTATCACCCACGTATTGAAAGGTAAATGTGTCATCAGTGAGGAGTTGGTTGAGCTATTTAGCATACTGCTAAGATGCTATGAGTGTGATCCCCTGTGATCAACAACAAAGGGTATCTCCCCATAATGCCGTCGAAATTTAAGAAAAACAATGTCGCGGAATGAAAAGATGTCATTGAAGTGGCAGCTTAATGAAGCATGAAGATACAGGTACCACACGACACACGGATAAATTAATCATGGGGTTCACCTAACTACAATATAAACTAGCGGTTACTACAAGAATTTGGTTTATTAGCTTAAAACATCAAGCAAATGAGTAACCCTCTGAATTAAATATGTCACCATTAAATAAGTGGAAAAAAAGAATTTCAATTAAGGAATATAGCCTCGGCACAGGTGGGTGGACACATGAAAGCGTAACATGGAACTATATCGCAGATGTGGCCAATGACTGTGAAATACGTACGAACACCAGTAGCATCCCCCAAGTCCATGAGGGAAGCACCTTAAAACTCTTAAACCCTGATGTAAGTTAACTAGCCGTGAGTCCCCCTCGATTCAGTGATTGCATTGCCGTCTCATTCTTGCAACTCTTACACAGTGTGAATGTGGAACACTGCGGCAGTAGCGGCAGGAAATTCTGAATCCAGCATGCTCTCTTTATTCCCCCCTGAGGTGGAGACATACCTATCTGTGATACCTCAGCAGCAAGTACCTAGTCTTCGACACCCCGGCAGCAAGTGTCATCACTTTGGTGTCTCTAGTGTGTTAGCAAGCCTAGATTTAATAACAGATGAGGTTGAGTGGATAGTACAACGCACACAGTACAGTAGCTCACTTTATTAAAATTTAAACAATCTGAAATACTTAACTTGGAAACAATCCGTGTCCACAGGAGTGTCACTGCGTATTTGTGACTGTCACTGTACACTATAAGTGTTACCAGTAAATAAAATACAGATTGATAGTCTCCTTTCAGTTTAAGTGACTTTTAAAGTTCTGTTAGGTCACCTCCAGAGCTAAGCTAATATAATGCTGTCATTGTAGGCAATGGCTATAGAGCTTGCTGAGTGGAGCTGCGCTCTCACGTAACTAAGTTTCCAGCGTATGGGAACTCTTTAGGACGTTTCTGTGTCGACACCTCTCATTTCTTGTTGCGTCTGGCACCGACTGTCTTTAGCTTGTGGTGCCACTTTAAATACCAACTGCACCCTTGGACCTCATTCTTCGGACGACATCACGATGTGTATGCAGCAAGTGTCCTTTCGCTGTACCTTCCGATACATGGCTGGTTCTGACAGTGTAGAATCCTGCCCCTCTATTGGAACAAACTTTGAGAGTTGTGACCAATAATCAGTTTCTAAATAAATTTACCAAATTCCGACTCTCGAGGTTTTTTCTTTGTTAATCATCGATGGTCTTGAATGGAGAGGAAGATATGAGATCTCTCCCATTCCATAACCGGTTTCCAAACCTGCACAATCAAAAGTCTTACACTTAGACACACATGAGGAAGCACGCCTTGTGCAGAAACAATTATTGCGAGCCAATCAGAGTCTCTGTTACTACAGTTTTAAACAAACATTTCTTTGTGGCATGACCACAGAAAAATAGCTGGTCCCACATTCTGCCATTCTGTGCGCTACATCTGGCTTCAGACGTTATCTTTCCAAAAACAATTTCTCCTAGCTTCTTGCACATAGTAGTTTTAGAGAACACAGGCAGCCTCCAAGGAGATGTGATATAGCGAATTCTTTCTCCTCTACCTGCCCAGGAGGGCTGCTTTCAGAGACGAACACGTTTATAACGCTCTGGTCCATTTAAGTTAACCTCCCTGTCCAGAGAGCTACAAAGGCTGCAGAAAATAACAGGTCCCCCTTACAGCAATAAAGGGAAAGAAGCAGAATACGTAACTAACTGAGCAATTATTGGCAGTATTGAATACTGTCTGCAGTTATTATGCAGTGTTAAAGAATCGATTATACTTACAACTAGGATGCGCATACTGCATTATCAAACATATTGCCACGAGCACATAAATCCAAATGTTGGTGTGAACACTACATAACTTTACTGTGGATGATCTTATGGGATGTGTTATGTTCTTGTCTTTCTGTAACCATCGAATTGATACACCCAACTAGTCTAAGGTGGACTGAAGGCTATGTACATTTCTTTATGTCAGTGTTTCCAGTAGTTAAATGATTTCCTAGTCTTTTGATTTCATTCTAACAGCTACACCCAACACCATCAATAATCAGTTTTGTATACTGCAGTCTTTGTGCATACTACATAGTCCAGTCACATTAATGTCACCACTGGCTGCATTCGGTGTCAATAACCAGTGCGCATTGCAGAACTAGCACTAGCAGTGGAAGCTGTATAAAGTGTGTTGTAGGGGGGGATGTGAAATTCGGATACATCTACATCTACATGATTACTCTGCAATTCACATTTAACTGCTTGGCAGAGGGTTCTTCGAACCACAATCATACTATCTGTCTACCATTCCACTCCCGAACAACGCGCGGGAAAAACGAACACCTAAACCTTTCTGTTCGAGCTCTGATTTCTCTTATTTTATTTTGATGATCACTCCTATCTAGCAGAGGTCCCAGGACGCTTCCCTGGGGAACACCTGATATCACTTCAGTTTTACTCAATGATTTGCCGTCTATTACTGCGAACTGCGACTGCAGTCATTGACACAATGTGAAAACGGAGCAATTTATCTGATGTCCAAAGGGGCTGATGATTGGTTCTTATACCAACGGTGGAGGCATTCCCGAATTGGCTATGCTTTTAAGGGTGGTAGGACGTCAAACGGGCCGACTTGTAGCAGGAGAGGCACCACAGGACATTTTAATTTCTACCGTCTATACTTTTACAAATAAATTCATAAAACTTTGTCACCATGACCAGGAAGCATTGAGGACTCACACTCATCGCAGTGGAAGTTCAAAAACGTAGCAAAATACCTTTTTTTACATGTGAAATTTTTTCACTTATTACAGGCTGCATTTGTTGCTGTAGGTACACTTTTCTTCCTAAGTAAGAGAGATTCTTCGATGAATTTTTCCTAGCAGACAACAGTAGTTACAGGTGTATGAAACTCTAGAATTTTCCAAATCTATTAAAAACTGTGGAAAAAATTGAGATAATTAACTATAAAACTTGAATTTTTTCTAAACATGAAGTTTAAAATGTAACAGTTCATTCATTTTTTCATAAATTAAATTACTTCTAGAGTTTCATACACCTGTAACTATGGTTTGTATGCTGTGCGAAAGTCATCGAAGAATCTCTCTTACTTATGAAGAAAAGTGTACCTATAGCAACAAATGCACCCAGTAGTAAGTGAAAAATTGATGAAATTTCACATGTAAAAAAAAGTGTTATGTTACGTTTCTGAGCTTCCACTGCTATGAGTATGAATCCTGAATCCTTCCTGGTCATGCTGTTAAAGTTTTATGAATTTATTTGTAAAAGTATAGACAGTGGAAATTAAAATGTCCTGTGATGCCTCTTCTGCTCCAAGTAGGCCCGTTTGACGTCCTACCCCCCTTATATTGCTTATGTGCTGCTGTGTTAAAGTATACCGTGATGGCAAAATGGCTCGATCCAAAACGAGCACCGAGGCAACTGCCGTACACCACGAGCCGTAGGTGACAATGGTGAACGACGGATGCAGAGATTTGTACGAGTGAACAGATGTGTTAACTGTCCAGCCCCAATAGACCAAGAGCCACCAACAGGGTCTCCTCAACGTTCTGCGAACGCTGCTGTGTATGTGGCTCCACGGTAGTCGCCTGGTTCATGCAGCCATGCAGCCATGCTGAATGTTGTTCCTCAGCGAACAAGGCTGGATTTGTACACTAGTACCATAACTGGACGTCCACTGAATGCCGACAGGTGGTCTTTTCAGATCAATCACGTTTTATGCTCCATCGGAGACATAGCCGTTGGCGTGTACGTCCCTACAACAGTCGTCGGAAAGACCCAGGCCGGAGGAGTCGCGTTATGATCTGGTGAACTTTTTCATGGCATTCCTGGGATGATTTCTCACTCTGAAAGGCACAGTGGATCAATACAAGCGGGCATCTGTCCCTGGGGACCATGTCCATCCTTACATGCAGTTTGTTTCTCTCGGCACGGTGGCATCTACCAGAAGGACAATGCAAAGGGTCACAAACACACAGTGTACGTGTGCAGTTCGAAGAACACTAAGATGGAGCTGCGCGGGGTAGCCGCGCGGTCTGTGGCGCCTTGTCACGATTGGCGCGGCTCCCTCCGTCGGAGGTTCGATTCCTCCCTCCGGCATGGGCGTGTGTGTTGTCCTTAGCGTAAGTTAGTTTAAGTTAGGTTAAGTAGTGCGAAAGCTTAGGGTCCCATAGTACCTTACCACAAATTTCCCACTAAGATGAGTTTACCATACTCCCCTGGTCACCAAACTCCCCGCATTAAAACTCAGTCGAGAATCTGTTGGATCACCTCGCACAGGCCATGGATCCTCAACTGACAAGGGAATGGTCCAGTAAGACATGTCGAAACCTACACTGAATTTTTTACACAGGAAGAACACAACGAAAGCAATGCACCACCAAACTTTTAGCTGCTAAGAGGCACTGCAAGGATTTTGTAAAAATGTTGAAGTTACACGCTTTTGCCGCACGAACAATAGCTTATAACAGCGGTTTGTACAGCCCTGAAAGCCTAACGCGCGACTCAGCGAAACACTGACGCAGTGCCGCGTAGCGGAATTATCCGGAGTTCACAGATACCAGTTTTAAGCACCTAAAGCCTGGTTTACAATGGAGCGAATGGAAGCGAAAATGTGCGAATTAGCATTTGCAGAAAATTCACTACCGTTCGCTTGTATATGGGTAGAATCGTTTATGCTAGAGGGAACGGAAGAGAACACGAGGTAGCGAACATTGCTTAAGAACATTGTGTTATTAGCTTTTAGTTTATGGAGCTAATATTCGGCATACAGAATACAGCTCTATCTTGTTAGAGCCACAGTGCGAAACATTTCTATTCAGCGAGGATTATTTTGAATGGCGAGGGCGCTGTTCTTAACAGAGTATGCAAAATGGCGCACGGAAGGAAGAATTCAAATGTCTCAATTTGTATGGAAGCGTGACATGCGTGGAGATTTGTGTACTTTACACGGAATTGCCTCTCCATCTCTACTTAGCACTGGTCCAAAATTTTCCTTCTATGTCGGCTGCTACTTTTCCCTGGTTTCTCGTTAGCATTGAGGGGAAATTTATAAACAGAGCACTAATTACCGACGTAGAGCATTATCTCAAGAGGTGACACAGCTAGCGTTTGCACTATGCGTGTAAGGTCTATTTTTTTTCCTAAAACAAAAATGGTTTAGTAGCAAAGCGCGCACTTCGTGATCCAAAGAGCGCGAGGTCGAATACTGTTCAGACCACAATTATTTCACTGTGATTTTTAACCGAGCATTCACTTCTCAGAGATGTTCGAGTGGCCGTGAAAGACATGTCGTTCGGAATCCACGTTAAACTGTAGGTCTCCATTTTCCGATTAGGTAACTGGGGAAGTTGCTGCAGTGCGTCCAGTTGAAAGACGTGCAACAGACGAACCGTGTACACCAGAGAGAATTCTCTTTTGCTCGTACCTGTTGGCTTGTTTGCTGCGGTGAAAATCTGGCTTCAGCTATACAAACAGCTTTTTGAATAACTTCATATCAACAGTTCAGTTCTTGAACAGGTAATTCTGATACAAGTGGCTAGCAGAGAAAATAAAATAATGGCAGTGTTTGATGCCACAGACGACTTCCATCAATGAGGACTTGCAATTTGTTGGAACGAAATGTGTCTCGCAGTACTACATTTTACAACAATTCCTGTAGGCCATTCCTTATAATAATATTTGAATGTTGCACATTTCACCAGCACTGTGAAACGTCCCCTTTGAATAATTTTACACGAGTCTGCTTAACCTGACACACTATATTTTTTTAGCGCAACGCAATCTGACTTTCAGAATTCCCTACAAAAGAATGGACCTGACTAACATTAAACTATACCTTTCACAAATCACTTACCTCACAAAAATCTTCGCTACTCAAGCTACTGCAATACAGCGAGCGCCACTACTGCCAGCTAAATAAAAGATTCAAAGTACTGAAGGCACTAACTACTGATAGGCATAGTTAGCAAATGAAAGATTTTGATAGAGAACAAACAATGTATTTACCTCAATAGTTATAATATATATAGCAGTTCATGACAAATTTCAAAACTCCGCCATCTCTCTCCCCACATCCACCACTGCTGGCGGCTCACCTCCAACTGCCTAATGCTACGCGCTGTTCACAGCCAGCTGCCTAACACTGCAATGGCGAGTATTACAACAATGCAAAGCAGCCACAGACTGCACACAGCACAGCCCGTGATTTTCATACAGAGGTGGCGTTACCAATAAAAAAACCTAAACAGCCTACTTACAACTGAAACAGGTCTTCGTTTTATCCCTGTAGCCGTCACAAAAATGCGAAGTGTCTATTGAATGACAAAAACACACATTTTTCTTGCACCAGTCACACCGGACAAAGGAAAAACTGTTGCAATCAGCCACTTCGCAGTAAACACTAGTTTTATTTAGACAGAACTGGGATGGAGTCAGAAATGGTCCCGACAGTTGTTCTGCATATTGCGCTGCATACCAGGCATACTTGATCAAATTTGTAAAGCGTGAAAAAGAAAACTGGTAATGCGCAAATGACTGGAGCTTAAGAATACTGTTCCGCTGATAAACCTGAAATGAGAGAGAGGTATCGGAAATTATGTTGTCTGATAGTTTCCTGAAAAATGCTTTCCACTGTCAAAAAAATTCTTTATCGAGAGGCTGAATCGCACTAATAGTTCCAGGCGGAATCCACAAAATCCTACAAAAAAACAGAGGCGTCGTTATGTCCAGACTATGAATCCAACAAAAGCGAAGAATTAGTTTCTGAAGCTGGTAGGAATACATTTAGAACGAAATGTTGAAAATTATTCTTTCCTATTTTTCCAGATTTTGATACGTCGATTACAAGATTTTTGCACCTAAGCCGTTCATTTTGATCCTAATTTGCCTTGCGGATCCTGAAGACAGACATACAGGTGCGGAAACAGTAAACCTCTCATACTTATCACTGGCATTATCGCTTACGAATGTGTCATTGCATTCAGTGATTGGGCAACCGACTCCGTCTTTTATTCACCCCGAAATGATAAAGTGCGCTGTACGCGCAGTTATTTCACGAAAACTGACTGATCGGCGTTATAAACAGCATTTGCGGGGAAAACAGCAAGTTTCCTCTTTACGTCAGCCACGAATTTCTCTGTAGCATTGTCTATAAGTGGCAGCTGCTCTACACGTTTACGTGACGTAAACTTGGTAATTTTGCGACTTCGTGTTCTGTATGATTTCTTGAACCTGCCTACCCAGGTCGACGAAGCCTGGAAATTAGCAATGTTCACGTCAGATGCAATTCGGAGGGCCCAATCTCGTAGATCTCTGTCGGTAACGGTGCATAGCCTCTCACGAGCAGTTCTAACTCTTTCGAACAGTTTTTCATTCGGATGGTCCGGGTTTCCGTTTGGCGCATATTTCTTACTTCATGTAATTCATTCTTCCATGTGTACAGTTCACGCTCCGATTTTACGAAACGAAAATACCTTCGACACTGCGTAACTTCAAGCGTTTTTTCCTTCCTTCGTTTAACCAATACTTCACTGCCTTTTCTTTTTCGCTGAAAGCTGCTGCCGTATGTGTTTTTTTTTTGTTTTTTTTTTTAAGGCTTGGAAGGTATTCTTCTTCAGAACTGTTACTGGCACAACTGACGTCGCCCGAACCACAACTTACCGAGCGAGGTGGCGCAGTGGTTAGCACACTGGACTCGCATTCGGGAGGACGACGGTTCCATCCCGTCTCCGGCCATCCTGATTTAGGTTTTCCGTGATTTCCCTAAATCGCTTCAGGCAAATGCCGGGATGGTTCCTTTGAAAGGGCACGGCCGATTTCCTTCCCCATCCTTCCCTCACTCGAGTTTGCGCTCCGTCTCTAATGACCTCTTTGTCGACGGGACGTTAAACACTAATCTCCTCCTCCTCCTCCGAACCACAATTCGTGGAATCTTCACAGTTATTTCCTATTTCTTCTAACGTATGCGCCATTTCAAACGAAATATCGACGTCATGCGCATGAATGCCAAGGAAATAAACTAACAAATGACACATATGTACGTCCTCAGGAGAAGTAGGTGATTTCGCCTGGAAACCACGTTCGTCATATTTCATCATTGCTAAATTGGGAACGTTAATTGGATTCCACGTTACTGTGAAACTAGAAGGAAAAAAGGTACTATTAACAGGCATGCCTTACGAAAGCACAATAAATATTAATTCAGCTTTGTCTGTATTGTCAGTACTTACCAACAGTGCAAAAAGCAACTGATAATTTGTAATAGATGTTACTTGAGTGGCTAATTCGAGAGAATAGTAACTGTGTACTGTAGCGTCAGAGAAACTATCAACAAACGGTAACCTGCAACGTCCTTTACAAATTACGATCAGACTGTGTCGTGTTTACTGCTTACAAATGTACCGGCGACCTCGGTTGTGTGTGTCCCTAGTTGTGCATGAACAGCTGCTACAGCGCCCGCAGGGGTGTACATTTCTACCGTCGCCCGCGCGCTACGAATTTGGCAATTTTCAGCTATTTTTTTTTTAATACTTGCAGTGCCTCTTACCAACTAAAATTTTGACAGTGCATTTCTTTCGTTGCTTTCTTCCTGTGTAAAAAATTTCAGGGTATGATACGGCATGTCTTATTGGACCAGTCCCTTGTGAGAAACCTAGTGTAGCTGTCCATGACACTGGAGTCGGCGTGGCTCTACACCCCTGCACTTTGCGTAACCTCATTGGCCGCTCGTGCACGCCTCACAGAAGCCCGCCCTGGTTCAGGTTTTTCACAAAAAAATGGTTCAAATGGCTATGAGCACTATGGGACTTAACATCTATGGTCATCAGTCCCCTAGAACTTAGAACTACTTAAACCTAACTAACCTAAGGACATCACACAACACCCAGCCATCACGAGGCAGAGAAAATCCCTGACCCCGCCGGGAATCGAACCCGGGAACCCAAGCGTGGGAAGCGAGAACGGTACCGCACGACCACGAGATGCGGGCTCAGGTTTTTCACAGGTGGTCACATTAATGTGACGTTACAGTGTGCTTTTCCTCTCTAGTGCTTGTTCCTGAAGACGGTGGCAGGGTGGTAGATATCCCACTAGCCAAGCACTTCTTGAGGTAAGGGTCCTCCACAGACTTCTTTCTTCACCTGTTCTAATTAATACACATACTTCTTCTGTTCATACTTCATACGCATATTTAATTTTTAAATTTGGCTCAACGCCTCCAAATGTAAAATTATTTCCGTTTCTTCTTCTCCAGATTTGAAACGATCCAAGTGTCACAGCTTTGCGTTGCTGTGTTCCAGAAATACTCTTTCTAGAACATTTTTCCAACTTTATGCATTAATAAAAGCTTCAAGTAGAGTTTTGTGGAAGAAAGATTTCTCCACAGGTGCCAATTCACATCTGAAATCTCCCTTGCTTTGACTGCCCTGTGTGACCTATCTTTCACTAGCCAGTCACTTCTTGACGTAAGGGTCCTCCATAGACTTCTTTCTTAACCTGTTCTAGTTAATACACTTACTTATTCTGTTGATACTTCATCCGCAACTTCCCTGGTAACCAAGTCGTCACTCCTCTTTCTACTTCTTTTAGCCGGCCGCGGTGGCCGAGCGGTTCTAGGTGCTTCAATCCGGAACCGCGCGACTGCTACGGTCACAGGTTCGAATCTTGCCTCGCGCATGGATGTGTGTGATGTCCTTAGGTTAGTTATATTTAAGTAGTTCTAAGTTCTAGGCGACTGATGACCTCAGATCTTAAGTCCCATAGTGCTCAGAGCCATTTGAACCATTTGAACTTCTTTTCATCACATTCGTTGTGCATATTTTTAGCCGTATTTTCTGTTAAGTGTTCTGTCCAGGCCCATCAAGCCCTATCAGTATTATTCCGGCTTTGCTTAGTGTATTCTTCTCTGAAAATGCCTTCAGATGTTTTTGGCTGTCCTGGCGCTTCATGTCTCCTTATCACTATTGTGTCATATTCCTTATTCGGTCAATAAAACCGGTAACATTACTTCTGAAGGTGGGGGAAGACCTTCGGTCAAAAATCCGTTTTGTTTCTTAACAGTTATTAATGATCAACGAAATGTGACTCAAGAAGTCAAAAGAAGTCCCTGCATTAATGACTCATAATGTGTACCAGCGGGAAAATGCTCAAACCGAAGCCCAAATAGGCGAATATGCTCCTGTTTAAAAGGCAGGCTGGTCTCATTCTACCTACCTCGCACCGTTGACAATTTTCCCATAAAATTTGGCATGTTGAACATTATTGGCCTTTTTTTTAATATTCAACTCGTATCTCACTCCAACTAGCTCCACTAACTGTGACTCGCTGTAAATCGTTCGCATCCATCCACTCCCACTTGCCAGTTGTCACTCACTTATTCATCCCAACTCACTGTCATTATCTCTTTGTGTCTCTCTGTCTCACGTCTCATAGCCATAGTCTCCTTCTACTATTACATCCTCTCCCTGTCTCCCTCTTGCTCTCTCTTCTTGTTGCGATCTCATTCATTGCTTCCCAGTGCCGCTATCTTTTCTCACTCTCACTGTCTCTCTTTCCCTCGTTGTTATTGTCACAGACTCCAAATCTCATTATCATTTCCACTTTCTCCTCATCTTTATTCCTCTTCCAATGGCACTGTCTCCTTCACTTTTTTCCTGGCATTTTTCCGTCACTGTTAGCTATATTCCATTACCACTGTGTCCCTCTCTTTCTCAAACTGCCATTCTCCCTTCGCTCTTTCTATACTACAACCACTGTCTTCTACCTTCCAGTATTTATTACTTTTCCGTCTCTTTCGTACTGCCACTGTCTCTTCTCTCTCTCAGGAAAAAATTGCGTGAATATGTTCTGTGGTGAAATATTCTGGAAAATTTTTAAAGGTGCTGGGCAACGTAGGTGAGGGAGCTGGTATCCTACTTTTCAGTCAAAGTCTTTCAAATAGAAGCATTTCGCCTGTTTTGTGCTCCGCTGGTTCCCTTCTTGTCATTCTTATGAAAGAACTTAATGGCTCAATAAACTTTTGATAGTTTACTTGTGTGAAACAGAACTCACTCAAAACTAATTTTACAGCTCAGACCGGATTTTACGCCATTCATATGAAAGAACTTTATGGCTCCATAAACTTTTGATAGTTTACTTGTGTGAAACTGAAATCACGCAAAACTAATTTTACAACTCAGACCTGACTTACGGGTGTAAAAATTTTGTGTGCGCTACAAAACTGGCTTCCCGGAACGCTTCTGATAATAATGTACGCACTTTATTGCATCTTTCTACGTGCTACGTCACTTTATAAACTACACTTTCTCCTCACACCAGATTTGACGTGCGTGTTTTACGTGCACAAGTAGAGTAGCTAATTTTGAAGCTCTGTAACTCGGAAACGGAAAAAAAATATCAAGAAAAATCTTCAAGGTTTAGCCCCCCTTAGCGGGGCAGGGTTCGATTCCTGGCCGCCAACTAAAAAGACTTGCAACTCGGCGGCCGAACTTCCCCTGGTGAGGCTCCTGGCCATCATTGCCGGAAGATCATTTCATTTCATTTCAGTCCATTTCGGTCTTCAAGGTTGTTTGAAATCGAAACCTTAGGAAAATGTTGTAAAAATTACAGCCACTTGCTTTGCATGTAATCCACGGTCTGCAGTCATGGACTGTGCGGCTGGCCCCGGCGGAGATTCGAGTCCTCCCTCGGGCATGGGTGTGTGTGTTTGTCCTTAGGATAATTTAGGGGCCGGCCGAAGTGGCCGTGCGGTTAAAGGCGCTGCAGTCTGGAACCGCAAGACCGCTACGGTCGCAGGTTCGAATCCTGCCTCGGGCATGGATGTTTGTGATGTCCGTAGGTTAGTTAGGTTTAACTAGTTCTAAGTTCTAGGGGACTAATGACCACAGAAGTTGAGTCCCTTAGTGCTCAGAGCCATTTTTGATAATTTAGGTTAAGTAGTGTGTAAGGTTAGGGACTGATGACCTTGGCAGTTAAGTCCCATAAGATTTCACACACATTTGATCTTTTTTTTTTAATCCACGGCTCGGTTTTGGTACCTAAAAATCACGTTTTTGGGGTGTTTCTCATTCAGGGGTAATGTATTTTGAAAACGAGAAGATTGAACATAAATGCCTAGATAATATATCTTTAAAATCTGAGCAATTTGCTGCGGTTAGTTATTATGATATCCGCTGCTGACGGCGAAAATATGGTGAAAAACGCTTAATTCTGGTTTTCTCAGGAACAGCCCATGAACTAAACGGGGCCTCCATAGGCTCCTTAAGGCAGACCGTAGACCACATCTAATCAAAAACAAAATCAACCGATTTGCTCAGTTTGCCTATGCTGGGGGAGGTCTTTAGTATTCTAAAATTGATCTTATACTGTAAGGCAGCTAAACAGTAAGACAATCCTTTTGTTAGTTCGTCGAATGGTCCCTTGGCCAAGGACTATCCAACACACGAAACTCTACCTATCACCAGTGGGACCCGAGGTATTGACGTATGAGCCATGGAAAAATCGCGTTTTTACGCATCTGCATCATGCTCCGCAAGCTACTTAGAGATGCATGGCGGAGGGTACTTGCGGTAGCATTGTGTGATCCCACCTGCCCCGTTCCACTCGCAAATGGCGCGTGGGAAGAACGATTGTCGGCAAGTCTCTGTATTAGCTCTAACTTCTCGAATTTCCTCGTCGTGGTCATTTTGCATGTGGGAGAGAAGTACGAGGGCTATCCACAAAGTACATTACGTTTTGGAATTAAAAATAAATAAAGTATCGGAATTTTTTTTATTATATACAGATGAAAGCCACACTTAAATACTACTTGTCTACATAGTTGCTATTTAAATTAAGGCACTTATCGTAGCGATGGACGAGCTTGGAAATTCCTTCGTCGTAAAATTCGGCCGCCTGCGCCTTCAACCACGTGGTTACCTCTTCTTGAAGCTGTGCGTCGTCATCAAAACGCTGCATAGCTAACCACTTCTTTATTGCTGGGAATAAGTGGAAGTCGCTCGGTGCCAGGTCGGGACTGTACGGCAGATGAGGAAACAACTCAACTTAAAAGGTTCGAGAACTTCACGAGTGGCATTTGCCGTGTGGGCCCGGGCGTTGTCGTGAATCAGCAAGATCTTTGAGCCCAACATTCCCCTACGCTTGTTTTGTATTGCTCTTCTGATCTTGTGCAGAGTTTGGCAATACCTTTGAGAGTTTATTGTAGTGCCTCTTTCCAGGAAATCCACAAAAATCACACCTTTTCTGTCCCAAAAGACAGTCGCCATCACCTTCCTTGCCGACATTGTCTGCATGCATTTCTTGGGTTTTTGGGGGGAATTTGTGTGCCCCCACTGCATTGACTGCAATTTTGTCTCGCAGTTCACATGCTTAAACTATGTTTCGTCACCAGCAACGCTGCGATCGAGTAATGAGTCGCCATCTTTCTCGTAAGCGTCCAAAAACGTTAACGCTGCAGCCATTCGCTGATTTTTTTGAATCTCTGTCAAGATTTTTGGTATCCATCTTGCACAAAACGTATGGTAACCAAGCTTTTCGGTAATGATTTGGTGCAACAAACTTCGTGAAATTTGTGGAATACTCATAGAGAGTTCCGTTATTGTGAAATTACGGTTTTCACGGACCGCGGCATCGACTTTTTCGACAAGTTCGGCAGTCACTATGCTGGGTCTTCCACTTCGCTCTTCGTCGTGAACGTTAGTTCGGCCATTTTTAAATTTTACGACCCATTGACGCACTCCACCTTCAGTGATTATGTTGTCCCCATGCACTTCACAAAGCTGCCGATAGATTTCTATCGGTGTACAGTTTTTTGCAGTCAGAAACCATATTACAGCACGCACTTCACACTTCGCGGCATTTTCAATTAACGCTGACATTTCAAACTGTCACAGTAACTCAACGGAGTACAGCACGAACCTCTCACTAGCACGGCAGGATGCCGACTGAGCGGCGGAATGCCATGACACCAAGATGGCCACGCTAGCCCCACCCCTAACAGACACAAACGAAAACGTAATGTACTTTGTGGATAGCCCTCGTAGTATATTGTCCTACTCCTCTCGGAAACAGTTTTCTCGAAATATCGGTAGCGAACCCCCTCCTGTTGTAAGGTCTGCCACTGGAGTCTGTTGAGCATCTCTGTGACGCACGATGTAGTGTGCGACGTTTCATAAGATATTCGCAGTACATACTGTCGCATGAGCACCGATTCACTCGGAATGTCGCCTGTAATGGAAGATACCATCAATATTGCTGGCAGAAGAGTCCTGATTAGACTCCATTCAGATTTCAAGAAGGATATTGCGAAGGAGGAGAGAACACGAGAAAACGAATAACCACAGAAAGGGTAATATTCTAAGAGTCAGAGTATTGTAAGGAACCTAGGAGAAGATTCCAGACTGGTTGTAATGCATACTATATCTTCGGCAACCGTAATTTTCTCTATTTATTTCATTTAATTATTTACTCAATCTGATCTAACTAGAGTCATCTGGTCCTCTCTTACGTCTAACGAGGGATTCACACAAGAATATCTTTTACATCACAGTTATCTAAGAAATGACAACTTCTGTGGAAAGAGAATTTAAGGAGACTGCATCAGCTAAGAATACACGGAAATGAGGAAGATCTGTTTGGTTCAAATGGCTCTGAGCACTATGGGACTTAACTTCTGAGGTCACCAGTCCCCTAGAACTTAGAACCACTTAAACCTAACTAACCTAAGGACATCACACACATCGATGCCAGAGGCAGGATTCGAACCTGCGACCGTAGCGGTCGCGTGGTTCCAGACTGTAGCGCCTAGAACCGCTCGGCCGCGTCGGCCGGCGAAGATCTTTTCGGAAGGAAGGATGTACAAGGGCAACGAGTGAGTACAGAGACAACGGTAATAATTTCTGGTGCCCCAGTAGATATGTCTTCTGTTCCATGGAGATGTTATTCAGTTCTCTAATATAATGCGGGAGGTTGCTCCAGAGACGGGTTCCTGCTACTGAGAAGGACTCAGAGAAAGTGGCTGAACGATGGAGTAGGACAGAAAGGATCTGTCTCTGGTGGAAACAGGTGTTTCTGTCACGTTTTTCTTACGAGAGGGTTAAGGTCGAGGAGAGATATGGGGTACAGTGTATGTTAATCAGACAGTAGAGAAGACAGAGGACATGGGAATCACCGTGCCTGGCAACGCGCAGCCAAGACAGCTGTGCATATGGTGGTGAAATACAGGGTGCGTCAAAAAATTTATACACACTTTGTAGCGTCATAGAAAATTTATTTCCCGTTCTAAAATGTTAAATTCCTGGAAATGGAAAGCTTAAAGTCCAATTGGAAAAACAAATGTACTTTGCAAATGTGATTAATGTTCAAACTGGTGGCCTTCACCATCAATACATTTCTGAGTACGACTCACCACTGATTCCGTACATCGTACCAAAGTGTCCAATGAGATTTCTGCGCACACCGCCTGAATCTCATTCAAGGTGTGTCCAGGTTACGTGGTTTACGTTTGTACACCTCATCTTTTACTGTGCCCCATAAGAAGAAATACAGCGGCGTGAGGTCTGGAGAGTGTGCAGGAAACTCGACTGGTCCCCTGCGTCCTATCCACTAGCCTGGCACATTGTGATCCAGGTATGCTCGTACGTCCCTATGATAGTGCGGCGGGGCGCCATCTTGTTGGAAATAAAACTCATCATTATCGTATAATGCACGAATGGCAGGGAATATGGAGTCGGCAAGCATTGTTAGGTACGTTTCTGCAGTAACAGTACCTTCAAAGCGGAAAGGCCCAATGAGTCCCCTTGCAGACAAACCACACCACACATTTACACCAGGCAAATTCACAGCCTTTTGAACTGTAATGTGAGGATTATCTTCAGCCCAGTACACACAATTGTGATTATGGACAGTTCCATTGAGTTTGAATTGGGCTTCATCCGACCAAATTATGCTACCCATAAATCCCGGTTCACGTCTCACCATCTCCTGAACCCATTCACAAAATTCTAACCTTCGATCTGGATCGTCGTCACTTAGCTGTTTCACCAGCCTTGGAATGTACACACGAAACTTGCCTTTCTTCAGAATGCGTAGCACACTACTAGCACTTACATTACTCTCACGTGCCGCTTGCCTTGAGGATTTTTGAGGCGAACGCTGAAACAGTTCCAAGATCGCAGTTGTGGAATCATCACTTGTAGCTGTACCAGGTCGCACTGATCGACCTTTATGCACCACGCACACTGTTACATAAATTTCGAATTTGTCTCGTAGACGTGTAATTGTTAACCTTGAAGGTGGTTCTGTACCATACTTACTTCTAGACTGTCTTCGAACCGCAGCTACATTCTCAAACTTCTAGTACCACTTAATTATCTGCTTCCGCGCTTCAAAGCTCAAACGCCCGTCCGCCTTGTTGCAGTTACTTCCTTGCCACTGCTGCCACCTGTTGAAGAAACATAACATTACTTTCTCACAGATATTTAACCTTGTAGAACTGGAAACAAATTGTCTATGACAGTTCAACGTGTGTATACATTTTTTAACGCACCCTGTATGATCGAAGAGTCGAACATTATAGATATAACGAACATACACCTTCATAACCAGTTCCAGGAGCCCTGAGCGCCTTGCAAGATGGCATCGCTGCAATCAATAACTGGAAGAGTAAATATTTGTACAGGTTGCTTATTCAGGTCAAAAGTGAAGAGCTTTTTATAAAGAATGCTCGAAATTCCCGTGACAGACATAGAACTTCCAGGGAGAAGCGAGTGCATAATATTTTGTATAGGAGTCCATGCCCGGAAATGTACAGTTTCCGTAATACAACCGTTTGTAAACGTGGTTTCTAGGTAACTATGCAACGTGGTAGTAATGGTAGGGGCAGTTACGTCGGACCGGCTGATATCATTTCACGTCTGTCCTACGTCTAAAATGTTCAAATGTGTGTGAATTCCTAAGGGACCAAACTGCTGAGGTCATCTGTCCCTAGACTTACAGACTTATTGAACTAACTTATGCTACGCTCAACACACACAAAACACACACACCCATGCCCGAGGGAGGACTCGCAATCCGTGACAGGGCGCCTCGAACCGCGCGGCCACTCCGTGCGGCTGTCCTGCCTCTCTGACCTGGTTCGAGCCTCATTCACGTGTCTCTTAATGTTAGAGCGACATGGTGGAGTACACGTTTGCATAATTCACTGACGTGATCCTTCTGAATGGCAAAGCTCACGGTAATGGAAGAGCTACTCGTCGCCTTTATCAAGATAGTTCGCGACAACGTTCCACTCCATTGCATAGCCTTTCCGCCACAATTTCGCAAAGGCATCGAGAAAGGGTACCTCCACCGACAGCAGGTGTGACTGTGCTGCTCCAAGGAGACACCGCACTCTCGAACTGGAAGAGGCCGTACTGCATCAGGTTGAAGAGAACCCGTCAGCGAGTACACGGGTAATTTGTTTTCCTACTAATGACTGGAATTGTGACAAAAGTGCTGTATTGGGTCACGCATAATGGATTACTTGTAGAAGTGGTTGTGTTACCAACCTGTTTTCGTATCGTTGTAGCACGGATCTACTCACTCCCCTTTAGAAGTCCTAGAACTTTGTAAAGGGAATTTTGGAACAGCCAGTACTTTTGTAGTGCGTGGAGAGATTACAGTTACGAGCTCAGTCAAAGTTACATATTCATCTATTACGAAGATCACTCCAAAAGAAATGCACACTTTTTTTAAAAAAAATCCATCTTTTATTCTACATGTTTGAAAGTTTTACAGTATGTAGATACATCCTTTAGGAAGAATATTTTTATTTCTCCACATAATTTCCATCCCTCTCAACTGCCTTACGCCATCTTGGAACCAGCGCTTCTATACCCGCACGGTAAAATTCTGGACCAACCTGTTGGAGCCACTGTTTGGCAGTGTGCACAAGGGAGTCATCATCTTCAAACCTTGTTTCAGGAAGAGAGTCTTTCAGTTTCCCAAAGAGATGATAGTCACATGGAGCCAGGGCAGGACTGTAAGGCGGGTGTTTCAGTGTTGTCCATCCGACTTTTGCGATCGCTTCCATGGTTTTTTGACTGACATGTGGCCAAGACTTTCAGTATTCTGCAAACACTTCCTTCCCCTATCCCAAAGTAGCGTGACAATTCGGTCACTGTGATGCGTCTGTCAGCAGTCACCAATTCGTTAACTCTCTGCACATTGCCTTGAGGGAGGGTGTGCAGTACGAGGCCTGCCGCTGCGCTGCGAGGACAATCATCAATATTACCGTGCCCACTTTCGTCACGTAACCTGCTTGCCCACCGACTAACTGTACTGCAATCGACAGCAGTATCTCCATACACCTTTTTCAACCTCTTGTGGATGTTTCCCACAGTCTCGTTTTCACAGCACAGGAATTCTATGACAGCACGTTGCTTCTGACGAACGTCAAGTGTAGCAGCCATCTTGAAGAGATGCTGTGACGGCGCTACTCACGGGAACAGGTTGAACTAAGTTTGAAAACAAGCGGGAAGGATGTATCTACACACTGCAAAACTTTCACACGTACAGAATGAAAAATGTATTTTTACAAAAATAGTGTGCATTTCTTTTGGAGTAACACTCGTATTACTGTTAGACTCTTTGCCGAAGAAGAGAAGTTGATATTAGTGCCATTTAGGCTTAAAGATGGTGGGCATTCCCGATACTTCGGGCTAATGAGCCCAGAATGACCAACCAATAGGGCTCGGGTTTCGGATGCACTGAGCTTTAATGCTACATCCTGGGCCCATATTGACAGTGCACACAAGACGGTACTGAGATTATGGATGGCTGTGTTCAGGTTTATTGGTTTTGCGCTTAGATGCAACTGGAGGTCATCAGAGTACATGCGGCATTTGCAGTAGGACAAAACTGATGACACATCATTTGCATACAATTAAAAGAATATAGGATCTAATATCGAACCATGACGGAACGCTTGATACTGCCTGCCTCCACTGAGACTTTATTGTGCCGGATACGACGCATTGTTGGAGAGACGTCAGGTATGAGCTAGTATGCACTTGACGAGAATTTCAGGCTGTTAAACTATCGAAGTCGATAGTGTCAAAGGCTTTGCTTAAGTCTTAAAACAGTTTCAATACGCCTAAGTTGTTGTTATGAAGTGTACGTCACTTACAACAATAACAGTTTCAATATTCTTATCAGGCCTTCAGTTCTTATACTAAAGCACTCAGTTTGGGAGTCTCTTCCGACTTTGTATTCGTTGGTCCCTTAAGATTTGAAACGCCCTGTGTATGTTAAATTCATGACACGCCGGTTCACCTCTGTAGTCCGATCCACCAACTATGACGCTTCGCGCAATTCAAGGCACGGAGGGGGAATGCATCGTTGACGATTCCAAGCGACAGTTGCGAAATGCGCATGCTCGTGCTTTCCGCTTTAAGAAAGCGTCGATCCTGCAAGTTATGTCTCTCGGATGCTGATGCAGAATTTATTAATTACCAGCTTAACCAGCGACGACCACTCGCAACAAATGGAATCGGAATTCACTAATACGATCACGTTTAATGCTAGCATTAGCTACCTCATTCACTGCAGACCGCATACAACATATTGAACGCTCATTGGCTCTCGGAGCATACGTGACGTAGGTGCGCAGAACTAGCCTAAACTCTACATCTACATCAACATACATACTCTGCAATCCACTATACGGTGCGTGGCGGAGGGTACCTCGTACCACAACTAGCATCTTCTCTCCTTGTTCCACTCCCAAAGAGAACGAGGGGAAAAATGACTGCCTATATGCCCCTGTACGAGCCCTAATCTTATCTTTGTGGTCTTTCCGAGAAATGTAAGTTGGCGGCAGTAAACCTGTACTGCAGTCAGCCTCAAATGCTGGTTCTCTAAATTTCCTCAGTAGCGATTCACGAAAAGAACGCCTCCTTTCCTCCAGAGACTCCCACCCGAGTTCCTGAAGCATTTGCGTAACACTCGCGTGATGATGAAGCCTACCAGTAACAAATCTAGCAGCCCGCCTGTGAATTGCGTCTATGTCCTCCCTCAATCCGACCAGATAGGGATCCCAAACGCTAAAGCAGTACTCAAGAACAGGTCGTATTAGTGTTTTATAAGCGGTCTCCATTACAGATGAACCACATCTTCCCAAAATTCTACCAATGAACCGAAGACGACTATCCGCCTCCCCCACAACTGCCATTACATGCTTGTCCCACTTCATATCGCTCTGCAATGTTAGGCCCAAATATTTAATCGACGTGACTGTGCCAAGCGCTACACTACTAATGGAGTATTCGGACATTACAGGATTCTTTTTCCTATTCATCTGCATTAATTTACATTTATCTATATTTAGAGTTAGCTGCCATTCTTTACACCAATCAGAAATCCTGACCAAGTCATCTTGTATCCTCCTACAGTCACTTAACGACGACACCTTCCCGTACACCACAGCATCATAAGCAAACAGCTGCACATTGCTATCCACCGTATCCAAAAGATCATTTATGTAGTCTGAGGTGTGTGGGGTTGATCTGTGATTCTGTTATTCTGCGCAACGGATTAATCTGAGATGTACCCTTTACCCTGTGGCTCCTGAAAGATGCTATTTCCACCCCCACACTACTACAGAAGTCAGACAGACGCTCCTAACGTTCTAAAGAGAAATGCCTGAAAAACTTTCAGCAATAAATATCTTCTGGAGTCGTCCGCTGTAAGGAAATGACACAAAAATTCACGACATTTCTTACGTAACTAGTGGGATACTTGGGTACTGGAGTAGTGCTAGTTAGTGTAAGAAAAACATGAAACTAACGAAAGTTATTATTTATTTTGCAAAAATTCTGAGAAATCACAATGACACTTTTAGTTATGAATTGGACAAGTTATATCCTGGTTCTTTTCGGAATGTAAAGTTGCCTTTCAAGGATAGGATTCGCTAATGAAATTTCTATTCAAAGTTTAAGATTGACTTGGCAAAATGGCTGAGAGGCGCGCCTACTCAACGTGAACAATTATCCTTTAGAATGTTGGTAGGTACGGTCGAGGCTGTCGGATGTGAAATGCAGTGAAGTGGACTGTTGTGTAGGAAATATGGGGCTCGCAATAGCTCTAGCGCACAATACCATAAGCTGCAATGACTGCTGTCTGCGCCGCTCGCTGCTGACAAATAAGATAACTCTCGTTCTATCTGGATTGACCTTCACCAATCAAACTCTCCCTAGGCCTTGATGAAGTCAAGGATTCCTGTTCGCCCCTAGTCTAACTATTGGCGTGGTACACCGGTCAGATAACCAGTCCACCGCAATGCCACTCAAAAATTCGCTCACAGGCGTTTAACTATAACTCTGTCCGTTCACACCGCACAATAAGTGTGGCGGCCAACACAGTGAACAATGCTTAATCGCAAGAACTCAATATAGATTCGCACTTCGATTCGCTCTCGACAGAGGTGCTCTCCCAGCGAAGTACTGAGGAGAGACTTGTTCCTCGCTCTTTGAGTACATGTACGAGCGCGCACGCTCTCGTTACGTGTCCTCGCTCCAAGATAGGCAACAGAACAGCCCCTATCCACGCCAGACGTGAAGGGGTATATCTTTCGGTCTCTTCCATTACTCCTTCAGCTCAAGGCGTCAGAAATATCGACTGACAATCAGGATTGCTCTTCTAAAACGGGAGAATGACGTTTCGTTTAAGGCGACCAATCCGGAAATCTGTAGCATCGGCGTTTGGCGTTTGCTGTCTCCCTGTGAAAATCTCTGAAACTGCGTGCTATGTATAAAGAATGCGTAGGCTGGCCACTCCCACACAATGTAGCGGAATTTGCTTTTAAGCCGAACACGGGGTCGTTCCCCCCTTTCCACTCAGGCCCACGCTGTCCGCTACGGGCGGTCACAGTCACCGGCCGACATGGGCTCGGTCGTCCTCTGAAGGTCCTGGCGTCCCATTGTGCGGCCTCTCTCCCGAACTAAAAGCCTCTGTGTCCGTAGTGTCTGGAATGTATGTGTGCATGCCAGCCTCGAGTATTTCAACCACGATGTGCTCACTTGTCAATTGCATATCCTTTACGTGAATTCATACAACATTGACTTTATCGAGTTTGGGTTCGAATGAAGCGTCTTGATGTGCGGAATATGATTGTGAGAGCGGAATATGTAAGCAATGAAGGTCAGGAGACCACGACGTCTTACAGTAGATAGAAAACAACAGCGGACCTACCACACTTCCCTGGGGCACTCCAGATGATACCCTCACCACTCGACCCCATCGCTCGTGACACCGACTATAGTTTCGCATTTTTAGAACCACCGGATAATCTGGAGACGCGTGTTCTCCGCGAAGTGCCGTTAGCAGGGAGCGGTCGGGTCTTTTGGCTTCTGGCATCCCAGTGGGTGGTCAGTCCGCTACAGCGAGCCGCGTATCCGGCCAGGGCGAAGCGCAGCTGGAATAGCAATTGGGCGGGCGCTGGCGTAGTCCGGCGCGACGCGGCCCGCAACATTGAAAGACAACAACAGCAGAGCGCGGCGCGGCGAGACAAGCGGCCATCCGCGTCCGCATTGTCTCCCCTGTGGCCGACTTCCAGCAGCTGCCGGCGCCCGCCGCCCGTCCGGAATACAGAGCAGGCCGGCGCGGCCGAGATGTTACCTCACTGCGCGCCTTACTCGGCGCCGAGTCCTAGGCGGCTGCAATCAACACACGCCGCGGTCTACCTAATCAGTCACGCTTTCTCTTCTTCGTCAGCGACGCGTCCGAAACAGACGTAGGTTCGTTCCTACACAGCGGTGAACACATCGTTGTCGTACAGCTAGGAATCCCTCCTATTGCAGTGGCTTCGCGTCGGATCTACATTATCGCTCTTCAGTTAACAGAAGATGGGAAGAGCATTCATAGAACCCCTTTCAGATTGTCTTTCTACGGTTTCATTCTCGAATAGCACGCGCGAAAAATCTACATCTACATCTACATGAATACTCTGCAAATCACATGTAAGGGCCTGGCAGACGGTTCATAGAACCACCTTCACAATTCTGTATTATTCCAATCTCGTATAGCGCGCGGAAAGAATGAACACCTATATCTTTCCGTACGAGCTCTGATTTCTCTTTTTTTATCGTGGTGATCGTTCCTCCCTATGTAGGTCGATGTCAACAAAATATTTTCGCATTCGGAGGAGAAAGTTGGTGATTGGAATTTCGTGAGAAGATTCCGTAGCAACGAAAAACGCCTTTCTTTTAATGATTTCCAGCCCAAATCCTGTATCATTTCTGTTACACTCTCTTCCATATTTCGCGATAATACAAAACGAGCTGCCTTTCTTTGAACTTTTTCGATGTACTCCGTCAGTCCTATCTGGTAAGGATCCCACACCGCGCAGCAGTATTCTAAAAGAGGACGGACAAGCGCAGTGTAGGCAGTCTCCTTAGTAGATTTCTGTGTCCCGCCAGTAAAACGCAGTCTTTGGTTTGCCTTCGCCACAAAATTTTCTACGTGTTCCTTCCAATTTAAGTTCTCCGTAATTATAATTCCTAGGTATGTAGTTGAATTAACTGTCTATATATATCTGACTGATATATCGTGTAACTGAAGTTTAACGGATTCCTTTTAGCACTCTTGTGGATGACTTCACACTTTATCTTATTTACGGTCAACTGCCAATTTTCGCACCATTCACATATCTTTTCAAAATTGTTTTGCAGTTTGTTTTGATCTTCTGATGACTTTATTAGCCGATAAACGACGGCGTCATCTGCAAACAACCTAAGACGGCTGATCAGATTGTCTCGCAAACCGTTTATATAGATAAGGGACAGCAAGGGGCCTATGACACTACCTATGGGAACGCCAGAAATCACTTCTCTTTTACTCGAGTGAATGAACGCCTAAATATCTCCTTGCGAACTCTGATTTCTCATATTTTATGACATTGGTCATTCTCCATCCGCACCCCCATGTAAGTCTCAACCAAAAAAGTATTTCGACTTCCGGAGGAGAAAGTTCGAGACTGAAATTTCGTGAAAAGATCTCGCCGCAACGCAAAAGCCTTTATTCTAATAACTGCCTCCTCAGCTGACCAATCTGCGACAGTCCCTCCCCTATTTCACGATAATACAAAACGACCTGCCCTTCTTTAAACTTTTACCATGTCCTCCGTCAGTCCTATCTGCTAAGGGTCACGTACCGTACACCAATACTCAGAGGACAGACAACGTAGTGTATGCTCTCTGTTAATACAGTAGATTTCTTGCACCTTCTAATTGTTCTGCCAGTTAAATGAAGTCTTTGGTTCGCCAACCCAACAACAATTCTAAGCAACAGTTCCAACATGAGTTGTTCTTAATTGTAATTCCTATGTATTTCCTTCAGTCGACGACCTTCAGATTCGTGCGATTTATCGAGTAACCGAAATTTAACGCATTTTTTTTAGTACTCTAATGGACGACGTCACTCTTATTGTTGTTTAAGGTCTACTTCCACTTTTCACACCATACAGGTATCTTGTCTAAATCAGTTTGTAATTTGTTTTCATCTTCTTGATCACTTTACTAGATTACAAACGACACCATCATCTCCAAACAATTAAAGGGGGCAGATCAGATTGTGTCATTAAAAGGTTATATAGATAAGCAGAGGGCCTACAACTCTACTAAGAAAAACTCTAAATACACTCCTGGAAATGGAAAAAAGAACACATTGACACCGGTGTGTCAGACCCACCATACTTGCTCCGGACACTGCGAGAGGGCTGTACAAGCAATGATCACACGCACGGCACAGCGGACACACCAGGAACCGCGGTGTTGGCCGTCGAATGGCGCTAGCTGCGCAGCATTTGTGCACCGCCGCCGTCAGTGTCAGCCAGTTTGCCGTGGCATACGGAGCTCCATCGCAGTCTTTAACACTGGTAGCATGCCGCGACAGCGTGGACGTGAACCGTATGTGCAGTTGACGGACTTTGAGCGAGGGCGTATAGTGGGCATGCGGGAGGCCGGGTGGACGTACCGCCGAATTGCTCAACACGTGGGGCGTGAGGTCTCCACAGTACATCGATGTTGTCGCCAGTGGTCGGCGGAAGGTGCACGTGCCCGTCGACCTGGGACCGGACCGCAGCGACGCACGGATGCACGCCAAGACCGTAGGATCCTACGCAGTGCCGTAGGGGACCGCACCGCCACTTCCCAGCAAATTAGGGACACTGTTGCTCCTGGGGTATCGGCGAGGACCATTCGCAACCGTCTCCATGAAGCTGGGCTACGGTCCCGCACACCGTTAGGCCGTCTTCCGCTCACGCCCCAACATCGTGCAGCCCGCCTCCAGTGGTGTTGCGACAGGCGTGAATGGAGGGACGAATGGAGACGTGTCGTCTTCAGCGATGAGAGTCGCTTCTGCCTTGGTGCCAATGATGGTCGTATGCGTGTTTGGCGCCGTGCACGTGAGCGCCACAATCAGGACTGCATATGACCGAGGCACACTGGCCGTACACCACTGGTGATCGTCGAGGGGACACTGAATAGTGCACGGTACATCCAAACCGTCATCGAACCCATCGTTCTACCATTCCTAGACCGGCAAGGGAACTTGCTGTTCCGACAGGACAATGCACGTCCGCATGTATCCCGTGCCACCCAACGTGCTCTACAATGTGTAAGTCAACTACCCTGGCCAGCAAGATCTCCGGATCTGTCCCCCATTGAGCATGTTTGGGACTGGATGAAGCGTCGTCTCACGCGGTCTGCACGTCCAGCACGAACGCTGGTCCAACTGAGGCGCCAGGTGGAAATGGCATGGCAAGCCGTTCCACAGGACTACATCCAGCATCTCTACGATCGTCTCCATGGGAGAATAGCAGCCTGCATTGCTGCGAAAGGTGGATATACACTGTACTAGTGCCGACATTGTGCATGCTCTGTTGCCTGTGTCTATGTGCCTGTGGTTCTGTCAGTGTGATCATGTGATGTATCTGACCCCAGGAATGTGTCAATAAAGTTTCCCCTTCCTGGGACAATGAATTCACGGTGTTCTTATTTCAATTTCCAGGAGTGTATATCTATGGTTTAACTAAATGACTTGCTGTTAATTACTATGTATTGTGACAAGAAATCACTAATTCAGTCACAAAGCTGAAACAGTATCCATAGGTACGCAGTGTAATTGGACATATGTGTCGATTGACAGCTTTTCCAGGTATATATTATAAAATCCTTTTTCAAATCGACGCCAATATATAGGTCTGTAATCAGTCGATTATTTCTATTTCTTTCTACATCTACATCTACATGATTACTCGGTAAATCACATTTATGTGCCCAGCAGAGGGTTCATCGAACCACGTTCACAATTCTCTATTAATTTCAACCTCGTATAGCACGCGGAAAGAACGGACACCTATATCTTTCCGAACGAGCTCTGATTTCCCTTATTTTACCGTAGTGATCGTTTCTCCCTATGTAGATAGTTGTCAAAAAAATATTTCCGCATTCGGAGGAGAAAGTTGTGATTGGAATTTCGTGAGAAGATTCCGTCGCAACGAAAAACGCCTTTCTTTTAATGATGTCCAGCCCAAATCCTGTATCATTTCAGTGACACTCTCTCCCATATTTCGCGATAATACAAAACGATCTGCCCTTCTTTGAACTTTTTCGGTGTACTCCGTCAGTCCTATCTGGTACGGATTCCACACCGTGCAGCAGTATTCTAAAAGAGGACGGACAAGCGTAGTGCAGGCAGTCTCCTTAGTAGGTCTGTTACATTTTCTAAGTGTCCTGCCAATAAAACGCAGTCTTTGGTTCGCCTTCCCCACGACATTTTCTGTGTGTTGCTTCCATTTTAAGTTGTTTGTAATTGTAGTACCTAGGTATTTACTTGAATTTACGGCCTTTATATTTGACTGATTTATCGTGTAACGGAAGTTTAAAGGATTCCTTTTAGCACTCACATGGATGACCTCACACTTGTTAAGTGACTTAGTAGATTCGCTACACCGAAAGTGACTCGGTATTCCATAAATCGGCATATGTTGTTGATTCAAACTCTGAAGTATTTACTAAAATGTGTTTAAATTTTTGTGAATTCCTAAGGTACCAAACTGCTAAGGTCATCGATCCCCAGACTTATGCACTACTTAAACTACCCTATGCGAAGAACAGCACACACACCTATACCCGAGGGAGGACTCGAACCTCCGGAGGGAGGGGTCGCGCATTCCGTGACATAGTGCCTCAAACCGCGCGGCCACTCCGCGCTGCAAGTAGTTACTGCACCTTCTTTGGTGAAAGTGTTTCGGGAAACCATATGTACGAGTAGTAACTCCGCTTTGGAGCACAGCCGTTGATAACATTACTATTGTTGTTACACAGTGAAGGTATTGCTTCTGTCTTGCTACTGTTGTGTTCTACATAAGTAGCAGGGCAACGCCGCACTTTTGATGTCAAATTGATATGCTAATTAATTAAATTGATCAATTTAACCACCTCCTCCCCCCACTCCTTAACCTATTGTTCTTCTAAGTGGTTTATGATCCCCTGAGGGTTGATTTATGACACCTAAGGTATAATCAGTCCTTCTGAAAAACACCGCACTTTTGCTCTTCCCCCTTCCCCCCGGCCACCCTCCTCCACTTGAAGATAGCATCTCAAGACGGAAAACCTGAACAGTCACCTCCAGTGATCCAGCGCCATCCACTGAGTTCATTGTGTATCTGAAGAGCCGGCCAACCGGATCTTTTCTTTGTAACCGCCGATCGCGACGGGCTGAAGCCGTGGCTTCCGGTCGCTGACCCCTCGTGACAATTCCTGCGCTGGCTGTGGCACAACAATGCGAGACAAGCAGGATCCACTTGGATGTATTGTGCCAACTGTAATTCCACTCCTGACACAGACCCCCCCCCCCAGTTTAAAAAATCCGCTTTACCTAGTCCGAAACGGGCTGGCTCAAATGGCTCTGAGCACTATGGGACTTAACTTTTGAGGTGATCAGTCCCCTAGAATTTAGAACTACTTAAACCTAACTAACCTAAGGACATCACACATCCATGCCCGAGGCAGGATGCGAAACTGCTACCGTAGCGGTCGCGCGGTTGACTGTAGCGAGTAGAACCGCTCGGCCACTCCGGCCGGCTCCGAAACGGGGCATGTTGTTTTGTTAATACATCTCAAATTTCTCACGCAAAATGTAGATTCCTCCCTTTCACACGAGTTATTTTTGAAGGCAGAAGAAATCCGACCAAAGTCACGTTTTCACATCGCTAAAGTATCGTTACTTGTGAAAATCCTGTACAACACTACGGCTTAGGCTGAGTTTCCTCTAAGTATTCCCTCATCAGGCAGAAAAATCTGTTCTTTAATATCTGCGATGTCCTGCATCACACGACTAGAATATTAAACTCATTTTTGGCACATGGTGGAGTGCTGTGGCATGCTCTACCTTTGTCACAGGATGCCTCCTCACTTTCGAACTCTCTAAAAGTAACCAAATGACCCATCACCTACAAAGTCTGATAAGGTATAAGCTTTCTGATATGTACTTTCCAAAATGTCCCAAAAAGGCTGACCCAGTGAGCAACAGCAAAATACCTGTCTGCTGACCTCCCCATCTCAAACATGTATGTGTTTGCAGATCTATATTTCCCTCAGAATACAGACCCGTAGAAGCATTTCTATTGGCTTTCGCCAGATTAGTGGGTGGATGCTTTGAGAACTCAAATGGCGTAAAGGATCTTCCCAGGCCAGCGTGATCTCCGAACTTGTCTTGAGTCGAGCATGGGTGGGATATGATGGGACGAGAAGAGACTCGTGTTACTCGTCAACCAATGACTGTCACAGAATGACGTGAACAGATCGAGCAGGCGTGGCATCACGTGTGCCACAACAGTATTCACAATCTATACGCTCGACTGGACGCCAGGGTCCGCACCTGCATTGCCGCCAGTGGAGGCTACACCACCTGGTAATCGAGTGTTTCAGCATGGGTCGATACCTGTTGTCTCAGAACCGCTTGTGCTACTGATCTGAAACTGTAATCTTTTCATGTACTCCATATGCATTGTTCCTACAATTAATGCTTGAGTGAACTGGAAACCCCTAAAAGGCTAAACTCAGAAGAGCGTTCCTGGAGCCACTCTGTAGCAATTGTGGACGTGTGGGGTGTCGCATTGTCCCGCTGCAATTGCGCAAGTCCGTCGGAATGTACAGTGGACAGGAAAGGATGCAGATGATCAGACAAGATGCTTATGTACGTGTCACCTGTCAGTGTCGTATCTAGACATATCAGGGGTCCCATATCATTCCAACTGCACACGCCCCACACCATTACAGAGCCTTCAACAGCTTGAACAGTCCCCTGCTGACGTGCAGGGTCCAAGGATTCGCGAGATTGTCTCCGTACCCGTACACGTCCATCCGCTCGATACAATTTGAAACGAGACTCGTCCTACAGGGCAACATGTCTCCAGTCAACAACAGTCCAATGTCGGTGTTGAGGGGCCCAGGCGAAGCGTAAAACTCTGTGTCTTGCAGTCATCAAGGGTACACGAGTGGGCCTTCGGCTCCGAAAGCCCACATCAATTATGATTCTTTGAATTGTACGCGCGCTGACAGCTGTTGACAGCCCAGCATTGAAATCTGCAGCAACTTCCGGAATGGTTGCACTTGTGACACGTTCAACGAGTCTCTTCAGTCGCCGTTGGTCCGGTGCTTGCAGGATCTTTTTCTGGCCGCAGCTATGTCGGAGATTTGATGTTTTACCGGATTTTTGATATTCACGATACACTCGTGAAATGGTCGCACGGCAAAATCCCCACTTCATCTCTACCTCGGAGATGCTGTGTCCCATCGCCCGTGCGCCGACTGTAACACCACGTTTGAACTCATTTAAATCTTGATGAACTGCCATTGTAGCAGCAGTAATCGATCTAACAACTGCATCAGACATTTGTTTTCTTATACAGGCGTTGCTGACCGCAGCGCCATATTCTACATGTTTACATTTCTCTGTATTTGAATACGCATGCCTATACCAGTTTCTTGGACGCTTCGGTGTACGTTAATTGGTATAGTACAACTACGAGTAATCGAAATACGGATGGTAGTATGAAGCAGAGTCCATTCTGTCTGACCACTATGACATTTTACTAACCTTCACCAAATCACGTCTTAAGATGGTGAAGTAAATCTCTCATCAATTGTCTTTCTTATGGGTAATGAACAGAGAAAGGTTTCTGAACGTAAAAATTTAAGAGTGCTGAAGTAGTTACAGTACCTGTCACATTGTGAACACACTGTGCTTTCTTACATATTTCCTTCCATACCATCTGTTATCTTCTCGCTGTTCTTACTCACTGTTTCGTGGACCACTAAAGTACGTCTTGAGATTAGTTTCCTTCTGTACTGCTGCCACGCAGTCAATATGTACGTTCTCTCATGAGAAATATAAACACAGTGCTAATAATACTGATCGTACAAAAATTATTATTTTTATTATTTACAGCTTATACATTATACAATCGCGAAGTTTGTTGTAGAAGGGCTGTCTGGTTTGATGTCCAATAAACGCATGAAATTACAGAGAAACACTACTGTAAGACAAAGGGCATGCAATTTTCCCTGCCCTTGTGTGATGATGTTTACCTGACTTTGTCAGCTATATGAGTGTCTGTCGGGAAATAGTTGAATAAAGCGTTCATTCAGCGTAATTGTGACACGCTGCAACTTCTAAAAATTTGTTTTACATCAGAATAAGTGTGCTATTTTAAAGCTTAGGATGCCACCAACACCAAAGATGACGGTGTCAGGGAGGCAGGGAAATGTAAAATGGATGGGGATAGGTAATTACGGAAATTAAAAACTTTTTATTGCTTATTTACGAAACGCAGTCGTGGTCGCAAATAAGGTGTTAACTTTTATTTCTTAGATGACCAGTTTCGATCTTCTAAACACAGCATCATCAGAGCAACATTGTTTGATGTGAAAGTACGAATCGATGGCGGTGGAGCAGGCCCGCCCGTACTTGTGGCGTGTTCTCCTCGCCAGCACGGACGGGCAGCATCTACGTCAGCGATTTCTACTGTCATTATGATTTCTTTAGAAAGTCGAAACCCGTCATCTAAAAAATTATCATCTTATATGCGACAAAGACTGTGTTTACTAAATAAGTTACAATATTTGTAGATCGTAGTTTACCTGGAACAATGTTCCACAAAATTTTAAGCCATTTTATTCGTTGGCATAAAGCAGAACAGTTGTTTAGCGGAAGCAGAAACAGTTCTTGACAGTTGACTCACATCTGATAGCCGTGCATCTGTGACACCGTTGTAGCACCAGGAAGCATATTCTCGCCTTGCAGCCTTAGCAAAATAGCGCATCCCACGCCAGCACTTAGTCACGACCGTCTGAAAACAGTTACTTGCCTCTGGAGCCAGCACCAACGGTCACAAAAAGAGACACGTAGAACCTACAGTTTGTTGGCTGCGGTCGCAGCAGAGGATGTACCGCATTGCTATCTTTCACGAATACGTGGTAGATAACAACATTATACCCGAGTGGATTGGTTTCAAGAAATACATGACGTACGTGTCACGTGGTCCAAACTATAAAGACCACTCGAACCATCTTAGGAAGAATGAGCGCAACAGTACTATAGCGCGTATTGAAGGATTCGTTAGGTGTGTCAGGTTGACTTTGGTGGTGCAATTTGGAGCACATTGTTCGTAGTACGGTGAAAACAGGAAGATTCCACCCAGAAATTAACGTTCTCGTTTCCCCAGATCGCACAGTAGTCAAATTAATGAATGAAGCAATCAAGGAAAATGTTTCGGATGGATATCGTCATTGGTTGCTCAGTCTGAACAGAAGAGCAAGATATAAGAATTTGGTTTAGATTCTGGCTCCAGCACTTGCTCTGCAACATCTTTTTGAGTCGTTTGGCTATTTGAATGGATTGTCCAAATGCATTGCCTGGTCCTAACCACGAGGAGGTGACAAAATACGGTATATATTTTATTTATTGGTAGAGATAACGTTATACGACACCATTGTCTGGGAGATGTCTTATGCTTAATAGAATAGCCTTGACAACACTAATGCATTAGTAATGAAAGTAACAAAGGGTTAGTTCAATCACCTAAGATGCGATTTGTATATCTAAGAATAAATGTAAATTGAAAATTACATTTATGGGATAATATCATTAGAATAATGCCCATAAATGTAAATAATATAGCAAGAATAGTGACTGCGAGGAAATGTTTTGAAAAACGATATCTAATGATACTCGTCTACATGGAAGTCAAGGGAAAGAATGAAATATGTCTGTAGGCAGCAGAGGTACTTTTGAGAAGGGCACTGGAATACAACCCTAGGGAAAAGGTATCAGAATGAAGAGATATGGAAGAAATACTTGTAAATGTAATTGCTGGATATGAGACTAAACTACATGTAAATGTAATTGTTGGATATGAGACTAGAACTCTACACGGAACTACTCAAATATTTAAGAAAGAGAACACAGTGAAGAAGATACAACTGACCGTACTCGTAACCTAAAAAAAAGACAGATGTGTGAACGACAGAAAACCATTTGTACGTCAAAAAAAGTAAAAGGTACTGGAGTCTAGCATTTACAACACCTGCCCACAAGCCACCAGTAATAGATGACGAATCTTCGACAAAGCCAGCCATTCGTGATACCAAACTCCTCAACACACCCCTCCTCCCACAAAAAAGCCTACTTATAGAACAATGCTGTACAGAGCACACAAATTTCCACTTCAACATGCAGAACTCAACAAGAAATAGAAACAGTAACATGTACTGCAATAAACAATGGATATAATCCTTCTCTAATTAATGCAATTATAATAATAAACAGAACAAACAACATCCTACTACACTCACAACTGACAGTGCCCAAGCAGTCAAATATGTAAAAATGCCATATCTTGGAATAGTTTCTGACAAATTGGCAAGACTATTCAAAAGCACAGAAGTAAAAATCAGCTTCAACACCAACAACAACCTAAGTGGGAAGCTTATTCACAATATAAAACCACCAGATACAAGTCTTGATGCATATGGAATTTACAAAATTACCTGCAGCCAATGTAATAAATATTATATCGGCTAAACAGGCAGAAATTTCAAAACTCGATTCAAAGACCATTTAGACTGGTATAGGCTTGATAAATGTAACAAATCAGCAGTAGAAACTCACATTAAAGACACAGGCCACCCTTTGAAAATCGAAGATAACCTCGAAATTTTACACAAAAGAAGAAAAAGTGAAAGAATGGATATCATGAAAGAAATGGAAATTTTAATATACAACACAAAGCATGGAGATAAAATTCTTAATGAAATAACCGAATTCAAAAACTCAAAATTCTTCAACAGTCTTAAGCCAGTTCTAACTCAATAGATTCGAGATATCTCAATGTAAATAATTGACTACAAATCTGTCAATACCAAGAACATCGATACAAAACCTCGATAATCGATACAGACTCACATGCTACAGTGCATCATCTTGTGTTGTGTGTATAACATCGAAACAATTTGTGCAATGAATTACGTTGGCAGTCAGTGACAAAATATAATGTGCAATAGTGTAATGTCAATCAACAGCTCCGCCATACGCCAGTGATGCAGGTGAAGCAGCAAGATGATGAAATTGTAAGTGATCAACAGTCATATAAAAGCCCCTTTCACACTATTTTCGTAACACATAACTGATGCAAATCTATCTGCACAATACACAGGCTGTGATATACATAGTCAACCACAAAGAAGAAAACCAGCAGAAGACATCACTGATTTCGATTTCTAGCCATACACCGCTCCCCTCCTTCCTCCTAAATGCCACACCAGCAGCTACAGTAAAAAACTAGATTAACCTAGTTTGTTTATTTTTAAGTAACATTTCTCTATGTATGTATGTATAAATGCGTGAAGATGAACAGAACATGTTCGAAACGCATTGCATTATGTTAGATCAAGCATAAAATAAAAAGTGACGTAGCAGAAACTTGAAATACATAATTATCCCACACAGTCACGGTTCACAAACATAGCCATTACGGCTGAAAATAAAAACGAAACAGGATGGTTGGCCGAAAAACCCGCAACAAACTCCAGCAGCCAACACGTCAAGAAGTGACCGCGAAAGCTTCAGTTGTCGTGATACGTTACTATTTGTGCTCTTTACACCTTTTGACCTGATTTTTTTTTCATCAGTTGTACCATCTATTTAACAGGGTGCTGAAAACACGATGTGCACGCGTAACTCCAATTAAGTGAAAAATTTGTAACTTCTATAGTATGTGTGAAGGTTATCACTACTTTAGCCACAATCGGTGCTTTAGGAATTCGCGCCGGCAAGGAAAACTTTCCGGTCAAAGTGTTGGAAATAAGGGCTAAGTTTAGTGGAGGGTCTCTCGAAAGGAGGGTGGTTTCCTTTGTGCTGCGCCCTCGTCCCAACAATAACATCGGCGCCGGCTCTGGGACCACCCAGCACGCGCCGCTCCCACTCCCACCCCTGATAGCCGTGGGCTCGCCGCTGCCGGAGCTGGAGGCTGGGCTGCAGGTCGTAACCCTCCCTAACGGCCGCGCGGGGGCTGCGGGGGCGGCCGCGATAAAGGCCGGCATAAAGCTGCGCCACCGACACTGCGCATGCGCCCTGTTTCCGGCCACCCGCACTGAAAACTGCCTACGCAGAGCGGCGCGCGTGACACCCAGCCGCGTCTCCGTGGCAACGCAGCGCTACTGTGCGACTGCGACAGCGCACAGCCCGCTCCGATACACGTGCGAAAATAACAGTGGCTGAATAAAGAGCTATACATCATGTGTAAAACATTCTCTGTCCTTATTCCACACGACGTATGAGTAAATACATTTTAAATGCTACACCTAGTGCTGTTCTATCGTTTTAGACTAGGCACCGTGTGTTTATTCGTACTGCCAAAAAATTTTAAAGGGACATGGTCGTTGTTGTTGTGGTATTCAAACTGAAGAATAGTTTGACGCAGGTCTCCATGTTACTCCACCCTGTGCAAGCTTTTTCATCGCTCTGAATCTTGGTCTCCTTCCTCTACTGTTTTACTCCCCCCCACCCCCCCCACCCCCGGTAGCTGAGTGCTCAGCCCTACGGACTGTCAATCCTAAGGGCCCGGGTTCGATTCCCGGATGGGTCGGAGAGTTTCTCCGCTCAGGGACTGGGTCTTGTGTTGTCCTGTTGTTGTTGTTGTTGTAGTCTTCAGTCCTGAGACTGGTTTGATGCACCTCTCCATGCTACTCTATCCTCTGCAAGCTTCTTCATCTCCCAGTACCTACTGCAACCTACATCCTTCTGTATCTGTTTAATGTATTCATCTCTTGGTCTCCCCCACTACGATTTTTACCCTCCACGCTGCCCTCCAATACCAAATTGGTGATCCCTTGATACCTCAGAACATCTCCTACCAACCGATCCCTTCCTCTAGTCGAGTTGTGCCACAAACTTCTCTTCTCCCCAATCCTATTGAATACCTCCTCATTAGTTATATGATCTACCCATCTAATCTTCGGCATTCTTCTGTAGCACCACATTTCGAAAGATTCTCTTCTCTTCTTGTCCAAACTAGTTATCGTCCATGTTTCACTTCCATACATGACTACACTCCATACAAACACTTTCAGAAACGACTTCCTGACACTTAAATCTATACTCGATGTTAACAAATTTCTCTTCTTCAGAAACGCTTTCCTTGCCATTGCCAGTCTACATTTAATATCCGCTCTACTTCGGCCATCATCAGTTATTTGGCTCCCCAAATAGAAAAACTTCTTTACTACTGTAAGTGTCTCATTTTCTAATCTAATTCTTTCAGCATCGCCTGACTTAATTCGACTACATTCCATTATCCTTGTTTTGCTTTTGTTGATGTTCATCTTATATCCTCCTTTCAAGACACTGTCCATTCCGTTCAACTGCTCTTCCAAGTCCTTTGCTGTCTCTGACAGAATTACAATGTCATCGGCGAACCTCAAAGTTTTTATTCCTTCTCCATGGATTTTAATACCTACTCCGAATTTTTCTTTTGATTCATTCACTGCTTGCTCAATATACAGATTGAATAACATCGAGGAGAGGCTACAAACCTGTCTCACTCCCTTCCCCACCACTGCTTCCCTTTCATGCCTCTCGACTCTTATAACTGCCATCTGCTTTCTGTACAAATTGTAAATAGCCTTTCGCTCCTTGTATATTACCCCTGCCACCCTCAGAATTTGAAAAAGAGTATTCCAGTCAACATTGTCAAAAGCTTTCTCTAAGTTTACAAATGCTAGAAACGCAGGTTTGCCTTTCCTTAATCTAGCTTCTAAGATAAGTCGTAGGGTCAGTATTGCCACACGTGTTCCAATATTTCTATGAAATCCAAACTGATCTTCCCCAAGGTCGTCTTCTACCAGTTTTTCCATTCGTCTGTAAAGAATTCGCGTTAGTATTTTGCATCTATGACTTACTAAACTGATTGTTCGATAATTTTCACATCGGTCAACACCTGCTTTCTTTGGGATTGGAATTATTATATTCTTCTTGAAGTCTGAGGGTATTTCACCTGTCTCAACCATCTTGCTCAACAGATAGTAGAGTTTTGTCAGGACTGGCTCTCCCAAGGCCGTCAGTAGTTCTGATGGAATGTTGTCTACTCCGGGGGCCTTGTTTCGACTCAGGTCTTTCAGTGCTCTATTGAACTCTTCGCGCAGTATCGTATCTCCCATTTCATCTTCATCTACATCCTCTTCCATTTCCGTAATATTGTCCTCAAGTGCATCGCCCTTGTATAGACCCTCTATATACTCCTTCCACCTTTCTGCTTTCCCTTCTTTGGTTAGAACTGGGTTTCCATCTGAACTCTTGATATTCATACAAGTGGTTCTCTTTTCTCCAAAGGTCTCTTTAATTTTCCTGTAGGCAGTATCTATCTTACCCCTAGTGAGATAAGCCTCTACATCCTTACATTTGTCCTCTAGCCATCCCTGCTTACGCATTTTGCAATTCCTGTCAATCTCATTTTTGAGACGTTTGTATTCCTTTTTGCCTGCTTCATTTACTGCATTTTTATATTTTCTCCTTTCATCAATTAAATTCAATATTTCTCCTGTTACCCAAGGGTTTCTACTAGCCCTCGTCTTTTTACCTGCTTGATCCTCTGCTGCCTTCACTACTTCATCTCTCAAAGCTACCCATTCTTCTTCTACTGTATTTCTTTCCCCCATTCCTGTCAATTGTTCCCTTATGCTCTCCCTGAAACTGTGTACAACCTCTGGTTGTTTCAGTTTATCCAGGTCCCATCTCCAGGTCCCATCTCCTTAAATTCCCACCTTTTTGCAGTGTTGTCCTATTCATCATCATTTCATTCCCATCGACGCACAGCTCGCCGAAGTAGCGTCAAATCGAAAGAATTGCACCAGGCGAGCTGTCTACCCGACGGGAGGCCCTCCTCATATACCATTATTATTATTATTATTATTATTATTATTATGACTCCCTTCCATCCCTCCCCACTTCCCTTAAACACTGTAAGATGGCAAGAACTATGCCCCTTACATGAAGTCATTAAAGATCACCTAACTCACGTTGAGCGATCAGTAGGGCTGAACAAAATGACTGACAAGGCACAATGCATCTTGTAGAGGGTATAGTATGGACGTAGCGGAATAATTAATGTCAGGTGATGGTTTTAAAGTAATTCACACGACATGAAAACTTTGTGGAAACGAGTCGATTTACTGGAAGCTAGTTTACCCCAGGGAAGTATTTAGAGTTGACCGTGGCCGGCTGGGGGAGCGGCTAAGGGAAGCGACAATAGGCAGCTTAGTGCGGCTCAAGCTCTGAGAAAGCGGTAATGGTGCGCGGCCTCCAGCCGCCTTAAGATGAGTGACAGTGAGTGGGTGGTTGACCCTGACTCCATGCTGGTGTACCGGGAAACAGACGGAGAACTTGTACACCTGTTGATAAATGTCCGTCATCCTGTTTTCTGTGAAACATGCGAGAAAGCCGCACAAAGCTACGGTGAAGCGGTCAACAGAGGTCAAAATATGCGTGTTTGTGACTATAGCAACTTCATGCTGAATTCACGGTCCGCAGAGTCTGAAGTAAATCACGTGAAGAGCGACAGAATTAAATACGCCGGCCTCCGATGGGACCGTAGGACCAAGGAATTTTAAGTACTCTCCTGGGAGTCAGAATTCCGGGAAACTTGGTGTTTGCGCAGATGCTAACCTAGATGGGTGTCCTGGGGGGGGGGGGGGCTAAATAGAAGAAGTTGAGAGGAAGGGAAATTTTGTGGGAATTTGTTCACTTCCCAGAGCAGGCATTGGTCGGCGCTGGGAAGCGACGCATAATTAACGCGACTTGCGCTGCAGTTGGTGTAAGTGATTTTGCTGGAGGGGAAACCGAGGTGAAGAGCAGACTGGCAGAAGTCTCAGTAGAGGTCTTCCGTTCCCAGCTTGCCTAGAGTGCGGACATGGCGTTCTTGACTCAGCTTGCCTGAGAAAGAGTGAGCATCTCTGCAGTTTAGGACTTAGCAAAGGGAACGATTGAGCTTGGAGATAGGAAGTTTTGGTTCAGCTACGTACTGAGCAAGATAACTAGGAGTGAATAGACGAGCGCAGCCTTGCAGCACCACGAGGTCAGCCGATGTCCACACAACGACGCCGCTCCGCCACGCTGAATTCGGTCATATTGTGCCCGCTCCGGCCACTGATTAATTTGTTGGATCACGTCGGCAAAGTTTCCATGAGGGTTTCATGGGCCGTGTAGAATTCTTCTCGCACTTCGCCTTACGCCTGGCTCAGTCGATAGGAATTACTTGTGATTTATCGTGCTTTACTCCACGCAAACGCAATTTATTACCACTGCCTGTTAGGAGAGTCATGTAATGTGATGATTGAAGGTCGTGAGTTAAAATAAATCTGTGCTAATCGACTGCATCTGTTTTCAATCAAGTAGTTGAAATCCCAGTTCACTTTCTTAATTAATTTTATGTTCAACATTTGCATCTGGTGTTCAATAGCTGAATATAACATCAATGTGCACCCCTTTTTAATTAAAAGGGATCAAGTCTGAATCAATTAATGTCTCTGGCTTCTCAACAGATACCACTCCCATCGTGGTTGAACCCACGGTATGGCTGTTTGTATCGTTGAAGCACGCAAGCCACCCCACCAGCTGCAAGGTCCATGGTTCGCGGAGAGGAAACAGAGGGCATCACACTTCTGGAATTTGTTATCATCCCTTGTGCTACCTGCTGTCTTTTGGTTTTTAAGACCTCTCTTTCGCAGTAGATGTTTTACAAGAAATATGGGTGCCATTCCGTCTTTGGGGACTATAATTAATTTCACTCATGCACTGGGACAAAGCATGTCCCGCAGCCATACGAGATTCCAACTCAAAACATGACTGAACACCTTTGATAAGGGTGGTGGTTTACGATACAGTTATGGTGTGAAAGTTGTCCTCACTCCTTCCTCATTCGATTATCGGTATTGTCAGGGTGGAATCTGAGACGGGTCTAATCACAAAAGAGCGTTGTGACCCACTGCTGCCCAGCCCACAAAGACTGGTCTGTGCCCACGAACCTAATTTACAGGAAGAGCCCTGAGAAGTCTTCTGGCACGTGATCCCTTCTCTGGCAGCCTATTTCGTATCGTTTGTATTGCACCTGCACTCCTTTAGACGTTTGATCTTCCGCCGTAGACGTGTAGCATTGTGCTGAGGGTTTCTGCTAGCTGTTTTACATAGATATGGGTCCCGTCCACTTCTGTGACTACCTTCAGTTGGTACTGTCACTATAAACTTGTTCTAGATTCTGGAGACATCACTTTGACTCTCAGCGGCATTCGCTGCAACGTCCACCTTTCCCAGTCCCTGATCCATTACAGTGACTATACGGAGACTCTGGACCGTCCTGAAGCAATGCAGCTCTCGTAATGACTCACAACAGAAGTACTGAAATCTTTACAGGTAACACAGGTGCCACAGATTGCACATATTGCCCCCTCATGGTAGCAACACGGACCGTTTCAGCTGGGATTACATTACAAATAAACCATTGTATCGATATCGCAACGTATCTCTGGGTTACAATGTTCAGTAGTAGAATTTTGGCAATATGCAACGTTTAATTTGACCACTGTGTACACACAATTTCATAATGGGATGCTGAATGGGATGCCATATTAAATACTCAAATACGAACAAATTTAATGTATCTTATTCTAGCTCACAGAGTCGGGTTCTCAGAGGAGTAAATATACCCTTCGGAGTTATCAAAGAAAGATTTTAAATGAATTAACAACAGGTAACAAAGGCGAAAAAAATCCGTCGCTGATTCAGGATATACTAGAGCTTATGCATCGAAGAGGAAAATGTAAGAATATTATGAACCAGATAAAAACTCAGAATATAGATTGCCTAAGAACAAAACTAACGGGAAGCGTAAACAGGCTAAATCACAGTGAATGATGTAAACATCTGTGGATATTAGGAAGATATGATTGTAGGAAAAATCGATACAGTGTACAGTGAGCATTGTACTTTATGGCCGCATTCCAAAAACTCCTTTGCCGTTCTTGTCTGAACTGCTTGTTGTCTATGTTTCACTTCTGTACAAGACTGCACTGCAGACAAATACTTGCAGTAAGGCTTTGTATCGTTTAGATTTGTGTTAGGTGGTAGTGAATGTCTCTTGTTCAGAAATGTTTTTCGTGGTACAGTCAGTTTGCAGCCCTTGTGATGTGAACCAGTCATCAGCCAGCCTCAATCATCTGAACAAACGGACTAGTTATTTCAACTGAAAGTGATATAAATGATAATGTTCGTTGGGAAATGTTTATTTGATCTTAAAAAAAGACGTAGAGCGAGCGAGCTAATGTTTAATATTTTTGGTACTCAAGATAGGATCATAAGACCACGCAGCCACTATATTGATTTATGAATTTCGACTGGCTCTCGCGTATGACTGATTGTAATATATCGCCAGAAATGCGCGTTACCTTTTTTCAATTGAACAAATCAATAATGTTGCTTCCATTTTTCTTACAGTAAGAATCACTATTGCAGTGATATTCGTAGCAGTCTCACAAGTTTCACAGAATTTCACTATCAAAAATTGAAATGTTTGATGCCACAGCCAGCAGAGAATTCCAGTGAGGCCAACGGGACCAGTTCAGAAGATGTGAGGTAAGCATATCTCTTCACCAACAATCAACGAAATTCCGGGTGTAGACTGATGAATTTACTCTTTCGGTTCATCCAACATAGCGCAAGGTACAACTTACAGTGTTAGCATATTTAGATGCAGTAATGTACCGCGTCATTGATTTGTAGTCCAAGGGTGGAAGCGTTTCCGAAACGGCTAAGCTTGTAAACTGTTTTCACGCCACAGTGGTTACAGTATACCGTACGTGGCAAAATAGTGATACCCAAAGCCGGCGTCGAGGCAGCTGTCGTGAACGACGGGCCATAAATGACAGGGGTGAGCGATGAACGCGTAGATATGTACGCGCGAATAGACGTGCAATTGGTGGGCAGCTGACTGTCCAGATGAACCAAGGGGATAAGCCGGCACGGTAGCTCAGCGTGTTCGGTTAGAGAGCCGGTTGGCCTCTGTAATAAAAAAAACTGAGTGGAACCATCAGGAAACGAACTTGAACGGATGTCATGTGACGTCCCTAATGACAAAACACAACGATCAATAGCGAAAAAAAAAAGTGGTCAGCGTGACGGATTGCCGTCGTACGAGCCCGGGTTCGATTCCCGGCTGGGCTGGGGATTTTCTCCGCCCACGGACTGGGTGTTGTGCTGTGTTCATCATCATTTCATCCTCATCCGGCGCGCATGTCTCTCAATGTGACGTCGAATGTAATAAGACCTGCACCAAGGCGGCCGGACCTGCCCCGCAAGGGGCCTCCTGGCCAATAACGCCAAACGCTCATTTCCTTTTCTTTTTTTTTTTTTTAGGAAGGGTGCAGGCAGCCAGAGGGGTCAGCATTAATCTGGGAAATATTTCTGTAGCATTCCCAGGGTAATCTCGTCAGTCTGAAAGCAACAATAACATCAAAACAAGTATCTATCCTTGGGGACCAAGTCCACCCCTACATGCTGTTTGCCTTTGCTTGGCACGATTGCATCTACAGACAGGACAATGCAACGTGTCACACAGCTCGCAGTGTACGTGCGTCATTGGAAGAGCACAGGATAAGTTTACTGTGCTCCCCTGGCTACCAGTTTCCCCCGATTTAAACCCAATCGGGAATCTGTGGGACCACGTCGATCGAGCTGTACGCACCATGGATCCTTAACTGAGAAGCTCGCGCAGCTGGCCACGACACTGGAGTCGGCATGGCTCCATATCCCTCCCGGTACCTTCCAGAACCTCATTGACTCCCTTCCTGCAGGTCTCGAAGCAGACGGCTGCTAAATGACTGTACAGTGTAGTTACCAAGTTCGCTGAAATTTATATCTAGTCGTTAGTCTGAATAAGTTTCCTAAACAAGAACCATCGTGAAACGTGAAACATGATGAAAGGAAATTGAACGGACTCCTTTCAGCTTGTTCCACAACATGTAACAGGGTAACAAACACAGAATTTCATAGGTATCCACGCCACGTCAGTCAGACGGAGAACGCTTCCCGTTGCCCTCAGAGGTTTGTGAAGTAGTTGACTGACGTGCTTACAGTGTTGTGTATCCCTGGAATCGCGTCGTTGAGCTGACGTGGATTCAGGCGGCAGCTGTCAGCTGTCAGTCCGCCAGCAGCGGAAACCAGACAAGGCGAGTGACGGCCGCGAACAGACACTGTGGTGGCTTCACAGAGGTCAGTCACTCAGACCCCACTGAGCCGAGCAGGAACACAACTCACAGCGACAGCTACAACAGTGTAAGTCCGTCAACGGATTTTAAGCAGGTACTTTAGGAATACACTCCTTTCAACACTACCATTTACAGTTGAGAGGTGGCATGAGCCCCCTCTCATATTTCTATCTTACGATTCTCCTCTTTAGTTGCATGCGGTGGAGGGTTGCTTTTCCTTAACACGCGTACTTCCCACGCAGCGTCTCTCGTCACCCGGGTGGGCCGGTGACAGGCGGGCTCGGTGGAACTGGAGAGAGTTAAGCCGACGTGTGTGAGGCAGTCGAGTGAATGCTTTTCAGACGCCGACATTGTCAAGAGACACGCCCGCTGGGGTGTGAAGTAGCGGCTGGGCTAGAGGTTCCGTTACTTCAGAGAAACCTTGCGAAAACACTTTCTGGCGGGCTACCGGCGAGGCGTGGGAATGACTTGTGTACCCACGCAGTTGTGGCGGGAAAATTCCCGCACTTTCTGCAAAATCAGCACAGAAATTGGCGCCAAGAATCTCCATTGGTGGAATGGTAGTGCTCCGGCAATGGAGTGGAATTTCCGCCGGTTTTCGAGTTGCTGATTGGAACGTAACCACGGCCACTGTCGTGGGGGCGGGAATGTTCGGTGTTCGGCCTGTGCGGGTGCTCTGGGTAGTCGGCAGTCGCCTTTCGGTCGAGGACGTGGGAGCAACCAGCCCTCGCCTGCGGTACGCCAGATCGTGTTCTGGGAGATAAGAAGACTGTTGGTAATGTACGTCCGCAGCACCGGCAGATAGGGATTTTCCTAGGTGATAATCAGAGCTCAGCAGAGCGCGCCTGTTCATCCTTTTCTAACTTTGTTCAGTTTCGAGTAGCAGCAATTACTATTGGGTTAGCTGTGTGTCTCTCTTGAGATTTGAGTGGAAAGGAATTGGCTCCACATACCACTTCGTCTTAAACCTCACGATCTAAGTTAGGGACAACTTCACCTTTACTGTGTTTGTATGAATCTCCAATTTTAGCCAATTTGATGTTTTACATTTCCTGTGTCTCTTTTACTATTCTGCGTTTAATCTTAATAAATCATATTGTTATTTTGGACAGAACTTTCTTTCTGTTAATCAATAGAGCAACCCTATCATTCCTCACTATGCTAATGAAACCTTTGTTTATTTAACTTATTTATCAAATTAAATTATTGCAGGTGCCAAACTCTCTTCTACTCCACTAGCAGGGTTGATTAGAGTCAGTTCGCGTATTTGTTTTATCCTTGTGCAACAGCAAAAGTCGGAGTTAGAATAGGGGGGGCTTAGAGCATGATTTACACATGTGGATTCTAGTAGAATTTAGTGATAAATACACTACTAGCCCCGGCACCTCGCATAATATGGCGACCCTTGGCCTCGGATCTTTCCTGTGAATCTCTGATAAACAAACAGGATTCTTAGTAGGAACATTCAATTTTTTTTCTCTCTATTTTTTAATGATTAATACCCAAGTTTTTTTTTGGTAGTTCCGCGTTTAGTTTTAAGTAGCGGCGCATGACTACAGTTTTTGTTTTCAGTGTATATATTTTTTGTTCATTGTTTTTTCTGTGTTTCGCTGATGTGGTGTCTGTACCGCATCGCACTTTGTCGGATTTGTGTGCGGTTTCTGTACCACATCAAATTGTGTTTGTGATTACAGCGTTGGAACAGCGTTGTTGAAATTTTATGTTTATGTGTAAAAAATATATGGAGTAGATTAATTTTATTGTGCATTTTAGATGAATTTGTTTTTATGAATGATAACGAGAAGTAAGGCACGACTATTATCGGGCGAAGCTAAAACAAAAGAGGATAGCATAATGGATAAGGGGCAGTTTACTGACGGGAATAGGTTCGGAGATGAGATGGGCACATTTTTAGCAGGACAGGACGCCAGGGGCATTGATGAGGAAGGTGATTTGGACGCGATCTCAGAGCAGCGTTGCGGCCGTGATTATGATAGTGAAGTAGAGGATGAAACAGAGACAGGCACACAGGTCGAGACGGTAGCAGAAGTTTATAGTCAAACGAACGAGTGCAGACAGAGGCCAGCTCGGTCACGTCAGAGCTCTAGCGCCCAGGTGTCCAGAGTTACATCGCCCATGTTTGAAGAGGATCAAGAAGATGACGTAAACCCAATACTGAGCTTCCTACGATCAATGAAAGAAGAAGCTGACGAACAGCGTAAGAAGGAGAAGGAAGAAGCTGACGAACAGCGTAAGAGGGAGAAGGAAGAAGAGGAGAAACAACGTAAGAAGGAGAAGGAAGAAGCTGACGAACAGCGTAAGAGGGAGAAGGAAGAAGAGGAGAAACAACGTAAGAAGGAGAAGGAAGAAGCTGACGAACAGCGTAAGAGGGAGAAGGAAGAAGAGGAGAAACAACGTAAGAAGGAGAAGGAAGAAGCTGACGAACAGCGTAAGAAGGAGAAGGAAGAAGAGGAGAAACAACGTAAGAAGGAGAAGGAAGAAGAGGAGAAACAACGTAAGAAGGAGAAGGAAGAAGCTGACGAACAGCGTAAGAGGGACACTGAGGCAATAATCTCGCATATAGGGGCAATTCGTGGGGAATTATTAACAATAAAGAAAGAATGTGGAGAAGCAAAACAAATGTCAATGGTAGCACAAAAAGTAGCAGGCCTAGCCAAAACTGCAGCAACAGGGGCAATGAAAATCGCAAGAGTAACTCTTAAACTCGCAGGGCGCTTGCGACGTGCGACACAAGTCCACTCGAAATCCCTAGCGGCCTTAAAGACTCAAGGTAATATTGCGGTTACGAACATCACGAAACGAATGAAAGAAGTAGAGAGTCGGATAGCAAAACTAGAGCGAAATGGGCACACGAGCACTGCGCGTTCGGATACCAATGATGGAGCACACAGGATTGTGTCTCCGAGGAAAAGCCCGCCGTGCTCTAGCCCAGTGACAGCGTGCGGAACAAACAATGCACACGCAGAAACAGCGAGTAATAGCTCCAATAATTGCAGCCCACTTAGAAGAGTGAATGCTGAATGCCACTTCCACTGTGATACAGACGTAGCACATCACAGTTATCAGCAAGATAGATCAGGACACTCCGCAGACGTGCAAGTATCGGAAACGTCTGACAACACCAGTGCGAGGATCGGACAGAATTTTGATCACAATCACTTCCTGTCGATACTCAAATTCCAGAAGTTCAAAGATAATGGAGGGTCGATGCATCCGAAGAGCTGGGTGATGCAATTTACTAATTCATTACCGTCGTCATGGCCAACCCAGGCCAAATTAGAATTCATGTGTGGACACATCGAAGGCCAAGCCGCGGAAAAGATGCGGGGCGTGGCAGCGACGTGTCGGACTTATCAGGAATTTGTTGGTGCATTCCTGCGGACCTACTGGTCAAAGGAAACGCAAGACAGGATTAAAGAGGAAATAATATTTTGTCCTGAACTGGAAGTGTCCGGGCATAAGAGCGCAACCAAATTTTTTGATGACTTACTCAAGAAGAATCAGTTTTTAGATAGTCCATACAGCAACGGAGAAATTATTAAATTTTGCTTTTCGAAATTGCCAGTTAGGTATCAACAGACACTTGTCGGGAAGTGTGGATCTGACATAGATGCATTCAAGAGTCTACTGCGCGAACTCGAAGTAGTCTTCGATAAACAAGACGCAAAGGACAGGAAGAAGGCGCAAAATAACAAATACCACGGGCCAGCAAGGGAAGACGACAACAGATCGCATAATCGCACTGGTCAGTTAGGAAACCAGGGTTACCGAGATCAAGGTTACGCTATTCAAGGTTATGGAAACCAGAGACACGGAAACCAGAACGTCAGGGAACAGGGTCAATCCAGACAAGCAATCTGGGACAGGAGGAATGACGAACGGCAAAGCGACCGTAATTGGAGGGAGCGAAATCAAGGACAACAGGAGAACCAGGAGATTGAAATTAGACCTCCAAATCCTAATGCACGTCAGAGGAGGGGGAGTCTAAGAAGGGATTGACGCTAGTCCATAGGACTCCACCACTTCTCTCACATAAAGGAGTTCGTAGAATAGTAGTAGTGTAAGAAATGTACATAGTAGAATAGGCAAAGATATGAACCTTTTTTCGGGGAACAATAATCGTTACATTAATAGATTAAGATTGCTAAAGTATTAACACGCTGCGTTGTCTTGCATAAGAATTTACTGCTGCTATCCTCTTTTTGTTTATGTTCGCGATCTCCAATGTCGATGGAGTAGGAGACACTACCTTTTCATGAGCAATGTTTTTGTCCTTTCCTATCTGGTGTCCATGTTAAGGGATAAGGATGAGTGACGAGACGTCGCACAAACGGGCGCATACAAGAACGTGCTCTTAGAAGCGTTCTGAGAGGTCGTGATACGCTCCATAGCGGCCACAACCAGTTCGTGAGACGTTCATACCAATGCTTGCAGGCACGCGTCAGTGCACTGCACGATTGTGGTATATTGCGCGATTTCGAGGGTGAATATGGGCAGTATAGTTTTTGCAGAGCTGCGCCGGTATAGTTGTCTTGCAAGTCGGGGTGAACCTGTGAGCATTTGACTCTAATGGTGCCCTAGACGAGAGAAATGAGGGCATAAAAGCCTACCATGCTAATGTGCTGGTTGGGGATTTAGCGTGCTGCTCGTTTTTGTCACAGATGAATCACCAAGGAATTGTACTTGGATATTCGTGACATACTGTGTAGCTGGCGTGTGTTGGGTGTCTGAATCCTCAACAGAAACCAGTCCTGGCTTGGTCATATTACATTGCTTCTGGAAAGAGGTACTTCGATCGCGAAAACCGCTTCACATAGAGAAGGAAGTTGCAACTATAAATTTATTGTCGTGTATAGCCATGGCTAACCCAGTCTCTGGAGTTTCAGTGAGGCGTAATGAAAACTCGGAGGTCATGTCGTACGGCGCGCACATCACTGTCGTCAATAGCGGCGAGCAGCAAGACATCTCAGCGTAACAGGAACTATGTAAGGGTATTGTATAAAGTAAATAAATAAATAAATAAATAAATAAATAAATAAATAAAATAAATAAATAAATAAATAAAAGGGAAAGTACGATACTAGGATAAGTTAAACTGTAGGATTTAACAATAACTAGATTAATATTGTGGGGGTTTTCTACCACAAGTGTGGCGCGCGCCTGTTGAGTTGCTATTTTTCAGGTCACCAAACCACAGACCCGAGATGGAGGGACGACGGGCGAGCGAAAGTAGCGTAGTTGCATGTTCTTTATAGCACAGTAAAACTTAGACCTGCATAACAACATAATTTAATTAAAAGACGTAGAATGTAGATCGTTGGGATATGGTAGTTAATTCTTGAAGCATGTCTACTGTCGATCTATATAATTAATAGTAATATTAGTGCGGGCCTGCACATTTAGTTGTTCATCCATTACAAAGCATCAGTTATCACACACCATGTACATACTGAGATCGGTCTCTACACATATATCAAAATAAATTATTTCCATGTCTAGATTAGATGTTATAATGATTGCCATAGATTAATAACTATAAAAGTAAAATAAGAGTGTCTGAAATGACAGACCATCAATGTTTCATTATGTAAATTTATTATAACATAGAAGGTCATGGGAAAAAGTTAGGCATAAGACTTTTGTAAGAATTGTACAGATGACGAGGAACGTGGCAATGCAGAGGCCAGCCAGCGCAAAAACAAGAGGTCTTCGGCTACCTGCTAGAGGGCGAGCGTCCCGTCCTACACGCTGACAGTCACCCGGCTGCCTACCTGAGGGATTACACGGGACCCTCGCCCCGCCACAAGCGAAAGTGGGGCTGGCCGTTGACCCTGACACGCGACAGCCTGCTAGCTCTCCGGACGCGGCAGCCGCTTGGAGGGATTCCCTGCGGCAGACCACGTTGTCGTGAGTACACGAAGAACATCACATATCGTGTCAGAACCTGCGCCTCATGTGCCTCAGGACAGAAAGGGACGCTCTATACTCACCTGTTTGGGTTTTTACAACTCACTAGCATTGGCCGATCTGCATACACAAAGCAGTATCGTGCCACACTAACAAATGTATGGTCTCATGTCTTACTTCTCCTCTCTATTAGAGAGCAGTTTTTAACAATAGTCGCTCCTAGTTCGATCCTGTATGGATGACCTCACACACTTGTGGAGTCACTCCACGTGCCATCATCCCTCGTCGAACTGCAATATTGGGAAACGTAAAGTTCTGTCCAGCGAGAGAAGAGACCTAGACTAGTGATGTATCCCAACAAGGAGATCTCAGAGACAATTAATCGACGTGAGGAGAACCTATCACTGTGTCTTCCTACCGTACTGCCGTGATCATATGCGTGGGTCTGACTACAATCTCAACAGCGTACTGCAGACACTCCAGAACTCCCTATTGCTGTTGCCACAACGTAGCTACTACAACCGACGTTTAGCCTTATGTGATGTCAGTACAGTGGAATCAGTGAAGTGCCACGGATATTTCTAACAATGTGATTTAGTGCCTCATTCTCAGCACAGTCGTGAACTTTGTGCAATGTGCACGCACAATTTGATGCCCCATGAACCTTGTTTTTTTTTTGTTTTTCTTAAATTTCTTTCTCTTATGTTGTTTCTGTAATGTATGTTATACCTTGTATGCGTTTGTTTTTTACACTGTAATTCTTATTACAGATTACTGTATTGTTCTCCACATCATGTTTTTTTGTATTTTGTGTTTATTGTTGTGTGTATGCTAACAGTGTGCCTGAAGTCCCCATAAACTGAAGCAGATACCACCACTGTCATTGTGAATGGACCATCAGTTCAGGGAACATTTTGTAAAGGTTATTCTTGCTGCAGGGAGACAGAATGAATCGGAGGTTGTAACTAGATTCTGAAAACTCACAAAGAGATTGTTAACTTAAATATTATCATGTGTGAGTGAGGTCAGGTTAGTTTAATGATTAAAATTGTTGTAACATCTTGGGCATTTAATTGCGGAGCACTCCAACTCTGATTGTAAAGAATAAACTGCTCCATATTTGGCTCAGATGCCCGGGCCATATTTAGAGAGTGAATGTCTGCGTGAATCGGTGTTTGGAAGGGGCTCCCTGGGTATGGATGTGTGATGTGAGTGTTAGTGTTCCATATTAAGAAGGTGAAGTTGGCTACATCATAAATAATCCTCCCTCTATGAGTTGCATTTTTCAGTTGCAATGATCTTTTTTATAGAGTGCGGTATGTGGAGTCACTTTGTAAGATTGTTCTTGGGCGATTGACTCACTACCTTGCTCCTAAGTGAGCCAACCGCTCACCAATTACAATCTAAAATGGCGTAGGGGCAATGAGAGGTGGCATGAGCCCCCTCTCATATTTCTATCTTACGATTCTCCTCTTTAGTTGCATGCGGTGGAGGGTTGCTTTTCCTTAACACGCGTACTTCCCACGCAGCGTCTCTCGTCACCCGGGTGGGCCGGTGACAGGCGGGCTCGGTGGAACTGGAGAGAGTTAAGCCGACGTGTGTGAGGCAGTCGAGTGAATGCTTTTCAGACGCCGACATTGTCAAGAGACACGCCCGCTGGGGTGTGAAGTAGCGGCTGGGCTAGAGGTTCCGTTACTTCAGAGAAACCTTGCGAAAACACTTTCTGGCGGGCTACCGGCGAGGCGTGGGAATGACTTGTGTACCCACGCAGTTGTGGCGGGAAAATTCCCGCACTTTCTGCAAAATCAGCACAGAAATTGGCGCCAAGAATCTCCATTGGTGGAATGGTAGTGCTCCGGCAATGGAGTGGAATTTCCGCCGGTTTTCGAGTTGCTGATTGGAACGTAACCACGGCCACTGTCGTGGGGGCGGGAATGTTCGGTGTTCGGCCTGTGCGGGTGCTCTGGGTAGTCGGCAGTCGCCTTTCGGTCGAGGACGTGGGAGCAACCAGCCCTCGCCTGCGGTACGCCAGATCGTGTTCTGGGAGATAAGAAGACTGTTGGTAATGTACGTCCGCAGCACCGGCAGATAGGGATTTTCCTAGGTGATAATCAGAGCTCAGCAGAGCGCGCCTGTTCATCCTTTTCTAACTTTGTTCAGTTTCGAGTAGCAGCAATTACTATTGGGTTAGCTGTGTGTCTCTCTTGAGATTTGAGTGGAAAGGAATTGGCTCCACATACCACTTCGTCTTAAACCTCACGATCTAAGTTAGGGACAACTTCACCTTTACTGTGTTTGTATGAATCTCCAATTTTAGCCAATTTGATGTTTTACATTTCCTGTGTCTCTTTTACTATTCTGCGTTTAATCTTAATAAATCATATTGTTATTTTGGACAGAACTTTCTTTCTGTTAATCAATAGAGCAACCCTATCATTCCTCACTATGCTAATGAAACCTTTGTTTATTTAACTTATTTATCAAATTAAATTATTGCAGGTGCCAAACTCTCTTCTACTCCACTAGCAGGGTTGATTAGAGTCAGTTCGCGTATTTGTTTTATCCTTGTGCAACAGCAAAAGTCGGAGTTAGAATAGGGGGGGCTTAGAGCATGATTTACACATGTGGATTCTAGTAGAATTTAGTGATAAATACACTACTAGCCCCGGCACCTCGCACAGTGCAAAGTAAAAAAATAAAGAAATTGACATTTTTATGCAAATAAGATTAATACACTGCGTTTATTATTGTGTGTTGATAGTGACTACTTTAAACATTCGTGAAGTTGTGAATATAAGCGGAATGTAAGTCACGGCATTCGCCGGGAGATGATTTAGGCAAACCACGATAAAACCTAATTTAGGATGAAATACTAGAAAAATTTTTGATTCATAAATGCTGAGTTTCTTGGAAAGAACACAGCAGATTCAAGTCGTCACAAGTCAGGCCTTATCATCACTGATAGCACATTAGGGAGGAAAGGGAAGATGTGAAATTGAACGTTCAAAATTCCTAGCTCTGCATATGAAGAAATTCAGTCGGAAATCACATGCTGTAGATGTTCTTAAACACCTAAATTCTGGAAGATTTTCTCTATTTGTAACTGTAGTTTTGCTCGTGAAAGCATCATAGAGCCGAATTACTTTATTACATTATTTCAACAATGGCATATGGAATAATTTTCTTGGGTACTCCCACAAAAAGTACTCATGGCTCAGAAACTTACCTTGCGCCTGCTCGAACTGCATGTAGATACGCTAACAACAGACTCCCTAAATATTTATTCTTTTGTGGTGTTCGTTGTGGAAAACCAGAAACAAATTAAAAATAATGGTAATCCATAAGTGTAATTTAAGGAAGAAAAATGGTGTCGACTCCTCACAGGTTAACATAGTATGCAACAAAGATTATTTGACCATCTGCCAAGGTACTAGCGGACAATGAATACAGTTTTAAAACAAATTGAGATCAGTTATTCTCGACCAGTCCTATTCGACTGACGAATTTCTGACTAGGTAATGAAGAAGTTTTGATAATGTTATTTTAAGCTCTGTTCCCATGTATGCAGAAAATAATGAAATAAAAGAAGGTCCGCCTTCTTGCAAGAATACAGTATTTGTTTTGTTTGATCTCAAAACATATCACGTAAAGATAGCGACACACAAGTAGTACACATAATCAGCCGGATTGCCATAGAAAATGGTTACAAAGTGAACCCAGTGGAGAAACTGAACCAATACATAAAAACACTACTGACACAAAACATACACAACAGTACTACAGCCTAACACACCAGTTACGATCACACGGCAGAGAACACACAAAGCACCAATTTGATGAAACCGAAAGCAACAGGAAAACGTGACACACACTGACATTTGACAAGAAAATAACCCACACGATAACAAACATTTTGACAAAACAACGACTACATCTGAAATACCGAACAGACAATAGGGCATACTCTATGGAAAAGGTTAAAAACCTTAGGCACCACGATAGCGAAATTCAACAAATCACGTATACAACAGTTAACCTGCAAAGAATTTGATGAACTATATGTGGAACCGACGTGTAGAAATTTCAAAACAAGGTACTCCGATTATGTACGAGCACTAAAAAGCAATGGTACACACTCCACAGCTGTAGATAGCCTCATTGAAAAATCACCCTTGTGGCACAGAAACACATCTACAAGTCTTGATACACAGTAGTCATCTATAACCCTTATTAACACTAGAAGAAAATTAGCACATTCAAAAAGCTCATAGGAAATTGACGGAGATCCGAAATGTTAAATAATTTGGGTGAAGGTCACGGTTAAAGCAGGCTCAAACATGGTAATTGGATGTCTCTACAGGCCCCCTTGCTCAGCAGCTGTTGTGGCTGAGCACCTGAAGGAAAATTTGGAAAATATTTCGAGTAGAATTCCCGACCATGTTATAGTTCTGGGTAGAGATTTTAATTTGCTGGATATACACTGGGAGACTCAAACGTTTATAACGGGTGGCAGGGACAAAGAGACCAGTGAAATTTTTTTAAGTGCTTTATCTGAAAACTACCTTGAGCAGTTAAACAAAGAACCGACTCGTGGCGATAACATATTAGACCTTCTGGTGACAAACAGACCCGAACTATTTGAAACAGTTAACGCAGAACAGGGAATCATCCATCACAAAAGCGGTTACTGCATCGATGATTTCAGCCGTAAATAGAAATATTAAAAAGGTAAGAAGATTTTTCTGTTTAGCAAAAGTGACAAGAAGCAGATTACAGAGTACCTGACGGCTCAACACAAAAGTTTTGTCTCAAGTACAGATAGTGTTGAGGATCAGTGGACAAAGTTCAAAACCATCGTACAATATGCGTTAGATGAGTATGTGCCAAGCAAGATCGTAAGAGATGGAAAAGAGCCACCGTGGTACAACAACCGAGTTAGAAAACTGCTGCGGAAGCAAAGGGAAGTTCACAGCAAACATAAACATAGCCAAAGCCTTGCAGGCAACAAAAATTACGCAAAGTGAAATGTAGTGTGAGGAGGGCTATGCGAGAGGCGTTCAATGAATTCGAAAGTAAAGTTCTATGTACTGACTTGGCAGGAAATCCTAAGAAATTTTGAGCTTATGTCAAAGCGGTAGGTGGATTAAAACAAAATGTCCAGACATTCTGTGACCAAAATGGTACTGAAACAGAGGATGACAGGCTAAAGGCCGCAATACTAAATGTCTTTTTCCAAAACTGTTTCACAGAGAAAGACTGTACTGTATTTCCTTCTCTAGATTGTAGCACAGATGACAAAATGGTAGATATCGAAATAGATGACAGAGGGATAGAGAAACAATAAACGCTCAAAAGAGGAAAGGCCGCTGGACCTGATGGGATACCAGTTCGATTTTACACAGAGTAGTAACTTGCCCCCCTTCTTGCAGCGGTGTACCGTAGGTCTCTAGAAGAGCGTAGCGTTCCAAAGGATTGGAAAAGGGCTCAGGTCATCCCCGTTTTCAAGAAGGGGCGTCGAAAAGATGTGCAGAACTATAGACCTATATCTCTAACGTCGATCAGTTGTAGAATTTTGGAGCACGTATTATGTTCGAGTAAAATGACGTTTATGGAGACTAGAAATCTACTCTGTAGGAAACAGCATGGGTTTCGAAAAAGACGACCGTGTGAAACCCAGCTCGCGCTATTCGTCCACGAGACTCAGAGGGCCATAGACACGGGTTGCCAGGTAGATGCCGTGTTTCTTGACTTCAGCAAGGCGTTCGGTACAGTTCCCCACAGTCGTTTAATGAACAAAGTAAGAGCATATGGACTATCAGACCAAGTGTGTGATTGGATTGAAGAGTTCCTACATAACAGAACGCAACATGTCATTCTCAATGGGGAGAAGTCTTCCGAAGTAAGAGTGATTTCAGGTGTGCCGCAGGGGAGTGTCGTAGGACCGTTGCTATTCACAATATACTTAAATGACCTTGTGGATAACATCGGAAGTTCACTCACGCATTTTGCGGATGATGCTGTAGTATATCGAGAGGTTATAACAATGGAAAGTTGTACTGAAATGCAGGAGGTTCTGCAACGAATTGACGCATGGTGCAGCGAATGGCAATTGAATCTCAATGTAGACAAGTGTAATGTGCTGCGAATACATAGAAAGAAAGATCCCTTATCATTTAGCTACAATATAGCAGGTCAGCAACTGGAAGCAGTTAATTCCATAAATTATCTGGGAGTACGCATTAGGAGTAATTTAAAATGGAATGATCATATAAAGTTGATCGTCGGTAAAGCAGATGCCAGACTGAGATTCATTGGAAGAATCCTAAGGAAATGCAGTCCAAAAACAAGGGAAGTAGGTTACAGTACACTTGTTCGTCTACTGCTTTAATACTGCTCACCGGTGTGGGATCCGTACCAATTAGGGTTGATAGAAGAGATAGAGAAGATCCAACGGAGAGCAGCGGGCTTCGTTACAGGATCATTTAGTAATCGCGAAAGCGTTACGGAGTTAATAGGTAAATTCTTGGGTAAGACTCTGCAAGAGAGTAGCTCAGTCCGGGCTTTTGTTGAAGTTTCGAGAACATACCTTCACTGAGGAGTCAAGCAGCATATTGCTCCCTCCTACATATATCTCGCGAAGAGACAATGAGGATTAAATCAGAGAAATTAGAGCTCACACAGAGTCATACCGACAATCTTTCTTTCCACGAATAATACGAGACTGGAATAGAAGGAAGAACTGATAGAGGTACTCAAAGTACCCTCCACCACACACCATCAGGTGGCTTGCGGAGTATGGATGTAGATGTAGATGTAGAAGCTGTCAGGCTGGGTAAAAAAGCTATGAATGACGTAACAGTAGTCTGCAACAGAAAATCATTCAACAGTCTAAAAAGTACGATCGTAAGCGATCTATCGAGCAACACATAGTAAGAATTATAGACGCGTGCAGGCCCACAAACTTACACACGCACACACACACACACACACACACACACATACACACACACACACACACACACACACACACACAATGGAAGCTCATAGGAACAAATTCAAACTTTGCAACCACCAACAAAATAGCGTATCTGAAACGAAATATGCATTGAAAAGTTGTAGCTTATGATTTAGATGGAGTGGGGTTGCGGCTGCGGGATGACTAGACGTGGGGCTCAATTTAACAGTTCAATTATCAAAAGAAAATACTTGTGAGTAACAGAATAATCAAACAATAAGGGTGAAACAGAATATAATTTTGCAGCACCTATAGTTCCTTAATCAGGGCTCGGACAATAAAATACAGTTCAAGTACCTATCATACAAAAAACAAAATTAACATCAAACCTTTGCCCCAGGACACATAATCAGGCAACAACAGTAACAACTACTATATATATATATATATATATATATATATATATATATATATATATATAAGGCCCTCAGCCGTAGACAGTGAATACAGCAGATATAACTGCTACAATTTTAAGCATAACATACCAAAACAAGTCTCAGACTTCGTTAACATACTCTACATGGAAAGTAACTGTATACTGGTCTACTACTACTACTGCCTTGACCAAGTAGATAGTACAACACGCTACCATCAAAGCAGTAGACAAATTGAAACAATACGTAAAAACACCACTGACACAAAACGTACATAATGATATTATAGCCTGACACACCAGTTATGATCACACGGTAGAGAACACACGAAGCACATAAGTTGATAAAAACGGCAAGCGCCAACCTATGCATATATCTCAAAAACCTACACAGTAACCGTACAAATGGATCACTCATACTGAACAAATAAGAAATGTAATTTTCTTGCGACAAAATGCGTCAACAGTTATTCTTACGCCATGGTTGAAACCAAATCATTTTCTTTATAATAGAATTATGCACGCCCCCGCTTCATAACTTAATGGATAAGATGAAAATAACCGTATGCTCGTCGTGCCATCCATCAGCAACCTCAACTTGTCACACGATATCTACGGACTTGCTCTCTGCTGATCAGCACACCCAGTACACTGTACTGAAGCAGTAAACCACCAGAGACGCAGTCACCTGCTGAAATACTCAAGCGGTACTACACTGCACTACGCTACAGTACTCAGTCTCAATCATCCGGATTCTGCTGCATGAAGTCATCTCAGAAATGAAAAGTACAGTACTCCTGTTGATATAGTTGAAGAACTGGAGCAACGAATTATACACTCTCGTCATGGTTTACAAGGCGTTCCGGGAGTGTTTTAAGGAATTCCTAACTTCGTACAGAGACGACTGCAGTATTGGGTCTAAATATGATGACAACATGTGGAGCACTTTCTTTAAAGGGGCAACACTGAAGTACTATTTCTGGCAGAGGTGCATACTGGGTGAAATTCCATCCCAATTGATCAAAAAGTTTACATTTCAAATATATTTGTACTAACTGGGACAGTATTTGATACTGAATTTAGTGCCCACTCGTAACCGTATAACCGGAATTATATCGCCAACATCTCGTTTGTGGCCCTATGCCTTCTGAAAGTTTTTACTTCTGCGAAAATTGTTGTATATTTACCCATGTGTCAGTTTACACTGCTAACTGTTTGTCAAATGGTTGAAACGGCTCTGAGCACTATGGGACTTAACACCTGAGGTCATCAGTCCCCTAGAACGTAGAACTACTTAAAGCTAACTAACCTAAGGACATCACACACATCCATACCCGAGGCAGGATTCGAACCTGCGACCGTAGCGGTCGCGCGGTTCCAAATGGTTCAAATGGCTCTGAGCACTATGGGACTTAACATCTGTGGTCATCAGTCCCCTAGAACTTAGAACTACTCAAACCTAACTAACCTAAGGACATCACACACACCCATGCCCGAGGCAGGATTCGAACCTGCGACCGTAGCAGTCGCGCGGTTCCGGACTGAGCGCCTAGAACCGCGAGACCACCGCGGCCGGCGCGCGGTTCCAGACTGAAGCGCCTAGAACCGCACGGCCACTACGTCCGGCAGCTGTTTTTCACCCTGTACACACATTTTGCACTTGGTGGCTCTCTTGGCTGCCTGCTCGTGTCGCTTGAGGCTTAAATAGGCTCTGATCTATTATACTGTTGACGGTAAATGATTGTAACAGTAATCTCAGCAAAATATGTGTAATAGTCGGCAACAACCTCAAGTTAAAACACCAAACAAAGTTGGTTGCATGAAAAGCAGATGATCCGGATCGATAACTCAAAGAAACGTAAGGGTATGTAGGTACCTGCTCGTATAGAGTAATGCACAGCGCGCTAGCCTGCAGACAGAGTGGTGGGTGAAACGTAGGCGGAATGCACACAGGGTATTAACGACTGCCCTGGCTGAGTGTGGTTTCTCCATGCTGGACTGGTCCGCACATTTACCCTCAGGGAATACGACATACAATCACAGTTTACTCGATTCACAGACAGATAGCCCGCACGACTTTCCTCCCTTGCATTACCTTGACGACTGTGTCGTCAGGAACGACATCTGGCCATAAAAGTTACATTATAAGATGAAATCTGCCACATTGTGAAAAAAACGGCCGTCTTACTGGACCGTAGAGGGACCAGGGAGAAGAATTGTGAACGTATTCTATCGATTATCGAGTCTGTCAGTTTGTGATCCTCAACAGATAGGATTAAGAAAGCAGACAGAGGACTTACAACGAAGTGGACGAGTTTTGTCAAGAACGCATATATAAGGCACGAGAGCGTTGCGGAGATGCCAGTGAAAGTTCAAGGGCAGAGGCTGCAAGACGGGCGTTGTGTGTCATGGAGAGGTTTACTGTTAGAACTCTGAAAGAGGGCGTTCCAAGGAGACAGGTAACACAATTACTTCTCCCACGAATATATAGGGCATTTATCACAGTACGAAAATCAGAAATGTTACAACTATTTGCGAATGCAATAGGGAAAAATGGAAATCGTAGTGGTACCATAAGTACGCCGGCTACACACCGTAAGATGGATTGTTAATTACGCTACTACGTAGCTATCAATGGAAAATGCCAAAACAAGTATGCAACTGGACGTCTATCTTAGCATGGAAACATCGTCAGAGGCAAAAAGTAGCTGTTGCAAGTCAACTAAGTGTAATAGGATCGAAACTACAAACGTTTTGGTAATCGCCGTGGATGAACACGGAACCCTTTTAGAATCACTTTGTCGTCCATTTGTCTGCCCGTCTGTTGAGACCCTATTTTATCAGCAACAGGTAGTCATCAAGATAAAATTTGTGTCAAATGCTACAGTCTACAGTCCCTTCGTGGTATAAAAATATTTTACTTGCAATGCAATCAAAAGATACGCCCATTTATATCACTTATTTTGACAGCCGCAAACTCACTCATCAGAACATATGGATGAAATATCTGTACACATAATTAGGTTTTACGGAACCCTCAGAACGTGAGTCTTGCTCGCACTTGTTGACGCTATTTATAAAAGCTTTAGTATTCGTTTTTAATGCCTTAAAGCCTTTAGTAATTGGTGTAAAATGGTTCAAATGGCTCTGAGCACTATGGGACTCAACTGCTGTGGTCATAAGTCCCCTAGAACTTAGAACTACTTAAACCTAACTAACCTAGGGACAGCACACAACACCCAGCCATCACGAGGCAGAGAAAATCCCTGACCCCGCCGGGAATCGAACCCGGGAACCCGGGCGTGGGAAGCGAGAACGCTACCGCACGACCACGAGATGCGGGCAGTAATTGGTGTAAATTCATACACGGGGAGAGGGGAATGGTCACGTTGTTACAGAGGATACTGCGAAATGCAGGAAAACTTCAAAATAACCAGCGCTTCATGCATAGATATGACTGCATTCAACCTAGTACTCGTACTAGACGAAAAGACCCAATGCAGTATAACGGAAAAATCGGTTACTAGTCCCCAGATTCAACCAAACCTGCTGAGTCTTTAGAGGGTTATGTATTGGATGATTAAAGTTCAAGAACCAGTTAAATACGAAACTTAATTTACGTAAGAAGGAGGTTGGATATAAAACCCTCATTTAACAATTTCTTAAGTATTTTTCGTTGAACTAAAATACTTACCAAGTAGGATAATTGTGAGAGAAGGTATTCACATTTTAGAACAATCCGTACTTCTGTTTTTACTGTATACCGCTCGACAGTGAATTGTGATCTAAATTATAACAGGTGTGGGAAATAAATCGTTTTAACAATCAAAGAGGCGAATATAGGGTCATTTATAAAATTTTGTGAGACTGGGGAAACCGACAGTAAGAACTGAAGAATAGTAAATACATTTTGCATAAATTGAAGTGCTTGGCAGTTATATAAACGATTAATTGCAATATACATAACTTATCATACAAACCAGAAAACGAGTTTTATCAAGACGTAACATATTAAAATAGTTTGCGAGAGTCTTAGTCATTCACAAAGGAAAAGCTGACATGTTTCCAAAATCGGCGACAAAAGCGTCGTACGCTGTGCTACACCTGTCAGCAGCAGTAGCTTTGCTCTGCAGAGAAGGCCAGCCAACCAGAGTTCGCCTAAAAGCTGTGAAATATAAACGACGCAGGAAGCTGGCAGCCAGAGAGGCAGGAAATGTAATTGCGCTCTAACAGAAGTTCGAAGAGGGTGGGGCTGAAAGAGTCGGGCTGTGGCGGGAGAGAAGCGACGGCCTGTTGACGAAGCCACTGCAGACTTTGCGACCAAACGGCTTTCTGAGAGAACGTCACAGGACGCAGCGCACACCATCCCATGTATCGCTATCACTCTCACAAGGGAACCTCCCCATCGCACCCCCCTCAGATTCAGTTATACGTTGGCACAGTGGATAGGCCTTGAAAAACTGAACACAGATCAATCGAGGAAACAGGAAGAAGTTGTGTGGGACTATGAAAAAAATAAGCAAAATATACAAACTGAGTAGTCCATGTGTAAGATAGGCAACATCAAGGACAGTATGAGCTCAGGAGCGCCGTGGTCCCGTGGTTAGCGTGAGGAGATGCGGAGCGAGAGGTCCTTGGTTCAAGTCTTCCCTCGAGTGAAAAGTTTAAATTTTTTATTTTCAGACAATTATAAAAGTTCAGGCACTCACACATAATCAACTGCGCTCTCCAAAATTCGAGGACATGTTCAGATTTGCTTGGACATCTGCAGGATTTGACGGTCGACACACGGAAAAATTTGAAAACGTTAAAAACATATGTTTTGACGGAGCACAGGGAAAACTGTGCGACTGTGAACCTGTTGCATTCATTTGTTGCAGTTTATGTGACAAACTCTTATGGTTTCATCACTTTCTTGGGAGTGATTATCACATCCACAAGAAAATCTAAATCGGGCAAGGTAGAAGAATCTTTTTACCCATTAGCCAAGTGTACAAGTTAGGTGGGTCGACAACATATTCCTGTCATGTGACGCACATGCCGTCACCAGTGTCGTGTAGAATATATCAGACGTGTTTTCCTGTGGAGGAATCGGTTGACCTATGACCTTGCGATGAAATGTTTTCGGTTCCCATTGGAGAGGCACGTCCTTTCGTCTACTAATCGCACGGTGTTTTGCGGTGCCGTCGCAAAACACAGACACTAAACTTATTACAGTGAACAGAGACGTCAATGAACGAACGGACAGATCATGACTTAGCGAAAATAAACTTTTGACGAGGGAAGACATGAACCAAAGACCTCTCGTTCCGCAGCTGCTCACGCTAACCACGGGACCACGGCGCTCCTGAGCTTTGCCTATCCTTTATGTTGCTATCTTGCGCATGGACTACTCAGTTTGTATATTTTGCTTATTTTTTTCATAGTTCCACACAACTTCTTCCTGTTTTCTCGATTGATCTGCGTTCAGTTTTTCAAGGCCTATCCACTGTGCCAACTTATAACTAAATCTGAGGGGGGTGCGATGGGGAGGTTCCCTTGTCAGAAACACAAACCGTGTACTGTTCTGTAGCTTCTTATATTTAATTCTGAGGGAGATGAGAGTCGTATTGCTTTGTCGTTCCAAAGACAATAACTACTCTTTTGAAAAATTAAAGAAACAAGAAATGTTACGTAACAGGCGTACACCATGTGAAATATATCTTATTGGACAAAGTAAGGAGAACATAAAAAGCAGATTAACACAGGCAAACAGGACTCTGTTGTCAAAAGAAGTCTTCAAGTATTAAAATCGGCCTTAATTTGATGAAGAAATTTCTGACAATGTATTTTTGGAGTAAGACATTGTGTGAGAATTAATCATTGACTAAAGGAAAACCGGAAAAGAACAGAAACGAAATGTTAGAGATATGGTGCTGTAGAAGGATGGACAGTTAAGGAGTGAGCACGCTCTCCGCATAATGAGTAAAGAAAAGAACATATTAAAAACACTGACAAGAGGAAGAAAAGTCGGCTGCTGTGGCCGAGCGGTTCTAGGCGCTTCATTCCGGAACCTCGCGCCTGCTGCGGTCACAGGTTCGAATTCTGCCTCGGGCATGGCTTTGTGTGATGTCGTTAGGTTAGTTAGGTTTAAGTAGTTCTATGTTCTATGGGAGTGATGACCTCAGATGTTAAGTCCAATAGTGCTTAGAACCATTTGAACCATTTGAGCAAGAAACAGTACTTTGGGAAATGCATCAAAGCGTCAGGGAATAACTTCCGTAGTGCTAGATGTGCACAGATCCACGTTTCTTCCGATCCACTCTCCTACATGCTTAACCAACGACTCCCCTACTTTCCACCGATTTTTCCAACAACACTACACACCCACCACTAGCGAAAATGCATGCAGACTGGACGAATAGAGTGAAACCCCCCAGCAAATAAAATCCCGCCAAGCCAACACACTGTGGTACGATCACGCCACTAATTTCCCAATGGCGTGTTTCCGCGCCTAGCACTAGGCTCGCAACAGAGGACCTCTGACTCTGGAAAGCAGATCACTAGGCTGGACCATTATTTTGTGCAGTCCGTGTGTATGTTAAAACAACAACGAGGAAGCGGCGCTCTCCTGCAGCTAGCGTGACGTCCCGGCTTCACAGTTCGGCTGCTGGGCAGTGCCCAGGTTCTAAGAACACAGTAGCCACGAACCCCCTGGCTCGCCCGTGGCGTCCCGAATTCCGCAAAGATAGACATTGTCAGGAGAAACAATACTGGCGTTCTACGGATCGGAGCGTGGAATGTCAGATCCCTTAATCGGGCAGGTAGGTTAGAAAATTTAAAAACGGAAATGGATAGGTTAAAGTGAAGTTCGGTGGCAGGAGGAACAAAACTTTTGGTCAGGCGAATACAGGGTTATAAATACAAAATCAAATAGGGGTAATGAAGGGAGTAGGTTTAATAATGAATAAAGAAATAGGAATGCGGGTAAGCTACTACAAACAGCATAGTGAACGCATTATTGTGGCCAAGATAGACACCAAGCCCACGCCTACTACAGTAGTACAAGTTTATGTGCCAACTAGCTATGCGGATGACGAAGAAATTGAAGAAATGTATGACGAAATAAAAGAAATTATTCAGATAGGGAAGGGAGACGAAAATTTAATAGTCATGGGTGACTGGAATTCAAGAGTAGGAAAAGGGAGAGAAGGAAACGTAGTACGTGAATATGGATTGGGGCTAAGAAATGAAAGAGGAAGCCGCCTGGTAGAATTTTGCACAGAGCACAACTTAATCATAGCTAACACTTGGTTCAAGAATCATAAAAGAAGGATACATGGATACATGGAAGAAGCCTGGAGATACTGACAGGTTTCAGATAGATTATATAATGGTAAGACAGAGATTTAGGAACCAGGTTTTAAATTGTAAGACATTTCCAGAGGCAGATGTGGACTCTGACCACAATCTATTGGTTATGACCTGTAGATTAAAACTGAAGAAACTGCAAAAAGGTAGGAATTTAAGGAGATGGGACCTGGATAAACTGACTAAACCAGAGGTTGTACAGAGTTTCAGGGAGAGCATAAGGGAACAATTGACAAGAATGGGGGAAAGAAATACAGTAGAAGAAGAATGGGTAGCTTTGAGAGATGAAGTAGTAAAGGCAGCAGAGGATCAAGTAGGTAAAAAGACGAGGGCTAGTAGAAATCCTTGGGTAACAGAAGAAATATTGAATTTAATTGATGAAAGGAGAAAATGTAAAAATGCAGTAAATGAAGCAGGCGAAAAGGAATACAACCGTCTCAAAAATGAGATCCACAGGAAGTGCAAAATGGCTAGGCAGGGATGGCTAGAGGACAAATGTAAGGATGTAGAGGCTTATCTCACTAGGGGTAAGATAGATACTGCCTACAGGAAAGTTAAAGAGACCTTTCGAGAAAAGAGAACCACTTGTATGAATTTCAAGAGCTCAGATGGAAACGCAGTTCTAAGCAAAGAAGGGAAAGCAGAAAGGTGGAAGGAGTATGTAGAGGGTCCATACAAGGGCGAGGTACTTGAGGACAATATTATGGAAATGGAAGAGGATGTAGATGAAGATGAAATGGGAGATATGATACTGCGTGAAGAGTTTGACAGAGCACTGAAAGACCTAAGCCGGAACAAAGCCCCGGGAGTAGACAACATTCCATTAGAACTACTGATGGCCTTCGGAGAGCCAGTCCTGACAAAACTCTACCATCTGGTGAGCAAATGTATGAGACAGGCGAAATAACCTCAGACTTCAAGAAGAATATAATAATTCCAATCTTAAAGAAAGCAGGTGTTGACCGATGTGAAAATGATCGAACAATCAGTTTAATAAGTCACGGATGCAAAATACTAACGCGAATTCTTTACAGACGAATGGAAAAACTGGTAGAAACCGACCTTGGGGAAGATCAGTTTGGATTTCATAGAACTATTGGAACACGTGAGGCAATACTGACCCTACGACTTATCTTAGAAGCTAGATTAAGGAAAGGCAAACCTGCGTTTCTAGTATTTGTAAACTTAGAGAAAGCTTTTGACAATGTTGACTGAAATACTATTTTTCAAATTCTGAAGGTGGCAGGGGTAATATACAAGGAGCGAAAGGCTATTTACAATTTGTACAGAAAGCAGATGGCAGTTATAAGAGTCGAGAGGCATGAAAGGGAAGCAGTGGTGGGGAAGGGAGTGAGACAGGTTTGTAGCCTCTCCTCGATGTTATTCAATCTGTATATTGAGCAAGCAGTGAATGAAACAAAAGAAAAATTCGGAGTAGGTATTAAAATACATGGAGAAGGAATAAAAACTTTGAGGTTCGCCGATGACATTGTAATTCTGTCAGAGACTGCAAAGGACTTGGAAGAGCAGTTGAACGGAATCGACAGTGTCTTGAGAGGAGGATATAAGATGAACATCAACAAAAGCAAAACGAGGATAATGGAATGTAGTCGAATTAAGTCGGGTGATGCTGAGGGTATTAGATTAGGAAATGAAACACTTAAAGTAGTAAAGGAGTTTTGCTATTTGGGGAGCAAAATAACAGATGATGGTCGAAGTAGAGAGGATATTAAATGTAGACTGGCAATGGCAAGGAAAGCGTTTCTGAAGAAGAGAAATTTGTTAACATCGGGTTTAGATTTAAGTGTCAGGAAGTCGTTTCTGAAAGTATTTGTATGGAGTGTAGCCATGTATAGAAATGAAACGTGGACGATAACTAGTTCGGAGAAGAAGAGAATAGAAGCTTTCGAAATGTGGTGCACAGAAGAATGCTGAAGATTAGATGGGTAGATCACATAACTAATGAGGAGGTGTTGAATAGGATTCGGGAGAAGGGAAGTTTGTGGCACAACTTGACTAGAAGAAGGGATCGGTTGGTAGGACATCTTCTGAGGCATCAAGGGATCACCAATTTAGTATTGGAGGGCAGCGTGGAGGGTAAAAATCGTAGAGGGAGACCAAGAGATGAATACACTAAGCAGATTCAGAAGGATGTAGGCTGCAGTAGGTACTGGGAGAGGAAGAAGCTTGCACAGGACAGAGTAGCATGGAGAGTTGCATCAAACCAGTCTCAGGACTGAAGACCACAACAACAACAACAACAACAGACATCTAAGGCTCGAAGCTGCGCTGATGGTGCTTTTTTCGTATCATTCTTTGAACGACCTGTCTCAGATTCAACACGCTGTGCCTATCCACGCAGACAAAATTCGTGCAGAAAACAACCCAATTAATGAAGGGAAACGAGCATACACTGATGGAAAAAAATCGCAACACCAAAAAGTAGTTGGCGGAAGGGCATGTTTCTACATTCAAATTTCTGTTCAAATTTCACGCCAGTCGTGCAAGAGTGGCACTACTAGAGCCAGTATGAGTATGAAAACCAGATTTGCGTTAAATACGCGTTGTAACGGTCATGGAGTTAGTTACCTATGAGAATGGACATACTGAGTTGATGTTAGTCTAGAATGGCTTTAAGGCGACAATGGCGCCATTATGGACACCTCACTGAGTTGGAACAAGATCGCGTAATAGGGCTACGAAAAGCTGGATGTTCCTTTGCGATATTGCAGAAAAACTTGGCAGGAACGCAGCCACTGTGTATGAATGCTGATAGCGGTGGCCACAGGGATGTATGATCGGAAAATAACGGGCTCCAGACGGCCACGTGACACTACTGAGCGGGAAGACCATCGTGTTGGGCCTGTGGCTCTGGCGCATCGCTCGGATCTGCAGCAGAAATCTGAGTAGCAGTTGGCACCAAAGTGTTACAAATCGGTTACTTGAATGACAGCTCCGAGCCAGACGCCCTGTAGCGTGCACTCCACTGAGTCCGTATCAACTACATTAGCGACTCCAGTGATGCCATGCGAGTATTGGAGGGCAGGGTGGAGGTCTGTCGTGTTTTCTGGTGACAGCTGGTTGTGCCTCCATGGCAATGATGGCCGTGTGTTGGTTAGAAGGTGGTCAAGTGAGAACCTGGAACCAACCTGTTTGCATGCTAGGCACACTGGACCTATACTTGGGGTTACGGTCTGGGGTGTGATTTCGTAAGACAGCAGCAGCTCTTTCGTGGAGTAGCGGCACCACCGTTTAGGATAGGGAAAGTTAGTTTCGTGCAATATTCTGAGCACAAGTTACAGCCAGGTGCAGGCCAAATTTCAGTGAGTTACGCATACCAACAGTTGTGAAATAGAATAGAAGCTGAAACGTCCCCTTTTCAACAATTATACATGACTGCTTAAACTGACACACAATATTTTTAGCGCAACGCAATCTGACTTTTAATAATCCCTACAAAAGAATGGCCCTGACTAACATTAACCTATACCTTTCACAAATCACTTACCTCACAAAAATCTTCGTTACTAGAACTACTGCAATACAGCGAGCGCCACTACTGCCAGCTAAATAAAAGATTCAAACTACGGAAGGCACTAACTACTGACAGGCATAGTTAGCAAATGAAAGATTTTAATAGAGAACAAACAATGTATTTACCTTAATAGTGTTGAAAACTCATAATATACATAGCAGGTCATGACATCCAGTCTTACAAATTTCAAAACTCCGCCATTTCTCTCCCCACATCCACCACTGCTGGCGGCTCACCTCCAACTGCGCAACGCTAAGCGCTGTTAACATCCAGCTGCCGCTGCGCAACACTACAATGGCAGACAACAATGCAAACTAGCCACAGACTGCACACAGCACAGCCAGTGATTTTCATACAGAGCGCTACGTAACGTTGCCAATAAGAAAACATAAACAGCCTACTTACAAAGCCACAGGGCCATTAAAATGCTGGAGGGGTGTACGTAGCGATTTTGCATGTTGCAAATAACAGGCAGAAGGGGCCCACTGGCCAATCTAACGTTTTATGAGTACGTGACGCGAAGCGGTGCGTATGACAAAATAGAGGTGCACAGCCGTGTATAAATAGATGCGGGTTTCTAACAAGATGTATTCAAGTGTGGCAGCTCTCCTGGACAGTGGGGTGTGTCACACCACCAGCTACACGCAGCAGCAGATCGAGCGCGAGCGTTCCAGTCCGTGGCAGGTCACTGGTTCGACCCTCTGAGGCTGACGCGGGATCCGTAGCCAGCCAGCTGAGGGCCACACCGCGGCTCCAACACGTGCCGGAGGCATCCCGAGGTGAGGGCTGCAGATTGGGACTCCAGATCGCAGGTGCTTGTTGTCGCCACGATCTCAGCCATGCCTGCGGCTCACACCGAGCGGCACTGAGTTGGCACGGATGCAGACTGCTGAGTCGACTGCCGGCATCCTGCCGACGGTGCAACTCTGTTGGCGTGCGAGGCCGACACACAGCAGTGCGTGCACAGGTCGGTAAGGCAGCCATTCCACGCCAAGCCGTTTCACGGACAGCAAAGTTGTGTCCTCACCGTTGTGGGACCCAGTGACGCAGATCGAGAGGAACGGGGGCACTGTAGTTGGAAACAGTACATCACTTAAAAAGCTCTGACGAGTCTTAACACGGTGCCTTCTACCTCTTCTCATTACATTTGGTCATCCTGATACATTCGGTGGCAGAAGTTGTCTCTACAGTGGTTACCCCACGCACTCTGCCTGCAAAATTGTACGTCAGTCTGGTGATTCGATCTGTTGTGCTGCCACTCGTGAACAGCGTTCCGAGGAGGCGTTTTCCAGCAGGATAACGCTCGCCCACATATCGCTGTTGCAGCCCATTGTGCTCTACAGAGGGTCGATGCGTCGCCACAGCCTGCTCGATTACCAGATCAGTCTCCAGTCGAGGAGAATTGGGACATCACCAGATGACAATTCCGGTATCATCTACAGACAGCACTAACCGTCCCTATATGGACCGACCAAGTGCAACAGGCATAGGAATTCATCCCACAAACTGGCATGCAGGACCTGCACAACACAATGCATGCTCGATTGCATGCTTACGTTCAACATTCTGCCGACTACACCGGTTATTAATGTACCAGCATTTCACATTTGCAAGCACTTATCTCTTTCTCAGGTGTAAGCTTATCTGTCCGTAGCTGACATAGAAAGTTGCAAACCTTCTTTCCTTCCCGTCTGGGGAAACTGTGCAGTGACTAGAGTACATGTAAAGCTTACTGGGACAGGGTAAATGCTAGTTACAATGAAGTCGATAATTCGATCGTAATATTGGCATTTTAATTTGATATTCCCCACAACTGACAAAATTCACAAAAAATTGTGAATCTCTTCGTCCACCCACACACTCCTGAGAATGGTACATTAACAATTTGCAATTACGCGCACCTATTACCGGCAGCTGCGTTGATAAATATTCGGCACCTCCCGAGGATAACTTCTAGATCGAGAATATTAGCTAAGTTGTTGGTAGTGGTTAGGCGTTGGTGAAAATTTCGCTTCTGAGCACACAATAGCTCTAACCGCAGAACTCTGCACGGAACACGCGTTGGTGCAATGCTGCAATGCAGACCGTATATCTCCCTTCGAAGACGATGGCCAAGACACTGTCTCCAAGTCCGTACCGCTCGATGGCTGAAGGCGAAGACCTCCCACAATTCTCTCGTCTCCCACGCGTACGAAAACGCGGCGGAAGAATACTCAGTTTCGGCCAATGTCGAACGCTCAATCATCGCCGAAATCCCTCCACTAAGATCTACCCAATGAGCGAGTAGGCAAACGAAATTCCCGTATTGGCCACGTGTTGCCCAGCACAGGTGGCTCCGGATGCCGGGCTACGCCCAAAAGCGCCGTATTGTTCCGCGTTGCCGGTGACCGCTACCTGCCGGCGAGCTACGGCCATCTGCAGACTATACATTCCACAATTCTCAACTTCCGACGCTTTCCACCAACGCTTTAAGTTAGTGGCTCAATCCTGCAGACATGCAGGGAGTACTGCTCGAGAGTGCCTCATATTTATCATAATTCAATAGAGTCATGATCTGATGCCCTTGCCAGTCCCTTTATTATTAATACTAATGTTGGTATGTTGAGTGGTACTTAAGTAAATAAATTAGTGAAAGCAATATGAAGTGAAGTAGAAATTAGAAAATAAATGAAAAACTTGGTTTAGTTTAGAGAGTTACATACTGGCAAACAGCGGGCAGAGCAGAAGAGACAATGACCGCCAAGTCAGCAAGTTCCTCATAAGCGGACGCTGTCGATTCAGCCGTCAGGGCATCGCCCGACCGGCTCACGTGTTTCTCAGTTGTCACATGTGAGCAAAGGCCCTCGCCTACATTCCAAGAGCCAATGACCGACGTTAAGAAGACTCTTCGAGAAGCTTTTCAACGTGACAGAAGAGGCAATGACCGTGAAGTCGTTCACCTCCAGCGAACTGAAGTGAATAAATACGCGAGACGCGGTGGGCCCGAGGAGCAGAAGAGTAGCAGTAGTTTTCAGTCAGTTTCGGTGCTGAAGACCGTCATGCAAGAAGAGACTACATCATACACAGACGCACCAAGTCCGCCGCTGTAATGGAATAGCAAGCAGCAGCCTCGCCGCCAGAAGACAGAAGTTAAAAGGTATTTGAAGTCTGATTTTTACGTACCCGGGTGACTCGTGATTACGGGAAGGAGACGGCCTCACATCAGCAGTCACCTGTGAGCTGGGATGAAGATCTGACAGCCGAAGACTGGCAAGCGGGAGTCCGTTGTTCGAGTCCGGGACGCTGGCCTTCCCCCGCCGCGCCGCTCTGCTGGCCGATGCACAACACTGACACACGCGGCCGCTTAGAGAAGAGAAACACTGGGACGCCACATCTAAGGTATCACCGTCCGATGCACGACTTCGCTCGCAATAATTAAACGGGCCACCTCGCGCTGCGCGTCTCCAGTCAACTGGGCGAGACGGCGACACGAGATACACACCGCCACGCGTAATCAGACGCCGCCGCTGCCGCAGCAGAAGGCTTCGCAAACGACACAGCTGCCGCTCTCCGAGCCAGAACATGCAGTAAGGGAACAGTTGTACAAAACTTTCAATAAAAGTTATCTTATGTAAAATTCTGTTTCATTCTACCTCATACCCGAGCCAAGGAAGAACCCACCCTGCCCACATGTTTTTAAGAGAGAAAAATAAATTAATTTAGTATTTTCACCCTGACGTAATGCTTTAGAATCAAATTCCCTTTTCAGTAATGCTCATCCTGACAATTGACTAGCATCAAAAGAGAAAACCCAGTTACATTTAGTGACAGAAGTGTTACATTTGATGTCAGAAGTTATCCTGTGATCTTACAATGTTAATATGTTACCTAGACAAATGTATTTCCGAAATTTCATTGCTCTACATTAATTATTTTTTGGTGTTGCGGTTTTGTACGTCAGTCACTGCCAATCGAAACACTTCAAATAAAAACATTTCCCAGGGAAACTGCACCATTATCTCGCTCTAGTTAACGTAGTCAACCTTCAGATTGACGAAAATGTATGCGTAATTACTTGCCGCATTTTGGTCTTTGTGAACGGCGTTCACTTATCTACTGTACCTCCAATGCCGCCTTGCGGACCACGCTCTCCAGACACCTCGCTTTTTTCGAACGGGCTACCGGGCGAAGGCGGCGGCGGTGATCGTTACCTCGGGTCAACACGCGCTCGCCACGGCGGTCCCCCGCCGCCACCTGCCCCCGCCCGCCGCTGTTTGATTTGCTGATGGACGCCGCTCGGCGCCCCTGAGTGCCGTCGATTAATCAGGCGACCCGCCGACCCGCTCTCCCCCGGACTCCGCTGAGTAACTCTACGCCCGCGCCACGTGCCTCCAGGAAACCCGGATGTGCCGATGGCCAGCACTGTATTCCTCCCGCTAATGATTTTCCGTTGAACCGGTGCATAATTAATGCAATACGATACGGTTTCGTTTACATTTGGTCCTTTTCACCGCTCTCCCGCCACATCCCCGCCCCCTCCCCCCCCCCCCTGCCGGTCCTGAGTCGCTAATGGAAGGGGTGGTACGGCGGCTCCGAACGCAAAAAAAGAGAGAGAATAAAAATAGCGGGTTGTGTGGGTAGGGACAGGGAGGGGGTTGATCTTTTTAATTAATGCGGTTCTCGTGTTACGTTCGCTGGCCGGCCGCCGTTCGTCCTTCCAGCGGTGCGCAAATGGGCAGTAATTACACTGCACCCCGCTATTGTGCGATGGAGGTGGCGAGGGTGAAAAAAAAAAAAATCTCCCAAACCGCGCCGCTTTCATCAGCCACATCTGCTTCGGCCAATGAGTTCAACCCTATTACCAAAAAAGAAAAGGTCGCTTTTATTTTTACAATTAATGCTTTTAAATACTGTCGTATTGTCCATTTCGCAGTTAAGCCTGCGACTACTGGTGAGGTTCAACGTGCGAGTCGACGAGAGAGAAGCGCTACTAAACAGCTCACCAGTTTAGTAGCCGAGGCTGTGTAAGCGTAAATCAGTGGATGAATTTCACTCGTCTCGGGTCTTACAAAAGGAATTACGGTGTTACATTTTGTAAAGATGTTCATTTTGAATCTTTGTACGCTGATGGATGTTTTACGATGAAAAAATTCACAAATTTATTAGAGAATATAAAGTAATCCATTTTTGTTAGAACTACCCTTTCACAATTATTTATTTCGTCCGAGCCATATCAAGTCTTTCTTACCAGTGACCGTTACTCTCAGCTCGTTTAATACTGACATTCGACTGCATTCAAGGGTGTTTCGCCCATTAGATATTAAATCATTCATTATTTCTGAAAACCTGACGTATTGTCAACCGGAGATAATCTGCGACTACTGGATTATAAAAACGTCATTTGTTTAGAGCAGTCTATTGTCGCTGGTATCTTTATAGCACAGCCACCAGCCGGTTTCATTTGTTTTGTACACCCTTTAATCCTTGTGAGAGTTAACGTTGTTGTAAAATTGTTGCAATTGTCCATTGTAGACCCTTGTTATTAATATTAACCTTGTTATAGATGGTTCAAATGGCTCTGAGCACTATGTGACTTTTCTTCTGAGGTCACCAGTCCCCAAGACTTAGAACTACTAAAACCTAACTAAACTAAGAACATCACACACATCCATGCCCGAGGCAGGATTCGAACCTGCGACCGTAGCAGTCGCGCGGTTCCGGACTACAGCACTGAAATTAGTAACGAGCCGTGACGCGTGAGTTATCGATCACGCTCGTGAAGAGCGAGTGATCTTTGCTCTTGATCTCTAGGTGACATCTTTTGTGATTATCATCAGGGGGCATCCGAAAGATGCGTGGATACAGAGACCCATATGCGCCGGTAGTGCTCTCTGGCGACAACGGTCGTAGAGCGGTCTGCAAGCATTAGTACTTCGTCCTGCAAGCAGCGTGAACTCGTCGTCTCCGTGTTTGGCCCAGTGCAGTAGAGGACAGTGCAACGCGGAATGCAGTTGATAGCCGGGAGTAAGCAGTAGGGCTCACAATGCCATTAAGAAGTGTAAATGCTTCTGGAGGTTTCGCTAGGCAGGAGCAAAGCAGACGGATTCGTCTCCGTAATCGTGTGCCCTCGGAGGAGCCGTATATTCAGATTTGCACTCCATCTCGCTGTGGATCCTACTACTGCATTAGACCAGCTTACTTCGAATGGACTGTGTTTGTGTTAGAGTAGTGAGCATCTGCCTTTATTACGTTCTTTCAAGAAGTTATCAGTTTCGTTCTAAAGAGCCTACCGGTCTACACTATCCTCGTTTCTAATCTGTCGTATAGTGGTTTAGTGGTTTATTAAGAGGTCACTGAGAGTGCGTCACATTGTAAGCTGTAGTTTGAATAATGTGTAGCATCAAATAATATGCACGTAATAAAGTGTTGTTGTTTGTAAAAAGCTGCTGTCTAATTCCGACCCGAGTGACTGGACGAGTGCTGGTGCGATTATGTATTAGTATGGTTAATCAGTAAATTTACCGAGCCATTGGACAATTATTTCAAGTATGATACTTTAAAGTTGGTGGCTCATTCATCTGTGGCCGTTGTGTAATGATGTAAAGATTAATTTCGGCTGTTGAAGTAAGGATGGGTTATTTTATTGAATGTTTGTGTTAACTGTGCTTGTGCTTATGTATACGCGACTTGTTGCAGGTAGCTTCTTAACTGTATTATAAGTGCCTTGAAACTAGAAGCGGTTATGTGGAGGCTGTGCCGTACGCACTAGTAAACAGAGGTGGTTCGTTGAGGCCACATTGAAGCTGGGGCCTTTACTTTGGACACCAGAGTTTGCATGCCCGCGGGTTCTGGAAATTACAATTGTTAACCTTGTATTTTGCTTTCCGCAAAGAACATCTTTTAAATATGGACGGTTTGTTATTTTAAAGTTCACGGAACATCATTAAGTTGTACGAGTTTAATTAGCTGAAGAATTTATTTAAATGGTTCAAATGGTTCAAATGGCTCTGAGCACTATGGGACTTAACATCTGTCGTCATCAGTCCCCTAGAACTTAGAAGTACCTAAACCTAACTAACCTAAGGACATCACACACATCCATGCCCGAGGCCGGATTCGAACCTGCGACCGTAGCGGTCACGCGGCTCCAGACTGAAGCGCCTAGAACCGCACGGCCACACCGGCCGGCATTTATTTAAATATCTAAAAGTTTATAATTGTGAGTTCAATAATTGCTTTTGGTTGGAGTCGTTTTAATTAAATTCATCCTGATCAAAATTATTGTTGTCTGTCGTCACCGCGGAAGTTTTATATTGTAAAAGAAAAGGTTAAAGCTGTTTCCACCCTCTGGGCTTTTTTAATATTTTAATAAATTTGTTTAAATAGTCTGGTTTCTATTAAAGCCCAGTACCTTACCACTCCGCCACGTAGCCCCTTACCATTTCACCTAACAACAGTAGCACGTCAAGGAGTAATCGGCCTAAGATAGAATGATCTCTTACAAGCTAATTGTAGCAAAAGCACATGACGGGTTGTGATTGTGATTCATTACAAACACCTTGGGGAAGTGAAATTCGCGACAAAAAGTGGCTTAGAAATAGATTATTGAGCGTTGCTCACCTGTCTGGGACTCTCAGAAAGTTGGGTGAGAGACAGCGAGGATCTAAAGAAGAGCTGGGGCTTTCGTCACGGTGTTGCTTAGTAAGGTCGAAAGCGTTACGAAGATTCTCAACAAACTCATCCACTGCCAGATGCTACAACGGAGGAGGTGTGTATCAGAGGGCATGTTACTGTTGAAACTCCAAGAGTGTACATTTCAAGAATATTGCGACAGTATATTTCTCCCTCGAACATAATATTTCACTCTAAGTCACCACGACTAGAAAATCAAGAAATTAGGGCTCTCTCGAGGATTTATAAACAGTCGTACTTCCAATGTACCACTCGTCAATGGAAGAGTAAAAGAAGGAAATGACTGTGGTACTAGAAGTACGCCCAACACCATAAAGTGATTTGCGAAGTATGGATGTAGGTGAGACTGAGGCGAGAGGCATTGTGACGACTGCTACCACGTACTGCGGCTTCCTACATTTTGAACGGCTGATAGGCTACGCAGACTATAATTCCCTTCCTTATTTATTGTCCTTATATAACGATGCAGAATTTCTACGTTAATAGCACAAACAACGTTTATGTTATTTAGTAAGAGCAGAAGCATTATATATGCATATAAATAGTACTCATCTTGCAAAGTCAGTTTCAACACCCGGGCTGGATCTTCTATTCCTACACAACCTATTATAAGATTTTGTTCAGGGTTGCTTAAAATTCAAGTCGCTTCAACATTATGTGCTTTTCACTATTTTTACCTTTTATTTGCCTGTTCTTGACAAACATTTTACAACTTTTTTTCAAATATACATTGTGCAACATTCTTGAGGTAGACAAAGAACATAGTCGAACAGAAAGCTACATATACCCAACTCAGTAGCTACTAAACCCACTTTTACGCTCTCTTATCCAACTCTGAACCTGTCTGACGCAACTCTGAAGCAACTTTGACGCACTTGGTGCCAAAAACGTAATATGTGTTACGAACCAAACTTCCAGTATCTTTACAACAGGATATAGGCCAAATTAGTATTAACATGACTCTCTTAACTGAAATTGTTTCTCAGATTTAATTTGTATACTGTTTTCTGAAAATAATCATTTAAGCTAAGAGTTATGACCTTCGCGCTTAATAAGCACGGATGTGAACTTTGACAATATAAAAAATAGTAAATACCTTTATTTTATGAACACAATTTCACTGTCGGTAATGAAAGAGAGAAATTTTACTTACATGAAAATTAAAGCACAAGGATATCATAAAAAATGGCTCTGAGCACTATTGGACTTAACATCTGAGGTCATCAGTCCCCTAGAACTTAGAACTACTTAAACTAACTAACCTAAGGACAGCACATACATCCGTGCCCGAGGCAGGAATCGAACCTGCGACAACAATATTATATTTACTGTACATTTGTCTTTAGTACATTTAAGTTGACAGGTGTGATTACTAATTGTTATGGTACAAGATCGATTTTGCGAAATGGATTGTTGTGAGTAATTATAAATATATTACCAGAAAATTAGTATTTTGTCAGTCAGATATGTTCAGAAATATATCCAGGTAAGAAATATATAATTTAAGTAAGAAAATTAACCGAAAGCTGGCCACAGGTTATAGGGTATCGAACATTTCAGTTAACATGCCGAAGTTCCGAGGAGGCTGGTTTCATTACAAGACTCAACCCAGTCGCGTTGAAGTTCGAGCGCTAGGCTCTTCCGTCCATTACGGACAGAGAAAGCAAAGCTCCACTTTCCGGCCTGATGGACCAGTCGAGATCGAGAGACCGCCGTACCATCCTCCACCTATGGCGTCACTGGGTGCTATACGAAGAGGCGTGGGGTTAGCACAGCTCTATCCCGGGCGTTGTCGGTTTCCTTCACGTTGGATCCGCTACTACTCATTCAAGTGGCTCCTCAGTTGCCATCATGAGGCTGAATGCGCCCTATATCAGTCCCCCCACTGGAGAAAATTCTTAGCAGTATCTGGAATTCCAGACACGTTGACCACTGGGCTACGGAGGTGGACAGATACCAAATCCAAAAAAAATGGCTCTGAGCACTATGGGACTTAACTTCTGAGGTCATCAGTCCCCTAGAACTTAGAAGTACTTCAACGTAACTAACCTAAGGACATCACACACATCCATGCCCGAGGCAGGATTCGAACCTGCGACCGTAGCGGTCGCGCGGCTCCAGACTGTTGCGCCTAGAACCTCTCGGCCACCCCGGCCGGCGGACAGATACCCTTTCAATTCCTTCGCAAGGTCGTACCACCGATTTACTAGTGCTTTCTCTTCTGGTATTGTCTCACAAATAAGAGAGTAGCTGGAGCGTTTGGCAACCACTGGCCCTGCTCCAGATCGCATAGGGATCTCTGCCAGGCGAGAACATAGGTGCAGCGCGTCCCCGTATTACGGGAAGACCTGCTGCCGTGCCAGCTGCTGACGCAGGCGCCTGCGCCTCTCGCCCACGTTTTATTGTATTTCCTTGGCTGACGTCGCCAGTACGGTGAAGAAGGGGGACGGATGTGGACTGTTCTCGATTAACACATTGAAACGTCAAATGACAGAATGAATCATCGAAGGAGCTAGCAATGACAACAAATCTAAAAGCCTCTGATATTTGGGTTAAGGTTTTTGCCGTGTGTTGGTGCTTTTCTTAGAGCTTCTACCCGTGTCAGGCTGCAGGTTGTCCTAGACCTTTGGAAAAGAAAACTCTCTCCTTCCACATCTAAGCGGCGGTGTGTTGAAGAACTCGCTCTTATACATAGCGTTTAAAAGATGTATCGAATATTTTGGGAGGTGGTATCACTCAACGAATAAAGAAAACAACTCCAGTAAACATGCTTTCTGGGGTATAAATACTTCTAAGCCATCTTACGGTGTATGGCGAAGGTTACTTCTGCTACCATTCCTCCTTCTTCACGAATGGCGCGTGGAAAAAATGCTTTGTATGACATTTAATTTCTCTAATTTTCTTGTTGTGATCATTCCGTGAACAGTATGTGGGAGAAATTAACATGTTTCTCGACTCTTCTTGGTACGTAAGCTCTCGAAAATTCCAAAGTAAGCCTCTCCGTGACGCACAAAGGAAAACACTGAAGAACGGACGTAACGAACGTTTTACTAGCCACGTGTTCCATGAACGTTACGCAAACAAGATGGTTGTGACTCTTTCACTATTTGAGCAAATGTAGACAGAAAACTACACTATAAGATAAAAAACGACGCACCACGAAGAGGGTATCCGAAAGAGCCGGAAATCTGTAGGTATGATGTAGAAATGCATACAAACAAATGATTACACTTTCAGAAAATTGGATGATTTTCTTCAAAAGAAAGATCTTCACAAATTGAGAAAGTCAATAACCTCTGGCCCTTATACGAGCAGTTAATCGCCTTGGCACTGACTGACAGAATTGTTGGATGACTTCCAGAGTGGTATGGTGTTAATGTCCAGTTACCGAATTAGATCGTTATAACCCGGAGATTGTTGGAGCGCCTGCCCGTAATGCTGCAAACGTCCAGTTTGGGTGAGATCCGGCGACCTTGCTGGCCTTGGTAGTGTTTTGCAAGAACGAAGGCAGGCAGTATAAACTCTTGCCGTGTGTTGTCGGACATTATATTGCTGAAATGTAAACCTAGATAGGCTTGCTATGAAGGACAACAAAACGGGTTTTGATTATCGTCGACATATCGCTGTGCTGTAACGGTGGCGCGGATGACACATCCAGTGACCTCTCATGAAAGAAATGGCATTCCACACCATCACTCATGGTTGTCGGGCCGTATGTCAGGCGACAATCAGGTTGGTGTCCCACCACTGTCTGGGGAATCTCCGTATACGCCCTCGATGGTCATCGAGGCTCAGTTCGAAGCAGAATTCATCACTGAAGCCCACTCGAGTCCAGTCAACGAGGTTTCAGGCCGCAGACGTGTCTGGAGACGCCCCGGACAGCGATGGGATACCAAACTGTCGTAGTAGTGATGGTCAAGGGTGCCATTTCTTTCCAAAACAGGACCGCTTTGGTTGTCATCGGCGGCACACTTCCAGCACAGCGGTACGTCGACGATGTTCTACGCCCCGTTTTGTTGCCCTTCATGGCGAGCCATCCTGGGCTCACGTTCCAGCAAGATAATGCCCGCTCGTACACGCCGGAGTTTCCGCAGCTTGCCTTCGTGCTTGGCAAACCCTACCTTGGTCAGTGAGGTCGCCTAGTCTCTCCCCAATTAAGATAGTTTGGAGCATTATGGGGAGTGCCCTCCAACCGGCTCGGGATTTTGACGATTTAACGAGCCAGTTCGATAGAATTAGGAACGATGTCCCTCAGGAGGACATCGAAGAACTCTGTCAGTCAACGCAAAGCCCCATAAGGGGCGCAGCTCTTTCTCTTGAATAAATCATTCAACTTCTCTGATGTTGTAATCATTTGTTTATCTGTACATATTTATCGGGCTCTGGCTCTGAGCACTATGGGACTCAACTGCTGAGGTCATCAGTCCCCTAGAACTTAGAACTAGTTAAACCTAACTAACCTAAGGACATCACAAACATCCATGCCCGAGGCAGGATTCGAACCTGCGACCGTAGCGGTCTTGCGGTTCCAGACTGCAGCGCCTTTAACCGCACGGCCACTTCGGCCGGCCACATATTTATCATATCGACCTATTTTCGCCACAGTCGAATATTTCTTTCGTCTTTTTTTTCTTTTCTTTCTTGTTTTTGTTGTTCTCCTTGAGTGTATTTGCCAGCTTTACATGAACTGTGGTCAGACTCGCTTCCCACGCCCGGGTTCCCGGGTTCGATTCCCGGCGGGGTCAGGGATTTTCTCTGCCTCGTGATGACTGGGTGTTGTGTGCTGTCCTTAGGTTAGTTAGGTTTAAGTAGTTCTAAGTTCTAGGGGACTGATGACCATAGATGTTAAGTCCCATAGTGCTCAGAGCCATTTGAACCATTTTTTTTTCTTGTGGTCAGACTGTACGCTGCAGGATTTGCGTTGTTGGTAGTGTTCGTGTGATGATCTGCAGTTAGGCTCCAGTACTGGTACGGCGACGAAGTGATGAAACATGAGCGTGTATTACAGTCGCAGACAGTCATCATTGGTCTGGACGAGGTGAGCAGGGCTTTAGTCTTAAAGCTGCTTTATCAAAACAACGGCAGTAGTGCTGGTGCTCTTCGCGAGTATCGACGTATTAATAGATTACGGAGAGGTTCTCATTTCGCAGCGAGGTTGAGGAACACAATTCGAAGTTCGAATGACCAGGCGATTTGCGAATTGCTGACGGCCAGTTGTCCCAAAAATTGTTGGAGAAGTTACTGTTACCACGGCTGATGCTGGACGCAACGTGTAGTACTCAAGCAGTGTACGAGCTGTGTCTTCAGATAATAGTCACATTGAGGGCCGTTTGTAACCTGGAACCTAAACATGGTTCGAAATTAATACACGTTACTCTCTAATGTGCTTTTTTCAGTGGTTTATTCACTGTTTCACTTCCACATATCCTTACAAATGTTTCCAGAAAGTCCGATTTCCTACAATCAGTCGTCTGTTATGAGGACATCTGAAGTAGCAAAAGTTTAATTACAACCAACCTTTACTTACATTTCCTTTTCTCCCATGAACCTCAATCTGGCATCCGCTTCTCCTAGTATTTTTTTTATGTGCTCATAACATTTTGAGTCACGCTGGATAGTTACGCCTTGATATTTCACGATTGTTACATTTTCCAGTGATTTCTAATAATTAGTGTCGTAGGACAATAGTTGATCTAGAATGAAATTTTCGCTCCGCACCGAGATGTAAGCTGATATAAAATCAAGCAAACGTCCCGAGTTCGAGTCTCGGTCCGGCACACAACTTTAATCTCGAGTAGTGTATCTCTTCGTCTATAGATGCTTAAGGTTTCAATCAAGATATAACAAAACTGAAACTAAAAATGAATACCAGGTAGTCAAACGTCATGCTTGTGCACAAGGACTTGGAGATAAGACTAACACATAAATGGTCAGTGATAAATTCGTGAAAGTATCTTAATTTCACTATCTGGGTAGCACTGTGGAGGTAAACACGGGATGTTTTAGAGAAATCAGAATAAGAATAGCACTGGCCAAGAGTGCCTTCCTGAGTAAGAAGAGAGTTGCATCATAAATAAGAAGAATCTTCTACTGAACAGACACATCATTGCCCAAACTAAAGAAAATGTTTGTAAAGACCTTTGTACGGAGTGTCCTGACGTACGGATGTGGAACCTCCACGTTCGCAAAGAAGGAGAAAATTCACGTCGAAGCTGCAGATGTGGTTCTAGATGAGAAGTACAAGAACTAACTAAACTGACGTAAAAACGAATGAGTTGCATCTGCAAGAAATGTAAGAACTACTGGAAGTTAGAGGCCAACGCAAAGCAAAATTCATTGGACACTTAATTAGAGGAGCTATTTTTCTACAAATCGTTTTCGAAGGCAAGATCGTAGTGAAAAAAACGACAAGACGACCGGTATGATCCTAACTAAAAAATAGGCTCAGTGAGACGGGATTTTCTTCAAGCATAGAGATGAACAGGGCTGCTGAAGAGAGGAAGCTCTGGCAGCAGAGACAAGGCTTAACTTTTGTAAGAAGAAGAAGTGTCAACTGCCAGATCCTACACCATTCGTCGACCCTGTGCAGGTCTTGTTGCATTTCGCTACAATCTTTTAGTGTTGCAACTTTACTACAGACAACAGCTGGTCCGTAAATAGCCTCAAGGAGCCTCCAATGTTATCAAGTGGATCACTCATATAAATGGTAAATAGTAGCGGCCCCTGAACACTCCCTTGCTGTACTCCCCGTAATTATCTTTACATTTGTCAGTTTTGTTCCTTTAAGAATGAAGTGTTGAGTTATTTCACAAATCTGGACTGACATACGGCCATCTCGCATTTTGCCCACTAAGCAAAAAAGAGGAACTGTACTAAATGCCTTCCTGAAATCAAGGAACGCGGCACCCACCGGAGTGCCTTTGTGTGCGGCGCTCTGGATTTCATCGACAGAGCCAGCTTCGCTTCGCAAGATCTCTGTCAGCGGAATCAATGTCGAATTTTATAATTTTATTTTTGTTTTCTAAGAACGTCATGATGGGCGAGAGCAAAACGTGTTATAATTCTGCCGACGTCAGCATTACAGGCATATAATTTCGCGTCTCTCTCCGACGGCCTTTTCTTTAAACGGGAATTACCATCGCGTTTTTCCCAGTCTCTCGTTACTGCAGTGACCTACGATAAGTTACTGCTGGAAGGGAAGCAAGTTCTTTCTCATAATTTCTGTAGAATGTGACAGCTATCTCACCTGGTCCAGTGTCCTTTCAACTGTTCAACAGCTTTAGCTGATTTTCCATTCCACGATCGCTTATTTCAAGATCTACCATTTCGGAAGTCGTTCGACGATTGAAAGCAGAAACCATAGTATGATCTTCTACGGTGAAACAGCTTCGGGAGACTGAATTCAGTACGTCGGCCTTCTCTTCGTCAATGGCCGTACCGACGTGGATACACCGGTTCTCGTCAGATCAACCAAGTTAAACACAGTCGAGCGCGGCCGGTACTCGGATGTGTGACCGCCCGGATACGCTGCGTGCTCCTGGGAACATTCCCTTTGTTTCTATGGTAGAGGGAAGCGGAGGGGAGGGGTGGTGGCGTGAAGTCCCTGATCGCCACTCTCTGCACCAGTGTCCTGGATTAATTTGTCAGACTCTCGTGAAGTGAAGGCACGCGACACTGTTGATGGTGATCAGTCCGTCGGATGGGGACTTTAAGTTCGGCGTCCGTTTTGATGGTTTTCGAGAGCAGTAGACGCCGGATTTAACCTTCTCCCTTATCTCATAGAATATGACACTAAACTACACACACCCATTACAGTCACCTATACCAAACATATACACTTACGTACACAACTCGAACTTCGCGACGGAAAGGTGCCTGCAGGCACGAAGGATAGGAAAAAACCTTTCCAATAAGGCGGCCGAACCTGCGCTTCGGGGTCTCCCAGTCATTCATGCCATACGAATTCACTTCTGTGATCTTCCGTTTCCATTACTGTTACTGATAGGCTGAATAGATGATTTCGAGCCTGTTACTGAGTCTGCGTAAGACCAATATTTATTATAAATAAGCAAATCGATTAGCAAAAATTTACTTTGAAATTCATTGAATGCTTTTTACATTCTGTGCTAAAGCTCATTTTGGTTTCCTTGCGCTTCTATTTTTCTTCCCGGCTTTTGACTTCGTCTGTGGAAACGCATCGCTCTGAGTTTAGGTGTAAGATGTCACATGCCTTTGATTTACAGCTAATGTTTATGAAGTACCGACCATATCAGAATGACTCGTGCTTTTCGTTGCTGCTAAAAATCGCAACGGCAGCTTCATTCACGAAATGCAGTACACGCTCCTCCGTGTCAATCGTGCCCGCTGAGCGACGCCTTTTGCAGTTTACTTTTTGGGTTGCTGGGGAACCTGTGTCCTTGATGCGCTGGAAAAGTATGCCGATTAACAAGTCCGATGGTATTTTCCGAAGTGGATGTATTTTAGCGTAGAGGATGCAGAGTCGCAAGATAGTCACGTTACCTCAACCACACCAGAAAATAACCACCGCATCACTTCCTCTGTAGTAAGCTTCCACTGCTAACAAGTGTTGGAAAAGAGAAAAGCGAATTTACTGAACCATTCCACATATGGTGACAATAAAAACCTAATGCTGCGAGGCATAACAATAACACACACCGACATGACTGAAATATGAATACAACACACCTCGAACCTGCTGGCTGCAGATTATATAAAGTTAATGCGTGCCTAGAGCAGTGTCATACAGAAAAATATCAAAACATTCTGTTGATCCTGTTGACGGAGTAGTAATGCAACGGCTGTGCTTCTGCCTGTAGCCAAAAACCTTTCAGCCCCTTCTGTGAACGAGTGGTCGGGTCTCAGAAAGTTGCGTTTTCGGACTGGCCTTGTTTTGATTCCTTCAATTGGTATTAACCCTTCTAGAAAATATTCGACACTTTTTGAACAATCTGTGTGGAGAAAGGAGGAGGCGGGCATATAATTCATGCAGGATGTTATTTCACGCATAGGAGCTCTCTCACTTGTCTCCTTAATAAACAAGTAAAGAGAAAACCAGAAGTTATGTGTACTTCTCGAAACATATTGTGTTAGGGACAGGTATGAAGTTGTTGACCAATTTAAATACCTTGGATCATCTCATGAGTCGATACTACCTTGTTAAAAATTTATGTACAGATCAAATGAGACCAGGCGATGCCCAGCTATGTATTTGTTCCAATCTTCTATTAGTCCATCTCCTCCCCCCCCCCTCCCCCAAGCCATTCTCTTTCCATCTCTTCCTCCGTCCTTTATCCATATCATCCTTTGTCCTTTATCTGTCCACCTCCTCCTCTCCCTTCTCTCCTCTTCCATTTATCTCTCCATTTTCTCCTCCCCTCTCCTCTCCTGTCTCTGCCTATCTCTACCTCCCCCCTAGGCTCTGCCCATCTCCTTCTTTTTCTCTGCCCATCCCCTCCTCTCCTCTCTATCTGTCTATTCCCCTCTCCCCCTTCCTCTCCATCTCCTCCTCCCCTCCTCCCTCAATCTATCTCATCCCAGCCACTGTTTGGCTGGCTCTCCTACTCAGACAGAAACTGATAAATAAAAATAAAATAAAATATTGAAACGTAAGTTAAACGAGTTTCTGTTGCACACTCCTTATAAGGAAATCCAAGAAATAAACGTACCTTGAAAGGTGGCTACACTGAGTCACAGCGCCAGAGATTGCACCAAAGATTATTATTCCGCCGCCTCCACAGGCAGTAGTAGTTTAGAGGTTGCCGTGAGCAGTACTTGTTGAGAGGATGTCGAGAGCAGTACTGGTTCAGAGGATGTCGAGTGCAGTTGTTGTTTTGTTGGGCCAGAGAGTTGATGCTGTTCGGTTGGTGTAATGTATAGATGGAAGATGTTGCAATGATCAAAGTGTATTTTTCGTCAGTATATATTGAGGTGAAAAAAAATTATTTCACATTTCTTTAATGACAATGCCTCTTGGTCACAGGTTCAGTCAACAAAGCATCTGGCTCCTGTTCATGTGTTAGACTTGTAATTCTGGTTTCTATGTCCAATTATAGTATTTCTGGTTTTTCAATTAGTTCATTGTAAATGGTTTTTAAAATATATTGTCGTATTGAGGATGTTGAGTCACACTACCACACACAGAACAGTTACACTTGTGCCTTGTAGTTTCGTAGCTTTTATAGTTGCAGAGGACTTAATTAATCATTTGTGTTAACGGAAGTTTGTTGTCATTCTTTATTTTAATTTTATGCAGTCAGATTGCGTGCTAATACCACTCAGGGCCAAGCGGTTACGAGACATCGCAACCGGTCACACAGCTACTAAAGTTGTTGCATTATTGCATTTTAATTAAGCCCCCATGCAACCTTAGGCGAAATAGCAGCAGTAATGGTGGCCTAAAACTAGGAAGCGGTCACTTTACTCACGCTCCGACAGTTAATGGAACGAGCAAAACAGTACTTAAACAAGATGGTAATAATGATTTAACGCTGAGATCCTAAGGTGGATTTGGACAGGTGTATAATACCACTGTATCGAAGCGCAGAATATGTGCGTCTGAAGAAGGGGATCTGCATCTCCCATTGGTTTAACTTGCCGGGGGACGTCTCATTAATGGAACGTAACAGTTACCGCACAAATCACCTGTACAGATGTTTAGGTAAAGGGATCAAGGTGATTCAGCGAATGGTTAATTATGAGTCAGTTCAGGGTGGAATCAACCATTAAAATGCTAATATGTCAGTTTGTATAATACACTACTCAACATATATGATTCAGTACGGTGGTCTCTTTATTTATACTTTTTTCTAAAATTACATGTTTAGAAGGAAAACCCTCGTCTACAGATGTCTTTGCTTGAAATTATTCTTATGTTTTTGGTGGGTTATGCATGAAATTCTTTTTGTGTCGCCTTTAGAAACTCAAGATCCCAAAAAGTTACTCTGTATTCGAACCGTTCATTGCGATTCAAGTGCGTGAACAGTAAATAAGGCATGAGTAAGACCATTTCTTCCACATTTTAACTCTTAATTTTGATGAAGTCCGTCTTGACAATAAACTACCGTAATTATTTAGTCAGACAGTCAGAGAATAACGATTCACATTTACTTAGCACAGTAGCTTCCTTGTGTCACGTTCTTTACATAATATTTTTTTGCCAAAAGTTTATACTATCTTGTGTCTCGTATCATTCGTTTGTGCAAACTGCATCGCAAACTGCTTGCTTTAATGATTTCCTTTTAGTCTGAATGCAGTGACCTACGTACTGACTTGTTGCATGACACAATTTCTTTGGGTTAATTGGTCACACTAGAGCTGAGACAATAAAGCGGAAAAAATAACGAATACGCTAATAAAAAGTCTTCTGTGACCACAGTTGTAAACAAACTCTAAAGTTATGTCAAAGAACGTATAAACAACAAACAGGTAGAACTTGCATGAACTTAGTTGTTAAAACGAATTGACAGTTGTTGTCATTGATTTTGACAAAACTCATGACGTCAAAAGACAACTAATGACGTTTTGTCACCGAGTATCGCCACTTTGCGACCTCTTCCTGAGAAATATTTACTCAAGAGTTGTCTCGAATTAGCGCGCGAGTTTTATATACACGGTGAACTCTTTGGCCTTGTGCTGCTGCCAACGCCGGCTGTGACTCATGCGCTCGTATATTAAAAGAAAGTGAAAACCGCTCCTCACGCCGGCCACTTTAAGCGACATACACTTGTATCACCGAGATCAAAGGAGGATGCAGACTGTCTACTACGGTAAATGTTAGTAAGCGCCTGTATTCCCGCTCTGCTATGAAAATATTAATCTCGAGCTGTTAAAAGTCCCACTTGGAGGTTGGCCGACCGGATGGCGAATTTAGTCCGATGACATGCATGTAGCCTGTGCGTATGCTGCCAGCACTTAAACGGACTTGTATCGCAAGTACTTGCTAGTGATCGTTTAAATGGCTCCACAGTGTATCCTGGACGGAAACTGGTGCATGAAACATTATGTACATTAATTACTAGTTGTTCGATCACCGCCGGCAGGGGTGGCCGAGCGGTTCTAGGCGCTACAGTCTGGAACCGCGCGACCGCTACGGTCACAGGTTCGAATCCTGCCTCGGGCATGGGTGTGTGTGATGTCCTTAGGTTAGTTAGGTTTAAGTAGTTCTAGGTTCTAGGGGACTGATGACCTCAGAAGTTAAGTCCCATGGTGCTCAGAGCAATTTTTTTTGTTTGATCACCGACCATACAGGCCGGACCTGGCTCCGACGTTCATCTGCTGACTGTGAAGACAACATTTTGGCACAGACATCGAACTGCAGAGCAGCGTAGAGAAGTGGCGGGAAGTTCAGGTGGCTGCCTTCTATAACGGGCGTATTGGAATGCTAACCCTACTTTCAGAACAGATCTCAAAAGCGACCACATTTCATCCTAGAAAACACAGCTTTTAATTGTCAGAGAGATTTTCGCCTGTTCACGTACGGTGGGAAAGGACAAGCAGCTGGGTAGAGTGACTTGAGAGGTGCTCCCACGACGTCGTCCCAGCCGCAGAGCAGGCCGATGTGCGCCGCACGGACAGTACTGTTCGGCCTCGGCCTTCCGCCGAAAATAGCGGCGCTGCGGCGCGGTGGGGCCACAGATCTGTATCACGGCGGATCCCGAGGGCGCCTTGCGCAACCTGCTGTAGGTGGGCCTGGCGCGGCCGCAGCTCCAGGCCGGCAGCTGCGATAACCAGTCTACTCACTGTCACATGCACGGCCGCAAGCCACTGTACGAGGAAGGGGGAGTGGACAGTGATTAAGTTTTCATTATCACCTCTTTAAAAAAAATAAAGATACGTCATTAATTCTTTTCAGGGTTCCGTGCCTCAGTCTGTAAAAACGGAACACTTATAGGATCCCTATGTTGCCCGCTTGTTCTGTCTGGCTGTCCGACACTTCGGAACTCTTTTCCTCGGGAAAGAGATCCCTATGTTGTCCGCTTGTTCTTCCACTTGTTCTGTCTGGCTATCCGACACTTAGGAACCCTTTTTCTCAGAAAAGAGATCCCTATGTTATCCGCTTGTCTGTCTGACTATCCGACACTTGGGAACACTTTTTCTCGTGAAAGAGTAGACGTATCGAGTTCAAATTTGAGTAAAATATTAAGGTATATAGTCCATAGGTGGCGTAAAAATTTTGAGCTTCGAAGTCATTTCCATCTCAAGATGCGGCCATTTATGTCACATATTTTGATACTCGCTAACTCGCTCATCAAAAGCAATAGGGTGCTTCCGCTTCATCTAGTATCATCAAATTTGGCGAGAAGCAAGGTTTCAAAGTACAAGTAAAGGAAAAAATCCTAAAGAGGCTAATTTGCGATTATATAACACCAAAAAGTATTTTTGTCATCTTTTTATCCGTTTGTCTGGTTGTCTGTCAGTCAGTTAAGACCCTTTATCTCTGGAACTGTTTGGTGTATCAAGTTCAAATTTACGTCACATACTGAAGTCTATGGTCCCTTCGCGGTAAAAAAATTGTTAACATCTAAGTGAATTCAATCAAAAGATACTTCCATTTATGTCATATTTTGATATTCGAAAATTCACTCATCAGGACCCCAAGGCTACGTCGCTCTGACGTAGAATCATGAAATTCGGCAAGAACTAAGGTTTCACAGTATAAGTTAGGTTAAATTTCTGAAAGTTGTTAAATTTTAATTATATCACATAAAAATGTCTTTTGCCATTTGAATATACGTTCCATTCGTCATCGTCAAAAGCATAATAGACGAACATTATTGCATGCGAACGTAAAATGTAAGTTGTAGTCATGTTGTGGTACGTAAATAAAAAAGTGTTTCATCAAATATTTTCCTGCTCGCTTCTCTTTACAGTATTTGCGGAGTACTCTGAGGCATTACTGTACAGATTTTAATACAGTTAATTAAGTTTCCATGGAGCCGTCTACGCGCGAGTCCTATTCGCACTTGGACACCTTTTTTTTATTTATAGGTACTTATCACCAGCCTCTATACACATCCTCGTGATACAGTACCGTTGCACTCATGTAAAACAACCGATACCAAATGTGAGGGTCCATTGTTAAAATGGCATCTTGTTCTTCTTCATGTTCATCGCCGTCTCCCGTGACGCCATCACTTCCTCCTGGAACGGAATCTGTGTCTCCAGCACACATTCAAATGTGACAATGTTTAGGAACATATCTGCGCAGCGTGTATCCGAGGTAGGTCGTGGGTATCACACCGTAGTTGCCTAGTCAAATGTGGGAAGCCGGCTAAAAACAACATCCAGGCTGGCTGGGATATATGGCCCCTGGAGAAAAGAGAGCCACTTGTATGAATATCAAGAGCTCAGATGGAAACCCAGTTCTAAGCAAAGAAGGGAAAGCAGAAAGATGGAAGGAGTATATAGAGGGTCCATACAAGGGCGATGTACTTGAGGATAATATTATGGAAATGGAAGAGGATGTAGATGAAGATGAAATGGGAGATATGATACTGCGTGAAGAGTTTGACAGAGCACTGAAAGACCTGAGTCGAAACAAGGCCCCGGGAGTAGACAACATTCCATTAGAACTACTGAGGGCCTGGGGAGAACCAGTCCTGACAAAACTGTACCATCTGGTGAGCAAGATGTATGAGACAGGCGAAATTCCCTCAGACTTCAAGAAGAATATAATAATTCCAATCCCAAAGAAAGCAGGTGTTGACAGATGTGAAAATTACCGAACTATCAGTTTAATAAGTCACAGCTGCAAAATACTAACACGAATTCTTTACAGACGAATGGAATAACTGGTAGAAGCCGACCTCGGCGAAGATCAGTTTGGATTCCGTAGAAATGTTGGAATACGTGAGGCAATACTGACCCTACGACTTATCTTAGAAGAAAGATTAAGGAAAGGCAGACCTACGTTCCTAGCATTTGTAGACTTAGAGAAAGCTTTTGACAATGTAGACTGGAATACTCTCTTTCAAATTCTGAAGGAGGCAGGGGTAAAATACAGGAAGCGAAAGGCTATTTACAATTTGTACAGAAAGCAGATGGCAGTTATAAGAGTCGAGGGACATGAAAGGGAAGCAGTTATTGGGAAGGGAGTGAGATAGGGTTGTAGTCTCTCCCCAATGCTATTCAATCCGTATATGTACCAAGCAGTAAAGGAAACAAAAGAAAAATTCGGAGTAGGTATTAAAATCCAGGGAGAAGAAATGAAAACTTTGAGGTTCGCCGATGACATTGTAATTCTGTCAGAGACAGCAAAGGACGTGGAAGAGCAGCTGAACGGCATGGACAGTGTCTTGAAAGGAGAATATAAAATGAACATCAACAAACGCAAAACGAGGATAACGGAATGTTGTCGAAGTAGGTCGGGGGTAAAATACAGGGAGCGAAAGGCTATTTACAATTTGTACAGAAACCAGATGGCAGTTATAAGAGTCGAGGGGCATGAAAGGGAAGCAGTGGTTGGGAAAGGAGTGAGACAGGGTTGTAGCCTCTCCCCGATGTTATTCAATCTGTATATTGAGCAAGCAGTAAAGGAAATAAAAGAAAAATTCGGAGTAGGTATTAAAATTCATGGAGAAGAAGTAAAAACTTTGAGGTTCGCCGATGACATTGTAATTCTGTCAGAGACAGCAAAGGACTTGGAAGAGCAGTTGAACGGAATGGACAGTGTCTTGAAAGGAGGATATAAGATGAACATCAACAAAAGCAAAACGAGGATAATGGAATGTAGTCAAATTAAATCGGCTGATGCAGAGGGAATTAGATTAGGAAATTAGACACTTAAAGTAGTAAAGCAGTTTTGCTATTTGGGGATCAAAATAACTGACGATGGTCGAAGTAGAGAGGATGTAGAATGTAGACTGGCAACCGCAAGGAAAGCATTTCTGAAGAAGAGAAATTTGTTAACATCGAGTATAGATTTAAGCGTCAGGAAGTCGTTTCTGAGAGTATTTGTATGGAGGCCTTGGTAGGCCACTACTCGTCGCCGCTGTTATTCGTGTCAGAGGTGGACATACCGGCTGTTAGATAGGCGGTTAAAGTGTTCTGGAAGATCAGTGTATTTTATTTGTATACTATGAACAAACTGTGTTTAAGTTTTTAATTTATCGCTGTTGCCATAATTTGCTTCCTCTTTTATTGTTTAGTATGAATGACAGACAAATCTGTAATCTTTTAAACAAATGAGGAATTGTACTTTACTGTTACGTCACTCCGTAAAACTATTTCCAGACTAGGACTGGTGCCAATCTCAAATACAGCGCATGTCCAGCGACGACAGCGGGGAGCTACCGTATAGACCAGTTGCCGTACGTCTTGCACGCTGCACGTACACTCGCACTTTAAGCCTTGACACTCGGCGGCAGGGACATTATTGTCTCAGGAATGCCCTAATCCATCCTCGTACCATGCGAAAGAAAAATTATTACGAATATGCCCCTGTTCGCGTTTTCAGGTCTCTTATCTCATTTTCATGATGTCTACGCGAGATATTCAAGGGACTTTAAAAAGTAAGTTACACATGTCGTCCCACTCTTTACGATCATAGTACAAGAGGAATGACGCATTGTCGGAATAGAGCTTACGTTTTGGGTTGCCTGCAGGCATACACTGAGGTGACAAAAGTCGTGGGACACCTCCTAACATCGTGTCAGACCCACTTCTGCCCGGCGTAGTGCAGCAACTCGACGTGGCGTGGGCTCAACAGGTCGTTGGCAGTCGTCTGCAGAAACACTGAGCCATGCAGCCTCTATAGCCGTCCATAATTGCAAAAGATGTTGCCGGTGCAGGATTTTGTACTTCAACTGACCTCTCGGTTGTGCCCCATAAACGTTCGATAGCATTCATGTCGGGCAAACTGTGTGCAGCAAATGGTCTCCCAGTATCCGAACATAGCCATTTCCAATTAGTGATCGGTTCAGTTGGACCAGAGGACACAGTCAATCCCGTGTAAACACAGCGCATACCCTTATGGAGCTAGTCGGCCGAAGTGGCCGTGCGGTTAAAGGCGCTGCAGTCTGGAACCGCAAGACCGCTACGGTCGCAGGTTCGAATCCTGCCTCGGGCATGGATGTTTGTGATGTCCTTAGGTTAGTTAGGTTTAACTAGTTCTAAGTTCTAGGGGACTAATGACCTCAGCAGTTGAGTCCCATAGTGCTCAGAGCCATTTGAACCATTTGAACCTTATGGAGCTACCACCAGCTTGCACAGCACCTTGTTGGCAACTAGGGTTCATGGCTTCGTGGTCACAATCGAACCCTGCCATCAGTTCTAACCATCTGAAATCTGGACTCGGCTGACCAGGTCACGATTTTTTAGTCGTTAGATTCCAGCCGACATGGTGACGAGCCCAGGAGATGCGCCGCAGAAGATGTCGTCCTGTTAGCAAAGACACTCGCGTCGGTCGTCTGCTGCCATAGCCCGTTAACGCCACATTTCGCCGTACTGTCCGAACGGATAAGTTCGTCATACGTTCCACATTGATTTCTGTGTTTATTTCACACAGTGTTACTTGCATGTTAGCACTGACAATGCGAGATGCTTATAGTAGTTTCCACAACGAAACTTTGTCTCGAAAGCTGGCAGGAAATCCAAAGAGGTTCTGGTCGTATGTAAAGTATGCTAGTGGCCAGACAGGATCAATGTCTAAACTGCACGATAGCAATGGAAATGCTATCGATGACAGTGCTGCTAAACCAGAGATACTAAACAGAGCCTTCCGAAATTGCTTCACCAAAGAAGACGAACTAAATATTCCAGAATACGAATGAAGAACAGCTGCCTACATGAGTAACTTGCAAGTAGATATCCTCTCTTTAGTGAACCAGCTTAAATCACTTAATAAAAGCAAGTCTTCCGGTCCAGACTGTATACCAATTAGATTCCTTTTTTAGAGTATGCTGATGCAATAGCTCCACACTTAACAATCGTATACAGCCGCTCGACGAAAGATCCATACCCAAAGACTGAAAAACTGCGCAGGTCACACCAATATTCAAGGAAATTACAGGCCCATATCATTAACGTAGAGATGCAGCAAGATTTTGGAATATATATTGTGTTCGAACATTATGAATTACCGCGAAGAGAATGGTCTATTGACATACTGTTAACACGGATTTATAAAACATCGTTCTTGTGAAACACAACTAGCCCTTTTCTCACACAGTGTTGAGTGCTTTCGACAACGAATTACAAATTTATTCCATATTTCTAGATTTCCAGAAGGCTTTTGCCATCGTACCTCACAAGCGGCTTGTAATCAGATTGCGTGCTTGTAAGATATCGTCTCAGCATGTAACGCCGGAAATGCATATCCTCCTATTTCCATCTAATGCACTGCAAACTTTTTTCCTTATTTTGTTACCTGAAGATATAACATCTCTGTGTCTTTGTATATTGTAATTGTTTTACTATTTGTATATATATGCATTTATGTCGATATATAATTGGATTTTTTTTGTAAATATTTTTTGTTATTTTTACGCTCGGTCTTGCCTAGGGAAAACTATGCTATGGAACGATTACATCGATAGGTCGTGTGGAGAACCAAAGTGTTTAGGATCTTCGGTAGTGTTAACTCTGCCGCGTGGAGCGTGGGCAGAGCGGAGTCTGGCTGGAGTAGGACGGTGGAGCAGGTGTGTTGCGTAACGCTCCCGCAAGTTGCCGGGCTTTCGGGGTTTGGCAGCATGTAATTGCGCTTGACTTGCTATGACAGTTTCTGACACGGTGTCGCGGACGGGAAGCATTAGCCGGCGCAAATCAAGAGCCCGTTTCGCCTGGTGACCGTGTCGAGAAGAAGGCGCGCCAACATCCAGCTTCTGCAACAGCGACGGCCGACAATGAGTGACTGTCGCCACCTCCTCGATCGACGACTTCAAACCTTCAATCAACCAACAAGGAAAACTGGAAGCACGTAAAGTTTTAGAACTGTATGACAGACCTCAGCTTTTAAAATTGTCCCATGTTCCTCACAAAATTACAGCAACTTAGCATGAACCTTTGTTGCTCATTGTCCCAATTGCCTTCCCAAGCAGGGTCTCTTCCTTTTCCGGAATGAACCCGAGTGTCGCTGAAATTCAAACTCCAGCATTAAAGTAATATCATTCCATTTCACTGCTTTAATTTCAAAGTTCAGTTAAAGTATTCATAGCTGGCTACAATATTTAGATTACACACGCACAAATTAAGAGTGCGAGTTTCGTTACCATATTTTAGCTTACCTGTGACTGCAGCTCAGCTTGGTACGTACTAAATTTTACTATTGATAATTTTTCAAAATAATTTAATTCAAGTTCAAAGTTAAATCTCTTAGTTCCAAACTGCGTAGATTCAAGATGCTTTTGAGATGATTGTTGAGGTAGCCCAAGGCTAACTTTATTTTATTGAATTTTATAGTGTTTCAGAAAGAAAGTTCACTATTAATTTCAGTCACTAAATAAACTTTCAGTTTTCCGGTTTTATTAATTCTTTTGCTAAATTAAGTCAGAGTGTAGCGAAATTTATTACTTCTGACAAACTTTCAGTTTTCACACTACACGTGTCAACCTTCAGTTGCCACGCTTCTAGTGCTAATTATATGTGTAATAACCTTTCTTTTTCAGTTATTATAGTAGTTGTCCTTAGGACTGGCGACCGTAATTTCCCCCAAATCTCAAATATCTAATTAACGCTAGTTCATTGTTAATGTAACGACCGCACATTTACTTTCTTTATTAACTTTACCCCTTTTCAGAATTAATTTCGACCAGTTTCATTTGCATCTTTCCTTTCATTTAGATGTAACCCTTTCCTCCCTCTTTACCGACAGATTAACTTCGGTGACGATTGCTTTTCCCAAATTTCCATTAGGTACACGCGGTTTAATTTTTACTGTCATTAAGGTCGATAAGTGACGGGGCTGTCGTCGGTGTCAGTGTCGTAGTGCCAGCCTAAAAACTTGCACCTACGCCGTGGCATCGTAGCTATCGATACCGCAAACGCCGTTGGCTAAACCTTACCGGAATACGGACGCCGTTCCACGCTTGGGACAATTGGACTCTATTTCACTGTTGGCGTCGTCCGCATTCCACGGGATGACTAATCTTATTGTTGTGAAAGTACAACCTAAGAAAGATTCAAATGGAACGGTTCATGTCGGTGACAGTTGTGAGTGCTATTTCTCACAACAGCGTCACATTCAGAGGGCTAAGCACAGATACAATCACAACGTAAAGGAGTTATTATGAATGTCAACAGGAAGGCTACCTACAGCACCGAATATTGGTCATTCTCGATTCAACTGACATAATAAATATCTCAGTAACTACTTTTTAACAATACTATCTTCCATAAGAACATAAGACGCTTTTTTAACACATGAGATGCTTTTTTAACACGCGGTATAAATGGTGTAGTGGCGTTACTCTAATAGCAGACAAAGGCCACTTTCAGCAATGGTAGCAATGTTGTTTAATTTCACAATACTTCAGCACTGTCACAAACACATAAAAAGTTTTATTGAAGATGACACTGACCGTGTAAGTTTAGGTATGTATGTATCCGACCTGCATGGACAGAAAGTACGAAAACATTTCAGCAGCTGATATCGTTGAGACTGAAGAGAAGTAATCATACAATGAATGGTAAATAAAAACCTCGTTTCCATAAAGACACACCGCGTCCAAATGCCTATGAGATTGAACAAGGCGAAAAAACTATATAGGAATTAGGGAAACAAATACTGCAGGGAATGCTTCGTTATGCTTTTTCCGATCTCGACATCGGCAACAGAACACGAGTTTTGTTAGAAAATTAACTAGTCGAAAAACAGAAACCTGTAGACAGGTGATAGCTGAAAAATTTACCTTCCAACAAGGCAGTGGGTTGAGTAATAATGTTTGACAGGCAGAAGCGGAATTTCGAAATTCTCCAGCAGAAGATGACGCAGGGTTAACTGAAGCTGGAGGAGCTGCAGACAGTAGTTTGTCGTCCTAACCATAACCTGACGCCACCAAAGAGAGTCTCCCTAAGGAGCTCACTTTTGGAGCAGTACACAGACTTTTTCCCGAAGAGGAGATTCTCGACCCAGTCGACTCTTCACTACTTAGCACAAGCCGATACGGAGAAAGTTAAAAGACAAACTGAACATCTTGTTTCCCCCCTCCCTTCCCAAGGAAAACTACCAAAGTAAAACATCATCGTAAGGCATAAAAATGACCGTGCAGTAATTCCGAAACGTGCGTGCAAGCGCAATGATGTCTTTGTAACGAAAGTATCTGAATGTTACAGAAAATACAGGACCTACTCAGAGAACCCACTTATAAAGAAATGAGGGGAAACTGATGGCCACAATAGTGAGAATAAATCAGGCTGTGAGCCTGTAATTTCTGTCTTACAGCCACCTAGATCAGGTGGAAATGGAGGTTCTGCGGTTAGACGGGTGGAGTAACTGTGGCATTGCCGGCCACAGTGGCCGAGCGGTTCTAGGCGCTACATTCTGGAACCGCAAGACCGCTACAGTCGCAGGTTCGAATCCTGCCTCGGGCATGATGTAGTTCTAAGTTCTAGGGGACTGATGACCTCGAATGTTAAGTCCAATAGTGCTCAGAGCCATTTGAACCATTTAACTGTGGCATTCCCGCTCTTATCACATGCGGGAGACGAATTTTTGTAGGCAATCGAAGAACCAGCGCCACGAACGCTGGCTTCGCAGCTGAAATGAGTATTTCGTCATCTGGCCAAAGGCTGGAGACCGATTACCTACCTCGCACAACAATGTTTACCAGTAATACGCCAACGCCCAATTGACGGTAGAAACTGAAAAGAACTGTGAGCAGCACATCATCGATATGGAATTTTATATAAATCCTGAAGGCTCGCTTGGCCGCAGAGTGTACTGAAAACTCGACAGCCTAGCAGTGATACATACGTGGCACCTCCCATCATCTCTTCCGAATCAGTTCAGCTCAGCACAAAGTTTTGTTTCTGTTCTTTGGTTTCCGATACATTGCGAACGTCTAGATTTTCCTCTATTACAGAAATAATATCGTGTGAAAGTGGTTTTATTTGCCTTTGCCACGTTGTTTTGTACACAGTTTTACAAGTCTCGTCCGAACGAATACGAACAGAGAAAGAAACAACTTGTTAAATAGTAAGAATGTTTGTGTACTTAGCAGTTTTCATAGTTCTTTGAATGTTCTGATCTTATCCCATATTGACTGAGAGCTTAACCTGGATTTAAAAAATTATCAAAATTTTTGGTGTGAGTGACTGTCACCTCTTTCCATCTGTTTCTATTGAGGTTTCTCGTGAAATGTCTATTTTATTTCATTAAAGCGTGAAGAGCGTTCTTTCACAAAAGCCCTCCTTCCCTCACCTATGTAAATTGGAGACATCCATCGCTAGAGACGTCGGTGTCAGCAGAAAATAAATCCGACCAATGAAAACTCAAAAATCAAATAGCACTACAATAATTTTCTTTTTTTTTTTTTACTTTGACTGAAAATTAATGTTTTAGAGCAGATAGAGATGAAAAATATCTCAGTCGCATGAAAATAAACCTGAGAATTGGTTGCTCTTTTGTCATGTAATACGGAGTAGAGTTACTGCATTCATCATGTCAATATGCTAAATTATTACATTGCGTTGAAATTAAGTTCGGAGAATAATGGGATACTGCATCATTTTGAACTATGAACTTATTAGTATGGCGCGGCAAAACTGACACCATTAACAAACCCTTTGTGTATCAGACATTTCAGTGCCAGTTAAATAATTATCTACTCACTGAGCACTAATTATGTTAACGAATGTAATCCGAAACTCGACAGAAAATGTTAGATACTTACTCGATTAAAACTTTTTCCAATAAAACAAAGTACAAGTAGGGCGAGAGACCCGGGCAACTTGATTTTTATTCTCTCTCTTCGTTTTGTTGTTGTTGCTCTTTGTTCTTTTCACTGGCCGCTTGAGCTCGGACTAATGTTGACAGATAAACTGTTCCTGGAATTACATGTGTAGTGCGGCATTCTCCTCTAATCATCTCGCGCTCCGTGTCAGTGGATATTTTAAATCATCGACCGGTGTTTGCCTTCGTTTTGCCGGCACCCCTCGCAAAGCTCATTTCCATTTTCATTTGATTTTCCCTCTCCAGGCGCGCTCGTATATTGTCCGACAAACACGGGGAACGGCGTTATTGTCGCGCTGCGAGCTGGGGTGCAGGGGTGCCGCCCATTCAGGCGAGGTACACTCTGCGCGCCTTGCAAGCTGCTTAACCCCCTGGCGCAGCAGTTCACCGGGTAACCCAACTCTCAGGCGCTCTCCTCGCCACCCACTGTTAGCTGACGTGCTTTACGCAGGTGAATTTCCATTCCTTCTTACTATGAACTAGCTACTGAAATATTTCTATCAGCCGAATAATTTATTGCTTTACGCTGTCAAACGTAGAAGCTCTTAAAAAATGAACTGTGACCAGTAAATAAATAAACACAGGGTAACAAGTCACTAAAGCTAAACTAAACTTCGTCCGAATCGGCCTTGGAAGGCCCAAGGGTACCGAACGGCTACCGTGTCATCCTCAGACCACAGGCGTCACTGGATGGAATATGGAGGGGCATGTGGTCAGCACACCGCCCTCCAGACCGTATGTCGGTTTACGAGACCTGAGCCGCTACTTCTCAGTCGAGTAGCTCCTCAGTTTGCCACACGAGGGCTGAGTGCACCGCGCTGGCCAACAGCGCTCGGCAGACCGGATGGTCACCCATCCAATTGCTAACCCAACCCGACAGCGCTTAACTTCCGTGATCTGACGGGAACCGGTGTTAACAATGCGGCAAGGCCGTTGGACCAACAAGTCACTAACGTGTAATTATTGAAGTATGATGTGTTTTGTAGACTTTTATGTATTTTGAGGTGACAGATCAGTGCTCAGCTCGACAGCGTTGTTCACGGGAAGCTAACGACGTACAATGTTTTACATTAATCACATACATTGTAATTATTTTGGATGTATTACATGTGATTTTGCATACCTGCAGTCTTGTGCATCTCCACTGAGTACTTTTCACGGGAGTACAGTATCTGAGTTTTAGACATTCGTTGTTTACAAACAGTAACAAATATGTTGCCAGTGTTTTGTCTCTTAGCTAATAGAGATACGAGTATTATAGATGCTACGGTGTGCAAGGAATATGAAGTCGTGTATGAGAGCTTTAAATATTATTATTTAACAAATAGTAAAATATATCACGTCATTTAGATCCCGAATTTATTAGTAAGTAGTTCTGCGTAACTTAGACTTGTACGTAGTTATTTTATAAATATACGATCCAGAGAACTTTCAAAATAATTGTGTGTGTTTCAATTTGTGAGTCCTGAATATCCTTATAAAACAAAATTGAGTTTAACATGATTTGTTTAAAAAATTATTTCGTACACAAGAAGAGAATCAATAATCTGATTAATTTGGTGCAGTTGCAGATGAGTTAGTTTTAGGGAAGAGGCATGTCTCGCTAAAGTTTTTTAATACCAGTGTATGTTCATTGTCAAGCTTTTCACTTCAAATATATCTGGCAGTCCTTTTTTTTTTTCTTCATATTATCATCTTTAGGATATTTAGCTTTGTGCCCTACTGCAGTGTATGTAAACTGTTCATGTCTTTCATTTTGTGCCTTGTACCATACAAAAATTTTGCAAGTGTTGACTTACTGTAATTGTTGACTCGAAAGACTAAGGTGTGTTGACAGTATCTAATTTGAAAATCTCTGACGCTGCCGTGAACATCAGGATTGTCGTGTAATGATGGAGTAAAGCGAGCGTAAAGTTGAAGAACACAGTCAAGGAATCAGCCTGTAAAACAAGATGATGGAGGAAGAAAATTATGTACGAGGATATTACTCTGACGCACTTTACGTACTGTAGCATTAACTGTAATTAAATTTCAAATAAGGTTGGGTTATTAATCGTAACTTGGCTCTTTCTCCGCAGTTTTCTCTTGTCTCCGTAAACAATCTCCTGTTTTGCCTTTGAGAGCACTGAACACGTATTGCTGCTAGTCCCAGTGATGGGCCCTTAATGGATGTTTCAACGCAGCCACGTGGGTTCATATCAATTTAGCATGTGAGATATTGGTCTCAGATTTCTTTCCGCATGGGTTTCTTGGACAATAAAATACAATCGTTTTACGAAATTTCGCTTTTAGAGAAAAGCTGTTTATTCTTGTGTAGTATTTGATACGCATATTACGGTGCTACTAAACAATCACCACAGGGTTTCTCTTTAAGTGTAAATACCGTTTTGAGTGTTTTCCTTATGGTCTTGTCTAAGGTATTTACTTATTACCTCTGCTAAACAGTTAAATTCACTATGTTCGAGCGATGGAATCTTTATAACGGGAGAACCATCACAAAGCTGAAGCAGTAACTACACATATTTTCTGGGATTCGAGCTATTTAAAAAATGTAATTGTAAATCGTACCTGTTTTAAAGTCACTGCCATAATTAATATCTGTACGGGGCCAAGCTTTGGTAATTTGGTCGAGGGCCTTAAGCAGAATGTATGTTGAACAAAGGCTTTCCATGATGCGCAGTATCTTTCTCGTCTCCCACTGGAATGTATTGAGCATTTTTGTGACACACTCAGGCCAACTAAAAGAGCCCGAGGCGGAACGCGCATTTCTTCTCAAAAACTTCGTTACCTCTTCCATTGCTCCAACTTGGCAACTGTTCTAAAAATGGAAATGCCGTGTGGCTAGAGCCTCCCTTCGGGTAGACCGTTCGCCTGGTGCAAGTCTTTCGATTTGGCGCCACTTCGGCGACTTGCGTGTCGATGGGGATGAAATGGTGAGAAGGGCAACATAACACCCAGTCCCTGAGCGGAGAAAATCCCGACCCAGCTGGGAATCCAACCCGGGCGAGTACGTATGATATGCCGTCGCGCTGACCACTCAGCTACCAGGGGCGGACGGCAACTGGTCTAGGCCACTGTTCAAACGAAATAGTCGAACGAAGGTTTCATAAACGACCAATTTCATGGTTAAATTACACTTTCTTAGGATTCTGCCAGTAAATCAAAATCTGACAGCTGTCACCTGACGGCTAGATTTATGTGTTCGTTCCCCCTTAAATCTCTACACGCAGACTTCCTTGATAGTTAACGGTGTGACGTCTCAGTGGCTGATTTCTGTTCCGATAGTCACAACATCTCAATTTTTTGCATCGACTTATACATCCTGCAGTTTTTACAAACTTTAATAGTCTTGGTCGCAATACAATCCAATAGTACTATATAATCGGTTTCTGTCTACCAACAACCATGTTATAGTGGCTGTTGGATTGGAATGCGATCAGGACTTTTAAAGTTTGTTACTATCAATACAGGACGCTGTGGCTAAGACTCCTGACGATGTCGAGGTTTTCAAACATTACATTTATTGACGTTGAGCGCCACTTGCGAAATTTGTACCAAGTGCTGATAATGTGCAACACTATCGGCATGTATAAGGTCGATCATAAATATTCCCGTTTGAGGTTGTTGCTGCAGCGCATATGCAACGTAGCTCTACTCCGATGCGGGTATATAAGCACCGACACGTTGAGAAAGGATTAGTCGGACATTTGTGTATTACCGAGATGCGTGCAGTAAATGAGAAAACGTGAACTAATACTAATTTATTACCATACGCGTCCAAACAGAACCAACCTGTTGCCGAAGGGCAAACACCTTAGGCAAAGGTCCCGAGTTCGAGTCTCGGTCCGGCACACAGTTTTAACCTGCCAGGAAGTTTCATATCAGCGCACACTCCGCTGCAGAGTGAAAATCTCATTCTGAAAACACCTTAGACATCCATCGGAGACTGAAGAATGTGTAAGGGACAGCAAGTCTGTCGAAAATCACGCACGTCCCCGTATCTCAAATGTTATAACGCAAAAGTTATGCCAGCCCAGGTAGGAGATACTCGAGCTACCACCCTACAGGCCTTATCTCTCCCCATGCGATTATCACGCCTTCGGTCCTTTAAAAAAGACAGGGTCAACGATTCCTGTCGGAAGATGACGTGCAGCAGGCAGATATGGATTTATGCCACAGGACACGGTGTTTTACCAAATAGTTGTCTTCAGCTTCGTGCGTCGATGGGATCATTGCCTCAATGCTCACAGCGATTTTGTCTGCTGGCAGATCGATTGTGGACCTCATGGCCTTCGAACGGAAACTGTATCGCCCCTTATACTAACAGCTTCCGGCTGATGAGTCCTCTCTGTACCGCTAGCGCAGCGGTGCTAACACATTATGTCGAGGTATGGCAGGAACTTCATTCCATGCTGCTTCCATTTTACACCAGTCATAGTGGCTAGAAAGTGGTGGCATGCCTGCGCCTCGGCAGCCCATAACCAATTGTTTTTAAGGGGTAAATCGTATGGAGAATGTACTGGCTTCAGTCGAACACCCTCTGTATCGAAGTAGGTTGGGACATAGCGAGTTACATGCGGTATTGTGTTATCGTCTTGAAAAATTACTTCATGGTGTCGAATATACAGCAGAGCCTCCAGCTTTAAAGTGGATGAAATGTAATGTCTGCTGATGACAAACTCAGTCTTTAATTCTCCTCAGATCCTCCACACACAGATGGGCTACCTCCATCGTGCTGCTATGAGCAGAACTGGGAATCGATACGGTGACTCTGTTGTATCTTTGTCGTTGGACGCATCACATTCAGTAAGTTTCTCTGCTGCAGTGGTCGCCACAGAGACAATTGGTGGTGCTCCAGACGTTGTGTTAATGTTCCTGCGGATACTTGCTTCCCCGGCTAAAGATACGTGACGTGACTGTTCTGCCAACTACGGCCAAGCGAAAATGTCCTCTCGAGCACTACTCTCTTGCTGCCATTGAGGTCCTGCATGTTGTATGAGCCTCTTGAACCCACAAATTCTACATTCGCATGACAGTCGTGGGCTCCCGGCCAACGCAGTATCCTGGAACGATAAACGAAAGTCTCGATACGCCACGACACCGCCACTGTCGAATTGTGACGCGTGCTGGTAGATAGACATTTCTCCTTTATAAACTCACAAGCAGTCAATATAACTGAAATTTATGAGTGTGAAACCTGCTGCTTAATCATTCTTTATATACGAGGGCTGAATGAAAAGAAACGCCTCAACCTTCGTTAATTGGGTTTCGATGGGAATATTATGATAAATCTAACGCAGAAATAACCCTTAGAATGTGCTCTTTAATTCCCACCATTCACTTTTCCATATAATTACCAGCCAATTGGATGCATTTCTGCCAACGATGAACAAGTTTTCTGATGCCGTCACGGAAGAAGTCGGCACTCTGTTTCCGCAACCACAGTCTCACAGTTCTCACAACGTCTTCATCACAAGCATAATGATGTCCCCGCAGATCGTCTTTCATTATCGGGAACAGATGGAAGTCAGTCGGTGCTAAATCTGGACTGTATGGAGGATGCTGTACGGTGGTGAGATTCAGTCTCTGAAGTTCTGCTGTGGTGGAACGTGAAGTGTATGGTTCGACATTGTCATGTCGTTTGAGAGTTCGCAGCGCTGTGACACTCTGAATTTATTGCTGTTCCACGATCAAGAAATCAACATGGCTAACAACATCTGCGTCCCAGAACACTGTGGCCATCATTTTTTCAGCTGAGGGCTGTTTCTTGAATTTCTCTTTCTGGGGTGAGTCTTTGTGTCGATATTCCATAGACTGACGTTTCGTTCCGGATCGCTATGGTGTAGTCAAGTTTCGTCTCCTGTCACAACTGAATGGAGAAATTCGTCACCTTCATTCTCGTAACGCGAGAGGAGTTCCTAGCAAATTTTATCAAGTCTGTACTCTTTCATTTCAGGAGTCAGCATTCGGGGTAACCATCGTGCACAGATCTTCCGATAGCCAAGCAAGGAAATGATGTGACCCACACGTTCTTGTGAAACGCCGATTGTGCTTGCAATTGCTCTCCGAGTGATTCGACGATCGTCCTGACTGAATCTGTCAACATTTTGCTTGTGAAACTCGGTGGCTGCTGTCACAGAACGTCCAACTCTTTGTTTGTCAAGCAGGCCAGATGTTCTCGCCTCAACATCTTTAAACTTACTCGCCCAACGAAGCACAGTACTCACATCAACACAGTCACCATAAACTGCTTTCATTCTCTGATGAATCTCCTTTGTGGTGACGCTTTCCGCTATCAAGAATTCAATGACTGCACGTTGCTTAACTCGCATTGACCGACCGTCTGCGCAGGGTTCCATACTTTACACTGTAACAAACAACCATTCAATGCTAAGGCTTCCCGGCACTTTACACTGTAACAAACAACCGTTCAATGCTAAGGCTTCCCGGAAACTGGAACTGTAGAGAAGAGGCTACAGAACAAGCCAGTACCTGCCGCATACCAATGCTGCCAACTGTTGAACAGTTACGGAGGTGGAGACATTACTTTTCAGTCAACCCTCGTACACAACGTAGGTGACGTTACCATATATTTACATTGTGTAGCTGCACTGGACTGTTAACCATCTTTATGTTCCACCATCTACATCTACATCTACATTTACATATTTACTCCGCAAGCCACGCAACGGTGTGCGGGTGAGGGCACTTTACGTGCCACTGTCATTACCTCCCTTTCCTGTTCCAGTCGCGTATGGTTCGCGGGAAGAACGACTGCCGGAAAGCCTCCGGGCGCTCTCGAATCTCTCTAATTTTACATTCGTGATCTCCTCGGTAGGTATAAGTAGGTGGAAGCAATATATTCGATACCTCATCCAGAAACGCACCCTCTCGAAACCTGGAGAGCAAGCTGCACCGCGATGCAGAGCGCCTCTCTTGCAGAGTCTGCCACTTGAGCTTGCTAAACACCTCTGCAACGCCATCACGCTTACCAAATAACCCTGTGACGAAACGCGCCGCTCTTCTTTGGATCTACCTCCTTTGTGAACCCGACCTGGTACGGATCCCTCACTGATGAGGAATACTCAAGTACAGGTGGAACGAGTGTTTTGTAAGCCACCTCCTTTGTTGATGGATTGCAATTTTTATGGACTCTCCCAATGAATCTCAACCTGGTACCCGCCTTACCAACAATTAATTTTATATGATCATTCCACTTCAAATCGTTCCGCACGCATGCTCCCAGATATTTTACAGAAGTAACTGCTACCAGTGTTTGTTCCGCTATCATATAATCATACAATAAAGGATCCTTCTTACTATGTATTCGTAACAAATTACATTTGTCTATGTTAAGGATCAGATGCCACTCCCTGCACCAAGTGCCTATCCGCTGCAGATCTTCCTGCATTTCGCTGCAATTTTCTAATGCTGCAACTTCTCTGTATACTACAGCATCATCCGCGAAAAGCCGCACGGAACTTCCGACACTATCTACTAACTCATTTATATATATTGTGAAAAGCAATGGTCCCATAACACTCCCCTGTGGCACGCCAGAGGTTACTTTAGCGTCTGTAGACGTCTCTCCATTGAGAACAACATGATGTGTTCTGTTTGCTAAAAACTCTTCAATCCAGCCACACAGCTGGTCTGATGTTCCGTAGGCTCTTACTTTTTTTATCAGGCGACAGTGCGGAACTGTATCGAACGCCTTCCGGAAGTCAAGGAAAATGGCATCTACCTGGGAGCCTGTATCTAATATTTTCTGGGTCTCATGAACAAATAAAGCGAGTTGGGTCTCACACGATCGCTGTATTCGGAATCCATGTTGATTCCTACAGAGTAGGTCCCTTCTCAGGCGGAACGAGTCCTTCTGCTCAGCGAGTCTGCTCAGTGCGCCGAAATCTCGCAGACAAACTGAACATTAATAAAAAAAAATAAAAAATTAAATTTGAGTATAGGTCCGAACATGTAAGAGTATGTATACAACCATTTTTGTTGCCGTAAGTGTATGCACTTGATGTCAGTTTGACGTTTATTGCGCGCCGCTCTCATGGTGCTGCAGTTTTAGTGGTCAGTAGTGTACAAGGGCATCAGGTACTGCGCGGAGCCGTATCCACACAGAGCAGCCGCCACGGGAAGCAGTGTGGGTGTGCGAGCAGGCGGGCAGATTCCTGCAGAGGGCAGGTAGGCGGGCTGACTGCAGCCCGTCAGAAGCGGCTGGCGCGCGCCGTGGCGCCCAGGCATTGTTCTCGGCGCCCAGAATAGGCGGCGCAGGCACACACCTCCGGCTGCCGCGTGCCGGCCCTTCTCAGGCGGGGCGAGTCCTTCTGCTCAGCGAGAAAGCTCAGTGCGCCGAAATCTCGCAGACAGCCTGAACCTTAATTTAAAAAATACGAAATTTGAGTATAGGTCCAGACGTATCACAGCATGTATACAACCATTTTTGTTGCTAAGTAACATCGTTTTCAGCAAAACATTGTTAATTTGGGAATGACTCTGCTTCAAGAATGGAACTGTAGGGGCCTTCGATAGGGTTTCATTGATACATGGTTATTAGAAAATCCATTCCGCTGTTTTATTTACGGTATCGAATTTACATAATCGATTTCGACATTGTGCAGTTTCATCTTCAGAAATGCTGTAAGTAAAATTTATAACAACAGTGAAAACAAACTCGTTACAATTCACCAACGTACAAACTGTAATCACAAGCACTCCTACATCAAAAAATTTCTAAGTAATCAACATTCATTTTCACAAAATGAACGATCCGTAAGATGGAGGAACGTAGTCTTTCGCGAACCTATTCCATTTCAATAAAGTCCTTCTGGGTGAGTGAGTATGTCCTCTGTAATATAATGGCCAACGTTTCGCCTGCTATTGCAGATAACCTCTATCAGGATGACTACTGTGGCTTCTTGTTGGTACTTTATATTAATTATTTGAAATTATCTGGACTTTTGACATTCTACTTTTTATTAGGTGACTGATTAAAGGGGAAGAGATGTCAGATACTATTGATGGAAAGATTATGTGAGAGAAGAAGTTAAGGGCAATACAGGGAAGTTTATCTGTGGACCCAAATGACACGGATAGGTAACACTGCAGCACTGCACTCCGCTCATTATGTGGAAACCGATTAAACTCGGACTCTGTTGGTCAGGCAACGGTAACGAAATCAAAACAAAAGTCTCTCTTCGTAAAATGTAGAAACAAATGTTGTCATCGTCCGATTTACTTGTACAAAATACCGATCATTTGTACCTGTCAAGGCATTAAAAAAAAGAATCTGTGGATAAATTAGTGGCGCAAAACGAAACAAAAAACCTCAAAAGTACCCTGACAGGTCTGCTACGCTGGCTACACATATTTGTGATTACACTTTCTAATGATTTTATTTCCACTGGTGTTATTTCTTGTCCTTTTATTAAAAAACGGCTCTGAGCACTATGGGACTTAATTTCTCAGCTCATCAGTCCCCTAGAACTTAGAACTACTTAATAGTAACTAACCTAAGGACATCACACACATCCATGCCCGAGGCAGGATTCGAACCTGCGACCGTAGCGGTCACTCGGTTCCAGACTGTAGCCCCTAGAACCGCTCGGCCACTCCGGCCGGCGCTTTTATTAAGTTACATCAGAAAATTAAATCGCAAAATTTCTAAATCGATTATTTGAATTAAATTCCATCGATAAAGCAGCTGAACGTGTTATCCAATAACAGTGTATTAACGTATTGTTAATACGCGGTCAAAATAAATGTTGCATATTGCTGAATAGAATTGAAGGTTGTGATACAGAAACACATCATAACCTCAATACAGTGATTTATTTGTAATGTAATTCTAGCGAAAGCAGTCCAAGCTTCCACCGTGAGGGAGCAAGTAATGTCTCGAGAATCTGGAACAAGTCCCTAGCTACATGATCAGTTGAAAATCGTCACATAATTAGCCGCGGAAGAAGAAAAAACAGGTACTTACGACCGATGTCTGCGTGTAACCGCATAGTAGACACCCTCATCAAAATGCGACACGTCTACGGTGGCAGCTCCAAACAGCTACAGATGTGCAAGTGTCAACACAGATGAGCAGGGATTAGATGCCAGAAGACCTCTCAAGGCTACTACTTGAAACTGGGTTCAGAGAGGGGCTCGTTCCGCACAGGCACAGAACTACTCATTGTGGGGTAGGTAGCAGTGTGACATGAGGCTCTTTCCTGATAAGACCCTTATCACTCTCCACCCTTACAATACTGATTTTCGTGTGTGGATACAACGAGGAAAATGTTTACATCCCTACTGTACCGTAGGCTGCCATGCATATCGAGGCTCTTCAGTCATGTTTTGAGGGTGGAATCATGCTGTAAGGTGGCTATAATTTCACCCCTTACATACTCATCTACATACTTTACCGTGATTTACAATTAGGTATCATTTGATAGGTTTACATCGTATATATGAATATGTAAAGAAGACTGACATTGTCATGTACACCTTTTAAATAGTTGTTAACGCTTATTGCATGAAAGGTGACGGAGAGTCTTTATTACCAAAATGGCGGAATGAATAGTTGCCTATACGAGAAGAGGTTGGAACGCCAGTGGAAATGAAACGGCAGGAGTAACTCAAGCCCTGCGTGGAAAAGCCCGCACAGGTGTGTTGGTCCTGCATAACACAGGAAGTGGCCAAGACTTACGGTCGGGGCTCCTGAGCTATGAAGCACAATACAGCGGCGGCCGGCCTGTTGGGTAGTGGGACCAGAAGGATAACTGCATAATACTTCGGAAACTCTGAAAATCTTGGACGCAGCAGAGAGGAATGAGGAAGCTTTACCTCGAAAATAACGCAGGCTTGGTTATTTCCGAGGATATTTACTCTGAGAAGCGTACCACTGTATGTATTCCTAATTAACGGGGATAGGTATTTCCTCGCAAACTTTCCGTGCTGGACGAGAAAAGACTAAAATATGGTTGGTAGGCGTTCGGAAGAATTTGTAGAGGGGGAGAATATTCCGTGGTTTCGAGAATATGATTCGCCTTCTGCATTTATGAGGGAGGGAAGCCGAGCTTTGCTGGGAAGCCAGCGGTGGAGAGAAAGTAGTCTCCCGTTTCGAGCACCCGAGTTTGACGGTCGCTCAGTATCAGCCTTTGTTGGTACAGACAGACGGACTTGCTGTCTTTGCTCTCAGGAGATTTTATAATTAGAACGGTTAGGCACTGTACTGTTGCGAACCTATACGATTCTGGACTTCCCCTCTGGGTAGGGATTCGTCGTTGAGTATGCAGCGTTCAATGATTGAGAGCACTGCCTATACTCACATTGACACGTTATCTGAACTCCGTCCTTGTGGTTGGGAGTTCGCGTTTCTCATCTGTAGAACACAGAGAGGAGAAAGTATTAGATTATACTAGTCAGAGGACTGTCTTCTGCCATCCTAGTGTTTGAATGAGGGTTTTTTTTAATATTTTGTGGCTGTTGTCACAGACGTGTACGAGAACCATCACTCAGACGCACCGGACGCAGTACATACGGTCATATTGCTAATTGCTTCGGCTTATTAGGGCCATAATGCTAAACAGCTGTGATCACGTAAATTTTATTTCCACTGAGGTTGCACACCACTCTAGATCATCTTTGAAAGTAGTGTCTTCCAGTGTTTGGTACATAGGGATGTCAGTCATCCCGCACTATTTATAATAGGTCGCGTAGGCATAAAAAGGGGCAGATTTGGGCAATTGATCAATCATATTAGTTAGGACATCCATTTGTATCTCTTCATGTCCTTTGGACATTGATATATAAACATTTGTAATATATAAAGGGGTTTTAATTCACAATAAATGTATAAGCAGAAACAGCATTTATTATTTGTAGTTACTAGTTCCCTTAATCATTCGTTTATGGTTATTTTGTAATTTATATGCTAAAGAGCAAGAAGCTCGAGATAATATCACCATAACGAAATCCTAAGATCTGCTTCAGGAGGTAGTCAGACAGCGCCAAAACTTCATTTTCACATTCAGTATTTTCCGTTGCGCACATTCATTTTACACCCGCCTGGAGTAGCACCTTGGAATGTATAGCCGCAAAACACGCCTTGTGCCAATACGTGGGAAGATGACTAGTGTGAAGTATAGGGACAGCATCCTTTCACGCAGTTGGGGGTGAACATACAGGGGCGGGATTCAAGCTGGTGGATAATAATGCACGTCCCCATCGTCACAATCTTGCAAACACTTTCCAACTGGAGGGTATAAAAGGCTGGATGGAATGACCCCCATATTTTACAGATCTCAGCTGCATTGAAAACGCGTGGACCGTGCTAAAACGAGCGGTTATAACTTGTCCTGTCCAACGAGAGACGACATATCGGCAGCTGGGGAGGAATGGAGCGGTGTCCCACAGCCTCAGTTCAACAATTTGGCAAGGGACGTGTGGAACTGCATTCAAAAATGCGTCCAGTTACGAGGTGGGTCAGTTGGTTCATAAACAATGTGTTATACAAGACGACAGTGAGAAGAAACTGTAGTGTCTGCAGCGGAGACTTTTGTAAGTTTTTTTTCTATCAAGTGGAAATGTGTTTATCTTCTTTATTTTCTCTTTCTGGTGGCTGTATCTGACAGAGCGAAACCAGTTTTGTTTCATGTTATGTCCAGAACTGACAATAAAGCAATATATAACAACTATTTCCGTTTTGTTTCCTGTGATGTCCGTTACTGATGATAAAACAGTATTCATCATTTACTTTGACTAAAGCAAATGTTAAATGGACTAATAATTGTTGTTATTAATATATAATTAAGATTAATATGAAAAAAAATCTCAAGCAGTTAAGGAAGATAAAAGTGAAAATTTGTAATGAATTAGTCGAACAAGTTTATAAAGCAGGTACCTAGCACGCAAAATAACCAGTATCATAAAATGTCTACAGGAAACAGGAACAAGGCTAGCCATTGCAAAAGAATTTTCTTATAAAATGGGCTGATCTGTGGTCCATTGAGTAAAAATTAAGGGAAAGATTAGTGAAATGTTTAGTACGCATGGAGTTTTTCCTTGTAGGTACCGAAACAGTTAGTTGAAGATATCAAGACAAATGCATGATAGTAGCTACAAAGACGATGGTGCAGAGCCGGGCGGACTGGACTATGCTGAACTTGCAATGATGGACCTCCCCAATGGAGGGAAAATATCAACATAATTTACAAAATACGATAGTTTTCATGTTTTTATCACACATGGTTCGACACCTAAAAACCATCTTTACTGACTTTCCTTTTATTTCTGTAAAATATTACACTTTTATGGGTTCACTTTTTAGACACAGAAGCTCTACCATAAACGTTTTATTTTGTTGTGATTGCTCACCCAAAACTGCATTAATTGTAAATATTGTTTTATGCAGTTTGGATATCCTTTTTGTAATATGTCTAAGGTATTCGGAAAAAAAGTTCTGTGCCGATAAAGCATTTATATCTGTAAACTCTTCAGAGAGCATCAGTAATGGATGATCGATACTTAAGTTTTTCTTCATACAGTGCATCCTTGTAGAAGTTTTTCTTCATACTATGCATTCCTGCTATCAAAATTTTTCAAACATCCTCGTATACACACAAATCATATACGCTTCATGGCAATAAGCGTGAAACACTCAGAAGACATACTTGTATACTAGGTATACACCATCGGCGGCTAAGTAAATGATTAGTGTTACAGTACTGTGGCCGGCCGGGATGGCCGAGCGGTTCTAGGCGCTACAGTCTGGAACCGCGCGACCGCTACGGTAGCAGGTTCGAATCCTGCCTTGGGCATGGGTGTGTGTGATGTCCTTAGGTTAGTTTGGTTTAAGTAGTTCTAGGGGACTGATGACCTCAGAAGTTAAGCCCCATAGTGCTCAGAGCCATTGGAACCATTTTGAACAGTACTGTGTGACAGGTAGAACAGTCACCCAAGTGCATTAGTGTATTTCGTGTTTAGTGTTGTTATCGGGCCTGTTACGGTATATAAAGGATGTGGACAACGTCAGATATTGAAGGATCTCTGTGGAAGACAGGGAGACGCCGCATACGCCTGTGACGTAGTCTTATCAGCACCTGACAGAGTTTGAGTGGGGTCTCACTGTGGGGTCTCTGTTTGGCTGGCTGGTCTAATTGTGCAGTATCCCAGGTCTCTGGGGCATTCGGATGTCACAGTAACCCAGAGTTGGACTTCGTGGTAACGTGATGGCAGGCGTGCTCGTCTTCAAGGTTCACATCGACCACATCTGACCGCCACAATGGAAGGATACTGTGAGTCCAACACATCGTAGCCCCTTCACAACTGCGCCTTCTATCTGAGACTAATTAGTGGACTTCCTGCAACATTTTCTGCCATCCAGCATCGTTGGTGGGAAACTAGACGCAGCCGGAGAATGGAATTACGACCCTATGCATAGGGTGCCGTTAGCACTACAGAGCAAACGATTATGTCTGGAATGGTGGCGGTTGTGCACAATCCTGGATGAATTGTCGGCGAGTATGGCGGCAACCTACGAGAGGTCCCATCCTTCCAACGTTTTCGAGAGGCACGACAACATCATAGTCTAGGGAGCTATCGCGTATGACTTCAAGTAACGGCTGTTAGTGAGTGAGGGATCCCTGATGGCGCAGCGGCACGTCACGCGTATCTTGCGTCCTCACGTGTTAGGTCATGCGACGGTACAAAATGCACGTTACAGTTTTAGACTTGAAATAGGACAGCAAGAAACATTTTGAGTAATACTTTACAGAAATAAATGAGACACACAGGAGCTGAGACACAAGTGTCGAGTCATGCACGCATTTAGTGTATAATGGTACCTACCAAGGAAGTGTTCCAGGCAGCGTCCTAGATTTGGATGCAATACATGTATCAGCTCGTGAAACTGACTTTCGTAAAGACGTTTAATCTATATTAAAATATTCATGTCTAATTCGCAAGGGGAATTCAACCAAAGATGTAATACAGAGCAGCGCATGTATGTGATCTCGCTGAAAAGACAAAGACATTACAAAAACCAAATGGCTTTTTTTCCCAAAATGTTTCACCTTTCTGGCTAGCAACGCTGAGTTGAATGGGCCCATTAACACTTTGGTCGATGGACACCTCTCAAGGTCTGTAACAATTACAAATTTCTTGGTTTGTGTTTGAAACACCATTTATTGTTGTAATGTTTAAAATAATATTCTTTTGTTTGTGTAAAAGTAGCGTCCTTTCCTGAGTGGTACGAGATTAAGATTACTGGACTATTCCTATTGTTGGCCGCCTTTATGGCGCATAAAATTAATTTTGCTAAATACGACACAGAGAGACCAGTTTGCTAAAGAGAAATGATAAATTCTTAACAACTGATGAGAAATTTAATTATAGTCCTAAGAATTTTCAGATTTTGCTTCAACTTACACTCATACCGGATTGTACATGCAGAGTATGTTACCTAATAGCAGCTAGAATGGGGAAATTTTACATTACGTTAAGTAAATGATATCCAATGAGTTTAACCGAATGAAGTAAGTATTGTCTAAATATGCATCGAACCAGACACCTGAGATAAATAATAAACCTAATATCTCACAGAAGTTGTTGTCCTTCGTGTGACAAAAAAGGGTTGCGTGTTACGTAATAATTCCACAGCTCTGTAAGGACATTTAATAGCAATCTTGAAAGTAATTGTGCTCAAAGTTCATTTAAAAGTCAAAGACAACATTCAGCAAGAATTTTTCATACTACACTGACAGTTATAACAAACCACACAAGAATAAAGAGCCTTTATTTTTTATTATTTCACGCTACGTACTGCAGTGAGTTACGAATTCTTCCCAACACCCCCAAACCATGTTGTAAGTCATGGTAAGAGCGTCACATTCGCTACTCTGGTTCTTCAATCTTATCATCCGGAGGCTGTGCGCTTTACGTGGCGAAGAGTCCAGACAGAAAATTCCAGAACATTTGTCAGGAGATCTTAGAAGCCAAGTTACTGGTTCTGCTCGACCCGTCCGTCCTGGCCCATTCTGGCCTGTTACATGTCGTCTTACGTCATCAGGAAAGCGGGACGATCTCCGATCATGCATTTACGACATTCCACAATCATGAGCCTCAGGGTGAATTTTAGCTCAGTTAGGTGGGGACTTAATCGAAATATTTGCATTTAAAATACAGAAAGTATTCGCATCATTTTTTATCTTAAAAATAGGTTTGTTTTATTCAGGATTCCCCTTTTGGCTTAAAACTCCTACTTTTCGACATAATGTCGGTTCAATACGATGGTCTTACGCCGTCTTACTGGGAGCTCCTGTTCGCCTGCAATGTACCCATCTACTGGTCGATGTCGGAGGCAGCGTCCAGCTGCATCAGTAACAAACAGAGACGTCCCGTTGTTCAGCGAGGTGTTTCTTCGTGATCCGTCCATCACCTCGAATGAGAGGGCCCGCACGTCCCATCACCGCAGTAGCCACAGCTGCATGCGGCGGCCGAAACGCGTGAGATCGGACGTGATTGCGCGACCTTGTTGCTACGATGGCGACGCTTCACGCCTCGCCCAACAAATCGTTCTTTCGTTCACTGCCAGGTCTCCGTAGACATTCTACAAGCGCCTACGAATATCTGCGATGCTCTGCTTTTCCGCCAAAAGAAACTCAGAGACAGCTCTCAGCTTGAAACTTACCTCCGTTACAGACGCCATTTTGAAGACTACGTATAGCTCAGCCACCTATCGGAACTTACTGAAACTATAGGGGCTGAAACGAAAATATACCACTGTGTCCCACAATAAATTCCGCACTTTTCAACCGAAATTGGCCGATAAAGAAAAATGTGTTGAACTCCTCTCGTACATTCGTCGTAAATAGGACAGTATGGCACACAGAAATTAGACACCTGGCAACCACACAGTAACCTCCCAAGCGGCTCATTGCCAACCCATGTTAACAGGGATGTGTTTGCTTATATTATCGTATTCTGTCAGTCGTGTCATTTTTTGCTGTTGATTTTAATATATCCTGTATTTCGAACATTTTCTTGCCTTTTTGTAATGTAGCTCCCAATTATTCTTTGTCTGCATCATTTTTCTATTTTTTTCCAGACAAGCCTTTTTTTCAATTCGAGAAAATGTAATGGGGCCTTAAATCTCCGATAATTACAAACTAAATGTGTATACACTACTGACCATTAAAATTCCTACACCACCAAGATGACGTGCTACAGACGCGAAATTTAACCGACAGGAAGAAGATGCTATGATATGCAAATGATTAGCTTTTCACGGCATTCACACAAGGTTGGCGCCGGTGCCGACACCTACAACGTGCTGACATGAGAAACGTTTCCAACCGATTGTTCATACACAAACAGCAGTTGACCGGCGTTGCCTGGTGAAACGATGTTGTGATGCCTCGTGTAAGTGGGAGAAATGCGTACCATGCCGTCTCCGACTTTGATAAAGGTCGGATTGTAGCCTATCGCGAGTGCGGTTTATCGTATTGCGACATTGCTGGTCGCGTTGGTTGAGGTCCAATGACTGTTAGCAGAATATGGAATCGGTGGGTTCAGGAGGGTAATACGGAACGCCGTGCTGGATCCCAACGGCCTCGTATCACTAGCAGTCGAGATGACAGGCATCTTATCCGCATGGCTGCAACGGATCGTGCAGCCATGTCTCGACCACGTCTCGATCCCTGAGTCAATAGATGCAAGACAACGCCATCTGCACCAACAGCTGACGACGTTTGCAGCAGCATGGACTATCAGCTCGGAGACCATTGCTGCCGTTACCCTTGACGCTGCATCACATACAGGAACGCCTGCGATGGTGTACTCACCGACGAACCTGGCTGCACGAATGGCAAAACGTCATTTTTTCGGATGAATCCAGGTTCTGTTTATAGCATCATGATGGTCGCATCCGTGTTTGGTGACATCGCGGTGAACGCACATTGGAAGCGTGTATTCGTCATCGCCATACTGGCGTATCAGCCGGCGTGATGGTATGGGGTGCCATTGGTTACACGTCTCGGCCATCTCTTGTTCGCATTGACGGCACTTTGAACAGTGGACGTTACATTTCAGATGTGTCACGACCCGTGGCTCTACCCTTTATTCGATCCCTGCGAAACCCTGCATTTCAGCAGGGTAATGCACGACCGCATGTTACAGGTCCTGTGCGAGAGTTTCTGGATACAGAAAATGTTCGACTTCTGCCCTGGCCCGCACATTGTCCAGATCTCTCACCAATCGAAAACGTCTGGTCAATGGTGGCCGAGCAACTGGCTCGTTACAATACGCCAGTCACTACTCTTGATGAACTGTGGTATCGTGTTGAAGCTGCATGGGCAGCTGTACCTGTACACGCCATCCAAGCTCTGTTTGACTCAATGCCCAGGCGTATCAAGGCCGTTATTTCGGCGAGAGGTGGTTGTTCTGGGTACTGATTTCTCAGGCTCAATGCACCCACACTGGGTGAAAATGTAACCACTTGTCAGTTTTAGTATAATATATTTGTCCAATGAATACCCGTTTATCATTTGCACTTCTTCTTGGTGTAGCAATTTTAATGGCCAGTAGTGTAGAATAGTTAACGGCGCAACAAAAGTGGTAGAAGAGGAGACTCGTGTATTGGTCGGTGAATATTACAGGAGTCTCACGTTACTAGACACATCTGACGGATGAAAAATTATCTCTGATGAACCAGTGAGATAAAAGCACAAGAGATGAAAGTGAAAAACTTTGAAAAAACAGGAACTACACTGCGCACCGGTGGTAAAGTTAAAAGAGCAAAATACCTACTTATCGTGACAGAAAAGAGTGACTGGGATGTGATGTGACCCGAAGAAGGCAAATATGGCTGTCTTACAACTCGTGTCCATCAGCTGTTGCTGATAACCTTCCAAGCAAGAAGACTTGATTCATGTATGTCCTATTGCGAGAAATGTTGTAAGAGGGTGCCGCAAGACGCAACTTCTCTCTCAGATTAATATCACATTATTTAAGAATTAATTAGGGCACGGAAAACCGGTAGAGAGAGCTCTTGACGAGACGAGCTTCCTGCGAAGTTGCGTAACGGTTCACGGCGACGGTGAGCGGAGTGTATACTTATGAATACTTTGCTGCTGTGCGTCTTCTGTATATCTGTGTGGATCACTGTAAACTGTATGACTGAGGGAACTGTTCACTGTTCAGTTGAGTGGTGAAGCACGTGAAGAATGATTATCTTTATGCCTCTGTGGAAATCTGTGACAGCCTCATTACAAGAATGACATATTTTGTTTACTTTATTACAAGTCACAACGGATAAATCTGCTATCAGAGTTTCTACAAGAATCAGTATTGGATCCAGTACTTTTTCCTTTAACAACAGGGTGTATGAAACCCTCTTCCCCAACAAAGCTTTATAGTCCTGCTGGTCTTGCGAGTCCCAGCTCTCGAAGAGCATTCCACGAATTTACAGACAGGCTCAGACAAACCATCGATAATCAACATCCTCTCTTTGGCACTGAGTGCGAGTCTGGACGACTGAGATCCCGTTAAAGATTCTTAAACACACCAACTGGCTATCCACAAGCACAAGTAGGGCCTGGTGGCAGCGTAACAAACTGGGAAACGTGGAGCGCCCTGAACCACATAAGAACAACATTGGCCCCAGTGAAAACAGACATAATCAAGTACGTCATGGTGGCGTGGATGACGACTAGTGAGACAGTGGAGCTTTGCAAGACACGGAACACCTCCTGGTGTGTCCAAACTGCCCCTAGAGATGCATCCTCGCTGATTTGTAGCCCCATAAGAAGGAGCTCTAGACATTGGGCTGAAAGACTGTGACTGGTTTCCGGACACGAAAAAGTAAAGTATCTTGTCCTTTGTCACTAGCCCTTGTGTTTCTGACGCAATATATAAGTAATAATTAGTAATGGTAGTAGTTCATAGTGCTTTATAATATTGTCTAGTATATGTAGTTTCTGATCCTATGTAATATCCTGAAGACCCTTATCTGGGCAGCCTAGACAAAATAAATCATTAATGATAAAGAGACGCCCTAACTGCAGTAAACTCGTTGCGAATAGGGCGGCTTCTCAGCGACAAGACTCGTTTCGTTTAAATGCAAAAGAGACGCATATGGTTCCGTTCAGCGAGTCGTTGGGGTCAAGCTGAAGGCGTGAGTACAAACGTCGACCAGTGGTGTGCGTGCCAAATGCCGAGGTTTACTTATTGTTTCAGGGAAACTTTATTGTGTACACGAATGTATCACTCACAAAGAAAACGATTGGCGTTTGTAACAGGGAAAAGTCAGTCCCGAATTAAGATCCTGGGCATCTGTGCTCAGCCACCGTTCCGGTAGCTCAGCCTCGCCGGTTCCAACTTTGTGTACAGGCGTTGTTTATTGCGGCATTAGGCCCAAATGCATAAATCACTAAGAAGTTTCATATCACTGTCAGGTATCAATGTACTTTCTATTATTGTTCACAGAAATAAGCGTTGTAGGCGTTGTTATTCCTGGTGTTTGTTTTTTTCCTAGACTCTCACAGGATGTGGTGCCGTATAAACACAAATTTCTGTAACCAATACAAGTGATTCATACGACAGTACAGTCACCTGAACGATTAGTCGAGAGCAACGTAACGGACGTCGACTAGTTTATGGTAAGTACATGTATACAGCAGTGACTCACGGAGCAAAATCCAGATGGTACTATCGCACGTTTTCAACGGAAACCCTGATCCCCCCATGCTACTAAATCACCAAAAGACTATATAGCATCACCCTCTAACGGCCTCATTGGTGTTCTGATGCTGTCCAAACGATAATTTATACATACAGTAAATAGTAGCGTTCCTCTAACATCCTCATGTATCCCTACCGAAATTGTTTACTTTAACATCGGTCGATTTCTTCTGATTGTATGGAAGTGAAACGTGGGCAGAGGTAACTCCTGATATGAAGAAACAGGCAATATTTGAAATATACTTCTGTAGACGAAACCCAATAATTATGAGAGGATATAAAGTACGGTAAGGAGCAGTGAAATAATTAGGCGAATTAGTCATCTATCATCTATCATTTACAAGACAGTCGTGTAGGTTAGTGAGTTATCTGCTAGATGTTGGAAGAAGCAGTAAAAAAATGATAAAAATTAAAAATTATTCTGATAAATGAATAATATTCAAAAATATTTGAATGTAGTTATGTACAACAGAAACAATTAGCAGAAAAAATGGAGTGCATTGAACCTGAGAGAACGAGAATAGCTGTTTAAAAAAAAGGGATTTTCTCTTTGACACACATCATATGTTGGTTTGATGAAGAATACGAATGTAAATTTAAGCTTAAATTACAACGTGTGTCGTCAATTTGCCCGTGATACTACTGGCTGAGCTTCGTGGCTCTGGATTAAATTACTCGAAGAAATATAACAACCAGTTTTTGTATAAGAGTTATGCCGACATGTTTGTAAATGAATCCACCTGTAGTCAGTACAATACACACACACATGTAGTATGTTAAGCAAGGAACATGACAGCATTCATTATTTCATTCGTAGAAAAGCTTGCATCAAGTGTGGAGGTCAGCAATATTGAGTCTGAAACAATACTGACTTCTTATAACGAAGGGAGACAATTTCTTGTATGTTTAATTAGCGTAACTGTTTTGACATTTGTTACAGGTCACCCTCAGATTCATCGACCTAATAGAAGAAGAGAAAAGGGTACGATAGTACAAAGCTGATGGTAACGTGACCTGAAAAATACAATCCGCGGTAGTGTTCAATTCAAAAAGGAAACATCGTGAAGGAAATCAAAATGATTACTACGAAATAAAACTTGTGTTTAGGGTGAAGATTCAGTTAAAGTTATGGTAGCTATAAGGAAAGTTATGTACATATTGTCACATGATTGAAAACAAATTCCAGTGCCGTTGTATAACAAGGATACCTTCGTAATAAAATAAATCCATTATAGATAGTGGCCTCTTGTGATTATTTTCTATAAAATCGCCTATTTTTAACTTTTAGTGTACTAATTATACTTTAAGTACTTGAAGAAATGCATGGTAAACACTGTGCTTTCTTACAATATATTTGTTCACAACAGGTTTCTCTCAGTGATCATCTTCACAGTAGAGGCACAAAAATGGAAACAAATGAAAACTTGAATATCAACACAAATTACATTTTCATGATAATTATTAGTCGGAAAAATTAAGTGTGCTTACGAAAAATATTGTGACAACTTCACACATCATACATGCTAGTTAACCAGAAAAGAACCCATAGTTGACTTTGAAACGTCAGAAAAAGACACTTCACTCCATAACACCGTATTAAGCAGGCAGAAAACACTGAAAATAGGAAACCATGTAACAGCAGTAAGGGCACAGCACCATTGCTCGGGCACAAAAACATGCGGTAGGTTAACACACAAGTGTTGATCAAAGAAGCTACAGGCCAAAGTCAAAGAACAAGGTGAAAAAATAAGTTCCAAAATACGTGTTCACTACAATACAGTCAGAGAGAGATACACATGCAGTAAAAGTGCAATAAAAGAAATGCAATTAAAGGAGATGCAAAGGTTCAAATGGCTCTGAGCACTATGGGACTTAACATCTGAGGTCATCAGTCCCCTAGAACTTAGACCTAATTAAACCTAACTAACCTAAGGACATCACACACATCCACGCCCGAGGCAGGATTCGAACCTGCGACCGTAGCGGTCGCGCGGTTCCAGACTGAAGCGCCTAGAATCGCTCGACCACACCGGCCGGCCGATGCAAAGGTATAAAATAGTTTTTATATCCTATTTTTCTTTTTCGCCTCATGTCAATACAATATTATGCAATACAAGAGCCACATGATGCTAACAATTTGTGAAAGCCACCACATAAAGAAAATATACCTAGTCGTGTACAATAATATGCAATAAAACAGTGACATGATGCAATTGCTATGTCACATGATAGATGCTAACTAACCATTTAGGATGCCCCATATCATATGAAACTGTACATAGGTTTGCGATGCTGCAAAAATTATATTAGGCAATCCAACTACCATGAATCATTCAAACTGCCAGCAGCCAGAGGTTTGAGGGTACAAATAGTGAAACGAAATGGGGCGCTGCATACTGCATACAGTGATATATAATAATCACTTTATACTGTTAAAAATCCAGTGTTATTACAATGTCACATAACAAACCAAAGATTTGGCGAGAACACCACCATAATAAAAATGTACGTAGATACACCATGTTAAAACATTATGAGAAGCAACAACGACTAAAAACAGAGCGCATAAAAACCAAACAACAACCAAAACAATATCAAAGTCCATATCAGAAGTCCAGAATTAAATGCAGCATAACTAATTGAGACACCTAGGCTAAAACCACTTTCAATGGTGTCACACAGAACTGTAATTATTCATGTTATTACAACATGTGTGACCCACTAATTTACCAGTAATCTGAACACGGCACATCCAACAGTAACAGTATGAAAAGTCTAACAATGAATTTAACTATCAAAAAAGACATACATATCTGTTATCATATCCAAATAAGTCTGCTCTAAAATTGTTCCTACTTCACAAAATTGTAAGGGTTTAAAAGGAAGAAGGGGGGGGGGGCAGATATGTGAACAAAAATTGGCTGTATGTGACTATGACCTGTCCCATAGTATATACACAGAAAATGTAATTCGTGTTGATACTCACAGTTTTCACTTTGTTTCCATTTATGTGTGAGCACTGTGAAGATGATCAATGATCGAAACCGGTTGTGAATAAATATACTGTAAGACAGCACAGTGTTTACCATACATTTCTCCAAGTATATCGATGCTGTTGACAGTGCCTGAAATACATTTTTTATATATTTTTTATGGCATTTAACAAAAAACTTATGTCAGGCTGTGTAATCCAGTATTAAGACCATAATTTGTAGTGCATCAGGAGTCTAAATCTCATAACGAAAGTTTTGAGCGGTCAGGAAGATAGTCCATTATTTGACCGAATCTAATAGAAACTTTATAAAATTTTGATAGCAGCTGATTGAGAAACTACCCAAATAATGTACGTCCTTCATGAAACATATGGCACCTGCGGAGAACTACTTGTTAATATATAGAGGGTGTTCAGAAATTCCCTTTACAAACTCCTATGATTTGTAAAGAGGAGTGAGTACGTGATTCGTTGAATAGGAGCGGATAATTATTAGGTAACAATTCGGAAGGAAACGAACGAAACATTTATCTATGATATTTGCGTGTATTAACACTTAAACATTAAGTGTTTACATTTTTCCAAAATAAAAAAGAACCCAGCATGCTCTACACACAGAACAGTACTGATGCATTACAACAGCTGCTTGATGTGGCGACCACCAACGTTGTTACTGACATTGCACCTACGAAGCATGTTGTGGTACACATTCTCCATACTTCTTGGTGTGTCTTCAGTTTCTGGTGCAGGGACCAGAAAGTGTGCAAGCATATCTTCCTCTGTCTCTACAGGACTCTTGCAAATTAAACATTGCATACGGCATCAAGCGAGATGAGGTGGCTGTATGACGCAGTACATCTCACCCTCTCTCCGCTATTGCACACCAGGACAAGCAGCTCTGAGACTTTTCTCTTTCCGTCAGCAGACGTGGACGCGTTACACATCTGAACTGAAACCGTCTTAGAACGGAAACGGTATGTATCTAGACAAGGGTTCCTATACAAAATATTATTACTCAACCCACTTTATAAGTCCTATAAGTCTGTAACGGAAATTTCTGAACACGCTGTGTAATTACGAGTATATACGGGATCTGAAAAAATAGATACACAAAATTTAGGAGTCTTTAGCGGAGACAAATAGAATTCTTTTATGCGACAAAAACGTAAGAGGTGCACCGTTTCTCCGTTAGGGGTCCATAAAGGTTCTGACGCAAGTGATGTTCAAAGACAGTGTTCAGACTGGCAGTGATGAATATTGTTGTAGAGACATTGCTGAAAATTTCGTCCGTTTATATAAATGTACAACTGGCATGTGCTTATGGTGATTGTCCAACACGCTCAGAACGAGGTGTTACGAGAATAATCGCTTCAGCTTCAGCTGAACGGAAAACCATGACTAACATTTACTAAACGACAATCTGAACACTGTTTCTGAACATCAGCAGCGCCAACCGTTCATGGAGCCCTAGCGAGGAAACAGTGCACTTGTGATATTTTTGTCATGTAAGAAAATGTTCCGTTTTATCTCCTCTAAGCACTCTAAAATCTTGTATATGTAGCTCTTTTACACTCTATTTATTTTAATCTTCAATTTGTTTGGTGTTTTACTTAAAAATTTTAACTTCAAAAAATTGCATTTAATATATAAGGGCGCTGGTCTAAGTTGTCAGCCACCACAACATTGTGTAAAATTTTCCTTACAGCCCCATTTGCACTACTTCCGCAGTTTTAACTGATTCTTCACTCTGTTGACGAACTGAGCTTCACAGCGAGAATGTATGAACTGCAAAATGATTATTTTTTTATATTGCTGCCGTTTGTGTGTTTTACATCACATTACGATCAGCTTTGTAACATCTTACTCCTTTCACTTCTTTTATTATATCTATAAATCTTACGATGAACTGTAAGGAAGATCGTAACCAATTAAGCCGAGGAAATATACAAATATAAATATATTATGTCTTTATTTATTGTAATTACAAGTGGTCATTGTTACCTGAGATGTCATGTTTCCAATTATGAACATACCTGAAAATATTAACTTGGTTAGGTATACTACCAGACGCAATGTAACACGCGGTCACACGGCAACTGTTGCTTTGTATAAGTGTACTTAAAAGCGTGTGTAGTAGGAATGTAAGTACGAAGTTACAAAGCGTAGAATAAAGGTAACTGCATCTAATTGTAAATTAGATGTAAACCAGTAAACTCCCTACCCACGATTCTTTAAACAAACGAACTCCGAAGTATAAAGCGTCGTATCTCTCGAGCTATGTGTCGTACAGCGATATAATTTTACAGGCGCATTCAGTGCTATACATATGTGAATACCGTGTGCAAAATGTGTTGTGAATAGAGGTAACACCAAAGAAGAAATCAATTAAATGTCATGCTTGATACAGCAGTTTTTACTGCGTGACAGCGAGAATGAAGCAAGCGATGAAACTTTTTTATTATTTCCTGAGAGGATGTCGGCAAGAAAAAGGTCGTAGAACTTTGAAATCAGGTGTAAAGTTCGTTGGAAGTCGCTAAATGCTCTCATTCTCAAATAATGGAAGAATATAATCTGCGTAATTTGCGTGGCGCTAGTTACGCTGCCTCGAGACATGTACCAGTTTCTAACTGCAATACTTGACTTAAAGAACTCAACCTTTAACTGAAGATAATATCTCTTGACGGGTAGATTATAACAGCTATTTAAATTTTTAGATTCGGTCAATATCTGAATAAAATCTTGAAAAACAAATTTTTTACCTCTGGAAACAGACATAGAGGCAACCTGCAATTTGAACCGTGCTCCTGGTTAGCTGTTTAGTAATACACTATGTGATCAAAAGTATCCGGACACCTGGCTGAAAATAACTTACAAGTTCATGGCGTCCTCCATCCGTGATGCTGGAATTGAATATGGTGTTGGCCCACCCTTTGCCTTGATGACAGCTTCCACTCTCGCAGGCATATGTTCAGTCTGGTGCCGAAAGGGGAATGGCACCCCATTCTTCACGGAGTGCTGCACTGAGGAGAGGTATCGATGTCGGTCGGTGAGGCCTGGCACGAAGTCGGCGTTCCAAAACATCCCAAAGGTGCTCTATAGGATTCAGGTCAGACCTCTGTGCAGACCAGTCCATTACAGGGACGTTATTGTCGTGTAACCACTCCGCCACAGGCAGTGCATGATGAACAGGTGCTCGATCGTGTTGAAAGATGCAATCGTCATCCCCTAATTGCTCTTCAACAGTGGGAAGCAAGAAGGTGCTTAAAACATCAATGTAGGCCTATGCTGTGATATTGCCACGCAAAACAACAAATGGTGCAAGCCCTCTTCGGGAAAAACACGACCACACTATAACACCACCGCCTCCGAATTTTACTGTTGGCACTACACACACTGGCAGATGACGTTCACCGGGCATTCGCCATACCCACACCCTGCCATCGGATCGCCACAGTGTGTACCGTGATTCGTCACTCCACACAACGTTTTTCCACTGTTCAGTCGTCTAATGTTTACGCTCCTTACACCAAACGAGGCGTCTTTTTGCATTTACGGCGTGATGTGTGGCTTATGAACAGCTCTCGACCATGAAATCCAAGTCTTCTGATCTCCCGCCTAATGTCGTAGCACTTGCAGTGGATGCTGATGCAGTTTGGAATTCCTGTGTGATGGCCTGGATAGATGTCCGCCTATTACACATTACGACCCTCTTCAACTGTCGGCGGTATCTGTCAGTCAGCAGACGAGATCGGCCTGTACGCTTTTGTGCTGTATGTGCCCCTTCACGTTTCAACTTCACTATCACGTCGGAAACAGTGGACCCAGGGATGTTTAGGAGTGTGGAAATGTCGGGTACGGACGTATGACTCAAATGACACCCAATCACCTGACCACGTTCGAACTCCGTTAGTTCCGCGGAGCGCCCCATACTGCTCTCTGACGATGTCTCACCTCCCGCCTAACTGTCATAGTACTTGTAGTTGATCCCGATTCAGTTTGGAATTCCTGTGTGATGGTGTGGATAGATATTTGCCTATTACACATTATGACCCTCTTCAAATGTCGGCGGTCTCTCTCAGTCAACAGACGAGGTCGGGCTGTATGCTTTTTGTGCTGCACGTGTCCCTTCAAGTTTCCACTTCACTGTCACTTCGGTAGCAGTGGACCTAGGGATGTTTAGGAGTGTGGAAATCTCGCTTACCGACGTATTACACAAGTGATCTGACCACGTTTGAAGTCCGTGAGTTCCGCTGAGCGCCCCATTCTGCCCTCTCACGGTGTGTAATGACTACTGAGGTCGCTGATTTGAAGTACCTCGCAGTGGGTGGCAGCACAGTGCACCTAATGTGAAAAACATACGTTTTTTAGAGATATCCGGATACTTTTGATCACACGGTGTATGTACAAACAATTCGGGAAACTTGATAGGTGGAGAAAGGAGTTGTATTCTGCAGTGGACAGCTGTAGCGTGCATAATGCAGTCGACAGAAAATTAAGAATTATGAAGATACACGTGTATCAGCCCAGCAGAAGATGGGTGAAAATCCGAAACTGGTGTCGACATAAATGCAGTTGCATTTCATAATAAGTGATGAAGTCCCATACTCCGTGACGGAGCGTAGGGGAACGATGCGGGAGACCCGCACCGCCGTAATAGGCAAGGTCCTAGTGGAGGTGGTTTGCCATTGCCTTCCTCCGACCGTAAAGGGGATGAATGATGATGATGAAGACGACACAACAAAACCCAGTCATCTCGAGGCAGGTAAAATTCCTGAACCGCCGGGAATCGAACCCGGGACCCCAAGCTCTGGAAGCGAGAACGCTACCGCAATATTCGTCTTTGACGGCAGTAGAATAGTCGTGTGAAGTTAGCACCCCTTTTTCGAGAAATATACATTTTTTCACAGTTCTTGTTAGATGTGCCATAGTTCTAGAGTTCTTTCCACAAAATTTCAATAGTTCTGCAAAATGTAACGAAGAAAACAACAATACTCGAAAAAATTTTCTTATCGAAAATATTCTCTGACAATTTCCGCAAAATGTAAATAAGTACAAGAGTTCTGAGCACAGTTCTGAACAGAGCTCCAAGAGTTCTTTCGAAAATCCAAGTAACATTTTTTGTGCAGCTTATAGTTTACGAGATAATTGCAATTTAAGGAGAAAATCTTTTCACTTACTGTGAACTTGGCACCCTTTTTTTCACAAATGTATACTTTTTCCCGATTTCTTGATAGATATGCCATAGTTCTAGAGTTCTTTGTACAAAATTTCAATAGTTCTGCAGAATTTAGCGACGAAAACAATTTTCGAACAAATTTTCGTATCGAAAACATACTTCGTCAATTTTCGCAAATTGTAAATAAGTACAACAGTTCTGAGCACAGATCTGAACACAACTCCAAGAGTTCTATCGAAAACCCAAGTAACATTTTTTTGTGCAGCTAATAGCTTACGAGATAATTGCAATTTAAGGAGAAAATCTTTTCACTTACTGTGAAGTTGGCACCCTTTTTTTCACAAATGTATACTTTTTTCTGATTTCTTGATAGATATGCCATAGTTCTAGAGCTCTTTGTACAAAATTTCAATAGTTCTCCAGAATTTATCGACGAAAACAATATTCGAAAAAATTTTCGTATCGTAAACATTCTTCGTCAATTTTCGCAAATTGTAAATAAGTACAACAGTTCTGAGCACAGTTCTGAACAGAAATCCAAGAGTTCTATCGAAAACCCAAGTAACATTTTTTTGTGTAGCTAATAGTTTACGAGATAAATGCAATTTAAAGAGAAAATCTTTTCACTTACTGTGAAGTTGGCACCCTTTTTTTCACAAATGTATACTTTTTTCAGATTTCTTGATAGATATGCCATAGTTCTAGAGTTCTTTGTACAAAATTTCAATAGTTCTGCAGAATTTAGTGACGAAAACAATATTCGAAAAAATTTTCGTATCGAAAATACTCTCCGTCAATTTTCGCAAATTGTAAATAAGTACAACAGTTCTGAGCACAGTTCTGAACAGAACTCCAAGAGTTCTATCGAAAACCCAAGTAACATTTTTTTCTGCAGCTAACAGCTTACGAGATAATTGCAATTTAAGGAGAAAATCTTTTCACTTACTGTGAAGTTGGCACCCTTTTTTTCACAAATGTATACTTTTTTCAGATTTCTTGATAGATATGCCATAGTTCTAGAGTTCTTTGTACAAAATGTCAATAGTTCTGCAGAATTTAGTGACGAAAACAATATTAGAAAAAATTTTCGTATCGAAAACATTCTTCGTCAATTTTCGCAAATTGTAAATAAGTACAACAGTTCTGAGCACAGTTCTGAACAGAACTCCAAGAGTTCTATCGAAAACCAAAGTAACATTTTTTTGTGCAGCTAATAGTTTACGAGATAATTGCAATTTAAAGAAAAAATCTTTTCACTTACTGTGAAGTTGGCACCCTTTTTTTCACAAATGTATACTTTTTTCAGATTTCTTGATAGATATGCCATAGTTCTAGAGTTCTTTGTACAAAATTTCAATAGTTCTGCAGAATTTAGCGACGAAAACGATTTTCGAAAAAATTTTCGTATCGAAAACATTCTTCGTCAATTTTCGCAAATTGTAAATAAGTACAACAGTTCTGAGCACAGTTCTGAACAGAACTCCAAGAGTTCTATCGAAAACCCAAGTAACATTTTTTGTGCAGCTAACAGCTTACGAGATAATTGTAATTTAAGGAGAAAATCTTTTCACTTACTGTGAAGTTGGCACCCTTTTTTTCACAAATGTATACTTTTTTCAGATTTCTTGATAGATATGCCATAGTTCTAGAGTTCTTTGTACAAAATTTCAATAGTTCTGCAGAATTTAGTGACGAAAACAATATCCGAAAAAATTTTCGTATCGAAAACATTCTTCGTCATTTTTCGCAAAATGTAAATAAGTACAACAGTTCTGAGCACAGTTCTGAACAGAACTCCAAGAGTTCTATCCAAAACCCAAGTAACATTTTTCTGTGCAGCTAATCGTTTACGAGATAATTGCAATTTAAAGAGAAAATCTTTTCACTTACTGTGAAGTAGGCACACTTTTTTTCAGAAATGTATACTTTTTTCAGATTTCTTTGTAGATATGCCATAGTTCTAGAGTTCTTTGTACAAAATTTCAATAGTTCTCCAGAATTTAGCGACGAAAACGATTTTCGAAAAAATTTTCGTATCGAAAACATTCTTCGTCAATTTTCGCAAATTGTAAATAAGTACAACAGTTCTGAGCACAGTTCTGAACAGAACTCCAAGAGTTCTATCGAAAACCCAAGTAACATTTTTTTGTGCAGCTAACAGCTTACGAGATAATTGTAATTTAAGGAGAAAATCTTTTCACTTACTGTGAAGTTGGCACCCTTTTTTTCACAAATGTATACTTTTTTCAGATTTCTTGATAGATATGCCATAGTTCTAGAGTTCTTTGTACAAAATTTCAATAGTTCTGCAGAATTTAGCGACGAAAACAATTTTCGAAAAAATTTTCGTATCGAAAACATTCTTCGTCAATTTTCGCAAATTGTAAATAAGTACAACAGTTCTGAGCACAGTTCTGAACAGAACTCCAAGAGTTGTATCGAAAACCCAAGTAATATTTTTTTGTGCAGCTAATAGCTTACGAGATAATTGCAATTTAAGGAGAAAATCTCTTCACTTACTGTGAAGTTGGCACCCTTTTTTTCACAAATGTATACTTTTTTCAGATTTCTCGATAGATATGCCATACTTCTAGAGTTCTTTGTACAAAATTTCAATAGTTCTGCAGAATTTAGTGACGAAAACAATATTCGAAAAAATTTTCGTATCGAAAACATTCGTCAATTTTCGCAAATTGTAAATAAGTACAACAGTTCTGAGCACAGTTCTGAACAGAACTCCAAGAGTTCTATCGAAAACCCAAGTAACATTTTTTTGTGCAGCTAACAGCTTACGAGATAATTGCAATTTAAGAAGAAAATCTTTTCACTTACTGTGAAGTTGGCACCCTTTTTTTCACAAATGTATACTTTTTTCAGATTTCTTGATAGATATGCCATAGTTCTAGAGTTCTTTGTACAATATTTCAATAGTTCTGCAGAATTTAGCGACGAAAACAATTTTCGAAAAATTTTCGTATCGAAAACATTCTTCGTCAATTTTCGCAAATTGTAAATAAGTACAACAGTTCTGAGCACAGTTCTGAACAGAACTCCAAGAGTTCTATCGAAAACCCAAGTAACATTTTTTTGTGCAGCTAACAGCTTACGAGATAATTGCAATTTAAGGAGAAAATCTTTTCACTTACTGTGAAGTTGGCACCCTTTTTTCACAAATGTATACTTTTTTCAGATTTCTTGATAGATATGCCATAGTTCTAGAGTTCTTTGTACAAAATGTCAATAGTTCTGCAGAATTTAGTGACGAAAACAATATCCGAAAAAATTTTCGTATCGAAAACATTCTCCGTCAATTTTCGCAAATTGTAAATAAGTACAACAGTTCTGAGCACAGTTCTGAACAGAACTCCAAGAGTTCTATCGAAAACCCAAGTAACATTTTTTTGTGCAGCTAACAGCTTACGAGATAATTGCAATTTAAGAAGAAAATCTTTTCACTTACTGTGAAGTTGGCACCCTTTTTTTCACAAATGTATACTTTTTTCATATTTCTTGATAGATATGCCATAGTTCTAGAGTTCTTTGTACAAAATTTCAATAGTTCTGCAGAATTTAGCGACGAAAACAATTTTCGAAAAAATTTTCGTATCGAAAACATTCTTCGTCAATTTTCGAAAATTGTAAATAAGTACAACAGTTCTGAGCACAGTTCTGAACAGAACTCCAAGAGTTCTATCGAAAACCCAAGTAACATTTTTTTGTGCAGCTAATAGCTTACGAGATAATTGCAATTTAAGGAGAAAATCTTTTCACTTACTGTGAAGTTGGCACCCTTTTTTTCACAAATGTATACTTTTTTCTGATTTCTTGATAGATATGCCATAGTTCTAGAGTTCTTTGTACAAAATTTCAATAGTTCTGCAGAATTTAGCGACGAAAACAATTTTCGAAAAAATTTTCGTATCGAAAACATTCTTCGTCAATTTTCGCAAATTGTAAATAAGTACAACAGTTCTGAGCACAGTTCTGAACAGAACTCCAAGAGTTCTATCGAAAACCCAAGTAACATTTCTTTGTGCAGCTAATAGCTTACGAGATAATTGCAATTTAAGGAGAAAATCTTTTCACTTACTGTGAAGTTGGCACCCTTTTTTTCACAAATGTATACTTTTTTCAGATTTCTTGATAGATATGCCATAGTTCTAGAGTTCTTTGTACAAAATTTCAATAGTTCTGCAGAATTTAGTGACGAAAACAATATTCGAAAAAATTTTCGTATCGAAAACATTCGTCAATTTTCGCAAATTGTAAATAAGTACAACAGTTCTGAGCACAGTTCTGAACAGAACTCCAAGAGTTCTATCGAAAACCCAAGTAACATTTTTTTGTGCAGCTAACAGCTTACGAGATAATTGCAATTTAAGAAGAAAATCTTTTCACTTACTGTGAAGTTGGCACCCTTTTTTTCAGAAATGTGTATTTCTTTCACAGTTCTTGACAGGTATGCCATAGTTCTAGAGTTCTTTGTACAAAATTTCAATAGTTCTGCAGAATTTAGCGAAGAAAACAACAATACTCGAAAAAATGTTTCTATCAAAATCATTTTTTGTCAATTTTCGCAAAAATTAAACTTGTACAACAGTTCTGAGGACAGTTCTGAACAGAACCCCAAGAGTTCAATCGAAAATCCTAATAACATTTTTCTATGGCGATAATAGTTTGTGAAAAATTGATTTAATGTGGGACACAATTTCTCTACAGAAAATATAAATATATTCGTACAACAATTCTGATGACAGTTCTGGACACCACGTGAAGAGTTCTATCGAAATTCCTAATAGAATTTTTTAGTGCAGGTAATAGTTTAAGAGGTAATTGCAACTTAATTAAGAACCTCATAAGAGCTCCTACTGTGAAGCTTGCACCCTTTTTTTCAGAAATATATATTTTTTTCAGAGTTCTTGATAGATAAGTCATAGTTATAGAGTTCTCTGTACAAAATTTCAATAGTTATGCAGAATTTAGCGAAGAAAACAACATTGTATAACATAGCTGATTCAGGAACCCTTTCCTTCTGATACAATTCTTACTGTTGCCACAATAAATCACTTGTGCATAGATTCCAACCGTACTGATCACTGCAAAAATACAACCATTGACCAGCGGCGCACATTTCTTGCAGCGTTGTACAAAGCATTCGGCTTATCCGCCGTGAAAATACCACACTTAACGCTATTTTAAAATCTACGGTGGATGGCTTCCGTTTATCTACAATGTCAGTATCTATCGAATTATCTTCATGCAAACGTGATGCCTGGATCACTCACTTCCCCTTTTTAGGTACGGAGGAAACTAGAGTTCAGTCTTGTGGAAGCCAAAAAAGGAAATGTGGGCATCCCTTCTTTTACTGATAGCAAACTCTAGAGAAATCTCCACGATTGTTTTTCTTCATCATGCCAACAAAAGAAAAATTCTCCCTTCATAGCTCTATTATCATTCCAGTACTAGTACACCAGTTGTCCGCTTTCACATTTCGACCTGACTGATATATAGGTTTACACAGTCACAGAACAACATCAAAATGTTTATTGCTCAGTTGGTAAATCCTTCTGGTTGCAACACAGCGTATATTTCCAAATTGTACAGGTAAAATACTTAAGAATCCAAACTTAAGAATCCATACTCGTTTGGTTTGATTGATACATATTGGCGAAAACTGTACCTTCCACAGAAAACTTCCAGCTTCTTGTCTACTGTAACATTTTCTCCAAGGGTGTAAGATTTGTGGTAGTTGCGTACAAACACAGTAAATATTTCCCGAATAGCTGTTAGCTTGTCTAATTGTCTCTTTTCATCACGAATAATGCGACTGTAAAATCTAAGGCTCTCCAGAATAAATTTGAAACGTTTTATGTTCATTTGCGAGGTGAAATTTTTCAATGCCATCACCATCAGTTCCACACAGATCTTCCAGGCTTCATCTGTTACTTTTGTTAACAACAATTAAAAACAAGAGACTCATGAAGGCTTTCAGTTCAATATCATCTATTGATTTTACCCCTCTCTCACGCTGAAATGAGGCTTTGATGCTCTCAAAATTCTGATTGGAATACAAAATTACAATAGACAAATATCGTTATCCATGAGGTAATTACAGCATCACAAATGCTGCTTTGGCTGCACCTATTGGTACAGGTAAATTTAGAATAATATTATGCTCTTCGAACAATATGCTTTGGATTTCTTCAACACTATCTAGTACTTCCCACTTACAATAATAAAATTCCTATAAAATAACGCAACCACGCGCAGTGTATTAATCTGAAATTTGACGTTCAGACAGCGGACACTGACTATTAAACAGTTCAAACAGAATTTAAGTGCAGTTTACATTCTGGATTAGCTTTGTACTACTTACTACGTTGATAAACAAAATAAATTAAACGCTGAAATGAAATACGAAATGGCACAGTGGATAAAAACGAGCAATCGGCTCATATCTCATCAAGAGAGCATTAGCGTCGATACTGAATCATACAACAATGAAAGGCACACATGAAGTGTATACTTTTAGAATCAGGAAGAACCAGATGAATTTTATTACGTAAAACAATAATTGTTTTGAGCTCACATGACATCCAGGACCCACTAACAGCTAAAAATATGCCCAGGACCCTCATGGATGACAGTTATGTGGCAACATCACCAGCCGCTAGGATACATAAAAACATGTGCTGTGTGTAACGAATAAATTTGAAATTGCTGTCGTTAATATTGTTGCAAACATTTGTTCTAGTTAGAAAGGAAGTGTGGAAGTTTGATGAGTTACACTACAGCGAGAGTTAAAAGTCTTTACAATGTATAGAAATGTAAGTATATTTACTGAATATATCGTACAAACGAACTAAGTAGTATGTTTAAATCCTAATTCAATACATGACTGATAGAGGTGTTATAATGTTGAGGGGATACAGTATTAAAGTTAATAAGAAGTTCGAAATTTGTAAATAAGAACCTCGTTTATTTGGTCCTCAGTAATCCAGATTTCCGGTTTATCCGGATTCATATTTTGTGTCCCTTGGTATTTTTCTCTTTTTTTCTTGTAACACGAAGATGTGTAGTCGGTGAGGTACATAGGCTGCTTATCACTAGGCCGGTAATTTAGTCTAGTACTGAGTGATAAGGAACTCGGAGTGTGTGAATGACATTGTTTCTCAAGTATTGTACATTAATATAACGGTGTATTGATGCCCATCAAGTAAGTTGCATAGTAACCACGCTAACAGCACTCCACCACAGCTCATTGTAACTCTGGTGCGATTCTCGACAGGTGTGACACCATCTGGTTAGTGGCGCGTGTGAATGTATCTGCTCTCTCAGCCATCTGTTTGTTTTGCACTGGCGAGCCTTCTCTCCTTGAATCATCTAAGCGTGCACATCCCACGCTTCCACCTACAGTTACTACAGTCAGTCTCAAGATGGTGTACTGGCATTTGTATAGTGCTGAACATTTAGACTTTTTGTATTTAGTAGAATATACATCCGGGTTTTCGATTTTCGGTTTTCCAAAATAAAAGTGAGAATTTACGATCGTACTCATAGCTGTACTTCCAGCAGTACTTTATCTCCTGCGTTCCCAATTACGTAGAAGTTGTCCTACGAAAATTGCAGAAGAAGCACTCCTGGACGAAAGGATATTGTGACGATATTCTTTCGTCACAGCCTGGGGTTAGAGACCCGGTCCGGCACACAGTTTTTATCTGCCAGTAAGTTTCCCATCGGCGCACACCCACTGCAGAGTGAACACACAATCTATTTCATAATCTACTGGCACCATAAAAATGTTATGAGGGTTTTTAAAAGAACTCTTTCGGTGCTATCCAGAACTGTCAGCAAAAGGGTTGTGCCAATTTATTATAATGTAGACCAAGTGGGTCTCTCGAAAATGCTATTATCTCATTAACTGTTATCCCCACAAAAAATGTTATTACAGTTGTCGGTAGAACTCTTAGGGTCGTATTAAGAAATGCCATCAGATCTTTTGTACGAATTTATTACTTTTACATGACAAAAGTGAGTCCCACATTAATTATCTCATATAATGTCATCGTCACAAATAATGTTATTATAGTTTTTGGTAGAACTCTGTGGGTGATATTCAGAACTGTCATCAGAACTATTCTACGAATTTTGCTATATTAGATAAAGTGAGTATCAGATTAAAACAATTATTGTATAAACTATTATCGCCACAAAAATGTTCTTATCATTTTCAATGCAACTCTTCCGGTGCTATCCAGAACTGCCAACAGAACTGTTATACAAATTTATTTTTTCCAAACTGACAAATAATTTTTTACCATACCAAAATTTTGCCGAGTTATTGTTTTCTTCCCGAAATTCTGTAGAACTATTCGTGTTTTGAGCAGGGAAATCTAGAACTATTGCATATAAATCAAGAACTGTGAAAAAAATTTATATTTATCGTAAAAGGGGTTCAAACTTCACGGGAAATGCTCATAAGCATTCCTTAATAAAGGCAGTTACTACGTAAACAATTACCTGCACAGAATATGTTACTAGTATTTTCGATAGAACTCTTACAATGCTATCCAGAGCTGGCATCAGAGCATACGAACAGACATAATTTTTTTTTTAGTAAGAGTGCCCCACAATTAATCAATTACCATACAAACTATTATAACCACAAAAAATGTTATTATGATTATCGATAGAAGTCTTGAGGTGTTAACCAGAACTGCTCATCAAAACTGTTGAACGAATTTGCTTTTTCTGTGGAGAAAGTGGGTCTAACATCAAAGCAGTTACCGTATAAACTATCATCGCCACAAAAAGATATTATTAGGATTTTCGATAGAGCTCTTGGTGTTCTCAGAACTGTTGCCCGAATTTACTTTTTGCGAAAATTAATAACGAATGTTTGCTATTCGATTTTTTTTTAGTATTGTTGTTCTCTTCATTAAATTCTGCAGAACTATTCAAATTTTGTACAAAGAACTCTAGAACTATGCCATATCTATCAATAACTCTGAAAAAAAACATATTTCTGAAAAAAATGGTGCCAACTTCACAGTAAGTGAAAAGATTTTCTCATTAAAATGCAATTATCTCGTAAAATATTAGCTGCAGTAAAAAATGTTACTTGGATTTTCGAAAGAACTCTTGAAGCTCTGTTCAGAACTGTGCTCAGAACTCTTGTACTTATTTACATTTTGCGGAAATTGACGAAGAATGTTTTCGATACGAAAATTTTTCGAGTATTGTTGTTTTCTTCGTTAAATTCTGCAGAACTATTGAAATTTTGTACAGAGAACTCTATTACTATGACTTATCTATCAAGAGCTCTGAAAAAAATATATATTTCTGAAAAAAAGGGTGCCAACTTCACAGTAAGTGAAAAGATTTTCTTCTTAAATTGCAATTATCTCGTAAGCTGTTAGCTGCACAAAAAAATGATACTTGGGTTTTCGATAGAACTCTTGGAGTTCTGTTCAGAACTGTGCTCAGAACTGTTGTACTTCTTTACAATTTGCGAAAATTGACGAAGTATGTTTTCGATACGAAAATTTTTTCGAATATTGTTTTCCTCGCCAAATTCTGCAGAACTATTGAAATTTTGTACAAAAAACTCTAGAACTATGGCATATCTATCAAGAACTCTGAAAAAAATATATATTTCTGAAAAAAAGGGTGCCAACTTCACAGTAAGTGAAAAGATTTTCTCATTAAAATGCAATTATCTCGTAAAATATTAGCTGCAGTAAAAAATGTTACTGAGATTTTCGAAAGAACTCTTGAAGCTCTGTTCAGAACTGTGCTCAGAACTCTTGTACGTATTTACATTTTGCGGAAATTGCCAAAGAATGTTTTCGATACGAAAATTTTTCGAGTATTGTTGTTTTCTTCGCTAAATTCTGCAGAACTATTGAAATTTTGTACAGAGAACTCTATAACTATGACTTATCTATCAAGAGCTCTGAAAAAAATATATATTTCTGAAAAAAAGGGTGCCAGCTTCACAGTAGGAGCTCTTATGGAATTCTTAATTAAGTTGCTATTACCTCTTAAACTATTACCTGCACAAAAAAATTTCACTAGGATTTTCGATAGAACTCTTCACGTGGTGTCCAGAACTGTCATCAGAACTGTTGTACGAATATATTTATATTTTCCGTAAAGGAAGTGTGTCCCATATTAAATCAATTTATCTCAAACCATTATCGCCATAGAAAAATGTTGTTTGGGATTTTCGATAGAGCTCTTGGGGTTCTGTTCAGAACTGTCCTCAGAACTGTTGTACAAGTTTAATTTTTGCGAAAACTGACAGAAAATGTTTTCGATACGAAAAATTTTTGGAATATTGTTGTTTTCTTCGCTAAATTCTGCAGAACTATTGAAATTTTGTACAAAGAACTCTAGAACTATGGCATATCTATCAAGAACTCTGAAAAAAAAATATATTTCTGAAAAAAAGGGTGACAACTTCACAGTAAGTGAAAAGATTTTCTCATTAAAATGCAATTATCTCGTAAACTATTAGCTGCACAAAAAAATGTTACTTGGATTTTCGATAGAACTCTTGGAGCTCTCTTCAGAACTGTGCTCAGAACTCTTGTACTTATTTAGATTTTGCGGAAACTTGAAAGGTGGCTACACTGAGCCACAGCGCCAGAGATCGCTAGAGAGCATTGTTCGCCCGCCTCCACTGGCAGAGTGATTATTGAGAACTCGTAGTGGGCAGTGCTTGTCCAGGACTCGTAGTAGTCAGTTCGTGTTGAGATGTGCTAGTAGGGAGTGCTTGCTGAGATGTGATACTGAAAAATTCTTGTTGAGATGTTGTAATAGCGAGTCGGTGTGGAGATATATTGTAATAATTTGAGTGCTTGTCATCAATATATGAAGGTAACGAAACTTGATTTATTTTTCATTATTTCCATGTTTTAAATAATGCGTCATTACAGGTTCAGTCAACAAAGCATCTGGCTTGTGTTCTTGGATTAGAGTGTAATTGTGGTTCTCTTGAGTAATTATGGTATTTTTATTTCCTTTAATTAATTCAGTATAAATGTTATTTAAAAATTCTTGTGTTGTTGAAGAAGAACCGTGCCAGATGCGTACGTTGAGTCACACTCCCACACACAGAACAGTTACTCTTGTGCTTGTTGTTGCGTTGGTTTTATAGTTGCTGGGGACTTAATTAATTAATTGTGTTAATGAAAATTTCCATTTCATTCCTTGTTGTTGTTCTAAGCAGTCAGATAGCGTAATAATAACAGTCAGGGCCAACCGTTTACGAGACTTCGTAACCGGACAGACAGCTGCTAAAGCAAAAAATCAAAATCATTTTCATTACATTTAATTAAGCCCCCATGCACGTGGCGACCGCTGCTTCGGATCGTCCCTTGGAATTCTTCTGATTGTGTAGACAGTAGTATTGTTGTAGTAATTTGTAGTTTAGTAATTGTAGTCTATATTGCATGTGTAGATTTGGTAATTAGCATTCTTCTAATGGTATTTTTCAAAATTTAATTTTTATTGCCTTGTATACGCGTTTGACGATTTAGTGCAATTATTTCAATTGTTCGTTAATCGTGTTTGAGGGAAACATTTCGAGTGAATGATTGTTGGAGATAAAGTGTCATTGTGTGCAATTTTCATATAGTGACGAGTTTTGTATATTTTGTAAATGATTACGCGATCAATGAAAAAGGCAAAAATGATGAATAGTGAGAATGACGAAATTGTTAACATGGCGAACTCGCCAACAGAGGAAAACAGTGTGATGAATAATGAAGTGGAAAACAATGTAATAAGTCGGGAAAATAGTCCGGAACCATTTCAAAATTTTTCTCAATCAGAAAATTTACAGAATATGAGATTAACGATAGAAGATTCTGAAATAGTATCGAACACAGATAGCTTTACAGCTATGACGAAGGAAACTGGTTTTGCGGGAAATGTTAGGGGCGAAAAGAATTGCGAACCGGCTACTATGGAGCAGTTGATGGGTGCAATATTAAATCTGGGATCACAAATGGGAACAATGGTAACACAGATGGGAACAATGGAAACACGAATGGAAACAATTAAAACAGAGATAGGAACACGGTTAGACTCACAAGGATCTGAATTAAAAACCGAGATGGGAACTTTGGGATCTGAATTAAAAACTGATATGGGAACAATGGAAACACAGTTCAGATCTGAATTAAAAACACAGATGGGGACAATGGAAACACGGTTAGACTCACGAATAGGGACATGTTTCAAAAATATGAAAGATGAATTAAAGAAAGAAATCAGAGAAGAAGTACAACCGATTTTGAATTCTCACAATAATAGATTAATTGCAGTAGAGATTAGACAAAGGGAACAGGATAGAGAACAGGAGGAGAGAGATCGCGTGATAGTACAGAAATTTTCAGAGTTAAATTTACAATGTGCACACGATAAGGAAGAAATATTTGAGAGAATCGCGGAATCCGTACCAAATGACAGAATAAATAACTTAACGCAACAGTGTGAACAGTTAACTACTAAATGTGACAATACTGAAACCCGAGTCGCGACACTTACGGAAGACGTAAATAAACAGAAAGAGCAATTAGGTGACTTATCGGAAAGAGTTGAGGAGATTTCAGATAAATTGACAAATCTTAGTTTAAATGGGGATAGAGATTCAGATGATACAGCTCCATTACCATTTGCAGAAACCGAAGAGTACCAGAACATAAATAAGCATGTTGAAAATCAAGGAAAGTTTAATGAACGCGTTAAAAGGGAAGTAGAGGCATTACGAAAGCAAGTCAAACAAATCGAAGGTGAAATCGTAGGAAAAGACAGCAGAAGAAATTTAGAATCACAGATAGCAGAGGGCTTTGAAGAAGATAATTTGTTTCATTTACGGAACGCAACAAGAGAGCGCCAGGCGCGCGAACTTGACAATAATCGACATTCAAACTGGGACATTCGCGGTAGGTCTTTGTCGCCACGAGGCGAAAACTTTGACTATCAACACTTTTTGACTGTTCGGAAATTTAAGATCTTCCGCAATTCTAAAAATGACATACATCCATGTGCATGGTTAGATCAATTTATGTATGCACTCCCACCAAAGTTGCCACAAAGTCACAAACTGAAATTAATGTGCAGCTATTAAAGTCCTCAGGGGATTCACTACTCTAAGTGAATATGTGCCGCAGCGATCATAGGGCCCCGAGCTGTAGTGGTGCTATTTCCCTTTTAGTTTTCTGCACCGCTGCCTACTCTTTCACTATTCTTTGCATCTATAAAAAACAACTCTTCCACTATCCATCTATCTAGACAGTAGGTAAAAAATAACCGGATATGACGATTTTACCCAAAAATGACTTCGGAAATTACCGTTTGGTCTTACTGTATCTTCAGCAGCATTCATTCGTAGCTTAAATGAAATTTTACCTGTTTATCTTTGTGACAATATTACTTCATATGTTGACGACATTCTTATTGCTAAACGTTCTTGGAGTGAGCACAACAAAATGTTGGATTCATTGTTACGTATTTTTGCACGAGTTGGCATTACAGTGAACTTGGAAAAAATCTGAATTTTGTCGTTCTCAGGTGAAATTTCTCGGTCACATTATTTCTACAGACGGTATTCTTCCTGATCCAGAGAAACTAGACGCTATTCGCAATTATGCTGTTCCTTCCACAAAACGTTCTGTTCGTAGTTTCCTTGGTGTCTGTAATTTTCTTAGACGCTTTGTTAGATTGGATGATTTGGCCACACCTCGTTTACACATTTCAGTTATGCGCACTTTGGTCCCAGAAAATGCTTTCGTAAATTGCGAGAAAATTGCTACTTCAGTAATATGGAAAAACGTATTCGATCTGTTCTTGCCAAATGCAAATTATGTCAAAAGGCTAAGCCGCCAACAGTTTCTCACAGAGCACCGTTGTTTCCTATCATTCCAGCGAAATTAAAGGAGATGGCTGCAGTCGATTTGTTCGGTCCAGTGGTTCGTTCTACTAATGGTTTTGCGTACATTTTCGTAGCAGTGGAACTGACATCAAAATATGTGTGTTTTACACCGTTACGCAAAGCAACAGCTCGTTCAGTATATAACGCTTTCATCAAACATTTTCTTAAAGAAGTTGGTCATGTTGATAAGGTTATATCAGATAATGGATCACAGTTTCGCTCTAAAATTTGGCTTCGTACTCTACGGCGTCGGAAGATTAAACCAATTTTCATTTCACTTTTTCACCCTCAATCTAATGCTTCAGAGAGATGGATGAAGGAAATCAATAAATTGTGCCGTCTTTATTGTCATCAGAATCACAGAACTTGGGATCAGTATCTTCATATTTTTCAAAACATTCTGAATGAACTTCCTAATGACTCAACTTCTTTACCGCCTCTTTTGATATTAAAAAATAAAGTACCAACAAATCGCATTTCTGAAATCGTTCCTTTTCCGCCTTCACGGAAACTGCGGCATTCTGAAGTTGTCAACCTGGCTCTACAAAATATTGCATCGGCGGCTGCTAGAAGAGAGAAATCAGCTAAGCGTCCTGGTCGTTTAAAAATCTTGTCAGTTGGCCAGAAGGTGTTAATTAAGTCCCACCGTTTATCTCATAAAGGAAAAGGCTTATGTCGCAAATTTTTTCTGCTTTATAACGGTCCGTATCGAGTTCGCAAAATTATTCATGATAACACTGTTGAAGTAGAAACTCTTAAATCTCGGCGCTCTAAGGGAATACATCATATATCGAACGTAAAAATTTTTGTAGAATGACATACTTTAGAGAAACTAACAGCTACGTAAACATGCGGAGAATGCAAGAGTACCGCGCTGTGTTTTGGCGGCGGCACATACTCAAAGCAACAGTCAGTCTGCGCGCCGCACAAGGCAGTCGTTGACCGCAAACAATCACTTCCTACGTCACGCGCCTACAGCTGATCGAGCGCTCAGTGCGAATGCACTGACAGACGTAAATAAATACACAGTTTAATTTCTCCGAATAAATTCTGTATAAAGCTATAAGGACTTCATAAATTATGTTATTAACGTTCAGTATTTTTCAGGATACGGTTGTATAAAGTATTTAAGACCTTCAGGTAAATTCTGTGCGTGTCCGACGTTAAGACGACTTGCTTTGGAGAAAATTTTCAGGAAGAAGGTCATTTCGAAGAAGAAAGTAATAAACAAAAAAAGGTAACGGTTAATTGAGTTTATTTTTCAGGTAACATAATTCCACTTAGGTACGTACTTCAGACGTAATTTGCTGCTTGCGATTACGTGATTCATACTTTGTGCTAATTTCATGTTCTATGAATTTACTAGTGAAGCGACGTGCTTACGCATATTAACTGATTTTGACAATGATTAATTAATGAACAGGGTTGTTATTTGTATATATTATGCATCGCTTGGCTGCTATGCTTTTTCACTGATGTCATATTTTTCTATTATGTGCCTGCTGTGCTTATTTATTTAAATTATAATTGTCACCTGATTAATTGTGCTGATGTGGTTAGATATGTAAGTTATACTTTGTGATTTATCTGCTTGCGCCTTCATGTTTACTTATTAAGATTACATATAAACATTTATTTGCTTATGCTGATATGATGCTAATGACCTGTTTATTATGATAGATAACATATTTGCTGCCTTGCTTATGGATTGCATATTTACACATTTCTGTTTTGTTGTCATAACTACTCTTCAATTTAGTATATAGAAATGCTGATATACTGTGTACAAACATAGAGACTAGGTTACACTATGGTATTAATTGTAGTTTGTTCGCTTGGCAGAGCCTTGTTATAGGGATTGTGCTGCATCCACTTGTTGACATTCTGTTCTCTACTGGTATATTTACTCGCTATTGCATGTTTTGCTTACGCTCAGTGCCTTATATTTTTAAGATAAGAAAATGAACTGCTATAATTCGACGAACGACATTAGTAAAAGAAAGTCATAGAAGTCACATGAGCTGAGGTTTTATGGAAGCTGTATAAATTTATGCTAATAGGAAGGAAGCTAACGACATGACAGACCAAAACTAGGTTTAGACCATTGACAGTATTACACTGCATTTTCGTGAGCAATTGAAATAGGAAGTGACAATTGACACAAGAAATACTCCACATGTTTGCTTCTGTTTGCCATGATTCTTGAAGTGGTGTACACACTGTGAAATGTTATGATCATTCACACTCCGTAATCGTACTTAATTACTGAGAGTTATTCGAACTAAGGTCTGTTAGAGGTCATGTATGCATTTCTTTTATTTAATGATGGACAAGGAACCAAAATGTATCTTATAATTTATAATGAGTAGAAAATTTGGGTGAGATGGAATACACAGAGGTTGTGTGTGGACAATGTGTCTTCGGATTGCATGGGATGCTGAATTGAAGTTGCACTAGGATTTTATCTGTACTTGTTCGAGGAGACTGACTAGAGGAAAGAGTTGTTATGGAAGTGAAATGATATTGGTGCTGAGGTTTATATGTATCGACGTATTATTGAAGTATTAAGATTAAGTGATGATTATTGGAGTTTGGTGGATAAGAGGTAAAGTAAGTGAGGAGCATATTTTTTTTGTACTGACTAGAGGAAAGAGTTGTTATGGAAGTGAAATGATATTGGTGCTGAGGTTTATATGTATCGACGTATTATTGAAGTATTAAGATTAAGTGATGATTATTGGAGTTTGGTGGATAAGAGGTAAAGTAAGTGGGGAGCATATTATTTTTTTTTTTTTGTTGGTCCATATGGAACAAGGAGGATGAAGATGGCAGACTAGAACACTCAAGTAGAAAGAAGATTGCCTACACACACACTTTGTTAAATCAATAAGCAGTATACATTTTTTTTTGAAGAGAGGAAGTATTTGCATATCTTGGCTCACTGACAGTTGTTCAGCAACAGTACAATTTGATCTGGCTTGGCAAACATTGGTCTTGACATGATGACTATGACGTTGACTAACTATTATTGACTGTTATACATTGCTGCCACTACTACTTGGTACACATGATGAACATCAAATCTTGGACAGAGTTACATTTACACAGTTAACACTATTCAATTACACAGTAGCACTTAATGAGGATGAAAGATGAGTGGATGTGTTTTGTGTGTTTTCCTTTCCTAATCCTACCAACCTATCTCCTAAATATTATTTCACTTGTTTGTTGTGGCTTGCACTGACACCCATAAATATTATAGGTTAACTGTTATTGTGTACTGTAATAGTTAATGTGACAATTACCTGATATCATTTGTGTGTTTATTATGATTGGTATGTTTAGTGTAAGAGCATTGATAATAATTTGTTAAAGAAATTGTATGTGCATTCAAACTATTGTTCATGACTGAACTGTCTCAGTAGTTATGGTGAATAGTATGGACTGTTACTTGCACTTTTTCTACATGATTGGTGCCACAAGGACATGTTTAATTTCTGCTGATGAACTGTGTGATCAGTGATTGTAAAAAAATTATGGACTGTTACTTGTACCTTTTCTACAATATTGGTGCCACTAGGACATGTTTAATTTCTGCTTATAAACTCTGATGAACAGTGTGATCAGTGACAGTGTATTTTATGGAACTGCTTCTGCTGAGAAATGTGACTTGTTGCTGTGTGTACCTGCTCAGCTTTGCTGGTGCCACTCATGGACTGCTTCTACTGAAATGGTGTTACTTGTTGGTGTCTGCACCTACTCAACATTGCGGGTGCCACTGATGGACTGCTTCTACCGAAATGATGTCACCTGTTGATGTCTGCACCTACTCAACATTGCTGGGTGCCACTGATGGACTGCTTCTACTGAAAAGATGTCACCTGTTGATGTCTGCACCTGCTCAACATTGCTGGGTGCCACTGATGGACTGCTTCTACTGAAAAGATGTCACCTGTTGATGTCTGCACCTGCTCAACATTGCTGGGTGCCACTGATGGATTGCTTCTACTGAAATGAAGTCACCTGTTGCTGTGTGCACCTGATCAACATTGCGGGTGCCACTGATGGACTGCTTCTACCGAAATGATGTCACCTGTTGATGTCTGCACCTACTCAACATTGCTGGGTGCCACTGATGGACTGCTTCTACTGAAAAGATGTCACCTGTTGATGTCTGCACCTGCTCAACATTGCTGGGTGCCACTGATGGATTGCTTCTACTGAAATGAAGTCACCTGTTGCTGTGTGCACCTGATCAACATTGCTGGTGCCACTAATGGACTGCTTCTACTGAAATGGTGTTACTTGTTGGTGTCTGCACCTACTCAACATTGCTGGGTGCCACTGATGGACTGCTTCTAATGAAAAGATGTCACCTGTTGATGTCTGCACCTGCTCAACATTGCTGGGTGCCGCTGATGGATTGCTTCTACTGAAATGAAGTCACCTGTTGCTGTGTGCACCTGATCAACATTGTGGGTGCCACTGATGGACTGCTTCTATTGAAAAAATGTTACTTATTGGTTTTTGCACCTGTTGACCATTGCTGGGTGCTATTGCTGGAACTGTCAACTGCTTATTCATGGGCTATGGAAAGCGTTTATGTGAATATTTGTATAAACTGATTTTTTTGTGTATTACTGTTTGTGGAAAGTTATGAGACTCTTACCTGCACATATTCGTCATTGCTGACGCTATTGATTGAACTGTTTAACCACATAATACTTGTGTAAACTATTATGTAAAGTCACATGCATGAAAGAATTTGTATTGCTTACTGTATTCTATATAATAGGTTATTGAAAGGTCAGTGCAAAGCCAAAATTTTATCTAGTTAAATGGTATTTACGTATTAATATTATCTTTTATTTTTGTCTGTATTTTTTTGACGAATTTGGTGGTATTTTCACCACCAATGCTGGCAAAAATACCATCAAATTCTAGCCGTGGAGGAAGGGCATATGAAAGGTGGCTACACTGAGCCACAGCGCCAGAGATCGCTAGAGAGCATTGTTCGCCCGCCTCCACTGGCAGAGTGATTATTGAGAACTCGTAGTGGGCAGTGCTTGTCCAGGACTCGTAGTAGTCAGTTCGTGTTGAGATGTGCTAGTAGGGAGTGCTTGCTGAGATGTGATACTGAAAAATTCTTGTTGAGATGTTGTAATAGCGAGTCGGTGTGGAGATATATTGTAATAATTTGAGTGCTTGTCATCAATATATGAAGGTAACGAAACTTGATTTATTTTTCATTATTTCCATGTTTTAAATAATGCGTCATTACAGGTTCAGTCAACAAAGCATCTGGCTTGTGTTCTTGGATTAGAGTGTAATTGTGGTTCTCTTGAGTAATTATGGTATTTTTATTTCCTTTAATTAATTCAGTATAAATGTTATTTAAAAATTCTTGTGTTGTTGAAGAAGAACCGTGCCAGATGCGTACGTTGAGTCACACTCCCACACACAGAACAGTTACTCTTGTGCTTGTTGTTGCGTTGGTTTTATAGTTGCTGGGGACTTAATTAATTAATTGTGTTAATGAAAATTTCCATTTCATTCCTTGTTGTTCTAAGCAGTCAGATAGCGTAATAATAACAGTCAGGGCCAACCGTTTACGAGACTTCGTAACCGGACAGACAGCTGCTAAAGCAAAAAATCAAAATCATTTTCATTACATTTAATTAAGCCCCCATGCAAACTGCCAAAGAACATTTTCGATACGAAAATTTTTTCCAGTATTGTTGTTTTGGTCGCTAAATTCTGCAGAACTATTGAAATTTTGTACAAAGAACTCTAGAACTATGCTACATCTATCAAGAACTGTGAAAAAAATGTATATTTCTCGAAAAAGGGGTGCTAACTTCACACGACTCAGTAGAATGTCGGTTAAATGTATCCTGAAATGACCGGAGTGATAAGAGTGTGGCGTAACGTCAGAGTCGCACAGCAGCAGCAAACACCTGTTGTTCTTTTGCAACCGTGTTCCAGCCGCTGCGTCGTCGTCGTTCCGCACTAACGAGGCGGCAACCGCGTGTTTACATCGGGCTCGGCCGTAGCTCGGGTCGTTACCGGGTTGTCCCGCAGAGGGAACACGGCCCGACCTGGATTTTTGCCCGCCAGCCAGCCAGCCGCACGTCGCGGCGGCGAGCAGCAGGATGTAGCTGTCGTCGGGTGACGCGCTGCGGTTGCGGAGTTCACGCCGGCCGCGCTGAGGCAGAGACCGCGGGCGGAGCGCCGGCCGCGGCGGGACCGCTACTCCGTGCCCTGACGCTGCCCCTGTTTCACCGAGGAGGCGCTCCTAAAGGGGACGTCGCTTCAGAACGAGGAAAGAGAAGGGATGTAGCGATCGCAGTACTGTTAGCAATATAACAATGTTCCGTCTGGATTACCAAGTTTTTTTATTAGAATACTGTCGAACTCGAAAATGCTACGCAACTGCTAAATATGTGTGGCATGAATATGTATTGGATGTACGTCGTAAAAGGTGGCAGGGGTAAAATACAGGGAGCGAAAGGCTATTTACAAATTGTACAGAAACCAGATGGCAGTTATAAGAGTCGAGGTGTATGAAAGGGAAGCAGTGGTTGGGAAGGGTGTGAGACAGGGTTGTAGCCTCTCCCCGATGTTATTCAATCTGTATATTGAGCAAGCAGTGAAGGAAACAAAAGAAAAATTTGGAGTAGGTATTAAAATCCATGGAGAAGAAATAAAAACTTTGAGGTTCGCCGATGACATTGTAATTCTATCAGAGACAGCAAAGGACCTGGAAGAACAGTTGAACGGAATGGACAGTGTCTTGAAAGGAGGATATAAGATGGACATCAACAAAAGCAAAACGAGGTTAATGGAATGTAGTCGAATTAAGGCGGGTGATGCTGAGGGAATTAGATTAGGAAATGAGACACTTAAAGTAGTAAAGGAGTTTTGCTATTTGGGGAGCAAAATAACTGATGATGGTCGAAGTAGAGAGAATATAAAATGTAGACTGGCAATGGAAAGGAAAGCGTTTCTGAAGAAGAGACATTTGTTAACATCGAGTATAGATTTAAGTGTCAGGGAGTCATTTCTGAAAGTATTTGTATGGAGTGTAGCAATGTATCGAAGTGAAACATGGACGATAAATAGTTTGGACAAGAAGAGAACAGAAGCTTTCAAAATGTGCTACAGAAGAATGCTGAAGATTAGATGGGTAGATTGAAAGGGTACAGTACCGCCCGACATTGAAAATAGGTACAACATTTTATGTTATTCTTGTCAGAACAACATATTTTTTCTAATAATAACTCAATTTCAATTAATACAGCGAAGCCGGATGCCAGTGTGAGAAAGAATGACAATTTATTTATTTAATTGATCACATGTGCACTCCCACAAAATAAATCCCTACATCCAGTTTGGTGAGATCTGTGAAATGAATGAATGTATGGTCGTCTGCTAACCGCAGATAGTGAATGTGAATATATGATCATCTTTGAGACGGTACTTTGGTCACCTTTGGTAGAACCAAAGAGATGAAATTTATCTGAGCTTTGAGCGCCTGAAATGTGGCTGACCAACACAGTAGCAAGGTGCTCCCCCACTTCGACAGAGGTGCGAGAGGACCTGAAGAACAGCCATGTTTCGGCACTCTGCCGCTGGATCTTGTGTTGGTAAGACCTTTTTTAGTTGTGCTCCGTAATGACAAAAAAGTGGAGACATGGTATGCATGTGAAATACTTAAGAGTAGTTTAGAATAATAATTTTTCTATTTCAGGAACTTTTGTGGGGAGAATTAAATGTCAGGCAGGTAATATTAATGGTATCGTAGTAATCTTCGAAAGTGACCAACGGTCACAATGAAACCACGTGTAGCAATAAGTTGAAATACTTCCGAGTGCTTAAGTTAAGCTGAATTACTAGCGTGTGTACTATAAGTTGAAATATTTAAGAAATGGCGTGTGCAGGACTTGAAATTAGAGACGAGTACTTCCACGTGGTGAGTATGGTGTGAGTCTCAATCTGTGTATGAGACAAAGGATAAAGAGAAGTACTCGTCCATGGTATCAGTTGAGGACTCGCATGTGTGATGAATATGTTCTTAATATTACTTTGCGTGTTATGTTTCCGTGTGACGCTTGATTCAAACTATAATACTCTGAGAGAGAAGCAAGGTGAGTCAGCCGTCTATCCAGCAACGCCACTTGGCTTGCATTGCACAGGAAGACGTGCATATATCCTCCAGAGTTCATAGTAGGAAAGAAGAATTACGAAGTGGGGCAGTGTCGTGTGAAACTAGGATAAATACTAATTGAAGTGGGAAAGCTGAAAGTGATGGGATTATAATGTTGTGACTATTCCTATGTTGTATTCCATGTTGCAGTGTGGTGTATGTCATGTAATTTAAGTATGTGTGGTTTGCATGGGAGAGTAGCAAGGTAGTTTCAGAGGTAGTGGGTTATGTATGTTCCTTTTGTACCGCTCGGTCTGGAGGAAAGTTTCGTGATGATGGTTGTGAGAGTCGAAGTGTGAGATATAGCAAAAGATCCACCATCCTATCCAGAAAGTGCACTGTAGCGTTAAAGAATTACGAGACCATAAGATAATCACCAATGTAAAGCCATGCCCTCTGGGCGGAATTTCTCATGTGTTATTGTTGTAGGGTATAGAATTTGCGTGTTTATGTTATAGAATTTATCGGAACAAATAAGATAGTGAAAAGAAAAAGATTGGTGGCCTTTTCCTTCGAATTGTATGTTGTCATGATATCCAGAATTTATAATGTGTGCGCCATGCATATTCAGTGCGATGGCCACGTGTTGATCAAAGCCGTTAAATAAAAAAGAAAATGTGGTATTGCCAGTGCGTAGTGAACAGTCAGAGTTGTGTAAATTACTAATAGTCAGATGTGCGTTTCCGTTGCGTAATATTCATACAGAAGAATAATTTGTAACTTAATTGTGAGTACTAGAGTTCATGTTACTCGATAAATAAGAATGAATCCACTCGCTTGGCAGACCACTCATCTTGCAGGCCTGACTGCTTGATGCCACAGTATGAGCAAGGCATGTGGGTGCCTCTCAAGATCACATAACTAATGAGGAGGTATTGAATAGAATTGGGGAGAAGAGGAGTTTGTGGCACAACTTGACAAGAAGAAAGGACCGGTTGGTACGACTTGTTCTGAGACATCGAGGGATCACAAATTTAGCATTGGAGAGCAGCGTGGAGGGTAAAAATCGTTGAGGGAGACCAAGAGATGAATACACTAAGTAGATTCAGAAGGATGTAGGTTGCAGTAGGTAATGGGAGATGATGAAGCTTGCACAGGATAGAGTGGCATGGAGAGCTGCATCAAACCAGTCTCAGGACTGAAGACAACAACAACAACAACAACGTCCTAATCTCATTGTCTCTCCTCCATCTCTCTATCCCTCTTCTCCTTCCCCCTTCCTTTGTCCATCCGTTCCTCCTCCACCCATCTCTATCACCTTTCCCGCACTGCCTGTACATCTCCCATCATACACTCTCTTTCCCCTCCTCCTGGTCCCTCATCTCTCTCCTCCCCCATGTCTCTGTTGATATCTTCCTTCACCTTCTTTAAATTCGTATCGTCCCCCCTACTCTGTCCATCTCCTCCTCCACTCTTTATCCGACGTTATTTTTATTATTGCAAAAACATAACCTTGACTGGGAGTAGAAGTCCATTTGAATGGGTAAATCGGCTGGAATCATTAAGTATGAGAGAGACCTTTCCACCTTAATGAAAGCACTGCGAGTGGTTTTAATCTAACCTTATTCATTGTTATTGCAAAATCAGAAACTTGTTTCGGAATAGAAGTCAAAATAAATGGCTAAATCGGTTGGACTCTTTACAGCACGGGGTATGAGAGAGACCTTTCCCGCTACTGGATCTATGAGGATGGTGGGTTTAATGAAATGATTCAAATGGTTCAAATGGCTCTGAGCACTATGGGACTTCTGGCGTCATCAGTCCCCTAGAACTTAGAACTACTTAAACCAAACTAACCTAACACATCCATGCCCGATGCAGGATTCGAACGTGCGACCTTAGCGCTCGCGCGGTTCCATACTGAAGCGCCTAGAACCGCTCCGCCACTCTGGGATATCCCCTTCGGGGTTCGGCCGCCGTATTGCAAGTCTTTTTAGTTGGCGCCACTTCCTCAGATATCTCACAGCTTTTGACCCACTTTTATGGTCTTGAATAGTAGCACCGCTTTCACAACAAATTAATGCAACAACATTACAGACGTTATTCCATAAGCACGCAATTTCACTAAGAGCCGCTTGTGTGGTACAGTGTCAAAAGCATTCCGGAAATCCAGAAATACGGAATCCATCTGAAATCCCTTGTTATAGCACTCAACACTTCATGTGAATAAAGAGCTAGTTGTGTTTCACAAGAACGATGTTTTCTAAACCCATGTTGACTTTGTGTCAATTGGTCGTTTCCTTCGAGGTTATTCATAATGATGGAACACAATATACGTTTCAAACTCCTGCTGCATATCGACGTCAACGATATGGACCTGTAATATAGTGGATTACTCCTACTACCTTTCTTCAATATTGATGTGATCCAAGCAACTTTCCAGTCTTTCGGTACGGATCTTTCGTCGAGCGAACGGTTGTATATGATTGTTAAGTATGGAGTTAATGCATCAGCATACTCCGAAAGGAACCTAATTGGTATACAGTCTGGATCAGAAGACTTGCTTTTGTTAAGTGATTTAAGTTGCTTCACTACTCCGAGGATATTTACTTCTACGTTACTCATGTTGTTGTTCTTGATTCGAATTCTGGAATATTTACTCCGTTCTCTTTTGTGAAGGCATTTCGGAAGGCTGTGTTTAGTAACTCTGCATTGGCAGCACTGTCTTCGATAGTATCTCCATTGCTATCGCGCAGAGAAGGCATTGATTGTTTCTTGCCGCTAACACACTTCCCATACGACCAGAATCTCTTTGGATTTTATGCCAGGTTTCGAAACAAAGTTTCGTTGTGGAAACTGTTATAGGCATCTCGCATTGAAGTCCGCGAAAAATTTGGAGCTTCTGTAAAAGATCGCCAATCTTGGGGATTTTGCGTCTGTTTAAATTTGGCATGTTTGTTTCGTTGTTTCTGCAACAGTGATCTAACCTGTTTTGTGTACCAAGGAGCATCAGCTCCGTCGTTTGTTAATTTGTTTGCTATAAATCTTTCAATTGCTGCCGATAGCCGGCCGGTGTGGCCGTGCGGTTATAGGCGTGACCGCTACGGTCGCAGGTTCGAATCCTGCCTCGGGCATGGATGTGTGTGATGTCCTTAGTTTAGTTAGGTTTAAGTAGTTCTAAGTTCTAGGGGACTGATGACCACAGATGTTAAGTCCCATAGTGCTCAGAGCCATTTGAACCATTTTTTGCTGCCGATGCTATTTCTTTGAATTTAAATCACATCTGGTCTATACTTATATTATTAATCTGGAATGAGTGGAGATTGTCTCTCAGGAAGGCGTCAAGTGAATTTTTATATGTTTTTTTCAATAGGTATATTTCACGTTTATTTTTCGACGATTTGAGGATTACATTATTCAGTCTCACTACGACAACCCTGTGTTCACTAATCCCTGAATCGCTTTTGATGCTCGTTATTAACTCAGGAATATTTGTTGCTAAGAGGTCAAGTGTGTTTTCACAACCGTTAACTATTCGCGTGGGCTCATGAACTAACTGCTCGAAATAATTTTCAGAGAATGCATTTAGCACAATTTCAGATGATATTCTATGTGGTTCCTGTATCTACGTTCTTCCTGTGTTCAGCGTGCACCGTTTGTGACTGAAGCCCTCCCTCCTTGTGTTTTCCCGAGACTCTCTAACCTAAAAAACCGCCCAGTCCACGCTACACAACCTGTGCTACCCGTGTAGCTACCTCCTGCGTATAGTGGACACCTGACCTATTCAGGTTACCTCTCTTACAGAAGAGATTTTCGTGGGCGGGATGTATGACTACATTCATTACGCTCTTCGACCTACTTGAAAACGCAAATAATATGCGACTTTTTCGAGTAGCCTACAGCTAGATGCAACGGTACTTCTTGTAGATAACAGCTACTGCTACCGATTCTCGCTGATGGAACTTATGATATGAGAACATTTTTGTAAGTTCAAATGGTTCAAATGGCTCTGAGCACTATGGGACTCAACTGCTGTGGTCATCAGTCCCCTAGAACTTAGAACTACTTAAACCTAACTAACCTAAGGACATCACACACATCCATGCCCGAGGCAGGATTCGAACCTGCGACCGTAGCAGTCGCACGGGTCCGGACTGCGCGCCTAGAACAGCGAGACCACCGCGGCCGGCATTTTTGTAAGTGTTTCTACTAGTTTGGTGCCGGTCTCCCTCTTTTCACGTGCTGTTATTTTCATCTCTGTGCAACAATCCAACGAATGTCTTCCAAAAATGGTTTTCCTTGTACTTGACGTTGTTCGGCATTACCCGCCAGGGTAGCCAACAGCACTAACGCGCTGCTTGTTGGACTCGGGTAGGCGCGCCGGCCCCAGATCGAATCCGCCCGGCGGATTAACGACGAGAGCCGGTGTGCCGGCCAGCTTGGATGTGGTTTTTAGGCGGTTTTCCACATCCTACTAGGTGAATACCGGGCTGGTCCCCACGTTCCGCCTCAGTTACACGCGTCGCAGACATTTGAAACACGTCTGCACTATTTCACGATTTACACTCGACGCAGACAGTTGGGGTACCCTGATTCCGTCCTGGGGGTACGGGGTGGCGGCAGGAAGGGCATCCGGCCATCCCTCACACTAACACTGCCAAATCCGTTGCAACCACGCCGACCGTGCGATCGCTGCGGGACTATGGAGTGAGCGAAAGAAAGAAAGACGTTGTTCGCCATTAGAGTCCGCCCCCCCCCCCCTTTTCCCTTCTGCTCCTTCAGTACCAAGTTAAGTACTCCTAGATGCCGTTGCAGAGGTGTCACTAACCTACCCCTTCTTCTGGTCTATCGTATTCTTTCCTTGCCTATTGCTTTTAGTATGTCTTCATCTAGTACTTTATCTGCAGTATTAATTTGTAACTGTTTTCAATTGGACCACATTCCAAATTTTTCTAGTTTCTTCTTGTCCGAATTTCTTATTGTTCACGATTTAAAACAGGCAATCAAATGAAAACGAGACAGATGAAAAAGAATAAACTGTTTATTATTTCAAAAGTAATCGCCATAACTGTTAGTACATTTACCCCACTGTGAGACAAGAAGGTCAGTGTCTTCATGGGAAATGGCTTGCAGCTGCCTGAGTGAACCCAGGCTTGCACCTCTAAGCCTCTAAGCCTGAAGCAAATAGACGGGCACGGATGTCTTTCTTCAGGTTAAAAAAAAAAAGGGGGGGGGATCGAGACAGGAGGAATCGGGACTGTGTGGAGGACGTGTCAGGGCTTCTCGGCGAAACTTCCGCAGCGTTGTTGAAACAGCATCGTTCTGCTGCAGGATAATGTTTGCCCACGTGTTGCCAAGATTGGTTCAAATGGCTCTGAGCACTATGGGACTTAACAGCTGTGGTCATCAGTCCCCTAGAACTTAGAACTACTTAAACCTAACTAACCTAAGGACATCACACACATCCATGCCCGAGGCAGGATTCGAACCTGCGACCGTAGCAGTCGCTCGGTTCCGGACTGCGCGCCTAGAACCACGAGACCACCGCGGCCGGCTGTTGCCAAGATTGTTTCGAGTTTCACGCAGTGCCCCGTTGCAGACTTTTAACGAAGGTGCGAGGGCATGAAATACACTCCTGGAAATTGAAATAAGAACACCGTGAATTCATTGTCCCAGGAAGGGGAAACTTTATTGACACATTCCTTGGGTCAGATACATCACATGATCACACTGACAGAACCACAGGCACATAGACACAGGCAACAGAGCATGCACAATGTCGGCACTAGTACAGTGTATATCCACCTTTCGCAGCAATGCAGGCTGCTATTCTCCCATGGAGACGATCGTAGAGATGCTGGATGTAGTCCTGTGGAACGGCTTGCCATGCCATTTCCACCTGGCGCTTCAGTTGGACCAGCGTTCGTGCTGGACGTGCAGACCGCGTGAGACGACGCTTCATCCAGTCCCAAACATGCTCAATGGGGGACAGATCCGGAGATCTTGCTGGCCAGGGTAGTTGACTTACACCTTCTAGAGCACGTTGGGTGGCACGGGATACATGCGGACGTGCATTGTCCTGTTGGAACAGCAAGTTCCCTTGCCGGTCTAGGAATGGTAGAACGATGGGTTCGATGACGGTTTGGATGTACCGTGCACTATTCAGTGTCCCCTCGACGATCACCAGTGGTGTACGGCCAGTGTAGGAGATCGCTCCCCACACCATGATGCCGGGTGTTGGCCCTGTGTGTCTCGGTCGTATGCAGTCCTGATTGTGGCGCTCACCTGCACGGCGCCAAACACGCATACGACCATCATTGGCACCAAGGCAGAAGCGACTCTCATCGCTGAAGACGACACGTCTCCATTCGTCCCTCCATTGACGCCTGTCGCGACACCACTGGAGGCGGGCTGCACGATGTTGGGGCGTGAGCGGAAGACGGCCTAACGGTGTGCGGGACCGTAGCCCAGCTTCATGGAGACGGTTGCGAATGGTCCTCGCCGATATCCCAGGAGCAACAGTGTCCCTAATTTGCTGGGAAGTGGCGGTGCGGTCCCCTACGGCACTGCGTAGGATCCTACGGTCTTGGCGTGCATCCGTGCGTCGCTGCGGTCCGGTCCCAGGTCGACGGGCACGTGCACCTTCCGCCGACCACTGGCGACAACATCGATGTACTGTGGAGACCTCACGCCCCACGTGTTGAGCAATTCGGCGGTACGTCCACCCGGCCTCCCGCATGCCCACTATACGCCCTCGCTCAAAGTCCGTCAACTGCACATACGGTTCACGTCCACGCTGTCGCGGCATGCTACCAGTGTTAAAGACTGCGATGGAGCTCCGTATGCCACGGCAAACTGGCTGACACTGACGGCGGCGGTGCACAAATGCTGCGCAGCTAGCGCCATTCGACGGCCAACACCGCGGTTCCTGGTGTGTCCGCTGTGCTGTGCGTGTGATCATTGCTTGTACAGCCCTCTCGCAGTGTCCGGAGCAAGTATGGTAGGTCTGACACACCGATGTCAATGTGTTCTTTTTTCCATTTCCAGGAGTGTAGATTGCCAGATGTGTGACTGCCTTGAACACTTTTTAAATAAAAGAAACCTAGTCTTTGTCCTGGACGGCGAATGTTCATCACAGCACGGGTATCGTAAGGGGTGCCCAGGGAGCTGTGATAGGATGGCATGTGTTCTCAATATGCGTAAGCGACCTGATGGATAAAGACAGCAGCACTCTGCGACGTTTGCTGATGACGCCGTATTGTACGTGCAAGTGTCGTCGTTGAGCGCCTCTGTGAGCGTACAGTATGATTTAGATAAAATTTCTATTTGATGTGGTGAATGGAAGCTTGGTCTAAATAAAAAGAAAGTAAATTAATGCAGATGAGTGGGTTAAATAATCCTGTAATGTTCCAATTCAGGATTAGTGATGTGCTGGTTGACATCTCACATATCTAGACATAACGTTCCAAACTCATGCAGAATGGAACGAGTACTTACGGTGGATAGTAGGGAAGGCGAATGATCGATCTGGGTTTATTGGGGGAGTTATAGGGGAGCATATGTCATCTATAAAGGAATCCGTGCCTAGAACACTAGTTCGACACATTCTTGGCTAGTGCTTTTGTGTTGAGAATCCACACCAGATAGGTTTCAGTGAAAACGTCGAAGCGATCCGGAGGTTTATTGCTAGATTTGCTAGCGGTAGGTTCGATCAACACGCACTTCGTGAACTGAAAAATCCCTATAGGGAAGGCGATGTCCTGTTCGCGAAGCAGTATTGAGGGATTTTAGAGAACAGTCATTTGCGGCTTATTACAGACTGATTATACTGCCACCAACGTACATTTCATGTAAGGACTGTGAAGACAAGGTAAGAGAAAACAAGGCTCGAATGGAACCGTATAGCAGAGAGTCATTTTTGTCTCGCTCCATTTGCGGCTGGAACAGGAAAGGACCGCTACGAATTACTTGCCGCTGTGCACCGTATGGAGGCTTGCGGAATGTTTATACAGACGTAGATGTGTAAGGAAACACGTACCTACGCAGACAAGCCTCGGGTGACATTCTTCTTCAGCGCTGGTAACATCTGTGGCATGGAGAGGGGAATAGTTGTGCATGCGTACTTTAAGGGCCATCGGCGAACTCGAGTCTCCTGACGCGTATCTGACAGTGAATGGTACCATAATACACGGTACAGCCACATTAATCTGACGTCAACATGCAATAACCAGTCACAAGGGGCTGGTGTTAGTAGCGGCGTTGAGAGGTACGCGAAGCGCTGTCGCAGTGTGGGAACGGAGCGATTTATGTGACGTCCAAAGAAGGGTGGTCAGTAGTTTCCTGGCCAAGGGTGGAAGCATTTCCGGAATAGTTAAGTTTGTAAATTGTTTGTGTGCCGCCGTGGTTAAAGCATACAGTGCATGGAAAAATGGCGCTGTCCAAAAGTGGCGCAGAGGCAACTGAGGTGCACCAGAGGCCCAGGTGACAGGGGTGTACGGGCGAACAGGCCTGCAACTGTTGACCAGCTGGCAGCCCAGAAGACCCAAGGCACTACCAAAGGTGTCTCCTTGACGAAAGTTCAGCGAACGTTGGTGCCTGTTATAATGGTCGCCTAGTCGTAGATATTGCTATAATCGCACTATTTCACTCCCATTTACGGAGCCTGTTAGCACTTGATGTTAGGTTGGCGCCATTAAAATGCATTGTGGTAATCGCTGCTGCTTGCTGTAACGCTGCTGTGTCTCGATGTTGATGCTGGCTCTAAATCTGGTTGTCTAGGGGTAAAAAGATGAGGTCCCGTGTTTTTGATGTGCTTTTGATGATAAATAATGAGCGAAACCAACAAATATTTAAACTTCAAATATTTATTACTCTGGTGGCCATCTTAATTCCACTGTCCACCAAAGACAATGACACAACACAAAGTAGCACTTCTTTTACATGTTCTTTGCAATGTTAATCGACCTCGAACAGTAACACACATACACTTTACCAAAGTGACATTCAGACTCTGCTCCCGACCCTTCTTGCTGCTTGTCTTTATAACCTTGCCAAAGAACTACTGAAAAGAGATATACTTTATAATTCACATGTACATCTGTTATCGTAATTTGTGCAGCAAAGTTATTAATTTATATCGAGTGACATAATTTAACAGGTTATTAAAATGACAGACAGATTTGTTGACTTGACGGAATAATTCTTTGTTACAAAAAGGCCGTTTTTTAGAAGTTTGTCAATTGACTTCTCTAATTTGCATAAATAAGTAAATGACATGAATTATTAAGAATTACATTGGTTTTCGTCTAAAATAGGAGTGTTTACGTGAATACTGAGTGAAAACGGTCCTAGTGAACATATAGGTTTCACTGGGTGATTTTTATTTAAGGAGATCCAAAATACGTAAGTTGGCCACTATTTTTCGTACTTTATATTAATTATTTAAGATGAACTTAGTGTTTTTACATGATGACATTTGCTGTATCAGTGATCAAGTGATATTAACTTTTGTGTGGGTCACTTATTCAGTATAATTTAATGGGTTGACTGTTTATGGAGACATGTTATGCAATCATTGTTAACATACACAATAACTTTTCTAATCATAAATACTCGTTAAACTTCGGTAAAGTAAAGCCTTTAATAGGTTCCGTTACAGTGTGTGCCTCCACAGCAGGCCCTATGCAGACTGATGTTCACTGGCGGTCTATCGGACAGATGGCCGTCGGAGTGAAATATCTGAAAGCAAACACACTGCGATAATTGTAGGGATCCAGCCCAGAGGACATTCAGTGGTTGACCTCACCATTTTGGAAGCCACAGCGGATCAACATCTGTATGTATATATCATTGGGGGCCATATCCACCCCTACAAGCAGTTTGTTTGTCCTCGGCACTACGGCGCATACAAGCAGGACAATACAAGGCGTCATACAGCTCGCAATGTACGTGCACGGTCCGAAGAGCACCAGAACGAGTTTGTCCTACTCGCCAAACCATGAAATTCCCGGATTTAAATCCAATCGAAAATCTGTGGTACCGCCTCTGTCGGGCGCCATGGATCTTCAACCAAGAAGCCACGACACTAGAGTCGACATGGCTCCGCATTCCCATCGGCGCTTTTCAGAACTTCTTGACGGCCTTCCTGCACGCCTCGCGCTGCAAATGTTGGTTAGTCAGTCTTTTGACAGGTTCTAGGCGCGACAGTCTGGAGCCGCGTGACCGCTACAGTCGCAGGTTCGAATCCTGCCTAGGGCATGGATGTGTGTGATGTCCTTAAGTTGGTTAGGTTTAAGTAGTTCTAAGTTCTAGGGGACTGATGACCACAGCAGTTAAGTCCCATAGTGCTCAGAGCCATTTGAACCATTTTTATGACAGGTGGTGTCATTAATGTGACTGGACAGTGTGGCAGCGTGGCTCGTGGTGAGAGCCCCGGCCTCTGCCCCATGTGCAGCAGGCGTTGGCCAGACGGCGGCTGTCGGACGTGCCGGCAGGGCAGAGTGCGGCGCTCAGGGCAGCGCGGGGACCTCCGGCGTGACTGAATGCGCTGTCGTCGGATTACCGTGGGGGCGGCAGGCAGCGGCCGCCACGTGGCCGCGAGGTGAAGCTGCGGAAAAGTCGCTGCGAGCGAAACGGCGCGCGGTAAGCCCGCCAGCTGCGCACGTCTGGTCGGGAAAGCACGCCGGCGGCGAACAATGAGGAACCGTGTGTTGCCGGGAACAGTCGTAGGCCAAGAACGACCGCTGCTCCGCTCGAGAGGCAAGTGTAGCTTTGAGGACGTAAATGAGCCTCAGCGTCCAATATATTGTCAAACTGTCAATATGTTGACCGTCTGAGGGCGCGTATTGACGTATTGTCAATACTATCAGTACTGATGAGCAGTATTGATGGGCCTCAAAATATTCTCAGTATTGTCAATACATATCGATCGTGTGAGGTCAAATATTGACGGTTTGACAATATCCTGCATTCAGATGTCGACAGAATTTCAGGAACCGGCCACGCGTTCTTAGTGTGCAGTTGTAAGCGTATTGCCATATCGCTGGCTTAGTTGTGGAGTATGTTTGCGGGCAGCCGCATCTGCAGAGTCGAGCACCGGACACGGAACTGTTATGTTGTGTAGTGTGTAGCTCTGCATGTGAGAGGCATTGTTAGTATGGAAGTTGAAGTGTTGCTACAAGGGCTATTATAGTAAAGTGATGGTTCAGAGGAAAGTGCGTCAAGAAGTAATTTACAAATGTGCACTGCTGATAACGTATTTGTGTATCCTCTCGTTGCGTGTCATACCGTACTGTATCAATCATCCGCGCCGTGTTCGATCTCCCAGAATGAACTAACGTGAATCAGCAAAAAATTAGTTACCACAAAAGAGTGCAAGCAAGTGCCAGAGTCTTGTAGCGAGCGTGAAACGTGCGTTCGGTCAACTCGTTTCCGCACGATCAACAATCAGCCGCGCCGCGACGGTTACGCGCACGCTCCTGCAACTGAGAAATGTGAACTGTAAATTTAACTTTGTGAAAAATATTAAAATTTATTACTAGTGTCAGGGAGGACTGGTACCAAATATCTGTGTATGTGTGACGAGCGTAGAACTTTCGTGAGATCATTCGGCTTCCGCATCATCACCCGCGTCGTGTCGGTTACGCGTACGCTCGTCCGAATGATATTTTGGACTGTTAATCGTCAAGATTGTTAATTGGGATAAACATTTACGATTTAGAATGTAAACAGGGCAACCTGTGGTTTCCATATCGTCTCAGAATATAGATGTTCGTACCAGACGTCGGAGAGTGTTGTGTTTTAACGTTAAGTGGCTCCCCTAAACCCGCTTGCATATTTCGATAGATAATTTCAGGCAAGCTAGCAGCAGTGTGTGGCAGAACAGTACGACCGCCGCGGGATTACCAGGTACGTGGTGTGGACAGAGCGCACGGGCAAGAAAAGCAGAAGTGGAGAGATCAGTTTAAGGGTCCCCCACCCCCATTTGTACTCCCGGGCGTGTTACACACTATTTATTTTTTCAATTCACTGTTGTGTATTTCATACCCCAGATTCAGTTTTTAAGGAGTCTTTTAGCACTCCGTCTTCAGGCCACAAGTGGCCTACCGGGACCATCCGACCGCCGTGTCATCCTCAGTGGAGGATGCGGATAGGAGGGGCGTGGGGTCAGCACACCGCTCTCCCGGTCGTTATGATGGTATTCTTGACCGAAGCCGCTACTATTCGGGCGAGTAGCTCCTCAATTGGCATCACGACGCTGACTGAAGCCCGAAAAATGACAACAGCGCATGGCGGCTGGATGGTCACCCATTCAAGTGCCGGCCACGCCCAACAGCGCTTGACTTCGGTGATCTCACGGGAACCGGTGTATCCACTGTTGCAAGGCCGTTGCCTTAAGGAGTCTTTTATGACAAAAGAATTTTAACAGCCTATGCAAGGGTAATCATTGTGTATGCCACATTATGATCGGTAACGGAGGATTCTCTTTGACACTGCTTACTTCATTAATTTATAAATGTTGTATAGATTCTTGTGATACAAAGCAGTTTTTAAAAACGCTCCCATTTCGAAAAATACGCCACATATATGCAGTGACAAGTAAGAAGTCTGCGAAAAGTATGCCTCGCCCATCAAATTATCAAAAATCGTTAAAAAAAAGGTTTTACTGTAATTGCCTTAACAGGTCCTTGCCACGCCCATATAATTGTTTCACATGTTTCTACAGAATTGTACTAATTGTGCTTGCTGATATTACAGAACTAAACTTCGAGCATTTTAATGACCTGTCTGTCGGCAGACATCTCGAAGTTACTTCTAGTCTCTTGCTCAATGTGGCTGCCTGTCTCATTAACTTATTTTGCTTCTCTGTTTTATCTCGCATCAACACTGCTAACTTGTCGTACGATGCGGAACTCACCGGCACAAGGCCACACAGGGTAGCCATGCGGTCTAGGGCGCCTTGCCACGGATCAAAAATGGCTCTGAGCACTATGGGACTTAACATCTGAGGTCATCAGTACGCTAGAACTTAGAACTACTTAAACCTAACTAACCTAGGGACATCACACACATCCATGCCCGAGGCAGGATTCGAACCTGCGACCGTAGCAAGAGCGCGGTTCCGGACCGAAGCGCCTAGAACTGCTCGGCCGCTACGGCCGACGCCTTGCCACGGTTCGCGAGGCTGTCCCCGTCGGAGGTTCGAGTCCTCCCTAGGACATGTGTGTGTCTGTTGTCCTTAGAGTAGGTTAAAGTTAGATTACGTAGTGTTCCCGGGTTCGATTCCCGGCGGGGTCAGGGATTTTCTCTGCCTCGTGATGACTGGGTGTTGTGTGATGTCCTTAGGTTAGTTAGGTTTAAGTAGTTCTAAGTTCTAGGGGACTGATGACCATCGATGTTAAGTCCCATAGTGCTCAGAGCCATTTTTTGATTACGTAGAGTGTAAGAGTAGGAACCGAGGACATCAGCAGTTTGGTCCCATGGGAACTTACCAAAAATTTCCAAAAAAAATTTCATCGGCACATAATTTATGAAAGCTTTCGGGTTCATGATTCTGATTTCAGTCAGCAAATTAACATGTGTCCAGTCGCTCCTTTTCTCCACCAATCTCGGACTTATTTCCTATTTTTCATTCTTCTCTGTTTGTTGCAAGCTACAGCTAATACACTACTGATCATTAAAACTGCTACACCAAGAAGAAATGCAGATGATGAACGGGTATTCATTTGACAAATATGTTATACTAGAAGTGACATGTGATTACATTTTCACGCAATTTGGGTGCATAGATCCTGAGAAATCACTACCCAGAACAACCACCTCTGGCCATAATAACGGCCTTGATACGCCTGCGCATTGAGTCAAAGGGAGCTTGGATGGCGTGTACATGCAGCTTCAACACGATACCACAGTTCATCAAGAATAGTGACTGGCGTATTGTGACGAGCCAGTTGCTCGGCCACCATTGACCAGACGTTTTCAATTGGTGAGAGATCTGGAGAATGTGCTGGCCAGGGCAGCAGTCGAACATTTTCTGTATCCAGAAAGGCCCGTACAGGACCTGCAACATGCGGTCGTGCATTATCCTGCTGAAATGTAGGGTTTTGCAGGGATCGAATGAAGGGTAGAGCCACGGGTCGTAACACATGTGAAATGTAACGTCCTCTGTTCAAAGTGCCGTCAATGTGAACAAGAGGTGACCGAGACGTGTAACCAATGGCACCCCATACCATTACGCCGGGTGATACGCTAGTATGGCGATGAGGAATACACGCTTCCAATGTGCGTTCACCGCGATGTCGCCAAACACGGATGCGACCAGCATGATGCTGTAAAGAGAGCCTGGATTCATCTGAAAAAAGTGACGTTTTGCCATTCATGCACCCAGGTTCGTCGTTGAGTACACCACCGCAGGCGCTCCTGTCTGTGATGCAGCGTCAAGGGTAACCGCAGCCACGGTCTCCGAGCTGATAGTCCATGCTGCTGCAAACGTCGTCGAACTGTTCGTGCAGATGGTTGTTGTCTTGCAAACGTCCCCATCTGTTGACTCAGGGATCGAGACGTGGCTGCACGATCCGTTACAGCCATGCCGATAAGATGCCTGTCGTCTCGACTGCTACCGATACGAGGCCGTTGGGATCCAGCACGGCGTTCCGTATTACCCTCCTCAACCCACCGATTCCATATTCTGCTAACAGTCATTGGGTCTCGACCAACGCGGGCAGCAATGTCGCGATACGATAAACCGCAATCGCGATGGGCTACAATCCGACCTTTATCAAAGTCGGAAACGTTATGGTACGCATTTCTCCTCCTTACACGAGGCATCACAACAACGTTTCACCAGGCAACGCCGGTCAACTGCTGTTTATGTATGAGAAATCGCTTGGAAACTTTCCTCATGTCAGCACGTTGTAGGTGTCGCCACCGGTGCCAACCTTGTGTGAATGTTCTGAAAAGCTAATCATTTGCATATGACAGCATCTTCTTCCTGTCGGTTAAATTTCGCGTCTGTAGCACGTCATCTTCGTGGTGTAGCAATTTTAATGGCCAGTAGAGTACGCTTGCAGCGCACACTTTCATTTGGATGTTCGACGTCTTAACGTTGTAACATTGCTTTGTCAACTGATATTTTTTGATAATGTTGTTGATAGAGCGAGGTCTCTTCACTGTACTCAAGGTCTGACATACTAGTATTGTCAGTAAACAAAGAACGTATGCAGGCGATATAACACGTTATACGTGTCTGAGGGCGGGCGAACGAACGTTTTGTGTTACAACTCTCGAAATGTGAAGCGTCACGGAGGTGTTGACGAGCCGTAACTGGTAGCCGTTCGAACACGGGCGCCAGTTACCCCAACGGAATTCTACTTACATAATTTGAAGATCATTCAAGGTATTCATCTACAACTAAATTATGCACTGGCAAGATGGTCAAATCAACAGATTGAACTTAATGAAGTTTAATTGTGTTTTATCATATAAATATAATAAAATTTTTTCATAAAGATAGTAAAATTTCCGTCTTTTGACACTGAAATTTATTCTTGAGTTCCAGATGTGTTTCACCTATTCACATTAAGTATCTTCAGCAGTCTATAATACATATAAAATTATTCAATTACATATAATGTTATATGAGACTTGTAATGATTCTTTGCCAGTTTCTTTGGAACTAGCTGTTTCTATTTGTAATTACAGGGTTGTGTTTTTAACTTATATTCGTTTTTGCGTCCTGTTCAGTAGCCATTTGTCGTTCTGTACCAGATGCAGATAGTGTACGTTTTTACCAAAAATATTTATTTATATCTAACCTATACTGTAGTAAACTGCACATGCTTGTTCTGCTTTTCGCGACACGATTTAAAGCTGAGGAAGGTTGGTTGGTCGGGGCATTGTTTGGGTATGTGTAATATTTTCATTTTTATTTTTTTATTTGATATATTTTTAATGGTAGACATTGAGTTACTTTGTATGTGGTCTTCTATTGTTTCTGGTACTCAAGAATAAATTTCAGTTGCAAAAGACTTACGCTTATGATAAAACATAAACGAAATCAGCGTCTGAGAAAAATTACAGCAATTATTAACAGTGTTATTAAATGTGTTTCGAACAAAGCAGATCTCATCACTGCCTTAAAAAAAAATCTTCTGAAAGAGAGAACGTGTAACTGAAGCTTGTTTTTATACTCTTTCTTTCCTTTAAATATTTTTTCACCATCCTTCTCTCAAACTACTTAAATATTATGATAAAAGTCAACATTGCTGCACTCCTACAATACGGAGTGCTATTCTGTTGAGGAGAGTGGTAACGAGAAAATATCGGTAGTTCAGGAGCTGATATACTGATGGGGGTCAGTTTTCAGCAAGTTGTAAAGTCCGTGTGGTGAGCAGATAGAAGTGGTAGAGATAATGTCAGCCATCTAGCAATGTAACGCAACCCCTGCGTATCGCTTTCGTAATTGAGGAGACCAGGATTAATTATAGCACTGACAGAGGCACATAAACAATGATTCTTCCCATGTTGCATACGCGAATATACTGACAAGCAGTAAAAAAGGTTGTACCCTCAGCCATTCCCTTCATGTTGGGTTTCCAGAGTACGTAAGTAGATTTAGATGTAATAACATGTAAAGTGAAGAATTAAGGTGTCTGTCCCAAATCCCACCACTCAATTTTTTCCCATGTTAACTGAATCTTCCATCGGTTCTTAATTATTTTTCTGCGTTTGATGATGTCAGATGAAACTTTAAACTCAATAAATACTACGAATAACTACCCAAATTTAGTAAATAGGAACACTATCCCTTTTCAATCCTGGATGAAACAAAATTGATAGGAAGAACTTTTGAAAACATGTTTACATTTCCGCTTACCCTTGCTCCTGCTGCCGCCTAGCCAGCGAAACTGGGAGTGTCACGTCCAAGTATTGCCAGTACAGTATAGACACGTTTTAAAACCAAGCTTTTCCTGCGTTACGTAATGTGACTTTGATTTCAAGATCAACACAGAGAGTTATTAATAAAGTTTTTCAGAAATAACTGCAAACTGTCGCCTTGTGTGAAACAAAAATTGTACTATCACAAATGTGACTGGACGCAGCTATCACCGAAAACTTCTGTTCGTCGCAGTCGCAGTGTTCGACATCTGTAATGGATAAAATCTCTGTTGATCCACTGTGGACGCAGGACAGCGCTGAGAACTTATTTTATTCTATTTTGAGAACCAGTTTCGGCAATTCAATACACCAAACAGCCGTGCTGTTTGAGAAGCTTTTATTTTTTTTTCGCAACCAGTTTTGGAAATTCAGTATGCCATCCTCAGGCCCCATATGCACTTCTTGTATAGATATTCAACCGTGTCGATTTTTGCATGCTGGAGCCATTAGTAGTGAATTTGTATTTCAAGTTCTCCCTTCGAAGTCTTCGAAGGAAGCCCTTGAAATAATAACTCACAACATCCAGATGCTGATGGCACGGCTATTTAGTTATTTTCATTGTCAGATAGTGGCGAAAAGTTTTAATCTTTTAAGAGTTGTATCTAAAATCAACCTGGATAGATTATACTTTACTTTCTTGTATGAAAATCAATTTCCTAGCTCTCTGGAGTGCTGGCTGATTACGCTGATTCCTTTTCAACTCAGAAAATTTTGACCAGGAGTGTCGTTAGCATGTTTATAGCCAGTTGTAAAGCCACGTGAGTCTCGTCATTCCGAATAATGAGTTCTTTTCCGTATCGATGTGTTAACAGTCTAGTGTCAGCATTGATTTTCCTGCTGAGATTTCTTTCTACTGCTACTGCTTCACATTGCCCGTCCTTACTTTCCGTAACGCAGTGTAGAATAGTTGACATTGGTTCTACAGGAGTTGGAGTATGAGAGGGGAGCCCGCTATTCGACACTCAACTCCTTAGGCCTCTCACCGTCCTGTCTGATACTGACACTGGAACGGAGTCTGAACGATACACCTCTGCTGCTTGCAAGCCATCTGCAGACCGTAGCAGGGCAAAGCAAACGAAGAACGGGAGAGCTCTATTAATAGTTGGTAGTTCAAACGTAACAGAAGAAATACTTCAGTTTATCGGTGAAAGGAGGAAGTTTAAAAATGTCCCAGGAAACTCAGGAATAGAGAAATACAAGTCGCTGAGGAATGAAATAAATACGAAGTGCAGGGAAGCTGAGACGAAATGGCTGCAGAAATGTGAAGACATCGAAAAAGAAATTATTGCCGGAAGGACAGACTCAGCATACAGGAAAGTCAAAACAACCTTCGGCGACATTAAAAGCAAGGGCGATAACATTAAGAGTGCAACGGGAAATCCACTGCTAAATGTACAGGAGAGAGCTGATAGGTGGAAAGAATACATTGAAAGCCTCTATGACGGGGAAGATTTGTCTGATGCGATAGAAGAAGAAACAGTAGTCGACTTAGAAGAGATAGGGGATCCAGTATTAGAATCGGAATTTAAAAGAGCTTTGGAGGACTTACGGTCAAATAAGGCAGAAGGGATAGATAACATTCCATCAGAATTTCTAAAATCATTTGGGGAAGTGGCAACAAAACGACTATTCAAGTTGGTGTGTAGAATGTATGAGACGGGCGACATACCATCCGACTTTCGGGAAAGCATTGTCCACGCAATTCCGAAAACGGCAAGACTCGACAAGTGCGAGAATTACCACACAATCAGCTTAACAGCTCGCGCATCCAAGTTGCTTACAAGAATAATATACAGAAGAATGGAAAAGAAAATTGAGGATGCGCTAGGTGACGATCAGTGGGGTTTGAGGAAAGGTAGAGAGGGGTTAGGTTAGTGTTGTTTAACGTCCCGTCGACAACGAGGTCATTAGAGACGGAGCGCAAGCTCGGGTTAGGGAAGGATGGGGAAGGAAATTGCCGTGTCCTTTCAAAGGAACCATCCCGGCATTTGCCTGAAACGATTTAGGGAAATCACGGAAAACCTAAATCAGAATAGGTGGAGACGGGATTGAACCGTCGTCCTCCCGAATGCGAGTCCAGTGTAGGAAAGGTAAAGGCACGAAAGACGCAAATATAACGCAGCAGTTAATAATGGAAGCAAGACTTAAGAAAAATCAAGACACGTTCATAGGACTTGTCGACCTGGAAAAAACGTTCGACAGTGTAAAATCGCGTGAGGTGTTCGACATTCTGAGAAAAGTAGGCGTAAGCTGTAGGGGGAGACGGATCTTATACAATATGTTCAACAGCCACGAGGGAATAATAAGAGTGGACGACCAAGTACGAAGTCCACGTATCAAAAAGGGTGTAAGACAAGGATGTAGTCTTTCTCCCCTACTGTTCAATCTGTACATCGAGGAAGCAATGATGGAAATAAAAGAAAGGTTCAGGAGTGTAATTAAAATTCAAGGTGAAAGGATATCAATGATACGATTCGCTGATGACATTGCTATCCTGCGTGAAAGCGAAGAAGAATTACATGATCTGCTGAACGGAATGAACAGTCTAATGAGAGTACAGAGCATGGATTGTGAGTAAATCGAAGAAAGACTAAGTTAATGAGAAGTAGTAGAAATGAGAAGAACAAACTTAACATCAGGATTGATGGTCACGAAGTAGATGAAGTTAAGGAATTCTGCTACCTAGGCAGTAAAATAACCAATGACGGACGGAGCAAGGAGGACATCAAAAGCAGACTCGCTATGGCAAAAAGGGCATTTCTGACCAAGAGAAGTGTACTGGTATCAAACATAGGCCTTAATTTGAGGAAGAAATTTCTGAGAATGTACGTCTGGAGTACAGCATTGTATGGTAGTGAAACATGGACTGTGGGAAAACCGGAAGAGCAGAGAATCGAAGCATATGAGATGTGGTGCTACAGACGAATGTCGAAAATTAGGTGGACTGAGAAGCATTGCAAGGGAATGAAGAGGTTCTGCTCAGAATAGGAGAGGAAAGGAATATATGGAAAACACTGATAAGGAGAAGGGACAGGATGATAGGACATCTTTTAAGACATGAGGGGATGACTTGTATGGTACTAGAGGGAGCTGTAGAGGGCAAAAACTGTCGAGGGAGACAGAGATTGGGACACTTCCAGGAAATAATTGTGGACATAGGATGCAAGTGCTACTCTGAGATGAAGAGATTAACACAGGAGAGGAATTCGTGGCGGATCACATCAAACCAGTTAGAAGACTGATGACAAAAAAAAGTTCAAACGTACGTAGATAATTGTACCCCTTAGAGTGGAAATAGAAGGCGCGAAATAAAAATGAGCGTTTGTCATCGTTGGCCGGGAGGCCCCTAGTCGGGGAATTTCGGCCGCCAAGCGCAAGTCTTATTTCATTGGACGCCACATTGGGTGATTAAATGATGATGAGGAGAGAATCTCCAACCCGGCCGAGAATCGAATCCGGGCCAGCTTGCACGGGAGGCGAGCACTTTACCACCCAGCTAAGCAGGCGGACATAGAAGGCGGTACTGCAAGGGAATGAATTACAAGAAGCACGTTTTGAACACGCATTTGTTGGAAATACGAGTCACCGCTCTAGCTGTCCAACGATTTCAGAAGTTTCATACGCGTGCACAAATAACCAGTTAGCAAAATTCATATCTCGGAAACTCAGAATTAGACTCGGTTAATGGATAACTTCACAGCCTCGTATCACAAATTCACCCCTACACGTGTCTGCGATTGAAAACAGCGCCTGCTGCCTTGCTGTATCGGAATTAATCGGTGTAGACCAGTCAGACGATCGACTACAACACGTTGATCGTAGTTATCACCTGAAAAGACTACGAGAATTATTGACGTTGCCGTTCCTCTAACGGAAAATGAAAAGAAAGAAACTGAAAAACCCCATCTGGTAGGTGTTGAAAGATTTGTTACTGTGATTTCTGCAGACGGCGTACTTTTAAAGTATTACCAAAGAACAGGAAAAAATATGCCAAGAGAAAGAAGAACAAGAAGTCATCAATGGAATTTTTTAAAGAAAAGTAGCTCACACCTGGCTGTCAGATGAATCTTCTATTCACATGAAGAAATGTTATGGTTAAACAGTTACAGGCGACCAAATCAAATATTCAGTGTATGCTGTGTGAATTATAATAACAATGTTTAATACGCGACTGAGAATTCATCCAAAATAAGTTAAGTGAAACGTGCCTGGTGAACGCTTTTTTATTCAACTACAGTAACAGACATTGTGTAAAGAAAAAATATCACGTTTGGTTTTAGCGTTGTAGGCTTATAGTATGATAACATTTTCATTAATCCGACAATTTATCGGAAACAACAGCACCCTCTCTGTGTCTGGCAAGAGAGAATGCAATATTAATCGTATGGCCGCCAGAGCAGCATTTCGTTAATGTGTATTTTAAGGAACGCTGTGAACCCTCGAGTAGGAGAATATCAACGTTTCCATCAGGAAACCTGCCCTGCTAGCGAGCGGTGTTGGCGCTTTTACGTAAACAGTTCCCTTCGATAACAATCTTAAGTTCATTGGCCGCAGAAGTTAGCGTGCTGTCATATTTTTTAATCTAGCTAGCCTATCAGCGGCGCCAGGCACGCTGTCTGCGTAATAGGTGCCTGTCGTGCTGTTGTATTTCAAGAATTCGGCTCTATTACTGTGTTTACATCCACAGCAAGCAGTTACGTAATCTATTCTTCGAAACGAACTTGGTAGCATTTTGTGCTCTCATAAAATTAAAAAGCGATAATGTTTGTTTGTGCCTGGTGAGATCTGTAAGCTGATTGTTTATTTCCTTCTCTGGAAACTGAAATTTCTCTCGCCAGCATTACTTTCTAGCTGCCTGTACTCTGTAGTCCTTCAGTTTCTAGAATGTTCCTGATTACGCCAAAAACTAAGAACTGATGGTACTCTTCATACACTTAGTATGATCGAAATAATGTCTAGTGACCTTCTGATACCAAACACTATAGAAGGAAAAAGTATTCTACAGCTGTGTGAGTCTTGAATCATTAGAATCGTATGCTTAGCAAACCTTGTATGGAACAGAGATACTGGCGCACAGTAACAGTGTATTGCATTGACCAATAAAGATGGGACTAGACAGAAAATGAAATATTCACCTCAGAAACAATATCGTATTTACAAAAAGACAGGTATTAACAACGCCATGTGTTTTCTGCATCGTTACAAAAGATTTTCAATATTGGAAAAAAGGAGTTAAAACTTAAATATCGACATGTTCGAGGAGGGGAAGCTTCATTTACTTATAATTGAAGATTCGTTCCCTTCTACGTGTAAGAGGCAAGTTAAAACTACTAAGCGAGTAACGAGAACCGAGTCCCCTCACTCACAGCTAGTAATCATTCACCTTACTAAACAGCACGTGACTGACTGACTCGCATTCGGAAGCGGATAGGTTCAGCTTGCCATCCGCATGTCCGCGCTTACATTTTCCAGTAGTCTTTATTACTTCATACTAATCCTAGGATGGTTCCCGTCGAATTCCATGTATAAATGACCATGTGCTCCGTCTCTAATGATGCAAACGTTGGGTGGATGCTACCTTCTAAATTTTCTTACATCATTTATAAATGTACCATACGATCGCTCTTCACCGTTGCACGCGTATCCTCCACTAATTCCACTCCATTAAGCCTACCTACAACTGTAGTGAAATAGACGTAACTTACTTTCGCAATAGATATTAGTAATTTATTCAACTTCTCTCAAATTGGTGTCAAACTAGGCATTATTTAGAAATAAAAACTGAGTGAAGACAGTAAATCCAACAAGAATTTGGTAAAAAGGTGACAATAACGAAAAATTCCGCTCACACGAAGTCTGCATCATTTACCTGCTCTACACCCGAATACCGCAACTTTCTGAAAAGTGGCGTTATCGCAAGTACCCGAACATCCCACCTAACACCGGACCTGTTATTTTTTTCTCAGCCACTCCCCACAACACGTCAGTAAGCCAGTTGTAGTATTGGAGCAATGTTAAGCTAAAGACTGCTACTAAATTTTACTATGAAATACAGTACAGGTAAATTATTGTCTTAATACCCCAATTGATAGGAATATGAGATGAAGTGTTTAAAGGAAAGATAATACACGATGTCGAAATTCTGTTGCAGGTAAATTTATTCCGAAGGCATTTAGAAGCGAACGATAGTATTTCAATTTGTATGAAATACACTTAAATATATTCCATCTCTCTGTTTCACCTTTTTGGAATTACTCGATTTTACTCACGTTCAACACTGTATTTCTTTGGATTTCTTCTCAGTTTTTGGTGCAGATCCAGAGATATTGTTTTTTGCACGCAGTGGTCGTTCTCCAAAGCACAGAGTTTTCAGCTATCCAAATGTATGTACGTGCTCTTCTACTTGAGGGGCAAAGTTGCTGAATTCGTGTAAGGACCTTCCTCGAGTCCGCCCAAAATTTTAGCTTGGAACAAAGGACGGAAGATTACGGTTTAACCTGTTGTCAAACACTGGGCACATATTCAAATTGGTGAAGAAGCACTTTCTAAAGGAAATATCAGAAACTATCGGCGTGGATTCCGGTAATGAAACCAACCTTAACCTATGTTTCAGCCCAAATAATTGAGCCTTCTTCAGAAGATATACCTGAATCTATAATTTGTCTAAGAGGGGATGGCCACCGGCCGCGGTGGCCGAGCGGTTCTAGGCGCTTCAGTCCGGAACCACGAGACTGCTACGGTCGCAGGTTCGAATCCTGCCTCGGGCATGGATGTGTGTGATGTCCTTAGGTTACTTAGGTTTAAGTCGTTCTAAGTTCTAGGGGACTGATGACCTCAGATGTTAAGTCCCATAGTGCTCACAGCTATTTGAACCATTTGAAGGGGATGGCCGCGCGGGATTAGCCGAGCGGTCTCAGGCGCTGCAGTCATGGACTGTGCGGCTGGTGCTGGCGGAGGTTCGAGTCCTCCCTCGGGCATGGGTGTGTATGTTTGTCCTTAGGATAATTTAGGTTAAGTAGTGTGTAAGCTTAGGGACTGATGACCTTAGCAGTTAAGTCCCATAAGATTTCACACACATTTTTAAGAGGGGATGGTCTAGAAATAAAACTAAAACAGCCTGAATAGGCGTAGTCACATTTTAAAAATGCGGTATGTAAGTACTAAGTTTGACGTGAACTCCCGAGGCCCACCGCACGGCGTCCATGGAGACGAGGCTCACGCCAGAGCTTAAGTCTTGGTGTTGACGTACTACTTATGTACCGCATTTTTAAAATGTGACTACGCGTATTCAGGCTGTTTTAGTTTTATCTCATGCCCTCTTAGACAAATTATAGATTCAAGTATATCTTCTGAAGAAGGCTCAATTATTTGGGCTGAAACCTGGGTAAAGGTTGGTTGCATTACCACAATCGAGGCTGATAGTTCCTTATATTTTAGATTATCGCGATTTCTGAATGGGCTGCAATGTTGAAAGTACAAAAACTTTCTATAGGGTCCATGCCGCCGTTTCAGGCAAACCACGGAAAATCTAAATCTGCTCGACTGGTCGGAGATTTCAACTGCCGGCCGCCAGAATGCGAGATCGCAATCTTCAGTTCTAGTGCTGAGTGAAGGAACTGATACCGGATTACCAGTTCTGCTTATCGGCTATTAGCTGCAGTACCCGGCGTTCAATATTGCCAAACAAAGTGATTGGCCCTGTACATCGTTGATACTCATGTGCATAGGAACAGGCACTGCGGCGACTACAGCGGTTATGAAATACGTTAAACGTATTTGTAACTGCGAACATGGACAACCATCAGCTGTAGAATGGATGACGTCAGTGAAAATTTGTGCCGGACCGGGACTCGAACCCGGATTTCCCGCTTATCGCAAGCGACCGCCCTACCATTTTTTTTAAAGTATTGGTAGATAAAAACTGCGTACCGGACCGAGACTCGAACTCGGGAACTTTATATTGCATTTCTTCTACCTCTTGTATACGGAAACGGCACAATAAATTAAAAACAAATGCATCGTCGGAAATCGAACCCGGGCCGCCTGACCAATCAGCGTCAGGCTGGAGGAAGCAAGGCTGATCGATTTCCGAGGCCTAGCCACGATATCTCTCTCATCCTACAACTTAAGCGCACCATCACGTTTTCATATATATTTATAGGAAGCAACAATAACGAGGAAGCCATACGCCAAAAATTATGACCATAATTGAACTAAGAAGTGCCGTGTTGCCCACTGGGATCGCATTATCGAAGCGGGTGGCCAGTAAGAGTCGGTCGTCATTGCAATGGGCATCACCAGCCATCAACCGTCGGAGCGTCCGGGGCCGCTGTACACAGCCAGAGACTGTTTCTGTTACCGTAGAGGAATCGTGGAAACATCACGCCTGCAAGTCAGTTTCTTCTCACACCGGGCACACCCCAGCTGGGCGGTGGGTCCATCAATGACGATCCCAAATAGTTAGCAAAAAGATCCCGGCATTCCGTTCTGTTCGTTAAGACAAGGAACTCGTCGATCATGCATTGTCACAAATCGACTTCCTTTCCGCCGTCGCGGTACATGTAGTGTATCGCTATCCTTATACCCAACTGACCGCATTCATCCGGGTCATCGGGAGACAGACAGCGTCGGGATGAAAGAGGTCCATGGGCACAATCGAAACATAGGGGAGGCGTAGCAGGAAAGCCAGTATCTGGCGGATCAGTTTCCAGCACTCGCGTGCGGGGCCACAGTTCAGTCTGTGTTCGTCCGTGTCTACCGTCGCGCAACGGGGGGCACACAGAGTCGTTAGTTAGGAGAATGGCATGTAGCCTTCGTCGGGTCGGAACTCGTTAGTGACCGCATACCACGTAGTCCACACTAAAGTGGACAGGAAGGGCGCGTGGATGGCTCGCCAAACCCGCGTCCAGTCGACCGTGGGGTGGCATCGTACGATGTCGTTAGCCGGAGTCCAGCGCTGGAGACCTATACAATAAGCCTTTGTTGTCGGATTCCGTGTCTCCGGTATAACCCCCAACATGAAGCTGTGCTCCACGAGAAACATCCTGATGTGTGATAGCGAGGGCGATAAATGTCAAACAGGTACCGGTGGGCACAGCGTGTGTGGGGCCACCAGTGCTATAAGGATGCCAGGAAGACTGTCTGTTGGTGAGAGCCAGAGTCGCCGCATTGAGCGAAGGTACAGCGCCGACGCTCTGTGCTTAACGTAACAAAACGGACCTTAAAAACGGCACCAGCGTTCACCACGTGTCCAAACACTGCCTGTATCCCGAAATCTATCGTGCCTGTGATTGGTAATGGTTAAGGTGAGAAGCCACGCACACAGTGACGTATTGAGCGTGTTGCAAAATGTCCAACGATCTGAATTTGTTGAGGCGAGCCTCTATGCGGAGTCGTCGGAAGACCTTGCGATACGTAAAGGCTGCTGCGCGTTGTATTTGGCGATGGAGCGATATCCCTAAACATTTGAGTACTGTGACCTCTGTCAGGGGTACATCGAGTTCTGCAGGCATGCCTCATCCTACCTCCATTTAGCGTGATTTCCGGAGATTCATCACACTGCCTGCCACCGCCCCATACTGTTGGAGTCAGGAAAGCGCCGTTTGTATTTCGTCACTAGTCCGTGCTAAGAACATCACATCATTGGCGTATGCACCACATCGAAAGGTGTGTCCTTCCAAGTGACTCTGCAGTCCATGAAGAGCTGGTTCGAGGGCAATGGCGAATAACATGCCTGAAAGAGGACAACCCTGTCTGACGGACCTATTGACACGGACGGGGGCGGACCGATAGCCGTTTACCATAATCCTCGTGACCGCCCCATGGATCAAACGAAGCCCAACAGATGTCGTCATGCGCGGGATACCGATGTGTTCCATAACTGCACGCAGGAAACCATGTTCGGCGCGATCGAAAGCGTGGTCAAAATCCAGCGCAACAAGAGCGCCGTGGAGGCGCCATGTTTGCATGAGCGCCACCACGTCTCTATAGGTGCTTATAGTCGTAAACTCATTCCTGTCGCCTCCGAGGCAGGTTTGATCAGTGTGAATGGCCCCCACTACCGTAGGTTTGACCTTCTCACGGAGGATGCGTGTCAACAGCTTGTAGCCGGCGTTTAACATCGCCAATGGTCGACAGTCAAGTGGGCGACAGCCTCCTCGGGATTTGGGCACCGGAATCAAGAGACCCTCAGTGAATTCAGATGGTGCCCGAAAATCGGGTACCATCCTGACCCACATTGCGCCGGTAATACCAAGAAACCTTTTGTAAAATTCAAGGGGGAGTCCGTCAGGGCCTGGCGTTTTGTTGGGAGCACCGCGCAACTTAGCCTCTCGTATTTCATCCAAAGTCACCTCCGACAAGAGCGTGCCTTCATCTTGTGGGTTACGGGAGTCGGGTAGGCGAGATAGAACTTCCCTGACTCCTACATCGATGTTGTACTCTCGCTCGTAGAGAACTGTTTATGCCTGTGTGAGAGCTCAGACGATGTCCATTAACGTTTCAGCTCGTCGTACATCCTCCGTCTCAACCTCCGTAATAACCCTCTTGCGTCTTCTCCTATGTCGAATGATAGAATGGAGGGAAGGTAGTTCTCATCTAACGTCATTAGTCTTCGCTCGCACCCGCACACCCGCGAGACGTACGGCGGTGATACGCAGCAACTGTGCCTTGACGTGGTGTTCTGCCGATTGTCGTTCCGTCGGCCGCAGTATACCAGAGCGCTGTATCTCGTCCTCAACTGGCTAATGTTCGGCACAAGGCGGGCTTAACACACCGTAACCACCATTTGAAGTACGGAACCGTAGGCGGGTCATCGCCGGCGGCATTTGCTCCATGTGGACTCAACTTCGCGTCTGCAGTTTACCTCATCTAGAAGGGCCGCATTGAGGCACCACGGATGTCTACTTCGTCGGGCGCGTTAGCGGAGGAGAGTGAGCGTACACACGTACGCTAGATGATCTCTGAACGCTGCCGGCCACATCTCAGCGTCGAAAACTGCCGATCGCAGGCCGCGGGTGACGTAAACTCGATCCAAACGGCTCGCGGAATGACTAGTAAGGTAGGTGTACGCCTTTCGGTCGCCGTGTTGTCTGACCCGAGTGTCCGACAAAGCCTAGTCCTTTACAGGTGCTTGAAGTGCTGGGGAGGTAATATTGTGCGGCAGCTGTTCGGATGGTCTGAGCACACAATTGAAATCTCCGCCTATTACCAAGTAGTCGGCATTGCCCTGGAAGAGCAGAACTGCATTCGGCAAAAAAGGTGCGGCGTTCTATTTTAGACATAATAATATATATGGACATCTTCAAAAATGCCGAAATTATAAATATTAATATTTCGATCTATTATCAAGGAATAACAATATCTTCTGTCGGTGTCGGAAGGAGCATACAGGTTCACCAGACGAACTGTAGCAACCGTGAGTGCGACCCGTTGGGCCGACGGCAAATAGGATGCATCAGTTGCCATAATCCCTTCCCTCAGCAGAACAGCCCCGTTGACATTGATCGTGGTGACGTGGTATGCCTGTTCCATCAATTCGCGAGGCGTGTCCTTGGTATTACAGGTGGGCAATAGTCGTGGTGTGGAGCGTCGTTATGGCGTAGAGATAGCGTAGAGATAACCTGTGTCCTCCCAAAGTTTCACTAGGGGATCGTGTAGAAATTTGGAGTAAATTGGCAGAGAGCTTTTACAGGGTTTTTTTTTTTTATTGTTGTTGTTGTGGTCTTCAGTCCTGAGACTGGTTTGATGCAGCTCTCCATGCTACTGGTGCCTACATCCTTCTGAATCTGCTAAGTGTATTCATCTCTTGGTCTCCCTCTACGATTTTTACCCTCCACGCTACCCTCCAACACTAAATTGGTGATCCCTTGATGCCTCAGAACATGCCCTACCAACCGATCCCTTCTTCTGGTCAAGTTGTGCCACAAACTTCTCTTCTCCCCAATCCTATTCAATCTTCCTCATTAGTTATGTGATCTACCCATCTAATCTTCAGCATTCTTCTGTAGCACCACATTTCGAAAGCTTCTATTCTCTTCTTGTCCAAACTAGTTATTGTCCATGTTTCACTTCCATACATGGCTACACTCCATACAAATACTTTCAGAAACGACTTCCTGACACTTAAATCTATACTCGATGTTAACAAATTTCTCTTCTTGAGAAACGCTTTCCTTGCCATTGCCAGTCTACATTTTATATCCTCTCTACTTCGACCATCATCAGTTATTTTGCTCCCCAAATAGCAAAACTCCTTTACTACTTTAAGTGTCTCATTTCCTAATCTAATTCCCTCAGCATCACCCGATTTAATTTGACTACATTCCATTATCCTCGTTTTGCTTTTGTTGATGTTCATCTTATATCCTCCTTTCAAGACACTGTCCATTCCGTTCAACTGCTCTTCCAAGTCCTTTGCTGTCTCTGACAGAATTACAATGTCATCGGCGAACCTCAAAGTTTTTACTTCTTCTCCATGAATTTTAATACCTACTCCGAATTTTTCTTTTGTTTCCTTTACTGCTTGCTCAATATACAGATTGAACAACATCGGGGAGAGGCTACAACCCTGTCTTACTCCCTTCCCAACCACTGCTTCCCTTTCATGTCCCTCGACTCTTATAACTGCCATCTGGTTTCTGTACAAATTGTAAATAGCCTTTCGCTCCCTGTATTTTACCCCTGCCACCTTTAGAATTTGAAAGAGAGTATTCCAGTCAACATTGTCAAAAGCTTTCTCTAAGTCTACAAATGCTAGAAACGTAGGTTTGCCTTTCCTTAATCTTTCTTCTAAGATAAGTCGTAAGGTCAGTATTGCCTCACGTGTTCCAGTGTTTCTACGGAATCCAAACTGATCTTCCCCGAGGTTGGCTTCTACTAGTTTTTCCATTCGTCTGTAAAGAATTCGTGTTAGTATTTTGCAGCTGTGACTTATTAAACTGATAGTTCGGTAATTTTCACATCTGTCAACACCTGCTTTCTTTGGGATTGGAATTATTATATTCTTCTTGAAGTCTGAGGGTATTTCGCCTGTCTCATACATCGTGCTCACCAGATGGTAGAGTTTTGTCAGGACTGGCTCTCCCAAGGCCGTCAGTAGTTCCAATGGAATGTTGTCTACTCCGGGGGCCTTGTTTCGACTCAGGTCTTTCAGTGCTCTGTCAAACTCTTCACGCAGTATCATATCTCCCATTTCATCTTCATCTACATCCTCTTCCATTTCCATAAAATTGTCCTCAAGCACATCGCCCTTGTATAAACCCTCTATATACTCCTTCCACCTTTCTGCTTTCCCTTCTTTGCTTAGAACTGGGTTTCCATCTGAGCTCTTGATATTCATACAAGTCTTTCTCTTATCTCCAAAGGTCTCTTTAATTTTCCTGTAGGCAGTATCTATCTTACCCCTAGTGAGATAGGCCTCTACATCTTTACATTTGTCCTCTAGCCATCCCTGCTTAGCCATTTTGCACTTTCTGTCGATCTCATTTTTGAGACGTTTGTATTCCTTTTTGCCTGCTTCATTTACAGCATTTTTATATGTTCTCCTTTCATCAATTAAATTGAATATTTCTTCTGTTACCCAAGGATTTCTACTAGCCCTCGTCTTTTTACCTACTTGATCCTCTGCTGCCTTCACTACTTCATCCCTCAAAGCTACCCATTCTCCTTCTACTGTATTTCTTTCCCCCATTCCTGTCAATTGTTCCCTTATGCTCTCCCTGAAACTCTGTACAACCTCTGGTTCTTTCAGTTTATCCAGGTCCCATCTCCTTAAATTCCCACCTTTTTGCAGTTTCTTCAGTTTTAATCTACAGGTCATAACCAATAGATTGTGGTCAGAGTCCACATCTGCCCCTGGAAATGTCTTACAATTTAAAACCTGGTTCCTAAATCTCTGTCTTACCATTATATAATCTATCTGATACCTTTTAGTATCTCCAGGGTTCTTCCATGTATACAACCTTCTTTCATGATTCTTAAACCAAGTGTTAGCTATGATTAAGTTGTGCTCTGTGCAAAATTCTACCAGGCGGCTTCCTCTTTCATTTCTTAGCCCCAATCCATATTCACCTACTATGTTTCCTTCTCTCCCTTTTCCTACTGACGAATTCCAGTCACCCATGACTATTAAATTTTCGTCTCCCTTCACAATCTGAATAATTTCTTTTATTTCATCATACATTTCTTCAATTTCTTCGTCATCTGCAGAGCTAGTTGGCATATAAATTTGTAATACTGTAGTAGGTGTGGGCTTCGTATCTATCTTGGCCACAATAATGCGTTCACTATGCTGTTTGTAGTAGCTTACCCGCATTCCTATTTTCCTATTCATTATTAAACCTACTCCTGCATTACCCCTATTTGATTTTGTGTTTATAACCCTGTAGTCACCTGACCAGAAGTCTTGTTCCTCCTGCCACCGAACTTCACTAATTCCCACTATATCTAACTTTAACCTATCCATTTCCCTTTTTAAATTTTCTAACCTACCTGCCCGTTTAAGGGATCTGACATTCCACGCTCCGATCCGTAGAACGCCAGTTTTCTTTCTCCTGATAACTACGTCCTCTTGAGTAGTCCCCGCCCGGAGATCCGAATGGGGGACTATTTTACCTCCGGAATATTTTACCCAAGAGGACGCCATCATCATTTAATCATACAGTAAAGCTGCATGCCCTCGGGAAAAATTACGGCCGTAGTTTCCCCTTGCTTTCAGCCGTTCGCAGTTCCAGCACAGCAAGGCCGTTTTGGTTATTGTTACAAGGCCACATCAGTCAATCATCCAGACTGTTGCCCTTTCAACTACTGAAAAGGCTGCTGCCCCTATTCAGGAACCTTTTTATTTTAACAGTCTTTATCCTTTATGTATCACATACATATACGTTTCAAGCCACATCATGAAATCACACGTAGACATTGATCTTCCTCCTGTCCTGAAGGTGAAGTGTGGTCATCAAGATCGAGATAAAACAGTAGAAGCCGGCCAGAGTGACCGTGCGGTTCTAGGCGCTACAGTCTAGAACCGAGCGACCGCTACGGTCGCAGGTTCGAATCCTGAATCCTGCCTCGGGCATGGATGTGTGTGATGTCCTTAGGTTAGTTAGGTTTAAGTAGTTCTAGGCGACTGATGACCTCAGAAGTTAAGTCGCATAGTGCTCAGAGCCGTTTGAACCATTTTTGAAAACAGTAGATTTGTATGAATTACAAACAAACAAACGGATTCTTTTCTTTATGTATATAGATAGATATGAAGTCACTGGTTCTAATGATCTGCACGTTCTCCTTCACAACCCTCAAAGCGCGTTTGTTACAGTCGAGGACTCGTGTCCTATACATGATTCTTGCACCCCACATTTTTACACCACTCCCGCCAGTCTGTGCCGTTAGAATAACTACGAAACACAAATAATGCAGAGAATCTTATCTGGTCACAACTTTAAATAGTCTATAAGGCAGTGAGTATCTTCGGATGGAGAAGGAAGGCGACGCAACTAGAAATACCCCAGATTGCCTAGCATCTCAGTCTAGTCGGCTGTGGTTCAAAATTTCAGTGTCATGCGAGTTGACATGAGTGAACATTACGTCGAAAATGCTGAAGTTTAATCACAGATATTGAAAGTAGTAAACTCATGACGGGATTTACACTTTATTTCCCAACTATTAACTTAGGTTAGAATGATATTTTTTTTCTCGTGATATTGTACACTAAAGTATCTCCTAGGCGGTCAATATCAGTTCACAATAATACTGTACAATATTATAAAAGTTCTGCCAGAACTTACCAATAAAAATGTGGAATGACAGAGTGTAGAATTCAGTCTGGTTAGAAATGTTGGAAGATCAAGACGCCGCTTCTCCACTTCGTTGCAAATAGAAGAATATAAGAGAGTCGTTAAAATGGTAGTAGGAGCCTGAAAAACTCATTCACGAAAACTTGTAGAAAAAACTGAGGTTGAACGAGATAAAAGTTTATCAGAACTTCTTTGCACCGGCTTCGAAAGGGTGGGAAGACATCCTGCGGACGGTGGCTGCTGCTGCAGCTGTGGATCAGGCAGAATCTTCTGCGTGTCCACGTCAATGACAAAGTCCTAAGTACAGCGAAGCACACGTACATAATAATAGTAATAATAATAAACAGACGAATACTTGCTGATAGTCCTGTTCTTCGCAGCTGATCGCTGTTTCTGCTGCTGTCGGTGCTTCATGCTGCACGGAAGTACAGACGGTAAATAACAGCACGAACGCAATGGAACTATAAAAAAATATACATGAAACGTTTTCGCTTTTGGGAATATGGACAGCCATCAGCTGTGTAATGGAATAACAAAGAAAATTTGTGCCGCACACGGACTCGAACCCGGATTTCCCGCTTATGGTGATCGGATGCCCTAACATTTTTTTAAAATCTCGTTTTGTTCGTTTTCGTCCGTTGCATTTGTTCGGAGCGGACGTTACATGACACCCGTCCATGTTCATCGTTGATCCATTCACTCACTTCTTTTACTACCGATGCCAGTTCACCATCTGACAGAACAAGTTGAGCTACCGTGATGGTGCCATTAGGCTATCCGAGCATAACCCACTGTAACCTTCCCGGACAATTTTGAAAATGACAATAATTAAATGTTAATGGGAATAGAGCCAAGTGTAACCTTCCCACAAAAATATGAAAATGAAAAGAACTGAATAAGAATTGCAAATAGTGCCAAATGTTACCTTCCCACAATAATAAAAGTCAATGATAACAAAAATGTGCAAAAATGTTAAGTCCCCACAAAATTAACGTTAAGATCAACCTGATAAATTTTATAAGGTCATCTGCGTTGACCTTAGGCCCTGTGCAATAATCAACCTGATAAATTAAATCTGGGAGGAAAAGCAAAGGAAATATTGTTTCAATTGTAATGATTATTTTCTTAAAAGATTGCTTTGAGAACAAAATTATTATTGGGGCGATTCTTGAACAAATTAATTACAGTTAACATACATTACATTATCAGATGTGCGCAATGCTGCTTCATTACCTTATTTTAAAAAATATACCTCGTCCTGAACCTTGACCAGAGACCCATGTCGACGCCCGCCGACTCCTCACACACAACTCCGACCGTCTCTCGTGCGCTACTAGCACGAACGAACTACATGCTCTCGCGACTCGCTACGTACAACTGCCTCGCAACTAAACTGAACTCTCGCGCGGTCAAGCGCAGACTAGCAACGATAAATAACTCTCTGGTCAGAGATTCTGTCATGCCTCGCCATCGCTGCTACTGAATACATACGTGTTTCATAACCCTCCACTGGGGGGACAAAAATTTGGCAGCGATGGTGAGTCATTTGGACTTGCCATGAGCAACAAATTTTTTTAACTAATTAACTTTTACAATCACAGAATATTCAGATGTAGATCATGAAGTAAATGTGGTGCACATGCACCGAGTACAAAATATATATACAATGAGTACAAAACAAATGACATAAGTGCACACGCACTGAAAAACTCTTTAGCATTTTCATAACAAATAAACATAATGGCAAAAAATCATGTTAATAAGTGACATAAGTGCACATGTACTACAGTTCAGCAAATCGAAAAAATGTATAGGCCATGAATATAAATGATATTAGCAAAAAATGATTTTCACTATGTTACAAGAATTAGGATAGGAAAGGGAAGGATTGCATCATGGTTGTAGCACTTTAGGTTGCTTGCAGCTGCACTGAAAGTCCATATCTTTCCACAGAAGTACAACACCATGTGAGACAATTTGAAGTTCTTTTCCCAGAAGTATTTATCAGCGTAGCCAAGACACTGAAATGTCGTAGTAATATTCCAAGTTTTCATTTTGGCAGTACATTAGGTACACCAAACAGTGGGACCATAATAACATCTCCATCGCTCACGGTGGTGGACAGCATGTCGTGTCAACACCACGCTCTTACAAGGCACACCAACGTAGAATTAGTGCAAAAACCAAATATAGTGCTCCATGATCAGGAGGATGTACAGGACAAATGGATATTACAGTAATTCAGGGTAGTGAGGTCAGAAGGTGAAGGACATTAAGTCACATACTAGTCTTCATTAGGAATTACATTAGTAGTTTGCGGCATTCATATCCCCGTTATTGAACATTTCTGTACCATGTATGTAGTATTACAGAAAAATGTTCATTAATTGTTTTACATAGAATATTTGCACCTATTCTCTAATTACAAATCATCAGAAGTCATTACTTAAAACAGGAGGTAGTCAATAATAATGTTGATACTCAATCATTGGTCATCCCAATACAGTCATCATTTCTCAATTACAAAGCATTATTAATTAGTAGCACTCATTTTCCAGTTACAAAACATTATTAATTAATCATTTGTCATTTCAATATAGTAATAATCAGTAGCCTTCTTTTCCTAGTTACAAAGCATTTTAAATAATCGCATTCTTTTCCCAGTTACAAAGCATAATGAATAGCATTCATTTTCTAGTTACAAAGCATAATTAGTAGCATTCTTTTCCTAGTTACAAAGCGTTATTAGTAGCATTCTTTTCCTAGTTAGAAAGCATTGGTCATCTCAATACAGTAATTAGTAGTATTTTCCTAGTTACAAAGCATTATTAGAAGTTCTTTCTAGTTACAAAGCATTGGTCATCTCTATACAGTAATTAATAGTATTTATTTTTCAGGTAACATATTATTCATAGCTGATCAGCATTACTCAGAACTCTCCTAAACTGGTATCATTATTTGGGACTGGTAGTACTTTTTTTTTTTTTTAGCAATGCATTGCGTTGGGTAATTATAGGGGAAAACAAGAGAGAAAAATTTGCTTCTGGGTTGTTGGTGTAAATGAAAATGTGTAACGTCATTCGTCATAAGTCAGCTGTGGCAAGATTATGAAACAAGTAGAGTATATGTAATCACATTCATAGATGACATAGATTTAATGAACCACTGCTTATAGCACATTAATTTCATAAATAATTTCTCCTGCAAAAATATATAAAAAAATGGATTATTAAGCTGAAAGAAGAAACGCATTTTATGCTGGAAAGCAGTGAACTTCGAATTAACAGGTAGTGAAATGTGTATAAAAATATTTGTTCTCTAGCTGTCCTTTCCAAAACCTTCAGTCATCATACCATACGATATAAAACATACTGTCAAAACAAACTACAACACATACTTAAATAACTACATAGCATAAATACATAACTTCAACAATATCCCCATCTGTAAAGAAAAAAAAAACTTCATTATCCATCACTTCATTACTTATATTATCATAACTCCATTATTATCATCACCTGTAAAGAAAAACTTCATTATCCATAGTAGCATATTCTTCATCATTATTCATCAGCATTCATTATCATCTGCAAAAAAATCACTTCATTACTCATTACATAACTATTCCTTATCTCTAGCATATTTCATCACTAAAACTAAGATGTGTAGTTCTGTCTGACAGCCTGCATCAATCGCTTCGTATTCTGAAAGAAAAAATTAGTTAAGACTGCTATTCTACGATGTTTATAGTATATTCTTGTTAATGCTTGTTAATTCTGATCCATTTACTCTTCTTCATAGGGTTATTGCATCTTCTTTCGTTTATTCCGTATGTGAAATTCCCATTTCTGTTTCATTTATTTCCTTTACACGTTATTTCTTTCTGAAAATGATGAACAAAGATTAATGTCGTGCATTTACATCATATACTCACTAAATAATGACTGGTTTATGGTAACATAATTAAGCATACAGCATAACATGACAGAAAACGTAATATGTCAAAGACATTGACAGTGTTCGGATACAAAAAGTGTACACAGAATATCACAATGCAGCAGCAAAAAAAAAAAAAAAAATGTAAAACGGTCACGATCTTGAGATGTCATAGGGCAAAAAAAATGTCAAAGTCAACTGGTGTTTGTTATATCTTAACCATTTCATAGTGCATACAAACAAAACATGAAAACAATCGTACATACATAAACAAATGATGACAACTTGCCAAGAAAAAGTGCGATAATCATCAATAAGTAGTCATGTGAATATAATTGCATAAATAGTCATAAAATGTGTAAGTTCATCTGGAAAAATATGCACGGTCTGATGTGTAACGACAAGAAGAGCGACCTGCTAACCTTACCTTGTCGGGCACTTGCCAAGAAAAAATACGATAATCATCAGTAAGTAGTCATGTGAATATAATTGCATAAGTGATCATAAAATTAGCAAATGGCATTATAGCATGTTAAATCATAAAGTGTCTTCATTCAATAAAGGGTTTAATGTTGGAGACATGGTGATTGCCTTTACTTTTTCTGGTTCTCAAAGTTTCGACGTGTACAACATTGGGGTGAGGAATGCTGCGAATCCGATATGGACCTGCGTATAGAAGTTCAAATTTACTGCACTTACCTTTTATTCTGCTGGATAAATAGTGTGTACGTACTAATTTCTTCTGTCCAATGTGAAAGTCTCGGCGTGTACAAACCTGTTTTTGCTGTCTTCTCCGGCGCTCTGCGGCACGTTTGATGTTGTTCAACGCAATGTCAATTATTTCGTGGTGTCGTAATCGACGAGATGTAGGAAAGTTTACTAATTCTGTAATTTTGTTTGGTGGTTCAACGTTTTTCAGTATAACAAACGGGGATAGCATAGTAGATTCATTTGGAATGGAATTAATTACATCTTGGAATGAGAATATGTGTGTGTCCCAATCAATATGTCTTTTGTGGCAGTATATTCTACACAGTTTACCAATTTCTTTCATTAATCGTTCACAAGGGTTCGAAGAAGTATGGTACCTGGATATATAGATCGGAGAAACGTTTCTAGCTCGTAACACGCGTGTCCATATAGCAGAACGAAATTGTGATCCATTGTCAGAAATTACTTTCATCACATGCCCTACATGAAATAGAAAATGTTTTACAAATGCTTTCGAAACGGTTTTAGCAGTAGCTTTGCGTAACGGAGTGAAAGTAACAAATTTTGAAGTGAGTTCAACAGCGACAAAGATGTAGCAAAAACCTCTGTTAGTTCTCGGAATTGGACCAAAAATGTCTACTGCGGCCATATGTCTTAATTTAACAGGTACAATGGGATATAATGGAGGAATATGTGAAGTTGTGTCTGACTTAGCTTTCTGGCAGATTTTACATGACGCTAAAACTCGTCGTATACGTTTCTCCATGTTGGTAAAATAACAGTTTTGTCTCAGTATAAGAAAACATTTTCTGGCTCCGTAATGTGCGTAACTTAAATGAGTGTACCAGATTAATTTGTTAACCAGTTCGTCAGGAATGCATAATAACCAATTGTTGCTGTCAGGATGAGAGCGGCGAAACAGAATGTCATTGCGTACAGTGTAATGGTTTCTAATCGTAACATTATTCTTATCTTGCCAAAGGTGTTTAATTTCTTTCCACTCGTTGTCTTTATTTTGCTCTTTTGCTATGACCTGTAATGACGACGAAATAAAATTTTCAAATGCAACTTGCTGAATGTACATGACGCTGAAATTTGCTTTGCAGAAGTTGGTTGCGACGTCTTGCTGATTGTTGCTGAGAGAACGGGATAGTGCGTCTGCTACAACATTTTGTGTGCCGGGAATGTGAACTATTGTAAAATTAAATTCCTGTAAATAGAGCTTCCATCTATTTAATCCGTCGTGAGTAAATTTAGCTGAAAGTAAAAATTGTATAGCTCTATGGTCTGTGTAAACGGTGGTCTGTCTTCCATAAAGAAAATGTCGAAATCTCGTAAAAGCCCATACAACACATAATGTTTCCAGTTCTGTAACAGAATAATTTCGCTCAGCAGGTGACAGAATACGACTCGCAAATGCGATGTTTCTAATTACTGTTGAGCCATCTTCTTCAATTTCCTGAAAAATATGTACGCCTAAAGCGGTGTTGGAACTGTCGGTGGCAATGGAAAAATTTCTGGTAAAATGTGTGCGATAAAAGTGGTGCATTCAACGGAGCATGTTTCAAATAACATTCTCGTGAACAAAATTCTGCGTGTCAAAAGTAGTGTTTACGTTACTGGAATATGCAATCTGTGCTGTATCCGGTTAAATTCTATCGTACGTGTTATTATTTTCGGGAGGATGCTGTGGCATTTCGACTATTTGAACAGTTCTGTTATTTCTTCCTGACGTATTACGCTATGGATGACACCTATTGTCTGGTTCATTCATGATAATATGTTGTTGCTGAAGTTCTTGCTGCTGAAAAGATCGACTGTTATTAAATGTACGCTGAAAATTGTGCTCATTAATTTTACGTCTGTCGTAATAGTCATTCCTATACGGTGCATTGCGATAGGAATTGAAATACTGTGTTTTCTGTACGTAGTTGTTCCTTTGCTGCCGTGCGTTACTATTTGTTGTACCAGGGACTATACGTGCACGCGGCGAAACGTTAAAGTTAGGTTGACCTTGTGCATTACATTGTTGGTTAGGTATGCTAAGCGGCTGACTCATGCTGTTGCGGTGAAAAACATCTATTGTTACCAAAATGTGGTTGCGACTGCTGATAATTTTGACGATTGCTGTGTATGCTATACATACTGATGATTACAATTTTATCTGTTATTAATGTTACGGCGATAGTTATCATTTCGGGAGTGTCTAAAGAGAAAGTGTCACTTTCGGTAAAATTTGTCATATCGGGTTTTCTTTACACTTTTCTTAATCCTAGATAGAGCAATAGTTAAAGAGCTGTTTTGATAGATATAAAGGATAGTAGAAGAGAAGGCAGCAGTGCAGAAAACTAAAGATGAAACAGCACTACTACAGCTCGGGGCCCTATGCACGCTACGGCACATATTCATTAAAGCGTAATGAATCCCCTGAGGTCTATTACGCGCTGTAAATAAATTTTAGCTTTTGCGTTACAGGCAATAGCGGTAAAAATCCAAAGGCAAATTGTTGTATCCATGCTAATTCCAATTTCTGCATTATAAGCAATGCTGATGAAAATACCATAGCAAATTGTCGTATCCAGTTCAAAGCTAGTTTCTGCATTATAGGTAATAGCGGTGAAAGTACAAAAATAAATTGTCGTATACGGTGCAAATCGTGTATCTGTATTCTGTCATTATTAAATTCCTTAGATTTTCTTACAGATAAAAATTGCTCATAATCTACGTTCTCGTCACCGAATTTGAGAACACGTTCAGGTTTCTGTGAGAATCTGTTTGTCTGTGTCATTTCGGATTTCAAGTTGCGTAGCTTTTCAGATTTTAAGTCGCGTAGCTTTTCGGATTTTAAGTCCCGTAGTTGCTGTAAATTGTTCAAATTATACGCGCTGCGTGACTCTGACATGTGCTCGCAACGTGGCGGATTCTGTGACGTATGGTGACGGCAATAGTTTTCAATTCTGTTACGTTAATACTTTCGTCAATTTGGTTGTTATGTCGTTCACTTTTATTATTGACTTCCGTATTCAGAGTGTGTGTAACTTCCAGTGATTCTAAATTAAACTCGTCGCGTATCTGTGTTGCGTTTGTCGAACATTGTTCAGTGACTGCATTAATTTCATCTTTAACTGATTCTGTTGTGCCTACACGTGTACTACTTAATTCTTGTGCAACAGTGTCAACTTCTTCATTACTGTTATTAGCACAAGCCTTAGTATCCTCACGTAATTGTACTGTAGCGTCCTGACATTGTACGGTAACAGCTGTAATCTGTTCGCTAACTTGTTTGTTCTGTTCATTAAGCTTTTCTTGTTTTTCATTCGTCAGTTTGAAACTTTCATCAATCATTTCGCTAAGTTGTTTGTGCTGTTCATCAAGTTTTTTGAGAAAGTCGTTTTGTTGTTTCTTGTTTTGTAGTAATATTGCTATAATTTGATCCTCAGTAACATTACCTACTCTATTCTCTGTGCTATTTGACGGCGTACCTGCAATTGTCATGTTCTGTGTGACCATTTGGTCATTCTGTAATTTACAAAAAGGTTTGCCAATCGGATGTGCACTGTGCGTCACTACCTTGGAATTAAATGAATCCGTCGTACTTTCAGTACACTGTTCATTTTCATTAAATAAATTTGTCTGTACGTTACTTGAATTTTTCAAACCGGGTGTGTTAAGCTGGGCAGCGCTCATTACAATACTGCGCCCCGCGTCATCAATTGTCGTCAAATTAACAGAAGACACAATCGAGTTCGTTTGTTCATCATTAAGGTCTACATCATTATTAATGGTTGGAACGCACTGATTGTCAGTGAACGCAGGATTGTCATCATTACACTGCGTGTCACAAGTACTATCGGTGAAGTTGTTTAAGTCGGTTATTTCGTTCATAATACCTCGCGATACACTATTCACAGTCTTTCGCGGCATTTTTACAATAGTCACAATTATTCACAAATGAAATAAGCACAATGCAAAAAGCAACAAACACAAATACAACAGAGCAACGAATTGCCGATGATCTGAGGGAAGAAAGTCATAAAATTAGTAAAAGCGTTGCGCCAAATGCTAATTATATTAAGTAAATAAGACCAAATATCTGACTACTTTTCAGAAGATTTTCAACGAAATACGATCCTGGACCGGATGTCGTCAAGTGTAACCTTCCCGGACAATTTTGAAAATGACAATAATTAAATGTTAATGGGAATAGAGCCAAGTGTAACCTTCCCACAAAAATATGAAAATGAAAAGAACTGAATAAGAATTGCAAATAGTGCCAAATGTTACCTTCCCACAATAATAAAAGTCAATGATAACAAAAATGTGCAAAAATGTTAAGTCCCCACAAAATTAACGTTAAGATCAACCTGATAAATTTTATAAGGTCATCTGCGTTGACCTTAGGCCCTGTGCAATAATCAACCTTATAAATTAAATCTGGGAGGAAAAGCAAAGGAAATATTGTTTCAATTGTAATGATTATTTTCTTAAAAGATTGCTTTGAGAACAAAATTATTATTGGGGCGATTCTTGAACAAATTAATTACAGTTAACATACAATACATTATCAGATGTGCGCAATGCTGCTTCATTACCTTATTTTAAAAAATATACCTCGTCCTGAACCTTGACCAGAGACCCATGTCGACGCCCGCCGACTCCTCACACACAACTCCGACTGTCTCTCGTGCGCTACTAGCACGAACGAACTACATGCTCCCGCGACTCGCTACGTACAACAACTGCCTCGCGCGGTCAAGCGCAGACTAGCAACGATAAATAACTCTCTGGTCAGAGATTCTGTCATGCCTCGCCATCGCTGCTACTGAGTACATACGTGTTTCACCACGGACAGGCGCAAACTTCCGTATGTCATCAACCATGTGTCTACAAACTGCGCACGTACCTTCATTATGTATATTACCGTACAGGAGAGACACTTTAATTGAAAGTCGCTTGCCCGGTGTCGACAGGTAAATACACGATACTGTCTGCCTGTGTTGTTTCAGAAGTACGATGCGGTGTTCCTTCGGACACGCATGCCCGCGATAAGCGGGAAATGCGGGTTCGAGTCCCTACCCGGCACAAATCTTCACTGTCGTCATTCCATTTCGCAGCTGGCAACACCGTATGAAAATTACAATTGTTCGAAGGGCGGGAGGCCAAGTGTGCACGCCATTGAGGCCCCCGGAGCTTGTTCTCGCAAAACGTATAGCGCCATTGGCCGCAAGAGGAGGGAATTCCGGGAATAATGCCATTTCACGGGCGCAGGATGCCGGTGCCAGCGATTCCCGGAAAGCTAATGCTGACGTCATCATTTTCTGGAATGCTGATACTGATGTCAGCAACTGTAAACACAAAACCGAAACAAAACTTTTCTGAACGAGTGGTAAAGTTATCAGAAACAGTCCTTTCCACAAAGGAAATCGAAGTGTTAGCAAAAGGTTTCAAATATGCTCCTCATCATAAACCTTCCACTAAGCAGTTATATGTATTAAAAGTTGATATAGAATACAGTATAAATAACGACATTACAGCCAAACATAGAGCAATGCGTGAAATACAAAAATAGCTCGAGTGTAACACTACTACAACTCAATCTTGTGACCACAACACACTGAATAACCTAAAGAAGAAAATCACCCAAAACAATTGCTACGAGAACAGATAAAAGTAATACCTTGGTCCTCCTGGACAAAAGCAAATATGTTGAAAAAGTGAAACAACTCCTCACACCCAACACCTACTGTGTCCTTAACACAGACCCCACAAAAACCTTTAATGATGAAATTAAAAACTTAACCAAGTCCTGCAAAAGTATAATACACGATTATGAAGCTAAGTATTTGATTAACATGAATCCAACAGCTCCTAAACTGTGTGGACTGCCTACACTACACAAAAAAGACCATCCTCTAAGACCACTTGTCCCAGCCTACGCTGCACGAAACTACAAAATTGCCGAAGAATTACATTCCTGTATCAAAACCAAAACAAAATTCAAATCTAAATTTGGAATTGTAAACTCAGTGGACCTTGTCAACAAAATTAAGGACCCTCCAATACCAAGTAGTGCAAAACTATTATCCTTTGACGTAAGCAGATTATTTACAAACATAACTACACAAGAATGCCTTGATATTCTGACAGAACTATTATAAAGAGCAGGTGTCAACCCAGTACAAGTAGAAGACACAAATCTTGCCACCCAAACATGTCTGAAACAAAATTATTTCCTATTTGAAGGTACCCTTTACAATCACATAGAATGATTGGCAATGGGCCCCCTCTCTGTCCCCTCTTAGCTGAAATATTCATTGACAATTTCGAATAACAGTTCCTAGAAAATGAACCTCACAGTAATAATATTAAATACTGGTACGGACATGTAGATGATGTACTGTGTATGTGGACAGGTACCAACAGACAACTGATCACATTCCTAGAACATCTAAATTCACAACACAAAAACATACAATTCACCATGGAGCTAGGCGAAAAATCCATTAAATTTTTAGACCTTAACATACATATCACCACAAATACACATAATTTCAAAATTTATACAAAACCCACAGCAACAGACACAGTAATACCCTCATGTTCACAACACCCAGTAACACATAAACATGCAGCTTTCCATTCTATGGTGTATCGCCTCACATTCACACCAATATCAAAACAAAATTTCCAAACAGAAGTAGACACAAATATATTGCATATAACAATGGCTATAACCCTGAGTTAGTTGACGAAATCCTGCGCAAGAAACAAAGAAGGAAAATCTTGCCCTACATTTATGCCCCCTCTGCAATAACAACCACACAAAAAACCCACTGGTTTAGTATTCCATATGTAGATAAGCTATCAGACAAACTAGCCAAAACACTGAAATCCCAAAACTATAAAACGTCATTTTATGTAAGAGGCACTAGAGCTAATCTCCTATTCAACAGAAAGGACAAAACAGATAAACTAAGCAACAGTGGGGTCTACAAAATAACCTGCACTGACTGCAATAAACTGTACCTTGGTCAAACGGGCCGGGCCATGTCAACAAGGCTGACTGAACATGAACGCAGCTGGAGAATAAATAAACCAGACTCCACCTTTGCTGAACATGTGCTCAAAGAAGGACACAAATATCTAACATCCAAAGAAGTGCTACATATAGCCAACAAAGGCAGAAAACTCAGCGTACTAGAAGCACTTGAAATTAACAAACACTTAGCCCTAAATCCCCAGCTGCTTCTAAATGACCAATTGCAACTGAGCACATCCCCACTCTCAAACTTTACATAACACCGTAAACCCGCTGCTTACCACAAAGTGTCCCAATAGTAAACAAATTCACACCCCAATATATTGTAATATCCCTTATATGTTTACATTCCTAACTGTAACACAACTGCAACAATGTAATATTTGGTATTTATTAATGCACAATTTTTCTAATAACAAAATGTAACCCCAAAGAAAACATCGCTGTTGCACAATCAACAATTACTGTCTAGTGCAACTGTTCACAACAAATACCAAAAAATTGTAATTTTCTAATAATGTGTAGTCTAAATAATTCTAATTGTTGTCATACATGGTACTGACCAACCATAAAATGTGATTTATTATGTGAAAGAACAGTTTTACAGAACAAAAAGTCAAAAGACCCATTTCACAATTCTTAAGACAATACCACAACGAAAGATCGTATGTAAGTGCGTTGTATCTTAGTCCACAATGTTTGGTTCGTTGGTAACAGCCAGTAGTTATCTGAAGATGGCCTAATAAGCCGAAAAATAGTTCATATAAACAAAAATCAGTAGAACAAAAAACCGTCTAAGTGTTATTCAACCCTCAATTATCCCTGTCTTTGCCGAAAAGGGGTAAGTAGGTTTCCAAAATATTCCTCCGTTTTCTTCACAACTGCTTTGACAGACAAGCAATTTGCAAAACTATGAGCAACGAACCTTATTTGCAGCTGTTTCGCTACGATTTCTCTCTCAGTCCTTCTACATCCTAATTTTGTTTAAAAAAATCACAAGTGTGAGTAGTTAGGAGGATGGTCCAGTAGTTTCCTTATTTACCCGCTCGTTGATGATAGCGATATTCTGGAAGTTAGTTTTTCAACCTTCTGACTCATAAGTTTTGCTTATCAGACTAGTTAGATCTATCTACCACATCTACATGGCTGCTCTGCAAATCACAGTGAAGTGCCTGGCAGAGGGTTCACCGAACAACCTTCACAATAATTATCTTTCATTCCACTCTCGAAGAGTGCGCGGAAAAAACGAACAAAGAAACCTTGCCGTGTGAGCTCTGATTTCCCTTATTTTATTATTATGATCGTTTCTCCCTATGTAGATCAGCATCAACAAAATATTTTCGCATTCTGAGGAGAATTTAGTGAGATGGTACCACCGCAACGAGAGATGCATTTGTTTTAATGATGTCCATCCCAAATCGTGTATCATGTCCGTGACGCTCTCTCCCCTACTTCTCGGTAATAGTAGAAAACGTGCCGCCCTTCTTTGAATTTTCTCGGTGTGCTCCTAGTAATCTCTTCCAATCTTCTAAGTGTCCTGCCAATATATCGCAGTCTTTGGTTCCCCTCCCCACAACATTTAACGGATTCCTTTTAGCACTCATGTGGATGACCTAACACTTTTCATCACTTAGGGTCAATTTCCAATTTTGTCACCATATAGGTATCTTATTTAAATCGTTTTGCAATTCGTTATGATCTCTAGACGATAAACGACAGTATCGTCCGTAATCAACCTGAGACGGGTGATGAGATTGTCTCCTAAATCGTTTATATAGATGACGAGCAACACAGGATCTGTAACACTACATTGGGGAACGCGAGAAATCACTTCTGTTTTAGTTAATGACTTTCCGTCAGTTACTAAGAACTGTGACTTCCCTGACAGGAAATCACAACTCCAGTCGCGTAACTGAGGCGATTTCCATAATCACGCAATTTGATTACAAGCCGCTTGTGAGTGTGCGGTGTCAAAAGCCTTCTTGGAATCTAGAAATACGGAATCAGTTTGAAATGCCTTGACAATAGCACTCACCACTTCTTGTGAGTAGAAATCTAGTTGTGTTTCACAAGAACTATGGTCTCTAAATCCCCGTTGACTATGTAGAATGTTTCCTTCGGGGTAATTCATAATATTCGAATACAACATACGTTCCAAAATCCTGCTGCACATTAACGTTAATGACATAGGCCTGCATTTAGTGGATTACTCCTATTGCCTTCCTTGAATGGTGGTGTGACGTGTGCAGTTTTGTCAGTGTTTTGGTATGGATATTTCGTCGAGGGATAGGTTGTAGCCGGCTGAAGTGGACGAGCGGTTCTAGGCGCTACAGTCTGGAACCCCGCGACCGCTACGGTCGCAGGTTCGAATCCTGCCTCGGGCATGGATGTGTGTGCAGTCCTTAGGTTAGTTAGGTTTAAGTAGTTCTAAGTTATAGGGGACTGATGACCTCAGAAGTTAAGTCCCATAGTGCTCAGAGCCATTTGAACCATTTAATAGGTTGTGTAAGACTGTTAAGTACTCGGCTATTGCAACAGCCTAGTCTGAAAGGAGCGTAATTGATATACAGTCTGGACCGAAAGACTTGCGGTTATTAAGTGGTTTTATTTGCTTAACTACTCCAAGGGTATCTATACGAACGATTTGGGAGACAATCTGAGCAGCCGTCTTCGGTTGTTTGCAGATGACGCTGTCGTTTATCTACCAATAAAGTCATCAGAAGATCAAAACAAATTGCAAACCGATTTAGAAGAAATATCTGAGTGGTGTGAAAAGTGGCAGTTGACCCTAAATAATGAAAAGTGTGAGTGAGGTCATCCACATGAGTGCTAAAAGGAACTCGTTCAACTTCGGTTACACGATAAATCAGTCTAATCAAAAAGCCATAAATTGAAGTAAATACCTATTACAATTACGAACAACTTACATTGGAAGCAACACATAGAAAATGTTGTGAGGAAGGCGAACCAAAGACTGCGTTTTATTGGTAGGACACTTAGAAAATGTAACAGACCTCCTCAGGAGACTGCGTACACTACGCTTGTCCGTCCTCTTTTAGGATACAGCTGCGCAGTGTGGGATCCTTACCAGATAGGACTGACGGCGTACATCGAAAAAGTTCAAAGAAAGGCAGCACGTTTTGTATTATCACGAAATATGGGAGAGAGTGTCACAGAAATGATACAGGATTTGGGCTGTACATCATTAAAAGAAAGGAGTTTTTCGTTGCGACGGAATCTTCTCACGAAATTCCAATCACCAAGCCGGCCGAAGTGGCCGTGCGGTTAAAGGCGCTGCAGTCTGGAACCGCAAGGCCGCTACGGTCGCAGGTTCGAATCCTGCCTCGGGCATGGATGTTTGTGATGTCCTTAGGTTAGTTAGGTTTAACTAGTTCTAAGTTCTAGGGGACTAATGACCTCAGCAGTTGAGTCCCATAGTGCTCAGAGCCATTTGAACCATCCAATCACCAACTTTCTCCTCCGAATGCGAAAATATTTTGTTGACACCGACCTACATAGGGAGGAACGATCACCACGATAAAATAAGGGAAATCAGAGCAGGTACGGAAAGATATAGATGTTCATTCATTCTGCGCGCTATACGAGATTGGAATAATAGAGAATTGTGAAGGTATTTCGATGAACCCTCTGCCAGGCACTTAAATATGATTTGCAGAGTATCCCTGTAGATGTATATGTATTTTTGTGCTGGCAGCTATTCTTTATTCGAATTCTGAAATATTTACATCATCTTCTTTGGTAAAGGAATTTCAGACGTTAAACTTCTCGTAACTCGAAAAGCTTCTCATTGAATCCTGCTGACTTGTTTGAGCTGGTGCAACACAGTGCTCTCTCACGAAAAGTTTGCGGGCATGCCAAAGCTGCAGCGAGGATTGCCTAGCAACGTCGGTACGTGCGCGGTATTACTTCAGTACACGGTCCCGCTCCCAGTTTAGCATTCAGAGGGGAAACAGATAAACAGAGGAGCCAGCAGCGACAGTAAACACAGAGGAGGAGCGGCAGTGAGCAAGGCACGCGTCTCTGCACAGGTCTCATCCCGCGGCGGCGACGCAGCCTCCGAGACGGAGGAGACGAAGGTTATTTGCCGGTTGCCTGGCGCACAATCTCTTTACGGCGGTTTCCAGTGGCTGCACGGGCCATTACCGCCGCTACGCGACCGCGCCCGGGGACGATCGGCCCGCCTCGAGAACCTACATCCTCGACCCTGCCGCGGCACGGTCGATCTGTAACATTTGTCCTGCTTTCACTACGCCTCCGAGTCAAGTCTAAATTCTATGTTCCGACTTGACAGAAAATCCTACGAAGTTCTGCTCTTACGTTAAATCAGTAAGTGGCTCGAAAGAGCATATCCAGACACTCCGGGATGGTGATTGCATTGAAACAGAGGATGACACGCGTAAAGCTGAAATACTGAACACCTTTTTCCAAAGCTGTTTCACAGAGGAAGACCGCACTGCAGTTCCTTCTCTAAACCCTCGCACAAACGAAAAAATGGCTGACTTCGAAATAAGTGTCCAAGGAATAGAAAAGCAACTGAAATCACTCAACAGAGGAAACACCACTGGACCTGACGGGATACCAATTCGATTCTGCACAGAGTACGCGAAAGAACTTGCCCCCTTTCTAACAGCCGTGTTCCGCAAGTCTCTAGAGGAACGGAAGGTTCCAAATGATTGGAAAAGAGCACAGCTAGTTCCAGTCTTCAAGAAGGGTCGTCGAGCAGATGCGCAAAACTATAGACCTATATCTCTGACGTCGATCTGTAGTAGAATTTTAGAACATGTTTTTTGCTCGCATATCATGTCGTTTCTGGAAACCCAGAATCTACTCAGTAGGAATCAACATGGATTCCGAAAACAGCGATCGTGTGAGACCCAACTCGCTTTATTTGTTCATGAGACCCAGAAAATATTAGATACAGGCACCCAGGTAGATGCCATTTTCCTTGCCTTCCGGAAGGCGTTCGATACAGTTCCGCACTGTCCCCTGATAAACAAAGTAAGAGCCTATGGAATATCAGACCAGCTGTGTGGCTGGATTGAAGAGTTTTTAGCAAACAGAACACAGCATGTTGTTATCAATGGGGAGACGTCTACAGACGTTAAAGTAACCTCTGGCGTGCCACAGGGGGGTGTTATGGGACCATTTCTTTTCACAATATACATAAATGACCCAGTAGATAGTGTCGGAAGTTCCATGCGGCTTTTCGCGGATGATGCTGTAGTATAAAGAGAAGTTGCAGCAATAGAAAACTGCAGCGAAATGCAGGAAGAACTGCAGCGGATAGGCACTTGGCGCAGGGAGTGGCAACTGACCCTTCACATAGACAAATGTAATGTATTGCGAATACATAGAAAGAAGGATCCTTTATTGTATGATTATATGATAGCGGAACAAACACTGGTAGCAGTTACTTCTGTAAAATTTCTGGGAGCATGCGTGCGGAACGATTTGAAGTGGAATGAGAATATAAAATTAATTGTTGGTAAGGCGGGTACCAGGTTGAGATTCATTGGGAGAGTCCTTAGAAAATGTAGTCCATCAACAAAGGAGGTGGCTTACAAAACACTCGTTCGACCTATACTTGAGTATTGCTCATCAGTGTGGGATCCGTACCAGGTCAGGTTGACGGAGAAGATAGAGAAGATCCAAAGAAGAGCGGCGCGTTTCGTCACAGGGTTATTTGGTAAGCGTGATAGGAAATGACCTGGGGGGGTCTCTGCAGACATCATGAGACTCTGGCATAAAATGGGGGTGATACGCGATTACAAGAACTCAGCAAGAGAGTTCTCACAGCCTCTGTCACCTCAATTCTCCAACTTCCTACCTACACGTGGTGCCCCTGTTAAGCCGAGCAACTCAGCGGAAGGTTGGGTAACCAACCCCAGCGGGAAACTGAGTCGGTGAGCAGATAGGAGTTGGAGGACAGTGGAAGGCAACGGGAAACCACCACTGAACTATCCCAAGAAAACCCCATGGCTTCGCTCAGCTCAAAATGTTCCGGAGTTTCAAGTTCCCCGATCGGATCTCCGGGGGGAACCAGGTTGAGAGGAGCTTCACGAAGAGTAAGATGGTGCAAAGAGAAGCACTGCATAGGAACATGGAATGTAAGATCCATGTATCAAGGAAAACTAGACATAGTGAAAAGAGAAATGGAGAAAATTAACATCGACATATTGGGAATAAGTGAAATGAGGTGGACTGGCATGGGAGAATTTGCTTCGGATGGCCATATGGTGTATTATTCTGGGCACGATAACAACAGAAGTAATGGAGTAGCCTTCATAGTTAGTGATAAAGTGAGAAAAGCTGTGATGGGATGCAAATATAAAAATGATAGAATGATGTCCATCAGACTTCAAGGTCAGCCCCTCAACATCACAGTAATTCAAGTTTATGCACCAACAACCGACGCTGAAAAGGAAATTATTGACCAGTTCTATGGAGATTTACAAGAATTACTACTGTCAATACCAAAAAAGGATATCGTCTTCATAGTTGGAGATTGGAATGCAAAAGTGGGAAATGAAGCTGTAGAAGGTATAACAGGGAAATATGGTCTTGGTACAACAAATGAAGCTGGACAGAGACTCCTAGAATTCTGCCAAGAAAATTCATTGATAATTACTAATACACTGTTTCAACTACCAAAGCGACGCCTATATACCTGGACTTCGCCAGATGGCCAACACCGGAACCAAATTGATTACATACTTTGTAATCGGAGGTGGAAGAGCGCGGTTCAATCAGCTACAACAAGACCTGGGGCTGACTGCGGATCAGATCATGAGCTCCTGATTGCAAAATTTCGGCTGAAACTTCAGAATGTAGCAAAAAGTATCCCAACTTGCAGATACGACCTTAACTCTATACCCTCCGTCTATGCTGTAGAGGTACAAAACAGATTTAATGTATTACAGCTGGAGGACGAAAGCTCGCAAGAGATGTGGACAGAAGTAGCTAATACTGTCAAGGAGGCCGCAGAGAAACACATTCCCAAGAAAAGGAATAGTAAGAAGGCTAGATGGCTATCAGTTGAGGCACTGCAAGTTGCAGAAGAACGAAGGAAAGCAAAAATCAAGGGAGATAGATCAGCTATGTTTGAATTAAATAAAGATTTTCAGAAATTAGCTAGAAGAGATAAAAATATATTCTTTAATGAACAGTGCAAGGAAGCTGAAGATAGTAACGTAATGGGGAAGACAAGAGATCTTTATAAGAAAATTAGAGAAATTAAAGGAAAATTCCAGGCAAAAATCGGAATGATAAAAGATAGAAACGGGAAAGATCTGAGTGAAGCAGAGGATGTTAAGGAAAGATGGGCAGAATATGTAGAAGACCTATACAAGAAAGAACTGCTTCATGACAGGGCTCCTACTGCTGATGTTAATGTTAATTTAGAACTAGAGCCAGATATTTTGGAGAGCGAAATCCAGTGGGCCCTTGAAAATATGGCTGATAACAAAACTAGTGGACATGATGAAATACCAGCAGAATTGTTTAAAGTCACTGGAAAGGATGCAGTGAAAGTGCTGCACTCAATATGTCAAAAGATATGGATCACGCAGCAGTGGCCAGAAGACTGGAAAAGATCAGTATTCGTCCCCATTCCAAAGAAGAAAAGTTCTAAAGAATGCTCAGATTACCGAACAATCGCACTTATTTCACATGCTAGCAAAGTTATGTTGAAAATCTTACAAAATAGACTTCGCCAATATCTAGATCGAGAGCTGCCAGAAGAACAAGCTGGATTTAGGAAAGGAAGAGGAACTGGAGATCAAATTGCTAACATTCGGTGGATTATGGAAAAAGCGAGAGAATTCCAGAAAGATGTGTACCTTTGCTTTATTGACTACGCCAAAGCCTTTGACTGCGTCGATCACAACAAATTATGGAACGTACTGAAAAACATGGGTGTACCAGATCACCTCATTCATCTGATACGGAGTTTATACCTTGACCAAGAAGCCACGGTGAGAACTATGTATGGAACAACGAAATGGATAAAGATTCAGAAAGGGGTTCGGCAAGGCTGCATACTGTCACCGTACTTATTCAATCTGTATGCAGAATATGTCCTGAGGAATGCGAGGCTAGATGAAGGAGAAACAGGAATTAAAATAGCTGGAATAAATGTAAACAACCTCAGATACGCGGATGATACGATCCTGTTGGCAGAAAGTGAAGAAGAGAACACTCTTACTGAAGGTGAAAGACGAAAGTGAAAAGGCCGGTCTTATGCTGAATGTGAAGAAAACGAAAATTATGGCAACTACACCTACCAATTCGTGGGATATAGCAGGAGAAACCATGGAGGTAGTGACCACATTCAGTTATCTCGGTTCCCAGATCTCTGCTGACGGTGACTGCAGCCATGAAATCCGGAGACGCCTGTTGCTCGGTAGACTGGCGATATCAAACCTTGACAAGGTTATAAGGTCCAGAGATATAACACTAGCAACAAAGATCCGTATTGTGAGGGCTATGGTCTTTCCAGTTGTGATGTATGGATGTGAGACCTGGACCATTAGAAAGGCTGAACGGCGAAGAATTGACTCCTTCGAATTGTGGTGTTGGAGGAAACTTCTTAGAGTTCCATGGACTGCAAAGAGAACCAACAGATCAACATTGGAGCAAATTAAACCAGATTTCTCCCTGGAAGGTCTAATCTTAAAACAAAAGCTGACCTACTTTGGACACACAATGCGAAGGCATGCCTCGCTGGAAAAAACATTAATGCTGGGGAAGATTGAAGGAACTAGAAGAAGAGGACGTCAGAGGATGAGATGGATCGATGGCATCACAGAAGCAATGCGTTCCAACCTGGAAGGTCTACGGGAGAAAGTGCAAGACAGGAAAAAGTGGCGTGATTTGGTTCATGGGGTCACGAAGAGTCGGAACTGACTAAACGAATAGAGAGAGAGAGAGATAGCGTTACGGAGATGTTTAGCAAACTCAAGTGGCAGACTCTGCAAGAGAGGCGCTCTGCATCGCGGTGTAGCATGCTGTCCAGGTTTCGAGAGGGTGCGTTTCTGGATGAGGTATCGAATATATTGCTTCCCCCTACTTATACCTCCCGAGGAGATCACGAATGTAAAATTAGAGAGATCCGAGCGCGCACGGAGGCTTTCCGGCAGTCATTCTTCCCGTGAACAATACGCGACTGGAACAGGAAAGGGAGGTAATGACAGTAGCACGTAAAGTGCCCTCCGCCACACACCGTTGGGTGGCTTCCGGAGTATAAATGTAGATGTAGATGTAGGAGACGCTGCAGTACATTCGAAAGTGTATGAAATTCAATTTGTATAGAATGACACTTGTGGTTCAAAAATGGCTCTGAGCACTATGGGACTTAACATCTATGGTCATCAGTCCCCTAGAACTTAGAACTATTTAAACCTAACTAACCTAAGGACATCACACAACACCCAGCCATCACGAGGCAGAGAAAATCCCTGACCCCGCCGGGAATCGAACCCGGGAACCCGGGAGTGGGAAGCGAGAACGCTACCGCACGACCACGAGATGCGGGCAATGACACTTGTGAAACAGTCCTTGCGCGTACTTACATCTTCTGCCAACTCTTCATCTCTTCAGTGTACTGCGCTAGTGGCCATTATCTTCTACAAGGTGTACAACTTTTGTCGTTTGCCGATAGGTGGCGACAATGGTAAGTAGAGGTCGATAGAAACAGATCGCAGACGCCAGGCACTTAGCTTCGACCTAAGCCAACATAACCTCATTCAAACATTAGTCGATTTGTGTCTGGATCATAAAGTTGTTCTTGGTTGAAAATGTCAGTTTACTAGCCTAAATCTCGTCATTTGCGGGACGTGTTACTGTTTTGTTTCAGGATGAAGAAAATAGCGGCTGAGTATCATCGAATGCTGCCAAGTACCTATGGTAAGGACGTTATTAGTGAAAGAATGTGTCGTGAGTGGTTTCAACGCTTCAAGAACGGTGATTTTAACGTCGTGGACCGGCATAGTGGTGGAAGAGAGAATGTTTTCGAAGATGCAGAATTGGAGACATTGCTGATTGAAGACTAGCGTCAAACTCAAGAAGAATTGGCACGATTAGTGGGAGTGACACAACAAGCCATTTCCAAACGTCTCAAGGCTATGGACATGATTCAGAAAGAAGGAACTTGGGTCCTGTGAGCTGAAACCAAGGGACGTTGAACGGTGTGTGTTTGTCAGCCGGCCAGAGTGGCCGAGGGGTTCTAGGCGCTTCAGTCTGGAACCGCGGCCGGCCGTGGTGGCCGAGCGGTTAAAGGCGCTACAGTCTGGAACCGCACGACCGCTACGGTCGCAGGTTCGAATCCTGCCTCGGGCATGGATGTGTGTGATGTCCTTAGGTTAGTTAGGTTTAAGTAGTTCTAAGTTCTAGGGGACTTATGACCACAGCAGTTGAGTCCCATAGTGCTCAGAGCCATTTGAACCATTTGAACCATCTGGAACCGCGCGACCGCTACGGTCGCAGGTTCGAATGCTGCCTCGGGCATGGATGTGTATGATCTCCTTAGGTTAGTTAGGTTTAAGTAGTTCTATGTTCTAGAGGACTGATGATCTCAGATGTTAAGTCCCATAGTGCTCAGAGCCATTTGAACCTTTTTTTTTTGTGTGTGTGTGTTTGTGAACAGTAGCTTCAGAGACAAAAACGGAAGGGATTTCTGCATCGCATTGTGACCAGGGACGAAAAAGGGATTCATTACGATAACCCTAAACGCAAAAAATTATGGGGATATCCCGGCCATGCTTCCACGTCGACGGCCAAAGAAGATATTCACGGCTCCAAAATCATGCTCTGCATTTGGTGGGACCAGCTCGGCGCCGTGTACTATGAGGTGTTAAAACCAAGTGAAACAATCACACGTGCTCGTTATCGAACACAATTAATGCGTTTGAGCAGAGCATTAAAAGACAAACGGCTGCAATACAGCTAGAGGCACGATAAAATGATTTTGCTCGACAACGCTCGACCCACGTTGCAAAAGAGTTCTAAACGTACTTGGAAACGTTAAAATGGGAAGTCCTACCCCACCCGCCGTATTCTCCAGACATTGCTCCCTCTGACTATCACCTGCTTGGATCAATGGCGCATGGCCTGGCTGACCAACACTTCCGATCTCATGAAGAAGTAGCAAATTGGATCGATTCGTGGATCGCTTCAAAAGATCAACAATTTTTTCGACGCGGGACTCGTACACTGGCCGAAAAATGGGAGAAAGTGGTGGTCAGCGATGGAAAATGCTTCAAATGATAAATGTGTAACCAATTTGTTTGAGTAAAGCCTTAAATGTTTGGGGTAAAACGGCTTAAGCGAAGTTGTACAACTTTATTCCACGATTTTCTCAAAGATAATTTCGTATGTTAGCTTGTCTGTCATTAAGAAACAGAATACCATGTTCGTTCCTTTTTTTCTGGTACCAATTTTAAAATACGAAGCTTAGGCTGCTTTCACACAGTACGGTATTCCCTGTAAAACGAACTCTTCTGTGTTGTGTCTACTACGGCTCTGTATATGGGAAGTCTGACGGTGTTCACCAAGTTGTACACAATGCGCTCGTAATGCTACATCGCCCACATTACCGGTTTCGGGTAAAGAAGCGTGTTCCTCTGCATAATATATTGCTAAGATAGACCACGAACTTCACACTGTAACGTCTCGTGTATGTAGGCGAGCAAATCAGCCACCTAGAATTGGTAGACCACAGAGAATTATGTCGAATAATGTTTACTGAAGAATGGCATCTCAAGTAAACGGGAAGTGGTCCTACGACATTCAGATGAAATAGACAGAAAATACCCTTATCAAATGCAGTGAAGTTACGTTGAGAGCGGTACGAGAATGGTGCCAAAATGCCCAAACTAAGCAGTCATCAAAGATTCGCCGAAACTTAAGTCTGTTTCGTGGTCACAGTAGACGAAATATTCACCAACTGAAAACAGTTCAGAGTTCACGTTGATAAGTCACAAACTGACACGCGATACGAAGAACAGTAACTCGTACTCTGTTTATTCTCATTGTCGCAAATCAAGCGGCAAAAGTTAGAGGCCTATTCTGAACCATATTCACATTTCTTGAAACATACAGTCCCTTTAAAATTTTAAGTATGGTAGCGGCCATTTACAGTCCAGAAGCAGTCACCTATATGATTGAATTCGTTGCAAAGCCTAACGTTAGTGAGCGCAGGGCACAGGGCACGCAGTGGCCAGCCCGGCTAGTTGACCGTTTCCGGTCATTCAGGTGCAGAGACAGTGTGCGCGTCGTCGGAAACGGGTAAATCCCTAAGGTGAGAATTTGGACGGCCGATGCTGGACTTGCCTTTGTGCAGAAAATGCTCCAGGAAATGGCGAAGTTCAGACACTCTTAAAGATGGCCAAGATACACCTCTTTGAGATTCGACAATAACTCACATCAAACGTTAATGCAAATCTTAATACTGCGATCTCAGAAAAATAAGGCGCATCCAAAGACACAACACTATCTCAATATCTTTAAAATTGCAGAAGTTAATATATCTCACAACGAATAAATATTTTCACACTGACTCTCCGAATTAACAACATTTAATCAAATGGGTCAAATGGCTGTAAGCACTATGGGACTTAACATCTATGGTCATCAGTCCCCTAGAGCTTAGAACTACTTAAACCTAACTAACCTAAGGACATCACACAACACCCAGCCATCACGAGGCAGAGAAAATCCCTGACCCCGCCGGGAATCGAACCCGGGAACCCGGGCGTGGGAAGCGAGAACGCTAGAGATGCGGGCATTGTGACCTCTCTCCTCGCTTGCTCTCTATGAGCTACACAATCCAAATGTAAAAAAAAAAAGAGTGCGTCTTGGCGGGTAACTATTAATAACATCGGAGGCAACAGGAGAAACAGTCAGCTAACAGAGAAGTAGTAGGGAGTTTTTTACTTGTTGCTGGTAACACAGGACAGGTGCAGTCAATATGTCAGTTAACTTCAGATGAACATATGCAACCAGATGATGAAAACAGCATTGCTTCTGCTTCAAGAAGGCCGAGGTGCTTGACTTAAAAAAAAAAATAAAAAAAAAGGATAAATTTTGTAAAGTCTGTAAGTGGGGAGCGAGACGATAGAACGTGGACGTCCACAGAAATTTATCCATTGGACTGAAACAAGATTAAAATTTTAATTTTTGATACAAATATGTTGGTCAGCTTTGAGACGTGTCATGCAGCAGGGACGAAGCTAACGTAATTCTACAACTGACTTAAGGAGAGATTTAGAAAAATGACTGGAAGTCACTTCTAGAACTGAGCGATAATTCCGCACTGAATAATGAAGTCTGTACTACAAATTCCAGGAAGGGGGACAAGTGTACACTCTTGCACTTGAAGATGCCTGTAGCTACATAATGAAGTTTTAGTAGACACAGATATTGCCATGAGCAGACCTGTGGTACAGTGAGTGAATAGACGTTGACTTAATTAGTATGGTGACCAGAGACAGACTAGAAATGTTTCTAGTCTGCCCACTCTTGCACTCAGAAATGCCTGTAGCTACAGAATGAAGTTTTAGTGGACACAGATATTGCCATGAGCAGACCTGTGGTACAGTGAGTGTATACGAGGTGTGGCTAGAAAAAAACCGGACTAGTACTGGTGAAACAATGAAACGAATGCAATAAGGCTGAAAGTCGCGTGGCCTCTCACGTGACTCTCGCTCCGCCTACTGCTCGAGTTTCATCTGCCTCCTGCACTCAGTCTGCCCGTGGCGTCTGTTTTAAGTAGTTGACGTTTTGTCTGTGCGTCGGAAAATGTTGAGTGTACAGAAAGAACAGCGTTTTAACATCAAATTTTGTTTCAAACTAGGAAAATCTGCAAGTGAAACGTTTGTAATGTTACAACAAGTGTACGGCGATGATTGTTTATCGCGAACACAAGTGTTTGAGTGGTTTAAACGATTTAAAGATGGCCGCGAAGACACCAGTGATGACACTCGCACTGGCGGACCATTGTCAGCAAAAACTGATGCAAACATTGAAAAAATCGGTAAACTTGTTCGACAAGATCGCCGTTTAACAATCAGAGCAGTGTCTGAGTTAACAGGAGTTGACAAGGAAAGGGTTAGGCAGATTCTTCATGAAAGTTTCAACATGAACAAAGTGTGTTCAAAAATGGTTCCAAAGTGTCTCACAATTGAACAGAAGGAACGCCGAAGAATGATTTGTTCTGACATCCTGGAAAACATTGAAAGTGATCCCACCTTCTTACAAAATGTTATTACTTGCGATGAATCGTGGTTTTTTACTTACGATCCCGAAACTAAACGCCAATCGATGCATTGGAAAACTCCTGGTTCTCCACGACAAAAAAAAGCACGAATGTGAAAATCGAAATTCAAGGCAATGATGATTGTTTTTTTGACATCAAAGGGATTGTGCACATTGATTGAGGGACAAACAGTGAATCAGCATTACTACATTAGCGTCCTGGCTACCCTACGTGAGCGAGTACGGAGAAAACGGAACGAATTGTGGAGAAAAAAGTCATGGATCCTTCACCAAGACAATGCCCCAGCTCACAGTGCGTTGTCAGTGAAGACGTTTTTGGCAAAACACAACATTCCCATCTTAGATCATCCACCCTACTCACCTGATTTGGCCCCCTGTGACTTTTTTCTTTTCCCTAAAGTCAAGTCAGCTTTGAAAGGAACTAGATTTGAGACTGTTGAAGCAGTAAAAGAAAAAGCGACGGAAGTAATGTATGGACTTACCGAAAATGATCTGCAGCATTGCTATGAACAGTGGAAAATTCGTATGGAGCGGTGTAGAGACCGAGGAGGAGAGTACATTGAAGGAGATAACATGAAATTGTAAATAATTGTAAATAAATGTTTTTTCCAGCATCAGTCCGGTTTTTTTCTAGCCGCACCTCGTATACTGGAAATCTTGAATAAATAATAAATTCAGTAATCATTTTTTTAATACAGCAATCATAACGGTTTCAGGCTCCTCCATTCATTTGAATTCTGAAGTGTTCTAAATTGCTTTGACCAGCAAAATTCACATTCAATTCATTTAACTACACTACGAATTTAGCCTAACGTACAGCAAAAATTCCCACCAAAAAATTAATACGACTAAAATTATTAAAATTTCTCATAATGTAGTACTGTTATGGAGTATATTTTCTTAAGAGACATTGCGTTTTGTCCCCGTCCATGGAAGACAGTTTTAGGAGCATGACATTACACTATTAAATCTGAATACATTTGACTGTTTGTTGGCCGTTGTTGCACACTACCTCCACCGTCCCACCGTGGGAGACTGGTGAACTTCGTCCCCAGTATGGGAAGTTAGGTATCACTCAGCTTAAGGCGTTCCTCTTTCCGACTGTCAGTCTTGTCTTGTTTACTAGTGTCTGTTGCTTCCCTGTAAAGTCGTTTGTAGTGTCCGAATATGTCTCCTACGAAGTAGTTCGTAGCAAGTTGTATCTTACGATATGCTGACTCTAAAGCGACTTTCTGATACAGCTGATATATTCATTTCAGCTGTTCAACAGAACTGTCTTAACGCTCCTTTAATCGTGCCTCTACCACACTCTGCTTAGGACCTGTCTACATATGCCGGCAACCACTTAGTATTTCGAAAATTAATTTTCCCTGTTCCTGGGGACCGTATGCCAACATGTATCATACTAATGAGTTATTATACATGCGAATCTGATCCAAGAATTTGAATGTAGATTCAGCGAAACTTTAAATGACTGACAAAAGACATCTTAATAATTTTTATTACTTTCGACTAGTTTCGATTTTAATGCATGCTGATGATATCTTTTCCGATGATATTTCTCGGTCTGACGATGATTAAAACTCGTAAATATCCGAAAGTAACAAAAAAAAAGGTTCAAATGGCTCTGAGCACTATGGGACTCAACTGCTACGGTCATCAGTCTCCTAGAACTTAGAACTACTTAAACCTAACCAACCTAAGGACAGCACACAACACCCAGCCATCACGAGGCGGAGAAAATCCCTGACCCTGCCGGGAATCGAACCCGGGCACCCGGGCGTGGGAAGCGAGAACGCTACCGCATGACCACGAGATGCGGGCTCCGAAAGTAACAGAAATTAGCGGTTCTAAATATCTCTTCTCTAAAAAAGATTGGATGTTTCTGACGGCTGTATGCTATCTTGATCTCTTCATGGTGGACTTACAGAAGATCATATGTAGAGCTTTTGTTTATCGTCTAGCTCTGACTTTGCTAAAATCTATGATGAAGCTCTCTTCGCTTTCGTGGCAACTTTCTAACATGACTGTTAAACCACATCCCTCAAAACGTTGTTCAGCTGAGACTTTTCTAACGCTTTTCAATTTTACCTATTTGTACTCCACATTTTCGTCCTTAGAAACGAATATATTGTGGTGACAGTTCAGATACTTGGCATTTTGTAACCTGTCACTCTTGCCGTGTAAAAATATTATCCTACCTTTCTTAGCAATCGCTGTGGTTCAATTAGTAACCGATAAGTACAGGTCTGTTCTTTGTTACAGTTAGAAATTGAAAGAAATTATCCTCACTAGTTGGTTTTCTGCCCGCTCCAAGTAGCTCTCGGACAAGACGTTCAGAATAACAACCGAATCCCTGTCTCTCACGTCATTATTGATCACATAACCCCACCATTCTACAGTTGTTCTCCATCCGACTCTCCCTTCAGGCTGTGCTTTAAATAGAAATACGACTCACTTCAGTCAACAAGATCAGCGCTCCTTTCTAGAGCATCCAGCTGTGTATGACGAATAAATGGTTCAAATGGCTCTGAGCACTATGGGACTCAACTGCTGAGGTCATCAGTCCCCTAGAACTTAGAACTACTTAAACCTAACTAACCTAAGGACATCACACACATCCATGCCCGAGGCAGGATTCGAACCTGCGACCGCAGCAGTCGCACGGTTCCGGACTGCGCGCCTAGAACCGCGAGACCACCGCGGCCGGTGTATGACGAATAATGGATATACTGTAGTCTGTGTTTTACGTCTGGCAACTGTTAAATTGCCACTTCTTAACAATCACAGCATAGCATATGTGATAAATGGAAGATTTCCATACAGCGATTAGAACTATCATTTCGGTCTACAGGTAATTAGATCTCGGACGGCGCCTACATTTGACATTGTTACTCGTGGTATCCAAAGACTGCGACTACAGAAGACATCTAGCTCGTGTGTAAAAAATATGAACACACACAATTTCATTTGTCGGCTGTCCGTAAAAGGCCCTTCATGAACTCTACTTAGCATACATAAGAAAAAAGATATATCATAGTAGATGATATTTATGCACTTATGTCGTAAGTTCGATCCACGTCTGATGGGGTTCCATATTTAGGTTCTTAGAAATGTCACTATAAAATATTGGTGAAAACATAGTCCCGCAAAAAAAAAAAAAAATAATGGTCTTTCGAATTCGGACATTAGTTATGATGAAGTCGGTATACATACTGAAGTGGCCGTCGCTAAGCGACAATTCGCAAGGGTTAAGTACCTCTGACGAAGCCCGCAAATATTTCATGGATATGCACAGCTTCCCGATAACCCGAATTCGACAGTAATGGGTGTTCGCTGTCCCATTAGGGTGAAATGTCGCTTGATCGTGTGACACCGTAGACCCCATAACAGGTACTGGCGGGCGGCTTAGCACTAACGAATGGCTCGGCAGCCACTGGTGGCTTCTCTGAGAGACAATGATCCCCTGCAACTTCTCCTATTAAAGAAGGGCTTTTAAGATCGTTGTTCCGTCTACGACGATTTGGTGAGAGACGGAACACAAGCTCGGACGGAACACCAATGCGGAGGAGAGCATGGCATGCCCTTTTGAAGGAAACCATTCCGGCATACACTTTACACATCTCAGACACACAAAGATAAGCTAAATATGGGTGACTGGACGGTGATCTGACAAGTGTCTCTACCGAATGCGTGTGCAGCGCTGAGGCATTAGGCCGTCCCGGTGCCCGTTTGTCGTATAGTCCGTCACAGCGCTATCTGACTGGAGTGTTATAGAATAACAATAAATTTAGCAGCAAATGTATTTTGCCAACGACCATCCTTGTGAGCTAACCGGACAAAACAGTAGGGACCGCCTTAGCTTAACACGGCTTAATAATAGTGATAGTAAAAAGATACTGGTCCCTAGATACAGGTGCCAAGCGTCACGCCGTGCCAAATGGTTTCAAATCCGACATTACTTGTGGTTTCAGTGAATACAGGTCCATCACAACCAGCCTCTGAGCGAGCATTGTAAAGGGAACTGGTGTACATTTCGATTTGAGTTCTTCGTAAAAGGCCGTTGCCGACACCGGAGCATAAAGCTGCTCATCTTCAAAGGGGCGAACAAAACAGAAACTGCATAGTAGGCGATTAGAGGTATGTAATGTGACCACAGTCTTGCGTCTTTTCGATGATCCAATGATGCTTTTAGTCCACAGTGTGTGCAGCGTGCAGTGCCAGCCGGGGGTTGTTCTGTGATACTTTGAGGGTGGGTTGCGAACAGATTCTTGTTGACTTCAATAATACACACATCATAAAAGGTTTTGCATCGCCCCGGTTCCAGAACTCCTGAAGACAGACGTTGACTGTGGATATTGTATCACAGACACAGTCCCTTTGACTATTCAGAGATGTCACTAATCCCGCCCAAAGATGTAAACAACCATGCATGAGCAGCGCCAATTAGACGGAGCAGATCCGACAGCCGATCAGTTCCAGTCATTCCACCAGGAAGAAAGTACACGGCTCTTGTTGTTTGAAGTTCAACCATGCCTAGACGGTCAATACCACGCTTCCACCGCGCCCGCATTGTTACTTTGTGGCAGGAAGGGCTCTCAGCAAGGGAAGTGTCCAGGCGTCTCGGAGTGAACCAAAGTGATGTCGCTCGGATATCGAGGAGATACAGAGAGACAACAAGTGTCGATGACATGCCCCGCTCAGGCCACCCAAGGGCTAAACCTCCTTATGGATTGTGGCCCGGAGGAACCCTGACAGCAACGCCACCACTTGAATAATGCTTTTCGTGCAGCCACAGGACGTCGTGTTACGACACACACTGTGCGCAATAGGCTGCATCAGGCGCAACTTCATGCCCGACGTCCATGGTGAGGTCCATCTTTGCAACAACGACACCGTACAGCGTGGTACAGATGGGCCCAACAACATGCCGAATGGATCGCTCAGGATTGGCATCACGTTCTCTTCCCCGATGAGTGTCGCATGTGCCTTCAACCAGACACACGTCGGAGACGTGTTTGGCGGCAACCCGGTCAGGCTGAACGCCTTAGACACACTGTCCAGCGAGTGCAGGGGAGGTTTTCTACTGTTTTGGGGTGGCATTATGTTGGGCCGACGTACGCCGCTGGTGGTCATGGAAGGCGCCGTAACGGCTGTACGATACGTTAATGCTATCCTCCGGCCGATAGTGCAACCATATCGGCAGCATACTGGCGAGGCATTCATCTTCATGGACGACAATTCGCGTCTCCATCGTGCACACCTTGTGAATGACTTCCTTCAAGGAAACGACATTGCTCGACTAGAGTGACCAGCATGTTCTCCAGACATGAGCCCTTTCGAACATAGCTTGGATGGATTGAAAAGGGCTGTTTATGGACGACGTGACGCATCAACAACTCTGAGGGATCTACGCCGAATCGCCGTTGAGGGGTGGGACAATCTGGACCAACAGTGCCTTGATGAACTTGTGGATAGTATGCCACGACGAATACAGGCACGCATCAATGCAAGCGGACGTGCTACTTTGTATTAGACGTATCGGTGTGTACAGTAATGTTGATCACCGCCTCTGAAGGTCTCGCTGTATGGTGGTAGAACATACAATGTGTGGTTTTCATGAGCAATAAAAAGGGCGGAAATGATGTTTATGTTGGTCTCTATTTCAATTTTTTGTACAGGTTCCGGAACTCTCGAAACCTAGGTGATGCAAAACTTTTTTTGATGTGTGTAAGTTCATTTTATCATTCTCGGTGACTAACTGTTGCTCTTTCTTCTACACCTTCACCGACTTCACAGTCTAGAACGCGTATGTTCGAGCTTCAACTGGATTTGGTAGGTACGAAGAAACTGTCACCATATTACGCCGTTACCAAGCCTAGAGGCGAAGTGTCCTCAAGGTGCCTAATTTTTTGTGCCGTGCTTTTATATTGTTTTTATACTTACCTGCCCTCACCAAATACTACTAGAGCCCTCTTCACAAGGGACATGTTTCTAATCGCAAAACACGTCGTGGTTGCTGCACGTTCTGAAACGACCTGCCACATTTCATGAAATGCGTTCTTTACCGTGATTTGCGACCTGAGCGCTTTCCAGTGGCAGTTTTCAGCTGCATGTGATGTACACTACTGCCTTGCAGTTCCCTAGGGTATTCACAAAATCGAATAAACTCTGCTTTGGATGGAGAACGCTACTGTTGATAATAAATAACATGGAATATTCCACTTCATTCTTCTAATAAATTGATAAGGAACTTCCAGAATCTTTTAGAAAACAAAACAAAAAAGATAAAAAAGGAAAATAATTCACACGTGAGCAGGCACGAACCTGCTCCATGTCGTCCTAGCTCACGACTGTCAATTGCACTAGGGTTGCAACATGACATCACTGTCTACGTTGCAGGACACAGTACTCTTACAAATGTCCAAAGACAATAAGTACAGATGTAATTTCGTGATACTTAACTCTCACGTTATACCAAAAACGACGTAATTTTGTTTAATGATGAATCCGCTGCAGTACTGAAACGGCCTGCTTTCATGGCATACAAGTTATAATACCGGTATGCAATTTCCCGCCGCAATATTGTACCGAATCAAAGAAAAAACAACCCGTTTTCGAAATATCCTTAATGTGCTGGTGCTTTGAGACACCTTATGTTCATTGCATGTACGTTGTAATACAAAAGCAACCAATTACGGAGTTCAACTTTATATGCCTGTAGCCAGTGTGGCGTCTTCTAAGTTTTCTGCTTTTGACGTAAAGCTGATGTTGCATTTCACTAACCTCGTTCCTCTCCACGATGCAAAAATCTGAGTGCAGATTCTTCCTTTCACCCTGCACAATGCAGTGGAATGTGAAATTCCACGCTGTGACCTCAAAAAACTCGACCAGTTCCTCTTCTACCGACACATTAACGTCTCGTACGCCTTGACTGGTGCATTTGACGAAGACAATTAGCCTTCATCATAGATCATCGAGTATCATTTAACGTCGGCCTTCATGTAACGTAGACGAGAATTTCGGCAGTGAAGGTATCAAAAGAGTAGATGATGGGTCTTTTGTGTTTTCCCTTAAGCTTCTCTTGATGACATTTCTTTTGCTCTCGCTTATAGCTTTCATTACACACTTTTCTTCAATAAAAATGATATACTGTAGCGCTTTAACGCGAAATTATCTCGGTAATAAGTGTAGCCACATTGTGGCGTTAGATTCTACACTCGGATATCCAGATACACCATGGGAACAAAAGTATCCGGACACCCCCAAAAACATACTTTTTTATATTAGGTGTATTTTGCTGCCACCTACTGCCAGGTACACCACATCAGCGACCTGAGTAGTCATTGGACATCGTGAGACAGCAGAATGGAGCGCTCCGCGGAAATCACGGACTTCCAACGTGGTGAGGTGATTGGGTATCACTTGTGTCATACGTCTGTACGCGAGGTTTCCGCACTCCTAATCATCCCTAAGTCCACTGTTTACGGCGTGATAGTGAAGTGGAAACGTGAAGCGACACGTACAGGACAAAGAATACAGGCCGATCTCGTCTGTTGACTGACAGAGACCGACGACAGTTGAAGAGAGTCGTAACGTGTAATAGGCAGACATCTACCCAGACCATCACACAGGAATTCTAAATTGCATAAGGATCACTGCAAGTACTATGACAGTTGGGCGAGAGGTGAGAAAATTTGGATTTCATGATTGAGCAGCAGCTCAAAAGGCACACATCACGCCGGTAAATGCCAAACGGCGCCTCGCTTAATATAAGGAGTGTAAACATTGGACGATTGAACAGTGGAATAACGTTGTGTGGAGTGACGAATCACGGTACACAATGTGGCGATCCGATGGCACGGTGTGGGTATGGCGAATGAACGATGAACGTCATCTGCCAGCATGTGTAGTGCCAACAGTAAAATTCGAAGGCGGTGGTGTTATGGTGCGGTCATGGTTTTCGTGGAGGGGGCTTGCACATCTTGTTGTTTTGCATGGCACTATCACAGCACAGGCCTACATTGATGTTTTAAGCACTTTCGTGCTTGCCAGTGTTGAAGAGCAGTTCGGGTATGGCAATTGCATCATCCAACACGATCGAGCAACTATTCATAATGGACGGCCTGTGTCGGAGTGGTTACACGAAAATAACGCTCCTGTAATGAACTGGCCTGCACAGAGTCCTGACCTGAATCCTATAGAACACCTTTGGGATGTTTTGGAAGGCCGACTTCGTGCCAGGCGTCACCGACCGACATCGATACCTCTCCTCAGTGCAGCACTCCGTGAAGAATAGGCTGCCATTTCCCAAAAAACCTCGCACTACCTGATTGAACGTATGCCTGCGAGAGTGGAAGCTGTTATCGAGATTAAGGGTGGGGCAACTCTGTATTGGATTCGGCATTACGGATGGAGGGCACCACGAAATTGTAAGTCATTTTCAGCCAGGTATGCGGATAATTGTGATCACATAGTGTAGCCAGTACGCGATTCTGAGGCATCGTCAATTTCGGCTGGAAGTCACTACTTACTGAGGCTCTCCCAGAGGAATGATACACCTGGTGAGGGTGTGTCAGCCCTTTTACTGAGAGGTATTCTTTCGTACTACTTGAGTATTTGCAGCTAAATTTTACAAAAGAGAACTCAAAATCCTGAGAATGTGCTAGCGACGGTTATTGTGGGGTACCTCAGTAGGCGTTGTCCCTGTTACTAAGTCGCTTATCTTTTGTCGTGTTGGAATAAATGCTTAGTATTTGGAAGGGAATTGGAGGGGAAATGATGGCGTACACGTCCTGATTGCCAGACTGTATGCTAACACGCTCCATCGTCGTGTGAGATGAGGATTTGTGGTATTCGGCCGGAAGGCCATGTTGTCTTCTTCAGCGAAATTGCTGCTATTTGGGAAAATACTGTATTCCAAAACCCGGGGCCATTCAGTACAACTAAGCACTGCAGGAGCACTCTTTGCACATTTGACACGCCGCTGAGAAAATAAAACAGAAGCGTTGACGAGTATTCATAACAGCTAATGATGGGTCTTGTAGAAATTTATGTTTTTTTTTTCCTCCAGGAGAAGAAAAGTAGATTAGTGTCTGAAATAATAATATAATTGTTGCACTATCCCTAAACTGGGATAGGGAGTAAAATAACTGATGATGGTCGAAGTAGAGAGGATATAAAATGTAGACTGGCAATGGCAAGGAAATCGTTTCTGAAGAAGAGACATTTGTTAACATCGAGTATAGATTTAAGTGTCAGGAAGTCGTTTCTGAAAGTATTTGTATGGAGTGTAGCCATGTATGAAAGTGAAACGTGGACGATAATTAGTTCAGACAAGAAGACAATAGAAGCTATCGAAATGTGGTGCTATAGAAAAATGTTGAAGATTAGGTGGGTAGATCGCATAACTAATGAGGAGGTATTGAATAGGACTTGAAGAAGGCATCGGTTGGTAGGGCATGTTATGAGGCATCAAGGGATCACAAATTTAGTACTGGAGGGCAGCGTGGAGGGTAAAAATCGTAGAGGGAGACCAAGAGATGCATACACCAAGCAGATTCAGAAGGATGTAGGTTGCAGTAGGTACTGGGAGATGAAGAAGCTTGCACAGGATAGAGTAGGATGGAGAGCTGCATCAAACCAGTCTCAGGACTGGAGACCACAACAACAACAACATCCCTAAACTTCGTGACCTCTGTAAAATCAAACACGCTAACGTCATAAGGCGATATGCAAAAAATATATAGAAACCATGCAACTTAAGGCCATCAGAAGACTACAACTAACTAGCCCAGCTCATTGCATCTCTCCGCTGTTTTCCATACCAGGAAGCCTTGTCTGCTTCATAGTTTCCCAAGCAAAGGGTGGTCAGATTTCTGTGATACTAAAACTTTTGTCAAATACAAGGGCCTTGCCGCAATGGAAACGCCGGTTTCCGTCAGATTAATTAATCGCCGTCGCGCTTGCCTACCATCTGGTTGGGCTACCGTCCGGGTAAGTTGGCACTCAGCCCCTTTGAGGTCAATGGCGGAGCCACTTGACCGGTGACGTAGACTGACACACGGCCGGGAGAGCGATGTTCTCCCCACATGCCCCTCCATATCCGCATCCAGTGATGTAACACAGCGTTCGGTACCGCTGGGCGTTCCAAAGCATGTTCGGACGGGGTTCAAGTTCTTAAAACTTTTACCACTCCCTCGTTTGTGATTGCTCTCCTCTCCAACTGAACACTTTACCAGCTTATATAATTCCTCCCGCTCCTCTAAAATACTGGACACTAACATGTATTCCATAACTCCAACGAGTATTTTGCTATAAAATCAAGTTCTGTGGATAAAATTACTTATTGCGGGCGTTATGTTAATGATATATTGCTCCTGGTAGTTCGTTACATAGATGATGTTTACAATAAATACACTTGATACATTGCATTAACAGGATAGAAACATAAACTTCACGGTGGAGTATGAAAGTAATGGCAGCATCAATTTCTAGGCCTTAACATCATTAAAGAAAACAATTCATACGCCTTCAAAAGTTTACAGAAAGATAACAGCAACAGATACCATCATACACAGCTCAGCTTGCCACCCCACAACACACACGCTTGCTATAAGTAGAGCATTAATTAACAGAACCAGGAGTATACCAATGGATAAATATGCAAAGCTTGATGAACTCATTAGAATCAAAGAAACAGCTACAGCAAATGCCTGGGATGACACACTATTTGACAGCTTCACACAAAAAAGAGAAAAATATGCATATTAAACCATCTTCCACTCAGAAAATGAAAAAGAAACACTGCTTGCATTCCTGTCACAGGCAAACTCTCCTTCAAAATAGCAAGCATTTTCAGGACACACAAGGTCAGTGTTGGTTTCACGACACGTAACAGATTTCAGCGCACACTGAGGCACAGTATTAACATACACACAGATAAACACTCACAATCCGTGGTCTATAAAATAGTATGTAATACTTATGAAGTCCACTACGTAGGTCAAACCGAGCGAGACTTCGAAAGAAGATACAAAGAACATACAAATTCCTACCAGGCTTACAACTATAATATATTTGCAATATTCGCCCACATAAGAAAAACAGCTCGCCTTTTCCATGATACAGAGAATAATCTTCATGTAATACGTGATGTGGACAAGGGGCAAAAAATGGACTTAAATGAAGCATAGGAAATATTCATACATGGTACAGTACGTGGAAACGTACTAACTGATAAACTTGAAAGTAATAATACTATCTTCTTTAAAAACTTATCCAATGTTGAATGGCCATTTTACTAAAAAAAAAGTCTTTACTAACTACTCACCTAATATGTGTCATGACTCAAATACATCTAGATATACATGCGTAGTACTGTTTTAACAATTGAAACTAGTTTACCTTTCCTTTTAAGTCTCTTTGGATTGGTTGAATACATGATTGTGGAAGTATTAAGGTGTCGTGTACTTGTTACTGTGCTCTGTGTGCCAGAAAACAAAATTACCAACAAAAAAGTAAGTAAATGCACTAACAAAATGAGCTAATCACTGAATATGCAAATTCTAATATACACTCCTGGAAATTGAAATAAGAACACCGTGAATTCATTGTCCCAGGAAGGGGAAACTTTATTGACACATTCCTGGGGTCAGATACATCACATGATCACACTGACAGAACCACAGGCACATAGACACAGGCAACAGAGCATGCACAATGTCGGCACTAGTACAGTGTATATCCACCTTTCGCAGCAATGCAGCCTCCTATTCTCCCATGGAGACGATCGTAGAGATGCTGGATGTAGTCCTGTGGAACGGCTTGCCATGCCATTTCCACCTGGCGCCTCAGTTGGACCAGCGTTCGTGCTGGACGTGCAGACCGCGTGAGACGACGCTTCATCCAGTCCCAAACATGCTCAATGGGGGACAGATCCGGAGATCTTGCTGGCCAGGGTAGTTGACTTACACCTTCTAGAGCACGTTGGGTGGCACGGGATACATGCGGACGTGCATTGTCCTGTTGGAACAGCAAGTTCCCTTGCCGGTCTAGGAATGGGTTCGATGACGGTTTGGATGTACCGTGCACTATTCAGTGTCCCCTCGACGATCACCAGTGGTGTACGGCCAGTGTAGGAGATCGCTCCCCACACCATGATGCCGGGTGTTGGCCCTGTGTGCCTCGGTCGTATGCAGTCCTGATTGTGGCGCTCACCTGCACGGCGCCAAACACGCATACGACCATCATTGGCACCAAGGCAGAAGCGACTCTCATCGCTGAAGACGACACGTCTCCATTCGTCCCTCCATTCACGCCTGTCGCGACACCACTGGAGGCGGGCTGCACGATGTTGGGGCGTGAGCAGAAGACGGCCTAACGGTGTGCGGGACCGTAGCCCAGCTTCATGGAGACGGTTGCGAATGGTCCTCGCCGATACCCCAGGAGCAACAGTGTCCCTAATTTGCTGGGAAGTGGCGGTGCGGTCCCCTACGGCACTGCGTAGGATCCTACGGTCTTGGCGTGCATCCGTGCGTCGCTGCGGTCTGGTCCCAGGTCGACGGGCACGTGCACCTTCCGCCGACCACTGGCGACAACATCGATGTACTGTGGAGACCTCACGCCCCACGTGTTGAGCAATTCGGCGGTACGTCCACCCGGCCTCCCGCATGCCCACTATACGCCCTCGCTCAAAGTCCGTCAACTGCACATACGGTTCACGTCCACGCTGTCGCGGCATGCTACCAGTGTTAAAGACTGCGATGGAGCTCCGTATGCCACGGCAAACTGGCTGACACTGACGGCGGCGGTGCACAAATGCTGCGCAGCTAGCGCCATTCGACGGCCAACACCGCGGTTCCTGGTGTGTCCGCTGTGCCGTGCGTGTGATCATTGCTTGTACAGCCCTCTCGCAGTGTCCGGAGCAAGTATGGTGGGTCTGACACACCGGTGTCAATGTGTTCTTTTTTCCATTTCCAGGAGTGTATTTATCTTCCTGAACAGGCGTCGTTATCGACACATAACCTCACTTTCACAGACAGCAAAGGAAACTAACCTCACTTCATTTTAATTAAAATACAGAATTAACTGTAGACACACCTGAAGAAGGTAGCACGCTGTCGTAATGCGTCCTGCTAATATAGTATAGGCAACAAGCGACTGTTGCAGTATATATTATTTCATAGAAATCTTACAATAGAGTTGCAGCCCTCAAACAACAATCATATAACACGGGTAAATTTAAGTTTGTGATTTTTCCCCCTCCTACTTATAATTTTGTCATTACTTCACGCATATCGATGGAGGTGGCGCCGTGGTAAGCAGACTGGACTCGCATTCGGGACGATGACGGACGAAACGTGCTCCCGGCCATCTTCATTTAGGTTTCTCGTGATTTCCATAAATCGCTCAGGCAAATACTGGGAGGGTTCTTTCGAAAGTGCACGGCCGACTTCCTTCCCCATCCTTCCTTCATCCGATGGAAGCGATGACCTTGTTGCTTGGTCCCCTCCGCCAAATCAACCAACCAATCAACTTCGTGTAGAATATACATGTTTCACTGGACTCGGTGCGAAATAGTTTTGGGTAATTATTCTATGAGGAAAGGGGGTGAGACCTTCAAAGAGAAGAGAATGAAGAGAATACAGCGTTAATACGATTCAGTTATTGAAAAGTTAGGATATAATAACACTTCCCATAAACAACATCTCATGTTCTTATCTCTTATTTATTTCAAGTTTCTGCTACCAGTCACTTGAAACAAATAATTATCTCATACAGTAACAGTTCACAAACATAGCCATTATGGCGGAAAATAATTCTTATCTCTTGCTTTAGAATACTGCATTGTTTGCATCGTCTCCTTGTCATCTTTACTGTAAGATTCTTTTTCACCACTTGTAGTCGCACGTCGTCTGGAACACGACCAAATGTTTGTGATGAGAACTTGCCACGCCCTCGTCCAACTGACGGCTGCCTCACCAGCGAAACACAAGAAGACACTTGGTCTCGTTGTGCTCTGCTTTTACAGTTCTACGCGATGGGTGCTGCTCCTGGACTTGACATCTGAGACGATAGTACAGCACGCCTACAAAATGAGCTTGTTTCAGCACAAGTTCTCGCCAGGAGAACGTAAAGTAGTTCTTATAAACACACACAACTTAGAAACATAATGAGATCGTTTCAGAAACAAAGTAATAGCAGGAAAGTCAATGTCTGTACTCAAGATGATTACAAGTCATCTCACCATTCAAGGAACCGAAATTAATGCTTACAAATTCATATACGAATAAAATAGCCTAGTGTTTGTACGAAACGACTTGGAGCACCTTACCTGTAACAAAAACGTCGAAGTAAATTAGCGGAAACAGCATGTACGTACATGAAGTGATCTATAAACCACCGTTGCATAAACGAAAACCACCGCTTTCGGCGTTACGCCATAGACATCTTGATTTTCTATGTTGCGTAAGTGTTACAAAGGATGCTGGTACATAGAAATGGAACATTCCTGTCCCTCATGTGATTAGGAAACAAATATTTTGGTGGGACATATGTAAAACTGGTTACACACCAATATTTTAAATCTGCTCTTATACTTTTTAAATGATTCGGCTGAAGAAAAGATGAAAACACTACTACAGACAGCCCTGCTCTCTTTCGGAAATAGAGCGAGACGCCATGGAATAATAATAACGACTAAATGGTGTGGGGCGACGAGTATGTTACTTCACTGGTTTAAAGTTTTGATGCCGTCTTTAATTACGTGAGCCTGGCAACTAATTTGGTGGTCAGCCAGAAAGCGAAGGGAAACATGCTGACCTTAGTTTCCAGTCTGCATGGCCACATTCCGGTCCAGCCCACCGAAAGAAAAGTGTATATTTCCCATTTCTTTGCGGGATCAGGACTATGACTCCAGTAAAAGCTTAAAGTTCCAATCAAGATTTAATTTAATTAAAGTTTCTCACAAACAACACTTAAAATTGCGTTATGTTCAATTGAAAACAAGTCTTTCTAATCTAACAGCACCTTTAGCAGTTCAGAGGCGACCTCTACGGTAACTTCCTACCGGATTGTTTTTCGCCCTGACTAACATCACTCAATTCAAAGTTCGCAATAAATGTTCAAAAATTAATGCTCCCCGTAGAAGTGGAAATAAATTCACCACTTGCCACGCGGAATTGAATTTCACACGGACGGCACACTAACAGTTATTTTACTGAATTCTGAACGATCCAGGACGGTGTACAGTCCTCACGAGTTCCTATTCGTTTTCACTGCCAAATACGCGCTTGTCACAGCTTGCTCTGACGTCTTCCGAAGCAGAGCGCGACCAGACGTTTAACTGGCGTGGACCTCACAGTGTCTGAGAGCGAAGTGAACCTTTCTAGTACTTCAGGGGCTGTATTTATAAGGTGCCGGTGCGGGCTGCCGAGAAAACATCTGTTGTCTCTATCTATTTGCGTACGGCGGCAGTCTACAAATGACCGCTGTCTCGGGCACATAATAATACAGTTACCAATTACTTCAGAAACCTCTTAATTTTTCTGGTATGCAGATAAGCAGTTTGAAAGCACGTAGAAAGTTTCAGCTCGCTAGAATGAAAACTTTGCTTAATAGAATTTATTTAGTGGAACTAACGGTAGATTGCTACCTCTGAACCATACCTTTGCTAAGACTTATATCAGTTGCTATTTATGTTACAAGTCTTAAACTTGGTGTAGCTCTGTTATTTGGTATATTTGATCATCTGGTTGAACCAAAATCCTCTATCATTAAAATTTCAAGTACTTAATCTACAACACTTAGGTACATTTTAGTTACAAAATTAGTTTTTATTTAATTACTCAGAAACTATAAGAGGTAGATTAACGTGGACTCTCTGTTATTATTTTTGGGGTGTGCTGAAGCATAAAACAAATTTTAAAGTTTCAAAGTCCATTATTTAGCGCCTCTGATTTTTCCGAAAAACGTGGATTCTGGCGTTAATTTTTGTTTTAAGGTTTTGGAAACCAGCATCACTTATTTATAACTTCTAACTGCACCTTCTGACCAAATTCTGGCTTCCTAGCGTCATTATTTAGCGCCTCTCATTTTTCTCTTAAAACGGCATTTTTCCGTAAACTATTAAGTTTAGAACATCAAGACTTGGTATTTGGAACATTATTACACAAAACTATAATGTAACAAAGTTTTAAACATAAATTTTATTTTTAACTTCATACTAGATTGTGGTGCAATACTTGTGCGCTATATGCAGACGCGTTAAGGTGACGTGGCGCCACTAGCAGTGAACTGGGATAAGTCCCGGAGCACTAGCTCGCCTCTGTATCTCACACATGATACAGCGCTCGGTTTGCTTCAATGGCAACATTATGTTACATAATTATTTAACAAATTATTTGACTTGGACCTAAGTTTTGTGAAGGGGTCTTTGTGCTATAAAACAGCGTCCTTTCTCAAGCTGTCTAAGTTGGGATAAATTTTTCTTTCAACTCCATCTTCGTCAGGTATACTGACTAGTTTCACTACTGTATGTGTCTGTATAAGTCTTGTGTGCCGAAAATATCGATAGAAAAATATTCTGTACTTCGACACTGTTTCTTTTAGAGACAGGGGGGCGGTGTTGAGCGACCGTCCGCTGGCTACGATCGATCGCCTGTCCTGATGCGACTGCGCGACTGACGTATGACAGTGTCGGCTGGAAGGGACGACGATGGCTCGTTCTGGATTTATAGACCCTTAGCGCCGGATAAATGACACATGCTCCATCACGGCCGACGACACAGCGCAGCTGACATTTGCTGGAGATGTAACAGCTGCAGTTCTTGATATCTTTCGATAAAATGAGAATCGTGTCTTGCAAAAGCTAATTCTTTAGATATTACGCAAGTGAAATAATCAGAAAACAAAATAAAGGTTGAAATACTCTAGATAAAATGGGATACAACATTGAAAGTAAGCTAACAAAGGCACTTGTTAATGAGGGAGAATGTTATTTAGAAATGTTTTTTTGTGAGCTGTAACTGAAAAGTAGGACGGAGGTCAGTATTTCTTGGCAATAAACTTATTAGCTACGTAACTCACATAAAATAATAATTCAATTTCATTTGGTAAAGAATGATAAATGACCCCTAATCCATTTTCATTAGTTAAATTATGGTTGCAATAGCGCTCTACAAGAAATCATATTGGAGATGGTATACTGTCAGTGTTTACCAAACTAATAATCCGGAGTCATTCTTGTAGACAAGTAATTCAAAAGACAGAGCTAGTTTTCAGATATGTTTTCAAGTGACAAAGTTATTGTTCAAAAGCTTTCAACAATTACTTCGTTTAAAGATGACGAATAGCTAACTTGTCGAAACGTTGCTTCAGCACGACACTATTACTCTCCCGATAGCCCATGCTTTGATCATCCCGTCGAGATATTTGCCTCTTCCGCATAAACGAATCACTGTCAGAGCGAAACGTCTCGACAGTTACTAGAGAGAAAAACCGAACACCGAATTCTGAACATGTATGTATCTAGATCAGTAATGAAGCCAAAGGCTGTACACGTTCCTGAACAAGAATGATTTGTAGCGGTATCTGTACATTATTCATACAATTCCGGCTGCAGATGACGAAGATTGACTCATTGAAACATAGTCATGCGCTGAAGGTCCATGCGCATTTGGAATACGTGATTCTTGTATGCAATAGAACATAATTTGTCACAGACGTATATTGAAAATCAGTACACTAATACAGTAGTAAGCGGTTTTCAAAATTTTGGAGAAGTAAAATGTGGAAATAGCAGAAGAAGGGCCGCAGTATGGTAGCACATGCGTTTAGATGTCAGAGAGTAATTCCCGCGATTGCTACAGAGATGTTTAATTGCAAAGGAAGAGAAAAATTAAAATACATCCAATCAAAAGTGTACGACGTTGTGTATTCCTGCTATTGTGACAAGAAAAGCATACACTAAGTGGGTCACCGATGTTTCTCATCTTTCGCACCAATGCAATACATAGAAGCAAAGCGCGCTGCTCCGATACGAAGCACTTCTCACGCGTTTTCGAAAAATCTAGGTGCAAAGTTTTACGAGACAGTTGCATACCAATGCGAGTGCCGTGGCTGTCGAGCAAGCACAGTTATCCCAGTTGCCTAGGGCAATTTTTTTTTATATATATTAACGTTCGCACAAGCATGGTGACCAACTCAAAAGGTCAACTGTCACCTCCGCATTGTTAGTATTTAGAATCGAGGAGATCGCAGGAGCGAAGAACTGCGATGTTATACGTACGTCTGGGTAGGGTTACCCATTAATACGGGCGCATCTGGGTGATAGAAGTGGTCGAAAAAGCTCGACAGAGTCAAGCTTGAAAGAAGAGCCTAGGGCAATATATCAGACGTCTGCCCGTGCTGCGTCTAGTCACGTCATTTTAGGTTTTTTTCCCTAATCTTTCACCAAACTCTTCTATCGCATAGTTAATCATGTTCCTACAGAAAGGGACAATGATAATAGTAACATTCGTGACCAGATAAAAAGTATTATAATAAGTGTGGCACAGGAAACGATGGGCGTGAAAAAAGGCAGAATGTTGTGTAGGCGTATATATCTAATAAGATTAGACACGTTTACTGACAACAGAATTCAATAAACCAGAACGCATGAATAAAACACAAGGAAAATGACCAGCGCCCGTCCAAAAACATGCTTTAACTTAATATCTCGTACAACATGTCAAACGGTGAAATTCATAACCTTCCAGATAATTTTAGTTTTCCAGTAACAAGGAAGGCACAAAGTAATAGACAACCATACATCTAATAATTACACAACTAGATGGAATGGTAAGAAAAATAACACAGCAGGGATGTAGTTCAACAAACAATATACGAAATTAAATTAACTAGAGCAGACACATCACGCCTCAAAACTAATAAAATAGAACTAATGAACAAGAGAAATAACAAACAGCAATGCTGGCCAAAGGAAAAAACAGTGCTGCAGTCAAAATCCTCCAAGAACTCAGAAAAGTAAGTTTTCTTGATTTGGCTGTCCCTGTAACAAAGAGAGTTTTGCATGTGTTAAAGTATATTATTACGACTTGGTGTTATATCATTTGCGGAAAGGAGAAGCGCTACTGATCAGTTAACACACATCATTTCATTCGTCAACACGCGAAATCTGAGCTGGGATTTCCAAAAGGACTTTAAACATCACTCTTCCGGCCAAAGCCACACTCTATCCAAAAGTGTACTCATTGTCGTAACTACAGTACAGTCTCGTTCGTTGGAATAAGCTCAGATTCTAACTTCTCCAAAGTATGATTCTTTTAGAATCATACGGATGCACAAACATTTTTTTTTTACATTCCACTGCGATCCCCACCAGGCGGAGATGTGATGAGGCTTTACTCGTATTTGATTCATTCCGTGTTGAGGAAAGTTCTATCTTCTGTTTGGTCAATTGAAAAGTTGATCATGTTTCCCTATTATCAGCACAGCGTGTAGTCAAACCAGTTACGAGTAGTTTTCGCAATACTTTCAAATCTTCTCTTATTGTTGTACACTCTCTTCAAACCAAGATCTGAAGAGGGTTCAGTTTATTATAGGTTTCTCTCTCTCTCTCTCTCTCTCTCTCTCTCTCTCTCTCTCTCACTCACACACTCAAGCACGCACGCACGCACACACACACACACACACACACAGGTGACGTCTACTACCATTTGGGAACAGTTTCTCGGCATTTATTTCATGATAGTGTGTAGTGCCACTAAAACTTACTTCCATGAGTTCAGTTCAATTACAAAGTGCAAATGAGCCATACTTTCTCACCCGGTAATTGCTCATTTTAACTTCGTAGTTTCCAGTACACCACTCTGCGCAGCTCTTAGGCTCTGTGCAAAGCACGAAGTAAATGAAACAGCCAACGTTTCCCTAAAGTAGACGTTCTGAGCCAAATAGGGTGCATATCGATTTTCCTAAAGCACTCGAATTTGTACTCGTATAATTCGATATGATGAAAATAATACTGCGCATTTTAAATAAGAAATACCTTGAGGCAACATACAAACAATACGACAGTGAATCATTGACAGTTAGAGAACGAAAGGAAGAAAGCCGTGAAATTCGTTTTTCAATATCTATTGTTGTTCCAGAGATACTTACATTGAAACGTTTAAGTGGGCAATCTTGTATATTACAGTAGGTTGCTGAAAACAAAATTCACTTATAAGAAATGATTTTCCTTCAGAATCGCCGAAGAAAAAAAAAGAGCAAAACAGTACCTAGAAGGAGGGACAAGACGTTACCTATGTGTTAATTTACATGCGATAAGAAATAGGAAAAGATTGCAAAATTTGTTAGGAAAGCAGAAATTAGGATACATATAAAAAATTATTCAGGACGTTTGATGGCGAAGGCAAGAAACGGAATGACCAAGTATGCTCATTTGAAGGAAAATCAGATGCAAGGCTTGTTCGTTGGAAGGATATTGCTAAAATGCAATCAGTCTATAACACCCCCCTGCTTCCCGGGATGTACGAAATTACAAGTTAACAATGACCGTGAATTATGAATTTTGGCCCGTGTCGAGATAAGGCATCCGAATCCGAAGTAAATAATGATTATTCCGCGGGAAACAGGAGACGTTATAACTTGATCGTTATTGAATGAGTAATTTCATTCAATAACGATCGGTAAATGAAATAATGGAAATAATTTGGAAATAACTTTTGCCAGTGGAAATTTTGCCGAAAGAAATGATTAAGTTGTAAAATCAATTCAAAAAATCGGTCGCCAGCTCAACTGATGAGCGACAGTACTGTTAAATACGTGAATAATTGTGTCAAAAATAAAGTTTACCTGTTTGTAGCGCAGCAGGTGGAACGGGAACTTTTACGTAAGTGGTGTGTCAGGCTCAGTAGTCATATAAAATAATGTCGTAACAATCTAATTACATTTAAACATTGATGGTTAACTTTCAATAAGTATTTTGATAATTATTTTGTTCATAATTTGTCAGCTAAGTGTAATGCTGACAACACAGATAATTATCTATCGAGATTTTGAATAATGGACTGTCGTTCTCTCTTTAAAATTACGTACTTTGCACAGTTTAACCTACTGATAATGAAATATGTTGCCAATAATTGATTAACTATGTTTTGAATGATAATAATTCATTAATTGGGTGATTGTCAGGTGGAATAAGCTTTATAGTTTCATGAAATATCCTTGAACTAACTTCAGCTGAATATGCATTGAAATAAATCTTATCAATCAAATTTATTACTTCAGTTTATTATTAAGTTACTGCGGTTGGCGTAAGCTTATTAAGTGCAACAACTAACTACGACAAGCAATCGTTCAAAACAGTCTGAAATATACTATTCACCGTCCATGCAAATAATTTGATAATTAACATATTTTCTCTTGATAATGGCATGACACACTCGGTTCAATAAGGTAAGGATCGGAAGGAACGAGGTAAGGATCGGAAGGAACGTACTTGGTGTTATTGTCGGGTGGAATGTAGCTGCAACACTTCGATTATAAAGTGCTTGTTATTAATTGTTCAACTTCAGAGAAAAGCACAGTCACTGGCAAGCCTTCTACAGTTTTATCCTACGAAAATTGCGTAGATCTTACTTCCCTCGTTGTCGGTGGATCGACGGAAGTCCGAGGCAGCGACACAATGTGGCAGCGGGCTTTTACTGTTGCGACTTGGGCCCACAGTGCGCTTCACATTTAAGCCCTCGTTTCTTCAGTACTATGCCCATTAATCCATAATAACCTGCCCGGCCGCCCAGTGGCACGATAAAACAATCTCTCTGACTTCAACGTTAACTAAAATATGCCCTGACTTGCCAGTGTTAAATACTACAGAATTTAAACATAGTACTTACAATACATATTTACACTAGACAATACATCGTATACAAACAGTTTCATGTGTTAACTAAACGAAAAAATTCATACCAAGGACTGCGTTGTAGCGTCACAAGTCTACCCACAAGAGGCAACACACAAAAACTTGTGCAATCCACCCTAGAATAGTGTTCGAGTGAGTGGGACCCATACAAAATAGAACTAACATGGAATACTTGAGTGTATGCAAAGATTGACAGAACGAACAGTCACATATTTGCTTGGCTGAAGGGGAAGCGTTTGCGGAAATGCTGAAAACTCTAAACTGACAGACACGTGAAGACATACGCCGACCACCTCGCAAAAGGCTACCTCCGAAGTTTCAAAAACGAGAGTCAGCTGAGTAATCCACACATGTTATAAAAATGGATGTGTGTGTGTGTGTGTGTGTGTGTGTGTGTGTGTGTGTGTGTGTGTGTTTCATATCTCCTCCTAAACCACTGGACTGATTTCAAGAAAATTTGGTACACACATCCCTTACTGTGAGGCAACAGTCGCTGTGGGGGTAAGGAAGTCCTACGTATTGTACTTCGGGAGATATGACACAGTAAACAATGACATGCGAAAATAAATGCCACATCATGCATGAATTTTCAATTCATTCATTCTGTATCACTAACACACTCCTACAGTAGAGTCATCCTAAGGAAATCCCTGATACCTGCCAGCGCTGTTGGTAGCTCTCAACTGCGAAACGGAAACGGCGAAAACCATAGTTGTCTCTAGAGCTAAGAAGTAGCGTTGCCATAGAGACGTTTACAGATTCGCGTTTTAGACACACGTTGGAAAACCAATACTCAGGCAACGCCGGATTTGTCACCTAGTGTAGAAATATAGTACAGAATCCTGCCTATCGCTCCCGCAGGGAGTGCAAAGACGAAAACAGATAAATTGCAGCGCTCACTTAGGCATTTCGGAAGTCATTTTTTCAGCGTACCTCATGTGAACGCAACGAAAAGGAATTCTAATACGTGGTATGGTGCTGTACGTTTCGCAGAGTGCAATGGATAGCACTGGCTCTGAGCACTATGGTTCAAATGGCTCTGAGCACTATGGGACTTAACATCTGAGGTCATCAGTCCCCTAGAACTTAGAACTACGTAAACCTAACTAACCTAAGGAAAACACACACATGCATGCCCGAGGCAGGATTCGAACCTGCGACCGTTGCGGCCGCGCGGTGGAAAGCACTCTCTGCCATACACTTCACAGAGTTTATTTAGTAAACAGTATGGTTAGAGATGTCGATGACACATGTCCCTTACGTCTGCGACAGCGCAACAGAAAAATTTGTGATCACGTAGACGTATCTTTAGGCTAAGGGCACATGAACGATTTTTCAGCCAACCATAATCGTCTTGTTAGGCCGGTTGTGATATATGTGTAAATATACGCGCGTGGAAGATAGAAAAATCAACCTATAATAAAAACTTTAGGAAGAAAAAAAATTATAAGCCAAGGGGTCACGCGTATAGTTTTGTATGTCTGGCCGTAAGTACATGTAACTTGGTAAACCTGTTTCTACACTCCTGGAAATTGAAATAAGAACACCGTGAAATCATTGTCCCAGGAAGGGGAAACTTTATTGACACATTCCTGGGGTCAGACACATCACATGATCACACTGACAGAACCACAGGCACATAGACACAGGCAATAGAGCATGCACAATGTCGGCACTAGTACAGTGTATATCCACCTTTCGCTGCAATGCAGGCTGCTATTCTCCCATGGAGACGATCGTAGAGATGCTGGATGTAGTCCTGTGGAACGGCTTGCCATGCCATTTCCACCTGGCGCCTCAGTTGGACCAGCGTTCGTGCTGGACGTGCAGACCGCGTGAGACAACGCTTCATCCAGTCCCAAACATGCTCAATGGGGGACAGATCCGGAAATCTTGCTGGCCAGGGTAGTTGACTTACACCTTCTAGAGCACGTTGGGTGGCACGGGATACATGCGGACGTGCATTGTCCTGTTGGAACAGCAAGTTCCCTTGCCGGTCTAGGAATGGAAGAACGATGGGTTCGATGACGGTTTGGATGTACCGTGCACTATTCAGTGTCCCCTCGACGATCACCAGTGGTTTACGGCCAGTGTAGGAGATCGCTCCCCACACCATGATGCCAGATGTTGGCCCTGTGTGCCTCGGTCGTATGCAGTCCTAATTGTGGCGCTCACCTGCACGGCGCCAAACACGCATACGACCATCATTGGCACCAAGGCAGAAGCGACTCTCATCGCTGAAGACGACACGTCTCCATTCGTCCCTCCATTCACGCCTGTCGCGACACCACTGGAGGCGGGCTGCACGATGTTGGGGCGTGAGCGGAAGACGGCCTAACGGTGTGCGGGACCGTAGCCCAGCTTCATGGAGACGGTTGCGAATGGTCCTCGCCGATACCCCAGGAGCAACGGTGTCCCTAATTTGCTGGGAAGTGGCGGTGCGGTCCCCTACGGCACTGCGTAGGATCCTACGGTCTTGGCGTGCATCCGTGCGTCGCTGCGGTCCGGTCCCAGGTCGACGGGCACGTGCACCTTCCGCCGACCACTGGCGACAACATCGACGTACTGTGGAGACCTCACGCCCCACGTGTTGAGCAATTCGGCGGTACGTCCACCCGGCCTCCCGCATGCCCACTATACGCCCTCGCTCAAAGTCCGTCAACTGCACATACGGTTCACGTCCACGCTGTCGCGGCATGCTACCAGTGTTAAAGACTGCGATGGAGCTCCGTATGCCACGGCAAACTGGCTGACACTGACGGCGGCGGTGCACAAATGCTGCGCAGCTAGCGCCATTCGACGGCCAACACCGCGGTTCCTGGTGTGTCCGCTGTGCCGTGCGTGTGATCATTGCTTGTACAGCCCTCTCGCAGTGTCCGGAGCAAGTATGGTGGGTCTGACACACCGGTGTCAATGTGTTCTTTTTTCCATTTCCAGGAGTGTATATCTGAAAGATAATGTCTATTCAAATTTCGCCCCAGTCGCATAACAGTGGCCCTAAGAGATGCAAATCAGGTTTGCTTTAAGCTTTAAATACGTGCTGTAATGGTTGTGAGCGTTGGCCACCTTAGAACGTGGTGTGCTGATGGTAGGCAAGAATGCCTTTATGGCGAGAAAGTCGTCATTATCAGCACCTCACTGATTTTGAACGAGGTGGTGTAACAGGGCAACGAGAAGCTGGATGTTCTGCACTATTGCAGAAAGAGTGCACTGCAGAAAGACTGCAGTTGCAGCAGCGGTTGGCACCACAGTGACGCAACGAACTGTTACAAATGAGTTACTTCAAGGACTAATCCCAGTCAGACGCCCTGTAGCTTTCATTCCACTGACCCAAAACCACCGCCATCTGCAACTTCAGCGGCGAAAAGCGAGAGCTCATTGGAGGACACAATGGAGGCCTATTGTGTTCTGGTTCTGTCTCTGTGCCAGCTGTGGTCATGCGTTTGTTAGAAGGAGCCCAGTTGAGAGTCTTTAACCAACCTGTCTGCATGCTAAACTCACTGACCTACACAAGGATGTACGGTCTGGAGTGCGATTTCGTATAATAGCAGGAACACTCTCGTGGTTACCCCACACACTCTGATGTAAATTTGTACGTCAGTCTGGTGATTCGACCTGTTGTGCTACCTTTCATGAACAGAATTCCAGACAGTGTTTTCCCGCAGGGTACCTCTCGCTCACATACCGCTGTTGTAGTCCAGGGGGCTCTACAGAGTGTCGACACGTCCCTTGGTCTGCCCGATCTGTCTCCAGTCAAACACATATGGGAGATCAGTACAACAGACATGGGACTCCATCCCATAAGCTGATATCCGGAACCTGTACAACACAGTGCATGCACGTTTGCTTGCTTCAGTTCAACATTCTGGCGCCTGTACCGGTTATTAAGGTACCAGCATCACACATTAGCAATGGGTTACATCGTGCTTACGTTAACCAGTGATCTCGCAATGTTAGTCACTTAAATATGTTACCTAGACAAATTTATTCCCAAAACTGTATTACCGATACTCTAATTGGTTTTTTGGTGTTGCTATTCTCTTGCCTCAGTTTGTATTCCTTTTAGTCTGCCAACTAAATTATACTTTTTGGAAACAATGCAAGAGAGCGACAATTAATTGACATTGTCGAGCTGTGTTGCAAATGGGAAAATCTAAACTTCTAAGATGTTCTATTACATGTATGTTTTAGCATTATGGTAACTGAAGTGCTTTCACGAACAGCATTCTGAGGTGAAGTTAAACAGTTACAAGTAACTAATCAAACTCGCTCGAGACCAGTCTGGTATAGTTCCAAGATTTTGATGGATGTGATCTTAATTCTTGACAAGACTTACTGAACCGACTTTTCCATTGAAGTTATTACTAGATACACGTAAAATTTTATCTACTTGATCTTTTATCTCAGTTTTGTAAGAAGCACACAAACAATTCATATCATTTCAAAATCCATGTTTTTGTGTTGCAGTCATCAACACTGACGATCGCAGGTTCGAATCCTGCCTCGGGCATGGATGTTTGTGATGTCCTTAGGTTGGTTAGGTTTAAGTAGTGGTAAGTCTAGTGGACTGATGACCTCAGATGTTAAGTTCCATAGTGCTTAGAGCCATTTGAACCATTAACATTGAGGTTGGTTTGATGCGTTTCTCCATTCCTGTCGCTTGCCATTCATTTCAGCCTAACTCCTGAATCCAACATCATCGACAATCGAAATCTACTTGAGCCGACGATTCTGTTCCTTTACCAGCCCTATCGTTTCCAGCAACAACTCTTATTGTGGTATGTGCACAACCAGTCCGTCTCTTCGTTTCATATTCTTTACTAGATAGTTTTTCACGTTGACTCATTACAAGATTTCTTCATTCCATATTCGACTAGTCAGACTTCTTTAATAAGATCCTGTTGTATCACATTTCAAAGATCTGGCCGATCTTAAAACCGGCAATGCGGGCAAATAGTCCTCGCCCTATGGACAACAGTTCAGTGTCTGCTGATTTCCATTATCGGACGTCGGCCTTGGCGGTCTTGTAGTGAAGTGCGAGCCATGAGACCTTTCGGTCGTGGGATCCATTTCCTGCCACACGTCGATATTTTACACTCTACTTTTACGCTATCCTACACCTCTCAAATATCTGAAGAAATGCCAAGAACGACACATGGTTTGGATTCCTCTGTAAGCAGTACGTCCCGTTCTCCAGTAGGATTGCTGGGGATGTTAACGGCGCCTAGGTCACCTACTTGGCGTCCAATTGAAACAAACTGCTAACACGCTGCTGAACACCCCTTTTGAAGGACTCCTGCCCAGTCATGCCATTAAACTTACTTTACTTTCATTATCGGAGGAATAAAGGAAATCATTCATGTGCGCCTGGTATTAAGCCATCCTCACGCATGTTTTTCATCATAAACAACACCAGAAGTGATTTTCAACGTGGTTTGTGGACTCTCAGAAAAATGCTGTTACATGACACGGCGCTTGCTCTTCAACGTAATTTACGACCGCAACGCTCTCCAGCGGCAGTTATGAGCTATATCTGGTGTGCTAACCACGAAGTTTGTATACAAAAATGGACGATTGCAAAACAGCATCGTTGGCTCTGTTATCTATCATCGCTGATGAACGAAAACAGTCGGAAGGAAAGCCGTGGTCACATTCCCAGGATTGTTTCAAAAAGAATGACCTCATTTTGGACGGTAATAACTACGAAACATGGGACATGCCGGCAGAGAAACGTTTGTTGTTTGAATAGTCGTGCCTAGAATTTTAGAAAATCGCCGTTAGATATCAATCAATGCGTGTTCTCAGTTTGCAAAAAGTGAGTGAGTGATACCGGTCCAGCCTACTTTCCGTCGGCGTTTTGACATTGATCTGCCTGCACCCAGAAACATCCTCCATTGGTATCGCCAATTTGAAGAGAATGGGTGTTTCTGCAAAGGATAAGCAACATTTCATGTTAGCGGTAGAGCAGACCAACATAACGTGCGCACATGGGGACTCCAGAGCCATCATGACATTACAGAGCACGAAAGAGACTCACCTAAGATGTACGTTTTTTGAGCCATTTCTCGTGAATAAGTGTACGGTTCCTTCTTTTATGAGGAAAACATAGTGACTGGAACGAGCTATCCACAAATGCTGCAGAACTGGCTATTTACACAAGTTTCGGAGGATGATTTCATTTTATAACAGGATGTAATTCCACCACACTGGCGAAACAACAAACGTCAGTTTCTCAATGACACTTTGCCCCAACGCTGTACAGGGCGAACAGGACCTCGTGACATTGATCTTTGGCCTCCAAGGTCACCATACATGACCCCACGCCATTTTTTTCTTGTGGGGATATGAGAAGGCAAGTGTGTTCATCTCCCCTTTACCTCGTGACACAGAAGAATTGAAGAACAGGTCATTCTCTTTGAAACACCGTGTGTTTTAAACTTTTTAGTCTTTTATTGTGCCAAAATATAATGAACTGCAACATCGTACAAATGTTGAAGCGAAGCTGAATCATTAGCAACTCATCCTTCGAATTATTACATTAAACGAAGAATTACCAAAGATTGCATTTTTCCTCAAGGCGCAACACAGTCATTATTGTGGCGCCACATATAAGTAAAGACTTTCTTTGTATTGTAGTCTCGTTTGCTTAGTTGACTGATCTACTTTTATTGTTACAGCAAATTGAAAGAAAGAGAATTGAAGAGAGAGAGATTAGTGATATAAACGTGCGTATGATAAACCCCTTCCCTCAAAAATATTTCACTGTTTCATACCTTCTCTGTGTTACCACAGATGAAGTGTCGCTGATCTCTTTTGTATTAAGATTTCAGCTTACGCGAGTTGCCAATTTGCTTCCACCTCCCCGAGGGAAATGGACAAGTTCCAATAAATGTTCACCAACCAGCAGCTTTCTACAGTTGTTGTCCCCTACGCAGAAAACAGTACGTAGGTCGTGAATCCGTTACCTTCAGGCTGTAAGAACTCTTAGCGAGGAACTGTTATTTTAGAAATAATCAAATTTCCAATCAGTTTGTTTATACGGGATGCCACTCGCTTTTTATTGGCAGAACACGAGAAACTGCACAATTACGCTCCACTTTAGATTCACAAATAATTTCTATTCTTCAATAGATTATTGAACTGCTTACTTCTGTTATTGAAAACATACATTTCTCAACTACCCGTTCATACAACCATACATTGCTAATAAAATCTTAACCTGACACCAACCGCGGCAAGCAATATGTGTGTCCTCCGAGGCTTCCAATCCAGCTCTGACCTTACAGCCGAACCACTTCGCCCGCTATCCAAGTTCAGTGCGATCCGAAGATCACCGAAGTGCTTCGTCTGCCTTTTCGTTTGACAGTTATTTATTATTCTGCTGGTTATTAATAATTGTGAAATATTGGAATGACGGCACGCTGTTGAGAGGTGCTTTAATTTGAAATTCATGTAAATACGCTGTTTAGTTGTTCTAATATTACCATTTTGGCGCCCAACTTCCGAACGCAGCAGCCAATCGCGGAGAAGGAGCACAACTGGGCAGTCTTTCTCACGATGCCCGTACCGAACAAACCATCTGTCATCGGTATCTCACACCACTTCATCTTGCCACTGCTGCCTTCTCGACTGCTCTAAAAAGAACTTGTAGCTGAACATCATTGCTGAAAAGCCAGAAATATTACAGTGGCTGTCTTTCGTTTTACGACGTGATGAACGCTTCAAAGGTCGATGCGTCCAAAAGAATTACTCGTTTTCGAGAGGTTCTCAGTGTGTCGGTGGCTTCATACGACGTATATTCACAGCAAGTAACTCATAACGTAAATATCAGCAAATACCGGTAAAGGCGGTGGCTCGCTTTATTTTACGGGTTACTATCCCTTGCTGTAGGGGCTGTAATTATTGATATATTTTTTTAAACCAGCATGGTAAAACAGAGGCCACCACATAAAATGGATTTAGTGCTCACGTACTCACACTGAGCCGTGAACACTTCCCAGTTTGTCAATGGGGGATAATTGAAAATTTTATTACTATTATCGGTGCCATGCATGCAATGGTCGTGCCAGGCGCGCGATATTGAATCTTTATCCTATCATTAATGGCGCGAGACCTGCACGACCTTGTAGCAACCGTTATAGTTCTTCATTATTCTACTGTGATACTAAGGATGGTTTCACGTAATGAAAGGGAGAATGTGCAGATTAAAGGACTCATTTATTTAACAGTTGAATACTGAACAGTCATACAGTCAAATGGGGGTGGGGGAAGAAAGAATTGAGTTCAGCAGCTTGCCCCAACGTACGTTCATAATAAGCCACGACAGCAGGAGAAGAGTAATTTTAGGAACGACCTCCGTATTATCAAATGGGGTCCAATTTACTAAAGGAAGGGGTTGCAGACATGCAACGACCACCACCATGAATCAGCCAAAGACTAAGCAAGATGCTACTGTGGGTGAATCGCTAGGTAGCCTCCTGTACTAAAGGAATAAAACCGGCAAGACGCGAAACTATTCATACGAGCGATACTAGATGACTTTGGCTCGCGGTCCGACTACGTTAACGAAACATGAAGGGGCGCCAGACACTCACCACGTGGCGTAGGACAAAGGGCACAAGTTTTCAAGCTAGGAAGACCTAAATTCTGAGTCGAATTTTACACAGGAGAACCGAAAGAGCTACTGCCAGACGAAGCGGAAAAGTGAGCATGAGTGTATGTGCTTTAGTGCCGTACTGCAAGCTACTGTGACTAACGCATCTCGCACATTACGCCCAACTGTACAAGGAAAACCTACAGTCTTACAACCCGGAAAAATTGCGTAAACCGTAATTCAAGGAACGCACATCAGTACAATGACCTATAAGGTTCCATCTGGGCCGCAGGGCGCGAATCTACAGTGCACGCCGGCGCTCATGATTACTGAAACTTCATCTCCTGGAAGCAGCACCTCCTGTCACATCAGAGCTGCCCCTACTGCCCCTTTGTCCACTATCCACCCGCGGAGGGCGTTTGGCGCCTACCCGCGAAAAATGGACGCGCACCTGAACCGGCCAATCAGAGGGCCGGAATGTCACAGGGAGGCGACCTCGCGACGTTAAAATCGAGCAGAAATAGCAGTTACAAGGTTGGTAAGGCAGGTTGGGGAACTGAGAACAGGAGAAACTTTGGCCACTACTGGACTTTCAAACGACACCACGACTACCCTGGCGATCGGAAAAAGGGTGGGAAACGGGAAGCCACCATGGCTGCTAGGAAGACTGCTGCTCTCGCCCATAAATAAAGAAAATTCCTGGTACCAAGCTCCTCTCACAGATCAGTGTGAGAAAAACTGTAAACATCTTCGCCGGCCGGAGTGGCCTTGCGGTTCTAGGCGCTACAGTCTGGAGCCGAGGGACCGCTCCGGTCGCAGGTTCGAATCCTGCCTCGGGCATGGATGTGTGTGATGTCCTTAGTTTAAACATCTTCAAATAAATTAGGCAACCCATGTTGTTGTTGTTGTTGTGGTCTTCAGTCCTGAGACTGGTTTGATGCAGCTCTCCATGCTACTCTATCCTGTGCAAGCTTCTTCATCTCCCCGTACCTTCTGCAGCCTACATCCTTCTGAATCTGCTTAGTGTATTCATCTCTTGGTCTCGCTCTACGATTTTTACCCTCCACGCTGCACTCCAGTACTAAATTTGTGATCCCTTGATGCCTCAGAACATGCCCTACCAACCGATCACTTCTTCAAGTCAAGTTGTTCCACAAATTCCTCTTCTCCCCAATTCTATTAAATACCTCCTCATTAGTTATGTGATCTACCCATCTAATCTTCAGCATTCTTCTGTTGCACCACATTTCGATAGCTTCTATTCTCTTCTTGTCTAAACTATTTATCGTCCACGTTTCACTTCCATACATGGCTACACTTCATACAAATACTTTCAGAAACGACTTCCTGACACTTAAATCTATACTCAATGTTAACAAATTTCTCTTCTTCAGAAATGCTTTCCTTGCCATTGCCAGTCTACATTTTATATCCTCTCTACTTCGACCATCATCAGTTATTTTGCTCCCCAAATAGCAAAACTCCTTTACTACTTTAAGTGTCTCATTTCCTAATCCAATTCCCGCAGCATCAACCGACTTAGTTCGACTACATTCCATTATCCTCGTTTTGCTTTTGTTGATGTTCATCTTATACTCTCCTTTTGAAACGTCCCCTTTGAAAAATTTATGAATGACCGTGCTGATAAACCTCTTACATTATTTGCTTTTTAAACAGCTGAGCAAAACTGAACGTACTCAGACATTTCTCTCTTTGCTTATTCTGATCATCACTAAACTGACGCACAATATTTTTAGCGCAACGCAATCTGACTTTTAATAATCCCTACAAAAGAATGGCGCTGACTAACAATAACCTATACCTTTCATGACTCACTTACCTCACAAAAGTCTTCGTTACTCGAACTACTGCAATAGAGCGAGGCCACTACTGCCAGCTAAATAAAAGATTATAGCTACTGAAGGCACTAACTACTGATAGGCATAGTTAGCAAATGAAAGATTTTGATAGAGAACAAACAATGTATTTACCTTAATAGTGTTCAAAAGTCATATATATACCAGTTCATGACATCCAGTCTTACAAATTTACTCTTTCTGTCGGACACACGTCCATATCATCCGCTCTCAAAACTTCCAGTCTTACAAATTTCAAAACTCCGCCATTTCTCTCCCCACTGCTGGTGGCTCACCTCCAACTGCGCAACGCTACGCGCTGTTAACAGCCAACTGCCCAACACTACAATAGCGAATGTTACAACAATGCCAACCAGCCACAGACTGCACTCAGCACAGCCAGTGATTTTCATACAGAGCGCTATGTGGCGTTACCAATAAAAAAACCTAAACAGCCTACTTACACTTTCAAGACACTGTCCATTCCGTTCAACTGCTCTTCCAAGTCCTTTGCTGCAATCCATAGAAATTATTAACAGGACCTGAATTATTATATTACCGAATACCACAATGCCGGGATTAGGAATATGAAATACGAGCACTGAATGGTGGATGAAGTGCACGTCTCTCACCGGCTTCACTTCAGTTCTGATTGTGTGGCCACGTTGCTCTCCACGAGTCAAAAACCTGACTTGTCATATTGCGCTAGCAGATACTCTACAGAGTGAAATTCGTCGTTGTGTCGTCACAAGCCAGTACCATCGCGACGTCCCGTACGAGCCCTGCTTTTGGGGGCGGCCCGAGCAGTCTGAGCGCGAGATCACAGGCGCCGCCCCCGTGTTGACAGCGGCCGACCGCCCAGACGCATATGGGCCGCGTGCAGCACTCGTCAGCAGGGAGAGCGGCGAGTGGGCGAGTGGGCGAGTGGCGACTGCGCGTGGCGAGCGTTCATTAGCGGTGCGTGGCGGGGCGAAGGCCGCAGCACGCACCCTTCTAATTGCGTAGACCGCGCACACGCCGGCCCTAATTGGCCCAATAACTCGGCCTACCAGCGGCCGCCGATCGACGCGCCGTTTCTTCCCCCCAGTGCTGCTTTCCTGCGCTGCCGCTGGCGCTTCACGTCGTTGCCTTAATGACTGAGGCGCGATTCGCTAGAAGACTTTATACTGTGTGTCGCCGGGAATGTTTCTTTCTGACGATAAGTACGATAAGAAGGTGATGCAATACACACACAGATTTGGATGTTTCATTGAATTATTACATCACCTGTCACATTTTTTCATCACACACACTTTTCATCGTCATCGTTTACTCCGTTAACGGGACTTTGAGGCCTACAGCAGGAAACAGAAAGGAAAACCACACAATAGAAGAAAAATACAAAAATGCAGACTAAAACATTATTAACCCTAGGAGCCTTTTTTTTCTAACTTGGATGCCTAAAGGGGCGGGGGCGGGGGGGGGGGGGGCGAGCCCACAGGTATTAAATAACTTTACTGACGAAAAATTACAACTTCCAAAATGGTTTATGTATTTTAACTAAGGCATCGGTTTAATAATGTTGTTCATTGTTATAAATACTGGATTGAGTGAATAAAAAATTGACATATTACAATACAAAATACAGATGTGTTCATATACAATAGACAACTCTGAGTCCTCAACTTCAAGGCAAGAGACACACTTCACAATTTTTTTTCTGAATGTGTGCTACACACGTTTATGACACTGTACACAATACTGTTTTGTTTTACTTAGATTGTTGTACTTCTGCTTCTTTGTTTTAGGTTTTCTTACACAAATATGGCACCGACCTTTCCCTGCAGGAGGCTGACGTGGTTCTGTTGTCACTTCTTTGATTTTCTTTTGTAGAATAGTGTCCATTGATTGAACAATTTGGTTAGATAACCCTCTTGCATTGGCACTTCTTTCTTCTACCTGCAATTTCACTAGTTCCATCCCAGCTTGCAGAAGATAAAGTTTCCGTTTGTTGTGTTTCTTCTCATTCCATCTTGGATGTTGCTGGATGAATATGGTGGTTGCATTGATAGCACAAATGTCGATGACCGAGTAAAATACAGATAGTGGCCATCTCTTTGTTGATCAATGGTATCAATTCCACGTTTAGTGGAATTATAATATGCATTTATCTCGGTTTTATTCTTCTCTCCTCCAACAGTGCCTTTATCTTGGTGCATTGTTCACAACATCAGTAAGTTTTTACTTGGTTTCGTTTTTGCTGTGTAGGACACCAAAGTTATTGGAGGCCTACATGTTGGGAACTGCACTAACTCACTGCAAGTTTACAAGATAAATAACAGCTGACTGACATCAACAATCACTTCCTCTGAAAGTAAACCGATTGTTGTGAATATCAAGAATACCAACCAACAAGAAACTAACTTGCATTGTTGTAGAGATGAGAAATACGGAATCCTACTAACGGCAATTTTCTATAGGATGGAAGCCTAAGGGGGGGGGGGGGGGGGTTGTTATTTTTTCTTTCAAAGCAGGAATTTTCTACAAAATATATTGACACTAACGTTTCATAAAATAGCCAACAAACAATAACTCAAAGGGAATATGTAGTATGTAAGTTACTTGGGCAAAAGCAGGGGACATAGAAAAATTATGGGATCTACGAACCATCCCCCCCCCCTCCCCTTAGGCGTCCTAGGGTTAAGCTGTCTCCACCACAGTACTCAGGAGTTAAAATCACTGACTGCCCGGGCGCAGTGTCAGCCTCTGGAACCTTCCAGAGAGTGCCGGAGTGACGCATGTGCAGAAAGTACGTTGGGCAGCTCTCGAGCTCCGTTCCACCAGTGGACCGCGTGAAGTCCGATGGTGCGAGGAGCAGGCGCCACCTTCGAAGCTGCCACTCTCGCATCCCTACCAGCATCAAGCCTACGTTTTTGCTTGCGTTCGGTGTCCAGAGCCGGAACCCGTACCACTAAGTGTGTACCTCTGGTCTCCGTTACACTGGCTGCTTTTTGTTCTGATTTGGGACGCATCTTTTACAACACAATCCCAATATGAGGGCCTCTGACCCAAACTCTCGTCTCTTGAAATTGCACTTTAAGCCCGTTTTCTGGGCACTGTTCAGCCGCGAACCGACTTCTCAAGTTGCCTTTCTTCAACATATCGTGAGTACCCTGTGTGGCGTCCCCGCACTCCAACCGCGTGCTGATACTGTCGACGCTGTGGAGCAGCTACTGCCACAGCTCTCGCAGTGGAGTTGGGACACGATGCGCGATGACGTAGGTCCCCGTTGGTGAACAAGAGGCAGAAATGCCAACTCGTACGATGGATGCTTCTTCTGATTTATGATTGAATGATTCATTGCCCGGATATGCAGTAGTTGTTAAATCTTATCTCATCCGCATCGTACACACCACCAACTGCGAGGAAACATTGTACTTATCAGTCTTCTCGTACGTTGTTGGATCGTTGCTATGGACTTGTTGAACCTGTATGAAGCGAGATCCACAGATACTCTTTGATCACGTTTGAGTGAACCTACGCCGCAATGTTAAAAAAAAAAGTTCAGAAGTTCTCTTTTCAATTAATGAAGTAGGTATTTTCATATTCAGATCAAATTGTCCCTGCTGAACAGTCGTTGGTGAACTATCATTGATTAAATCACTTAATAATGTAGTCCACGCTTGATATTTCACTTGGAACGAACAGTTTATTGTTTCTTGGCCACTATATACTTTATAAGTTTCGCACCACACGCACACGCAGTTGGTTGGTAAGTCAGTTCTATTAAAATTAAGTTTCTTGACAATTACGACAACTTGACTCTTCAGCGTAATTGTATTATCTTCGTGAAGTCGTGTAATTGTGTTCTACTCGAGACTAATTCAGTGTAGTCCTTTGATATACTATCCACTCTTCTTTTAGTTCCAACTATTTGAAAGTCAAGTCCAATATTCACTAGTTTCGTCAATAAAGTTCAATTAACCCGTTATGCACGGTTAAACGCGTCTATCAGTTCGTGTCTCTGCTTAGAAAATCAGTTTCCGAAGTTCGTGAATCACGTCACGCAAGAAACACTTCTGAACACAAAACAAGCTCGTCGCGTTCCGTACTCTCAATAACTAAGACAAGGATTGTTCTCGCACGTCTCTACAGGAAAGGAGCCAGCAAGCGACTTCTTCTGTGAAAGAGTATTGTAGGCGCATTGAATTTCTTCGTTGCGCTTACAACTCTCTTCCACATAAAAGTTATCTCTCACTAACATCACCTTGGACTTAGCTTTCAAGATATTAATTGCAATTATCACCTGGATATTCGTCCATTAATTAAATCTGAGGTTTCTTCCTCCTCTTTTTATAACAAAAACTCTCAGTGATGTATAATGTTGTTGTTATTAAAACTTCTTGGTGTTAGCTTATCGCCAAAGATGTATTTGCCAAGATAATTCTTCCCTACTTCATATTATGATATCCTGTCTTAATTGACTTTAAGGGGGTCGTTGGGGTGTTATACCTGCACAACACTCAGCAACAAAGCGAATAGTTTGACATATGCAGGTGCCAGCACATTCACAGGAGACACCAGACACGCAAGGAACGCGAAGGCCTATGTTGCCTTTCAAGGGGCGTAACGTATCTTTTGTCTTGCAGGAAAGCCGGAACAATGGTCTCACTCCACGTATCTTTAGAACCCGTCATATTTTGTTAGCAGTCGCTCCACAGTGCCGCCGATTCGCAAGGCGGCTGAAAGCTTTTGTAATTTCTTCCTGGCTGGGATCATCTTCCCTGAACACGCGCTTCAAATGCTGAAATTCCGACATTGCCTAAGAAGTGGACATACTTGGAGTCCGGTATAAAAGAAGCGACTGAAATCAGAACAAACAGCAATAAGTTTAACAGAGGCCATGGGTACAACCTTAGTAGGGCATGCGATCGGGCTTTGGACATTGAGTGAAAGCAAAGACGGAGCCTTCGCGTTTGCAGGGACGCGGGTGCGGCAGCTTCAAAGGTGGTGCCTGTCTCTGGCGCGCTCTGATTTTACTGGGTCCCCTCGCAGGCCGGATTCGTTGGCAGCTGCCCAACGTGCCTTCCACACGTGCGTCATCCCGGCCCTCCCTGGAAGGACTCAGACGCTTCCACTGTATCTGTGTAAGCAGACCATCGTGTCAGCCCCGGTAGTCAGCCATTGTATCTCCTGATGATGACGCAGACAGCTTTATAACTTCACAAGCTGCGTGTAGACTCGCCATCGGGTCTTTTGCTGACTCCACTGGGGTTTCGTTCATACATCCTTCAGATGGCCCCATAGAAGTCGCGCAGGTTGAGTTCAGACGACCGAAACGCCCACGTTCCAGGGACACCTTGACAGTCCGGCGATCCCCAGACATCCATCCGATGTGAATTCTAGCAACTGGCGTGAGTGTGTCAGTGCAAAAAGAATGGTTCAAATGGCTCTGAGCACTATGGGACTTAACATCTGAGGTCATCAGTCCCCTAGAACTTAGAACTACTTAAACCTAACGAACCTAAGGACATCACACACATCCATGCCCGAGGCAGGATTCGAACCTGCGACTGTAGCGGTCGCGCGGTTCCAGACTCAAGCGCCTAGAACCGTTCGGCCACAACGTCCGGCCGGCTGTGTCGGTGCCCCATAGCGCTGGAACCACACACGTCGACGGACTGCAGATGGAAGATTCATCAATAACTCCGGCAGCACTCCCTTCGCGGATGAACGTTGTATAACTGTCGCCTGTGAGTAGAGGGGAAAGCGTGTAGGGGCCAATAAGTAATCGTGGATCATGTCAGCTCTTACACTGATGGTGAATTTTTCCCGATGACTTCGTTCGTGAGTTGTGTGAGCGTTCGCCTCCACCCACACATGGCAATTGTGGGCGTTGAACCACCTTCACGGGTGAAGCCTGAACAAAACGCTACTGAGGCCTTGAAACTGGTAACCTAAATTAAAGTGTTCAAAAATAACAGCTGATGGTAGATATTTTTGTATTTCTACAAAACACCGACCGGCTGCTGTCCGTTATCCCACATTTTTACGACCGATTCCCGATTACTCACGAGTGGAGGACGCCTCGTCCACGAACAACACATAGACAGCGTAACGTAGTTGCATGGCGCAACACTGTAGGAACGACAGGAACCACTGCCCAGAGCAAAAGCGTCGGCCACCAGCGCCTGTCTCTTCTGGAGATGAAATGGGTGCCTTGCCTCCTCACGCAGGACCCACCAAAACGCTGAGCGCGAGCTTCGCATTGCGTGAGCAACAGCGCGAGTGCTTGCGGGTGGGTCTGCGACGAAGCTCTCCATTGAGTCCTCCGCAAACCGTGGCGTGCGTACGAAGGGCAGCGGCTGAAGTCGGCAGCAGCTATTTCGCTTGGCGCAGTTGGCGACGGTTTGTCTCTGGCCCTCCCTTCCCACAACAGCGCGTCTCCTCAAACGCAGAACGCCGAGTGCGTCTCCTCCGTCGGGCTGGTGTGAATCACAAGGCGCCCTGCAGCGGTCGCCTACCGCGGTCAGATGCAGCGTGATGACCCCAAGGCGCTCAACGAGGAACACACTGAGAGCGAACCCGTGCGAACAGTGCCATTAAAGGAGGAAGGCGTGGCAAGTCGTGATTCTGGTGAGATGCCGCAGCACTCGTTGCTAGGTTACATAGTCAAAGATGCGACTGCTATCGATGTGAACCGACACACGGTTGAGTGCTTGTTGGTCAGACGTGGTCGACAAGAACCTTAAGTTTGTCTCTCCTCAAGTTTCCAGGTAACTCTGAGCCTCTGTCCCACCAGAATGCCCCAGAAATACGGATATTGCACTGTTGTACCAACTGATCAAATGGAGACCCGAAATAAGGCCGCTTTCAAACAGTCAGGAGCTGATAATGCTGTATCACACGAGTACGCGGCATCTCCGTGTCCTGCCGGCCGCGGTGGTCTAGCGGTTCTAGGCGCGCAGTGCGGAACCGCGCGACTGCTACGGTCGCAGGTTCGAATCCTGCCTCGGGCATGGATGTGTGTGATGTCTTTAGGTTAGTTCGGTTTAAGTAGTTCTAAGTTCTAGGGGACTAATGACCACAGTAGTTAAGTCCAATAGTGCTCAGAGCCATTTGAACCATTTTTTTCTCCGTGTCCTTCACAGTGACCACTGAAATTCTGACGCTTATTTACTCTACTAGGCCTAACACAAATACTAAACTAGGGAACAACGCTAATGCACCGTGCCATTCTACCTGTCACAGAGAATTATGCCTTCAGTTATTGACATGCCAGCCGACGGTGTGCACGTGTTAGACTGAGAGATTCATTTGATTCGGTGTTATGCCACTTCATGTTCTTAGGGAATATGATCTCTATTGTGATTTGACTTCATACATCATGAAGAAATGGTGGGCAGTAGTTAATGCTCTTGCTTGCATGCTCTAGGGAAGGAATAACGGTAAGCTTTACCTGCGTTCAAAGGAATAGGGTGCCGATTTAAACGACTGCAGTAAAAGCACGTCGACGGTGGGCCGAGAGAAGCGCGTTTTTTTCTGCGGAACCTGGGTGGAAACCTTTCCGAAGGGCCGAGTTCTGCAGTCTCATTGTTGCCGCCAGTCGGTCGGCATCCACGTCCAGGTAGAATGACTAGTGCCAAGACGTCGCCGCTGCAATGCCCAGCGCTTTGTAGACCAGCAATAAAGCAGAGATGGGGCCTTGTTAGTCGGGAAGCTGACGGGACATGTGTGCGCGTTCTGCGAATTTCTGTGGGGCAGGTCACTGGCGCCCATACGTCCAGACTCTGTTACAAAACATATTTGTGAAAGCACGAGGCTTTTAGCGAGATAATGGCCGTTCTTTGGAAACTTCGAAATGGACCCAACAGGAGAGATAACAAGCTTTTTTATGGAGGGCTATTGTTCCATCCTGGTCATGTTATAGGGAAAATCCATGGCATAAACGCGTGGGAAAGAGGCTGCAATGCTGAATCTTTTTTTCCTTTTCTCCCAATTAACTTAAAATTCTCCGATTGGTCAAATCGGTGTATGCAGAGCAAAGGGCGCTCTCCCAGCTTCGAACGCCGCGCTCCAGCTCGTGATTGGCCTGTGCTTAAGTGGGGGAAATCTAAGATGTAAATGGGCTTTTGCTGCCGAGCTGAGGAGGAAAGCGTACAGAAAGAGAAGACCACTCTTGTACTGGCGCTTCGCTAGTAAAGAACTACAGGTCTCTACCTAAACGGTGAGACTTGTGTCCTTTGCTAGAGTGCCACTTAGAGCCTGTGCCAGTCACCTTCTGAACCGTCAGAGGTACTGCTTCTAGCATCACACACACAACGAGTCATGCGTGGGTGTACTTATTTGTCTTGAGTCCACCATGTAAACATCTGACATATTCAATCTCGCCCAGTCGTGGCACAGAGTCAAATTGGTTTGTCAGACCACCAAACGGGTCCACCTGCGCACTGGAGTCCACTGGGGTTCTAGAGGCTCTTAGGAAAGTACCTGCGTTCCGAATTAACCGAATGCGAGACCGCGTACTGGCATTTTTCGGGCGCGCGCCATTAATGATTGCGGCCATCCGTGACTTCAGTCGCCAAACGCATCGTGGTGTGCCGCCCTCACCAGCCGAAGGGTAAGATACTCGCTGCTATTGGTGTAGGGCTCCAGTATATGTTTCTCAGCAACCTGTTCTTTCGAACCATAGTTCTCTTAAAACTTCCTGGCAGATTAAAATGTGTGCCGGAACGAGACTCGAACTCGGGACCTTTCATTCTAGAAACAACCCCCAGGCTGTGGCTAAGCCATGTTTCCGCAATATCCTTTCTTCCAGGAATGCTAGTTCTGCAAGGTTCGCAGGAGAGCTTCTGTGAAGTTTGGAAGGTAGGAGACGAGGTACTGACGGAATTAAAGCTGTGAGTACGGGGCGTGAGTCGTGCTTGGGTAGCTCAGTTGGTAGAGCACTTGCCCGCGAAAGGCAAACGTCCCGAGTTCGAGTCTCGGTCCGGCACACAGTTTTAATCTGCCAGGAAGTTTCATATCAGCGCACACTCCGCTGTAGAGTGAAAATTTCATTCCATATTTTTCTTTTTGGAATGGTAGAATATAGATGGTTGATGATGGCGTAGCGTTTGTGCCATAGCCCGGATTCATGTGTATGGAGTCAGATAAAGCGGTTAGTGTTCCAGTCAGTGTCGTGTGTCGATCCCCAGCTGATCACGTTGTCCACCACAGATCCCATGTGAGTGAAAGCGTTTGTCAAAGAAAAATGTTTGTGTGACGTTTCTTTAGTCATCTTTGTTGTCTTGTGATGTTAATGATGAATAAATCTATTGTCATTTAGATAACAACTTCTCCCTGAGCTCTGATTAACAGTACCTTCTCATTTTATTATTAAAGTCTAGATTTGAAAGGTAAGTGGAAGGCATCCACGACGATACATTGGCATGCGACCATGACATCTGGATGCTTCAAATTTTGTATGGCAGATTAGTTTCTGCGAGAATTTGGCCAATGTGATATAAGGTCTTTCTATTTACTTACGCACATTACAAGCTGCGATGAAAATAAAGAGACTTTCATCACAGACACAAAAGTCATATTTGGCAAATAAAAGCTCAACGAAGCCAAAATGAGCATCAGGAGAAAATGTGGGAAATTTCCAACGAATCCTAAGTTAAAATTATGGCAATCGATAACATTAAAAATCCTAACGTGTCGCACATAAATGCAGTAAGCCGATCGAAATCACTATTCAGTCGCTCAGTGAGCTAAATGGTACAGAAACCTTGAACTACAGAACGAAAGCCGAAATACTGAATTCGGCCTCCCGATATTGAGAACGGTACATCGACACTTGCAACACTAGAAGAATAAATTATGATTCTTACGCAGCAGTAAAGCCGTTAGTGATTCATGAGGAAATTCAATACTCAGGCACCAAAATCTTTAATCATTTGCCCAGTAACATTAAATATCTGACAACTAGCAAGCAAAAGTTTAAATCTAATGTGAAAACGTTTCTTCTGGGCAAGTAACAAAATATTTATTTGAACACTGGTAGCGTTTGTACTACAGGAAACAAAGAAATTAGCTTTGTTTTTCGATTTGTGTTTCACTTGCAGTACGAGTAGTCAGAAAGTCTAATAACTTCTTTTTTACTGAGTGTAAGCCACTGTACTATAAAGTAACACATAAAAGACTTCCATGCATCTATTCAGACAAGCAAATCATGTACATCTTGCATGGAAACTGGCTCATCTCACAGTATGCGAATCAGACAAATGATACATCGAACATGTAATTAATAAATTAAATTGTAAGTAGGCTGTCTAGGTTTTTATGTTGGTAACGCCACGTAGCGCTCTGTATGAAAATCAATGACTGTGCTGTGTGAAGTCTGTGGCTGGTTTGCATTGTTGGAATATTTGCTATTGTAGTGTTGGGCAGTTGGATGTGAACAGCGCGTAGCGTTCCGCAGTTGGAGGTGAGCAGCCAGCAGTGGTGGATGTGGGGAGAGAGATGGCAGAATTTTGAGGGCGGACGATCTGGGCGTGTGTCCATCAGAAAGAATAAATTTGTAATATTGGCTATCATGAACTGATATACAGGGTGTGTCAAAAAAATGTATGCACACTTTGAACTGTCATAGACAATTTATTTCCCGTTCTACAAGGTTAAATATCTGTGAGAAAGTAATGTTATGTTTCTTCAACAGGTGGCAGCAGTGGCAAGAAAGTAACTGCAACATGGCGGACGTGCGTTTGAGCTTTGGTTCAAATGGTTCAAATGGCTCTGAGCACTATGGGACTCAACTGCTGTGGTCATAAGTCCCCTAGAACTTAGAACTACTTAAACCTAACTAACCTAAGGACAGCACACAACACCCAGCCATCACGAGGCAGAGAAAATCCCTGACCCCGCCGGGAATCGAACCCGGGAACCCGGGCGTGGGAAGCTAGAACGCTACCGCACGACCACGAGATGCGGGCTTGAGCTTTGAAGCGCAGAAGCAGATAATTAAGTGGTACTGGAAGTTTGAGAATGTAGCTGCGTTTCGAAGACAGTGGAGAAGCGAGTATGGTACAGAACCACCTTCAAGGTTAACAATTACACGTCTACGAGACAAATTCGAAATTCATGGAACAGTGTGTGATGTGCACAAAGGTCGATCAGGGCGACCTCGTACAGCTACAAGTGGTGATTCCACAACTGCGGTCTTGCAACTGTTTCAGCATATGCCTCAAAAATCTTCAAGGCAAGCGGCACGTGAGAGTAATGTAAGTGCTAAGCATTCTGAAGAATGGCAAGTTTCGTGTGTACATTCCAAGGCTGGTGCAACAGCTAAGTGACGACAATCCAAATCGAAGGTTAGAATTTTGTGAATGGGTTCAGGAGATGGTGAGACGTGAACCGGTATTTATGGGTAGCATAATTTGGTCGGATGAATCCCAATTCAAACTCAATGGAACTGTCAATAATCACAATTGTGTGTACTGGGCTAAAGATAATCCTCACTTTACAGTTCAAAAGGCTGTGAATTTGCCTGGTGTAAATGTGTGGTGCGTTTTGTCTGCAAGGGGACTCATTGTGCCTTTCCGCTTTGAAGGTACTGTTACTGGAGAAACGTACCTAACAATGCTTGCTGACTCCATATTCCTTGCCATTCGTGCATTTTACGGTAATGATGAGTTTTATTTCCAACAAGATGGCGCCCCGCCGCACTATCATAGGGACGTACGAGCATATCTGGATCACAATGTGCCAGGCCAGTGGATAGGACGCAGGGGACCAATCGAGTTTCCTGCACACTCTCCAGACCTCACGCCGCTGGCTTTCTTCTTATGGGGCACAGTAAAAGATGAGGTGTACAAACGTAAACCACGTAACCTGGACACACTTTGGAATTAGATTCAGGCGGTGTGCGCAGAAATCTCGTTGGACACTTTGGTACGATGTACGGAATCAGTTGCAGTTGCTTTCGCTTCGGTTTTCTTGAATTACAAGATTTACCGGACGCCTTTTTTATGTTGTGTTCTGCATTAAACTGCGGACGTAGAAATGACGGAGAGGCTTCGTCCCGCCGTAGCCCTCAGTGGTTCACAACCCCACAACAAATCACAGTAATCCACCCACCTCACCGTCGCCCCAAACCGAACCCAGGGTTATTGCGCGGTTCGGCCCCCAGGAACGTCTCATACCAGACGAGTGTAACCCCAAATCTTTTCGTAGTAGAGTAGCACTTGGAGACAGTGTTTCCGCAGCAGTCGCCGACATAGTGTAATTGAGGCGAACCAAAGGGATCCAGCTGGGGCTAGCTGGGCGGATTTTCTTACGCTACTTCGTGTCTCTTGAGGCGCAATTTGCATACTCACAAATAAAATTTTCCAGGTATCTGAAGCACATCTATTATCACACTCAATTCAAGTTTAGGCCTCTACTGCAAGGCTATTGTCAAAGTAGAAACTGTGCTTCTCAAACTTAAAAATATCCCAACATTCTGAAACTCTTCACCACATCATTGGTATCTACTATATGTTTACGCTTGGTTGATAAAGAACAAAAGCAGCCAAAGATACGTGTCGTATTGGATACTACACTACTGGCCATTAAAATTACTAAACCACGAAGATGACGTGCCACAGACGAGAAATTTAACCGACAGGAAGAAGATGCTGTGATACGCAAATGATTAGCTTTTCCAGAGCATTCACATAAGGTTGGCGCCGGTAGCGACACCTACAACGTGCTGACATGAGGAAAGTTTCCAACCGATTTCTCATACACAAACAGCAGTTGACTGGCGTTGCCTGGTGAAACGTTGTTGTGATGCCTCGTGTAAGGAGGAGAAATGCGTACCATCACGTTTCCGACTTTGATAAAGGTCGGATTGTGGCGTATCGCGATTGCGGTTTATCGTATCGCGCCAATGCTGCTCGCGTTGGTCGTGATCCAATGACTGTTAGCAGAATATGGAATCGGTGGGCTCAGGAGGGTAATACGGAACGCCGTGCTGGGTCCCAACGGCCTCCTATCACTAGCAGTCGAGATGACAGGCATCTTATCCGCATGGCTGTAACGGATCGTGCAGACACGTCTGGATCCCTGAGTCAACGACGAACCTGGGTGCACGAATGGCGAAACATCATTTTTTCGGATGAATCCAGGTTCTGTTTACAACATCATGAAGGTCGCATCCGTGTTTGGCGACATCGCAGTGAACGCACATTGGAAGCGTGTATTCGTCATCGCCATACTGGCGTATGACCCGGCGTGATGGTACGGGGTGCCATTGGTTACACGTCTCAGTCACCTCTTGTTCGCATTGACGGCACTTGGAACAGTGGACGTTACACTTCAGATGTGCTACGACCCGTGGCTCTACCCTTCATTCGATCCCTGCAAAACCCTGCATTTCAGCAGGATAATGCACGACCGCATGTTTCAGGTCCAGTACGGGCCTTTCTCGATACAGAAAATGTTCGACTGCTGCCCTAACCAGCACATTCTCCAGATCTCTCACGAATTGAAAACGTCTGGTCAATAGTGGCCGAGCAACTGGCTCAAATGTAATCACATGTCAGTTCTAGTATAATATATTTGTCCAATGAATGCGAGTTTATCATCTGCATTTCTTCTTGGTGTAGCAATTTTAATGGCCAGTAGTGTATTTCTTGGTAATATTTGGGGAATCAGACGAAAAAGCTGAATACAGTCGTGTCACCTATCGTTTGTTTACTAGTACTGTGGTCTTCCTGCGATTTTAGTTTGCGCAAGGTTGAAAGTTATTGCCCTGCGATCGCGTCTTCAGAATCCGCTTTCTCAATAAATACACCGTGTTTGCTACAAAGCCTCAAACACCTCTGATGGTACTGGATCAGATAAGGCGCCTTCAGAGCAGAAAGTTTCTCAGCTGCCCCGATTCCCTTGGACCCTTACCAGAGCAGCTGTACCCAACGCAGATAATAGTGCAAAAAGTATGGTTTATCCTTCTCCTCCTCCACCAGGAGGGGCAAAATGAATCATCTGCTGAGTACCAGGGCGTGTTGGAATCTAGGGAAACGATCAAGCAGACCAAGAAGCCAAGAAGGCCGGCAGGGAACGTGACGCAATGCGCCATTCCCCCCCTCCCGCAGGCTGGCATTTCCCTGTTAAGTCAGATTTCTTCGCAATTGTGGAGGAGGCGTGGCAGGTAGTGAGGGAAAATAAACTGCTCACTGTGAAACTCAGTCTCCAGGCATGGCGTACCTCAAGGCTGTCTATCCGTCATCGAGAAGTGAGCCAGACCCGCCCCCCGAACATGGCATCATACTCCGACGAGAAGACCCCGAATCTGTGATGCCTGTGGCGTCCAATCATAAGTCACATTTTCACTACATGAAATAATTTTTATGTTTCTTAAATGAAATCCTGTGTAGGCTGTTCTTTTATTATGAAACAACCACTTTATTTCATTATTTGTCTGCCTCCGTAGCACCTCGACAAACCCCAATACGGGGAACCAAGATTTCGTTCCCGTTACTGCCAGGGATCTTTACTTGGTGGGAGGACTGGACCATGGTGCTGTCAGAATAGCAATGCCAACTGAGGTGTGCGTCGACAATGACTGAGAGTGCGGTGTACTGACCTCGTGCCCCTCCACATCGTATCTGATAATGAATGACTCAGGATGACACAGTGGTCGGTCAATAATCACGTGGTCTTCAGGGCTTGCCCGCGGGGTTTCCTTTTTTTATTTCATTATAAATCAGTTTTCTAGTTTCGCCCTCGTGGTCATTATCAAGCTACATCATAATAACAGTTATCCTTACAAAATCAGTGTGAGGGTAAGAAACAGGATTTTATACTGTGATGATATCGCAGAAGCAAATGTAAGATCGGCTCTTTATTTCAGCTAATGGCGATACGAGTGTGGTAGGGTTTTAAAATTTTGCGTAGTGTCTGGACTACAGCTGAAGCTTTTAGGCGGAAGATTTTACTGTGCCCTTTTTGTTCCAGTGATCACCCAGCTAAAGCTATGTGTTATATTATTATAATTATTTCCTCTGATTCTTTTTATTCAAAGTTTTAGTATGGTCGGTAAACACCCTGCTATCAAGCGCCCAAATCACCACACTTACCACATCGAAATCCGCGAAGGTGTCCGTCTGTAACCTTCTTGTTTATTCACGTTATTAGGCCACTTGATGACTGGGATACTAATTTTTAGCTTCAGTCTTGCTAATTGTTCTGTTCGACGTACGTAACTACACTTACCCGTATAGCGTAAAGCGCAGCGCGCTATCTTGTGAGACAGGGAGGTAAGCCACACACGGTATCGAATCCGCAACTTAGATTAACGCCTGTGGGCTGGTACACCGACCATCCTCAGCGTGGCTTTTAAGAGGTTTCCCAATCTCGTTTAGGCTAATGCTGGGTTGGTCCCCACATTCCGCGTCAGAATATACGAGACCAAAAGCTGTTAAACGCACAGAGCAAAGTTTACATAATTCACAGACACATGGCACACACGACTTCGCTCTCTTAGGTACCTTGACGACTGTGGCGTTGGGAATGGGAAAGGCATAACGTTTCGTCCTCCCACAAAGTTAAACAATGAAATAAAATTTGCCAAGTTCTGAAAAACCAGACCCCGTGGTAGGTGAGATAAACGCTACGGAAAATAAAAAGTTGTGATAGTACGTGCCTGACTTCGTTGAAGTTTGTGTGTCCTTCACCTTCTCTTCGACGTACTGTGGCTGCGGTTTTGTTATGTTACTATAACTGTATTCATTTCTCGTGCTTGGTGATTGGGTTACGCACCACCAAGTTCTCCACTGTAACCTGAACGAATGTCGGAACTTAGCTCATACACCCACTGCGCCGGTCGTTGTTCTACGACGTTCTTTGTGAAAGCCGGGAGGTTTCTTAACTTGTCGCAGATCGCCTTGATGCCCACTCGTGGCAGCATTTTACCTCCTCGCTCTGCCTCGCCTTCAATGAACAAGAGGATTCCATTTACATTCTGTTCCTCTTTTGTGTTCTCATTCGGCCTCCGGCATGACATAGCTTAATTAATTGTACCTTCAACGTATGAATTCGTCTGGAATGCTGTCCGTAGGTGTGGCAGCTATTGTTTCAAGCTCACGGTGACACAGATCTGACGTAAACTTGTGATTAACGTATTAAGTATGGACCTTATCCGTACATACAGCCTTGCGTGTCTAGATAAATTACATTACGTGCTGCTGACTGTAAAAACAAATTGTATACAGGGCTGAGACCACACAGCAAATGCTGATCTAGTATCCTCTCCGTACAGTAACGTGATCTTCTGCTTGAAATGTGTTTTAGTTGCCAGACATCTAATTGCCAGCTGCACGAGGAATTTGCTAAGGAAATGAAATGTCAACAGCTTAACGAAGGAACCCAAGAAATTAGGTCGGCGACAGAGACTGATTCTGAGAATACACTTTTAAATCAATGTTTCGTCTTGACAGGGTTTCTTTTCAGAAACACCTTGATTACATAAGTTATTGAAGAGCATCGTTCGTGTTGCTTCTTAAGAAATGTTGCGAAAAGCTTTTGCGTCTGCAGATAACATTTAGAGAATGCTCTCACTGTACGATAACATACGGACGACTACCAATAACTGTCACCTACTAAACTGTTGGCCTCTACTGAAAATCTTATTTATTCTTATCATCACCAGTGTCCAATATTTTGTCCGTCATAACATTGCGGCATTGCTTTTGTAAGATTAACTGTCAATCAGTTAGAGGTTTCGCACAGTGGAAAATAATTTTAAATTGACAAATATTAGGAATATACAAACATCAAAAAAGTTTTGCATCACCTCGGTTCCGTGAGTTCCGGAACCTGCACAGAAAATTGGAATATAGATCAACATAAACATCATTTCCGCCCTTTTTATTGCTCATGAAAATCACACATTGCCGGCCGAAGTGGCCGTGCGGTTAAAGGCGCTGCAGTCTGGAACCGCAAGACCGCTACGGTCGCAGGTTCGAATCCTGCCTCGGGCATGGATGTTTGTGATGCCCTTAGGTTAGTTAGGTTTAACTAGTTCTAAGTTCTAGGGGACTAATGACCTCAGCAGTTGAGTCCCGTAGTGCTCAGAGCCATTTTTTGAAAATCACACATTGCATGTTGTACCACCACACAACGAGACCTTCATAGGTGGTGGTCCAGATTGCTGTACACACCGGTACCTCTAATACCCAGTAGCACGTCCTCTTGCATTGATGCATGCCTTTATTCGTCGTGGAAAACTATCCACAAGTTCATCAAGGCACTATTGGTCCAGATTGTCCCATTCCTCAACAGCGATTCGGTGTAGACCCATCAGAGTGATTGGTGCGTCACATCGTCCATAAACAGCCCTTTTCAATCTATCCCAGGCATGTTCGATATGGTTCATGTCTGGAGAACATACTGTCGACTCTAGTCGAGCGAAGTCGTTATCCTGAAGGAAGTCATTCACAAGATGTGCACGATGGGGGCGCGAATTATGGCCCACGAAGACGAATGCCTCGTCAATATAAAATGAAAGTGCCCAAATGTTAACAAATATTTACGTTTTTCATGTAACGCAGAATATGGAGTTGAGAGACTGATGACTGCTGCCTCCTTTTGTCACACAAGTCACGAGAACAGACTGTTGAGAGCTCAAACTTAAATGGCGCCTGACTCTACATTTCAGCTCAACATATTTATAACAGCCTGCCCTACTAATAATCGCCTGGAATGTGTAGAAGGTGATTCAAAAATCATGTTCCATAGGACAAATAAGTGAACCAGCAGAGGTGGCAGTAATAAAAAGAAAAAAAGGAAGTTAGTAAACATGGACTGTAAACTGCGTAGCTTGAGAGCTATGAACACTTCGTCGTCTACAACGCTGTGAAACGTATTTCTTCTACTGTAATTTGTTTTCCATATTTTTTTAGATGTGATAGTACGGACCAAAACAAGAAAAAGATGTCCAACAAACAAGGACTCTTAAGTGTATAGCTTAAGAACTATGAAAAGTTGCTCAGTAGATGAGATGTGTTTCACTCTAACGAAGATGAACAAGTGCTCATAGTTCGTAAATTATACACTTTACCGCCCATGTTTATTGGACAGATTTCTTTTGGCTCTGAGCACTATGGGACTCAACTGCTGATGTCATTAGTCCCCTAGAACTTATAACTAGTTAAACCTAACTAACCTAAGTACATCACAAACATCCACGCCCGATGCAGGATTCGAACCTGCGACCGTAGCGGTCTTGCGGTTCCAGACTGCAGCGCCTTTAACCGCACGGCCACTTCGACCGGCAGATTTCTTTTGTTTTGGTGCACAATGCCACCTTCAAAATATGAAAATGGCAAGTTTCCAGTAGAAGCGATTTGTTTCATAGTATCGAAGATGAAGAAGAGCTCAAACTCACAGGGTACTTTTTTTTTTTTTGAGTCAATGTTTACCAGGTAGTTTCTTCTAGTTTTGGTCCATACCACCACCTCTGAAAGGCAGTGGGCGGGGTTCCAGTATACCGCGTTTGTCCAACGTATTACGAAAGTCTTACTTTTATTACACATATGTCACAAATAATCAACGGCCATGCCGCAGTGGTAACACCGATTCCCACCCAAGTTAAGCGCTGTCGGGTTTGACTAGCACTCGGACTGGTGACCACGCGGGTCTGCCGAGCGCTGTTGGCAAGCGGACCGCACTCAGCCCTTGTGATGCCAACTGAGGAGACACTCGACCGAGGGGCAGCCGCTCCGGACACGCAAACTGACAGCGGCCGGGGGAGCGCTGTGCTGACCACGTGTCCTTCGATAGCCGCATCCAGTGGCGTCTGTCTCGTCTGAGGATGGCTCGTCGGTCGGACAGAACAGTTGGGCCTTCAGAGGCTATTCGGATGGAGTTTAGTTTATATCTTACAGATAATCCTCACAGCTGTTGCACTACTGGGTTAAGGAAAGAACCAGTGCAACTCTTCCTATTAGTAATGATTTAGAGAAAAATGTAATCACAGTTCTCCGTAAGAATGGTGTGGTGTCACCGCCAGACATCACACTTGCTAGGTGGAAGCCTTTAAATCGGCAGCGGTCCGTTAGTATACGTCGGACCCGCGTGTCGCCACTATCAGTGATTGCAGACCGAGCGCCGCCACACGGCAGGTCTAGTCTAGAGAGACTTCCTAGCACTCGACCCAGTTGTACAGCCGACTTTGCTAGCGATGGTTCACTGTCTACATACGCTCTCATTTGTAGAGACGACAGTTTAGCACAGTCTTCAGCTGCGTCATTTGCTACGACCTAGCAAGGCGCCATATTCATTTACTATGAATGTATTCTAAACAGATAAAATTGTGAATCATGTACCGTCAAGAGCAACGTTCATCATTAATGGATTAAAGTTAAGTGGTTGGTTGGTTGGTGGTTGTTTGGGGAAGGAGACCAGACAGCGTGGTCATCGGTCTCATCGGATTAGGGAAGGATGGGGAAGGAAGTCGGCCGTGCCCTTTCAGAGGAACCATCCCGGCATTTGCCTGGCATGATCTAGGGAAATCACGGAAAACCTAAATCAGGATGGCCGGACGCGGGATTGAACCGTCGCCCTCCCGAATGCGAGTCCAGTGTCTAACCACTGCGCCACCTCGCTCGGTAAAGTTAAGTATCAAACTAATTACGTCCGCCTTCTGAATTCTAATTCCTTGTCATGTTCCAGACCTCACGTCAGTATAGTCCTTCACTCCTCACGCCAGCCTGCGTGAGCTAAAACGCGTGCCTTTTCGGCCTCCACTAGTAACACGGTGTTGGCTCTTCAGCCAACACAACAAATGGAACACGCGTCTAAATAGCGGTTGTGAAACTGAGCCTACGCCCTGATGAACACGACTGAGTCCACACGAAATTTCGTGAGTAAAATACAGGTTCACCCTGTAGCAAGAAACACACACACACACACACACACACACACACACACACAAACATACACACACACACATACACACACGCACACACACATGCACGCCACACACACAGACACATACACACACAGAAAGAGAGATGATAATTGTTCATTCGGAGCGGTGAAACTATTAGCGATTGGCGCACGGAACTTTCTAAATCAATCGCTCATCTGCGAGGCAGTCACAAAGTCATTTGAAGTTCGTCATACATCTGTTGAACTACTTGGAGAGTGTGCCAGAGTTCGGAGGCCACATCCAAGTTAGTCGCCACATTGCGTTATTTTCCACGCCAGGTCTGGAGAGACACGATCAGACGTATTCGAGCCCGGGCTACAACGAGCTCCAGCAGCTGTAAAGCACTGTACAAATGTTACAAACCATCGACGCGCGGGTGACCTTTCTTTTTACGTGGTTAGTCAGCTTACACTGCGACGCCCCAAATGCGCCAGCACCGTCCGTAAGACGTTCTTCGGATAATAGCTACGAGATAACGGCTGCCCTCCACGTGTTCCCCCTGGGGGTCGTGGAACCGAGATGTAAGACAAGAGAGGATGCGGCAATCGTCGGCCGCCGCACACTATCTGTGGGCCGTGTTCGGACGGGGCTCCTTAATCACCGCAGCGACGCGGATCCTTCCTCGGTTATCTGGCGGCGCGAGATTAGATCCGCCTGCGGCCCTCCTTCCCCCTCCCCCTGCCCCGCCACGGATACCCAATTACAGGCGCAATCGGCCCCGTCCAGCCCTCTCTCTGCCCGCCGCCCAGGGCTGTCCACCGACTATCCGGGCTGCTGCGTCCTCGCTCCGCGGGTAGCGGTTCACGCACGGGCGCAACCAACATCACGTAGACTATAGGCATGCGCGCACACTTGTGACGTCACATACTGATGGCCGGGTCTGTATCGGAACGCTCCTGTTAAGCACTATGCAGCTATACGAACTTTACGAGTGTTAGAGCTGAGACCACATAGGGATTCTCGTACTTTCCTCTTCTACATGTCCTTGTAATGAAAGTATGGAAATTTATACCAGTGCGTAAAGTAACTGAACAAAACTGCTCTATGTTATTTCAAGATGTAAAATTATTTTGACGATTTGCCTTAAATACGCGTTTCTAGGCTTGAAAAAAAAAACTGTAATTTTAAATTCTGTCTTTTACCTCAGGAGCTACGCTTTCTTGCAGTAAAAAATCGGCAATATGAAACAACAAGCAGACGTTTTCGGTTTTAAATAAAACAGCTGGAGTTCCTGCAGAATTCAAGAATTTGTTTCCCTGGTATTTTCGTAAATTTTCCTCTCCACTTCAAAATTTGCTGATCTCACACAAAACTCAAATCATTCGACGAAATGGAGCACCTCCTGACATAATGGTTAATGAATCAAAAAATCTGAAAAAATATTCTATTTCCCTGTTTCTCCAGAACTTTAGAACCTTAAACATGAAAAGATTGTTTCTCCTACATCATTGATTGAAATTCGTGTCACAGAGTGCTGTTAATTTAATCATAATGCACTTACCTCGAAATTCTACTTTCTACACTGCTTAATGTGTCGAACACTGAATTCATTAAAGCAATTTTCTAAGGTAGTTTACTCATATTGAAATTATTTCCGAATAGCTGTATATGTAAAACTGAACAAAATCATCCTGTAGCTCTTCCAAACAAAATTAATGGAAACTCAATAATCTGGTAGGAATGATAAGGAATACTAAACATTTTCGAGCCACCCTAATTAATATAACTATTCTGTGTGACAATGGTTGCAAATACGAGAGACCTTTCACAGCCAGCTTCGTATTAACCTCGCAGCAATGGTCCAGAATTAAGAAACAAATGATACTGGTACATGATACATAACTGCTTTTAAAAACAATTGGCAAATGTGGTGCAATGGAAACAAATAACACGCTACAATTTTTTTGTCATTTACTTACCCTTGAATGATGCGTAGACACAAATTCCTGTCTGGGAATAGCTGCAATCCAGCGATTTCTCAACTTCATACATTTGGGAAATCGAAACATGTGCACTTTCATGCCTTTTTGGGATTTATAATTTCCCTGGAAAAAGGGAACGCAGCACTTGTATCCTATACTTCGAAGAACTGTAGGCGAATACTGTATGAAATATATATCACTTTCGCGTGTCACACACTTTTAACACAACATACACGCCAACAGGACTGCCGACTGAAGATAAGATGGCCAACAGTTTGTGACGTCACGTGCCAATATGGCCGCTGTGCGCAGCCCTTGTATCTAGAAGGCTTTGGCGCAACACGATGCCCCGCTACGTCACCAGTCCCAGTAAATAAAATCTACTTCTGCCACACATTCCTTTACTTTTAAAGGCTGCCGTTTCGGAAGATTAAATTTCCATTTTCAGCCGCGTTTGACAGTTCTAGCCACAGGGTAAAATCATGGCATCGTTATGTGGCTATAACTGAGGCGTTCAAATACAGAGTCCTTTATTTCCACTTCGTCTATTTCTCCATCCAGTATGAAATCCGTGTTATATGAAAATTTCGCATTTTGATGAGAGACGTTTTTATTTATGTATAAAGACAAAGCTGCTTTTTTTATATTTTTTTAATTTACCGGACCAGTGTCGATCACACGGTCATCAACAGCGATCCTATACAACATACGTAAAAGTAATACATAATCTTCGACCATAGATACTAGTAGACTGGCCTTGCTGTGCAGAAGCTGTAGGGGTGGTGTGGCTCCAACGCAAACCACATGACTATTGGCAAAATCAGCGGTCTGTCATCCTATGTGTGTATCGTATTTTACCCACATTATCAATTGACTGCCAAACGCTTCCAACAAAAATTACTTTTTTATTTGCGAAAACTTATGCCAGAACTACATTTGACCTGGATTTGTTCACATCACCATTTATAAAATCTAACAAATACATCGAACGCCACTCTGGTGGCCAGCAGGACGAAATAACTATAAACTATGAATTAAAGTAAAATGTCGTTAAAATTCTTTTGAACAGTATGAGTGGGCTCGTGTCAAAACTTTAAACATTGTATTCGCTCCGTTTTGAGCTCTAGTCACTTATAAAAGAAAATGGGATATGGGAATTATGTCAACTATAGGTGCCAAAATTGTCGACTTTAGGAGCAGGTCCATTTTAGAGTATCACTTTTAGGTGCACTTCAAAGGTTCAGTTCCCACTATTTTTACAAAAGTTTAAACTATCAGTTTAAAAAAAAATGATAGTTTAGATGAAAGGTGAGACTTTGAAATTTCAGAAAATAATTTTGGAGCCTACATTTATTTAATAGTATTAGAAGGTAGAAAAAAATTCTCTTCATGTGTCGACTATAGGTGCTCTTACCTTATTATAATCTTACATGTATATACAAAAAGGCGCGTATGTGCAGACGTCTTAAAGTTTTTTCCGTTTCAGGGCCTGTATCCAAAGCTGCCTACGGTTTTCATCCTTAGGGAACCTATGAGTAGGAACGAGAAACAGTTACACTTACTTCTGTAACCGAATTATCACAGATACTTTCCAAACCGTAATATGAGTCTGACTTTACAGGCATCACGTTCAACACTTTAATTTACTTGATACTCTATTTCAATAGTAAAGAAACATATAAAAGTCACTTCAGCAAATTTCAATAAACGCATCTGCACTACCATAGAAACGCTTACACGTGAAATGTAATGCCATTTCCCCCGACAAAACTCTGAGTACAGCCATAAGCGCAACACGAAACAACCATGTTTTGCCAACATTCACGTGACTTCAGCCCAGAGATGTTGGAGCCACGAAAATGAAATCAGGGCCAGTCTATTATATTTATGGTCGAAGTACATAATACATGTTATAGTCTATACCTTATGCGTGCGGAAATGTATTTTGAGTTGGACTGTTCGGTGCTTATTTATGTTTCCCTTTTAATCCTTCATACATTTATTTGCAGTTGCACTCTTAATTTATTTTCTAGCACATGCCCATATGATTATAAATGAGGCCGATCGTGTTCTTCCTTTGTTGGCCAGTATCGTTAAGATCTTGTTAACAGTTGCAAAGATTTTACTATCACACAACTCCATAGATTTATAAAAACAAATGTGTAACCATGTAGCATCGCTGACATAACTCGAAGCTGTCAAACTTACAAAATGTTAACAAGATCTTAACGATACTGGCCAACAAAGCAAAATTCCACTGCTGAGACATTACTTAGCGAGTAATTTATAATTTCGCCTGTTCTTTGCTTAAAAACACACCAACTGAGATATCCGACAGCAAGAGCGTCAGCGACGCCAAATGTACAAAATAATTATTTATTACGAAAATTCACAGATACGTAATCTAAATACCATACTATATGTTGTAGAGTGCTTGAAAATGGCCTTTGAGCCGAAATAGGCCGATAGCCAACGAAAATAAAGTCACAATAATAACAACTGCTACACAAAGCGGCGTTTTGGCTTAATGTACACATAATGTCCTTACAAGACATATATAACGATGCAGGCCCAGAAGCATTTAAAACAGGTAAAATTGTTTACAAAATAAATAAAACGAATAAAGGTAAACTGAAAGATAAAAGTTACCCTTAAACGAGTTCAGAATAAAGAGATAGGCAAATATACTGCTTTACCGTATTGCGGACAAATATCAGACAAAATATAGCACGCCCTACAAAAAACAAATCCATAAACTCGATTCAGACCAGAGAACGCAGTAAGAGCACGAACATACCATTCGCTAGGACAAACAACGACTTCTTTCAGATCTAGGGCTTATAAATTAAAATATAAAGACTGTGAGAAAATATGCTATGGTCAAACAATCCAGCACACACTTGAGAGAGCAAAATCACGAAACGACAGACACAGTACAATGCTTGTCATTTCTTTCCATTGCTGGTAAAGGTAAATTTATAGACGTTCTGGAGGAACTAGAAATTTGTACTAACATGAAAAAGGGTTCGAGTAGTATTGTTAACGAAGAAACCGAAACAAATATTTTATCGAAAATTTTACAAATATTCTCGAACAAAAGTGAAACAAACATTAGAAATAAACGTAACGGACTTTATTCTATTAATATTCACACATTTTACTCTTATATTAACTATATTTTATGTATAGTTATTAACAAGGGCGAAAGAAACGTAGGTATCACACATGTTATCAAACCAAAGAAAAAATACGCAAGAAGCAGTATCTTTGACATCTTTGGCATGTTTAACAAAAATGTAATCATATGAGAATATGCTAGCTAGTACATAGAATTAATTGAAGATTTGAAAAAAAAATCTATGAAGCCTTAAATGTAAGATATAAGTAAGCAATGAACAGCGCAACACAAAATAAACGTAATTATAAACACATTCTAACTCACATAACATATAGGCTATAGCATGTATTATGTGTTACTTGTATGTATCTTCGTTGGAGTGCTGATTAGCATGTCCTTCATATTGGTCCGATAAAATAAAATAATGTAGAATGAACAAGCACCGCTGACTTCATGCATGCAAATAGAAATGTCTTTCATCAACTACATTAATGTTGCAAGAATACAGAACTTCCCACGTTTTATTATCTGCAATATTGTGCGTATCTTCAGCATTGCGTTTACAAGTAAATGACGAAAACACCCACGAATGGCTAAATAATGATGCCTATGAACCGGAATTTGAGCGGATAAGTAACGTGGATATAGTGAGAAAAGTGGTTTCGGTGGCAGAAAGAGAGTGAAAATGGTACTTTCGAGAAACCGAGCACACCGGGGTACTGAAATATGTTTATCTGTTATTAGAGTACCAGAAACAAAATTCGTTTGGCCGTATTCATTTTTTGAATTTGAAAAGCGACAATTGTTGTTACGAAAAAAATTGAATGAGAAACAAATATAGAAAAAAATGGACCATTATTTCCGGAAAGTGAGTTGAACACGTAAGTAATCTATGGATTTTCATGCGTGACACAACTAACTCATAATATTATTCTAGTAATATCAGTATTTTAAACATAGCTGCGCTACAGCAACTGTTCCACGTCAAAAGATTAAAAAACAGCCGACCAGTTGCAAAGGATAAAGTAATCTTTACCTAGGTTTCAATAGATATAAATCTATCTTCTTCAGAAGACGGCCTGGGGACAATGAACATCATAATTTATATTCAAAGTAAGATACATGAGTCAAGAATAAAGTATAACATATATTAGGAGAATCTTGTATTACAACATGTGAGAAGGATTGCTGATACTTACAATATTACAGTAACATGGAGTGAAGTATCCTAGTCATTTTTGCAAACATTTACATAACTCAGTTGATCCAAATAAAACATAGCCCTGAGAACAGGAATTAATTATCGCAACTCTACTTTTGCTGAACACTTCTTGATAGCCGGCCATACGCCTAAACAGTTAGAAGACACGGTTATCCTACACAGACAAGTCAAAGGACGGAGACTAGATCTGTGGGAAGAGTTATTTATTTTCAATCATCTTGAGCTCAAAGACGGCAATATACTTAATGATCAGCTGAACCTTGCCTGTAGACAATTTTTCGAAGGCTTTAAACCCGTACTGTTTAATATATAGCATAAATGCTAGTAACCTCAGTACTCCATTTCCTCAGGAAGCTATAATGCACTTTCTTATCTTTTAGCTCACTGCCTGTTATGTAATATATTTTTCTCACGATGTATGGCTGCCAATATACGGGCCTTCATGTAATAATTTTTTCATTCTAACATATGTATTAACTGGATTATAGCCCAGGTTTCATAATTATGACTTAAGAGCCATTACGATTTTCTAAAATTTGTTACTTATAAACATCCTATGTGTTTCACTATTATGGTAATATAACTTTTATATTCTGGCTGTATATGCCACTACATATTACTCACGGCGAAAGCGCCACCTGCCCTGTTTTTGATGAATGTTCTACGTGATTGCTCCTATAACTCCCAGTATGTCACAACGGGAGTGGTTAATGATTTTATTTATTTTTGTAACTCTATCTAAGGATGCATTTAATACTGATACTTCACATGTTACTTCAGTACGCCAATCGGCAAATAGTTTGCGACCTGAGCGCCACCTGCCCTGGCCGCAGTGCTACTACGCTGGCCGATTTTACTCAGTCGCCCATGCGATCTTCAACTACTATGTTCTTAATTTCTATATGTCTGACAAACCCTGTTCTCAGGGCTATGTTTTATTTGGATCAACTGAGTTATGTAAATGTTTGCAAAAATGACTAGGATACTTCACTCCATGTTACTGTAATATTGTAAGTATCAGCAATCCTTCTCACATGTTGTAATACAAGATTCTCCTAATATATGTTATACTTTATTCTTGACTCATGTATCTTACTTTGAATATAAATTATGATGTTCATTGTCCCCAGGCCGTCTTCTGAAGAAGATAGATTTATATCTATTGAAACCTAGGTAAAGATTACTTTATCCTTTGCAACTGGTCGGCTGTTTTTTAATCTTTATTCTAGTAATAGATTGAAAGGCATTGTTAAATTTAGCTATTATAGGAGGCTTCGTCTAAAATCTACATATGAGAGGTGTTATAAAATTTACTGGTTAAAGCAAAAATTTCATGGTGTGGGTTCCTGTAGTCATGTCCTAGTTCATGAACCACGGGCAACGTATGAGTGGCCAAGTAAGTGGTCCCGACAGTCGGGATACCAGTTACTTTGGAATAAGGCTGGGCATCTCGGACATATTCTGAGTCGTGGTCACCTTTGTGCTCATACGGCAAAGACTACCAAATCCACCGGTTAGTCCCTCAGCCGTTAGGGGTAAAACCCAATGGGACTCGGGGCAAGTAAGGCTAGCAACCTGCTTCCCTGGTACTTTAAATATGATGCTGGCAACAATCAGAGCAAAATGCCTCGGACCTTTGGAGGTGACGGAGTCCCACCTCTAACTGACAAACCAGGGACTCCTAAGATACGACTTGGCAAACAAATGGTAATGAGATGGGGAGCTATTAATATCAATGGGGGCTACTCTGGGAAGAAAGTAGAGCTGGCAGAGGCTGCAAGTAAGATGGGGCTGGACGTTTTAGCTGTTAGTGACATTCGGGTAAGGGGTGAGAAAGAAGAGGAAGTGGGAGAATACAAGGTCTACTTGTCAGGAGTCAAAGCAGGAATAGCACAATGGGGTGTAGGGCTTTACATCAGGAAAGAAATGGAACCCAGCGTAGTTGCAATAAGGTATGTAAACGAACGACTGATGTGGATAGATTTGACAGTGTCTAGCAAGAAAATTAGGATTGTGTCAGTATATTCGCATTGTGAAGGGACTGATCAAGATAAGATGGATAGTTTTTATGAGGCACTCAGTGATGTAGTTGTTAGAGTAAAGGACAAGGACAGTGTTCTGCTCATGGGTGATTTTAACGCCAGGATTGGAAATCGAACAGAAGGGTATGAAAAGGTTATGGGTAAAATTGGAGAGGATATGGAGGCCAACAGGAACGGGAAGCAACTCTTGGATTTCTGTTCCAGTATGGGCTTAGTAATCACAAACTCCTTTTTTAAACATAAGAACATTCACCGGTATACTTGGGAAAGCAGGGGAACCAGATCTGTCATTGACTATATAATAACAGATCAGGAATTCAGGAAGGCTGTGAGGGACACACGTGTATTCAGGGGATTCTTTGATGACACTGATCATTATTTAATCTGTAGTGAAATTGGGATTGTGAGGCCGAAAGTGCAGGAGGTCAGTTCCATATGTAGGAGGATAAGAGTGGAGAAACTTCAGGATAAGGAAATCAGGCACAAGTACATAACAGCGATCTCAGAAAGATACCAGTTAGTTGAATGTAGTCAATTACAGTCATTGGAAAAGGAATGGACAAGGTTCAGGGACACAGTACTAGAAGTGGCTAAAGAATGTCTTGGAACAGTAGTGTGTAAAAGTAGGAGGAAGCAAACAGCTTGGTGGAATGACACAGTCAAGGCAGCCTGTAAAAGGAAAAAGAAGGCGTATAAAAAATGGCTACATACTAGAACTCAGGTAGACAGAGAAAGTTATGTTGAAGAAAGAAACAAAGCCAAACAGATAATTGCAGCATCCAAGAAGAAATCTTGGGAAGACTTTGGAAACAGGTTGGAGACATTGGGTCAAGCTGCTGGAAAACCATTCTGGAGTGTAATTAGCAGTCTTCGAAAGGGAGGTAAGAAGGAAATGACAAGTATTTTGGACAGGTCAGGAAAACTGCTGGTGAATCCTGTGGATGCCTTGGGCAGATGGAGGGAATATTTTGAAGAGTTGCTCAATGTAGGTGAAAATACGATCAGTAATGTTTCAGATTTCGAGGTAGAATGGGATAGGAATGATGATGGAAATGGGATCACGTTTGAGGAAGTGGAGAAAATGGTCAATAGATTGCAGTGCAATAAAGCAGCTGGGGTGGATGAAATTAAGTCGGAACTCATCAAATACAGTGGAATGTCAGGTCTTAAATGGCTACACAGGATAATTGAAATGGCCTGGGAGTCGGGACAGGTTCCATCAGACTGGACAAGAGCAGTAATCACACCAATCTTTAAACATGGAAACAGAAAAGATTGTAACAACTACAGAGGTATCTCTTTAATCAGCGTTGCGGGTAAAATCTTCTCAGGTATTGTTGAAAGGAAAGTGCGAGTATTGGTTGAGGAGCAATTGGATGAAAATCAGTGTGGGTTTAGGCCTCTTAGAGGTTGTCAGGACCAGATCTTTAGCTTAAGACAAATAATAGAGAAGTGTTATGAGTGGAACAGGGAATTGTATCTATGCTTTATAGATCTAGAAAAGGCATATGACCGGGTTCCTAGGAGGAAGCTATTGTCTGTTCTACGAGATTATGGAATAGGAGGCAAACTTTTGCAAGCAATTAAAGGTCTTTACATGGATAGTCAGGCAGCAGTTAGAGTTGACGGTAAACTGAGTTCATGGTTCAGAGTAGTTTCAGGGGTAAGACAAGGCTGCAACCTGTCTCCACTGTTGTTCATATTATTTATGGATCATATGTTGAAAACAATAGACTGGCTGGGTGAGATTAAGATATGTGAACACAAAATAAGCAGTCTTGCATATGCGGATGACTTAGTTGTGATGGCAGATTCGATTGAAAGTTTGCAGAGTAATATTTCAGAGCTAGATCAGAAATGTAAGGACTATGGTATGAAGATTAGCATCTCCAAAACGAAAGTAATGTCAGTGGGAAAGAAATATAAACGGATTGAGTGCCAAATAGGAGGAACAAAGTTAGAACAGGTGGACGGTTTCAAGTACTTAGGATGCATATTCTCACAGGATGGCAACATAGTGAAAGAACTGGAAGCGAGGTGTAGCAAGGCTAATGCAGTGAGCGCTCAGCTACGATCTACTCTCTTCTGCAAGAAGGAAGTCAGTACCAAGACTAAGTTATCTGTGCACCGTTCAATCTTTCGACCAACTTTGTTGTATGGGAGCGAAAGCTGGGTGGATTCAGGTTACCTTATCAATAAGGTTGAGGTTACGGATATGAAAGTAGCTAGGATGATTGCAGGTACTAGTAGATGGGAACAATGGCAGGAGGGTGTCCACAATGAGGAAATCAAAGAAAAACTGGGAATGAGCTCTATAGATGTAGCAGTCAGGGCGAACAGGCTTAGATGGTGGGGTCATGTTACACGCATGGGAGAAGCAAGGTTACCCAAGAGACTCATGGGTTCAGCAGTAGAGGGTAGGAGGAGTCGGGGCAGACCAAGGAGAAGGTACCTGGATTCGGTTAAGAATGATTTTGAAGTAATAGGTTTAACATCAGAAGAGGCACCATTGTTAGCACTGAATAGGGGATCATGGAGGAATTTTATAAGGGGGGCTATGCTCCAGACTGAACGCTGAAAGGCACAATCAGTCTTAAATGATGATGATGATGATGATGAAGCAAAAATTTTTATTAAGTCCGAACGCTATATCTCGGCAAGGTTAAATTTGCTATATTTACTTACCTTTATCTCCGAAACTTTGAATCACATTTAACGAACAGAATGCAAAATGATTGTTGTGCATGATTCAGACAATGTCGGAAACGCAGAAAATGTTAGTGATGTGTCCACTCCTTTTCTTATATATATGAATGACCTTCCACATCACATTCCAGAAGGAAAATTGGTACTTTTTGCAGACAATACTAGTGTTACAATAGATCCCAGTAGAGAGAAAGCAACAGAAGAGGAAATAAACGATATTTTCCAGAGAATTATTAAGCGATTTTCTGAAAATTTTGAAATAACACCGTACATCAAAAGCAGTCAGTTTCAAATGCGGATTATATAAATTTTATCAACAGAGTTTCTCGAAAAGAATGTCCCTCCACTCCAGGAATTTCCATTTGTGTTCTCTGATGAACACTCGCCGTCGAGGACGACATACTGGGTTCTATTACTTAAGAAGTCTGTGAACGTATTCCGTATGCTCGTGCCTTCGTTAACAGCGTGCAATGGGGCACCGTGTCAAATGCTTTCCAGAAGTCTAGAAATACGCCTGCTGGCCTTCATCCATAGTTCTCAGTATATCATGTGAGAAAAGGGCAAGCTGAGTTTCGCACGAGCGTTCATTACATTCGAACTGAGAGTATGTTCAAGGAATCTGCAGCAAAACAAGTAAGGGATACTGGTCGTTAATTTTGCTAATCCGTTCTTTTATCTTTCTTACGTACTGGAGTTCAAATGGTTCAAATGGCTCTGAGCACTATGGGACTTAACATCTGAGGTCATCAGTCCCCTAGAACTTAGAACTACTTAAACCTAACTAACCTAAGGACATCACACAAATCCATGCCCGAGGCAGGATTCGAACCTGCGACCGTAGCGGTCGCGCGGTTTCAGACTGAAGCGCCTAGAACCGCTCGGCCACACCGGCCGGCGTACTGGAGTCACCTACGCTTTTTTCCACTCGCTTGGGACTTTGTGCTGGGCCAGTGATTCACGACAAATGCAAGCTGAATAAGGGGCCGGATCTGGTGATTTATTTGCTTTCAAATCTTTCAGTTGTTTCTCTTTGCCAGGAAAGCTTATTTCTATGTCGTCCACACGGGAGTCTGGCCGATGGCCAAATGACGGTATGTTTGTACGGTTCTCCTGTGTGAACGATTTCCTGAACATGAAACTGAAAACTTCGGCTGTCACACCAGAGACTGAATGAAAGCTTTAGACCCGCTTAGCAATTTTACATGCGACCAGAATTTTCTCGCGTTTTTTGCCGGGATCTTTTGCTAGGGTGTGACGGTGTTGGTTGTTGTATACTTCGCACATAGATCTTTTCACAGACACACGAATCTCTGCTGACCTTTGCTTGTCATCATTTGTGCGTCCCCTTTTGAACCTAGAGTACAACAGCCTCTGTTTTCTCAGCATCCTCCGAATTTCGTTATTAAACCATGGCGGGTCTTTTCCGTCTTTTATCGACTTACTAGGCTCGTAAGTCTACAGACCACGATTGACAATCTGCTTAAGCTTTGCCCATAATTCCTCTGCATCGATCGTACTGGAACTAAGTGATGCCAATTTACTGTCTATCTGAGATGGTAGTATCTGCTTATCTCCTCTCTCCGGCAGAAACACTCTCCTAGCCCTCTTGATTCATTTATTAACTTTCGTAATCATAGCTGCTATAATGACATCATGATCACTAATTCCCGTTTCTATACTGACATTGTCGATAAGATCCGGCCTATTTGTGGCTACAAAGTCTAAGGTATTTCAAAAATGATTCAAATGGTTCTGAGGACATCACACACATCCATGCCCGAGGCAGGATTCGACCCTGCGACCGTAGCGGTAGCGCGGTTCCAGACTGTAGCGCCTAGAACCGCTCGTCCACTTCGGCCGGCCCACACTGTCCGTACAACAGTTACAACAATCACAGACCTGCATTTTGAGTGTCTTCCTCATACACCATACTCACCAGACCTTGCCCCATGTGATTTCCATACGTTTGGACCACTCAAAGACGCAATGGGAGGAAATAAGTTCCGTTATGATGAACAAGTACGCCACGCAGTCCATGAGTGGTTGCGCGGGCTACCAAAAGAACTTTTTTCTAAAGGAATTTATGCACTTTGTAAGCACTGGAGGAGTTGCATTGAGCGTGGGGGACATTATGTTGAAAATTGATACAGCTTCGTGCCACCTCTGCACAATAAACAATATTTTTTTTAAATACGAGGCCTGTTCAGAAAGTAAGCTCCGATTGATTGCCAAATTGAAACCACAGTGAACATCAGAAATGTTTTACTTGTAACAATTAGCTACACCAGCTACTTCTCTACGTAGTCGCCGTTCTGACTTAGACGTTTGTCATAGCGTTGTACCAACTTTTCAATAGCCTCATCATAGAAGGCAGCCGCCAGTGCTTTCTGCCAATTCTCCACGCTGGCCTACACCTCGTTGTCTGTGTCAAAATGTTGTCTTCAAAGACAGCGGTTCATGTGACCAGAGATGAAACTCAGGGGGAGACAATTGCGGACTGTATTGTGGGTAATCTAACATTTCCATTTGAAAACGATGCAGGAGCATCTTCATTGCCCCTGCAGAATGCAGCTGAGAATTGTCTTTAAGACGAAACAGCACGACAGTTATGTAATGTTAGCTGCATAGCTTCAGGCGAAATTTCTCACCAGGTCCTCGTACTTGGCGGCAGACACTATTTTCTAGACATCTTTACGCACTCACTGCGAGCTCAGAAATGAGAAGAGCGACGTGATGCTAACTGGGGTTATACTAGAGACACTACCCAACACATCTGTGCAAAGCTTTATCGGATTTTCATAGTCGTTTCCATTTCGCTACCGATCGGAGATTACTTTCTGAACGCCCCTCGTTTTTAAGGTTTTCATTTTGATGCAACGATACGACGATAAAACTTGAGGTCATTATTCTCTTTACCATCGACACCGTACCTTTTTTAAGCAATATATCAACGTCTAAAACTCTCACCTTCTTCAGGAGGATACGTACTGGCAGAGTAGCGGAGTGATCTAAAATACGTTCTTCACAAAATATCACATGGTCTTACGCAACATCAGATTTGTAGAAGGTTCGGGTCTTATTTTCTCTCTCTCTCTTGAACGAGTGGAAATCACTCCTTCGCTTCGATAAACTCGTAGTACCAATTCGTCGATGTTTCGGGCACTGAACCTTTTTGACGTTTCGAAACAAAACGATGGTCGTTTCCTAATATTGAGTCCCAACTGTCTGAAAAATTCATTTGCTAATAAATTACCGGAATAAGCTTCTTATTACACAGACCAAAGAAAGTTTTTGCTTCATGTTTTCGGGCATATTACTGGCAAACAAGATCTTTTTTCAGTTTAAGCATGCCTGTGCGACGTGGTTATCGTCGAAATTGGCAGCGCAGTGTTCCTGTGTACAAGTCTTTGAAGGCAATACACACTGACCTTGCTGGCCAATTCAATAAGCAGCAGTCTATTGGTGGTCCAAATGTCTTTCATGGACTGAGAATGCAGTTCACGTGTGATGTGTCAGCTGTGTTTGGAGGTAGTACATGGTTGACCTTGGCTGTTGTATGGGGGGACTATGCAGACTATGGTGCCCTTGAAGCTTTACCTGGTGCAAACATTTTGGCTTGGAAGCCTTGCAGTATAGCGGAGAGTACAGGACTACTAGCGAAAGTTTCCTTTGGTACCTTGGTTCCAGACAAGCCCTTTCATTTGTCTATAAGAAGAAAGAAGAAGCTGAATGCAGACGAGTACCTGTTCATTTGGGCAAAGTAGGCAACAACAATTGTAAAGTAAAGATTACTGGTGACTGAATGTTGTATTATAGACAGTAATGGCTCTGAGCACTATGGGACTTAACTGCTGAGGTCATCAGTCCCCCGGAACGTAGAACTACTTAAACCTAACTAACCTAAGGACATCACACAAATCCATGCCCGAGGCAGGATTCGAACCTCGACCGTAGCGGTAGCGCGGTTCCAGACTGTAGCGCTTAGAACCGCTGGGCCACCCCGACTGGCTATAGACAGCAAAAAATACCTCATCTCCTTTCCTAATTCTATGTGACGTGAACTCAGAAAACCCAGTGATAAGGTATCTGTTAAAAATGTTCCTGAAAAGTCCTCCTTATTGTGGTCTACATGTCAACAACTTACTATCTGAAGTAAAAGTCTGTATTGCATCTATCATGCCAGAGGAACTACCGGGATTTGCATTTAACCTGTAATTTTCGTACAAAAAAATGTTGAGTAACTGTCGGCGAATAACGTTGTATAAATATCTACAGATTTCATTTCAGTAACCACAGAAAATCATAAAAACAGTTTCCAGTGAAAAGCGGAATTGATGGAATGTGAATTTGAACACCATATTTGTCCAAGACAGAAAATTAGTATTCTGTAGCCCGTAGTCCGAAGGGAGTCTATTTCATTCTTTACACTGTCTTCCACATCAAGCCTTCACACACATACATATATGGGGTGAAATTTAATTAAACCTACAAACTTTGAGATCGCACTGGACACAAAAACAAATATTTTTATAATGTCATATTTTCCGGTGAGGATTTTTTAAACTGGCAGAGGGTGTTTTCTCCGGATGAAAATTAATTAAACCATCAATCTCTGGCAGGTTGCATGAAACGCTGAAAACACTTTCTGTAATGTGTTTTAATGTGAGACACCATTTTCCTGCTGCTACCTGGGCAACCACATCCTCCTCTGACTCAACAGGGGTTTTGTAAACAACGTTTCGCGTCTCTCCCCACACAGACACCGTCCAGTGGTATCAAATTTGTTGATGGAGTAGTGCACGGTATAGTACCACCTCTGACAATCCACTTCCCGGAAACTTTCAGTACACGTATCGACACACATAACGTTGTCTTGTAGCGACTGGCACGTCATTCAGAAGTTCTGGCACTTCTCTGGCTAGGAAACTGTAATAGTGCGAGCCATTTATTGGCGTAGCTGGGAAGTATGACCCAACGAAACAGTCACCAACAACTCCTGCCAAACTTTCACATTGAACTGACGTCATGAGCATGAATAAATGTTGCATGGGCTTAAACTCACTCCAAAGACGCGAATTGTAGATACTGTCCGGGAACTGCAAATAGGGTGGAAATGTAAAATGCATTCGACACTGTCCCAAGTACCATTGCGAAAACTGTGCTCTGAGTGGAGAGTCGTTTGGTCTGAGGTTGTGCACTTGTAGCAAGTGAAATGGATGTAACAGCTGCTCATGAAGGACGTTTCTTACATTCATCTGATTCACCCCCTTGTTACGCATAATGGCATGAAAGCTGATGTAAGGATCTCACACCGTGTGCTGCAGGACAGCTTCTTCAAACTGCAGAGTTTGTACTGTGCAACTTCGTCCCTATCCAGATAATGTGCTAAATTACCCTGACTCGTGCAGTGGTTAATACACAGTAATAAACTGCCAATACGTGAAGGAATTTTTGCTGACAGCAGTATAAATTTTCCTGGAATTTATATCAGCACCAGCTGTTCCCAGAATCGCTGACAGCAGTAACCAGCAATTGGGCAAAGACGTTACTCCTGCCCACTGTGTAAATGCATTAAAAGATGCATTCAATGTAAATAATTAGCTGCCTCACCTTAAGCGTAGGTTTTCGCCCAAACAGCACTATCTAAATTTATTAAACATGTGATGTTGATCTAAGCCGACAGTTGTAGGGCTCCATTTCTCCCAAGCTATTTGGTCTCCGTTATAGGTCTGTGCTCTTTGGTGAGAGGATTAGGATGTAGTTATCAAAATCAGAACCATTGCTATGAGGAAAGATGACTTGCACTGCCTCCTCTACATTAAAACTTCGATTGAACTCTCATTTCTGCAAGTCTCAGCATGTCCCTAAACACATGTATTTCTAACGAGTCGGTCATTGTTAAAAGTATTGACTATTAGAGGAGTTTTCGAGATGGTGTAACACAAAATTACGTGCATACAAAAGGCAACACCACTGGAATAACAATGCTTGTGGGAATTGCGGTAAGAAGAATATGTTTCTTTTACCTTAATATAGCGCTTCTGTGTCGTCGTAATTGTTGGAATCAGTGAAGTTTATTAAAGCTGTTTGCAGACAGCCGGACGTTGTGGCCGAGCGGTTCTAGGCGCTTCCGTTTGGAACCGCGCGACCGCTACGGTCGCAGGTTCGAATCCTGCCTTGAGCATGGATGTGTGTGACGTCCTTAGGTTATTGAGGTTTAAGTAGTTCTAAGTTCTAGGGGACTGATGACCTCAGATGTTAAGTCCCATAGTGCTTATCGCCATTTTTTTGTTTGCAGACAGACATAGTTTATTAACTGTGATTGAGTGGACGGTTTACCTCTACACCAGTAGACAAATTACGGTATATTGTTAAAAACAACACATCAACTGTTCTGTACGTCATTTGTTAGCTGACAGCACATATAAGCACGTTATACACACTGTTTGTCAGCATTTGAAGAAACTTTTACACTTTCTAGCACAGCATCAAACACATGCCTAGAAATGACTTAGTCCACTCCTGGGCTTTGGATTTGACATAGCAGTTTATTATATATTTTTACTCTGCAGTTGGAGATCATCCACTTGAAACAGTCAGTTCCAACTATATTATCGTTATTCACCATCACGTTTATGTTAGCGAGACGGTTGAGTTTTATGTATGCAGTCGCGCATAAAACTGATTGTATTGGAAAGCATTCCAGGTCTGAATTATGGCCCAATTGACAAGTGCAATCAGCAGTAAAAAGGGGGTGGAACAGAGCAAAATGAAAGCGGAAGGAATGGTAGAAGTAGCCGCCCAACTTTAACATTGTACGATTATGGACACAGACTCCACTATAAAGAAACGAATACTTTTATTAATCACCAAAGAGGTGATGGATTATCTGTAATCACAACCACCACCTATCTTTGTCATCCTCGCACACTAAAGCAATACCTACAGAAAAAAAGGCCACAGTGAGCTCTCCTACCAAAACTAGCAGCTGAGCTACCCAGATAAGTAAAAATAACGGTCCTTTTCCCCTGGTATATTGGATTAACGAGAGCTCTGGAGCCATTGTGCGTGAGCACCACGTCTTAATGCATAACTGTAAATTAACATAGAGACTGTAAAACGCCAAAACTTCAGGCAGCATGCATGCATTTTACGAGGTGCTTCATTTTCTGCCTGTCTTTCAATTCGCCAGCCGCGCCACGTGGACAAAGAGTGACACAGTGCAATCTCATTCCAGTTTAGCGATATGCAAATCACGTAACTGTAAGTAGCAGGACATTTATATGAGAACTAAGTCTATTGTTCAATATGGAGAGACTTCGATATGTACGCAAAGTGCAGAATAGTTGATCGTAATATGCCTTTGAGATGGCGCTGCTTCACAATACACATGAACCACATCGAATCTGAGAGATGTCTGCAGAACTATTTAGCATTTCGGTCTAATTGTTGGTTGTAGTTATATATATATTTTGGATGTAACCGCTGGACTGGTTTACCACCCCGTGCAGTGAAAATATAGGCTTCCATGATATATTTTCTCATGATAATTATACCCCACATCAATTAACCAACCTGGTAAGTAGCCCAGGCTGATGAACAAATTCCCTATTTTTTGCACATAACAGTACTTTTTCTGCAAATTTATATTGAGAGTAGTGTAGCATGGTGGAACTGTGTGCATTTGCACATAAAATGGTATCTGTTATAGCATAATATTAGAGCACTAAGCTAACAAATCGAATATACACTGTGTGATCAAAAGTATCCGGACACCTGGCTGAAAATGACTTACAAGTTAATGGCGCCCTCCATCGGTAATGCAGGAATTCAGTATGGTGTTGGCCCATCCTTAGCCTTGATGATAGCTCCCACTCTCGCAGGCATACGTTCAATCAGGTGCTACAAGGTTTCTTGGTGAATGGCAGTCCATTCTTCACGGAGCGCTGCACTGAGGGAAGGTGTCAATGTCGGTCGGCGAGGCCTGGCGCGAAGTCGGCTTCCAAAACATCTCAGAGATGTTCTATAGGATTTAGGTCAGGACTCTGTGCACAGTCCATCACAGGGATATTATTGTCGTATAATCACTCCACCACAGGCCGTGCATTATGAATACGTGCTCGATCGCGTTGAAAGATACAATCGCCATTCCCGAATTGCTCTTCAGCAATGGGAAGCAAGAAGGTGCTTAAAACATCATTGAAGGCATATGTTGTGCTAGTGCCACGCAAAACAACAAGGAGTGCAAGATCCCTCCATGAAAAACACGACCACACCATAACACCATCGCCTCCGAATTTTACTGTTGGCACTACACACGCTGGCAGATGACGTTCACCGGGATTCACCATACCCACACCCTGCCATCGGATCGCCACATTGTGTACCGTGATTCGTCACTTCACACAACATTTTTCCACTGTTAAATCGTCCAATGTTCACGTTCCTTACACCGAGCGAGGCGTCGTCTGTCATTTACCGGCGTGATGTGTGTCTTATGAGCTGCTGTTCGATCATGAAATCCAACTTTTCACACCTTCCGCCTAACTGCCATAGTACTTGCAGTGGATCCTGATGCAGTCTAGAATTCCTGTGTCATGGTCTGGATGGATGTCTGCCCATTACACATTACGACCCTCTTCAACTGTCGGTGGTCTCTTGTCAGTCAGCAGACGAGGTCGGCCTGTGCTGTACGTGTCCTTTCACGTTTGCACTTCACTATCACATCGGAAACAGTGGACCTAAGGATGTTTAGGAGTGCGGAAAACTCGAGTACAGACGTATGATACAAGTGATACCCAATTATCTGACCACGTTCAAAGTCCGTGAGTTCAGCGGTGCTCCACCCCATTCTGCTCTGATGGTTCAAATGGCTCTGAGCACTATGGGACTTAACATCTGAGGTCATCAGTCCCCCAGAACTTACAACTACTTAAACCTAACTAACCTAAGGGCATCACACACATCCAGATCCGAGGCAGGATTCGAACCTGCAACGTAGCGGTCACGCGGTTCCAGACTGAAGCACCTAGAACCGCTCTGTCGCAACGGCCGGCTATTCTGCTCTCTCACGATGTCTAATAACTACTGAGGTTGCTGATATGGAGTACCTGGCAGTAGGTGGCAGCACAATGCACGTATCTTATTGGGGGCGTCCGGATACTTGAGATCACATTATATATATCATTTTGGACTGAGCTTTGTGTGTATCCACTCCAATGGAACGAATCTTTAGTCATATATATATATATATATATATATATATATATATATATATATATATATATATATATATATATATGTATATGTATATATATTGCACCTTATATATTGATTGATTTCAGTATGTGTATCAGGAACACACTTCTATTACTACATAGAAATCTGCAACAATGTGGAACAGAATAACTAGATTCAGTTTCGGTGTAAACTGCTAGTCATCCATTGATTTGCGAAACCAGCACAACTCTACAAAAGGACTCATACAGTAGAAGGTGGCAGTCTGTGTGTGATGTTGAACAGTGTTGTGAAGCTTGTCTACTGCATTAAAAAGCATTCCTATTCGACCAGTAAGCGAAATGTTCGTCCTGACAAGCTAGGGCTTGCAAAAGTAGCTAGCCAATACTTTTGGCAATCATCCCTAATATTTAATGTATATGCGTTACACAGTGTGTAAATTTGTGGAGTACTTATAGAAAATCTTGAGTACTTTGTTGGATATAAATTCTTCGTTGCAGTACTGGTTGCTAATTACCTATATATATTTTCATGAAAAGAAGTACACTTGTACTGCTAACCCCCACTTCACGTGCATATTGCGTAGCAAACTCCAGTGGAGAATTAACAAATACGGGAGCCGACGACGCAAGACTTGCAGCTGTACGCTGTCTTCCTGACCTTCCTTTGTGAATGTCACAAATCGTTTCCTGCTATTCAAACTTGACAATGATGCGTTTAATTGTTGGGCGGGTTGGCGGCTCTGTTTCAATCTCCTGTCTCCATTGACGTTGCACTTCAACGGCATTATCAAACTTGAAAAACCACTTCACAATACATTTTCGTTTCTCGAATGACAAGCGTGCTCCAGCCATCTTGTTTTCTCAATACTGAGATGAAAATACTAACATCTGTTGAGCCAAAGACCATACTACAACACACTCGTTCTCAAATCGAACGACAATATCGATGCCTCGATAGAGCCTGACAAAGAGTGTATACATTTTTCTGGCAAATTCTATATATCCACTGAAGCAGAAGGTGGTGTCTGTTCTTTCGGACTCGTACAAAAGAACAGACATTTATCGTCATCATTTAACAGTTCCAGTTTCCCGGGTACTGGCAATGCACCTCTTCCACTTCGTCCTGTCCAAATACACCTGTTCACGGAGAACATCACCCATTTTCCATCTTCTGGTGACAAAGATGAGCCTTAATCAAGTCCATCCATCGGGTTCGAGGTCTTCCTTGAGGTCTTTTCCCATCCACCTGCCTTTCCAAATTTATTTTACCCGTTGAACAGACACAACACATATAATAATATATGCACCTGACAGTGAATAATGATAACTTCAGTGTGGATGTACAATATGTCAGAACTCTTGCAGGCTTCTGGTTAAACTGCCAGCAGTGCGGATAATTGACAGTGTGTGGCAAGTTGGGAATTTTGTCTGGACGAGAGATGTTCGCAGATACTGGAAGCAGTTAAGGCGACCCCTTGCATAAAGCGGGAAATTCCTGTTTTAAATTCCGGTCTGGCACAAATCTTCATTTGTCATCACTGGATTTATTTCAATGCCCGATTTCAGTTGAGGTCTGAGTTACTCTCATGTCATAATCTACAGCTCTTCCACTGATTCTCCAGACTGCTCGTGAAGCTTCAGGTATCCACATCTCAATCTTACTCTTATTACTGTGTTTATAGTTTAAGGTGAGATAATGAAGAAGCTGCATTTGGCGATAGTGTAGTTCTGCTGTGAGAGTTCAAGAAACTTTTCAATTGTGCACATTTGTTGTAACTCACAAATAAATAGCCTGATGAAATTCTATACATTAATCCTCTACCCTAGCTAGCAGTCGTCAACTCGTCTACTCATTTCTATACATTTTCTTTCATTTCACGCTTGTTGTATTTTCCTTCTTTACTTTCTTTAAAGTCAGTACCGCCATTAAACTGTTGTTTATTTACGGTGTTATATTTACACTTACACAATCATGATTTCGGCTTCAAAGTGCGATTATCAAGTGTTTTAAGTGATAAATTGCCTAAGATGGCATACTGTCGTATTAAAATACGCTATTAGACACATTATGTAAGAGACGATATTTCTGGCAGAGCCTACTGCTTTGTTTCATTACTGAGTACACCATCTTGGGACAATGTGTCTAATAGTGTATTTTAATACGACAGTATGCCATCTTAGGCAATTTATAACACTAAAAACACTTGATAATAGCACTTTGAAGCCGAAATCATGATTGTGTAAGTGTAAATGTAACACTGTAAATAAACAACAGCCTAATGGCGGTACTGACTTTAAACAAATATATTATGACTGTGGCCCCGCATTATGAAAAAATTATTATCTATCTTTACTCTTCATTTGCCTGCACGCCTGCCTGTCTGTCTGTCTCTCTCACTCCTTCTTCGTCTGTCTATATTTTTACATATCACTATGCCTCTCTGTTTCTATTTCTTGCTGATAACATTATTTTTGGTCAAGAGAGATATATTATTTTCAATTTCGTAGCACATACATAACCACAGAACTTGGCCAAAGCAACTAAGGTGCCTAACATGGGTTAGTAAGGCGGCATTCAGTCCGAAGATTGCTGTGGGGGAAAAGTAGTGCATCAACAATACGTAACAGCAGACTGATGCAGAGGTGTTCCCACAGTTATACATCACCAGACATTGCGAAAATGTCCTACACTGAAGTCGAAATATTGACTGATTTCTACATAGTTTTAACTTACAACTCGATGGTCGAAACGAAAGAGGATTTGGTGTTCATTTACTCTGAATAAGTTCTAGTTAAACAAATTGATAGTTTGGTGAATATTTAATTCAGATAAAATTTGAAATGAAAAGTCACGAATTACCATTTAATAAAAAGTAGAGACGAGATTCTTCTGTCAAAATACATAAGATGCTACACTAAAATACAAATAGTTTCTTTTGAGGGGACTCATAAGCACACAGCCAATAAAGCTGGAGCATCATGATTTTCTGCCTGTTATCTACGACCTGATTGCCATATTAACATAAGTTAACCTGTGAAGTTTGCACATGGAAAAAGCCTGGATGGATTTGATGAAGCCCAGGCTGAAACGTTAGGGTAGATTGCTTGAAATTATGTTAGTGTCACACTTAAGAATTAACTGAGCATTAGTTATCTGGTTAGATAACCTGAGAGACACCCACATGCCTTACTCATACTGTGGCATCAAGCAGTCAGGCCTGCAAGATGAGTGGTCTGCCAAGCGAGTGGATTCATTCTTAATTTATCGAGTAACATGAACTCTCGTATCTTACTATTTAGTTAAAAATTATCCTCCTGTATGAATAATACGCAACGGAAACACGCATCTGACTATCAGTAATTTACAGAACTCTGACTGTACACTAAGCACTGGCAATACCACATTTACTTTTTGTCTTTTATTTAACGGCTTTTGTCAACACGTGGCCACCGCACTGAATATGAATGGCGCACACATTATAAATTCGGGACATCATGACAACATACAATTCGAAGGAAAAGTCCACCAATCTTTTTCTTTTCACTATCTTATTTATTCCGATAAATTCTCTAACCTGTTGTTGTTGTGGTCTTCAGTCCTGAGACTGGTTTGATGCAGCTCTCCATGCTACTCTATCCTGTGCAAGCTTCTTCATCTCCCAGTACCTACTGCAACCTACATCCTTCTGAATCTGCTTAGTGTATTCATCTCTTGGTCTCCCTCTACGATTTTTACCCTCCACGCTACCCTCCAATGCTAAATTTGTGATCCCTTGATGCTTCAAAACATGTCCTACCAACCGATCCCTTCTTCTAGTCAACTTGTGTCACAAACTTCTCTTCTCCCCAATCCTATTCAATACCTCCTCAGTAGTTACGTGATCTACCCACCTTATCTTCAGCATTCTTCTGTAGCACCACATTTCGAAAGCTTCTATTCTCTTCTTGTCCAAACTGGTTATCGTCCATGTTTCACTTCCATACATGGCTACACTCCATACAAATACTTCCAGAAACGACTTCCTGACACTTAAATCTATACTCGATGTTAACAAATTTCTCTTCTTCAGAAACGATTTTCTTGCCATTGCCAGTCTACATTTTATATCCTCTCTACTTCGACCATCATCAGTTACTTTACTCCCTAAATAGCAAAACTCCTTTACTACTTTAAGTGTCTCATTTCCTAATCTAATCCCCTCAGCATCACCCGATTTAATTTGACTACATTCCATTATCCTCGTTTTGCTTTTGTTGATGTTCATCTTATATCCTCCTTTCAAGACACTGTCCATTCCGTTCAACTGCTCTTCCAAGTCCTTTGCTGTCTCTGACAGAATTACAATGTCATCGGCGAACCTCAAAGTTTTTACTTCTTCTCCATAAATTTTTATACCTACTCCGAATTTTTCTTTTGTTTCCTTTACTGCTTGCTCAATATACAGATTGAATAACATCGGGGAGAGGCTACAACCCTGTCTCACTCCTTTCCCAACCACTGCTTCCCTTTCATGCCCCTCGACTCTTATAACTGCCATCTGGTTTCTGTACAAATTGTAAATAGCCTTTCGCTCCCTGTATTTTACCCCTGCCACCTTCAGAATTTGAAAGAGAGTATTCCAGTTAAAGTTGTCAAAAGCTTTCTCTAAGTCTACAAATGCTAGAAACATAGGTTTGCCTTTTCTTAATCTTTCTTCTAAAATAAGTCGTAAGGTTAGTATTGCCTCACGTGTTCCAACATTTCTACGGAATCCAAACTGATCTTCCCCGAGGTCCGCTTCTACCAGTTTTTCCATTCGTCTGTAAAGAATTCGCGTTAGTATTTTGCAGCTGTGACTTATTAAACTGATAGTTCGGTAATTTTCACATCTGTCAACACCTGCTTTCTTTGGTATTGGAATTATTATATTCTTCTTGAAGTCTGTGGGTATTTCGCCTGTCTCATACATCTTGCTCACCACATGGTAGAGTTTTGTCATGACTGGCTCTCCCAAGGCCACCAGTAGTTCTAATGGAATGTTGTCTACTCCCGGGGCCTTGTTTCGACTCAGGTCTTTCAGTGCTCTGTCAAACTCTTCACGCAGTATCTTATCTCCCATTTCATCTTCATCTACATCCTCTTCCATTTCCATAATATTGTCCTCAAGTACATCGCCCTTGTATAAACCCTCTATATACTCCTTCCACCTTTCTGCCTTCCCTTCTTTGCTTAGAACTGGGTAGCCATCTAAGCTCTTGATATTCATACAAGTGGTTCTCTTCTCTCCAAAGGTCTCTTTAATTTTCCTGTAGGCAGTATCTGTCTTACCCCTAGTGAGACAAGCCTCTACATCCTTACATTTGTCCTCTAGCCATCCCTGCTTAGCCATTTTGCACTTTCTGTCGATCTCATTTTTGAGACGTTTGTATTCCCTTTTGCCTGCTTCATTTACTGCATTTTTATATTTTCTCCTTTCATCAATTAAATTCAATATTTCTTCTGTTACCCAAGGATTTCTATTATCCCTCGTCTTTTTACCTACTTGATCCTCTACTGCCTTCACTACTTCATCCCTCAGAGCTACCCATTCTTCTTCTACTGTATTTCTTTCCCCCATTCCTGTCAATTGTTCCCTTATGCTCTCCCTGAAACTCTGTACAACCTCTGGTTTAGTCAGTTTATCCAGGTCCCATCTCCTTAAATTCCCACCTTTTTGCAGTTTCTTCAGTTTCAAACTGCAGTTCATAACCAATAGATTGTGGTCAGAATCCACATCTGCCCCTGGAAATGTCTTACAATTTAAAACCTGGTTCCTAAATCTCTGTCTTACCATTATATAATCTATCTGATACCTATTAGTATCTCCAGGATTCTTCCAGGTATACAACCTTCTTTTATGATTCTTGAACCAAGTGTAAGCTATGATTAAGTTATGCTCTATGCAAAATTCTACAAGGCGGCTTCCTCTTTCATTTCTTCCCCCCAATCCATATTCACCTACTATGTTTCCTTCTCTCCCTTTTCCTACTGACGAATTCCAGTCACCCATGACTATTAAATTTTCGTCTCCCTTCACTACCTGAATAATTTCTTTTATCTCGTCATACATTTCATCAATTTCTTCATCATCTGCAGAGCTAGTTGGCATATAAACTTGTACTACTGTAGTAGGCATGGGCTTTGTGTCTATCTTGGCCACAATAATGCGTTCACTATGCTGTTTGTAGTAGCTAACCCGCACTCCTATTTTTTTATTCATTATTAAACCTACTCCTGCATTACCCCTATTTGATTTTGTATTTATAACCCTGTAATCACCTGACCAAAAGTCTTGTTCCTCCTGCCACCGAACTTCACTAATTCTCACTATATCTAACTTTAACCTATCCATTTCCCTTTTTAAATATTCTAACCTACCTGCCCGATTAAGGGATCTGACATTCCACGCTCCGATCCGTAGAATGCCAGTTTTCTTTCTCCTGATAACGACGTCCTCTTGAGTAGTCCCCGCCCGGAGATCCGAATGGGGGACTATTTTACCTCCGGAATATTTTACCCAAGAGGACGCCATCATCATTTAATCATACAGTAAAGCTGCATGTCCTCGGGAAAAATTACGGCTGTAGTTTCCCCTTGCTTTCAGCCGTTCGCAGTACCAGCACAGCAAGGCCGTTTTGGTTAATGTTACAAGGCCAGATCAGTCAATCATCCAGACTGTTGCCCCTGCAACTACTGAAAAGGCTGCTGCCTCTCTTCAGGAACCACATGTTTGTCTGGCCTCTCAACAGATACCCCTCCGTTGTGGTTGCACCTACGGTACGGCCATCTGTATCGCTGAGGCACGCAAGCCTCCCCACCAACGGCAAGGTCCATGGTTCATGGGGGAAGTTCTCTAACCTAAACACACAAATTCTATAACCTACAACCTAAACACACAAATTCTATAACCTACAACAATAACACATGAGAAATTCCGCCCAGTGGGCATGGCTTTACAATGGTGAATCTCTATATTATGGTCTCGTAATTATTTAACTCTACAGTGCACTTTCTGGGTAGGATGGTGGATCTTTTATTATTTGTCACACTTCGACTCTCACATTCATCATCACGAAACTATCCTCCAGACCGAGCAGTACCGAAGGAACATGCATAACCCGCTAATCTTTTGAAACTACCTTGCTACTCTCCCATGCAATCCACACATACCCAAATTACATGACATACACCACACAACAATATGAAATACTACACAGAGAATGGTTACTACATTATCACTTTCAGCTTTCCCACTTCAATTAATATTTATCCCAGTTTCACATGACACTGCCCCACTTTGTAATTCTACTTTCCTACTGTGAACTCTGGAGATATATGCACGTCTTCCTGTGCAATGCAAGCCAAGTGGCGTTGCTGGACAGACGGCCGACTCACCTTGATTCTCTCTCATAAATCTAGCGTCACACGGAATAACATTAAGAACATATTCATCACACACGCGAGTCCTCAACTGATACCATGGACGAGTACTTCTCTTTATCCTTTGTCTCATACACAGATTAAGACTCACACAGTACTCACCACGTGGAAGTACTCGTCTCTAATTTCAAGTCCTGCAAACGCCGTTTCTTAAATATTTCAGCTTATGGTACACACGCTATTTCTTAAATATTTCAACTTATTGTACACACGCTAGTAATTCAGCTTAACTTAAGCACACGGAAGTATTTCAACGTATTGCTACACGTGGTTTCATTGTGACCGTTGGTCACTTCCGATGATTACTACAATCCCATTAATATTACCTGCCTGACATTTAATTCTCCCCACAAAAGTTCCTGAGATAGAGAAATTATTATTTCAAACTACTCTTAAATATTCCACATGCATACCATGTCTCCACTCTTTCGTCATTACGGAGCACAACTAAAACAGGTCTTAACAGCACAAGATCCAGTGGCAGAGTGCTGAAACATGGCCGTATTCAGGTTCTCTCGCACCCCTGTCGAAGTGGGAGAAGCACCTTGCAACCTTATTGGTCAGCCACACATCAGGCGCTCAAAGCTCTGGTAAATTTCATCTCTTTGGTCCCACCAAAGGTGGCCAAAGGATCGACTCAAAGATGATCATATATCCACATTCACTATTTGCGGTTAGCAGACGACCATACATTCATTCATTTCACAGATCTCACCAAACTGGATGTAGGGATTTATTTTGTGGGAGTGCACATGTGATCAATTAAATAAATAAATTGTCATTCTTTCCCACACTGGTATCCGGCTTCGCTTTATTAATTGAAATTGAGTTATTTTACAAAAGAAATGTGTTGTTCTGACAAAAATAATGAAGTATTTCGTACCTATTTTCAATGTCGGGCGGTACTGTACCCTTTCAAACCATAAAATACAAAAGATGCCAGATAAATATTACAGCTGCAAAATAATGCTGGTGCCTAATAATTATTACACAATGCACTACAGTGTTCATGAATTTATACCATTAGACGTGAAAAATACGTAGGATAATTGAAGGATAATTGAAGGAAAGGATTTTTCAATGCAAACGCATGCGTGCATTTGTACTAAGTGTCCCCACAGAGACGCTGATAATCATATTTCCGTATACCAGACGTAATCATTGGGCCCGAGAGTTACTAGTTTTAACGGTCAACCACAAAACCAGTAACATGCACAGAAATTTCCAAGTTGCGAAATATGATAAATACAGCAACGTCTGAAATGTACTTTGGCACAAGATATAACCTAATCCAGATTAAACCACGAACTTGAGTACACCAACAGCTATACAGCTCAGTGAGGGCAAGCTTCTACTTCAGGAAACGAGAGGAGAAACATCTGATCTCTCGATAAATTTCACAAGAATGACACACATTGACCAAGAAGATGAATTTAGTATTCAGAGCAAGACAAAAAGCTTACCACAGGTCGAGAACACATATGCTGTAACTCAGACAGGAAACACAATGCAAAAAACTGAACTCATGAAAAATATTTTTATTGAATGAATTCATATTCACACGGAAGACAACTAAAAGGATACAGTAAAGGAAAATGGATTATCGAGCTGATGGCTCAGTGTTTTGTATGAGAAACACGTGGGTACGATCACACAATCCTGTACTACAAGAAACACGGAACTCGCGAAAATTAAATAGAACGAAAGGCAGAAGAAGAATTCTAGCACGAACATATGGAAAACTGAAAACGTAATTCACACATAAGAAATACAAGTTAACTGAATTTAGACATAGCTCGGCTATAACACTCTCCATTATTTAGTTGCGGTAAAACAGAGACATTAATAAAAATTATACCATTCCCTAACTGAATTGAATTATCCAGCATTATTTTCGATGTTTACACCCGAAAGACATACCTTAGATCCTGAAGCTAAGCAAAGTTTTAAATGTTCCAATTTTTTCAAAAAAAAAAAAATGTTCAAATGTGTGTGAAATCTTATGGGACTTAACTGCTAAGATCATCAGTCCCTAAGCTTACACACTATTTAACCTAAATTATCCTAAGGACAAACACACACACCCATGCCCGAGGGAGGACTCGAACCTCCGCCGGGATCAGCCGCACAGTCTATGACTGCAGTGCCTAGACCGCTAATCCGGCGCGGCTCCAATTTTTTCACTTACGTTACTAGAAACGATCTGATAGATTGCCTTGACTAACTGGAGCCACAGAGTACAGTCAGGTTCCACACTGCCTGACCGGAGTTTCCAGGTACCGCTGAAAATAGAGACACTACTTGTCAGCTCCTGTGCCAACCCACATGGTAGCTGTTGAACAGTGGTCATCAATGTCCCTTTGACCCAGTATTGCTCTACCCAAACTCTACACAAAAGTTGACCAAACAGCCACCAACGTCCAAAGAAACCGTGCCTGTGAACCAAAGCATTTTCAATTCTTACAAATACAATATCTCAAGCAGAAAAGAGAAGGAGTGGAACAGGAAACACACAAACATTGTACACATACGTAATAAACATGTATGTAGGAGTACATAAACTCTTAATAAGCATATACACTCCTGGAAATTGAAATAAGAACACCGTGAATTCATTGTCCCAGGAAGGGGAAACTTTATTGACACATTCCTGGGGTCAGATACATCACATGATCACACTGACAGAACCACAGGCACATAGACACAGGCAACAGAGCATGCACAATGTCGGCACTAGTACAGTCTATATCCACCTTTCGCAGCAATGCAGGCTGCTATTCTCCCATGGAGACGATCGTAGAGATGCTGGATGTAGTCCTGTGGAACGGCTTGCCATGCCATTTCCACCTGGCGCCTCAGTTGGACCAGCGTTCGTGCTGGACGTGCAGACCGCGTGAGACGACGCTTCATCCAGTCCCAAACATGCTCAATGGGGGACAGATCCGGAGATCTTGCTGGCCAGGGTAGTTGACTTACACCTTCTAGAGCACGTTGGGTGGCACGGGATACACGCGGACGTGCATTGTCCTGTTGGAACAGCAAGTTCCCTTGCCGGTCTAGGAATGGTAGAACGATGGGTTCGATGACGGTTTGGATGTACCGTGCACTATTCAGTGTCCCCTCAACGATCACCAGTGGTGTACGGCCTGTGTAGGAGATCGCTCCCCACACCATGATGCCGGGTGTTGGCCCTGTGTGCCTCGGTCGTATGCAGTCCTGATTGTGGCGCTCACCTGCACGGCGCCAAACACGCATACGACCATCATTGGCACCAAGGCAGAAGCGACTCTCATCGCTGAAGACGACACGTCTCCATTCGTCCCTCCATTCACGCCTGTCGCGACACCACTGGAGGCGGGCTGCACGATGTTGGGGCGTGAGCGGAAGACGGCCTAACGGTGTGCGGGACCGTAGCCCAGCTTCATGGAGACGGTTGCGAATGGTCCTCGCCGATACCCCAGGAGCAACAGTGTCCCTAATTTGCTGGGAAGTGGCGGTGCGGTCCCCTACGGCACTGCGTAGGATCCTACGGTCTTGGCGTGCATCCGTGCGTCGCTGCGGTCCGGTCCCAGGTCGACGGGCACGTGCACCTTCCGCCGACCACTGACGACAACATCGATGTACTGTGGAGACCTCACGCCCCACGTGTTGAGCAATTCGGCGGTACGTCCACCCGGCCTCCCGCATGCTCACTATACGCCCTCGCTCAAAGTCCGTCAACTGCACATACGGTTCACGTCCACGCTGTCGCGGCATGCTACCAGTGTTAAAGACTGCGATGGAGCTCCGTATGCCACGGCAAACTGGCTGACACTGACGGCGGCGGTGCACAAATGCTGCGCAGCTAGCGCCATTCGACGGCCAACACCGCGGGTCCTGGTGTGTCCGCTGTGCCGTGCGTGTGATCATTGCTTGTACAGCCCTCTCGCAGTGTCCGGAGCAAGTATGGTGGGTCTGACACACCGGTGTCAATGTGTTCTTTTTTCCATTTCCAGGAGTGTATGTGCGTGAAGCATAAATTGCAAAATTACAAGTTTTGAATATTGAAAAGCCACTTGAAATGCGGCAGGCAAATTTTTGTTCTGCCATCGATTCATTGGTCTAGAGAAGAAGAATGATGGAGGTTGCTGCGAACGCTTCATTAATGAGCATGTACCGCACGTAATGTGGTGTCCTATGTAAGCACTATTTCCTCTTACGTGGCGAAGGATTCAATCGTTTTCATTGTGTTTGCTGTTGTAAGAAGGCCGGCCGGTGTGGCCGTGCGGTTCTAGGCGCTTCAGTCTGGAACCGCGTGACCGCTACGGTCGCAGGTTCGAATCCTGCCTCGGGCATGGATGTGTGTGATGTCCTTAGGTTAGTTAGGTTTAAGTAGTTCTAAGTCCTAGGGGACTGATCACCTCAGTCCCATAGTGCTCAGAGCATTTGAACCATTTTGAAATGCTACGAGAGCGCCACTATGCAAGGAAACTGGAGGGTGAGAAAGCGAATTTGTAGAACTGGGGCTGCTGAGGCGCCTCGGGTGCCCTCTAGGCTTGTCCAGGTTTACAGCCTCTGGCTGCATGCCACAACAAGTAGCCCAGGGTTGTATCTGCATGTTTTTGCAGACTGGCTTTTGAGATGGCCGTCGAGTGCTTTCGGAAACACGCGGCTAACAAAATAATGGGCTAGCCTCTTGAGCAGCTGTTTCCTAATTTCAGAAGCCCTCAGATGCAAGGGTAGTGCCCTGAGAGCAAAGGCGCGGAAGTGAAGTGTCTGAATGAGACGTCACGCGCACAGAACGAGGGCACATGTTTCTTAATAGTAAGGGAGCGCCGTAAGAAAACAATACGCTGTCTGAAGACAAAGCGCAGTTCCTGGCGGGACTCTGGTTTGGAGGGAAGCCTGCCTATCGGACTGAAGTGCTTTTGCAACGTGAGAACCCAGACCAGCTAGAGAGGAGACCGAGGTCCGGCTGCGGACCTGATTTGAGGAGGACAGCGGCGCAGCTCAGCAGACGAGCAGGCCACGCAGTTGGTGCCACCGCCATTTGCCCTCGGTTTCTTTTTTTCAGAGCCACATGACGTCAGTGCCTTTGATGACAGCGTAGGAGAATTCACGGTGAGCGCTGCAGACAGCACCGACGAGAGAGATCAGTTTGTCCCACGCTTGAGGGATTCGATACGACCGACAGTCTCATGATGAGAGTAAATTAGTCGAGTACAGGATTTTCGAAAGAAGTCACTTAACTTCCAGTCATTGTTTCCGTCAGGAATTCGTGTGTGCACGTAAGCTTCAGATCGCATTTCACTATCCACATTTGGAAGACAGGAGAGTAATTCTGTTGGTCAAAATAACCAGTAATCATTAGTTTCACACAGCGTTATTCATTGTTTCTCTGTTTCCTGAAATAAGGATCATAGTCATTGTTTTATTGGAGTACACTTCTGTATTTAAAAGAAAGATTGTTTTTGTTACAAATTTTCCTATTATATTATATGGTACGTTAGTCCCCCACTTTAAGGTCTATGTCTAAGGTCTTTAACAAAATCTGCGTACATGTAAATTATGGGATAAGTCTTAAAGACATGGCCTCCCGAAAATTTTTCTGGGTAGGGAATATAAATCCACGAAGAGGGGACTTCGCACTCTAGCTGCTCGTCTTTTCAAAGCACAGATACACCGAAAACCACAGGTGCCAAGAAGTATAAGAAAACTTAAGTCAGCTTACCAAAACCAATGGAACGGCTCATATGGAGACGTTTGAACATCTCCGTCTTGTACGCACTAGACGGAAATCTGCATCTACATCCACATTTATACACCGCAAGCCACCCTACGGTGTGTGGCGGAGGGCACTTTACGTGCCACTGTCATTACCTCCCTTTCCTGTTCCAGTCGCGTATGGTTCGCGGGAAGAACGACTGCCGGAAAGCCTCCGTGCGCGCTCGAATCTCTCTAATTTTACATTCGTGATCTCCTCGGGAGGTATAAGTAGGGGGAAGCAATATATTCGATACATCATCCAGAAACGCACGCTCTCGAAACCTGGACATCAAGCTACACCGCGATGCAGAGCGCCTCTCTTGCAGAGTCTGCCACTTGAGTTTGTTAAACATCTCCGTAACGCTTACCAAATAACCCTGTGACGAAACGCGCCGCTCTTTTTTGGATCTTCTCTATCTCCTCCGTCAACCCGATCTGGTACGGATCCCACACTGACGAGCAATACTCAAGTATAGCTCGAACGAGTGTTTTGTAAGCCACCTCCTTTGTTGATGGACTACATTTTCTAAGGACTCTCCCAATGAATCTCAACCTGGTACCCGCCTTACCAACAATTAATTTTATATGATCATTCCACTTCAAATCGTTCAGCACGCATACTCCCAGATATTTTACAGAAGTAACTGCTACCAGTGTTTGTTCCGCTATCATATAATCACACAATAAAGGATCCTTCTTTCTATGTATTTGCAATACATTACATTTGTCTATGTTAAGTGACAGTTGCCACTCCCTGCACCAAGTGCCTATCCGCTGCATATCTTCCTGCATTTCGCTGCAATTTTCTAATGCTGCAACTTCTCTGTATACTACAGCATCATCCGCGAAAAGCCGCATGGAACTTTCAACACTATCTACTAGGTCATTAATATATATTGTGAGAAGCAATGCTCCCATAACACTCCTCTGTGGCACGCCAGAGGTTACTTTAACGTCTGTAGACGTCTCTCCACTGAACACAACATGCTGTGTTCTGTTTGCTAAAAACGCTTCAATCCAGCCACACAGCTGGTCTGATATTCCGTAGGCTCTTACTTTGTTTATCAGGCGACAGTGTGGAACTGTATCGAACGCCTTCCGGAAGTCAAGGAAAATGGCATCTACCTGGGAGCCTGTATCTAATATTTTGTGGGTCTCTCATGGACAAATAAAGTGAGTTGGGTCTCACACGATCGCTGTTTCCGGAATCCATGTTGATTCCTACAGAGTAGATTCTGGGTTTCCAGAAATAACATGATACGCGAGCACAAAGCATGTTCTAAAATACTACTACAGAACGATGTCAGAGATATAGGCATATAGTTTTGCGCATCTGGTCGACGACCCTTGTTGAAAATGAAGCTACCCGTGCTCTTTTCCAATCATTTGGAACCTTCAGTTCCTCGAGAGACTTGCGGTACACGGCTGTTAGAATGGGGGCAAGTTCTTTCACGTACGCTGTGTAGAATCGAATTGGTATCCCGTCAGGTCCAGTGGACTTTCCTCTGTTGATGAAGCTGTCCATCAAATGGTTGTTATTAGATCGGCAGCTCGTTTGGTGGTACACGAGAGGAGCAGGCTGTAAATCAACACCCTTTTTTTTTATTTATAACCTCAATGCTGATGATCACTTGTATACAACAATGTGTAGCACGAAAACATGTTAGAACCTTCTATACAATCGTCCATACAATTCGACAAATTCTTGACATTTCACATCCATAATAGAGATCAACGACGTCAGAATTCAAACGAATGGCTGGGTACCATAATACGTAAAACACAGAAGCAAATCTCACAAATGAGAATCACGCCAGGACATCGAAAAAAAAAAATGTAGAAGTGGACGTAAGGCGGTGGGCTATGCGGCACGACTTTACAGCCGGTTCACAACATGAAGTAAACTTAAGTAGGTGACGCAACACGCATGACGCAATTGGAGCGCCACAGGCGGTTATTGTCGCAATTACGCTCAGCGAGCACTCCTGGTTGACCTTTAAATACAAGGTCACCGAGCGGTCAAGTGACTGAAGTATGCAGCCCGGGCACCGCCATCACAAAGGACAGACTCATTCAGTTCCGGAACCGCCACAGCATCCACTTCGTTCCGGTATAAGGATGTGTACCCTTCACCACCTTCATACAGGGTGACAATTATTGAACTATATCGAATAAAATCGTCATAATTTCTGAACGGTTTCCGTTAGGACGTTCAAACTGGACGGTTGGCCGCGGGGCATGATGGGAATTAATATGGTTTAGCGACGAAGTCCACATTCATTTTGATGGGTTCGTCAATAAACAAGGAAAACATGCTGCACTACAAAATAACACAAACAGGCAAAGGTACAAATCTCCGTCGACTAGGATGAGAGGCTGGCGGCGTGCCGTTGCCTGGCGGCAACACATGGCGTTGTTACAACCCCCAAATGAAAAAAAAAAAAAAAAAAGGCTCTGAGCACTATGGGACTTAACATCTGTGGTCATCAGTTGCCTAGAACTTACAACTACTTAAACCTAACTAACCTAAGGACATCACACACATCCATGCCCGAGGCAGGATTCGAACCTGCGACCGTAGCAGTCGCGCGGTTCCCAAATGCAGATACTAATGTAGAGCCTCAGTTCTGGGAGACAATACACTTTACGTACTTTAGCATTACCGACTATATAGACGATATGTGCATGAAGGGAGCAATTGAATACGATGTGGCCAGGCACCTGAAACATCACATGTTTGATTGGGCCATCTTCCAGGCTGGTCTCCTTTTGCGAGTTGACGAACTGGAAGACGTACTACTACGAGATAGTTCAGAGAAATGTAACGACGTCCTTGAACCTAGTGAGAATGAAGATGTCGCGGAGTTCACAAGAAATCCAACACCACATCCAAACACGGACAAAGACAACTGCACACTACCCGCACAAGAAGCAGAATATGATACAACCAAATGTAGACCCTACATTACAGCAGTTCGTTCTGTCTACGGGGGTAGCACACACAGTAAAAACAATTTTATACAGTTCCTCAATGTGGGCTGTTTACCGTGGATGGATGTATTTGCTACTCAACTGCCTGGTTAAACATGACATAAGAAATCTTGTGTTGGACGATTACTATCACCAAATGGACTAGCAAAACCTTTGACCTCAAGGCCTGTAGACACGACGAAGTGTGTTACAATAGGGAAAAGATATTACTGAAGCTGGGTATCACTTATGATGCTTTTAAAGGGTAGTGTTGGATAAAGAAGTGTGGAATGTGAAGATTGGCGTTCCCTAATATGATAAATGTTTTAGCAAATATGTGATTGATATTACAGAAAACATAAGCTCGCCAATGAAATGCAAGATACGCTGTATGCAAGGTTTACTGAAGCAGCTAGAGAAGACGAAGAGAGAGTTCTGACTGGAAATTTCTTCTTGAGGCTTCGTTCACGGCGCTGGTTGTGAATGCCGTCTGGTTTGATTTTCCTGGTAGATTTACTTAGAGACACAGCTGGGTGCCTTATGGATTACTTGCAACAAAATCCAGCCACCCAAAATTCTGAACCTCAGCGTCTGTTGAGATAGCCCGTCCCGTTACTTGCAGTGGTATTCTTTTCCACTGGTATCCTCTCCTTGATACAATCTTACATTTATAATTAGAGAACACTCTGTCTTCAGTAATTCACAGAGCAAAGCCGGTGTATTTCGGTTTTGATAAAACATTGTACTCCTTCAGAAGTACCAACAGTTACAAAAAAAAACAGTATGGTAGCTGAATAGAAAGACACATCCTGCACCGGCACAACACCAGACACAACCACCCCAGAAATGGACGTACAACATTCACCTTTCCCGAGCAAGTCCCCAGAAGAGATCAAAAACAAAAAGTCACTGTCAGGAGAAATGCTCAGCGAAAACATATCAAACTCCACACAACCAGAAATCATAAAGCAAGGGAAACATGCTGTACTACAAAATTACTCGAAATCGGAGCAACAAACAGTCAAGAACCCAAGCAGACACAATCAAGGACCCCCAGCTGAGTACCGTTAGTCACGTAAACTACGAAAACTTGGAAGCTAACCTACGGCTTAGCAGACTAGAAAACAAGGATATATTTCAAACAGCTCTTCGCTATGTAATACGAACTAAGCATGAAAACGGGGATAAAATCTGCTTCCCAATTACAGAACAAACTGACAGGATGATCCTGAGAGTTGAACATCTGCTAACGAACCCCAAAGGACTATGTAAGCCTATAGGGGAGGCATGTGCGCGAAGGGGAAAGGGCCTAAACCTAGGGAAAGTACACAAGGACTTCGCTAGAGCACATGGACGTGTGTTTCTGGATTTTAAAGCAATCACACCCAAGTGTTTTTCCTTCACTAGATATCCCTTATGAAGATAATACAACTAAACTGCCAGGGCAGTACTCTAGTAAACAAGGAACTATGTAAGTTCTTAGAAGAAACAAAAGCAGACATCGCCCCTGCGTTCAGGAACCTTTTCTGCGAGGCGGGAAGCCTTCAGGGCTCCCCTTACATTACATCATAATAGCAGGAACACCAGACGTGAAAGCCGCGGTAACAGTAGTAGCAGTAGTTAATAAAAACCTCGTAGTAACACAGATCACTCAGTTTTACACATCGCCACAGCAGATATAACAGACGGACAGGATGTATGGCTCATGTCGTCTATTTACGCTCAGTACTCGTATGATACAGAACATTTCTTAGACAAAATAAAAGACATTGCACGATACTCAGAAAGAAAAAGACTGCTCATTCTAACCGATATCAACGCAAAATCCCTCTTGTGGAACTCAGATAGAACTGACGACGGAGGGCAACTAGTGCCTGACGCGGTAAATGAATGCAACCTCTTCATACTGAATAGGGAGGGTCAACCACCTATCTACCGCAGAGACGCCGGTGGTCTAAGTAACATAGACGTTTCCCTAGGGAACGCAAAATGTCTTCCTCTAGTCAATAGATGGAGCTTATTGGATAGAGCCACGCACAGCGACCACAACGCAGTCGTCATAACAACAGACAGGTATGTCATGGACCATGAACAGCAGCGTTTACTCATAGGAAGAGTTGACTGGGAAAAAGTTCGAGAGATTGTTCAGGGGTCGTAACTACACACTGTTCAAGGCAGTATAGATTACAAAACGTATGTACTGACAGAGGTCCCACAAAGACCACAGGTAGTAGCTATACCACGGGCAAAAACTGTGTGGGGACAGAAACAACCGTGGTCGACAGAACTGACAAGATTAAGGAAGTATTCACGCGACAATAGAAAATACTACCAACAAGCAAAGACAGGTCCTGAAAGACAGATAAGACTCGACCTGTATCGTGACGCTAAACAGAACTACCATAAACAACTTAAGACAACAAGGTAAGACTACTGGACCAATTTCGTCAAATCCCAGCTATAGAACGACATCTGGGGACAACCATTCAAGATAGAAACAGAACGAGTTAAGACACCGACAGTTCTGTCTGTTGTGGCGTAACAAGACAGCCACGCCACTCGGAAGTAGCCGAAAGGCACGCGTTACTGACGCAGGCTAGAGATAGGTCTGAAACAGGATACGTAATGAATGCTATAAATAAAAGTACGTAGCTGCTGGAATACTTAACTTTGATCCATCATTGTTGTACATCGCTCTTGACGATACAAGTGAGACTCTGTAGCTTCAGGCAATATACTAATGGCGCCTTGGTAGGTCGTAGCCATTGACTTAGCTGAAGGCTATTCTAACTATCTGCTCTGCAAATGAGCGAGGCTTCGTCAGTGTGCATCGCTAGCTACGTCGTCCGTACAACTGGGCGAGTGCTAGTCCGTCTCTCGGGACCTGCCGTGTGGTGGCGCTCGGTCTGCGATCACTGCCAGTGGCGACACGCGGGTCCGACATGTACTAATGGACCGCGGCCGATTTAAAGCTACCACCTAGCAAGTGTGGTGTCTGGCGGTGACACCACACTGTCAACACTAAAAGAAGCTGACGGCACAATGACCAGAGGATGGAGAAGCACAGCCGAATATCTTTCGAACAGGCTCCTCCCGGATGACGACCTCACACAAGACGAGCGACACCACGCTGACCTAAGAGAGAGCATGAGCCAACCATACATCAGTGGCAGTGTAACCATACCATTCTCACAAGAAGAAGTCGCGACGGCAATCAGCATGCTTAAAAACCGAAAAGCACCCGGCCCAGACAAAATATTTTCCGTAACATTAAAACAAACCGAAACACAAATCACACATGTTCTTACTGATATGTTCAACGAGGCACTACTAACAGGCAGAATTCCAAACCTCTGGAAAACTGCTACTGTATTAATAATCAGGAAATCACAAGACAAAGAGCCAGCAGACCCCAAAACGTACCGACGGATCTGCCTCTTAAACACTCTCGCCAAGGTACAGGAAGGGCTCTTAGGTGACCGCTTACAACCTCACAGACGCCTCCTCGGGCTAACACCCCATCAATTGGGCTTCAGGGAAGGTAGATCAATAGAAGACGCCGTCAACCAAGCACTGACAGTTACAAATAGCATCAGTGACAAATACGTGGCCGCCATACTAATCGACATAGGCGGGGTTTTTGATAATCTGTGGTGGCCGCCCCTCTTCGCCAGGTTAAGGGAAATGAGGCTATCAGCTTCCCTTTACTATAGCCTCCTCGACTAGTGCAGAGGCAGAGAGGCGGAGTGGAGGGCTGGTACACGGAAGGTTGTCAACAGAATAACGAAGGGATGTCCACAGGGCTCGATCTGCGGACCAATATTGTGGGATATCGCAATCGAGCCCTTGCTGAACACATTGGACGGTGACGATAGGGTAGGAGGTGTGGTGGCGTAAGCAGGTGACCTGCTCCTAGTGGTGTCAGCCAACTAGAGAGCAGCACTAGAGACAAAAGGCACGCAACTGCTTCAAAAATTAACAGTCGGTGCAAAGAAAATAAATTAAAAACAGCTCGTAACTAAACTGTGTATTTACTGCTCAGAGGGGCACTACAGAGGAATCCAGTTCTAAAATTAAACAGTACAAGCATACAGAGGAAGCAAGCCACACGTTATCTAGGACTGCATCTTGACGAAAAACAAACTTTTAACTATCATATCAAACTGACGATTGACAAAGCCTCCAAAATTATGCACAAACTAGCAATTCTCAACGCAACTAAGTACAAATTACCTACTGAGACGATAAGGACCTACCACATTACTATATTTGAATCCATCGCATGCTTCGCCGCAAGTGCGTGGGCTCACAGACTGAACATACGGACTAACAAGACAATTACAAGACGAGGCCAACGTCGTGTACTTCTGAGAATTAGCGGAGCCTTCAACACCACATCACTAGAGGCACTTTGCGTTGTGATGGGGACCTGTCCTATAGACATAACAATACATTACAGAGCAGCACTTTACTGGCTTCAGAGGGACAGGCTCGATAAAGTCAACAAAATTACAGGAACCAACATTATGAACAAAACACAAATGAAACAGTGACGGATTGAGTCGTGGCAGAGAGAGTGGGACGCATCCTACAAGGGTCACCGAGTACGCTCTTTCTATCCAGACTTACGCGAAAGACTACAGCTGAAACATGTCGACCCAAGCCGCGAGATGGTCCATTTCCTGACAGACCACGGGCCGTATCCGGTACATTTAAACCGTATGGGACTAACTAAAGATGAAATATGCGTTTGCGGAGAAACTGGGACTCCAGAACATGTCACACTAGTACGCAGCACCCTAGTACAAGTGAGACCTATACAGAACGACAATGACATCGCCAGAATAATACGTAATCCCGATGACTGGAACACAATAAATAGCGTAGCCGATATTGTATCGAACAGTCTGCACGAAGAATACAAGCGCCAAAACCCATATGGAAGGAGGTGTAGACAAGCACAAACCAACAAACCACGTGGGAGGACACAAGCACAACGACAGATTCCGAAACCGAGGTAGGAGCCAACACACTAAGTGAACGTGACTCAGAAGTGATCAACACGGAAGGGAACCAAACCAACAGCGCATGACACTGCATGCCACAGCACAGTCACAAACAACACAACGGGCAGTAACAATCATAAAACAAACAAACACCGACACCACATACTAAAACTCTAGTAATAATGTAATGTCGCTTGGGAGAAAAAGACTCGAAGAACTTTTATTCCGAGGCTCCTACTCCCCAACGACATATTACATAGTGTTTAAAGTATACTGCACACAACAGTAATGTATTTTTCATCTTATTATGTGCAGACAGAAGTATATTCTCTTCTCTATTTAAAGGTACAATGAATTAATTTTCTACATAAAATATATTTTCTGCGTAAAGTATGTATAAAACTAAAAATGTAATGTATTGAGTTATTTAAGGAATAATGCATTCAAGTAGCAATGAACTACATTCTATTTCTACTAACAAATTTAGAAACATATGTGTATTTCTCACGTAAAGCTAAAATTCTTCTATTCCATGCATCAAATGCTCAGCCAGTATTTAACCTGTACAATACCAGGTGTGTGTATCTAAGGTATCACCATAGAATATACCGCAACTACCAGAAATAGGACAAACAAACAGCTGCTGAATATCATCTAGTGTCCTGACTTCAACACTCCCAGTAATATACGAATACACGCAGACACAGTAAACATACATAAGCACAAACCATTTCAGATGAGAATAGCTCGAGGGTCTACCGAGACCTTCTCACCAGAAATAGGTAGAAATTCGCTATTACCAATCGATATGCTACATAGTCTATATTACACATCCAGATACAGTATATCACGTCCCTCTACATACTGCAATTATTTCCACCACACTCATTGTATTACATTTTTCTTATTCTTTTTCTTTGACATTTGCATTGTATAAATCATATTCTCATCAACTAGACCGGAACAAATTATTTAGAACTATTTTAACAACTGTTACGCACTCAATTCGCTGTAATCTTAGAGAAAATTTTATATATTATGTTCTTTAAATTATTTAAAAAAGCATTAACAACTGTATACCAATAACATTGTAATAATGAGAAGTGTTTGCTGTTTCCGATCCACCTTACATTCAAGGCTGTGGGTTACTCTGTGCTGTTAATGAAATAAATAAATAAATCTACCAAATTGCAGTTCGGTAGTTTTAGTACAGCACAGAAATGACGAAGTAAGTCGTAGGACTACAGATAGTATTGGCACCGTAGGTAGGGAAAGAAACATTAATGAATATGTAAGAGAAAAAATGGGAGCCGGCAAATCTCTCATTGTTTTGTTTTGTTTGTTTGGTTGCTTGTTTTGCACGTAAGTAGAATCACACATCATTCCATGTTAGTCCATTGTTATTTTATATTATTACAAAATATAAACTACATCTTATAAATAATAAAAATTAGCTGGTCGTGTAAGCTTTGAGCGTTTTTGCAGCCAGAACAATTATTTTTGAAACAACTGCAGCTTACATTAACAAACATAAAAATTATATATATTTAGTCTTGTTATTTTGTACTGAAAGGAACGTTCTGAATCGTGAACAAAGGCAAATATGTACTGTTCTTATTGATAAATGCATAAGTTGCTTATAAATAACAAAAACATTTGTTACTCGAAGAAGTACTGAAGCATTGTTTGGTGTATCTTTTCGTTGCTGTTTTCTTAATTTTAACATTTTTTGAGCGAATTAGGTTTTCTAGCGCTACATGACAAATCTGTACTGTTTTATTTACTTTTATACAACATACCCCTCTTTCACGTTACAAATAAACAATTTTCGATTAAGTCCTGAATAAAAAGTTGTCAATTTCAATTTTGCGAAAAATAGTTTGTTTTTAAGTACCTGCCAGGAGTTTCATGTTCTGTAGGGTACGCAGCCCTTTATATGTTCTCACTCAGTTTCTAGACAACTCACAGCTTCCGGCTTCTAGGAGAATTATGGAAGAGACAGTTTGCATATGAAAAGAAAGCGGTCGTTATGAGATAACGTCCGATAAGGACACAACCCCTCCAAAATACTGACAACGCTGGTATGCCTTTGACTGACTGAAACTACCTTAAGCCGTCGGCCCACGGACCGTGCAACCGAACATTGAGCGTTGAGCGTTCCGAGTTTCTGACGTCATAGCGTGGAACAGCACGTTCGGGAGTCTTTCCGAACGTGCAGAGTAATATCTGGCATGTCAGGTATTCTAAGCGTGCGTCTGAGCGTTGACCAATGAGATGGCACAACGCCACCTACGTCACACGCACGCCGTCTCCCTTCAGTACAGAGTTGTGAGGCGCCATATTGGCATTCATTTCAAGCCTATATATACACATGCCGTTTCTGAGCACCAGCAAATTGATTATCACTGGAAAACCCGTTGTTAACTGTGTGATTCGGTCCAATAAAATAATGAGAAACATCATATTCGTGGCAAAAGAATTATTGTACCTTGCGTATTATGAGAGTAGGCTATTTGAAGGCAGCGACACACTGAAGATCCACCCAAACCGCATTGTTCTTGGTACAATTTGTTATAATTAAATTTCGATTAGTAACATATCTACGATTAAGGTTTTCAGTAATGGGTAATGTTGGATATTACAGTTGTGCGGTTGGTTTAGCGTAATGAGTAGCGTCACTGTCGTGTGTAGAGTTGTTTGTCGGGGATACTTTATTATTAGTTTAATATAAGTATATACTATAATATTTGATGTTATGTAAATATAAGTTCACCTTTTTTGAGGGGTGGCTTTGTTTGATTGGCTTAATCTAAAGGACAGCTTGCGCTACTTGCATGAAGATATTTTGCTCCTTTTTCTTTTACGCTTCGTAATTCACATGTTTCAAAGATTCTGCTACTGAGTAGGAACAGTGTAAGACTGACCTTGAGGTTGTACTAAAATGTGGAAATGATGAAATAATGTTTATCTTATGCGGAGATGTATTCCAAATTTGTAATGCACTGTTTGTAATGGAACTTTTATAAGCCTGCGTCCTTATTGATTGGACATGGTACTTTACTTTTCGTGGACGATGGAGGAAATGTGCGTTTTAATAGAGCCAACATGGGAATTTTACGCGCGCCCGTTGAGTAAACAGTGTTACTTACGAACTAGAAACATCCCTCAACTGCCGCTGGAGTGCGTTGCGATCGCGTATAGCACGTTGGGGCCCACGTACCGTATGCACAAGTCGCATCGTTCCTGAGCGTTCAGCAGCACGTTGAACTTGGCACGCTCAACGTTAACGTTCGACAGCACGGTCCGTGTGCCGACGGCTTTAGTCTACGCTTAATTACGATGTGCTGCGGTAGCCTCCGTTAGTTTTACAGCTCTGCTGATACGTGACAGTGCCAGACTGGAACTGTGCCGTACACACGCGTGAAGCTTGGGACTGTGGCTGCAGTCCCCAAGCAAGCGGAAATACTGAAATATAAACAAATAAAACAGAAACAACGTGTAGCTTTGTAATACAGGGTGGTCCAGAAGTACGGAAACAACCTTATAAAATCCAAATGGGGTAGCAAACAAGGAAACAGAGTCCCTACACGCGAGGAACGGGAAGGGGGAAACTTTATGGGCTATGCCACCAACATGGCGGCCATCTTGAAAGCCTCCATCTTGGATTCAATACCAAAATTTCATATGTAAATGTGGTCATGTGACGTATCAGACAGATACAGAATTTCACCAGAAAAACAATGCCGTTGTTATTTTAAACATAGCTTTATTTATTCTCGGGTTATAGCCAGTTACATGTGGCAGCGGTGGGACGCTCGGCGGCATGTGTGTTATGTGCCGAAGAGACATTACGTCGATGTTACACAGTCCCGAAAGACCACCAAGTCATAGGAATGGCTCGATATGTTGTCCATTATGTTGGATTGTTGATGCTATCCTCCGAACCCACTCCTGATGAACTTTGACCAACACAGCTGACTGAATTTGACCACACGCATCAACAATGCGCTGCTTTAGATGCTGCAGATCCAATATTTTAACAGAATAAACCAGTGCTTTGACATGACCCCAAAGATAAAAACCCAAATGAGTCAAATCTGGTGAACGTGGTGGCCACTCCACGGCACCCCTACGACCAACCCACTTTTGAGGGAACTGCACATCCAGGTATGCTGGCACATTGTGCCCATAATGTGGTGGGGCTCCATCATGCTGGAAGAATTCCGGAAATGTTCCATTAACAACGACGGAAACACTTCTTCATCTAATAACCTCGGATAACCGTTGGCTGTTAACGTACCATCAATAAAAAAAAATCGAACGACTTTGGTACCCCACACACCACACCAGACCATCTGTTTTCGTGAGTCGACCGTTCTGGATGCATCAGTCCAGTGCGGATTTGTGTCGGACCAGTATCTGCGATTCTGCTTGTTCACTTCACCATTGACGAAGAAAGAAGTTCAGTGCGTTCTTCATGTGTTAAGGACATTTTGTAACCTGTAAACAAGGAAACAATGATTAAAACGTTAGCGTGAGTAAATGATACCTAGCAGTTAAACACATGTAACATATCAGGCATGGGATAGTCACTTTGCACCGTTTAAGACTCCATTTTATGACTTCTCAGGACGTAATACTCACGCTGCCGACCGCCCCACTGCTGCCGCAAGTAATTGGCTATAAGCCGAGAATGAATAAAGCTATGTTTAAAATAATAACGGCATTGTTTTTCTGGTGAAATTCTCTATCTGTTTGATATGTCACATGACCACGTTCCCATTTGAAATTTTGGAGTTGAATCCAAGTCGGCGGCTTTCAAGATGGCCGCCATATTCGTGGCATAGCCTATAAAGTTTCCCCCTTCCCGTTCCTCGTGTGTAGGGACCCTCTTTCCTTGTTTGCTACTGCTTTTGGATTTTATCAGGGTGTTTCCGGACTTTTGGATCACCCCATATATGTTCACAATACAAAAACAGATTGTTTCGTGTACGATGTGTTTGTTGTCAATGTTTGCAGCGCTGGATTAGCTGAGCGGTCTCAGGCGCTGCAGTCATGGACTGTGCGGCTGGCCCCGGCGGAGGTTCGAGTCCTCCCTCGGGCATGGGTGTGCGTGTTTGTCCTTACGATAATGTAGATTAAGTAGTGTGTACGCATAGAGACTGATGACCTTAGCAGTTAAGTCCCATAAGATTTCACACACATTTTTTTTGGTCAATGTTTGTCTTGTCTTACTTAGTATTTCTAGTAAGGCGGTTGTGTGACGGGATGCCTCTCTTCCTCCCACAGGCGGCGAGTTAATGATGGCGTGAGCCTATGGAAGCAGAGTCGGCCCCCGCGCTAGGCGAGCGTCCCGCGTCGGCGGCGGCGCAGCTGCTGCACGTGCCGTGCGATGGCGCCGCCTCCGCCCCCGACACCGCGCGCGACTTCCCGCCGCCGCCGTCCCCGCCGCCGCTGACGCCTCCGACCTCGAACCTGGACCGCCTCGACAACGCCGTCGCCGATGACAACAACAACAACAACCACCACCGTGCCTCGAGTAACGGCGATGACGAGGAACGCTGGTCGTCGACACTGTCCGAACGGACCTGCTCCACCAACAATAACCACGAACCGAATGCCGGCCCCGAAGAATTTACTACCCAGAGGAGTCTATTGCGCCAGGCGTCTTCGCCCTCCAGGCTGGGACTCGTTGTCGCTGCAGACGAGAACCTGAACACCTACAGAAACAGCAATGCGGGGCAAAACTGTGCTGTCGGGCGAGCTCCGTCGCAGTTGTCGGAGGCGGAACTGGAGCCGCTGTTTGGTAGCACTGTGGACGAAGAAGAGATCAGACGGGAGACCCCCAGCGAGGTGGTGGAGCGCCGCGCCGTGTCCTCCAGGTCCAGCTGGGAGGCGGCGGGCGCAGCTGCCGGCGCCGGTCCGACAACGGCGGCGGCGGCGGCGGCAGCAGCAGCAGCAGCAGGTGGTTGCGCGGGCGCCGGCTCGGTGCGCCGGCGCGCCGCCGCCGCCGCCGCCGCCCCCGACGCCGGCGACCCGTGGAGGCTGCTGCGGCGCCGCACCGACCCTCTGGACGCGGCGTCGCTGCTGATGCCGCTGCCCAGGGACTACCGCGACGCGCTGTCCTCGCTGCTGTGGCAGCCTTACGACTGCCGCAGCGACGACGACGCCGCCCCCGCGCTGCTGGCGTCGTCCGCGTCCTCCTCGCCTTCGACGAGCTCCTCCGAGTCGAGCGTGGCGGCCGCGCCCCTGCTGGCCCTCCGGCGGTGGCCGGCCGCCGAAGCTGCGGCGCTGCCTTCGCCGGCCGCCGGAGCGGCGGTCGGCGGCGGCCGCGGCGGCGACCAGTTGCCGTTCGGCTGCCTCCAGTGCTGCGCCGACAGCGGCCGCGCGGCCTGCCCCCGCGACATGTTGGTCAACGTGCCGCCGCCGCCGCCGCCCCCGGCCCAGCAGGCCACTCCGTCTACGGTCCTCGCCCCCTCGTCGTCCTCGTCCCCTCCGCAGCCGGAGTCCGTCAGTGTTGTGGTGAATAGTGGCTCGTTCCCAGTGGTGAATGTGACGAACGTGCGGACCTTCACTTCGACCGAGGCGCAGACTGACGATTTCGGCGACGTGCCCGGCCCGGGGGCAGCACCGGCCCCGCCGCCGCCCGTCCCGGCGCTGCCGCAGCCGCCGCCGCCCCGCGTGCCGCCCCCGGCACCCGCCCCCGCCGCCGGTCACACGAACCGCGAGCAGCGGCGTCGCGAGAGGCGCGAGCGGCGGCAGCAGCGCCGCCTGGGGGCAGCGCCGGGGGCGGTGCCGCCCCCGCTGGCCGACGGCCCGCCGCCGCCTCCGGGGGACCGCCTCCCTGACCTGCTGCACTCGCACCTGCCGCCCCCGTACTCGACGCTACCGCTGCCCCCGCAGCAGCCACCCCCGCCGCCGCACCATCCGCCGCCTCCACCCGCTGTTTCGGGCATGCGCTTTCCGTTCCAGATTTCACCCGCTGGAGCAAGAAGGTGAGTCTCTCTAGTTGATGCGCTTCTCTTCTGCAATGTAAATACTTATTTCTATACCACCTGAGAGCGAACTAGCCAGTGTCGGGTTTAGTCGTGCTAGTACGTGGCTAAATTCTCTTTTTACACAATGCCAGGAATGCAATACAGTACTTTAGGTTACGATTCGCCGTTACGAAATCAGTTGAAACTACACATGTTTATAACCATTCACACTGACTGTATCACCGGAGTGGCCGAGTGGTTAAAGGCGCTACAGTGTGGAACCGCACGACCGCTACGGTCGCAGGTTCGAATCCTGCCTCGGGCATGGATGTGTGTGATGTCCTTAGGTTAGTTAGGTTTAAGTAGTTCTAAGTTCTAGGGGACTGATAACCACAGCAGTTGAGTCCCATAGTGCTCAGAGCCATTTGAACCATTTTGACTGTATCACTTCAGATCGCGTTTCAAACGACTTTCGGGTAACAGTGGCACATTCTGGCAGGGGGTTGGGTTGGGTTGTTTAGGGGAGGAGACGAGACAGCTAGGTCATAGGTCTCATCGGATTAGGGAAGGAAGTCGGCCGTGCCCTTTCAAAGGAACCATCCCGGCATTTGCCTGGATCTGGCAGGGGAAGAAAGCTCTAATTAATGTGCATGGTTTAACAACACATGTGAATGTTTTTGGTTCAAATGGCTCTGAGCACTATGGGACTCAACTGCTGAGGTCATTAGTCCCCTAGAACTTAGAACTAGTTAAACCTAACTAACCTAAGGACATCACAAACATCCATGCCCGAGGCAGAATTCGAACCTGCGACCGTTGCGGTCTTGCGGTTCCAGACTGCAGCGCCTTTAACCGCACGGCCACTTCGGCCGGCTCCAATAACCTCAATTTCACCAATGGAGCTATTTGAAACGAAACCGTTGCCAGGAACCAATTGACGACAAAACATACATTCTGATTTTTCCCTGTGGATGCTTTAAAGAAACTTTTCCCGGTGGTATCACGAGACACCGTCATCAGGCTTCGATCACACCATCTGCACCCATGACGATGGTTTCTCGCTGCGATGCAGAAACGTCGTGGGTCTTACGCGCTTGTGTCTGTTATCAGGTGGATATATGTCCCATACAGATCTCTTGGGTGGGCAACTTTCGGGTAAACAGTGGCACAGTCTGGCAGCGGAAGAAAGCTCAAAGTAAACCGTTATTCAAGTTATCTATTAAGTAGTGTTGAAATAGCTGACACCTGTCTCCAAGAAATATAGAACAAGTATTATTTCCGCTACGTATTCGAAATACCGTCGTGAAATATGTCACTAATGACATGCGCAATTTAAAAGTTCTCCTACCTATTAATTCCAGTTTTTTTGCATTATATTTCTTCAAGTCAAAGGTGATGAACGGAGAGTGCAAGTCATTCTCTTAGATTTTATTATGTCAAGTATATCTCCTCTCAGCTGTCTTATTGTGAACTTCTAACTATACTGCGACAGAAGATTCCATCTGCAGACACTTCTAGGCTCAAAGGATTCAAGTAATCAAGAATTCAAAAGTTACACTTCACTCAATAAACCAGGAAAAATTAAGGTTACGAAAGTTGATGGTAATGCTGGCCCCTCGAGAGTTTCGACATACTAATTCTGGATTCCTCAAGACGGCCTTTGCAGGTTTCTGAAGACGAAAGTTTTATAATCGCGAAATCAACCGAAGGGTAATTTGAATATAAAATAAATAACACAGCTGGGAGAAAAATATATTTTGTATAGTATACACAGTGAAAGCTCGCAATCGCAGTTCGTATTCTGCCATTGATGGACTCAACAAGAAAACAAAAACATTTCATGCCGCTGACTTCAGACCCATAGTTTACGTATTTCGCTACATATATCTGTCATTTTGTAGAATAATACACTGTTTATTATCCACATGATAGAGTACTGTACTGTTGACACTTTGATACAGTCCCAGAAAGTTGGTATCTGTTGATAAGGATTACAATTTGCTATTCAACTTCCAACGTCTTTCAATGTTATGGTTCTGATGAAGGCCAGTTTATACCAATACTGCTCAACATTTTGGAGCTTTTTGTGAGTGACCCAAATGAAAATAACGTTTCAACAGTTAAATAATATCCTTGAACGATGACATGTCGCTCTTCCGAAAACCATTTCTGTACTTCGGTTTAAAAGAAGTTCTCAGAAAGACGGGAAAGAGCCTACAAAAACGTGGAAAGGCTAAAAAACAATGTGGAGCACGTGTTTTTCACAACAAGAATACTGCCTCTTGCTGGAAAACAAAGCTCCACATTTCCAGCAGACCCATTTTTGAACGGAATGAACTACTAATGAAACTGTCTTCTCATTCACATGGAGACGAAGAGCGACTTGTAGAGTCATCGAGAAAAATAAACGTCTGACTGGAGTTACTGACTTGCAGCATTAAGCACATGTCTTCGTGTTGACTTCTGTCTCATGTGCTGACGAATGATGAATCCAGAGAAACTTAGCGCGATAATAATATTTCTATAACTACGGTGCAAACAGACCGAAGTGTATCAAAAAGACGCCTTCACTTTTATTTATTTATTTATTTATTTATTGTTCCGTGGGACCAAATTAAGGAGAAGTCTCCATGGTCATGGAACGAGTCAATACATGAAATTACAAAAAAATGGTTCAAATGGCTCTGAGAACTATGGGCCTTAACATCGGAGGTCATCAGTCCCCTAGAACTTAGAACTACGTAAACCTAACTAACCTAAGGACATCACACACATCCATGCCCGAGGCAGGATTCGAACCTGCGACCGTAGCGGTCGCGCGGTTCCAGACTGTAGCGCCTAGAACCGCTCGTCCACACCAGCCGGCATGAAATTACAACACGATAGTAGAAACAGATAAAATGAAATATAAAAAACATATTCAGGCGACAAGTCGTAAGTTTAAATAAAGAAAATCAACAATGTAACACTGGAATTTGCGTAATTTTTCACCTCTTCCAGGAGCTCCTCGACAGAATAGAAGGAGTGAGCCATGAGGAAACTCTTCAGTTTAGACTTAAAAGAGTTTGGGCCACTGCTAAGATTTTTGAGTTCTTATGGCAGCTTCATGAAAATGGATGCAGCAGAATACTGCACTCCTTTCTGCACAAGAGTCAATGGAAGTGCATTCCACATGCAGATTTGATTTCTGCCTAGTATTAACTGAGTGAAAGCTGCTAACTCTTGGGAATAAGCTAATATTGCAAACAAGAAACGACATTAAAGAAAATATACACTGTGAGGGCAGTGTCAGAATTCCCAGACTATTGAATAGGGGTCGACAAGAGGTTCTCGAACTTACACCACATATAGCTCGAACAGCCCGTTTTTGAGCCAAAAATACCGTTTTTGAATCAGAAGAATTAACCCAAAAAATAATACCATACGACATAATCGTATGAAAATATGCGAAGTAGACTACTTTTCGTGTTGAACTGTCACTTATTTCAGATACTGTTCTAACGGTAAATAAAGCAGCATTTAGTTTCTGAACAAGATCCTGGACATGGGCTTTCCAACTGTCCTAGCCACCTAACTGCTGAGGTCTGCTGCATACTTCCTACATGTACAGCTCCTAGAGATACCTCTCCACTAGACTCTGACAGTTGGTCATATCTATTGCAAACACCAATAGTAAAACTATCTGCAAATCTTCTTCTCCTAGCAGATCACCTCCCTAATACTGGAGTACAGAGGTCATCCGTCATCAGCGGTCCAACATTCGGCTTCAGCTCTGTTCTTTAGCAAGCGCCGTTCATGTACTGTAGAGATGCAAGGTCTCATACTGACGTTGTGTTGTTGAAGGTGATGTCCTACTGCAATAGCACCTGCTGTGCCTTGCAACAGGTGTTGATACCACGTCTCCTGTTTGTAGCTGGGTGTTACAATCCTGAAACCTGTGTGCTGATATCATTGAGATAAAACACTGGCGACGTTATTTGCTCTCGTGAGAGGCTTAAGCGGACGTTACCCGGTTTCGAACGGCACCCACCTGGAGGGAGAGACGCTTTGCTCGACGGCTGTGACCCAGTAACGGCGCGAGTAGGCAAGAGAAATACCAGGACAGGACGGCACGTTTCTCTCGCTGTGAAGGGGCCGCCTCACCGCTGCTGAGGCGGGGAAAACTCCCGGTTCTGCTCATTACCCTCCGATTAAGTCTCCGGGTAAAAGTGGCTCCTTAACGAGTGCATGCCACGCAGTCCGGTGTCTCCCACCTCGAGCAGGGCTGGAATATCGCACGTGAAGGATGTGAGGTACGAAGAGTTCCCACTCTTCGTTATGCGGATCGTTGCAGCTAATAACGCTCATACTTTCATCCATTATTAGATACCGTGCATGACCAGTAGTCATTTCAGACTACAGACACACACACACACACACACACACACATAAATCGTACTCTATCAGCTGGAATGTGTAAGGGGCGGGGGAAATCATGTGAGTTTCATGGAAGGGGAAGAGGGTGAGGTATTTCTACAAAATAAGACTATTGAAATAACATATTTATCAATATCCAAACATAATGAGACTACCATTTTATAATAGATAATAATAATAATAATAATAATAAGCCTTTATATCACATAACATCAACAGATACAAAGAAAGTAAATTGGAAAAAGAAAACACTACATGTCAAGCACCCGTATCATCTAACACAGCCACACATTGATCAAGACGCATCCAACACATGGCTAAGAAAAGGCAATATATACAGTGAGACGGAAGGATTCATGATTGCAATACAGGATCGAACAATAAACACCAGATATTACAGCAAGCATATTATTAAAGATCCCAATACCACAACAGATAAATGCAGACTTTGCGAACAACAAATAGAAACAGTAGATCACATCACAAGCGGATGTACAATACTAGCAAATACAGAATACCCCAGAAGACACGACAATGTAGCAAAAATAATACATTAACAACTTGCCATACAACATAAACTAATAAAACAACACGTTCCCACATACAAGTATGCACCACAAAATGTACTGGAGAATGATGAATACAAATTATACTGGAACAGAACCATTATAACAGATAAAACAACACCACATAACAAACCTGACAGCATACTCACTAATAAAAAGAAGAAAGTAACACAACTAATCGAAATATCGATACCCAATACAACAAATATACAGAAGAAAACAGGAGAAAAAATTGAAAAATACATCCAACTGGCTGAGGAAGTCAAGGACATGTGGCATCAGGATAAAGTTGACATCATACCAATTATACTATCAGCTACAGGAGTCATACCACACAATATCCACCAGTACATCAACGCAATACAGCTACATCCAAACATATATATACAACTACAGAAATCTGTAATTATTGATACATGTTCAGTTACCCGGCAGTTCGTAAATGCAATGTAACATATACCGCACAGTTAAAAGGAAGTCACGCTTGATCAAGGTCCGCGTCACTTTCCATTTTTAACCAGACATAACGTCTGAGAAAGGAAAGAAAAAATAATAAGATTTTATTGTCGTTAAGCTTACAGAAGCAACAGACAACGTCAAATTACAAAATATAAACAAAATTTTATGCAGGAGTTATAAGTACAATAATAACTGCCCTCTGCAACTGTGCAGAGAAAAACATATTAATGCTTATTACTAGCTACTAACAAATAGGTAACTAGAACTGCTAATGAAATAATTAATATTATTACTAGCTACTAAGAAATAGGTAACTAGAACTGCTAATAAAATAATTAATATAGTATATCGGGAGCAGCCAAAGTTTATAATATTATTTGTTTTTGACTGTAATCAAGAAATTCATCAAGGGAATAAAAAGGGTGCTCGACCAGCCACTCATACAGTTTTGGCTTGATCTTTTCAATAGGATAATCGAATTTACAAAGAGAAAATTTATTGCAACATTTGGAACCTATTACATGATAGCTTCTTAAAGACTTAGCTAAACGTTGAGAAGGTACATCAGTGTGTTTCCTGTTTCTTGTATTATACGAATGTATATTTTCTCTTAATTGCTGGTTAGGTAAATTGTCTGCAGTGTATTTAACTGAAGGAGTATATTATGATTGAGATATAAACTATAATTATGCTATTACGCTGCAAATTCTTTCTGTATTCACATTTTTTCAAGTTTTTGACACTGTCTGGCAACACGAAGAAAAAAATCTGATGAAATGAAGGTACAACGACACAGGAAGCTTTAAGGACTCAAAACTGTCATTTCCAGCTGCAAGATGATCAGCAGCAAACGGCAAATTATTTTACAGGTTTCATGACCGGCAGCACTGTGTACATTTGAAACGAATTAGTTACAGTCTTAGTTAATAGTTTTATATATGCTCTGCTGTCCAGACGGCAGAGAATGCATAAAAGTAGTTATAGAGAGCTGCTGAAGTAACTGTTTCTTTCTTTCCCTCCTTGGCCTTCAGCCAGTTGCCCACTGATGCTACTGTTATGTTGCGTGACCTACATTCACGCACGTAATCTGGCATACTGTGAGTATGTTTATGTCTATCTGAAGGCTGCTAGTTCCAACAAAACCACAAACACAGCACATACGCACGTGACACACACACACACACACACACACACACACACACAGAGAAAGAGAGAGAGGGGGGGGGGGGGCGGGGAGAGAGACAACGAAACAGCTAACGTGAAGAGGTCGGCAGTCGTATGTTACGGATTTGGATGGAACTTCGCACATACGCTCTAAATTAATTTAAATTCGAAAGTTATTTCGGATTTTAGCTCGACACTACGTAGTGTTTTGAGAAAAAACGACGTAAAAACTTCACTGTTTCCATTCAGTCCAAGTCCTAATGTGTACAAGGGTTTGATTATACTATTTTCCGTATTTTCATCAAACGGTACCACTCACGAGCAAGTCACAGTCTAGAAACATATTTTCACTAGAGCCCGCTTTTTTTCCCAATCTTATCACTGGTTTGATGCGGCCCACCACGAATTCCTCTATTTTATAGCAGTTACACTCAACATTCTCAAGTATGCGTTGGACGCATTCCAATCTTTGTTATCCTCTATAGTTTCTGACCCCTGGAGATCCCTTCAGACCATGGAAATTATTCCCTGATGTCCTATCATACTGCCCCTCCTTTTCGTCAGTCTTAAGTTTATCTCTAATCTCGTTTCTGTTGCTTCTCATTACTTTCGTCTTTCTTCGATTTACTCTCAAGATGTATTCCGTTCCCATTAGACGGATAATTCCATTCAACAGATCCTGTATTACTTCTTTACTTTCAGTGAGGATGGCAATGTAATGAGCGAATATTATCATTGGCATCATGTCGCTCTTAATTATAATCCCATTCTAACATTTCAGTCCATGCTTCTTCGACGTATAGATTAAACAGGAGGGACGAAAGACTGCATCTCTGTCTTACACAATTTTTAAACTGAGCACTTAGTTCTTGGTCTTCTACTCATATTGTTTCTTCTTGGTTCTGGAACATATTGTGTATTACTCTTTCACTACAGGTCACATCTTTTTTTCCTCAGAATTTCTATCGACTTGCACCATTTTACATTGCCGAACGCTTTCCCTAGATCCTATGAACGTATCCTGATTTTTCTAAAGTCTTGATCACATCATCAGCTGGTACGTTACAACGGCCTCTCTGGTTCCTTAAAGTTATCTAAACCCAAACTGAACGTAAGGTAACACATCCTCAATTTTCTTCTCCATTTTCTATATATTATTGTTGTATTCACTATTGCACTATCTACCTCTTATAGAGCTTCAGACAGCTGTCTGGACGCATGGGCTGTTCAACTGAGTGTTCGATATTTCTCGCACTTATATGCGCGTCCTTTTTTCAGTGTTATGTGGATGACATTTTTCCGAAAATTGTATGATATACCACCAGCCCCTTTGGTTCTACACACCAACTTGATTTGTCATTTGGTTGTCACTTCCCCCCAATGATTTTAGAAATTCCGAAGGAGTATAGTACACCACTTCTGCTTTATTCAATCGGAATTCATTGAAATCTTTTTTAAGATCTGACCGTAGTACTAGTTCGCCTAGCTTATCCATATCGATTCCCCTTAATTCTTCATCATCAGACGGTTCCTCAACCTCGTATAGGCCTGCAGTCTACTCTTCGCACCTATCCGCTCTCCCTTCTGCATTTAACAGCATATTTTACGTTGCAGTATTAATGTTGCCTTTCTTGCTTTTATTTTCACAAGAGGTTTTATTAACTTTACTGTGTCCCGGGTTAGTCCTTCTGACAGCCATTTCTTGTTCTATTTCTTCACTTTTTTGCTGCAGCTATTTCGTCTTGGCTTTCCCGCACTTTCTTTATTTCATTCCTAAGCGACTTACTTCTTTTGCTATATTCCCGTTTTTTCCTATTCCATGTTTCGTCGATCCGTTCGAACATTTCTTCTATTTCTCGTGATCAATACGCGATATGTATGTGGGGGGGAAGTAATATGTTGTCTGACTCGTCATGAAAAGTTGTGTCCCGAAATTTCAATAGTAAATCTCTCCGTGATGCACAATGTCTCTCTTGTAACGTCTGCCACTGGAGTTTGTTTAGCATCTCCGTAACGCTCTCTCGCCAGCTAAACGATCCCGTGACGAAACGCGCCGCTCTTAGATCTTCTCTATCTCCTCTATCAGCCCTACCTGACAGGTACCCCAGATAGATGAACAATACTCAAGAAGCGGGCGAACAAGCGCCTTATAGGCCACTTCTTTCGTGGATGAGCCACATTTACGTAAGATTCTACCAATGAATCTAAGTCTGGTGTCTGCTTTTCCTACCAACTATTTTATATGGTCATTCCACTTAAGGTCACTCTGGATAGTTACACCTAGATGTTTTACGTCAGACGCTGTCTCCAGCTGTTTGTCAACAATAGTGTAGCTGTACAGTAGTGACTTTTTTTTCCTATGTATGCGCAACATGTTAAATTTATTTACGTTCAGGGTCAACTGCCAGAGTCCGCACCATTCATCAATTCTCTGCGGGTCTTTCTGCAAATTCTTACTATCTTCTGGCGTTGCTGCTTTGCTATGGACAACAACTGCATCATCTGCGACTAGCCTTAAAGAACATCCGACGCTTTCTACTAGATCATTTATACATATTGTAAACAGCAACGGTCCTATCACACTTCCCTGTGGTACTCCGGATATCACCCTTACATCTGTCGATTTAGTTCCGTGAGGACGACGTGCTGAGTTCTATCTGCAAGAAAGTCTTGAATCGAATCGCAGTTCTGCTCCGGTACTCTGTAATCTCGTATTTTTTTCATTAAACGGCAATGCGAGACGGTGTCAAATACCTTACTGAAATCAAGGAACAAGGCATCAACCTGACCGCCGTTGTCCACTGCGCTGCGGTTCTCCTGGAGGAACAGAGCGAGCTGGGTTTCGCAGGATCTCTGTTTGCGGAATCCATGTTGATGTTTATATTTTCAATCTTCTGACATCCCGCCCTCCGACTCTTAGTATGTTCCTTTGATTATACAGTTTTTGTTTTTTCTGATGGTCACCTCGCCATTGGGAATCGCCTCCCAGAGACCCGAATGCCAACGAATACAGAATTTTTTTCCAACAGAGAGATCATCAAAAAACTTTTTCAATTACAGGCTATATATCCTTTGGATACAAGAGACCATACATTGTTGCATGAATTGCTACCTTTTAATGAACGATGTATTTTTCAAGCACGACTATCTATTCCGGCAATTATACCGTACATCACGAAACTTTTTCTTACGGAAGAAGTATTTTCTTAGGGAATATAAGATTTCAGTGGTGTGCAAAAAATTGTTATGAGAAGAAATTTTGTATTTTTATTTGTTTTATGTTTTCCTTTTAGTCTACTGTATTATGTAAATCTGAAAAAAAGAAACACTTCACGCGACAGTAAACTTCCTATATCATGTAGCTAAAAATGCATTGATTCGAGATATTATCTTAGCCATTGGAGAGGGGGAGAAACCAGTATTTGTGGAAGTGACTAAATAGGGCCACGTCTTTCTGATGTTTCCTGAATGAAAGTAAAATTATATGTAGTAAGAGATACCACCGTTCACTGAAGTTATATATACACCAGATCTATTATAAATTAGTCTTTATTGATATATCTAAAAGAAAGGTTATGGATGGAACTTTCGGATATTTTTAAAAGCTGTTTTATTTAATTTCATTATTTGGAATTTGCGGTTGCGTTTGATACTGAGAAATGCTAGAGAATAATAAATAACCGCAAACAAGTGAAATAGTGTGAACGGTTTAAGACATAACCAGGTTTACCATATGGAGAGAGATGAATATTATATTTTTCTTGTAACTTAGTTTCGTTAGAACATTTAGCTTTTCAGACAGCCGATAGAAACGAATATGTACCATTATGCACTACACGTATAAGAGGCAACACACATGTCTGAAAACAAAATATGATTTTAGGAACAGTTCATACGAAAATTTTTCCTTGAACATGACATGTCAGGATAAAGCTGTTACACAGAGGTAACGTAACGAGATATTGCAGCCTATAAACGATATGTTATTGATAGTTTTCATTTAAATAAAGATCAGTGAAGCGTTTGATATCTGTATCCCAGTGAATAGCATCGTTCCTTTTCTACGATTACACACCAGAACATTACGTCCGATAGCAACACTGGTCGAGACTCTGGTCTTACATCGCTGTCAACGCTGTCCGGAATACTCCACGCGCGAGTCATTGCTGAAGGGATTAAGGCGTGCTGGAGTACAGTTGTTAGTAATTCCGGATGATGGTCACGACTCGAATGACAAATGGACGTTCTTCGCCTGACCGGATGAACGAAGCGGATCGGTGCTGAATTTAAACACCCTACTTACTCCAGCTGGTTACTGATGTCTTGTTCATTGTGTCTTACAGGTCTCGATAACAACGGCTGCACGTTGCAATTGAATCCATACACTACCTCCGCCGAACGGTTTCGCAACAATTCAGATCTTTTCGCCCTTAGCGAAGCGTCTTTGTTATATACCCCGTCAGTCCAAACATTTTCGACACTGGATTATTACAAATGTAGAGAAAAGTTAAGATGGTTGTTTTAATGCTTGAGGCGTTCTGTATAGTCGTCGTCTGAACGAGTCTTCATGCTTAAAGAGTTACATGAAAAACATTCGTCACATTATCTATCAGGAGAGGGTGGACATAGAGAGTGCGCACTTATATTGATTACTGCATCCCCGTAACATCCCTCAAGACGAACCATTTGTCTCTGAAATGAAGACATGTAAATTAGACGTAAAGCTCAATCCAAAAAAGAAACTTGGAGAGTAAACAGGACTTTATTTTTCCTCTGTGAACACAATATATTACGTGCAACAGAACAGCGCCAGCTGCTTTGACAATGCACAGTTGATTCAGAATTTAGAGGTAGCATGCAGGAAGACTTCTAAAGATTAGCTTATCCACGGTGACTTGTGAGCACAGCGTCTGATTTCGGAAAACTGCGACCAATCACACTATTGTTTATTCAATTACGTATTATTCCGTAAGAAATTTTGCGCCTAGGTCTATCATCAGACTGGAGCGAGGATATCTTGTACAAATTCTTACATTTTTATCTTTATAAGGTAGGCCCTATAAATAACGTGGTTTCTTAAATATAAAAAAATTTACAAACTTGTACAAGAAATGTCGCCTGCCGTCTGAGAGATAGACCTAGGCAAGCAACCAGTTCGAAAAATGAATAAGTGACCAAAAAAAGGCTTTCCTGTTTGCGTTTTCGACCTCACTGACAATTATTATATCAGCATAGTTTACACGAAGTTTCGCGGCAGATTAAGAATAAATTTTGCACTGCCACTTGGATCCTTGCAAGAAGAACATGAGAGTATACCTCATATTTTAACTTAAAATTTTGCACATGCATGTCATCCGTGGCTCGATGGAAGCAAAGTCGCGGTTTTAATTAATTTAATACTTTCAGAGAATAAATCGGCTGAAGCACATTTATAATGTTAATGGCATTAAAATCTGATCATATTAAAGCTGATGCGTTTCGCAACTGCCAGCTATCCTCGTCAAACTAGCCAATAATCAAAACAAACGAATAAACGCAAAAATCAGTCTCTAAACATGAGGTGGCTTAGTTGAACTGCAGATGCATGTGAGTTACATGTTAAGCCTGATACAGGGTGATTTCGTGACGATGTTACGAACTTCCAGGGATGATGGAGAAGAGTAAATGTGTGAATTTGACGTAAGGGACTCTGGTATGGAAACAACCGAGAGGAAAGTTATAAGCGCAAGTCGTTCTTATACCTCCGACAGTGGAGCTCTTCTACTGTAAGATCTCGGTTCTCATATTTTGAGAGGTGGTTTACGGATCAAAACAAGAAGAAATGTGCAGGAAACACGTGATTTAAAGTGCATACCTTAAGAGTAAAGAGCTTTGAGCACTTGTTGATCTTTACTACTGTAAAACATATCTCTTCTACTGAACAAGTGGCGGTAGCTCTTCAGGTACAGATTTTAGAGACCATGTTTACTTGAAATTTTTTTCTTGTTTTGGTCCACACTACCTCATCCCAAAATATGGAAAGCAAGGAGCTTGCAGTACTGAGGGTTCGCTGTCAGAAGTATCGAAAAGATTTTCGTTTTTCGACTTCGTCGTTTCCAGACGAGGGTCTCTTACTACAAATTGATACGTTTACCCCTTTCCATCTCTCCACAAAGTTGGTAACATCATCACGGGTCCACGCTGTACATCGGACGAACAGTGAAACACGTCGAAAACTGTGATACTTGCTACTGGCCTTGAAAGCTACAGTTCAGCATGCTGTATGGTCGAAAAGGAGATGTTGCCCGACAAGGGCACTTGTAATGGAAGGACAAATAATTCCGAAAAGATTTACATTTTTTTGTGAATTGATTTGTGCGTTGATTCGTTGGTGTTATGATTCGTGTGAGAGTTTGAGTCCATAGGGGGAACGAAGTCTGTTGTTCCGAAATGCGTAAGTTTATACGTGATCTGACTAGTGTGATTAACATTACGGATATGCCACAATGAAGTTTCATTCTACAGCCGAGAAATTTCCTTCAAAATTAAAACTGTGTGCCGGACCGGGATTCGAACTTGGCACCTTTGCCTTTAGCGCGCAAAGGTTCTACCGCATGAGAGCACACTACAATGCAAACTGAAAAATCAATCTGGAAACGATCCCTTGACAGTAGGTAACCCATTTCTCAGAAATATTCTTTTTTCCAGGGTCACTTGTAGCGTAAGGTATGCAGGAGAACGTTTGTTAGGTTTGATAGGAGAAGAAGTACTGAGGGGAAGTGGAGTTACGAGGGTGGATCTTGACTCACGCTTGGATAGCTCAGTTTTGATCAGCCAGGAATTTCCGTTATAGATTTGGTTGAGCGGAATCATTCCTTAATACCGTCGACCAACATTCTCGGAGAGCACAACCGGTAAGCGCATTGTGTAAGGAAGGCCGAGTCGGGCTACGACTTCAGTTCCGATACACAGTTTTATTTGACCAAAAACTAGTTGTATGGGAACCGCCCATTCTGGTTAAGCAGTCGGCTCACGGACCGTGCTGTCGAACATCAACTTTGAGCGTGCCAAGTTCAACGTGCTGCTGAACGCTCACGAACGATGCGACTTGTACACACGGTACGTGGGCCCCAACGTGGTATACGCGATCACAACGCACTCCAGCGGCAGTTGAGGGATATTTCTATTCGTAAACCACACTGTTTACTCAACGGACGCGCGTAAAATTCCCACGTCAGCTCTATTAAAACGCACGTTTCCCCCATTGTCCATATCCTAGTCACGTTGTTCTATATGTAATATACACAAAAACTTCAATATCGATGTACGTGTTTTAAGACAAAAAGGAAAGTACCATGTCCAATCAATAAGGACACAGGCTTATAGAAGTTCCATTACAAACAGTGCGACACAAATTTGCAATAGTTCTCCACATAAGATAAACGTTATATTATTTTTCCCACGTTCTGGTAAAACCTTAAGGTCTTTCTTACTTGGGGGTCTGAGCACTATGGGACTTAACATCTGAGGTCATCAGTCCCCTAGGCTTAGAACTACTTAAACCTAACTAAGGACATCACACACAGCCATGCCCGAGGCAGGATTCGAACCAGCGACCGCAGCGGTCGCGCGGTTCCAGACTGAAGCGCCTAGAACCGCTCGGCCACACCGGCCGGCGGTCATTCTTACTTGATCACTGTTCCTGCCCAGTATCAGAATCTTTAAAAGTGGTGAATTACGAAAATAAAAAGAAAAAGGAACAAAATATCTTTTTACAAGTAGCGTAAGCTGCGCTGTAGATTAAGCGAAATGAACAAACTCACTCCTCAAAGAAAGGTGAACTTATATTTACGTAACATCAGGTATGTAATATATACTGACATTAAACTATTAATAAAGTATCAGAGCCTATTAAATACGTGAACGTTAGGAAAAAAAAATATTTAAGCTTCGCGAGACACGAAGCATCGTTTTACCACCCACCTGGTCGTGAATCATTGATGCTACTCACTACGCTAAAGAGATAACAATTTATGTGTGACCAATTGTAACATGTTACCAGATGCTAAATGCTTTAATCGTAGATATGTTACTACTTGAAATTTAATTACAGTAAATTGTACCAAGAACAATGGATTTTTGGTGGATCCTCAGTGTGTCGCTACCTTCAAATGACATACTCTCACAATACGCAAGTTACAATAATTCTTTTTCCAGGAATATGACGTTTCTCATTATTTTATTGCAACCAATCACACAGTTAATCGAGGGGCTTTCGAATGATTCTCAATTTGCTGGTGCTCAGGAACGGCATATACAGGGTGTTACAAAAAGGTACGGCCAAACTTTCAGGAAACATTCCTCACACACAAAGAAAGAAAATATGTTGTGTGGACATGTGTCCGGAAACGCTTACTTCCCATGTTACAGCTCATTTTATTACTTCTCTTCAAATCACATTAATCACGGAATGGAAACACACAGCAACAGAACGTACCAGCGTGACTTGAAACACTTTGTCACAGGAAATGTTCAAAATGTCCTCCGTTAGCGATGATACATGCATCCACCCTCCGTCGCATGAAATCCCTGATTCGCTCTTGCAGCCCTGGAGAAAGGCGTATTGTATGGCAACCGTCCACAATACGAGCACGAAGAGTCTCTGCATTTGGTACCGGGGTTGCGCAGACAAGAGCTTTCAAATGCCCCCATAAATAAAAGTCAAGAGGGTTGAGGTCAGGAGAGCGTGGAGGCCATGGAATTGGTCCGCCTCTACCAATCCATCGGTCACCGAATCTGTTGTTGAGAAGCGTACGAACACTTTGACTGAAATGTGCAGGAGCTGCATCGTGCATGAACCACATGTTGTGTCGTACTTGTAAAGGCACATGTTCTAGCAGCACAGGTAGAGTATCCCGTATGAAATCATGGCGGTGAATCGAGGAAGTACAGTACATACTGACGAAACTAAAATGAGCTCTAACACGGAAATTAAGCGTTTCCAGACACATGTCCACATAATATCTTTTCTTTATTTGTGTGTGAGGAATTTTTCCTGAAAGTTTGGCCGTACCTTTTTGTAACACCCTGTATACGTATTGGCTTGAACTGAATGCCAATATGACGCCTGACAGCCCTGTGCTGAAGGGAGATGGCGTGCGTGTGACGTAGGTAGCGTTGTGCCATGTGATTGGTCAACGCTCAGACGCACGCTGAGAGTAACTGACGTGCCAGATATTGCTCCGCACATTCGGGAAGACTCTGCATGGGGGCTTAATTAAAATAGAATGCAAATAATTTTGGTAGCTGTCTGTCCGATTACGAAGTCTCGTAAACGGTTGGCCCTGACTAGTATTATTACGCTATCTGACTGCATAGAACAATAACAAAGAATGAAATGGAAATTTTCATTAACACAATTAATTAATTAAGTCCCCAGCAACTATAAAACCTACGAAACCAAAGCACAAGTGTAACTGTTCTGTGTGTTGAAGTATGACTCAACGTACGCATCTGGCACGGTTCTTCTTCAACAACACAAGAAATTTTAAATATCATTTATACTGAATTAATTAAAGAAAATAGAAATACCATAATTACTCAAGAAAACCAGAATTACACTCTAATACAAGAACACAAGCCAGATGCTTTGTTGACTGAACCTGTAATGACGCATTATTCAGGACATTGAAATAATGAGAAAGAAAAGAAAAGTAGTTTGTTACCTTAATTTATATTGATGAAAAGCACTCTAGACATTACAATCTCTCCACACCGACTCGCTACTATCACATCTCAACAAGAACTTTTCAGTATCACATCTCAGCAAGCACTGCCTACTAGCTCATCTCAACAAACACTCCTCACTACGACATCTCAGCACTGACTACCACGAGTTCTCCCAAAGCACTGCCCACTACGAGTTCTCAATAATCACTGCCAGTGGAGGCGGCGGAACAATACTCTCTAGCGCGATCTCTGGCGCTGTGGCTCAGTGTAGCCACCTTTCAACTCCCGAAAGTGCTGTTCCACGCTATGACGTCAGAAACTCGGCACGCTCAACGGTGAACGTTCGGATGCACGGTTCGCGTGCCGACGGCTTTGACAGCCCGCTGGGAGCGTGCGGACAGGCGCGCGTGCCTTACCGGTGCAGCAGCAGGTGGCGTGCTGCGCCGGCGCGCACCGGCAGAGTGCGGCTGCTGTGCCCGAGGCGGAGGCTGCGCGGCTGCGTTGCCGGGAATGCCACGGCCGGCCGCCGGTTTAAAGGCCACTCACTCGCCGCCGGGCAACGCCGCAGCCGTCCCGCGGTACAGCCGGCCGCGCCGATCACCGGCTCTCCGCAAGCCCGGTAGCGCAGCGCGCCGCGCGTCGTCTCTCAGGGGCCGCTGACCCAGCCACGATACCTGCTCGGCATTCCGACGTGACGGCCTCAGCGAAACCTCCCCACACACCGGGAATCGAGATTAGCGTTAGCGTCTAGTCGACGACTAGGTCAGCGAACTAATGTACCCTGAGGCGACACAAGTCATGGGACTGCGATACGTACGTATACAGATGAGGGTAGTATCGTATACACAAAGTATAAAAGCGCAGTGCATTTGCGAAACTTTCATTTGTACTCAGGTGATTCATGTGAAAAGGTTACCGGCGTCGTTGTGGCCGCACCGAAATGGTACTCGAAAATCGTTGTGGAATTCAGTATTGCGAGATCCACAGTGTCAAGAGTGTGCTGACAATACCAGATTTCAGGTATGACATCCCACCATGGATAACGCAAAATAAGTGATGATGGTCGAAGTAGAGAGGATATAAAATGCAGACTGGCAATGGCAAGGAAAGCGTTTCTGAAGAAGAGAAATTTGTTAACATCGAGTATAGATTTAAGTGTCAGGAAGCCGTTTCTGAAAGTATTTTTCCATGTATGGAACTGAAACGTGGACGATAAATAGTTTGGACAAGAGGAGAATAGAAGCTTTCGAAATGGGTTCTACAGAAGAATGCTGAATATTAGATGCGTAGATCACGTAACTAATGAGGAGGTATTGAATAGAATAGGGGAGAAGAGGAGTTTGTGGCAGAACTTGACTAGAAGAAGGGACCGGTTGGTAGGACATGTTCTGAGGCATCGAGGGATCACAAATTTAGCATTGTAGGGCAGCGTGGAGGGTAAAAATCGCAGAGGGAGAACACTAAGCAGATTCAGAAGGATGTAGGTTGCAGTAGGTACTGGGACATGAAGAAGCTTGCACAGGATAGAGTAGCATGGAGAGCTGCATCAAACCAGTCTCAGGACTGAAGACCACAACAACAACAACAACAATGGAGATAACGCAGTGGCGGTCGGTTAGCGACCCAGAGCAGCGGCGTTCCCGTAGAGTTCTCAGTGCTAGTAGAAAAGCAACAGTGTGTGGAATAACCGTAGAAATCGATGTCGGACGTACTACGAATGTGTATGTTAGGACGGTGCGGCGAAATTCGGCATTGACGGCCCGTGGCAGCAGACGATCGACGCGAGTCCCTTTGCTAACAGCACGACGCGCCTCTCCTGCGTTCCTGACTATACGGTTTGGTCCCTAGACGACTGGAAAACCCTAGCCTGGTCAGATGAGACCCCATTACGCTTATCAGTAGCCGATAGTTGGGTTCGAGTGTCGCACAGACCCCACCAAATCATGGACCCGAGTTTCCAACAAGGCACTGTGCAGGCTCGTAGTGACTCCATAATGGTGGAGAACCTATGGAACGGGAACGCAAACTTCGTTTGGGAGGTATTCGGTAGAGCTATGTTACTAACTCAAACTTGTGAACAGCCCTTGCACCGTAACTTACGTTCACTTTGGTTCCAGTAAATGTTTTCCGTTAACTGCCAACAGTCGGCACTTGCCATACTCCTCCATTTAAGCTATTGAAAATTTCTGTCTTATTTTCGATAATAACTGTAACCTTTCTTCAGCGCACTTTTTATTTTCTCTGCATTTGATTTTGTTTCTTCTTCGTGTACCAGCGTTACTACATAAATGTCGGCCCCCGATAGCTGAATGGTCAGCGTGACGGATTGTCTTTCCTCTGGGCTCAGGTTCGATTCCTGGCTGGGTCGGGGAATTTTCTCCGCCCAGGGACTGGGTGTTGTGTTGTCCTCATCATCGTCCTATCATCCTCATCGACTGCAGGTCGCCGAAGTGGCGTCAGACTGAAAGACCGGCACCCGGCGAACGGTCTGCCCGACGGGGGGCCCTAGCCATACGATTAAATAAATAAAACTACATAAATTGCTCAAGGGGAGCAGGGAATAAAAAAAAAGGCCGAATATCATTTAAAAAATACCCACTACCGTTTGTGAAAAGTGCAACACCGAGAAGCAATTACCCGAATAGGGCCACACTTGGTGGAAGTGGCGACAGGTGTGCAAGCAATACGTGATACGTTTTGCAGCGAGACAGCGTACACGTAGGGCGAGCAGAGCCCTCTCGTGTCGGTCCGACAGGGTCGGTGTTGCGCCTAGTGTAGTCGGTGCAGAGCTGTCACACAAGGTGAAAATAATACGGTGAGTACCAGCACGCCTCGTCGACTTCAAAGGGAGCCATATAGGCATGTGAGGGAGTTCAAACGGGGCGGGAAACTGGGTTGTGATACCGTGACATTTCGGCTTGCACAGGGCATGCTGCTACGACAGTGATGCGTGTGAGGATACAGTGGATTGTGGAAGGTCGTACGCAGCGACGAGCGAGAACTGGACCACGGAACACGACCACAGCACGGGATGACCGCCATCTTGTCCGCATGGCCATTACGGACCGTACAGCGTCACCCACAGTGTTGGTCCGTCGGTGGAGCACTGCAACAGGTGTCAACTTGTCTGCATCGGCGGTTCGTCGCCGTCTGCTGCAGGTTGGACTGGTTGCACGCAAGCCATTACGTCGGCTTCCATTGTCCAAAAACCACAAGCTCAAATGGTTCAAATGGCTCTGAGCACTATGGGACTTAACATCTGAGGTCATCAGTCCCCTACAACTTAGAACTACTTAAACCTAACTAACCTAAGGGCAGCACACACATCCATGCCGGAGGCATGATTCGAACTTGCGACCGTAGTGGTCGCACGGTTCCAGACTGAAGCGCCTTAGAACCGCTCGGCCACACCGGCCAGCTAGCCACAAGCTCCTCCGACTGCAATTGGCACGTCAACACCGACGCTAGGCTGCTGAGTGGCAACATCTAATCTCTTCGGGTGACTCCCGCTTCAACGTGTCCTACAGTGATGGCCGCATACGTGTCCGGCAGTACCGTGGTGAGCGCATTGTGGAGCGGCATAGCGGACAAACACCAGGTGTCATGGTTTGGGGCGCCATTGGTTACAACAACCGATCTCGCCTCGTACGTACTGCGGGCACTTTGAACAGCAACCGGTACCAAACGGAGACTGCGAAACCTGAGGTACTCCCCATGCTTCAGGCATCTCCACAGGCCACATTTCAACAGTACAGTGCCCGGCCACATACTGCGAGGAATGTATAGGCCTTCTTCGAAGAGCACTTTGGCCAGACATGTCGCCCGTCGGACATGTCTGGGACATGGTTGGTCGGCACCTGGTGCGTCACGGTCCTCCAGTGACTGGTGTCACGGATTTGTGGGCTCGGATACAAACTGCGTGGAGGGAAATCCCTCTGGAACGTATTCAGAACCTTATTGATCCAATGCCACGGCGTATAGCAGCTCTGATTGCAGCGCATGGTGGCCGCACGACATACTGAATAGTAGGGCTCAAAGGACATGTACAGATTTGAAAAAGTAATCATTTGTTACTTGTCATGTACCTAAACTCTGGTATTTAATTGATTGAATTCCTATATACATAAATCCGTAAAATAAATAACAAAACAATAATGAAAATAAGGGTTGTCCAATATAAACCACGAAAAATAATTTTGCACCACTATATCTGCAAACATGATGGGATTATATTCAAGAGGAGTAGGGAATGAAATGAAAAACCTTATGAAACTAAAAATGGTAAAAGGTACTTTGAAATAAACAAAAAAAACAATAACTAAAATTAAGGCATTCGATTTGAAAGTCCACTGTTGTTTACCAAGCAGGAGGTGCATAACGAGTTCCACGAGAGGCCACGAACACAGCCACAGCCACTCGCTTGGCGTGTCTCAGATTCGTCCAGCAGCCTCCAGATGGCTCTCACAAACCTGTACCTCTTTCCGCCTCCGTGCCACAACCTCCAGCGCGTCGTGTATGTCTGCCGGAAAGAAATCATGGGCAGCAATGTCAACTGCGGACTAATAATTTTTTCATAATGTGGGGCCACAGTCATAATATATTTCTTTAAAGTCAGTACCGCCATTAGACTGTTCCTTATTTGCAGTGTTACATTTACACGATCATGATTTCGGCTTCAAAGTGCCATTATCAAGTGTTTTAATGTTATACAGTGCCTAAGATGGCATACTGTCATATTTAAAATACACTATTAGACTCATTGTCTAAGGGTCAATATTTCCGGTAAAAGCCTACTGCTTTTAAATACGACAGTATGCAATCTTAGGCACTGTATAACATTAAAACACTTGATAATGGCACTTTGAAGCCGAAATCATGATCGTGTAAATGTAACACTGCAAATAAAAAACAGTCTAATGGCTTTACTGACTTTAAAGAAAATGCGGACTACTTCACTTCCTCCTTGTACTGGCGGTCGGAGAAATCCTGCCTAAACACGACGTGCCGCGGACATTCGGTTACGATCCGGCAGGTGGGCCGTTCAATTCGGTGCCCGCAGCTGTACTGTACTCGAGCACAGTAGCCTGAATACTACCTTCTGACTTAGCAGTCACCGTTTACGGAGAACTTGGACCACTGACAGTGTGTATGGGACATTATATTCAGTTACAGTGAGAAGATCATAGACTTCCAAGAGACAGCAAAGTTAATTAGATTTCATTGTACTATGTTTAGGACATCAAGTGTCACGCATCGGATTGTACCACAGTTAAATAACATTTTGTAATCGACTCTTAGTAAATGTTACCTGTTATTTCTTACTGTGTTGTAGGCCGCCCTATCAAACAAGTGTTCAGTAATCATAGTGTACAGTGGCTACCTTAATGAACTACAGCAATTTCTGGTACTGTCATTGTTTGGGCTGAATTAAAAGTACCGTTCAATTACTACATTCACAGAGCCCACAGTTCTGTACATGTGAAGAAATCTAGATCTGTTGCTGCCTATCATTCAGCACCGCATTGCTCGAGCACATATATTGTGAAATACTCGGACCGTACTTGGTATGCTTTGCACAAGATAGTTGAGACGTTGCTGCTCAAGCCCGTCATCGTGTCTGAGGAAGTTTCGTACTGCACTGCGCGTCACCAGGAAATGAAGTGGTATGCTCATGTATTACCGTCTTCAACTCATTGCCGAAACTTGGCAATATGGCTGGTGTCGACACTGCTCACCTCTAAAATTACCGTCGTTAGTGGTGAGGGGCGTCCGACATCCATGTATGACTCGTCCGTTTTCTTGCTGAACACGTGGTGTTGCATGCTTGATAAGTGCACACTCTTCCACGACGATCGTCAGTCATCGGGCAAATCCTGCGTTCGACAGTATAGAGAAACCGACAGTACTGACTCTGGTCAAATTCGAAGCGTTTTCCTCCTTACTCGCGCACCACTGTACCGTGTAATTTGTACTAAAGTACACTACCGTACTTTTGTCTGTAAATGAAATCTAAAGGCAAGGTTAATTGTGTGGAAACTTAGTAGACTTAGTCCTCCCACTTGTCTCCAGAAAGGCAGCATGCAGTTTTGTTACATTCTCCTCGCAGCCTTAATTTGTAGGTAATCGTCATCAACTTGCGCCGGCCGGAGTGGCCGAGCGGTTCTAGGCGCTACAGTCTGGAGCCGAGCGACCGCTCCGGTCGCAGGTTCGAATCCTGCCTCGGGCATGGATGTGTGTGATGTCCTTAGGTTAGTTGGGTTTAATTAGTTCTGAGTTCTAGGCGACTGATGACCTCAGAAGTTAAGTCCCATAGTGCTCAGAGCTATTTGAACCAATCATCAACTTGCTGACAGTGGACGACCACTACAAGGAATAATTTTGCTGTTTAATGTCTCAGGAGGCTAGCAGTTGAATTTCCTTTTTGTTCTCGCAGAGTATGCCAACTTGGCGAGAAACTTCCCTTGCTGCCGGCCGCGGTGGTCTCGTGGTTCTAGGCGCGTAGTCCGGAACCGCGCGACTGCTACGGTCGCAGGTTCGAATCCTGCCTCGGGCATGGATGTGTGTGATGTCCTTAGGTTAGTTAGGTTTAACTAGTTCTAAGTTCTAGGTGACTGATGACCTAAGATGTTAAGTCCCATAGTGCTCAGAGCCATTTGAACCATTTTGAACCACTTCCCTTGCTGAGAACTGTTATTGTCGTAAAGCGACAGTGCAATCAGGGTTTAAGCTAACAGACATGTTGCGAAAAAGATTGATAGATTTAATAGTATACAAAATCTGCATTGTGCCGTTCGCGATTGGAGGCAGAACTGTACTAAGAATTGAAGTTTAGTTCTAGTAAATGTACAGGTATAGAAAGATTGGAAAGTGAAAGCGGAACAAGCAGTTTCTTGTAGACTGGTCAAATAAATGTGAAATAACACAGAACACACAAAAAAATGGTTCAAATGGTTCTGAGCACTATGGGACTCAACTGCTGAGGTCATTAGTCCCCTAGAACTTAGAACTAGTTAAACCTAACTAACCTAAGGACATCACACACATCCATGCCCGAGGCAGGATTCGAACCTGCGACCGTAGCGGTCTCGCGGTTCCAGACTGCAGCGCCAGAACCGCGCGGCCACTTCGGCCGGCCAACACAGAACACCAAGAATAATTATTCACACAATTAAAAATGAGTGAAGTGCCAAATACCATAACGGGAACAATACTTCACCTTCCAACTAAATTGGAAATGCCATATTGCAAGTACAAACGACACTCAATCAGGATCACAATGTTTCGGGTACAGCCCAACTTCAGTACAGTAGACGTAACTCAGGACGTGTTAAATTCTTGTTGCGATGCTGAAAATGGGCCAGCCCCGAAACATATTCACAGAGGAACTCATAAATACTGCAGGGCAGCTGTTGGCGCTTACACTACGGGAATCAAGAAATTGTGCAACTTTTGGACATTATATGCAAAAAGTATTTGAAGCGCACTTTTAATTAAGTTCGAGTACTTACAGATTTCCGAAGATTGTTCCTTAATTTAATTCATTGCATCAGTTCCCGAGATAATAATAATAATAATCATCTTCCTATTTCGAGTATCTCCAGTCTGAACTTCCCTATGATAGAGCCAGTTGACTTGGGCGTATTTATCCCTGCTGACCAAGAGAATGGTAGCGGTAAGCTATCGCCGGATCCGTGGACCGTTGCCGTGCTTCTGTGAGTAACTGCTATTTGTGAGGCTTGGCTTTCACTTTCGAGGTCGTGACATTTGGGACCAGGCGCGGAGCCGACCTTTACAACATTCTATCCAGACGGCTGCTTGTCGCAGGGTGTTACACTGCTGTCTACGGTATTCGAAGGCAGTACCGCGCAATTGTCGTTACCAGGACGGGATTGCCCGGAGCCCTGTTGGCATCGGGGTTGCGGGCACACTCAAAATCTGTTTAATTTTATCCATATTTTGCAGCTTAAAACGTGACTGTATTCAAAACATTGGAGGTATGAATTCAGCAGAAGAAATAAAACATGTATTGAGACAAACTACACCTGACGATGGACCCATAGGGTCCGAAATGCATCGTGTGGTTAATAAAACACGAAAAAGTTGTGACTGAAGGCGTTGTTTAATTCATACCTCCAACACTTAAAATCGTTAGCAGGATGTTTCTGGCGCGATAGTGATTTAGAAATGTTTAGTAAGATTGCGGTAAGTCCTTTAGTTGTACCCAACTAGAACTGACGCTTATTTCAAATCTGGCGCTAGTACTTTTTTGGCACATAGCGTGCCTTTCCTTTCTGGCTTTGCTTGACATGTGGCTCAGACCACACGCTGCCCTTTTGATAGCATTGTACTAACAGCAACGTAGATGAGACGTCGCTTACATACAGGGAGAAAAGAAAGACACCATTGACAGACCCCTGGGGGGGGGGGGGGGCAGAGGGGGTTCTTGAGCAGTTCAACACACACGTTTTACAATAATGATTACTGCACTGAGCAGACATATCGACTCCTTCTGTCGTAACATGTAGTAAATGAAGGTATGTAGATTATCTTAACGACACACGCAAATGTCCGATAAACACGACGTAGCTGCGGTTCTCTTACACGTCGTAACTTGTGAAAGAGCAATATAATCAAAGCTACTGCCGATACGTGCCATCCATGATCAAGGTAATAACCTGTGAAATGAGGTCAGAAGAAGCTTTAAACGCGAAGACCTTTCTCGTAACAAGAGTTTCGGGCATTTATTTCCCTTCACGCTGTATGTAGTCAAAGATTCACGATTTTTTGCTCTCCGCAAGACAAGTTAGTAATCTCAGCGTTTCGCTGCTTGTTGCATGCCGTAGCAGCTTGTTTTTATGCTGATTACGCAGGGCAAGTATACGACATACTCTACGAGTATTACCTGCAGTGCGTCAGCTTTGAGCTGCAAACCAGATCCACAACGTACTCGCGAACCGCATTACCGAGCAGTGGTAATATTTAACTGATACTATTCCATGCTTGCGTAGGAATACGTAGCAGTGGCTCCCAATTACCAACAAAGACACAATGTGTAAACAACATAAAAGTGATAGGACACTGATTGCGTCTCTCTCTCTCTCTCTCTCTCTCTCTCTCTCTTTCTCTTTCTTCTGGCACCTTATCGCATCTTAATCCTCTCTCCCACCTCTCCGATAACATTAGTACATGTAAACCATAATAAATTGTGTATCAGTATCATATTTCTTTCCTCGTCGACCCTGCGAAGAACCTCCTCATTTGTAACTCACGCGAACTTCATCGTGGCCTATTTTAGAGCGGATATTGAGAGTGGAAGATCCAGTTCCACTCGGCACATTAACTGCAGCAAACGAGGAGCGTTGTGGAGAGTGCAAATCCTGCTGCCTTCTTCACGCCGTTCAAGCACAGCATTTGCACTTTCTGCCTTGCACCTAGCCTCCACGTAATCGAAAATTATATGGAGTGTAACGAACGCATCGAAGCTGAAAGTGGAATCACCATACATCTTCAGTACTGAATTACGGCATTCATCGACTGCTACTATGGTCTTGCTGTTCACCGTATTGATCAACAGGTAACGTTTACAGCGAGAGGATGTTAAATAATATTCTACTTGCTCAGTCTTCTGTCTTTTACACTGTTCACAACTAAGAAGTCTACACTAAAAGTTGAAGTGTGCACCTAGCACGAAAACGAAAGTCTCGAATTTGAGAGTATACACTCAGAGCCAATAGGTCTCAGGAAGGGGAAAACGTCGCTAAATGAATACAGCATGCGAATAATAAAACTGGCCTGGAAAATAATTACGGTAGTACTGACGTAGGATTTTTCTTGTAAGGAGACATCACAGGAGATGCCGGAAATTGACACCAATACCGTCGATACAACGCTTAACTGGGAGAAACGCGCACCAGCTCTGCCTGAGGGATACAGCAATAGCGTTTCCAGTGTTCTGCTGTAGCTTTCCCAGGATGCGAAGGTTGTTTGGGTACATATGACAGTTATATGTCACCTAGAGGTAGAAATCACAGGAAGAGAAATGAGATGGTGAAGGTGGCCAGGATGTTGCACTGTTTTGTCCTCACCAAACACCTCACGTACGAATGGCAACGTTGTCAAGGTGGCTTGTCATACTGTTCTGTCTTGTTCGAAATATCCATACAGTCGATCATCTTCTGTAAGTTGATTACAGATTAAACAGTTTCTGGACATACCGATTAGCATTAACTGTTCGGCGAAAACTTACTGTTACGATGCGGTCACCATACACTGTGCACCAAACGCCAATCTCCTACATCTACATCTACATCCATACTCCGCAAGCCACCTGACGGTGTGTGGCGGAGGGTACCTTGAGTACCTCTATCGGTTCTCCCTTCTATTCCAGTCTCGTATTGTTCGTGGAAAGAAGGATTGTCGGTATGCCTCTGTATGGGCTCTAATCTCTCTGATTTTATCCTCAAGGTCTCTTCGCGAAATATACGTAGGAGGGAGCAATATACTGCTTGACTCCTCGGTGAAGGTATGTTCTCGAAACTTCACCAAAAGCCCGTACCGAGCTACTGAGCATCTCTCCTGCAGAGTCTTCCACTGGAGTTTATCTGTCATCTCCGTAACGCTTTCGCGATTACTAAATGATCCTGTAACGAAGGGCGCTGCTCTCCGTTGGATCTTCTCTATCTCTTCTTTCAACCCTATCTGGTACGGATCCCATACTTGAGGTTATACAACGGCTCTTTTGAATATTTTCTGAAGCATAATGGCGCACGCTCTGTTGTTTCATATGCCTTGATAGGCTGAACCAGGCATCACCTGCAGAAATGAAAAACTGAAGATCCAACAGTCCTGTTCCCACTTCACTCAGAAACCACCGGTAGAACTCAACGCCCAAAAGTTGGTCAGAGTGCTTTAACTAATGCACAGTAGTAAACCTATAATGTAATGTGTGCAGGTCATTATTTTTTCTTTTTTGATTTGATCCATTATAAATGGTTTGTGAAAGCCTGCGACTGTAGATACAATAGGTTTATTTATAATTAAATAAATCTTCTGCTACCAGTCACGATTTTTCTTTATTTTATTATTCGCACGACGCGTTTCGAGAAATAATTCTCATTTTCAAGTGCGTTTTTTTTTATGTGTGTTAAGCCATTTCTTTTGATGTTGTCAGTGTGTGTGAGTCTGCTTCATTTTGTTGACTTTTACTGTAATACATAAGAAACGCGATTTTTTGTTGGGTATCAATTCTTTCTGTGAGGTTAGTGGCTAAAGTTTGAGAACAATTTGTACTTACAGTTTTCTAATGGTCCATTTGTGTAGAGTCTCACACACACTTAACATCACACACAACTTGTACACTTTAGACATCGAAAATATCTTATATAAACAAAACAGTTACAGAGATCTTCTTACAGGTAGTTCACAGAGATAACATTATAGGTCTTCCACAGATTATGATATGCTTTTGTACAGAGGTTATTTATCTTAACAGTTTGACTTTACAATTGTGCTTATTTATATGTTTTACTATTTTTATTTAAGTATATTATCGAAACATCTGAAGAAATTCACTGATTCACTTTCAAGTTTTTCATTTAATATTTTATCTTCATATTTTCTGTAATGTGCATATATCTCCAGTTCTTCAAGCAAATCCATTTTATGTCCTTTATTTAGTCGGTGGAGTACTTTGACATTTTGCTCTATTTTTCCAAATGGGTGTCCTGTATTATGTATGTGTGTTGCTATTGCTGATGTAGTGTGTTTGTTGTGTGTGTATGCTCTAATGTGCTCTGTGTACCTGGTGTTAATATTTCGGCCTGTTTGTCCTACGTAGAACTTGGAGCATTCCTGGCATGTTACCTTGTATATTCCAGAGTCTGAATATGGATCATGATTACACTTTATATTATGTATTAGTTTTTGGTGTAGTTTATTGGATGTAGAAAACACAATTTTAACTCTGTGATTTTTGAAAATATTTGCAATCTTCTGTGATACATTGCCTATGTATGGAATGCTAGATATATATTTGTTTTTCTCTTTTTCTTCTGTGGTGCAGTTTGTACCTGGGTTCCTCTTCACTTTGTCTAAGATTGTGTCAACCATGGAAGCATTGTAACCATTGGCAACTGCAATCTTCTTCACTGTGTTTATTTCTTGTTGCATATTTTCTTGGTTCAATGGTATTTTAGTTGCCCTAAGCAGCATTGACCTGTATGCTGCCTGTTTATGGATATTTGGGTGACATGAGTAAAAATTGGGTTTTCTACATCCAATAAACTACACCAAAAACTAGTACATAATATAAAGTGTAATCATGATCCATATTCAGACTCTGGAATATACAAGGTAACATGCCAGGAATGCTCCAAGTTCTACGTAGGACAAACAGGCCGAAATATTAACACCAGGTACACAGAGCACATTAGAGCATACACACACAACAAACACACTACATCAGCAATAGCAACACACATACATAATACAGGACACCCATTTGGAAAAATAGAGCAAAATGTCACAGTACTCCACCGACTAAATAAAGGACATAAAATGGATTTGCTTGAAGAACTGGAGATATATGCACATTACAGAAAATATGAAGATAAAATATTAAATGAAAAACTTGAAAGTGAATCAGTGAATTTCTTCAGATGTTTCGATAATATACTTAAATAAAATAGTAAAACATATAAATAAGCACAATTGTAAAGTCAAACTGTTAAGATAAATAACCTCTGTACAAAAGCATATCATAATCTGTGGAAGACCTATAATGTTATCTCTGTGAACTACCTATAAGAAGATCTTTGTAACTGTTTTGTTTATATAAGATATTTTCGATGTGTAAAGTGTACAAGTTGTGTGTGATGTTAAGTGTGTGTGAGACTCTACACAAATGGACCATTAGAAAACTGTAAGTACAAATTGTTCTCAAACTTTAGCCACTAACCTCACAGAAAGAATTGATACCCAACAAAAAATCGCGTTTCTTATGTATTACAGTAAAAGTCAACAAAATGAAGCAGACTCACACACACTGACAACATCAAAAGAAATGGCTTAACACACATAAAAAAAAACGCACTTGAAAATGAGAATTATTTCTCGAAACGCGTCGTGCGAATAATAAAATAAAGAAAAATCGTGACTGGTAGCAGAAGATTTATTTAATTATAAACAAACCTATTATTTTTTCTGTTTACGGCCCAGACGTATTTTCAGTTGAGATGTCACCGTGCTACTCATGTCTGAGGCACTGGAAGAGGAAACGCTCCAATGAGTGGCTTGTTTCATTGTGATGATACAGGAAAGAGCGCTTTGTGTGACAGCGTTAGAAACTAGCCTTCGGGAGTCGCAGCGGACGACACAATGGGTGTGTGGGGTTGGTGCCGCAGGGGGTAGGCCCGGGAACCACCCGCTGCGCCGTTCCTTGCCAGCGGACACAGTCGCAGCCCGGCTGGGAAACTGCTGGGGATGCGCCCACAATGCGAGGGGCGGTGATCCCCCAAGTTTTTGTGACGCCCGGACCGCGAGAAGCTTCAGCACACGTGCGCCCTTTGTGACTGTAGCTAAAGAGATATATCGCGTGTCTCCGTTGACCATTACACATACACCCGCTTCCGCCCTGAACTATTTCTCTGGTCCGCAACAGAAAGCGCGCCGTCACGAACTGCAGCGGAAGCAACATTCCACACTGCAGCTGTGCAAATTTATCGTTGTGTTTCTGGTGTTACGTATCGTGTTTACTGGCCTGAAGGCTACGAAATAATTTTACAATTATCTCCTAAAACAGCAGCTAATGTCATAACTATACAGGACTGCTTATGAATAACAAGTTCAGTCGTAAATAAATTACTTACGATGATGCGTGGTGACATTTGTGACCCTATAGATCTTATTTTCTATTTCGTGTAGAAGCGCACTTTCATACGACTTTTTTTTATTTATTTTTTATTTGTCTTTCGCAGTTCGATGGATTGGATGCTAGGCTATCGCAACTAGGGAAAGAAAAAACAGATGTACATTATTTAAATAATAATTGGTCATTAATGTAATAATGTACTATATTTCTCAGTGTAGCTGTAATAGGCGTACTTTGTAATTCAAAAGCCGGCCGGGGTGGCCGAGCGGTTCTAGGCGCTAGAGTCTGGGACCGTGCGACCACTACGGTCGCCGGTTCGAATCCTGCCTCGGGCAGGTTAGTTAGGTTTAAGTAGTTCTAAAGTTCTAGGGGACTGATGACCTCAGATGTTAAGTCCCACAGTGCTCAGAGCCATTTTGTAACTCAAAAGCAAAAATTGTTACGAATAATAGGTAATCTAATACCGCTACGGGACGTGAAGATAACATGAAAAGTAAGCAAAGGTAGTAAGACGCAAAAAATCTGGTGTGACTTGCGTAAATAAAACAATTTCAGAAGAAAATGATAATCTACATGATAGCAATAAAAGTTTTGCATAACTTTTATTTCGAATTTCATGCCACAGAAAAAAAAATTGCATCTGAGGCATGCTTTTACATTCATTTGCAATTTGTCTAGATCACCGAATTAAAAAAAATGTGTAAAGGCGAAGTCGTCTGTTTTCAATGAGGTTTTCTTCACAATACTCATGAGCAACGTCGGTACGTGGTGGAACGTCTCCTTACTCGGATGCAGGCTTGAATCAGTTGCGTCATACCATCCATGACATCATCAACCCAGCCCGGTTAAAATTTGTTCCACTTTTGAATGGCAGTTCTGAAGAAGTCACTGAGAGAGTACGTGGTTGTTGCCAAAAACAGCTCGTTTTAATAGATCTTACACAAGTTCATTTGGGTTCATGGCCAGGGAACGGGTAGGCCACTCCATTCTGTTGCTCCTAGAATGCTGAAAGAACGTGTTCACGAGAACAACCTGATAACCACACGAGTTATCAACCATTAAGATGAAATTTTCATCAAAATTTCGGGAACAAGGTCCCAGTATTGACTGCAGTATCTCGTTATTGTACCGTAGAGTAATGAGGCTGGCCTCGGTAAACTCGAAAGGTGTACCTTGACGCGTTAATATGGTATATATGGCTCTGGGACTTAACTTCTGAGGTCATCAATCCCCTAGAACTTAGAACCACTTAAACCTAACTAACCTAAGGACATCACACACATCCATGCCCGAGGCAGGATTCGAACCTGCGACCGTAGCGGTCGCGCGGTTCCAGACTGTAGCGCCTAGAACCGCTCGGCCACCCCGGCCGGCTGACGCGTTAAAATACAACCCCAAACACCACCCCACCACTGCCTTGTCGCACATGTGGAACTGATTGTTATTCAATTATTCAAAAATAGTCTTAATCGCATTTATTATTATTATTGGCGTTCGATATTAATGGGTTGTCGCCAGAGACTTTGTCTGCGATTATCAGGGTACAAACGGATCCGAGTTTCGTCCACAAACGCATGCGACGCGAAACCTTGGGCGTCAATCCTGCACGGTTTCTTGCCTCTCTGTGACGGAATTCATGGCGTTGTCGTGTACGACCTAGTTCTCGTCATGGTAATCAGGAATGCAGATTCGCATCATGCAAGGTATCCTGACAGTTTGATGCTACACACGTCGTCTTGTAGCCTATTAGAACGCCAAATTCAGTTGTGGGGCCCTTAGCCCACGGTTTCTTTGGCTCAAAAGTTTTAGATATCGATCATCCCGTGCATCGGTCGACCGCAGACTGCCTGCGCGGCCGAAGTCCTCAACACTGCCTGTCAATTGGAACTGATTCTACGTCCGCACCACGTCATTAGCTGCGGTGCACACGCCGAACAACTCCGCTGGTTGAAAATCCTTCAGCACATAACGTGGTGATGCAGACCCTATCATGGGTTGCGACTGTCCTCCGTGACATGATGGATTTTCACTCTACTGGTCCACAGACGTCTCTAATGGCTCCTACTGGTACTTCTGGAATGCTGCAACCCATTCGCTTGCGGTATTCTACCTGTAGGTACCACACACGATAACTGTATGTATGTTTACAAACAACGTCAGAGGTGACCTCCCGATCGGTACAGGAACAGCCACTGTAACAACACACCGGAACGATATGGGATGGTGAAAAAAATGTGTGGTAAGCGGTATGGTACCAAACTGCTGAGGTCATCGGTCCCTAGGCTTACACACTACTTAAACTAACTTACCGGTACGCTAAGGGCAACACGCACACCAATGCCCAAGGGAGGACTCGAACCTCCGACGGGGGTAGCCACGCGAAGCGTGGCAAAGCGCCTCAGACCGCACGGTTACACCGCGCGGCATGGGGTGGTGATGCGAAACGTTTGTTGATGTGTGTATGACACATTAAACAAGGTATAATACAGAAAACTTTAGAGCTCAAATACATGTGTACTTAAGATGAAAGTAATAGCCTTCATCTCTGATTAATAATTTAGCTGGCGTGCATCAATTTCAAATTTTAGTTTAGGAGATCACCAGATCAAGAGCTACATCTAGCCGTCACGCCTTACTTTTTCAGCAATACCATCTTCTTACTGGTTGGTATGTTGCCACAAATATCATGGACGACACATTTTCTTAGTAAAAGAAAAACGCACGAGCTTGCTGAAGAAACAAAGCTTCTTGACGATTGACCCTTATGATCAACCACGGTGTCATAAACGCGTACAATATAACAACACTATTCTGCCGCTGTCTGTTTAGTGTCATCCCGGAACACGTAATAAATGATGTGGCGTCCCATTAGCCGGTACATCATCTTTAACCATAGATGTATAAAAATTATAATACATAATTCGAATCATTGTTTCTGTGGGTCAATTACATTCTTGTCTTGAATGAGTGGTATAAGGAAGATTAATGTCCCGTCGTCGACGATATGATTGGAGACGGCGCCCAAGCACGACTAGATGCAGGGTGGGGGAAGGAGTCAGCTGTACCCTTTCAAGGAAACTATCCAGGCACTTCCCAGTGTTGGGAATCACTATTAATCTAAATCTGGATGGGTGGACGGGGGTTTGAATCTCCCTCCTCCCAAATAAGGCTCCAGCACCTTACCAGGGCTCCATCTTGTTCGGTAATAAATCGTTGATGGTCTACAGCAGTCAGCCACAAATTGGTTTCAGGTTACTTTATTCAAAAAGTACTGTCACTGGTTTCGAATTTTTACAATTCATCATGAGGCAATTTTTTCATGCTTTCAAAATACATATTAGACTTTGGTTTCGTGTCAGTTGCCGCGAAACGTTCATCTGCCGCATTTGTATTAGCGGTTTGCTTGCAGTGAAGTACATTCGCAAGGATGTTTGTATTTCCACAGTCAAAAACGTTGCACTGCATTGTAAACCACTTTCGTTCGGTCACAAATTTTCACTGTGCACCAAATCAAAACATGTGATGCACAGTGGAAATAAGTTTTGTGAGCGAACGAAAGTGGTTTACAATGCAGTGCAACGTTTTCGACTGTGGAAATACAAACATCCTCGAGAATGTACTTCATTGCAAGAAAACTACTATCATAAATGCGGCAGACGGACATTCTCAGGCACCTAACATGAAACCAATGTCTAATATGTATTGATGAAAGCATGGAAAAAACCGTCTCAAGAGGAAATGTAAAAATTCGTAACCGGTAACAGTACGTTTTGAATAAAGTAAGCTGAAAACAATTTGTCACTGGTTGTTTTACACCATCAGTAATGTATTTATATAACAACCAAAGTCTCCAACCATATCTACATGCGACAAAATTGCATTGTTCGGCAATGCTGGGTAGAACATCTCTATAACGCATCTGAAATGTGCCTGAAAGTCACTTCTGAGACTCTTCCAAGGTATGGAAGTTCAGTAGCTGTTAGGTGCCACCAGTCACGTGAAAAAACTGGTGACCAAGTTGCACATGTCACGTAAAACAGTCGAAGCAGAAGGCACAAGTCATACTAGTTTCGGAGCGTAAATGAATAATCTGTTCTATGAAAGTAAATGGAGGCCTGCAGGAATGAGAAACGAGTTTCCTCTCGGTGAGTGAAAATAGCTGATCACCGTCAAGATTGTTTCCCCGCCCCCTCATTCTCACGTTCTTTCCTTGTTAAGTTGCGAAGTTAACTTCCTGTCTGCATTAATTTTGAAAGCTTCATTCCTGTTCTTTGACGCTGATACTTTTTTTCATTGAAAGATATACATATAAGCCTAATTAACTTGCACCGTAGGAATTTGGTACTTTAAAACACTTTGACACAACCACTTTATCCGTACATATTCTCATTGACATTTTATCCTGTACATTTTGTCACTGGCACGTTCTTTAATCGGAGGTAGGAAACAGTTGCCATCAACTACGGAAGGTAACGAGCAGTCCGCGTATGACATGTCCGATTCTGCGTCATGTAGCATTCTCGCGGAGCAACTGACCATTTTGTAATTTCCTCTCTTTGCTTATGTTGCGATAATATTTTGTTGGTGCCTCTTTCCTTAGTACAAAATCTCATAATAGTCGGAATAGTACTGGTCTTTGTTTGGCTCGAAGGAATGCCTCGTCACGCTTTACTTATTTTTAACTTTTTGGCCATTTACGCTTTTCTTTCGGTCGAAGTTCTGCAGCTGCTTACTGTTGCGTTTCTTTATTACTTCCCGTTGCCATTCATGCCACAGACGCTCGTCACAGAAGGGAAGAGGAGAAGAAAGAAAAGCAGGAAGTTACACGCTTACACAGTACGCAACACAAACAAGCGAACAACGTCACATAGCAACGTTGATGAAACTCACGACTCGGCGTTCAATAAACAGCGAGCTTCATTGTTGGTGTAAGGCGCATTCAGGTTGCTGAAGGTGCAAACAGTGTCGGCGCGTGCAAGGTCACCTGCGCAGGAAATGATTGTTTTGATGGTGACCTAGACAGAAACCATTTAAACATGTAGCACCAGCTATGTCCGAAGAGGACTGCCGCATTCAAACGAATCACCGTATACATACGTCTCCTAACAACGGATGAATATTGTAATCAGTCACAACTCAATCACGTTACAGGGCACAATTAGAGGTTTCATGTGTGTTCGTCATGCATTACCCAACAAATGAGTTCCTGTCTATCCGGACGATTTTATTTTCACAGAACGCACAAAAGCTGTTTTCTGTTGTTGGTACAACTTTAGTGCATCATGTCAAAACGCTATAACATCACCGAGACGCACACTGGTTCAGATTACGCTGTAATTGATGTGCCTGAGGATTAGATATTAATTCGCGTCGTGGCATATTAAGGGGAAGACTCCTTTGAATGCATGAAAAAAGGTGATTTTCGTAATATTTCTCAAGTAAAATAGAAAGTAATGCCAAATCTAGTGGTACAGTTTCATTCCGTACACTTCTGTCTTTGTGAAATCATTTTTGTGTCCATACATGTCGAAGGACCGCTTGCAGCCGGATCATTGCTCGTGGGGGATAATTCCCGAAGCCCTCCGATCGCACATGGCACAAGATAATTTTAAATAAGTCGTTTTCAATTTATTTTCTGTCACCATGAGTGGGATAATTGAAAAATATTAAGTTCTAACAAAATGGTGACGTGTTGAAAAAAAAATCACTTATTTCGTCGAAAATTCGAGACAAAAGCGTGCACCGAAAATATGAAGGTACCATAAAACCGCTAGATATGCTGATAGACTGCTATGATCAAAATCGTATGTATCGTTCTGAAGTTATGTTTTCTGCCAGTATGAAAAACACTGTTTCGAGAAAAACACTTTCCAGTTTTTTGATTTAATCATTTGTGGTTAAGTGAGCGATCGCTGGACCATACAGCAGAAACAAAAAGAGGTCCTCCTCCATCTTCTTCGTGACCATTGTGGTCCTGCGGGCCTCTTTGATAGCTTCTGCCATCCGCTGCTCTACTTGTTCGATTGGTGTCGTCCGGTTTTGCGCAGGCTGTAACAGGTCTCCAGAATGAGATTTTCACTCTGCAGCGGAGTGTGCGCTGATATGAAACTTCCTGGCAGATTAAAACTGTGTGCCGATATCGAATCCGAGCCCGTTCACGCCTGTTAATGCCGGTTAGGCAGTCTTTGAAATTACTTCCTGTCACAATGACCGCGATGTCGACCATTTTATTCCCGTTGTGAATGTTCCTCGGAGACACTTTAACATAAAACACCTTCTGACACGATAACGGCGTTTTTAATTAACTTAGGATGAAAGCTGTGATAAAGTAGACATCCTAGAGAACATTTTAAGACATAAAAATCGATTTTTTGAAATTATCGAAGAGGGCTGCCCTTTTCTAAATTACATGGGGATTGGTCACGTTATTTGGTCAGTTACTACAGGCGAAACTTCCAGGTAGATTAAAAATGTGTGCCGGACCGAGACTCGAACTCGGGACCTTTGCCTTTCGCGGGCAAGTGCTCTACCAACTGAGCTACCCAAGCACGACTCACGCCTCGTGCCTCGTCCTCACAGCTTTAATTCCGCCATTAACTCGTCTCCTACCTTCAAAACTTCACAGAAGCTCTTCTGCGAACCCTGCAGAACTACCATTCCTGGAAGAAAGGACATTGCGGAGACATGGCTTAGCCACAGCCTGGGAGATGTTTCTAGAATGAAATTTTCACAGTCGAGTCTCGGTCCGGCACACAGTTTTAATCTGCCAGGAAGTTTCATATCAGCGCACGCTGCACTGCAGAGTGAAAATTTCATTCTAGAAACATCTCCCAGGCTGTGGCTAAGCCATGTCTCCGCAATGTCCTTTCTTCCAGGAGTGGTTGTTCTGCAGGGTTCGCAGAAGAGCTTCTGTGAAGTTTGGAAGGTAGGAGACGAGGTAATGGCGGAATTAAAGCTGTGAGGACGAGGCGTGAGTCCACTTGCGAAAGGCAAAGGTCCCGACTTCGAGTCTCGGTTTGGCACACATTTTTAATCTGCCAGGAAGTTTCATATCAGCGCACACTCCGCTGTAGAGTGACGATTTCATTCTAGTTACTACAGGCCGAAAACTCAACATGTGTCCTTGAAAAAGATTAGTCTTTTAATGGCGGTACTTGACAGTATATTCAGTAACCAAGTTTGAATATAATAAAAATTGCTTACTAGGCACACGAAGTATTACCAAGGGGAGAGTATTTATTTAGGCGCTGCCTGTTGAATCGGGCACGGCACCAATGCTTCCACCGCGTGTCCGACTTGACAGAGCTCGTGCTGAAGAATCGTGGGAGAGCTTCTGTACCCCGAGGGCCGCATTTATCGGCTAGTTTGCTTCCCACGGCGGCTAATTCAAAATCGTTATCGCGTGACGTTGTACGGTGCGGCCACTCCAGTCTCGCTGTTGCCAGACGGGGTTAGCTGCCTGTTTCAGAACCTACCGCAAAGGACTTTCTCCGCAAGGTAAGCACAGTGGCTGCACAAACTGTTTGCTACAACTGGATAAATTTAAACAGGAATAATTGTGCGATTTATAAATATGATCTAGGTAAAATCTAGGTATTACGTGGAAGAAGATGATAATCGAAATTCCGAAGGACACATTGTAGTCTATACGTAACAAAATAAAGAACATGTAAACTAAAAAATAAGTGATTAGTTGCCGCCTTACGTAAAATAGTTGCAGCTGCTTTTCAAAGAAACGCAGATAATAATCAGGCAACATTCTTCGTTTTTGCATCGTGAAGGAACATTTGAAGATAGAAAACAATGCAGAGTATTTCAAACCGTTCCATCCAGCTTCACAAAGAGTTTCTACTGTATTTCGGCATTCGTCTCGTTAGCTTCCACACATTAAACCTTTTTCCTTCTTTCCATTCTACATGCACGACGATAGATTCTTGGGGTTTATTTTAACTTAAACATACAATTAACTTTTTTTCATTTTTTGTAAGACCCGCACTCGTACAACCTTGGGGCATTTTTTAAAAAGTATTTTAAGATCAAAGTTTTCATACTACTTCCACAAAAGTTCAATGTACCCTCCGTCGGTCACATGACAAACGTCCCACACTTTCACTCAAACCTTTGGAAGGGAAGGCAAACACACACAGTCTTACATACCCCCCCCCCCCCCCCTTCCGAAAAAAAAAAAAAGATTCATATATCCCTCACGTCAGACAGATCGTTGAGGCAGCACATTGTTAAGAAATGGTCTGGCAAGCAGGTGCCAGTGTGCTGGCTCTCCATTCTGTTGACAAATGAGATTTTCGGCATGTTCTCACTTTAGGGATAAAGTCAGAATTCCAACATATCCAGGTACGTGATTCCTGTTACTGAGCAAGCGAGCCATCTGCAACCAGCTGACTCCTACCGCCAACCACGTGAAATGGAGCCAAGGTGAATTTCTAGTTTCGACGCGTAATTTAAAAGTATGCGAAATTTCAGTCTTCATTCAAAATGGTTCAAATGCCTCTAAGCACTATGGGAGTTAACATCTGAAGTTCAAATGGCTCTGAGCACTATGGGACTCAACTGCTGAGGTCATTAGTCCCCTAGAACTTAGAACTAGTTAAACCTAACTAACCTAAGGACATCACAAACATCCATGCCCGAGGCAGGATTCGAACCTGCGACCGTAGCGGTCTTGCGGTTCCAGACTGCAGCGCCTTTAACCGCACGGCCACTTCGGCCGGCTAACATCTGAAGTCATCAGTCTCTTAGACATAGAACTAGTTAAACCTAACTAACCTAAGGACATCACACACACATCCATGTCAAGGGCAGGATTCGAACCTGCGACCGTAGCAATGCGTGGAGTCTTCATTCATTTAGAAGAAAAAATGAAAATTGTGGTAAGGTCTTATGGGACCTAACTACCGAGGTCATCGGTCCCTAGCCTTACTCACTTCTTAATCAAACTAACGCTAAGGACAACATACATACAACCTTGCCCGAGGGAGGACTCGAACCTTCGACGGGGGAACCGTGACAGGACGCCTCACACAGCGTGGGTACCCCGCGCGGCTTCATTTAGAAGATATAGTGTTCTGAAATCGAATGAGTCGTTGCGAAACATCCTGTATTTCTGCATTCGTTTCGCTAATATTCACATTTTTTTTTCTTTTTCTTTTACTTTTTCATTCTTCCTCTCCGTCTCCCTCTTGCCACCTCCTTTTTATCGCTCAGCAAAAACGTTCTCCGAATTTAGCCCATATTGGAATGAAAAGATTGTTAAACCTTAGTGCACTAGGAAGTAGCAAAGCGTGGCAGTATCTCGTTCGGAGTGTTTCCTTGTTTTTAGCTTGCCCGACCTGTGCAGGCGTCCCGCTCGTGGGCCCGTGCCCCCTACACTGCCCGGACAATGTGTACCGCGGCTGCATTGTCCGCCTGACGTGGAGTCGCGAGGCTCCTTATCTCAGCGCCGCAGATAAAACTCACTCTGCGCTCCAACTGCTTTAAAGGTTCCTTACAAGGACAAAGCTGCATTGTTTCGCCGAGCTGAGGCGCCCACAATTTCTTAATTACTGCTCGCTGCGGTAGGCTCCACGGGGGTGCGCGGATCCGCTGAAGTCTTCGCTTTGGACAATGCTCTTACAATCGTTCGCAAACAACACCGTTTACATACTGTCTCCAAAAGCACTGCTGTGTACATAAGACCTGGAGTCATACAGCTCACACTTTGAGTCGGAGCATAGAACTTACATTTTATAACACATCAGATAAAATGCTTCCAATCCGCGTTTCAGATCCGATGAAGGAACCTTGATACAGATGTATTCGTCATAATGAAAAGATGCAGTACTCGAAGTTTCGTGTTCCTGCCAGTCTCTAGTACTAATTACACTAGACGTTGGAGCATTGGCATTGCCATCGAAAAGTATTTTAAAAAAATGTTCAAATATGTGTCAAATCTTATGGGACTTAACTGCTAAGGTCATCAGTCCCAAAGCTTACACACTACTTAACCTAAATTATCCTAAGGACACACACACACACACACCCGTGCCCATGAGAGGACTCGAACCTCGGCCGGGACCAGCCGCACAGTCCATGACTGCAGCGCCTGAGATCGCTCGGCTAATCCCGTGCGGCGAAAGTATTTCATTTGTGTACGGCGAGTCATGATAGTGCAGGAAAGACACACAGAACCAATCCAGCACTTATTAATGAAATTATGACGGACTGGCGTATCAAGGATATTTGGGACTTGATAGAGGAGTTATTGGTATGAAGGATGTTAATCCTGATGAAGAGTCATCAACAGAAGTAAAAGCAACTCTACTCCTGCCCCAGTGTAGTATTTTGGTGCAATTGCAAGTCATGTTCTATGTTAATGATCTAATAATAATGGCATCCGTCCATCCTTGAGGGATGATGGTGTAGCATGCTTGGTTCAGAGTCTGCAGCGTCTGCTGTGGCTAAAAAGTCCCACTCGAGAGTGGCAGTCCCTACTGCAGTTTGGACATGTGAAATCTGAGGGACTTTGAACAGAAGCCGCTCTGTCTCTTCGCTTTGTCCTCTTCCTGATTTGTTCCTGTGTGCGTTCGTCCTCTGAGAGCTGGACGCCGTTGCGCACAGTTACTCGCCACTTGACACGGTGATCTGCAATGCTTTCCCAGCGACCTGGATTGATTCTGATCTTGGTCAGGTCTCTCTTGCAGACATCCTTGAAACGAAGATGCGGTCGTCCCACTGGCCTCACACCCTCCTGAAGTTCGCCGTACAGCAGTTGTTTCGGTATCCGCTCAGGATCCATGCGCCTGACATGTCCCAACCATCTTAGACGTCGATGACTCAGGAGTGCAAAGATGCTGGTTGTGCTTGCACGATGAAAGACTTCGGTGTTGGGTACTCTATCTCTCCAAGAGATCTGAAGGATCTTCCGGAGACAGCGGAGATGGAAGCTGTTGAGTCGAGATTCATGCTTAGAAAGAGTTGTCCATGTCTCACAGCTATAGAGAAGGGTGCTAATAACACAAGCGTTGTAGACTTTTAATTTAGTTTTTGTGGTAAGCAGTCCGTTCTTCCATACTCTGTTTTTCAATCTAGCCATGACAGATGATGCCTTTGCGATTCTGTTAGTAAGTTCAGTGTCCGTGGACAAGGTGCTACATATTGTGGATCCCAAGTAGGTAAAGTCATCAACTATCTGGAGAGGATTGCCATCAATGCTAATGGATGGAAGGTTGGTAGTACTCTGCGCCATGATCTTAGTCTTTAGAAGGCTGATGAGTACACCAAACTTTTCACAGGCATTTGATAATTTGTTGATTAATGATCTAACGAACAAGATTAACAGTAACCCGTGACTTTTCTCAGATGATGTAGCTATCTATAATGAAGTACTGTCTAAAAAAGGCTGCATAAAGAATCAGTCAGAGCTTGATAAGCTTCTAGAGTGGGACAGAGATTGGCAGCTCTCTTTAAATGTAAAGCTGTGCAATTCACAAAACGAAAGAAATGTTGTATCCTATGTCTCGATAGCAGCGAGCTACAAGGGGAGTAACTCAACTCACACGAATACTTGAGTGTAATAATTTCTAGAGATATGAAATGGAATGATCACATAGGCTGGATAGGAAGGTGGCAGAATTGGATACATTGGTAGGTTACTAGGCAAAGCAGTCTGCAAAGGAGACAGCTTGCGAAACACACGTGCGACCCACCTCGAATACTGCTAAAATATATGGGAACTACAGTAAATCGGACACTCAAGAAGTGTAGAAAGTGTACTGAGGCGAGCAGCATCCATGCGAGAGCGTCATGGTGAAGCCGAGAAAACCAGAACTGGCAAACGTTTGACGTTAGACGCTGACTACTCCGTGCCAGCTATCCTGCTACAGCCTATTTGCGAAGTTTCAAGGACTAGTATTAAGTGGGGAATGTAGGAATACAATAAAAACTCCTACTTGTCGCTCTCTTAGGGACCGTGAAGAACAGACTTGTATAATTGTTGGGTGCGCTCCCTACCCGAACGGAAGGCAAAGAAGGCCTAACAAAAAAATTCAAATGGCTCTAAGCAAAAAAATGGTTCAAATGGCTCTGAGCACTATGGGACTCAACTGCTGTGGTCATCAGTCCCCTAGAACTTAGAACTACTTAAACCTAACTAACCTAAGGACATCACACACACCCATGCCCGAGGGAGGATGCGAAACTGCGACCGTAGCAGCAGCGCGGTTCCGGACTGAAGCGCCTAGAACCGCTCAGCCACAGCGGCCGGCAAGGCCTAACAAACGGTACAAAGAGAAGTACCTCTGGTTTACAGAGTGTAGGTGTAGATGTAAGGAGACTGGAAAAATATATGCAAACAACGCGAGAAATACATCCTTGAACATGGTAGCCAAACCTGGAGGGTGAGCTTTTGTATTTGACCACTAAAGGCATCTGTACAATGTCCTCAGTACGTTGATAGTGTCAATAGCGGTCAGAACTGCGTTCTGTGTTTGTTACTGTATTATATTGGAGCTAAGTAAATTCGAACGTGGGCGAATTTTTTGGCTCAATTGGTGGATGCTTCCGTAACCAAGATAGCCGGAGTGTTTGGTGTTTCAAGAGGCACCCTATCGAAGATTTACACCGCATACAGGGTAAGCGGAGAAATGTCATTCGCTGTGTCACAATGCTGACGAGATTGTATATTGAACAAAAGGAAGGGATCTCCAGAAGCATGGAATTGGAGCGCGAACTGGAATTCCAAAACCACTCACCAGGGATGCAGATATGCGTAACAGGAAAACATACTGCCAGTAGCATAAAATCTGGACTGCGGAGAATGAAAGAAAGTCATTTGGTCAGATGAGTCTTGTTTCACACTGTTTCCAACTTCTGGCTGAGTTTACGTCCCAAGAGTGGAACACGGCGGGAATTGGGTGATAATTTGGGCAGCTATATCACGGTATTCCATGGTCCCCATGTTTATTCTGTCAGTTCCATTATTGCCAAGAATTATGTGACCAACCCATGGTACTATGCTTCTTCCCCCAATACTGACATGTGCACACGGATCACATCGTCCAGGACTGGGTTCTTTAGCACGATAATAAATTCTCGCTTCTCCCCTGGCCGTCGCAGTCGCTAGATCTCTTACTGCACCTTTGTAGTCTGCTTTGGTTATATGGGTGCGTTATCACTGTCTCCAGCTCCATCATAGTTACTTGAACTTGCCTCTAGAGACGACTGGATGCTGTTTTGATGGCGTCATACAAAGACTTATCAGCCAGATCTTTCTTTCGGGCCGAATTGTATTGTGATTCCGTAAATATAATCTGGTGAACTCCTAGATAAAATCAGAACAACGTATGGTGCTGGAGGAGAAGTAATAATATTAACACATAACACTGCACAATCGCTGATCTAGTCACTGACGCGAAGCATTTGCGCTGTAATTAACCTTCAGTAGTGAGACTTGAGTGTCGCCTACATTCTCGTGTACACTAAAGTACAATGTTTCCGCAGGAATGTTACAGGAATGGATTTTTCATAATGTTCATTCACGGTTTTGTAGTGAAAAAATAAGTGTTTTGGCTGCCGTTGCTAGAAGAACGTGACAAGGCAATGGGATACTCGCATCCACACTAACACACAGTGATGGTACGTAACTGTGAGTACTTTCCACTGCAATTTCCGTTTATTCCCATTCTATTCACAGATGGAGTGTAGGAAGAATTATTGCTTGTATATCTTGAACATTCATAAATTCCGCGATGTCTTTCTTTGGCAACGACGATGGGATCATTAGGGACAGCGCAAAAGCTTGTATTCGGGGAGAGATTGTGAAGGAAAATAAATTCCTTGTGAAAAGAACCACCCCGCCATTTGTTGTTGGCGATTTATGGAAACCACGCAAAATGTTCATCGAAATGCTCTGATGGGAATTTGAGCCGTCGTTCTCCCGTCTAGCAATGGACTCTTTTTGCGGATTTCTGCAATACTTTCCGCCAGCAAAGAAGCCAGTGACCAAACGTCCTCGTATGTAACGCTTTCTATTTCCTGTTGGTTCACACCTTGCAGCAAGATACCATTATAGTGCATGCAAGTGTGTTTAAGCATTTTCTTTGTTAATCACACTATGCTTTCCCTGTATCCTGCTAATGAAGCGTGCCTTTTCGTTTACTGTTCAAATGCATACTCTTACATCCTTGTACTCGACGATATCTGTATAAGATGACTGAGCAAATGGTTCAAATGGCTCTGAGCACTATGGGACTCAACACTGTGGTCATCAGTCCCCTAGAACTTAGAACTACTTAAACCTAACTAACCTAAGGACATCACACACATCCATGCGCGAGGCAGGATTCGAACCTGCGACCGTAGCGGTCGCGCGGTTCCAGATTGAAGCACCTAGAACCGCTCGGCCACTCCGGCCGGCTTGACTGAGCAAATTTGTGACATGGTTCTCATAGTCAAATGTTAGTACACCTACTAAGGCAAGAGGGAATAGTTATTGGGCGCTGTTGTTGTTTTGGTCTTCAGTCCGAAGACTGGTTTGATGCAGCTCTCTAGCTACTCTATACTGTGAAAGCCTCTTCATCTCCGAATAATTACTACAACCTACAGCCTTCTGAATCTGCTAAGTGTATTCATCTTTTGGTCTCTTCGTACTATTTTTATCCCCCATACTTACTTCTAATACTAGACTGATGATTCGTTGATGTCTCAGAATGTGTCCTATCAAACGATCCCTCCTTCTAATCAGGTTGCGCCACAAATGTTTTCCCTCTTCATTTCTGTTGGGCGCTAAATGGGAAATAGGAATTGTAAAGACGGGAAGATAAGATTATTTTGAAAACAAATTCAAAAGATGGGACGTATTTTAGGTTTGCAGAGATTAAACGATTTGTGCAAGATAGGACAGAACGGCATAAGATTACTGAAAACGCTGATGATTTAAAAGTAAAAACAGTTGCGTCTCTGGTGATCCTTTATTATAGGGCTGGGGTAGGGGTAACACATGGTTAGCGTACTTCTTGGCATTAAGGTGAAAAATAAAATTTCGTTAGATCGAGTTTTTCTCTTTCTTGGTGTGGTTACGAAAACCTGTAGCGTTAGATTCTGCTCTAGAGATGAGAAATACGAAGGGCGTTCAATAAGTAATGCAACACATTTTTTTCTGGAAGCAGGTCGGTTTTATTCAGAATTCCAGTACACCATATTATTCCCCACTTCTTTGGCTACGAACCATGTTTTTTAAACATAATCTCCGTTCACTGCTACGGCTTTACGCCACCTTCCTGGGAGGCCTGTATGCCTGCACAGTGCCATTCAACTGACCGACGTCTGAGCCAACTTGTTGCTCCATCGGTAACCTCCCCATCATCCAGGAACTGCTTCCCGCGGGAGGTCGGAAGGTGCGGGGTCCGAGCTGTAGGGTGGATGAGTAAGAACAGTCCAATGAAGTTTTGTGAGCTCCTCTCGGGTGCACAGACACTTGTGAGGTCTCGCTTTGTCATGGAGAAGGAGAAGTTCGTCTGCATTTTTGTGGCGACGAAAACGCTGAAGTCATGAGAGTGTCCGCACGTTTCAACACTGCAGGAGTCACAGCTGTGCGCGGCCGACCGGCACACGGGACATCGGACAGGTTTGCGCCACCTTGTGTCATGGTGTCAGACGCCTCTCCCAACGACTCATCGTGCTTTTGTTCACTGCCGGGTCTGCATAGATATTCCGCAAGTGTCTATGAACATCTGCGATGTTCTGCTTTTCCGCCAAAAGAAACTCAGTGACAGCTCTCTGCTTTTAACGTACCTCCATTACAGACGCTATTTGTCATGAAATTACGGCCTTGCCGCAGTGGATACACCGGTTCCCGTGTGAGATCACCGAAGTTAAGCGCTGTCGGGCGTGGTCGGCACTTGGCTGGGTGACCATCCAGGCCGCCATGCGCTGTTGCCATTTTTCGGGGTGCACTCAGCCTCGTGATGCCAATTGAGGAGCTACTCGACCATATAGTAACGGCTTCGGTCAAGAATACCATCATAACGACCGGAAGAGCGATGTGCTGACCCCATGTCCCTCCTATCTGCATCCTCCACTGACAAGGGAACCTCCCCATCGCACCCCCCTCAGATTTAGTTATAAGTTGGCAGAGTGCATAGGCCTTGAAACACTGAATACAGATCAATCGAGAAAACAGGAAGAAGTTGTGTGGAACTATGAAAAAAATTAGCAAAATATACGAACTGAGTAGTCCACGTGCAACATAAGCAACTTCAAGGGAGACATGCAGCCAGGAGCGTCGTGGTCTTGTGGTTAGCGTGAGTAGCTGCGGAATAAGAGGTCCACGGTTCAAGTCTTCCCGAGGCTGAAAATTTTAATTTTTTGATTTCAGACAATTATTATCTGTCCGTCCGATGCGATCACTTTTTTGGGAGTGATAATCACATCCACAAGAAAACCTAAATCGGGCAAGGTAGAAGAATCTTTTTACCCATTCGCCAAGTGTGCAAGTTAGGTGGGTCGACAACATATTACTGTCATGTGACGCACATGCCGTCAACAGTATCGTATAGAATATATCAGACGTGTTTTCCTGTGGAGGAATCGGTTGATCTATGACCTTGGAGAGGCACGTCCTTTCGTCTACTAATCGCACGGTTTTGCGGTGCGGTCGCAAAACACAGACACTAAACTTATTACAGTGAACAGAGGCGTCAATGAACGAACGGACAGATCATAACTTTGCGAAAATAAAGAAAGTAAATTTTTCACTCGGGGGAGTACTTGAACCGTGGACCTCTTATTCCGCAGCTACTCACGCTAACCACAAGACCACGGCGCTCCTGGCTGCATGTTTCCCTTGAAGTTGCATATGTTGCACGTGGACTTCTCAGTTCGTATATTTTGCTAATTTTTTTCATAGTTCCACACAACTTCTTCCTGTTTTCTCGATTGATCTGTGTTCAGTGTTTCAAGGCCTATCCACTCTGCCAACTTATAACTAAATCTGAGGGGGGTGCGATGGGGAGGTTCCCTTGTGAGGATGACACGGCGGTCGGATGGTCCCTGTAGGCCACTCGTGGCCTGAAGACGGAGTGCTTTTTTCATCTGTCATGAAATTGTAGGGGCTGGAGCAGGAACACTAACGATGTCCCACCACAAATTCCCGCAGGTTTTCAATCGAAAGTGGCCGAGAAAAAAAGGGTTGCATTATTTATTGTACGCCCATCGTAATCTGTTGACTTCGCAAGTGGGTGACTAAGGAAACGTGACATCATAAGACGGCACCGTGTTTGCTGGATCCCCCAACATCGTGTGAGGCGAGAAAACTGATCGGACGTCCGAGATAGTGACACATCGGAGGCCTGTCATAATGGATGACTGTCATTATTACATTTGCAGAGGTCAGTTAGTTCGCCAAGGGAGGAAACACGATAGTCGGTACAGCGCCTGGTGGAGGTATCGAGGTGGCAAGGCACCGTCGTCTAATCTGTCAGCGCGTGCCGAGCTGCTTGCGTGGGGCGCCCTGCCTAGAACTTCACCTTGTCACGCGACACCGCCGGCTGTCAACAGCGAGGAACGCGCTCCGCTTACCGAGATAACACCGAGCGGACTGCTGAGGCGGGTGCGAGCTGGCGCAACGAGAGGCGAGGTGACACCCCGCGTGTCTGCGATAGGGGCGTGTCACCTTGCGTGCGCCATCCATCAGCTTGTCGCAGTCGACCGAGCAATCCATTACCACCCAAGTCCCACAAGTTTTCTGGCAGCACTGGTGCTGTTAATAGTACTGGCCGTTTCTCCCCAGGTATCGCTGAGTTTCAAGCCGCAGACTTACTCCCATGGAAAAGTAATTCGTTTATACTGGGTATTACGGGGTATAAGCGCAGACACTTCTATTGGTTACTGAGAACAGTGTACTGAAAAACATTACATCAGTATTTACGTCATTTGCAGACTAGTAATTGTAGCTGTTAGGAGTAGTATGTTTTTAGGTTGGTTAGCATCCCCAAGTACATGTGGAAAGAGTATGCCATTAATCTTTAATTTCAACTTGGCAGCAGGTCAGGCGTTGTACTGTGACGCATGGACGTGCAACGGTTAGTGTACACAGACCCCTCCGCTTTGGGGTACAGTGAAGACTACAGAAAAGATCATGTACACCACTGGCCTTAAAATTGCTACACCAAGAAGAAATGCAGATGATAAACGGGCATTCATTGGACAAATATATTATACTAGAACTGACATGTGGTTACATTTTCACGCATTTTGGGTGCATAGATCTTGAGAAATCAGTACCCATAACAACCACCTCTGGCCGTAATAACGGCCTTGATACGCCTGGGCATTGAGGCAAACAGAGCTTGAATGGCGTGTACAGGTACAGCTGCCCATGCAGCTTCAACACGATACCACAGTTCATGAAGAGTAGTGACTGGCCTATTGTGACGTGCCGCAGTTGCTCGGCCACCACTGACCAGACTTTTCAATTGGTGAGAGATCTGGAGAATGTGCTGGCCAGGGCAGCAGTCGAACATTTTCTGTATCCAGAAACATGCGGTCGTACATTATCCTGCTGAAATGTAGGGTTTCGCAGGGATCGAATGAAGGGTAGAGCCACGGGTCGTTACACATGTGAAATGTAACGTCCACTGTTCAAAGTGCCGTCAGTGCGAACAATAGGTGACCGAGACGTGTTACCAATGACACCCCATACCATCACGCCAGGTGATACGCCAGTATAGCCATGACGAATACACGCTTCCAATGTGCATTCACCGCGATGTCGCCAAACACGGATGCGACAATAACGATTCTATAAACAGAACATGGATTCATCCGAAAAAATGACGTTTTGCCATTCGTGCACCCAGGTTCGTCGTTGAGTACACCATCGTAGGCGCTCCCGTCTGTGATACAGCAGCCATGGTCTCCGAGCTGACAGTCCATGTTGCTGCAAAGGTCATCGAACTGTTCGTGCAGATGGTTGTTGTCTTGCAAACGTCCCCATCTGTTGACTCAGAGATCGAGATGTGGCTGCACGATCCGTTACAGCCATGCGGATAAGATGCCTGTTATCTCGACTGCTAGCGATACGAAGCCGTTGGGATCCAGTACGGCGTTCCGTATTACCCTCCTGAACCCACCGATTACATATTCTGCTAACAGTTACTGGACTCGACCAACGCGAGCAGCAATGTCGCGATACGATAAACCGCAATCGCGATAGGCTACAATCCGACCTTTATCAAAGTGGGAATCGTGATGGTACGCATTTCCCCTCCTTACACGAGGCATCACAACAACGTTTCACTAGGCAACGCCGGTCAACTGCTGTTTATGTATGAGAAATCGGTTGGAAACTTTCCTCATGTGAGCACGTTGTAGGTGTCGCCAACGGCGCCAACCTTGTCTGAATGCTCTGAAAAGCTACTCATTTGCATATCACAGCATCTTCTTCCTGTCGGTTAAATTTCGCGTCTGTAGCACGTTATCTTCGTGGTGTAGCAATTTTAATGGCCAGTAGTGTAGTAAATTATGTGACGTGTTTGTGGAAAGACTGCAAACTACCAACACACATATGTGCGTACATTTTAAGGCACCACATATATAAATATCTGCGCGTATACCCTTTACCTTATATTCTCCCAAAACTGTCCTATTTGAAATAGAAAACTAAGTCGAACTCTCTTACCACCGTTCCTAAGAACATCCACCCACCTTGCTATATGAAGTAAGGCAGAATACCAAGCAATAGTGAGTGTACACAGGAATTTGCTACAGATGAGATGGACGAAAAGAAGCACAATTTCGTACAAAATAAAACACAGATCTATTGAAAAACACTTTATTAACCAGAAAACATAATGATTCGGCAAACTGAAGAGCGAGCAGGCGTTTCTCCACGCTCTCCACCCAACTATGTCACAAGGAGAGCTTACAGGGTGTTTCACAGTCTTAAACTGCCCCTTCTGCTGCTCGTCTTTCAAGTGAGTCACAACACAGTGTTTAAATACGCCTACAAGTTATCTATTTTCCACTAAGTTTGTTAACACTATGTATACAGAATCCATAACTAATACAACTAACACAGAAAACGCACATCAACAAAACCTGTGCAAATCACTGCGCGCTATTGTGCAGTGCAGGATGACAAACTCATCCGCAGTCATTGTGTACGTTAAGCAGGGCGCTCTTGCGCGAAAGCCTACTTCCCCTACACAATAACTCTCGCTCTTCAGTTTACCGACAGACTATAACACGTACCTGTTTTTTATAACTTACTTACAGAGACTGTATATTTTATATGTGTGCATACTATTTTTGTGTTAGACACGTAACGATCAGATGTATGCGAATACTTTTCATGATAAAATTTTGGGTAATTTTCCACATTGACTGGAAACATGGGGCAAAATATCGCTAACTGGAGGCACAACGCTACTATTTTCCACATCGACTGGAAACACGAGGCAAAATATCGCTAACTGGAGGCACAACGCTACTGGATGCTTTTGGAACGCAGAAACATTTGAGATATTCAGTATGAAGGAGAACAGACGCGAATGGTGAAATACTCGTAGTTTTGAAACCAACGGCTCTGGCTAAACCAGCTACTAGCCAATATCCACGACATGTTCTGTCTGTCTCCAGACGTACTGAATTGATACGAGTCCATCTGTGTTGCGGGGCAGAAAGCGAGTTCAGTTTGCGAAGATCATAATTTCTTTCCTTTGACTCCGTGTGCCATCTTGAGCGAAACGTTTATGACGTTGCTTTTTCCCGATAACATGACAGTCTAAAGAAAGAATGATTTGGCGTTTCGGCAGTTCAGTTCCCTCCCGTGTATAGCGCCCGACAGAATTAGCTTTACTATATTTGGGTGCGTATTCCCCAAACTAAATCGCGAAACGAGTCCATCCAACCAGTGCTCTCAGAGGCTGCTAAGGCTCTCAGCGACATAGAAAGAAATTCAACACAAGGATCATAAAAATCTTAAATCATTTGGAAAGTAAGGCAAAATACTTGACAGAAATAAAAGGAAATTTGTATTTGTTGGCGTAAAATCACTTCTTCAGGGAAACTCTTTTTTATTCAATTACACATTTTTTGTTGAAGATTTTTATAGTGTATTCAGCCGTTAAGTGCATTCATACACATTACATCGTGAATAAATGTTATCAAAGAATGTTAGGGGTATTGTCAAATAGAAGAGCTTATTGTGCGTTACAGAGCATTGAATTAGATGCGAGAGTTGGAACTTTAATAGTGGCAACTCTGTATTTACAGCTCGTACAAAACAGATACGTGTTTCAAAGTTTTACTGACCTTTAAAGTAGTCATCAGCATTGCGTAAGTGTAACACGAATAGGATTAGTATTCATGTCCTGAGAGTGTTTTCATTCCGTCGTTAACCTCAGGTTCTGTAAAGCAACTCGGGACAATATGGCCACACAAATGAAGAAGTATTACAGTCATATAGCCATACACAAGAACGAATCTTGCATATGCAACCCGTAAACTGTCTCGTTACAATTCATATACGCACAGCCAGTAAAAAAACCTGTTTCACATCATTTCGATAAAAAATGGTGTAAATGATCTACGGAACACGTAACTGATTAATTACTTTTTGACACTACAGCCCTTGACGGGCCTTGGCTTTCTCAGCAATCTGCCTCCTGTCATCTCTGTTATTTGCTTTTTTCCTCCATGTATTGATTCCCATTTTCGTTCATTACTGCTGCCCTCGGTCGACTCTTTCTTCTATTGGAATACAGTCTTCTTTTCTCGAATCCGTTGGGTGTCTTGTCATGTATCATCTTCTCTGTATTTCCACCTCCTGAGATTTAATAATTTCTCTCTCTCTTGATGTAGTTCAACATTATTTCTTACTCTTCAACCCTGAATCTCTCTCATAGGCAGACAGATTTCTCGCAGGATTTTTCATTAGAATTTTCTGTCGTCGTCCTCATTTCTGAAGTATATACGCTGCGGGAAAAAAATGTGTCCTTCTTTCCGCATGTGTCGACACCTTGCTGTCTAAAACATCGGCGAGCCGGAGGATGACAGCGCAAGGCGCACGATTTTGCACCTTCACGGAGCAAGTTTGTAGGCACTTGAGAGGCTGAGAGCCAAATTTCGAAATTGCGCTTCGTAAAGGGAGGCAACTACGGGGTTTCGAAACTGATGCTTCCTTTCGCGCAGTGTACAACAACTGATGGAACAAGCAAACAGAAAAACCGGACGGTGTGGCCGAGCGGTTCTAGGCTCTTCAGTCTGGAACCGCGCGACCGCTACGGTCGGAGGTTCGAATCCTGCCTCGGGCATGGATGTCTGTGATGTCCTTAGGTTAGTTAGGTTTAATTAGTTCTAAGTTCTGGGTGACTGATGACCGCAGAAAAGCTTTAAGTTACGTTATTCTTCTGACCTTGAAATTGGACATTATTAAATTTTTTGTCTTATTTTTATTTACAGAGGGTGCAATTTCTGAGGTTTATGTTTGCATTGCTTCAAAAAATTCTTTAGGTTTATTTATGTCTCCTGTCGTACCCTCTGAGGAGGCACATTCCGACTGGATTTCTTTATTATTGCAGCTCTTTGTTACTAACTAGCTCTCTCTGAATATCTTTCTGTCCGAACATAAGAAATTCGTAACAAATTGTCGCACTTTCCTCCTCTTCTCTCTACACGTTCATGCAGTAAAATCTCAAGGACTGTCAGAATGTTTTACACATCACGAGATGCTGTCAAATCGTTTTACAGGCTTCCACGAAGAAATAATAATATGAAGTATCCCTACAGCGTGTTCGACTTCGCAGCCGAGCTCACTAACAGAACGCTCGTGCAGTGGCGCTCTACTCGGAGGTACACAGGTTCGAATCCTGGTGATGGAAAATTTTCGCTGCCAGTATTCAGCTGGCAGGGGAAGGAGAGGTGGTCTTTACGGCAGTGTCCTGAACTAATTTCTGAACCTCTCCGTATAGTCTCCGTCCGTCAGATAGGGTCGTTAAGCTCGGCTGTTTCCTCGATGCTATTCGAGAGGAGTAGATTATGTGCTGGAACCGGGCTACACGCTCTCCCTTGCCTTCGTCCATAAAAACACAAGCCCAGCATTACGCAATAGAAGCACTCACATCCACACGACACAGATGCACGCTTGACACTTCATAACAGGCAGGAGAAAGGCAGTGACAAACCACCTTCACTAGGATCTTTGAACGGTGATCCAAGATTCCTGCACCTGCTTCCGTACGCCAATTCCCTGCACACAACGGTTATGCCAAAAGCTTGTAGCAGAAGTCCAGAAATTTTTTTATGAACGATGTAACTGTTTCAGCTTCTCAAAATAGTCTCCATGGGCACATATGCTTTTCCATCGTTTGAAATCACTTCGAAAATGTCCCAGTCCTAGCGTCTGTAGGGAAGACACAATTAGAGCAATGTTTTGTGCTGCGATAGACAATTCATCGGATGAAGAACGCGTGGGATGAAGTCAGATGAACAGGGTGGGTGGGGTAACACTCGAACTTGTTCCTTCTCCAACGAGTCCATTGTTCTGGCAGCCGTGTGCTGAGCACTGTCGTGACTCACAAGCAAGTGCCCACTTTTCGACTTTGGATGCTGTGACGTCCACGTGGCGATGACTTTCACTCATATACCACTCAGCATTGACCGTGCGACGTATGTCCAAGATAACAGAGGTGAGATTATCCATCTTGGCGCAGAAAGAGGCCACCGTCTTCTTTCCGGAGCTTTCCATTTCCCGGAAATTTTATGGATGGGTCCTCAGCTGGAAAGCACCACACTGAAGACTGCCTCTTCGTTCCTCGTTCATAAGGGCAGTCCCATGTTTCGTCACCTGTGACGACAGTATAAAGTGTTTTTGGACCGGTCTTTGTTGAATTTTTCAAGCATTAAACAACACCAATCCATTATGGTGTGTGTTCGAGCTGCTGTTTGGGAATTTCTGATATGATCCTGAAAAATGGACTTCGGTGCGATCGATCCAGTATTTAGGGCACCTTTCAGCGTAACAAAACGTGAGGTGAGGATCGTTTTCCTCACAGCGTCAATGTTTTCTTGGATCACTGCCATTGCTAGGCGACTGGCACGAGCTTCATCTTAAAGAGACTCCCGACCCCTTGAAAATTCACGATACCAATTTACAACGGTGGCCCTAGAAGACGCATTCTTCTTTATGTAAGTTTTTTGTAGCCACAAAATGTCACTGGATGAAAATCGCGGCGCTTCACATCATTTTCGTACTGTGTCCTTGACTCAGCAACGCCTGCGGCTTCACTCACTATTCGTAGCATGATTTGAAATCCAGTGGTGGGGGAACTGCCGCACGCACGCCCCATGGTCGAAAAACAGACCACTTTCAAAGTGAAATAATCCCCGAATGACATTTTCACTCTGCGGCGGAATGTGCGCTGATATGAAACTTCCTGGCAGATTAAAACTGTGTGCCGGACCGAAACTCGAACTCGGGACCTTTGCCTTTCGCGGGCAAGTGCTCTACCAACTGAGCTACCCAAGCACGACTCACGCCCCCTCTTCACAGCTTTAGTTCTAGTGGTAGAGCACTTGCCCGCGAAAGGCAAAGGTCCCGAGCTCGAGTCTCAGTCCGGCACACAGTTTTAATCTGCCAGAAAGTTTCATATCAGCGCACACTCCGCTGCAGAGTGAAAATCTCATTCTGGAAACATACCCCAGGCTGTGGCTAAGCCATGTCTCCACAATATCCTTACTTTCAGGAGTGCTAGTTCTGCAAGGTTCGCAGGAGAGGTTCTGTGAAGTTTGGAAGGTAGGAGACGAGGTACTGGCAGAAGTAAAGCTGTGAGGACGGAGCATGAGTCGTGCTTGGGTAGCTCAGTTGGTAGAGCACTTGCCCACGAAAGGGAAAGGTCCCGAGTTCCAGTCTCGGTCTGGCACACAGTTTTAATCTGCCAGTAAGTTTGAAATAATCCCATTATCGTCAGACGTCCGGGCGAAGGCCTGCTAAAATCCTCCGTCACAGCCCTCGTATGGACTACTTTGACCGCACAGTGTGTGTGTGTGTGTGTGTGTGTGTAAGAGTTCGTGTAAATTTCGCAAAACAACTTGGCCTGGGCAGTGTTCCCGGAGGGAGGAACAGCAGCTGCAGAGGCGGCAGGCGGCAGCGAGCAGCAGGCAGCGAGAAAGCAGCGGGCGGGCCGGCTGGCCGCACAGTGTCTGGGCTGTGGACTCGAGGCACCGTTAGCGCTGCCTGGCGACACACTTCGCCCAGACCCACATACGGGTCCCACCGCGCCGCGGCTGCCGCTGCTCGCTGCCACAATGCACACGCTCCGTGTTCTCGTCAAACGTCGTATTTATTACTCACTGAAGTAAAGACCTGGCCAGTGCGGCACACTTGTCGCGTTTACTCCTCGATAAACAGGAAAGGAACATTATTTATAGTCTACACGCTACTATTCTTACACGTGGATCGCTGGCATGTGCTACGTGTACGAGGGTTGGAACTTTAATAGTGGCAACTATTTATGTACAGCTCGTGCAAAATAGATACGTGTTTCAAAGTTTTACTGACCTTCAAAGTAGTCACCAGCATTGCGTATAACCCGTTGCCAGCGATGTGGAAGTCGTAGGATACTCTTAGCAGTGCCAGCTGTGTTGACAGTTTGAGCGGCGCGGTCTATTGCCCGACGAATTTGTAGCAGTTCGGAAGCGAATGCCGTGAAGTGTTTTATTAAGTGTATAAATCGATTTGAACTCATGAGAACTTAAGTCACAAGAGTGTAGTACGTGGTATAGCACTTGGCAGCCCCATCAGTCAAACAAATCAGTAACAGCTTGCGCAGTACGCGCTTGAGCATTGTCCTGCAAAATGATGGTCAGGTCGTGCAGAAAGTGTCATCACTTCTGTCTCTAAGCTGGTCGTAGGTTGTGTTACAAAAATGAACAGCATAGAGACAGAAGTGATAACACTTTATACAGGACCTGACCATCATTTTGCAGGACAATGCTCAAGCACGTACAGTGCCACCTGTTACTGATTTGTTTGGCTGATGGGGCTGCTAAGTGCTATACCACCTACTGCAAATCAAATGGCTCTGAGCACTATGGGACTCAACTGCTGTGGTCATAAGTCCCCTAGAACTTAGAACTACTTAAACCTAACTAACCTAAGGACAGCACACAACACCCAGCCATCACGAGGCAGAGAAAATCCCTGACCCCGCCGGGAATCGAACCCGGGAACTCGGGCGTGGGAAGCGAGAACGCTACCGCACGACCACGAGATGCGGGCACCTACTGCACTCCCGTGACTTAAGCCCTCGTGAGTCAACTCGATTTTTAAACTGAATCAAACACTTCACGGCATTCGCTTCAGAACTGCTACAAATTCGCCGGACAATAGACCGCGCCGCTCGAACTGTCAACACAACTGCCACTGCTAAGAGTATCCTACGACTTCCACATCGCTGGCAAGGGGCTATACACAATGGTGGTGACTACTCTGAAGGTCAGTAAAACTTTGAAACACGTATCTGTTTTGTACGAGCTGTAAATAAATAGTTGCCACTATTAAAGTTCCAACCCTCGTATGTAAGTCAACGCTCTGTTAAGCACAACAAGCTCTTCTATTTGCCAATAATCCTAACATTCTTCGACAGCATTTATTCACGATATAATGTGTATGACTCTACTTATCGTTTGAATACACCACTGACACCCTTTTTAATGTAGTATGATGCCCTTTTCGAAACTAGGCCATCTAATGCACACACTTGGCGCCTGCTTTATTCTCGCATTTTCTATAACCAAACGCCACAGAGAGAGTAATTTTTCTCGGAGTGTTTGCTAGCCTTGCAGCTCTGCGCAACAAAAGCTGTGAAGTTTTTGTAAATCTAGTAATTCTTTATATTTTGAATAATGTCGCAGAAGTTGCTGCCTAAAAACGAGTTTATCTAAATCATCAGTGCCACATTTACTGCGTGTACTTCACTTCTTTTTCTTTGGGGGTTAGATATTTGAGTGCCACTTCATCGTGCCCCTCCAGCCGTGGTTGGCACTCCGTCGACGCAGTCATGTTTAAAATTTCCGGTTGCACGTTTTTAATCTGTTCCTCTCTCCTCCCTCAACAAATTCAGTGGTGTCAACAGAAAGCGGCAGTCGCATCTTCCTTTCCCACGATCATTTTCTGTGCTTGCACCTCGAGGTAACAACGCACGCAACACTGAATTGTAACGTGGCTGCAACTACACACGTGACCAAGTAATTCCCACTAAGGCCGATTCTGGGGTTCGCTTTGTCAGCTGATATGCCCCATTCTGCAGATTATGCTTAAATACGAGACGTCCACTACTCGCGTCAGAGCTCACTCTTGATGACATTGTTCTTAGCCACTGAGATCTCGTCTACCAGCCTGTAGACAAGAGAATGATTGGAGCTTCGAATTACAATGGGAAGAGACACGAATGTACGTCAGTAATATTTGTTTTCTAATTATCAGAAGGAGGTGTTTGACATCTCGACTTACTTAAAGCTTTGCAGCCAGAATTCGGCGTCACTGAAATGCTGCAGGGAGCATTCCCAATTGAGCAAGTTAGAGAGATGATTTCTAGCTTCGGCGTTTGACACAGATGGTTCAAATGGCTCTGAGCACTACGGGACTTAACATCTGAGGTCATCAGTCCCCTAGACTTACAATCAATTAAACCTAACTAACCTAAGGACATCAGACACATCCATGCCCGAGGCAGGATTCGAACCTGCGAGTGTAGCAGAAGCGCGGTTCCGGACTGAAGCGCCTAGAACGGCTGGGTCACAGCAGCCGGCATTTGTCATGGAAATCCTCCCAAAAACCAACATCGGATAAAGGGCTCAGAGCTACGACAATGCTTGTTTTGGACACCACTGTCCAAACCAATAACGCATAAACCCTGTATTTGTGCTTTTAGCTGTTTGTGTTGTGCGTGTAAAAATGTAAGATCGCTGGCGTGTTTCGACGTGCAGTGAAGAAAACGTACTTCTCTCCTCGTGTGATCTATTTTGTCTTTGATCGTTAAGCCGGATTCTTTTCTCGTAGTATTTTGTAACCCATTCCGGTATAGCATTATCCTGGAAGCATTTTGTCCTGACAGACAGAATGAAATATCTGGCTGAGTCTATGAACATAGAAGTAGGCCTAGGTCATTTTAGCTTACCTGTAGTCTCCGCGCCCTTCTGAAGATGACTCCCGGATGCTATCGTGGTGGTGCTGGACCCATAGGAAGATATTTCAGATACTGCTGTGGAAATAATATACCTTATATTTAGCTGACATTGGAGGACACACAGTATCGCACAGTTGCTGATGACCAAACTGTGTGCGAACTGGGTTAAATCCAAATCATATCTATTGTCGTAAGGAATGAGGACATGTGACCTCCTTCGGGGTGGTCTGCGTATTTGTCGGCGACTTTCGTTGGCGCCCTTGGTTCAATTGGCAGCAGTAAGCCTATCGCTTGCACCCTCTTCGTCTACTGTGTTTCGTTTTAAGAACAGTGTACAACAACAGAGACGGTCCAACGCATCAGAGCTCTGTACAGTCGCCTGCACGTAATACTTGGCGAAAAGAGTTGGACCCTTACCTCGTATGCGAAATTCGGCCGTCAATTTAGGACTCAGACTAATAAGTAATTGAAGTGTAACCAGCTTCGTTTTTGGTTCCACAGCCATCAGGAAATTGTTAGATTAAAACGATGGTTTCTTCAAATGGTTCAAATGGCTCTGAGCACTATGGGACTTAACTCCTGAGGTCATCAGTCCCCTAGAACTTAGAACTACTTAAACCTAACTAACCTAAGGACATCACACACATCTCTACCCGAGGCAGGATTAGAACCTGCGACCGTAGCGGATGGTTTCCTTCCTCCTTTCTTTCCTCCCTCTGATCCTTTTGAGAATGATAGCGATAGAAAATCCTCCAACAAAAACGACTCGTCTTTCGACACTGCCAAGTTTTAGTATCGTACGCGCCGGAAAAAGGAATTGAGGGGAAGCAGAAAAAACCGGAGACACTGTAGAACATGACCAGGACGTTATTATAGGGTATGATGGTACTGAAAAAAAGTCTACGAAAAATAAGAAAAGGAACCTTGGAATTTTTTTAGAAATTATTACGAGGGAAGACGAGAAAGTAATTCAAAATTATTTTATTACCAAAAGGTTTAATAGATAACAAAACAAAAATATCAGAAATGAACTTACATCTTTTACCTACTTTTTGTTCATAGTCACCTACGTTTTCGATAAATTTCTCTCAGCTTGTTACCAGTTTCACTATGCCCTGTTCGTTGAAGTCCGTTTGCCTGGAGTATAGCTATATGCGGAGTGCTCGATTCACTTCGGCATCAGCCGCAGATCTTCGGCCGGCCAGGAATTTCTTCATGGGGCCAAAAAGACGAAAGTTCGACAGTGCAAGGTCCCGACTGTATGGTGCAATTGGACCACCTCCCACCCAAATTTGGTGATCTTCTCACGAACAGGAGCGGCAACATGGAGGCGAGCATTGTACCGTCAGCGTTAATATTGTACCGTGTGTCATGAAGGGCACGACGCACCTTAACGAAAATTTTAATGTAGGCTGCAGCATTCACAGTGATCTTGTGTTCAGCGTAGTCCACCAATAACACACCAAGCGGATTACAGCTGTACCCTACCGCCCGGAGCGTGGTGAATCACTAACGTTGATGTGGCCCTGTTTCAAGAATGTATAACGTCTGGAGACATTGCTACGGTCCATACAGTCGTCCCCATACACACTACGCTTGGCCCTGTGAATTTAACTCAGTGTATACCTTTTAGCCTGCAAATATCGAGCTACACTTCGCTGCTCTTCACAAGTTGACGACAGTAACAGATACGCCATGTTTGTTTCGTAGTTCAGGCATCTCTCGCTAGAATAGCACATGAAAACAGAATACTCTCGGTAGCGCTAACTTCAAAGTATATTGTCAAGATATTTTAACATTCCAGCTACAATACTTTCCGATGCTATATCGTACGTTACACACAGTTGGTGTAAAGGGCTATCGCAGTAAATGGCTTAAAGTGTTTACTCGTTTGGTTCAGACTCTTGTATATTATGAGTTTCCTATTTTTGTACTGTTTATTTTGTATTAATTACTTAGCTATTGCCTGAAACCATACGAACAAACAAGCAAAGAAATAAAATGAGCATATACATTCAGACCAATCTGACTTCCCGTTCCTTCTAATAAAGAACCTCAAGAATATGAACAATGCAGCTAACGTGGATTCTCCCCAGTGAAGCGAACGAATGATGGCACAGCAGGAATTGTAAATATGATGGAGCACATGAACACTTTCACTCAGATCGCAAGTATGTAAAGTAAATATAAATACATTGACACTAGTAATCTTACTTTTCTCTTGACAGTTTAATGTGCTGTTTCAATACAGCTAGAAGACATTTGAAGAACGGCGTGTTTGCCATTGGCTGTACAAATTTATTATTTGTTTTCTACCTGTTTCGGTCATAGCGAGCATCTTCACAGGAAAACAATATCAACAAAAACAAACGAACTATGTACATTGTTAATAACGTATTAACTTCTCGCTCCATGTTAGGCGAGTAATTTTGTAGTACGCAACTCCAGCAGATACGTTGCTGCACCCGTAATACCTTAAAAATCTGAAAGATTGAGGCTGTTTATTTTCTGGTTTCCCGATTAGACGGTATTACGGCGAGCAGTCTGGAGAATCAGGTTCCACACTGGCGTCGAAACAGTAAGTCACTGGGATGAAATCGGTTCTGGTGGCTGCACATCATAATTCTGGAAGATACACGTTGTTACTTCACGGACTGGTTGATTCGTAAGTCAGCAGTTCTCTACGGTGTTTCACAAAACGAAAGTCAGTGCAGTGCAGATATTTGTGATCAGTCTATTTTGCCATTACCACTTCAATGTTGCCCGAATCTCACACTAACCTTTTTCGGGTACCTAAGCACATCTCCAATTACTACTTCCACAACCGTGCTTTAGTGATAACCAATCCGTTTCGTCGCAGTTTCGTTTGATGATTAACAGAGTGTTACTGGGAGAAGATGATCAAATTCCAATGGCAGATAGGGGACCTGTACGTCTCAGGCAGGTTTACTGCTAAATTTCAGAGAATGCATTCTCCAAGAAACGAACAGGAATATGTCACTTCCTCGAACAGGCATCACATAGTATATTCATGACGTGAAACAGAATTTCGAGCTAAAGCACAAGTTTAGCGATAATGCGATATTGCAGTGCCTGTATTATTCTGATTGCGATGCATAGGTCCTTCGGACATATATGCACTGCAGCGGCTAGAGCCGTTATGAAACACATCAATTGAATTCGCAATTGCGAATTAAGACAACCATCAGCTGTAGAATGGAATGAGGACCGTGAAAATTTGTGCTGGGCCGGGATTCGAACCCGGATTTTCCGCTTATCGAAAGCGTCCGCCTTACCATTTGGCTATCCGTGCACGATTCGCGACGAGACCCAAACGTCCATTCGTCGTCAACCACGCGTCTACGACCCGCATTCGTACAGGCCAGACGTTGTATGCAAATCGAAAGCCACTTTGCATCCTTATCAGAATAATACAGGCTCTGCAATATCGTATTTATCTGCCAACACAACGAGTGTGGTCGGCCTTTGTGGGCGAGCGGTTCTAGGCGCTTCAGTCCGGAACCGCGCTGCTGCTACGGTCGCAGGTTCGAATCCTGCCTCGGGCATGGATGTGTATGATGTCCTTAGGTTAGTTGGGTTGAAGTAGTTCTAAGTTCTAGGGGACTGATGAACTTAGAAGTTAAGTCCCATAGATAAGATAAGAGAGATTAGGGCTCATACAGAGGCATATAAGCAGTCATTTTTCCCTCGTTCTATTTGGGAGTGGAACAGGGAGAGAAGATGCTAGTTGTGGTACGAGGTACCCTCCGCCACGCACCGTATGGTGGATTGTGGAGTATGTACGTAGATGTAGATAGTGCTCAGAGCCATTAGAACCATGAGTGTATCCTACTTTTCCCTTTCCATCTGTTCGTTCTATTTCAGTTCAGAGCAACCATAAATGTTTCTCATTTGTTTGGTGGTGAATGCCATAAGCAAAATAATCGATTTGGGTTCACTTTCAATTACAAATGCCTTGGTATTTTTACAGAAACGCTGAGACAAACAAACATGTGGTTCTCTCATAAATTTCGGTCGACTCGATGTTTCATTGGTTTTACTAGCATTTTTCAAATCAACTCGCAGAAACGGCGGGAAAACAAAAAAAATTAAAAAAAAGCATATAGTTAATAAAGGAAAATGAATTTTATCCATAGTGCATGAGGTCGAATTCCGTGACTGTTCCTTTATAGGATGTAGAAAAATATCCTCTACCAGTCACAATAAAAGGTTATTTATTTGTCACACGACCGGTTTCGGCTTGCGCCCATCCTCAGGTGTTTATACATTCACGTACATGTTTATACTGCTGGAGATCACTGTATAAATACATAAAAATTATTTGCTGGTGACTATAAAGTGATCTCCAGCAATATAAACAAGTACATGAATGTATAAACACCTGAGGATCGGCGCAAGCCGAAACCGGTCGTGTGACAAATAAATAACCTTTTATTGTTACTGGTAGCGGATATTTTTCCACACCCAACAAAGGAAAACTTCGTAAATCACTGAATTTTAACTGTACATGCATTTCACCACATTTTTAGAAATTTTAAATGACTTATAAGGACAAAACCTTGGCGAAACATTCATGGTCAGGAGAAATAAACTGCTGTACATCAAGACGGATCTATAATGCCATTAATATTTTCTGTAAATACGGAACAGCCAAGATATACATATTTAGCCTACTCTATCTGTCTCTCGTGGGATAATACTGAGGTTAAGGATATTCTGAAGACCCGAACGTTACGTTTTCGCTTGCCGTCTACTGTACGTTCTTTTTAGCAATTAGAAACATAAATTCACCACAAACGCTGTCAGCAGTACGGGAAGATTTCACATGCAGTGAGCCTTGGATTGTAATTTGTGAAGCAACTGCCCCAGCTCGGGGGACATTTTTGCTCATCTCTGACCAGTACATTTCGGGGAAAACTGTCTACTGTGTACACAGTGGGCTATAGACAGCCCTTCGACACGAATGCGGTCACGCCATCAGATCATTTCCCGTATCGCTTCAGTCACTAATACTCGCCACAGATCACCCGTCAAAGCGACGGTTCCTTCTGCAAGTGAATTAATGGGGAGGCGCGGAGAGTGCGCGGTGTACTTAGCGCCCTCGAAAAAAATAAATCAGCGCCAGAGATAAAACACAGACAGGCGTCAGGGCGTAGGTTTTAATTTACGACTGGTGGCGATAAATTACGCGGTGGCCTGGGTTCGCGGTCCTCTCGATTTATCGCGACAAGGGTATCTGCGCTGCACGGAGGAGATTTACTGTCTCTCTCTCTCTCTCTCTCTCTTTCGAATTCTCTACCCACGCCTTCCCTGTTCAGCAGTACCTAGTTCCTTTTGTCACCCCCTCTGTCGCGCATGTAGAAACTGTCGTCGTTTCCAACGGGATATATCACTTTCATAATGTGGACGACCCATTTGGAATGTAACTGGTGGCTGCTTGCCGATGATGCTTTTTTGCTTTTCAGTAATCAAAGGCCTTTCAGCCCCAGGCGGCAATACCGTTCAAGACCAACCCAGCTCTGATAATTGCCTCAATTCGGTGAGGAAGATTATAACAATTTACATCGGGTTTGACATACCCGGATGGAGCATTTATGGATGATCAGATCCCGTGCAGTGACAAATTACCGTGGTGCTGGTTGCTACATTGCACCCCGCGTCCCAAACAGTATGGGTGATTTAGTGGGGCGGTCGAAATGCGACAGAGAGCTTAAATGTTTGTCAAGACATGGCCGGGCGCAGCCTTCTTGTTGCCTTCGAAGGCGAGATTGTACACAGCACACTCTTCATGAAGATCTAGCGAAAGAGCAACAGTTATCACCAAGAATGTGGAAATAATGATCGTGGTTCATATTCGCTGTAACGTGAATGAGTGATCCCAAGTATCGACACAAAAAACAGCCCCTAAAAATCGCAGAAAGATCCTTAACTCCACTTTCCACACGCTCTGGATGAAAAGTCTCACTGGGCTGCCGTTGCACTCGAAGCCTTGCATCTTTTAAAAAGCAAAATCGCTACTCGTCGTAGCACACCACACACCTACGGTAGTAGGTGGAGACAAGGATATCGTCAGGAGAGCTCCAGAGAAGCGTGATAGGACAGCTGTTATTTTCCATACGCGTGAATGATCTGTTTTACAGGGTAGGCAGAACCTGCGGTTGTTTGCTGATGATGCTATGGTGTGCGGGTAGGTGTCGAAGTTGACTGGCTGCAGGAGGACACAAGATGACTTAAACAAAATTTCTAGTTGGTGTGATGAATGACAGCTAGCTCCATATGTAGAAAAATGCAAGGGGGTGAGTAGTAAAAACAAACCTGTAACGTTCGGATACAGCGTTAGCAGCGTCCCGTTTGATACACTCACGTCGTTTACATATCTGGGAGTAAAGGTGCAAAGCGAGAAGACAGGAAGAGAGTTTCTGAGGGTTGTGGTAGGAAAGGCGCATGGCGAACTTCGTTTTATCGGGAGAATTTTAGGGAAGTGTGGTTCGTCTGTAAAGGAGACCGCATATAGGACGCTGGTACGTCTCATTGTTGAGTACTCAAAAAAATGGTTCAAATGGCTCTGAGCACTATGGGACTCAACTTCTGAGGTCATTAGTCCCCTAGAACTTAGAACTAGTTAAACCTAACTAACCTAAGGACATCACACACATCCATGCCCGAGGCAGGATTCGAACCTGCGACCGTAGCGGTTGTTGAGTACTAATCGAGTGTTTGGGATCCGCACCAGGTCAGATTAAAGGCAGACATTTAAGCAATTCAGAGGCTTGATGTTACAATTGTTACCGCTAGGTTCTAACAACACGCAAGTATTACGGAGATGCTTCGGGAACAAATGTGGCCCACTGGAGGGAAAGCGACGTTCTTTTCGAGGAACGCTATTGAGAAAATTCAGAGAACCGCATTTGAAGCTGACTGCAGAACGATTCTACTGCCACCAAGATACATTTCGTGTCGGGCCTACGAAGAAATTGAGGTTCGTACGGAGGCATATGCACAGTCGTTTTTCCCGAGCTCTATCTGCGAGTGGAACAGGAAAGGAAATGAGTGGGAGTGGCACAGGGTACCCTCCGCACGCAGCGTACGGTACCTCTGTATATGTACGTGTACAGGGAATTACTGTCCAGTTTCTTTGTTGCTTCGCTAATTGAAGAGGCGCATTTAATGTGCCGCTGTGAGGAATCGTTTTGTCCGAGTGCCCGACTACGCATGTCCAATGCGTGCTGTTCTCTTCGCAGCGTTCACTCGGATGCTGGTTGAGAGGAACCTGATTCACTGACAGCTGCACTTCTTGTTTTCGAAACAGATTTTCGGTCACAAGCCGTGACACTCGCCTCCGACCCATGTCGGTTCCAATCCTTTTACGACCGCCGTTCACACGCCGTGTTACATGGTTGCAAGTGGCTCACGAATTTCTATAGACATATTTAGTAAGTACGTTGATACGTCAACAAATCAGATAACTTCATTCACTGTGTGGGCATGGTCACGTCCAAAAACAGTTGCTCGTGTCTGTCAATCTGTTACGCCAATACTGCACTCATCCCATACACCCGTCTATCTCTCTCTCTCTCTCACACTCACTCTCTTTCTCGCACACACACACACACACACACCAGAATGAGATATTCACACTGCAGCGGAGTGTGCGCTGATATGAAACTTCCTGGCAGATTAAAACTGTGTACCGGATCGAGACTCGAACTCGGGACCTTTGCCTTTCGCGGGCAAGTGCTCTACCGACTGAGCTACCCAAGCACGTCCTCACAGCTACCTTCAAACTTAACAGAAGCTCTCCTGCGAACCTTGCAGAACTAGCAGTCCCGGAAGAAAGGATATTGCGGAGACATGGCTTAATCTACCAGGAAGTTTCACACACACACATCCCTTCATTGCCATGACGTTGTCAGCAGTGGACAGTCATACGACCGCATGGTCCAAATTCTACAACGTCTAAAGTGTTCCTAATGACCTCCGTGTTCTTGTGAGGGCGTGGTCAATGTTTTGTGTGGTGAGCTTACTAGTAACAGAATGGACTCTATGATTTTAGGAAGGGCGCTAAAGGCGTAGACTTCTTGCACTCCAACAAATATTTTATCGTCATCCAGATCCACGACATTCCGACTAGGACTGGAGATTGTTCATTGGAGCTGGTTCAAAGCGTCTACATCTGTCAAGATAACAAAAAATGGCTCTGAGCACTATGGGACTTAACATCTGTCGTCATCAGTCCCCTCGAATTTACAACTACTGAAACCTAACTAACCTAAGGACATCACACACTTCCATGCCCGAGGCAGGATTCGAACCTGCGACCGTAGCGGTCACGCGGTTCCAGACTGAAGCGCCTAGAGCCGCACGGCCACACCGGCCGGCGGTCAAGATAACAGCGCGGATGTGTTCATTAGGACTGTCACTTAGCCTAAGTGACCCGACAACCACCAACGTGACTCCTGAGTGACACCCAAGGTTGGAGAGTAACTTTGTATCACTCGCCAGTGAAAGTCGATGGCATTCTGCCAGGGATATATTTAATGCCCCACGCTAGAAAAACTCTCACCAGCTGCCTGAACTGTAGCCGTCGTCTTGACTGGTTTCCGATATATTCGTACCCTTTACTACGTACCAATCGCACAGCATATTTATTTAGTGCAGGCGACATCCTTCCATGTGGCGGGCTTCCCACGCCCGTGTTAATGTGTGCGTCGAGCCGTTTGAGCCGATTGCTTTTATGTTCCACAGCGAGGAGGTGATTTTCTAAGGGATGTGGCTCCTCATCAGTTGTGGCTACACCGACAGGATATTTGACGCTTAATGAACTGCCTATAGTATCACAATGCACAGTTGTCGACATAGCTAATCCCAGCAACTAATTGTCACAACAGATTCCCCGCATAGCTGAAGATACACCTTCGACATGTTGGCACGTGGAAAGCTCAGTTGTTGCGAGACTTCGGAATTAGAGTGCCCAATTTGTCGAGCTCAAACAGAGCACTTAATTTCTGCTATCTTCTTCGAGAAGAATATGAGTTCAGGATCCAAATCTCCCTCCTTCTCTCCCCCATTCCTCCCTCCCTCCGCCTCTCTGTCCTTCCTCACGGTCATGCTGTTGTGAATTTAAACACCATAATTCACAGTCACCTACATCCCATACAACAGACTACCAACCATACCTGCTGCCTGAACGGTGAAAGCAAGATGCATACTCAGTGAAATGAATTTTTTTCTTTCCCAATTGCGTTGGTCTAAATGGATGGAGTTAAATCAGCTTATTAATCGTTATCAGAACTAATACCTTGTTAGAAAACAGTCACCTAACGCGTGACGTCAGGCGACCAAGATGGGCGTTAGTCAGTTGTTCGGCGTATTACTTTTCTAACAAGATATGGGTTCTGAGGACTCAGAAGCGTTGAAACCGCAGACTGACTTAAGTTCACCCAGTTCGCCAAGACAGTTGTGAATAAAAGAATACTTTCCAAAATAGATCGAGTGCTTCAATTTGAGAATGTCGAATTTCATTGATTACCCAGTAACACAGATTCCTTAGAATAAGATGCTGAACTGGATGCGCGAACGAAGAATTTTTTTTTTTCCGATTTAAGCAGATGAATGCCCTATAGCGTATCAAAGTAAGCAGTCAATACGACATTTTCATTTTCCCCCTCGTCCATTACGGTTGCACAAGAAATATGTTATTCAGTGAGGCTCAAATTATACCTTTGTTTAGACGTTGCAAAGGAAACACTATAAGTAAGTATAGCTTTAACGAAAGGGAACTTGCTGTAATAGATAAGTTCACCTAAACAAAGATTGAAGTTATACTGCACATTAGCGTGAACAGTTTTATTGACAGACTATGAAAAACATGACAGTCTGCTTGAAGGTGTACAAATATCGTATTAAGTAAAAATTCATATTGCATTTATACCTCAAATAAATCATTATGACGATTACAATATTTGTTTCTGTTGGAACCAGCAGCTTCCTGGTTTACATGGAAGGACTGTGAAGATGCGTTAAACCCGGAGGAACAATCGGAGCAGCTAAGTAGAGACGCCACGTTGAAAGTGTGCATTTAAGTTGTACAGCATACAATTTTTCTTCGAGGGGTGTTACGTACTGGTAGTCACGAGGATGCAGGCTTTTTCTGCCATAGTAGTCGAAACGTCTCTAGTTTTGTCACAACATGACACGGTCACTCACCCAGAAAAGTAATTTTTCAAATATATTCTGGTCACGTTGACCTGTGGCCTTTTATCATGTAAAGGACTGTAGATTACAATCAAAATATTATAAATATATTTAAATTTGTATGGTGTATTTAACGATATGCTGCTGTGTCATAAAATAAAACAGCCAGATGTAATCGGTATATCCACCAGAGTTAATGAATTCACACTAAATGTAATTGTAGGTCTCGTAATGAGGATTTACTTTTATGTCTCCTCAAACTGAGGGCGACATATCTCCCCTGAAATAGTAAATTTATTTCCGTGCGTACCCTTTAAGCTTTATCCGACACCCGCCACCACCTATCAAAGAGCAGGTGGAGTCAGCACAGAACCGTATCTTTAACGGCCTTAGCTTTATGAACGTAATATCTGGCGCTCTTACAACTGCGCTATCGAATAACCCCCCTTCCCGCCTAACAAAACTCTCTACCTGCCCGAGCATCCATAAGAAAAGTAGTCTGAGTTACTTGGTTAATTTTAATCCTTTCATTTTGCACTACCTTATCTGCTATTAACCATAAGCAGTCTCTCTTCCTGCTTCTGAATTTCAGAGTCGCAAAACATTTCATGTCCCTTTTAACATTTATTTCTGCCATCGATCGTCTTAAATTAAATTTTTCTCTTCCAACGCTGAGTGTCATTGTAGGCCTGCAGGCCTGAAGTGAATAATTGCAAATTAGCATCTAGTTAATTGCCATCATAAAAGTAAGTGATATATTAAAGTGAAGATTGGTTGTGTAATTCCAATAAAAGGGAACTAAAAGAAATTAATTGTAAAAACAAATTATTCCTTCGATATGTCAGACAATTATTCCACTTGACAATGGCCACACGGCCTAAACTGCAGTAGTTTGTTTTATAAATAAATGATTTTGCAGAGAAAGGCAAACATGAGGTGATTTACAAAATACCTGAATTTACAAAATACCTGACCGTCAGAGGGCGTTAGCAGTCCACTCGCTAACGTTAAGGGTACACAGCCTCTCCAACTGGCCTTTCAACTCAGGGTTGTGTGTCGTACTGGTCTGATGGGGGTCCATGAAGCACTGATGAGTGACAAACTTTACTCAGGGAGTTACATTGTCCACCTATATACCTGCAGCCCCCCCCCCTCCCACGACCCCCTTTTTTTTTGACATTTCAGTGTTCGAAAGACTGCCCAACTGTCATCATGCAGATCCATGTGTGGCGCTCCCCTAAGCCAGGACCGTTGTGAGTTTCGTAATGGGCGATTTCGGATGTCAGACAGTTAATTCTCTTTAAATGTTTTATTCAATTTAACGGTGGTTTCCGCTCTTGTTAACGGGCATCTTTGTCCCTTTATGTAGATCCTTCTTTGCGAGGGGCTTTTTATCAGTCTTACTATTGAAGAGGATGTTCTCTTGCATTTTACAGCGAGACACGAGGTTGACAACATACGGAAGCTTGGATCTGGCCGTGATTCGTGCTCAGTAGCCAAATCGTAAGGTGAGCGCTCGCGATAAACACGGAATCCGGGTTCGAGTCCCAGTACGGCACAAATTTTCATTGTCGTCGTTCCACTGTACGGCTGATGGTAGTCCGTATTCGATCTGCGAATACCTTTCATATATTTTAACCTTAGTTATGTATACTCACATTTTAATGTACGTATAGGAGATTTTTTTCTAAAAATTTCTGTTGGTTCTGTTCAGCTTGATGAAATGGACCATGCGGATTGGTAATACTATACTTCTAAACTTTGCAGATACACTTGAAGATGCTACACATGTCCTGAAAACGGGGGTAATGATTCCCTTTTTAGAAATAAATATTTTTCAACAATTGTATTTGATTTTACGATTGACCTGATGGATTTGTTACTGAAGTGTCAAGGTCACTGAGCCCTCCTGGACGACCCATTGTGCTTTGCTACTGAAAATACACTACTGGCCATTAAAATTGCTACACCAAGAATAAATGCAGATGGTAAACGGGTATTCATTGGACAAATATATTATACTAGAACTGACATGTGATTACATTTTCATGCAGTTTGGGTGCATAGATACTGAGAAATCAGCACCCAGAACAACCACCTCTGGCCGTAATAACGGCCTTGATACTGCTGGGCATTGAGTCAAACAGAGCTTGGATGGCGTGTACAGGTACAGCTGCCCATGCAGCTTCAACACGATACCACAGTTCATCAAGAGTAGTAACTGGCGTATCGTGACGAGCCAGTTGCTCGGCCACCATTGACCAGACATTTTCAATTGGTGAGAGATCTGGAGAATGTGCTGGCCAGGGCAGCAGTCCAACATTTTCTGTATCCAGAAAGGCCTGTACAGCACTTGCAACATGCGGTCGTGCATTATCCTACTGAAATGTAGGGTTTCGCAGGGATCGAATGAGGGTTAGAGCCACGGGTCGTAACACGTCTGAAATGTAACGTCCACTGTTCAAAGTGCCGTCAGTGCGAACGAGAGGTGACCGAGACGTGTAACCAATGGCACCCCACACCACCGCGATGTCGCCATACACGGATGCGACCAACATGCTGCTGTAAACAGAACATGGATTCATCCGAAAAAATGTTTTGCCGTTCGTGCACCCAGGTTCGTCGTTGACTACACCATCGCAGGCGCTCCTGTCTGTGATGCAGCATCAAGGGTAACCGCAGCCATGATGTCCGAGCTGATAGTCCATGCTGCTGCAAACGTTGTGTTCGTGCTGATGATTGTTGTCTTGCAAACGTCCCCATCTGTTGACTCAGGGATCGAGACGTGGCTGTACGATCCGTTACAGCCATGCAGATAAGATGCCTGTCATCTCGACTGATTGTTGTCTTGCAAACGTCCCCATCTGTTGACTCAGCGATCGAGACTTGGCTGTACGATCCGTTACAGCCATGCAGATAAGTTGCCTGTCATCTCGACTGCTAGTGGTACGAGGCCGTTGGGATCCAGCACAGCGTTCCGTATTACCCTCTTGAACCCACCGATTGCATATTCTGCTGACAGTCATTGGATCTCGACCAACGCGAGCAGCAATGTCGCGATACGATAAACCGCAATCGCGATAGGCTACAATCCGACCTTTATCAAAGTCGGAAACGTGATGGTAAACGCATTTCAACCGGACGGAGTGGCCGTGCGGTTCTAGGCGCTACAGTCTGGAGCCGAGGGACCGCAACGGTCGCAGGTTCGAATCCTGTCTCGGGCATGGATGTGTGTGATGTCCTTAGGTTAGTTAGGTTTAATTAGTTCTAAGTTCTAGGCGACTGATGACCTCAGAAGTTAAGTCGCATAGTGCTCATAGCCATTTTGAACACGCATTTCTCCTCCTTAGACGAGGCATCACTACAACGTTTCACCAGGCAACGCCGGTCAACTGCTGTTCGTGTATGAGAAATCGGTTGGAAACTTCTCTCATGTTAGCAGGTTGTAGGTGTCGCCACTGCGCCAGCCTCGTGTGAATGCTGTGAAAAGCTAATCATTTGCTTATCATAGCATCTTGTTCCAGTCGGTTAAATTTCGCGTCTGTAGCACGTCATCTTCGTGGTGTAGCAATTGTAATGGTTAGTAGTGTACCGTACTCCTCGGGTCATTTTGTACCTCCGCGTCCGCTTCTCGCGACATCTTTTGGTCAGCTGCGCATAAGATGCTGGTGTCCGGATACTTTGGTTGGTTGTGTTGGGAAGGAGACCAGACAGCGAGGTCATCGGTCTCATCGGATTAGGGAAGGACAGGGAAGGAAGTCGGCCGTGCCCTGTGAAAGGAACCATCCCGGCATTTGCCTGGAGCGATTTAGGGAAATCACGGAAAACCTAAATCAGGATGGCCGGACGCGGGATTGAACCGTCGTCCTCCCGAATGCGAGTCCGGATACTTTCGATCACATAGTGTATACTACGATTTTTTACATTACGACGTTGGTAGCGTCAGCTGCTCCATGTGCGTCATATCCAGTTTGGCCCCGCAGAAGGCGAGCGGATGCAGCGGCTCGGGCATCCCGTGTGGGCAGCGACCGCGGCGCGGCAGGTGAGTGGAGAGCGCACGGCACGTGCTGCGGCAGGCTGGACTCACCTTGAGCGGCCCCCTCTTTGCTCTTCTTGTTGGCGCCCGGGCCTGCGGGCCGCCGCAATAATCAGCCGATTCCGCGCGCGCCGAGCTACGGCCTGGGCTCGCCGATAGCGCGCCCAACTTGTTATTGTCGCTACGCTGGCGGTGCAGCCGGTACAATCTGCCGGCTGCAATCGCCAAAGAAATTGCTCTGTGCGCGCAGCGTGATGGGAGCCTGGATGAGGGGAGCGGGGTGGATGGGGGTCCCGAGGGAGCAGGCGGCGGCCCATAGAGGGAGGGGAGTCCTTTGACGGGGATCTCGGCACGGCGCTCCCGCACCAGTGGGGAAGGCGACCAGCTGCTTAACCTGTCACTCAGAGTTACGCAAGTGCCCTGCGTTGGGGACGCAAAACGCCACTGAACGGTGACGCAGTTCAGACTGGCTACATCTTCAGAATTTTTCGGACATAGCGTGGTTACTCGCAGACGACTCTAATATTGGCAATGAGACGCAAATAATAAGAATGCGATCGGTTGAATAAATTTCTTTATTTCACGTCTGTGATCACAAGTGTCCTTTACTGCTTGCTCAATATACAGATTGAATAACATCGGGGATAGGCTACAGCCCTGTCTCACTCCCTTCCCAACCACTGCTTCCCTTTCATGCCCTTCGACTCTTATAAGTGCCATCTCGTTTCTGTACAAATTGTAAATAGCCTTTCGCTGCCACATTTCGAAAGCTTCTATTCTCTTCTTGTCCAAACTATTTATCGTCCATGTTTCACTTCCATACATGGCTACACTCCATACAAATACTTTCAGAAAAGGCTTCCTGACACTTAAGTCTATAGTCGATGCTAACAAATTTCTCTTCTTCAGAAACGCTTTCCTTGCTATTGCCAGTCTACATTTTATATCCTCTCTACTTCGACCATCATCAGTTATTTTGCTCCCCAAATAGCAAAACTCCTTTACTACTTTAAGTGTCTCATTTCCTAATCTAGTACCCTCAGCATCACCCGATTTAATTCCACTACATTCCATTATCCTCGTTTTGATTTTGTTGATGTTCATCTTATACCCTCCTTTCAAGACACTGTCTATTCCGTTTAACTGCTGTTCCAGGTCCTTTGCTGTCTCTGACAGAATTACTCCAATTTAGTATTGGAGGGCAGCGCGGACGGTAAAAATCGTAGCGGAAGACCAAGAGATGAATACACTAAAAAGATTCAGAAGGATGTAGGTTGCAGTAGGTACTGGGAGATGAAGAAGCTTGCACAGAACAGAGAAGCATGGAGAGCTGCATCAAACCAATCTCTGGACTGAAGACCACAACAAAAATATGATCACAAGCTCGTAGGTCCTCAGACTACCGGCTTCATTCAGCAGTGACCATCTTCAGATCTGTTTATCATCTGACGATGCCACAATGTTCCAAAATGTTCAGATGTGTGAGAATTCCTATGCGACCAAACTGCTGAGGTCATGGGTCCCTAGACTTAGACACTAGTTAAACTAACTTACTCTAAGAACAACACGCACACCCATGGCCGAGGGAGGACTCGAACCTCCGACGGGAGGGGCCGCGCAGTCAGTGACAAGGCGCCTCTTAACCGAGCGGCCACTCCGTGTGGCGATGCCACTATGGTTCCATCATATTAAGACATGGTTTTAAAACACATCTGAGTGCTCGTTGCTGTCCGAAACCGGCAGTCTCAGGACCGACTAGTATTGGATAATAGATAAGAAACACATAAACTAATTCTACACTTTCTGGATCAGTCTTCCATTCGCGACCATGTCACAGCTTGTGAGCATTTGGTTGAGGCAGTGCGTGTACGAAGGCGAGTAGGCGAATCGTTTGGCCCGTATTCTACGAGGGCCGTTCGATAAGTAATGCAACACATTTTTCTCTTCTTAAAGCAGAGTAGTTTTACACAGGACTCCAGTACATCACATTATTCCCCAATCTTTTGGCTACAAAAGCCCATTTTTAAACACGACCTTATTTCGATGCGGCGGCATTACGCCACCTTACTTGAAGGACCTGTATGTCCCCACCATGGTACCGCTCCACTGGTCGACATCAGAGCCAACATATTGCTTCATAAATAAACTCCCCATGATCCACGTACTGCTCCCCGTTGAATGCATCCTTCATGAGGCCAAACAGATGGAAGTCGGAAGGTTTGAGCTCCGGAGGGTGGGGTGAATGAGGAAGGGAGTACAATGTAGTTTAGTGAGCTCCTCTCCTGTGCACAGACTTGCATTCCGTTGTCATGGGGAAGCAGAAGTTTATTTTCAATTTCATGAGGAAAAACAATACACTGCCGGGTTGATCGTCGCACCACGAGGGAGGACATCGGACAGAAAAACGCGTTCAAAGTCTTAGAAGACTGTTGCCGTGTCTTTGTTGGCTCAGAGTGTGGCTATGAACTTTTTCTTCGGAGGATGGAGTGCCATTTTGTTTCCAGTTCGAAGTGCTAAACTCATATTTCACAGCTAGCGGCGATGTTAAACAAAAAATAGTCACGATCAGCTACGTAACAAAGCAAGCCCGCACAGATGGTCCTTCGTTGCTCTTCACGGTCTTCCGTTAGGTGGCGAGGAACCCAGCGGCACACACCTTCGAGTACCCCAACTGATGGACGAGTGTGTCAGCACTACCAAAGTAGGCGTCCAGCTGAGCCGCGAAATTTTGTGTGTGAGCCACCGATCACCTTGAATGAAAGCGACCGCACTTAAAAACATTGCAGGAGTCGTAGTTACGTGCGGCCGGCCGGAATGCGGGATGTCGGACTGGTTTGCGTGAGACAGTTGGGATGAGAAGTGTGCTGGGGAAGACGAGGAGAGACAGAGTGAAAAATGAAGATGTTAGGAAGGAAAGTGGAGTGGAGAAGTTGACTGAGAAAACTGAAAACAATAAATTAAAATGGTTTGGGCATGTGAAGAGGATGGGAGAGGGAAGAATACCAAGAAGAATGATGGAGTTCAAGATTGAGGGCAAGAGGCCAAGAGGAGGACCGAGAACAGATAGATTGATACAATAAAGATGAGATTAAGCAGGAGAAAACCAATATGGAACCAAATTGTGGAAGAAGAATGGTGGAAAGACCAAGTAAAGTGACGAAGTACCATTGACACCCCAACCCGACCAGATGTTGGATAGAGGGGAAACGAAGATGATGATGATGATGAATTGGAATGAGGACAGACACTTTGCCCCATGACTTACCGTGCTTTTGTTCACTGCCAAGTCTCCGTAGACATTCTGCAAGCGCCTATGAATATTTGCGATGCTTTGGCTTTCGTGCAGAAGCAACTCAATGACGGCTCTGTGGTCGGAACCCAGTTCGGTTGCAGACACAATTTTGAAGGCTATATATAGTGCCACCACCGATCGCAACTTCATGAAACTATAGGGACTGAAGCGGGACTATTCCACTATGTCGCACAACCATTTCCGCATTTTTTCAGCCAGAACTGGCCGTTATTTATTGAACGACCCTCGTACTTTTACTCCCCGAATCCACTGATTTCCCAATAACAGTTCTGGTTGCCCATGTAAACATATTTATTTTGAAAATACACGTTAGGCTGCGGTATTTCAGCTCACACAATCGATTTAAACGAGGGTTGGTACTTTAATAGTGGTAAATGTTAATTTACGACTTATACAAAATAGATAAATGTTTCAAAGTTTTGCTGTCCTTCAGAGTAGTCACCAGAATTGTGTATAACCAGTTGTCAGTGATGTAGAACTCGTAGGATAGCTTTAGCAGCGCCACTTGTGTTGATAGTTCGAGAGGAGCGGTGTATTTCCCGAATCTCTGTAAGAGTTCACAAACGGATGCCAAGAAATTCTTCCTTAATTTTAGGAATCAAGTTGAAATCAGAAGGGCTTAAGTTCTGGGACTGTGGCAGATTGCAAGCTGTGTTCCAAAAATCAGCAGCTTAGAGAAAGATGCGGTGAGACTTTCTGTAGGATGTGCCTAGGACAATGCCCTGTCTCGTGTGGCACAACTTGCGACTGATTTGGTCAATCGATGGGGCTTGAGTCCTGAGATGAAGGAACCACTTTCTGGCATTCGTTTCAGAACTGTTACAGAGATTCGTCAGGCAGTAGACCGCTCCACTCGATGTATCAACACATCTGGCGCTGCTAAATGTGTCCTACAACTTCCATATTGCTGGCAAGGGGTTACACAAAATGCTGAAGACTGCTCTCAAGGACAGGAAAAATTTCAAACATGTGTCTGCTTCGTGTAAGTTGTGAATAAATATTTGCCACTATTGAAGTTCCAACCCTCGTATAAATGCTATGAGAGGATGTGGACTAGAATTTAAAGCAACGAAGTGTGAGCTGGTGGTTAGAACAAGGACAAAGGGTGGGATACAGGAAACATATCCCTGGCTAGGGAGCTGCTGAAAACGATGGCCAGTTTCAAGTACCTGGAGAGTGTTACACAGGAAATGGAAGAAATGAACAACAGATAAGTGAACGGGCAAGGAAGGCTGGTTGCTTGGTGAGAAGTGTGAGAGGAACGAGATCGAACAATGAAACATATAGTGAAACATCACCAACTTAGCCTCACATTGTAAATGGAAAAAGCATATTTGCAAGATATCAGCCCCCAAAATCGACCTTGTTCGAAAATTTGGGACATAATTGTGCTAGTGTGCGGCTATGACCTGATGAGTGTACATCTTTGAAATATCGCGCGCACTCAGTGTTTGCCACTGGCTGCGTCCCACTGCAGCCGCCTAATGCCCGAGAGCGAAGTACTGCACAGTGGAATGAGCAGCAGGTTTGTGAAATACTGCTGTGACATTTGTAACATGCTTTGTTCGTTGTGTCAGGATGTGCGGTTTCTAGCCCGTAGCTTGTGCCAGCCTTTGCTTTGAACACTTTTAGGTTGCGATTCACAAATGCAGTGAAAATGAATCGCACGAATAAGTGTGTCATTAAAGAAGTAGTAGAGCGGTATCTGATTCTCAGCACAGCTCCTTTGCGTTGTTTTCTTTGGATTTTAAAGCTGACAATGTTAAATGACGTACCCTTGCTGGAGATGCGTTATTCTTCAACATGATTAGCATTATCAAATTGAAAATCGAAAATTATTAACTCCATTTCGTAACAGTTCTTCAGATGCCTTACTCATTTTGCTTTTGAGATGTGTATATAGTTGCAAGAGCATTGTGAAGTAGTAATAAACTTACGAGGGCGTGCTGAAAAGTACCGGCTCCACATTTTTATGTGAAAACTCGGAAAGCTTTTTAAATAAAATAATTGTTATAAACAATGTACATTTTGATTCGTCATGTCTACATACTCGCAGCCCCATTACCCCTGGAGGGCTGCCAATTGTAGAATGTAACACAGATGTGTGTAACGTAACTATGTCGCTGCGTGACAAACGGAGTGCTGTAACAGACTTTTGAATTCGCATCGATCATTCTCAATACAGTTCCGACTTGGCACCATCCGATTTTCATCTGTTCTTAAAACTTAAAGAACACCTTCGACGACTTCACTTTGATGCTGATGAACTGGTGCATGCAGAGGAAAGGAGTACTGGCAGAACTGGAACTGTAAAGATGGGCCGTGAGTTGTTCGTCGATGTGTCAAAACAGCAGACACTCCACTTCACAGTGAAACTTTCATACTGAAGTTTGATCTCTCTGTCGCAACTGCTATGACTCACTTGTTTCCTTTACCCCTGTAAATCGCAGCGCTGGAGTTTGACCATAGTCTTCTGCTTCTGATTACCTTTTGGACATTTAACACGCTCAGAACACTTTTCTCTCTTATCGACTTGTACAACACTCGCTGAATTTCTACTTAGGCGCCCGCAGCGGTAACTACGGCAACGTAACCGGTGGTGTCATATATACCAAAGATAAATTTTGAAAGCGTACTGTTACATCTGGAGCGTGGCACTGTATGGTGCGGAGCCCTGGGTATTGAGCACGGAAGATGGAAGAAGATTGGAGGCACTAGAGATGTGGATATGGAGAAGAATGGAAAAAGTGAAATGGGAAGACCGAGTATGACATGAAGAAGTACAAGAAGAGTTGGAGAAGAAAGAAACATGATGAAAGTCATCAGAAAGAGAAAACGGAACTGGCCTGAGCATTGTCTGAGGAGGGACTGTTTATTGAAGGAAGGAATAGAAGGAATTGTAGAGGGGAAAAAGGGAAGAGGAAAAAGAAGATATCAAATGCTGGACAATATCAAAGGAGACAAATATTCAGAAATGAAAAGATTGGCTATGGACAGGCAAAAGTGGAAGAGGCTTAATCCATGACAAGACCTGCTGCAGAATACCATACTACTACCACCACTACTACTGTAAAAGCCAAGTTACTGGCACCACAGAATGTCACTGTTTATTGATGCATCACGCTCTACAATTCGTCTTTCTACTCCAACCTCCGCGTTGTGCGAGATACCACAGCGGTCAAGCTTCTGGACTAATTTTCGGAAAGGGTGGACTTCAAATGTCCCTTCGGCCACCCAAATTTAGTTTTCCCCACGGTTCTCTGAATTACTGTCATAACTTCCCCGGGCTAGTACATCGTGAGAGGCACTAAATGTTTTTCCTTAAGCCCCTATGAGGCTGTTTAACTTGTTGGTTCAACAAAATTACGTCCGATTTCCTTGATCATCGCGGTCCATTTCACCCAGAGCTCTCCCTGTGAGGATCACGACGTCGACGGTCTTTCTTCCGTGTTTTGCAGATTGATTCTTGAATGAAATGTGGTCGTCTGACACATTGAATTTTTATCACAGTCAGTCCCTTCTCAAAATTCTGCTCCCTCCATTCTCAACACTTGTAGTTAACATTTCTGTTTCACAGCCGGAGGGCTTAAAGGTGACGGTCATTCTTACTGTACTCGAGTAGTCATAATAAGTTGTCAGTCATAAGGCTAGACCTCAATTTTCTCCGTCGTGAAATGTTATTTGACAGAGATACGGTCTGGCGATCTTACGTTCTTTTCTTCTGATGGCATTGTAAATGATTTTCCTAGAAGTGAATAAGAAACCACAGGATTCTAATTCGCTTACAATTCAGCACCGCATCCACAACGGACCTTTGGATGCGAGGTAGATTAACTTGAAAAGCTAACGCAGTACCAACCCGGAAATCAGTGCCGACGTATTTCACAGGACGGCTTAAACTCTCGTTTATTACTTGCCAAGTCGATTTGGCGGTGACAGCGCGTTCCCCTTGTAATGGTGAGAATCTGACTCACGGCTTGCACGGAATGGTTTCGCAACCCGCGGAGCAGAACGAATGTCGTAGTCCTGTGGCCGTCTTTCAGGCCATTTGGTACTTGCGTTCCGTGGCAGGCGCTAACGACTGCCACCTGGAAAAACTTCCGTGGCGGACAGCAGTGGTGGAGTCCGCTGTCTGTAAACAAAAGGTGCTCGGACCGGCCACTCAAGGTCACTCACCCAAGGCGCGAGCGCCGACCGATCAACGTCCTCCGGCTGTAGCGCCCGGGCGAGCCTCCCGTGGGCAACCCGCCCGGCTCTGGTTGGTCGGCCTCGTACGTAATCTGTGGAGGCATCCAAATGTGCTATCGCAGTCGTGAAAGGTTGACTTACTGTTTCCCAGAAGGCATCACAGAGAACAAAAATATTGAAATACCGTAATAAGGTCGGAGGATGGAAAAGGCATCAAATCGAAAAGAACAACATCACATGGTGAAAATGCACTGTTGTGTAGAAGTGTATATCGAACGACAGCTAGAGCTATGCTTGTATTAGAGAAACGAAGTCCACATCCACAGGTCGTTCATCCGAGGATATAAATATTTTGTAAACCTCTTTAAACCTTTAGGTAGCTGGAGTTCCAACGATAGGATTGCCTGTTCTCTTATCAGAGGTCGTAATTTACATTCCACTTACTAGGAATGTAGATTCCGGTCATGACCACATTTTAATTTTATATATATATATATATATATATATATATATATATATATATATATTCTTCTTCTGCTTTTACGGCCTCATTGGACCACTTCAGTCAATCATTTCTGGTCCTCTTCTTTGGTATTTTCCCCTTCCGAGTGGCCCAGTATCTCTTCATTCGTTCCGATGCTTTTCGTCGTTCCTCATCTGTAAATACCCTTTTCATTGTATGTCGTTTGTCAATTTTTGGTTTAAATCTTATTTCTGTGTCCCTCAACTTCTTTAAATTTGGCGTTTTGTTCTGCAAATCATCCAGGGTTATTTCCAGTTCTTCCATATCCTCTCTTATTTCCTTAAGCCATCCTCCTTGTTGTTTCAACTTCCAGAGTTTCTCAATAATTTTCCTTGATAATCTGGTTTCTGGTGTCCTCAGAATGTGACCACAAAAAGAGATCCTTTTCTTTCGTATAGTATCAGTGATGGGCTCCAGTTCTCTGTATACCACTTCATTTGGAACTATCCGCCATTGCCCAGCTTTTTGATATTTCTTATTTATGCATGTTCTAGCAATTCTTCTCTCTACTTTTAAAATTTTGTCAATTCTGTTTTTCTGGGTGACTTTAAAAAGAGTTTCACTTCCGTATGTAACCTCTGGTTGAACCACCGTCTTGTAATGTTTTAATTTTGTTTTAATTGATAGACATTTTTTATTGTACGTAGACCACGTTAGTTTTTGAGCTTTTATCATTTTATTAGTTCTTGCTCGCCATGCAGGTTTCTCGTCCAATTTATGTGTTATAATTTCACCCAGGTATTTAAATTGTTTCACTATTTTAATTTCCCTATTATTCACTGTGATGTGATCTATTACAAGTGGATCCGTTACCATTATTTCAGTCTTTTCAAATGATATTTGGAGTCCTAATTTTTGTGCTATATTTTGTAAGCTTGTTATTTGTTTCGTGGCTTCCTGAATATTATTAGCTAGTAATGCTAGGTCATCAGCAAATCCCAAGCAATTTAGATTTATTTTATCTTTCTTAGTTCCAATTTTAATATTCATAGGATTTTCCTTGTACCATTCTCTCATTACATATTCAAGAGCACAATTGAATAGCAATGGTGATAAACAATCTCCCTGTCTCAACCCTGTTTTAATCGTAAATGGTTCAGATATTTCTCCTCTAAATTTTACTTTGGATTTGGTGTTTGTTAAGGTTAACTGTATCATTTTTATTAATTTAGGATGAAGTCCAAAATTCCTTAATATTTTCATCATTGAAGATCTATGGATGCAATCATACGCCTTTTTGAAATCTACAAAGGTTATGACTAGTTGTTTTTGCCTTCTTTTGTAGACATCCATAACTAACTTCAGGGTGATTATCTGTTCTGGGCAGCTTCTCCAGGATCTAAATCCTCCTTGATATTCTCCCAGTTCCAGTTCTAGTTGATCTTTACAGCGGTTGTATAGTATTCTTGACATGATCTTATACGTGCAGTCCAAAAGGGAAATTCCTCTATAGTTGTCTGGATTTGATTTTTCTCCTTTCTTATGTAATGGATGTATTATAGCAGTAGTCCAATTTTCTGGTAATTTCTCTTCATTCCAGATTTTTACTATGCATTTGTGTAATGCTATCTTTACTGGTTCTGCTGCATATTTCCAAAGTTCAGCAAACGTTTGATCTTCTCCACTTGCTTTGTAGTTTTTGAGTTCTTTCAAAGCTCTGTAGACCTCATTAATTGTAGGTGGATTTATATTTTCTGCTGGTGTTTTAATTGGGGTTTCTGTGTTTATCTGAAGAAGTTCTGGGGGATCTTCACAATTTAGTAACTTGTTAAATGTTTCTGCTAGAATTTCTGTATTTTTACTATTGCTATGGGCTAGGCTATTATCTTTATCTTTTAACATTAATGTTGGAGGATCATATCTTTGTAATTGTCTGCCAAATATTTTGTAATAGTCTCTTGAGTTTGTTTTTTCACTATTTGTTTCTATCATTAGAAGTATATCTTTTTGGTACTGACGTTTAACTCTCCTTATTATTTTTTGTGTTGTCTTCCTTTGTTTTGTGAGTTCCAAATATGATTTGTCTGTTTTTTCATTTTGATGCCTTAACCAGGCTTGGTGTCGATCCAACACTGCTTCATCACATTCATCGTTCCACCACTGGTGTTTTTTCCTTGGATTTATAGGGGCAACTTGTTCAGCTATTTGTTTCAATTTGGGAATTATTTCTTCCAGATCATCTGTTATTTTTATATCCCTGGTTTGTGCTTCATAATCCTCATTTTGTAGTTTATGAGGGTCATAGGTTCTCTTCTTCTTCTGGTGGGATTTTTTCTTTGCTAATGGGGTTAATTTAATTTTAATTTTTATCATGTAATGATCTGATCCGGTATCTGTCCCTCTCAGTACTTTCACATTGTAAATTTCCTTGTGGTAATTCTTATCCATGCAGACATGGTCCAGTTGCCATTCTCCTTTTTTCCAGTCTGGATGTTTCCAAGTTTTAAGTTTACTTGGTCTTCTCTTAAAATACGTCGACTTTGAGATCATGTCATGGTTTCTGCAAAATTCCACTAGTCTTATGCCATTTTTGTTTGTTCTTCTTTGTGCTGTCCATTTCCCTATTATGTCTCTCTCTCTCTATATATATATATATATATATATATATATATATATATATATATATATATATATATATATATAGGGTGTTACAAAAAGGTACGGCCTAACTTTCAGGAAACATTCCTCACACACAAATAAAGAAAAGATGTTATGTGGACATGTGTCCGGAAACGCATAATTTCCATGTTAGAGCTCATTTTAGTTTCGTCAGTATGTACTGTACTTCCTCGATTCACCGCCAGTTGGCCCAATTGAAGGAAGGTAATGTTGACTTCGGTGCTTGTGTTGACATGCGACTCATTGCTCTACAGTACTAGCATCAAGCACATCAGTACGTAGCATCAACATGTTTACAAATGCGGAGTTGGCAGATGCCCATTTGATGTATGGATTAGCACGGGGCAATAGCCGTGGCGCGGTACGTTTGTATCGAGACGGATTTCCAGAACGAAGGTGTCTCGACAGGAAGACGTTCGAAGCAATTGATCGGCGTCTTAGGGAGCACGGAACATTCCAGCCTATGACTCGCGACTGGGGAAGACCTAGAACGACGAGGACACCTAAGTTGCTGCTGTACAAGATAACGTTGACCACGTCACTGTATGGAGAGTGCTACGGGAGAACCAGTTGTTTCCGTACCATGTACAGCGTGTGCAGGCACTATCAGCAGCTGATTGGCCTCCACGGGTACACTTCTGCGAATGGTTCATCCAACAATGTGTCAATCCTCATTTCAGTGCAAATGTTCTCTTTACGGATGAGGCTTCATTCCAACGTGATCAAATTGTAAATTTTCACAATCAACATGTGTGGGCTGACGAGAATCCGCACGCAATTGTGCAATCACGCCATCAACACAGATTTTCTGTGAACGTTTGGGCAGGCATTGTTGGTAATGTCTTGACTGGGCCCCATGTTCTTCCACCTACGCTCAATGAAGCACGTTATCATCATTTCATACGGGATACTCTACCTGTGCTGCTAGAACATGTGCCTTTACAAGTACGGCACAACATGTGGTTCATGCACGATGGAGCTCCTGCACATTTCAGTCGAAGTGTTCGTACGCTTCTCAACAACAGATTCGGTGACCGATGGATTGGTAGAGGCGGACCAATTCCGTGGCCTCCACGCTCTCCTGACCTCAACCCTCTTGACTTTCATTTATGGGGGCATTTGAAAGCTCTTGTCTGCGCAACCCCGGTACCAAATGTAGAGACTCTTCGTGCTCGTATTGTGGACGGCTGTGATACAATACGCCATTCTCCAGGGCTGCATGAGCGCATCAGGGATTCCATGCGACGGAGGGTGGATGCATGTATCCTCGCTAACGGAGGACATTTTGAACATTTCCTGTAACAAAGTGTTTGAAGTCACGCTGGTACGTTCTGTTGCTGTGTGTTTCCATTCCATGATTAATGTGATTTGAAGAGAAGTAATAAAATTAGCTCTAACATGGAAAGTAAGCGTTTCCGGACACATGTCCACGTAACATATTTTCTTTCTTTGTGTGTGAGGAATGTTTCCTGAAAGTTTGGCCGTACCTTTTTGTAACACCCTATATATATATATATATATATATATATATATATATATATATATATATTTCATGTTGTTGTTGTGGTCTTCAGACTGGTTTGATGCAGCTCTCCATGCTACTCTACCCTGTGCAAGCTTCTTCATCTCCCAGTACTTACTGCAACCTACATCCTTCTGAATCTGCTTAGTGTATTCATCTCTTGGTCTCCCTCTACGATTTTTACCCTCCACGCTGCCCTCAAATGCTAAATTTGTGATCCTTTGATACCTGAGAACATGTCCTACCAATCGGTGCCTTCTTCTTGTGCCACAAACTCCTCCCCAATTCTATTCCATACCTCTTCATTAGTTATGTGATCTACCCATCTAATCTTCAGCATTCTACTGTAGCACCACATTTCGAAAGCTTCTATTCTCTTCTTGTCCAAACTAGTTATCGTCCATGTTTCACTTCCATACATGGCTACACTCCATGCAAATACTTTCAGAAACGACTTCCTGACACTTAAATATATACTCGATGTTAACAAATTTCTCCTCTTTAGAAGCGCTTTCCTTGCCATTGCCAGTCTACATTTTATATGCTCTCTACTTCGACCATCATCAGTTATTTTGCTCCCCAAATAGCAAAACTCCTTTACTACTTTAAGTGTCTCATTTCCTAATCTAATTCCCTGAGCATCACCCGACTTAATTCGACTACATTCCATTATCCTCGTTGTGCCATATTTTTGATATATGTTTTTTCATAATTTGCAGTGTGACCAAATGAAAAGGAGGTCACAGTTATATGTAAAGACATTTTAATAACAATATTATTACAGTTCATGTGCGACATTACATCTATACATAACTGACATTGTCATTGATATACCGAATCGAGGGAGTAGGAAGGAATTGGATGGCTTCAGTATAAAAATCCGTGTGTTGCTGATCAATCCACTTTTCCACGGTGTCCTGCATTTTCTTGTCAGAGGTGAATCTCTGACCTATGAGAGGTTGTTTTAAGGGTCCGAAGATATGCGAATCAAATGAGCAGATATCGGGGCTGTAAGGAGAATGTTGCAGGATCTCCCATCGAAATATCTGAAGGAGGTCGACGGTCTTCTCGGCCGTATGTTGCCTAGTGCTGTCCTGGAAAAGCACTATTCGAGATATTGCCCCTGTCTTTGTTCTTGATGTTGTAGTGCTGCTCAGCTGTAACTGTTGCGCCCCGGGATAGTCTCTTCATGAGTAGAGGTCCGTCGTTGTCAAGAAAGAAACTGAGGCTCAGGGGAAGAGTGGGCCTTTTTTGGACGATTGGAGCCGGGATTTCTTCACTCCGTACCCATCCGTTTGCAGGCAGTCTTGAAGTGGTGAAACCACCTTTCATCACACGCCAAAATTTGAGAAATGGAATCCGTTATTTGTTCCGCGTGTCTCAACAGATTGGCCAGGCAAAGACACATTCACGCTATCTTCTAGTTCTCTGAAAGATACTTGGCCACCCACTGTGATGCATAGTTCCTTTGACTAACGACAGTTCAACAGCAGTGGCACGGCTGACGATCCGACGGTCCCTCCGTCTTAGCTCCTGCGCCTGACCGTGGCGTGGCATGACGTCAGTGTTTATACGTCCGGCCCCGTGACGCTGACACCACAGAGATATTGTGCAACGTACGAGATCGTGTTCTCCATAAACCTCATATGATAAATTTGCAAAGTGCACTCCACTTATGTGCGAAGAAATTGGATGAGCGCTCTTTGTACTGATCATGCAACAAACTGCGAAACAACTCTCCTGGAATAAGTACCCTGCGAAGCCGTTGACGCCACTTGCGCAGCTTGGAATACCACCAGCCACCTCTCGGGAAACACATTCGCCCTTTGGAGTTACATACAACGCCGCCCAAGCGAAGACCTCCTTTTCACTTGGACATACCTTATAGTAAGACGGCATCGTCAGTTGCCAGTTTCAATAATGACTGTGTGGACGATGTGGCCTATTTTTGATCTGTGTGACGATGGTGTGCTGATTATATGTTTTGACGATGCCTTTGTGGCCTTATCACTTTAGGACATTGTGTAGAAAAGATCTGAGGACGGTCATACGGACTGAAACCGGTCATCGTCAAAAGAATTGATATTGTGATCAGAGACTGGAATAAAAATATTTGACTTTATAGGAATCTTGAGTCGTTTGTTTATCTGTTGAAATGGAAGGTACCTGGTCAGCAAATCATGAAATCTAAGCAATCTGTTGCACTTAAAAGATCCGTCTAAAAAGTAAAAGTGTAAATCCTGTTATGAAACACCGAAAAGAAGAAACACACGAACCACTGGTGACATACCTTCTTCTGGCATCTTACATAACATGGTATATGTTCTTACTTCCTTGTCAAATCCAGTCCTCCAATATTTCAAACGACTTTACACGCCACTGAGAAGCACTTTATATTAGAAAGTTTCGAATGAAGACATACAAACTCCTGAGAAGAAAAATACTGCACACACATTAACTATTTGGTAACGGACAAAGAAGAGAGAAGGAAGATAAAAAATGAATTTCTGATGAGTGCAACATATAGAGTGCATATCAGTAGCATAGCAACGTAAGGTGTGCCCCTTGTTCCAGTCCTAGTACCGCCAAAGAGTTCCCTCACTAGATCGAGATAATCTCAGCCTGGCGAGGAAAATTGAAGAGATGCCTGAAGCAGTTATAGACGTAGCTGCTCACCTGTGAAAAATCTGTCAACGTCCGAGAGGTAGTGTTCTCCGTAGGAGGCTTGGCCTAGTTGTTTCATAGTCTTTTGGTTCTACCTGTGTACATTCGTTTATTTTTAGAAGCTGCTTTAATACAGCATTCTTTCTTCTATCGCAACATTTTATATTCAAGCCATTCCTTCTTTTTGCTACGTATTATGCAGGGTCATTTTATATTCAAGCCATTCCTTCTTTTTGCTAGATATTATGCAGGGTAGTATAAATAATTGTGTCCACGGACGGACCCACATACAAAATAGCGACTACTGTCAGAATTAAGGAAACATCTCGGCAATCGTTCGGAGTTGTAAAAGAAAAGCACGCGAAATACGAACCTTGGTCACGAACACACGTGTCCTCATGTGGTATTTTTCTCGCGGCAGTCCCTGATCGTTATTTCCTTCTGACGCGTTCGTACCGTCCCTTATACGGAAAGGGCCCATTATATGCGAGTCGCCCTTAAATTCACACGCCTCTTGGTCAGTCCCATGACTTTCACTCGCTGCTCCCCCTCCAGCGTGTCGCCATCATCTCTGCGCCGAGTATATCTGGGTTACGGGGAGACGGAAGGCAGCCCTTGTATGACGGCGGCGTGTCCGGCGTCCCGCTTTCAAATCTGGCCCGCGGGCTAACAAGTCCAGTAATCACACCTCTCTTCCCATAATTTGTATACTTTCGCCCTTGTCCACTTGCGCTCGTAATGCGAATGTAACTTAATTCGTAGTTTACATTTCTGAAGCGGAGTACAAGGTACACTTTTGTCGTTGACGAAGTGCACTTACAGGATCTCGGCGTCTTTGTGACTCCCATTTGGACATCGATAACGTCAATAAATGACACTGTCACCAGCTTGTTCCTGAAACAACAGTAGTTTATCAAAAGGCACCAGCGGCCGGAGTGGCCGAGCGGGTCTACGAGCTTCAGTCTGGAACCACGCGACCGCTACGGTCGCAGGTTCGAAACCTGCCTCGGGCATGCATGTGTGTGATGTCCTTAGGTTAGTTAGGTTTAAGTAGTTCTGAGTTCTATGGGGACTGATGACCTGAGCTGTTAAGTCCCATAGTGCTCGGAGCCATTTGAACCAAAAGGCACCAGGACAAACGGCACATCTTTAACATACATCAGTCACAAAGTTGAAAACACTGCGGATCCTGAAATTCCCCTACCCTCTTCCTCCCCCCCCCCAGCCCCCTCCCCCCCCCCGGTCTCTGTATTGTACAGTACCGTGTGTACCACTACCTAGTTCTTCTCTGAGATGAGTACATCCTTGACAATGTAAATGTGTGAACTCAACGGAATCGAACTGTAAGAAATAAATGAGCTCTGCCTCTCGCTATGTTCCCTACCATCTGGTTAAATGTACCTTCTGCTCCAAGAACTGTGGAGGCATCGGATCTCTTATCTTGCTGCGGGGGATTCGGTTGCTGATTAGTGAGGGGAACAGGGGGAGACTACAGACTACAGACCACTAACGGACAGATAACTGTAATTAGGCTAATATATTCACAATGAAACCAAGAAATAGAAGGCCGTCTCGTTACATAAAGGGAAAATATGCCAGCCCACAGCAATGGACTATGCGGCGATCCGCAGACTTGATGTCAAAAAAAATGTTCAAATGTGTGTGAAATCATACGGGACTTAACTGCTAAGGTCATCAGGCCCTAAGCCTACACATTACTTAACCTAAATTATCCTGAGGACAGACACACACACCCATGCCCGAGGCAGGACTCGAACCTCCGCCGGGACCAGCCGCACAGTCCATGACTGCAGCGCCTTAGACCGCTCGGCTAATCAAGACCTGATGTCGGTTGAGGGAAATGTACTTGAAGAGACACAGAAAGACCTTAGACTGCTGTCAGGTCTTTGAAGTACACATTCCACAAAAAATTCATGGAATCCAAATATTGATGGCTTCAATTATGCGTGCGTCCATGTATCTGACTGTCTATACATTGAGTGCGTAGGGGCCTGAAGATGGCGTTATTGAGGTGCCGAAACTATTGGTCTGAATAAAATAACTTCTGGAAACATATGTATGTTTGGTGAACTTTCTTTCGTAAATATATAACGTCAGCTCTCCCGTATCCTCGATGGACCAACAGAGATAACTGTCCATGGTTGGTTCCAAGGTGGTGGAAACCAAAACAAACATCGCGAAAAAGGCGGTAACTATCGCACCAATGCTAGTCACACACTAACAGGTCCACCGGTGCGGTGTCGCTTTACATGGAGTAGTGGCCGTGTTCGCGGGCACTTCTGATTTGGTTGACAGCATGCTGTGATCTAGGAAATTAATAATTAACTTCGATTACATTTGTACAAAGGTACATCTGCAGATTGGAGGTGAAGTCTCGCAATCGGTCATGGAATAAATAAGTTATAAAACTATCTTTTGCAGCCTGAAGGTATTTTAGTTATTGTTAATTTCTAATGCAATGTCCGCCCCGAGAGCTGAGTGATCAGCGTGACGGACTGCCGTCCTAAGGGGCCCGGGTTCGATTCCCGGCTGGGTCGGGGATTTTCTCCGCTCAGGGACTGTGTGTTGTGTTGTCTTCATCATCATTTCATCCCCATCCGGCGCGCAGGTCGCCCAATGTGGCGTCGAATGTAATAAGGCCTGCTCCAAGGCGGCCGGACCTGCCCCGTAAGGGGCCTCCCGGCCATTGACATCAGACGCTCATTTCCATTTCTAATGCATTTTCTATTGAAACGTAATGAACATTCAATCACCTCGGTATAAAGACGTTGGCAATTCTCCTTACAAGACTTGAACTGTAACATGCACAAGTGACGTGTGATGCTATGGTCATTTGTCTTTGTAAAAGGAGCCTGCAAGTATTAAAACACTTTCACAAGCTGCGACATTGTCGCTAATTGAACGGTGACCCGAATATACAATAAATTTCCTTTACTCACGCCTATGGCCACAATCCTCTTTTTTTTTTTTTTTTGTCATCAGACTACCGGTTTCGGCCTATAATGATCATCTTCAGATCTCTTTTATCACTATGGTTCCGGTATATTAGGACATGTTTTTATAAAACAGATCTGAAGATGGTCATTATAGACAGAAACTGGTAGTCTGATGACAAAAAATTTGTGGCCATAGGCGTGAAGTAAAGGAAATTTATTGTTGTTGTTGTTGTTGTGGTCTTCAATCCTGAGACTGGTTTGATGCAGCTCTGCAAGCTACTCTATCCTGTTCTAGCTTCTTCGTCTCCCAGTACTTACTGCAACCTACATCCTCCTGAATCTGCTTCGTGTATTCATCTCTTGGTCTCCCTCTACGATTTTTACCCTCCACGCTGCCCTCCAATTCTAAATTGGTGATCCCTTGATGCCTCAGAATACGTCCTACCAAGCGATCCCTTCTTCCAGTCAAGTTGTGCCACAAATTTCTCTTCTCCCCAATTCTGTTCAATACCTCCTCATTAGTTATGTGATCTATCCATCTAATCTTCTGCATTCTTCCGTAGCACCACATTTCGAAAGCTTCTATTCTCTTCTTGTCTAAACTATTTATCGTCCACGTTTCACTTCCATACATGGCTACACTCCATACAAATACTTTCAGAAACGACTTCCTGACACTTAAATATAAACTCGATGTTAACAAATTTGTCTTCTTCAGAAACGCTTTCCTTGCCATTGCCAGTCTAAATTTTGCATCCTCTCTACTTCGACCACCATCGGCTAATTTGCCCCCCAAATAGCAAAACTCCTTTACTACTTTAAGTGTCTCATTTCCTAATCTAATTCCCTCAGCATGTAAGAACTAATGAGGAGGTATTGAATAGGATTCGGGAGAAGAGGAGTTGTGGCATAACTTGGCTAGAAGAAGGGATCGGTTGGTAGGACATGTTCTGAGGCATCAAGGGATCACCAATTTAGTATTGGAGGGCAGTGTGGAGGGTAAAAATCGTAGAGGGAGACCAAGAGATGAATACGCTAAACATATTCAGAAGGATGTAGGCTGCAGTACGTATTGGGAGATGAAGAAGATTGCACAGGATAGAGTAGCATGGAGAGCTGCATCAAACCAGTCTCAGGACTGAAGACCACAACAACCCTCAGCATCACCCGACTTAATTCGACTACATTCCATTATCCTCGTTTTGCTTTTGTTGATGTTCATCTTATATCCTCCTTTCAAGACCTTCCAAGTCCTTTGCTGTCTCTGACAGAATTACAATGTCATCGGCGAACCTCAAAGTTTGTATTTCTTTTCCATGGATTTTAATACCTACTCCGAATTTTTCTTTTGTTTCCTTCACTGCTTGCTCAATATACAGATTGAATAACATCGGGGAGAGGCTATAAGCCTGTCTCACTTTCTTCCCAACCACTGCTTCCCTTTCATGACCCTCGACTCTTATAACTGCCATCTGGTTTCCGTACAAATTGTAAATAGCCTTTCGGTCCCTGTATTTTACCCCTGCCAGCTTTCTTTCAGTGCTCTGTCAAACTCTTCGCGCAGGAAATTTATTAAAACACTGTTTTCGTCGTAAAATGGTGAGAGAAAGACACGATGACACTGCTGTAAGTGTTCCGTAACCGGTTCTGCACACGACCTTTAAAAGAGAGCCGTCAGGGGATGGACCACACAACTGCGACAGTCGCAGGATGACTGGCGAAGTGCGCTGACAGAGCTCCGCGGTGTGCCATCTGGGACGGCGTTGCGGAGGCGGACTTCACGACAGCGGACGGTCGTGACTTTCGGCGGTGACTCGCCGGCTTTCTCCCGCGATCGTTTTTCACCGGCCCGCGCAGCGTCTCGGCTGGGTTGCCGCGGCCGCTCGTACAGCTGCAGCGGCAGTCGGAGGCGCAGAATCTGTCGCAACGCAACGGGGGCGCCAGCGCCGGCGCCGCCGTCTCGGCTCGGTGTGGTCTGCAGGGCAGTGAGTGGACGTCGTGCCGCAACAGGTGCCGACTCGCCGTGTTAGCGCGACAGCGTTAACAGAATGCGCGGCCGAGCTGGCTGCCTTGGCAGACGCACTTCGCGTCCTGTGCCACCGCGGAACAGATTTCACAACGCACTGCCAAGGGCAGCACTTGGCTGCTCCTACACCACTGCACATTTACGTAATGGCCTGTGTCTGTGGATAAAATTCGTTGCGTTTCTAAAAAACTGCCACATCAACCTCGTTCTCGACCGAAATAATTTTCATTTATGATGCTACAGAGTACACACAGTTACCTATTTCATTGTCTTTAATAAAATCAGATAAACGAAAAGTAACGATTACACCAGTCGTCAAGTCGTTCTTAACTTTGGTTTCCATGATTTTTCCAAACCATTATACTTTGCTCAAAAGAGTTGCGGGAGCATGACTTCGAGCGTCTGCTATAATCCATTAACAATTATTGCGGACTGACTATTGATACGTGTTACAAACCGAACACAATGGAAAGGACCAGGCCCCTTTGCTTTTTTCTTTTATCACTCGTTTATTACATCAGAGAAATGCACATTTTAAGACAAAATTTAACTACATGAAATATTGCTCCCAGTAAAGGTTAACATAAGCAGTGACAAAACTTAGTTGTCTTAAGGGTTTCTGCTGGCAACAAATTTTAAGGAGGTAATGTAAGGTTTATATCAGTTTAGCTAAAACACGTAGCTAGTGATTGAATCACGACACAGACACTTTAACAATTTCGGCAACAAATAAATAGCGTGAATTTGTACTCACAGTAACCAACTAATCAACAGCCTTGCCATTGAATAAGTAGTAGGCCATTTGGAACGAATTAGCAACACCCAGCAACTAGGGGAGTTAATACCAACAGTCTTTAAATGTCTTGCTCCCCATTAAATAAACAAACTTACAGTAATTAAATGAATAACAAATCAAACACACTACGCTCCACTCATACTCTTCCGTGGAAGCCAAACCAAAATGAAGATTCCATTAACTGACTCGCACTGAACTCACACGAAAGCTCATCTCTGTGTTCCCAGACACACATGGGGCAAACGTATACAAGACAAGATTTTGAAGGGAGCACATCAGTAAAATCGGTAGTGGAGCTAACTCGTGCCTCTGAAAATTAAGCTACTAGATCGGGGCACAAGGTGGTATACAATGAGGTTGCCTTAGTACTATACTGCGCTCAAAATATTAATTTAAATGGCCAATTCAAAATTAAGTACCCATAAACCAGCATTAATTAACGAGGAGCGACACCAGGTCGCTCGAAGGGATGACAACAATTAACTGAAAAGACGAATGCCGGAGGCGCCAGTATCATCAAACACCTTCTCCGAGTTTTAACCAGGAGTCACTTCCTTCTATATAAGTAAACACTTAACCAAGCACAAGGAAGGAACCCCAAAGAAAAAATTCAAACAAAACACCCAGAAGATTATAAAGGACAGGGAACCACAACTATTTACATTTAAAAGAATTAGCTCTCCCCAAAGGCAGTGTAAACGCGAAGGCCACACATAAGAGGCCACCAAAATTGGTTCCAAAGGTCTTATACATTTGCTCCGTTTCTTTAAACACAAGGCTGCTTTACTTCTGCTGGACGTCCGGTAGGATACAACAGGCAGCAACCCAAGAAAGGCGGTCGCAAGGCACGGCGAGCAAAATCAGGAGAGCAGACAGGCAGGCAGCCAACACATATCCTCCATCCTGAACCGGCAGACCGCTACAACCAACTCCACATATACGTGGTTGCTTCCCACCTCGTACCTCGCGGCGTCTCAGCAGGTAGCCCGAGCAAACGTCAACTGCCACTCGCCCCGCGAATGCGGAAAACAACAAAGCAAGCAAAGATAATAAACATCGAAGGATGGCTCAACTATGTTACCAAATTATACCCTTACCCTTATCAATTCAGTACACAACAAAACCGCGTTACGTCCTCATTCACTTACATCACAACAAATGTCCGACAGGTGTCAAAAACAAAGTGAAAACAATCATTCATTTCGTCATTCTGAGTGCTTTTCATTGGACTCTGAGAACAGTAATGCATATGACCTCCACGAACGTGTCATGCTCCTTACAATCTGTGGAGGTGACTCTGTGGTATGTGTGGAATTCGTTAGATCGGAACTCACCGCTGGTCATTCCTTTACTTCGAAGTCCAGGCTTTGAAAAACATCCTTAGTGACGCCCGAAACATGGCCCCCTGCATTATCTACATCTACACCCACATAAATACTCCGCAAATCACTGTGCAGTGAATTGCGGAGGGTACCTTGTACCACTACTAGTCACTTCCTCCCCTTTCCCACACGCAGGTAGAGCATGAGAAGAAATACAGAGCCACCGCCGCATGCAGCAGCCACCACTTGGTCCAAATGGCTCAAATGGCTCTGAGCACTATGGAACTTCTGAGGTCGTCAGTCCCCTAGAACTTAGAACTACCTAAGCCTAACTAACCTAAGGACATCACACACACATCCATGCCCGAGGCAGGATTGGAACCTGCGACCCTAGCAGTCGCGCGGTTCCGGACTGAAGCGTCTAGAACCGCTCGGCCACCGCGGCCGCCCCACGACTTGGCCCAGCACGATCTGTTCGATGTACTGCCCGACGGTGAGGTGACTATGGACAACGAAAAGAGCCGTAGGGCTGTCAACATGAACGTCTCTCCACACCATCACAGAACCTTAGCCGAATTTATCGATTTCCTCGACAACATTTGGCAGGTACCGCTCACCACGGCGTCTCTACACACGAAAACGCCCATAACCTTGCCTCAGTGGAAATCTGGAGTAGTCCGTGAATAACACGTGTCGCCAGTGACGGAGTTGTCAGTTGACATGACAACGGAAGAACTTTTCAGGCGAGCTGCCAGATGTTGTCGTCTCGAACAGGTCGTTTGGGTCAATGTGATCCGTGAAAGCGGCCCCATTTGCCCTATCTGAGATCATCTTGCTGTGCTCTGGAGGCAGCTGTACGACGACTCGATGAAGAAATTGTCAGATATCTTTCTTCCCATAGTTGCAATGTGTCAACGACCTTGTCCATCAAAAAAAATGGTTCAAATGGCTCTGAGCACTATGGGACTTAACATCTATGGTCATCAGTCCCCTAGAACTTAGAACTACTTAAACCTAAATAACCTAAGGACATCACACAACACCCAGCCATCACGAGGCAGAGAAAATCCCTGACCCCGCCGGGAATCGAACCCGGGAACCCGGGCGTGGGAAGCGAGAACGCTACCGCACGACCACGAGATGCGGGCACCTTGTCCATCTCGCCTTGTGTAGTAACCTGTCTGCCTGCAGGGTTTCCATTATATATGGAGGACAGATGGAGAGACATTGCAGCAACACGACGGAAAGTCCATCCTTCTTTGATCAAACAGACTCTCCTTGCAACTTGCTCTGCATTAAGATGCTGCATTGCGTGTAATTGGTTGAATGCAACGTCCGCAAATGACGACTGCCGTCTGTGTACCTCAACAGAGAACACTGGGGCGCCGGTACTGATTTCCTTTTGAAGGGTCATGTGATACTGTGATGCGTATCATAGCCGATAGATGATGTATGACTTCAGTTGTTGCATACATTCAAAGCGAAGATCTCAAGCAGACCTAAAAAAAAGGTCCTATTCATTTTTCTCTCTAGAACTAATGGTTTGGGCGAAGAGAGCGCGCCGGCCTGTGTGATCGAGCGGTTCTAAGCGCTACAGTCTGGAACCGCGCGACTGCTACGGTCGCAGGTTCGAATCCTGCCTCTCGCATGGATGTGTGTGATGTCCTTAGGTTAGTTAGGTTTAAGTAGTTCTAAGTTCTAGGAGACTGATGACCTCAGCAGTTAAGTCCCATAGTGCTCAGAGCCATTTGAACCATTTTTGAAGAGAGCGTGAGAATGTTGAAAAACGCACTCCACGCGCACGAGCTGTAGCTTACGTAGTTTTTGAATGCCAATTTGAGGTAGCATATTGAGGTTGCAAGTTGAGACGAACAGTCTGATGGACCCTTGTGGTCTGTCAAGTCGGGAAACTACCTCAAATTGGTCTACAAAAACTACGCAAGCTACAGCGCATGCGCGTCGAGCGAGTTTTTCAACGTTCTCGCGCTCCCTTCGCACAAACCATTAGTTCTAGAGAGAAAAATGAACAGGACCTTTTTTGTAGGAAATTTAATATAGTTTCATTGTGTAATGCGACACGTTTTCGCTGGAGGGTGCGGTTTTCGAGTTATTCAAGAAGAACGTACAAAAGTGACATTAAATGTGTTCTATCTCGGAAACCATTCGGAATAGACGACACGTCCATTAGAAGTATTTGTTCAGAATCACTAATACTATCACCCCTCAAAGCATGTACCTTTCCTCCTGACTCACCCTATATACAGGGTGAGTCATGAGCAAATTCCCCTAGAATACTTCCCGCACTTGAATAGAAGACTGAGTAGACGATAAATCGCATTGGAGCCAGAGTCCGTGCTACAGTCGTTCAAAAACATGTTTGCTACGTAGATGTGTAATAGTGCAGTCATGGTGTGGGAACTTACGTCGGATAAGGTGATGTCATTTGACGTCTGTCCTACCTCTCTGACCTTGTTCGAGCCTCATTTACATATCTGTGAGTGTTAGAGCAACCTGGCTCAGTACACGTTTGCAGCATTCACCGACATGATTCTTCTGTATGACAAAGTCACGGTATTGGACGAGCTGCTGGTCTCCTTTACAAAGAACATTATCCACAACGTCCGGTTCCTTTTCGCTACAATTGCGCAACGACTTCGAGGAAGAGTACCTCCGTCGTTACCAGGCGTAACTCCATTTATCCAAGGAGACATCTCACACCCGAACTGGAAGAGAACACAGTTTCTGTGAAAACTGATTGTCCATTTTGTTTCTTTCTTTAATAATGAGGTGAATTGCAAAAAGGTGATGTACTGGATCAAAACTAATAAATTACTTGTAAAAGTGGTCGCGTTATCAACGTGTTTTCAAATGATTGTAGGTTCCATTTCAGAATATTATACACTCATTCCCTCTACAAGTTCTAGAAGTTTGTAAGGGAAATTTTAGAACACCCGTACACATCCAGATATTCGCTCGCAAGCTTTAGCTTCAGAGTCTTCTTATGGAACTGCTACGCAATAATTTTATCGCGTCACAACTTTGACCCTGAGCCGGATCGCTCTGCTGCCGCAGGCAAAATCGCTGCTCGTAATTGCCCTGGCAGTGGGGATCATCAATACTCATTAATCACGCACGAACACCTTTAATTATGAACGACGTGCACAGTCGTACGTGCGCACATTAATATTTGTTAGCCGTAAATATCCAGCGTTTCGCTTTTGTCGAAACACCGCTTAATTGGTAACGACTGGAGAAATGCTCGTTTGCCATTATCCATGACTGTCTATTTCTTTTCGATACTTCGTCCATAATAGATAGTTTACAAAAGCCTGCGTCTGTGTAGATAACTGATCTGCTAATTTTTATTTTAAGCACAACTGTGGATTTACTTGTCATGCCAACATCATCAAGTGGATTAACATGTTTTACATCGGGTAACATACTTGTGACACGGACATACGTCTTCTGTTTGGCAGACAGCTATGAGGCAAGACGTTCTTGTATCTTGGACAGATAACTGGATGAGTACACTTGTTTAACGCTGCCATAGCGCTTCACAAGAGTTTGTCACAACAGCTTTCAAATGCGTCACAAGTTAATTCCCCAATGGAGCAAGGTAACTGAAATGTACTGTGGTTCAAATAAACAATGAGCTACGTGCTTGGGAAGTAGTAGCGCTACGGCGTCATTTTTTTTAAAAAACATCATCCGCACAGTAACAGTTTTATTAAAATAAACCAGTACTATGTGGGCAGGACTCAAGCCCTTAGCCAGTTCACGTTCTACAGGACGCGGCCAAACAACGCAATCACTTGTACTTCGAAGATATATAAATGGAATACGTTTAACAAATGCACAATAACCAGATCTTCAAAATTCCACAAGGTAGCAGTTACAATGCCCGTGCTCAGAAACATTTTGAAAATAAGAATTTGAAGCCATTTTGACTATTTTTCGACAGTGATTGTCTCAAGGAATATGTAAAGGTTTTTTTTTGTTTTTTGTTTTTCTTTAAATTAACGCTACCAGTCACAAACTTTGTCAACTATTGTATTACTTATTTAGCGATATGTTTCGCGGGAATACCTCATCTTCATGCTAAAGGTCATTACAAAAACAACTTTAGAATAAGGTCATACTGATGTTACATAGTCTTTTCTTAAATGCTGTGGTCATCTTTGTTCTTCTGGCGTGGCAGTCCCGTTGTGATGCGCTGAGGTGTTTCCATTTTGCGTGGCTGTCTTGGTCACTGTTCACAAATGGTTCAAATGGCTCTGAGCACTATGAGACTTAACTGCTGAGGTCATCAGTCGCCTAGAACTTAGAACTAATTAAACCTAACTAACCTAAGGACATCACACACATCCATGCCCGAGGCAGGATTCGAACCTGCGACCGTAGCGGTCGCTCGGCTCCAGACTGTAGCGCCTAGAACCGCGCGGCCACTGCGGCCGGCCCACTGTTTTCAAATTGTCACTAACATAGCAGCAACTTGGAAACACGATCACAAACAGTTCTGTAGTGCAGTGGACAAGCCAGAAGAACAAAGATGACCACAGCATTCACGAAACGGCTATGTAACATCAGCGTGACCTTACTGTAAAGTTGTTTTTGTAATGTCATTTAGCCTGCAAAAATGGTTCAAATGGCTCTGAGCACTATGGGACTTAACATCTATGGTCATCAGTCCCCTAGAACTTAGAACTACTTAAACCTAACTAACCTAAGGACAGCACACAACACCCAGTCATCACGAGGCAGAGAAAATCCCTGACCCCGCCGGGAATCGAACCCGGGAACCCGAGCGTGGGAAGCGAGAACGCTACCGCACGACCACGAGCTGCGGACTTTAGCCTGCAGATGAGGTATTCCCTCGAAACATATCGCTAAATAAATAAGTAATACAATAGTTGACAAAGTTTGTGATTGGTAGCGGTAATTTAAAAAGAACCTTTACATATTTTGAAAATAACCTTTGATGATACTAATAAAGACTTTAAACCCCTCAAATAAGAATAAGTCAAAACAACAGTGCTTGTAGCTAACGCCAGTAGCTATTAACTCTTGAATAATAAACCAACAACACCATGTTCTGGTGAACCTAGTACAATCGTGATGCAGCTAGATTGAAACAGTGCTGGTGACGGAGTCCTGCTACCACTGAAGCGTAAGAGTGGGTGAGAGGAAGGTGCTGGTTGTTTTACTGGACAAATTCGACTTCGTTATTTATTAATAGAAACCAAAGTTGAACTTCACACATCGCTGCAAGAGTGAATTCGGACTGGTTGCTCACAACAGTTAGATCTCGAAGTTAATTTATTATGTTTGGCTGTAATGCAACTAATCTTTAATCTGGCTGTAATATCTCACGCAATTATACTAAAACAACAAATAAGAAACTCGGGCATGCACTTATTACCAAAGCACAATGATAAAGCGAAGGTGGTTACTGAATGGTGATGACCAATACTAAAATTTTAAGACGAATGTTTCAGCAAACTCGTTAAAGTGAATATTCAATGTTTACGTCCCAATAAAGCATGATAGTTTTTGTAGCATTTAAACACGCGATTACAGAACTAAGGACGCGGCATCACACACTTAACACTAATCGTAACAGAAAAGAAGCGACGAGATAGAACGGTGACTTGTCATAAAAGACCCTCTGACTTACGCGAGAAACCAATGAACCGAGATACACTTTTAAACGGTAGGCAGCACCAACGGAACTCCATGAATAATACGAACATGACATACACTGAATCCTCAAAGAAACAGGTATAGGCATGCGTATTCAAATAAAGGGATATTTAAACAGACAAGGTAAGTGTCTGGCGCATCAGATCTCCGACATCAGCGCGGCTGGAAAAAAAATTCTGCAAGAACGGGAAGAAGGACGACTAAAGAGAATCGTTCAACGTGACAAAAAATGGTTCAAATGGCTCTAAGCACTATGGGACTTAACATCTGAGGTCATCAGTCCCCTAGACTTAGAAACTACTTAAACCCAACTAACCTAAGGACATCACACACAGCCATGCCCGAGGCAGGATTCGAACCTGCGACCGTAGCAGCAGCGCGGTTCCGGACTGAAGCGCCTAGAACCACTCGGCCACCGCGGCCGGCGCGGTTCCGGACTGAAGCGCCTAGAACCGCTCGGCTACACCGGCCGGCTCATTGTGACAAAAGTGCAACCCTTCCGCAAATTGCTGCAGCTTCCAGTGCTGTGCTACCAACAAGTGTGAGAGTGCGAACCATTCAACGAAACATCATCGATATGGGCTTTCGGAGCCGATGGCCCACTCATGTACCCTTACTGAATGCACGACACAAAGCCTTACGCCGCGTCAGGGCCCGTCAACATCGACATTGGACTCTTGATGACTGTAAACATGTTGCCTGCTCGGTCGAGTCTCGTTTCAAATTGTATCGAGCGGATGGACGTGCACGGGTATGGAGACAACCTCATGAATCCATGGACCCTGCATGTCAGCAGGGAACTGTTCAAGCTGGTGGAGACTCTGTAATGGTGTGGGACGTGTGCAGTTGGAGTGATGTGGGACTCCTGATATGTCTAGATACGACTCTGACATGTCACACGTAGGTAAGCGTCTTGTCTGATCGCCTGCGTCCATTCATGTCCACTGTGCATTCCGACGGACTTGGGCAATTCCAGTAGGACAGTGCGACACCCCACACGTCCAAAATTGCTACGAAGTGGCGCCAGGAACACTCTTCTGAGTCTAAACGGTTCCACTGGCCGTCAAAATCTCCACACATGAACATTATTGAGCATATCTCGGAGGCCTTGCAACGTGCTGTTCAGAAGAGATCTCCACCCTCTCGTACTTTTACGAACAGCCTTGCAGGATTCGTGGTGTCAGTGCCTTCCAGTTCTACTTCCGACATTAGTCGTGTCCACGCCACGTCGTGTTGCGGCGGTTCTGCGTGCTCGCGGGGGCTCTACACGATATAAGGCGCCGGCCGCGGTGGCCGAGCGGTTTTCGCGCTTAAGTCCGCAACCGAGCGACTGCCACGGTCGCAGGTTCGAATCCTGCCTCGGGCATGGATGTGTGTGTGATGTCCTTAGGTTAGTTAGGTTTAAGTAGTTCTAAGTTCTAGGAGACTGATGGCCTCAGATGTTAAGTCCCATAGTGCTCAGAGTCATTTGAACCTTTTTTAACGATATTAGGCAGGTGTACCAGTTTCTTGGATCTTCAGTGTAGAAGACAGCCGACACAGCTCCCTCCTTAAAAAAAAAAAAAACACTGTTACGCTGAATTAATTATTTCTTGGCGGTGGGATTTTTTCCCCGTCAGTGTATGACACGTGATCGAACGGAACGATAATCGTGCGGTGGGAGAAGGGCGCAGATGGACAACGGATAGTCGTACAGGATGTAGGAAGGCGCGTCGGCGGTAAAGTGTTTGGAAAACGCTCCCGTTTCCGCGCGAACAGCAGTGTCGCGGTGTTGTCGCACCTGCAACGAGCGCGCGAGTTATTTAGTGGGCCTCTCGCCGCTCGCCGGCCGCCTCCCACGCGGATGAATGCGGCCGGGCTGGCCGCAGGAATGCGAGGCCGGCAGTCGCTGAGCGCCGAGGTGGCGGCTGCGGCAGCGGGCAGTGGGCGAGAGCGCCGAGGGGACTCCGCCTTAAACCGCACCGCCTCTGGGAGACGCCGCTTCTGCTGGACGCCTGGCCTTCACCTCCAGTGGCGGCTCATCAGGGGAGGCAGAAGGCGCACTGCATCCTCAGTTTTCTGTGGTAGAGGTAGCGCTGGTAGTATTACTGGTAGTAGCAGAAGCAGCAATAACTGTTTATACCAGAAGTCTGGAAAGAAGTGATACCGTACCAATTACTACTAAAAACAATCCGATGCTGAAAAACTGTAACACCTTGATGAACAATACATATTTCCGTGTTTAGTTGGGAGAAAATATGAGGAAGAAGAGGAAATTAACCGTCTTAGCTCCCTTATTTTTCAGCCTCTGCGTTGGGTTGGGTTGTTTTGCGGGAGGAGACCAGACAGCGAGGTCATCGGTCTCATCGGATTAGGAAAGGAAGTAGGCCGTGTCCTTCTGAAGGAATCATCCCGGCATTTGCCTGCAGCGATTTTAAGGGATATCACGGAAAACCTAAATCAGGATGTGACTCCAGTGTGCTAGCCACTGCGCCACCTCGATCGGTTTTCAAAGAAATACAAACTTTGAGGTTCGCCGATGACATTGTAATTCTGTCAGAGACAGCAAAGGACTTGGAAGGTCTTGAAAGGAGGATATAAGATGAACATCAACAAAAGCAAAACGAGGATAATGGAATGTAGTCGAATTAAGTCGGGTGATGCTGAGGGTTGTTGTGGTCTTCAGTCCTGAGACTGGTTTGATGCAGCTCTCCATGCTACTCTATCCTGTGCAATCTTCTTCATCTCCCAATACGTACTGCAGCCTACATCCTTCTGAATATGTTTAGCGTATTCATCTCTTGGTCTCCCTCTACGATTTTTACCCTCCACACTGCCCTCCAATACTAAATTGGTGATCCCTTGATGCCTCAGAACATGTCCTACCAACCGATCCCTTCTTCTAGCCAAGTTATGCCACAACTCCTCTTCTCCCGAATCCTATTCAATACCTCCTCATTAGTTCTTACATGCTGAGGGAATTAGATTAGGAAATGAGACACTTAAAGTAGTAAAGGAGTTTTGCTATTTGGGGGGCAAATTAGCCGATGGTGGTCGAAGTAGAGAGGATGCAAAATTTAGACTGGCAATGGCAAGGAAAGCGTTTCTGAAGAAGACAAATTTGTTAACATCGAGTTTATATTTAAGTGTCAGGAAGTCGTTTCTGAAAGTATTTGTATGGAGTGTAGCCATGTATGGAAGTGAAACGTGGACGATAAATAGTTTAGACAAGAAGAGAATAGAAGCTTTCGAAATGTGGTGCTACGGAAGAATGCAGAAGATTAGATGGATAGATCACATAACTAATGAGGAGGTATTGAACAGAATTGGGGAGAAGAGAAATTTGTGGCACAACTTGACTGGAAGAAGGGATCGCTTGGTAGGACGTATTCTGAGGCATCAAGGGATCACCAATTTAGAATTGGAGGGCAGCGTGGAGGGTAAAAATCGTAGAGGGAGACCAAGAGATGAATACACGAAGCAGATTCAGGAGGATGTAGGTTGCAGTAAGTACTGGGAGACGAAGAAGCTAGAACAGGATAGAGTAGCTTGCAGAGCTGCATCAAACCAGTCTCAGGATTGAAGACCACAACAACAACAACAACAATAAATTTCCTTTACTTCACGCCTATGGCCACAAATTTTTTGTCATCAGACTACCAGTTTCTGTCTATAATGACCATCTTCAGATCTGTTTTATAAAAACATGTCCTAATATACCGGAACCATAGTGATAAAAGAGATCTAAGGGGCCCGGGTTCGATTCCCGGCTGGGTCGGGGATTTTCTCCGCTCAGGGACTGTGTGTTGTGTTGTCTTCATCATCATTTCATCCCCATCCGGCGCGCAGGTCGCCCAATGTGGCGTCGAATGTAATAAGGCCTGCTCCAAGGCGGCCGGACCTGCCCCGTAAGGGGCCTCCCGGCCATTGACATCAGACGCTCATTTCCATTTCTAATGCATTTTCTATTGAAACGTAATGAACATTCAATCACCTCGGTATAAAGACGTTGGCAATTCTCCTTACAAGACTTGAACTGTAACATGCACAAGTGACGTGTGATGCTATGGTCATTTGTCTTTGTAAAAGGAGCCTGCAAGTATTAAAACACTTTCACAAGCTGCGACATTGTCGCTAATTGAACGGTGACCCGAATATACAATAAATTTCCTTTACTCACGCCTATGGCCACAATCCTCTTTTTTTTTTTTTTTTTGTCATCAGACTACCGGTTTCGGCCTATAATGATCATCTTCAGATCTCTTTTATCACTATGGTTCCGGTATATTAGGACATGTTTTTATAAAACAGATCTGAAGATGGTCATTATAGACAGAAACTGGTAGTCTGATGACAAAAAATTTGTGGCCATAGGCGTGAAGTAAAGGAAATTTATTGTTGTTGTTGTTGTTGTGGTCTTCAATCCTGAGACTGGTTTGATGCAGCTCTGCAAGCTACTCTATCCTGTTCTAGCTTCTTCGTCTCCCAGTACTTACTGCAACCTACATCCTCCTGAATCTGCTTCGTGTATTCATCTCTTGGTCTCCCTCTACGATTTTTACCCTCCACGCTGCCCTCCAATTCTAAATTGGTGATCCCTTGATGCCTCAGAATACGTCCTACCAAGCGATCCCTTCTTCCAGTCAAGTTGTGCCACAAATTTCTCTTCTCCCCAATTCTGTTCAATACCTCCTCATTAGTTATGTGATCTATCCATCTAATCTTCTGCATTCTTCCGTAGCACCACATTTCGAAAGCTTCTATTCTCTTCTTGTCTAAACTATTTATCGTCCACGTTTCACTTCCATACATGGCTACACTCCATACAAATACTTTCAGAAACGACTTCCTGACACTTAAATATAAACTCGATGTTAACAAATTTGTCTTCTTCAGAAACGCTTTCCTTGCCATTGCCAGTCTAAATTTTGCATCCTCTCTACTTCGACCACCATCGGCTAATTTGCCCCCCAAATAGCAAAACTCCTTTACTACTTTAAGTGTCTCATTTCCTAATCTAATTCCCTCAGCATGTAAGAACTAATGAGGAGGTATTGAATAGGATTCGGGAGAAGAGGAGTTGTGGCATAACTTGGCTAGAAGAAGGGATCGGTTGGTAGGACATGTTCTGAGGCATCAAGGGATCACCAATTTAGTATTGGAGGGCAGTGTGGAGGGTAAAAATCGTAGAGGGAGACCAAGAGATGAATACGCTAAACATATTCAGAAGGATGTAGGCTGCAGTACGTATTGGGAGATGAAGAAGATTGCACAGGATAGAGTAGCATGGAGAGCTGCATCAAACCAGTCTCAGGACTGAAGACCACAACAACCCTCAGCATCACCCGACTTAATTCGACTACATTCCATTATCCTCGTTTTGCTTTTGTTGATGTTCATCTTATATCCTCCTTTCAAGACCTTCCAAGTCCTTTGCTGTCTCTGACAGAATTACAATGTCATCGGCGAACCTCAAAGTTTGTATTTCTTTTCCATGGATTTTAATACCTACTCCGAATTTTTCTTTTGTTTCCTTCACTGCTTGCTCAATATACAGATTGAATAACATCGGGGAGAGGCTATAAGCCTGTCTCACTTTCTTCCCAACCACTGCTTCCCTTTCATGACCCTCGACTCTTATAACTGCCATCTGGTTTCCGTACAAATTGTAAATAGCCTTTCGGTCCCTGTATTTTACCCCTGCCAGCTTTCTTTCAGTGCTCTGTCAAACTCTTCGCGCAGGAAATTTATTAAAACACTGTTTTCGTCGTAAAATGGTGAGAGAAAGACACGATGACACTGCTGTAAGTGTTCCGTAACCGGTTCTGCACACGACCTTTAAAAGAGAGCCGTCAGGGGATGGACCACACAACTGCGACAGTCGCAGGATGACTGGCGAAGTGCGCTGACAGAGCTCCGCGGTGTGCCATCTGGGACGGCGTTGCGGAGGCGGACTTCACGACAGCGGACGGTCGTGACTTTCGGCGGTGACTCGCCGGCTTTCTCCCGCGATCGTTTTTCACCGGCCCGCGCAGCGTCTCGGCTGGGTTGCCGCGGCCGCTCGTACAGCTGCAGCGGCAGTCGGAGGCGCAGAATCTGTCGCAACGCAACGGGGGCGCCAGCGCCGGCGCCGCCGTCTCGGCTCGGTGTGGTCTGCAGGGCAGTGAGTGGACGTCGTGCCGCAACAGGTGCCGACTCGCCGTGTTAGCGCGACAGCGTTAACAGAATGCGCGGCCGAGCTGGCTGCCTTGGCAGACGCACTTCGCGTCCTGTGCCACCGCGGAACAGATTTCACAACGCACTGCCAAGGGCAGCACTTGGCTGCTCCTACACCACTGCACATTTACGTAATGGCCTGTGTCTGTGGATAAAATTCGTTGCGTTTCTAAAAAACTGCCACATCAACCTCGTTCTCGACCGAAATAATTTTCATTTATGATGCTACAGAGTACACACAGTTACCTATTTCATTGTCTTTAATAAAATCAGATAAACGAAAAGTAACGATTACACCAGTCGTCAAGTCGTTCTTAACTTTGGTTTCCATGATTTTTCCAAACCATTATACTTTGCTCAAAAGAGTTGCGGGAGCATGACTTCGAGCGTCTGCTATAATCCATTAACAATTATTGCGGACTGACTATTGATACGTGTTACAAACCGAACACAATGGAAAGGACCAGGCCCCTTTGCTTTTTTCTTTTATCACTCGTTTATTACATCAGAGAAATGCACATTTTAAGACAAAATTTAACTACATGAAATATTGCTCCCAGTAAAGGTTAACATAAGCAGTGACAAAACTTAGTTGTCTTAAGGGTTTCTGCTGGCAACAAATTTTAAGGAGGTAATGTAAGGTTTATATCAGTTTAGCTAAAACACGTAGCTAGTGATTGAATCACGACACAGACACTTTAACAATTTCGGCAACAAATAAATAGCGTGAATTTGTACTCACAGTAACCAACTAATCAACAGCCTTGCCATTGAATAAGTAGTAGGCCATTTGGAACGAATTAGCAACACCCAGCAACTAGGGGAGTTAATACCAACAGTCTTTAAATGTCTTGCTCCCCATTAAATAAACAAACTTACAGTAATTAAATGAATAACAAATCAAACACACTACGCTCCACTCATACTCTTCCGTGGAAGCCAAACCAAAATGAAGATTCCATTAACTGACTCGCACTGAACTCACACGAAAGCTCATCTCTGTGTTCCCAGACACACATGGGGCAAACGTATACAAGACAAGATTTTGAAGGGAGCACATCAGTAAAATCGGTAGTGGAGCTAACTCGTGCCTCTGAAAATTAAGCTACTAGATCGGGGCACAAGGTGGTATACAATGAGGTTGCCTTAGTACTATACTGCGCTCAAAATATTAATTTAAATGGCCAATTCAAAATTAAGTACCCATAAACCAGCATTAATTAACGAGGAGCGACACCAGGTCGCTCGAAGGGATGACAACAATTAACTGAAAAGACGAATGCCGGAGGCGCCAGTATCATCAAACACCTTCTCCGAGTTTTAACCAGGAGTCACTTCCTTCTATATAAGTAAACACTTAACCAAGCACAAGGAAGGAACCCCAAAGAAAAAATTCAAACAAAACACCCAGAAGATTATAAAGGACAGGGAACCACAACTATTTACATTTAAAAGAATTAGCTCTCCCCAAAGGCAGTGTAAACGCGAAGGCCACACATAAGAGGCCACCAAAATTGGTTCCAAAGGTCTTATACATTTGCTCCGTTTCTTTAAACACAAGGCTGCTTTACTTCTGCTGGACGTCCGGTAGGATACAACAGGCAGCAACCCAAGAAAGGCGGTCGCAAGGCACGGCGAGCAAAATCAGGAGAGCAGACAGGCAGGCAGCCAACACATATCCTCCATCCTGAACCGGCAGACCGCTACAACCAACTCCACATATACGTGGTTGCTTCCCACCTCGTACCTCGCGGCGTCTCAGCAGGTAGCCCGAGCAAACGTCAACTGCCACTCGCCCCGCGAATGCGGAAAACAACAAAGCAAGCAAAGATAATAAACATCGAAGGATGGCTCAACTATGTTACCAAATTATACCCTTACCCTTATCAATTCAGTACACAACAAAACCGCGTTACGTCCTCATTCACTTACATCACAACAAATGTCCGACAGGTGTCAAAAACAAAGTGAAAACAATCATTCATTTCGTCATTCTGAGTGCTTTTCATTGGACTCTGAGAACAGTAATGCATATGACCTCCACGAACGTGTCATGCTCCTTACAATCTGTGGAGGTGACTCTGTGGTATGTGTGGAATTCGTTAGATCGGAACTCACCGCTGGTCATTCCTTTACTTCGAAGTCCAGGCTTTGAAAAACATCCTTAGTGACGCCCGAAACATGGCCCCCTGCATTATCTACATCTACACCCACATAAATACTCCGCAAATCACTGTGCAGTGAATTGCGGAGGGTACCTTGTACCACTACTAGTCACTTCCTCCCCTTTCCCACACGCAGGTAGAGCATGAGAAGAAATACAGAGCCACCGCCGCATGCAGCAGCCACCACTTGGTCCAAATGGCTCAAATGGCTCTGAGCACTATGGAACTTCTGAGGTCGTCAGTCCCCTAGAACTTAGAACTACCTAAGCCTAACTAACCTAAGGACATCACACACACATCCATGCCCGAGGCAGGATTGGAACCTGCGACCCTAGCAGTCGCGCGGTTCCGGACTGAAGCGTCTAGAACCGCTCGGCCACCGCGGCCGCCCCACGACTTGGCCCAGCACGATCTGTTCGATGTACTGCCCGACGGTGAGGTGACTATGGACAACGAAAAGAGCCGTAGGGCTGTCAACATGAACGTCTCTCCACACCATCACAGAACCTTAGCCGAATTTATCGATTTCCTCGACAACATTTGGCAGGTACCGCTCACCACGGCGTCTCTACACACGAAAACGCCCATAACCTTGCCTCAGTGGAAATCTGGAGTAGTCCGTGAATAACACGTGTCGCCAGTGACGGAGTTGTCAGTTGACATGACAACGGAAGAACTTTTCAGGCGAGCTGCCAGATGTTGTCGTCTCGAACAGGTCGTTTGGGTCAATGTGATCCGTGAAAGCGGCCCCATTTGCCCTATCTGAGATCATCTTGCTGTGCTCTGGAGGCAGCTGTACGACGACTCGATGAAGAAATTGTCAGATATCTTTCTTCCCATAGTTGCAATGTGTCAACGACCTTGTCCATCAAAAAAAATGGTTCAAATGGCTCTGAGCACTATGGGACTTAACATCTATGGTCATCAGTCCCCTAGAACTTAGAACTACTTAAACCTAAATAACCTAAGGACATCACACAACACCCAGCCATCACGAGGCAGAGAAAATCCCTGACCCCGCCGGGAATCGAACCCGGGAACCCGGGCGTGGGAAGCGAGAACGCTACCGCACGACCACGAGATGCGGGCACCTTGTCCATCTCGCCTTGTGTAGTAACCTGTCTGCCTGCAGGGTTTCCATTATATATGGAGGACAGATGGAGAGACATTGCAGCAACACGACGGAAAGTCCATCCTTCTTTGATCAAACAGACTCTCCTTGCAACTTGCTCTGCATTAAGATGCTGCATTGCGTGTAATTGGTTGAATGCAACGTCCGCAAATGACGACTGCCGTCTGTGTACCTCAACAGAGAACACTGGGGCGCCGGTACTGATTTCCTTTTGAAGGGTCATGTGATACTGTGATGCGTATCATAGCCGATAGATGATGTATGACTTCAGTTGTTGCATACATTCAAAGCGAAGATCTCAAGCAGACCTAAAAAAAAGGTCCTATTCATTTTTCTCTCTAGAACTAATGGTTTGGGCGAAGAGAGCGCGCCGGCCTGTGTGATCGAGCGGTTCTAAGCGCTACAGTCTGGAACCGCGCGACTGCTACGGTCGCAGGTTCGAATCCTGCCTCTCGCATGGATGTGTGTGATGTCCTTAGGTTAGTTAGGTTTAAGTAGTTCTAAGTTCTAGGAGACTGATGACCTCAGCAGTTAAGTCCCATAGTGCTCAGAGCCATTTGAACCATTTTTGAAGAGAGCGTGAGAATGTTGAAAAACGCACTCCACGCGCACGAGCTGTAGCTTACGTAGTTTTTGAATGCCAATTTGAGGTAGCATATTGAGGTTGCAAGTTGAGACGAACAGTCTGATGGACCCTTGTGGTCTGTCAAGTCGGGAAACTACCTCAAATTGGTCTACAAAAACTACGCAAGCTACAGCGCATGCGCGTCGAGCGAGTTTTTCAACGTTCTCGCGCTCCCTTCGCACAAACCATTAGTTCTAGAGAGAAAAATGAACAGGACCTTTTTTGTAGGAAATTTAATATAGTTTCATTGTGTAATGCGACACGTTTTCGCTGGAGGGTGCGGTTTTCGAGTTATTCAAGAAGAACGTACAAAAGTGACATTAAATGTGTTCTATCTCGGAAACCATTCGGAATAGACGACACGTCCATTAGAAGTATTTGTTCAGAATCACTAATACTATCACCCCTCAAAGCATGTACCTTTCCTCCTGACTCACCCTATATACAGGGTGAGTCATGAGCAAATTCCCCTAGAATACTTCCCGCACTTGAATAGAAGACTGAGTAGACGATAAATCGCATTGGAGCCAGAGTCCGTGCTACAGTCGTTCAAAAACATGTTTGCTACGTAGATGTGTAATAGTGCAGTCATGGTGTGGGAACTTACGTCGGATAAGGTGATGTCATTTGACGTCTGTCCTACCTCTCTGACCTTGTTCGAGCCTCATTTACATATCTGTGAGTGTTAGAGCAACCTGGCTCAGTACACGTTTGCAGCATTCACCGACATGATTCTTCTGTATGACAAAGTCACGGTATTGGACGAGCTGCTGGTCTCCTTTACAAAGAACATTATCCACAACGTCCGGTTCCTTTTCGCTACAATTGCGCAACGACTTCGAGGAAGAGTACCTCCGTCGTTACCAGGCGTAACTCCATTTATCCAAGGAGACATCTCACACCCGAACTGGAAGAGAACACAGTTTCTGTGAAAACTGATTGTCCATTTTGTTTCTTTCTTTAATAATGAGGTGAATTGCAAAAAGGTGATGTACTGGATCAAAACTAATAAATTACTTGTAAAAGTGGTCGCGTTATCAACGTGTTTTCAAATGATTGTAGGTTCCATTTCAGAATATTATACACTCATTCCCTCTACAAGTTCTAGAAGTTTGTAAGGGAAATTTTAGAACACCCGTACACATCCAGATATTCGCTCGCAAGCTTTAGCTTCAGAGTCTTCTTATGGAACTGCTACGCAATAATTTTATCGCGTCACAACTTTGACCCTGAGCCGGATCGCTCTGCTGCCGCAGGCAAAATCGCTGCTCGTAATTGCCCTGGCAGTGGGGATCATCAATACTCATTAATCACGCACGAACACCTTTAATTATGAACGACGTGCACAGTCGTACGTGCGCACATTAATATTTGTTAGCCGTAAATATCCAGCGTTTCGCTTTTGTCGAAACACCGCTTAATTGGTAACGACTGGAGAAATGCTCGTTTGCCATTATCCATGACTGTCTATTTCTTTTCGATACTTCGTCCATAATAGATAGTTTACAAAAGCCTGCGTCTGTGTAGATAACTGATCTGCTAATTTTTATTTTAAGCACAACTGTGGATTTACTTGTCATGCCAACATCATCAAGTGGATTAACATGTTTTACATCGGGTAACATACTTGTGACACGGACATACGTCTTCTGTTTGGCAGACAGCTATGAGGCAAGACGTTCTTGTATCTTGGACAGATAACTGGATGAGTACACTTGTTTAACGCTGCCATAGCGCTTCACAAGAGTTTGTCACAACAGCTTTCAAATGCGTCACAAGTTAATTCCCCAATGGAGCAAGGTAACTGAAATGTACTGTGGTTCAAATAAACAATGAGCTACGTGCTTGGGAAGTAGTAGCGCTACGGCGTCATTTTTTTTAAAAAACATCATCCGCACAGTAACAGTTTTATTAAAATAAACCAGTACTATGTGGGCAGGACTCAAGCCCTTAGCCAGTTCACGTTCTACAGGACGCGGCCAAACAACGCAATCACTTGTACTTCGAAGATATATAAATGGAATACGTTTAACAAATGCACAATAACCAGATCTTCAAAATTCCACAAGGTAGCAGTTACAATGCCCGTGCTCAGAAACATTTTGAAAATAAGAATTTGAAGCCATTTTGACTATTTTTCGACAGTGATTGTCTCAAGGAATATGTAAAGGTTTTTTTTTGTTTTTTGTTTTTCTTTAAATTAACGCTACCAGTCACAAACTTTGTCAACTATTGTATTACTTATTTAGCGATATGTTTCGCGGGAATACCTCATCTTCATGCTAAAGGTCATTACAAAAACAACTTTAGAATAAGGTCATACTGATGTTACATAGTCTTTTCTTAAATGCTGTGGTCATCTTTGTTCTTCTGGCGTGGCAGTCCCGTTGTGATGCGCTGAGGTGTTTCCATTTTGCGTGGCTGTCTTGGTCACTGTTCACAAATGGTTCAAATGGCTCTGAGCACTATGAGACTTAACTGCTGAGGTCATCAGTCGCCTAGAACTTAGAACTAATTAAACCTAACTAACCTAAGGACATCACACACATCCATGCCCGAGGCAGGATTCGAACCTGCGACCGTAGCGGTCGCTCGGCTCCAGACTGTAGCGCCTAGAACCGCGCGGCCACTGCGGCCGGCCCACTGTTTTCAAATTGTCACTAACATAGCAGCAACTTGGAAACACGATCACAAACAGTTCTGTAGTGCAGTGGACAAGCCAGAAGAACAAAGATGACCACAGCATTCACGAAACGGCTATGTAACATCAGCGTGACCTTACTGTAAAGTTGTTTTTGTAATGTCATTTAGCCTGCAAAAATGGTTCAAATGGCTCTGAGCACTATGGGACTTAACATCTATGGTCATCAGTCCCCTAGAACTTAGAACTACTTAAACCTAACTAACCTAAGGACAGCACACAACACCCAGTCATCACGAGGCAGAGAAAATCCCTGACCCCGCCGGGAATCGAACCCGGGAACCCGAGCGTGGGAAGCGAGAACGCTACCGCACGACCACGAGCTGCGGACTTTAGCCTGCAGATGAGGTATTCCCTCGAAACATATCGCTAAATAAATAAGTAATACAATAGTTGACAAAGTTTGTGATTGGTAGCGGTAATTTAAAAAGAACCTTTACATATTTTGAAAATAACCTTTGATGATACTAATAAAGACTTTAAACCCCTCAAATAAGAATAAGTCAAAACAACAGTGCTTGTAGCTAACGCCAGTAGCTATTAACTCTTGAATAATAAACCAACAACACCATGTTCTGGTGAACCTAGTACAATCGTGATGCAGCTAGATTGAAACAGTGCTGGTGACGGAGTCCTGCTACCACTGAAGCGTAAGAGTGGGTGAGAGGAAGGTGCTGGTTGTTTTACTGGACAAATTCGACTTCGTTATTTATTAATAGAAACCAAAGTTGAACTTCACACATCGCTGCAAGAGTGAATTCGGACTGGTTGCTCACAACAGTTAGATCTCGAAGTTAATTTATTATGTTTGGCTGTAATGCAACTAATCTTTAATCTGGCTGTAATATCTCACGCAATTATACTAAAACAACAAATAAGAAACTCGGGCATGCACTTATTACCAAAGCACAATGATAAAGCGAAGGTGGTTACTGAATGGTGATGACCAATACTAAAATTTTAAGACGAATGTTTCAGCAAACTCGTTAAAGTGAATATTCAATGTTTACGTCCCAATAAAGCATGATAGTTTTTGTAGCATTTAAACACGCGATTACAGAACTAAGGACGCGGCATCACACACTTAACACTAATCGTAACAGAAAAGAAGCGACGAGATAGAACGGTGACTTGTCATAAAAGACCCTCTGACTTACGCGAGAAACCAATGAACCGAGATACACTTTTAAACGGTAGGCAGCACCAACGGAACTCCATGAATAATACGAACATGACATACACTGAATCCTCAAAGAAACAGGTATAGGCATGCGTATTCAAATAAAGGGATATTTAAACAGACAAGGTAAGTGTCTGGCGCATCAGATCTCCGACATCAGCGCGGCTGGAAAAAAAATTCTGCAAGAACGGGAAGAAGGACGACTAAAGAGAATCGTTCAACGTGACAAAAAATGGTTCAAATGGCTCTAAGCACTATGGGACTTAACATCTGAGGTCATCAGTCCCCTAGACTTAGAAACTACTTAAACCCAACTAACCTAAGGACATCACACACAGCCATGCCCGAGGCAGGATTCGAACCTGCGACCGTAGCAGCAGCGCGGTTCCGGACTGAAGCGCCTAGAACCACTCGGCCACCGCGGCCGGCGCGGTTCCGGACTGAAGCGCCTAGAACCGCTCGGCTACACCGGCCGGCTCATTGTGACAAAAGTGCAACCCTTCCGCAAATTGCTGCAGCTTCCAGTGCTGTGCTACCAACAAGTGTGAGAGTGCGAACCATTCAACGAAACATCATCGATATGGGCTTTCGGAGCCGATGGCCCACTCATGTACCCTTACTGAATGCACGACACAAAGCCTTACGCCGCGTCAGGGCCCGTCAACATCGACATTGGACTCTTGATGACTGTAAACATGTTGCCTGCTCGGTCGAGTCTCGTTTCAAATTGTATCGAGCGGATGGACGTGCACGGGTATGGAGACAACCTCATGAATCCATGGACCCTGCATGTCAGCAGGGAACTGTTCAAGCTGGTGGAGACTCTGTAATGGTGTGGGACGTGTGCAGTTGGAGTGATGTGGGACTCCTGATATGTCTAGATACGACTCTGACATGTCACACGTAGGTAAGCGTCTTGTCTGATCGCCTGCGTCCATTCATGTCCACTGTGCATTCCGACGGACTTGGGCAATTCCAGTAGGACAGTGCGACACCCCACACGTCCAAAATTGCTACGAAGTGGCGCCAGGAACACTCTTCTGAGTCTAAACGGTTCCACTGGCCGTCAAAATCTCCACACATGAACATTATTGAGCATATCTCGGAGGCCTTGCAACGTGCTGTTCAGAAGAGATCTCCACCCTCTCGTACTTTTACGAACAGCCTTGCAGGATTCGTGGTGTCAGTGCCTTCCAGTTCTACTTCCGACATTAGTCGTGTCCACGCCACGTCGTGTTGCGGCGGTTCTGCGTGCTCGCGGGGGCTCTACACGATATAAGGCGCCGGCCGCGGTGGCCGAGCGGTTTTCGCGCTTAAGTCCGCAACCGAGCGACTGCCACGGTCGCAGGTTCGAATCCTGCCTCGGGCATGGATGTGTGTGTGATGTCCTTAGGTTAGTTAGGTTTAAGTAGTTCTAAGTTCTAGGAGACTGATGGCCTCAGATGTTAAGTCCCATAGTGCTCAGAGTCATTTGAACCTTTTTTAACGATATTAGGCAGGTGTACCAGTTTCTTGGATCTTCAGTGTAGAAGACAGCCGACACAGCTCCCTCCTTAAAAAAAAAAAAACACTGTTACGCTGAATTAATTATTTCTTGGCGGTGGGATTTTTTCCCCGTCAGTGTATGACACGTGATCGAACGGAACGATAATCGTGCGGTGGGAGAAGGGCGCAGATGGACAACGGATAGTCGTACAGGATGTAGGAAGGCGCGTCGGCGGTAAAGTGTTTGGAAAACGCTCCCGTTTCCGCGCGAACAGCAGTGTCGCGGTGTTGTCGCACCTGCAACGAGCGCGCGAGTTATTTAGTGGGCCTCTCGCCGCTCGCCGGCCGCCTCCCACGCGGATGAATGCGGCCGGGCTGGCCGCAGGAATGCGAGGCCGGCAGTCGCTGAGCGCCGAGGTGGCGGCTGCGGCAGCGGGCAGTGGGCGAGAGCGCCGAGGGGACTCCGCCTTAAACCGCACCGCCTCTGGGAGACGCCGCTTCTGCTGGACGCCTGGCCTTCACCTCCAGTGGCGGCTCATCAGGGGAGGCAGAAGGCGCACTGCATCCTCAGTTTTCTGTGGTAGAGGTAGCGCTGGTAGTATTACTGGTAGTAGCAGAAGCAGCAATAACTGTTTATACCAGAAGTCTGGAAAGAAGTGATACCGTACCAATTACTACTAAAAACAATCCGATGCTGAAAAACTGTAACACCTTGATGAACAATACATATTTCCGTGTTTAGTTGGGAGAAAATATGAGGAAGAAGAGGAAATTAACCGTCTTAGCTCCCTTATTTTTCAGCCTCTGCGTTGGGTTGGGTTGTTTTGCGGGAGGAGACCAGACAGCGAGGTCATCGGTCTCATCGGATTAGGAAAGGAAGTAGGCCGTGTCCTTCTGAAGGAATCATCCCGGCATTTGCCTGCAGCGATTTTAAGGGATATCACGGAAAACCTAAATCAGGATGTGACTCCAGTGTGCTAGCCACTGCGCCACCTCGATCGGTTTTCAGCCTATGAATCTCCGATATCCCCAATACTATGTCAACAAAAACCTGCTACATGGACGATATCGTTCCTGCCTGCAGTACCAAGGACTTCTGACACGCGGAGACAATTCTCACAGAAGATCTAGCCGTTATGTGGTCCTATTTTAGAAAGTTGTGACTTATACCCAGTACAAGTAAAACTGAAGTATTTACATTCCATCTGAACAACAAACAAGCTAACGCGGAGCCCTGAGTGAAACTTAACGGAAACACTTCTCCACAATAAGTACCGTAAGTATCTTGGTGTCATCGTTGACTGCCCTCTTTTATATAGAAAACATCTTGAAAAAACTGCTGCCAAGATAAAAGTTCTTAGCAACTCATGTAGTTAATAACTGGGACAATCCGACCAACACTGACTGATTCGCTTCCTCTGCAGAGCAGAGCAGAGCAATATCTGTCGCCGGCCGGATTGGCCGAGCGGTTCTAGGCGCTACAGTCTGGAACCGCGCGAACGCTACAGTCGCTGGTTCGAATCCTGCCTCGGGCATGGATGTGTGTGATGTCCTTAGGTTAGTTAGGTTTAAGTAGTTCTAAGTTCTAGGGGACTGATGACCTCAGCAGTTAGGTCCCATAGTGCTCACAGCCAATTCCTGTCCCCACGCATTCCAGAAGCGACGTCTTGCTTAGGGAATACCGCAAGCTACAGGAGAGCCTGGAATTACCCATACAGGAAGACACACCAAGTCTACGACGAAGTAGACTCCGTCCAAGAAACCCACCATTACGAGCCATTCTCCGTTCAAGAAACCCACTATTACGAGCGAGCTGCTACATCTACATACATACTCCGCAATCCACCATACGGTGCGTGGCGGAGGGTACCTCGTACCACAACTAGCATCTTCTCTCCCTGTCCCACTCCCAAACAGAACGAGGGAAAAATGACTGCCTATATGCCCCTGTACGAGCCCTAATCTCTCTTATCTTATCTTTGTAGTCTTTCCGCGAAATATAAGTTCGCGGCAGTAAAATTGTACTGCAGTCAGCCTCAAATGCTGGTTCTATAAATTTCCTCAGTAGCGATTCACGAAAAGAACGCCTCCTTTCCTCCAGAGACTCCCACCCGAGTTCCTGAAGCATTTCCGTAACACTCGCGTGATGATCAAACCTACCAGTAACAAATCTGGCAGCCCGTCTCTGAATTGCTTCTACGTCCTCCGTCAATCCGACCTGATAGGGATCCCAAACGCTCGAGCAGTACTCAAGAATAGGTCGTATTAGTGTTTTATAACTGGTCTCCTTTACAGATGAACCACATCTTCCCAAAATTCTACCAATGAACCGAAGACGACTATCCGCCTTCCCCACAACTGCCATTACATGCTTGTCCCACTTCATATCGCTCTGCAATGTTACTCCCAAATATTTAATCGACGTGACTGTGTCAAGCGCTGCACTACTAATTACATTACGGGATTGTTTTTCCTATTCATCTGCATTACTTTACATTTGTCTATATTTAGAGTTAGCTGCCATTCTTTACACCAATCACAAATCCTGTCCAACTCATCTTGTATCCTCCTACAGTCACTCAACGACGGCACCCTCCCGTACACCACAGCATCATCATCAAACAGCCACACATTGCTATCCACCCTCTCCAAAAGATCATTTATGTAGATAGAAAACAACAGCGAACCTGCCACACTTCTCTGGGGCACTCCAGATGATACCGTCACCTCCGATAAACACTCACCATCGACGACAACGTACTGGGTCCTGAAGTCCGGAATCGCGCTGCTGGTACGGTCGCAGGCTCGAATCCTGCCTCGGGCATGGCTCTGTGTGATGTCCTTAGGTTAGTTAGGTTTAAGTAGTAGGGGACTGATGACCTCAGATGTCAAATCCCATACTGTTTAGAGCCATATGAACCATTTGAACCCACCATTACGGCAAGAGAAACGGCTAGATGCAAGTAACATGGGGGTGAGAGACCTGCGGGATCAGAAGTGTCAACTTATTGAAAATGGAGGAATGGTTCCTTGTATAACCGTGATACTGCTGGCACAGGCCTCGACAGGAAACTATGGGTCAAATTGAACAGAGCTCGCACTGAACATGAACGATGCGCTGACTCTCTTGACAAAGGGGGTGCTGCAGAGTCCGGTTTGTGACTGTGGAGCTCCGAACCAGATAATCAAGCACATTAGAGACGAAGCCCCTTGTGTTCCTATCGGTGCGGCTGGAGCGATCCCGTGGAAGCTGGTGATACTGCTGTGGTATGGATTAGGAACTCGGAGATTGACATTTACTTAGTTTTATATGTAGTTTCGTATTTTCACACTAATGTTAAATACTTGTGCTTTTAAACTGCATGTGAGCCATACGAATAAATAAAAACAATAAGTCTTTATGCACTTTTATCAAGAGAGCGAAATATGTTAGCTTGTGTGATTCCTTCTAAAAAGCCAGCACTAGAGAGGAAGTAAAGGTTAAAAGGGCCCTCACTCGTTCAATAATATTGTCAAACTATCAATATATCGTCCGTCTCAGGATCGTGTATTGACGTATTGTCAATACTAGAAATATAGTATGAAAGCTTTCACGACCGGATGACATATCTTCTGGTAAATCTTCCGGGATGTAAGGTCGTGGTCCATGAAACTCTTCAGCTCCTAACGTTTCGTCCAGAGCTGCGCTGGACATCTTCAGAGGGGTGTTTCTCCTCCGGTGAGTCTTGCCGACTGACTAGAAATAGTTACGAGCAGTATTGATGGGCCTCAAAATATTCTCAGGATTATCAATAGATGCTGAACGTTTGAGATCATGTATTGATAGTTTGACAAAATTCTCCGCTCAGAGCTTCAGGTACAAGCCAAGCGTCGTTAATGTGCACCGTTTGTTTTACAATACGCCGTCGTCTATATCATGCATAAGATTCAGTTTTTAACGTGAATTTTAATAGGCCTATGCAAGGATAATCATTGTATATACCACTTTCGTATGGTTAACGGTGAATTCCCTATGTCACTGCCTCCTTCATTAATTTGAAAATATGGTGTACATTGGAGTGTTACGTAGCAGTTTGGAAAAACGCTCACGTTTCGAAAAATAACAGCTCTGAGCACTATGGGACTTAACTGCTGAGGTGATCAGTCCCCCAGAACTTAGAACTACTTAAACCTAACTGACCTAAGGACATCACACACATCCATGCCCGAGGCAGGATTCGAACCTGCGACCGTAGAGGTCGCGCGGTTCCAAACTGGAGCGCCTAGAACCGCTCGGCCACACTGGCCGGCTTCGAAAAATATATATCTGCAATGACTAGTAAGCGGTCTGTCAAATACATGTCAGTTGCAGCAAATTATGACAAAGCGTAAAAAAAACTGATTTACGTTAATTGCCTGAGCATATGTTTGCAGGCGAATATAATTGCTTTACAGGTTTCAGCAGAATTTTACTAACTGAGCTAGCCAGTATTACGTATCTAAACTTCGAGCATTAGAATGACCTGCCTGTCGCCAGAAATCTCTAAGGTACTCCTAATCTCTAAACTATTTTGCTTCTCTATTTTATCTCGTATCAACGCTAGTAATCGGAAAATAATTTAAGAGATCTTTCGGGTGGGTGGTTCTTACTTCATTCAGCAAATTAACAAGTGATCAGCCGTTCCTTTGTTTCAACCATTCTCGGACTGATTTCGTCTTTTCCATTGTTTCCCTTTGCTTGCAAGCTATAGCTAATATAAATGCAGCACACGCTTTTTGGTAACCTTGTAAAATCGCGTTGTCAGCTGACTGTTTTTGTCAGTGTTACCGAGAGTGTGAGGCCGCATGAATACATTGAAGGTTTGACAAACTTGAATTGTCAATAAATACAGAACGTGTGCAGGCTGCTTAACGATAACCTAAGGCAAGGAGGCTAGAGCCATTCCAAGCGGCCTGTAAACGCTATGTTGCCGTGGTAAACTGGGAGAAAACACGAGGAAGGAGTTGAAATTAAGTAATGGTCTACCGCAGGAATCCATCTTAGCCCCCCTATTTTTCAGCCTATGTATCTTCGATATCCTCAATACCATGTCAACAAAAATCTGCTACAAGGAAGAGAAGGCTCTGAATGGTTCGAATGGCTCTGAGCACTATGGGACTTAACTGCTGTGGTCATCAGTCCCCTAGAACTTAGAACTACTTAAACCTAACTAACCTAAGGACATCATACACATCCATGCCCGAGGCAGGATTCGAACCTGCGACCGTAGCGGTCACGCGGTTCCAGACTGTAGCGCCCAGAACCGCACGGCCACTCTGGCCGGCGGAAGAGAAGGGGACCGGGCTACAGGCTGTTGTTCAAATGGCTCTGAGCACTATGGGACTTAACTGCTGAGGTCATCAGTTCCCTAGAACTTAGAACTACTTAAACTTAACTATCCTAAGGACATCACACACATCCATGCCCGAGGCAGGATTCTAACCTGCGACCGCAGCGGTCACGCGGTTCCAGACACAGGCTGTTGCCGAAGTGGCACGGGGGGTGGAGGCTCTAAATTTCTCTTACGTTAGATGTCCCGTTTGCGGTGAATATGGAGAATGAAATGACCTGTAAATTAAAGTCCTTGAAATTGGCCCGCAATCTCTTTTCACTCACTTTTTGCACATAGACTGATTTAGTTTTGCAGCAGTGATGTTCTTTTATAATACCAGTAAGGATGTTTTGTCTTAACGCTTCAGGATGTTCCTGATTTCTTCTACCGGCCTTCTAAACGCACAGCAGTTCTCGAAAGTATTCTTTTTAAACGCATTCCTTCGAACAGCGAAACGAAATTCTTATATTTTTCTTCAGCACCTGTCATCGTCAAAAATAGGTCTTTCCGCTATAGAATCACAGTAACATGAGAAAAGTGTGCTCTGTGTACGTCGTGAAATGGTGTAAATTAAATGAAGTTTTACCACTGTTGACATTATTCACGTAAATCAGTATGTATTATTTTCACCGTTCCAGTAACGTACAACTGTGTACATGACATGTTTTTTTAGTTCTATTCGAACGATATCAGAAGTGAGTGATCGTTCGACACGAAAATTAGTCTACTTTGCTTATTTTCATTCGCTATTGTCGTATGGTATTATATTTTGGGGTAACTCTTCCCATTCTAAAAGGATATTTTTGGCTCAGAAACGGGCGGTTCGGGCAATAAGTGGTGTAAGTTCACGAACCTCTTGTCGACCTCTGTTCACGAGTTCGTGTATTTTGACATTGGCCTCTCAATATGTATATTCCTTATGGTCGTTTCTTGTTACCAGTATTAGCTTATTTCCAAGAATAAGCAGCTTTCACTCGGTTAATACTCGGCAGAAATCAAACCTGCATTTGGATCGGACTTCCTTATCTCTGGTGCAAAAAGGTGTGCAGTATACTGCTGCATCCATTTTCAATAAGCTGCCACTCGAATTCAAAAATCTTAGCAGTAATCCACGCGCTTTCAAATCGAAACTGAAGGATTTCCTCATGGGTCACTCCTTCTATTCTGTCGAGGAGTTCCTTGAAAAATTAAGCTGATTTTAATTGTATTGCCGATAGCGTTTACTTAAACTTATGGACTGACTTTTTTAAGGTTCATGAACACTTATTTTTATCCGTTATTACGTTTGTATTGTATTTCATGTACTGACACGTTCCATGACTTTGGAGATTTGCTCGTCAATTTGGTCCCACGGAACTTGACGAGTAAATAAAAAATAACGAGTACACGCTTTATTTTAGATTTCGCAGTAGCACTTGAAAATCGCCCAAAGTTGGAACTGTCAAGTAAATAATTTCTACAGTGAATGGCGTGTCAAGTAAATAATTTCTACAGTGAATGGCGAGTATGATATCCTTAAAAAAATCTTAAGAATTGTTTGCTCGACAAGTCGGTAGTGATCGCTTAAACGATTGCTGTTAAGTGTAAGTAACCATATGAAAGAGGTCTGGCAAGGATTAACGTCGTTCAGGACCGAGGTCTATGTAACGTCTTCTGCTTCAGTGCGTAAAGCCGTAAGCACACGGACCGAGCATCCGAACGTTGAGCGTGACGAGTTTCTGACGTCATGGCGTGGAATAGCACGTTCGGGAGTCTTTCCGAACGTGCAGAGCAATATCTGGCATGTCAGATTTTCTGAGCGTGCGTCTGAGCGCTGACCAATGAGATGGCACAACGCCACCTGCGTCACACGCACGCAGTCTCCCTTCAGTACAGAGTTGTGAGGCGCCATATTGGCATTCATTTCGAGCCTACACGTATATATGCCGCTTCTGAGCACCAGCAAATTGAGAATCACTGGAAAACCCGTTGTTAACTGTGTGATTCGTTCCAATAAAATAATGAGAAACATCATATTCGCGGCAAAAGAATTACTGTAACTTGGGTATTATGAGAGTAGGTTATTTGAAGGCAGCGATACACTGAAGTTCCACCCAAAACGCATTGTTCTTGGTACAACTTATTACAATTAAATTTGAATTAGTAACATATTTACGATTATGGTTTTGAGCAAGAGGTAACATACAATGTTCAGGGACAAGTGGTGTGTAGTTGGTGTAGCGTACTAAGTAAGAAAAAAAAAAATATTGCATCTCTCTTCCGTATGGTGGTGTTTGTTGGGGCGGTGGTTCGCGTCTTGCCACTTACAATTTTTTTTCCTATCACCCGCGCTTTTATTAGTTTCTGATGGTTCAAATGGCCCTGAGCACTATGGGACTCAACTGCTGAGGTCATTAGTCCCCTAGAACTTAGAACTAGTTAAACCTAACTAACCTAAGGACATCACAAACATCCATGCCCGAGGCAGGATTCGAACCTGCGACCGTAGCGGTCTTGCGGTTCCAGACTGCAGCGCCTTTAACCGCACGGCCACTTCGGCCGGCCAGTTTCTGATACTGTATTATTAGTTTAAGGTAAGTATATACTATAATATTTGATGTTATGGAAATATAAGTTCACCTATTTTTGAGGGGTGACTGTTCGATTCGCTTAATCTACAGGACAGCTTGCGCTACTTATATAAATATATTTTGCTCCTTTTTCTTTTACGCTTCGTAATCCACATGTTGCAAAGATTCTGCTACTGGGTAGGAACAGTGATCAAGTATTGGGGTTTTACTAAAATATGGGAATGATGAAATAATGTTTATCTTATGGGGAGAAGTATTCCAAATTTGTACCGCACTGATTGTAATGGAATGTTTATAAGCTTGTGTCCTTATTGATTAGACATGGTACTTTCTTTTCGTGGACGATGGAGGAAATGTGCATTTTAAAAGACCTAACGTGGGAAATTTACGCGCGCCCGATGTGTAAACTGTGTGATGCACGAACTAGAAACATCCCTCAACTGCCGCAGGAGCGCGTTGCGATCGCGTATACCACGTTGGGGCCCACGTACCGTGTGCACAAGTCGCATCGTTCCTGAGCGTTCAGCAGCATGTTGAACTCGGCACGCTCTGCGTTAACGTTCGACAGCACGGTCCGTGTGCCGACGGCTTAAGGAACGTGTCGCGATAGTTCGGCAGTACTTCTGCGTTACACCCCGTGAACCTCGTAGTTCCTGTGCAGTGCTCCTTTGGTCCGGCGCTGTCGCGTGCCCACCAGACCACGTGACAAGCGGCGTGGGCGGGGGATTCGCCGCTGCCCGTGGGCGCCGCCCAGCCGCCGGGGCCTATCGCCGGGAGCCCATCACCGACCACGCCCGCCGCCGCCCATCTGTATGCAATCACTCCCCGGCTAACTACTTCCTCTGGAATATCTAAACCGTATTTCAATCCTAATGCCCCCCGCTGTTTGGCCGACACATACCGTGCCCATTAGGGATAAGAGCCAGACGTCGGCAATTCAGGGGCGTGGATCTGAATCTGAAATCTGGCTGTGTCTATACCGACGCGCTGGATGGAGTTGGCAGGAGAACGAAAGTCCTTCCCGAGTAATTAGGGAAGTAAACTAGTAGTAAGGGCTAAAAGAAAGTGGATGAGACAAAAAGAAACTATCCTTGTGACCAGTGTAATTTTTTAACTTACGAAATACACATACAGGTGTCCGGGATTTCCCGTTACAAACTTCTAGGACTTGTAGAGGGGAGTGAGTACATAATATTTTGAATAGGAACCCACGTCCGGAGACGCTACAGGGCTCCGATGTCTGTAAACGCATGTAGAGGGGCGTTTGAAAAGTCCGTGCAAAGTTCGAGAGATGGCACCACCGGCGCGTATCGAGATCATTGGTTAGTAACATCTTTGGAAAGAACGTACACCAAGTTTCAACCATATTGGTCTATTTCTTTGTGTTTGGCATTCGTGTGAATCAAGGAAGTTGAGTGATTGTCAAAAAATGGTCGAGAAACAATGTTGTTTGGTGATTAAACATTACTTTATGAAAGGCAAAACGCCTCAGGGGACTAAAGAGAAGCTTGATAAACAGTACGGTGACTCTGCACCTTCGATTAGAACAGTTTATAAGTGGTTTACAAATTTTCGGAATGGCCATATGGGCACAAGTCATGCTGAACGTTCTGGACGCCCTATGGAAGGTACGACTCCAGAAATCATTGATAAAATCCATGATATGGTGGTGGATCACAGAAGAGTTACGGTGCGTGAGATGGCTAGTGCTGTGGGCATCTCGAATGAACGGGTACACAATATTTTGCACAAACATTTGGACATGAGAAAGCTATCTGCAAGATGGGTTCCGCGATTGCTCACTCTTGACCAAAAAAGGAATCGTGTGAAGTGTTCCAAGGATGGTTTCTAGCTGTTCAGGAAGAATCCGCAGGACTTTAAGCGTCGTTTCGTCACTGTGGATGAAACATGGGTACATTACTATACTCCTGAGACCAAACAACAATCTAAACAATGGTTTACCAAGGGAGAATCTGCACCAAAAAAGGCGAAGACCAATCCTTCGGCCGGAAAGTTTTTGGCGATTATCTTTTGGGATTCGCAAGGGATAAACCTCATCGACTATCTGGAAAAGGGTAAAACTATTACAGGTGTACATTATTCATCGTTATTGGACCGTTTGAAATCCGAGCTGCAAGAATAACGCGAGCGATTGGACCGCAAAGAAGTCCTTTCCCGTCACGACAACGCACCAGCACACACTTCAGCAGTTGTGGTCGCAAAATTATTGAAAATAGGATTCCAACTCGTTTCACATCCCCCCTATTCTCCAGACTTGGCTCCCTTGGTTCCCCAATTTGGAGCCGGCCGCGGTGGTCTAGCGGTTCTGGCGCTGCAGTCCGGAACCGCGGGACTGCTGCGGTCGCAGGTTCGAATCCTGCCTCGGGCATGGGTGTGTGTGATGTCCTTAGGTTAGTTAGGTTTAAGTAGTTCTAAGTTCTAGGGGACTTATGACCTAAGATGTTGAGTCCCATAGTGCTCAGAGCCATTTGAACCATTTGACCCCAATTTGGAGAAATGGCTGGCGGGAAAGAGACTTTAATCAAACGAGGAGGTGATTGCGGCAACTAATAGCTATTTTGCTGACTTGGACAATGCCTGTTATTCGGTAGGGATCAACAAATTAGAACACCGTTGGACGAGGTGTGTAGGTCTAAAAGGAGACTATGTCGAAAAATAAAAACGGTTGACCCCAAACACATAAGCCGTTTTTTTTTTTTTTTTCACGGACTTTTCAAACGCCCCTCGTATGTACAGGCTGATTCCGTGGTGATGTTACAAACTTTCTATGATGGCGGAGAAGGAAAAATGTTCTACTAATAATTTCCGGGTATGCAGCCGGATCCCGTCGACATTCTGCCACGATATTTCGGCCCAGAGACGTCCGGCCATCATCAGGTGAGTACACAACTACTGAAGAGATTCCTTCATCACTTAAACTCATTACATGAGAACATCAAATTTACGATGGAGATTGAAAAAGAGGGCACTTTACCATTTCTAGACGTGCTAGTACGCCGTAAAAATGATGGGTCATTAGGACATTCTGTGTACAGGAAACCGACTCACACAGATCTGTATCTCCAGGCGTCAAGCTGCCATCACCCAGCACAAACAGCCGGCGTTCTCAGTACCTTAATACATCGAGCGCATATAATATCGGATGATGAAAACCTCCACGCAGAATTAGAACACTTGGAGAAGGTTTTCAAAGAGAATGGTTACACTTCTCGCCAAATAAGGAAGGCCATGCGCAACTATCATAACAAGAAGCAACGCACTGAGGACGCAGATGACGACTTTAAATCAACTGCGTTCCTTCCATACGCCGGGAATGTGTCGTCGAAAATAGGCCGATTACTGAAGAAAAATAAAATCAAGGTTATCTTCCGTCCACCAGCAAAGAACCAGGCCCTGGTTGGATCCGTTAAAGACGATTTACAACTGAAGAAAGCAGGCGTCTACAAAATTCCCTGTGAATGTGGTTCTGCATATATTGGCCAGACGACAAGAACTGTCCATGAACGATGTATAGAACATGAAAGATACACCCGTCTGCGGCAACCGTCAAAATCGGCAGTAGCAGAGCACTGTATTTCATTGGGACATTCAATGGAATACAATGGAACAAAAATTTTATCCCCGGTTTCCGGTTTTTGGGATTCCGTAATCAAGGAATCAGTGGAAATACGTCTTGCCAATAATCTTATAAATCGTGACAACGGCTTTCAGCTGGATAAAAATTGGAATCCTGTTATTAAAATTATACAATCACAGCGGAATCGACAGTGTCATTCGATACTCAATGACTAGATGAACTTTTATTTTCATCACCGAGGGCAGCACGTACAACTCAGCTATGCTGCGCATGTCAACACCTGACGCATGCGCTGTAGGATGCCAGTACATTTCACATGCGCGAGAATCGGCATAAATACCGCGACTGCACCTGGGCTCTTCAGTAGTTGTGTACTCACCTGATGATGGCCGGACGTCCCTGGGCCGAAATATCGTGGCAGAATGTCGACGGGATCCGGCTGCATACCCGGAAATTATTAGAAGAAGAAATACGCCGGGAAAATTTCAGAAGTCACAAGGAAAAATGTATCAGTTTGAGGTAAGGGGCCTTGTATCGGGAACGAACGAGTCGAAAGTTATAAACGAAAACCATTCTGATACCTCAGATAATGGAAAACATATACTGATACTATTGTTACTGACACTGTAGAGCATGCGGCTTTCATAGACCAAATGAAGCAAAAAATGTCCAATAAACATGAGCTCTAAAATTCATGCCTGAGGAGTTACGAGCCCTTGTTCATCTTCAGGACTGTGAAACACATCTTTTCTACTGAACAAGTGCTCATACCTGTTAAGGTGTGCTCTTTGGAGCCCATGTTTACTTGACTTTTTTTTTGTCCATACTACCACCTCTGAAAGTTGCCTAACCTATAGTCTTAGCAATAATAGTGAATCAGTGAATGCCGTGTGGCTAGGGCCTCCCGTCGGTTAGATCGTTCGCCTGGTGCAAGTCTTTCGAGTTGACGCCACTTCGGCGACTCGCGTGTCTATGGGGATGAAATGATGATGATACGGACAACACAATGTTGACTGGAATACTCTCTTTCAAATTCTAAAGGTGGCAGGGGTAAAATACAGAGAGCGAAAGGCTATTTACAATTTGTACAGAAACCAGATGGTAGTTAAAAGAGTCGAGGGGCATGAAAGAGAAGCAGCGGTTGGGAAGGGAGTAAGACAGGGTTGTAGCCTGTCCCCGATGTTATTCAGTCTGTATATTGAGCAAGCAGTAAAGGAAACTAAAGAAAAAATCGGAGTAGGTATTAAAATCCATGGAGAAGAAATAAAAACGTTGAGGTTCGCCGATGACATTGTAATTGTCAGAGACAGCAAACGACTTGCAAGAGCAGTTGAACGGAATGGGCAGTGTCTTGAAAGGAGGATATAAGATGAACATCAACAAAAGCAAAACGAGGATAATAGAATGTAGTCGAGTTAAGTCGGGTGATGCTGAGAGAATTAGATTAGGAAGTGAGACACTTAAAGTAGTAAAGGAGTTTTGCTATTTAGGGAGCAAAATAACTGATGATGGTCGAAGTAGAGAGGATATAAAATGTAGATTGGCTATGGCGAGGTAAGCGTTTCTGAAGAAGAGAAATTTGTTAACATTGAGTATAGATTTAAGTGTCAGGAAGTCGTTTCTGAAAGTATGGAGTGTAGCCATGTATGGAAGTGAAACGTGGACGATAAATAGTTTGGACAAGAAGAGAATAGAAGCTTTCGAAATGTGGTGCTACAGAAGAATGCTGAAGATTAGATGGGTAGATCACATAACTAATGAGGAGGTATTGAATAGAATTGGGGAGAAGAGGAGTTTGTGGCACAGCTTGAGTAGAAGAAGGGACCGGTTGGTAGGACATGTTCTGAGGCATCAAGGGATCACAAATTTAGCATTGGAGGGCAGCGTGGAGGGTACAAATCGTAGAGGGAGACCAAGAGATGAATACACTAAGCAGATTCAGAAGAATGTAGGTTGCAGTAGGTACTGGGATATGAAGAAGCTTGCACAGGTTAGAGTAGCATGGAGAGCTGCATCAAACCAGTCTCAGGACTGAAGACAACAACAACAGCAACAACAAGGACAACATAACGCCCAGTCCCTGAGCGAAGAAAATCTCCGACCCAGCAGGGAATCGAACCCGGGCCGTTAGGTATGACATTCCGTCGCGCTGACGACTCAGCTACCAGGGTGGACTGCAACATTAGTAGCAGTACATGTATTCCACAGAACAGTTTTCGTTTGTGACTTTCGACACGTTCGTTTCCGATAGAGGGACTCTTATCTCAACCTGATACATTTATCCTTTTCTATCATCCTCGAAAGTTTGTGACATATTCACGGGATCACCCCATATAGACACACATTTACAGGTGCCGGCGTCTGTAACTTTGATGCTCTGTACCGTCGTTGTATGACGTTTCCGGACATGGTTTCCTACACAAAGTACACTCCTGGAAATGGAAAAAAGAACACATTGACACCGGTGTGTCAGACCCACCATACTTGCTCCGGACACTGCGAGAGGGCTGTACAAGCAATGATCACACGCACGGCACAGCGGACACACCAGGAACCGCGGTGTTGGCCGTCGAATGGCGCTAGCTGCGCAGCATTTGTGCACCGCCGCCGTCAGTGGCAGCCAGTTTGCCGTGGCATACGGAGCTCCATCGCAGCCTTTAACACTGGTAGCATGCCGCGACAGCGTGGACGTTAACCGTATGTGCAGTTGACGGACTTTGAGCGAGGGCGTATAGTGGGCATGCGGGAGGCCGGGTGGACGTACCGCCGAATTGCTCAACACGTGGGGCGTGAGGTCTCCACAGTACATCGATGTTGTCGCCAGTGGTCGGCGGAAGGTGCACGTGCCCGTCGACCTGGGACCGGACCGCAGCGACGCACGGATGCACGCCAAGACCGTAGGATCCTACGCAGTGCCGTAGGGGACCGCACCGCCACTTCCCAGCAAATTAGGGACACTGTTGCTCCTGGGGTATCGGCGAGGACCATTCGCAACCGTCTCCATGAAGCTGGGCTACGGTCCCGCACACCGTTAGGCCGTCTTCCGCTCACGCCCCAACATCGTGCAGCCCGCCTCCAGTGGTGTCGCGACAGGCGTGAATGGAGGGACGAATGGAGACGTGTCGTCTTCAGCGATGAGAGTCGCTTTTGCCTTGGTGCCAATGATGGTCGTATGCGTGTTTGGCGCCGTGCAGGTGAGCGCCACAATCAGGACTGCATACGACCGAGGCACACAGGGCCAACACCCGGCATCATGGTGTGGGGAGCGATCTCCTACACTGGCCATACACCACTGGTGATCGTCGAGGGGACACTGAATAGTGCACGGTACATCCAAACCGTCATCGAACCCATCGTTCTACCATTCCTAGACCGGCAAGGGAACTTGCTGTTCCAACAGGACAATGCACGTCCGCATGTATCCCGTGCCACCCAACGTGCTCTAGAAGGTGTAAGTCAACTACCCTGTCCAGCAAGATCTTCGGATCTGTCCCCCATTGAACATGTTTGGGACTGGATGAAGCGTCGTCTCACGCGGTCTGCACGTCCAGCACGAACGCTGGTCCAACTGAGGCGCCAGGTGGAAATGGCATGGCAAGCCGTTCCACAGGACTACATCCAGCATCTCTACGATCGTCTCCATTTGAGAATAGCAGCCTGCATTGCTGCGAAAGGTGGATATACACTGTACTAGTGCCGACATTGTGCATGCTCTGTTGCCTGTGTCTATGTGCCTGTGGTTCTGTCAGTGTGATCATGTGATGTATCTGACCCCAGGAATGTGTCAATAAAGTTTCCCCTTCCTGGGACAATGAATTCACGGTGTTCTTATTTCAATTTCCAGGAGTGTATTAAGCACTCAGGCCCCTCCACAACTCATAGAACTTTTGTAACGGGAATTTCCGAATACCCTATAGAGACTGAAAGATTAACGCTGACAGTTCAGGTTGGCGACAGTGAAGGAATGGAATGTCGCCTTTGTTGTTCATCACTGGCGATGATTTCCAAAAGAGTGGCGTCCACCATAGAAAGTGAATATTGTGTCGCAGAATACGCCTGTCCAAAGAAATTATCGGACCGAGTTTGGTAATGTGGCATCACACTGTCACAACACTGCCAGATGGGCAAAGGAATTAGAGGAGACAAGATGTAGTACAAGAAGAAAACCATAGGATGCCCATCCGCCGAGAATGAAGTGGCTGGTTCGATGCGGCCCGCCACGCATTCGTCTCCTGTTCCAACCTCTTCATCTCAGAACAGCACTTGCAACCTGTGTCCTCAATTATTTTTTTTTATAACAGCCATTTTAAAAAAAATCTTTATTAATACAATACAATAATGATGATACAAAACACAGTTCAATAATGATGATACAATAAATACAAAACAATTCAATATGATGATACAAAATAACCCACCACCATAACTAATTACTCGGTCTTTTTATAACACAGGAACGAAAGCAGCTTATACTTAATTAACTGGCACAAAGCTTTGGACAAATTCAATCTGATCTATTAATCTACTCTAATGCTAATCTACTCTGCAGCGTTTCAGTTGTGCCAGATGATCTACAAACCTACTTTTGTGGCCTGCTCACCGATCTGACCCCTGTGAGCGTGCCCTGGCACTGGACTGGCCGAATTACTTAGAACCGCTGCAGTCCCCACCCATGTTAGATGTATTCCAATCTCTGTCTTCCTATGTTCTGCCATTCCGGCCATTCTTCTTGTCAGTGTTTTCTCTGTATGCTTTCCTCGCCGATTCTCCGGAGAACCTCCTCGTTCCTTACCTTAAGGAAAGGAAAATATCTTTATGATCGACAAAAGAACTCCAGAAAATCCACGCATCGTGCCAAGAGCGAAGTGAATGTACCGCAGTCAACAGTGTGGCGTGTGTTGCGGAAGCGTGCTGCTGTTCAGAGGTTACAGACTTCATACGTCACAGGTGCCAAAACCAATCGATAAACCACAACGGAAACAATTTTGCACTGATTTTCAAGCACGGGTGGAGGTCGATGCTTTCGCAGATGGACTTATGTTCTCTGTTGAAGTTGCATGCCATTTAATTGGCAAAGCGAACAAGCATAATATGAGAACATGGGGTACACAAAATCCGCAATTCTTTTTGAAATATAAATTTGATTATCCGAAATTTAATGTTGTCTGCGCCATAACAACCGCAGAGTCTTAGCTCCTTTTCCTTCACAGAATCTACAGGCATAACCTGTCAGTTGACAGACGAGGTTCCCGACTTCAGTTTTTGGCAGGGCGGAGCAAACCCCCCACATTGGCGTGTCTTCTACAGCGCTGTACTACTCGTGCTGGGTCGAATGATAACACCACACTAGGTTTTATCTTTCAGAGATGGGTGAAGGTCATGCTTTGGGTACCCCATTTACGCAGGACACACAGCAGCTAATGCAAGGGACAGTTGGCGCTGCTAACCCTATTGTCCAGACATCATTGTAACATGTCTGGCAGGAAATGCAGTAACGGACGGAGATCTGCCATATCACACATCAAACGTCTGTGAATGTCCATAGTAACTTTGAGAGATTAACCTGCAGTCTGTATGTGTATTTCTGAAGTCGTTACTGTAGTCACAGGAATACTTTCTTTTTGTCTTGTTCGTTTCAAATCACCCTGTATTACGTGCAGTTGATTTTTTTTTCTTTCATTTATTTTTTGAGAAATTTTCAGACACCACTCGACTTTGGCGTTCTTAAGCGTGGAATGACTTACCTACAGATTATTGTGCGACGTTTTGTACTTTGTCCAGTCCAACATTTAAGTTTTTGGTAGCGAGGTGGAGTAAATTAAAGGAGGATGATTTTACGTACAAAAATCAACATTGTCGAAGCAGATTTCGCAGAGTTATGTCATTTGCTGCACATCCTACTGGTTGTTTCACAAGAGCATTGAAAAAGACTGTCATGTTTTTGAATTCCTTGAACGATACCGAGGACACGTCTCAGTCTTCTGGCTCCCCGTAAAGAAGTGCATATAATTTAAAAGCAAACATTCGACTGGAAGTTTAAAAAAGAATTTTTGCTATACATACCCGTCTTAGGGTCTTCTCTGAAACAAGGTGACATTGGCCATTGACACCGTGTACATCAATTTTCTTAATTCGAGCTGCAACTTTTCCTTCAGGAGCATATTAACTACGAATTTAAGATACGCGAGTAGCAACGAAGACGACCCTGAACCATTCGTATCATGGGTCGAAAGTTTTAAAAGTAATAACTCTTTCTTTGCATTTCTGTTCTCCTCTTCCGTTGTTCTACGCCGCCTTCGTCTCATCAATATACAGTTCGTTGCTGATAATCACAAGTATCTTTAAAAAAACCAATGAATATGAAAAGAAAATAATAATCCAAACATATAACTCTACATAGAATTTTTGAATCGTAATGAAACAAAAAAGGTTCCAATTTCACTTCCGAACAAAGTTACACACCACACAGATACTTTCAAAAACCAAGACTTCTTGACACACAAAGTTATATTCGTGTCAGTTCGTCTAGATGTTCACTGCGTGCATCGCATTGTGACGACGATCTTACACCTTTGATTTCCCTATCGGGATGGTGTTGGATGCATTCTGCCGTATTTTAAATTGGCCTGAACACTTTTAACACAACTGGACAAAGAATATTGGGTTATTTACCGATTATCGTTTGACATAAATTATGTAATAAATATGCATGCCTGAAGATGTGGCACTAACGCCGCGAATCTAGTTGGATCAAAAATAAATATTTATCATGCTCCTGAAAAACGGTCATTTTCATCATAGCACAGTTCTACAGCCGTGGATGGACACATTACAAGATTTGCTATTATTTAATTCGACTTTATTCCTTTAGCCTCATTTTACTTTGTTGATATAACCTACGTATTTTCAAGGCACAATCCATTCCGTTAAACTGGGCCTTCTCCTTCTCTGACGGAATTACAGTGCTATTAACAAACAGCAAAAGTTTCGTTTCGTCTTCCTGAAATTAAATACCTTTCCTGAATTTCTCCTTTGTTTCCTCTACTGCTTGCTCAATGTAGGGAATGAATAACAACTGCTGCTCTCCTTTCATTTCCTTCGCTCTCATAGCTGGAGTGTAGTTTCCGTACAACTTGCAGATAACTTTTCATTCCTTGTATTTTCCTCCTACTACATTTGAAATTAGAAAGTGTGTCTTGCAGTCGACATTTTATAATTTTCATTTGTGTATTGGCGATGCTCATGCTCATCATTTGACATCAAAAGGTGTGCTAAACTTAACGCTGCCACTCCTGTCGAACAAAGTGCTGCAGCTAGCACAGACATCGTTTCATTACAGTTTTTGAGAAAAACTTGGCGCTAAAGATAAATACGTAATCAGTTACAGCATACAAGATTATTTCTTGTGCTAAGCCGTTGCAGCTTGTGGTAGCGCTCTGACCTCACCAACTGCAAACTTGCAGTCGACAACAGTCAGTTATTCACTGGAAACATGTCGATTACTTTGTTTTATGCACCCAGTGTATTTAATTTTGTGACGGGAATTTTTTTTCCGTTTTTTCTGCCAGACGCTGGAAATGCAGCTGAAATTCAATTTTAACGATGTGTGCTCTGTGGCACGTACCCGACACCGCGGAAGTGCAATTATTGGCTGTGCGAATTAAAGCCCGACCTCACTACCTGCAGCGGTGCACTGCACCGATACGAAACCACAGACTACAAAATAGCGCGCAGTGCACGAGACGGACGAATTTTTCTCTCAGAAATGTGCATTGCCACACATCGGCAGTGAGTAATTATTTTCAAACACCGGTTCGGATGACATATTGTGTTCAAAATAGCTGGAGTATAAAATGTAACTAGGCGATATATTCTGCTTGAGTCTATGTCTATGAGTCACATAGACTATGAGTCACATAGACTATGAGTCTATGTGATCGCCGTAAGCTTATTGACACCAGTGCTTACTAATTTAAGTTATATATTACAGCACTGAAGATGGTCACTAAGTGACCGAAAATCGATTTTGCGATAACAAACAAAAATATACGACCAATGCTGTCTCTCCTTTCAAGTATATGAATGTGTTTTATAATCGAATAATACCGAAATTGCAGTAGTCATAAGCGGAAATTAACCCATCCAAATAATTTATAGAAGCTATGGACCGATGTCAGTGGCCGAGCGGTTGTAGGCGCTACAGTCTGGGACCGCGCGACAGCTACGGTCGCAGGTTCGAATCCTGCCTCGGGCATGGATGTGTGTGATCTCCTTAGGTTAGTTAGGTTTAAGTAGTTCTAAGTTATAGGGGACTGGTGACCTCAGAAGCTAAATCCCATAGTGCTCAGAGCCATCTGAACCATTTTTTGACCGATATCAGAAGATATTTTCAGCTGAAATAGGTATTGTAGCACTTTCGATTTTTCGCAGTCTATACCAGGGTTTCCCAAACTGTGTTCCGCAGAACATTGATGTTCTGCGGGGAGTGAATAAGTGCTCTGCAACAACTATTAATAACATGGCGTTTTTCTATTTTGATATTTTGACAATACTAATTATTTTATTATGGTTTATGCTTTATTAGTTATGATTTGATATTGAAGTAATCACAGAAAAAAACCATTTATTATTTTTTTAAAAATTCGATTTACATTGAAAATAAACAAGGTGTTTCATCGAAGTACCAGGATTGGCTATGAACACCATGGGACTTAACAGCTGAGGTCATCAGTCCCCTAGAACTTAAAACTACTTAAACCTAACTAACCTAAGGACATCACAACATCCATGCCCGAGGCAGGATTCGAACCTGCGACCGTAGCGGTCGCGCGGTTCCAGACTGAAGCGCCTAGAACCGCTCGGCCACTCCGGCTGGCAGTACCAGGATTATCAGAGTTTTCCATCAGAAGAAAAATTTGGGATCCCATGATCTATGCTAGCAATTGTTTTCCAAAAGGTTCAGTGTGTTAAGGGAGAGTGATGTCGATGAGCGTTAAGGTCATACAGACAAAACTGATGTAAATGGAAACTGTAATATCATAAAACATCGTTCTGTTACTTATCAGGCTTTGTGAAGATGTTCGTCAGAGGAGAAAGGTAGTGGACGATCACAATTCAACCCCATTACAGCTGATGTCCATCGCCAGTATTAGAATCAGATGAAACGCCCACGGATACGAATATTGTATCCGTTGTGGTATGGATGCAGACAGCTTCCGAAAGTCATTTTGATGAATTTCTTGCTGTGCCCGAAGCCCATGCTACTGTATTCCATCCCATACATGTTCTGTGGATGAAGAATCAGGAGACTCAAAAGGTCAGTCAGTGATCTGTGCATCCCTCAAAAAATTTGTTGTGTGAACTGCGGTGTGGCGTCCTGCGTTATCCTGCTGGAACATGGCATCATTAAGTTTATGACAGCAGGGCCTAATTAAGGTTATGAGAGCAGGGTTTACCTCAAGCTGTCCACCATCGAGCCTACCTTCAACACTTACCAAATTAATGCTGTTGTCACATCCAGAGTTGGAGAGATATGATCTCAAGAATCCTTACTTTCTGTTACCTTTAAGCAGGCCATTTACGAACACGGTGGCTTCCTTCTAACCGCCACAAACACCAGCGAGACGTCATTGAACGCATCAGGCTGCCACTCAATGTGCCAGTTGATTGGCTGTTCTTCATAGAAGCCCAGAGCCTGGGCTACGAGTCTCTGTCGTATGTGGTACGCAGCAAGCCACGAGTAGGCAACCGGCGATGTGCGGGCCGCATTCCGTCCGTGATTGGTTTCAATCAGGCACGAGGAAGAAATTCGTGTATGTGTGTGTGAGAGAGAGAGAGAGAGCGAGGCGCTTGCATTGTCCACGGGCCAGAGCGCGTTTTTTGTTACTTCAGCTGGCGCTCGGTTCGCCTCGGGTTTGCATTTCAAGACGGAGACCAGTGAAAGTTTTACTTATTTCCGCGCATACGCAACGCCATTTCACCGCCACTGGATTTGAACAACAAATGGATGAGCTGCCTGTGGCCATAAAACGCAAAGTCACTCCTAATTTCTTGTCGACTGGAATTGCCTGTCTCATCGCCGTATTGTTTTTTCAGTTCTTTCTCGTATTTACAGTAGTAAATATTTCTTGTCCGTTGTGAACATATTAGAACACTGTACCTGTTGAAATTCGAGATAATTTATAGTGAATTAGCTACTGCAGTTGCTTTTATAGGCCTCTGTTTTTCCATGGTGACATTTCAGGATTCCTGGCAGCCCATCTTCAGATGTTTACATTTATTTATGTGTCGTGTCGTGAATATTGTTTCTTTACTAACGGCTTCACAGCATTTCTCAAGGACGCTTTAAAGACAGCTATTGGGAAACGTCGTAAGTGAATAAAAATGTTTGTATCGCGTAAATAAAGATAAACATTTGAAGATGAGATGAACATAAAATAAATGTACTCAAAATCGCGTGTTTTGAAGCGTAATTTGTTGCCGTGGCTTGTCGGGAAAGAGATACCGTTGACATGGATGCGTTCCCCTATGATAGGTGAACATATTTTTGGAAACTCGGCTGGGATATCGATTTGCCATGTGTTGTTCACGCCATAAACCAAGCAAGCGCACCCTTTGGTGAACCACGCGCCTGATTCACATACTTTTACGAAGCTTGCGGCTCGGTTCGTCACGTGACGCGCTCGGTTCGTCACGTGACGCGACAGTAGCAGTTGTTCATTAGAAGAGTTGTGTTTCAAAATAGTGAAGATCAACAAGTGCTCATAGCTCTTAAGTTATGCGTTTTAGGGCACATGTTTACTGGACTTTTTTCTTGTTTTAGTCCCTACTACCACTTCCCAAAATATGGAAAGCAAAGAACTTGGAGCAGAAGACATTTGTTTCACAGTATCGAAGATCAAGAATTGCTCATAGCCATAAGGTATGCGTTTTAGACCCCATGATTACTTGCCTTTTTTTTTCGAATGATTATTCCTGTCATATCCTGGAATAGTGACCACCACTTCTGAAACACCCTGTATATGTGTGGGGGGTATGTATGTTCCACATATTTCCTAAACCACTGGACCGTCCTTCGACCACACTTGGTACACATGTCCCTTACTGTCAGGCAACAATCGCTTCTGGTATAAGAACCACCAACATATCATATTTCAGGACGAGGCCAACGAGAAACACGTAACAAGTGTCAGTCTGAGCTAGCTCGTTCGCTCAGCTGAGCAGACGAAATGCCTTTCCAATATTGGCAACTCGTAATTGGATGTTTACACACTAACGAGAATTGCATATTCTACTGGAATCTGCTTTTATAGAGTGTTGTTGATTACTAGAATTACAACGAAATACAGAACTGTGCAGTATGCTGCAATTGAAGGTCTATGCTCTGCGTAAATGGAATAACAGCTGATTTGTAGAATTTAGTGCGACTGCATAACAGTCCTCATTTCATACAAGATGTAGTGCCTCATGAAACCGATAAATATTGTAGCATGATGTTAACAGAATCTTCCGTCGGTTCTTGGCAGAACAACATTATAATAAATGAAAAGCACGAGTCTGCTTTTGTTGTACAATACTACTTTTATTGTTACCAGGTTTTCGGCTTACAAGGCCATCTTCAGACAGTAAATGTCTGAAGATGGCGTTGTAAGCCGAAAACCGGTGAACAATAAAAGTAATATTGTAGAAAAAAGCAAACTGGTGCTTTTCATTTATTGTAGCATGATTTTAATTGTATTGTACCCGTCTGTTGTAGGACTAATAAACAGTAAGACGCCATAATACTGGATCCCAGTAGAAGATGCAATTTCCATTTGTACGTTAACACCCAGTTACGAGTTAACAGGTGCAGAAGCGCAGTTTCTCTGGTGAGTTGAGCGAGCGAGCCAGGCTTACCTTCGTGACGTATGTGCCGCGGTCTGTCTTTCTCGTGGACCCCGCATCTGGAGATATGACGTCATAAACAGTGAGATGCTTGAAAAACTGTCGGATCATGCGTGGCAGTTAAATTTATTATTTCTGTGCTGCTAACTCTGTTTGCTATACGTTTTGTGGACGGTATCCAAATACGCCGCTGAATGTTCCTACAAAATTACGGCATTTCTGACACATGCATCATAAAATGTGGGATCATAAACACTGAGATGCATGAAAAAGTGCCGCATGATGCATGACCTTGATTTTATTACTTCTTTGCTAATAACTCTATCCGCAATATATTTTGCAGACAGTATCCACATATGTTTCTGAATGCACCTACTCATTGAGCGACACATAGTTCAAGAGATATGACATCATAAACTTTGAGATGTGCGATGAATTGCTGCATTATGCATGAAGTTTAATACATATATTATTTGCTACTACGACACTCCTATAGTCGAAACCACTTAAGGAAATCCCTGAAACGGCAGCCCTTCTGACAGCTTCTAGCTGCGAAGAGCGAACGGCTTGTACGAAAAAGCAGTAGCCATCTATAGAGCTATAGAGATTCGTTGCCATGGAGACGTCAATAAAGTTGCTGCCAAGCAGCTGTGCTTACGTACTTGTACATTATGCATATTTCATTGTGCGACTGTCTCATAATTTCAAAAGTGCTTTCAAGAATACATGGAAATGAAATTTTTTCGATATTGCTATACAAACAGTTCATTTGTTGTTTCCGTTTGTAACAGAAAGTTGGCAAAATGAGTATCCTAATAATGCCAGGTTTGTCAGCTAGCTTTTTGTTCAGATGGTTCAAATGGCTCTGAGCACTATGGGACTTAACATCTGACGTCATCAGTCCCCTAGAATTTAGAACTAATCAAACCTAACTAACCTAAGGACATCACACACATCCATGCCCGAGGCAGGATTCGAACCTGCGACCGTAGCGGTCGCGCGGTTCCAGACTGAAGCGCCTAGAACCGCATGGCCACTGCGGCCGGCTGTGCAACTGTCATCCCTATGGGATGCTCTAATAGAGGAACGTACATCACGACTTAAAAGTCTCTGCGTCTGGTCCCTTGACAGTTGCTGTTCGTGTGACAGATGCGTCGTGCAGTGCTTGGAAACAAAGTGTAACTATCCTACAGTCAACTGTTTAGTAGTAGATAACTTGTCATACGTAAATCGACGGCAGTTGTTCATTTTCCAGAGCCCACTGTCCTACCTCGTGGCGTTAACCGGGCGGTATTTCACACGTTGCGGGCAGGTTGCCGTGACACTGGACCGATGAATGCGGCGGTGAAAGCCGATTTCCATACGCAGCGGCCGCCGTCAGGCAAGGTGACGGAAACATGGCCCCCGGGCGACAGCCGCAATTACACACCGCTGCAAACGGCTTTCATAAACGCCGGTATTTCCAGTGCGCCGCCGCCGCCGACAGCTGGCCGATTCGTGGCCACCGGCGCGGTCCAGCTACATTCCGGCCCACAGGTCGGCGTTTCCACCGCGGCACACCGGTACAGCGTCATTACGGCCGTAATGCCGCTGATTACAAATGATGGCGCTAATGGGGGCAAATGTTCCCGAGGTATTCCAGCACGCGTCTGCGAAATAACTCCCGGTGCGAATGAAATTTGACGTACACAGAAGCATTATTGGCGTGGCGTCTGTACATTTGCACCTACATCTACATCTGCATCTACATTTATACTCCGCAACGGTGTGTGGCGGAGGGCACTTTACGTGCCACTGTCATTACCTCCCGTTCCTGTTCCAGTCGCGTATGGTTCGCGGGAAGAACGACTCCCGGAAAGCCTCCGTGCGCGCTCGAATCTCTCTAATTTTACATTCGTGATCTCCTCGGGAGGTATAAGTAGGGGGAAGCAATATATTCGATACCTCATCCAGAAACGCACCCTCTCGAAAACTGGACAGCAAGCTACACCGCGATGCAGAGCGCCTCTGTTGCAGAGTCTGCCACTTGAGTTTGCTAAACATCTCCGTAACGCTATCACGCTTACCAAATAACCCTGTGATGAAACACGCCGCTCTTCTTTGCATCTTCTCCATCTCCTCCGTCAACTCGACCAAGTACGGATCCCACACAGATGAGCAATATTCAAGTACAGGTCGAACGAGTGTTTTGTAAGCCACCTCCTTTGTTGATGGACTACATTTTCTAAGGACTCTCCCAATGAATCTCAACCTGGTACCCGCCTTACCAACAATTAATTCTATATGATCATTCCACTTCAAATCGTTCCGTACGCATACTCCCAGATATTTTACAGAAGTAACTGCTACCAGTGTTTGTTCCGCTATCATATAATCATACAATAAAGGATCCTTCTTTCTATGTATTCGCAATACATTACATTTGTCTATGTTAAGGGTCAGTTGCCACTCCTTGCACCAAGTGCCTATCCGCTGCAGATCTTCCTGCATTTCGCTGCAATCTTCTAATGCTGCAACTTCTCTGTATACTACAGCATCATCCGCGAAAAGCCGCACGGAATTTCCGACACTATCTACTAGGTCATTTATATATATTGTGAAAAGCAATGGTCCCATAACACTCCCCTGTGGGACGCCAGAGGTTACTTTAACTTCTGTAGACGTCTCTCCATTGAGAAGCCGGCCTGTGTGGCCGTGCGGTTCTAGCCGCTTCAGGCTGGAACCGCGTGACCGCTACGGTCGCAGGTTCGAATCCTGCCTCGGGCATGGATGTGTGTGATGTCCTTAGGATGGTTAGGTTTAAGTAGTTATAAGTTCTAAGGGACTGATGACCACAGATGTTAAGTCCCATAGTGCTCAGAGCCAACCTCCATTGAGAACAACATGCTGTGTTCTGTTTGTTAAAAACTCTTCAATCCAGCCACACAGCTGGTCTGATATTCCGTAGGCTTTGTTTATCAGGCGACAGTGCGGAACTGTATCGAACGCCTTCCAGAAGTCAAGGAAAATGGCGTCTACCTGAGATCCTGTATCTAATATTTTCTGGGTCTGTGTGCCATTTCGTAATTAAAATACGGCAGAATGTTATTCATGTTAATAAATGTGTGAGCGCACTGAAAGAAATGGACCCGAATTTTTTATGTAAACACTCTTAAAACTCACAAATGAATTAAGGACACTGGCTGCGAGGCGGCTTTGATTGAAATCGATGGGGAAAGTTGAAAGTTGGGGCCGGACCGGGATTCGAACCAATGTTCCCTGCTTCTTAGGCAGCTGCACTGTCCACTGCGCCATCCGAACTCAGTGGTCATTGCAACAGCACGGACTACCCTGGTGCACCTGCCGTCAGACCCAAACTGTCAGGTTATCCACAAACTTCTAATGAAGTGCTCCTTTGCACTTACTCGCGATATTTCACCGATCCCCGTAAGTTATTTACGTCCATTCCTCTCGGCAGGAGTTCTTTGGAACGACGGCGGTTTACTATTGTGGGGAAATAAAACACCTACAGCCGTCCTTATGGTTTTATTTTACTTTATTTTTATTTTATTTTATTTTATTTTATTTTTTCCTTGAACCAGTTTCGGCGCGTCAATGCGCCATCTTCAGGCTGTAGTTGATGCGGAACGGGTTGATACGATTCCTATACAGCATACATCGCATCAGTGGCCAGCATAACTGGATACGCAGATAACCTGAAAAATTAGGTGTCAGCACTCAAACCATCAACTGCCAACTGACTCAGTCAGCGAAACAGGAAAGTCGAACTAGTAATATGCATGACATGTAACACCTCAGTCGATATTTGGAACAATAAAAATATCTGCAGCTATTACTTTTCAGCAGAAGCTCTCCTGCGAACCCTGCAGAACTAACAGTCCTGAAAGAGGAGTGCTAGTTCTGCAGGGTTCGCAGAAGAGCTTCTGTAAAGTTTGGAAGGTAGGAGACGAGATACTGGCAGAAGTAATGCTGTGAGGACGGGATGTGAGTCGTGCTTGGGTAGCTCAGTTGGTAGAGCACTTGCCCGCGAAAGGCAAAGGTCCCGAGTTCGAGTCTCGGTCCGGCACACAGTTTTAATCTGCCAGGAAGTTTCATATCAGCGCACACTCCGCTGCAGAGTGAAAATCTCATTCTGTTTGTACAAATGTTTCTAGCTTTATTAAAGTATTTCAAGTGTCTCCAGCAAATAAAATTTCCTGTGGCATTAAGACATTAAGAACCTCTGGAATGAATCTCTGCCGTGTGTCTATCAGTGTGGTTTGGCCCACTAACACGTGAGGTTACAAGAGGAGGCAACGCCATCTCATCTTGTGCCGTTAGTTCAGAGCTGCGCTCGAATGGGCGTTGGGGAGGGAGGGTCATTTGTCACAGGGAAAATGGAGAGCAGCGGTCGGGATGCCTGTGTCCCCCGCAACGCAGTTCTGCGTTCAGTGCGTGCCCCGGGACCAGTGTCTCGTCCTCGCGCGGTATTCGCCGTGGGATGCAGTCATCGCCGAGATACCAGGGCAGGGAATGGCATTGCATTGTGCCGCACGCGAGCGAGCCGTCGGCCAGGAGGGGACGAACCAGACGCTCCGGCGCCGCCGAACCCCTGGAGTGGTGCTTTGTGCCGGCGAGCGGCCGGACAAAACCACCGCCAGCCAACCGTCGCCCCTTGCGGCGGTGCACAATGGCTCACTAACGAATACTACGAGCATCGTCTCGGACGGTGCTTTATGTGAGGGGTTTGTGTAACGACTGCCTGGCGGAAGCCCGCATAAAAAGTGAGGGGTAGCCCAGAGACCAAAGACACATTATCGCGCGCACGTACTTCTCTCGAGGCCGATTATTGACGCTACAGCTGCACAACACTTACGACTCGTACATGCAGTCGCGAAGGCCTCCAACTGAAACGCTCGTAACGACTTGTTGGGTGCAGGCAGACGACTCTCGTTGGTGGAGGGAAGCTGGTAAGCAGACAGAGCAATGAGGGAGAGGTTAGAAATCAACATTCCGTCAGTTTCAAGGTCCTTAGACAGAGCAAAAGTTCTGTCGGACGAGGATGGGGAAAAGAACTATCAACAATCGCATCAAATCTACTCTGTAGGAATCAGCATGGGTTTCGAAAAAGACGATCGTGTGAAACCCAGCTCGCGCTACTCGTCCACGAGACTCAGAGGGCCATAGACACGGGTTCACAGGTAGATGACGTGTTTCTTGACTTCCGCAAGGCGTTCGATACAGTTCCCCACAGTCGTTTAATGAACAAAGTAAGAGCATGTGGACTATCAGACCAATTGTCTGATTGGATTGAAGAGTTCCTAGATAACAGAACGCAGGATGTCATTCTCAATGGAGAGAAGTCTTACGAAGTAAGAGTGATTTCAGGTGTGCCGCAGGGGAGTGTCGTGGGACCGTTGCTATTCGCAATATACATAAATGACCTTGTGGATGACATCGGAAGTTCACTGAGGCTTTTTGCGGACGATGCTGTGGTATATCGAGAGGTTGTAACAATGGAAAATTGTACTGAAATGCAGGAGGATCTGCAGCCAATTGACGCATGGTGCAGGGAATGGCAAATAAATCTCAATATAGACAAGTGTAATGTGCTGCGAATACATAGAAAGAAAGATCCCTTATCATTTAGCTACAATGTAGCAGGTCAGCAACTGGAAGCAGTTAATTCCATAAATTATCTGGGAGTACGCATTAGGAGTGATTTCAAATGGAATGATCATATAAAGTTGATCGTCGGTAAAGCAGATGCCAGACTGAGATTCATTGGAAGAATCCTAAGGAAATGCAATCCGAAAACAAAGGAAGTAGGTTACAGTACGCTTGTTCGCCCACTGCTTGAATACTGCTCAGCAGTGTGGGATCCGTACCAGATAGGGTTGATAGAAGAGATAGAGAAGACCCAACGGAGAGCAGCGCGCTTCGTTACAGGATCATTTAGTAATCGCGAAAGCGTTACGGAGATGATAGATAAACTGCAGTGGAAGGCTCTGCAAGACACACACTCAGTAGCTGGGTACGGGCTTTTGTTGAAGTTTCGAGAACATACCTTCACCAAGGAGTCAAGCAGTATATTGCTCCCTCCTACGTATATCTCGCGAAGAGATCATGAGGAAAAAATCAGAGAGATTAAAGCCCACACAGAGGGAAACCGACAATCTTTCTTTCCACGAACAATGCGAGAGTGGAATAGAAGGGAGAACCGATAGAGGTACTCAAGGTACCCTCCGCCACACACCGTCAGGTGGCTTGCGGAGTATGGATGTAGATGTAGATGTAGTCCCACTATAGCTATCCCACGATGTCTTTGTACGTGTCCTATCTTCTTCTCCCTTCTACTTGTCAGTCTTAACCACATTTTCCTTTCCTTGACACACCCTGTACTTCGACAGGTTTCGGTGGGTCAGTGAAGCCGTTATTTAAATACACCGAAGCTGTACGGTGCTTTTTACAGAAAATATTTTGAAATACATTACGTGAGAAAAAGAAGAACTGCGCTCAGGGGGCTTGTCGACACATCACGAGCCGAAAGAAAGGCTGGAGCGGGCGTGAGCGGCGAACGAACGAGTTATCGACAGAATCGGCAGCCCGGTATGAGTTACAGGCCGGTGTATTGACAGGCCTCGCCACGCCAGGCCACGCCGCTGTTGTGGCAACACTAGGGAGCCGAAAACCGCGCTCCGTACCTCCCGAGCTGCTCAATATTTAAAATACGGCAAGACTTGTAGTACGCGGCTGCCGTTTTACGAGCGCTAAGGGACGAGGGGGAAAGACAGGGACGTGCTTGGTCGTGGCCAGCAGGAAGGGGAAGGCGGTGGTCGGCGGGGGCAGACACGGTCTTGGAAAGGGGCTGCACTCGTGCGATCGCGCAGCTGGCTCGACGGCGCCGCTAGTGGGGACGACGTAAGCGGAGCCTCGGTATGCGCCACGCGTCCTTGCTCTTTCTTTGTATTCAGGCCGCTCTTCTCGCGGTAGCTGTGCTCTCGGTAAATTTGGACCTGAATTATGGAAAACGAAACCTCCCTGCTTACGACAGAGATGCAGATGTTGGCTGTACGCGATACGACTGACGCAATAATTTCTTCAGTTTATGGAGGGGGAGTTCTTTCCGCGCACCATTCACGAGAACGGAATTGGAGGGGCGGGTGGGGGGGGGGGAGAAAATGAAGCACAAGAAGTACCCTCCACCACACATCACAATATGGAATGTGCCTTGCGAAGATTGGATGCAGGTGCACATAGAAGCTCTAGCTTTTATAAAAATGGAAGTCATAAATCCTTCACTATCTACGAAAGTGTACAATGGAATGAAAATATCTGGCAGATGGAAACTGATGCTTGCCAATGGGAAATCTGTATGCACTTTCCATCAGTACTGCACAAGCAACTTTACAGTGTTTAGTGGAAGGTACTTGTGGCACCACTGTCAGTTTTCCCTCATCCCTGTTGCATTCGCGAATGGTGCGATAAATGTCCGTAAGAGTTCGAAACACACCGGTTTTCTCGTCGTGGTCCTTTCACAAGACATATACAGGACGAAATACACTGCCAGACTGTTCTTGCAACAAACGCATTGGTAATGTCAACAGTCATCGTTTCCTGATGCATAACACCTCCCTTGCAGCGTCTGCCACTGTGGTTTTTTTTAAACATATCCGTAACGTTCTCGCGTTTACTAGTCGAGCCTGTGGCGAAACTACCTCCTTTAATTGGCTACGTTCTATTGGTGAAACTTGATAACTGACTCAGACTGAAGAGAGGTAATTAAGAATCAGTTGGCTGAAATGGCTCTGAGCACTATGCGACTTAACTTCTGAGGTCATCAGTCGCCTAGAACTTAGAACTAATTAAACCTAACTAACCTAAGGACATTACACACATCCATGCCCGAGGCAGGATTCGAACCTGCGACCGTAGCGGTCGCTCGGTTCCAGACTGGAGCGCCTAGAACCGCTCTGCCACACCGGCCGGCAACAATCAGTCAAACAAGTGTTTTGTAAGCCACTTCTTTCGTGGATGTATCAGAATGTCTTAAGATTATTCCAGTAAATGCTACGTTGGCAGCCGATTTTCCTGAAACGAAAGTGGTCATTCTAATTCGGATCGCTCTGGACTGTTACTCGTAGGTATTTTACGGTCGTACTGTTTCTAGTTATGTATCACTAAGAGTATAAACGAACAATAATGGATCTCTTTGATTAATCATGCTCAATACGTTACATTTATTTTCTTTCAAGGTCAAATAAAAGCCAGTTTCTGCTCGGCTCACAATTCAAATCTGTCAGGAATGTTCATTTCGCATACATTATATATGAACAAAAGAAAAATGTAATTACAATTAATAATATGTCCAGTCATCTACAGCATGGAAAATTGCCTGGCATCTCCAAGGCACGCTTGAAAACAGGTTTTCCGTGTATTCGCGTGAAGAGACCTCCAAATCCCTTGAATCTGCATTGACATCTGTTTCAAAGTGAAGAGTCCGGCTGCTTAGCTGAATGGTAATGTGTTTCTACATCTACATCTACATCCATATTCCGCAAGCCACCTGACGGTGTGTGGCGGAGGGTACCTTGAGTACCTCTATCGGTTCTCCCTTCTATTCCAGTCTCGTATTGTTCGTGGAAAGAAGGATTGTCGGTATGCCTCTGTGTGGGCTCTAATCTCTCTGATTTTATCCTCATGGTCTCTTCGCGAGATATACGTAGGAGGGAGCAATATACTGCTTGACTCCCCCGGTGAAGGTATGTTCTCGAAACTTCAACAAAAGCCCGTACCGAGCTTTTTGCCTACCCTACAGCGGGCCCGGGTTCGATTCTCGGCTGGGTTGGCTATTTTCTCCGCTCGTGGACTGGGTGATGTGTTGTCCTCATCATCATTTTATCACCACCGACACGCGAATCGCGCAATGTGGCGTCACCTGAAAGAAGACTTGGAATTCGGCGGCCAAACTTCCCCGGCTGGCGCCTCCCGGCCATCAATGACAAACGATCATTTCATTTCAAAGTGTAGATTTCTTTTCCTTGCAAGTTCTTTTTGATGTAAGACCATACATTCTCTCTAGGATTAGCGTCAGGCGACTGCGTGGGCCAGTCCAGTCGCTGCAAATCCTGCAGTATCCAATTTTTGTTGATAAACCAACGTTTGGCAGTCAGGATCTACATCTACATCCACATCTACATGATTACTCTGCAATTCACATTTAAGTGCTTGGCAGAGGGTTCATCGAATCACAATCATACTATCTCTCTACCATTCCAGTCCCGAACAGCGCGCCGGAAAAACGAACACCTAAACCTTTCTGTTCGAGCTGTGATTTCTCTTATTTTATTTTGATGATCATTCCTAGCTATGTAGGTTGGGCTCAACAAAATATTTTCGCATTCGGAAGAGAAAGTTGGTGACTGAAATTTCGTAAATAGATCTCGACGCGACGAAAAACGTCTTTGCTTTAATGACTTCCATCCGAACTCGCGTATCGTATCTGCCACACTCTCTCCCCAATTATGTGATAATACAAAACGAGCTGCCCTTTTTTGCACCCTTTCGATGTCCTCCGTCAATCCCATCTGGTAAGGATCCCACATCGCGCAGCAATATTCTAACCAAGGACGAACGAGTGTAGTGTAAGCTGTCTCTTTAGTGTACTTGCTGCATCTTCTAAGTGTCCTGCCAATGAAACGCGACCATTGGCTCGCCTTCCCCACAATATTATCTATGTGGTCTTTCCAACTGAAGTTGTTCGTAATTTCAACACCCAGGTACTTAGTTGAATTGACAGCCTTGAGAATTGTACTATTTATCGAGTAATCGAATTCCAACGGATTTATTTTGGAACTCGTGTGGATCACCTCACATTTTTCGTTATTTAGGGTGAACTGCCACCTGCCACACCATACAGCAATCATTTCTAAATCGCTTTGCAACTGATACTGGTCTTCGGATGATACTAGACGCTAAATTACAGCATCATCTGTGAACAACCTAAGAGAACTGCTCAGATTGTCACCCAGGTCATTTATATAGATCAGGAACAGCAATCTGTTGGATTGTGGAAGAACTACGGCGGTATCTTTGACCATCCTTGTACAATGCCGACCTTCCTGTTACTTAACAGACTGTATGCATTTTTTTTCTTAGTTATTGTGTCCAGATGTATGTTGTTTGCTTGTGGCACGGAAAATACATACGAAGTACAGCGAAGCTTCTTTGCCCGCTTCGCCGGAGTATCACTCCAGCGGTAAGTTTGCTTCAAAGCAACGCGTACTCCACTGCAAGGCGAAAAAATCATTCTGACTGTTCAACTATGTGTGAAATCTTATGGGACTTAACTGCTAAGGTCATCAGTCCCTAAGCTTACACACTACTTAACCTAAATTATCCTAAGGACAAACACACACAGCCATGCCCGAGGGAGGACTCGAACCTCCGCCTGGACCAGCCGCACAGTCCATGACTGCAGCGCCTGAGACCGCTCGGCTAATCCCGCGCGGCAATTCATTCTGAAATCACCGGACTTTGTAAGAGACATAAAAGCTCGTCTTCGCTCACTGGGTTGTCCGTACAAGGACGGCAGCAGATGCTGTACGTGAAAATGCCTTGGAGTGGCTGTGCAAGTTTTACAGCAAGTGTCGCTTGCACGGGTCAGCACTGCTGTTGCTGCGTAGAGCGCGGACGTTGTTCCAGAGGGAACACAGCAGCGCACCGGCGGACGCGAGAGCGCGCCCGGTGAGTTATCGTGATAACTGTTTTCAGGTGCGTTCTCCGTGCCCGGGGCGAAAGTGGCCATTAGTTCTGGGTTGTTGGCCGGCGCCACGGCTACACAACATCCTCGCTGGCAGAGGCGGGCCGCACCAGAACACCACAGACAAAGAACACTACGCCTGCAGGTGCAGAATGGCTACGTTGCGAAAGCGCGTACCACTAAGGTCCACTGTCAAAACTACAGTCGCTGCAAAAAGTGCTGCCTTGACTGGCTGGGTGAGATTACGATATGTGAACACAAAATAAGCAGTCTCGCATATGCGGACGACTTAGTTGTGATGGCAGATTCGATTGAAAGTTTGCAAAGTAATATTTCAGAGCTAGATCAGAAATGTAAGGACTATGGTATGAAGATTAGCATCTCCAAAACGAAAGTAATGTCAGTGGGAAAGAGATATAAACGAACTGACTGCCAAATAGGAGGAACAAAGTTAGAACAGGTGGACGGTTTCAAGTACTTAGGATGCATATTCTCACAGGATGGCAACATAGTGAAAGAACTGGAAGCGAGGTGTAGCAAAGCTAATGCAGTGAGCGCTCATCTACGATCTACTCTCTTCTGCAAGAAGGAAGTCAGTACCAAGACTAAGTTATCTGTGCACCGTTCAATCTTTCAACCAACTTTGTTGTATGGGAGCGAAAGCTGGGTGGATTCAGGTTACCTTACGGATATGAAAGTAGCTAGGATGATTGCAGGTACCAGTAGATGGGAACAATGGCAGGAGGGTGTCCACAATGAGGAAATCAAAGAAAAACTGGGAATGAACTCTATAGATGTAGCAGTCAGGGCGAACAGGCTTAGACGGTGGGGTCATGTTACACGCATGGGAGAAGCAAGGTTACCTAAGAGACTCATGGCTTCAGCAGCAGAGGGTAGGAGGAGTCGGCGTAGACCAAGGAGAAGGTACCTGGATTCGGTTAAGAATGATTTTGAAGTCATAGGCTTAACATCAGAAGAGGCACCAATGTTAGCACTGAATAGGGGATCATGGAGGAATTTTATAAGGGGGACTATGCTCCAGATTGAACGCTAAAAGGCATGACCAGTCTTAAATGATGATGATGATGATGATGATAATAATATCTCCTAATGCAGCGGAACACTGCATTTGCGAGGGAGAGTAATATCAGCAAGAGAGAATTCTCAGGCGATAGAAGGCGGAAGCTTGTTTCCGTCAGACATTTGTTATCCCTCATTAAGGATCCTCAAACGTCTGTACAGCTGCTGTACTCTACTTGAAGGACCATAGACGTAAAATTATGATATAGACACAATTTTGTCTAAAACGAGAATTCAGGAAACGTGTCCATTGGCAGTGGCTGTCGCATGGAAGAATCAAAAAACTGGCTCTGAGCACTATGGGAGTTAACTTCTGAGGTCCTCAGTCCCCTAGAACTTAGAACTACTTAAACCTAACTAACCTAAGGACATCACACACATCCATGCCCGAGGCAGGAATCGAACCTGCGACCGTAGTGGTCGCGCGGTTCCAGACTGTAGCGCCTAGAACCGCTCGGCCACTCCGGCCGGCATGGAAGAATCCATGAACAGTCGTTGCCGCAAGTGATGTACAGCAACATATGTAAAAAGATTCTTTAAATATCGTCAGAGACACCAGAGAAAGGATGCTGACGACTCTTATGAGGGGCCCCATACTCTACGTGTTTGAAAATGCGGACGAAAACACCCGGCTCGTAGGAACGTCCTACCCTGCCTTACTTGTAGAACATTCGTATGAAATGTAGGAGGGATTAAAATTCACGGTGAAAGGATATCAGTGACAGTAGTCGCTGATGACTTTATATCCTCCGTGACAGTAAAAAAAAAAAAAAAAAGAATTACAGTATCTGTTGAATGGGCTGAACAGTCTAATGAGAACAGAATATGTATTGAGAGTAAATAGAAGAAGGACAAAATTAATGAGTAGTAGCAGAAATGAGAACAGCGAGAAAGAGAAACTTAATATCAGAATTGGTGATCACGAAATAGATGGGATTCTGCTTCGTAGGCAGCAAAATAAATTATGACAGACGGAGCAAGGAGCACACAAAAAGCAGACTAGCACTGGCCAAATGGGCATTGTGGCCAAAGGATGTCTATTAGTATCAAATATAGGCCATAATTTGACGAAGAAATTTCTGAGAATGTACGTCTGGAACATAGCATTATATCGTAATCAAACATGGATTGTAGGAAAACCGGAGTAGAAGAGTATCGAAGTGTTTGAGATGTGGTGCTGCAGAAGAATGTTGACAATTTGGACTGATAATGTAAGGTATGAGGAGGTTCACCGCAGAATTGTCGAGGAAAGGAATCCATGGAAAACAGTGAGGAGAAGAAGGGACAGGGTGATAGGACATCCGGTAAGTAACTTCCATGGTGCTAGAGGGAGTTGTAAAGGGTAAAACGGTATTGGAAGAAGACGTTTGAAAATATGCAGCAGGTAACTGACAACGTTGGTTGCAAGTGCTGCTCTGAGACGGAAAGGTTGGTGAACGAGAGGCAAAAACCAGTCAGAAAACTGATGACTCAAAAAAATGAGGAATAGTACTTCACCCCACTGTTTGCTGCCTCCTTTTCTATTTCACCTTCGAGTTATTCGCCTTCCAAAAATAAAGACTTCTGCGTTCTCTCTTCACGAATACTACTTGAGTGATTGGAATTCTCGTCATGCCGAATTCGATGAGATCGGAGGCATTCTACCACACGACCGTCTTCGTGTTTTTGAAGGTCACACTTTAAGTTACGTGTTCTATCATCACAGAATGCTTCGAGGACACATTGCTTCACTTTCATATTCAGTCAGATATGTTCTTTTGTAAGGATTTCCGATCTTGAAGCTCGCGTCGTATTTTGTGCTTCTTGTAGATGATCTGCAAAGTTAAGATGAATATATACTGAAATATTTTATCTAGAAGAAACTGAAAATGCATTACAAATGCACAGATTCCCGTAATGGTATATTCCTGCAATATATTATAAAGTCTCTCTTTTTTTATATATAAAATTACAAATTCAGAACTAGAGAAGTTCGACGACTGCATTAAGTACCACTACGCGGCAAAGACTGGCGGTTACTGGCACAGAGACATTTAATGCCCAAAGCACATCTTAATCTAACCACTGTACTGAATGTAAACTGCTTTTGATCACTCATTTTAATTCAGTTATTGGAATTAACAAGGAAGTCGTTACAGAAAGATGTAGAACGATAATCACCGTCTACAGTCAAACGTTTTAAAAAAGGTCAAAATGTATGAAAAAATTCAGAACTAGAGAAGTTCGACAGCTGCATTAAGTACCACTGCGTGGCAAAGACTGGCGATTACTGGCACGGAGACGCCTAATGCCCAAAGCACATCGAAATCTAACCACTGTACTAAATGCAAAATGCTTTTGATCGTTCATTTTATTTCAGTTATTGGAACTAACAAGGAAGTCATGACAGAAAGATATAGAAGGTTAATCACTTTCTATAGTCAAAAATTTTAAATGGAGTCAAAATTTATGAAATCATTTTTCCAATGTGAATTGACAGTTGGACAGTTCCGCCTGCAGGATGGTGTGCGAATTTAAGTTCCAGTGGGAAAGTAGAAGTCTTTCCACTGACAACACTTTGCGGGACCTTGTCGCTGTACCAGTAAGTTACTGCGGCAAACAATGTGCGCGTTGACGTCAGTCAATTTTTATCTCAGCAACTCATTTTCGCTGCGAATTACACCTGCGGTGCGAAGCAGACATTATGTCGATTAAGTATGTTTCAAGAAAACCAGAACATAAAAATAAAGATTTACTTATAGTAAATGTACCCGCAGCCATGTATCGCGAAATCAAAAAATTATTTCATTTGCCGTGAAACTGAGTTGATTCCCCTATCGCCGGCCTTTGTAGCCGAGCGGTTCTAGGCGTTTCAGTCCGGAACCGCGCTGCTGCTACGGTCGCAGGTTCGAATCCTGCCTCGGGTATGGATATGTGTGATATTCTTAGGTTAGTTAGGTTTAAGTAGTTCTAAGTTCTAGGGGACTGATGACCTCAGATCTTAAGTCCCATAGTGCTCAGAGCCATTTGATTCCCCTATCCTCGTCCCTTGGTCTTGTTACAACAGGCGACTTGCAGCTGTCGGGGATACCAAGTTAAAAAATCAGCAAACGACCCTCCCATTCCACTGTGCCTTGTGTCTATTAATGGTTTCTGCACGTGCAAAAACATAAAATAAAATAAATAAATAAAGGGAGTATAGACAGTTACGCCATAAGTGGGAGCACGGCTTCTAATGCTGTTCTAGTTTAACTTATTGGTTATTGTTCTTCCAGCACTAATGAAAAACAGAATATCAGCATTTTCTCTCCGAAGTGACATAAGCCGTGGCTTTCTCTTTGGCTTTAACGAAAAAAAAAATTAGGAAAGTGAGGAGAAGTATTGGCGTCAGAAAGGGACGGGAAACGTTTGCTTTCGCCCGTCGGTCGTTAGTTGCAGCAGTGCGCTGTGCAGTGCTGAGAATGCTGGTCTACCTCGGTGGAGCAAAAAAGTTGTTGCCGGCCCAGTAGGTCGGTTTGGCGGCTGGGTGGGTTGGGGGTGCGAGTAAATCAGCGCACGTGTGTGTGTGTGTGTGTGTGTGTGTGGCGCGAGTTGTGCCTTCCCTAATCCACCGCGACACGGTGCGAACATCCGAGGAGCAGAGCCGACAAATTGGCGACCGCGGGGTCGATAGGGCGAAATCGGCAGTCGACTGCAGGACCTGAATCTGTACCAGAACACGGCACTGAAATTACACCGGCTCCGGTATTCAGAAATGGTATTATCAGAAATTGTGTGATACACTACACTATCCCAGAACAAATCATTGTTACTTCGTACGCTGTAATTGAAGTATGCTCAGCGAAAATGAAAGAAAACAACAGAATATGCTGAGCTGCTTGCTGTGGACGTCGATTTTTACACTACTGTGAGTGAAGATGTCAGTGAAATTAGTCTCCACTGCGCTCGTAGAAGTACAGTTAACATTTAACAAACCAACGTTGACTTCGGTCACAAAATGAAACAATTAAGCCCACCAGGGAAACACATGGATTAATTACTGTAACAGATGCACGTCATTCATAGACGATTGCTAGTGTCTATAAAACGCCGTGAAGTTGTGGCTGCGTATGTACTCAAACTACGTAAGGAACTGTTAACACCTGTTTAACAGAACATAAGAGAAAGTGCCACGTAGGGCAAACTGATAAGTTGCCCGCAGCGGTACATGCCTTACAGTCTTAAGATTATAAGATAAAATTTCACGAGGCCAGCATTTTAGCCAAGAAAATGCACTACCATGAGCGTTTCGTAGAGAGGCAATAAAATTTATAAACAATAGTAATTTTAATACAAAGGCAGAGGGACTTAAACTATTGATGCTGATTTTGTCGTAGACAGGAGCCCTTACAACTGGTTGCTTGTAATCGAGAGTGAAAAAATGGTGTTGTCTACCAGAATCACTAAATGAAAAATTGGAAATTTTTGGTAAGGTCTTACGGGACCAAACTGCTGAGGTCATCGGTCCCTTAGCTTACGCACTACTTAATCTAACTTAAATGAACCTACGCTAAGGACAACTCACAGACCCATGCCCGAGGCAGGACTCGAACCTCCGACGGGGGGAGCCGCGCCGACCGTGACAAGGCGCCCTAGACCGAGCGGCTACCCCGCGCGGTCATTACATGAATTTGATGTCACGCGACCAATTGTGGTGCTCTCTATATAGCTCACAACGCCGCTGCAAACTGAGGATCTTTTGAGGTTGCCAGTGTTTGATCTCTAAACACGTCCATCACAGAGATGGAATAGTTTTAAGCATTTACCAAGTAAATAGAAAACATTCTTTGTATTTAACTTTTTACTTCGTTAGGAAAGGATTAGTGCTACAGGATACATACGTGCTGAGAATTGTTTTTACGGGCCTTCCCATCGAACGCAGTCAGATGCAGATCTTTCCTCGACTTATACGCTGCCGTCAGAAGACGTTGTTTATTCTGAGATATACTTTTCTTTCTTTAGAGCGAAACAAAACAGTAACAAAGTTCGTGTCCAGTGCAGGCTATTTGGTCACCATGATATTTACTTTGAAGTTCTATTACAGTCAGGAAAGCATTTGTGATGAACCGACGATACGTAGGTTGTCTTTATGTTTGAGCGTCCATACGTTAATTACTCTGTCAGAAACGCAACTCCATTAGCATCCGATCCCAAAGTGGATGATTCGGATTCTGATGGTTGAAGAAAATTTCATGACCAGTATGTGGCCAGAAATGGGAGGATAAGTGAAGGCGGATGTTTTCGAGCTTTTGTTGCGCAGATATTGTTTGGTTTCTATTCTAAACGCACACGGAAACTAGCGTAAAACATGGGAATCAAAATTTTCGATAGTGATCCTTCTGTCGACTACGGAGAGGCAGCAGGGCGGAGTGGTGCAGTAATTAGCATACTTGACTCGCATTCGGGAGGACGACGGTTTAAACCCGCGCCTGGCCACCCAGATTCAGATTTTCCGTGATTCCCATTCAGATGCGGGGATGGTTCCTTTGAAAGCGTCGATTTCCTTCTACATCCTTAACAAGAAAGTCAGAGATTTTGCTCCGTCTCTAATGACCTAGTGATCAACGAGACTTTAAAGCGTAATCTTTGTTTTTTATTTCCTCCCCTCAACAAAACAACGGTACACAGCAGAAGCGCTCTTAATAGCTACCCAATTCTCACCCCATTCTGCTCTGATAATAAACACGTCTCTTGATCACAGATTTAACTTATTTAATTCTATAGAAACATTGGAAAGTACCGTGAAAATAAGCAAACAGTAAAGTGCACACTAAGCAGACACAAAACCACGAAATCCATTACTATAAAGTGAGTGAGCGCAGCTGGAATTGCTTAACTTCCTATATTAGCAGATGACTCCACTATAACCGCTTCAACAACAGACCTCTGCCGTTTCTGCTCATGTGCAGTCTTCATCGTACTCAGGACTGACCACTCGGTGCAATAAATTGATCACTGACATCACTGAACCACTCGCAACGTGGTTGGCGGCTGCTTTAGATGCATGCAAGTGGCGTGCACTAGGACGAGTAGTCGATTTAGAAAGAATGTCACTCGTGCAAAAAAAGGCTTAAAGATCTGAACGTGAATGTGACATTTAAAAATAGAGTTTCAATAGTGCTGACATTTTCGCTGTTGAAAAAAGGCTCTTCAATTGAAAATTGTTTCATCTATTTATTTTCTTATTAATGCACAGGGTGTGTTCTATCCGTGTCCAGGTGCTGTGAAACTTAAATCATTTTTCGCATTCACATATCAGGTCATAGGAGAAATATCCAAGTCCAAGGACAATCTTCGTAGAAGAAACAAAGAAAGAAGTTAAACAGAAAGTAGACACAAAATCCAATACTATTCGCAGTGGACGCAGCAAGATGTTAACTTCCGATGCTAGCACACCACGCCACATCCCCTCCACTAACCAAAACGTCAAAACCACTTTCCATGAATCCTTGATACTTACGCTTCATTCCATAGAAGGTCTGCGTGAATTCCGTTTGACATATACCATACAATGAAATTTGATGTTTACAAACAGGAGCAGGAGGTATGTTTGAAACACATCCTGTTATTCACATATGTCTTGGTCGTATTTGGTGGGGTTGTGACTGTCAACCAGTTTAGTGTACTGTTCAGAACGAAAGTCTTGTTACGAAAATAAACCATCAAGTCGTTATATAACGATCGTGCTCATTTGATTTTTAGTTATTGCGATGAACGCTAGATGACAGTTTGACATGTTATTTTCGTAACAAGATGTTGATTTTAATGAGCTCTCACTAGAGTCGAAACTAGTTAAGTGTCATAATCCACCAAAAGTGTTCCTTTGGATAAAAAAGAGAAAAGTGAATTGTGTAATGTTTGGACGTTCCATTCCGTGACGTCGGTAGCAGAGCTGAGTGCAGTGTGGCTCAAAGGGCCCATTGTTCTTCTAACGCAAACAATGACGTCACATGGCCTTGCTCCTTATGTAAACAAATAGCACTGTGTGCACTTAAGTCGTATTTATGTAAGTGTAATTTATGACCCTAATGTAAACAAACTGTGCACTGATTTTCTTTTAAGTTGTTGCCCCCCCATTCGCCTCCATCTACCCCTCCCCAAATCTTGTTTAAGTCAAACATGGCGGCTGGATATTTATCTGGGTATAATTTATAACCAGTAGCTATCTCCCCTGCCCTCCCCCCACCCCTTCCCCCTCCCTCATCTTCTCTTTTCCTATTTGTTGACAAAAAAGGAGGAAAATTCAAATGGGCATTATCCTACTGACTGACTCATGGTTGCCTTAATTACAATAGCCATCACCGATACAGTGCTAATGCTAAAAGGGGGGGGGGGGGGCAAAGAGGGGCCAACTTCAAAGAGAGTAAGTGGCCAGCTTGTACACACTAGGATCATAAACTGCACTTGCATAAATGAGGTAAAACTGTATGGTTCCAGAGATCTCTTCAAGTCTTGAATAACTATGATGTATATATGCAGAAGGAAGCAATGAATGAAAATTTGTATTGAGGCTGGGATTCAAGCTGTCCATCCTGCTCACAAGGCAGATGGGCTGCCTACTGTACCACGTGATCCAGGGGCTTTGCACAACTTCACAGACTACCCTGACTCACCTGCCTTCTCAATTCCAATTCCCATTCACGCCTCAAAAATTTAACTTGCGCAAATTTTCATTCGTCGTTTCAGCCAACGTCGTTGCACAAATGTAACATAAAAGCACACGTGCATTATCTACACTACTGCCCATGAAAATTGCTACACCAAAAAGATGGCGTGCTACAGACGCGAAATTTAACCGACAGGAAGAAGATGCTGTGATATGGAAATGATTAGCTTTTCAGAGCATTCACACAAGGTTGGCGCCGGTGGAGACACCTACAACGTGCTGACATGAGGAAAGTTTCCAACCGATTTGTCATACACAAACAGCAGTTGACAGGCGTTGCCTGGTGAAACGTTGTAAAGCCTCGTGTGAGGAGGAGAAATGCATACCATCACGTTTCCGACTTCGTTAAAGGTCGGATTGTAGCCTTTCGCGATTGCGGTTTATCGTATCGCGACATTGCTGCTCGCGTTGGTCGAGATGCAATGACTGTTAGCAAAATATGGAATCGGTGGGATCAGGAGGGTAATACGGAACGCCTTTCTGGATGCCAACGGCCTTGTATCACTAGCGGTCGAGATGACAGGCACGGTGTAACGGATCGTGCAGCCACGTCTCGATCCCTGAGTCAACAGATGGGGACGTCTGAAAGACAAACACCATCTGGACGAACAGTTCGACGACGTTTGCAGCAGCTTGGACTATCAGCTCGGAGACCATGGCTGCGGTTACCCTTGATGCTGCATCACAGACAGGAGCTCCTGCGATGGTGTACTCGACGACAAACCTGGGTGCACGAGCGGCAAAACGTCATTTTTTTCGGATGAATCCATGTTCTGTTTACAGCATCATGATGGTCGCATCCGTGTTTGGCGACATAGCAGTGGACGCACATTGGAAGCTTGTGTTCGTCATCGCCAAAATGGCGTATCACCCGGCGTGATGGTATGGGGTGCCATTGGTTATACGTCTCGGTCACCTCTTGTTCGCATTGACGGCAGTTTGAACAGTGGAAGTTACATTTCAGATGTGTTACGACCCGTGGCTCTACCCTTCATTCGATCCCTGCGAAACCCTACATTTCAGCAGGATAATGCACGACCGCATGTTGCAGGTCCTGTAGGGCCTTTCTGGATACAGAAAATGTTCGACTGCTGCCCTGGCCAGCACATTCTCCAGATCTCTCACCAATTGCAAACGTCTGGTCAATGGTGCCCGAGCAACTGGTTGGTCACAATACGCGTCACTAGTCCTGATGAACTGTGGTATCGTGTTGAAGCTGCATGGGCAGCTGTACCTGTATACGCCATCCAAGCTCTGTTTGACTCAATGCCCAGGCGTATCAAGGCCGTGGTTGTTCTGGGTACTGATTTCTCAGTATCTGTGCACCCAAATTGCGTGAAAATGTAATCACATGTCAGTTCTAGTATAATATATTTATCCAATGAATACCCGTTTATCATCTGCATTTCTTCTGCGTATTTACATAAGGGGTCAGTGACTACATGATTCACATTAGGCAAACACTGGATCCTTATAGGCACAATGCACTGAGCCCGACTACTGCGTGCTGTGTGAATCAGCCCTTAAGCCGACAGTACGTGATATTAATATCTGACCGTCCTTCCTCTTTTCGAGGAATTGATGAGGCTGCCATCCCGAGTCTGTAGCGCTTCAGCTCGTTACTACTCGGTACGCAGTGGACTTGGGAAGTGAGACGGAAACGCCAGAGCAGCAGGTAGTTTCCACTGTCCCCGCGGCCAGGGTGTGATCCCGGGTCTGGCGCTCCCAGCTCGCGCGCCTTTCTCTGCGGCCCGGCTCAGCTCAGTTCGGCTTTCTCGCGGCAGTTTCTTTGTGTGGGCGGCGGCGTGGCGTCGGCGGGCCGAGGCCCCCATCCGGCGACGCCGGGACTCGCCGCCCCCGCCGCCCCCGCCGCCCCTTCACGCGCTGATTCGCCCGCATTGTGCGACAGCGCGGCGGCTCCCACTGCCGTCGTCTCTCCTGCTTAGCGTCGCCGCCTGACGCGCTGCACCCTCCCCGTCATGCTTATTATTATTATTTGTAGTCTGGCGGAGATTTTCATTAGCCTCGCTTGTCTCCCTCTGTGCCGTGCAAGCATCGCAACAGGCAGTTCTCGTGCCGCCGGGTTGACACACTGCGGTTCGTACGGGTCTGTTCCGCAGTATTCACAGTGTGTACGAAAGAGTCATAGGAGAGAGATTTCCTTCGTTTGTATCAAGCCAACGCCGTCTGTCGAGATTGCTACAAAACAGACGATCACCTGGGGCCGGCTTCGAGGGACACTTGCTTTTATTTGCCAATCTTTCTCCTGTATCCTTGAAGCATCCCCAACTCTCTTGTGGTTCCCTTTTTAGGTACTCCACGTCGACGTCTGCTCGTAGATACGTATCGTTGGTAGGTTTCCGGCTTTACTACTCGGCGTGACAGCGACGACTCTCAGATGAGGTGCGGGCCTTGTGTTTTGCTATTACTGCGAGTCTTGTAAATATCGCTTTTATTTAGTAATCTGCCCGGCTAAAACTCTTCCCTTTTATGATTAAGACAGCCTGCAAAGAGTCACAAAAGTTCATATTAAGCTGTCCGTAAAACACGTAAACGTTCACTTCAGTTAGCGTGTTAGTTAATGCCTACGCTTTCCGCTAGATGGTGCTGACTTACTGCTGAATAGCTTTGGTTCCGTAAAACCTTCACTGATTAGTACTAGGTAAATGAAATAAGTACAACACTCTTGTATTTCACTTCCACTCAATATTCAAGGATTAAGATGGTGATGGATGATAGTCTATTTAAAAGGTTCCTAGCGTGGAGGAATCTAAATAGTTCGCAAATGGCGATATGCACGCGCTCTATGTCCAGATTCGCAACAAACGGCACACGACACTTTCAAAAGTCCACATGTTAATATCTGAATACTGGTACCTCTGAATTCACTCGTATCAGCAGATAATTTGAGTTTCTGTCGTCTTTCTTCCGTAAAGTTCCAATCTAGCACTAAAGTCCTAAAATCCCCTTAATACTCCGTTGCTACCAACAGTCAGAGATCGTACACTACATCACTTTTAAACTCCGTAATATTCTAACCGTTTATCGTGAATATTAACACCATAAAGTCCAATCTAATTATTGTCTTGCTGAATGACACGGGTTCCCCGCCCTTTAACGAAACAATCAATGAAAAAAGGCGGCAATAATGACGATCAGACCTTTTTATAGGTTTTTCATCACAAGAGTTTAACGCCACTGCCTTCTCCATGAAGGAGCTTCCGTGGCTTTGCCGTACTTAGACGTTATACTACTTGCTGATATACTATAATTTTGATCTGCAATTACCGAAGTCTGATTGTACACTATTTTCCCCTCTAAAAATTCTATTCCTAATTTTAAATTATGCTTTCTATAGATTTAATCACTGTAAACTGAACCGAGGTGTTACATCCTCCAACATAACAGCGGCCCACATGACGATTGCAAAGTGTCGCATGTTCGTAGGATATTCTGCAGGAGGCGTGCACCCAGACTTAAACACTGAAACAGAAACCTTATCAGTATTACGGAGAAATTTGATTTCGATGACTCCACCGAACGGCGCGTCACATGGGCTGGTCTTGCGGCACGAAAGAGACCAATACTAGCAGAACTGCAAGAATTAAAACAATTCCAACTCCCCAGCTCTAACCAACGTTTTCGAAAGGTTTTTCGTACTTGGCAGGTAAACACCGGAACTGCTACGGTTCTCCGATTTATTCACAATTGGGAACTCCCTCTGCCACACTACGAGCTCGCCTGGTGATCGGATGAAAAGAATCGGGACGCTATAATGGACCGGATCTAAAATATTCTGCTTTACTCCTCTGAGTAGAGACTGAAAAGTGAAGGCCGGCCGCTGTGGCCGAGTGGTTCTAGGCTCTTCAGTCCGGAACCGCGCTGATGCTACGGTGACAGGTTCGAGTCCTGCCTCGGACATGGATGCGTGTGATGTCCTTAGGTCAGTTAGGTTTAAGTAGTTCTAAGTCTAGAGGGCTGATGACCTCAGAAGCTAAGTCCCATAGTGCTTAGAGCCATTTGACGCATCTGAAAAGTGAAACTAAATAAATAAACAGAACGGTACGATAGTTTACGACTAAATAAGTACCCTAAGTAAGGACTCCGCAGCGGATGAGTCTTGTATGCAGTGTCTGTATGTAAGAAAATTATTTTTCAAAGCTTTTCAGTCCCACCTTCAAAAGCGACACGCATTTGCTACATACAAATGTTTTTGGTGTCACAACGGGCGTATTATTGTTAATATTCGCTTATCAACTTCGCTTGTTAATTGTTATCGGGTCCAAAATTAACTCCTATTCACTATAAACTACGAGTGTCACCATAAATTCGCGAGCATTCAGCATGTCAGTATTTGTAGTGATAAGCTATTAATTCAGTGGCCGATAACCAATGAAAATAGAAGTTGCCGGGCGGATATTAACAATACTACGCCTATACTGCCGCACCTACAAACACGAATGCGTAACAAATGTGTGCCCCACCTGAAGATGATGATGAGAAATTTCGACAATTTGTTTACGGAAATAAAAAATCTTTCATAAGTGACTGGTCGCAGGTATATGTATTTATATTCAACATCGATCAATATTTATAAATCAGTAAGTCATTTTCTTCTTCTAATTGCTGAATAATGTGGAAAATTATTTCTCTTATTCAATATTTCACTTTTTCACTGTTCAAACAGTTTTTATTACAAAAATTTATCTGTTTAAATTCTTTTCATGCGCAGTATAGGGTCCTTCTTCCTGTGTGTTATGTAACACCTAAGTACTCTTCCGCTTTCGGACATTTGTTCTAGTTTGCAGAAAAATTCGGTTACGAAAAATATCATGGCTTCATGCAACTTTTCGCAACGTGTCAGTAAAACAAACCAAATAAAATGAAGAGTCAGGAGAGACAAATGCACAAAATCCATTGCTACATCATAATTGAGCGCGGCGCGGGAATTTTAACTCGCGATGTCACTAGATGACACCAGTCCCCTGTTCCTGCGCGTGTGCTGTCCGCTGCGTACCCAGGAATTTAGAACCAAATACTTACCACAGCCAACCAACCAACCAACGAACGTGGTTGGCGCCTGATTTACGCGCGGATAGCGTAATTTGTACGGAAACCAGATGGCAGTTATAAGGGTCGAGGGACACGAAAGGGAAGCATTGGTTGGGAAGGGAGTGAGACAGGGTTGTAGCCTCTAAATGGTTCAAATGGCTCTGAGCACTATGGGACTCAACATCTTAGGTCATAAGTCCCCTAGAACTTAGAACTAGTTAAACCTAACTAACTTAAGGACATCACACACACCCATGCCCGAGGCAGGATTCGAACCTGCGACCGTAGCAGTCGCGCGGTTCCGGACTGCGCGCTTAGAACCGCGAGACCACCGCGGCCGGCTTGTAGCCTCTCCCCGATGTTGTTCAATATGTATATTGAGCAAGCAGTAAAGGAAACAAAAGAAAAATTCGGAGTAGGTATTAAAATCCATGGAGAAGAAATAAAAACTTTAAGGTTCGCCGATGACATTGTAATTCTGTCAGAGACAGCAAAGGACTTGGAAGAGCAGTTGAACGGAATGGATAGTGTCTTGAAGGGAGGATATAATATGAACATCAACAAAAGCAAAACGAGGATAATGGAATGTAGTTAAATTAAATCGGGTGATGCTGAGGGAATTAGATTAGAAAATGAGGCACTTAAAGTAGTAAAGGAGTTTTGCTATTTGGGGAGCAAAATAACTGATGATGATCGAAGTAGAGAGGATATAAAATGTAGACTGGCAATGGCAAGGAAAGCGTTTCTGAAGAAGAGAAATTTGTTAGCATCGACTATAGACTTAAGTGTCAGGAAGTCGTTTCTGAAAGTATGTATTTGTATGGAGTGTAGCCATGTATGGAAGTGAAACATGGACGATAAATAGTTTGGACAAGAAGAGAATAGAAGCTTTCGACATGTGGTGCTACAGAAGAATGCTGAAGATTAGATGGGTGGATCACGTAACTAATGAGGAGGTACTGAATAGGATTGGGGAGAAGAGGAGTTTGTGGCGTAACTTGACTAGAAGAAGGGATCGGTTCGTAGGACATGTTCTGAGGCATCAAGGGATCACCAATTTAGTACTGGAGGGCAGCGTGGAGGGTAAAAGCCGTAGAGGGAGAACAAGAGATGAATACAATAAGCAGATTCAGAAGGATGTAGGTTGCAGTAGGTACTGGGAGACGAAGCAACTTGCACAGGTTAGAGTAATATGGAGAGCTGCATCAAACCAGTCTCAGCACTGAAGGCCACAACAACAACAACAACAACAACAGTGATACGCTCGCATCACGAGTGGCACCCACGGTAAGTATACAACGCGCAATGGACTTGTGACGTCACACTGGTCGCCTTGTCGGTCATACATCGCGCATCCTCGGCTCATGCGGCGCCCAGGGGAAATCAAAATGCTAATGAAAAGGTACGCACTAAAGATCTTAATCTTGTCGTGTGCTCTCAGAACCATGTATTTAAACGCAAAGTTAAGAACTATTAATCTCTTCTGAAATAGTTAACTCGCTCCCCCCTCGTAAGACGTGCAGTATCGCGTGGTGTGACGTAAGCGACTCGGCCTGTATTTACGTGGCTCTAAGCACTATGGGACATAACATCTGAGGTCATCAGTGCCCTAGAACGTAGAACTACTTAAACCTTACTAACCTAAGGACTTCACACACATCCATGCTCGAGGCAGGATTCGAACCTGCGACCGTAGCAGCCACGTGGTTCCGGACTGAAGCGCCTAGAACCGCTCGGCCACCGCGGCCGGCTTTTACGTGTGCCTCGACTACTGGTAGTCGCTTTTGCCCAGAGAGTGGCTCGTTTAAAGCGGGCTTTAAGGAGTGCGCACGTGTGGAGCCGCCGCGGCCACACCTGGCAGGTGCGTGGAGAAGCCCCGTGGCAGGCGGCCAGCGCCGCGCCACGCACTTCCGGTATGCGTGCGGCGACCACGAGCGCGGCGACGCGCGACACCCGATACACGGCGGGCGCTGCTGGGGCTTCCCGCCACGCGGCAGGCTGGGCACACGGGGACCGTCACCACAGGCAAAGATACGTTACTCTGTGTGTGCCGTCACCTGGCGGCGGGCGCAACCACTGCACTCTGCCAGGGGCGCAAGTGTTTGTGGGTAAACACCGGGCGATCCCACTGTACGTGCACGTGTTGTTTGTTTGTTGTGGTCCTCAGTCCTGAGACTGGTTTGATGCAGCTCTCCATGCTACTCTATCCTGTGCAAGCTTCTTCATCTCCCAGTACCTACTGCAGCCTACATCCTCCTGAATCTGCTCAATCTATTCATCTCTTGGTCTCCCTCCACGATTTTTACCCTCCAGGCTGCCCTCCAGTACTAAATTGGTGATCCCTTGATGCCTCAGAACATGTCCTACCAACCGATCCCTTCTTCTTGTCAAGTTGTGCCACAAACCCCTCTTCTCCCCAATCCTATTCAGTACCTCCTCATTAGTTATGTAATCTACCCATCTAATCTTCAGCATTCTTCTGTAGCAGCACAATTCCAAAGTTTCTATTCTCTTCTTGTCTAAACTATGTATCGTCCATGTTTCACTTCCATACATGGCTACACTCCATACAAATACTTTCAGAAACGGCTTCCTGACACCTTTCCTTGCCATTGCCAGTCTACATTTTATATCCTCTCTACTTCGACCGTCATCAGTTATTTTGCTCCCCAAATAGCAAAACTCCTTTACTACTTTAAGCGTCTCATTTCCTAATCTAATTCCCTCAGTATCACCCGACTTAATTCGACTACATTCCATTATCCTTGTTTTGCTTTTGTTGATATTCATCTTATATCCTCCTTTCATTCCGTTCAACTGCTCTTGCAAGTCCTTTGCTGTGTCTGACAGAATTAGAATGTCATCGGCGAACCTCAAAGTTTTTATTTCTTCTCCGTGGATTTTAAAACCTACTCCAAATTTTTCTTTTGTTTCCTTCATTGCTTGCTCAGTATACAGATTAAATAACCTCGGGGAGAGGCAAAAACCCTGTCTCACTCCCTTCCCAACCACTGCTTCCCTTTCATACCCCTCGACTCTTATAACTGCCATCTGGTTTCTGTACAAATTGTAAATAGCCTTTCCCTCCCTGTATTTTACCCCTGCCACCTTCAGAATTTGAAAGAGAGTATTCCAGTCAACATTGTCAAAAGCTTTCGCTAAGTCTACAAATGCTAGACATGTAGGTTTGCCTTTCCTTTATCTTTCTTCTAAGACAAGTCGTAGGGTCAGTATTGCCTCACGTGTTCCAGCATTTCTACGGAATCCAAACGGATCTTCGCCGAGGTTGGCTTCTACCAGTTTTTCCATTCGTCTGTAAAGAATTCGGGTTAGTATTTTGCAGCTGTGACTTATTAAACTCATAGTTCGGTAATTTTCACATCTGTCAACACCTGCTTTCCTTGGGATTGGAATTATTATATTCTTCTTGAAGTCTGAGGGTATTTCGTCTGTCTCATACTTTTGCTCTCCAGATGGTAGAGTTTTGTCAGGACTGGCTCTCCCAAGGCTGTCAGTAGTTCTAATGGAATGTTGTCTACTCCCGGGGCCTTGTTTCGACTTGCTCTGTCAAACTCTTCACGCAGTATCGTATCTCCCATTTCATCTTCATCTACCTCCTCTTCCATTTCCATAAAATTGTCCTCAAGAACATTGCCCCTGTATAGACTTTCTATATACTCCTTCCATCTTTCAGCTTTCCCTTCTTTGCTTAGAACTGGGTTTCCATCTGAGCTCTTGATATTCATGCAAGTGGTTCTCTTGTCCGTAATTACCAAAACACACCAACTGAATTCATTAACACGGCCAATTATAAGTGGACTAAGAGTACAGTTTAACGTTAATTTCGAACGATTGTGCAACTCGGAATTTTAGGCACTAACAAATCATTGACAAAGATGAAACATAAGAAGAGTGATTGAATCCCAGACCTATGGGCTTTTGCTGTATTACGAAACAGGTAACCCTCGGCACAATTCATGTTGCAGGTCCCCTATCTAAGGGTTTCCAGGGCCAACAAAATTTCATCTCCGATATATCTTACAGTTACTCAACAGAATTTAAAACGCGCTTGTAATCCACTCTTTAGGATCTATACTCTTATGTTAAAGGTTTAACACAGTAGGTTAACTAGTCACAAAGACAAAAAACGACGCCCTACGAATGGAACAGAAATCGGTAGCTTGACGTACATGTGGATAAAAACAAATGATTAAAATTTCAGAAAAATTGGGTGATTTATTCAGTCCAAAGAGCTTCGCAAACTGAGCAAGTCAATAACGCGTTGGTTTACTTCTAACCCTTAAGTAAACAGTTATGCGGCTTGGTATTGACTGATAGAGTTGTTCGGCTGGCAACTCATTGCTTGAAGCAGAATTGTCCTCAATCGTGATTCCCGCTTCTAAATGAGCCCCGATGAACAGCCCAGCGAATATGTGTATTTAGGTGCTCCAGACAGGGGTGGGATTCCAAACTAACTGTCGTCCGCCATATCACTCAACACCCAGAAGTGATGGTCTGGGGTCTGTTTCATTTCATAGCATGACCACTGTGGCTCTCATCCCCGGCACTCTTACAGCACAGCGTTAAGTCGACTCTACCTACTCTGGTCCGGTTCATGGCAGGCCATCCCAGATGTACATTTCAGCAAGATAATGTCCGCCCGCACACGGCGAGAATTTCTACTGCTTGTCGTCGCACTTGCCAAATCCTGCTTTGGTCAGATTGAAAACGTTTTGAGTCTTGTGGGCAGTGCCGGCCAACGAGCTCGGGATCTGATCATACAGCACGCTAAATGGGCACAACTTGGCACTATGTCCCTCAGGAAGGCACCCAACAGCTCTGTTAGTCGGTGCCAAACCTAATATAAGGGCCAGAGGTGGACCAATTGTAAGCGCTTTCTCTAGAATAAATCATTGAAGTTTTTCTGAAACTGTAATCGTCTGTTTGTGTGTACATGTACATCACACCTACCGATTTCCGTCCCATTTGGATAATTCTTTCGACGTGCGTCGGTTTTTTGTGATTTTTCAGAGTGTATTACACTTAGAAACTGTGTATACGTCTTGAGGCAATGTAACTGAAGGCGTTCAAATTACCCAGACTATAATCATGCAGTACTTCAGAATAAGAGCACTTAGTCACTTCCAACAAACTTCACAGATAATCTCAAATCTTTACGAAAATTTTACCGCTGACGCCACCCACAAAACGATGAGAGCAAACAGTTTATCGCTTACTACATGGTTAACTACTCATGGAGTAAAAACCGCCGTGGTGACGTTCTACATTACTACTTCATTACTACTAAATGCATTCGCAACATAATTTGCAGACAGTATCCACGTATACCACTGAATGCACCTGCAAAATTACATCATTGTACGACACACAGTTCGAGAGATATGACGTTTTATATGGTGTTGATGCTGCTGTTACGTTCTGTTAAAAGAACGTGGCTGGTTGCAAATTTCATGAAAAACTGCGTAACCTCTGATCCTCAGTTAGCAGGTACATTTAGCCTTACCTGCTAACTTACTGCTGTCTCGACGGCAGCCTGCACCGGACCATATCTCGTCTAGCAGGCCTTACTGCTCTAGTTAAAGCACTCCCTCTTCAGGCCACGAGTGGTCTACCGGGACCATCCGACCGCCGTGTCATCCTCAGATGAGGATGCGGATAGGAGGGGCGTGGTATAAGCACACCGCTCTTCCGGTCGTTATGATGGTATTCTTGACAGAAGACGCTACTGTTCGCTCGAGTAGCTTCTCAATTGGCATCACGAGGCTGAGTGCACCCCGAAAGATGGCAACAGCGCTTGGTGGCCTGGATGGTCACCCATCCAAGTGCCGGTCACATCCAACAGCACTTAACTTCGGTGATCTCACGGGAACCGGTGTATCCATTGCGGCAAGGCCGTTGCCCATACTGTTGTAGATGGCGTTTCCAGTTCAAAGACTGTTTTGATATCATTATATCCTGTCCAAGCCTCCTTACCTTTGCATAACTATTGCCCCCTGCATCATTTTTAATCTGCGTACAAAGACTTGGCTCCCCACCTTTATATCCCAACACTTCCTTCCATTACCAAACTGAAGGTTTCTTGACACCTCAGGCTGTGTTCCTTGCTTTTCTTTTGTACCATAAATTTCTTTTGTCGCCAGTTAGATTCAGTATCTCCTCATTAGTTATCCTATCTAAAGATCGAATCCACATCACTCTTCTCGAGCATGACAGTTTCTGCTCCGTCCGTCCAAAAAGTTGCAAGACTGATTTTATTCCGGCATGTAAGTAACGTCAGTTCAGTAACTATGGTGGCAGCTTGAACTAGCAACTGTAAGAGACAGATGTGCACTCGACCCTCTTCAGCTGTGAGCAGGCAGTGTTCAGTAGTGTGTCAACGTTGTTGTGTCACAAATCGCAGCGACGCAAAGTCTGTCACTGAAGCATTCGCGACACTCTGCAAAATATTTCGAAGAAGAGGAAATTGTGTTCAAGGTTTGTGCCGCACACATTGACCCCGAACAGAAAAAACGCGCAGCGACTGCCTCGATTTGATTGAAATAAAAAACGCAGACAGTTCTTTCCTGGAGAATATCGTCACGGTGACGAAATTCACACGAAGAATGAACGCTTTGACGAAATAACTGACATTCGAGCCAGTGTGACGCGCGAGTTGGTATCATCCCGAAGAAAGACTTTTCTGATGGGGGAAGGCTATGTAGAACAGCTCGAGCATTAAAACCACCATCTTAACGTCTCTCTATTTTTTTATTAATCCAGTCCCGAAACTGGGTATCCTGTTCTTTTCTGAACTGGCTGTCGCGCACCTTTCAACCCTATTCAGTGTTACACTCCCGACAGCTACGTTCAGAAATACTTAAATGTGTATCCTGTGTTAGCAAATTTCTCTCTTTCACAAAATTTATTCTTGTTATTATCAGTCTGAATTTTTTGTCCTTTCAGCTTCTGCCATTTTCATTGATTTTGCAGCTCAAATAGCAAAAGTCACTTACTATCTTCAGTGTCTCTTTCCCCAGTGTAATTCCCTCGACATCGTTTGGTTTAATTCGTCTCTATTCCAGCATCCTTTTGGTTTTCTTGATATTAAACTTATCACCTTTTTTTAAAAGACACTAAGAAGTTACGAATGAACAAAACAGAACGCTGATTTTTCTTAAAAACGAAAGAGTGCAGAATTTTTACTTCTATACCTTTTATGTCTCCTTTTTCATTTTCTGATTTTTTAATGCTTTTCTCCTCATCTTTCTATTATATGTCAAAGTTTTCACGTCTGAATTACTCTGTATGCTTTCTACACCCGGGCTACAGAACGTCAGTTACGCATAATATGCTTACTTTGGTATCACATACTACAGACTGCTGTGAAGAACTTGATATATAATCAGTGATTAATTACAAACGTGACGATCGCTCACCTGAGAATTGTTGTACGTACCATTCTTCGTCATAGCATCCCCAATAATAAGAGAACGGAAGATAGTAGGTTTACCATTCAGTAATCTCAGTTCGTAAGAAGGCAAATATTTTCTCATGAGATGGCTTTAATACTTGTCCGCAAGACAGACTGCAATATGAAAGTAAGTCTTTGCGCAAGAAACATTTTATATCAATGTATATACTGAAACCGTCAGGTAACTTCCAAATACTTACGCTGTGAAAGGCATTAAATAGGAAGGAATTCTCACCTGTAAAGATTAGAAACAAAATGTTGAGTAATTATGATATTGCGAGGCTTTTGTAGAGTTTATTTCGCCGCTAAAATGCGAAGCAGCCAATGTAAAATGAAAAGAACAATATGGGAAACACTAGATAATTTACACAACTGGCCATTAAAATTGCTACACCAAGAAGAAATGCAGATGATAAACGTGTTTTCGTTGGACAATTATATTATACTAAAACTGACACGTGATTACATTTTCACGCAATTTGGGTGCATAGATCCTGAGAAATCAGTACCCAGAACAACCACCTCTGGCCGTAATAACGGCCTTGATACGCCTGGGCATTGAGTCAAACAAAGCTTGGATGGCGTGTACAGGTACAGCTGCCCATGCAGCTCCAACACGATACCACAGTCCATCAAGAGTAGTGACTGTCGTATTGTGACGAGCCAGTTGCTCCGCCACCATAGACCAGACGTTTTCAGTTGGTGAGAGATCTGGAGAATGTGCTGGCCAGGGCAGCAGTCGAACATTTCCTGTATCCAGAAAGGCCCGTACAGGACCTGCAACATGCGGTTGTGCATTATCCTGCTGAAATGTAGGGTTTCTAAGGGATCGAATGAAGGGTAGAGTCACGGGTCGTAGCACGTCTAAAATGTAACGTCCACTGTTCAAAGTGCTGTCAATGCGAACAAGAAGTGACCGAGACGTGTAACCAATGGCATCCCATACCGTCACGCCGGGTGATACGCCAGTATGGCGATGACGAATACGCGCTTCCAATGTGCGTTCACCGCGATGTCGCCAAACACGCATGCGACCATCATGATGCTGTAAACAGAACCTGGATTTATCCGAAAAAATGACGTTTTGTCATTCGTGACCCAGGTTCATCGTTGAGTACACCATCGCAGGCGCTCCTGTCTGTGATGCAGCGTCAAGGGTAACCGCAGCCATGGTCTCCGAGCTGATAGTCCATGCTGCTGCAAACGTCTTCGAACTGTTCGTCCAGATTGTTGTTGTCTTGCAAACGCCCCATCTGTTGACTCAGGGATCGAGACGTGGCTGCACGATCCGTTACAGCCATGCGGATAAGATGCCTGTCATCTCGACTGCTAGTGATACGAGGCCGTTGGGATCCAGCACGACGTTCCGTATTACCCTCCTGAATCAACCGATTCCATATTTTGCTAACAGTCATTGGATCTCCACCAACGCGAGCAGCAATGTGGCGATACGATAAACCGCAATCGCGACAGGCTACAATCCGACCTTTATCAAAGTCGGAAACGCGATGGTACGCATTTCTCCTCCTTACACGAGGCATCACAACAACGTTTCACCAGGCAACGCCGGTCAACTGTGTATGAGAAATCGGTTGGAAACTTCCCTCACGTCAGCACGTTGTAGGTGTCGCCACCGGCGCCAACCTTGTGTGAATGCTGTGTAAAGCTAATCATTTGCATATCACAGCATCTTCTCCTGTCGGTTAAATTTCGCGTCTGTAGCACGTCATCTTCGTGGTGTAGCAGTTTTAATGGCCAGTCGCGTATAACACTATGGACGAACTTCGAGTTACCTGAACACCACTGAACACTGATTGTACTTTACTAAACGCATCGTAGCTGTAACGTAGGGGGCCAAAAATTACGGGACATCGACTGAATTTAAGAGTATTTACATCATGTAGACTATCGTCGGCAGTGAGTCAAAGTGCGAGCTACATGGGTAACATGATAAAGAAAAATTGTTGATGTCAACAAATTTGCTGGGTACGCAACCAAAACGCCAGTTAAAAGAGATGAATCAAGAAGAAACGAGGCAGGAAATCCCAGAGCATTCTTCCACACTGCTGAGAAGTATGAAGAAGAATAAGGAGGCATTCACACGGTAAACAAAGCACCTGACGAAATGTAACTCCTTAAGTCATTTAATTCGAAAGTACCTGAGTACCTCTTTTATTTTATTTTATTATTTTGGTTTTTAATGGATATGTCAGTTTTCGTAGTGCGAGAACTTCTCTTTCGGCTCTGGTTCCATTCACATGCGAAGCCTCCAGAGTCTTCAGAAAAGCCGGCGAGTGTGCCTAAGCACGCATCACGGCCGCTTTTATGCTTTTCTTACGATTCTTCCACGAAAGATGTGTAGGCGGTTAAGCATGTTCCCGGAAGAGTCCTTAAAGGCTGGTTCTCAGAATTTTCAGCCCAGACTCCCACACAATAAAACTCATCACTTCCGTAATGCTGCCACTCTGAATAAGCACCATAGCTGAGAAAGTAAAAGTTCATTGGAGCACCTCAGCCCTTTCCTTATTTCCGCCTCCCACTATGCCAATTTTCTTCGCTCTGCAAATACTCCACGACCTCTACATATAAAACCTGTTGTGTGGTATACAAGAAAGTGTGTTGACTATCACGCCCATTGTCAATATCAATACAAACAATCCTTCTGAGCGTTGGATCACATCATCCTGTTCACTTAATAGGATTTATAAAATATAAACTGGCGACGAAATTTCCCTGAAGAAAACCGCTGCAACTAGGTCGAAACATCAGGTTTTTTTTTGTAATGCACTGTAGTGCCCAGATTGGCGCAGCCTAATGACCAAAGGGCATCGAGTGAAATTATCACCTAGAAGAGCAGTCTTAAGCCGTAAAGGAACAACTCATTCGGTATGCTTCAATTGAGTCATCCACAGAAACATATTTATTTCATAGCTGCGTGTCTTGAAAGTCATTGGGACACTGCTGTTATTAGCTTATCATCGTTGTTGCTATTGTTATTAGCATCTGAGAATGTTTCCTGTAGGCAGAACCATTACAATGCCAGTTAATAATACAGTGCATTCAAATAAATAGTTTAAATTTGCTAGAGGCTGTGTCCATAATCCGAAGGAGCAGTAGGCTTCTGAGAAGAATTAAAGCGTATATGTTAACAATGACTAGCCAATTTCGGCGTAATAGCTATTGTCAACTGATACTAGACAGCACAGGCAAACGTGCAGTCATTTAATGGAATGAGCAGAAACAATACATTCCACGATACTCAAATTAAAATGATTTTAAGTCCGGCAAACCTCAGGCATTTGTAGGCCTAAAGTACATATTTGTTAAAAACATTACATTTAATGTGTCGCGATTGTACTGGAAAGACCTATTATTATTACTAAATATAATAATTCACCTTGTTCACTGCCTTTTTTTATTGATAACCAGTTTCGCCTATCAGTCAGACGTCCTAAAAAAAGAAAAAACCACTGCAAAATGCTTTCGTTCCAGAGCTTAACAATGTATGACATACGTGCAGATGCATCTTATGATAAATGTTAAAATATGTCCGTTGTATAAGATGCGCCAATGAATATATTTCTGAACAATTCACTCTTATTTATATTTTATCAGTTTCGGTTCTACTGATTAATATTAGCTCTGTCAGGAGGTTAAACAATCACGTTAAAATTTTTTTTGTTACATTATTGCATGCGGCTACGTACTATAATCCCAGAACGTCATTTGCACAACACGTGTTTTAAACTTTGATTTGCTATGTATAACATAGATTAACTGCTCTTACCAGTTGTTAAGTGCGTGAAAACTGTCTTCTATGGGTATCACCCCTAATTGTCGTAACACGTAATGTAATTATCTATTCATAACGTGTCCGCCGCATCTGATGCAAGTTATTGAAGAGGTGTTTGTATCTTCACAATGTATTTTCTTTATAAATTACCACTGTTTCCGTACGCTTTGAAGTAAAAGACGTATTCCTGTTCTCATCCTTCCCCCTGAGCACTTGCGCCTAATTGTTTTAGCCTTCGTGTTAGTGACCAGGTCAATTCAAAGGTTTCTAAGAGATTTATAGCCTTCCTTCCGAAAATGTACTCGCTGTTCTCCCACTCAGTCCTTGTTTGTAGAAGGGCCTCTAACCCCACCCTCTCCTGTGCCTCCCTCCCCCCCCCCCCCCACGCACACACACACACTGACACACACGTCTCAAGATGCGGCGTAGAGGCTCTCTATTCCTGTTTCCGTTGACGTTTGCGGGCGACCGTCGAGTTTCTCTGTCTTTCAACTTTCACCCACGACCACAAACCTCGATACACTGTCCGCAGTAATATTCCACGCGTTCGAGCTAATGGCAGTGAGGTTAGATGGTCTTGCGTACGTGGAGTACTGAATTTTTGATTTGACATCGATTTCATTTCAGCAGTTGATCTGTCCCACAATTTCACGGACTAGTCATCCGACTAGCCCCCTAGGCCACTAACGCAGTCGTGAAAAAGTTTACATCGCCTGCATTTATCCTGCCAGCGAAGATAATTCTCCAACTTCAGGCATAAAATGCGGGAATCAGTGTATAGTAACCGACAACAGTGTCAGTGGAACATGAGAAAACAGTTCGTTCACCCATCAACAGGGTGGAACAAATGAACTAACTGTAAGAGAATGAAACGCTTGCCGTGCGGTATTAGCCGAGCGGTCTCAGGCGCTGCAGCCATGGGCTGTGCGGCTGGTCCCGGCGGAGGTTCGAGTCCTCCCTCGGGCATGGGTATGTGTGTTTGTCCTTAGGATAATTTAGGTTAAGTAATGTGTAAGCTTAGGGACTGATGGCCTTAGCAGTTAAGTCCCATAAGACTTCACACACATTTGAACATTTGAATGAAACGCTTGAAGCCGTCCTTATGATGTCATTTATTGCGTGGCTAAAAGTTTCGGCGCTTCAGTGCAACATCTTCAGGTGTTAGATGATGCTGAAGGGATTAAAACTATCCGTATACACGATGCATCAGTGGCCAACAACACTGGTGTACGTTTACTACCTGTAACTGTGATGATGCCTCTCCAGCCTTCAGCTGTCAACAGTTGGTGGTTGGAGAGACAACGTAACGGTTACAGGTAGTCTGCGTAAACCAGTTATCTTGGCCACTGATGCTGCAGCAACAGCTAAGGCCTCAAGATGGTGCAGTAAAGCGCCGAAACTGGTAGCCGTACAATTAATGACATCATAAAGACGGCTGTAGGTGTTTCATTTTCTTACAACAGAGAACGGTCTTAAGCCCCAGACCTCCTGTCACGGAGATGGAGATGCAAAAAATCAAGTAACTGGCCCAATGAAATCACATTTTGCGTCTGAAAATAAAGCTTTTTGGATCGAAATCTGATGAAATTAATTTTTAAATCAAGAAATACCGCTGTTTAGGTTTATAAATAAAATTGGAGTACAGTTGCAGCCGACGCCACCAACTCTTCCATCCCTTTGGAGCTAAAGTGGTAAGAGACAACAAAGGCAACAAAACCAGTCGCTTGTCACAGAAGGTGCTACGACAATCATGTCCTGTTGTTTTATAAAATTCCTCTCTTTAGGTCTTGTACAGCCTTGTATTTAATCTCTCATCAATTCAGACTACGGATAGTCAAATTAATCTTCCTGTCTAGTGTGATATTCGCTTCTTGAGAAATTTGAGGCCAATTGAAATGAACCGTTGAGAATTTCAACACCGTCAATTGCTTTCGTCAAACACTACTATTTCTTACGAGGACACTGTACCTATAAAAACGTGGTACAACCTCTCCGTTATGCAGGAGGAATGAGAAAGCGGTGCCGCAAAGTGTGTTCGGGTGGCTCACTCCGAAGAGAATTGCTAGCGGTAAGCAGCTAGTGCCAACACTCACATACATTACGAGGACATGCTGAAATGTAATGCCTCTGAATTTTTTTTGAAAACTCTTAAAAGCTTTAAAAAAATGAACTTCATTAAGATTCTGTATCTTCACTGTTTATGTGTACATATTTTTAGCCCTCCGCCGCTAGTGGGCTACGAACTGTGTCGGTCCGTGGGAAACAGCGACCTGTAATCGAGTTTCGAATTCGAAGAGTTCGTGCACACATGGAGCACATTCTCCTTCAGCATAACAGTACCTGGCCACACTTGAGCACTACGACATCAACAACAAACCGACATTTTGGGTTAACTGTCATCGATCATCCTGCTTAAATTCCCGACTTGACACCTTCAAGTTGGAAATGTCATTTCGGAAGTGTCAACAAAATGTGTAATGCACTGTGAATTTACATTACACATTTTGGTGACATCTTCCGAAATGACATTTTCGACTTTGTAATGTTTATCTGAAGATGGGTCTTGGCCCAAAATGACTCATCGAATGAAAAAGAAAATATTTGAAACTTGGAATTGTTTTTCGTTCTATTGAGTAACAGAAGTTGTTGACCCAAGTTACTCCAGAATGCTGGAAGTTCGTGAAACGGCCTCTCACTGCGAGATAGACGTTGAGCGACAAGGTGTCTAAGTTGAGAAATAAATATGTAGACGTATAAATAAAAATGTCGATGTTAATAACGTTCGTTCTATTTTTTTAAAAAAGCTTTAAGAGTTTACACGTAAAAATTTGAAACCATTTCAACACGCCCTCGCATAGCTGTATCACGCAAGTCACTTAAGGGAGTGTGCTGAAGGTAATTTAGGTAGCACCACTACTTCCCCTTCCCTGTTGCTTTGGCTGATGGTGGGAGAACAGACTGTCGGCGGGCCTTCGTGTGAGAGCGTGGTTCTTTGATTTTTTCGTCGTGGACATTTTGCGAGTCGTGCGTGGTGTAAGTAGGCTGTTTAGGGTTTTGTGTTGGTAACGCCACGTAGTGCTCTGTAAGAAAATCGCTGACTGCGCTGTGTGCAGTCTGTGTCTGGTTGGACTCATTGTTGGAATAAAACGCTTAATTTCCATGTTAGAGCTCATTTTAGTTTCGTCAGTATGTACTGTACTTCCTCGATTCACCGCCAGTTGGTCCAATTGAAGGAAGGTAATGTTGACTTCGGTGCTTGTGTTGACATGCGACTCATTGCTCTACAGTACTAGCATCAAGCACATCAGTACGTAGCATCAACTGGTTAGTGTTCATCACGAACGTGGTTTTGTAGTCAGTGCAATGTTTACAAATGCGGAGTTGGCAGATGCCCATTTGATGTATGGAGTAGCACGGGGCAATAGCCGTGGCGCGGTACGTTTGTATCGAGACAGATTTCCAGAACGAAGGTGTCCCGACAGGAAGACGTTCGAAGCAATTGATCGGTGTCTTACGAGGGACGGAACATTCCAGCCTATGACTCGCGACTAGGAAAGACCTAAAACGACGAGGACACCTGCAATGGACGAGGCAATTCTTCGTGCAGTTGACGATAACCCTAATGTCAGCGTCAGACAAGTTGCTGCTGTACAAGGTAACGTTGACCACGTCACTGTATGGAGAGTGCTACGGGAGAACCAATTGTTTCCGTATCATGTACAGCGTCTGTACACATAACATATTTTCTTTCTTTGTGTGTGAGGAATGTTTCCTGAAAGTTTGGCCGTACCTTTTTGTAACACACTGTATATATATATAATGACTTTTGAACGCTATTAAGGTAAATACATTGTTTGTTCTCTACCAAAATCTTTCATTCGCTAACTATGCGTATCAGTAGTTAGAGCAGGCTGTTCCAGCTAGTGGGCTCCGTTGTGAGCCGCGGAGCGCTCCCTGCTCCAGCGAGCTGCGTCGCTCGCTGTGGCCACTCGAGTGGGCCGGCACGTGGCATGGCAGGCGGCAAGGCAAGCGTTTTGATGTGCCAGCTGCGTCTTACAAGATCGACAACCTCATACTCTTAGCTGCTAAGACGTGGTGACATGCTACACCAGGAAATACGATGTTCAGGAAATAAATAAGAAACAACTGTTTTACAAGAAATTGCGTACTAAATTTATTGGGCCTCTGTAGCTTGACATTTTCTTTTCAGTACAAGATCGGAAATATCAGGTGTCAAAGTTTTCGCAGCTTTAATACGGAGGATGGCCTTCATTAGTGCATCCTGCAGAAATGATGATTCCTTACTTTTTACTCTTTTCATTGCCGAGAAAAGCTGCTCACAACAATATGTAGAACCAAACATGCACATCTGAGCGGCATTGTTGTGAAGCTTGGGAAATGTTTCTTGCTGTAATGAACGATACCATCGTGACAAATCCAACTTGTTGCAGTACCTCTCTTTCAACAAAGTTGAATTTTGCAAATCAATAATCTCCAATTGAAGTGACGATGACAAGTCATCGGGGGAAACTGAAAAAGGAGTGCTGAACACCTTAAGTTCCATTTCCAAACTAGTGAGGTCTCGGAATCGTGTTTCAAACGACGTGATGAGCTGCTTTAACTTTGCTTGGTAATCGCAGAAAGTAGTACCTTCAGGTAGTTATAAAGAAGCAAGACGACTGAAGAACGTTAAATGTCCATTACTCGTCTGCCTCTCAAATAAGCATAACTTTTCCATGAACGCTTTGGTCGTGCATGTCAACGATTAGCTGCCCTTTGCCATGCAATGACAGATTTAAATTATTCAGATGCATAGTTATGCCATCTAGGTACGCCAGGTCTGATATCCATTTTATATTTTTCAGACAATGCATTTCTTCCCCTTTCATTTCAAGAAAAAGGGATATTTCCCCACGAATGACAAAGAAAACATCAAGAACTTTTCCCTGACTCAGCCAAGGAACTGTACTGTGGTAAGGTATATCCCCATACTCCGCTTCCATATCTTTCAGGAATCCTTTGAATTGGCGATGATTCATACCGTGACGCCGCACAAAATTCACACACTTCACGACATCTTTCATTACGCCACCTAGCTGTACTGTTTCAGCACACAGTGGCTCTTGGTGAATAAAACAATGAAGAGTCAAAATGTCTTTCCCGAATTCGTCCCTGAGTTTATTTTTCAAACGAGAAGCAAAACCTTGGTGACGCCCGATCATTTGTGGTGCACCGTCTGTCGCCACAGAATGGAGCTTATCCCACGGCAAATTCATATTGTCCACTGATTCACAAACATCTTCAAAAATGTCACGTCCTGTTGAGGTGTAATCGAGTGGTACCACATCCAAGAGTGCTTCAGTTACCTGCAGCTCCATGTCGACACCACGCACATAGACTGCAAGTTGAGCGCAGTCCGATATGTCGGCGCTTTCGTCAAGCGCTAGCGAAAATGCAACAAAGCCCTCCGCCTTTTTCCTGAGCTGTGTCTCTAAATCCGCTGCCATGTCCAGGATTCGACGAGACATTGTTTGCTTTGACAGGCAAACCCCTTCAATTGCCTGCACCTCCCTTGGGAACAAACATTCTGCAACTTCTACCGTGCACGATTTTACGAGTGGTCCCACCAAAAACAGCTCGTCACGCGTCGCAATCATGTGAGCGACCCTGTAGCTTGCTCGAATTGCAGATTCAGTAGTGTTTTCTCCACTCTAATTCACCTGAAAGTTATAAACGCATTACAGAACACGAACTATGTTGCATGTTTTGATACCCTTCGTATTACGAAACCGTTTTTAAACTTTCGTCTCCTGGTATGTCGTTCTTAAGCCTGGCTACCAATTATCAGCGTGCAGCGCCTTCTGCCTGATCGTAGTGCGCTGCGTGAAGACGTGTATAATGTCGTTGTATATTGTACCTCTTCACAGAATTAAATACTTTATGACATTCAAGACACTCCAGACGACCATCCCTCTCAATGGATAGAAAGGTATCCTCCAATAGAAGTACAGGGATCCCGCGGCTAGTCATAGCTGTCATTAAACACGGATTATTGCTTCAGTTGCGACTGCATGCGGCCAGGGGGCAGTGAGTTCGCTTTCCTCCTCCACGCGGGCTCCGAGCTGCAGCAGTGAGTGCTCCGGAGCGCTCCGGCTCCCTGGAGCTCGGTTGGAACAGCCCGAGTTAGAGCCTTCAGTAGTTAGAATCTCTTATTTAGCTGGCAGTATTGGCGATCGCTGTATTGCAGTAGTTCTAGTAACCAAGATTGTTGTGTGGTAAGTGATTCGTGAAAGGTATAGGTTATTGTTAGGCAGCCCCATTCTTTTGTAGGGATTATTGAAAGTCAGATTGGGTTTCGCTAAACATATTGTGTTTCAGTTTAGTGATAATCAGAATAAGTAAAGAGAGAACTGTCTGAGTACGTTGAGTTTTGCTAAGCTGTTTGAAAATCAAATAAGGTAGAAGTTTACCAGCACAGTCATTTATAATTTTTCAAAGGGGACGTTCCGGTGGGAAGAAGTAATTTGTTGCCCGACTCTTCTCGGAAGGCTCGTTCTCGGAATTTAAACAACAGTCTTCTCTGTGATGTGTGACACCTCTCTTTTAGTTTCTGCCATCAGAGGTTGCTGAGTACATCTGTAATGCTTCCGCGTTTGCCAGGCGATCACGTGACGGAACTCGCTGCTCTCCTTTGGGCGTTCACAATCTCTTCCCTTAATCGAATGTGGAGGAATAACTGGGTTATTACGTTCATACGCGGAGCTTTTATTGATTTTCAATCATTCGCTTACTTTCTGCTTCTATCATCTAAAATGCTAAAGTCGATAACCTTTTACGTGTGACTCTACATAAAAGACATCGCAGGCGTTAGGCTCCTACAGCGCAGTGTCTTCGCCTGTCGCATGATTCCCGCTTTCGCCGGCTCAGGCGGCGGTCTAGTGAATCCCGTTACTACTTGTTTGCAAACCAAAGCGGCGACGGAGACTGACATATTGTCCGAATCGGAGACGAGGCAGGGAAAGTCAGCCACTAGGGAAAGTTAAGTCCGTCCCACCGGGCGTGCTGGGAGCCACGGATGTGGGAACATCGCGAAACAGCTCGGCGTGCGCTTTTTGCATTTAGAGCACAAACGCTGCATAATAAGCTCGCACGACGGCTTCCGAGAACAAAGGCGAACTCGTCTACTAGTTTGCTAATTATTCTCTACGGGACTCCTTTCTAGTCGTTGTGTAACGGGCTTTGCAATTTTGTGCGGCCGTGAAAAAGAAGGTAGATCATAGTTTAGATACCTGTTGACGTAGAAGTAATTAAGGGCGGAGAACTACTCCGGTGCCTCAAGGATCGGGAAGGAAAACAAGTCAAAGCCTTTTGAATTGATACGCTCAAACATTCTCCTAAAATGATTTGGCAGACTTCGCGTATAGTGCATCTCGGTAGCTGGACAGGTATTTGAATTTCACTGCTCCTGAATACATGGCCATCACATGAACTTTTGTACATCACTCTTAATTTCATGAGAGTTAATTCTTATATGTTCATTTCATATAAAAACAGCAATAAAGACAGACAGTAGAAGGGAAAACGTGTACCCTTTCTGCTCAAAAAGAAAATATGGTAATGGAAATAGCAGAACTACGTTTCACTAACGCAGCTTACACTGAACTTGTCGTGGAACGACTAATTTATCGAAAGCTGTAAAATATTTCAATAAGATAACCAGCAGCAACATACTAACTTGTACGGTACTTGTATAACACGTTAGAAATCAAGTTTCTGGTTTATTCAATTCAATCTTTGCTTCTCCGTCATTTTTAGATGGGCTGGACAAAAATATGGGAATACCACACATACAGCACGTTACCATGCATAATGTGGCATAAGGAAATTGTTGGCTTTCAAAACAGCTTCCAGTCGTCTTTGAATGGATAAATACAAACCCTCTGTGGTTTTCAAGGCAATCGTATATACAAAGGGCGTTTAAAAAGTTTTGCACCGTCGTCTCTAATCTTTTTATTATTTGCGGGAGGAGAATGAAATTTTTTGAGAACATACTTGGAACATATAGCTACACTCCTGGAAATGGAAAAAAGAACACATTGACACCGGTGTGTCAGACCCACCATACTTGCTCCGGACTAGAGATGGGGGATCCGCTCTTGAACTAATTCATAGAGTTCAATCTTTCAAAGGAGTGAACAATCAGTGATTCAGAAAAAAAGAACGGTAGCTCCAAACGTTTCCCAGGCAGAGAGAGAGAGAGAGAGAGAGAGAGAGACGGAGCATATCAGCAGCGCCTCTGCTGGTCAGAGCACAGTGCACGCCACACAACACAGCCAGGGCCGGCCTCTGCCCTGCTTCTACCTTGGCTGCCTGCATTGTGCAGTGCCCCATTGGATTTTGTGTTTCACATATGCCGGGCCGTCTCTGTGCGTCGTCTGCCGTGTGCACTGTGCAGTGTCTGGCGCAGCTTAACTTCGCATCGCACTCTGTCGGCGATCGTTTCAGTCGCACGTCCTGCCCTCTGGGCAGTTGATGCCAGCAACAGGACAGAGAGCCACCTAGCGGATAACATAGGAACTACTTGCAAAAACCTGCTCGCAAGGGAGCGGACGATTAATTTTTGTCTCGGAGCGGGTGAGCTCCCCCCACCCTCGGAACTCGCCCGCTCAACGCTCACCCCACCGTCTCGGCTCTAGCCAGAGCGTCGAGCAAAGCGGCTCTGGTGTCACTCTGGTCTCTGCGGTCTCAGCTCACGCAGTAATACAGCTCGCGGCTCGACCTGCTCGACTCAGCGCCTCTGCATCGTTGTCCCCACTGGATATTGTTCTTCGTAGTAATACCGCTATGTATATTACATTATTATGTTATGTATACATCAATTGTTTTTATTTTATTTTTATTTGTTTAAACTGATTAGATTAGGTTCCTGATGACTACTCTTACTATAGGATTTTTATTATGGACACTCGAATTTACGCTTTAATTACGAGCGAACCGATAAACGTATCGCAAAATGTGATACACCAATATTTTCCTTGTTTTATTCTGCGTAAGGCTATATGCAGCACTTTCGTTTTACAGTCAAATTTACATTTTTTTTTTCTTATTCTGGTACGGATTTTGCGATTTTAGGCGTCTTCGAAAGGAAAAATATATGGCTTGCGATGTATTTGTATGAGGTTAATGAAATTTTAATACATTATAGCCAAATATATTGTTAATGTAAATCTCAAGCTACAACATTTTCCGATCACCCAAAAAACCACGCTAGTGCAAAATAAATCAATAATCAAAAACTTTGTCATATCGTGGAAATTTCAATTAACAATACAAAATTCTTACTCATTATCTATGTTACTTCAAAATAGGATCAAATAAGATCAAAATACAGGTATAGTACTGGAATAAACCAAGTTTAAAGGGCAATGTGCCTTTCATTTATTTTCTTTTGTAAATGAGTGGTGAGTCATGAAAAACAGCTAATTCATTTCAGGGAGTGAACAGTTCTGATCCAATCTCTGAAAAGAACAGTTTTGCCCATCTCTACTCCGGACACTGCGAGAGGGCTGTACAAGCAATGATCACACGCACGGCACAGCGGACACACCAGGAACCGCGGTGTTGGCCGTCGAATGGCGCTAGCTGCGCAGCATTTGTGCACCGCCGCCGTCAGTGTCAGCCAGTTTGCCGTGGCATACGGAGCTCCATCGCAGTCTTTAACACTGGTAGCATGCCGCGACAGCGTGGACGTGAACCGTATGTGCAGTTGACGGACTTTGAGCGAGGGCGTATAGTGGGCATGCGGGAGGCCGGGTGGACGTACCGCCGAATTGCTCAACACGTGGGGCGTGAGGTCTCCACAGTACATCGATGTTGTCGCCAGTGGTCGGCGCAAGGTGCACGTGCCCGTCGACCTGGGACCGGACCGCAGCGACGCACGGATGCACGCCAAGACCGTAGGATCCTACGCAGTGCCGTAGGGGACCGCACCGCCACTTCCCAACAAATTAGGGACACTGTTGCTCCTGGGGTATCGGCGAGCACCATTCGCAACCGTCTCCATGAAGCTGGGCTACGGTCCCGCACACCGTTAGGCCGTCTTCCGCTCACGCCCCAACATCGTGCAGCCCGCCTCCAGTGGTGTCGCGACAGGCGTGAATGGAGGGACGAATGGAGACGTGTCGTCTTCAGCGATGAGAGTCGCTTCTGCCTTGGTGCCAATGATGGTCGTATGCGTGTTTGGCGCCGTGCAGGTGAGCGCCACAATCAGGACTGCATACGACCGAGGCACACAGGGCCAACACCCGGCATCATGGTGTGGGGAGCGATCTCCTACACTGGCCGTACACCACTGGTGATCGTCGAGGGGACACTGAATAGTGCACGGTACATCCAAACCGTCATCGAACCCATCGCTCTACCATTCCTAGACCGGCAAGGGAACTTGCTGTTCCAACAGGACAATGCACGTCCGCATGTATCCCGTGCCACCCAACGTGCTCTAGAAGGTGTAAGTCAGTACCCTGGCCAGCAAGATCTCCGGATCTGTCCCCCATTGAGCATGTTTGGGACTGGATGAAGCGTCGTCTCACGCGGTCTGCACGTCCAGCACGAACGCTGGTCCAACTGAGGCGCCAGGTGGAAATGGCATGGCAAGCCGTTCCACAGGACTACATCCAGCATCTCTACGATCGTCTCCATGGGAGAATAGCAGCCTGCATTGCTGCGAAAGGTGGATATACACTGTACTAGTGCCGACATTGTGCATGCTCTGTTGCCTGTGTCTATGTGCCTGTGGTTCTGTCAGTGTGATCATGTGATGTATCTGACCCCAGGAATGTGTCAATAAAGTTTCCCCTTCCTGGGACAATGAATTCACGGTGTTCTTATTTCAATTTCCAGGAGTGTATAAGTTGGTGTATAAATTTTCTTTTATTTACAAGTGAGCCATATTGGACCGTGAAGTAGATGTCAAGTTGCGGAGTTCCTCATCAAGACCGGCGATAACTCTGCCACATCGATTCACAGGAAGTTGCTCCCTGTTTATGGGGAGGACACAGTGGATCGCAGCAGTATTCAGCGGTGGTTGCAGAGGTTTAAAGGAGGTGATTTCCCTCTACTGGACAATCCACGATGCGGTAGAGCACCGACCCCAACGAGTGAAGTGAATAAGGAGACCTTTCATCAAATCATCCAAAATGACAAATGTGTGACGACACGACAGCTTGCTGAAATGACTCGTTTGTCATTGCGTAGTGTGGTATCACTGGTACTTTCTCTAGGGTAGAGAAAAATCTGTGCACGCTGGGTGCCTGGGTTATTGACAAGAGAAATGAAGACTATGAGGAAGAAGGTGTGCGAGGACCTTTACTGAGGAGTGGAAACGGTGTTTTGATGGCGTCATTACCCAGACCCAGGATGAAACATGGTTGTTTTTGTCCGAACCTGAGAGCAAAACCTAATCTATGGAGTGGCGTCATCCGGGTTCCCCTAGGAAGAAGAAAGCAAAACTTTCACGAACAGCTGGCCGAAAGGTGATGGTCTCTTTCTTCTGGGATCAGTGTGGTGTCATTTTCATTGACTTTTTGGAACCTGGCTGCACAGTTAACCGGGACCGCTACTGTTTGCCACTGGACAAGCTGCGACGTGTCATCAAGACCCACAGACCACTGCTTCAGGTTCAGCTCATCAGAGTACACCATGACAATGGCAGACACCATACAGCCCTTATGACGCAGGAGAAAATCAGGAAAATGGGTTGGAAAACTGTTCCTCATCCCCCCCCCCTACAGTGCTCACTTGGCTCCGTCTGATTTTTACGTCTTTGGTCGTCTGAAGGCCCACCTGCGCGGTAAAACATTTGATAGCGAGGAAGACCTGTTTCCTGTGTCAAGCATTGGTGTAAAAGTCAACCCTAGAATTTTACCAAAGTGCATTTACATCATGGAAAGAGCGTTGGGCCAGATGCGTCACACCTGATGGAGGCTACATTGAGCAGCCTCAATGTATAGCTAAATGTTCCAAATATGTTTACAAAAAATTTCATTCTCCTCCTGCAAAAATTAAAAAAAGTTAGAGACGACTGAGCAAAACTTTTTGAACGCCTTTTGTTGTTCTTCCCGTAAAACAGTGACAAATTCAGGTAACGATGATGAATGAGGATAGCGATACGCATCCTCCTCTCTAATGCGGGCCACAGAGTCCCAATAATATTGAGGTCTGGTGGCCGCTGTGGCCAGGGGAGACGCGACAATTTACCTCTTCGCACTCACAAAACCAGTGCTGGAAGACGCGATCTGTGTGAACAGGAGTCCTGTTGTCTTGGACAGCTCCATCACCACGGGGAACGAACATTATAACTTAGGACAGACCTGATCAACCGAAATGGTCACCTAATCCTCGGCAGTAACGCAGAGAAATAAACGGGCCCAACGGAATACCACGATATGGCTGTGTAAGCCGTCACCGAACCCCTGTCGTTTTTCACAAATGGGATGTAAACTGGGCCAGTAGTTGAAAACAGTGTGGACAAGAGTCATCCGACAAAATGACTTCCTTCCATTGCCCCGAAGTTCCGGCTTTATGGCTTTGGCACCTCGTTTTCCTGTTACAGGCATTTGCATCACTGGTGAATGATTCTGGAATTCCATATCGTCCTGAAATTCCCCGCTAATGGGGCTCCTTTCGTGTTGTTTTGGTGCTGACAGTGTTCTCGAGTGCGACATTCAGTTCTGCAGTTAGTTTTGCACCCGTCGTCCTCTTATTTTTTTTATCACATTCCTCTTCAGTGACCGTAACTCACGATCACTCAACACACACTTTCTTCCGCGTTGTGACTTAGCGGATGATATTTTTCTGCTTTCCATCTATGCAGTGTAAATCTTCGATACGGTGCTACTGGAAACACCAAGCATTTCCGCTCCCTTGGTTACGGAAGCTCCCACCACACGAGTACCATCAGCTGGAGCACGTTCCAGTTCGCTTGGCTACAACATAATGCACTCAACGATAGCATGGAACACTGGTCCCGGCGGAGGTTCGAGTCCTCCCTCGCGCATGGGTGTGTGTGTTTGTCCTCAGGATAATTTAGGTTAAGTAGTGTGTAAGCTTAGGGACTGATGACCTAGGCAGTTGAGGCCCATAAGATTTCACACACATTTCAACATTTTTCGAACGGAACACTGTTCCGACCGCGATTGACGGTAGCAACAAATTGAGGTCGTTGTACAGGTGCTGTTCGTTGTCAAATACAACAGCGCAACTTGCAGGCTTGACCAGCATCTTCATTTATGTTCAAGCATGCATTTCTCGCCGTGTTCCCATATTTTTGTTCAACGCCTGCATATTACCAAAGTGCCTGGCTGCAATATGCTTCAGATGCAGTTTATAGGAAGCTTACTCACACTGACATGTATCTGCAAGCTGATAGTTCTCACCGTCCGGCTCATCGTAAACGGGTACTTCGTACCTTGATGCGCGGGGCCCACGCCACCTTTGACCCTGAGAATTTGTCAGCTGAGTTAGAACGTCTTGAGGTCTCCTTTCGTCAGAATGCTTGTAGTATAAATCATGTCAGACGTGCACCGTGTGAGTGACAAACCCACTACAGAGACAGCCTACATTACACTTGTCCGTCCTCTGCAGGAATATTGCTGCGCGGTTTGGGATCCTTACCAGGTAGGATTGACGGAGGACATCGAAAAACTGCAAAGAAGGGCAGCTCGTTTCGTGTTATCGCGCATATCTGCCGAATGCGAAAATATTTTGTTGACACTCACCTACGTAGGCAGAAATGATCATCATAATAAAATAAGAGAAATCAGAGTTCGAACGAAAAGATTTAGGTGTTCCTTTTTCCCGTGCGCCATCCGAGAGTGGAATGGTAGCGAAGTAGTATGAAAATGCTTCGATTAACCCTCTGCCAGGCACTTAAGTGTGAATTGCAGAGTACCCGTGTAGATGTAGATGTAGACCGAGGCGGCACAAAAGTTTACGGCATTGTTGCCTTTCGCAGGGAGCATTTCCAGCAGGACTGGTTGTATTTCGCGCAAATTTGATGTGCATTGTCTTTTTCGTCCATTCCTAGGATTTGCACAGCCGAGCAAATCGGCTAATGGAGGACACCGGCACTGGTCGTCCTAGGACTATTATCAACACGGAGATTGTGACGTACACTTCCAGCTATTGGGATCGAGGTCGTAAGAAAGCAATTGAAATTAAATAACCAAGTAACCTACAAATGCTTTTTTCTTAAATTCTGCATGGAATCCTGCACCCTCCCTTGTCAAATGTCAGAGGCACAGAGTTAATGCCGTCTCACCCGTTCGTTATAAATTTTCGACGTCGGTCATCTTTTGTTTGTGATGGTTCTAGTGTTCACAGTATGTGTGTGTTTGTGTGTGTGTGCGTGTTATCTTTCTTGAATTTCTCGGCAAACCGAGGTTTTAAAGTCCCTTGCACAGCACTTACTTGCTGCAGGTCCTGGAACAGTTTGTGCACCGGTCGAAATGTCGGCGTCTGTACACGACCTCACCCGACCACATTCCCGTGAGTTATTTGAATAAGAAGCAGTACGTTATCCTGCTCTTTCTGGAAAGTACGCTCTCAAATTTTCAGCTGTAGCGTCTGCAACTGGATTTTGTTGAGCCACTAGATTTTAGTCGCACCAAGTGAATGATCCCGTGATGAAGTGCGCCGTTTTTCGCTGAATCTTCTCTATCTCTTCTATTAATCCTACCTGGAAAGGGCCCCACAGTGATGAGAAATATTCCAGAATCGGTCGCACAAGTGTTTTGTTAGCCGCTTCTTTCGTGGATGATTTACGTTTCCTTCTACATCTACATTTATACTCCGCAAGCCACCCAACGGTGTGTGGCGAAGGGCACTTTACGTGCCACTGTCATTACCTCCCTTTCCTGTTCCAGTCGCGTATGGTTCGTGGGAAGAACGACTGCCGGAAAGACTCCGTGCGCTCTCGAATCTCTCTAATTTTACATTCGTGACCTCCTCGGGAGGTATAAGTAGGGGGAAGCAATATATTAGATACCTCATCCAGAAACGCACCCTCTCGAAACCTGGACAGCAAGCTACACCGCGATGCAGACCGCCTCTCTTGCAGAGTCTGCCACGTTTGCTAAACATCTCCGTAACGCTATCACGTTTATCAAATAACTCTGTGACGAAACGTGCCGCTCTTCTTTGTATCTTCTCGATCTCCTCTGTCAACCCGACCCGGTACGGATCCCACACTGATGAGCAATACTCAAGGATAGGCCGAACGAGTGCTTTGTATGCCACCTCCTTTGTTGATGGACTACATTTTGTAAGGACTCTCCCAATGAATCTCAACCTGGCACCCGCCTTACCAACAATTAATTTTATATGATCATTCCACTTCAAATCGTTCCGCACGCATACTCCCAGATATTTTACAGAAGTAACTGCTACCAGTGTTTGTTCCGCTATCATATAATCATACAATAAAGGATCCTTCTTTCTATGTATTCGCAATACATTACATTTGTCTATGTTAAGGGTCAGTTGCCACTCCCTGCACCAAGTGCCTATCCGCTGCAGATCGTCCTGCATTTCGCTGCAATTTCCTAATGCTGCAACTTCTCTGTATACTACAGTATCATCCGCGAAAAGGCGCATGGAACTTCCGACACTATCTACTGACTAGACTAGTCGTTTGAGACACAGTTTGGCATGAGAGAAGCGATGGCAAACTAATTACATTGCCCTTACCGACTTTGTAACGTTTCAACTTATACTCTCATCAGATATTTGGAAAATTACAATGTAATCGCGAGTATCATAATGAAGTTATTTTTTGTCTTCATCGGGTAGTGCGAAACTGTTTCTTTCTGTAAAGGCACTTTTTCCAGTGCCATCACTCGACCGTAGTTGCACCGGGAGGGGGTCGGGGATGGGGCAATGCCGGCATCCACGCTACTGCTGTACAACCTACACTGCCCGTGCGCCGTCACACGACTCACTTATGCACTCTGCACGGCCGCTGTTTCTGAATGCAGCCCGGGGTTCGGCCAGCACAGTGAGCCAGTGCTGGCAAACACACACACAGACGGAGACCGCAAGCCTCTGGAAGGAATAATCCCTGAGGACGCCGCGAGGTGTCCGCCGCAGAGAGCGGTTCGCGCGGCGCTGATTTGGATTCGGTGGGCGTCGGCTCGCGGATGTGGGGTTACTATGCGCTACCTGGCGCGGGCGTGCGCCGCGAATGGATATAGCCAGCCAGCCAGGCCAGGATGCTGCCGGCTCTCTGCCCAGGACACCGACCCGCGCAGGACAGCCGCATCTCGCAGGTCAAGCGCGCGCTACCAGTCCCTCCTGCAGTCATCCAGTTGGGGGCTATTCAGCTTAAACTCTTCTGTATCCTAACTGTAACATCGCTTCCTCAGTCAGCTCCTCTGAATGCCGGGAGCGTAGCTTCAGCAAGGCCACAGCCCATTTCGTTATCTACATACACTGTCTGATCAAGAATTACCAGGCATCCCTACGCGATACGGAGTTCGCCCCTAGGTATCGTGGGAGGCGGAGTCACCAGTATAGGAGGAGGCAGGGAGTGATGTGCTGCCAGCAGAGAAGCAGTTAAAACAGAATGGGTCGTTTGGGAGAGTTCAGTAGCGACCTTGTCGCCTCAGTAACAAATTCATCAGGGACATTTTAACCCTACTATCGTTGCCCAAGTCGACTGTCGGTGATGTGATTGTAAAGTGGAAACGCGAATGATCAAAACGGACCAAGATCACGAAAATCAGACCCTACTGTCGGACAGAATCCGCCAAACATTGCGGACGGTGGTCGTATTAAATGGCAAGAAATTAGCTCAAGGAATCACTTGCCAGATTTAAAGTGCTACCACCGGTCCACCTAGCATAATGACTCCGCGTAGGGCCGGCCGAAGTGGCCGTGCGGTTAAAGGCGCTGCAGTCTGGAACCGCAAGACCGCTACGGTCGCAGGTTCGAATCCTGCCTCGGGCATGGATGTTTGTGATGTCTTTAGGTTAGTTAGGTTTAACTAGTTCTAAGTTCTAGGGGACTAATGACCTCAGCAGTTGAGTCCCATAGTGCTCAGAGCCAACCATTTGAACTCCGCGTAGGAAGTTAAAGAGGATGGGGTACAGTGGTCGAGCATCTCATCGTAATTTCTGTAGACAGTGCTAAGCGACGCTTGAGGTGGTTTAAAGAGCAACATCAGTGGGCGGCGAATGGCTGGTTACGAGGAATTTGGAGCGATGGGAGGGACTGGGTTCAGCGAAAGCGTGGAGACCGTTTCCTGCCATCATGTGTAGTGCCAGTAGTGACGTGCGGAGGAGGTGAAATTACGGTATGGGAATGACTTTCGTGGATGAAGTATGCTCCCTAATTACGCTTAAGGAGACCCTAGATACGAAAGAAAATGAACAAGCTTTACCGCAATGTGTACTGCGCACAGTAGAGAAAGAATTGAGAGATCATGATTGTTTGTGTCACATGGCAATGCGGCTGTCATTAAGCAGGTTTGTGGTCTCGACGTGAACCAGATAGACTACCTTTGGGACGAGTTAGAACGTCGACTTTGCTCTAGACCCCAGCGTCAAACACGAGTACCTCCTATCGTTCCGGATCTTGGAGGAAGAATACATTTGCCCAGATACTTTTGATCAAATGTATGCACAAGCACGGCAAAAGGGTAAATCGTATCAGTATCATCGATTTTCTGTCCCATTATAGTCTCGTGTTTACTTTATTCTTATGATCCCTGAGTGAGATATGTAGTGATGGCAGCAGAATTATCGCGCAGTCGTCGTCGAGTACGCTGTTTCCGGTTCAGACTGTAGCGCAGTAGTCCCCATGTTTGTACTTGAATACGTGCCAACTGACTCAACATTCTGAAACGTGATCACGTGCACTTTTAGTAGCTCTGCGAATACACTTGCTTTTTCAGTTACTTCGCCCTTGCAAACTTCCGTCAAGAAAATAAGATTAAGTAGCAGATATGTTAATGTAGGTCTCTCGGAAGAGCCACGAAATTGAGTGAAGGAACTATGAAAGCGGTGATTGTACTCATGGTTGTGTTGCTCCTCGTTCTTCTGCGTGTAAAAACGCTAGAAATGCTTTCCAACGAAAAATAATTTTTAATTAAATTGTGGTTTACAGCATTGCAAATGACTTGATAATACACTTTCACAAATGGAAACAAATGTGCAGCAGTTGATCCTTCAACGGTCCATCCCTGGTGACTAGTAACGGAACATTTGCCGAAAAGATAGGGAAAGAATTAGCTCTTTCTTTTCGAGAAAAGCTTTCGACTGGAGTTAAGTTCTCAAATCGTCATATACAGTGATAAGGACTCAGCGATGTGGTACTCGTTGCCTCGGAATACTGTGACGATTGTAAGAGTCTCTTTGTATTTCGTACCATGTGACTTACGTAGCTGCTAGTCAACGTTTTACTTCACCTGGTAACCTTCTGCTGATCGTGAATGAAAGACGAGTGTTTGCATTTCATGACATTATGAAATTTGAAACCAAACACTTGGATAATTATTATTCCTCTGTTAATATCTGCTCACCAAGTTGTGACAGTATACCACGATAGCGAGAACTAGGAAAAAAGGACGTGGCATCATTGTAAATTGCTGTACTAATGTTCTGAACAGGGTACTTACGTTTTTGGTAGAGTTCCTCTCCTGCAGCTAAGTTATTCTTGACGTATCTAGTGTCTGAAGAAATCATGAATAGACAGTGACATTTAGTGTCTACACAGAAAGTAGAACACTGCAGCAATAGATTTCAGATAAGCCCTGTCACGACTTGGGAGCGTAGCTGTAGCTGCCTTGCTGCCAAAGTTTGAAATAGCATTCCTTTTTACACTGTAACTTTCACTTGCCGATTAAGCGATACTGACAAGCTACAGAAACATACGTCTTTATTACAGTATTTTATGTTCTTTGTCACGTTCCGTGGGACCATGGCAGACAAAGTATACGAACTGGAGAACGAATCACTACACAATAATGATAAAAATTTACATTTACCTTATAATTATGAAGTGATTACATTAAACTGCATAATCTTCTAATAATCCTGGAAACTAGATTCTCCGAGAACAACAACAATATTTTTAGGAGTAACACTGCACATACGTCAGAGGACAAGGGATAAAAACAAAGAAAGAATGTGAAAAATTATGAGAGACCACAGAAATGAGAATGGCGAGCTATACTGGGGCACATGCAGTATGAAAATTATATTAATTCCCACACCTAAGAAATAAGATCGTACGTAACGCCGAAAACATTTATCACATTAAGCTCTGACATGCGAAAGAAGCTTCCAGCAGCAAAATATTTCTCTTACAAATAATAGTCTAATGATGAGGCAAAAACTGTAAACGTGCTTGTACTCATTTGTTTGTCCATGTATGTACATCACATCTATCGATTTCGGTCCCATTCGGATAATTCTTGTTTTTTTATTTTTTAGAGTGTACATTCAATACCATTTTAATACTATTTCCGTATTGATACTCTGCCGCTCTATATGTGCCTCAGAATCAAAATGAATAAACCTAAGCGACGGAAGAATTATTATGACATGAAATTAATGATTTTCGATTTACAATTTAACTTGCCAGTTCATTTTCACCGCATTTGTGAATCGCAACATAAAAATTTTCAAAGCAAAGAGATCTCTAGTATCATCTACAGCAGGGGCGGGCAAACGTAGCACGCGGCTCATGAGCACACAGCGCTGCACGTGTGCTGCTCGCGTGCAATCGTAGAACGGAGCAGTGGCGACAGCCGACAGGTTGCCGCATTGTGGTTCCAGGCTAAGCTGCGGACGTTGAAGCGAAGCGACCACGACGTAGTGAATTTCAGTAACCGGAAAATGCAGAGTGAATCACGGAAACGGAGAATTGGAGATTTGCTATCTTTTAAAAAGGAATGGGAGAATCATTTTTTCTCTGTGCAAAAACGTGAAAATTGGAAATGTATAATATGTGACAGTATTCTCGCTGGTCAGCGGAAGTTTAATATTGAACGCCATTATAATAAATTTCAGTATGTTGCCGTTCTTAGTGCAATAAAAGAGGAATTTCTCAAGCGATTTGGGGATATATCTTACTTATCCCAAGGTTTTGAATAGTTCTCGAGACAATCTGCTGTTTCTCTAGATGATATTCATCCCAGTTTGCAAATGGAATTAATAGGTCTACAGCGTAATTCTCGTCTGAGAGACAGGTTCCTTTTGGCAAGACGTGTGATAGATTTTTATCACGACTTTCCACAGCAAGTTTCCTCGTCTCCATCGTGAAGCCGGGAAGATAATGTCTATGTTTGGCTCGACATACGTTTGTGAGAGATTTTTTTCTGTTATGAAAATTAATAAGTCTCGGTTAAGAGCAAACATCAGTAATGAAAATTTGCGTAATTGTTTGCGTTTGTCTGTATGTAGAAATTTTGTTCCAGACATTAAACGTATTGTAAACTCCACCTGTGATAATTAAATAAAACGTATCGTAGGTAATAGGTACTCTTTCAAACGATGATTACTTGCAAGCACTCCTACTACCCGTATTCCTTCATTCAATAAAGCAGGCCAGGAAACAAAATGCATTACAGAGGAAGAAGCGGAGAGACGGTATGGTGGGGAGGGGAGAGAAGCGGATGGCCAGCTTGCCCCTGTGTGCACGCAGAACACCTGTTAACTGCACACGTGCATGTGCACCGCACACGTGCAGAATTCCTGCCCGCCCCTGATCTACAGGTTAGAAACTGCGCACTTTGATACAATGAACAAACCGATTTCGTATGTCAAAACTTTATTTGACAAACATCTTACTCCTTCCACCGTACAGTACTTTCTGCTCGGGCATCAGGCAGATGCAGTGGGGAGGAGCGAGTGACAAACATAAGATGCGCGAAAGTTTAGAAGATGTACTTTTGGAAAGTCATAACTGCGTAATGTCATGACACCGCGCAAGGGCTGTAAGAAATATGTATGAAAAGGAATCGAGATTTGGGGGGCTGGGGGAGGGGGATCTTGGTGGTCGGTTCCTATTTGAGCTAGAAAAATAAAGTAAAAATGTTTTTGGCTTAGCCCAGAGCAGTGGCCATTTGTATAGTCATTCGAACATTTGTTTTACTGTAGTTACGATACAATATATTAAGTAAGGTTTGAACGACGAACTGGAGACGGCGAGCCTACAAATTGTGTGAATCGATTAATTCCTTTTGCAATTTATTGTAATTGGGCTTCAATTAATACACAGCTGATTGCACTATTTGTATGTGTACGGATTTTAGGTGCAAAAACAGTCGCCCATAAATAACTCTGGACTGGAGCGAGACTGATGGTTGAACTTTCGTATACTCGTGTACTGGAGCATGGTCTAAGGAAAGTTTTCACCGTTTGAGAAAGGCTAGGTTCGTTTCAAAAATGGCTCTGAGCACTATGGGACTCAACATCTTAGGTCATAAGTCCCCTAGAACTTAGAACTACTTAAACCTAACTAACCTAAGGACACCACACACACCCATGCCCGAGGCAGGATTCGAACCTGCGACCGTAGCAGTCCCGCGGTTCCGGACTGCAGCGCCAGAACCGCTAGACCACCGCGGCCGGCCTAGGTTCGTTTCGATTTTACGTGCAAAAAGTACATTTTCTGAGAGGTTTTTGAACCGCACCACTTCTATGCTCAGAATTTTACGAAGGTAGATAAGAGGATACAGTCAAAATGAAATTTTTTTCATCCAGTAATCTTTATCCATTCTCGAGATACGATGGTGTAAATTCGAGCTAAATGAAGAATGTGCAATTCGTTCTTGCGTGAATTGAATGCGCTGAAACTGTTATAAGTAAATCAAATAAATAAAAAATGCATTCTTACCAGAAAATTAAACACTCGCTTTCAAAAACCTAGCTTAATGAGGAGTTAACGTAAAAAAAGTCTTTGTGAGGTTTTTTACGCGCGCCACTTCTGTGCTTCAGAATTGTGCGAATTGATTCAAATTTTGAAAGAAGGTAGACAAATACATTTCATTAATGGTCGTCCTGTGTTTTGTGAAAGCTTTATCCGTTACCACGATATAAGCAACATGGTTGGAAAGACAGTAGCCAGACCTCTACCGCACCAGTCGTCGCCCGAGTGAAAAAGAATCTGCATCGGTTGCCGAAACCATGGCGGTATAAAGTTAAAATTACGGTGAAGTAGAAGCTGGAAACTAGAATGAAAAAATGCTCCTATGAAAGCACAAAAAGGCGAATACAAAAATGGTTCAAATGGCTCTGAGCACTATGGGACTCAACTGCTGTGGTCATCAGTCCCCTAGGACTTAGAACTAATTAAACCTAACTAACCTAAGGACATCACACACGCCCATGCCTGATGCAGGATTCGAACCTGCGACCGTAGCAGCAGCGCGGCTCCGGACTGGAGCGCCTAGAACCGCACGGCCACCGCGGCCGGCAAGGCGAATACATCCTAGACCAAGTTAGGGATGTGAAAGAAGGGAACTAGCTTTTCGATTATATGACAGCTTTAAGGACATTTGAATAAAAACTTCTTGACATATTTGCGCAGTTTTACGAGTTAACCCTACTTCCCCAGCGCAGTGACCTCTCTTCGCTGCATGGTGTTAGCATACCTGCATTTTGCAATTTTATTGGCTTAAGTCTCTAGTCCTGTTCCCAAAATCCAGAAGATTCGCAGGCATATATATATCATATGGCTGAACAGCATACATGTAGCAGTAAAAAGTTGTTTTAGGGGAGGGTGTCATCATCATCATCATCATTTAAGACTGATTATGCCTTTCAGCGTTCAGTCTGGAGCATAGCCCCCCTTATAAAATTCCTCCATGATCCCCTATTCAGTGCTAACATTGGTGCCTCTTCTGATGTTAAACCTATTACTTCAAAATCATTCTTAACCGAAGCCAGGTACCTTTTCCTTGGTCTACTCCGACTCCTCCTACCCTCTACTGCTGAACCCATGAGTCTCTTGGGTAACATTGCTTCTCCCATGCGTGTAACATGACCCCACCATCAAAGCCTGTTTGCCCTGACTGCTACATCTATAGAGTTCATTCCTAGTTTTTCTTTGATTTCCTCATTGTGGACACCCTCCTGCCATTGTTCCCATCTACTAGTACCTGCAATCATCCTAGCTACTTTCATATCCGTAACCTCAACCTTATTGATAAGGTTGGTCGAAATATTGAACGGTGCACAGATAACTTAGTCTTGGTACTGACTTCCTTCTTGCAGAAGAGAGTAGATCGTAGCTGAGCGCTCACTGCATTAGCTTTGCTACACCTCGCTTCCAGTTCTTTCACTATGTTGCCATCCTGTGAGAATATGCATCCTAAGTACTTGAAAGCGTCCACCTGTTCTAACTTTGTTCCTCTTATTTGGCACTCAATCCGTTTATATTTCTTTCCCACTGACATTACTTTCGTTTTGGAGATGCTAATCTTCATACCATAGTCCTTACATTTGTGATCTAGCTCTGAAATATTACTTTGCAAACTTACAATCGAATCTGCCATCACAACTAAGTCATTCGCATATGCAAGACTGCTTATTTTGTGTTCACATATCTTAATCTCACCCAGCCAGTCTATTGTTTTCAACATATGATCCATAAATAATATGAACAACAGTGGAGACAGGTTGCAGCCTTGTCTTACCCCTGAAACTACTCTGTACCATGAACTCAATTTACCGTCAACTCTAACTGCTGCGCCGGCCGCGGTGGTCTCGCGGTTCTAGGCGCGCAGTCCGGAACCGCAGGTTCGAATCCTGCCTCGGGCATGGATGTGTGTGATGTCCTTAGGTTAGTTAGGTTTAAGTAGTTCTAAGTTCTAGGGGACTCATGACCTCAGCAGTTGAGTCCCATAGTGCTCAGAGCCTAACTGCTGCCTGACTATGTATGTGAAGACCTTTAATTGCTTGCAAAAGTTTGCCCCCTATTCCATAATCTCATAGAACAGACAATAACTTCCTCCTAGGAACCCGGTCATATGTCTTTTCTAGATCTATAAAGTATAGACACAATTCCCTGTTCCACTCGTAACACTTCTCCATCATTTTCCGTAAGCTAGAGATCTGGTCCTGATAACCTCCAAGAGGCCTAAACCCACACTGATTTTCATCCAGTTTGTCCTCAACTAATACTCGCACTTTCCTTTCAACAATACCTGAGAAGATTTTACGCTCAACGCTGATTAAAGAGATACCTCTGTAGTTGTTACAATCTTTTCTGTTTCCATGTTTAAAGATTGGTGTGATTACTGCTTTCGTCCAGTCTGATGGAACCTGTCCCGACTCCCAGGCCAATTTAATTATCCTGTGTAGCCATTTAAGACCTGACATTCCACTGTATTTGATGAGTTCCGACTTAATTTCATCCACCCCAGCCGCTTTATTGCACTACAATCTATTGACCATTTTCTCCACTTCCTCAAATGTGATCCTATTTCCATCATCATTCCTATCCCATTGTACATCGAAATCTGAAACATTACTGATCGTATTTTCACCTACATTGAGCAACTCTTCAAAATATTCCCTCCATCTACCCAAGGCATCAACAGGATTCACCAGCAGTTTTCCTGACCTGTCCAAAATACTTGTCATTTCCTTCTTACCTCCCTTTCGAAGACTGCTAATTACACTCCAGAATGGTTTTCCAGCAGCTTGACCCAAAGTCTCCAACCTGTTTCCAAAGTCTTCTCAAGATTTCTTCTTGGATGGTGCAATTATCTGTTTGGCTTTGTTTCTTTCTTCAACATAACTTTCTCTGTCTACCTGAGCCATTTTTGATCGCCTTCTTTTTCCTTTTACAGGCTGCCTTGACTGTGTCATTCCACCAAGCTGTTTGCTTCATCCTACCTTTACACACTACTGTTCCAAGACATTATTTAGCCACTTCTAGTACTGTGTCCCTGTACCTTGTCCATTCATTTTCTAATGACTGTAATTGACTATATTCAACTAACTGGTACCTTTCTGAGATCACTGTTTTTACTTGTGCCTGATTTCCTTATCGAGAAGTTTCTCCACTCTTATCCTCCTACATATGGGCCTGACCTCCTGCACTTTCGGCCTCACAATACCAATTTCACTGGTGTGGGGATAAAATTTCTGAGGGTGGAATCAAAGGCGCCAATATTTCAACATTTTTGTTTTAAATTCTTTGAAGCGGCCAGATAAGTCGAAAAGCTAGTTGCCGTCTTTTACGCCCTTAACTCTGCCCAGGACATATCCACCTTTTTTGTGCTATGCTTAGGAGCATTTTCCGTCCTGGTCAGGACTGTGGCTCAAATTTTCGCGCAGGGTACATTGCTGGGGCTGATATCTCGCAAGCGCACTTTTTTCCTCCTCATAAAATACGAGGTCAGGTTGTCGATTTGTCCCTGTAAGGCTCGTGGAAAGTGTCATATGAGCAGGCGTGCTGCCGTGAAAGCACGGTGGGCCAGAGGAGCCGCCGCCACGTCACGTTGTGTCTCTCGCGGCTCTGTGCCCCCCCCCCCCCTCCAGACCTTGGGCAAGTCGCTTCCGGCAGCCGCTGCCCGCTCCCAGCTATCGGGTGCACGCCTTTCACTGCGGCTGCTGGCTGCCGCATATTCACCGGCCGGAGCGCGTCGCCTAGCAGTTTCTGACCCATTTGCATAAATTCTCCGTGGTGAACAGTGTTTTCTTCTTTTGTTTAGAATCAAGCGAACTGTCAGAGACAGCAAAGGACTTGGAAGAGCAGTTGAACGGAATGGGCAGTGTCTTGAAAGGAGGATATAAGGTGAACATCAACAAAAGCAAAACGAGGATAATGGAATGTAGTCGAGTCAATTCGAGTGATGCTGAGGGAATTAGATTAGGAAATGAGACACTTAAAGTAGTAAAGGAGTTTTGCTATTTGGGGAGCAAAATAACTGATGATGGTCGAAGTAGTGAGGATATAAAATGGAGACTGGCAATGCCAAAGAAAGTGTTTCTGAAGAAGAGAAATTTGTTAACATTGAGTATAGATTTAAGTGTCAGGAAGTCGTTTCTGAAAGTATTTGTATGGAGTGTAGCCATGTATGGAAGTGAAACATGGACGATAAATAGTTTGGACAAGAAGAGAAGAGAAGCTTTCGAAATGTGGTGCTACAGAAGAATGCTGAAGATTAGATGAGTAGATCACATAACTAATGAGGAGGTATTGAACCGAATTGGGGAGACGAGGTTCAAATGGGTCAAATGGCTTTGAGCACTATGGGACTTAACATCTATGGTCATCAGTCCCCTAGAACTTAGAACTACTTAAACCTAACTAACCTAAGGACAGCACACAACACCCAGTCATCACGAGCCAGAGAAAATCCCTGACCCCGCCGGGAATCGAACCCGGGAACCCGGGCGTGGGAAGCGAGAGGAGGAGTTTGTGGCACAACTTGACTAGAAGAAGGGATCGGTTAGTAGGACATGTTCTGAGGCATCAAGGTACCACCAATTTAGTATTGGAGGGCAGCGTCGAGGGTAAAAATCGTATAGGGCGACCAAGAGATGAATACACTAAGCAGATTCAGAAGGATGTAGGCTGCAGTACGAACTGGGAGATGAAGCAGCTTGCACAGGATAGAGTAGCATGGAGAGATGCATCAAACCAGTCTCAGGACTGAAGACCACAACGCCGGCCGGAGTGGCCGTGCGGTTCTAGGCGCTACAGTCTGGAGCCGAGCGACCGCTACGGTCGCAGGTTCGAATCCTGCCTCGGGCATGGATGTGTGTGCTGTCCTTAGGTTAGTTAGGTTTAATTAGTTCTAAGTTGTAGGCGACTGATGACCTCAGAAGTTAAGTCGCATAGTGCTCAGAGCTATTTTTTTGAAGACCACAACAAAAACAACAAGCGAACTGTTCACGAATTCACTGATTTCATACCGAACATTATTAGTGTCGTATGTAACGCCCACACAGAACTTAGCACATGCAGCGAAGAATTCAGTCGATGAAGTATCTTGAAGAGCCTTCGGGTAGCTTTGTCGCAATTTTGTGTGATTCCCCAGGTGACCTCTGTTACTGTAAAGGAAACGGGAATGACCTGGACTAGCTCCTGCTTGTGATATGAGTTTACGGACGCGCAACTGTGAGGTTATCAGAGCCCTCTAGCTGCTGGTACGATGTGCTTGTAAATCGACGGAAAACTAGACAGAAGGACCTGTTGGCACCGTTAGCCAACAAAGGATACCCAAATGGTTCAAATGGCTCTGAGCACTATGGGACAAACTTCTGAGGTCATCAGTCTCCTACAACTTAGAACTACTTAAACCTAACTAACCTAATGACATCACACATAACCATGCCCGAGGCAGGATTCGAACCTGCGACCGTAGTGGTCGGCCGGTTCCAGACTGTAGCGCCTAGAACCGTTCGACCACCTCAGCCGGCAAGGGTACGCACAGTGAAGACGAAGTAATAGCACTCCGGTACTCATAAATCTTCAACAACTCGTGTTCGCCAAACCGCTGTTTCACTGATACACTAAGTTTATACCATCAATGTCTGCGTAGAGGAAGATTATACACACGGAATTACCTAGTGAGTATATACTGAGCATCTGTAATTTGGTTTGAACTGCGTTGTTTCGTTGGTACAGGACAGGGAGATCGCTAACTGTTTGCTCGAGCAGAAGTACTTGAGTAACATGTGGTACAAAATGGACAGAAACCCTAGAATGTTGCCTTAGCGTCCCAAATGCTGTTACCGAATTTCAATCAACGTAGGCTTCAATTTCGTGATGTACCGATGAACAATTTGTTCGAAGCGCTAAAGAGAAATACTGTCATTGGCGTTTTACTGCCATCTCTCATCTACTGCTATCTCGTATCTTACATTCCAGATCACAGTAATTAGTTCAGACTGTGGAAACAGCCAGGATGGGATACGTTAGCTAATAATCCAAAAATTAGTCACTTCGTCGTACCAGTGTGTAAAATCTCTACGGTGATGTAATAAAGTCCGATTCGGTGTGACGTGGATTAACGAGTTCAGCAAATACGGTATCATCATAGTGAATAGGTGTATTCTGTCTTTCTAGATTCATGTTATCAAAGGATACCAAGATGAAACACACTCAAATAGCATATCATTAAAAGCACAGAAACTAATGACATGCCTGATACTTCGGCAGCAACTGCCGCCCAACATGTCAAATACTTGTGAAGTTCGTAAGTGATTCGCACTAATCAGCTCGTACTTTGTTGCAATTGGAATGCCGTACAGATTGCTTTTGCCATTTTTCCAAACAAACGACAAATTATGGGTAACGTATTGGCTACAGGGCAGATTCTGCTCGACTTATTGAATGTGCCCCAAATTCTTTAGGTGCACTCGCGCGCTGCAATCTGCTGGGGGCTGCATCAAGCTAGGTTCAAAATTACAGTTTAAAACTAGCTATATTGTGTCAGTTACCTTGTGAGGTGCATAAAGTTATAATAAGCTGCTGCATTTTACGTGCTGGAAGAAATGGAGGTTCAAGTCGACGATCATCAACCCATCCCTCCCATATCGTCACGGAAAACCTTCCTCCGTTATAACAAACAGTAGTAAGTAGGTTCGCATACATTCATATATGAGCATTTTGATTCACAATAACCGGAAAGCATAAAACATGCCTCACCTGTCAGTACCACTTTATGTGAAACACAAAATCATAATGATTTCGCTGAAGAATCCGTACATGACTTCCCACAAAGGTCCGATATCGGATATTCCTAGTGCCTGAATCTTTTGAAGGTGGTATTCGCCTGTGTTGGACTCGTGCAGTATAATCCAAATGATTGCTCTAAATACGGCCATAGCTCGTGGCATCACATGTGTACTCGATGAAGACACATTATTAAATCCCTCGTCCACAGCATTCTCGAAACACGTTGCTTTCACACCGCACATTTCGTTACCAATAAACTCAGGACGAACATCCTCGTGTTTCTCAAAGATGTAGAAAAAGTGCAGCAAAGATACTATGGTTTCGATGTCTCCTATTAGGAAATTGCCTCGTCGCAACAGATAATTGTGTCAGTGGGCTCAAACAACTCTTTGTCCATGCTGAACCCAGAACCTCAAGGGTAAACAGCGACTGGCAAAGTGTACTAAGACTTAGAAGCAAAACAAATGTGAGTTAATCCTTTATACAGTGTCTGTACCTTCACAATACAGTGTCCTCCAGACATGCATTTATGTCTGAAAGAACAGACGCTATCACTGATTATTACAGCTGTGGCAGACATTACGAAATACACTCCTGGAAATGGAAAAAAGAACACATTGACACCGGTGTGTCAGACCCACCATACTTGCTCCGGACACTGCGAGAGGGCTGTACAAGCAATGATCACACGCACGGCACAGCGGACACACCAGGAACCGCGGTGTTGGCCGTCGAATGGCGCTAGCTGCGCAGCATTTGTGCACCGCCGCCGTCAGTGTCAGCCAGTTTGCCGTGGCATACGGAGCTCCATCGCAGTCTTTAACACTGGTAGCATGCCGCGACAGCGTGGACGTGAACCGTATGTGCAGTTGACGGACTTTGAGCGAGGGCGTATAGTGGGCATGCGGGAGGCCGGGTGGACGTACCGCCGAATTGCTCAACACGTGGGGCGTGAGGTCTCCACAGTACATCGATGTTGTCGCCAGTGGTCGGCGGAAGGTGCACGTGCCCGTCGACCTGGGACCGGACCGCAGCGACGCACGGATGCACGCCAAGACCGTAGGATCCTACGCAGTGCCGTAGGGGACCGCACCGCCACTTCCCAGCAAAGTAGGGACACTGTTGCTCCTGGGGTATCGGCGAGCACCATTCGCAACCGTCTCCATGAAGCTGGGCTACGGTCCCGCACACCGTTAGGCCGTCTTCCGCTCACGCCCCAACATCGTGCAGCCCGCCTCCAGTGGTGTCGCGACAGGCGTGAATGGAGGGACGAATGGAGACGTGTCGTCTTCAGCGATGAGAGTCGCTTCTGCCTTGGTGCCAATGATGGTCGTATGCGTGTTTGGCGCCGTGCAGGTGAGCGCCACAATCAGGACTGCATACGACCGAGGCACACAGGGCCAACACCCGGCATCATGGTGTGGGGAGCGATCTCCTACACTGGCCGTACACCACTGGTGATCGTCGAGGGGACACTGAATAGTGCACGGTACATCCAAACCGTCATCGAACCCATCGTTATACCATTCCTAGACCGGCAAGGGAACTTGCTGTTCCAACAGGACAATGCACGTCCTTATGTATCCCGTGCCACCCAACGTGCTCTAGAAGGTGTAAGTCAACTACCCTGGCCAGCAAGATCTCCGGATCTGTCCCCCATTGAGCATGTTTGGGACTGGATGAAGCGTCGTCTCACGCGGTCTGCACGTCCAGCACGAACGCTGGTCCAACTGAGGCGCCAGGTGGAAATGGCATGGCAAGCCGTTCCACAGGACTACATCCAGCATCTCTACGATCGTCTCCATGGGAGAATAGCAGCCTGCATTGCTGCGAAAGGTGGATATACACTGTACTAGTGCCGACATTGTGCATGCTCTGTTGCCTGTGTCTATGTGCCTGTGGTTCTGTCAGTGTGATCATGTGATGTATCTGACCCCAGGAATGTGTCAATAAAGTTTCCCCTTCCTGGGACAATGAATTCACGGTGTTCTTATTTCAATTTCCAGGAGTGTAGAATCACATTCTGCGACTATACAACGACGTGGATTGTGAAGATACAGATATTGTATAAATACCGGTATTGCAAACATCAGTGATATATTCATGCCTCGACAGACTAAAATAACGATAAATTTATATGTGTGGAACAACTGATGTCAATGCGTAGCCGCAGAATTCAACTCCATTTTGTTATTGAAAGTTCTTACAGAAGCCTTAAATAACACGATCTCTCTCTTGAGTGTAACTCATAAAAGACGGTTTTAAAAATATATATTTTGCTTGACAAAAGTGGGTGCTTGATAGTATTTGGTCTGTTAAGTTTGAGTTTCTGAAACACGCTGTATGCACAGAGAGACTCCGCAGGCTTCCTGGTCGAGACCGGTAAGGCGAGCAACTAGTCAGTGCGCCCACGCCAGCTGACACCCCGGGAAGTTGGTACGCCGGCCTTGGCCTCGAAACTAGCTGCCGCTAGGACGGCAAGTGGGCTGCGGGTCCAGCGCACAGATCCGGGTCGCCGGATGGGTGCCGGAGAAAGCACTGTGGCCCAGGGCTACCACCACAGCCGCGCGATGCGCGCCCGCCAGCTGCCGCCGCGCCGGTACGTTGACACACCCGTGGCCACAGTCAACAGTCGCTACCGGTAGTTGAGAGAATGACAACGCTAGTCTGTGTGTCGACTTTCAGCCACTTTACGAAGAGAAAGTCCAGGCATAATTTTCTTTGAAGATCATAACGCGGTTCTTGCTTTCGATCACCGCAAGAACACCGAAATGAGAGATATTAAGATAAGCGATCTCCGTATTGTGTCGTTTTATCCCTGTCTCTCAGTGAGATTTTTCAACCGAAATTTCTCAAAGGGACGACATAAATTAGAAATTCATAAGATAAGTGATCTACACCGGAGTTAATTGTCGTGACAGAGAAGGACCCCACATATGGTAATGGACAATGAACTCTCTAATAGCACTGTATGATGCAGTTCACAGGAATTTCTGTGACACTGGGTTAAACATTACCTTCCTGGGTCCTCATCATATTATTTCCCTCGCAACAGGATCTGCATCGGGTCCTTGAGTAGGCTGACGGGCGTCGTTGCTCGAAGTCGGAGGCTGATGAAACCCACACAATTCTCTCGATAAAACGCTTCTTACAACTAGGGAGATGATGGGATGAAGTATGTCAGGGGTTCTAGCTTCTGGCAGAGAATCGGTTAACGAAGGAACACGAGTACTGTTCGGTCGTTGTACCCTGACCAATCCTCCTCCAACCTGACCTATTTGGCCACTGAAAAACATTAAAAGGTACTATTCAAATCATGTATATTATAAGGAGACAGGACGACTGTTTTCATTAAATAATGAGCTCGGCATATTAGTGAAATGGGTAATTACTAAGCCAGCAAATTACAATGGATGTTAAAGTAAATGTTGTCTGCACGAACTCTCTCAAACGAGAGGCAAGATGGCAAGTCGACAACAAATGAATTAGTTTACATCATTTTTCTCAGCGACGTAACTTTGTACAATTTCTGGAACCCTCGCAGTAAAAAAAAGTAATGTAATTATAAAAGCATTTGCTGATTCGTAGAGAAGTAATAACCCCCACCATACAACATTTTATGAATAAATTGTTGTCTTATAAAGTATCATTACAGACTCCAGATCGTTGAGAAAGAACCCCCCCCCCCAAAAAAAAAAAATGAAAAATGAAAACACTTGAGTATATAATATCAGATGAGATTGCTCAAGGAGAAAAGGCAAGTGGACCTGATGAGATACGTATGCGATTAACTCCGCTCTGTATCTATAAGCTGTCACTATAAGGACAGGTGTTTTTAGTTGTCAGTGTCTATATACTTTCTCCTTTTGGGTATTGTAGCTTTAGTTCTTAAAACTAACAATAGATCGTACCAGAAAATAATGATAGATGAAAGTTACCACACGGACCATACTATCTCTGGATAAACACATTAATACATCTCACACACCGACAGAAACGCTCTTCGCCATATTCGATCAAGTGCACAAGAAAATTGCCACAGTCATGAATGAATCATGAACTCTCGTCACTTCGACCTGGCTCTACTCCTAACACACTGATCCACTAATCAAACATTTCAGAATGATATTTCTTCTGTGTATCCCAGTCACCAAACAAACACTTCCTGACATTAGAGAATACCAGGAATCGCGAGTTTTACGCTGCGGACAAATACAAAAGAAAACTGAACGTTATCCTTAGTAATATCACAGGAGACGGTAGAAGAAACTGCTCAAATTTGTCTTACAGAAAAATTATTACGTTTGTGTACTGTTGGGAAAAAAAATAGAGCCGTAAACATCCCCAAATACACGCATCACGTATACACACCCGCAGGAAGCACCAAAAATCATACCTTGTGTACGAAAATAAATTATTTAATTTGAAGAAAGCGATCTTTTGAAACAGGGGTAAAAAAACAAAATGAAATTCATTTTGCTGTAGCAGATAAGAAATTATAAAGTGCGATTACAGTATGAGGCTGTCAACAGAAAACAGTTTTATGTAAGCTAACTTTAAATATTTTATTCCCGGCTCTTTGGTTAAGTTCCAAACTACAAATGAAACGTGTGGATTTCCATTCTCGGTCAATCCTGGAATTTTTATCTGTCGCTTATCAGTTCTTTCACCTCAATGTTTGTTAAAGTGAAAAATGCCGAGCTGCACCGCCCAAGTTGCAAAGTCCGCACAAAACTTAAGGTCTTATCAAAAGACGGAGGGAGGGGAAGGCATACCACAACCAGTACGATTATGCCAAGGAAAGCACTGTGGTATTCACACCAGATGAAAGATTGACGATATTTTTTAAAACAGCATTTTCCTAGGCTTTATTTTTGTGACCAACTTTAGATACAAACGATGACACTGCACAGGTTGGATGCACATCGTTTACCACAGCCTTTGACTATATTTTGTAATAGGATCTGCTCCTGTTATTCCTGTCAGTAAAATAAGAAAAAAAAAGATCTTCTCAGGTCAGACCATATTTTCAGGTAGGAAAGCAAAATAAACGTACTCAAGATAGCATATAATGTGATGAAACATGTGTAGGTGACATGGAAATTATTCAGTTGTGAAATTTCTTAGGAGAGTCTTTTTTCATCAGGCTGTTGTTTATTTTTTTAATCGAAACAATCATTCTGTTTCATTGGCCATTAGCTCATTTCTCCTACCTGGGCATTATCAAGCAAAATCAGTCAGTACTTATATTGTATGCTTCTATTTGTCGGCAGTTCATGAACCACACTTCAGTGTGAAATATATCAATGTATAATGTAGTCCTGTATTTTCGTCGAATAACGCAATGCCGTATGTACACAGATGTTTCTCTGTCTGAAACAGAGAGGTTACCATACCTCACTTTAGGGCTTACTATAAAATAGGATGGCATGACTTGGAATAAAAGCACTTATGCCTGATCAGAGGCTTGAAATTAAATAGCACTAATATCTAAGGGCTGAGAAACAACCGCTATTAAACTGATAACATCACACATAAATCGGAATTAGGGTATAAATTTTTCCTATCTGCTCTAATTTTCCATAAGAACTACATTGAACTACCATCACATTTTCATGAATGATATACATGTATGTTTAATTCCTAATTTACCCCAGAATTCACTTAAATCGTTAGCGTGTTCTTTTGCAGCCCTTGTTCAAACGTCTCCAAAAAGTGGAACAACAGCGATTAAGCTAACACTAGGAAATGCACTAAGTTTACAGAGCCGATTCTTTCCAAGAATCAACATTCAATACAGCTTTAAGGAGATCTGGGATAATACAAAAAAATATGTGGAATATGAATGTAAATACTAGCGGCAGTCGGTAGGGGTTTAGACTCTCTGTAAAGGACTCCCCTTAATGAGAAGGGAGTCTCGTCTGATTTGGGCCCGTAACTCGCCTTCCTGACATCCATCATGCTTTAACTCCGTGGCGCGGCTACTTAGCCTAATTGCCAAACTTGGTAGTTCTTTCGTAGAAATTAATGCCCGTCTGTCCTAATTATAATTACTGTAATGCCCCTCCTCTACCTGCTATCTTTAGAGCATAGGCGGCAGGCAGTTGGCGGAATAGTTGTAAAATATAGCTGTCCGGACCGGAACTGAGAGAACTCTATGCCACGTGGCTCCACTAACGAGATCTTTGAAAACCAGAACGCTACCACCAGATTACCTATATGTGTCACATTCAACGTGGACGAACTTTCAAGATTTACGTAACATCATCAGCAGTAAGTGAAGTGTGGTAAATTACTTCAGTAGACATTCATTTTAGCGATTATCTGAAGACTCGGCCTCAAAGTTGTATCATTGTTTCCGGATATCCGCTTCACTTACCGCTTTTTAAAAGCCCTGCTCCTCACTGCTTCTCGTATCGTTATAACTTTACTTAAAAGTTGTTTGTGAGACACCTGTGTTGTGCTTGTCAGTACGTCGTAGCCAAGTCTTGGCATTTCTTTACGACGACCACCTCTTCTAAACTACTTATCTGCGATCTCTTCAGTTCCATTTTGTTTTAGTGATTTTTCTGTTGGCGCATTAGAAATGCTTCTTCACATATTGTGTCTTTTACCCAGTTGTTCAACGTTCATTCCCAGATAGAGGATTATATCGGATAAAAGTCATATTCAACAATGTAAACTCGTGACTATCATGGATTCAATCTATATTAGCATCCTGATCAGTACAAATATCAGTGTCATAGCTTCCGTTAGTCTTCTCCAAGGGAGGGAGTGATTTGAAATTGGAATGGGAATCAGTGAGAAAATTATCATACAAGCAAAACTACTTTCAACAGTTTCACAGTAAATTTGTAGAGCCTTAGCCTGATAAAACGAAATACGAATGGACTGCTTGGTAAGGCTAGCTAGTTGAGCTTTCTTTTCTTGACGACGCGTCGCCATTTACCTTTTGCGCAGATAAACTTCGACAAGGAAGTGAACTTAATACAACAAGCTTTAAAGTACGCTTAAAATTAATTATAGTAATACTAAAGTAATATATAAACTTACCTGCTAATTATGTGCTTCCATTCTTTTATTTTGAATAAATATTTCATTTAGTTTATATAAATGTTTCGTTTCTTCCATATAAATAAAGAAAACTAACATATCCGAAGAAACCTATTAATATTAACAATGAAATCACAGAACCAGTTGATGATTTCTTATAATTTGGACCGTTGAAAGCAAAGACAAGGCGGCAAGTGAAAGGCATAAAGGGAGAAGTAAACGTGATTCGAGAGGTGTTTAGTAAAATAAACATGTTTTTAAAAAACTTATGTTCTAATGTGTCTTATAGGGGAAGTTTACAGTCGGTGTGTATTACTGGTTTATGTATGTGAGACAAGAACTAGTTCATGAAACAATGGAGATGTGTGTGTTTGGAATTTATTAGAAGAGGGAGGTAAACGATCAAATGCTTCAAGGAGCAAACTGAAGTCGAATACATAATTATGAGTGTAATGAAAATGGGGTGGGGGTGAGCAGGAGATGTAGCCAGGCGAATGGACGACTGGTGGGCGAAGGAAGTTCTTTACTGTGCAAAAGATTAAAAAGAGCGAGACGAAAGTGAGTAGATGACTTTAGAAGGCACATAGGAGCAATGTTGATGCGTGTGGCTGAAGGTGGTAATTTATGAAAAGTGTAGCGGAGCCTGCATCCAGCAGGACATCAAACCAATGGTGATGATCAGCATGGCGACGAAATACTCTCACAGACGACTGACGACACTAATAACAGTTTTCGATTGTATTTAACAATATCTTTTGGTTATTGGTTGTAAACGTATTGATGTGTGTCTTGATGGCTTGTTGGCTAACTGTCACTGTGTACCAGATGGTCTAAGATATTTCCATGGCCGGTACAAGGAATTTTTCTCACATATGCGATGGGTTTCACCCCTGGGAACGTCTCTACAGAAGCTACGAAGCATCTCCGTTGTTCATAAAGTAATTGCAAGAAATGTCGAGGTATGAATTCTAAGATCAAAAGAAGACAAAATATGCCTCTGATTGCATGACCTACAATGCGTTAGACGTTAAGTATTGCGTTACACAGAGTGTTGTACCGTCTGTGGTTTCTAAGACGATGTTGGTACATACAGAGTGGCGCACGAAATGTGTTACCAATTGTTTCTTTCACAATTTACGACGCACATCAGATATCCCGCTGAGATCTCTACAGGAGTACCAACAGAGCTTGGAAAAACAAATGAGTTACGAAATGACGTGTAATTCACGATACTGCCGCTAGGAGACTGCTAAGCAGCAATGGCTGACAATGGAAGACTGACGACACAGCAACGATCGGCAGTGGTGTTACTTTTTCATGAAACGAAAAGCCTTGTGACTCAGAGGCGTTTTCGACAACAGTTTAACACACGATGGGTCCCTTGCAAGAAGACCATCCACAGGTTGTACGATAAATTTGTACAGGAAGGAACAGTATTGGAAGCGAAGCGACCTCGGCCTAATCCTGTTTGTTCGCTGGAGAATAATGAAGCGGTACGAGTTGCTGTACAGAGAAGTCCCGGAAAATCGCGTAGAAAGGCAGCAGTGCACCTAGGAATATCCAGACGCTCCGTTCAACGCATTCTTAAAAGTGACCTCCATATGTACCCATACAGGATGACCTGTGCTCAGAAGCTCACTGAAGAACACAAGCAGCAGAGACTACTGTTTGCTCGGTGGGCGGAGGATAGGAAAGAAACTCTCAACAACGTTTGGTTTTCAGACGAGGCGCATTTTCATGTAGACGGTGTGGTTAACAAACAAAATGTACGCTTTTGGTCCACTGAAAACCCACAAGTGCTTCATGAACGACAACATTATGCTCCGAGGATTACAGCGTGGGCAGCAATTTCCAGTCACGGACTTATTGGACCCTTTTTCTGTGAAGAAACTTTGAACAGCGAGCGTTATTTGAGCATGCTTCGCAATAGCTTCATTCCACAGCTTCTTGCTACTGCCTTGCCCTTCAACACGCAGTGGTTCATGCAAGATGGAGCAAGGCCACATACTGCAAACAATGTGTTGGAGTTTTTACACGAGCATTTCCAGGTCGCTTCAATGACTGACAAAATTGGCCCCCCAATAGTCCGACCTCAATCTCTGTGACTTTTTTCTTTGGGGGTACCTAAAGGAAAAATGTTTTCCGAAACATCCACGTGATTTAATGGAGCTCTTATTCTTCAAGCTTGCAGTGAAACTACGGAAGACACGTGCCGTAGCGTAATCACTAACTTCAGTGTTCGTTTGAAGGAAGTTAGGAAACGAAATGGTGGACATATTGAGCATGTGCTGAGTTAGAACAAATCTCCATGGACGGCTCTTCATTGCAGTATCTGTTCCTTTCAGATTGTATTGACAATAAAGTTTATATTCAAAAGCAAAATGGTAACACACTTCGTGCGCCACCCTGTGTATACTCTCGTAAGCGATGAGAACGCCGCTGTAAAGTTTTCAGCATAAATAACGCGAAACTTACATCGCTACAGATACGAATGAGATCATCCATCACTTTCGGATGCACCAGAAAATTTGTGAAAAGTTGCAGTCAGCAGAAGTTTTGGCGTAGCGTTCACTCACGTACCGAATATGAACAGCGCAGCACCTGGCGGTAGTTTGAAGACAAACTTGAGACGTGGCTCGTTAGATGTGGGGAGCAGCTAGGCCCAGGGCTCTGGTCGCGGTTTCGGGACGAGGCAGTAAGCCTTCCTCTAATTATGTGCTTCCTCCCGCGGCAGAAATTAGGTGAGCGCGCGCCGTGGAAAGTTGTGCGCAACCTTAGGCGGCGGCTTCCGCGCCTGATCGAGGAGGAAGCTATTATATGCAAATTTACACGTCGACGAGCGAGGTATTTTTAACGCGGCAATTTGTCCCGTGCGCGACGGCGCAGCGGGCGCTATTGCGTCTAACGGTGGTTTTACGGTTGCGCGCTCTCTAGCCGTCCAGCGAGCACGTTCCGGAACCGGTTCGAGGGCGAACGTCTTATCCAGCCTGGAGCGAGGCTCGCTCCAGCGCAGCGACGCAGCTCTCTGTATTGTGGAAAGAGGGAGCCGTTTGTCTGTTGTACGAGTCCACATCTCGATGCCGTACGGACGACTGATCCACGTTCTGCACCTGTTCGTGTGTGGATAACAGATGACGAATTTCGTACGGCAGTCACAGAAAAAGGGCATCCTAGTGTAAATATACCGATGCCGCACTCCATGAGCGGCGAACTCCGTTGCAAGGGCAAGTTAAATGTCAGTGCAGTTACTGAATTCTCCACATGGTGAACGGAAAGAGACTGGCGTAATTACCTCTCTAGCTTCAGTTACACAGATGCTAATACTAAAACGTAAAAGATTGAAATTAGTCCATCATCGTCATCATCACCTTCCAAATACTAGGTCTTACAGTCAGCTGTCCCGATTTCTATCACCATCTACCTCTTACGAGGTCAGCCCAATTCTCTCTTTCCAGTCGGCCGATAATTCATCATCTTTTTTGGCAATCTATCTTCTATCATTCTATCAACAAGATGCTTCCATTTCATTCTATTCTCTTCCATCGTGTTATTACCTCAAAAGATTTTAAAATCTGACCCTATCGTTCCATTCCTTATTTTATCCATATTGTTACAGCCCCTTACATATCTCATGAACTTCATCTCTGCCTCCCGTATTCGGAGTCTTATATACGAGAGTAGATACAGCCACAACTTCATAAAATTTCATTAGTATTTCCTTTCTTGGTTTTCTTCCCAAAGTCCGTCCGTCTGTTCCGCAGATGACTCGATATTTATTAAGCTTGTTGTCAATGTCTTTGTCATATCATAAAACTAATATCACACCCTAAATAAATGATGTTGGATAACTGTACTAAAATTTCCACGTTATTATTTTCGATCTAACTAGATTCTTCCGTTCGACCGTCATTATCTTCATCTTATTTTTAGATTTAGCTAAATTGTAGTCTATTGGATTTTGGAGCAATCTATGTACCGCTCTATGTAAATTATTTTTCCTGTATAATTATCTGGTCATCAGCGGAGTATTTAATGGTATACTAGATCCTAATTGAATTCCTAATTTCATCTTTCAACTTCATAACTAGGTCATTAATATATATATTCAATAAAGTGGATGATAGATTACACTCTTGTCGAACACATTTATTTATTAAAACTTCATTACGTATTTTCGAGCCTTAACTTACTACCATTTTCGTGTGTACATATAGAATCGTTATGCTACTAGTAAGTTGTTTAGGAGAACATTTTATTTCCAGTATTTTCCACAAAGGGAATCTTTTTCCCCTATCACTGGCTTTCTCGTAATCAATAAATGCTAAATGTGTTTATAAAACAAATTCCCAACGTTTTTTCAGTAATTTGTCTTATTACAAATATATTATCTTTACCTGAACGTCCCTTACTGAAGTCTGATTGTTCTTCTGAGAGTATTGCGTCAGCGATAGCTTGTAATCTTTGACTAACAATTTTCCCCTAAATATGATATCCTGATATCTGTTAATGGTGTACCCATCGATTTTCTGTTATTATATTAATGTTTGCAGAAACTTTCTTAGTTTTATTTATACACTCCTGGAAATTGAAATAAGAACACCGTGAATTCATTGTCCCAGGAAGGGGAAACTTTATTGACACATTCCTTGGGTCAGATATATCACATGATCACACTGACAGAACCACAGGCACATAGACACAGGCAACAGAGCATGCACAGTGTCGGCACTAGTACAGTGTATATCCACCTTTCGCAGCAATGCAGGCTGCTATTCTCCCATGGAGACGATCGTAGAGATGCTGGATGTAGTCCTGTGGAACGGCTTGCCATGCCATTTCCACCTGGCGCCTCAGTTGGACCAGCGTTCGTGCTGGACGAGCAGACCGCCTGAGACGACGCTTCATCCAGTCCCAAACATGCTCAATGGGGGACAGATCCGGAGATCTTGCTGGCCAGGGTAGTTGACTTACACCTTCTAGAGCACGTTGGGTGGCACGGGATACATGCGGACGTGCATTGTCCTGTTGGAACAGCAAGTTCCCTTGCCGGTCTAGGAATGGTAGAACGATGGGTTCGATGACGGTTTGGATGTACCGTGCACTATTCAGTGTCCCCTCGACGATCACCAGTGGTGTACGGCCAGTGTAGGAGATCGCTCCCCACACCATGATGCCGGGTGTTGGCCCTGTGTGCCTCGGTCGTATGCAGTCCTGATTGTGGCGCTCACCTGCACGGCGCCAAACACGCATACGACCATCATTGGCACCAAGGCAGAAGCGACTCTCATCGCTGATAACGACACGTCTCCATTCGTCCCTCCATTCACGCCTGTCGCGACACCACTGGAGGCGGGCTGCACGATGTTGGGGCGTGAGCGGAAGACGGCCTAACGGTGTGCGGGACCGTAGCCCAGCTTCATGGAGACGGTTGCGAATGGTCCTCGCCGATACCCCAGGAGCAACAGTGTCCCTAATTTGCTGGGAAGTGGCGGTGCGGTCCCCTACGGCACTGCGTAGGATCCTACGGTCTTGGCGTGCATCCGTGCGTCGCTGCGGTCCGGTCCCAGGTCGACGGGTACGTGCACCTTCCGCCGACCACTGGCGACAACATCGATGTACTGTGGAGACCTCACGCCCCACGTTTTGAGCAATTCGGCGGTACGTCCACCCGGCCTCCCGCATGCCCACTATACGCCCTCGCTCAAAGTCCGTCAACTGCACATACGGTTCACGTCCACGCTGTCGCGACATGCTACCAGTGTTAAAGACTGCGATGGAGCTCCGTATGCCACGGCAAACTGGCTGACACTGACGGCGGCGGTGCACAAATGCTGCGCAGCTAGCGCCATTCGACGGCCAACACCGCGGTTCCTGGTGTGTCCACTGTGCCGTGCGTGTGATCATTGCTTGTACAGCCCTCTCGCAGTGTCCGGAGCAAGTATGGTGGGTCTGACACACCGGTGTCAATGTGTTCTTTTTTCCATTTCCAGGAGTGTATATGTCATAAGTTAAAACGCTACATTCTGTCTTTCATAAGTGCCATGTTCAAGACTAGCGATAAATCCTTCCATAGATTCACTATGGTATGTTTTAATTTTTTTGTTTTACTTCTTTTCTGTTTAAATATATTCCAGGCTTAATTTTTCCGTCTTTGTAAATGGGCATTAAATCATTTATTAAGTTTACAGGTTTTTCGATACACAATAAACGAAAATTATTTTTTGTGTAGGCTGTGTCTCTTAGCTCGTAGATGTTTGAAGATAGCGCTTTTCATGTAACACCATGAGCTGCTGATAAACAAACCTTTTTTTGCTAACAGTTTGAATATGTGTGATCATCAGATGATAAAATAAAAGCTGCCTGTATTGCACCGTTGTTGTTGTAGATAAATAACCAAGCGATAAAAATAAAAATAGATTGAGAAGTCATTTGAAGAAAGTGACGCATAGTTACTTCCTCTAGTTTTATTTCATTTTCTTTAAATACTGACACTCTTTTAAATTTGAAGCTCCATTTCTCGAAAACGCTTGAGTGGTGAACCACACTGCAGCATTTGAGTATATATTGCAGTCTTACAAAAGATAAGAAAACTGGTGAGGCGTTTATGCTTCCTTTAAAATTTGGACAGTGTCAAACTGGTAAACACCATCTATTTTTGAAAAATACTTTTTATTCACAGTAATCTTTATCACATTTTGTGGACTCATAACAGTTTACTGGTTTTGACAGTTGCGAGCCAACATCAGAACCAATATCTTGTTACGAAAGTAGCATATTAAATAGATAACTACCAGTATAACCAATATTACGCAAAGAATCTAACTTACACGTATGAAACAGTTTCAAGCGCCTGATTACATTACAAATACGTAAATGTTTTCAGTATTTAATGTTAAGCATTAAAAGAGAGAGAATTTAGAAAATGTGTGGCATTATGTTTAAAATATGGTGTCAGTCGCTAAGTGCCCTCATTATGAAACACTGGATGGGTAATATGCGCTCCATTTTAATCAAATGTTAGTTTTTCACGCGTTTCAGTGGCTATAACACCTCCTGAACTATATGTTGTGCAATGTCATAATTTTGCAGGTTCATTCAGTTACGTATGTAGATACTGTCTATAAAGTGTGTTGTGAATAGAGTTAGTAGTAAAGAAATAATACACGAAAATGTTCATGCCTGATGTGGTTTTGCTGCATGAACAGTGAAAAATGCAGTAAGGATACATTTTTTTATCCCTTCGTCTTTTTTGGGATGTGTTAACGAAAAAAAATTTCGCAATAGTTTGAAATTTTCTGTAAAGTTTGCTGAAGTCGCTACGTGGTCTAGTTCTCAAATACTGAATGAATAAAGTCCCATCATTTGGCGCTGTCAGTTGCGACACCCCAAGCCAAATACACAATTGTTTACTGTAATACTTGTCTTATTGTGTTTAACTTTTAACTTAAAGAGTGTACCTCTTAATGAGCATATTATGACAACATTTTAAAATTTCCATTTCGGTCAGAAACTACGCGAAATATTGAAAATACTTTTTTTCCTTTTTTTTTTTTTTTTCGTGGAAGCTGTTATGTATGCAACCTGCGACAGGTATCGGCTTCCGAGTTGCGGGACAGTAATATCGATTATGCATCATATTTACTTACAATCCACTATGTGATCACTATGGCCGAAGAATGTTATCTGGGAGTGTTGCGGTCATAACACGATAATGCTTCTGATGATGATTCATAAAAGTCGATAGCGGTAAACTATCAAATCCAGAGTTGTGAAATAGGCTGCGTTCATAGTGGCACCGACAACAGTCGTCAGACGCCGTCGTCAGACATCGCCCGGTAACATCGCCCGACAGCGTGGTCACTGTGCGTCCGATTTCCGTCAACTTTTGGCTAGATCAAGTAGGTCAGAATTTAACCTCCCCAGGCGAGATGGATACCTCGACGCCTCTGTTCTTGAAGACTAGAACTGCATTGACGCTTTTCCTATTAAAAAGACGCCGAATGCATGTGTATGAGCTATATGTCTCTCGAAAAGAACTGTAGAGCCTATCGTCAGTTATCGAAATAACAAGACAGGTTTTACGAATACATGAGTTGACCGGAGAAACGTTCTGTTGCATACTCGAAACGATTCGTGGTGGCACTGAATAGCAAGTTTACGAACACTTTGTTTCGCTGCATGTATTTAAAGTTGTGCAGACATACGTCCGTTAGCCTTCAATGACTGTAGTGCGGTATACGTTGAAAGACAACCATAAAGTTTAGCGCAAGACATTGAAAGCCACTTCACAAAACAGCATCACCACCCTACTGGCATAAAAACGACAGTAAACAATAATAACAGTAATTTGTAGACAGCTAATGCTAAGCTACCACAAACCTAGAAACAGTCAATTACAGTAACTTTAAACATAATATATGCCACCCTTCGCACATCAACAAATTATTTTTGATGTTATAATTTATTTATGCCTAAGAGTTTCGATAGAGATTTTGCCTGAAACTTCCTGGCACATTAAAACTGTGTGCCGCACCGAGACTCGAACTCGGGACCTTTGCCTTTCGCGGGCAAGTGCTCTGCCATCTTTTTTTTTATCTCATTTTGTTCACTTTTGTTCGTTGCATCTGCTCGGGGCGAACGTCGTAAAATAAGCGTTTTAGTTCGTTGTTAGTCGATTTACTCAGTTTTTTTTAAATTACAGAGGGCACGTAACCCTCTGACCGAACACGCTAAGCTACCGTGCCGGCACCAACTGAGCTACCCAAGCAGGACTCACGCCCCGTCATCACAGCTTTACTTCTGCCAGTACCTCGTCTCCTACCTACCAAACTTTACAGAAGCTCTCCTGCGAAGGAAGTTTCATATCAGCGCACACTCCGCTGCAGAGTGAAAATCTCATTCTGGAAACATCCCCTAGGCTGTGGCTAAGCCACGTCTCCGCAATATCCTCCCTTTCAGAAGCGCTAGTTTGCAGGGTTCGCAGGAGAGCTACTGTAAAGTTTGGAAGGTAGGTGATGAGGTACTGGCAGAAGTGAAGCTGTGAAGACGGGGCCGTGAGTCGTGCTTGGGTAGCTCAGACGGTAAACGCACTACGGTCGATGGACATGCTGCAGCGAGTGTTACTCGTCAACCTTTATCTCGCGCCCATGATGTGCCACCTGACACACCTTCTCCCCTTGACGCGCACGATGGCTATGAGGATTCAGGCGGCTTTTGGGTACTATGTATGCCTGGAACAACTCTTTAAGGTACAATACAACACGCTTACCCTCCCAGCCCGAGAGGGGGGCGTTGGTTTAGTGAACGTGCTCGAGAAGGCGCGTGCCATGTATATTAATACTATGCTCAAACTGTGGCACAACAGGAATCATTCACTTACGGGGACGATCATCGAAGAACTAGTACCAGCATCGCATCTTCCTCCAGTCAGTCTCGGAATAGGGTGGAACGGAAACATCCAGCTGTTAATTGGCACGTGGTGTGGCGCACGGTCCACCACCCCCACCTACCTACAACAGTCAGATCAACATGGTACATCGTCGTGAACCGAAAATACCCTACGAATGATAAAAAGTACGCAATACATTTGGCAGATTCGCCCTTGTGTCAGCAAAGCCCCGTGCTGGATACGGACGACCATCGGCTGGTCTGCGGCGAGGCGTTGGCTGTCTGGACTCTCGCAAGAAAGATAATACCGCTCATGCGGCGCACTATCTATACAGCAGTCTGTTCTGACGTAGTATTTTTTCCAGAGGAAACGTATTTTCCGCGTCATAAGACGAACGCAGTGGCGTGGATCACAGGTATGACGGTCCATTACATCTATAGAGAAACACGTACGAACGTACTGAACGTCCTGGATTACTGGCAGTACTTGCAAGATGGACACACAAAACTATTACGGCTACAAAAGTACAAGGATTGGTATGCCAATTTCCTAGTAACGGTTTTTGCGGACCCGCCATATACTTGGGGTGTGCCGGGTGCACAAAGATGAGCGGCGGTGCTTTCGTTGTGAAATCGACCAAGTAAAGTGATCGACTAAGAACGCTATGCGAGTATGCGATCTAGGAAAAACTAACGCTTGCACAGTTAGCAAATGTATGTACTTCACATATTGTTTTCATATCTATACATACTTTTCTTTAGAGGGAGGTGGCCCCACTTTGATTTTGTTGTTATTTCATGCTGCATGGTAGGACGGCAGCGAGGATCCTTCCAGGACAGTTATCATGTGTCAGGACGTACTATGTTTATTTTGTGAATAATAAAGGTTTCTGTTTCTCCTATCTTCCTTAATTTAAAAAAAAATATTTAAAAAAAAGATGGTAGAGCACTTCCCCGCGAAAGGCAAAGGTCCCGAGTTCGAGTCTCGGTCCGGCACACAGTTTTAATCTGCCAGGAAGTTTCATCTCAGCGCACACTCCGCTGCAGAGTAAAAATCTCATTCCAGAGATTTTGCCTACATGTGTTGGAAACAGTGTGTTGTGTACTACTTCACACATAACAGTAAGGAGAGGTGAGATACAAAGTGGCACAAAAACTGTCGTCATAGGAAAGCTGGACAGAAGCAGAAACGGTTAGCGAACAAGTTAACATATTAAACAGAAAGTTTATTTGTATTTCTTCTAGCATACGAGGACTCGTTACAAATAATGCAGCAGGTAATAGTCCAGCCATCTCAATAGCAAACAAGGATGAGGCTGCCTGAACTAAGGTGCAAAGATGGCGTCAGACCCGCGACTAGGAAGGTTCTTTATAACGTCACATACCGAAGAGGTTCCAAGTGGGAGTGGGGCGTCTGTTTTTTATTTTATTTTTTATTTTTTTTTTCCTTTATTGAGTTTCGATTCCCCCGTAAGGGGGCGGGCTGGCAGCAGATTAGTACGCTGCTCTTCAGCCTACCGACTTTTTTAAACGTAAGAAGAAGATAAGAAACAATAAAAGCAGGCGATAAAACGGTGACCTAAATTATAAAACGGCGGAAAATTGTGGAAAGTTAAAACATAAAACAAAGGGTTGGCAATACTAATAAAATAGACAGGAAGCAGACAGGTAACAGAGCAGACAGACAATTAAAAAACATGGCGACAGTCTGGTTTCTGTCTGCAAGAGATATAAAAATCACACCCAGCGACAGTATAATGTCCGTTCGCAACACTTCGGAAAAGAGACACAACACTGAACACCCACTGTAAACACCGCACTAAAATGTCGGCACAAAGATGACACACCATAGCCAAGGGCGGTTGGGAGGGGTGGGGGGGCGGACCTGGACAGATGAGAGGGAAAACAAGGAGGAAGGAGAGGAAAAAAACGAAAAGGGGGGGGGAACCAAAGGAGGGAGAGGACTCATAGGGGGGGGGGGGGGCAGGGCAGACGCGAGAGGGAATGGGAAAAGGCAGAGGAGGGAAATGCAAAAGGGCGAGAGAAGGGTGGCAGAGAGAGGGTGGGCGTCTGTCTGCTACCGGCTACCACATACTGTGGCAGCAGACGGCTCTCGTAGTCCAGAGCCACGGAGGCGTGGCTCAGCGGGCGCGCGCCATTGGGTCCGCCAGGTCACGGGCGACTGCTATCAGCATCTGACGGACACTTGCAATTCCGTTGCCACCTTTGACGACTGTGGGGTGGTCCTGATACATGATACCACACAATGAACCTGCGACATTGGTCCATTGATTCGGAACTGTATCAGAAATATGCTTCCCTTGTTTGTTCACGATAAACGGATCAGCTTACGATTGACCGTTGACGGCGGCCGAGTTTAGGTTCGTTCTGCGCATCTGACGTCACAAAACACAGTCAGCCAATGAACAGAGCTCGACTGCAGTGCAGAGCACGGACGAGTGTCTTCAGTTTTAGAAACGTTCAGTAATAAATAAAGTAATTGAACAAAAGCAATGTCTTCATAGCAGACTTTCTTTTATAGAAAGTTTGGAAAAAGTAATCTTTATACGAATTGCCTCACATTCTATGAATTAATTAAACCAAACAAGCAATAAGCCTCCTAATTCAGGCGATAGCAACGAAAGGTGTTCGTATCATTCTCACTAACCGCTTTTTCGCAATAAAGAACAGCGGTAATTGTTTTATTTGCTATTGTATTTCGACGAAACGTGAGTAATTCATAGTCGTACCAACAGTGTCTTCGGGATATGTTTTGTCTGACGAGCTGCGTTAGTGTAATGGTTACCGAGCTAGGTGGCGCAGTGGTTAGCACACTGGACTCGCATACGGGAGGACGACGGTTCAATCCCGCGTCCGGCCAACCTGATCAGCCGGCACGGTATCTCAGCGTGTTCGGTCAGAGGGTTAGCTGCCCTCTGTAATAGAAAAACTGAGTTAATAGATCAACAACGAACTAAACGGATGTCTTACGACGTCCGCCCCGAGCAGATGCAACGAACAAGAGCGAACAAAATGAAGTTAAAAAAAAAAATGAATAAAGTGTATGGCTGCTAAGCGAAAGGTTCTGAGTTCAGACCTTGTTCGGTGCTTAATATTTTCTTTATTTAAAAACAATATCGAAGTGCCTTACTTGGTGAATTTTATTCGTTTGAATGTAATTTTTTGAAATTTCTACTGGCAACTAAAATCGACCATAAGGAAAGTATACGCTATGGACTTTTACCTCTGCAAACTCTTCAGAATTTCGTGCAATGGTTTACTACATCTAATGCTGCACAATAACTGCGTTGAACATCGAAACAAAATTAAGTCATTTATGGGGGGAAGGTATCAGCCAAGAAGATGTGTAAAAATCAAATTTTTGGTCCAAATAGTTTTTGTGAAATCGAATGATAAAGTGTGTCAAAGCAGTCGAAACACCATGTGTCTGCACAGGCGAGCGGAATGCGGGGAGCACGCCTCTGTAGCAGCGAAGGGATTAATGCGGCCGTGGTGGCTTTACTTCATAAACTGCGCGCTTCCCCCCTAAACGTGTTTGCGAACTATACTATGGTGATGCTTCTCTTGGCGCGTACAACTGGCAATGCAGCTATCTCCCGCGTCTGGGCGGGCATGCGCGAACCGCCAAGATAAAAGAATTGAACTATAGTACATCTGCACGATCGGCGAAACGGTTGCTGCAATAGCGCAGAAAACGGACGTATAACTGTTTCCACAGCGAAGCAAGAATATAGAACAGCGCTTACTGTCGAGCAGTGTCGATGCAAGCAGAGTAAGAGCGCGCTTATCTGGCTAGCGCCTGGATCATTAATTAGCGGCGTCAGTCCGGACAAAGCTCCATTGTAATTGCGTAACCGCACGGGCCAGCGCCGGTGTTCCAGCATGACAATGCTACGGACGCGCCAGGCCGGGATCTGTACGCGGAATTGCGCGAGAGGGCGGCCGGCTCTGCGCGCCAGCCCGTGTTTTCTTTTTTTCCTGGGCGAGCTCTTCCGCGCCCAGGCGCAGGCGCTGGCCCGAATGTTCATTTAATTAATTAGGAGCGGGCCGGCACCATTAGCATCTGCAAGCAGCCGCGGGACGCCTGCAGAGCCGGGATTAATGCGGCAAAATGCCGCTGCGCTGCGCCACATCCGCGCAGGTACGCGCCCCGGCTCCTCGCGTTCGCCAACAGCCCTTTGTTTTCTGCTCGTTTTTCGGAGCCGCCGCGGGTGTGCGGTACACTTTGTGTTGTAGCGTGCCTGCCTCCTCTCTCTGCCACTCTCGTCGGCGCAGCGGCAACGAATACAGTCGTCTAAAGAGATGCCGCGTACCGCACCGGAGGAAAAAAGCCTCCTACATCCGCTGCTTGTTCGCAACGCATCTACGTGGAAGGGGCTTGACGAAGGTTCGCAGACGGAAAATGTTGGTCAGGCTGCACGAAAGGAATTCGATCGGCCAAATATCGTAACCTACACCATTCAAACCGAGTGTACTGTAATGAGATTGCACCCATCAGTTTATAAGTGTAGAGCCCTCTTTGAAAACATAAATGATGTCAGTGTTTTTAAGCAAAATAAAAAGTAATGCCTAATCTTATGATACAGTTTTTCTTTACAATTTTCTCTTCAAGGAATATTAGTTTTTCTTTAGAGTTTTCCCTTCATGAAATCAGTTTTGGCCGGCCGGAGTGCCGTGCGGTTCTAGGCGTCACAGTCTGGAGCCGAGCGACCGCTACGGTCGCAGGATCGAATCCTGCCTCGGGCATGGATGTGTGTGATGTCCTTAGGTTAGTTAGGTTTAATTAGTTCTACGTTCTAGGGGACTGATGACCTCTGAGATGTGTGTGATGTCCTTAGGTTAGTTAGGTTTAATTAGTTCTACGTTCTAGGGGACTGATGACCTCTGAAGTTAAGTCCCATAGTGCTCAGAACCATTCTTTACAGTTTTCGCTTCAAGAAATCGTTTTTGTGTCCACATCGGACGCTCCCTGTAACCACTGCACAAGGTGGAAGGAGCCCTTGCAGAAGGGGCGCGGTTGTCGCTGAAACAACCGGTTCTGGGTTGTGATTTTTTTCGTCTCCTGTTTAACCCGATTCTTAAAACCTACAAAGTAACCGATTTCTGAAGAAGTCGATTTTCGTTTTTTTTACTACTCCTGTTTCCAGAGAGAAAAGTAGACATCGAACAAAAATTTAAACATTCTAAGACTCCTTTGGGATTTTACATCATACATTTCAAGACACACGGAATAAAAATATCAAAAGACATAGGCAAATAAAAGAAAACAATCTGTGCAACATTTGTTGCTTTTCTTGGAAAGTAATGAGGGGCTGAATACTACCAAAAATAACTAGTGTTCTCATTTTGATTCTCTGTTAAAATATCATGTTGTAATGTAAAATCATACCACTATTCGGATATTACGAATAATCAGTGCTAAAGGATGAAAACTGAAGATGGAGAGTATTTTTCGTATTTTCTGTTTAAAAGAGCTTGAAGCAGATAATGGACACAAGCAACTGATCAGCTACTTTCTCTTTTGATTATACACTATGAGTCAATCTTAAAGTTTTCGTTTCATTGCTATTCTTTTTCTTTAATTTTTTCGACTGAAAAACCCGTTTTGTACTCGGCGGCAAGTTTTGCACACAGCACATGTATGAATACGGTCTAGCAGGCTCCGCCGCTGTACTGATTCTTATGTCGTGCGGTTGTTGCTGAGATGGCTCTGAGCACTATGGGATTTAACATCTGAGGTCATCAGTCCCCTAGACTTAGAACTACGTAAACCTGACTAACCGAAGGACATCACACATATCCATGCCCGAGGCAGGATTCGAACCTGCGACCGCAGCTGCAGCGCGGCTCAGGACTGAAGCGCCTAGAACCACTCGGCCACAGCGGCCGGCGGTTGTTGCTCGTACATGCCTATCGGCGTTCGTATTAAAATAGCACTGATCGCTTTTCCCATTTGCAGTAATACCTTAATATTTCAAAGCGATGGAAATGTTATGAATAAACATTATTACTTTTTAATTTTATTTAAAAACCACTAGTTTTAGCACTGTTGCTATAGCAAATTGACAAACCGTTTTTTTTACTCATTATAACCGAGCTCAAACAAATACTGTTTGTTGAAAACTGAAATACCGGCATCGGATTTAACCTGTGGGTTTTCCCATCCCCATCTTGCAGTCGGAACATTGGTCATCAGCAGGATTCCCGAAGCGCTCATATTGGACCTGAGAAAAAATAATTTTGTGTAAGTCCTTTCCAATATTCTAGCAGCGCACATAGGATAACTGAAAAATAATAAGTTCTAACAAAATGTTGACGTGTTGAAACAAACGTCATTTTCTTCGCCCATAAAATCGAGACAAAATCGTGCTCCGATAATAGACTTCTGAAGCTATTGTTAAACGGCCACGTATGCGGATAGAGAATTGGATTTAGAATGCCAGCATCAAATTCCGATCAAAATCTTACGTACGGTTCTCAAGTTACGCTTCCCGCCAATCTGAAAATCGATTTCAAGTAAAATGTGTTTTAAATGTAGAGTTATATTTTTTGTAGTTAAACATACCGCCAGCCAGCTTTCCCTGGACCATACAACAATTCTTCCAGATCCAAAAGGAGGTCCTTCTCTTTCTTCTTCGTGGCCGTGGTGATCTAGTGAGGCGCTTTGGCAGTTTCTGTCATCCGCTGCTCTGCTCGCTCGATGCGCTTTTCTTCCGCTTTGCAACAGGCTGGACCGCTCTCAAGTTCGAGCATGTTCATACTTTCCATAATGCCAGTTAGCCGCTCTTTGAAATTACATGTCGACTGTTGGCGGATAATTCCAATTTTATTACCTCGAAATAACGAAGATAAACTATGAACCAAAGATCGAATCAACAACAAAATTGTAAATAAACAATGCAATCCACGGAAATCTTTAATCCGTATCGAAGTATTTGGTTGAGGCAGTGCATCATCTTCCTTTTCATCACTCAACAAATTGCGATTTTATGCACAATATTCCCGCATAATTATCTGTTTCCCGCACATTGTGAGCAGAACATTTAGAACCATTGATAGAAATACTTGTACGTACATTTTCTGATTCTGCATTGCTACATTAAGAATAAGACGACGAGGAATGTAATCACTGTATACAGAGCTCTCTACTGACGTCAGTGAGTGATGTGGGCAAAATAATGAAACGGAATTCAGTCTGTGAATGAAATTCCTCAGACAGATTGCGAGCTACACATTTGTCTCGGTTCGCTGCATACGGGCCACAAGTGACTTCATGATGCGTCACGCGTTGATGTGTAATCTCCTTGTGCTAGTTTTCCTTCCTTAAAGTTTCGATAGCAGTGGTGTCGCATGTGTGGGACTTCAGCTGCGAAGACACAGTACAAGAAAGGATGTGTGCGAGTGACTCACCCATTGTCTGACACTGGACTTTGAATGAAGACGAAAGCTCGTAGATCAGTGTCTGCTGATGTCACATCTTTGTTGTTGATTAAAGGTGTACGTCAGTGACCAGTCACCTGGTGACAGGGAAAGTCATTTCAAATATTAGCCACAGATTTTTACTGTGGCACATTTCTTTTGTCTTGTACATATGGTTGAAAATTCCGGACCAACGATGCGATGGGCTGATTCAACTGACGGGAAAGGATTCTCCTTCTCCTCATCAAATTAAAGCTGAAAATTCGTTGTAAGTCTCACGTGGATGACATTTTCTTCCTCTGAGTGAAATTCAACCTGCTTAGGTTGTAGGGTAACCATTTTCTCCGGCGAATAACTGGGAGTGGGTGCTGCAGACCAGTTGATTTGATCTTATTTGTATGTCGTAAAGCAGTGTATATAAGTTTCATGTCCAGCACATGCTGACAGTTATTTTGATCTCGAGCAGGTGGACATAATGTACCACAGAGTTCTATGTCGAGTCTTTTATCGTTTCTAACGTGATATCATTATCATTTATCTTACAACATGCTGATTTTTAACTCTTTGCAGGTGATAGGAGCGTGGGAGGAAAATGTAGCTCTAGTTTCCTTATTGGAAGAGCAGCTCGTGAAATATCTTTGTATGTCAGCGGATGGCTAAAAGAAAAGTGATTTTTCACTCAAGTTTTCCAACAGTTACACTTACTTGCGATACACAGGTCCATCATATAAGCACTTGGCGTTGTAGCCGCTTTTACCGCTCGTAACATTTTACTGTTTTTCGGTATGTTGTTTATGAATCATCATCTTCCTGACTGCTACTTAAGTCATTATTCGCAGCGAATTCTTGTACTGTGTCCACCGAGTTCCTTCTACACCTCGGTATCTTCTATTGATCTGAAACACCGAAACACATTTTTTTGTAAATAAACATTCAGCTCAAGAAGTCTTGTTTTTCAGTAGTTAGATCTACCGCTACCTCATCTCAATCTGCTAATTAACGCTTTGTCTTCTTTTTTTCCAGGTGAGCGTCCCAACATAACTTCAACGAGGGTGATTATTGCGTAAGTCATAAATCAACGAAAAACTGAGATGTCCGTTAACTTATACACTGCTAAAACCTCCTGTTGAGATTATTCTTTAGAGTAAGTAAGCCTTAGACTATGGTTTCAATACCTGGATTAACTAACGTCAGCTAATGTCATTTCCATGAAATATGACGTTAAGTACAACGAATTTTCTGCGCCTATAGGACCATACTGGATTTAAAATGTACCAGCTCCCACTCATTAGCACCATGTTATCATCACAAATCAGTTTTCAATTCAGTGTATTGCCATAAATTTTAGACCTGTTGTCTTGCAACTATATACAGGTCGTACACGAACACGTACAAATATGTTAACAGCAGCTGTTCGTGATGACTGGGTGTTGTGTGCTGTCCTTAGGTTAGTTAGGTTTAAGTAGTTCTAAGTTCTAGGGGACTGATGACCATAGATGTTAAGTCCCATAGTGCTCAGAGCCAGCAGCTGTTGTTAATATACAGGGTGATTCAAAAGTAACTGTGCTCACTTCGTTGGTGTGATGTATGCATCAGGATAAAAGTAAAATGTTAAATAAAGTTTTGTCTGAAACAGCTTTGTTTCCGTATTATGATGTGTAATGTCATTTGTGGTAAGCATTACATCATAGGTGGGCACAGTCTTTTGCTTTTGGCGACTCGTGTTCGCCTACATATCGACTGATGTTGCTTTTCACATCCCTCTAGATTGCCCGCTTGATTCTGGCACGAAATGCCTTTGTTTACTTGACTACGGTGTCATCCGTTGTACTCTGTGTCACTGTTGTAGTGTAACGGCAACAGACGTACTAAGCACAGGGTGACAATTATTGAACTATATGAAAATAACGTAAAACCTAGTAACAAACTACGGCGTGAATTGAATATTGGAGTGACTTGTGCATCTTTCCATTCTTGGGCAAAGGATCTTGCGTCGAATGGGCGTTTGTATGTGACTGTTAAGTATGGAGCTGTTGGATCAGCATACTCTGAAAGAAACCTAATTGGTATACAGTCTGAACCGGAAGACATGTTTCTATGAAGTGAATTAAGTTGTTTCACTACTCGAGGATGTCTGCTTCTAAGTTACTCACGCTGGCGCCTGTTCGTGATTCGAATTCTGGAATATTGGCTCTGAGCACTATGGGACTCAACTGCTGAGGTCATTAGTCCCCTAGAACTTAGAACTAGTTAAACCTAACTAACCTAAGGACATCACACACATCCATGCCCGAGGCAGGATTCGAACCTGCGACCGTAGCGGTCTCGCGGTTCCAGACTGCAGCGCCAGAACCGCGCGGCCACTTCGGCCGGCTCTGGAATATTACTTGGTGCTCTTTGGTGAAGGAATTTCGGTAGGCTGTGTGTAGTAACTCTGTTTTAGCAGCACTGTCATCAATAGTATTTCCATCGCTGTCTAACGGAGAAGGCATTGCTTCTGTTCTTGCCACTAGCATTATTTAAATAAGAGCAGAATCTCTTCGGATCTTCTGCCAGGTTTCGAGACAAAGGTTCGTTGTGGAAACTATTATAAGCATCTCGCACTTAAGTCCGCGCTAAATTTCGATCTTCTGTAGAAGATGGCCCATCTTGAGGATTTTGCAATTGTTTAACGTTGGCGTGCTTTATTTCGTTGGTTCTACAATGTTCTGACTTCTTTTATGTACCGCGGGATATCAGCTCCGTCTTTTGTTAACATATTTGGAGTATATTTCACAATTTCTGGCGATACCATTTCTTTGAATTCAAGACACATCTGTTCTACAGTTACAATGTTAATTTGGAAGGAGTAGAGATTGTCTCTGAGAAAGGCGTCAAACGAATTTTTATCTGCTTGTTTGAATAGGTATATTGTTCGTTTACTTTTGGTGGATTTGGTAGTTACGGTATTCATTCCCGCTACAACAACCCTGTGTTCACTAACAACTGTATCCATTTTGATGCTCGTTATTAGCTCTGTTTCCTGATAATTATTTTGGTCTGGTGTATATTTTCCTAACCCACGAAGATGGTAGTTTAATGCACTCTTATTTTTACTACTGGTGGATAGTTACCGCGAGGGAGACTCTATTTGACTGGGTCTCTCGAATACGATTTTCTCATAGTTCCTCTAGGCGGCGAAAATTCCATCGTCGCTGCCTCACACGTTCCTCGTTTGGCGCTGAAATTCCAGTTACGCAGGTAATCACCTCTGCTTCACCCTTTAACGAAGATGTCGACCAGCGAAGGCGAGGAATGCTTCGATAATGTTTCGGGAACGCCGATACCCGGGTCGCGCCACGGCTTGTTAACACATTCGTGTTTCTTATACAGTCTCTGTTACTGAGAAGTACACGGTATATCATTTAATCATTTAAAAACAAAGAATTGGTTGAGGTACAACTTTAATGTTAATAAGGAACAAATAGTTCAGTAACTACATTGCTTTCACACGGATGAAATACATACCTCAATTCAATTCAGCTATTATTAACTACTATGCTTACTGATTTCTGCATCTTTGTCGAAAATCCTCGTGTCTGTAAAATGGATATTTGTTGCCCTCGGAAAATTATGAATGGCCGTTAAAACGCATAACTCTTGCGACTGCAGTTGCTCTATTGCCTTTCGGAAGCGGAGCAAGTTCTGGAAGAGTGTCACGTCGTATCTGTTCTAGTCAACACTTACCTATATTAATTACATGAACTGAATGTTAAAAAAACAAGTCCAAATGTGTTCTGTATTCTCCCGAGTAATATATCTTCAGTAAAAAAATTAATCACTTTATATTATGTCGAAGAATCGCCTTCAAATTTTACAACACAAGACTGATGTGCTGGGACAAGTGCTGACAGAATGTGTTAGTTTAAGAATATATGAGACAACATATGTGGGGAGAGAAAAGAAACAGACAAAGAAGAAATAATAGAAGATTAGTCATTTGTGCCGTTAGAGAATGGTACAGTAAAGGTAAGGTTAAAGCATCTGCTGGTGAAATTCGCTTGTTGACAAAAGAAAGACGAGGACAGAGCTAAGTGTGCAACAAGGCAACAGGCTGCCTACGGGTGTCGGGCAGTGGTTTACGATATGTATGCGGAGAACGGCGATTACTGTACGATTGAAGCAATTAACTGTTTATAAAGATGGGTGTATCTGTAGAGTTCTACGTTGTGACGTTGTGATTACATCGCACGTCACCTGTTTAAACACAACAGTCCTCTCCACTCTCTGCGTGTCATTCACGTATTAATCCAGGAAACTCTACGCTCCCACACCGAGAATGTTGACTGTTGCTCCAGGCCTGAGCTGCTTTATTATCAGTAAATGTACGAAAAATATAAACAAAGATGTTCAAATAAATCGCACGCTAAAAGGATGTATTTATTCCGGCAGCAATGGTTGAATACAAACATACTCGTTGGACGGTGGATGCGTTGTCGAATATTCATGTAAAGTTAAAACCGTGTGCTGCTTTTATAAACAGACTTGAATCAATAGTGGGTGGTACAGTTTACGGCTTTCACCGTCCATACAGCAGTTATACGTAGAGAACCAAACAAAAGCAGGCGGCTCTTCGCGCTGCCAGTGTGTGAATCTTGGGTCTTTTCTACGCTTTAAATTCACACCGGAAACATCCAGAGACTTTATGATCGTATTTACCTCTTGATTGCTTAACAGCCACTAGGAATTCACTATTATTAATAATAACGTTCCGAAACGCTGATGTAGCAAGTGATGAAACATCTGAAAATACCATGGATCCAATTTAATAGTCAGACTGCATCGTCATACTTCTTGCTGGTATATTTAATCGGTGTAATATGTAGAGTATTCGTTTTAACTTTAGACAACTAAATACTTCGAAAACGACGCATCGTACGAAAGAAAATGTTCTAGGTGGAAAGTTAATATTAGTAAAGGAGATGTCATTCTGTACTGCAACCTCCAAACCACTGCGCCTGCGTTGATGGGGGGTCAGCTTTGTATTTTCAAAGCAGACCTTCCCCCTACCTTCATCTTTGTTGCGCATACGGATTCTCTGCCAAAAAATACCTACGGTTCACTCAAACCATTGCCTTCCATTCGTGGTAGATGGCGCTGTAGTAGACATGTATTAAATGTGCCCGCTTTCGCCCGACGCATTTGATTCTACATTTCATTTACGATGTAACTGTAAATCTTTGTATTCTAACGGCTAATATGTTTTCGGAGTTTACTTTAGTGCAACAAATTTGACTTTACAGGATTAGCCGCTTCAATGTTTGATTAGAAACTACTTTTAGCGTGATCCAGGAACAACGACGTGGATGGCCATCGAAATCAAGCATTCCGATGGTTTGTCGACCCGCACAATTAACTCCGTAGGGAACAGAAAACTACATGACCAGAAATTTCAATGTTTGGCCATATTATTTGTACTGTACAATCATATTTACAACAATCAAGTAACTTCTGAACATTAATAGCAATCGATGGAACACAAAGGCTTGCAATTACAATGTGAACGAAATGTAGACTCAGATGCGTCGGTTGTTAATTGCAAAAACAGGCACACTTGATATTTGTCGGCTACAGCACCATCTACCACGCGTGGGAAACAATGCTTTGAACAAATCTTACGTATTTCTTGGGGTAGAATCCGAATGTGCAACAAACATGTGGTTGCCCATTTCAAAATACAAAGTTGACGCCGCCCACATAGGATGAAGGTTATGGGTTATGAGGTGACCAGTTGTAGCACATACGGATGTTCCCTGTAGTAATACGTATTAACTTTTTATCTAGAATATTTTTTTCCTTTCGATGCTTCGTTTTCGAGATATTTAACTGTCTCAAATTAAACTAAACGCCCTATATACAATCTGCTCACGACGGAATTGAGCAGTTAGCCTGCACTTTTCATTATTTAGGATCAGTTGTCAATTTTCGCACCATACAAACATCTTTTCTGAATCTTTTGCAATTTGTTTTTACTAGACGGTATACGACAGTATCATCTGCAAAAAACCTAAGACCGCTCCTCAGATAGTCTCCCAAATCGTTTATATAGATAAGGAATAGCAGAGGGCCTATAACACTACCTTGGGTAACGCCAGAAATCACTTGTGTTTTACTCGATGGCTTTCCGTCTATTACTACGAACTCTGACCTCTCTGACAGAAAATCACGAATCCAGTTCCATAACTGAGACGATATTCCATAAGCACGCAATTTGATTACAAGGCGCTTGTGGGGTACGGTCTCAAAAGCCTTTTGGGAACCTAGAAAAACGGAATGAGTTTGAAATCATTTGTCAGTTGATCTCAACACTTCGCGTGAGTAAAAAGTTAGTTGTGTTTCACATGAACGATGTTTTCTAAATCCGTGTTAACTGTGTCAATAGGCTGTTCCCTTCGAGGTAATTGATAATGTTCGGACACAGTATATGTTCCTAAACGCTGCTGCATATCGACGTTAATAATATGGGCCTGTAATTTAGTGGATTACTCTTACAGCCCTTCTTGAATATTGGTGTAACCTGTGCAACTTTGGGTACGGATCTTTCGTCGACCGAGCGGTTGTATATGGTTGTACGTACTTTATTTCTGCTTCCTTTTGGAGAAAATCAGATTTCCTGTTTTTTTATTAGTGGAAAGCATTTCTCTTTTCGGCTTCTCTTATTCAACTTTCTATGGTTCTGCCGGATTTAGATACAAATTAGAGAAAGTAAATAGCAGAACTGTTGTAACTGCCACAGAACAATTTTTTCCCTTCTCAAATAAGAATTTCACATGAATTACAAGAAAGTTGGTAGCCTATGTGACATTTAATGATACCAATTATTTGATCAAATTTTTCGTACTTGAAAGTTATTTATCAATTTTTTGTTTGCTAACGAAACACATAATCTAGACGTCAAATGCAAAACATGTAATTCCCTTCTTCTTCACTGGAAAAAAATAAATAGAAGCATTACCCATAATGAGACGGCAGTATGGGTCTTTGTAATCCTGAGGTGTTCTACATCTACATCTACGTCTACATCCATACTCCGCAAGCCACCTGACGGTGTGTGGCGGAGGGTACCTCGAGTACCTCTATCGGTTCTCCCTTCTATTCCAGTCTCGTATTGTTCGTGGAAAGAAAGATTGTCGGTATGCCTCTGTGCAGGCTGTAATCTCTGTGATTTTATCCTCATGGTCTCTTCGTGAGATATACGTAGGAGGGAGCGATATACTGCTTGACTCCTCCGTGAAGGTATGTTCTCGAAACTTCAAAACAAGCCCGTACCGAGCTACTGAGCGTCTCTCTTGCAGAGTATTCCACTGGAGTTAATCTATCATCTCCGTAACGCTTTCGCGATTACTAAATTACTCTGTAACGAAGCGCGCTGCTCTCCGTTGGATCTTCTCTATCTCTTCTATCAACCCTGTCTGGTACGGTTCCCACACCGGTGAGCAGTATTCAAGCAGAGGACGAACAAGTGTACTGTAATCTACTTCCTTTGTTTTCGGACTGCATTTCCTTAGGATTCTTCCAATGAATCTCAGTCTGGCATCTGCTTTACCGACGATTAATCTTATATGGTCATTCCATTTTAAATCACTCCTAGTGCCTTACCCCAGATAATTTATGGAATTAACTGCTTCCAGTTGCTGACCTGCCATATTGCAGCTAAACGATAAAGGATCTTTCTTTCTATGTATTCGCAGCACATTACACTTGTCTACATCGAGATTCAATTGCCATTTCCTGCACCATGCGTCAAGTCGTTGCTGATCCTCCTGCATTACAGTACAATCTTCCATTGTTACAACCTCTCGATGTACTACAGCATCATCCGCAAAAAGCCTCAGTTAACTTCCGATGTCATCCACATGGTCATTTATGTATATTGTGAATAGCAACGGTCCCACGACACTCCCCTGCGGCACAACTGAAATCACTCTCACTTCGGAAGACTTTCTCCATTGAGAATGACATGCTGCGTTCTGTTATCTAGGAACTCTTCAATCCAATCTCACAATTGGTCTGATAGTCCATATGCTCTCACTTTGTTCATTAAACGACTTTGGGGAACTGTATCGAACGCCTAGCGGAAGTCAAGAAACACGGCATCTACCTGGGAACCCGTGTGTATGGCCCTCTGAGTCTCGTGGACGAATAGCGCGAGCTGGGTTTCACACGATCTTTTTCGAAACCCATGCTGATTCCTACAGAGTACATTTCTAGTCTCCAGAAAAATCACTATACTCGAACATAATACCTGTTCCAAAATTCTACAACTGATCGACGTTAGAGATATAGGTCTATAGTTCTGCACATCTATTCGACGTCACTTCTTGACCTGTGCCGTTTTCCAATCTTTTGGATTTAAGGTTTTAATCAACAATATGTCATTAATAGACATTTAATTACAACAAATTGTTTCAAAAACTATGCGTTTTGGAAAGTCTTCAGTGCGCCGTAACCTTGAAACGACGTACTTTCACGGCACGAAAGTGATAATACGAATATCACCAAATACGAAAGTTGTTCACTGACTTGATACGCCGTTTCCCTTTCTTTTATTACGCTACGTCGTACCAATAATCGAAGCCTTTTCGAGAGATCCTTATTGTGCTGGTGCTTTTAGAGCGCATATATCCACAGCTGATAAAATTTTCTCAGGCTTTCAGCCGGGTCCAGTGGTTTAAAATCGACGAGCTTTCTGCCGAGTTCTGCTCGCCCATTTTCAACTCACCGCTTGATAATTGGCTAGGAGAACTCGGCAGAAAGCTCGTGGATTTTTAAACCACTGGATCCGGCTGGAGGCAGGAGAAAATTTTATTAGTAGACATATCGCCGCAAAACTGTGCATTCGTATATCCATAGCTGCTTCTCACGCTTCAAAATTCTCCGGAATCCCGAATCCCATGTTAAAAAATATATCGGCTCAACCACTTTTATAACATTGACATTCACAACCACGATATCTCATCCAATATGGATAAAATCAAAGCCGAATCCCATGTTCTGACGCCACAAAACTAAACCACATCTTTGTCCACGTTCGCTTTCACGTCCCTTATGAGGACGCATAATGCCATCCGGATAAGCGCAGAAGTGTCTAATTTACCCAATGTTCTCGCGGAGCAGTTACTATTCGCTGATGCGTAGCTGGCTACCTGCGGTGCAATGGTTAAGAAGCGAACGTTGCAGGTCGTAGGCCTACACGGGCGCTGGCCATTTCGCCACTGTGCAGGTCGCTGATGCCTACATAACCGAGTGCGAGCGCTCTCGACACGTGACGAGGTTCTGCGGTTGTCGCAGCCTGCTCGCGGCATTAGAGACGCTGCTCCAGTGATCTGCACGGGCATTAATCTGCATAAATCAGAGCGCGCGCCGCCGAGGGCGCCACACACAGTACAGCACAGTACAGTACAGTAGTGGAGTGGAGTGGCGTGCGCTGCCAGCAGACGCGGCGGAGGCTCCATTGCGCCGCGGTGGCCATCGAAAGGTCAGCGGCGTGGGAGTGAGTGGCGCAGCGGACGCGCCGGCACAAAGCGAAGGGCAGCCACGTGCGTGCAGAGGCAAAGAGAGGAGAGGAGAGGAGAGGAGAGAGACAGGCAGGAGAGGCCCAGGGGTGCCCAACCAGCCCGCTCTCCAGCCGAGTGGGCCCGCCACCACGTCTGCTGGACCGCTCTTGAACCACATTGGCACGCCCTGTCAGCTTTCGCAGAAGTGACCAGAATTTCTCACCTGAAACACAGGTTAATCAGTGCTCGGGTACAGTGTATCCACGACAGCGAGACCTTTCGCGCTGCCGGGACCGCAAAGAAGAGAGCCTTGCACAACGTCTACATCTACTTGACTACGCAGCAAGTGCCTGGCAGAAGATTCTTCGAACCACCTTCAGGATATTCGTCGTTTCACTCTCGCGTGAGAAAAATGAACATTTAAATCTTTCAATACGAGCTCTGATTTCGTTTACTATTTTTATGATCATTTCTTCCTATGTAGGTCGACGACAACGAAATATTTTCAAGTTCAGAGGAGTAACTTGCTGATTGAAATTTTGTGAAAAAATCTCGCAACAAAAAACGCCCGTATTTTAATGGATCCCATTCCAAATCGCTTATCATAGCCGGCCGCGGTGGCCGTGCGGTTCTAGGCGCTGCAGTCCGGAACCGCGAGACTGCTACGGTCGCAGGTTCGAATCCTGCCTCGTGCATGGATGTGTGTGATGTCCTTAGGTTAGTTAGGTTTAAGTAGTTCTACGTTCTAGGGGACTGATGACCTAAGATGTTAAGTCCCATAGTGCTCAGAGCCATTTGAACCTTTTTTTTTTGCTTATCATATCCGTGACGCGCTCTCACCCAATATCGCGATCATACAAAACGTGCTGCCCTTCTTTGAACTTCTTCGATGTCCTCCGTCAGTCCTATCTGGTAAGGGTCCCATTGAAACTTCCCCTTTGTATGGAAAGAATGACAGTGTTGTAAAAACTCTTACGTTATTTGATTTTCAAACAGCTGAGCAAAACTCAACGTACTCGACAGTTCTCTCTTTACTTATTCTGATCATCACTAAACTGACACACTCTATTTTTGGCGCAACGCAATCTGACTTTCAATAATCCCTACAAAAGAATGGGCCTGAATAACAATAACTTATACCTTTTATGAATCACTTACCTCATAAAAATGTTCGTTACTCGAACTACTGCAATACAGCGAGCGTCATTACTGCCAGCTAAATAAAAGATTCTAACTACTGTAGGCACTAACTAATAGTTAGGAAATGAAAGATTTTGATAGAGAACAAACAATGTATTTACCTTAATAGAGTTCAAAAGTCATAATATATCAGTTCATGACATCCAGTCTTACAAATTTCCTTTTTCTGACGGACACACGTCCAAATCGTTTGCTCTCAAAACTCCGCCATCCCTCTCCCCACATCCACCACTGCTGGCGGCTCACCCCCAACTGCCCAACGCTACGCGCTGTTCACATCCAACTGCCCAACACTATACTAGCGAATATTCCAACAATGAGTCCAACCACCCACAGACTGCACACGAAGGCGAACGAGCGTAGGACAAAAAAATGGCTCCGAGCACTATGGGACTTAACTTCTAAGGTCATCAGTCCCCTATAACTTACAACTACTTAAACCTAACTAACCTAAGGACATCACACACATTCACGCCCGAGGCAGGATTCGAACCTGCGACCGTAGTGGTCGCGCGGTCCCAGACCGTAGCGCCTAGAACCGCTCTGCCACATCGACCGACAGCGTAGGACAGGCAGCCTCTTAAGTACACGTGTTGCATCATGTAAGCGTTCCGCCAGTTATAGTTAACCGCCGCCGGGCAGCTTTGACATTACTTTGTTGTTTTCTGCTAATACGGATGTCCTCCATTTACGTTCCGGAGTAAGTATCTAACTAGATAAATCCTTCAATAGATTAGCGACGGTCTCCTCACACATTCTGAAATGTGATAACGCTTAAATCACGAAAACGCGATACTGCCCAGTACAAAGTAAACACAGAATAGTTTGTACATTTCTATCGTATGTAGTGCGTTTGCAAGCCAACGTAAGCAGTGATCAGAAATAAGTGATTACCGATAGCAGTAGATTGTAGTTTTATTATGTAGTGACAAAGGGGGATAAATACCGTTGCCATTGATTACACCAGACAAGGTGGATGGGTAAAACCATTACAATAGATTTCAACTTAAATACACGAATAACTCTAACCAACCACTTCTGTTTATCTTTCAACACGATACTTCACACAATTAATGTACTAACCCAGTACAGATCATTTTTATGCGCTATTTTCACCGTAACCTCTAGTGCATTTAGATTTCCTCTTACGTGATACAAGAGTAACTGGTTCACATCACTCGCGATGAAAAATCGAAGCAAAATACAACCACTGTTGTCGTATCTTAAGTCCTTGACTTGTAATTACAGCTATTGCCCTCAATAACCAGACCATGGACACAGCTTCCAATGGAGTTCATCTGCTAACATCCGATGCCATGGAGTTGGCAGATTCTTTTATTCCCGCGAAGATAACTTGGTTACTTTCTGTGTGATAGAAACTTTAACTCAGTTTCAATTTAAAATACGAAATGCTGTAGTCATTCAAGTTTATTACGTACCAGTTGCGCCCCGCGGTGTTACCGTCGTTAAACAGTCATTTGTTAAAAAAATTCCCTGGTCTCTATTTATTCCACTTTTCTATTAGTCTATCTCCTCCTTCCCCACTTTCTATCTCTTCCACCCCCTTTTTCCACCCTGGCATCTCTCCCCAAGATATCATCTGTCCCAGTAAGAGGCTAGTGGTCTTAACCACAAAGTATTTCTTTCCAGATCGAAACTAATATGTGTACCAAATTTGGTTGAAATCGTTCCAGGAGATTAGGATAAGCATTTTAACCGTTACTTGGGGCGAATACGGACATGTTAGATGTATTTCATATATGTTAACATATTTCACACGCATCTGCGCACGTATTTCACCTGTATCTTTAACGAATTTCCCTCTGCACGCAGCTCACTGTTTATGACGTTATATCTCCTAAAACTATGTCTTGTACAATGATATAATTTTGCGGGTACATTCAGTGTTATATGTGAAAACTGCAAAAATGTCTCACGAATGCAGTTGGTGATAAAGAAGTAATTAATTTAAATGTCGTGTGTCATGCGGTAGTTTGACTGCATGAAAAGCGAAAATGTAGTAACCGATAAACTTGTTTCTCTCGATCATTTTAAGAGGTTTGCCACCGAGAAAAAGTTTTGTGAGGATTTGAAATTATGTGTAAAGTTTATTGCAAGTCAGCAATGTTCGACGCCACTGCATGTCAACAACAACCGGCTGTCCAGCAACAGTATCGAGGTACAGGCCTCTTTCAAGCATCTTCAGGAACTGCACGGGACAGCACGAGGTACGCTACAGCCACTTGTTAGCGGTCGAAAGAAGTGACTCAGGAATACATCCTGAAAAGGAGAAGATATAAATGTCAGGACAGAAAGCGTTCCGATCACGAGAACAAGCGATGAAGTGGGGTTCCTCTGGAATTAAGAATTCAAAAATCTTCATTGTAGAATCTAACGAAGTACCATCTGCTAGTAATGTTTCAAATGTAACTTATACCCTTGTGAAAGTAACACCTACCATTAAAATTTTTTCACACATTCCTTCCGTCGAAATCGTAGGCAGTGCGCGCCGTCTTAACATTTAGACACGTACAGATAGTGGCCCGTACGTAATTTAAATGGAATGTTTTTTATAAAAACATAGGCTGTCGGCAACCTATGGTTCTAGGGAAAAATCGTGAAATGTACCTTACTGGAATTAAAAAAAAAAGTTGTAATTAATATATATGCTGTTGGAAATACTAAAAAGAAGGTAGAATTTCACATATGCTGTTGGAAATACTAAAAAGAAGGTAGAATTTGACACTCGAGGAAAGCCGGCCTCTGTGGCCGAGCGGTTCTAGGCGCTTCAGTCTGGAACCGCGCTGCTGCTACGGTCGCAGATTCGAATCCTGCCTCGGGCATCGATGTGTGTGATGTCCTTTGGTAAGTTAGTTTTAAGTAGTTCTAAGTCCAGGGGACTAATGACATCAGATGTTAATCCCCATACTGCTTAGAACCATTTTTGAACTTGAGAAAAGATCAGTTTCCTAGTAAACAGCGAGGTATTAAAATCTAAAAATATAGGAGCTTACATTCCTACTGTCATTGTCCACAAACTGGAAGTATTAAGAAAAGTTGACAGAACTTTAAGAAGGGGAGATTTTGGAAATCGTGCAATCTGTATTCCCTGTGGCAAGTGTTAAAAGGTTTATTAGGAAATATGTAAGGGAGTCCACAGATAGGTCCTGTACTGAATATCATAGAAGGACGCGCTGTACTTAACTCGAAAGCCAACATGTGCGCCTGTGACAAGAGGACAACATTCGTTGGCTGCACCGATCATTACTACTCAAGAAAACTACAGCGCTACAGATTTTCAAAGCGCCCAATTTTTGCAACCGCTGCCCGCCACAAGCAAACAAGTCCAATGGCATGGAAATAAGGACAAAACTCAGTTTGGGGATGTGTCTCTGCAGGCAAACACAGAAATAGCAAATTCCGTAACGTACATCAGTGGTCCCAGTATAGAAACCTGCTGTACGCCATGCAACATGCTGCCAGGCTTAGGTCAGAATCCCTATCTGCCTGGTGCCCACAGGCTAGCAACTTCGCGAGTATCAAATCAACGATAGCCTCTAGTTCACTCTGAACTGATCGAGAATATAATAAATGTTTCCGACTTTGTCATTCAGAATACGTAACAAAACAGTGTTATGAACGATAACCTGGCAACAGCCATATTTAATTCTTTTACAGCATAAATTATGTAGCCTACGAAAATATTGTAGTGCAAACCAAGATCAGCTAACTCCCAACAGAGAAAGCTTGCAAGGAGAAATGTGCAATTATGTTATCTGATGAAATATCTTTGTCTCTCACATGAAAAATTCATTGCCAGCCCAATTAGTAAATCCAGGAACATGCAAGTTTTTTGACGTATAAAAGCCACTTCGACTTCAGTGTAGTGAGAGTACAGAATCTGTTTCTCGCACATCGTAAACAAAAACAAAAGCATCGCTTCACACTTCAGTCACAGCGATTTTTACACTGGTGTGGCTGTAGCTGGCGCCCTGTACTGCTGGCACTTGTTAACATGGAGAGAGCGGAAGTCAGACACAAACAAGTGTGGAATGAATAGGGCAACCAGTTCCAGAGAGGTCAACGGCCTAGCTGCCCACATCTTCGTCGCCTCTGACTCACCAGCGTGCTCGGTAGGAGCGAGGCTGCGTCCATCGAGTGGAATCTTAGAACGCATTCATTCCTACACGTATGCTGCGTATCCATATTTGTTAGCCAATGCAAATGCTTTAGGAGAAACACACTGTCTCGAGCGCGACTTTCAGCTACAGACAGATTATTTTTGAAATTAGCTACAAAATACCATTACCGCAGGAAGGGTATAGTTTTTCATGCTACAAATGCACCAATTTGGCAAAATTATCTGTTGACGACATCCTTGACAGACACAGTAGCAACTCTCTCGCAACTAAAATTTCTTCAAAGCTTTGGCAGTGCACGCCTTATTTTGCAAATTATCAAACGATGGACCAAGTGGCTATGGTGCCACTGAAGTATTTAGAGTCCCTAGACCGATTATATTACGAAACGTCTGTGTGATTATGAGGGAGAAAAGCTTCGCATTCTTCGGATAAATTCCGCTAACGAGACCAGTCAATGCTAAGCAAGTTCGAAAAAGTAGCCACTAAAGTAACTTCTTTGAAGACTAAAATTATGTGCTGGACTGGGATTCGTACCAAGATCCTTGCTTTTCGTGGGAAATGCTCTTACCGACTGAGCTATCTAGGTACGACTCACGACGAATGATCACAGCCTAATTTCGCCCACTAGCTCTCTCCTATCTTCCTAGCTTCATAGACGTTCTGCTTCATACCTTCCCGTTGGTTCGAATCCCAGTCTGGAACAGAGTTTTAGTTCGCCAGGAAATTTCAAAATAGCTCACACACTGTTGAAGAGTGAAAGATTCATCCTGGAGCCAATTGACAGTTTTACAAAAAATTGTTCAAATGGCTCTAAGCACTATGAGACTTAACATCTGAGGTCATCAGTCCCGTAGACTTAGAACTACGTAAACCTAACTAACCTAAGGACATCATACACATCCATGCCCGAGGCAGGATTCGAACCTGCGACCATAGCAGCCGCGTGGTTCCGGGCCGAAGCGCCTAGAACCGCTCGGGCACAGCGGCCGGCCGACAGTTTTACACATTTACTGTATGTAAGGGTAGTTCTGTGTGCGCTAGGTGATAACAGTAATGAATTTCCAGGTTTCTGCGTCTTAATGATCCAATAACAGGATTCGCATGCGGACACGTTCTCTGTTTCCAGAATTAGATTTTGACTCTGCAGCGGAGTGTGCGCTGATGTGAAACTTCTTGATAGATTAAAACTGTGTGCCGCACTGAGACTCGAACTCGGGACCTTTGCCTTTCGCGGGCAAGTGCTCTACCAACTTTTTTTTTTTAGTGCTCTACCAACTTTTTTTATTTTTTTTATAAGTGCTCTACTAATTTGTTTTTTCTAAGAAAACAAATAAAAACCTCTTGGGTATGAAAATAAAAGACGACGTTCTTCATAAAATAACACAATATCCTTTGAAAACGTAAAACATAAAATGTAGCTATATTTCCGCAACGGCCTTCTTGTGTATTTGTATGTTTTTTTAACATAAATGAGTATACAGTCTCACCATCAGCAGCAATTTTTTTTTGTTGTTTTTGGGAGCACAAGAGAAAGAAAACAAATAGGCTGCAGATAGAGAGCTATGTGTGAAATGGATAAACATGTGTAAGGAGAAAAACAAATTTAGAAGAGGAGGAGAAAAGAGAAGTGAAATAAAATAGGAATACTTTCCGCGCCATGCTCCACTTTGGCGCGCCAGCAGAACAAAATGCATTCTATCATTGACCATTGAAGGGGAACGTGGGATCGTCCAGTCTTGGCTGGCACGGTTCGTTGAGATTCCAGCTTTGTGGCGGGTTGGTGAAAATGCTCTGTAAATAGTTCGCGAAAGTGGCCCGATAGTGTCGATGCCGGCGAAGGGTGTGGTGATGTACTTGGAGGCGTGTCCAAAAGTCCGCTGGATCGACGATGTCGTCCCGGAAGAGGTAGTTGACAGCCATGCCACTGATCCATGTGATGGCGTGCCACTTAGCCGATGGAAAGTAGGTCGTGTCGGTATATATCATCATTGTGGGAGAAACGTGATGTGGTGGTACTCGGAGGTAGAAAGCCACAATGTTCTGTACGAGCGTCCAGACAGCTGCTGCTGGCCCACACTCAAAACGATGTAAATCTGTATCATCGACATTGCACTTGAGGCACAAGGGTGAGTCCACCAGTGCGATGCGATGCAGTTTCTGTCTTGTAGTATACTTGCCGTTGACAAGAAGATACCACATAGAGGTGGTATCAGTGGTGTGATATGGTTGGTGGATCGTTTTCCAAACTGTAGGCCATGAAACCTGGGGGTGACGTGTTTCGACGGGGTTGCGGGGTGGAGACTTTCGGAGAAGGCGGTAGATGTCGCGGGTGGTCGTCTTCCTGGTCCTGGTCCTGGTTTTCTTGTGGATGTGATAATTACTCCCAAAAAAGTGATGAAATATAAGAGTTTGTCACATAAACTGCAACAAATGAATCCAAAAGTCTCACACTCGCACACTTTTCGCTGTGCTCTGTCAAAACATATGTTTTTTACGTTTTCAAATTTTTCCGTGTGTATGCCGTCAAATCCTGCATATGTCCAAGCAAATCTGAACATGTCCTGGAATTTTGGAGAGCGAAGTTGATTATGTGTTAGTGCCTGAACTTTGATAATTGACTGAAAATAAAAAATTAAACATTTTCCTCGAAGGAAGACTTGAACCAAGAATCTCTTGTTCCGCAGCTGCTCACGCTAACCACGGGACCACAGCGCTCCTGTGTTCTGTCGGTCCTTGATGTTGCCTATCTTGCGCATGGACTACTCAGTTTGTACATTTTGCTTATTTTTTCATAGTTCCACACAACTTCTTCCTGTTTTCTCGATTGATCTGTGTTCAGTTTTTCAAGGTCTATCCACTGTGGCAACTTATAACTAAATCTGAGGGGGGTGCGATGGGGAGGTTCCCTTGTAAGTTACTTACAAAATCTGTGTTTCGCGGAGCAAGTCGGAACAGATCAACAACTACGCTAAATGGGTTTGGAGATCATCTACATCTACATCTACATACATACTCCGCAATCCACCATCCGGTGCGCGGCGGAGGGTACCTCGTACCGCAACTAACATCTTCTCTCCCTGTTCCATTCCCAAACAGAACGAGGGAAAAATAACTGCCTATATGCCTCTGTACGAGCCCTAATCTCTCTTATCTTTGTGGTCTTTCCGCGAAATATAAGTTGGCGGCAGTAAAATTGTACTGCAGTCAGCCTCAAATGCTGGTTCTCTAAATTTCCTCAGTAGCGATTCACGAAAAGAACGCCTCCTTTCCTCCAGAGACTCCCACCCGAGTTCCTGAAGCATTTCCGTAACACTCGCGTGATTATCAAACCTACCAGTAACAAATCTAGCAGCCCGCCTCTGAATTGCTTCTACGTCCTCCCTGAATCCGACCTGATAGGGATCCCAAACTCTCGAGCAGTACTCAAGAATAGGTCGTATTATTGTTTTATAAGCAGTCTCTTATTAGTGTTTTATAAACAGTCTCCTTTACAGATGAACCACATCTTCCCAAAATTCTACCAATGAACCGAAGACCGCCTTCCCCACAACTGCCATTACATGCTTGTCCCACTTCATATCGCTCTGCAATGTTTCGCCCAAATATTTAATCGACGTGACTGTGTCAAGCGCTACACTACTAATGGAGTATTCAAACATTATGGGATTCTTTTTCCTATTCATTTGCATTAATTTACATTTATCTATATTTAGAGTTAGCTGCCATTCTTTACAGCAATCACAATTCCTGTCCAAGTCATCTTGTATCCTCCTACAGTCACTCAACGACGACACCTTCCCGTACACCACAGCATCATCACCAAACAGCCGCACATTGCTATCCACCGTATCCAAAAGATCATTTATGTAGATAGAAAAGAACAGCGGACCTACCACACTTCCCTGGGGCACTCCAGATGATACCCTCACCTCCGATGAACGCTCACCATCAAGGACAACGTACTGGGTTCTATTACTTAAGAAGTCTTCGAGGTACTCACGTATTTGGGAACCAATCCCATATGCTGGTACTTAGGAGTCTGCAGTGCGGCACCAAGTCAAACGCTTTTCGGAAGTCAAGGAATATATCATATTTCTACAGCGACAGACTACAGTGACACCGAGACGTTAGGTGACGAGGACGATAAAAAGTGGTTCTGCACGCCTCACTGGATTCTGTCGCTACGCGCTGCAGCAGTCGTGGGACAGGGAAGGCGCATTACGCGTGGCAGCGACCCAGCTGCGTACCCCGTCGTCCTTGGCCTTGATATTGGTCGGGACGTGTTCGCTGCTGCCCTCGGACGTGCCGTGCCGTCCGCTTGGGGGTCACTGCGACCGCAGCGAGCTGCGGAGCGGCAGTGAATCTCCCCGGAATGACCGCCCGACGCCTCTAAAGCGGAGTCAAGTGGGCCGGCTCTCGGCTGGATGTCCTTGCCGCCGCTACACGCGCGCCAACACCAGGGGACCGTTTCCCGCTCATCTCTGTCACTTCAATCTTTCGAATAGCAACGTAACGCGGAATCTAAAATCGTGGTGCAGTCTGCAAAACTATTCTGCAAAGGTCATACCAAGGACCTTTGAAGTGCCTCATCATGGGTGTAAAAGTAAAGGACACGTGACGCAAGTGGCAGAGTTTTACAGTGTGTGTAAGACGTTGCATAGGTAAGAAAACTGATTAGAAGTATCAGGAGTGGATTACGTTTATCGTTGTTTCTTTGTATTACACCAGTCAATAACAATATGACCGGCCGGAGTGGCCGAGCGGTTCTAGGCGCTTCAGTCTGGAACCGCGCGACCGCAACGTTCGCAGGTTCGAATCCTGCCTCGGGCATGGATTTGTGTGATGTCCTTAGGTTAGTTAGGTTTAAGTAGTTCTCAGTTCTAGGGGCCTTAGATGTTAAGTTCCATCGTGCTTAGAGCCATTTGAACCATTTGTCAGGAAAAACTTTGTACAGGCTGAGTCAGCAATGCACCTCCCAGTACCAATAAAAAAAATACAGTCACTGCAAAATACATCAGCCCCTTAGGCACTGAATACTGTGGCCCTGTAACTTTTTGTCCCTGTATACATAAAAAATAAATAAAATTGTCGTACCTTGTAAAGCAGCAACGGTGGATCGCGATATGTTATGGTCTCTGATGAAGAAGAATAAAATATACTAACTGCAGGCTCAGCGGTGTGCAATGCTGACCGTATTACTTTGAAATATACATGAAATTCTTTTGGCTAATAGATGCAAACTTCTGAAAAAATTCAGTGTCTTTGAAAAACATATGACATGTACAGGGAGGCGGCACTGATTTGGGTGAATTACTAACACTGACCTTTTCAATAGTGAAATTGTATTAGAACTGAAGTTTGGCATTCCAAAACATCTGCCAGTTCAAATTATATTACTCAGAAAAATTAAATCCATTTTTACTACTTGGGTCACAATCAATCTACATCTACATCCATACTCCGCAAGCCACCTGACGGTGTGTGGCGGAGTGTACTTTGAGTACCTCTATCCGTTCTCCCTTCTATTCCAGCCTCGTATTGTTCGTGGAAAGAAGGATTGTCGGTACGCCTCTGTGTGGGCTCTATTCTCTCTGATTTTATCCTCATGGTCTCATCGCGAGATATTCGTAGGAGGGACCAATATACTGCTTGACTCCTTAGTGAAGGTATGTTCTCGAAACTTCAACAAAAGCCCGTACCTAGCTACTGAGCGCCTCTCCTGCAAAATCTTCCACTGGAGTTTATCTACCATCTCCGTAACGCTTTCGCGACTACTAAATGATCGTGTAACAAAGCGCGCTGCACTCCGTTGGATCTTCTCTCTCTCTTCTATCAACCCTATCTGAAACGGATCCCACACCGGTGAGCAGTATTCAAACAGTGGGCGAACAAGTGTACTGTAACCTACTTCCTTTGTTTTCGAATTGCATTCCCTTAGGATTCTTCGAATGAATCTCAGTCTGGCATCTGCTTTACTGACGATCAAGTTTATACGATTATTCCATTTTAAATCACTCCTAATGCCTACTCCCAGATAATTTATGGAATTAACTGCTTCCAATTGCTGACCTGCTATATTGTAGCTAAATGATAAAGTATCTTTCTTTCCATGTATTCGCAGCACATTACACTTGCCTACATTGAGATTCAGTTGCCATACCCTGCACCATGCGTGAATTCGTTGCAGATCCTCATGCAGTTCAGTACAATTTTCCATTGTTACAACCTCTCGATATACTACAGCATCATCCGCAAAAAGCCTCAAGTTCCTCAGTGAACTTCCGATGTTATCCACAAGGCATTTATGTATATTGTGAATAGCAATGGTCCTACGACACTCCCCTGCGGCACACCTGAAATCACTCTTACTTCGGATGGCTTCTCTCCATTGAGAATGACATGCTGCGTTCTGTTTTCTAGGAACAATGACATTTATACAGCAAGTATTATCTAACCTCACTAAAAAAGCATAAAGACTAATCATGTATATCTGTGTTAACAAATCTTAGAAACAATACAAAAGAGAAATATCTAACTAGCCTTTACATCAAATCTGTTTACGTACGTTCTGGGATTACTCAACAATTGCCAGTTATCAGCCAACTGGCGATACGAAAGTCATAAATATTTAACATCTTTAACTTGCTTGCGAGAAGACATCTCCTTCCACATTTATACTTCCAATAATACATGTACTCGTAATTCCTACACTATAATCTAATACTTGGTGGCTTTACAGAGCACACCATAAAAACTACCTACTCCATCCTGTTTCGCTCACAGACAGCTACCGACTACAGTGCGCCAAGCGCTCTCTCACTCCAACACTACAATCTCAGACCAGAAGCAGTATCTTTGGCTCTGTGGTCGTGCACAGTCAGCGATCCGCTTTATAGAATCCCTCAGAGACATACGTCTTTTATAATATGATAGTTTCATTTTAGCTTACATTAGTATCATTACAGCATTCGGGTGCCACAAGACCCCTTTCACATTAAACAATAATTTGCGTGCTGTCGAGTACAGCATCGAATATAGAAACATGCGCGAACACGTTTCATTTAACTGGATATTAATTCACGGCATCAACACGAGATATTCAAAGTCAGAAAGTACAGTTTCCCGCTATGAAGTGGAACGTGAAGTAAGGTATGTTAGCTTGATTAACCACCGCTAAAACATGTAGCATACCTGTTACACGCGAATATAAATATCCACTGCAGGAAACAATTACAGTTCACAGCTGCTTCAAATCCCGTAAAGGAAACTCGTAAAGTAGTTCAGAATCAAAGAAAACACATTCAAATAATCTCAGTGAAATAAAGTACGCAACTCGTATACACAGAAGTATTACAAGTCCACTGAAAAGTTAATGTAATTTGCGCTCATAAATTTATTCCAGCGAAACGCTGAAGCACGTAACTCAGTGAGATGCTCGGCTGCAGTCCTCTCGGCCGACTCATCAACGGCGACCGACCAAAAGGCTCTGACCACTGACGAACGGAATAGCTGCGCTCCCTACAGCTGGCCCTTAAATACTTCGGCGACATCGCGCACTGCTGATTCAATTTTAAACATTTAAATAATGACCACATTTCATTTATAAAGCTAACTGTTCAGACGTATGAGATACGAGAATGCTATTAAAATTATTGCCGTCTTATTAAAATAACAACACAGTACTAAACAAGTTATCACAAAATACGCGCAGCATTCGTGCATCTTATTTTACATTGTGTCTAGGAATTATGTAAATTACAAGCGTTTATCGACAGCTTTCATTTAACGCTGCATACTATCAGATCACTTCAGCGATTCAGTTGTTCTTAAGCATTTTTTCTTAGTGTTTATTTTAGAAACATTCTTGAAGTTCGATGAGCTCGACTCATCGCCACCATTTTTCTGGCACATTTGGTTTTCTGTGCCATTTTTGTAGGGTCCGTAACATAATTTCGTTGAATACCTTTGATTTCGTTCACCTTACCTGCTTTTGAGTCGTCTCAACCCCACAACCAAGTGCACACCCTCGATCCTCGAGGAAAATCCCACCACAAGTGCCCAGCTATAAGTCTACTTTCATTTGTGTCTCCTGAAATAAAAGAACCTTGGCATAGAAGTCTGTTGAGAAAGGTTATCTAAGAAGGACTAAATGGGTAGGCAAACAATAGGCAATTCAAATCAAATGGCTCTGAGCACTATGGGACTTAACATCTGATGTCATCAGGCCGCTAGAACTTAGAACTACTTAAACCTAACTAACCTGAGGACAGCACACACATACATGACCGAGGCAGGATTCGAACCTGCGACTGTAGCAGCCCCGCGGTTCCCGACTGAAGCGCCTAGAACCGCTCGGCCACAACGGCCGGCAATAAGCAGTTGATCGATTAAGGAAAATTTTTCCTCGTTTCCGTATGCCGTATATGAGTCGATGCAAATAGCCACCATATGAGCGGTGGGTAGAAGATATCGGGAAGCAGACAAGACATAATACGATGCCTAAAGTGGTCTTTCCTATTCAGCTGGAAGAATCCTTAGTCTAACAGTGATGGGCATAGCACAAAAGCAAACATCTCACATATTACTCATGTAGATATTTGCGCCTGACAATGAGAATAAATTCTCGAAACGCGTTGTGTTAAGCATTAAAAAAATGTGTAACTGGTGTAGGGCTTCATTGTTTAACTCATGAAAGACGAGGAATGCTTGATGATGACAAAGGTATTGTGACTCACAATAACAACCGCAGCCTAACGTGCCTGCACGCTACAAACACATTACTCTCATTACTGATCGCAAATAATTTCCGAGTTTTCCCAGTTCTAGAAGCAATTACTGATGGGCTTGGCGAATTGGACATAACCTTCCACCTTCCCTCATACACACACACACATGCGCGAGCGAAACACGTCCCTTCCCCACTGCCAGAACTCTGCAGCCACTTGCGGGGAACTTGCTTCAAATTTGCTTAGGGCAAGCCATTTCCTCGGGGCTATATTGCCTGGGACTTTAACTTCGACTAAAAGTTCTGCAGACACACAATTTCTTTTCCCTTTCCTTCTCTCTTTTCCCCTTGCCCCCTCCTCCTTTCCGAATCTGTGCCAGCCTCGACGGTTTGAGTCGCTGTACACAAAAGAAATGACATCCAAACTCATTTGCTTTTTTTCTGCTAGATTCTTCAGACTGGCAGCTCTTTTGTCTTGCTCTCTTAGACGTATTGCCCCCAATCGCAAAATCGGTGACTCCGAAAGCAGAATACTTACTTAAAATTCAGGAACTTTTCTTGCTATACAATCGGAGAAGTAGCGATCACAGAAGTGATCACTCATGCCTGTGACCTGACGTTTCGCAACAACAGACCCTTTCCATTTTCTTCCCAATATTCGACAGCGACTATTTTTTCTTCATTGTACCGTGGGACCACTTTCGTAGGGAATTTTGTATGCGCAGTCTGTGCTGATTACTTATCACACACTGCGCTCAAGTGCATGGGAACAACGTGGGTGACGACTGCGTAGGGAAAGTGTGTGAGAGTGTATGTTTTCAAGAGTTGTATTCTCACAAAACTATGTCTCTTGTGTAGCTTCCCGCCATATTCTGTGTCATTGGCATTATTTATATAGTCTCTGCAGATCCTCTGTTACAACTGGGCGATTATACAAGGGATTTTACGTAGGACGGAAGCGCTCCGTCGTTGTACGGGAACCGTTGTAGGGGAGGCATGAACTCTAAGTCATACTCGAATTTCAAAATTGGGCCTATCGATATTAGCCAGACGAGTCGAGTTAGGAGCGGTCTTGGGAAGGACGAGAAAATCTTTGCGGTATAGCACTCAGACTCGAATGTGCACAAATATGTAACCAACTGATACGTTAATATTAAAGTACGGAATTGCACATATAGACCGATTCACATACCCTTGCTATGGCCAGTACTACAACTGGCTATTACATACTACGCAATAATGGAGACCATGATATTAAAAGGCTGTGTTCCTCTCATGAAGCATGGCTGCATGTATAGTGAAATAGAAGGAGGTCTGAAAATCCTATTCGGTTACAAAGGAAGCCTCACCTTGACGTGAAAGAAGGGATGTAGTGTGCAATCTGGATACCTCTTTTCATAATAAGTACATCTTAATACTATCGCAGAGGCACTGCCGGGTGTGTGTTTTCAATGTTCACCGCGAAACTACCGTTGGTCTTTCCGTTAGGTGTTAGTTCGTGGAAAAAATGTTTCAGTATATGGTTGAGATAAATATCAGAAGTTATGGTTTGGTGGAGAGAGATATCGGTCCAGCAATTCATGTTCCATTAATTGCAGACTTCACTACTCTCTTCATACGATGCCGAGTCTCTTAATGTAACTGGCTTGTCAGACACCTAAAGAGAAGCTTTTTTTTTTTTTTTTTGGTTCGGCACGGCTTTCCAAATAAATAAAGTCCGAGAATATTCTTTAAACACTAGCATGCTACTGCGACCGATACCTCGGATGCAGGATATAACAGCAGCACCACCTAATGCGTTGTATACGAAGATAAAAGCCATCACATATTTCTAGGTTACATTTAACGACGCAGGCTTCTGCAGTACACCATTGTGCTGTCGCTATAAAAGCGAATACGGCGGATAATGTTGTCATAATGAGACAGTCCTACAACGCCGTTAAGACAATATTTCGTTAATAGATTACGGTAACATTGTTGTAAAGCAGACTAGATCACTTTGTGAGCTGAAAGAATATTTTCTGCATTGCGAAGTGAAAGCGCATCTGCTCACAATATTCATATTCACTGAAGTAACCAGGGACGTCGTTCGCATCTTTTATGTATCAGTACACGTAACTAAATACACATGCAGTCCCACAAGTTGTACCGAAGTGAAATTACTGTTAAGTTCTAGTTGTCGACATTTATTCATTGTTATACAAAAACTGAAGCATCTCAGTGATGCTCGATCTTACCTGATTATAACTCTCAGTAACCATCAGATTTACCTAATTGTAGCTCACGGATAGTTTTAATATTGCTTACATTCTCTTAGGCTAGCCACACTTTCAGGGTACACTCAAAAAACTATTTATTTTGCTTTAAAAAAAATGGCTCTGAGCACTATGGGACTCAACTGCTGAGGTCATTAGTCCCCTAGAACTTAGAACTAGATAAACCTAACTAACCTAAGGACATCACAAACATCCATGCCAGAGGCAGGATTCGAACCTGCGACCGTAGCGGTCTTGCGGTTCCAGACTGCAGCGCCTTTAACCGCACGGCCACTTCGGCCGGCTTGCTTTAAAAAAGCAACTACTCTCTTCTCTGCTGATTTCATGGACGTCATAAATAATCAGGTTCCCCGCCATACGAAACACATCACGTCAGTGTTAATAAACTTGTACGATCAAAAATTAATGACTTATTACTTTCACTACTGGAAATTTATGGTGGCAAAACGTCCCGGATTTAATTCGATATAACTAATGACTCAGTTAAGTCAATTAGTAATATTTGTGTTGTTCATGCGATTAAATTCAGTTAAATTTCGATCCAACTAGCCGAGTTAGTAGACCATCATAATGTGTTCCCGAGTGCATTTTCCACGTAATGCAACGAAGGTTCGCATTCGCGGAATGTGGCAATGCTGTGTAGCTAAGTAAAATAAATAAAAATAGGTACAATTATAGAAGAACCGAGTGCGCTAGGGAAACGTAACCCTGATTTTATTCTAAATAGAAAGTTATTGCATTTAAGATTAACATTAAACATATTTTTGTTAATGCAGACAAGTTGTGAATTAGAATATACTGTACGCTACTGTCCGAGGACTAGTTTTAAATGTGCGGAAGTAAAAAATAAGCAATGACCCAAATAAATACTTGTCTTACCCGCATTTCACTGAATGAAGGGAAAGAGGCCGTCGTTCAACAGTGGATGTGCATTGACTAAAGAAGAAGAAAAAGAAGAAGAAGTGGATGATTTCGCTAGATATGTATGGAATGAACTAATGAGTTGCTTGATGAACAACGACGGTTGACTGTATGTCGTGGCATCAGAAAATGAACAGACGTCTCCGTATGCGAGTGTAGGACACCACGTGTGAAGATCCCGTTTTGGTTATCATTTGATCGATGTATTCTGGATGCATGCTGTTTGAAAAGTTGGAGCTGTTTCATTCCGGGTGGATCACATGCACCTGCAGCGTGGTTGTAATTGAGCTTTAGCTGCTTGAGGTGACCCCATGAAAAACGAATGATCGCAGGACAACGACAGTTTGTAGAAACATTTCTAAGGACTTGCGGAAGAGAAATGACGAATAAACCAGTTAAAGAAACATATTTTAATTTCCACATGAGAGGGTAATATTTGTTAACCGCGTATGTGTCCGCAGCTCGTGGTCGTGCGGTAGCGTTCTCGCTTCCCGCGCCCGGGTTCCCGGGTTCGATTCCCGGCGGGGTCTGGGATTTTCTCTGCCTCGTGATGACTGGGTGTTGTGTGATGTCCTTAGGTTAGTTAGGTTTAAGTAGTTCTAAGTTCTAGGGGACTGATGACCATAGATGTTAAGTCCCATAGTGCTCAGACCCATTTGAACAACCCCGCGTATGTTGTTTACGTTCTAGATTACAGATGTCGCTCAATGTGACGATCATCCGCGATAGCCTGGAGCCGTACTAGAGATTGCTCTACTGCTGCCCGAAACACTACAGGTGGACCATGGAATGTTCAGCTGTCGTGACACAGCTCGTGCATCGCATGAACACCGCACATTGGCTCCAGTACTCTAGGCAATTGCAACAGTAACTTCTTCAACAATATGTGGCGCAGTTGGCCGTCAGCCTTGCCCAGCAACAGTTTCCAAATTGCCAGTTAATTTGAAATTCCCAATCACGTTCTTCAACCCAAGTGCGTTAAGAGGATTTTGTTCGTATTCATATAATGTATTGAGACTCGTGGAAGGCAGTGGTGCCTTTGCTGTTGTTTTGATTAACTACCAATAAAGCCCTTATCACCTTGTCCAGACCCATGTTGACTATCTGCAACTGTAATAAACACTGATGCTTATGTTTCAACACTACGTCACCATATCAGTAGCGGCGCCTAACGGTAAATCATGACACTAACACTACTAACAAGGAAATCCTACAGCGCACAGCCTGAGCAACATTGGGTACCCGTGCGGTAAATGGTTTTCCGTTTACACTGACACAAGTAGCGAAAGTTTTATTATAACCACCCTGTACATTCATACTTTGGTAAGCCCTGTGAAGTACATAGCCAAAAGAACTCGCCAATTGTACGACATACTAGCGTTTCTCCCAGTTCGATTCGCACATGGGGCGTGGAAAGAATTACTGCTTAAAAGCCCTTATGCACGTTATAATTGTTCCCACTGTGTCCGTGTGATTCCTACGAGAGTGACACATAGCAAGCTGTCGTATATTCATAGATTCCTCGTTCAGTACTGGTAGTTGACAATAGGTTAGTAGCCTTCTTCGACATAGTTGTCATCTTCCTTCACGCGTTGTCAGCTCTACTTTTTCAGTATTCCCTAGACGCTGTACGTGAATCAAACAAATTGTGATCATAAGTTCGAATTCCCCTATAGTCCCATCTGGTACAGTTCCCACACATTGGAGCAATATTTTAGGACGCGTAACACGAGTGCTTTGCAAGCAGCTGCCTTTGTAGAATTTTTCCATTTTCACTAAATTAAAAGGTACGATGTAGAAAATCTGACAGAAGAAAAAATAAAAGAAAACTTTAGGAAAGAAATAGAAATTAACCTATCGGAATCTAGACTGACACATAGTGACCAGCAAGACGTGGAAAGTAGATGGAGACACCTCAGAAACAGTATTCATGATGTAGCTTCCAAAACTATAGGTAAAAGAAAACGAACTAACAAAATCTGGTTTAATATAAAGTGCCAAGAAAGAGTACTGGAGAGGCAAAATGCGAGGAAGGCATGGTTACAAGACATGGACAATATTACACTAAAGGAGAGATACTATAAAATCCGCAAGGAAACACAACGAACTCTAAGACAAGAGAAGAGAAAACACTACAACAACATGGTAAGAGAAGCGGAGGATGATTTCAAGCATCACAGAGCAAGGCAGATGTACCAGAATATAAAAAAGTCCTTGGGAAAATTCACTAAAAGGGAACAGTTTATAAAGGACCATAATGGGAAAATACTTACAAACAAGAATGACATACAAGAAACATGGAAGACATACTTTACACAGCTGCTCAACTGCAATGATCCACAATATTACTTTACATTTGAAGAACCAGATACAGTTGATATACAAGTCAACACACCATCACTAAATGAAATAAGACAAACAATAAAGAAATTAAAGAACAACAAGGCCTGTGGGGAAGACCAGGTATATGCTGAGCTTTTAAAAAATGGAGGACCACAATTGGAAATAGAACTACATTCCTTAATTGAAACAATTTGGAAGACAGAAAACATACCGGCCGATTGGAAAACTGCAATTATATGCCCCATCTTTAAGAAGAATGATCCCCTTGTCTGTGATAACTACAGAGGAATTGCCCTACTCGATGTCACGTATAAAATTTTGTCGATGTGTATACTACACAGACTGATTCCCATAACCGAAGAACTGATTGGGGACTACCAATGTGGTTTCCGCACAAACAGATCCACTTTGGATCACTTATTCACATTGAGACAAATAAATGAGAAGGCATGGGAATTTAATGTAGATATCCATATTCTATTTATAGACTTCAAGAAGGCCTATGATAGCATACACCGACAGACACTCTTAAACACCATGAAAGAATTTGAAATACCATTAAAATTAATCAAATTAGTTAAAATGTGTTTGGAAGAAACCATATGCAAAGTTAAGACACCTACAGGAGAGACTGAAAATTTTAAGGTGTACACTGGACTGAGACAAGGGGATGCCATCTCACCTATTCTATTTAATATTATCTTAGAGAAGATTGATAGAGAATTCACCAAAACTAATCCACAAGGGATCCAACTGCAGGGACAGAACATTACTAGACTTGCTTATGCAGATGATGTAGCCTTAATAAGCACTTCAAAAGCTGAATTAATCAGGATGATGCAAAATTATTACAAAATAGCTGAGAAAGCTGGACTTCATGTGAATGAAGAAAAGACAGAATATCTAGTCATAAGTAAAAAACTCCAAAAGAATACACCACTGACCGTAAATGGTCTCACTTTCAAGGCAGTTGACCACTTCAAGTACTTAGGGAGTCTTTTTAGCAGAGACAATAGAGCAGAAATAGAAATAGACGCCCGTCTAGCAGCAGCTAATAGAACTTTTTACAGCTGTATCAAAATTTTAAGGATGAGATCACTTAGTACTGAATTCAAAATCCGTTTTTATCAGTCAACTATTGTACCAGTAGCATTATATGGATGTGAAGCTATTACATTCAGGAAAAAAGATGAAGAAAAACTGTTGATATTTGAAAGAAAAATACTAAGAAAAATATTTGGACCAATCTTCGATGAAAATGTCATGGAGTGGAGGATAAGGAAAAATGAAGAACTACGGGAGCTGTACAAACATAGTACCATTGTGGAAATGTTAAAGAAGAGAAGACTGAACTGGGCTGGTCATGTAGCAAGGATGCCGGAGAACAGACTACCCAAAATAGCATCCACTAAGAAATTAGAAGGAAAGAGAAGAAGAGGAAGACCTCGAATTAGGTGGATGGAGAATATCCGGGAAGATGCAGCTAGGATGGGCATCAACTCTGATTGGACAACAATTTCCCTGGATAGAAATAATTGGAAGAGGCTCGTAGAGCAGGTGTATGGTCGATAAGGCCTTAGCCACGTGTAAAGTAAAGTAAAAAGTAACTATATTCTGCCAATGAACCGAAGTTTACCACCATTGAATCTATATGCTCTTTCTATCTCGTATCCCCGAAAATTGTTACTCCTAGATATTTGCAGTCATTTGTAACTCATTGATATTGTACTCATAGAACACGGCGTTTTTACTTTTGTGAACTACACAATTTTAAATTTCTGTCCATTGAAAGCAAACCATTAATCTTTGCATCACTTTGGAATCTTATCAGGGTCTGACTGGATACTTGTGCAGCTTCTTCCACTAGTATTTTATTGTAAAGCTGATTTCGTGATGTTCAAACTTTCAGGGTTGATAGAGAAGGGCAATTATATCAATTTGAGGTAAGTGACCCTGGTCCGGAAACCACTGAGTGGAAAGTAACAAGCGAAAATCCTTCTGATACCTCTGCCAGTGAACCTCTTCTACTGCAAATTCTTTGTTTCCATATTTTGGGAGGAGGTAGTAGGCCTCATGGACCAAAACAAGAAAAAATTGTCTAGTGAACATGGGCTGCAAAGTGCATACCTTACTACCTATGAGCAAATCTTCAGTAAAAGAGCTGTTTCACATAGCGAAGATGAGACCTTAAGCTATACTGTTTAGAGACCATGTTTACTGGACTTTTTTTCTTGTCCTGGTCCATGCTACCTCTCCGGAAAATCTGGAAAGCAAAAATGCTTGATATAGAAGAGGTCTACTGTTAGAGGTATCAGAACGGTTTTCGCTCATAACTTCCGACTCAGTCGTTTCCGGGCTACGGTCCCTTACCACACAAATTGATACATTTCTGCATCAACCCTGAAAGTCTGTGACGTCACGGACCCACTAAATCAGACACAAAATGTCTGAGGTTACAATTAATGTTGCCAGTTCCTTATTGTTCACATGAACAGCTAGGGTACCAACATACTTCAGTGTGGCACATCTGAAGTGACTTCTGCACCCGTCGGTTCCTCTCATCCGAAGATAACACACAACTCATCTATTCACAAATTTCGCTTGATATCTCCCACAATCGTAGTTTCTATAAAAAGCGTCGGTGTGATGCTCACTCGAATGCTTTTCGCAAATCAAGAAACACTGCACACTACCAGATTTCCTTACACCATGGATTCCAGGATGCATTGTTGTTCCAGTTGAGCGATTGGGGTTCTGAACTCTGTTATCATTTTTCGCGATAATAATTTGTTAAATGTGACACACTATAATATCTGTCACTAAAGTTTACGAAAAGTAATTGAAACGCATAGCGACGTAAATTGATCAATATATCTCAAAAGGAAACACTAACGTCAATATATGTCGCTATGCGTTTCGACTACTGAGAATAAATGTTGAATTTATAAGCTAAACCTAAGATAAATTTCTTTATTGAATCAAAATTACCCTAAATTTTACAGTCTTATTGATGGAACTTCTTGTTGAACATTATTGGTTTTTTTGGCTTCATTACCGTCTAATGAATTAAGGACGAAAAAAAGTTGTCAGCTGCGTGTTGAAGTTTGTAAAATATCTGTGCGGTGATTGCGATTCTAGTGCTAGGTTTTAACTTCTTCACACTCATCCACTGCTGTTGTTACATGGTAGTGTTAAGGTTCTGAAGGTGTTTTTTGTGATCTGTACTCAAGTGCGCACATTATCTTGTGATTCACATCACAGAGCTTAGCAGATTTGCGTAAAATTTCCCAAAACCACTACAGAGTGACTTTCACACTCCACTGAAACAACAACAAACGTTGCTCCCACAGTTTCCACATTAAACATTGGAGTTGCTTTATAATTTGTGAAAGACGTCGTACCGTATTGTAACATTGAATTGGTAGCTGTATAACAATGGAAGTGCTAATCTGTTTTGCATAGGAACACATTTTACATAAATAAGGTCCTGAAATTTTTAAAATACTTATACATATTGTTACATTCGGTCGGATCAGTGAATTTCAGCGCAAAGTATCCGACTGTCTGAACATAAAACTCAAGGTCTTCATTTACATATATTCTTTCCTTTGCTCATTACAGTCACAATTTCTAAGTATTCTATCGAGTTGAGTGAGCAGAATGTTTCATGTTTATGTGTTGCTACTGCTGATTTGTGTGGTTTATTAATCGTGAAACTGTTCACGTGTTCTTTCGCACGTGATTCAAATGATCTGTCTGTTTGACCTACTCAGAATTTATGGCAGGATTTGAATTTTATTTCATACGCTCCAGGATTACGGCGTTTGCCTTCAGGCTTGTGTGCTCGGTGAATTATTTTGCCATATTGATTGCCGTTGGTTGTGAACGAAATTCTGATTCCGCTTTTCTTAAAAACGGAAGCAACTTCCTGCGGTAGACTCCCTACACATGGCAAAGAAAATGAGAAACAGCTGTAGCTAATGTCAGCTCTGTATGCCATTGTGGCAGTCTTAATCGTTTTGCTTACTTTATGTGAGAGCTTAGCAGTATATGTGTGGGAATTAGTGGTGTAGGGTTACTTCGGACCTACTAAGACTTTCATGGCGACCATCGCAAAAAGCCTTACTGTTGCCTTTCCAAAGGGATTACTTTTATGTGGATGTTCGAAGGTTGTGGGTCTGTGATACTTTCCGTACGTGTGGATGCCTACACTCATTACAAGGTCCCATCCAGGAGACAGAAGGCTTCAAGATTTTGGAGGGTAACGGTCTTAGCAGAGAGGATAAAAGTGCCGCAGAACGCGTTGTGGAAGAAGGTCTCGCTGTGACAGATTGGACGGTTAATATGGCTACTGGCATTGTTGCTGGGCACCGACAATGTTTCTAGGACGAACTGCAGCGTAAGGATGACCGGTTATCGCCGAAACAACCGGTTTTCCGTTTCACAGTTATTTTTCAACGCCAGTTTAAACTGCGTGTTGAAAGCGCTCAAAATAACCGGTTTCTGAAATAACTGATTGTCGGTTTTTTTATTCCCATTATTACCCTTATAAACGTAGAAATTGAAACGAACACAGAAAATTTTTTACTGCCTCTGTTTCAAGATACATAGACTCAAAGTATTATTTAATATAGGCAAATAAAAGGAACTTTAATCCGTCCACTGTTCCCTGCTTTTCACGGAATACTACGAAACGTCACCAATACTCTCCTACTGATTATAATTTTTTGAAACTCTGCTCAAAGATTGTGTTGCAATTGATGATCATACCATTATTTGGGTATTACGACTTGTTAGTGCTAAAGAGTGAAAACTTAGGTTAAAGAACTATATTTTTCATGTTAATTTGTCCGTTTGCAAAAGCTACAAACAGATAAAGGTATATTTTGTACATACAGGCATCTGATTAGACACTTTCTGTTTTTAATGTAAACTGTTAATGAATTGTTAAGTTTTAAGTGTTATTCTTATATGATGTGTCAAGTTTTTTGTGCCTTATCCCGTTCTTAGTCTCTGAAACCAAATGTGACATTTTACTTCACGGATACCGCGCTGCGTAAAATATTTCCAGAGTAACGATAGTGCCATTCTGTAATGCAACTTATCTCCGACGACAACAGCGAGAAAGTACCATGTAGAGAATATGGGGCAAATCTCGCACACGGAATCCACGCGCTTACAATCTAATAGGCTACACCACGTGGTAACAGAGACATTACCGTCTCATGCTGCAACAGTTCTTATGTGTTTTTGGTCGTTTCTGTCCGTATTGTTATGAAAACAACACTGATCGCTTTTCCCGTTTTCTGTAATAGCGCAATGTTTCAAGGCAGTGGAAATGTTACGAATAAAAATTACTTGAGTTTTTAAGGAAAGGTTTATTTAAAAAACAAAAATTTTAGCAGTGCTGATTTGGCTAACTGATATTTCAGTTTTTACCGTATTATTAGTAAGAAATAAATAAGAACCTGTTACAACCGATACCAAACAAGTACCGAGAAATACCGGTTATTCTCAACTACAATACCGTTATCGATTTTAATCGATCGGTGCTTCCCATCCTTATGGAGCGTCCTCGTACCTGTAACAAGCCAAATTCGTCATCAGAGCTGTTTACTATCAGCCGCTCTCACAGTTGCAGGTGACATGATGTACGCTGAGAAAAACAGCAACAGAAACAGCACAGAAAATATGCCGCAAACATCGACAAAGATTCTTAAAAACGTGCCATAACGTACAATAAATAAGCTAGTTTAAAATTATCCACAGAAAATTAAATTTCAAAAAACGAAGAGTAAAAACGTAATAATATGTTAAATTTCAAAAAACGAGGAGTAAAAACGAAAAAAAATGTTACAGTGTGTTTTTTTTAATTTCTTTATTTCAAACAACATGATACATGAACAACCCACCACCTAATATATTAGTGGGTCCTAATTTTTACTAATGACAGTTACTGCAGCATTTGTTAGTTAGTTACTTGGTATGTTAATTGTTTTACTTCCACTATGGGCATTCTAAGTCATACCATTGTTAGTTCTATTATTAATCTACTCTACCTGCAGTATTTGTGTAACTATGCTACTTCCTGCATGTTTTCGATTTAAAGGAACCCACCGATAATGGCGATATTTGTCTCCAGTCTTTTGCATCAAGGCGGACTCACAAGTCCCACATTGTTGTTCGTCATCAGAGTTTAATTATACCGGCCGCTCGCGGTTGATGATGATGTCTGGTATGTGGGGCACTCAACTGCGCGGTTATTAACGCCCGTACAGATGCCCAATCTTCACTCAGTCCAACCTCGCCACTTTCGTGAATGATGATGAAATGTTGAGGACAATACACACAGGCAGTCCCCCAGCGGAGAAAATCCCCAACCCGGCCGGGAATCGAACCCGCGCCCCCGTGATCCAGAGACAGCAACGCTAGCCACTGGAGCACGAGCTGCGGACCCGCTCACTGTGGAATGTCGCGTGGGTCCTGTTTGCGTGCACGTGCGTTCGGCTTTCCTATCGTGGCCGGGTGATGGGCTGTAAGAGCGCAGCTGGGAATGCCATTCAGATGTGCTGAAATGCTGGGTCTCGCCGATTTCGCGTTTTCTACGTACTTAGTTCGCGCTTACCCCAGGTGGTCAAAAGTCGACCCATTGCAACCGGCTTATGAGAGTCGCCGTTTGGTGCCTCCTGGACGGCGGTGGTAGACGCGCCATCTTCGGGCAGATCGGGGTCAGCGGGGCGCGCTCCACTGGCAACGCCGCCGCGGTCCGGCCCCTGGGGCAGCCGAGGAAGCTGCAGTCTGCAGCGGGCAGCAGGAGGCGGCCAACACCGCGCCACTCTGCTGCCACATTAAATCCAGCCTCGCTGGTGGGTGGCAGAAGACGAGAATAACCAGAAATAAGAAGACAATATAAAGGTGTGAAACACCGATCAGTTAAATTCAATACCGGTATTTTACTTCTGAATCATCGTCATATTCTTAGGGCCTTTGTCCCACACTTCAGCGCGTGATCTGTCTTGTTACTATGGACCTGGCGATGTTAGTGTCACAAGGTGGACTGATGCCTTGACGCCTCCCCGCACCCCCCCCCCCCCCAGTTTATTTATTCTCGAATCAGAAACATACAAATTTACAGTGGCCATACACATCAGTAAATATATACACACAAATTGCATTTATATTACATGTGCCCAGTACTTTGCAACCTCCAAGGCGCTTGGAGTGGCTTGCAGGAGATCAGTCTTCATGCAGGATGTAGGGCACAAAAGGCACTGGAGCATGTGGCTTGTGGTTTGTTCTTGTCCACAATCACAGGACGTATCTTCTGTTATGAAACCCCATCTCTTCAGGTTGTCTCTGGATCGTCCAGCTCCTGGTCGTAATCTGTTTAAAGATTTCCACACCAGCCAGCTCTCGTTGTGTCCAGGTGGTAGTTCTTCAGCTTCTGGCGTCTGCAGGTGAGGCGTCGACTTCTTCCATAGCTCCATCCTCGCCTTCTCTGGTGAAATGGTGAGCTTCTCGGATGTTCTCAGGAAGCTCTTCCGCGATCTCAGCCGTTGCTGTGGTGGATTATGTCCGTGCAGTGGATGGGCACTGTCCTGTTCCACTTTCAGTCCCTCCTTGTTGGCAGCCACTGTTCTGCGTATCCATGGTGGCGCTATTCCAGCCAGGCAGTAGAGCTTATCAGTTGGGGTAGGTCTTAAGCAACCTGTGATCAACCTGCAGGTTTCGTTGAGAGCAATGTCTACTTGTCTGGCATGAGATGACCTGTACCAGACCCCCCCCCCTCCCCCCCCCCCCAGTGATCCACTACTTCACTGAGTTTCTGGAGCGTTTCAGCAGCGTGGGCAGCAGTATGCGGATGGACATAGTCGAGCAACAACACGTCACCTTTTGACAGCAATCCTCGGCGTTTGCTTCGAATTGCAGGCTTTAGCCTCTCACTGTAACGTACACTGTTTATTGTTGTGCCCCTTTCCCCATAATGTTCCAGTACTGGACCTTCTGCGTCCCAAACAACCATAAGCATCAGTTTTCCTGCAGACGGCTGGGTCTACAACTTTCTCTTGCACGGCGAATTTGGATGTTTCCATTCCATACTCTGCCGTTTACTCTCCGGCTCGTAATGGTGGATCCATGTTTCGTCACCAGTAATGATCCTGTCTAAGAAGTTGTCCCCTTCGTTACCATAGCGATCCAAATGTTTTTTGCAGATGTCCAACGGCGTTTGTTTATGCAACTGTGTCAGTTCTTTTGGAACCCATGAAAGGTGGCTACACTGAGTCACAGCGCCAGAGATCGCGCCAAAGAGTTTTATTCCGCCGCCTCCACTGGCAGTTCTTGTTCAGATGTTGTGGTGGTTAGTGTTTTGCTGAGAGGATGTTGATAGCTGTACTATTTGAGGCCATGTCGTGTGCAGTTGTTTTGATGGGCTATACAGCAGATGTTGTTCGAATGGAGATGTTATTATGATCAGAGTGTATTTTTAGTCAATATATATGAAGGTAAAAAACATTTTTTTATTTTTTTTTTAAATTTCCTAACTAACAATGCCTCTTGGTCACAGGTTCAGTCAACAAACCATCTGGCTTGTTTTCGTGTATTAGACTGTAATTCGGGTTTCTATGTGCAATTATAGTATTTCAGTTTTATTTAATTAATTCAGTGTAAATGGTATTTAAAATATCTTGTATTATTGAGGAAGAACCGTGCCAGATGTGTACGTTGAATCACACTTCCACACACAGAACACTTACACTTGTGCTTTGTTATTCGTAGTTTTTGTTTCGTAGCTTTTATTGTTGCTGGGGACTTAGTGTGGTAACGGAAATTTCCTTTCATTCTTTGTTGTTATTCTATGCAGTCAGATTGCGTACAAATACTAGTCAGGGCCAACCGGTTACGAGACCTCGTAACCGGACAGACAGCGACTAAAATTAAAAATATTTGCATAATATTTAATTAAGCCCCCATGCACCCATCTTGCACACAGTTTATGAAACCCAAGTTTGTTGTGGATGATTTAGTGGGCAGAACCGTGACTAAATTGTGGACGATGTGGCACTTCCTCAATAGTTAATCGTCTGTCTAAGAGAATCATTTCATGTGAACGCTCAACGGTCGTCCGACTCCTTCATCGTGCGTAACACTTGTGCGAACATTTCGGAATTTTTCAATCCATTCGTAGACACTCCATTGTGGCAAAACACTGTTCGTGTTCTGCACCGAAAGTCTTAGATGAATTTCGGTCCCTGTTACGCCTTCCGCCCACAAAAAACGGATCACTGAGCGTTTCTCTTCTTTGGTGCAAATAGACAGCAGAGAAGCCCATGATAAACAGCACCGCAGCGATTACGACACTAACGTAGCAGCTTAAAAATGGCAAAGATATAACAACAAATAAATAAAGCACGCGTCATCAACGTAAAACGACAATACTACCAAAATAAACAAAAATTGGGATAATAATTGACTTACACTCGTAAAATGATCGTCTGAGGTCATTAGAAGTTTGGTATACCAAGGATGGCAAAGGAAATCGGACCTCTCCTTTGCAGAGGATCCATCTAGGCATTCGATATACTTAACGGAAGAAGCGGAAAACCTAACCCTAGATGGTCAGACGGGGATTTCATCCGCACTCCTCACGAACGCACAATTCACGTAGCAGATGAGCAGATGTTTCTGTAGACGCTGTACTCGTCCTAGACGTGCAGAAAACAAGGTCGCTTGTTTCAATGCGAACTGTCACGGAGACGCTGCCACCATGGCCGAGTTTCACCGCAGGGAATCGCGGAACCGAGCCGGTATTTCTTTTCCGATATTTTTTTGCGGTTGTAATGCAAACCGCAGCAGCTACTTGCCGCTGCGTTTCAGTGACACCTACTTCACTCCTTGGAAAGCTCCACTTTGCGTTTTTATAGTGATTTCTTGTTCTACTTCTACCGAATAAAAGGTACAGCTGAGTATTTCGAATGCAGAAATCATCAGTCTGTCCATTACTGTACATCATGGTGCGTATTTGTAGAAATAAGTTTCACGAATATCTGCCGTGATATCGAAACGAAGAACACATCCCCTTACATTCTCCAATATCTTGTGCTCTACCTTCAGTAGGAATGAAGCAAATACGGACGACAGGGCAAATTGAACCAGAAAAGAGGCTTTTTATTTCGATCTTTATAAAGCCTTTCATCTCTGTATACCTGTTACGCACATACTGCTGAACAGAATTATTATTCCTGCAATGTTGCACTGCACCGCTCACTTGAGAGAAAAGTTAATCATTTTCGAATATCTCTGCACATGTTCCGCTGCATTCTCCATGAAAGGCTGTTTCTTTCTCTGCCTATTGTCAACGACATGCATGGTTTTTTTTTGTCAACTTAGTTTTTAACATTCTTTTGTGACATCATATATCAAACACTTCCATCCTCTTATTCTGTTTATTCTGTTCTTTCAAACGGTGCGCACTTGTCCTTAAAACTGTACTGTGCTTCATGACCTTTTCCTGTACCCTCACGCGATCGGCATGTTGATCGGGATTTGACAGCGTTACTAGTAGAGGGTGGATAGATGCCCTTCCTGTTGCCTCTCGTTACCCTGCTCGCCTCCCCCCCCCCCCCTCATCTGTACACGGCTGAGTTATCACCCCTTGTGAAAGTGTGAGAACGTTTCCGAAATGTTTGCTAATAGTGTTACTGAGGTGGTATGTCGGTACAAGCCCGGTATCCACCTGGTAGGATGTGTAAAACCGCCTAGAAACCACGTCCAGTTCGGTCAACACTCAGGCCTCGTCGTTAGTCCGCCGAGCGGATTCAATCTCGAGTTGGTGCTGCTCCCCGAATTTCGGAAGCGACGTGCCAACGTTCGCAGCTATCCTTATGTGTATGCTATGCTTTTGACTAATGCTAGAAACTTAATTATTGATTTCTAATTTATGCTAACAGTCACTTTTTTATTTTATGTTTAATCTAACATAACACAACGCGTTTCGAACATGTTCTGTTTATCTTCAGGCGTTTATACATACATACATACGTATAGAGAAATGTTACTTAAAAAGAGACAGTCTTAAACTAGATTAATCTAGAGCTCTTTGTCCATTGTTTGTTACTGTAGCGGATGGTGTGGCATTTGGGGGGGGGGGGAGGGGGGCAGTGTCTTCCTTGTGGTTGATTGTGTATGATACTGAAAGTTGATCGCTTACGATTTCATCATCTTGGTGCTTCACTTGCATCACTGGTGTCACTTGCATCACTGGTGTAATGGCGGAGCTGTGGATTGACATTACACTATTGCGCATTGTATTTCGTCACTGATTGCCAACCTAATTCACTGCACAAATTGCTTTGACGTTGTGCTCATAACACAAGATAGCGAACTGTAGCATGTGAGTCTGTATCGATTATCGAGATTTTGTATCGATATTCTTGGTATTGACAGATTTGTAGTCAGTTATTTACACTGACATATCTTGAATCTATTGAGTTAGAACTGGCTTAAGACTGTTGAAGAATTTTGAGTTTTTGAATTCGGTTATTTCATTAAGAATGTTATCTCCATGCTTTGTATTATGCATGAAAATGGACAAAGAGTTCTAGATTAATCTAGTTTAACACTGTTTCTTTTTAAGTAACATTTCCCTGTATGTATGTATAAACGCCTGAAGATGAACAGAACATGTTCGAAACGCGTTGTGTTGTGTTAGATTAAACATAAAATAATAAAGTGACTGGTAACAGAAATTACAAATCAATAATTATCCCGGTACGGTCTTCTAAAGGCTTTGATCACCGATACACTATGTGATCAAAAGTACCCGGAGACCCCCAAAAACATACGTTTTTCATATTACGTGCATCGTGGTGCCACCTACTGCCAGGTACGCCATATCAGCGACCTCAGTAGTCATTAGACATCGTGAGAAAGCAGATGGGGCGCTCCGCGGAACTCACGGACTTTCAACGTGGTCAGGTGATTGGGTGTCACTTGTGTCATATGTCGGTACGCGAGATATCCACATTCCTAGACACCCCTCGGTCCACTGTTTCCGATGTGATAGTGAAGTGGAAACGTGAAGGGACACGTACAGCACAAAAGCGTACAGGCCGACCTCGTCTGCTGACAGAGATCGCCGACATTTGAAGAGGGTCGTAAAGTGTAATAGGCAGACATCTATCCAGACCATCAAACATGCCAAACTGCATCAGGATGCACTGCAAGTACTACGACAGTTAGGCGGGAGGTGAGAAACCTTGGATTTCATGGTCGAGCGGCTGCTCATAAGCCACACATGACGCCGGTAAATGCCAAACGATGCCTCGCTTGGTGTAAGGAGCGTAAACACTGGACGATTGAACAGTGGAGAAACGTTGTGTGGAGTGACGAATCACGGTACACAATGTGGCGATCGGATGGCAGGGTGTGTGTATAACGTATGCCCGGTGAACGTCATCTGCCAGCGTGTGTAGTGTCAACAGTAAAATTCGGAGGTGTTGGTGTTACGGTGTGATCGTGTTTTTCATGGAGGGGGCTTGCACCCCTTGTTGTTTTACGTGTCACTACCACAGCACAGGTCTACGTTGATGTTTTAAGCACCTTGTTGCTTCCACTGTTGAGCAATTTTGGAATGGCGATTGTATCTTTCAACACGATCGAGCACGTGTTCATAATGCACGGCCTGTGGCGGAGTGGTTACACGACAGTAACATCCCTGTAATGGACTGGTCTGCACAGAGGTCTGACCTGAATCCTATAGGGCACCTTTGGGATGTTTTGGAACGCCGACTTCGTGCCAGGCCTCACCGACTGACTTCGATACCTCTCCTCAGTGCAGCACTCCGTGAAGAATGGGCTTCCATTTCGCAAGAAACCTTCCAGCACCTGACTGAACATGTGCCTGCGAGAATGAAACCTGTCGCCAAGGCTAAGGATGGACCAGCACCATACTGAATTGCAGCATGACCGACGGAGGGAGCCAAGATCTTGTAAGTCATTACCAGCCAGGTGTCCGGATACTTTTGATCACATAGTGTATGTTATTAACTGAGACTTAATTATAACAAATCTTGATTGTGCTGATGCCTTAAAAAGGTGCACTTCAACAACACTCGACTTATAACATGAAAATAACTAAATACGAAATCCTTTAACCACAGACAATAAATCGTATCAGTAACGACGCATTTTCGAGAGATGCGTAGTGTGCTGGTGCTTAGAAACAATATATCTTCATAGGGTGTAAGTTATAATACAAAACTCACCAATTATGAACTTCTACAGATAACGACAAATGCAATATGGCGTTTCGCAAGATCTGCTTGTGACTTTAAACCATTCTCGCTTCTTGTTGGTTTAAACTTTCGTAGCACATTGCCGAAATATCGTAGAACTTATTTTGTGTTTCAGGCGAAGCAATGGTTCGCCAACGGGAAATGACAGGCAGTGACGTCACAAAACTCGTAAGGTTCCACGTCAAAGTTAGCTAACTGGTGCCTTGCGAGGATGGTTTAACTGTCGATCGCTTTGTTTTTCTAAAGCAACTCTAAATTAAGAAATTACAGATTTCCATGTTCAGAAAAATTTGTAAAATTTGTGGTAAGGGCCGACCGCTGTGACCGAGCGGTTCTAGGCGCTTCCGTCTGGAAACGCGCGACCGCTACGGTTGCAGGTTCGAATCCTGCCTCTGGCATGGATGTGTGTGATGTCCTTATGTTAGTTAGGTTTAAGTAGTTCTAAGTTCTAAGAGACTGATGAACTCAGATGTTAAGTTCAAAGTGCTCAGAGCCATTTGAACCATTTTTGTGGTAAGATCTTATGGGACCAAACTGGTTAGGTGATCGGTCCTTAAGCTTACAAACGACTGAATCTAACTTAAACTAACTTACACTATGGACAACACACAGACCCATGCTCGAGGGAGGACTCGAACCTCCGACGGGGGGTGGGAGCCGCGCGGACAGTGACAAGACGCCTGAGACCGCGCGGCTACCCGCGCGCCATGTTCAGAAACAAAGGCAGTGAACAAATAAACAAATGAAGACAACGTGTACGTCATATCGTGGACGATGCATGTCGAGTGGTAGATACCATCATAACCGCAGAGTCAGTGTGTCCATTAGAGGTGCCGCGAGACGGTAGGCGCTCAGTGACAGGAGGCGCCTGCCGCGGTTTCACTCGCGTGACGTCACCAGCGGCAGCTTCCCGGGACGCCCGGTGGAAACCAGCCTGGCGGGTGGCCGGCCGTTCCGATTTCTCCGCTCCTCATTCAGCGCTGCCGCGTGGGATTAGTGGGTGCAGCATCCGGTGCCCCCCGGCGAGAGACAAACCCGTATCCCGCGAGAACGACACCGTTCGCTCGACGGCAAACGTGTCGATAATGCTCCCAGCCGCCGTGTGTCCGTGTTGTACTGGCGAGGCTACTAGGGGTTCAGTCTCGTCTTGTGTTTGTGGCCGAGGCAACAGAGACTAAGCTTTTGTAACTTGTTTCAGTACGCACAGTCGTGACCGCATTTCAGTTGTTTATTTTTATTTTTAGGGGGGACCGGTTTCGATCTTCTAAGAGATCATCTTCAGATCTTACATTCTTTGATGACTGTAGGACCCGTTGGCGTGGAGTGGGTCCATCTGTGGAGGCGTAGACCCGCTCCATGCCAACGGTTCCTACAGCGATCAAGGACCGTAAGATCTGAAGATGATCCCTTAGAAGATCGAAACCATTTATCTAAAAATCAAAATAAAAAATGCGATCACGACTGTGTATACTGAATAAGTTCTCTCTGTATATAAAAGGCAATGTCCCCACTGACTGACTCACTCACTGACCATCATCGCGCAGCCCAAATCAGTAAGGACAGAACTTTCAAATACTGTAGGCGTCATTTAAGAAGGGATTTTCCGATATAGCATCCCTAAGGGGATGAAGTGAGAGATAAAGTTGTTTTTTGAAAAACATCGCTATTAAGGCAGTTTTGAAGTTAGACCTACAAAAATTGGTATTAGTTTCTCAGTCAGAAATAAAGAAATACTTATTTCAGAATTTTTGGAAATTTAATGTAGTGGCGTAGCAAGACAGCCAAGCCACTCGGAGGTAGCCGAAAGGCACGCGTTAAGCTCACGCAGATTGGCGTGAGGTCTGGAACAAGGTAAAGTAATTATCCTATAAAGAAAAGAACGTAGTTCTTGGAATACTTAACTTTAATCCACAATTGGAGAACGTCGCTCTTCTTTAGACATTATTACACTGAATATAAACTGGTAATGGCGCCTTGCTAGGTCGTAGCAAATGACGTAGCTGAAGGCTATGCTAACTATCGTCTCGGCAAATGAGAGCGTATTGGTCAGTGAACCATTCCTAGCAACGTCGGCTGTACAACTGGGGCGAGTGCAAGGACGTCTCGCTAGACCTGCCGTGTGGCGGCGCTCGGTCTGCGATCACTGACAGTGGAGACGCGGGTCCGGCGTATACTAATGGACCGCGGCCGATTTAAAGGCTATCACCTAGCAAGTGTGGTGTCTGGCGGTGACACCACATTTAATACCTGTAGGAGTGAAATAGTAGGTAAAAGTATTTTTTAAATAAACCTTCACGAAAGAACTACTAATGCATTTTCAAAGTTACATCTGTGAAAATTGGTATTTGACTTCTAGAGTACAAATAATAATAATAGGAATAACAAAAATTTCAGAATTTTTGGAAATTCAACCACTAAGGTGGCGAAATAGGGGATAAAAATTTTAAAGAAAATATCAAAACCAAATTTATGAAAATTGGTCTTTCACTTCTTGTGTGTGTGTGTGGTGTGTGTGTGTGTGTGTGTGTGTGTGATGAAAGCTTCTTTGGAAACCTCTACCAGAACCCAAGGCTAAAAGCCTAAACGTTCGACTCCAGTTACCACAATTGCTTTTTGGTCAGAAGTACATTCCGAAAAGACATGCTTCTATGGCGTTAATTAGCGTGAAAACTTTAAAAAGTGTTAAATTCCATTAAAGAAAAACAAAGAAGCCTCTGTAGACCATACAGTGTACGCGAGCGAAGCAGCGGGCGTTAAACTCGTAACATTATAAAGATCGCTGTTTTCCGTAGAACATCGTTCTAATAAATTTTATCGAGCTTTTCATTTAGAACTCTATGTCTGCCCAGGGAGTCTGTGTAGAGACACACCAATCCTTCCACCTCAGGAGTCACTCTACAATCTCTTTCCACATCTCTTCTTCCAAAAAATTTGGTTTATGATTCTCCTGTAACTTTCTCACAAAATGCCAGCATTAAATCCAATACTACCTTTCACCAGTCATCAAAACTGTTTAATTTCTCGTCTCTCCGGACCCTTCACACACAAAATCATCATCGTCATAAAATCAGAAAATCATCACAAAGTACCAATGTTTTTAGATCATCAAAAATCGGGTTCTTCATTTTGTTAAAACTCAAACTACACTATCCGCGTTTCAAATGAAAAACAAAGACTATTGCTTTAACTCATGTACTGATTTTAAAACTATATCTTTCCGAAAAAGTACTTGTACTAGTGACAGCCCAGTACCACCCTCGCGTGGGATGAAACACAATGAAGAAAAGTTTTTAAAAAATCAGGTTTTTGAAAACCGCTTGTTGGCCTCGATATTCATGAATTCCTTCTGCTTTGTTTTTTCAAGACGAAGTGACAGAGTTGTCGATATCCTTGCCTTGTATTCAGAAACAACAGAGTTTGGAACACTGCTTTCCAAGGTTTTATACTCTTTAGACAAATGTCAGTATGGTTCCGTTAAAAGGATGTGTGCCGATTATTTCTCCACCTTTATACGTTACCACTACGTTCAGTAATAAGCTAGACGACTACAGGACGTTGAATAACACTCGTTCCTTTTCCAAAACCACTACTGGGAAAGTCTGGGATAGTTTCCCGTTGAATCTAAAATCGTCTTCGGTGTTAGGTCGCGTCATGTTCCTCTTCAATTTCCTGTTACATAATCGATGTTTCAACTTCTTGCTGTAATTTTATTTTTATGTTCCTGGTTAGCTGTCAAAAACCAATCTCACCTCGCTTGTTCTGAAGAAGAGGATGTTATTGGGTGAATTTGTTCTTGCTGTTACTGGTGGGCCATCTTATTGGATAGGTAGGGAAACAGGTAGAGAAAGAGAGGGGGAATCCATGCAAAATATTCTGGCAGTGCCGCATATGAGGCTTTCTGGTAGTTGTTTGTGTTCCTCGTACACAGTGGCTGGGTATTTCCTTTTTTGATGGGTGCAAGCCACGAAATTGGAAGCCTGTAACCATCATATGTAATTAAATAACTTTAGTTCTTCGACTTCTCAACCGCTTCTCGGACGTTCGTTTTGTAAATGTTGTACTCTTTGGCTACCACTCGTACCTTGTTGAAAGCAATTTCCTGATCTCTGCTTTCCTGATCGGATTTTACACTTCGTTTTATTTGCGTACGGCTTTCGAGCACTTTAAGTTCTTATACTGCCTTTCTAGTTTAACACGTATACACTTTGTTACAGCCGCATTTAACTTCATAGACTTTTGCCATGTGGACGTTAGCAGGTGCATCTATTTTGGGCTGGAAAAACGTCTTTTATTCTGTTTTTGAATGACAAATGTCCACATATCACTTACTTTCGAGGAATTCTGCTCTTATGGTCAGTAGGTCCGGAAAGGAACTAACGTAAGCTCTCTTTGATTCTTATATAAGGTATCAGTAGATAACAGCGCGGAATAGTTCACAAGCTGGTAAATCAACTGAAACTATTTGCAGCTAATACAGTGGGCAGCTTCCGGGAATACTGATAACTCGTACCTGCACAGTGGATTCTGCTAGATCACCAGTAGTTTCTTTAGTAATTTGGCATTCTTTTAACTAGTAGAGCAGTCGTTTAAAAACGAGACAGTCGTCAAAAAGTATTATAGGCAAGGCGTATGTATGGTTATATCCCCAGCCGGTAAGGCACTCGTTCCGTTCAACGCAGAGATTGCCAAGCCGCTGTCGAAACCGCAGGCGTGTTATAGACGGCGTATATGTGTGGTAATATCCTCAGCCGTGAAGGCTTTTATCCCATTTAATGATGCGAGGACCAAGTCACTGGCGAAACCGCAGTCGTATACACGGTGGAAAAAACAGTCATACAACAGTACTAACATGTTGCTACAGAGGTCCAAAGTCCCCCTGTTTTCGTTAACAACAAAAATGTTAATGCTGTTCTACAAAGGATATAGGCTGCCGGGCGGATGTTGATTCCCAGTTAAATACCACAATTGCGTTAGTCACGTCTACAGAAACCGATGGGTGAGCCTTATCGTGCAAAAAGAATAATGTCTCCAACATCGTTCTGGGGCGTTTCGTGTTGACGGTATGATTCCCCCGACCTCAAGCAGCCAAACTACGTTATACCCTATATAATGTATCTCTTGGATCGGAAATGTTTTCTTATCACTCACCTTATTTCCTGTATCGGCAAACTTCCCTTATCACTAACCTCATTTGCTGCAGGAGCAAACAAACCCTGGGTGTGCACAAGTGATGTGTTAATCTGCTGTCCTCCTTCGCAACATTTCGTCGGTAGGAGAAACCTTGGAAGGACTTTATAACTTCATGGGTCGTAACAAATCGTTACTCCATGCAGATAAAGTGATTATTGTGATTTTCTGCAGCATGCTGTAATACTGAAATGTATTTTTTTGTTTTATATTTGTCCGATAATATTTACATTTTCTTCTTTTATGTTAGCACATGGAAGTAAGACGTTTGAGTTTGACTAGTATAGGTTCAAGAGAATAATGGTGCGATAATCACCTTAGTTGTACAAATCACGACACGCTTCAGGAATTTATTTTTATTTTCAAGTGTTTTGCTGTCTATTATCTCCATGCGTATTGTGGTACACATTAAAGCAGTCCCCACTTACATCAGCAATATTTTATGACTTTATCCCTTACGAACTCGCACTCAGTAAATGGATTACAAAGTTTAAGAAATACGCAATTATTTTTATACAGTTCAGAAGTTTACAGCGAGCACTTTGTCCGTTTAATCTGACTGCATTTCTTTGCTTCATAGACTTTGGACACACTGTAACTCCACGCGTTTTGAAGCTATCAAGCTTTCGACTGGTTCAGTTCCGAAGCTATACTTGCTACACAAGCTATGTTTTTTTTTATCACTATTGATATTTCACGTTTTCTCATTCGTATGCTGTATGGATTAGCGACGGTACTGCACTGTTACACTTCATCAATGAATGGAAGAACTTAGAAGAGTAAGATCCAAAATCGATTGTAACAAGTGTAAAATAATATGCGTACAACATTTAGAAAGAAGTTCATTAAAGAAATTGACATTTCGGCCATATAACCAGATTGAAAAGTTTTATATTTACGGCAGCTGAGGACAACGGTTGATGTGTAGGCAAAGAAATAAGTAAAGGAGTAAAAAATTGCCAGCTGAACTTACGGATGTGAAAAATGAACATAAATGAAAAAAGAAATTCCAAAACAGCTTGGTTGTTCAGCTTTCAGTGGGAGGAGCACGTTCGGAATTAGTACGAGAGACAGGAAAACGGCAAATAGATCAACTTACGGACGGGCGCAAAAAGCTAAATACGACAAAAATGTAGTGGTAGGCGGGGCATCAAGCTACGCGAATGGGTGGTAAACAGACCAACGGAGTTGCTTGGTCTACTGCAAGAGATAAGAAACGACCGAGAATACGATTTAACGTTTAAGAAACCTAGCGTGGATTGTTATGTCTCGATTGCACCGAAAAATGCTCAAAGCCCTTTATAGAATTTTTATAAGATTCTTGTCGGTGTGCTGTGGATTTTTATAAAAGTTGAAGTGCGATCCATTTTTTTAAAAAATAATTTTGTGGAGAACTTTTATTCAGCAGTGGATTGAAGATCCCTGTGCTGCTGATATTGGTGCTACTCATAATGATTATATTGATGATATGCACAGGACATATACTAACAGAGGATTTAAAACTCGCATCAACATCCAACGAAGTACTGGAACCAACGACTAGAGCTCAGGAGTCAGACACTGGCTCATGGGCAAACTCTATTGTTAGGGAAAGTTCGGTTTGATTCCCAATACGATAGTCATAGCTGTGATGTCTAACCACTAACCTTTTAAGATGAGGCAGTTGTTCAGTGAGTGTACCGTCTCCGATTTCTCTGCATAACGTAGGAGCGAATGCTGAGACTTTCCTATAACCTCCTCAGTCCTGAGCTTAGATTTTCTGACGAAAAAGTTTATATTCGTGATCATGGAATATCACTGGAATGTAAAGTGTAGGTCGTGGCCGAATACAGACCCAATGTTGTATCGAAAAAAATATGTAGCAGTACGGGTGATTCCATTATAACATCGCAGTTCAGGGATGGAGCTAGCTTTAATAGATAACATACCAATCTTGGCATAAAGTTTGCGGCCACATACATTACACATAACAGAGAATGAAGGGCCTGGCTGGGAGTGGCAAAGTTTGAATGTCTAGCAGTTTTCATTTTCCTGCCTCCGACGTTCGTCCTCAAAATGTAAGACAGCAGATGACGTAATCATGCGCCAGAGTCTTTGATTGCCTGCTATGGCGCAACAATTACACGGGTAAATGTGTACATTCTTTACGTTCTTCTTGAATTGGTCCTTACAGAACTTGAGAGGAGCACCACGGGACCTCGTATCTGTGCTCGCTTCAATATACAGATTTCTTAGAGGAAGTCCGTTGTTTCTCATCCAATGGTACGCCCAGTCCAGAGTAGGTTACGAATAGCGGTATCTTTTATACTACTCATCTTTGCCTTCTCGAAAGCAGTAGCGTTTGACACGAAATCATCATATTGTTGTGGTGAAACAAACAATCGCTTCTTCACAGAAAAGTGTGTATTACCATACTGCAGACTTTCTCGAAAACATACTAACAGTACGATAAATAGTTTCCTTCAGGCAGATGCTGCTGCGTAGTGGGAACAAGCAGAAACAGAAACAAGTCACACACAGAAAGCACTTGGTGTAAATTACACTCCTGGAAATTGAAATAAGAACACCGTGAATTCATTGTCCCAGGAAGGGGAAACTTTATTGACACATTCCTGGGGTCAGATACATCACATGATCACACTGACAGAACCACAGGCACATAGACACAGGCAACAGAGCATGCGCAATGTCGGCACTAGTACAGTGTATATCCACCTTTCGCAGCAATGCAGGCTGCTGTTCTCCCATGGAGACGATCGTAGAGATGCTGGATGTAGTCCTGTGGAACGGCTTGCCATGCCATTTCCACCTGGCGCCTCAGTTGGACCAGCGTTCGTGCTGGACGTGCAGACCGCGTGAGACGACGCTTCATCCAGTCCCAAACATGCTCAATGGGGGACAGATCCGGAGATCTTGCTGGCCAGGGTAGTTGACTTACACCTTCTAGAGCACGTTGGGTGGCACGGGATACATGCGGACGTGCATTGTCCTGTTGGAACAGCAGGTGCCCTTGCCGGTCTAGGAATGGTAGAACGATGGGTTCGATGACGGTTTGGGTGTACCGTGCACTATTCAGTGTCCTCTCGACGATCACCAGTGGTGTACGGCCAGTGTAGGAGATCGCTCCCCACACCATGATGCCGGGTGTTGGCCCTGTGTGCCTCGGTCGTATGCAGTCCTGATTGTGGCGCTCACCTGCACGGCGCCAAACACGCATACGACCATCATTGGCACCAAGGCAGAAGCGACTCTCATCGCTGAAGACGACACGTCTCCATTCGTCCCTCCATTCACGCCTGTCGCGACACCACTGGAGGCGGGCTGCACGATGTTGGGGCGTGAGCGGAATACGGCCTAACGGTGTGCGGGACCGTAGCCCAGCTTCATGGAGACGGTTGCGAATGGTCCTCGCCGATACCCCAGGAGCAACAGTGTCCCTAATTTGCTGGGAAGTGGCGGTGCGGTCCCCTACGGCACTGCGTAGGATCCTACGGTCTTGGCGTGCATCCGTGCGTCGCTGCGGTCCGGTCCCAGGTCGACGGGCACGTGCACTTTCCGCCGACCACTGGCGACAACATCGATGTACTGTGGAGACCTCACGCCCCACGTGTTGAGCAATTCGGCGGTACGTCCACCCGGCTTCCCGCATGCCCACTATACGCCCTCGCTCAAAGTCCGTCAACTGCACTTACGGTTCACGTCCACGCTGTCGCGGCATGCTACCAGTGTTAAAGACTGCGATGGAGCTCCGTATGCCACGGCAAACTGGCTGACACTGACGGTGGCGGTGCACAAATGCTGCGCAGCTAGCGCCATTCGACGGCCAACACCGCGGTTCCTGGTGTGTCCGCTGTGCCGTGCGTGTGATCATTGCTTGTACAGCCCTCTCGCAGTGTCCGGAGCAAGTATGGTGGGTCTGACACACCGGTGTCAATGTGTTCTTTTTTCCATTTCCAGGAGTGTATTTACATACAATCGGGCACAGCAAGTTTGGCACATCCCCTGAGTGAAGAAAAGAGTATAAGTTGGTTGCAGCGTTCAGTGAGGTAACAGAAGTCATGCGGCATCACCTCATATCGTGTCGGCCCTCCTCTTTCCCGGCATACTGCAGCAACTCGACGTGGCGTGGGCACAGTAAGTCGTTGGAAGTCCACTGCAGAAATATCGGCCCCTGCTGCTACTGTAGCCTACCACAGTTGCGGAAGTGTCGCCTGTGCAGGTTTTTATGCACTCTCGATTATGGCGCATAGAAGTTCGATGAGATTCATCCCGGGCGACAAGGGGGGGCAAATCATTCACTCGAACTGTGCAAAATGTTCTTCACACCAACTGCGAACAATTGCGGCTCGGTGACATGGCGCATTGTCATCCACAAAAAATCCCATCGTTGTCTGGGAACAGAATGTCCATGGATGGCTGCAAACTGAGTAACCGAACATGACCACTACCAGTCAATATAAACCCAACCATGAACATCAGGGAGACACCAGCAGCTTGCACAGAGCCTTGTTTACAGTTTGGACCCATGGCTTCGTGGGGCCTAAAATCGGAACTCGTCCAACCAGGTCACGGTTTTCCAGTCGTATAGGGTACAACCGATACGGTCGCAAGCCCAGCAGAGGTGCTGCAGGCGATGTCGTGCTGTAAGCAGACGCACTCCCTTGGGTCGCCTGCTGCCACAGCCCTTTAACGCAACGTTTCGCAGCACTGATGCGCTCATCGTAAGTCACACATTGATTTCTACGGTTATTTCACGCAGTGTTGCTTGTATGTTAGCATCGACAAGTCTACGTAAACGCCGCTACTCACGGTCGTTAAGTGAATGCCGTCGGCCACTGCACTGTCCGTGGTGACAGGTAATGCCTGAAATGTGGTATTCTCGGCACACTCTGGACACTGTGGATCTCGGAATACTGAATTCTCTAACGATTTCGGAAAATAAGTGTCCCATGCGCCTAGATCCAACTACCATTCCGCGTTCCAAGTTTGCTAACTCCCGTCGTGCGGCCGGAATCATGTTCGAAACATTTTCACATGAATCACCTCAGTACAAATGAGAGCTGCACCTATGCACTGTATATGCAATACTACCGCCAACTGCATAAGTGCATACCGGTAGCCAATGACTTCTGTCACCTCATTGTACATGTTACACTAGGACTGAGGACGTTAAATAACTCAGCGGTCAATTTTTAAGTAGGCTGTTTAGGTTTTTATGTTGGTAACGCCACGTACCGCTCTCTATGAAAATCGCTGACTGCACTGTGTGCATTCTGTGGCTGGTTGGACTCATTGTTGCAATATTCGCTAGTGTAGTGTTGGACAGTTGGATGTGAACAGCGCGTAGCGTTGCGCAGCTGGAGGTGAGCCGCCAGCAGTGGTGGATGTGGGGAGAGAGATGGCGAAGTTTTGAGAGCGGACGATCTGGACGTGTGTCCGTCAGAAAAAGGAAATTTGTATGACCGGGTGTCATGACTTTTGAACACTGTTAAGGTAAATACATTGTTTGTTCTCTATCAAGATCTTGTTGCTGTTGTGGTCTTCAGTCCTGAGACTGGTTTGATGGAGCTCTCCATGCTACTCTATCCTGTGCAACCTTCTTCGTCTCCCAGTACCTACTGCAGCCTACATCCTTTTGAATCTGCTTAGTGTATTGATCTCTTGGTCTCCCTCTACGATTTTTACCCACCACGCTGCCCTCCATTACTAAATTGGTGATCCTTTGATGCCTCAGAACATGTCCTACCAACCGATCCCATCTTCTAGTCAAGTTGTGCCAGAAACTTCTCTTCTCCCCAATCCTATTCAATACCTCCTCATTAGTTATGTATCATTTGGTAAATATGCTTATCAGTAGTTAGTGCTGTAATGTAATAAAATAATATTTATTTGGGACCCTTTTTCTTTGCTATCAGTGTAATGTAATAGAATGAATATAAGCGTGACTAATATAAAGAAGAAACACACATTAATGCAATGGCTCAGCATAAAAGAGAAATAACTAATGTAGGCATATTATTAACAGTGTAATATGTTGTTTAATTTAGCCCGACGTGTATAAGCACTCAGTAAACTAGCCCAGTTCTCAGGGTAGTTCCGTAATCGTCGATAATTAATTGTCCTTTTCTTATTTACCCAACACTACAGATATTATTCCAGGCTCGTGAAAAGTCGTGTGCTTATTGCACCAGAGAATATTTGCCAAGTCTGTTCGATATACACTAATGCAACACGTAAGTTAACGTCGTGGTTTCGTCTCGATTCCCCAATATAAGATGGCCTAGCCGTTCTAGGCGCTACAGTCTGGAACCGCGCGATCGCTACGGTCGCAGGTTCGAATCCTGCCTCGGGCATGGATGTGTGTGCTGTCCTTAGGTTAGTTAGGTTTAAGTAGTTCTAAGTTCTAGGGGACTGATGACCTCAGAAGTTAAGTCCCATAGTGCTCAGAGCCATCTGAACCATCTTGAGCCCAATTAAGATAACAAGAGTAACATCTACAAATGAAATCCTATGATGGAACTGGAATCCTGTGACCAGACCTTTTCTGCCTGGGATGTTATATAAAGAAAATCTGTAAGTAAAATTGTTAAATTATTATTAGTAGCTTCCTCCGGTGTCGTGGGATCTGAAATAAGGCTAATTGTCCTATCCGACGGCACGTCTCGTAGATGAGCTAAAAGAAAATTGTTAAAGATTTTTCTAAGATGGAGCCTAACAATGAAAATTCTTTGTTAAGGTCCACATCTACTTAAGACAGTCCAGGTATCAGACTACCAACTGACTGACCACATACACAAATTATTTTGACAAAATAACCATTATATTTTTCGGGTTTTAAGTACAACTTACATTATCAGCTGATACAGCAAGATGAGCTTTACACAAGAACGTCCTCTTAGGTCCGAATCCAAGCACATAAGATAAGTGAAAGACAAAGGAAAGATAGCTCATGCATATAAGCGCAAGGGTCCATAGAATAACATGTCCGTTGCAGGTCAATCTCTTCTTCTTTGGCGTTCTTGCCGATTATTTATAAAATTTATCATAATATTCAGTTTACATTTTTTTTAACCCAAGTCCACCCAGGAGAAACAGTACAGTGCCTTCAGTAGTTAGAATCTTTTATTTAGCTGGCAGTATTGGCGCTCGCTGTATTGTAGTTGTTCGAGTAACGAAGATTTTTGTGAGGTAAGTGATTAGTGAAAGGTACAGGTTATTGTTAGTCAGGGCCATTCTTGTGTAGGGATTACTGAAAGTCAGATTGCGTCGCGCTAAAAATTGTGTGTGTCAGTTTAGTGATTATCAGAATAAGTAAAGAGAGAACTGTCTGAATACGTTCAGTTTTGCTCAGCTGCTTGAAAATCAAATAACGCAAGAGGTTTATCAGCACAGTCATTCATAATTTTCCAAAGGGGACGTTTCAAGTTTATCAGCACAGTCATTCTTTACGCACAAAGGGGAAGTTTCAAGTTGCCTTCTCTATCCGTGAGCGACTTAGTCTTCAGTGACCTGGATGTCGACGGCACGCCGCACTGCGGCCTCACTTTGAAAGCCAGTGACCCGTCTGTACACTAACCTGCCATCTGGAAGCTGCGCCGCCGCTTTCTCGACTGGCGCTGTCAGTCGGAAGTGACAGTCGCTGTACAAACGCGCTTCCTTCGGGGTCAACAGTGTTAACAGCGGGTCAGGGAAGAGGCGCCTCGCAAACAGATCCCTCTGGGAACGTCAAACAAGGCCGGGGCGTGGCAGCCAGCCGCATTCCCGGCTGCCGCTCACTTTTCCCGGCTCTCGTTTGCACCGCGGCAGCAAAGAAAACAGCCCATTAGCGCTGCTCAGAACTCGCGCCGCCCACCGCCACCGGTTGCGTGCGTTCCCACCACTGACCTGGCCAGCCTGCGAGCCCACACAGCCGTAATTAGCGGACGCGTCTTTGGGGTTGCCAGCCGTTACGTCCGTTTCTCACTTTCCGTGCAGCGCCGAGTGAAAACCGTTTTCCCCTCAAATTAGAGGCAATTCGTTAGTCAGCGTTTTGTTCACATTACAGAACGACCTCAACACTAAAAGCAAAGATGGCTCTGAGCACTATGGGACTTAACTTCTGAGGTCATCAGTACCCTCGAACTTAGAACTACTTAAACCTAACTAACCTAAGGACACCCAACAGGATTCGAACCTGCGACCGTACCGACTAAAAGCAGATTTCCACGATATACAATAACACAAATAAAGTAATAGAACCCAGTACGTTGTCCTCGATGGTGAGTGTTCATCGGAGATAAGGGTATCATCTGGAGTGGCCCAGGGAAGTGTGGTAGGTCCGCTGTTGTTTTCTATCTACATAAATGATCTTTTGGATTGGGTGGATAGCAATGTGCGGCTGTTTGCTGATGGTGCTGTGGTGTACGGGAAGGTGTCGTCGTTGAGTGACTGTTGGAGGATAAAAGATGACTTGGACAGGATTTGTGATTGGTCTAAATAATGGCAGCTAACTCTAAATATAGATAAATGTAAATTAATGCAGATGAATAGGAAAAAGAATCCCGTAATGTTCGAATACTCCATTAGTGGTGTAGCGCTTCACACAGTCACGTCGATTAAATATTTGGGCGTAACATTGCAAAGCGATATGAAGTGGGACAAACATGTAATGGCAGTTGTGGGGAAGGCGGACAGTCGTCTTCGCTTCATTGGTAGAATTTTGGGAAGATGTGGTTCATCTGTAAAACACTAATACGACCTATTCTTGAGTACTGCTCGAGCGTTTGGGATCCCTATCAGGTCGGATTCAAGGAGGACATAGAAGCAATTCAGAGGCGGGCTGCTAGATTTGTTACTGGTAGGTTTGATGATCACGCGAGTGTTACAGAAATGCTTCAGGAACTCGGGTGGGAGTCTCTAGAGGAAAGGAGGCGTCCTTTTCGTGAATCGCTACTGAGGAAATTTAGAGAACCAGCATTTGAGGCTGACTGCAGTACAATTTTACTGCCGCCAACTTACATTTCGCGGAAAGACCACAAAGATAAGACAGATAAGGGCTCGTACAGAGGCATATAGCCAGCAGTCATTTTTCCCTCGTTATGTTTTGGGAGTGGAACAGGGAGGGAAGATGTTAGTTGTGGTACGAGGTACCCTCCGCCACGCACCGTATGGTGGATTGCGGAGTGTGTATGTAGATGTAGAAATAAAAATAGCAAGACAAAAAATTAATTAATGAGAGTTATGAAATTTCGGGAACACGTTAGTCTAGGTAACATATTTAAGTGAATCACACTGCAAGTTCTCAGGTTGATGAGAGCGCGAGATAAGTCATGGCAAATGTGAAATGCTGGTACAATAATGACAGGTGTAAACGCCAGAGTGTAGAATGCCAGCATGCAAACGTGCATGCATCGTGTTGTCCAGGTGTGGCATGTCAGTTTGTGGGATGGACTTTCATGCCTTTTGCAGTTGGTCGGTCAACACAGTGATTTTTAATGGTGGTTTTGGGTGACACCGGAGTTGTCGTCCGATGATGTCCCATATGTGCTTGAGCAGAGACAGGTCTGGCGATCGAGCGTTGTCGTGTTGGAAAACCTTCTGCAATGCTGTTCAAAAATGGTTCAGATGGCTCTGAGTACTATGGGACTCAACATCTAAGTTTATCAGTCCCCTAGAACTTAGAGTTACTTAAACCTAACTAACCTAAGAACATAACACACATCCATGCCCGAGGCAGGATTCGAACCTGCGACCGTAGCAGTCACGCGGTTCCGGACTGAATCGCCTAGAACCGCTCGGCCACCGCGGCCGCCTGGAATGCTGTTCATAAATGGCATCAGAACAGGTTGAATCACCAGATTGACGGTCAAACTTGCCGTCAGGATGCGTGGGATAAACGCGACAGTGCTCCTGCTGCCATACGAAACCTCATCCCAGACGATAACTCCAGGTGTAGGACAAATGTGTCTAGCACGCAGACAGGTTGGTTACAGCGCTCAGCTGGTCTCCTCCTAACCAACAAAAGGCCATTACCGTCACCAAGGCAGAATGCCTTTTCATCACAAGACACAACGGGCCTACACCCCGCCCTCCAATGAGCTCTCACTTGACGACGCCGAAGTCGCAAATAGCGCTGGTTTGTGGTCAGTGGAATGCACGCCAAGGGACGTCTGGCTCGGAGTCGTTCTTGAAGTAACAAAGGACATTGCTTTCTGAAGATAACAGCCACTGTATTAACACGGACGTTGTAACCATGAATAAAGTATCGGTGCCTCGACTTCCTAAATTAACGACACAATATTTTTCTCCCTGTACGCCAATAATGAATTGTGCCAGCGTAAGGGTTCTGACAGCGTGACATACCGAATTTAGATCGGTCCTGGAGGCGTGCTCGGTTAGCGCGAAATTGTTAAAGTGATCGCTTGCGACAAGCGCGAAATCCGGATTCGAATCCCCGTCCGACACAAATTTTCATGTCGCAAACAGCTGACGTCAATGCACAGTCATAGAATCTATTTCGTAATATACTGTCTACTCAGAAATATCCGGACATCCGCGTCTAATGCGAAATTGACCGCTAGATATGACGAGAGGCGGACACACCATATAAAAGGAGGCAGGGAGTATTGAGGTATCAGTACAGAGACAGTAAAAACAGATTGGATGTGTCAGGAGAGCTCAGTGGCGTAGGAATAATGGTTCCAAAAGACAGAAATGTTACACTGTGTCACTCTTGATGACAGTAGAATCAACACATGTTATGAACTGCACGTGTAACACGGTATATACACTCCTGGAAATTGAAATAAGAACACCGTGAATTCATTGTCCCAGGAAGGGGAAACTTTATTGACACATTCCTGGGGTCAGATACATCACATGATCACACTGACAGAACCACAGGCACATAGACACAGGCAACAGAGCATGCACAATGTCGGCACTAGTACAGTGTATATCCACCTTTCGCAGCAATGCAGGCTGCTATTCTCCCATGGAGACGATCGTAGAGATGCTGGATATAGTCCTGTGGAACGGCTTGCCATGCCATTTCCACCTGGCGCCTCAGTTGGACCAGCGTTCGTGCTGGACGTGCAGACCGCGTGAGACGACGCTTCATCCAGTCCCAAACATGCTCAATGGGGTTACAGATCCGGAGATCTTGCTGGCCAGGGTAGTTGACTTACACCTTCTAGAGCACGTTGGGTGGCACGGGATACATGCGGACGTGCATTGTCCTGTTGGAACAGCAAGTTCCCTTGCCGGTCTAGGAATGGTAGAACGATGGGTTCGATGACGGTTTGGATGTACCGTGCACTATTCAGTGTCCCCTCGACGATCACCAGTGGTGTACGGCCAGTGTAGGAGATCGCTCCCCACACCATGATGCCGGGTGTTGGCCCTGTGTGCCTCGGTCGTATGCAGTCCTGATTGTGGCGCTCACCTGCACGGCGCCAAACACGCATACGACCATCATTGGCACCAAGGCAGAAGCGACTCTCATCGCTGAAGACGACACGTCTCCATTCGTCCCTCCATTCACGCCTGTCGCGACACCACTGGAGGCCGGCTGCACGATGTTGGGGCGTGAGCGGAAGACGGCCTAACGGTGTGCGGGACCGTAGCCCAGCTTCATGGAGACGGTTGCGAATGGTCCTCGCCGATACCCCTAATTTGCTGGGAAGTGGCGGTGCGGTCCCCTACGGCACTGCGTAGGATCCTACGGTCTTGGCGTGCATCCGTGCGTCGCTGCGGTCCGGTCCCAGGTCGACGGGCACGTGCACCTTCCGCCGACCACTGGCGACAACATCGATGTACTGTGGAGACCTCACGCCCCACGTGTTGAGCAATTCGGTGGTACGTCCACCCGGCCTCCCGCATGCCCACTATACGCCCTCGCTCAAAGTCCGTCAACTGCACATACGGTTCACGTCCACGCTGTCGCGGCACGCTACCAGTGTTAAAGACTGCGATGGAGCTCCGTATGCCACGGCAAACTGGCTGACACTGACGGCGGCGGTGCACAAATGCTGCGCAGCTAGCGCCATTCGACGGCCAACACCGCGGTTCCTGGTGTGTCCGCTGTGCCGTGCGTGTGATCATTGCTTGTACAGCCCTCTCGCAGTGTCCGGAGCAAGTATGGTGGGTCTGACACACCGGTGTCAATGTGTTCTTTTTTCCATTTCCAGGAGGGTAGATTTGTATTCTTTACATGCAAGTTACAGTCAGTCACTTTCGCAACGTTTTCATCCACAAATAGTACATGAAATATGCCAAGTGGAACCGTATTTTTTCAGCTACATTTAACTAACGATGCTTTGTAACTGCCATGAATATATCAGTTAACAGGCAGCGTCAAAGCAACAGGTATACAACCTTCAAAGGAACCATGTCGAGAAAAGTGCTCAAACCTGACTCCAATTTCATTGTTGTATGCGAAGGAAGGATATGCGATAAAAATAGTTATTTTTGTGCATCTTACGTGTATGATAAAAAGCTTAATCGGAAACTGTTTTTTTCACTTTGTTTGTCTGGATTCTGTACTTTTAACGCCTGTAAGAAATCTTAATTTGTGATCCGAAGGAGCAGCGCGCTAGTTTGCGAGACGAACGTACGGCAAATCCATAAAGAATCCATTGCGCGCGTTACTGATGGCTGGAGTAGACAGATGAATCGCAAGACACAAACCAGTAAAAATAACAAAACCCACAAATCAAAATTTAGACGATGCACAAACAGATGGGGCACGTGTCATTGCTACCTTAGAGTAATCGACGCTAATGCTGCTGGAATAACGTCCCGGATAAACGAACTAGCATCATTTCGAAGGCCAGTGAATGCTCGTCACTGAAATGAAGTGTGCTGTGTATTTGTGCCTCTGTAGGGAAAAGGGGAAGATGCATATGATGACAAGGTTAATGAGATGAAATATAAGAAGTTGTAGGACCAAGTCGTTAAGGTTTATAAAACATGACGCGCTGGTTATGGCACGAATGTGCCGATGTATGTTTGGGCAATGGAGAAGATTTTGTGGTTGATGCAACCAAGAGAAACCCAATTCCCATACCGTAGTCTACAAACACAGCTGCTGTTAAGTATCAAAAACCAATTTGGAGGGGTGGGGGAGGGGGGGGCAGGGGAAGGTGTTACTGATGTATGTTTTGGAATTGTTAAAAACGTACCCTGTTGAACTGAGCGAGGTGGTCTAATAGCAGCATTTAAATCGCGTTCCAGTGATGCAGGTGTAGATTTTCCATAGTTCCCCCAAAAATGATACTTTTGGCCTGGCCGACATCCTTCGCCATTTTTCCTTTCCGTACTTTCACTGTGTCACTAATGACCACGTCGTTGATGGGACCCCAAATACAAATCTCACACACTTCTTTCTCGAAACGCTTAGTCGTCTGCTCTTGTTAACCAGCAGAATGGCATGAAAACACATGTTGCCGGTCAAGATTAGTATTTGTTACTGCAAAAGGGGCCCAAAAAACGAAGAAAGGCAAGTTCTTTCTCACAAGATAGTTATCAGCTGTTTTTCCAGCAAATTCCAAGGTTTTCCCTCCATCTGTTTCCTGTAAGAAAGGAAATGGCCTGTGTTCAGTGAGGCGTACACGTTGTAATAGCAGACGCCGCTTCGGCTTTGGACAAACTCCTTATTGTTCTCGTCGCCGCCGCCATGCTCCGCTTAGTGCTCCAAGACAATGGTGAGTTAATTATAGCCACAACAAGTACCCGATCAGCATTCGCCCCGGGGACAGGCGATTTCCGCCTATACACACAGGCCGTTCCGTGAGAGCGAACAGCCACTAGGTACGATCCATATTTCATCCAAACAAACCTTGTCATAACTCCCGACTCATAAACGGAACCTTGGAAGAAGTAGCATTCTTCTACAACGGTATCTTAGGAGGGAAATGCATAACAGAAAGCTTACCATGTTAAATCAACAAGTGTTTTATCAGTTATTGTTGTTTTTCCTCGTCGCATTTATTTACATAGAACCTACAGTGGCCATTCTGTAAATATGGTACACACCATACGTTTCTACGTGTTTCTGTTTACGTATTAAAAAGTTTTTCTTTACAAATTTTGCGTACAATTTACTTAATTTATTTACGATGTTTCTTCCTGCTTTTTATACGTTCTAAAGTCCCAGTGCTTTTCCCCTCGTTGTTAGTTGTTAGCAGAGGTTGACTCAAAAAAAAAAAAAAAACCTTTACTACACATTCACCTTTCACAATTTTTCAGCTTTTATGAACTCACTCTCCTGTTACTGTATTTGCGTTTTTTGAACTTCACTTTTGGTCATATGTCCGTATTTCCTGTAATATACAGGCAAAAAGAAGGAATAAACACGTAAGTTAATTATACGCCAAATTTTCAGAGAAAAACTATTTTTAATCTGTAAACAGAAAATGTAGAAGGATACTACAATGCCTGATGTGATGGTCGAATGTCCAAGTAGCTTCTTACACGTACACACTGTTGGTTCGTATGTAAATGATTTGGAGTTTCAATTCTATGTGACACGCAGAACAGAAATCTGAGTACATTAGAGCTGTTCTTGTTTAGTGTTGTTACCAGGACTGGTACGGTGTAGGAAGGGTGTGAACAGTGTCAGATGTTGAATGCTCGCTGTGAAGGATGCGGAGATGCCAAGTACCCTGTGAGACAGCGCCATCAGCACTTTACAGAGAGTGTGAAACGGGCCTCATTGTGGGTCTCAATTTGGCCGGCTTATCTACTCGTGCAATACGCAGATTTGTGAGGCCGTCGCCGGCCTGTGTGGCCGAGCGGTTCTAGGCGCTTCAGTCAGGAACTGCGCGGCCGCTACGGTCGCAGGTCCGAATCCTGCCTCGGGCATGGGTGTGTGTGATGTCCTTAGGTTTAAGTAGTTCTAAGTTCTAGGGGACTGATGACCTCAGATGTCCCATAGTGCTCAGAGGCATTTGAACCATTTTCTGTGAGGCCTTCGGATGTGACGGTGGCCCGACGATGGGCTGCATGGGGATCGTGACGGCAAGCGTATTCGTCGTTAAGATTGAGGGCGACCAACTGTGACCAGCGCAAGAAAGGATTCCCGTATTGCGCACTAGGCACCTCTTAACCCTTTCACTTCCCCGCCTGCCATCCGGGAACAAGTAGTGGACCACCTGCAACATTCTGTGTTATCCCATACCACTGGTCGGAGAGGAGCAGCGGCAGCTGGGGTAGAGCAATTACCGTCCCTTACGTGGGCTGTCGTTACAACCCAACACCATAGCGTTTGGAGTGATGTCACGACCAGCAAGTATGGACTGCTGATAAGTGGCGTACGCCGTATTAAGTGATGGATCGGTGTACTACACAATGCCAAACGACGGTCGTCGGCGAGAATCGCGGCGACCTAGAGAAAGTTCCGATTTTTCCAGTGTTTGGGAGAGGCACAGCGGTGTTAGTCCACGTGGTATGGCTTCGGCACCACGTTCTTCTGTTGCAGGGAATTTGCATATCTGGTGAGAGGTTTTGGAATTCCAGATAACACTCCAATTCCCTGCTTGTGGAACTTGTTTCAAGTTGTTGTTGTGCTGGCAGACTTCACAAGTGAGACATTGTTTCCTGAAGAAACCTTTTCTGGTGTATTTCCATTATTTTTCGCCCCAGTCCTCACCACTATTTCAATAACTGAATAAGATTTTGATGTTTAGCACAACGCGTTTAGACAATTTATTCTCATTTTCAAGTGCCATTGTTTACATGAATATGTTTGGTGATGTCTGCCTATGTGATTTTCCGCCTCTCTTGCGGCTTTTTGCGGTTAAAAGATATTGCTTCTCCTCCATTACATAGAATATTACACACACGCAAATCATCACTTACACTGTTAGCTTACAAAACTTGCTGCGAATATATTACGACACTATGGTTCACTTTGTGACTCAGTGCTTGTTGTTTTTCCGGTTCTCCTGTGTAAAACTTACGCCACCTCCTGAGACACTTCGGCTTCTATGGTTATGGAAGCAAGCACCAACAGGTTGCCCACTTTCGAATTGAGTCAGGTCAGACATAACGCAACTCACAGCTACATAGAATACTACACGGAGGTGACAAAAGTCATGGGATACCGCCTTGTATCGTGTCGGACCTCATTTTCCGCGTCTTAGTAAAGCAACGCGACGTAACAGGGAGTCGACAAGTCGTTGGAGGTCCCCCGCAGAAAAAAATGAGCCATCCTGCTTCAGTAGTCGTCGATAATTGAGAAAGTGTTGCCGGTGCGAGATTTTGTGCGTGAACTGACCTCTCAGTTATGTCCCATAAATGTTTCGTGGGATTCATGTCTGGTCACTGTGGTGGCCAAATTATTGGCTCAAATGTCCAGTAGTCCATTGTCCAGAATATTCTACAAACCAATCGCGAACAGTTGTGGCCTGATGACATGGGACATTGTCAACCATAAAAATGCTGTTGTTGAATGGCTGCAGCTTAATCATTTCCACTCAGTGACCTGTTCATTTCGGCCAGAAGACCAAATGCATTCCGTGTAAACACAGCTCACACTATCACGGAACCAGCACCAGCTTGCACAGCGCCTTGTTGACAACTTAGCGTCATGGCTTCGTGACGTTTGCCGCACACTCGAACTCTGCCATCAGCTCGCACCAACCGAAATTCTGACTCATCTGACCAGTCCACGGATTTCGAGTCGTCTAGGCTCCAACCGATATTGTTACGAGGCCATGAGAGGCGCTGCAGGCGATGTCGTGCTGTTACCAAAAACACTCGCGTCAGTCGTCCATTAACGCCAGATTTCGCCGCACTGTCGTAACGGATACATTCGTGTACACCGCACATTGATCGCTGAGGTTATTTCACGCATTGTTGCTTGTCCTCGGCCTGAGTGGCCGAGCGGTTCTAGGCGCTACAGTCTGGAACCGCGCGACTGCTACGGTCGCAGGTTCGAATCCTGTCTCGGGCATGGATGTGTGGGATGTCCTTAGGTTTTTTTGAAGTGTTGCTTGTCTCTTAGCACTGACAGCTCCACGCAAACGAGGCTGCTCTCGGTCGTTAAGTGAATGCTGTACGCCACTGCGTTGTCCGTGTTGAGAGGTAGTTCCTGCAATTTTGTAAACCCGGCACTATCTTTACGCTATGACTCTCGGAATATTGAATTCCCTAACGATTTCCGAAACTGATTGACCCTCCGCGTTCAAAGTGTGTTAATTACCGTCGAGCTGCCACAGTCAGTGAGGAAAGCTTTTCACATGAATCACCTGAGTACACAGATTTTTGTACAACATGGTTGTGGAGATGAAGCAGCAATTAGTATGATTAATCAATAATTCGAAAACAGTCTTAATCGCATTATTATTTTTATACCGCCAACCGGTTTCAACCCGGCTTAGGGTTCATCTTCAGGGCGTTTTCACCATTGGTCGACTACTGGTGGTGCCACTCTTGTCTGCAAAACGGCAGGTAACTGAAACAGATAGTTACCTGCCGTTTTGTAGACAGGAGTGACACCACCAGTAGTCGACCAATGGTGAAAACGCCCAGACGATGACCCCTACGTCGGGTTGAAACCGGTTGGCGGTATAATAATAATAATAATAATAATAATTGCGATTAAGACTGTTTTTGAATTATTGACACATGAGTACAAATGACTGCTCCGCCAATGGGTTGCCCTTTTATATCTTGTCTGCACCATACTACAACCATCTGCACATATCGCACGCCCATATCGCACGCCTTTTATCACCCCAGTGTACTCTGACCGCTGCCGACACTTGCAAAGTATTTTGACGACATTGGACGGGTGCCGTTCGCGCTCAAACACAACAGTACAACGCAGGCTTGACTAGCATCTGCAAATATGTTCAAGTATGTATTTCGGAGTAGGTATTAAAATCGATGGAGAAGAAATAAAAGCTTTGAGGTTCGCCGATGACATTGTAATTCTGTCAGAGACAGCAAAGGACTTGGAAGAGCAGTTTTACGGAATGGACAGTGTCTTGAAAGGAGGATATAAGATGAACATCAACAAAAGCAAAACGAGGATAATGGAATGTAGTCGAATTAAGTCGGGTGATGCTGAGGGAATTAGATTAGGAAATGAGACGCTTAAAAGGAGTTTTGCTATCTGGGGAGCAAAATAACTGATGATGGTCGAAGTAGAGACGGTATAAAATGTAGACTGGCAATGGCAAGGAAAGCGTTTCTGAAGAAGAGAAATTTGTTAACATCGAGTATAGATTTAAGTGTCAGGAAGTCGTTTCTGAAAGTATTTGTATGGAGTGTAGCCATGTATGGAAGTGAAACGTGGGCGATAAATAGTTTGGACAAGAAGAGAATAGAAGCTTTCGAAATGTGGTGCTACAGAAGAATGCTGAATATTAGATGGGTAGATCACATAACTAATGAGGAGGTATTGATTAGAATTGGGGAAGAGTTTTTGGCACAAGTTGACTGGAAGAAGTGACCGGTTGGTAGAGCATATTCTGAGGCATCAAGGGATCACCAATTTAGTATTGGACGGCAGCGTGGGGGGTAAAAATCGTAGAGGGAGACCAAGAGATGAATATAAGCAGATTCAGAAGGATATAGGTTGCAGTAGTTACTCGGAGATGAAGAAGCTTGCACAGGAGAGAGTAGCATGCAGAACTGCATCAAACCAGTCTCAGGACTGAAGACAACAACAACAACAACAACAACATGTATTTATCGCGGTGATTTCATATTTTTGTCCAATCCCTGTATGTGCTGGATGTGACTCCCACGGCACTACTCCGCCTGGAGCCGCTGCAGTAGAGTTCTCTGCGCTGCCGGCGCACTAATCCCTCACGGACCTACTTGCATCCTTCTCGACCCCGCAGCTGCGTTCTATTGCCGCAGTAACGACGGCAGAGCGAGCGGCCTTAATGCGCGCCAGCCTTTTAACGAGAGCTGCGGCGTCCCCATTGTCTGGTTGCTGCAGCTCGCGCGCCGCATACGGAATGGCCGAGCGGCGGTAATCACTGCTTCGGCCGGCCCTGGACGGCCGGCGCGTCGGACCTGCTCCGCGAGGCCTCCCTCAGAAATTAGACGCCCGCTCCGTCTTTTGTAGCGCGACGTACGCGTAATAAGAGCCGGCGGTGTCACAACTCAGCCGGCGGCCGAATTAAAACACAAAGGGCGCGCGGCGGTGGCGCGCCAGTAATTTGGGCACTGCAGCGCGCAATTTATCGCGGCACCGCAGTGCGGCCGCGGTCCCGCGGAGGTCGCCCGCCTCCGCCTCCGCACCTCGCTTGTTTTTCGCGCCTGATGAAATGTTGGCCGCTTCCGCGCGCGCGTCCAGCCGCCGCCCGAATTATTTATCGCGGCGCGCAGCGCTGAGCCGCCTCTGTGGCCGGTGCCCTTGAATCGTGCATGGCACTTTCCGCGGAAGCTGCTGGTGCGATACGCGAATAGTGAAAGTACTTTCCATTCCCGGAATGTGGCAAACAAGTAGAGATGGATTCACGGAATAGAGTTCAGCAGCATCGTACTGTGGTAAATAACATTTGTGTGTGTGTGTGTGTGTGTGTGTGTGTGTGTGTGTGTGTGTCACATAAAAGGAAGCAACTGTAGAGTCTCAAATTCTTCCAGGAAACGTCATATCATCATTTTTACTTTATTGATACTACTTGCGGGGGTCCAGAAATAACTAACCTAGCTGCATTATCGATTAGCATGGCTCAGTGAGAGGGCACCAGTACACACCGGAACCTGGAGGAAGCTATGGTCCTAGCTGACGCCAGTAAACGACAATCAACGGTGCTGTGCGTATGTGTGTCTACATACGCACGGCTGTTGCCATCTCCAGATGTTACCGAAACTTGTCTGGATCTCAGTCATTACCCGCTATGCACTTAACCTTCATGCGCTCGCGCTAGATATAGTCACGCGAGGCCGACCGCCCGACAGTTTTGATCATCTCTTGAGGTTTTCCGTTTTTAAAGATCATATTTCCATAAAATACCAACATAGGATATCTCACACAATATTTCAAACACATTTGTAATCAAAATTATTTATTTAACAATAAAATATACAAAAAGGAAGCCAAATACCCAAATGAAATATAAGAACATTTTTTTTAATTGCAATGTTTTGGGAGTATATAATGTAATACTTAAGACTAGAATTATTCACTGCCTTAACTCGTCACAAGAAAAGCTAATTTTGCTTCGAAAAAAGAATTTTTGATTGAAAACGTCACAAACATTTCTGTCAGATGAAAAATGCTGATCAGTCTGTATGCATTTCATTTTCGTTTTGACGCTGACAACAATTATTGCACGTAACTCTCGTGGTTAAATGCCGTAGACAGATGTTTCTTCCACATTCACCGCATTTTCGCTTTGTTTTTATATTCTTTTTTGAGCCACACAAATATCGCTTTCTTTTTATATTCTTTTTTGAGCCACACAAATAACATATTCCTCTCCTTGTACGGGTTGATACAGCTGGATAAACTACGTCACTCTCTCTGTAATTTTCCAAAAATACTAACTAATCTTTGGGGAAATGCTTCAATTTAGCTCTTTCTTTCAGGTTTTCGCTCATCAATTCCAAAGATAACGCATGTAAGAATTGTCTTCTCGTTTTTTCTCACATATTACCTGTGTTGAAATGAAAAATGCGTAACGAATTTATTCCTGCCAAGCCAAGTAAGCGGAAAAATATACATGCAGACCACCTTTGTGTTCTTCTTGATGTTCAAATTCTGGAGCACATGCACATTCGCTAGAGAATTGGAAGAGTCTATAAAATTGAGGAATTATAGGGGAATTACAAAAAGAAATACATACATTCCGAAGTAGACGAGTAGAACAAAGTCTCGTAAGCGCTCGCAAGGCGGTAAACTGACCGCCGAGCATGTTCGGACCTATTTGAACTTGTTCTGAGAGGCAGAGAGGTGCGACTTGGACGAACTTTGAGCAGCATCTGTCGGAAAAAGGTGCAACTAGAGAATACATCTTCCTCCCGCCGTCTCGTTACCTTTGTGGAGTAAGTATGGCGCGAAATTGCAAAAAGGCGGTCACTTTACAGCCCGCGCGAGCGCGTGAAGGTTAACATCCGACTACTCCTCATTAGGGACTAAAATTTCAGAAGTATTATTCTGCTAGACGACATCGAGGTCCTGCCTCGTATATTGCGTGAGGACTCTGATTGTGAACTGGCTTTATTCCTCCTTGTTAATGACTCGGCTAGCCTGCATGCCGTGAATGGACTGCGCTCTTAGAGAGTTCCTTGTAAACAGTACGTGTACACAGTCACACGGGTGTTACGATTAATCAAGGAAAACCCTCAGTTGGGAAACGGGGCCAAAATTAGTTGGTTACTGTCAGGTTGCAATTTACAATTTCTTTATTGATTACTTCAACCATTAAAAGTCATTTCTTTATCACTTGACCAGGAACAGATCCAAAACGCTAGTAGGCATGAGTGCCTTTTCAAAACAATTTACTTTACAGTTAACGGCCAAGCCATTTTACTTAAAACGGAGTTTGATAAAACATTTGATAACAAATCAAAATTTTCCAAGTAATGAAATTAAAATCTTTACTTTACCGTTAATAGCCAAGCCATTTTACTTAAAACAGACTTTAATAACAAAATTAAAACTTTCGAAGTAATGAAACAAAAAAAACACCAATTTGCATACAATTTCGCTACCGAACATGTAGGGAGCCAACTTCTTTTAAACACTGGCACAACAATATATTAAATTACGAGGGCTCGCTAACAGGGAGGCAGAACTAGCATTTTCAAGTAGATTAAAACAATCAAAGTAAAGATACAGTTATTCACCTTTTACAATAACCAATAATTTTAAAGCCACGTAATTTTAAAAACCCACCTATGAAAGGCAAACTTAACCTTTTGAAACTGTCCCCAAAAAACAATCACAGTAAAATATAACCATTTAACATTTTGCAATAACTAAAAACTTTAATACCATGTCCTGCGACCAAAATGTCGTGGGATAGAAATAATTAACTGACCGGGTGTAAGGATGCACAGGCTAGAAGCGGACTAGCAGACCCACAACGCCTCACATTCACCAATCACATCGACCTCACGCGAGGCCAGGGGAGGAGGAGGAATCAAATCAGGAACCATAATCCCTGCCCAAAAATACACTTCCTCCTGGGCAGTACTAATAAGAAGCGGAAAAGAACACTGTCTATAAATACATCGGCGACAGGGACAGGAAACCCGAACGCAGGAGTCCACAACGCAGAAAAGACGCTGGTTGCACAAACCAAAATTCTTCAATGAACGTCTAAACCTTTAACCAACTTCACTTGCAGTTTATCATAGAAACAGCAGGCGAACTCCGATGCAAAGGTTCCTCACACCCGACCGTGTATACGTCGCCAGCGTACCCAACTGGGCACAGTCACGCAGCCACGAGCTCTGTCACCGGAGCCCTCGTCTTCTCTGCACCCACGGCAGCGAAATACCACTCCTCAGGTTAGGCGAGCTACTAGTCCCTCATTCCTGCCTCCAGACGGAAAATTTAAAGACATCCGTTGCCGCTCCCACCAAGTAGACACTCGGAACCACAGCCGTGGCCCCCGGGTGCTCACAGCAAGAGCTTACAGCCTCGTCCCATCAACTCGTCCCGCCAGGATAGACCACGCGGCTTCTTGGAACAACAGCCAACTCTCCACCGCCACGCCACGCCGCGGTCTCCTCGTACGACATTCTCCAATTCCCGATTTTAAAAACCGACCGACCGACTCGTCACCGCTAGGCAACCAACCGGCCATCCCCCCAAAGATCTTATTCCCTTACACAAGGCTAACAGAAAGCAACGACTCGAAGATCGATATGACCAGACACGCCGCCAGAGGGGAAGCTCAACAGAATCGTACGCAGCATAACGATAAACATGAAAGAATCAATTAACGATGGACTGGAAGGACCCAGAACAATCTTTACAGCGCGATATACACTCCTGGAAATGGAAAAAAGAACACATTGACAGCGGTGTGTCAGACCCACCATACTTGCTCCGGACACTGCGAGAGGGCTGTACAAGCAATGATCACACGCACGGCACAGCGGACACACCAGGAACCGCGGTGTTGGCCGTCGAATGGCGCTAGCTGCGCAGCATTTGTGCACCGCCGCCGTCAGTGTCAGCCAGTTTGCCGTGGCATACGGAGCTCCATCGCAGTCTTTAACACTGGATGGACGCCAAGACCGTAGGATCCTACGCAGTGCCGTAGGGGACCGCACCGCCACTTCCCAGCAAATTAGGGACACTGTTGCTCCTGGGGTATCGGCGAGGACCATTCGCAACCGTCTCCATGAAGCTGGGCTACGGTCCCGCACACCGTTAGGCCGTCTTCTGCTCACGCCCCAACATCGTGCAGCCCGCCTCCAGTGGTGTCGCGACAGGCGTGAATGGAGGGACGAATGGAGACGTGTCGTCTTCAGCGATGAGAGTCGCTTCTGCCTTGGTGCCAATGATGGTCGTATGCGTGTTTGGCGCCGTGCAGGTGAGCGCCACAATCAGGACTGCATACGACCGAGGCACACAGGGCCAACACCCGGCATCATGGTGTGGGGAGCGATCTCCTACACTGGCCGTACACCACTGGTGATCGTCGAGGGGTCACTGAATAGTGCACGGTACATCCAAACCGTCATCGAACCCATCGTTCTACCATTCCTAGACCGGCAAGGGGACCTGCTGTTCCAACAGGACAATGCACGTCCGCATGTATCCCGTGCCACCCAACGTGCTCTAGAAGGTGTAAGTCAACTACCCTGGCCAGCAAGATCTCCGGATCTGTCCCCCATTGAGCATGTTTGGGACTGGATGAAGCGTCGTCTCACGCGGTCTGCACGTCCAGCACGAACGCTGGTCCAACTGAGGCGCCAGGTGGAAATGGCATGGCAAGCCGTTCCACAGGACTACATCCAGCATCTCTACGATCGTCTCCATGGGAGAATAGCAGCCTGCATTGCTGCGAAAGGTGGATATACACTGTACTAGTGCCGACATTGTGCATGCTCTGTTGCCTGTGTCTATGTGCCTGTGGTTCTGTCAGTGTGATCATGTGATGTATCTGACCGCAGGAATGTGTCAATAAAGTTTCCCCTTCCTGGGACAATGAATTCACGGTGTTCTTATTTCAATTTCCAGGAGTGTATGTTGAGAGGCGACACACGGCTCAATGTCACCACCGCATATGTTCGGCGAAACCGCTCAATAAACACTCACTAGCAGTGCAAGGTATATAAAGCTCTCTTTTTCTTTTTAAACTGAGGGGGGTGGGAGGGGGGTGAGGAACGGAAAACGGTGAAGTCTTTGTCGTACTGCGGAAACGGAGCGATTTATCTGACATTCAAAAGCGCACGATCATTGGCTTTCGGTCCGAGGGTGGAGGCATTTTCGAAACCGCTTAGTTTGTGAACTGTTTAGACGCTACCGTAGTTAAAGTGTGCCGTGGATGGCGAAATGCCGCTACCCAAAACTGGCGCCGACACAACAGTGGTGCACCACAGGCCGTAGATGACAGGGGTGGGAGACGGCTGGGGAGAGTTTACTGACAAACAGACGTAAAACTGTTGACGTTCTGACTGCTCAGAAGAACCAATGGGCTATCAAGTGTCTCCTCAGCGAGCGTCACTGGGTGTGGGCTTCTGCAACAGCTACCTGGTTGGTGCGCCCGTGCTGACTCCCGTTCACCGGCGACGGTGGGTGGAATTTGTACGCTAACGGAATTGGAGTCCAGTGAGTGGCGACAGAGGGCGTTTTACGATGAATCACGTTTCGTGCTCCATGGAAGAGATGGCCATTGGCGCGTACGGCCGGAGGGCGTTCCCTGGCTGATCTCGTCATTCTGGAAGGAACGATGGAGTAACACAAGTGTGCATCTATCCTTAGCGACCATGTCGACACCTATACGCAATTCCATTTTACTGCGAATGATGACATCTACCAGCAGGACAATGCATCGTGTCACGCGGCTCTAAGCGTACGTGCGTAATTCGAAGAGCACCAGGATTTCATGGTGCTCCCCTGGCCCCTTTCGAATGCACCACAAGCTGGTAACAAGCAGTTCCATACATACTGCCACTAAATGGTCTCAACTATATAAACTGCTTAGTCTTACGTAATTATGTCCCTCTCTTTCAATTTAATCGAATATATAACATGCAATACCTCCAAATCCGCCCTTCTGGGTTAGTACTTTCTTCTGCCGACCGCTTCAGTTGTCTTACACTTAACGGCGCTCGGAAACCTTATAGTCTTCAAAGGCAATTTTTTTCGTACTGCCCCAGAAAAGTGATGGCAAGACACTGGTATTCGGGTCCTGTAAGTGCGCAGTAAATTGAAGGGAGTGGGTTAGCGGGTCCGCTTGTCACCATCACGACACAGAACAAGCGGATGCCGAAAGCTGCAAGCCGTAACACCTCGCGACGTTCACCTTCAGACTGCGAGCGCGGAGTTTGCCATCGGCGTTCTGCGAGCCGGACGTGAGGTGGCGAAGGCGTCGGCTGGAGTCATAGGGCGAGGCCAGCCGTCTGGCGGGGTGTGGGTTGCGTCACGACGCGTCACCGCCCACACGCTGGCGCGCTACCGGTCGGTACCTGCTGCCTGATACCTGCTGCCTGGATACCTGCAGGGTGCCGGAGAGGAATGCCGGACATTTGCCACACTTGTCCCTTGGCCAGGTAGCGATCCCTCAGGTAAGGGACGCCCTTCCTCGTACCTCTTCTGTCTCCACATCTTACTCGATGCAACCGGTACGTAAGGGACCTTCTTCTTCGACATCTTGGCCAAATACAGAGCTTCTTTTCCGATATCGAAATATTTACAACTTTTGGGAAACGAAAGCAATACCGACGATTATGTCAGTATGTAATTAGTTCTGCCAAATATAAACATAGATCCCTCTGTCTGTACGGTACCTTCCTTTCTCGCTTACTGATTGCGATAGAAACAGTCCATCGCCATGGGAGCAACAAGAAAGGAACGATGTAAACAGAATGCGAATGTACCCTAATTTCTTTTTGATCACTGCATTTGTGCCTACTTTAATTACTTCAACTCCTTGCCCAAAAGACAAATAAGGAAGCAGAAATGGGTATGTGAATGTTTGAAAAGAAGAGCGACATACTCCATATTAATTTACTCTCTAAAATGCGATATCCCTTGCGGCGAAACATTAGTTAATAAAGTGTAGCCGGACAATGTTCAAAACATGACTGAAAATGCGTTCATTAAATATAAGAACATCTATGACTGACATGTCATCTAAAGTCGATGTACAATTTTAAAATCTTAGAAATAAGGAAATAAAGTACTAATGCTATGCTTGTAACATACGTTGTTGTTCTACATTGTTTAGTTCAGGTATTTACAGGGCCACAGAGAAAGCATCCTAGGTTTTGGAGGGAGAAGCCGTAATTGTAATTACCTGCACAACAACAGAAACAAGAAGCACAACTTAATGAAAAATAATGTAATGTGTGTTCCAGCTCACACGCGACATTGAAACAGATAGTTCCTGTGACTTAGTATGGGCAGAGGTTATATTCGACAACCGGAATAAATTAATAACTGGCTCCTTTTGCCGACCCCCACTCTCAGATGAAACAATTGCTGAACAGTTCAAAGAAAACTTGAGTCTCATCACAAATATGTAGCCTACTCATACAATTATAGTTGGCAGTGACTTCAATCTATCTTCTGTGTGTTAACAAAAATACATCTTCTGACCCTACTGTAGACAGAAAACAACTTCCGTAATTGTTCTAACTGCTTTTCTTAAAATTATTTTGAACAATTAGTTCACGAGGCCATTCAAATTGTAAATGGTTACGAAAACACACTTGATCTCTTAGCCACAAATAATCCTGAGGGTCACGACGGATACAGGGATTAGTGAACACACAGTCGTAGCGAGTCTCAATTCCGTAACAAAGAAATCCACCAAAACTAAACGCGAAATATATCTATTTATAAAAGCAACCAAAAATTCGGTTGACGTCTTTCTAAGAGACAGTCTCCAATCCTTCCAAACTAAGTAAGTGAAGACGATATGTGGCTCAAGTTCAAAGAAATAGTATCGACAGCACTCGACAGATTCATACCAAATAAATTAATAAGAGACGGAACTGATCCCCCATGGTACACAAAACATGACATAAAGCTGCTGCAGGAGCACCGGAAAAGACAAGTATAATTTAGACGAACGCAAAATCAAGATTGGCGAAGTTTTACTGAGGCTCGGAATTTGGTGCGGATTTCAATGCGGGATGCATTTAATAGTTTCCACAACGAAACTGTCTCTAGAAATGTGGCGGAAAATCCAAAGAGATTCTGGTTCTATGTTAAGTAAACCAGCGGAAAGGGTCAGAAAGCGTTGAGGAGGAGGAGGGGGAGACAAGAGACCCAACCCTTCGGAGCAGGTAAAATCGTGGCAAATGTCCAGCGTGGCAAATGTCCGCACACCGCCGGAGAGTTCAGTACGTCTTGTCCTGCTTCTTAATTTGTCCGTACATTGAAAGTGAATGGTGACAGTGACTCAGACAACGGCGAGTTTTGGGGAAATTTTATGTGGCAAAGCATTCACTTGCGCGTAAAACGCATAATGTCGGAGCGTGGTGCGATGCAAGACTGCTTTGTGTAGGCCGTCAGCTGAAGAGCGAGCAGTGCTTGTGGAGGGCAAAGTGGCTTTCCCAGAAGAACGTTGCAAATGTCGTGGTTCAAATGGTTCAAATGGCTCTGAGCACTATGGGACTCAACTGCTGTGGTCATAAGTCCCCTAGAACTTAGAACTACTTAAACCTAACTAACCTAAGGACAGCACACAACACCCAGCCATCACGAGGCAGAGAAAATCCCTGACCCCGCCGGGAATCGAACCCGGGAACCCAGGCGTGGGAGCAAATGTCGTGCATGATGACTAGGAACCAGTTTCGTGTCTAGCAGTACGGTGTGGTGACTTTCTGAGATTCTGCTCCTTTGCATTTTTCCAGTTTGTTATGTTCGTCACTAATTCTGTTTTCTGTGTAACTGTAACGCAGAGAGAGAGAGAGAGAGAGAGAAAAGTGGTTCAAATGGCTCTGAGCACTATGGGACTTAAACTCTCAGGTCAGCAGTCCCCTAGAACTTAGAACTACTTAAACGTAACTAACCTATGGACATCACACACATCCTTGCCCGAGGCAGGATTCGAACCTGGGACCGTAGCGGTCGCAGGGTTCCAGACTGTAGCGCCTAGAAGCGCTCTGCCACCCAGGCCGGCAGAGAGAGAAAAATGAGCATTCTGAGGCGTCTGGATTTATTCCGTCAACGCTGAAGTAAAGGGCGTGCTGTGGAGGGGTCATTATAACATAAGTAAACAGCCTCTACACGCCTGCTCGCTCTTCGGTCTGAAGACGTACGTCACAGTCTGAGCTGATCAGACGCCATACTAGAATTGTTGCGAGCAGACGAAACTACATTCGTCCAGTCATGACTGTGGGTTCTTTGATTGCTGTGCGAGAAGACTCATGAAACTAGAAAGTATGAAATACTAGTTCACTTTATTACATAAGTGGATAAGAGATTTGCCTAACTTTGACACATCTCCTTGCCACACGATTCCTTAATAATTTACGGCTATCACTGACTATGAAAGCATCACTTGTCGCAGTACGTAACAAACTGTTCTCTTAAGCTACAGTGCTCATCAGAAGCTTTAAATGTCAGTGTCCACCACGATGATGCTGCCTACTGTAGCCGATGTCTCGGACTGGGGCGAGCTCATGCATGCTCGATTGTCCTCAGCATGAAGGCGGCTATCATGCTCAGAGGCATGTGTGATCTTCCGGAGGTCCTCCCGTTGGTTGTTGCGGTTTCTAGCGAGCCCTCGCTAAAATCTGTCGTATCGATTCGCATTGCTAGACGATATTACAAGAATGCAGCTTTCTGATGCAAATGTGCCGTATTTAGTTCGGTCTTGAGAATCCTATTATTTCTAGACGTCAAATGGCTTTGAGCACTTTGGGACTTAATATCTGAGCTCATCAGTCCCGTAGAACTTAGAACTAGTTAAACCTAACTAACCTAAGGACATCACACACATCCATGCCCGAGGCAGGATTCGAACCTGCGACCGTAGCAGTCGCGCGGTTCCGGACTGAAGCGCCTAGAACCGCTCGGCCACAGCAGCTCGCTTCTAGGCATCAGCATATGGTACAGTTCATTAAAGTAAAATGTTGTGAAACGCTGTGTTGGTGGCTAAAGATGTTACAAAGCTTTTAAATGTCATAGAACTAAACTCCGACCGAAAAGGCCTTGGAAGGCCCAACGGTAACGACCGGCCACCGTGTCATCCTCAGCCCACAAGCGTCACTGGTTGCGGATATGGAGGGGCATGTGGTCAGCACACCGCTCTCCCGGCCGTATGTCGGTTTACGAGAGCAGAGCCGCTACTTCTCAATCAAGCAGCTCCTCAGTTTGCCTCACAAGGGCTGAGTGCACCCCGCTTGCCAACAGCGCCCGGCAGACCGGAAGGTCACCCATCCAAGTGCTAGGCCAGCCTGGCAGCGCTTAACTTTGTCATCTGACCTGAACCGATGTTACCACAGCGGCAACGCCGTTGTCACGTAAATGTAATCATTTTTAAAAATATTGAGAAATTTTACCCAGCAAATGTCTCTATGTGTTTCTACTGAGTATACTCAAGTGAATTACATAAATTTTGAAGTCACTGATGAAACATGAATGATAAGCGAATGTGCAAGTGTTGCATTCGATATCCGGGACACGTGTTTCACCCCTGACAGGTCCTGCAATTTTAAATACATAAAAGTTAGACTTTATCTTTGGCTCTTTCAATGCGATTGTCATTGAGATTTAGTCTGCGACGAGTACAGTATTTTTAAAGCTCTCTTTTCAGCATCCTGTACTCCCTTGATACCATGCACGTATCTACAATTATCTCTGGTATATTGTTCGCCCATTTCGTACAATCGGTAATACAGTTAACGAACCAGTTCACGAGTAACCATTTTTGGAAGGAAAATGTCTTGTTGGCGCTCCAAATGATGTCGACAGTTGCTAGTGAAGATCGATATGTTTGCAGATCACTTTGGCTGGCGCTGAGATAGCGGAGGAGAAATAAGAAGAGTTGGGGGAACGTATCTGAAGAACCATTCGTTTGCTGATGATATTGAACTGTTTCCCTCTAGTACAGAAAAACCTTAAAACGAAATGGGAAAACGTAGTGTAAATTTGATAATAAGTCTGAAAAGACGAAAGTGATAAATAAGCATCACATCAAAATTATAACAGTACGCATTGACAACAAACTCAAATAATCAGAGGATGACCATATTTTTGAAAGAGATGAAAATAAAGACTGGATGGACAGCAGAAAATTAACAGAAGAGTAAAAATCGCCTGAAGAGCTTCGGGATTTTCAAAACTCAGTTACCGAAATATCTGAAAAAAGAATACAGTGTATACAAAATTGTTAAGGCTTTCGTGGCCACTTGTTGACAAACTGCCCATTGGCTTCTGTCTCGGGTTCTTCGGCCGACGTTCATCTAATGATTTTTCTGACGTTTCGCCAGCACGAGTGGCTGGCATTGTCAAAGCTTCACCCTCGAAGCACAGGCACTGGACTCGGCGACTTGCAAACCTAAGGTGTGGTACAGGTATGTCGATGATACTTTCGTGGTGTGGAGCCATGGTGAAGAACAGCTCGGTGAATTCCTGAGACACTTGAACAGCCTCCATGCCAACATAACATTTACCATGGAAGTAGAAAAGGATAAGAAACTGCCATTTCTAGATGTGCTGGTCACAAGGGACGGCGAAAACCTGGGACACAGCGTGTATCGAAAACCGACACACACGGACCGATACCTGCACAAACTGTCAAACCACCACCCGAGCCAGAAAAGAGGCATGATTAGTACGCTCGTAACGAGAGCAGGACGAATATGTGAGCCTCAACACCTCAAACGAGAAATGCAACACCTGGAAACTGTTCTGAGGAGCAATGGGTACTCCACAAATTACATTAGAAGTGTAACAGAGCCAAACACTCGGCGAAGTAAGGAACCAGAAAAAGAAATGTCGGGTACGGCCTTTCTGCCATACATTCCCAGAGTGACGGACAGAATCGGCCGTATATTGCGCAAACACGGCGTAAAGACGATTTTCAAACCGACAAGGAAGATCAAAGAGTGTCTTAGATCGGCGAAGGAGAAAAGAGACCCACTTGCAATGTCGGGAATATACCGTATACCTTGCACATGCGGAAAAGTTTATGTCGGAATGACTGGACGATCCATTAACACCAGGATCAAAGAGCATAAGCGACATTGCAGGTTGGGGCAGGTGGAGAAATCGGCCGTGGCAGAGCACGCACTGAATGAGACCGACCACGTAATAGAATTCGCCGACACGGAAGTTCTGGCTGTAGAGAAGCACTATCACACGCGCTTGTTCAGAGAAGCTGTAGAAATCCAAAAACACGCGAACAGTTTCAACAAGAAAGAGGAAAGCCTTAAGGTAAACGGATCCTGGCTTCCCGTACTGCAGCGAACGACCGTCGCAGGTAGCAAGAGGAGAACCGCACCGGAAATGACCGCGGAGAAGCCCTCGGACGTTGGCGCGCCAGGTACATATAGTCTGCGGCCGCGAGCTCGCCTCCAGTTCACCACCGGCAATGGAGGGTGAAGCTTTGACAATGCCAGCCACTCGTGCTGGCGAAACGTCAGAAAAATCGTTAGATGAACGTCGGCCGAAGAACCCGAGACAGAAGCCAATGGGCAGTTTGTCAATACAGTGTATACTACCATTTTTGACTTACAGCCATTAACACGAAAATTTAATGTAAAAACTATGAGTAACTCAGGGGTCCTTGGAGAGCAATGGCCAGATGCATGGTAGGAATAGCTAGGAGAGTTAGAAAAACAAACAAATCTATCAAGGAACATTGTGGAGTACATGACGAAACGAAAATAAAAAGACGATGAGTAGGATGGGTAGCGAAAGAATAGCTGTACGAGAACCAACGAATGATTTTGGTCGATTTTTAGAGGAAAGCTAATATCCCGAGCACGACGTAATGATATGAGGGTAGGCGTGATTAGAAAACATGCAGGAGTGACAAGTACGCGTGCAGTCAAGGGTAACGCGTGGAAAAATTTAGAGGAGGACTTTCTCCAACAGTGGGTGTCAGCGATTAATGACTGTGATGATAATGGGAGTGATGCTGCTCATGATGACTCAAGCTCGACACGAAACCACAACATTGATCTGAGCGGATCAGCTCGGAAGAAAGAAACAGACACCGCCAGTAAAAAATGTTATTTATGTCACCGTGTTGAAGAATAAGACATTTCACAGATGTGTGTATGGGTATTCTTTACACCATTCCACTCTTCCAATTGACTGGGAACATTTAGTCCTCAACTCTGGAGTAATTTGCTTGTTTGCTGAAGGTTTATCGGACTTATTTCTCCTGCGAATAATTTCCGGAACCACACCCGAGAATCCGATAAACGCCCGGCAGGCAAACTCTTCAGTCAACAAAAGCCTTCCAGAGACAATGAAAGACGTCGAAAGAGTTCGATTTCCGGGTCAGTATCCGGAAGCACACCCGGCGCAGTCTGTCCGGCGAACTTTTAATTGGTTCAACATATTAAGGACCGGCTTCCTCCTTCAACTGGTGCAGAACTAATCAAAGGACGAGGAACACCCGCCTCTCCTAAGCCGCAAACAGCGAACGCTCTGTCTCAGTCCCGCTTAATCAAAGAGAATACTCTCCATTACTTTCAAAAAATAACTGTTAAAGCACTCTCGCCAATTTAAGAGTATCAAATAGTATGTGTTCTTTTACTTGTTATTTTATAGGGAGAGCGACTAAGAGATTCTGCTACTTAGTGTGCATCTTAAATTACATCAGCTCGTATGTAACTTGAAACTTTCCATCCCCATCAGCTCGTAAAAAATAACTTGGTTCACAGTAACTGAGTGCATTACACTAGCTTTCCTGTCAGAAAGGTCACAGTTCGTAGTAATAGGCGGAAAGTCATAGAGTAAAACAGAAGTAATATCCGGCTTTCCCCATGGAAGTGTTATAGGCCCTCTATTGTTCCTGATCTATATTAACGACATAGGAGACAATCTGAGTAGCCATCTTAGATCGTTTTCAGATAATGCTGTCATTTACCGTCTTGTAAAGTCATCAGATGATCAAAACGACTTGCAAAATGATTTAGACAAGATATCTGTATGGTGTGAAAAGTGGCAATTGACCCTTCATAAAGAAAAGTGTGAAGTTATTCATATGAGTACTAAAAGAAATCCGCTAAATTTCGATTACGCGATAAGTCACACAAATCTGAAAGCTGTAAATTCAGCTAAATACTTAGGGATTACAATTACAAATAACCTAAACTGGAACGATCACATAGATAATATTGTGGGTGGAACAAACCAAAGACTGCGATTCATTGGCAGAACACTTAGAAGGTGCAACAGGTCCACTAAAGAGACTGCTTACACCACGCTTGTTCGCCCCATTCTGGAGTATTGCTGTGCGGTGTGGGATCCATAGCAGATGAGACTGACGGATGACATCGAAAATGTACAAAGAAGGGCAGCTCGTTTTGTATTATCGCGAAACAGGGGAGACGGTGTCACAGACATGTTACGTGAATTGGAATGCCAATCATTAAAACAATGGCGTTTTTCGTTGCGACGGGATCTTCTCATGAAATTTCAATCAGCAGTTTTCTCCTCCGATTGCGAAAACATTCTGTTGGCACCGCCCTACGTAGGGAGAAATCAGAGCTCGCACAGAAAAATTTAAGTGCTTGTTATTCCCGTGTGCCGTTTGAGAGTGGAACGGTAGAGAGACAGCTTGCAGGTGGTTAATTGAACCCTCTGCCAGGCACTTTGTTGCGAATAGCAGAGTAATCACGTATTTGGAGATGTACATGTATATCATCAAAATTATCCGGAACCCGTATGAAATGCGAAATTGACCACTGGATCTTACAAGAAGCAGATCCGCCAGTATAAAAGGAGGCTGGGGTTATTGTCAGCAGAGAAGCAGTCAACAGCAGAATGGGTCGGTCGTAAAAGCGAGAGCGCAGTGACCTGGAACGTGGAGTAGTCACTGTCGTCAACTGCGTAACAGGGATGTTTGAACCGTTCTGAAGCTGCCCAAGTCTGTTGTTGGTGATGTGACTGTGAAGAGGAAACGCGAAGGAACAACCACATGTAAGCCAAGACGAAAGGGACCTGATGTACTGACGGAGAGCAACCATCGGCCATTGCGGAGGTTGGCTGTAAAAACATCGCATGAAATCAGTCGAAGGGATCATCCGTGAGTTCCAAAGTGGCACAAGCAGTCCAGCTAACATAATGGTAAGAATTGGGTAAAATGGCCGAGCAGCTTATAAGCCACACTTTCTGTAGACAGGGCTAAATGTTGCTTGGGGTGATGTAAAGAGGAACACCACTGGACAGTGGATGACTGGAAACAGAAATTTGGAGTGATAAGTCAGGCAAAACCCTGTGGCAATCCGATGGAAGGGTTTGTGTTTGGTGAATGCCTGGAGAACTTGCGTAGCATCAACAGTGATGTACGTAGAATGTGGTGTTACGAGGTGGAGGTGTCTTTTGTGGTTAGGGTGTGGTGTCCCTTTATCTTTTAAGATAACGCTAAAGGCGGAAGCTTATGAACCCTTTTACGTTACTGAGTACTGTGTAGAGCAGGAGAATAGTTTGACGGCGATGACTGCATCAGCATGACATTGTACCGTGGCGACATCCGTGAGGCAATGGTTTGTGGGCGATGACATTCTTGAAATGGGCTGACCTGGCCAGAGTATCAACGTGCACTCAGTGGAACGCTTTTGGGGTGAGTTAGGACGTCGACTTAGCTCCAGAACCCAGCCTCCTAAATCTTCTCTGGTGTTGGATCTTCAGGAAGAATGCGCTGCCATTCCTGTAGAAACATTCAGGCCGATAACTGTAAGCGTACAGAGCAGAGTTAAGACCATCATATAGGTGAAGGGTGATCACTCTTCATGTTAATGTCCACTGATAGGTGTCCGGATATTTTTGATCACGTAGGTACATCCCCCTCAAGAGTAGATGAATATACCTGTGGCGCCATGCTGTTAAGTGCAATTCCGACTTATTGACACAGTCGCTGGTAGCTCAGTGTGAATGGTTTTGACAACGCAAAATTAGAATTGGGTCAATCTACAGGACCGGCCGGTGCGGCCGAGCGGTTCTAGGCGCTTCAGTCTGGAACCGTGCGACCGCTACGGTCACAGGTTCGAATCCAGCCTCGGGCATGGATGTGTGTGATGTCCTTAGGTTAGTTAGGTTTAAAGTAGTTCTAGGGGACTGATGACCTCAGATGATAAGTCCTATAGTGCTCAGAGTACTTTGAATCATTCGATCTACAGGAGACTCGGCATAACTTATTTACAGGCGTCTTTTCAGAATGGCTGCAACGAACCGGAAAGGGACACTTGGCAAAATTTCGAGGGGTAGTGCAAGAACACACAAATAGATTTAAATGAAACGCAGACATTACAACTGATCGACTGTGCTATGCTTTCTAAAGTATTTTATCTACGTCGGCGCATGCCAACACCTTTGGAAGTTTCTAAGAACATTACAAGAACAGTTTGCCAACTTAAGGGCGCCGCGCGGGATTAGCCGAGCGGTCTCAGGCGCTGCACTCGACTGTGCCGCTGGTCCCGGCGGGGGTTCGAGTCCTCCGTCGGGCATATGTGTGTGTGTGTGTCCTTAGGACAATTTAGGTTAAATAGTGTGTAAGCTTAGGGACTGATGACCTTAGCAGTTAAGTCCCATTAGATTTGACACACATTTGAACATTTTGAAGGGACGTATATTTAAGGTATCTGCTGGTACAACACCGATAAGGTGTGGAGAAGGCGGTTTAGGTCTGGTGGATATCCAACAGAAAACCCTGGGATTATTTATCAACAGAACTAAGATAAATCTTTAAAAATACTCTGACAAGGTATTATTTAATACAAGGACACTAGAGAGCTTAGGTCCGCTTACAGCCATATCGAGAATAAATTTTAAATGACAACATGTCAGAATTTATTTTGCCATGTAGGTACTGTAATTTCTGTATCCCGCCTGGAAGGCGGCGCGTGGGTCTGCTCCTGTAAACAGAAGGGTAGACCGAATGTAAGAAGTGGGTAGGAGCAGGAAAAGGTGAAAATCTCTCAGTACTGCGTATAAGTTATAGCTCTTTTACTGGTGTATGAACGTATACAACTGATAATATTACTCAACTTTGCGTACAGATGAGCACGTAGGTGCGTAGCCGTTCATGTATCAAAGCTAACAGCTACTAGCAGTTACGAAGGCAAATCGGTAGTGGCTCGCACACCATGAAATAGAAACAATGCTGCTTGGTCGTCTCCTGAGCTGAATCTGGAGCGGCGTATTTATTTTCGCGTGCAAAATAATAAGGTCGGATTGTTCTGTACTTAACGATACTTCATCGCACTGCTGTAGAAAATTGATGTCCGAGCACTAAACGTTAAGTCTTACAGGTATGAAGAAAGGTCCCCATTCCAATCAAACCCCAATTGCAGTGCAAAGTGGTGTTATTCCCCACAGCTCATTTTTGTAAATCATTTACGTTGCTGTACACGTTTAGTAACGATGGTTTCATGATCTTCGAATAGTTCAGTCCACACGTGTGTTATATTTAGAGCAGATCACTGATGTTCTAGCTTGAGACAGCTGTAAGACTGGACACGTTATTACGGAACTGTTTGAAATGCTGTAGTAGGTGAGCATTTTTCAGTCTATAGCTGTACCAACACACACCATGGTGCGTCAAACTTTGTACATAGGTACTGACTGTTTACTAAGCGTAATCGTAGTTATGCTTCGCAACGACAGTGTTGTGTTCAACATTGTAAACATGACCTAACAATAACTGACATTTTGGAAATCCAAAATTTCAGTTTTTCCATAAATCAAGAAAACAGTTTTGGCAATAACAAAATATTGTTAAGATAAATATTATTATTTTAGTTATGTCGCTTTCACTGTCTTTATTACACATATTGTAGAATAAAAGGTATACATATGTCAGTCTTTGATGTTCCATTCGTGCTTGTTAATAATGTTTTATTCTTATTAAGTTGCACATAGTGTACGATAGATTTTGACTGATACGTTTGTGCTGTCCATTGCTGCAAGCTGATATTTGGCAAGACCCTTCACACACCCAGAAGTGTAAGTCAAGTGACACAATCATTTCGCATTATACAAGTGTAACAGTTATCAGACACTAATAGTGAGAATGTCTTTATAATAAGAACAGTAATAATTCTTCGGCGTAATACTTTAACCAATATGTTGGAAACGCTTGTTCGTGTTTTCAGGGAGAGGAAACTGGTTGGAGTAAGCTGTAAACCATCTATTTTCTTAACTACGTACAACAATATAAATGTCACTTGTATCCACATCAGAACTAGCAGCAGCAATAATTCTTCCCATTTATTTATTGGAATTCATTAGGGATGATATGCATTTCTCTGACAATGTCGTTCATGAACTTTTATTGTTTCTTCCTTTCCTACATCCTTTGGATTTTTTTCATGCGCTTCTTATCAGGTTACCACTATGTCAAATCTCTGTACTATCCTGTAGTGCCGCTGGTGAACGCCATTACTGCAACATTATTTTTCTACATGAAAAGGGAACGGGAAAGGATGAATATATTCTTGAAAAATGGCACAACTCAAAAAATCCTAATCTACTTCTTCAAAAACTGCACAACTGAGAACGTCAGGAAATAGTCCTTCTATAGTGAAGCAACTCATAATAACCACAATATATCATTGCAAATATCATTATTCGCCCTGTGATCTAGGTTATCCTGTTTAATTGGAAGAGCTAGCAATAGCTGAATGGGAAAATAACGAACTTTTATGACTAAGGAACAGAAATGGAGTATTCCGATTCATTCATTGATGTAACGCAAAATTCGCTAAAATGTTTCCTCAGAACTGTCATAATACAAATTATTTAACTGTCCTACGCTTACTATGATTGACTAAAATGTAACCTATAGAAATATCACGTTGGACTTGTTTTTTGACTTAAGTCCAAAAGAACGACATAACGTAAAATGAGGATAATGGAATGTAGTCGAATTAAATCGGGTGATGCTGAGGGAATCGGATTAGAAAATGAGACACTTAAAGTAGTAAAGGAGTTTTGCTACTTGGGGAGCAAAATAACTGATGATGGTCGAAGTAGAGAGGATATAAAATGTAGACTGGCAATGGCAAGGAAAGCGTTTCTGAAGAAGAAAAATTTGTTAACATCGAGTATAGATTTAAGTGTCAGGAAGTCGTTTCTGAAAGTAATTGTATGGAGTGTAGCCATGTATGGAAGTGAAACGTGGACGATAAATAATTTAGAGAAGAAGGGAATAGAGGCTTTCGAAATGTGGTGCTACAGAAGAATGCTGATGATTAGATGGGTACATCACATAACTAATGAGGAGGTATTGAATAGAATTGGGGAGAAGAGGAGTTTGTGGCACAACGTGACGAGAAGAAGGGACCGGTTGGTAGGACATGTTCTGAGACATCAAGGGATAACAAATTTAGCATTGCAGGGCAACGTGGAGGGTAAAACACGTAGAGGGAGACCAAGAGATGAATAAACTATGCAGATTCAGAAGGATGTAGGCTGCAGTAGGTACTGGGAGATGAAGAAGCTTGCACAGTATAGAGTAGCATGGAGAGCTGCATCAAACCAGTCTCAGGACTGAAAACCACAACAACAACAAACGCAAAATAATGCAGTTTTGAACAACGATCCGTTCGCTGTGGAGTCCACTGCTCAACTGACATTGCTATACTTTGTCGTCAAGAGCAAATAAAGTGACACATTTGCACTCTAACGGCCAAATTATGAAATTGTAGGCACACACTTTTGATGACGGGTCAAGAATAGGTTCTCCATCTCTGTCATAGTAACAAATGAAAAATGGTTTTTGAGTTGTGTTGCTTTTGTTGCAGACATGCGATATGCACATAATGCGGTCTTCCACAGCCGGTGTTCACATCCTCAGTGGTCACCAAGGATTCGCACACAATTCTAAACAGTATTATTGTTTTCAATTTAAAACTGTTAATTTCCCTGAAATACCGGGCCGTGAGACGGCGGAGAAGGCCTGTGGCATGTGTTACACATGCTATAAAGATAAACCGAGCCAGGGACAGATTCAGAGCCGTAACACGTTTTTTCCGCTCTATCTGTTCTCTGCCTGCCCTTTCCTACATACGCATGTAACTGTCGGCTCGCCGTTCCGCTAGTGTCAATCGTAATAGGAGCCCCGTTGCAGTGGGAGCAGCTTCGAACCAGCGGTCCGCGTATTGTATCTACGTATGGCACGGCCTAACTGTTGTGGGACGAGCCCATCTGGTCTGACAAGAGTCCAGTGTTTACATCTGCCCGCAGCGGCCATCTGGCAACAGCGCACATTACTTCCATTCAGTGGCCGGGGCCGCACTCGCCCGAACACTCAGCAGCGCAGCGCGGCGTGTTTTCCTTCCTGAGGCAGCGGGCAGGTGTTTCACGGGAGGCAAGGGTTTACCCAGCCGCGCCCGCTAATACACTGCCAAATGTTTTAGGCCGCCGTGACAATCAGTTAAGACAACATTCAACACGGGCGGTCGGCGCGTCACGTTTGTGTGTGTGTGCGTGTGTGTGAAAGAGAGAGAGAGAGAGAGAGGAACAGGTGGTGCAGCTGTACGTCTGTCGACAGTTTGTCCATGTCTGATGCATGGATGGTAGGTTTCGTTGGCCTTCGAGAGGAAGTCGGGTGCAAAGCGGAAGAGCAAATATTTGTTCTAGCAACATACGGCTCTGGTACGTGTGTGGAAACATTATGTCAGAGAATACAAGACGCAGTGTTTGCAATAAACGAGATCATTCTTTCATACTTACAAGGCAACATCCCCATCGCAACCCCTCAGATTTAGTTATAAGTTGGCACAGTGGATAGGCCTTGAAAAACTGAACACAGATCAATCGAGAAAACAGGAAGAAGATGTGTGGAACTGTGAAAAAATAAACAAAATATACAAACTGAGTAGTCCATGCGCAAGATAGGCAATATTAAGGAGAGTGTCAGCTTACGAGCGCCGTGGTCCCGTGGTTAGCGTGAGCAGCTGCGGAACGAGAGTGACGTCTCTGTTCACTGTAATAAGTTTAGTGTCTGTGTTTTGCGACCGCACCACAAAACCGTGCGATTAGTTGACGAAAGGACGTGCCTCTCCAATGGGAACCGAAAACATTTGACCGCAAGGTCATAGGTCAACCGATTCCTCCACAGGAAAACACGTCTGATATATTCTATACGACACTGGTGACAGCATGTGCGTCACATGACAGGAATATGTTGTCGACCTACCTAACTAGTACACTTAGCGAATGGGTAAAAAGATTCTTCTGCCTTGCCCGATTTAGGTTTTCTTGAGGATGTGATAATCACTCCCAAAAAAGTGATGAAAACATAAGAGTTTGTCACATAAACTGAAAATAAAAAGTTAAACTTTTCACTCGAGGGAAGACTTGAACCAGGGACTTGTGATTCCGCAGCTGGTCACGCTAACCACGGGACCACGGCGCCCCTGAATTCACACCCTCCTTGATATTGCCTATCTTGCGCATGGACTACTCAGTTTGTATATTTTGCTTATTTTTTCATAGTTCCACACAGCTTCTTCCTGTTTTCTCGATCGATCTGCGTTCAGTTTTTCAAGGCCTATTCATTGTGCTAACTTATAACTAAATCTGAGGGGGGTGCGATGGGGAGGTTCCCTTGTTAGTCAAGTACAATAACGTATGATACTCATCATAGTATTTGTACTGAGCTTTAAGTCCAGGTTTCATCTTTTGACAGCCACAAAAGAAGGAGAGATAAAGTACGAACTGAAATAATGGTAGAAAGACAATGATCAGAAGAGAAGACGAATTACTTGGGTAAGCTGCCCAGGACGATTTAAGTTGTCAGTGGACTAATAAAATGAGGGTAAAAATCATATACTTGGTGCGTCACCTGAAGATTGCATCCTTTTATTTCGTGGCGGTTCAAGGTACCGAAATGATGTTTGCAACAAAAGGTAGTTGCCACAGCGACAAAATTATCTTATATACGTAGCTAAATGCTCTTAACCTTTGCATCTACCGAGATATTGCAGCAAGTACTATATGTGTTTTTGTAGCCAAACAATATACTTTTTAAGGCATTCGGAAACTCTACAGGCGAGTACTGTCATATAACACATGTTAATGTTGGGTATTGAGGTGCTACACCATAAGAAGCTTTGGCGTTTATCATAACACAATGTGTTTCTTTTTTCTGCTCGTCACCCAAACATTTTTCGACACCTATGTGTCGTCTTCTGTAGGTCTCTTTTTATTCCTGTAAAAATGTTAATCAAAGTTCGTGGATGTTTCTCTGTTTTAGCTTAAAAACGGTAACGAGCATTTTTATCCTCTTCTGGTAGCTCATCTTAAACTGCATTTATTGCCAAGTGGAATTATGTTGACACACTTGCTTTTATGCGTTATTCCTACTTGACAGCAGGTCACCTGTAAAGTGACCGGAAGAACTGACTTCAGAGTTATTATTGTCGAATAATTTCTCCGAGAGTAACAGTGGTGTACGTTTACATTTGGGCTTTACACTGTATTGAACATCGATAGCGTATTTTCCTTGAATGTAGCTCTGTAGCCCGTTTTTCACATGTTTTTCCATTTCCTCTTACCTGGTATCACACACAGCATGAGGTTTAGAGAACTCTCATGTCTCCACACTAGTCGAGAGTCTCGGCTATTTTCGCTGCTCACTTGTTCATCGTTTTGTGTGTGTGTGTGTGTGTGTGTGTGTGTGTGTGTGTGTGTGTGAGGTAGTCAATAGGAACTTCCACCTGCAACAAGATAATTAGTTAAAGCTTCCATCATTCTCAGTCTGGGTCAGTTTTCTTATACTGCTTCGTCCTTGCATGAACAAAGAAAGCATGAAACCTTACAACGTCAGGTTGCATGTTCCTACGAAGCAGTTAAGGGCTAAAAGTAAAACAAAGCGTTGGAAAAAGTTTGCTGTACTGACTGTGCTGCTTTATGTGTTTGCATTTAGAAGTTAGAGAGTTTAGCTGCAAATCAATTTAAATAATTCCGTCGCTCCGGACTTTTTTTACGAAAACGCCAGTTAAATATTAAAAGCAAACAACAGCTTTCAACTACGGTGTTTAAAAAATTACCAGCACAAACATTTACACAGCACTGTCTGGTCCACCGAAACTGTGGAAAACTGGCCAGCCAGGCCGCAGAGGTCGGCAAAAATAATTCCGAATATTCGCTGCTTACCTTCAGTCTTCTTTTTCCTCTTGTGTTTTATTCTGCAATTCGCCTCCATCACTGGAAAATGTATATCAAATAATGGAAATTCTGTTACGAAACATTCATAAACATTGTTGGGAAGGAATAATTCGTTCCTTGTCACGAACTGTGATTTAGCAACAACTAGTGGTAGGATAGCGTACACCAAAAGACAACTCCATTTTTGAAGATGGAGCCGAAGTATCAAAAATCACGGAAAATATATATCTGAATGAAGATGAAACATCTTTCAATTAATTGTCATGAATGAAAGTTCCGTGTAAAAAAACTGACGTGTGCACTGTACAGTATGAGCAGCACCTCTACTATATTCAGTGTATTCGAACATAGGAAAGATGTGGTCCATACAGGGCTTCATAGACTCAATATTAATGCGCATTTGTATTTATAAATAATCGTAGTTGAATCTTCAGCAATGATTTTTGTGTTCTTTGCGTGTCCAGATTACAAAACATTATCACACGTGCAAAATTGCTATTTTGGGGTTCGTAATATGGAGATTCCAATGAAAACCTCAAGTAAAGCATCTGGGAATATCAGCTTTCTTATGAAATGTGTCATCAGGGGTGTCCTTTTGGCTTACCTTCGTCATATTGGAGGGAGACAAGTATTTCCATTTTTGGCCCACACATTATATAATTAATACTAACAGTAACCAATAACTACTGAGAAAAAGACCTTTATGAGCCAGTAAGAGATGTAAATTGTACAACATCATTAGTTTTAAGTTGAAATTTTATCATAAATGTTGCAAAATCAGAAAGTTTTTCTATGATTCACCATTTACTATTAGCTGTTATGCCACTGTCATCTTTAATGCAACGAATGGGATATCAGTTCACTTTTAATTCCATATGTTATTGACCTGGAGATCTTCATAGCCTTTTCAATAAAGTGGTAAACAAGTAGGGTGATAACAAGCATCCATGTCTTTTCCTTTTCAGCTGAATTATTGTCTGCCTGTCTGCATAGTACAAACTTTGTAGCTGAATTTACATAATTCCCCAGTGGACCAATGACTTGAGTTTTAAACATAGCTTAGAACTGGATTACAGTGCAGTGTTAATTTGCTTTCTTGTCAGTCTGTTCAGTAGGGGCGGAGATGGAGGCGAAAAAATTGATAATGCCTGATATCTAGGCTGCCCTGTGGGGCAGGCTTGTTGTGCAGATAGCATTGGTATGCGTTTCAAGGGGTATACATATAAGTGAACTGGCAGGGCTAGTCAGAGAGAGGAGATGGATAGTGAGAGGGGGAGGATGACTTTGGCAGAGGCAGGGGTCAGAAGAAAGGGGGGAGGAGGACATGGACAGACAGAGGAGAAAACAGATAGATGGCAGGGAAGACAGACAGAGAGGGCTAGGAAGAGATAGACACAGGGAGGGGGTAGGAGGAGATGGACAGAGAGATAAGGAGGAAATGGACGGAAAGAATGGTAAGGAGGAAATGGGTAGAAAAAGGGTATGAGGAGTTAGACAGAGAGAGAGGGGGGGGGGAGCAGAAGATGGACAGAGAGAAGACAAGGAGGAGATCGACAGAAAGAAAAGGAGGAGGGGATGGACTGAGAAAGGGGAAGGAGGACATAGACTGAGAGAGGGGGGTATAAGAGGAGATGGAAAGAGAGGTGAGCAGGAGGAGAAGATGTGTGCCACAAATAAATAATTTACTTGATATAATCATACTGGGGCGAGGTTGTAGGTACAAAGCTAGTACTAAATAAAATAAAATAAAACAAAATAAACTTTTCTTCCTTCTCTATTTGTTAGGACACTGTATTCCATACATTTCACAGTTTCATTATATCTGTATATTAGGAATATCTATGGGGCTAGGAGAAATTATTTTACACTTTTAGTCCGATACAGAAAAGTGTTACACTAAAAATGTGCTTTGATTTAAATATTTTTTTTAATTTTACATCTCCATAACTTTCCATTAATCCATATCCTCACACTTCAGTTTACTGTATGTACATCTGTGCTACTTACATTGATAGTACTACTTATTTAAGTTTATAGTAACTGAGATGGAAGACAATGTTTTATTTATTGTCAGTTTGTCGTAAGTGTCAGAGGAATGTCCATTTATTTACTTATTTACTGCTTATTTAGGCAGACCCAAATTAGAGCTTTAAAGCCCTGTCTTATGTCTGGCCAGGGACATCGCATACAAAAATATAATAATAATGATAATAGTTATTATTTGCAGTATTTTGCAGTATTAATAAATAATAATAACTAGCAATAATAAAAATAATAATAACAAAATTAATAGTGAGAAAATAGTGGAAGAATTAAGAATGATATTAATTAGCTGTTCAATAATGAACTCAGTAATAATATTTTGCATTATTAACAAAAAGAAATAACTTGCAATGATAATGACAGTAATAATAATAATGGAGGCATTAATTATGATACTAATTAGTGTAACACTTCTAAAAGCCTTGTTCAGTGTTAGAAGAAGTGGAAAGTATAATGAAACAGGAAAGGATTGAAATGAAAGTGACAGTGACTGCCAGGAATGAAGAGAAGTTCAGTAGAGAACTCTCCAGGCAAGGGGAGGCAGCTGGGCTGCAGGAAGACATAGCTATTGTGACAAAGGGGTTTTGAAGTTTGAAGGTATTTTAATTTCTCTGATATTTTGAGGACAACTGTTCCAAAGTCAGGTTCGTGTTACAGAACATGATTTAGAGAACATAGCAGTGTTCTGTAGTAGTTAGAGAGGATTTTACTTTGTTGAGAACGATTATTTCCGCTGTGTTGTTTATTTAGTTGTGTAAAGGCTGAAGATAAAGAGGAAGTACAGCAGTGACTGACTGATACTGCGAATACAGCTGTAACGTCGCCTTTGAATGTAAAGAATGACAGTGCTGGAAAAACAGCTGAGCAAATCTGAACCTACTCAGACAGATCTCTCTTTACTTATTCTGATCATCACTAAACTGACACACAATATTTTTTAGCGCAACGCAATCTGACTCTCAATAATCCCTACAAAAGAATGGCCCTGACTAACAATAACCTTTACCTTTCATGAATCACTTACCTCACAAAAATCTTCGTTACTCGAACTACTGCAATACAGCGAGCGCCAATACTACCAGCTAAATAAAAGATTCTAACTACTGGAGGCACTAACTACTGATAGGCAGTTAGCAAATGAAAGATTTTGACAGAGAACAAACAATGTATTTACCTTAATAATGTTCAAAAGTCATAATATATGTAGCTATCAATTCATGACATCCATCTTTACAAATTTCCTTTGTCTGGCGTACACACGTACAGATCGTCCGCTTATAGTAACCTCTCAAAACTCTGGCATCTACATCCTTACATCTACATCTACATCCATACTCCGCAAGCCACCTGACGGTGTGTGGCGGAGGGTACTTTGAATACCTCTATCGGTTCTCCCTTCTATTCCAGTCTTGTATTGTTCGTGGAAAGAAGGATTGTCGGTATGCCTCTGTGTGGGCTCTAATCTTTCTGGTTTTATCCTCGTGGTCTCTTCGCGAGATATACATAGGAGGGAGCAATATACTGCTTGACTCCTCGGTGAAGGTATGTTCCCGAAGCTTTAACAAAAGCCCGTACCGAGCTACTGAGCGTCTCTCCTGCAGAGTCTTCCACTGGGGTTTATCTATCATCTCCGTAACGCTTTCGCGATTACTAAATGATCCTGTAACGAAGCGCGCTGCTCTCCGTTGGATCCTCTCTCTCTCTTCGATCAACCCTATCTGGTACGGATCCCACACTGCTGAGCAGTATTCAAGCAGTGGGCAAACAAGCGTACTGTAACCTACTTCCTTCTTCTCTCTCCCCACATCCACCACTGCTGGCGGCTCACCTCCAACAGCCCAACGCTACGCGCTGTTCCCATCCAACTGCCCAACACTACACAAGCGAATATTCCAACAATGAGTCCAACCAGCCACAGACTGCAGCACACAGCGCAGTCAGCGATTTTCATACAGAGCGCTACGTGGCGTCACCAACATAGAAACCTAAACAGCCTACTTCCACAGGGTACGATAATCTCTATTCTTATCGGCCTTTAGCCATGACAGTTCTCCAGAGGCTGGGGTGGTATGGTCGAAATGGGTGTAATAGTAACTACGAGTTCCTTTTTAAGCTGGAGGGAAAATACTTTTTTATATTTCTGTAATGAACGAAGTGATGGTGACACCTTCTGACAGCATAGGTGGTGGTGTGGAATTATTCCCAGATTCTTTGAATGAGAAGAAAAGGAGAATACTGAAATGTGAGATACTAAGGTTGAGAAAGCTAACAGTAAGTGCTCGACAATGATTAGATTAGATTAGTACTTGTTCCATAGATCATGAATACGACACTTCGTAATGATGTGGAACGTGTCAGGTTAATAAAAGGTGTCCATACAAGATATTACATTACACAAAATATTACATGAGACTGATTTTTTTTGGGTGTTGGGGAAATTACCCACTTACTATATGCAAAAATTCATCGAATGAGTAGAAGGAGTTGCCATTAAGAAATTCTTTTAATTTCCTTTTAAATGCTATATGGCTATCTGTCAGACTTTTGATGCTATTAGGTAAGTGACCAAAGACTTTTGTGGCAGCATAATTTACCCCCTTCTGAGCCAAAGTTAGATTTAACCTTGAGTAGTGAAGATCATCCTTTCTCCTAGTGTTGTAGCCATGTACACTGCTATTACTTTTGAATTCGTTCGTATTGTTAATAACAAATTTCATAAGTGGATATATATATATATATATATATATATATATATATATATATATATATATATATATATATATATATATATATTGTGAGGCTACAGTGAAGATCTCTAGCTCTTTAAATAAGTGCAATGAAGACTCTTTTACTCAATGATGAGTTACCCCAGAATACGATGCCATACGAAAGCAGAGAATGAAAATAGGCGTGGTAAGCTAATTTACTGAGATGTACATCGCCAAAATTTGCAATGACCCTAATAGCATAAGTAGCTGAACTCAAACGTTTCAGCAGATCCTCAGTGTGTGTTTTCCAGTTCAACCCCTCATCAATGCATACACCTTGAAATTTTGAATATTCTACCTTAGCTACCGATTTCTGATCGAAGTCTATATTTATTAATGGTGTCATTCCATTTACTGTGTGGAACTGTATATACTGTGTTTTGTCAAATTTTAATGAGAGCCCATTTCAGAGAATCACTTAATGATTTTCTGAAAAACATCATTTTACAATTTCACAAGTTAATTCTTGTCTGTTGGGTGTTCAAATGGTTCAAATGGCTCTGAGCACTATGCGACTTAACTTCTGAGGTCATCAGTCGCCTAGAACTTAAAACTACTTAAACATAACTAACCTAAGGACATCACACACATCCATGCCCGAGGCAGGACTCGAACCTGCGACCGTAGCGATCTCTCGGTTCCAGACTGTAGCGCCTAGAGCCGCACGGCCACTCCGGCCGGCTCTGTTGGGTGTGATAGCTATACTTGTATCATCAGCACTGCACCGCTTGGTGGTCAGATTCTCTTCGCAGGTTCGTGTGTCAGTGCCAGTACGGTGCCACTCTGACTTAAAGTGGGAGGCTCAAAAAATAAAAGCCTGTCAGTCGGGCGGTCTCCTGCGCCTTTGATCAGGTTCCCAGAGGGAGGCAGGAAGGGGATGACGTGTCGCGTTTTTCCGCAGCCGCGCCGACCCCCTCATCGGGTGTGAATGGGTGTGACGCGAGTCTGGACGGCTGCGGTGTTGCCATGCCCCGTAGGGGTCGCCCGGCGTGGGAACAGGCGTAAACAAACCGGCGAGCCGGCGGCGACCGCTGACCCGTCCTCCAGGTGGAGAATCTCCTGAGAGGAGCGGCTACCTGCTCGACCGAGGCAACACACACCTCCCTCTGAATGAGTGCAAGCGACGCAGTCAGCAAACACAAACTGTTGATACCTGCCGGTCACAAGTTATACAGGGTGTTACAAAACGGTACGGCCAAACTTTCAGGAAACATTCCTCACACACAAAAAAGAAAATATGTTATGTGGACATGTGTCCGGAGACGCTTACTATCCATGTTAGAGCTCATTTTATTACTTCTCTGCCGGCCGAAGTGGCCGTGCGGTTAAAGGCGCTGCAGTCTGGAACCGCAAGACCGCTACGGTCGCAGGTTCGAATCCTGCCTCGGGCATGGATGTTTGTGATGTCCTTAGGTTAGTTAGGTTTAACTAGTTCTAAGTTCTAGGGGACTAATGACCTCAGCAGTTGAGTCCCATAGTGCTCAGAGCCATTTGAACCGTCTTTTATTACTTCTCTTCAAATCACATTAATCATGGAATGGAAACACACAGCAACAGAACGTACCACCGTGACTTCAAACACTTTGTTACAGTAAATGTTCAAAATGTCCTCCGTTAGCGAGGATACATGCATCCACCCTCCGTCGCATGGAATCCCTGATGCGCTGATGCAGCCCTGGAGAATGGCGTATGGTATCACAGCCGTCCGCAATACGAGCACGAAGAGTCTCTACATTTGGTACCGGGGTTGCGTAGACAAGAGCTTTCAGATGCCCTCATAAATGAAAGTCAAGAGGGTTGAGGTCAGGAGAGTGTGGAGGCCATGGAATTGGTCCGCCTCTACCAATCCATCGGTCACCGAATCTGTTGTTGAGAAGCGTACGAACACTTCGACTGAAATGTGCAGGAACTCCATCGTGCATGAACCACATGTTGTGTCGTACTTCTAAAGGCACATGTTCTAGCAGCACAGGTAGATTATCCCGTATGACATCATGATAACGTGCTCCGTTGAGCGTAGGTGGAAGAACATGGGGCCCAATCGAGACATCACCAACAATGCCTGCCGAAAGGTTCACAGAAAATCTGTGTTGATGACGTGATTGCACAATTGCGTGCGGATTCTCGTCAGCCCACACATGTTGATTGTGAAAATTTACAATTTGATCACGTTGGAATGAAGCCTGATCCGTAAAGAGAACATTTGCACAGAAATGAGGATTGACACATTGTTGAATGTTGTACATGGTACGGAAACAACTGGTTCTCCCGTAGCACTCTCCATACAGTGACGTGGTCAACGTTACCTTGTACAGCAGCAACTTGTCTGACGCTGACATTAGGGTTATCGTCAACTGCACGAAGAATTGCCTCGTCCATTGCAGGTGTCCTCGTCGTTCTAAGTCTTCCCCAGTCGCGAGTCATAGGCTGGAATGTTCTGTGCTCCCTAAGACGCCGATCAATTGCTTCGTTCTGGAAATCTGTCTCGATACAAACGTACCGCGCCACGGCTATTGCCCCGTGCTAATCCATACATCAAATGGGCATCTGCCAACTCTGCATTTGTAACCATTGCACTGACTGCAAAACCACGTTCGTGATGAACACTAACCTGTTGATGCTACGTACTGATGTGCTTGATGCTAGTACTGTAGAGCAATGAGTCGCATGTCAACACAAGCATCGAAGTCAAGATTACCTTCCTTCAATTGGGCCAACTGGTGGTGAATCGAGGAAGAACAGTACATACTGACGAAACTAAAATGAGCTCTAACATGGAAATTAAGCGTTTCCGGACACATGTCCACATAACATCTTTTCTTTATTTGTGTGTGAGGAATGTTTCCTGCAAGATTGGCCGTACCTTTTTGTAACACCCTGTATGCATTAGTACGCTAAACTGATTGAAGGCAGATTAATGTCAACCAACTCGTGAACGATGTTGTTAGAGATGGAGTAAAAGTTCTGTGTTTTTCCGGCCGTATTTCGGTGCTTTAGATTTGTAATTCCGATACATATCGAGGAGCTAAAGCTCCATCTGCAAGGTTCCGAAGACTCAGTTAACGCTAACCGTCTTGACCTAGTGGAGTAGTTGCACTTGAGGGTGATAGTGATGTGAAAGAAACGGAAACATACGGGTGCCGAAAAAAAAAGAGAGCTAATTGTAGCGCTAGAATCCGCTTCACTTTTCCACTGGCGGTCCATGACGGAAGTCCCACGAAGTTGCTTGGGTTTCATTGTACATGCATCATCAGCAGAATGAAGTATGTAAACATTGTATGTGACCAAAGATATTCGATGAAGGTAGTGGTGCTCTATAGTGACATACAGTGGAGGAATAAATTGCTGCCAAAGACCTTATAATTGCCTTATTACTACGTGAAATTATATAAGTTACAATGAAAAGGGGTACAGAGTGTTTCGATTAATAAAATGTAGGTTATATTGAATGAACAAAGTAAGCCAGTAAGATGAAATGGGAGACTACAATGGATGGGATACTTTGAGTAAAATTTGTTTGAAACTGTTGAGGACTGCCGGCCGGATCGGCCGAGCAGCTCTAGGCGCTTCAGTCTGGAACCGCGCGACCGCTACGGTCGCAGGTTCGAATCCTGCCTTGAGCATGGATGTGTGTGATGTCCTTAGGTTAGTTAGGTTTCAGTAGTTCTAAGTTCTAGGGGGCTGATGACCTCAGATGTTAAGTCCCATAGTGCTCAGAGCCATTTTTGTTGAGGACTCCACTACAATTAGTCTTTTTCGTTTCGTTATGTGAATAGCTGCATGAATTTGGCATCCAATTCTAGGATGTCCAGTTTCCATTCTTAGTTATGTATTTGTCAATGTTGTCAGCAATGTGTGCAGTTTCAAGAAAATAGGCACCTACTGTGATTTATTCGGGTATTAAGGTGAAAGGCGTAACAAGTTAATTGAACAACATCACTGAAATTTCTGCCACTTTGACGTGTGTAGAAATGGTGACAGATTTGTTAGCTGGTCTTGCATGCTCTAGAATTTGTCAGTTTCTATGTTACTTGGTTTATTTAATATAAGGAGAGATTATTTTTGGTTGATAATAGCATCACCGGTAGATACTGCGTCACTTGAAAGTGTTAGCTATTTTATATTAGAGCTTGCCAACAAATTCCAGACTACCGTGTCATTTGAGAGTGACGTAAAAAGTAGTAGATCGTGTTATTTTACCGCGCGGGATTAGCAGAGCAGTCAAAGGCGCTGCAGTCATGGACTGATACCGGCGGAGGTTCGAGTCCCCCCCCGGGCATGGGTGTGTGTGTTTGTCCTTAGGATAATTTACGTTAAGTAGTGTGTAAGCTTAGGGACTGATGACCTTAGCAGTTAAGTCCCGTAAGATTTCACACACATTTGAACTTTTTTTTTTCGCAGTTTTTCGATAAAGGAAATATCTTTTCTGTGAGGCTTACTCATTCTTTTGACTAATTTGTTTGGTAGTATATGTGTCTTGCCATGAGTCGCCAGTAGGGGTGTTCTCGCAACGCGCAAGTACTTTATAGCGCTATACTTTTTTTACTAGCAGTCATGTGTTTTTTCCGTTTATACAACAACATATCCCAGCTCAGGTGCGCGTGCTTCACTAGGTACTGCTGAAAGTCCCAAAATCTTCGGAAAACTGATGATCAAGCTTTCCCAGCGTATGTGTTGTTACCAGGGCTCTCGGGGGTCAGATGAAAACCAGACAAATGGCAAAAAGTAAGTAAACTGTTTATTATTTCAAAAGTAATCGCTTTAACTATTAATGCATTTATCTGTGAGACAAGATGGCCAATGCCTTGGTGGAACAATGTTTTCGGTTGCCTACGGAATATTTACTGTACCCAGGCGCCCGTCAACATGTTGCCAATGTTGTTCTGAGTACACGGCAAAAGTTTCGCTGGGAAGCCCTTACACATCCCGCTTACTGTTCCGGTCTCACCCTACGCGATTTCCATCTTTTTGAAGCTCTGAAGAAAGACATTCGTGACCCATTTGCTTTGGACGAAGGGGTGCACACCTTGGTACAATCAAGGTTCCACCAAGGCACTGATTATCTTGTCTCAAAATAAACGTATTTACAACTATGACGATTACTTTTGAAATAATAAATAGTTGGTTACTTTTTCCCATCTGTCTCGTTCTCATAGAAACACCGTGAAAGAAATCGACCTCGTCCTTTTCAAAGGAACCTCCTTAGCATATGCCGTAAGCGCTACGGTGTGGGATAGAAGAAATATACACTCCTGGAAATTGAAATAAGAACACCGTGAATTCATTGTCCCAGGAAGGGGAAACTTTATTGACACATTCCTGGGGTCAGATACATCACATGATCACACTGACAGAACCACAGGCACATAGACACAGGCAACAGAGCATGCACAATGTCGGCACTAGTACAGTGTATATCCACCTTTCGCAGCAATGCAGGCTGCTATTCTCCCATGGAGACGATCGTAGAGATGCTGGATGTAGCCCTGTGGAACGGCTTGCCATGCCATTTCCACCTGGCGCCTCAGTTGGACCAGCGTTCGTGCTGGACGTGCAGACCGCGTGAGACGACGCTTCATCCAGTCCCAAACATGCTCAATGGGGGACAGATCCGGAGATCTTGCTGGCCAGGGTAGTTGACTTACACCTTCTAGAGCACGTTGGGTGGCGCGGGATACATGCGGACGTGCATTGTCCTGTTGGAACAGCAAGTTCTAGGAATGGTAGAACGATGGGTTCGATGACGGTTTGGATGTACCGTGCACTATTCAGTGTCCCCTCGACGATCACCAGTGGTGTACGGCCAGTGTAGGAGATCGCTACCCACGCCATGTTGCCGGGTGTTGGCCCTGTGTGCCTCGGTCGTATGCAGTCCTGATTGTGGCGCTCACCTGCACGGCGCCAAACACGCATACGACCATCATTGGCACCAAGGCAGAAGCGACTCTCATCGCTGAAGACGACACGTCTCCATTCGTCCCTCCATTCACGCCTGTCGCGACACCACTGGAGGCGGGCTGCACGATGTTGGGGCGTGAGCGGAAGACGGCCTAACGGTGTGCGGGACCGTAGCCCAGCTTCATGGAGACGGTTGCGAATGGTCCTCGCCGATACCCCAGGAGCAACAGTGTCCCTAATTTGCTGGGAAGTGGCGGTGCGGTCCCCTACGGCACTGCGTAGGATCCTACGGTCTTGGCGTGCATCCGTGCGTCGCTGCGGTCCGGTCCCAGGTCGACGGGCACGTGCACCTTCCGCCGACCACTGGCGACAACATCGATGTACTGTGGAGACCTCACGCCCCACGTGTTGAGCAATTCGGCGGTACGTCCACCCGGCCTCCCGCATGCCCACTATACGCCCTCGCTCAAAGTCCGTCAACTGCACATACGGTTCACGTCCACGCTGTCGCGGCATGCTACCAGTGTTAAAGACTGCGATGGAGCTCCGTATGCCACGGCAAACTGGCTGACACTGACGGCGGCGGTGCACAAATGCTGCGCAGCTAGCGCCATTCGACGGCCAACACCGCGGTTCCTGGTGTGTCCGCTGTGCCGTGCGTGTGATCATTTGTACAGCCCTCTCGCAGTGTCCGGAGCAAGTATGGTGGGTCTGACACACCGGTGTCAATGTGTTCTTTTTTCCATTTCCAGGAGTGTATGTTATGGAGCTTGCTAGCTTCCGCCAATAAACTGTATCATTTCTAGTTCTTTATTTCTGATTAATCTGACTTTTTTTTAATTAGAGGTAGTATCTCATAACTGAACGTTGAACGTTCGGTACTTAACTAAGCGAAATGACGTTACATTGTCGTTTCGTCTATTGTAAACACGCTAATATTTGACCGTGATGTTACCTTCTGTTCCGTTGACACCCAGGGTGAATTGACAATAATTCTCACAAATCGCCAAAGACGCACTAGAAGGCCTGATGTCCAGAAATGCTTCAAGTACAGAATACAGCAGCGAACAACACGCTCTCTCTCTGCCTGTCTGTCTGTCTGTCTCTCTCTCTCTCTCTCTCTCTCTCTCTCTGTCTCTCTCTCGCTCTCTGTCGTCCCTTCTTTCTTTGTTACTGGTTTTTGTTATGTAAAAGAACAGGCCTGCTAAACAGTCCTCCGGTGGGAAAGATAACGTTCTGCGAGCAGAACAATGGCGTGCACGACGTCAGGCTAGCCGCGGCAGTCACAGCGCGCGACAGGTGCAATAGAGAGCCAGCCAGCAGCCCAGGAACAGAGCCGAGGCGGAAGGTACGACGTATAACGGTGCCCGCGTGCCCTGCTCGGCCGCTGCCAGGACGTGGTATCCAGGAGACGGGAGACCCGAGCAGGCCTCGGAAGACTCCAGCTCTCAGAAAGCGCCGCCTGTGGCTTCTGCTGCCGGGTCGATTTACTTCCGACCCACCGAGCCCCGTTTCCACGCCCCCCGCTCCGTTTACACTTTCGCACGTGAGCGGCTGAGTGGTCCTCCGTTTTCTCTTTTCTCTGTAGATGTGTGTCTCACACGAGACAGTTTTTTATAGTCCCACAGCCTACTTACTCTCTTTCTCTAAAGCCACAACAGCCAGAGAGTGCATCAGAATTTGTAACTCGTTCTTATTGTAGAATTATTTATGTTTCACTACAATCGTGCTGATCAGAAAATTTGTTAATAAAAGAAACTAAAGAGTCAGTAAACCGTTCTCAAATACCAGATGAATATAGACTGCGCAATTTGTGTGCCGTGTGTTACATTTTCTCAAAATACATACACTATTTCTAACTGTAATTCTTAATTTATTGTGTCATACCTTTACCCAAGAAAAAATGTTCAAATGTGTGTGAAATCTTATGGGACTTAACTGCTAAGGTTATCAGTCCCTAAGCTTACACACTACTTAACCTAAATTACCCTAAGGACAAACAGGCACACCCACGCCCGAGGGACGACTCGAACCTCCGCTGGGACCCGTTACCCTAAGATTATACCTTTTGGCGAGTATATTATGGTAGCATTTTAAATTTTTAAATTCGGTCAGTAGCTGTATCAAATACTGTAAACCTAATTTTAGCTGCCTCCGAAAGCCGTTACATACGTAACGGCAATTGGTTATTGTGCCCAGAATTACCCGTGCAGTAGTACTGATAACAGCATTCATTTCCTGCACAAGATTTTGACGCGAATAAAGCCATTCATCTACCTTTTGTACAAAAGGTCAACTTCAAATAATCTTTAACGACCTTGGGTTTAAAATGGTTCAAATGGCTCTGAGCACTATGGGACTTAACATCGGAGGTCATCAGTCCCCTACAACTTAGAACTACTTAAACCTAACTAACGTAGGGACATCACACACATCCATGCCCGAGGCAGGATTCGAACCTGCGACCGTAGCTGTCGCGCGGTTCCGGACTGTAGCGCCTAGACCGCTCGGCCACTCCGGCCGGCGCGACCTTGGGTAAAACACAGTGTTACTTTTACGAGTTCGGCGTCATAAACGCTATGCACTGGATTTTATTGCCGTTAAGCGTCAATTTACGCTATGTGCGTTTAGTCCACTCCTCTTGCATCGCCCTCTCGCTCTTTTCTTATCCCCTTGCCTCTAGCAAAGAACAAAAAAAAAAAAAAAAAAAAAAAAAAGGTTCAAATGGTTCTGAGCACTATGGGACTTAACATTTGTGGTCATCAGTCCCCTAGACTTAGAACTACTTAAACCTAACTAACCTACGGACATTACACACATCCGTGCCGGAGGCAACATTCGAACCTGCGACCCTAGCGGTCGCTTGGTTCCGCACTGAAGCGTCTAGAGCCGCTCGGCCACAGCGGCCGGCTGGCAAAGAAGAGCCTCAGTCCTTTCATACTGCATCCGCCTTCCTACACAGACTATCCACTCCCAAATAATTTTCATTTCAGTCGTCTGTTTCCTGACTCATGTGTTCGTTTTTCTTTCTATCTTGTATCAGTGTCCTAGCCTCAATACCATACGTCCCTCTGAAGAAGACACAGAACGTTTTCCACACTATCACTCCGCAATCCGAGGTTGTCCTCCGTCTGTAATGACATGGAACACCAGGATATATAAAATACATTTTTTTTCCGTGACCACTTTTTATCTTATATGTGTTTCATTACCTGTCTACAAAATCGTTATCTTCATTGAAATGTTCCTATGACTTCATTATTAGTATTAGAAGTTTTATTTTCGGAGCATTGATTGTACATTGTTTCAAGTTTCATTTTATTCTAGCTTTATTGTAATCGGTCGTCGTCTGTAGCCGAGTGCTGTCACCCCGTCAGTCTACGCAACCTGAGCCGGCGCGCTGAGACAATTTCCGACTGGCGCCACGGATCATACTTTGAAGTTCGCCACCATCCGTAAGCGCGGCCCAGTCAGCATTCTCCCGCGTTGCGAGAAGCGGCGGTCACATCATTTCGTTCACAGAATCAGTTTATTGCTGACGCGAAAAGTTGGGGTGGCAATCGCGGAAAGGCAGATAATACTAACGACGCTGCACACGTTGGCTAGCCGAAAAGTTAACTGCCATTCATTTCTTTGATGCAGATAAATCTGAATTGATACGTATTTAATTGTAAGTCCGTGACCATTGCCACAGTTAGTAAAATTCTTCTGGGTCTGTGGCCACATGGCCAATGTGTAAAAATCCGACGTTTCGGTCACTGTTGCAAGCGGGCCTTCTTGAGGCTTACCGAAAAAAAAAAACCTACCCATAGGAAGGTCACTTGCAATTGTGCCGAAACACCTTGACAGTGCGGTCACAGACCCAAAAGAATTTTGTTGTCTAGTCTTTGGTTGCTACATCACGAAGATGACGTGCTACATACTCGAAATTTAACCGACAGGAAGAAGATGCTGTGATATGCGAATGATTAGCTTTTCAGAGCATTCACACAAGGTTCGCGCCAGTGGCGACACCTACAACGTGCTGACATAAGGAAAGTTTCCAACCGATTTCTCATACACAAACAGCAGTAGACCGGCGTTGCCTGGTGAAACGATGTTGTGATGCCTCGTGTAAGGAGGAGAAATGCGCACCATCACGTTTCCGACTTTGATAAAGGTCGGATTGTAGTCGGATTGTAACCTATCGCGATTGCTGTTTATCGTATTGCCACATTGCTGCCCGCGTTGGTCGAGATCCAATGACTGTTAGCAGAATATGGAAACGGTGGGTTCAGGAGGGTAATACGGAACGTCGTGCTGGATCCCAACGGTCTCGTATCACTAGCAGTCGAGATGACAGGCATCTTATCCGCATGGCTGTAACGGATCGTGCAGCCACGTCTCGATCCCTGAGTCAACAGATGGGGACGTGTGCAAGATAACAACCATCTGCACGAACAGTTCGACGACGTTTGCAGCAGCACGGACTATCAGCTCGGAGCCCATGGCTGCGGTTACCTTTGACGCTGCATCACAGACAATAGCGCCTGCGATGGTGTACTCAACGACCAACATGGGTGCACTAATGGCAAAACGTCATTTTTTCGGATGAATCCAGCTTCTGTTTACAGCATCATGATGGTCACATCCGTGTTTGGTGACATCGCGGTGAACGCACATTGGAAACGTGTATTGGTCATCGCCATACTGGCGTATAAGCCGGCGTGATGGTATGGGGTGCCATTGGTTACACGTCTCGGTCACCTCTTGTTCGTATTGACGGCACTTTGAACAGTGGACGTTACATTTCAGATGTGTTACGACCCGTGGCTCTACCGTTCATTCGATCCCTGCGAAACCCTTCATTTGAGCATGATAATGCACGACCGCATGTTGCAAGTCCGGTACGGTCCTTTCTGGATACAGAAAATGTTCGACTGCTGCCCTGGCCAGCACATTCTCCAGGTCTCTCACCAACTGAAAGCGTCTGGTCAATGGTGACCGAGCAACTGGCTCGTCACTATACGCCAGTCACTATTCTTGTTGAACTGTGGTATCGTGTTGAAGGTGCATTGGCAGCTGTAGCTGTACACGCCATCCAAGCTCTGTTTGACTCAATGCCCAGGCGTATCAAGGTGGTTGTTCTGGGTACTGATATCTCAGGATCTATGCACCCAAATTGCGTGAAAATGTAATCACATTTCAGTTATAGTGTAATATATTTGTCCAATGAATACCCGTTTATCATCTGCATTTCTTCTTGGTGTAGCAATTTTAATGGCCAGCAGTGTAAGATTCTTTTGGATCTGTGGCCGAATGGTCAATGTGTAAAAAAATCGACGTTCGGCCACTGTTGCAAGTGGCCGTCTTCAGGGTTAGCGGAAAAAAAAAGAAACTACCTAGAGGAAAGCTACTTGCAATAGCGCCAAAACACATTGACAGTGCGGTCACAGACCCAAAATAATTTTGTTCTCCAGTCGCTGGATACGTTTAACGCAGATAGATGAATCTCACCGTATGAGACAGAACATAAATTGTAGAATATAAAGTAACCGGTCTTATTCATATGCGAAAGTTGGTCACCATACTTTTTGGAGCCAGTTGAAATGCTGGTCAATTACGTTGGTCGACGGGTGGGGGTGGCTGACGATCGCTGTTGTGTAGTGGCAGCCCTGTTCACCAGGATTGGGATATTCTTATAGCATGTTAGCGGGCGCGCGAGAGGATTTGGCAGCGGCTTAGCCAACAAGGCTGAAATGATGCCGTGTTCCTGTGGGAAAAGCTAGTATCGGCCTATCGGAAACCGATAGCGCCGGCCGGAAAGACACGGTCGACGATCGCAATATCCGCATGGCTGGCGGGGCGGTTCGGGCCCGACCCCAGGGGTGGCAGCAGCGACAAGGACTGCCGACGGCCTAATCAGCGGCTGCGGCAGGTAGGGCGGGGGAGGGAGTAGCCGAATGAAATGAAACGCGACGCGGATAAGGCCGCCATGGCCGACAGCCGCTGTCACAGCGAATCGCTCACGTTGACAGACAGCCCGCCTACCTGACCAGTGTTTCATGCGTAGGGATAAGCAGGCTGGTCAGAGCACCGCCCTGCTACAGTCATTCGTTATCAACGTCTGTGTGCACAGTAGCGCTATTCCAACGTGGGTTCGGCGCACAGTCTATACGTATATCAGTCTATACGTATCTTTCAACCTATGTTTCTAGCATCTGCAGACTTAGAGAAAGCTTTTGAGAATGATGACTGGATTATTTTCTTTCAAATTGTGAAGGTGGCAGGGGTAAAATACAGGGAGCGAAACGCTATTTACAATTTGCATAGAAAGCAGATGGCAGTTGTAAGAGTCAAGGGACATGAAAGGGAAGCAGTGGTTGGGAAGGGAGTGAGAGACGGTTGTAGAATCTCCCCGATGCTATTCAATCTGTATATTGAGCAAGCACTAAAGGAAACAAAGGAAAAGCTTGGAGTAGGCATTAAAATCCATGGAGAATTAAAAAAAACTTTGAGGTTCGCCGATGACATTGTAATTCTGTCAGAGACAGCAAATGACTTGGAAGAGCAGTTGAACGGAATGGACACTGTCTTGAAAGGAGAGTATAAGATGAACATCAACAAAAGCAAAACGAGGATAATGGAATGTAGTCGAATTAAGTCGGGTGACGCTGCGGGAATTAGATTAGGAAATGAGACACTTAAAGTAGTAAAGGAGTTTTGCTATTTCGGGAGCAAAATAACTCATGATGGTCGAAGTAGAGAGGATATAAAATGCCAAGGAAAGCGGTTCTGAAGAAGAGAAATTTGTTAACATCAAGTATTCATTTAAGTGTCAGGAAGTCGTTTCTGAAAGTATTTGTATGGAGTGTAGCCATGTGTGGAAGTGAAACATGGACGATAAATAGTTTGGACAAGAAGAGAATAGAAGCTTTCGAAATGTGGTGCTACAGTAGAATGCTGAAGATTAGATGGGTAGATCACGTAACTAATGAGGAGGTATTGAATAGGATTGGGGAGAAGAGAAGTTTGTGGCACAACTTGACTAAAAGAAGGGATCGGTTGGTAGGACATGTTTTGAGGCATCAAGGGATCACAAATTTAGCATTGGAGGGCAGCGTGGAGGGTAAAAATCGTAAAGGGAGACCAAGAGATGAATACACTTAGCAGATTCAAAAGGATGTAGGCTGCAGTAGGTACTGGGACATGAAGAAGCTTGCACAGGATAGAGTAGCATGGAGAGCTGCATCGAACCAGTCTCAGGACTGAAGACCACAAGAACAACAACAACGTATCTTTCCTCTTCCATTTGCGAATATAGCAGGCGCGGCTCGTAATTATAGGCTCAGAGGCGGAGTCGCCCCAAAATATATATTAAAATAAATCTCTCAATAACGTATTACAGAATTTAACTTATAAAGCGCACATCGCATATTTCCCACACGGATTTAAATAACACAGGTCAACGTTTTTGGAACTTTGATATGTGACAGCAAGTAATGTTTGTCGAACAGGTAGTAGGTAGTCTTTAAGGCTGCCCCTTGAAATGCCGCTTTGCTCTATGTAGCAGCGGTTTAGGGACGTGGCTTCCTCGGTGTACAGCCCTTATGGGCCTTCCGAAGGCTCTGGAGTGTCAACCCAAGGTGCCCTACCAACTTGCACACAATTTTCATTGTTACTGATTAAATCAAAAGGGAGTGACCAGAGTTGGTGGAACTTCGCTATCGAATCCCCGGCTCTGTATATCTCTATTACGCTTTGATTGATACTATTCGTTTATTGTTTTGACGATGTATTAGACAGTTCTTTTTTTTCTGCCGTTGGCTATTCTCTCTATCGTTGGAACAAGTTTGCAAATTTCCCACCAGAGTGCCCTGAAGTATGGTAACATAAGTAGCATTTTACGAGTGATGTGAAGAAAACGCGAACGAAATAAATAAATAAAACTAATATACCACCACGAAATGTAAAAAATAGAATGTATGTTAATCAAAAACTTTCTGTTACTATTCCGTTTATCAAAGCAGTAAGGAAGGTTTGTAAGATAATAAAAAGTGTTATTGATATTGGGTGTCTTGAGAGCGAAATACATCCAGTTACTTTAGTTTCCTTGCTTGCGTACTGCGCGTAACGTTTCTTTCTCTGAGTGTATTATGCATAAGTTTAGTGAGTTCTGCTGTTTTGCTAATAATTGCATCATACCATGGGATAAACGGCTCTGCGAAGCTAGCATACATTCACACCAAGAATTTGTTCCCAATCCGACAGTGTACAATTACGATTAGGAACTAGATTTAGTGTTGAAAGACTGAAAAAATGGCCACCTGCCATTATTTGATAATTTATGTTGCCTTGACCTGTTTCATGTTGATTTGTGTATCTTCAGACCGTGTTCTAGGTTAGATTGGAATGAGGCAGTTTGTTTGTGATTTGGCGAAGCCGACGAATGAGAAAGAAAGAGGTCTGTCTGAAGCTCCGCAGAAATGTCAAAACATCCATCACCGCAGAACTGTCACGGGCTCAGCTTGACAAGCGTGAGAGAGGCAATCAGTCGCGGGCTTACAGAACCATCCTAGCACTCGCCTGAAGTAATTTACGGAAACGACATCACACCTAAATGAGGAAAGCTAGATTAGGATTAAAACCTACTTCTTCCCGAAAACAAGGCCAGTCATTTGAGATAACATCATTGTCCGATTTATCACTAGTGTACAACACTGTTTTATTCACACAGTCCATCTCTCTTGCACTCTCTGTCATCACAAGAAGAAAACGAAAAGCATGGTTATTGGAGGAAAGGTGAGATAATGCCGTATGAAAATAGGGGTAGAGGAAATAGTGCAAGTGAATAACTTCAATTACTTGGGAAGTGTAATAGTGGATGATATGTATTGCTCACCAGAAATTAGGAAAAGAATTGCAATGGCAAAAGAACGATTCAAGAAGAAACAGAAAGTATTTTGTGGTCCAATAAACAAAGATCTGAGGAAAAGACTTGTCAAATGTTACATCTGGAGCGTTGCACTATATGGTGCGGAGACCTAGGCATTGAGGAAGGAAGATGAAAAAAGACTGGAAGCACTAGGGATGTCGATATGGAGAAGAATGGAAAAAGCGAAATTGGGAGACCGAGTAAGGAATGAAGAAGTATCAAGAAGAGTTGGAGAAGAAAGAAACATGCTTAAAGCCAACAGAAAGAGAAAACGGAACTGGATTGGACATTGTTTGAGGAGGGACTGTTTATTGAAGGAAGGAATAGAAGGAATGGTGGAGCAAAAAGGGGAAGAGGAAAAAGAAGATATCAAATGCTGGACAATATCAAAGGAGGCAAATATTCATAACTGAAAATATTGGTTATGGACTGACAAAAGTGGAAGAGGGTTGACCCATGACAAGACCTGCCATAAGGCAGAATACCATACATACATACATTCACACTGTCATGTAAAGAAATTACTTCATAACGAAAAAATTTGTGCTACATTCTTCACACAGCAATGACAACTGTATCTCTATCTTCATCCCACAAAAAGGAAAGCAGCGTCGTGTTGGGAAGGAGGGCCGCGGAGGGCGTGGGGGGAATCTCTCAAAAGGCAATGGAGTTGCACGTTGTTGTTGTTGTGGTCTTCAGTCCTGAGACTGGTTTGATGCAGCTCTCCATGCTACTCTATCCTGTGCAAGCTTCTTCATCTCCCAGTACCTACTGCAACCTACATCCTTCTGAATCTGCTTAGTGTATGCATCTCTTGGTCTCCCCCTACGATTTTTACCCTCCACGCTGCCCTCCAATACTAAATTGGTGATCCCTTGATGCCTCAGAACATGTCCTACCAACCGATCCCTTCTTCTGGTCAAGTTGTGCCACAAACTCCTCTTCTCCCCAATCCTATTCAATACCTCCTCATTAGTTATGTGATCTAATCATCTAATCTTCAGCATTCTTCTGTAGCACCACATTTCGAAAGCTTCTATTCTCTTCTTGTCCAAACTATTTATCGTCCATGTTTCACTTCCATACATGGCTACACTCCATACAAATACTTTCAGAAAAGACTTCCTGACACTTAAATCTATACTCGATGTTAACAAATTTCTCTTCTTCAGAAACGCTTTCCTTGCCATTGCCAGTCTACATTTTATATCCTCTCTACTTCGTCCATCATCAGTTATTTTGCTCCCCAAATAGCAAAACTCCTTTACTACTTTAAGTGTCTCATTTCCTAATCTAATACCTTCAACATCACCCGACTTAATTCGACTACATTCCATTATCCTCGTTTTGCTTTTGTTGATGTTCATCTTATACCCTCCTTTCAAGACACTGTCCATTCCGTTCAACTGCTCTTCCAAGTCCTTTGCTGTCTCTGACAGAATTACAATGTCATCGGCGAACCTCAAAGTTTTTATTTCTTCTCCATGGATTTTAATACCTACTCCGAATTTTTCTTTTGTTTCCTTTACTGCTTGCTCAATATACAGATTGAATAACATCGGGGAGAGGCTACAACCCTGTCTTACTCCCTTCCCAACCACTGCTTCCCTTTCATGCCCCTCGACTCTTATAACCGCCATCTGGTTTCTGTACAAATTGTAAATAGCCTTTCGCTCCCTGTATTTTACCCCTGCCACCTTTAGAATTTGAAAGAGAGTATTCCAGTCAACATTGTCAAAAGCTTTCTCTAAGTCTACAAATGCTAGAAACGTAGGTTTGCCTTTCCTTAATCTTTCTTCTAAGATAAGTCGTAAGGTCAGTATTGCCTCACGTGTTCCAGTATTTCTACGGAATCCAAACTGATCTTCCCCGAGGTCGGCTTCTACTAGTTTTTCCATTCGTCTGTAAAGAATTCGTGTTAGTATTTTGCAGCTGTGGCTTATTAAACTGATTGTCCGGTAATTCTCACATCTGTCAACACCTGCTTTCTTTGGAATTGGAATTATTATATTCTTCTTGAAGTCTGAGGGTATTTCGCCTGTTTCATACATCCTGCTTACCAGATGGTAGAGTTTCGTCAGGGCTGGCTCTCCCAAAGCCGTCAGTAGTTCCAATGGAATGTTGTCTACTCCGGGGGCCTTGTTTCGACTCAGGTCTTTCAGTGCTCTGTCAAATTCTTCACGCAGTATCGTATCTCCCATTTCATCTTCATCTACATCCTCTTCCATTTCCATAATATTGTCCTCAAGTACATGGCCCTTGTATAGACCCTCTATATACTCCTTCCACCTTTCTGCTTTCCCTTCTTTGCTTAGAACTGGGTTTCCATCTGAGCTCTTGATGTTCATACAAGTGGTTCTCTTATCTCCAAAGGTCTCTTTAATTTTCCTGTAGGCAGTATCTATCTTACCCCTAGTGAGATAAGCCTCTACATCCTTACATTTGTCCTCTAGCCATCCCTGCTTAGCCATTTTGCACTTCCTGTCGATCTCATTTTTGAGACGTTTGTATTCCTTTTTGCCTGCTTCATTTACTGCATTTTTATATTTTCTCCTTTCATCAATTAAATTCAATATTTCTTCTGTTACCCAAGGATTTCTACTAGCCCTCGTCTTTTTACCTACTTGATCCTCTGCTGCCTTCACTACTTCATCCCTCAAAGCTACCCATTCTTCTTCTACTGTATTTCTTTCCCCCATTCCCGTCAATTGTTCCCTTATGCTCTCCCTGAAACTCTGTACAACCTCTGGTTCTTTCAGTTTATCCAGGTCCCATCTCCTTAAATTCCCACCTTTTTGCAGTTTCTTCAGTTTTAATCTACAGGTCATAACCAATAGATTGTGGTCAGAGTCCACATCTGCCCCTGGAAATGTCTTACAATTTAAAACCTGGTTCCTAAATCTCTGTCTTACCATTATATAATCTATCTGATACCTTTTAGTATCTCCAGGGTTCTTCCATGTATACAACCTTCTATCATGATTCTTAAACCAAGTATTAGCTGTGATTAAGTTGTGCTCTGTGCAAAATTCTACCAGGCGGCTTCCTCTTTCATTTCTTAGCCCCAATCCATATTCACCTACTACGTTTCCTTCTCTCCCTTTCCCTACACTCGAATTCCAGTCACCCATGACTATTAAATTTTCGTCTCCCTTCACTATCTGAATAATTTCTTTTATTTCATCATACATTTCTTCAATTTCTTCGTCATCTGCAGAGCTAGTTGGCATATAAACTTGTACTACTGTAGTAGGTGTGGGCTTCGTATCTATCTTGGCCACAATAATGCGTTCACTAAGCTGTTTGTAGTAGCTTACCCGCGTTCCTATTTTCCTATTCATTATTAAACCTACTCCTGCATTACCCCTATTTGACTTTGTGTTTATAACCCTGTAATCACCTGACCAGAAGTCTTGTTCCTCCTGCCACCGAACTTCACTAATTCCCACTATATCTAACTTTAACCTGGAGTTGCACATGATGGAGAAATAACGTTCTTTCGAAGCCGGTGTACGATATGGTTTGTAATTTTCTCCTCCTGCTATCAACACCCTTTAAAAAAAATCCACTCGCTTTATTCCTTGTTGCAGGTGTCCTTCGTCTCGGGGGTGATTTCCTATGCCGGTACATCTTATATTCAAGTATCGTGTGTCTACTGTTACAGTTCAATGAAAAGAAAATCCACGTCGACAGCAGAGTCAACATTACCGAGGGAACAGTGTCACGTCTCTGTACCCATCTGATGCATTTATTTAAAATTAAATCATCGTAAAAAAATACTAAAAAATCGTCCGACTGTCCTGCTCCCCTCTTCCGTTATGATATGATTAATGAGATACTTTCGAATTAATAACTCCTATTACTCATAAGAATGGAACAATAAACTGCTTATATGAGATGGGTGATCCAGTGGTTACACGGAAAGTTCAGTAGTTCAGTTTCCCTTTGTTAGAGTAAACTTGTGATTATCAGGAAAGACACCTTATTTTAGTATCTGTACTTATTATGGACATTTGTACATGTTTGTTTTATTAGTAAACATACTTCATTCGTTTATTAACCCTAGCATTATGAGGGTGCTTCGTAGACCCACTGACGTAATATGTATATGTTGTATCTCTGTCCCTTGACATATGAACTTGAAATCAAAGCTAATTGTTCATTCTGCCTTTACAACTGAGTGATTGTAGAGTTTGTTAAAATTAATGAAAAATCATTTTTTTGTTTTTTTTCTCCATGGGCCTTAGAACTCCCCCGTAGGTAATACCAACGACAGATTTCAGGTGGTTTAAACTTTAGTTTCAACTATTTGAAACGAAATGAATTTTTGATTTTCTCTTCAAACATATTTTTGTGAAGTCGATCATTTCTAGCCTCATTGTTGCTGTTGAACAACTAACATTAATAGACAACTTTTACGTGATAGTTCTATTTAAAAAGTGCTTTAAGAAGCCTTGAACGAAGAGTTAGAAGAAAGTGAAGCGAATGATGATGACGATGTGGAAGAAATTTTATCTCATTCACCATCTGAGAATGAAGATGAGGTTCAGCCCAACCCACTAGGTGCTAATGATACTGTTATAAATTCATTGCCGTAAGTGGACACGAGTATGTTACGGAGTCATCTCGAGGATATCGGCGTTCTGTCCAAAATATAGAGCCGGAATGAAGGGGGCTAAGACAACAAGGACGACTGAGTCTCCGAAAGAGGCTATAGAGCTCTTTTTTACACCTCATGTTATGAATGCAATAAAACTACACCAAACGAAGAGGCTCCTCTACTAGGTCTTCAGCACACCGACGGAGATGGATTATTTTGTTATTTAGGTCTCTTACTAATTATGGGTTCACATCATGGCAGTAAGATAACTGCCCAAGATTTATGGTCTATGCTTCAGGGCCGACAAGTGTACTGTGGATCAGTGACTCGAAGGTGATTTTTCGAATTGACTAGAATATTGAAGTTTGATGATAAGAATGCAAAACAAATTCTTTGCAGACTGACAAGTTTGCTCCAACGAGGGAAATTTCCATTGTATTTGATTCCCGGTCCACACATCACAGTGGATGACACGTTGTCTTTGTTCGGTGGTCGCTGCCCAATAAAGGTGTTTCTAAAGGAAAAACCTGGAAAATACTGGATTCTAATTAGAATGCTGTCTGATTCTGAGACTAGATATGTGATCAGCATGAACATCTACACTGGAAAGTCTGGAAATGCACAGCATCTAAATGGACATATGGGTATTATAAAGAGACTACTAAAACCCACTGAGAGATGAGGCCACAATGTTACCACGGATCGGTACTATGCTTCAGTTGAGCTTGCTGAGACTTCTATGGAATGATTTTCTCCTCAAACTTGTTGGCACCCTACCCAAACCTGAAGAGCTGAAGACTGCAACTGGCCGCAGTGTACGGTCATCCACCTTTCATATATTGATGCTCAGACACAGAGGCCGTGAGAAACAAAGCGACTGCTGTGGATGCTTTCGACTTATCACTCAGAAGGGGTGATCAGTGAACACTCAACTAACATCAACATAAATATTTTTCGTAACTCTACAAAGGTAGGCATGGGCGCCATAGAGCAGATGGCAAGACATTACAGCACGAATAGAGGAACAAGAAGCTGGTAATGTCCCTCTTCTATACCCTCATTCATGTAGCAGCAGTAATCGCATATTCAGTCTTCCTTCCCAACTTTCCAAATTGGAAAAAGAATTTCCTAAACCGCAGAAGAGTTTTCCTCGCTAACTTAGGTCCTCAGTGAATAACGTTTCATGTAGATAAACGCGCCCGAAATTTGTACGGGCTTCAGAAGCCAGTGATAATAGCAATACAAAGCACCACATAACGGAAGCTTAGCTGCACTATGGAACCTTCACCTCAATAGCAGAGCGGGAAACTCGTAGACGATGCCCCCTATGTTCCCAAAAAGCATCATCTTTAAAAAAGTACAACAAGCTGGGAAAATCAACTTTTACCTGCTGTCAGTGCCTCAAACACGTCTGTGGGAAACACAGCAAATGGTTCAAATGGCTCTGAGCACTATGGGAATTAACTTCTGAGGTCATCAGTCCCCTAGAACTTAGAACTACTTAAACCTAACTAAACTAAATTATTGTTTTTTTATAAGAGAATACAATCATGTGCGTTACTGGTCAACAAAAACTATACAACGTAAATTTTTATGATTTGTTCCGATAATAATTTAATTTTTTATTATCCAGTGTCAAAAATAATGTCTAAGCAATTCTAATTGTAAGTATTCTCACTGGTATCAGTGGTAGAAACGTGCATTATCACAAATTAAATTGCCATTTTCTTCCTGGGCCTCTGAGCCCCCACCCCCTCCCCTAATTGACATTACATGTAATAGAAATTATCTTGAAACTTCGAGTTGGAGTCTCGGTCCGGCACACAGTTTTAATCTGCCAGGAAGTTTCATATCAGCGTACACTCCGCTGCAGAGTGAAAGTCTCATTCTAGAAATTACCTTGGTAATGCTAGGGTTGTTCATCTATTCGTTGCTGATCCTGTAAAATCTAATGTAAGTTACGTGGTTTGAGATAATTGGTTTTTACAACAGCTCCTCAGATTGTTACGGTCGATTCGGATACTCGCATAAACTGATGAAGTTCTTGCACTGTGCTGAATTTGAATACACTCACGTGGTGATATAAACTAAACAAATACTTTTTTGTAAAAAAAAATGCCGCTTTTGGCGTTAACGAAAATTTCTGGCTATATTTTTCTAGTCGGAAACTGTACTTCGACCCCACTGCTTCTTGAATTGCACAGCAACCTACTGGATAGCCGTATGTGCAACGGTAAAGATCATTCTACCGCTGACTGTCAAGCGGTGAAACTTTTTACTCCATGGCGCGATCACGCACACAGAAGAACTGTACAGGAAAAGGGCATAAGGTTGTTGTGTTTGACGCTAAAAGAAGCATTACCATCGGCACAAAGGCAACTCCGAATCTCGCAAAGCAGAGACTCGGCCTCCACCGCGTGTGCGCCCGAGTGATTTACACGTTGCGTGTGTGCGCGTGTGCTTGCGGAGGTGTGAATTGTCGCGGCAGGCAGGCAGAAGGAATACAAGGTGAAGGTCGCCCCCTGCGCTGGACGAGGCTAGCTGTCAGGCCCCAGCGTGTGTGTACAGAGCCGAGCACTGGACGCTTCAGCAGCTGCCTAAGCAGCGCAGTCAGCTGCGGAATGCCCTCGCTTGGTGGGGGGGGGGAGAGGGGAGGGTGAGCCGAGAGGAGAGGAGCCGGTCGCCCTTTGTGGGCGGCGTACATTCAGCTTTGCTCGCACAATGAGGCCGAGAGATATTTTGTTCGCAACCGCGGAGCAGTAACGGACGCGTTTTGTGCGAAATTGAACAAATGTCGGCAAGCGGTGCTGACAAAGGCCCCTCGCTCCCCTCCATCCTCCTGTTACGCTCGTGCTGCACTGCCGCCCTTCCCCCACCACGTCCCCCCTCGCGACGCCCTTTTCACGTGACGCAAGGCGTCGAGGCAGAGGCGGCCCGGCGAAATCACCGCCGCTTTTGTGCAACTCCGCATTCACCTGCAAATGAACGCTGACACTGCACGCTTATGTGGGTGCGTATAAACTCAACTGCCTGCCGGTCCACATACTTCCGTTTAATGGCGCCCCGAGTACCGTGCCAGATGAGGCGGGAACCTCCATTCGCCACGTCACATATAACATCAATAAAGCGCCATACATACATAATATTCTACTTAGCGCAATACGTACTTAAATGATTATTCGTTGCTTTCTACCAACGTCTAGTAAACGCAGTCACGGTCAGTACACATCAAAAATGTGCGTAGCTCTAAGCACCATGGGACTTAACATCTGAGGTCATCAGTCCCCTAGACTTAAAACTACTTAAACCTGGCTAATCTAAGGACATCAGACACACCCATGCCCGAGGCAGGATTCGAACCTGCGACCGTAGCAGCAGCGCGGTTCCGGACTGAAGCGCGAACCGCTCGCTCACAGAGGCCGGCGAAACACGTGTATGCTGTCAGGAAGTTCTGAGATGGCTAAATTGGGGAGAAATACATGATAACTGATGAGACTCAGTTGCTTGTCTCTAGTGCACATAAACTTCACCAAAAAATGCGTTACCTAACATAATACGGTAATTTTTAAAAATTGTAGTTCCTCAACGAAAGAGACAGTATACAAATCAGACGTGCAATCTACACCGTAATGGTTTTCAAGAGTGTGGAGTGATTATAAAGGTGTCGTCACACTGAAAGCGTGCCTGTACAAAGAACGGCAGTGCGAATGGTCCAAACTTGTATCACTGACGGGCGGATGCATCAGAGTGGCAATCTATGGAGAAAGGCGTAATGCCTCACAGAAACCAGGGGCGAGGAGATCAGCGTTTAACGACCCGTCGACAATGATGTCATTAGAGACGGAGCACAAGCTGGGATTAGGGAAGGATGGAGAAGGAAAATGGCCGTGCCCTTTAGAAGGAACCATCCCGTCATTTGTCTTAAGCGATTTAGGGAGATGACGGAAAACTAAATCAGGATGGCCGGACGTGGGTATGAACCGTCGTCCTCCCGATTGCGAATCCAGTGTGCTAACCATTGCGGTACCCTGCACTCTCACAAAAACCAACTTACGTAAATTCAGCGATCAGTTTCCAGAGCGGAATCTACAGTTGTTTTTAAAAAACTTATACATATAGAACCTTACGACCATGAATATAAAATTGACTAATAACAGATCATTCATTCTATGCACGCCATCCGTGACGGGAACTGGAGGGAACGTTAGCACTTGTTGCTAAAAAAATGCCCTTTGCCACTCATTTCACAGGGATTCACTGTTGATGTAGATGTCAGTATATAAATGCTTCTGTATAGGGTTTTCAAGAGATCAATGACAGAAATAGCTTATAGTGACTGTCGTCTGTGATATTTACAATATTAAATACGAGTAGTTTGAGAACACCCCTAAATAGGACAATGTTTTTACTAAGTTCGAAGACACACCCTGCTTCGAACTGTAGATGTAGTCATCTGTTACTGTTCTTTCCACCATCTTTCTGTTTTTCTGATCGGGTGCAGCATTTCGTTTATCACTTTCCACTCGTTTGAAAGATATGTACAGTGAACAAGACACCTGAAGCAAAATTATGAAAATGGGCTTATTTTCCGCCTGTCGATGGCTGTTCTTGTTTCAGAATGACCAGTTTCGGCTAATGTCACCTATCTTCAGATCTGCAGAGCAACAAAAACAAATTGCAATCGGGCGCCAGTCCGTAGTTTACCATATTACAAAATGTTCAAATGTGAATTCCTAAGCGGCCAAACTGCTAAGGTCATCAGTCCCTAAGCTTACACACTACTTAACCTAAATTATCCTAAGGACAAACACACACACACACCCATGCCGGAGGGAGGACTCGAACCTCCACCGGGACCAGCCGCACGGTCCATGACTGCAGCGCCCCAGACCGCTCGGCTAATCCCGTGCGGGGCTAAAATTTTCTTTCTAGTTACAATACAGATGTTGTGTAACGTATCGTATCTCTTAGTTTCAGGGAACTATCAGTTTACAGTCATATACTAAAATCACACTTGCATGATGTCACTTTGTATTAAATTTTTTAGAGAAATATGAGTGATGCGTAGCCTCTATAATTTCCAAGGCTTACATGAACATTTTACTGAAGGAAAAAACTTAAAAAAAAAGCTTTTAAAAACGTGTTGCCCGTTCTTTCCACTGGGCGATCGCAGAGATAGTTGCGCAACTGCCAGGCAGCAAGTAGCACCACGTTGTTTTCTCCGTCGTGTCAGATTGGCCGCTGGCGGTGCACGGTCGGTCGGGCAGCAAGTGCGTGCTAAAGCGTCCCGTTCCATCCGAACACGATAAATGCTAAAAAATATCTTTAAAAATTGTCATAGTAATTAGTGTGTGCAAAATCACTTTGGTAATTCAGTAGTTTTTGCAGGGTTTTCATCCGGTGGGCGTAGATCTGAACTTTCTCAAGCACATTCAAAAACTTCTTAGAGATCTGTATAGTGTGCCCTTGTTGTCTTATTGTGTGAAGTTCATCTTTGTAATTTTTTACATGCTTCACAAACGCTGCCCTGTTATTGTGCCAACAATGTTCTTTATACTGGATCTCATATTATCTTCAGTTTGGCCGATATAATATTTATTACATTCTGCACTTTGGATCTTATACTCCGCAATTAATCTTAGTATATGGGTTTATGCCTTATGTGTGTGTAATTTGCCATTCATTACATTCTACTACAGTTATCTTGTGAAAATCTGGCAGTTCTTTCTGACACTGACCCATTGTATATCAAAGAGAGAAATTTCTGAAGTTTGACTCTCTTACTTTCATTATGTATGGTGGTAATTTTATTTATGTTTGGTTTAGACATATGCGTGACACGTTGTGTGCTACACCCACTTGCTGTTACTACTTGTTTAATAACTCCAAATTCTCTTTTTAATGCACTCTAAATGTTAGGCTTCTTAAGTTTTCTTCCCTTTAAACAACAAAAAGCAGTCGTCAACGTATCGCTCGTAGTAAATCATCCTCTCCTTAGTTGCTGGAAAAGAGCTAAAAGATGTGTTCTCTGGGTTGTTGACAAAAATTTCTACCAAAAATGGGTGACAAGCACTTGCCTACGGATAAATCTTTGTCTTGCATATAAACCTTTAATTAAAGATAGAACAATTAAAATGTAACGTGACCTATAGAAAATCCAAAGTTCAGAAAATGCACCCATACTTATTGACATGTTTGTTATCAGACAGGCCTTAATAAATTCTATACTTTTTGAGATAGTAATAGTGCTGTAAAGGTTCACAGTGTCTAACGAGGCCAAGATGGCGTTCTCTGGAACTTCTAGAGTTTTCAGTTAGTTCGCAAATCAGACAACATTTGATATTTTAAGCCTGTTGGAACCTATAAACTGTCTTCATCTTACTATATAAAGCTTTATTCAAGAACTCATTAACTGCTTCCGTACCACTGCAAATAAAAAACAGCGATCGACAGGCAGAATATAAACCTGTTTTGTATAAAAGGGAATTGCGGATAACTCGCTGTGATAAATCTGTCGAGTTTTGGAAAGTCTGTGAACTTTGATTTTCTAGGCAATGGATACAAATCCTGGTTGTTAGAATCGATTAAAAAGTCGTATTAGCCACCATTTTACGGTGCAAAAACACTAAAATTGAAGCGTATTGGAGGTCAAGATTTCATCAGAATTATTGTACAAGAATCTGTAAAAGCAACCAAGATAAAAATATAAATAAAAGCACTAAAATTCCATGTTTGGTCCTTGCAACTGCGTCTTCATACTATGTGCTTCCACATCATCCGTCCTGCTGATAAAATAAACTAAAATGGATGACTTCGTAAGAACCCACAGTTTCAAAGAAGGTTACCAAGTAACTTTAGTACTTTTATTTATATATTTATCTTGATTGCTTTCAGAGATTCTTGTATAAAAATTCTGGTAAAAAAATGGTTCAAATGGCTCTGAGCACTATGGGACTTAACATCTATGGTCATCAGTCCCCTAGAACTTAGAACTACTTAAACCTAACTAACCTAAGGACATCACACACATCCATGCCCGAGGCAGGATTCGAACCTGCGACCGTAGCAGTCGCGCGGTTCTGGACTGAGCGCCTAGAACCGCTAGACCACCGCGGCCGGCAAACATTCTGGTAATGAAGACTAGACAGTAACGTATTAATTTTAGTGTTTTTGCACCGGAAAAATGGTTGATTTTTTAACCTTAAAATTATGAATCTTTCGCAAATGCCCAGGCAAGCATACGGCACAACACGAAGGGAGAAATTTAGCTTGTACGTAATGGGCAGCGAACGAATTTTAATTGGCCCGGAAATCGGTACTTGCCAGACCAGAAATACCTCTGGCGATTCATGTTAAACAAGTAGGTCACAGCAATTTCACGTACTGAAAATGATGAAAACTCGAGAGCACGTTGACTGCGTCACTGGTGAACGAGAAATTCGCCTCACATCACTTGTACTAAATAATGGTCTTGCGAGACACCGCCTAATTGTTTGCCAGCCCATTCGTAAAGACAGTCTCCTGAACAGAGGCGAAATGATTGGAAGAAATGGATCATGTTCACGGTTCAGCCTGCTCATCTGCTTTAAGGAATATGAAATAATCGGCAAGAAAATTCGGACATGAAAGAATATCATCAAAAATAATTATAATAATAAAATAATGATCTCTGCACTTCAGTAGGGAGATTCGTGATATGCTGTTCGACCGTACAACACCTGTTCTTTGGAAGTTTACCTATTTACTGTTATCATTACAAAAGTGACACACAGAGAATCAGTACATTAAGTATAAGGCGGAGAAAGGAATAGGGAGTCACTTTGGTCAGGGCATGCACCTGAAATGATACAAAGAAACCACAGTAAAATTAAATCGAGAAGCTTGGAGAGCAGTGCCATTTCTTTTCGTTATGAAAACGAGGCTAAGCACAATCCAACGCATCGTTCGGTATAAATTTATGGAAAGAGTAATACATTCGCACCACACTGGATACTATTTCTGACTTCCGTACATATTCTGTTACTATTACGTGGATGAAATGTTGTCTAAGATTGTTTGTTTCGAGTTGTCAACCGGCGTATAAAATGGCAAGGATAACACGTATCTGTTTTTGCGACGTACTACGAGATTCATGAATATCAGTTTGCAGCACTTTAGTTCCTAAGTAACGTTAAAATTACAGCTACTTGGAATCATCTACGACATGAGCCATTGAAAGGTGGTATCCATATTTATCGAATCTTTCGTTGTCTGCTTCTGATAGTACGAAACGTGTAGGACACACATATTCTATTACGACTACGGACTCGCTATTCTGCACCACATTGTCTTTATTTTTAGGTTGAAATAATTCAGATACGTGTGCCACAATATCAAGTTGTTTTCCTATAAGAACGAAGAGTGTCCGTGAATATTTGGCAGTAATCCTGCCCTTTCGTGGTGAACGAGACATAACTTTGCTGCTTGCGACAAGTGTTACCACTGCAGCTCGCAAGTGTATCGCCGTTATTACCTGTTTGCGGTTACGTCATCAACTTTGATGCAGCATTGCCTGCTCTCACCGCACCGCCATGTAGCATGGTGATCTATGTGTTTGACATGTGTACCGTCATCACTGAACATGTGGTCTGTGTTTGACGGAGGTGTATATCACAGCTCACAGATAGCCTATTTCCCGGTCTGTGGCCGCGAATATTGCGAACGCAAATGTCTATTGATTCCCCGCGGTTATGTGCTTTCAAAATACTACCAGTCACAGTTCTTTAATGTGCGCTTTTGTCTACTTTTGAAAGTTACCTTTCACATCACATCAGTAGATCACATAAACATTTTTGTATTACTTTGCTCGGAATAGCAATATGGACTTAGTTAAGTGCTTCACATTTGCTATTGACTATACTGTTCATTACACTATCCTCTACTGCAATTTCGATCTCGTGTCATCTTCTGGTGGTTATTGGTGCTGATAACGCAGCCGCGGTAAAACCAATGAGCTTCTATGGACCGCCTCAGCGACAGCCTCACGTCTTTTTTATTCCTTTTACTAATGTTAACTACTGCCGTGTTTTCAGAACCTGTAACCACTTGAAAATAATGTTAAGTTCGAAACTGAAGTGGTGAATATCGTATTAAACAGTACAGTCAATGGCGAATATTAAGTCATTTACAAAAGTCTACTAGACCGTGAACCCAAAAGAAATAAGACTTAATGCTGTGCTCTTAGGCGCCGGCGAGCCTGCCGTAAAGGGCCGCAGCAACTCGCTCTGCCTGTTGGCTGGACATTTGCGAACTGCCACGAATTTTGATAGAGACGTAACTCAGTCGCGACCATTGAAGACTATCGACACCGTTTCTACTCACAGGCGCTCCCAATTAATCGGACATTTCTCTCACTCTACGTAATGAAAAGTTTGGATCAAGGCAGTCAGAGAGATGCAGTATTGAAACTTCCTGGCAGATTAACACTGTGTGCTGGACCGAGAATCGAACTCGGAACCTTTGCCTTTCGCGGGCAAAGGAGAACTGAAGCTTCACAGCTGTAGGTGCTAATCAATGAATGGAAATGAAACTAGCAGAAGGAAAATGACATAAAAGGTAGGAGACGAGATACTGGCAGAAGTAAAGCTGTGAGGACGGGTCGTGAGTCGTGCTTGGGTAGCTGAGCGGTAGAGCACTTGCCCGCGAGAGGCAAAGGTCCCAACTTCGAGTCTCGGTCCGGCACACAGTTTTAATCTGCCAGGAAGTTTCATATCAGCGCACACTCCGCTGCAGAGTGAAAATCTTATTCTAGATACAGTATTTCTTAATTTCCGAAAAGTGTTTGAATCAGTACCACATCTATGCTTGTTGTCAAAAGTACGATCATATGGGGTATCAAGCGAAATTTGTAACTAGACTGAGGATTTTTTTGATATAGGGAAGATCTGCATGTTATCCTGGACGGAGAGTCATCTTCAGATATAGAAATTGGCATGTGCTCGAGGGATGTGTGTTGGATGGACCCTTGCTGTTCGTCTTGTATATTAATGACCTTGCGGACAATATTAATAGTACCCTCAGGTTTTTTGGAGATGATGCAGTTGTCTACAGAGAGGTGCCACCTGAAAGAAGCTGCAGAAATATTCGGTCAGAGCTTGCTAAGATTTCAGAGTGGAGCAAATACTGGCAACTTGCTTTAAATGTTCGGAAATTTTAAACTGTGCACTTACCAAACCCGAAAAAGAAATAGTATCCTACGATTGTAGTATCATATCAGTGAGTCACAGCTGGAATCGGTCAGCTCATATAAACACCTAGCTGTAACACATTGTAGGAACATGAAATGGAGTGATCCCATTGGATCGCCGTGAATAAAGCAGGTAGCAGACTTATTTGTAGAATACTGGAGAACTGCAATCAGTCTGTCATTCGTGCGACCCAGTGTAGAACATTGCTCAAGTGTGTGGGACCGTTATCATTACCAAATAGGACTAGCGGAGGATGCTGAGCGTATTGAGACAAGGGCAGCACGAATGGCACTGGTTTGTTTTGAAACGTCCCCTTAGAAAAAATTATAAATCACAGTGCTGGAAAACCTCTACGTTATTTGATTTTCAAACAGCTGAGCAAAACTGAACGTACTCAGACATTTCTCTCTTTACTTACTCTGATCAACCCTAAACTGACACACAATATTTTTTTTAGCGCAACGCAATCTGACTTTCAATAATCCCTACAAAAGAATGGCCCTGACTAACAATAACCTATACCTTTCATGAATCACTTACCCCCAAAAATCTTCGTTACTCGAACTACTGCAATACAGCGAGCGCCAATACTGCCAGGTAAATGAAAGGTTCTAACTACTGAAGGCACTAACTACTGATAGGCATAGTTAGCAAATGAAAGATTTTGAAAGAGAACAAACAATATATTTACATTAATAGTGTTCAAAAGTCATTATATATATATATATATATATATATATATATATATATATATATATATATATATATATAAAACCAGTCTTACAAATTTCCTTTACATGACGAACACACGTCCAGATCGTCCGCTCTCAAAACTCTGCCATCTCTCTCCCCACATCCACCACTGCTGGCGGCTCACCTCCAACAGCGCAACGCTACGCGCTGTTCCCATCCAACTGCCCATCACTACAATAGCAAATATTCCAACAATGCTAACCAGCCACAGATTGCCCACAGTACAGTCAGCGATTTTCATACAGAGCACGTGGTGATACCAACATAAAAACCTAAATAGCCTACTTACAGTTTGACCGGCAGGAGAGTGTCACAGCGATTTTGAAGAAACTGAACTGGCATACTAGAAGGTAGACGAAATCTATCCCCAGAAAGAGTGCTTACAAAGTTTAAAGATCCGAAAAATGGTTCAAATGGCTCTGAGCACTATGGGACTTAAACATCTGAGGTCATCAGTCCCCTAGAACTTAGAACTACTTAAACCTAACTAACCTAAGGACATCACACACATCCATGCCCGAGGCAGGATTCGAACCTGCGACAGTAGCGGTCGCGCGGTTCCAGACTGAAGCGCCTGGAACCGCTCGTCCACACCTGCTGGCTAAAGATCTGACTTTAAATGATGACTGCTAGTATATATCAGAAACCCCTACGTACCGCTCACATAGGATTTTTGAGGACAGGATCAGATGAATTACAGCATGCAATGAGGCATTTAAACAACCATTCTTCCTGCCTCGCTACGTGAATGGAACGAGAATGATTCTTAGTAACTGATACAGTGTGACGTACCGTCTGCTATATACTTCACAGTCGTTTGCAAAGTATGGGTGTAAGGATAGACGTAGAAGACTGCAGGAAATGCACGGGGAATACAAATATAATTAAAACGAATAAATGTTAAAGAGTAGCATGTATTGCCAATAAAATACTTCTGAATATGTTTCAGCAACTGCGACATAATCGCGTACACTAACAGTGATCCAATACTGTCAAATGTTTCTTACTCCAGTCTCTGATCAGAATACCAATTCTTTAGACGATGCGTGGTTTCAGTCCGTAATGACCATCCTCAGATCTTTTTTACACCATGTCCTATCACTTTAATAAATAAACTTGAAACTCAAACAAGAAAGAAACGAAGGATACCGTATCCGCTTAACTTTAGTGAAACACGGCAAGAGTTATTCTAACGGAATATTGTATAGGTGGTTTTAACTTTAATTTTTTTGGCACACAATGTACTGGAACTGTTTTTGTATCTGTATTTATGACTTTAACTTTTTAGGTGTTTTTCATTCTTTTATATTTTTCTTTATCTTCCTGCTTTATTGTTTAGTTTTATTTGGGGACGGTGTGGTGGTGGAGGATACATAATGTATCAGAATTATTTTCTCCCTTTCCACCCTCGCCGATTGCACAAAGGAAGAAAAAAATTTGCGTTGCCCTCTGTTTATCTTTACCGCTCTCGCCGTCTTTAAATGTGTGTTGGAGAAAGTAGTGTTTCTGGAAATGTTTCGGAGCACCCACTCTCGAAATTTTGTGAATGAGGCTTTTCTTATAACGTCTTCCACTTGAGTGTGCGGGGCATTTCATTGAGCTTTCGCTCCAACCAAAAACTCTGTAACGTATCCTACAGCTCTTCGTAGAATCTTTTATATCTCTACCGTTAATCCAACTTGATAACGGTTCTAGATCGAGAACTGTTAGGTAAACGAACGTCCTTCATGGGCGAATTAAGATTCTTCCGAAATATTATATTTCTGAAAAAATTAGGATGTATAGACAAATTTATGTCGTCTTTCCATCCAATATTGCACCAGGCAGGTACAGACAAATGTTGTATACGGAAGTTAACTGTCGACAAGCTAGTCACTGAGTTGCGAGTGCAGTACTGCATATGTATTAGGATGTGACAATTATTGGAAATTTTTCGTGGTATTAAACCGTGCTGGAATGCATTTACAGCGACAAACATCGAGCCACTCTGTGCCAATCGAAGTTATTATCATCCCTGTCAAAGGTACTGCTATCCTCGTTGATGTTACCCGCATACAGAGACAGAGACGAAAAATTCCATTCGACCACGGCATAATAGACCTGGATTTTCTTTAAACTAATTGTTACATTTACGGGCTTGAATACAAACGTGTTAAAAGGGGATGTGATTTCGCTCGGCTGTGTGGCAGCGTCATTGTGCAGCAATGTCCTTATAATTCATTGTGCTAAAACCAGTAATGTCTTCACAACGAGTGATCTGTGACGTTTCCTAATAAGTTTTGATTTCGAGAATCACATTGGTAAACAGTTTTTGATGATAAGCGTTGGATAGAGGATTCTTGTCAACTTTTAGGGTCTTTTCGTCTATTATGCGCAGTCCATTAAAATTACGTTAAACATGAACTGTTACTCTTTCCATCAGGACGTAGTTGCTGGGTTCTCGTGTATTTCGTAACAATGTGTCACCTCCTTGCGCCGCCTGAGAATGACCAATGAGAGCCAAACGTGTTCTCCACTATACTTCCTTCAAGTACCCCCGTTCTTGCTCCACTGCCGACGAAGGCTTCCCTTACAGAACGACGAACTGAGGTCTGAGTTTCTCGAGAGGTCAGTAGTCACTTTTCTAGATGTTTCGCAAAGAAGAATCATTTACAGGGAAATCTCACATGCAGTAGTTTTTTGACTACTGAACTCTACTGATCTCATATACACGAAAATAACGTGATATTTCTGGAACAGAAATTCTGGTGCACAGCGTTCTACTGATACGAATCCCATGCTGTGCGAAAACTACAGAAGGAAAGAAAAAAAGGAACGAAACATCTGAAATATAATGTTAAAGAGGAAGAAGCTAAAGCACGGAGAGATACTGATGGCAATAAGTGAGGAAAGAAATCTACGGGAAGCATCTGATGAAGTTAATGATTAACTGATATGAGATAAGGCTTGGTTTAACTGATATTAGGTATGGCTTAGTTTTTGGAAGTTGTGAGTAAATCTTAGAAACTATTAAGGTGTGCAAAATTATGAACGTAGTACACTTCACTACCTTTCCCTTTGCATGGGTTGAGGATGGCGTGTGAAGAATTTCATGTCTGTTCGCGAAACCCTCATGCCACTGAAAGCAAACGCGAGATTACGTAACGATAAACGTTAATGCTGGTTAGAACAGGCGATAATTCACGTCTGTTTTGTGAAATTGGCAGCAGCTTCTCTTTTAATGATGGAAGTGCAAAATGTTCCTCATTTTTTTATGCCTCGTAATTTTTCGTGAGAACGGCCTCGCGTGTCAGCTGCATTTGAATCGTCTTTCCATCCAATTTCATTTCGATCGGAATAATTGGAATGGATCACCGGTAAAGTGCCACGTTCACTTTTCATTTAAAAACCAATCCTTCTCTCCGAGTTATGTATAGATAGGATGAAAACCGTCGACACAGCGTTTTTTTTTTTTTTTTTTTTTTTTTTTTTTTACGCATGCTACGAAGTTGTAGTTACCAGTGCTTCACTCTACCTTTTCCAGATGCTTGCAATAAAGATATTTTCACATTAATCCTGATAACACGCATTTTAGTATTGTGTTTGTATTGTTTAACTTCTCTTAATATCAATATTTATTGAAATTTCTCCAAAATAATTTAGACAGAACATACAGGGAAACGCCAGAAGACTGTTCAATGCAATTTGGAGATCGAGATTTCCTTCCTAGGTGTCTCAGGTAATTACACCTATAAGCTGGAACATTGCAAGCTAGGTTCGCCTATCGTATGCCATACTGTCTTCTCGTGGATGTCACTATTGCTATACGTCACCATAGTCCTTCCATTATTTCAAGCCAACCACATGCAAAATTTCCACGACAGCGACTTACGTGTCTTAACGACATTTAAGATGTATATGAACCTTGTTTGTTGCCCTCGTCTTCGGTGTCACCATTCTTTCTGTAGCTTCCACGTCTTTCTTGTACTCTGCACGTCTTAAGCCCCTCATCCGCATTTCAACGCATAAAATTCTTTGTCCTCTTCAAAATATTTTCAGATGTAATGTCGTAGCTATTTACAGCGTAACTAGTTTCAGCAAAACTCAGAAATCCACCTGTCTTTCCGCTATGATTTCATAGGTTCAATGTCCCACTGAAACATAGTATCAAATAATGGCAGCCAGAAAAATGTTGTGGCAGAGGAACCCTGAATGAGCCGGCCGCTGTGGCCGAGCGGTTCTAGGAGCTTCGGTCCGGAACAGCGCTACTGCTATGGTCGCAGGTTCGAATCCTGCCTCGGGCTTGGATGTGTGTGATGTCCTTAGGTTAGTTAGGTTTCAGTAGTTCTAAGTCTAGGGGACTGATGACCTCAGATGTTAAGTCCCATAGTGCTCAGGGCCATTTGAACCATTTGAACCCTGAGTGAAAGACAGACGACTTTTGAAACCTCCTTTGGCGTCCCACTTCAGAGAGACTGTCTTCTTTTTTTCGATCTCACTGGAACCGATAAAGATCAGTTTTCTTTATAAGTTTGTTTCACGCTCACACTTTCTTCACGGGCGTCTGAGAACATTTCTTAATTGTAAATGAAGATTTCTTCATCCGTTGGGAGGCCTTAGACATAGCGATAGCTGTGGTCGATTCACTTCAAGAATCGCTTTCATTGTGCTTTGATTACATTACTCAAATTACTTACTTACTTACTCACTTACTTCAGTTATCACAAGCACAACAAAATTACTTAAGGCAAAGAGTAAACACATAAACAGAAAAGCAGACTTAATTGGAAAAGGATCACAAAAGAAAAAGCTCAGGCTCGGTGGAGTAACGTGCTGAAACAGAGCATCCAGAGGAAGCGAACATTGAATTAAAAAATTTCTTACATAAAACATTTACAAAATTAATTAAAAATGGAAACTTACGAAACTGAATCGTTACAACATGGCTTTCAACAAGTGGTTCTGTTTAGCAAGTTACAGTCCCTCTCGGAGCGCCAACTTTGGCCGCCTGAGATCGGCCTTGCACAACAGTATGGACAGGAATTCCTAAAACACAGATAAAGAAAACAATTACTACGCATGAAATATTTTTAAAAAACAGATGAGAAAATATAAAAAGTGCGCTTTAAAAGAAAACCCACCAGATCTCGGGCGCCGGCCGGTGTGGCCGTGCGGTTCTAGGCGCTTCAGTCTGGAACCGCGTGACCGCTACGGTCGCAGGTTCGAATCCTGCGTCCTGCATGGATGTATGTGATGTCCTTAGGTTAGTTAGGTTTATTAGTTCTAAGTTCTAGCCGGCTGATAACCTCAGAAGTTAAGTCGCATAGTGCTCAGAGCCATTTGAACCAGCCAGATCTCGGGACTACACATGACTTTTAACCAACAAATGATTAAATAATTAATGTCACTTAAAACGTTATAAAACACACAGATTGCCGAAACGTGCAGAGATTAGCACGGGCTGAAAAAAATGTCCAAAACAAACGAAACGTAAAACCAGGCCGGCGAGTACAGAAATTAAAACTTATGGCTCATATCTAAAATTTTAAATGAGTTCACTATTAGCCGCCCTGTTCTCATATAAATTACGAGTAGGCACAGTTGTGAATTAAGTGTCCGAGAATACGCCTTACGTTAATAAGAGACAAATAAAGCTGCACGCGGCTTATGACTGCTACTTTACGAATCCAAAAGCATCAATAAAACTTTTCAAAACCAGTAACGCTGCACAAGCAGCACAACAAGGTACCATAACTTCAGACCTAACAACGTGCGTCTCGGCAACTGCGTGGTCACCGCGAAGAGGCTTGGGTTCGAATTCCGGCAGGGTCGGATATTTGCTCCTCTCGGGGACTGAAGTGTTGTGTTGTCCATACGTTAGTACCGTCATATTAGACATTCGCTACTGAGATGCCTGCTGTGCACTCCCGGAATGCCAATAAACTATTTTTAAAAAAAGTTCCTAACGGCTCATTAAAATCAAACCGTAACACTGACAACGTTAAGGGAAAGCACCACTTTCAGCCAGTTACCTTGTAAGTAGGCTGTTTAGGTTTTTACGTTGGTGACTCCACGTAGTGCTCTGTATTAAAATCGCTGACTGCGCTGTGTGCAGTCTGTGACTGGTTGGACTCATTGTTGGATTATTCGCTAGTGTATTGTTGGGCTGTTGGATGTGAAGAGCCCGTAGCTTCGGGCAGTTGGAGGTAAGCCGCCAGCAGTGGTGGATATGGGGAGAGAGATGCTAGAGTTTTGAGATGTTAATATGAGCGGACGGTCTGGACGTGTGTCTGTCAGAAAAAGTAAATTTGTCAGAATAGATGCCAAGAATTTATACACATATTATGACTTTTGAACACTATTAAGGTAAGTACATTATTTGTTCTCTAACAAAAACTTTCGTTTGCTAACTATATGCCTATTAGTAGTTAGTGCTTCCAGTAGTTAGAATCTTTTATTTAGCTGGCAGTATTGGCACTCGCTGTATTGCAGTAGTTGGAGTAACGAAGATTTTTGTGAGTTAAGTGAGTCATGAAGGGTATGAGTTATTGTTAGTCAAGGCTATCCTTTTGTAGGGATTATTAAAAGTCAGATTGCGTTGCGCTAAAATATTGTGTGTCAGTTTAGAAATGATCAGAATACGTAAAGAGAAAATGTCGGAGTCCGGTCTGTTTTACTGAGCTGTTTCGGTATCAAATAACGTAGAAGTTTACCAGCACAGTCTTTCTATACACTCAAAGGGGACGTTTCAACCTCATGACGAAATGGTCTATGCTAAACGTTTTCAAAGACAGCACTGTAGACCCTTAACAAACAGGCTCAATGAACCGCTTATACAAACACTGTGATCGCTCGACAACCGTGAAAACATTTATCCAAATTCACTCCAACGAACTCCTTTTGCTGTGGACCGCGAATCCCGCCGCACACCGCTACTGTAACGGCCGGCCCCATCGAAAGTTCAGCATGGCAATGGACACATAGCACACCGTTCTCGAGTACAGGTACCACACGACAACTGGAGTGGTACGAAAACTCAAACCGAAAGCGTTCAAAAATTGGCTAACACTTGAGCGAAAGCGAAACGCATAGCGCGCTGCCAGCCTGTCTCCGAGTATCCACGAAGTGGAATCAAATCTTTCGGATCGACGGTGGACCGGCTCAACTACACCGTCGTAGGTGTGCTGCTATCTGTTCGTTGGTTCTGACGTACTTGACAACTGCGAAGTTTTCCTATCTGAGCGACTGCACTAGTTGTCTTGAAGGGGGGGGGGGGGGGGGCTTCTTCCAGGATGAACTCAGTTATAGGTATTTACCCGCGCTAGCTGTATGATGTGATGACGGTGGAATAATTAAGCTACAGCAGAGAAATAACTTAGTTCAAACGCTGATAAGTAACAGACCTCTTCAGTGCTCTGTCGCTTACTGTCGCTGATTACTCTGCTGTGAATTCAACAATGTCGTGGTATTGTTACTTGCTAAAATGTGTTACAATGTTCAGAGCCCTTGATCTACATTTCAATGGCGTCCAAGAAAACATCTCGTATACAGAAATCGATATGACTTACATTACGTTATGAGGCCCGGTGGATCGCGAGATGCCATGACGAAAGGTTACCTATCGATCTTTATTTTTCGCAGGTTTATTACAGTGTTCGTATTTCTCAAGCTGTTTCGCGTTATTGACTCTACCCGGCTATCTCTTCTCATACCCGGCTACTTCTCTGTTCCCTAATGGAATACTATTTTCGCTTATAGTTTACCTCTTACTCTTCTTTCATAGCTAGGAAGCGTTTTCTTGTATAGCTGCAGCAGCTCTGTATTGGTTTTCTTCTGTATGAACTAGTCGCTGGGCTCTTGGGCTCACCCTTAGGAGCGTCCTTCCAAAAACTAAGAGATGTTGAGGCCCTTCTAACGGGCACTCCCAGTTTGACAATTATAGAGTAACGCTACCAGTAGCAGCGTTTTTGTGGACTGTGTTTCATCTCACGTGTTACAGCTCTAGATTTTAATATACCATTAAGAGGATGGTAACTCCTGTTCCCAGCATGAATTCTTGCGTTTACTTCAACATCAGTTGTATTTTCAGCGAGTATGAGACTCAAACGTTTGAATTCTCTAATCCGTTTGCACTTGCTGCGAACTGTCAGTTCATTAACGTGCTACCGTCGTGTTCCTGTAGCCACGTATTTTTTCTGAGGGCTGTTAATACGCCGAATTTTCGGTACTGGCAAATATAACGTCTCTGATTGTATATAAATACGTAAGCTTCCACTGCCAGCGTTGCTCTCATTCAAGTCCGTCTAGGTATACTACCGCGCTATCTAATTGAATACTTAAAACGCTGAAATGTTAAAATGTCCAAATTTTCGGCCTTGGTGCAGCAGGCGGGTATGAAATTTGTCTGGATCTTAAGGGAGGGCACTGTAACACGGCGGAAACTTTGGTTAATATAGTTACTAGATGGGTAGATCACATAACTAATGAGGAGGTATTGAATAGAATTGGGGAGGAGTTTGTGGCACAACTTGACAAGAAGAAGGGACCGATTGGTAGGACATGTTCTGAGGCATCAAGGGATCACAAATTTAGCATTGGAGGGCAGCGTGGAGGGTAAAAATCGTAGAGAGAGACCAAGAGATAAATACACTAAGCAGATTCAGAAGGATGTAGGTTGCAGTAAGTACTGGGAGATGAAGAAGCTTGCACAGGATAGAGTAGCATGGAGAGCTGCATCAAACCAGTCTCAGGACTGAAGAGCACAACAACAACAACAAAATATTGTTACTTGATAACTCATTCTGTTGTTGTATTGGTGGTATTTAATTTTCACGGTCGAATTGGAACTTACATATTTCGAAAGCACACTGCCCGTTTCCTTGCAGATATGTATTGTGTATTTGTAGAGTCTAGCTGAAAATAATGGATTCGAGTGTAATATAGTGCTATGTTCCTGTTTTATGATGATTATGATGATTATGATGATGACTAGGATGGGAGAAGGGAGTGAGAGGGTGAAAGCCGTGTCCGTCACGCAGCCTATTCCTCTCGAATATTACCAAGTGGGTCAAAGAGCTTCAGATCCCCATCTCATGGACGAATCACCATTAGTAGTATCACAGACCTCACTTCATGTGACTTTGCAGAGAGGTTTGGAATTTAATTCAGGACTCTAACTCAGCTCCTCTCGTCGGGCAAATGCTACCAGGAAAATTTCATCCATCGAACCGCCTTGAATAACAACAGAACTGATTTCGGCTACTCAGTGTATGTGAGCCAGCTTTCCCAGTAGTGGGATAATATTTAGTGATGCACATGGACAGCGTTCTACATCTACATCTGCATCCATACTCCGCAAGCCACCTGACGGTGTGTGGCGGAGGGTACCTTGAGTACCTCTGTAGGTTCTCCCTTCTATTCCAGTCTCGTATTGTTCGTGGAAAGAAGGATTGTCGGTATGCCTCTGTGTGGGCTCTAATCACTCTGATTTTATCCTCATGGTCTCTTCGCGAGATATACAGTATACTGCTTGACTCCTCGGTGAAGGTATGTTCTCGAAACTTCAACAAAAGCCCGTACCGAGCTAATGAGCGTCTCTCCTACAGAGTCTTCCACTGGAGTTTATGAATGATCTCCGTAACGCTTTCGCGATTACTAAATGATCCTGTAACGAAGCGCGCTGCTCTCCGTTGACTCTTCTCTCTCTCTTATATCAACCCTATCTGGTACGGATCCCACACTGCTGAGCAGTATTCAAGCAGTGGGCGAACAAGCGTACTGTAACCTACTTCCTTTGTTTTCGGATTGCATTTTCTTATGATTCTTCCAATGAATCTGAGTCTCAATGAATGTGAGTCTCGCATCTGCTTTACCGACGATCAACTTTATATGATCCTTCCATTTTAAATCACCCCTAATGCGTACTCCCAGATAATTTATGGAATTAACTGCTTCCAGTTGCTGACCTGCTATATTGTAGCTAAATCATATGGGATCTTTCTTTCTATGTATTCGCAGCACATTACACTTGTCTACACTGAGATTCAATTGCCATTCCCTGCACCATGCGTCAATTCGCTGCAGATCCTCCTGCATTTCAGTACAGTTTTCCGTTGTTACAACCTCTCGATATACCACAGCATCATCCGCAAAAAGCCTCAGTGGACTTCCAATGTCATCCACAAGGTCATTTATGTGTATTTTGAATAGCCACGGTCCTACGACACTCCCCTGCGGCACACCTGAAATCTACATTGCTACTTGGTAGCAAAATACCAAAATGCCTGAGGTGATTCACTCGGCCCCCAGTTGAGGCATAGAAAGTTTCGTTAACCACCGTAACTTGAAATACGAAGGTTCTCCGTTGCGAAGTGCGCCGCCACAGCTGAACAACCCTACGGTTGCATCCACGCAGATAAATCACACCAATACACTATATTTAGCAGTTTAACTATTGTATAAAATGTAGTGGCAGCACTCCAACAAGGGCTGCCGTGAATCACCTGACATTCAGCTACCCTGCAGGCGATTACAGCGGATGCAACATTCTGAGGCAACACGTGTGAGCTTCACACACTTTCTGCCCACCGGTTGCGCAGTCCTGCAGAACTTTCCACGGTCATTTTGCATAAGATGTTTAGTTCCGTGCGTTGCGAAGGTACGCCGCCTGGCACGGGGAATTTGTCACGGGCGTGTATAACCCCGCGGCTGCCGCGTAAGCGGGCGGAGGCTCCGGCGCTCGGTGAGAGCTGCAGAAGGCGGACAGGCCGGTTGTTGCGTCAAATGTCGAGGGCACGGACCTCGCCACTGCCCGCCTCCGGGAGGCGCACGGCCCGGTCCGTAAATCCTGACAACCGGCCACACGTCTGGAGCACTGTCCGTCCTAGATGTCAACCCCGCACTGCTGGGCTACCAGACGTATCTGACGCGAGCGCGGAAGGAATTGTCGAGAGCTGCGCTGAGCTGTTATTATTTCAGTGAAGTCACATTCTGAACAACAGGAAATTGACGCTCGTTTTCTGCAAATTAAAGTCCCGTGTAGTTCTCTGGAAGGGTTGTCAGTGAGCACGTAACATTTTATACCGAGAAAATGAAGCGGGTGGTAACTTCGTATGCTATGTTACTTGCTGCAATATGTTGTAGGTAGACTTGTCAGTGTCGTTAAGGTGTTACATCGATCCTGCAGTCTGGATAATATGGGATGGATACCAGTTTTTAGCGATACAAAATGAAATGAAGGCGTCTGACTGCATCCACAGTAAATAGTCACGAATGTCCTGTAAACTCCTACGCTACTGGCCATTAAAATTGCTACACCACGATGATGACGTGCTACAGACGCGAAATTTAACCGACAGGAAGAAGATGCTGTGATATGCAAATGATTAGCTTTTCAGAGCATTCACACAAGCTTGGCGCCGGTGACGACACCTACATCGTGCTGACATGACAAAAGTTTCCAACCGATTTCTCATACACAAACAGCAGTTGACAGGCGTTGCCTGGTGAAACGTTGTGATGCCTCGTGTGAGGAGGAGAAATGCGTACCATCACGTTTCCGACTGTGATAAAGGTCGGATTGTAGCCTATCGCGATTGCGGTTTATCGCATCGCGACACTGCTGCTCGCGTTGGTCGAGATCCAATGACTGTTAGCAGAATATGCAATCGGTGGGTTCAGGAGGGTAATACGGAACGCCGTGCTGGATCTCAACGGCTTCTTATCACTAGCAGTCGAGATCACAGGCATCTTATCCGCATGGCTGTAACGGATCGTGCAGCCACGTCTCGATCCCTGAGTCAACAGATGGGGACGTTTGCAAGACAACAACCATCTGCACGAACAGTTCGACGACGTTTGCAGCAGCATGGACTATTAGCTCGGAGACCATGGCTGCAGTTATCCTTGACGCTGCATCACAGACAGGAGCGCCTGCGATGGTGTACGCGACGACGAACGTGGGTGCACGAATGGCGAAACGTCATTTTTTTCGGATGAATCCAGGTTCTGTTTACAGCATCAGAATGGTAGCATCCGTGTTTGGCGACATCGCGGTGAACGGACATTGGAAGCGTGTATTCGTCATCGCCATACTGGCGTATCACCCGGCGTGTTGGTATGGGGTGCCATTGGTTACACGTCTCGGTCACCTCTTGTGCATATTGACGGCGTTTTGAACAGTGGACGTTACATTTCAGATGTGTTACGATCCGTGGCTCTACCCTTCATTGGATCCCTGCGAAACCCTACATTTCAGCTGGATAATTCACGAGCGCATGTTGCAGGTCCTGTACGGGCCTTTCTGGATACAGAAAATGTTCGACTGCTGTCCTGGCCAGCACATTCTCCAGATCTCTTACCAACTGAAAACGTCTGGTCAATGGTGGTCGAGCAACTGGCTCATCACAATACGCCAGTCACTACTGTTGATAAACTGTGGTATCGTGTTGAAGCTGCATGGGGAGCTGTACCTGTACACGCCACCCAAGGTCTGTTTGACTCGCCCTGGCATATCAAGGCCGTTAATACGGCCAGAGTTGGTTGTTCTGGGTACCGATTTCTCAGGATCTATGCACCCAAATTGCGTGAAAATGTAATCACAAGTCAATTTTAGTATAATACATTTGTCCAATGAATACCCGTTTATCATCTGCATTTGTTCTTAGTGTAGCAATTTTAATGGCCAGTAGTATAATATACAGACCTGAAGTGCACGCTGAGAGTGTACGAAACACTTCACGGATGATGTTGGAAATTTTGTGAGCCAGACAATAAATGTTATATATTTGTTGTTTAAAAGTATCTGCTCTTAGCAAAACAAACTATTAATTCGAGTACATAAAGATGTACTTAGAGACTAATATGTCATCTTCGACATGTTACATTTTATGCCTACGAACAATAATCAAGAAACATCCGCAACCCCTTCCATATCTCTACCGTAGGGGTCGGGAAGACTGGACTGGGCTAATTGCAGCACGTGCCGAGGCGTTCCAGCAATCACTCTTAGTGCGCGCCACTCACGAATGGAAAACGAAACCACCCTAATTAGTGATGCAGTGGAAGTACTCTCTGCCATGCACTTTGCAGTGGTTTGCGTATACGTATAGATGTCGATGCCTGTACATCTACTACAGCAGTACTGAGAACAGAATTTAAGGCATTTTCACTGCTTCTTTACGTAGCTTATTTCTCTGCTATTCACGCGGCACCGTTATTACGAAATCTACGACTGTTCATGACAAAAAAATAACAGAACATAATAATTTCTATGTTGAATATTGAAGTTCTAGGAGAACTGAAATTGATTTAATTTTATTTACTGTCGTTAAGAGTTGCGGATATCGAAATAGAACTCCGATGTAGATATAAGAAAGTTGTATTAATTTTTGTTGAATAATGATATCAAAAATACAGTTCACCCAAATGTCGTAGCTGCGTCATTTTCTAGTGCGTTTCTAACTTTCTTTTCAATCAGTTCAAGGCATTTGTCCCTCTTCTACAGTCGCCTGTAAGCGGTGCTTAAAACGATGAAAATATCATTAATTTATTTTTAAGTATTTTGTCACTAGATGGTGTGTAAACATTTTACTAATGGATCTCTTTTCTTTTACAGGTGAGTGGAGCTATTGTTATGGCAGTTACATACTACGTAAGTGAATCAACGAGTTTTATTTTGGTATCTATTTTTCTTTCCTTTGGGGTTAAGCTTAGCCTTATGTTATTCTTCCAACTAGAAATACGAAAATATTTATTATGGATAGTAATCCATTTGGTCTCATGGCACGTGTTTAATCGAACAATACGAATGCAGATAGGATTTGTAGTAATTTCGAAAATTCGTCATATTGTGAGAGTTTTTCACACTGCATCCATACAGTAACGCAATCGTCAGAAAACTGGTTTGCTTCGCTAGGTATGGTGCTTTCTACAACCTGTGGTACAAGTTAGCCAAAATTTTACGTGATGTCATTGTTCTGCTTGCCTATGTCGGAAATACGGACCGAGTCTTGCGTACCGCTTGAAAATATGAATTATCGCAGTTAACGCTTTTCTCACGCACGCATTTCTTCGTCATCGGGACGCCGCCTCCTTTCATCACACACGGAACTATCGAAGATCAACACCGTCGACCACCGAACTCCTTTCTCCCTCACGGAGAAGACCAAAAAACTGGTGGTCGCCGCTCCACTTGTTCTCCTCTTGGTGGCATTAAGTCGACCAGCAACCAGTGCTCCGGTTCGCCCACATTCCGCCCCTGACAACGGCAACGACCGCTACGACCGGCTACATCGAGTGTTTGTGCGCGTTCTTTCAGAAGCGCAGCATGCGCTGTTACCATTCAGAAGGTGCAACAATCATGGTCAAATTCAACTGAATGGGCAGCACGGTTCAGAAGTGGCTTAGTACAGAATTGGCCGTAAATAACTTTAAGACACGACGAGGCGTTTTAGAGTAAGACATAGGCGCTAGGTATTATGGAATTAGTAAATTTGTGCCGAGTAGAGGACAAACTGCGGGAGATGAATTTTTGACACATTGATAACTATTTCAAACAATAAAGGACAAGCTGTTGTAGAAGGCGAATTCATTCTACATCAGATGTTGCTTTCTGTGAGTTACGGCCTCGGCGAAACAGCCACATTCACTGACGGCTTTAGCAGTAGGCTGGAGCGTTTTCTTACCATAGAGTTACAGGAGATCATTGCTAACGACTTGCTATTACTCAAGCACTAGATGTGTACCTGTGTCGAATGGCAGAATGTCACGGATGCCTGTGCAGCGCAATTGTGGTTTTGTATTGTATAGATTTAACGGGAAGGATAAGAAGCACGGGAAAATTCTACTGGTAATATACGACGAACATCTCTCGACAGCCAATTGCACATTGGAAGGTCAGGATACCAACCAATAGTCCTCTCTATAGGAGTGCTCAAGGACGTTACGAATTCATCCCGGAACTCGGATGCACAGTTTACTGATCTCTGCTCGGATTCTGGCGATGAGGATATGAAAAAAAAGAAAGAAAACTACCGTAGTATTATCAAAACAAAAGTTGACTTGAACAGTACCGTCATACATATGGGACGACAGCAATTGATCTGAGGAATCTGCATCCTGAACCAGATTAATTCTACACCACCTGTTTGAAAGTGATCGATGTTTTCATATTGTTTTTGTAACTTCTTCTTCTTTTCATTCACTAAGCTTACAGCCTCCATTTGAAGCCATATGTTTCTGTGTTCTTTCCAACTATTTTAGAGAGCTGTAGATGATTTTCTAACTAATTCATATTAATTAAAATATTGTGTGAGAAAAATGCTACTGAATTCTGTTTTGTCTTTCTGCTTCGATTGAGAGTTTCGTCTACTTCTATGTGCTGTTCCAGAAAAGTTCCCAAAACCAAGAAGTACAATACCTTCACTTAAGGTCATGGTGGAATTAGCTCACGAAAGCTACCTCCCAAATCAACTGTCATCTCACTGCGAATAATGATCATGCGTCTATGAATAAATATTACAAACGCTAGGCATAGTTTCTGAAAAGGAAAAAAAAGTGAAACCTTTATAAAAAGACTGACATGGAAACATACAGGATATATTAAACATGTATATGTTGCGATAGAAACTGTACGTTACATTGTACGAAAACATTAATTTAATATTGGAAAATATAGAAAAAAACGGTTTCAACCGGAAGTAATAGATAGGATATCAATCGAGTGTGCCGGCCTCTGTGGGCGAGAGGTTCTAGGCGCTTCAGTCCGGAACTGCGCTGCTGCTACAGTCGAAAGTTCGAATCCTGCCTCGGGCATCGATGTGTGTGATGTCCTTAGGTTACTAAGGTTTAAGTAGTTCTAAGTCTAGGGGACTTATGAAATCAGATGTTAAGTCCCATTGTGCTTAGAGCCATTTTAACCACCAATCGAGTGCCTGTTACCATTCTTCAGCCACTCTTCAGAAGTTAAGAGGGCTCCCAAGCTTATGAAAGAAGAACTCATTCTAACAAATATATTTGCTATTGCACAAACGAGAAAACGATGCTGTTGAGCCTTTTGATCCTCCTAACCTATGTGACGGTATACATATTGTTTTGAAAACTACTGTGGCGGTTAGAACCACCTCCTATTGTTCTGGGTGTTGGGGTGTGGACACACAGATAGAAGAGGACGATATGGTTTATGGACAGCGAGAGTGGAAGGAGGAGGTGAACAGAGAGAGTGGGGGGAGAAAATAGAGAGAGAGGAATAAAATGGAGATGAAGTGAGAGTGGGGGTGGAGGCAGACAGAGTTGGGGGAGAAGGAGTGGGCAGAAAGGTAGGAGGGAGGGTAGGAGGAGACATATGCAATATATGTGACATACGCGTACGCAGCCACGGGTAGAAAGCAAGTATTTAACGAAATTCGACGTCTGTTTGAGCAGCACTGCATCATAGTTTCTCTCTGGTTGCAATTTCTTTCAAGTCGTATCGAGACCTGCTGTCGGATGATAGTATATATATTCTCTTTCGAGATGACATTTTCGCGAAACATTTTGGGCACGCCAACAATAACACGCGTCTTGCTTTTTATTTCATTTTGGCCAGTCTGTTGGACGTAATCGTGAATATGGAAATAGGCGGCGTATCGCTGTCTCATAACAATGCATCGGCGCATTAAAATTCAGATCGGGGAGTCGGCACGGCAGGCTGCGCGTTTGCTAGTTTCATTAAAACCTGCCGAATAAAGAACGCGTTATTGCGGTGGCTGTTAACTGTAATTGCCTCAATACGGCCAGCTTCTGCGGCCGTTACCAGGCGCTCCTAATTTCGTGGCGACCTTTTTGCCAGGCAACTGCGCTCTCGACATTATGAAACAAATATCTTTCGCTGTGACGTTCAGTATTATCGCCCACGCGTATTTGTAAAAATATGGATTGTTTCATAACTTTGCTGTTCGGAGAGCGTGGATTTGGTTACTGTACAATGTCTTCGCATTCTTGATTCACTACGACCAATTCTCGATAATTTTGGCGTAAACAGGGGACAAAAAGGATTAGTGTGCTGTACGTAACCGAATATTACAGTTTCATTTTCCAGAAATGTGTTAGTTCTGTCAGAAAAGAGAACGGAAAACATATTCTCATCCTCTAATTGATAATTTCTAAATGATAATGTCAGTGCTTTTGCGTTTTTAGACTCCTCATTCTTTGTAAATGATGCAACATTCATCTCAAACTATATTCACCTCTCCGTATAAAGATTTATACCGAAGTGGTTGACGCATAAACTGGATTCAGAAAATCATGTTTATGGATCTTTTATCCACACTTACCTCATTTTATTGAAAATTATATTCATGTGCCTATTTTCTTTGCGAATATATGCTGATGAGTGCTGTCTAGGTCCAACTACGCTGGGTTCCCCATTCGTTTCGTTAAAATCGTCTGAGCGTCGTACGGACTGACGACTCTGTGGTTGAAAACCGCAATTCTTTACTAGGCGTAGTTCCATTCGTAAGGTATGTCACTGACTTAAAAATATACAATTTAGTTTTCGAAATGTGTAGATGAAGTGATGCGAAAACGGTGTTCGTCACGTATTTCATACAACGCTCAGCGTCAAATGGAACACGTTATTTAGTTTATCTGTAGTTGAAGTGATCGTATGGCATTGTTGGACGGGAGGGACCATTCGGGGAAGTTTGGCAACCGTATTGCAGGTCCTTCTTAGGTGTCGCCACATCGGCAACTTGCGAGTCGATGATGATGAAGAAAATGGTGATGGACACACAACACCCAGTCCCCTGCCGGGAATCGAACCTGGCCCCCCTGCGTGTTAGGCGGTAACGCTACCGCTACCCTACTGAGGCGGACTGTAGTTAGTTTATCGTTATAAATAAAATGATTTTTCTTTGGATTTGGGAATTTATGCGCTCATTCGATATAAAGGAACCAAAATTAGACAAATGTGACCCTTTCTTCAGTCTACGTCTGAAGAATGTCCAGTACTCCATCATCAGCGCAGAGACATACTGGTACATACCGGGAGATTTCAGCATGTGACGGGGCAAATTGGGCTAGGATGACGTTACAAACACATGTTTATAGATACGATGAGTGTTAGAATACAGGTAGTTAGAATGTCGCACTGGTTTATTTGGGGCCTCTCTGTTGAATACACACATAAAATTCCACTTTTGAAGAGAATTTTGTCTGTAACGCAAAAAAAAAAAACTGTAGTGATTAACAGTATTTGGTTGGCTGACTCCATCCCCATACTGCTAAACTAAGCAGCATATATCTGTCGAAACATCTAGAGAAAATGAGTTCGACCACTCTTAGCCAGTATACGATGCAGAAAAAAAAAACAAAAAAACATTTAAAGAAAGCTTCTAGATTCATTTCACATCTTCGGACTAATGAAATTGGACAGTTATAGCAGACCGTTTCAGAGCCTCTTTGGAATGTACTATTATTTATTTATTTATTTATTTAACCTGATCAGATTTGGGCCATCAGGCCCTCTCTTACATCGGACCAGTGTTCCACACATGCAGCATTTCACACATCAGAGTTACATCATGACAATAGTTTAAATAAGAAAATTAGATTACTCTAGTGACAATATGAATAAAGAGTAATGACTAAGACCTAATAAAGTAAGTGCTGGCAGTATTTTTACAACAGGTGCTATACATACAAATTATGATAAAAGCAATAATAGTAACAGTAAAAAAAATCAAATAATAATTATAAACATGAGAAAAATTGGCTATAGTAATGAAGATTTGTGCAGATGTACATTAATAGCTTGGTGTGTAAAGTAGGTGTTTACTAATATAGCGAGTTTTGGGTAAGGGAGATTTAAGGGGGGGGGGGGGGGGAAGAGTGAAGTAATGAGGTGAAGTGCATTCATGTACGGAGGAAGGCATTACTGTTTCTTAAGTAGATACATCATTAACTGTTTTTTGAAGCCGGACATGTTTTTAAGTTCTCTAACACAACGAGGGAGGTTATTCCAGAGTCGGGTTCCCGCTACTGTAAAGGACTTGGAGAAGGTGACTGAGCGATGCAGTGGAACAGAGAGGATTTTATTATGATGGGAACGTGTGTTTCTGTCATGTAGTTCCGACATAAGCGTTAAGGTATTGGATCAGAATTTTAATTAAGTCTAAAGGAAGAAAATGTGTCGGAATAAGCTACATGATTCTTGTCACTGAAAAGAGCGGTGGACATTACCCATTGGAGACAAGGTGCTGACTTCGCCGTCAGACTGGTAGTGGATGTTGGATTTCTCTAAGCCGATCATAATGTAGTGATAGGAGAGATTCAGACTGATCCCAAACACAGACGTTTATGGGCTGGCTTAAGCGTTAAAGAGTTTCGCATGACATCAGAGCAACGTTTTCCGTGTATTAGGATGTAAATTGCATTAAACAGCTGTCGCATCAAGAGCCAATACCAAACAGAAAAATACAACTAGCGGAAGATGCAATAGAACCAAAGGAAGCGGCTGGCACAAAGGTAATTCTGCCTTCAACTACAGAAGTGATTGCGTGTAGGCACAAATCTTAAACGGTTTCATGTAGCTGCTTCAGAACTGAGAATTTGAGGAGTCCCTGGCGTAGTTTATGGCCCAGTTAGATGCAAAGATAGCGTGACAGCTTCTTCCGAAATAATGGTTTTACTAAGGCGTGATTTCAGTCGATCAGGTTGTGCAGAATTACCTTCAGAGAGCGTAGTCAGAGCAAAATTGCATTTGGGTTATGGGTAACAAATACAGAATGAAATCACCAGTGAGATTGCATATTAGCGTAAGCGAAAGCAAGTTTTTGGCGGCAGCCTTGTGTCAAGTTGTAGAAAATGGAGAATGCCTTAACAGAAGAAATTAATAGTTGCCGGTCGGTTAAAGGAAAAATTAACTGTGTTGTTGCTGGGAGATTAAAGTGCATGCTTTAGTGGAGCTGTTTGGAGTACTTTTTGGTACTCACCTCGAGAGTGTTCTTTCCTTAAAAGAGTCAAAGGACACTGGAGAGATCCAGCTGAAAGATAAAGGCGACGGCGTGTAATTTCCGGTCGGGTCAAAAATGGTTCAAATGGCTCTGAGCACTATGGGACTTAACATCTGTGGTCATTAGACCCCTAGAACTTAGAACTACTTAAACCTAACTAACCTAAGGACATCACACACATGCATGCCCGAGGCAGGATTCGAACCTGCGACCGTAGCAGTCGCGCGGTTCCGGACTGCGCGCCGGTCGGGTCGTTGAACTTTTCTGAGTGCAGTCAGATGAGAGTAAAGATAAATTCAAGGGTATAATGGTTGTGACTGCTAAATTTAGTCTCGTTGATCCAACAGACAGTGGCAACTTGTGTCGAAACTATTATACAGTAGCAGGATCGTAGGTTGTTGAAACGCCTCCGGAAAAAAAAGTCCCATTACCAACCGTGGGAGATAAACGTTACGTAGCGGAAATTTATCTAGGCTACATCTACACCAATACTCCTCAAGCTGCCTGGCAGTCTGTGGCGGACGGTACTTCAGGTATCATTAACTGATGTCCCAAACTGTACCACTCGCGAATGGTGCGTGGGAAGTATGAATTATTTCGTCATGGTCATTTCGCGATATGCATGTAGGAGCAAGTAATGTGTTGTCCGACTCATCCTGGAAATTAGCCTATTCTCCCAAAATGTCAGCAGTAAACCTCTCCCTGATGCACAACGCTTCTCTTGTAGCGTCTGCCAATGGAGTTTGTTGAGCATCTCTGCAGTGCTCTCGCACCGACTAAAAGAACCCGTGACGAAACGCGCCGCTCTTCGTTGGATCTTCTCTATCTCTTCTATCAATCCTGCCTGGTAAGAGTCCCAGACTGATGAACAATAGTCAAGAGTCCGTCGAACAAGCGCTTTGTAACCCACTTCAAATGGCTCCAAGCACTATGGGACTTAACATCTATGGTCATCAGTCCGCTCGACTTAGAACTACTTAAACCTAACTAACCTAAAGACATCACACACATCCATGCCCGACCGTAGCAGTAGCGCGGCTCCGGACTGATGCGCCTAGAACCGGCTTTGTAACCCACTTCTTTCGTGGATGAATTACATTTGCCTAAGATTTTCTGATGAATCTCAATCTGGCATCTGATTTCCAACTATTAATTTAAGTATTAATTCCACTTACAGTCGCTCAGGATGGTAACTCCTCGATGTTTTACGGTAGGTACAGTTTTCAGCAGTTTGTCATCAATATTGTAGTTGTATAGTAGTGAATTTCTTTTCTCATGCGCAACATGTTACATTTATTAACTTTCAGGGACAATTGTCGGAGCCACCACCATTCACCAGTCATCTGTAGGTCATTGTCCAAATGGATACTATCTTCCGGTTTTCTTATAGACAAAAGCATCATCAGCATTTGCGTCACATGGGTCGCACTTCGGCTGGAATATGTGGAAGGCAGATCCCCTTTTAATTTGCAGTATAATTTATTTCTACTTGAGACTTGCAAAATCTCGTGGAAATACACTCTAAAAACATGCATGCACAAGCGCACGCGTGTGTGTGTGTGTGTGTGTGTGTGTGTGTGTGAGAGAGAGAGAGAGAGAGAGAGAGAGAGAGAGAGAGAGAGAGAGAGAGAGAGAAAGAGAGGGAGAGAGAGAGTTAGTGTACGTGCCTGTTTCCGAGTACAGATTTTTTTTTTTTTTAAATGAGTATTCTGTTGTGACCTGTGTTGAACTTAACAACCAATTTGTTTCAGTTACGAACTCTTTACCGAATATCTAAGTTATCACTGCGAAAATATGCAGAGAGTTTTTAGCTGGAAACAATTACGTCTATATACAATCAAGAGTATAATCAGCGCATTATTTTGTATGTAGCAGCCCCGAGCAGTTTAGAACTGAATGCCGTTTGTAAGTAATAACAACGTGAAAAATACGTTCATACTTGCTTGCAGTGAGGTATTGTGCTGTTATAAAGGTAATTTTTGTGCGTTAAGTCGCGTTCGACGTTGTAGGTGCCAGACGCAGTGGTGGCGGGGACGCTTTTGTTTCTTCCTGTTCGCTCCGAACGGCCAGTGGAAGAAGTCGGCCTTGACCGGTTCCGACCCTATATCTCAGAATCTCCACCGACGTGCGTGGCGGCAACATTGTTGATGGTTTCGTTCGGTCCGACGAGCCTGACAAGAATTCTTGGAAAAACAGTACGTTACCGAAACGTTCCGTAATGGGCTACTAGTTCTTTTTTATTTTTTGTGACTGTCCTCATTTCGCAGAACTGCCGGTGCATTTATAGGCATTGACGTCGTTATGTAGCGTGAAAATAACTTCATATAAGGGTTGAGTACCTACTACACATGAAAAAGGTCTCACTCCCAAGAAATCTACAGCCTTCTTCTGAAAGCGTCATACGTTTATGAAATGGAGTCGATATTAAACGATCGTACATCACATTTCAATTAATATTTTCGAACTGATCAGTTAGAATCATATTCAGCTTTAATTAGTCTTCTTTCTTTGTTATTTATACTTTATTCTTTCCTTTCTCCTCGTGTCATGCTTTTACGTATTGTTATACGTAAAGCCTCCAATAGATTACATATGTTCCTGAAGTAATGCTTGCATCCAAATATCTTGAAGAAACTATGGTTGATTCTGAATGGAGTATTGAATGTTTGCACAATGTAATAAAGTTTCCAAATTTAACTAAGCAATAAACATGAAGTGTGCAGGAGTAAGGCATTTTCTGCAGGAGAAGAGCACTCAGTAGTGTAGTTCCTTTCAAGTGCAGATGTGCACAGTCACCTGAATGAAAGGAATTTGTGAATATAAATATCTTCAACATTTCGCGGCCCTCCCAGCAACTGTGTAAATATTAATTTTAATTTTAACAATTAACAGCCTCAGTTGCACCGTTTACCTAGAATTTACCTAGGTTTCAGTTGGGTTACTCTCGGTAAACGGTGCAACTGAGGGTGTTAATTATTAAAATTAATATTAATTTGCGAATATAGCTTCATATTTTTAGAGGCTACATTGCGAAAGGTATATTTAATATTAGCATCTGAATTGTGATGTTATGAGACTCACCAAAGAGTACCACAAGACGTGACAAATTAAATCCGAAATCTACATATCGGCAACTAACAAAAATTACCTACCACTGGTGCTAGTAATACGGTGTGGTAGGGATGTTATTATTTCCATGTATTAAAATTCATAACGTTAACCTGCCTTGGCTTTTGTTGACCCGTGTTCCTCTATTCCCTTAAACACTTCCAATAAACGCAGACTTGAGTTTGACATTTCCTCTGAAAACGAGGATAGTGGAATGTAGTCGAATTAAGTCGGGTGATGCTGAGGGAATTAGATTAGGAAATGAGACACTTAAAGTAGTAAAGGAGTTTTGCTATTTAGGGAGTAAAATAACTGATGATGGTCGAAGTAGATAGGATGTAAAATGTAGACTGGCAATGGGAAGGAAAGCGTTTCTGAAGAAGAAAAATTTGTTAACATCAAGTATAGATTTAAGTGTCAGGAAGTCGTTTCTGAAAGTATTTGTATGGAGTGTAGCCATGTATGGAAGTGAAACGTGGACGATAAATAGTTTGGACAAGAAGAGAATAGAAGCTTTCGAAATGTGGTGCTACAGAAGAATGCTGAAGATTAGATGGGTAGATCACGTAACTAATGAGGATGTATTGCATAGGATTGAGCAGAAGAGGAGTTTGTGGCACAACTTGACTGGAAGAAGGGATAGGTTGGTAGGACATGTTCTGAGACATCGAGGGATCACCAGTTTAGTACTGGAGGGCAGCATGCAGGGTAAAAATCGTAGAGGGAGACCAAGAGACGAATACACTAAGGAGGTTCAGAAGGATGTAGGCTGCAGTAGGTACTGGGAGATGAAGAAGCTTGCACAGGATAGAGTAGCATGGAGAGCTGCATCAAACCAGTCTCAGGACTGAAGACCACAACAACAACAACTATCCTATAAAGCCTAAGTAGGGGCCTCTCTATCGAACGCGGCCGAGCGGGATTAGCCGAGCGGTCTTGGGCGCTGCAGTCATGGACTGTTCGGCTGGTCCCGGCGGAGGTTCGAGTCCTCCCTCGGACACGGGGAAAGTTTAGATTAAAGTAGTGTGTAAGCTTAGGGACTAATGACCTTAGCAGTTCAGTCCCATAAGATTACACACACATATGAACATTTTTATCGAACGAGGATATAAAATTCCACTTTTTTTGTTTTTAAGTAATAACAATCAAACCGGAGCTTACCGTCGACAGTGGACGTCGCATGAAAGATGTGATAGTCAGTAGTCTACTTGTTTGGGTTGTCTCCAGCTACACGCTGCAAAAACGAAATTGTAAATATCTGTCGAAATATCACAGGAAATGCGTCTGACAACTCTTCGGAGGAACACTCTGTATGCCTAGTGCTTGAGCCTTTAACAAATTGTTTCCCAAAATTCAGTAGTGACGTATTTGAAGTGACTGTCGTTTCCTTGACGTCCTAGCAGTGTCGATAGAAGCTGGTGACTTATATTTTACTGTTTCTTGCTTCAAATGGTGCAAATGGCTCTAAGCACTGTGGGACTTAACATCTGAGGTCTTCAGCCGCCTAGACTTAGAACTACTTAAACCTAACTAACGTAAGGATAGCACACACATCCATGCCCGAGGCAGGATTCGAACCTGCGACTGTAGCAGCAGCGCGGTTCCGTACTGAAGCGCCTAGAACCTCTCGGCCAACCCTGCCTATGTAATATGGATAGCGATTGTCGTTGATACAACCGGTTTTTGGTTATTCTGGTTTTTCCCAAGCCAGTTTAATCTGCTAAAACCGTTCAGAGTAACCTGTTCCTGAAATAACCGATTTTAGGTTTTTAATTCCTGTTGTTTCCTGTAATAAACGTTGAAATCAAGCAAGGAGTGAAAAGTTTCAAGGCACATAGAACCAAAATATTAAGTTAGTTAAGGAAATAAAAGAAATCTTAGCCTGTTCACCGCTCGCTGATTTTGTCGAAACGTGGTAAGTGACTGAATACTGCAAAGAATCACCACTATTCCCCTATTGATTCTAATTTTTTGAAACTGATCAAAACTCGTGCTGAAATCGGGGATCATACCACTATTTGGGCATAACGAATGGTCAGTGCTGAAGAGTGATAACTGAGGCTGAAGAGCCGGCCGTGGTGGCCGAGCGGTTCTAGGCGCTTCAGTCCGGAACGGCGCTGCTGCTACGGTCGCACGTTCGAATCCTGCCTCGGGCATGGATGTGTGTGATGTCCTTAGGTTAGTTAGGTTTAAGTAGTTATAAGTCTAGGTGACTGGTGACCTCGGAGGTTAAGTCCCGTAGTGCTGAGAGCCATTTGAACCATATTTGAGGATGAAGAACCCTGTTTTTCGTGTTAATTTGTCCGTTTCCAAGAGCTACAAGCAGATAAAGGCATATTTCGTATACGCAGGGAGCAGATCAGCTACTTTCTGTTTTATTGTATACTACCAGTGACTTTCTGTAAAGTTTTTAATTTATTACTGTTACCATAATTTTCATCCTATTTAATTATTACATAGAAATGGAGAACAAACGATTAATCTTTTAAAGCAAATAAAGCATTGTAATTCATTGCTACGTCACTTCTCAAAAATATTTCCAGACTAGGGTTGGTGTCATTCTGCAGTACAACGGATGACGGGTGATGGCAGCGAGAAACTACCATATAGACATGTCGGGCAAGTTCTGCACAAAATTCATACACGCGTAGCTTAAGCCACGACACACCGCAACAGGGACATTATTGTATGGGAAATGCTGTACCATTTCTTGTCAGGTATTTGTTGATTGTTCTGGAAAATTGGTAACCAATGCAAATTTTACGAATAAAAAATTAGTCCTTTTTTTAAAAAAAGAAGTTTATCAAACAACGGAAACTTTTATCAATGTTACTATGGGTGATTTGTATCTCGGATGTTTACTTAAAAATAAAACTGAGCCCAAACAAATACCGAAAAATATCGATTATACAGAAATAAATACCGGTATCGGTTTTAACCAGTCGGTGTTTCCCGTCCCTATTATGTATTCGAACTCGTTGCTCCCCAGTTATTCCCCCGCGATAGTAAATTCCCTGTCCAGACATATTTTTTCGTTTGTTCTATGCTGAACCTCCTCAAAGTTTAACTTACCGGTTCGTTAGGTATTATTATGTTTCTGTCGTACTATATTCGTCTTCTTTTCAATGTTCTACTGTCAGTTTACGTTCCACTTTCATACAGGCTATTATGTTTCAGATCTACAGATATAGCCTAGCCTCTCTGAGAGAGTTCTTTCACGGCCTCTACCATCACCAGTTTTGGGGTGGTCATGTCATTTTGGTTTTTGTGTGTCATGGATGTGCGCGTGACAGAGAGAGAGAGCAGGTTATGTTACTGTTAAACAATCTTTGGTATTGTTGTGGGACAGTCTTTGTCTCTGTGCAGTCTGATATATTCTTAGTTTAAGTGCGGCAGGTGATGGACGTATTTAGTAGTACTGTGTTGACTTGTGAGTGTATCTGTCAGTTGAAGAAAGGAAAGCAGGGATGAAAATTATGTATACAATGAAAGGTGAAAGGAATATGTAGTTTGAATAATGTTATTATTTTTGAATAGAAGAACTTGAAGGTAAGACAGCATCATTGCGCAGCTAGTAAGTGGAATGATTATTAACAGATAATTAACTTGCTCAGATCTGAGAGAAAGAGCACCCCACTTCCCTGAGTCATGCATTAACACGTTAACTTACCAAGCTCTTTGATTTTTATAGAAATTCTCTGTTAACACTGTACCCATTTTAAATCATTGTTGGCCGGCCGGAGTGGCCGAGCGGTTAAAGGCGCTACAGTCTGGAACCGCACGACCGCTACGGTCGCAGGTTCGAATCCTGCCTCGGGCATGGATGTGTGTGATGTCCTTAGGTTAGTTCGGTTTAAGTAGTTCTAAGTTCTAGGGGACTTATGACCACAGCAGTTGAGTCCCATGAGCCATTTTTTAAATCATTGTTCACTTCGTTAAGCATAATATTGTTCAGACCAATGTTACGTGTGAAGATCAAGCGGTATTTTACTCTGTCTTTTTCAAAATATATTTCTTACAAAAATCGTTGTCTTGGAATATCATTTCATAGGAATAGTTTCTCTCCCCATCCCACTGTTTATAGTTACGCATTACCACATGCAAAACTTTGAATATATATTTGGAAACAGAAATATAGCTCAGCCGTTGTGTGCTTGCTGCTTGCCGCCTTGCAACAATGTTGTCAAGACACGAGGTAAGTGGGAATTTTGATTAGGGCCAGATAGTTGTTTTTCTTCAGCTGCGCGTTTAACATAAAGACAAAATGCATTCAGGCCAGTTGCAGTTCAGGTCACATTAGGTTCTGTTAGTCAAAGTATAGCGTAAGAGTCTAAGTCAAATAACAGTTTGTGGATACATAGTTTTGGTTATACGTAGAATTTTATAGAGTGGGAGGTCAAGTTGGGCTAAATTTCAGACAGAAACAAATATAGTGGGGAGGTTACACAGCTGAATTGGTTGCCCTTCTCACTCCGACATGTTATAATTCTTGCCTTCCTTTTGTTGACTCTCAACCCGAATACTGTGATCGAAGCATAAAATGTGTGAAATCAAGGTACAGGATGGAGCGGGAAAATGAATTATAAGGCGCACAGACTGTTAATTGTAGGTCTATACGGGTAGTTACAAAAAATAAAAAAACGAAAAATATTTATGGATGGTGGATGATGTATTAGTACACGAGACGAGCGCTTTGTACCTGCGGTAATGACTGTAGCACAGCGGGGGTGCCTGGGGTGAGTCAGACAGGCTCCAGAGAGTGGGGAAGCTGCGGCCGCCCCTGGAATGCGTCCTCGCAGGGGCGCTCCCAGGAACGCATGCGCTCATTAGCATAACGCCCCTACCTGCGCTGGCCCTCAACCGGACTCGCCGCGCCACTCATAAACATGATTGCCATCCCGCCACTGTGCAGACGGCTTACAAAAAACACACACCCGTGTGGGCTTAGACGGTGGGCCACATTGACGCGGATGACGTCATTACGTACATCTCGATCAGATGACTTGCGGCGGCAGCCACTTGCTGGCGACCTCTGGTCTACTGTGCAGTTTTCCTTAACTGTAGTATTTTCATTCAATGTCTCTTTATTGAAATGAAAGAATCTTGTGCTGCGTTTATCTGCACAGAAAGATGTCTGAAAGGAAGTGATATTTAATTCCAAAGGTAAAGTCGTATAAAAAACAAAAACAAAATGCAAACATATTTCTCCAGTCAGTGAATTTATAGGCTGAAGTCACGGAGTCATGTCGTTAGAACCAGGTGCGTACGGTCTTCTATTTGTGACCAAGTCTTCCGTACTGAACGATAAGGATCATTATACTGTATATCAGTGTTAAAAAAGTATTGAGTTGGTGGATAAGTTCGTAGAGTTTTTTCCGTAAGTTCAGTAAACACAACAGATACACGTAACAGAGACTTTTTTCAGGAATAACATATACTGCTTCAATATTTACAATAGGCTACCAACGCTGGGATAACATTTCGATTACCCGACTGTAGAAATCACGTGGTTTTTAGGCGAAGAGCTGGCGAGCGATGTCCGGGGCGCACTTTTATCCAGAAAGGAAGTTCCTTGAAGGCTGTTCGATAGCGATGGGGAAATGTGAAAACCAGAGAGCGCAAGATCTGTGAAACTACAGAATTATGCTGAAAATTAAGCAGATATTGAAACAAAATTTTTGACAAGGATAAAACGTAAAGGGACATGTATTCTTATATTAATTGCTGGTCGTAACTTTTATATTGACTTAAATATTTTTGATGTAAAGGATTTTTAGCAGTACATGTACTTGAGACTCCACGAAAAGAAATTGAGTTTTGGATATGTCACATGTGGTTTATAGAGAAACATTTCGCAACAAGATGAGGAAAATGTGCTCCGCTTGAAGGCCGAAACTACCGCTTGAGTGCACGTTCCGCTCCGTTACCTCATGTTTACGTGACAAAGCAGCTGAAACAGTCGTACACTTGCTGTCTTCGTCTCTCCATGTTGCTCCCTCTTTTTCTCACTTTGCGAAAAGTTTGAGCGTACATCCACATAAGCGCCAAAGAACTCGATTCTGTCTTTCCTTATCCTGTTCAAATGGCTCTGAGCACGATGGGACTTAACTTCTGAGGTCATCAGTCCCCTAGAACTTAGAACTACTTAAACCTAACTAACCTAAGGACATCACACACATCCATGCCCGAGGCAGGATTCGAACCTGCGACCGTATCGGTCGCTCGGCTCCAGACTGTAGCGCCTAGAACCGCACGGCCACGTCGGCCGGGTATTATGTACACTACCTGCATCTTTAACAGCTGCGTTAGAAATCATTTCTACTGAGAAATTAAGAAAGACTCGGATGGTTGGCATGAGCGATTAGTTACAAGTTTATTCGCCAGTTAATTTCTAAAAGGAAAGACAAATATGAGAAAGATAAAATGAGGCCATGTGGTTTCCACAGTGTCATAGAAAAGATATCCGAATACAGAGTGTCTATTTTTCATTCGTAACTTCAGTAATTTCGTCCTTTTACTTTACTCGTTTTCCGATCTCACTGTTTTGCTAGTGACCTAAGAAACTAAAAGTTTTGTTAATGTATTCCAGAAATTCCTACATATTTTGACGACCGTAGTATTCAAATCGCTTCCTTGTTAATGACCCCTGTCATGGATACGTCTGTCATATTCGCAGTATTTATTTGACTTCACTATTGCCCGCATCTCGTGGTCGTGCGGTAGCGTTCTCGCTTCCCACGCCCGGGTTCCCGGGTTCGATTCCCGTCGGGGTCAGGGATTTTCTCTGCCTCGTGATGGCTGGGTGTTGTGTGCTGTCCTTAGGTTAGTTAGGTTTAAGTAGTTCTAAGTTCTAGGGGACTTATGACCACAGCAGTTGAGTCCCATAGTGCTCAGAGCCATTTGTACCATTTTTTTTGTACTTCACTATTATTACCTGAGTACGCTGGAGACACGTTACAGTGGTGGCAATTGTATATTGCTCTTTCCACTTCCTCTACTGGTTTAACGCTGTTGCTGAAAAACATATTCGTACTTAAATTATTTTACAAAAGTGGAGTTAATTTATTTGCAACATTTATCCTCGTATGAGATAGCTTTCAACGCTGATCATCAAACGGTGGCATTTATTAAAAAACTTCTACAACGTCCAGTTCGTCCTTTATTGAGAAGAGTCCAATTTAGAGACAATGCACCAGAATAGGTACAGAACTTACTTAGAAGACAAATGTTGTTGTTAATTTTGTATTTAATTTTTTTCTATGACGAAGATTTTCAAGTGACTCACGAAATATTCTTTTTGAAAATACTATTAATTATTAACGAGCCTGATGTTTCTTGAAACTCAGCACATGGGGCCAACAAATTTTTACTACTAAAGAAAATAAAATTGTTTGTGGATTTTGTTTAAATCACTTTATATTTTCTTCCCAGTCTCATTCTTCAGCAACGTTCAGAATGGACAAAACAAAATGAATCCTCTGATATATATGCGGCATAGAAATTTAGAAGGAGGCAGGATAGAAAAAGAGTGTATACAAAAAGCTGTTAAAATCAGTACCGTCAAATCGATGGGTTTACGCTTTGTAACTTGTTAAGCTGAATATTTACTTTCTGTGAACAATTTGCCTTACATCTTACGTAGCTTAGCAGGTGACACGCTGTGCTCTTAATTCATATTACTTCGTTTGTTCGTCTGCCGTGCAAACAGTAGTAATTAAATAGTTGACATCTACATCATACTCCGCAAGCCACCTAATGGTGTGTGGCGGAGGGAACTTTATCATTATCGTCGCAAAAAATTGCTCTACTGACGTAGGGGCAGTTTTACCGTCTGAATACAGATATAATGGCAATCCAGTAATGGCAATGAAACTGAGATATGTGACCAGTTAAGTGGGAAATGCAACGTCAGTGATGTATCGTACAGGAAATACACTCAGGACGAAACGTTTCTAGTATTGACCCTGTAGAAAGAGTGAAAATCTACAATCTATAAATTACTCGTTGCGGAAACAATGATCGCTACTAATTTCCCACCCTTGCTTTCTCCAGTGTATAGTACACGATACAAACACGACTTGAAAAGGTGTCTGTGACCACTGAAACACACGTACCATATTACCCAAAAGTCATACTTGCAATATATCTGTGCCATATTCAGCTACATAAAAACCCACTGACGATGGAGATATGACCCTCCGAAACGCCAGTGAATCTCTAATATACTAAATATGACAGTTTGCAGGAATTTGTGTTTTCAATTGGTAGAAGTAATTTCTCCAAAAATTTGCTCTTCCCCCGTTGCCAAGATATAACGAGATAATATTCGTCAGCAGGAGGGTTGTATCAGACTAGTAAGCAGACCAGCCACTTTGCAGTACTGGTGTGGAGCCAGTTGTGACCTTACAGATAAGGCATAACGGCTCTCCAGCAGGATAGAGAAAGTGAGTCACGTTTGGTTTACCCCTCACATCAAGACTGTGGTAGCTGTGTTACTAATGAAACCACTTTCGTAGACTGCAGAACTGTTATTAGGAAAGAAAGTGAAAATAAAACACTAGAAAGAGAAATATCAGCAGAAAACGTTCCCAGTGCTACAGTGCGGACTGTATACGTCACAGGATGCTGAAACATCGTAGATATGTTCAATGTTCATTAATCGGTGGACTTGCGGAGCATGCTGCAAAAAAAATCCAATTTCTGCCACCAGGTGAAAATATGGCGCTGTAAACAATCATAATATGGTGTGGGTGCAGGAAAAGGGGAGGAACGATCAAACATATGATAACGGTGGTTCTGGCATGTTTATTAGGACGCGGTCACAATTACAAAATACTTGCAGTATGGTCTCCCGACTTAGTAACATGCCGCATCTGTTACACGGTATGGTCGACAATTGTTCACAAAGTAGCTGGTTCAAATGGCTCTAAGCACTATGGGACTTAACATCTGACGTCATAAGTGCCCTAGACTTAGAACTACTTAAACCTAACTAATCTAAGGACATCACACACATCCATGCCCGAGGCAGGATTCGAACCTGCGACCGTAGCAGCAGCGCGGTTCCGTACTGAAGCGCCTAGAACTGCTGGGCCACAGCGGCCGGCTCACAAATGTAGCCAATGTAATCATACCGATGTATCGTCGTATGCTATCCTTCAGCTCAGGAAGTGTCCAAATACATTCCCGATAAACACGATCTTTCAGATGTTCTCGCAATCAGAAGTCACATGGATTTAGTTCAGGGGATCTGGAAGACCACGTATCTTGAAACGGCCTAGGAATGATGCTGTCATTACCGAAGGTAATGGTGAACGACTTGCTGTGTCGCCCCATCCTCGTGACAATAGTGGCACGGACAGAGCCGTGTTCTTGCAAAGCTGGAATCACGTGTTGCGCAAGGCGGTCCTCACGACGTGCATATGTCACTGTGCACTTAACAGGCCTGCGAGGTGTAATCTCGAAGAAAAACAGACGAAGAATATAGGCATGAAGTCACACCACATAGTCACATAAGCTGAGTGCACCGGCTATTCCTGCACATGTGCCGGAGCAGATCTCCGTATACTACAGTTATGAGCATTCACGGCACACTGCAGAGTAAAAGGTGCACCGTCCGTCCAAAGGATATTTGCCGACCACATGTCAATCATTTCCAGGCGTGCCAAAAAACGCAGGGCAGCCACGGCGTTGTAGCCTATCTGTGGGCTTCATTTAGTGGACATTCGGAGTCTTGTATCGATACCAGTGTAAAATGCACCGAAAAATCCTTTTGAACTGTCGACTAGGGGAGAGACAATTCCCATTACACAGATCTGGCTGGGGCATGTGCTGCACGGTCGGCTATAGCTACAGTAACTTCATCAACAACCGCCATGGGAATGGGCTGCCTCTCTCTCCCTGCTGGACCACCTATATCATCTGTTTCCTCAAATTTCTTCATCATTTTTTTTAGCGCATTTATTGACATAGGGCCTGTTCGCAGCTGTTTCTGTCGGCGATATTCATGCAGTGCAGCGCTGCTATTGGTGCCAAACCGATAAAACAGCTTTACCAGCACTTCACGGACTCTCTTCTCAATAGCCACTGCCTTTCGTACGGACAACTTCGACCTTCTACACCCTTGACACTGACCTTCACTCCACAAGAGAAATCGCCAAGTGACAAACAGCACATTGACGTGAAAACGGGAAACATTTCACATTCTGGTTGCATACAGCGCCATATTTTTACTTGGTGGCAGAAAGTAGAACAATTTTTTTTTTCCAGCATAGTCTTCGGTGCACGTATTAATAATATACGAGTGTCAACGATGTTTAAACGTCCCGTGATGTATACGGCCTGCACTACACCAGGCGGAACACCTTCATTTTAATTATAATCACCCAGTATTTACAACGAGATGTTTCGTGTTTTTAATCCATATTTTCAATAGGTTTAATTAAAAAAATTCATAGTGTGTGAATAGTATATTTTGCCTCATATAACAGCTAGAATGCACCCAAAAGAGTTTTGTTTACTTTGATTCCTGAACGGTATATTCCTGCATAATAAAGTGAGCACTAGTTCGACCCAAGTGGTTTTTATATCACCCTCAAGAAATTCGAAGATATTCTGAGTGCAAGCATCTGCTGAAATGTTTCTGCACAAGAATGAAACACTGAAATAATTTCATTTTCTATTTTCACAAAAGGTCTCATTTAAGGAACATAACTTTTCAATGCAAAAGAATCCCGTACCGCTGAATGCAAGTAATCCACGTGTAGAACGTTCTCTTGTTGATTACTGACTGTTGGACGACTGTCTTTCGTATTCATTATGTAAATAAAAACTGCAATGTATTTTATTACTTCCAGATGCTTTTCGCCTTTTACTTTAAGGCATCATGAGTGGAATCAAGAATGATACAGTTTTGCTTCAGTAAGCGGTATATGTAGATTATAAAACAGTTCACGCCAAATGATTACTTACAGTTGTTCGCGATTTTGGTTGGCATCTACGTTTCCTCTCGTCTGGTCCCACATTGGAGGTCGCACTATAACTACACTTGGAAAACATAAGCCCATGTTACGAACTTTTTCTTCACAATTTCGCCCTAATTGCTGTGGAGCGCTATTAGTCTTCTGTCACTGTGTATATATTTTACCGAAAAATGTGATTTATAGTCGTAACACCTATGTTCACTTATACTGAAAATACGTCACTTGTGTTTGTGTGTGTTGTTATTATTCAGGGCGAGATGTAGACAGTTGAACTCGAATGTAATAGCTGTCAGACAGTTGTTGAAAGTTTTGGTGTTCAGCTGATTTGAGTTTTGGTTTAAATGTTTTGTGGAGGGGTTCGAGCGGAAAGATGTTGGGTGGTGTTATTATTATGATGATAATCCTCTATTCGAGTGTTACTCTATTATTTTATACTTAGTGAAAAAAAAAGAGTTATTTGTCACGCGTATTTGATCATTCAACAGTGTTTTATTTTCTGCTTTGGTTTGCTGTATATGATAATTTCCTTGCAAGGTTGAGTGTTCTGCAGATGTTCAGTGGTTTGTCCCATACTTCCAGGCTCTCATGTGTTCTTTGTATTCCGCTTGTTTGACCTATGTATCTGCTATCGCAAGCGTTACACTGTAATTTATATATAGTGCTTTCTGGTTTATGTCTGTGTCTTTTGTCAGTTTTGGGGTGTAATTTTGGATAGAATTGTCTGTTGTCTATGCTATGCTTATCGTCTGTCTTTTGAAAACGTTGGTGAGTTTATGTGTAAGTTTGTTTTTGTCATTGTATACCATCTTGTGTTTTCCCGTATGTTTTCCTGATTGTCCTGTGTAGTTGCTATGGTACTGAGCGTTTGTGATTGTGTTTGGTTCTGTTGTGTTTTGGCCAGTGGTTTTGTGTTTTTATTTTGCTTTTAATTTTAGTTTTTTAGCTTTATGACTATGTGACTATTGTAACCATTGTTTCTGGCTATCTGCATTATTAAATCAAGTTATGTTTGGTAGTTTTCTTTGTTGAGTAACACTGTGTTGAATCTGTGGAACATGTAGCGAGGTGCTGCTTGCTTTTGTGAGCATGGGTGGTTCGGGGACTGATGAATGATAATATCGGTTACTGTGGATTTATGGTAAGTTTCAAATATATATTTATTGTTTTGTTTTCTGTTTGTTGCATCCAGAAAATTCTCTTTCAGTTGCGAATTTTATATTTTTTCGTACCTTGTTGACGTCAGTGTGCAGTTTTTCAATTTTTGTTTGTGGTTCGACTATTTAAGCGAGGATTTCATCTACATACCTGCACCAATATAATGTGTTGTATTCTTTTACTACTATTTTTGTGAAAATGATTGGTTTACTGTTGTTTAAAGAACGCTTGCTAAGGCTCCTGAAACTGGGAATCCCACTGGTAATCCATATTTATGTAAAAAAAATTCGTTTTTGAATTGGGAGTAACTTTGTTCTGTTGTGAGATTTTTTAATGTATTTCTTTAATCAGTTCATCATGGCGTTGACTATGTGTTTTCTGGTTTGTAACGATAGTGTTTATTGATTCTGGTACTGATGTGTTGGAATAAACGCTTTCTACATCAAATGGTTTCTGGTTTTTATCTATAATGTCTTTTTTCTCTGATACTGATGTGTTGGAATACATGCTTTCTATATGAAATGAAAGGAGTGTTGCCGTGTCTGGCATTTTTATATCTTTTGTTTGTTGTATCAGCTGTGTAGTGTTTTTAATGGTTCTGTGTACATGTACTTTGAAATTTTCCGACAGTAATTTTAACATGTACGCTGTGAGATTGTAAGTGGGTGAATTTTCTGAAATCCAGTATTGGCCTTGATGTGTCGGCAGCTGGGCCAACACCTTCTAGATAGAGGTGGCTTAAAAGGCACGCTAGACTAACGCAGACGGGCGTGAAGTACTGGAACAGGATACGTAATTAATGCTATGAAGAAAAGTACGTAGCTGGTATAATACTTATCTTTAATCAATCATTGTGGTACATCGCACAAAGGAGACTTTAATTACAATCACTGTAAGGCTAATGGCGCCTTGCTAGTTCGTAGCCATTAACTTAGCTGAAGGCTATTCTGTCTCTCGGCTAATGAGAGAGAAAGGCTTCGTACGTCTAGTCGCTAGCTCTGTCGTCCGTACAACTGGGCTGAGTTCGAGTCAGTCTCTCGAGACTTGCCTTGTGGTGGCGCTAGGTTTGCGATCACACAGTGGCGACACGCGGGTCCGACATGTACTACAGGACCGCGGCCGATTTAAGCTACCACCTAGCACGTGTGGTGTCTGGCTGTGACACCACAGGCCTCGTAGGGAGATTCGGTCTGTGAACCTTCGGTTGGCTTCAGAGGACAAGTGGAGTGAGAATAATCTGTGTTAGTTCTCTTTTATCTGTGTAATCCATTGTGATGTCCATATTTTTCAGAACGTTTTTTATTCTTGTCTGGAATCTGTTTGTTGGGTCTGATTTTAATTTTGTAATGTTATTTTCTGAGAACAATTTTTATGTTTTGCGATGTATTGTTCTTTGTCTATATGTACTACTGTGTTCCCCTTGTCTGCTTTTGAAACGATGACTTTCATTTTGAATTTTTTTCCTAAGTTTTCTGAGTGTTACAGATTCTGTGTTTGCACTGTTTTGGTTGATGTGTTTCCGTTTTGGTTATTATATTACGGATTTCTTTTTTTATTAGTTCTCTAGTTAATCCAATGTCGACACTGCTGTTTTCCCTTCTGTATTCCCTTTTCAATACGCTTTCTACTTCAGTAATTAGATTTTATGTGTAATATACATCTGTTACTGAATTTACATTGTATTTGAATCCTCTCATTTGATATAGGAAGCATGTATTCCAACACATCAGTACCAGAGACAATAGACATTATAGATAAACACCACAAACCATTTGATGTAGAAAGCGTTTATTCCAACACATCAGTACCAGAATCAGTAAACATTATAGTTACAAACGAGAAAACACATAGTCAAATCCATGATGAACTGATTTATGAAATACTCACTTTAATAAAGCTCTTTCTTTATTGTTCACTTGCGTGTTTGTAAGGTTCGGAAATCTTGGGTAGAATTTGTATATGTGTTTTTGTTTGTTGTGTTTAGAGCTATTGCGTTGCTTTAGGAGTATTTTGAGTCGAGTAATCTTCCTTCTATGAACTAATTACATTATTTGTGCAGCAGTTTTTGTGTGATAGTGAAGCAAGACAACTATTGGAGAAAAGATGAAAAGACAATGTAGTTTCAGAAGTAGATGAAGATTACTTCTGAGGTACACCGAAGAAATGGTGGAGAGATGGAATCCATGAAGTTTTGCTGCAGAAAGTGACCAGCGGCAGAATCCAGTGGAAGATGAGCCTTGTACCAAGTGGTTATAATTGAAGTGCAGCTCTTCGCAGAGGTCCATTGTTGGCTGTAATTACTGCGTCGCAGCGAAACTTCGTAGACATGCAAATGCGTTAATGAAAAATCCATTTACGCTGGAATAAACTTAGTTCGAATTTTGGCCACCAGGTGCAAATGTCGCGCTATGCAGTACCTCTACGACGTTTTCGGTGCACATATTGAACGAACTTTGTAAGTGGCGGTTACTAGTAAAATTTCTCGCTTGTTTGACCTTTTCTTCTCACGTCCCGATCCTAATCCATTACATACGGACTACATTTCTATACGTCCATCTTGTATTAACAGCGCCAGATTTGCAGAAAGTGACAAAAATCGGAACGTTTTTCGACGTAAATCGGTTCCGCATTAACGCATTACAATATCTGCCAAGTTTCCCTGCCATGCCATACCTACAGCGCACACTGGACCTCTGTGAGTCGCACGGTCCCCACGTAAAGTAAGCTGAAGTAAGGAAAGGGAAAACTGGTACTTACGTTTTGATTGCTTTCGGTGTCATCTGTACGTGGTCTGATTCCCCATCGTCCAGTATCTGTTCAGCTGTAGAACCTAAGCTGTACACGAAAACAACAAAGAAAAGCATGTGCGGGCATATAACAAAAACACGCTCTTCCACAGGAATATCAGTTAGTCTTCTGAAACTTTTGCGCTCGCGCTGTTCCTGCTAAATCCAGTCCAGTTTAGATGCAGGTTCTCTCCTGCTTAGGTGAAGGCGTTGATGAATGAGCGCGTTTGCGCTCGAGTCGCTGGGTCCCTTTAAAACGCGCGGACTTGACGGCACTTGTTAGCTGTCACTGCGCGCCAAGGCCGCCGCGAACAAACAACACGTGCTGGCGCGTCCCCTGCAAAAGCCGGCGCCACGCCGACGCAGACAATGGACAATGGAGGCGAGGCGCCGTCAAACGCAGGGCGGGGCATAAATAATGGGGCATTCCCTGGAAACCAGGCACACCCGCCGAACTGCCCGAAACGCGGAGGGTGGCGCTCGCATTGGCGCGGGTCGGCTCCTTTGTTGTCGTCGGCGACCGCCGGACTGCAGAGCCGTGACGTCTTCATAGAGCTTCTAGTTTACGGATTAGAGAGGGTAACTAATGGTCATGTTGTTGATTTTATTTTGCTAGCATTCTTCCATGGTGCAAATGGGCGACCGCGAGGTAAGTAGGTACACTCCACACTCCACGTACCTAGCTAATTATCAATTTTCGTCTGCTACAAACGCGTGCGCCCACACACAGACACACACAAGGACCTCATATTTTTGACTGGTCGTGTCAACCCAGAATAAAAACAGTTTCACTTGGCGGTGTTTGGAAGGTTTCCCTTGCTAGTAAAGCACATAATATCACTGGGAATCCCATGTCAGCTATTCCTAACAGAGATCCCCTTCTGCCATAACTGGTACTTTCCAGAAAAAAATAAAAAAAAATTGAGCGTCCCACAGGGCTCGATTCTGAGACCTTTGTTACATACTTTGTATGATATGCTTGTTTCACATGAACCAAGAGGCAGAATTAGTTTTATTGGCAAATGATACAGGTGTTGTTGAACAAACACGGAACAACTCCAGCTACAAAGAATTTTGTTACATCCTACTGGTTCCATGGACTACAGTCCGTATCAATTGATAAACGTCGTCAACGCCGTGCTTTTCTCTGTAGATACTTATATGATTCTGCTTTGAGAAAATACAAATTCTCGTTATTTAACACTTAATCTATTTTCTCGGTATCGCATACTAATGTTTATGTGGCCTGTCCTGTTAGCCGTGCGGTCTAACGCACTGCTTTCCGGCTGGGCTATGGTGTCGACGTCCGGTGTGCCGGCCAGTCTGTGGATGGTTTTTAAGGCGGTTTTCCACCTGCCTCGGCGAATGCGGGCTGGTTCCCCTTATTCCGCCTCAGTTGCACTATGTCGGCGATTGCTGCGCAAACACTGTTTCCACGTACGCGTACACAATAATGACTCTCTACCACGCAAACATTTTGTGTTACACTTACACTCGTCTGGTGTGAGGCGTTCCTGGGGGGGATCCACTGGAGGCCGAACCACACAATAACCCTGGTAGCCTGTTGTGATGTGGTGAACCACTGAGGGCTGCGGCTGGGACGAAGCCTCCCCGTCGTTTCTAGCTCCCCAGTTCAATACAATGTTATGTGACTGTTTGTCATAGGCAACAGAACATATTTTGCTCCAGTTTGCCATTTCTTTGTTGTTTCCACTCATTCGTGGCAGAGCAGGTGAATAATAAACAGTGACACAGTAGGTGTTTCAAAAATACAGCTTTCACAGAGGTGTGATTCAAATGTCATGTCCCATAGGTCAAAGTCTACGTTAATGATTCAGTAGTCCTGGCCCGTAGGATAAAGTCGTATTCATGGATACGACAGGAACGGTCATCCGAAAAAGTCTAGTAAACATCGGCTCCAAAATGCATACCTTAAGACCTGTGAGCAGTCGTTCAGTAGAAGAGATGTGTTTCAAACTAGCGAGGATGAACAAGTGCTCATTGCTTTTAAGATATGTATCTTAGGGCCCATATCTACTAAACATTTTTTTCTTGATTTGTTCCATTCTACCACTTCTTACAGTATGGAAAGCAAAGAACTTGCAGTAGAAGAGATTTGTTTTACTATTTCGAAGATGAAGAATTGCTCACAGCTCTTAAGGTATGCATTTTAGAGCGCATGTTTGCTAGACTGTCTTGCTTAAAATGATCGTTCCCCTCGTACTCCTGAATGCAGTTTTGTTCTATAGGCCAAGACTATTGAATTACCAAAGTAGTCTTTGCCTTATAAGACATGACTTTTGCATCACCCCCCGTATACGGGAGTCACTCCTAAGACTCGTCGGACGAATTTTCTCTGGTGTTTCGATAGATATTTGCAATTTCGTTTTCGCAATGTGCAGCTGAAGACAACCCAGAGAAATACTGTTCATCACGTCTGTCATGCGACGCTCATTGTCGCAGCATATTGTTAGTAACAGCACAGAGAAAGTAGTGACTCAGTCGTCGGTTTGTGTCCCGTTACGAACAAAATGACTTTTAAAGCGGAATTTTCTAAGCTCACTCTGTAGAGCGGTCCGCAATTAATCTCAAGCGATATTCGTTCTATCTATATGTACGAGGGCTATTCGGAAAGTAAGAAAGGTCGCGAAATGGAAACCACAGTGAAAATCAAAACTGTTTTATTTGCAACAGTTAGCTACAACTTCCAGCTACGTATCTCCATAGCCGCCGATCCGACTTAAGAGGTTTGTCGTACCGTTGTACCAACTTTCCAATACCCTCGTTAAAGTAGACAGCCGCCAGTGCTTTCTGCCAATTCCCTACGCTGGCCTACAGCTCGTTGTCTGTGCCAAAATGTTGTCTTCATAGCCAGTGTTCCATGTGAGCAGAGATGAATCTCAGATGGAGACAATTATGGGCTGTATTGTGGGTAATCAAACATTTTCGATTGAAAACGATGCAGGAGCGTCTTCATTGCCCCTGCAGAATGCGGCTGAGAATTGTCGTGAACAAGAATATGCATGACAGTTATGTAATGTTGGCTGCATAGTTTCAGGCGAAATTTCTCACCGGGCGCACGTACTTGGCGAGAGACACTATTGTTCTAGGTATCTTCACGTGCTCCCTGGGTGCTCAGAAGTAAGAAGAACGACGTCACACGGTCGACGGGCGTACTAGAGGCACTGCCCAACACACCTGTGCGAAACCTCGTCGGGTTTTCACTGTAGTTTCCATTTCTCGACCGATCGTTCCTTACTTTCCGAATAACCCTCGTATTAACATGGACAGTGAAACACGAAGAATAACCAGTACTCCAACAGCAACCGAGCAGCGCTGCTGCATGGCGTTAGTAGCCTGTGCGGGCCAGGAGTACTGGTTAGTCTTCTTTTTTTACTGTCCCTGTTAATACATACTGATGCAAACGAATATCGCACAAGACTTAAATTTGGGATCGCTCTATCGAAACGGCGCGTAAATTTGCGCTCCATTTATTTATTTTATTTATTTTTTTTACATCGGGAACAAACTATGTCCTTCCGTCGAGAATGGGCGTTACATGAAAGAAGATAGAGGGCGTCGCAAAAAGGCGTGATAAGTAGTATTAGTTTGGGCTAACGCCAGTCATAAAGTGCAAAATGAAAATTCCAGATATCTGCCGAAACGCCAGAGAAAATTTGAATGACGTCTCTTAGGGGGAATATATATGAAAAAAAAACATTGTCAGCAATAGCCCAGAGAAAATAGTAACTTTCGCACCTGTCATATAACGTGGGAAAATATTTCTTACTGTCGACTGTTGCTGAATATTTGTTTTCCGAAAAAAAATGTAGTAACATTGTAAGTAGGCTCTTTAGTTTTATATGTTGGTAACGCCACGTAGCGCTCTGTATGAAAATCACTGGCTGTGCTGTGTGCAGTCTGTGGCTGGTTGGCATTGCTGGAATATTCGCCATTGTAGCGTTGCGCAGTTGGAGGTGAGCCGCCAGCAGTGGTGGATGTGGGGGGAGAGATGGCGGAGTTTTGAGAGCGGATGATCTGGACGTGTGTCCATCAGAGACAGTAAATTTGTAAGAGTGGATTTCATGAACTGATTTATACATGTATATGATGACTTTTGAACACTATTAAGGTAAATACATTGTTTGTTCTCTGTCAAAATCTTTCATTTGCTAACTATGCCTATCAGCAGTTAGTGCCTTCAGTAGTTAGAATCTTTTATTTAGCTGGCAGTATTGGCGCTCGCTGTATTGCAGTACAGCAACGAAGATTTTTGTGAGGTAAGTGATTCATGAAAGGTATAGGTTATTGTTAGTCAGCGCCATCCTTTTGTAGGGATTATTGAAAGTCAGATTGCGTTGTAAAAATATTGTGTATCAGTTTAGTGTTGATCAGGGTAAGTGAAGAGCGAGATGTCCGAGTATGTTCAGTTATATGAAACATCCCATTAGAAAAATTTATGAATTACTGTGTTTTATATTTGACTTTCAAACAGCTGAGCAGAACTGAACGTACTCAAGACGTTTCGCTCTTTACTTATCCTGATCAACACTAAACTGACACACAATATTTTTAGCGCAACGCAGTTCATGACATCCAGTCTTACAAATTTACTGTCTCTGATGGACACACGTCCAGATCATCCGCTCTCAAAACTCCGCCATCTCTCTCCCCTCATCCACCACTGCTGGCGGCTCACCTCCAACTGCGCAACGCTACAATAGCGAATATTCCAACAATGCCAACCAGCCACAGACTGCACACAGCATAGCCAGTGATTTCCACACAGAGCGCTACGTGGCGTTACCAACATAAAGACCTAAACAGCCTACTTACAACATGTGCTAGCCTTTGTTACTTGAAATTAATGCTGTATTTCACATGAAACGTAATAATGTGGAACAGTTTCTGAACTGTCACACGCTATCAACAATCTTACTTACCTAGTGTCAACGGGCAGTCCGTAACCTAAAGAAGGACTGGAAATTCGAAAGTCATTTCGTCGCTTGTAGTCTCGTGCCGTGCGTCCGTTCGCAGTCACATTATGTACGCAGACAATGGACCGAAGTGACAGGGAGGCAACCCAGCGACCTGAGTGATGCACACTGAACAACTTCTGCGCCATGTTTTGTGCAGGCAAAATAAAGGGGCGTGATACGCGGTAGTGCGTCAGGAAATTACGAAATAACTCTCGACTGTTAGTGTTTAGCAATTATAGCCAGAAACACTATTATGTCTGAGTATAATCGACTGACGCTTAATATACATCCCCTCTCGACCGCAAAATACCTAGAAAAACACGGCGGCTAATGATAGACAGCGACATCGCAGGCAGCGATAAATAACGTGCCACAGACTCTCTGTGTACATTCTATCTCTTGGCAGCGGAGATTTCTGGCTCGGACGGACGGACTGACGTAAAGTTGCAGCAGAGAGCTCGAATAGGGCTTCAGACTTCAATTTGTTGTGTATCTGTTTATCGTCATTAGTTTGTTCTGTCTGAGGTCACAACCCATTGCAAACTTCTGATATTACTAGTCATTTGGGTTACTTACAAGTGAAATGGTGTAAGACAGGGGGGCTTCCAAAGGAGTATACATTGGAAGGACCAAAACGCTATGCTGTATACTCTACTGAATAAATAGTGCTCCTTCTACACGTCATTCTTGACGATGCCGGAATGAATTTCTTGAGTAAAGTTTCTGTGAAATGCCAAAGGGCCGGTCGGTGTGGCCGAGCGGTTCAAGGCGCATCAATCTGGAACTGCGCGGCCGCTACGGCCACAGGTTCGAATCCTGCCTCGGGCATGGATGTGTGTGATGTCCTTAGGTTAGATAGGTTTAACTAGTATCACGTTCTAGGGGACTGATGACCTCAGCTGTTAAGTCCCGTAGTGCTCAGAGTAATTTTTTTTTACGAAGAAGCCTAACGGAAGTTTCAACGCCAACGTTCTTTGAAGAAACTGCTCTATATTAAAAGTACAAACGTTCACTACATATACGTTTCAGTCGGTATCTCGGTTAATACAGATCTGGGAAATTCTTCGTCATCGCAGGACGTTACTCAAGTTTGCGTTGTCGTATTTTATTGTATTCACAAATAGCTGAAAGGTAGCGAAGAGCGCGAGCGCAATTCTTCAGAAGAAGCATAATAAAGTTTTAGATCATGTTCCTGAGTTGGTGTGGGCGTGACTCACGTTTTATGAAGTAAGCGATAAACAACAGGATGTAGTCTATTGTTTCAGGTGCGCGAAGGGTAACCGCATTATACCAAACGTTAATGATATCGCCAAACCGTAGCAAACCTGTGCTGTTAATGTGCACTTCTGAGAAAAAATTACACAACTATATGCCACGGAAACACCAAAAATTAGGAAACATAATCACAAGCAAAATGGGCAGATAATTAAAAAAAACAGAGTTAAATATATACTCCGTAAATTCACTTAATCTAAAAGTAGAATAAAACTATTCAATTAAAACACTTAATATTTCTCTGAAGTAAATGAGCTCGATGTCTCTGATTATGTTATCTAAAATCTATTCCCACCTATACATTTGATATTGATGGTGACACTGTGCAGTTTTCCTCAGACAGAAATAAACCTTTACTAATGGTAAACTGTGGAGCAAAGTTGAAGACAGATCTGACAATAAAATGACAACGAGATTAAAGTAATGTGCAGTTGATACAATGAAAATAGCAAGTTAACAATGAAGTCATATATCCAGATGATGAGTTTTTTTTATTCAGGATGGAGGGAATGAGTGGATGGACAACAAAAGAAGTAAACACAAGAAGTACAGTGTTCTAGAGTGCTTTTGGAGAACTAAATTTGGTTTTCATAACTAAGTTTCCGTTGTATCTGGAGAGAAGAATATAGAATCAGTGTATTTTGCCAGTTCCGACATGTGGAATTAACAATTGTCTTAAAACTGAGTTCTAACGCTTCCTCAGCGAGTAATGGGAATATGTGTGTTGCGAATTATTAGAGGGGTTAGGAAAAGACAAACATTGTTGAGGGAATAGACCTAAATAGAATACACAGTTGTGATCATTATGACCATGAAATCGAGGTAAGTATGACATAAAGATAGCTAAATAGACTATAGACTGATCGAGGAAGCTCTTTTATGGAATGCAAAGAACAGAAAAAGACCAAGATGATAACCATAAAAGGGTAGAGATAACACACAAAAATAAAAAGAATTAAACGTGCAATAGTGACTTTGATGAGTACATCTGAAGACCATGACGCATGGAAAAATCTTTACATGACATTTACCAAAAAGAGTATCTCAAACGGATCTTGATGACGATGGTGGTAGTTCTGACCAAGGAAAAGAAAACGAAAGAATATTTTCATGAAACAGAGTTCTCTGCGAAAGAATATTTTCGTGATACAGAATTCTCTGTTAGCTTATAGAGTCACAGTATCTGCTTGGGTTTCACATTCCTCCTGTCACCGCACTTTATACAACGTGGTTCAGCGCTGTGCATTATTTAGCTGAATGTATTAATTAACTGCTGCTGCATTATTTAGTTGAATTTACTAATTAATTGCTGCTAACATAAGATGAGATGTAAAAATAAAAATTTGGTTACCTTATTGTTCTCTCTGTTGGAATACTTGCCGTGTTATTTCATTCTGCAGTGCCTCTTCGTCCTTGTGTTTCAGTTAGATGGAAACGTTTTCATTATACCTTGGCTGTCTTCTGAATATAAAATCAGTTATTTGAACAATCAGTAACCATGATTTTATTCTTATTATTATTATTTTTACTGCACAAACATTGTGAACTGAACTACAAGTGAAACTTTTACGAACTGGCTGTGCCTTGACAAAGTTCTGACCCAAGAAAGCTTAAAGTACTAAGCGGTACAAGTGTTCTACTCATAGCCTGTTATTTTTTTCACTTATTTGCAATTTAAACAACATTTCTTGTATATGATAACAAATAATTTTTTGTTTGGCCATAAATTCATGAGTGGTTCTAAACGTTAGGCAGTTAATTTTCTGGAATCACATTTTCTCCTCTCAGCACGTAAATTTTGCTTAATATTCTATGAATATTGAAGTTGACAATTTTGTATTACTAACTGCACTAGTGTTTTGTAATTTACTTATATTCGCTAAAATTAATAATGTTTGTCCCACAGTGTTCGAAAGTTATATGATTTTATGACAGCCTGTTTTGTAGAAAAGCCTTAACTGTAACATTCTATTTTAATCTTTGAAAATGACTCGTTACGATTGATACCCCCATAAAATCTGTTACGGCATCACCAACTTCTACATTTACGTTTTACAATAAACATTTTCAAAGCTGGCAGATTTCCTTCCATGAATTTTCAGTAGAATAACTTCCACAATTATGTACGTGCTTTATAAATTTGTAATACGTGAGTTGGTCCAAAGCGCGCCAAGAATGTGAAATGATAAACCAAAATCCCTCTCATTGGAATTATATTCACAATTAATGCCTTTCTTCGAAGATGTCTCTTATGCATGCATAATTTAAGATAGTGAAACATTAATAACTTTGAGCTGTTCGTGTTTCTCAAGGAGGTGTTTCTCAACGAGCAGCGAGCTAGCTTGCGAAACAGGGACATGAGTCGTAGCCGGATCTAATCCCGCTGGTTGACGTACATATGTCAGATGCACTGGCCTGTCTGGATTTTCCACTGATTTAGACAAATGTCGGCCTCATCCTGAGTCTATGATTTAGAAAACACATAAAATTCGAATATATGCAGAATACGTAGAAGAAATTTGCACAATTGTCAGATAGATGGCGCCCACGTGGTCGCTCCCATTAGGTTATAAGGTGACTGTGTCGTCAGAAACGGTATCCGGTCTTAAAGTTAATATAAAATATCCATTTTTGTATGGCTATCTTCCGTAGAAGGTGCTATTATTGTATCTTCTGTCCTGAGTCTACTGCAATTTCAAACTGCTTTTTCACCAGGCGCGTTTCGCGTTTACTTGCAAAAGCAACGTCAGTAGTCATTTTGAAAATAGAGTAGACTTCTGGTCCTAAAAAGAAGAAAAATACCTTAACTGTTCGCCAAATTTACAAAGAAAAAAGCAAAAATGTTATGTATACCGTATTTTCGGAATGACCACTGAAAATGCTTTGTAAGGAAATGCGAAACACGTGTGGTGAATAACTCACTCAGTAAGCTTAAGATAGAACAATATATGATAATCGATTTTTAAATTTGCCACATTATGAGAACAGCAAATATCATGCGGGGGGATAACTGCCAGAAAAGAGAGACTAAAACAATAATTAATCTGATCAGGTGATTAAAAGTATATATCACAGTCCTGTCACATTTCAGGAATGGCAGTCTTTCTCCGAATCAGGCAAGATATGTTTCTAATGACGATAGTTCACTGGAAGCTCAGTATTTGCAAACAACATCGTGAATGTACTGTTTGAGACTTTCCCGACGTAACGCCCGCTTCGCTGGTTCACGGGCTTCGCGTCGGATAATGTTGTGGAAGCTGCATAATATTTCAATGAGGCAGCCGCTCGGCATCTTCAGGGGCTCGCCAATATATACGCTGACTCGCTAGTAAAGCGCCGGCTCTTTTCTAGTTAGCATATATTGACAAGCCACTGCAGCAGCATCAGTAAACGTCTGAAGATGGATGCGCCGATGTCTCGTTGAAACGTTGTGCAGCGTCCACAACATTATCCGACGCGACGCCGTGAACCAACGAAGCATCATCAAGAATGACGATTTGCTGATGTGATGAAGTCAGAACTGGAACGGTCGACCACCAGTTCCTCTGTGTGGAACACTGTAGCTTGCTCCCTTCTTAACACCTTGCGTCAGACACCAGGGGTCGTTTCCAGGCAGCCGGTCTCCTGGATGGCAAACAGAGGCTGCCGGCGACTCAGGTCTGGCGCTGAGACCCTGGACTGCATGTAAGGCGGTTCGCCGGTCGAGGCGGTCGGCGGTCGGCGGTCGTGCTGGGTGCGGCGGCTGGGAGCGGCGAGTCGTGACCGCCGGTCGTGTCCGCTGGCTGCTGTTCCGTTTGACCCCGCGACCTGCTCTGTGCCAACATTCCTCCGCCTTGCCTCAGGCTGGCTGATTCGCCAGCCAGTAGCGAATTGCGTCACTGGTACTGTCGCAAGGTTCAAGTTTCGATTCTCTGCGGGTGCCAAGATTCGTGAAGCTGAAAGTTTCGTGTTTTTACTTGCTTATGCGAAAGCGAAGGAAAACACATAACTACTGAGTGATGCAGTAATGAAGGCTGAAGGCAGTGCAGTTGTTGTTGACCAATTACGGGTGAAGATAATCTTACAGTTTACGTAGTTTGACGTCGTTTGTCATTCGATACGTCACACACAAAGGAAATTTACATATATTTTATATATTTTTATTTTTAATTTATCAGCATGATTCTTTCTCTCAGGGATATTGTCTTCTCTTATCACTTTTACTTATTATATATATATATATATATATATATATATATATATATAACGGTTTCTTGAAGGGCCTCAGTTATTCATGTACCAACTTTAGATTTTGAACGTGATGACTAAATTATAGTTGCCGTTAACTGAATTGAATGTAATTTTGTTAATTTCTATTTATTGATTGCAAAGCAAGGCTTGAGAGAATTTCGATTGTTGCCGTGGAGCGGCCAAAATAAAACTTAGTGAACTCATGGAATCTGTATAGTTTAAAAACATGAATCAATTATCTGTTGGAATTTTAAAAGGTTCGTCAACGAAATCTCTCGCATTTACATTTACTGTTAACACTTTGATAAATAAATTAATAGTTCGGTGCGTAATGGCCGCCCAGAGGCTGCACCGGAAGATGAGCTTCTCGCAGCGCAAATTACTGAAAAATGCTTATTAAAAATAATTAGCCACTGCGAGCATTTGAGGTGACAACTGTTACAAAGAAATTCATTTTCTAATAATAATAACAAGTTTATTTTAGCTATAAATACAAATAACTTGCATAAAATATGTGTAGCCGCTCAATGGCTGCCTTCCTTGTAGCGAAACAAAACAGTGTGTGTACCACAAAATACGTCCTTCCTCTCCGGCCGTACAATCACTTCTCTTTCGATCCTTTTTTTATTTTCATAGACATTAAATAAAGATGCTATCGCTGCATATCAGTTGTTTCAAGAACATTAACTATATCTTTTACACTAATTATATTCATAAAATACGTAAACTACGATTTACATCCGCTAAAAATGTCAATATTTATGTGACGTACCGTCACAATAGTTTACACAATGAACTAAGTGGTCTTCACCGAGAATTGGGCAACAGCAACTGCACTGCCTTCAGCCTTCATCACTGCACGATTCAGAGTAACATGGACAGTGGCGCGGGTGATCCATTGTCTGTTCTCCTCTGCGTTCACAACGTGTCGGTCCTCTGGAAAGACCCCATTTGATACACTTTTACCGGGATTTCCCCAACACTTGATATTAGCCTGTTCAGTGATCTCGAGGTGGGCCAATCTAAAGTACCTCCAGGCATTAGACACTCAGCAGGTCTCACCCACGTTTGAAGTTGGCCACACCTGGTTGCCGACATTTGTTCTCTGGCAGCGCGTGGAGGCACGGAGCCGACGTCGAACTGAGTGAAGTTCTTCTGGATTTTCAACAAGTTCTTGGTCCTTGATGGCCTTTCAACGTCTGCAGTTACTTTACTATGTACAGGGTGAAAAGTGTTTAAACCGTCAAACGCTGGGAGGTTGTAGGAGACGTCCAAACAAATATTTCTCCCTGATGTCATTTTTTCCTATGAGGATTATTTAAACCGGTGGAGGTCGTATTACGCCCTTCAGTTGTTAGAGGCCGTATTGCGCTCTTCAGTTGTAGGCAACTGCTGTCCACCAGTGTAGTAGTGAATTGTCTCTGTTTACTAATGGAGCGACACACCTGGAGTGAGTACACTGACATGGTTGGTGCGTACTACGCAGCGCACCACAACGGACGAGCTGCACAGCGGGTTTATCAACAACAATATCCTAATCTCCGTATCCCGCATCGTACGACCTTTGCTGCTGTGTACCAACGTCTGCGTGAGACAGGGTCACTTAGCAGATTACCTGGACAGGGACGCCGTCGCATAGTAAGAACGCTGCAATTTGAGGAAGCTGTCTTGCAGCATGTGGAGCGGGATCCTTAAATCAGCATTCGTGCAATTGCACGTAACATGGGACCAATCAGACAAATGTAAGAACAGTCCTTCGAGAGCAATTGTTACGTCCGTTCCACTTACAGCGTGTCCACAACCTGGAACCAGAGCACAGTTTTCGCAGTGGTACCTGGAACAGTGTGAAATGCATCCTACATTTCCATCCTCTGTGTTGTTTACCGATGAAGCAACGTTCGGGCGTGATGGAGTCTTCAACATGCACAATTCGCATGTTTGGAGTGGACCCACATGCCACAGTTACTCGCACATCAAGTGCGGTTCTTAATTAATGTGTGGGTCGGTGTTGTTGGGGACTTTTTAAATATGCCGTCTTTGCTACCTAGGCCATTAAATGGCAGACACTATTACAATTTTCTCACCAGAGCATTGCCAGGATTGCTGGAAGGCGTCCCGCTCCCTACAAGACAACGCGTGTGGTTCCAACATGACGGGGCGCCGGCACATTTCAGTCGTCGTGTGCGTCGATTCCTGGACCGACGGTTCCCAGAAACGTGGATTGGCAGAGGTGGTCCTGTACCGTGGCCTGCTCGATCCCCAGATGTGTCCCCTCTGGACTTTTTGTGTGGCGAGAGATGCGCAACCTTGTTTACGCAACTCCTGTTGCATCAGAAGAGGATCTGGTTGTTCGGATAGTAGCAGCAGCAGGAACAATTCAGGATATTCCTCGGGTTTTTGACCGTGTCAGACAGAACATGATCCGACGGTGTAACCTTTGTTTACGTGTCAATGGAGGCATTTTTGAAAATCTATTGTAATTGAAACTGGGTTGTGTTAATGTGTTGTCTCTTGGTCATAAAAAAAGGAAAAAGTGTTTATTGGTTTAATTAATTTGCCGCGCGAGAAATCTTCCTCTACCGGTTTAAATACTCCTCATAGGAAAAAATGACATTAGGGAAAAATATTTGTTTTTATGTCCCCTACAACCTCCCAGAGTTTGTCGGTTTAAATAATTTTCACCCTGTATATCAGTTGGTGCAGTATATGCCAAGCAATAAAACTTGTCTGTCGGTGTCGATTTCGGACATCCTGTGGTCATTCCTGCAGTTTTATTCAGTGCGACGTCTACTCGCTTTGCATGGGCCGAGCAATGCCATACAGGGCATACATACTCCCCCTGCAGAAAACAGAGTGCCATGGCGCAGGTTCTGAAGAGTTTGGGCTCTCCGGTTACTGCCAGTGAGTTCCCGAATGAAGTTATTTCTGGCAGACACTTCTAGCTTGGTGCTGAGTCACTGTTTGTAGTGTTAAAGACCTGTCTAAAGTGACGCCAGGGCATCTAGGCGAACAACAGTGTTCCAGCTCAGTGCCCTACCAATTAACTTTTAGTTTTCTTTTTGCCTGTCTGTTTTGGAGGTGGAAGGCACATACTTGCGTTTTCTGAGGTTTCTGTCTCTGGTGGTTCGTGCCACAATACTCTGTGAAAGTTGTCAGTGCTGTTGTAAGAACTTCTTGAACCTCCTCAGACTTCTTTGTGTTCAGATTACGTATATGAAATTCTTTCAAGTGTTCGGCCTTGGATGGTCATTGGTGTGTGTATTAAAGAGTACAGGGGACAAAACACCTCACTTGAAAATCATGTAATGTATTACATTTTCACTTGAGTGAGGTGAAATGCATTTTACGTTGCGCTGAGACCATTCATCTTATTTTGCTACGTTTCGAACCTCAGGCAGGGCACTGGTCACACGCCTATACCCCTGTAACCCCTGTTCAATATCAAACGTTCTTATGCAGGTTGGTAGCTATGTTACTTCTTATCAGTTGTTGGAGTTCAAGTTTACATGTTTTCACAGTCGCAGCCACAGTCAAGTTTTAATTTGCAGCACGGCGGATGTGGGCGCTTAGTGACAAGTGTGTGGGTGCACGAACAACACATTGGGCAAACAACGAGAGAGATTATGAGAGCATTCCAGGAAAGATTGTATAAGGGAACACTTCTGGACTCGCATTCGGGACGACGACGGTTCAATCCCGTGTCCGGCCATCCTGATTTAGGTTTACCGTGATTTCCCTAAATCGCTCCAAGCAAATGCCGGGTTGGTTCCTTCGAAAGGGCACGGCCGACTTCCTTTCCTAATCCGATGAGACCAAAACAACCCAACCCAACCCAACCCCAACACTTCTAGTTTGGGAAAAGACGTACTTTTGCTTTTGGCAGTGTTAAGGATGGGCCGTGGAGTGGAAGGAAGAAGAACCGAGAATAAGCATGTGCCGGAATCACTGCTTCGACTGAACGATTTCCTCTGAAGTCGACACTTAAACGTGCTTCGGAACTCGGTACACCAGGGATAGATCACGTGAAAAAGGCCATTAATGTCAGATCTTTGCGACAGATGTTCGTTAACTAAGTATGGGATACAGACCGGAATGAGTGTGTTTTAGCATTCCGTGCTTTGTTAATTCAATTCCCAAATGCAGTGAACTGTCCCAAGGTTAGGTTTACACATGAATGCGCTATTTATCGCAGCTCACTTACTAGAAATTTTGTTATTTTGACCAAAGAGAGTGGGCATTCAAAATGTTCAAATGTGTGTGAAATCTTGTGGGAGTTAACTGCTAAGGTCATCAGTCCCTAAACTTACACACTACATAACCTAAATTATCCTAAGGACTAACACAAACACCCATGCCCGAGGCAGGACTCGAACCTCCACCGGGATCAGCCGCACAGCCCATGACTGCAGCGCCTAAGACCGCTCGGCTAATCCCGCGCGGCAGAGTGCTCATCACACAGTCGAGTCAGATAGGAACTCGATCACGTAATGGTATGGGCTGCGTTGACTTCTGCTTGGACTGTACTTTTTAAAAGGGACTGCGAATTCCGCAAAATACACTCCTGGAAATGGAAAAAAGAACACTTTGACACCGGTGTGTCAGACCCACCATACTTGCTCCGGACACTGCGAGAGGGCTGTACAAGCAATGATCACACGCACGGCACAGCGGACACACCAGGAACCGCGGTGTTGGCCGTCGAATGGCGCTAGCTGCGCAGCATTTGTGCACCGCCGCCGTCAGTGTCAGCCAGTTTGCCGTGGCATACGGAGCTCCATCGCAGTCTTTAACACTGGTAGTATGCCGCGACAGCGTGGACGTGAACCGTATGTGCAGTTGACGGACTTTGAGCGAGGGCGTATAGTGGGCATGCGGGAGGCCGGGTGGACGTACCGCCGAATTGCTCAACACGTGGGGCGTGAGGTCTCCACAGTACATCGATGTTGTCGCCAGTGGTCGGCGGAAGGTGCACGTGCCCGTCGACCTGGGACCGGACCGCAGCGACGCACGGATGCACGCCAAGACCGTAGGATCCTACGCAGTGCCGTAGGGGACCGCACCGCCACTTCCCAGCAAATTAGGGACACTGTTGCTCCTGGGGTATCGGCGAGGACCATTCGCAACCGTCTCCATGAAGCTGGGCTACGGTCCCGCACACCGTTAGGCCGTCTTCCGCTCACGCCCCAACATCGTGCAGCCCGCCTCCAGTGGTGTCGCGACAGGCGTGAATGGAGGGACGAATGGAGACGTGTCGTCTTCAGCGATGAGAGTCGCTTCTGCCTTGGTGCCAATGATGGTCGTATGCGTGTTTGGCGCCGTGCAGGTGAGCGCCCCAATCAGGACTGCATACGACCGAGGCACACAGGGCCAACACCCGGCATCATGGTGTGGGGAGCGATCTCCTACACTGGCCGTACACCACTGGTGATCGTCGAGGGGACACTGAATAGTGCACGGTACATCCAAACCGTCATCGAACCCATCGTTCTACCATTCCTAGACCGGCAAGGGAACTTGCTGTTCCAACAGGACAATGCACGTCCGCATGTATCCCGTGCCACCCAACATGCTCTAGAAGGTCAACTACCCTGGCCAGCAAGATCTCCGGATCTGTCCCCCATTGAGCATGTTTGGGACTGGATGAAGCGTCGTCTCACGCGGTCTGCACGTCCAGCACGAACGCTGGTCCAACTGAGGCGCCAGGTGGAAATGGCATGGCAAGCCGTTCCACAGGACTACATCCAGCATCTCTACGATCGTCTCCATGGGAGAATAGCAGCCTGCATTGCTGCGAAAGGTGGATATACACTGTACTAGTGCCGACATTGTGCATGCTCTGTTGCCTGTGTCTATGTGCCTGTGGTTCTGTCAGTGTGATCATGTGATGTATCTGACCCCAGGAATGTGTCAACAAAGTTCCCCCTTCCTGGGACAATGAATTCACGGTGTTCTTATTTCAATTTCCAGGAGTGTATTTACACTGTCGATAACTCAGCTTGAGGAAAGAAGCCTTACAGAGCACCCTCTCACTATGCTCTTGCACTGCGCGAGTTCCTAAATGAACACTTCGCAGGACAATGGATCAGCCGTGGTTTATCAGTAACATCAGCTTTCCTTGAAATGGCGACCAAAAAGTCGTGACCTCACCGCATCTGACAACTCGTTATGGGGAGTCATTAAGGCGCAGATATCTGCGCGTCGTTATGCTACAAACGAAGAAATGCACAATGCTGTTGAGGACGCATTTCGTACTATAGCACGGGACACGTTCAAAAAACATGTCAAGCAGAACATGGAGGCGTATGGAAATGTACGAGGATAAGTCAATGATTATCCGCAATGTAGTTATAAAATTTTATTGTAATCAGATAGGAAACTGACAAGAACATCATTTTCGACATAGTCTCCTTGCGTTTCAACGCACTTGGTCCATCATTGTCCAAGCTTCCTCATACCGTCAGAAGAGAAGGTTCTCGGTTGAGTTGCGAGCCAGGAATGCACCTCTTCTTTCACTGCTTCGTCCGAGACAAATCGACGGCCCCCTAATGCCTGTTTGAGTGGACCAAACAAGTGATAGGCAGAAGGGGGCAAGATCGGGACTATATGAAGGATGATCCAATACTTCAAATTAGAAAAAAAAATGGTTCAAATGGCTCTGAGCACTATGGGACTCAACTGCTGTGGTCATTAGTCCCCTAGAACTTAGAACTACTTAAACCGAACTAACCTAAGGACATCACACACATCCATGCCCGAGGCAGGATTCGAACCTGCGACCGTAGCAGTCGCACGGTTCCGGACTGCGCGCCTAGAACCGCGAGACCACCGCGGCCGGCTTCAAATTAGAGTTTCTGGAGCGTTTCAGCAGTGTGGGAAGCAGTATGCGGACGGGCTTTGTCGTGCAACAACACAACACATTTTGACAGCAATCCTCGGCGTTTGCTTCGAATTGCCGGCTTTATCCTGGCAGTAAGCATCTCACAGTAACGTACATTGTCTATTGTTGTGCGCCGTTCCCCATAATGTTCCTGTACTGGACCTTGTGGGTCCCAAAAAAACTGTAAGCATCAGTCTTCCTGCGGATGGTTGGGTCTTGAACTTTTTCTTGCCCGGCGAATTTGGATGTTTGCATTCCATACTGTGCCGTTTACTGTCCGGCTCGTAACGATAGATCCATGTTTCGTTACCAGTAATGATCCTGTCTGAGAAAAAAAAAAAATGTTCGAATGTGTGTGAAATCTTATGGGACTTAACTGCTAAGGTCATCAGTCCCTAAGCTTACACACTACTTAACCAAAATTATCCTAAGGACTAACACACACACCCATGCTCGAGAGAGGACTCGAACCTCCGCCGGGACCAGCCGCACAGTCCATGACCTGTCTGAGAAGTTGTCCTCTTCGTTACCATAGCGATCCAAACGTTTATTGCAGGTGTCCAAGCGCTTTTGTTTATGCAACTGAGTTGTTTTGGGATCGATCTTGCGCAAACTTTATGAAACCCAAGTCTGTTGTGGATGATTTCGTAGACAGAAGCGTGACTAATTTACAGACGATGTGCCACTTCGTCAATAGTCAATCGTCTGTCTAAGAGAATCATTTCACGTGAACGCTCAATGGTTTCTTCATATGTGGCGGTTAAACGGTCGTCCAACTCCTTCATCGTGCGTAACACTTGTGCGACCATTTCGGAGTTTTTCAGTCCATTCGTAGACACTCTGTTGTGGCAAAACACTGTTCCCGTACTGTACAGAAAGTCTTCGGTGGATTTCGGTCCCTGGTACGCCTTCCGACCACAAGAAACGGTTTACTGAACGTTGCTCTTCTTTGGTGCAAATAGACAGCAGAGCAGCCATGATCAACAACACGACAGCGACAACGAAACTATCCTAGCAGCTTGATAATTGCAAAGATATAACAACAAATAAACAAAGCATGCGTCATCAACGTAAAACGACAGTACTGTCAAAATAAAGAAAAATTTTGCCGCAGTGGATACACCGGTTCCCGTGAGATCACCGAAGTTAAGCGCTGTCGGGCGTGGTCGGCACTTGGATCTGTGACCATCCATGCCGCCATGCGCTGTTGCCATTTTTCGGGGTGCACTGAGCCTCGTGATGCCAATTGAGGAGCTACTCGACCGGAATAGTAGCGGCTTCGGTCAAGAATACCACATAACGAGCGGGAGAGCGGTGTGCTGACCCCACGCCCCTCCTATCCGCATCCTCCGCTGAGGATGACACGGCAGTCGGATGGTCCCGATGGGCCACTCGTGGCCTGAAGACGGAGTGCTTTTTTTTATATAACTGGATTGCGGCTAACAGTTGACTTACCCTCGTATTTACAGCATAATTGGGAATACGCCAATATATTGGACACTTAATACATATATAAATATCGGGTGGTCAAAAAGTCAGTATAAATTTGAAAACTGAATAAATCACGGAATAATGTAGATAGAGAGGTACAAATTGACACACATGCTTGGAATGAAATGGGGTTTTATTAGAACCAAAAAAAATACAAACGTTCAAAAAATGTCCGACAGATGGCGCTTCATCTGATCAGATAGCAATAATTAGCATAACTAATTAAGACAAAGCAAAGATGATGTTCTTTACAGGAAATGCTCAAAATATCCACCATCGTTCCTCAACAATAGCTGTAGTCGAGGAATAATGTTGTGAACAGCACTGTAAAGCATGTCCGGAGTTACGGTGAGGCATTGGCGTCGGATTTCGTCTTTCAGCATCCCTAGAGATGTCGGTCGATCACGATACACTTGCGACTTCAGGTAACCCCAAAGCCAATAATCGCACGGACTGAGGTCTGGGGACTTGGGTGGCCAAGCATGACGAAAGTGGCGGCTGAGGACACGATCATCACCAAACGACGCGCGCAAGAGATCTTTCACGTGTCTAGCAATTTGGGGTGGAGCGCCATCCTGCATGAACATCGTATGTTCCAACAGGTGTTTATCAGCCAGGCTGGGGATTCTGTAACACGATTGTCATGCGCAGTCACTGACGTTTTGCTGTCCAGCGCCATCTGTCGGACATTTTGTGAACTCTGATTTCTTTTTTTCTTCTGGTTCTAATAAAACCCCATGACATTCCAAGCTTGAGTGTCAATTTTTACGCCTCTATCTACATTATTCCGTGGTTAATTACGTTTTCAAATTTATACTGACTTTTTGACCACCCGGTAGTTACTCTAAAACAAATCAGAACACTTACCATTCGATACTTGTAGTACGGGGACTTCTCGCCCGGGCTGTTGTGGAGCATGGAGAGAAACGACATTCGAGTGCAACCCGAGAGATGTGGAAAAGGTTCGCGGTGTTTCTCAAGTGAAAGCTGGATGACACCAAGGACAGTGCAGTGGGAAGCGGTGATAGGAGGGGGGAGTGGGGGAAGGCAGGTCGGCCGTCCGGGAAGGAGTAACGGGTCTCCAAGGACCGGGCCCGGGTTCGCGGCTACAGTTGCGTACAGCACAAGACGGCGGAGCGTCGGCGCGCGAGCACCGCCGAGCCGGGGATAGCGTTTCGTGCGCGACCTCGCGTCACGGCAAGCTGATGTACCGCGACCAACTTCACGAGGAGACAGAGGTCTACAGGCGCAGGGCTCATCTGAGCTGTAGAACGGGAAGGGAAACATTTCCGCTCCTGATGTGTAACTTGTAATGTCTGCGTAATTGGTTCACCACGTTACTGTACCTAACGGTGCCTCTGATACAGCACATCTCGAAAGGTGCAAATAAATTTCAGTAATGTAAGCACATAAATGAAAAAAAAATACATATGCAGATTATACAAGTATTACCTGACAGTAATGGACCGAGCATGCGGCTCGCAACCAGAACCACACGCCACTGTTAAGCACTACTGAAGGACTGGGTCCCTTACTTAGATTGCACATAATTCATTAACGTCGATCCAACACATTTATTTCAAATAACATAAATGAAGTTACACTTGAATCTGTCTGACATTAAACAAGAATAAAAATATCAGTTTTCAATATCAGCTGATTTAGTGCGTGAAGCGCGATTTAAGCCAATAACCAGATAAACTAAACAATTCTGCGTAATTCGGGAGAAGGAGAAAAACAAAATTGAATCAATACACCCCACTGACAAATATCCTAAAAACCTTACAATACTACTGAAAAGAATACACTGAAGTGGGGAGCAGTCATTCACCCGACAGAACACTTCAAAATGAGCTCAATAACACAGCTGCGTGCCCCAGAAAAATGCAAGACATTAAATACATTTCATTTGACGAATAACGAATCCTCATTAACATTACGCCAGTCCTGTTTGAACTGCAGCGCCCCAAAGAAACAGGCGCTTATTCTGAAACACAATTTTTTTTTATATGTTTAAATTACAGAATTAAGGAATTCCAAAAGATGTCCAAGCGAACTTTTCTAGGCGGAGGCTGAGCCAGAAACAGAGAATGCCACAAAAACACAGTTTTGCTGTGAAATCTTACAGGTCACCCGGAAGCAGTTACAGACAAGGGGCCGGCCGCAGTGGCCGAGCGGTTCTAGGCGCTTCAGTCCGGAACCGCGCGACTGCTACGGTCGCAGGTTCGAATCCTGCCTCAGGCATGGATGTTCAGGCATGGATGTATGTGTTGTCAAATGGTTCAAATGGCTCTGAGCACTATGGGACTCAACTGCTGAGGTCATTAGTCCCCTAGAACTTAGAACTAGTTAAACCTAACTAACCTAAGGACATCACAAACATCCATGCCCGAGGCAGGATTCGAACCTGCGGCCGTAGCGGTCTTGCGGTTCCAGACTGCAGCGCCTTTAACCGCACGGCCACTTCGGCCGGCTATGTGTTGTCCTTAGGTTAGTTAGGTTTAAGTAGTTCTAAGTTCTAGGGGACTGATGACCTCAGATGTAAGTCCCATAGTGCTCAGAGCCATTTGAACCATTTTTGAACAGACAAGGGGTCGGCACCCACAAATAACACAGGCTAAGAGTCGGGCTGGGAGCACATCCTACGAGAAGTTGTTCACGCTACACTCACCACAACTATAGACATTCCGGCCGAACATCGGCTTGCGGTGGCTGGCAGAATGACGAAGCAACCAACAGGTCCACGCCGTGCTTCTCACACAGGCACCTCAATTTGTACAAACATCTAGGCCAACACTAACTCCGGACTCCCCTCTCACTGCGAGGCTCGGCACAGTTTATACGAAATGCCTTCCAGGCAACCAGTAACCGCCGCAGGAGTTTCACGATTAGCAAACAGCCCCAGCGTAACAGACATCACACGTGTGCTTACGCCCGAGCCACAACTCGGCCAGTCTCACCGGCCGCCCCAAACCGACTGCCTCTCGCCGTCGCGCGCGCCCCAGCCGGAAGCGCAAAGATGCTCAAGCCCGGAGACGTGCCAAAGATAACAAGCTGATCGCCGATGACCGACCAGCGATCTGGCTCAAGTAACATTAAATATTTGAAATGTGATGCTAATCAACAATCTCAATTAACAATGGCCACAAATAGAGCGCTCAAAACCTTCCAAGAAGGTACAGGACTCATAGTACGCCGTCTCAGAATCTAGACGTTGAGATGAGAAGTGCGTAGTAAAAATTTATTGCCGATGAAGTATTGATTGCGCTTGCTCATTTCGTCACGACCACACAATTTTTTGTTCGACTTGTTTCTTACTTTATTATAGTCGTTTATCAAATGAAAACCACATTACTATTTCAGACATCATTCTCTTCTTCCCACTTAACATTTTATTTCCGTTTGCGATGGATTTAATCAAAAAATGTGTCAAACGCCGGTTATTAACAGAAGAAAGGAGTAGTGCTTGAGAATAGGCGGTCGTCGGGATCAAGTGCTAACATAGTTCATAATCTTCTCCATAGAATGTGCAAGTGCGTTTCGTGTCGATAAACGCCTCAAAACTATTTTATTTTTGGATCTAAATAAAGCGCATTACGTCACAATTTCCTGTAAACCTAGAGAATTCCCACAGAATGTTTTACGGAATTTTTTGGCAAAGTAATTGTATGCCCTAAAGAAAAGGTGATAGAAATTATTTCGTTTTGGAGCGCACGGGCTATTTTAATACTAAATTTCCACTCATCTGATCTTAGTTACTTTTTTGAGGTCGATTTCGAAGCGTTTTATGGCTTCATGTTCGGTCACTTAGGCACACCAAGTATATCTTTTTACTTTACCACCACGTCCTCTAATATAGTAAATATAAGAATGCGAAGCTCATCTTTCTTTTCTGATGACACAGCCTGTTTCCATCCTCGTGCTAGTTTTATTGAGCTGGTGATCCACTCTGATCCGATGAGATGCTGAAGCCTTTCTTCTTTTTCTCACCTTTCTTAATACGGAAGTAAGACTGTTGACGTTTGCGTGTTTAGGTCAACTTAACGATCTTCCACATATTTGCTACCTTAGACGATGTTGTGGTGCATCAAAAAGATATTCTTGCGGGCGTATTTAATTTTGATAATTTTATCTAAGCGCCCGAAAGTGAAGCCATTAATGTCCTCGATCTCAGAAAAAGTGAACAACCAAACTATGTGGAAAATGTGTGTGAAAATAACCGGTGTTCTCCAAAGCGAAGTAATTTGCAGCAGAATCACCTCGTTTCCAGCGTCACGGAAGTAACAACAAATTATTCTACATTACAATTTTCCTCTTTAAGAACACCCTCTCGACCGAAATTTTGTGTTGATACAAATGCGTGAAGTTATCCTCTACAGATTTATAATACATCTTACGCTGATGAAGGACCCGTATCTCTCAGATGAAAATATCGTCTACTAATTGAGTGCTATGAGATGAACCACTTGTTTGTCTTCTATATTTGATCAGGAAGGTAATCTGATATTTGCGCAACAAGGTTTTTATTGCGTCTCGGTCACTTCGAAATACAGTACCCACAATAATTTTTTACACTGCTGAAATTCACTTCATCGATGTTCATGGTAAACAAACCTGCCGCTGTTGTAAAATATTTTTATTGACGCAAGTATTACACGACAGAAGTCACTCTACACTACTACGGTGTCGGGATCTTACCCCCGTCATCAGCACTATCGTAAATCTAGCAGTAACATGACATCATGTCCTATCTCAAATAACTACTGGGCAAACATCTACCATAGGTGCACCGTCAAATAACATCCCAAATTGTGACTGCAATGTTATTTGACGATGTTTCCCTGCTAGTTGTTTGAGCATGGATATGACATCCTACTACTGCTATGTTTCATATTCACCTGATGATGGGGCTAAAACACGGGGACAATGATAGTGTGTAGTGACTTCTTTCATTTAAGATTTCAGTCAATAAATGTATTTTATAACTGCGGCGGATTTGTTTACCATGAACATGTTGTGGAATAGCTGCGGATTTTCTACAAATAAAAATTTATCACTTCATAGAACGTCACAAAAAGTTTCCGGAAAAATACGCTTCTCCAAAAGCAAACCAATATTGCCAATGGAAGAGGGTGCAAATGGAACTAGAGCACGAGACGAAGTACGTAAATGACACCTCGGATTCATATTAACCATTGATGGATCACAGACTTATTGCAGTTGAACTCAGAAGCAAGGCAGTTAACATGTAAGGCAGTTTGGAAAACATTAGTCACCAGGCCAGTGTGAAGGATATGTCACACAGTGAATATCAGTGACGTTGGAATCTTTATCTTTCAACCTTAATTTAGATTTTCAAGATTTTTCTTAAATATCTTAGGTGAGTGGTTTCTTCCACGAGGACTCTTTTCTTATTTTATTTCAACTGAGCTATGATCCATCCCTAATGATTTCGACGTTGACGAGACGTTTAACATTGTCTTCTTCCTTTTCTCTGCTTCTTTGACAGGAAAGCACAGTTAGCCAAGTAAGCACGTGGTCATCAGAACAATATCGTACAAAAATTGTGCTAACAAAGTCATTCCTAGTTACAGTTGCCTGTATTTAACTATACAGGGTGATGTAAGATTTTCATATTCCCTCACTTGCTACACAAAGCTATTAGACATACAGGAAAAATAAACAGGACTCGTTGCAAGAAATGTGATATAGGTAATTTTTGCACAGGGATACGTTTTCACTGGAAGCCAAGAGCTATTTAATATATATATATATATATATATATATATATATATATATATATATATATATATATACAGGGTGAGTCACCTAACATTACCGCTGGATATATTTCGTAAACCACATCAAATACTGACGAATCGATTCCACAGACCGAACGTGAGGAGAGGGGCTAGTGTAATTGGTTAATACAAACCATAAAAAAATGCACGGAAGCATGTTTTTTAACACAAACCTACGTTTTTTTTAAATAGAACCCCGTTAGTTTTGTTAGCACATCTGAACACATAAACAAATACGTAATCAGTGCCGTTTGTTGCATTGTAAAATGTTAATTACATCCGGAGATATTGTAACCTAAAGTTGACGCTTGAGTACCACTCCTCCGCTGTTCGATCGTGTGTATCGGCGAGCACCGAATTACGTAGGGATCCAAAGGGAACGGTGATGGACCTTAGGTACAGAAGAGACTGGAACAGCACGTTACGTCCACATCCTAACACCTTATTATTGGTCTTTTTCACTGACGCACATGTACATTACCATGAGGGGTGAGGTACACGTACACACGTGGTTTCCGTTTTCAATTACGGAGTGGAATAGAGTGTGGCCAATAGATGTTCAATGTGGTGGCCATCGTTTGCTGCACACAATTGCAATCTCTGGCGTAATGAATGTCGTACACGCCGCAGGCTGCCACAATACGTTGTTTCATATCCTCTGGGGTTGTAGGCACATCACGGTACACATTCTCGTTTAACGTACCCCACAGAAAGAAGTCCAGAGGTGTAAGACCAGGAGAACGGGCTGGCCAATTTATGCGTCCTCCACGCCCTATGAAACGCCCGTCGAACATCCTGTCAAGGGTCAGCCTAGTGTTAATTGCGGAATGTGCAGGTGCACCATCATGCTGATACCACATACGTCGACGCGTTTCCAGTGGGACACACTCTATTCCACTTCGTAATTGAAAACGGAAACCACGTGTGTACGTTTATCTCACCCCTCATGGTAGTGTACATGTGCGTCAGTGAAAAAGACCAATAAAAAGGTGTTAGCATGTGGACGTAATGTGCTGTTCCAGTGTCTTCTACACCTAAGGTCCATCACCGTTCCCTTTGGATCCCTACGTAATTCGGTGCTCTCCGATACACACGATCGAACAGCGGAGGAGTGGTACTCAAGCGTCAACTTTAGGTTACAATATCTCCGGATGTAATTAACATTTTACAATGCAACAAACGGCACTGATTACGTATTTGTTTATATGTCCAGATGCGCTAACAAAACTAACGGGGTTCCAAATAAAAAACGTAGGTTTGTGTTAAAAAACATGCTTCCGTGCATTTTTTTATGGTTTGTATTAACCAATTACACTAGCCCCTCTCCTCACGTTCGGTCTGTGGAATCGATTCGTCAGTATTTGATGTGGTTTACGAAGTATATCCAGCGGTAACGTTAGGTGACTCACCCTGTATATATATGAAAATCTCGTGTGTGGTTTTTGAAGGCATTGCGAGTTGCATAAAACCTATAGGTAGGGCAGCTGAATAACCCTGTACACTATGACATTTTCGCCTTTGGCCTTTGAACCGCAATCCATTAGAGCCATTGCGGTCTCAGGCATAAGAGCGAGTGGAATATTAATGTCTGCTGGTGTAATAGTTTCACTTGTTGCTACTTCTGACCATGTAAAGTGGGCTGTAATTTGCCACAGTTAGTATCATGTATAATTAAAATAAACATAGGAAGTTTTTTGCTTAGTTTTAAGCCCTTTGTCCATCCCCCAGAGGTTTCCCACATACACATTCAAAGAAAGCTGATACTGATTACAACGTATGCACAATTTGCCCAGGTCTTCCTGCCTTTCGGACGGAAGCAGTATAAAATACACAAAGCCATAAACGAATACAATTTTTCAAACTAGTTGTTATACTAGAATTGTTAGTGCGTATTAACCAACTTGCAGTTTGACACTCTCACTCTCGAAAGGACCACGGTAAGTTAAATTACACCTGGGAACCGTGCGCTGTCGTTCGTTTTCTCGCTTTCCTTTCTGTGTCTCTTTACCTCTGTTTCTCAGAAGTGGTTCCACATTGTGACCCCATTTAAGTAAGCGACCCTCGTGTGTGTCGGAGAGTCCCATTCAGAAATTTCCCGTATGCTGATGTGGCAACAGACAGACTAGCGTGTGGGAACCGCGGAGGCGGTGTATCTCGCGGTATCGTGGTCCGCTAACGGGTAGGCTTGAATACAATGGGGCGGGCGCGCGCAGCCTTCCCAAACCTTGAGCCCGTTCCCTGTAACAAGCAGCCGCGGCTAAGGGTGCCTACACTTCCTTTCTTCGTTAAGACCCTCGGCGCTCTTCTCATGCAGACGCACAAAGCTGGCTAGATCGTTCCTCTGGTACTTTCAACGTTGATTGTTAATCATGACAGTCAACGTAAGGAAATAATGAATCACAACGGGAACTTCTCCGAATTTATAGATGCTTAGCTGTGGTAAATTTGTGTCCATAGTAAAAAAAATCCTACATGTTCACAGAGAAGTCTTCGGACGATGTTTTATCATCATCATTAATTTTTTTTTCAGACCTCCAATTAGCTATGCTGTTCCAAAATATTGATGCTCTTCCCTTCTGTTGGCCGCAGCATTAAACATTACACAAAAACCAAGGCTAACTTGAATTTGTACTTACTAAGAGCAAATAAACATAAAAACTCAAAACAGCACTTTCTCTCGCGGAAGAAAACTGAAAGATAAATTGCTTGAAGCGATAAAATGTATTATTAAAACAAAGCTATTTAAGAAGGCAGTTAAAAAGTGCTTTTTAAGCAACACACTCCTTTCAGTGAAAGATTGCCGGCCGGAGTGGCCGTGCGGTTCTAGGCGCTGCAGTCTGGAGCCGAGCGACCGCTCCGGTCGCAGGTTCGAATCCTGCCTCGGGCATGAATGTGTGTGATGTCCTTAGGTTCGTTAGGTTTAATTAGTTCTAAGTTCTAGGCGACTGATGACCTCAGAAGTTAAGTCGCATAGTGCTCAGAGCCATTTGAACCATCAGTGAAAGATTACCTAGTTAGCAGAAATATAATCCAAGTGAATAATAGTAATGAAACACCTATATCATTTCAAAAGACATTTCGCAATATTAATTGTTTTTACTGAAAAACCTTATTCCAAAATTATGTACTCGTTATCGTATTTCCGAGCTTATCATCCCTCTCATAAGGAGGGATGCTGACTCAGGTTTTCGGGGAAGCTAACGGGAGACAGCACTACTACTGCTACACTACTACTACTACTAAAACTACTACTACTATTACGAATAATAAAAAAAATAATAATTATTATTATTATTACTAGTAATAAAGTAAAAGGAGAGATGAAGTGAAGGGGATAGAGGGTCGGTTCGTGAATCACACAGATGGCGCGAGTGGGAGAGTTTCCTAGCCTTCTTTAACACTGTGAATGTTTCGCTGCGGTCTCTCCGAAGGCCGAAAGGCCCATGATTTAAGGGACCATAACACATTATACGGTTCAGTCACTTTGTTAATTCTAATAATAATTTACATGTCGTTATTCAGAACTGCATTTGCCATTACAATTAACAAGTCACACGGGCAGTCTGTTAAATACTGCGGAGTGGATGTGACATCTGCATGTTTTTCTCATGGACAACTTTTCGTCACTTGCTCAAAAATGGGCTCACCCAAGAATACGTTCATCGTAGCACCTGTACATGTGAGTAGAAACTTTGTTTATAATTGAGTTCTGAATTAAATAAACATTACGGAGAATTTTTGTTTTGCATACTGTTTTCGGTAATTGGAATAAGGTTCTTATACATTTGTTCTTCATGCAGATTTGTATGTGCGACTCTTCCGTAATTTCAAAGGTGTATTCACGAATACATGGAAATGAAAGATTTTCCAATGTAGACTACAACCACTGTTAATTTTTTTGTTTCTAGTAGAAAATTGACAAAATGATTAGTTGAGCAACGCAGCTAGTAACACATACATTACAGATGTGTGACAGTGTATTGCATTTGCGTTGTACTAAACACAAAAACACAACCAAAGCGTTACTTGACAATTATACTTTGCAAAGACGTGAACTTGGAGTGACTGAATCAAGTTGTCTATTAGACTGTTAAGACACTGTAATATGCATTCGTATGTATGTTTTACTGAGTAATTTATAATGTTTTGAAATAAGTACAAGTTATTACTTTTTCCCGTTAACACGACAGGCAGTTGGTATATTTCAATACGGACGGAAAGTGATAACATGTCTTTCAGCTTGGCTTTTCTTTTAGATACGTAAGGATGGTGTACTTTTTACCAAATAAAACCATAACACCATTCATATAGCAATTCAAAACAAAGGATGGCAGGGAATGGTCTGCAGTATTATTTACCTTTTTCGCTCTCTCTTTTTCCAAAGTGAGGCGCTGGAAAACTGAGTGCCTGTATTAACCCACTCGCGTCCTTATGTCCTCTGTTTTGTTGTTGTGCCTCAGTTAGACTTATGACGGACACACCAGAATTACTTCACCGTCTTTCTCAAATTCTGGTTCTACGCATTTCTCTGGTAAAATATCTTCAATTGAAATCTTCTCGTGTTGTTGCCCTTCTAAGCAATGTTATCGGAAGTTTAGTATTCGCCAACTTTGGGCGAAGTTACTTTCTACAATTGTATGACAAACATGCTGATGCCCCCTGTTGCAAGTGTAACAAACATGGAAATTAATATCGCCAAAACCAGTCATAAAAAGTTGCTGTTGCGACCAAAACCCTTCAAAACATTTGATACGCTGTTTCTTTCTGTCACCGTCCTAATCTTGAAAATCTCATCCTGTCTCTATCTACCGGTTAAAGATCGACGCCCATTACGTTTTTCTATCTTTTCCTTTAAAAAGAACTCAAACTGAAGAGCAAACTCAACATAATGGCGCCCAAGGGTTTCATATGCCACCCACTTTTTCAACTGTACCACACTTTTCCATGACTCTCGCATTGTTGTTGTTGTTGTTGTGGTCTTCAGTCCTGAGACTGGTTTGATGCAGCTCTCCATGCTACTCTATTCTGTGCAAGCTTCTTCATCTCCCAGTACCTACTGCAACCTACATCCTTCTGAATCTGCTTAGTGTATTGATCTCTTGGTCTCCCTCTACGATTTTTACCCTCCACGCTGCCCTCCAATGCTAAATTTGTGATCCCTTGATGCCTCAAAACATGTCCTACCAACCGATCCCTTCTTCTAGTCAAGTTGTGCCACAAACTTCTCTTCTCCCCAATCCTATTCAATACCTCCTCATTAGTTACGTGATCTACCCACCTTATCGTCAGCATTCTTCTGTAGCACCACATTTCGAAAGCTTCTATTCTCTTCTTGTCCAAACTGGTTATCGTCCATGTTTCACTTCCATACATGGCTACACTCCATACAAATACTTTCAGAAACGACTTCCTGACACTTAAATCTATATTGGATGTTAACAAATTTCTCTTCTTCAGAAACGCTTTCCTTCCCATTGCCAGTCTACATTTTATATCCTCTCTACTTCGACCATCATCAGTTATTTTACTCCCTAAATACCAAAACTCCTTTACTACTTTAAGTGTCTCATTTCCTAATCTAATCCCCTCAGCAACACCCGATTTAATTTGACTACATTCCATTATCCTCGTTTTGCTTTTGTTGATGTTCATCTTATATCCTCCTTTCAAGACACTGTCCATTCCGTTCAACTGCTCTTCCAAGTCCTTTGCTGTCTCTGACAGAATTACAATGTCATCGGCGAACCTCAAAGTTTTTACTTCTTCTCCATGAATTTTAATACCTACTCCGAATTTTTCTTTTGTTTCCTTTACTGCTTGCTCAATATACAGATTGAATAACATCGGGGAGAGGCTACAACCCTTACTCACTCCTTCCCCAACCACTGCTTCCCTTTCATGCCCCTCGACTCTTATAACTGCCATCTGGTTTCTGTACAAATTGTAAATAGCCTTTCGCTCCCTGTATTTTACCCCTGCCACCTTCAGAATTTGAAAGAGAGTATTCCAGTTAACGTTGTCAAAAGCTTTCTCTAAGTCTACAAATGCTAGAAACGTAGGTTTGCCTTTTCTTAATCTTTCTTCTAAGATAAGTCGTAAGGTTAGTATTGCCTCACGTGTTCCAACATTTCTACGGAATCCAAACTGATCTTCCCCGAGGTCCGCTTCCACCAGTTTTTCCATTCGTCTGTAAAGAATTCGCGTTAGTATTTTGCAGCTGTGACTTGTTAAACTGATAGTTCGGTAATTTTCACATCTGTCAACACCTGCTTTCTTTGGTATTGGAATTATTATATTCTTCTTGAAGTCCGTGGGTATTTCGCCTGTCTCATACATCTTGCTCACCAGATGGTAGAGTTTTGTCATGACTGGCTCTCCCAAGGCCATCAGTAGTTTTAATGGAATGTTGTCTACTCCCGGGGCCTTGTTTCGACTCAGGTCTTTCAGTGCTCTGTCAAACTCTTCACGCAGTATCTTATCTCCCATTTCATCTTCATCTACATCCTCTTCCATTTCCATAATATTGTCCTCAAGTACATCGCCCTGGTATAAACCCTCTATATACTCCTTCCACCTTTCTGCCTTCCCTTCTTTGCTTAGAACTGGGTTTCCATCTGAGCTCTTGATATTCATACAAGTGGTTTTCTTCTCTCCAAAGGTCTCTTTAATTTTCCTGTAGGCAGTATCTATCTTACCCCTAGTGAGACAAGCCTCTACATCCTTACATTTGTCCTCTAGCCATCCCTGCTTAGCCATTTTGCACTTTCTGTCGATCTCATTTTTGAGACGTTTGTATTCCCTTTTGCCTGCTTCATTTACTGCATTTTTATATTTTCTCCTTTCATCAATTAAATTCAGTAATACTTGATCGTCTGCTGCCTTCACTACTTCATCCCTCAGAGCTACCCATTCTTCTTCTACTGTATTTCTTTCCCCCATTCCTGTCAATTGTTCCCTTATGCTCTCCCTGAAACTCTGTACAACCTCTGGTTCTTTCAGTTTATCCAGGTCCCATCTCCTTAAATTCCCACCTTTTTGCAGTTTCTTCAGTTTCAATCTGCAGTTCATAACCAATAGATTGTGGTCAGAATCCACATCTGCCCCTGGAAATGTCTTACAATTTAAAACCTGGTTCCTAAATCTCTGTCTTACCATTATATAATCTATCTGATACCTATTAGTATCTCCAGGATTCTTCCAGGTATACAACCTTCTTTTATGATTTTTGAACCAAGTGTCCCATTATACCTATGTTATCCATTTTCCACCGAGATAATATTGTACTTCAAGAAAGACATTCTTTAATCTAAAAAAAAAGCTGCAATTCGTTTTGTTTTCCCCCGGATAAGTGCGACTGAAGTTTATTGTCAAAGTGCGCCTCTCACAACATTACACCAGCTGTCCAGTCACACTGATGTGACCAGCTATCATAATCCTGAATAAGCACATTCTTCAGCTGCGAGACGTGCAGGAAGAGGACCACTGAGGTTCTGGAAGGCACGGGCAGCGACACGGAGGCTCGCCGCCACCAGTTCCCTGCTGACGATTCGTGGCGCGAAGAGCCTGACCGACGTGATCTCACAGATTCACGATTGAGTTTGAATTCGGGGAGTTTGGCGGTCAGGGAAAAAGGGTAAACTCATCATGGCGCTGTTAGAACGACGCACGTACGCTGCGTCTTTTGTGAAACGATGAATTGTTCTGCTGGTAGATGCCATCGTGCCGGTGATAAACAAACTGCATGTAGGAGTGGACATGGGCCCCAAGAATAGACGAACATTACAGAATGGCGAGAGCATCCAAGGAATGCCATGAAAACATTTCCCAGAGCATAACGGTCCCTCCTTCTGCCCAGACCTGTCCGACTATTGCAGGGCTTCACAACATACGTGCTCGCGGAGCAAGCTGTGAGCAGCAAGGCGCGAGCACGGAGCAGCGCGAGCACGCTACCCCCACTACCGGACCAGAGCGGAGAGTGGGGAGAGTCACGTGGGGTACACAACAGCTGCCGCCAGTCGACATAAATCCGCGGTCACCTGCAGGGATATCACTCACGAATTATTACTGCGACAAATAAAACAAATAAAGGAGAATCTACACGTGCCACATAATTTTCTTAGCTTAGTGTATGCCTCTACCATCTGTAGACACTGAAACTAAAGAATTCCACGAAAATCCTATATTTTCAACACTTTCTTCAACGCTACTTGAAATATCACCTCCGGTTGTAGTGTTCTTCATGGCTACTACATCGAGGAGCTCCTCCCTCACCTGAAGATCTCTATTAACACCTCTAATAAATATGGCAAGCTGCGCTGTTCCAGTGATATCAACACTTTCGTCCAGAGCTAGAGAATACGCCATAAAATCTTTACAGATATTTGCAAGCTGGCTCTGGACGTCGTCTGCCATGTCCTGTATGCGACGCATAATGGTCATGTTAGATAATGGCACAATCCGAAATTGTTCAACTTGAGATGGACACAAATTCTCCGCTGAAACTACCAAACATTCTTTTATTAAATCGCCATCAGTTAAGGGGCGCAGGGATTTTGCTACAAGTAAAGCAATTTTGTAACCCACTCTGAGAGCTGCCTCAGTTGATTTTTCTTCGTCGTCCAGATCTTCTTCGGATAGCTTCCTTTTAAGTTTAATAACTTCCTGTGCACGACCTGGTCAATGACATTTTCCACGTCCGTAGTCTTTCGCGTGGTACGACATATAATGTCGCTGCAAATTAAATTTCGTAAAAGAATTCAGCGTTTTGTGGCATACTAAACATTTTGCAACACCATCTTTTTCTGTAAACAGATACAATTCGTCCCAATGAGGGTTGAACTGCGAAAGCATGGTTGGGGTTACACAACGGCGACTTCACATGATTCTTAACCAGTGAAGTGACCGTTAAGAGCTGATCGTAGTACTTTAAACGTTACACAGTCGGCGCGAATTGAATAGGCACGCTGCGGCCCTATTCAAACGTGCGCGCGCATTTCCCCTCCCTCCCCTCCCACCCTACTCCGCGACCTTGCAGCTGCTCGCGAGCACGTGCCTGAGCAGACGCGAGTACTCGCGCTCAAAACCGGCCAGTTGTTAAGCCCTGGACTATTGTTTCAGGGTGTTTGCTTTCAGACGTTTCACGCCGAACACGCCAGCTGCCATCTGTCTGATGGAGCGTAAAACGTGATCCATTTGAAAATGGCACCTGTCGCCATTCAGTGGACGTACAGTAGCGATATTGACGTGCAAGTTTCAGCCTTCGTCGGCGTCAACATGGGTGCACGAAACGGGCGCCTGCTGCGGAAGCCCGTACGATTTCGCGGCTCTGTCAGCAACTGTTATAACGATATGTTTACGTAATGTGTATACATAAACATACAGTTACAAATGCCCCCTTCGTAGTCGCTAATTATAACAATATGCTACTTTTGTGCTGTAACATATAACTATAATCAGCGGTGGAAACATATTTGCGAACGCCGACCGTGTGCGGCTGTTTCTCGTTGGATCGTCTGATCAGTCGGAAGTTGCATTGCAGAGGAGAGTAAATGCCTATTCAAAATATAATTATTTTGGATAGCTCAACATGAATTTCCTAAGGGACCGTAGTTTATCATGCATTTACCAGTAGAATATGGCGCGGAGAAAATATTTCGCCGCATGCAACTTCCGTCCGAACTCGACGAAAGAATTCGTGACTGTGAACTCTCTATTTGGCAGAAACATATAGAAAATTAAATAATTTCATGAATAAGTGAGACATAGATTCTATAGTAAATGAATAGTCCATACACCAGTTCCACTTAACTCTGAATTTATGGCAATTAATGTACGAACTTACACTGCAATGAAGGATTTTACATGGATGCCGTTTTGACTGGCACTTCTCGTAATAAAAACAATTCCTTTGACGTTTTCACATACACGTCGCACAATAAATCTACTGCTAGGCACTTTTAGTATTATACATTTACTTTACACTAGAACAATATTAATTTTGACAATAATAATACGGCGGCAAGACATGCGCGTCCGACACAAGTTACAGGAGACAAAAGAAGAATGAGTAACTGTTCATCGAGAATATCTCGTACCTCTAAACAAAATGTGTAAAAATGTTCTTCTTCTGTCCGTTTTTCGCGCCGCGGTTTTCAAAGTCAATAACTCACAGCATCTCTGCCGGCGCTTCGACAATAACAAGTTACGTCACAGGTCGTTCACCTTTTACATTCTCGCAACATTATTTGCTAACTGTAGCTGTTGCCGAGCGACTGCTCGATTAATGAATGATTTAAAATGATAAGGCAATCACATAATGTTACACTGTGTAAATTTTAATTTTAATAATTAACAGCCTCAGTTGCACCATTTACCTAGAATTTACCTAGGTTTCACAAGGGGAGGCCGCCAATTGTGAAATTCAGATTCGATTCATACTGCGCATAATAAAAGCTCATGGCCAGAGGTGTAATGTGGCAAAGCACCAAGATGCACTTCTCAGCCGTTGTCGAGAAAATCGAGAGTAAAAAGAAACCGTTGCGGTGAAATACTCTCTACGCTTAATAATTTTCCATTACAAAAAACAAATACTCAAAAAAAAAAAAAAGGTTGCATGGCGCGAAGCCTCAGTTGCACCATTTACCTAGAATTTACCTAGGTTTCACAAGGGGAGGCCGCCAATTGTGAAATTCAGATTCGATTCATACTGCGCATAATAAAAGCTCATGGCCAGAGGTGTAATGTGGCAAAGCACCAAGATGCACTTCTCAGCCGTTGTCGAGAAAATCGAGAGTAAAAAGAAACCGTTGTGGTGAAATACTCTCTACGCTTAATAATTTTCCATTACAAAAAACAAATACTCAAAAAAAAAAGGTTGCATGGCGCGAGATTCGATCCGGCGACCTTCGGATTACGAACCCGAGCGCTTACCGCTGCACCACGACGCTGTGGAAAACTATTAATCGGAGAGAGTATTTCATCCCAACGGTTTCTTTTAACTGTCGATTTTCTCGACAACGGCTGAGAAGTGCATCTTGGTGCTTTGCCACATTGCACCTCTGGCCATGAGCTTTTATTATGCGCAGTATGAATGGAATCTGAATTTCACAATTGGCGGCCTCCCCTTGTCAGTCTGGATAACCCAACCTTCTTCAGAATGACAGTAACTACCGTTTGTCCATAGTGGACATCGTCAAGCTAAAACTACAAATCCATAAATCATCGTCAGACTGTAAAACTTACCTGGAACTGCCTCGGCCCCAGTTCGCGACCGCGATGCGGCAGCCACGAGTGCTGTACTGGAACTCACCGTAGCGTCATGAGGCCCGCCTAGGCGGACACAATACCGTGCGCCTGCGCATGAACTGTATGATAGTTACTTGTTGGGACAAGACGTGAACTAAACTCCTGACGTTGAATTTACTAGTAAAGTGAAATAAAAGGTATGGCTGAGGAAAAGAGCGTATATATTAAAATATGAGGAAGATATCATGTGCTTACAAGGAAAATTTTTGTGCTTAAGCATGAAGTTTTATCACCTAAAAAGAACTTAGGAGTGGGAAGGATAATACAGGGTGATTCAAAAAGAATACCACAACTTTAAAAATGTGTATTTAATGAAAGAAACATAATATAACCTTCTGTTATACATCATTACAAAGAGTATTTAAGAAGGTTTTTTTTTTTCACTCAAAAACAAGTTCAGAGATGTTCAATATGGCCCCCTCCAGACACTCGAGCAATATCAACCCGATACTCCAACTCGTTCCACACTCTCTATAGCATATCAGGCGTAACAGTTTGGATAGCTGCTGTTATTTCTCGTTTCAAATCATCAATGGTGGCTGGGAGAGGTGGCCGAAACACCATATCCTTAACATACCCCCATAAGAAAAAATCGCAGGGGGTAAGATCAGGGCTTCTTGGAGGCCAGTGATGAAGTGCTCTGTCACGGGCTGCCTGGCGGCCGATCCATCGCCTCGGGTAGTTGACGTTCAGGTAGTTACGGACAGATAAGTGCCAATGTGGTGGCGCTCCATCCTGCTGAAATATGAATTGTTGTGCTTCTTGTTCGAGCTGAGGGAACAGCCAATTCTCTAACATCTCCAGATACTGTAGTCCAGTTACAGTAGCACCTTCGAAGAAAAAGGGACCAAACACTTTATTGGCTGAAATGGCACAGAAAACTTTCACCTTAGGCGAGTCACGTTCATACTGAGTTGTTTCGCGCGGATTCTCAGTGCCCCATATACAGACATTGTGACGGTTGACTTTCTGTTGAGCGGTCGCCATCTTAGCATCAACTGACGCTGACGCCTGGTCAACAGCGCCTCAAGCGAACAAATGTACAACTAAATGAAACTTTATAGCTCCCTTAATTCGCCGACAGATAGTGCTTAGCTCTGCCTTTTGTTGTTGCAGAGTTTTAAATTCCTAAAGTTGTGGTATTCTTTTTGAATCACCCTGTATAAAGCCAACATCGTCATTATTACGACAAGGCCTAGAAATTTTTAGCTATGCTTAGCTATGGTTACAGTGCATGAACATCCTATTGACTTAGCACACAAATGGTCACGGTTGAACTTACGAACAACTCTAATCTGTAACATCCGGCAATACGGGCCATATAAAATAGATGGTCATTATTCAAGATTAGTATATTTGACCTGAAATGATCTAGAAAAAAGTAAAAACCTAATGCACGTGCCTGATTTAGCTTCTTGGCGAAGTTATGGTTATGAGTTGCAGAAAACAGTGTAGTAGGGGATAATGTGGCGGCAATGGGGTACTCAATTTGCCGTAATGGAGGTGATCCACACACATACTGTAAAAACTGTGTGTGGACCACTGCCATCATAATTCGGGCCTGGTGACCACTGCCATTGAACTTAGGGAATGACAGCGGAAGTAAGCTTAAAGCTAAAGTGTGACTTGGCGAACAACGCTCCAGTCAATACACTTAAAAACTATTGACCGACGTAGGTCAATTATGCTCAAAGCTAAAGTGTGACTTGGCGAACATCGCTCCAGTCAACACACTTAAAAATTGTTAATTATTAAAATTAAAATCATCAAAAAAGTGTCAGATAAATCGCTTCGTTTCTGTATTGCGACAACTGCTTTGTTTTACCGCATCCCCCCGACACTCCGCATATACCCTCCATAAATAGTGATGCCACCACCCGTCGTGAGTGGTTACTGCACATTAACGTCGAATGTAGAAGAGGGTCAGATTAATGTGATGAAATGTGTATCAAGGAAGAAGCCATATTAAATGATCTGTTATAATCATTAGCAAGGAAACATTATCAACAAAGCTGTAAATATTAACCGAGTGTGGTACAGATGAAGCACCATGTGAGGCGATGGCATCAGCCATCTGCTTTTTATTCAGACATCTCTAGCGCCGCTCCGCACGCAAGACGCTGAACAGTTCGATGAGTTTCTTGTCAACTAAGGGATTACGTGTTCCCTACTACGACGTATGGTACGGCGTGGTCAAAAAGTCTCTCCGCAGTGCCGTATGATTGTTAGCCGCGCTTGCCGTATGCCACAGTGAATATATCGAAATGAAACTCAGTGAAATACAAGTTATTAATTTATTGAATATTCCTTTTTTTACTTACAAATTTTCACATTAAATGTTGAAAGTGTCCCCCCCCCCCCTTCCTGTTGTTGAATACACAATTCAATCCGTCTAATCATGTTTCCAAACACAAGCTGTAACATTTCGTCTGTGAGGGAAGCAGTGAAACTGGGGGGTTGGGTTCTTTGGGAGAAGAGACCAAACAGCGAGGTCATCGGTCTCATCGGATTAGGGAAAGGCAGGGAAGGAAGTCGGCCGTGCCCTTTCAAAGGAACCGTCCTGGCATTTGCTGGAGCGATTTAGGAAAATCACGGAAATCCTAAATCAGGATGGCCGGACGCGGGATTGAACCGTCGTCCTCCCGAATGCGAGTCCATTGAAACTGGATATTGCAGTTTTCAATTCATCGATGGATTTTAGACGGTGTTTGTAAACAGTTCCTTTCATTGCACCCAGAAGAAAAAGTCAGGTGTTGTTAATATCAGGCGATCGTGGAGGCCAAAGTCCCTGCGAAGTTATGCGATCAACAAAAACATCAGCAAACAGTGATATTGAAAGGCGTGCTGTATGCGCGATTGCACCATCTTGTGTATTTCACTTAACACAAGTTCTCCTATGAAGGGGTATTGAATATCACTGCAGTATCGTTGTGCGATTATTGTTTCATTGAAAAACCTAGGCAGGCGAACAATCATACGGCACTTGCGGCTAACAAATGGCTCTGAGCACTATGCGACTCAACTTCTGAGGTCATCAGTCACCTAGAACATAGAACTAATTAAACCAAACTAACCTAAGTACATCACACACATCCATGCCCGAGGCAGTATTCGAACCTGCGACCGTAGCGGTCGCTCGGCTCCAGACTGTAGCGCCTAGGACCGCACGGCCACTTCGGACGGCTCGCGGCTAACAATCATACGGCACTACGGAGAGACTTTCTGAACACCCCATATATTCTTGACGTGGCTCTGATCCTGTACATCTGATGCTGAACATAAGGCCTTGTAAATTTACAAACGTACGAATGAAGTATGAGATTATAACGTCGGTGTGTCTCAATGTCGCTCGGTTAAACGACGAATGCGGTAGGTACTTTTTACAGATGACAGGTTGACATTTTTCGTAAAGGTGCCGACCATACTCAGATTTTGTTGAGTGATAAATATAAGCAACGGGAGTAAAAATATATTTTTCTTCAATTTTACTGAAGTTGCGGGACCCAGAAAATTTTCAACTCATATACTACAGTGTAGTCCACTTGGCGTGATTCACCTCAAATTTCAACAACAGTTGCACATGCCGAAATGCGGTTTTCGATGAATTACTGAATTCAAAGAGGCGAGAATTTTTCTATGGTTTTAACAACAATTTTTTTATTTGTCCAGACTTAAAACCAAATATTATTATTTAAATGGCACTTACTACTTTTCTTACGGCAATCGATAGCTTGTAAAATGAGTACAGTCATATAACAGTTTTAATTGTTCACACCGAAGCACACCGCAAGAAAACTGGAGTATGTGATGAAGATTAAGTTTAAACAGTACAGACTTTCAGTCAAGTTAGGCTGTTAGGCTGGTAAATAGAACTGTGTTAAACGTCTTCGGTGTCGTATTTAGCACAAGTAGCTGGTTTTGTGCGATACGTTTCGTTATACACATTGATGTATGCTGTGTACTCGTCTTTTCACGTGGTATCAACTGTAGGAAAAACAAGTGCGTAATTCCATTAAAAAAATAATACTTGCTTTTACGTCTGCCAAAACAATAAAATTACTATTGCTAACTGTATAGTATACTATTCGTCCATTTACATATTATCGTTAATAGAAAACCGCATTTCGGCATCTACAATCGTCGCGAAAATTTTAGGATATCCACGTTAGGGACATCAATCTGGATATTCTTTATAGTTCGGATAAACGGTAGCAAACGTGTGTATTTTTTATTGTAACTTTTGCTTTATCTTTTAATAATTATAATAAACTGAACTGCTCCCTCTGCAAGTCTACGCGAAGATAAAGCAAATTTTCCCGGTAATCTACACGAATGTTTGGCGTTTTTGTGTCGCAGGAACCAAAACGCCGTTACGTGCTTCTATACTAAAAGCCACTAATGGCTTTTCGTGACTGCTTGTCTAGCATTAGATGTTCAGACTGATGTCATGCAGTATAAAACATTCTACTCCATTCCTAAGTCTCCACATAAAATGCTTTAAGGTCGTCTGTACTACGCAGGTGTGCAATAAGGAGTTGCCATTTCCAGCACTGCACTCGCAGTAATCGGGCTGACTTTTCTTGGCCATCACAGAGGGTACCAAGCGAGCAAATGGCACGTAACGACGGAAAGCCATCGTCGTAAAACCCTAGACGGTAACTTTCAAGTAAGGCGAAACGTTACGGTGGAACTATGAGCGACAGCACTGATGAGCAGTCAGTGTCACTCTGAGATTGCCGTAGAATACTGGACAGGTGAAAGGGAAGAGGATCTTCTGTTAACGTGCCACGCGGTCATAAAATATTGTACTTGGCGTGTAAAGTACAAGGTCATGTCGCTGCTAGAGCCGAACTGTGTTTTTTTCTCTCTCTGAGAAAGAACGCCTTTATACGTAACTAAATACTTCTCTTCTTTGCACTCGGATTGACAATGTGGACCACGGCATACTTTTGCAAAAAGTGGAGCAGTACAGAATAAGAAAAAAAAAACATCAACTGCATATCTAGCAAATAGGACATCAGATCTGAGTCTTACTTGGGTCATGAAGAATGTTGAAAACTCTTACAGGTCGGCTGCTCGAAGCCCGACTAATCTGGACGACAACAGATAACGTTTTATCCGGAAGGAAAATGATATATATATATATATATATATATATATATATATATATATATATATATATATATATATATATATATATATATCAAGCAAAGGGACATTAACCAACATTACTGCCTTTCTCGTAACTTTGTTCTTTATGAAGATATGATCAGCAATACAACTTTTTTTTTTAAAAAAAAACACCCTATATTTCTCATTGGGCAATCCATTTCTTCAAGACCTACTCAGAAGCGAGAAAACATGACGTTATTGAAAAAAAAAAAAAAGAATATTTGATTTCCCACGTACAAGTAAGCAGTGCAAGGACACACGGTATCGTAATTCGTCTACTTGCTGGAGTTGAAAGTAAGCAAATGGAAACACAAGGAAAAGGCACACAGGTCATAAGGTTTGTGTGAGTACATGTACATCAACGAAGACAAGGTAACAATGTAAGTTAAACCTTCAGCTGAAGGCTGACTGAATTTCCTTGAGTTTACATTCTTCACTGTCAGCTGCAGCGAGTGAACGATTGACGTTACCCCGTGTACCTACACCGTATGTTAGAACAGGAACGTCAAAGTCAGTTTTAAGCTATGTTCTTAATAACGTCATGATTTCGTGGGTGGAACACTGTGATACGTATGTAAACTTGTCTTGAGGAGAGGAGGTGGATTACCGAATAAAAAATAAAAGGTACTGTTTAAAAAAAAGACGTGCGCTGTTCATATCTTCCATAATGTCCATTACGGTACAAGAAAGACTATTGCTTGAAAAAATCGTTGTATTTGTAGACAAGAAGCTGTTTGAAGTGGTCAAAATAAAGTCGACACCGCTAGTCGTCAAATTTTACTCTGAAGAAATAATGATGTGAAAGAACATTGAAAATTGGGACTAAAAATCCTCACGGATAAGATATAAGTTGTAAGATTTGCAAGCGACATCACGATTATGGTCGGATGAAAGGCTTTAGAGGACTAGTTGAAAGGAATGGACGACATAATTATCACGGAATACTGTTTAACGATAAACAGAGCAAAGGCGGAGGTAATTAAGACCAGTAGGAGGGACAACAATAACTTGCTTAGAAAGAAATTGGAAGAAATAAACCGGCCGGTGTGGCCGAGCGGTTCTAGGCGCTACAGTCTGGAACCGCGCGACCGCTACGGTCGCAGGTTCGAATCCTGCCTCGGGCATGGATGTGTGTGATGTCCTTAGTTTAGTTAGGTTTAAGTAGATCTAAGTTATAGGGGACTGATGACCTCAGAAGTTAAGTCCCATAGTGCTCAGAGCCATTTGAGCCATTTTTTTGATCCTTTGATGTTTATACTGCTGCTTCTTTTTTCTCCTAATATCTCTCTAATTTCGCCTAGTTGTACATACTTCTGCGGCCGTCAGTTTGTCAGAAGCGATTACGGCTTTTTCATTTTGCACTTTCCATCTAATTGATTTTTAGACGCCTGCATTCCATTTCGCCTGCTTCATTTCCAAATTTTTCTATTTTCGCCAATGAAATTCAATACCTCCAGCTTTATCTGGGAAATTTTACTAGGTCTGTCTTTTTATCTACGTGATTCTCTCTTTCATATTTCATGTCTATTCCTTACTCCTGTTTCAGTCCATCACCACCTTGCCGAGTACTCCTTCTGAAACTTCTAACATCTCATTCCTTCAGTTTGTCTTGATACCACCTCTTAAATGTCCTAGCATTTCTCAGTTTTCGATTCCCGGCGGGGTCAGGGATTTTCTCTGCCTCGTGATGGCTGGGTGTTGTGTGTGATGTCCTTAGGTTAGTTAGGTTTAAGTAGTTCTAAGTTCTAGGGGACTGATGACCATAGATGTTAAGTCCCATAGTGCTCAGAGCCATTTGAACCATTTTTTTTCTCAGTTTATGCAGTTTTAATCTACACTTAGTAACAAATAAATTATGTTGAGAGTCCATATCTGTCGCTGGAAATGTGGCTTCCGTTTCAGTCCTATCCCCCAAACTCGTATATTTCCTTCTCCTCTCTTTTGCATACTACCAAATTCCAGTCACTCATCACAATTAAATTTTCGTCTCCTTTAACTATCTGAATTTTTTTCTTATCTCATCATGCTTTCAATCTCTTGTTCAACTGAGGTCCTAGTTGCTACGTAAACTTGTAAGACTGTTGTGGGTGTTAGCTTCATGTCTGTCTTGGTCAGTAAAAAACATACATTGTACTCTTCATAGCTTTCTTATTTTTTCATTCATTGTTAGGCCTACTCCTGCATTACCACTATTTGATTTTGTGTTGCTGTCGCTGCACTGAATTGATGAGACGCCCTATTATTCCGCACTTCAACCTTGCTTCAACCTGTTAATTTCTCTTTTTACAATACCTAACCCACCTGTACGATTAAAGGATCCAACATCCCACGCTGAGATCTGTAGCATGCCTGTATTGTTTTTCAGATGACGATATCCTCTTGAGTAGCTCCACCCGGCAATTCGAATGAGGGATTATTTCAGCTCCGGAAAATTTTACCGAAGAGGATCCGTTGTGGTCGCAAATACTGTATCGAGACACGCAAACCGCTCTACTTCGGCAAGGTCCACGCTTCATGGATGGGGCTTTGTATGTTTGTTGTTTTGGCAATCTGCTCCTTTCTAAACCGGTGCTGTAGTCTCTACTTTTTAATTCATAAAATTTGCGGCATGTAGCGGTGCAAATTTCAACTCTAACGTTGATACTACGTTTTCGTTATGTTCTGGCCACCCTCGGAGTGAACCGGGAGAGTAGCTGTTGATTTGCTCTAGCTATGACTTCAAGATTATAGTGTAGATGGAATTTCCGCAGCTGCAAGCCCGAAATGTGATGGGCTATTTATTATGGCTTTTAAGTCGAAAATACGCATATTTCAATATTTTTTAAGCCATTTGTCCCTATTCTGCTCGTATTACTATATTTAATTTCATATCTTGTGAGTGAAAAATTTTGTTTCCACTTTCCTAGAGTATCGTTTTCTTTTCTTTTTTTTTCTTTTTTTTTTTTTAATCGATTGCATGTATTCTGTCTGGGACCGAAATAAAGGGAAAATTTTGGCAGTGGTTTCTTTCCTAGCTTTGTAAAATTTATAGTACCACGCGCAATGTATTACATTAAATTTCTCTAATTCTGCTAATTAATTTCTCCTATGAGTGATGTATTACAGTCCAAGTATTGCGCAATTTGTTGCTTGGTCAATCTCTGACATTCACACATTTAAGATTTCATTTGGTTTTTCTGGCAACGGCCTTGCCGCAGGGGTTACACCGGTTCCCGTGAGATCACCGAAGTTAATGGGGGTAGGACGTCAAACGGGCCGACTTGGAGCAGGAGACTCACCACAGGACATTTTATTTTCTACTGTCTATATTTTTACAAATAAATTCATAAAACTTTGTCAGCATGACCAGGAAGGATTCAGGATTCACACTCATAGCAGTGAAAGTGCAAAAACATAACAAAATAAATTTTTTTTAGATATGAAATTTCATCATTTTTTCACTTACTGTTGGCTGCATTTGTTGCTATAGGTACATTTTGCTTCACAAGTAAGAGAGATTCTTTGATGAATTTTGCACAGCATACAAACCATACTTACAGGTGTATGAAACTTCAGAATTTTCCAAATCTTTTAAAAACTGTGGTAAAAATTGAGGTAATTAACTACAAAATTTAATTTTTTTCTAAACAGAAAGTTTAAAACGTAACAGTTCATTCATTTTTTCATAAATTAAATAGATTTTAGAGTTTCAGAGACCTGTAAGTATGGTTTGTATGCTGTGCCAAATTCATCGAACAGTCTCTCTTACTTATGAAGAAAAGTGTACCTATAGCAACAAATGCAGCCAATAGTAAGTGAAAAATGATGAAATTTCACATGTAAAAAAATTATTTTGTTACGTTTTTGAACTTCCGCTTCTAAAAAGTGTGAATCCTGAATCCTTCCTGGTCATGCTGACAAAGTTTTATGAATTTACTTGTAAAAGTATAGACAGTGCAAATTAAAAAGTCCTGTGGTGCCTCTCCTGCTCCAAGTCGGCCCGTTTGACATCCTACCCCCCTTAAGCGCTGTCGGGCGTGGTCGGCACTTGGATGGGTGACCATCCAGGCCGCTATGCGCTGTTGCCATTATTCGGGGTGCACTCAGCCTCCTGATGCCAGTTGAGGAGCTACTCGGCCGAATAGTAGCGACTTCGGTCAAGAATACCATCATAACGACCGGGAGAGCGGTGTGCTGACCCCATGCCCCTCCTATCCGTCTCCTCCACTGAGGATGACACGGCGGTCGGATGGTCCCGATGGGCCACTTGTGGCCTGTAGACGGAGTGCTTTTTTTGGTTTTTCTCATAAGGTGACCTCTGTTTTGCTATCTTGAGTGTGTATGTTCTACGATGCACAGAATCTCTTTGATCCTAGTTTATCGGCCACTAGCGCTAACGACAACGTGGAGACGGTCGGCTGCAGCACCGCGCAGAAGAGATTCGCGGCGGTGGCGGTGATGGGGCCGGCGCTGCGTGCTGTCTGCAGGCAGGCGCAGCCTTGGTGGGGAATCCGATCTGATCTTGCCGGCAGGCGGGCTGGCGGCGTATTTGCATACAGGCAGGCGCTGCCGGCTGCCGGCTAGCGGTTTCGCAGACCGGGACCCGCCCGCGACTTTTTTCGCGGTTGCCGTTGCGTCATCCGATGCACGGTGTCGTCACCTTGCCGCGGCGCGCCGAGGACTCCACGGCGGGCAGCCTAGAGAACCATCAGTGTCCTGCTACTACCGATATTCTCTCTACTCTCTACTGTGCGCGGGTATATGAAAAATATTCACATACCCTTAGTACAACAATGATTTCCACTCATCTGCAGATAATATATTTCGTTTTTCCCATTTCGGTGGCGGTTTTCTGCTGTTTTTTTTTCTTTTAATCTGTAATTCACTGTTAATGTTTATATTCGAAATTTTAATTTCCACTGTAGTTTCCTATAAATAACTCTCCACTTTATCAGTGGCTCAGCCATTTTATTTTGACTCCTTTAAGGCGCCTGCACACGTTCAATATTTGATGACAATACCACACTACTGGCCATTAAAATTGCTACACCAAGAAAAAATGCAGATGGTAAACGGGTATTCATTGGACGCAATTTGGGTGCATAGATCCTGAGAAATCAGTTCCCAGAACAACCACCTCTGGCCGTAATAACGGCCTTGATACGCCTGCGCATTGAGTCAAACAGAGCTTAAATGGCGTGTACAGGTACAGCTGCCCATGCAGCTTCAACACGATACCGCAGTTCATCAACAGTAGTGACTGGCGTTTTGTGACGAGCCAGTTGCTCGGCCACTATTGACCAGACGTTTTCAATTGGTGAGAGATCTGGAGAATGTGCTGGCCAGGGCAGCAGTCGAACATTTTCTGTATCCAGAAAGGCCAGTACCGGACCTGCAACATGCGGTCGTGCATTATCCTGCTGAAATGTAGGGTTTCGCAGGGATCGAATGAAGGGTAGAGCCACGGGTCGTAACACATCTGAAATGTAACGTCCACTGTTCAAAGTACCGTTAATACGAACAAGAGGTGACCGAGACGTGTAACCAATGGCACCCCATACCATCACGCCTGGTCATACGCCACTATAGCGATGACGAATACACGCTTCCAATGTCCGTTCACCGCGATGTCGCCAAAAACGGATGCGACCATCATGATGCTGTAAACAGAACCTGGATTCATCCGAAAAAATGACGTTTTGCCGTTCGTGCACCCAGGTTCGTCGTTGAGTACACCATCGCAGGCGCTCCTGTCTGTGATGCAGCGTCAAGGGTAACCGCAGCCATGGTCTCCGAGCTGATAGTCCATGCTACTGCAAACATCGTCGAACTGTTCGTGCAGATGGGTGTTGTCTTGCAAACGTCCCCATCTGTTGACTCAGGGATCGAGACGTGGCTGCACAATCTGTTACAGCCATGCGGATAAGATGCCTGTCACCTCGACTGCAAGTGATACGAGGCCGTTGGGATCCAGCACGGCGTTCCGTATTACGCTCCTGAACCCACCGATTCCATATTCTGCTAACAGTCATTGGATCTCGGTCAACGCGAGTAGCAATGTCGCAATATGATAAACCGCAATCGCGATAGGCTACAATCCGACGTTTATCAAAGTCGGAAACGTGATGGTAGGCATTTCTCCTCCTTACTTGAGGTATCACAACTACGTTTCACCAGGCAACGCCGGTCAACTGCTGTCTGTGTATGAGAAATCGGTTGGAAACTTTCCTCATGTCAGCACGTCGTAGGTGTGGCCACCGGTGCCAACCTTGTGTGAATTCTCTGAAAAGCTAATCATTTGCATGTCACAGCATCTTCTTACTCTCGGTTAAATTTCGCGTCTGTAGCACATCATCGTCGTGGTGTAGCAATTTTAATGGCCAGTAGTGTAGTTTGTCAAACTTTCAATATACTGGAGCCACGTCACCATCAATAATCTTGCAAAATTTTTCAGTTGACAACGCTCTCTCACAAGATTAAGATGTCAAAAACTCAGAAGAAAGTATGAGCTACAATTATAATAGTTTCAGCTTGCGGCAACAGAAAACAGCGAAAAAGAGGAAATGGCTGTGAGAAAGGTGTGGAGAAAAGTGATTGGTCACAATTTAATTTATGACAGATCAGGACCATGGACCCGAAATATTTCAAAAAACGTCTTGCATTAAGTTACAAATGTTGACACGAGATGAAATAGAGAAACAAAATATACATTATAATGAGAAAGTCAATAGCAGTCGACAAGAGATTAGGAGTAACTCTGAGATTTGTTGCGACAGGCAAGTCATTCGAATGTTCGATATTTAGTTCTGTACTATCAACAAGCACAAATAGTAAAATTACCTGCCTGGTAAAGATGTGCTCAGGCAATTAATATGAAACAATGTTACACGTTTTGTAATAATTTGGTGAAATTCACATGCATTTCCTACTGGTCATTGCAGATATATGACGTGTTTTTCGAAGTGGAGGCTTTATTTCAAACTATGTAGAATACGAACCTATACTATATTTTAAGATTAAGCACTGTCATAGAGAATCCTCGTTTGACGATCCTACACATTACGTTCGTCCCTCGCGTGAGTCTATTAATATTGTTTTGGGTTAAAAAACGACTTAAAAAACGGAATTTGAAGTATGATATGCAATAAGATGAATTGAAAACAAACAGTGCATACTAACGCCCTATGCCTCATTCATTGTTGTGACCGTTAGTATTTGACCTCACACGTTGATTAGTATTTGTAGTATTGAAATACGCCAATACGCGCCCTTAGACTGTCAATGTATGACGGGTTTGCAAATGGCTCAAATGGCTCTGAGCACTATGGGACTTAACATCTTAGGTCATCAGAACTACTTAAACCTAACTAACCTAAGGACATCACACACATCCATGCCCGAGGCAGGATTCGAACCTGCGACCGTAGCAGTCCCGCTGTTCCGGACTGCAGCGCCTAGAACCGCAAGACCACCGCGGCCGGCTACGGGTTTGCAATATTATTGAGCGTGTGAGGGCCCCTTTAGCGTCGTGCTACCGTGCTGTAACGCAACCAGTATGTACCAACATTACAGACATGTACCAGTAAAGAAAAAAATAATTAATTATGTGACTATTTTTCCGAGGCGAAACCTGAAATTTGTAACTACCCCCAGTACAAGAGCATTATCTGTCAACAGCAACACAGAGCTTTCGGCCCTATCTACCACTTGCATACATCGCGAACGGTAACACTTGTACAATACTACCTGGAGTACGCCCATGTCTCATACATAAATGAAGAAAGACAAAATGAAAAAATTTGAAAACAGTCTTCGCAAATGCTGCAAATGTGTTCCGATTAGTCTATTGCGGAATGGGGGTTCTCGTATCGTCGTGTGCATATAAAGATGAAACATAATGTGCCTTGAACTGTTCGTGTGCCCTCGATCGCACGTATGTTGCGTGACTTATTGCTACGGCTCTCCCATTACTTGCATTTACTCTTACGTGTAGCGCAAATGCGAACAGCTTCACTCTTTTTTACGTTGCATCCGCTGGCTGAGTCACACTTAAACGCGAGAAGCTGTGTCTTAATCGAACCAAGTGAAAGCGGAGCGCGCTCGCCTTCCCACGGCCTGCCCGCGTTGTTTCTTGTAGTCACTCTCTACACACTCCCTACATTGTGCCGAAAGTAACGAACTGCACCCTGACACGGCGGTTTTGTTAAGCAAACAGTGCAATACAGGGAGTGAGCATTCACGTTTATTAAGCGCTACATTCCTTGCCACATATTCAGTAAATATATGCGCTTCTGACTATGAAATACTTTTCAGTTCAGACTGTAGGTTAGACTTTGTCACTCTTTCACAGTTGTCCACGTCGAATCCATGGCCTGATTGTCAACAGTTTAGTAGCAATAATAAGTCTGCAAGCTTTCGTGACTACTGTGAATAATAGTGGTACCTCAAAGATGCTCAGGCCTCATCATTATCCCCTTTTATTTCAACATTTTCGACGTTCTGCTGGGATCTTCTTCAGTAGCATTCTGCTGTGTGCAAGTGGCTAAACGCCTAGTAACACCAGAAGATCCCTGAAGAAGTTTACAGCGAATGGATGGAAACGTCGAGATTTTGAAGGTACAGAAGAGCAAAATGACGCGGTACCATCAATAAAACTGTACTTCCAATAATAACACTAATTATTAGGAATCCAAAAGGTTTCAGTGGACTGCGAAATACGTGCGGTATCACACACAAACTATGAGTAACGAAAACATGCTTGAATATACCAGGTAAGCCCTTTATTTGTTGTAAAACAAATAGTTTTCTGCCTTGTCTTGTTCCATATAGTTTGAGGGTAAATCAATTATTCATTCCAAAAGGCTTACTGAGTGAGACCGAAGTATATAGTCCCCTTGACTGAAGAATAACCAGCCGCTCCAGTTGCTAAAAAGTTACTTTTTTATATTGAAGCCATATTCCAGTGGAATCTGCAAATCAGTTTGTGCTGAAGCGTAGTCAGTATCAAGTGTTATTAGTAGTATGTGAGGGACATGCTGTACCCTCCAGCTTAGCACATCTCGAATACAGAATCATCTCTCAAACACGAGCAATTTGAAAGAGTTTTTAATACTGCGATCTTAAATCCTGCTTTTGCAGCCGGGTCCACACGCACTCGTACGGTGGTGCTCGATCGCTTCGAATCTTGGGAGGCGCCAAAATTTTCACGGCCAAAATTTTTCCAGCACGGGGAGAAGAAGAGGAACTGGCTTACAGTTTCCGACTACCGAACCATGAGCCGACTTCGAAGGGCTCGTCTAAGTTTCGTATCTGTCCGCAGGGACTTGTGGAGAGCATGGGAGCATAGATTTAAGGCTGTCTAACAACACCCGACTGTAATTCGTGTAAGCAGAGAGAACTGATACGAGAGTTCCACACGGTTACCCTTAGAAGTTAATGAAAAATTTAACAGAATCGAGCGTAATTTTAGTGTCGCAGGAATATAGGGTAAGAGGGTGAAGTTCAAAATCTGTTTTTTGTCCCTAACACGCAGTATTTCAGTATTGTGGACTTAGTTCAGGTAATCCTGCAAAGTAAGAAATTTCTCCACGATACAATGTCTCGTGTCTCTAAATTCTATCTGAATGAACTGAAAAGACGTCACTACAAAAAGTTACCATCGGCTGTATTCGCTCGCTCTCATTGCAGGATATTCTTTTGATAAAGACTCGCTGCGCTTTCGGAGTTCTTTGTTTATTTATGAACAACGGGCGGCCACTTCCAGAGCTGCCTTTCTTCTCCGCCGGGCCAATTTCGGTCGTTCCGGCTCTGCAAAAGACAGCGCTACAGCCGACCGGTCCCGAAGGGAAGCCCGCGTTTACTCTTGTATTCTCTGGATCCTCGCTTTTCTACTTAATTTCCGAGCCTTTGAATCGCTCTGTAAAACAGACACACTGGCGATCGAGTTCCACACAAAGCAGAAAATTTTAGTCTGCAAATTGCCAACGACGAAAATCTGTCCTGCTTACGATTATCAAATGTGATGCCACTCCGATCCTTTGCACCTGTCAGTGAGAATAAGCTTTACGGTAAATAATACAGTAGTCATGCATATTATTCTTGGCATTCTAAGCCGTTCCTCTGTAAGTTGGACGAAATTTGATGGGAAAAAACGGAGACAGCGTGGAATGGCAAGTTGCCAGACCATGGATAAGCACAGTTATTAACCATGATATTTGCATAAACAATTTTATTAACCTAAACTAGCTTGGCCTTCTCCAAAATAAAAAGTATTCTTCACATAGGAATCCACAAAACAAAATTCGCCTTGAAAACAGATCACGATATTTACTAAATGAACAGAACAACACTTACTTAGTTCATTTGTTAGATAATATTTGTGAAATTAAGAAACAGTAAAGGTCTTCGAATGACAAGTTGAATTAATCAAAAAACTCTGACCTCAGAAATATAACTGCGTTAACGCGTAAATAATTAGTTACACAGGCGTTGACATGAGCATTAAACCAGGCAACGTGATAATACGTTGCTTGTTAACAAGCTAACTAGAGCCTTAAAATAGTAATAACAATCTTCACATTAGTCTGGACAACAAATGATGCAGAACTATAACAGAGAGAGAACAGTCAAAAAGAGCAAGACCATTTAAATCGTTAAGAAACTAGTTTAAACAAGTAGTAACAGTTGGTTTTAACAAAAATACCTGAGATACCAGTTACACAAGCAAGGCGTAGTACTCCAGATAAACTCTGAAAACATCTGAAATGAGTATGAATAAAAGACAGTTATGGTTAAGCGCCGCTGAACTATGTTCTGCTTACGTACTCCCTGAATTATCACAATAACTTAAGAAAAAACAACGGTTATTAAAGGACCCCTAGCTGGGGTAATAAGTTAAAAACGGTACTCAACCGTTAGTAACAGACCCAAAGAAGATGTCTAAGATGTCTACAGTAAATACCGGTAAAATGTTATCATCCACAATAATATTTAAATGATACTATAAACACACAAGTATGATCTTAACCATGGATAGAAGAAAAGGTAAGCTTCCAGAACCAACTTTCGGGTGAATCCAAAGCGACGACGGCAACAAACTTAACGTAAGGTTCTCACCGAATGATTGTGCTCTACGGTCGTCCTGGAGTTACGGATTCATAGTCTTCGATGTCATGTGCCAAACTTATAGTCTACTGGAGCCAACTTCCTTCTCAAGGCACTTCACTAAGTTCAACGCCACGCCTGGAATGCAGGAAACGCACCAGAAGTAGAAAAGTGCCAAGAAGAACTCTCTCGCTTCACAACATTGCGACAATGTAGCACGCCTGGGAATTACCGGTAACAACGTCAGACACAAAAAGAGGTTGTAGTAAAAAGCTAAAAATGAGAAGGACACACACATTCACAAACACCTTAAGTTTCCAATGGAACAAATGGGGCTCATTGTCTTCTTTAAGATCTCACCAAGTCCGCCTCGTTGTTATCAAACATTATCCACATTCTGATTTGAGACCTCTGTCCATCTAACAAACCACGAAAACAGCTGTACTGGACAGTGAGTGTCTTTCACTCTACTTCGTACATGTAACATTTTTAAAATTACAGCTCCGTCCTTCGGGGTCCATGGCTCTCGGCCTAAACTCACGGTGACTACCGGCTGACTCATCGATGTCGCAAGCTACTTGAGCGCCCCATGAAGTTGTTTACGATTCGCTGTTTCCTGCTCCTGCTAGTAGAGATTGTGTTACGGTGCTGTATCGTGGCACTACTTCTGCAAGTGCAACAGATTTTGTGAACTACCAGCCATAGGGAAAATCACAAACTTTTAAGCTCCGACCATACCCCATTTAAATTGATTACGGAAAGACCGGCCCATTACTTCTAAGCTTCTCCCGTGTACCGACTCTGACGTTTACAATAGCCACCGGAGAAGCGACCCGGCGTTGCCAGGAAGTGGTAGTCCACCGGGTATGTTCCGGTTAGGGATGGCAGTTATCGCTGAAACAACCGATTTTCGGTTAGACAGGTTTTTTGTCTAGGCCAGTATAACTTCGCTGTTAAGGCCGTTCAAAATAACCCGTTTCTGAAATAAACGCTTTTAGATATTTTTTATTACTATTATTACCTATAATAAACATGGAAGTCGAACAAAGATCGAAAAAATTTCTCTCTCTCAGTGCCGAGATATATAGGATAAAAATATTAAATTAAGTAGGCAAATAAAAGAGAATTTAGTGCGTGCAACATTTGCTGCTACAAGGGTTGTTCGGAAAGTAAGGAACGATCTGTCGCGAAATGGAAACCACAGTGAAAATCAAAACTATTTTCTTTGCACATTTATCTGCACCTTCTAGGTACTTCTCTACATAGTCGTCGCTCCGTCTTAGACATTTGTCGGTGTGTTATACCAAATTTCTAACACTATCGTCATAGAAGGCAGCCGCCTGTGCTTTCCGATAATTCTCTACGCTGATCTATAGTGCGTAGCCTGCACCCAAGTGCTCGTATCCAGCGTTTCATGTGAACAGAGATGCTACTCAGGACGAGCCAATTAGGGCTGTGTAGTGGGGCATCGAACACTTCCCATCGAAAAGGCTGCAGGAGCGTCTTCACTGCCCCTGCAGAGTGCGGCTGAGAATTGCCACGAAGAAGGAAGTGCGTGGCAGTTGTGTTAAGTGGGCTGCATTCATTAAGGCGAAGCCTCTCGGTAGGCATTGTTGTTCTAGGCATCTTTACTCGCTCACAGTGCACTCACAACTGAAAAGAGCGTCTTGATGTGATCGACAGGCATACTAGAGACACTGCCCAAAACGTCTGTGAAAAGCCTCGTCGGATTTTCAGAGTGGTGTCCACTTCGCGACCGATCGTTTCTCACTTTCTGAATAGCCGTCGTATTTTCTAAAAGTGTTAAGTGGTTGAATATTACCAAAAAAAGAACCAATATTCTCCTATTGATCCCTATTTTTTGAAACTCGGCTCAAAAATTATGCTGTAATAGGTGATCATACCACTATTTTGGGCATTACAAATACTCAGTGCTAAAGGCTGAAAACTAAGTTACCTTCATTTCCTTCCTCTTATATCACTACATGTCCGCCCCCGGTAGCTGGGTGGTCAGCACGACACAATGTCAATGCTAAGGGCCCTGGTTCGATTCCCTGCTGGGTCGGAGATTTTCTCCGCTCCGGAACCGGGTGTTGTGTTGTCCTAATTATCATCATTTCATCCCCATCGACACGAAAGTCGTCGAAGTGGCGTCAAATCGAAAGACTTTCACCCGGCGAATGGTCTACCTGACGGGAGGCCCTAGTCACACGACATTTACATATCACTACATAGAAATGGCAGACAAAGCTTTAATCATTTATAGCAAATGAAGCATTGTACTTCATTGCTACGTCACTTCGTACACATACTTTCAGACTATGGTTGGTACTATTCTGCAATTCAACGGATTTCCGGCTACGATAACGGGAAACTGCCGTACAGACCAAGTGAGGCAAGTCTTACACTCTGCTCATACAAGCGTACCACAAGCTACGACGCTCGGCAACGGGGAATTTATTTTCTCAGCAGTTCTGTACCAGTTTGATTTTGACTTGGTAAGAGGTATGCGCGGACTGTGGCATTCGTTCTGCAAACGTTCATAAAGCATGCGTTGGCACTTTGACGTTTATTATTAGGATCAGGCACTGTCAGTGCAGCCTCAGAAGCCAGGCTAGAAAATGAATCTGTAAGTCCCGAACTAGGCGCCCAGTACAAATACAACGGCTGTTGACAGAATCGTTAATAAACATTTTACTGCTTCCCTCTCGACAAAATTTTGAAACCGGAAAAAAATAAAAATAAAAGGGCTTGCTTAAAAAGGAAAAGTTGTAGCACAGCTGCTGTGGTTAATGATTTTTTTTTTGCTCGGTTATTAGTATTTAAAAACATCTGTAGTAACCGAGACCAAAAAAATACCGAAAAATACTGGTTATCCAAAACAAAAATATCGGTGTCGATTTTAACCGGTCGGTTTTTCGAATACCAGTTGCTAGACTGGTGGTACATTTGGGTTGTTTACAAGAGCCGCCTCTGGTGCGGCTGGTGTGAGACGAGAACGGCGTGCGGGCTTGGAGGCTGGCATTTGTCGCCAAACGGGGCCTGCGGCAGGTGCCTGACAAGGCGGGAGAGGGGAGCGCAGCGCCGTTACGAGACAGCTCGCCACGGACGCTGCTCTAGCAGGCAGCCTGTCTGCCACAGATGACGTCGGCAGCCACCCGCCGTCACGCCGGCAGGCGCGGCCGCCTCCGCCCCTCTTCTGTCTCGCCGAAGCCACTGTGCACCGCTGCTCGCGCCTCGTCTCCCTCTGAAGGGGAAATTACCTTCTGATTTCACTCAACCCTAGACGATGTTTTTTGAAGCGAGCATGGAGCACACGGCTAGGGACTGCGGACAGGTAACCCTGGGTGGGAATGTGGATCAGCAGAGATGCCTGCCGATAAAAACACTGTGTCCGCCCGGCGCAGTGGTTAATGTAACTGCCTAATAAGCAGGAGGTCCTGGGTTCGGCTCCCGGTCCGGCACACATTTTCACTCTACATCTACATATATACTCCGGTAGCCACAAGCTGTGTGTGGCGGAGGGCACAATTTGCGCCAAAGTCATATCCCCCCCCCCCCCCTCAGTTCTAATCGCGGATCGATTATCTGAACGCCTCAGTACGAGCTCTAATTTCCCTTATCTTTCAATGGTGATCATTGCGCGATTTGAAAGTAGGTGGAAATAATACACTGCTGGCTATTAAAATGGCTACACTACGAAGATGACGTGCTACAGACGCGAAATTTAACCGACAGGAAGAAGATGCTGTGATATGCAAACGATTACCTTTTCAGAGCATTCACACAAGGTTGGCGACGGTAGCGACACGTACAACGTGCTGACATGAGGAAAGTTTCCAACCGATTTCTCCTACACAAACAGCAGGTGACCGGCGTTGCCTGGTGAAACGTTCTTGCGATGCCTCATGTAAGGACGAGAAATGTGTACCATCACGTTTCCGACTTTGATAGACGTCGGACTGTAGCTTATCGCGATTGAGGTTTATCGTATCGCGACATTGCTGCTCGCGCTGGTCGCGATCCAATGACTGTGAGCAGAATATGGAATCGGTGGGTTCAGGAGGGTAATACGGAACGCCGTGCTGGATACCAACGGCCTCGTATCACTAGCAGTCGAGATGACAGGCCTCTTATCCGCATGGCTGTAACGGATCGTGCAGCCACGTCTCGATCCCTGAGCCAACAGATGTGGACGTTTGCAAGACAACAACAATCTGCACGAACAGTTCGACGACGTTTGCAGCAGCATGGACTATCAGTTCGGAGACCACTGCTGCGGTTACCCTTCACGTTGCATCACAGACAGGAGCGCCTGCGATGGTGTACTCAGCGACGAACCTAGCTGCACGAATGGCAAAACGTCATTTTTTCGGATGAATCCAGGTTCTATTTACAGCATCATGATGGTCGCATCCGTGTTTGGCGAGATCGCGGTGAACGCACATTGGAAGCGCGTATTCGTCATCGCCATACTGGCGTATCACCCGGCGTGATGGTATGGGGTGCCATTGGTTACACGACTCGGTCACCTCTTGTTCGCTTTGACGGCACTTTGAACAGTGGACGTTACATTTCAGGTGTGTTACGACCCGTGGCTCTACCCTTCATTCGATCCCTGCGAAACCCTACATTTCAGCAGGATAATGCACGACCGCATGTTGCAGGTCCTGTACTGGCCTTTGTGGATACAGAAAATGTTCGACTGCTGCCCTGGCCAGCACATTGTCCAGATCTCTCACCAATTGAATACTTCTGGTCAATGGTGGCCGAGGAACTAGCTCGTCACAATACGCCAGTCACTACTCTTGATGAACTGTGGTACCGTGTTGAAGCTCTTTGACTCAATGCCCAGGCATATCAAGGCCGTTAATACGGCCAGAGGTGGTTGTTCTGGGTACTGATTTCTCAGGATCTAATGCACCCAAATTACGTGAAAATGTAATCACATGTCAGTTCTAGTAAAATATATTTGCCCAATGAATACCCGTTTATTATCTACATTTCTTCTTGGTGTAGCTATTTTAATGGCCAGTAGTGTATACGCTCTACAACCTCGGCGAAGATCGGATTTTGGAATTTAGTGAGCAGCCCCTTCCGCTTAGCGCGTCGTCTATCTGCATGTGTGTCACACTGCAAACTTTCTGTGAGATTTGCAACGCTCTCGGGATGGCTGAATGTACCAATCATGGACCTTGCCGCTCTTCTTTAGACCTTCTCTATCTCTTGAATCAGACCCAACTGTTAAGGGTCCCAAACAGACGAAAAACACTCTACTACTGCACGAACTAACGTATTGTAAGCAATTTCCTTTGTTGAAGGACTGAATCGCTTCAGGATTCTACTAATAAACCGGAATCTAGAGTTCACCTTGCCCGTTGCTAGTGTAATCTGATCATTCCATTTGAGATCATTTCGAATAGTCGCACCCAGATACTTGATGGATGTTACCGCTTCCAAAGACTGGGCGTTTATTTTGTACTCGTACATTAATGGGCATTTTCGTCTTGTTATACGCAGTAGGTTACACTTACTAATATTGAGAGATAACTGCCAGTCACTACACCACGCATTTATTTTCTGCAGATCCTCATTGATTTCTTCACAACTTTCGTGTGATACTACTTTCTTGTAGACTACAGCATCATCGGCAAACAGTCTAATGCCGCTGTCAATACCATCAACCAGATCCTTTACGTAAATCGTAAAAAGCAGTGGACGTATTACGCTGCCCTGGGACACACCTGAAGTTACACTTGTTTCTGCTGAAGTCACCCCATTCAGGACGACATACTACTCTGTCTGATATAAAACTTTCTATCCAACCGCATATGTCATCGGATAGACCGTAAGCGCGCACTTTTTGAAGTAAACGATTCTGCGGAACTGAGTGGAACGCCTTTCGAAAGTCGAGGAATATGGCATGGACCTGGGAGCCGGTATCTAGAGCCTGTTGTATATCATGCACAAAGTGGGCCAGCTGTGTCTCGCATGACCGCTGTTTCCTAAAACCGTGCTGGTTTCTGCAGATGAGCTTCTCAGACTGTAGAAAGGTCATTATGTCTAAACACAAAATATGTTCCATGAATCTACAACAGATCGATGTCAGTGAAATTGGCCGGTAACTATGTGCATCCGATTTTCTACCCTTTTTGTAGATTGCTATAACCTGGGGCTTCTTCCAGTCCCGTGGAACTTTCCACTGTTGCAATGATCTCTGATAGATGATGGATAAGAATGGTGCTATATTTGTAGCATAGTCAACATATAATCTTACGGGGATTCGGTCTGGGCCAGATGCCTTCCTCGCGTCTAAGGATCTTAACTGTTTTACAATCCCAGATACACTCGTCGCCTCTGATGCCGCACGAAGTCCTGTTGCAGCTGATAGCAATAGTCCTTTCCCTTTCCTTCCTTTTCTCCCCCTCCTGTTTCAATTTAAATGAAATTAATAATTAAACCGTAATTGTTAGTTTAAATAACATTATTGTTACTGAAAGCAGTTATAAGTAACGTAATCCAGTTAAACAGAACACCTCTGACTGTGTCGAAACGTTTTGGGAAGAAGCACTGTCACGGTATACGATGTCTCACGAAAGTAAACCCGCGCCCACAAGGGGGGGGGGGGGGGGGAAGAAACGAAATGAAGCTACACTGAAGAGCCAAAGACACTGGTATACCTGCCTCATATCGCGTACGGCCCCCGCGAGCACGCAGAAGTGGCGCAACATTACGTGGCATGAACTTGACTGTTGTCTGAAGTATTGCCAGAGGGAACTGACACCATGAATCCTGCAGAGCTGCCCATAAATCCCTAGGAGCACGAGGAGGTGGAGATCTCTTCTGAACAGCACGTTGCAAGGCATCCCAGATACTCTCAATAGTGTTCATGTTTGGGGAGTTTGGCGGCCAGCTTAAGTGTTTAAACTCAGAAGAGCTTTCCTGGAGTCACGCTGTAGCAATTTTCGACTTGTGGGGTGTCGCATTGTCTTGCTGAAATTCTCCAAGTCCGTCGGAATGCACAATGGACATGAATCGATGCAGGTGATCAGACAAGACGCTTACCTACGTGTGACCTGTCAGAGTCGTATCTAGATGTATCAGGAGTCCTATATTACTCCAACTGCACACGCCCCACACCATTACAGAGTCTCCACCAGCTTGAACAGTCCCCTGCTGACATGCATGGTCCATGGATTCATGAGGTTGTCTGCATACCCGTACACGTCGATCCGCTCGATACAATCTGAAACGAGACTCGTCCGACCAGGCAACATGTTTCCAGTCATCAACAGTCCAATGTCGGTGTTCACGGGTTCAGACGAGGCGTAAAGCTTCGTTTCGTGCAGTCGTGCACGAGCGGGCTTTCGGCACCGAAAGCCCATATCGATGATGTTTCGTTGAATGGTTCACATCCTGACACTTGTTGATGGCCCAACATTGAAATCTGCAGCAGTTTGCGGAAGGGTTGCACTTCTGTGACGTTGATCGATTCTCTTCAGTCGTCATTAATCCCGTTCTTGCAGGCTCTTTTTTCCGGCCGCAGCGATGTCGGAGATTTGATGTTTTACCGGATTCCCGATATTCACGGTACACTCGCGAAATGTTCGTACTGGAAAATGCCCACTTCATCGCTATCTCGGAGATGCTGTGTCCCATCGCTCGTGCCCCGACTAATACACAACGTTCAAACTCACTTAAATCTTGATAACCTGCCATTGTAGCAGTAGTAACCAATGTAACAACTACGTCAGACACTTATTCATTGTCTTATATAGACGTTACCGACCGCAGCGCCATATTCTGCCTGTTCACGCATCTCTTTATTTGATTACGCATACCTATACGAATTTCTTTGACGCTTCAGTGTATGTACGGATTAGAGAGTAAGTGATCTGCTGTAGACTTCTCTCCTCGGCTGTTATACTTAGCTGTTCTGTCTATTATTGGTACACATACTGTAAAAAAGTGGTCTTCCACTCGCAGTTTGATTTGAACATATCATTCCTTTACTAAGCATGTTCCTGTTGGATATGATAGGCTCTGATTTCCATCGACCTCGACTTAACCAGCAAAACAGAAATCGAACTATCACTTCGACTCCAAACCATGGTGCAGCCTTTAATTTCTCACACCAGCAAACTATTATCAAATGTGAGAAAAAAAAATCACTAACTTACTATTTAGCCCCAGTCCGCGGAGTATACAGCCAGACATATAACCTCGTAGCCACTGAAGCAATACTTCAAGAAAGTCATCTATGTTAAATATTTCAAAGTGATTTTCTTGCACGATTGTCCGCTCTTTTCTTAAAGAAATATTTAACGTTGTCTATGTATGAACTGTAAATTCAGATCACCAATAGCAGAGAAATCAGCCTTTACCAGAAACGAATTGGAGGAAACGTATTTTCAAAAGTTTTATAACAAAATGTGAGCGAGGAGGGAAGCTCCGCTCAGCAAACTGAACTCTTATCTCTTGTCGCTATCGAATTGAGCAGACGTATCTTATGTAAGTCTCTCTGTAGTAGAAATAGTTTTGATTTATAATTAAGTATGTTAAGAACGGGCTATATCTATGTTTCGTTTAAAATGAAATCTGCTCCCCGCAATTGTTGAGTGGGTTATGAGTTGTGATTTTTGTTGTTGTATTATTTGTTTGAGAAAAGCTAGCTGGAGCTGTCATCTCACCAGGTCATGGCAAAGAGAGGCAGTATGCCGAATGCATTTCTCGTTCAGCCATACCTTTCATTCTGCTATAAACAAAGCGCGTCCCTGGGTTTATTTGCGGTTCGCATAACACCGACTTGCGATCATTTTGAGAAAGCACAAATTACATATGATCTGGCCAATGTCTCAAAACTGTGAAGTGCTGCTGTCGCTTCTTTCAAACACAAGCCCCACTGAACTGGTGGTGGTGTTAAATTACTACGGCTCGCAAACGGTAAAAACTTCAGGAGGCAATTTTATTTTAAAGTCAGTGCATTCTTCTTGGTCGCGTATCAGATGCAACAGTATAGAAGGCGCGTCACCGTCAACAATGACCGTTGCCTCATTGCTCAATGAGAAGCAAATTCTACGTTTGTTAGTTTGACTTTCACATATTCCATCATTCTATTCAAATGCCGGGGCCAATAGCGCGTCACCACCGAACGACGAACCAGAGAAGCACAAATCTTCACACTTCACGGAATAATGCAGTAGCCATTAGTTACTCAAAGGCAGTAATGACTCAGGACTAGAGTCGTGCCAAGCTCTTAACAATAACTGCATCTCTCTCATGACACACAATGCCCGGCATTGTTTCGATATCGGCAACATGATTCGGCAAAACGTGGACTGTAGCGAAGGCTGAATGCCGACTCTATCGCGAAGTCTGCGCTCGAGTGCACAGCAATATCAAACCGCTGTAAACAGAAGCAGGGTTCGTGACGAATCTGTACTGGCGTGCAAGCGAGGCGCACAGCTGATTTCAGCAGGAGGTCGAAATGCTGGCGCAATTTGTGGCGGATTGGAGCGGCATTGTGCGCAGCGCGGTTTCACTGCGGCGACAATAAGGTCGCACCACTGGCGCCGGCTGCCTTGTCTATTAAAGGCGGCCAGCGGGTAGTTTGCGAACAGAGTGGCGAACGAATTGGCAAATTGTCGGCTGTCACGAGTTGATGGAAATTTTATGCACAAAAGCACCCATCTCTAACTGGAGGACTAGTATTTGTATGCCGAACTTAACACAGGTACGACCTATCACACTTTCGCTGGCTGTATCACTGTCAAGTAACACTGCTCGCTGAAGCTTAGACCATATGTAGGAAGAAGTGCTACAGCGTAGTTCAAAAGGTAACGGAAAGAAATACAGAGTGAGACGAGACAAATAGAAATCACACTTTTACTCAAAGGCAATACTCACCGTGATTTCTGAGCCTCCCTTGGAGGGACATGGTTTTACTAGAGTGTGTGGTCGGCACGGACGGAAATGCTCTTCAAGACACTCCCAAGCTGCCCACATACTTGATAGGGAGTTCTTGTGGTACGGCGTCCGTGGTGAACAGACAGTATTAACAATTACGTCCCGCCTTTTGTAAGGTTCAGGGTACCACCGTAAAATGCGGCGAATTCAGATAATTACTGTCTGTGTCTTTCATCATCATTTCATCCCCATCGACACGCTAGTCGCCGAAGTGGCGTCAACTCGAAAGACTTGCACCAGGCGAACGGTCTACCCGACGGGAGGCCCTAGCCACACGGCGTTTCCATTTTTTTGAATAAAAGTGTCGTTGACGTGCGTCTCGTTGCATATTTCTTTAAATTATCTTCAGCATTATACTGTAGCAGATCATTCTTTGTAAGAACCAAGTTTCATCGAGATACTCTATGTGATCAAAAGTATCCGGGCACCTAGCTGAAAATGACTTACAAGTTCGTGGCGCCCTCCATCGGTAATGCTGGAATTCAGTATGGTGTTGGCCCACCCTTAGCCTTGATGAAAGCTTCCACTCTCGCAGGCATACGTTCAATCAGATGCTGGAAGGTTTGTTGGGGAATGGCAGCCCATTCTTCACGGGGTGCTGCGCTGAGGAGAGGTATCGATGTCAGTCGGTGAGGCCTGGCACGGAGTCGGCGTTCCAAAACATCCCAAAGGTGTTCTATAGGACTCCGTCAGGACTGTGCAAACCAGTCCATTACAGGGATATTATTGTCGTGTAACCACTACACCAGAGGCCGTGCATTATGAACAGGTGTTCGATAGTGTTGAAAGATGCAATCGGCATCCCCGAATTGCTCTTCAACAGTGGGAAGCAAGAAGATGTTTAAAACTTCAATGTAGGCATGTGCTGTCATAGTGCCACGCAAAACAAGTGGTGCAAGCCCTCTCCATGAAAAACACGGCCACACCGTAACACACGCTGGCAGATGACGTTCACCGGGCAGTTGCCACACTCGCACCCTGCCATCAGATCGCCACTTCGTATACAGTGATTCGTCACTCCACACAACGTTTTCCCACTGTTCAGTCTTCCAATGTTTCCACTTTTTTATCAAGCGAGGCGTCGTTTGGCATTTACCGGCGTGATGTGTGGCTTATGGGTAGCCGCTCGACCATGAAATCGAAGTTTTCTCACCTCCCGCGTAACTGTCACAGTACTTGCAATGGATCCTGATGCAACTTCCTGGCAGATTAAAACTGTGTGCCGGACCGAGACTCGAACTCGGGACCTTTGCCTTTCGCGAGCGAGTGCTCTACCCTCTGAGCTACCCAAGCACGAGTCACACCCTGTCCTCACAGCTTTACTTCTGCCAGTACCTCGTCTCCTACTTTCCAAACTTTACAGAAGCTCTCCTGCGAAACTAGCAGGACTAGCACTCCTGAAAGAAAGGAGAGCTTCACCAACCACAGTAAAAAAAAAACTTTTACCAGGCAAAAAGGTAAGCCAGGTATAGCATAATAGCTAGAAAGACATTATCGGAGAAATTAGTATGAATTATAGCTTCGAAAAAGATTTTGACTAAGTCTGTGATGTTATACTGAAGAATATATATATATAAAATCACTACGACAGTGTTGATTACACTTCATTAGGGTAGTTAGCAGTTCAGAATTAAAAATAGCAGGGCACGATTCATTGTCATCAGAATTTTTCTCTGCAATCCCAGCGGAAATTTTTAGGTCTTCAAAGTGAGAGGATAACGAAGCAATACGTGTTAATAGATTTTGACAGAAGCAGTTTCGTTTTCTTGATTCCCTCCAGTGAAAATAAACTTCTACAACGAATGGAAGAATTTAAAGCAACTTCTTAATGGTGGCTACCACAGTCAAATACGTATTGTGTGGGCGCAGCGTTTTTCCTACATTGTGAGACAGCCCAATTAGAAAAAATTCCGTAGTCATTCAGCTCAAAGTAGACTTGAAGGTCAGTTACTACATAATAATGCTGAATACGTTGTGTAATCAACACATCTAAAAGCAACTGTTAACAAACTGGCAATGAACTCGTGCAACGGCATGACCAAAGTTTAAATAAAGAGATGTCAGAGAACAAATATCTTTCGAGTATGAGACAGTCTAGGTGTTTTGAGAACGCACAGTAAATGGTGGTGTAAACCTTGTCGCCATGAACAGGGTGATTCCGTGATGATGTTACAAACTTTCAGGGATGTTGGACAAGAGTAAATGTATCAAACTGATGCAAGGGACGCTGGGTCGGAAAAAACCGAGTCGAAAGTTGTAAGTGAAATTCGTTCTGACTGTGGAATATGTGTACCGGTACGCGTATTGGTAAGATTAAGGGCAGGCAACTTTCAGAGGAAGTACGGATAGTAAAAAGTCTAGTAAACAAGCGTGGGCTCTAAAATGCATACATAAAGAGTTATGAGGGCTTGTTGACCTTCGCTATTGTGAAACATCTCTTCCATTGAATAAATGCCGAACGGCTGAAATTCGAAAATTCTATATATCCTACTTTATCATTAAGAGTTTGGTATTTTAATTTACCGCTGCTTTTCTGTTCTGCTCTTCAATTTTCTTTGTTGCTAGTTGTACGGCTGGGGATCTGGGTTTGTTTCTCTTGACATTTTAAGTTTCTGTGTCACAGGAAGAATAACTTGTCACTCAGAATTCCTTAATAGATCAAAAACGTGTGCTGGACCGGATCTCGAAAGCCGAACCTTAGTCTTCCACAGGAAAACGGTCCTCCAGCTGAGAGACTCAGGTACGTCTCTCGAGACACCGTCACGGCTTTACTTCCGCCAGTGCCTCTCTGCTACTTTCCAAATTTCACGGAAGTTCCTTTACGGGCCTGGCACTACTGGCAGAGGCAGAGAGGGTAGGCCGCCAGCCGTGCCTGGCTAGCTTAATCGGCACAGCACTTGCCCACGATAGGCAAAGGTTTCGGAGATCGCGTCCCAGCCCGTCACACAGTTTTAATCTGCCAGGAATTTTGGAACTAGCGCAAATTCTGCACCGGAGCGAGAATTCACACTGGAATTTTTCTAACTATTCTCTTCGGTTTTGTAGTTTAATGTTGTTAAAAATATTCATCAGCGAAGCCTTAATTTGATTACTTGATTATGGACTCGCGCCACTACGATTAACAAAAATAAAAAAAAACCGGATGGACGCGGATGCTCAGAATGGTGTAGCGTATTGCGATGCCAAAACCAACAAACAAAGTGCGATGGACTATTAATACGACGATAAGTGTAAAGTACCTGCGCGAGAGATAAATACTCTGTGGAATTTACGCATCTCCGTGAAAACTCGATAACACAGATATACAGACTGTATTAAGCTACGGCAAAGAGATAACTATTCCATGTTGGACATTGGAAGAGAGATGTTCTATGTCGGATTGAGAGGAGATTGTTGGAAGCCGCCATCAAGGCAGTAATGTATGTTTTATGGTATTGCAGAAGTTAAATACATATAAAAGCACAAAAGAAGTATCAGATTCGTAGAGTTCATAACCCTTAATCATTTCAAAAGAAATATTCAGTGATTATAAGGACGCTAGTCGTTCGGAAGTGTTGTGTGGTCTGATGGTGCGCACCTGCAGTTTTACACGGTTTTGGAATTCGTCGAGAATATTTCTCCGAAGACCTAAATAATTTCACGAACTAAAGTTGGACGCCACATTCCACACACATGACACAGCATGGCACTTGGCTGTACCTATCGATTTCCGTAGAGCCATAAATTATCTTTAGCGACTTCAGGTGGAGAAGTTCCAGCAAGGACACTCAACGAGATCTGCTGCTGCGAAACAAATGTGGTATTACCGTATTCTTTAAATTACGGAGAACAGTAAGCAATATAGACTTCATAACCGCCGCAAACATAATTAAAAGGACTTAAATAAAAGGAGTAAACATTTAAAAGGAATCGCTAAACCAAACCATAAATAAAAATAAATTAACAATAATACGCAATCACATTAATAAAATGCTCATTGAATAATAGCACTCCGTCTTCAGGCCACAAGTCGCCCATTGGGACCATCCGACCGCCGTTTCATCCTCACTGAGTATGCGGATAGGAGGGGCGTGTGTATCCACTGCGGCAAGGCCGTTGCCCCCATTAAATAATAGAGAGAATCAAAATAAGAACTTCAAAGTGCTTTCATCGTAGAAGAATAGGCTGCCGATCTGAGGAATACCAGTAAGGATATGTCGAGACCATATTAATCTAGTATGCCCTTTCGACATATGCTCTGTCTAGCGACCCACCGACATTCACGTTTCTCCTTTCATATCGCAAGTTGAAGTGCCTCTGCGAGTGCGGCTGTTAGGACGCAGATGCCTTTGTGTCAGAAACCATTGTAATCGGAGCCATTGTGCAGGCAACACAGCTCCAACCCAGACAACTATGGCGAAAGCTGTAACGGTGCGTAAATGACAGAGCCCACGGCAGGCGAAAACAGCAAAATACTGTGGCCCACAGTCTCATGCTACGAGTAGGTTGCCACTATACCGAAATTTAAAGTGATGCACAACCAGCTATGGAAAGGATGGACTTCCACATGCAGTAGTTAATGAAACTAAACCGTTCTTTGGTTGTGAATGCAAAATGAATCGTCTTTCTCTTATAACCACTCTTGAAACACCTTTTCACACTCGGGTATTATGTGTACACACCACGAAGGTCACGTGCTTCAGACGCGAATTTTAACCGACAGGAAGGAGATGCTGTGATATGCAGATGATTAGCTTTCCAGAGAATTCACACCGGTGGCGACACATACAACGTGCTGACATGAGGAAAGTTTCCAACCGATTTCTCATACACAAACAGCAGTTGACCGGCGTTGCCTGGTGAAACGTTATTGTGATGCCTCGTGTAAGGAGGAGAAATGCGTACCAACACGTTTCCAACTTTGATAAAGGTCGGGTTGTAGCCTATCGCGATTGCGGTTTGTCGTATCGCGACATTGCTGCTCACGTTGGTCGAGATCCAATGACTGTTGGCAGAATATGGAATCGGTGGGTTCTGGAGGGTAATACGGAACGCCGTGCTGGATCCCAACGGCTCGTATCACTAGCAGTCGAGATGACAGGCATCTTATCCGCATGCCTGTAACGGATCGTGCAGCCACGTCTCGATCCCTAAATCAACAGATGGGGACGTTTGCAAGACAACAACCATCTGCACGAACAGTTCGACGACGTTTGCAGCAGCATGGACTATCAGCTCGGAGACCATGGTTGCGGTTACCCTTGACGCTGCAACACAGACAGGAGCTCCTGCGATGGTGTACTCAACGACGAACCTGGGTGCGACATCGCGGTGAACGCACATTGGAAGCATGTATTCGTCATCGCCATACTGGCGTATCACCCCGCGTGATGGCATGGGGTGCCATTGGTTACACGTCTCGGTCACTTCTTGTTCGCAATGACGGCACTTTGAACAGTGGACGTTACATTTCAGATGTGTTACGACCCGTGGCTCTACTCTTTATTCGATCCCTGCGAAACCATAAATTTCAGCAGGATAATGCACGACCGCATGTTGCAGGTCCTGTACGGGCCTTTCTGGGTACAGAAAATGTTCGACTACTGCCCTGGCCAGTACATTCTCCAGATCTCTCATCAATTGAAAACGTCTGGTCAATTGTGGCCGAGCAACTGGCTCGTCACAATACGCCGGTCGCTACTCTTGATGAACTGTGGTATCGTGTTGAAGCTGCATGGGCAGCTGAACCTGTACACGCCATCCAAGCTTTATTTGACTAAATACGGAGGCGTATCAAGGCCGTTATTACGGCGAGAGTATGTTGTTCTGGGTACTGATTTCTCAGGATCTATGCACCCAAATTGCGTGAAAAATGTAATCACATGACTGTTCTAGTATAATATATTTGTCCAATGAATACCCGTTTGTCATCTACATTTCTTCTAGGTGTAGCAATTTTAATGGCCAGTAGTGTAATTTGGAAAAAAATGGAACATCGCTCAGCTGCTTTCATTTGCTGCAGCTGCGCCAGGAGTTATCTTCAGCAAAAAGCAGAACCTTCAACTCATATTGTTTTACTCCAAGATTTTTTGATCGACAGCACATTTGACAGAAAACAAATAGAAGCAGGCATTATGGACACTTGACTAATATACTTACGACATTCCCGTATTGTAACAAAAATTCGAACATAGTATGTGTAAGACCTGTTGGAGTCTTGTAATGTGACACGCAAAAGGGTGGAGACTTTAATATAATTAAATGGAGCAAAGAACGGTAGAACAGCAAACGCAGCCATTTGTGCTGAGGTGTTAACGTTGCCGTCGACTTCTCTCGCGACCGTAATTCCCATAGTCCGGCCTCCTTGTCTTTCACAATGATCACCCAGCGTCTGTCGCTCTTCACACCCCTTATATGCCGTATCAGGCCTGAACACAACACTGAACACCTCTGGTAACCTTTCTACGTGCCACAGAACTGCAACTCTAATAATTTAGATACGATGATGATGATGATGTTTGGTTTGTGGGGCGCTCAACTGCGCGGCTATCAGCGCACGTACAAATTCCCTACCTACTCAGTGCAGTCTTGCCACTTTCATAAATGATGCTATTTACATACGAGGTATGTGAGGAAAGTAATGAGACTGACAACAATGCGAGCGATTTGTCAACACTGTGTTGTTCTACTTGTGTAAACCGGTGTGTTCATCTTTTGCAGGTGCTCAGTCCGAGTTTCAGATCCCTACAGCTATTACGTGATTTTTGAGAGCGCCTTCAATGAAGTTGTGTTTTTGATGTGTGTTAACTAAAAGGCCACAGTGGAATCTAGAGCAACGTTATGCAAGCGAGTTTAGTGTTAAACTTGGGGAATCCGCGATTGTGACCTTTGCAAAAATGAAAAAGGCATACGGGGAACATTACTTTTCAAGAGCACAAGTTTTCCGCTGGCACAAAGCATTTTTGAAGATGAGTCTCGCTCAGGGAGATATTCAACAATCGACGGAAACGTCGCGCGTGTGCGTGATCTTGTGACATCAGACCGACTTTTAACAATGAGGACGGTGGGTAACCTATTAAACACATCCACTGTAAAACAAATTTTGGCGGAAGATTCGCGCATGCGAAAGGTCCGTGCCAAAATTGAGCCGTAAAACGTAATGACTAAACAGCAGGACAATCGAAGATCCGTGTGCTTTGATCTTCTTGAGAGGGCTGCCAATGATGACGAAAGGTTTAGTCCCGTGATCACAGCTGATAAATCTTCGATTTTTTAGTATGATCCTGAGACAAAGCGGAAGAGTTAAGAGTGTTGCAATGAGACATCTCCTCGACTGAAAAATGCTCGAATGAACAAATCAAAGATCGAAACAACGTTGATTTGCTTTTGTAGCAATAGTGATATCGTGCATGAAGAATTAGTTTGCCCAGGTCAGACTGTCAACCAAGTATTTTACAAAGATTTATTTTAAAAGGCTCAGGAAAAGGGTGAACCGAGTGAGATCGGAAATTGTAGACGTGTGGATGCTGCATCGTAACGACGCCCTATGTCATACGACCACTTCCATCACCGAATTTTTGAATGGGACTTAACATCTGAGGTCGTCAGTCCCCTAGAACTTAGAACAACTTAAACCTAACTAACCTAAGGACATCACATACAGCCATGCCCGAGGCAGGATTTGAACCTGCGACCGTAGCAGTCCCGCGGTTCCGGACTGAGCGCCTGAACCGCTAGACCACAGCGGCCGGCCTGCTATCGTAGTGTTGGGCTGTTTGAGGTGAGCCGCCAGCAGTGGTGGATATGGGGAGAAAGATGGGAGAGTTTTGAGAGTGGACGATCTGGACGTGTGTCCGTCAGAAAAAGGAAATTTGTAAGACTGGTGTCATGAACTGATATATAATGACTTTTGAACACTATTTGTTCTTCATCAAAATCTTTCTTTTGCTAACTATGCCTATCAGTAGTTAGTGCCTTCAGTAGTTAGAATCTTTAGCTGGCAGTATTGGCGCTCGCAGTATTGCAGTAGTTTGAGTAACGAAGATTTTTGTGAGGTAAGTGATTCATGAAAGGTATAGGTTATTGTTAGTCAGGGCCATTCTTTTGTAGGCATTATTGAAAGTCAGAATGCGTTGCGCTAAAAAACAAATATTGTGTCTGTTTAGTGTTGATCAGAATAAGTAAAGAGAGAAATGTCTGAGTACGTTCAGTTTTACTCAGCTGTCTCTGTATGAAAGAACGTAGGAGTTTACTAGCAAAGTACTTCATACATTTTTCTAAGGGCATGTTTCATAAATGGACGTCATTTTCGGACTCTGCAACACATTCATATGAATGAGAAGCGCTGCTACGAAGACTGGTAACGACTCCGCCGGTGTGTAGCTGCCGAAAGAAACTACTTTGAAAGGGACAATATCGTTGTATGAAAAAAATAAAAACTGTCGTAGATAAAAAAAATCTGTCTCGTTACTTTTCTGTCGCACCTCGTACGTGCGGATGATATGTACAGGTTCATGGTTGCAGTGACATTCGTCCATGTCTCGTGAGTGCTTCTCTCTTTTTTGTCAGGCGCTGTATAATTGCTTTTAGTTGCAACATCTGCGCGGCTGTTATAATTTTGACAACAAGTAACTTTAATGAAAGTTGCTGCTGCAGTGTTAATGCGTGATCTGGAGATGGTCACTTGACCGATGCTAGTTGTCGGGTGGTGGTGCAGTGGTGCCGTTCTTTATTTCGTAAGCTTCGTCCAACAATCTTTATAGAAAAGAAGCACTGTGTAATGATTGTAAACTGACCTGTAAGTGTGCGTGTTTTTACGGGCTAGAGTGGTTAAGTAAATAAACGAAATAAATGTCATGTCAATAATCCAATATATTTTTCCGAGTCGCCGTACACCACGCATTTCTATCTGACGTAGCGTGTAAAACTGGACACTTTAGTAGTAACACCTGTATTGCCCTGAGCACTTGCGCAGCTGCCTGACTGCTGCCAGTCTGAGGCACGATGCCCCTCCCCCCCTCCCGCCACTCCGACCCACGCTTAGGCTCGGCTCTCCTTGACCCGGGGTCAGCCGCCCCCGCAGAGATCCGCCACGCTGACCCACCAGCCCGCTGTGACCCCGTTCCGCGGCGTGGCCGCGTTCTTCTCACAATGCGAGCGGGCGCTGCGGCTACTGGACCAGCAGGCGAGAGCAGCAGCGGAAAAAAGCGGCGACATTGGCTAATGGCAGCGCGAATGACAACAACTTGCCGCTGTTTGCAGCGTTTACTAGTATGGGAAAGATTTCCACTGTGTTCGCACATGTCCATTTGATTATAATTTGTTCTCAGACACACGGCGCTGCCAGTCTCTTTTTTCACAGTTACAGTCCGCAGCTCGTGTGTCTTGCGGTAGCGTTCTCGCTTCCCGTGCACGAGGTACCGGGTTCGATTCCCGGCGGGGCCAGGGATTTTCTCTGCCTCGTGATGACTGGGTGTCGTGTGTCTTTCATCATCATTTCATCCCCATCGACACGCAAGTCGCCGAAGTGGCGTCAACTCGAAAGACTTGCACCAGGCGAACGGTCTACCCGACGGGAGGCCCTATCCGCACGCCATTTCCATTTCACAGTTACAGGCGCACAAATGATAACGTTATTTGTAACACTCTTGCGATCACGGCCTTTTCGGAACAGTATAACAAAGAAAATAGAATCATGTAGCGTGCTGACGGTGTGATAAGTTATTGACTTTCTTACCTGCGCCGTACGATGATTACAGAAAATGTGGCCGCCCGTTGTGGTCGAGCGGTTCTAGGCGCTTCAGTCCGGAACGGCGCTGCTGCTACGGTCGCAGGTTTGAATCCTGCCTCGGGCATGGATGTGTGTCATGTCTAGGGGACTCATGACCTCAGATGTTAAGTCCAAAAAAGGCTCTGAGCACTATGGGACTTAACATCTGAGGTCATCAGTCCCCTAGGCTTAGAACTACTTAAACCTAACTAACCTAGGGACATCACACAGATCCATGGCCGAGACAGGATTCGAACCTGCGACCGTAACAGCAGCGCGGTTCCGGATAGAAACGCATAGAACCGCTCGGCCACAGCGCCCGGCAACAGTAAATCGAAAAGCTTGGTACAGGGAGTTTGAAACTAGGTCTGGAAATCATTTACAGTGTTCCTGAAGTAGTGTATAGTATGTCCAACAAAATTAAACGTGTATCAATGTGATATTCAGCCTAGGAGCCTGTTGATAAGTTGTTAAATTTAGGCCATCTACGACTGCACAGGCTTTAAAAAAATAAGTAGAAGAGCTAAAATGACTTCGAGTGCTGGTGATAAACCATATAAGATTTTCGAAATGAAGCTTCTGTTTTCTGTCAAAAGGAAAGTTTGCTGTTAGTGTAGTGTCAGTTTTGGGTTATGGCGCTAGGACACTGACTCTTGTCGTGCAAACGACTGATACACTTAGTTTAGCTCAGTGAACACTGAAAAAGGACGATCACGTCATTAAGATTTAACCCTCTGCCAGGCACTTACATGTGATTTGCAGAGTATCCATGTAGATGTTGATGTAGATGTAGATGTAGAGGTGGTGCTCAGTTTTCGTAGGAGTGATGATGGGAAGGAAACTGGCCATGTCGTTCCAAAGGAACTGTTCTTGCATATTCCGTAAACAGTCTAGGGAAACGATGGGAAACTTTTATTGGTATTGCTAGATGGGCCATGGAATCGCTGTTCTTTCGGATGCGAGACGAATGTCTCACTACTAGGCCACATGATTATGCGGCGAGCATTGGAGAGGTGCATGTGGACCATCACTAGGAGAGAGACAAATGGATTAAGGAAAAGAACGGAGTGGACAAGACATGTAGTGAGGCGAATGGGTGGTAGATGAACTGAATAAGTTTTTCGTTGGCTTCAAGGAGCTAAGAATACTTACATAACGACCTAATGGAAGGTGGACAAGTAACATTACAAAGCAGGGATGCTGAAAGTTGTATAGCGTGGAAAGGTGTATAGAAGGGCTACGTGTAGCCGCGGACATCCAGTGGCTGATGATGTTGATGATAATGATGGTGATGTACTACCCTATCCTAACCAATTCTAGCCATCAATTTGTTTGAATGTTTTGTGTTGTTGTCTGTGCTTTGCGAAATCTGGGTGGATAACTTTAGCGGGTGCCCTCTTGATGAAGAAACGGAGGCTCTGCATCAGATGCAGCAGTTTAGCTGCCGATAACAGGAGGGAGGGAGGGGGGGGGGGCGACAAGACAACAAAAAGATTACTGCAATAGGTTACATTAAAGCAGAACAGATTAGTATATAAAATTTTTTTATTGGATATAATGATGCTGCTGATGGTGAACGAAAGACTGAAACGCCTAGTACAGTATGTATTGAATCAATAAAAACTCTTAATTTAAACAATTATGAAACTAAAACGAAGGCAAAGGTCCCGAGTTCGAGTCTCGGTCCGGCACACAGTTTTCATCTGCCAGGAAGTTTCATATCAGCGCACACTCCGCTGCAGAGTGAAAATATCATTGTGGAATTATGAAACTGTTTGCGGCCGTATCTGCAAATAAATTTCCGTCGCAGCCACGAAAACTCACAGGCAGGTTATGCCACAGTTTTTCTGAGTAACGATTTTATATTTACTTAACGTCTTACACAGTGTAGAAGATCAGGCATTTCTAGAAGATTGGCTGTATATGTGATAAAAACATCTGATGTGATGTTCTAAATACAGTTAGTAGAAAATTAATGTTGTCGTTGCCATCAGTCATGCGCTATCGAATCATGTTCCACGAAAGCCACTTAATTTTTTCGGTTGGAGACGGCCCGAACTGAAATGGGAATCTAAAGCTCCACAATTTCACGTCAGAGAGACGAGGCATCACAGACGGAAGCTGTTTCGTCCCTCACGCTGGGCCCAGAAACTGTAAGCAATTCAGTGCTTATTCTCCTTTCTGAAGATACGTTCCGCAGAATTTAACGGCCTGTAGAATGCTGGCGGCTGTTTTCGTAATTATTTTCGACGCCGACCGTTGCGAGGGCACACCCGCATTTCCTCTGGAGATAAAACGCCTGCATGCGCGCCGTATCACCCGCTCGAGACAACAAAACCCTCTCGAGTCGAGAGCGGCCGCGCTTCGCCGCGTCCCTGAGACACCAGCAGCTCTTTCAGGCGGGCTCTCGGCTTCTGCACCTGCGGAGGAGGCGCAACGGAACAAATTTTACACCGAAAACAGGAAATGGTATCCCTCTTTCTTTTAACAAGGTTAGGCGGCAACCGGAATTTTATGTTTCCCCACGTTATTGTCTTAGTAGTTCGTTACCAACACGACCTTCTCTTAAACGGTTTTATTTAATATTGCAGATTTTTCCGATTCAACAGGAAAGTCACAAAAATCTTCAGGAAGTTTTCTTATTTGTACAACTGATAGTTACTTTACACAAGAAGGTACACTTCGGTACCAAAGTTTCACAGATTTTTACTTTCAAAACATAGCTTTTGATTTCCAATCCTTTTGTGTTTCAAAGACGTTACTCATACTTTCTGTTCCATGAAACAAAGGATCTACAAGCACCGTAAATTATTAATTTCTTACTCGAAATACATTCAGATCATGCAGCATGTAACAAATAAATCAAATGATGATATGAGACTGTGGTGGTGTGATATCCAAGGTGGATTACAGACTACAAACGTACGTTCTCGCTGCAGCGCATTGACAATCCGATGCTACTTACTACTATAGGACCTCTTAACAGGAAGTCTGCAGCCCTAAACAATAAACATTTATATCATGTAAAATAAAAAGTTGTGGAACGTTGGCAGAACGTACATTTCTTGTGAAATATCTAAACTGCATCACGCAACTTGTAATCAAATTTTCAAATGTGTGTGAAATTTATGGGACTTAACTGCTAAGGTCATCAGTCCCTAAGCGTACAGACTACTTAACCTAATTTATCCTGAGGACAAGCACACACACCTATGCCCGAGGGAGGACTCGAACCTCCGTCGGGACCAGCCGCACAGTCCATGACTGCAGCGCCTGAGGCCGCTCGGCTAATCCCGCGCGGCCAACTTGTAATCCAAATATGTCGTTGATTAATGAGAACGATAAACAGTAATGCTGAACGATCTGAACGCGTTGCCTAAAACATAGGTTTCCGCATGCCTTAAAAACTTGGAACATGTTTACTCCCATATCCAACCCAAGTCGTCTGCCAGTGCTCCCACGTGACTGGTAGCATTTCCAGCATCGCGTCAATAGATGACAATGGATTAGCGCTTCGATTGATTGAGAGAGACCCACGAAAATCTTATATCGACGTGGCGGGACTTTGAGTTAACCCTGGTCCTCCGTATATCGGTCATAAAGTAAGGGAATAACACAGTATCTTGTGCAGGGCGTCTTCTTTATCTTGACCTCCCGAAAGAACATTTGGCCAGAAGCAAGATAAAAAATGTTGTTCAGGTACTAGGAGGACACTAATCATCACGACTGACTTTCTCTCTAACGTCGTTCGTTACGAAGATATGAACACCAGTTTAAATATGAGACAGTATTTTTTTTATTCCGCTTCCTCTCCTTAAAACCTGTTCCAAAAAGGTATCACAGAATACCATTCACGTGAACATGTTGTTGTTAAAAAAAGTAATAAAAAATTGAATTTAACTCTCCTGTGCTAGCACACCGCACTTGTACTAACTCTCCTATGCTAGCAAACAGTACATGTACCCGGGGTAAAGTAACTCTTCGATTAGTCTGAGCTGGTTATGAATTTGTCTAACAAGACTGAGAAAAAAAATTAGTGCAAGCAAGTGAGCCATACAGTTGTAGAATTAGAAACTAAACAAGTTAAGAGCCAACGGAACCACAGAAGTCGTCTACGAGCAAGCAGTGATTAACTCAATGAGGAAAATTGAAAATTTCAACCAGATCGGAAATCGAACCCACGTCTCCTACTTACTAGGCTGACCACTGCGCCATGCGGATACACGGCTCATAGCAACGGCAAGAACTGTCCCACAACGCTTTCCGTTAGATCCAGTAGTGAACTTACCCACACACTACGTATGTAGTGCTCCTATGTCATTATCCTGATTACACGCGGCATTTCGCCGATCCCCGTAAGAAATCGAACCTGGTGTGCATCTGCACTGAAGAGATCGTTTGCTGTTCCGCCTTAATTATATTTGTATGTTGTGTCTTATTCCGGCCATTTCCAAAAGAACACACACCACATGTAGATAAATAATGTAATTTGAGATATCAGATTGTTGACTTTCACCCAATACTGGTGGTTCTGTTTCAACGTGGATTAAATAAAGCACTATATGAACCAAGATAGAGAGAAAAAGCATTAACAAGTCTTCCATGATGATAAATTCATCGTGAATAAACATTTAACTGTCAGATCATGGATCAGAACAGGTTCAAATGGTTCAAATGGTTCTGAGCACTATGGGACTCAACTTCTGAGGTCATTAGTCCCCTATAACTTAGAACTAGTTAAACCTAACTAACCTAAGGACATCACAAACATCCATGCCCGAGGCAGGATTCGAACCTGCGACCGTAGCGGTCTTGCGGTTCCAGACTGCAGCGCCTTTAACCGCACGGCCACTTCGGCCGGCGATCAGAACAGGCAAAGAGTCACTGTATAACAGTGTGAAACAAATGGACAGAGATAAAAGCTGTGTATAAATAGAATTTAAAGATCAACACCCAGCTGGATTAAACAACAATTAGTAAAATTAGCCCTGAGCACTAAAGCCAGCACAAATAATACTGATAAATTACAAACATAGCTCGACCCTGATGGAAATGGACATATGTAACATGGACAGACAGGAACCCTTAGCAATGTACGTAGCTTGATTTTAAATTGAAATTACTGAGGCTAGTTTCATAAAGAAGTGTGTGAAGAAATTCTGAAAGAAAACGTCAACATTGCTTCAACTAAAACAGGAAAACTGAATTTGCTTTTAAAAATGGTTCAAATGGCTCTGAGCACTATGGGACTTAACATGTGAGGTCATCAGTCCCCTGGAACTTAGAACTACTTAACTTAACTAACCTAAGGACGTCACACACATTCATGCCCGAGGCAGGATTCGAACCTGCGACCGTAGCGGTCGCGCAGTTCCAGACTGAAGCGCCTAGAACCGCTCGGCCACACTGGTCGGCGATTTGCATTTATGTTGAGAACACAATAGTTACAGAAGCAGCTCATGAAATATTGATAAATTACTAGGAGGACTCGAAGCCAATTCATAGAAATAATGTTACTGTTGTGGTCTTCAGTCCTAAGACTGGTTTGATGCAGCTCTTCATGCTACACTACCCTGTGAAAGCCCCTTCATCTTACATCCTTCTGAATCTGCTTACTGTATTCATCTCTTGTTCTCCCTCTACGACTTCCCCCCCCCCCCCACACACACACATACACGCATTCTCTCCAGTACTAAACTGGTGACCCCTTGATGTCTCAGAAAGTGTCTTGTCAACCGATCCTTTCTTATAGTCCCACTTGTTCCACAAGTTTCTTTTGTCACCAACTATCCATCTAATTTTCTGCATTCTTCTGTAGCACCACATTTCTAAACCTTCTATTCTCCTCTTGTCTAAACTGTTTATTGTCCATATTTAACTTCGATATGTGGCTATACCCTGGACAAATACCTTCAGAAAAGACGTTCTAACGCTTACATCTATATTCGATGTTCTACAGAAACACTTTTCACCCATTGCCAGTCTACATTATGTATCCTTTTTACTTCGGCCATGGCACTTATTTTGCTGCCCAAAAGCAAAGCCCATCTGTTACTTTCAGTGTCTCGTTGCCTAGGCTAATGCCCGCAGCATCATCTGATTTATTTCGACTACATTCCATTATCCTTGTTCTGTCTTTTGTTGATCTTCGCCTTATATCCTCCTTTCAAGACGCTATCCATTCACTGCTATTCCAAGTACTTGCTGTCTACAGAATTGCAGTGCAGAATTGGAATATCATATGCAAACCTCAAGGTTTTTATTTCTTCTAGAAAACTTTAATTACTTGTCCAAGTTTTTCTTTGTTTTCCGTTACTTCTTGATCAATGTGCACATTGAATAACATCAGTGATAGCCTACAGCTCTGTTTCAGTCCCGTCTCAACCATTGTTTCTCTTTGATGCCCCTCGACTCTTATAAATGCCGTCTGATTTCTGCACAAGTTGTAAGTAGTATTCCACTCCTTGTATTTCATCTCCGATACATTCAGAATTGCTATTCCATTCAACGTTGTCGAAAGCTTTCTTCAAGTCTACAAGTGCTGTAAACGTAGCTTTGCTGTTCCATAAAGTATTTTCTAAGAGACGGCACAGGGTCGGTATTGCCTCTCGTGTTCTTATATTAGTGACGTACACAAATTTACCAATGAAAGTTATCGAGACCGGTAAACTCTTTCTAAAGAACACTAGTGGTAAATCAAGTCTTAAACACAAAGTGTAAAGCACCCTACGGCACAGTGTAAACATCCGAATAGCAGCTCGTACAGTCTACACATTAAGGTCCTCACCGAAGAAGTCGATGCGCCTCAGCCATTGCACTTTGTCCGTGATTTCTGTAGACACGAAACAGCAGACTCAATACACAAGCCGTCTTCAACCAAATCTGAGTGAAGTGTTTCTCAGGCGTATAAACCGACAGATGAGCAACGTAGACTCTCGCTCAAAGTTATATTCAGTTACGGAAATTGCTTGTAGCGTCCATATCCCTCGTAACTGCCAGCACTCGCCGTTGGGTGGCGATACTCCAGTTATCGGTGGTCAACGACTGAGAGCGAGCTGATACGGGGCGCCGTTAAGTCAGCGAAACATTGCGCGAGGTTGCCACAGGACGAGTTACAGCTTCAAGCAAAGAGGGTATTATAGTGCTTTTGATTTCATATCGCAACAGTGTACGGGGTAGTTGCAGCGTACACCAACGGAGGGAAGGCAGAAATGTATTCGTCTTTGGACTCCGTAATCAGATAATCATTGATTGCTAATGTACTATTAATGTAGCGATATAGTGATGACAGAAACTATCAATCATAATCGAATCGCTTGGTTTTTACCTGTAGATAATTTCATTTTATCGTTTAGGGCAGTGACAGCCAAGAACTCGGCACGCGAACTGGACTATGGTTTGCGTGCTATACAGCTTTCTCGCCCGGCTGCACACTCCCTCCACTTCCACACCACGCTGTCTGACGCTGAGGAGGGTAAGAGGGGAAAACGGCGAACGCGCCGCATTTCAAGCGCAAATACAGACGCACTCCGTGCGAGTTGGTTTCATATTTGTCAACAACATATATCACAAGCAAAACAAGTTTTCATTATTATTTCCTTGTTTTTGGTGTTCTGGAGCCACAATACTCGTACAGATTTTATCTGGTGCGAAGTGTGCATACGGACAGACGCAATTTCACAGGTTCCCTCACTCAGGATGCCACATAATCGTAACGTCGAAACTGTTGCTGATTAAAACGACGTTGACATCTTAGAAAGTTTTAACACAAAAAGAATTTGTCTTTTAAATGGGAATTATTCTGCTGATCAGTTAGTTATACCTGCACGTGCACAGACGCATTTTCAACTGAAACGCCAGACAATCTCGAAAACACCTAGAATACATGTGTAAGATTAGCAGTGCCAAAAAACGTTTAGAAGACTATCCTAGTAATTCTTTCACGGCCGTAATGAATCTTTTAAACCTCGCGTGGTTTGTAACGTCAGTGAGCTTAGGAAACTGGACAGTGTTTGATGTCAGAATTTGTCCCTTGCACAACACGACTTTGTTTTTAAATGCATCCCCATCAAAATAGAAAGAAATTGTTTCTCACCTTGCAGTGTGTTACTGTGGACAGTCAAGTCTACTTCAAATGCACGATTCTAATTTTCGTTCCTGCACTCCTTTTCCCTTCATAACTTCAACAATAAACTTTGTGTTCTGCCTTACGGCAGGTCTTGTCATGGCGGAAGCCTCGTCAGAGAGGTCCACCGCATGGGCCTCTAGGGAAGTGATTTCAGTTGTGGTTTCCCGTTGCCTTCCACTGATGACTTGAAATGATTATGAGGACAACACCCAGTCCCTGAGCGGAGAAAATCTCAATCCTGCCGGGAATCGAACCCGGGCCCCTTGGCGTGACTTACCGTCGCGCTGACCACTCAACTATCGGGGCGGACATAATTCAACAATAACGGGTTTTAAATCGAAAACATTCCAGGCACGCCCACTGGCCTAACCAACGTACACTCCTGGAAATGGAAAAAAGAACACATTGACACCGGTGTGTCAGACCCACCATACTTGCTCCGGACACTGCGAGAGGGCTGTAGAAGCAATGATCACACGCACGGCACAGCGGACACACCAGGAACCGCGGTGTTGGCCGTCGAATGGCGCTAGCTGCGCAGCATTTGTGCACCGCCGCCGTCAGTGTCAGCCAGTTTGCCGTGGCATACGGAGCTCCATCGCAGTCTTTAACACTGGTAGCATGCCGCGACAGCGTGGACGTGGTCCGTATGTGCAGTTGACGGACTTTGAGCGAGGGCGTATAGTGGGCATGCGGGAGGCCGGGTGGACGTTCCGCCGAATTGCTCAACACGTGGGGCGTGAGGTCTCCACAGTACATGGATGTTGTCGCCAGTGGTCGGCGGAAGGTGCACGTGCCCGTCGACCTGGGACCGGACCGCAGCGACGCACGGATGCACGCCAAGACCGTAGGATCCTACGCAGTGCCGTAGGGGACCGCACCGCCACTTCCCAGCAAATTAGGGACACTGTTGCTCCTGGGGTATCGGCGAGGACCATTCGCAACCGTCTCCATGAAGCTGGGCTACGGTCCCGCACACCGTTAGGCCGTCTTCCGCTCACGCCCCAACATCGTACAGCCCGCCTCCAATGGTGTCGCGACAGGCGTGAATGGAGGGACGAATGGAGACGTGTCGTCTTCAGCGATGAGAGTCGCTTCTGCCTTGGTGCCAATGATGGTCGTATGCGTGTTTGGCGCCGTGCAGGTGAGCGCCACAATCAGGACTGCATACGACCGAGGCACACAGGGCCAACACCCGGCATCATGGTGTGGGGAGCGATCTCCTACACTGGCCGTACACCACTGGTGATCGTCGAGGGGACACTGAATAGTGCACGGTACATCCAAACCGTCATCGAACCCATCGTTCTACCATTCCTAGACCGGCAAGGGAACTTGCTGTTCCAACAGGACAATGCACGTCCGCATGTATCCCGTGCCACCCAACGTGGTCTAGAAGGTATAAGTCAACTACCCTGGCCAGCAAGATCTCCGGATCTGTCCCCCATTGAGCATGTTTGGGACTGGATGAAGCGTCGTCTCACGCGGTCTGCACGTCCAGCACGAACGCTGGTCCAACTGAGGCGCCAGGTGGAAATGGCATGGCAAGCCGTTCCACAGGACTACATCCAGCATCTCTACGATCGTCTCCATGGGAGAATAGCAGCCTGCATTGCTGCGAAAGGTGGATATACACTGTACTAGTGCCGACATTGTGCATGCTCTGTTGCCTGTGTCTATGTGCCTGTGGTTCTGTCAGTGTGATCATGTGATGTATCTGACCCCAGGAATGTGTCAATAAAGTTTCCCCTTCCTGGGACAATGAATTCACGGTGTTCTTATTTCAATTTCCAGGAGTGTATTTTGCAGTAATACATAAAGTGTCGATATTTTTTTTTTCAGTTCCATCGAAAACTGTTGCAACTGACTGTAGAATAATGCGTGCGACTTCAAGAAATTTACTACTCGTACCACAAATTTCTTCACGTGCTCCAGGCCTGCAAATTTAGCACAAAGTATTTTTTGATATACAGAACGATGAATTTTGCTCTTTCATCGTCAACTAAACCTTGAAATTGCCTCTCCATGGTGTTGCAGTGTTGTTGTGTAGCATATCTGCGGTACGCGTCCATTATGCGACAGTATATTGCTCGACAGTCACTGACAAATCTTTCGCTTCTCTTCTGTCAGTATCATTCATTTGTAAAGGCGTCTGACGATGGATCTCTAGGCTGCCTCTTTTTTTGCAAACAGCCACTGGACCTGTGAACGCCCTTTACGCCACAAATAGCGAATAATAATAATAATGGCGTGTGACGAGGGCCTCACGTCGGACACACCGCTCGCCTGGTGCAAGTCTTTCGATTTGACGCCACTTCGGCGACTTGCGCGTCGATGGGGGTGAAATGATGATGATTAGGACAACACAACACCCGGGCCCTTACGATTGACAGTCTGTCGCGCTGACCTTTTTTTTTTTTTTTTTTTTGCATCTGCTCGGGGCGGACGTCGGAAGACAGCCATTTAAGTTCGTCCTTGATCCATTAACTCAGTTTTTTTTTTTTTATTACAGAGGGCACATTACCCTCTGACCGAACATGCTGAGCTACCGTGCCGGCGCCACTCAGCTACCGGGGGCGGACACAAACAGCGAAAGGTAAACATTGCTGACACCACGGTTCTGTCGAACTGAAAAACATCGCGCTGTACCGAGTACCTCCGAGAAGTACCGAGCAAAGACGAAACAGGCCGAGCCTAGCCCCGCACGCGGCCAAAGCCACCTAGAGAGAAGGCCTGTGCGCTGACCAGCTTGCCTACCAAGAGTAGTCATATAGGTCTTTCAATCCAATAACAGTTTCTACTGGCAGGCACTTCTAGAAATGCTTTTTTCTGGCTAAATAATACTAGTGGCACACTTTAATTGTAGTAACTTCCAAATATAAGAATTACAAAATTTTTGTCACAGGGGATATTAACCCAAAAATAAGAGAAAAAAATGTGTTTGCCAAATATATAAAGATCAATGAATTTTCAATTGCTGAAATGAAAAACTGGCTAGGAAGGGAGCATGCCTTGACAATTAGCAATGTGTGTAGAAATTAAGTAGGGTGTGAAACCATCAAATTAGGAATATCTGACCATCATAGCATATGGATCAAAATTGGAAACCTACTGAAAATTCCAGGATGTTATCTTCATATACATAGTTCTCAATGAAGGGAACACTGAAAGAATGAGAAATTACTTAAAACTGAGTTGTCCAATATACTAACCAGTGAGAAAGATATTAATGAATGCTTCTTCACATTCATTTCTATCATGAAACGTAGACTAGACAGAAACTGCTGTCTTCTTTCTAAACTATGCAAAACTTGCAATAGTCATCAACCACAACATACAAAAAATGGTACACACTGCAGCATAGTAAAATCAGGATATTTTACTCATGCTGAAGGACATAACTGCTGACAGTTGTGAGAACAAGAAAAACTCTGTAAACTTAAGAAAAACCTTCATATCTGAAATTAAAGCACGAAGAATCAAAGGTAATGAGGAGTACATTTTAAATTCGAAAAACAACTGTAAAACAATCTGGAATGTGGTAAAAAGTGAAATAAACATGGGAAAGGAGGAAATTACTATCCCAGTTAACTGTAAGACTTTCAACGAGTATTTTGTGAATTCTGAAAGTTTCCTTGTATCACAAAGTGGTCACACGTGTGAGGTGGGGGCCTTCCTTTTGCAATCACAGAGCAAAAGAAATAAAAGATTCACTTGGAGAAGAATTGCTGCTACAGACCTTATCTACTCGATAAACATGCTGAACAGCTCAAGGAGAGAGGACTCTTATGAGTTGAACAACAATGTTCTACAATGTATACTTCTGGAAATTAGAATTCCAATGCTCAATCTTGTTAGTAAAATTATTGATGATAGCACTTTCCCTTAATGCTTTAAAATTACAGTTGATGAAGCCAACTGCATGGTAATCATACTTAAAAACTAACAGGCCTAAATATCTAAAACTACTGAACACAATGCCTTGTTGGATTTCCGTGAGCAGCTCGGTTCACATAGTAATAAACATCACAGTGCTTTAAACCAGTAACATACTGCCAAAACATTAACACGGTAACTGCTAGGTGTTGCGTCACGTTATTAACTTCATACTACAGTATACTCATACAGGGATTGTAATGAGTTACTTCTATTGTTTTGTTGATTGTTAAATTTTCACTGGTGATAGCCCGCTTTCATTTTTCTAATAATTCTCCTTTATTTGGAAACGGTCCGCCCCCGATACCTGAGTGGTCAGCGCGACAGAATGTCAGTCCTAAGGGCCCGGGTTCGATTCCCGGCTGGGTCGGAGATTTTCTCCGCTCAGGGACTGGGTGTTGTCCTGATCATCATCATCATTTCATCCCCATCGTCGCGCAAGTCGCCGGAGTGGCGTCAACTCGAAAGACTTGCACCCGGCGAACGGTCTTCGCGACGGGAGGCCCTAGCCAAACGACATTCAATTTAGTTTGGAAACGAAAAAACTTGCGCTTTTGGGCATGTGGGAAAATTGCCTTTACACCCGGTCACTCCACATCTGTATTGTATTTGGTCAAAAATGTTCAAATGTGTGTGAAATCTTATGGAACTTAACTGCTAAGGTCATCAGTCCCTAAGCTTACACATTACTTAACCTAAATTATACAAACGACAAACACACACACCCGTGCCCGAGGGAGGACTCGAACCTCCGCCGGGACCAGCCGCACAGTCCGTGACTGCAGCGCCTCAGACCGCTCGGCTAATCCCGCGCGGCTGGCATTTTGACTCTCAGTAACACAAATTAACACTGTGTATCACAGAAATAAAATTAAAAAATTATAGAACAGTTACACCGTGTAGCATTGCCGCACGCCTATGCTCTGCACAACACAAGTCGCTTCCTTTCGTTATGACTACTGTTGGTGAACCCATCATGCTGTTCGCAGACAGCGCACAGGCCTTCTCAGTCTAGGTAGCACTGACGCGGCCCGCTAATCGTGCTTGTTCGGTGCGCCTTGGCCGACCCTGCTTTGGGGGGTCATTGTAATGTCAGTTAGCTGTTACTACGTCGAATTTAAATAAATGTAAGGTGCTATAGTTGAATTCTTTTATCTTGGCTGCTCGCGCATGCCCGCCCAGACGCGGGAGATTGCTGCGTTGCCAGTTGCACACGACGCACGCGCCAAGAGAAGCAGCGCCATAGTCGAGTATAGTTCGCAAACTTACGTTTAGGGGGGAGCGCGCAGTTTATGAAGTAAAGCCACCACGGCCGCATTAGCCCTTTCGCTGCTACAGAGACGTGCTCCCCGCATTCCGCGCTGTGCGCGATTTTGTCATCACTGCACTGCTCTCCAGTGCAGACACATGCTGTTCCGACTGCTTTGATACACTTATCATTCGGTTTCAAAAAAACTATTTAACCCAAAAATTCGATTTTTACACGTCTTATTGACTGATACCTTCCCCCCCCCCCCCCATAAATGACTTTGTTTCGATGTTCAACACAGTTACTGTGCAGCATTAAATGTAGTAAACCATTGCACGAAATTTTGAAGATTTTGCAGAGGTAAGAGTCCAAAGCGTATACTTTCCTTATGGTCGGTTTTAGTTGCCACAATGTTGAGAATGAAATGTGGAAAAGATTCCTAAATTTCATATAAAATTTACTGTATAAAAATATCTCATTTAATTTAAGTACCAAAAAGGTGTCGTATGTAATACTGAGAAATATTCCGTTTTTCGCGACCGTAATAAAACTGTTATTTACACCGGGCGCGTTTGGCTTTATTTTAAAGTACTTCAGTCAATCAAAAGGAAGTAGACAAAATACATTAAACAAAACTGTGGACTTACAAAAACATTAGGACTTGAATATACTGTGTATCAGTGAAGTGCTCTGAACTATGTCAAATATAATTTTTGTGTGTGGCACACACAAACAGCATTTACTTGCTAAAACACTGAACAGCCGACACAAACGTTGAATATTGTGTTACCGCAGCACAAAACTATGAAAGGTGACTTGGCAATGGAGGAGACAAAATACTGTCAATTGAAGATGGTTGAAAAGAGAAAAACGCGACTGGTCTAAATAAGACGCTTATTACAGTTGCAGAGGGGGAATATATTTCAATACCATTGGCAAAACTGCGACTGTGGAACAAAAACAAGAAAGAGAACATGAGAATTATTGTGTATGTGCCTTACCTTTCATTGTTGTCAATCGCTGTGAAAAACCGAAAACTTATTATGATTATAATGAAGAGACAAAGCACTAGAAATTTAAAAAAATTACATTCAAATGAATAAAATTCATGAAGTAAGACACTTAGATATTGTTTTCAAATAAACAAATTATTAAGCACCGAACAGGGTAGAACTTTTCGCTTGGCAGCTTAACACCTTAACCATTACGCTAACGCAGCTCGTCATTTAACGGAATTCCTGGAGGACTCTAAAATATTACGCAAAATACCAACAAACACTGTTTGTATGACTATGAATTACTCACGTTTCGTCGAAGTACAATAGGAAATAAACAATTACCGCTGTTCTTTATTCCAAAAAAGCGGTTCGTGAGAATGATACAAACACCTTTCCTTGTCGCTGAATTAGGAGGCTTATTGCTTGTTTGGTTTAATTAATTAATAGAATATGAAGCCATTGATATAAAGAATGCTTTTTCCAAACTTTCTATAAAAGAAAGTCTGCTATCAAGGCAGTGGTTTTGTTCAATTACTTTATTTATGACTGAACGTTTCTAAAACTGAAGACACTCGTCCGTGCTCAGCACTGCAGTCGAGCTATGGCAACGTCGTTCTCTGTTCATTGGCTGACTGTGTTTTGTGACGTCAGATGCGCAGAACGAACCTAAACTCGGCCGCCGTCGTAAATGACGCGCACTATAGTCAGTAAGCGTCGTGCTCGCAGCAGATCCTTTAAGGCAGTGCTTTGCTCTGGGGAGCACGTGAGCGCCTGCAAGTGGACGGGAATCCCCGGTGTGGACGTGCCCTGTGCCGCAGTGGCCAGCCGTCAGCGCGGCCGTTATCTGGCGAGAGCGGGACGCAGCCGCAGTGGTGGTGGCCGGCCCGCCTCATTTGCATGCGACGCGTCGGCCGGGGTGGGTGGCGTCTCCCCGGGACACGTGCGTGCCTTGTCATCCTGCCGGACACAACACGGGAAGTCGCCTCCGCAGATGGATCCACCGTGCCCAGCCGCACCGCACCGCACCGCGCCGTGCTCGGTTAAATGCCGCACACACGCCGCCATTCGGCGACGCGCCACTCGCAGCAAAGTGCTCCGTCACGACTCTTTCCGGGTCTGGTTTTTCCTAACGAACGGCTCTCGGACCTGATTGCACAGTACATTTATTTATTTATTTAACCTGGCAAGATTAGGGCCATCAGGCCCTCTCTTACATCTAACCAGGCATTCTACTTATTTTACATTCATATGTTTTAGTAGGCATGTTAAACTACATCTGGTACAAAAAGTGAAATAAACAATTACAAAGGCACACCTGCAAAAATACATACATATAGAGTTTATATTCGTAGATCATAAGTACTGTTATAATTAGACATTATTGAAGAGACAGATTTTAGATAGGAGTGCTAGCGGCAGGGAGTATGAGGGAGACTGATGGTGAAGGGAGGAGAAGAATAGAGAGACATGGTGAAACATAGTTAAGGAAATATAAAGGAAAAGAAGATTGCGTGGCTAATAGAGATAGATGAAGAGGAAGGCATCTCAGGAGCAAGATAGGAGACGCTAGCTTTGCTATTTCACAGATGAGAGGATTGGCCTTGTACATTAATTTTGTGGAGAACGTTATGGGGATGATAGTAGGAAATGCTTCAGCTTCTTCTTAAAAGCAGCAGGAGATTGAATTTTGCGCAAGGTAAGGGGCAGTTTGTTCCAGAGGCGGACAGCGACAACTGAGAAGGAGTTTGCAAAAGTTTTTGTTTTGTGAGTGGGCACAGTTAGGATACCAAATAAGAGTGACCTCTTGTTTCGATTATGATGGCATGACAGGTGTTTAAGCTCTGAAGCAAGGTACTGGGGTGCTTGCGCGACGAGGAGTCGGTGAAGTAGACATAGAGTGTGGTAGTCACGCAATTTGTCCGGCCGCAGCCACCCTAGCTCGCAGTATGAGGCACTAACATGATCATATCGGCGAATGTTGCAAGGTGTAACGCACACAGGCATTCATGGTTAGTTCTAGCCGTCTTTTATTTTCACTACTCATGCCTTGTTGAATTACATCACAATAGTGGAGGTTCGGTAGAACCAGTGCTTGCACGAGCTGACGTTTCAAGTCCTGTGGAAATATGTTCCGAAACTTTTTGAGAGCATGGAGACAAGCTGTCGTCTTTCGGCACACTGCGACTGTATTCTCCGCCCAGTTGAGATGCTCATCCAAAGTTACACTCAAGTTCTTAACGTAAATCACTTAGGAGGAGGTGCAGTCAGGCGTAATAAGCCTGTTTCTCGAGAGTATATTTATTTATTTGATATTTTCCTTTAGTCTGTTATCTAGACATAGAACAGTCCAAATGTTTGACCTGAAGTGTGTTAAATAAAGCATTATGGTGTTTAATGGAAAAATCTATACAAAATAATACTTTTAAAGAGAAAAAGGTCTACATAAAAGAAGGAAACAGATGGACTGTCCACGGTGTCTCTATGACAGTCCACGATATTATTGCACAGACAGTCATGTCAATTAAAACGACTGCCCACATGGCTCTGTGTGTGGTCCAGAGTTTTGAGATGTTGGCACAGAGCCATTGCTGTTTCAGCTTCTGAGTACTCGGATAACAAACACTCTAGCCTCCATCACCTACTCGGACGATCTGCCAGCTCAAGGGCTAAATTAGAGGAAGACAGTAGGGAAGTCCTTGAAAGACCAAGTAAATGGCGCGTAGAAAACAAACGAAAGCGGCACAGAAAAAGGTTTGTATGTTACTGAAAGGAACATTATCAAGAACGAGAGACCCCACGATCAGAATAAATGACGAACTTGTGAAAGGGAGTATATGAGTTGTTGTTGTTGTTGTTGTTGTTGTGGTCTTCAGTCCTGAGACTGGTTTGATGCAGCTCTCCATGCTAGTCTATCCTGTAGAAGCTTTTTCATCTCCCAGTACTTACTGCAACCTACATCCTTCTGAATATGCTTAGTGTATTCATCTCTTGGTCTCCCTCTACGATTTTTACCCTCCACGCTGCCCACCTAAGCTAAATAGGTGATCCCCTGATGCCTCAGAACATGTTCTACCAAACTGTCCCTTCTTATTGTCAAGTTGTGCCACAAACTCCTCTTCTCCCCAATTCTATTCAATACCTCCTCATTAGTTATGTGATCTACCCATCTAATCTTCAGCATTCTTCTGTAGCACCACATTTCGAAATCTTCTATTCTCTTCTTGTCCAAACTATTTATCGTCCACGTTTCACTTCCATACATGACTACACTCCATACAAATACTTTCAGTAACGACTTCCTGATACTTAAATCTATACTCGATGTTAACAAATTTCTCTTCTTCAGAAACGCTTTCCTTACCATTGCCAGTCTACATTTTATATCCTCTCTACTACGACCATCATCAGTTATTTTGCTCCCCAAAACGAAAAACCCCTTTACTACTTTAAGTGTCTCATTTCCTAATCTAATTCCCTCGGCATCACCCGACTTAATTCGACTACATTCCATGAGCCTCGTTTTGCTTTTGTTCAAATGGTTCAAATGGCTCTGAGCACTATGGGACTCAACATCTTGGGTCATAAGTCCCCTAGAACTTAGAACTACTTAAACCTAACTAACCTAAGGACATCACACACACCCAAGCCCGAGGCAGGATTCGAACCTGCGACCGTAGCAGTCCCGCGGTTCCGGACTGCAGCGCCAGAACCGCTAGACCACCGCGGCCGGCTGCTTTTGTTGATGTTCATCTTATATCCTCCTTTCAAGACACTGTCCATTCCGTTAAACTGCTATTCGAAGTCATTTGCTGTCTCTGACAGAATTACAATGTCATCGATGAACCTCAAAGTTTTTATTTCTTCTCCATGGATTTTAATACCTACTCCGAATTTTTCTTTTGTTTCCTTTACTGCTTGCTCAATATACAGATTGAATAACATCGGGCAGAGGCTACAACCCTATCTCACTCCCTTCCCAGCCACTGCTTCCCTTTCGTGCCCCTCGACTCTTATAACTGCCATCTGGTTTCTGTACAAATTGTAAATAGCCTTTCGCTCCCTGTATTTTACCTCTGCCACCTTTATTTTACCCCTGCCACCTTGAGAATTTGAAAGAGAGTATTCCAGTCAACATTGTCAAAAGCTTTCTCTAAGTCTACAAATGCTAGAAACGTAGGTTTGCCTTTCCTCAATCTTTCTTCTAAGATAAGTCGTAGGGTCAGTATTGCTTCACGTGTTCCAACATTTCTACGGAATCCAAACTGATCTTCCCCGAGGTGGGCTTCTACTAGTTTTTCCATTCGTCTGTAAAGAATTTGCGTTAGTATTTTGCAGCTGTGACTTATTAAACTGATGTATGTAAGTACCTTGGTATAAACAACGACAGGAGAAAACTTTAATGTAAGATGACTGTCTGGCGCACGAGCATATGCTCATCCACAATTGTAAAGGCACTTGCTGTTGGCCTGCTGTACTGTGCCTCATTGCTAGATCACATATTTTGTGATTTATAATTCTGGACTGCACTAGTATACAACTCTACACGACACAGCACTACATTACAATACTTGGTATCATAACCAAGCTAGATTCCTCTTTTGTTTTAATAGTTAACCCACGACTCGCTGAGGTGCAACTCATAATTCACAGGGTCTGTCCTGCTGTACCACTCAAGGTCTAGAGATTGAGAGATGGCTGTCAGGGTCTCAGGAAATCCTTCCTGGCCCTTCCCGAGGCTCATTTCCTCATTGCTTCCGGAAGAGTGCTGTAGACAGATGTCCTGAAATGATGTGGCTCTTTATCACGATGTATGGCATCTCCATACTTGTCGGTCAGCCATACAGGCTTGCAGTTCGCCAGTTCAGCTTACGCCACAGTTCCTAATTCCTTATTAATTATAGACTACTCCATTAGGAAACGCTTCTTGTCATGGTCTGTACCATCTGGCTTATTCCCAGATGATGTGACCCGAGTTGCCGATTGCACCACTGTCACAAGTCTCTGTGGTGCGCTGTCGTATTTTTAGTACGTAGCTGCGATACGAACCATGTCCCGATAGGTAGTGTATAGCTCCACTGGTCGGAAGGAAGTACGTCATTCTTGTTCTTTCTTTTACGTTAGGAAAAAACTGGTAAGCTGTCCTCCTTGTTTCTGCCCTGTCCCAGATTTACTGCCATTCTCCGTCAGTGCACGCCTTGATTCGATGCGTCCGTTACCCAGTATCTTCTTTACCATATGATACTCGCGCTTTTTGAGCCAATATTGTGCACCTGTCTTTCTTACGGCGAGGTCTAGAGGTGGCAAGCCTAACACAGCAAGCAGCGGCTCAGTCTATGTTGCTCTATATGCGCCTGTCGGGTGCAGAAGTACACTTTTCTACGGTCGCAGGTTCGAATCCTGCCTCGGGCATGGATGTGTGTGATGTCCTTAGGTTTATTAGGTTTAGGTAGTTCTCAGTTCTAGGGGACTGATGACCTTCGAATTTAAGTCCCATGGTGCTCAGAGCCATTTTGTACACTTTTCTGTGCTCGCCGTAGAGTCTGTTCATCCATACCTCTCTGGCTTTGTTAGGCCAGAGGCTCGAACCGTAGCGCAGAATAGCGATTAAGATAGTGCTGTGGTACATTCTTATTGCAATTATTGGCATCTCAATCTTTTTTGGGCCAGTTGTTGCTGTTTAGTTGAGGGTTTTAATGCCTCTCTTATGGACGCTTTCTACGTGAATGAAAGTTTTGCTTTTCATCAATGTTTATACCGAAGTACCTATATACCTTCTTTCTTTTCGCAGGTTGGCAATTTATTCTGATCGTGGTGTTTCTCGTTCTTTATAGTATTCCTTGCAGTAACATACAAACTGTTTTGTGTTCTGCTGTCGTTAGTTTGTTTCCTATGTACCAGTCTTTCAGGAACTACCCTACTACTTTCCTCGAATTAGCTGTTGAGTTCGAGACCGTCTGTGTAGGCAATGTACTCTGTACTCTGAAGCTTACGCAGTAATGGCTCTATGCCAAGCCGGCCGGAGTGGCCGACTGGTTCCAGACGCTACAGTCTGGAACTGCGCGACCGCTACGGTCGCAGGTTCGAATCCTGCCTCGGGCGTGGATGTGTGTGCTGTCCTTAGGTTAGTTAGGTTTAAGTAGTTCTAAGTTCTAGGGCACTGATGACCTCCGAAGTTAAGTCCCATAGTGCTCAGAACCATTTGAACCATTTTTTGGCTCTATACCAACATCGCAGAACTTTCGAGGACAAACAGGGCCGGTAGGCAGACTTCGGTGATATTTTTCACAGTTTTCTTTCCGAGACATTCTAGTTGCACCTTTGATGTCGTCAGTCATACGGCCAAACCGCCGCCTGAGAGATCGATCCGCCGGATGCGATTCTCTCGATAAACGGAACAGAACAACGGCTGTGTTAGCCAAAGAGTACACAGCCAGTGGCAGTACTTCAGCTCGCCGCGAGGCGCCGCTAGCAGCCAACGCCGATGTTAGCCATCGTCTGCAGCTCAGCCATTGCTGCCATCAGGTCTTTGCAGTCCAGTGCCAAGTTAGTCTTCAAATTCATCGGATTCGGCATTCAAGATTACGACAGATTAATTCGTCACTGCAAGATTTGTGACTTGTAAATTATGTCGTTCTACGGACGCTTAGTCTAGTCGCGTCTTCTATAATTGTCAACCAACTGATCATGGACTACAGCAAAGTTAAGTAATAAATACTTGCTTATTTTGTACTCCTGCTAATTAATTGTGTTTTCCTGTTGCAGCTACCAAGCAGTCTTGCCATAGTAGAACCACGTTTCCACCTCCTTGGCTACCTCATATTTGCCACCTCATATTGATGGACTCGATTAGGGTCGAAGATCGAGAGCCATCAGCACTTGCCTGTCTGTGCAGTAATCTCGTAAGCTGCTACAAAGACACCTGAGGCAGTCCATCTTTTTCCGTCTTATGAATATGGCAGGACGCCATACATTTTCAAAACAGTGTAACGGTAGTTTAAAGTCAAGAATGAATGCACGCTATTATGAAACCTCCTGGGAGATTAAAAACTGTGCGCCCTGTGCTATCTAGGCTTGACTAACGGTCAGGCCTTCATATCTTTACTTCTGCGTCTACCTCTGTCCTGAAGGTTCAAAGTTGCGCACACTCCGACTCATCCTGTAAACGATCCCCTAGCTTGTGGCTAAGCGATTTCCTTCGCAGTATCCTTTTGTTCCATAAGAGCTAGTCCCGAGAGGTACGTAGAAAAACTGTAAAGTTTGGGAAGTAGAAAGCAGGTACTGACAATTTAAAAATTGTGAGGGCGGGTCGTGACTTGTGGCAGAATAGCTTAGTCGCTAAGACGGTGGCCTTCCTAAAGCGAAGGTACTGCGTTCGAGTCCTGGTCCTGCCAGGAAGCTTCACTGTAGCTGCACGGCAGGTTAAAATAACGGTGGAAAAGCACCTGTCATTTCAAGTGCGTTGTTGCACAGTGATGCTACGAATCATCTAGGCATGCTGTTAGGAACACCAGCAAACATGTCGCCGAAGCTGACATCCCACACTGGCCGGCTGAGGTGCACGGATAATGTCTCTTGGCCACAAGTCTATGTAGAAATTTTTGACAACATGTTATACTTGAGAATGTGTAATAACATCGATTCTCGCATTATGTGCCTGAGGGTGGCTCTGAAATTGATTGCAAATTGTGGAAAATATTAAATACTGTTGTTTGAGCATAAAAATTTCATAGCAGTAGCTGACCTTCGTAGCTATTCCCAGTGGTCAGTAAGAGGATTACGCGTTGACCAGATGTGGCAATAGAAGATTTTGTTCCGATTCGGACAGTCAAAGAAAAGTCTCGGTTATTCTCTGCTAGCAGATGTGGTTCTGCTAAGAGTTAGGTCAGTACCGCTAGAATTAAGTGTTTCAGTTTACACCCGGCAATCTAAAAATAGAGTAACATCGATGTCAGAGCGACGAGATCTATCTGTAGCTCGTGTCCCTTTTAATTAAAAGAACCTTAGCTAACTTGAACCGCCTTCCGCTCCTTTCTGGTGTGCGCCTGCGGAGGTAAAGAAAAGAAGCGAAAAAAAAAGGAAGAAAAACTGGATTAGTCAGCGGCGTGGTGGGGTGGGATGTTGTCGCCGGACTTAATTAGCTGAGCCGCTCCGCTTTGATGTCTGCGCCCGCCGAAAGAAACTTGTGACTAGCGGAGAGGCCGCCGCCGCCGCCTTCTTGAGGGAAAACTTCGTTTCGCCATGGCGCGGGCCCCCACCCTGGCCATGCCCTCTGAGGGAAGTGTTTCTCTTCCGCCGCGGAGCGTGGAACCGCTTCCTTATTGCGTGGATGGGGGACGCTGCCCTAGGAGGGCTTTTAGAGCACTCCTCCCTTTGTTCCACATATTTCTCCGTCCTGTCTTCCTGCCGTCGGTCCGGTTCTCAAATGTTTCTTTGCTGCAGAGGAGTAGAGTTTGGTATCACCATGCAAAAAATACTTCGAAAGTAGCTTTGGCTTCAAACTTATAACGAACACTTATTTTAGTCGGACACTTAGCGACCCACAAGAGACAATGATAAGTAATTTTAGTACAAACATTAGTATTTCTTCAGCTTGAAATATGTATAAAATTGTTTCAACGATCGACATAGATATGTGCTTCTTCCTTTAGCAGGTGTTACGTATCCCCGTGCACTTTGGTTTTATATACAGCTTGATTGAATGTAACAGAATGTTATTCATTTGCTTGGTAGTAATAAAATCATGGATTGAACTTATGACCTTTGGCTATAATACAGTTTATATTGCATAGCACTTTAAGTAAACCAAATGTTGATTATCGTTGCAAACACAAAAGATAAAATGCATTTCTCACTACTGGTTTCTGTAATTGAAAATTTAACTTTGTCCACTCTGACCTATTACGTGGGGATACGCACAGCACTAAAAGATTTGCTGCTCTGAATGTATGATCGTTAATTTGCAAAACTATGTTCTCATAACTCTGATCTGGCTTGTTAGAAATGAAACACTGTATGACTACTGTAGCTGATTACGAAATTAATCATGTCTTTCTCTACTTTACTCTCTGAAACGCACTGAAAATTACTCTTAATACACCCACAAAAGTTACAGTATGCAATGCTTGCCAGACATAAAAGCTGCAGTGGATTTTTTAACATTTGAACACTATTCATTGCTACGGCTAATACGACAGCATGAAACTAAAACTGAAAATTATTTTAATACTGTGAGCCAGACCACATTTCAACAAAGCAGTCTTTGATCTCTCACAAGTAAAGCTTTAACTCCCTGGTTTACGTAAATTATTCCCGTCACTAATATTGTACCAGCAGTTGCCCATGTCCATCTGAGAATGACATAATAAAATCTGCAGTCCTCCTCTGTGGTCTCAGGGAAGCCGAAAAAAATAATTTTAATGTACAGTTACCTGCCCGCTTAGTTGCGGGAAAACAGCTTTCATTCAATTATAGTTTGAATTTGCCGCGGCAGCGGCTCCCGCGATCGTGGCGCAGAAATGCGTCACAAAAAAATGCTAAGGGCTAAAAATGTGGGATGAAATACTGGACAAGCAAGCTACAAATTATTGCAAGTATTTTTAACAATTTTTATATTCAGAATTAGCGCAAAATTCAAAGTACACACCTTTTTTATACATCAGTACCCAATGGGGTCTTTCTCGATCAAAAAACAAATGAAAGAAACTAAGCGTTCGAGATAGCGTCACACGCTCTTACAACATTCACGGGTACGACAAGATAGAGAGAGTAATGTCTGAACCTCCACTGTTTATAAGCAATTTAATATGCTTATATATATATATTTGTTATATTTAGTTATCATTGTCTGCGGCGGTTTCCATACTCGCCGACCAGAGACGTTATTTGCAACATTGACTTAATAATATTATACAAACATAAAAATGCAAAATGATTATTTATTTTATACAGAATCCACGTAGTCGACAACTGTTCATACAGAAATGAAATATAAGAAAACATAAATGTTTTTTGCATATATTACACAGATTTTACAAATGTCCTGCCCGGAAACGTCACGCAGGCAACGTTTCCTTCCCTTCGAGAAGACAGTTGTTTTTAGTATTTTGTGGGTAATTGTCGCTAGTATATCACGAGTGTAGTGTTGTGTCTGTCTTGTCTGTCCTGAGCCATCATTAGTGAGTTCGATATAGTTCCATCGTTATTTGTTGCTTATTGCAGGGTCCAGACAGTTAATAACTTGTCAGTGACCGAGTAATGGGTACCCTTAGCTGGATGTGGTCACGATAAAGCGACTGGAAGTTTGCAAATATATTGCATAATATGCAAGGCCAATCTGAACCTCACCTACAAAATTTTGCAGTTTCTTTCAAGGACATTAAACGAGTATTTTGATGCTGGAGACCCTTGGTTTCCAGTGGATCGTCAGAGAGTAATGCACTGTCCAGTCACATTAATACGACTGCTTGTCACCTTTTACAGCGCGGACCGCCGCTAGACAAGCAGGAAGAGAGTCATCGAGGTTCTGGAAGGTCCCTGGAGCCGTGCTAACTGTAGCGCCGTGACCGGTTGCGCTAGGTCTCTCGGCTGAGTGTCCATACGGCGAACAGCCCGAGCGAGGTGGTTCCACGGATTCTCGACTGGCTTTAAATCCGGCGAGCATGGTGGCCAGGGGAGTACCATAAACGCTCCAGCTTGCTCTTCGAAACACCCACGTACGTTGTGAGCTGTGTGACACGTTGCATTCAAACTTAATGGCAGATTAAAACTGTGTGTCAGACCGAGACTCGAACTCGGGACCTTTGCCTTTCGCGGGCAAGTGCTCTGTCAACTGAGCCACCAAGCACGACTCACGCCCCGTCCTCACAGCTTTACTTCCGCCAATACCTCGTCTCCTACCTTCCAAACTTTACAGAAGCTCTCCTGCGAACCTTGCAGGACTGGCACTCCTGAAAGAAAGGATATAGCGGAGACATGGCTTAGCCACAGCCTGGGCGATGATTCCAGAATGAGATTTCACTCTGCAGCGGAGTGTGCGCTGATATGAAACTTCCTGGCAGACTACAACTGTGTGCCGGACCGAGACTAAAAAATCGGGACCTTTGACTTTCGCGGGCAAGTGCTCTACCAACTGAGCTACCCAATCACGACTCATGCCCCGTCCTCACAGCTTTACTTCCGCCAGTACCTCGTCTCCTACCTTCCAAACTCTACAGAAGCTCTCCTGCGAAGCTTGCAGGACTAGAGCACTTGCCCGCGAAAGGCAAAGGTTCCGAGTTCGAGTCTCGGTCCGGCACACAGTTTTAATCTGCCAGGGAGTTTCAGCTTGTGAATGATTTTCGCATCTGGTATTTTTAGAACATTAAATCTCGTTTTAAGACTGCACCTTGTTGGCGTTGGAGTTTGTTCTAACCTGTGGTATTACAGTACGAGAAAAAACACGCTTTTCAATAAAATATTCGAGTTCAATGTCTTCCTTCGGTTCGCTGACCTCATTTCATGTTTCAGCTGTGGAACCAAACGCTCTGAGCTGCGGTGAACTAATTATAGGCACTACATATTGCGATTGCAGCACCATCTATTAACAGCTTTAAGAACAATTTCCAAACTTCAATGTAACTTCTATATAAAATTCTTACAGCTATCACAGTAAACATACCACTCTTGCACTTAGTTTTCGAGATACTTGCCCGCCGCTGTGGCCGAGCGGTTCTAGGCGCATAAGTCTGGAACTGCGCGACCGCTACGGTCGCAAGTTCTAATCCTGCCTCGGGCATGGATGTGTGTAATGTCCTTAGGTTAGTTAGGTTTAAGTCGTTCTAAGTTCTAGGGGACTGATGACCTCAGATGTTAAGTCCCATAGTGCAAATTATGCCGGCCTCTGTGACCGAGCGGTTCTAGGCGCTTCAGCCCGGGACCGCTGCTGCTGCTAGGTCGCAGGTTCGAATCCTGCTTCCGGCATGGATATGTGTGATGTACTTAGGTTAGGTTAGGTTTAAGTAGTTCTAAGTCTAGGAGACTGATGACCTCAGATGTTAAGTCCCATAGTGCTTAGAGCCATTTGAACCTTTTTCTGTGAAACATTATCCTCGGGACACCCGAGTTACCCTAGCTCCTGTCATCGGCGAACGTTCGGCAACCATATTCCTCACAATGATCAAATACTGGTAGCTAACATGTACTCTATCTACATCTACATCTATACTCCGCAAGCCACCTGATGGTGTGTGGCGGAGGGTACCTTGAGTACCTCTGTCGGTTCTCCCTTCTATTCCAGTCTCGGTATGCTTCTGTGTGGGCTCTAATCTCTCTGATTTTATCCTCATGGTCTCTTCGCGAGATATACGTAGGAGGGAGCAATATACTGCTTGACTCCTCAGTGAAGGTATGTTCTCGAAACTTTAACAAAAGCCCGTACCGAGCTACTGAGCGTCTCTCCTGCAGAGTCCTCCACTGGAGTTTATCTATCATCTCCGTAGCGCTCTCGCGATTACTGAATGATCCTGTAACGAAGCGCGCTGCTCTCCGTTGGATCTTCTCTATCTCTTCTATCAACCCTATCTAGTACGGATCCCACACTGTTCAGCAGCATTCAAGCAGTGGGCGAACAAGCGTACTGTAACCTACTTCCTTTGTTTTCGGATTGCATTTCCTTAGGATTCTTCCAATGAATCTCAGTCTGGCATCTGCTTTACCGATGATCATTCCATTTTAAATCACTCCTAATGCGTACTCCCAGATAATTTATGGAATTAACTGCTTCCAGTTGCTGACCTGCTATATTGTAGCTAAATGATAAGAGAACTATCTTTCTATGTACTCGCAGCACATTACACTTGTCTACATTGAGATTCAATTGCCATTCCCTGCACCATGCGTCAATTCGCTGCATATCCTCCTGCATTTTAGTACAATGTTCCATTGTTACAACCTCTCGATACACCACAGCATCATCTGCAAAAAGTCTCAGTGAACTCTATGACCAGCACTAAGCTTGATCCAGACAAGTGTGGGTTAAATCGTAGTACATTGTCTTCCTCTCTCTCTCTTCTCCCTGTGTGTGTTTTAGAGGGCATTAGCCGCACATAGAGTTGGAATTTCCTGCGTAACGGCCCACACGAGACTTTTTAGTTGAGTATAAAGAGGAAATCTCAACTTGACAAAGGATCCTCGTCGTTGTGTCTATTAGGGCAGTGATGAAGCCGCCCCGTTTCCCGAGTCGGCTGACTCACTTCCTCGGACAGCGGTTTAGGCCGCCCTTCCTACGCACGCCTGGCTTTTAGCACCGGATAAAGTGGCTCCCAGACGGCAGCCGGCTGCCAGAGTTTTCCGCGGCCCTGACGTCGCCTCCCTGGCAGTCTGCCCGCCGTCTGCGGGGGTGGAAACGCGACGGGGCCACCCTCAGAGGTCACGCCGTGGCGTGCGACTTCCGGCTCTTCCTCTCCATAGAGTTACCGTACGTAGGAAAAAGCAAACCAGTCCAGTGCTCGGAAGCAACTTTGCACACCCCAGAGCTCTGTTGTGGATGTCCCGAGTGAATCTTTCTCTCTGTTTTGTGTCTCCTCTGCGTAAGGTCATAATACGACATCTTTTTATGCTTCATTGTGTAATCAACAAGAAATAAATAATTCGCGGCAAATTTAGTCAATAGGATATTTTCATATTGAGGGGAGAAATTTACAAAAGTTCCAGAACATTTTGCTACATATTTATTGGAAGTAAACAGTCCCTTGTTTTACAAAATTGTTGAGGTTTTCGTGGCCACTGATTGACATATTGACGATTTCTCCGACGTAGGTGAAAACCTGCGACAAAGTATGTATCGAAAACACAAACTAACGGACCAATACAGGGTGGTCCATTGATCGTGACCGGGCCAAATATCTCGCGAAATAAGCGTCAAACGAAAAAACTACAAAGAATGAAACTTGTCTAGCTTGAAGGGGGAAACCAGATAGCGCTATGGTTGCCCCGCTAGATGGCGCTGCCATAGGTCAAACGGATATCAACTGCGTTTTTTTAAAAATAGTAACACCTATTTTTACTACATATTCGTGTAGTACGTAAAGAAATATGAATGTTTTAGTTGGACCACTTTTTTCGCTTTGTGACAAAGGCGCTCTAATAGCAGCACCATCTAGCGGGCCAATTATAGCGCTATCTGGTTTCCCCCTTCAAGCTAGATGAGTTTCGTTCTTTGTAGTTTTTTCGTTTGATGCTTATTTCGTGAGATATTTGGCCAGGTCACTATCAATGGACCACCCTGTATAAGCACAAACCATCAACCGACGGAGAAAAAAGGTGTGATTAATGTGCTTGCAACGCGCACAAGACGAATATGTGAGCCTCAGCACCTTGGACGCGAGATGCAGCAACTCGAATATCTTGTGAGGAACGACGGGTACTCCGCCCGTTGCATAAGAAGTGTCACTAAATCTAACACTTTGCGACGTAGCATGTCGGAAGCAGAAACATCTGATACGACCTTGCTGCCAAACATCCCCAGGGTGACGGAGAGAATCGGCTGTATATTACGCAGACACGGCGTAAACGCTACTTGCAAACCGACCAAGAAGATCAGAGACCATCTAAGATCGACAAAAGATGAAAAGGGACCCACTTGCAGTGTTGGGAACACATTACACACCCAGTACGTGTGGAAAAATCTATGCGGAAGTGACTGGACGATCCATCAATACCAGGATCACCTAGCATAAAACGCATTGCAGGTTGGGACAGGTGGGGAAATCGGTCGAATTGGAGCACGCATTGCGCAAACGCGACCACATAATGTTTAGTTCGTTCAGTATTGATTGGCACTCCCGATACAGCTGCTGCAAAGTAGAAGTTTGAATGTGATTCGAGGTATGTGTGAAGATGGACTTCAGTACTTTCTACCGCCACCAGATGGTTTTGCTGGCTAATGGCAGCAGCACTTGTTCCAGCTTGCGAGGATACTGTAGTGGACATCGATAAGACAACATGGAAGCAGGCAAGTATGTGTATCAACGTACTATCTGGTTTTCTCTGGAGGGAGAGAGTGACTGTGTCAGAAATCCACAAGAGGTTACTGCCCATATGTGGGGAAACAGCACCAAGACCTGTGTCATTGGGTAACAAGAGTTCATAGATGGCAGAGACTGTGTAGGAAAACGCTAAAGCACTGGGCGTCAAACAACTGCACGCAAACCAGAAACGTCCAGCGTGTCAGTGACTTGATAATGGGCTATAGGGGAATCGCTTTTGGTGAACAGGAGAAGGCAACAGATCTATCGCGGCGAACCCTCTACACTATCATCCATAAGAATTTGAAGACGAAGAAGGGTTGTATACAATGGGTGCCACATTCCCTCAGTATAGCACAGGCACAGAAGCGTGTGCAGATATGCCAACAGTAGGTGCAACGGTGCAGTGCAGATCCAACTGAGTTCTTTGAGCGTCGGGTCACCGGCGGCGTGTCATGGTTCTTCCACAGAAAAGAAACGCCAGTCTATGAAGTGGAGTAATAGTGGGAGCCCTCGTCCGAAGAAGTTACGGCCGGGACTATTAGTGCAGAAACCAATGGCAGTTGTACTCTCAACAGTGGTCTGTACTGTAGACCACAACACCAACTCCGCGGACACACCCAACAACGCCGCCACGGAAAATGGGACCGTGGCGTTCTGCTCCAACACGATAACGCACCGCCATATGGCAGTCTCCAGACCATTACCACCGTGCGTGAACTAGGGTTTACTGTGCTGCCACATCATCCATATTTGCCGGATCTGCTTCCTAGCGACTATGCCTTATTCAGTGCAGTGCAAGAGAGGTCATACGGGGTAGAAAGTTCACCACCAATGCCGAACTTCATCCAGTTGTCCACTGTTAGCGCCAGGATACCCGCCCAAAGAAAGGTTTGCTACTCAAAAACGGAAGCTGGCAGAACGACAGAAGAAGTACATAGACATCCATATTCGGTTTTTCAATAGATGGTTCCTCTGAACATAAAAAAAAGAAAAATGTTGTGCTAATCGTTTTTTAACGTCCCAAGTAAAATTCAGCGGCACGAAAGTCCTTGCTGTGGAGAAGAGCTTGTTCTGTGAAGCCTCCAAAAATTCACAAATATGTCAACAGCAACAACAAGGAAGAGGAGAGCCTCAAGCTAAACAATCCCGGGTTCCCGTGCTGGAGCGAACGACCGCAGCACGCAGCACGAGGAGAACCACGTAAGTGCCTGTCGACCAGTCTTCCTGTGTTGCGCTGATTGTCCACGTACATTTCATCACTTCACTGCCAGGGTTTACGTAAGCGGCGGAGTGTCACCCCACGACCGTCCAGTGCCAGTTCTAAACCGTCTAAGAAGTGGCCGTGCGGTTAAAGGCGCTGCAGTCTGGAACCGCGTGACCGCTACGGTCGCAGGTTCGAATCCTGCCTCGGGCATGGATGTTTGTGATGTCCTTAGGTTAGTTAGGTTTAACTAGTTCTAAGTTCTAGGGGACTCATGACCTCAGCAGTTGAGTCCCATAGTGCTCAGAGCCAGCCAAACCGTCTACAGCAGGGGTGTCCAACCTGTTAGCTTACCTGTGGTGCACTGGACGAAGACGAGTATTTGTAGACAGCATAATATACTTAACACTAACAATAACCTCCGAGAAAAAAGTGTGTGGTTAATTCATTTATGTAAATTAGAATTTATTAATTTGTTGTTCTTGTTGTGGTCTTCAGTCCTGAGACTAGTTTGATGCAGCTCTCCATGCTACTCTATCCTGTGCAAGCTTCTTCATCTCCCAGTACTTACTGCAACCTACATCCTTCTGAATCTGCTTAGTGTATTCATCTCTTGGTCTCCCTCTACGATTTTTACCCTCCACGCTGCCCTCCAGTACTAAATTGGTGATCCTTTGATGCCTCAGAACATGTCCTACCAACCGATCCCTTCTTCTAGTCAAGTTGTGCCACAAACTCCTCTTCTCCCCAGTTCTATTCAATACCTCCTCATTAGTTATGTGATCTACCCATCTAATCTTCAGCATTCTTCTGTAGCACCATTATTAATTTATGATTCTTTAATTCCAAAAAAACCGACATGCAGTTAATTTTAAATTTTATGTATGAGGTTTCACGAATAATTTACACATGTGTAATTGCAAAAATTTGAAATTAATGTGACATTTGACTTTGAATTTGGAAACTAATGCATCAGTATTATGTTCGATCGAAATGGTTGCAATTGTCAAGGTGTTCTTAAGATGCTGATCTGAGGTTCTGATTCGGTTTTCACTCTTTGCGTGCTTTACACTTGGAAAGAACTGTTCATAAACGTAAACGTATTAGCATCCAAACAAAGGTGACATACATAACGAATGACTGTGCAGTCAGCGATATTATTTTCTCTCTGGGCAGCTATTTTTTGCAAAAGTCCAACAAAGAAACTTGAGAAAATCTTTCTTTCAGCTGAATAGCCGGCTGCAACTCTATGTAGTCCACCTGACAATCTTCTGGCAACGTACCCATACTGTTTGCAAAAGGTGTTGCATAAATACAAAACATTTCATTATTTTCAAGAAAATGTTGAAATCGATTTTCTAATTCTTTCATCAGATCGAGAAGTATGGCTGCGCATTTTATCCCTTCTTTAGGATTATGTTTCTAAATCTAATCTAGTTTCGCAATGTCGACTGGAGTAGCGTTTCGACTGAAGTAACCTTGGTTAACAGACCAGCGCTTCTCACGAATTGGCCGGCTGTAAGAACGAGACTGGAGGTTCAACTGTAGCCTGTGATGGGCCTGTGAGAGAAGGGCATCATAACTTTGCATAAAAAGTGACCAGCATACTCCTGCATGCGGTTAACTTTAGCATGCTAACTGACAAAGGCCCAGTACCTGAGTTACAGAAGAAGAAGAAGAAGAAGAAGACTAATATTTTATCCTGTAAGCTTACAAAGTTTTCAAGACTTTAACAGGCTGGAGGCGCTAGGAAACACATTATTAAACTGGTTTCGAAGTTATTCCTTGGAATTTACGGTCTGGTACGTGAAGATATTACATTCATCTACCTGTAAGTAAATATTCACAGGTTTTAGAAGTCGCTTGATAATAATGACACCATTTTCGACTCAGTTGGATCTGTAATATGTTTAATAGAGATCCTGTCTGTATTAAATCGTTGTTCTCAAATTTGATTAATTTTCAGTTTTTCAATATTTTGTTGAGAATAGGCTTGGCTTAACAAACATACAACTTTGCCCTTATGTGTGTGAAAATTTCTTTTAAAGTGTCCGTCTGTTATGAGTTTACAGGAAACATACTACCCGCTAATTAGCATGACTATCGTAGTGTTCGAGTGCTCAGAAACTGTGATGCGATACATTTCGGGAAATATGACGCAGTACTTCCCACTATGGGGTGCTGGGTACGGCGTAGTGGGCGTTGTTTCTACGGACACCGCTGACTAAGAAAATTACTTGCATTATGAATGATGCAGCAGTTCCAAGAGGCCAGACGATACGCTGCAATTTCGCTAGTATTGTTCATCCTCTTCAGTCCGTGCGGACACATACGTATGTGGACTCCGAGGTTCCACACCGTAAAATTAATAGACGCTTTTTGCCGACTCATGTGGTGCGAGCTAAGGGCAACAACCGAACCTACGCAGACTACACGATCGTGTACTACAGGTTTTCGGATGGTGGAAATCGTTTATTAATTTTACAAAGTGAAACCTCGGCGCCCACGCACGTGAACCCACGGGACTAAAGAGAACAAATCGTTGTTGTCAAATTTGCTTCGTTTTAACCATATGTTGTTCATATAAGGCGTGGCTTAACCAGCATACAATTTTGCCCTTATGTGTGTGAAAATTTATTTCAGATGAAAAACTTCTGTTGAGAAGTGTGCCGGCCGCTGTGCCTGAGCGGTTCTAGGCGCTTCAGTCTGGAACCGTTACGGTCGCAGGTTTGAATCCTGCCTCGGGCATGGATGTGTGTGATGTCCTTATGTTAGTTACGTTTATGTAGTTCTAGGGGACTGATGACCTCAGATGTTAAGTCCCATAGTGCTCAGAGCCATTTCAACCATTTTTGAGTAGTGTTACTTGAAATGTTTCGAAGAGAGTATTTACCTTAGACGTGAAAACAATGACAACCAGGTCTGAACGTAACTAAATACTTACATAGAGCAGTGGATGTTAATCAGCGTTGTTGCAATATGTAGGCAACGAACGTAAACTAAGACCTGCGAATAATTCTGATACGAGTGCTGTACTGGAACTCAAGAGTACTGGAGCTCTTGAGTTCCAGAACAGCACTCGTGGCTGCCGCATCGCGGTCGCGAAGTGGGGCCGAGGCAGCTGCACATAAGTTTCTACAGTCTGACAATAATTTATGGATTTGTAGTTTTAGGTTGACGATGTCCACTATGGACAAACGGTAGTTACTTTTATTCTGAAGTAGGTTGGGTTATCCCGACTGAGACCTAGGTAAATTCTAGGTAAACGGTGCAACTGAGGCTGTTGGTTATTAAAATTAATTTTTATACAGTTGTTGACAGGGCCGCGAAATGTTGAAAATACTGTATGTTGTATCTTATGGTTTTCTTTCCATATTTTTCCTAGTTATCCAAAGCAGGTGAATATAATTAACATCTAATTTGCTAAATCATAAATTTACATTGTGTTACCAAAGTCTCTTTGCAATAGAAGCTTTACCGTGTGTTTCAACATCCTCTTTAAAAGCGGTTTAATTTCATTTTGTATAATATTACCTCCTATATAGTCTCTGCTGTACGTGTTTTCACAGTCTGTTTAGTTACAAAATTCTCATTGGTGAATTCTATTCCTTAAAATTTGGCTTGAGCTTGAGTCAAAAGTAAACTACACTCCTGGAAATTGAAATAAGAACACCGTGAATTCATTGTCCCAGGAAGGGGAAACTTTATTGACACATTCCTGGGGTCAGATACATCACATGATCACACTGACAGAACCACAGGCACATAGACACAGGCAACAGAGCATGCACAATGTCGCCACTAGTACAGTGTATGTCCACCTTTCGCAGCAATGCAGGCTGCTATTCTCCAATGGAGACGATTGTAGAGATGCTGGATGTAGTCCTGTGGAACGGCTTGCCATGCCATTTCCACCTGGTGCCTCAGTTGGACCAGCGTTCGTCCTGGACGTGCAGACCGCGTGAGACGACGCTTCATCCAGTCCCAAACATGCTCAATGGGGGACAGATCCGGAGATCTTGCTGGCCAGGGTAGTTGACTTACACCTTCTAGAGCACGTTGGGTGGCAGGGGATACATGCGGACGTGCATTGTCCTGTTGGAACAGCAAGTTCCCTTGCCGGTCTAGGAATGGTAGAATGATGGGTTCGATGACGGTTTGGATGTACCGTGCACTATTCAGTGTCCCCTCGACGATCACCAGTGATGTACGGCCAGTGTAGGAGATCGCTCCCCACACCATGATGCCGGGTGTTGGCCCTGTGTGCCTCGGTCGTATGCAGTCCTGATTGTTGCGTTCACCTGCACGGCGCCAAACACGCATACGACCATCGTTGGCACCAAGGCAGAAGCGACTCTCATCGTTGAAGACGACACGTCTCCATTCGTCCCTCCATTCACGCCTGTCGCGACACCACTGGAGGCGGGCTGCACGATGTTGGGGCGTGAGCGGAAGACGGCCTAACGGTGTGCGGGACCGTAGCCCAGCTTCATGGAGATGGTTGCGAATGGTCCTCGCCGATACCCCAGGAGCAACAGTGTCCCTAATTTGCTGGGAAGTGGCGGTGCGGTCCCCTACGGCACTGCGTAGGATCCTACGGTCTTGGCGTGCATCCGTGCGTCGCTGCGGTCCGGTCCCAGGTCGACGGGCACGTGCACCTTCCGCCGACCACTGGCGACAACATCGATGTACTGTGGAGACCTCACGCCCCACGTGTTGAGCAATTCGGCGGTACGTCCACCCAGCCTCCCGCATGCCCACTATACGCCCTCGCTCAAAGTCCGTCAACTGCACATACGGTTCACGTCCACGCTGTCGCGGCATGCTACCAGTGTTAAAGACTGCGATGGAGCTCCGTATGCCACGGCAAACTGGCTGACACTGACGGCGGCGGTGCACAAATGCTGCGCAGCTAGCGCCATTCGACGGCCAACACCGCGGTTCCTGGTGTGTCCGCTGTGCCGTGCGTGTGATCATTGCTTGTACAGCCCTCTCGCAGTGTCCGGAGCAAGTATGGTGGGTCTGACACACCGGTGTCAATGTGTTCTTTTTTCCACTTCCAGGAGTGTATGTTAAAACCAGAACTACTGCGTTGGTGTATCTGTAATTTTACAAGTACGACGAGACGGGGAAGGCGCTTCGTTAGTTGTTCCTGGCTACCTCGCCTACTCTAACGTTAATAACAAAAATAAATTATGGAATGTCACTCTGCTTCACTGCCGGCAACGGTAAAATACCATACATTAGTCCAGCTGAGCCGGCCGGAGTGGCCGAGCGGTTCTAGACGCTTCAGTCTGGAACCGCGAGACCACTACGGTCGCAGGTTCGAATCCTGCCTCGGGCATGGATGTGTGTGATGTCCTTAGGTTAGTTAGGTTTAAGTAGTTCTAAGTGCTAGGGGACTGATGACCGCAGATGTTAAGTCTTATAGTGAGAGCCATTTGAACCATTTTGTCCAGCTGAGTAATTTTACAACACTGTCTATTTCTATGTTGCTTGCTGGTACATCTTTCAAGTACAGTCTACATACAAATCGAATTTGCGCAAACTAGTATCAGCTGCTGGAATGGTACACTAAATAGTATGGGTGTTAAGTTTAAAAGGTGTAGGTATAAGGGTTGTAAGTAAATGTGGGATTAGTTGTTCACCAGTCCGCAGCTCGTGGTCGTGCGGTAGCGTTCTCGCTTCCCACGCCCGGGTTCCCGGGTTCGATTCCCGGCGGGGTCAGGGATTTTCTCTGCCTCGTGATGACTGCGTGTTGTGTGATGTTCTTAGGTTGGTTAGGTTTAAGTAGTTCTAAGTTCTAGGGGACTGATGACCATAGATGTTAAGTCCCATAGTGCTCAGAGCCATTTTTGAGTTGTTCACCTCCGCCTCAGAAGTCAACACGAAAACAGCCCAGACAGGAAAAACAAATAAAATTCTGGCTTGCAAACTAGCAGCGTAGAGCTTTCTCGCACGTGGGGCTAATGTAAGTTTCAATGTGGCACTATGATACATCCCTGGTCACAGAAATATCTCGGTATCTAGTAAGAAGAGCGTGTTCTGTGCAGATACGAAACTTACGCAACGAAGGAACGTAAACTTTCTGCTGCGCACATTAGTTAGGAGAAGTAACCGGACGTAATAACGAAGACAGTATTTAGTTATTTACAAGATTTGTATTCCTTAAATAATATCCTAAACTGCATGATACACGCTCAGAGAAACATGAACAACAGTTGTGTGGAACCGGATTTAGTGTAATTTAACGGCCGGGACATGAAAACAAATAAAAGCTTACGACATTTTCGAAACAAAAGTAATTATACAAATTGGATTGTGGACTGGCGTCAGAACAAATTAGTTTGATCATGCGGGTTATGATTATCTGTGGTTCTGACTTATTTTTCTGTTCAATTTTTTAATTGAGGGAACGGCGCAGTAGTCATCGCCTGTTAACTGATGTGGCAGTTATTCTTCTTTTACATGGAAGTGTCGACAAGGACTGTTAACTACATAGGCTACTGTTAAATAATGTTTTCAAACGATGTGGAAAGGAGAACCAAATATTTCCGTTTCAGGTAATGACAGGATCAGCTATACGAATGCGACTTAGCATTTGGTGCGATATGACGACAAATGTAATAATGGTTACTGAATCACAAAGTCGTAAAGAAGAAATTATTTCTCGTACATAATTAACATCTTTGACATATGACTCGTTACATATTATCTTTTTCCGACTTTATTTCGAATGCCAAGCTTATTTACAGCCTTCAGCGCAAGTTTGTGGTTGTTCTTACTCAATTAGGCGGCTGTATTATATTTCTCGTGTACACCTATAAACGTTGCAGATGACTGTCTAGTGTTTTTAAAACGTACATCAAATTCATGAGGTAATCCATAAAGTATAAAACTAATACATAATGGAATACTAACTTGAATCTATGCAGGGGTATAGGAGCACTACTTGGCCAGAGTTAGTGGGAAGTCAGCATTATACAGTCATTAAACCAAAAAGATTTTAAACGTATGTCTTACGTAATACTTGCCACTTCTGCGTAACAGCAAGCTTTGTATATCCGAACATCCTACATGCTTCCAGTCTTGTGGAAGAAGTCTCTTCAGAACACATCGTATTTCTCTGCGGACAATATATCAACGTCACACACACATTACACTTGAAACTCAAACAATATTCAAGAGACCATACACGTAGTGCTCGGAAACGAAGACGAATGGACCATGTTAAACACACTCACAGACAATATATCCAAAGCGCCCTAATGAGAGTATGTCCAAGCCAGACAACGAGCCTACATGCAAAGAGAGGAAGCGATCCACAGTGTGGTAAAAAGCGCTGATTCCGACGTGGAATCCGGTGATGATACTGGCCCTTGCACGACCGTAAATGAAAACAACTCTATATCCAAGCAGAAAAATGACATGTTGTTGTTGTGGTCTTCAGTCCTGAGACTGGTTTGATGCAGCTCTCCATGCTACTCTATCCTGTGCAAGCTTCTTCATCTCCCAGTACCTACTGCAACCTACATCCTTCTGAATCTGCTTAGTGTATTCATCTCTTGGTCTCCCCCTACGATTTTTACCCTCCACGATGCCCTCCAGTACTAAATTGGTGATCCCTTGATGCCTCAGAACATGTCCTACCAACCGATCCCTTCTTCTGGTCAAGTTGTGCCACAAACTTCTCTTCTCCCCAATCCTATTCAGTACCTCCTCATTAGTTATGTGATCTACCCATCTAATCTTCAGCATTCTTATGTAGCACCACATTTCGAAAGCTTCTATTCTCTTCTTGTCCAAACTATTTACCGTCCATACATGGCTACACTCCATACAAATACTTTCAGAAATGACTTCCTGACACTTAAATCTATACTCGATGTTAACAAATTTCTCTTCTTCAGAAACGCTTTCCTTGCCATTGCCAGTCTACATTTTATATCCTCTCTACTTCGACCATCATCGGATATTTTGCTACCCAAATAGCAAAACTTCCTAATCTAATACCCTCAACATCACCCGACTTAATTCGACTACATTCCATTATCCTCGTTTTGCTTTTGTTGATGTTCATCTTATATCCTCCCTTCAAGACACTGTCCATTCCGTTCAACTGCTCTTCCAAGTCCTTTGCTGTCTCTGACAGAATTACAATGTCATCGGCGAACCTCAAAGTTTTTATTTCTTCTCCATGGATTTTAATACCTACTCCGAATTTTTCTTTTGTTTCCTTTACTGCTTGCTCAATATACATATGGAATAACATCGGGGAGAGGCTACAACCCTGTCTTACTCCCTTCCCAACCGCTGCTTCCCTTTCATGTCCCTCGACTCTTATAACTGCCATCTGGTTTCTGTACAAATTCTAAATAGCCTTTCGCTCCCTGTATTTTACCCCTGCCACCTTTAGAATTTGAAAGAGAGTATTCCAGTCAACATTGTCAAAAGCTTTCTCTAAGTCTACAAATGCTAGAAACGTAGGTTTGCCTTTCCTTAATCTTTCTTCTAAGGTAAGTCGTAAGGTCAGTATTGCCTCACGTGTTCCAGTATTTCTACGGAGTCCAAACTGATCTTCCCCGAGGCCGGCTTCTTCTAGTTTTTCCATTCGTCTGTAAAGAATTCGTGTTAGTATTTTGCAGCTGTGGCTTATTAAACTGATTGTCCGGTAATTTTCACATCTGTCAACACCTGCTTTCTTTGGGATTGGAATTATTATATTCTTCTTGAAGTCTGAGGGTATTTCACCTCTTTCATACATCTTGCTCACCAGATGGTAGAGTTTTGTCCGGACTGGCTCTTCCAAGGCCGTCAGTAGTTCCAATGGAATGTTGTCTACTCCGGGGGCCTTGTTTCGACTCAGGTCTTTCAGTGCTCTGTCAAACTCTTCACGCAGAATCGTATCTCCCATTTCATCTTCATCTACATCCTCTTCCATTTCCATAATATTGTCCTCAAGTACATCGCCCTTGTATAGACCCTCTATATACTCCTTCCACCTTTCTGCTTTCCCTTCTTTGCTTAGAACTGGGTTTCCATCTGAGCTCTTGATGTTCACACAAGTTGTTTTCTTCTCTCCAAAGGTCTCTTTAATTTTCCTGTAGGCAGTATCTATCTTACCCCTAGCGAGGAAAGCCTCTACTTCCTTACATTTGTCCTCTAGCCATCCCTGCTTAGCCATTTTGCACTTCCTGTCGATCTCATTTTTGAGACGTTTGTATTCCTTTTTGCCTGCTTCATTTACTGCATTTTTATATTTTCTCCTTTCATCAATTAAATTCAATATTTCTTCTGTTACCCAAGGATTTCTACTAGCCCTCGTCTTTTTACCTATTTGATCCTCTGCTGCCTTCACTACTTCATCCCTCAAAGCTACCCATTCCTCTTCTACTGTATTTCTTTCCCCCATTCCTGTCAATTGTTCCCTTATGCTCTCCCTGAAACTCTGTACAACCTCTGGTTCTTTCAGTTTATCCAGGTCCCATCTCCTTAAATTCCCACCTTTTTGCAGTTTCTTCAGTTTTAATCTACAAATGACATACTGACTACATATTGTAAAGTCAGTTGTTAATGGTAAGGGTTTAGTTATTAGGAAGTCTAGAGTAGGTGTTAGATTTAGAAGAATGGTTCAAATGGCTCTGAGCACTATGGGACTTAACATCTATGGTCATCAGTCCCCTGGAACTTAGAACTACTTAAAACTAACTAACCTAAGGACATCACACACATCCATACCCGAGGCAGGATTCGAACCTGCGACCGTAGCGGTCACGCGGTTCCAGACTGAAGCGCCTAGAACCGCACGGCCACACTGGCTGGCGCATTTAAATGAAGAGCTGTGATTGGCAGCTAGCGGTTTGATGGAGAATTCCAAGACACTCACTGTCATACTTACCTTGTGAAGGAACGTTCTTCCACCGTCATCTTTCCTGCCTCCTGTTTTTCTTCTTTCTAAAAATACGGTTTTGCTTTATACATCGATTTTACAAAATTTTCTTAGTTTTACAAAAGTTTATTATCTTTTATTTTTCCTTCTGAAATGCAAGAATCTCCGTTATTTTAGAACAGTTTTTCCGAATTTGTAGTATATCTTAAAGCTATAATATGTCATAGCCTCTTCTCTGTCTTCCTAAAGTCCTGAAATCATAAATCGTTACTTTTAAGAGCTTCGTTTCTTATTACTTTTAAGTCTACAAGTATTTAAAGCTGCAATATTATTAACCCTTATTAAAAATAAGAAATAACAAATAATTTCGTATTGTGAAAGTACGACCTATCTTAGCAACAAGGTGGCAGGTCGTTTGTAAATGGGAGCAAATAAATACATAAATAAATAAATATCCAAAAACCATTGGAACTTTGAAGGACAGTAACAATATCCGTACGTGTTCATCTGGCAATATATCTGGTGAATAGTTACGTTATCTTTGCAGTTACTCCACGTGTGTACTGTAGGAACTGTGGAACTACTCAATGTCAAGAAGCGTGAGCCGACAGTTTACACGCAGAATGCTAACAGCTGAGGCAGATGGTACCCGGCAGAATACGCTTAGCATCGTGACCAAAGCATTTACTAGTCCCTAATCATTTATCACGAACGTTTCACTCTTCTTTTCGTGACTGAAGAAAAACGGTGAGAAATAACTCACAAACAACGTGCATACTTTGGGTACGACAAGGAAACATAAAAATTCAAAACGATTTAGCATAAGGACGGGCGTTGAGAATAGAAACCCTCACACATTCGAGCGTCAAGAAACTAGCCGTGACAGTCTCTCGCTGCCTATAATCGTCAACCCAATGTACGTACAGTATGTGCAAGCCGTTTCGCAAGTTTTACAATATGTTTAAGTATGGCTTTGTTATTACAGAAACTGTATTGTTCTCTATTCATGTAACGGCTAATCATCGGGAGAACGCATGTTGCCTCTGAAGACGGGTCACGCTCTCGAATATCTGGTCACAAACTGAAACGCGCCCAAGGTCATCGTCCCTTAAATTAAATCTCACATAATGTCCCTGTCTTTTCGCTGATACTTTCCTTGTAACACATAACGTCATGGTACTAAAATTCAATTGAGTTCAGTCCAGTTTTATCAGATGTTTATTAGAGATTGAAAGCTATAGAAATAGTTGCTCCTGATTTGAGTATATTCACTTATGTGTGAGACCGAAATTAACTTTGCCGGAAGAATATGTTTTAGTTTTTATGGGACGTACCACCATAGGATGGAGACTTATTTAGGCATTCAAAGAGAACTGTAAGAGGGAAGAATTTGATTTAATATTTTTGAGTTGTATGTAGTGTTCTATTCCACTCAGCGGCGATTTAACGAATGCTGTTGACGACAGATATATTAAAAGTTTATCACAGCAAGCATACCTGCTCTACGTATCCTAGTATCTATTCCGTCTTGCGCTGTACAGTGCTGAATCTGTATTCTAAGAACAGAAATTAACGTTATCAGTAAGTGAAGAATTGTGGTCCACGAGAAATAAATTGATTGAAATTATTTTCTATCTGAACTGTTGTGAGGCGTTTAAGAAACTTAGAGGAGATGAAATACGACAAGTAAAAATTACGACTGTATGACACCATAACACATACTAACGTAACAAATGTTGTCAAGTGCCTGAAAACGCTGATCATTTTGGGAAAGTACTTCCTCAGTTCCAAGACAGTGCGTGATACCCTCACACCTTTGTCGTTTAAGGAAGCTTTTTGTCGCCTATGCCAGTCAATGTCAGATGATTCTCCCCTTTCGATAATCTCCTGTAACATTACTAAAAGGAGATCATGTACGTCATTATTCTCAGTTCTGCTACTACTTAGGTTTCCCACAAAATTTTGGTGTCATGGAATCTTATACCGCTTTTAATTTGTATTGTTTCTTGGATATTATTATTTATTGTTGAATCCATTTTGGGACAAAAAATTAAAGATCACTGGCGTTAAGGTACGACTACTGTTTTGCATCTTTATTACTGCAAGTTTGTCTTCTAATTACTTTACAATATTCCTTGTACAACACAGAATGTATAACTGATTTCTTACCTTGTAGAACATATCCTATTTTGTGATAATGGTGCGGAAGAAAACGATCATTTTAGTTGGTGCAGCTGTAGTAATACTATGATTTTTCTTTTATTTCCAGGTATGTTCTGGTCTGCCTGCCTTGCCTCTCGTGTAACGTGAGTAGTTTTACAGATACTTTAATGTTTGTGGATAACTACTTCGAGAGTGTTTCGAGATTGCTGTTTCTCGTAAACATTTATTGTGAAAAAAGATGGCATTCACGACCTACCCATTCACAGCACTTTATCACGTAGAAATAGACTTTAACTGCTTAGGTTTAACTGCCTGTAGCTTTGGAGGACTTACGGTCAAATAAGGCAGAAGGGATAGATAACATTCCATCAGAATTTCTAAAATCATTGGGGGAAGTGGCAACAAAACGACTATTCACGTTGGTGTGTAGAATATATGAGTCTGGCGATATACCATCTGACTTTCGGAAAAGCATTATCCACACAATTCCGAAGACGGCAAGAGCTGACAAGTGCGAGAATTATCGCACAATCAGCTTAACAGCTCATGCATCGAAGCTGCTAACAAGAATAATATACAGAAGAATGGAAAAGAAAATTGAGAATGCGCTAGGTGACGATCAGTTTGGCTTTAGGAAAAGTAAAGGGACGAGAGAGGCCATTCTGACGTTACGGCTAATAATGGAAGCAAGGCTAAAGAAAAATCAAGACACTTTCATAGGATTTGTCGACCTGGAAAAAGCGTTCGACAATATAAAATGGTGTAAGCTGTTCGAGATTATGAAAAAAGTAGGGGTAAGCTATAGGGAGAGACGGGTCATATACAATATGTACAACAACCAAGAGGGAATAATAAGAGTGGACGATCAAGAACGAAGTGCTCGTATTAAGAAGGGTGTAAGACAAGGCTGTAGCCTTTCGCCCCTACTCTTCAATCTGTACATCGAGGAAGCAATGAAGGAAATAAAAGGAAGGTTCAGGAGTGGAATTAAAATACAAGGTGAAAGGATATCAATGATACGATTCGCTGATGACATTGCTATCCTGAGTGAAAGTGAAGAAGAATTAAATGATCTGCTGAACGGAATGAACAGTCTAATGAGTACACAGTATGGTTTGAGAGTAAATCGGAGAAAGACGAAGGTAATGAGAAGTAGTAGAAATGAGAACAGCGAGAAACTTAACATCAGGATTGATGGTCACGAAGTCAATGAAGTTAAGGAATTCTGCTACCTAGGCAGTAAAATAACTAATGACGGACGGAGCAAGGAGGACATCAAAAGCAGACTCGCTACGGCAAAAAAGGCATTTCTGGCCAAGAGAAGTCTACTAATATCAAATACCGACCTTAATTTGAGGAAGAAATTTCTGAGGATGTACGTCTGGAGTACAGCATTGTATGGTAGTGAAACATGGACTGTGGGAAAACCGGAACAGAAGAGAATCGAAGCATTTGAGATGTGGTGCTATAGACGAATGTTGAAAATTAGGTGGACTGATAAGGTAAGGAATGAGGAGGTTCTACGCAGAATCGGAGAGGAAAGGAATATGTGGAAAACACTGATAAGGAGAAGGGACAGGATGATAGGACATCTGCTACGACATGAGGGAATGACTTCCATGGTACTAGAGGGAGCTGTAGAGGGCAAAAACTGTAGAGGAAGACAGAGATTGGAATACGTCAAGCAAATAATTGAGGACTTAGGTTGCAAGTGCTACTCTGAGATGAAGAGATTAGCACAGGAAAGGAATTTGTGGCGGGCTGCATCAAACCAGTCAGTAGACTGATGACAAAAAAAAAAAAAAAAAAAAAGCTCTCTTTCTATGGAAATACACATTAGCGAAGTATATTGCTACCTAATATGCGTAAGACCTGAGTTTGTTACCGACACTTCTGTTCCTTATTCGGACATTGCCTTAGACGGAAGGAGACAAGATGCATAATTGATGATAATTGAACTCTTCATTATATATCAGCCTTTTGGGTGTACGCATATGGGGCAACCGTAAAGGAAACGATTGTAGTTACGGAGTGTGGCCGCTCAAGTTGTCAACACTGTGCCTAATGTAGAATTTTCCTGCGGATATTTCACGCATTTCTCTTCACAATAGGCAGTACTGAGTAGGGCAAAGTGGAGAAATTTAAGTTGAACGCGATTATAAATATGACGCGAGGAAGTGAAAGGAAAGGAGAGGGAAAAACTAGTTGCCGCACAGTCGAGTCAACCAGAAATGCCTTAACGAGGCCGTTCAATTTAATACCACTGTCCGGCGGTGAAGCGATTACTATCAACGTTTCCTACGGGCTTAGACTTAAAGCAGCAACGAGGGCGCTGTAATGCATCTGGTGGTCAGCGTGCTATCGCAGAACGTAAGACTCCAGCTCTCGACACCAAATTCCGGTTATAAAAGTCCCACATACGATCTGACGCTGTTGGAATAAACAGCTGAATAAACTGCCTCTCTGCCTGAGATCGTTACCGCATTCGGGTGTGGTGCAGGTTGACTAGCAGATGAACAGTCAGAAGCCCGTTCGTAAAAAAAAAAAAAGTTTCATTAGGAATGTGGAATGTACTCAACGACTGTGATATGTCTTTCAAAATGATGGAACACAACAGTCAGTCGTCCTTTCCTTTCAGGCTTTCTTAACGCAAAAATTGATTTCGCCGAGTGCCTAAGCCATTATCAATGCACTATTTCATAGTTTCAGTACCTGTCCTAGTACGTCACACCCTTCTTGTTCGGGCTTCTGTCACAGTTCACTCAAAACTAGTAAGTAGTCTCCTGACCACTAACTTAAGTCATAAATTAATCTGCAATGTCTCACGGTGTGAGAATATGCGACGCCATTAATAGTAATCCGTTTGTCGGATGTGGACCTTAAGTTCGGATTCCCATGTTACCGAAACAGCGTCAACGAAAAATGTGTGCATTGATCGAGGACCACACAAATAAAATAATCGCTATGGGGTGGTGACGAGTGCGAGAGCAGGATAAATTATAGCAGTTTTACATTTTAAGAAGTCCAGAAAGCCTCATTTTACTGCCACGTAACCTAAACGTTTGGATCCATGGATTTGAAAGCAAAAGTGAGCTATGCGGATTCTCACTAGCTCTCATTGCATATGTAAATAATGAAAACACACTACTATTATTTCTGAAAATATGCTGAATTATTACATAGTAACAGGGTCAGTGTGTCTACACAAGCGCACCATTCAAAGCTGCACTGATTCGTTGCCAGAGAACGTTGACCCCCTGCTAGTTTTATCTTAGAGACTACATTCTCAACAAATTTGTAAGAAAAAGATTGGCATGCGTTGGTATGAACTTTCTCAGTCGTTCTAATGCTGGAGGCAGCTGCACCGTCTTGCTGGAAATTTACGTTCGGAACATCCTGAACCTGAGTAATTACGAATTTCTCTGTTACATCTAGTCTGTAATCTGTCACACGTGGTTCGCTCCGTGAAACAGAAACGCAATCCACTTTTTTATAAAGTCATTACATCATTCCATATCTTTAAGGCTTTTAATACCACTTTTTGTCCTCATTACGATTTCAGACAACTACACAGCCTGCTCAGAAACACAAGAAGTTGAATCATCATTCAAAAAGATACATTCGGAAGGTTGTTTACCTCACTCAGTCTTCTGAGTACATCTGAAAGACAGCTTGTCATTGGGCTGCCATTTTTTGAAGCAGGAGCATCTCTTACGTCTAAAGCGTGGCATGTCATTCCGCTGTACATTTCGCAACAATTGCGGCTCTTAGAGAATAGGAGCAAACGTTGCTGAAGAACTTTGTGCAGTCTTTCTTGTTGGTAGAGGACCCGACGACGACGACACAGAAACGCTTCTTGAGAACTTTTGAAAACACCTCTTGCACCTCCTGGGTATTATCGTCTGCTATTTGGAGCTCTGCCATCGATTTCGCCCGTAAAAATTCTTCCAGCTTGTCTGAACGAACGTGTCTAGTTATTGGCAGAAACTTCTTCATTTTAGAAGTCGGGATTGGACTTGCCACACAGATTGTATCTCGGCCAACAGTTGAGCTCACATCTTTATCGTGCAAAGAAGCCAACTAAATTCATGCCCCTAGGCATTAAAATTCCAAATTAACAAACACAACTAAGGCGCAGGCGTGCTTGATAGTCACCAGTCAAGTTACCTGCAAGTAACACGATAATTATGATGTTGTGGTAATCATAATCACATAGGGCCACTAGACATTCCGGTGTTATCCATTCCATTAGGTACCCTGTGAAGCCATGGAAATTACATATACTGGCTCTTAATTTATTCAGTGATTGTGATCGGGCTCTTGATGTATTTCTACGGTCAACTTCTGACGAACCACTCACTTAATACCGTACCATTTCTGTCACAAAGTATGGTCTCCTCTGGATTAGGAGGCCGGCTACCATTTGCCACCAACAGACACAAGTACGTGCGTGAAATACAATTGTGAAACCACTGTACGTGTGATTTGCTGCCAAGGACTTAACTGGTAACGAGTCCCATTCGGAGTGGGCGCTTAACAATGCATACCGTGTTCTGCCGTGTGTCACTTTCTCTCGCCAAAAAGGCGGAGTGAAGGACGTGGATTTGCTAATGTTTCACAGAGTCTAAGCATATAAACACCGACAGGACACCACTATCCGAACACTGGGTAGAATGAAGGAAGGGGTAGTGCACAATCATATAAGAAACGAAATTCGGGGTGTTAGTTTTTAGACGAAACACGTAAACAGTTACGCATAATCGTAGACAGCAATTCATTGCCGTAATGACAAAACAACGATTGAACTTGGAATAAATGGGTTTAGGTGACGCGAGAGTGTTGTATGTAAGGACAAAATAAAATAGGGGTAAAATATAAAACAGGCATAGTTGTAATAGTGGTTCATTTTATTTTGTCACCTATCTTTCTGATGCAGTTGTAAGGTACATTGTATTTCTAATACTATCTTACCGATCTCCTTATAATTGCCTCAGTTCACCCTTATTAGACCATTGAATGTTCGCCTGTCCGTTTTCTCCCTGTTTCTTTCACTTGCTCAATTCATATCCAGAAAAAGAACATCGCGTAACAACTGTGTGAGTTCAATAGATAGAAACATATAGATTACTGCTACACAAATGTGAAGAAGAGTGGTAAATTACTTGAGAGTGAACTATTGTTGACTTGCCTACTTCTTAATTACCTACATCCGGTGATGGTAACGGCGTTTGTTGTTATTCTCTTATTGTTGTACCTTCAGCATTTTTGTTATAAGATTGAATTTCGTCAAGTATAACGGTGGGCTATATCGACCTTATCTTCCAGAATTGGCGTTAATCATACTCTTTTTGTTTATTGTGTACGTTGTCGTGCATTGTTATTTTGTCGCTTATTGCTAAATTTCGATAGAGAAGAGGTTAGGCTGTTCCCATCGAAGTTTACATACATCGGGTTTTTGTTTCTCTACTTGTTACTTTAGGAGGACAATATTTTCGGCTTTGCGTGCCTTTTTCAATTGACTTGATTAAAATTTCAGCCGTATGGTCATTTTTTCAAGTACAGTGTTCGTGCCTGTGCATCTGAAAAAATAAAAAGTGATTTGCAGAAATAATAATTTCATGCTATACTCTTATACATCATAAAATACGCATTTATGTGTGTCAGAATACTTTTTTCAAATGCGTGGTCACGAAATCTTACATGTGACAGTTGGAATAGTAATGATTAAAAACAGTAAAAGTTGGAAATGTTCCTCTCCAAACAGTTTTAAAAGACTATGGACCCCGTGGAAAATAGATAAGTTTTTTTTTCTTGTTTCTAGATGAGATGAAAGAGTATACCTTAGTATGAAAGGGTATCTCTCAGTCGCTTGTTGGATGTCGCGATTTCGCTCTAATAGAAGAATGACAACGTGGTGTTAAGGCGGTGATATGTCCTTATATCCATTACATTCAGTGTGCGTCCACAGGATCCCATGTTGTGCGCTGTTGTCTTCTACGACTCTGTTTCAAGATCCGCTACAGGAAACAAGTTTTAGATATTTCTGCCACACTCGTTAGATTGCGTATACCAGTTTCCTTAGGCAATTAAAGTGCGTCGCAATCGTAAACCGCAAATTGCATTCTCCTATGGTAAACTGTTGCTGTTGTGGTGTTCATTCCGAAGTCTGGTTTGATGCAGCTCTCCATGATACTCTATCCTCTGTAAGCACCTTCATCTCCGAATAACCACTGCAGCCTACATCCTTTTGAATCTACTTACTGTATTCATCTCTTTGTGTTACTGTATTCATCTCTTAGTCTCTCCTTCGATGCTAAAATGGTGATCCCTTGATGTCTCATAATGTGTTCTATCAATCGAGTCCTTCCTTTAGTCTTCATTTTCTCTCCAGTTCTGTTCAGTAGCTCCTCATTAATTACATGACCTACCCATCAGTTCCTCAGTATTCTTCTGGCGCATCAAATTTCAAAAGCTTCTGTTTTCTTCTTGTCTGAATTGTTTACCGTCCGTGTTTCACCTCCACGCAAGGCTACACTCCAAACACCTTCAGAAAAGACTTTCTTACTCTTAAATCTATTTTCGATGTTAACAAATTTCTCTTCTTCAGAAACGCTTTTCTTGCCATTATCCTCTGTACTTCGGCCATCGTCAGTTATTTTACTGCCCAAATAGCGAAACAAATTTTAATGTCTCGTTTCCTAATCTAATTCCCTCAGCATCACCTGATTTATTTCGACTACATTCCATTATCCATGTCTTGCTTTTTTTGGTGATCATCTTATGCTCTCCTTTCAAGACAATGTCCATTCCATTTAACTGTTCTTCTAAATCCTTTGCTGTCTCTGACAGAATTACAATGTCTTGGGCAAACCTCAAAGTTTTTAAATCTCCTCCCTAAACTTTATTCCCTTCTCCAAAGTTTTCTTTGGTTTCCTTTATAGCTTCCTCACAGTATTTACTGACTACTCACTACCATCTCAACCACCGCTTCCCTTACGTGTCTCTCGACTCTTATAATTGCTGTGAGTCTCTGTACATGTCATAAATAGCTTTTAGTTCCCTATTGTAACCCTGCTACCTTTAGAATTTGAAGGAGTATATTCCAGTCATCATTTTGAACAGCTTTCCCCAAGTCTATAAATGCTGTAAAGATAGGTTTGCCTTTATCAACGGTTCTTCTAAGAGAAGTTATAGAGTCGGTGTTACCTCGCTCGTCCCTACGTTTCTTCGGAATCCGAAGTAGTCTTCCCTGGATCGGCTTCCACCAATCTCTCCATTCTTCTGCAATTTATGTAAGTATTTCGCAACCATGGTTTATTAACCCTATCGTGGTCAATGGGTCACGTATGTCCCACTAAAGGAATATGCAGTTTTGAGCGTCGGGACGTCTGTATCACTTATCCATCTAGTGCTAACATGTAACGAGATGCCTTCGGAACATGGAAAACAATTCTATAGACCACGGGGTCGATATACAAAAGGCTGTGAGGTATTAAAAAGGGCGGCGTGTGTTTCTGTGTGACAGAGTGCGTTTATTTCACGAACGTCATATCGAATGAACAGCTTATCCATTCTAAGAATGGTTGAAGTAACTTATTGCGTTTTCTTATTCATCACAAACATTGCCTTGAAACATTGCCTCACGCCTCAGTAATTCTACTGGTTTGCACATTATTTGTATGTAACGGGTCTTACATTTCCTAGACAACTTTATGGAATGTGCAAGACTTTGGTGTGTGATATGTCGAAACCAACTTAAAAAATTATGTTGAAAACATGTGTATGATATTTCCTGTTTTTCATTACCAGGAGAATAAATGTGTTTTGGTATTTTTATCGTTTTTTCCATAATTAGCATCTTGATAAAATCGTACTAAAATTAAAAATTTAACTCTGAAATCCCTACGTTCACGTGAAAATACGGATCTAGCTAGGTTCGTTGGATGCCTGTGTTAGGGATCGCTGAAACAACCGGTATTTGGTTATGTAGGTATTTTTCCACGCCAGATTAACCTGACTCTTCAAACAGCTGAAAATAACGGATTTCTGAAATAACCGAGTTCCGGTTTTTTATTCTTATTATTTCCGGTATTAAACATAGAAATCGAACAAAGACTGGAAAATTATGACTCTCAGCTTCAAGATACATAGAACCAAAACATTAAGTTAAATAGGCAAATAAAAGAAACTTATTCCTTCCACGGTTCTTTGCTTTTCTCGAAAAGTGATAAGTGGTGGAATAGTACAAAAGCTCACCAATATTCTCCTATTCATGCTAACTCTTTGAAACTCTGCTCATCAGGGATCATACCACTGTTTGGGCATCACGAATAGTCAGTGCTAAAGAGTGAAGGCTCAGGTTGTAGAACTTTGTTTTTCGTGTTAATTGGTCCACTTTCAAGCGCAATAAGCAGAGAAAGGCATATTATGTTGACACCGGCGGCTGATCAGCTACCTCCTATTTTAATTTCACACTGTGAATGAATTCTTGCTAAATTTTTAATTATTACTGTTACTATAATTTCCGTCCTCTTTTGTTAATTGGTAGAAATGGCAGACAAACTGGCTCAGCAATGCTATACCAGTCCTTATGCCATGTGTTTGGTGCTCGTTTCAGTCACATTGTTGCTAAAATAGCACTGATGGCTTTTCCCGTTTGTCGTAATAACGCAATATTTCAAACCAGTGAAAATTGGACAAATAAAAGCTACTCCTTTTCTAAAACAGGATTGCTTAAAAACGAAAATTTTTAGCACTACTGCTATGGCTAATTGATATTTGATTTTTCTTACTCGGTGATTAGTAAAAAACAAAAACAAACATACGTTAGAAATACCTGTTATAACCGAGATGCAACAAATACCGAAAATACTGATTATTGATTATTCAGAACTAAAATACTGATATCGGTTTTAAACGGTCGGTTTTTCCTGTCCCTAACATGTGTCCCACATCACCGAACATCAGAAGCGTTCGGCTTAAAATGTTTTGGGTAGTGGAAGTGTATAATTTATCACAAAGACAGTTTATGGCCGTTTACTTTAAAAAAATGCTAAATTAATTTTAACTATTGAAGGGTTAAACTGGAAGTTGGATAATATTCACACTTCTCGGCACCTGCTTTCTTCGGAACTGGATTCTTATAATGAACTGCAAGGGCAGCCATTGTCTTGGAGATTTATCTGCTGTACTGGGCAAGGAGCTGCTCTTCGCAGCCAAATGCTTTCGCACGTCCAGTCGGAGCACGCACGCCGGGTGGCGCAGCGGCGGCGGAACCTGTACCGGGGCAAGTGTGGGCGTAACAATGGGCGGCGGTCGGTAAGGCACGAGGCCAGACCCGGCTGGCCGGCTGGCTGGTTGCCTGGGTGACCCAGATGCGGCGGGCAACGGTACACGGCGAGCGCCGCGTCCGGGACGCAGCCGAGGCGGTGCCCGCGTCAACCCAGCCGCTCACGTCCGCGCCTCGACTGACGCACCGCTAGCTCGACACGGCAGCTTCTCAAACAGACCGCCCGGCGTCGACGGAAGAGGCTGCTCAAGGACGTGTTTTGCAGTCGCGCGCTGATAACTGTTTTGTTCAGAAACAACATGGGTCTATAAGCTCGAGTCCCGGTCCGTGGAACAGTCTTCACGAGAAACAGCATTCTACATTTATGCGCCGCAAGCCACCTCAAGGAGGCGGAGGGTACTTTGTGTACCACTGTAATTTCCTCCTTTTCCTGTTCCAGTTCAAAATGGTTCATATGGCTCTGAGCACTATGCGAGTTAACATCTGAGTTCATCAGTCCCCTAGAACTTAGAAGTACTTAAACCTAACTAACCTAAGGATATCACACACATCCATGCCCGAGGCAGGATTCGAACCTGTTCCAGTCCCGAATGGTTCAGGATAAGAAGGGTTGCAGGTAAGCCTCCTTGTGGCCTCGAATCTAACTTTTCACGAGAGCAGTATGTTGTTTGACTCATTCTAGGAACGTTCGCTCTTCGAACTTTAACAGTGAACTATACCGTGATGCAGAATGCCTCTTTTGCAGCGTCTGCCACTGCAGTTGCCTGAGCATCTTACTAAATGTGTCTGCATCGAAACCCACTGCTCTTCTTTGGATGTCCTCTAATTTTCAATCCTATCTGGTACGAATCCCAAACTGGAGAGCAATATTCAAGTATTGTAGGAACAAGTGTTTGTAAGGTAGCCCCTTTTTGTACAGACTACGTTTCCTCACCATTCTTCCAATGAATGTCAGTGTGGCATCAGCCAGACCAACGGTTAGTTCCAAGCGGTCGTTCAACTTTAAATTTTTCATTTTATGGATGTCACTACTTCTAGTAATTTGAATTATATTAATACCTTCAGTTGCTGACGGGCGTTGACCTATCAACGGAAAACAGGTGAAAATTTGTGCCCCGACCGGGACTCAAACCCGGGATCTCCTGCTTACATGGCAGACGGTCTGTCCGTCTGAGCCACCGAGGGTGCAGAGGATAGTGCGACTGCAGGGATTATCTCGCGCACGCCTCCCGCGAGACCCACATTCTCACCTTGTATGTCCACACACTACATTCGTAGTGGAAGACATTCTTACCAAGTCCCGTAAGAGTTCGGGGAAGTGTGCATCCGAAGAAGGTCATGGCCGGTGTTGCCAGAACTATACACATTATATGCATATGGTGTCTGTTCTTTCGGATATACAATAATGGGTCTTTTTATTTGCACTATACGTTTTATTCCTTTACGCTGAGTGTCAGTTGCCAGTCGCTGAATCACGCATCTCTCCTCTGCTGTTCTTCCTGCATTTCGCTACAGTTTTCTAACTCCGCGACTTCTCTGTATGCAGCAGCATCATCCGTGAAAAGCCTCATGAACGTAACGACTTCATCTACTAGGTCATTTATATACACTGCTGGCCACCGTAAATGCAACACCAACAAAGACAAGAGGTAGCACAACAAAATTTATTTTGTAGATAACATGTTGACCAAGTATCAAATGATTACGTTTACAGACGTCTGTGACATGTGGTTCCTGCCAGAATCAGTAGCCAGAGTAGCCGCCATTGTTGGAGATCACCGCTGCCACACGTTTCGGCATTGAGTCAAAGAGACGTTGGATGTGTTCCTGGGGTACAGCAGACCAAGCAGCTTCCACACGTTGCCAAAGATCATCTGGTGTGGCAGCTGGGGATGTAATCTGGGTCACTCGTTGAGCAAACATGGACCACATGTTTTCTATCGGCGAAAGATCCGGAGAGCGAGCCGGCCAGGGAAGCAATTCAATCTGGTTATTGACGAAGAACCTTTGGACAATGCGTGCCACGTGTGGTCGCGCATTATCCTGTTGAAATATGGCTGTGGCCGAGCCCTGAAGGTAAGGAAGGACAACTGGCTCCAGCACCTCGGATATGTAGCGCCGGCTATTTAAAGTACCGGCAATGCGTACTAGAGGCGTGCGAGAGTAATATCCAATACCGCCCCATACCATAATACCCGGTGCAAGACCAGTGTGGCGGTGCATAATGCAGCTGTCCAGCATCCTCTCTCCACGGTGTCTCCACACTCGAATCCGACCGTCGTGGTGCTGCAGACAGAAGCGTGCCTCGTCAGTAAAGACAACGTCATTCCATTCTGCCGTCCACATCCGTCTGTCATCACACCATTGGCGACGGAGACGTCTGTGGTTCTGCGTCAATGGTAGACGAAGCAATGGACGTCTTGCGGACAGACCACTCTGCTGTAAACGGCGTCGAATTGTACGCGCAGACACTGGATGATGCGTTAGAGACGCAATGTGCTGTGCTATGGTTCGGGATGTCACTGAGCGATCCGTCACTGCCATGCGCACAATTTGCCTATCAGCACGTGCAGTGGTGCACCGAGGTGAATGCGATCGACCACGTCGGTCCGTCGTACCCTCCTGCATCCAATGGTCACATATCCGCATTACAGTTGTTTGGTTTCGTCCAACACGACTAGCGATTTCTCTGTATGATAACCCACAATCTCGGTAAGCCACTATCCTTCCTCTGTCGAACTCGGATACTTGATCAAAAGATGTTCGCTGTTGTCTACGAGGCATAACTGATCGTCTTGTGAAACAACCACAAGGTAAACACACGTGCCGAACGTAAACTCGTCGAAATCGCCAAGCGTTAAATGGCGCTATGAGGTGGCGCCACAGGCGCGCGTGATGTGCGTCTGCGCTGAAATTCTAATCAGTTGCATATCTCATCGCTGCAAACCCATGGTGTAAATTCCACTTGATTCGGATGCTTCCTTCAGGGTGTTGCATTTACGGTGGCCAGCAGTGTATGTTGTGGAAAGTAATGGTCGTATAACACTCCCTTAGGGTCTGCCAGAAGTTTCTGTTACCTTTGAAGACTTGAGAAGACATTCTGTTTTCTGTTCGCTAGAAAGTATTCAATCCAATCACACAACTGGTCAGATACTCGTACGCTCGTATTTTGTTCCTTAGGAATCAGTGCGAAACTGTGTCGATCTTTTACTGGGTCACTTTGACGAACAAAGCGAACTGGCTTTCGCGGCACCGTTGTTTCCACAATTCATGTTATTTCCTACAGAGGATCACGGGAAAGACGACAGCATAAAACATGTTCCAAAAATCTGCAACATCCCAACGCCAGAGATACAAATATATAATTTTCAGCTTTTGGATTTGCAGCTCTTGTATTTCCGTGTCTGCAGTTTAAATTATCGGTTATAGGATCTCAAAAACAATAGGGGCAAGCTACAGAGAGAGACGGATAACATACAATATGTACAAGACCCAAGTAATAGGGCCGGCCGGTGTGGCCGAGCGGTTCTAGGCGCTTCGGTCTGGAACCGCGCGACCGCTACGGTCGCAGGTTCGAATCCTGCCTCGGGCATGGATGTGTGTGATGTCCTTAGGTTAGTTAGGTTTAAGTAGTTCTAAATTCTAGGGGACTGATGACCTCAGATGCTAGATCGCATAGTGCTCAGAGCCATTTGAACCAAGTAATAGGTTGTAAACAATGTCAGTGCATCTCTCAGGTGGGCTGCGACGTCTTCAAAAGATTTCGCTTGGCTCCTTAATACCACATCGCCAGAATCGGTTGGTCATTGGTACAGATGTTACACAAGATTGGTGAAAGACAGTTCCCTATGGTAAGCCATTCCTTAGACCTACCGACCCTCTCAAACGTTATAAGGATCAGTACAAGAAAAACCTGAAAACCTTGAACATCGATCCGAGTAACTGGTCCACAATAGTAGAAGATCGAAGTCGCTAGCGCTCAGTTACCTCAAATGCTCTTCAAAACTTTGAGCTGGAACGTCGAAGAATGGAGAATGACGAACGCCGGAGACGTAAACTCCTCCAGGTTCAGCCACGTCCTCCACCTTCCATCAGCTGTAACGTCTGTGGCCGCCTGTTCCACGCTAGGATTGGATTGCTAAGCCATCGACGACACTTCCACTCCTGAACCGTAACAAAGGAAATCTCAGGAGAGAAATGAAAAATCGGATACGAGCATCAGCCGACGACGACGAGGCCTATTCACCGACTACGCTGATCCTGGAATTCCACATAAAAGTCTCCTGTTTTGGAGTAAACTTTATTAAATTTTTTCCTCAGGTGCCTATGCAGGAGCACCACGTGCTCCTGGAATCACGTTCACCTCCGAGCAGCTATAGAAGCCCAGGGGCGTGCGTTTTAAGTGTATATCACAGTTTAGGGTGTAAAATGCATCTCGGTGACTGTAATTGAAGTGACAGGTCACGTGACAACCTCGCCAGCGGAGATGTGCGGCCGGCATAGTGGTCGGCGCGGCGGTAACGCATTCGTAGCTCTAATCTGGGCTGACAGGGGTTGTAAACAATGGTTTGGGGTGGCGCGGTATCGCCTCGCGTCTGGCCAGTGTGACAGCGTCCGCTCGCCACGCACCGAGCACAGAGCAGCGGCCCGGAAGCTGATAGGCCGCGCCTGTGTCCGCGTCCGTGAGATAGGCGCGCGTGCTTTTGTGACAAAGCTGCGTCTGGGCGCCCCCCAGGAAGGCGCGACTGCGAGATTACGGCGTGCGGACAGAGCCGAAATTCCGGTGACATCTGTTCCTAATTAGAGCGCTATCAAGTGCTGTCAAGTGCCACAGGCGGTCGTTCTCCACTACGTACTTGGGTCTATCGTAAACATTTCCATTTCTGTAGAAGAACAGAAGGCATGGATGTTTTAAGCCGGTTTGTCGTCTGTCTTAGCAGTGTAGACTAATGACTAAATAATGGTGAGGGAGTGTCAAGGCGATAGATAGTTGGCAAAGTAGAGTCAGGACAGGTTTTGTTACTAAAGTCTACGTAGAAAATATACGGAATACAAATTAACGCTCGTCCCGGCGGAGGTTAGAATCCTCTCTCGGGCATGGGTGTATGTGTAGAGAAAGCTTTTGACAATGTTGACTGGAATACTCTCCTTCAAATTCTGAAGGTGGCAGGGGTAAAATACAGGGAGCGAAAGGCTATTTACAAAATGTACAGAAACCAGATGGCAGTTATAAGAGTCGAGGGACATGAAAGGGAAGCAGCGGTTGGGAAGGGAGTAAGACAGGGTTGTAGCCTCTCCCCGATGTTATTCAATCTGTATATTGAGCAAGCAGTGAAGGAAACAAAAGAAAAATTCGGAGTAGGTATTAAAATTCATGGAGAAGAAGTAAAAACTTTGAGGCTCGCCGATGACATTGTAATTCTGTCAGAGACACCAAAGGACTTGGAAGAGCAGTTGAACGGAATGGACAGTGTCTTGAAAGGAGGATATACGATGAACATCTACAGAAGCAAAACGAGGATAATGGAATGTAGTCGAATTAAGTCGGGTGATGCTGAGGGAATTAGATTAGGAAATGAGACACTTAAAGTAGTAAAGCAGTTCTGCTATTTGGGGAGCAAAATAACTGATGATGGTCGAAGTAGAGAGGATATAAAATGTAGATTGGCAATGGCAAGGAAAGCGTTTCTGAAGAAGAGAAATTTGTTAACATCGAGTATAGATTTAAGTGTCAGGAAGTCATTTCTGAAAGTATTTGTATGGAGTGTAGCCATGTATGGAAGTGAAACATGGATGATAAATAGTTTGGACAAGAAGAGAATAGAAGCTTTCGAAATGTGGTGCTACATAAGTATGCTGAAGATTAGATGGGTAGATCACATAACTAATGAGGAGGTATTGAATAGAATTGGGGAGAAGAGAAGTTTGTGGCACAACTTGACAAGAAGAAGGGATCGGTTGGTAGGACATGTTCTGACGCATCAAGGGATCACCAATTTAGAATTGGAGGGCAGCGTGGAGGGTAAAAATCGTAGAGGGAGACCAAGAGATGAATACACTAAGCAGATTCAAAACGATGTACGTTGCAGTAGGTACTCAGAGATGAATAAGCTTACACAGGATAGAGTAGTATAGAGAGCTGCATCAAACCAGTCTCAGGACTGAAGACCACAACAACTACAACAACAAAGCAGACACACTAATAGTCATTTCAATTGCAACTCCGGGAGGTATAGCAAACAGTTTACTCACAAGGCGACCTCATGGCAGTCGGGTTTTTTAATTTCTGTATATTTTTGGTTCGAGAAGTTCTTAGCTCAAATATCAATAAGCACATTTTTTCGGGGTATCCACAGCTGTTATTGATTGTCAGTGATAAAATCCGCTATAGTTGTAAAAATTATTTATTTCTAAAAAAGGAAAGCACTACCGGTTTCGGGAGATGTCCCTCATCTGCAGGTCCTAATAAAATTGTGACTCCACAAATGATGCATAACTGTGGTTAAAATAACTTAAAGTATGTTAAAATAGTGGGTTCCTGGTACGTGACATGAAAGAGAATATTGTCTTGAGTCCTAGGTCTTCCAGGAAGCCTCTCACTGAGGAGAACAACGGTCCAGGCTTAGGGGCGCTCCACAAATTTCAATTCCGGTTTGCGCTTCATACTGCTCTGATGGGTGTCTACGAAGCAGAGTTCTAAGGACCGCCTGTCTTCTTCATGCGGGTTCCTGTGTAGCGTGCTGCTAATCGTGGGCTGTTGCCGCCCTCTGCGAGAGGCTTCCTGGCAGACCTGGAATTGAAGAGGATGTTCTCTTGCATGTCGCGTGCCAGAAACGCACTGTTTTGACATATTTTAGCCTCTCTATTGTATTGTATGTGAACCGGGGACCCAGAAACGACGGAGAGGCTCCGTGCCTGCCGCAGCCGCAGTGGTCCACAACCCCACGACGACTACCGCAGTCCACTTCACCCCTCCGCCGCCCCACGCCGAACCCAGGGTTATTGTGCGGTTCGGCCCCCGGTGGACCCCCCCCCCCCCCCCAGGGAACGTCTCACACCAGACGGGTGTAACCCCTTTGTTTGCATGGTAGAGTAATGGTGTTGTACGCGTACGTGGAGAACTTGTTTGCGCAGCAATCGCCAACATAGTGTAACTGAGGCGGAATAAGGGGAACCAGCCCGCATTCGCCGAGGCAGATGGAAAACCGCCTAAAAGCCATCCACAGACTGGCCGGTTCACCGGAACTCGACACAAATCCGCCGGGCGGATTCGTGCCGGGGACCAGGCGCTCCTTCCCGCCCGGAATATTTTAGCCTTAGTTATGCATCCTTTGTGGATTCACATTTTAATATGCACCTGAAGGTGGGACATACGTCTTGAAACCCGGTGTTGCTTTCATTTTCAGAAGTAAATAATTTTTGCAACTGTAGCGGATTCTGCGATAGTCGGTGGTTTTCGAAAAAATCGACTTTGAAGTCTTGTGACCGTCTTCAACAATCTGAAGTGTGGTAAATTTTTCGCGACAGGCGCTGCGGCGTTTGGCAGAACGATCGCCGGCCACGTATAGGCCTTATATTCGATTGCCGGGCGCCACAAATTTTTTGACACAGGTACATGTTCGGCTAACATTCCCGTGATGTTTAAAATAAATGAAGATGGAAAAAAATCAGTAATGGTTGAGACTGTTAAACGCTGCATAGTTTAATTTTGGTCATTGTTTTTTTAGTTCATTTCAAATATCTATCTCATTTAAATATAAAATCGAGTTTGTAAATGTATTTTTTATGAAAAATGCATTTCATTTACTTTCTGATTATACATCCCACAGAAAAATCCAAATTTAATTGCAAATATGAATTGTTAAATACCAACTTTTTATAAAATATTGTTTGAATTAAAAAATATTACAAATTATTTTTTCATCCTCATGTATTTTACTCTCCTCTGAAAAGTTCATGGAATATGCATCATTGGGTAAAATTATGCCTTGGATGAGAATAGAACATCTGCTACCCAGTTGGTACATGATCATTCTACCACAGAGCCATAGAGAGCATCAGATAGGCAATCTTGCTTTAGGGAATGAAGGAAGCTCGGAAAACTTCAAACACGATTTTCTATAGAATTTTTGGGAGTTGCCTCGAACTGCTTTAGATATTTGAGTTCTGTACTTCTCGTACCATTTTGTATAAAGGATATGGAATTTAGTACGCAGTGCTGACACATCTGAAACCAACAATGTTTCTAACCCTGTTGGAACTCAGCTTGACTGACAAAATACTGGTACATCATTCCTCGCTGGTTCAACTTTATGCAAGAGTTCATCAGTCACAGAGACCAGCGTTTGGTAGCTTGCCAATCTGTCGGCAACTCAAGGCCAAATGTTTTCTATGGGCAAAACTGCTAGCCAGGAAACGGTCAGTTTCAAAGTCAGTCAGAACATTGCGGGAAACATACAATCTTGCGGTTTCTTCTTGAAATATAACGCCACGGAGACCTCGAAGATAGAGCCAGTCACAAATATATCTGCAGCTGCCCAAATTACCCGGTCTGAGACAGTCGTGCTGTCTGTCCACTAACGTACGACCACCGCAGGTGCCTGTCACGAACGACGACGGCGATTGCATTCTGGCTATGCTTGTTCTACTCGGGCACTCGGGAGTACCACATACTGATACGTCCATCGCAATGCTGTAGTAAGAATTGGGACGTGATGCGATTTCTGTGTCCAGCGTTCTCTTTGGCGCCTTCCTCTGTAGACTAGTCAAGGGAAGCCCTAACTGTGGAATCGTGCAGACAGTCAGTGGTGGTTGAGATATCATCAATTTGTTGCTTCTTGTGTCGCTACAAACAAGCTCATTTCTTAGCTCAAGGAATATAACGTGGCTGTACGATCCAAGAATGTTATCGAAAAGCATGACACTATTCCCATGGAGCTATTGAGAACCTGCACGACCTGTGTCCACTGATGCAATATTCGTGTATCCCCGGATCACGGGTAATCTAAGCAACAGTATCGTGGGACAGAAAGCCCCACTGTAGAATTACTAAACCTCCTTGTAGACGTTTCTCCTTATTATGTCTCCCATAAAACGATATTCTCATCAACAACCAACGTTTAAAATGCGTTTTATTAATAAGATACTGTGGAAGTAAGCTTTTCTTAAGGATAGAATGTGGATGGAATTACTCCCACGCAGTTTGTGCGTTTGTGCCGGATTGCAAGTGATTTCCATATCCAAGCTTTTAACTCCTACACGTAATTGCCATTTCGTGTTTACCGCCTGTCGTCTTCACGCTGCCGCAGTTGTAATGGCCTGCAGTGTAGATGGGTAGGCAAAAGTGCCGAATGTTAATGGTGCCACAGGATTCAGCCTTACAAAGCTGTGGTCAGCGAACGATGAATCTACCGATGAGGATCAAATGTTTGGAAGGTAGTCATGTGGCCGTCGGGGGTTTGACTCGAGAGTAATACCATCGTTACTAACTTGTAAGCATAATTTCGATCATGCTCACTAAAGAATCGCTGTTGGCTGTAATAACATCGTTATCAAGGGCAACTTAGAATTATGGTAACTAAGAAAGTTGTATGTAACAACAATGTCGGCTACGTCCTATTTACTGAGGATAATACCTACAAAGAAGGTAAATGGGAAGAAACCATGGTGCACGAGTGGTTCTAGGCGCTTCAGTCTGGAACCGCGCGACCACTACGGTCGCAGGTTCGAATCCTGCCTCGGGCATGGATGTGTGTGTTGTGCTTAGGTTAGTTAGGATTAAGTAGTTCTAAGTTCTAGGGGACTGATGACCTCAAATGTTAAGTCACATAGTGCTCAGAGCCATTTGAACCATTTTTTGAAGAAACCATGGGTAGCAGAAGAAATACTTCAGTTTCTCTATGAAAGAAGAAAGTACAAGAATGTTCAGGGATATTCACGAATACAGAAATACAAGTCGCTGAGGAATGAAATTAATAAGAATTGCACAGAAGGTAAGACGAAATGACTGCATGAAAAATGTGAAGAAATCGAAAAATAAATGATTGTCGGAAGGACCTACTCAGCATATAGGAGTTTCAAAACAACCTTCGGTGAAATTAAAAGCGAGGGTGTCAGCATTAAGAGTGTGACGGGAATTCCGCTGTTAAATGCACAGTAGGGAGCGTATACGTGGAAAGAGTAAACTGAAGACCTCTATAAGAGAGAATATTTACCTGATGTGGTGGAAGAAGAAACAGGAGTCGCTTTAGAAAAGATAGAGTTTCCAGTATTAGAATCAGAATGTAAAAGAGCTTTGGAGGACTTAATATCAAATAAGGCAGAAGGGATGGATATCATTCCATAAGAATTTCTAAAATCATTGGGGGAAGTGGTAGGAAAACGACCATTCACGCTGGTGTGTAGAATATATGAGTCTGGCGACATGACCATCTGACTTTCGGAAAAATATCATCAACACAAATGAGAGAATTATCGCAAAATCAGCTTAACAACTCATGCGTACAATTTGCTGACAAGTACAATACACAGAAGAATGGAAAGGAAAATTGAGCATGTGCTACGTGACGATCGGTTGGCTTTAGGAAATATAGAGGCGTCATCGAGGTAATTCTGACGTTACGCTAGATAATGGAAGCAAGACAAGAAAGATCAAGACACATTCATAGGATTTGCCGAACTGGAAAAAGCGTTCGGCAACTTAAAATGGTGCAAAATATACGAAATTCTGAAGAAAATAGGGGTAAGCTATGGGGAAAGACGGGTAATATACATCATATACAAGAGCCAAGAGGGAATAATAAGAGTGGAAAACCAAGAACTAAGATTCGGGAGAGCAAAACTCCTTTGACGCATATTGATCAATAGATTTATTGTTGTTTTTGTGGATACCTTTTTTCATTGATGTTACAAAGTGCTATTAAAACTGCCGTTTGATGTGCTTCCGCAGTCCCTAAGTAACTGTGCTGTTGGCAACTGATGTCACTTTCTTTGGCGATATCGCATGCCTTCTTATGCATTACTGCACTTTTTCTTTAGATGTACCTGTCAATTAAGTTTCAATAGGCTCTTAACTGAGTGGAAAACGGAAGACACAGGCGGACCTACTGTTATCCCACGCAGTCTCTTCGTTCAGGCGACACTTTCAGCTGTACAAGAGTTGCTGTCTGCCTTTGAGACAGTGCGGCATAGATTGAGCTCGGAGAGCTCGGAATTCAAAAGCTCGCGGTGCAATATGGCGTGTGGCTGCCGTCGACAGCCCCGCCAAATCTGGGTCAGGCACTCTCGCCGTCATACACAATGGCGTCATTAGCGAGTCATGTGCGCCGGTGCCCCCCCCCCCCCCCACACACACACATATAAGGAGGCAGTTGCAACAGGTTCGATTACGTGCACTGCCTCTGCAACCTTCCTACTGTGAGATTGTTAGAAGATTATGCTGTGTTATTTCATCCACAGCCATTTATGTTTTCCATTCATTGTAGTCAGAAATGTTTAAACGGACGCTCTTAATGATGGTCGATCCTTAGTTTGTGATCAGAACTTTGTGACCGGCAGTAGTAAATGGAATTTTCATCTTATGCCCATTTGAATTAATTTATTCAACATTCTATATATGTTTCAGAAGTATAGCTTCCAGCAAGAGATATGGCAATGTGCGTAAACTATTCCCAGACACACGTAAACAAGGCTTAGTTGTTCACCTTACCACGCGTGATGGAAACTATACTTCTGCAACACGCCGTGTGGTGAGAAAATTACTTCATAGTGGCAGAAACTGACCGTTGGTTTTTTCACTACTTATTGTCAAGTTGGCACAGTCCTCAACATTCAACCTTGCCTAGATGCATACGTTTATGAATGTATTACTTGTTTTTGTTTCAGAACTTGATGTTGAATCAGTGTTGACGACTTTATTTTCAAGCGCGAACAAAAAACTGAAATTTGCTTTGCGCTATGTGCCTATTTTAAGACAATGTCAGAGTTGCGTATTGATTTGTGTGGCTTCGTACATAACAGGGGTGAAACACATGCATAGTGGAAGTTCTTAATCAGGATACATGTCGATCCGAAATATATTTGTTCGTACCCCCTTTTGCTATCGAGCCGAGGAAAATGACACAGTGGTTAAGACAGTGGACTCTTATTTTGGGAGGGACAGGTTTAAAATATGCAGATTCCCTTTCGTTGCCTCAGTGTCACTAATTAACCTTCGATCTGCAGTGACATCGATAACCGCATCCTGTTAAACTCTAACCCTTCTTCCTCTCTTTCACCTATACCGGAAATTCCCCTGACCCTACTTCCTGTTAGCTCATATTTTACAGAAAGCATCTATTTTTTTCCGTGAGAGCTACATCATATTGTCTCAATCAAGCAATGAAATTCCTCTCTTTGATTTCCCTTCAGTACAGTGACTTATAATCTTTCCCTTTTTGTATTACTTTAAAGTCATTCTGTGATTACCCACGGGGTACCATTTTACATGTATTACCGTCGTTCGGAAGATTATTCTCTTTAACAAAAATTTAATAGCGCTCTTCTGTTTTACATGTGTTTGATCCTTTACCTCAGTTGTATATGTACTGATAAAGATGCTGCGTTAAAATGACATTCAGACTACTGATTAAATTGTACGAGTTTATGCTTCGTAGTTTATGCAGCATGGCGAAATTACAACCTAATGCTAGGAATACCGTACCTTAAAGCAATACTCCAATAGCGAGAACTGAAGCCTCACAAGCCGAAGACATCTGATATTTATTCACTTCTATAGTATCTTTCTAAATGGGATTAGATTCGAGCTACGAAATATAATCTGATTTCAGGAAAATACAGGTAGGAATTACATGCCCCAATGCGTATATCGGCACTGATCACAAGATCATATACAAATACCTAGGGTTAAATATCTTCCTCCAGAGCAGTTTACGGATGGAATGAAAGAGATGTGTTGTTATTATACATTAGTCGGACACAGCCACGTACATAAATTTCACCCAACACCGACACAAGGTTCTTCTGTGTTACATGCTGACGATGTAACATGATTCAGATGCTCGTGATAGAGGAAAATAGTATCAATTGTATATCATCATCATCATTTAAGACTATATGCCTTTCAGCGTTCAGTCTGGAGCATAGTCCCCCTTATAAAATTCCTCCATGATCCCCTATTCAGTGCTAACATTGGTGCCTCTTCTGATGTTAAGCCTATTACTTCAAAATCGTTCTTAACTGAATCCAGGTACCTTCTCCTCGGTCTGCCCCGACTCCTCCTACCCTCTACTGCTGAACCCATGAGTCTCTTGGGTAACCTTGCTTCTCCCATGCGTGTAACATGACCCCACCATCTAAGCCTGTTCGCCCTGACTGCTGCATCTATAGAGTTCATATCAATTGTATATATTAAAACAAAAATATTTTTGTGTAATCAGTTTGGAAGTTAATACGTTTCATCACATTTGCTTGATTCAATCGGCACCCACAAATATGCAAGTTCATTTTCGCATAAGCACGCATTTAAAAGACGCACCTAGAAATGTAAACTGGATTTGCTGGAGTGCAGATCTTCATGTAATAAGGTTCAAATGGCTCTGAGAACCATGGGACTTAATTTCTGAGGTCATCAGTCCCCTAAAACTTAGAACTACTTAAACTTAACTAACCTAAGGACATCACACACATCCATACCCGAGGCAGGATTCGAACCAGCGACCGTAGCGACTGTTCTTATTGTTCTTATCTTATCTTCACGATCCCTGTGTGGGCGATACGTAGAGGGTTGCAGTATATCCTAGAGTAATCATTTAAAGCCGGTTCTTGAAACATTGTTAATATACTTTCTCGGGATAGTTTACTACGTCTCTCTTCAAGGGTCTGCCATTTCAGTACGTTCAGTATCTCTGTGACAGTCTCCCATGGATTAAACAAAGCCGTGACCATTCGTGTTGATCTTCTCTGTTTACGTTCAGTATCCCCTGTTAGTCGTATCTGGTACGAGTACCACACACTTCAGCAATATTCTAGGATGGGTCGCACGAGTGATTTTTAAGCAATCGCTTTAGTATACTGATAGCACTTCCCCAGTATTCTACCAATAAACTGAAGTTTATCATCTACTTTACCCAGAACTGAACCTGTGTGATCATTCCCTTTCATATCCCTACAAAGTGTTACACCCAGGTATTTGTATGAGCTGATTCGAACAGTGACTCATTGGATACTGCGCTTTTTCATTTAGAGGAAGTTGCCAATCTCTGCACCATGTTGATATCTTGTCAAGATCTGAGTTAATATTTATGGAGCTTCTCGCAGATAGTACTTTGTTAGAGATAACTGCACCAGATGCAAAGAGCCTGATTTTACAGTTTATATTTGCTACAAGGTCATTAATATACAATATGAACAGCAAGGGTCCCACCACACTACGCCTGGACCACACCCTAAGTTACTTCCATATCTGACGATGACTCTCCATCCAAGAAAATATGCTGTGTCCTCCCTACCAAAATGTCCCCAATGCAGTCACAAATTTCACTTGATACCTCATATGATCGTACTTTTGACAATAAGCGCAGGTGCGGTACTGAGTCTGATGCTTCTTTGAAATCAAGAAACACTGCATCCACCGGCTGCCTTGATCCAAAACTTTCAGTACTTCGTGTGAGAAAAGTGCGAGCTGGGTTTCACATGAGCGACGTTTTCGAAAACCATGCTGGTTGACATTGAAGAGGCCATTCTGTTCAGGATACCTCATTACGTTTGAGCTCAGAACATGTTATAAGATTCTACAACAAATCGATGTCAAGGATACTGGACGGTAGTTTTGTGGATCACTTCTACTGGCTTTCTTACAGTCGGTTGTGACCTGTGCCTTTTTCCAAGAACTGGTTACGGTTTATTGTTAGATTATAGTGAGAAGAGGGGCTGACTTACCAGCAAATTCCATCGAGGCCTGGAGTTTTGTTCAGTTTTAAAGATTACAGCTAGTTCCCAACACCACTGACACTAATATTTCATTCATCTTTTCAGTTGTACAAGGATTAAATTCGGACAATTCACCTGGGTTTTCCTTTTTAAAGGAGCAATTGAAAACGGAGTTCAGCATTTCAGCTTTTGCTTTGCTACCATCAATTTCGGTTCCTGTCTCATTCGGCAGGGATTGGACACTAACTTTGGTGCCACTAACAGCCTTCACATACGACCAGAGTTACTTTGGATTTTGTCAGATGTCATTGGACTTGGAGGTAGTAACAAAACTAAAGGCCTACGACTCCTAATAACTGTAATTATTAGTCTGCAAATGAAGTAAATACTGATGTAATGTAATGTACCCTCTCCTCAGTCACCAATAAAAGTGTCTACACTTATACCCGCAACATCCTGTATTTGCATATAAAACACCATTAAGTACAGTCACGTGACTCGGTAGGGGGAGAGATGGAGAGCGAGAGGGAAAGAGAGACAGAAAGAGAGAGAGAGAGAGAGAGAGAGAGAGAAAGAGAGAGAGAGTATATGAGGGAAACAGAGACGAACGTGGAATCTTCCTAGCAACGATACTGGTCCCAAATGGTGAAATCCACTGAAATAAGGATCTTTGACAAAGAGCCGAGTACTGTGGAACGAGCATCCCAGAAACGCCCAAGCCGATCGGTTGTTCCCGTGCTACGTCGTCAGCGTATGTAGAAAGTGGTTGAAGGACTGCGAAACCACTAGTAGGCAACCGGGCACTTGGCGTCCACGTCTCACTGCAAAACGTGGATGTCGAGGATTGGCTGCTTTATAAAGCAGGGCTGGCGTCCATTTATGGCATCTCTGACGACAGAGTACAATATTGGTGCAGGCACTCCTTTCAGCGTACACTGTAGAAGATGGGATTTCGCACGACCCCTACGTGATCCCACGTTGATCCAAAGACATAGTCAGTGACGACTGCAGTTAGCACGAGATCATCAAGATGGGAGCGTAGGTGAACGGAAAGGTGTCGCCTGGTCGGTTGAATCGCGTTTCTTGTTACACCATTTCGGTGGTCAAGTCCAGAATCGCCGCCACTCGGGCGAAGGTTCACTCGAAACATGCACCGCACCACGGATGCAGGCCGATAGGTGCAGTATTGTCCTATGGGGAACATTTACCCGAGGTTCCACAGGACCTGTGCTAGTAACCGAAGGGGGAATGACAACTGTGGATTATTTGAACGTTATTCCGGACCATCAACACCCGTCATGGCTATTGTCTCTCCGATGGCGGCATCATTTTCCAGCTGGATAACTCCCCCTTACTCAAGTCCAAAATGTGATGCAGCGTTTTGAGGAGCATAATCATAACAGTGAACTTCCACTGATGTCGTGCCCATAAAATTAGCCTGATTTGAACCGATGGAACACATATGCAACATCTGGTGCCACATATCTCCAGAAACATACAACGGACTTGTAGAATCCATGCCACAGCGACCACACCTTCCAGAATTGGACGATCACGCTGTTAGACAGGTGGTCATAGCATTTCGGCTCAGCAGTGTATGTTTCGTCACACTGATGTTTACTTACTTACCAGGTTTCGTGGGACCTTGTGAGCCAAAGCTGCATGGTCATGGAACATGTCAGTAACACAGTTTGCGCAATGTTGACTAGAAAGTTTATCAACGTAAGAATCAATAAAACATGAAAAATTGTGATAGTATATAGATAAATATGCATTACAGAAAACAGTTCTCAATTACCGCCAGGAACTCCTGCACGGAATAGGAGTAGTGGCCACAATGAAACCTTTCAATTTAGACTTGAATACTTGGGCTTCATCACTCAGTTGTTTCACTTCTGCTCGAAGCATACTGAAAATGAAACCTGCTGAATAGTGCCCATCTTCTGCAAAATGCTTAGTGTTATCGAAGTATATTGAGTATTTCACTGAATGAATGAATGAGCCAGTAACATCAACAACAATTCCCATGATGTAATATATTTACACAGGTGCCAGGAGACACTTGAACAATGCCTGCTCGATGTTCACGAATACGTATAGTATACTCATACGTTCTTTTCCTGTCTAGGCGCTACAGTCTGGAGCCGAGCGACCGCTACGGTCGCAGGTTCGAATCCTGCCTCGGGCATGGATGTGTGTGATGTCCTTAGGTTAGTTAGGTTTAATTAGTTCTAAGTTCTAGGCGACTGATGACCTCAGAAGTTAAGTCGCATAGTGCTCAGAGCCATTTGAACCATTTTTTTCCCCTGTCTATTTCCCTTCATTAATTTACAGTGAAATCGTAATTCTAATATTTTCATAATACGTTTTCTTCTGGGTAAGGTAGATGTTTCCTGAAAGTTTTTCCGCGTTCCTTCTAGGTCATAAACACACACGGTGATTCTGATGCCCCTACCATTACGTTTTATGTAACCCGCAACTCCGAAAACCACACACGAGATTTTCATTTTGTAACGTTCGCTGTGCACCAAGTATTAAGCATACAGAAAAAAATGTACAGTACCTTTTTATAGGAAATTTAATGTTTAGTAGTGGAATTCCCTTTGCACTCTTAATACTGCCACCCTTGATTTTAATTTCACCGAAGGTTGTTTTGCCATTTCTCTATGCGGACTCAGACCTGTCCACGACCATTCCTTTATCCATTTCTTCACATTTTTTTCCTGCAGCCGTTCCACCTTGGCTTCCCTATATTTTCTCTCCATTTCACTCCTGAGTGACTCGTGTTGTTGTAGTGATGTTCAGGTCGAAGGCTTGGTTGATGCAGCTCTCCACAGTACTGTATCCTGTGCAAGCCTCTTCATCTCTAAATAACTGCTGCAACCCACGTCCATTTGAACTTGCTTACTGTAGTCGTCTCTTGGTACCCCTATGGAGTTTTCATCTCCCCACACTTAACTCCAATTCTACATTGATGATTCCTTGATGCCCAGAATTTGACCTGTCAACCGATCCCCTCATTTAGTCAAGTTATGCCAAACATTTCATTTTTCCTCAGTTATTTTCACTACCTCCTCGTTAGTTATGTGATGGACCCAACTAATCTTCGGTTCTAGGCGCTTCAATGCGGAACCGCGCGACTGCTTCGGTCGCAGGTTCGAATCCTGCCTCGGGCATGGATGTTTGTGATGTCCCTGGGTTTAGTTAGGTTTAAGTAGTTCTACGTTCTAGGGGACTGATGACCTCAGATGTTAAGTCCCATAGTCCTCAGAGCCATTTGAACCAAGTAATCTTCAGCATTATTCTGTAGCACCACATTTCAAAAGCCTTTATTCTTATCATGTACCTTTCACTTCCGTACCAGGTAACACTGTACATCAGACAAATGGCTTCAGAAAAGACTTCTCAACACTTAAATTCTATTCGATTTTACCAAATTGCCATTGTACATTTTATATCCTCTCTGCTTTGACCATTATCAGTTATTCTACTACCAAAACAGCAAAACACATCTACTTTTAGTTTCCTCAGCAGTGCGAGATTTAAATCGACTTCCTTCCATTAATCTTGATTTGCTTTTGTTGACATTTACCTTCATATTCTCCTTACAGGACACTGCCCATTTCGTTCAATTGCTCTTCCAAGTCCTTTGCTATCTCGGACAGAATTACAGTGTCATCGGCAAACCTCGGAAGTTTTTAGTTCTTCTCGCTGAATATTAAGCCCATCTCAAAATTTTTATTTGGCTTCCTTTACTGCTTGCTCAATATACAGATTCAAAAACAGCTGTGATAGTCTGCAACCCTGTATCACTCCCTTCTCAACCACTGCTTCCCTTCCTGAATTTTATTGCTGTATTCCTGTTTTTTTTTTTTAACTTCTTTCTTTTGTCGATCAGTTTAAGTATTTCCTTTTCTAGCCATGGTTTCATCGGTCCTATAGCTTGGACGCTTTGTAGCGTGGGTGTATGATGTTTCTGGTCATGGATTCGTATCCTGAATTTGTTCTTCAGGTCATCCTCAATGATTCCTCGAAGTTTTTCGGTATTATTTGTTACACTCCACAATATGAAGTTTAGGAATTTGCTTCCGTACGCCGGTAAACTGAGGGACCAGATTCGGAGATGCTAAGTTGTGTGTACTCAGTTCTACGGGTGCGACGCTCGGCGTTACTGCACTCGCGCGACCTTCCCTGTGCACATCCGGCCCGAGGCGGGACCGCGCGGCGAGTTTGGGCAGGCGCTCACTGGCGCCAGTCTATTCATCCCGCGCCAGCCAGCCAGCCAAGCACAAAGAAACCGCGCAGGCACTTCTGCGCGCCTGCTGACGGGACAATGCGGCTTTGTGAAAAGCCGTGCCCGCCGTGTCAGCCGCTGCCGATATCTGACGGCGCATCACACTCGGCCTCTATTTATACGGCGCGCTCCTTTTGTAATGGTCGTCTATCTGGCGAGGCGCGCCGTCCGGGGACGGTCTTCGTATTCTCTACCAGACCCCGTGCTCGCAACTGCCTCCGATGGAGGATTCCTGCTCCCGACGCTCGTCCGCTGGGAATAAGATTAGGTTGCAGTGGTAATACAATCCTGTGGGAGGGACTGAGGGACTGTGAAATAGACAGAATAAAATGACTTGGGTGCTTCCAGAGGCCCTAAAAGGGCAGCCACCGTCATAGTTCGATTGTTTGTAGGGCTGTATTTCGCCATCGTTCGCTTGAAGCCTCACAACACTCTGCTCAGGGAGCACGCAGACGTTACAGTACATTTCCACGACGCAAATGTCATACATATACTAATAGGAAAAACTGTAATGTTTATAGAGGCTTTACTAGGTACTTTTTTTTTTCCTGTTCCAGTTGCGAATGGAGTGATGCTATCCATACGCTTGTGAGTGTGTGGGTTTTATTCTGTCAAATTGCGCAATGGATTGATCCAACAACTACCCTTTGGCTCCTGCAAGAAACAATTTCCACCGTACACTACTACAGAAGTCAGACAGACGCTCCTATGTACCAAAAAGAACTGCTTGAAAAACATTCAGCAACAAATATCTTCTGGAGTTGTCCGCTGTAAGGAAAACGCACAAAAATATTCTATATTCTTACATAACTAGTGGAATACTTGGTTACAGGAGTATTGCTAGTTACTGTAAGAAAAACATTAAACGAACGAAAAATATTATTTATTGCAATAAAAATTCTGAGAAATCAAGTGAAGCTTTTTCTTATATACAAAAAATATAAGAATTTCCGGGTTCTTCTCGGAACAGTAGATTGCCTCCTATGGACAGGAATGCTATTATTTTACAAAGTATGGAAAGGTTCTTTTCTCCCTTTTCTTTAAGAATGTTATTTACTCAGCAGAATGGCTGAGAGCTGTGCCTACACAACTTTTCTAGGTACGGTCAAGGCTGGCGCGTGAGAAATGTAATGGAGTGTACTGTTATGGAGGACAGATGGGGCTCGCATACGCTGTAGCACACAATACCGTGAGCTGCAACGACTGCTGCATGCGTCGCTCGCTGCTGACAGATAACACAACTGTCTCTTTCTATCTGGATTGACCTCCGCCAATCAAACTCTCCCTACGCCTTGATGAAGTCAAGGACTCCTATCCGCCCCTAGTCTAACTACTGGCGTGGTACACCGGTCAGATATCGAGTCCACCGCGATGCCACTCAATACTCGCTCACAGGCGTTTAACTAGTACTCTGTCTGTGTTCACACCACACAATAAGTGTGGCGGCCAACACAGTGAACAACGCTTAATCGCGAGCGACTCAATATAGAGTGTCACTCCGATTCGCTAATTACAGAGGTGCTCTCCCAGTGAAGTACTGAGGAGAGACTTTGTCCCTCGCTCTTTGCGTACATGTACGAGCGCACTCATTACGTGTTCTCGCTCCAAGAGCGACAACGGAGCGGCCCCTTTTCTTGGAAAAGTTGCAAGGGTACATCATTCGCTGTCTTCCCTCACTCCGCTGGCTGTTTGCGTCAGAAATATCCCACCAATCAGCGTTGCTCTTTTAAACGCGAGAATGACGTTTCGTTTAAGTCGACCAATGTGGAAATCTATAGCATCTCTGTTAGGCGTATACTGTCCTCCAGTGAGAACTTCGTAAGTACGCAGTCGGTCCGTGAAAAAGTGCGTCTTCTGGGCGCTCCCACACAATGTAGCAGAATTTGCTTTTAAGTCAAACATGGGGGTCGTTATCCCTTCGCTCCAGCAAAAGCTGTCTTCTCTCTGGGCGGATGCTTCGGCCGAAGTAGGTATGTCGTTCACCCAGCCTTCTGAAGGGATGGTCTTCCCAGCGGGCTGGTTTCCTCTTTACAACAAAATTCTTGTGGCCGTCATGTTGTGTACGCCAGCCTCGACTTTTTTCAACCTCGGTGCGCACTTGCTATTTACTTATTAGATTTGCATATCGCTTACATGAATTCATACAAAATTGACTCTGCCTTATCGAGTTTGGGCTTGAATGAAGCGTCTTGATGTGCAGAATACGATTGTGAGGACGGGATATGTAAGAAATGAAGGTCAGGAGACCATGCCACCTTACACACTTTAGCACGCACCCTAATCTCTCTTACGTTATAAGATCACCACACTCAATATTTGCTGGAGCCAGTAGAATTACTACTGAATTTACCTCAAATACTGTGTCTCTAAATTTATCATACAGAGAAGATTCCCATTAAAGTGTTTTCAAATTTTTATGATCCTAGCAGGAATGTCTACTGACGTGTGCCTACTAGATGAAGACTGTAAGCCCTGGAAGAGTACTCTAGAAGTCGACGCACTCGCGTCTAATCTGTGGGTTACTTTACAAATGTTCCACATTTTCGTGGAATCCTCCCAACAAGGTGATTTGCATCCGCCTTTTCTGCTACAAGGGGTGATCAAAAAGTTCCCGTTTGAAGACGTTGGTGCAGAATATATGCAACGTAGATACTTCCTGCTGCGGGTATACAAGCATCGACATGTAGGCCAAGGATCAGTGTGCAATTCTCGTCTTTCCGGCATGCGTGCGTTAAATGCAGAAACGCTTAACTATGGCGACGATATTACCAGATTCATTCAAACAAGACCAACGTGTTGTATTCTTTTCTTGGCTTTCGACGGTCAAAAATCGGTAGACCCTTCGGTCCCTTAAAAATGTCCTTGAAGTGTCGACTATTCCTGTCGGACGGGAATGTGCAGCAGGCAGTTGGGACCATCTTCACGCAGCAGGACACTGTGTTTTACCACATTGGTATCTTGAAACCTAGCGCGTCGCTGAGATGATTTTTCCTCATTGGCATATAAATTCTGGACTGTACAGCCTCCCATCTGAAATATTAAACATTCTTTGAGATTTTACTGGCCTTGCAACCAGTTCTGCTCTTGCTTGTACTCTTTCGTATTCTCTCTTTTGCTTGTGGGCATTACCTTTCATTTATGTACTCTTGTACTCGACAGTGTTTTGTTCTTAGTTGCACCTAGTTACTCGAGTAAACATGGCTGGCGCAAGGCTTACCTTCGATTAAAGGAAAAAGGAAGTCAGTTTTGAAGTGGTATTTTAAGTACGAAAACATTAATGAGGTTCAACGGCACGGCATGGCGAAATGAGTATCAAACAGAGTCACCGACACGTTTAACGATTCGTCGCATTCGAGACAAATTTGAAGCCGAAGTCCTCAGAGTCCCGCTGCGTAGGATATACGCTGCTGCAGCGTCCTGAGACGGAAACTTTTTGATAGTTCTTTATAACTGGGCAATAGCAGTGGCACTAATATGTAGGATTTTACGCGAGAGCTTCCTTTCTTTTTTGTTCAACCGAAGAAGAGGAAGACTTGAGTAAGCTGTCACAAGTGGGAGGTTGTTACCTTCTTACAGAGACAGTCGTCGTTTCAGTAGCGAGTGCAGTATCACAGGAAAGGCACAAGTTATCACTTGGCCCACGAGGAACGACTTCCGGAACTTTGTCATGGTCTCTACCTTCGATGGCGGCACATGCGGGCACACATTTAGGTGGCATATGCTTTTACTGGGGGGTACCATATGCTTTTACGAGCGCGTGTCGAAGTTCAGCCAGCAGCTGCTTGTCACGCTTCGGGTGCAGGACATGGTCGGCGGCCTTCGTTGGTGACGGCTAGGGGGCCAGCTGCCGCGCCGTGCCACGTTTAGTGGCCAGCTGACAAGAGGTGCCCACAGCGCGTCCACAACCTGGTACTGCCCGCAAAAAAACAACAGCTGCCAACACCCCAGCCCAAACCACAGTACATCAAATTATCCCCATGTCGCTCTGCAATCCGTAAAACGGTGTTAGTGTTGCTTTCTGTATAAATTCCCTACCTGCGACAAAGTAGCAGGCTCTCTGGTTACCAGACGCGTTTGACTTCTTTTATTTGGTAGCGTCTTCAGTGGCGATTTTGTGTGGTCATTTCTTCCCGTAAGCACACGTAAGCTACCTACAGAAGCATCGTGGGAATATTGCGCAACATCGCCTCTACCGATGATAATGGCCTCAGTTCGTCGAGGAAGAGGATACCAAATACAGCTGAGGCGTATCATTGATGTTTAGATACCACAAAACTATCAGATTTCTGTGAGTAAGTGCTACCTGCTGAAGCGACCAAGCATAATGCGGCCTACGGCCACACCTTCATCTAAGTTACAGTGCGCCGCTGCTATCTCTTCGCGCATCTGGAGCACCCCAGTTAGCCAGAGGGTCCATTAACAGCGAACGCTGATGGTTGGCAAAACAAGACCGGTATTTCATCCGGCATTGTAAGTCCATGTATTTGTCCAGCAAAAAGAACCAGTTACCTAATTCGTCTTTGACAGCTTCGCGGAAAAAATAGTACAGCGCCATTCCTTTAATCTAAGTTACTGCATCTGACGTGACGGCTGGCAAGTAGACGGCATCCAGGTGGAATAGAGCTTCGAAATCAGTCGACGCGGCCGGCCGTCGCAAGGGTAGGGCTAACATCGTTGTGTGAATAGCCAATAAGGTAACCGCTGTACCACATGTCAACTGATGTGTATCAGAATCAATTACCGCGTAAAGCGGACACAGAGGCGCATTGACCAGACGAACAGAGTGCAGTCGTTTCCAATTAGCGAATTTGTCATTCAGTATCACGTACCGTGAAGCCTGCACTTCCGTGGAGAGAAAGGGTAGATGGATCGCACTTCACGTTCTCTTCCAGGTTACGCCAGAGTAGCGTCTTTCAACCACGTTGGTGTGGTTGGTGTCTTTGTAATTGGCGGTAATATTTCCTCGTCGTAGGCGATCGTGTAGAACGCAAGGCATCCATCAAGTGACTATAGTCAACGAGAAACGTTATAATGACCGACAGGGACTGGAGGTTGCAGTGATTGTGGTGCCACCTCGTCGATCTACTAGACAATGGCCTATGGACTATCCTTTGGTAAGGCCCCCGCCGATTTTCCTCCCCTTTTCTTTGTTGTTGTTGTTGTTTTGGTATTCAGTCATGAGATTGGTTTGATGCAGCTCTCCATGCTACTCTATCCCGTGCAAGCTTCTTCATCTCCCAGTACCTACTGCAGCCTACATCCTTCTGAATCTGCTTAGTGTATTCATCTCTTGGTCTCCCTATACGATTTTTCCCTCCACGCTACCCTCCAATACTAAATTGGTGATCCCTTGATGCCTCAGAACATTTCCTACCAACCGATCCCTTCTTCTTGTCAAGTTGTGCCACAAACTCCTCTTCTCCCCAATTCTATTCAATACGTCCTCATTAGTTATGTAATCTACCCATCTAATCTTCAGCATTCTTCTGTAGCACCACATTTCGAAAGCTTCTATTCTCTTCTTGTCCAAACTATTTATCGTCCACGTTTCATTTCCATACATGGCTACACTCCGTACAAATACTTTCAGAAGCGACTTCCTGACACTTAAATCTATACTCGATGTAAAGAAATTTCACTTCTTCAGAAACGCTTTCCTTGCCATTACTAGTCTACATTTTGTATCCTCTCTACTTCTAATGCTAACGCAATGAGCGCTCAGATACGATCTACTCTCTTCTGCAAGAAGAAGTCAGTACCAAGACTAAGTTATCCGTGCACCGTTCAATCTTTCGACCAACTTTGTCGTATGGGAGCGAAAGCTGGCTGGATTCAGGTTACCTTATCAATAAGGCTGAGGTTACGGATATGAAAGTAGCTAGGATGATTGCAGGTACCAGTAGATGGGAACAATGGCAGGAGGGTGTCCACAATGAGGAAATCAAAGAAAAACTGTGAATGAACTCTATAGATGTAGCAGTCAGGGCGAACAGGCTTAGAAGGTGGGGTCATGTTACAAGCATGGGAGAAGCAAGGTTACCCAAGAGACTCGTGGGACAGCAGTAGAGGGTAGGAGGAGTCGGGTTAGACCAAGGAGAAGGTACCTGTATTTGGTTAAGAATGATTTTGAAGTAGTAGGCTTAACATCAGAAGAGGCACCAATGTTAGCACTGAATAGGGGATCATGGAGGAATTTTATAAGGGGGGCTATGCTCCAGACTGAACGCTGAAAGGCATAATCAGTCTTAAATGATGATGATGATCTACTTCGACCATCATCAGTTATTTTGCTCCCCAAATAGCAAAACTCCTTTACTACTTTGTCTCATTTCCTAATCTAATTGCCTCAGCATCACCCGACTTAATTCGACTACATTCCATTATCCTCGTTTTGCTTTTGTTGATGTTCATCTTATATCCTCCTTTCAAGACACTGTCCATTCCGTTCAACTGCTCTTCCAAGTCATTTGCTGTCTCTGACAGAATTACAATGTCGTCGGCGAACCTCAAAGTTTTTATTTCTTCTCCATGAATTTTAATACCTACTTCGAATTTTTCTTGTACATCTGAATTAGTGCAGACCACTCATTAATTTTAATTATACGATTTTCAGTACTGTAGGCTTAAGAATATATCTCCAGGTGGACATGTTTTGGTAGCGTGGTGTAGGTCGTGGTTACGTGGATGAAGGGTTATCGCTGCTGGCGTGCCCCATCGCCGGGGCACCAGTAAGTCCCGCAGCGACGTGCCGCGACAGTACGGCACTGGCTGGCTGGCTGGCGACAAGTGGACGGAAGTGGGGGCGGCGTCCTTGTCCGCGAAGCCGCCGCCGCCGCCCCCGCCATACTCGGAGCGCCTCACTCTCTCCAGACGCCGGACGTGTCGCCTTCGGCCCCGGCATACGCAAGAGCGGCGACAACGCTCGTGCCAGCGCGTACCGTCTTACGCAATGCGTTTACGGCCGTGCGACCGACCGTACCGAATGATAATGTACCGGAGGGAGGGTCGCTGCTGGCATAACGTTCATTAAGCCTTCGTACGCGTAACGAAAGTACAATAGAAACCGGTGTTGCGGTCCGTAGTTCTATGTGCCGGAGTGGCCGTGCGGTTCTAGGCGCTACAGTCTGGAACAGCGCAGCTGCTACGGTTGCAACTTCGAATCCTGCCCCGGGCATGCATGTGTGTGATGTCCTTAGGTTAGTTAGATTTAAGTAGTTCTAAGTTCTAGGGGACTGATGACCTTAGAATTTAAGTCCCATAGCGCTCAGAGCCAGGCAGCAGAAGCTAAACAAGTTTAACATTGTGTCAAGAGATATATATATTTTATTTTTAGTTATTCCTTGTTCATAAATAATCTTCAAGCACGACCTTGCAAAGGAGCAGATGCCTTACATTTCCTATATTCATTGACATATGGACTCCACGAACCACCAAATGGTACATAACGAAGGGTACATTATAACACTACTAGTCATTTCCTTTCCTGTTCCATTCCAAAATAGAGCTAGGGAAGAACGACTTTCTATACGTGTCCGGACGAGCCCTTACTTCACAAGCTGCGACATTGTCGCCAACAAAGCAGTGACCTGAATACAGAATAAATTTCCTTTACTTTACATCCATGGTCACAAACTTTTCGTAAACAGATTACCGGTTTCGGTCTATCATCACCATCTTCAGATCTGTAACTCTTCAGCCTTTCCCGGCGAGATCTGAAGATGACATGTGGAATAAACGGGTCTAATGCCGGATGTTTGTGTCGCTCTGGCACAATATTTCGGCCGCGTAACTCGTTGCCTTCTTTAGGTGCTACATGAGACTGACATCATATAGGTAGCACCTGAAGAAGGGAACGAGTTACGTGGCCGAAATGTTGTGCCAGAGCGACACAAACATCCGGCAGTAGACCCGTTTATTCCACATGTCATCTTCAGATCTGTTTTATAAAAACAATGTCCTAACGTACTGTAACCATAGTGACATCGTCCAGTCTTCGTGGTTCTTATGCGAAATTTACGTTCGCGGCAGTACAATAGTTCTGGGACCGACGTCTTCCCTCCAGCGATTCCCATTTGACTTCACGAAGCATCTCCGTAATACTCGCGTGTTGATTGAACCTAGAGGTAACAAAATGAAATGAAGTGATTGTATGGCATTCATGGCCGGGAGGCTCCAACTGGGGAAGTTCGTCCGGCGGGCTGCAACTCTTATTTAAGGTGACGCATCACTGGGCGACTTGCGTGTCGGTGAAGATGAGATGAAGACAACACAATACCCAGTCCACGAGCGGAGAAAATTTCCGACCCGGCCCTAAATCGAACCTGGGCCTGCTGCATGGCAGGCAGACACGTTATCACTTAGCTAAGCAGGTACAGGTAACAAATCTAGCGGATCGCCACTAAATTGGTTCAAATGGCTCTGAGCACTATGGGAGTTAACTTCTGAGGTCATCAGTCTCCAAGAACTTGGAACTACTTAAACCTAACTAACCTAAGGACATCACACACATCCATGCCCGAGGCAGGATTCGAACATGCTACCGTAGTGGTAAATTGGTTCGAGGCCTTCCTTTAATTCGACCTCATGGGGAATCCCAAACACTCGAGTGGTACTTAAGAATGGGTCACACAAGTGTTCGATGTACAGTCTCCATTACAGATAAATCACAAATTCCGAAAATTGTACTAATTAGCCAAAGTTGACCATTCGCGTTTCCCTACCACCGCCTTCAATGCTTCTTTCATTTCAAATAATTTTGCAACGTTTCACCTATATATTTAATCAATGTGACTGCGTAAAGCAGCACACCATCAGTGCTGAATTGGAACGCAACGCAGTTGTTTTTCCTACTCATCTCCATTAACTTAAATTTGTCTACATTTACAGCAAGCTGCCATTCATCACACCAACTATAAGTTTTGTCTAATGATCTTGTATTCCCCTACCGTCACTCAACGACGACACCTGCCGATTGGCGCTCACCTCATCCATCACATCATTTACGTACATAGGGAGTAATAGCAGTCCTGTCACACTTCAGTGGGGCTCTCCACACGCTCTCCTTGTCTCCGATGCACACTTGCCGTCGACGACAACGTACTGAGTTCTGTTACGTAATAAGGCTTCGGGCTACTCATGTATTTGGGAAATTATTTCGCAAGCTGATGCCTTCGTTGACAGTCTGCAGTGGGGCACAGTGTGCATATACGCAGTTCATATTGCAATTAGCTATACTTAATGTTTTACACTACTTTCTCCGACGCAAGTCTCAATTTTCATTGACTTCAGCATTTATGATTTTCGGTGCTCACTTAACTACTTTTTACCGATTTTTTGTTACTTAACTGCACCACAGACTGTGATCATGATTAAAGCACGGAAATATATAAAGTCATGTCAAGGAATTGATTGTGCAGTCAAGACTGTACCGTAACTGCAAATAATAATAAATTTTAGCTCTTCCCCCATTTATCGTTCTGTAGAAAACGAATGGGAGGTTACTGTATAAGCCGGGTGGAAAGAAACACTTTGTTTGTTATCCAAAAGGTAGTTTCATTGATAAGTCGCCGTCCTCAATTGTACATTTTATTTCTAAAACACATGAAACTTACTGTCTTATACAGCAAAAATGACTGAACCTAAGTTTGAACGTAATGACAACTTTTAAAATTAAAGTTTTTCGGTGTGTGAAAATGTAGATTTCATAGGCCAGAAAAAAAAGCGTACACATGATTGCGAATTATAGCTGAAACTATTTTGATGGCAACAAGCGGAGTGTTTCGATTGCACTGAACTAAATGATCGCTGACCTCCCACAGATTTGGAGATCACGTTAAGCAGATGTTCTCCATTATTTATACTCGTACGTAACTTTTTTTCTATTTTTTATTTTTTTGTTTTATTTTTTATTTTTATTTTTTTGATTGCAATTGCAAATGCGCGGACTATCTTTTTTTTCTTCAAATTGAACGAGAAAAAATTCGTTGTGTGGAGATTTGAAGCAATGCACGACTTCCCGCGTTTTTTTCCTTTTTTTTCTCTCCTATTTTAAGGCCCCTTAGAAAAATGGAACTAAAAAAAACTAAGTGCCACCGCCACTTTTCATTCTATAACAAAAAAATCTGGTCCACTTCAGGCGTTGGCTCCTGACTAAACCCACCCCAGAGAGCTGCCCATGGCACTGGAGGACTCCCTTCCAGGCTAGGACGTCAGCATTACTTATCTCTCACCATATTACTTTCGCCCAGCTGCTTTTTCTCGATACGCGCTTTCAAACTACCAATACGACTCTTCAGTATGAAATTTTCTCTCGCTTTAATCTGACTTCATCATACTCTTTCCTAATCTGTCGGAACCACTGAAATGTTCCTTCCCTAGTTCTTCGTAACGTCGTGCGAAGTCTCGTGCGTGTCAGTGGCCAGAATCCGCTAATTCCTTGTAATACGTGGCAACAGACACAAATTACATACTTTCTGGTTAAAGGAATATGTACCAATCCAGCCGAATCAGCTTTCGGTGCCTATTATCACGTAAACATTGTTGCCCTTCCTCATCGGTTAAAAGTGTTATTCGAAGGACCAGAATTCAATCTTCTTCGGTCCTAGGACTTTTTCTTTCACAGATCGCTTACCTTTGGCAGTAATGCTAAGTTGGTTGGGAGTACTTACAAAACAAGGTCTCCTTGAAGCTAGGAGGGTAAGTCAGTTCATAGGTTGGTGGAAAGCAAGAGTATACCGCTTACAATAGGAGCGTTGCCTAGAAACCCACTGCGATTTACGAATGAAAACTTCACTTTAAAACACAGAATGGAAGAGTATATACTACACAATAGGTCTGTGCCAGCTGGATGTTTAAACTAAGCGAGATATAATCGTAAACTAAGTCCTCATAAACTTTTATTAATAGGGCGTCGGAGGTAGGTTATAGAATACATGACCCATGACAGGAGAATCGTTTTGTGACGCTGTAACTCAAATAGTAATCTATTTGCTGGTAGAAGAAGCATGGCTGCTGGTAAAGGAAGCGAACCAGGTTCACCCCCCGGTAGGAGGAAGTTGAGAAACTTTCGTCTCCCGGTGTAAGTTACGGCCTTGTTTATCAAAGAAACGAGAGCGAAACGGAGTGCAGTCATCAGTCTGCGATGTTTACTGGGTGGTGTTCCCAGGAGGCCACAGAACACCCACTGCGGGTTTCACTGTCTCCACAGGATCGCCCGTATGCCGCATGCTCCTGCAAATTTTTATCTCAATGTATTAATTTTCTGGCTTTTTTGACACCGTGTACGTTACACGTATTCCCGACGATATCCCACTGTGGCATAATAGGCATTGTGATGGAGGCTACTTACAGGGTGTTTCAAAAATGACCGGTATATTTGAAACGGCAATAAAAACTAAACGAGCAGCGATAGAAATACACCGTTTGTTGCAATATGCTTGGGACAACAGTACATTTTCAGGCGGACAAACTTTCGAAATTACAGTAGTTACAATTTTCAACAACAGATGGCGCTGCAAGTGATGTGAAAGATATAGAAGACAACGCAGTCTGTGGGTGCGCCATTCTGTACGTCGTCTTTCTGCTGTAAGCGTGTGCTGTTCACAACGTGCAAGTGTGCTGTAGACAACATGGTTTATTCCTTAGAACAGAGGATTTTTCTGGTGTTGGAATTCCACCGCCTAGAACACAGTGTTGTTGCAACAAGACGAAGTTTTCAACGGAGGTTTAATGTAACCAAAGGACCGAAAAGCGATACAATAAAGGATCTGTTTGAAAAATTTCAACGGACTGGGAACGTGACGGATGAACGTGCTGGAAAGGTAGGGCGACCGCGTACGGCAACCACAGAGGGCAACGCGCAGCTAGTGCAGCAGGTGATCCAACAGCGGCCTCGGGATTCCGTTCGCCGTATTGCAGCTGCGGTCCAAATGACGCCAACGTCCACGTATCGTCTCATGCGCCAGAGTTTACACCTCTATCCATACAAAATTCAAACGCGGCAACCCCTCAGCGCCGCTCCATTGCTGCACGAGAGACATTCGCTAACGATATAGTGTGTAGTGGACTGACAAGGCAGCCAGTCCACAGTGAAGTAGCCGAAAGGGCACGCGTCAACTCACGCCGTCTGGCGTTAAGTCTGGAACAGGATTCGTAATGAATGTGATAAAGAAAAGAACGTAGCTACTAGAACACTTAACTTTTATATCGTCCTTTGGTATACAGCATTCTGGATGATACAAGTGAGACTATCTTGAGATACATGCAATGGTACAAATGGCGCCTTGCTAGGTCGTAGCCATTAACTTAGCTGAAGGCTATTCTAACTGTCTCTCGGCAAATCAGAGAAAGGCTTCGATCAGTGTAGTCGCTAGCAATGTCGTCGTACAACTGGGGCGAGTGTTAGTACGTCTCTCGAGACCTGCCTTGTGGTGGCGCTCGGTCTGCGATCCTGACAGTGGCGACACGCGGGTCCGACATGTACTAATGGACCGCGGCCGATTTAAGCTACCACCTAGCAAGTGTGGTGTCTGGCGGTGACACCACATAGTGCACAGGATTGATGACGGCGATATGCATGTGGGCAGCATTTGGTTTACTGACGAAACTTATTTTCACCTGGACGGCTTCGTCAATAAACAGAACTGGCGCATATGGGGAACCGAAAAGCCCCATGTTGCAGTCCCATCGTCCCTGCATCCTCAAAAAGTACTGGTCTGGGCCGCCATTTCTTCCAAAGGAATCATTGGCCCATTTTTCAGATCCGAAACGATTACTGCATCACGCTATCTGGACATTCTTCGTGAATTTGTGGCGGTACAAACTGCCTTAGACGACACTGCGAACACCTCGTGGTTTATGCAAGATGGTGCCCGGCCACATCGCACGGCCGACGTCTTTAATTTCCTGAAGGAATATTTCGATGATCGTGTGATTGCTTTGGGCTATCCGAAACATACAGGAGGCGGCGTGGATTGGCCTCCCTATTCGCCAGACATGAACCCCTGTGACTTCTTTCTGTGGGGACACTTGAAAGACCAGGTGTACCGCCAGAATCCAGAAACAATTGAACAGCTGAAGCAGTACATCTCATCTGCATGTGAAGCCATTCCGCCAGACACGTTGTCAAAGGTTTCGGGTAATTTCATTCAGAGACTACGCCATATTATTGCTACGCATGGTGGATATGTGGAAAATATCGTACTATAGAGTTTCCCAGACTGCAGCGCCATCTGTTGTTGAAAATTGTAACTACTGCAATTTCGAAAGTTTGTCTGCCTGAAAATGTACTGTTGTCCCAAGCATATTGCAACAAACGGTGTATTTCTATCGCGGCTCGTTTAGTTTTTATTGCCATTTCAAATATACCGGTCATTTTTGAAACACCCTGTATGTACGCTGCTGTCACAACACCTGATACGTAAGGATAAGAGATTTCTATTGCACAACATATCAGAGAAGAAATACTATGGCGAACGATGCAGGACATGAAACTACGTTGCTATAGGCAGTCCGATGGGAGAGAAGAGATACATTTTAATTAATATTGAATTAAATGAAATGGTCCCTTTAAAACTGTAATAACTTGCGTGGTGACATCGCAGGCAATTTTTAAACACCTATAGCGTGTTTCACACACGTGATAAAAACGAATTATTTGCAGTAACATATATTACTCCAGTATTAAGTTCAAGGGGATAGTTGGTTGTTTTCATTATGAAGTGTTAGATATATTATCCCCTTCTAGTAGTCTCAGTGAAATGAAATTATTACAAACAGTTAATTCAAAAGAGCTGTAAAAAAGATGCTATTTATTTATTTTTCTGTGAAATATGCCTGCCGCCGGCAACAGTGTCAATAACGACACGGCCGTGCGGGCTAGCCGTGCGGTCTTGGGCGCCTTGCCACGGTACGCGCGGCTACCCCCATCGGAGGTTCGAGTCCTTCCTCAGGCATGGGTGTGTGTGTTGTCCTTAGCGTAAGTTAGTTTAAGTGGTGCGTAGGCCTAGGGACCGCTGATCTCTGCAGTTTGGTCCCATAGTCCTTACCATAAATTTCCAAAACTTCGAATAAGTGCACCACAGACTGCATGTAGTGCTTGCTGAGGCTTGGATGGCTTAGAGGTGTGACATTTATCACCGACTGTCGGTGTAATTGTTCAGTCTTTTAATAGGACCATAATGCTTGCGATCCTTTTGTCCAGTTTCGAGATCAACTGCAGTGCCGTGTGCTTAGGCGTCTTGTGAACATTTGAACGAACACGTAAAACTTACAGAATGTTTTATTTCCTCAAAGTCACCATTCGACAAAACCAGCAATTTTCAAAAAATAAAAAAAAAAACATATGTTTCCGACTTGCGAGTCTGGACAACGAAACTGAGGATTAAACAGCAAGATAAGTATAAAGTAATTGAAATGGCGATAGACTTTCGTAGCATCTTCCAAATTTACCTCGACATGTCCTAAGGTGTGCCAACATGAATAACGAGAAAAATACTATCGCAGCTATCCGTATTAGGTGTTATAGGAACCCGTGAAACTGAGCGAAGCAGTTCTGTAGCCATACGATGCAAAAAGGTAGGAAGAGTAGAGCAAAAAATTTCCTAGACGCAGTTTGCTAGAGACAGATTGGGACCAGGAAAGAAAATCGATCATGACCTCTTCAAAAGACGCATTCCAAATCTTAAAAGAAATCATTTTCCCACACGAGGGTTATTTTTTGTTAGAATTCCGTATCTCTATCGGTAAAAACGAAACTCTCATAGCACCATTCCGTTGTCGGTGTGTCTGTCCGTCTGTTAAGACCCCTTTTTTCTCAGGAAGGGGTGGAGGCATGAAGCTGACATTGACGTCAGGTACTAAGATGGACTGTCCGCTGGCAGTGTAATCAGTGTAAGGTTCTAAGTCAAGATACTGCTGTACCTCACATTTTGATACTCGCAAACTCACTCACCAAAATCTATATACGAAATATCCACATTCTTGAATGATATTTTCACTCTGCAGCGGAGTGTGCGCTGATATGAAAGTTCCTGACAGATTAAGATTGTGTGCCGGACCGAGACTCGAACTCGGGTCCCGAGTTCGAGTCTCGGTCCGGCACACAGTTTTAATCTGGCAGGAAGTTTCATCCACGTTCATAACTGGCTGGTTGTTTAGTGGACGCGCCTTGAAACCCAGCTATCGTCTGATCTCTCAGCGGTGTGAGGGGCTGCCACAAAGAACGTGTTGTTCGGATTCCACTTTAAACTGCCGATGATCTTTCCTCGGGTGGATAATTGGAACAGGTTAAGGACACGCAAGAAGCCGAGATGGCGTCCAGTAGAAAGACTTGCACCAAGTCGGTGAGCCGCACGACATTAGAATGATAATAATAATAATAATAATTATTATTATTATTGGTGCATGTAGGCTTCTTCCCAAAGCATCGCGCAAGTGCTTGATGGAATGTAAGCTGATATTCCCTGAATATCATCTCGCTGTAAGAGCTCCTTCACCTGCTCTGTGCGATGCGGGATCTACGCCGAATCGCCGTTGAGGAGTGGGACAATCTGCACCAACAGTGGCTTCATGAACTTGTGGGCAGTGTGCCACGACGAATACAGGCATGCATCAGTGCAAGAGGACGTGCTATTGGGTATTAGACGTACCGGTGTGTACAGCAATCTGGATCACCACTTCTGAAGGTCTCGCTGTATGGTGGTACAACATGCAATGTTTGGTTTACATGAGGTGTTTGTGTCGATCTCTATTCCAATTTTCTGTACTGGTTCCGGAACTCTCGGAACCAAGGTGATGCCAAACTTTTTTTTGATGTCTGCATTATACAAGTGACTAGCACTCAATCTCGGAAACGGCTAGTAGGTTAATGTGGATGCAGATGTGAAGAGACGTGCACAGTATAGGGTGGAAAGCTGCTTCAAACCAGTCTTCCGAACGAAGATCACAATAACATCTGATAATTGTGCCTGTGCCTACTATGTTTTTAGTGAATTACTTGTTATATATCAAGCCGTGCAGTAAGAATAACATAATTGTTGTATGATGCGACTTGAATATGTGTGAGGTGACGAAATTAGCTAACCGCTAATATGATTGCGTAGGCTTCCGCGGCCAGAGTCAGTCGGCATCAAAGCTTTCTGGGTATGGTACCGCGTGTTAATGTATAAAACTCGAGCAGCAGTAGTTTTATACATTATGACGCGGTACCATTCCCAGAAAACTTTGATGTCAAAATGTTTACTTCTAATAAGAAAAAGGAGGGGGGGCGGGGACTCCCTCCAGCAGGAAAATGAATTAGTTCAAAAAATTTGAAGCCGTTGCGCACTCAAGTATGAGAAAATAAAAACTCTGTCGTTTACCGAAAGTGGTGTGAGGAAGCCGCAAGACAACTAAACGTGGACAGTGGGTCAGCTGAACGCGGGTACCCCGTCTCGAACACGAAGCAGCCTCGGTTGGTAAAACTGGTGCAGGTGAGGCGCTACTGTGCCCTGCCGACCGCCTCGGCAGGCTGCCGTTTGCCGCTGTGCTGCGGCGCTACGTCACGCTGCAGGCTGGCTGGCCCGCTAGCGGCGGAAGCTGGGGCAGGAAGCACACGCCGCTGGCCACCCGCGCGCCAGCTGCAGCCGCGCCGCGCCTCGCGGCAACGCCCACGCACTCTCTCTCTCTCTGCGAGAGCAGGACCGCAGTTTCCGTCTACGGCGGGTTTCCCTTGGCTTCTCATTATGTGCACGTGTCCATTAAGAAGGCTCTAACTTGTTGTTGCCCGCATCTCGTGGTCGTGCGGTAGCGCTCTCGCTTCCCACGCCCGGGTTTCCGGGTTCGATTCCCGGCGGGGTCAGGGATTTTCTCTGCCTCGTGATGGCTGGGTGTTGTGTGATGTCCTTAGGTTAGTTAGGTTTAAGTAGTTCTAAGTTCTAGGGGACTGATGACCATAGATGTTAAGTCCCATAGTGCTCAGAGCCATTTGAACCATTTGAACCACTTGTTGTTGTTGTTGTTGTTGTGGTCTTCAGTCTAGAGACTGGTTTGATGCAGCTCTCCATGTTACTCTATCCTGTGCAAGCTTCTTCATCTTTCAGTACCTACTGCAACCTACATCCTTATGAATCTGCTTAGTGTATTCATCTCTTGGTCTCCTTCTACGACTTTTATCCTCCACGCTGCCCTCCAATGCTGAATTGGTGATCCCTTGATGCCTCAGAACATGTCCTACCAACTGGTCCCTTCTTCTTGTCAAGCTGTGCCACAAATTCCTCTTCTCCCCTTTTCTATTCAATACCTCCTCATTAGTTACGTGATCTACCCATCTAATCTTCAGCATTCTTCTGTAGCACCACATTTCGAAAGCTTCTATTCTCTTCTTGTCCAAACCATTTATCGTCCATGATTCACTTCCGTACATGGCTACACTCCATACAAATACTTTCAGAATCGACTTCCTGACACTTAAATCTATACTCGATTTATCTTCTTCAGAAACACTCTCCTTGCCATTGCCAGTCTGCATGTTATATCCTCTCTACTTCGACCATCATCAGTTATTTTGCTCCCCAAATAGCAAAACTCCTTTACTACTTTAAGTGTCTCATTTCCTAATCTAATTCCCTCAGCATCACCCGACTTCATTCGACTACATTCGATGATCCTCGTTTTGCTTTTGTTGATGTTCATCTTATATCCTCCTTAACTTAGTACTTGTGAAAACAAAGAACTTACCACGAACTGTATTTTGTGGTTAGTAAACCAGTGTTGCACCAAGCTACCACAAGCAAGCCATTTAATTTTTAACATCTGATGCACTCGGACTACATAGCGCGCAGCAAGAGTGTTTGACGGGACGGTTGCTACTGAGATAACAAACTGGAACACAGAAATAGAATGGCAACTGTAAATTCCTGCCGCGAGCCTTGTAAGGACCGTCCGCATAGAAGCCTCCTACTTCTTTTTTGATCCAAACTGATTACACAACTGGTATCACTTGAGCGAAAATGCGCTAAAAAGACGCCTTTTTTGCAAGATTTTTACGCAAGAATGAATATTACCGCGATCTGACTCCGATTTGACTGATACGTTCCGAAGTAAGTAGAACTTTCACGGCGCAGCGAAGAATGTAAGAGTGGCTTGAAACATGTTTTAAATGCAACATTATGATTAGACTTCCTAATTTCCTAGCAAAATCTGTAAGTGTTAAGAACTGTATTATGCAATACACAGCTGTAACAGTATATTTTATTAGAGACAACCGATTTCGGTCTATAAGTAAATCACCGTCGGGTCCAAAAACCATCTCAGTTATTCATTTGCCTAACTCGAATAACACTTATCAGATGTACGTTTTTCCATCATTGATATTAGCTGTACATAGCTAACTTTACGTATATATAGCTTATATCAATGAAGGAACAATGTACATCTGATAAATTTTATTCCAATTACTCATGTGCGCAGCTGAGATTGTTTTTGGAGACGATAATGGTCTAATCCTAGACCAAAGTCGATCATCCATAATAAAACATACCGTTACAGCTGTGTATTGCATAATGCTGTCCTTAACATTCAAGTACACCACCACCTGCATAAAATATTTCTAAACCTGTGGGTGTGTTTGCTTCCTAACTTCTAGAAAGAACACCCTCTATGAGGATGTAAGACCTCACTTTTTAGACCCTAACACATGTTCACAAATGAACGCGAAAGACAGTAGTTACTCCAAACGTATTAAGGATGAGCATGAAGCTTTGAAATTCTAGTTATCACTAAGTTACCTTGTCACGGTTGTAAGAAACACGTAATAAATGAAGAAATGTTGCCGCTGGTGACAGCTTGTTTGAATAACGGTTCTGCTGAAGGTAAAATGCAGTTAACATTTTGTGCTCACATCAGCAGAGTTAAGAAAATATGTGGAAATAAAGCGTAAAAGCATTCTAAATTTCATAAATGCTTATGAGACCCAAGCAAGCGAAGAGAACTTTTGAATGATTTCGTGTTGTTGTTCAGAAATCTGGTAAGAAATAAAAATAGCAAAATCACAATCGTCCTTCAACCGACCACATGGAATTCAATTCCACCGAACCTGAAAATCAATACAAAAAGTAAACCCCACAGAATTAGTAATTGCTGTAGTAATTTTATTTTAACGTTCTGACACTTGACTTGTCATTCGCGTAGGTTAACGCGCGCAGTGTCCGACGAATGACTGGAATATCTACTTTGATCCTTGAATGTGGACTATCATTAAACAACGGGACCTTAACCTCGGATAGTAAAGAAGATATATCGAGCGAACTGAAGATTCTGCAATAGAATATTAAGCCAAGCTGTCGTTCCCAGCAACGGTCTCACCACAAATTCCGATGCGTTGCAGAAAAAAAGTTGAACTAGAAATAACAATGCGTTTATTAATACACATATCCTGTAAACTGCCTCGTTCCACATTATTTCGATTCAAATGATGTGTGGAACACAAAACTAACTAACTAGCGTGGAAGTTACTATCGAAATGGAACAGTATAGAATTCACCTTGTAAGTACAGTTACGTCCTCGTGAGGCATAAAGTCTCAAAGACTTCGGAAACAAAACGAACCAGAAGCGCAGAATGCAGAGGACAGAATACCTCAGTCACTGCAGTCTGCGTATGCTTCTTGCGAACTCGTTTGTTCAGTCAGCTATTCCTCCACAGTAAATCTTATAAACATATCTTTGCTAGGCTGCCAAAGACTGTAGCTCGCTTTAGCGTACGAGAACCTCAGCACAGAGAGTCTTTGCACCTCCCCAGCGACATGTAGCATATAAATAAATGATTTGAAAGACGTTGTTTAATGCACGGCTGTCGACATTCACCCACATTTTGTGATATTAATATTGACGAATTTTTTAAAAAGTTTTCTGAAACCGATAAACGACACATTCGCCACTAAAGCTGTATAATTTGGTTACTGACAAGGGTCAATATGAGGTTGTGCATAAATGAAACCAGTACGTCACTAAGAAATGATAACTTAAAGAGCTAAAACAGATTTGATTTGAGGATTGATTTCCAGAAGCTCTAATTATTGAACAAATGAGGGAATTAAAAAAAAAGAACAGTACAAAATCGGAGGACGTGGGAATGATGCACCATAAATTGGTGCAATACGGCGAATTTACAAAACCTAAGCACCGAACTGTTGATATTCGGTAAGGTTATTGTCCTGCCTTTACTGGTGAACTGATGAGAGAGAGCTGGATTTTACTCTATGACTAACGAAGGCAAATTCATTCCCTCGAAATGACATTAACGTATTTGATAGCGTAATTCTTCTCTACAACGACGAAACTTCAGCCATCAGATGGGAAGTAGAACCAGAAGTATAACCGAAAGAAAAAACAAAGACACCCATTAGAAATATGGCGTAAGCAATCTAGAATTGGTATAGGGGACTGGGTTTCATCCTTGAAGGTGATGATGCGTTTCGATATGGTCTCAAACAGATTCATTCCTCACGTGATCTATCGGTGAAACACCCTCCTAAAAAGTCACATATGGATGGCTGAACACTGTTTCTATAGTTAGAAATCATGATCAATGGTCATTGTCAATAGAGGTCCACAGGTTGTGCCATGACTCTGTGAAACTTTACATCTCTCTCCTCGCTTTATTTTTCAGTTTTATCGCAGTCTTTTTCCACATGTAGTTAGCAAATTATGAAGTCGAAAAGAGACTATTATTGAACATAATTGATCTCGCTTGGAAGGATTCGCTTTTTTTTGTAAGTCAGACTACAGGTCTATGATTTTTATGAGGATTACAGAGGACACAGTCGATAGATGCACTTTCTCTTCACAAATTATCTAAAAGCGTTCGATAACATAAAAAGATAAACTTTGAGAAATTCCCTTCACTTAGTATAAATCAGGAGAAGTATGTACTCGTATATTAAACTCCACATTTTTTTTGTGAAAGAAAGAGCGTGGAACTCTTTTGCGTCTTAATAAATATAAGAATGTGACATCGCGGCACTACGTTGCGGATTTTACTTAGAATCGACTTTGACGATGCTATTGGACAACAGCTGGAGTACCTTAGTACATGAGAGCAATTGAGCAGTCTATATTTACGAGAAAAATTATGTATGCTTTAGATTTCAAATATTTATCACTGCGAAGAACTGATTTTCTCCTGGTAGTTTCATTTCTGCAGAAAAATCATGTAGGATTTGTTCACCCATCTCGACATAAACTCTCTCCACCCCCGCGCAAGTTCCGACTACACACAGTGTATCGAATGATATTTCATGTGCTTTCTGAATAAGAACCCAAATATGTCCAAAGCTAGTTCGAGGATAAGAAATATTATCAACACGTATTCAAATATCCAAAATTGTTCGCCGCAGTGTACGTTCTGCTATAGTTTAAAAACGACTTTCGTCATGTCTACAGTTTGCTAACCCGCTCTATGCATAAGCAGAGTTTTCTATTGACAAGATCACAGTCTGTCATATCCTTTTATGCCATGAAATATTGGTGTAGCAGTCTGTCCGAAGTGAGTTCAACGTCTCCAGGCAACAAATGAATTTTACTGCGTATGTGGAACGTAGAAATCTCGCGAGTGAAAGGGCCGCGTGTTCTGCGAGTAACGCAACAGAGAGATGCGTGGCTCGCAGAGCACGCCTCTCTGTCGTTAGACACGCCAGCAGGTTCCTTTTCCTGTCGAGATGGATGCACGCAGGCAGTCGCGCCTCGAGTATGAGCAGGAAATCTGTCCACGGGAGCCGAGAAGCAGTCGTGCAACTTGCGATTTCTTCGTTCGTGCGGAGACGCAGGAAGTGGACGTGAAAGTGAAAACGAACGGACTAATGGGTGAAAGCGCACCTATGTTCTTGCCTAACCTGATGAGTTTCAATTAGCTTTCCCAGGCTCCGCATGAGGACGAATGTGGTCATTTTCAGTGGTTTAAGTAATAACAAGATGAAGGATTACGTGCGGTAGCTTTCCTAGTTGGTACAGAGCTACGCGCTATGGAGCCAAACACACTCCATTTTTATACTCCTCCGAGCAGCGCGTTTGAAGCTACACAATAAATTTTCTGTTATATTGGAACACAGCTTTTAGCGTTGACGTTCTGGAATTAAATGTTTTCGAACTTTTTCTGTCGTGTTAGGTTTGAATGATCAATGCAGATTGGGCTTTCAAGCTCCTGACGACTACCTGTATCGTTGTTCTCAAGAGCTGATTATCGAAATTGACTATGAGATGGTGTTCCACGCATACAACACTGCCGAATGACGTAGTGCTAAATTCGTGCAGAGGTGCAAGTAGATTAATTTATATTTGATACCAGTGATTATGTCGAAGCAAGCGGTGAAGGGATGCTCATAGCGCCACCGATCCCGAACGACAGGAAACAAATGGAAATATTTGTCTGTAGCTTCTATCCTCTTCCGAGTGCTGCTAACTGCAGAGCCCCAGTCCCTGGTAAAGTCTTCGTTGGACATCCTGATGTCAGCATCTTCGTCGGTTATAGAACTCCAGTATATCGGCGCGTGGGGTAAGGTTTTATGTCTCAGTAACATAATAGTGTAGTATTGCGAAAGAACAGTTACATGAACAAGAGCGTAAGCTGTTGCTGTTGTTGTTGTTGTGGTCTTCAGTCCTCAGACTGGTTTGATGCAGCTCTCCATGCTACTCTATCCTGTGCAAGCTTCTTCATCTCCCAGTACCTACTGCAACCTACATCCTTCTGAATCTGCTTAGTGTATTCATCTCTTGGTCTCCCTCTACGATTTTTACCCTCCACGCTGCCCTCCAATGTTAAATTTGTGATCCCTTGATGCCTCAAAACATGTCCTACCAACCGATCCCTTCTTCTAGTCAAGTTGTGCCACAAACTTCTCTCCAATCCTATTCAACACCTCCTCATTAGTTACGTGATCTACCCACCTTATCTTCAGCATTCTTCTGTAGCACCACATTTCGAAAGCTTCTATTCTCTTCTTGTCCAAACTGGTTATCGTCCATGTTTCACTTCCATACATGGCTACACTCCATACAAATACTTTCAGAAACGACTTCCTGACACTTAAATCTATATTTGATGTTAACAAATTTCTCTTCTTCAGAAACGATTTCCTTTCCATTGCCAGTCTACATTTTATATCCTCTCTACTTCGACCATCATCAGTTATTTTACTCCCTAAATAGCAAAACTCCTTTACTACTTTAGTGTCTCATTTCCTAATCTAATTCCCTCAGCATCACCCGATTTAATTTGACTACATTCCATTATCCTCGTTTTGCTTTTGTTGATGTTCATCTTATATCCTCCTTTCAAGACACTGTCCATTCCGTTCAACTGCTGTTCCAAGTCCTTTGCTGTCTCTGACAGAATTACAATGTCATCGGCGAACCTCAAAGTTTTTAATTCTTCTCCATGAATTTTAATACCTACTCCGAATTTTTCTTTTGTTTCCTTTACTGCTTGCTCAATATACAGATTGAATAACATCGGGGAGAGGCTACAACCCTGTCTCACTCCTTTCCCAACCACTGCTTCCCTTTCATGCCCCTCGACTCTTATAACTGCCATCTGGTTTCTGTACAAATTGTAAATAGCCTTTCGCTCCCTGTATTTTACCCCTGCCACCTTTAGAATTTGAAAGAGAGTATTCCAGTTAACGTTGTTGCTAAGAAACGAAAATATTTGTGTGTGATATTGCGGCAGTTTATCTGTTCACAGCGCTTTAATCTTTCCGATAATGTGCTTGATTAGATTCTATATTTCTCCTTGTATACTACATATTTTCAATAAATAATAACAGGTTTTTAAGATGGCTGTCAATCAGCGACTGTTGTATAATACAAAATTTTGAAAAACACCACCCTCAGTCGCGAACTCAATTAATTTGTAACCTAGGTTTCGGTGTCACAAGGGACACCTTCTTCGAACAAAATTAAAACTAAATGTTACAGAATAATGTACCTAAAAATACGAAAGCTGCGGTCATATCTGATAGCGTCAGATAGTCAGTATTAAAATGAAATGCAACAGAGGTGCAAGCCACTAGGGGCTGCCATGTGTCCTCTGCTACAGTCAGCACAAAACTGTTGACTTCTGACAGTCGTCCTTGAAGAAATTCCAGTTGACTTCGTGGCTCTTTGTATAACTGTAAGTCTCGGCAAGATCACAGTTGCAGGAAACCAAGGCGGTATCATTACTGTCTGCATGAGCAGTGGCCTGTGACTATCGATGAGGCTGTCGTGTAAGGGGAAGTCTCGTCGTTGAGTGACTGTAGGAGGATACAAGACGGATTACACGGAATTCATATTTAGTGTGATGAATTTCAGCTTGCTCTAAATACAGAAAATGTAAGTTAACGCAGGTGAGCATGGAAAACAGCTCGCTAATTTTCGAATCCAGTGTTGTTGGTGTGCTGCTTGACATAGTCACGAAGATTAAATACCTAGGAGGAACTACGCAAAGTGATATAAAATGGAGCGAGCACGTCAGGTCAGTAGTAAGTAAGGCAGATCACCAACTTCAGTGTATGGGAAGAATTCTAGGAAAGTGTAACTCGTGCATAATGAAGACCGAATATAGAACACTAGTGTAATCCATTCTTGAGCACCGCTCAGTTTTTTGGACCCCACTAGGTCGCATTAAAGGAAGAAACTGAAGAAATTGAGAGACGAATTGCCGGTAGATTCGATCACCACACGAGTATTACCAAAATGCTCCATGAACTCAGCTGTAAATATGTCGAGGGAAGATGACATTCCTATCGCGAAACGCTACTGAGAAAATTTAGGGGACTGGCATTTGAAGCTGACTGCAGAACGATTCTGTTATGGGTAGCGTTCACTTCGCGTAAGGACCACGAAGATAAGGCGCGAGAAATTACGGCTCGTAAGGAGTTGTTACAGATAGTCGTTTTTCCCTCGCTCTGTCTGCGAGTGGAGCAGAAAGAAAAGACTAGTAGCGGCAGAATATACCGCAATGCTTGGAGAACGTTTGTGTGGAAGTAGATGTACATTCATGGTTCTAGTGCAGAACTGGTCCAACAAACGTTCAGGCTGTTGAATGCTCCTGAGTTCTTTTAATATTTGCTCTCTATTCTTGGAGAACTGAAGGCTTATTTATAATGTCTACTGAACAGCGAGGTCATAAGGAACGGCGCACTCGCTTAATCGGACAATGATCGGAAGATAAATCAACTTTGTCTTATTTATGAATTCATCTGATTTTTTTTGTACGAAAAAGCTGAGAAATAGAAATCAGTTAACAGATAGGGATTATCAGCTCCTAATCCAGTGTGTCTATTACTGTGCAGCTTCGTTGAATACAAGTTTCCAAACGTTTCAGTGAAATTATTTGTCATGGAAAGGAAGGAGAAGTTAACATTACAGCAAATAAAGCTGAAAAACTGTAAGTGGCGTCCATTATCTCACCCTGCTCGCTCACAAGCACTGTAGTCACAAGCTAACAGTGTTGTGTTGACATTTATGCGATGTATCGTTTGAGAAAATATCGATACACTACACAATGAAATTACACGAATGGAGTCGTTCTTGGAGCTATGTACGCTTCCAGTTCATAAAACTTTGTAGGGCCACATTGAAAGTGAAAGCCTTGTTGCAAGTGGTTGCCAGACTATTTGACAAACAATCAGACGACATGTAGCGTCTTAATGTGATGAAATACTTAGAAAATTAGAAAGTGCCATGTCTACATGACACGCGAACTGCCAGCAGAAAAATATCCCAACCGGCTTTCAAAGGAAAAAGTGCGTGAAGATGGTAATTTGCGTGTTGGCTCTATTCCGCTACGCAAGTTGCTCTCGGAACGTGGGACGTTCGACTTTCGAAAAAGCTGGCAGTAGAAAGTTAGTATCTGAACGTGTTTAGCTCAGTTCTTACCGTGTAGCAGATACTGAAACACAAAAAATGTAGGCCAATGACGAAAAGAAATGCGATATCTAAGCTTTTCTCAGCATGATTGATTAATAGTTTGCTTCCAGGTATTGTGCAGAATTGTTGTTTCAATTTTGTAGACAACATTCCGAGGAACCGACGAGCCGTCGCCTTCAAGTGCTGCGAGTTTTATTGGCTGGAGTGAAGGCAGTGAGTACACATAAAAGCAAAACTCGCAGTATCTGGAGACGATGGCTCGGTGTCTCCTCGGAATGTTGTCTATAAAATGGAAACAACAATCGACAGAATACTCGGAGACACACTATTAACGAAAATAAAGCTATCATTTACGATTTTCTTCTGTAGTTTACGTAGCGCAAATGAAAATATCCTAAATTCCTAAATCGAAGTGCTCGGTTGAAGGAATCTTTGTCGGCGCTAGAAACAGTATTAAAAAAAGAGAGATAAGGGCAGTGAATTAATTTCGAGACGTAAGACGGCGCCTGGAGATGCCTCCAGCACAGCGGGCTCTGGAATGCGAGCTCGCCGGCTGCAGTTCCTCAGGGGGGCTGGCGCGCCCAGAGAGTAACAGGCGCACTTCCGCGCTGGAACGGATTCCAGGAGCTCGCCCGCCCGTGGAGAACTCCGACGCCCTTCCGGAGACGGCCTCCAGGCGCCGCTGCCCCAGCCGCGGGCGCGCAGAGTGAAGAAAACGAGCCACCTTCTGACGTCTGATTACGCATGAGGTGCTACCGACGTTTCGTAGACAGCAGGTACTGCAAACATTTTTCACGAACACCGTGTCTGTTAAACTGCAGTCCCTTATTTCCATCAGTAACTCCAGTAGCCTCAAGATCGCAACACCGTATCACATAGTAACTGTCTCATCACTTTAACCTCTTCGATTCGCCCCTGCTCTGTAGGTGGCATGGCCACTGAGGAAAATTTTCGCCTGCCGAAGAGAGGATCTTGTAATTTAAGTATTACTGACCAAGACGTAGCGATTGATCATGATCACATTGTCGTACAATGTACCCTGTTCCTGATGCGTTCAGTACGTCGTAACTTTTGTCGCAGTTAGTGAAATAGATTCGAGAGATTTTCAACGGAACAATTTCGCAAGACTCATAAGATAACTGAAATTGAGTTAGAAATTTTTGTCACATTCAGTCATATACAGCGTCCGATGCGGGAGCTTGCTTATTTGAAACGTGCGTCACACAGCGGCCGTCACGCCTCGTGTGTGGGGTTCAGCTCATTGAGAGCAAAAGGCGGGACCTAACGTTATTTTAAAGGGTAGTTTAGTGGGGATCCTATAGTGGACGAGAGAGGACCGTTCGCCATGGCGACATATTTTTCCAATGGCCGTTCGGTCATCGCAACCAAGAGTGCATTCAGGGAGCAGTTTAGTAGCAGTATCTGAAACTGGTAGCCAAATAAAATAAGTCTGGAAACTATACGACTGTAAAGTGTTTGTTTTGACATCTTTCTATCTATGTGGTACAGCAGTACTTTTTTTTTCACGTCCCACCTTCCTCGATGCTCCTCCTTCTTGAGTACCCCTGCCGAAGGAAAACCGCGGTCACAATCAAACGACTAACAACGTTTGATAACGTCACTAAATTCATTTCCGGGCAGCAGCAAGCGTTGAGCAAATATACCAACTTGACCTAATTCCTGTCCGCCCCCGGTAGCTGAGTGGTCAGCGCGACTGAATGTCAATCCTGCGGGCCCGAGTTCCATTCCCGGATGGGTCGGAGATTTTCTCCGCTCAGGGACTGGGTGTTGTGTTGTCCTGACCATCATCATTTCATCCTCATCGACGTGCAAGTCGCCGAAGTGGCGTCAAATCGAAAGACTTGCACCCGGTGAACGGTTTACCCGACGGAAGGCCATAGTCGCACGACATTTACAGTTTTACCTGTTTCCACGCTGTGGCCCGTAATGCACTGCCAAAGGTGTTCGACCAATGCCATACGAAAGCTGTGGCCACTGTGCAAATCGTATGGTATGATGAAAGCCCTCCAACACATCGTCAAATACTTAAAAGGCAGTTTGTAAAGATCGCTGATGAAATTATTTTACAATGAAATACGGGCCTATGTAGTACAGAAACAACAGTCCCAAGCGTATATCTCTGCTCATCGCTTGTCATCCCGTACAGATGCAGGAACACTGCAAGTGGAAAACGGAAACATATAAGAAGATCGCATTGGCTGATGAATTGTAGTATACGGTGGTCCACGCTGTTGAGAGGGTAAGAGTACGCCGAAAATCGCATTTAGACGTTTCATCAAGACTACTCGTCATACTAGCGAACAGGGTACGCTTCAGGTAGAAGGTAGAGTTATTCTGATGTGGGGGATGTTAACGTGGAGGAAAATAAGGCACTGATACGTCTGCTATCGTGCCTCCACGACGAACACAGCGTCCGATCATGTGCGTCTATTTGTTCCTCTGATAGTCGAATAGTACCACACAGATGAACAGCAGGACAATACCCTATCCAACCATCTTTGAATTTCATATTTTCATGCTAGGTTAAGGAACATTCCACGGACGTGATGGTCACCAAGCTAGCATACCTGCCTCCCGCGGAACACAACTGGGACCACGCGAGACGTCCGTACCTCTAGCAGGGTGAAATACGAAACGAATCGAATGTGATCTCGGTACTAAGTTAACGTGAAAGGAATATGATGATGAACTATTATAAAGCTTTCGAATGAATTGTGAGGAGAAGGAAGGGGAAGGACTAAATGTGAACTTGTTGCAATAGTTATCGCTTTGTAACGAAGACGTGAGTCACTCCACATGGGTAATAAAGCTCTTTGTAATCATTTCCCATCTTTCGTTAATCCCTTATGTTACAAACCATCCCAATTCCGCCTACGAATACGCATTGTCGCCCATTTTGAAATAAGTCGGTTGCTTAACGCAGAGGCGAGCATTATTAATTGGTGCTACAATTGCGTAAAATGCAGCCAAGTTTCGTATTCGCATTTTCTGGATTTCACCATTTGTGTGGCGAATAATTAACCGTCACAATTACCTCGTGTTACTTTATTTAGTGACAGATTAATTATGCCGGCCGAAGTGGCCGTGCGGTTAAAGGCGCTGCAGTCTGGAACCGCAAGACCGCTACGGTCGCAGGTTCGAATCCTGCCTCGGGCATGGATGTTTGTGATGCCCTTAGGTTAGTTAGGTTTAACTAGTTCTAAGTTCTAGGGGACTAATGACCTCAGCAGTTGAGTCCCATAGTGCTCAGAGCCATTTGAACCATTTGAACAGATTAATTATCACGGTCGGCGTATTAATTTCATGGAAAAGGACGTAAATTTTATATCCAGTTAGATAATTCACATTATTTTAACGAGTTCGATGGAACATTTTAGTATTATAACCTTGTATGGCGTGTAGGTGTAGTGAGTATTCACTGCTCAAAGGAAAGTGGTTAGAATAATGTGTGGGATTCATAGTCAACAGTACATTTACTCACTAATGCAATTTGTTCTCAACATCATGGACCAGTTTAAAAACAACAGTGACATTCTTGATTATAATACCAGAAAAAAGAAAGACTTACACTATCCTTTACCCAATCTGTCTTTGGCACAGAAAGGGGTAAAATATGCTTCTATAAAAATTTTTGTCAACTTACCAGATGAGATAAAGTGTCTGACATACAGCAGTAATAGCTTCAAAAATAAATTGAAATCATATCTCCTTGAAAACTCCTTCTATACCATAGATGAATTCTTGAATAGGAATAAATAAATCTGTAAATGTAGTATATGCATGTTGTGCCATTTAAGGGAATGGGGTAAGTAATAGAAACATTGTACTGTAATACACATATATTAAAAAATCTTGATTCATATGCGCATTTCTTATGCACTTGACACGTTACACATCATAACGGCTGCTGTACAGTGCGTGTGATCATTGGAACACGCAACCAACTAACTAACTAACTCATAATGTTTCGTACGATTCGCGGTCAAGTCGTACGATACACACATGTAAAAAAGCTTCTTCATTTCAGTATCACTTTGGAGAATTAAAAGTTTAGTTCGAAGGCTTATTTGGTGCAGCTCTCAACGCTAGGCTGTCCTCTTCATTTCTGCATAGTTGCAGCACCTCACATCCAGCTGAACACCCATACTCTAGGCAAGCCTTGACCTCCCTCTACAGTTTTTACCCCCTTACACGTCACCAAATTAGTTATTCTTTGACGCCTCAGGATATATCCTGTTAACCGTTCTCTTATTTTAGTCAAGGTGTTCCATAAATTTCTTTGTTCTCCCAATTCGAATCAGTGTATATTCATTAGTTATCTCATCTACCTTCCTGAAGACTATCCTTCAAAAGCTAGACAAATATCTTCAGTATAGACTTTCTAAAGTGTTAAATGTTAAAAAGCGCTTTTGGGTGAAATTCCAATCTGCATTTTATTAGTCTCTACTTCGGCCATCGTCAGCTAATTTTGCTGCCGAAAAAGCAAAACTCATCTACTGCTTTTACCGTCATATTTCCTCATCTAATTTCTTCATCGTCATCTGATTTAATTTGACTACGTTCCACTACAATTGTTTTTGTTTTTAGATATTATTAAGTTTCTTATGGTGTTGCAACATTCCCTTAAATAACCAACGAAAGAAATTTACTTGGGAACATCTTCCAACGGAAGTTGCCCCTTCGGACCTCTCTGAACCGTAAAAATATATCGTACCGAGAGATGTGGCGCATTTGTTAAGACACTGGGTTTGTGTTCTGGAGGAGGGGTAGGGTGAAATTCGCATCACTATATTTGTAATATGTGTTATGAATTTGTTCACACTTGTCATGTTCTGGTTGAGTGTATCAGTGAGCACATTACTTTTCGCTAAATATTTATTTCAGTCAGTGCTGTTGATGCTCACCCAAAAAGTTTAGTAAAAATACTAGTTTCGAATGTGTAATCATTATCAGCAGCTCAAAAATATGTCTTAGTCGATGGTTGCGTCACAACATTCAAGTAGTTAAAATTTCGGTAACGTTACTGTTATTAACATGATTAAGAGTAAATGTAATGGGCTTTCATCTCTCTTGTTGTGCAGGTCGATCACATGATTTGTGATTAAAACTATTTAAATGAAAAAAAGAAGAAGAATTCGATATTGACATAACAGATTATGGTGACTTCAAGATGTCAGGCCCTAAAGTACTTTCCTGTTTCAGTAGTTTGCCTTTAGTCTGAGTATCGTCAGAGATTTTATAACCCATTTTAGTTTCAAATTTTGCTTGAATAAGTTGGACGATTGTATGTGACTGAAAATTCGTCAGAATGAATCCAATTTTAACACAGTTTGAGTTTCCGCTTTCTTCCATCCTCCGCTACCATGAATCCTGCAGAGCTGTGCATAAATCCGTAAGAGTATGAGGGGGTGGAGATCTCTTCTGAACAGCACGTTGCAAGGCGTCCCAGATATGCTCAATAGTGTTACGTCAGGTAAGTTTGGTGGCAAACGGAGTTCTTTAAAATAAAGAGTGTTCCTCGAGCCACTCGGTAAAAATTCTGGACGTGTGGGTGTCGGATTGTCCTGCTGGAATTGCCCAAGTCCGTCGGAAGGCACAATGGACATGAATGGATGCAGGTGATCAGACAGGATGCTTAAGTACGTGTCACCTGTCAGAGTCGTATCTAGACGTATCAGGGATACTGTGTCACTCCAGCTGTACAGGCCCACACCATTACAGAGTCTCCACTATGTTGAATAGTCTCTTGCTGACATGCAGGGTCCATGGATTCATGAGGTTGTCTCCTTATCCGTACATGTCCATCCGTTCGATATAATCTGAAACGAGACTCGTCCGACCAGGCAACATGCTTTCAGTCATCGACAGTCCGATGTCGGCATTGAAGGGCCGGGGCGAGGCGTAAAGCTTTGTGTCGTGCAGTCATCGAGGACACAGAAGACATCCCATGTCGATGATGTTTCGCCGACTGGTTGGCACGCTGACAGCTGTTGATGTCCAGCACTGAAATCTGCAGCAATTTGCGGAAGGCTTGCACTTCTGACACGTTGAACGATTCTCTTCAGTCGTCGTTGGTCCCGTTCTTGCAGGCTCTCTTTCCGACCGCAGCAATGTCGGAGATTTGATGTTTTACCGGATTCCTGATATTCACGGTACAATTGGGAAATGGTCGTACGGGAAAATCACCACTTCATCGCTACCTCGGAGATGCTGTGTCCCATCGCTCGTGCGCCGACTATAACACCACGTTCAAACTCAGTTAAATCTTGATAACTTGCCATTCTCGCTGTAGCAACCGATCTAACTATTCCGCCAGACACTTGTTATCTTATACAGGAGTTGCCGACCGCAGCACAGTATTCTACCTGTTTACAACTCTCTGTATTTGGATACACCTGCATATATATGTATAACTAAATCTAGTACGTTAGTAACTAACGAAAGAAACACACACAAACAGGATCTACATAAATTATTCACGCTGTCTTGCCCCTAGATGCGAAACAGATTCTTAATGTTCCTGTGAGACTATTTTTCGTGTGTAGATGGAACAATCTTGGGCGCATATTTTATATATTGACTACGTAATGTATTTTACAGCTAACGGCGGTGACGCATGATAGCCACAAGTCTAGTATTGTCATAACAGTTGTTATATACGCGCTGTTTAACTGCTGCTGCTATAAAAATGTAAGGGACGAACAGAGATCAATGAAAGAAGTACATAATCCATATCCCCAGTACGACGTATTACGCCTGAATACTGAATACCTTATCCAAGGATCCGAACTGCAGATGCGCACTTGAAGACAAACACGTCACAACAAGTGTCCCACGTGGCGACGGTTCAATGGAGGCGGCCTTTAGCACGTCTCCTCATCGATGTCCGTAAACGTTCACAAGTCATGTGAGTTTTCTGACTGTATTAACAACCATCCACAGAGCGTTGCCGGAGCTCGATAATCTCAACAGGGCTGTCTTACATCAGAGCCTTTAAATATTCGCGCACGCAAAATATTCAACGGATTCAAGTCTGGTGACCAGGAAGTGCACTGTAGTGCCGAGCTACGGTCGATAAAGTGGTTGTAGAAAAGCTGTTTACCAGTACATAGGTGTTTGCACTGGTGATAAAATCATACGAAAGCAGTTTCTCCCTTTTTAACGTGTACATCACTTGCAGTGTTTCGAAATAAAGGTAGGCTTCGACGTAAACAGTGTACGAGGGCAGTTCAATAAGTAATGCAACACTTTTTTTTCTCGGACAATTTTGGTTGAAAAAACCGGAAATTACTTGTGGAATATTTTCAAACATTCCCGCTTCGTCTCGTATAGTTTCATTGACTTCCGACAGGTGGCAGCGCTGTACGGAGCTGTTAAAATGGCGCCTGTAACGGATGTGCGTTGCAAACAACGGGCAGTGATCGAGTTTCTTTTGGCGGAAAACCAGGGCATCTCAGATATTCATAGGCGCTTGCAGAATGTCTACGGTGATCTGGCAGTGGACAAAAGCACGGTGAGTCGTTGGGCAAAGCGTGTGTCATCATCGCCGCAAGGTCAAGCAAGACTGTCTGATCTCCCGCGTGCGGGCCGGCCGTGCACAGCTGTGACTCCTGCAATGGCGGAGCGTGCGAACACACTCGTTCGAGATGATCGACGGATCACCATCAAACAACTCAGTGCTCAACTTGACATCTCTGTTGGTAGTGCTGTCACAATTGTTCACCAGTTGGGATATTCAGAGATTTGTTCCCGCTGGGTCCCTCGTTGTCTAACCGAACACCATAAAGAGCAAAGGAGAACCATCTGTGCGGAATTGCTTGCTCGTCATGTGGCTGAGGGTGACAATTTCTTGTCAAAGATTGTTACAGGCGATGAAACATGGGTTCATCACTTCGAACCTGAAACAAAACGGCAATCAATGGAGTGGCGCCACACCCACTCCCCTACCAAGAAAAAGTTTAAAGCCATACCCTCAGCCGGTAAAGTCATGGTTACAGTCTTCTGGGACGCTGAAGGGGTTATTCTGTTCGATGTCCTTCCCCATGGTCAAACGATCAACTGTGAAGTGTATTGTGCTACTCTTCAGAAATTGAAGAAACGACTTCAGCGTGTTCGTAGGCACAAAAATCTGAACGAACTTCTCCTTCTTCATGACAATGCAAGACCTCACACAAGTCTTCGCATCCGAGAGGAGCTCACAAAACTTCAGTGGACTGTTCTTCCTCATGCACCCTACAGCCCCGATCTCGCACCGTCGGATTTCCATATGTTTGGCCCAATGAAGGACGCAATCCGTGGGAGGCACTACGCGGATGATGAAGAAGTTATTGATGCAGTACGACGTTGGCTCCGACATCGACCAGTGGAATGGTACCGTGCAGGCATACAGGCCCTCATTTCAAGGTGGCGTAAGGCCGTAGCATTGAATGGAGATTATGTTGAAAAATAGTGTTGTGTAGCTAAAAGATTGGGGAATAACCTGGTGTATTTCAATGCTGAATAAAACAACCCCTGTTTCAGAAAAAAAATGTGTTGCATTACTTATTGAACTGCCCTCGTAATATCACTGGTACGACTGCACGTGTGCATATGTGTTATCGGAGTTACAGTCGGTTTCCAGTCTAAGTCTCCTAGCTTAATATGCTTGTTTAATTGTACTCTCCCTTTCGTTTGCACCTATATTAATCAAATACCGTGTATTACTTTGAGATACCTCAAAGAGGAAGCAGTTGACGTTTCGTAGAGTTCGAAATGCCTGCTCCGTTGTCCGTCACCTCAGACACATGTGAAGATCGAACCAGTTTTATTAGTAAAGTATTAGCAGAGATTGGAATGATGGAGAGGTTTTGTGAAGTGGTTCCATGAACCCTCTGCCAGGCACTTAATTGTGATTTGCAGAGTATCCACAAGGATGTAGACGTAGCTCTTCGCGGTTGAAATGTGTTTCAAATACTTACGAGCTGTGCGGAACAACCTTTCTCCACGGCTGGGGTGAGCCAACGGTGTTTCCCGTGCCGCCCGGTGACCCAGTGCTGGAAGCCGCTAGGCAGACGAAGCCGTTGCGTGACGAAGATGGCCGCGCGTGTCGCAGAGGACCGCTCCAGCCGCTGCCGGCACCTGCGGCTTGAAAAACCTCGAGCAGCAGCGACTACACCACCTGCCAGCACTGTATTTCGCTTAACGTCAACCTACGTTTCTCATGTGTCCATAACGGAAGAGGCGACGTGTAGAGACGACCATAAATAACATGGCCACTTTGCAGAAACAAATTTAAACGGACGCAAAATCTCCAAGATTGGCAACCTGTTGCAGAAGCTCGAAATTTAGTGCGAACAATAATGCGAGATGCTTATAATAGTTTCCACAACGAAACTTTGTCTCGAAACCTGGCAAAAAATCCCAGGAGATTCTGCTCGTATACATAGTATGCTAGCGGCGAGACATAATCAATGCCTTCTCTGCGCGATAGCAGTGGAAATATTATCGGCAACAGTGCTGCGAAAGCATAGTTACTAAACACAGCCTTCCGAAATGCCTTCACCAAAGAAGACGAAGTAAATATTCCAGAATTCGAATCAAGAATAGCTGCCAACATGAGTAACGTAGACGCAGATACGAGGTGCATTCAAGTTCTAAGGCCTCCGATTTTTTTCTCTGGACTGGAAAGCGATAGAAACATGCGCATTGTTTTAAAATGAGGCCGCGTTCATTGTCAATACGTCCCAGAGATGGCAGCACCGTACGGCAGATGGAATTTTACTGCCAGCGGCGAGAATGAGAACTGTTTTAAATACTTCAAATGGCGACGTTTTCCTTACTTGAACAGCGTGCAATCATTCGTTTTCTGAACTTGCGTGCTGTGAAACCAATTGAAATTCATCGACAGTTGAAGGAGACATGTGGTGATGGAGTTATGGATGTGTCGAAAGTGCGTTCGTGGGTGCGACAGTTTAATGAAGGCAGCACATCGTGTGACAACAAACCGAAACAACCTCGGGCTCGCACAAGCCGGCCTGACGACATGATCGAGAAAGTGGAGAGAATTGTTTTGGGGGATCGCCGAATGACTGTTGAACAGATCGCCTCCAGAGTTGGCATTTCTGTGGGTTCTGTGCACACAATCCTGCATGACGACCTGAAAATGCGAAAAGTGTCATCCAGGTGGGTGCCACAAATGCTGACGGACGACCACATGGCTGTCCGTGTGGCATGTTGCCAAGCAATGTTGACGCGCAACGACAGCTTGAATGTGACTTTCTTTTCGTCGGTTGTGACAATGGATGAGACGTGGATGCCATTTTTCAATCCAGAAACAAAGCGCCAGTCAGCTCAGTGGAAGCACACAGATTCACCGCCACCAAAAACTTTCGGGTAACCGCCAGTGCTGAAAAAATGATGGTGTCCATGTTCTGGGACAGCGAGAGCGTAATCCTTACCCATTGCGTTCCAAAGGGCACTACGGTAACAGGTGCATCCTACGAAAATGTTTTGAAGAACAAATTCCTTCCTGCACTGCAACAGAAACGTCCGGGAAGGGCAGCGCGTGTGCTGTTTCACCAAGACAACGCACCCGCACATCGAGCTAACGTTACGCAACAGTTTCTTCGTGATAACAACTTTGAAGTGATTCCTCATGCTCCCTACTCACCTGACCTGGCTCCTAGTGACTTTTGGCATTTTTCAACAATGAAAGACACTCTCCGTGGCCGCACATTCACCAGCCGTGCTGCTATTGCCTCAGCGATTTTCCAGTGGTCAAAACAGACTCCTAAAGAAGCCTTCGCCGCTGCCATGGAATCATGGCGTCAGCGTTGTGAAAAATGTGTACGTCTGCAGGGCGATTACGTCTAGAAGTAACGCCGGTTTCATCGATTTCGGGTGAGTAGTTAATTAGAAAAAAAATCGGAGGCCTTAGAACTTGAATGCACCTCGTATCCTCGGAGTAGTGAAGCAGCTTAAGTCATTTAAAAAAAGCAAATCTTCCGGTCCACACTCTGCACCACTTAGGGACAGAAGACGTGATAATTGCTGGGGAGATAGAACTCTAGCTTGAGTGTGTCCTACTTGGGTTGGTGTAACTTTTGCGCTGCGATACTTGCGATGCAGGGACGTGCGTTATTGTGAACGTGGCGCACCATCCAAGAACGGTGGTTTTCGAGAGACGTGCTGCCTCATAGATATCCTCCATTCTTCGATGGATTTCTACCGGTGTTTGCCCTTCGAGCGCCAAGATAAAATTATCAGCGTGTTGGTTCTGTTTGGATGTATTTAGTAATAACGTCGCTATACTTTACGTTTCCGCATTTACTGCACGCACGTCGGAAAGACACAAATGCCGCACTAATCCCTTGCCTACATTTAGGACATTATAAAGCCAAATCGGAGTCGCGTTACGTTGCAAATATACTACAGCAACGCCCTCAAACGGAAGCTTATTGATCGGCCCGTATACGTCGGGAGAAACGATCATCGTAATAAAATAAGGGAAATGAGAAACATTTAAGTGTTCGTTTTTTCCACACTTTGGTAGAGAAATGGTCTGACGGTGGTTCGAAAAACCCTCTGCCAGGCACTTGTGAGTTGCAGAGTAATCATTTAGATGTAGATGTAAATGAATTCCTGTAATTTTCTATTCCATTCAGCATTATCTAGTTTCATTTTTACTACAAGGCGGGAAGTCACCATGTATGTGCTATAGAGATCGAAACCCTCCGCTGCATATACTGACCAATCAACTACAAGTGTAATAAGACAGCCTGGTGGCGGTTTGGTGGTAGCAAGCTTTCTGTTATGGCAGATTACCAACTCAAAGTAGTGCTTACTGAGTAAACTGTCCACGTCTTTCTACCATATGCAACGAATTACGGGGAGATATGTTTGACTTCTGCATTTCGTAGACATAAAGTGGAGTTACATGTCGTGAAACGATCGTGTAACTGTATCACTATATAAGTACGGATATTACTACACACGAGTTGTCGAAAATGTGTGATTTATTTAACACGTCATGTGAGCGGTGTGCTGACCACATGGCTCTCCAGTCGTATACAAACATTGCCTTAAGGAAGAGAGCGACACGACGGCCGGTCAACAGCCTCTGACCGTCAGGGCAGGGTTGCATAGTTAATTTTGAACTAAACAAAGCTACTTTTTATTTTGTTGGCTGACAAGTTTCGAGCATGAGCCACATTCTCAAGCTACCTAGGGCAGAGAGTATAAAACGAGTGGATGGATGGAATATGGATAATGGAAGTATTGCTCCTGCGAACCTAGTTCAGCAAGGTTCGCAGGAGAGCTTCTGTAAAGTTTGGAAGGTAGGAGAGGAGGTACTGGCGGAAGTAAAGCTGTGAGAAGGGGGCGTGGGTCGTGCTTGGGTAGCTCAGTTGGTAGAGCACTTGCCCGCGAAAGGCAAAGGTCCCGAGTTCGAGTCTCGGTCCGGCACACAGTTTTAATCTGCCAGGAAGTTTCATAAACCTATATGGTTCGGCAGAGTAGGAAGACCTAAGAGAAGACGGAAAGTATGAAATTTACAACAGGGTGAAGGGTCTGGTGCAAGAAGTTGATGTTGATGATGATGATGTTGGTGATGTTGATGTTGATAGTGATGATGATGTTGGTGATGTTGATGTTGATAGTGATGATGATGATGATGATGATGATGAAGAAGATGATGATGGTAATGATGATGCCCAAATGAGGCTAATTGGCGAAGCCAGACAACTATACCCGATCTTGCGACTAAACTGGAAAAATCTTGTCTAAGGAGCGTCACAGCTACCGTTGACATCCCAGTGTATTCCTATTAATAGTACTAGTAGTCGTGATAGTTTTATTGTTCCGTGGACTACTTTCACACTGATATGTCATAGTGTTCCTATTTTATATGAATAAAACGGGCATTTAGAGATGTATATTTAGTCTGATAAAGAGGGGGGGGGGAGGAGGGGAAGTAATGTTTCAATTCTCATGCCGTATCATATCTTTCTTTCCTGAAAATTCACGGGATATTGTGTCAGTGTCCTTATCAAATGATCTCAAGCTTCTCATTTATGTTACATATCGATTACATAGAAATCAACAGATTACTACTGTTCCATACGTTCGATCCATGCCTTTTGAAAAAAAATTCGCGCCTAGCGCAGTCCGGCTTTGGGAAGAATTCGTTCGGACGACGCAGTGCCTCACCCGGCCGTCGTCCTTTGGTACTCTGACATTCTGGCGAGAATTATGCTGACTCACCGCCTGGGAGCTTTCTGCAGCAAATTAGAGGTGAGGAAAATGAAATAATCTTCAGCCCAGTGCCCAATTCGCATCGTCCAAGCTGCTTAGTTCCCTGCGTATGAAATATGCATTTCGTGTGCTGGCACCTAATTACTGAAAATGTACCAGCCAACGTAGCAGAGGCTAAAGCCGATGACAAGGATGGTATCGTAAAAACGTGAGCGACTGCATGATTAACGAACATAAAAATGTCTGTTACGTGAATGACTTCAACTGTGAGATCCATCAAGGCAGAGAATATGACAACATTAAAAAAGAAAAGATCGTCACGTTTTCTGGGCGTGTGACCGAGTGTAGCTGCCAAATAACGATTTACCATTTAAACTGCTTTTCGTTACTCACTCCCATAAAATCATAGATACTATCCGATATGCTGCGTATCCTGGCGCTGTCAGAATAGACAGAGAAATTAGACTCAAACACAAAAAATTGTGAAAGGAGGACATTTTGTCTGTGCCGTGTGCCACATCATTTCAGCTGATTCATACTCTATGATGTGATGGACGTAATATTCTGGTACCTACAAGTCTATTCTCCATTCGACGAGAAGATCCCTGACAACTGAAAGTACTGTTCCCAGCTTTTCAACTGCAAACCGTAAAAGGCTGCCGTCAGTACCGAATGAAAATCACAGTGTTCAACAACTGTGACAACAATGAGGTGCTGGTTTAGTACCATACACAAAATCATGTAACGTGAATCGTCGTGCTAAAAGTGCAGAAGACGCGAAAATCCTCCTTTCAGTGACGCACTATCAATCACGAAATTATACAGATATGTAGGACATAGAAATTAAACGTACAAAACTCGTACAGATCACCCTTTCAAGCCACTGAGATGAGTTATTCCGCGCAATACATGTTTCGGAAGCTATCTATCTTCCGGTGTGCTTAGATGTTTAGATAAAACAGACATGAAGGGTACCTACAGTCGTAACATTGCTTACTCATAGTCTCCATTGTATGTACGGAGTAGGAAAAGTCTAAACGTTCCTTTCATTATAGAATGACGTGCGTTCTCACTTTTCGATGCATTTCTACGACATCTACAGAACTCCAGAGATAAACCGTGGTACTTGGGGGAAAAAGGTAGGAACTGAATGTCATGTATCGTGAATTATAAGCAAAAACTTATTCCTCTGACGATGAAATTCCTTTTAGGCATCAGATGAGCTATTTTGGCACCGTTCTTTTAGTTTTTGTTACACGCAAAGAAAAGATGAATTTATTATTTAGATGCCCTTGTCGTCACTCATGAAGTCGGCATTGTTATTTTAAAATATTCGTAATCGTATATCTCATTTTGCGTTTCCTTCTTCATTTCAACTGTCTATTTTACGAAGAGAGCTGTTGTTAGTTAGCGATAATCTCTCTAAATTACGCGATAATAGAATACTCATATTCTGATTTCTATACATGGAAGAACGTTTGCGATAGCTTACTTTAGAAAGCAGTTAAACCAGTTTCACTGAAGTACCCTACAGCTCTTTAGAAATCACTTCTACAGAGATCGTGAAAATAATGCAGAAGTGAAAAACGAATTATAAGCACATGTAAACATGTGATGCATAATACGCCATAACCGAATAGAGTACTCGTCGAAGGCAGTAAACCGCTATAGCGAGCTAGGTCGTACTGAAGCAATACAGTGTACTCGCATTTGGGAAAATTAGGGTTCAAATCTCCGTCCGGCCATCTGTATTTAGGTATCCTGTGGTGGCCTCCATCACTAATGGTAAATGTCGGGATAGTTCCTTTGAATGGCGCTCTGCCGAGTTCCTTTGTCATTCTTCTACAATCCAAAATCCGTCTTTGGCTTTGAACGATAGACACTAATATTCCTCTGAAATTCAAAATACCGTGCTATGGGAAAAGTAGAAACCACATGCTAAACACCAAAACAGGAATTAGCAGTCACATTTAAAAGTGAACATTAGTACATTCTTGAAAACTTAGGTACTTTTGGATGGAAGTGCAAACGATGTCATACTTGGTGCCCACGTCCTGGAACTGCTTCCCTAGTCTGTTTGACGGCTCATTCATTTGTGGGACAGTTTCAGCACATAATTGTAATTATGTGTTATTAGGTTGGAAGGTCCCTCGTTTGTTTTAACGCAGTTCGTTGCAAGTAACTAAGCTAATAAAGTGTACGAAATAAATAAATATAAAATACATTTCCACAAATTTGCAAAATTCATATTTACATTTTATTTGGCCACGGTTAACCCGTGTATGTCGATGAAACAAGAAAAAAATCCTCGTCATTTAATAACGACGCCGAATTTAATAAAAAAGATGCTATTTTTATTCCACCGAACCGCTTTATAAAGAGACAAATAACACTTCACGGGCAAATTTGCGGACCGAAAACAACTACCTGAAATTTCCAGATTAAAATTCGTTCATGTCGGCTTGTGTACACACATCGAATTTTACGTCACTGTTCCATGGGCAAATGCAGTCCGGTCAACGTTCAGAATTAAAAAGTTTAGCGGCACGGAATACCGGCCTGACCGAAAACCGCATATAATACTCGTACAACAGGACAGGAATGTTTTAAATTGACGTAGGGATTCATTGTAGCAGGCAATAATCCACCGCAATTGCAGACATTTTATCTGACTTTATATTTCGAAACAGTTGACGTCCATAGTGTAAAGCAGAGCCAATTATTAATATGTAACTCGCAGTCTCTCTTGCGACAGTTATAGTCACTGATTTGTTTCCAGAATGAACGTTTTACTGTGGAACGGTGTGTAAACAGTTACGAAACTTCATCACAGGTTAAAATTCAGTGCTTGACTTGCACTCGAACGAGGACCCTTGTCTTTTCTTGGTCAACACTCTTCGTGTTTAACCTACCCTGCACGACTCACAGCTTCAATTCAAATAGTACCTGTTCTCTAGATTACAAGTTCCATAGAACTTCTCCTAGCTCCAGAATGAATTTCTCATTTAGAAGAGGATGAGTTTTTTTACATTTTATTTTTACTGGCGCTGATGATCGACATTTTATCGTTGTAGATGTTCCCAATAGGATTATGTCCAATGATATTAAAATCCATCCTTCGGGTTAATCACTTCACTTTTCTTTCAATAAGTAAGATGAAGGTAATATTTGTGACCTTCGTACTAATAATTGATAGCAAGTGATACAGGTAGTAGATTGCAGAAGTACAGTCCGAAGTGGAACAATATTTTTAGTACCTCTTTGAAAGTCTCATCAGTTTTCTGTTCGTAAGCACTTTGTTTCCGCTCAAACTGTGTTGTGTATTCTGCATTTTCCGCTCAAATTGTGTTATGCATTCTGCATTTTCACAGCTGGAAATGCTTATAATTTGTAGAAGTGGAAAAGTCTTAGTACCAGTTTGCATCATCGAACGTAAATCACAATAATTTTTGTGACAGGTTAAAGATATGCAAATCCATGCGTGAATGGTTTCTGAAGTTAGAACGATGTTACTAGCGGCGATGTTTCTGTTTGAATGTATTGCAAGAGATTCTTTGAAGTGCCGAATTATTCTTTTTACCTCGGAAGTAGAACAGTTACAGAAAGATGGTGCAAGAAATTCATACTACCAACGATTGCATTAGGTAAACGAGCTTTCTATTAAAAAAAAATAAGAGCTGCTCACGTGCACAAATAACACAGAGACGAGAAGAAGATCTTTTAATAACTGTGTTTTGGAATACAGCTGTACATGCGTGCTAGACGTAGGCAGTGCGAAGGCAGAAATTAAACTATTAGACGCTTTTGAAATGCAGTGTTGCATGGGAATGTAGAAGACGAAATGGATTGATTTGGTAAGGAATTTAGAAAATCTACTAACGAGTCAACGAAAAAAGCAGCCTCATGAAACACAGTGATTCCAAGAGGTAGAGTGGATGAGTACATACTATGAGACGTTGCTAAAAATTATAGTGGAACGAATGGTGATAGGGAGATCGTTAGGGTCAGGCCTATTCCTTTTTTTAACGATAGTATTTGGTCTTAGGTCCAACACGATTTTCACCCAAATGCCAATCATCACGTAGCACCTATAGCCAATATCCTTATTTATTTGTTATACATATTTCGATCTCTGTATTCTCCTATAATTCTAGCCCTCTAGTACCGTTAAATTATTCCCTGACATTGTAACACATGTCTCATAATCGTATGTCTTCTTCTAGATCTGGGTAGTCTTTTCCACATAGTCCTTTCACTTACCTATTTTCCGAAGAATCTTCTCAGTTCTTATCGGTCCACTTGATTCTCAGCAATCTTGTCTAACATCACATGTTATACGCTTTGATTATCATATAATCTGGATTTCTCATAATCCATTAATCACTTCCGTAGAGTGAGCTATTCCTGACTTACATCCAAGGAATTTTCTTTCTGAAATTAGGAGCTGCATTTGATATTTGTAGAATTCTTTAAGTGAGTAGTTTCCTTTCTGCTTTTGTTATTTTGCTTCTTACGTCATCCATGCTTCGTCTGTCATGCGTTATTTGGCTTCCATGGTAGCAGAATTTCGACTCTTTGTCTACTGTGTGGTATTCAATTACTAATCCCACTTCTGCTGCATCTTAGTACTTTCATCTTTCTTTGGTTTACTGTCAATCCATATTCTGTGCTCACATACTGATTATTCCGTCCAACAGTTTCTGCGGTTTTTCTTCACTTCGACAGAGTAATAACAGTGTCATCAACGAATCTTACCATTTATTTCTTTTCGTCTTCAAAATCACTCCTAAGTCTTTATTTCCGTTACTACTTCTTCGATATAAAAATAGAACAGTAGAGGAGAAAATGTGCTTTCCTGTCCTTCACCTATGTCTTCCATTCTTATTGCTCCTTCTCGATTCTCGTACATAATGTGTATTAAAATGGCTCTGAGCACTATGGGACTTAACAGCTAAGGTCATCAGTCCCCTAGAACTTGGAACTACTTAAACCTAACTAACCTAAGGACATCACACACATCCACGCCCGAGGCAGGATTCGAACCTGCGACCGTAGCGGTCGCGCGGTTCCAGACTGAAGCGCCTAGAACCGCTCGGCCACCCCGGCCGGCAATGTGTATTATTTGTTTCCTTTAGCTTATACCTGATGAGATCAAAGCTTCTTGCATCACTTTACACTGTTGTACTCTTCTTCTAAGTCGGCAAAATCTTAGGAGGGTGGCTTATGACCTGTTTACAATACCAAAAGTAACGTTAGAATAACCTTACTTTTGCCTTAACCTTTCGTAGAGCAGTACTGACCGTCAACTTCCAGACATTATTTCCCGTTCTTAAGGTCAATATCTTAGTTACATGGTGTAGGTTTGTAAGACAGGTCGTTGATGATGTGGGATACATCAATCACTCTGAAATAAAGAGGATAACTGTCAAGCCGATAGGACTGGCACACTGTATTAAACGATTCCTCAGTACTGCCACATTTGGGATGACGTGTGCTGGACGTAACAGCCAGACGTTGCCGCAGGCGTTCCACGTCGTCGTGTACGCCGCAGGAACACGCCACGAATGTCCTTCCCACGCAGCTAGCGTTCTCTACAGCTGTTTACCTTACGCACACGATATTGCAGGCTCGTGAATCCTTTGACAGCACTCCCCGTGACAGCTGTGAGTTCCGCTCAAAGTTCAATAGGCTATCTGTAAAAGCCAAAACACCCTGTGATCGCTAGTATTTGTTTTATTGAAATATTTACGATCACGGGTTGTTTTGGCTTTTACATATTGTCAAAATTTGTATCTCTGTTATCTTCAAGATGACCATGCCACGGCTCATTTTTATAGGCTACTAGGCTACTCACAATGAGTATTACAATAAGGTTACCGTGATACTTTTTGTTTGTTACGAGAACTGTTCTCCTCGAATGTTAACCACTCATAACCACAATTTTTAATAACAATGACATGCAACTGAACTAGAATGAAATGTATACTACTACAACACGCTCTCGCACTACACATGGTTTTCCGTCTGCACGTTGTCTTTCAGGCTGACTCCAACCCGTGTCAGATCGTTCTGCTCGGTTGTGGAAAGCCAACCAACGAGAGGCCAAGGTAAAGCAACGCTTCCTTAGAGTAATGTCCTCTAGATCAGGGCTCTCCAAACTACGGCCCGCGGGCCGAAACCGGTCCGCGTTAGCTGGCCGGACATCCCCGGTATCCGGCCCGCCAAATCTTTGAGCTGGTACCTATACTGCCAACAATTGAGTTTCGAGGCCTGTCGCGACCAATACACCGCGACATTGTCGGAGCTCTGTCTTTACAAAGCGGAAGGTCATGGTTAAACTTGTGGCTATCCACAATAAACAGACAGACCATTCTCCGTGCGATAGTGAAAAAAAGGTTAACAAACTAGTTTGGCGAAAACATTTTAAGTGAAAAAATTCTTTGCATTTTATTCTACCCACGAGTCTGGTGCAAGTCTTTCAAATGGGCGCCACTTCGGCGACTAGCCTTAGAATTCAATCATTATGGAAGATGCTTCTTAAGCGAGGTTTCACTTTCTTTTGATTACGTTGTAAAATACATACAGAAAGTGCAGTGACATACTTTTTTGTCGGTGAAATTCGCCAGAATAAAATACCCCAGAATTTCGGCCAGGCACGTCCACCAATCAAAATTATGTAATTAAATAAAAATCGTAGTTCGTTTCAGTGCTAGCTATTCCCACAACCTTAGATTTTTGCGATTTCATTTTTCCTTTAGCCTTACATTACGGTGATCGTGGAGTGCTAGGGTGCATTAATCCCACTAGGTAGATCTTGGCCCTTATGACTTCGTGGGGGAGTCAATGTGGCCCGCGGACTAAAACGTTTGGAGACCCCTGCTCTAGATAGCAAACAGGAGAGGAGTAGACCTAGTGCTCATTCGTTTGACAAGTGTAATCACGACGCAACATACGTCGCGTAGTTGAGTTGATAGCATACTTCACAAACAATGCTACAGCTTCCACATACCGCATTATTTGGCTGGAATAACTTCTGTCAGTGAACCAATACCGCGCCTCAGTACTTGACAGAGTTTGAGAGGGTCCTCAGTAAGCGTCTCCATTTGGTTGGTTGCTCGTGTCGTACGCTATCCAGACTTGCGGGGCAGTGGCCCCTTGTTGGACTGCATGGGGATGTGAGGGCAGGCGTGCTCGTTGTCCAGGCTGTCAAGGACCGCAGTAAGGGAGGATCGTGTGGTGTGCACCGAGCACATCGTAATCACTCCATATTTGCGCCTGTTATCTCAGAACAGGAAATGGACTCCCTGCGAAATTCTGTGTCTTCCCGCACCGTTGGAGACTGGCAGGAGCCGGGCTAGGGAATTACTGTCCCATGTTAACACAACAACACCAACTGCTGCGCTGGAGTGGTGCTGTGACTGGGAAACACCTATTGCTGTGTTCAGCAGATGACCATGATCGGCTAGTATGGCGGCGACATGGGCAGTTTTTCCTGCGGTTTGGAGATGGATAGCGGTGTTACTCGTATGATTGTTTTCACGTCAGTCTTGTGAATGGTCGGATGCGTCTTGCTGCAGCTCTGACGTGCCAGTCACTTCATTTCAGAGTAGCATTTACGCTCAACGTTTTCGAATATCACTTGTACATATTCTAATATATCCTCAAGGTACGGAATAAATAACACCGAGATAGCCAGAAACCTTATGTAATATCTTGAGTGGTTATTATAGGACTTACCGTCTCATCGTTGGAATTCCCTGAGAGAAAGATGATGTACTTGTATAGGATTTTAACGACTTGCAGCAGGTGTTCTGGAAGCCTTTTGAAGTATTTCTCACGGTCTACTTCGTCGCGTGCTGTGGAACACTAGATTCAAGCTATATGCGCTTCCCAAAAACACGTGTGGGGAGCCATGAGGCATGACTTCAGGCCACGGCTGATACAACGGCACGTTAGGGAACTCCTGAGTCTTCGGTTTTACTTCTCATGTGACAGTATCGTATTGCCATTCTTCGTCAGGACAGTCCCTATGAAATAAATGTCTTCACGATGTTGAGGTACTCTTGTGGCCAGCACGATCTCTAGATCTGTCCCCGATGGAACATATGCATGAACAGCTCGAACGTTATCTCTGCTCACTGGCAGTATTCGGGGTACAGAGGTCCAGTCTCAGGACACAACAGCTTGACAACACCCTCCCTAACCGACCCCAGTTCATGCATCCTGGTCAGATGGAGTGCAACGTCATGCTGATTGATGGGCTCATACTGCCAAGTTCTTAGTAAATGGCTCGAGATTGTAGTAACTGGTATAACGTCACGTATCCCGAGACCCGTGAAGTTTTATTTCGTTTATACCTCCCCTTCAGTGTGCTTCGTTTTTTTTTACTATGCAGTGTATCTGAGCTGGCTAGATGTTGGTTTAGCTTCGCACGCATAGAGCTGTCGAGAAAGGAGCTCGTGACGAAGCCGGCGTGCGAAACAGGTCGCCGTCGGGCAGCCAGTGGTGACTGGAGTTGCCACAGCGGCGCGGCTGTCGCTGACTGCGGAGACTCGGCCAAGGAGACTGCTTGGCTCAGCCCACCACAGCCTACTAAACCAGCCCGCCGCGACCGCACTTGAACCGCCGCAACACGGCTGCGTTGCCAGGCAGCCTACCTGCTAGGCGCCACCTGTTTGCGACTTGTTTTGCGCAAGGCGCACAGCGAGGCGCGGCTTGAGCGCAGAGATCTCCAAGGCCGGCGCGCAGGGGACTCGAGTGGTGCAAGAGCGCGCAGTTTCCGGGCTGCAGGCACTGTACTACCGCTACGGCTCTCAAAATAGTACCACTGGACGCAATGCAGTTTCTCGTGGACGGAGACGGCAGTAATTGCGTTGACTGGAAGTTTCAGGATGCACATTCACAATGCACTTAGTTGTTAGCGTTGTTACCTGTTAGAAAATTGTCGATGTTACTTTATTTTATTACAACTGTCTCTCACTGAACAGTTTTCTCTTTTGAGCTAGTACTTACAAAGTATTTTATACCAGTTATAGACATGACTACTTACCTGTACGGTACCTCTCCATCATTCGAGCCAATACCAAGACATTCATCATAGGAAAAACCAGCCGAACTTTCCGTCTCTGGGTCTTTCACCTCAAAGTACACTACTGCCGTTGACGTAACACAATAAAATACCTTGGACTAATTCTCTTTTCGAAATAAACATGAAATCTCCATTTGATAGCTATCCAATAGCCCACAATAGACTATAAAACTACCAAAACTATTAACAGGCAGAACATGGGGACTAATTCTCCCTTCCATTCTCCGTGCCTGTAAGACCCTCATCTGCCTCATCCTTAACCATTGCCAGTATTGCATTGATCTCTGCCTCTCATAAATTTTAACATTCATTTCAAACACAAGACCGCCATGATCTCTGCCTTACCCTCCGAATCCTTCTACCCTATTTGTTTTGGTGAGTGAGTTTGCGAGTAAAAGTATATTATGGTTACCGGACATTATCATTCACTGAAGGAGGCGATCAGTAATTTTGTACTATAGCCTTCTTTTGAAAATCAACTTATTTGCGAATATCGCTATGTTAATACAATTACTGGATTGCTAGTCTCGGCAATATATATTGCCATCTTCGCATCCATAGAACCGAACAGTGGTAGGTACATGACACAACGCTTGCACCAGTCGCATCACATAAGAACTATACAATACACATAAAAAGTAATTGTAATAACGTGACTGGTGTATGCATATTGTATAGTTCTCACTTGACAGAGTCCTGGAAGCACAGTATGACGTAACTACTGCTGCCCGGGTGTATGGTTGTGCCGACAGCAATAATATTGCCGATACTAATAATCCAGTAATTGCGTAAATATAGCGATGTTGGAAAATAAACTTGTTTTCAAAAAACACTACAGGATAGAATATGTGACATAAATTACCGTGTCTTCTGATTTCTTTGACTTAGAATCTTATTGTTTTTACACCGCCAACGGGCCGTAGACGTTATCACCGTAGACGTTAGTATGAAACCCGAAAATGAAGTTGATGCATCAACCGGATACTGAGGCTAAGTTTCCAACAGAAACACAGTCGGATAACAAATGACAAAAAATAATTTTCCAGAGTTATGCAATCACAAATTAACAAGTTCCAGCTTTTTTCCTTTAGCTGTACCTTGAAACCTTGCTCCTTGCCGAATTTCATGACTATAGGTCTAAGGGAAGTACCCTATAGGTTTTGATGAGTGGATTTGCTAGTAGAAAAGTTGTTACTTAGTTAGTTACGTGTTTTATTGATCAGTCTCACGGACTGATGTGGAACGTGTCAAGTGCGAAAGAAATGCACACAAGAATCAAAATAGAAAAAAAGCTTAAAATTTGTATTACTTAACCGATTCCCTTAAATAGCACAATATGCGTATATTATACCTATTGATTTATTGATTCCTATTCAAGAATGCAGGCTCTTACCGTCTCATGCTCTACGGCCCGTTCCTTGGACTTAGCGGGTGGAGAACGCTTTCTGCTGCGTCAGTCGAATTAGGAGCGGCTATGGGAGGAAAGTCAAGAAACTCTTTGCGCAATTTAGCTCTCCAGACTGGCGTGTCAGCAGCTGAAAGTGTCTGTAGCTCAGAGATGTGTGCGCCAACTCTGACCTCACAAAGTAACGATGGTGCGTCTACTGACAAGTTCAGGATACTGGTGCCCCACATCGGTGCTTCAGCTGGCTCCTCAGGCCTCTGCATGATGGAGACGTTCATCCTGAAATGCTCTTTTCCTGACGAAACAAGGCTGTATTTATCTGGCCATGCAAAACTCGCCCAACAATCGACGTTGTTGACGAAGAATACTCATAAGCTACATCAAGCGGAATCAGGAATCTAGTGTGCAATTAGTGGAACAAGAATATTGGACCAATATTTTCCTGTAAACTTGTGATGGGTACGTGATCAATGCACTGAAACTTTTCTCAGATAACTGACAAGAAGATAAAGGCCATACTGCACTTCCATGCAGGGCAGTGTGAGAACACACATCGTCTTGAGTCAATGACAGTATTACCAGAGGTGTTTGTATCTTATCAGTTTACTGTTAAAGTATTTAATCACGTTTATCAGTACACAATTTTCTCGGCCTTCCTAACCGTCTTTTCTCTTTTGCCTTTTAAATTGAGCAGCGTTGTCCATTCGAAGGACATCGTTGAGCCATTTCCGCTATGTTCTTCGACTTTTCTTATATTCGCAGTTGTACCTTTTGACTATACTGCGGACTGCGTTCTGTTCCTTCAGAGGGGGCCGGACAATGCCTGATCATCTGTAACGAGAGAGGCGACAACAGATTTTGAATAACGTCAGTCTTGTGAATGGTCGGATGCGTCTTGCTGCAGCTCTGACGTCCCAGTCACTTCATTTCAGAGTAGCATTTACGCTCAACGTTTTCGAATATCACTTGCACATATTCTAATATATCCCCAAGGTACAGAATAAATAAGACCGAGATAGTCAGAAAACTTATGTAATATCTTGATTGGTTATTATAGGCCTTACCGTCTCATCGTTGGAATTCCCTGAGATAAAGATGATGTACTTGTATAGGTTTTTAACAACTTGCAGCAGTGTTCTGTAAGCCTTTTGAAATATTTCTCACGGTCTACTTCTTCGCATGCCGTCGAATACTAGATTCAAGCCATATGCGCTTCTCAAAAACAAGTATTTTCCTGTCATTTGTTATATGGAAAAGATTACTTCTAAGATTTACTGAGGATCGATCTTCATGGAAACCGTTTTGACCATCCGTGTCCCGAAACTCTTCGAAGTTGTAGGGTAGACAATGTCGTGGGGACTTTTTACCGCACGTGACACACATCACTATCTGCCTGGCAGCATAAAGAACGTTTGATGGCGTGGATGTCGTCCACACCTGTTACAGCACTCACGTCTGCGGCCGAAGGGTTTGGCTAGTGGCAGGTGGCTAGCGTAACTGTGCACCGTTTACGTGCTCCATTGGAGTGCAGGCAGTTGTTGGCGAGCTGTGACAGGTGTCGCTAACTGAGGCGAGTACTGCCGCAACGGAACCTGGAGACTCGCTGGCCTGGATCTCTGTGCTGGAAGCGCGCGCGCGTCTTTTGCGGAGAACTGCGTGACAGTTGTGGTCAGCGACGAGCCATCCACTTCCAGCGGATTCCGTTAGCGGCCGCTGTGTCGCTGCCTGCCTCCTGCCGCTGCCGTTCCGGCGCTAGCAGCGTAACTACACGTCGACGCGAAAATTTATCATAGGTTTTTCTCTTTGAGCTGTTATTCTTTGAAACGTACTCCTCCTTTTCCCTCCCCCCCCTCCCCCTACCTACGACTCACGGCAGCGCAAATACTACTCCACGATACAGCAGCTGACATCTCATTAATCTGTCCCTTTAACTTCTAAGGGTTCTTCGTAGATTTCTTTCCTCAGGTCTTATTTGATGCTTCCTTGTACCTTTACGCTATAACAATAATAATAATAATAATAATGAAAAGTTGTAGAAGTTCCGTAAACTGTACAGAGACAGTGGCTATAATCTAAGAGGGGCCCAGGTCTGTACACCAATCACGCAGAGTTAACAAAAAATCAAAAGTGATTCTTTCTACCCAAGGCCGGCCGAAGTGGCCGTGCGGTTAAAGGCGCTGCAGTCTGGAACCGCAAAACCGCTACGGTCGCAGGTTCGAATCCTGCCTCGGGCATGGATGTTTGTGATGTCCTTAGGTTAGTTAGGTTTAACTACACTCCTGGAAATGGAAAAAAGAACACATTGACACCGGTGTGTCAGACCCACCATACTTGCTCCGGACACTGCGAGAGGGCTGTACAAGCAATGATCACACGCACGGCACAGCGGACACACCAGGAACCGCGGTGTTGGCCGTCGAATGGCGCTAGCTGCGCAGCATTTGTGCACCGCCGCCGTCAGTGTCAGCCAGTTTGCCGTGGCATACGGAGCTCCATCGCAGTCTTTAACACTGGTAGCATGCCGCGACAGCGTGGACGTGAACCGTATGTGCAGTTGACGGACTTTGAGCGAGGGCGTATAGTGGGCATGCGGGAGGCCGGGTGGACGTACCGCCGAATTGCTCAACACGTGGGGCGTGAGGTCTCCACAGTACATCGATGTTGTAGCCAGTGGTCGGCGGAAGGTGCACGTGCCCGTCGACCTGGGACCGGACCGCAGCGACGTACGGATGCACGCCAAGACCGTAGGATCCTACGCAGTGCCGTAGGGGACCGCACCGCCACTTCCCAGCAAATTAGGGACACTGTTGCTCCTGGGGTATCGGCGAGGACCATTCGCAACCGTCTCCATGAAGCTGGGCTACGGTCCCGCACACCGTTAGGCCGTCTTCCGCTCACGCCCCAACATCGTGCAGCCCGCCTCCAGTGGTGTCGCGACAGGCGTGAATGGAGGGACGAATGGAGACGTGTCGTCTTCAGCGATGAGAGTCGCTTCTGCCTTGGTGCCAATGACGGTCGTATGCGTGTTTGGCGCCGTGCAGGTGAGCGCCACAATCAGGACTGCATACGACCGAGGCACACAGGGCCAACACCCGGCATCATGGTGTGGGGAACGATCTCCTACACTGGCCGTACACCACTGGTGATCGTCGAGGGGACACTGAATAGTGCACGGTACATCCAAACCGTCATCGAACCCATCGTTCTACCATTCCTAGACCGGCAAGGGAACTTGCTGTTCCAACAGGACAATGCACGTCCGCATGTATCCCGTGCCACCCAACGTGCTCTAGAAGGTGTAAGTCAACTACCCTGGCCAGCAAGATCTCCGGACCTGTCCCCCATTGAGCATGTTTGGGACTGGATGAAGCGTCGTCTCACGCGGTCTGCACGTCCAGCACGAACGCTGGTCCAACTGAGGCGCCAGGTGGAAATGGCATGGCAAGCCGTTCCACAGGACTACATCCAGCATCTCTACGATCGTCTCCATGGGAGAATAGCAGCCTGCATTGCTGCGAAAGGTGGATATACACTGTACTAGTGCCGACATTGGGGATGTTCTGTTGCCTGTGTCTATGTGCCTGTGGTTCTGTCAGTGTGATCATGTGATGTATCTGACCCCAGGAATGTGTCAATAAAGTTTCCCCTTCCTGGGACAATGAATTCACGGTGTTCTTATTTCAATTTCCAGGAGTGTAGTTCTAAGTTCTAGGGGACTAATGACCTCAGCAGTTGAGTCCCATAGTGCTCAGAGCCATTTTTTTCTTTCTACCCGAAATCTGGTCCGGAGGCATTGCGGAAACCGGGAAAGGGGGGGGGGGATTCATGGATGTGGCACTCACTTCACTGTCCATTTCCCACAATTTGCGCAAGCAGGTGCCATTCCAGACATTCCAGATGGAGGTACTCCACTAATTTGTTCATATTTTCCATTTTATTGACAAAGAGTATTTTAGTTTTAAAAAAAATGTTTATTCAGCCAAATGTTCCTCCAATTTCTTTAATGGCTAGCCCGATTTTGATTGTCTAGTCATTATCAACAGCACCATAAAAAATTGAGAGGCTTATTCAAGCTGATGATAACGACAGTAGATTCATTAAAAGAAAACCAACACAAGAAACACTCATCAGTCCCAGCAATCAGATCTTGAAGAAGAAGATGTTTTCAAAAAACTCGAATTTAAACTCTGATATGAAACTGCTAGAGTGCGAGATTTTTATATGTGGATGCCATCGCGAATATGTAAGCAAACAGGAAGCTAGTTTCGTACGGAAATGTATTTGCTATTCAAGCAAATACGGTAGCAAATAGTTAGTCTGAAGTACGGTTGGGAAAGAAATAACTTAATCGTTACAAATAACGAGTTATTTATAAAAAGTTACGAGACTTTGGCTGGAAATTCAGTAAAAAAAAAAAAAATAGCGCGCTATCTGTTTGCAATATTTGCACGGCATGTTATTTCGACTGTTCTCGACAATATTACAACAGCTGAAAGTAGTATTCCAAAATCCAGTTCTGTGTACCGTCTGCTAACCGAAGTTCGTTATTCTTTTTCTTTTTTGTTTAAATCTTATGGGACTTAACTGCTAAGGTCATGAGTCCTTACCCTCACACACTACTTAACCTAAATTATCCTAAGGACAAACGTATACACCCATGCCCAAGGGAGGACTCGAACCTCCGCCGGGACCAGCCGCACAGTCCATGACTACAGAGCCTCAGACCGCTTGGCTAATCCCGCGCGGCGACGTACTTCTAAAAACTAGTGTCTTTCGATATAGATGTGTAACCTACCTATTGTCGAAGAAGTGAATCGCTGGCCCCTATCTTATAGATGGTTGAGAATGAATGCACTAACCCTATGTCACTATAGATTTCCCAGAATATTTCAAGATTCACAGAACGAAAGAGAGATTCAACTGTTTCGTCTACATCCTCTCCGGTGGTCTAATGTTTTACTTCTTGTCGCTGCCGACATGAAGCGATCGCGGACGAGCGAGTTGTTGAATCATTTCGCAATTTCTGATAAACATTATATCATATGCAATTTGTGCGGGAAAAAGTTGTTTTACATATCAGGTTCAAAGAACTTGAAGATATCCATTCATAGGCCGCACATAAAGGCGAACTTGTGTGGCGTATTTGACGTCAATACCCGTGGTGCAAATACTAATCTCTGTATGGAATGCGTAATTTAGTTTCAGCAATATCCTTTAAAACTGTGGCAGTAATATCGAAAAGAAGCATACTAGGCAGTAACATGGAAAATTTTATTATTGTAGCTAGGACAATACATTAATTATCCCTCTATCGCACCTGCGTTTCAATGTGCAACGCACCCGAACTGACTAAGCTGAATGAGAGATTGCGGCCAATCGTCGCACTTGAGTTGTGCACGTTGCCGCAGTGTTGGTAGGGCCACGTGGAAACCTATTGAAGTCCGACCTGAACGCTCGTCACATTCTTTACTAAATTGCAAGAAGTCACATCACATGAGCAATTCGAGGAGACTCCTGTTCCGCCATTCCCCACGGCAGTTGAGCTCTCGCAGATACAATACATATACCATATCAACCATCTCATTTGTAGTAAGGATCTCAGTTTCTAATTTCATCTGTACAGGGCGAGTCAGGAGGAAAGGTATATGTTTTTTTGTGGTGATACTTTTAGTGGTTCTGAACAGAAAACTACAAATTAACGTTTAACCTTTACGTAACCCTATCCGATATGCAGCTGTTTGAAAATCACGGGCGTCTGTCGCATATCCTTTAGGATCCTTACTGACTAAAGGTAATTTTTCTGAAACCACGGATTTTTTCCCACATACAAATTCACTTAGTGGGCCCGCTGATTCCAGGAATAGGCTTCCGATATGTCTTCACGGCAACTGACTTGTCACCAGTTAGACTGATGCAACGCCAATTACGGACATGCCAAGATATTCCTTACTACACGGAACTTCTCGCTCGTATTTTATATGAGTGTGCTCGAGTGAAGAACCGTAAGAATCAGCTCACATAAGGAACACAGCAGCTGTCCTCACTTCAGTTGACGGGGGACTTGTTGAGCAATTTTGCGAGGAAATGAACACAAACAAAACATTAGCTCACAATTTTTCAGATCTGTGTTTGTCCTTTTACCCTGTTTTCCTCCGAAACTGTTAAGGACATACAAGGGCTATTCGGAGGGTAAGGTCCGATCGGTCACGAAATGGAAACGAATGTGAAACCAAAAAATGTTTTATTTGCAACAGTTAGCTACACCTTACACCTACTTACCTGCATAGTTACCGCTCCGACTCGGAAATTTGTTGTAGTGTTGTACCAACGTTCCACTATGCTCGTCATCGAAGGTAGCCGCCTTTGCTTTCCACCAATTCTCTACGCTGGTCTGCAGCTTGTTGTCTGTGCAAAAATGTTGTCTTCATAGACAGCGGTTCATGTGAGCAGACATGAATCTCAAGGGGAGCAAATTGCGGATTGAACTGTGGAAGAGAAAACACTTCCCATCGAGAACGCTACAGGAGCATCTTGATCGCTCCTGCGTAGTATGGCCGAGAATTGTCATGAAGAAGGAAACGCATGACAGTTATGTTATGCGGGCTGCATCACATCAGGCGAAATTTCTCAATGAGTCCTCATACTCTGTGGGAGGCACTATTTATCTACTATGTTTACGGGCTTACTGTGCACTGAGAACTGAAAAAAGCGACGTAACGCTATCGACAGTCATACTAGAGACACTGCCCAATACACCTGTGCAAAGATTCATAGGATTTTCGCTGTGCTTCCCATTTCGCGCCCGATCGGACTTCAGTTCCCGAATACCCCTCATATGTTCATGTAATGTTTTTTTGCTTAAGAATTACTAATACTATCGCTCCTCAAGGCATAAGCCTTTCCTCCTTACTCACCCTGTGTGTATAACATTTAACAAACAAGCAGAGGCTTCAGAAAATAAAACTGAGCAGGAAAATATTTCATGCAATAAAGCTGTGACTGCCTGACTAAGAATGAGGGCTGGTGAACTGTACAGCCTGAATGTAGTTTCTAGGTGGTTTCCCACATCCCACTAGAACACCAGCTAGTACACGCGTTCCATCTCGTATACACGCTACGAAAAGATGTGAAAACGTTCTCACACTTGCACGAAGGATTTACTCTGGGCACAGATAGATGAGGGTGCCGTGGGGTGTGGAATACGATGACCTTAAATGTATAATACCCTTAGACCCATAATCAGCAGCCGCAGCGGTAAAATAGGTAATAAGAATTACATCATTTGCACTCGGTGTGAAAGATGAAGTTAGTAGTGTTGCCTCCCTTGCGATGCACTACATATTTTCCAGGCTAGGGCAGTTTTATCGATACTAACAGCTGTCATTAGGGAATTCAGTATTCCGAGATCTAAGAGTGTGTCGAGAATATCAAATTTCAGGAATTACCTTTCACCACAGAAAATGCAGTGGCTGATGACCTTCACTTAACGACCGACAGCAGCGGCCTCTGCGTATAGTTGTCAGTTCTAACAGAAAAGCAACACGGCGTGAAGTAACCGCAGAAATCAATGTGGGACGCACGACGAACGTACCCGTTTGGACGGAATTTGGCGTTAATGGGCTATGGCAGCAGACGACCGGGCGACTGCCTTTGCTGTTAACAGCACGACATCGCCTGCAGCGCCTCTCCTGGGTTCGTGAGCACCTCGGTTGGACCCTAGCTGACTGGAAAATCATGACATGGTCAGATGAGTCCCGGTTTCAGCTGGTAAGAGGCGATGGTGGGGTTCCAGCGTGGCGCTGAGACCTTGGACCCAAGTTGTCAACAAAGCACTGTGCAAAGTGGTGGTTGCTCAGTGGGCTGTGTTTACACGGTACAACTGAAACGATCATTGACTGGCTTTTTGGGGACAATTTTCAGCCATGCAATGGATGTCATGTCACTGGGCCGCAATTGTTTACCATTACTTTGAAGAACATTCTGAACGATTGGAACTGATGATTTGGACATCCAGATCACCTGCCATGAATCCCATCGAACATTTGTTGGGCGTTCAGGTTGTCTCTCCTACGACACATATATTTTCCGGGCCAGTTCTACACTACGAGCCATTAAAATTGCTACACCAAGAAGAAATGCAAATGACAAACGGGTATTCATTGGACAAATATATTATACTAGAACTGACATGTGATTACATTTTCACGCAATTTGGGTGCATAGATCCTGAGAAATCAGTACCCAGAACAACCACCTCTGGCCGTAATAACGGCCTTGATACGCCTGCGCATTGAGTCAAACAGAGCTTGGATGGCGTGTACAGGTACAGCTGCCCTTGCAGCTTGAACACGATACCGCATTTCATCAAGAGTAGTGACTGGCATATTGTGACGAGCCAGTTGCTCGGCCACCATTGACCAGACGCTTCCAGTTAGTGAGAGATGTGGAGAATGTGCTGGCCAGGGCAGCAGTCGAACTTTTTCTGTTGCCGTAAAGGCCCTGCAACATGCGGTCGTGCATTATCCTGCTGAAATGTAAGGTTTCGGAGGGATCTGATGAAGTGTAGAGGCACGGGTCATAACACATCTGAAATGTAACGTCCACTGTTTAAAGTGCCGTTAATGCGAACGAGAGGGTACCGAGACGTGTAACCAATGGCACCCCATACCATCACGCCTGGTGATACGCCATTTTGGCGATGACGAACACAAGCCTCCAATGTGCGTTCACCGCGATGTCGCCAAACACGGATGCGACCATCATGATGTTGTAAACAGAACGTGGATTCGTCCGAAAAAATGACGTTTTACCATTCGTGCACCCAGGTTCGTCGTTGAGTACACCATCGCAGGCCCTCCTGTCTGTGATGCAGCGTCAAGGGTAACCGCAGCCATGGTCTCCGAGCTGATAGTCCATGTTGCTGCAAACGTCGTCGAACTGTTCGTGCAGGTGGTTGTTGTCTTGCAAACGTCCCCATCTGTTGATTCAGGGATCGAGACGTGACTGCACGATCCGTTACAGCCATGCGGATAAGATGCCTGTTATCTCGACTGCTAGTGGTACGAGGCCGTTCGGATCCAGCACGGCGTTCCGTGTTGCCCTCCTGAACCCACCGATTCCATATTCTGCTAATAGTAATTGGATCTCGACCAACGCGAGCAGCAATGTCGCGATACGGTAAACCGCAATCGGGATAGGCTACAATCCGACCTTTATCAAACCGGCGCCAACCTTGAGTAAATGCTCTGAAAAGCATCTTCTTCCTGTCGGTTAAATTTCGCGTCTTTATCACGTCATCTTCGTGATGTAGCAATTTTAGTGGCTAGTAGTGTATTTTATCCACCCTAACAGCTGTTGCGAGAACAGCAGTAACAGGTATAACATAAAATAGACACAGTAAAATTGTAAAATATGTTTTAAGACTGTTATGAATCACAACAAAAAATAGGTGTAACCGAACCAGTTGAGTCCATCACTACTGTAAAGTAAATCACATCACGATAGCAACAGCCTTTATCGCTACTTCTGTGAGGCACTTAGTGGATTCAGGAGGTGTGGGGAGTGGTTCACTCCGAGTGCTGCTCTCCACGTTAAAGGTGAAGGTCGGGACGGTGCCACATTACCCGTGGTTCGCGACACCCGACCTGCAAGCGGCGTGCCCCATCAGCAGCATCGAGTTGCCGGCGCAGACCGCGACACGCCGCACACCGAGGCCCGGGGAGGAGACTAAACTCGGCGGTTCGCCTGTGTGAGGCGACGGGGAAGTCCCGTCGGCTGCTGGCGGGGCCGCGAGTCAACACCGCCGGGGGCGGGAAGCGGGGTGTGTGCCGCCGCTGCCGCCGCCGCCCCGAATAAAACTTATAACGAGGGGGCGCTCTCCCTGCCGCCGCCGCCGCCGCCGCCCCCGCGGTCCAAATTAGTCCGCCAGGCCAGAGCCACCCCTCCGCTTGCCGCCAGAGGTGTCGGTTGGGGGTGGGGGTGGCAGTGGAGTCAGTCAGCTCGCGGGAACCGCCGCAGAGGGCCTTATTAACGACGCCTTTGTGCGCCGCGAATCGCGCTTCAGCTCAGTGGGCTTGTCTTCGCACCGGGAAAGGCCGACTACACCGGATTCTTTCCTCTAAAGGACCGAGCTCCACTCAGTTTGTTACATACACTTGGCGAGCTCTGTTGAAGTGAGGGCGAACCATATTGTTCCTGTGGAAACTGGAGTATTTGATGCTAACCTGTCAAAAGTAGACTTTATGAGAACCGTGACTGTAATGTAATTATAATTTAAAACAGCACCCAGCGTCAAATATGGTATAAGAAACGATTTTAAACATGGCTCCGTGCCAGCAACCGTAGAAACATATAGCTTACATTACACAGCCAGCAGGTTGCAACAGGATTTTACCTGACCTGGTTTTGACACTGGGTGTCTTCATCAGAAGAAAACCAAAGACAGTTACATGTGGTGACAGCCGAAAATAGGTTTACGAGCAAAATGCTCTCGTCATATACTCGTAAAACTAAATCCATATAAAAATTACGATACTGGAACAACATAACAATGGTACTTGTCAGTTCCAATACCTGTAACTTAAATATGGTTTTAAATATGATTTTAGAAGTTATTTTATATGACGAGGATATTTTACCTGCAAATCTTTTTTCAGCTGTTACTAATGGTAATTGTTTTTATATTTTTTGATGAAGACACCCAAAGTCTAGTTAAATCTAGTTATAATGATATAAGAGATTTTGTTTGTCTGAAATCGATTTCAGATTGATTAAAATTGTGCCGGGAGGTCGTAATTGCAGTGTAGGTAGTCAAAGAGATCCAGTGTGGACTGTAATTATCGGTTGTCAGGATAAATTTGGTTGATATGCTAATGCGTTAATGCAGAAGTGATTTCAGGTCGAATATTTAGCTGCCAATTTGAACAAATCATTTATAAATTTCCTGCCATTCTGGCAAGGTTAAGTTTGATAATAGTTATTGACCAAAACTAATAGCGAATTGTGCAAATAAATGACAGCTGAAGGTTTTACCATGCATTTTAGCAAAGTGAGGAAGGCATATTGATCATCTTACTATTAACTGCCACACACATAGTTTTTTCAATATGAGCACAAGAGACGTCGATGAGATGTTTTTTTATACAGCGCCACAGTACCATCTGGTGGCCAAAATTTGAACTATTTTTTTCCAGCGTACATTGGTTGCACGTAATGCATGAGCATATCTACAAAGTTCTGTTGCCATACGATAATTACAGCCCATACTGGATCTCCGTGAGTAACTGGACTTTAATTATAACTACCAAGTATCTTCAGAGTGCTCTTACAGATTTTCTTGTTTTCTTATTGGGCCTCGTTTCGCTGTCGTTGCACTTTTCTGCAGTGATGTATACTTCTGTGTCACGAATTTGTCGTTTACTTCTATAAAACATTTTAAAATTTCCATATTTTGGCACTAGCTCTATGTGAGTGTTGTTAAATCCTCGGGAAATTGCTTGAGCACACAGCATTTTCCGTTTCATAGCAGCTTATATGTTCAACAATTAAAAAACGTAACATTTACGAAACGTGTCCCTCCTTCAGTAAGAAACAAAAAAACCTGAAGAAAGATTTGAAATAAATCCGAAACCGGTAACAGATTGATTTAAATAAACCTTCTTAAACCAAAGCCGGCCATGTGGCCGAGCGGTTCTAGGCGCTACAGTCTGAAACCGCGCTACCGCTACGGTCGCAGGTTCGAATCCTGCCTCGGGCATGGGTGTGTGTGATGTCCTTAGGTTAGTTAGGTTTAAGTAGTTCAAAGTTCTAGGGGACTGATGACCTCAGAAGTTAAGTCCCATAGTGCTCAGAGCCACTTGAACCATTTTTTGAACCAAATCTGTAGCTGGTTGTTATTTTAAATTATAAACCTTATAATGGAGTGTTTGAAATTGGCATGATTTGTTTGACCTTCGTATCTTTCAACTCGCATCTCGAGAATTTTTAATTTTTCAGATACTAGGGCCCAGGTTTATGGACACTGTTTGTGTTTCATTTTTCGAGTCGCACTGTCAGATCTACTACATTGCTGTGATCAATTTCATCTTAGTTAAAATTTTCTTTACCTTGTTGAAGCGGGCACTGCCTGTATTAACCTGTATTGTGGGTCGTTTAACAAGAAAGTGACACTACATTAAAACGCACTATTGTTCAATATGCAACCACAAAGCTATTTCTTGCAAACAAGACCTTTAATATGTCATAATGACTACAATAGAAGGCAATAAAACAAAATTAGTTAAATATCACAGCCACCGAAAGCTAGGTTCAAAAAAATGGTTCAAATGGCTCTGAGCACTATGGGACTCAACTGCTGAGGTTATTAGTCCCCTAGAACTTAGAACTAGTTAAACCTAACTAACCTAAGGACATCACAAACATCCATGCCCGAGGCAGGATTCGAACCTGCGACCGTAGCGGCCTTGCGGTTCCAGACTGCAGCGCCTTTAACCGCACGGCCACTTCGGCCGGCACCGAAAGCTAGGAAATTAACCACATCTGTGTACTATTCTTCTGTTTCTATTCTACGCAAGTTTAAGGCTTCGTGGTTGTCTGCTGCCCTTGTTGTGCACGCTGAACTATGCAACTTAACTAGTAATCTACGCGTACCCTCAGGCTCTTATGGGTCTTGGCGCTGATCGAGTCTTCGAATGTTCGTGTGCGGTGCCACTACTCTTATACCACACAAAGGAGGTGACTACATATTTATAAGATTTAAGTGTAAACTTACGTGTATCACATCTAAGAGACCACGAGCCTCTGTGTGGTTATGTCCACTGCTGAACGAAGTTTGTCGAAGACAGAGCATGCAGGCACTCATTTAATGTGTGCAGCAGGATGTACCGCCCGAAAAGTCCAACGAATGTACAGAGCAAAGTCTTCCAGGCAGCGTCATCTTGACTGGAAGAAACGCACCTCTGTGAACACGAGGTACGTCCAGAAACAAAGTTACGTTTGCATTTCTTTGCGGAGCGGAGCTGCTATCGTAGTTACGCTCATATGCGGTAGTTGCTTCGAGTCAAGGGGAAGGAGATGACACCGTTTTGAGTTCTCTGTGTGTTGTTTATGCTGTGTAGCACTTCTTTAGACTCGTAAGCAGAAGTGAAAATACCGCCGCTTGTGAGTTTATATACACTCCTGGAAATTGAAATAAGAACACCGTGAATTCATTGTCCCAGGAAGGGGAAACTTTATTGACACATTCCTGGGGTCAGATACATCACATGATCACACTGACAGAACCACAGGCACATGGACACAGGCAACAGAGCATGCACAATGTCGGCACTAGTACAGTGTATATCCACCTTTCGCAGCAATGCAGGCTGCTATTCTCCCATGGAGACGATCGTAGAGATGCTGGATGTAGTCCTGTGGAACGGCTTGCCATGCCATTTCCACCTGGCGCCTCAGTTGGACCAGCGTTCGTGCTGGACGTGCAGACCGCGTGAGACGACGCTTCATCCAGTCCCAAACATGCTCAATGGGGGACAGATCCGGAGATCTTGCTGGCCAGGGTAGTTGACTTACACCTTGTAGAGCACGTTGGGTGGCACGGGATACATGCGAACGTGCATTGTCCTGTTGGAACAGCAAGTTCCCTTGCCGGTCTAGGAATGGTAGAACGATGGGTTCGATGACGGTTTGGATGTACCGTGCACTATTCAGTGTCCCCTCGACGATCACCAGTGGTGTACGGCCAGTGTAGGAGATCGCTCCCCACACCATGATGCCGGGTGTTGGCCCTGTGTGCCTCGGTCGTATGCAGTCCTGATTGTGGCGCTCACCTGCACGGCGCCAAACACGCATACGACCATCATTGGCACCAAGGCAGAAGCGACTCTCATCGCTGAAGACGACACGTCTCCATTCGTCCCTCCATTCACGCCTGTCGCGACACCACTGGAGGCGGGCTGCACGATGTTGGGGCGTGAGCGGAAGACGGCCTAACGGTGTGCGGGACCGTAGCCCAGCTTCATGGAGACGGTTGCGAATGGTCCTCGCCGATACCCCAGGAGCAACAGTGTCCCTAATTTGCTGGGAAGTGGCGGTGTGGTCCCCTACGGCACTGCGTAGGATCCTACGGTCTTGGCGTGCATCCGTGCGTCGCTGCGGTCCGGTCCCAGGTCGACGGGCACGTGCACCTTCCGCCGACCACTGGCGACAACATCGATGTACTGTGGAGACCTCACGCCCCACGTGTTGAGCAATTCGGCGGTACGTCCACCCGGCCTCCCGCATGCCCACTATACGCCCTCGCTCAAAGTCCGTCAACTGCACATACGGTTCACGTCCACGCTGTCGCGGCATGCTACCAGTGTTAAAGACTGCGATGGAGCTCCGTATGCCACGGCAAACTGGCTGACACTGACGGCGGCGGTGCACAAATGCTGCGCAGCTAGCGCCATTCGACGGCCAACACCGCGGTTCCTGGTGTGTCCGCTGTGCCGTGCGTGTGATCATTGCTTGTACAGCCCTCTCGTAGTGTCCGGAGCAAGTATGGTGGGTCTGACACACCGGTGTCAATGTGTTCTTTTTTCCATTTCCAGGAGTGTATGTAGTTCGTTTTCTGAATGGAAAGAACACTGAACCAGCCGATATTCATTGACAGGTCTGCGAGTTTTCTGTAGAAAATGCCATGAATAATTCAATGGTAAGGAGATAACTCCGACAGTTCACTGAAGGACGTGGTAAAGTGGACGATGAAGACATAATTGCACGTCCAAATTTGGGTAATGAAAAAGTGTTTCGTTCAGTTGAAAACATTGTAAAGGAAAACCATAAGTTTACAGTATCTGGTTTTTTAGCAGATTTCAAGATCACATATTCATGACATTTTTTCCTAAAAACTGAAGTTTTTAAAACTGCCAACGGCCTTGCCGTAGTGGTAACACCAGTTCCCGGCAGATTACCGAAGTTAAGCGCTGTCGGGCTGGGCTAGCACTTGGATGGGTGACCATCCCATCTGCCGAGCGCTGTTGGCCAGCGGGGTACACTCTGCCCTTGTGAGACAAACTGAGGACCTACTTGATTGAGAAGTAGCGGTTCCGGTCTCGTAAACTGACATATTGCCGGGCGAGCGGTGTGCTGACCACATGCCCCTCCATATCCGCATCCAGCGAGCCTATGGACTGAGGATGAAACCGCGGCCGGTCAGTACCGTTACGTCTTCATGGCCTGCTCCGTCCGGAGGAGTTTAGTTTAGTTTATAAGTTTTTAAAGGTGTGTGCTGGTTGGGTGCCAAAACCTTTTACAGACCAACACAGTCTATTTGACTATTTGATATGTTACAACAAAGATGGTTATAGTTTTCTAACTAAGATAGATACCAGGAAGAAGACATGGGTTGCTTACGAAAGCCATCGGTCGAAACGACAGTCAGTGAAATGGAGGTATACTGCGCCACCAGTAAAGAAAAAAGTCAAGCAAATCTTGACAGCTCGAAGAGGTATGTGCACAGTCCTTTGCGATAGACATGGCATTCATCAGTAGCGTTTTCTACCGCGAAATGAAAACGTCAATGCAAATGTTTACCACGAGAGCTTTAGGAATAATCGCCGCCAGATGATCACAAACGGTATTATTTTGGTTCGTGACAATGCCCGCTCTCACACTGCTTACAGAACGTGACAACTCTTACAGGACTTTAGCTGCATTAGCTTTGACCACAATCGGCACAGTTTTGATCTTGCCCACAGTGACATTAATCTTTTTTTGCACTTGAAAATGTTTGTTGGCCGTCAGAAATTTAACAATGATGACGAGATCAAGGAATATGTTACCACATGGTTGACAAAACAGAGTAAACCTTCTATGAAGAAACCATACAAAATGATGAGAGCTGTACCCTTTTGTTCCTATTACCAAAGATAACTTTCTGGACCCACCAATAGCTAAACGTTCCAACTTACAAGAAGTTGGAGTTATTTAGAGTGGAGACTCCTGTTGGAGGAGCATTACACTCCTATCGTTAAAAAAACTTGTGCAACAAATTAGTCAAGATGATTTTGATCCCAGAGTCAGTAGGTTATTTACAACGTATGCCTCGAGACGGGTGGTCGTCGTTTTGGATAAAAATATGGCTCTGAGCACTATGGGACTTAACATCTGAGCTCATCAGTCCCCTAGAACTTAGAACTACTAACCTAAGGACATCACACACATCCATGCCCGAGGTAGGAGTCGAACCTGCGACCGTAGCGGTCGCTCAGCTCCAGACTGAAGCGTCTAGAACCACTCGGTCACAATGGACGGCTCGCTTTGCACAAATTGTTGCTATAATGGGTTATACGTCAATGGAATATTATATATTCATTTTAGAACATCTCGATGTAAGTATTCTATTATCCTCTATCGCTTGCATAATCTTGACCTTAAATCTCGTAGAAGCTATCAGCATTCGTCGTTGACAGGTAATGGAGCAGAACCCGATGTAGCCAACTCCCGATCATATGCTACATACTGGAGTTTAGTGTGTTTACACTGCACTGTTATTAATCTCATTCTTATAATTCAAAATGACTGAAGTCCAGAATTCAAATACATGTCTCGTGATGAACTTGACCAAGTTAAATAGGAGTGATGAAGTACATTTCAGACCAATATTAGACCGGCAAAGGAAGGAGAGGTAATGAAGTTGTAATCAGCAGACTTTTCGCTGGTGTCCTGGATTTAATTGCTAACTTCGGTACTGTATCTCATGTTGTGAAGGCATGTGGTACTGTTGATCTTCTGGTATTGTTCGAGAGAAGTGGGTCATGAGCCCGCACCAAGCTGCCCCTTCCCCTTTCTCTTTCATCCTCATCGTCAAGAACACAAACACAGCAAAACAGTTTATACCTTCTCGTTACAGTAACCTATACAAAATAAAATCAAACGCACAAAACTCACTCCGCACACTGAGATGGTGGCCAATGGTTGGAAATAAAAGAAACCTTTTCCAATTTTGGCGGTTTAGCCCTTAAAATAATACCTCCATCCACCAGTATCGCACGACCTTTAGACTTGCCCTCAAATTTGATTGACCCCACTTATCTCGTTCTGCTGGTGGACAGTCTCCGCTAAGATGCTCACTCGCGTTAGTACACCTCAGGCCCGCGCAGCTGTCTGTCGTGGTGCCGTATACATTCGGACCACGCCTCTGCGCTAACTCTCCATTTCAAGCACGGACTGGCTTCCGCCGAGGTTATTGTTCTCCCAAACCCGGCCCAGCTCACATGCTTATCCCGTCACCTGTCGCAACAAGCGCAGATGTTTCCAGATTTTATTCCTCGACGTTGTGGATTATTTGATGCGTATCAGTATCATTTGTCATAAATGCCGTGTTACTGATTATAAAGGTAGCACAAAGTTTTTAATCGTTACCATAAAAGTGTATCAATTTCGGCGGCAGCATTTAACTGCGGTCTAGGAAATGCTGAATGAAGGGCTACATTTCTACATGCACTGCAGCCCCCGATGGTCCTGTCAGAAAGTGATCGCATTATCAGGGTATAAGCTTGGAGGAGTATAAGCAGGAATCCTGCGTCGCCGTTCATTGTTATTTTCCTCTTACGTAATCTGAAATGTCAGAGGTGTGTCTGTGTTGTGTGGATGACGGTAGAGTGAGTGTAGAGTTTAGTATTGGATTCGAAGGATGAGGGGAAGGGAGAAGTTGAAACCTTTTTTGCCGCGACACAGCCTGCTCCTCTGGAGAAGCACGAAGGGAAGCTCCCAACTTAACGTCCCCATCCGACGGATATATCGTCGTCAGCAGTGCCGTGTACTCTTTTGTGGCACATTGTGGAGAGGTTTGGAGTTTAATCCAGGACATTAGCGCAAAGACACGTGATAAGCAACCTTGTACCGCCACCTTTCTTCTCTTTCGCTGTTAAGACGAAGGGAAAGGTGCAAACACCGGGCGGGAGCCGGGGTGGTCCCCCATTCAAGCACCGGCCACGCCCGACGCTCTTTATCTTCGGTGATGTAACGGAAACCGGTGTATCCAACGCGGCCAGGCCGTTGACGATGGTCCTCGTATGTTCGCTAATATCGTGTATCTACGCTGCATTTGGTAATCGATTCGGACTTTTCTCTTCTCTTACAATCCAGCAAAGACTTTTCTTGGCTGCCACAACCTGCCCATCACCATTCCTTTTCATAACACACTGAGTTTAAACTAACCAATACGAAAATACTGGCAGCAGCCTTTTCGAAGCCTGCTTACCAAAAGCACTCCTAGCCAATTTTGTTCTCTTTAAACGCCTGCCCAGTTATTTCCTTCATTTGGTCCATGAAAAAAACAAGAAAAAATCAATTTCTTCGCTGTCAATTTGTAATGTTTGTATTTCGATGTATTAATTATACATTACTTTAGTCTTATCGTAACTGAATTTCAGAGATACTTTCAAATTTGCTTCTTTTAGTACCAGGGATAGATGATTCCAGATTTCTTTCTTCATTGATGTGCTTGTTCATAATCGTCACGTTGTTGGTGATGAGAGATAAATTGCAATCCAGTTATTAATCGTTAGCATAGTTGTTTATCGATTTCGATGACAGCATTTCCCTGTCTGGCACTTTTTCGTTCGTCTGCCTTAGCGTGCCCAATGCCTGCCACCAGTTAATCTTTACAGCACACCGATATCAACTTCCCGTTACAGTCACTTAGGGAGATAAATTTTGGACTCTCCAGTTTTCTATAAAAACAAAAACAAAAAAACAAAAAAACCACCATCTGAACACAGAATTTCTTTCAAAGTTGGTCGTTTCCTCCAAATTATGACTCATGGTTGCCTTATCAGTTGATATATTTTGGATGTGGGGGCCCTGGATTAAGCGTTTTCTATCCAAGAAGTCTTTTTGTATATGATTGATATTCCATTAAGTTAAACAGCGTGTTTTCTAACATTAACTGAATTTTTCGTTGATTCTGAACAGAGCATAACAGTACAAAATATTTAATATTAAAGAAATATCTAATATAAATAGATAAAATGTTAATAAAGGTATATTCAATAAATAAATTGCAATTAATATTTGGTATTACAGTATTTTTTGTCGTTCAGGTTACAGTTTATTCTGATTCCACAAAGTATTTTACTATTAATCTGGTGGACACCTATAAATGGTTTAGAGCAATTTTATTACCAAATCTCATTTATATGAAACATTTTCTTATGTATGCAGTACATAATCTACAGATCGGATCCGCGTTGATAATCAAGGTAATTTTCTCGAAAACTATGTTTCTTCTCCCACTGCCCTACTATGTTGTGACTTGAGAACTCAGATTCGCATATTTTATGTACTTTTCAGATGGCAGGCTGGACGATATCTTCTGGGCCCGTCATTATGCCGCCACGCCAATATCAGTGTGAGGTAATGTAACCAAACCAAGGGGGCTGGGACGGTGGGTGGACGGGTGGCTGTGCTAATACTGTGTAACTTGTGCCTCTCACTCACACAATTCCCTGTTGTAGACGGTACGTAACGGAGCTAAGGGTTTCGATAATGTAGCGCGAGTGACACTACTTTTGAAAGAGCTGCTAATGACGTCCTCACACGGGATGTGTTTCTCAACGTGAAGCACCCCAAATGTGGTTTCCATCGCGGTTGGTGCACACTCAAAAACATACTGCTCCTCGTCGTCATTTGGGAACGCAGTGCTCTCCAGCAGGAGTTGTCGACTTCGTCGGGCGTGCAATCACACAGTTACTTGCGAAAAAAGCAGGCTTCTAAAACAGCTACGCAAATTCTGTTAAAATGCATACGTCATTTATGGTCGTATACTAGTCTGTTGTATACACTGTACTGAACCGGTGGCATAGATAGAGATGTTGCAATTCGTTTGTCCATGTCACCTGGCCACATTCATTAAATAAAATTAACTCACTCCTGAAGAGGAAGCTCCAGAATCTTAAAAACGTCAAATGAAAAAAAAAAAAAAAAAAAAAAAAACAGATTCCGGCAAGTGGAATGCCGACAGGCACAGTCCGCGAGTGTATCCTCTACACTGCTTTTGACAAATGTTATCCGAGTCTGCGTCTGATCTTACAACGTCCGAAAGGATTTAACCGCCATTATGTCACTGATTCTTAATTACAACAAAATCATCCAGAATTGATATGTTTTTTACAAATCTTCAGTGCACCGGTCCTTGAGGAGACGTACTTCTATAGTTACAATACGAAATACTTACTACCAGTACATTGTTTCCAATTATTTTGTTGTAACAAGTAATTCTAGAATCAAAGTACCTCCGAAAGTTCCTCAGTCTTCTATTGCTTTGAATCAGCATATAATCACAGTAGATTATTTGTAAAATAAAACACACGACATACGTGCTTAAACTACAATTGTCAGTGTTGAATATGGTGTCTTCTAAGGTGTGCTTGTGACGCGGAAACCCATCTTACGTCTGATTGGCAACGTTCCTGCTCACGCATAAAGTTTTCGAAGCGTCCGTTTCTGTATTTCACGTTTGGGTATGCTGCGCAACGTGAATTGTTTACGTTGTTACGTCACAAAACTGGTCCAGGTCCATGTCCACGTTCGCTTTCGTGTTCCGTGTGAGGACGGTTTAAGGTGTTAACAATAGCACATGCCATAAACAACTAATTCTTTAAAACTTTTAACTAATAGTACTAACACAATAACGCAGATATTAAAAATGGAAGCGGCTGATTTCTAATAGGTGGCTGATGATCTAATTTTGTATATTTATCAAACTACGTAGACTACACGCAGACAGAAGATGGACTCTTTATTAAGTCAGGTCTAAACAACTAACCGAAAGCAGCCTGACCCTCAAAGACACAGTCACACTAAGTAAACGGCACACCCATAGCTCTAAGATGCAGATTTTTTGGGAAAATAAGAAAAAAATATCACCATTGAGCTAACCGACCGTTTTTCATGGCGACCAAACAATAATAATAGTATCAAGCAGACTGTTACCTGCCACTTAGGAGCAGCTTCTTACTTAAACGTTTCAGACCTGAATTTTTTCTGGAGGAAGGATAATTTTCATTCCTGTGATAATTCTGGTAGGTGACTTTTTAATTATTTTAGATGCAAGATTTAATCAAAAATATATACTCGCTTTCAAAACATAATTTGAACACTTGGCTTCATTTTATCGACTAAAATAACTGATTACGAAATATTTTCGATTGTAATAAGTAGTACAGCGACCATTCAATGCAAAATAACAGTTACAGTATTCAGTTATACAGGCAAATATAGCGAACGGACCACAACTGTGTTTACTGGTAGCCGCAAGATGCAGCGCACCGCTAAACTGACTTGCTGATATTTTCATAGTGATGCCCAATAGTTGGCAGCACTTGCGCATCATGGAAAGGTTCAACTTTCACAAATGTGTACCTCAGGTTTCCATTGGGAAAAAATACTTCTGTTGCAGCTAAGACAGTAAAAGCTAAGGTACACAATAGTAGCCAGAGGGTCTGAAAGAGTTACTTATTTGGCGCAAGGCGTTTCAAAATTGTAAGCAAGTTTATCTTCAGATGTTGCAACAGCGTCTGAAATCTAGCACGTAGTCGAGAACCTGCTTACTGCTGCGAGTGAATTAAAAAAAAAATAAAATAAAATGTTTGTGAAATCTTATGGGACTTAACTGCTAAAGTCATCAGTCCCTAAGCTTACACACTACTTAATCTAAAGTATCCTAAGGACACGCACACACACCCATGCCCGAGGGAGAATCGAACCTCCGCCGGGACCAGCCGCACAGTGCATGACTGCAGCGCGTAGACCGCGCGGCTAATCCGCGCTGCGAGTGAATTCGAGTGATGTTAGTCTGTGTGGCATCTGACATCCTGAGAATGAAATTCTCAGAAAGTGGTGTGCAGGCGCAGAAATGATGGAATGCCTTTGATTGTAGATCTTTTGGCCGCGAATTCCACGAGACAAGATGTCATATGTCCAGATTTGACCTTGTAACCTGGACTGATATCAGGATGGATTTTGAAAAATTATCTATGGAAGTAGGGGAAACAAGATCAATGACCATTTTCCAACGAATACGTACGGTGTGCTGTCATCATCAAAATAAATGACTTAACGGATCAGTGAAGATTTGACACAGATTAGTACGAGCCTAAGCTTTCATTACTGTTGTTGTCGTCAATAAACTTTTTCGTGCATATGATCGTTTCATCCTTTCGTTATATAGACCAATATTCTCGCCAGTGTTGCTGCTGAAGTACAAGGATGTGCTGAAAGGTAATGCCTTCGAATTTTTTATGTGAAAACTCTTAATGATTTTTAAATAAAATAAACGTTATTAACATACAACGTCTTTGTTCTTCACGTCTACATGTTTGCAACCATCTACCATTAGAGGGCTCAGAATTGTAGCGTGTAACATGGCTGTGTGTAATGTAACTACGCCGGTGCATGAGAAACAGCTTGCTATAATCGCGTTTCGAACCAGCAGAGTTCGTCCACACATGGGGCTCCCACTCCTTCAGCATAACAATGCCCGACCGCACACGAGCCCTGCGACACCTGCAACAAACCGATGCCTTGGGTTCACTGTCATCAGTGACCCCCCATACAGTCTCGACTTGGCCCCATCCGATTTTCATCTGTTCCCAGAACCTTCGAGGACATCACTGTGACATTGATGAAGCGGTGCAAGCAGAGACGATGTCGTCGCTGCGTCAACGAAGTCAAACATTCTACCGTGTCGGTATCAACAAACTGATCCCTCATTGTGAAAAAAAAGGTTCATCAGCAAGGTGACCGTGCTGAGAAATAAATATAAAATTCGGAGGTCTTCATTTCCAGCGCGGCCTCGTAAACACACTACTATGATGAAAGACATTTGTAACTGTGTCCGAAACGTTGTACTGTATAACAACACAACGACGTGGTAAAGTGTCCGGACAAACTTCAGTGATTGTACTGTCTTGTTTCATGACTATTCGGTGTTACTGATACGAACAGATGACGGGTAAGAGAAAAGGGGGGGGGGGGCAAGAGAGAGGGGTAGAAGCGACAGAACAGAAGTGTGCCTGAAAATTACAATGACAAGCTAAAATTGTGTAATGGGTAGCGATCTGAATACGGATCCACTGCTTTCGCAGGCAGAACGCAATCTGGAGTTATTCGTAGCTTTAACTGGTGAAGCGTTCCTCCCACACTGAAACCTCTGAACTCGTGGGTAATCCAAATTTATCGCAATATCCTTTCTCTTAGACCCAGTCTGGAGCCGAGTGACCGCTACGGCCGCAGGTTCGAATCCTGCCTCGGGCATGAATGTGTGTGATGTCCTTAGGTTAATTAGATTTAATTAGTTCTAATTCTAGGCGAATGATGACCTCAGAAGTTAAGTCGCATAGTGCTCAGAGCTATTTGAACCTTAGACCCAGTGGTCTCTCGGGACAGCCTCACTAGTGTTAGCAAGGAATGAGGTAGAGCCATAAGGCGACAGTTCGAGTGGCGAAGTAGTAAGTGATGTCTAAATTCCGAACACTATATACAAACTGAACATTACGTTGTCAGAAGTTGAAGTATCTGCTGAATGTATGTAGAACGTTATGAACAATTACAGAAGTGTTCACATTTCTAATTCGAGTCATCATTCTCGTGACTGGTTTGATGCCGACCGCCACGGTTTACTCTTTAAGTGCCAACCTGTTAATCTCAACGTCCTCAGCTGTTTGATATATCAAAATTTCTGTCTTGCCTAGCACCACGCTTCAATTCGCTTCCGATTTCCACACTGTCCATTATTCGTTTCCATACAACAGTGTGCTCCGGAAGTACAATCTCTTTTCTTCCTCAAATTAAGGCCAGTGTTCGATACTAGTAGAGTTCTGTTGGTCGTAAATGGCCTCATTTCCTGTGCTGGTCTGCTTTTTATGTCTTCCTTACTTCGTCTGTCAAACGTTATTTCGCTTCCCAGGTAGCAGAATTCCTTAACTTCGTTTACTTCGTTGACGACAATTTTGAAATACGTTTATCAGTAATCTCGTGTCTCAGTTCCTCCGGTTTACTCTCTATCCAAATTCTGTGCTCATAGGACAGTACATTCCCTTCAGTGCCGGCCGAAGTGGCCGTGCGGTTAAAGGCGCTGCAGTCTGGAACCGCAAGACCGCTACGGTCGCAGGTTCGAATCCTGCCTCGGGCATGGATGTTTGTGATGTCCTTAGGTTAGTTAGGTTTAACTAGTTCTAAGTTCTAGGGGACTAATGACCTCAGCAGTTGAGTCCCATAGTGCTCAGAGCCATTTGAACCATTCCCTTCAGTGTGACCTGCAACTCTTCCTCGCTTTCAGTGAAGATAGCAGGGTCATTAGCAAATCTTGGTACTGATATTCCTTCACTGTGGATTTTAATCCCAATTGTGATCTTATCTTTTATTTCTGTCATTGGTACTACGCTGAACAATAGGAGAAAAAGACTGCAACGCTGTGTCACATCCTTCCTAACCCGAGCACTTTGTTTTTGATCTACATCCCCTCCAAACAGAAAGAAGTAAATGGCTTCCTAACGCTTTACAAAAAGTCACAGCGTCGAATAAAATGCCAAAATGGTTAGTTTGAAAAGGATTTCCTTCCCCATGCTTCACTAAACCGAGCCTGTTCTCCGCAACTAACCATCTCGTGTGATTAAACCCTAATACTGCACCGAGATGTACTCTTTCGCCACCATTGTTCAATCTGTACATCGAAGAAGCAATGATGGAAATAAAATAAAGGTTCAGCAGTGGAATTAAAATTCAAGGTTAAAGGGTATCAGTGATACGATTAGGTGATGACATTGCTATCCTGAGTGAAAGTGAAGAAGTATTACATGATCTGATGAATGGAGTGGGAACTCTAATGAGAACAGAATATGGACTGAGAGTAAATCGAAAAAAAAAGACGAAAGTAATGAGAAGTAGCAGAAATGAGAACAGCGAGAAACTTAACATCGGGATTGATGGTCACGAAGAAGATGAAGTTAAGGAATGCTGCTACCTAGGCAAGGGTATGGAGCAAGGTGGACATCGAAAGCACACTAGCACTGGCAAAAAGGGCGTTCGTGGCCAAGAGAAGTCTACTGGTGTCAAACATAGGCTTCAATTTGAGGAAGAAATTTCTGAGGATGTAGTTTGCAGTACATCATTGTATTGTAGTTAAACATGGACTGTGGGAGAACCGGAACAAAAGCGAATCGAAGCATTTGAGATGTGGTGCCACAGGCGAACGTTGAAAATTAGGTGGACTGATAAGGTAAGGAATGAGGAGGTTATGCTCAGAATCCGAGAGGAAAGGAATATCTGGAAAACACTGACAAGGAGAAGGGACAGGATGATAGTACATCTGTTAAGATGTCAGGGACTGAGTTCCATGGTACTAGAGGGATCTCTAGAGGGCAAAAACTGTAGACGAAGACTGAGACTGCAATACATGCAGCAGATATTTGAGGTCATAGGCTGCAAGTGCCACTCTGAGATGAAGAGGTTGGCACAGGAGAGGAATTCGTGGCGGGCCGCATGAAACTAGTCAGAAGACTCAAAAACCTGGACATGGTTTATGTTACAGAGAATGGAGAAAAATCCAGCAGACAATTACGTCGTTAAGGAAATGCGGGCTATCTGATACGTGCCGAACTGTGCGTGAAACGCGGGTGAGGTGTTTTTGGGTAGGTGCCGTCTAAATTTGAGTGAATTGATTTTGAAAGCACTGGGATGTGTGATATGTTTTTCAGTTTCCTGAGCCAAGTAACATAAGTGCCAAGAAACTGCAGCAGTTCTGTACGGGGGGGGGGGGGGGGGGGGGGGGAGCTTACGGTCGGGTATTCTGTGTTCTCGCTCATTAACGCTATGAAACCTCTTGAAGAGAACGGAATCTGAGAAATGTGCCATGCAAGGTTTTTAGAACAATGTGTGCCTGCGAGACGTTTGCAGAATGTATCTTGGGAAATACGAGGAAATTTGTATGTTAATGTATGGTACATCGGTTTGTGCTATAAACAAGGAAAGGATGTAACTGAAAAAAAAAAGTTTTGTAACGAATTGAGAATAACAGTTACTTGGTGTACTTGGTGTAGCGTGATCAGTGATGAGCATATTTTGCAAAGAGCTTTTGTTTACCTACGTAGGAAAATGCAGGTGTAACAGATTGCATTCAAATGAGTTGTTAGGACAATCGATTTCAATTTTTAAATGCACAGAGAAATTGTGTTAGTTTTTCCAGACTATTTACGTTACTTTTGGAACGACGTTATATGAGAAAAAAAGACCAATTTTGGAAATTAAGGCACATGAATTTCTACAAGAATCGATCAGCATGTAGCATTTACATTAAGAGTCTGAGACGCCAAACCCTTTCAATCCAAACAACATATTACTTATTAAAGGTATTCGTAATCTGATTTCTCCTAAGGTTGACAGTGGAGACCAAAAATGCACAACTCCTACGCCACTCTCGACAGAGTGTACATAATGCCATTTGATACTTGATCTCAGTGACTAATTAATGGTTACGAATACGCCTCTTATGTATCCCTGATCATCGTTTGTCTATGTGAATAAGGACTACAGTTATATTTAACGAATCGAAGGTATTCTAAGCGAAAGCATTAGACGAGTAACTTCGTATAACAACGTCATATGCGGTAAGGTTCTGCAAATATAATACGTACTTTAAGAAATTAACCACTTGTTATTTTAATAAACACGCAAAAATTAGTTTTAGAGATAAATTTAAGAAGAGTTTTAATTTACGTTAGAACGTGGTGGAGGGTATATGTAAATCAAATGCTGTCTGTAACTGGAAGTCTGGTGACAGAGTGAAATTACACACAGTAGTATTGTTAGCAAACAACTTCATAGTGTTGTTAATCATATTTGATAAAATGTTGACTAATTATAATATCGGGTCTAAGTTCCAAAAATAAAAATTTCGTTTTATTGTCAAAATATGGGATATGTGCCTAACCTTCGTCAGTAAAAACCGGGCTATCTAGTAATCAGTGTGGAAGTGGTTTAAAACATTGCCACCAGAATGCGCCAGGTGCTAAGTGCCACCTGTTCTGAAACAAAATCCGGGCTATGTGCCCGTGCTGTTGTTTTTAGTTTGAGGTTCGACTGTGTTCAAGTTGCAGTGATTAGTCCTGTCTGTTGTGTTTACTATTGTGGTTTATGTGATGGATGAAACAAGAAAACGTCGGAAAAGGGGTGAAGGTAGTGTTTCCCACAGAAATAAGAAGCCAAGAGCCAAGGGAAAACCAAATGAGAACAATAAGAAAGTTATTGGTCCTTCAAAAAAAAAAATAGTCCACCTGATGAGGTAAGTGTATATGATAACTTTAACGCTTTAGGACTAAGACCTTTTTTGAAGAACTTCGCGTGATTATGATTTTTTTGTGGCGTTTTAAGCTAACCTATGTTAGGTTATGTTTCTCTTGGTTCCTGGGCTATAGTAGACCTACTAACTGTGCAGAGCAGCAAACAAACAGGTTATTCGTGGCATTTACAAATTACTTTATGCCTCTAATTCCCGTGTTTGTTTGTTGTAGGTTTCATGCCGGTGCTGCTATTAGTATGGAGAAATTGCATTGGAACACAAATTAAACATATTCAATCAGTTCTACGAACTAGGTGATAATGTTAAGGAAAAATCTTATTTGATGGGAAACATAAGTGTATGCAAAGTTAGAAGAAAGCTTCATGGTTCTTACGAAGAACCCGAGGAGAGTCGTAGACAGCTAGTGTTTTTTATACAGTTCCTAAAGACAAAAGTGGACATTTTCAAGTTTTGAAAAAAAAACCTTTCTGGAAATACACAAAATTACCAGGCGAAGAGTGGAAACATTGGTAAAAGTAAAAAAAGAGTGGTGATGTTACATACATTGAACGTGGGAGAAACAAGAACAAAGAAAGAAAATATACAGCTGCTGATGTAAAACACTTTGTTGAGCACATCAGAAGTTTCCCCAAGGACGGAAACTATTACACAAGGGCTAAAAGCTCCCTTCTATTTTTAAGCCAAGATTTAAATTACAGAAGAATGTATGAGGCTTTTGTTACACTTTATCCAAACACAAACATTAGATATTTGTACTACAAAAAAGTATTGAAATAACATTTTCGCAAACTCAGGTTTCGCGACCCAAGGAAAGATACCTGTAACACATGTGATCTGCTTAAAAGTAAAATGTTGAATGACACAACCAATAGAGCTGTACATCGTACTTCACTAGAATTTCATCATAGACGCGCTCAAAAATCTAAGAAGGGATGAAGCGTGATCATGTACATTCTACCACATGCACAGTATCCATAGATTTACAACAAGTTTTACTTTGCCAACATTGTCGCACTGCCAAATGTATTATTTACTTCAACTTTCTTGTTACTATTTGGGATTGCATATGGCAGATAATAATAAACGTTTTGTGATTCTTTGGCACGAGGGCATGAGTTGCAGGGGAGACAATGAAATAGCGAGCTGTGTGTTAAGGGGGATTAAAAGTAAAATTACCCAGAAAAATAAGTTAATAGTGTGGTCTGGCAACAACTGCGGCCACGACAAATATCAAATGGTATTGTTCCTGTGGATATAGTTGGTCTGTAATGATTTCTTTGACGAAGTTCACCACAAGTATGTCATCTCTGTAGGCGAGACTTTTCTCTAATTGAAAAAAGAAAAAGAGTAGAAAAATGTGAAGTTTCGTTCTATCTCGTGAGAGTTTTGTGTAATGCAAATAGCAAAACTCCTTTTCTAACCACTATAATGAACGGTGATGATTTTTATAATGTCTCCAAAGTAGCTTAAGAACACCTCATCACAAAAAAGTTAGAAATTGCCAAGGCCGTTTGGCTCAAAGTTTCCAAACCCAACTCAGGAAAAGTGATTACAAAAAAACATTCAGTGATGGTTGAAACGTGCACGCGAACGAATGTATTCAAAAAAGATGTGAAGATGGAAACCATAAAAGGCCTAGATCTACCGCAGCTTGAACTAACAGCCAGATTGAAAACTGAGAAGGAGGAGGACTTAGAAAAGATGATACCTTATCTCAAACAAGAGATCCCGCACAGGGTGATATGATGTTATTCTCATCAGGTTTCCTTGCTTTGGCATGAAATGCAGTGGCGCAGTGTCTGTATTTTACGGCGTCTATTTAGTTCCATGCAACATTCCATCGGACATGAATGCAAGACACTAGGACATATGGAGGCATTGGTCGGTCCTGGGGCGTGCTTAAATACCGAAGAGGTCTAGGCGACCGCTCGTAATAAGCGGGAAATCCGGGTTCGCGTCCCGATCTGCTGCTGTATAAACGTGTTCGCAGTTTGCGAAAACATTTCATAATTTACTGATGAAGTTATTGAAATAGTTCTGGAATTTTTATCCACGTGACAACTGTACCAAGCAGATGAATATTTGAAGAAATGAACAGCGGGGTACAAATAGCTTCGACTTCATTAATTGGGAAACTGAATGCTGTTTTCAGAAGTAAACATAAAAATCGTCTTGAAAGTCTGCTGAAGATCGTAACGTACGGAGACTAGAAGACTCATAGTTCGCAGCGGACGATAAATGGACAATGAAGTAGCACTGTATATTCGTGCCAGCGTATTATTAGCTGCCGAAAATGAAACTGTTGGAAAAGTGAGAGAAGATACACGGAAGCGCTTTCTGTGAAAGAGGCACGTGGAGGCGAGAGATTTGGGAGCCCCTGATAGCCACGCGGCCAGCTGGCCCGGCGTGCAGTGGGGGAGGCATACGTACAGGGGCACTCCCAGGGGACAGCGAGGGCAGGCGAGCAGACGGCGGCGGCGCGCTGCGTCCGCCTGGCGCTGCAGATAAGCGGGGAGGTGGCGCCGCATTACCATATCCTCCTGCCTCTCCACTGTCCGCTTAGCACTTGTCTGGTCCGTTCTGCCGTGTGCAGCTGGCAGAGCACCAGCTAATGGTCCAGCCAGGCCAAGCCGGCACAGGAAGTTTTCGAATGGCCACCGGTCAGATTAGGTGTCATGGAAGCGTTTCTCTCTCTCTCTCTCTCTCTCTCTGTGTGTGTGTGTGTGTGTGTGTGTGTGTGTGCGTGTGTGTATGATCTCCTATTTTCTTGCATGAGATATACGCAAAAATAAAGACTCTTACAAACGTATGTAAAGGAACACCGCATTAACATGAGTATGTATGTCCCAAATCTTTTTCCTAAAGCAGTGCGTCGTTTTCAACCAAAGTTGGTACACATATCACTTACTTTCTGGAAAGATCCACTTACCGCACGGGAAGGTGGGGATAGGGGGCGGAAAAAGAAGCGTAGATAACTACGCGGAAATAGCCAGACTATATTCGTCCACTGTTTGAGAATGAGATCACTTAATGACTTGCAGCACACTTTACACGTACTTTCAAACCGTTCCGAGACTTTCGCTCGCTGACAGCTCCCACAAAGTGTTTCTAGCTTACTACATTGTTACTGTTCATACAATAAAAATGTCGCAGCAGGCATGACGTTCTAATTTAGTACTTCTTTGTTACTATTTCTTTTCGCAAAATGTTTCGGAGACAGTATCCACATACACCACTGAATACACTTGTAACCATCGTTGTACAACAAAAAAACTCAGGAGATATGGGCATATGAAATTGGTTTACAAGTATGTTAAAAATACGTGAAATACGTGTGACAGGCGAACACGCGCAAAGGTTTGGTTAAATTTTGCTTCTCAACCTCTGGATCGATTTCAAACAAATCTGGTGCACATGTTATTTTCGTAACACATTACCCAGACAGTTTCCACATATACCACTGGAAGTACCTCTAATCATCATTGCAGGACACAGATATCTGCTGATATGACGTCATAAAGTCCGGAGCTCGCGGTCGTGCGGTAGCGTTCTCGCTTCCCACGCCCGGGTTCCCGGGTTCGATTCCCGGCGGGGTCAGGGATTTTCTCTGCCTCGTGATGACTGGATGTTGTGTGCTGTCCTTAGGTTAGTTAGGTTTAAGTAGTTCTAAGTTCTAGGGGACTGATGACCACAGCAGTTGAGTCCCATAGTGCTCAGAGCCATTTGAACCATTTTTTTTACGTCATAAACATTGAGATGCATGAAAACGAAAGTGGAGGACGAAATCTCGTAGAAATATAGATGAAATTCGTGTACAAATATGTGAGAAACGGCTCGTGTAAGAAGATGCTCTTCAACCTCTCGATAGATTTCAGCCAAACATCGTACACATATTACGTAATATCTGGAAATACTGTATGTGAGAGAGGGGGGGGGGAGTGAGGGCGTAAGAACGAGCAACCTCTTATTGTGTTAGGGGTGATAACGAGAAAAGAGAAGGGTTTAAGAGATATGGATGGACAGAGAAGGTGAAGGAAGAGTTTGAAAGTGATAGGGTGGAGAAGGAGGTGGTCAGAGATAGGTCGAGGAGGAGATCGACAGAGGAAGGAAAGGGACTGTGCGAGGGGAAGGAAGACATGGAGAGAGAGGGAGAGCGGGAAGGGAAGGAGGAAATGGAAAGAGAGTTGGGGGTGATGTAGATAGAGAGTTGAGGGTGGAGAAGGTGGACAGGGGTGATGAGTGACGAGGAGATGGACAGAGAGGGGGTAGGGGAAGATGGGCTGGTAAATAACTGCTATAAATATACACACGGATAACGAAGGGCACTCAGCCAGTAGGCTTTGAAAATGGGGATGACGTGCACTATTCGCCAATCGGTAGGTTTCCTCCCCCATGCACTCTGCAGTACCTCGCTGAATGTATATGAAGATGTGGTAAATGTACATCAGTGTACGGCGGCGACCTACGTGTCAGACCTCGGAGGCGTGGCATCGGCCTGTGATGTAGGCGGCGCGCAGCGGCGGCGACGCGAGGCCGGCAGACGACAAAGCGGCCGCCATTAGGGGTGCTCAGCCTCAGCGGCCGCCAGACTGCCGGCAGTTTCAGCGGCGCCCTTCGCCGAGCACTGGCCGGCTCCTTCGCTGCCAGGCGCACGCTTTGGGCAATTACGGGCAACTTATTTCAGAGGCACTGCGAGAACAAATAACAGTTAAACTGGTAATGGGCCGCGAGTTACTCTTTTTCATTAGCGTTAAATTTTAGAGAACAAGCGCAATTACGCCATTGCCATAGATTTCGCTGTTTGCAACAAGAGGAAGACGAGTCGAGGGAGGACGATGAAGGCTCCTTGGCGGCTGCTACGAGAACAAAGAACACACACAGGGAGGGAAAAGAATTATGTAGGAGGTCTGCGTCGGAGGATAACGGCCCACTGGAAGTTAAACTGTAGCTATACTCAAGTCTTGGTGCTTACCGTTAACAACAGCTGTGGAAGGGCGACTGCGCTTACGGAAATCCTTATAGTGAAAGAAATGTACGCTTTGAAACAAACTGAAATGAAAAATTATTTTAGATTACATTAGTGACAGATTTCGGCTTGTGTCTTCACTAGATCCAGTAATTATATACAGGGTGTTACAAAAAGGTACGGCCAAACTTTTAGGAAACATTCCTCACACACAAAGAAAGAAAATATGTTACGTCGACATGTGTCCGGAAACGCTTACTTTCCATGTTAGAGCTCATTTTATTATTTCTCTTCAAATCACATTAATCATGGAATGGAACCACACAGCAACAGAACGTACCAGCGTGACTTCAAACACTTTGTTACAGTAAATGTTCAAAATGTCCTCCGTTAGCGTGGATACATGCATCCACCCTCCGTCGCATGGAATCCCTGATGCGCTGATGCAGCACTGGAGAATGGCGTGCTCCCTAAGAGGCCGATCAATTGCTTCGAACGTCTTCCTGTCGGGACACCTTCGTTCTGGAAATCTGTCTCGATACAAACGTACCGCGCCACGGCTATTGCCCCGTGCTAATCCATACATCAAATGAGCATGTGCCAACTCCGCATTTGTAAACATTGCACTGACTGCAAAACCACGTTCGTGATGAACACTAACCTGTTGATGCTACGTACTGATGTGCTTGATGCTAGTACTGTAGAGCAATGAGTCGCATGTCAACACAAGCACCGAAGTCAACATTACCTTCCTTCAATTGGGCCAACTGGCGGTGAATCGAGGAAGTACAGTACATACTGACGAAACTGAAATGAGCTCTAACATGGAAATTAAGCGTTTCCAGACACAATGTCCACATAACATATTTTCTTTCTTTGTGTGTGAGGAATGCTTCCTGAAAGTTTGGCCGTACCTTTTTGTAACACCCTGTATACGAGGGGCATTTGAAAAGTCCGTGCAAAAATAAAAACTACTAACGTGTTTGGAGTAAACTTTTTTTATTTTTCGACATAGTCTCCTTTTAGACTTATGCACTTCGTCCAACGCTGTTCTAATTTGTCGATCCCTTCCGAATAATAGGAATTATCCAAGTCTGCAAAATATCTATTAGTTGCTGCAATCACCTCCTCGTTTGAACAAAATTTTTGTCCCGCCACCCATTTCTTCAAATTGGGGAAAAACTAGTAGTCCGACGGAGCAAAATCTGGAGAATAGGCGGGATGTGAAAGAGGTGGAATCCTACTTCCATTAATTTTGCGACTACAGCTGCTGAGATGTGTGCCGGTGCACTGTCGTGATGGAAAAGGACTTTTTTGCTGTCCAATCGCCGGCGTTTTTCTTGCAACTCGGTTTTCAAATGGTCCATTAACGATTAATAATATACACCTGTAATAGTTTTAGCCTTTTTCAGATAGTCGCTAAGGATTATCCCTTGCGAATTCCAAAAGACAGACGCCATAACCTTTCCGGCCGAAGGAATGGCCATAGCCTTTTTTGGTAACCCATTGTTCAGATTGTTGTTTGGTCTAAGGAGTATAGTAATGTATCCACGTTTCATCCACAGTGACGAAACGACGCTTAAAGTTCTGCGGATTCTTCTCGAACAGCTTCAAACCATGCTTGCAACACTTCACATGATTCCGTTTTTGGTCAAGCTTGAGCAATCACGGAACCCATCTTGCGGATGTGCAAATGTTTATGCAAAATATTATGTACCCGTTCATTCGAGATGCCCACAGCACTAGCAATCTCACGTACTTTAACTCTTCTGTCGTCCATCACCACATCATGAATTTTATCAATGATTTATGGAGTCCTAACCTCCACGAGGCGTCCACAACGTTCAGCATCACTTGTGCCGATATGGCAACTCCGAAAATTTTGAAACCACTTATAAACTATTCTAATCGAAGGTGCAGGCTCACCGTCATGTTTATCAAGCTTCTCTTTAGTCTGCTGAGGCGTTTTGTCTTTCATAAAGTAATGTTTAAACACCACACGAAATTCTGTTTCGTTCATTTTTTGACAATCACTCGACTTCCTTGAGTCACACGAATGCCAAATACAAAGAAATAGACCATGTGGCTGAAACTTGGTGTGCATTCTTTCCAAAGATGCTACTAACTAAACATGACGTCGATGCTCGCCGATGGTGCCATCTCTCGGACTTTGCAGGGACTTTTCAAACGCCCCTCGTGTATGGGTGTTCTCTCCTAACAGACATTCTCTAGTGTTTGGGGAGATATTTGCAATTTCGGTTTTGCAGTGTATAACTGGAGACAAATAACGCTGATCACGTCCTCCATGTGACGCCCAGTGTCAACGGAAAGGATCGGTTTCTCTCGCGCTGGGAACAAAATGATTTTTAAAGCCCAATTTTACCAGCCCATTCGATACAGCGGTACCAAAACAGTCTAGTGCGATTTTCGTTTTATCGATATGTATCAACAGTGATGGTAAAACACGAACGACAACCAGTCTTTGAGCGGCAACAGGACCGCATTAACCCACGATGACTGCTCCGCCATGCAGGAGCGCTACTCAGTCGTTACTGATGTACTATTCATTCTTCATGTTTTACTGTCACTGTTAGTACTTGCAGATAAAAGACATTTCGCTGTAGAGTAATATGGGACCGCTCTATAGAATGGAAACGTAAAATTCCACTTTAAAATATGTCTGTTTGTAAGGGATTCAACCGAAAGTTCCCGTTGACACGCGATGGGCTGTGTCGGCACATTGGAAACTAAATTGCAAATATCTGCCGAAGCGTTGGGGAAGATGCGAGTGAACACTCGTAGGAGAGACATCCTGCATAAAGGATCACAAAACTACAAAAAGTATGCAGAGTTACATGGAACCATTACAACAAGAGAAATGTTTCCATCAATACTGAATTAAGACACTGCTATACTTTAGACGTACTAGAGGCTTTGTACACCTGAGAAACAACAGCAGTCAAGGGAAGTACGAAAATCAAGGAGATGGGAAAAAAGAAAGGAAGATACTGAGAAGGAGGTATGGGCCGGCTCAGAGACAGCGGATCTGGATAAAGTGACCAACAAAAAAAAAAAAACTGTACGAACAGACAGAGAAGATTACAAACAACATCAGGAAAAGAAAGGCAAAGTTCTATGGACACGTACATAGGATGAACGAAACCAGACTGACCAAGAAGATTTTTAACGTACTGACGACTAATAGAGTGATAACAAGTGGAGAGTGGGAACAATGTTAGACCTCAGGAAACTAAACATCTTCACAGAAGGCTGAACAGACGAGAAAAAATACACAGAAGAAATAAGAAAACAGGAAAGAATTGGACAAAAAAAAAGGAAGAAGCACAGTGTAAGTACGAGAAGCTTTTGAGGACAAAGAGACAGAAAAAAATACAATGAAAACTAATTGCACTCTAGCGCTATCCTTAAGCGGGAATTAAATACATATCACTTAACGAACTTAAATAGCGCCATTTTGTCATTCAAGGTTAACTTAAGGTGGGTTGGACGTTAAATGGGCCGACTTGGAGCAGGAGAGGCACCACCGGACATTGTATTATCTACTGTCTATACTTTTACAAATAAATTCATAGAACTTTGTGAGCATGACCAGGAAGGATTCAGGATTCACACTCATAGCAGTGGAAGTGCAAAAACATAACGAAATAAAATTTTTTTGGATATGAAATTTCATCATTTTTTTACTTACTGTTGGCTGCATTGCTTGCTATAGGTACATTTTTCTTCACAAGTAAGAGAGATTCTTTGATGAATTTTGCACAGCATACAAAACTTACAAACATACTTACGGGTGTATGAAACTCTACAATTTTCCAAATCTATTAAAAACTGTGGTAAAAATTGACATAATTAACTACAAAATTTGATTTTTTTCTAAACATAAAGTTTGAAACGTAACAGTTCATTCATTTTTCATAAATTAAGTAGACTCTAGAGTTTCAGACACCTGTAAGTATGGTTTGTATGCTGTGCAAAATTCATCGAACAGTCTCTCTTACTTATGAAGAAAAGTGTACCTATAGCGACAAATGCAGCCAATAGTAGGTGAAAAAATGATGAAATTTCACATGTAAAAAAAATTATTTTGTTATGTTTTTGAACTTCCGCTGCTACGAGTGCGAATCTTGACTCCTTCCTGGTCATGCTGACAAGGTTTTATGACTTTACTTGTAAAAGTATAGACTGTGGAAATTATAATGTCCTGTGGTGCCTCTCCTGCTCCAAGTCGGCCCGTTTGACGTCCTAACCCCCCCCCCCCCCCCCCTTAACCATATCAGCACACGAACAGTTCACAAACTTAGCCGTATCAAAGATCTTCTACCCTTCGCCCGAAAGCCAATGAGCACGTCCTTTCGGACATCAGATAAATCGTTCCGTTTCCGCATTACGATAACGAGTGCATTGTTTTCCGCATCCCCCTGAAACGCTTTATATACGCTCCACTGCCATTGTTGCCACCTGCCGTCTATGAGTGGTTACTCCACGTTGACGTCGAAGATAAGCAGTGGTCACAGTGACGTGATTGGACCGTGTACTTTTATGTATTTTTCCTCATTAGGCGGCTTTAACTGTAATATTATTCTTATTGCTACATAATAATATAAATTATTTCAACCTAATCGAACCACGGAACATGGCTCAACGAACTCATTCATTCGTTAAATCCAAGTACTTCAGAGAAATGGCCTCTTACCGCGTTTAACAACAACATTCCTTCTACAGATCACGTTTCTTACGATTTTGTCAGAGCCTGTAGAGGTCTTCCAACCTGCGAAATAGTTGCGAATAGTGACAGTGACCCAGTAAGTATAGAAATTGTTTCTTTAATTTCAGTCCATGAGCAGAAAAATTTTCGTTGTTCTATCGATTTTGGTCTGTAGTAACCATCTTGAGATCTTTTTGAAACATATTCTAATATACATAATAAAGCCAGAGATGGAACGTCGAGTGGTGTGAAATGAAATTAGGACAGGCCTTGTTTTGCTCCACGGTCCGCGTCGTGTCCGTTTATAGTGTGTGTGTGTGTGTGTGTGTGTGTGTGTGTGTGTGTGTGTGTGTGTGCGCGATGGGTGAGTGTGAAAACACAGTGTTTGTGGCGGCAGCCCAGTGTTTACAAGTAACGCATCGCCCCTGTTTACTGTCGCTCCTCCCTGACCTGTTGTGTTTACCCCACCCAGACCCAGAGGGACGAACTGCTCTGGAGTTCGTCACAAGAACCACCAAACGCCTACGTTACGCCGCGCCCCCATCACTTGAGCCTCGGTTCCGTATTCAGTTGCAGAGATTCTTCACGGAGAAGTTTTTGAATTAATTCTGGGGACCGACGGTAAACGACCTTGTGCAATTACTGGACAAACGATGTCGCGAGAGATCATGCGGACAATCGACATGATTCACATCGACAGTTACAATAAGTACATAGAACGAAAACAAGAGTACAGCAATAAAGTTTCGTGGGTCGTTGAGGGATATTTCCCGTGTGTTTTGGTGTAAGGGAGCGATGGCTTCCGGCGGCTCGTGACAGAGAAATAATGTAATTATGATTTATCCGGATTATTGTCCCTATCACCTTTGTCCTTCACTACCCTTAATTTGCAATCACCAAAACGCATAACACAGAGTAATGCAACGACCCTAATATGGAAGAAGTCGCTAACACTACGTGAGCAGCTCGCTGTCACTGGAGGTCTCTTCCATTGGATTGAGTGAATTGATACATGATGTGCATATCGTGCTACTGTTCATTAACAAACATATCACACTGCTGACGCACAGCTTCCATGTGTCTTATGAAATTAATGGGAGACACTATGCCTCCGTGATCTTCCGTCGCGTCCTTACAAGGGAACCTCCCCATCGCACCCCCCTCAGATTTAGTTATAGGTTGGCACAGTGGATAGGCCTTGAAAAACTGAACACAGATCAATCGAGAAAACGGGAAGAAGTTGTGTGGAACTATGAAAAAAATAAGCAAAATATACAAACTGAGTAGTCCATGGGCAGGATAGACAACATCAAGGACAAATTGAACTCAGGAGTGCCGTGGTCCCGTGGTTAGCGTGAGCACCTGCGGAACGAGAGGTCTTTGGTTCAAGTCTACCCTCGGGTGAAAAGTTTAATTTTTTGTTTTCAGACAATTATCAAGGTTCAGGCACTCACACATAATCAACTTCGCTCTCCAAAATTCCAGGACATGTTCAGATTTGCTTGGACATATGCAGGATTTGACGGTCTACACACGGAAAAATTTGAAAACGTTAAAAACATATGTTTTGACAGAGCACAGGGAAAACTGTGCGACTGTGAAACTGTTGCATTCATTTGTTGCAGTTTATGTGACAAACTCTTACGTTTTCATCACTTTTTTGGGAGTGATTATCACATCCACAAGAAAACCTAAATCGGGCAAGGTAGAAGAATCTTTTTACCCATTCGCCAAGTGTACAAGCTAGGTGGGTCGACAAAATATTCCTGTCATGTCAAGCACGTGCCGTCACCAGTGTCGTATAGAATATATCAGACGTGTTTTCCTGTGGAGGAATCGGTTGACCTATGACCTTGCGATCAAATGTTTTCGGTTCCCATTGGAGAGGCACGTCCTTTCGTCCACTAATCGCACGGTTTCGCGGTGTGGTCGCAAAACACAGACACTAAACTTATTACAGTGAACAGAGACGTCAATGAACGAACGGACAGATCATAACTTTGCGAAACTAAAGAAATAAAATTTTCACTCGAGGGAAGACTTGAACCAAGGACCTCCCGCTCCGCAGGTGCTCACGCTAACCACGGGACCACGGCGCTCGTGAGCATACACTACCATGATGTTGCATATCTTGCGCAAGGACTACTCTGTTTGTATATTTTGCTTTTTTTTTCATAGTTCCACACAACTTCTTCCAGTTTTCTCGATTGACCTGTGTTCAGTTTTTCAAGACCTATCCACTGTGCCATCCTATAACTAAATCTGAGGGGGGTGCGATGGGGAGGTTCCCTTGTCAGGACCAAAACGACAGAAACGTCACAGTGTGGCAACGGCACGGCTTCGTTTTTATCACGGGGATCTCCGGCAACTTCTCTACCACCTCAAAATTCTTCGTGTGAATGCGCAGCGATGGATGTTAACTACTGTTTCTTCCGGTGCGACGGAAGGTATCAAGAAATTACGAAATTAATGCCCTCTTACATTAATACTAAACCTAAACTCCGTCCGAACAGGCGTCGAAAGACCCTAACGGTACTGACCGACCACCGTGTCTTCCTCAGCCTATAGGCGTCAGTGGATGCCGATATGGAGGGGCAGCACACCGGTTTCCCAGCCGTTGTCAGTTTTCGCGACCGGAGCCGCTACTTCTCAATCAAGTAGCTCCTCAATTTGCCTCACAAGGCCTGAGTGCATCCCGCTTGCCAACAGCGTTCGGCAGACCGAACGGTGACCCATTCCAATTCTAGCCAAGCCCGACAGGGCTTAACTTCGGTGATCTGACGGGAACCGGCTTACATCAATACAGAAGGACATACAAGATTACAGGAAGACCCGCCAGGTTGGCCGAGAACGGTAATGCGCTGCTTCCTGGACTCGGGCAGGCGCGCCGGCCCCGACTCGAATCCGCCCGGCGGATAATCGACGAGGACCGGTGTGCCCGCCAGCCTGGATGTGGTTTTTAGGCGGTTTTCCACATCCCTCTAGGTGAATACCAGGCTGGTCCCCACGTCCCGCCTCAGTTACACGACTCACATCCGCACTTTTCCATGATTTACACTAGACGCAGACAGATGGGGTACTCTGATTCCGTCCCAGGGGGGTAGGGGGTAGCGGCAGGAAGGGCATCCGGCCACCCTTTCACATTAACATGCCAAATCCGAATTAACCACGCCAACCCCGCGCGCAACGCGGGACAAAGGCGCAAGCGATAGATAGAAGCGATAGATATAAGATTACAGGAACAGTGAGTTTTCAATTTTTTACATTATAAAATAGTGAATTAAAGTCTACGATTTGTGTTGTCAACCCTCCTTTCGTACTACGTATTACTTTTCTTGCATCATTGACTTAATGAATGCAACGGATAATTGTTCCTTCTTTAACGGTTCAGGCTATTACTCTTTTAAACGATAAACACTCATTTTGAGGGTAGTTGTATGGCTAATGCCCAAAAGCCAGTAATAAATTAGAAAAGAAACACGCGCCAGGAAAAACGTTCAACAGCAAGTTCCGCGAGTGAATGAACTGTTTTCAGTACAATAAAAATGCAAATGGGGGTAAGAATACAAGAGAAACGTAACGAGCCTCAGACAGTGTCAGAAAATATCCCTGAAAACGTCCGAAATTTTGTCGCTGTAATTCTTGTTCAACCTGTATTTGAACTAGAGGGACAGCTTAACTTGCAGAACCCGAACGTCTCGTGAGTGGTTTTAGGCATCGAACAACATTTCTGAGAAAATATAGTATGAAAACGTGTGAGTAATTTTTTTTTACTGGTATAACTTGCATGTCTTATCTACAAAGATATTGAAGCAAATCGTTACCTTAGTTAGTTACATGTCCCATAGGTCCTTTGAACAATTCTTTTATTGAAATTATGTAGAACGAATCATTTTACAGGATATGTGTACATGATTATTGATTACTGTTAACCCTGATGAACATATTATCATTTTATTCCTAGTCATGCATTTACAATTAAAAACAATTTTTTTAACTGACCAACAGTTTGTAAGTAGTAATTTGTCAGTGGAATAGAAGAAGTTGTTCAGGAGAAAAGATATGGAATTAGATTTAAAACTTGCTTCGCTATCTGTCAGATATTTAATTTTATTGGGCAAATGATCGAAAACTTTTATTACTACATATTGGACTCCTCTCTGAACCACTGACAGCTGTAACAATGGGTAACAAACGTCATTTTTTTCGTTTAGGAAATTTTAATAGCAGTGAATTTTTTGCAATAATAGCTAGGTAATTTTAAGCGTTTGCTTACATAAATGCAGCCATACAATGCGAAGGCGTCCATGGTGTACCTGCCGCACACAAATCGATATCCAAAGGGATATCGAGTTTTCTTCATTACTGAATTTCATATTTCACGCACAGGTACATACACAATAGAAGGTAGCGACCCATATGCATTGTGCATAGCATCGGGCTGAACGCTGTTTAGCAATGTTAACACGCCGCCAGCAAATACGGTAAGTGCTTGTCGCCTGCTTTGCACTTGTATTTGCAAACCCTATCGAACGTTATAACCCTGAAATTCTCTTCCTAAGACGTTTCTAAGGTCATAAAAAATGTATGTCGTTCCACTTGTTTCAGTCGTTTCTTCGAGAGAAGAGATACTTGTCGATGTGTGTGCCATCTTTTGCCGAAAACTTCATTTCTTGCCCTAGAGTCATTTACTCGTACGTAATGTTCAGGATGTACAACGACGTACCGATAATACTGAAAAGAGTGGAAGTTTCATGTACCATTTTTCACACAAACGTTGGCAGAATCTTTCTGTAGTGTCTGTTACATTTTTTCTTTCTTTTTCTGTACTCAGTACCATCTTGTTACCTAAAAATCTAAATTACGTTGTACATGTATCTTCTGTTGCGTAGGTGTTACGCCCAGAGAGATTAATATGTGTGTCAAATCAGAGAAACGGTCAGTTGAAAGACAGTGAGTAATGGCGCAAGATTTTCTGAACATCGAATCTATGAAAATGAGGTTCAGAACGACTCAGGGTGGAGTAAAGAATTAATTATTCCAAGAGATTACAGTTGTTGAGATTCTGAAAGCGATTTATGAGCATATGTGTAAGCTATAAATGACGGAAGGATGTGGCTTTTACTGAATCATGGTGAGAAATGACAGATTTATTCGTGAAGGCGTGGCACTTCTAATTGTTTTGTGTGTCTTTCCTGTTTAATAGAAGCTTTTCCCTAAGTAACTATATTTCAGGCGTTGCGATCAAATGTAAGCGAAAACCGGTGATTGTGAGTAAATACAAAGTGATCCCACTTGCATGTCACTTCATATGTAATCTCGAATTTTTTGCACTTTTCAGAAAGGCTGTTTGATTCAAACCAGTTTGTGAATTTTATCCGTAGTGGACGCTGGTGAACTCCGTGGCTGTTCCTTTGTAGGGTTTAGAAAAATAACAACTTATTAGTGGCACGACTGGTTTCGGGCTTGTGCCCATCCTCAGATGTTTATACATCCACGTACATGTCTATATTGCTGAAGATAACTGTATAAATACAAAAAATATTTGGTGGCGACTAATAATACAAAGAAAATTATTTGCTGTTGACTAATCCACTGTATTTATGCAGCGATCTTCATCAATATAAACATTTACATGAATCAATAAGCATCTGAGGATGGGCCCAAGGCCGCAACAGGTACTGTGACGAATAAATAATTTTTTATTGTGAGTGGTAGCGGAAATTTTTCTAAACCAGTTTGCCTGAGAAGAGCGTCAATAATTATTTTAGTGTACATTCACGTAAATTCAAGAAAGGCCACACATCAGCGTAGAAAAATCAGTGAAGGCAGAGACTGTAGCATCAGTCGCCGCCTTCATATGTCACGAGGCAAAAAGAGTTCTTTGTATATATCTTTAAACAGCGAAAGAAATAGACCCGCAGAGACAGCGAAAGTGGACACGGAGTCACGTTTATGGAGCAAGAATCAAAATACAATTTAAAGATATCCTTCTTTTATGGAAATAAAAAAATAAATATATCTGTTTAGAAGAAAATGAGCAAGTGAAACCGACTGAACAGTTAATGTATGTATTTGGTATTGCTGGAACACGGGTATTTAATTATGAACAACCCGACTTAATAACTACCACGATACCGTGTAGCTAGCGATAAATTAAAATATGAAGTATTTTGCAGCAAATAATTAATTCCAAGCAATATTACAATTTTAGTTTGCAGAAGCTGTGATATTTTTTTAAAATTTACCGATGTCCAATGTTATGTGTATGCTTGAGTCTATATGTGCACAGCGAATGGAATTTAGCCAGCGAAGAAAAGATACGTCCCGAGAGAACGTAAAATAAAATACAGAATACCGATACGGCTATAAAAGAAATATTTACAAAGCAATGACCAGCTTTTGAGTCGCCTCTGCGTGGTATGAATCTGTTCACAGCATCAACGCCGATTACAGTTTTTATGGAGTGACAACGTAATTTATATTATGATATGATGAAAGTTTGTCATGGTTTTACCACTTGACGATAAGGATTTTATGTATTTTTATGGAGCTGATGGTCTGGCGAGTGAAACTGGTTGCATAAATAAAGCATTTTATCAGCAGCTCAAGGCGGTAGTATATTTCTCATATGATAGCTGTGGGGCACCAATTCCTGAAAATATGTAGAGAGCTATTGTTAGTTTTCTGTAGCTCACAGAAGACAAGTCGGAAGAACACATAGCTAAATAACTCATACGTAAAATGAGCTTCTTGTGAAAGTTTCAAGGAGCTGCTTCGTCTAAACGAACTATGTTGGTCATAAAATGCGCTAAAAGTTTCAGCAGAAAATTTAGCAAAAGAGTGGAAACACTGTACTTCCTCAGAGCGTAGATAGCACAGCCAGTTCGCAAATTTCATCGAGTCAATATGGAATTTTTTTGTTTTGTCAACAAGAACGACGAAGTTCAAATGGTTCAAATAGCTCTGAGCACTATGGGACTTAACTTCTGAGGCCATCAGTCCTCTAAAACTTAGAACTACTTAAACCTAACTAACCTAAGGACATCACACACATCCATGCCCGAGGCAGGATTCGAACCTGCGACCGTAGCGGTCTCGCGGTTCCAGACTGTAGCGCCTAGAACCGCTCGGCCACTCAGACCGGCAAAACGACGAAGTCAACCATGTGACCACATATCCCGACATTAACACTCATCTGTCTGTTCCGGCCACGAACTACAAACAAAAACCTTTGGCAAAGATTATTGAATAAACTTTTAAGCAAACGGCACAGATGGAAAAGGAATTATTGTCTATCAGTTACTGGGAAGGTACACCTAGAATTCCTAAGACCTTGAAAGGGAGTGTATAAAACGACTGTGACAGGTCATCCAGTGGATGTTAGCTGCCGAAGCTTATGATAATTAACAAATATGTTTTGAATATTTTTCCTTTCCCGCAGTTTCTTGCACCATCGACACCGAGTACTGTGGAAACGTAAGTGACTGGTAAGGATATTAATACAGTAAATAATGTCCATGCACTCGTTGTTGTGGCCTTCAGTCCGACAACTTGTTTGATGCAGCTCTCCAAACCTGGTCTATTCTATGCACGGCTCTTCGTCCCTGAACAGCTACATCATTTTGAATCTGGTTACTGTATTCCTCCCGTTGTCTCCCTTTGTGATTTTTGCCTCTCACACTTCCCTCCAATACGTAATTGGCGATCCTTTGATGTCTCAGAATGTAACCTGTCAACCGATCCCTTCTTCTAGTTAGATTGTGCCACAAGCTTCTTTTCTCCACAATTCTATTCAGTCCCTCCTCATTAGTTATGTGATCTTTCTTATCCTCAGCGTTCTTCCGTAGTACCACATTTCAAAATCTTCTCTTCTTGTCTAAACTGTTTATCGCCCACTTTTTATTCCGCACATGGCGACGCTCCAGACAAAACCACAAAAGACTTCTTAACACTTAAATCTGTATTCGATGTTAACAAATTTCGCTTCTTCAGAAACGCTTTTCTTACCGTTTCCCGTCTACATTTTATACCCTCTCTTCTTAGTGCATTATTAGTTATTTAGCAGCCTAAAGAGCAGAACGCATCTAATACTTTAAATATCTCGTTTTCTAATCTAATTCCCTGAGTATCAACTGATTTAATTCGACTTTTGCTTTTGTTAATGTTCGTCTTATATTCTTCTTTCAAAAAGTTGTCCATTCTGTTCCACTGCTCTTGCAAGCCCTTTGCTGTCTGTGACAGAATTAGAATGTCGTACACAAACCTTCAAGTTTTTATTTCTTCTCCCTGAACTTGATTATTTCTTCACATTATTCTTTGGTTTCCTTTTGCGTAGTCTGAATAACGCCAGGATAGGCTACAACCCTGTGTCACCCTCTTCTCAGACATTGCTTACCTTTCATGCCATTCGACTCTGTATAACTGTAGTCTGGTTCCTGTAGAGGTTATAAATAGCATTTCGCTCTCTGCATTTTACCACAACTACCTCCAGAATTTCAAAGGTTGTATTCCAGTGAAGAAAAGAATTTCGGGAAAGATGTGGGCAAGACATCGTTAGAGTGTTCATCGGAGGTGAGGGTATCAAATGGCTCTGAGCACTATGGGACTTAACTTCTGAGGTCATCAGTCGCCTAGAACTCAGAACTACTTAAACCTAACTAGCCTAAGGACATCACACACATCCATGCCCGAGGCAGGATTCGAACCTGCGACCGTAGCGGTCGCTCGGTTCCAGACTGTAGCGCCCAGAACCGCACGGCCACTCCGGCCGGCTGAGGGTATCATCTGGAGTGCCCCAGGGAAGTGTGGCAGGTCCGCTGTTGTTTTCTATCTACATAAATGGTCTTTTGGATAGGGTGGATAGCAATGTGCGGCTGTTTGCTGATGATGCTGTAGTGTACGGGAAGGTGTCGTCGTTGAGTGACTGTAGGAGAATACAAGGTGAGTTGGACAGGATTTGTGATTGGTGTAAAGAATGGCAGCTAGCTCTAAATATAGATAAATGTAAATTAATGCAGATGAATAGGAAAAAGAATCCCGTAATGTTTGAATACTCCATTAGTAGTGTAGCGCTTGACACAGTCACGTCGATTAAATATTTGGTCGTAACATTGCAGAGCGATATGAAGTGGGACAAGCATGTAATGGCAGTTGTGGGGAAGGCGGATAGTCGTCTTCGGTTCATTGGTAGAATTTTGGGAAGATGTGGTTCATCTGTAAAGGAGACCGCTTATAAAACACTAATACGACCTATTCTTGAGTACTGCTCGAGCGTTTGGGATCCCTATCAGGTCGGATTGAGGGAGGACATAGAAGCAATTCAGAGGCGGGCTGCTAGATTTGTTACTGGTAGGTTTGATCATCACGCGAGTGTTACGGAAATGCTTCAGGAACTCGGGTGGGAGCCTCTGGAGGAAAGGAGGCGTTCTTTACGTGAACCGCTACTGAGGAAATTTAGAGAACCAGCATTTGAGGCTGACTGCAGTACAATTTTACTGCCGCCAACTTACCGGGTGATCAAAAAGTCAGTATAAATTTGAAAACTTAATAAACCATGGAATAATGTAGACAGAGAGGTAAAAATTGACACACATGTTTGGAATGACATGGGGTTTTATTAGAACCACCCCATATTGCTAGACGCGTGAAAGATCTCTTGCGCGCGTCGTTTGGTGATGATCGTGCGCTCAGCCGCCACTTTCGTCATGCTTGGCCTCCCAGGTCCCCAGACCTCAGTCCGTGCGATTATTGGCTTTGGGGTTACCTGAAGTCGCAAGTGTATCGTGATCGACCGACATCTCTAGGGATGCTGAAGGACAACATCCGACGCCAATGCCTCACCATAACTCCGGACATACTTTACAGTGCTGTTCACAACATTATTCCTCGACAACAGGAATGATGGTGGACATATTGAGCATTTCCTGTAAAGAACATCATCTTCTCTTTGTCTTACTTTGTTATGCTAATTATTGCTATTCTGATCAGATGAAGCGCCATCTGTCGGACATTTTTTGAACTTTTGTATTTTTTTGGTTCTAATAAAACGCCATGTCATTCCAAGCATGTACGTCAATTTGTACCTCTCTATCCACATTATTCCGTGATTTATTCAGTTTTCAAATTTATACTGACTTTTTGATCACCCGGTATATTTCGCGGAAAGACCACAAAGATAAGAGAGATTAGGGCTCGTACAGAGGCGTATAGGCAGTCATTTTTCCCTCGTTCTCTTTTGGGCTGGGACAGGGAGAGAAGATGCTAGTTGTGGTACGAGGTACCCACCGCCACGCACCGTATGGTGGATTGCGGAGTATGTATGTAGATGTAGATGTAGAGGTGATACGGGGAAAATTAAGACAAACTGAAATGGGCAGAAGGTATTCAATCACTAGTCTGTGGCTGCGGCGTGTAGACGGGTCGTCTTGAGCTAAGACAAGGCCAGAATCCGGTCGAGGTCGTCACGGCATTTATGTCCCTCGCTAGGAGACGTGCGCTGACCTAGGTGACCTCGTAATGCCGCTCCTCCTATCTCCAGCCGCCTCCTCCAACCCCTTCTCCGCGGGCTTAAGAGCCCTCGAGCTCCCATCATTGTCAGTTAACGACCCGAGCTTAAGTGCTCCCGAGGAGAAAGAGATATAGAGGGGGAGGGAGAGCGCAGCGCGCACGAGCAAAAGGCGGTCAGACACAGAGCGCCGGCTGACGTCTCTCGCCGGATTTATTACTGACGGACGCGCCGGCGCGGCGCGAGTGGAGCCGCCATAAAACACGGCCGCCGCCGGCCGGCGCAGCCCGCACTCTGCGGCCAGCGACCGCTGTAAACGCGGCCGGAGCTGACGCGGCCGTCGACTGCTCACCCGCGCCGCTCCTCTGCGTGAATAACTCGAGTGTGGGCCCTCGTCGACTCGGGTGCGGTGAGACCGAGGCGACAGCTGCTGTCGGGAGCAACGTGTGCTGCCCACAGGGGGGCGATTTATAGCGGCTCTCCTAGCTCCACTTGTGAGGTGATACACTGGTTCTGTTATGAGAGTGTCAGCCATCTGTTGCTAAGAATATACGGCGCCGCTTAGCGGGCGACGAGGCGAACTTTCCTGCCGCGACAGCCGCAACACTTGTTCCACAGACGCTGTAAACACTGCTAGGGGGGGGAGAGAGAGCTGTTGCGGCGGCATTTGCGGCCTTACCTCGAGCGGAACACTGGCGGCAAAATTTTAGTATTTCACTGCAGCCTGGGGTAAAGCAGCTGAAATATTCTTGATTTTTATATCACTCGTTACCTAGCACCTCGTGGTTATAATAAAACTGACGGTACCGCAGTGCGAGCTGTATACATCGCAGAACGCTGAAACATGGTAGGTACAGGGTGTTTCAAAAATGACCGGTATATTTGAAACGGCAATAAAAACTAAACGAGCAGCGATAGAAATACACCGTTTGTTGCAATATGCTTGGGACAACAGTACATTTTCAGGCAGACAAACTTTCGAAATTACAGTAGTTACAATTTTCAACAACAGATGGCGCTGCAAGTGATGTGAAAGATATAGAAGACAACGCCGTCTGTGGGTGCGCCATCCTGTACGTCGTCTTTCTGCTGTAAGCGTGTGCTGTTCACAACGTGCAAGTGTGCTGTGGACAACATGGTTTATTCCTTAGGACAGAGGATTTTGCTGATGTTGGAATTCCACCGCCTAGAACACAGTGTTGTTGCAACAAGACCAAGTTTTCAACGGAGGTTTAATGTAACCAAAGGACCGAAAAGCGATACAATAAAGGATCTGTTTGAAAAATTTCAACGGACTGGGAACGTGACGGATGAACGTGCTGGAAAGGTAGGGCGACCGCGTACGGCAACCACAGAGGGCAACGCGCAGCTAGTGCAGCTGGTGATCCAACAGCGGCCTCGGGTTTCCGTTCGCCGTGTTGCAGCTGCGGTCCAAATGACGCCAACGTCCACGTATCGTCTCATGCGCCACAGTTTACACCTCTATCCATACAAAATTCAAACGCGGCAACCCCTCAGCGCCGCTACCATTGCTGCACGAGAGACATTCGCTAACGATATAGTGCACAAGATTGATGACGGCGATATGCGTGTGGGCAGCATTTGGTTTACTGACGAAGCTTATTTTTACCTCGACGGCTTCGTCAATAAACAGAACTGGCGCATATGGGGAACCGAAAAGCCCCATGTTGCAGTCCCATCGTCCGTGCATCCTCAAAAAGTACTGGTCTGGGCCGCCATGTCTTCCAAAGGAATCATTGGCCCAGTTTTCAGATCCGAAACGATTACTGCATCACGCTATCTGGACATTCTTCGTGAATTTGTGGCGGTACAAACTGCCTTAGACGACACTGCGAACACCTCGTGGTTTATGCAAGATGGTGCCCGGCCACATCGCACGGCCGACGTCTTTAATTTCCTGAAAATATTTCGATGATCGTGTGATTGCTTTGGGCTATCCGAAACATAGAGGAGGCGGCGTGGATTGGCCTCCCTATTCGCCAGACATGAACCCCTGTGACTTCTTTCTGTGGGGACACTTGAAAGACCAGGTGTACCGCCAGAATCCAGAAACAATTGAACAGCTGAAGCAGTACATCTCATCTGCATGTGAAGCCATTCCGCCAGACACGTTGTCAAAGGTTTCGGGTAATTTCATTCAGAGACTACGCCATATTATTGCTACGCATGGTGGATATGTGGAAAATATCGTACTATAGAGTTTCCCAGACCGCAGCGCCATCTGTTGTTGAAAATTGTAACTACTGTAATTTCGAAAGTTTGTGTGCCTGAAAATGTACTGTTGTCCCAAGCATATTGCAACAAACGGTGTGTTTCTATCACTGCTCGTTTAGTTTTTATTGCCGTTTCAAATATACCGGTCATTTTTGAAACACCCTGTATGTTCATTAATGGGGATGCTCGCGGAGGACGCTGAAAAAATAATAGTCACACTTTCTGTCATCAGGTAAAAATATGCTGTAAGCATTCATAATGTGACGTGGGTGCTAGAAAAGGTGAGGAATGAGCAAATACGTAACAACAGTGGTTCAAAATGGCTCTGACGTTTCATATGTACGAATTACTGTGCTGGTAAACTCCTTACGTTATTTGATTTTCAAACATCTGAGCAAAACTGAACGTGCTCAGACATTTGTCTCTTTACTTCTTCTGATCATCACCAAACTGACACACAATTTTTTTTGCGCAACGCAATCTGACCTTTCAAAAATCCTTACAAAAGAATGGGCCTGACTAACAATAACCTATACCTTTCATGAATTACTTACCTCCAAAAATCTTCGTTACTCGAACTACTGCAATACAGAGAGCGCCAATACTGCCAGCTAAATAAAAGATTCTAATTACAGAAGGCACTAACTACTGATAGACATAGTTAGCAAATGAAAGATTTTGATAGAGAACAAACAATGTATTTACCTTAATAATGTTCAAAAGTCATTATATATATATATATATATATATATATATATATATATATATATATATATATATTCATGACATCCAGTCTTACAAATTTCCTTTTTATGACAGGCACACGTCCAGATCATCCGCTCTCAAAACTCCGCCATCTCTCTCCCCACATCCACCACTGCTGGCGGCTCACCTCCAACTGCGCAACACTACGCGCTATTCACATCCAGCTGCCCTACACTACTATAGCGAATATTTCAACAACGCCAACCAGCTTCAGACTGCACACAGCACAGTCAGTGATTTTCATACAGAGCGCTACGTGGCGTTACCAACATAAAAACCTAAAGAGCCTACTTACAATTTTTTTGTTTAGAAACCGTATTCCGCTACCGTCTTCACAACTGGTAGTACTGTTAAATTTCATCACACATATTAAAAGTAACAGAAAGCGACCGTTCGTGCTCGCTGTTAGAGTCATAGAAGCGCTAACGGTTCGGAGATCTACGCAAGGCGACGAAGTTGGAAGGAGAACTGCGACGCTCGTCAGATCAAAGTGTTCCTTATTTTTAGAAAGACAAATCAATATTGATCTCTTTTCTCCTTCTGATTAAATGCGACTGCATTTCTCAGTGCAGTAAATTGCAAGGTTATTGAACTCCCTTTGAAAGTGACACACACAGACAAATTGATGGTATTCCGCCTTTATGCTTGTTTTTACATTTTTATCTGTAAGCAAGTATGCTTCTTAATGGGAGAGCTGTGAATATGTAAATCGTAAGGCGTGACTGTTTCTGCCATGGGCGTTTGAGTGTAGGCCATTCCTTATATGTGACAGCGAACTTAACGCATGGGCGTGGTAGGAACTGTCAAACCCTTCATCCGAATTATGCTTTGTTTGGAACCGCTTACAGTGGAAGCGACAGCGATACACTTTATTTAGATTTTTAATGCATTGTTTTCTGTTTATGAAGCGAACGTACTGCAGACATTTGATATATTATTCCGAATATTTTACAATATTTTTAGACGCTTTAATGATAAAACAGAAATTGTGATATTGCGCAAGCCTCGGATTTATTTTCCTAAGAATGTATTATGTTCGTATTGGGAACCTTAAGTTCAGGCGCTGATTACTGATTTCCAGAAGTTTGAAGGATGGAGGTACCGGTATGCGTTGAATCGAAGTATCGTATTGAAATACACTCCTGGAAATTGAAATAAGAACACCGTGAATTCATTGTCCCAGGAAGGGGAAACTTTATTGACACATTCCTGGGGTCAGATACATCACATGATCACACTGACAGAACCACTGGCACATAGACACAGGCAACAGAGCATGCACAATGTCGGCACTAGTACAGTGTATATCCACCTTTCGCAGCAATGCAGGCTGCTATTCTCCCAAGGAGACGATCGTAGAGATGCTGGATGTAGTCCTGTGGAACGGCTTGCCTTGCCATTTCCACCTGGCGCCTCAGTTGGACCAGCGTTCGTGCTGGACGTGCAGACCGCGTGAGACGACGCTTCATCCAGTCCCAAACATGCTCAATGGGGGACAGATCCGGAGATCTTGCTGGCCAGGGTAGTTGACTTACACCTTCTAGAGCACGTTGGGTGGCACGGGATACATGCGGACGTGCATTGTCCTGTTGGAACAGCAAGTTCCCTTGCCGGTCTAGGAATGGTAGAACGATGGGTTCGATGACGGTTTGGATGTACCGTGCACTATTCAGTGTCCCCTCGACGATCACCAGTGGTGTACGGCCAGTGTAGGAGATCGCTCCCCACACCATGATGCCGGGTGTTGGCCCTGTGTGCCTCGGTCGTATGCAGTCCTGATTGTGGCGCTCACCTGCACGGCGCCAAACACGCATACGACCATCATTGGCACCAAGGCAGAAGCGACTCTCATCGCTGAAGACGACACGTCTCCATTCGTCGCTCCATTCACGCCTGTCGCGACACCACTGGAGGCGGGCTGCACGATGTTGGGGCGTGAGCGGAAGACGGCCTAACGGTGTGCGGGACCGTAGCCCAGCTTCATGGAGACGGTTGCGAATGGTCCTCGCCGATACTCCAGGAGCAACAGTGTCCCTAATTTGCTGAGAAGTGGCGGTGCGGTCCCCTACGGCACTGCGTAGGATCCTACGGTCTTGGCGTGCATCCGTGCGTCGCTGCGGTCCGGTCCCAGGTCGACGGGCACGTGCAACTTCCGCCGACCACTGGCGACAACATCGATGTACTGTGGAGACCTCACGCCCCACGTGTTGAGCAATTCGGCGGTACGTCCACCCGGCCTCCCGCATGCCCACTATACGCCCTCGCTCAAAGTCCGTCAACTGCACATACGGTTCACGTCCATGCTGTCGCGGCATGCTACCAGTGTTAAAAACTGCGATGGAGCTCCGTATGCCACGGCAAACTGGCTGACACTGACGGCGGCGGTGCACGAATGCTGCGCAGCTAGCGCCATTCGACGGCCAACACCGCGGTTCCTGGTGTGTCCGCTGTGCCGTGCGTGTGATCATTGCTTGTACAGCCCTCTCGCAGTGTCCGGAGCAAGTATGGTGGGTCTGACACACCGGTGTCAATGTGTTCTTTTTTCCATTTCCAGGAGTGTATTTTGTGCTCGCCTAGTAGAAGGGCCAATAAGAGAAGAGGTAGTCAGTCACGTACAGGATCAGAGACAACAGTGACCAGTACACATGTCTCGAGGAAAGGGCGATTGGCCTTCTATGGACTTTTCACCCAAATGAACCCTGCAGATTCAGGAATAGGACGTTCACCTTAACTGGTGGAAGGAACATGAAATTTCACTAGAAACCGTGTAAGACTGATCCAAAGTCGAGCAGATCACTATACAATTGGAATTCCCAGTGTCCCTTACCAGTGAAAAGAGCACAGGAACCAGCAGTCGCAAGTGGACAGAGGAGAGGGAACTTGCTCATAGCCAGAAAATGAAAGCTTTCTGGGCTAACAAGAAACAGAAAATCCTCGTGCAGAGACAAAACGAGGCTCATGGTCCTAAGCAGAGGCAAATGAAAAGAAGAAGAAGCAGAGTTAAATGACGCTCAATACTCAGGTAGCTACTGCAACACATTTTCCTGAGAAAGTGATAAAAATTAAGTGGGTAGATAAATATCAAACCGAGGAGGCAAAGGAAGTAATCTATTGCAAACAATTACACGCACTGGTTTTGGTCTCTCATGTGTATAGTAACCAATAATCGCTAACATGGCAGCAGATTTGTGATTTACTTACTGATTTATAAAGGAAAGCGCATTGACGAGTATGAAAGATCAATCGAGGAAGGCAGGGGAAAGGCATAAGCTCTCTCTCGTTAATGGAACCATCTTAGAATTCAATCACGAAAATAGCAAACCGCCCGATACGGAAGTAAGTTGCCACTGACATCTAAACTTGAAGAGATTGGCGCAGGCTGCCCTTGAGAGAGCCGGAGGGCCAAACATAGTGCTGATGATTAGCAATTATTCTCTGTGTTGGCGTGTTATGTTGCGGACAAGACTTCAATTTCTGATAGATAATAATGATATCAACATTGCTTATCCGACTACGATCGAACATGGAGTATGTCCAACAAAAATGTAGCCAGTGACAGATGATTATCTGAATATACCTTCTTGCCTTATCAGCGTGGTGCTTGCTAAAGAAGATATATTGTTGAAAGAAGTGATGTTTAGCTAGACTTTTGACTATTTTCGGACATTGGGCTTTCTAACTTGGAGCGAACCGCAACTTACTCGTCAATTCCTGTTACTGGTGCCGTTGAGAACCAACGGCTTGTCGTAACCGTTTCAAATGGTCTTACAACTCCTCACAAGCTCTGCATCGAGTAATAGCTTACGTTGCTGTACAGTAATAAGAACCGAATATTTGTGTATTTTATAGGCAGTTTTGTTTTACGAAACGGGAGATGCCCGCGAGACCATTAATAAGTTTATAAGTAAATACTGAAATTACTGTTGAAGAGTGGAAATGGAAAGTGTTCTAAGTGGCAGATCTCACATTTCTGAGGAGAATCAAAAAAATAAATGCATCTCTTCTTGTACACAACTTAATTGTTCACAAAAATTTAAGAAAGTATTTTAAGAAAGTATTCTAATATCGCATTATACTGGTACGTTTTCACTCCGCGAAATAATGAGACAAGTTACGAAATAAATTATATCAAGACTAGTTCTAAGAGCCAGTAAGAAAATTACTGTTCCAAGTGTTATTAACACAGAGGCACTACATTTTATTTTTAATAACACAAGCCTAGGAATGGAGCAGAAATATATTAAGCAGTGGAACTGTACTCAACGAAACACATTTCTGATTTCTTTTACATTTTTTACCGTAGACTAAGACAATCAAATCCATGAAAACAGTCTATCATTATAAATTTCCGTTTCTTAATTAACTTCAGTCGTTGGATCAGACGTTGCAGAGTTTGTTGTAAAACTCCCTGCGCTGTTGAGGAAGAAGTGGCAACAACAACAGGTTTTACCGTTTCGCAGCTCATGAACATCGCTGATCTTTCACGTAAACTACAACATGGCTTATATCTGACATGGTCTTTTCTGCTTTGAATAGACTGACATTTCTTTATTCTTCTGTTAAACAATAAGAATTTTTAATAACTTTCTGGGATTGACGTGAGACTCTTTGTTCGTACTGCATTTGGAGATCTTACTCGTCTGCGTTGCCAGTGTTTCAGCATCATCTTTAAAATCAAAGCAGTCAGTTGTATTTACTGGAATGGCATTTGGAACTCCTGAGGGAAACACTACTTGGCAGAAGGACAATACAGCCTCTAGTAACGAATGTTTGAAAGATTTACTCCATGATTTGACACTTGGAGCAGACATGCAACAGAGTACCGAGCACACAGTAGCACTGAAAACGTGTTTTTTAAACGAAGAATGACACCTAGAATGTATTCCATTACCATTCTTCAATTATAATTTTCGATATTATACGCATTGTCCTCAGGGCAGAAATACCGCTGTACTCAGCGCCACAGCATGGCGAATATTCATCACCATCTCACAGATGATCATCAAACGTAAAAGATAAAAAAAATCATTTTTCTAGATTGTCACACCATTATAGTTTCATCGGAATCGAAAGCTCATATAGATGTTTGCTAGTGAACGTGAAATAAATAATTTAAAACTACATTCATACGAGCTCTTCAAATCCATTTTGTGCCTAAGCAGTAGAAACAGCACAAGGGTGAGCAGTAATCAGTGGTTGTAGCGAAACTGAGAGAGACCGGAAAAGAAGAGTTAAGCATTTTGATGTGAGAGAGAGCAATACAGGCCTCCTCACCTACCAACATTATATTTAGTTAGAGGCCGGCAGCGTAATCACTGCATTCCTCGTCAAATCCTACTACCTTCGTGCAGTAAAATATGCTAGCCAAACACAAGGTAAATTCTAGTTATGAGAAAAAAAATCCAGAAGTACAGTTATCTGTTTGAAGACAAAATCGTCTGGGAGATTATGACTCATTGTGTACCTCTCTAGATATCACAACTTGACTCTTTGACCCCTCTTCTCCTTCCAGTGTCCACGGATGGCTGAACACAGATGGCCATAATTGACACATCAACCTATTAATAAATGTTTTCCCGCGCTTTTTCGAGGGACTGCATTTGCTGGAGAGAATTATTAGGGCTACCGTTGGTCGGCCATCGTCATTGGGTAGTGACACCAGATGGTGAAAGAAACAAAGAATGTTGCCAAAATATTACTGTTGTCATGTCATCGAGGTGCCTTCCCAATACTTGTATACCTTTCCGTGTCTTGTTAATTACCTCCTTGATAGCGGGAAGCCAAGAAAACCGGAAGAGACATTGTTGTTGAGATTGCACTCATTCTTACATATTTCAACGGATTTCCGGACTTCCCTTCTATACATATTACTTTCCTTGGGTAGGATCGATCGTGGTAACATTCTTTCTGGTGTTCTCGTACGACAGATTTTACATTTTTGTTTATACTTCTGGTTCGTTTATTATCGCCTGCAGGTTCTTTTATTGTCCTCCCAATTTGTCCTGAACAACATTGCGCAAAGAAGGTCGAAATGTTGAGGTCGAACGTTTGAAAAGTCTTCTCCATAAAAATCAAAATGGGTTCCACAAACAGAGAGTTTGCGAAACTCAACAAACTGTATTCCTCCGTGGGACCCATACCGCTGTATACAATGGCGCTTTGGGTGAAGCCGTATTCCTTGACATCAGGAAGGCATTTCACACCCTCCCGCACTGCCGATTAGTTGAAAAAAATACTATTTCACAGTCTCGGATCAGATTTGCTACTAGATTCAAAACTTCCTTTCAGATAAAACCCAACGCGTCACTCTTAACGGTATACAATCGTCAGATGTGAAGGTAATTTCTGTAGTACCCCAAGATCGTTACTGTTTACAGTGTATAAAAATGATCTAGTAGAAAGCGTCGAAAGCTCTTTAAGACTGTTCGCAGATGATGCGGTTGTCTATAAGAACGCAGCCACACCAGAAGACGATATCGATTAGCAGAATGATCTGCAGAGAACTAATAAATGGTGGGGCCTCTGTCAGTTGATCCTGAAAGTTAATAGTGCCGGCCGCTGTGGCCGAGCGGTTCTAGGCGCTTCAGTCCGGAACCGCGCTGCTGCTACGGTCGCGGGTTCGAATCCTGCCTCGGGCATGGATGTGTGTGATGTCTTTAGGTTTAAGTAGTTCTAAGTCTAGGGGACTGATGACCTCAGATGTTAAGTCCCGTAGTGCTCAGAGTCATTTTTTTTTTGAAAGTTAATAAATGTAACATATTGCGCTCTAGTCGAAAAACAAATCCACTGCTCTACAATTACACTGTTAATGACAAATTACTGGAAACAGCATCTGTTGTGAAATTGTCTACGAGTAACTATGCAGAGCGACCTTAAGTGGAATGACCACATAAAACAAAAAGTGGGAAATGCCGATATCAGAATGAGATTCTTAAGAAGAATCTTCAAAAATATAACTCATCCACCCAAAAGAACTTGCTTACAAGGCAGTTGAGCAACCGATTGTTGATTATTGTTCTTCAATAAAGGACACTTACCAGGTACGACTGATAGGGGAGAAATGGCTCTAAGCACTATGGGACTTAATATCTAAGGTCATCAGTCCCCTAGAACTTAGAACTGCTTAAACCTAACTAACCTAAGGACATCACACACATCCATGCCCGAGGCAGGATTCGTACCTGCGACCGTAGCAGCAGTGCGGTTCCGGACTGAAGCGCCTAGAACCGCTCGGCCACTGAGAGAGGAGACCCAACGAAGAACGACGTATTTCGTCATGGGACTTAAGGCCGATGCGAGAGCATTACAAAGGTGCTGAAGGAACTTCAGTGACAGACGCTACAAAACAGGTGTCATGCATCACAGGGAGGTTTGTACTGCTGAAGTTTCGGGAGAGTAATTTCCGGGAAGAGTCGGACAACGTATTGGTTCCTTCCATGTGTCGGGAAATGACCATGAGCAGAAAATTTGAGAAATCAGAGCTGACACAGAGGGTTACTGTTGTGTACATAGTTCCGCGTAGTCAGCGCGTACACAACTCTCCCATTAGAGCGCGCCCCGCAAAGCACAACAGCGCAGGCGCAGCGCTCGTCCGTCTCCGCACTACGATATGGCGCTGCCTTAGGGACGGACCAAATTCTGCTTCCGCCGATCCACGTATTAATATGTCACGCAGCCAATGAGATTGCTGCTAACGTAGAACCTTTTCTCCTCGCGGATCACACTCGCGCAGTGATACCTGAACCCTCGAGGTATTATAACGAGTGTACAGACCTCCGATTAGTCAGTCTGCATTAGTCTGTGCCAGTCTGCATTAGTCTATAGTCAAGTTTCAGTCTGCGCCTAATAAGATTACCATATTCCTGTACATAGCCATGAAGAGAAATGTATAGACACTTTGTCAAGTATCAGAGATATGTGAGAATAAGATTAACGTACCAAGACCAAGGGAACTTCAGATTGTCAGTTGTAAACAGCATCCAGAATCAAGTTACGCTACTCTAAGCGTGCAAGTGGCATTTCTATCGTCTGACCTAACGGCAGAAGATAAACGCGCCACGAGACATATTGCTGACACTCGCCTACTTCGTTAGAGCGACAAGTCAAATAATAAGATGGTGTGTGTACCGAAGGTCTTACAGTACGCACACAACAGTTACCGACAACGTGTCTTCCCACACGCATTTCACGAATGAATCAGAGAAGGGAGCATAAGTTACTGGGACCAGATGTACCCCTTCCCTCTGCATCCAAGCGTGGTCCTCCTGATAACGAAGGTGGAAAGTAGCCAAAATATTTGTATTGCAGTTAGAGAAAGTACAAAATCGGGCTACCTTTTACAAATTAACGCCGTCGGGATACATGTCCTGGAGTGACACAAACATCACATAAGGTGAGGCTGCGTAATCCAGGCCTTGTATCTGTATCCTTTCCACTGCGAGAGCGCCTAGCTTGGGAAATTCACCTTTCCGAGAGCAGGGCGTTCTTTTCCCGCGGCTGCGGCTGCCCGGCGCCTCGCAGCCAGCTACCGGAGCACTCTCTCTCTGCAGAAGCGGCGGCTCTGTACACAAGCAGGGCGGCGCCAGGGTCTCCGCTGGCGCTCCCTCGGGAGTGTCGCCTGCCCGCGCTTATTGAGATCCACGGCCTCTGCGTAGCCGACCACTGACCACGGAGGGCCGGCTCTGCTCGCATTAGGAACGATTTGCCCGGTCGTTTCACCTGCACTGCGAGCTAGCCCACGAAAGCCACTAAGGTGTTTGTTACTCTGTCTCTGTTCAGTCTACAATCTGTTCACTCCATTGACGCACTACGACACTAAACACCCAACTTCGCACTGCTTAAAACGATAAAAATGGTTTCCATCATCCCATCTTACAAAATTACCAAACAGCGATTTGCTATTTCTATGAGAATATATTCCTCTACCTGTCAGAAACCGAATTTGTCACTTTACTAGCTGTATCCCAGACCCATAAGTTAAACAATAAGGAGGTTCTCCGCAAAACCGTCGAGGAAAGAAGTTTGTCGAAAACTCTGACAAGAAGAAGGGACAGGATGATGGGACATCTCCTAAGACGTCACGGAATTTTTTCCACGGTACTAGAGGGTCAAACCTGTAGTGGAAGACAGAGATTGGAATACATACGGCATAAGTTTCCTTTAATTTACGTCTATGGTCACAATCTTTTCTGTTTAACAGATTACCGGTTTCGGTCTTTAATGACCATCATCAGGTCTGTCTCATAAGAACAAAGTCCTAATGCACTTTTTTCTTATGAGACAGATCTGATGATGGTCATTAAAGACCGAAACCGGTAATTTTTTAAACAGAAAAGATTGTGACCATAGACGTAAATTAAAGGAAACTTACTACGTATACGGGTCACTGTGTTTTTTCGCGACGATGTCGCAGCTTGTGATACATAAGGCAAATAATTGAGGACTTAGGTTGCAAATGTTACTCTGAATGTAAGAGATTGGTATAGGAGAGGAAATCGTGGTGGGCCACATCGAACCAGTCGGAAGACTGATGACTCAAAACAAAAAAAATCAACGGAGAGTAATTATTTTTGGCGCGTTTTACTTCGTCTTGAAGGTGCAGAAAGCTCTCAGCGTTCTTTGCAACAAACCATCAACTTTAATGTAGTTGGCACTGTCACCAGTCAACCCAGGCATCCTCAAAACTATGAAACCGACAATAAATATTTTTACATTAGAATTCCTTCCTATTGTATCGCCGTTACTTTGTTGTTGTTGTTGTTGTTGTGGTCTTCAGTCCTGAGACTGGTTTGATGCAGCTCTCCATGCTACTCTATCCTGTGCAAGCTTTTTCATCTCCCAGTACCTACTGCAGCCTACATCCTTCTGAATCTGCTTAGTGTATTCATCTCTTAGTCTCCCTATACGATTTTTACCCTCCACGCTGCCCTCCAGTACTAAATTGGTGATCCCTTGATGCCTCAGAACATGTCCTACCAACCGATCCCTTCTTCTAGTCAAGTTGTGCCACAAACTCCTCTTCTCCCCAATTCTATTCAATACCTCCTCATTAGTTATGTGATCTACCCATCTAATCTTCAGCATTCTTCTGCAGCACCACATTTCGAAAGCTTCTATTATCTTCTTGTCCAAACTATTTATCGTCCATGTTTCACTTCCATACATGGCCACACTCCATACAAATACTTTCAGAAATGACTTCCTGACACTTACATCTACACTCGATGTTAACAAATTTTTCTTCTTCGGGAACAGATTCCTTGCCATTGCCAGTCTTATGGGACTTATGGGACTTAATAAATGCACAACAAGATAGCACAGCCCTAGTCCCGCCACTGTGACGACCGAAAATACACATTTCTTTGTATCAACAGTTGTGATTTAAACTGGCAGTGTATGTAGGTACAATATGCAAGCAGTCACTTTTTATGTAATTGATCGTACCATTAATTAGTTTGGAATACACGGCAGGCTCATGATCAGTTACAGTAACATTATTTTCTGGGCCATATGTAGCTGGACTCTAGATAATTGCACTGCGTCGTGGTATCCATGACAGCTTAGTCTCTCTTTCTCTCTGTCTCTTTCTCTCTCTGTTTGACACATACACACACACACACACACACACACACACACATGTACGCGCATCCGCGCTCGGTCAGTGTATATGTGCTCTTCGTTTCACAGTAAACAAACCCTGAACGTACGTACAAAGAATATTTACTCTTTGTAAATAATCTTTGTGCCTTACGTTCATTGTTTGTTTACCATGAGAGTGTGTGTGTGTGCTAGGTTGCTAAAATGTACATTACGGGACCGAATTTGTCATGACTACCATGGTGCAAGACAATCACGATGACCTTTGCGTCTAGCTGCACATGGTCCGTAGAATTATATTCCACTAACATCACGTCCGTAATCACAGGCAACTAAAGTCTAAGATAGTTGGCTGAGGCAGAAGACACCGCAACTGCAGGCTGCAACAGCGTAGATAAAGGTGGTCCATCGATATTCCATTGTAATCGCTGGACATATTACTCACCACATTTATCTAGACTGCCGTCAATCGACCGACAAAGCGTTGGTGAAAACTGATTCAGCGGTTTTCCGTTAGTTTTTTAGTTTTATATGCTGTGCGATTACGTTTTTCGTGTGGATTACCGTCTGTGGCTCCAGGTGCCCGCCTCACATACCTATTCGTAGATTTGTCAATTTTGTTTGACCTCTGTACGCAACGGATTGACCAGAACCAAATTACGGAAAACCATACACATTGATACGCGACATCTCTAAAGGGTCACCTCTACTCTTTGGCTCACATATGTGTGAGCACTTGTTATGTACCTATTTGTGCAAAGCGTCTCGCTACAAAGCTTATGTGAAAATACATTTTAGTGGTCTGATGGCAGCAGTAAGCCGGAACCGTTTGTTGTGAATTGTATAGCATATGTGGGCAAGACTGAAATTTATAAATAAAGTGCCAAGCATGATCGGGACTCGGTTGCATGTCAACTGATATCAAATGAAAGGTACGTCAGAGAAGGATTATTTTAATGCGTCGGACTGATGGCCGAATGGCTTCACTCCAAGAACAAAACACTTTCGACTATAAAACAATGTTACTGTGAATTAATGCAGATATTAATGGTGTTGATACAGACATTATTGGTGCTGTAGTTGTATGCAGCCAATTATGCTGTGTAGAGATACTAACTCAGAGTCTTACCAACTACATAGGCCTACGGTACATCGATGGCAAGTTGGAAATGACTGCTTCTTTGATCGTCCTACATGATTTGATCGAACTTGGGACGCTACGAAAGTTCCCTCGCTCGCTCGCTTCCTTGGTGTATTCCAATCTCTGTCTTCCTCTACAATTTTTACCCTCTAAGCTCCTTCTAGTACCGTGGTTGTTATTCCGTGATGTCTTAATTCATGTTCTATCAACCTGTCCCTTCTTCTTGTCGGTGTTTCCCAAATATTCCTTTCCGATTCCGCGCAGGAACTCCTCATTCCTTACCTTACCAGTCCACCAAATTTTCAACATTAGTCTGTAACACCCCATCTCAAATGCTTCGATTCTCTTCTGCTCCGGTTCTCACGCAGCCGGTTTTTCACTATCATACAATACCCGTCTCTCCCTATTTCTTACCCCTATTTTCCTCAGAATTTCGTATGTGTCGCACAGTTTTACGTTGTCGAACGCTTTTTCCTGGTCGACAAATCCTATGAACATGTCTTGATTTTTCTTTGGTCTTGCTTCCATTATCAACCGCAATGTCAGAATTGCCTCTCCGGTGCTGCCTTTACCTTTCCGAAAGCCAAATTGATCGTCATCTAACGCATCCTCAATTTCCTTTTCGATTCCTTTGCATATTATCCTTGTCAGCAACTTCGATGAACGAACTGTTGAGTTTATTGTGCAATAATGCTCGCACTTGTCAACTCTTGCAGTCTTCGGAACTGTGAAGATGATATTTTCATGAAAGCCAGATGGTATATCGCAAGGCACATACATTCTACACACCAAAGTGAATAGCTGTTTTGTTGCCACTTCAACAATGATTTGTAGAAATCTGTTGGAATTTTATGTATGTCTTCTGCCTTATTTGATCTTAAGTCTTCCAAAGCTCTTTTAAATTCTGATTCTAATACTGGAGTCCCTATATCTTCTGCATCGACTCCTGCCTCTTCTATCACATCAGACTAATCTTCCCTCTCATAGAGGACTGTTTCCAACTATCCACCTTCTCTTCTGCATTTAACAGTGGAATTCCCGTTGGCTTCTTAAAGTTAGCACCCTTGCTTTTAATTTCACTGAAAGCTATTTTGCCTTTCCTACACGCTTGAGTCAGTCCTTCCGACAGTCATTTCTTTTTCGTTTTCTTCACATTTTGCTTGCAGCCATTTTGTCTTAGCTTCCCAGCAGTTCCTATTTATTTTATTCCTCAGCGACCTGTATTTCTGTACTCCTGAATTTCCCTGAACGTCTTATACTTCCTTCTTTTATCGGTCAACTGAAGCATTTCTTCTGTTACCCATGGTTTTCTCGCAGTTACCTTCTTTGTACCGATGTTTTCCTTTTAGGTTCTGTGCTTACCCTTTTTAGAGATGTCTATTGCTCTTCAACTGTACTGCCTACTGAGGCATTCGCCGGCCGCGGTGGTCTAGCGGTTCTAGGCGCTCAGTTCGGAGCTGCGCGACTGCTACGGTCGCAGGTTCGAATCCTGCCTCGGGCATGGATGTGTGTGATGTCCTTAGGTTAGTTCGGTTTAAGTAGTTCTAAGTTCTAGGGGACTGATGACCATAGATGTTAAGTCCCATAGTGCTCAGAGCCATTTTTGAACTGAGGCATTCCTTATTGCTATATCTATAACGTTAGAGAACTTGAAGCTATCTCTCCATTCCTTAGTACTGCCGTATCCCACTTCTTTGCGTATTGAGTCTCCCTGAATGATCTCTTAAATTTCACCTTGCTCTTCATCACTACAACATTGTGGTCTGAGTCTGTATCTGCTCCTGGGAATAACTTACAATCCAGTAACTGTTTTTGGAATCCTCTGGCTGACCATGATGTAATATAACCCCGTATCTCCCGGCCTTTCCCAAGTATACGTCCGCCTTTTGTGGTTCTTGAACAGAGTATTCGCTATTACTAGCTGAAATTTATTGTGGATCTCTATTAGTCTTTCTCCTCTCTCGTACCTAGTACCAAGACCATATTCTCCCGTAACTCATTCTTTTACTCCTTCCCCTGCAACCGCTTTCGATTCCATGACTATAAGATTTCCACCTCCCTTTACGTACTTAATTACCCATTCCAGATTTTCGTTTACTTCCTCTACCTCTTCATCTTCAGCTTGCGACATCGACATGTATACCTGAACAATCGTTGTCGGTGTCGGTTTGCTGTGGATTCTGATGGGAACAATCCTATCACCGAGCTGTTCAGTGTGCCACACTCTCTGCCCTACCTCCCGATTCATCCCTTTAATCCATTTTCGGCTGCTGTTGATATTACTCTACACTCATCTGACCAGAAATCCTTGTCTTCTTTCCATTTCACTTCACTGACCCCCCACAGTATCCAGACTGAGTCTTTGCATTCGTCTTTTCAGATTTTGTAGCTTCCCTACCACGTTCAAGCTTCTGACATTCCACTCCCCGACTTGTAGAACGTTATCCTTTCGTTGGCTATCCAATCTTTTTCACTTGGTCACCCCCCGCTTCGCAGTCTCCTCCCGGAGTTCCGAATTAGGGACTGTTCGTGTATCTTTTGCCAATTTCCATTGCATGCACAAGGTGAAATTTAACTAGACAATGTCTAACGTAGTTCTGTGATGATCGTAGAAGCTGACTGGCGTGGAATTCGCACGCCTGTACTGTTAGGGAGCAGAGCAGTGTTTTGGTTACGCTTCTGGCTCCTTCGTGTCGGCGGTATATGGGAGGGGCTGCTTCGAGTGCAGATCTTTCCATCTAGCTTGTGGCTTTTGAACACCGCCATCAACACCACCGCCCTTATTAGCATTGTGGCTCGCCTATCAGAAGTTCGGTTCTATTATTTTTATTAAATTTCATTTTCTCATCGATTGGTATAAGTACGTTTAAGTCGTATTGTGTAGTCAGCTCGTCTTCACTGACTCACCGACCAACTGTCTCAATTTATTCCCGATGTTCGTAGTGAATTAAGAGTCTTCATATTTTTACTCATAGTGCCTCTCCTCTTGCCTCTCTTTCTCCTCTCTCTCCATCGGACAGAAACTTGTTTTTGTTTGCTATTCACTCGTTTTCTCTTCAACTTTTTTTGCCTCTCTTTCTCCTCTCTTCCCATCGGACAGAAGCTTGTTTTTGTTTGCTATTCACTCGTTTTCTCTTCAACTTTTGTTTAAGGGTAATTCGCCCTTTGTAGCTTCGAACAAATTATTGTTGCCCAGTTTCCTGAGAGTGTAAGTGACGCCTGTACTGTCTATGTTACAGATCTAGGCGGGCACCACGCGGTCAGCACTACTCGCCCGAAGAGGAGCCCAAGTCGTGCTGCGGCGTCGTCGTCACGCAGACGGTTTCCATCCGGTGGTTCATCGTCATGATCGCCTTCGTGGGCGTCTGCTGCGCCGTCGTCGGGACGGTCCTGGGCGCGATGAAGGCCAGCGGCAGGGAGCACCTCACCGTCTCACTCCTCATGATCGGTGAGTACCCGGAGAGTCTCTGCACAGCCAGTAGACCGACAAGCACCGTGTTGCTCCCGCCAGGCCGTTACTTCCAATGACTACTTTATTAAGTACTAACAGCTAGTTTCGAGTGTACGCTCATTCTTAAATGCATAATGAACGTGGATATATCATCGTCGTAAGTCTGTGTCTGTACATCGAGTTCTACACTTGAGGATGAGAACATGCTCGAAACTAGCTAGTAGTACTTAATAAAGTGTTCATTGAAAAATAAGAGCCTGATGGAAACGATATGATTCTTTTAAATTTATCGCGGCCTTTGTACCAATGAACGAACAGGTGCGTAACGAAAAATCTAGAGCATATGTTCCTGCAATGAGAGCTTTCCAAGGGACATGTTCCACGAATGAAAACTAGCCTACATTTCCAAAGATAGCTACATTGCTAACGTTATCGACCAGAATTCTGGACATTTAATGTAAAGTTGCAAGAAACCGTTCCTGTGCGGTAAATAGTACTAAGTGTCTGAAATTCATAATGGTTCAAGTGGAAGGTAATGTGCGGAAAAATCCGTATTACAAATAATAACAGAATGCTGAGTACCTACGATGGGGCTATACAGCTTTTTAAGGAACTACCGTTTCGAAATAAAAATAAAACAACTAGGCTTTCTTAGCAATTTTATTCTTACGTGAAAGTCCGTACTTTGACCTACTTTTCTACATAATTCCCATCAATGTTAAGGCACATATCGAGTAATGCAACCAGCTTTGAACACCAATCGCCATAGAAATATGCAGCCTGAGCATTACTTACAGTAGTTCAAAGGTTCTGTGACAGCTGCATAAAGCACACTATACAAAACTCTTCACATAACGTCTAAATCGAAACCTTTTTAAACTTTCTGCACCAGATCGTCAGTAATGATTGAAGGTCGCCCACTTTATTCTTCATAATGCACATTCGTACCGCCGTCTTTAAAAAAAGCTCTCATCCATTTCCGCACTACCCTGTCGCTCACCAGTGTCAAGAAGATACCTCATGCAACTGTTACACAACACACACAACAAAAAAACTTTTGCTTCACCTCGGTTCCGAGAGTTCCGGAACCTGTGCAGAAAATTGGAACAGAGATCAACATAAACATCATTTCCGCCATTTTTACTGCTCAAGAAACCCACAGATTGCATGTTATACCACCATACAGCGAGACCTTCAGAGGTGGTGGTCCAGATTGCTGTACACACCACTATCTCTAATACCCAGTAGCACGCCTCAATTCTCCGTGGCATACTATCCACAAGTTCATCATGGCACTATTGATCCAGATTGTCCAGCTGCACAAAGGCGATTCAGCGTAGATCCCCCAGAGTCATCCATAAACAGCCCCTTTCAATCTATCCCAGGCATGTTAGATAGGGTTCATGTCTGGAGAACATGCTGGCCACTCTAGTCGAGCGACGCCGTTAACCGGAAGGATGTCATTCACAAGAATTGCACGATGGGGGTGTGAATTGTCGTCCATGAAGACGAATGCCTCGCGAGTATGCTGCCGATACGGCTGCACTATCGGTCGGAGGATGACATTCACGTATCGTACAGCCGTTACGGCGGCTTCCATGACCAACTGCGGCGTATGGCGGCCCCACATAATGCCACCCCAAAACGACAGGGAACCTCCACCTTGCTGCACTCGCTGGACAGTGTGTCTAAGGCATTCAGCCTGACCGGGTTGCCTCCAGACAGGTCTCCGACGATTGTCCGGTTGAAGGCACATGCGACACTCATCGATGAAGAGAACATGATGCCAATCCTGAGCGGTCCATTCGTCATGTTGTTGGGTCCATCTGTACCGCGCTGCACGGTGTCGTGGTTGCAAAGGTGGACCTCGCCATGGACGTCGGGAGTGGAGTTGGGCATCATGCAGCCTACTGCGCACGGTTTGAGTCGTTACACGACGTCCTGTGGCTGAACGAAAAGCATTATTCAACATAGTGACGTTGCAGTCAGGGTTCCTCTTAGCCATAATCCGCAGGTAGCGTTCATCCACTGCAGTAGTAGCCCTTGGGCGGCCTGGGCGAGGCATGTCATCGACAGTTCCTGTCTCTCTCTTCCTCCGTGTCCGAGACGCTTGGACACTTCCCTTGTTGAGAGCCCTTCCTGGAACAAAGTAACAATGAGGACGCGCTCGAACAGCGGTACTGACCGTCTAGGCATGGGTGAACTACAGACAACACGAGCCGTGTACCTCCTTCCTGGTGGCATGGCTGGAACTGATCGACTTGTAACCCCCCGCCCCTCCCGTGTAATAGGCGCTGATCGTGCATGGTTGTTTACATCTTTGGGCGGCTTTAGTGACATATCTGAACAGTCAAAGGGACAGTGTCCGTGGTACAATATCCACAGTCAACGTATATCTTCAGGAGTTCTGGGAACCGGGTGATCCAAAACTTTTTTTGATGTGTGTATTTAAATCATCAAAAGTTATGTTCAGGCACCAGATATCTACGAGTGTGGTATTGAAAGCTGGCTGTACGGTACCACAAGTGCCTTAATATAGACGGAAATTACGTATAAACGTAGACTAAAGTACAGCTTTTATGTAGAAATAAATTTTCTAAGGAGAGTCTACTTGTTTTATTTTTTTATGAACGATAACTAAAAAAAGAGAAACACGCCTCATGATTCCTTTTTGAGACCGCCAACATACAGGAGAATAACAGGTGACGGCGAAGACTTGAATAACTAACATGAATTATCAAGTACGTTCTCGGTAGCCACTTCCCACAAACAAAATTTTCAACGTTTTATAGAAAGGAAAAGGACAAAATCAAGCTAATCAGAAGATTGAAGACAGAAGCATGTTTCTTTGTTGTATCGCACTCCACACACGAGCGTGAGATTCTAGAAATCTTAGCGTTGTTGTACTGAACCAGAGGCAACCAACACCCTACTAGGTTTATATCCAAAGAGCTTACTGAGAAATATCTTAACGTATTCAGGTGACAGTTTTGTCTTCTTTTTATTAAAGAGCATCAAAAATATGCGGCTATATCGTGTTGCTAAACCAGAGACAGTATGTTGTTTTCAGCGTTTTTATTAATTCTCTTCCTTGTATGTCTGTTGAGAATAAACTTTGTAACTGATTTTAAACTGACTTTCCGATGATTTAGAAAGTAGGAATTTTAGACACAGCTCAGAAGTGGACCACAATACAATATCAATCGATTACTTTTGAATGCATTGTGGGAGCAACCAGTGATCAGTGTTATTACTAATATTTACTATCAAAAACAGTCTTGATCACAAATTATTTATTCCGGTGACCAGTTTCGACCACAACTGTGGTCATCTTTAGACCAATGAGGAAGAACCTACCTCCAGAAGGAGGTTCTTCCTCATTGGTCTGAAGATACCAGAGTTGTGGTCGAAACCGGTCACCAAAATAAATAATTTGTGATCAAGATCGTTTTTGATAGTAAATATCAATATTAAATCACTTTCTTGTCTGATGTGTGGCGGAGGGTACTTTGTAAATAACTTGTCAGCACAGCTCTACTTGTGGCACAACCTCATCTCCTGCCTTGATCTCGGGAAAAAGTTGCAGGACTCCACCCCTGGAAGAAAGGAAATAGCCGAGACAGGGATTAGCCACAGATTAGGAGATGTTTCTAGAAAGAATGCGGTACAAGCAGAAGTAAAGCTGTGAGAGCGGGTCGTGATTCGTGGTTGGGTATCTTAGACGGCTGAACAGTTGTCCGTGAGAGGAAAAGGTCCCGAGTTCGGGTCTCTGCCCGGTACACAGTATCAATCTGCCAGGACGTTTCACATCTGCGCACACTCTGCTGCAGAGTGAGATTTGGTGTTTCCTTTCACTGTCAATTCTGAAGTATATTATAAATCAAGCAGAAGACTGTTCAAGACGTGCCAGAAACACGCTTTCAAGGCCGTTTTTACAGGGTGAATGGGGCACGGGCAATTTGATTTTCGACCTTACGTTCCTGAAATGCCCAGAAAGATAGTTACTGAAGCATAATGTATGTTTCAGATGGATCGTAAAATATTTTGCGATTTACTTAACAGAATAAAGAGTAATAATGGAATTCAGTTCCCTGCCTCGTACAACCAGGTTAGCGAGGTGTAAAGGAACTAAAATCTTCCAGAACGAATTTTCACTCAGCATCTTAGTGTGCGCTTCGTGATAGTTTAAACTGTGTGCCGGTCTGGGAGACGAACCTGGGAGTTTCGCAAAGGTGCTAGTTTTGAATTCCTCCCAGGAGGTTCAACTGGAATCTTGACGTTAGCTGTTTGTAAGTCAGAATCTGTGTCAGTGCGGACTCGTGTCCGACTGGTAGTGAATGTGTTTGTTTAGAAGGAGTATAAACATTCTAAGGCAACCACTTCTGTTGGATTAAAACAAAAGTCCAGTCGTTATAATATTTATTAATGACCAGTTTCGACTTCATGTAAACTAATAAACCTAATATTGTGACCTACACTGTTGTTTCAACCCTTTTGTGTCACCAGACCGCTTTTTCTCCTCTGTACCATGTTCTCCAAGTTTATGAGTCATTTATTTCATCAGTAGTTTCAAAGAACGAGAAGTTCGTAGTTCACAGCCAGTGAAAAATCGTTCCATGTCACGCATTTTTTGTTGGTAAGGAAAATCTGCATTTCCTTAGCATATGATTCTCTGAGGGAGTTCCTAGTCCGTAAAACGCGTTCTCTGAGGGAGTTCGTTGTTCGTAAATCGATAAGTTATTTATTGGTTGAATATTTATCTACGAGTACATAAATTTCATACCCAGACAGTTACTTCCATTTTTGTGTATATGTTCAAAAGTTTTCACTGGTCCACCTCTTGTCTTTTGCTTTCATTTATATGAACCCACGCTGTAAAAAGCGCAAACACTTTATTTGAACAGTGAATCACACAGACATACCACGTTTTTTTAAGCAGAAATACTGTTAGTGTAGCCGTGTGAATTAATAAAGAACAGAGATATGGACTTACAAAAAAATGCGCTCCATAAAACAACGCCGGTACAACGCATTCAGAGTGACATATTTACACAGAAACTGCTCAAAAGCTCGTCCGATAAGAGAAGCCGTAACATCGGATGATATGCGACCGTATTGCGTACACGGGAGAGATAAAATAATAGAAGGAAATTTTATCGTTCCCAGCCCGTGCCTCGTTACAATATCGTCGCGCATGTAGCGCTTCCATATTCGCTTCTGTGCTGTTTTTAATATACTCCGCACTGAACGTCATATCAAAACCCGATCGACTGACGGCCGTTGTTAGAGGATGACTGTTCGAGTGAAATGAGCGATGATTTACTGTTTTTTTAGCGATGATGACCGTCAATTCATGATCGCCTTTTTATTTGGACGTTACGATTTTTTTCCCAGCCAGATACCATTCTTATCAGCACTTTACTAGGGTGTAGAATAAACGCATGATTTTCGAATACCGTATGAATAGTGTGGTGCTTTACACAGTCACTTTGCGGCGGCGCCGCTCCTTCCGTCCCTTTACGACGAACCTGTACCTACCTGTGAACATTGTCTCAGCATATCATCAGTAGGGAAGCCGAGCGAAACCTACTGTACTTCGACGTGAACCATGCTGCATCTAAAGTCACTAATCTACGTTTCGGGAGAAAGTTTTCACACGAAATGAAAGATTGGAAATTTTGTCCTTAATAAATATATTCTGAAACTTAGGTGAACAAGTATCACTGCCAAGCCCGTGCTAGTCTTAAAACAGTCACTTACCATCTCTTTCACTCACGTTAGCAGGTTTATGGTGTTGCATTTCCCGAAAACGTAATAGCTACAAAAAATACGGATTGTTTTGATTGAGAATGCCAGCCAAATGTTAAGTCTGTCGGTACCCAATACAGTCACAGTTTTTAGCCACCCACCTGCTCAATACGCCACGAGGAATATAGGTCTTTTCTCGTCACAAAATTCACTTAAAAAATTCCGAAATTTCTACACACCCATCGGAATAACTATACCGTCATTTTCGAACACTTTTGATGTATGAAACACTGCTAGATCCGGCAACTTATCGTTTCCATCGGAACTACTACTACACACGTCCGAACTGTTTCATGGCTAGGCTCCCACTCTCCTCTAGAATGCCCTAAGTCTGCTCTACCAGCAGAGAAAGGCGCGCGAAGAATATTGCTTCACCATTGGTCAGTTTACTCAACAGCCAATAGCAAAACAACATTCTCCCTCGTCAGTCCGCGCTTTTCATCAATAACCAATCGCAAAATAGTAAACCTAACGACTGCATTTTTTACCGACGTAATTATCTAATATTCTGAAGTTTTTCTTATGCATAAAGTTATTTACTAATGTTATTTACACCTGAATTAACTTTCCCTTTACCATAAACATACTTTACAAATCTATTCTAGAAAAATCCCCTTTGTCCACATCCATACTTCTTCGAAATGTTCCCACAATAAATCCCACTACATAACTCGTTAAACAATTATCTTCATATTAACCTTAAACCACATTCACGCATCATTCATACTGCTAAAACACATTATACACAAAAAGACATAATAACACTTTATGAAAATACTAGAACAGTTTATGAAAAACATTCTATTACTTTAGTGCACTCTAGTGGGCACAATCGAAACTAAATCACAATCCCCTATCCAATAGTGTCCTCTATCGGCTGATACATAAACTACGTGCGCGTCCAGTCTCGCGTCACCATCTGTCACTATCCAACTCCGAGACACATCACCCACTTAACCGCCTCCAAAGCAGGATCGGTATACGGCGCTACGCCTCAACCTGGATTAAATATCTAGGCCTTACGTTCCAAAGCAATATGAAATAGAATGAGCTTGTAAGGACTCCAGTGGGGAAGACGAATGGCCGACTTCGGTTTATGGGGAGACTTTCAGGAAAGTGTGATTCATCTTTATAAAGGAGACCGCATATAGGTGACTAATGGGACCCATTGTTGTTCCATTGTTTGGGATCCACACCAGATCTGATTGTAGGAAGACATGGAAGCAATTCAGAAACAGGCTGCTAGATTTGTTATTCGTAAGTTCGAACAACACTCAAGTATCACGAGATGTTCCAGGAAGTCAAATGGGAATCACTGCGGAGGAGGCGACTGATTAGAAGCCGTACGGAAACATGTCGGCAGTCGTTCCTCCCTCGCTCTATTTCCGAGTGGAACCAGAAACGAAATAACTAATAGTGGTACTTCGTACCCTCCGCCACGCACCATGCGTTGGCTTGCGGGATACGCAAGTAGATGTAGATACAAATGTGGAATGTAGATGGAAGGAAATGTTGTGCATGCCGTATGTCGACAAATCGTATACTCTGTGATGTGAGTATAGATGGGTCGTTCGCGAACTAACGGGTCCAAAGGAACGGTTCACCAAGATGAACGGAAGGAGCGAGGAACGAATTCTAAGGAACGGTCTTTCGTAGTTCACTTCGGTTGCGGCTTTCTACTTGTAGTTCCCGGGAATAGGAAACAGCCGGTCTCGTTCCCGCAACGGCACGTCAGCCGGTCTCGTTCCAGCCCCGCTCACGTTCCCTTCTGTCTCGGTCTCGGTCTCGCTCGGCCGGACTCGGCTTCCTTCGGGTAGCCACTCGTCGCAGTTCCACTGCCGACTGCTCCTAGTTAGTGCAGTATTGAGTTATTGTTCGTTTCGTTCGCTGCGCCGGCCAATTCTAGATCTGTTTCAAACCTTTTTTGAACTCTGGACTTCTGGTTCTTTTCGTATTCTAATCAGCGTCCACGACCGCTAATTAAAATGTGTTTTATACTTACGTAAATTAAATAAAAATTACGTGGTATGTAATACATACCGGGTGATCAAAAAGTCAGTATAAATTTGAAAACTTTATAAACCACGGAATAATGTAGATAGAGAGGTAAAAATTACACACATGCTTGGAATGACATGGGATGAGAGAGAGAGTAGGACGCGCCAGCAGTCGCAGCATGTTGATGTTACCTGAAAAGGCGCTTTTAGTGAAGCTGTATTAACAGAATGGGGAATGTGCTAGTTCAGCGTTACGATCCTACCGCCATAGGAAGGGGAATCGAACGGGTAAAGGTCCGTTCACAAATGCAGCTGTGGCGAGAATGATTTCGAAGTCCGAAGCCATGGGTTGTTTAGACGATAGACCCCGTAGTGGCCGACCGAGCACAAGGCGGAATTCTGCTGAGACGGTTCAGGAAGAAACGGAGACTGTAGCGGGTTCGTCTATGCACGGGGAAGTCACGGCTAGTGCAGTCGCATTCCATACACTACTGTTTGGTTGGCACTTAGGCGTACCCTCCGATGCTATCCGTACAAAATCCATCGGCATCATGAACTGTTACCTGGCTATTTAGTGAAGCGGAGGGCATTTGCGGTGTAAGCGTTTCAAAAGATAGCGGAAGATGACGATTGATTGAGTAACGTGTTGTGAACCGACGAAGCTCATTTCACGCTCCGAGGGTCTGTCAACGCCCACAACTGCAGAATTTGGGCTACCGAAAATCCTAGAACTGTTATGGAAACTCCATTGCACGACGAGAAAGTCACGGTATGGGTTCGATTTACCACATCTACCGTTATCGGGCCTTTTTTCTTCGAGGAAATGGGTGATTATGGTTTTGTAATTGCTACCGTGACGGGTGAGAGGTACGCCGATATGTTACAGAACCGCATCATCTCCAACCTGGCTGATAAACACCTGCCGGAACGTACGATGTTTATGCAGGATGGCACTCCACCCCATATTGCTAGACGCGTGAAAGATCTCTTGCGCGCGTCGTTTGGTGATGATCGTGCTCTCAGCCGCCACTTTCGTCATGCTTGGCCTCCCAGGTCCCCAGCCCTCAGTCCGTGCGATTATTGGCTTTGGGGTTACCTGAAGTCCCAAGTGTATCGTGATCGACCGACATCTCTAGGGATGCTGAAAGACAACATCCGACGCCAATGCCTCACCATAACTCCGGACATGCTTTACAGTGCTGTTCACAACATTATTCCTCGACTACAGCTATTGATGAGGAATGATTGTGGACATATTGAGAATTTCCTGTAAAGAACATCATCTTTGCTTTGTCTTGCTTTGTTATGCTACTTATTGCTATTCTGATCAGACGAAGCGCCATCTGTCGGACATTTTTTGAACTTTTGTATTTTTTTTGTTTCTAATAAAACCCTATGTCATTCCAAGCATGTGTGTCAGTTTGTACCTCTCTATCTACATCATTCCGTGATTTATTCAGTTTTCAAATTTATACTGACTTTTTGATCACCCGGTACATCTTTTCAAGTAACAAAAGGGCATATTAAATTACTTCACTATTTCTATAAACAGCAAAAGACGTACTTACAAAAAGGCAAGTTGTTTTTGTTATTACACATGCAAAGGAAGTCGGCACGGCACACACGAGTGGCCATTTTTCGTCTTTCTTTCATCCAAGGTAAAACAACATATTCATTGTTGTAGAAGGCAGACCGACTTACAACCGAGTGAAGCTCGTACTCCATAATCTGGTGTCACATTTTGTGAAGAGAATACGATAACTCCTACAATATTATTTCAGTGGTACAGGTTGGCGCACGAAAAATCGGTCCCGAATACTAGACTGCTCATTGTCGCCCACCGATCGTAATCTATTGTCTCGAAGTTGTTGTTTGCATTAGCTTATTTGTTATTTCTTTACTTCTTAATTATTACATGTTTGTCTATTCTGCTCGTAGCGGCCGGCTGGAGTGACCGAGCCGTTCTAGGCGCTACAGTCTGGAGCCGCGCGACCGCTACGGTCGCAGGTTCGAATCCTGCCTCGGGCATGGATGTGTGTGATGTCTTTAGGTTAGTTAGGTTTAAGTGGTTTTAAGTTCTAGGGGACTGATGACCTCAGCAGTTAAGTCCCATAGTGGTGAGAGCCATTTGAACCATTTTGCTCGTAGCGGTCAAAATCGTGTGTAATTAGGGAGCAGCCTGTATTCGGGGACGGTTTTTCGTGAGCCACCCTATATTATTTCACTGCGATCGGCTACATAACGCTAAAGTTGGCTAAACGAGATGTTTTGCAGAATCACGAAAATTACTTCTACAAGTGTGTCTGAATTCTGTAATGAATAAAAACTCTGTACTCCAGAGGGAATTCTGTAATGAATAAAAACTCTGAACTCCTTGTGAAAGTGGAGCCGAAAATCCTTGCTTTGGGGGTTAGACGGATTTATTGCTAATGTCACGTATGATACATCTATAAGTAAAGGAAACACCTAAAAACGTACATTTACAAAAATTGCTCGAAGCGACTTCCCCCTGCTCCCTTGCTTTACTGTATTCCGCTGAAAATTCATGGAGTGCGTCGTATTTGGTCAAATCCATTTTGGGTACACCCCCTCAGAACAAGGAAATGAGTTAAATAGATCAAAGGTTTTAAATGTCGCCAGAGGTAAAAGTCGATCGGATTCAAAACTAGTGTTGGGGCAAATCAAGTAATGGATCCCCCTCGACTAATCCATCGGTCTGGAAAGTGGTTATCGAGGTGTCGGTGAACATTCACAGTGAGATGGAGCAGTCACTTTCCGCGGTTTCCCACATCCAGCTAGGTGAATACTGGCCTCACATACACGCTACTCACACGTGAATATGAGATTCATCCTAGAATCTAACAGGTGGGAGATGAAGGGTTGTGCTGGGGTAACCGGGGGGGGGGGGGGGGGAGGGGTTGCGTCAGAAAGTTTGTCTTGCCACCCACTGTCACTAAAATTGCCAAAATCCATGTAACAGTGCTGACCACGTAGCGAAACGGGAAATGTCAAGAAAGAGTGTGTGTGTGTGTTTGCACTTGTGATGGGATTTTTGTAAAATTTTCTGAATACATTAACGTACTGTTTACTATACATCGGAAATTGGTAATTAGTATCACTAATATATTAACTTAATTTTCTATGCAGAAATTGTTTCAAAGTTTAGTTTCATCAGTATGTGATCCCAGAAAATTATTTCTTGCTGCTTCTTTCACGGAACAGAATGGGGCAAATAGACGTACCAGATGTATAAAGCGATTCCACCTGTTGCATAACAAGTCAATAACTCTCCCGGAATAATTGTGTATTATTATATAAATTTATCGGCATGTATTACGAATACTTGTACCAGACGAAAATTTGTGCCCTTTATTTAACATGAAATAGTATACGGGGCAAAGAAAGGGAAGAAGCCTAAATCGAACCTGGTGTAACGTACTTTGCAGAAGAAGAATCCATCGAAACGTATGTAGTTAGAAATAATACAGCGTGAATAAGTGGGTTGTTTCCTTGAAGCAGCAACAACAAGGAGGTGCTTTCTCAACCTATCAGTGTTTGGCACTTCGGTTATACTACTGACGACGATGGATGTCACTGAAAAGCAAGCATCAACTACCGCACTAACGCGGCCTGGCAACCTAGAAGTCGTAAACATCTGTGACAAGGAAGGGTTTCAGGCGCTGAGCTGGCAGGAAAAGGCGCCTGCAGCGAAAGTGGCGAGCGGCAGCCAAGCAGACGGATCAGCTGTTTCCGGTACGCCATTGTTCTGTTGTCCCTCCGGGGCTAATGCGGATGTGACGTAAGTAGCACGTGAACTTGCAGACTCATCGCAGACAGAAACGCCCCTGGCCACTCACCGCGATGTACAGGTGTGACGACAAGTTGTCTACGAGAATCGTCAGAGCGGTGCGACGCAGCTACAAGACAGTTGACTCACATTTGGAGGACCTGGTTTAAAATCCTCGTGCAGCCATTATAGTTCACGTTTCCCGTAGTTTCCCTAAGTCGCTGAAGGCGAATACCGACTTTTTGCCCTCCAACGTGTCCCATTTCGACAATGTGCGCCTTCTCTAATGACTTGGTCGATGATGGGGAATGTTGAAATTAAATTTTCCTTTTACTTCAGCAGTTGCGTGAAGGGCAAGAAAGTTTCCTTTATTAACTATCTTTACTGTACTTTCAATTCATGCTAACAATGGTGGATTATATTTGGACCCATAAGAGATAGGATCAGTGATGAATGGAGATTGCTAAATAACAATGAAATTTACAAATTATATAAAGACTCCGATATAGTGGCCAAAATTAAAGCCAAAAGACTGAAATGGATAGGGCATGTCATCAGAGCACCACCAAACAGGACCATCAAGAAAGTGACTGAAGAGATTCCCACCGGAAGACGACCTCTTGGACGCCCACGCATGAGATACTTGGACAATATTCAAGACGATCTCAGAAAACTAGGACATGACAGACAGTGGCAAATTACTTGTAAAGACAGAGCAAAGTGGTTCAACATTGTCCATTCTGCAGCAAAAAGCCTTCATGGATTGTAATGCTTAATAATAATAATAATAATAATAATGGTGGATTATGACTCCATTGCGTCTAAACTGAAGACCTATGCTGTATTTTCAGTACTTGGCATTTCGTTTATAGTTTCTGAACTATTTATCTTGGAAATTCGGTTTCGGGACAAAAATGTGGGAGTTGCAGGACAATACAGTCATCGACGAATAGTTAGGCGAGATGCTGCAGAGCACTGCAGTTCATTATTGATGTTTCAAGTCGCCATTCCGATTTCTCTTCTTTTTGTTTCGTCATCAGTTTCAGTGCGTTCAAAAAGCAGGCCAGTACGCCTTCCTCTCTTCTCGTTGAGCTTTTTTATTTTTTTTTATTTTTTACCGTGCGAGGTCACATTTTCATTAGCAAACTGAACTCTCATTAGGGACGACGACGTTTCAAACCCCCATCTGGCTGTGCATATTTAGTTTAGGGTTTTGCAGACCTAACGGGCGTTGTCTTATTTTGATCGCTTTGTTTGCAAGTGCGATCACTGTCTTATTAGAGTCCCGTACAACCGGAAGCGAAAAACTGAGTGAGGATATATAAAGGGCCGATTAACCTACAGAAATTGCTATACGACCAGCGTTCTTCAGTATGCGTCATCGTTCGAAAGAGTGGGAATTGTGTTATACAAGGCTAACAAAAAACAAAACGTTCTATTGAGTACATGTAAACTGTAGTTGCATCAAATGTCATTGTTTTATTTACATAAAAGCACAGTAATTTTTACTACTTATGAAAGGGGTTTTGTATATTTTAAGGATATAAAGTACACAATGGACTAACACTGAACGACATACGGTTCTAATTATGTGCAAAACAAGCAAAGAAACAAAACAAAAAACAAAGAGAAGTTGTCGGCTGTACGTACTATAATCATTATGAAGTACGTGTTGTGTACATAGTTCCGCGTAGTCAGCGCGTACACAACTTTCCCACTAGAGCGCGCCCCGCTAAGCACAACAGGGCAGGCGCAGCGCTCGTACGTCTCCGCACGACGAGATGGCGCTGCTATAAAGACGGACCAAATTCTGCTTCCGCCGATCCGCGTATTAACATGTCACGCAGCCAATGAGATTGCTGCTAACGTAGAACCTTTTCTCCTCGCGGATCACACTCGCGCAGTGATACCTGAACGCTGGAGGTATTATAACGAGTGTACAGACCTCCGATTAGTCAGTCTGCATTAGTCTGCATTAGTCTATAGTCAAGTTTCAGTCTGCGCCTAATAAGATTATCATATTCCTGTACATAGCCATGAAGAGAAATGTATAGACATTTTGTCAAGTATCAGAGAGATGTAAGAATAAGATTAACGGACCAAGACCAAAGGAACTTCAGATTGTCAATTGTAAATAGCATCCAGAATCAAGTGAAGTAATGTCTATATTTTTTATTATTTTAATAAATGTGTGTGAAAATTAATCAAGTTCTGTTTAAAGATGGTCACCGTCAATCTACTACTGTAAGCGTGCTAGTGGCATTTCTATCGTCTGACCTAACGGCATGGTCGTGCGGTAGCGTTCTCGCTTCCCACGCCCGGGTTCCCGGGTTCGATTCCCGGCGGGGTCAGGGATTCTCTCTGCCTCGTGATGACTGGGTGTTGTGTGCTGTCCTTAGGTTAGTTAGGTTTAAGTAGTTCTAAGTTCTAGGGGACTGATGACCACAGATGTTAAGTCCCATAGTGCTCAGAACCATTTGAACCTAACGGCAGAAGATAAACACGCCACGATAAGACCACGAGACATATTGGTGACACTCGCCTACTTCGCTAGAGCGACAAGTAAAATAATCTGATAGTGTGTGTACCGAAGGTCTTACAGTACGCACACCACAGTACGTCAATTACAAAGTAAAAGCATCTGAGGCACAGACATTATCCGTTAGCGCCTTACAAAACTACATATTATAATTTACCTTTATTCACATAAGGACGTAAGGAATATGCGCACGGAAAGCTGTTCATAACACGGCTTAGGTACCACAAAAAAAGCGCAAATGTGGGCTTTGTATAAGTATGTGACAAGCAGTTATAGTAAAGTTGTGTTTTAGTAGTAATGAGTGGTTACACCGTGGGACTGTGTGTGCGCTGCTTGGACAGCGCTATCTGGTGGCCGGTTGTGAGCCGCTAGAATCACAGCAGGCAAGCCTGCGCCGAATAGGGCAGTGGTGATGCCGACCGGTGTTTGGCGAGCAGTGGTAGTTTCATCCGGTGACTTCAATTTTATATTTTATGGAAAGAACTACCATGAGAGCAGTTTTTTATTATTTTTTATTGGTTGGGACAATGATTTTTATCAGATGTGCCATGATGTCCGTATCGTTATATAAATGTTAATCCACGTTTCAGGTATGTGGTTCTGTAATAATTGTAATGTATATAGTTAACTCATGTAAGCCCTCCCTCAAACCTGTTATGTTATACCTTCACAGATCTGATGATAGCACCTTCAGAGTGCTGAAACCGGTCATCTAATAAACGATACTGAAGGGATCGTGGCTTTTCAATTATTTTAAAAACATCGCTCCACCAGACACCATGTGTTCACTGCAGAATAACTATAACTATTTCCAATCAACGATCGGTTCAGTTGGACCAGAGGACCTAGTACATTCCAGAGTGGCCGAGCGGTTCTAGGCGCTACGGTTTGGAACCGCGCGGCCGCTACGGTCGCAGGTCCGAATCTTGCCTCGGGCTTGGATGTGTGTGATGTCCTTAGGTTAGTTAGGTTTAACTAGTTCTAAGTTCTAGGGGACTGATGACCTCAGCAGTTAAGTCCCATAGTGCTCAGAGCCATTTGATCCATTCCGTGTGAACACAGCCCACAACGTTACGGAGACACCACAGACATGCAAAGTGCCCAGTTAACAACTTGTGTGGGGTCTGCGCCACACGCGAACACTACCGTATGCTCTTACCAGCTGAAATCTCGAGTCATATGATCAACTCACTGTTTCCAAGTCGTCTGCGGTCGCAGCCCAGGAGAGGCGCTGCGATCGACGTCGTGCTGGGAGTAAACGAACTCGCGTCGGTCGTCCGCTGCCACAGCCCATTAACGCCAAATTTCGCCGCCCTGTCCTAACAGATACGTTCGTAGTACAGACAACCAACAGCAGAAGTCAGTGACTGATTTCTGCGGTCGTTTCACACAGTGTTGCATGTCTGTTAGCACTGACAACTCTATTTTAAACTCCGCTGCTTTCTGTCGTAAAGTAAGGGCCGTCTAGCTCTGCGTTGATCGTTGTTGGAGATAATGTCTGTACTTTGTTATGCTCGGCACGCCCTTAACTCCGTGGATCTCAGGATATTGAATTCCCGAAGTATTTCCAAATTGGAATGTTTCATGCGTCTACCTCCAACTAACATTCCGCGTTGAAATCTGTCAGTTCCCGTCGTGCGGCGTAATCGCGTCGGAAAATTTTCTCATGAATCACCTGAGCATAAACGATAGCTCTATCAATGCAGGCCCCGTTTATACCTTGTGAACGCGGTACTAACGCTATCTGTATATATTAACATCGCTATTCATATATAGGGTATAGGTATATATAGGGCATAACCGATGCTATTCAATCTGCATATTGAGCAAGCAGTAAAGGAAACAAAAGAAAAGTTCGGAGTAGGTATTAAAATTCATGGAGAAGAAGTAAAAACTTTGAGGTTCGCCGATGACATTGTAATTCTGTCAGAGACAGCAAAGGACTTGGAAGAGCAGTTGAACGGAATGGACAGTGTCTTGAAAGGAGGATATAAGATGAACATCAACAAAAGCAAAACGAGGATAATGGAATGTAGTCAAATTAAATCGGGTGATGCTGAGGGGATTAGATTAGGAAATGAGACACTTAAAGTAGTAAAGGAGTTTAGCTATTTAGGGAGTAAAATAACTGATGATGGTCGAAGTAGAGAGGATATAAAATGTAGACTGGCAATGGCAAGGAAATCGTTTCTGAAGAAGAGAAATTTGTTAACATCGAGTATAGATTTAAGTGAAATGAAGTTGTTTCTGAAAGTATTTGTATGGAGTGTAGCCATGTATGGAAGTGAAACATGGGCGATGGACGATAAATAGTTTGGACAAGAAGAGAATATAAGCTTTCGAAATGTGGTGCTACAGAAGAATGCTGAAGATAAGGTGGGTAGATCACGTAACTAATGAGGAGGTATTGAATAGGATTGGGGAGAAGAGAAGTTTGTGGCACAACTTGACTAGAAGAAGGGATCGGTTTGTAGGACATGTTTTGAGGCATCAAGGAATCACAAATTTAGCGTAGGAGGGCAGCGTGGAGGGTAAAAATCGTAGAGGGAGACCAAGAGATGAATACACTAAGCAGATTCAGAAGGATGTAGGTTGCAGTAGGTACTGGGAGATGAAGGAGCTTGCACAGGATAGAGTAGCATGGAGAGCTGCATCAAACCAGTCTCAGGACTGAAGACCACAACAACAACGACGGATATAAGTTCTAGTGTTGACTTAGGATGACGTCCTGAACAATATTACATCAGTATTTACGTCTTTTTCAGACAACTATAGCTATTACGAGTCCTATGTTTTTAGGTTGGTTAGTACCTCCAAGTGTGTGAGGAAAGAGCAAGCTACTAATGCTGATTTTTTTCCCTTGGGCAGCAAGTCAGGTGTTTAAGTGTGGACTCAATACGCAAATATGTTGTAGATCTCCTGAGGACAGCGAAGTCATTAGAAACCACAAACTAGAACTGAATAAGAATGACAAATCATTTCACCGTCCTCTTTAAGTTACTTAGGGAAATGAACGGAAACCTGCAGGACAGGAAGGGGATTTGAGCTGCATCGAATGCGGGAAGAAGAATTCAGTGGTTAGTACAGCAGTGCAGGGCCATTTAAGTGTTGGAATGGAGGAAACAGAGGGCAGCGTCTGGTGCGACAGGTGAGTAAGGCTGTCACAGGGGGACATCATTTGTGTGGGCTTGTCGCGTCATCGCGGCTGGCCGCCGGCCACCTCGTGAGTGGTCCTCTCTCAGCTGCGGCCAGCCAGCGAGGAGTGGGGGTTCATCACGGCCACCTTTAACGCAGGCCTTTATGAGGCGCTCTTCAGCCGGGTCCAATCTGCTGTCTGCGCCGTCACCTGCGCAGCCGCTGCTGCCTCCAGTGGGTATGGGTGCCGCAGGATGGCCACTGCATCCAGCGTCCAGCACCAGGTACCCCAGCGTGTAACGAACTGGACCAGTGGAGACGACTCAGTAGCTATCCGACGCCGCTCTTGCCCTACTCCGGCCCTCGCCCATCTGTTGTAAATATACGTTTGCCTTCCCATAAAGGTTTTAAAGCCTTAGGTCGGCATTAAGTTTCTTTTTCTTTTTTTTAAAAAAAGTGATAAGTACACAGCTTTGCTTCTGCCGTTTTATCTCGATTTTCCAGGCTTCATTGTGAAAAACTCACAAAAAAATTACGATTCAGAGTATCGGTCATTGCTGGCCACTGTTTTCTCCGATCTTTTTCGCAGTATGCGAATTCCGCGGTGGAAGAACTGGGTTTCTTTTTAGAGGAGATCTATGAATCCGTCCAGTTTCGCACTTGTTCATATGACCTGAAGTGCTGGTCTGCTAGAACGTGTTCCGTTGATCGTAAAGCGGAGAATACGGCAGGTGGGGTACGACTTCCCATTTCAGTGTTTGCAGGTGTGTTTTACGGTCGGGCATTGTCATGTTGTTTAAAATCAGCTTCTCATGTCTATCGCAGTACTGTGCCCGTTTGTCTTTCAGTGCTCGCTCATATGCATCAGTTGCTTGAAGTCGGTTTCAGTAGGTTCGAAAACATTCTCTCTTCCAATGCCATGCCGGATGTCGAGATGCCGGACTTCGGTGTCAAAATAGCCGTTCTCTGCACAAAATACGTGGCTAAAAACCTAGGTCAGTTCGCCAAAATTTCCTTATTGATTGCATTTTTTTTATTAAAAACGAAATTCCTCCAGCTGTACTTAATATTTTATATTTAATTCGCTACTAGTTTCGACGTTGCGTCAACGCTATCTTCAGGCCCGGACACTTTGTTGAAATCAGTTGTGTGTGGCTCGTCAAAGTGTACGGGCCTGAAGATGGCGTTGACGCAACGTCGAAACTAGTACCGAAGTAAATATAAAATCTTAAGTGCAGCTGGAAGAATTTCGTTTTTCATAAAAATTATACCTTCATCCAGTTTAAATATGGTTGTACGAAGATTATTGATTGCGGCTCACTGACGAGCTGAAACTAGGAATTCTAGCGATCTCATTCTAGGATTTTTAACCACACATTTTAACATAACCGCCTTTCTCTCTGTTTGACTATGTCAACTAACAGCGCTTTCTCTGCACGTTCTTTCACTAGTTGATGGCTCAGTTTTTCAATATTTCAATTATATCTGCACGTGCTCGACACAAATGTAATGCCGGCCGAAGTGGCCGTGCGGTTAAAGGCGCTGCAGTCTGGAACCGCAAGACCGCTACGGTCGCAGGTTCGAATCCTGCCTCGGGCATGGATGTTTGTGATGTCCTTAGGTTAGTTAGGTTTAACTAGTTCTAAGTTCTAGGGGACTAATGACCTCAGCAGTTGAGTCCCATAGCGCTCAGAGCCATTTGAACCATTTTTGAACAAATGTAATATATATTATCTTGTTACACACACTAGCAATACATATCCGAAAAAAGACTTTGGCCTTTACTTGCGGGACTCCTCGACGCAGAAATAAATGAAAAGTGGCTCCAATCTCTTCTCCCCGCTCAAAATAATTGCCAGTCCGAACACACGCATTAAAATATTTGCAGATACATCGGGTGGTTAGAATTAAAGTGCAACTACTGACAGAGATCCAGTGCGGGCTGTAATTATCGTATGGCATCGGAACTTGGTAGATAAGCTAATGCGTTAATGTGGAACCGATTTACACTGTTCCAGTTTTCATGTGAAAACAGAAAATTAAATTTCCCGCTGACATATTCAGCCGAGAGTAACTTCATGATGCAGTCACAAATCGACAAATATTTTGATGGCGCTGTGTTTACCAAGTCCACATCTCGTACTCTTGCGGTAGCGTTCTCGCTTCCCGGGTTCGATTCCCGAAGGGGTCAGGGATTTTCCCTACCTCGAGATGACTGGGTTTTGTTGTGTCGTCTTCATCATCATCATTCATCCCCATTACAGTCAGAGGAAGGCAATGGCAAACCACCTCCCCTAGGACCTTGCCTAGTACGGCGGTGCGGGTCTCCCGCATCGTCCCCTACGCTCCTCCGAGTACGGGACGTCATCATGTTTACCAATCACTAAGCTTATTGTACGACAATTACGGCCTACGACCTGCACCAAAACTTGCCGCTACTGCCATCTATTGCAAAACGGTGGAAGCAAAGCTGTATACCTAATACCTGTCGTACATTTTATGATATCTGTCAGTACATAAGTTCACACTCTGCTCCATGGATATCATTGCAAGCAGATATCAATACAGTTCATCCTTTGTTATAATGGGTTCATTCCCTGTTATCGTCAGCTCTTTCCGGTATCTCCTCATTCTTTACTTTGCCTGATACACGAACTTGCAGTGCTCTTCTGTACAACAAATACCGCACAGGTTAGCAGTTGCGAGTGTCACGTCGAGAATCTGCGTTCAGTTCCAGGCACTGCCAGTGACTTCTCGCTGAAGAAGGCGACTTCATCGTCCCGGAGTGCACAGGAGCCAACCACAAGCCTCTCACCACTACTGATAACGCCACATAACTGATTAGGGCACAAGATGTCTCTGTGATCGATCTGCATTGTGTGGTTGTCTGGCGTAGGTCGCAAATGAATGTTACATTTACGTCAACCATTTTTATGTTGATTTTTTCAGGCGATAGTAATTTGTCAAAACTTAAACCCATTGTGTCAACAAGGCTGCCATCACGAATTTAAAATTCATCATTGTTCACTACAGCCCTGTTTCTGCTGTTACTCCTCTGTCGACTCGCAATGGTGCAACAGCCGGAAGCGTTAACGACACAGCATCTGTCACAAAAGACCTACTCACTTTTGATATCTACGCTTCACTTTCTGCAGGCCTATACTATTTTCCTACACTGCACTATACTATTTTCTCAGTTTTCGACCTCTATAGAGGACACTCGCCGGACTGTCACAAAAATGCTCTTTCATATTCCTGACCGAGCGAGATGACGCAATGGTTAGCACACCGGACTTGCTTTCGGGAGGATGACGGTTCTAACTCGAATCCGGCCACCCGGATTTAGGTTTTCCGTGATTTCCCTAAATCGCTCAGGCAAATGCCGGGATGTTTCCTTTGAAAGGGCACGGCCGACTTCCTTCCCCATCCTTCCCTAATTCGATGGGACCGATGACCTTGCTGTTTCATCCCCTCCCCAAATCAACCAAACAACCAATCCTATTCCTGTGATGGAAATCGAATGCGGAACCTTTCGCTCACGAAGCGGGAATCCCTTGAGACAGCGGAGGCATGTAGGACGAATTCTGTGTAAATTCATATAAGACAGAAAAACTCTACGATATGATATATCCAATTTTTTATTACACGACAAGCATATGTAACTGGTACACCGATGGAGATTAGTTGAGAGCTAATATTAATTTTCATTTGTTTCGAACGGTAACAACATTGATCATTTGGTCGAGCAGTACCTCACTGTTGACTGGCTTCGACTCAGCTGCAACAAATAAACTCTATCTAAAGTTTATAAATAGTTTTTCATCCAACTGTATAGAACTTACGCCAATTTGTTCTGGTATATACTCGTATTAATTATCAAATAAAATACACAATCATGTGGCACCCATCACTTTTATTTCACAATTTTGTGACACATTTCAGACTTTTAAATCTATAAGTCCGAAAGATTAGATTAATCTAGATGTCCAGTAACAGATTTCTGTCTTTTTTCAGTTGATGCTATGATTGTTCCTCTTGACGGCCACCATCATTATACGCAAGCGAGCAACGTTATTGCTGATTTGGATGAGTCGCATTTTACAATCAGATATCTTAATCCGTTTTGTCAAAAAATGGGGGAGACGCCAGTTGTAAATTGTGTCTCAGAACGAAACATTCTCGAGTGATTGCCACGAAATGATGCAAATATTCTGCAACAAATATGTTGTTACCGACTGCGTAAGCGTATATTCTATGGACAGGTTGTCTCATAATACCAGTATCAACAAAAATTTAAATTTTTACGTTGTAAAATATTTCGAACTGTTGAGTAACGTCCAATGAACAATCCAACAATTGTAAAAAATTATTGCTTCAATTTTTCTAATAATTGTGAAGGAAAGTTTTCTGTCAGACATGTAGACTACAATACCAAAATAGAACACCATTCCGAAGACGCTATTCAATTTCAGGATTGTGGAGTCTTTACCATCATGCAGTACTTATATTTGCTCTAAAGCAGAAAAATCTTTACGAGATCACTGGGATTTCACGTCGCTCAGACTTCAATCACATTACGAGCAATGTGACAGAAAAGTGCGCTTTTTGGCAAGTTATAACATCCGAATCTCTTAAGACAGGCGCCACCGTGAATAACAAGATGTATGTAGATTGCAATGAAGCGAGAATGTAAGTCTATGACTGTTGCTATAACGTCGTATTTTCCCGCCAGTTCTTTGTATGGTTTCAGCTATACCATGACTTGATGCGGCATCAGCGGCGAGTGAAAAAGTGTGCCGGAGCGGGATTCGAACGCGTGATCTCCGCTTACTACGCACTTGCGCTAACCACCCGGACGGTGGCGCATTGTCTCGGTTAGTCTCCCAGCCGGCACACATTCCCACCGATCGCCTTCATCCATGTCCTCCATACTCACTACTTAGGATTTCCGCAGTAGGCCGAACGTAATTGTGCATCCGTACTGAAGGTGGTTCACTGGCCATAGTGGCGAATCAATTGTGGAATGCATGATATCTGTTCCTTCAGACATTCATATACATAATTTTTAACATTCGTCGATAGCTCCACGTATCAAGTACTTCCATTTTCCTCTCCAGATTTCCCATAGTTACGTTTCATTTCCATGCAGTGTTGTGCTCCAGTCATACCGTCTCTACTGTATCATTCAGAATTTTCCTGTTCTTCATGTCCTTATTCTCCTTTGAACTGCGGTTCAGTGGTTTTCCTTTGTTTCTTCTTAAGGCAAGTTCTGTTTTGTATTGTCCATCTCTCTCAGCTCGCCGGTTTTACTTCGTCTCTTCTTAAGGCAAATTCTATTCTGTTTTGTCTATCTCTTTAAGCAGGTCTAGGTTTTCCTCACACCCGGGCAGATGGGCTACGTCGTCGGCGACCCTCAGCATTGGAATCCATTTCACTTGCATACTTTCGAACCTCTTCCGCAGTTAGCTTCCACTATCTTCAATACTTCTTCTATGTACAGCGTAGATAAGCTGCAGCCCTGCCCTCACGTCTTTATTTACATGAACTCCTCTTTTTTGATATACCACTTTTATTACTCCCACGTAGACAAGCGTAAAATAAATCGCTCCAAGCTGGTACAATGTTATAAGGAAAAATACACACACAACCTTGACATACGATGCGCTGTTTGAAGTCACCTTCAATGAGATTGTAGACAGTGTCCTTATTCTGGCGTATAGGCCTACAAGCGGGTCGCAATGCAGAAATAAATGGGCGTCGGTCTGCCACGGACACTGACGTGGAGCTCCTAATTTTATACACCCATTCTCTAATCAGATCGTGTATGTAAATTACAAGCAGGATCGGAGATTAATATAAACGTAATCGAAGAAGAACTGAGCATACAACATTATAGAGGTTTGTGGTCTAACAACTGCGTAGAAAAGGAGGTAGAAAAGGATAATACGGTTTAAGGAAATGTGGATCCCTCTATCTTAGAAGAACTAGAAATAGCATTAAAAGAAATGAAAAATAGCATATCTATAGTAGAAGGTGGGACAGAAGCACAATTATGGAAACCCGGGGGCCGAATACTAAATCAGACATTTCTGAATCTAATTAACAGATACTGGTACGGATGTCAGATTCAGAAATTGTGGTCGCGTGACCAAGTTACGCCTATACTAAAAAGGAAAGAGCGCTAGAAACAGGTGTCAAAATTGTAGGGTAATAAGTGCTCTGAACAAAGGATATAAAATAATTCAAGAATACTTTTTTAAGCTGCAGAAAAAAAGGCCTTGTCTAAAAAAACGTCTGTACGTTGGGAGAAATTGGAGCTTGTAAAACTTAATAACTGCACTTCACGCAAGACAGTAAGGCGCTTGAAGAAACAAAATGACTAATCGCGTTTTCGCATCTGGGAAAGTCACATAAACAGAGTCGTTAGCCAGTCTCGGCACCCCTCCCCCCCCCCCCCCCCCCTCACCGCACCCGCACACACACACACACACACACACTCACACACACACACACACACACACACACACACACACACACACACACACTGTTATGTTGTCTCTTAGGCCGATATTACACTATCAAATTTCTTTGTCAAATATCTTTGTCAAAAATCTTTGTAATAGGAACTTTGTCAAATGTCGTCCAATATTTGATCAAATCTGGGGCCTCGCTGTAGATTTGATCAAAGAAATCGCTTGTCTTCTGTTCACTGCAATGTGACATGTTACCACATGGAGCGCTAGCATCGCTGCAGCGTTCTGTCGTCTGTAGTGTTTTTATAAACATTGACGGTAAATACAATTGGTGTGTGCCGACAACTACAAAATTAATAGAGATGTATGAAGCTGATGAGGTGCTTTACAACGTGAGGCACTCTGAATACAGAAATAGATTAAGAAGATTGGAGACCTGACCTGACCTAACCTAACCTAACCTAACCTAACATAACCCTCTCCTGTAGCAAGGAATCGGAGTGTTAGAGTGAGCCTGTCTTCTGCAGATACAGCAGTTCTTAAGTGAATAATGTGCTTTGTGATATGAGGATACACTTCACTGAGCACATACAGAAATGTATGATCATCCATTCTTAAGTGATTGATGTACGACTTGACGTCTTCCACTGTAAGCTCACATAGCAAGTTTTGTTGAATGCTTTTATCGTATCGTCGAAAAACCCACGGCTTCACTCAGATTAGATTAATTTACCGTTCCATAGATCCGTGCTGAGGAGATCCTCGTGGATGTGGAACATCTCAATTTTTTTTAAGCTGAAATAACAATACTAATAATATGAATAAATACAATACATCATTTGTTTCTATTAAAAATTTCGTCAATGGAGTAGAAGGAGTTGGCCACTAGTAAGTCTTTCAGGCTCCTTTTAAACTGATCTTTATTTGTAACTGAATTTTTTATGTTTGCTGGCAAATTATTGAAAATGAGTGTTCCTGAGTAGTGGACCCCTTTTTGACTAAAGAAAGTGCTTTTAAGTCCTTGTGCAGATCATTTTTGTTCGTGGTTCGCCGATGACATTGTAATTCTGTCAGAGACAGCAAAGGACTTGGAAGAGCAGTTGAACGGAATGGACAGTGTCTTGAAAGGAGGATATAAGATGAACATCAACAAAAGCAAAACGAGGATAATGGAATGTAGTCAAATTAAATCCGGTGATGCTGAGGGGATTAGATTAGGAAATGAGACACTTAAAGTAGTAAAGGAGTTTTTCTATTTAGGGAGTAAAATAACTGATGATGGTCGAAGTAGAGAGGATATAAAATGTAGACTGGCAATGGCAAGGAAAGCGTTTGTGAAGAAGAGAAATTTGTTAACATTGAGTATAGATTTAAGTGTCAGGAAGTCGTTTCTGAAAGTATTTGTATGGAGTGTAGCCATGTATGGAAGTGAAACATGGACGATAACCAGTTTGGACAAGAAGAGAATAGAAGCTTTCGAAATGTGGTGCTACAGAAGAATGCTGAAGATAAGGTGGGTAGATCACGTAACTAATGAGGAGGTATTGAATAGGATTGGGCAGAAGAGAAGTTTGTGGCACAACTTGACTAGAAGAAGGGATCGGTTGGTAGGACATGTTTTGAGGCATCAAGGGATCACAAATTTAGCATTGGAGGGCAGCGTGGAGGGTAAAAATCGTAGAGGGAGACCAAGAGATCAATACATTAAGCAGATTCAGAAGGATGTAGGTTGCAGTAGGTACTGGGAGATGAAGGAGCTTGCACAGGATAGATTAGCATGGAGAGCTGCATCAAACCAGTCTCAGGACTGAAGACCACAACAACAACAACAACATCGTATGTATGAACTGAGTTGTTTGTTGGAAAAAGAGATATATTATTTAGGACAAATTTCATTAATGAGTAAATGTACTGAGGGGCAGTAGTTAGTATACCCAGTTCTTTGAAGAGATTTCTACAGGACGTCCGTGAATTTACTCCACAAGTAATACGTATTACACCCTTTTGGCCTCTGAGAACCTTTGTTTGACTCAAAGAGTTACCCCAAAATATTATACCATATGACATTATGGAATGAAAGTAGGCAAAGTGTTCAAGCTTTTTCATTTTTATGTTGCCTATGTCCGCTAACACTCGAATTGCAAATACAGATTTGATAAAGCGTTTCTGCAGTTCTGTGGTGTGCTCCTCCCAACTGAATTTATTATCAAGTTGTAATCCCAGGAATTTAAGACTGTCAACCTCGTATGTATGGTTCCTTTTTTTTTCCCCACTTCTTTTCCGCATGTGCACACAATGCTTGCGGTACGTGCAACTGCTGAGGCTAATAACAAGTTGTTGAACTTTGACGAAAAATTTGATGACAGTGTAATACCCCTTCTAGCGCTACGTCAAAGATCTTTGTCAAATATATTTGACGGAATATTTGATCACTTCTTTGATCAAATCTTTGACAAAGAAATTTGATAGTGTAATACCGGTCTTACGGGGGATGATTTTTTGCGGCTGGAGCTAAGCAGTCCAGCTTTGTCACTTTACTCTTCCGGCCCCTGCGTCCGGTCCAATGCCGGGACGGCGAGAGGAGTTTTCCCGGCGAGGCCTGCCACGAATCTCCCTAATTGACGACGTATCCGAGGGGAGCCCTGCCCGGAGCGGCCCGCCGCCTAACGACCAACCAGGTCCAGGCGGGAGCCGGTGAGCTGGGCCGCGCCCGGCCGCTCTGCTCGGCTCGCCATTCGTTAGGCTGATGCACGTCTCGGCCCACCGTAGGCTGCGCAGCTGTAGCAGCCCCGTCTGCACCCCTCAACGACGCCCCATTCCCCCCCCCCCCCAAACCCCCCCGCCCCCTCCACGGGGAGAGGGGTCTGCAGCTGCCGGCCCAAGTTTTGCACCGCGGGAGGGCTGGGGAGCGGCCTTAGTCAAGTTGATTAATTGAGAAGGATGGTAACAGCCGCGGTTCTGCCCCACTCGCCGCATAGCTCATGATAGTTGACTGTAGAAATGCCTCAGGTATTCGCGGAATTTCCAGGGTCGTTCACTAAATAATGTCCCATTTTTTATTCAATTTTAAGTTGCAGACAAGAATAGTATACAGAAGAATGGTAAAGGAAATTGAGGATGTGTTCGATGGCGATCACTTTGACTTTATTCTACATCTACATCTACATTGATACTCCGCAAGCCACCCAACGGTGTGTGGCGGAGGGCACTTTAAGTGCCACTGTCATTACCTCCCTTTCCTGTTCCAGTCGCGTATGGTTCGCGGGAAGAACGACTGCCGGAAAGCCTCTGTGCGCGCTCCAATCTCTCTAATTTTACATTCGTGATCTCCTCGGGAGGTATAATTAGGGGGAAGTAATATATTCGATACCTCATCCAGAAACGCACCCTCTCGAAACCTGGACAGCAAGCTACACCGCGATGCAGAGCCTCTTTCTTGCAGAGTCTGCCACTCGAGTTTGCTAAACATCTCCGTAACGCTATCACTCTTACCAAATAACTCTGTGACGAAACGCGCCGCTCTTCTTTGGATCTTCTCTATCTCCTCCGTCAACCCGACCTGGTACGGATTCCACACTGATGAGCAATACTCAAGTATAGGTCGAACGAGTGTTTTGTAAGCCACCTCCTTTGTTGATGGACTATATTTTCTAAGGACTCTCCCAATGAATCTGAACCTGGCACCCGCCTTACTAACAATTAATTTTATATGATCATTCCACTTCAAATAGTTCCGTACGCATACTCCCAGATATTTTACAGAAGTAACTGCTACCAGTGTTTGTTCCGCTATCATATAATCATACAATAAAGGATCCTTCTTTCTATGTATTCGCAATACATTGCATTTGTCTATGTTAAGGGTCAGTTGCCACTCCCTGCACCAAGTGACTATCCGCTGCAGATCTTCCTGCATTTCGCTACAATTTTCTAATGCTGCAACTTCTCTGTATACTGCATCATCCGCGAAAAGCCGCACGGAACTTCCGACACTATCTAAAGGCACCAGAGACGCAGTTCTGACGTTGCGGTTGATAAAAGAAGCAAGAGTAAACAAAAATTAAGACACATTCATAGGATTTGTCAACCTGGAAGACTCGTTCGACAATGTCAAATGGTGCAAGATGTTCGAAATTTGACAAAAATGGGGGTAAGCTACAGGAAATACGTGTTTATGTACAAGAGCCAAGAGGAAATCTAAGAGTGAAACCCAAGAACGAAGTGCCTGGACTAAAAAGAGCGCAAGACAATACAGTACATGTGGAAGAAGCAGTGACAAAATAAAAGCAAAGTTCAAGAACTGAATTAAAATTCAAAGTCAAAGGATATCGATGATAAGATTCGCTATCCCGAGTGAAAGTGAAGATGAATTACAGATTCTGATGAATGAAATGAACAGTCTAATGAGTAAAAAACATGATCTGGGAGATCGAAGAAAGACGAAACTAATGAGAAGTAGCAGAAATGAGAGCAGCTACAAACTTAACAGCAGGATTGGTGATAACGAAGTAGATGAACTCCGCTGCAGATCCACCAAAATAATCTATGACGTACAGAGCAAGGAAGCAGAATAAGACCACCGACGCAGAGCAGGAAAAGAAAGTTGCTTTGCTGCCATTCTGTGGCTCTGTGTCGAGCAAGAAAAGCCGCCTGCTAGAAAGACACAAGATCAAATCGATCTTCAGGTCTCCAACGAAAATCCGTGAATTACCGAGAGCAGTTAAAGACGCAGTAGGTCTCAGAACACCTGGAGTCTACGAAATGTGAGTGTGGCCAGAAGTACATCGGACAAACAGTGCGCACTGTGCAACAACGCAGGAAAGAACATGAGAGGTATTATCGCCTACGCTATCCAGAGAAATCTGCGTTAGCTGAACATCCGTTAGAAAACGGTCAGCACATAAAATTTCACGATACCTCTGTCGTGGCTCGCACTAACGGCTTCTGGGAAATTTTAATAAAGGAAGCTATTGAGATAAAAACTAGCGCAAACACCCTGAATAGAGACGGTGGCTTGCAGCTCAGCGCCGCGTGGTATCCAGCGATCGCGCGGTTGAAGAGGGCACATCGAACGCCGACTCAAAACATGCCCATATATGGCAATGTCACGGGCACCAGTGACGTCACAGCCGGCAGCTAGCGTATATAAGGGCGCACCAACAGCCCACTGGCAGTCATAACACTTGACAATGGCCAAGGAGTGCTTGGCCGAAAGCGCGGTTGGAAACCCGAGAAAATTTTATTGAGAGCAAGGAAGACTTCAAAAGCAGACTAGCACGTGCAAAAAGGGCATTCCTGGCCAAGAGAAATCTACCAGTGTTATTTGACGAAGAAATTTCTGAGAATGTACGTTTGGAGCTCATCATTATATGGTTGTGAGACATGGGCTATGTGGTGCTACAGAAGAGTGTTGAAAATTGATAAGATAAAGAATAAGGAGGTTCTCCAGAGAATGAGAGAGGAAAGGAATATGTGGAAAACACTGACAAGAAGAAGGGACAGGCTGACAGGACACCTGTTAAGACATCACACAGTATCTCCCATAGTACTAGAGGGAACTGTAGAGGTTAGAAACTGAGGAAGACAGAAATTGGAACACATCCAGCATATGACTGAGGACGTAAGTAGCAAATACTGCTCTGACGTGAAGAGGTTGACATAGGAGAGGAGTTTTATACAGTTTACGTAACACAGCTGTCATGCATGACAACAAAGTGCGTCGGTTGTGCAGGGTGAGCAAAATAAATCGGACTTGGAAAATATTTATACGACAGACGTTAAACTGCCGCTTGCTAATAAGCGGGATAACTGCCCATCACAGAAGAAGCTAGAAGCCGTGATTTAGACTCACCAAACAGTTGCAGTCCCATGTCTGCGTAAGCGCATGTCGCACATGCTCTGTACCGAGTAATTCGCTGTGTTATTACGTTTGAGTGGTTGTGAGGAGCAAACGTGTTAGTGAGCAATTGAATGCAACACAAAATGGTGCTCACGATAAAAGACCGCACATTAATTGCTGAGTGTTATGTGAAGCACGATTCGTGGAAAACGTGTGTAGAAATGTTTGCGCAAGATTATAATATTGGAACCGTTTTGGCAGAGCTTCCAGGACAGTCTACAATATCAAAGTTAAAGGCAAAATGAGGTGAAATAACTCTCCAACGAACATAATCCTCCATAGTCGGAAAAGAGTTCGAACATCAGAAAAGATTGTTCTAGTGAAGGAAAGCCGTTTATCTGTGCAAGTGGGATTTGAGGCGTAGTGTCGAGAATACGTGCAGCCGCGTCTTTAGGAATTTACTGTTCTTACTCGTAAAAGCAGACGAACTGCCACATGTTAAGTTCTCCCGAGAACTTTTGAGTGAAGTGGAATAATGACTGTCGAATCGTCAGCTGTTTATTTCTGCAGATGAGACCGGGTTCAGCCTGCCAGAGTATGTGATCTCTCGGAACATGCGTAATTATATATCAGAAAATCCCGATTACTGATCTGAACGGCCATTGCATAATCTCAAGACTGGAGTTTGGTGCGCAGTGTTTCTAGTTCGTTTCGTAACACGATTCCTTCACCAAACTCCTAACGCAAGCCTGTGTGGCCAGAACCTGTTTAATACGTATGTCCATCGACTCACAGAAGATGAAGGATTGTATGAATGGTTTCAGCAAGGCGAAACAACAGCACACACTCCCTCTTGATAACTTTGTCGCGACTTCATTAGGTGTTCGCCGAGGAGAGGAACGGCAGTGCAACCTCTTGGCCACCTCGAGCTCCTGGTTTCCCTTCCTGTGATTTATACTCTTTGGACAAATTGAATGGTCATGTGTGGTCAAGTATTCCTCACACATTAGAAGAGCTGCAGCAGAACACTGGAAACGCTACCGCTGCTATCCCTCAAGTAAAGCTGGTAACCAGTGTCTCACAGCTTTATAAAGTGTGCACAGCGCTGAATTGACGTCAGTGGTGGCCATTTCCGGCATCTTCTGTGACATACGAGAAAAAGTACTACCGCAGCTTTATCTTGAGGATGTCTTTATTCTATTACATGACTACTTTCGACGCCACGTTACCGCCATCCTCCAGCTCCACCACTGCCAAAAGAGTATTTGATTTCCTTGGCGCATTTACTGTGGGATCCTTGTTACTAGCACACGAGGGCCAGCTTTTATCTGGAACTCGACACTATGTTGAGTGGAGGCAATATGTGCTAGTAGCAAGGACCCCACAGTAAATACGCCAAGGAAATCAAATCCTCTTTTCGTAGTGGCGGTTCCTGGGGATTGTGGTAATGTGCCGCCGAAAACTTGTCGTGTGATAGAATAAAGGCATTCTCAAGATACAGTTGTGGTGCTAATTTTTCTCATATATGTATATGTCCATCAGCTGAAGTCCCTCGACCATGCAATAAGATGGACATCCATAAATCTTCTGTGGTGTTCATTAGCAACCATCAATCCTACGTCAGTCTTATTGTAAATAAATTTCCTTTATGTCACGTCTATGGTCAAGAACTTCTAAGACCTCAGACTATCGGTTTCGGTCATCAATGACCATCTTCAGATCTGTTTTATAAAAGCATGTTCTCATATCCTGGAGCCATAGTGGCATCGTCAAAGTTGTAAATATTTTCACGGCCAGCTTTATTTTGCCAGCCCCGAATACTGTTTGAATCGCTTTGAAACGGGATGGAAGGGCTACAAACACTTAAAAACAAAAATTACTAGAAAAAATTCAAAAGTCAGAACGTTACTGCAATACATATCAAGCGTTTCCGTTTGATCACGGGATTATGGAACTGAATTGGATTTTGTCCAGGCAGAGTATTACAGACGCTACTGATGCATCTTCATAGACGTTTCAGTTAATTGTAGTAATTAAAACAAACCCTTTCATTTGAAAGTAGCTATCAGAATCGAGGTATTTTGACCTTGTGCTTAGTTTGAAATACCTGAATCCCTTTACAAATTGTCAAACAGGGGATTAGCAGTGCTCTCATATCACGCTTTGCGGGATAAGTCCACGGTAGTTCAAATGGCTCTGAGCACTATGGGACTTAACATCTATGGTCATCAGTCCCCTAGAACTTAGAAGTAATTAAACCTAACTAACCTAAGGACATCACACAACACCCAGTCATCACGAGGCAGAGAAAATCCCTGACCCCGCCGGGAATAGTCCACGGTAGTCATTCAGCACAAAACCTAATTTCGCCGTGCGAATGAGACCCTCTAACTTCCACCACATGTTAGTATAGCTCGGGATAATTTCTAACTAGATGCTTAAATCTCAACCACATGAAGAAAGCTGATAAAGTTCCATCGATAATTACAATCGAATTTATGTAGTGGGCAAAAGTGTATTACATTGTATCGGAACCAGTTTTCACTACGTAGAAGTACATGAAAAACGAGTTTTCATCCCAGGCTATCTATTTGGGATATATAAAGTGGTCGCATTCGATTTGGATTTATCAGAAGAGCGACGACTTCAATAAAATTATGTCACAACACTTACATGCTATTTTTGTCTACTACAAATTTTGGTTAACTCTGTAGCTTTTACTGAATTAAAGGGAGTCCGCAGTCAACTAGAAATGATTTTGAAATGTATTTATGTTATTAAGAATGTTAGGCGTGACGCCTACGGAATTTCAGTGACTCATGATGAAGTACTAGTCTTGACACAGTCCAAGTCTCTTTTGAACTTAATTCCTGGTTCCACAGTACCACAGTTTAACACATACAGTCATGCAGCTCTACTCATTTCCGTTATATACATCGATGGTAGCGCCCCAAATCGTCAGTAAGCTGCATTTTTAATGCGATATCGAATGAGTGTGAATAGTGTAATTTATATAGATTTGCGACGTAGTTTTTACAAAAGAGAGCCTATAAGTAGCACCAATAACAAACAAATTTAATCCACGACTCTATTTCTTTAGTTTCTCAAGGACTTCGGGATGTATGAAACCCTACATTACAGGAAAGTTTGTTTAGGATTCTCTTGTAGCCTACCGAAATTTGCTGACGAATTTCGTTTTCTTTTAAGAACAGAAAGACTGGTAAACATCAAAAGACCTGACCTTTTGCAGAAAGACATCGTATATCTATCCAACAACATGAAGTTTTCTTCACTACGCTTCCGATCAAATCAGTGAATGTGACACGTGGGAAATATGTATGGAACGCAATACCCACATTATTTAACGTAACAGCCGGCCGCGGTGGCCGTGCGGTTCTAGGCGCTGCAGTCCGGAACCGCGGGACTGCTACGGTCGCATGTTCGAATCCTGCCTCTGACATGGATGTGTGTGATGTCCGTAGGTTAGTTAGGTTTAAGTAGTTCTAAATTCTAGGGGACTGATGACCTCAGATGTTAAGTCCCATAGTGCTCAGAGCCATTTGAACCAACCATTTAACGTAACAAATAATCCACCACAACAGTGGCTGAAGGAAACCCCACACAGATGTGATACTAAAACGTCACATGCGGAAAAACTGTTTCCCAGCACAGAAGAAAACATTTCCACAGTTAAATAAATTGGAATCCACTGGACGCCTGTTTGCACGGCGATCGTTGAATATTCAAATTTAAAGGAGGACAGAACTCAGTCGGAAAAATCCGTAATTTAATGCAGATCTAGATTTGCGACTAACTCCTGTCCTTCTTTAAGTCTGAATTTCATAGCTGACGCTACATTTGAGCTACAAACGGCAAGAACCTTCAACGCGTTCGCTTTTGAAGCCAATTATGGTTACGGTAAGAATGTGACTCAGTACAAAATTGTTACGTGTGAAGGAAAGAATGGTGAGCAACAGAAATATGTTCTTCTCGTGGATGAAATAAGTATATTCTCTTACTCCCAGCGAGTAAACTGGAATTATACGCCTATTCAAAAATACTAGATTATGTCACTGAATCACTGAGACTGTACTGTTTTGACATTTATTTCACGATTATTAAAGTCTCTTGATAATTCAACAATGGCTGATGGGAAAATATAATAACTGTTTCATTAATTAAATAAAAAGCAATTAAAACAAACATTAATTTTACGGCTGCTTTCCTCACCGCACTAGGGACGCTAGCGTCGTTCTAAACAATAGACGCTGGCTGTTTTCACAGCAGTAAGTGTCTCAGCTGTATATGTTAGACCGTGGCACTGCCATCTTTAGATGAGCTATAACCACCAAGATACGCCGGAGGCAGACATAATTCATCTTTGCTCCATCCTGTGCCGTTTGTAATCGCCATAGAGACCAAATATCACACATCACATGTACGAGTGTCATCACACAAAGCATACAAGCAACGTTGATGTCACTTATTCTTAACTTGTTTTCCTCCAGATTACATTATAAATCTCGTTTCTTGTAACGTGGTATTAGAGTTTAGAATTGATAATGGTTTCAGCAAACTAATATATATATATATATATATATATATATATATATATATATATATATATATATATATGTTGTAGTTATATTAGTACTAGATAAAACTTCTTTGTGCATGAGGTTGGGAGCAGTGTAATCATATACATCATATACCTAGTATTAATGGAGGAATGGGCAATATTCAGGGACTTGACAGGAACGACCATTCGGAGGCATAAAGCCTAGTAAACAACGTCTCTAAAATGCATACCTTAAGAGGTACGAGCAGTTGTTGATCTCCAATAATGTGAAAGAAATCTCTTCTAATGCAAGCTCTTTTTGGGAGCAGGTAGTATGGACGAAAACAGTCAAAAATTGTCTAGTAAGCCTGGGCTCTAAAATGCATACCTTAAGATTTACAAGCACTGTTCAGTAGAAGACGAATGTTTCACACTAGAAAAGATCAAAAAGGACTCATAGCTCTTAATGCATTGACTTTAGAACCCATACTTACAGGATATTTTTTGTTGTTTTGATCCATAGTGCCACCTCCCAAAATATGGCACGGAAAGAGCTTGCAGTAGAAGAGGCTTGCGTTTTAGAGCCTCGTCTGCTAGGCTTTTTAGCTTCGAATGATTGTTTCTGTGTTAACCCTGAATACTGACTATTCCTCACGGAACACTCTGTGCAGATAGTTGTGTTGCCACTGTTCAGCAGCAGGCCATTTCGTTTGCACAGTGAATGGTGCCCAGTGTGGGGTAGTACTGGCTCCACTACCACCTCATCACATTCTGATTCTTTAGTGCATTGTAGACACACACGTATGTAGATAGTACGAGAGGAACTTAAAAAAGAACTAATTCAGGAAAGTAAACAATGATAGAAATTTTTATTCATTTTGATAGATCGTCAAAGACTTCTCAAAGTACCCCTTTCTTTAGGGTTTTTCACTATTGCCGTCTGAATCACTTCACAATTTAAAATCAGTACGTTTCCCTTTGTTACATTCAGGAGTCTATAAAATCATTTGCGACACATGTCCTTTATATTATATAGGACAAACAGGTCGAGCTTTTTCAGTCAGATATAAAGAGTATCTATTGGGGAAAAAAGGCACTAACTTTCATAATTCTGCTTTCGCTGATCATTTGCTGATCAAAGGCCACAAACCAGAGGAAATTAATGAAATTAATATTCTGCACACAAAGAAAAAAGGTCTTTGACTTGATGTTCTTGAAGAAATGGAAATATTCAAACACTTTTCTCTCAATGATAACCTTATTCTTCATGAACAGTTACAATCGCGTAACAAGAATTTTTTCAATGGCTTCAAACCTTTTCTTTTTCTTTTTTTCTTTATTGATTTTCAATTCCCCCGAAGGGGGCGGGCTGGCAGCAGCTTAGTACGCTGCTCTACAGCCGACAGACTTTTTTTTAAAAAACGGTAGAAGAAAAGAAACAAGAAAAACAGGCGATAAAACGGTGACTTAAAGTGTAAAATGGCGGAAAAATGCGGAAAGTTAAAACAGAAAGCAAAAGGGGTTGGCAATGTTAATCAGACAAGTAACAGAGTACACACACAATTACAAAAACATGGCGACAGCCTGGTTTCTGTCAAACCTTTACTGAAGGATCCTTAAAAGGTATTTTTCACCTATGTCAATTTTTCCTCGTGTTTTTTCTGAAATGTTGTTTTCCTCCCCATATTCTCATTGCAGTTTAATTACTTACTGTATTTTTCTGTGACAAATTACTGAAAAAAAAATTTCTTACTGCTTTTAAATTATAATATGTCTTCATACTATAAAATGTTTAAAAGTTGTAGACACATCTGCTGTACAAACTGCTGTGTCCTTTCTATCACGTAAAGCAGATGTTACCAGTTTTCATCGCCGGCCGAAGTGGCCGTGCGGTTAAAGGCGCTGCAGTCTGGAACCGCAAGACCGCTACGGTCGCAGGTTCGAATCCTGCCTCGGGCATGGATGTTTGTTATGTCCTTAGGTTAGTTAGGTTTAACTAGTTCTAAGTTCTAGGGGACTAATGACCTCAGCAGTTGAGTCCCATAGTGCTCAGAGCCAACCAGTTTTCATCACTAGACGGCGTGACACCTCATGTCCACATCGTAGTATAGCCGGCGCACGCGGCACCCAGTCTGATGCCACCTGTTTCAGTATACACAAGCAGCTCTTAGCGGCAATCTTTAATTTTTAACTAGAATGACAGTAAAACTTGCGTAGGATGTTTTATTATGCGACGTGGCCTTTTTGGCGTTAAAATTGTATGACGAGAGCTGTTATGCTCAACTTCTTACCTATATACAATCGCACCAAAAAGTATTGGCACACGTGCGTATTTATCGTTGCTGGTTACAAACACCGCACGTTCCGGTACTCGGCACATCTACGTGCTACCTCACATACCAGACATTACAATTCTGCCCACAGTGCCTACCATTAACAAAGAAATGCAGTGTTAAGGGCAAACATGTATCTCCTCTGCACCCAAAAAGTATTGGCACAAAGCATGGCTTCTCGGTATATCGCTGGGTTTTCAGGTACCGGAACGCCATCTGTTGACGTAATAGACACTGCGTGTTGTTCAAGGCCCAGTCGCTAGTTTGTTGCTGTATAGTGGTCAGCAAGGGGCCGAAGAAGAAGGAACACTCAGTGGCGTTGCGTGATAGAGTGGTATTGCTCCATTCACAAGGGAGAAGCTGTCGACAAATCGGAGCAGAGGTGTCTGTTAGATACACCACGGAACGAGCCATTATTCATAAATATAAAGAGACTGGAACAACAGTGAATAAGTATCGTATTGGACGTCCAAAAGTGCTTACAACCCGAGAGCGTCGCCGTATCATCGCACCTGATCGGAAGGAACCTGCTACAAGTGCAGCAGCTATTGCTGAGGTTGTTTAGACAATGTCCGACAAGACGGATAGTGTTCAAACTATACGAAATGTGTTGAATGAGGCTGACATGCATGGACGTTTTCCCAGGAAAAAGCCATACATATCGGAAATGAACCGGCAGAAACGCCTGCAGTTTGCCAATGACTACATCAGCAAGCCGACGGAGTTTTGGAACACTGTGATATTTAGCGACGAATCGAAGTTCAGTGTGTTCGGATTTGATGCAAGAAAGAAAGTTTGGCGCAAGCCGAATACGCACCTCGACATCAAACACATGCATCCCACAGTCAAACACGGTGGGGGTGGTATCATGGTCTGGGGCTGTATGGCGGCGTCCGGGGTTGGAAATCTAGCAGTAATCCACGGAACAATGGATCATATGAGATACATCCACGTGTTGCGAGGTAATGTACACTCTAGTGCACAGACATTGGGCCTCACTGGGGTGTTTCATTTCCAGCAAGACAACGACCCAAACCATGCCGCCATGAAAACCCGGGAGTGGTTACTGTACAATGCCCCCAGAAGGGTACTAACACTACCTCAGAGCCCTGACATGAACCCCACTGAGAACATGTGGGCTCATCTTGACACACAAGACATAAAACGGCGTCCATCCGGTAAAAAAGACTTGGAGAAAGTGCTCCTGGAGGAATAGTCGAAAATTACCCCTGATATCACCCGGAATTTAATACAAAGCATTCCTAGGCGTTTACGTGCTGTTATAGATGCTAAATGGATGTACACTAGCTATTATAAGGTGAACACCTATGAAGAAAACGAACACACTGTCCGATTCATAAGCGTGTGCCAATACTTTTTTGGATGCAGAAGGGCGATGTTTATTTTCATAACACTGTATGTCACTTTACGGACAGGTGATTTGGACATATTTGTAACCTATGTAATGTAAGGTGGCAAGTGTCTGGGTTCTGTTCCGAAATATATGTTTCGTTTAACCTACAACCACTAAAATGTAACTGTGCCAATATTTTTTGGTGCGATTGTAATGTACATCTTTATATGAGAATATTAATTATTACTGTCTTGTATGTTTGTTTTTCTTTTTTTTTCTTCTTATTCATGACTAACTTTGTATCCCCCTTATTTACCGTATTTACTCGAATCTAAGCCGCACTTTTTTTCCTGTTTTTGTAATCCAAAAAAACCGCCTGCGGCTTAGAATCGAGTGCAAAGCAAGCGGGAGTTCTGAAAAATGTTGGTGGGTGCCGCCACAACTAACTTCTGCCGTCGAATATATGTAGCGCCACATAGGCTTGCTTTGTAGGCACAAAGATAAATACTGGCACCAAAATCTCTGCGTCAGTAAATAAATAAAAAAAAAAAAAAGTGGAAGACGAGTCTTTTCCTCCGCCCAGAGTTTCGACCACTGCATTTTGGTACATTATTCAACGAAGTAAATACAAATTCTGTATTGTTGATCTTCGAATGTAGCAGCATTTCAATGTACTATGAAAATCCGACTGGAAAGACTGTTTGGGATGTTTGTCAATATGGCCAACTCTACGTTCTGAATGTTTTCCTACCTGTGAGAAGAGATGGTTGCTAATAGGAGCTTTTATGAATTGTGAATCACATGTAGTATTCTCTTCGCCATAAGATTTATACGAATATAAACATTTTGCCATGTATTGTTTCGTGTTTGCTATTATCTCATTTAAATCCTGTCTGCCTAATAAACTACGAAACTAGAGTGAGACAACAGGAAACGCGGAAGAATATACATATCATGTCATGTTTATATTCGTATTATTCTTATGCCTGATAGTGATACAGTCAGAAATGAAGCACGGCAACTGACTAGATTTTTAAATCTAAGATGACTCTAATTTCTGTGCAGAATGTAATGAACTAAAGAGGCATCTGCAAAGAGTTTCAAACGGAGAAAAATTTTCGCTAAAATTTCGTTCAGATCATCATCTATCATACGCAGTCTATTATTTGGTTCTTGTTGATCATTATCAAAGAAAGCAGTAGTGTAAGTAACAACAAATGTTTCGCTAATGAAACGATTCCTCTCTATTTTTTATTTGTAAGCGGCGGTAGCGCGCACAAAAGCAAGCCACGCCGCGAGCGGCGACAGGCTGTAAACACGCACTATCAGAATGCGACAAACAATGCATGACACAGTACAGTAATGCATTTTCAGCTTAGAGTGACGTAAACATCTATAACAAAGAGAACGGCACTTATCAGATCAAAGAAAAATAAGCAATCAATTCAAACCAGACGAAGCACGTGAAAAAGGAGGGATATCCGTATAAATACGGACGGAGCGCGTGACGCGTAGCAATGGCTACCTGGTAAACCGTAACTGCTAACCTTATGACTCGAACCAAACTACTGCAGCTGTATCGTCATTCATTCGACCTAAATTGTGTCTCATATTACAATTAGACGAACTTTGTTTCGATTTGGAGGTGCGACCTAAAACTTTTCTCTCCCCTTGAATTTCGAGTCTCAAATTTCAGGTGCGGCTTAGATTCGGGAAAATTTTTTTTCCTTGATTTCGAGTCTCATTTTTCAGGTGCGGCTTAGATTCGAGTGCGGCTTAGATTCGAGTAAATACGGTAGGTAATATAAATTCTGATGAAGACTCCCTTAGTTTAGGAGTCGAAACCATGGTCAATTCGACTATAAAATCCATTGCAACCCGTGGGCTGTCTTTACTATAAAAAATATTTTCACAGTTGCTGCACACAGGTACGTTTAAAGTTGCTTGATATATTTCTTTATGTACTTCAACGTTTGCTATAGTTTTTATTGCAACGGACATTGTATTTTTTTCTCTCAGCTCAAAATTGCTGTCTGGTGATGGCAGTAATCGTAACGTCAGAGTGAATGTAGAAATATATTAAGCGAGAGACAGTTATATCCGCAATGATCACAGACTATTTTAGGGAATTTCCTTTATTAGTAAGATAAAATTGTGCTGGCCGTATCATTTCCCACAAACCAATACCACGTAGTGGCTGATTGTCGGAGGCAATCCACAGTTTCATCAACAGACACAGTAACAAGCGAGAACGGCGGAACGTCCTGCAGCGCTGGACATAAAACTGAATGGGCGGCCGTCTCGGGGCCGAACGTTTGACATCCGGAAGGCGGGGTGGGCGCTTCCGCGCCGCAGGCGTCACAGCGTCCGCCTGCAGACCCCGACCGCTTTGTTTACTGTCGCGGCACAGTGTTTGCCCGCCGGCGGCCCCATCCCAATACAGAAGCGAGCGCCAGCGCACGAGATCCGGAGAAAACACAAGCGAACGCGCTGCGACTGTGTTTCGCCCTCGCTGGTGGCCTATTTTTCGGATAGGGATCTATCTACCTCGGCTCCCTACTGCTGCGTGTGTATGCAATTTGATCAGTACATTACTAAAACTCTTTGTTGGTGAATACGACACACTAGCCATGTAGTGAACAGTACTTCTTCCTGTTGTTCAGTCGGAAGTTTCTTTTGATACAACTTCCAGCCCTAGCTCATCCTGTGCACGCCTCATCCTCTCTCTGCATCACTATCGCAACCTCCATCTACCTGCAGCTTGAACCTGTTTAGTGTAGTCCAGCCCACCCTGTACAGTACACATGCTCCACACGTCTCTCCATTTGTTATTCAGTAGCGGAAGAAACTAGGCGATGCCCAAGTATCTATTTATAGCTTTGCATTCACGCCTCTGTCACATAGCGAATGATCTTGTTCAAAAAGTTCAAATGTGTGTGAAATCTTACGGGACTTAACTTCTAAGGCCATCAGTCCCTAAGCTTACACACAACTTAAATTATTCTAAGGACAAACACACACACCCATGCCCGAGGGAGGACTCGAAGCTCCGCCGGGACCTGCCGCACAGTCTATGACTCGTCGAATCCCGCGCGGTGTATGATCTTGTGTTTAATGTTTAAAACCTTTTATTTCCTGAACTATAAGGCGTAGAGAGATATAATTTTGTAGGTACATTCAGTGGCATATGTGGATATCGACTGCAAAAAGGGTTGTGAATGAAGTTGGTAGCAACTAAGTAACAAGTTTAAAAGACATGCGCGATGCGGCAGTTTTTTACGCATCTCACTGTTTTTGACGTCATGTTTCCTGAACTATGTGTCATATAGTGTTACAATACCGCGCGACTGCTACGCTCGCAGGTTCGAATCCTGCCTCGGGCATGGATGTGTGTGATGTCCTTAGGTTAGTTAGGTTTAAGTAGTTCTAAGTTCTAGGGGACTGATGACGTCAGTAGTTAAGTCCCATAGTGCTCAGAGCCATTTGAACCATTTTTTTGTTACAATATTGCAGTGACTTTCAGCGACATATGTGGTTACTGTCTGCGAAATTTATTGCGAATAGAGATGGTAGCAAAGAAGTAATAAATTTAAACTTCATTCGTGATGCAGCATCGAGCTTTATGTCGTACAGTAATATAATATTGTGAGTGCATTCTACATCTACATCTACATTTATACCCCGCAAGCCACCCAACGGTGTGTGGCAGAGGGCACTTTACGTGCCACTGTCATTACCTCCCTTTCCTGTTCCAGTCGCGTATGGTTCGCGGGAAGAACGACTGCCGGAAAGCCTCCGTGCGCGCTCGAATCTCTCTAATTTTACATTCGTGATCTCCTCGGGAGGTATAAGTAGGGGGAAGCAATATATTCGATACCTCATCCAGAAACGCAACCTCTCGAAACCTGGACAGCAAGCTACTCCGCGATGCAGAGCCTCTTTCTTGCAGAGTCTGCCACTCGAGTTTGCTAAACATCTCCGTAACGCTGTCACTCTTACCAAATAACTCTGTGACGAAACGCGCCGCTCTTCTTTGGATCTTCTCTACCTCCTCCGTCAACCCGATCTGGTACGGATTCCACACTCATGAGCAATACTCAAGTATAGGTCGAACGAGTGTTTTGTAAGCCACCTCCTTTGTTGATGGACTACATTTTCTAAGCACTCTCCCAATGAATCTCAACCTGGTACCCGCCTTACCAACAATTAATTTTATATGATCATTCCACTTCAAATCGTTCCGCACGCATACTCCCAGATATTTTACAGAAGTAACTGCTACCAGTGTTTGTTCCGCTATCATATAATCATACAATAAAGGATCCTTCTTTCTGTGTATTCGCAATACATTACATTTGTCTATGTTAAGGGACAGTTGCCACTCCCTGCACCAAGTGCCTATCCGCTGCAGATCTTCCTGCATTTCGCTACAATTTTCTAATGCTGCAACTTCTCTGTATACTACAGCATCATCCGCGAAAAGCCGCATGGAACTTCCGACACTATCTACTAGGTCATTTATATATATTGTGAAAAGCAATGGTCCCATAACACTCCCCTGTGGCACGCCAGAGGTTACTTTAACGTCTGTAGACGTCTCTCCATTGATAACAACATGCTGTGTTCTGTTTGCTAAAAACTCTTCAATCCAGCCACACAGCTGGTCTGATATTCCGTAGGCTGTTACTTTGTTTATCAGGCGACAGTGCGGAACTGTATCGAACGCCTTCCGGAAGTCAAGAAAAATAGCATCTACCTGGGAGCCTGTATCTAATATTTTCTGGGTCTCATGAACAAATAAAGCGGCATGTGTGGATACTGTCTGCAATATCTATTGCGAATAGAGTTGGTAGCAAAAAAATACTAAATTTAAACGTCCCGCATGATGCTGTAATTCTTCACGCATCTCATTGTTTATGACGTGATATCTCCTGAACATGTGCCGTACAGTTATATAATTTTGGACTTACATTCAGCGGTTGATGTGCTTACTACCTGTAAAATGTGTCGTGAGTACAGTCAGTAACAAACAAATAATAAACTGTAACGTCATGTTTCATGAGGTACTTTTACTGCATGAACAGCGGAAAAATAGTAAGCGATAAACATTTTTCCTACGTCATTTTGTAGGGGGTGTCAGCGAGAGAAACTTCGTAAAGCTTTGAAATTATATAAATTTTTTTGAAAGTCATTAAGTGCTTTCATTCTCAAGTGCTTTGTGAATAAAGTCAGGAAATTCACGAGTGACGGGCTAGGCTACGTTTCTTTTTCACTCCCCCCCCTCATATGACAGATAGCGACTGCGGTCCGACCGTAAGGCGTATATGTACCAGATTTGGTGGAAATTGGTCCAGTGGTTTAGGAGGCGATGTGCAATAGAAACATACAAACACACACACACACACACACACACACACGTGTGGATTAATGCTTCAGAATGAGCCCCATCGGTCATTAGTCAGTTGAGTAATCAATTTCTTTCCTCGTCATTTCGATTCAGTACTTCATTATTTATCTGAACTAGCCATTGTCTTCAGCATTCCTTTGTAGTACCATGTTTATCGTCCTTATTTCACTTCCGTACGAGGCTGCTCTTCAAATACACACAGAAAAGAATTCGTCACATTTAAATTTGAATTCTATGTTCACATATTTGTATTTTATAGGAATTTCTTGTTATGGCCAGTCTTCGACTAAGTACCATTTCTGTTTATGTCATTGTCAGTTACTTTTTCTCATTCACTAACCCATTTCCCTGAGCACTGTCTTATTTAATTCGACTACATTTCTGGATTTTTAATTTTATTTTTTTCGCCACATAACCTCTTTTTAAGACTCTGTCCATTCTGTTCAACTGATCTTCCAAGTCTCCGACACAATTACCATATTATCAGCTATAATATATGTTTTCTCCCTGAACCATAACTCCCTATCTAAAGTTCTCTTTCGATTCCTTTATTTCTTGATGGATGCACAGATTAACTAACACCACGGGTAAGCTACAAACTTGTCTCACTCCCTCTTTAGCTACTGCCACGTTTTCTATGTCCTTAGACTTCTATAACTGCAGCCCGATTTCTGTACGTTATAGATACCCATTCACTTAATGTACTGTATTTGATCCCTACAACCTCCAGAATTTCAGTGTGTGTCCATGTCCACATTGTCTCGAGGTTTTGTATATTATTGTAAATTACATTTTACTGTTCTTACAGTGGTTAAATTTATAGTAAAAGTGACACACACAAGAATAATGTGGACCAAAAAGGGCACCTTATTTTCTTTTTGTTCGAATCGTTATTGACTAAAGTGTTGTGGCAAACAAACCATAGTGTAACTCATCCATGAGGGAATTAAGCGTTCCAGCTATTCTTTTCCTGAGAACTACACTCAGTTTTCTTGATTGACATAAACACAACAAAGATTGCACAGAAGGGATCCGATATTAAACTACTGCCAATTTGTTTAAACTCTTTCCATAAACACTTGCGTTCACTTTTACATCGAATAAAACTAATTATCAATGTCCATATTATGAAGAACATTCTGACGGTATTACAACCTTCTGGAAAATTTCACTACCACAGCACCACACTAAGGTAAGTATCATTCTCTCTGAAGAAAGTATTTACACTTCAGTGCTTTACCAGGTGTGGGGATATGGCCTTGTGCTTCTAAAGTTGTTTAACTGACCTACCCAGCAAAGTTGTAGCCCTGCTTTCATGTTGGCATAGGCTATGCGCCACTATGAAACTTGGAATTTTTTAATACTTAAGAATTATCTGAGGTGAAAGAAGCGGTAAATCTTTATATGAAAACCTCACCAATTTGATATCACGTATGAAGTAGTATGTAGGCGGCAGAAAGAAAATTTAAAAATGAAATAAATGTTATGCAGATCAATAAACAAAGCAAAACTGGTGAAATGGCATTTTTAAAGAGACGTTTGATCGTAAAAGAAACACCATGTGTCAGGTCCATAATTATATGCTCTTGTACTGTAAATTTTCTCCAAAGCCAAACACTTAAGTGGCATCCTCCGAATCCAGCGGTAATAAAGCAGCCAATGTAGCCATTCTCTAACCGGTGCGGAGGTACTGTTGAGGACATGAATCAAACACCGAGACGTGTCACAGCTATCTTGCGTAACTTATTTGTTGTATTAACTACTTCTTTAAAAAGGCCCCAGTTCAATACCAGGAGTAGTGTTAATGGTCCAGATACGCAACCAGTGCCATTTCTGCACGTTACTGCACGCATTTTCTTGTTTATTTAATTAGGCCGCCGCTGCTATTCCTCAGTCTTCTCCCACTGTACATTTTGGCTTTATCCCTGGAAACCAGCGGGTGTAGCCGAGCGGTTCTAGGCGCTTCAGTCTGGAACCACGCGACCGCCACGGTCGCAGGTTCGAATCCTGCCTTGGGCGTGGATGTGTGTAATGTCCTTAGGTTAGTTAGGTTTAAGTAGTTCTAAGTTCTAGGGGACTGAGGACCTCAAATGGTTCAAATGGTTCAAATGGCTCTGAGCACTATGGGACTTAACATCTATGGTCATCAGTCCCCTAGAACTTAGAACTACTTAAACCTAACTAACCTAAAGACAGCACCCAACACCCAGCCATCACGAGGCAGAGAAAATCCCTGACCCCGCCGGGAATCGAACCCGGGAACCCGGGCGTGGGAAGCGAGAACGCTACCGCACGACCACGAGATGCGGGCTGAGGACCTCAGATGTTAAGTCCCATAGTGCTCAGAGCCATTTGAACCATTTTTTGACTTTATCTCTGGCAGCGTTCCTTCCGAGATAAACATTGTGAAGTGTAGACTTAGCTGAATATCTTGCGTGGGTACTGTTTTGAAGTCTTCTGCGGACTGTACTCAATCGTTTGTCTCGTGGATACAACGATATACACAGGAATTGGATTGAGTGCGGTCCAGTTTAGACTATTCTTACAGAAACACTGCAGGCTACTGTTTCACAAGCTACGAGGGCAGTTCAATAAGTAATGTAACACATTTTTTTCTGAAACAGGGGTTGTTTTATTCAGCATTGAAATACACCAGGTTATTCCCCAATCTTTTAGCTACACAACACTATTTTTCAACGTAATCTCCATTCAATGCTACGGCCTTACGCCACCTTGAAATGAGGGCCTGTATGCCTGCACGGTACCATTCCACTGGTCGATGTCGGAGCCAACGTCGTACTGCATCAATAACTTCTTCATCATCCGCGTAGTGCCTCCCACGGATTGCGTCCTTCATTGGGCCAAACATATGGAAATCCGACGGTGCGAGATCGGGGCTGTAGGGTGCATGAGGAAGAACAGTCCACTGAAGTTTTGTGAGCTCCTCTCGGGTGCGAAGACTTGTGTGAGGTCTTGCGTTGTCATGAAGAAGCAGAAGTTCGTTCTGATTTTTGTGCCTACGAACACGCTGAAGTCGTTTCTTCAATTTCTGAAGAGTAGCACAATACACTTCAGAGTTGATCGTTTGACCATGGGGAAGGACATCGAACAGAATAACCCCTTCAGCGTCCCAGAAGACTGTAACCATGACTTTACCGGCTGAGGGTATGGCTTTAAACTTTTTCTTGGTAGGGGAGTGGGTGTGGCGCCACTCCATTGATGGCCGTTTTGTTTCAGGTTCGAAGTGATGAACCCATGTTTCATCGCCTGCAACAATCTTTGACAAGAAATTGTCACCCTCAGCCACATGACGAGCAAGCAATTCCGCACAGATGGTTCTCCTTTGTTCTTTATGGTGTTCGGTTAGACAACGAGGTACCCAGCGGGAACAAACCGTTGAATATCCCAACTGGTGAACAATTGTGACAGCACTACCAACAGAGATGTCAAGTTGAGCACTGAGTTGTTTGTTGGTGATCCGTCGATCATCTCGAACGAGTGTGTTCGCACGCTCCGCCATTGCAGGAGTCACAGCTGTGCACGGCCGGCCCGCACGCGGGAGATCAGACAGTCTTGCTTGACCTTGCGGCGATTATGACACACGCCTTGCCCAACGACTCACCGTGCTTTTGTCCACTGCCAGATCACCGTAGACATTCTGCAAGCGCCTATGAATATCTGAGATGCCCTGGTTTTCCGCCAAAAGAAACTCGATCACTGCCCGTTGTTTGCAACGCACATCCGTTACAGACGCCATTTTAACAGCTCCGTACAGCGCTGCCACCTGTCGGAAGTCAATGGAACTATACGAGACGAAGCGGGAATGTTTGCAAATATTCCACAAGAAATTTCCGGTTTTTTCAACCAAAATTGGCCGAGAAAAAAAATGTGTTGTATTACTTATTGAACTGCCCTCGTACATGTTGGAAGAAGTAATTATGCTGCTTGATATTTCTGGGAAATTTCTAAAAGATTTCGAAAAGATTTCTAGAAGTAAATCTCAGCGTCTCTCTTTTGGCGTCTGACACTCTCTAATGCAGATCTGTATGATGACCCCTCCATCACTCCTTCATGTCAGAGGTTTGTATGTCGTGCTTCTACACTTAGGGGACAAATGTCATGGGAGACCTCCTAATACCGTGCCGGAACTCCTTTTGCCCAGCTTAATGTAGCAACTCGACGTGGCTCGGACCTAACAACTCGCTAGAAGTCCCCCTCCAGAAATACTGAGCCATGCCGCTTCTATAGCCGTCCATAATTGCGAAGGTGTTGCCGGTTCAGGACTTTGTGCGCGAACTGATCTCTCGATTTTCTCCCATAGATGTCGGATGGGATTCACATCAGACGACCAGGGTGGCCAAACAATTCGCTCGAACCGTCCAGAATGTTCTGCAAATCAACTGTGAACAGTTGTGGCTCAGTGACACGGTGCGTTGTCATCCATAAGTATTGCATCACTGTTTGGAAACATGATGTCCATGCATGACTGCAAATAGTCTCCAAGGAGTCGAAAATGTCCATTATACGTAAACACAGCTCTCACCATTATGAATCACCACCAAGTTCCACAGTGCTTTGTTGACAATTTGGGTCCATAGAACACTGTAACCCTACCATTAGCTCCTGCCATCTAATATCGGGACTCGCCTGACCAGAACACAGTTATCCAGACCTTTACGGTCCAGCTGATAAGATCACAAGCCCAGGGAGGCGCTGAAGGCGATTTCGTTCTGTTAGCAAAGGTACTTGCGTCGGTCGTCTGCTGCTATAGCTTATTAACACCAAAGTCACTCTGTCCTAACGGATAAGTTTGTAGTACGTCCCACACTGATTTCTGCGGTTATATCATGCATTGTTGCTTGTCTGTTAGCACTGGAAACCCTGCAGCTCTCGTTCGCTAATTGAAGGCGTCGGCCACTGCGTGTCCGTAGTGAGAGCCAACGCCTGAAACGTGGTATTCTCGGCACACTCTTGACACTACGGACCTCGAAATACTGAATTGTCTAACGATTTCCGAAATTTGATGGCCCATGCTACAAGCTGCAGCTATCATTTCACGTTCAAGATCTATTAAGATCTATCGGTCTTAATTACGTCGAAAACTTTTTCACGTGAATCACCTATCAGTGACATCTCTGGCAATGCACCACCCTTCTATACCTCGTGCACGCGATATTACCGCCATCTGTATATGTGGATAACGCTGCCCCATGACGTGTGTTTCTAGCAGTTTAATAGCGATTTCTTCATATCCTTTTTAGTGTCGGGTAGACATCTTACTTGCATTTGGATCGGACTTCCTTAACTCTAGTGCAAAAAGGTGTATACTGATACTGCTGCACCCATTTTCAATAAGCTACCTCTCGAATTCAAAAATCTTAGCAGTAATACACGCGCTTTCAAATCGAATCTGAAGAGTTACATTATGGGTCACTCCTTCTATTCTGTCGACGAGTTCCTTGAAAAATTAAGCTGATTCGTATTGTATTGTTGATTGTGTTTACTTAAACTTATGGAGTGACTCTTTTGGGTTTATAAACATTTATTTTTATCTGTTATTACTTTTATATTGTAATTTCATGTACTGACACGTTCTTTGACCTCGGAGATTTGAACCTACGGAACTTCACTTGTAAATAAAATAAAATAAAATGTTTCGGGTCTCTTGTATCCAGCAGATAATTTATATATATCGATAATTGAAAATAATACAAGCTCTTTCCTGTCACGAAGCAGCAACGGGAACTATATCAAACGCCTTTTAGAAGTCGTGGAACACGAAATTAACCTATGCGCCCTTATTTACTGTCCTCTTGATCTCATGAACGAGGGGGATGGAAAACCTGACTTCCATAAGACATTTGCGAACAACGATGTTATAGATTCCGGCTAAGATTTTTAGTCACCAAAGGGGTAACAATACGAGTGCACAATATATATAAAAAATATATCTGATACATATAAACATTAGCGATATAACTCTACAGTTACACTCATCCGTCCGCCAGCCCTTCCTGAAACCAACAATGACCTACGTCTTTTTCTAAATGCTTTCAGCGTTCTGTTGTTCCATTGACCTGCTGTTGGAGGGTAAGTTCTGGATATTCTGGATGTCAAGGATGAGGAGAAGACCCGACTCATTAAAATCCTTCAGGCTGTATTGCTGTGGCACAACTAAAATAACCGTGTTGCACTGTCCTCCTTCAGGGACGGACTGACTGGTGTGGGGTGAGTGCTTCAATAGAATGCCTTTCTAACAGTTTGTAGGACGACCGATGTAGATCTTCCAAGATTTTAATTGATGTTAAGGGGCGCCTGTTAATGAGGGACCGCCGACATGTGGGAGACTATTCTTGGATTACTTGTAATACTAGTAACTGGTAATGCACTGTGAAACAGCCACAGCTTTCGGGGACCGTGTTTTCTGCAGTCGGTAGGGGGAAAAACAGCCAGGATGACATAAAATACTTCATTATTTAAGACAAGCGGTCTCAACAGACTTAGCTGTCATCCTCAGGTCTTAAAATCTTTTTGTTGTAACACATGTTCATTTTACGCTGAACCTCACGCATACGATATCAAATGGACATGTTTTACAAACAAAACAGATCATTAAAACAGATCGTCCTTCAGTACTCTGGAAGCGATAAAATTCAAACAAAAAAATACATAAAGAAATAAATAAAAAATAAGAAAAATAAAATCGGAAATGGAGTTCGCTATCAGTCAGAATGTAAGGAGTCCTTAATTTTCTAATGCTATTACTAAATAGACTGTTGTTCAGAACATAAGTAATATACCTCGCTGAAACATGGACCATATGCAGAAAGAACAAAAGTATACTCCTGTTCCTTATTTATATAAATGATATGCCCTCTATTATTACGGGCAACTCTAAAATATTTCTGTCTGCTGATGACAGTAGCATGGTAGTAAAGGATGTTGTGTGCAACATTGGCTCGGTTTCAAATAGTGCAGGACATGACCTAAGTTCACGGCTTGTAGAAAACAAACTAAAGATAAATCACAGTAAGACTCAGTTTTTAAAGTTTCTAACACACAATTTAACAAAACCTGACGTTTTAATTTCACAGAATGGGCATATGATTAGTGAAACTGAACAGTTCAAATTTCTAGGTGTTCAGATAGATAGTAAACTGCCGTGGAAAGCCCACGTTCAGCGTCTTCTTCAAAGACTTAATACTGCCATTTTTACTATTCAAACGGTATCGGATGTGAGTGATCGTTCGACACGAAAATTAGTCTACTTTGCTTATTTTCATTCGCTTATGTCGTTTGGTATTATATTTTGGTGTAACTCTTCCCATTCTAAAATGATATTTTTGGCTCAGAAAGGGGCGGCTCGGACAATAAGTGGTGGAAGTCCACGAACCTTTTGTCGACCCCTGTTCGCGAGACTGGGTATTTTGACACTGGCCTCTCAATATATATATATTCCTTACTGTCATTTCTTGTTAACAATATTAGCTTACTCCCAAGAATAAGCAGCTTTCACTCGGTTAATACTCGGCAGAAGTCAAACCTGCATTTGGATCGGACTTCCTTAACTCTCGTGCAAAAATGTGTGCAGTATACCGCTGCACCCATTTTCAATAAGCTACCATTCGAATTCAAAAATCTTAGCTGTAATCTACGCGCTTTCAAATCCAAACTGAAAAGTTTCCTCATGGGTCGCCCCTTCTATTCTGTCGAGGAGTTCCTTGAAACATTAAGCCGATTCTTATTGTATTGTTGATTGCGTTTATATAAACTTACGTACTGACTTTTTTCAGGTTCACAAACGTTTATTTTTATTTGTAATTTCACGTACTGACACGTTCCTTGACCTTGGAGATTTGCTCCTCAATTTGGTCCTACGCAACTTGACGTGTAAATAATAAAAATAGTAAAAGGTAAGTGAAAGATACGCGCAATGAAACTAACAGAAATTCAAAGACAATAATTATACTGAAGTTACAGCTATTCATGATGATAATGGTTCCATGGACATTAAAAATGGCAGGTGGTATTAATAGGGTTTGCGATCACCATCGAAAAAGGCGGGAGCTGGTCCTTAATAGGGTTTCTGGTCAGTACAGACGGCAATGCGTGCTCTGCAAAGCGCTTCCGTGCTCGTCACAAGATCTGTAAAGAGAGTCCTTTTCAGTACTCCACCAGCGTGGTTGACAGCTGCTGCACGGTCATTGGTGCATGTGAACGAGCTGAAGTACGACTCCCAACGTAACCCAGATGTGCTGGATGCGATCTGAGTCAAGGCAACGGGCAAGTCAGTCCATTGGACGAACATCCTCCCAAGAGCTGTTCCACCAGCGCAGTTCGACGCGGTCGCGCTTTGTACTCCAATAAAATGAAGCCAGGGTTGAATGGTCCGCCCCGATAGCTGAGTGGTCACCGTGGCAGACTGCCATCCTAAGGGGCCGGATTCGATTCCCGGCTGCGTCGGGGATTAACTCCGCTCAGGGGTAGGGTATTGTGCTGTCTTCATCATCACGTCATCCCAATCCGGCACGCAGGTCGCCCAATGTGGCGTCAAATGTAATACGTGGTGCATTCAAGTTCTAAGGCCTCCGATTTTTTTTCTCCGGACTGGAAAGAGATAGAAACATGCGCATTGTTTTGAAATGAGGCCGCGTTCATTGTCAGTACGTCCCAGAGATGGCAGCACCGTACGGCAGATGGAATTTTACCGCCAGCGGCGAGAATGAGAACTGTTTTAAATACTTAAAATGGCGACGTTTTCCTTACTTGAACAGCGTGCAATCATTCGTTTTCTGAATTTGCGTGGTGTGAAACCAATTGAAATTCATCGACAGTTGAAGGAGACATGTGGTGATGGAGTTATGGATGTGTCGAAAGAGCGTTCGTGGGTGCGTCAGTTTAATGAAGGCAGAACATCGTGTGACAACAAACCGAAACAACCTTGGGCTCGCAAAAGCCGGTCTGACGACATGATCGAGAAAGTGGAGAAAATTGTTTTGGGGGATCGCCGAATGACTGTTGAACAGATCGCCTCCAGAGTTGGAATTTCTGTGGGTTCTGTGCACACAATCCTGCATGACGACGTGAAAATGCGAAAAGTGTCATCCAGGTGGGTGCCACGAATGCTGACGGACGACCAAACGGCTGCCCGTGTGGCATGTTGCCAAGCAATGTTGACGCGCAACGACAGCACGAATGGGACTTTCTTTTCGTCGGTTGTGACAATGGATGAGACGTGGACGCCATTTTTCAATCCAGAAACAAAGCGCCAGTCAGCTCAATGGAAGCGCACAGATTCACCGCCGCCAACAAAATTTCGGGTAACCGCCAGTGCTGAAAAAATGATGGTGTCCATGTTCTGGGACAGCGAGGGCGTAACCCTTACCCATTGCGTTCCAAAGGGCACTACGGTATCAGGTGCATCCTACGAAAATGTTTCGAAGAACAAATTCCTTCCTGCACTGCAACAAAAACGTCCGGGAAGGCCTGCGCGTGTGCTGTTTCACCAAGACAACGCACCCGCACATCGAGCTAACGTTACGCAACAGTTTCTTCGTGATAACAACTTCGAAGTGATTCCTCATGCTCCCTACTCACCTGACCTGGCTCCTAGTGACTTTTGGCTTTTTCAAACAATGAAAGACACTCTCCGTGGCCGCACATTCACCAGCCGTGCTGCTATTGCCTCAGCGATTTTCCAGTGGTCAAAACAGACTCCTAAAGAAGCCTTAGCCGCTGCCATGGAATCATGGCGTCAGCGTTGTGAAAAATGTGTACGTCTGCAGGGCGATTACGTCGAGAAGTAACGCCAGTTTCATCGATTTCGGGTGAGTAGTTAATTAGAAAAAAAATCGGAGGCCTTAGAAGTTGAATGCACCTCGTAAGACCTGCACCAAGGCGGCCGGCCAATGACGCCAAACGCTCATTTCCATTTCAGGGTTGAATGCACCCCTGAAAAGATGCACGTGGGGCAGGAATAACATTGCCGATGAGTGTACCGTTTTCAATGATTTGGGGGTCAGCACGTGCACAGATCATTGAGCCTCCCCACACCATAACACGTGGACCACCAAAACGATCGTGTTCCAACAATGTTCCTGTGTGCATACCTTTTTTCCCACCTCTCGCTATACAAAGGTAGGGGACATCTACCTACTGATCTCGCTTTGCACCTACGTTCCACAGTATGCCGTGTTTCCAGTTTAATTTTTCGCACGCTTTCGGACGTAGCTACTTGCGGGGAAACCCCGACTCGTGTGTGGGGTGTCCCCGGGCAGTGATAGCGCTCTCTGCAGACAGTCGGCGGGCCCTGGAAGCCGCCACTGTGCTCCCCTCTCGACACCCCGCTCAGATGCACCGCACCGCTCCTTGTTGCTGCACAGAGCCGCGGCGGGCGAGATATCGCAAAAAAAGGCCAAATAAAAGCGGGCGGCGCCCGCCTGCGGCGAAGCCCCGTGCTGACATAAACGCCAACGATCAATAAAACTAGATTGCGCCCTAGATTGCAGCGCAGTTTCGTTACGATTTTTACGGTTATTGGTAAAGCCCGGGATTCGTTGGTCTTTTTTTTTTTTCTTCCCCCTTTCCTTCCACTTATTTGAGATTAGGCACTGGGGCGTGGAACTTGGCACGCTCCGTCCTGATGTGACAGCTTTTGTTCTTAACAAGATAACGATTTGCACAAAACGCGGACAGCTGACATAAAAGAGAGCATCAGTTCATTTGCAAGCTCCAGTTTCGTTCGGAAAATTCGCCGCTGATCAAAGCGTTGGTAATATCTATAGAACTAATTCGATTTCATGGTACTGAAAAAAGCCATCCTCGCATGTGCTGTTAATCCTAACGTCAGGGAACATTGCGGAGTCTTTCGAATCTGAAGAGAAATATTGAGAATTTCACATTTTCTGAGCTTGCATTCAATTGTGTACCAATGGAATGGAAGAATATCACCTATGCCATAAGCAGATCGTTTCTCGTGCTGTGCAAGGAGAACGTCTTCTTTGAATACGGGAAGAATGATATGTGTTAAAAGGTGGATAACAGTGGCTGTACAACGTCAAAATTACAAATTAACAAATTAAACGTAGTCGTGTGGAGTCTTTGTCGTCTCTTTGTCAGAGTTAGGCTTCACGCCTGTCTATTTTGAGAACTCGAATATACACCGCACTTGTTTTTGATATTTTTTCACTATGACAGATGTTCCATGAAGCAATCCATTACTAACCACAAAGAAAACAGATGAAAAATGGCTCTGAGTACTATGGGACTTAACATCTGTGGTCGTCAGTCCCCTAGAACTTAGGACTACTTAAACCTAACTAACCTAAGGACATCACACACATCCATGCCCCAGGCAGGATTCGAACCTGCGACCGTAGTGGTCACGCGGCTCCAGACTGAAGCGCCTAGAACCGCACGGCCACACCGGCCGGCGAAAACAGATGAAAATCATGCAATGACCAGTGCTGCAACTGACTGTAACAGAAATGGCGTCATTTCAAAAATTGCGTTCTTTGCGGATATCCTTTAGTTGTAACGTTTCATCATACCAAGCTTTTGAAGTAAATATTTTTATGAACATCTGTGACATGTAAAGTTATTTGGTAGCTCTTGAAAGAGGAGTGCAATAATATAACGGCTGTTGGTATTTGCGCCGGCTGGAGTCGCCGAGCGGTTCTAGGCGCTACAGTCTGGAACCGCGCGACCGCTACGGTCGCAGGTTCGAATCCTGCCTCGGGCATGGATGTGTGTGATGTCCTTAGGTTAGTTAAATTTAAGTAGTTCTACGTTATAGGGGACTGAAGACCTCAGATGTTTTTCTTTGGGGGGGGGGGGGGGTTGATATTTGAGGAGTGACGTTCGTACAAACACCTAGGAAAGTTGAAATCTGTGGGTATAAACTCGATTATATGATTCAAAATGATCAAATGTGTGTGAAATCTTACGGGACTTAACTGCTAAGGTCATCAGTCCCTAAGCTTACACACTACTTAACCTAAATTATGCTAAGGACAAACACACACACCCATACCCCAGGGAGGACTCAAACCTCCGCCGGGATACATGATTTTTTTTAACGTATGATGCCGCAAAACAAAACCAATGTTTTGTCTATTATTGCATGCAGCCTTTGTCAGGTTCTGTCATACAGAAATGGATCAATATCTTTTGCGGTCTGAATCAACGAAATATTTTTCTTGACCTCATCACCCTAGACACGAGCGTTAGAAAATTCTTCATAATGTAGTGTACGAACGACCGTAGCTCTCTTCTCGTCATTTGCATAACCCAGACACGTGGTAGGTCCTGTAACACCCTCGTCAAGAAACAATAGTAGGAAAGCGTAAAATCTGATTAAACCACAAGTGTCGGTGACCCACTAATATAGTGACATGCCGTGAGGTGAAATTCACTTACAATATTGCCAAAATTTTGTCCGTTTTACTGCATGACGCAGTTAACAACCCGGACGAATTTTATGGAAACTGAGTCCGACCGCGGAGTTCTACCTGCGTGAATCTGTTATGTTTACGAGGCAATAAAAGGTGAAACTGCACTGTGATGGAAGGTTTTGTTTTCACTTTCAATAAACAGCATTTTTTTCTGGAATCAGTTACTTGAAACATGGTAAAAGTAGCACGATTATAATCCTTTCTATAACACTTACATTATTTCTACTCACGGTTGTCTACCTTTCGCTTCCTTTATTGTGCTTATTATTTGATATTGTCAGTATCTGTATCCCTACTACATTATGCTGTAACCATATCGATCGCTGTTAGACACTTTTCATGAAAAGTAAAGGGGATCATATTTGCCACAGTATCTTGTTCATTAAAAAAATTGCCTCTTTCCCAAAGTTACATTTCACTGTCACGGGTTGAAGAAGCTCAATACTTTGAATAGTCCATGTAATATTTGATATGCATTTGTGGCTGTGGGACTTCTTCCACACAACCAACGCCCAAATAAACTTTATTTTCGTTTCCAACGAAAATTGGTCATAGCTTTCGTAATCGTTTGTGCTGCAAATCCAATGGCATTCAATTGGATTTATTGCTGCTATCCAAAGAGAGTATATTTTTGAGTATTTACTGGTCAGTACAGCTGGCTTAGTGCCTTCTCTGGATATGCTCGTTGATGAAAACTCCATCGTCCTAAAGTTACATAACACTTCAAGTCTCTTCAGTTGTCGCGTCATGATGCAAACCTTCCGTTATATCTTCACACCATCCTATCACCAGACTTCGACAACTGTTAGCATCTGTAGCCAGTTTCAGAACAGTGTCATCTTTTTCCGTATTACAGTGAAGTCGTAAACTATGGAGATATGTTATAAGACTGCTTTTTAAGTAATTCATACGTTGTGTTGTGTTGTTGTGGTCTTCAGTCCAGAGACTGGTTTGATGCAGCTCTCCATGCTACTCTATCCTGTGCAAGCTTCTTCATCTCGCAGTACCTACTGCAACCTACATCCTTCGGAATCTGCTTAGTGTATTCATCTCTTGGTCTCCATCTACGATTTTTACCCTCCATGCTGCCCTCCAATACTAAATTGGTGATCCCTTGATGCCTCAGAATATGTCCTACCAACCGAACCCTTCTTCTAGTCAAGTTGTGCTACAAATATCTCTTCTCTCCAATTCTATTCAATACCTCCGCATTTGTTACGTGATCTACCCATCTAATCTTCAGCATTCTTCTGTATCACCACATTTCGAAAGCTTCTATTCTCTTCTTGTCTAAAGTATTTATCGTCCATGTTTCACTTCTACGGCTGCGGTCGCAGGTTCGAATCCTGCCTCGGGCATGGATGTGTGTGATGTCCTTAGGTTAGTTAGGTTTAAGTAGTTCTAAGTTCTAGGGGACTGATGACCACAGCTGTTAAGTCCCATAGTGCTCAGAGCCATTTGAACCATTTTTTTTTCACTTCTATACATGGCTACACTCCATACAAATACCTTCAGAAACGACCGGAAAATCATCACTACGACAAGCTACGTTCTTCTCTTTCTCCTCCTGCTTCTGTTCATGAATTAGGCTTGTGAGCCGGCTCTATGTTCACTAATTCCTTCTCTCTCTTCTCCCTTGCTATACGATTTTTAATCGAAAGCTGATTTGGAAAGTCTGTTGTAGTCCATCCTTTTTATGTCTTCTAGCGCGTTTTTGGTAACAAAAACAATTGAATGATGACACCTGTTATGAGACCATATCACATAAAACAATTTTACTTCGGTCTGGCTATCTTCCACAGAACGACCTTCGATTCAGCTTTAAAAACTTTTACAAGATATTACTTACATAACTTATTTAATTGATAGTGCACACTTAAACCAACTTCTGCTTCTTGTAGTATTAAGGCATCCCTTGCATATAGCAAGAGATTTAAAGCGTTTTCTTTTGATAGTTTACAACCTACACAAGTTATGGATGATGTGTTGTCATTAATGTTGGAATGAGTAGTTGATAGTGGGGAACCACGGCACTTACAACCGCACTGACAGGGGGTGTGGCAAGCAGCATTCAAGGGGTTGGCGTGGTCTCCACTTCTTCGAACATGACGCCGGAAACGCATTAACAGTGGACGGCGAACGCTACCGCAATGTGTTAACAGAGTTTTTGTGCACTGAGATGGATAATGTGAATACTGCAGACGTTTGGTTTGAACAAGATGGTGCAACCTGTGACATACGTACTGGAACAATGCACATGTTACTAGAGAGATTCCCTGGCCGGATAATTTCTTGCAAAGGTGACATGCACTGGCCATCGTGGTCTAGTGAGTTAATACTATGTGATTTGCTTCTGTTGGAGTATTGGAAATCTCGTGTGTTCGCCGACAAACAACGTTCACTTTCAGAGCTCTAGTTCGAGATTCCGCGTGTAATTTCCAAACTAGAGATGTATGTATGCCGAAAAGTCATATAAAATTTCATTGAAAGAACGAGAATATGTCTTCTGAGTAACGAAGCGCATTTGAGCAATATCATATTTCATACATAATCACAGGAAGCATACATTGCATTAATATGTAATTTAATTTAATCAATAAATGTGTGTGTTATTCTGCACTCAAAAGTTGCTTTCTTTATGGGAATCCTTTAATAATCATTAAGCAACATAATGGGGCTCTTCGCAGTGTGTCTGTAGCCTAAATCCCTGACGAAGTGTTAGCAGTATGTTGGGTTGCTCAGGGAGTGGTTTAGTTGCAGCTACCCAAAGATCTGCATGCTCATTGAAATTAAACGCTCCAGTATCCAATTATGTTAAGGTCTTATTCACACAATCGTTTTCAAGTAATTTACGAATCATTATCTAAGAAAATAAAGGATTTTTCCGAGAATAGCATGGTTACATAACAAGTTCGAAGGATGTTGCTTTATAAAAGCACTAGCTGAAAAATCCGGTGTTGCACAGATATTTATTTAATTCAATCTTCTATCCATCTCCTCCTCTCTCTCTGTCAACCTCCTCTTTCCCACGCGCTTTAATCATCTCCGCCACCTTCTCTTTCTACCCATCACCCCTTCTTTGTCCACTTTTCCTTCCTCCTGTCTCTATCCATCACTCCTGTGGTCCATCACCTCATCTACATCTACATCTATACTCTGCAAATCACATTTAAGTGCCTGGCAGAGGGTTCATCGAACCACCTTCACAATTCTCTATTATTCCAATCTCGTATAGCGCGCGGAAAGAATGAACACCTATATCTTTCCGTACGAGCTCTGATTTCCCTTATTTTATCGTGGCGATCGTTCCGCCCTATGTAGGTCGGTGTCAACAAAATATTTTCACATTGGGAGGATAAAGTTAGTGATTGGAATTTCGTGAGAAGATTCCGTCGCAACGAGAAACGCCTTTCTTTTAATGATTTCCAGTCCCAAATCCCGTATCATTTCTGTTACACTCTCTCCCATATTTCGCGATAATACAAAACGTGCTGCATTTCTTTCAACTTTTTCCTCCATCCCAACCACGCTCTGCCCTTTTTTCCCACCTCTTTTCCCTGCTCACCTCCTCCACCCGCACTTTCTGTCCATCTCCTGCTGCCCCTCTGCCTGTCCATCATCTCTCCACCCATCTCCTCCTTCGCCCTCTGTCCATGTCTTCCTCCCACCTCGAAATCCATCTCCTCCGCCACTTGTCTTTGTCCATCACCTCCCTCCGTGTCTCCGTCCTTAATGTGTTCATCTCCTCCTCTCCCCTCTCTCTGTTCATCTGCTTCTCCCCCTCCTTTCTGTTCATTTCCTCCTCTCCGTCTCTCTGCCTGTCTCTTCCTCCTCCTGTCTCTGTCCATCTCCTCCTCTTTCCTTTCTCTGTCGATTTCCTCCACTCTCCTCTATCTGTTAATTTCCACTCTCCACTCCCCCCCCCCCCCTTTTTGGTAGGTGGGTGGATCTTACTCCACACAGTGATTCTTTCCAAACAGTAAATGATATGTGTATCAAATTTGGTTAAAATCGGTCCAGTGGTTTAGGAGGAGATATACGTAATATATACATTTGTATGATTTGTGCCATGTAATGAGGAATTGCAGAAATGACATTAGCGATAAAGTGGATATCAGGACTGAGGACACTGTAGTAGAAGAAATAAACGAATTATTGTATTTTGGAACAAAAATAATAGATGACGGACGAAGCAAGGAGGATATAATATGCTGTGTAGCACCGACAAAGAGAACTTCCGGACCAAAAGAAGTGTAATAGTACAAAACATCGACTTTGATTTCAGGAAGAAGTCTCTGGGGATATAGATTTCGAGCATTATATAGATTATGAACTATGAGCACTTGTTCAGCTTCGCTATTGAGAGATGTATCGCTTCTATTGAAAGCTTTTTTTACCTCCCATACGTTGAGAGTTGGTAGCGTGATCCAAAACAACAAAAAACATCCAGTAAATATGGACTCTAAAACGCGTACCTTAACCGCTACGAGCACTTGTTCATTAGACAATATACCGGTGATCAAAAAGTCAGTATAAATTTGAAAACTGAATAAATCACGGAATAATGTTGATAGAGAGGTACAAATTGACACACATGCTTGAAATGACCTGGAGTTTTATTAGAACAAAAATAAAAAAATTACAAACGTTTAAAAAAGAACCGACAGATGCCGCTTCATCTGATCAGAATAGCAATAAGTAGCATAACAAAGTAAGATAAAGCAAAGATGATGTTCTTCACAGAAAATGCTCAATATGTCTACCATCATTCCTCACCAATAGCTGTAGTCGAGGAATAATGTTGTGAACAGCACTGTAAAGCATGTCCGGAGTTATGGTGAGGCACTGGCGTTGGATGTTGTCTTTCAGCATCCTTAGAGATGTCAGTCGATCACGATACACTTGCGACTTCAAGTAACCCCAAAGCCAATAATCGCACGGACTGAGGTCTGGGGACTTGGGATGCCAAGCATGACGAAAGTGGCGGCTGAGCACAAGACGCGCGCAAGAGATCTTTCACGCGTCTAGCAATATGGGGTGGAGCGCCATCCTGCATAAACATCGTACGTTCCAGCAGGTGTTTATCAGCCAGGCAGGGGATGATGCGATTCTGTAACATATCGGCGTACCTCTCACCCGTCACGGTAGCAGTTTTGCTGTCCAGCGCCATCTGTCGGACATTTTTTGAACTTTTGTATATTTTTGGTTCTAATAAAACCCCGTGTCAATTTTTACCTCTCTATCTACATTATTCCGTGGTTTACTAAGTTTTCAAATTTACACTGACTTTTTGATCACCCTGTACGTTTCACAGTAGCGAAGATGAACAAGTGGCCATAGCCGTCGAGGTACCATGTTTACTTGACTTTTTGTCTTCTTTTGGTGCATATTACCACTTCTGAAGGCCGTCTGCGTAGATCTGGTTCACCCTGCGAGTTTGTAGATGTGGGAGGCGTTGGACCCCAGCATTAAGGAGACTGTTCCGAAATAGAATCACCCACTCCTGTGTTGTGCCCCCGCTGTCTCTAGCGCCCGTCTTCTCTTTAACTCGCAGTTAGACTGATAGGGGCCCTGTATCCGGTGACGAGGCACGCTGCAGGCAGACTGGATGCTACTGGGGGGAGGTACGCACTTTCGGAAGCGGCGGTGGCGCCGGTAGTCGCGCCTGCCTCATTAAAGGAGTTAAATTGCCCCTCTCCCCGCCCGGCAGTAATGGGTTAATTATCATAGGGCGCCGTTTCCAATTAGCGACCCGCTGCTCGGCCAGAGACAAAGGCGGCCGGCCGCGCAGCCGTCATCCTGGATCGATTGTCTGCAGAGGCACGCCGTCGCGGCCGGCTCGATTGCCTTCGGATTATTTACGGCTGGCCGGCAACTGCGGCCCGGGACTGGCGGTGTGGTCGGCGGCCCCCAGTCATGCGCGCCGCTCGTAACGTGGATTACCGCCACGCCCCGGACGGCTTAACTGCAGCGCTAAGGGTCATTAAAGGGCCGCGCTCGATCGTCCTCGCGGACTGGGAGCCACTTAGCGTGTCCATTCGTCTTCGTCTTACTTTGTACACCCCCACGGGATAGGTACACTGAATGGTCGTAACAGCGAAGACTGAACTTAATTTTTGAAATAAATCTAAAACACAAGACTTGGATAATAAAGCTGGTGCTCCGGATGTACTTTCCGTCTTATTTCAATGTTATGTAGTACTTCTGCCCGTGGGTAGACAGAACTGACAAAGCAATTTATCGCAAGCCCGTAAATACACTACTGGCCACTAAAATTGCTACACCACGAAGATGACGTGCTACAGATGCGAAATTTAACCAAAAATGTTCAAATGTTCAGATGTGTGTGAAATCTTATGGGACTTAACTGCTGAGGCCATCAGTCCCTAAGCTTACACTACTTAACCTAAATTATCCTAAGGACATACACACACACCCATGCCCGAGGGAAGACTCGAACCTCCGCCGGGACCAGCCGCAGGGTCCATGACTGCAGCGGCTCAGACCGGTCGGGTAGTCCGGCGCAGCGAAATTTAACCGACAGGAAGAAGATGCTGTCATACGCAAATGATTAGCTTTTCAGAGCATTCACACAAGGTTGGCGCCGGTGGCGACACCTACAACGTAAAGACATGAGGAAAGTTTCCAACAGATTTCTCATACACAAACAGCAGTTGACCGGCGTTGCCTGGTGAAACGTTGTTGTGATGCCTCGTATAAGAAGGAGAAATGCGTACCATCACGTTTCCGACTTTGATAAAGGTCGGATTGTAGCCTATCGCGATTGCGGTTTATCGTATCATGATATTGCTGGTCGCGTTGGTCGAGATCCAGTTACTGTTAGCAGAATACTGAATCGGTGGGTTCAGGATTGTAATACGGAACACCGTGCTGGATCCCAACGGCCACGTATCACTATCAGTCGATATGACAGGCATCTTATCCGCATGGCTGTAACGGATCGTGCAGGCACGTCTCGATCCCTGAGTCAACAGATGGGGACGTTTGCAAGACAACAACCATCTGCACGAACAGTTCGACGACGTTTGCAGCAGCATGGACTGTCAGCTCGGAGACCATGGCTGCTGTTACCCTTGACGCTGCATCACAGACAGAAGCGCCTCCGATGGTGTACTCAACGACGAACTTGGGTGCACGAATGGCAAAACGTCATTTTTTCGGACGAATCCAGGTTCTGTTTACAGCATCGTGATGGTCGCATCCGTGTTTGGCGACATCGCGGTGAACGCACATTGGAAGCGTGTATTCGTCAGCGCCATACAGGCGTATCACCCGGCGTGATGGTATGGGGTGCGACTGGTTACACGTCTCGGTCACGTATTGTTCGCACTGACGGCACTTTGAACAGTGGACGTTACATTTCAGATGTACCCTTCATTCGATCCCTGCGAAACCCTACATTTCAGCAGGATAACGCACGACCGCATGTTGCAGGTCGTGTACGGGCCTTTGTGGATACAGAAAATGTTCGACTGCTGCCCTGGCCAGTACATTGTCCAGATCTCTCACCAATTGAAAACGTCTGGTCAATGGTGGCCGAGCAACTGGCTCGTCACGATACGCCAGTCACTACTCTTGGTGAACTGTGGTATTGTGTTGAAGCTGCATGGGCAGCTGTACCTGTACACGCCATCCAAGCTTTGTTTGACTCAATGCCGAGGCGTATCAGGGCCGTTATTAAGGACACAGGTGTTTATTCTGGGTATTGATTTCTCAGGATCTATGCACCCCAATTTGCGTGAAAATGTAATGACATGTCAGTTCTAGTGTAATATATTTGTCCAATGATTACCCGTTTATCATCTGCATTTTTTCTTGCTGTAGCAATTTTAATGGCCAGTAGTGTATTACGGTAGGGCAATTTATTAATAGCCAAGTAAGGCATTTAAATATCTCGGAAGTACGATTAATAAAGACTCGATTTGTCATCACGAGGTGAAAACTCGCTTTGTCTTAGCGAAGAAAGCATTCACTGGATGGAGATGGCAAACTACACAGAGGTGAGAAAACAGGGGCATGGGGTAGCGATATTCATATATGGAGACGGCGATAGTGTCGCGGCTGCGCAAGGTATAAAAGGGCAGTGCAACGGCGCAGCTGTCATTTGAATTCAGGTTTGCGACTTGGTTGTGGACGCACAACGGGAATTCACAGACCTTGAACGCGAAATGGTAGTTGGAGCTAGACGCATGGAACATTCCATTTCGGAAACCGTTATGGAATTCAATATAATCCGATCCACAGTGTTGAGTGTGTGTCCAGAATACCACATTTCAATGAACACCGTGCAGCACCATATACCCGGTACCCGACGACTTTCATTTAACGACTGAGAGCAGCAGCGTTTGCGTAGAAGTGTCAGTGCTGAAAGACAAGCTGTAATGCATGATATAACCAAAGATATCAATGTGGGACGTGCAGCGAACGTATCCGTTGGAACAACGCGGCGAAATTTGGCGTTAATGGGCTGTGGGAGTAGACGACTGACGCAGGTGCCTTTGCTAACAGCACGACATCGCTTGCAGTTCCTCTCCTGGGCTCGTGATCCTATCGGGTCGTCCCTAGACGACTGGAAAACCGTGTTCTTGTGAGATGAATACCGTTTTCGGAAGGTGTGAGGCGATGGTAGGCTTCGAGTATGGCGCAGACCTCAGTAAGCCATGGACTCTGGTTGTTGCCACGGTACTGTGCAAGCTGCTGGTGGCTCCATAATGATGTGTGCTGTGTTTACATGGAATGGACTGGAAATGGCCATGGTTAGCTTCTTGGAGACCATTTTCAGTCATTTATGGATTTCGTATTCCCAAACAACAATGGAATTTTTACGAATGTGAATGCGCCACGTCACTGGACTACAATCGAGCGCGATTGGTTTGGAGAACATTCTGGACAATTCGAGCTAATGATTTGGCCACTCAGATCGCCCGACATGAATTCCATCGAACATTTATAGGACATGATGGAGAGGTCAACTGGTGCACAAAATCTTGCAGTGGCAACAGTTTCGCAATTATTGACAGCTATGGAGGTAGCATTGCTCGATATTTCTGAAGGAGAATTCCAACGACTTGTTGAATCCCTACCACGTCGAGTTGGTGCACTACGCCGGGCAAAAGGAGGTCCGACATGATACGAGGAGGTGTCGCATGACTTTTGTTACCTCACTGCAGATGAAGATCTGAGAAAAGGCTTAGCAAGTAAATTATAGATTACAGCGATCAGCCGTCCTTTTTAAATTTTATTGTGCAGCTCTAGATTTCGGCTAGCCTCTAGCCGAAATCTGGATCTAAAATTTAAAAAGGACGACTGATCGCTGTGATCTATAATTTACAAGTCAATATAACAGTCGCTGAGTGCAACAGCTTTCTGAATGGAGGGTAACCTGATGGGGCTTAGCAAGTGTTTTGTTTGGACTGTGGGACTCTATGGGGCAGAAACGTGGGCACTGAGACAGGAGGATGGAAAAAAGTCTAATAGATATGCGTGTAGAGAGGATGAAGAGGATGAGCTGATGGAGGGAGGGAGTGAAGAAACAGTTACGGAAAGGGTTGATGGGAGTAGAATACTGCTGCCTATTGAAAGGGAAAGCATGGGACATTCGTTGGGACAGGAGTAATTGCTAACAGACGCTTGGAAGTACTGGTTTGTGGGAGGAGATTGAGAGGAAGGAAGAGATACTAGACGATAAAGGAAAGAAGAAATTACATGGAGTTGCAGAGGATGGCAGAAGACAGGAGAGCATGGAGAGCCACCATGTGACGTCTGCCTTTAGGCAGGACACTGGTGATGATGATGATGTATCATTTCCGGTCTGCGCATTCATGTTCTTGAGGTGGCCATTGTGTTCACCAGAGTCAGTATCTGGAGGAAGGAGGTGTTTCCCAGCCTGGAAGTTCAAAAATGGCTCTGAGCACTATGGGACTTAACATCTACGGTCATCAGTCCCCTAGAACTTAGAACTACTTAAACCTAACTAACCTAAGGACATCACACAACACCCAGCCATCACGAGGCAGAGAAAATCCCTGACCCCGCCGGGAATCGAACCCGGGAAACCGGGCGTGGGAAGCGAGAACGCTACCGAGCCTGGAAGTCACCATACTTTATTTCCCTAATGTTCGTAAATGAATTGTGACTGGGTTCTGGCAGGCATGTTTGTGATTTCCCCTGATGGTTGGTATTTTCCGAAATTGAGAAGCAGCGCCTTACGGAAGCTCTATTAGCGGTTGCAGGAAACGGTCAATGAAAATGCCTGAAGTCTGGAGAGGGTGATCCTTCCTGATCAACAAGGCTGTGATTTTCGAATTTTCTGGTGGATGTGGCCTTCCTTACTTCGGGCAGACGTATGTACGATCGATGAGAGACCCACGCTACACGGAAGATACACTCGGCTGTCATAGCCCAATAAATCGGCTGTCGCAGAGCACTGCCTCGACACTGGCCACTCTGTGGTTGATGTCGAAAGTCTGGGCAACAGTGAAAAAATCCGTTTGGCGAAAGATTTAATTAAAAGAGGTAGCGGTTTTATCGTGGACAAAGCACGAAATCAGGCGCTTTCTTTGGTCGACTCTCAAAGACGTTGGTTCAGAACAGCCCTTAGAAATGCATCGATATCCCAGCAGGGATCGAAAGTATAACCATAGAATAGTTCATTCATAGGTTTGTGGCCTACTGGCGCGGCCCTAGAATGTACTAGAATGAGGCGATAGCTGCAGCTTCAGTCTATCGACGCACCCAAAACATGGCCAAATTATGAGGCCGAAATATCATTTGAAGAAATGGAACGTCTATGGCTGCAAGCCGAAAATATAATGGATTGTCAGTCCGCCGCGATAACCTAAATGTGAACAGAACTGTGGAAAGACGTATGTAATGTTTTAATCTCCTTGGAAGCGAATTACTTCACAGCATTCCTCCCAGCAATCCTAACATTGTACATCAGTCGTTGCATTCCGCTTTTCGACGGTTTTCTGTTTAGAAGACGTCAGAACATACAAAAAACTGTGGATATTGCCTTGAATGAAACCGAAAGATAAAATACAGGGTGTCTTAAGCCAACTGCAGTTCACAAATTCTGTATTCGTGCTGGAAATACCCCAGAACTCTTGGCCAACTCTGGAGAGATGGGATAATGGTCTGGCCATTGGACTGCTTTCGGAAGGAGCAGATTTCTATTAATTTAGTTATTTATCATCAGAAGATAATAAATGTTTTGTCATCATAACAAAATGGAAATAAATAGCTCAAATATACAGACACATCAAATACATGAGGAATTTTTTGCTTACGATTACAGGACAGGTGGTCGGTAGTGGCATTTGTCAGAAATAATTTCGGAAAATACCTAAGTAAGGATTCACGAATTGCGACATATTAGCAACAACGTTTCACAGCGATCCAGGAAATATTTGTTGTGCTATGTATCCAGGTAACGGATCACAAAAATTTTAGTAACCAGGTGATTAATTTGGGTTGGCTACGACCATCTTAAGACTTGAACGGATCTAGTACGTTACATAATTCGAGTCATTGCTTATATAGGTGGTACAGTCCCATTAATCAACCATACAAGCTTCGTCACAAAACGTAATTTCTTTTTCTGTGGGACTCAGAAAATATTTACATTTTTTGACGAAACTTGTATGGCTGATTAATGTGACTATACCAGCTATATATGCGATGGCACTAGGTACCTAATGTATGGGGTTCCCTCAGGCCTGAGGATAGTCCTAGACGGTCGAATTTAATTACTTGGTTAGTAAAGTTTTTGTGATCCATGACTGGATTTATAATCAGGATGACCAGACAGAGAAAACCCCATCTTTCTGAATATGAGATATTGTCTTAAGAACTGGACTGCTTCATTCGATTAGTTCCTATTACAGCAGTCCTTTTCTTCATGTATAATTTGTAGAAGATAACTTATAATATTAAAAAAAAAATTGCTTTCCTGGTACATCTTTGCGCAGCCTGAGGTTGTATGCTGTCCATAATGTCCTGGCCGCTGACTGCGGGTTTTCTGTCCACTGTGTCACAGGGGACAGTCCGCAGCTAGTATTGGTGGCGGACCAGTGAGTCTTCGATTCCTCTCGCGCTGCGGTCCGTCTGACAGGATTTCTTTTTCTGCGTCCACTGTGTGGCGAAAAGCGGGAGAGGGGTGTGGGGGAAGGAGGGGCAGAAATTCGACACGCTCCTCTAAACTGGGCAAAAAGGCGAAAGAAGGTCCGTCGGTTCGGCGCGGTGCGACGCGCCGCCGCAGTGTAATCCAAGCTAAGCTGCTGCGTTGCCAAGCCTGGCACTGGCAGCGCGGGGAGCCTAGCTTCAGGCGCAGTTCCTCCTCCGCGCCTTCCCTGCGAAGCGTTCAGCGAGGCAGCCTAAATATGCGAGCTCTCCGGTCGCTAATTCCTCCAGGTGTGTTCCGGCACAGCCACGTTTACTTGTTTCTTCTTCTGTGTTCTCTCCATTTCTTTTCTCCTCTTTCTTTTCCCTATTCCTCTTCTTCTTCCGCTCCCCCCCCCTTCCCCCCCTCCGCCACTAGTTGGCCGTTTTCGACCTTCATAGGCCACTCTGGTTCCAGTCCTACATTTTTTTCTCCCATTGCTTCCTCTATGTATTTTTCCAATTTTAGCGCTGACCTACCTCTCTTTCTTCTTCCTAGCGGCTCCCAATTTAAAATCTTCCGTGGCCACCTGTGCTTAATCATTCTCTGTGCGTCTGTACGTGCCTATTCCATTAAACCGCTCTATTCTCCAAAGGTTTTGTTATGGAGTACGTTGTCTTTGTTCGCCTTCATACTTCCTCATTTAGTACTTCCACGTTAACTGCAGGCATCTTCTCATAGAGTCCATTTCCTCTCGTCTTTGTCCCCAGCTTTCCTTGTCTGTGGCGAGAGCTCAGCCCCACATAAAACTATGTTCTCCATCATATTCTTTTCTTAGAGTCCTACTCAAAGTTATTATTCCATATTATCCCACGTAAAGCTTCTAGCTCTCTACCCCACTGCTCTTTTGGTACTAACGTCCTTCTCACATACATCGAAGTTATCTATTTTGTTCCCAGATATTTGTAGCTTCTGCAGGATTTTATTTCTCCCTCCTCCGTGTGAATTTGCACTCAATCCTGTGTGGGGGCTAGGGGCTGCAGTCATGGACTAAGGGGCTGCAGTCATGGACTGTGCGGCTGGTCCCGACGGAGGTTCGAGTCCTCCCTCGGGCATGGGTGTGTGTGTGTTTGTCCTTAGGATAATTTAGGTTAAGTAGTGCGTAAGCTTAGGGACTGACGACCTTAGCAATTAAGTCCCATAAGATTTCACACACATTTTCACCCAATCCTGTCGCATGCAAATACACTGCGTTTTCTTCACATTTATTCCAAAACCCCATTTTCCATATTCGTCGTTAAGCTTTCTTAGCAGGTAATCCACTTCTTCTTCGTCTTCAGAGACTATTACCTGGTCATCCGAAAATAAAAGAGAGTGCAGAGTATCGTCACCAACTTTCAGTCCCATGCCCGAGCATTCTACACCAGCCATTCACCACTTGTTCTAAATAACAGTTAAACAATATAGGGGACATTCCATTGGGTTCTTGAATAACTTCTTAAGCAGGCTGATACATTTTTCTCACAGATTAACCCTTCTCACTGCTCCCCACAATTTTATTCCAGGAACATTGACCGAGCGAGGTGGCGCAGTGGTTAGACACTGGACTCGCATTCGGGAGGACGACGGTTCAATCCCGCGTCCGGCCATCCTGATTTAGGTTTTCCGTGATTTCCCTAAATCGCTCCAGGTGAATGCCGGGATGGTTCCTCTGAAAGGGCACGGCCGACTTCCTTCCCCATCCTTCCCTAATCCGATGAGACCGATGACCACGCTGTCTGGTCTCCTTCCCCAAACCAACCAACCAACCAGGAACATTGCCATACGCTTGCTACAGATCCACAGGGATCATGTATGTGCTATTGTTTTTATAGGCTATCTAAATTTTTTCCAATAACTGTCTGATACAATGAATGTTATCCCCGGCCGTGGTGGCCGAGCGGTTCTAGGCGCTACAGTCTGGAACCGCGCGACCGCTACGGTCGCAGGTTCGAATCCTGCCTCGGGCATGGGTGTGTGTGATGTCCTTACGTTAGTTAGGTTTAAGTAGTTCTAAGTTCTAGGGGACTGATGACCTTAGAAGTTAAGTCCCATAGTGCTCAGAGCCATTTGAACCATTTGAATGTTATCAACACACGATCGCACTTACCTAAAACCATTTTGCTCTTTAGTTAAAGCTGACACCGAGCCGACAGCCTGGAGAAAAGCCTACTTGTCGCTGTGATAACACTTATTCCTTTATAACTGTGCTTACTCTTTAGCCGCCTTTTTCATATATCGACAAATTCCATTCCATAGGTGGACCTTCTCCCACCTCTATGTTGCCAAACAATTTCTGTGACTATCTTATCTCTACACTTCCTCCATACTTCAGGAGTTGAGTTGGTGTATTTCCTGATTCTCGGGCTTCATTTAGTTTTGTTTTAGAAAGTCGTCGTCCTCAGTTATTTCCATATTGTTGGCTTCTTTGTAGTCTAATGTGTTTTCCTGCAATAACGTCGAGTAATGTCCTATCTATTCTTGAGCGAAAATTATTTTTTTATGTTGTTACACTCGTTATTATTTCTCACTTTTTATTAACCTTCCAAGGTCCAGTGGATTTATAATATCGTTTCTTTATTTTTCCGTGTGGTACCGCTAAGATCTGCTGGTTATACGAGTAATTTCGACTGCTTTCACCATGCGAAACTGACGTCATTCACGATGTATACAAGATGTATCGGATGGCTATGATTACAGTGCATCTACTCACAGAGGGCCGGTGTGTGCTCAGTACAGCATCTCGTTGACATCTTAAGTGCTTATATTGGACAAATTGTGTAAGCAGTGGTGAATAAACAAAATCAGTATTCTTTCCTTTCTCACTTGTTTGGCAGTTTCCGCTGACATCCCGCTATTAATCCATTACATATAGAAACGTTTCTACACGTCTTTCTTATATTCACAGCGCAAAATTGGCACCTGGTGGCCAAAATTGGTACTAATTTTTTCCAGTATACATCGGGTCTACAGTAACATATTACAATATCTACATAGTTTCACTGTCATACGATAATTACAGTCCACACTGGACCTCCGTTAGTAGGTGCACTTCAGTTATAATCACCTGGTATCATAATTAATAGTGCAAAGTGATGTGGCTGAAAGCCTTCAATAACCTAAATACAAGCTATTGTCCTAGTTAGTACAAATGTATTTGAAATATAAACTCATCGATATAGTTTCCATTCGATTGGACTCAATTTTCACCCATGTCCGACTGTTGGAGAATGTGACATATTCATGATTTGGCTCTGGCGTATTTGCTGCCGATGAAAGACAAAATCTAACGAGCCAATATGATCGCAGGTGGTTTGGTCGGCAGGGCTTTACTTTAGTCCACAAGATCACCTGAACTCAATATTCTGGAATTTTCTTCCTGCGATCATATCGAAGTGTACAGTACGTTGATAAGTTTGAAGAACTAGACTCTAGAGCAACAGTTGTAAAGTATTGTCGAGATTTAAGAAACAATCCAAAGGTGTTTGAAGGAATTCGTAACTAACTGCAGTGAGGAGAGCAGAATCGCATGCTAATGCAAAGAACTCTTTTAACTGGTAGGAGTCTAACGGTAAAAATTGTAACATGTGATGTGCTGAAGCAGAACTCCATTCTTGTTAAGGTAAGCCACGAGTGAAATATGAGCCATGTTTGTTGGTGTCTTAATCAAAAAGTATATAGAACACTTACGTTTCATGCGAATGTCAGATAACAGTGCTTCCTTCTCTGGTGAAAACCCCTCAGTATTAATGGAGATTGGTACTAGTGCTGGCACATACAGACACCATTTCCAGTGCAGCATTGTAGTGTCTTAGGTGGTGGCAGGTTTAGCCGTTAGGGTTGCGCTTAAAGTTCTCCAGCGTACTCCCGATTGAACTGTGGACTCATAAATTATGAAATTGTCTTTAGATTTAAATTATATTGTGTTTTAGTGTTCTTTGAGCTCGGCCAAATAAATAAATTTGAAGAAACATCTGCACTTACCAGGAAAATATTTCATACTAGTTTAGTAAAATAAGTGAAGATTTGCACTAATGCCAAAATCACGATTGTGAAAATAAATAAATAAAAATAACTGCGGTATTGGAACTTGTCATTTCTGACACACTTTAGGACTCAAGTGAACTCATAATTAGATGTGGTTGATACACAGAAATAGTAGTAGGGCCGCTAGATTCTTAACAATTCTGTCTGCGTCACACGAAATCCAAACGAGAATCTCTGGTAGAAAGGAGATATTGTTTTCCTGGAAGCATGTTACGTAAGTTTAGTGAACTGATATTCGAGACAGACAGTGCAGCAAGTCTCGTGTTTCGATTATATCATGCGACTTATAAAATGAAGCATATTATACGATGTTTGGAACGATGTTCCCCTTGTTACCACGTTTGTATTAGGTCGAGTTCTTGTCTGTCTGTTCGTTACAAATTTTGCAGTTGATTTCCAGCTAACTTTATAATGAGGAAGAGGCTTGAATTTTTAAACATAGCTCAGATCCGGATGACAATGCAATACCAACTCGCTTTCTTGCCGGTGTGTTAGGTAGGGGCGGAAATGGAGGTGAAAAATGTTGGTAGCGCCTGACATCCACCCTGGAGGACCGGCGTGCTGTGCAGGTAGTATCACTATGCGTTCCAGACGCTTTGCGAGCGGACGGGTAAGGCCGAGCAGAATGAGTTGGAAAGGGGAGTGGATGTCGCTTTCTCGTCTGTCCGTTCACTACAAATTTTGAAGTTTATTACAAGCTGACTTCCTGACGAGGTAGGGACTTTAAACATTAAACGTAGCTCAGAAATGGATGGCAATGGGATATTAACTCACTTCCGTGTCTCGTGTATGGTGGAGGATACTTTGTGTACCACTTCAGTCCTCCATTTTCCTGTTCCAGTCCCGAATGGTTCACTGGAAAAACGATTGTTGGTAAGCTTCCATGTGAGCTTGAATCCCTCTGATTTTTACCTTGACGGCCTTTTCGCGATATACACGTAAGACGAGGCAATACACTGGTTGAGTCAGGAGAAGAGAAACTGAAATAAACCTGGAGTCATCCCATGCCTCTTTTATAATCTCTTTAAAATGTTTGAAATCGATTGAGAAATTTCAGTCCTATGATTAAAAAACAGAAAATAATTATTTAAATGAAAATGAATTTTTAATATTTCAAGTTTTAAAGCTGGACTCGAAGGCGTATAAAATGATTTCTCCTAGCTCCATACAGATTCCTAACCCCATACAGATAGCCCAGAAAATTTGTGACTTAATTTTTAATAGCTATGAAAATGCCTTTAATATTTAAAGCAAAAAAACATGGGGTGCATTCAATGCATAACTGAAGTATGAATAGTTCACCTCCTCACTGTTACAGTACTTACTGATTGAGACATGAATAGTTAACCTGATTGCTATTATGTATTGCATGTGTCCCACACTTTTCGTTGTCATCCTTGCAAGTATCCACAGCTATTAAATATTCACAATCAGAAATTTTCTGAGGTTATTAATCATTTCGAAATTAGGTAAAATTACTTTATACCTTTTAGCCCGATTTAAAAACGTGGTATATTAAAAACTTATTTTTGTTTAAATAATTATTCCATTCTCTAATGGATGTACAGTTTCTGTATCTTACACTACAGTCCAGGGACTTTAAGAAATTTTCTTCATTCGGCGATCTTTCATTGTTCGTTTTGTACACGAGCACATGTCGTTTCTGTGGATATGCAAACTTCTGTGTCACTATTCCAAGGTAGACATTAGAGGTAAGAAGAAGTTTCATATTAGCGAATAAAGCCGCTAATAAAATCTTTAATCTTAATTTCCTGACAGGCAGCTAAGCTGAACAGAAAATACGATAAAAAAATCGCTATAGGCACTTTCTTCTTTGTATGTTATCTAGTTCAAAGGAGTTACAGACATACGTCTGTTAATAAACTAAACATTATTCTTTGTTATGTAGATACAATTGTAAAAAGTCATCAGGTAGCCATATTTAAACTTACCAAAAATACGTCATTACGAGATGAATATTTCCGATGGGTAGTGTTCTACAGCTGTAATGTATTTTATCGAAGTCATGTTGCTTAATGCGCTCCCAGCCCGTATGTGAATCTCTTTATTGTGGTGCCAGTTACGATATACTAAACCACAATCAGGTCACAAAACAAACTCTTAGCAGTTGTGTGTTTAATCCATCATACTTTTGATAATGACAACTCTTTTTCAAATTGAAAGCATGGAAGGTAAAGTCTGCTTGTAATTTTCTATCTGTTAAATGTCAAATATGAACATAATTAGAAGCTGAACGTAGGTGTCGGACATCATTAAACTGTTTGATTTGAGATGTCGGCAACTACTCGAAGTCTTATTTACAGTCACAAAGTGAATGGAACTGTCGAAAACTAAGATGCTCATGTCACTGTGTTGTTATTGTAGCATCTTACGTTCAAATTTAATTATCCGTGCGATATTGCTCTTTGTTACATGCTCTCGTTTCAGCCCATGTTGAGACAGTAAGCGCAATATTCGAAACTAGATGCCAGCAGCAAATGTTTCCCACAAAGCAGTTTGGGGACCCTTGATGTATTTTTTAAAATATCGGAAACATTTACTCCGCTTAAAAATTCCGTACATTTTTTCACCATTTCATTTCGACAAAATTTCCCTCTTCAACGTAGGCAGTAGCATGCAGTAAAAATATGAATTCGTTTTCTGCCGTGTGTTCCTTACTCAGTGTAGCTCGTGCCAGCGCTTAGCGGCTAAAACTGAAAGGGAAATTTCCTCGTGAAATTATTACTGCCAGTGTGAGCTCGGAGCTGCTGCGAGCGGCAAGACAAGCGTTATTGTTATCTGTTGCCTAGTTTTCCCCCCTTTGTGTATCTCTCCTTGCCGCTTCACATTTATTCCTGTCCGAACGAGGTGGCACAGTGGTTAGAGCACTTGAGTTGCGGTTGGGAGGACGATGGTTCAAATTCGCGTCTGACCATGCAGATTTAGGTTCTCTATGATTTCCCTTAATCGGTACAGGCAAATGCCGGGATGGTTTCCTTGAAGGGGCACTCCCGATTTCCTTCTTCGTCTAAACATTCAGAGCTTGTGCCCTATTTCTCATGACGTGCATTCTAATAACATGCATGCATGTCTGAAGGAACAAAGACATTGGTGACGATTTGCAGCTGTAGTAATATTACGAAATTCCGTCGACATTGCGAGTATTTTTGACATAAGATGTACTAGGAATGGGAAACCGTGGATTCGAGTCCGGTCTGGCAGAAATTTTCATTTGTCACCAATAGGTATGATTTCCATGACTGCTACAGCTGATGACAAAAATATTCGAAACTGCAACAAAATTTCGTAATATCGTTTTATTTCATGTCGACTATTACTAATTCGGAAAGGAAGAGATCCTCGAAACAAGTTTGCCTGGGATTGAGAAGTTCGAGCGGAAACGAAGTCAACATGATAAAAAAAAGCCCGTAGTCAAATAAATTAACATATGTTTTTCTCTTTGCGTTAACCATTGCTACGATGCGCCGAGCGAGGTTGCGCAGTGGATAAGGCACTGGAATCGGATGCGACAACCAGTTTTCAGGTTTCCAGAATGAGATTTTCACTCTGCAGCGGAGTGTGCGCTGATATGAAACTTCCTGGCAGATTAAAACTGTGTGCCCGACCGAGACTCGAACTCGGGACCTTTGCCTTTCGCGGGCAAGTGCTCTACCAACTGAGCTACCGAAGCACGACTCACGCCCGGTACTCACAGCTTTATTTCTGCCAGTACCTCGTCTCCCACATTCCAAACTTCACAGAAGCTCTCCTGCGAACCTTGCAGAACTAGCACTCCTGAAAGAAACGAGTGCTAGTGCTGCAAGGTTCGCAGGAGAGCTTCTGTAAAGTTTGGAAGGTAGGAGACGAGGTACTGGCAGAAGTAAAGCTGTGAGTACCGGGCGTGAGTCGAGCTTCGGTAGCTCAGTTGGTAGAGCACTTGCCCGCGAAAGGCAAAGGTCCCGAGTTCGAGTCTCGGTCGGGCACACAGTTTTAATCTGCCAGGATGTTTCAGTTTTCAGGTTGATGTCCAGCAATCAAGATATAGGTTTTCCATGATCTCCGTAAAATGATTAAGGCAAATATCCAAGATGATCTGCACCTTACCAAGGATCACTGCTTTCGATGAGTAAGCCGAGCTTTTGATCCTTCTCTAACAATCGCGATGTCGAACGGAGAGAAATCGCAGAAGCCCGTTCTTTCCTGTGACGTTACATACAACGGTTACTCATGACTCACTGTCAGACTTGCTTTATATGTTTGTGTCACATCATTTCGTGAATGTTGCTCAAACAACGTAGGAAACAGCTTTGTTTTTGTGCTTTTATTTATCTATGTACTACGTCCCATCTTCAGCTGATATACTATGATTCGCTCTTCAAAACAATCTTTTGATCTATGAATTATCACACGTACTGTGAAAATAAGCCCGTACGTCAAAGTTTTCGTAATGGCTGTAACAGAAATAAAACGATTTGAACTTTTTCAAATTCTTGTTTATGTTACTGAAAACATGTGCGGGAAGCTATTGTACCAATATCATAACTCAGAAACAGGAAGAGCAACGACAGATGTCTCACACTTTCGCGGGTAATAGTTCACACCACCACTCAGTAAGAGCAGTATATGCAGGTTGTAGAGAACGTTTGCCTACCTGTAAAAGGGTACGGTGAATACCTCGCAGGATCTAATGCAATTTAAGGCGTGGAGGGTGGGGGGAAGGCGGGGGCTACCACCCTCAAATGTAGGTGTGTAGGACGATAATTTCGTATTTATCAGTTGTAGTCTAATAAGCGCAATCCATGTATGCAAAATGTCGCTTACAAAAGGCGGGTTTGGATAATATTTTGTTTGTTGAATTAACCGGTGAGATAGGAAAGATATAGGAAAGACGATGAGTTTCTCGAATAGATTACCCGAAAACTTTCGAGAGCTCGCTATCAAAATGACTCTAGAGCCGCATAAAATCCCTTTAACGTAGAAATTAGGATCTGGACACTAAAATTAGAGAAATTTCGGCCCAGACACACGGTTACTAACAGTGAAGTTTACTGCGTGTCATTAACGAATGGAACAGAATAAGCTGAGAGAGGTATCCGGGAGGCCGACGACTCGATCCCCGGTCTGGCCATCCAGGTTCCGTGGTTTCCCTGCATCACTTCAAGCGAATCGCGGGATGGTTCCTTGTATTAGTTGTGGAATGAAAGCAAACAGCTTCCAAATGCTGTCTCGTGAAATTTCTTCACATGTCTGCTGCGTCAATTGATCAAAATTGCTGCCTGATATGTAATTATCCCAGACGAGCTCTATGTATCTAGCGATGTGTATGAAACTCCCCCAGCTAACGCAACAACGCACAGGATGAAAGATGTCGTTTGCAAAAACCGAGTTCCGGAAGTTCTTTTATCCATAGCTCTGAATTAACGGTGTGACAGAAAAAAAACTGAGAAAAGGGTTTCAACGTTCTGTAGGATTTACATTGAAGGCAACTTTTATAAGCAATCAGACGGCCTAGCGAGGGGGCCATGTATACCTGGTACTGTAGCTGACATATACAAAAATCATTTGGAACAAAAAATATTTAACACTCAAGAAACCTGCCTAAAGAAAACTTAATTTAATAGGAAATTTTGTAAACGACACACAGCTGTTGGTAGAAGTGGATGCCAAAGACGTAATTGGCATTCTAAATGTAAATTGCTTCAAATGGTCTACACAAGAACACGAAAACGACAAAGGCATCATTTACCTGGACCTTGGCTCTAAGCACTGTGGGGACTTAACATCTGAGATCATCAGTCCCCTCCACTTAGAACTACGTAAACGTAAATAACCTAGGGACATCACACACATCCATGCCTGAGGCAGGATTCGAACCTGCGACCGTAGCGGCCGCGATCTTCCGGACTGAAGCGCCTAGGACCGCTGTGCCACGGCGGACGGCACTTGTGCGTCATAGGCGTAATAAGAAATGCTAATTTATCGGATTCTTTTATTGGGCACCAATGAACCAGAAAGTCTCTAAAAAGGAGGTCCGGCGTTTAACTAACCATACAGCATAACGTGATTGACCGATCGCGTTATTCATATACTTTTCAAAATGAAGACAGTCCACGTCTTTCAACTTGGTGAATCCTTCCTCTATGAGTCTCAGATAAACTACAATGACCAGGTTACCAATTTCTTGTGAATAATATTCCAGAAGATGAAGTGGCTGACCCCTGAAGAGCCGAAAGTAATTACAACCTTTCTGCTTTACTTCATTCAGTCTTTTCAAGTACCGGTCGGTACTGGCCATTAAAATTGCTACACCACGAAGATGACGTGCTACAGACGTGAAATTTAACCGACAAGAAGAAGATGCTGTGATATGCAAATGATTAGCTTTTCAGAGCATTCACACAAGGTTGGCGCCGGTGGCGACACCTACAAAGCGCTGACATGAGGAAAGTTTCCAATCGATTTCTCATACACAAAGAGCAGTTCACCGGCGTTGCCTGGTGAAACGTTACTGTGATACCTCGTGTAAGGAGGAGAAAAGCGTAACATCACGTTTCCGACTTTGATAAAGGTCGTATCGTAGCCTATCGCGATCGCGGTTTATCGTATCGCGACATTGCTGCTCGCGTTGGTCGAGATCCAATGACTGTTAACATAATATGGAATCGCTGGGTTCAAGAGGATAATACGGAACGCCGTGCTGGATCCCAACGGCCTCGTATCACTAGCAGTCGAGATGAAGGGCATCTTATCCTCATGGCTGTAACGGATCGTGCAGTCACGTCTCGATCCCTGAGTCAATACATGGGGACGTTTGCAAGACAACAACCATCTGCACGAACAGTTCGACGACGTTTACAGCAGCATGGACTATCAGCTCGGAGACCATGGCTGCGGTTACCCTTGACACTGCATCCCAGACAGGAGCGCCTGCAATGGTGTACGCAACGACGAACCTGGGTCCACGAATGGCAAAACGTCATTTTCTCGGATGAATCCAGGTTCTGTTTACAGCATCATGATGGTAGAATCCGTGTTGGCGACATCGCGATGAACGCACATTGGAAGCGTGTATTCGTCATCGCTATACTGGCGTACCACCCGGCGTGATGGTATGGGGTGCCATTGGTTACACGACTCGGTCACCTCTTCTTCGCATTGACGGCACTTTAAACAGTGGACGTTACATTTTAGATGTGTTACGACTCGTGGCTCTACCCTTCATCCGATCCCTGCGAAACCCTACATTTCAGCAGGATAATGCACGACCACATGTTGCAGGTCCTCTACGGGCCTTTGTGGATACAGAAAATGTTCGACTGCGAGCAGATTCTCCAGATCTCTCACCAATTGAAAACGTCTGGTCAATGGTGGCCGAGTAACTGGCTCGTTACAATACGCCAGTCACTACTCTTGATGAACTGTGGTATCGTGTTGAAGCTGCACTGGCAGCTGTACCTGTACACGCCATCCAAACTCTGTTTGACTCAATGCCCAGACGTATCAAGGCCGTTGTTACGGCCAGAGGTGGTTGTTCTGGGTACTGATTTCTGAGGATCTATGCACCAAAATTGCGTGTAAATGTAATAACATGTCAGTTCTAGTATAATATATTTGTCCAATGAATACCCGTTTATCGTCTGCATTTCTTCTTGGTGTAGTGATTTTAATGGCCAGTAGTGTACATCTCGTACTTGCCTCATTTACGGCTTATAGAATTGACTCCAAAACTCTACCATCTGGTGAGCAAGATGTATGAGACAGGTGAAATACCCTCAGCCATCAAGAAGAATATAATAATTCCAATCCCAAAGAAAGCAGGTGTTGACAGATGTGAAAATTACCGAACTATCAGTTTAATAAGTCACAGCTGCAAAATACTAACGCGAATTCTTTACAGACGAATGGAAAAACCGGTAGAAGCGGACCTCGGGGAAGATCAGTTTGGATTCCGTAGAAATGTTGGAACACGTGAGGCAATACTAACCTTACGGCTTATCTTAGAAGAAAGATTAAGAAAAGGCAAACCTACGTTTCTAGCATTTGTAGACTTAGAGAAAGCTTTTGACAATGTTGACTGGAATACTCTCTTTCACATTCTAAAGGTGGCAGGGGTAAAATACAGGGAGCGAAAGGCTATTTACAATTTGTACAGAAACCAGATGGCAGTTATAAGAGTCGAGGGGCATGAAAGGGAAGCAGTGGTTGGGAAAGGAGTGAGACATGGTTGTAGCCTCTCCCCGATGTTATTCAATCTGTATATTGAGCAAGCAGTAAAGGAAACAAAAGAAAGATTCGGAGTAGGTATTAAAATTCATGGAGAAGAAGTAAAAACTTTGAGGTTCGCCGATGACATTGTAATTCTGTCAGAGACAGCAAAGGACTTGGAAGAGCAGTTGAACGGAATGGACAGTGTCTTGAAAGGAGGATATATGATGAACATCAACAAAAGCAAAACGAGGATAATGGAATGTAGTCAAATTAAATCGGGTGATGCTGAGGGAATTAGATTAGGAAATGAGACACTTAAAGTAGTAAAGGAGTTTTGCTATTTAGGGAGTAAAATAACTGATGATGGTCGAAGTAGAGAGGATATAAAATGTAGACTGGCAATGGCAAGGAAATCGTTTCTGAAGAAGAGAAATTTGTTAACATCGAGTATAGATTTAAGTGTCAGGAAGTCGTTTCTGAAAGTATTTGCCGGCCGAAGTGGCCGTGCGGTTAAAGGCGCTGCAGTCTGGAACCGCAAGACCGCTACGGTCGCAGGTTGGAATCCTGCCTCGGGCATGGATGTTTGTGATGTCCTTAGGTTAGTTAGGTTTAACTAGTTCTAAGTTCTAGGGGACTAATGACCTCAGCAGTTGAGTCCCATAGTGCTCAGAGCCATTTGAACCATTTTTTTGAAAGTATTTGTATGGAGCGTAGCGATGTATGGAAGTGAAACATGGACGATAACTAGTATGGACAAGAAGAGAATAGAAGCTTTAGAAATGTGGTGCTACAGAAGAATGCTGAAGATAAGGTGGGTAGATCACGTAACTAATGAGGAGGTATTGAATAGGATTGGGGAGAAGAGAAGTTTGTGGCACAACTTGACTAGAAGAAGGGATCGGTTGGTAGGACATGTTTTGAGGCATCAAGGGATCACAAATTTAGCATTGGAGGGCAGCGTGGAGGTTAAAAATCGTAGAGGGAGACCAAGAGATGAATACACTAAGCAGATTCAGAAGGATGTAGGTTGCAGTAGGTACTGGGAGATGAAGAAGCTTGCACAGGATAGAGTAGCATGGAGAGCTGCATCAAACCAGTCTCAGGACTGAAGACCACAACAACAACAACAAACAACGATTAATATTAAGATATTCAACAGGCGCATGAATACTGGAGTATTAGTTTCGAAGCTTCGGATTCCGTTTCTGTCACAGTGTTTTCCTTATTTATATTACGGGGTACGAATATTTTCAAAGTAATAGCCTCCGACAGTGGAAGACCACTGAATCAGATATTGTCAACAAAAATCTCGCTATTCTCGCACTCGCTGTGCCCTTTTGCATCGCCCATGGCCCGTGAGCGCCCCCTCTCATCCAGCTTCCGCACGACAGGAAGGCAGCAGGCTGTCTCCAGCGTCGCCCGCTGGAACTCCGCATTAAAAAGGCAACAAGCCCGCTGTTCGTTCGCAGCGGGACAATCGTTCATCAAGCGGAGGCGGCACGCTAAACTTTTGATGAGACCGAAGCCCGCCACAGCTCATTCCGCCCCCGAGTCGTCGTGTCCGTCGCGCCGCACGCTCACCCCGTCCCATTCTCCCCTCGCTCTGTTTCTCCCCCCCCCCTCCTCCCCCCCCCCCCCCCCCACTACCCCTCTCCGACGCAGTGCCTTTTTCGTCAGCCAACACCTACACCTCCTCCTGAAGGTCTTGGCTTGGCAAAGGCATCGGGGGACGCCGGCACAGACGCCGGGGAACCTGCGCTTCCATAAAACGTGAATGCCTTTTGTAAGTGGCCCCACTGCTTGTACATAAAGGGACACTCCTCTTGCACCTTAGAATTACCGCCCAGTTTCTGCAGGGTTCGCCGAGCCGTCTCGCGCTCCGCAAGCCGTTGTGGAATATCAAATTTCGCGAACGCCGGCGGGGGACGAAATTATGGAACAGACAAGAGAAAGGCATTCTGCACGAGTACTGAAGATGAATCTTCGGGGAAAAAGACCTTACCCCCCTCCCTCTACTCTCCTGTCCGCCTTCCCCGTTTGAGAACCGCTGCGAGGGATTGAAAGATTTAAAACCTCCGGGAATTCCCTCGTTATTGCGCGCTATTATGCTCGGCTGGGGTGACGTCAGCGGCGGCGGAGGCGAGCGCTTTCAGTCTCCGGCCGCCCTTTGGCCGACTGCGGCGTCCGTCCGGCAATTACTGGGCGCCCGGCGCTGGATTTCGCTGCAGGGTTTACACAGGCCGGCGTTGCGCTCAAATTACAGGCGCAGCGAACTGTGGGACGGTTTTCTGGAGACGTGCTTCCGTATTCAGTGACGCGCTCGAGCGCATATCTTGGAGGAAGGCACAGTGAAATGTGCGGTCTTTTCAAAGAATCTCTCGGCTGTACGATAGGGACGCCAGCGCTGCAGGACAATAGAAGCTTGTTTAATAAATTACATACTGCGGTTGAATTTACGGATGATTTTAACTTTTAGTTTACCGGAAGAGGGGGGAGGGGGGTGGACAAGAATGGAACTACAGTCGTTTCAAATTTGACTTGACCTTTACCAATAATGAACATGACTTACCACAATTAGAACATACTGATACGTGTTACAAGCCGGACACAGTAGGAAGGACCAGGCCCCTTTGCTTTTTTCTTTTATTACTCGTTTATTACATCAGAGAAATACACATTTTAAGACAAAATTTAACTACATGACATATTGCTCCCAGTAAAGGTTAACCTAAGCAGTGACAAAACTTAGTTCTCTTAAGGGTTTCTGCTGACAACAAATTATAAGCAGGCAATGTAAGGTTTACATCAGTTTAGCTCAAACACGTAGCTAGTGATTGAATAACGACAGAGACACTTTAACAATTTCGGCAACAAATGTTGTGTTGTTGTGGTCTTCAGTCCTGAGACTGGTTTGATGCAGCTCTCCATGCTAATCTATCCTGTGCAAGCTTCTTCACTTCCCAGTACTTACTGCAACCTACATCCTTCTGAATCTGCTTAATGTATTCATCCCTACATCTCTAGGTCTCCCTATACGATTTTTACCCTCCACGCTGCTCTACAGTGCTAAATTTGTGATCCCTTGATGCCTCAGAACATGCCCTACCAACCGGTCCCTTCTTCTTGTCAAGTTGTGCCACAAACTCCTCTTCTCCCCTATTCTATTCAATACCTCCTCATTTGTTACGTGATCTACCCATGTAATCTTCAGCAATCTTCTGTAGCACCACATTTCGAAAGCTTCTATTCTCTTCCTGTCCAAACTATTTACTGTCCATGTTTCACTTCCATACATAGTTACACTCCATACAAATACTTTCAGAAACGACTTCCTAACACTTTAATCTATACTCGATGTTAACAAATAACATATAAACACATAATATATAATAACAAATAAATACTGTGAATTTGTACTCACAGTAACCAACTAATCAACAACCTTGCCATGCAATAAGTAGTGGTCCATTTGGAACGAATTAGCAACACCCAGCAACTAGGGGAGTTAATACCAACAGTTTCTAAATGTCTTGCTCCCCATTAAATAAACAAACTTACAGTAATTAAATGAATAACAAATCAAACACACTAAGCTCCACTCGAACTCTTCCGTGGAAGCCAAGCCAAAATGAAGATTCCATTAACTGACTAGCACTGAAGTCACATTAAAGCTCATCTCTGTGTTCCCAGACACACATGGGGCAAACTTACACAAGACAAGATTTGAAGGGAGCACATCAGTAAAACCGGTAGTGGAGCTAACTCGTGCCTCTGAAAATTAAGCTACTAGATCGGGGCACAAGGTTGTATACAATGAGGTTGCCTTAGTGCTATACTGCGCTCCAAAATATTAATTTAAATGACCACTTCAAAATTAAGTACACATAAACCAGCATTAATTAACGAGGAGTGACACCAAGTCGCTGCCGGCCGCGGTGGTCTAGCGGTTCTAGGCGCTCAGTCAGGAACCGCGCGACTGCTGCGGTCGCAGGTTCGAATCCTGCCTCGGTCATGGATGTGTGTGATGTCCTTAGGTTAGTTAGGTTTAAGTAGTTCTAAGTTCTAGGGGACTTATGACCACAGCTGTTGAGTCCCATAGTGCTCAGAGCCATTTGAACCATTTTTTGAACCAAGTCGCTCGAAGACTGCACTGTAGTTCCTTCTCTAGATTGTCGCACAGACGACAAAATGGTAGATATCGAAATAGACGACAGAGGGATAGAGAAACAATTAAAATCGCTCAAAAGAGGAAAGGCCGCTGGACCTGATGGGATACCAGTTCGATTTTACACAGAGTACGCGAAGGAACTTGCCCCCCTTCTTGCAGCGGTGTACCGTAGGTCTCTAGAAGAGCGTAGCGTTCCAAAGGATTGGAAAAGGGCACAGGTCATCCCCGTTTTGAAGAAGGGACGTCGAACAGATGTGCAGAACTATAGACCTATATCTCTAACGTCGATCAGTTGTAGAATTTTGGAAAACGTATTATGTTCCAGTATAATAACTTTTCTGAAGTCTAGAAATCAACTCTGTAGGAATCAGCATGGGTTTCGAATAAGACGGTCGTGTGAAACCCAGCTCGCGCTATTCGTCCACGAAACTCAGAGGCCCATAGACACGGTTTCCCAGGTAGATGCCGTGTTTCTTGACTTCCGCAAGGCGTTTAATACAGTTCCCCACAGTCGTTTAATGAACAAAGTAAGAGCATATGGACTATCAGACCAATTGTGTGATTGGATTGAACAGTTCCTAGATAACAGAACGCAGCATGTCATTCTCAACGGAGAGAAGTCTTCCAAAGAAAGAGTGATTTCAGGTGTGCCGCAGGGGAGTGTCGTAGGACCGTTGCTATTCACAATATACATAAACTACCTTGTGGATGACATCGGAAGTTCACTGAGGCTTTTTGCGGATGATGCTGTGGTATATCGAGAGGTTGTAACATTGGAAAATTGTACTGAAATGCAGGACGATCTTCAGCGAATTGACGCATGGTGCAGGAAATGGCAATTGAATCTCAATGTAGACAAGTGTAATGTGCTGCGAATACATAGAAAGATAGATCCCTTATCATTTAGCTACAATATAGCAAGTCAGCAACTGGAAGCAGTTAATTCCATAAATTATCTGGGAGTACGCATTAGGAGTGATTTAAAATGGAATGATCATATTAAGTAGGTAATCGGTAAAGCAGATGCCAGACTGAGATTCATTGGAAGAATCATAAGAAAATGCAATACGAAAACAAAGGAAGTAGGTTACAGTACGCTTGTTCGCCTTCTGCTTGAATACTGCTCAGCAGTGTGGGATCCGTACCAGATAGGGTTGATAAAAGAGATAGAGAAGATCCAACGGATAGCAGCTCGCTTCGTTACAGGATCATTTAGTAATCGTGAAAGCGTTACGGAGATGATACATAAACTCCAGTGGAAGACTCTGCAGGAGAGACGCTCAGTAGCTCGGCACGGACTTTTGTTGAAGATTCGAGAACATACCTTCACCGAAGAGTCAAGCAGTATATTGCTCCCTCCTACGTATATCTCGCGAAGAGACCATGAGGATGAAATCAGAGATACTAGAGCCCACACAGAGGCATACCGACAATCCTTCTTTCCACGAACAATACGAGACTGGAATAGAGGGGAGAACCGATAGAGGTACTCAAGGTACCCTCCTCCGTCAGGTGGCTTGCGGAGTATGGATATAGATGTAGATGTAGATGACTTAATTGAAGAGACGAATGCCGGAGGTGGCAGTAACATCAAACACCTTCTCCGAGTTTTAACCAGGAGTCACTTGCCGCTATACAAGTAAACATTTAACCAACCACAAAGAAGGAACCCCAAAGAGAAAATTCAAATAAATCCCCCAAAAGATTATAAGGGACAGGGAACCCCAACTACTTAAATTTAAAAGAATTAGCTCTCCCCAAAGGCAGAGTAAACGCTAAGGCCACACTTCAGAGGCCACCAAACTTGGTTACAAAAAGTCTTATACATTTGCTCCTTTTCTTTAAAAGAAACACAAGGCTGCTTAACATCTGCTCGACGTGCGGTATGGCTCGTGTAGGATACACCAGGCAGCAACCCAAGCTAGGCGGTCGCAAGGCACGGCGAGCAAAATCAGGAGACCAGACAGGCAGGCAGCCAACACATATCTCCCATCCTGAACCGGCAGACCGCGTACAACCAACTCCACAAATACGTGGTTGCTTCCCACCTCGTACCTCGCGGCGTCTCAGCAGGTAGCCCGAGCAAACGTCAACTGCCACTCGCCCCGCGAATGCGGAAAACAACAAGACAAGCAGAGATAAGAAACATCGAAGGATCCATAATGGACATCCAAGAGACTGGCGCCAGTAACGAGCGCCACGGCTCGCATACAATAGCAATTCATGCGATAACTGCGTTTTCTAAATTAATATTTTGGCACATTTCCCTGCATTTGATACTAAACAAAGAACGGAAACAATACATGAGAATGAATAAGAAAAGGCATCCTTTTTTTATTGAAGTTGCACACGAAAATATGAAAGACTGAGCAGGACCTCGTCAACTGATTAGTGGCCGTAACAGAGCAGAAAATGAGAAACCATCACAGCTTTAAATTCCAGTCCAAACAGAGACATGTGGGATGAGGCATAATAACTTTTGCGTCATCGTTGGCACTGTAGGGTCTTGTGCCAGGGGGAGCAATGTTGTTTGGTTGCCGGTATCCCCTTTTTACAATGCACCTGTACTGTATTAACAGTGTTCTTTGTTTATCAGAACAGAAAGCTACTTATCTTTAGGCTAGTTCATGTGTGTTGGTACAAGCTGTTCCATAATAGTCCACGTTAGCCTCACTGCTGGTGAAGTACGAATCCCGCCATGTACACTCAAATGGTTCAATCGGCTCTGAGCACTGTGGGACTTAACATCTGAGGTCATCAGTCCCCTAGAGTTAGAACTACTTAAACCTAACTAACGTAAGGACATCACACACATCCATGCCCGAGGCAGGATTCGAACCCGCGACCGTATCAGCCGCGTGGTTCCGGACTGAAGCGCCTAGAGCCGCTCGACCACAGCGGCCGGCGTGGTGATGTCGCCAGGCGTGTATGAAGAACTGATCGCGGGGAGTGGCGTTCAGTATTCTTCATCTACATCTACATTTATACTTCGCAAGCCACCCAACGGTGTGTGGCGGAGGGCACTTTACGTGCCACTGTCATTACCTCCCTTTTCTGTTCCAGTCGCGTATGGTTCGCGGGAAGAACGACTGTCTGAAAGCCTCCGTGCGCGCTCGAATCTCTCTAATTTTTCATTCGTGATCTCCTCGGGATGTATAAGTAGGGAGAAGCAATATATTCGATACCTCATCCAGAAACGCACCCTCTCGAAACCTGGCGAGCAAGCTACACCGCGATGCAGAGCGCCTCTCTTGCAGAGTCTGCCACTTGAGTTTGCTAAACATCTCCGTAACGCTATCACGGTTACCAAATAACCCTATGACGAAACGCGCTGCTCTTCTTTGGATCTTTTCTATCTCCTCCGTCAACCCGATCTGATACGGATCCCACACTGATGAGCAATACTCAAGTATAGGTCGAACGAGTGTTTTGTAAGCCACCTCCTTTGTTGATGGACTACATTTTGTAAGGACTCTCCCAAGGAATCTCAACCTGGTACCCGCCTTACCAACAATTAATTTTATATGATCATTCCACTTCAAATTGTTCCGCACGCAGACTCCCAGATATTTTACAGAAGTAACTGCTACCAGTGTTTGTTCCGCTATCATATAATCATACAATAAAGGATCCTTCTTTCTATGTATTCGCAGTACATTACATTTGTCTATGTTAAGGGTCAGTTGCCACTCCCTGCACCAAGTGCCTATACGCTGCAGATCTTCCTGCATTTCGCTACAATTTTCTAATGCTGCAACTTCTCTGTATACTACAGCATCATCCGCATTCTACAATAGAGTGATCTGAAACACCGGTCAATTATTAGGACGTTGTAACTGTTCGGTCCTCCAGATGTCCACGGAATTAGAAACGACATTGCGTGGTGTGGCACTATGCGCACACAGTGAGTTAAGAGTGACACATGTCGATGTTGCCAGATTTGGATGTGGGATGTCGCAGCGTTATACTGCAAAATGTAGTTGCATGAGTTGACGTTTCGGATTGTTTTCAGCGGTCATCATCAGGATGCGGCAGATGTTAGATCTTGAAGACGTCCGTTGAGTTAGAAACGTCATTATTCATGAAGGTCTCTCGAGCATGCAGGCGGGTTGACTGGAGTTTATTTCATACCGCGCAAGTGTGGGAAAGCATACGTGGGGCAAACCATTCGCACGATCGAGGAAAGCTGTAATGAACACAAACGGCACACCGATCTCCAACAGCCTGCAAAATCTGCAATCGCAGAACATTGCCTCGAGACAAATCATCGTATGAAATACGAGAACGCAAAAGTCCTCCACAACACATCCCGCTTTTGGGACTGTGTATACAAGGAAGCAATTGAAATCCGGCTGCACGAGAACCTTATTAAGAAGGACAGCGGGTTTCAACTCAGTCAAGCGTGGAATCCAGCCATAAAAGTTCTGCAGGAGCAGCGGAAACGGGGCACCACACCCGCCGAAGGCGGCATGCGTACTGGCGCCCATCAGTCATCTCGTCAGCGCAAGCTACCCCCACCACCGCGGCCTGCACATCCCTCGGTCCATACGCGGAGTCAGTGGAGGGGAGAGGCGACAGGTATATATACCACACAACCCGCCGGCCTAGGACGTCAGTCAACAGGAGTAACCTGATGATGATGGCACGTTACGCCGTCGAAAATTCGTTCTACAACGACCAGTCAACCCGGCTACATGCCCGAGAGACCTTCAAGCATCTCATTCGCCGGGAAAATCTACGAACAACGTCATTTTTGATTTCCCGAGCTTTAAATGTGTGGTGTGGCACTAATGCAGTATGATTTGAGAGTGGCACATTTTGGTGCGGTCGTTTGTAAGTGTGGGATATTGCATTATGGTTTTCAGTGTTCATCTTCAGGACGCCGTAAATGTTCAGTCCTGTAGACGTCCGCTCGGTTAGAAGTGTAATTTCTGATTGCACTTTGTGTAATATTGTGGTGCAGCACTGTACCCATACGGCAATAAAGAATGACATTGTTAATGTCTCCAGGTGTGTGCGTGGGATATGACCGCGTTATACTGCAAAAAGTAGTAAAATGAGTTGAAGTTTCGGCTGGTTTTCAGCGGTCGTCCTCAGGACTTCGAAACTATTCAGTCCTGAAGACGTCCGCTGAGTTAGAAACGTCATATTTGATTTCATTTTGTGTAGCTGTATGGGGTGGCGCTACAGACACGTGACGAGTTGAGAGTGAGACGTGCTGATGCCGGCAGGCGTGGGCGTGGTGCTGATCACGGTGAGCGGCGTGGCGTGGCGGTTGACTGCGCACGACGCGCCCTCCTGCCGCTCCATGCTGGGCCTGGGCGGCGGCGACTCGGCGGGCGCAGAGCCCAACAGGCGGTTCGTGCCGCGGCTGCCTCCCTCCTACGGCCGGCCGCACCACCCCTACGCAGGTGAGTGGCGGCAGCCAGCTCTGCACACGATTCTTCAAATCTACCTCGAGTACACACAGCGGCTGGTAAACACATGAAGGAAGGAGTAGAATTTTTTGTCATTCCAACAAGCTATAGAGGGTGTTTCACAGACTTTCCACAAAATGTTTATGGATGACACATCGCGCCATAAGAGGCAAAATGTTTGCTGAAGCTTCACAATGACTCTAGTAGGTTGTTGTTGTTGTGGTCTTCAGTCCTGAGACTGGTTTGATGCAGCTCTCCATGCTACTCTATCCTGTGCAAGCTTCTTCATCTCCCAGTACCTACTGCAGCCTACATCCTTCTGAATCTGCTTAGTGTATTCATCTCTTGGTCTCCCTCTACGATTTTTACCCTGCACACTGCCCTCCAATACTAAATTGGTGACCCCTCGATGTCTCAGAACATGTCCTACCAACCTATCCCTTCTTCTAGTCAAGTTGTGCCACATGCTCCTCTCCTGCCCAATTCTATTCAATACCTCCTCATTAGTTATGTGATCCACCCATCTAATCTTCAGCATTCTTCTGTAGCACCACATTTCGAAAGCTTCTATTCTCTTCTTGTCCAAACTATTTATCGTCCACGTTTCACTTCCATACATGGCTACACTCCATACAAATACTTTCAGAAACGACTTCCTGACACTTAAATCAATACTCGATGTTAACAAATTTCTCTTCTTCAGAAACGCTTTCCTTGCCATTGCCAGTCTACATTTTATATCCTCTCTACTTCGTCCACTATCAGTTATTTTACTCCCCAAATAGCAAAACTCCTTCACTACTTTAAGTGTCTCATTTCCTAATCTAATTCCCTCAGCATCACCCGACTTAATTCGACTACATTTCATTATCCTCGTTTTGCTTTTGTTGATGTTTATCTTATACCCTCCTTTCAAGACACTGTCCATTCCGTTCAGCTGCTCTTCGATGTCCTTTGCTGTCTCTGACAGAATTACAATGTTTCGAGAATAAGATTTTCACTCTGCAGCGGAGTGTGCGCTGATATGAAACTTCCTGGCAGATTAAAACTGTGTGCCCGACCGAGACTCGAACTCGGGACCTTTGCCTTTCGCGGGCAAGTGCCCGCGAAAGGCAAAGGTCCCGAGTTCGAGTCTCGGTCGGGCACACAGTTTTAATCTGCCAGGAAGTTTCAGAATTACAATGTCATAGGTGAACCTCTAGTAGGTACTCATTAGTATTTGTCAGCCCTGGGACGACGAGGTTTCGCAGAACTAGCAGTGTCTACTAAGCAGTGCAATTCCCCAACCTTAAATATCCTACTTAAATCAATTTAAGCTTTATTGAATCTTCTTTGTTTTGAGCTCATGTACTAGTATATTGGTTTCTGACTGCCATAATTCGTTAGCTGCATACTGTATGGCAAGTACTCTCTGCCTTATTTTTTCTTTCTTTTTTTAAAAGTCTGATGATAGGCATCACAGACCTAAATCAGTTACCTGGTTTGTAACATTGTGGTTCTTAACTGGAATAACTATAAAAAAAATACCATCCTGGGCCACTGTGGATTTTTGTTGCGACTAGGTCTCGGCTCGTGAGCTGTATTTATCCTTAACTTTTGTTACAATCGCATGTCATTCATTACACCACAAAAATCACCAGGTTTCTGCCGTGAGCCCACGTGCTACTTTAGCTGCAGCTTTCCCTCATAGTTTGGGGCATTCTGCACTCTTTTCCTTGCATCCCCAGATATATTACGGACATACGGAGGCTGTGGCTTCTTGTTCCTCTGATGTCTCACCTGTTGTTCGAACTGGTGGCTCCTCGACCTAAGGAGAGCGCTGCTGTAACACTTGCCAACGACACAGCGGTACTGACGCGGCGGCCGTCGTGTGTGTTGCAGCCATGATGTACCCGGAGTTCCAGTATCGGCCGCCGCCGCCTTCGTACCAGGCCTCCATGCAGGAGTACCGGCTGCGCCTGCTGCTGCTCGACCGACAGCCGCAGGGACACAACGCCGTCTCGCCGCCCCCGACCTACCGGTCGCACGTCTCCTCCACCTTCAGGTCAGTCAGCTTCCCAGCGCAGCCGCGCAGGGTATAGGGGGTACACAGGCTTTGCAAAATTATGGGAACCCCGACTGAAACATATTACCACTTATAATACTATTTAGGAAATCCACTGGCATTCAAAACAGCTTCCATTCATCTCGTAATGAGTAAAAACAGGTCTTCTACGGTTCTCAAGGGATTCATGTACCATTTTTCCTGAAAAATAGGGGCAAGATCATGTAACGATGGTGGAAATGATAACGATCTTGCATCCTTCTCTCTAGACTACAAAGACTCAGTGATATTGAGAGTTGATGACCGCGGTGATCAGGGCAGAAATACAGGGTGATCAAAAAGTTAGTATCAGTTTGAAAACAGAATAAATCACGGAATGATGTAGATAGAGAGTTAAAAATTGGCACACATGCTTGGAATGACATGGGGTTTTATTAGAACAAAAAAAACAAAAAAAATACAAAAGTTCAAAAAATGTTCGACAGATGGCGCTTCATCTGATCAGAATAGCAATAATTAGCATAACAAAGTAAGACAAAGCAAAGATGGTGTTCTTTACAGGAAATGCTCAGTATTTCCACCATCATTCCTCAACAATAGCTGTAGTCGAGGAATAATGCTGTGAACAGCACTGTAAAGCATGTCCGGAGTTATGGTGAGGCATTGGCGTCGGATGTTGTTGTTGTGTCTAGACCATACAGCCTAGACACAATGCTGTAGCCGATAGGGCACGCAAGGCTAACGCAGACGGGCGTGAAGTCTGGAACATGAGACTTATAAATGAATAAGAAGAAAAGTACGTAGATGCTTGTTACTTAACTTTTAATTAGTCCTTGGAATACATCTCTCTTGAATATTAGTAAGCTATAGGCACTGATACAAATGGCGCCTTGCTAGGTGGTCGCCAGTTAACTTAGCAGAGGGCTATTCTACTGTCTATCTCTCGGCAAATGAGAGCAAGGCTTAGCACGTCCAATCGCTAGCTATGTTGTCTGTACAACTGGGGCTGAGGTCTCCTCAGTCTCTCGAGACCTGCCTTGTGGTGGCGCTAGGTTTGCGATCCCACAGTGGCGACACGCGGGTCCGACATGTACTACAGGACCGCGGCCGATTTAAGTTACCACCTAGCAAGTGTGGTGTCTAGCGGTGACACCACAGTTGTCTCTCAGCATTCCTAGGGATGTCGGTCGATCACGATACACTTGCGACTTCAGGTAACCCCAAAGCCAATAATCGCACGGACTGAGAGGTCTGGGGACCTGGGAGGCCAAGCATGACGAAAGTGGCGGCTGAGCACACGATCATCACCAAACGACGCGCGCAAGAGATCTTTCACGCTTCTAGCAATATGGGGTGGTTCTAATAAAACCCCATGTCATTCCAAGCATGTGCGTCAATTTTTACCTCTCTATCTACATTATTCCGTAGTTTATTAAGTTTCTATACTGACTTTTTGATCACCCGGTACAAGGTGTGTTGACACACTTAGCAACTGGTCATAACAGAAGCATGACGAGTGTCTTTGCTAGTAGGAAACAGAAGCTATAGCACTTTTAGTGTAATTAAACTGTTGCTACACTTCATTGTACTCCGTTGTGCGAATAATAATTGATTAGCATATCGATGCAACCAAGTAAACAAAGCAATTGATGCTACGAATGTAAGCTCCGCTGTAAGACCTATGCACAACTCCCAGAGCGTACGTGACCATTATTGCTTACACTGCGGACTTCGCTTCTTGTGACGTTTCTCTTATGATTTTTAATTTTTTTACTTTGACTTTGAGCTCTGCAGTAACGACAGAGGGGAAAATTCTGTAGAAGGAAACTAATTTTCACTTCTGTCTTTATTTCCTTAAAAGTAATGAGTCATTTGGGAGGTTTATGGGGACTATTATATATTTATCTAATATAACACTCTCTTTCAAGGAAAAAGTTTCTACTTGCTTCACAACAAATTGATTCTTTAGACGTCTTGCTCTCGAGTATCAGTCTTTAGAATGTAGCGAACTGATTTTTGCCACCACAATTTAACAGCGAGAGTTAAATTTGTGGCAAAAACTGTGAGCTTCCTTCCACTCACTCGTCAGATAATTGGGCACTTGCGACATAATAATACATTACATCTTTACTAAACTGACTTGCAGTTGTTAACGGCCGTAAAGTAATCTGGACAAAGTCCTCGAGATGACAGGGATATCGCTGTGTGAGTGCCTAGTGCCTCGTGAATTACTGGGATAAGCGAGAACCCTGTATACCACCAACTCACTTTCATTAATGACGTCATCGGAAGCCCCAAAAAGCAACACAAATCTGATTTAAAAATCTTGATCAGGACGTCGTAAATACCCGTTCCTATTCGCCAACGTTTAAAAATCAGTTACAGAATCGAACAAATTTCTACTAATAAATACTGAACCTGAAGGGGTAACCGAGGCAAATTAGAGTTTTATTTTAGACAAATCAAAATATCAAATATTTGTTACTTCTGTTAAATGAAGTCTTCGTAATTTTATATTATAATATGCTAGCCTTATGGCGAGCGCAACTGTAAAAAGCTTTATTGATTCTTGTTCAAACTGTTTTGAGCTCATGTGCGTTTAAATTGACTTCTGATTGCCTCAGTTTGTAAGTTAGTAATTTATCCTCGTGCTCAAAACATCAATCCTCGATGATATGAGAGTGTGAACTCGGGCCCTGTCGTCTTGGAATGTAGCATCACCATTGGGGAACAAACATTGTACCATGGAATGGATCTAAAGAGCTAAAATGGTCACATAAAGTTTGGTTCTAATGTGACCTTCGAGGGTAACTAAGGGACCCATGGAATACCGCAGTAATAGTTCCCCAAACCACCACCGAGCCGCAGCAGTGTTCCGCTTTTGGGATGTGAGCTCAGCCAGAAGTAGGAAACAGTTCGAAACAAGACACATCCGACGAAATGACTCTCTTCTTTCAGTACAAAATCCACATTTTATGGCTTCGCCACCAGATTTTCCTGTTAAGGACATTTACATCGCTGATGAGTGGTTTCAGAATTCCAGCTCGCTCTCCAGTTACCTGCTTATGGTGCTCCCTATGCGTAGTTTTAGTGCTGATAGCCTTCACGAGCTACATTCAGTTTTGTAGTGACGTTTGCGGCTCTCATCCTCTTAGTATTCTTCACAATCCAGTTCACTGATTGTCACGGTCACCCAACACGCAGTTTCGTCCGCGCTGTACCTTACATCTACATCTACATCCATACTCCGCAAGCCACCTGACGGTGTGTGGCGGAGGGTACCTTGAGTACCTCTATCGCTTCTCCCTTCTATTCCAGTCTCGTATTGTTCGTGGAAAGAAAGATTGTCAGTATGCCTCTTTGTGGGCTCTAATCTATCTGATTTTATCCTCATGGTGTCTTCGCGAGATATACGTAGGAGGGAGCAACATACTGCTTGACTCCTCGGGGAAGGTAAGTTCTCGAAACTTCAACAAAAGCCCGTACTGAGCTACTGAGCGTCCCTCTTGCAGAGCCTTCCACTGGAGTTTATCTATCACCTCCGTAACGCTTTCACGATTACTAAATGATCCTGTAACGAAGCGCGCTGTTCTCCGTTGGATCTTCTCTATCTCTTCTATCAACCGTATCTGACACGGACCCCACAGTGGTGAGCAATATTCAAGCAGTGGGCGAACAAGTGTACTGTAACCTACTTCCTTTGTTTTCGGATTGCATTTCCTTAGGATTCTTCCAGTGAATCTCAGTCTGGCATCTGCTTTACCGATTACCTACTTTATATGATCATTCCATTTTAAATCACTCCTAATGCGTACTCCCAGATAATTTATGGAATTAACTGCTTCCAGTTGCTGACTTGCTATATTGTAGCTAAATGATAAGGGATCTATCTTTCTATGTATTCGCAGCACATTACACTTGTCTACATTGAGATTCAATTACCATTCCCTGCACCATGCGTCTATTCGTTGCAGATCCTCCTGCATTTCAGTACAATTTTCCGTTGTTACAACCTCTCGATATACCACAGCATCATCCGCAAAAAGCCTCAGTGAACTTCCAATGTTATCCACAAGGTCATTTATGTATATTGTGAACAGCAACGGTACTACGACACTCCGCTGCGGCACACCTGAAATCACTCTTACTTCGGAAGACTTCTCTCCATTGAGAATGACATGCTGCGTTCTGTTATCTAGGAACTGTTCAATGCAATCACACAATTGGTCTGATAGTCCATATGCTCTTACTTTGTTCATTAAACGACTGTGGGGAACTGTATCGAACGCCTTGCGGAAGTCAAGAAACACGGCATCTACCTGGGAACCCGTGGACGAATAGCGTGAGCTGACTTTCACACGATCGAAACCCATGCGGAGTCCTACAGAGTAGATTTCTAGTCTCCAGAAAAGTCATTATACTCGAACATAATAAGCTTAGCTGTAAGTGGTAAAAATCTTTGATGTGGTGCCTCTTGAAACACTAAACCCTCTGGCTACTTTGGTTACTGAAGCATTCGTTCTACGAGAAAAAGCAATTTGCCCATTATTACGTTCTCAAGCTTCGACGTAACGCACTCATGTGGTCAATTAGAACAGCGCAACGTGAAGGCTGGGCTAGCATCTGCGTTTATGTTCAAGCTTGTGTTTCTGGCGTTGTTTCCATATTTTCTCCAACCAATGTACTTTGTAATAATCTCACTAAACGCACGTTAGAGGTTGTTTATATCGTTTACTTCACTGTTCGTCCACGGATAGAAACGAAATGCTGCATCATACAGAATGTCTTCCTTAGCATGATTTGCGACTGCAGCGCTCTCCATCGGCAGATGTCGTCCGTATCTGCCTTGCAAAACACTCAGTTTGTTTACGAAGATGAACTCGTGTAAAATTCTTGCGTTAGCTCAATTACACTCCTGGAAATGGAAAAAAGAACACATTGACACCGGTGTGTCAGACCCACCATACTTGATCCGGACACTGCGAGAGGGCTGTACAAGCAATGATCACACGCACGGCACAGCGGACACACCAGGAACCGCGGTGTTAGCCGTCGAATGGCGCTAGCTGCGCAGCATTTGTGCACCGCCGCCGTCAGTGTCAGCCAGTTTGCCGTGGCATACGGAGCTCCATCGCAGTCTTTAACACTGGTAGCATGCCGCGACAGCGTGGACGTGAACCGTATGTGCAGTTGACGGACTTTGAGCGAGGGCGTATAGTGGGCATGCGGGAGGCCGGGTGGACGTACCGCCGAATTGCTCAACACGTGGGGCGTGAGGTCTCCACAGTACATCGATGTTGTCGCCAGTGGTCGGCGGAAGGTGCACGTGCCCGTCGACCTGGGACCGGACCGCAGCGACGCACGGATGCACGCCAAGACCGTAGGATCGTACGCAGTGCCGTAGGGGACCGCACCGCCACTTCCCAGCAAATTAGGGACACTGTTGCTCCTGGGGTATCGGCGAGGACCATTCGCAACCGTCTCCATGAAGCTGGGCTACGGTCCCGCACACCGTTAGGCCGTCTTCCGCTCACGCCCCAACATCGTGCAGCCCGCCTCCAGTGGTGTCGCGACAGGCGTGAATGGAGGGACGAATGGAGACGTGTCGTCTTCAGCGATGAGAGTCGCTTCTGCCTTGGTGCCAATGATGGTCGTATGCGTGTTTGGCGCCGTGCAAGTGAGCGCCACAATCAGGACTGCATACGACCGAGGCACACAGGGCCAACACCCGGCATCATGGTGTGGGGAGCGATCTCCTACACTGGCCGTACACCACTGGTGATCGTCGAGGGGACACTGAATAGTGCACGGTACATCCAAACCGTCATCGAACCCATCGTTCTACCATTCCTAGACCGGCAAGGGAACTTGCTGTTCCAACAGGACAATGCACGTCCGTATGTATCCCGTGCCACCCAACGTGCTCTAGAAGGTGTAAGTCAACTACCCTGGCCAGCAAGATCTCCGGATCTGTCCCCCATTGAGCATGTTTGGGACTGGATGAAGCGTCGTCTCACGCGGTCTGCACGTCCAGCACGAACGCTGGTCCAACTGAGGCGCCAGGTGGAAATGGCATGGCAAGCCGTTCCACAGGACTACATCCAGCATCTCTACGATCGTCTCCATGGGAGAATAGCAGCCTGCATTGCTGCGAAAGGTGGATATACACTGTACTAGTGCCGACATTGTGCATGCTCTGTTGCCTGTGTCTATGTGCCTGTGGTTCTGTCAGTGTGATCATGTGATGTATCTGACCCCAGGAATGTGTCAATAAAGTTTCCCCTTCCTGGGACAATGAATTCACGGTGTTCTTATTTCAATTTCCAGGAGTGTAGAACACGCAAATGCTAGTCACATTGTATTGGATTGGATTGATTTGGGGAGAAGATCAAACTGCGAGATCATCTGTCTAGGGAAGGACGGGGAAGGAAGCCGACCGTGCCCTTTCAAAGGAACCATCCCGGCATTTGCCTGGAGCGGTTTAGGGAAATCACGGAAAACCAAAATCAGGGTGGCGAGAGGCGGGATTGAACCGTCGTCCTCCCGAATGCAACTCCAGTGTGCTAACCACTACGCCACCGCGCCCGGTAGTCGCATTGTTCTGTCTGTTGTAGACATAAGTAAAAACGTCAATATCCTTGAACATTTTACAAGGCAAAAACGAAAATGTCATGTATAATCAGTAACATTAGTTTGTGAAAGTGCCGTTACATGTAGTGTGATACAGATCTACAGTAGTATCCCACATGAGATGAAATCTCGCTCTTCAGTAAAACTCTGAGGTAGTTTTTACTAGATCATTGTTTCTGTTCAGCAGCAGAGTTGTTAGGTCACGTGAAATACAAGATTTGAAACAAGAAAGTGCGAAATATCGTACAGGAAGTAGTACAAGCGCTGTTCTAGATAAAAAAAAGTCCATTTGCTGCAATATTACCGTCACATTTCGTGTACTTCGTATATTGCTTCTTGGGTGAATAAATAAATACTCAATTGCCATTGAATCAGGCAGAGACGTAGAAAACAATCTCATATTACTTAATCCATTTTCTTTGGTATGTTCACAAAATATAGCAAGCTTACGTCTGAGAGAGAGCGGTCTTATACTGTATATACATGAAGTCAGTCAGTACAGAACATAACTCACGTGAATCAATAAGAAAGTCCCAGAATAGAAAACGCGAAGGCGAATAAAGAAATGTATACACAAGGACGCAAGCCAACAACGCTACTACCGCCTCGCTCCTGAAGTCCACGACAGTACGCTGTACCTGTGTAACGTATTGCCGTGTCTTGTGTTAACGATGTTACGAAGGCTTTAATTGCTGCTACTAACAGAAATTCAATTCTAATAAGTTGTATCAGGAATGACGCGTTTCTGATAAATCTTTAACGTCCCGTTTCCTTCAAACGACATACTTTCTCGACAGAGAAGTTACAATACGAAAATTTTTTGAGTACCAGTATGACGTTTCCTGTCATTTAATTACAACAAATCGTACCAATAACGACGCATTTTCGAGAGTTTCTTGTCGTGCTCGTGACTTGCAACAGAATACGTCATAGTAAGTAAGTTATAATATAAAACCAACCAAATGCGAACTTCATCCAAACCAACGCAATCGAACGTGAACGTAGAACGCGTACTTGCATCTCACGGGCCACGTTCCTCTCTGCGAAGAAAAATCAAAAATAGTTCAAATGGCTCTAAGCACTATGTGACTTAACATCTGAGGTCATGAGTCCCCTAGACTTAGAACTACTTAAATCTAACTAACCTAAGGACATCACACACATCCATGCCCGAGGCAGGATTCTAACCTGCGACCGTAGCAGCAGTGCGGTTCCACACTGAAGTGCCTAGAACTGCTTGGCCACAACGGACGGCGTACGAAGAAAAAAACGGATTTGTCACGCTACGGACTGCTGTGGAGCGCGCAATTTCACACAGTGACGTCATAAATCTGGACGAGCTTTTCGTTCACGAACGCTTTCTTGGCTCGTGTGAGGACGACTTAAGGGTTGTGGAGTTATTTTGCAGTCAGATCAGTCCCTACTGCAGGGGTTTCCTGTGAATGGTTGCGCATTGAAACATGTTCATAAAATGTTCCGGAACTACAATGATGTGACAAAGTTCATGGAATACCTCCCAGTACCGTGTCGGACCTTCTTTTAGTGGGCGTGGTGCAGCAACTCGACGTGACATAGACTCAACAAGTCGTTGTTAAGTCACCTGCAGAAATATTGAACCGTATTGCCCCTATAGCCGTACAGAATTACGAAAGTGTTGCCGGTGGAGGATTTTGTGCACGAACTGACGCCCGATGATGTCCCATAAATGTTCGGTGGGATTCGGGTCGGGCGAACTGAATAGCCAAAGTTTCCGTCGAGGTAACAGGAATGTTCTCCAAACCAACCGGAAGAATTGTGGGCAGGTGACACAGCCCGTTTCCTGTAAACGCAGCCCACACCATAATCACCTGCAATTTCTCAGCACTGTTCTAATGGATACCTTCATCGTACCGCCCACATTTATTTCGGTGGTTATTTCAGGCAATGTTGCATGTCTGTCAGCACTAACAACTGTATCCGAATGTTGCCGCTCTCCATCTTTACGTGAGGCTCGTCGGCCACAGCATTCTCTATGGTCAGAGGTAATGCCTTTTTTTGTTTTTTATTTACTGTTCCGTGGGACCAAATTGAGGAGATGTCTCCATGGTCATGGAACGAGTCAATACATGAAATTATAACACGATAGTAGAAACAGATAAAATGAAATATAAGAAACATATTCAGGCGACAAGTCGTAAGTTTAAATAAAGAAAATCAACAATGTAACACTGGAACTTGCTTAATTTTTCAGCTCTTCCAGGGGCTCCTCGATAGAATAGAAGGAGTGAGCCACGAGGAAACTCTTCAGTTTGGACTTAAAAGTGTTTGGGCTACTACTAAGATTTTTGAGTTCTTGCGGTAGCTTATTGAAAATGGATGCAGCAGAATACTGCACTCCTTTCTGCACAAGAGTCAAAGAAGTGCATTCCACATGCAGATTTGATTTCTGCCTAGTATTAACGGAGTGCAAGCTGCTAACTCTGGGGAATAAGTTAATATTGCTAACAACAAACGACATTAAAGAAAATATATACTGTGAGGGCAATGTCAGAATTCCCAGACTATTGAATAGGGGTCTACAAGAGGTTCTCGAACTTACACCACATACAGCTCGAACAGCCCGTTTTTAGCCAAAAATACCCTTTTTGAATCAGAAGAATTACCCCAAAAAATAATACCATACGACATAAGCGTATGAAAATATGCGAAGCAGACTACTTTTCGTCTTGAACTGCCACTTATTTCAGATACTGTTCTAATGGTAAATAAAGCAGCATTTAGTTTCTGAACAAGATCCTGAACATGGGCTTTCCACAACAGCTTACTATGTATCCGAACGCCAAGGAACTTGAACTGTTCCGTCTCGCTTATAATATGCCCATTCTGTCTGGTCAAAATATCGGTTCTTGTTGAATTGTGAGTTAGAAACTGTAAAAACTGAGTCTTACTGTGATTTGCCATCACATTATTTTCCACAAGCCACGAACTTATTTCATGAACTACATTATTTGATACTGTTTCAGTATTACACACAAGATTCTTCACTACCAAGCTGGTGTCATCAGCAAGCAGAAATATTTTTGAATCACCTGTAATACTAGAAGGCATATCATTTATATAAATAAGAAACAGCAGTGGCCCCAGCACCGACCCTTGGGGAACGCCCCACTTAACAGTGCCCCATTGGGACTGAACATCACTACCACTCTCAATATTGCGGAGAATTAGCTTCTGCTTTCTGTTCTTAAAGTAAGAGGCGAACCAATTGTAAGCTAATCCCCTTACTCCATAATGGTCCAACTTCTGTGGTAATATTTTGTGGTCAACACAGTCAAAAGTCTTCGCTAAATCAAAGAAAACACCTAGCATTCGCAACCTTTTGCTTAATCCGTCCAAAACCTCACAAAGAAAAGCGAATATAGCATTTTCAGTTGTTAAACCATTTCTAAAACCAAACTGTACATTTGACTGCAAATTATGTGAATTTAAATGCCCCAGTAATCTTGTATATACAGCCTTCTTGATAACTTTAGCAAACACCAATGGCATAGAAATAGGTCTAAAATTGTCAACATTATTCCTGTCTCCCTTTTTATAAAGTGGCTTCACTACCGAGTACTTTAATCGGTCAGTAAATCGACCACTCCTAAAGCAAAAGTTACAGATATGGCTAAGTACTGGGCTAACATACATAGAACAATACTTCAGTATTCTGCTAGATACCCCGTTATATCCATGAGAGTTCTTGGTCTTTAGTTGATTTAATTATTAACTCAATCTCCCTCTTGTCAGTATCATGGAGGTGCATTTCAGGTAACAGTCTCGGAACACTTTTTTCTAAGAGCGCTATATGATTCCCTGTTGGGACTGGGTTTCTATTTAGTTCACCTGCTATATTCAGAAAGTGATTATTAAATACTGTACATACATGCGACTTATCAGTAACACGGACATTCCCACTACGCACTGCTTCTATATCCTCGACCTGCCTCTGCAGACCAGCCACTTCCTTTACGACTGACCATATGGTTTTAATTTTATCGTGAGACTTAGCTATTCTATCTGCATACCAATACTTTTTGCCTTCCTAATAACAGTTTAAGTACCTTACAATACTGTTTGTAATAGGCTGCTGCATTTAGATTTTGATTGTTTTTAACGGTTTGATATAATTGCCACTTTGTTCTACAAGATATTCTTATCCCTCTAGTCAGCCACCCAGGCTGCCTGTTTGTGCTAGTACCCTGTTTTGAACGTTCTAACGGAACGAAACTTTCAAAGAGCACGAGAAAAGTCTTGTGGAAAGCATTATATTCATCATCTACTGTATCAGCACTATAAACATCTTGCCACTCTTGTTCCTTGATAAGGTTTACAAAGGTCTCTATAGCAACTGGATCAGCTTTCCTAAAATGTTGATAGCTATATTTAACATCCAGAATGAGATTTGGAAGGTAGGAGACGAGATACTGGCAGAATTAAAGCTGTGAGGACGGGGCGTGAGTCGCGCTTGGGTAGCTCAGTTGGTAGAGCACTTGCTCGCGAAAGGCAAAGGTCCCGAGTTCGAGTCTCGGTCCGGTACACAGTTTTAATCTGCCAGGAAGTTTTATATTTAACATGTGTTGCAGCACAAAAATCTTTTAGAGTTAAAATTTGTGCATCATGATCTGAAAGGCCATTCACCTTTTTGCTAACAGAATGCCCTTCTAGTAATGAGGAATGAACAAATATGTTGTCTATCGTTGTTCTACTGTTCCCTTGCACTCTCGTTGGAAAGAATACGGTTTGCATAAGATTATATGAATTAAGGAGGTGTACCAGCATCCTTTTCCTTGCACAATCACTTATACAATTAATATTGAAATCACCACATATAACTAACTTTTTGTATTTCCTATAAAGTGAACCAAGAACCTCCTCTACCTTTAGCAAAAATGTTGTGAAATCGGAGTCTGGGGATCTATAAATAACAAAAGTTAGAAGTTTAACTCCACGAAATTTAACCACACCTGCACAACATTCAAACACCTTTTCAGTGCAGTACTTTGAAACATCAATTGACTCAAATGGGATGCCGTTTTTCACATACATGGCTACTCCCCCACACCGCAAAGAGCTCCTAGAAAAGCTGCCAGCCAACCTGTATCCTGGTAAAGGAAGCCTCTGAATTATCTCCTTATTTAAGAAGTGTTCAGATATACCAATAATTTCAGAGTCTACATCTATTAGCAGGTCACGAACTTTATCTCTAATACCCTGTATATTTTGATGAAATACTCGGATACCTAATCTTTGTCGAAAGTGGTTCCTTTGTTAGAGAGACTTCCCTTAAGCAGGAATACCTATCAGCTGACTTCAATCTAAAAAAGGTGCAGCTCTAACACCCACTACTGCAGGAATTTTCCCATGAGTGATCCCACCAACCCCACCTATGCTGTCACCTATAAGCTTTGCCAACCTCCCCTTCCCATACCTGTTGAGGTGCAGGCCATGTCTAGTGAAACCCGTCCTGCTGATAGACTCCACCGACACCACTGAAATGTGACCCATGCCGTATGTCATCAGCGCACCCTCAAGTCTCATGTTATTACGCCTGACGGCTGTATTAAGATGAGGCCGATCGTGACGCTGAAACAGTTCCACGAAATGCACATTCGTGTTGCCAGTCTGAGTGGCTATCTTTTCCAGGTCACCATCTATGTCATACTCCCCATCCCTATCAATACTATTACCAGCCCCACCCACAATCACTACCTGATCCTCTTTAGTAAAATCCCTACATAACCACCCTAAGTTAACAGTCACCTGAGCCAATCCTGCATTAGGCTTCAAAGTGCTGGTGACATGGTACTCACTCCCCAACACTTCCTGCAACTGCTGGCCTACACCTCTGCCATGAGAACTACCTAACAGCAGAACCTTCTTCTTTCTCTTCGACTTTGCAACTGTCCTAGCCACCGTAACTGCTGAGGTCTGCTGCATACTTCCTACATCTACACCTACTAGAGAATTTTCTATTCTCTTGAGAGTGCGGATGGTGGAATATTTTATTGCCTAACGATATCCAAAACAGACTGTCCCGCATGTCTAGGTCCAACTGCCATTCTGAGAAGTCTGTTAGTTCATGTCGTGCGGCCATCATCGTATCGGAAACGTTTTCACATGAATCAGCTGAGTGCAAATGACAGATCCGCCAATCCACTACCCTTTCACAACTTGTGTACGACACCACCATTTGTATAGGTGCATCGGGCTATCCCATGACATTTGTCACCTCATTGTAATAGGAGGATGTGGATGGATGTACATCGACTCACTACACATAGAATGTACTTAAAATGTTCTGGAAATACACTACTGGCACATTAAAATTGCTACACCACGAAGGTGACGTGCTACAGACGCGAAATTTAACCGACAGGAAGAAGATGCTGTGATATGCAAATGATTAGCTTTTCAGAGCATTCACACAAGGTTGGCGCCGGTGGCGACACCTACAACGAGCTGACATGAGGAAAGTTTCCAACCGATTTCTCATACAGACAGCAGTTGACCGGCGTTGTCTGGTGAAACGTTGTTGTGATGCCTCTTGTAAGGAGGAGAAATGCGTACCATCACATTTCCTGCTTTGATAAAAGTCGGATTGTAGCATATGGCGATTGCGGTTTATCGTATCGTGACACTGCTGCTCGCATTGGTCGAGATCCAATGACTGTTAGCAGAATATGCAATCGGTGGGTTCAGGAGGGTAATAAGGAACGCCATGTTGGATCCCAACGGCCTCGTATCACTAGCAGTCGAGATGACAGGCATCTTTTCCGCATGGCTGTAATGGATCGTGCAGCCACGACTCGATCCCAGAGTCAACAGATGGGAACGTTTGCAAGACAACAACCATCTGCACGACGAACAGTTCGACGACGTTTGCAGTAGCATGGACTGTCAGCTCGGAGACCATGGCTGCGGTTACCCTTGACGCTGCATCACAGACAGGAGCCCCTGCGATGGTGTACTCAACGACGAACCTGGGTGGACGAATGGCAGAACGTCATTTTTTCCGATGAATCCATGTTCTGTTTATAGCATCACGATAGTCGCATCCGTGTTTGGCGTCATAGAGGTGAACGCACATTGGAAGCGTGTATTCGTCATCGCCATACTGTCGCATCACCCGGCGTGATAGCACGGGGTGCCATTGGTTACACGTCTCGGTCACCTCTTGTTCGCATTGACGGCACTTTGAACAGTGGACGTTACATTTCAGATATGTTACGACCCGTGGCTCTACCCTTCATTGGATCCCTGCGAAACCCTATATTTCAGCAGGATAATGCACGACCGCATGTTGTAGGTCCTGTACGGGCCTTTCTGGATACAGAAAATGTTCGACTGCTGCCCTGGCCAGCACATTATCCAGATCTCTCACCAGTTGAAAACGTCTGTTAATGGTGGCCGAGCAAGTCGCTCGTCATAATACGCCAGTCACTACTCTTGATGAATTGTATCGTGTTGAAGTTGCATGGCCAGCTGTACCTGTACACGCCATTCAAGCTCTGTTTGACTCAATCTCCAGGCGTATCAAGGCCGTTATTACGGCCAGAGGTGGTTGTTCTGGGTACTGATTTCTCAGGTTCTATGCACCCAAATTGCGTGAAAATGTAATCACATGTCAATTCTAGTATAATATATTTGTCCAATGAATACGCGTTTATCATCTGCATTTATTCTTGGTGTAGCAATTTTAGTGGCCAGTAGTGTAATATGAGATTCGCAGCTTCACTTTTTGCTCCGTTAGACATTCTGTAAGTGTTCTCTTGTGTCGGCACAGGGCGCCTCTAGGACTGCGGCGGGAGGCGGCGTCTGCGGCCGACTACTCGCGGCCGCCGAGCTACAGGTCGCGTACCAGCTCCACCCGGCCGACCCTCGACCCCGGCGGCGGCGGGGGCGGTGGGGGAGGAGGCGGCAGCCTGGTGGGCGGCGGGGGCGGCGCCCTGGGGCTCGTCGACCACTCTCGAGACCCCTCGCTGTCGCTCAGCGAGTCCGCGGACAGCGGGAAGCTGCGCTTCGTGCTGGACCCGGCGGCGCCCGGCGGCAAGGACCTCGCCAACCTGGTCACCATCGTGCAGACGGACGACAGCCCCGTCATCGTCACCGTGTCCGGCTCCACCCCCATCGTCACGGGCTCCTCGCCTCCCGGCCAGGGCGGGCACAGCGGCGGCAGCGGCATCAACACCGAGATGGAGATACTGGCGCACCTCTGATGGCCCGGCCCGACCGAGCGTGGCAGCGCCTGCGGCCACTCTACTGGGATGTGCAGACAGTTGCGACTGATCGTCTCGTACACACTCGTTACTGATCTATCTGTTCCAATGTATACAAGTGACTTCACTAACGGACCAAAAATAAGGAAGAGGCACATTGCTGGAAGCTGACAGAAAGAGTTGATGGGTACTGAGCTCATAACGAAATTTGATTGTGCTACGATAAAACTCTAAAGTCACTCCATCTGCTTCTGCATGCATCGTTTAAAGTCATCAACCCTCAATCTCTTTATAACAATTATATAAAAATAAAAGAGAAATAAATGAAACAAGTTTACTGAGTAACCTCTTAAATTACGTTGAATAAAAGCATCTTTATGGGTCAGTAATTTTCAAAGTAATGCATTTTGCACAGAAATATTTTGTATTTACTGACTCCTACAAGAGATAAGTTGAAATTCCTATTACAGTTAACGGCTATACTACAATATTTAGGTATTCGTCAGCCGTATTATTTTTCCTATTGTATAGAGACTGTTTTGTCATTTCTGTTCCGTTTCGGTTCTCAAGAGGCATAAAGCTGGGTACTGTTGCTAGTCTAGTGTACTGATTACATCGCAGGTTAGTCCAATTGTAACTGGCAACCATATCAGTGAAACTGGCGATTACCACTCGCATTTTACAGGTAATGTGATACCGATTATTGCATGAGACTTTCAGGACCGAAAATTACCGCCTGTACTCTCTCTGTTCTCTAAAAATGTTTGAAACTCAATTAATTACCGAGTTAAAATCCCGGAATGAACTACTGAATACCAAAAGCCTTTGATTTAATGGAATATTGCACAGTAGGCTAAATACTGCAGAACAGATAGATATCAAGAAAGATGTGTGTAGTTCACAGCTACTCACTGTAATAAGAGATTTGCCTTCTGCAAAGAAGTATCATTTTTGGCTATTCATGACTTGATCATTACAGTGTTTTCATTTATAAAGCACACAAAAATTTACCTTCGTTCACTTTTTGGAAATACAGAATGCTGTATCTCTAACATATAACAATATGTTAGAGATACAGCATTCTGTAGCAGACTGAAAGGCATGGCAGTTTCACGACATGGATACTTGCATTTGAAATACTGTATGTGCTACATCACTGTCTATAAATCTCTCCATGTTGATAATTTGACTATGGTTAAAAGACTTTAGGAAACAACTGTAGATCTTTCACATCATGTAACAGATTGAAACTTTATTTTTGTGATACTGTCTTCCTCTTATCTAAATCAGTTCCAGAATTAATTCCGGTAGTTCTAATACAGTATTTGATATTAAATAGTGGCTCTGACAGCCAACGTAGCCACAGAGAGTGCCTTATGCTTGAAGCAAACATTAGACTTTTAACTACTACTATACTACCAAAAAATGTAAGAATGACTTGTTTGTACTTGAGTCACAGCTTTAAATGACATATTGCACTACTAATGAAATTTGGTTCTCGAAAGTTTCATATTTTTGTTTCTTGTATAATTGTACTACTGTGCATATAAGTGATTTAGGCGACTTCTTTCTAATTTTTGCGTATTTCCTGAGAAAAGTGGTTACATTTGCTCAAAATTATGTTGTATGAGCGTAAAGCACCAGACTGCTGGGATGAGAAATGTAGCTCATGGTTGTGTGTAGTAGCAGAACGAGAAGGAGAGCATGATGGGACACATACATGACGAAAGTAAGTGGTTTGGAGAGTAATAGTTACAGAAAATACATCCAAAGGCTACTTCATGTTAAAGATTTAAGCATTCATGACTGAAAAATACCTCAAGCCAGTAACAAAGTTTTACTTTTGCATGTGACCCTGCAATTATAATTTGGAATTGGCACTATAATTTCTGTACACTAGTTAGAAGTCAGTGTTGTGTACTGATATCTGTCCTTCAGCTCTATTGGCTAATAGAAAAGAATATAATGATATGGCCTGCTGTGTTAAAATGTTCTCTGTTAGCTGTTTAGTCGACAGTGAAGCTGAATTTTTCCAGTTATACTCTGTACCTATTAAGACATTTCCACTATTGACTTACGTGTTGTACATTTTGTAATTTCAAATAACATTGTGTATGAAAGTCTACATTGATTGACAGTGACTTATTGGGGAGAGAGACAGAAGTTCGCTGGCTCTAGATTGCTTCTCAATGTAAAAGTATGGTGCTTACAGCACATGGTGCTTTCACACCTATAAATGTATATACATATTCTGATAAATGACAAAGCCTTTACTGAAGTATTTTGTGCTATAGATGTTAATTTGTATATACTGTAAAATATTATAAATAGATCATGCTTATCAAAGAAAGAATTCCATATACAATGTATATGAGTCATTCATTGTGCATAAAGAAATGTGATTGAACTCTACCTGAATTTTAAGAGTCCATTAAATATTTATGCAAAAAAGTTTAAGTTGTTCTTTTAACATAACGTTTCCTTGTTTCTCTTCAGTATTTGCCCGTTTCTTTTAGTCACCATAGAGTGTACAATTTTGAGTGTGTATTTCGTACTGGTTGTGCATAGGCTGCCCTGTATTGGGAAGTTATCGTAAAAATGTTTTTTTCTTAGTATCATTTTTTTTCTCTTATTTCACTGCCTTTGTCTTCTTTCACGTAATTTTATGTAATTTAGAATGGATCAAGTAAGCGATAAGCTCTTACAATAACAATAACAACAACAACAATACAATTTAAGAGTTCAAAATTCTCAAATCTAAATCAATGCAAATTTGTTTGAAATGGACTTAATTCATTCAACCAGTGCACAAATGTAATTATGATTTTAATTTTATGAAATATGTTTAAACATCAGTCACAATAATTATTTAATGGGAAGCAAAAGAGATATGATGGTTACAAGGTGTCCTTGTCACAAAAACAATGTCCTGCAACAAATATGAAATTTACACAATATGAAACTTATTGAAAATGCAGCTAGGAATCAAATAATTACTTGTTCGCAATTCACAAATTATAGTTCCTATTTGCTTTACAGCTGTTTACTCGCACTGCCCCTTGCTCTCTCTCTCTCTCTCTCTCTCTCTCTCTCTCTCTCTCTCTCCCCCCTCTCTCCCCCTCTCTCTCTTTCTAATTCTCTCTCTCCTCCCTCCCTCTCCCCCCCCCCTCTCTCTCCCTTTCTGTCTTTGTTTATCAGAAATTGAGTGAACCACTTATGAATAGTTGATTCAGTGAACATGTGCTGTGAATGCTTTAAGATCAAAGACTTCTGGTAAAAGAGCCTTAGTATTTAACACTAAAGGGAATTAATTCACTGAAACCCTTTCTGTAATAGCTCTATATACAAATCTTAATCTAATCTAACCTAATGTCTACAGAGTGAATGCCATACATACACACTCCAAATGCTAATCTTTGCCCAAGTCGGAAAGCACAGAGAAATCTTGTTATTTTAGTAAATCTGGGAATAAAAACATGAAAACACAATTTTCAATCCAAGTACATGTACTTGAATTATAGTGGAGCCACAAGCATGGTTTTATACATTATACATTCGGCTATTTCACTGTGTGGACTACAGAAGATACTCGTTTTCAGTTCAGTTTCACTAATTCTTATAAATAATGGTATGGAAATGGCATTTACTAAAAGTGCTGTATGTTGAAATGGGTGCATAGTTTAATGCTACATTTTATTTTTGTTATATTCGCATCTCACTCTTTCTTCATCTCTTTAGAGCAATAATCACACGACTGAACTGGATCCACGTTCACTATAAGAAAAGCAAGAAATTTTTTTAAATTCCTGTTAATATACAGTGCACGCTTTGTACGATCATAGTCGAAGCATTACATAGAAGTTTCGTCTCCAGGCAAAAGACTTTTCTCGTTTTTAGTAAATCCCTGTGTCTCATACGTGACGAACCTTTTTCTTTTCTTGTAAACTTCACTGCATGTGCCACTGTAAATGTTACCTTCCATTTACATCGCAAAACGCCTTCATGAAACTTTCGTAAATCTAGGTTTTATCTGCTATAATAATTAGATGAATGGGTTGAAGAGTACAAGGATAATCTAGATGGATGCAATGACATGCATCCGCTTGTTATTTTGTATTGAGAATTTGCATACATCAAACAAATATGAATAAAACCATAACACTTTTTACTGACTTGTTCCAATTCTTGCACTTTCTCTGACTTAGTGTTACAAACATCCTAAGGAAATATTTGAGTTGCCATTAATTCAGCATCCCTAAGAATAAGAAAACATTTGTGTAAGTACATTGTTGCTAAATCCGTTTGAATATAGTAGTTTTTAAAAGCAAGATAAAGTTTTAACTTCAGTTCCTGCTTGATGTCAGTTTGATAATGGGTAAACAGAGGTTGGTGTACCTGCTGGCTAGTATTAGGAGCGACTGCAATGTTGAACTAAGATTCTATCCTGACGCAATGCTCAATAAACAGCTTCTAAAACAACAATACTCTTCCATGTAGCTATTCTTATGACTGTGTTTCCTCAGAACATGTTTCTTTGGGGGTTGTAATTTTTTTACTGGATAAGAACAGACAGTTCTTTTATTGGAAAATATATTTTCTGAAGAATATTATTTTGAGGCTACATTTAACTACAATGTTTATCTTCAATAAACGTTGACCGTTTTGTTAAATGCTGCAAAAATGTCAAAGAAAGCAGATAACGTAGCAGAGTGCAGGGAAGTCTCACTGTTGCTTGTAAGGTATTGTAAAAGTTACTCCATCTATTTTTTCAGCTACACTTAATGTAAGAAAACATTGTCTACAATCATAGCTTAAAAGTCTAAGTAACATGTGGTACCAATGCATCATTTACATTTGGATAACATGTATACTCTCACATTCTAATACCATACCTTGATTTCCAGTAACCCACGATATACTCTAGAGACCTCCAGGCAACACATGGTTTATGCTGAGAAAGAAGTCATTGTTTTCACTTACATACTAGAGACCTATACACTAGAAGTTCCCGGCCCCATGTATGGTTTGTATTAAGAAAGATATCGTTTTGACCTATAGAAGTTAAGGTATTCAGTATTGTACACAGACGTATTTGACTACACTAGAATCTGTAACTGAATAGATCTTCGACTTTCGCAAAAAAACGATGCATCGACGCGAAATACTGATACAGCAACGTGGCAACAACAGTCTGCGTAGGAAAAGACCAAGAACACAGAGGTTATGACTGCACTTAGTGACCATTTGGCACTCAGTATTTCAGTCACCAAGAAAGAGGATGGTGAAGATAACAAATATGGATCACAGTAGGTGTGCCGAGAGATGTAACTGTTCATATCGTCACTTCACGACTGTGAAGAAGGCTCCACGAAAGAAGAAACATACAGGGGGTGTGCAGGTAAGGCCTACCACGTGCTGCAACAAAGCGCCAGGATCGCTTGGTCTAAAGTATCCTAACAGCATAGTACCTCCACCGATTACAGACTTTGCAGCAGTCTCTGACTCAGTCTTCCCTCAAATTGTATATCGACAGCTTCGACATTTTGCTCTGTACTTCTGGTGACCTACGTGATGCCATCAACTCGTATAAAGGCACACTGCTATTAAATAACTTGCTCAAACTCATCGGAGTAGCGCTATAATGGTAATTAGCACGAAATCCTCGTCAGTTAACCGTCCAGCTTAGAACAAAAGTGATATCTGGCGTTCCGCAAGGTAGTGTCATAGGCCCTCTGCTGTTCCTGATTTACATAAGTGATCTTAGCCCCCTTAGACTGTTTGCAGATGACGCTGTAACTTACCGTCTAGTAAAATCATCAGACGATCTATTCCAATTACAAAATGATCTATAGAGAGAATATCTGTATGGTGCGGAAAGTGGCAATTGGCACTAAACAAAGAAAAGTGCGAGGTCATCCACATGGGTACTAAAACAAATTCGTTAAATTCTGGGTATACGATAAATCACACAAATGTAAGGGCTGTCAGTTCGACTAAATAGCTAGGAATTACAATTACGAGTAACTTAAATTGGAAAGGCCACATAGATAATATTGTCGGGAAGACGAAACAAAGACTGCGCTTTGTTGGCAGAACACTTAGAAGATGCGACAAACCCACTAAAGAGACAGCCTACATTACACTTGTCCGTCGTCTGCCGGAATATTGCTGCGCGGTGTGGGATCCTTACCAGGTAGGATTGACGGAGGACATCGAAAAAGTGCAAAGAAGGGCAGCTCGTTTCGTATTATCGCGCAATAGGAGTGAGACTGTCAGTGATATGATACGCGAGTTGGGGTGACAGCCACTGAAACAAAAGTGGTTTTAATTTCAACCACCAACTTTCTCTTACAAATGCGAAAATATTTTGTTGACACCCACCTACGTAGGGAGAAATGATCGTCATAATAAAATAAGAGAAATCAGGGCGCGAACGTAAAGATTTAGGTATTCCTTTCTCCCACGCGCCATTCGAGAGTGGAATGGTAGAGAAGCAGCATGAGAATGGTTCACTGAACCCTCTGCCAGGCACTTAGGTGTGAATTGCAGAGTAACCATGTACGTGTAGAACTGAAACAGTCTCCTGATTGGTTTGATGCGGCCCGCCACGAATTCCTCTCCTGTGCCAAACTCTTCATCTCAGAGTAGCACTTGCACCCTACATCCTCAATTATTTGCTGAATGTATTCCACTCTCTGTCTTCCTCTACAGTTTTTGCCCTCTACAGCTTCCTTTAGTACCATGGAAGTCTTTCCCTCATGCCTTAACAGATGTTCTATCAATCTGTCCCTTCTCCTTGTCAGTATTTTCCACATATTCCTTTCGTCTCCGATTCTGCGCAGAACATCCTCATTCCTTACCTTATCAGTCCACCTAATTTTCAAAATTCGTCTGTGGCACCACATCTCAACTGCTTCGATTCTCTTTTCCTCCAGTTTTCCCACTGTCCATGTTTCACTATTATGCTGTACTCCAGACGTACTTTCTTAGAAATTTCTTCCTAAAATTGTGGCCTATGTTTGATACTAGTGGGATTTTGTTAGAGAGGAATGCCCTTTCTGCCGGTGCTAGTCTTCTTTCGATATCCTCCTTGCTCCGCCCCTCATTGGTTATTTTGCTGCCTAGGTTGTAGAATTCCTTAACGTCATCTACTTCGTTCCACCAGTCCTGATGTTTAGTTTCCCACTGTTCTCATTTCTGCTGCTTCTCATTACTTTCGTCTTTCTTCGATTTACTCTCAGTCCATATTCTACTCCTTAGGCTGTTCATTCCATTCAGCAGAGCATGTAATTCTTCTTCACTTTTACTCAGGATAACAACGTCATCAGCGAATCGTATCATTGATACTCTTTCACCTTGAATTTTAATTCCACTCCGGAACCGTTCTTTTATTTCCATCATTTTTTTTCGATGTCCAGATTGGACAGTAGAGGCGAAGGATAACATCCCTGTTTTACACTCTTTTTAATTCGAGCATTTCATTCTTGGTTGTTTTCGCACCATTTTACATTGTCGACAAATCCTATGAACGTGTCTTGGTTTTTCTCAAGTATTGCTTCCATTATCAACCGCAACGGTAGAATTGCCTCTCTGGTGCTTTTACCTTTCCTAAAGCCAAAGTGATCGTCATTTCCTTTTTCTTTTTCTTTTCAGAGCAGACTATAACTATTGAAACTACACTCCTGGAAATTGAAATAAGAACACCGTGAATTCATTGTCCCAGGAAGGGGAAACTTTATTGACACATTCCTGGGGTCAGATACATCACATGATCACACTGACAGAACCACAGGCACATAGACACAGGCAACAGAGCATGCACAATGTCGGCACTAGTACAGTGTATATCCACCTTTCGCAGCAATGCAGGCTGCTATTCTCCCATGGAGACGATTGTAGAGATGCTGGATGTAGTCCTGTGGAACGGCTTGCCATGCCATTTCCACCTGGCGCCTCAGTTGGACCAGCGTTCGTGCTGGACGTGCAGACCGCGTGAGACGACGCTTCATCCAGTCCCAAACATGCTCAATGGGGGACAGATCCGGAGATCTTGCTGGCCAGGGTAGTTGACTTACGCCTTCTAGAGCACGTTGGGTGGCACGGGATACATGCGGACGTGCATTGTCCTGTTGGAACAGCAAGTTCCCTTACCGGTCTAGGGATGGTAGAACGATGGGTTCGATGACGGTTTGGATGTACCGTGCACTATTCAGTGTCCCCTCGACGATCACCAGTGGTGTACGGCCAGTGTAGGAGATCGCTCCCCACACCATGATGCCGGGTGTTGGCCCTGTGTGCCTCGGTCGTATGCAGTCCTGATTGTGGCGCTCACCTGCACGGCGCCAAACACGCATACGACCATCATTGGCACCAAGGCAGAAGCGACTCTCATCGCTGAAGACGACACGTCTCCATTCGTCCCTCCATTCACGCCTGTCGCGACACTACTGGAGGCGGGCTGCACGATGTTGGGGCGTGAGCGGAAGACGGCCTAACGGTGTGCGGGACCGTAGCCCAGCTTCATGGAGACGGTTGCGAATGGTCCTCGCCGATACCCCAAGAGCAACAGTGTCCCTAATTTGCTGGGAAGTGGCGATGCGGTCCCCTACGGCACTGCGTAGGATCCTACGGTCTTGGCGTGCATCCGTGCGTCGCTGCGGTCCGGTCCCAGGTCGACGGGCACGTGCACCTTCCGCCGACCACTGGCGACAACATCGATGTACTGTGGAGACCTCACGCCCCACGTGCTGAGCAATTCGGCGGTACGTCCACCCGGCCTCCCGCATGCCCACTATACACCCTCGCTCAAAGTCCGTCAACTGCACATACGGTTCACGTCCACGCTGTCGCGGCATGCTACCAGTGTTAAAGACTGCGATGGAGCTCCGTATGCCACGGCAAACTGGCTGACACTGACGGCGGCGGTGCACAAATGCTGCGCAGCTAGCGCCATTCGACGGCCAACACCTCGGTTCCTGGTGTGTCCGCTGTGCCGTGCGTGTGATCATTGCTTGTACAGCCCTCTCGCAGTGTCCGGAGCAAGTATGGTGGGTCTGACACACCGGTGTCAATGTGTTCTTTTTTCCATTTCCAGGAGTGTATTAACCGACTGCACTCTGCGGCGGCGTCCCTCCACTATTCTCCATACCTTTAAAATTTTAATCTGATGTATTTTCTCCTACGCCAATGTAGTCTAGTTATCTGCTCTGCTGTGTTGCTCCCTCGAAATCATTGAATGACATGCGTTCCTCCTCGCTTTCTGCGTCTGTTTATCTTCCTCGACGTGTATCCCTTACCGTCTCATCAAATTCTCAACCCTCCTCACTCACATAACAACTCCACATATGTACAAATTACATCTCCTCTAGTTTCAACCAAACTTCGTACACATATCACTGGCTGTCTGGAAAAATTGGGGTAAGGACCATCTACTTATGAAAGGGGTAGGAATAGAGATGAAAAAGCAGTGCAGCCGATGATGCACCAATACTCATATTTTTGCCATCCAGTATATGAGAATGAGATACACTTAGTAACTTGTTGCAAACGTCACACCTAATTTCAAGCCTTTACGAAACATTTTATCGCTGACTACCCACACAAAATGATGAAAGGAAAAAAGTTTATCGCTTACTATATTTTCGCAGTTCATGCAGTAAGACTGCCGCATCAGACAACAGGTTTTAGCTTATTAGTTCTCTTCTACTAACTCTATTCGCACCACGTTTCACAGGCAGTATTCATATAAGTCGCTGAATGTACATACGAAGGTATATCATTGTACGACACATAGATCAGGAGATGTGACGTCATAAACCGTGACAAACACTGCCTCTTCATGCACTACGTTTTAGTTTATTGCTTCTTCACTACTAACTCTGCTCACAACACGTTTTGCAGACAGTAACCACACATAACTCTAAATGTACTGCAAAATCATATCATAGTGCAGCACGTAGTTTAGGAGATACGACGTGATAAACACTGAGTTGTATGAAAATAAAACTGTTAGCTGAAATTCGCTAGAGATACAGGTGAAAAATATGTATAAACAAGTGTGAAAAATGTTAAATACATGTAAAAGCTCATTATAAACCGTTGCAACTATTTCAACCAAATTTTATAAACATATTAGTAAGAATCTGTAAAGAAATACTGTGTATGTTATGGGGCGGGTGGGGGGGGGGAGGGGAAGCGTGATAATGTTAATAGAGAAGGAGGAGGAGAAGATGGACAGACTGCGAGGGGAACGATGAGACTGACACAGGTAGGGCAGAGAGAGGGGAGAGGAAAATGTACAGAGAAAGGGGAGTGGATGGTCAAAGAAAAGAGTGAGGAGAAGGTAGGCAGAGACGAGGAAGATATAGGCGGAGAGAGTGAGGAGAAATGGACATAGAGGAGGAGAAATAGACATAGAAAGGGAAGAGGCATAAATGGTCAGAGAGAGGGGAGAGGACGAGATGGACAGAGAAAGGATGGGGAGGAATTGTACAGAAAGTTGTGGGAGAAGGAGATGAATAGAGAATGGGGAAGGAGAAGATTGATAAAAAGGGAGAGGAAGAGGAGATGAATTAGTGGGGGAGGACGAGATGGATAGAGAGGGGAGGAGCAGAAGGGAAGAGGAGGAAGAGCAAACGGACAGAGGGAGGAGAGGGGGATGGCTAGAGACAATGATTGGACAATCGACTGTTTTAACAATCAATTGATCAGTTGATTGTTTTTTCACTCAGTCGGTTTTTTCAGTCCAATGAAACAACCGAATTAGACTAGTCTCAGCGCCCATGTCAGTTATATGACTGTTTTCACTCACTCACTGTGTTTGAATGGTTTCATTCAGTATGAGACAACAGACTGAAACAATCTGCGTCGGTTGCGGCCGTTATATGATTGTTTTCACTCACTCACTGGGTTTGAGAGATTTTATTTACACACTTTTCCAGCCTTTTCGGTTGTACATGAACCATGACTAGGGTCTTTTTTATAGACAAATAAATATTATTTCAAGGAGATGTGTTTAACAAGCAGATTTCTGAAAATAAAGTATGTTCAAAATATACCTGTTTACTTACTGAAATACGAATTTTAATACCTGTAGCGTCAAATATCAATGTTTGGTAGGTTTTAAAAAGTTCAATAACTGGTGCTGCACTGTAAATTTGCTTACATATAAAAGAATAATCACTTTTTAATACGTTTTTATTAGGTAGGTTTCTTGTCTGTTTTTTTCGGTATCGATTTTACAGTTGATTTTAAACTGGTTTCCCGATGAACTAGAGACTTGAAACTTTCAACTTAATCAGAAGTGGATGACAATACAATATGAACTCTCTTTCTTTTCTTTGACGAATAGTAAGTACTTCGTGTAACACTGCTGTTTCCCTTTTTTTTTTTAACCAGTCGCGAATGTTTCGCATTTAAAACCATTGCTGCTAAGCTTCCCTGTGGCCTCGAATCTCTCTACTTTTCACATTGGCGGTCTTGTCGCTACAGTAGGGTTGCCATCTTAGTGGATTTTCCACTAAAACTGGTGGTTTATACCCTCCTTTTAGTGGCGGAATATTGTTTTTAGTGGCTGGTGGATTTTATAGTGGTTTAGTAGAATTCAGTTTCAGTTACTGAAAATGCGGTCTCTCAGTCAGTAAGAAAATGATATGTTTCGAAATGTGTTATTTCTACTTTATTTGATTTCAGGAGTATTTAACGTTTGCTGCGAAGACAACACTGATGCATTACAATGTGACATCAAACGAACCTTCACACTCGTTAGACTACATGCGAGGATTCCCCGTAGAATGAGCAGTATTTAGTAGCACCTAGTTATAGTTCATTTCACGAGCGAAGGCGGTTTGCACAGGTGCAGGGAGCAAGCGGCTTCAAACAATGGGTGCTGCTTATTTCATTGTCGCTTCGAAAAATCACTGAGCGTTTGGTGGCTCACGCAGTGTGCGTCACGTCAGATGAGCAGAAAAAGTAACTATGCCAAAACCACAATATACTCAAAAGTTTCTGTATTCTTGGCTTCAAGATCCACATTTAAGAGATTAGCTTCAAGTTATTGAAAGTGCTACAGGTCAGGCAGTGAAGTGCAAATTTTTTGGTACAGATTTCAGGAGTTCCTATGGAGATTTGAAGTCTCATGGAATTTCAAAGAAGCACCTATAAAATAAAAAGGTAAGCAACTTTTTTTTAGCTAATTAGCCATCCAATGATATCTTTGACCACTCTTTGACTAAGTAAATTGTTGCAGCTTGGAACTACGGAGCCTAAAATTGCGTTTAAGTCAGAGCCCATTGGGAATAAGAAAAAGAAAGAAGCAATACATGCATACTAGTATACACCTAGTAGACCATTTGGGAGAGGTAATTAATGACAGTCATGAAAAAGATATCGAAAATATTCGGCTGCACCGAACTAAGTGCAACTCAGTTATAAAAAACCGTATTAGCACCCCATTTAACTGACGTTCTAAAACAAGATTGCAAAGATCTACCACTTAGCCTATTAACCGATGAATCTACTGATATTGCTGAACATAAATACTTGGGAGTGATTATAGTTTATTACCGTAAATTACACCAAAAAATAGTATCTACACACCTTGACCGTGCTGAACTGCACGAGTGTAATGCTGAAGTTATTGCCTCTGCTGTAAAAAAGACACTTCAACGATTCGATTTGTGACTTGAAAATGTAATGGTTGGAGTAAATAACGGAGTATTTACGAAATTGGAAGAAGAGGTTTCACAACTGATTTTAGTACGTTGCTCGTGCCATTCCTTGCAACTGGCTGTTTCAGCTGCTGCAAAGAACTTTTACCGAGAAATTTGGTGATTTTAATAGAATAGACATATAATTGGTTTGGTCGCTTCTCTTCCAAACAGTCTGTGTGTAAGGAGCTATAGAAAACCATCAACGATGGGCAGAAACCGTTAAAATAGTTCAAACGTGGGAGACAAGGTGGTTATCAACAGAATCCGCTGTATCATGAATATACACGCAATGGTCAGAGCTAAAAACGCATTTTTCCGTAGCTAAAGTGCAGGAAAGGTGTCACATGGCAAAGTTATTGCACACTATGTATGCGAACGCGATTCAATTTTTATATCCAATATACTCTTTGAGTTGGCCAACCTGGCAGATATGTATGCTTGTCAGCAAAGTTACGTATCCTGCAAATGACGTTAATATTTTTACTCAGAATATTCGTGATTTCTTCTGTCGAAGATGTTGTCTGGGATTCGTCTTTGAAAAGCAGTGGCTTGGAATGAGAGAAAAAGGATTACCACGGGAAGATGAAATGTTGCGTAATCGGTGCATAACATTTATCAACGTTGATGAAAAAAATTTCCAGGATAAGTCTTGAACATGCACTTAATCATGCAGTTAATCACAACAAAGATATAATGGCTCAGTTCCACGAATGTGTAGCATTTATAGCAAGGCTGAATGATCAGTGGCGACAAAGTCATTTGCTGATCTGGATCGAGACCAAAGATACATAAAAATTTTGGAAAGATGTATTGCATTTCAAAGATGCCCAATGGGAATCCATATTTGACGAACTACTACTGCCTCATTTCAGTGCCTAGATTGAGAGGCTATTAGCAGTATGATTGTAATAAATAACAAGCAGAAGAATAGAATGACGTCAAATCTTTTAACTGCTGATCGAAGAATACGCTGTGGTTCGCGGTTGGAAGGAAAATGCAGCAACGTATATGAAATTCCAATAAACGTTGTAAAAGAAGTCGGTACCAAAGAATCGTATCAGTCTGAAACCGACGACCAAGATGATGATACAGACGAAAATGATTCAGCTGAAGATGACGAATTCATTTACATAATTAGCTGTTGTTATGGAACTTTTTGTATGTTCCTGGCCTTGACTTACTGATTTATTTATTGTATGTTCATTTAATGATTGTGAATATTTCATTACTTAATAATAAAGGAAACTAATTATTAATCTACTTATTGCTTTCTTTCATAATAATTTAAAAAATTTTTTGGCGCACATTTTAGCGATTGTGAGAGTAGGGGCATATTTTGTAGTGGTTTTCTGCTGGTTTTTGCACCTGAAGCTGGTGGCGAGCTCACTTTAACTGTTGAAAACACTACTCGCTAGGTATTACTATGAGGAAGCAATATATTTGTTGACTTATCTGAAGAGAAACTGAAAGAAACCTGAAGTTTACCACATGTCCTGCTGTAATTTCATCAAAATGTTTGAAATCAACTGAAAAATTTCACACACACAAGACTAAAAAGCAGAAAATAACTATTTAAATAGAAAAACTTTTTAACATGATACGGTTTTAAAACGGACAAAGAAATACTGAATAATGTATCCTAGCCCCATACTGATTCCTAACGCCATACAGATAGTCCTGGAAATTTGTGCTTGTGAATTTTTACTAGCTATAGGGAGAGACGGGTTATATACAATATGTAAAAGAGCCAAGAGGGAATATAAGAGTGGACGACCAATAGCGAAGTGCTCGGATGGAAAACGCTGTAAGAGAGGGATGTAGTCTTTCGCCCCTACTGTTCAACCTTTACATCGAAGAAGGAATGATGGAAATAAAAGAAAGGTTCAGGAGTGGAATTAAAATTTCAAGGTGAAAGGATTCAGTGATTCGATTCACTGATAACATTGCTGTCTGAGTGAAAGTAAAGAAGAGTTACATAATCCGCTGAATGAAATGAACGGTCTAATCGCTACAGAATATGGACTGAGAGTAAATCGAACAAAGACGAAAGTAATGAGAAGAGCAGAAATGACAACATCAGGATTGATGGTAACGAAGTAGATGAAGTTAAGGAATTCTGATACCTAGGCAGCGCCGGCCGCTGTGACCGAGCGGTTCTAGGCGTTTCAGTCTCGAACCACGCGACCGCTACTATCGCAGGTTCGAATCCTGCCTCGGGCATGGATGTGTGTGATGTCCTTAGGTTGGTTAGGTTTAAGTAGTTCTAAGTTCTTGGGGACTGATGACCTCAGATGTTAAGTCCCATAGTGCTTAGAGCCTTCCGAACCATTTGAAACTAGGCAGCAAAATAACCAAGGACTGATGGAGCAAGGAGGACATCAAAAGCAGACTAGCATTGCCAAAAGGATCATTCCTGGCCAACAGAAGGCTACTAGTATCAAACACAGGCCTTAATCTGAGGAAGAAATTTCTGAGAATGTAAGTCTGGAGCACAGCATTGTATGGTTGTGAAACATAGACTGTGGGAAAACCGGAACAGAATGGAAGAATCTGAGATGAGATGCTATGGACGTGAACTGATAAAGTAAGGAATGAGGAGATCCTCAGCAGAGGGTGTTGAGGAGGACTAACAGAAGATTGCAATACACGCATACCGAGAAAACGCTTGGTACTCAGCTAGTATGCTATACATGAAACCCATTGTTTTCCTACTTATCTCGCATGCCGCATACCCCGACAAACCTACATCTACACAGACCTCATGACGCCTGCTAACGAATCTTAATCCAACTCTCTCACCTAGATAATGAAATATATCCAGAACAGTTCGATCTCTTGCCTCTCTATGCAACTAAACACCATGGCTTCCACGTTTCCTTACACTTTCACACTGTAAGCCAAAGTTAAGCTCATCTCACAGTAATCTACTCTATTTCAGTGTCATATCATCCATCATACCCCGCCAACTCCTCTGCTCTCTCCTTCATAGTTACAATCCACCTCATTATCGGCGACGACTGTGAAAACATAGTCCATATATTTCATTCCATATCAAAGGTAATACTAGAGGAATTAGAGCATAATATACCTACAATTCAAATGAGAGTGTTTGTCGGAAGACGCGACATTAGTTGCAACGGTCAATAAAATCAGTTTGTGAAACTGTTGGTGAGGTGCTGACGCACTGCCACATTATAATGCAGTGTTGCCCAGTTTAGGGCAGAATACAGATTTTCTTGACGGCACTACACAAACTCGTTAACTACTTTCTCGCCTTCAGACACAACTACCGCATTGGGAAAATTGGGTTAGTGATCTTGGATATCTTTAACCCCGTTCTGAATAAAAGCAAGTTAGTCAACAACTGTAGAGTCAGGTTGCAAAATTGCAAGGTCTTCTGAATGGGCGTGCTTTAGTGGACGTAGTAAGAGTCGGGACCAGGTTTGTAACGCCCTAGCTGGTTTGAATAATCGGTGTCAGGTATTAATTTCACCTCAGTGTATTGCTATGAGTAATTTCAGCAAACTATCGCACTCTATGGTAATTTTATTGAAGGAAATTGATAAGTTCTCCACTAAATCCTTGAGTGTGTAACATACCCTTTTATATTTATCCGCTCGTTCGCGGATCTGGATAGCAGCCCAAATTTAGATAATTGATTAATGTGACCGTGTACCTAATGGGCTGGCAATCGGATTGGACTGCTCAGGGGATGTTACATTCCGTATTGTCCTTCGCAAATACTGTAATACGTACTGTTTAGTGACAAGAAGGACACAACACAGTTTCACAAACGAGATCTATATTCTTAGCAAAAGCACAAAATAAGGAGACAGCCACTGCCTTCGTCAATACACTGTAAATGACGGCTAATCTCAGCACAGGTTTCTCTAGATATTCTTAATCGTCACACGCAACATCCAATCACTGTAATCCAAGTAATGCCAGCGCGGTAGACGCGGAAGTTCAATATCGGCACTTAATATCACTGAAATCACTCTGTAACTAAACTTTCTCACTTTCCCGTATAATACTAACACAAAGGGGTTAAACCGCGGCGATGGCCACTCCCTTTGTCGATAATTTGCATTAATTCAACTGCTGGCTTCTGCACAGCTCTGCCCGCCTCGCGGGAACCTACCACACCCTGACTTCAGCACATCCCCACTCTAACTGCTCTCCGCCCAGTTCTTCCCGCCTCGCGGGAATCTACCCAAGCAGCACTCGGCACTCCGGTGAATCCCCTCTAGCTCTCGCGCCCTGCACACACAACTCGATAGTTGCCCTGTCGACCTGTGTGAGCGCAAACTTAGCAGTAAGGGCCTGCGGACCCCTTACATCCCCGCCCTCAAAAACTTCTTTTGAACCGCAGGCGAAAAAGAATCGGCAAGGGATTTAAAAACATAGTTACATTTAAACAGTACATACAATACAAATAATTAATGAATTTACAATTTGCAAAATAACCCTGGACTCCGGTAGTGGGCTGCCTCCACAACAATTTCTACAAAAGGTTATTACATCACATAAATGGCATTGTTCAAAATTACAATTTTTCCTTCAAACAGCAATAGTCCTCTCTAGTCCAATCTCAAAATGACAACACACACAGCATATACACTCACAAATTTTTACCTAAACACAGAACATATGAATTATTACCACAACATAGTTATTACAGGTTTTATATTCATCCTTAGATAATTTTTGATATGAAATATGCAACTCTACTGTAATACATCACAAAACACAATGTAAATAAACACTTCCCTCTTTCAAAAGTCCATTTTACAGCTAAATGCCCTAACCATGTCTTAGCAGGTTTACTCGGGTCCTGGTAGCCCTCACTCTTGGCCGGACCTCACCTGGAGTGTTATTTGGTTTCTCGGTTCCTCCGCCTCTTCCTCGGTAATCAGATGAATGATTAATATGAATCCTTGGGTCATTATTTCCTTCTCTGTTTCTATCATTAGCTTGCTTGTATTTCTGTGATCTAATAGACTCCAACTGCTCCAGTATCTTCATTAAGGCCTCCCTATCTTTGATTAGGCTCCTAGATATAGTTCCTTGCTTTTTCTGATTCAATCTTCTTTTTATTGCAGATACCATTACGTTATCATTCAGGGGTTGTTCCACAATCTCGTTCCATTTCCACAAATGTTTGGCAAATTCTTCCAACGTTCTTTTCCAGTTACTAATTGGTCTGCATCGTAGTGGGTCCTCAAATGCTGCACAATGACGACTTTTGGGCCAGCATTTCTTCAATAATCCTCCTCCAAACTGATCATAATTAGTCGTCCCTTTCTTCCTCTTGATTCCACAAGTGAAGGCCTTACCTTCGATTGCACCCCTCTGGTAATCTTCTTCTCGCTGCATGGCTACAGCATTTCTCAGACTGACAGGCAATTGGTTTTGCCTATCTCCTATCTCCTTAACCACATCGTTGTATTGTTTCTGTAGCTGCGTCACCTCGGTGCTCCTTTCTCCCACTTCGGTTTTAGTTTCTTCAACATCGTCTTCTATCTTCTTTGTTAATTCTCTTTCCATCTTCTCCACGTCTCCCTGGACCAGGTCTATATTTTTCTGTAGCTTACTCTCTCTCTCGTCGACGTTCATCTTCAGTCGTTTTGGTAACTCCTGTATTTCCTTCCTCAGATTACATTCCGTCTTTGTGTACGAGGTTCTGATCTCTTGTACTATAGTTTCTTGTAAGTCTTCCTTTAATGCTTTGTAACTTTCTTTAGTTTTTCGGAATTCTTCCTTTAATGATTCTCTGATTTTTTGGAATTCTTCCTCTATTACTCTGCTAGTCTCCTTTATCAAATCTACCAACATCGACCGCATATCTGCATCCTCTGAAACTGGCCTAGCTCTCATCGCTTGTACCGTTGTCTCAGGATAATTAGTTGAATGTGCTAGTGGGCTATCTAATGACACTCCATAATCGCTGAATCCTGAATCATCTTCCTGTCCTATCCCTTTCCTTTCAACTACTGCCTCACAGACCTGCTTATCTTCCGTACACATGTTTGGTTTATTTTTTAATGCCCAGGCAAGTAATACAAAGTAATCTCCAATAACCCCAAAACACTCCTAATTATCATGAAACTAATCAAACAGTCCCTGCAATCCTTTCAGTTAATTCCCAAAATGATACAACATGCATGAGTACTGAACATCACAACTCTCAAAAACCTAATACTTTCCAATAACAATTTCCACATACACCATTTATGTAAAAATGTTTTAAACAAGATAATCATAACACTCACAAAATCTATAAATGCAAAATCATCAAAACAATTACCACTTATACAGTGCAGTGTGCATCAATAAGCATGCTAGACTTCCGAGTATGTTTCGCAATTTTTCTGAAATTACTGCAATTGAGCACTTTTCCTAATGTAAATACCAGCTAAAAACTGTTTATTCATCGCGAATATTGCACACTGCAATTTACTGTTATTTTAACCCGTCGTCTTCACTCACCAACCGACATTACCGCGAGTCGCGATGTTTTGACGTTTGAGATGGGCGTGGCTGTGCCGCCGCTGGAGCTCGTGTGAAGTTGAAGATCAGCTGCAAGGCGACGTAGTTCCCCGTCGGCCGCTCCGTGGCGCTGCAGGCGGGCGTAGTTCGTAGTTCGGCCGCTAGATGCCGGGACTGCGCTCGTTGTCTCGAAGTTGCGTCGCTCGCCGTGGTGTCGTGTGAAATCACCTCGCGGATCGAAGCTCTTTGGTGCGACTGCTACTTGGCTCTGCGTGACGTCACTCACTAATTGCGTCGCCACAATACCTTGTTGTCAGCATAACAGTTTACGGGTCCACACTAAACCATCCGATTTTCACCGTTCAAAAAATAATTTCCGTCAACATGTTCTCACTAAACACCTTTCTAACAACTTTTGTGACGAAATCTTGGCTCGTCTCACTATTTTACTGTTCACACGTGTCTCTCTTTAGTGTCCACTTTTCACAGTTTTTCGCGCGGATTTTCGCATTTGCACTTTACAACACCGTTTATTGACGCTATTTGGCTATTTAATATGGCAAGAAAAACAGTTTAGTCACAATCGTGCGATATTACTACTTCGTATTGTTAAAAAAATGCACTGTTCCTTATCGCGATTTTAACGTTCATGCACTGTCCCGATTCCACATTGCAAAATTAGTTTTCTGGCGTTAAACAAGATAAATTATCTATTGTTCATTACGACTCGTCCGAAAATTGCACTTGTCCTTTCACGGTAAGCCAAGGGTGTAACACGTCCTTTTTATATTTATCCGCTCGTTCGCGGATCTGAATAGCAGCCCAAATTTAGATAATTGATTAATGTGACCGTGTACCTAATGGGCTGGCAATCGGATTGGACTGCTCAGGGGATGTTACATTCCGTATTGTCCTTCGCAAATACTGTAATACGTACTGTTTAGTGACAAGAAGGACACAACACAGTTTCAAAAACAAGATCTATATTCTTAGCAAAAGCACAAAATAAGGAGACAGCCACTGCCTTCGTCAATACACTGTAAATGACGGCTAATCTCAGCACAGGTTTCTCTAGTTATTCTTAATCGTCACACGCAACATCCAATCACTGTAATCCAAGTAATGCCAGCGCGGTAGACGCGGAAGTTCAATAGCGGCACTCAATATCACTGAAATCACTCTGTAATTAAACTTTCTCACTTTCCCGTATAATACTAACACAAAGGGGTTAAACCGCGGCGATGGCCACTCCCTTTGCCGGTAATTTGCATTAATTCAACTGCTGGCTTCTGCACAGCTCTGCCCGCCTCGCGGGATCCTACCACACCCTGACTTCAGCACATCTCCACACACTACTCTCCGCCCAGTTCTTCCCGCCTCGCGGGAATCTACCCAAGCAGCACTCGGCACTCCGGTGAATCCCCTCTAGCTCTCGCGCCCTGCACACACTACTCGATAGTTGCCCTGTCGACCTGTGTGAGCGCAAACTTAGCAGTAAGGGCCTGCGGACCCCTTACAAGTGACATCGAGGCAGATTTATGACTTTCTGTTAAATCTGAATCATGCTGATGCACTGATTTTGTCTTATGATGATGTTCTTCAGTTATTGTATCCGTTAACTAGTGGGATATTGCGTCAAATATTTGGCGACATCTTGCGCGAGCCAAAGGCGTTGAAGGAATTATGTCAATAAGTGATTTCAAACTGTCCTACCGTTTGAACGAGTTCGAGTGTAAGCATTATTGGTGGGTGCAATCAAGTAATGAGCCCGTAAGTAAATAAACTGAGCAGATCCGAACCGATTTTATGGCCTTAGAATTACAAGTTCCGGGGGTGAAATTGTCGATAACATATTGGAAAGGGTGAGGCCTGAGGCTCGATCTCCCATCCCCTTTTCTAGCAAACCCTCTGCCTTTGACCAATTACATGCTTTGGTTTCGTGCATTGAGGGATTTAGTTACGCTGATAATCAACGAGTTAAACATTCTTTCTGTTCTTTGGGAACTAGTGGCAGTTCGGTGCAACCTAAATCCGATAGCCTCCGACGACAGCAATCTAAAGGTTTTTTTTTTTTTTTTTTTTTTTTTTTTTTTTTGCTGGCATGTGCGACATTTTGTTGGTGACTGTCCAGTTTAGCGAAAAGGGGAGGTAGACAGTTTATGGTGTCAGAAGTCGAGAAAGGATTTCGTACCTTCCTTTCCTAGGCGTTGCGTCGAATTGTGGGCGTAGTGTGTGAGTCTATACCCTTTGTGTGTGCTCAGTTGAATCATGAACCAGTTTTACTCCACACTGATTCTTGGAGCTCAACATCCCTGTTGGATTATCACTGGTACCTCGAGTATAGGCAATTACGCAAGTTTGCTCCGTTAGAAACTTCTTTTCGGAAGTGTCGATCTATTAGCGGCAATAAACTTCTTTTAGTCTACGAGTTGGTTAGTTAGAGTATTATGAAGCTTTCCTGGTCGCTTAAGTTTTTAGTGATTACGAATTTTTCTGTTCATTTGATCCCAGGCTGCGATTTTATATCCCCCACGGGATTAATGTTGGATGGTCAACAACGCAATGCCTATCGTAAATTTTGTCCTGGCGTGCGAATCGGTTTATGCTCGTGTAGTATTTCATTGCCAATGTGTTGCGTTTTGCCTGCTACTGGGTGTTACGAACTGAGTCATTTGGAGCGACGGGAAGAGGATCAATTTTCGTGAGTGCACAATAAGTTTCCAAAGTCCTCACCAGTAGGCTTGCCATGACTAACAAGACCCTGTAACCTCCCCCTCACTTATCGACCTTAATGACAGTAAAAATAAAACCACGTGTACTTAATGGAAATTTGGGAAAAGCAATCGTCACCGAAGTTAATCTGTCGGTAAAGAGGGAGGAAAGGGTTACATCTAAATGAAAGGAAAAATGCAAACGAAATTGGTGGAAATTAATTTTGAAAAGGGTAAAGTTAAGAAAGAAAGTAAATGTGCGGTCGTTACGTTAACAATTAACTGACGTTAATTAGATATTTGAGATTTGGGGATTATTACGGTCGCCAGTCCTATGGACAACTACTATAATAACTGAAAAAGAAAGGTTATTGCATATATAATTAGCACCAAAAGCGTGGCAACTGAAGGTAGACACATGTTGTGTGAAAACTGAATGTTTGACAGAAGTAATAAATTTAGCTACACTCTAACTTAATTTAGCAAAAGAACTAATAAAACCGGAAAACTGAAAGTTAATTTAGTGACTGGAATTAATAGTGAGCTTTGTTTCTGAAGAACTACGAAATTCAGTGAAATAAAGTTAGTCTTGGGCTACCTCAACAATCATTTCAAAAGCTACTTGAATCTACCCAATTTAGAAATAAGAGATTTAACTTTGAACTTGAATTAAATGATTCTGAACAATTAACAATAGTAATATTTAGTACGTACCAAGCTGAGCTGCAGTTACAGGTAAGCTACAATATGGTAACAAAACTCGCACTCTTAATTTCTGCTTGTGTAATCTAAATATTGTAGCCAGCTATGAATACTTTAACTGAACTTTGAAATTAAAGCAGTGAAATAGAATAATGTTACTGTAATGCAGGCGTATGAATTTCAACGACACTCGAGTTCATTTCGGAAAAGGAAGGGACCCAGCTTGGTAATGCAATTGGGGCAATGAGCAACAAAGCTTCATGCTAAGTTGCTGTATTTTGCTAATGGAATAGTTTGAAAAGCTGAGGTCTGCCATACAGTTCTAAAACTTTACGTGCTTCCAGTCTTCCTTGTTGGTTGGTTGAAGGTTTGAAGTCGTCGGTCGAGGAGGTGGCGACAGTCACTCATTGTCGGCCGTCGCTGTTGCAGAAGCTGGATGTTGGCGCGCCTCCTTCTCGACACAGTCACCAGGCGAAACAGGCTCTTGATGTGCGCCAGCTAATCCTTCCCGTCCGCGACACTGTGTCAGAAACTATCATAGCAAGTCAAGCGCAATTACATGCTGCCAAACCCCGAAAGCGCGGCAACTCGCGCGGGAGCGTCACACAACACACCTGCTCCTCCGCCCTACTCCAGCCAAACTCTCTCTGCCCGCGCTCCATGCGGCAGAATTAACACTACCAAAGATCCTAAACACTTTGGTTCTCCACATGACCTATCGATGTATTCGTTCGATAGCATAGTTTTCCGTAGGCCAGACCCAGCGTAAAAATACAAATAATATTTACAAAACAAACCAATTATACATCGACATAAATCCATATATATATATATATATATATATATACATATATACATATATATATATATATATATATATATATATATATATATATATATATATATATATATATATATATATATATCAACGTAGGTTAGAATGCATACACTTTACTAAATCACATTTAGATTTCAAATTCATACCGAGTACCATGACATTACCACCGAGTAGAGTCACACTCAGCGGTATTACCACTGCAGTTGATAACATCGGAGCCGGCCGGAGTGGCCGAGCGGTTCTAGGCGCTACAGTCTGGAACCGCGCGACCGCAAAGGTCGCAGGTTCGAATCCTGCCTCGGGCATGGATGTGTGTGATGTCCTTAGGTTAGTTAGGTTTAAGTAGTTCTAAGTTCTAGGTGACTTATGACAGCAGTTGAGTCCCATAGTACTCTGAGCCATTTGAACCATTTGAACCTTATCATCGGACCCCAAGCGGGTGCACACAAGCGGTTTACCAGTTAACAGGACCACGTGGCTTCAAAGAAGACGCACTAAGAACCATTGGCCACTCTCAAACCAAGGCATACTGCAGAACGAACAATAACGTATTATTCACTGTGCAAGACAATAATATTGTGCCAAATTTCCTTTAAACTGTGAAACCATAGGGCCAGAAGATCCGTAGGCAGTATGCTACTGTGAACACTCCCCATCGTCAATTGATCAAAGCGCCTCAACTTCCTTCCAAGTCCCAGGGACTACCTGTTTTGTGTTTGTTCACTTGAGATGTCCTTGTTCTCGTGGAGGCGCTGGCCTCGCGGCGGCAGGTCGATTTTTACGACGGGGCTGCGAGAGGGCGCGATAGGCTGTACGGCAGACGAAGTGATCGATGTCAGAGAGTCTGACGCAATGGCTCTTGCCGGTCGGAAGTGGCAGCATGGACAGGAAGAGGCCCAGTGGCCTTGCAGAACGAGAGGCCCTTAAGTGTTTCCGTTCGGTGAAAGGGGATCATGCTCAACCCTCATCATTTTTACACTACTTAATAACCTTCCTTAAGTTCTACATCTACATCTACATTCATACTCCGCAAGCCACCCAACGGTGTGTGGCGGAGGGCACTTTACGTGCCACTGTCATTACCTCCCTTTCCTGTTCCAGTCGCGTATGGTTCGCGGGAAGAACGACTGTCTGAAAGCCTCCGTGCGCGCTCTAATCTCTCTAATTTACATTCGTGATCTCCTCGGGAGGTATAAGTAGGGGGAAGCAATATACTCGATACCTCATCCAGAAACGCATCCTCTCGAAACCTGGCGAGCAAGCTACACCGCGATGCAGAGCGCCTCTCTTGCAGAGTCTGCCACTTGAGTTTATTAAACATCTCCGTAACGCTATCACGCTTACCAAATAACGCTGTGACGAAACGCGCCGCTCTTCTTTGGATCTTCTCTATCTCCTCCGTCAACCCGATCTGGTACGGATCCCACACTGATGAGCAATACTCAAGTATAGGTCGAACGAGTGTTTTGTAAGCCACCTCCTTTGTTGCTGGACTACATTTTCTAAGCACTCTCCCAATGAATCTCAACCTGGTACCCGCCTTACCAACAATTAATTTTATATGATCATTCCCCTTCAAATCGTTCCGCACGCATACTCCCAGATATTTTACAGAAGTAACTGCTACCAGTGTTTGTTCCGCTATCATATAATCATACAATAAAGGATCCTTCTTTCTATGTATTCGCAATACATTACATTTGTCTGTGTTAAGGGACAGTTGTCACTCCCTAAACCAAGTGCCTATCCGCTGCAGATCTTCCTGCATTTCGCTACAATTTTCTAATGCTGCAACTTCTCTGTATACTGCAGCATCATCCGCGAAAAGCCGCATGGAACTTCCGACACTATCTACTAGGTCATTTATATATATTGTGAAAAGCAATGGTCCCATAACACTCCCCTGTGGCACGCCAGAGGTTAACGTCTGTAGACGTCTCTCCATTGATAACAACATGCTGTCTTCTGTTTGCTAAAAAATCTTCAATCCAGCCACACAGCTGGTCTGATATTCCGTAGTCTCTTACTTTGTTTATCAGGCGACAGTGCGGAACTGTATCGAACGCCTTCCGGAAGTCAAGAAAAATAGCATCTACCTGGGAGCCTGTATCTAATATTTTCTGGGTCTCATGAACAAATAACACGAGTTGGGTCTCACACGATCGCTGTTTCCGGAATCCATGTTGATTCCTACTTAGTAGTTACTGGGTTTCCTAAAACGACTCTTATGTGGTGGAGTGGCTGTTGTGTTGTGATCCCGCACACCAATTTTGAGTCTTGTTGCAAAACTCTGACTCATGGCCCAGCTGTTTGCTTACATGAATTCCCGAAAGAATGAGCCTTGGTGACAGTTCTAACAGCCGTGTACCGCAAGTCTCTAGGGAGGGGAACGGAAGGTTCCAAATGATTGGAAAAGAGCACAGGTAGTCCCAGTCTTCAAGAAGGGTCATCGAGCTGATGCGCAAAACTATAGACCTATACCTTTGACGTCGATCTGTTGTAGAATTTTTAGAACATGATTTTTGCTCGTGTATCATTTCGTTTCTGAAAACCCAGAATCTACTCTGTAGGAATCAACATGGATTCCAGAAACAGCGATCGTGTGAGACCCAACTTGCTTTATTTGTTCATGAGACCCAGAAAATATTAGGTACAGTGTAGGGAAGCAGCATACTCACGCCTTATAAAATTCACATCAGTCTTTTCATTGTGTGCCAGCCTAGTCCACTGTAAATAGCTCTGACGTCATAAATGTTGCGCAATACTTTAAAAATGAAGTAAATAACCTGAAACGGTTCTAGCATGTCAGGAATAATACTAAATCAATATGTGTTGAATATCAGTTCAGTAACTTTAACTATTTTCGAAATTTGGACTTTTTCTGTAAAAATCATTGGCGCAACAGAAAAGAGCTAGAAAGTTAAAAATTTATATTTAGATTCCTTTTTCATAATAATTTAGTAGAAACAGTATTCTGGATATCACAAATTAAAATTGTAGTTGAAATTCATGATTTTCTGGTTTTTATCTTAAAAATTAAGGAAGCAAGGTAGGTTAAGTAGGCGAATAAATAAATCTAGGATGTTTAAATTTAAGTAGAAGGGAGATCCGCTATAATAATAAAAATGTGAGAAGTTTCAACAGAATAACTATAAAACTACAGCGATAGCGTATCTCCAAAGGGCAAGTTCAGAGCTCGTCTACTGCGTGTAGTGTAATTAAATTAATTATCTAGCCCAAAATGTTTGACTTAGCCACGTCAGGCTTTTATTATGATTACTAACCCGTGTGCTGATTGCACATTTAAATTGAGAGCTTCATCTGCCATCAGCAAAGGAAGCTATGATTTATTCGATAACTTAAAGTGGTGCATTACTAGCCCAGCAGCTAGTTTGGAGAGAAGATTTGATCAGGCGTTCCCTTAGCCGTCCGCACCATGGCTTTATATGTAAGAATGCTGCACGAGGAAGGAAGGCCCCAGTTCTCTCTAGACGCTGATTAGCGCACCACCTTTGCCGGGAGTCGCGTCGCGTCGGTATCGTTGATATAAACAGCCTCGGATGCAGTAATAAGTTAATTGGAATACGCGTAACCATGAAATCGTTTTCGAGTGAAGTGTTAATTTTGGGATGACGTTAATGATCTATCTTTAGTTTGCGTATGTCGTGCCGCCGCAGAACAGACATTCTACCATTATTAGCGTTGCGTTTGATGAACGTTATCATCAAATTATGGCGAGCATTCACTTAAACATTTAATTTGAACAGTTATAGTGGCATCAGCGCATTAGACTCTGAACTGCTCTGGTCTGTGACTTTCAGAATATAGCGAACATTTTAGAGAGTGGTTTTTGATTATGAATCCCAGACAATCTCCTAATTCCTCAGAGCTATAAGCTGTAGCTATAAATGTATTTCTTAGATGAAGTGGGCACTAGGAACTCTAATTACAGGCATCACGTTTTGCTAATCACTTTCTGGTTGCCAATATTGTAGTTAGAGACCCAGTGTTGAGAAAGGCGAACAGCATAAATACAAAACATTTACACTATTATTCCACCCGCCGCCCCACATATGGTGCATCGGCTGGGAAAGAAATTGAGTAAAAGTGAAAGTGATTTTTAAATATTCGGATTCGGGAGTGAAATGCGACACGCAACTGAGTAATAGAACAGTGATAGTGTTACGTGTGCATGCAGACGACGCAACTGGATTAACAACGCATCTGGATTGACGGAGCTGGCACTGAGTCTAGCGGCGCTGCCGGCATCGCGAGTAGCCACTTTCGCCTCACCTCAGTCGTCCGCCGGAGCAACCGCAGCCGCGCCTGCAGTTGCGGGCCACGCAAACACACAGCAGCCGTCGACATGCCGTCTTCAGTTCAACGCACCGCATCACATCAGTAATCCTGGTACGCCGCGCCGGCAACGCCATACGTCGTGCAGAAGGAACTAAGTTAAGTGAAAAGCTGTTAAAATTTTTACTAACCTGCACTGAAAGACTGTCAGCGATGGAACCGCCAGAAGAAACTGAGGTTAAACTTAAATCAGAACATATGTCTGTTGAGGGAACTGTAAATCCAGACAATGGTTCAAGTGTAAATATGCATGAAAATAGTAGTGTTAAAGTGAAATATGAAGTATTGTCTCCTGACAGTAGTGTGAAAAGGGGCAATGATTCAATAATAGAGACCCCTGTAGTAAAGCAGAAATCAGAAATTGTTAATTTATTGGATGATAGTTTATCTGATGAGTTCAAAACGAAACAGTCATCAGAGGTGGTAGAGTTTAAAAGGGATAAGTTAGATATGACTGATCAATCAGATGTTTCATTTTGTGTTGATGATTCTGGTATTCGAGCTAGTTTTTCGTCACCTGAGTGTGATAAATAACCAGCTAGTGAGCAACCCAAAGATACTGGGGCTATTGATTTAAATGTTATATTACAAGCAATAGCTACCAGTAATGCTAAAATGTCAGCTGAATTAAAGTCTGAAATAACTGAGGTCAAAAGTAGTAATGCTGAATTAAAGTATGAGCTTGTGGCCAGCCAAACTAATTTTAATAAACAATTGGAGATAATGGACAATACCTTCAAGGCTGGTTGCAATACGTTGAAAGAGGATCTGGACAGTTTGAATTATAAAATTGATTACAATCATGAGGATATTAAGAAAAAGGTTGCTCAACAATTTTCTGAAATGTATAAAACAGTAAAGTCCGAAGTTGCTGAGGTTCGCAAAGACTTCCAAATGGAAGATGCGAAGCTGGAGCACAAGTTAACAGAAAAGATCGAGATGGAATCTGAACTGTGCTCAGATAGGTTTAAAGATGTTAATATAAAAGTAAACATATGTCAAGCAGAAGTAGATGCAATCAAAACTGATACTACTAATATTGTGCAAAGAGTAGATAATGTTGAAATGAGAGTAGAAAATATCAGTACTAACATTGCTAACATTGAGAGTAAAGTAGCTTCAGTAACTTCTGGTAATGTAGTATACAACAAGTTGTAGCTGCAAACGCCGCATTTATCGGATGTCGGCAGTTCTTGCGGTGCGATCCAGATAAAAATATCCACCTGCTAGATTTCTGGAACGATTTTGAAGATGTACTTCCACCAACTTGGTCTGAACGAGAGAAAATCTCATTTATTAGAAGCCATTTAGCAGGTGACACCATGCGTTGGTCAGCTGATGTTATGTTGAAGTGTAAAACATTAGCGGAATTTAAAACAGCTGTCATTAATGAGTATTGGTCTAGCAATAAGCAAAACGAAGTGTTGAGAGAAATTTGGAGTGGAAAACGCTTCAATGGAGGCAAGGAATCTATTAAAGAGTTTGCTAGGTCATGGATTTCACGTTTGTCACATTTGGCGGAAAAGCTGAAACCTGAAATGATAATACTAGGTTTTGAAGCCAAACTGCCATGGTATTGGCAAACTAGAATTATATCTGCCCCTAGAGACAATCTTGATCGTTTCATTGAGTATTTGGAACGTGTAGAGCGTGTTGCTGCCAATGAGGAGCAAGCACGTAATAACAGAAATGGTAATAACACTAGTAGTAATTTTAAGAACGAGCACAATGGCAATGTAAACATCAGAACAGTAGGTGTTCGCCATCCTAAGAGAGGTAGGAATTGGAGAAATAATTATCAGAACCAACAATGGCATCCAAATGATAGTAATTTTGTTCCGAACAAAATTATGCAGGTAAACAACAGTGCGGAAAGCAATGCTGTGCCAGTTAACTATAATGGAAATAAAGGAAACAGTAGTAGGCCGAGGCAGGAAAACTAGTTCCCGTCTATGAGGACACTGGCGCTCACCAGGCGGTTACTTTTCCTAAGCCAGTAATCACAGTAATTGGTAAGACAGATCAGAATACTCAGACTGAACATGTGGATGAGGGGTCGGTAGCATCTAAGGATACAGCAGAAATATTAGATCACTCACAGTATTTAATAGATACCATGTTAGAGACGCTTTCTAAGTGGGAAGAGAAAGAGAAGGCGCAGCAGTGTAACGGTAGGGAAGAGCTACAAAATACTGAATTGTCAGGTGAAGAAGCAGAAGAAATTTATGCTTATATTTACGATAAGGATGACGTGCTCTTATCTAAAGTGCCTGTGCAGGATTTTGATACTGTACTAATAGATTTAGGACAGGAGGTAAGTGAGAATGTAGAGGATAGTCTGTTGTGGGTCGATGAACCCAGTAGCTGTGACCAGTTGTCACTTGAGAAGGAACCCGACGATAATAGTGAAAGTGGTTTACTGTAACTAGTGTTATGCCCGGTCTGGAGGCGCAGAATCGCTCAGACTACAGTAATTTGGGTCACGTTCAGCAAACTAAGTGTAATGAAGTCGAGCGGTGTTTCGATTTAAAATTAATAGACCGACTGGAAAAGGCAGCTGAAAATGTAATTAAGGAAACCCCTACACACTTTGACCTAAATGTAATGAAGACAGATGACGATCACTTTACACAATTTTGGTAAACATTTTTGGAATACAGTGATCAATTAATTGTTATATTTAGATTAAAGTTCAGTCTTGATCACGTTATGTCTGTTTTAATGAGTAACCGGTTTCGGTTTTTTTCTATAAAACCATCATCAGACCCATTGGCTCCCTTGGGTTGGTAGGTGGAGCTCTCCTTGCTGCTGTGCAGTCAACTGATCAGTTGACTGCACAGCAGCAAGGAGAGCTCCACCTACCAACCCAAGGGAGCCAATGGGTCTGATGATGGTTTTATAGAAAAAACCGAAACCGGTTACTCATTAAAACAGACATAACGTGATCAAGACTGAACTTTAATCTAAATATAACGATCACTTTAGTTGGAGACAAATCCAAAAGGAACTATTGGATGAGTTTGAGGAACCACCTGTACAACCTAGAATAAGCCACCCTATAATAATAGTGAATATGTTGGGTATCAATGTACGTTGTCTCTTGGACAGTGGAAGTGAGGTGAGTGCGATTTCTCAGTCCTTTTTGATGCATTACCTAGTCAAGACAAGCTTACCGTAATGAGGATATCAGGACTAAGAATAATTGGTGCTACTGGCAAGGTGTCAAAAACGGTAAGGCAAGAAGCTTTACTGCCCTTTGATATTAATGATAATTTAATTGATCATCCATGCCTAATTGTAAATAATCTCAGTATTGAGGTTTTAATTGGCGTAGATTTCTTGTCGAAATATCAGAGCGTTGTTGACTTTGAAAGAAGCCAGTTAAAATTGGTCTTGCCGATAACCGGAGTAATTACGGTACCTTTTATTGACAAAATGTAGTAACTAATGATGAAACTTGGAAGCTGCCTATACGAGTTCTGAAAAATAGGAGATATTGGGACGAAGGTGTTAATCTTAGTAAAAGTAAGCTAAACACAGACGAAGAAGAAGCAATTATTTTGGACAAAATAGAAGCTAAATTGAAGGAAATCCATAAAATTTCAGCTAATCGGAAGGAAGAACTGAGACAGGTTTTACAAAGGCATCATAAGGTATTTTCAAATCGACCTGGCGTCGGTCTCAGGAACGTGATCGACCTAAAGAAATTCATAGGTAGTTAATGAATTCTGTAGGGAGGAGGTTGTTTTGTAACCTCTGCACAGTGTGGCAGCTGTGCAGTCCCAGCTGGGTGAGATCTTCTTTCCCAGTTCAGGTCTCACTCTATCTTCATCTTTCCTATCCACCAAAGTTTCGACTCCTTCTTTGCAATACAAAAAGTTTTCGTCATGACTATCAAGCCATGAGTTCTGTAACCATTCTATCCACCGATTAGTGAAGAAAATACCTAATGTGACAAACCTAACACTGACATAAACAACAGAGAAGTATGATGTAATTAAGATACAAAAGTATTTGAGTAACAAGTATGTATAGAACCCTGGTAATTATATAAGTACGAAGTTGTTGTTTTATTGGAAATGGTCCAATAACAGTAATTTAAAAAGATATACAAATTAGTTTACAAGCAGGATCTGAAGTGGCAGTGTGTAACGCCGGAAATGCATATCCTCCTATTTCCATCTATTGTACCATAATTTTTTTCCTTATTTTGTTACCTGAAGATATAACATTTCTGTGTCTTTATATATTGTAATTGTATTAATATTTGTATATATATATATATATATATATATATATATATATATATATATATATATATATATATATATGCGTTTATGTCGATGTATAATTGGTTTGTTTTGTAAATATTATTTGTATTTTACGCTGGGTCTTGCCTAGGGAAAACTATGCTATCGAACGAATACATCGATAGGTTGTGTGAAGAACGAAAGTGTGTAGGATCTTTGGGAGTGTTAACTCTGCCGCGTGGAGCGCGGGCAGCGAGGGAGAGTCTGGTTGGAGTAGTGCGATTGAGCAGGTGTGTTGTGTGACGCTCCCGCAAGTTGCCGGGCTTTCGGGATTTGGCAGCATGTAATTGCGATCGACTGGGTATGGTAGTTTCTAGCACGGTGTCGCGGACGGGAAGCATTAGCTGGCACACATCAAGAGCCCGTTTAGCCTGGGGACCGTGTCGAGAAGAAGGCGCGCCAGCATCCAGCTTCTGCAACAGCGACGGCCGACAATGAGTGACTGTCGCCACCTCCTCGATCGACGACTTCAAACCTTCAATCAACCAACAAGGAAGACTAAACGCACGTACAGTTTCAGAACTGTATGGCAGACCTCAGCTTTTAAAATTGTTGCATCACAAAATTACAGCAACTTAGCATGAACCTTTGTTGCTCATTGTCCCAATTGCATTGCCAAGCAGGGTCCCTTCCTTTTCCGAAATGAACCCGAGTGTCGTTGAAATTCAAACGCCTGCATTAAAATAATATAATTCAATTTCACTGCTTTAATTTCAAAGTTCAATTAAAGTATTTATAGCTGGCTACAATATTTAGATTACACGAGCACAAATTAAGATTGCGAGTTTTGTTAGCATATTTTAGCTTACCTGTGACTGCAGCTCAGCTTGGTACGTACTAAATTTTACTATTGTTAATTGTTCAGAATCATTTAATTCAAGTTCGAAGTTAAATCTCTTATTTCTAAATCGTGTAGAGTCAAGTTGCTTTTGAAATGATTGTTGAGGTAGTCCAAGACTAACCGTATTTTACTGAATTTCGATGTGCTTCAGAAAGAAAGCTCACTATTAACTTCAGTCACTAAATTAACTTTCGATTTTCCGGTTTTATTAATTCTTTTGCTAAATCAACTCAGAGTGTAGCGAAATTTATTACTTCTGACAAACTTTCAGTTTTCACACTACACGTGTCAACCTTCAGTTGCCACACTTCTAGTGCTAATTATATGTGTAATAACCTTTCTTTTTCAGTTACTATAGTAATTGTCCTTAGGAGTGTCGACCGTAATTTCCCCCAAATCTCAAATATCTAACTACCGCTAGTTAATTGTTAACGTAACGGCCGCACGTTTACTTTCTTTATTAACTTTACCCCTTTTCAAAATTAATTTCCACCAGTTTCATTTGCATTTTTCCTTTCATTTAGATGTAACCCTTTCCTCCCTCTTTACCGACAGATTAACTTCGGTGACGATTGCGTTCCCAAATTTCCATTAGGTACACGCGGTTTAATTTTTCACTGTCATTAAGGTCGATAAGTGAGGGGGAGGTTACAAGTGAAACCTATTGTATGCTGTAGAGCCAACTAATTAATAGTAAAAGAGATTGCTTAGTGTTATGAAAAATATGCAGGTAAGTTGTAAGAATGAACTCACCTTGTGTAGCAAGGAATGGCAGTGTAATAGAACTGAGTAGTGTTTGTGGTTGAGACGTGAAGGACACGTCTCTGAAGTATTTATAAGGTTGGAGCTGTCCGTTATTTGGTGTAGTGTGTGACAGGACACACCTATACGTATTGAGGTTATGAGTTGGAGGCGTGAATGCGACTATATGTACCCTTATGTTAGATGAGACAGAGCAGCTCATGGTGTCCTATACGTTTAAGGAATTTAGAATTACGCTCGTCCATAATTACTTAATGCACTTTAGTGGTAGGTCGAGAGAGACTACCTGTGGTTTCAGCGTCCGATCGAGTGGAAATGGATTGCCACGTGAGCAAACTGATCAGCTGCAATACACTATAGATATGAAATAAATGTGCTATCCTATGCGTTAAATGTTAATAGAGTGAGTGTTAAATAAGTACATACACTAGCAACATAATTGAGTAACATAATGGCAGACGTGAAACATTATTTGTAGCTCAGCATAAATACACTTGGATGAAGCAAGTACATAATTGCAGATGTGGAACTGACACAGCAGCAGAAGACCAATAAGTGGATTTAGCAGTCAACTAAACGTAGTGTGTTTTGAACACTCAGAACTGTACTATTACCACAAGTTACTCACATGTACAAAGAGGCTCAGAAGACAACTACTAATCAAATATACTCATACTATCTCTAAGAATAAGGTAATCGAAGATGAGTCAGTTAAGTAAATAAAATACAGATTTGTCAGGAATGTACCGAGCATTGGTTCAGTGTTTTGGCCCAGAAATAATAAATTGAGATTAAATAGGATTTATGATTGTATGCCTTGAGCATAAATTTTCTCTAGTACGTGACTAACGGCGTTTTGAGCCATTTGTTTACCCCGAGAGTAAAATTGAAAAAGTTCTGTTAACTTTGTTCCAGTAACATATTGAAAGATAATATGTATATATCCCCATTTCATTATGACCCACCCTTAGATATTAAATGAACAGAGTCTGAGGCACTCTTTTTGTTTGTTCTACAGGACAAAGCAGATAATGGCAGCCTGGTAGCTGCGTGAAAGCGTGGAGTGACTTGGACACAACTCACAGTGACCCCTCCCCTGTCCCCATGTAATTTAGAGTGAACGTGAAGGACGCACACCATAGCAACTTCCCCTCCTCTACCCTTGTGAATGGAAGTGTAGAACGCCAGCCAAAGCGGCTACAACCACGTGTGTAAAAATGAAATTGTCATGATTTGTGAAATTTTCTTTCAGGTTTAGAAAAGACTGCTAAGATATAATTATCTGTTTATGTATAATGAATAACTGTGTTATTTTTTTGAATTTGTGTATGTAAAAATATTTACAGACAATTTAATGGATTTAAGATTTTCATAATTTTACATATTTTTATGTGTTTGTCTGTCTAAGGCAACATGTATGCCAAAGTGTTTCATAATTTTGCTTAAATTTTGAGTGATAGTATTGCTTAAGAGGCAGTGAACATGCCAGCAATTTAAATAATTGAAGTAAGTAATAAGTTTTCTTTTAATATTTCTATATGTTTACATTTCAATTTTAATTTTCATAGGAAGTTAAGCTGTACTCTTGCTTCCCTTTTTGTAATTAATTTTTTTTATTTACATTCAAAAAATTAAGTAGAGGGCGATGTAGGGAAGCAGCATACTCACACCTTATAAAATTCACATCAGTCTTTCCATTGTGTGCCAGCCTAGTCCACTGTAACTAGCTCTGACGTCATAAATGTTGCGGAATACTTTAAAAACCAAGTAAATAACCTGAAACGTTTCTAGCACGTCAGGAATAATACTAAATCAATATGTGTTGAATATCAGTTCAATAACTTTAACTATTTTCGAAATTTGGACATTTTACTGTAAAAATCATTGGCGCAACAGAAAAGAGCTAGAAAGTTAAAAATTTATATTTAGATTCCTTTTTCATAATAATTTAGTAGAAACAGTATTCTGGATCTCACAAATTAAAATTGTAGTTGAAATTCATGATTTTTTGGTTTTTACCTTAAAAATTAAGGAAGCAAGATAGGTTAAGTAGGCGAATAAATAAAGCTAGGATGTTTAAATTTAAGTAGAAGGGAGATCCGCTATAATCATAAAAATGTGAGAAGTTTTAACAGAATAAGTATAAAACTATAGTGATAGCGTATCTCCAAAGGGCAAGTTCAGAGCTCGTCTACTGCATGTAGTGTAATTAAATTATCTCGCCCAAAATATTTTACTTAGCCACGTCAGACTTACCTGTATGCTGATTGCACATTTAAATTGAGAGCTTCATCGGCCATCAGCAAAGGAAGCAATGATTTATTCGATAACTTAAAGTGGTGCATTACTAGCCCAGCAGCTAGACGGGAGAGCAGATTTGATCAGGCGTTCCCTTAGCCGTCCACACCGCGGCTTTATATGTATGAACGCTGCGCAAGGAAGGAAGGCCCCAGTTCTCTCTAGACGCTGATTAGCGCACCACCTGTGCCGGGAGTCGCGTCTCGTCGGTATCGTTGACATAAACAGCCTCGGATGCAGTAATAATTTAATTGGCATACGCGTAACCATGAAATCGTTTTCGAGTGAAGTGTTAATTTTGGGATGATGTTAATGATCTATCTTTAGTTTGCGTATGTCGTATTTTCACGTGCCGCCGCAGGACAGACATTCTACCATTATTAGCGTTGCGTTTGATGAACGTAATCATCAAATTATGGCAAGCATTCACTTAAACATTTAATTTGAACAGTTGTAGTGGCATCAGCGCATTAGACTCTGAACCGCTCTGGTAGTTGGATTGTGTGGATTCGTTTTGGTCTGTGACTTTCAGAATGTAGTGAACATTTTAGAGAGAATGGTTTTTGATTATGAATCCCAGACAATCTCCTAATTTCTCAGAGCTATAAGCTGTAGCTATAAATGTATTTCTCAGATGAAGTGGGCACTAGGAATTCTAATTACAGGCATCACGTTTTGCTAATCACTTTCTGGTTGCCAGTATTGTAGTTAGAGAGCCAGTGTTGAGAACGGCGAACAGCATAAATACAAAACATTTACACTATTATTCCGCCCGCCGCCCCACATCAGGCTCCAAGGTAGATGCTATTTTCCTTGACTTCCGGAAGGCGTTCGATGCAGTTCCGCACTGTCCCCTGATAAACAAAGTAACAGCCTACGGAATATGAGACCAGCTGTGTGGCTTGATTGAAGAGTTTTTAGCAAACAGAACACAGCATGTTGTTCTCAATGGAGAGACGTCTACAGACGTTAAATTAACCTCTGGCGTGCCGTAGGGGAGAGTTATGGGACCATAGCTTTTCACAATATATATAAATGACCTAGTAGATAGTGTCGGAAGTTCGATGCGGCTTTTCGCGGATGATGCTGTAGTATACAGAGAGGTTGCAGCATTAGAAAATTGTAGCGAAATGCAGGAAGATCTGCAGCGGATAGGCACTCGGTGCAGGGAGGGGCAACTGACCCTTAACATAGACAAATGTAATGTATTGTGAATACATAGAAACAAGGATCCTTTATTGTATGATTATATGATAGCGGAACAAACAGTGGTAGCAGTTACTTCTGTAAAATATCTGGGAGTATACGTGCGGAACGATTTGAAGTGGAATGATCATATAAAATTAATTGTTGGTAAGGCGGGTACCAAGTTGAGATTCATTGGGAGAGTCTTTAGAAAATGTAGTCCATCAACAAAGGAGGTGGCTTACATAACACTCGTTCGACCTATACTTGAGTATTGCTCATCAGTGTGGGATCCGTACCAGATCGGGTTGACGGAAGAGATAGAGAAGATCCAAAGAAGAGCGGCGCGTTTCGTCACAGAGTTATTTGGTAAGAGTGACAGCGTTACGGAGATGTTTAGCAAACTCAAGTGGCAGACTCTGCAAGAGAGGCGCTCTGCATCGCGGTGTAGCTTGCTGTCCAGGTTTCGAGAGGGTGCGTTTCTGGATGAGGTATCGAATATATTGCTTCCCCCTACTTATACCTCCAGAGGAGACCACGAATGTAAAATTAGAGAGATTCGAGCGCGCACGGAGGCTTTCCGGCAGTCGTTCTTCCCGCGAACCAACTGGAACAGGAAAGGGAGGTAATGACAATGGCACGTAAAGTGCCCTCCACGACACTCCGTTGGGTGGCTTGCGGAGTATAAATGTAGATGTAGCTGTTATTTCGTATTTGTCCAATTAATCTGAAGGCCCACCAGATGTGCTATTCTAGATATTACCTGACATCTTCGAGGTAGTGGGCGTGTATCCTTAAAACCGACATTTGAACTAAGTGGGGGGGGGGGGGGGGGGCTCTTTCGGTTAACCTTCCATTTGTTGGTCGCCTCTTTGAGTTGTTCTGGTTGTCCGTAATGTCTGTCTCGTGTTTTGCTTCGTTACAGTTGTGTGGGGTTGCGAGCCGTGCTTTCTGCCTGTTGCCTTTTGAGCACATGACTGCTCAGTGCTTCCATGTTGACTGGGATTTCATAAATGCACTGTCCTATTTCGGACTCGACATGTTTTCCTCTCCCATGTATATTTATTAATGCAACTTCTGGACGGGGTAGAACGACGGCCGGACCTTTGACAACCAAGTAACGACGGTTCTGCAAATGGCGGATCTAATCAGTAGTTACGTAAAGTAATTTATATGTGTTTGCAAATTGAGCTGCAAGCATACGTTTGTTGTGTCTCTTAGATGGTTGTTTTCGTGAATGGTTAATGCCATAAGAAAAACCTGTTGCTTGTTTAACTGAGAGAAAAGTGTAAGATTTTGCTAAGCAGTGTGCCCTCACTGGGAATTTAATATCTTAAAGGTATAACACTAGCGGCCCTTACCAAATTGGCAATCGCCGATAATGTTAACCTTCTTGCGCAAGGTTTCGCCTGATCGTGACTGTACCTGATGACAAGGAACAGGAATATCATATCGTAATCGCGAAATTAGCGAAACAGTAACAACAGCAAAGCAAACAGGTTTTGAACTGGCATTCCACTAAGACCAAAGTAAACTGTAATTATATTTAGGTGGGGTCACCACACTAATTAGGGAATGTCGCATCAAGTTTTGTGGCCAAGCGGAAATGAACTTCACTTGATATCCTGACTAATCTCTTTTAACACAATTAGTCTCAGTATTATACAGTAACTTGTCCTAGAAAACAACACAACAGCTAACCCTTACGCAGAATATCGAATGGCCAATAAATACAGCAGTACACACTGTCTTTCAATAACACTTACTACTGGCAAAATCTAGTATGCAATACCATGAACAAATACAGAAGGGCTTATGAATCTGCTAACAAAGTCTGACTGGAATTAGCATGAACTACTGTTATTTTAACTAACTATCACAAAAAAGATCGCGATATGAAACAGTACTGATTACTACAGGCTTCAGAAATTTGCACAGGAAGTTACTCTATACAAATAGGCGTTACAATTATTATTTATAAGAAAAGTTTTGGTGCAAAATAAATGATGCTCCCTCGGGCCTGGACGTGTGTGTCGTCCTTAGCGTAAGTTAGTTTAAGTTAGATTAAATAGTGTGTAAGCTTAGGGACCGATGACCTCAGCAGTTTGGTCCCATAAGACCTCACCACACATTTCCACATTTATTCCACACTTGCTGAGAAGGAGCCTTTACTTTCATTTATCAGACAAGTTAAGTAGCTTATGGGGTCCATTAAACTGGTATGGTTTGAAGAACCATAATCAGCTGTAAATAGTAACACACAAAATTAAGAAAATGACAAACACCTGTATTACTATCTTTAAGTACAATGAATAATGCAAAATTAGTTCAACAGTTAAGAAGAGGACCTAGCAACTAGTCTCTCATTGGACTCAAAGTCAAACTGGCTTCGAACATGACTACACTACTTGAGAAACTACCTTCAAGCAACATATGCGAAGGAACAAACAAGTTTACGAACCTGTTGATAGTGAAATAATACTGCTATCTTTTTATAACTTTTACTTATAGGCAGCTATAAGCACATAATATTTTTGTCATTCATAATTTTAATGGTAGCTTCTTATTTAATGAAAAGTTTTCGAACGAACGCACTTGAAACTTCAAGACGCAAAATTATGTGGAACAAATCATTTACTACTATACAGAAATCTAACCAAACTTTGTGCTCCACAAAATTAATAAAAACTGCAAAATGTTTTACTGCAAGAACTGCCAGTTTAATAAAAACAGGATACCCGGAATTAATTCACTTGGAAAGAACACGTTCTACGAATGAGACGGGGGATGATTACTGGTGTGCAAACATAAGTAAGTAGTTCCACAAAAAGTTATTATTCAATACATAATACCTGGTCCATTGGATGTACATACACTCCTGGAAATGGAAAAAAGAACACATTGACACCGGTGTGTCAGACCCACCATACTTGCTCCGGACACTGCGAGAGGGCTGTACAAGCAATGATCACACGCACGGCACAGCGGACACACCAGGACCCGCGGTGTTGGCCGTCGAATGGCGCTAGCTGCGCAGCATTTGTGCACCGCCGCCGTCAGTGTCAGCCAATTTGCCGTGGCATACGGAGCTCCATCGCAGTCTTTAACACTGGTAGCATGCCGCGACAGCGTGGACGTGAACCGTATGTGCAGTTGACGGACTTTGAGCGAGGGCGTATAGTGGGCATGCGGGAGGCCGGGTGGGCGTACCGCCGAATTGCTCAACACGTGGGGCGTGAGGTCTCCACAGTACATCGATGTTGTCGCCAGTGGTCGGCGGAAGGTGCACGTGCCCGTCGACCTGGGACCGGACCGCAGCGACGCACGGATGCACGCCAAGACCGTAGGATCCCACGCAGTGCCGTAAGGGACCGCACCGCCACTTCCCAGCAAATTAGGGACACTGTTGCTCCTGGGGTATCGGCGAGGACCATTCGCAACCGTCTCCATGAAGCTGGGCTACGGTCCCGCACACCGTTAGGCCGTCTTCCGCTCACGCCCCAACATCGTGCAGCCCGCCTCCAGTGGTGTCGCGACAGGCGTGAATGGAGGGACGAATGGAGGCGTGTCGTCTTCAGCGATGAGAGTCGCTTCTGCCTTGGTGCCAATGATGGTCGTATGCGTGTTTGGCGCCGTGCAGGTGAGCGCCACAATCAGGACTGCATACGACCGAGGCACACGGGGCCAACACCCGGCATCATGGTGTGGGGAGCGATCTCCTACACTGGCCGTACACCACTGGTGATCGTCGAGGGGACACTGAATAGTGCACGGTACATCCAAACCGTCATCGAACCCATCGTTCTACCATTCCTAGACCGGCAAGGGAACTTGCTGTTCCAACAGGACAATGCACGTCCGCATGTATCCCGTGCCACCCAACGTGCTCTAGAAGGTGTAAGTCAACTACCCTGGCCAGCAAGATCTCCGGATCTGTCCCCCATTGAGCATGTTTGGGACTGGATGAAGCGTCGTATCACGCGGTCTGCACGTCCAGCACGAACGCTGGTCCAACTGAGGCGCCAGGTGGAAATGGCATGGCAAGCCGTTCCACAGGACTACATCCAGCATCTCTACGATCGTCTCCATGGGAGAATAGCAGCCTGCATTGCTGCGAAAGGTGGATATACACTGTACTAGTGCCGACATTGTGCATGCTCTGTTGCCTGTGTCTTTGTGCCTGTGGTTCTGTCAGTGTGATCATGTGATGTATCTGACCCCAGGAATGTGTCAATAAAGTTTCCCCTTCCTGGGACAATGAATTCACGGTGTTCTTATTTCAATTTCCAGGAGTGTATTTAGATACCAGATCTACTGAAGGTGGTGGCTTTTTTGGCAAATTACAGTGGCTATAAAACTGGCGGTAAAGCAACCATGGTTCTTGATGTTAGCCACGCCGTAATATCGCTCTTCTTGGTGTCGTAAATTTAACCAAACAGGGCCAATAATGATAGTATGGTCGATAGGCCACTTTACATTCTCACCGAGGCTAATTTACATGCTCGCAAGCTCTTCTTGGCTCAATTTATACATACAAATCAACCACAATAACAGATCAAGGCTGCCACTGGCTACCAAGTATCACAGCCAGAACTCGGCTACACCATTCGCCTCAAAGGAATCAAGCGCCTCCCGCGCAAATTCCACCTTTCCCAGTCCCGCCAAACTACTTCCGTAGCTGCGGGCCTTTACTACAGGTGTTACATTTAACTTCCCTACTTATTGAGCCAGTAAAATATACAGAGTTTTTACAAACCATTGCATTCACAGCGTATCATATAAAACCAGAGGTACAGTTACAATAAATTTCTTAAAACGCCAAAATAATTGATATAATTATTACCTACTTACTCAACCAATATTTTCACTAAGCAGGTACACTAGTGTACAATGCCATCAGAGAACTTTTACGGAATACACAAAAAGCTATCGATTATTGATGCTACAAAGGATTTTATACACATTTACAAAGTCGAGTTGCAAGCAAATTTTTTTCCTTAAATAGGTAACACTTCTTTTAAGATTTGGGCAGTTTTAAATCTTTCTCAATCTTTTGCCTAGGACTGTAGTTTGCGCTACATGTTTTTTATTTAAATCCTTCAAGCCTTGTTATTATATTTCTTAAGGCATCGGAGATGTTTTCTTATTAAAAATATTGGATCTTGTTTAAACAAAGTGTGTAAAGTAAATGGTGAAAGATGTTTTCCCTAAACCTTGACTAGCCGTTCCACGTTCCCTTGGCGTTGTTTCTAAAACTGTTTTTACGTTTCGATTGGCCATGTCACTACAGTTCCTACTAGAAGCGAGTAATTAGTAGAGTTTAGCCTATTTTGCATTATCTTTCATTTCGCTGTCAGACTTACAAGACTTGTGCTATTAAAAACCATGAAGTCAGTAGTAACAAGAAAAGTAATTAGCGTCTAGTTGGTATACACAGCAAGTTGGAAATTACCTGCATAGAAAAGTTATACGCCCCGTAATATTTTTCTGAACATGCAAATGTTGATATTAACTCTTAGAGAAGATAATTAAAAAAGCGACACGCTTTTACTTCTGATAACAAAACTTGGTGTTCTTTCCACTGTCCTTTATAGCTCTCTATCCAGTATCAATCACCTCAACTCATATACACTCCTGGAAATGGAAAAAAGAACACATTGACACCGGTGTGTCAGACCCACCATACTTGCTCCGGGCACTGCGAGAGGGCTGTACAAGCAATGATCACACGCACGGCACAGCGGACACACCAGGAACCGCGGTGTTGGCCGTCGAATGGCGCTAGCTGCGCAGCATTTGTGCACCGCCGCCGTCAGTGTCAGCCAGTTTGCCGTGGCATACGGAGCTCCATCGCAGTCTTTAACACTGGTAGCATGCCGCGACAGCGTGGACGTGAACCGTACGTGCAGTTGACGGACTTTGAGCGAGGGCGTATAGTGGGCATGAGGGAGGCCGGGTGGACGTACCGCCGAATTGCTCAACACGTGGGGCGTGAGGTCTCCACAGTACATCGATGTTGTCGCCAGTGGTCGGCGGAAGGTGCACGTGCCCGTCGACCTGGGACCGGACCGCAGCGACGCACGGATGCACGCCAAGACCGTAGGATCCTACGCAGTGCCGTAGGGGACCGCACCGCCACTTCCCAGCAAATTAGGGACACTGTTGCTCCTGGGGTATCGGCGAGGACCATTCGCAACCGCCTCCATGAAGCTGGGCTACGGTCCCGCACACCGTTAGGCCGTCTTCCGCTCACGCCCCAACATCGTGCAGCCCGCCTCCAGTGGTGTCGCGACAGGCGTGAATGGAGGGACGAATGGAGACGTGTCGTCTTCAGCGATGAGAGTCGCTTCTGCCTTGGTTCCAATGATGGTCGTATGCGTGTTTGGCGCCGAGCAGGTGAGCGCCACAATCAGGACTGCATACGACCGAGGCACACAGGGCCAACACCCGGCATCATGGTGTGGGGAGCGATCTCCTACACTGGCCGTACACCACCGGTGATCGTCGAGGGGACACTGAATAGTTCACGGTACATCCAAACCGTCATCGAACCCATCGTTCTACCACTCCTAGACCGGCAAGGGAACTTGCTGTTCCAACAGGACAATGCACGTCCGCATGTATCCCGTGCCACCCAACGTGCTCTAGAAGGTGTAAGTCAACTACCCTGGCCAGCAAGATCTCCGGATCTGTCCCCCATTGAGCATGTTTGGGACTGGATGAAGCGTCGTCTCACGCGGTCTGCACGTCCAGCACGAACGCTGGTCCAACTGAGGCGCCAGGTGGAAATGGCATGGCAAGCCGTTCCATAGGACTACATCCAGCATCTCTACGATCGTCTCCATGGGAGAATAGCAGCCTGCATTGCTGCGAAAGGTGGATATACACTGTACTAGTGCCGACATTGTGCATGCTCTGTTGCCTGTGTCTATGTGCCTGTGGTTCTGTCAGTGTGATCATGTGATGTATCTGACCCCAGGAATTGTCCCCTTCCTGGGACAATGAATTCACGGCGTTCTTATTTCAATTTCCAGGAGTGTATTTCACTCAGTGCTGCCTGTAATATGCGATGCTCGCACCAAACTTTGTATTGCTTCCCAGTTCTTATTCTGTAAATTTACTTCTGCGAAAACTCGTCAGCTATCTGCTTAATCACGTTTAGTTTTCTTGGCAAGGTAATTTCTTAAATGTTTGTTTTCCTTATCTTGGCATCTGCTCAGTACGTGGTTTATTTCTAGGTGGAATTTTCCAATCTGTTTTTCTTGTCTTCCTTCAGTGTGCTTCTGATGTAACATTTCAGTAAATCCCTGCTCTATTCTAGTGTTCAGTTTCTTCGCCTAGTGTAGTTTGATTTATATAGCGGTCGCTGGACACTTAGAGCCCCATTCACCACTACGATCTTTCTTCCAAGAGTATTAACACTGCTTTGTATCGCATAGAGCAACCGTGCATGGAGTTCGGAAGAGTGAATGAGGGGATAAGTTGTTGAGTCTACATACACATCTACGTCTACACCCACACTGTGCAAAACACTGTTGGCTGCATATGAGACGGTAATTGCCATTGCAACAGTTATTATGGCTTCTTCCAGTTCCATTCACGTATGGAAGTGGAAAGAGCCACTGCTCAAATGTATCAGCGTCTGATGCAGTGAACCTAATCTTGTCCTCACGATTCCTAAGGGCGCTATATTCCTAGAGTCCTAATTTAAGGCCGGTTCTTGAAACTTTTTAAGTAGTCCACCTAGGATAGTTTGGGCCTTTCTTCAGGAGCCTGCCAGTTCTGCTTCTTCACGATCTCTATGACTCCCACTGGTCAAACAGACCTGCGTCCACCCGTGCTGCCAATCTCTGTATACGTTAGATGTCAGCTATTATGCTTTAGTAGCACAGGTCCCACACACTGGAACGATATTCTAAGATGGGATGCACGAGTGATTTGTAAGCAATCTCCTCTGCAGACTAATTGCATTTCCCTAGAACTCTACCAATAAATTGAAATCTACCACTGCTTTACAGAGCATCTGAGATCAATCCACTTCAGATCCCAGGGGCTTGCATGCGTTAACCGATTCCCATTGTGAGTCGTTGATATTATAGTCATAGGATACTACATTATTTCGTTTTGTGAAGCTCAAGGACGCATATTTTTGAAAACTAAAAGCAAGATGTCATTATTTACATCACTTTGAAATATTAAGAATTTACGATTGGATAGATGCGCAGCTTTTTTCAAACAATACTTCATTACAGGTAACTGCGTCATCTGCGAAAATTTGAGATTGCTGTTACATTACCTGCAACGTCATTAATATACTACATGAATAGCAGGTGTCCAAATACATTTCCCTGATGCCCCAAATTTACGTCTACATCATTCGATGACCCTCCATCCAATATTACATGCTGCGTCCGCCCTGTCAAAGCATGCTTAGTCCAGTCACAAATATTGCCTGATACCCCATACGATCGTTGCTCTGTTGTAAGAAGTTGTTATTAATCCATGATGAAATGTCGAAGTTCAAAGTAGTGAAGGAAAAAGTTTTCATTTTGTCATTTTTCAACTCATTTGTTCTATAATGCTGTACCTTAACTTAGCAGAAGCAGCAGAAATCTCATTTACTGTGAACAAATAAAATAAATGTCACTTGATAGTCTAATTTTGAGAACATTACTTTTTTAATATTTCTTTGCTCCAAATCGTAGAGCGGACCTTTCTGAGAACCGACACACTGTAGAACCCAGTTATAATCTGCCAAATACAACGCCTGCTGGTAATTGTACAGAAAAGTGGGAATTTATGAGAGTGGGGTTTCCAATTACCGAAATTTGCGTTGAAGCTGAGGGAAACATCCGAAAAATTTTGCCCACAACTGGAGCTATTTTTACTTTTTTGAAAATATGTTGGTGTCAAAAATGTGAAAACGTTGTGAGTGTCTTGTTAATAATGTGTAAGAGAGTTAAGTCACTGACTTGTCCTATGTATATGCGTTATAGCTACCCGATACGAAGAAGGGAGACTAAGGCAATCCGAACATGTGTATAAGCAAATTATGCCTCCTCACCGTAAAATAGAAATCAATGGATAAATGGAACACTGAACTTCTACAAGAGATATTTGTTTTTTGTCTGTCATCCGTCTTATGACTGGTCTGATGTGGCCTGCCACAGATCCCTCTTCTGTACCAACCTTCTTGTGTATCACACCCAACGTCCTCAATTCCCTCTAGTCAAAAGCAAATTAAACCCTTGTATTTTAACTCTTTCCCTGTCATTTACTAATGACTTGCAATGGATTAATACAGGGTGTTTCAAAAATGACCGGTATATTTGAAACGGCAATAAAAACTAAACGAGCAGCGATAGAAATACACCGTTTGTTGCAATATGCTTGGGACAACAGTACATTTTTAGGCGGACAAACTTTCGAAATTACAGTAGTTACAATTTTCAACAACAGATGGCGCTGCAAGTGATGTGAAAGATATAGAAGACAACGCAGTCTGTGGGTGCGCCATTCTGTACGTCGTCTTTCTGCTGTAAGCGTGTGCTGTTCACAACGTGCAAGTGTGCTGTAGACAACATGGTTTATTCCTTAGAACAGAGGATTTTTCTGGTGTTGGAATTCCACCGCCTAGAACACAGTGTTGTTGCAACAAGACGAAGTTTTCAACGGAGGTTTAATGTAACCAAAGGACCGAAAAGCGATACAATAAAGGATCTGTTTGAAAAATTTCAACGGACTGGGAACGTGACGGATGAACGTGCTGGAAAGGTAGGGCGACCGCGTACGGCAACCACAGAGGGCAACGCGCAGCTAGGGCAGCAGGTGATCCAACAGCGGCCTCGGGTTTCCGTTCGCCGTGTTGCAGCTGCGGTCCAAATGACGCCAACGTCCACGTATCGTCTCATGCGCCAGAGTTTACACCTCTATCCATACAAAATTCAAACGCGGCAACCCCTCAGCGCCGCTACCATTGCTGCACGAGAGACATTCGCTAACGATATAGTGCACAGGATTGATGACGGCGATATGCATGTGGGCAGCATTTGGTTTACTGACGAAGCTTATTTTTACCTGGACGGCTTCGTCAATAAACAGAACTGGCGCATATGGGGAACCGAAAAGCCCCATGTTGCAGTCCCATCGTCCCTGCATCCTCAAAAAGTACTGGTCTGGGCCGCCATTTCTTCCAAAGGAATCATTGGCCCATTTTTCAGATCCGAAACGATTACTGCATCACGCTATCTGGACATTCTTCGCGAATTTGTGGCGGTACAAACTGCTTTAGACGACACTGCGAACACCTCGTGGTTTATGCAAGACGGTGCCCGGCCACATCGCACGGCCGACGTCTTTAATTTCCTGAATGAATATTTCGATGATCGTGTGATTGCTTTGGGCTATCCGAAACATACAGGAGACGGCGTGGATTGGCCTCCCTATTCGCCAGACATGAACCCCTGTGACTTCTTTCTGTGGGGACACTTGAAAGACCAGGTGTACCGCCAGAATCCAGAAACAATTGAACAGCTGAAGCAGTACATCTCATCTGCATGTGAAGCCATTCCGCCAGACACGTTGTCAAAGGTTTCGGGTAATTTCATTCAGAGACTACGCCATATTATTGCTACGCATGGTGGATATGTGGAAAATATCGTACTATAGAGTTTACCAGACCGCAGCGCCATCTGTTGTTGAAAATTGTAACTACTGTAATTTCGAAAGTTTGTCTGCCTGAAAATGTACTGTTGTCCCAAGCATATTGCAACAAACGGTGTATTTCTATCGCTGCTCGTTTAGTTTTTATTGCCGTTTCAAATATACCGGTCATTTTTGAAACACCCTGTATGTTCACAAGTTCGTCAAGTACTGCATCATCTCTCTGTAAAATCTTCTTCTTGTCGGTGTTTTCCACATATATCCCTCATCGCCTATTCTGCGGAGAATCTCTCTTACAATGTGAATAATTCGTTTCAGACATTTAGGGGAAGATATAGAAACGATTAACACTTGGGAAGTAGGAAATTTCATTGTAGCGTTGATGTTACACGAAAGCACCATTAAAGTTTCGTTCTAACTAGAAAAGCTACTGCCGAATTTTGAAATCCGTCTTTTTAAAAAAGTCGCTATAAAATTCTGTTTAACAACACCAAGAGGACACAAAAGTATCGATAACACCTTTCCTGCAGACAGAGACGCTGTTTTATCGGAGTCTGCTGCTGGTTTATTTCATCACACACTGTTTTGAATCAGGTGACCAATTTTAAACAGAGAGGTGGCTCAAATGGCTCTGAGCACTATGGGACTCAACTGCTGAGGTCATTAGTCCCCTAGAACTTAGAACTACTGAAACCTAACTAACCTAAGGACATCACAAACATCCATGCCCGAGGCAGGATTCGAACCTGCGACCGTAGCGGTCTTGCGGTTCCAGGCTGCAGCGCCTTTAACCGCACGGCCACTACGGCCGGCAAACAGAGAGGAAGTGACAGGTTGCGGATCGCGCTCTGATTAGCTTCGATTCACATGTCTCGTAGTTTTGAATTTCGGTAAGTGTCAGAACTATGTGATAGCATCAAGTTGTGAGTAGGATACTGATAACCCAGAGCTTTAGCGCCAGAAAGCATAATCACCAACAGGTTATACTTCTTGTTAGGGACATTAGAGCTGGAACCATAAATTTATGACTTAGAAAGCAAGAGATAAGCTATTTAGTGGAAAATGGCTTCACCCGTAACTGCGTGAAAACAATATAGATTTGTATTTTCCACATTAAGTGTTTTCCAACAGGGTTTTGTTTCTCAAGATACTAGGCTGAGCCTTTCAGCCTGCAAGTAGTGAAACGAATGCGGGACATAGAGGAAGCTAACGAACGATTGGATACTCCATTTATGGGTTAGAGTTCAGTCAGCTGGCGACGAAAAAGTGGCATGGATTGCAAGGGTTTTTGGAAGTCCCCTGCGAAATAGTGATCCATGATGTTTCTACAGCCGTCCACAATTGCGAACGTGTTGCCGATGCAGGATTTTGTGCACGACCTGACCTCTGGATTATTTGTCACAAATGTTCGATGCGATTAGTGTTGGGGGAGCTGGGTGACCAAATCATTCGCTCGAATTTCCCTGAATGTTCGTCAAACCAGTCGCCAACAATTGTGGCCTGATGACATGGCGCCTTCTCATCCATAAAAATTGCGCTGTAGTATGGGAACATGTAGTCTATGAATGGCTGCAATTCCCTTCCAAGTAACCGAACAAAAGCAATTCCAGCGCATGGTCGGTTCAGATGGACCAGACGACCGACTCCATTCCAAATAAACACAGACCAAACCAGTATGGAGCCAGCACCATCGTGCAGACTGCCTTGTTGAAAACTTGGGTACATGGCTTCGTCGGGTTTGTGCTGCACTCGAACCCTCATACCAATTAAAATGGAAATGGAAATGCCGTATGGCTGGGGCCCCCCGTCGGGTAGGCCGTTCGCCTGGTGCAGGTCTTTCGAGCTGACGCCACTTCGGCGACTTGCGGGTCGATGGGGATGAAATGAAGGGCTTATTTGAATAGTGGTACAAGTCCATTTTTGTCCATATTGAGATACAGAGTCCTAAAGTTAAAGGAGCGCTGAAAAACCTGCAGTTGAAATACCAGAAATATTGAAGCATATGGCTTCCATGAACCAAGGACCTTGCCGTTGGTGGGGAGGCTTGCGTGCCTCAGCGATACAGATAGCCGTACCGTAGGTACAACCACAACGGAGGGGTATCTGTTGAGAGGCCAGACAAACGTGTGGTTCCTGAAGAGGGGCAGCAGCCTTTTCAGTAGTTGCAAGGGCAACAGCCTGGATGATTGACTGATCTGGCCTTGTAACAATAACCAAAACGGCCTTGCTGTGCTGGTACTGCGAACGGCTGAAAGCAAGGGGAAACTACGGCCGTAATTTTTCCCGAGGGCATGCAGCTTTACTGTATGATTATGAGCAAGCAGTAAAGGAAACAAAAGAAAAATTCGGAGTAGGTATTAAAATCCATGGAGAAGAAATAAAAACTTTGAGGTTCGCCGATGACATTGTAATACTGTCAGAGACAGCAAAGGACTTGGAAGAGCAGTTGAACGGAATGGACAGTGTCTTGAAAGGAGGGTATAAGATGAACATCAACAAAAGCAAAACGAGGATAGTGGAATGTAGTCGAATTAAGTCGGGTGATGCTGAGGGAATTAGATTAGGAAATGAGACACTTAAAGTAGTAAAGGAGTTTTGCTATTTGGGGAGCAAAATAACTGATGATGGTCGAAGTAGAGAGGATATAAAATGTAGACTGGCAATGGCAAGGAAAGCGTTTCTGAAGAAGAGAAATTTGTTAACATCGAGTATAGATTTAAGTGTGAGGAAGTCATTTCTGAAAGTATTTGTATGGAGTGTAGCCATGTATGGAAGTGAAACATGGACGGTAAATAGTTTAGACAAGAAGAGAATAGAAGCTTTTGAAATGTGGTGCTACAGAAGAATGCTGAAGATTAGATGGGTAGATCACATAACTAATGAGGAGGTACTGAATAGGATTGGGGAGAAGAGGAGTTTGTGGCACAACTTGACCAGAAGAAGGGATCGGTTGGTAGGACATGTTCTGAGGCATCAAGGGATCACCAATTTAGCATTGGAGGGCAGCGTGGAGGGTAAAAATCGTAGAGGGAGACCAAGAGATGAATACACTAAGCAGATTCAGAAGGATGTAGGTTGCAGTAGGTACTGGGAGATGAAGAAGCTTGCACAGGATAGAGTAGCATGGAGAGCTGCATCAAACCAGTCTCAGGAGTGAAGACCACAACAACAACAATATGGCTTATTGCTAGAGATGAAACTTTCTTTCTGTTTGTTTGGCTCATTAATTTCAGATGCAGTATAGATAGAAATGTGGAGTTAATGGACTTGTACCACTATTGAAATAAGTCCTTCAAATGATGATGATAAGGGCAACACAACATCGAGTCCCTGAGAGGAGAAAATCTCCGACCCAATAGGGAATCGAACCCGGGCCGTTAGGTATGACATTCCGTCGCGCTGACCACTCGGCTACCAGGGGCGAACACCATATAAAATAATGACTCATCTGACTATGCCAATCGAAATGGGCAAGCACCAAGGAAAGGCTCTGCAGGCGATGACATGCTGTCAGTAAAGCCACTCGCGTCGGTCGTCTGCTGTCGTAGCCCATTAACGCCAAATTTCGATGCACTGTCCTAACGGGTAAGTACATCGTACGTCCCACATTAATTTCTGCAGTCACTTCACGCAATGTTGCTTGTCTGTTAGCACTGACAGTTCTACGAAAACGTCGTTGCTCTCGGTCGTTATGTGAAGGCCGTCGGCAACTGCGTTATCCGTTGTTAGAGACAATGCCTGAAATTTGCCATTCTCGGGACTCTCTTGGGTCTCGGAATACTGAATTTCCCAACGATTTCCAAAATGGAATGGGCCGTGCGTGTAGCTCCATCTATCATTCCGTGTTCAACGTCTGTTAATTCCTATAGTGCAGCCATAACGACGTCGGAAACATTTGCACGCGAATCAATTGAGTAGAAGTGATAGATCCGCCAATGCACTGACCTTTTACACCTTGTGAACTACCGCCATCTGTGTATATGTATATCGCTATCCCAAGACTCTCGTCACATCGGTGTCTTGGTGAGCCTTTATGATCTACTTTGGAGCTGGTGGCCTCGCCACTACAGTCACCAGCTCTCAATATTACCGGTGTAGAGCCTTTGTGTTTGACTTTGGAAGGTGTTTTGAATGCCATAGTTTTTTCAGCATCGTACTAGGCACGGTAAGGTGTTCCTTTCGAAGATGCTACCCTAGGCGGGTGTAACATGAACGTGCGCAACGGAGAATAATACACGCTAAAATGAAGGTTTGGCCGTGTCTGACTACCCTCTGAAGCAGATCTTAGGCTCTCTTAATTCTATAAATTACAATCTAAACATATGTGAATGATGAAGGCAACTAATCCTACTAAATGATAAACGTTGTTCCTACTTGTATATTTATTGTAGATTAAAAAAAACCTTTATATTACAAAGTTTACATTTCCCAAGTAAAATTACTAATAAATTGCCCAACTCTGCCCCTTATTATGACTGTGTGGTTTAATATCAATAACGTGAAATGACTGACACCGTCTACATACCAAACAGTAGAAGATACTACTTTCAAAGATGATCTACGGTGGTGTGGAACCTCAGTGGAAATAAACTAACGTGATCACAGCTGTTTAGCTTCGACAGCCGTAATAAGCCCAAGCAATTTCCGATATCATCGTATGTACTGCGTCCGGTGCGTCAAAGTGATGCTTCTCGTACTCGTCTGCGGCGATGGACGAACTCCAGCCACAAATAAACTCTTTCAAACACTAGGACGGCAGAAGGCAGTCCTGTGACTAATATACTCTAATGATGTCTTCTCCTCTCTGTGTTCTACAGACGAGAAGCGCGAACTCCCAGCCACAAGGACGGAGTTCAGATAACGTCTCAAAGTAAGTATAGGCAGAAGAGGTGCTCTGAATCACTGAACACTGCGTACTCACTGACGACTTCCAGCCTAGAGGCGGAGTGCACAATCGTCTAAGTTCGCAACAGTACAGTGCCTAACTGTTCTAACTATAAACTCTCCTGAGACCAAAGACAGCAAGTCTGTCTGTCTCAACAAAGCTGATATCGAGCGACCGTCACATACGGGCGCTGACAACAGAACACCTCGTCTCTCCACTGCTGTCTTCCCAGCAAGCCTCGGCTCCCCACCATCGTTATCCCGAAACTAATCATATTCCCGAAATCACGGAGTATTCTCGCTCTCTACAGATTCTTCATAACGCCGACCAACCATATTTTAGTCTTTTGTCGTCCAGCGCGAAAAGTTTCCGAGGAGTTACCTATACTCATACAATGGTACATTTCTGAGTAAAATCCTTGGAAATAAGCCATCCTACGTGGTTTCAGGGGTGACGTATCCTCGTCCCAGCTGTGTCCAACATTTTCGGAGTTTCCGAAGTATAATCCTTCCCGCCCGGCTACACCACCGGCCGGTCGCGACTCTATTGTGCTCCAGAGCTCAGGTGCCCCGACGTCCATCTAGCTACTTCCTGTGTTTAAGCAGGACCAACAACTCTGTGGACCTTCCACCCAGAGCTTGAGTTCTGCCTGCCGTTCCATCTCCACTGGCGTTCCAACCTCTACTAGTAAAGGTAATCATTTATTGCTCCGTCACCTTTCATGCAATACGCGTTAACAATTATTTACAAGGCGTACATGACAATGTCAGTCTCCTTTAATTATTCATACACAGGGTGTTACAAAAAGGTACGGCCAAACTTTCAGGAAACATTCCTCACACACAAAGAAAGAAAATATGTTACGTGGACATGTGTCCGGAAACACTTACTTTCCATGTTAGAGCTCATTTTATTACTTCTCTTCAAATCACATTAATCATGGAATGGAAACACACAGCAACAGAACGTACCAGCGTGACTTCAAACACTTTGTTACAGGAAATGTTCAAAATGTCCTCCGTTATCGAGGATACATGCATCCACCCTCCGTCGCACGGAATCCCTGATGCGCTGATGCAGCCCTGGAGAATGGCGTATTGTATCACAGCCGTCCACAATACGAGCACGAAGAGTCTCTACATTTGGTACCGGGGTTGCGTAGACAAGAGCTTTCAAATGTCCCCATAAATGAAAGGCAAGAGGGTTGAGGTCAGGAGAGCGTGGAGGCCATCGAATTGGTCCGCCTCTACCAGTACATTGGTCACCGAATCTGTTGTTGAGAAGCGTACGAACACTTCGACTGAAATGTGCAGGAGCTCCATCGTGCATGAACCAAATGTTGTGTCGTACTTGTAAAGGCACATGTTCTACCAGCACAGGTAGAGTATCCCTTATGAAATCATGATAAAGTGCTCCATTGAGCGTAGGTGGAAGAACATGGGGCCCAATCAAGACATCACAAACAATGCCTGCCCAAACGTTCACAGAAAATCTGTGTTGATGACGTGATTGCACAATTGCGTGCGGATTCCGCCCACACGTGTTGATTGTGAAAATTTACAATTTGATCACGTTGGAATGAAGCATCATCCGTAAAGAGAACATTTGCACTGAAATGAGGATTGACCCAATGTTGGATGAACCATTCGCAGAAGTGTACCCGTGGAGGCCAATCAGCTGCTGATAGTGCCTGCACACGCTGTACATGGTACGGAAACAACTGGTTCTCCCGTAGCAGTCTCCATACAGTGACGTGGTCAACGTTACCTTGTACAGCAGCAACTTCTCTGACGCTGACATTTGGGTTATCGTCAACTGCACGAAGAATTGCCTCGTCCATTGCAGGTGTCCTAGTCGTTCTAGGTCTTCCCCAGTCGCGAGTCATAGGCTGGAATGTTCCGTACTCCCAAAGACGCCGATCAATTGCTTCGAACGTCTTCCTGCCGGGACACCTTCATTCTGGAAATCTGTCTCGATACAAACGTACCGCGCCACGGCTATTGCCCCATGCTAATCCATACATCAAATGGGCATCTGCCAACTCCGCATTTGTAAACATTGTATTGACTGCAAAACCACGTTCGTGATGAACACCAACCTGTTGATGCTACGTACTGATGTGCTTGATGCTAGTGCTGTAGAGCAATGAGTCGCATGTCAACACAAGCACCGAAGTCCTTCAATTGGGCCAACTGGCGGTGAATCGAGGAAGTACAGTACATACTGACGAAACGAAAATGAGCTCTAACTTGGAAATTAAGCGTTTCCGTACACTTGTCCACATAACATATTTTCTTTATTTGTGTGTGAGGAATGTTTCCTGAAAGTTTGGCCGTACATTTTTGTAACACCCTGTATACGATTTACTAGCTATCAAATAATACCTAATGTGGTTGCAGATCATGGCGCCGGCCGGTGTGGCCGTGCGGTTCTAGGCGCTTCAGTCTGGAACCGCGTGACCGCTACGGTCGCAGGTTCGAATCCTGCCTCGGGGCATGGATGTGTGTGATGTCCTTAGGTTAGTTAGGTTTAAGCAGTTCTAAGTTCTAGGGTACTGATGACCGCAGATGTTAAGTCCTATAGTGCTCAGAGCCATTTGAACCATTTTTAGATCATGGCAAAGTATGTGGATAAGTGCTTGTAAAGTGCGAAATTATAGCCACCTTACACCGTTTTGGGTGTTTCCATACTTTTGTCCTAATCCTACAGGTGTTCCAATTTCCAATGTAGTGAAATGAAACAGTGAACCACTTTACTGTCTGTGAAATTCTAATCTCGCACTGAGGTCGCTTGAGAAAAGGAACTGGAAGGCAAATAGGCGGCGCTGCATGTTGGGTGTTTTGCTGCATCGCGCCTCTCAGTATGAGTCCGGGGGGGGGGGGGGGGCGGTACCACTGCGGGCGCTTCTTCCTGCGACCCGGCGCGGCGGGTTGGTTTTAATTACGGACGCCTGGCGCCAGCAGAGCAATCGTTAGCGGCCGCCGGGGGAGGCCGGGCCAGTTTTTCGGCGCTCCATCCACTGGCGCAACTTTCTGGGCCGGTGCGTGTCCGCTGATTGATCACCGCCGCGGGAAACACAGGCCGCCGCTACCCGCTGCTGGCGCCAGCCGGGACAGTGCAAAAAGCCGCCGGCCGCTGCGCTGTAAAGCCGCGCCACGCCACCGCAGCAGTCACGCTCGCAGCGCGAGGCTAGGCCTGCCTCATTCTGCAAGTCGCGAACTTGCACTTATGACGCCTAACGCAATTACGCTGTCAGTTCAAAAGTTGCGCGTCATCTGCAGACCTGCAATCGTGTGTCGAGCCGTAATTGTACCAGAGACGTTCAATACGTAATGCGACACATTTTTCTTCTAAAAGCCCGGTGAATTTATTCAGGATTCCAGTAAACCATACTATTCCCCACTCTTTTGGCAACAAAACCCTATTTTTCAATATAAACTGCCTTCAATGCGACATCCTTTCCCACCTTACTGCGAGGGCCTGTATGCCAGCATGGTAAAATTCTACTGGTCGATTTCGGTGCTAACGTACTGCTCCACCAATAATCCGCCCATCATCCACGTACCGCTTGCAGCTGAGTGCATGATTCACTACGCCAAACAGATGGAAGTCTGAAGGTGCGAGATCCAGGCTGTAGTGTGGATGATGCACGCTTTCAAAAAGACACTCCTGGAAATGGAAAAAAGAACAAATTGACACCGGTGTGTCAGACCCACCGTACTTGCTCCGGACACTGCGAGAGGGCTGTACAAGCAATGATCACACGCACGGCACAGCGGACACACCAGGAACCGCGGTGTTGGCCGTCGAATGGCGCTAGCTGCGCAGCATTTGTGCACCGCCGCCGTCAGTGTCAGCCAGTTTGCCGTGGCATACGGAGCTCCATCGCAGTCTTTAACACTGGTAGCATGCCGCGACAGCGTGGACGTGAACCGTATGTGCAGTTGACGGACTTTGAGCGAGGGCGTATAGTGGGCATGCGGGAGGCCGGGTGGACGTACCGCCGAATTGCTCAACACGTGGGGCGTGAGGTCTCCACAGTACATCGATGTTGTCGCCAGTGGTCGGCGGAAGGTGCACGTGCCCGTCGACCTGGGACCGGACCGCAGCGACGCACGGATGCACGCCAAGACCGTAGGATCCTACGCAGTGCCGTAGGGGACCGCACCGCCACTTCCCAGCAAATTAGGGACACTGTTGCTCCTGGGGTATCGGCGAGGACCATTCGCAACCGTCTCCATGAAACTGGGCTACGGTCCCGCACACCGTTAGGCCGTCTTCCGCTCACGCCCCAACATCGTGCAGCCCGCCTCCAGTGGTGTCGCGACAGGCGTGAATGGAGGGACGAATGGAGACGTGTCGTCTTCAGCGATGAGAGTCGCTTCTGTCTTGGTGCCAATGATGGTCGCATGCGTGTTTGGCGCCGTGCAGGTGAGCGCCACAATCAGGACTGCATACGGCCGAGGCACACAGGGCCAACACCCGGCATCATGGTGTGGGGAGCGATCTCCTACACTGGCCGTACACCACTGGTGATCGTCGAGGGGACAGTGAATAGTGCACGGTACATCCAAACCGTCATCGAACCCATCGTTCTACCATTCCTAGACCGGCAAGGGAACTTGCTGTTCCAACAGGACAATGCACGTCCGCATGTATCCCGTGCCACCCAACGTGCTCTAGAAGGTGTAAGTCAACTACCCTGGCCAGCAAGATCTCCGGATCTGTCCCCCATTGAGCATGTTTGGGACTGGATGAAGCGTCGTCTCACGCGGTCTGCACGTCCAGCACGAACGCTGGTCCAACTGAGGCGCCAGGTGGAAATGACATGGCAAGCCGTTCCACAGGACTACATCCAGCATCTCTACGATCGTCTCCATGGGAGAATAGCAGCCTGCATTGCTGCGAAAGGTGGATATACACTGTACTAGTGCCGACATTGTGCATGCTCTGTTGCCTGTGTCTATGTGCCTGTGGTTCTGTCAGTGTGATCATGTGGTGTATCTGACCCCAGGAATGTGTCAATAAAGTTTCCCCTTCCTGGGACAATGAATTCACGGTGTTCTTATTTCAATTTCCAGGAGTGTAAATGAAATGGTGTGGTGGTGTTGTGGCCCTCAATTACGTACCCTTAGGCGCAAAGTTGAATAATTAAAAATTTTGTCTGGTTTCGTTGCCTAGGGGCTGGGATACGTAGTTGCCGCATTACAGACCAAATACTGCCGTGTCTACAGTATACAATATGAGTATACGCATGAATCGAATGGTCGAAGGTTCCTATTGAAACGACCCCTCAGAAAAATTATTGAATTACTGTGCTGGTAAACCCCTTACGTTATTTGATTTTCAAACAGCTGAGCAGAACTGAACGTACTCAGACATTTTTCTCTTTACTTATTCTGATCAACACTAAACTGACACACAATATTTTTAGCGCAACGCAATTTGACTTTCAAAATTCCCTACAAAAGAATGGCCCTGACTAACTGTGGTGTGACCGCCAGACACCACACTTGCTAGGTGGTAGCCTTTAGATCGGCCGCGGTCCGTTAGTATACGTCGGACCCGCGTGTTGCCACTATCAGTGATTGCAGACCGAGCGCCGCCACACGGCAGGTCTAGAAGGACTTCCTAGCACTCGCCCCAGTTGTACAGCCGACTTTGCTAGCGATGGTTCACTGACAAATTACGCTCTCATTTGCCGAGACGATAGTTAGCATAGCCTTCAGCTATGTCATTTGCTACGACCTAGCAAAGCGCCATTACCAGTTACTATTGATGCTGTAAAACATGTACCGTCAAGAGCGATGTTCACCATTTATGGATTAAAGTTAAGTATTCCAAAAGCTACGTCCTTTTTTGCTAGTCTCATTTCCTAGACCTGTTCCAGACCTCACGCCAGCCTGCGTGAGCTAAAACGCGTGCCTTTCGGCTTCCTCTCATAGTGGGTTGGCTCTCTTGCGAATCCACAACACTAACAATAACCCATACCTTTCACAAATCACTTACCTCACAAAAATCTTCGTTACTCGAACTACTGCAATACAGCGAGCGCCATTACTGCCAGCTAAATATAAGATTCTAACTACTGAAGGCACTAACTACTGATAGGCATAGTTAGCAAATGAAAGATTTTGACAGAGAACAAACAATCTGTTTACCTTAATAGTGTTCAAAAGTCATTATATATATATATATATATATATATATATATATATATATATATATATATATATATATATATATATAGGTTCATGATGTTCAGTACTATAAATTTACTGTGTCTGATGAACACACGTCCAGATCATCCGCTCTCAAAACTCCGCCATCTCTCTCCCCACATCCACCACTGCTGGCGGCTCACCTCCAGCTGCGCAACGCTACGCGCTGTTAACAGCCAACTGCCCAACACTACAATAGCAAATTCCAACAATGCAAACCAGCCACAGACTGCACACAGCACAGTCAGTGATTTCCATATAGAGCGCTACATGGCGTTGCCAATATAAAAACCTAAACAGCCTTCTTATAAGACACGATTTATTAAAAATTTTGGCTGGTTTCGTTGTCTAAGGGCTGGGATACGTAGTTGCCGCATTAAAGACCAAATACTGCCGAGTCTACAGTATACAATATGAATATACACATGAATCGAATGGTCGAAAGTTCTTATCACTCGGCAACTGCGAATGTAACGTAGAAATTTATAAATGAAAGATTGCAATTAAATAAAATCTGCAGGTACTGTCTTAACCACTGTAAATAATGAGTACGTTAGTAGAAGTACTTTTGAGAATGCCGTATATTGATGTCGATGGTCAAGCAACTAAGTAAAATATAAGTTGAATAACAGGGAACAATAGATTCCTACTTCACGGAATTCGTTATGAACGACAACAGCATGCGAGTAATTCACTTCAAAACGCATACTACGTCTTCACTGTAGAAACCAGAGAAATCTCACATGTTCACAAGTCGGCACTCCCAAGTATTTCTCTCTCTCGCGACCACGTGCAAACCGCTCCACACTCTCCAAGTCTTTCCTGCAACCGTGCGTTCGTCGCGCTGTCGCATCCAGCACCTCCCATGTCCTGTACCTTACTCCCGAACTCTCCCTGTCCTGTGCAACTGTCCTCGCGCCGCACTGTTCCGTACTGCCCATTCACGAGCGCTGTGATTGGCTAGAGTGCTCGCGCCATGTCTTCAAGCCAACGCACACTCACAAACATAATGAAACACGTAACTTCCTGGCAGATTAAAACTGTGTGCCCGACCGAGACTCGAACTTGGGACCTTTGCCTCTCGCGGGCAAGTGCTCTACCAACTGAGCTACCGAAGCACGACTCACGTCCGGTACTCACAGCTTTACTTCTGCCAGTACCTCGTCTCCTACCTTCCAAACTTTACAGAAGCTCTCCTGCGAACCTTGCAGAACTAGCTTCTGTAAAGTTTGGAAGGTAGGAGACGAGGTACTGGCAGAAGTAAAGCTGTGAGTACCGGGCGTGAGTCGTGCTTCGGTAGCTCAGTTGGTAGAGCACTTGCCCGCGAGAGGCAAAGGTCCCAAGTTCGAGTCTCGGTCGGGCACACAGTTTTAATCTGCCAGGAAGTTTCATATCAGTGCACACTCCGCTGCAGAGTGAAAATCTCATTCTGGAAACATCCCCCAGGCTGTGGCTAAGCCATGTCTCCGCAATATCCTTTCTTTCAGGAGTGCTAGTTCTGCAAGGTTCGCAGGAGAGCTTCTGTAAAGTTTGGAAGGTAGGAGACGAGGTACTGGCAGAAGTAAAGCTGTGAGTACCGGACGTGAGTCGTGCTTCGGTAGCTCAGTTGGTAGAGCACTTGCCCGCGAAAGGCAATGGTCCCGAGTTCGAGTCTCGATCGGGCACACAGTTTTAATCTGCCAGGAAGTTTCATATCAGCGCACACTCCGCTGCAGAGTGAAAATCTCATTCTGGATAATGAAACACATTCGAAATACTGGATTTACATTTAAACAACTTGCAATTAAATAAATATTCCTACGCCTGGGCCATAAACACGCTCCAACCCACAATATTAAATACAGAGGCAAATCAAATAAACATATATCCAAGGAATAGCAAGCAAAGGTAGGGCAGCAGCCAAATGTCTGAGTGCTTTCTAAAACACAGTAAATAGTTGACCAATTTCTTCTTGAATAGTATGTATCGAATATAAACAAAGACATGCATGAATAAGTATATTTATAAGCATGCTGCTACCGTTTTTTCGTGTAACTCTGGAGTACTTACGGCCTGACGCGATCGACAGTAATTGCCCACTTTGATCTCCAATAACTCACGTACTATTCAAGTTACATACCTGTAATTCACAGCAATTTAGGTTTATGCTAATAATTTTCTAAAGACATGTCGATCGACGAAATCGTATGAAGCGGTTAGATTTTGGAAAATATGTTGCTGGGTGTTACTTGTATAATTTACCATCAGATACTAAACTTTAAACTACTAAAGATATTGAAAATCTGATTATACCATCAGAATCTTCGCGCAAATGATGGTAATGTACATGTTTCCCTTTTGGGGTATCATTGAGGTATCATGATTCATCTGGCTACTATTAATTTCTATACGAACTGTAAAATGTCTGCCATGATGGTTTCACAAAGTCTCTGGCACTCTCGGCGTGCAAGTCTCTTTCATGAACACAGTGTCACGATTGAATTCCCAGCCACACACGCAGGCTGGACCCCTCTTGCTTCGGCCAACGTCCGACACCACGTGGTCGGCCTGCCGAGTCGCCCACGCCCGCGAACGGCCCGTGCGGCCACGCCAGCTTCGAACTCTAGAATATTATCAGGGCGCCACAGCTCGCCTGTAACCTCACAATGAGAAAGAACAGTCCAATGAGATTTCTAAGCTCCTCTCGGTTGCACAAACTTGTGTGAGGCCTTGCGTTAGCCGGCCATAGTGGCCGAGCGGCTCTAGGCGCTTCAGTCTGGAACCGCGCTGCTGCTACGGTCGCAAGTTCGAATCCTGCTTCGGGCATGGATGTATGTGATGTCCGTAGGTTAGTTATGTTGAAGTAGTTCTAAGTTCTAGGGGACTGATGACCTCAGAAATTACGTCCCATAGTGCTCAGGGCCATTTGAACCGTTTTGAAGGTCTTGCGTTGTCATGGAGACGGAGTAGTTAAAAAAAATGGCTCTGAGCACTATGGGACTTAACATCTATGGTCATACGGGGTAATTCTTTTGCATCTGTCGATCACCTCGAATGAGAGTGTCCACACGTTGCAGCTTTGCAGGAGTCACCAGCTGTGTGCGGCCGGCCAGCACGCGGGAGATGGGACAGGTTTGTTCCACCTCGTTACGTTGATTTCACACGCCTCGCCCAACGACTCGTCGTGCTTGTGTTCACAACCATGCCCACTTAGGAATTCAACAATTCCTGACGAATATCTGCGATGCTCTGGTTGCCCGCCAAAAGAAACTCTCTGCTTGGAAGGCAGCTCCGTTTATAGACGCCATTTTTAAGGTTTTGGCATAACGCCATCAACCATCAGAACTTCATGGAACCACAGGGGCTAAAGCGGAAGTATTCCACGACGTCCCACAACAAATTACGAATATTTTAAACAGAAATTGGCCGAGAAAAACTGTGTTGCGTTACTTATTGAACACCCCTCGTATTTATCGATCAAAAAGTTGACGTTCGATGACTGTACGATCCAGAACCGGTAACCCACTCAGAAAAAATTTCCGTGAATATTAAGGCAATCGTCCCACCGAGGCATCAGGTTGATGATCGCCGTTTGGTAAAATACTGTGTCCTGCTGCGTAAAGAAGCCCATAACTGCCTGCTGCACGTTTTCGACCGACAAGGATCCTCGAGTGTCTCCCACTTGGCGTAACTTCTGCGTTATTACATTTGCGATATGAGAATGTGTGTTATCACCAAGCAGCAGAACATAGCTTGGTGCAACAGTCCTGCAATGGTGGTTTTAGATAAACATGCTGATCCGTACACATTCATCATTCACCGGTCGATGTCTACCGGTGTTTGTCCTCTGGCGTGTAGGGGATGAGTATCAGCACATTGGTCTTGTTTGAACGCATTTGGTAATTACGTGTCCGTAGTTCACGTTTCCACATTTACTGCACGCGCGTAGGAAAAACACGAAATGCCAAACTAATCCGTTGCATACCTGTCGGTGCTCATATATCCACATCGGTGTCGCGCTGCGCCGAGTCACCGTCCTGAGACGGAAACTTTTTAGTCGCCCTTCGTATATTCCTTGTACTTCATTTACTTCAATATTTTAAACATCACTGAACTACAGCAATGGTTACAGAAGAGCAGGAATATAAGACAATCTGAAAACCACCATTTATTGCAAATGGTTTGCTATCTTTTATTAGTAGTGCACTCTCATTATGCATCCTTAGTTCAGTGACAAACTACCTTCACAAGCGACATACAAAACTGATGCATGTACACAACATCGAATACCTGTATAGAAAATATTACCTTTTCTGTTACCCTGCTGCTTCCCGTTAGAATCTTAGCGATTAAAAAATACTACATATTTTAACTTGAAGCTAGCTACAAGGTATCGAATAGCTTATGAAATGTGACTATCACCTCCGGAAAACATGAGCTCCATCGCAGTCAAATTAATGTGATCTTTCTGACAAAAAAAGTGAAGGGCACACAAGAGCAGTTAACGAAATAAAGCTCCACGTGTTCGGAGAGTATATGATGTTATTTTAGTTATAAAATCGTGTTCAATTAACAATCAACTTGGCGGTATGACCCATTTATCAGTGTGCCGTTGCAGTTGTTTCCACCGTTCTATTCTACCCTGAGTTAAAATGGCCCACAATTGTTGAAACTGGTCCTCGAAGTTCTGCACACTGTCGCGGGAGTACATGAACATCACGCAGACAGTCCATAGAGATACATGAGTGAGAGCGCGAGCGTTGTCGTGTTGGAAACAGGCATCACGATACTGTCTCAAGAGAGGTAACACGCGAAGATACGAGATGTCCATGACATACCGTTATGTCTTCAGAGCTTTCTCAATCACTATCAGCCGTAACCTTAAACCATATCCGATGGCTTTCCTCGACACCGCTTTGCCTCTTCAGAACATTAGAAGAATTGGACACCTCGCCAGATGACCGCCATGGTCGCTGACGACGGTTATCCGATGTAGTGTAGAAGTGCTATTTATTGCTGAAGATAATAACTACTCAGTCAAGGCAGTACTCTAGACTCAAGCGATTGCGCTGTGCTGTTAACAGCAGACTGCGCATCGGACGGTATTATCCAAGTCTGGCTGCTGCCAACCTCCGAGCAATGGAACACGACGAAACAGAAGGTTGCAGAGAATTGATTAGTTGTTTTCGAATGGCTGATGCAGATGTTAGTCGGTTGCGATGTGCTTCATTCACAATGTGGTGGTCCTCCCTTGTGGTGGTTAGACGTATTTGACGTGGACCTCGATGACTATACTTACCCTCACGTTGGCATGCAATCCAACAACGGATAGCTGCCGCATCCAATGCCCCACAAATCTGGCTATTGCACTATCCGACCTGCCAGCCGAGTGCAGACTCACAATGTGTCAGGTCTTAATAACACTGCCTCACACATGTAAGGATTTCTTTGTCCTTCCTAGTGATCACTCAGAATATGACGCTTTTCATGGCCCTTAATACACCCTATCTGGCCTGTAACAACACTAAACACGAACACCATTGAAACATGGGACTTAGGGAAGGCAGGAAAAGGTGTGGACAGCGCCTTACTCGGTTACCGTTGGTTGCTCAGTTCTTTATTTTTAAATCAGGTACACTTTATTTGGAACCAATTGCGTATAAGGTTGACATTAAGGAACAATTATCAAATTTGACTGTTAAGACAATATCTAATTAAAAATTCTTTAGACAAATTGCATTCGTGGCTGAAGACCTTATTGACCAGAAATTCAAATTTTTTGTCGGCTGAAAGCCCCAATAGTAATTACTCAAAAATAATTTGACATCTGAAGGTCTAGATAGCAAATTCGTACTAAAATATTATTAAAAAAGGGACAATCATATTAAGATACAATATCTAAAACTTCTTAAGACAAATTGCAATCACAGCTGAAGGCCTTATTGACAACTGTCACAATCTGACGAAATCAAGAGAGAAGTGGGCCTCAGACAGTGCTCCAAGGTTCGACCTGGGAAAGTCGCTCATCTTCGTAAACGATGAGACAGGCAGCCAAGAGTTGCATTTACGTAACCGGACGGCAACTCAAACTAGTGACAGTTTAAACGCCGGCCAACACTCTTGCAACATGTACCTGACATCTGATAACCAACACAACGATGGAATAAGTCGGGCAAGGCTTAACCGGCGGACAGCACTGCGTCTTCTGAATCCGGTGTTTAGAACATCCGGAAGCAGAAGGACCCACTACGACCAAAGTAGTGTAAAAGAAACAACATATCCGGACCACAATCAAGGAGGCTGACGAACTACATGCCTTACCTGACAGCAGCGACAAGGCAAGGAAAGGTACACTGTGTAGTGGGACGCGAAATTGAAGCGTCACCCATCCACCAGTGTCAGCCCAGTTTGCAGGTGAATATAAGTTTAATTTAGTGTTTTGTTTATGTACTTTGTAATATCTGTAATGTTTGTGAATTATCTAAAGTTTTGTATTTATTTTTATGTTTCATGTACGGAGAGGGCGGCGCAACGAACGGAGACAGCATCTTCACTGCCGGGACCAGAGAGAAAATTACTGGCCACTATACGTCGCGGGTCGACAGCCAAAGAGCAACAGAAGATCCTGAAACCGAGTTGTTGCGTCGTGCTTCTAAAAACTGAAAAAAAAAAGAATTTGTAATGTTTCTACAACAATGACGTCATAAAAAGTGTAATCATGTTGTAAATGTTCAGTCCTATCTTGTCAAGGCTCATGTTCACGTCTATATGTAGTATATATGAAGATAATAAACTAGTGTATACTACAAAAGTTTAAATACATGTTCCGAGAATTTATTTATGAAGAATTATGTTAAGGAAGAAGCATTAATGATTTATTTGACAAGATTATTAATTTTTGACAACGTCCATCGCGAGTTTAAGTCTTGAAAGTTAATTCATTGTGGTTTTAATATTTATTAAAGCAGATAACTTGCATTAATATAATTTCTGAGAAGAAACAAACGACATCTAAACTGAAAAAAGTTTGCGCAAACCAAATGGACTGGGTGACGTAATTCTGCGCATACGACTCAAATGATGATGTTTTAATTACAGTTTCGTTCAAGAACCATTCAGAGACAACTTTGAAAAGAATTTGAATAATTTTGAAGTGTTTTGTAACTGACGTAGGTGACGAAGTCTGCACATGGGATCATATGTCAAAAGAAAATAATTTATACAAACTTACGTCGTTACACTACAACTGCTGGGAAAATACGCTAACCTCCAGGGCAGGTAACTGGGGCGTTAGCGGCCACTAGGCCGAAAAATACCGCTGGTTGAACTTCATTAATAAACACAAGGAATTCAATGATTAATAATAAAAAGTGAAGGATGGCTAATTAATTTCGCCAACTCCAAACGCTCCACTCTTTGCTCTTCGTCTCAGCGACCCTACGATCAGCAACGCTCGAACAAACGGCGAATCTCAAAATAGTGGAGGTTTCACTACTGGGTTAATGTTAATTCAGACCTCCAGGGTCCGGCGGAAAACGAGGTTGTGGCCCTCGCAACTGCAGCCCCTTGATCTGGCAGTGCCTGCATGCCGCCCGCGGTCCCGGCATGTCCTCGCGCTCTCGGACCTAACCACTACTCTGTCCCAACCGAACTACCCGACACACTCTGACCCGGAAAAAACTTGATGTCCCTCCAAAGATAGTACTAGGGTACTAGATATCGATAACCGCTGCTGCTGCCACTCGCAGACGGACGACGCTAGCAAACGTAGTGGCGCCAAGTAAACACAAGAATAAAACGAGACGTTACTATCCCTATTACACGACGCCAATCTACCAACGGCACCAACGCGAGCCGCAACATGGCTCAGCCACCAATGAAATCTCTTGTTATTTTACCTGCCACATAGTAAGCATTTCCGTGTCCTTCCTACTGACCACTCAGCATCTGAAGCTGTTCACAGCTCTTAACACACCCTGCCAGGCCTGGTACCAATGCTAAACACGGGTACCACTAATGAAATCTCGTCGTTATTTTTCCTGTCACGTGTTTGTTTCTGAAGTGCTATCAGCCGCGGTAACAGCCCTAAACTCGAACACTGCTTGTGTTAACTGTCTTTTCCTTTTTGTTTTTGTTTGTTTGTTAGAAGTGCTTCTGCCTTTGGCGGCTGGACTTCCTTCATTTATAGTTTTTAACATAATTTTACTCCGTTTCGCTTTATTAGGATATTTGGGCTGCTGTCACCCTTTAAGCCTAACGTGGTGATTGTTACTGGTTTCTCTATAGTCTATATAATTCCTTATTATGGCTCTGGGCACTCTCAATCTGTGCCATTCTCGAGGTTCGACTGTTCCACCATATTCCAGGTGTACTGTTGCATTTCTTAATCGGTCCATTTTTTCCAACAACTTTCGACTTTTTTCCTGTATTTGTTGTGTGACTGTTGGCATATTGAGTTCAGCATGTAGGTCGTTTCTTCTAATCCATCGAGGGTCTTTGAGCGTTACTCAGAATCATGGGTTTTGGACTCTTTGCAGCACTTGCTGGTTTGCGCTGCAAGTTGTCCCCCAAGCTAAACAACCGTATAGTAGAGCTGGTAATGCTGTTGTTTTATACAGTATCAATTTTGTTCTGATTCCGTCAGTGATGGCCAAAAAATGGGAATAGCGCATGTACTAGTTTTATCATTTTCTCTTTTTTATACACGGCATGTGTTTTAAAGGTCAGCTTATCGACCAACGCGACTCCAAGGTATTTGACCAGATTTGTCCAATTTATGTGTGTTCCATTTATTAGTAATCTGTCTCGTAGTTTTGGCCTCTTTCTCATAAACATCATTGCTTGTGTTTTATCTGCGTTTCATATGACATGGTTTTCGCGTGCCCATTCTCCTATGCTGTTTATCTGTCTTTGCATCCCCGTTATCACAGCGGTCATTGTACTACTACTTACAAGTGAGGCGGTGTCGTCTACAAATGTAACCAATAACACGTTGTGTAGATGAGGTATATCGTTAACAAATACTATGAACATTGTTGACTATAACACAAACACTTGAGAGATTCTTCATTGCAATATCTTTTGGTAGAGAGTTCTCCGTATATTTTGTTACTTACGTTTGTATTTTTTCTCATGCAATATACTGCGTATCCACCTAATTTCGCCTGCGAATTTGGCTTATTTCTTAAATAAGAAAGGCACTTTTCAAAAAGATATTGGTTCTGGCAATGTCCGTGGAGACACTGTTTGCTTTGTTTACCACGGCTGTAAATGTTTGTCGATGCCAAACGACATAAGAAAAGAAATCTCTCCTACCCCGTGTCGTAGGAAGACGGCGAGTGTTGCTGCGCTCTCTATCTTCACTGATTTTATTAAGATGGCGTGCTGTCTTTCTCGATTTATGCGAATATAAGCACAAAATGAGTACTGACGCACTTGTACGACGAATTGGCATAACAGCCTTCCTGAAACGTACAGACTAATTCGGATAAGTATACGAAGGAATAATGTTTTTAGCTTTCTTGCAGCCGCCGATTTTCAGTGTCAGGCGAGAGAGTTTGTGTACCTCAGGGAAGCTCAGGGCTATTCTGGCTGAAACATAGCCGCCAGCAGCTCTCAATATGTGACCCAAACTGTGTCCCTTACCTTAGCGTATGGAGGGCTCAGAGTGCGTAGAAAGGCGAACTTTCCTGTGGGAGAACACCATCAAAAATAATCCCGATCTTCCACGATGGGGATACGAAGGGGGTCCGAACACTACAAAAAGGTTGCATTACGGAACCACAGCAGAAGCCTTGGACAATTGTGGATAGGACACACATAGCATGTCTTTGGCAAAGGAAAGAGACAAAAAGATTTTTCAACGTCAACTTGAAATATATCAAAAATATTGAAAAATGCGACAAAGTACTATATTTTGGCACTATAAGACGTGAAATATCGACGGCAGGGACAATCGTATACTGCGTAACACAGTGCAAAAAAATTCACTTTGGTACAGTATCGGTAAATATTGAAATAATAAAAATGAAAAGCTTGCTGGAATCCGAGGTTACGTACAAAGAAGTCAGAAGGCTGAGACTAAAACGTAAAAGCAGAAATACAATGACACGATCCACTGAAATCACAAAATTGTTACACTTCCGAGCCATAACAGTTATAATTGTTCTCACGCAGCACGAAGTTAACAGATATTTCGGCTGGATGCCTATGGCGAGCTAGTGTGCCCATTCGCAAGGTCGCTACATCACGTACTTTCTGCGTTATTATTTTCTTTCATAAGCTGTACCCAGGGCCAGTTTAAGATCCAAGTGACACAAGCAGCCTCTAGGTCGACAGGCTAAGAGGGTCGCCAGAGCAGTCACGACTTAAAGACTTTTGTACAGGACGTACAACAGTAGCTACCACTTGGGGCGCCTAGCTGGTAAGAGACCTCTTGCGATATTACAGCGCCTGTGTTATTCCGAAACGCTTGCAACAGTGCTAGTGGTGTTGATAAAAAGCAGAGCAATGGCACCGATAAAAAAAGCAAACATTGCATTCAACAGTTGCCACGGCTGACATCTCGTCGGAAAGAAACCAAAGGAATTTCACAGAGTGAGAAAGAAGTGGTAGGTGAAATATTAGCGTTTCCGCAAGATGAGGCAGTGGAATGTTGTTTCGTATACACACAGCTATGCGGACAATCTACATGAGGATTATAATGATGACGATACGTGATTCAGAAGGGACTTGGTGTCGAGCCATGTTGGTTCATCATCCATGTCGGACAGGGAGCCACAAATCCCATCTACAGTGAAACGGAGTAAAGGACAATCGTTATAGGAAAAAAAAGAAAAAAAAATGGTATTTGCGCGTTTCAAGGATGCTCGACCTACTACATTACTCACACCAAATTACTCGCGACGTAGATTACAGTGATTTCAAGGAAAGCAGTGGATGATTTCATAAGTTCAGAAAGTGCTTCACAATTGGAAGACGTAAGATAACGAAATTTCAAACAGAGTGTTAACTTGACGCTGCACAGAAAACAGCAGAATTGGCCCGGAAATTTATAGATGACATAAACAAACTTATCCAGTTGTTCAGTAAGGAATTTGTTTTTAGATCCGACCAAAAAAGGGCTCTAAGCGCTATGGGACTTGACATCTGAGGTCATCAGTCCCCTAGACTTAGAACTACTTAAACCTAAGTAACCTAAGGATATCAGACACATCCATGCCCGAGGCAGGATTCGAACCTGTGACCGTAGCAGCAGTGCGGTTCCGGACTAAAGCGCCTAGAACCGCTCGGTCACAGCAGCCGGCTCAGCTCCGACCAGTCGTTATTTGAAAAGGGAATGCAGATGAAAGGAACCTTGGAAATTAGAGGTGCCAAGACGGGTTCTATCAAGGTGAACAAACATCAGTCCCTTAAAGCATTCGTATACAATTACGCCAACTGTTAATCTGGGTGGTAAATTCGCTGGAAAGTTAACTGTGCTGCGAACAGTTGGAGGTGCTCTGCCCCTACGATTCTTTCTCGGTCGCGCAATCTTGGAAGGGCAGTGGAAATTATTTAGATCACAGCAAGCAAGAGTAAGAAAATGGGCACAAGGGAAGTACAAGTGTAGTAAGAGCACTGGTTTTGGCCATGCACTTTTTATAAAAACCATACTCTGTATGGCAAACTATCCACCCCGAAAAGTGTGTGAAATTGCAATTCATACCACCTGAAACCACTGGACAATTCAGCATCTGGGTGTTTGTCTTTTTTTCGTGCCCCTTAAAACCTTTTATTGCACTATGTACAGGCTCTTGTTAAAGGATAGCCAGTTTCACAACAGGCTCCACGACAGACTGTTTCAGTTGCATGCCATCACATTCCATCAGTTTTCATCACCCCGTTACACCAGTGCATTTCTTAAGAGTGGATACCTAGCTGAACAACCAGCACGGTTTGCAATTCACATATAGTTCGCCTTCTGTCTTGAAGGTACGAACCTTTGTGATCAATGTGGCACATTGTTTCTCATTTGGTGTCCGTGGTGCAAGTTAATGGTTTGTTTGGAACATTTATTGAATGTTGGCGGTTTGCATTTTGTTCCATAGAAGATTGATTTCAGCACCTGCCGGACACTCCTCTTCTGTCGCCCTCCTGATTCACATGGTGAGTCGTTAGCAGCTAATATTTTTGCTGTCATAATTGGTAACACAATGCTTTCAAATGAGTCTTACTGAAGACTGAACTTGTGACATCACCACTCTCAAGGCGTTCCTTATCAGAGTGGCGACCATGTGCAAGATCTGAATGAAGTGCGTATCACAATTAATATAGAAAACCGGCACGGATGAAAATATACGAGGGAAAAGAGGGTTCAAAAATGGCTCTGAGCACTATGCGACTTAACTTCTGAGGTTATCAGTCGCCTATAACTTAGAACTAATTAAACCTAACTAACCTAAGGACATCACACACATCCATGCCCGAAGCAGGATTCGAACCTGCGACCGTAGTGGTCTCTCGGTTCCAGACTGTAGCACCTAGAACCGCACGGCCAATCAGGCCGGCGGGAAAGAGGGGAGGGGATAGGGAGGGGCGCCAAATGATGTGTCGCTTGTGTGGAAAAACGTTCTCGAACAAGCCCTGTCTGTACGGAATATCGCTAAATATCATCACGAAATAGGAAATGACAATGTTGTTGTTGTTGTCTTCAGTCCTGAGACTGGTTTGATGCAGCTCTCCATGCTACTCTATCCTGTGCAAGCTTCTTCATCTCCCAGTACCTACTGCAGCCTACATCCTTCTGAATCTGCTTGGTGCATTCATCTCATGGTCTCCCTCTACGATTTTTACCCTCCACGCTGCCCTCCAATGCTAAATTGGTGACCCCTTGATGCCTCAGAACATTTCCTATCAATCGATCCCTTCTTCTAGTCAAGTTGTGCCACAAACTTCTCTTCTCCCCAATCCTATTCAATATCTCCTCATTAGTTATGTGATCTACCCATCTAATCTTCAGCATTCTTCTGTAGCACCACATTTCGAAAGCTTCTATTCTCTTCTTGTCCAAACTATTTATCGTCCATGTTTCACTTCCATACATGGCTACACTCCATACAAATACTTTCAGAAATGACTTCCTGACACTTAAATCTATACTCGATGTTAACAAATTTCTCTTCCTCAGAAACGCTTTCCTTGCCATTGCCAGTCTACATTTTATATCCTCTCTACTTCGACTATCATCAGTTATTTTGCTCCCCAAATAGCAAAACTCCTTTACTACTTTAAGTGTCTCATTTCCTAATCTAATACCCTCAGCATCTCCCGATTTAATTCGACTACATTCTATTATCCTCGTTTTGCTTTTGTTGATGTTCATCTTATACCCTCCTTTCAAGACACTGTCCATTCCGTCCAACTGCTCTTCCAAGTCCTTTGCTGTCTCTGACAGAATTACAATGTCATCGGCGAACCTCAAGGTTTTTATTTCTTCTCCATGGATTTTAATACATACTCATTTTTCTTTTGTTTCCTTCACTGCTTGCTCAATATACAGACTGAATAACATCGGGGAGATGCTACAACCCTGTCTCACTCCCTTCCCAACCACTGCTTCCATTTCATGCCCCTCAACTCTTATTGCTGCCATTTGGTTTCTATACAAATTGTAGAAAACCTTTCGCTCCCTGTATTTTACCCCTGCCACCTTCAGAATCTGAAAGAGAGTATTCCAGTCAACATTGTCAAAAGCTTTCTCTAAGTCTACAAATGCTAGAAACGTACGTTTGTCTTTCCTTAATCTAGCTTCCAAGATAAGTCGTAGGGTCAGTATTGCCTCACGTGTTACAATACTTCTACGGAGTCCAAACTGATCTTCCCCGAGGTCGGCTTCTACTAGTTTGTCCATTCGTCTGTAAAGAATTCGCGTTAGTATTTTGCAGCGGTGACTTATTAAACTGATAGTTCGGTAATTGTCACATTTGTCAACACCTGCTTCCTTTGGGATTGGGATTATTATATTCTTCTTGAAGTCTGAGGGTATTTCACCTGTCTCATACATCTTGCTCACCAGATGGTAGAGTTTTGTCACGACTGGTTCTCCCAAGGCTGTCAGTAGTTCTAATGGAATGTTATCTACTCCCGGGGCCTTGTTTCGACTCAGTTCTTTCAGTGCTCTGTCAAACTCTTCACGCAGTATCATATCTCCCATTTCATCTTCATGTACATCGTCTTCCATTTCCATAATATTGTCCTCAAATACATCGCCCTTGTATAGACCGTCTATATACTCCTTCCACCTTTCTGCTTTCCCCTCTTTGCTTAGAACTGGGTTTCCATCTGAGCTCTTGATATTCATACAAGCGGTTCTCTTTTCTGCAAAGGTCGCTTTAATTTTCCTGTAGGCAGTATCTATCTTACCCCTAGTTAGATAAGCCTCTAGATCCTTACATTTGTCTTCATGCCATCCCTGCTTAGCCATTTTGCACTTCCTGTCGATCTAATTTTTGAGACGTTTGTATTCCTTTTTGCCTGCTTCATTTACTGCATTTTTATATTTTCTCCTTTCATCAATTAAATTCAATATTTCTTCTGTTACCCAAGGATTTCTACTAGCCCTTGTCTTTTTACCTACTTGATCCTCTGCTGCCTTCACTACTTCATCCCTCAAAGCTACCCATTCTTCTTCTACTGTATTTCTTTCCCCCATTCCTGTCAATTGTTCCCTTATGCTCTCCCTGAAACTCTGTACAACCTCTGGTTTAGTCAGTTTATCCAGGTCCCATGTCCTTAAATTCCCGCCTTTTTGCAGTTTCTTCAGTTTTAATCTACAGTTCATAACCAATAGACTGTGGTCAGAGTCCACATCTGCCCCTGGAAGTGTCTTACAATTTAAAACCTCATTCCTAAAAATGGCAATAGTAACCTCAAAAAAAAAAATCTCTAAGACGTAACTTCAATGATTGCTGAAATATTAAAATTTATCTAAAATACCTGTTTATTAGTTTTGTAGAAGAAACATTTTGTAGGAGAATTTTGGAATTTTAATTTAATAATACAGACATGTCGAAGAATTACATTTGCTGATTACACTGATAGCCTATAGATAAGGAAAAGCTTGTAATATAGCACACCTGAGCGTCTCGTAATAATTTCAGTACGTAATTCTGTGTGTAATATTATTGTAGATACTAACAAGCAGGTGGAGAATTAATATAATGAGTGATACAGTGAGCAGAAAGTATATGTAAACTTTGAATGTGAATGTTATGTTCAGATGAGAATGCATGTATGAATAGAATGAGAATTGTAAAAGAAGAAGGATTTACGTTGTGGAAGGAGTAATTTATTCCTGCATTGTACACTGGTAACGATGTTGCTAATTAAAGTTTGTTCATTTTTCAAAAAGCTCAGATGCAGTAAGAACAAAGTACAAGAGCCATATGGAATGTAGAGGGGAGGTCCGTCATTCTGAATGAATATGGATTTTTGCTGACTGGCTGTAGACTTTTTTCCAGTCAATAAGAACGGAGAATCATTCCACCCTCTGTATGGCCTGAGAGATATAAGAGCGGGGAAGCTCAGAGGGTCGTAGCGACCCTGTGGTAGCGGCGAGATGCGTTTCTCACCACGCACTACTTCTGTGAGCTACAGACACTGCTGTTGACATGAGCAGAAGTGATTTTTGCTGTTGGAAGTGTAAGTTGCGTACTTTAACTTTTGAAACTCTCAGTTTTGAGTAATAAACATAAACTGCATTACGTGTTTTCTGTACACTTTGTAATAGTGGGAAGTGCTCCCTTTGAGCGATTTAACTGGAACGTTGTGTAACAGTTTAAAGCTACATTATGGGAAATCGTAAGGACCATTATGTATTGTGACTATTCTTATTATTGTATTTTGTGAATGAACTTAGTCACCCTTTTTGTGCAGGGGCATGTTGAGTATGATAAGAAATTACTGTATTATATGATTCGGACTTTGCATGGCTGCCTACTGAACAATACAGCGCAAGTACGTTTACCTAAATATTTATGGGTATTTGGAAAGAGAAGCTGCTAAATTTTTATTTTTTGTTGTCCAGATGTGAAGTTTGTGGAGGCAGGCTATCGCCCGTGTTTTCTGCCTCAATAATTCAGGTCGCTGTGTTGAATAGCGACCAGATAAAGAAAAGTGGAACATTACAGAAGACGTTCAGTCCAGAAACGGTAGGCCAATCAGAAAAAATCGCCTTCAGTATGAAGTAACCATCCCACCGACGGACCAGGTTGAAGATACCCGTTTGATAACACCCCGTGCCACGCTGCGTGTGTAACATCAGAGCTCCATAGATCTACTGACATAAACTTTTCTGTTTTGTCTGTTCTAGCTTTATCATTAAAATATTGTAAATATTGTTTGATTGCATTAATAGCACAAAAGTGTTCGCTTTTTCCTTTGTAAAAACTTCGATGCCATGGTTTGATTCTATGCAATGTAGTGTATCTGTCATTTAAATTCTTTGTCTCATTTTGAGGCAACAAATCTTACTGTATATAATTGTAATTTCTGCGTGAATATTTTTTTGTAGAAATGGCAATATGTGCAAATGTTCTGTTTTATTTAAAACGTTTGGTTGTTGTTATGTAAACTGCTGACCTTCACTTAGGGTTCTGAGTTATTTTGTATGTAGAAGATGGTGTGGTTCCCCTAGGGAACGGAACTGTGTAGGGCGCGCAAAACGTGGTGGGCAAGGATAGAAAGGTGGAACCAAGAGTCAGTCGGGTGGTAGCTACCAAACTGTCAACTGCTCATGCAAAACTTGTGTATCGTGCTGGTGCCGAGAGAGGGTTTTGGTGTCACTTTCCAATGTCTCGGATGGACGGATAAAGAGCTGGAATTATTCTGGAATTGGTATCTATTATCGCCACCAAGAAATGACAGGGTCCAGCATTTCCGCCTGCTAATCCACCCACCGACATGCACTCGCCATTACCCTGCGCAGTCACTGAAAAAGGAACCAAGGAATTGTAAATATGCAATGTGAAGGATCAGCTCATTGGATGTTTTATGGTTCAAATGGCTCTGAGCACTATGGGACTCAACATCTTAGGTCATAAGTCCCCTAGAACTTAGAACTACTTAAACCTAACTAACCTAAGGACATCACACACACGCCCATGCCCGAGGCAGGATTCGAACCTGCGACCGTAGCAGTCCCGCGGTTCCGGACTGCAGCGCCAGAACCGCTAGACCACCGCGGCCGGCTTTGGATGTTTTAGTGCGCACAAATATAAGGTTATGGCATAGCAGTAGCGGGTGATAGTGTTATACGTGGCTTTTCCGTTCTGTTGGGGCATAGTATGTAATAAAACAAATTTGGCATATGATTGCACAAGCTACGTAAATGCAGTTGCAGTGTTATACGTGAAGAAGACCGTAACTGCCACCTCCACAACATCGTCCGACGGGAACCGTCATCGTCGATCCTTCAAGGCATTTTTAATGGCTCGAAGGCACAATAATCGCATAGGAGAGATCAGGACTATAGAGCTCGTGTTCGAGTTGGTGTTACTTCTGCGTTGCGACATTTGCGATATGGGGACGTGGGTTATCACGAAGCGGCGGAGAACGTTGTCACACCGTTCCATAACGGTGGTTTTCGGCAGAAATGCTATCCTATGCACATTCTTCATTCTCCGATAGATAATTACCAGTGTTTGTCTCCCGGCAGTCAAGAAAAACTACATTGGTCCTGTTTAGACCCACATTCATAACAACGTCGCCTCTTATAAAGTATCCTCTGATCCCGAGCCGTGGGAATGAAAAACTGCCTCAGTTAATACTCATACTGTGCACTTCTCTATAAGAAAGTGACTTATTGTAAGGAGCAGAAAGCGGTAATAAACCTCTTTAATGTACTTCTGGCTCTAGTTGTAAGTTACCTGATATAATATATCTCGAAATTCGACTAAACCTCCCAGTCTACGGCTGTTGCTACAGACGCATCAGCCAAAAGAGACGAGACATCCTCTCTGACGTCAGCACTGTCCCCTCAATGTGTTCGCGATCAAATGCTCTGACGTCGTGTTGACAGCAGCTGGTACGCGAAGTGACAGCACCCCACTCATGCGAAACGCCGAAATGTTCAAATTGTTCCAGTACAGCACTCGTGCCTGCCGCATCGCGGTCGCGAAGTGGGGCCGATGCAGTTCCAGATAAGTTTTATAGTCTGACGATAATTTATGGATTTGTAGTTTTAGCTTGACGATGTCCACTATGGACAAACGGTAGTTACTGTTGTTCTGAAGAAGGTTGGATTATCCCGACTGAAACCTAAGTAAATTCTAGGTAAACGGTGCAACTGATGCTGTTGATTATTAAAATTAAAATTAATTGTTCAAATGACTCTGACCGCTATGGGACTTAACATCTGAGGTCATCAGTCCCCTAGAACTTAGAACTACTTAAATCTAAACAACCTAAGGACATCACACACATCCATGCCCGAGCCATGATTCGAACCCGCGACCGTAGCAGCAGCGCGGTTCCGGACGGAAGCGCCTAGAACCGCTCGACCACAGTGGCCGGTCCGAACTGTTCCATTCGTGATTGGCACTAGGGGCATTTTCTCTTAATCTGAGCAATTCTAAACTGCTCTTGACTGTATAAGAACAGAAAGTCTGGTTTCAAAAGGCTACACGTTGTTTCTGTGCTGCAGGCCAAAGACTTCAGAATCGCGAGTTAGCAACGAAACTAGAATAAAAATAGCCATTAGTGAGTGATCTGTTTGTAGAACGTGAAATGATGTCTGACTCTGCGGTTCGGTAGCGAAACCACTGCACGTCGCTTTGGGGGCATTGGTTCATCGCACAGTATACGAGAAATCGCTTCTTATCGAAGGAATTCATTGATCGTAAGGAGTTGAAGTTTTATTCTTTAGTAAAATACCAGGTTTTGCAGCTGCGTCGTCCTGTTTGCACTAGAGTTTGTCTATTCTTGGAACTTTTAAAGACGAACTTTAATAGAGATCAACTTTTCTCATTATTGCTCACTGGCTTTAATATCCACCTCTGCGCGCCATTTACTTATTGCAGCAGCGATACTTCATGTCAAGGAAAAACATTCTCCTAGTATATTTATGGAGACTGACAGTAGAATACTTAGAGTAAAAGGTTTAATTTTGTTCTTTCGTGCCGATGTCGATATTTCAATATCGACATCCTTCATCATCTTTGAAGCACGTTACGTTTTGTTATCTAAAAACACGTTCTTTGGCCGCCTTTTACGCTCATGCAGAAATTTGTTCATGGATGTACCTTCCGATGCGGCTCAGTTTTAACATCACTGATTGCATCTTGTAATGAGTCCGTCAGTCACCAAGACTTGAGACTTCTCATTTCTACTACTTCTCATTACTTTCGTCTATCTTCGATTTACTCTCGATCTGTATTTTACACTCACTAGACTATTCATTCCATTCGACAATTCATGTAATTCATCTTCATTTTCACTGAGGATAGGAATGTCATCAGCGAATCTTGTAACTGATATCCTTTCAACCTTCCTTTTGTTGCCGTCGTTGCTTCTTTGATGTATAGATCAAAGAGTAGGGCGAAAGGCTACATTGCTCCCTTACACCCATTCTAATCCGAGCATTTCGTTCTTGGTCTTCCAGTCTTATTGTTGCCTCTTGGTTCTTGTACATATTGTATATTACACATCTTTCTCCATAGCTTACTTCGAGTTTTCTCAGAATATCCAACAACTTGTGCCATTTTACATTGTAAAGGGCTTTTTCCATGCAAACAAATCACGTGAAGATCTTGCTTGCAATATCCGCAACGTCAGAACAGCCCTTCTCCTGCCTTCACCTTTCCTGAAGCCAAACTGATCGTCATCTGACAGGTCCTGATTTTTTCTCCATTCCTCTGTACATCATTTTTGACAGCAACGTGGATGCATGAACTGTTAAACTAACTGTGAGACAATACTCGCACATGTCGACTCTTCATACCTTTGGGATGGTGTGGACGACATTTTTCCGAAAGTCTGATAGTGTGGCGCCGGTGTCATATATTCTACACATCAACGTGAGTAGTCGTTTATCAACAAGAATAGTCGTTTTGTCGCCACTTCCACCAATGGTTTTAGATATATCGATGAAATGTTATCTATACCTTCTGAATCATTTGATCTTAAGTCTTTGAAAGCTTTTTTAAATTCTGATTCTGTTACTGAATCCCTTATCGCTTTCTTGGCGACTCCTGTTTCTTCTTATCTCAGTATCTACAGCATCAGACAATTTCAAGCGTATCTCGTCCTTCTGTAGTATTCTATATTACACTTCCTCGCGCACTGATTCTTCTTGATTAGTCTCTTAAACTGCAGCCTACTCTTCGTCATCACTAAATTGTGATCTAAATCTAATCTATATCTACTCCTTTGTACGGTTACGATCCAGTATCTGATTCCGTAATCTCTGCCTGACTATGATGTAATCTAACTTGAGTCTTCAGATATCTCCCACCATTTTCCAAGTATACTACCTTCCCCTTTCATTCCTGGAAAGAGCATCCTCTGTTACTGACTGACATTGATTGCCAACTTCAATCAGTTTTTCTCCTGTCTCGTTTCTACTACCAATTCTATATTCTCCATTAACTCTTCCTTCTGATCCTTTGCCTACTATCGCGTTCGAGTCCCCTATGACCATTGGAGTTTCCTCTCGCTTTACTTACTGAATTGCCTATTCAATATCCTCATTTACTTTCTCTGTCTCTCCCTCGTCTGATTGTGACGTGGTCATGTATATCTGAAATATTTTTGTCGGTACTGGTTTGCTGTTAGTTTTGATGAGAACAACCCTATCACTGAACAGTTCACAGTGGTTCACTATCTACCTGTCTTCCTGTTCTCAACGAGTCCTACCCCCGTTATATGATTTTCTGCTGCTGTTGAAATTACCCTGTACTCGTCTGACCAGATCCCTGTAATCTTTTCATACCACTTCACTGACCCCACTGTATCTAGATTGAGCCTTAACATTTCCCATTTCAGATTTTCTAGTCTCCCTGCAATGTTAAAACGTCTGACATTCCATGTCCCGACTCGTAGAACGTTACCCTTTCGTTGGTGATTCTATCGTTTTATCATGGTCACTTCTCCACTGACCGTCTCTTCCCGGAGATCCGAATGTGGGACTAGTTCCGAATCTTTTGTCAATGGAGAGATCATCAAGACACTTTTTCAGTTAGACATTACATGTTCTGTGGATACACCTTATGTGTGAACGCAATGAGTTGGAGAAGAATTTCTTCAATCTCACGAATAATACCTTCCATATTCGGCTAAATGTGCATAAGATTCGGGACTAGAGCAGATCTGGGGCAGCTGCATTAATTCCAAAATATAATTTTTGAAGGAGCGTTATCTTCAGTGGAAGTCTAGTCATCACTAATTAAATGTTGCCTTTCTCCAAACCAACCATCAATCGATAGACCAGTTGGAGCTGGAATAATGACATTAGCTATTTCGAAAACGCTTATTTTTTATTTTTATTGGGGACGTATTTTGGAACAATTCTCGCGAAATTGTGTAAAACTGCTACACAGACACTGAAAGCCTCATATATCACAACAAAACTCCAAGTGTCTACGAAGGTATTACGAATGAAGTACATACAACCTGCGATACATCAGGGTACCCAGCAAATAAGAAACAAAATATTCTGCAGCTGAATAAAAAAATTATTAGGCTAATGGGTGACGAACTGAATGGTGAGCCTATTGCTGAATTTGTGGGCCTGCATATGAAAGTGTATGCTCTTATGTCTGAGCCTGGGCGCATAATGTGCAGAACAAAAGGCATAAAATAGTCATACAGAAATACACCAACACTTCATGATTACGAGCAGTGCATCCTGAGTTCGGAAGTAAGAACCACAGAGCAATTTGTCATTCAATAGAAGCAGCATGTTGTTCCAGTTACTAAACAACATAAACTCTCTTTGTTTGCACAGACCGAGCGAGGTGGCGCAGTGGTTAGCACACTGGACTCGCATTCGGGAGGACGACGGTTCCATCCCGTCTCCGGCCATCCTGATTTAGGTTTTCCGTGATTCCCTAAATCGCTTCAGGCAAATGCCGGGATGGTTCCTTTGAAAGGGCACGGCCGATTTCTTTCCCCATCCTTCCCTCACCCGAGCTTGCGCTCCGTCTCTAATGACCTCGTTGTCGACGGGACGTTAAACACTAATCTCCTCCTCCTCCTGTTTGCACAGGATGACAAACGTCATTTACATCCAGATAAATACCTGTGCACTGGCCTGCGGACATTACCACATGAAAAACGATTACTGTATACAATGTAATGTAAATGCTCGATAGGTTTTTATGACAAAAATAAAAATTCAAATAATGTAAATACGTCGAAAAACGTAATGTGAATATTATAAAGACTTATAAAATACGAATGATGTAAATACATACAGAAAAGAGTTGTACGAAGACACCTGGCATGATAAACATTTTTTACAATAAATTTTACATGTCGTGTAGTCTTTGAGTTCTACTCCCTCGATACTTTGTTTCCTTTATGCAAAACAGGGTGTTAGTGAGTGTCTCTTTCTCCAGCTGGGTTGCGTCTTATAGGTATGGCTGACAAGGGGCCCTCCACAGCGGTAAATAAACAGTCTTGACGAAACTTGGCATGTGTGTAGAGGGGTATAAATAATGCATAAATGTTTTTTTAATTTTCGCCAGTTTCACTTTTAAGAAATATAGAAAAATGTATTACATATAAATGCTGAAATCAAATTAATATTCTTGAAAACTGTACGTCAACTTTCATAATAATCTGTGATTTTATAAAATACTACACCGTCATTCACTGATTTTGCAAAATGAAAACTTCTGTTAAGCACAAATAAAAGAAGCTTTCATGCCACATCTGTCCATGTTCAATAACGCTGCTTCACGATATGCAATTTTTGGAATATAATTTGCACGCAGTGTGCCGTCAGAGTATTTTCAAAATATCTAATTAAAGTAAATGAATGTTCATTACTATTCCAGTTCTTTGCATTACATATTTTTGTTTTACATTTTTTTAAACGGTTAATTGCATTTTAAATTTATTTTCTTTGTGTTTTAGTATACGATTTAAATAGACGTATTTCGTTGATTATGTTCACTGAAACAATGAGTAACTCATTATTATGATACAAAATCATTACAATAACGATAATTTCTAAAGAAATGCTTACACCTAATTTCTGTTACACCTTCCTCACACAGCTCTCGAAATTTGGTCATATAATACATATGACATTTCCAGGGGCAGATGTGGACTCTGACCACAATCTATTGGTTATGACCAGTAGATTAAAACTGAAGAAACTGCAAAACGGTGGGAACTTAAGGAGATGGGACCTGGATAAACTGAAAGAACCAGAGGTTGTACAGAGTTTCAGGGAGAGCATAAGGAAACAATTGACAGGAATGGGGGAAAGAAATACAGTAGAAGAAAAATCAAGGATGAAGTAGTGAAGGCAGCAGAGGATCAAGTGGGTAAAAAGACGAGGGCTAGTAGAAATCCTTGGGTAAGAGAAGAAACATTGAATTTAATTGATGAAAGGAGAAAATATAAAAATGCAGTAAATGAAGCAGGCAAAAAGGAATACAAACGTCTCAAAAATGAGATCGACAGGAAGTGCAAAATGGCTAAGCAGGGATGGCTAGAGGACAAATGTAAGGATGTAGAGACTTATCTCAGTAGGGGTAAGATAGATACTGCCTACAGGAAAATTAAAGAGACCTTTGGAGATAAGAGAACCACTTGTATGAACATCAAGAGCTCAGATGGAAACCCAGTTCTAAGCAAAGAAGGGAAAGCAGAAAGGTGGAAGGAGTATATAGAGGGTCTATACAACGGCGATGTACTTGAGGACAATATTATGGAAATGGAAGAGGATGTAGATGAAGATGAAATGGGAGATACGATACTGCGTGAAGAGTTTGACTGAGCACTGAAAGACCGAGTCGAAACAAGGCCCCCGGAGTAGACAACATTCCATTGGAACTACTGGCGGCCTTGGGAGAGCCAGTCATGACAAAACTCTACCATCTGGTGAGCAAGATGTATGAGACAGCGAAATACCCTCAGACTTCAAGAAGAATATAATAATCCCAATCCCAAAGAAAGAAGGTGTTGACAGATGTGAAAATTACCGAACAATCAGTTTAATAAGCCACAGCTGCAAAATACTAACACGAATTCTTTACAGACGAATGGAAAATCTGGTAGAAGCCGACCTCGGGGAAGATCAGTTTGTATTCCGTAGAAATACTGGAACACGTGAGGCAATACTGACCTTACGACTTATCTTAGAAGAAAGATTAAGGAAAGGCAAACCTACGTTTCTAGCATTTGTAGACTTAGAGAAAGCTTTTGACAATGTTGACTGGAATACTCTCTTTCAAATTCTAAAGGTGGCAGGGGTACAATACAGGGAGCGAAAGGCTATTTACAATTTGTACAGAAACCAGATGGCAGTTATAAGAGTCGAGGGACATGAAAGGGAAACAGTTGTTGGGAAGGGAGTAAGACAGGGTTGTAGCCTCTCCCCGATGTTATTCAATGTGTATATTGAGCAAGCAGTAAAGGAAACAAAAGAAAAATTCGGAGTAGGTATTAAAATCCATGGAGAAGAAATAAAAACTTTAAGGTTCGCCGATGACATTGTAATTCTGTCAGAGACAGCAAAGGACTTGGAAGAGTAGTTGAATGGAATGGATAGCGTCTTGAAAGGAGGATATAAGATGAACATCAACAAAAGCAAAACGAGGATCATGGTATGTAGTCGAATTATGTCGGGTGATGCTGAGGGAATTAGATTAGGAAATGAGACACTTAAAGTAGTAAAGGAGTTTTGCTATTTGGGGAGCAAAATAACTTATGATGGTCGAAGTAGAGAGGATATAAAATGTAGACTGGCAATGGCAAGGAAAGCGTTTCCGAAGAAGAGAAATTTGTTAAAATCTAGTATAGATTTAAGTGTCAGGAAGTCATTTCTGAAAGTATTTGTATGGAGTGTAGTGGAAGTGAAACATGGACAATAAATAGTTTGGACAAGAAGAGAATATAAGCTTTTGAAATGTGGTGCTACAGAAGAATGCTGAAGATTAGATGGGTAGATCACATAACTAATGAGGAAGTATTGAGTAGGATTGGGGAGAAGAGAAGTTTGTGGCACAGCTTGACCAGAAGAAGGGATCGGTTGGTAGGGCATGTTCTGAGGCATCAAGGTATCACCAATTTAGTATTGGAGGGCAGCGTGGAGGCTAAAAATCGTAGAGAGAGACCAAGAGATGAATACACTAAGCAGATTCAGAAGGATGTAGGTTGCAGTAGGTACTGGGAGATGAAGAAGCTTGCACAGGATAGAGTAGCATGGAGAGCTGCATCAAACCAGTCTCAGGACTGTAGACCACAACAACAACAACAATACATATGACAGACAACACAACGTAAAACAAGATACAGAAGGATTCTCACTCCGTGGTATCAATCCACTAAGTATCCTGACGTGTACCAGGAATATAACAGTACATTGCGAAACCTCTTTCTTTCCTCTTCTTCGATTCTAAAGCCCTTGGTGGGCCTTGGCCTCCTCAACAATTTTCCTCCATATCTCTCTGTTCTCAGCGTTTTCCTTCCATTCACGGATCTCCATCTTGGCAAGATCAGACAGCACGTTGTCCATCCTTGTAGCTCTTGGTCTGCCCTTGCTTCTGGTGGAATACAGTCTGCGATTCATTATTCGTTTGGGTATCCTCTCCATATGTCCAAACCAACGTATTCTTTGAGATTTGATAAATTTCATTATATCTTTCCCTCGTATTTCATGGTTGTATATCACTCTCCAGCCTTCTACATCTCACACAGGCCCATAGATTATTCGCAACATCTTACTTTCTAATGCCCTTAGACTGTTAGGGTCTGCTTGTCATTGTCCACATTTCTGATCCATATATGGCAAAAGGTCGCACAAGGGAATTTAGTTGTTCTTGTAATTAGAGAGTTCTTGAGTATCTTAAGCTTTCATAACAGGCTTTGCTTCTTGCTTGTATCCTTTCTTTAATACATTGTCTCGTACTGTTATCATTGGTTAGCAGGTCACCTCAATAATGGAAGCATCTAACAGCTTTTAAGCATTTATCAGAGATTTTTCAGGTCCTGTGCTGTTCTTCTAGGTACAGAGTTGGACATAAACACATTTTTTGTCTTGCTTTCACTTACAGTAAGTCTAATTCTTGTTCCTTCTGCTTACATTTTTCCATATATTTCTTTAAGGGATGTTACATCCCTTGTCACGATAGCAATATCATCTGCATATGCACATATCTAGCTGGAATTCATCATTATTGTTCCTCTTTTATCTATTTTTTGTATGATACTATGCAGTGCTAAGTTAAACAGGACTGTAGAGAGGCCATCGCCCTGTTTCACTCCATCCTTAAACTGCCTAGTCATTCTGTTATTCACTTTTGCTTTTGTATCCTTCATTGTTAGCTCGATTAACCTTCTCGGTTTATCATAGATGCCCAATTCTTTCAGCCCGTTATACAATGCTGGTCTATTAATACCATCGTAAGCTTGTTTAAAGTCAACGAACAGGAAGTGGAGATCTATATCATATTCATAAAATTTTTCGGTTGTTTGTCTAACAACAAACAACTGGTCAGATGTACCTCTGGTTAGTCGGAATCCACATTGGTATTCTCCGAGTATCTTTTCGGCGCACTTCTTTATTCTTTCGTTTAGCACTCCAGAGAAAATCTTATATACAAAATTCAGTAGGGTTATGCCTCTGTAGTTTTCATAATTGAGTTTTTCTCCTTTCTTATTTATTGGGCATATTATTCCAGTATTCCACTCATCTGGCATGCTTTCATTTACCCATACGTTCTTTATTAGTTTAAATATTTCACATCTTATAGGTTGCCCCCCTGATTTTATTAGTTCTGATACGATCCCATCTTCACCGGGTGCACGGTTATTTTTAAGTATATTTATCACTGTTTCCACTTCCAACATTGTTGGGTTTTGTGCCTCATCTCTTTCAATTTCTCTTGCCTCTGTGTTTTCTTCTTGTACCGGTGTACCTCTTGGGGCCTGATCTGAGTTTTTGTTGAGCATATCTTCAAAGTATTTTGCCAATCTCTCCAATATTTCTTGCTCATCTCTTATAATCTCGCCGTTTCTGTTTTTGCATGCATTTTGTTTGGGTTGAAAATTTTTTCTCATCTTTCCCACAGGATGATAGAATTTGTTCGTTTCATTCTGTCCCTTTAATTCTTCTATGTCTTTAAACTTTGATTTAAGCTATTCCTTTTTCTTTTTCCTGCATATTCTTTGGGCATTGGATCATAATTCTTTGTACACCTCCACGTTTCTTCTTGTTTCTCTCTGTATCTTTCTCAATCTCTAACATTCTGCGTGGTGTGTGTTTGTTCTAAGTCGTGTCTCCCTACCACTTTCGCGCAACGACGCTCTGAGCGTGTTTTTTAGGGAATTGACCAGTTTGAACCTGGGACCTGTTGCTGGTAAGGAGACCCCAGACCACACATGACATGTAGAGTTCAGTGAGACTAGCTATGATGTAATCAAATACTTCATGATTTCAGTGTCAGCTCCACTGCACTCCCTGTAAAAGAATCTTAATACCAACTAAATTTAGTGGAAGGGGTTCAAGGATTTCCTATTTTTAGTTAGCTGGTAAAATAACGTCGAGAAAGTAGTTACGTTTACCATTGGAATTTTTATTCTACTCACAAAACATTGTTTATAAATTGCAGTATTGATAAGAGGAAATATTTTAATACAGGATGATAAAAACCAACTGCATTCAACAAAAATGTGAACGAATACTTCCTGAATGGGTTTCCAAGTTCTACAATGGATCGAAGGCTGACCTATGCCATATCACATCTATAATCTAGGTTTAAATTAAGTTTCATAAAAGAGAAAACTATCAAAATGGTCTACAGTGGCCCTCAATTATCTTTAATGAATTATTTAACTTGTCGTAAATTACAGTGGCTGATGTGGCTTCTCAATAATTATATAACAGAAAAATCATCGCGTTTCAGATTTTAACTTCTCGTAGCAAAATGTGAATACCACGAAGTTTAATTGACGATCGACACTAGTATTACGTAAAAAGGGGTGTAACAGATGAAACTTCTGCAGTTCTGAGTGAAGCCTTATGACTCTTATGCGGGCGGCATCATGTGCGTTCATTACCTTGTCGGTGTTTAGGCAGCGTCAGGGGGTGGCGGGCGGAGCAACTCCACACACCTCGCTGTCTAGGAAGCAACTCTATCTAACTTCTCCTTACTACAATTTACCGAAGTTGGTTTTAGAAAAGCTATGTGGCTGTGTTTTCAACTGACCAATCAGGGTCTCAATGTTAACCTTAAGCTCCACCTACAAAAATTCTGTCTATTCAATGAGAAATGTTATACTTTTCGTGGTGGGGCAATGTTTTCAACGTTTGCAACGTAAGAGAGACGCGTATAGTCTCACGCTAAAACTTGCAGCTGGTGTAGCCCTTTTAGTGTTATTGTAAGATCTATACTGTTCTTCTGGAGGGCTCTATCTTTTAACATGGGCTGTGGGGTGGTCTTGGCGGTCGGCTGGCGACGTGGGTGTCCGTCCCTTATCGCAGGGCCTCCTAGCCTACACGATTCTGCTCTCGGCTTCTGTTCTTGTTTCTCGCCTCGGAACTGCGTCTGTTTCACGGTGGGAAGGTATGACATGCATTTAGCCGTTCTTGTGTTAGTCTGTGGTATTCCATTTGCTCACTCGTTGATCGTATTACTTTGGTTAATTTAATGTCAGGATTTCTTTGGAGCTGTGTGACATACTGCCGAAATTGCTATCATGTCAGAGTTTTCACGGAAGGTGTTGGAATTGTCCGACACCTTACAAATCTTGCTGCATGTTTACGTTCTATTACTAGCCTGCATTCATCATCAGACCACTCGTTTCTTGCATTTCTTCTCATCCCAACTATGTCTTCTGCTGCCCCTTTCACCTCTTTCTGGATCTTAGGCCATCTCTCTTGGAGTCCCATTGTTTCCTCCGTTTGCTTGATATGCTTTCACAATTTCTGGGTCATTTAATTTTTCTGTGTTCCAGTTTATATTTTCCTCCATTCCAGGTTTAGGTGTTACAGATACTTTCTCCCTCACTACAGCTTTTACGGCATAGTGGTCTGAGTCAAAGTTAGTGCCCCTGCAGCTCCTCACATCGATAATTGGCGTGGCATGTCGGGCCTTTACTAACACATGGTCTATTTGATTGACTACTCCACTTACATTTGATTTCCATGTTCCGAGATGTTTTCTTTTATGTGGGAAACATGTGCTCTGATGATTAGATTATTTCCAGCAGCAAACTGACATAAAATGTCTCCGTTCTCGTTACTTTCTTCATGTAATGTGTATCTCCCAGATACTCTTATTAGCTTCGCCCAACCTGTGCATTAAATCTCCCATAACTAAGAACAACATCATACTTTGTACTTTACTGCATGCCCTTTCTGGTTCTTCATAAAACTTTTCCTTTGTTTCTTCTTCTGCTTCCAATATTGGAGCGTAAGCTATTATATTTCTGAATTTCCCTTTCACTCTCAGTCTACTAAGTTTTTCATTTATTGGTTCAACTTCTAAAACACTTTTGCCAGCCTCTTTTGTTATTATGAATCCCGTTCCGGCTTGTCCTGTTCTAGTTCACTATACAGCAGAGAATCTATCTGTCCTTGTCCATGCCATCTTATTTCTGGTAGCGCTAATGTGTTGGACTTGAACTTCATGATCCTATCAGATATTTCTTTCATTTTTCCAGGTTTCAACATTGTTCATAGATTCCTTGTTATTATTGCCAAATCTTTTGTCCTTTTTTTTCGCCGAGGTCGTGTTTTTTGTGTCTCATCCATTGCGAAACCTCAGTAAAGAGAAGTGATTGTGTACTAGCGACTCCAGCTTGATTATATTGTTTCTCAAGGGGAGTTTAATATCATTCAGGAGGACTAGATGTGAAAATCTTTTCACGAGGTTTTTCCTCCATCGAAAAACTTAAACATGCAACAGCTGTACCTTTGCTGTCCAGCCTTTTGCTATTACCAGAAGGGAAGCTCCTTGTGCACAGGCATGACGCTCAAAACGGTTCTTTCACAATAACCACCCCAAGAATTTAATATTAATACAGATTTTTCTCTCACACTGGGAAAGAAAACTTCTCCCAAATATCTTCTGACGCGGTCAGACGTCAGTTTACCACATTTTGATGCTGTCAAAAGAACTTATGGGGCTTCAGAAAGAGATTCTCGAATTTTTGATCCGAACTTTGCATTTCCTACCCCCTTCTCATAGTTTTTAAAATATACTAATTTTATGTACAAATTTCGTCAAGTCGCGTTTGCCCTAAAAAACCAGCTTAGGGCAACAGAGATGGTATTAAGTGAACACAAAACCACTACTCAAAAAATTGGGTAACTTTCAAGAGCAGATACAGGACAACAGAATCAATGGTCGGCTGCCATGTAAACAAGTGAAACGCTGGGTGACGGTGATTTAAGATTTACACGAAATTTGCTTAAGAATTCTAATGCCCATTAGCAATAATTTTAAGGTACCTTAGTCTTACGTCCAAACACGCGTCCATGGGCAAGCAGACTAGCAGGCTTATAAACAATGTGAGACCTACGGCGCAACGACCGATCAAAAACACCAGGTATAAGGTGTGAAACTCGTGAGAGTTTCACGACAAATTGCCTCGAACATAAAGAGTGCTGCAAACGGTTGAACTTATACCAGAAACCCGCCTCTAGACAGTGTTTCTTAGCTTTCCTTAAGCGGGATTTACAAGAAATCAGCTGTTTTAAATCATAATGGAAACTAAATCTAGATGTAAAAACTCTCTGGCAAGTATCGTATATAACTGAAATATAGAATGCCAAACTAAGGTAAACACTTAATCTCAGGGGTGGGAGGCAACTAATCTACGGCAGTAGACGAGCAAATATACAGAAAGAATTATTTACGTTCAGCAGGCAGGAACGGCAAACGAACAACTTACAAAATATGATTATTTCACAGGTGGTTGGCTCGATAAACAGATAATAACAAGTAATATGAATTCAGTTTCCACAAATGTACAACAAATTTACACTATCAAAAATGGTATCATGAAAGCCAGAAACCAACTAAAGCATACAGTGAGGTTCTTTTCCGAATTCGTTCTTCAATTGCATAAACAAAATATTAAGTAATAGTTAATCTGTCCTGCAACACACATACATGTTGTTGTTGTGGTCTTCAGTCGTGAGACTGGTTTGATGCAGCTCTCCATGCTACTCTATCCTGTGCAAGCTTCTTCATCTCCCAGTACCTACTGCAATTGGTGATCCCTTCATGCCTCAGAACATGTCCTACCAACCGATCCCTTCTTCTAGTTAAATTGTGCCACAAACTTCTCTTCTCCCCAATCCTATTCAATACCGCATCATTAGTTATATGTTCTACCCATCTAATCTTCATCATTCTTCTGTAGAACCACATTTCGAAAGCTTCTATTCTCTTCTTGTCCACACTAGTTATCGTCCATGTTTCACTTCCATACATGGCTACGCTCCATACAAATACTTTCAGAAACGACTTCCTGACACTTAAATCAATACTCGATGTTAACAAATTTCTCTTCTTCACAAGCGCTTTCCTTTCCATTGCCAGTCTACATTTTATATCCTCTCTACTTTGACCATCATCAGTTATTTTACTCCCTAAATAGCAAAACTCCTTTACTACTTTAAGTGTCTCATTTCCTAATCTAATTCCCTCAGCATCACCCGACTTAATTCGACTACATTCCATTATTCTCTTTTTTCTTTTGTTGATGTTCATCTTATACTCTCCTTTCAAGACGCTGTCCATTCCGTTCAACTGCTCTTCCAAGCCCTTTGCTGTCCCTGACAGAATTACAATGTCATCAGCGAACCTCAAAGTTTTTATTTCTTCTCCATGGATTTTAATTCCTACTCCGAATTTTTGTTTTGTTTCCTTTACTGCTTGCTCAATATACAGATTGAATAACATCGGGGAGAGGCTACAACCCTGTCTCACTCCCTTCCCAACCACTGCTTCCCTTTCGTGCCCCTCGACTCTTATAACTGCCATCTGGTTTCTGTACAAATTGTAAATAGCCTTTCGCTCCCTGTATTTTACCCCTGCCACCTTCAGAATTTGAAAGAGAGTATTCCAGTCAACATTGTCAAAAGCTTTCTCTAAGTCTACAAATGCTAGAAACGTAGGTTTGCCTTTCCTTAATCTAGCTTCTAAGATAAGTCGTAGGGTCAGTATTGCCTCACGTGTTCCAACATTTCTACGGAATCCAAACTGATCTTCCCCGAGGTCAGCTTCTACCAGTGTCTCCATTCGTCTGTAGAGAATACGCGTTACTATTTTGCATCCGTGACTTATTAAACTGATTGTTCGGTAATTTTCACTTCTGTCAGCACCTGCTTTCTTTGGGGTCGGAATTATTATATTCTTCTTGAAGTCTGAGGGTATTTCGCCTGTGTCATACATCTTGCTCACCAGATGGTAGAGTTTTGTCAGGACTGGCTCTCCCAAGGCCGTCAGTAGTTCTAATGGAATGTTGTCTACTCCGGGGGCCTTGTTTCGACTCAGGTATTTCAGTGCTCAGTCAAACTCTTCACGCAGTATCGTATCTCCCATTTCATCTTCATCTACATCCACTTCTATTTCCATAATATTGCCAAGTACATCGCCCTTGTATAGGCCCTCTATATACTCCCACCACATTTCTGCTTTCCCTTCTTTGCTTAGAACTGGTTTTCCATCTGAGCTCTTGATATTCATACAAGTGGTTCTCTTCTCTCCAAAGGTCTCTTTAATTTTCCTGTAGGCAGTATCTATCTTACCCCTAGTGAGATAAGTCTCTACATCCTTACATTTGTCCTCTAGCCATCCCTGCTTAGCCATTTTACACTTCGTGTCGATCTCGTTTTTGAGACGTTTGTATTCCTTTTTGCCTGCTTCATTTACTGCATTTTTATATTTTCTCCTTTCATCAATTAAATTCATTATTTCTTCTGTTACCCAAGGATTTCTACTAGCCCTCGTCTTTTTACCTACTAGGTCCTCTGATGCCTTCACTACTTCATCTCTCAGAGCTACCCATTCTTCTTCTACTGTATTTCTTTCCCCCATTCCTGTCAATTGTTCCCTTATGCTCTCCCTGAAACTCTGTACAACCTCTGGTTCTTTCAGTTTATCCAGGACCCATCTCCTTAAATTCCCACCTTTTTGCAGTGTCTTCAGTTTTAATCTCCAGTTCAAAACCAATAGATTGTGGTCAGAATCCACATCTGCCCTGGAAATGTCTTTCAATTTAAAACCTGGTTCCTAAATCTCTGTCTTACCATTATATAATCTATCTGATACCTTTTAGTACCTCCAGGCCTCTTCCATGTATACAACCTTCTTTTATGATTCTTGAACCAAGTGTGAGTTATGATTAAGTTATGCTCTGTGCAAAATTCTATCAGGCGGCTTCCTCTTTCATTTCCTAGCCCCAATCCATATTCACCTACTACGTTTCCTTCTCTCCCTTTTCCTACTACCGAATTCCAGTCACCCATGACTATTAAAGTTTCGTCTCCCTTCACTATCTGAATAATTTCTTTTATTTCATCATACATTTCTTCAATTTGTTCGTCATCTGCAGAGCTAGTTGGCATATAAACTTGTACTACTGTAGCAGGTGTGGGCTTTGTGTCTATCTTGGCCACAATAATGCGTTCACTACGCTGTTTGTAGTAGCTAACCCGCACTCCTATTTTTTTATTCATTATTAAACCGACTCCTGCATTACCCTTATTTGATTTTGTATTTATAGCCCTGTATGCACCTTACCAGAAGTCTTGTTCCTCCTGCCACCGAACCTCACTAATTCCCACTATATCTAACTTTAACCTATCCATTTCCTTTTTTAAATTTTCTGACCTACCTGACCGATTAAGGGATCTGACATTCCACGCTCCGATCCGTAGAACGCCATCATCATTTAATCATACAGTAAAGCTGCATGCTGTCGGGAAATATAACGGCCGTAGTTTCCCCTTGCTTTCAACGATTCGCAGTACCAGCCCAGCAAGGCCATTTTGGTTAGTGTTGCAAGGCCAGATCAGTCAATCATCCAGACTGTTGCCCCTGCAACTACTCAAAAGGCTGCTGACCCTCTTCAGGAACCACACGTTTGTCTGGCCTGTCAACAGATACCCCTCCGCTGTGGTTGCACCTACGGTACGGCTATCTGTATCGCTGAGGCACGCAAGCCTCCCCACCAACGGTAAGGTCCTCGGTTATTGGGGGGGGGGGGGACACATACATAAGCAGAATTAAACACTCTTCTAGTAATCTACAAAACACCAATAAGTAAAACAAGGCAGGCGAGCATAAGTAACATACCAGACCAGTAGCTTACAGAAAAATTTTGACAATAACCGTGGGTGTATGTACTCGATCAACCAAGCCATGCTACCGAGGAACGTGGTAAGTAGGAATCAATATCGAAATTACAGTCCGCATTCGCCACGAATCGTTGATGTGTGTCCACAAAATGGGCCAAACATGGCCTGGTAGAAAAATACATCGTTCACAGCAGAAAATGGGAAGAATGACCACAAATGCCAGCTATATCTGAAAGGAACCAGGATTCAGTGGTTCACAAGTCAGATACGAATAAAATTACTGCCCATTACAGAAAAAGGCTCACCAGAAAGTCCTCAGTATAAGTATGGCACGATTCGCCAAGAAGGGTCGCATCCTCCAACAGTGGAGTAGCAGACAGTTAAACTTCAAGCTACATGACGACGCCACAGTATATGCTACCGCCTTCCGGCTGTGTTCCGTCCACATCCAGACCTCCAACCCTCCACACTGCTGCCAGCAAATCCCTTGTGTGTGCCTGCCGCTTGCGCCCCTATATCCTATTTCACCGCTACTGACGCACTTTCTCGCTGTCGGCGTCCTCCGGTTTCCCCGAACTGGGGCAGAGGCATACGTAGTGCTCATGCTATCGACAGCTGTGCGTCATGGGTGTTGCGGGCACATGGCGCAAATGTGTTACATATTACTTTCAGTTAACAAAATACCCACACGTGAAACGGTGAAAGAAAAAAAACTTGAATTTAAACCATAATATAAAAATTTCAATCATAAAACATAATTAAGCACAACAAATAATTAGAATAATAAGGAAAGTTTAGCTATTTTGATTAGGTATGTTGAAAACACTCTGACAGTGTACGGTCTACAACTTATTTCCAGACATTGAAAGGTCTCTGTTGGATTCCTTTCATGTTTAATTTCTCAAATTTGTTGTCTTTTAAGGAATAAATTCCTCTTCTAAATTTACTGTGGCGTTTCTGACTATCTGGGAGGAGACTGAGTAGTGGAACGTGTTACTTTTACACACAAACAAGAACGATCTGTCACACTACTACACTTTAAAACAAAGTTTATATGTAATTCTTATATGTAATTCATGTCACACAGTCTCATACGGAACCTACATCCGCTTTCTGTTATATACTGTATATGATAAGATACTGTCATCCCCCTTCCCTTCTGTGTGAGAGGATGAATGATCAAATGTGTTTGTAGTTGCATGCTTGAGGGTAGCAGACAAGGCTGTCTGCTAGAGAACAGTAGGACCAACGTCGGAACAGGTAGCTACGGTTCCTAAAAGCAGAGAGGTTTCTATTCTTAGTATGGTCCGGTCCGTCCCTTGTCATGTTGGTATAGGAAGCTGCCCCTCTGGCCCCTTCCGTTTTGTCTTTGTGAGCCACCCTCAGGGAAGCACGCTCGGTGGTAGGCAGTGGCAGTTGCAGTCCGGTAGTAGGCAGTTGCAGTCTGGCGGTGCGAGCGTCTGAAATGGTAAGATCTCCGGCTAAGCGCGTGTCTGTTAAGTCCATAGGACAATGGATTTGTTAAGTTCAGCCTAACTGAGAATTTAATCACTTTTATTTCGGGTTTAGCTCTAAGATATCTAAGGTTATCTTAAATTGCAGCGTAGTGTAATTCTCGTGTGAGGTTCATATTATTTTCCGGGAGTTGCTTTGTTACTACTTTGTGAGTAAAGTGGAACCACGTGTTGATCAGTAACTCTAACTAAGATCAATCTTAAATGCGAATGCTTGTGTGATTATAACGTCTCGTCTTAACAATATTTTCAATATAGCAACTTTTCTTTATGTTCAACCCACGTGGGGTGTACTTTGTGAGACCAGTACCACGTGGTTATATAACTGTTTGACCCATCAGGTTAATAGTAAGACGTTAGTAACCAGTTCAAGGTTTTTCTTTTGCCAATTGCTTTTGGATCTAATTTATTTTTATTATCTAAATTATTGTGGAGTTATACCCTTTGTGTAAACCAAGTTGACCACGTGAAGCATGTGGTGTAATCATCAAAGTAGCCCTCAGCTATTCTTTCTGGGAAGATTTCACAAAGAGTTAATATGAAGTTAGTATACCAGTGTGTGGTAATTACAAGACGGACAGGATTGTGCTACGAAAGTAATTTCTTTGGGTAAAAAATTTGAATCTGTTTGTAGTGATTAACTTTCTCTTGCATGTGTTTCAATGTTCTTTGTGTGTTGTTTTATGAATGCAGTGTTGTATCCAGTCTCCCAATCTTGACTCCATATTTTATGTGCTCAGTAAGATTCCAATCTCACATTTTCACAATCGTAAATAAGGCACCAGCTCAGTTATAACTCACGTATAATATGCTGAAATTTCAATGAACAATCTTTAAAATAAATTTGCAAATATAAACTGAATTCTTTCTTTTTATTTAAATTCTCCCTTTTATAAATATATATTACCGGTTGTTGTATGACTATTAAAATATTATAATTAATGTTTAGTCTGATTAGTAATGTGGTAAACCTAGACTAGTTACCTACTGAAACAGTGTGCCTAGTAAATGCACGGTTAACCTCCCCAGACAGCTCACGGCTTGTAACCCGCTTTTATTCTACTATTAGCACCCGATCTCAGCATACCAAATTAATGTAGAAATATTACAACATGGCGTTCCAAAAGCAAGCGGTATTATGCATGAAGTAACGTCCTGTGGAAGCTTCTTTAATTTGCGTTGTAGCAAAAGTTTTCATTTTGCCAAATTAATTAAAGGTGGTGCAGCAGAATTTCAAATTATTGCAGTCATTGATTTTACAGATACACCTTAAAGTAGTACGTCCATCAAAGTGGAGAGTGTTGATATAACACAAAGGGCTACGCAGGCGGCAGTAAAGCCGCGGCTGAGTCCGTCAAGCCGGACAGGTCGTAGTTGATACAACAGACGAAGACTGTGTCTCCATACCCTTACTTCCCTCTCCTCGTCGTTCACTTTTCACATTTTTAAGAGAAGTGGAGATAAACCTCTCCACTTGTAGAGAGAGCAGTTCATCTCAAGAAGGTTACCCCAAAATAAAAAAAAAACCTCGTCCTCCAGGTTCTGGGTTGGCGATGGTTACCACCCCCACAAAGAAAACTTGTTAATGGTAAACAAACTACAAAAAGAAAGACGAGCCTTGTAGCTGCGTGCAGTCCTCTGGGCCAGATCACGCAAATTAAGCTAATTACATTTCGACTTTTATTTGAAACATATTGTCTAAATTTCATTGTTTCAAAGATACTTTCTCTAACCCTAATGTGCCAAATAACCTTCCATCGTTTGTTGTAGCCTTTTACATATATAACGCATATAGTTGGCCTCGGATTCATATTAATATTACACCAGAGGTATGTTTCTGTACGCAATTTTCTTTGACTTTCACAGAAATACTGCAGCTTGGTGTCATTAATACTACACCCTGATTGGCTGGACAGGAGGGGGAGGGCACATAAATGTATGAACAGAAATGAGGTACTTTCACCATCTTCGATTTTTTAAACTTATTGATTGAAACTATTTTCTGATTGCGTGAACAATTTTAATAGTTCGCTGTGATTGGTCGGATAGAACGGAAAGGGGTGGGGAGCACAGAGTTCCATTAACAATAATTTTTTTATTACCCCTTTCATCTGTTGATATTTATTTATGAAATTCATCTTAACTGTAATAATAATAGAAGTACTACCTAAAGAAACATGAAAACTTGTTCCAGCCCAAGACTTGAACCCAGTTTTCACGCTTATTGCGAGCGGTCGTCTTAACGTTTAGGCTAACTGAATACGCTCCCCGGACCGATCCAAGTTGTCACGTGTCTCACACACATATTTCTTCTTTTCATAACGTGCTGAGATTGCCTAAACGGCGAGGCAATCGCTGGCAATAAATGAGATATCCTGGTTCAAGTCCCGGCCCGGCACAAATTTTCATGTACCACTTTAGGTAGTACATCTATACCATATTACAATTAAGTTGAATTTCAGGAACACATTTCAATTTTCGAAACTGTAGCTCGTCATCAAACATAAATATCTTCCATTTTTAATACTGCCCTATGATTGACTGGAGATAGGGCAGGGTGGGGGTAGAAGGGGAGAGGTATAAAGCACAGCTGGGGTAGTTTGAAATTTCAAATTTATTCTATTCCGATTGGATTTTTCCTTTCAATACTTGGCGTTGACTGGGGGAGAAGAGGAGAGGTTGGAACATAAAGCGCAAGTGAAGTGGTTGTGGGACTTTGGATTTTTAAATTACTTGCCACTTTTTTAATTTCCTATCAGTTTCCTCACATTTCTTAAATTTCCCACCAGCCTCCAGCTTTGACTTATAAATTTCACGCCAATTTTTTGTTTTAATTTTTATTTCCGGCCATCCACCGTCTTGGATTTTTTACTTTCCTACTAAAAGCGGCAGCAGTGCCATGACTGTGACGCCGCCTAATGGCAGGCACTGCAACTACGGGCCAAAGACTCCACGGTCTCAGAACTTTTACAGTTTAATACTTTACCTGATACCATTTCAACTCTTTTGCTACAGAAGGGTATTCACCTGTGCCTATTTCTAACAGCTTCCGTGCTTTGGCCAAACTAGGTAATGTTACTGTCCATACAGAACTTTTCACTTGTTTCAGAGGTGAGTGGTCACAATTTTTATGACGGGGAAGTCAAGTTGTTATTGTGTGCTCTTTTTCCTTCGAAGTAATTAAGAAAGGAGGTAGTTGTTCAGAAACATGCTGTACTGAAATACGTTACTCAGTCATAAATTTGAAATCGCCTTTTATTGTCACATACGTAGGCATTCACAGGAAATTCAGTTGCAATTTACAAAGTTAAAAATGCCTAAGATGCAAGCTGCAGGTGAACATTCGACTAGAATATGTCACCTCAGTTAACAGAAAAATTAGTAAAAGAGTTACATACAACATTAGTACAATAAATACCATTCACAACGACCATTATAAATAGACACTTTGTCATGATCGATAATAATATTACTGTGAGCTAAAAATTAGGTGAATATGTAGAAAAATAAAAATGCTCATACATAAAATAATACAGATCTATCTCACATGACAGGTAATATTAGAGAAATAAAATGTACATGATATGTTACAAGTCACTGATAGCGAGTACATTTAGCCAGTACCATGTTAGATAACACGTCCATGTTAACATCTAGAGGAAGACTCGAATACATCTTGTAAACGTATCTCAAGTCGCTTGAGAATGCCTCCAGTGATAGTGTAATTTATATTAAAAATTTTTTTCTTACATAAAGGTATACGTATAGAAGCGTGTGCATACCACAAAATCTGCTGAGTAGTGATGTTGAATGCTTTACAAAATTAAAAACGGTGTAAAATTTTTTCATAGAGAATATGACAAAATGTAGCTCGAAATAAATTCGCTGAGTGTGAGTAACTTGGCCCCAGCTCTTATAGATACAGTTGTACTACCTATTGGCGACATACGAAAATTTGTGCTCCCTGTTGGTGACGTATGAAAATTTGTGCCGGGCTGGGACTCCACTCATCACGAGCCTTCAGTTGGCGTCAGTGTCTGTTCATACAGACATGCCAGTAAATATAAAGTGTAAGGTTACTATGAAGGACAACTGTACCTTCAGAGCACTACACCAACTTTAGTAAACCATATGATTTCTGTAAATACTAACGTGCTATTCGTAAAGAGTACTTAATCATCATTGCACGATCTGGTAGACTGTCATAGCAATACATCGAATAACAATAATACCTTGAAAAGTATATGACATTTTTTTACTGTCGTACATCGAATAACAATAATACACTGAAAAGTATATGACATTTTTTGACATCATGTCAGATATGCATGTTAATAATGTTCGTGTAGTCTATGGAGATTACAATGAAATATACACTCCTGGAAATGGAAAAAAGAACACATTGACACCGGTGTGTCAGACCCACCATACTTGCTCCGGACACTGCGAGAGGGCTGTACAAGCAATGATCACACGCACGGCACAGCGGACACACCAGGAACCGCGGTGTTGGCCGTCGAATGGCGCTAGCTGCGCAGCATTTGTGCACCGCCGCCGTCAGTGTCAGCCAGTTTGCCGTGGCATACGGAGCTCCATCGCAGTCTTTAACACTGGTAGCATGCCGCGACAGCGTGGACGTGAACCGTATGTGCAGTTGACGGACTTTGAGCGAGGGCGTATAGTGGGCATGCGGGAGGCCGGGTGGACGTACCGCCGAATTGCTCAACACGTGGGGCGTGAGGTCTCCACAGTACATCGATGTTGTCGCCAGTGGTCGGCGGAAGGTGCACGTGCCAGTCGACCTGGGACCGGACCGCAGCGACGCACGGATGCACGCCAAGACCGTAGGATCCTACGCAGTGCCGTAGGGGACCGCACCGCCACTTCCCAGCAAATTAGGGACACTGTTGCTCCTGGGGTATCGGCGAGGACCATTCGCAACCGTCTCCATGAAGCTGGGCTACGGTCCCGCACACCGTTAGGCCGTCTTCCGCTCACGCCCCAACATCGTGCAGCCCGCCTCCAGTGGTGTCGCGACAGGCGTGAATGGAGGGACGAATGGAGACGTGTCGTCTTCAGCGATGAGAGTCGCTTCTGCCTTGGTGCCAATGATGGTCGTATGCGTGTTTGGCACCGTGCAGGTGAGCGCCACAATCAGGACTGCATACGACCGAGGCACACAGGGCCAACACCCGGCATCATGGTGTGGGGAGCGATCTCCTACACTGGCCGTACACCACTGGTGATCGTCGAGGGGACACTGAATAGTGCACGGTACATCCAAACCGTCATCGAACCCATCGTTCTACCATTCCTAGACCGGCAAGGGAACTTGCTGTTCCAACAGGACAATGCACGTCCGCATGTATCCCGTGCCACCCAACGTGCTCTAGAAGGTGTAAGTCAACTACCCTGGCCAGCACGATCTCCGGATCTGTCCCCCATTGAGCATGTTTGGGACTGGATGAAGCGTCGTCTCACGCGGTCTGCACGTCCAGCACGAACGCTGGTCCAACTGAGGCGCCAGGTGGAAATGGCATGGCAAGCCGTTCCACAGGACTACATCCAGCATCTCTACGATCGTCTCCATGGGAGAATAGCAGCCTGCATTGCTGCGAAAGGTGGATATACACTGTACTAGTGCCGACATTGTGCATGCTCTGTTGCCTGTGTCTATGTGCCTGTGGTTCTGTCAGTGTGATCATGTGATGTATCTGACCCCAGGAATGTGTCAATAAAGTTTCCCCTTCCTGGGACAATGAATTCACGGTGTTCTTATTTCAATTTCCAGGAGTGTATAATGGAAACGTGTGAACATTAAGAATTGCTTTCATAAGACATTAAAAAGTCCTTACGTAGCATATGGTGCAAAATGATCGAGTACACATGGACCTTGCCGTTGGTGGGGAGGCTTGCGTGCCTCAGTGATACAGATGGCCGTACCGTAGGTGCAACCACAACGGAGGGGTATCTGTTGAGAGGCCAGACAAACGTGTGGTTCCTGAAGAGGGGCAGCAGCCTTTTCAGTAGTTGCAGGGGAAACAGTCTGGATGATTGACTGATCTGGCCTTGTAACAATAACCAAAACGGCCTTGCTGTGCTGGTACTGCGAACGGCTGAAAGCAAGGGGAAACTACGGCCGTAATTTTTCCCGAGGGCATGCAGCTTTACTGTATGATTAAATGATGATGGCGTCCTCTTGGGTAAAATATTCCGGAGGTAAAATAGTCCCCCATTCGGATCTCCGGGCGGGGACTACTCAAGAGGATGTCGTTATCAGGAGAAAGAAAACTGGCGTTCTACGGATCGGAGCGTGGAATGTCAGGTCCCTTAATCGGGCAGGTAGGTTAGAAAATTTGAAAAGGGAAATGGATAGGTTAAAGTTAGATATAGTGGGAATTAGTGAAGTTCGGTGGGAGGAGGAACAAGACTTCTGGTCAGGTGACTACAGGGTTATAAACACAGTCAAATAGGGGTAATGCAGGAGTAGGTTTAATAATGAATAGGAAAATAGGAAGGCGGGTAAGCTACTACAAACAGCTTAGTGAACGCATTATTGTGGCCAAGGTAGATACGAAGCCCACACCTACTACAGTAGTACAAGTTTATATGCCAACTAGCTCTGCAGATGATGAAGAGATTGAAGAAATCTATGATGAAATAAAAGAAATTATTCAGATAGTGAAGGGAGACGAAAATTTAATAGTCATGGGTGACTGGAATTCGAGTGTAGGAAAAGGGAGAGAAGGAAACGTAGTAGGTGAATATGGATTGGGGCTAAGAAATGAAAGAGGAAGCCGCCTGGTAGAATTTTGCACAGAGCACAACTTAATCATAGCTAACACTTGGTTTAAGAATCATGATAGAAGGTTGTATACATGGAAGAACCCTGGAGATACTAAAAGGTATCAGATAGATTATATAATGGTAAGACAGAGATTTAGGAACCAGGTTTTAAATTGTAAGACATTTCCAGGGGCAGATGTGAACTCTGACCACAATCTGTTGGTTATGACCTGTAGATTAAAACTGAAGAAACTGCAAAAAGGTGGGAATTTAAGGAGATGGGACCTGGATAAACTGAAAGAACCAGAGGTTGTACAGAGTTTCAGGGAGAGCATAAGGGAACAATTGACAGGAATGGGGGAAAGAAATACAGTAGAAGAAGAATGGGTAGCTTTGAGGGATGAAGTAGTGAAGGCAGCAGAGGATCAAGTAGGTAAAAAGACGAGGGCTAGTAGAAATCCTTGGGTAACAGAAGAAATATTCAATTTAATTGATGAAAGGAGAAAATATAAAAATGCAGTAAATGAAGCAGGCAAAAAGGAATACAAACGTCTCAAAAATGAGATCGACAGGAAGTGCAAAATGGCTAAGCAGGGATGGCTAGAGGACAAATGTAAGGATGTAGAGGCTTATCTCACTAGGGGTAAGATATATACTGCCTACAGGAAAATTAAAGAGACCTTTGGAGATAAGAGAACCACTTGTATGAACATCAAGAGCTCAGATGGAAACCCAGTTCTAAGCAAAGAAGGGAAAGCAGAAAGGTGGAAGGAGTATACAGAGGGTCTATACAAGGGCGATGTACTTGAGGACAATATTATGGAAATGGAAGAGGATGTAGATGAAGATGAAATGGGAGATACGATACTGCGTGAAGAGTTTGACAGAGCACTGAAAGACCTGAGTCGAAACAAGGCCCCCGGAGTAGACAACATTCCATTGGAACTACTGACGGCCTTGGGAGAGCCAGTCCTGACAAAACTCTACCATCTGGTGAGCAAGATGTATGAAACGGGCGAAATACCCTCAGACTTCAAGAAGAATATAATAATTCCAATCCCAAAGAAAGCAGGTGTTGACAGATGTGAGAATTACCGAACAATCAGTTTAATAAGCCACAGCTGCAAAATACTAACACGAATTCTTTACAGATGAATGGAAAAACTAGTAGAAGCCGACCTCGGGGAAGATCAGTTTGGGTTCCGTAGAAAAACTCTAACACGTGAGGCAATACTGACCTTACGACTTATCTTAGAAGAAAGATTAAGAAAAGGCAAACCTACGTTTCTAGCATTTGTAGATTTAGAGAAAGCTTTTGACAATGTTGACTGGAATCCTCTCTTTCAAATTCTAAAGATGGCTGGGGTAAAATACAGGGAGCGAAAGGCTATTTACAATTTGTACAGAAACCAGATGGCAGTTATAAGAGTCGAGGGACATGAAAGGGAAGCAGTGATTGGGAAGGGAGTAAGACAGGGTTGTAGCCTCTCCCCAATGTTATTCAATCTGTATATTGAGCAAGCAGTAAAGGAAACAAAAGAAAAATTCGGAGTAGGTATTAAAATCCACGGAGAAGAAATAAAAACCTTGAGGTTCGCCGATGACATTGTAATTCTGTCAGAGACAGCAAAGGACTTGGAAGAGCAGTTGAACGGAATGGATGGTGTCTCGAAGGGAGGATATAAGATGAACATCAACAAAAGCAAAACGAGGATAATGGAATGTTGTCGATTTAAGTCGGGTGATGTTGAGATTATTAGATTAGGAAATGAGACACTTAAAGTAGTAAAGGAGTTTTGCTATTTGGGGAGCAAAATAACTGATGATGGTAGAAGTAGAGAGGATATAAAATGTAGACTGGCAATGGCAAGGAAAGCGTTTCTGATGAAGAGAAATTTGTTAACATCGAATGTAGATTTAAGTGTCAGGAAGTCATTTCTGAAAGTATTTGTATGGAGTGTAGCCATGTATGGAAGTGAAACATGGACGGTAAATAGTTTGGACAAGAAGAGAATAGAAGCTTTCGAAATGTGATGCTACAGAAGAATGCTGAAGATTAGATGGGTAGATCACGTAACTAATGAGGAGGTACTGAATAGGATTGGGGAGAAGAGGAGTTTGTGGAACAACTTGACCAGAAGAAGGGATCGGTTGGTAGGACATGTTCTGAGGCATCAAGGGATCACCAATTTAGTATTGGAGGGCAGCGTGGAGGGTAAAAATCGTAGGGGGAGACCAAGAGATGAATACACTAAGCAGATTCAGAAGGATGTAGGTTGCAGTAGGTACTGGGAGATGAAGAAGCTTGCACAGGATAGAGTAGCATGGAGAGCTGCATCAAACCAGTCTCAGGACTGAAGACCACAACAACAACAACAACACAACATAAAATATGAACATGTTGTGTTTAGGACTATTCACAACAGCTGTCGCTTCCTACGCAGGTACATTCAATCCAAGGTTTGAAATTGTTTGCACATGTGGCTTTCGATGTGCGTCATAAGATTTTGAACTTTAGAGAATTAAGCCCAGATATAGGTTGTTATCAACAATTAGTGATAATGACTTTAGGTTTCGTTACAACGCTATGATCAGAACTTACGGTGAGAAATAGTGTCAGTATAATGTATATTTTAATAGGGAGTGTATTAGAATAAATTGCTGGGAATGATTGTACTTGCATAGTAACTGACGACCGTTGTGAACAGTCCCAAACACAACATGTACCGTGATATGAAGCTATACGCGATGGCTCCCGATGCCATAACGCCAGGAGTAACTCCGCTGTGTCTCTCCAACACAGTGAAAGACTCGAACCTCTCCCCATGTTGCGACCATACTCGCCGACTGTGGTTATCCACCGTAGTGTAGAACAGCGGTTCGTCACCGAACTCAACACGACAGGAAGGAATAGTTAAATGGAAGTATTTACGTGCGTAAAATTTCACTTTCCTACGGTAAGTTGCATGTACTGGTTACTACCAAACCTTTCTCTAAGCGTACACAGTCTGAAAATTCTTCACACATCACTCATAACCGTAGGCAGTTTATGGTAATAATTAGTTATTCTGCACCCAAAATTTACAAACGGATTATTTCTTTTAGAATAGCTGCTTCAAATGTTGCTGTAACATTCTTACGTAACGAAAAATTCAAGTTCGTGAGTAAGCAACACGCCATGCGGAATTTAGTTATTTAAAATTTCACCAAAAGTTCAGAATTCCACACTGTGCATTAAACTGAACTCTCTTCCACACTTTACGGCACCTCTCAAACATTTTTGTACCGAATTATCACAAAATTAATAATTTTCATCGGACCATCTGTCAATAGGTATGAGCACTATGACATCCAAGCCACGACTTTACTGTTCTCTCTATAGCAGAGAAGTTTCTAGTTCCCAAAATATGCTCGAATATGCTAATTTATGATTGGTAGAGAAACATCACGGCCAGTCGGAAAGCAGCACCAAACCTGCTCAATCCCGCACGTGTTTACAGAACCAATCAAAATTTTTCACTGAGTCAGAACAGTAAACTACCATAAATAAATTTTGGAAATCTGTAAATATAAATTAGTTCCCTCAAAAGAAAACTACTTTACCAATACCATAATCTCATATGCCCAGTACCATAACCTGACGAAATAGTTTATAACAAATTCCCTGATATGACTAACTGACATACCCGTCGATCTCGTACATGCCTCAAGTGACGAATTACTTCAATGTAAAGTATAAAAAAATTTACATAAAACATTATTTTCCATTCACCCCTTCATTCATTCTCGTAACTAAGCACATTAATAGTACCAGTTAGTAAGCAGTTAGAAAATTAAACAAACAGAACTGCAAATAAAAATGACAATATACTGACTGCTGCTCAAAGAGTGTCCGTCAGCTAGTTAGTGACTACCAGATCGCATAGAAACTACATTCTGTGAGGTAATGGGCGAGTTGTGGCGACCTGAAAATATTCTAAGTTCAGAGTTTTCGGCCACCTCTTGGGCCGCTCGGCAAGCCGGGGCTCGTTAGCGTCCGCGAGATACCCCACAACGGCCGGACCCCGTGGTCCAGGGACCACGTGGCTGGGAATTCCATGGTGACGCTGTGTTGATGAAGGACACATGCAGGGAGTGCCAAAAATGGCGGACTTTGTGGAACCTTAATGACAGATATTTCACAGTTCATATAGAAATTAATAGTAGCCAGAGGAATCAAGATACCTCAAAAAGGAACATGTACATTCCTATTATTAGTACGACGATTCTGATAGTGTAATCAGATTTTCAATATCTTTAAAGTTTAGTATCTGACGACAAATTATACAAGTAACACCCAGTAACGAATTTCCAAAATCTAAACGGTTCATCCGAGTTCGTCGATCGACGTGTCTTTAGATGGCTATTAGTGTAGGCCTAAATTGGTATAACTTACAGGCATGTAACTTGAACTGTACATGAGTTATTGGAGGTCAAAGTGGCTGATTACTATCGATCGCGTCAGGCCATAAGTACTCCACAGTTACAAGAAAAAACGGTAGCAGCATGTTTATAAATATGTTTATTCATCTATTGTTGTTGTGGTCTTCAGTCCTGACACTGCTTTGATGCAGCTCTCCATGCTACTCTATCCTGTGCAAGCTTCTTCATCTCCCAGTATCTACTGCAACCTACATCCTTCTGAATCTGTTTAGTGTATTCATCTCTTGTCTCCCTCTACGATTTTTACCCTCTACGCTTCCCTCCAATACTAAACTGGTGATCCCTTGTTGCCTCAGAACATGTCCTACCAACCGATCCCTTCTTCTAGTCAAGTTGTGCCACATACTTCTCTCCTCCCGAATCCTATTCAATACCTCCTCATTAAATATGTGATCTACCCATCTAATCTTCAGCATTCTTCTGTAGCACCACATTTCGAAAGCTTCTATTCTCTTCTCGTCCAAACTATTTATCGTCCATGTTTCACTTCCATACATGGCTACACTCCATACAAATACTTTCAGAAACGACTTCCTGACACTTAAACCTATACTGGATGTTAGAAAATTTCTCTTCTTCGGAAACACTTTCCTTTCCATTGCCAGTCTACATTTTATATCCTCTCTACTTCGACCATCATCAGTTAATTTGCTCCCCAAATACCAAAAGTCCTTTATTACTTTAAGTGTCTGATTCCCTAATCTAATTCCCTCAGCATCACCCGACTTAATTCAACTACATTCCATTATCCTCGTTTTGCTTTTGTTGATGTTCATCTTATATCCTCCTTTCAAGACACTGTCCATTCCGTTCAACTGCTCTTCCAAGTCCTTTGCTGTCTCTGACAGAATTACAATGTCTTCGGCGAACCTTAAAGTTTTTATTTTAATACCTACTCCGAATTTTTCTTTTGTTTTCTTTACTGCTTGCTCAATATACACATTGAACAACATCGGGGAGAGGCTACAACCCTGTCTCACTCCCTTCCCAACCACTGCTTTCCTTTGATGTCCCTCGACTCTTATAACAGCCGTCTGGTTTCTGTACAAATTGTAAATAGCTTTTAGCTTCCTGTATTTTACCCCTGCCACCTTCAGAATTTGAGAGAGAGTATTCCAGTCAACTTGTCAAAAGCTTTCTCTAAGTCTACAAATGCTAGGAACGTAGGTTTGCCTTTCCTTAATCTAGCTTCTAAGATAAGTCGTAAGGTCAGTATTGCCTGACGTGTTCCAATATTTCTACAGAATCCAAACTGATCTTCCCCGAGGTCGGCTTCTACTAGTTTTTCCATTCGTCTGTAAAGAATTCGTGTTAGTACGAGGCCTGTTCAGAAAGTAAGCTCCGATTGATTGCCAAATTGAAACCACAGTGAACATCAGAAATGTTTTACTTGTAACAATTAGCTACACCTTTCAGCTACTTGTCTACGTAGTCGCCGTTCTGACTTAGACTTTTGTCATAGCGTTGTACCAACTTTTCAATAGCCTCATCATAGAAGGCAGCCGCCAGTGCTTTCCGCCAATTCTCCACGCTGGCCTACACCTCGTTGTCTGTGTCAAAATGTTGTCTTCAAAGGCAGCGGTTCATGTGACCAGAGATGAAACTCAGGGGGAGACAATTGCGGACTGTATTGTGGGTAATCTCACATGTCCATTTGAAAACGATGCAGGAGCATCTTCATTGCCCCTGCAGAATGCGGCTGAGAATTGTCTTGAAGAAGAAACAGCACGACAGTTATGTAAAGGTAGCTGGATAGCTTCAGGCGAAATTTCTCACCAGGCCCTCGTACTTGGCGGCAGACACTATTTTCAAGACATCTTTACGCACTCACTGCGAGCTCAGAAATGAGAAGAGCGACGTGATGCTAACTGGGGTTATACTAGAGACACTACCCAACACATCTGTGCAAAGCTTTATCGGATTTTCATAGTCGTTTCCATTTCGCGACCGATCGGAGCTTACTTTCTGAACGCCCCTCGTATTTTGCAGCCGTGACTTATTAAACTGATACTTCGGTAATTCATCTATGTATTTGTTTATATCCGATACACAGTATTCATGAAGAAATTGGACAATTATTTACTGTGTTTTAGAAAGTACAGAGACATTCGGCTACTGGCTTACTTCTGTTCTATTCCTTCGATATATGTTTATTTGCTTTGTGTATGTATCTAATAATGTGTGTTAGAGCGAGTTAATTGTCCAGCTGTAGGAATATTTATTTAATTTCAAGTTACTTAAATGTAACTCCAGTATTTCGAATGCGTTTCATTACGATTGTGAGTGTGCATTGGCTTTGGAGACACGGGGGGCGGGGGCGCTCTAGGCAACACAGCGATCGTTTCCATAAAGGACACGTGGGGAGACGTACGGAGGTTGGTGAGGAGCATCGTTTCCGGAGAGGACACGAGACAGTCCTGAACAGTGCGCCGCGAGGGACAGTCCCACAGGACGCGGGGAGTCCTGGACAGTACGGCGCAACGGACGCGCGGTCGCGGGAAAGGCTGGACGTGGAGCAGCGACGCACAGTCGCGGGAAAGACCTGGAGAGGGGAGCAGTTTGCGCGTGGTCACGGGAGATAGAAACATTGGAAGGGCCGACCTGTGCACTTGTGAGACTTCCGTGGCTTCTGCAGTGAAAACGTAGTATGCGTTTAGAAGTGAATATCCCGCGAGCTCTGTTTATTTAATTGCTGGACCATCGACACCAACAAATTAATTACAGTAATAAAGGGCATTCTTAAAGGTACTTCTGTTATCACACTCATGATTTGAACTCGTTAGTATAGTACACTAATGGCCATTAAAATTGCTACATCAAGAAGAAATGCAGATGATAAACGGGTATTCATTGGACAAATATATTATACTGGAACTGACACGTGATTACATTTTCACGCAATTTGGGTGCATTAGCTCCTGAGAAATCACAACCCAGAACAACCACCTCTGGCAATAATAACGGCCTTGATACGCCTGGGCATTGAGTCAAACAGAGTTTGGATGGCGTGTACAGGTGCAGCTGCCCATGCAGCTTCAACACGATATCACAGTTCATCAAGAGTAGTGACCGGTGTATTGTGACGAACCAGTTGCTCGGCCACCATTGACCAGACGTGTTCAATTGGTGAGAGATCTGGAGAATGTGCTGGCCAGGGCATCAGCCGAACATTTCCTGTATCCAGAAAGGAGTTGCATTATCCTGCTGAAACGTAGGGTTACGCAGGGATCGAATGAAGGGTAGAGCCACGGGTCGTAACACATCTGAAATGTAACGTCCACTGTTTGAAGGGCCGTCAATGCGAACAAGAGGTGACCGAGACGTGTAACCAATGGCACCCCGTACCATAACGACGGGTGATAGGCCAGTATGGCGATGACGAATACACGCTTCCAATGCGCGTTCAACGCGATGTCACCAAAAACTGATGCGACCATCATGATCCTGCAAACAGAAATACGATTCATCCGAAAAAATGACGTTTTGCCATTCGTGCACCCAGGTTCGTCGTTGAGTACACGATCGCAGGCGCCCCTGTCTGTGATGCAGCGTCAAGGGTAACCGCAGCCATGGTCTCCGTGCTGATAGTCCGTGCTGCTGCAAACGTCGTCGAACTGTTCGTGCAAATGGTTGTTGTCTTGCAAACGTCCCCATCTGTTGAGTCAGGGATCGAGACGTGGCTGCACGATCCGTTACAGCCATGCGGATAAGATGCCTGTCATCTCGACTGCTAGTGATACGAGGCCGTTGGGATCCAGCACGGCGTCCGTATTAACTCCTGAACCCACCGATTCCATATTCTGCTAACAGTCATTGGATCTCGACCAACGCGAGCAGCATTGTCGCGATACGATAAACCGCAATTGCGATAGGCTACAATCCGACCTTTATCAAAGTCGGAAACGTGATGGTACACATTTCTCCTCCTTAGAAGAGGCATCACAACAACGTTTCAGCAGGCAACGCCGGTCAACTGCTGTTTGTGTATGAGAAATCGGTTGGAAACTGTCCTCATGTCAGCACGTTGTAGGTGTCGCCACCGGTGCCAACCTTGTGTGAATGCTCCGACAAGCTAATCATTTGCTTATCACAGCATCTTCTTCCTGTCGGTTAAATTTCGCGTCTGTAGCACGTCGTCTTCGTGGTGTAGCAATTTTAATGGCTAGTAGTGTACCTGCAGAATTTATTTAATTGCAATCTTTCATATATAAATGTCTATGTTACGTTCTAAATTCAGAATTTCCGAGTGATAGGAACTTCCGACCATTCGATTCATGCGTATATTCATATTGTATTCTGTAGACTCAGCAGTATTTGGCTTTTAATGCGGCTACTACGTATTCTAGCCCACAGAAAACGAAACCAACGAAAACCTTTGGTATCTCAACCCTGAGTCTAGTACGTAGTTGAGGGCCAACACTAAATCATTTTTATTTGAAAATCCGCAATACATACCGGCATCTGACGCCACCTGGCCTGTGCCTGACTCATATTGCACGTCTGTCACTGCTGTTATATCCCGTCTAAATAGGCACGATGTGAGGGTCTACGCCAGATGATGACGAGAGTGCCTGCCGTCACCTTGCTAACATCGGCCCACTGCCACATCCGAACGCCCCGAAAACCTCAATAACGCACAATTCGAGCAACCGGCCAAATTGTGACCCAGAATGAGGCCCCTTTTAAATCCCGTCAGGTGATGATAACGCTGTGTCACACAAGTACGTGTCAGCTCTGTGTCCTTCCTTCATTGTGGTCAAAGAAAGTCTGACCCGGTTCAGGCCCCTTACATACCGTCTAGGCCTGGCAGCAACACTGAACACGTACAACACTGAGGCACTCTGGTGGCTGTTCCACCTGTTGCAGGTAACTGAAACCCTAATGGTTTACATACGCGGCGATGAAGTGCACGTCAACGGAGTTAGGTCTACATCCGACCATATCTCGTGCGTGCTTTCCTTTTTTTTTTTTTTTGTGCAATGGACTCGTATTCATGAGCAGCTGCGTGCAAATCTTCATGCGACTATACGAACTTCAGGTAAGCATGATTTCTCCAACTGACGAGAAGGTAATGAAAAAACGCTCGATTCCCTAACGATAGGGCCACGACCAATCTCGTTACAAATCAGAACTTTAGCTCCGTCTTCAATAACCTGCTGCAGTCGGGACGTTAATTCTTACTACGCATTGTGGTTGCCTTGAATTAGCCGCCTGTCCCAGGACGATGCTATGGAGTGATATGTCAGTGGCGTTGCGGAGGCAGATGAAAGCGCCGGGGCTGTTTTCGCCGAAGCAATCTCACGAGGCAGTGTGGCCGGAAGAGGCCAAAGGAATCCCGTGGTCGTAAATGCTCAGGGGAGCAGTCAATCTCCCACAGTGGCGGCGTGGCTCGATATTTTGAAACGAATTCGCTACTCTCCTCGCGTGTGTACTATACGGAAGTACCGATGCTGCACCGCTCTGGGCAGTTTTTCGGACTCGTACGTAGACAGATGCACGGCAAATCTCTCTGGGGACAGTCAACCAGACGCTTACCGCGACAATTCGCTTTTACTGCCCTTCGACTTTGACGCTGTGTCTGTCTTGTGTCTGTCTTGGTTCTGCTTCTCCACACGGTCCTCTCTCGGTGTGCTGTGTTCAGTTCCTCCACGCGGTCTTCTCTCACTGTGCTGTGTTCAATTCATGGTGCAAACCTGTCGGTGAGGTTGCTAAGTGCTTTTGGCTTAAGCAATACGTTTTAAGTACAATCGGCTGCCTTCATGTAGGATGGACGTATTTTTTCGGTGCTGCTGTTATGTAGTTATACTTTACTTATCTTTGACATTCTGACTAAATATATTCCTGACTTTGCCAGAATGGGAACGATCTGTAATACGAGGGTTATTCGGAAAGTAAGGAACGATCGGTCACGAAATGGAAAATACAGTGAAAATCTGATGAAGCTTTGCACAGATGCGTGGGGGCACTGTGTCTAGTACGCCCATCGATCGCATCATGTCGCTCTTTTCAGTTCTGAGCTCACAGTGAGAACGTAAAGATGGCTAGAAATTAGCGTCTCCCGGCAAGTATGAGGGCCTGGCGAAAGATTTCGCCTCAAGCTATGCAATCCACATAACATAACTGTCATGCGGTTCGTTCTACATGACAATTCTCGGTCGCACGCTGCAGGGGCAATGAAGGTGCTCCTGCAGCGTTTTCGATGGGAAGTGTTTGATCACCCACAATACAACCCGTGGTTGGCTACCCCTGAGGTTCATCTCTGCTCAAATGAACCGCTGGCTATGCAGAGAATATTTAGACACAGACAACGAGGTGCAGTTCAGAGTAGAAAATTGTCGAAAAGCACTGGCGGCTGTCTTCTATAACGAGGGAATTGCAAAGTTGGTAAAACGCTACGACAGATGTCTAAGTCTGAACGGCGACTGTGTGGAGAAGTAGCTGGAAGGTGTAGCTAACCGTTGTAAATAAAACAGTTTTGATTTTCACTGTGGTTATTTCACAACCTATGGTTCCTTAGTTTCCGAATAGCCAAGATCGCTAGTAAAGTATTTACCAGGGCACTACGGGAAAATTTCGCAATTTTGTAGTTTTAAATGAGAGTATTTGGAATAAGTGTAGTCGTGGGATAAGGGTAGTTGTGGGAATCAAGAGAAAACATCTTCAAAATCAACGGAACAACGTGAAATTCATCATCATCATCATCATCATCATTTAAGATTGATTACGCCTTTCAGCGTTCAGTCTGGAGCATAGTCCCCTTTATAAAATTCCTCCATGATCCCCTATTCCGTGCTAACATTGGTACCTCTTCTGATGTTAAGCCTATTACTTCAAAATCATTCTTAACCGAATCCAGGTACCTCCTCCTTGGTCTGCCCCGACTCCTCCTACCCTCTACTGCTGAACCCATGAGTCTCTTGGGTAACCTTGCTTCTCCCATGCGTATAACATGACCCCACCATCAAAGCCTGTTTGCCCTGACTGCTACATCTATAGAGTTCATTCCCAGTTTTTCTTTGATTTCGTCATTGTGGACACCCTCCTGCCATTGTTCCCATCTACTAGTACCTGCAATCATCCTAGCTACTTTCATATCCGTTACCTCAACCTTGTTGATAAGGTAACCTGATCCACCCATCTTTCGCTCCCATACAACAAACTTGGTCGAAAGATTGAACGGTGCACAGATAACTTAGTCTTGGTACTGACTTCCTTCTTGCAGAAGAGAGTAGATCGTAGCTGAGCACTCACTGCATTAGCTTTGCTACACCTCGCTTCCAGTTCTTTCACTATGTTGCCATCCTGTGAGAATATGCATCCTAAGTACTTGAAACTGTCCACCTGTTCTAACTTTGTTCCTCCTATTTGGCACTCAATCCGTTTATATCTCTTTCCCACTGACATTACTTTCGTTTTGGAGATGCTAATCTTCATACCATAGTCCTTACATTTCTGATCTAGCTCTGAAATATTACTTTGCAAACTTTCAATCGAATCTGCCATCACAACTAAGTCATCCGCATATGCAAGACTGCTTATTTTGTGTTCACACATCTTAATTTCACCCAGCCAGTCTATTGTTTTCAACATATGATCCATATATAATACGAACAACAGTGGAGACAGGTTGCAGCCTTGTCTTACCCCTGAAACTACTCTGAACCATGAACTCAATTTACCGTCAACTCTAACTGCTGCCTGACTATCCATGTAAAGACCTTTAATTGCTTGCAAAAGTTTGCCTCCTATTCCATAATCTCGTAGAACAGACAATAACTTCCTCCTAGGAACCCGGTCATATGCCTTTTCTAGATCTATAAAGCATAGATACAATTCCCTGTTCCATTCATAACACTTCTCCATTATTTGCCGTAAGCTAAAGATCTGCTCCTGACAGCCTCTAAGAGGCCTAAACCCACACTGATTTTCATCCAATTGGTCCTCAACTAATACTCGCACTTTCCTTTCAACAATACCTGAGAAGATTTTACCCACAACGCTGATTAAAGAGATACCTCTGTAGTTGTTACAATCTTTTCTGTTTCCATGTTTAAAGATTGGTGTGATTACTGCTTTTGTCCAGTCTGATGGAACCTGTCCCGACTCCCAGGCCATTTCAATTATCCTGCGTAGCCATTTAAAACCTTACATTCCACTGTATTTGATGAGTTCCGACTTAATTTCGTCCACCCCAGCTGCTTTATTGCACTGCAATCTATTGACCATTTTCACCACTTCCTCAAATGTGATCCTACTTCCATCCTCATTCCTATCCCATTGTACATCGAAATCTGAAACAACGTGCAATTAAAGTCATATCTGAAACAACGTGAAATTAAAGTCATAAATTTATAACACATCCTTGTATATACGTTCTAATTTATATGATTTTGAACAAAATTTCTGGGCATTATAGTCTCTCGTTGTAAACGATATTTGACGTAAGTAAGCAATCTTCGTATACTTTTTGTTTATCATTTTCTTTAAGGGATACAAAATTGCTAGTTGACTTATTTACAGTTGAAAGGCTCCATAAAATTGTCCCTGAGTAAAGATGTGATCTGGTAAATACAATCTTGCTCCTTCGAGCGTTTGACGATGCGACTTGTTTATAGTGATCGCAAACGCAATTTTAATAGGTAACGTCTTCTTGTTAACTGAAATGGCATACTTGGATCAGATGGTGTTAAGTTTATCCGTGGTATTTCAACAGTGTTCTCGGTGTCAGTCAGCTGAATATTAATACTAAATTCATTGAGTTTTGTTACAATCATTGACTAAGCCCTTTTTAGCGTTCAGGTCTCTTAGCAACATGACAATAATATTTTTCTTTATATAGGTTTATATGGTGGTAATCTTGACAGTTCAAATGAATGTAAGAATTCTGCAGGAGACAACTGGTTGCCATTCCCCTCGTCGGACAGTACGCAGTCGTAACTGTAGTAAACGCGAAATGTAAAGCTTAGAACATTGTCTTCGCTTCTTACCTGGTATATCACTAATGCCACAGTAACTTCTCACTACATTTTGACATTTTAATTACACTTCAAACTTTGTGTCAGCACGTTGGACCGTATTAGAAATACACTCATGCTCATAAATTAATTATAATTGCAGAATGTGGTGCCACACAACGTGGCACTACACAAAACTGGCGCTAATAGCATAGGCACATAGGGAACACACACGACACAGATCTGGAAGTCGACGATATTGGTGATAAGTTGAGAAAACCGTCCCGAAACACAAAATGCCACTGTTTCCTGTGCATGTACCCCGACATCAGTATGGGGTTCGATCACCACGCACACGTACACAGGCCGCACAACAGGTTGGCATACTCTGGATCAAGTGGTCGAGAGCTGCTGGGGTATAGCCTCCCATTCTTTCACCAGTGCCTGTCGGAGCTCCCGAAGTGTTGTAGGGGTTTGAAGACGTGCAGCGATACGTCGACCGAGAGCATCCCAGACGTGCTCGATGGAGTTTAGATCTGGAGAACAGGCAGGCCACTCCATTCGCCTGATATCTTCTGTTTCAAGGTACTCCTCCACGATGGCAGCTCGGTTGGGCCGTGCGTTATCATTGATCATGAGGAAGGTGGGACCCACTGCACCCCGAAAAGGCGGACATACTGGTGTAAAATGACATCCCGATACACCTGACCTGTTACAGTTCCTCTGTCAAAGACATGCAGGGCTGTACGTGCACCAATAATAATCGCACCCCACACCAACAAACCACGACCTCCACACAGCTCCTTTTCAAGGACATTAAGGGGTTGATATCTGGTTCCTCGTTTACGCCAGATGAAAACCCGGCGAGAATCACTGTTCAGACTATACCTGGAATCGTCCGTGAACAGAACCTGGGACCACGTTCCAGTGACCATGTACTGTGTTCTTGACACCCGGCTTTACGGGCTCTCCTGTGACCAGGGGTCAGTGGAATGCACCTTGCGGGTCTCCGGGCGAATAAACCGTGTCTGTTCAGTCGTCTGTAGACTGTGTGTCTGGAGACAACTGTTCCAGTGGCTGAGGTAAGGTCCCGACCAAGGCTACCTGCAGTACTCCATGGCCGTCTGCAGGGACTGATGTTGAGATATCGGTCTTCTTGTGGTGTTGTACACTGTGGACGTCCCGTACTGTAGCGCCTCGACACGTTTCCTGTCTGCTGGAATCGTTGCCATAATCATGAGATCACACTGTGTGGCACACGGAGGGCCCGTGCTACGACCTGCTGTGTTCGACCAGCCTCCAGTCGCCCTATTATTCTGCCCCTCATAACGTCATCAATTTGTGTTCTTTGAGCCATTTTCAACACACAGTCACCATTAGCACGTCTGAAAACGTCTGCACTCTTACTCGCTGCACCGTACTCTGACATGCACCAACACACATCTCCGTTTGTGGACTGCTGCCAGCGCCACCAAGCGACGACCGCACGTCAAATGCACCGCATGGTCATAGCCCGTGGTGATTTAAACCCGAAAACCGCCCACCAGAGCATTGTTGCACCATGTTATCAGCATTATCCTTAACGTATGAGCATGAGTGTAGGTAAATCACAATTCAAGGTGACAATATGTTCGTCGTTTCGGAAAGCATATTCGTTTAGAAAAGTCAACTTGTACGACGTGCAGAGATAATGGGCTACCGCACTTGTCACGATCACTTTATGAGGCAATGCTATATACAAATTATCCAGTTACTAAGTACTTTAAAACAAATGAAATGATATTTGTTATAAGATAGTATGAAAAGGGACTCAGTAGCGATTAAGGGGAGCCGGAGGTGGTCAAATCCAAAAGTTTACGATTTTTTTTTTTTGCTACCGAAAATTAATTGGAACATTCCTCTTTAATGTAAACTTTGAATTATTGTTCTACTCGCCCTAGAAGTGGAGTTATTACCATTTTCCCCCACGCCTGCAGAGGAAATGGGCGGCCGCTGAATGCATGTAACACTCTCTCGTGACTTCCTGGCGAACTGCTTGGGATTTTCTCGGCCTGTTACGCATACAGCGCCTTATGTTACGCATACAGAGAGTGTGCAAGGGTTGGCTACATTGTTTTCTGTGACAAATGAAGCGCTAAGAGCGCGGAACATCGTCTCTTTGCTGTTTACCGTTTCGAATTAGTTCAGTGTTGCGCCTGTTGTTGGTAGTATTATACTTCTTGTGTAAAGCGTTGTTCTGGTTACGATGCCACGTTTTAGTAACCGTGTACGTAAGAAGAGGAAGAACGTAGGGAAAAGAAAATTAACACTAATACCAAGTTGCGATACTACAATTACTGAAACAGTGCGTTCTTCTGCTAAGCAACACATGGCCGGCCATAGCCCTGTGACATTTTCTAGCAAGAAGCTGACTGGTGGAAGTGACAGATTTCGTGAATATGTTAGTGACAGTGATGATATTAACGAAGTACTGAATATTGGATTATTATCTTCTGTGCTGAAAGAAAGTGTTCTGTGCAAAATGTGTTCAAGTGTAGGAGTGGGACTAGAGATAACAAAGCACTTTGGTTTAGCTTGTGAGATGAAGATAATCTGTGCATGTTGCAAGTGTCAAGTGACTTTCTACAATTCACATGCCAGTCTCTTTGGTGAAAATGGACGATCTAGAGTGTTGGATGTGAATGTTCGACTTGTGTATGGTCTTCGATCCATTGGAAAAGGGTCTGCTGCTGGTAAACTGTTTTGTGGTATTATGAACTTGCCATCGCCTCCAAGCAAATTTGGGTACTACTGTGAACTGGTAGGATCCTCTGTTGAAGATGTGGCTTTGAAAACCATGAAGGAAGCAGTGGAGGAATCTGTAGAAATGAACGGTGGTTCTAGGGATTTGGTAGTGGCATTAGATGGTTCCTGGCAAAAGAGGGGTCATAAATCCCCGAATGGTGTTGTAACTGCTACTTGTGGTGATAGTGCAAAAGTTATAGATGTTGCAATATTATCAAAACATTGTAGGTGCAAAAATAAAACCGAAGGAGAGCACAGTGGAACCTGTGAGGCAAATTTTAGTGGAACAAGTGGAGCAATGGAAATGGATGGAGTGAAACAAATTTTTGAACGTTCAGTTCCCAGATACAACGTTAGGTACAAATACTACCTTGGGGATGGTGACTCCAAAGGTTTCAAGACTATAGAGGAACTGAAACCATACGGAAATGAATTTGTAGTTGAAAAGTTGGAATGCATTGGGCATGTGCAAAAGCGCACGGGTGCACGGCTTCGAAGGCTCAAACAAACTTTGGGTTCAAGAAAGCTCAGTGATGGAAAGACAATAGGAGGGAGAGGCAGGCTTACTGATGAGGTGATTGAACGTCTACAGAGACACTATGGATATGCTATAAGGCAAAATACTAGTAATGTTAGTGACATGCGAAAAGCAGTGTGGGCATTGTTCCTTCATACTGCCTCTTCCAATGAATACCCTCAACACAGCCTGTGCCCAAAAGATTTCTGGCGCAAATATAATGCAAAAAAGGACTATGATCACAAACATGGTTTGCCAGCAGCTGTGATAAATGCAATAAAACCAATTTTTCATGACTTAGCACAGCCAGAATTGTTACACAAATGTCTACACAGAAAGACGCAGAATCCTAATGAGAGTGTAAACAATTTGATTTGGAAAGTGATTCCTAAAAGGGTGTTTGTAAGCATAAAAACACTGCACTTTGGCATTTATGATGCAATAGCAACCTACAACCAAGGGAACAGTGTGAAGTGTGAAGTTCTGAAGGCATTACGATTTACAGCTGGGGTGAACACTGTACAAGCACTAAGAAATATCGACAGAGAAAAGATAAGAGGAGCAGAAAGAAGAGAAAGGCATATGAAGTATGATGGAACAACAGGCCAGAAAAGAAGACAGAAGAGGAAGCTTTTGGAGGATGAAGAAGAAGACCCTGATAATCCATCCTATAGTGCAGGAATGTATTGAGAAACTTTGATAGCCATTTCCCGTAAATTAGAATTTCTCGAATATAAGGAACATTTTTTCAAAATCCACTCAAGCTAGAGAGATGAAATTTTTAAACAGCACTCCTAGTGGTCAAACGTACATTGTAACACAGCCATTTGGCAATATGTTCAGTCGTTTCATTTCAGTTTAATTATAAAGCAATTATTTGTAAAAAAAATTGGGTCATTAATAAAAAAAATAATTGGAAGGAAATTAGAAAAAGTACTTCAAAATCCCCCTGGTCATAACTGCAATACTAAACCATTACTTACACGCAGGCAGAATCTGTGTTCATCGCTGAAGACCACGCCCCTCCATTCCAAGTGACCCTCTGACAGCGCTAGTTGATCCATGCACCATCGATGCTGTGACGTGAGTGGAAGAGTGGCTAGAGGTGTACATGCCCAGAGTCGCACTGCTAATAAACCTTTCGCAACAGTTCGTGTTGACACGTGTGAACTCATAAGCCCTCTTTTACGTGCTGTGGAAGCTGTACTGCTGCCCTCACAATACGGCGACCCTGGCAGGCGTCTGTGTTGCGTCGTCGTCCAGAAACTCGTCTACAGGCGTGAGAATGCTCACGTGAGCATTAATAGCAGCATCACTGAACAACTGACGCAGCACGTTCAACTTGTGTGACAGTTCTCCGAGAGGACCATTCCGCCACTAGTAGAGCCACAATTTTACCCCTTTGAAACTCGCTCAGTAGGCTGTGGGAAGCACGAGTGCGTCTGTGTGCCATGGTTGCCTTATGCTTCACACCTTTTACACCTTTGCACCAGACTGAGCCTTCTCCTGTGCGCATTCCCTGTTAAAGGGTAGCCACAGATGGCACTTTGGAAGCAACACCATTACGATGTCTTGAGAACTTTTAACATTGCAGCGCGTCAGCAATCGTGAATAATTTAATGATTATAAAGAATCCGCCTCGATTGCAAATGGAAACCGGATGTTGACCTAAGTTTCGGCGCGGATGACCACGCCTTCTTCGGAACACACTAAAACTACAAACTGCCTAAAGAGGCATGGTCCAACATTAATACAGAACGCCCAAAAGAGCAGAAGACTCGCATAAAATGTAAAATAAACGGTACGTGTGTATCATGTCAATAGCTGTACTTAGCTCAAACGTCAGAAGCGTGCTTCCTCACCCCAGCCAAAGCCGGCCGCGGTGGTCTAGCGGTTCTAGGCGCGCAGTCCGGAACCGCGCGACTGCTACGGTCGCAGGTTCGAATCCTGCCTCGGGCATGGATGTGTGTGATGTCCTTAGGTTAGTTAGGTTCAAGTAGTTCTAAGTTCTAGGGGACTGATGACCAGAGATGTTAAGTCCCATAGTGCTCAGAGCCATTTGAACCCAGCCAAAGATCGGTGGGCCGCGGCCTATCAGGTAAACTGAGGTGTCGCCGGCAGCTAGGCTGTGAGAATGTCGGAAAGGAACACGCATGCGCAAAATGAGAAATCGTGTTCTTCCATGTGATGGGCATAAAATGTGTTACGAAAGTCGCATGTCTCTTCACGCATATACACATAACTTTGCATACCATTTTGATAACACCTGATAGTACTAATCACTTTGAGCTCTGTCGGTCAATAGATAATAAGGGCGATGAAAGCGACATTGTACGTCTTGATATTGGTTAAAAACAGTCTTGGTTGCAATTTTAGTTGTTTATTTTTCAACGACGTTGTACGTCCTTTGACGCATATATATTAAGCCCGTTACATTATTGGACTTTCACGTCAACAGCTATTAGAACATAAGGTAGTTTGTCTGTCCACGCTGTATGCGTTTACAGACCTCACTTGATTAAGCTTCATGGTTCAGTACCTCAAGTACCTGGTTTTAAGAAACTAGTTTAGCTTAAGGTTCTTTTTACTCTATTTTCGTACATATCCGATAGCACTATTCAAAATGACCTCAGTCGGTCATTAGATATTAAAAGCGATGGTGGCGACGTTGTACGTCCTTTCACGCAATTACATTAAGCCTGTGATACTAATTTGACCCTTTTCTGGTCAATAGCGTTTAGAATTTAATATACACTCCTGGAAATTGAAATAAGAACACCGTGAATTCATTATCCCAGGAAGGGGAAACTTTATTGACACATTCCTGGGGTCAGATACATTACATGATCACACTGACAGAACCACAGGCACATAGACACAGGCAACAGAGCATGCACAATGTCGGGACTAGTACAGTGTATATCCACCTTTCGCAGCAATGCAGGCTGCTATTCTCCCATGGAGACGATCGTAGAGATGCTGGATGTAGTCCTGTGGAACGGCTTGCCATGCCATTTCCACCTGCCGCCTCAGTTGGACCAGCGTTCGTGCTGGACGTGCAGACCGCGTGAGACGACGCTTCATCCAGTCCCAAACATGCTCAATGGGGGACAGATCCGGAGATCTTGCTGGCCAGGGTAGTTGACTTACACCTTCTAGAGCACGTTGGGTGGCACGGGATACATGCGGACGTTCATTGTCCTGTTGGAACAGCAAGTTCCCTTGCCGGTCTAGGAATGGTAGAACGATGGGTTCGATGAGGGTTTGGATGTACCGTGCACTATTCAGTGTCCCCTCGACGATCACCAGTGGTGTACGGCCAGTGTAGGAGATCGCTCCCCACACCATGATGCCGGGTGTTGGCCCTGTGTGCCTCGGTCGTATGCAGTCCTGATTGTGGCGCTCACCTGCACGGCGCCAAACACGCATACGACCATCATTGGCACCAAGGCAGAAACGACTCTCATCGCTGAAGACGACAATTCTCCATTCGTCCCTCCATTCACGCCTGTCGCGACACCACTGGAGGCGGGCTGCACGATGTTGGGGCGTGAGCGGAAGACGGCCTAACGGTGTGCGGGACCGTAGCCCAGCTTCATGGAGACGGTTGCGAATGGTCCTCGCCGATACCCCAGGAGCAACAGTGTCCCTAATTTGCTGGGAAGTGGCGGTGCGGTCCCCTACGGCACTGCGTAGGATCCTACGGTCTTGGCGTGCATCCGTGCGTCGCTGCGGTCCGGTCCCAGGTCGACGGGCACGTGCACCTTCCGCCGACCACTGGCGACAACATCGATGTACTGTGGAGACCTCACGCCCCACGTGTTGAGCAATTCGGCGGTACGTCCACCCGGCCTCCCGCATGCCCACTATACGCCCTCGCTCAAAGTCCGTCAACTGCACATACGGTTCACGTCCACGCTGTCGCGGCATGCTACCAGTGTTAAAGATTGCGATGGAGCTCCGTATGCCACGGCAAACTGGCTGACACTGACGGCGGCGGTGCACAAATGCTGCGCAGCTAGCGCCATTCGACGGCCAACACCGCGGTTCCTAGTGTGTCCGCTGTGCCGTGCGTGTGATCATTGCTTGTACAGCCCTCTCGCAGTGTCCGGAGCAAGTATGGTGGGTCTGACACACCGGTGTCAATGTGTTCTTTTTTCCATTTCCAGGAGTGTAGTAACTTTACACGCTTATCCAAGCGTACTCATCAAATGCTATCACCGACCCCAAGTAATTGAAAAAAGGGTTATTCATCGCCCATATTTTTAGCTTGTTTTCTAGCTGCTGGTATTTCGTCTGTCCTACTTGCATGCGTTCTGACCATCCGTGGAATTTACTATCCCACATACCTAGTTTCAGTCTATCCACGTTCTATAGTTCTATAAAATCGTCTTCGAGCTAGGACATTATACATACACACGCATTAACTTCCTGCGCCTTTGACGCGGTCATCGGATCACATTCGTAACACATTTTATGCCCATCACATGGAAGAAGACGATTTCTCATTTTGCGCATGCGCGTTCCTTTCCGACATTCTCACAACCTAGCTGCCGGCGATACCACAGTTTACCTGATAGGCCGCGGCCCACCGAACGTTGGCTGGGGTGAGGAAGCACGCTTCTGACGTCTGAACTAAGTACAGCTATTGACATGGTACACACGTACCGTTTATTTTACATTTTATGCGAGTCTTTTGCCCTTTTGGGCGTTCTGTAATAATGTTGGACCATGCCTCTTTAGGCAGTTTGTAGTTTTACTGTGTTCCGAAGAAGGCGTGGTTATCCGCGCCGAAACCTAGGTCAACATCCGGTTTCCATTTGCAATCGAGGCGGATTCTCTATAATCATTACGATATCTGTTGGCGGACGACCTTGACACCATTATCTGTACCTCTACTAGCTCCCAGGTGGCATATGATCTCAATGGATCAATATCAACGTCGTCTCTCCAGGTGCTCTAGTTTTTTCCTGCAGTGGGTTCAAATGTGTTCATATGTGTGTGAAATCTTATGGGACTTAACTGCTAAGGTCATCAGTCCCTAAGCTTACACATTACTTAACATAAATTATCCTAAGGACGAACACACACACCCATGCCCGAGGGAGGACTCGAACCTCCGCCGAGACCAGCCGCACAGTCCAGGAGTGCAGCGCCTCAGACCGCTCGGCTAATCCCGCGCGGCTCCTGCAGAGTCTATGTGGAGGTTATCTCACAAGGGAACCTCCCCATCGCACCCCTAGTTAAAAGTTGACACAGTGGATAGGCCTTGAAAAACTGAACACAGATCAATCGAGAAAACAGGAAGAAGTTGTGTGGAACTATGAAAAAAATAAGCAAAATATACAAACTGAGTAGTCCATGTGTAAGACAGGCAACATCAAAGATAATGTGAGGTCAGGAGCGCCGTGGTCCCGTGGTTAGCGTGAGCAGCTGCCGAATGAGAAGTCCTTGGTTCAAGTCTTCCCTCAAGTTAAAAGTTTACGTTCTTTATTTTTGCAAAGTTATGATCTGTCCGTTCGTTCATTGACGTATCTGTTCACTGTAATAAGTGTAGTGACTGTGTTTTGCGACCGCACCGCAAAACCGTGCGATTAGTAGACGAAAGGAAGTGCCTGTCCAATGGGAACCGAAAACATTTGATGGCAAGGTCATAGGTCAACCGATTTCTCCACAGGAAAACATGTCTGATATATTCTATACGGGATAGGTGACGGCATGTGCGTCACATCATAGGAATATATTGTCGACCCATCTAACTTGCCCACTTGGCGAATGGGTAAAAAGATTCTTCTACCTTGCCCGATTTAGGTTTTCTTGTGGATGTGATAATCACTCCCAAAAAATGATGAAAACATAAGAGTTTGTCACATAAACTGCAACAAATGAATGCAACAGTTTCACAGCCGCACAGTTTTCCCTGTGCTCTATCAAAACATATGTTTTTAACGTTTTCAAATTTTTCCGCGTGTAGACCGTCAAATCCTGCATATGTCCAAGCAAATCTGAACATGTCCTGGAATTTTGGAGAGCGAAGTTGATTATGCGTGAATGCCTGAACTTTGATAACTGTCTGAAAATGAAAAATTAAACTTTTCACTCGAGGGAAGACATGAACCAAGGACCTCTCATTCCACAGCTGCTCACGCTAAACACGGGACCACGGCGCTCCTGATCTCACATTCTCCTTGTTGTTGCCTATGTTGCGCATGGACTACTCAGTTTGTATATTTTCCTTATTTTTTTCGTAGTTCCACATAACTTCTTCCTGTTTTCTCGGTTGATCTGTGTTCAGTTTTTCAAGGCCTATCCACTGTGCCAACTTATAACTAAATCTGAGGGGGGTGCGATGGGGAGGTTCCCTTGTCAGTTATGGAAAACTGCATGAGTTTGTTCGCTGCTATTTCATCGGAAGACAAGAAGAGCTAAGAATAAGTTCAAACGTCGCGGAATTATCCGTCGGAGAAGCGCAGATAACTCATAACGCTGTGATGGACAGAGCAGAAGACTGGCTGCCTGCCCACAGTAATGAACTGCTGCCGCCTGGCGGCCTGGAAAGCCGGCGGCGTCCGCCGCCGGTTTTAATTTCGCGGAGCCGGCTGACTCGGTTGCAGTCGCAGGGACTGCGGCAGTGGCCGGAGAAGGGAGCAGAGGAAGGCAAATAGTCGCAACTTACTCGCGCAAAGTGCCGCGCGCTCTCGCCGGCCGCGACCGATGCGCACGCGGACGTGCTCCAGCTGCGGATGAGTCGGTCGCTCCGCACAACACCCGCTCGAGAGCTCTCCGCGCGCAAAATATCACGCGCGCTTCCTCTCTATGCAGTCGTTCGTAGTCTGCCCGACACACCGTGAGCTGTTTATTAAAAAACTTCATTCGGACAGAGCTTTCCTGCTTCAGCCGTGGGAGGGAACGTACTACGAGGGATGATGGGTTTTACTTTATTACACTGCTGGTCACTAAAATTTCAACAACAGGATAAAAAGCACATAATGCAATTTTTAATTTTGTGCGTGTATCGTAGGAGGAACATGTGATTAAAATTCTACATACCTTAGCTCCCTAAAGGATGGGGAATTTAGAACAGAGAGATGCCACCTTTGGCAGCAACACTGGCTCTAGACAAATGGTTCAGAACCTTTCTCAGACCATTATTCTTGAGTGCTGTTAGATATTACATAGTACCCCTCCATCCCCTTCCCCATCATTAACGTTAGCGTCTACCTTGATTTAGAATGAAATATAATTTTTTTGAAGACTCATTTTTAAAAGAACGAAACGTAAGTGATATTAGTTTCTGTAGGTGTTTTATTGAGCCACAAACGAACGAGTAAATGAGACAATGATATTAATTATTTCTAACTAATTTTCGTATGGAATGATTAGCGAGTGTCAGTGCATCGTGACTGCTACCTACAACATCTTCTCAGAAAAGTAAGCTAATTATCCACATAGACAATTTCTACAAAATATGCTTCCCCCCCAGAACCTGCTTTACATACATACACACGCACACACACCCACACGCACACCCTGCAAACCCGTACCCCCGCCCCATTTAAAATCAACTAAGTTCAAATGTGTGTACTATATATACTGTTTGTAAATCACTTGATTGCTGGTCTCCTTCTATTGTTATTGTTGTGGTCTTCAGTCCTGAGACTGGTTTGATGCAGCTCTCCATGCTATTCTATCCTGTGCAAGCTTCCCAGTACCTACAGCAACCTACATCCTTCTGAATCTGTTTAGTGTATTGATCTCTTGGTCTCCCTCTACGATTTTTACCCTCCATTCTGTCCTCCAATATTAAATTGGCGATCCCTTGATGCTTCAAAACATGTCCTACCAACCGATCCCTTCTTCTAGTCAAGTTGTGCCACAAACTTCTCTTCTCCCCAATCCTATTCAATACCTCCTCATTAGTTATATGATTTACCTATCCAATCTTCAGCAATCTTCTGTAGCACCACATTTCGAAAGCTTCTATTCTCTTTTTGTCCAGACTTGTTACCGTCCATGTTTCACTTCCATACATGGCTACGCTCCATACAAATACTTTCAGAAACGACTTCCTGACACTTGAATCTATACTCGATGTTAACAAATTTCTCTTCTTCAGAAACGCTTTCCTTGCAATTGCCAGTCTACATTTTATATCCTCTCTACTTCGACCATCATCAGTTATTTTGCTCCCCAATAGCAAAACTCCTTTACTACTTTAAGTGTCTCATTTCCTAACCTAATTCCCTCAGCATCACCCGACTTAATTCGACTACTTTCCATTATCCCTGTTTTGCTTTTGTTGATGTTCATATTATATCCTCCTTCAAAACAGGTAATAATTAGAAGACTTCAAGCTGCCAATGCTTTTTCTCTGACCATTAACACTAACAATAATAATGATGGTACTGTGTAGCCCCTACAGGATTTGTTACACCACTACTCAGACCCTACCTTACTGTTTACTAATTCATTTTTGCTTTCTGTTTATTCAAGATTATATCGTTGAGCTTCTGTAATTATTATTAATTCAATACTGTATAAAACAAGTATAATCTTTTCTGAGTTGAAAACTTTGATATCATTTAGATTGTAGGAAGCGTAATCTCTGTAATATGTACTATATGAGCAAATGATATGTTTCGTCTTTCTCATATAATATCTTTTGTTATCTTTATAGTTGAATAATTTTATTTAAATAATTTTGTGTAGAACTATCAATATGTGCGAACGATATGTTTTGTTTAAAATGATTGTTTGCTGTTATGTAAACTGCTGACCTTCATTTAGGGCTTTTAGTTAATTTGTATGTAAAAGTTGGTGTGGTTGCCCTCGGGAACGGAACCGTGTAGAGCGCGCAAAATGTGGTTGGCACGGATAGAAGAGTGAAAAAAAGAGTCGGTCGAGACGAGCTACTGAACCGCTAACAGCTCATGCAAATGTCGTGATTTGTGCTGGTGCCGAGAGGGGCTTTTATTACCGTTTTAATACGCGTCAAAGCCTCGTATGAGTGGAGTAATATGCTGGCAATACTCTGAAGTTAATATCTATCTTCGCCACCAAGAAATGACAAAGTCCAGTTTGTCTATCTGCATGTCCATCCGACAACATGCACTCGCCACCACATTGCGCAATCACTGAAAAGGGACCAGGAAATAGTGGAATTGCACGATGAAGGATCAGCTCATCGGATTTTTCAGTGTGCTCAAATATAAGGTAAATTATACCTGAACTCTTGTCTCTATCCTGATTTTTTTTATCCTCAGTCAAATATCCAGTCAGGATCCTTCCCATGTTAAAGTGATTACCGAGTATCCCAATTGAAAGAATATCAAAGCCCAGTGTGTTATATTGAAATACCTCTTTAAAACATTAAAACATTAATTAAAATTAATGTGGATAAAAAATGTGCAACGTTAACTGTTTGTTGAAGTAAATTTTGCAATCAAAGTTGATGCTTACAAATCTATGGGTTTCCAAAGAATTATCGAAAATATAGAAGCAGATAAATTCAGTTAGGTCTTAAAACAATTTGATGTTATTTCAAAGCTAATAGAATAAAATGGCTCTGAGCACTATGGGACTTAACATCTATGGTCATCAGTCCCCTAGAACTTAGAACTACCTAAACCTAACTAACCTAAGGACAGCACACAACACCCAGCCATCACGAGGCAGAGAAAATCCCTGACCCCGCCGGGAATCGAACCCGGGAACCCGGGCGTGGGAAGCGAGAACGCTACCGCACGACCACGAGATGCGGGCACTAATAGAATACTTACTCACTCTGGGGCTACAAAATTTTTCAGTAAATGAATAATACAGCTTGTTGTCCACTGCACCAGGTGAGTCAATGTCTGATGCTTTATGTTAACTTGTGTCTTATTGCAGTAACAGGTCAAATTACAGATGAAAGTTTCATGGTTATGTTTGCTAAAATAAGGATCCCATGTGTATAGGAAAGCGCATATCATTAGTGTAATAGGACCTACAGTTTATTTATTGTGCTCACTAGTAGGTTCAAAAATGGTTCAAATGGGTCTGAGCACTATGGGACTTAACATCTCTGGTCATCAGTCCCCTAGAACTTAGAACTACTTAAACCTAACTAACCTAAGGACATCACACACATCCATGCCCGAGGCAGGATTCGAACCTGCGACCGTAGCGGTCGCGCGGTTCCAGACTCACTAGTAGGAAATATTTGATAGATAGACCATTTGTTATGATTACAGTAACTGCTTTCAGTCATAGATCAGTGAGAAAGTGTTTGTCAGTGCATTTTATTTAAATTTTATTCTAAGGAGGAAGGTATTTATTGAGAGAGACTTAACCTATGTCAAATTCATAATTTTGTAGTGAACTATGTTTACATTTTTTTGTTAGATAGGAAAATGCTTGAAATGTAAGACAGAACCAATGTCCAATTAATGATTCTTTGGTGAATATTAATAGTAATACTGTTGAGACCATCCTGTTTGACTAAGCACTGAAGACAATAGTGTGTGGAAGTATCTGTTGTACTTACGCAAATAGTTTGTTCTGCTCTGACTATCAGCTCCAACCTTAACGTTAACATATGCTTGTGCTATTAGTTCATTGCACTCTCTTGTGGCAAAGTATAGGTTGTGTTTGTCCATTAAAGTTACTCATATCCATTTTCTTGAATAGGAATGTTACTCATTCTCATGCCTAATTAGGCTGGCGACCGTTTTCTTTATCATTTGTACAGTGTGGATAGGTAAATTTTATTTGTTACCGTTTAAACATTTACGTAATTCTGACTTTCCCTTCCGATAAGCCACTTACGTTAGGTACATCACGGTCAACATAACAAAATTCCTTCCAGAGGGTAACACTGCATTGCTTCAATAAACCATAATTGGTGAACAAAATAGTTTCAGAACATAAACGAGAGGCAGTGATAATGGTATACAGTGCATCAGCTGCTACACAGTTATTGTAAGGAAAATCTAAAAAGGAAAGTTTAGGTTGGAATTTCAGCAATTGATGCTTGCATTGAATGATTGCTTCACAATCCAGGCCATCTGGATCCTGCCCTCCAACACCAGCTTTCCTGAATTGCGCAGATGGGCGTTATACTTAGAACACATTCTCTCCTCCCAAAACCATCCTATCCGCAACCAACAATAGCCTACCGTCCCCACACTCTCATCCAAGTTTTATGGTATTTTCATTCTGCAGCGGAGTGTGCGCTGATATGTAACTTCCTGGCAGATTAAAACTGTGTGCCCGACCGAGACTCGAACTCGGGACCATTTCCTATCGCGGGCAAGTGCTCTAACATCTGAGCTACCGAAGCACGACTCACGTCCGGTACTCACAGCTTTACTTCTGCCAGTATCTCGTCTCCTACCTTCAAAACTTTACAGAAGCTCTCCTGCGAACCTTGCAGAAGTAGCACTCCTGAAAGAAAGGATATTGCGGAGACATGGCTTAGCCACAGCCTGGGGGAGGTTTCCCGAATGAGATTTTCACTCTGCAGCGTAGTGTGCGCTGATATAAAACCTCCCCCAGGCTGTGGCTAAGGCATGTCTCCGCAATATCCTTTCTTTCAGGAATGCTAGTTCTGCAAGGTTCGCAGGAGAGCTTCCGTAAAGTTTTGAAGGTAGGAGACGAGATACTGGCAGAAGTAAAGCTGTGAGTACCGGACGTGAGTCGTGCTTCGGTAGCTCAGATGGTAGAGCACTTGCCCGTGAAAGGCAATGGTCCCGAGTCTGAGTCTCGGTCGGGCACACAGTTGTAATCTGCCAGGAAGTTTCAAGATTTATGGTATTCGATAGAGAATTATGTTCACTACAAACATTTTATTTTTTATTCTTATATACTTTCTGTTATTATTTTCAGGTCATTAAAATAGAGCGTCACGTTGTCACAAAAGAACATTTTGGACATTCTGCTTTTCACACTTAATCGAGGGACCAAGCCCATGGAAGATACTTGGGAGACTTGTGAAGTGCATGCCGAAAAAGCGACTCCTCTTAGAACCGCTGAAAAGTGGTTTATGGATTGAATGACGGCAATTTCGACTACAAAAGACATCCGTAATCCACATCGAATTGCTTGATCGAAATCTTAAAGTGAACGTGGGACTTTCCATGCAACAAATACAATTACTCTACAACGCGCTCCAGCAAAAATGACCTGATCAGCTAGACGGCGCTTTCCTGCAACACGACAACGCCCTCACATCGCCATTCAAATGGTTGCTGTGATGTGCTGCTTCATCCTCCGTCTTCTCCCGACTCACTGCCTTCGGATTTCCATCTGTTCCGATCTGTCTCGAATGCACTGCGTAGCGTTTCGCTCTATAACACGAGGAGATGAAGGCTTGGCTGGTTAATTTGTTCAAGTTGAAATAAGGTGGTTTCTACGGTCGAGCCACTGCGCCATTAGTGATTGAATTGCTGTTCATTTCTAGTTTATTTTTGTGGAAACCTAAACATTAAAAAAGAAGCCAGAACTTGTGGGACAACCAAGTAGTTTCAATATTATGGACGCAGAGGAAATATTGGCCAAGTCAAAACTGACTGTAAATCGCGCTTTTGGGAAGTATGTACCGAGTGAGTAGATTACGGACGGATAAGACCCACCGTGGTTTGAAAAAATGAGGAAAATGCAGATACACTTTCGGTAATTTATATCGACAGGCAGAAATCGATGATACTTTAGTGAATGAGCTCGTCAAGAATCCTAGAAAATTCTACTCCCTTATGAAATCGCTCAGTGAATCATAGGGGTCTATTGTCACTAGTCGACCATTCTGGTATGGGAATGGAACACAATAAAAGGAGTGATTTAATTTCACGTTCTGCGTTTAAAAGATCATTCGTGCAAGAGGATCGTACAGAGACACCATTGGTTGACCATCGCACAAACTCCCCTTTGGAAAATATAGAAATGGGCAACTACCGTAGCCGAATGGTTGATGTCGCTGTCATCGGTGCGATAGGTCCTGGCGTCGATTCCCGGTACCTACTCCGACTTTCCTGAGGTAGGTCTGTAACATGGTCCAAATGAGGAGTTGCTTGAGTAAATAAGCAGCGGCATCATCAGGATTCATCAACTAGCAGTAATAGGTGGAGGGATTAAGTAACATGATGACGGCAGGTCCCACGATCACTGCTCACACTGCCAACACTCGACCATTCGGGACTGGCCTAGGAGTAACACGTGAGAAATGTTTACCTTACACATACGTCAGAAATAGAGAACCTATGCGTTGAAATGCCCCTGAAAACGTTGAAAACAAATACGTGTGGAGGTCTGGATGGAAACTGGGTTCTCCTCCACTCTAGAACACTGGCCCCTTCTTAGCTTGCAATATTGCGAATTTCTCGCACAGCCCAAAATCCCATGCGCATGGACAAAAGCACAGGTGACTTATAGCTACAAGAAGAGTGAAAGAACGAACACGCAAAATTATGGACCCATATCCTTTACAATGATTCTTAGCAGAATTCTTGAACAACTCGAATGTAGCACATTTCATTTAGAGCGTAAAACTGCTTAGAGCGAATTTAGAAAGGATCGCCCGTGTAAAACTGAGCTTGCTCTTTTCTGGCACGATATATGCAACGAACCGTGGATGAATGTCAAGAGGAAGATTCCATATTCTTAGACTTCCCAGTGCCACACTGCAAACCGATTCGAAGGTATTGCTACTGCCCGTTGTCGCATACAGTGAGCCCTTTCTTGGGCACTGACCACCGCAAGTCAACGACCTACAACATGCTGAAAGAACCACACTTCGCCTATCAGTCGCTTCCATGTCGATCTGCTATCGCAAGCTGCCACTAAGCGGGACTGAGAACGACATTATTTCATCTGCATCATTTCTTTCCAATATCTGTAATCCCTAAGTATCAAGTTGAATTCGCAGCCTTTAGGTTTGTGTGATTTAACGTGTAACCGAAATTTTACGGATTCCTTTTAGCATCCATGTGGACGACTTCACACTTTTCGTCATTTAGAGGCAATTGGCAGTTTTCGCACCATGTAAATATCATCCCTAAGTCATATGTAACGTGGCTATAATTTCGCACCTTACAAGCACTCATCCACATACTTTGCCATGAACTACAACCACAATTACATATCATTTGATAGGTTGTACATCGTATATATGAATATTTAAAGGAGACTGACATTGTCATGTACGCCTTGTAAATAATTGTTAACGCTTATTACATGAAAGGTGACGGCGTGTCTTTATTATAAAGACGGCGTAATGAATCATTGCCTATACTAGTAGAGGTTGGAACGCCAGTGGAGATGAAACGGCAGGCAGAACTCAGGCTCTCGGTGGAAGGGCCGCACAGGTGTTGGTCCTGCTTAAACACAGGAAGTAGCCAGACGGACGTCGCGGCAGCTGAGCTCTGGCGCACGTTAGGGTGACGGCCGGCCGCTATTGTAGTAGGGGCCGGAAGGATAACCGGATAATACTTCAGAACTCTGCAAATCTTGGACGCAGGTGAGAGTAACGAAGAAGCGGCATATCGGAAACCACGTATGGTGGATTAGATCCATGGTTTTTTACCCAGAAGCGTACCATTGTACGAGTATAGGTTTTTGCTCGCAAAACTTTCCGCGCTGGACGACAAAAGCCCAAAATATGGTTGGTCAGCGTTTGGAAGAATCTGTAGAGAGGGAGAATATTCCGTAGTTTGGAGAATATGATTCGTTTTCGGAATTACGATGGTGGGGAGCTGAGCCTTGCTGGGAAGCCAATGGTAGGAGACGAGGTCTTCCGTTGGGAGAACCCGTGTGTGGCGGTCGCTCGATATCAGCGTTGTTGGTAGAGACGAACTTGCTGTCTTTGCTCTCAGGAGACTTTATCGTTGGAACAGTTAGGCACTGTACTGTTGCGAACCTATACGATTCTGGACTTCATCTCCGGGTTTGAAGTCGTCATTGAGTATGCAGCGTTCAGTAATTGAGAGCACTCCCTCTGCCTATACTTATGTTGGGACGTTATCTGAACTCCGTCCTTGTGGCTGGGATTTCGCGTTTCTCGTCTGTAGAACAAAGAGAGGAGAAGGCAGTATTAGAGTATATTAGTCAGAGGACCGCCTGATGAAGTCCTAGTGTTTGAAAGAGTTTTATTTTGTGGCTGGAGTGCTTCCATCGACGCAGACGTGTGAGAGAATCACCACGCCGACGCACCAGACGCAGTACATACGGTGATACCGCAAACTGCTCCGGCTTATTAGGGATTTAAAAGCTAAACAGCTGTGATCACGTTAGTTTATTTCCACTGAGGTTCCACACCACCGTAGATCATGTTTGAAAGTAATGTCCTCTAGTGTTTGGTACTGGATGATGTCAGTCATTTCGTGTTAATTGATATTAGATCGTGTAGTCATAATAAGGGGCAGAGTTAGGCAATTGGTTAGTAATTTTACTTAGGAAATGTAAACTTTGTAATATAAAGGATTTTTTTAATCTACAATAAATATATAAGCAGGAACAACGTTTATCATTTAGTAGGCTTACTTGCCTTCATCGTTCATTTATGTTTAGATTGTAATTTATAGAACTAAGAGATTCTAAGATCTGGTTCAGGGGGTAGTCAGACAGGGCCAAATCTTCATTTTAGCGTTTATTATTTTCCGTTGCGCACATTCATTTTACACCCGCGTGGAGTAGCATCTTGGATATATTGTAATTGGTTTTAATCACCTGACGGTAAATGATAGAATCATCTGCAAACAATCTAAGAGGGCTGCTCTGAGCCGGCTGGTGTGGCCGAGCGGTTCTAGGCGCTTTAGTCTGGAACTGCGAGATCGCTACGGTCGCAGGTTCGAATCCTGCCTCGGGCATGGATGTGTGTGATGTCCTTAGGTTAGTTAGGTTTAAGTAGTTCTAAGTTCTAGGGGACTGATGACCTCAGATGTTAAGTCCCATAGTGCTCAGAGCCATTTGAATCATTTTTGGCTGCTCTGATTGTCTTCTAAATAGTTTATCTAGATCAGGAAGAACACTTCCTTGGGGATCGCTGTAGTATCCCATGGTCGGCAGGAAAGAATTAACAATCAATTTGAACACACTTTATTATAACGAAAGAAAAACGCCTTGTAGGGAAGCAGCTTACTCACGCCGCATAAAATTCACATCAGTCTTTCCATTGTGTGCCAGCCTAGTCCGCTGTAACTAGCTCTGACGTCATAAATGTTGCGCAATACTTTAAATATCAAGTAAATAACCTGAAACGTTTCTAGCATGTCAGGAGTAATACTAAATCAATATGTGTTGAATATCAATTCAATAACTTTAACCATTTTTGAAATTTGGACGTTTTTCTGTAAAAATCATTGGCGCAACAGAAAAGAGCTAGAAACTTAAAAATTTATATTTAGATTCCTTTTGCATAATAATTTAGTAGAAACAGTCTTCTGGATCTCATAAATTAAACTTTTAGTTGAAATTCATGATTTTCTGGTTTTTGTCTTTGTAATTAAGGAAGCAAGATAGATTAAGTAGGCGAATAAATAAGGCTAGGATGTTTAAATTTAAGTAGAAAGGAGATCCGCTATAATCATAAAGATGTGAGAAGTTTCAACTGAATAACTATAAAACTATAGCGATAGCTATCTCCAAAGGGCAAGTTCAGAGCTCGTCTACTGCGTGTAGTGTAATTAAATTAATTCTCTCGCCCAAAATATTTGACTTAGCCACGTCAGCCTTTTATTATGATTACTAACTTGTGTGCTGATTGCCCATTTAAATTGAGAGCTTCATCGGCCATCAGCAAAGGAAGCAATGATTTATTATATAACTTAAAGTGGTGCATTACTAGCCCAGCGGCTAGTCTGGAGAGCGGATTTAATCAGGCGTTCCCTTAGCCGTCCGCACCGCGGCTTTATATATAAGAACGCTGCGCGAGAAAAAAAAAAGGCCCCAGTTCTCTCCAGACGCTTATTAGCGCACCATCCGTGCCGGGAGTCGCGTCGCGTCGGTATCATTGCTATAAACAGCCTCGGATGCCGTAATAAGTTACTCGGGATACGCGTAACCATGAAATCCTTTTCGAGTGAAGTATTAATTCTGGGATGACTTTAATGATCTATCTTCAGTTTGCGTATGTCGTATTTTCACGTGCCGCCGTGGGACAGACATTCTACCATTAGTTAGCGTGGCGTTTGATGAACATTATCATCAAATTATAACGAGCATTCACTTAAACCTTTAATTTGAACAGTTATAGTTGCATCAGCGCATTAGACTCTGAACTGCTCTGGTAGTTGGATTGTGTGGATGCGTTTTTGGTCTGTGACTTTCTGAATATAGTGAACATTTTAGAGAGAATCGTTTTTGATTATGAATCCCAGACAATCACCTAATTCCTCAGAGCTATAAGCTGTAGCTATAAATGTATTTCTCAGATGAAGTGGGCGCTAGGAATTCTAATTACAGGCTTCACGTTTTGCTAATCACTTTCTGGTTGCCAATATTGTAGTTAGAGTGCCAGTGTTGAGAACGGTAATCAACAGCATTAAATAAATAATAGGAACATTTTATATAACAATAATTCCACCCGCCGCCCCACATATGTTGCTAATCGGCCGGGAAATGCATCTTTTCTACATTACATTCCACATTTTATAGAAACAATTAATTTCCACCCGCCGCCCCACAGCCTTCTTGGCATTCACTAAGTTTAAAACGCAAGAACGATAAGAAAACCTTACAAATCTTGTGGTGGCGAACTAGATAAGGAAACAAGACAATGGAAGAAAATATTGACCAAAATGTACTCTAGACAATACAAAATAGAACGTGTTACTAAAATGCTACTGGAGTGTGTACAATGCTAGGGCCGGCGTAAGTACTGGCTGGTGCTGCTCGTAGCGGTTGATAAACACTGCTGTTTCCGACTGTCCGGGCGTGCTTATAGAGCTGGGTCGGCGGAGTCATATGAATTCCAACTGGCGAAACACTGCCACATGTCTGGCTAAGTAGTTCCGTGTTTATTTGGAAATCCTGTCACTGTTTATATCTGCTGGCGATGTTCCTCTCCACACTCCTGCAAGGAGTGTCGGTTGTGCAGGCCCTGTAAATAAGGGGCCGCTACGACAAACGCCACATATTACTTCTGTTTTACGCGACGATTTTTCCTCAGTTATTACGAATTGTAACCTTACTGTCAGGAATTCTCGAATCAAGTCACGCAACTGAGACGATTCTACGTAGACAGGCAATTTGGTTAGAAATCGCTTGTAACCAACGGTGTCAAAAGCCTTCTGCAAGTCTAAAAATATACAATAAGTTTGAAATACCCCGTCGACAGCATTCGTCACTTCCTGAGAATAAGGAGCTAGTTGTGTTTATACAAGATCGATGTTTTCTGAATCCATACTGTTTGTCAATACCTCGTTTTCTTAGAGGTGATTCACAACGTCTGAACTCAGGATATGTTGTGAAATCCCACTTCAAAACGACGTTAGTGATAGGGATGTGTATTTATCGCATTACTCCTGTTCCCTTTTTTGAGTATCAATGTGACGTAGGCAACTTTACAGTCCTTACGTTCTGTCGAGGAGCGAGCGGTTTTATATGACTGCTAAGTGTGGAACTATAGTATCAGCATCCTCTTGTATACAACATGTACCGCAGATCTTGCCCTTATTAAGTGACTGAAGCTGCTTCGCAACGCTGAGGACGTCAACTTCCAAGTATTAATGTTGGCGGTTGTTTTTGATTCGAATTCTGGAATATTTACTTCGTTTTCAGAATCTTTCCGTGCCAGCAAAAGGGCCTGACTGCATGGAGAAATGCGGCAGTGATTTTCCATTCACATGGTCAGTTTCGTTTACACTTTAATTTCCGGTAGGGAATCATTGCCACCATCCCAGGCAACCCGTTACGATTTGGAATAGGAATAACATCCTTCTGCACATCCATTTTTGGTAGAGGATCACCACACACACAGGCCATTTCAGACAACTCATTTCACTATGGAATATGAATAATTTTTTTCCACACGTCCATTTGCGACAGAAAATCAGTGCTCAGACCAAGCCATCCCAGCTAACCCATTGCAATAGAATAATTTTCTTCCATGCATCTATTTCGAGAGAAAATCACTGACAGCACAAAACTACCCCGGACACAGTAAAATAACGGATAGGAATTATTTTCTTCCAGACATCCTTTTTGAGTAGAGAATCATTGATCACACCAAGCCATCCCAGAGAGCCCATTATAATATGTCTTAGGAATAATTTTCTTTCACACATCCATTTTCGGTAGTGAATCACTGGCTATAACAAGCCATCCGAGTAAACCCATTACAGTATAGAAGAGGAATAATTTTCTACCACACATCTATTTTCTGTAAAGATTCTCACCCACCAAACCATCACAGACAATCCAATACAATACTGGGATATAATAAGCTTTCTTTCACAAATCCATTTCCGGAAGGGAATCATTGCTGCCACCAAGCAATTCCAAACAATCCAATACGATATGGAATACCGATAATTTTTCTCTACTCATTCATTTTCAGTAGAGATTCACCACACCAAGCCATCCCAAACAACAGATTACAATGTGATTTAAGAATATATTTCTTCCACACATCCATTTTTGGTATCTAATCACTTCCCAAACCAAACCATCAAAGACAACACATTACAATATGACTTATGAGTAATTTTCTTCTACAGAGCCATTTCCAGTAGAGATCACCACCCACACCAAGCCATCCCAGACAATGCTTTCCAATATTTAAAATGACTAATTTTCTCCCACATATCCATTTTCAGTAGAGAATCACTGCCAAAGCCCAACCCAATACTGTATGGAATAGGAGTAATTTTCTTTTACACATCCATTTTCAGTAGAGTGTCACTATCCACACCAAGCCATCATACAAAAGCTATTACAACACGAAATGGAATAATTTTCCTCCCTAAATCCATTTCATTAGAAAATTCTTGCCCGCAGCAAGCTATTCATGAGAACTCAATTCAGTGTTGTTGTTGTTGTGGTCTTCAGTCCTGAGACTGGTTTGATGCAGCTCTCCATGCTACTCTATCCTGTGCAAGCTTCTTCATCTCCCAGTATCTACTGCAACCTACATCCTTCTGAATCTGCTTAGTGTATTCATCTCTTGGTCTCCCTGAACGATTTTTACCCTCCACGCTGCCCTCCAATGCTAAATTTGTGATCCCTTGATGCCTCAAAACATGTCCTACCAACCGATCCCTTCTTCTAGTCAAGTTGTGCCACAAACTTCTCTTCTCCCCAATCCTATTCAATACCTCCTCATTAGTTACGTGATCTACCCACCTTATCTTCAGCATTCTTCTGTAGCACCACATTTCGAAAGCTTCTATTCTCTTCTTGTCCAAACTAGTTATCGTCCATGTTTCACTTCCATACATGGCTACACTCCATACAAATACTTTCAGAAACGACTTCCTGACACTTAAATCTATACTCGATGTTAACAAATTTCTCTTCTTCAGAAACGATTTCCTTGCCATTGCCAGTCTACATTTTATATCCTCTCTACTTCGACCATCATCAGTTATTTTACTCCCAAAATTGAAAAACTCCTTTACTACTTTAAGTGTCTCATTTCCTAATCTAATCCCCTCAGCATCACCCGATTTAATTTGACTACATTCCATTATCCTCGTTTTGCTTTTGTTGATGTTCATCTTACATCCTCTATTCAGTATGTAATAGGAATAATTCTCCTCCACACATCTGTTTTTGGTAGAGAATCACGGTCCACACCAAGGCATCCAAGACAACCCAATACATTATGGAAATGAATTAATATTCTTCCACACATCTACTTAGGGTACAGAGTCATCACGGACATCATGCCATCCCAGACAACCATTTACAATAACGAATAGGAGTAATTTTGTTTCACAAGTCCATTTTCATTAGAGAATCACCACCCACATTATGCCGTCCCAGACAGCCTAGTCCATTATTGAATAAGAATATTCTTGGTTCCACACGTCCATTTTTGGTGAGAGTCACCATCCACACGAAGCCATCGCAGAGAAATCATAACAGTAAGAAACAGAAATAATTTTCGACCACTACGGTCGCAGGTTCGAATCCTGTCTCGGGCATGGATGTGTGTGATGTCCTTAAGGTAGTTAGGTTTAAGTAGTTCTAAGTTCTAGGGGACTGATGACCTCAGATGTTAAGTCCCGTAGTGCTCAGAGCCATTTGAACCATTTTTTTTAAAATAATTTTCTACCACACAGCTATTTTCAGTAGTTAATAAAAGCCCAAACCGAGCTATCCCAGAAAAGCCAACATAATCTGGACTAGGAATAACTTTCTGTCACACATCCGGTTTTGGTAGGGAATAATCAGCCCCATACCACCTGCTGTGGCCTTCTCCACCAGACATCACGGCGCCTAGAGTATCAGCAACCAATCTGACAGCCCGCAGCCGCGGGTTGCCTACCTTGTAGGCACACCGAAGCACTACACAACCGACAGGCAATATTGATGAACAACCACAACCACAACAAAAACACCACCGCAAAGACACCAGCGGCCACCAGGGGCCACTACCGGCCCACATAAACATAAAGGAGAGGTCGCTGCAGATCCCAGAACTATTTTCACACGTCAAATCACGTGATGGAAAGTAGTTCCGAGGTACTCATCCGCCGAAGCGCTATAAAGGCCGGCGCTCGGCCACACATCGGCAGTTCATCGACCGCCAGCATACTTGGATAGCTGCCGCCTCGGCAGCCCGGCTTGGATCTTCTCCTTGATCTCTGGATTAGGATTGGTATATCGGAGAAGTCTCTGACGGAGACTAGTAGGAAATTATTTGAGTTGTTTTCTATCTTATTCTTGTATGTAGTTGTGATTCGATGACGCATCACTGTTTTGTGTTGGTGTTATGCTTGGAGAATTTGTTTTGGTTAATTGAACAGTCCAATAAATTGTTTTCGGACTTTGATCGTTATTTTCTTCTGCTAATGCAGACATATCACCACCCATTCAAGATAACCTAATACAATATGGAACAGGAACTGTTTTCTCCCAAACATGCATTTTCAGTAGAAGATCTTCATCCAAAAATCCATTTTCAGAAGAGAATCACTGCCCGCCCCAAGTGACACCAGACAGTCCATTGGAATATGGATTACTAATAATTTTCTTCTGCACATCCATTTTCATTAGAGAAACACCACTTACACTAAGCTATACTATACGCATAACACATTACAATATGGTACAGCAGTAATTTTCTTCCTCACATCCATAGTAGAGAACCACCACCCACAGCAAGCCATCTCACACAACCCTTTTCAGTATGGACTACGAATAATTTTCTTCCACATGTCTCGTTTTGGTAGAGAATCACTGCCCACGCCAGGCTTCCCGGGCAAGCCAGTATAATATGGAACATGATAAATTTTCTTCAACATATCCATTTTCAGAATAGAATCACTGCCCATACCAAGCCATCCCCGACAATCCATTACAATATGGAACACTAGACATTTACTTTCAGCAGAGAATCACCACCCACTCCAAGCAGTCCAAGATAACCCAATATAATATAGTATACGAATAATTTTCTTCCACCCATCTATTTTCAGTAAAGAATCACCGCCCACACCAAGCCATCCCAGAATACCCAGTAGAAAATGAAATAGGAGTAATTTTCTTCTGTGTTTCGATTTTTGGTAGAGAAATGCCGGCCACATTGCGCCATCGCGGGCAACCCAATACAATATGGGTCAGGAATAATTTTCTTCCAGGCATCCATTTTCGGTAAAGAATCACCGCCTACACCAACCCATCCCAGACAACCAAATACATTACGGAATAGGGATAATTTCCTAGCAGAATTCCATTTTTAGCAGAAAATCAGAGCCCATACCAAACCATCCCAGAGAAGCTGTTTTAAAATGAAATAGGAATAATTTTATTCCAGACTTACTTTTTTGATGGAGAATCACCACACGCACCAAGTTGTCTCAGTCAATCCTTTCCAATATTGTACACGAATAATTTTCTTCTACACATACATTTGCGGTGGAGAATCACCGACCATACACTAGGCCTTCCCAGCAACCCGTTAAATTATGGAAGAGGAATAATTTTCTTCATATGGGTTGCCACATTCGTATATTTGTTGAAAGTCGCTGTAAAGTTTCAGCCTCAGCCTTTGCTCATACGTATTTACTGTATTTGAGTAGGGACATGTCCAATGTTAAGTAACCGGATATATTACAGCATGTCGACACTTGCAGCACCTGAGACTCGCCTGTAAGGCCGACACTGGCCGATTGTGCATAATAAAATAAAACAAGGGTAGAACTACAGTCCAGGTTGAACGTTTACAATAACTTTTTTTGTGTAATAGATTCTTAGATCTGTTTGCTGGAACGAAGATATTTTAAGCAATGAACCCAGTACGTTGTCCTGGAAGGCGAAAGTTCATCACAGACAAAGGTATCTCAGGAGTCCCTTAGGAAGTATGATCGTACTGCTGCTTTTCCCCACAGACAAAAACGATGTGATGGATATAACATTGAGAAATCTGTGCCGGCCGAAGTGGCCGTGCGGTTAAAGGCGCTGCAGTCTGGAACCGCAAGACCGCTACGGTCGCAGGTTAGAATCCTGCCTCGGGCATGGATGGGTGTGATGTCCTTAGGTTAGTTAGGTTTAACTAGTTCTAAGTTCTAGGGGACTAATGACCTCAGAAGTTGAGTCCCATAGTGCTCAGAGCCATTTGAACCATTTTTGAGAAATCTGTAACTATTTGCAGATGGATCTTCTATGTACGAAAAAGTGTCAGCGTTGAGTGGCTGTCTGAGGGTACACAATAATGTGGAAAGAATATGCTGTTGTTAGTGATGAATGGCACCATTCTCTAAATGAGAAAAAATGTAATGGAAATCATCTTCCGCACTTCAAGGCTTAGATAACATGCCTGTTTCGATTTCACATAAATAACGTCGTATCTTTATCGGCTGTCCTACAGAGTATATCCCTTTTTCCTGAGGACTTCTACTTATTCACAACGACTCGAATTCTGTCTTCAGCCATCCTCTTGAGGTGTTATCTCCTTTCTTCCCTTTGTCCTTCAATCTTCTCATTTAAATCAGAAGTTTCCATTTCTGAACGGATGTTATTTTTTATGTTGTCCCTTCTTGAGTAACCTCTGACAATCCTTAAAAATCTCATTTCTGTTATGTTGATCTTTTTCTCTTAATCCAGGATTCTCTCCCATAAAGTAACAAAGGCACCCCCCCCCCCCCCCCACACACACACACAGTTTTATAGAGCTTCAATTTTGTGGGTTCTCTACATTAACTTTTAACAGTTCCGCATATATCGTATCATTGCTAACAAGGCTACACAGCTCAAAAGTCTTCAAATTTGAGCTGTTGCTATGACAGCGTTTAGAAACGATTCTTGACCAGTAATCGGAAGCGTTTCTGTTACACCATACTGTGACCGGTAGAGGGCAGTTATGTCACCCTACTTGTATGGAGTAGGAAAGAGCTCACAACCGCAGAAGTGTAGCATTGATAGTTGAGCACTAGATGCCATGGTGAACGAATCGTTGTTAAGAATTGCAAAATCGTATTAGTTTGAGTTGTGTCGGTGTTTTGGACTACAATAAAATAAAAGTAGCCTGATATTCCTCGCTTTAGTTGACCAAGGTAAGCGTAATACCGGTGAATAATTTGGGATATGCCGGTTTTGACGAATCACTACAGTGAATTTCGAGTTACGTCGGTTTTAACGAATACATTGAAATGTCCCATTTCCATGCTTCGGCCGTACAAACCTCTGCCTTTCTACTGCAACACGATGTTGTTGATCGCTTGTGAACTGAATTATTTGGGATGGGGTATTGGTGATATTTTGAGCTCGGTCACTTTAGACGAATTATTTTCAAACGTTCTCAGTTGTGTCGGTTCTGAAGATGTAGTTTAGGACAGTCTTTGGTGTGTCACCTTTGAAGAACAAATTCACACATGTCCTTTTTCCCTTATTACTGCAGAATGATGACGTCATTCAGGCGTTCGTCTGACATACTGCATAATAATACATAGGATGAACAATCTGCTCGCCTAGAATGTCTTCAAGGCCACAAAGCCCACGAGACAAATCGTAGTGTCGTAGTGCTGGGGTGGAAAACGACGATCATAATAAAATAATGAGCACATCGGTCATAGAAATATGTCATCCATAATGACGTCTTATAATGAAATAGGAGAAATTGTTACTGCTAGTGGTCCTGAAGGTGATAGACGTGACATTTGTGCTGTTGCACGTAGGTTAGAAGGCCGTATTGAGGCGTAGCGCCACATAACGATCCTGCCTTGGAGGCGGTTAAGTGGGAGATGTGTCTCAGAGCTGGATAGTGACAGATGGTGACCCGAGACTGGATGCGCACGTAGTTTACGTATCAGCCGATAGAGGACAGTATTGGATAGGGGACTGATTTAGTTTCGATTGTGCCCAGTAGAGTGCACTAAAATAATAGAATGTTTTTCATAAACTGTTCTGGTATTTTCATAAAGTGTTATTATGTCTTTTTGTGTATGTAAAATGTTATAAATGTGTTTTAGCAGTATGAATGATGCGTGAGTGTGGTTTAAGGTTAATATGAAGATAATTGTTTAACGAGTTATGTAGTGGGATTTAGTGTGGGAACATTTCGAAGAAGTATGGACATGGACAAAGGGGATTTTTGTAGAATAGATCTGTGGTGTCACCGCCAGACACCACACTTGCTAGGTGGTAGCTTAAATCGGCCGCGGTCCATTAGTACATGTCGGACCCGCGTGTCGCCACTGTCAGTGATCGCAGACCGAGCGCCACCACACGGCAGGTCTCGAGAGGCGTACTAGCACTCGCCCCAGTTGTACGGACGACATTGCTAGCGACTACACTGACGAAGCCTTTCTCTCAATTGCCGAGAGACCGTTAGAATAGCCTTCAGCTAAGTCCATGGCTACGACCTAGCAAGGCGCCATTTGTACCATTGCATGTATCTCAAGATAGTCTCACTTGTATCATCAAGAATGCTGTATACCAAAGGACGATATAAAAGTTAAGTGTTCTAGTAGCTACGTTCTTTTCTTTATCACATTCATTACGAATCCTGTTCCAGACTTCGCGCCAGTCGGCGTGTGTGTACGTGTGCCCTTTCGGCTACCCGTCACTGTGGACTGGCTGCCTTCTCAGTCCACTACAAGATCTGTAAAGTAAGTTTATGCTAAAGAGAAAGTTAATTCATGTGTAAATAACAATAGTAAATAACTTTATGCATAAGCAAAACTTCAACATATTAGATAATTACGGCGGTAAAAAGTGCAGTCATTAGATTTACTATTTTGCGATTGGTTATTGATGAAAAGCGCGGATTGACGCGCCAGAATATTGTGCTATTGGCTGTTGAGTAAACTGACCAATGGTAAAGCAATATTCTTCGCGCGCCTTTCTCTGCTGGTAGAGAAGACTTAGAGTATTCTAGAGAAGAGTCGAAGCCTAGCCATGAAAGAGATTGGACGTGTGCAGTAGTAGTTCCGATGAAAATGATAAGTTGCCGGATCTAGCAGTGTTTCATACATCTAAAGTGTTGGAAAGTGACGTCATAATTATTCCGATGTGTGTGTAGAACTTTCGGAATTTTTAAGTGAATTATGTGACGAAAAAAGACATATATTCCGCGTGGCGTATTGAGCAGGTCGGTGGCTAAAAACTGTGACTGTATTTGGTACCGACAGACTTAATATTTGGCGAGCGTTCTCAATCAAAAACAATTAGTATTTTTGTAGCTACTACGTTTTCGGGAAATGCAACACCATAAACTTGCTCACGTGAGTGAAAGGGATTGTGAGTGACTGTGTTAAGACTAGCACCGGGTTGGCAGTGATACTTGTTCACCTAGGTTTCAGAATATATTAATTGAGGACAAAATTTCCAACCTTTCATTTCGTGTTTCTCCCGAAACGTAGATTAGTGATTTTAATTGCAGCCTGGTTCACGTCGAAGTACAGTAGGTTTCGCTCGGCTTTCCTACTGATGATCTGCTGAGACAATGTTCACAGGTAGGTGCAGGTTCGTCGTAAAGGGACGGAAAGAACCGCGCCGCCGCATTATCCATATACGTCTGAGAAAGGAGAATGGTAAACAACAGCACTCTATTTTCCCAGTACACAGTGACTATACTGATACTTGGGACGATGATTCAACAGAAGATCAAAGCTGTTCTAATACTATTTTAATTACTGATGGAGTCCCTAAAGGAACTACGTCAATGGGTGTTTCCTTGTCGAGTGGAAACACGATAATGTAGGGCGGTTTATATACGATACATACCCAGTAGACAGGCTGTCTTCATCTACAACCAACAGAAATTTATTCTGTACTTCGCTTTCTAGATTCTTGTGTTTCTTCGAAGTCTACACCTTGGTTACAATCGTCTTACTGCACTGACTTCCCCAAGTTGCATGATTACACAGAAATCACGAATGATAAGTCAGTGCTAGATGTTGTCGTACACCGACAAAGACACGCTTAGCGTCTTAGGAGTCAAGCATTTCCTAAAATTCGGTCATGACTTCTACTCTATGCCACATGTCTGGTGCAGGAAGCCTATCCCGTCAGGATGTGCTCATCCCATCTCGCATTTTGCGGAGATATTGCGTATCCTGAACCTCTGGGATGTTTCCAGAATGAATTTTCCATCCTACAGTGGGTTGCTCACTGTTATAAAACTTCCTGCAGAGTAAATTGTGTGCCGGACCGGAACTTGAACCCGGGACCTTTGACTTACGTGGGAGAGTACTCTACCGACTAAGATGCTCATGCATTGTGAGTCGTGCTTGAGTAGCTGGACTGATGTCTCTGACAGAATTACAATGTCATCGACAAACCTCAAAGTTTTCAGTTCTTCTCCTTGAACTTTAATTCCTGGGCTAAATTTTTCTTCGGTTTCCTTTACTACTTGCTCAGTGTACAGATGGAATAACACCGGGGATGGACTACAATCCTGCTCTACTCCCTTCTCTACCAGTGCTTCCCTTTTTGTCCCTCGACTCTTATAACTGCCGTCTGGTTTCTGTACAAGTTGCAAATAGGCTTTCGCACCCTGTAATTTACCCCTGCTACCCTCAAAATTTCAAATAAAATATTCCAGTCAACATTGTCAAAAGCTTTCTCTAAGTCTACACATTCTATAACAGTGGTTTACCTGCCCTTAACCTACATTCTGAAAGAAGTCGTAAGATTACTATTGCCTCACGTGAGACTACATTTTTCCGGAATCCAAACTGATCTTCCCCGACATCGACTTCTCCAGTTTTTCCATTCTTGTGTAAGGAATTTGTTTCTTTTCTTCGTTTATGCCATGTGAAACAGGCTAAGAATAATTTTAATACGGGATGTGCCAGAATACTGCTCGTAAATTCGCCTCTCTCCTTTAGACTGGAGCCAATATGCTTTTGTCTCAAGCTAGCGTATTTGTGTCCAATTGCCGGCCGCGGTGGCCGTGCGGTTCTGGCGCTGCAGTCCGGAACCGCGGGACTGCTACGGTCGCAGGTTCGAATCCTGCCTCGGGCATGGGTGTGTGTGATGTCCTTAGGTTAGTTAGGTTTAAGTAGTTCTAAGTTCTAGGGGACTTATGACCTAAGATGTTGAGTCCCATAGTGCTCAGAGCCATTTTTTTTGTGTCCAATTGTAAGCGTAAAAATTTAGCGTTCAGATTAAGAATGTTGTTCAGAATCTACACAGTTCGTATACGACCCATACCCATTATTTGCTTCTGCTCTCTGTCCGTTTGTTTACCTGATGTTTGGCGTATCTTCGAAACCACTACATTTGCTAAACAATATGTTCCCCCTTGCTGGCAACCCGGTGCTGTACAGTAGGTCAAAGAAATCTTTATTACCGGGGCTTATCCGGTATTGTGCGTGTGCGCCTCAGTTAAAATTTAAACTTCTGCGCTTGCATATCACGGAGCGAGTTTATGGTTGTCCTGTGTCTACATGGGGACGTTAAGCTAGACAGTTCCTCGATGATTTTTTAGAGGAGTAGCACGAGTCCGAGTAATGGTGTCTGTCGTTTCCTATCTATACGTTCCAAGGCATATACAGCAATAAATCTTGACTCTCTAAAAGCGCTAATTGCATTCACGCACAGGAAGGAGTTAGTTTTACGCATTGCACTTTGTAGAGGAAAGCATTTTCATTACAAAAATGGTTCAAATGGCTCTGAGCACTATGGGGCTTAACTTCTCAGGTCATCAGTCCTCTAGAACTTAAACCTACCCTAAGGACATCACACACACCCATGTCCGAGGCAGGATTCGAACCTGCGACCGTAGCGATCTCGCAGTTCCTGACTGCAGCGCCTAGAACCGCTCGGTCACCCATGCCACCCATTTTCATTACAATTTTAGCATAAAGGTAATGGAGAGTTCTGGTGTTTCCAAAAAGTATCTTTAGTCAGTATACGAGGGTTTGAACTTTAATACACTCCTGGAAATGGAAAAAAGAACACATTGACACCGGTGTGTCAGACCCACCATACTTGCTCCGGACACTGCGAGAGGGCTGTACAAACAATGATCACACGCACGGCACAGCGGACACACCAGGAACCGCGGTGTTGGCCGTCGAATGGCGCTAGCTGCGCAGCATTTGTGCACCGCCGCCGTCAGTGTCAGCCAGTTTGCCGTGGCATACGGAGCTCCATCGCAGTCTTTAACACTGGTAGCATGCCGCGACAGCGTGGACGTGAACCGTATGTGCAGTTGACGGACTTTGAGCGAGGGCGTATAGTGGGCATGCGGGAGGCCGGGTGGACGTACCGCCGAATTGCTCAACACGTGGGGCGTGAGGTCTCCACAGTACATCGATGTTGTCGCCAGTGGTCGGCGGAAGGTGCACGTGCCCGTCGACCTGGGAGCGGACCGCAGCGACGCACGGACGCACGCCAAGACCGTAGGATCCTACGCAGTGCCGTAGGGGACCGCACCGCCACTTCCCAGCAAATTAGGGACACTGTTGCTCCTGGGGTATCGGCGATGACCATTCGCAACCGTCTCCATGAAGCTGGGCTACGGTCCCGCACACCGTTAGGCCGTCTTCCGCTCACGCCCCAACATCGTGCAGCCCGCCTCCAGTGGTATCGCGACAGGCGTGAATGGAGGGACGAATGGAGATGTGTCGTCTTCAGCGATGAGAGTCGCTTCTGCCTTGGTGCCAATGATGGTCGTATGCGTGTTTGGCGCCGTGCAGGTGAGCGCCACAATCAGGACTGCATACGACCGAGGCACACAGGGCCAACACCCGGCATCATGGTGTGGGGAGCGATCTGCTACACTGGCCGTGCACCACTGGTGATCGTCGAGGGGACACTGAATAGTGCACGGTACATCCAAACCGTCATCGAACCCATCGTTCTACCATTCCTAGACCGGCAAGGGAACTTGCTGTTCCAACAGGACAATGCACGTCCGCATGTATCCCGTGCCACCCAACGTGCTCTAGAAGGTGTAAGTCAACTACCCTGGCCAGCAAGATCTCCGGATCTGTCCCCCATTGAGCATGTTTGGGACTGGATGAAGCGTCGTCTCACGCGGTCTGCACGTCCAGCACGAACGCTGGTCCAACTGAGGCGGCAGATGGAAATGGCATGGCAAGCCGTTCCACAGGACTACATCCAGCATCTCTACGATCGTCTCCATGGGAGAATAGCAGCCTGCATTGCTGCGAAAGGTGGATATACACTGTACTAGTGCCGACATTGTGCATGCTCTGTTGCCTGTGTCTATGTGCCTGTGGTTCTGTCAGTGTGATCATGTGATGTATCTGACCCCAGGAATGTGTCAATAACGTTTCCCCTTCCTGGGACAATGAATTCACGGTGTTCTTATTTCATTTTCCAGGAGTATAGTAGCATCTATTTATTAACAGCTCCTACAAAATAGATACGTGTTTCAAAGTTCTACTGACTTCCAAAGTAGACACCAGTTTTGCGTATAACCCGTAGCCAGCGATGTGGAAGTCGTTGGATACTCTTAGCAGTGCCAGCTGTGTTGACAGTTTGAGCGGCGCGGTCTATTGCCCGACGAATTTGTAGCAGTTCTGAAGCGAGTGCCGTGAAGTGTTTCCTTCAGTTTAGAAATCGAGTTGAACTTACGAGGGCTTAAGTGAGGGGAGTGCAGTAGGTGGTATAGCACATAGCAGCTCCATCAGTCAAACGGTTTTCACTGTACGTGCTTGAGCATTGTCCTGCAAAATGATGGTCAGGTCGTGCAGAAAGTGTCATCACTTCTGCCTCTATGCTGTTCACTTTTGGAACACAACGTACGACCAGCTTAGAGACAGAAGTGACGACACTTTATGCAGAACCTGACCATCATTTTGCAAGACAATGCTCAAGCACGTACAGTGCAAGCTGTTACTGATTTGCTTGACTTACGGGGCGGCTAAGTGCTATACCATCTACTGTACTCCCATGACTTAAGCCCTCGTAAGTTCAACTCGGATTTCTAAACTGAAGGAAACACTTCATGGCACTCGCTTCAGAACTGCTACAAATTCGTCTGGCAATAGACCGCGCCGCTCAAACTGTCAACACAACTGGCACTGCTAAGAGTATCCAACGACTTCCACATCGCTGGCTACGGGTTATACACAATACTGGTGTCTACTTTGGAAGTCAGTAGAACTTTGAAACAGGTATCTATTTTGTAGGAGCTGTTAATAAATAGTTGCCACTATTAAAGTTCCAACCGTCGTAGCACTTCCCACACACTCTAATATTCTTCTTCGCTCTTCAAACTTGTCTCTCTAGGTCAACCATGTTGTGAAAAATTACTGCTTACGAATTCCTCAGAATACGGAGCGCGACTGAAGATCAAGGGTGTTTTATTATATTTTTAAATATTCCATCTACATATGAATGTACCCTTCCTACACTTTTTGGCGTAAAATTTTCGTATTTAATGTTGAAAACCAAATAAAAAACGTTTTATCACTAATATTAATGGACGGAAACACAGTTCGTTTTCTTATCAACTGCAAATAATCTTCAATACAACATGTTTAATTCGTGCAGTTTTCTGATTGTGAGGTTTTTATTGCAAAACTGGCAACATGAAGAAATTTGTTTGGGTCACAGTTTCTCCATTAAATTTTAAGATCCAGTAATTGAAATTTACGTTTGCACATGGAAAACAGTTTATAGACGCGTAAATTTGGAGAACATTGGGAATGAACTATCACTTTGTGGCGTAGCTATAGCACTATGAACGTAGCGATTTTGGATGTTTGAGACCTTCTCTTTTTTAGCGGATGTGGCCAGTTTTTTTGCAGCTGGTAGAACACTTTATCCGATAAAGTGGTTTCATACGAATCTTTGGTTGTTTTTTCTCCAACCATGAGAGATTAAACGAATAAATACAAAATACGTGCATTTAGTGCAATAGGACACCGAGGCAGTGAATTGGTCGAACTGTTTCCACCATAATAGGAGCATGTAAGCTATTCAGTCACAGTAATGTGCGCACCTGTTTAAAGCCTGAGTAACCACCTTTTGCAGCAGGGACAGCTGCGAGACGTGTAGCGTCAATAACGTCTGGCAGGTACCGACAATGACGTGTTCAGTCTCACTGATCACATGTCCATTCTGTGTATCAGAATATCAGTCTTTTTTAATTGTGTGTTAGGAAATGTAAAATCTGAGCCTTACTGTCATTTAGCATCAATTTATTTCCTACAAAACCATAAATTTATGTCTTGAACTGCATTATTTAATACTGTCTCAATATTGCACACCACATCCTTCACTACCAAGCTGGTGTCATGAGCAAACAGAAATATTTTGGAATCATTTGTCATACTAGAAGGCATATTTTTTTATATAAATAAGAAGCAGTAGCGGCCCCAGCACAGATCCCTGGGACACCCCACTCTTAACTGTGCCCCCACTGAAACCGCACGTCGTAGCCACGTGGAGAACAATCTTCTGCTGTCTGTTGTAAAATTAAGAGGTAAACCGATTCTGAGCAATTTCCCTTAATCCATAATCTTCCACCTACTGCTCTTTCAATAGAACCATCACGGAAATCTTAGATCAGGATGGCCGGACGCAAGTTTCAACAGTCGTCCTCCAGAATGCGAGTCCAGTGTGCTGACCACTGCGCCACCTGGCTGGGGTCCGCAGCTCGTGAGCTAGTGGCTGGCGTTGCTATCTCTGGATCACGGGGTCCCGGGTTCCATTCCCGGCTGTGTTGGGGATTTCCTCTGCCAAGGGACTGGGTGTTTGTGCTGTCCTCATCATTTCATCATCATCCTCATCATTCGTGACAGTGCCTAGATTAGACTGTGAAACAATTGGGACTGATGACGGCGCAGATCAGCGCCCCACAAACCAAACATCATCATCACCTCGGTCAGTTAAGATTTTGTGGTCATTGAAATAAGATCATATACCGTGTCATCCCATGAAACTACATTTCGTTTCCTCCTTCTCTTTTGGTTGGTACACTTTTTTCTATAGTTGCAAACGCCCCCTTACGAAAAATTATTTATGAAGGTTTCCTTTGCTTATCAGGCGATTCCGGAGTTCTTAATCCAGTCAAATATTCCTAAATGGCAATTCCTTTGCCCCGCTCTCATCTTCCACGTATTTGATTGATTGATCTGGAGCTTTCATCCCTTAATATTGCTCAAGATGTTATTAGCAAAAGTGAATGAAAGTTCGTGTGATCGCATTAACTGATTATTGCAGTCCATTCAAAGACTCACGAGGGGTTTTACACCTTAAAGGTTCATTCTCAGGTGCGTTTAACTAATTACTTCAAGCGTGGTGCTACTATAAATGACACTGCATGGCCCCTCAACTGTTGTCATCAAACTAAAAGGCTTAGCACCTATGGTGGACGTCTTAAATAAAATCCGTCAGCTGAGGAAAAGTAGGTGAGAAAGTTCCAATAAGCAGGAGAAGTGCTCACTGCAGTTCGCACAGCAACGCATACGAGTAGTTGGACAGACATGCGTGTACCTAATAATATAACGAGTATCATGAGATTAGATTAGATTTGAGATTAGATTAGATTTAGCTTTCGTCCCATAGAATCGAAAAATGACATGATTCTCCAGCTTGTGGAACATGTCAGAAAGTATAACATGAATAACATAGAACACTTGAATATAATACTCGTTTTTCTGATCATTTGTCAGGAGATTGTCAAGGTGTGTGAGTACATTACAGTAAACTGGAACTGCTAAGATTTATGGTATTACTACTACTGTCAGAATCAAACATAGTGATACACTTTTAACAGATTTATCATACACAAAATGCCTAATCTTGACTGTTGTAACCAAGTGCAGTCAAAACAGAAATCTAACAGACATTTTTACTTAAGTTGGTCTAACAGTCGCTGTTAAGATATTCATCTATAAAGAAGGAGTTGCTTACCAAAAAGTCTTTCAAACTCTCTTGAAATTGTGCTTTATCTGAAACCAAGTCTTTAATGGCTGCTGACGGTTTATTGAAAATGTGAGTTCATAAATACTGAGCTGGATGAGATTGGCTTCTTATGATTGCCTGTTCACTTTACTCTTGTGAGTAGGGATTGGAAATATTACGTCCTAAATCGGGGGTTGCTTGGACCTATATTTTCTTTATCTAACAGTAAAATATAGCTTCTGAAATTGGAAGCCCCACATGTTAATCGGCAAATGATGCGTTACTGGATATTCAGTTTGAGAAATATATAAATTGGATACAAATTATCTTCAAATAACATTCATTACATTATTTACTGAGGAAATAACTATTTTCTAAGAGAGTTACCTCTTCGTCTCAACTGTAACAAAGGTTACCTGTAGTGAAACTATTCAGGAACAAGTGATCTTTGTATAATTTGGAATGAGTGGTGAACTCCAGAGACTTCTACTGTCCTAAATAAATCATATATTGTTGACCGTTTGGTGGAAATTTGTGTGGAATATGTGAGCTCAGTCAGTGGTGTTACCGAGTTACCCATAGTTTTTCATCACAAGTAAGAGCCAATTGTCCCTGAAATTAGCGGCTAGTAAAACAACCAAACAATATACGAACTTTGAGCATGCTGGAGTAACTTGGGACAGCAACTTCCATTAATCAATCCAACTTGCAAACGGCATTTCTGAAGATGTCAAAAAAATTGTTAAGTAATCAACAGTGCATACAGATGACTCACTGTATGCACTGTGAATGTCCATTACAATTTTTTTGGCATCTTCGGAAATGCCCTTTTCGACTTTGTTATGTTGACTTGGAAATGGGTCTCGGCACGAAACTAGTCATCGAATGAAAAATAAAATATTTGCAACTTCGGCTGGTTTTTCGTTGTATTAACCAAACAATTTGTTGAGGCTTCTGGTTCGGTATGTCTGTTTTCGTCTTTTTCAGATCCTGTGTCCTACTGAATGATCTTCCAAGCAATCTGAGGTTCAACAGGTACTTGAGACTCGGCGTGTTCTGTTTGATTTTTCAAGATATGAAAGACGTGCAGAGCTTGAAATACGAAGAGATAAATAAAAGACGAATATAAAAGGAGTGTCAAAAAATTTTAAGAGCATACGCCAGGGCTTAACAACTGGCCGGTTTTGAGCGCGAGTACTCGCGTCTGCTCAGGCACGTGCTCGCGAGCAGGTGCAAGGTCGCGGAGTAGGGAGGGAGGGGAGGGAGGGGAAATGCGCGCGCACGTTTGAATAGGGCCGCAGCTTGCCTATTGAAATAGCGCTGACTGTGTAACGTTTAAAGTACTACGATCAGCTCTAACAGTCACTTCGCTGGTTAAGAATCATGTCAAGTCGCCGTTGTGTAACCCCAACCATGCTTTCGCAGTTGGGAGGAATTGTATTTGTTTACAGAAAAAGATGGTGTTGCAAAATGTTTAGTATGTCACAAAACGCTGAATTCTTTTACGAAATTTAATTTGCAGCGACATTATATGTCGTACCACGCGAAAGACTACGGAAGTGGAAAATGTGATGGACCAGATCGTGCACAGGAAGTTATTAAACTTAAAAGAAAGCTATCCGAAGAAGATCTGGACGACGAAGGAAAATCAACTGAGGCAGCTCTGAGAATGAGTTACAAAATTGATTTGCTTTTAGCAAAATCCCTGCGCCCCTTCACTGATGGCGATTTAATAAAAGAATGTTTGGTAGTTGCAGCGGAACATTGTGTCCATCTCAAGTTGAACAGTTTCGGATTGTGCCATTATCTAACATGACCATTATGCCCCGCGTACAGGACATAGCAGACGACGTCCAGAGCCAGCTTGCAAATATCTGTATAGATTTTATGGCTTATTCTCTAGCTCTGGACGAAAGTGTTGATATCAGTGGAATAGCGCAGCTTGCCATATTTATTAGAGGTGTTAAAAGAGATCTTCAGGTGAGGGAGGAGCTCCTCGATGTAGTAGCCATGAAGAACACTACAACTGGAGGTGATATTTTAAGTATTATTGAAGAAAGTGTTGAAAATATAGGATTGTCGTGGAATTCTTTAGTTTCAGTGTCTACAGACGGTGCACCAGCGATGACAGGGAAAAAATCAGGTTTCGTTGCGCTGTTGAAGGAGAAAATGCAAAAACTGACCGTGCCGAATGAAATATGGGGCGTTTACTGTGTGATCCACCTGGAAAACTTATGTGCAAAGAATAACACTCTAAAAAATGTAATGAGTGGTGTTGTTCGTACAACCAATTATATAAGGAAGCATGGGCTACAACACAGGCAATTTAAAAGCTTTCTTGAGGATGTAGAAAGCCAGTGTGGTAGCCTGCCTTATTACAGCGAGGTCCGCTGGCTTAGTCGTGGCGAATTATTAATTCTTTTTTTTTTTTACTATTAGATGAGATAAATATGTTCATGGAAATAAATAACATGTGTGTTCCTGAATTGAGCCTTCATGGAAATGTGATCTCGCGTTCTTAGCAGATTTAACTAGCCATCTGAATGCTTTGAACATTTCACTGCAAGGTAAAGATCTGCTAACTACTCTTTTCATAGATCGAATACGAGCTTTTAAAATGAAATTGACACTTTGGGTGAGTCAGCTGGAAACAGGAAATGTAGTTCATTTTCCCAAATTATCATCCATGCAAGATGTTCAAAAAGACTGTGAACGTTATTCACATAGTTTAGTTGCCCTTAAGGAAGAATTTGATCAACGCTTTCAAGATCTGACAGCACTAGACAGTGATTTTGATCTGTTCTCCTCTCCATATTCAGCGAATATTGAAGAGATTCGTCCTGAGCTGCAACTAGAAATTATTGACCTGCAGTGTTACAGAGAATACAGAGACAAATTTCAGAACAAGAAAAACATTTTGGAATTCTACAGACACTTCCCTCAGGACAGATTTCCTCGTTTGCACAAACTGGCGGCTACAATAATATCAATGTTCGGTTCCAGGTATGTTTGTGAACAACTGTTCTCTGCAATGAAATGTAACAAGACGCGCCTGAGAAACGCATTGTCTGATCGAAATTTAAACTGCACGCTGCGCCTACGATTCACATGAACAATTACTCCGAACATAGACGCAATTGTAAAGGGCAAAAAGTACAAGATAACCGAGAATCCCACACTTCAGTGACACCTTTTATTGTGTAATAGTTCACAAATTAATACGAATGTAGAGGCATACACTAAGCTAATAAAATTATGTGGCACGTGTACACTCTCCTTTATTTGTTTCAATTGTCGCAGTAATAATTCGTGAGTGATATACCTGCAGGTGGCCGCGGATTTACATTGACTGGCGGCAGCTGTTGTGTGCCTCACATGACTCTCCCCACTCTCCACTCTGGTCCGGTAGTGGGGGTAGCGTGCTCGCGCTGCTCCGTGCTCGCGCCTTGCTGCTCACAGCTTGCTCCGCGAGCACATATGTTGTGAAACCCTGGCATACGCCATCCAATATTACTCTCGCATTGAGCACATAGAAAATATATATTACAATGGATCTACCTTAATTAGGTAACTGGATCATCCTGTAAGTGTAGATGAAGTCTGCTCTAGTGACATGCTTGTACAGCCTTCATTACTTTTCTGAGGTAATCCTATCAAAAAGACACGTATCACAATGACAGGTAGTGAGAGTAGGGGGGAACAGAATGAAAAGACGTCTGGAACAGTGGAGATGACCCGATGCTGAGGATAACGCCCCGTAATGGTCTATCTGGGGCTTTGTTTCCAGATAAGAAGAGAAAGTGAATCAGGACACCTCAAACGCGACGAAGACGCCATGCAAGTGAATAGCGGGTCTGTTTACGTGCGCCAGTAGCACGGAAAGTCCGCTTTCACCGGCGACGTCTAAGCACAATGGAGGACAGACAATGGATCCTGAGTGCAGACAGGACCTCAATTGGTGCGCCACCGGCAGCTGGAGACAGCCGCCCACGCCATTGTGGGACCGCTCTCTGCGGGGCAAACACGCAAACACACACACACACACACACACACACACACACACACACACACACAGAGAGAGAGAGAGAGAGAGAGAGAGAGACAAAACTCCACATATGTGTATAAACTTGAAGTCGTGTTATTCTGTCGGCAGTAGTTCGTTACTCCTCAGTCGGTTCTTAGCCCTAGAAAAACTTCCAGAGCGTCAGAAAAAATAAACTTACACCTAAGGGAATCTTCAAGAGGTAGCCACTTGATTTTCTTCTATTGTTTTGTACGTTTTAGGTCCAACTTCCAATACACATACAAGTAATTTTTTTATACATTTACTGTGTTACTTTTCTTCTATCGAAGGCATACGATTATGAATGTTTTAATTGTCCATGGTATACCATCTCTGACGGCTCTCACAGGCTACTGAATCGGAAGCTTTCCTGAAGCTTCTTGCTTGCACTGTGAGGTGATCTCTTGATTTTAGTTTTCTACCACGACTGGGACAGGATCACAAGCTCTCTACGTATATCATGGCACTGTAGAGATAAACTACACTACTGGCCATTAAAATTGCCACACCAAGAAGAAATGGAGGTGATAAACGGGTATTCATTGGACAAATATATTATACTAGAACTGACATGTGATTACATTTTCACGCAATTTGTGTGTATAGACCCTGAGAAATCAGTAGCCAGAACAACCACGTCTGGCCGTAATAACGGCCTTGATACGCCAAGGCATTGAGTCAAACAGTGCTTGGATGGCATATACAGGTACACCTGCCCATGCAGCTTCAACACGATACCACAGTTGATCAAGAGTAGTGACTGGCGTATTGTGACGAGCCAGTTGCTTGGCCATGATTGACTAGAAGTTTTCAATTAGTGAGAGATCTGGAGAACATGCTGGCCAGGGCAGAACTCGAACATTTTCTGTATCCAGAGAGGCCCGTACAAGACTTCCAACATGCGGTCGTGCGTTATCCTGCTGAAATGTAGGGTTTCGCAGGGATCGAATGAAGGGTAGAGCCACGGGTCGTAAGACATCTCAAATGTAACGTCCACTGTTCAAAGCGCCGTCAGTGCGAACAAGAGGTGACCGAGACGTGTAACCAGTGGCACCCCATACCATCACGCCGGATGATACTCCAGTATGGCGATGACGAATACATGCTTTCAATGGGCGTTCATCGCGATGACGACAAACACGGATGCGACCATCATGATGCTGTAAACAGAACCTCAATTCATCCGAAAAAATGATGGTTTGCCATTCGTGCACCCAGGTTCGTCGTTGAGTACACCATCGCAGGCGCTCCTGTCTGTGATGCAGCGTCGAAGGTAACCGCAGCTGTGGTCTTGGAGCTCATAGTCCATGCTGCTTCAAACGTCGTCGAACTGTTCGTGCAGATGGTTGTTGTCTTGCAAACGTCCCCATCTGTTGAGTCAGGGATCGATACGTGACTGCACTATCCGTTACAGCCATGCGGATAAGATGCCTGTCATCTCGACTGCTAGTGATACGAGGCCGTTGACATCCAGCACGGCGTTCCCTATTACCCTCCTGAATCCACCGATTCCATATTCTGCTAACAGTCATTGGATCTCGACCAACGCGAGCAGCAATGTGGTGATACGATAAACCGCAATCGCCATAGGCTTCAATCCGACCTTTATAAAAGTCGAAACGTGATGGTACGCATTTCTCCTCCTTACACGAGGCATCACAACAACGTTTCACCAGGCAACGCCGGTCAACTGCTGTTCGTGTATGGGAAATCGATTGGAAACTTTCCTCATGTCAGCACGTTGTAGGTGTCGCCACCGGCGCCAACCTTGTGTGAATGCTCTGAAAAGCTAATCATTTGCATATCAGAGCATCTTGTTCCTGTCGGTTAAATTTCGCGTCTGTAACACGTCATCTTCGTGGTGTAGCAATTTTAATGGCCAGTAGTGTAGTATACAGGGTGGTTAGAAAGTCTGAAAAGCTTGCGTGTGTCAGGTTAGATTGAGACGAGAGATAACTGTTAAGAAAAAAGTCCGCTACAACGCGCCGTTTACGACTTAATTAGTATTGAAATTAGAGAATCAGTGCGTTGCGGGCGTAAATTAAAGCTGCCCGCGAGTGACCATACTGCCAAGAGTGTCCTTCGTTTAGTTTCCTAAAATCAAGCAAGAGAGGGTTACAAAAATGGGACAGCGAAAGGCTGACTAGTGTCGTGCCTTACCATCTATTTTATGAGAATAACTAATTTGAACTAATTCGCGTGCTCAACGGCCTGATTGGCTAATTGCTTAATCGGAAACGGTGCAACGTATCGAATTTATTTACTAACAATGATTTCTCAGCACCCGCTATCATGCAAAAAATAAGATTTCAGATACTTTCTGACCACGCTGTACACGACCTATCCAAAGAACCGATGGAGATGCTGTTTTTGCGGAGAGACTGAAGCACCCATTTTTCCAAAGGTTACAGCAATCAACTGAAGTCCTGATTAGGCAGTAGTTTTCTCTAAATTAGGAACAGTTCAATTTCATTGACTTGGTAAACAATATAATTGTTTACTGACGTCATAGGACGTAATGAATCATCAATTAGTGACAAAAAAGGAGTGAATATACTTGTCTTTGGCATGGATACCTGGATTCAGAAATTGACGAAAATATTGTGTGAGAAACAAATGGTTCAAATGGCTCTGACCACTATGGGACTTAACTTCTGAGGTCATCAGTCCCCTAGAACTTAGAACCACTTAGACCTAAGTAACCTACGGACATCAACACACATCCATGCCCGAGGCAGGATTCTAACCTGCGCCCGTAGCGGTCGCGCTGTTCCAGACTGAAGCGCCTAGAACCGCGCGACCACCCCGGCCGGCTGTGAGAAACCGTTCTCACACCAGGCTGAAAGAGGAGATTCTATTTTCCCTTGTTTTGTGTTTGGACACTAATTCCATATCGAAGATCCTTCGGATCAGAACACGGATACAAATCAAAAGTGTTGAGTAGCATTACCAAAGGAATAATGGGAGAAAAAATTTGAAAATCTATTTTATATCAAACTGTACTTGTGAAGAGACACCATCAGCGTTCATCTTTCAACATGAAGACAAATAACAGTCCACCGCGGCAGAGAGTTTCAGAATTTTTCATGACAAAAGTTCTTAAGGAAGCGTTAATAAATACACCACACTACACAGAATCGTTGAAAAAAGTCGTTGATGTGTAAGAAAATTAATAGTTTGCTATAACGTTTATCGCTACATTTTTATTATAAGAAAATGGAACGTTTGATATGGGCCATAAAAATATTATACAATGAAAGTAAATTTGTAATAAAAGCAGTGAATAAAGCAAATAAACGTGGCATTATAACTTTCCCCAGTTTTATTCAGTTTGTATGCATAAATGACATGGTTAAAAATGAGATGAGGAAATAAAAAGCAACAAAGGAATAAAACTAGTTAAGGACTGCTGTATAAAAACATCAATAAATGCTGACGACCAGACTGCAATACCATTTCTGAAAAAGAATCACAAATAAAAACAAATTGGTCAAAATTATCGTTCAGAATAAGTATAGGAAAAAAATAAGTAATGACATTCCAAGGAAAGCGACAGGTGCCACCAAATCTAGTGACAGAAACATCTAGCAAGTATGTCATTTTAGCTGGGCTGCGACATTTCTTAACTATGATAAAGATGTAAAGCATAATAATGCACATCATGTCTGTGGAACAATACAATGATCATTAAACTGAAGAAACGCTACTGTATTTGTATAAAACGTTATCTCTCTCACGATTATTTCATCCATCCAAGTTTTTGACAGCAAACAGGGAAGAGATAAATCGAATAGTTACATCAGAAATGAAGATCCTTAGAGCAGTTAAAGGATATTAACTGGAAGATAAATTTACAGATGAAGATATTAGAAATGAGCTAAAAATGTTCGTGACAGCAATAAAAATCGAACATGTAGATAGAATACAACAAGGCAATTATCCTACAAAGTCTTTGCAATACACATTGTAAGGGGTAAGAAACATAGATCGGCTTAGATAACGATGGAGCTAAGAAGCTAGAAACGGAACAAGTTCCTTGAACCTAATTCATGAATGTAGGTGACTACAACGTTTGTTGCATTCTTCTTAGTGTCTTTGGGGTACGGTGTTGTGTTTGAAAGACTGGCCGATGTAATATGAGCTCCGCGATAAAGCAAAAAATGAGAAGTTAGAGCTGACCAACAACTTCTTCTGACAGCGAAGGAAAGCACTAGCCTTTAGAATATGTATTCATGGTGTCGAGTTTTAGAGTTATCTCCATGCAAAGAGCAGATAAAGCCAGAGGGACATTTTCTTTCATGTAGCCGAAGGTGGAATGGGTTTATTGTGGCCGAGGAGATAAAGTAAAGGCGAGCTGGAAGGAAGTTTATGTCGAGGATGAAAGTGTATAAGCGGTTGCGTTGATGCATTTTTAATTGCCGGCTTAGAACGTGCGGGAGAGACGGAGAGGCCGAGAAGAGGAGGAAACCTCGAAAGAAACTCACCCAGCAGCGGGAAAATTCCACGACAGCACACTACTGCCTCGAGATGAAAATACGCGGTACTCGTCAGGAATACACAATGATAATCGATCACATTCACTACACATCAAGCTGCTCCGCTAATTTCATTGAATCGTAATGTTTAGTTCTTGCTTGCATATTTTGAAACAAAATTTTAACTCCAGCATAGCGATACAACTGGGAATAATTTTTTTTAACAGTGAAGTTTCTTGTGATTACTGGGAAAATGAAAACTAATTGAAGTTTTGAGACAGTCGATGAAGCAAGAACAGTGTGTACTTCTTAGCACGCAACCCGTGAAATGCAGCGTGTACCAGTCCAGATTAAAGATTTAGGACGTTATGAATTTTTGGAGGTTTTGAAGGTTGTCGTCCTATCGGCTGCCATCACAAATGGATATATGCGAATTAGCACTAATGGGCAAAACGTTACGTTCAGTGGAATGTTGCTAGTGGAATTAGTGCCTTACAACGATTGTTCTAAGTAATATTTGAATTGCTGGAACTGAATGTACAAGGAGGCGAATCAGTATGAGGTGGACCTCAATGAAAGAATTGTTGAGCATACTCTTACGCGAAATCGGAATAGCCAGTTTGTGTACGACTAGAGCAAGAAAGTGCAAATGGATGCAGGTTGCAATAATTAAGGTAAAAAATTAATGTGGAGAAGGGCTAACTAGTGTGGAGAAGAACGTCAAATCAGTTTTCAGGCTGAAGACCAGAACATCAACAAAAATAGACGAAAATCAGAGATAGCCTCTCTCATGGACTTTTACCATTATTGCTAAGGGCCTAACTATTCTCTTCTGGTTAATTATGGCGGAGAGGCACTAGACATGAACAATGCTTTCCTTGGAGTTCCACTCATATTTGATAATGAGGCGCTAACTGTTTTTAAATGAAAACACCATAAAATTAGCGTTTGAGAATAAAACGAGCTTCAAGAAAGCTAAACAAAAGATTATGCGGGCTTCAACTGGCAGAAGACAGCAGCGGACAGAGATGCATATTTAATTGTATTTAATAACTTAAAGAGGCTACATCTTGTGTATATTGAATTATCTGATCAATAAATATACAGGATGGCCCATCTGAAGTTTCGGATGAGATTATCTCGAAAACTATATATCGGGTAAAAATAGTGGGTAAGTCAAGTTCGTAAGCTCAAAGGGGGACATCAAATGATGCTACATGTGACCCCCAGCCCACGCCCCTTTGGGTGGTGCGGGTGGGGGGGGGGGTGCAACTTTTAAATCTTAAATGGAAACCCCCATGTTTTGATGTAGATTCGGATTCTCCATGAAAAAGTAATCAAGTTTTATCCGAAACTTTTTTTTAAACCATTGACAGATGGCGTTGAAATCGAGAAAAATTAGAATCATCCGAGAAGGAAGCATCAAATCGATACAAAATGTTCACTAGTTCTTTCATTACGCCAAATTAAGCTATTTTTTTTACAAAATGTATCCTACGCGCCACAGGTTTTGATGGAGGGAGGCGGAATGGTATTAAAATACAGTTAGGGAATTCTACACAATGACATTACTCACCCGACTGTCGCGCTACCGTGGCCAAACTGCGAACCATGGCTCAGCATAAAGGTCAGTGCGATGCGATAAGACGTCACTTCACTCTCAGATTGTGAACCGTGAACATCAACTGACGAAAGTTAATTATTCTTTAGCGAAACGTGGCTCACTATCCTCCTACAGAGATTGTTGATATGATGTTAATTTTAGGTGAATGCCATAACAGTTACGCTGCAGCTTCGATGTTGTATGCGGATCGTTTCCCAAACAGACGACATCCAAACGAAAACAACATTTGAAATTGCACTCAACGAGCTCGAAATGGATACTTGAACCGTCCACCTCGTCATCGTGAATACAATGAAAATGACGCTCGCGCCCTTACCATTCTCGCCTGTGTTCGAATGGATCCCGAAATAAGTAGTCGTGCGATTCAGAGACAAACTGGAATAACGAAATCATCTGTTTTGAGTATTTTGAAAACAGATAAATATCATTTGTATCATATCACACTGACAAAGGCATTAACGCCGAAAGATATGCAAATGCGGGTGCATTTCTGCCAATGGGCCTTGGAAATGATAAGAGGTGACAATGATTTTTTTTTAGATACGTTATGTTCACCGATGAAGCCGCGTTCGAAAACAATGGCGAATTAAGTTGTCATGATTTTCATTATTGGTCTCTGTCATTCCACACTGGCACAGACCCGTTGATAATCAACACAAATGGTCGTTAATGGTCTGGTGTGGAATTTTAAACGGTTACTTGATAGGAACGTATTTTTTTTTGACCGAAATGTTACTGGGGAATCTTATTTACAGCTTCTTCGCGATGATTTGTTGGAGCTTATGGAAGATGTTGATTTAGAAACTAGGTAACGAATATGGTTCCAACAGAACGGAGCAGCTTCCCATTATGCTAAAAATGTGCGGAACGCTTTAAATTTACGGTACCCTGGTGGGTGGATAGGACGCAGTGGACCAATTCTGTGGCCTCCACGTTCACCAGACCTAACATCTACTGATTTTTTCTTGTGAGATTATTTAAAAAATATTTTGCAGTAAAAACATAGTGTGTAGTGGGGCGATCATTCTGTTGTAGAAATAATTCAGAAGGCAAGATCGCTTAAACACTGTCTCCTGGATAACCGGTTTCAACACACTAATGGTGCCACCGTCGGATCTGAATGTGGATTAACGTTTATAAACCATTTGGATATGACTATGAGTATCGTTATATACAAATGATTTATAAACGTTAATCCACATTCAGATCCGACGGTGGCACCATTAGTGTGTTGAAACCGGTTATCCAGGAGACAGTGTTTAAGCGATCTTGGATTTTGAATTATTTCTTAAAAAAATATTGTTTATGAAAGACTGCCGACAACCAGAAACGATATGGAGCAACGCACTCGAAGAGCTTGTGCAAAGCCATACCACGGGATGTGCTGCTCAAATCTGTGGACTACTTTCGCAGACGATTGACTTTATGAATTCAAGCAAATGGGGATAATTTTGAACAATTTCTTCGTGGCTAATTTCATTAATTAAGCACCCCAAATTGTGAGAGGCAAGGGGACTCACACTAATGAAGCGCCCAATGGTAATATCATTCTATTACGTCCATGTCGTTGTTCCTGGGTAACGCTAAAAGTAGGATGTAGTACATTTTGTACACAAATAGCTTGATTTGGAATAACGAAAGAATTGGTGCACATTTTTCATCAATTTGATGCGTCTTTTTCGGATAATTGTAAAAAAAATCAGAGTTCTTCACTAATTTCACTTTTTTCTCAATTTCAGTGCCATATGTCAACGGTTTAAAAAATTTTTTCAAACAAAATTTGATTACCTTTTTATGGAGAATCCGAATCTGCAATAAAAATGGGTGTTTCCATTTAAGATTTGAAAGCTACCCTCCGTCCCAACCCAAGGGGCCGGGAGCTGGAGGTCACGTGTAGTATCATTTGTGGCCCCCTTTGAGCTTACAAACCTGTCTTAACTACTATTCTTAGCCGATGTATAGTTTTCGAGATACTCTCATCCGAAACTTCAGTTGGTCCACCCTGTATATATATCGCCGTGAGCAATCAGGCAACCATGACACCGACTCACCAGGTCGAAGATACCCTTTTGGCAAATCACCGTTTCCTGTTGCGCGAAGGAATTCCTAACTGCCAACTGAACATCCTCGACCGACAGGAGTCGTCGCACCATCAAGGCCTTGTTGTAGAGGAGCGCAGGCGTGACAATCGCATGGGGAGGGATCAGAAGTACAGGGAGTGTGATGGTGTATCTCCCACCAGCTTTCGTTGCTCAAGGAGCGTGTTGCGTCTTGTGTCGAAAAAATAAGTGGAAATGGTATTTTCATTGATAAAAGTGTTTCGTATAATTGCTGTCCAATGGAACAGGCATAATCCTATTTCCATGAATGTTACATTCAAAAAGGAAAAAATAATTTAAATTGGGGTCAAAAGAACAAAGAAGAAATTTTAATGTGTTTTAAATACATAAGTGAACGAACACATCACTGAATACAATTGAGTCACGGGGAGATATAAAATTCCTATGCAATATTGACCCCAGTGGTACTACGAGGTTAAGAAACTTGTAAACAAAACTGAAGATATCACTGGTTTCAACAGCATTTAAGCAGGTAAAACCAAGCAAGGACTGAATCAATGTCATCCATTGTGGTACTCCTTACATACTCCAACACACACACACACACACACACACACACACACACACACACACACACACACACACATATATATATATATATATATATATATATATATATATATATATATATCGTAAACCACATCAAATACTGACGAATATATATATATATATATATATATATATATATATATATATATATATATATATATTTCGTAAACCACATCAAATACTCACGAATCGATTCCACAAACCGAACGTCAGGAGAGGGGCTGGTGTAATTGGTTAATACAAACCATGAAAAAATGCACGGAAGTATGGTTTTTAACACAAATCTACATTTTTAAAAATGGAACCCCGTTAGTTTTGTTAGCACATCTCAACATATAAACAAATACGTAATCAGTGCCGTTTGTTGCATTGTAAAATGTTAATTACATCCGGAGATATTGTAACCTAAAGTTGACGCTTGAGTACCACTCCTCCGCTGTTCGATCGTGTGTATCGGAGAGCACCGAATTACGTAGGGACCCAAAGGGAACGGTGATGGACCTTAGGTACAGAAGAGACTGGAACAGCACATTTCGTCCACATGCTAACAACTTTTTATTGGTCTCTTTCACTGACGCACATGTACATTACCATGAGGGGTGAGGTACACGTACACACGTGGTTTCCGTTTTCAATTACGGAGTGGAATAGAGTGTGTCCCGACATGTCAGGCCAATAGATGTTCAATGTGGTGGCCATCATTTGCTGCACACAAGTGCAATCTCTGGCGTAATGAATGTCGTACACGCCGCAGTACATCTGGTGTAATGTCGCCGCAGGCTGCCACAATACGTTGTTTCATATCCTCTGGGGTTGTAGGCACATCACGGTACACATTCTCCTTTGACGTACTCCACAGAAAGAAGTCCAGAGGTGTAAGATCAGGAGAACTGGCTGGCCAATTTATGCGGCCTCCACGTCCTATGAAACGCCCGTCGAACATCCTATGAAGGGTCAGCCTAGTGTTAATTGCGGAATGTGCAGATGCACCATCATGCTGACACCAGATAGGTCGACGCGTTTCCAGTGGGACATTTTCGATCAACGTTGGCAGATCATTCTGTAGAAACGCGATGTATGTTGCAGCTGTTTGGGCCCCTGCAATGACGTGAGGACCAATGAGGTGGTCGCCAATGATTCCGCACCATACATTTACAGTCCACGGTCGCTGTCGCTCTACCTGTCTGAGCCAGCGAGGATTGTCCACGGACCAGTAATGCATGTTCCGTAGATTCACTGCCCCGTGGTTTGTGAAACCCGCTTCATCGGTAAACAGATAGAAGTGCAACGCATTCTCTGTTAATGCCCATTGACAGAATTGCACTCGATGATTAAAGTCATCACCATATAATTGCTGATGTAGCGACACATGAAACGGGTGAAAGCGGTGACGGTGCAGTATGCGCATGACACTACTTTGACTCAGTCCACCGGCTCTCGCAATGTCCCGTGTACTCACGTGTGGGTTCATGGCAACAGCAGCTAACACACCAACTGCACCCGCTTCTCCTGTGACGGGCCTGTTACGGACCCGTTTGCGTGCTACGACCATACCTGCTGCATACAGTTGGCGGTAGATGTTTTGCAATGTGCGGCACGTTGGATGCTCTCTGTCCGGGTACCGTTCTGCATACACCCTGCAGGCTTCAGCTGCATTTCGTCGACACTCGCCATAGATGAGTATCAACTCCGCCTTTTCAGAGTTCAAATACACCATGGTCACAGTTCCTGCAACACTACACTATCACAGACGTCTGGTAACACGGTGTACTACAGTTGGTCTGCGTGCGGAGACGAATGCAGAATAACAATAGCAGCAAGCGCTACATGCGGACACTGCGACAGCTAGACCAAACCACAACAGTGCACTACAGCCACACTCGTAAACACGGTCGTCATCGTAAACATGTCCCTACAGATGCTGCTCGCCGACCGTGGCCCGTGTTTGTTGCAACACGCAACTGAACGTCGGAGGCTTCAAGTGTCAACTTTAGGTTACAATATCTCCGGATGTAATTAACATTTAACAATGCAACAAACGGCACTGATTACGTATTTGTTTATATGTTCAGATGTGCTGACAAAACTAACGTGGTTCCTTTTAAAAAAAACGTAGGTTTGTGTTAAAAAACATACTTCCGTGCATTTTTGTACGGTTTGTATTAAACAGTTACAGTAGCCCATCTCCTCACGTTCGGTCTGTGGAATCGGTTCGTCAGTATTTGATGTGGTTTACGAAATATGTCCAGCGGTAACGTTAGGTGACTCACCCACTTGCTGCAGTTACATGCAACGTACCACGACCTCGATGCGATCATATAAACACCGACATGCCGGCGAAAGGATTACTGTGGCATTCCGACGTGTGTTCGGTAAATGCTGAAACATGGACAACTGTGACGTTCTTACCACATGCGTCCACACTGGACCGACGTGCTGTTATTCTTTTCTTGGCTGCGGAAGGACAAATACAGGTAGACATCCATCGTAGAATGAAGGAGGTGTATGGGACAGCATGTCGGTCGAGAACCACTATTGTGGAGCAGTGCACCAAGTTCCGCGACGGTTGCGATTCAACACAAGGTGCAGGACGCTCCTTGAGCAAGGAAAGCTGGTGGGGGACACACCATCACACTCCCTGTACTTCTGATCCCTCCCCATGCGATTATCACACCTGCGCTCCTTTAAAAAAAAGGCCTTGCCGGCCGCGGTGGTCTCGCGGTTCTAGGCGCGCAGTCCGGAACCGTGGGACTGCTACGGTCGCAGGTTCGAATCCTGCCTCGGGCATGAATGTGTGTGATGTCCTTAGGTTAGTTAGGTTTAAGTAGTTCTAAGTTCTAGGGGACATAACCACAGCAGTTGAGTCCCATAGTGCTCAGAGCCATTTGAACCATTTTTGAAACAAGGCCTTGATGGTGCGACGATTCCTGTCGGTCGAGGATGTGCAGTTGGCAGTTAGGAATTCCTTCATGCAACAGGAAACGAGGGTTTACCAAAAGGGTATCTTCAAGCTGGTGGGTCGGTGGCGTCGTTGCCTGAATGTTCACGGCGATTTTGCGTGATTGGCGTACTGATTCGGGACTATTCGGCCTTAAAACGGAAACTTTTTGATAGCTCCTTGTACATGACTCTCTCGCTCTGAGTCAACTCTATCCCATAACGGTTTCTTCAGTTTTATATTTACAACATATTAAAATTAGTTCACGTTTTTTTTCACAGTACCACTAGGGTCAATGTGATCCAAATCGAAATTTCTTTCTGTTTCTCCGATGTAACATTTACGAAAATTGAGTGATGAATTCTACCCGTTTAACGTACGAATGTATGCTTTATGTCAAATCATTAACATACTGCCAGTAAATCGGAAGCAAATTACTTGGGGTCTTTACAAACTAAGTGGTAATCGAAAACAAAAAGGGTTATAATATTGCTGTTAGTAGCAGGGTTAAAATAATACTAGAGTACGAAGTAATTTGAAGCGTGCCAGTTCATTCTAGTACAACAAACGTAATTAACATTCCTGAAACAATACATTCAATAATTGTTGCAATTTCAACGAAGAAGCTTAGTTTCGTAAAATTTGCGGCTTCGAGCCGTGGCGAGCGTTTGCAGCAAGTAGTAAATTGTGTTTCTTGCGAGTTATCTGCGATATGAGTCTATGTGGATTCTCGCCTAATGTTATGTGCTGTTGGTGAACTTTAGCGGAAAGCATCGTTTATCAGAGCGATAGAAGAAGGTAAGAAGTGGAGTGTATAACTGTGTTACACAACGACCCCTAGTTTGTCCACTAAACGCTTCGGACGAAGTAAGATTGCCTAGTTAGTTACCAAAGAGGCAGTAACGTGGTCAGCTAAAATAAGAAGGTCCAGGTCAGAAGAAAGTAATCTCGAAATTGTTTGTATGGTTAGGTCAGCTGAGAGTCGAAAGTTACTCTTTACGAAAGGTGTCGAGGTAAGGCTGCTCTGCAGGCGCGAACAAATACTAATAACGGTCTTAGAAAGGTGTACTTTGTGAATAGGAGAGAGGATGGTAGGGTCGTTACGTGCTGCTGTGACGGTTTGCTCTTTACGAACACAAACTGTTCGCACTGTACCGTGGCACTCTCTCAAATCACTGAGCGTAATTTTACAGTATGGTGGCTGGGTCTTTGGCGTATTCGGCAATGGTGAATCCACATGTTTCTACTGCTTCCTTTATTCCTTTGTTTAGGAGTCATAGACACACACACACACACACACACACACACACACACACACACACACACACACACTGTCCCCAGGATTGGCCTGACACAGATGCAACATTACTTGCTGCTGCCTCAGTTCACCAGCGATTTGAATGGGTGTGAGCAGCGTGCAGCCACAATGGTGACAGTCAAACTGTCGTGCGAGATGTTGGAAAATAATCTACGATCTGTTTTCATTTAGCCACTGTCGCCACGATTGCTATACGCCTATCTTCGAGCAGAAAGGCCTTACCTCTCTTTTGATTCCCGGTTCTTCACAAAGAGATGGCGTACCAGTTCATTATTCGTCATTCGGACTTGTACCTCTCTGGAAGTGTCTGTGTTGCGTAGCCACTGAGTCATATGGCGATAGATTGTTATACTACACTTGCAAGAGCTACGACTGGACTGTTGCACCGTTGTACCCCTTGAAAAAAAAAAACAAAACAAAAAAAAAAACACTCCTAGATGTTCTCCTTTATCAATCGATTTACACTCCTGGAAATGGAAAAAAGAACACATTGACACCGGTGTGTCAGACCCACCATACTTGCTCCGGACACTGCGAGAGGGCTGTACAAGCAATGATCACACGCACGGCACAGCGGACACACCAGGAACCGCGGTGTTGGCTGTCGAATGGCGCTAGCTGCGCAGCATTTGTGCACCGCCGCCGTCAGTGTCAGCCAGTTTGCCGTGGCATACGGAGCTCCATCGCAGTCTTTAACACTGGTAGCATGCCGCGACAGCGTGGACGTGAACCGTATGTGCAGTTGACGGACTTTGAGCGAGGGCGTATAGTGGGCATGCGGGAGGCCGGGTGGACGTACCGCCGAATTGCTCAACACGTGGGGCGTGAGGTCTCCACAGTACATCGATGTTGTCGCCAGTGGTCGGCGGAAGGTGCACGTGCCCGTCGACCTGGGACCGGACCGCAGCGACGCACGGATGCACGCCAAGACCGTAGGATCCTACGCAGTGCCGTAGGGGACCGCACCGCCACTTCCCAGCAAATTAGGGACACTGTTGCTCCTGGGGTATCGGCGAGGACCATTCGCAACCGTCTCCATGAAGCTGGGCTACGGTCCCGCACACCGTTAGGCCGTCTTCCGCTCACGCCCCAACATCGTGCAGCCCGCCTCCAGTGGTGTCGCGACAGGCGTGAATGGAGGGACGAATGGAGACGTGTCGTCTTCAGCGATGAGAGTCGCTTCTGCCTTGGTGCCAATGATGGTCGTATGCGTGTTTGGCGCCGTGCAGGTGAGCGCCACAATCAGGACTGCATACGACCGAGGCACACAGGGCCAACACCCGGCATCATGGTGTGGGGAGCGATCTCCTACACTGGCCGTACACCACTGGTGATCGTCGAGGGGACACTGAATAGTGCACGGTACATCCAAACCGTCATCGAACCCATCGTTCTACCATTCCTATACCGGCAAGGGAACTTGCTGTTCCAACAGGACAATGCATGTCCGCATGTATCCCGTGCCACCCAACGTGCTCTAGAAGGTGTAAGTCAACTACCCTGGCCAGCAAGATCTCCGGATCTGTCCCCCATTGAGCATGTTTGGGACTGGATGAAGCGTCGTCTCACGCGGTCTGCACGTCCAGCACGAACGCTGGTCCAACTGAGGCGCCAGGTGGAAATGGCATGGCAAGCCGTTCCACAGGACTACATCCAGCATCTCTACGATCGTCTCCATGGGAGAATAGCAGCGTGCATTGCTGCGAAAGGTGGATATACACTGTACTAGTGCCGACATTGTGCATGCTCTGTTGCCTGTGTCTATGTGCCTGTGGTTCTGTCAGTGTGATCATGTGATGTATCTGACCCCAGGAATGTGTCAATAAAGTTTCCCCTTCCTGGGACAATGAATTCACGGTGTTCTTATTTCAATTTCCAGGAGTGTATTTTGTTTAATGTGGATTGTAACAAGTGTTTTTATTTTTTTCTAATATCCGGTAAAATATAAATTATGCATAGAACAGTGCTAAAATTTTTCGTTTTTAAATAAAACTTTTTAAAAAATGAGTAGTTTTTTATTTGTAAAATTTGCATTGCTTTCCAATAATTCGTTATTATAGAAAATAGGAGAAGCTCTCAGTGCTGTTACAATAACAATGCCGACAGAAACGAGCAACAAACACATGGTATAAGAATAGGTAAAGCATTGGTGAGACAATAAAGTACCTGTTACCACGTGACATGGCCTATTATGTGGTATACATTTACAATGTGCAAGACTTGTCCCACCTGGTGTCTATCGTGGTTTCTTACTGTCGTCGTTACGAAGTGGGCGTCAATAAAGTAAAATGCTCCATTTGCTTTAATAGATTAAAAACGGGAGAAGTCACAACAGACTTGCGACATGTAATAAGTAGAAAACTTGACAGTTCATTCATTTTTTTTTTAAAGAGAGAGACAAAGCAACCTATCTGCTGCCTGTGTCTTTATCTGCTTGTCTTGAAAAACAACAAATTAATACTAAAAATATTTTTCATCCTCAGTTTTCACCTTTAGCACAGAATATTCGTAATGTCCAAGTAGTGGTATGATCCCTGATCACAAAATGAGTTTTGAGCCGAGTTTCAAATAAACATTAGAGTACTGGTTATTTTTTGCAGTAGTCCTACCACTTATAACTTTTCGAGAAAAGCAGCGAAGTTTGGACAATTTTATTTTATTTGCCTATTTAGTTTAATATTTTTATTCTATTGGTCCAGAAAATTTTTCAACGTTTCTTCGATTTCTGCGCTTATTGCGGGAAACATTGGGAACAAAAAACTGAAAGTCGGTTATTACAGAAGCCGGTTATTGCGAGTGATTTTTAAATTTTCGTTGAAAAAACCGATATAACCGAAACCTGTTTCATTGATAGCCGCCATGCACAGAGGCAGGACTGTACCTTATTACCCAGCAGCCGGCCGGTGTGGCCGAGCGGTTCTAGGTGCTTCAGTCTGGAACCGCGTTACCGCTACTGTTGCAGGTTCGAATTCTGCCTCGGGCATGGATGTGTGATGTCCTTAGGTTAGTTAGGTTTAAGTAGTTCTAAGTTCTAGGGGACTGGTGACCTCAGATGTTCAGTCCCATAGTGCACAGAGCCATTTGAACCAATTATTATCCAGCAATGCGATGTGGCAATGCGCAACACCAGGAACTGACTTGGTCACGTCACTAGGTACAGTCACACTCAGATTAAAGTAGCGCACGTTGTTACTTGTTACACCGCTACGTTGCAGTGCAAGCATGAAAGCTGAGCTCGGAACATGTGTTGGCGGGTTGTGGGACGGCTTGCGTTTTACATGATTAAATTTGTTGCCGATGAGAAAAGGAGGGGATCTATCACGCCGACGGAGAGGAGAGAACGTTCAGCCAAAATGCTGAAATTGAGCCAGAGAATAGTTTGCAAATTACGGGAGCAGAGCAGAGTGGAGTTCAAATTTCTCCGCCAAAAAAGGAAAATCAAGGTGCTCATAATATGAACAGTATTCCATTGACGATAAGGATAAATGTAGTATTGCGAAGAATATAGCGAAATACCGACTTTGCGAAAACTACACAGATTTTTTTCACAGAACTGAACTTCCAGGCTAACAAGGAAACTCTAAAGAAATTGTTCTGTCTGTGGGATTTCATTTTATTGCATCAAGAAATACAAAATCATAATGTCAAATAACACTCATAAATGGACCATAGTGTATTCTTTAGCCGGCCGCGGTGGCCGTGCGGTTCTAGGCGTTGCAGTCCGGAACCGCGGGACTGCTACGGTCGCAGGTTCGAATCCTGCCTCGGGCATGGATGTGTGTGATGTCCTTAGGTTAGTTAGGTTTAAGTAGTTCTAAGTTCTAGGGGACTGATGACCTAAGATGTTAAGTCCCATAGTGCTCAGAGCCATTTGTATTCTTTATTTATTGGAGGAGAATGACATTGTATCTCCATTTGACGAAACAAGATACACAAATGCTGAAACACTTTATTAACTAACAAAACAAAACTATTGGGTGACTACACTATTATCCATAATAGCAAAATATTTTGAAGATTAGTGTACCTACTTGCTCTTATTAGCAAACGTTGTCGTCCGCAATCATTTGCGATGACAAAACATTCAGCAACTCACAAGAGCACAAGAGGAGGGTGCGACAACTTCTTGAAACTATTTGTCAGGTGATGGGTTAATAAAAAAGTTAAAACGGTGATTAAATTGACTCGTTAAAAGTTTAGGCATAAAATAAACACAATTGATTAAATAAATATAATGAATAAAGCCATTTAGGTAATGATTTAGTAATAAAAATTTCAAGACACCCTGAGGGCGTGCGTACGCATTAACTGCAACTCTTCACGAATAAGTCTTTACTCTCTACGCTACCCCATTGCTGGGAGTAGTAGCTTTAATTGTAATGTTTTCGCCTTAATGCAACATGCTAGCTACTTTTTCTTACTTATTGAAACGTCTTCAGCCATTCGGAATAACTCTAGCCATTGTAAGTGTCCAAAACGTTTGATTTCAATAATGTGTAATCAGGGATTACGTCGCAATTATTTCCCATAACGCATATGATCTGGTGGGCGTAATAAATCAGTTACACATGGATAAGATTTTTAAATATCTCTTCTTGAAAAACCTCCTCTCTCTCTACCAAATTAAAAAAAAATCTGTGAAGGCGTCGATTTTCTCACTTCATTGAGTTGATTAAATCGGAACAGCAGATTTACATAATCCATTCGTGTTGGCCATATGACCCTCGGAAGCCGATATTTGATCACGTTAACAAAACAGATTCAGGACTAACACGTAAACGTGACAGCGAATATTGCATTCGGATTTCGAAATCGGATATTTGTCTTCTGCAAATTGTGTCACTTGCAGACGTAGTGATTACGGGCCCCGTGTGAGACTTGCCGTAGTGCTGGACTGCACGCCACCACTGCTTCCCCTACCATGTTTCTCGGGCGTAAACGGGACGTTGCTGCCACAGTGGCGAGAGTGCTACTTCGGTTTGCCGCGTAATAACATTACGTTTTAGAAGTAATAGCGAAAACTTTATGGTTTCATTTCGTATGAGGCGAATCTCCAACTTTTAATTGCACATAGAGTTATGTTAGATATTGGTTTACAGGCCTAGTTGAATCAGCTTTGCATTTCTCAAACCAATTACAATTTTATCAATTAGTTGTAGGCGTTCGTATATTGTGTGGTACATTAGGAGTCTATAATTTCAGGTGGGTATACTGTGGCTAAATTCGTAGTCAGTAAAAATTACGGCTGAGGAGCTGTAAATTTTTATTTTAAAAACTGCCACATGCCGACATTTGAAGCTGCGAAAACTAAAAAAGGAGATAGTACATGATAATGCTTCAACTTGATTCTATAAAATGAGGAAGAATCGCAAAAATAACTTCAACTCAAAAGGTGTGTCCAAAGATGTGCAATTTAATCGTGGAGCAGAACATGGCGAACATAACGTCCCTAAATTTTTAAAACAAGTGCCAGGTTATGGCACCATACTAAACTCGATTAAATGACCCTGACTCATTGATGCATGGATACGAGTGGTCGCAGAAATGTGTCACTAGCGCGTGCACCTTTCAGCTCCTGGTTTACACACGCTGGGACGCCACGTCTCTTGACGGATTCATGGGACGGCCTAATATTGGAACAGTAGGCGTGCATTATTAAGCGCGTTCATTCACGCGCCCCGCATGTGCAAGCAGCGCTATTCCGGGACAAACTCTGTGTGCGTTCCCGCAGCGCGACGAGTCTCACATGTTTGCCAAATGAATATTCTTCGTTAACTGCCTTGCGTTCTTCCTATTCATTCGTGCGTTTTTGTTTCAATGTACACAGCTTCATCTGGGATGGCAGAATATGTAACGAAATGAAGCAGCAAGCAAATAGGGAGGTGAGACTGTTCACAAGCTGACACAAAGTGTGGAAGAAGAGACACACGATGTTGCAGCACGCCGTGCTCCTCACGCACGGTAGAGTCGCATTAATGCGACCACCACCGATGTCCGAACTCAACCTGCAATAACAACTTGCAGAAGGCTGGTGGTGGCATTAGGCAGCGGAGAGTATACAGGGTGGTCCACTGATCATGACTGGGCCAAATATCTCACGAAATAAGCGTCAAACGAAAAAACTACAAAGAACGAAACTTGTCTAGCTTGAAGGAGGGAACCAGATGGCACTATGTTTGGCCCGCTAGATGGCGCTGCCATAGGTCAAACGGATATCAACTACGTTTTTTTTAAAATAGGAACCCCCATTTTTTATTACATATTCGTGTAGTACGTAAGGAAATATGAATGTTTTAGTTGGACCACTTTTTTCGCTCTTTGATAGATTGCGCTGTAATAGTCACAAACACATGGCTCACAATTTAAGATGCACAGATGGTAACAGGTAGGTTTCTTAAATTAAAATACAGTACGTAGGTACGTTTGAACATTTTATTTAGGTTGTTCCAATGTGATACATGTACCTTTGTGAACTTATAATTTCTGAGAACGCATGCTGTTACAGCGTGATTACCTGTAAATACTACATTAATGCAATAAATGCTCAAAATGATGTCCGTCAACCTCAATGCATTTGGCAATACGTGTAACGACATTCCTCTCAACAGCGGGTAGTTCGCCTTCCTTAATGTTCGCACATGTATTGACAATGCGCTGACGCATGTTGTCAGACGTTGTCGGTGGATCACGATAGCAAATATCCTTCAACTTTCCCTACAGAAAGAAATCCGGGGACGTCAGATCCGGTGACGTGCGGGCCATGGTATGGTGCTTCGACGACCGATCTACCTGTCATGAAATATGCTATTCAATACGGCTTCAACCGCACGCGAGCTATGTGCCGGACATACATCATGTTGGAAAAATGGCTCTGAACGCTATGCGACTTAACTTCTGAGGTTATCAGTCGCCTAGAGCTTAGAACTAATTAAATCTAAGTAACCTAAGGACATCACACACATCCTTTCCCGAGGCAGGATTCGAACCTGCGACCGTAGCGGTCGCTCGGCTCCAGACTGAAGCTCCTAGAACCGCACGGCCACTCCGGCCGGTCATCATGTTGGAAGTACATCGCTATTCTGTCATGCAGTGAAACATCTTGTAGTAACATCGGTGGAACATTACGTAGGAAATCAGCATACGTTGCACCATTTAGATTGCCATCGATAAAATGGGGGCCAATTATCCTTCCTCCCATAATGCCGCACCATACATTAACCCTCCGAGGTCGCTGATATTCCACTTGTCGCAGCCATCGTGGATTTTCCGTTGCCCAATAGTGCATATTTTGCCAGTTTACGTTACCGCTGTTGGTGAATGACGCTTCGTCGCTAAATAGAACGCGTGCAAAAGATCTGTCATCGTCCCGTAATTTCTCTTCTCCCCAGTGTCAGAACTGTACACGACGTTCAAAGTCGTCACCATGCAATTTCTGGTGCATAGAAATATGGTACGGGTGCAATCGATGTTGATGTAGCATTCTCAACACCGACGTTTTTGAGATTCCAGATCCTCGCGCAATTTGTCTGCTACTGAAGTGCGGATTAGCCGCGACAGCAGCTGAATCACCTACTTGGGTATCTTCATTTGTTGCAGGTCGTGGTTGACGTTTCACATGTGGCTGAACACTTCCTGTTTCCTTAAATAACGTAACTATCTGGCGAACGGTCCGGACACTTTGATGATGTCGTCCAGGATACCGAGCAGCATACATAGCACACGCCCGTTGGGCATTTTGATCACAATAGCCATACGTCAACACGATATCGACCTTTTCCGCAATTGGTAAACGGTCCATTTTAACACGCGTAATGTATCACGAAGCAAATACTGTCCGCACTGGCGGAATGTCACGTGATACCACGTACTTACACGTTTGTGACTATTATAGCGCCATCTATCACAAAGCGAAAAAAGTGGTCGAACTAGAACATTCATATTACTTTACGTACTACACGAATATGTAATAAAAACGTGGGTTCCTATTTAAAAAAACGCGGTTGATATCCGTTTGACCTATGGCAGCGCCATCTAGCGGGCCAACCATAGCGCCATCTGGTTTCCCCCTTCAAGCTAGACGAGTTTCGTTCTTGTAGTTTTTTCGTTTGATGCTTATTTCGTGAGATATTTGGCCCGGTCACGATCAATGGACCACCCTGTATAAAGCGTATCGGGGGGGGGGGGGGGGCGCAGAAAAAATGGCAGTCGTTGTAGTAATGCGGAAACGGAGCGATTTATCTAACGTCCGAAAGGGGAAGCATTTCCGAAACTGTTCAGCACCTGACTGCTCAGATGAACAAAGGGGCTACCGTCAGTGATTCCTCAACGACCGTTCAGCGAACGTTGCTGCGTATAGGCTTCCGCAGCAGGCGCCTGTTTCATGTAAGCATATTGAGTCCTGTTCATGGGCGAAGAAGGTTGGAGTTTGCATTCCAATATCAGAAATGGACGTTCCAGGTGTCCTTTCCAGATGATTCACATTTTATGCCCCATGGGACAGATGGGCATAGGCGTGTAGTGCGTGGAACGTTTAAAGCAAACACCCTGTAACAATCGTCGGAAGAGTACAGGCCGGAAGAGAGTTCTGCATGGTTCGAAGAGCACCAGGATCGGTTTGCCGTACTTCACAGGCCACCAGACTCCTCGACTTTAGACCCAATCCAAAATCTGTGGGACCACCTCGATAGGACTGTACGCGCCACGCATCCTGAACCGAGAAACTTGGCGCAGCTCGCCACAACACTGTAGTCGGCATAACTCCACATTTTTGTTGGTACCTTACAGAAACTCACTGAAGTGCCGAAAAAGGTAGTTATTCATGTTTTTGACAGGCGGACACATCAGTGTGACAGAACAGTGTAATTTGTGATTTCTTAGAAGACTAATAGTAATGCCACCATGTGGCTCAACGAACTTGTCAAGTTGGGCGACGTCAGCAATCCTATCGGCAAAACAGGACCTGCAGTTGAACATATAATCCGAATCACGTATCACTCCCGACGAGTCTTCACGTAACTGAGAGAGCGAGGTTAAACGTAAACTGAATAATCCTGTGGAACAGCGATCTTTTAGCTTTCAGAGACGCTCTCTATTCTAAACCGTAAATTTATAGAGGGATAGCTCATGGCAGGGAGTTTTGTGCCTCTTTGCATGTAGATCTCAGACGTACTAGAATTAGTGGCTACTGAACTGCATGAGGTTTCACTGTTTAGTGACATGTAATAAATAATTTAACATAATTATATTTCAATAAAACCGTAAAAAGGACGCTAAACTTCACTGAACACTGAACAGAGGAACACTATGCACCGGATAACAGTACCTCAGGCATTTAACACGAAGGTGAGTACTGAGCAGAAGACATCAGTTTTGATAGTCTTCCAACAGAACAGGAAAAGTAAAGCGCAAATCTAAGTTGATATGTTTCATTGTGACACTATCCTATTTTGCTCTGGAGTTCCTTGCAGTATCTGAGAACTTTTTTTTGCTATGTGTTATCTATTCGCATACTGTCTCAAAATTTCTTTAGCGCCCTATTAATTGCTTATTCTATAACTTTTCTGATCAGCATTGCTTAAACTATGTAAAGACTCGTTCCACGGCCTAGATTCTTTGTTTCGCATGTTTCCAGGGAAACTGATCAGTAAATAAAAATAGTTTACACATAACGAAATTTTCACTGTGCAGCGGAGTGTGCTCTGATACGAAACTTCCTGGCGCATTAAAACTGTATCTCGGACCGAGACTCGAACACTGGACCTTTGCCTTTACGCGGGCAAATGCTCTGAGCTGCCCAAGCACGACTGACGACCCATCCTCACAGCTTGGAAGGTAGGAGACGACATAGTGGCGGAACTGAAGCGAAAGCACAGGTCCCCAGCTCGAGTCTCAGTCAGGCACACAGTTTTAATCTGCCAGGAAGTTTCGTTTATACGTGACATCACTATTCAGTTCTAGATTCGTAACTGTAAAAATATTTGCACTTGGAAGAGCATTGAGTAGAGTGATAACGTTTGGCGTGAAGAACACAGGAAGTCAGGTATAGGACTGGACGTTGGTGGTGGCCGTATGTGTGGCGCTGGGTCACCGCCACCTGCTTGTGAAGACTGGCTCAGTCGCGGTTTTTCTTGATGCAGGTGCTCAAGGCGACCCGTCTCAGTCATACTGTTTGTCAGATATTTGTCCAGTCGTTTTACTGGATCCACGAATCTGTCGTAGTGAATGGACAACTTACTCCCCAGGTCACCATCCGACGGGGCTGACCGCGAGGGAGCCCCCTCTCCATGTCGCTTTTTGTCTTGTCCTTAGAACCTCTGCTTCGCCGTACTGCTCATCTATTATGTGGCTGGAAGATATTGGGAGAAAACTTCTCGGTACGAGAATACGCGGATGATGTTACGATGTTGCCACGTCATATTATGACATATCCTAGCTCAACGACATATTGCATTCCATTTGTTCTCTCTCTGGGGCCCGTATTAATGAAGGAAAATATACCCTGTTATCACTGCAGGATTTTCAACTCGTTTTCATCCAATGGGCAACGATGAATGCTAATTAAAAATCGTTGGGTATTACCATGGATCGTTGGCCGATGAAAATGACTGCACACAATTGGTGGGAGGTGACGAACCGAATTGAAGAATTCGTGAACACGAACGCCTTTCCCTTAGTTTTTGAATCGTGGCGGCTTTAAGTTTGGCGTGCATGGCGTTCCGCTGGCGCCACTAACTACTTGGGCTGTCGATATCGATCTTGATCACATGTCAGAAACTCGGTTCGTTGGTCGAGGCGTGTGTTGTGTGGGTTTTTGGTTGGTCCAGGTACTGTACTTAGCTGCAGGGCACGTGGCTCGCAAATTGTTGGTTTTGCGTGACTCTTTCTATCCGGTACGGGCCTCGGGAAGCCGCGGGTGGTTAAATCGGTCGCAGGCAAGCCCTGCCGGCTGGATTAGGGATTGACACATCCGCACGGAGTAGCCGCGCGGCCTGAGGTGTCTTGTCACGGTCCGCGCGCCTGTCTCCGTCAGAGGTTCGAGTACTCCCTCGCGCATGCGTGTGTGTGTGTGTGTCGTCCTTAGTGTAAGTTAGTTTAAGTTAGATTAAGTAGTGCGTAAGCTTAGGGACCAATGACCTCAGCAGTTTGGTCCCATAAGATCTTGCCACAAATTTCCAAATTTAGAGATTGACGGCGGCGAGATGCGGGAAGAGCAGTGGACGCCGCGTGCACCGTCTTCAGCAAGTTCCCGGCCAACTCTGCAATCGTAAATTTTATGGCACCTCGAAGACCGCATGTACGGAATGGAAGGAATAACTCCCCTGCTTGGACTCCTGGAGTTCACGGCTCCTTCACACCTGAGTGTAGTTAAGTGTTGTTCTCTATTGGTATTTGTTGTGGTAAGGCTACGTCTGCGTTAATGGGGAACTGGACCTGTCTTATTAACGCGGCTGCGAGTGATAGTGTGCGTGGTCATCGGTCAGTTGTAACTGATGACAATTTGCTGTTCCAGGACATGTTCCGTGCAAGTCTACGAGCATTCTCTGTTACAAACTGCGTTTGTGAAACTGAAATTGTAACATAGTCTGTGTCAAAGGCACGGCATCCTTTTATAGATGAATATGCCGTAGCAGTTGTATATGTAAGCGCTGATATTTCACCGTGTTAATTTTCAAGTAATTTTAAGCAGTATTAAGGTTGCCACTTGTATGTGTCGTCGCTTCCGGAATAAGTTAATATTGCCTACCTCCTAGACATTCTCGCCTGTAGCCTTATTCTGGCAGGTTACTGTTCCCTTCTGATGTTTGTTGGCATGGTAGTTCTGGCAGCAGACGAGTCCTTCCTGTTCCCTGGGCCCGGAGCGGAGACATATTTTCTTGCTGGTGCGGCGACACTTCCGTCGTCGCACGACCTCTACGTTGGCCGGCAATTTGGCGCCTCTTCCAGCCGCCTCGTGTTGGACCAAGTTAAGTACATCCGATCGTTGTATACGTGCAACGGTGCAGAGTCCCCAATTAATCCCGAAGAATTGTGAATTCAGTAAGCACCTAAGCTTTGGAGCGTGATCTGCAAGCCCGAAATTCTCCTTACTATACCTGCTCTTTGTACCTTATTGCTAGTTCTGGAGCATGTTAAGTTTTAAAGCCCCCTAAAATTGCTAGTTCTGGAGCATGTTAAGTTTTAAAGCCTCCTGCATTTGAATATAAACTGCTAAAGTTTTCCTTTTAAATCATCGTCATTAGCTAACTCCACTCAGTATAAAACTTGCCTGCTTGTTGCCTGTTGGCTGTGATAGCCATCTGCTGTATTTGCCAGCTTATCTTGTATTTTGAGGGAACTGTATTTCTATTTAAGGGTCATTGTCAATGTTTCTGCTGGTGTGTACGAGTTTGGGGTCACATTTAAATTGTATGTCTTCGCAGCTTATCTTGTATTTTGGGGATTTTATAAAAAAATGGGTTCAAATGGCTCTGAGCATTATGGGACTTAACATGTATGGTCATCAGTCCCTAGAACTTAGAACTACTTAAACCTAACTAACCTAAGGACGTCACACAACACCCAGTCATCACGAGGCAGAGAAAATCCCTGACCCCGCCGGGAATCGAACCCGGGAACCCGGGCGTGGGAAGCGAGAACGCTACCGCACGATCACGAGCTGCGGACGGGGATTTTATATTTATTTGAGGGTCATTGTCAGTGTTTCTACTGGTGTGTGCCAACTGGGAGTCACGTTTGAAATTGTATACCTTCCCAGCTTTGTTTGTATTTTGGAGGATTGTGTATTTTATCCCTTAAGGGATTTTATTAAGGTTAACAGATTGTTAAGGGCTTTCCAAATCCCACAGTCAGTGGCGTGACTTGTTATCCATTCTGTATTCTGGGTGGGCGTTGTCTAAGTATTTAAGGTGTTATGCATGCTGGGAAATTGTTAGTACATTTAGTGGCAGTCATTTGTAATTCATTTTACTGATAAATAAAAATATCGTGTGACTAGGGCCTCCCGTCGTTTAGACCGTTCGCCTGGTCCAAGTCTTTCGAGTTGACGCCACTTCGGTAACTTGCGCGTCGACGAGGATGAAATGATGATGATTAGGACAACACAACACCCAGCCCCGGAGGGGAGAAAATCTCCGACACAGCCGGAAATCGAACCCGGACCCTTAAGATTGACATCCTGTCGCGCTGATCACTCAGCTACCAAGGCCGGACATTTTACTCATAAAACTCAGTTTTTTAAACCCGCTTGCAACCACACCTAGCTGTCGTGACCTCTTACTTGTATTTAGGGACTGTATAATCCTGGTTTAAAGCATTGTTCTTAGTGGTTTAAGTTGTTTAACTTTGTTATTAATGAACTGATCATGTTCAAATTCTTTAAATTACTGTGAGAGTTGTCATTCTTTTTGACAAAGTTTTTAATTTCTAATCATACTGGCTGTTGTTAAGCAACGAAGTGCATTCCATGAAACATCAAATAACGAAGTATGTGGGTCCACCTTCCACGTTTCTTTCCTTAAAATTATTCAAACCCCCGTTTTGAGGTATCAGTCGTCTTCAGAAAGTGCGGATCTTAGATTCCTACATTTTCAGAAAAGTGCATTATGTTGCATAAAGATTCAAGCTCCCCACGATGATGGCTCGCAAATTGATGTAATTCTATTACATCTCGCTTATTTACGTGTCTTCGACCAGCCGGTGTGACTCCGCCAGCCGATGGTGGCCGGATTAACTCTAAATTACGGCACGTACGTGAATTCAAGATGATAATAAATTTTCTGGGAGCTGCATTTCATCAATGACACATCTTATCACCAGATCCTTGCTTTCCCACTCGGGAGTACAATCTTTCCTCTGCGCCACTGGTATCCTGAAAAACAGGATGGTTTGACATAGTGCTTCCTATTCTTCCCATGAACTAGCCTCATTGTGCTATACGGTCATTTACAATCTAATCCCGACCAACGAACTCCTCCATCGCATTGGTCTTAGTCCGACTGGTCTTCGCGACACATATAATCAATCTGTTATATTACCGCACAGGTTCGTTTCTTCTGGCACTGGATTCGCCAAGAACTGGCTTTCCTTACCCGATCAGCTGAAGCAGCTTCCTCGGTTGAACTTTTTCGGTGTCCGGACTTTTTCGTTTTCCCTTGGACCAAGACTATTTCGACATTGTGGCTCCTTGGACACTACGCCCACTGCGCAGTCTTTTGTGAGAACTATCCCGACCACAATGTTTTTCACCAGTGTACGGTGACTGCTCATTGGAAGCCGCAGAGGCATCAGCGTTATCGCGCTTTATTTGTAAATACATTTCACATTGTTTGTAATTGTCAAGGAATTAAGTAGCTTTCTTTATCCCCAGTTTCCGGAGCCTTGTCTCATTGTGATCTTTCATTTGAGTTCCAGAATTGTGGATATTATGTCTATCATGTTTTCTTTTCATTAAACAAATACTAACAAAAGATAAATGAAAAAGCAAATAAAAAACCCAAGATGGTACTTTGTTCATGTGAGAGACGAGCACAGTGATAGGTGGAGGTGAGACATTTTGGCCAGGCCTTTGGTATCAACCCCTGCCCACCTTGCCTCCACCCAGCCAGCAGCTGACTGTGTCCGTTCATTACTGTAATGAAAAAAAAAAAAGTTGGTAGAGCACTTGCTCGCGAAACGTAAAGATCTCAAGTACGAGTCTCGGTCTAGCACACAGTTTTAAGCTGCCAGACAGTTCCATATTAGCGCTCACTCCGGTGCGCAGTGAAAATTTCATTCCAACTTACGCTTTTCTAACTTGACGTCGTGAAAGCCGTCTATTAAGACAATTAGGCGGATTAGCTATTGATGATATTCCGAAAAGCGTTTGTCGGTTCCACACCAAAGCCTATGAGGCAAGAGTATATGAAGTATCAAAAGTAATTGTGACTTTATCGAAGATTTCTTGGTATGGAAGTCGTGGTGTCTAGCCTTGGTTGGAATGTGATCGCCCGCAATTTTGGGTTTATATACATCGAATGCTAAACTAATTATACACTCCTGGAAATGAAAAAAAGAACACATTGACACCGGTGTGTCAGACCCACCATACTTGCTCCGGACACTGCGAGAGGGCTGTACAAGCAATGATCACACGCACGGCACAGCGGACACACCAGGAACCGCGGTGTTGGCCGTCGAATGGCGCTAGCTGCGCAGCATTTGTGCACCGCCGCCGTCAGTGTCAGCCAGTTTGCCGTGGAATACGGAGCTCCATCGCAGTCTTTAACACTGGTAGCATGCCGCGACAGCGTGGACGTGAACCGTATGTGCAGTTGACGGACTTTGAGCGAGGGCGTATAGTGGGCATGCGGGAGGCCGGGTGGACGTACCGCCGAATTGCTCAACACGTGGGGCGTGAGGTCTCCACAGTACATCGATGTTGCCGCCAGTGGTCGGCGGAAGGTGCACGTGCCCGTCGACCTGGGACCGGACCGCAGCGACGCACGGATGCACGCCAAGACCGTAGGATCCTACGCAGTGCCGTAGGGGACCGCACCGCCACTTCCCAGCAAATTAGGGACACTGTTGCTCCTGGGGTATCGGCGAGGACCATTCGCAACCGTCTCCATGAAGCTGGGCTACGATCCCGCACACCGTTAGGCCGTCTTCCGCTCACGCCCCAACATCGTGCAGCCCGCCTCCAGTGGTGTCGCGACAGGCGTGAATGGACGGACGAATGGAGACGTGTCGTCTTCAGCGATGAGAGTCGCTTCTGCCTTGGTGCCAATGATGGTCGTATGCGTGTTTGGCGCCGTGCAGGTGAGCGCCACAATCAGGACTGCATACGACCGAGGCACACATGGCCAACACTCGGCATCATGGTGTGGGGAGCGATCTCCTACACTGGCCGTACACCACTGGTGATCGTCGAGGGGACACTGAATAGTGCACGGTACATCCAAACCGTCATCGAACCCATCGTTCTACCATTCCTAGACCGGCAAGGGAACTTGCTGTTCCAACAGGACAATGCACGTCCGCATGTATCCCGTGCCACCCAACGTGCTCTAGAAGGTGTAAGTCAACTACCCTGGCCAGCAAGATCTCCGGTTCTGTCCCCCATTGAGCATGTTTGGGACTGGATGAAGCGTCGTCTCACGCGGTCTGCACGTCCAGCACGAACGCTGGTCCAACTGAGGCGCCAGGTGGAAATGGCATGGCAAGCCGTTCCAGAGGACTACATCCAGCATCTCTAGGATCGTCTCCATGGGAGAATAGCAGCCTGCATTGCTGCGAAAGGTGGATATACACTGTACTAGTGCCGACATTGTGCATGCTCTGTTGCCTGTGTCTATGTGCCTGTGGTTCTGTCAGTGTGATCATGTGATGTATCTGACCCCAGGAATGTGTCAATAAAGTTTCCCCTTCCTGGGACAATGAATTCACGGTGTTCTTATTTCAATTTCCAGGAGTGTATTTCAATATTTTTCTCTCACACTGGTGTTTATATTAACAGATAAAAGATGTAGCGCCCCCACACACCCAGGAACGTATTAATACCAACACGTGACAGTAACGACAATGTACACTGACATCAAGGAACTCATCACTATTAACAAACAGAAAATGTCACAACAATACCTACCTCATACAGCTCATACACATAATTAGTAACAACTTCAAAAATATTGAATTAATACAAAGTTTTACTTGAAACGAGAAGCTCTGAAAAGACGAAGGTGATGGCCTGTTGGCTACAGCTGACATGAGGGCCTATGGAAAGTGGTTGAAGCATGGTGTAATAACGAGTTGACCGTGTGGTAATGGACGATTACGTCTTTTCCCAAAACCCAGAGGTCGGAGGCTCCCCCACTGTGTAATGCAGGTGGGCAGCGATCTGTGGCAGATCTGACGACAGAGCACAATGCTGGTGCAGGCACAGGTGTTTCGCCATTGTTGGTTCAAAGGCCATTGTTGAACGTGGAGTTCCATATCACACGCTCCCTACGTGTCCTGTGTTGACGCAACAACATCGTCAGTTAGGATTGCAGTTGACCGATAGGAACATGTCGCCTGTCAAATGAATCGCACTTCTTTTTACACCAGGTCCATGGTTGGGTTCTTACACGCCGTCAACCAGGCGAATGGCTGGCTGAGGGCAGAGCTACGCTGTGGGGTGCACTGAGTTGGGCTTCCTTGGGATCTGTGGTGATACTCGAAGGCTTCATGACAACAGTGATCTACGTGAACATTACCGCGGATCATCTGTGCCCCTTCATGCTCCAAGTCTCTCCCAACGGCGATGCCATCTTCCAGCACTATAACTGTCCTTGTTGCAAGGGCAGAATCGTGCAACAGCGGTTTGAGGAGCATTGTAGTGAATTAATGTTTTGGACAGCAAATGTGCCTGGTCTGTACCTAGTGGAACGCATATCGGGAGCCAGCTGAGTCCCCCTAAACCACCGTCCCGTCATTTGCGGGAATTGTTTGACCTGTGCATAGACATCTGGTATCACACACTTCTGGAATCCTTTCGAGGACCTGCAGCAACCAACCGTACTCTGTGTTCTATTGTGTTTGGAAAGTGGGACAACACGCTATTAAACAGGTAGTCATCATGTTGTGGCTCAACGGTGCGCATTGGGATGACTCCAGGAAAGTTATTATCAGACACTGGGAAAGAATAACGGAATTGCTGAGTTGTCCACATTATCTAGAACATCTAGCAAAACTAAATGACCATTTAATTGAGATCAAAATAGACACGAAAATCATATGCTATAATAATAAAGGAAAAGAAATGCTCACTCTTCGGGAAAAATACGAGGGTTGTCCAGAAAGTACCGATCGGTCGCGAAATGGAAACCACTGGGAAAATCCGGTAAAGATTTGCACACTTGTGTTGGGCAGTGTCTCTAGTATGCCCGACGATTGCGTCGCGTCGCTCTTATCAGTTCAGAGTGAACAGTGAGCACGTAAACATGCGTAAAACTGCAGGGGCAATGAAGACGCTCCTGCAGCGTTTCCGATGAGAAGTGTTTGATCACCCACAATACAGTCCGTAATTGGCTCCCCCTGAGTCTCATCTCTGCTCACAAGAACCGCTGGCTGTGAAGACAAAATTGTTCCACAGACAACGAGCAGACCAGTGCAGATAACTGTTCGAAAGCACAGGCAGCTGCTTTCTATCACGAGAATATTGGAAAGTTGATACAACACTGTGACAACTCTAGAAGTTGGAGCGGCGACTATGTAGAGAGTTAGGTGGAAGGTGTACCCAACTCTTGCAAATAAAACGTTTCTGGTTTTCACTGTGGTTTCCATTTCGCTACCGATCGGAACTTACTTTCTGGACAACACTCATATTTCACATGAAAGACCATACAAAATAAAAACAGGCTAAATGTCAAAAAAAGTTGCATAAGGATGGTATTCACACTAATTTATAATTTATTTAGAAAAGAAATAAAAGGAAAAGTTAGTTGTAATAATATATTTACCATTTCTGTTCTAAAGACACCTAAAAAACCTAGACGAGAAAGGAGTCTTGACAGAAACCGAAAACATCAATGACCTGGATCAAAGAATTTAAAGGAAACCCGAGAGAAACAGGAATAGTGGAGGTATAAACAGGAGAAAGAAGAAAGTTCAGGAGACAAGTAAAAGTTTCAAGGGCTTTCAGGAAAAAACGTAGAAAAAGGCAGGAGCAATGTGGACAGGATAAAGAAGGGAAGAAGTTGAGGAAAGGGTGAAAAATACGAAAAACTACTGTCAACAAAGAAAGGAGAAGATGAGGAGGTTGTTTCTTGTGGTATTCAGAAGGCCAGATCAATAAAAATAATAATAAAAAAAAACACACAGAGTTCCCTTACATTCCACCCTCCCTCCCTGATTCCAACACAGTATTTCATTCTATAGTACACACGTTCCCTCAGTCAGCCATGCAGAAAGTGAGCAGAACCACGTGCTTTGCGCAAGTGGATAGAGTATGAGGTGTGAATTGTTTAAATATGGCTTATCGGATGTAAACTAGTACTATCGCACTTAGTATGTATAGAGGAACTTCTAGATACATGAAAAGGGCAGCAGAATGAAAGTCAGTGGTAAATAAGAAACATGTGCTTGTGATTAGTTACGTAATTTAAGTGCCAAGAATCACTATAGGCCTCTCCAAATATTATGTATGCCTAGCATAAACAGTCGAAATTGGTTGAGAAACAAATAAATCATTAAAGGGCAAAAGAATGGATTTTTATCGTGGACATAACAATTATAATTAAAATTATTTATCGTTCTCCATTTTGGTTTCAATATGAAGTGTTATTTTGAATGAATTAGGTATTTCATTGCCGTATTTCAGTCTGTTCATCAGCCCTGGTGCTGGTGTTAAGCACCGTGCGGCACGACTAGCCCCCGGTTTAGTTTCAGCAGCTGTACCACGGCGAGACGTCTTTAGGCGGCAGTAAAGCGACTGCTCGTGTGTGGCCATCGAGTTTGCCGTGGGGACGCGGCGGCCGTGGGCAGTGGCGGCGAGAGAACGTCTGATCTGCATGGCAAAGCGCGCCCGGCCTCAGATGTGGCGTGTCCAGCCCGGCCCCGGGAACGCGAGCCTGGTGGGTAGGCAGCCCACCCAGCGGCACCGCGCTGCGGACACAGCGCTCCAGGCGCATCACCACCTCCCTCTGCGCCCACACGCTGCACGCCGCACATCTCACTGACGACCAGTTTCGGATCCGGTAGATTCCCTCACCTGGAAGGTATTCCTACTGAGGAACACGCGTGACAGAATATACAGAGGAAAATGGAAGTCAGCTTCCATTACTGTCTGCTAAACTGCGGACACAATGGAAATACGTGTTCCGTACATAATTTGCTTCATTTCTGAGGAAATTATGTGACACGAGTCTCTTACAGGCGATGTACACCAATGATTACTTTATGTGCTTTCTTGTCACTTATAGATGACTAAGAAGTAGTCTCTTAGTTGAATAAGTATGGTGATAGTTCTACTAAAGTTATAGCTGAACGTACATTTTGAGTAAAGTAAACGTGTCTGCTAGTTTACATACACAACCATTCTTTAACTAAATATACGTGTAAAGAATACAATGGGTTCCCCAGGACCAACAACTGCAATTTATATTTACAATTCATTTTACAAAATGTGAAAATTTGTTATTACGATATAACTTTTGTCTTCTAATATTCTCCATTGTAAGGATCAGACGTAACGGTGTTAAGGTCATATTTATAAATATTTTAGCATGCAGCCACTAATATTAGGGACAAAAACCACAGCAATGCGTTTTGAGGGTCAAGCTCCCATCATCACATAAAAAGCTCTACAAAAGCACTCAAGGTCAAATTATAAAGAGCAAATAAAATTATTCGGACCTGATGTTCTGGTCTTACTTTAAAAATGGCCACACCAGATCCGCTGCCCCGCTTATCCATGTTGCCGTACATCGTAGCGAACATTCTTCGGCCATACAACGTCCAGCTGGCGTTCACAGTATAAAACACTAACGAGGTATAGTTTAAAGCGTGGAACTGGCGGCAGGACACGTAAATTTGAACGGGAGGGCACTTACAAAATACAATGCACACCGTGTGAACGAAATATATAGGACAAACCGGTAGGAAATTTTCGACAAGATGAAGGAAGCATGCAGGTGCATTTAAACTGGGCAACTACGACAGATCGGCAGTTGACAAACATATACATATAAGGTAGCCCCTATAAGGTAAACATGCAGACTCAGAAGTGATAGAAGTGGACAAGACAGGAAAGAAACTCGACCTGCTTGAGGAACTTTAAAACGCATTTCACTGGCTAAAGTCTGATAATGTTCTTAATATAGAAACTGGTGAGAACGGTAATGTCTTCTTCAGTGGTTATTTACGGCTATGTCAATGTTGGTATAGTAAGATAAATGTGAATGGCATGGCACGGATAACCGTTAGTATGACGTCTCTCCTTGGCCTTTGTAAAACTTTTGTAATGTTACGGAACAGCCGATGGCTCAGTGCAATCTGTCAGATCCGTACATATGTTTACGAACTAATTGTGCACGGGAGGAAGCTGATGAGACGGACGTTTACCGCCCTATGCTTTGGAGGACAATTCACGGAACTACTTTGATTCATTTTTGGAAGGTTACTGTCAACAGCCGTTTAAGTAATGTACTGCTCTGTATACATTTAGTATTAATATGTTTGCTTTTAAAGTCCTGTGTCATATATTTACATTCAGGACATGCACAACTCATTTTAAGTAATCGATGACGCAATATGGAGGCTTAAACCATTTTAACTCTTCATCAGTGATGATGGCCAAAGACCGAAACGGGTAGATGTCTGGGTTTAAAGTAAAAACAGGTGAAGGTTTAAATATGCATCTATACATAACTTACTTAACTTTTTAGGCGTGACCACTCCGTAAGACGGATAACCGTAGCAGGGAATCTGGTGTTGCCTTTTTCAAACAACGACCAGGGCTTTATGCTGAATAATTTTACTTAATTTTATATTTTGACCTTGAGAATTTTGAAGGGCTTTTTATGCAGGATCAACTTAGACAGCCAGATGATGGGAGCTTGACTCCTGAAAGGGACTGCTGTGGATTTGGCTCCTAATATTAGTAGTTGTATAAGCAAAGAAATCTTTCAGAATACTGTACGTCGTTGGTTTCTTCTATTGGTGTAGCTGTGAACATTACAGTTCTTTTCGAAGTTCTGTGGATTATTTAGGATGTTTTACATTAGCGAATTAACACGAGGTGTCGCTATAAAATAAAGACACTATTTCTGTAAAACATTTTCTTTCAGAAACATACATATTTACTCGTTATTATTGTCACCCACACTATACTACTCTCTTCTATCTCTCAACGCTCCATGCGAATTTTTGATTGATGGAAAAAACAAATGTTCTCCTTGAGCTCCTTGATGATGCCTGCCATTTTCCTTTCACGGCTTCAACGAACTCAAATCCTGTTTCTTTTAATGCAATTTTGGCCTTGAGGAATAAATCAGTCATATGGTGCTGGGTCAGACTAATAAGGTGAATATTGTTTCCCATTGGGATGCTGCAATTCACTAGGAACCTCTTAAAAAACAATGCGGTGTGGGCTGGTGCGTTCTATTGATGGAGAATCCATCGCTTCTTCCTCCACAGTTCAGGTCGTTCTTATTTTTCATGTTTTCTCACGGATTTGCACAATAACTTTAAAGTAGTAATGTTTATGAATAGATTGACCTTCAGAACCCCAGTGAAGATACACAATTCCATGGACATCGAAAACAACAATCTGATTTTCTCATTCGAGCTTTTTATTGCTCTCGGTGAAGTTGGGCCCGTCTAGTGCATCGATTACCTCTTCGATTCTGGGTCACAAATGAAAAACTAAGAAATGTCATATGTTACTACTCTTTCCAATGAATTAGAATCATTTTCACTTATTTTCAGACTATCAGTAGAAACATTTTCACGAGCTTATTTTTGTTTGATGGTGATAATTTGCGCCACCAGTTTCGCACAAACTATTGTCATGTTAAACGGGCTATGTAAAATTTAGCGTACGCGTTTCCTTTCAATTCGCACAGTTTTAGCAATAGATCGAATACTTCACCAACAGTCAGGTTGAATGAGATTACCTAGTTTTTCGATATTTTCATCGGTTTTTGATGTGGAAGGGCATTCCGAGCTTGAGTCATTTTCAATGTCTTCTCGGCCATCTTAGAAATGCTTGAACCGGCGGCAGTTTCTCCAAGTTTCATATGAAATTTCATGACAATTCGTTGCTCTGTAATTACACTTACCACTTTTTCATCAAAACAAAAATCCACTTCTTGCGCAAACGAAAGGCGTGGATGTAATGACTTAACTGATTGTAAAATGTAGACTTTCACGGCCGGAAATGTCACAATTAATAAAATGTTCCGGGCAGTTATACCGTGACCGAATGTATTTCACTTTAGAACCCGACGTTTCGTCTCCGCCTGCGGAGGACATTCTTAAGTGAGATCGTAGCTTTGTTGATTGTCCGATTCATACCCTGGCTCGCTATGGACTCGGGCCTGGGTGTGAATCGAACATTCAAGAAAGCTACTATTCCCCTTGAGAATGTACTTCTCAGATGGGGACGAAACGTCGGGTTTTAAAGTGAAATTTATCCGACCACGTCATAATAGCCCGGAACATTTTATTAATTGTAATGATTTGTTTACAGACGGCAGAGATGTCGTCTGCGACTGAGAAGGCTTCACGCTACACAGCTATTAGTCGTTACCTTGGGAGCAAGCATACTTACTCAGCGACAACATCCGTCCCGTTATTCTATAGCCGCACCTCATACGGAAGATGTAGCGGGTAAGCAGATATTTCTACTGGTGACTGAGGACGGTGTACTCAACAACATAACATCATTATTTGCGTCATCTACAGACTAATAATTATAATTTTACAAGTTGTATATTTTTAGGCTGATTAGTACCTCTAAATACTTGTGGTAAGGGCAGACCAGTAATGCTTAAGTCCCCCTGCACAGCACGTCAGGTGTAAAAGTGTGGACGTGTGTTCCAAAACGGTTAGTCTATGCTGACAGGCAGCGGTGCAGTTACGAACGTGCAGAAATCATCAGGTCGTAAAGTTTGTGATGTGTTTGTGGGAAGACTGTTCGAGACAGAGAAAAATCAACCAAGACACTGATGAGTGCACATACTATGGTACAACATACGAAACTGTCTTTACTGGTTTAAGTCACACCCTATATAAGCACGTTAGACAAACATTAGTCGTCCACTTGAAATTTCACATTAATATTGTGAACGCCATCTCTAGCATTGATAAAGCGCTTCAGTTCAAAGAGGAAGAGGCTTCACAGATATTATTTTAGTACATCCATTGTGGATAACGAACTGCGATTGTGATTTAAATTGGCGATTTATCTAGTACTAAATATGCACCCAGTCGGTTTTTTTAGTTTTTTGATAAAAAAAGTTTTAGAGCCACTGCAGGTTCATCATAAGATGGAGGTGTTACAACAACATTATGCCGAGCGCACTGCCTTGTGGTATCCATATCAGATCTCTTCCTATAACGTACAATATTAAGCTATGTACACAAATATACACTGTCTTTAGCTGCACTTGGGTCACAGAAAGTCACACTTTCTGCGAATCAGTGTAAAACTAAGTGCAGCTAAATACAGTGTATATTTGTGTACATAGCTTAATATTGTACGTTACAGGAAAAGATCATATGGACACCATAAGGTGCGGCGGCGCGCTTCCGTCCCTTTACGAGTAACCTGCACATAACTGTGAACATTGTCTCAGCAGTTCATCAGTAGGGAAGCTCAGCAAAATCTACTGTACTTCGACATGAACCAGGCTGCAATTAAAGTCACTAATCTACGTTTCAGGAGAAAGTTTTCACGCCAAACGAAAGGTTGGAAATTTTGTCCTCAATTAATATATTCTGAAACGAAGGTGAACAAGTATCACTGCCAAGCCCGTGCTAGACTTAACACAATCGCTTACAATCCCTTTCACTCACGTTAGCAAGTTTATGGTGTTGCATTTCCCGAAAGCGTAATAGCTACAAAAATACGGATTGTTTTTGATTGAGAACGCTCGCCAAATATTAAGTCTGTCGGAACCTAATGAAGTCACAGTTTTTAGCCACCGACCTGCTGAATACGCCACGCGGAATTTATATCTTTTCTCGTCAAAAAATTCATTTAAAAATTCCGAAATTTCTACACACACCCATCGGAATAATTATGCCGTCGCTTTACAACAATTTTTATGTATGAAACACTGCTAGATCCGGCAACTTATCATTTCCATCGGATCTACTACTACTACACACATCCGAACTGTTTCATGGCTAGGCTCCGACCCCTCTCTAGAATACTCTAAGTCTTCTCTACCAGCAGAGAAAGGCGCGCGAAGAATATTGCTTTACCTTTGGTCAGTTTACTCAACAGCCAATAGCAAAACAACATTCTCCAGCGTCAGTCCGCCCTTTTCATCAAAAACCAATCGCAAAATAGTAAACCTAACGACTGCCCTTTTTACCAACGTAATTATCTAATATGCTGAAGTTTTGTTTAGGCATAAAGTTATTTCTATTGTTATTTATACCTGAATTAACTTTCCCTTTACCATAAACTTACTTTACAAATCTATTCTACAAAAATCCCCTTTGTCAACATCCATACTTCTTCGAAATGTTCCCACACTAAATCCCACTACATAACTCGTTAAACAATTATCTTCATATTAACCTTAAACCACACTCACGCATCATTCATACTGCTTCAACACATTTATAACATTTTACGTACACAAAAAGACATAATAACACTTTATGAAAATACTAGAACAGTTTATGAAAAACATTCTATTACTTTAGTGCACTCTAGTGGGCACAATCGAAACTAAATCACAGTCACCTATCCAATACTGTCCTCTATCGGTTGATACATAAACTACGTGCGCGTCCAGTCTCGCGTCACCATCTGTCACCATGCAGCTCTGAGACACATCTCCCACTTATCCGCCTCCAAGGCAGAATCGGTATACGCCGCTACGCCTCAAAGGCAGTGCAAGTGCACTCAGTATCAGCACTAGCTACACTTGGTCCACAGCATAATGTTCTTGTAACGCATCTATCAGATGATGAGCCTGCAGCAGCTCGAAAAGGATGTTTATGGTTTAATAAAGCGTATAAAAAAACTAAAAAAAGTGACTGGTTGCATATTCAGTACCAGAAAATCCTCTGATTCACAGACATCACAGAGACCCAGCTGAAGCTATTGATTGTTGACAAGACCCCATAGATCCTATAGACTGTGGACAAGTTTATTGCTACGTTTCACTTGATGTTCCAATGTAAACGCTTTCTGCAGGCGTCAGATTTGATGATTCGGCAGGTCGGTGCAAGTGTGATACGGCGTCTGAGAATTCGTCAGTCGAGTGACATAACCATGTATCTGTTAATTAGGTTGTTAGCATTTTGGAAGACTGGGGTGCACACAGCATGCACACCGTGTGGAGGGCTGGACAACACTTGGCCACCGAGTATGTATTGGGTTGGTGCGTAAGTTCGTAACGTTTCTGTTTTGGTACTAAGATTGCTACGGTTTCATTTATCGATGGTCTTTTTTTTTAGCTGTAGTTAACTGTTGCTTTTTGAGGTTCCATATTGCCATTTTGTCATTTGGAGATAGTGAGTAGAGTTGCGGACGCTATAAAATGGAGTTTGAAGTGGAGAAATCGGAACATTCCCGACGTATACTTCCGTTTGAGTCCAGCAGAGAGGGAAACAGCAGCGGAGGCAGCCTGAAACATTTTCACCGTGTAAGGGGATAACGCCAGTGGACAGAGCACGGCAAGGAGGATCGTTTTGGCATTAGTGACTCTCCACGCTCAGAGAGACCTTGTGTGTTTGATGAAGATCGTTTAAACGCATCAGTCCACCATGGTTCACGTCATTGTACTCCAGAACTGGCAGATGTGATGAACTGTGATCATTCCCCCATCGTGCGATATTTGCATGTAATGGGGACGATAAAAAAATGCTCTAAGCCAAAATTACAAAAACCAACGGTTGGCCATGTTTGTATCTCTGCTTCCTCGTCATCAACTGGCTTGTGAACAACAACGGCCATTCCAATCTTGTAACATTACTGGTGTCGAGAAATGTTTCTTTATCCTAACATAAGGAAAAGAAAGGAATGATTGAGCCTAGACAAAGTATTAACTCCCTACACAAAAACCTGCTTGCATCCAGAAATGGTAATGTTATGCATCTGGTGGAAGAGCGACGGTGTGGTGTACTTTGAATTTCTTCCCCGAGGGATAAACATCATTGATGACACTTGTCGTCAGCAACTGATACGTCTTGCATACGCATTCCGTGAACAAAGAGCAGGAAGACAGCGTGAAGTGCTGCTGTTCCACGAGAAAGCCCGCCAGAATTCTGACAAAACACACTGTACAGGAATTGGGTTGGGAAATCATTACGTACCGGCCTTATTGATCTGACATTGCGCCCTCAAATTTTCACCCACAGATTTTTACCTTTTTCCCCTGTAGAATAACCTTCAAGAAACTTCATATCCCGACGAAGATCCGCTTCGAAGTGGCTCGAGGAGTTCTCTGCCTAAAGACCACACGATTTGTTCGGTCGTTGATTCGAAAAGTTGCTCCAGCGTTGGCATAATCCTGAAATTAGTGATGCCCTAAATCTCTTTTATGTGCATCTGTTGTTTATGGAACGTATGCAGCGTTCTAAGGAAAGAAACATCCTAGTTAATAATCAGGGTAACCTGCTTAACCAGCGTTTGACACAGTGCCCCAATGCAGACTGTTGACCAAGTTCAGAGCATGAGGTTTATGGTCTCAGATATGGGAGTGGCTCGAATGCTTTTTGAATAATGGAACCAAATACGCTGACCTCGACGGCGAGTGTTCATCAGAGGCAAGCGTATTGTCAGGAGAGCCACAGGGAAGTCAGAATTTCTAGTTGGTGTTGTGAGTGGCGTCTTGCTTTAAATATAGAGAAGAGTAAGTTAATGCGTATCAGTAGGGGAAACAGTCCTGTAACGTTCGAATATAACAGTTACAGGGTACTGCTTTACACTGTCACATCGATTAAATACCCAGGCTAAACGCAGCTAAGCGATGTGAAATGGAATGAGCACTTGGTGTTAGTAACAGGTAAAGCGAATGCTCAGTCTTGTTTTATTGGAAGAATTTTGGGAAAGTGTACCTCATCAGGCCCTAAACAACAAATTTACAACAGTATTACGAACAATAATTACGTAGAATATGGATACTACTTGTAGATATATGGAATCACATTTGTCACTAATCAATAAGATACGTAGGTTTGCAGTATGAATGCTATTGACTTAAGAGAGCGTCACTGCTAGCAACACATATGCTTCAGATATATTCGCCCTTTCATTCTTTCCAGTCTCTGACGCTATTTATACACTGTTTTTTGATAACGAAGAAGAAGAATGAATTGCATTCTTGTAGTCGTATGATGTTTTGAAATTACGCCTACCTACGTTTAGGATTTACTAGTAGTGATTCCATTCTTCTAAACTTATATTTGTTCATTTTATCTTCATTTTAAACTTTTGGTCACTTAATTACGACATACATTTTATCAATTGTTTAGCCACTTTTGCAGGCTTCTCAGTTATTTATATCTACATAGCAAACATAGCTTATGGAACCTTCGTTCATGGGGGCCTCATACTGCAAACCTACTCATATTTTGTTTATTCGTGACAAATATGTTTTCACTTATCTACAGACAGTATCCTTATTCTATATAAGTATTGTTTCTATAATGCTGTAAATTTATTGCTTAGACCGCAGTGATGACGTAATATATCGCCAAAACTGGCAGCCTATGAAATAAATTGGAGATCAACTTACAGCTGACAGCTTCTTTGATATTCATTGCATACATATCGGCTGCTGTCCCGCCATCCACATACCAAGAATGCACGCACCGAAGTTATGGTAGGAAATGTCTAGTAATGCCATTCTCAGCTCCGTGGATCGCGTGTTATATATGTAAATGTAGATGTCAGTACAGTGGCTTGTGTAGTGTGTATGCACAAGTAGATGCCTGACTACTCCCTCTCGGCCTGTCCGGCTTGGGTGGTCCTTCTGGCAGCTTGGCTACCGCCGGCACAACCCTACGGATGCTTCGTTGCGACATCTACAACAATCCACCACGCTTTGGGTTCACTGTCGTCGATCATCCTCCATACAATCCAGATTTGGCCCCATCCTATTTTCATTTGTTTCCAGAAATTAAAGAATATGTTCGAAGACCACTTGATAGCGATAAACCGATGCAAGCAGAGGTCGGGTGTCTCCGTCAACAGTGTCAAATATTCTACATTCACGGTATAAACAGATTAGTATTTCGTTGGGAGAAATTTGTTCGTCTCCACGGTGACTATGTTGAGAAATGAATAATGATGTAGAATGTTAATAAGCGATCATCTTATTCTAGTAGTTGTAATTTCGGGAGAGAATGGTGCTTCTATTACGAAGTAAAATCATAAAACTGGCCAGGGAAACTTCGAAGTTTAAAGTAGTGCGACTAAGACTTCCATATTCGATAAAAGAAAGATGCTCTGTTGTTGTCCTGCAATATGAGCGCAGTAATAGCTAAAGGAAGAATGCTATTGTTTGTTAAGTTGACAGTGTGTAACCAAACGGTAAGGTGAAGAGTGACGCAGGGTGCTGGCGAAATGTAGACACAGCAATTATTAACACCATACTTAAGTTTCCATGTTTTAACTTTCGTAGCTCGCTCTATACATTCACCTATCCTGACAGCGACGCTCTCGGTCTGAGAAACTTTAGTTTTCTTAGTAACTATCTGACGTAGAAGAGGTCCCGATTAAAATTTACTTCGCTTCCTGAGGGTGACTGCTTCGCACGTAAATAAAACATCGAGACGAGGCGTCGGGAGCCCCTAGCCCTGTCACTATTAGTGATCTGAGATAGCGGCAAGACCACAACAACTGCAGAAAGTTCTCCGTCAGCCTCTGTACGAATTTATAGACTGCGTGCCCAAGTTTGGTGTCACATTGCCGTCTGAAATGTTCTCGAGAGCAACAGCCTCAATCGATCGCAACAGCTACGGGATGTCCACCAAGGAACTCCCCATAAAAATAAATATAAACCTTATCAGAACAGCCAAAATTGCAGCAAAACACAATAAATATCTCCTAGTCTTAATGCTCTTCACAGTCTGTCATACCTAATTGTTATTGTTGTAAACTCCTTCGAATACACTATGTGACCAAAAGTATCCAGACACCTGGCTCCAAATGACTTACAAGTTCGTGGCGCCCTCCATCGGTAATGCTGGAATTCAATAAGGTGTTGGTCCACCCTTAACCTTGATGACGGCTTCCACTCTCACAGTCATACATTCAATCAGGAGCTGGAAGGTTTCTTGGGGAATGGCAGCCCATTCTTCACGAAGTGCTACGCTGAGCAAATGTATCGATGTCGGTCGCTGAGGCCTGGCACGAAGTCGGCGTTCCGAAACATCCCAAAGGGGTTCTATAATATACAGGTCTCTACTCTGTGCAGGCTAGTCCTTTACAGGGATGTTATTGTCGTACAACCACTCCACCACAGGCCGTGCATTATGAACAGGTGCTCGATCGTGTTGAAAGATGGAATCGCCATCCCCGAATTGCTCTTCAACAGTGGGAAGCAAGGAGATGCTTAAATTATCAATGTAGGCCTGTGCTGCGATAGTGCCACGCAAAACAGCAAGGGGTGCAAGCCCCCTCCATGAAAAACACGACCACACCATAACACCACCGCCTCCAAATTATACTGTTGACCCTACACATGACGTTCACCGGGCATTCGTCATACCCACACGCTGCCTTCGCCACATTGTGTACCGTGAGTCGTCACTCCACACAACGTTTTGCCACTGTTCAATCATTCTATGTTCACGCTCCTTACACAAAGCGAGGCGTCGTTTCGCATTTACCGGCTTATGAGCAACCGCTCGACCATGAAATCCAAGTTTTCTCACGTCCTGCCTAATTGTCATAGTATTTACAGTGGATCCTGATGCAGTTTGTAATTCCTGTGTGATGGTCTGGATAGTCGTCTGCCTATTACACGTTACGGCCCTCTTCAACTGTTGGCGGTCTCTCTCAGTCAACAGAGGAGGTCGGCCTGTACGCTTTTGTGCTGTACGTGTCCCTTCACGTTCCCACTTCACTATGACATGGGAAACAGTGGACCTAGGGATGTTTAGGAGTGTGGAAATCTCGCGTACAAACGTATGACACAAGTGACACCCAATGACCTGACCACGTTCGTAGTCCGTGAGTTCCGCGCAGCGCCCCATTCTGCCCTCTCACGATGTCTAATGACTACTGAGGTCGCTGATGTGGAGTACCTGGCAGTAGGTGGCAGCACAGTGAACGTAATATGGAAAACGTATGTTTTTCAGGCTGTCCTGATACTTTTGATTACATAGTGTATATCCATTTACAGACAAGTCTTTTTATAGAACTTGATGGAGAGTGGCCTGTACAACTGTTAGAAATACAGTAACCTTCGAGCCTATTGAGCGGAAGAAGAATGACTTACTGCTTTAACTGTTCTCTAAACTAATTTAAAACACATGGAGGTATGAAGCGTCTTTACAACTAAATGAAAACAGTTTGTTTCTTGCTGTACGCAGTATGCTTCTTTTGTTTATGAAGCATCTTCAACGACACATACCTCCACGAATTAAGGAAAGAAGGAAAAAATGACAACTACTTAAAACAGTTGCCCATGGACGACTTTTTCGTATGCCGAATTGTCACGATCCTAGCAACAGGCCGAAGATTTCCAATAACTTCTTTTTGGAATGTCATCGTGCTGTCGTTGATCAGCATCTTATTTATTCACAATTGCAGCTCTGTTATTCGGGGTATTCTCATTTCATTCATTGTTTCTTTAAGATACAAGTTAAATAAAGTTACTGATACCAACCCGAATGACTTCTAAAAAATTAAAAAATGGAACACTTGCCATACTTCGTTAGTGCTTTCTTTTCCTTCTTCATCTTATTCTCTCCCGCAAGCCTGTTCTGGACAACTTACCAATTTCAGTACTACAGTTTTTTTCCATTGACTTTCTTCCCAGTATTCTTTCATCATCTCGATGTATCCCAGTTTCAGTCTCGTTTATCTTATCTCAAAGTACTTAATTTTCTGACATATTCTCCAATACGTAAGTTTTTTAATCTTTCGATCTGTTGCACCTCTTCCTCGTATGTTGGATCTTTGTAAACGTTTCTTGGTGTTTGAAAGCTTCCTTTTGCCAACGGTATTTGAAGATAAAAAAATGGTTCAAATGGCTCTGAGCACTATGGGACTTAACTGCTGAGGTCATCAGTCCCCTAGATCTTAGAACTACTTAAACCTAACTAACCTAAGGACATCACACACATCCATTCCCGAGGCAGGATTCGAACCTGCGACCGTAGTGGTCTCGCGGTTCCAGACTGTAGCGCTTAGAACCGCTCGGCCACTTCGGCCGGCTATTTGAAGATATTCCGTTAGTCTGTTGTCCATATAAATGTGCTAAGGATATCAGTCTCCATGCTTTTATTGTTTCTGGTATATGTTCTAGCACATTTTCACATTACTACTGACTGCTCTGATATAGGCCGATATGGTTTTCAACAGACACAATATTTTTCTCGTAAGTCTTCCTTTCAACACACACACACACACACACACACACACACACACACACATATATATATGGGCGAACTGTTCGTCAGGGGAGAGTTTTATGGATGGGCCACGGCATCTCAGGCCGGAAATGTTACGTGATGAGTTTATTAATATTCAGTTAAGGACTTCGTCGTTGTCAGTATGAGACAGGAGCACCCCGCTCTATCATGATGGCGACAGTGAACGGATGGACCGCTGGATTACGCCCCAGTGGGACAGACCAGTGTAGGCTCCTTAAGTTGCTGACGTCAGGCTAGGCATCAGCTGACTGTCTGTCAGCAGGTCACGGCCCTGACGTCAGCAGCGCGTTACTTCCTCTTGCAGCAACTGCCCCAGGCGACTTAGGCGCAGCTCGTCTCTTCTGCAGTGGTGAGGGAGATTGCCCCGCACGGGACGCGACCCGCTGCCCTTTTGCAGTAGTGTGGAGGCCAAAGGCACAGTCGGCAAGTCTACTGTGGTGAGACACCGAGGCAATGGATGCACTCAGTGCTAGAGACGGCTGCCCCGACCTGCTCTCGAACCCGTGGCTACAGCTGGCAGTGACCAGTCGACCCGTCGTGGCATTTCATCGTGGTAGTGCCGTTGGTCTCCGAATGAATCTGCCTCAATATTCATAGTTATTTATACTGTTCTGGGGCACATTTGTTGCAATGTTATCCAGCGCTGTGTCACATAGTCCATAACATGGTTTTTGCCCTAGAATGGTAGCCCTGTTCTGCCCAGTCTCGCTATTACTGTTGCGTGCTGCAGATTTCGCAGAACGCAGATAGCCTGTCTTAGATTCCTCCGGTGTACATGTTGCTGTAACCCACATGTTACCACACAGCACTTGTCAGCCAGGGGAAGCTAATACAACACGACAATACACAACGAACCAACGTTGATTCTGTCAGGAACCGTTGTACACAGCGACCGTAGACTATAAGGGAGGAGAGGCACACAGCCGTCAGTCGCAACCCCGTTATCTTTTATTGTTTTTGCAAATCTAGATTTCTGTTACAAATGGATAACTTCAGTTCATTTTCGTTGTTTTTCAACAGATTCGCGGCCGTTCATGTCACCATACGTTCTTACAGGTGTATCAACACATCTGTAAGAACGTATGGTGACATGAACGGCCGCGAATCTGTTGAAAAACAACGAAAAATGCACTGAAGGTGGCCATTTATAGCAGAAATCTAGATTTGCAAAAACAATAAGAGATAACGGGATTGCGACTGACTGCTGTGTTATAAGTTGGATGATCGTTTTACTGGCTGTAACACATTCTCGTTGGATGAATTTTTAATAACACCAGCAACACCTGTTTTTTGTTTACAGCTGTTAACTAGGCCAATAGAGCTTCAAGGTGGTCTGTGAAGAGACTAAAGTTTGAAACGTCTCTGTGAAGTCGTTTCATAAGACGCTTGTCGAATTCGGTACAACTTATTCACTTTACTACCTGATTTTAGCTCAATTCATGAACTCTTCCAGAAAGGCTGAGCACTCAAATAAGGCCTATTGAATATTATAGCCGGCCGAAGTGGCCGTGCGGTTCTAGGCGCTGCAGTCTGGAACCGCGAGGCCGCTACGGTCGCAGGTTCGAATCTTGCCTCGGGCATTGATGTGTTTGATGTCCTTAGGTTAGTTAGGTTTAACTAGTTCTAAGTTCTAGGGGACTAATGACCTCAGAAGTTGAGTCCCGTAGTGCTCAGAGCCATTTGAACCATTTGAATATTATATGTTTGTTTTAATGTCGGGTTTCGGTTTTGTTTTGTGGGAAACGCTGAGTTGGTCATCGTCTGCTGGGAGCAGACGATGTTGCTTCTCGTTCGAAGGAGAGCATAGGATGACCAACTTAGGTTTCCAATACCTGAATAGAGAAGTTTACCCATCGTAGTCGAAGGCTGTTTCTGTGTGTGAGGTTGGTGACCGAGGACTACCCCTCTGGTAGCTTCCACTGCACGGGGATCTAGGTAATCTCGAAAGAGAGAGCGGCACTCTTCGGTGAACGCTTGGTGAGTACGGATCGTAGCCCTTAAGGGGGGTTTCAGGTGATAGGAAGCAGGTTAAGTTAGGAATTCGTTCTGTTTAACTGTTGAAATACTTAAGAACTTCAGCTTAACTGAAGCGTGTGAAGCGAGTTATTTTTCCGAATGTACCATAATTATATTGCTTTAAATAGGCGATTTTTGGGTGTTTGAGTTAAAAGTGTGGAAGTTACTTTGTGCATTTTGATCAACGATGATGTAGAATTTCGAACGGTAAATCTGATTAGGAAAAGCTGATTAGGATCACTTCAACCATACGTGCGTGTAATATTTTTAATCTTATATCTTGTGGAAATTGCTTTTGTCTTTGTGTGTCGATTTTGTGCCACATGTTTGGTAATCAATGACCCTTCTGGTCCACCATGGCGGCGCAATAGGCTTTATTTTAATAGTTTGCTTGTTTAATGAGCTATAATTTCTGCAAGAATATCTGTTCTTTCGTGCGCTTTGTACGTAGCTGCACAACAGTTTGATTCGGAATCCACCACGGGCTCTAGTTCGGCCTTTTGCAAGCAGCAGACGCAGTTAGTATGTTGAATAATTATCGCACAATCTTGTGCAATGGTTAAACCCCTGTCCAGAATAGTGCATGCATAGAATCGTAATGCGAATCTCACTGAGGTATTTTTATGGTATGAATACAAAGGAGATGATAGTATCATTGTCTCCCAACCCCGTTTTCTGTGTTTCTCCTTGCTGTAGTTAAATTGTGCTCTGTTTCATTCCCACGTATATCTTACTTAAATATTTATAGTCAGACACCAGTTATGTGTAGTTAGGATGTACAACCAAATACTTACACACAATAAATAATCTACGTGAAAGATAAATTCTGTGGTGTTGATCTTACCCACTTACTCCGATTTCCAATCCTGAATTAATCAAGTTGCTTCATGCAACGACATAGAGTGCTTTTTATCTGGCTACTTAAAGAAATTTGCATACTTGTAATAAATTATTAAAGTAATTAAACTAATAATTTTCCAGCTCCGTTTTTTTTATAAATGGTTGGGAAGGGCTTGGACTTATGGCGACCCTGAATTTCTGAATTTTTATCATTATTTGTGTGAGAGAAGCAGCTAGAAATGCGAGATAACGTATATGGCTCGATGAGAAACATCGTAAAGATAGTAATAAGTTACAAGTTATCTTCAGGTGCTTGGTATACACCTACTCTTACGAAGGATTTATTATGGAATTCTGCTTTAATTGCACATGCTTCCTCATGCTGCTCTAGGCAAAATTTATGTATTTCTATGTTGTTAAATTTATAACAATTCCTAATTAGTTTGGGAACCTTTGCTTTCTCCGTTTCTAATCTGCAAAGGTGAGACGGTAAGCTAAATCCTGTAACAGCTGACACACCCATATGTGTCGCCATATGATGTTCTGAGAGGTATATTAGGTCAACTGGTTTGTTGGGTCTAATTCATCATTGCAGTCAAGTATTACATTAATTTTAGTTCTTAGTCATCGAATATTTTGATGCAATTAATATAGCTGGAATTTCACATTGAGATAAAATTGGATGGAAATGAAGTTTCTGCTGATTGATGAAACTTTTTAAGCAACAACTTTTTGTGCTGACAAAATATGCCCAACATTATGGTGTTTGGTTTCTTTCTCAAATTGAAGATTTGCTTCTACCCTAACCACTCTTAGAACGTCGTTCCTCTCTGTCCTCCGTGGTACTCTGACACCTATAATCACTGGTATAGGCATATTTTACTACTCATGACACTGCCAAACTCCCTTAAATTTTTGCTGTATGTGATAATGCAGCTCGTCGTGAATAACGTCACTGTAATGTTCAAATAACTTCCGGAAATTAGCCCAGGTGACGTTGTCGACAACAGCCGGTGTTTCGACAGGAACACAGCCTGCGATTTTCAAGGCAAAAGTGCTGCAAGTAAACAACCATCTCGAAGTTTACTTGCTAATTTAATTTGAACAGCTTCCTTAATAACGCTATCCCAATAGCTGCGAGTGCGTGAATCTCCGTGTTGCTATATTCCTTAGGACTACAGGTGGCAAAATTAAGTTCCGCAATGGCGGATTTGTGTATACGCCGCTTATGCTCAGTACACGAGTCTTCCACGCTCCTGATAGTCTTACCAATATATGACATGCCGCAACTGCAAGGAATACGGTTCTAGGAAACGAAGATCTTCCTTTACGGAAACTAAAAGGACTCTGATCTCAAATGCCGGTCGAAAAACACGCTTCACATCACATTTCCGCAAAATACGACGAATCCTATTCTAAATGCTCCCTGAGTACGGCAAAAAAGCCGTAGACTTTGGTGCCACCTCGGTATTATCTTTACTCAGCCGATGCACTGTTGGTCTACAGCGCAAGGCACGTATAATCTATAACTATAACCATTCTGACGAAACGTGACTTCGCTATGGGCTATTTCAGCTAAAAAAGTCTCAGGGTCCGAGACGACCTGTGAACCAATATATGAAGAACCCATTCTCGTTGAGCCGGATGGTGACAATTGCCAGCTTGCAGATACAGTTCAGTGTGCGTAAGCTTCCTATAAACGGTATGTCCTAACGTACAATCCGCCTTCCTCCTGATCCACAGTTTTCCTATAAAGCAAACGTACAATCCGCTTTCCTCCTGATCCACACATCAAAGAAGAGAGGTTAGGCATTCTTGTGCACTTCCATCATGAAACGAATACTACAGTGGATTGAATTGAGTTGCTGCAGTTTTGCCTTGAAAATGGCGGGGTGTGCTCCTGTCGAAATATTGTTGGTTATCGACATCATCACGGCTGCATTTCCTTAAGTTATTTAAATATTGTAAACGCCAGGAGACACCTCGCATCACTATAAGTTTAACAAAAAATCGCAGCAAATTTAAAATATTGTCAATTATTAATTACAATAACAAAATATTCATAAATAAGTAATGCATTACAGTGAAGCGCTCTGTAACATCTACTTCACGAGCACATCACCGTTTCTCCTTAGAGCAATAATTCACTTCCAACTGCCAGTGGAGCGTCAACCAGCCATCTTCAATGCAATCTCCGTAGTTAGGCGAAGAGACAAAGAGAACGCTTCAGACACTCTCCTTTTTCGCTACACCATTGGCAGTGCATCTGTGGGCGACATCAGGCGCGCAACGCAAGAGGCACCGAACGACGCACCGGCAGCGTCCACGTGCCTCAGCTTCGTACCAACCCCTCCTTCCGTCCTTACGGTAATTGGTGCCCAGCCGTTTTCGCAATTTGGTCGCTGGTGTCGGCCGGCCGTAACGGCCAGCCGCCCACCACTGCCAACTTTTCCCCACAGGCCAGCGACAATTGCCGGCGAATTAGCAGTTCCCGCTCTGCCGGCGCCCGCAGTGTAAGTGCTCGCTCGCTCGCGCGCACCGCCAGCACCTGCTGCTAGCGGCGCCGCTTCAGCCTGCAGGCTATACTACCCTCCGTACGCGTCGTAAGTGCTGGTTGCCTTCCGGTGGGCGTCAGAGCTCCTCTCGGCGCTGCGGAGAAATTCGCAAGAGGTGTAATACGGCGTTCACGACTTTACGACACAGATTTTGTGTCAGATGACGTCGTAAATTCGAGAATTTTACAGCGTGTCCTGGTGGGTATATGTTGTGGACGTCAAAGCGTGTACTGGTTCTATAAATCCGGAAAAAGTCACACGTTCAACTTCATACTGCAATGAAGTTTCTTGTAGCGATTTTTGTGTTATATACTCTTCTTGGGGAGCACACTACAAAACCTCGTTCTTCCGCAACGTAAACTAGTCACAGGAGCAATACGCGTAATTTCAGTCTGTACTGAGTATGTCACTTCTCCTCTTTACACACGATATCGTACTAATAAGTAATACCTAAAACTTTTTATGTGAAAATTCTGAAAGCTTTTCACATAAAACAAACTTTATTAACATTCTCCATTTTTATGTTTGGTATCGACCTACGACGACCCTGGCGACGAACATGTTCCTCCCAAGGAGAGTCGATTTTGTTGATACAGTTACTGCAGAATGTTTGATTTTTGTGGCGAGTCACAATCTTGCCTGTGCTTGCAACCCTCCTTCACTATGAGTGAAGTCCTCGAAGGTCTTCCTTATAAGTTTTGGAAATAAGGTGGATGGGGACAAATCGGGACTGTACGGAGGATGATAAATGACAATGAATGCAAAGAGCTGGATCGTTGCAGATGTCACAGCGCTCGTATATAGTCTGGTTAAGGAAGAGGGTGCCCCATGTGTGGACGGTTAGAAACTCGATTACAGCAGGCTGTTTCTCACGCGCCGATATACTCGTAGTTAAGTTACACACCGCCATGTTACACGCTGAAATTCTGAGCCCTCGAGCAGCAGAGGGTTGCATCTCGTGACAGCGAAGCGGGAAAATCGACCCAGTAATACTCACGACACGTAACACCGATATTGAGAATAGAATAAAAAGTTGGCAGGCATTGCTTTTCAGTACGCCCTCGTAGAAGTTACTGGATTTAACAGATTCTCAGTACGCAGTTACTCACATTTAATTTCTCATTGATGGTAAAAAAACAGAAGATGGTTGCACAGGATGTGGTCCTATGCTGCTCGAGGGCAACAGTGAAGGTGGGATGGCGGTGTAGTGTTCGTTACAAGTATCACTATTCCTTCTTATTAAGTGACCCATGTCCAGAAATCTTGCAGTAGACTCACGAAAGCAACCTTTCTCCCTATTGAAACTGTTAGCAGATATTTTGCTTCTAATTATCTGCTACAGTTTCAAAAATTTATCGTTTTCGCTCTGAATCACATGAGCGCTACCGAATTATATTCTATAGAGAAAGAATGTATTATTTTCTCGTGAACTATACTACACTTCTAGCTATTCTCTGACGTCATCTAAGTCTCGTTTGATGCAAATTAAAATATTCATCTTGTGGCGCGGCACGTTACTTTTTACCGCCCTGCCAATGTGCAGCAATGTTCATTTGTCTAGCTAAAAGCTGTCGTACAAAATACTAGACCACTACACTCTACTGCAGGTCGCAACATACATAGAATTATCCGGTAAACGGGATGTGGCTAGTACTGAAATAAAAGTTTTAACTTGGAAATGTAAATTTTCAGGTGTATTTGCACGATAAAGATCACAGTTAATAGTGCCAAGTCTGTACAAAGTGTCTACATAATATAAAGCTCCCACACACACCACAATCACACACGTAGCCAGTTTATGGTATTTACACCCGTTACCGAAGTTAATAGGGTTCACCAGATAGTCTAGTTATGAAAATGCTCTCTCAAATGTTGTGCACTCTGCTCTACACGTAATCCCTGTTCCAGTCTTAGATCGCACAACACGTCACGTGGTTTTAACTAACAGTCAAAAGCAATAATTTTGATATTCCGTCCGAATTCCACACGACTTCCACTATACCGTTCACTTAAATACACTTCGTACTACTTCGCGAACTCGTAATTAGCATTTTTCCGCGATTTTACAGTACTTTCGTCGGAGCTGCTATCAATGAGATGTTACTGGTTCGAACCCTTAGCCCTGACTTACTTAGATCACACCAAAGGCTTTGTTCCCAGCATAGATTGGCGTGAGCCTGCATTTTTCTGATTGTCTAATATCAGAAACAGCAAATCAGGTTGCAAGATTATCCCGCGCTAACCCGCGCTTTACTTCAGTGGCTAATCATAGTAAAACATTTCATTCTATGGCAATTGCTAAATAAATAAATTTAGAAAAGTATCAAATATAAAATTACTCCTTCCGAAATTACCGATTAATTTGTGTTCTACTCACGATTTATTAGTACCATAAACTGACTGCATATTTACTTATAGTACATCCCCTGTATAGTTTAACTGGTACTTCGTGGATAAACAAAACAATTTTCATTTACTTCTATTCTTCTTCACTCATGCAGCGCTCACACTGCTAATTACTACACATATAAAACAATTATAATTATGCAAATACATTAAATATTAGTTAAACATAACTTTACAACATTGTTTTGACTACGACTGCTAGCACTGTCCGTCAACTGCTGACCTCTGCCGCCTACTAGTACAACTACGTGCAGCTCTGTAACTCAGGTCCATGTCAGCTGGTGACATCTGTCGATGACTCATGCCGATAACGATATCGTCCTAACAAGTGACAGGAGCGATGCGAAGGCGCTACGCCTCAATCTGTGTTCTGTTAATCATTTGATATATACCTCTTTACATTCTTTAGAGAAAGACTATAGCATATGGTATGTTTACTTCTTTATATACTTACCACTTTTAAATTCCAAAATTAGCCACATTTATGTTGTACCTACTTTTTACTATTAGCAATATCAGCACTGCTATAACGCACCTAACGTTTTCGTAATTTATTACAGTTCAGCCAAGTTTTCGTAATATTAAATCTATATATTTCAGGTTGCGGCCAACACAAACATGAAATCAAAATTGTTCTTATGTAGCAGCTATTACAAATTAAAAATACACTGGTGTGCAAAACGTTGAGGCGAAAGTAACTTTTACTTCCAAGTAACATAGCCAGATGAAGTTATAGCATACATACCTAGAACTGCAGTGTAGCACGGTACAGGTACAGAAGGTAACTGAAACAAATACACAATTAGACGAACACAAATGACACTGAAATCTTCACGTTTTATGATGGTCTCATGGATATTAAAAAACGTGGGACATAGTTCTTAATAGGGTGTGTGCTCCCTAGTTGACCACACGTTTGGGTAGGAGCTCTTATGATAGGGCGTTCCATTCATCCACGAGAGCTGCAACTACTGTATGATCACTGGTGCACCATGAGATTTGAGTCGCGGGAACGGGCAGGCCCGTCCACTAGCCGAATATTCTCTCGTTTAAAGAGCTGCTCCATTTCCATTGCTTGATGCGGCCGCGCATTATCATTTACAGAGATGAAGTCAGGGCAGAAGATGCACAAGGGGAAGGACTAAAGACTCACAATAAAGAAAGGTACACAATAACGAAAACATGAAAACGGGGAAAACCAGAGTACTCACAGAGCATGTGAATCCAAAATTTTCTGAATTAATGTTCACAAAATTTGATGTAGAAGAACTACACACATATGAAAACCATAGGATAGGCAATAATTAAAGCCAACACCAGATAATACACTACTGGCCATTAAAATTGCTACATAACGACGATGTCGTGCTACAGACTACAAATTTAACCGACAGGATGAAGATTCTGTGATATGCAAATCATTAGCTTTTCAGAGCATTCACACAACGTGCTGACATGAGGAAAGTTTCCAGCCGATTTCTCATACACAAACAGCACTTGAACGGCGTTGCCTGGTGAAACGTTGTTGTGATGCCTCGTGCAAGAAGGAGAAACGCGTAGCATCACGTTTCCGACTTTGATAAATGTCGGATTGTAGCCTATCGCGATTGCGGTTTATCGTATCGCGACATTGCTGCTCGCATTGGTCGAGATCCAATGACTGTTAGCAGAATATGGAATCGGTGGGTTCAGGAGGGTAATATGGAACGCCGTGCTGGATCCCAACGGCCTCGTATCACTAGCAGTCGAGATGACAGGCATCTTATCCGCATGGCTGTAACGGATCGTGCAGCCACGTCTCGATCCCTGAGTCAGCAGATGGGGACGTTTGCAAGACAACAACCATCTGCACGAACAGTTCGACGACGTTTGCAGCAGCATGGACTACCAGTTCGGAGGCCATGGCAGCGGTTACCCTTGACGCTGCATCACAGACAGGAGCGCCTGCGATGGTGTACTCAACGACGAACCTGGGTGCACGATTGGCAAAACGTCATTTTTTCGGATGAATCCGGGTTCTGTTTATAGCATCATGATGGTCATATCCTTTTTGGCGACATCACGGTGAACGCACATTGGAAGCATGTATTCGTCATCGCCATACTGGCGTATCACCCGGCGCGACGGTATGGATTGCCATTGGTTACACATCTCGGTCACCTGTTGTTCGGATGGACGTTACATTTCAGATGTGCTACGACCCGTGGCTCTACCCTTCATTCTATCCGTGCGAAACTCTACATTGCAGCATGATAATGCACGACCGCATGTTGCCGATCCTGTAGGGGCCTTTCTGGATACAGAAAATGTTCTACTGCTGCCCTGGCCAGCACATTCTCCAGATTTCTCACCAATTGAAAACGTCTGGTCAATGGTGGTCGAGCAATTGGCTCGTCACAATACGCCAGTCACTACTGTTGATGAACTGTGGTATCGTATTGAAGCTGCATGGGTAGCTGTACCTGTACACGCCATCCAACCTTTGTTTGACTCAATGCCCAGGCGTATCAAGGCCGTTATTATGGCCAGAGGTGGTTGTTCTGGGTACTGATTTCTCAGGATGTATGCACCCAAATTACGTGAAAATGTGATCACATGTCAGTTCCAGTATAATATTTGTCCAATGAATACCTATTTATCATCTGCATTTCTTCTTGGTGTAGCAATTTTAATGGCCAGTAGTGTAAGCAGCATAATACGAGGTGCATTCAAGTTCTAAGGCCTCCGATTTTTTTTCTCCGGACTGGAAAGAGATAGAAACATGCGCATTGTTTTAAAATGAGGCCGCGTTCGTTGTCAATACGTCCCACAGATGGCAGCACCGTACGGCAGATGGAATTTTACCGCCAGCGGCGAGAATGAGAACTGTTTTAAATACTTAAAATGGCGTCGTTTTCCTTACTTGAACAGCATGCAATCATTCGTTTTCTGAATTTGCGTGGTGTGAAACTAATTGAAATTCATCGACAGTTGAAGGACACATGTGGTGATGGAGTTATGGACGTGTCGAAAGTGCGTTCATGGGTGCGACAGTTTAATGAAGGCAGAACATCGTGTGACAACAAACCGAAACAACCTCGGGCTCGCACAAGCCGGTCTGACGACATGATCGAGAAAGTGGAGAGAATTGTTTTGGGGGATCGCCGAATGACTGTTGAACAGATCGCCTCCAGAGTTGGCATTTCTGTGGGTTCTGTGCACACAATCCTGCATGACGACCTGAAAATGCGAAAAGTGTCATCCAGGTGGGTGCCACGAATGTTGACGGACGACCACATGGCTGCCTGTGTGGCAAGTTGCCAAGCAATGTTGACGCGCGACGACAGCACGAATGGGACTTTCTTTTCGTCGTTTGTGACAGTGGATGAGACTTGGATGCCATTTTTCAATCCAGAAACAAAGCGCCAGTCAGCTCAATGGAAGCACACAGATTCACCGCCACCAAAAAAATTTCGGGTAACCGCCAGTGCTGAAAAAATGATGGTGTCCATGTTCTGGGACAGCGAGGGCGTAATCCTTACCCACTGCGTTCCAAAGGGCACTACGGTAACAGGTGCATCCTACGAAAATATTTTGAAGAACAAATTCCTTCCTGCACTGCAACAAAAACGTCCGGAAAGGGCTGCGCGTGTGCTGTTTCACCAAGACAACGCACCCACACATCGAGCTAACGTTACGCAACAGTTTCTTCGTGATAACAACTTTGAAGTGATTCCTCATGCTCCCTACTCACCTGACCTGGCTCCTAATGACTTTTGGCTTTTTCCAACAATGAAAGACACTCTCTGTGGCCGCACATTCACCAGCCGTGCTGCTATTGCCTCAGCGATTTTCCAGTGGTCAAAACAGACTCCTAAAGAAGCCTTCGCCGTTGCCATGGAATCATGGCGTCAGCGTTGTGAAAAATGTGTACGTCCGCAGGGCGATTACGTCGAGAAGTAACGCCAGTTTCATCGATTTCGGGTGAGTAGTTAACTAGAAAAAAAATCGGAGGCCTTAGAACTTGAATGCACCTTGTACATAAAATAGGGCTAACATACCTGTGTCAGGCCCAGTGGCAGTGATTTGCAACTTTACAGTTTACAGTGTAAACACAAATGGAGCTAGACGACACTGACCTGACGCTGAAGAAGCGAATGACTCTTAGCAATTTAAATAGAGTTAAGATTTCTCTTAAGCAGACAGACCATTCACCAGCTGTGGAACAACGAACAGCCGAAACCGATTGTTTTAAGGGGCTTCTCAACAAATTAATTGTATTTGGCGGTCCATTGGCTGTGCACTGGAGCAAGTCAGCAACATTAGTTCTTTAGGCGCAACTGTCCTCTGTCGCTAGTCACGTGCATGGTCACTTAAACGTAACGTTCACCTACAGAACAGAAAAGTTTCTTATGGGGAATTTCACATTGGCATACGGGAATGAAATTTGAATGCTTGTTGACCTTCTGTATTGAAAAACTAACTTTGTTGATCACCAACTCCTGACTTCAGAAAACACTACAGAAACACCATCTCCGCCCCACAAGGCGCACGAGTGTTACGTCCACGAACGCTGTCTGCTCGATATCGCATGCTCCCAAAACCTTCCACGAAAGTAGTTAGCATTTAGGCATTCCAGTCAGTCAGAATCAAGAGCAGAACACAGCTGTTTTCAGTTACCACTTTCTTCTCCCGTTTATACACGTGGCTCCTGGCTTGATTTCCCTCTACGACATATGTCGAAAAACCCCGGCCGTCGTGGGAAATCACTAACCTGAATGCCAGCCATCTAGGCTCCAGCCTCAAAGCATTTAGCAGGATTAGAAAAAGACAGAACAATCACCTCTAGGATGGAGAACCCATACTTTTACTAGATACGACACTGTAGCGATTAGAAACGATAAACTAGGAATTACAGAATTTGTATCTTTAATTATAGTCCACGATCACCAAAAAAATGTTGCCATACCAACGATTTCACCCCATAATGATTACCTCAAGATTTTATTAAAACAGACCAAGCCTTATACTGTCGTAATATCATTAATGGATTGATCATATTAGGACAGTATATATAGCTTACAAGGCTTTTATTAGATCTCAGTATTGTCGCTATGGAGCAAAATCGATAATCTGACGACAGTTCTTCGTGATCAGCTGGAATTAAGAAAAACAATTTTGAACACCTTCTGTCCCTGATATTGCCTCTGGCACACACAACAGCCACTTGACCACTCGAGGAGCACACAAGCTTTGACAGGAAACGATAAGTTACACGTTATAGCTCTGACTGTCCACTACATTATATCTTCACTATACCAATACTATTTTAACATATCTTTGGATAATTTGTTCTAGGGTGTTAACTGCTTCATTTTCCCTACTATCCTTTTCCTCACCCAAAAGGCAGAAGCTTCTCTTCATTGAGTCTCTTGTATTTGATTTGTTAATTCGTATATTTTTAGACAACGGCGAGGTTGTCTGTTAAATCTAAACTGAATTGAAAATCCTTGAAGAGGAATGCAAAAATTATCACATAGTTATGAAACAGACTTTAAAAAGCTGTAAGGTTACCCTGATACATTTACTGGTTTTATATGAATTTTATTATTGTTTCTTGTCATCATCTGTTGACCTAATAAATAAAAAATTTTCTCCTTATACATGGTAGATGTTACAAGAGTCTTATAACGCTCATTACAATATAATAGCAATTAAGGGAAATAAAATGTGAACCTCCGATGCATACCATAGAATACATACGTACATCACGATTTTGATATAGTAATCGTTTATCACCAACTGAAGCTTAAGCTTATCGATTAAAATATTAATGCCAACAAGAAATCTGCTGGGCATAAGGATAGAACTATAGTGTCAGGCCGAACTGTCTCCATTGCAGAAGAAGACAGCGCGCCCGTCAGAGGGTGTTGGAGGACAGATATGTGTGCCGAGCGCGACGACTTTGCGTGGCTTACATGGAAGTACACACCTTAGAATACACGTATACGAAAACCTGAAACTACGCAATGGTTCATAATCAAGATCCTTGGCAATTTTTATTGAATAACATCAGAGAATAAAGCTGTCTGATTCACTACAAATAATCGTAAATGAAAAAGTTGTAGAATTCTTTTATAAAACCGCCAAGACGTCAGGCGATAACTTGTTTGCCTAGTTAAAAATATGTATTTTAAGATAAGACCAAAGCACATATTAAGTTCATACATAAAATATACCGATTGGTTACGAAGTGTAGTACATTGCTTACGTCGTGTCGCTGTAATTGACATTCGCTCTACGAGTACTATTCTTGATTGTTAAACTAATTGTTAGTTTCGAGGTTGCAATGGGTACATGTGGCAAGGAAAAAAGTAAGGCAGATGAGTAGAACAAAATACGTGTAATCTGCAAGTACACTACTAGTGGTCTGCTGCTTGGCATAGTCACATACAGTACGTGAAATATCTATACATTACATTGGAAAGCGATTTGAAATGAAACGAGCACGTAAGGAAGGACGGTGGGAGGAAAGGCGAATTGTCTAAATCGGTGCCGTGATGCGTCTCGTGTAATTTGTCGTGTATTTAGAATAAGCTAACATTAGGGTGTATGACAGGTAGTCTTTTGCCCCTAACGTTCAGTCTGTACCTCGAAGAAACAAGAACGAAAATGAAAGAAAGGCCCGAGTGAGGTATTAAAATAAAAGGATATCACGATTAGCTGATAAAATTACTAGCTTCAATGAAAGTGAAGAAAAATAGCAGGATCTGCTGAATGAAATGAACGTTCTGATGGGCACAGAATACGGATGGAGAGTAATTCGAAAAGAGATGAAAGTAAAGAGAAGCAGAAGAAATGAGAAGGGCGAGACACTTAACATCAAATTACTGATCACGAAGTAGATGAAGAAATTCTGCTACGTAGGCAGCAAAGTAACCCATGAGGCACGGAGCAAGAAGGACATAAAAAAGTGTACTAACATTGGCAAAAAGGGCATTCCTGACCAAGAGAAGACCACTAGTATCAAACATAGGCCGTAATATGGGGAATACATTTCCGAGAAAGTCAAATTACGTTTGCAACACACCATTATGCGGTAGTGAACAAGAACTGTGGGAAAACCGGACGGAAAGATAATCGAAGCGTTTGAGATATGAAATTACTTAAGAATGTTAAAAATTAGGTGAACTGATAAGGTAAGGAATGAGGAGGTTGCCTGCTGGATCAGCGAGGTAAGGAATATACGGAAACACTGAAAAGAAGAAAGGACATAATGGTAGGAGATCTGTCAAGACTTCAAGGAAGTTATTCCATGGCATTACATGGAGCTGTAGAAGGTAAAACCCATTGAGCGAGACAGAGAGTGGAATACATCCAGCAAATAATTGAGGAAGTAGGTTGCAAGGGCTTCTCCACGATGAAGAGGATGACACAGGAGAGGAATTCGTGGTGGGCCGCATCAAACCAGTGAGAGGACTGATGACGATTCAGTTATTTTCTGTTTTTTTTTTTTTTTTTTTTGAGTCATCAGTCTTCTGATGGGTTTGACGCGACCCACCACGAACTCCTTTCCTGTGTCAACCTCTTCATTTCAGAGTAGCACTTGCAACCTACGCCGGATACACTCCAATCTCTGTCTTCCTCTAAAGCTTTGCCCTTTACATCTCCCTATAGTACCATGGAACTCAGTCCCTGATCTCTTAACAGATGTCCTATCATCCTGTCTCCACGTATTCCTTACCTCCCCGATTCTGCGCAGAACCTCCTCATTCCTTATCTTATCAACCCACTTAATTTTCAACATTTGTCTGCAGCGCCACGTATCAAATGCTTTGTTCTTTTCTGTTGGAGTTTTCCTACAGTCCATGTTTCACTACCATACAATGCTGTGCTCCAAACGTAGATTTTCATTAATTTCTTACTCAAATTGAGGCTTTTGTTTGATACTAGTAGACTTCTCTTAGCCAGAAATGCCCTTTTTGCCCGTGGTAGTCTGCTTTTGATGTCCTCCTTCCTTCGTCTGTCATTGGTTATTTTGCTGCCTAGGTAGTAGCATACCTTAATTTCATCTACTTCGTGACCATCAGTCTTGATGTTAAGTTTCTCGCGTTCTCATTGTTGTTATTTCTCTCTGTCCATATTCTGTACTCATTAGACTGTTCCTTCCATTCAGCAGATCGTGTAATTCTTCTTCACTTTTACTCAAGATAGTAATGTATCATTGATACCGTTTCATCTTTCATTGTAATTCCGCTGCTGCTGAATCTTAATTTTATATCCATCTTTGCTTCTTCGATGTACAGATTAAACAGTAGGGGCGAAAGAGTACAAAATGGCTCTGAGCACTATGGGACTCAACTGCTGAGGTCATTAGTCCCCTAGAACTTAGAACTAGTTAAACCTAACTAACCTAAGGACATCACAAACATCCATGCCCGAGGCAGGATTCGAACCTGCGACCGTAGCGGTCTTGCGGTTCCAGACTGCAGCGCCTTTAACCGCACGGCCACTTCGGCCGGCTGAAAGAGTACATCCCTTTCTTGTTATTGTTGTGGTCTACAGTCCTGAGACTGGTTTGATGCAGCTCTCCATGCATACAGTAAAGCTGCATGCCCTCGGGAAAAATTACGGCTGTAGTTTCCCCTTGCTTTCAGCCGTTCGCAGTACCAGCACAGTAAGGCCGTTTCGGTTAGTGTTACAAGGCCAGATCAGTCAATCATCCAGAGTGTTGCCCCTGCAACTACTGGAAAGGCTGCTGCCCCTCTTCAGGAACCACACGTTTGTCTAGCCTCTCAACAGATACCCCTCCGTTGTGGTAGCACCTACGGTACGGCCATCTGTATCGCTGAGGTACGCAAGCCTCCCCACCAACGGCAAGGTCCATGGTTTCTTACACCCTTTTTAATCCGAGCAAAATTTTGGAAATTTATGGTAAGGTCTTATGACACCAAACCGCTGAGGTCATCGATACCTAAGCTTAGGCACTAGTTAATCTAACTTAAACTAACTTTCGCTAAGGACGACACACACACCCATGCCCAAGGGTGGACTCGAACCTCCGAAAGGGGAAACCGTAAACCGAGCACTTCGTTCTTGGTCGCCCACTCGTATTATTCTCTCATACCTCTTGTACATATTGTATATTATCCATCTCTCACTACAGTTTACCCCTGTCTTTCTTAGGATTTCGAACATCTTGCGCGATTTTACATTTTCGAGCACTTTTTGCAGATCGACAAATACTATGAAAGTGTCTTGTTTTTTCTTTAGTCTTGCTTCCATTATCAACCGCAACGACAGAGTTTCCTCTCTGGTGCCTTTACCTTTATTCAAACCAGACTGATCGTCATCTAACACATGCTCAGTTTTCTTTTCCATTCTTCTGTATATTATTCGTGTCAGATGCTTGGACGCATGAACTGTTAAGCTGATTGTGAGATAATTCTCGCACTTGTCAGTTCTTTCAGTCTTCGTAATTTTATGGAAGATATTTTTCCGGAAGTTAAACGGTATGTCGCCAGACTCATGCATTCTACACACCAAAGTGAATAGGCGTTTTGTTGCCATTACTACGAAAGATTTTAGTAATTCTGATGGAATGTCATCTGTCGCTTCTGCCTTATTTGATCTTAAGTCCTCCAAAACTGTCTTAAATTCTGATTTCCCTCTCTCTTCTAAGTCGACTGCTGTTTCTTCTTCTATCACATCAAACAAATTTTCCCCCTCATAGAAATCTTCAACCTATTCTTTCCACCTATCCGCTGTCACCTCTGCATTTGACAGTGGAATTCCCGTTGCACTCATAGTTTTACCACCCTTGCTTTTAATTTGACCGAAGGTTGTTTTGACTTTCCTGTTTGCTGAGTCAGTCCTACTGATAATCATTTCTTTTTAGATTTCTTCACATTTTTCACGCAGCTATTTCGTCTTAGCTTCCATTCAACTCTTACTTATTTCATTCTTCAGCGACTTGTATTTCTGTGTTCCTGAATGTTTCTGAACATTTGTTTCTTCCTCCTTTCATCGATCAACTGAAGTATTTCTTCTGTTACCCTTGGTTTCTTCGCAGTTACCTTCTTTGAACCTATGTTTTTATTTCGAACTTCTGTGATTGTCCTTTCTAGAGATCTCCATACCTGTTCAACTATACTGCCTACTGAACTACTTCTTGTTGCTGTATCTATAGCCTCAGAGTACTTCAAACATATTTCGTCATTCCTTAGTATTTCTGGTTCCCACTTCTTTGCGTATTCATTGTTCCTGACTGATCTCTTAAACTTCGGCCTACTCTTCATCACTACGAAATTTTGTAAGAGGTATGCGATGTATGCGCTGCCTGCAACAGGCAAGACTTAGGAGAGTCTCTGACCAGAGAGCAGTATGTAGTTAGTTGTTGCTTGTCGCTAGTCGGCATTAGTCTTGAGTAGTCTGCAGTAGTCTGCGTGAGTCGGCAGTAGTCGACAGTAGTCGACGCGTGTCTGCGCTTGTGTGCAGTCTGCTCTGGTCGGGACTCTGGAGGATGAGTATTATTGTAGAAGGTACAGAAGCAGCCTTGCGCATATCTAGTAATGTATGTTAACTGTCATTTAATTTCTTTCAAAAAAAATGCCCCAATAATAATATTTATAATATAAAGTATTTTTTTTAAAAAGCATTCATTTCAATTTAAAGATTTTATCCAATGAATAATTAATTCCTTTCACGAGTCACAAAGCATAGGCCAGCATTGCACGAAGCTGTGCCGAAATTTTTTTAGGTAAGAGCAGATATATTCGCAGTTTTTTTTAATGTAAGAATTTTTGCTTTTTTTATTCAGAAATACAGGGCCGTGGCGCAGCGCTGCTGTCGTCATAAAATTTACCAGGTTACTGAATTTTTATTATTTTGGTGTTTAGGATTTTTTCTGTTTCGAACTTAACATTAAATGAAAAAAGAATTTTGTGGGTACAGTAAATGTGAATGCATTTCTGCACGGAGATAATAAATGGGAACCAATTTTGTTCAGAGGTTACACTATAGTTAAAATTCATTTAATTGTTATTTCCGTGGGGAGTTTACATTAGGTTCATATTTTTTTAAAAATTTTTGTTGGGAGGTTACAGTTTTGATGTGAGACCATATCTGCTCATGCATACACGTTACAATCCAGTATGTGATTTTGGAATCACTGCCTGACTATGATGTAATTTAACCGAAATCTTACGGCATCACCCTGCCTTTTCGAAGTATATCTCCTCCTCTTGTCATTCTTGAACAGTGTATTCATCATTACGAGTTGAATTTGGTTACAGAACTCAATTAGTCTTTCGCCTCTCACATCCCTTGCCTCAAGCTCATGTTCTCCTCTAACCATTTTTTCTACTCCTTGCCCTACATGACTATTAGGTTTTCATCCATTTTTACGTACTGTATTACCCTTTCAATATCCTATCTCTCTCTCACTCTCTCTCTTCATCTTCAACTTGCGACATCGGCTTGTATATGTGAACTATCGTTGTCGGTGTTAGTTTGCTGACGATTCTGGTAAGAACAACCCTATCACTGAACTGTTTACAGAAAAACACCCTCTGGCCTACCTTCCTAATCATAGGGAATCCTACTTACATAATACGTTTTATGCTGCTGCAGCTGTTGATATTACCTTATAGTCATTTGACCAGAAATCCTTGTCTTCTTTTCATTTATCTTAGGTGTTGCGAAACATCTAAAATCACTTAAGAAAGGCAAGTCTTCCGGTCCACATGGTATACCAGTCAGGTTCCTCTCAGAGTATGCAGACACAATAGCGCCTTTCTTAGCAATCATATACAACCGCTCATTTGACGAAAGGTCTGTTCCTAAAGACTGGAAAGTAGCACAGGTCACACCAATGTTCAAGAAAGGAAATAGGAGTAACCCATATGACTGACCTCAATTTGCAGTAGGATTTTGGAGCATATACTGTACTCGAACATTAATGAATCACCTTGAAGAAAATGACTTATTGATACATAACCAACACGGATTCAGAAAATATCGTTCTTGTGCAACACAGCTAGCTCTTTATTCCCATGAAACAATGAGTGCTGTCGGCAAGGGATCTCAGATCGATTTCATATTCCTAGATTTCCAGAAGGCTTTTGATACCGTTCCTCACAAGCGACTATTAATCAAATAGCGTGCATATGGAGCATCGTGTCAGTTGTGTGACTGGATTCGTGATTTCCTTTCAGAGAGGTCACAGTTCGTAGTGGTAGACAATGAATCATTAAGTAGAACAGAGGTGATATCTGGCGTTCCGCAAGGTAGTGCCATAGGCCCTCTGCTGTTCCTGATTTACATAAATGATCTAGGTGATAATCTGAGCAGCCCCCTTAGATTGTTTGCAGATGACTCTGTAATTCACCGTCTGGTAAAATCATCAGATGATTAATTCCAATTACAAAATGACCTAGAGAGAATTTCTGTATGGTGCGAAAAGTGGCAATTACCACTACACAAAGAAAAGTGCGAGATCATCCACATGGGATGACTAAAGAAATCCGATAAATTTTGGGTATACGATAAATCGCATAAATCTAAGGGAAGTCAGTTCGACTAAGTACCTACGAATTACAATTACGAGCAACTTAAATTGTAAGGGCCACATAGATAATACTGTGGGGAAGGCGAAACAAAGACTGAACTTTGTTGGCAGAACACTTAGAAGATGCGACAAACTCACTAAACAGACGGCCCACATTACACTTGTCCGTCCTCTGCTGGAATATTGCTGCGCGGTGTGCGATCCTTACTAGGTAGGATTGACGGAGGACATCGAAAAAGTGCAAAGAAGGGCAGCTCGTTTCGTGTTATCGCGCAATTGGGGGTGAGAGTGTAACTGATATGATACGCGAGTTGGAGTGGCCGTCACTGAAACAAAGGCGGTTTTCTTTGCCGCGATATCTATTAACGAAATTTCAGTCGCCAACTTTCTCTTCCGAGTGAGTAAATATTTTGTTGACATTCCCTCCCCCCCCCCCCCCCCTACCTAGGGAGAAATGATCATCATAATAAAATAAAAGAAATCAGGGCTCGAACGGAAAGATTTAAGCGTTCCTTTTTCCCACGCGCCATTCGAGAGTGGATTGTTAGAGAAGTAGTATGAAAATGGTTCGATGAACCCTCTGTCAGGCACTTAAGTGTGAATTGCAGGGTAATCATGTAGATGTAGATGTAGATGTAGATGTAACTTAACTGACCCCTACTGTATCTAGAGATTGAGTCTTTGCATTTCCTTCTCACATTTTCTAGCTTCCGTACCACGTTCAAGCTTGTGAAATTCTACGGCCCGACTCGTAGAACGTTATCCTTTAATCGATTATTAAATCTTTTTCTCATGGTCACCTTGCTGTTGGCAGTCCCCTCCCAGAGATCCGAATAGATAACTATTCCGTAATCTTTTGCCAAGTGAGAGATCATCATGACAGTTTCTCACCTCAACGCCACACGCCCTGTGGATAAACGTTACGTGTCTTTAATGCGGTGGTTTCCATTGCCTTCTACATCCTCATGCCGTTGATCATTGCTGCTGCTTCCGTCTTTAGGGGCAGCTTCCCACTTCAAGGACAGTTCAGTGCCTTGAACCTACGACTGCTCGTCCGACCTCTTTGACAAGGAGTGAACGACGTCGTTCCAAATGCGTGTAAGGTCTTCTGGTCAAAACAGTCTGTTCATTTGTATAAGTCTCCCGTCTAATACACGTCTTATATGCGTTTCGGTTATGTTATTTCATCGTAAACTTTATTCCATCGACTAACGCTAAACGTGTTGCAGATGATTTTCAAATATCGGGGGGGGGAGGGGGGGGGGGGGGCTTCAATCTGGATGGTACTCACGTTTTGTGAAGATCTGTCTCTCTTCCTTTCTCTTGAGGGAGAAGAACTTGCCTCGATGGAAACTTATGTATTTATTTAGTAAATGGCGATTTACCTTTCGTCTTTCCAAACGGGGTGGAAATACATTGTGGCTGGTTTTTCGTGAGTAATCCAGTAAACGCGTCGGAGACAGCGCTGGGGCGGACGCAACCATGGGCTCTCCAAGGACGGGCAGACGGAAGGAATTCCGTGTAGCGGGGAACACCTGCGCCTGCGCTAATCCCCCCAGTGCGGAAGGCCTGTAGCCGTTTCCTCTCGGCAGTTTGTTTAATAGATTAATGTCTCCTCCCTGGGGATAAACTTTGCCAACACCAAAGCTTCGGCAATAAATTTGGAGATTGGATTTTCCAATGAATAAACATCGACCAGGAGTTCGAATTTTCTGAGGCTGTGGTGCCTTCGCCGGCGTGACTCTGTGGTACCACTGGCATTTCCAGCGCACCTCACCATCAAAAGGCGCACACATACACACACACACACATTTCACAATACTCATGCTCATACGCATAATACACGAGGCTTATTTTGCCAACACAGACTGTATGTGTCAATATAATACGTCACCACGTCAATTTTATTTATTTACTTATTTATTTAGTGCACCGTGGGACCAAATTAAGGAGAAGTCTCCATGGTCATGGAACGAGTCAATACATGAAATTATAACACGATAGTAGAAACAGATAAAATGAAATATAAGAAACGTATTCAGGCGACAATTCGTAAGTTTCAATAAAGAAAATCAACAATGTAACACTGGAATTTGCTTAATTTTTCACCTCTTCCAGGAGCTCCTCGACAGAATAGAAGGAGTGAGCCGTGAGGAAACTCTTCAGTTTGGACTTAAAAGTGTTTGGGCCACTGCTAAGATTTTTGAGTTCTTGTGGTAGCTTATTGAAAATGGATGCAGCAGAATACTGCACTCCTTTCTGCACAAGAGTCAATTAAGTGCATTCCACATGCAGATTTGTTTTCTGCCTAGTATTAACTGAGTGAAAGCTGCTAACTCTTGGGAATAAGCTAATATTGATAACAACAAACGACATTAAAGAAAATATATACTGTGAGGGCAATGTCAGAATTCGCAGACTATTGAATAGGGGTCGACAAGAAGTTCTCGAAATTACACCACACATAGCTCGAAAAGCCCGTTTTTAGCCAAAAATACCCTTTTTGAATCAGAAGAATTAACCCAAAAAATAATACCATACGACATAATCGTATGAAAATATGCGAAGTAGACTACTTTTCGTGTTGAACTGTCACTTATTTCAGATACTGTTCTAATGGTAACTAAAGCAATATTTAGTTTCTGAACAAGATCCTGAACATGGGCTTTCCACAACAGCTTACTATCTATCCGAACGCCTAGGAACTTGAACTGTTCCGCCTCGCTTATAATATGCCCATTCTGTCTGATCAAAATATCGGTTCTTGTTAAATTGTGAGTTATAAACTGTAAAAACTGAGTCTTACTGTGATTTAGCATCAAATTATTTTCCACAAGCCACGAACTTATTTCATGAAGTACATTATTTGATAGTGTTTCAATATTACACACAAGATCCTTCACTACCACGCTGGTGTCATCAGCAAACAGAAATATTTTTGAATCACCTGTTATACTAGAAGGCATATATATATATATATATATATATATATATATATATATATATAATTCGAAACTACGCTATGCAGACTGTATATCTCATCGCCTTTCGCGGTCATCTTTTTTCTGTCTTTTACTTACATTTAAAAATGTTTTTTTGAGGTACCTTAGTGAGTTCACGCCTTCAGCACTTCTCCAGTTGTTATCTATTTTCTAGTGTACATTTAGTTCCAAACTTACGGGACATCCGCCGGCGGATAATAGAGCGGAAGATACTTCAAAATTCAATGCAGCATGTTTAGCATTAAGGACAGTGTTCTGATATTTTCAACATAGTTTGACGCAAGGCATTATGTGGAAGTGAATCATACACTATGGGAAAAACGTAAAAGTCCAGAATCGACGTGGATGAAGTGTTGAAATGTGGACTGATAAGATATTAAATGCGGTCCTCCGCATAGTCAGGAAAGGGATATGTTGAGAACATTGATAAACATAACGGATAAAACGATACAACATTTGTTAAGAGATCAGGCAATAATTTTCATCGTAATTTTAGGATGCTGTAGATGGTGAAAACTGTATGGGAACACAGAGACTGGAGTATATTCAACTAATACTGAGAAAATTGGGTGTCATTTATAATTTGACATAAAGAGGTTAGCACAGTCCAGTCGAGAAAGTTAACAAGTGAAAAGACTAGGGAGAAAAAGAGAGGCAAGTCAAGATCGTCAACCTGTATGTCTGACGCATACGTATACGGCGACTAAGCTCACGTGTTACGCTGTAACTGAGATAAAGAGAACTTACCTGAAATGAAACTGAGACGACCTATAACAAGAGTACTGGTAACAGCTTATATTAAAATGGGATTTGTGACTGAAATAAATAATCAGTAATAATTTTCAGTCAGTTCCTGTAACTCACTGTACAGACGTTACTTCTGTCACTATAAAGATTATGAGCCAGTTGTAACTTGAAAAAAATTTTCGCTCTGTGTGTGATTGACCTGTCTGCACAACTCAAACAGTTGCGCCAATGACATCGGTACGTAGATAAACGAGCAAACACCCCCCCCCCTTCCCCTGTGTGTGTGAGTGAAGCAAACAAAGCAAACACCCCCCCCCCCCATTTCCACTGTGTGTGTGAGTGAAGTAAACTGAATCAGAATTAATCGTGATGCACACACACCTAACGATGGAATAAATGTACGAAACGGAACGCTATGAAAGATCGTGGAACTAACAGTGAATCTAAAGGTGGGGAATTAATTTACCACTGAAAAATATTAAACACGAATGGGGATGCATTAACTACTGGAATCAAAGACGTGGTTTATGGCAGTGGTTTCCAATGTTTACGACACCACTTCCTCCGAGTGGAGTCAGATATCAGCTAGCAAACCTACCATCATCAACATTAGCACCTTCTGAACTCCAGAACGAAACATAATTATATCTAGAAACTTTAATTTCTAAGAAAGATGAATAATACGTAGTTTATGAAGATGCTCTAAACTACGAACTAATGAGTCAATTGGTAAGCTTTTTTTTCTTTTCTGGTTCATCAGTCTTCTGACTGGTTTGATGCGGCCCGCCACGAATTCCTGTCCCGTGGCAACCTATTCGTCTCAGAGCAGCACTTGCAACCTAAGTCCTTAATTATTTGCTGGATGTATTCCAATCTCTGTCTCCCTCTACAGTTTTTGCCCTCTACAGCTCACTCTAGAACCATGGAAGTTATTCTCTGATATCTTAACAGATGTCCTACTATCTTGTCCCTTCTCTCTGTCAGTGTTTTCCACATATTTGTTCCTCTCCGATTCTGTGCAGAACCTCCTCATTCCTTACCTTATGAGTCCACTTAATTTTCAACATTCGTCTGCAGCACCGCATCTCAAATGCTTCGATTCTGTTCCGTCCTAGTTTTCCCGCAGTCCATGTTTCACCACCATAGGATGCTGTGCACCAAACGTACATTCTCAATAACTCCTACCTCAAATTGAGGCGTATGTTTGATACGAGTAGACGCCTCTTGGCGAGGAATATCCTTTTTGCCAGTACTAGTCTGCTTCTGATGTCTTTCTTTTTATTTATTTATTTATTTATTTATTGTTCCGTGGGACCAAATTAAGGAGAAATCCCCATGGTCATGGAACGAGTCAATACATGAAATTATAACACGATTGTAGAAACAGATAAAATGAAATATAAGAAACATATTCAGGCGACAAGTCGTTAGTTTAAATAAAGAAAATCAAGAATGTAACACTGGAATTTGCTTAATTTTTTAGCTCTTCCAGGAGCGCCTCGACAGAATAGAAGGAGTGAGCCATGAGGAAACTCTTCAGTTTGGACTTAAAAGTGTTTGGGCTACTGCTAAGATTTTTGAGTTCTTGTGGTAGCTTATTGAAAATGGATGCAGCAGAATACTGCACTCCTTTCTGCACAAGAGTCAAGGAAGTGCATTCCACATGCAGATTTGATTTCTGCCTAGTATTAACTGAGTGAAAGCTGCTAACTCTTGGGAATAAGCTAATATTGCTAACAACAAACGACATTAAAGAAAATACATACTGTGAGGGCAATGTCAAAATTCCCAGACTATTGAATAGGGGTCGACAAGAGGTTTTCGAACTTACACCATACATAGCTCGAACAGCCCGTTTTTGAGCCAAAAATACCCTTTTTGAATCAGAAGAATTAACCCAAAAAATAATACCATATGACATAAGCGTATGAAAATATGCGAAGCATACTACTTTTCGTGTTGAAATGTCACTTATTTCAGATACTGTTCTAATGGTAAATAAAGCGGCATTTAGTTTCTGAACAAGATCCTGAACATGGGCTTTCCACAACAGCTTACTATCTATCCGTACGCCTAGGAACTTGAACTATCTGATTAAAATGTCAGTTCTTGTTGAATTGTGAGTTAGAAACTGTAAAAACTGAGTCTTACTGTGATTTAGCATCAAATTATTTTCCACAAGCCACGAACTTATATCATGAACTACATTATTTGATAATGTTTCAATATTACACACAAGATCCTTCACTACCAAGGTAGTGTCATCAGCAAACAGAAATATTTTTGAATCACTTGTAATACTAGAAGGCATATCATTTATATAAACAAGAAACAGCAGTGGCCCCAGCACCGACCCCTGGGGAACGCCCCATTTAACAGTGCCCCATTGGGACTGAACATCATTACCACTCTCAATATTGCGGAGGATTACCTTCTGCTTTCTGTTCTTAAAGTAGGAGGCGAACCAATTGTAAGCTACTCCCCTTACTCCATAATGTTCCAACTTCTGCAGTAATATTTTGTGGTCAACACAGTCAAAAGCCTTCGTTAAATCAAAGAAAACACCTAACGTTCGCAACCTTTTATTTAATCCGTCCAAAACCTCACAGAGAAAAGAGACTATAGCATTTTCAGTTGTTAAGCCATTTCTAAAACCAAACTGTACATTTGACAGCAAATTATGTGAATTTAAATGCTGCAGTAACCTTGTATATACAACCCTCTCGATAACTTTAGCAAACACCGATGGCATAGAAATAGGTCTGTAATTGTCAACATTATCCCTGTCTCCCTTTTTATAAAGTGGCTTCACTACCGAGTACTTTAATCGGTCAGGAAATCGACCACTCCTAAAGGAAAAGTTACAGATATGGCTAAGTACTGAGCTAACATACGTGGAACAATACTTCAGTATTCTGCTAGATACCCCGTCATATCCATGAGAGTTCTTGGTCTTTAGTGATTTAATTATTAACTCAATCTCCCTCTTGTCAGTATCATGGAGGAGCATTTCAGGTAACAGTCTCGGAACACTTTTTTCTAAGAGCGCTATATGATTCCCTGTTGGGACTAGGTTTCTATTTAGTTCACCTGCTTATTCAGAAAGTGATTATTAAATACTGTACATATATGCGACTTATCAGTAACACGGACATCCCCACTACCCACTGATTCTATATTCTCGACCTGTCTCTGCAGACCAGCCGCTTCCTTTACGACTGACCATATGGTTTTAATTTTATCCTGAGACTTAGCTATTCTATCTGCATACCACATACTTTTTGCCTTCCTAATAACTTTTTTAAGCACCTTACAATACTGTTTGTAATGGGCTGCTGCATTTAGATTTTGACTGTTTCTAACGTTTTGATATAATTGCCACTTTGTTCTACAAGATATTCTTATCCCATTAGTCAGCCACCCAGGCTGCCTGTTTGTGCTAGTACCCTGTTTTGAACGTTCTAACGGAAAGCAACTTTCAAAGAGCACGAGAAAAGTCTTGAGGAAAGCATTATATTTATCGTCTACTGTATCAGCACTATAAACATCTTGTCACTCTTGTTCCTTGATAAGGTTTACAAAAGTCTGTACAGCAACTGGATCAGCTTTCCTAAAAAGTTGGTAACTATATTTAACATGTGTTGCAGCACAAAAATCTTTTAGACGTAAAATTTGTGCATCATGATCTGAAAGGCCATTCACCTTTTTGCTAACAGAATGCCCTTCTAATAATGACGAATGAACAAAAATATTGTCTATGGTTGTTCTACTGTTCCCTTGCACTCTCGTTGGAAAGAATACGGTTTGCATAAGATTATATGAATTAAGGAGGTCTACCAGCATCCTTTTCCTTGCACAATCACTTATACAATTAATATTGAAGTCACCACATATAACTAACTTTTTGTATTTCCTATAAAGTGAACCAAGAACCTCCTCTAGCTTTAGCAAAAATGTTGTGAAATCGGAGTCTGGGGATCTATAAATAACAACAGTAAGAAATTTAGCTCCACTAAATTTAACCACAACTGCACAACATTCAAACACCTTTTCCGTGCAGTACTTTGAAACATCAATTGACTCAAATGGGATACCGTTTTTCACATACATGGCTACTCCCCCACACCGCAAAGAGCTCCTAGAAAAGCTGCCAGCCAACCTGTATCCTGGTAAAGGAAGCCTCTGAATTATCTCCTTATTTAAGAAGTGTTCAGATATACCAATAACTTCAGAGTCAACATCTATAAGCAGTTCACTAACTTTATCTCTAATACCTTGTATATTTTGATGAAATATACTAATTCCCTCATTAATCGGATACCCAAGCTTTGTAGAAAGTGGTTTCTTTGTTAGAGAGACTTCCCTTAAGCAGGAATACCTACCAGCTGACTTCAATCTAAAAAAGGTACAGCTCTAACACCCACAACTACCGAAATTTTCCCATGAGTGATCCCACCACCCCCACCTATGCTGTCACCTATAAGTTTTGCCAACCTCCCCTTCCCATACCTGTTGAGGTGCAGGCCATGTCTAGTGAAACCCGTCCTGCTGATAGACTCCACCGACACCACTGAAATGTGACTCATGCCTTCTGTCATCAGCGCACCCCCAAGTCTCATGTTATTACGCCTGACGGCTGTATCAAGATGAGGCCGATCGTGACGCTGAAACAGCTCCACGAAATGCACATTCGTGTTGCCAGTCTGAGTGGCTATCTTTTCCAGGTCACCATCTATGTCATACTCCCCATCCCTATCAATACTATTACCAGCCCCACCCACAATCACTACCTGATCCTCTTTAGTAAAATCCCTACATAACCCCCCTATGTTAACAGTCACCTGAGCCAATCCTGCATTAGGCTTCACAGTGCTGGTGACCTGGTACTCACTCCCCAAAACTTCCTGCAACTGCTGGCCTACACCTCTACCATGAGAACTACCTAATAGCAGAACCTTCTTCTTTCTCTTAGACTTTGCAACTGTCCTAGCCACCGTAACTGCTGAGGTCTGCTGCATACTTCCTACATCTACAGCTACTAGAGATTCCTCTCCACTAGACTCTGACAGTTGGTCATATCTATTACAAACACCAATAGTAAAACTATCTGAAAATCTCCTTCTCCTAGCAGATCTCTTGCCAACAGCCAGCTCCCATTCCCCAACCCCCTTCTCCCTCCTCATCCTATCTAGCTCCTCCTGTGCGTTTTTCAACTGCACCTGAAGGGCACAGATCTTACGCTCCTGCTCCGCCGCCATTGATTATTTTGCTGCCAAGGTAGCAGTATTCCTTAACTTCATGTACATCGTGGCCGTCAATCCTGGTGTTAAGTTTCTCGCTGTTCTCATCTCTGTTACTTCTGACTACTTTCGTCTTTCTTCGATTTAGTATAAGTGTATCTTCCGTAGTCATTAGATTGTTCATACCTTTCAGCAGATCGTGTAATTCTCGTTCACTTCCATTCAGGATAGCAATGTTATCAGCGAATCTTATCATTGATACCATTTCATACTGAATTATTTCCATTCCTGAACCTCCTTTTATTTCCATCATTGCTTTTCCTCTGTACAGATTGAACAGTTGGGGCGAAAGACCACATCCCTGTCTTACACGTTTTTAATCCGAGCACATTGTACTTGGTCGTCCACTCCTATTATTACCTCCTGGATTTTGTACATATTGTATATTATCAGTTCCTCCCTATAGATTAACCCTATTTTTCTCAGAATTTCGAACATCTTGAAACATTTTGAACTGTCTAACGTCTTTTCCAGGTCGACAGTTCCTGTGAGCGTGTCTTGGTTTATCTTTAGTTTTGCATCAATTATGAACCAAAACGTTGAAATTGTCTGACTGGTGCCTTTACCTATTTTAATGCCAAAGTGATATTCATCTAACACATCTCATAGAGGCATTCAATGTTCTCTTGCCTAAACGCTTTCTTCTCTGCATTTAACAATGGAATTCCCATTGCATTATTAGTCTTACCACCCTAGCTTTTAATTTCAGCGAAGGTTATTTTGACCTTCCGATATGCTGTGTTAGTCCTTCTGACAAGCATTTTCGATTTCTTCACATTTTTCATACTCTTACCTTCACTTCCTGTTTCTTTCATTCCTCAGTGGTATTTCTGTATTCCTGAATTCCCATGCTCAGTTTTGTACTTCCTTCTTCCTTCGTCGAGAGATGTATTTCTTCTGTTAACCACGGTTACTTCTCAGTTACCTTCTTTATACCTATGTTTTTCTTTCCAACATCCGTCACTGATCTATTTAGAGATGTCCATTCCTCTTCAGCTGTACTGCCTACTGAGCTATTCCTTACATCTGTATCTATAGCCTTTGAGAAGTTCAAGCATATCTCATCATTCCTTAGTATTTATGTTCCAACTTATTTGCATATTGATTCTTCCTGACTAATCTCTTAAATTTCAGCCTACTCTTCATCGCTACTAAATTTTAATCTGAGTCTATGTCTTGTCCTGGGTAAACCGTACAATCCAGTACCTGATTTCGTAGTCACTGTCTGACCATGATTTAATCTAACTGAAATCTTCCAGTTTAACCCGGTCTTTTCAAAGTAAACCTCCTCCTCTTGTCATTGTTGAACAGAATACTCACTATTACTAGCTGAATTTTATAACAGAACTCAATTAGTCTTTCGCCTCTCTCACTCCTTTTCCCACGCTAATATTCTCCTGTAATCATTTCTTCTACTCCTTCCCCTACGATAGTATTCCAGTCTCCCATGACTGTTAGATTTTAATATCTTTTTACGTACTGTATTATCCTTTTCATATCCTCATATACTTCCTCTATCTCTTCATATTTAGCTTGCGACGTCGGCTTCTATAATGAACTATCGTTGACAGTCTGTTTGCTGTCGATTCTGATACGAACAACCCTGTCACTAAACTGTTCACAGTTACACACTCTCTGTCCTAACTTCCTTTCATAACGAATTCTACTCCTATTTTACCATCTTCTGCTGTTGTTGATATTACCCTATACTCATATAACCAGAAATCCTTGTCTTCTTTCCATTTCACGTCACTGGCCCCTCTTATATCTGGAGTGGGCCTATGCGTTTCCCTTTTCAGATTTTCTAGTTTCCCTACCACGTTCAAGCTTCTGATATTCCACGGCCCGACACGTAGAACGTTATACTTTCGTTGGTTACTCAATCTTTTTGTCATGGTCACCTCACCCTTCGCAGTCACCTCACGGTGGTCTGAGTTGGGGAATATGCTGAATGTTTTGCCAATGGTGAGACCATAACGATACTTTTTCAATTTCAGGCCACATGTCCTGTGCGTTTACGTTACGTGTCTCCAATGCAGAAGTCTCCATCGACTTCTGAATCCCCATGACCTTGATCATTGCTGATGCATCCGCGTTTAGGTGGTTGTTTCCCACCCCAAACACAAGAGAGTGGCCTTAACCTCTGTCCGCTCCTACAGCGTCTTTGACAAGGCTGTCGACAGAATGAGGATGACTTGTTATGCTGGAAGTTTTCGGCAGCGAATGCTGATTATTAATCAAAATTTAAGCATTGACCGTGGTCATTTGGTTACTGACCAGATACGCTACTGTTACTGTTCTTGGTCTTTATACTTCTGAGCTAAGAGAATTTGGAAGATCTCAAGCTGCAATGTTTCATGTCTGATCACTACTTCTGCTACTATTACTACTGCCACTACTAGTACTACTACTACTACTACTACTACTAATAATAATAATAATAATAATAGTGATACTATATAGGTACTACACTAGTGTAGTAGCCATTATATAGTTCGTTGCTGGTTCTAGTGTGAGTTCGTTTATTTGTTGCGAAGTGAATAATGAAACAATTTCTAGTCAATTGTGGAAACTATGTGCAACTCTGAGAAGGCATTTTTGTGAGATATATAAATATATGTGATGTATATGTCTCAATTTACTGTCGTATGTATAAGATACAAAGAACAAAACATGTGTGTAGGGGGTGGACTATGTTAAGATGATGATGTTCATACTTTCGTTGTTCCCGGATTTGATTCCCGGCGGGGTCAGGGATTTTCTCTGCATCGTGATGACTGCGTGTTGTGTGATGTCCTTAGGTTAGTTAGGTTTAAGTAGTTCTAAGTTCTAGGGGACTGATCACCATAGATGTTAAGTCCCATAGTGCTCAGAGCCATTTTGAGCCATACTTTCGTTTCAATAGATGTAACCTCTACCACACTGTACTGTTAATGTTTCAAAGCACCACTATTGTTGCCCAATGAATTACTCATATTAGTAACAATATTTTAATAACAACTTAATTTCGTGACAGAAACACAATCGACCCATTTTGCTTTTACCCCTCAGTAAATTACATTTTACCCTTCAGTGGGTAATTACTGTCAGGTTGCGAACCTCTGATATAGCGAACTCTCTTGATTACAAGAAGTCATGAGAATAAATAAACCTCTAAATCAGTCACGAAATCACGAGAATTAGGAACATAGAATATTAACTATGAGATACAGGTAAGTGAACTATCGGTTGACAAAGTTACCCTGTGGGAAGCATTAGTTCATAATCGTATTCCACACTTCCTGAAATTTACCTCGACCTTCCTACTGAGACGGTACAAACCCCCGTTACTAGATGAATAGGTCTAGTATGAAAGGATTGCTTTGTGGAGAGCGAGCACGCAACATGGTGCGGCATTCGAAGAATCGCGTGGCGCGCCCGCGCGAGATTCGCAACTTAACGGTGGGATGTCTCTGCCGCCGGGCGGTCACGTGGCCCGCAGCTTGGGGCATTGTTTGGTTTTCCGCGCATTACGCGAAAACTGTATAACTTACGGCGAAGAGCGATGCGGCAGAGGATTGTGGTCAGCAATATGCACCTTCTGAAAGATCGCTCTTCATTTCAATTCACGAGACACAAAAGTTATAGTAACCTCAAAATCGGTTAATATCACGAATCCTGAAACATTAATAAAAATAGTACAGAGATGTGTGAGCGCTCATTAAAAACGTCTCATCATAGAGGCTCGAGTGCCATAGTCATTTTTAAGATTCATAAATTATTAAGCTCGTAAAGAGCAATAAACAAAGTTTGATGGGAAACTCTTTATAAAATTCAATAGAAAATTCGTGACGTAAAGAAAGACACTATACAATATTTTGGATGGCATCACACGCATTTTAAACTAGTTAAGTTATACTATACATTTAACTTGCAATAGTTTTCATTGTTTGCAAATTATTCCTCCGGAATCTCCCATCACCGATAAGCAACGGCAAAGGCTGGTTACCGAAAGAATGGCCAGGGCAGCCACACAAAGGAAGCGCAGGCAAGATAGTCGGTACAAGCCAGTTAGGTATAAGGTAAATGACCTTGTGTTGGTGAAGACGAAGGAACGGTGAAGTGACATTGATGGGGAAATAAAGAAACTATTTGAATTGTACCATGTGCCACTTGTGGTAGCAAGCTGGCCACACCCAAATGCATATCGGTTGGAGTACCCAAAATCACGAAAGCCACTAGGTCTTAGAAATGTAACTGAGCTGCGGTTGTATAAACACCGGTATGAGAAACGCATGGACGTTGGCAGCCAAAGATAGAATTATATGTACATATACTTAAAGATATCTTAGATACGTTAAAAACAAGAATTTTTGGAGAAGTAAACATTATGTGCTGTGGTATCTGAATAACTGTTGGGCTTATATATATAATCTGCTTAATTTTTGGTGCATGGGGGGGGGGGGGGGGGCAGCACAAGGTTTTATGTTGTTTGAGAAATTTGGGGGCGTAATTGTGTTAACTTGAACATATTTTGCCCTGGGTTCTGTATGTAGACACACCAAACTTCTTTGGTAAATGGGGATCAAGTTGGTGGACTGAATATTAGGCTAAGCAACACAGCATGGGGACTGTAAAATTAAAGTTAGTTCATTTTGCTGCTTGTAATCTCAGCCTGGGCAAGATGATATCAATAGAGTATACTTTTAACAAAGTGTATAGGTGGATTTTAATAGAGATTTTTAAGTTTTTTTTTCTTTTTTTGAGGAAATATTGCCGAACCCTGGAATTTAATTCATGATCTGCAATAATCAAGTAAAGTTTTTTTGGAATTTCTGCTGCCAAGTCATGACAACAGTCAGATACTATTTAAAGTCTGTTTGATTCTTGCCACATTATCAGTATCATTTTGATTAAGGAAGCTTTGTTGCCAGCCAGCACTGCCTCAATGACGTGGACATTTCTAATTAAGTACTGAACAGATTCTTAGGCACAACCGCCCAGCTGTTGCTCTAGCCTGTTTCTTAGTGATGGTTTGCCCTGAAATTCTGTCTTAGGTATGTCAGCTCTGGATTGCATGAGGATAGGTCTGTTGTTGTTGTGGTCTTCAGTCCTGAGACTGGTTTGATGCAGCTCTCCATGCTACTCTATCCTGTGCAAGCTTCTTCATCTCCCAGTACCTACTGCAACCTACATCCTTCTGAATCTGCCTAGTGTATTGATCTCTTGGTCTCCCTCTACGATTTTTACCCTCCACGCTGCCCTCCAATGCTAAATTTGTGATCCCTTGATGCCTCAAAATATGTCCTACCAACCGATCCCTTCTTCTAATCAGGTTGTGCCACAAACTTCTCTTCTCCCCAATACTATTCAGTACCTCCTCATTAGTTACGTGATCTACCCACCTTATCTTCAGCATTCTTCTGTAGCACCACATTTCGAAAGCTTCTATTCTCTTCTTGTCCAAACTGGTTATCGTCCATGTTTCACTTTCATACATGGCTACACTCCATACAAATACTTTCAGAAACGACTTCCTGACACTTAAATCTATACTCGATGTTAACAAATTTCTCTTCTTCAGAAACGATTTCCTTGCCATTGCCAGTCTACATTTTATATCCTCTCTACTTCGACCATCATCAGTTATTTTACTCCCTAAATAGCAAAACTCCTTTACTACTTTAAGTGTCTCATTTCCTAATCTAATCCCCTCTGCATCACCCGATTTAATTTGACTACATTCCATTATCCTCGTTTTGCTTTTGTTGATGTTCATCTTATATCCTCCTTTCAAGACACTGTCCATTCCGTTCAACTGCTCTTCCAAGTCCTTTGCTGTCTCTGACAGAATTACAATGTCATCGGCGAACTTCAAAGTTTTTACTTCTTCTCCATGAATTTTAATACCTACTCCGAATTTTTCTTTTGTTTCCTTTACTGCTTGCTCAATATACAGATTAAGTAACATCGGGGAGAGACTACAACCCTGTCTCACTCCTTTCCCAACCACTGCTTCCCTTTCATGCCCCTCGACTCTTATAACTGCCATCTGGTTTCTGTAAAAACTGTAAATAGCCTTTCGCTCCCTGTATTTTACCCCTGCCACCTTCAGAATTTGAAAGAGAGTATTGCAGTTAACGTTGTCAAAAGCTTTCTCTAAGTCTACAAATGCTAGAAACGTAGGTTTGCCTTTTCTTAATCTTTCTTCTAAGATAAGTCGTAAGGTTCGTATTGCCTCACGTGTTCCAACATTTCTACGGAATCCAAACTGATCTTCCCCGAGGTCCGCTTCTACCAGTTTTTCCATTCGTCTGTAAAGAATTCGCGTTAGTATTTTGCAGCTGTGACTTATTAAACTGATAGTTCGGTAATTTCCACATCTGTCAACACCTGCTTTCTTTGGTATTGGAATTATTATATTCTTCTTGAAGTCTGTGGGTATTTCACCTGTCTCATACATCTTGCTCACCAGATGGTAGAGTTTTGTCATGACTGGCTCTCCCAAGGCCATCAGTAGTTCTAATGGAATGTTGTCTACTCCCGGGGCCTGTTTCGACTCAGGTCTTTCAGTGCTCTGTCAAACTCTTCACGCAGTATCTTATCTCCCATTTCATCTTCATCTACATCCTCTTCCATTTCCATAATACTGTCCTCAAGTACATCGCCCTTGTATAAACCCTCTATATACTCCTTCCACCTTTCTGCCTTCCCTTCTTTGCTTAGAACTGGGTTGCTATCAGAGCTCTTGATATTCATACAAGTGGTTCTCTTCTCTCCAAAGGTCTCTTTAATTTTCCTGTAGGCAGTATCTATCTTACCCCTAGTGAGACAAGCCTCTACATCCTTACATTTGTCCTCTAGCCATCCCTGCTTAGCCATTTTGCACTTTCTGTCGATCTCATTTTTGAGACGTTTGTATTCCCTTTTGCCTGCTTCATTTACTGCATTTTTATATTTTCTCCTTTCATCAATTAAATTCAATATTTCTTCTGTTACCCAAGGATTTCTATTAGCCCTCGTCTTTTTACCTACTTGATCCTCTGCTGCGTTCACTACTTCATCCCTCAGAGCTACCCACTCTTCTTCTACTGTATTTCTTTCCCCCATTCCTGTCAATTGTTCCCTTATGCTCTCCCTGAAACTCTCTACAACCTCTGGTTCTTTCAGTTAATCCAGGTCCCATCTCCTTAAATTCCCACCTTTTTGCAGTTTCTTCAGTTTCAATCTGCAGTTCATAACCAATAGATTGTGGTCACAATCCACATCTGCCCCTGGAAATGTCTTACAATTTAAAACCTGGTTCCTAAATCTCTGTCTTACCATTATGTAATCTATCTGATACCTATTAGTATCTCCAGGATTCTTCCAGGTATACAACCTTCTTTTATGATTCTTGAACCAAGTGTTAGCTATGATTAAGTTATGCTCTGTGCAAAATTCTACAAGGCGGCTTCCTCTTTCATTTCTTCCCCACAATCCATATTCACCTACTATGTTTCCTTCTCTCCCTTTTCCTACTGACGAATTCCAGTCACCCATGACTATTAAATTTTCGTTTCCCTTCACTACCTGAATAATTTCTTTTATCTCGTCATACATTTCATCAATTTCTTCATCATCTGCAGAGCTAGTTGGCATATAAACTTGTACTACTGTAGTAGGCATGGGCTTTGTGTCTATCTTGGCCACAATAATGCGTTGACTATGCTGTTTGTAGTAGCTAACCCGCACTCCTATTTTTTTATTCATTATTAAACCTACTCCTGCATTACCCCTATTTGATTTTGTATTTATAACCCTGTAATCACCTGACCAAAAGTCTTGTTCCTCCTGCCACTGAACTTCACTAATTCCCACTATATCTAACTTTAACCTATCCATTTCCCTTTTTAAATTTTCTAACCTACCTGCCCGATTAAGGGATCTGACATGCCACGCTCCGACCCGTAGAATGCCAGTTTTCTTTCTCCTGATAACGACGTCCTCTTGAGTAGTCCCCGCCCGGAGATCCGAATGGGGGACTATTTTACCTCCGGAATATTTTACCCAAGAGGACGCCATCATCATTTAATCATACAGTAAAGCTGCATGTCCTCGGGAAAAATTACGGCTGTAGTTTCCCCTTGCTTTCAGCCGTTCGCAGTACCAGCACAGCAAGGCCGTTTTGGTTAATGTTACAAGGCCAGATCAGTCAATCATCCAGACTGTTGTCCCTGCAACTACTGAAAAGGCTGCTGCCCCTCTTCAGGAACCACATGTTTGTCTGGCCTCTCAACAGATACCCCTCCGTTGTGGTTGCACCTACGGTACGGCCATCTGTATCGCTGAGGCACGCAAGCCTCCCCACCAACGGCAAGGTCCATGGTTCATGGGGGAAGAGGATAGGTCTAGGCTGTATATTATCCCTTCTCCCTTCTTGTCTGTGGTTATTAATTATTATTCAGTGAAAGACAAAATATATATATATATATATATATATTGATTTGTAGGTGGCCAAATATAAATATTAAATTATGTTTCAAATGAGCACCAGGCTCCCTACAAATTATTTACAATGCTCTTGGCAAAATGTAATGCAGGCTAAGTTCACTGACCTGGAATAAATAATATCTTTGAAAGTATGCAATTTTTGATTAAATAAAATTATTGAAACTTTGCACATTAGTTAACTGAATAGCTTGAAATTATATATTACAGAGAAAAATAAATTTAAATACGCCATGTAATGGTGGCCAATAGTTGCCAGTCAAAGATCACCGATGCTCGCTTCACAGAAACTGAAAAAAAAAAATGCTACATAACGTCTTGCAATTATTAATTCAGGAAGAATTGTTTGTATGGGTTCTTTAAGTAACACAATGCCATCACTTTTTAGAAATATATTTCCACAAAGCACAGAATACACACTTGAATTATTCGCTACGTACGTGAATAAAAAGAACAAAAGCTACCGCAAGTGTGAGAGAGTGCAGGGCACTCTCACTTCTGATTCGGTGTAGGGAATACGATCTATGGCGATTTGACTTCACACATCGTGATGAAATGGTGGGCAGCAGTTTATGGTCTTGTTTGCATGCTCTAGGGAAAGAAATATGGTAAGCTTTGCCTGCGTTCAGAGGAACAGGGTGCCGATTAAACGACTGCAGCAAAAGCACGGTGTTGGTGGGCCGACAAAGCGCGTTTTTTCTGGGGAACGATGAGGAGACATTTCCAGACAGCTACGTGCAACGGTGGCAATGTGAAGACACATTAACTTGTCGCCAGACAGGGGGCAGACGTCCAGGTATACGGCCTAGCGCCGAAAAGTCGCCATCAGCGCATTGTAGTCCCTGTTAGCGAGCAAGCCGACAAAAGAAATGTAAACGTTCTGCAAATGTCCGTGGGACAGGGAAACTGGCGCCGATATGTCCAGACTATGTTTCAAAACAGGTTTTGTGAATGCACGAAGCTGTTTGCGTGTTTATGGCTGTTCTTTGCAAACTTTGAAATGGACGCAACAGGGGGGATAACAAGCTGTTTACGGAGGGCTGTGCTTCCACACTGTATTGTGTTAGCAAAAGACATGGCAAACATGTGGGAAAGAGGCCGTGAAACTGAAATTTTTTTCCGTTTTCTGCCAATTAACTTTAAAGTCTCTGATTGGTCAGATCGGTTTTCAGTGCAAAGACCATTCTTCGAGCTTAGAATGCTGGGCTCCAGCTCGTGATTGGCTTGTACGAAAGTGGGGGAAGTCAAAAAAGAGAAATGTGCTTTTGGAACGGAGCTGAGGAGGAAACACAGAGAAAGGAAGATCAGCACTCTTTGTGGAAGTCTCTTGTACTGCCGCTTCGCTAGTATAGAACTGCAGATCTCTACGTAAATGGTGAGACTTGTGTCCTTTGCTAGTGTGCGACTCAGAGCCTGTGCGAGTCACCTTCTGAACCATCAGAGGTACTGCTTATGTCATCACAGTCACAACGGGTGACGCGTGCGACTACTTATTTGTCTTGAGTCAGCCGTCCAAACATTTGACGTATTCCGACATGCACAGTCGTGGCACGGAGTCAAATTGGTTTGGCAGACCAGCAAACGAGTCCACCTGCGCACTGGAATCCATCGGGGTTTCAGAGGCTCTTAGGGAAGTACCTGCATTCTGAATTAACCGAACGCGAGACCAAGTACTTGCATTTTCTGGGAACACGCATTTAAACAACAAATTGCCGCCGTCCATGACTACAGTCGCCAAACGCATCGTGATGTGCCACCTTGACCAGCAGGACGGTATAGTATTCACTGCTGCGATGTAGTGCTATAATATATACTTCTCAGCACCCGTTCTTTCGAATCATGTTTTCCCCTTTTTTTTGTATGGTAGAATATAGATGCTTGGTGGTGGTGTAGTTTGATGCCATAACCTGGACTGACGTTTATGAAGTGAGAGTGAGTGAGTAGTGTTCTGGTTAGTGTCGTGTGTCGATCCCCAGCAGATCACTTTGTCCACCATAGATCCCATTTTAGTAAGGCTTTTGATAAATAAATACTTTTTGTATGATGTTTCTTTAATAATTGTGGTGTCTTGTCCTGTTTAAGATCAATAAATTGATTGTGAATTAGACTACAACTTCTCCATGAGTTCTGATTAACAGTTACTTCGCATTTTTATGGCAGTATAGATCAGAAACATAAGGAGTAGGTTTTTCACTTGGTGTCCACTGCGTGGATCTTTAGTTCATTAACAATAATCATCTGTCAAGCGTACCTTACATACAGCAGAAGAAATAATCCAACTCTAAGTGATTTTAAATATCTTTTTTCTCTTGTATATAATGACAAAGATAATAATGTTAGTTTCGAGAACGTTATGCACTATTATCTCATCTAATATAAATAATGTCTTTTTATAACATTGCAATCGATATAGTCTTTCTTTGAAGCTAATTTAATACATTTTCATAATTAATTTGTCGTTTATGTCCATATAATATTGTTCAGAGTCCTTTTAATATCTACCTCAAATATACCAGCTTGAATATTTCAAAAGGGTCACTATAGCTGGACCACTCTACGGTAGACGGGGAAAACTTTCACGTATATGAGATTTTCATTGGGGATTTTGTGTGTTCCCTGGTAGTGCTCCATAAACTGGCTAGTGGGAGGACAGGAAATAGCGCCAGAGTACGGAGCTGTGACACTACATCTAGTCTGGGGCATCCCTGGAACACATTTTAGGCGGTGAGAAGTGATAGTGCTTGTGAAACAAATTAATAAATGATACATGTTCCAAAGTGAATAGATTGATTGGAAACAATGTGGTATGCGTAATACGCTGCACAAAATAAGGAATTTTTTTCTGGTCTGACAAAGTGTCAAAAAAATTGATAAAAATTATTGTGATTTTGTTAAATTTGATGTGTTTGTTTTGCTTTGCCAGGCCTATTGTACTAAACACACACACATAGAAGACACGAATTTAGTACCATAGCTAACGAAAGAGACATTTTTTGGATTGAGTTTATTTACAGACTTAGTTTAGGGTCATGCCACCGCCGACTAGATTGCCAAGTAAACTGTTAACATTCTAAGACTAATTTAATATGACTGGCCAATCCCTCTTTATGCGTCTTTTTTTTTTTTTTGTTGGTGCTACTTGCTACCATACTTACTGTGTGCATGCACTAGCAAGTGGGGGTATTGTGACGGTACAAACGCCTGTTACTAGATGAATAGGTCTAGTATGCAAGGATTGCTTTGTAGAGAGCGAGCGCGCAACATCGTGCGCCATTCACAGAAGCGCGTGGCGCGCCCGCGCGAGATTTGCAACGTGTCGGTGGGATGGTCTCTGCCGCCGGGCGGCCACGTGGCCTGCAACTTGGGGCATTGTTCGGTTTTTCACACATTACGCTAAAACTGTGTAACTTACGGTGAAGAACGATGCAGCACTGGATTGTGGTCAGCACTATGCACCTTCTGAAAGACCGATCTTTATTTTAAGTCACGAGACGCAAAAGTTATAGTAACTTGAAAATTGTTTAATGTCATGAATACTTTAAAATCAATAAAAATAGTAAATAATAACTTACAGAGATGGGCTAGCGCTCATTAAAAACGTCTCGTCATAGCGGATCGAGTGCCGTAGTCATATGTTAAGATTTATAAATTATTAAGCTCGTAAAGAGCAATAAACAAAGTTTGATGGGAAATTGTTTATAAAATTCAATAGAAAATTCGTGACGTAAAGAACGGCACTATATAATATTTTAGATGGCATCACACGTATTTTAAACTAGTTACGTTATTCTATACACCTAACTTGCAATAGTTTTCATTGTTTGCAAATTATTATTAACATTTATCGCCCATAATTAATTAATTATTAGAGATGTGTAGATTTTGAGCAGCGCAGTGTATAGATTGCTATAGATTACGTCTAAAAAGAGTGCTATATGCAGTTCTATGTTAAAACTTTGCAGCACAGATGTAAACAAACAAATTTGCGCTAGTGGCGAAATTTTGCGAAAAACTAAAACTTCATTTACGGGCGATAGAATAATCCTAGAAATTAATGTAAAATCGTGAATAAGATATACTTTTTAGCGCGGTTCCGAAGGTGTACTTATTTCTGTTGAGGGATGTATGTGTCAAAATTTGTAACCTCAACTGCTGAGACTGGTACTTGCACAGCCAGGAGGGGTAGATATCCGAGTCTATGTAAGCGAGCGGCCATCTTGGCCAGGGGGCAGTCGTTGGGCAGTCGTTCCTCAGTCGCGGGTGGTCATTCGGCAGTCAGTGAGAGTGTGGGTGGTGGGGTTGGCCGGTGGGTGGCGAGTGAGTCCCACCTGGGTGTGGCCCATGTGGTCTTTTGAGTAAGAATTTGTCGCGCCTATTTATTTCGACAAAGAGTATTGTTTAATAGTGCAAGTGTGCAAGCATATAGTTGGTGAACTGGAAGTTCTACGATTATTTGTGTCAGTGCGGATTACGAGGTATACATCGGTGTAAGTGAACATGTGGCGATCTGTGATTTCGCGCCAAAACTGCTAGAACAAAGAGGACAGTGGGACTTTGTGCTTCTCTTCGAGTTGACTGAGTGACTTTCGATTATAGCAGCCTACACTACTGCTATTGGGGGCTCGGAGTCAAATTATTATTAAAGTAAAACTGTAAACCGTCTCACCAGTGCTAATTTCATTGTGTGAAAGAAAAGGACGACGCCAATAAATAGTGATGATAAAAACTTAATTGAACTGTGTCATGAAAACTGATTTTGTTATAATAATCGCCTAATTTTTGTTCCCTAGCATGAACTGTACTCTTGTCTGAGTGAATATTAATTCAAAAACTGTAGCTAATGCGCCGGTGTGGAACAGTGTACTAATGCAGCAAGTGTAGAAATCATCCCCTGAGACTTACGTGAGAGCCAAAATTTGCACTAACATTTTTTAACGAACAATTGTATCTGCACATTCGTGTGAACTCTTCAGCCGCACACTTATTTTCCGCCCCATCGCACTACGCATCAGTTACCGCGATTGTCTGATTGAAAGAAGAAGCGAAGAAGCTCATGCATCTGAGAATACACCAACGAACGCTGAAAAGTAAATCCTAATACGAATCTGAAGCTCTAGTTCTTGATGATCCTCACGTGTCAAAGCTGCAAGTTATGCTTGTCATTATCGGTGGTGCGATATAAGCTGATCGGTGATACCGTGTCTAGTTACCATCAAGTATGTTACTAGTACTGAGTAGTACTGAGGAGTCGAACATTGGACATCACTCTGCTATTGTAATCTGCTGTTCCAGTTGAGACCGAAGCCTGCGGATTACCACTGTGCTCAGTGCCAAGTTCAGAGACGAAATCCTCCTTTGTAGTCAGGAAAGAACTGACTGCATCCTCATTCCCGCCGAGAATATCCCGAACCAGTCTGTAAGGCCGGAAATGCATATCCTCCTATTTCCATCTGCTGCATTATAGCCGGCCGAAGTGGCCGTGCGGTTAAAGGCGCTGCAGTCTGGAACCGCAAGACCGCTACGGTCGCAGGTTCGAATCCTGCCTCGGGCATGGATGTTTGTGATGTCCTTAGGTTAGTTAGGTTTAACTAGTTCTAAGTTCTAGGGGACTAATGACCTCAGAAGCTGAGTCCCATAGTGCTCAGAGCCATTTTTTGCTGCATTATAAATTTTTTTCCTTATTTTGTTACCTGAAGATATGACATTTCTGTGTCTTTATATATTGTAATTGTTTTACTGTTTGTATATATATATATATATACATATATATATATATATATATATATATATATATATATATGTTGGTTTGTTTTGTGAATATTATTTGTATTTAAACGCTGGGTCTGGCCTAGGGAAAACTATGCTATCGAACGAATACATCGATAGGTCGTGTGGAGAACCAAAGTGTTTAGGATCTTTGGTAGTGTTAACTCTGTCGCGTGGAGCGCGGGCAGAGGGAGAGTCTGGCTGGGGTGGTGCAGTGGAGCAGGTGTGTTGTGTGACGCTCCCCCGAGTTGCCGCGCTTTCGGGGTTGGGCAGCATGTAATTGTGCTCGACTTGCTATGATAGTTTCTGACACGGTGTCGCGGACGGGAAGCATTAGCTGGCGCACATCAAGAGCCCGTTTCGTCTGGTGACCGTGTCGAGAAGAAGGCGTGCCAACATCCAGCTTCTGCAACAGCGACGGCCGACAATGAGTGACTGTCGCCACCTCCTCGATCGACGGCTTCAAACCTTCAATCAACCAACAAGGAAGACTGGAAGCACGTAAAGTTTTAGAACTGTATGGCAGACCTCAGCTTTTCAAACTGTTCCATTTTCATAACTAAATTACAGCAATGTTGCATGAACCTTTGTTGCTCATTGTCCCAATTGCGTTACCAAGCAGGGTCCCTTCCTTTTCCGGAATGAACCCGAGTGTCGTTGAAATTCAAACGCCAGCATCATTCGATTTCACTGCTTTAATTTCAAAGTTCAGTTAAGGTATTCATAGCTGGCTACAATATTTAGATTACACAAGCACAAATTGAAAGTGCGAGTTTTGTTACCGTATTTTAGCTTACCTGTGACTGCAGCTCAGCTTGGTACGCACTAAATTTTACTATTGTTAATTGTTCAGAATCATTTAATTAAAGCTCAAAGTTAAATCTCTTATTTCTAAATTGCGTAGATTCAAGTAGCTTTTGAAATGATTGTTGAGGTAGTCCAAGACTAACCGTATTTTACTGAATTTCGATGTGCTTCAGAAAGAAAGCTCACTATTAACTTCAGACACTAAATTAACTTTCGGTTTTCCGGTTTTATTAATTCTTTTGCTAAATTAAGTCAGAATGTAGCGAAATTTATTACTTCTGACAAACTTTCAGTTTTCACACTACACGTGTCAATCTTCAGTTGCCACGCTTCTAGTGCTAATTATATGTGTAATAACCTTTCTTTTTCTTTTTTACTATAGTAATTGTCCTTAGGACTGGCGACCGTAATTTCCCCCAAATCTCAAATATCTAATTACCGCTAGTTAATTGTTAACGTAACGGCCGCACATTTACTATCTTTATTAACTTTACCCCTTTTCAAAATTAATTTCCACCACTTTCATTTGTATTTTAACTTTCATTTAGATGCAACCCTTTCCTCCCTCTTTACCGACAAATTAACTTCGGTGACGATTGCTTTTCCCAAATTTCCATTAGGTACACGCGGTTTAATTTTTCTCTGTCATTAAGGTCGATAAGTGAGGGGGAGGTTACAAGTCCTCATAAAGTTATATCTGTCCACAAATGGCGTGATTGTTTCCTTGTAGCAAAACTTCCCAACAGAAGAGGCGAAACGTTAAAAACCATTAATCTCGATTTCCTCTCCACTTTTCTAGACATCTTCGTGGTGCATGTTACGTCATTCTGACATGACATCACTTTCACCAATTGGTGCTCTCTCAAGCAGGAGTTGGCCTATCGTCATAGGCCAAGGAAAAACTAAAAAACAGTGCTATAGGCTATCTGTTGACTGTGTGCACACAGAGCTGTTTTGTCATGTTCTCTGGACAGCTGGGAGATGTTTATAAGCTGAACGAATTTTTCATCGGACGGCACGGTCGCCTTCCTCGTGTCGGGAGAGTTCTGTCGTGCAGAACGAATGATTTCAGCTGAGTCGCCCAACCTGGAGACTTGCAACAGACCGTACAATAGACTAGGCACCAGTACGATGCTACCTGACGAGAATTCTCAAGACAGCACGAGGGCTGCTTCTACTTGTCGATGACACCACTAGCAGTTCTGTGAAGGCCGCATTCCGTCAGTCCACAGGGACTGGTTTCAGCGTGACACACTTGCGACTGTCCTGTCCCATTTTCTCAGCACTACTCAGCTGCAAAGCTCACCAGGAAAAGCAACTGAAACAGCCAGCACCAGGTTAAATTCTAGAATTTTAAAATGACTATTTTAAATCAACGCACGACTGTGATCTCATTAATCCATCTAAGTTTTATAATGTCAGAGACTATCAAACTAAGCACATATCCAGTCGAATTATTTATCAAATATAAACGAAAAGAGAAAAGTACGGTTTACCACTTTTCAGATGTCACCTGCCGCGTGCTTCATCTCGGCAGCAGCATTAGTCAGAGATACAGGTGGTGGACGTAAACACAGAAACACATTACCATGCCCAACTAGGTGTATAAAACCCGTTGAAATTCAGAGCAGCTTGCAGTCGTCTCAGATTCTGTCTGGATTTCAAGGAATCTTACTCTATTATTTGTGCAAACTGTTGGGAAATTCAGGCTGTGATGATCGTGGTGTGTAGCGATCACGCAGACTTCTGTCCAAACTAGACCGCAGAAGCTGAGTGAAACTGAGATCTGGTGACCGTGGCGGCCAGAAGAGGTGTGCCCACTCATCCTCAGATTCACAAAACCAGTCTTGGATGACGCGAGCCAGGTGATGAGGGGCCCTGTTGTCTTGGAACACAGCATGACCACTGGGCAACAAACATTGTACCATGGGATGGACCTGATCAGCAAGAATAGTCACAAAATTCTTGGCAATGATGTGAACTTGGAGAATACCAGGGGTGCCCGTGGAATACCACGATATGGCTTCCCATATCATCACCAAACCCCCGCCATGTTCCACTCTTGAGAAACAAACTCCATCAGAAGGCGGAAACATTGTGAAACAAGACTCATCCGCTCAAACCGCATCCTTCCATTGCTCCATTGTGCAGGTACTATGGATTTTGGATTTGGCAGCATGTTTCACAGTTACGGCCATTTGCACTGATAAGTGGTTTTGGGATTCTAGCTCGTCCTGCAATTTCCTGCATATGGAGCTCCATTCATGTTGTTTTGGTGCTGACAGGGTTCGCAAGTGGTGCATACAGTTTTGCAGTGACTTTTGCAGTTGCTATCATCTTACGTTTCATTAAAATCCTCTTTAATAACCATCTGTCACGATGAACCATACACATTTTCTAAACTTACGCAAAGGTCATCGAAGAAAGCATTTAAAGATGACAATGTAGTTGCCCTGCTTACTTGAGTGACTATTGCAAACACGAATTCAACATAACAAAACTGTTATGAGAGTTCTACAGTCATTTACAATCAACAACTTATTAGTCATCTTGTGAATACTGCAGCTCTTCTTATTTCCGTGCTTGCTAAAAACTTGCACCTTATTGTTACATTTGTATGTCCATGCTGATACGACGGCCGTTTACTATCGTGACAAAAAATAAAAACACCTACAGCCATCCTTGTGTTTTTATTTTGTCGCTACCAGTTTCAACGCTTCGTTGCGTCATCTTCAGGCCTGTATGCATAAAACATTAAAGATGGCATTGTCAACTTATCAATCAAGTTTCATAGAAAGAGATTAAAAGAGAATGAGAACAATGGCAAGGCTCTACAAATGAATGTACACCAAACATTTGACAGAAATTCTATGTAACTTGATTGATTATTTGATAATGGTATATTTAATGTTTTATGCATACAGGTCTGAAGATGACGCAATGAAGTGTTGAAACTGGTAGCGACAAGAGAAAGTAAAATCATAAGGACGGCTGTAGGTGTTTTTATTATTTGTTACGTTATTATTACATGGTATTCGCATTGTGCATTTATACATAGTAATAAAAGTTTCAGCTATTTAAGACGAAAGAAAATAACAGAATTTTACAAGCACTATCTATAAGTTACTTTTTGATTATCATAGTAGTGACATAAGCAAGAAAACTTTGAAGAATGGTCTAATTATATGTTTTGTTGTCGTTGCCTCACAAGAGTATCTCACAGGTATGTAAACTGCACAGTTTAGTGAATGGCAGGCACAACATGAACAGGAACATCACTCGTAAGAGCCTACCGAAATTATGTAGTGTAGTAGTGACCAAAGCATAGTCGAATGATGTGAAATGGGGATAGAGGCCTGTCTGTAATTGCGAGTGTAACACACTCTAAAAAAACGACACACTAAAAATGGGATGGAATTCAGTAGTTATAATGAACAAATGATTGCAATTTCAGAAAAAATTGGATGATTTATTCAAGAGAAAGAATTTCACAAATTGAGCAGATCAGCAATGTGTTGGTCCACCTCTTTCCCTTATGGAAGCAAACCGATACGATCCTGATATGAAAAGAAATCGCACCCCAGACCATTACTGCTGGTTATTGGGTCGTATGACGGAGACTGTCCAGTTGCTACCCCACCACTCCCTGGGGCGTTTGCATGCGCTTCGTCATTGGTGATCGGGACTCAGTTCGAAGCGGGACTTATCACTGAGGACAATTCTAGTTCAGTCAATCCGATTCTGGGCCGAAGCGTCTAGAGACACCCCGGAGATACCATCTCACTGTCGCCCCACATACACACCGACAATCAGGAGTGATGGTCTGAGATGCCATTTCTCTTCATACCATCTGCAGCACACTTGCAGCACAGCGGTCTGTCGACGATTTCCTGCGCCCCCTTTTCATGCCCTTCATGACAATCCATCCTGGGATTACATTTCAGCAAGACAATGTCCACCTGCATACTGCGAGAGTTGCTACTGCTTGCTTTCGTGCTTGTCAAATCCTACTTTGGCCTGCGAGTCCTTTGGATCTCTCCCCAGCTGGGAATGTTTGGAGCATTACCGGCAGGGCCCTCCAAAGCGCCAGTTAGGTTTCTCTAGGTACCCCGTTAATCCTATCTCGTAAGTATCCCACACCTCTCACCAGTACTCAATAAGAGGACGGACAAGCGTAGTGTAGGTAGTCTCTTTAGTAGATCTGTTGAATCTTTTAAGTATTGTGCCAATAAAGCGCAATCTTTGGTTTGCCTTCCCCCCCAATCTAAGTTGTTCGTAATTGTAATTCTTAGGTATTTAGTTGAATTTACGGTTTTTAGAATTGACTTATTAACATAACCGAAGATTAACGGCTTCCTTTCTGCACTCATGTAGATCACCACTCACTTTTCGTTATTTAGGATCAATTGTCAGTTCTCGCACCATGCAGATATTTTATAAATCGTTTTGCAATTTGTTTGATCTTCTGATGACTTTACTAGACGATAAACGACATCATCTCCAAACAACCTAATGGCTCCCCAGATTGTCTCCTAAATCGTTTATACACATAAGGAACAGCAGAGGGCCTATAATACACTACTTGACATTAAAATCGCTACACCACGAAGATGACGCGCTACAGACGCGAAATTTAACAAAAAAAAAAAAAAAAAAATGGTTCAAATGGCTCTGAGCACTATGCGACTTAACTTCTGAGGTCATCAGTCGCCTAGAACTTAGAACTAATTAAACCTAACTAACCTAAGGACATCACACACATCCATGCCCGAGGCAGGATTTGAACCTGCGACCGTAGGGGTCGCACGGTTCCAGACTGAAGCGCCTAGAACCGCTCGGCCACTTCGGCCGGCGCGAAATTTAACCGACAGAAAGAAGATGCTGTGATATGCAAATGATTAACTTTTCAGAGCATTCACACAAGGTTGGCGCCGCTGGCGACACCTACAACGAGCTGACATGACGAAAGTTTCCAACCGATTTCTCATACACAAACAGCAGTTGACCGGCGTTGCCTGGTGAAACGTTGTCGTGATGCCTCGTGTTAGGAGGAGAAATGCGTACCATCACGTTTCCGACTTTGTTGAAGGTCGGATTGTAGCCTATCGCGATTGCGGTTCATCCTATCGCGACATTGCTGCTCGCGTTGGACGAGATTCAATGACTGCTTGCAGAATGTGGAATCGGTGGTTTCAGGAGGGTAATACGGAACGCCGTGCTTGATCCCAACGGCCTCGTATCACTAGCAGTCGGGATGACAGGCATCTTATACGCATGGCTGTAACGGATCGTGCAGCCACGTCTCGATTCCTGAGCCAACAGATGGGGACGTTTGGCAGACAACAACCATATGCACGAACAGTTCGACGACGTTTGCAGCAGCATGGACTATCAGCTCGGAGACCATGGCTGCGGTTACCCTTGACGCTGCATCACAGACAGGAGTGCCTGCGATGGTGTACTCAACGACGAACCTGGGTGCACGAATGGCAAAACGTAATTTTTTGGAATGAATCCAGATTCTGTTTACAGCATCGTGATGGTCGCATCCGTGTTTGGTGACATCGCGGCGAACGCACTTTTGAAGCGTATATTCGTCATCGCCATACAGCCCTATCATCCAGAGTGATAGTATAGGGTCACCTCTTGTTCGCATTGACGGCACTTTGAACAGTGGACGTTACATTTCAGATGTGTTAGAACCCGTGGCTCTATCCTTCATTCAATCCTTGCGAAACCCTACATTTCAGCAGGATAATGCACGATCGCATGTTGCAGGTCCTGTAGGGGCCTTTATGGATACAGAAAATGTTCGACTGCTGTCCTGGCCAGCACATTCTCCAGATCTCTCACCAATTGGAAATGTCTGGTCAATGGTTGCCGAGCAACTGGCTCGTCACAATACGAAAGTCACTATTCTTGATGAACTGTGGTATCTTGTTGAAGCTGCATGGGCAGGTGCACCTGTACACGCCATCCAAGCTCTGTTTGACTCAATGCCCAGGAGTATCAAGGTCGTTATTACGGCCAGAGGTGGTTGTTCTCGGTACTGATTTCTCAGGATCTATGCACCGAAATTGCTTGAAAATGTAATCACATGTCATTTCTAGTATAATATATTTGTCCAATGACTACCCGTTTATCATCTGCATTTCTTCTTTGTGTAGCAATTTTAGTGGCCAGTATTGTACTATCTTGGGGAACACTAGAAATAACTTCTGTTTAGCTCTATGACTTTCCGCCAATTTCTGCGAACTGTGACCTCTCTGACATGAAATCACGAATCCAGTCACATAACGGAGACGATGTTGCATAAGCACGGAACTTGACAACAAGCCGCTTGTGAGGTACAGTGTCAAAAATATTCTGGAAATAGAGAAATACAGAATCAATTTGAAATTCCTTGTCAATAGTACTCAACACAGTTACGTTGGACAAGAACGATGTTTTCTAAATTCTTGATGACTATGTCTCAATAGACCGTTCGCTTCGAGGCAATTTATAACGTTCCAACAAAATATATTTGTCATAATCCTACAGAAACCGACATTAATGATATGGGTCTTTCCTAAATATTGGTGTCACCTGCGCAACGTTCCAGTCTGTGGGTACGGATATTTCGTCCAGCGAGCGGTTGTTTATGATTGGTAACAAAGGAGCTATCAGCTATCAGCATACTATGAAAGGAATTAATTGGTACACTGTCTGGACCGGAACACTTTGTTAAGTGATTTAAGTTGGTTCACTACTCCAAGGATGTCTACTTCTAAGTTACTCATATTGGCAGCTGTTCTCGATTCGAATTCTGGAATATTTACTTCGTCTTCTTTTGTGAAGGCATTTCGGAAGGCTGTGTTTAGTAACTCAGCTTTAGCAGCACTGTCATTCACATTATTTCCATTGCTATCTCGCACAGAAGCACGGATTGTGTCTTGGCGCTATCATACTTCACATATGACCAGAATCTCTTTGGATTCTCTGCTAGTTTTGGAGACAAAGTTTCGCTGTGGAATCTACTGTAAGCACCTCGCACTTAAGTCCGCGCTACATGTCGAGTTTCTATAAAAGATAGCCAATATTGGAGATTTTGCGTTCGTTTGAATGTGGCTTGCTTTTTTCGTTGTTCCTGCAACAGTCTTCCGACCCGTTTTGTGCACCAAGAGGGATCAGCCTGAGTGTTTATTAATTTATTTGGTATAAATCTCTCGACTCCTGTCGATGTTATTTCTTTGAACTCAAGCTGCATCTGGTCTACACTTACCGTCTACTGGACTGGGAATTTTCTCTCAGAAATGTCTCAAGCGAATTTTTATATGTTTTCTGGGTAGGTATATTTCTCGTTTATTTTTTGGGGGATTTGTGAGTTACAATAGTCAATAACGCAACGATAACCGTGCGTTCACTAATCCATATATCCATTTCGATGCTCGTTTTAGCTCAGGATTATTTGTTGCTAAGAGGTCAAGTGTGTTTTCACAACCGTTTAACATTCGAGTGGGCTCATGAACTAATTGCTTGAAATGATTTTCAGGGAATGCGTTTAGTACGATTTGGGACGATGTTTGATGCTTATTTCCGGATTTAAACATGTATTTTCGTGAATATATCTTGGGTAAACTGAACCCATAACGAACTACAATTGTATGAGTCGGGTAGGTGTTTGAAATTATCTCAAGTTTTCTGTAAACTTTTCAGTAATTTTTCATCTGAGTTGGGAGGTCGGTAAAAGGCTCTAGATATTAGTTTATTCCAGTTGCCAAGAATGACTTCTACCCACAGTAACTTACAGGAACTGTTTACTTCTAATTCGCTGGGAGATAAACTATTTTGAGCAAGAACGAACAAACCACCGCCAATTGTGTTTAGCCTGTCCTTTCTGAGCAACGTTAGGTTCTTCAAAAAAATTTCGGTTGAACTTATCTCCGGCTTTAGCCAGCTTTCAGTGTCTATAACGATTCGAGCACCAGTGCTTTCTATTAGTACGTGGAGCTCTAGTATTTTTCCATCACAGCTACAATAATTTTCAACTGTTACACCGATTATTCCTGAACCTACGTTATTCCTGTGTTTGAGCTGCACACTTCGAGGATGAAGGAGTTTTTGTATTTTCTTGAGTCCCTCTAACCCCAAAAAACCATCCAGTCCATGCCACACACCCCTTGCTGCCTTCTGAGTGTAGTGGGCTCCTGACTTACTTTGCAGAACCCGAAACCAAAACCATCCTATGCCGCAAGTCGAGGAATCTGCAACGTGCATGGTCGCAGAACTGTCTGGGCCTCTGATTCAGAGCCTCCACTCGGCTCTGTACGTGAGGTCCACAATTGGTCCTGCCGACTACGCCGCAAATTGTGAACTCTGCTTTCATCTCGCAAGCAAAACTAGCAGTCTTTACCACTTCTGATAGCCCCTCGAAACCAGAGAGCATCTCTTCTGATCCAAAGCGATACACGTCACTGGTGCTGATCACTGGCCACTACCTGCAGTTGGCTGCAGCCTGTGCTCTTTATGGCATTTGGAAGGATCCATTCCACGTTTGGAATGAATCCTCCCGGTATGCATATGGAGTGCACATCAGGTTTCTTCTGCTCCTTGGGAGCCATGTCCCTAAGCGCCTAAAATGCGCCTAACACTGGAGCTCCCAACTACCAGTAATCCCACCCTCTGCGATTGCCCAGATCTTGTAGGGTGAAGGGTTTCTTCTGAAACAGGACAAGCGACTGCAACTGGCTGAGTGGCAGTTTCATCCACAGACAGAATCTGGAATCTCCCTGTCAGACTAACTGGGGAGCCTTTTCGTTAGTCCCTGTGGGAAGCCTTTCGCCTCCTGCCACGCCATGAAGCGATCTCCCATTCGACCAAAGGTCAGGGGTCAACCTCAGTGTGAGCAGTAACTGAGCTGACCACCAGTGCGGACCAATTCTCAGACTCTGACGTGCTGGACGTCTGTTGGATCCCCAAGGCTGGCCCACAACAGTGATGCCCATCCACTGCGGCTTCAAGCTGTGTAACCGAAGCCATCACAGCCTGGAGCTGAGAGCGAAGTGTGACCAACTTAGCTCGCATCCCCATGCAACAATCACAGCCCCTATCTATAATAAGCGCGAAGCAATAACTGAGAGAGAAGAAGGACTAGTCTATAATTTACATGCGTCGTTATTCAATCTGTACATTGAGCAAGCTGTGAAGAAAACCTTGCAGAAATTTGGAAAATGAGTTAAATTTCTAGAAGAAGAAAGTAAATCTTTGAGATTTTTCTGTGGCATTCTAATTGTGTCAGAGATAGCAAAGGATTTTCAATAGCAGTCATACTGAATTGGCAGTGCGTCGAAAGAGATAATGAAAAATATTCGAATTAAACTATGTGTCAATGAATATGTTAAACTGGGAAATAAGACGCTCTGAGTAGTGGTGCTGTTTGAGAAATACAAGAGGCGATGACAAGAGTAGAGAAAAATCAGACTAGCAATAACAAGACAGGTGTTTCTGAAAGAGTGATTTTTTAATACTGAATATAAATTCAAATGTTAGGAACTATTTTCTAATACTGGAATTTACAGAAGTGAAAAATGGACAACAAATAATTCAGACAAGAAGAGAATATATGCTTTCAATATGGGAAGCTACAGGGGCTGCTCAGGGTTGGATGACTGAAGCAGATAATTAATAAGGAAGTACTGAATCGAAGTCAGGAGAAAAAGAGTTTATAGAGCAAATTGACTAAAAGAAGACATCAGTTCCTAAAAGCAGATATTGACTCAGATCACAATTTAGCAGTGTGAAGAGTAGGCTGAAGTTTACGAGATTAGTCAGGAAAACGCAGTGTGAGATACAGCGGTAGTAGGGAATGAAGAGACGCGTTTGGCGTTCTTCAGGGCTGTAGATACTACAATAAGGAATATTCAGCAGGCAGTTCAGTTGAAGAGGAATCGACACCGCTAAAAAGGGCAATCACAGAAGCTCCAAACAAAAACATAAAGAATGTACAAGAAACCATGAATAACAGAAGAAATAATTCAGTTGATCGATTAAAGGAAGAAGAACAAAAAATGTTCAGAGAAATACAGGCATACAGAAATACAACGCACTTAGGAATGAAATAAATAGGACGTGCAGGGAAGCAAGGGCGAAATGATTGCGTGAGAAATTTGGAGAAATCGAAAAAGAAATGATTGTTGGAAGAACTGACATATAAGAAAGTCAAAATAACCTTAAGTGAAATTGAAAAGCAAAGGTGGTAGAATAAAGATTGCAATGGTAATTCCAGTGTTAAATGCAGAGGAGAGGGTGGATAGCAGGAAGGAGTATACTGAAAGCCTCTATGACGGCGAAGAATTGTCTGATGTGATAGAAGAAGAAACGGGAGTCGATATACAAGAGGTAGGGGATCCATTATTAGAGTCAGAATTTAAAAGAACTGTGGAAGACATAAGATTAAGTAAGGCAGAAGGATAGGTAAAATTCTATTAGAAGTTCCAAAATCACTGGGGAAGTGGTAAGGAAACGACAACTCCGCAGACTTCAAGAGCTGACAGGTGGGAGATTTTTCGCACAATCATCTTAACAACTCTTGTATGCAAATTTCTTACAGGAAGAATAGAAAAGAAAATTGACGATGTGTTAGATGACGATCAGTTTGCCTTTAGGAAAGGTAAAGGAACTAGAGAGGTAGTTCTGACGTTGCGGTTGATAATGGAAGCAAGACTAAAGAAAAATCACAGTATTTGTCCACATGGAAAGCGCGTACGCAATGTCAAATGGTGTAAGATGTCCGAAATTCTGAGGAGTAACGGAGAAAGCTATAAGGGAACATGGACAACACGTACAAGAGACAAGAGAGAAAAATAAGAACGGAAGACCAAGAACGAAGTGCTAGGATTAACACTGGTGCAGTACAGGCATCTAGTCTTTCGCTCCTACTGTTCAATGTGTACATCGAAGGAGCAATGTTGGAAATAAAAGAAAGGCTCAAGGGTGGAATTAAAATTCAAGGTGAAAGGATGTCAACAATCAGACTCGCTGACGACATAGCCATCTTCAGCGAAAGTGAAAAAAAAAATTACGGGATCTGTTGAATGGAATGGCCTAATGGGTACAGAATATGGACTGAGAGATCGGATGAAGACGAACGCAATGAGAAGTAGCAGAGATGAGAACAGTGAGAGACCAAACATTAGTATTGATGATCACGAAGCAGATGAATTTAAGTAATTCTACTACCTAGGCAGCAAAATAACCCATGATGGACAGAGCAAGTAGGGCATCAAAAGCGGACTGTAATTGAAATGGCTCTGAGCATTATGGGACTTAACATCTGAGATCATCAGTCCCCTAGAACTTAGAACTACTTAAACCTAACTAACATAAGGACATCACACACATCCATGCCCGAGGCAGGATTCGAACCTGCGACCGTAGCAGTCGCGCGGTTCCAGACTGAAGCGCCTAGAACTGCTCGGACACATGAGCCGGCGGACTGTAATTGAAAATTCGCGTTCCGGTTCGAGAGAACTATACCAATATCAAATATAAGCTTTAATTTGGGAAATAAACTTCTGAGAATGTATGTTTGGAGGGCAACATTGTATCGTACTGAAACTTGGACTGTAGAGAAACCGTGGTAGAAGATAATCGAAGCATTTCAGATGCGTTGCTAAAGAACAATGTTGAAAATTAGGTGGACAGATAAGATAAGGAACAAGAAGGTTCTCCGTATGATCGCAGAGGAATAGAATCTGTTAAGACATCGGGAAATAACTTCCGTGGTCCTAGAGAGAGCTGCAGAGGGTAAAAATCTGCAGAGAATGACAGAGATAGAAGTACATCCAGCAAATAATTGTGGATGTACACTCATGTTCTGAAAAAAACCAGAACACTTTGAACGACTGGAGATAGGACGTTCACGTTCACACGGGCATGTAGGGCAATAGTTCTGCAGGAATGACTAGCATTTGAACCATGTCGGATCGCGAGTTCGAGGTCAGTGTCGATATCGCGACGCAATACCACCTACCGGTAATACGTGCCTGCCGAGCTCGTGGTCGCTATAAATCAAAGGCAATGGATCAATGTGACTTGACGTGCAGAATGCGGCGCAGATGTATGCGCGAAATGTACCATCAAATAAGTGAGTTTGAAAGAGGGCGCATTATTGGCGTGAGAGAATGTGATGCGTCCATCTCTGAACACGATGCTCGTGTGGGACGATGTGTTTGGGCAGAATAGATCACAGGAGGCTGTAGAACACGACGAGTGGGTCATGTGGCGGCACCATTGAGACCACTTCCCGGGAATACCGACGCCTCTGCTTACTGGCACTGCAGAATACATCTGCGTCCTCCTCGGCTCTGGCGCAACAAGGGAACAGTGTAAAACATCGTAGAATATAAGGGGTGACTGGCCGTCGCCATTTATTATAGCACGGATACGTGTGCGTCGTCCACTTCTCTGTCTGTCTCTGACCAAAGCGCAGAAACATGCTAGATAGCAATGGCACATAGAACGGCGTCACTAGAGAAAGAAATGGCATCGTATAGCGTTTTCACACGAATCCGAGTTCTGTTTGTAGAAAACGATGACCACATTTTGGTTAGTCGCAGGCAGGGAAGCGGCATCGTAGTAACTGAATTCGTGCAAGATATACAGTGGCAGTTTAAGTCCTTGTGGTCTGTGGTGTTACTCGATACGACCACAAGTTACTGTTGGTGCGTGTCCAGGGCACTTGTGACCAGTGCGACCTCCTATGTAGGTGACATCCTGTTACCCGTAGCCACAAGTTTTCTATAGTCTGGGAGACCAGTCTTTGGTATTGACAGCTCGGTAGCGTCTTTCCGTTGCCTAGCGACCGCAGGCAGGCAGCCAATGACGGCCTGACTTTGAGCGGGTAGCAAGGGCCACGTTGCCGCTCTGAAACCCGGTCGCGCGCGCTTATGAAACTTACCAGTGTCTCGCGTGCAGGCGGTGCGGTCGTTCGTCGTTTGTCTGAAGTTGAATTCGCAGTTTATTGTTGTTTTTAGTGTTTCTTTGTTTATGTTTCGTTGTAAACAATGTCTAGTGCGGCGGGTAGTACCAGCCCAACACAAGAAGTGAAACGGAGGAAGAAAAGTGTGCTACAAACCCAGGCCCGTGAATTCGTGTGCTCTGTGAGGGATTACTTTGAGAAAGAAAAGGACAAAGGTGGGCCCTTAATTCCTGTTGTTCAGGTTGTGAAGAGAACTGCAGCAGCATTGAAAATAAGTAAGAACACTGTTGTAAAGATAGGGAAAGAACAGTATAGTGTAGATTGTGACGAGAGTGGCACAACAAAACTGCACACACCAGGAAAGAAGCGACCGAGAAATAAGCAGGTGACAGCTTTGGACGATTTTCAGAAAGACGCTATTCGTCGTCATATATACAGCTATTATAAGAGAAGGGAACATCCCACTCTATCTAAATTACAGGTGTCGCTTCAGAAAGACGATCTTTTTAAAGGGAGCAAATTTTCATTGCGTACAGTGTTGAAAGACATAGGCTTCAGCTATTCACTGTTTAACGGACGCAAAATATTAATGGAAAGGACAGATGTAGTTGCATAGCGGTGCAGATTTCTGCGCAGGATCGTGGGTGTGGAATTCGAAAGTATAGTGTGGTTAGATGAAACTTGGGTCAATGCCAGCCATTCTTTACGTAGAGGCTGCAATGATGGAACGCCCGAGGGGACAATGGCAGTGCCTGTTGGCAAAGGAGGGCGTATTATTGTCTTACATGCAGGAACATCGAAAGGTTTTGTGCCAAACTGCTTGAAAATGTTTCGGTCAAAAAAGTCGGGAGATTACCATGAAGAAATGAACAGTGTAGTATTTCAAGAATGGTTCGAGACATCGCTTATGACGAATCTGACAAGTCCATCAGTGATTGTTATGGACAATGCGCCTTATCATTCCGTTGTTCACGATAAGGCACCAACCTTTGCAACAAAAAAAGACGATATCATTCAGTGCTTGAAACGGCGAAAAGTAGATTTCAGAGAAGATTTAAGGAAGGCGGAACTGCTCGAAATTGTGGCACAAAAGAAACCCCAATTTCCAACATATGTAATTGACGAGATTGCTAAAAGGCACGGGCATGAAATCGTTCGGCTTCCTCCATACCACTGTCACTTCAATGCAATTGAAGGAGTGTGGGCGCAGATAAAAAATTACATTGCTGCAAACAATAAAAAATTCACGATCTCTGAAGTGGAAACTCTCCTTCCAGCAGCTATCAATAAAGTGACAAGCGAGACGTGGGCTAAAATTGTAAATAGCACTGCAAGTGCCACCAGAGAGGTGGCCAAAACCGAAGGGGTTGTGGAAGAATGCATCGAAAATTTAATTATACATCTGGGAGAGAGCAGTGATAGTTCGAGTAGTGCTGAGGAAGACAATGTCAAATCAGATTCTGACAGTGATGTGAGTGGTGTTTTTCCATTACAGTAACTACAACGTATTCAGGAATGTAAGGGGGGAGTTTGCTATCGATCTACAACCAGATCATCATATTGTGAGTACTTTCTTCAGATTATAACTCTTAATACACTGACCAATTATTCTGTAGCTTGTAGTACAACAAATTAATAATGCTAATTCTTAGCAATGGAAACCAAAACTGCTAATGTTCAACAACTAGCGAAAATAGTTTTCATTTCAGTTGTGAAGTTTAACAAATAACTTTATTATGTTTCAGCATCTTAGATACTTGTACTAAATAGCTCTTATCAGTTTTCGAGTTAATATATTTCAAGCATCAACTTTAAATAAATTCACGCGTACCAATACGACTTGTATTTTGTCTCGCTTTTATTTCTGCTGCTAGAGAATGCGTGTAGCAGACAGGGCGCCGCGTGCTGTGAGCCACGTTCGGCAACAGTGCCGTCTGCCCGCCGGAACTGTCAGTACCAATCACCCGTCTCACGGACTATAAACAAACTCCAGATGCCATTTTTCAGCAAGGCAATGCACGACCATATGTTGCTGCACGAACACGTGCGTTCTTGGCGTTACAGGATGTCAGCTTTTGCCTTGGCTAGCCACATCACTTGGCTTGTCGCCAATCGAAAATGTGTGGGACATGGCGTAACAATGGGTGCAGCGCTGTGACACAGTGCCAACCACTACTGATGAAGTTATGAACCAAGTGAATGCAGTGTGAATGGTTATAGCACCTGATCCAACCACCACAGATGAATTTTGAACCAGGTGAACGCAGCGTGGATGGCTATACCTCATGACACTATTCGCGCCTTATACGCACCGATCCATGACACGCGGAACAAGTTATCAGGATCCATGGTGGACCCTATGCCTACTAGGCAACATGACGCATGCTGAACCTAGGTGACTGAAATGCTAATCATTTCTGCAACACATACTAATGTACGAGGTGTGGCTAGAAAAAAACCGGACTAGTACTGGTGAAACAATAAAACGAATGCAATAAGGCTGAAAGTCGCGTGGCCTGTCACGTGACTCTCGCTCCGCCTACTGCTCGAGTTTCATCTGCCTCCTGCACTCTGTCTGCCCGTGGCGTCTGTTTTAAGTAGTTGACGTTTTGTCTGTGCGTCGGAAAATGTTGAGTGTACAGAAAGAACAGCGTGTTAACATCAAATTTTGTTTCAAACTAGGAAAATCTGCAAGTGAAACGTTTGTAATGTTACAACAAGTGTACGGCGATGATTGTTTATCGCGAACACAAGTGTTTGAGTGGTTTAAACGATTTAAAGATGGCCGCAAAGACACCAGTGATGACACTCGCACTGGCAGACCATTGTCAGCAAAAACTGATGCAAACATTGAAAAAATCGGTAAACTTGTTCGACAAGATCGCCGTTTAACAATCAGAGCAGTGTCTGAGTTAACAGGAGTTGACAAGGAAAGTGTTAGGCAGATTCTTCATGAAAGTTTCAACATGAACAAAGTGTGTTCAAAAATGGTTCCAAAGTGTCTCACAATTGAACAGAAGGAACGCCGAAGAATGATTTGTTCTGACATCCTGGAAAACATTGAAAGTGATCCCACCTTCTTACAAAATGTTATTACTTGCGATGAATCGTGGTTTTTCACTTACGATCCCGAAACTAAACGCCAATCGATGCATTGGAAAACTCCTGGTTCTCCACGACAAAAAAAAGCACGAATGTCAAAATCGAAATTCAAGGGAATGATGATTGTTTTTTTTTGACATCAAAGGGATTGTGCACATTGATTGGGTACCAGAGGGACAAACAGTGAATCAGCATTACTACATTAGCGTCCTGGCTACCCTACGTGAGCGAGTACAGAGAAAACGGAACGATTTGTGGAGAAAAAAGTCATGGATCCTTCACCAAGACAATGCCCCAGCTCACAGTGCGTTGTCAGTGAAGACGTTTTTGGCAAAACACAACATTCCCATCTTAGATCATCCACCCTACTCACCTGATTTGGCCCCCTGTGACTTTTGTCTTTTCCCTAAAGTCAAGTCAGCTTTGAAAGGAACTAGATTTGAGACTGTTGAAGCAGTAAAAGAAAAAGCGACGGAAGTAATGTATGGACTTACCGAAAATGATCTGCAGCATTGCTATGAACAGTGGAAAATTCGTATGGAGCGGTGTAGAGACCGAGGAGGAGAGTACATTGAAGAAGATAACATGAAATTGTAAATAATTGTAAATAAATGTTTTTTTTCAGCATCAGTCCGGTTTTTTTCTAGCCGCACCTCGTACATGTCCTGTGAATATGAACGTCCAATCTCTAGTCGTTCAACGTGTTCTGTTTTACTCTGATAATGAGTGTACGTAGCAGGTGCTACTCTGAGATGAAGATCTTGGCACAGGAGATGCGTTCGTGGTGGGCTGCACCAGATCAGTCAGGAGACTGATGGCTCGAAAAAGGACACATCCCGAGGCGGCAAGGAATCGTCAATTTTGTGGTTAAGTACAATGTAGGCTAGGTTGGTGGTTAAGTGTTGGGGATAACAACTGCAGAGATAGACAAGGCAGGTTGCAGTGGTGATACAGAGACGAAGACTGATAACCTCGCAGTTTAATCCCCTTAGTCTACAGGCCAACCAGAGATGAAGATCCCTGCAGAAGGTAGGCCAGCATGAAGCACATGCATCGCCAGTCTTCGGGCGAAACATGATCAATGCTCCGAGTGCTCGGTGACGGTACTTTTAGGGAAGAGGATGTGTGTGGAACACCATGAGGGAAGTCTCCATAAACAGTGCAGTGAACGTTGGTGGGTAACGCTTCTGCTCGATCAATATGCGTCCACTGCCGTAACAATTCAAACTGCTGCACCGTCCCCGGTGCGTAGGCAACACATCGTGAACATACACAGAGTGGGTTGCCCGTCACATCGGCAACAGTGCTGGTTGCCGTGGCAACCAGAATGAGCCCAGGGACTAATAAAGCCGTCCGCCGGCGTGGGGTCGCCATTAGCGAGATGAGCCCAGCTTGATAAGAATATTTAATTTAAACTTCTCATCTTACCAATTCCCGCCGGAGGATTACGTTTTAAAAATTCGCTGATCTAATACTCAGCTAACGAAATAAAACTTTTCAGCGAGATTAGCCTGCTGACACACCGGGCCTCCGCACAAATTAACTTTCCTCATCCGTCCGCTAGGTGATGTGGCCCTCGCTGAAAAAGGGCAGTGTGAAAATCCGACGCTCCTTCCGTTTCAGCGTTCGCACTCCCTTCGCTGGAAATGTGTATATTAGCAACTTTCTGAATACGGTACTTTAGTTGTTAAGAAGTTATTGAACAGGCTCGATAACAAGTAAAGAATAAACTGGTATCTTTCGTCAATATTTACTAGCGTCTGCACCTGGGGCATGCAAGCCTCATCCAGGGTAATTCTTTACAACCACCTCCTGCAAAAATCGACGCCCCTTATCCGTCAAGGCATGAAGACTGCCTGATCCTGGTTTCGTTGTGGTCGTACCTTCTCGTTATCGTTTCACAGTTGCATTACCAACAGTCGGCTAAAGTTTAAATATCGATGATCGACCTGTTCGAAGTCACGATGTTGTGCTGACAGATACAATGAGCTGTAACTGTTTCTCTACTAAACAACAAAGTACTCCCCGCCTCCTTTTGTACTGTCAGATTCGCCTCTCGTGACATTTATAGGTCATTTCCACAATAACAGTTGTGTCCGAACACCTGTCATCAGATAACGTACATGGAATCTTAGAGTCTGCTTCCAGTTCATTTAAGCACGACAAAATTTCACGCACTTCTATAAAACTTATTGAATTTCTGAAATGACAGTTCAACTAGGATATGTACTAGCAGCTTCTACAGTGTGTCGGCTGCTTGCAGTGAAACATAAGCCACAAGAAACATACCGTCAGCGTGATGTTACCAACGCTCAAAGTATTGAGCCCTACAGTAAGTACTGATTCATTGGCAAAGACAGATCTGATAAAACGAGCGATTGGAATTAAGCCATTTTTACGCAGTGAACTTAGCCTGCATTTCATTTCGCCGAAACCATTTGAAATATTTTGTAGGGAGCCTGGAGCTCATTTGAAACATAATTTAATATTTATCTTTGGCCACCTACAAATCTATATATATATATATATATATATTGTCCCTCTCTTGTGTTTCACTTAATAATAATAACGATAATAATAATTAATAACCACAGAAAGGAAGGGATAATATATGCACTCTGAAATACTTTTGTTTTCTTTTTCTGTTATAGTTTGTTCCACGTACAAATTGAATACTGAGGGTAAAGACTGCGTATTTACGTTTTTTCTGAGTCATTAGTGTTCTGATTGGTTTGATGTTGCCCGCTACGAATTCATCTCTTGAGCCAGCCTCTTCATCTCGGACTAGCACTTTCAAACTACTTCGTCAATTATTTGCTGGATGTTTTATAATCTCTTTTCTCCTCTATAATTTTAAACTTCTACACCTACCTCTAGTACCATGGAAGTTATTCCTTGATGTCTTAACGAATGTCTACCATCCTATCCCCTGTTCTTGTCAGTGTTTTCCATATATTCCTTTCCTCACTGATTCTGCAGAGACCTCCTTATTGCTTACATTATCCACTCAATTTTGAACAATCTTCTGTTTCACCACAGCTCAATTGTTTCGATTTCCTTCCTTTATGGTTTTCCCACAATCCATATTTAATTACCATACAGTACTGTGCTCGAAACGTACATTCTCAGAAATTTCTTCCTCAAATTAAGGTCTGTGTTTGATACTAGTAGACTTCTTTTGTCCAGGAATGACCTTTTTGCCGCTGCTAGTCTGCTTTTGATACCATCGTTGCTCTGTCCGTCATGCATTATTTGCTGTCTAGCGAAGCAGAATTCCTTAACTTCGTCTACTTCGTAAGCACCAATTCCGATGTTTAGTTTCTCACTGTTCTCATTTCTGCTACTTCTAATTACTTTCGTATTTCCTCGATTTACTTTCAATCCCGATTTTGTACTCATTAGAATGTTCATTCCATTCAGCATTCTTCTCCACTTTCACACAGGATAACACTGTCATCAACTAATGCTGTCATACTTCCACTTCGAATTTTAATTCCACTCCCGAACCTCTCTCTTATTTCCGTCATTGCTTCTTCGATGTTTAAATAGAACAGTAGGGGCGAAAGACTACGTCCCTGTCTTACATCCTTCTTAATCCAAGCACTTCGTACTTGGTCATCCACTCTTGTTATTCCCTCTTGGTTCTTGTTCATAATGTATATTACCCAAATTTTCCTCAGAATTTCGAACGTCTTGCACGATTTTTCATTGTCCGATGATTTTTCTGTTCCGAGAAAGAATATGAACTTGATTTTTCTGTAGTCCTACTTTCATTATCAACCGCACCACCAGAACTGCATCTCTGGTGCCTTTATCTTTTCTGAAGCCTAACTGATCGTCATGTAATACATCCTAAATTAGGTTTCTCATTCTTCTACAGGTTATTCTTGTCAGCAACTTCGATGCATAAGGTGTTAAGATGATGCGCGATAACTTTTGCACTTGTGTCTCTTGCAGTTCTCGGAACTGTGTGGATGACATTTTTCTGATGGTATACCGCCAGGCTCATTCTACACACCAACGTGAACAGTCGTTTCATTGCAGTCCGCCCTCCCCCATTCACCCTCCCCACTAATTTTAGAAATCCTCGTGGAATGTTGTCTATCCCTTTTGCCTTCTTTTATCGTAAGTCTTCCAGACCTCTTTTAAACCCTGATTTTAATACTAGATCCCCTTTCTCTTCCAAACAGACACCTGTTTCTTCTTCTGTCTCATCATGATATAAGTGATCATAGAGACCGTCGATGTACTCTTTTCACCTATCCGATCTCTGCTGTGAATTTAACAGTGGGATTCCCGTTTCAGTCTTAACGTTATCTTAATGTTACCACCCTTGCTTTTAATTTCACCGAAGCCTGTTTTGACTTTTCTGTATTCTGAGTCACTCCTTCCGACAATCATTACTTATTCGATTTCTTCACATTTTTCATGTAGATATTTCGCATTAGCTTCCCTGCATTCCTAAGTGTCGAGTATTCCTGTATTTCCCTGGACATATTTCAATTTCTTCTTTCGTCGATCAGCTGAAGTATTCCTTCTGCTACCCATGGTTTCTTCGCAGCTACGCTTCTTCTACTACGTTGTTTTGTCTAACTTCTGTAATTGCCCTTACTAGGTGTCTCCACTCCTTTTTAACTGAACTGCCTATTGAGATCTTCATTATCGCAGAATTTATGCCCTCAGAGAAATTCAACCATACCTCATCTTTCTTTAGCACTTCCGTATTCCACTTCTTTGCGCATTGATCCTACCTATCTAGTCTCTTAAGCTTCAGCTTCATCACTGCTAAATTGTGATCTGAGCCTATATCTGCTCTTGTGTACGCTTCACACTCAAGAATTTGATTTCGGAGTCTCAGCCTGCCCATGATGTAATCTAACTAAACTCTACCTGTGTGTCTCGGGCTTATCCAAGTGTATCTTCTCCTCCTGTGATTCTTGAACCGAGTATTTGCTATTAAAAGCTGAAATTTATTTGCAGAACTCAATTTATCTCCGCTCTCATTCCTAGTACGAAGCCCATACTCTCCCGGAACACTTTCTACTCATTCCCCTACGACCGCTGTCCAGTCCAACATTATTATTAGACTTTCATCTGCCTTTACGAACCGAATTACCCGTTTAGTATCCCCATATACTTTTATCTCTTCATCTTCGGCTTGTGACTTCGGCGTGTATACCCGAACTGTCGTTGTTGGTGTTAGTTTTCTGTCGATGCTGGTGAGAACCACACTGTCACTGAACGATTCACAGTAATACCATGTCTGTCCTACCTTCCCATTCATAACAAATCGTAGTTCCGTTATACGTATTATTTGCTGCCACTGTTACTGCCCTGTACTCATCTGACCAGAAATCCTTGTATTCCTTCCATTTCACTTTTCTGACCCCAAAATATCTAGAATGGGCTTCAACATTTCCCCTTTTCAAATTTTCTAGCTTTCCTACTACGTTCAAACTTCAGATATTCCACTCCACGATTCATAGAACGTTGTCGTTTCGTTGGCTATTAAATATTTTTCTCGAGGCCATCTCCACATTGGCAGTCACCTCCTATAGTTCTGAATGGTCGACAGTACCTATAAACGTGTCTTGAACATGCCACTGAACAACTGCTAAAGGTAAAGAGGGAAAATGCTTTTGGCTGACATAAGCTCACATATGTTAAGGTACTACCACATGTAATGTAAACACAGAAAACACACGTTCATTCCGTCCTTTTCTGCTCTTCTCTCGCCACAGAATACGGAAAACAAGTGTGAAGTAACCAAAAATAATAGGATACGAGGATTTGGAGACAGAGCGGCGGGAATATAAAACTGGAGGGCTGGGGAAAGGCATTAAAAATTTAAACCAGTTGGATTTTCATGTTTAAAGAATTTGTTAATCCTGCAGGATTTAAATGTCATTACCCTAAAGTCATAATTATGGTAATGTGGAAACGACAATCAAATCCACTAATTTATGTTCTTTCAACGACCAGCTACTTTTGCTCAGCTTAATTTAATTTGTTTCCATACCATCTGCAGACGTTAATTTTCCAGAAGATTAGTGTTACTTATACACGACAACTTTTCTTAAAAAGGATAATTCTCTGTAGCTTCGATGTGCGATTAAAATTCGCCATGTAACTGTCCGTGTCTTAGCTTTTGTTTTGGCTGTACAATTCAAAAGTATTTAACATTTTTCTTACTTTTATATTATTCACAAACAGAATTATGCGATGTGCTTCCGTTTTGTACAAACGCGGATTAAAGGTACTGTGTTTACGAGAAACATTTATTTATGGTTGACATGAGATGTTTAAACGAACTGTTACTCCGTGTGCAAATGAGTACTCAGAAATATTAATTGTCTTACAGTAGTGCATATGAAAAGCAGTATCGGTACTTCATGATAGTCTGTGTTTTGTAGTAAAAAAACTGAAAACAATAAAAACAAGAAATAGATTTTCGTGATCTTGACACACTAGTTTGAATCTTCTTACGAGAAAGACGTGGGTGGAGACGTACGTATGTTGTGACGTATTTCTGGCAAATATATGCTGTTATTTACAACTAACCCACTTATTTTAGTAGCGGTAACAGCCCTATATGTATGAAAGATTAATTGCACATTTTTCAGAGATTAATAAAGTGCGATGCAGCGCGAGTTGTAGTTAGTGTTGTTGGCCGCCATTGCAAGACGGCAGATTCTTTTTCAAATTACACAAATATTATGTGGCACAAACGAAAAAGGACATGTGATACAATTAATTTATTGAGTAAACATACTAAAGTGAAGTTAATTGCATTAATTTTGCAAACGGTCATATAAATATAAAAAAATTTCTTGTGTTCGCCGCTTCACGGCTTTCTTTTGTTCAATTGACGAGATTTTCACAGTTAAAGAAAGTGTTAGTTTTGACTTTATAATAAGTGTACCATGCAAAAGATGTTTTTCCCCATGAACCTACGAAAGTATAAATTATTATTCATTTGAAAAAATATTGCGTGATAACAGTAAGGTATTCCTGAAAGCAAAAGATTAAGGTACTTCAAACCGAGCAGTTCCTAATTTATTTTACGTCTATTCAGATATTCGAAAGTGATTTATTTATTGGGCACTTGAAAATGGAAAGCCTTAATAATGTCAAGAATAATAATACTCGTCCATCGTAAGAAGTTTTAGTATGTGGTGTATAGCTTCATGTGATCTTGAGACAGCACAAATACACACGCACGCACACACACACACACACACACACACACATACACACACACACACACATACACACACACACACATACAAAACCATATACGCACGAAAAAATCGCTACATATAGCCTGTCGACTCCGACCTCAGCGAAATCTGGCCAAATGCGTAGAAAAATTGTTAAGCATCTACCAACTAGCGGTTATACAGATACTTCAGAGATTTTTGTAAGATCAGCAGATGAATAGAATGAGTAACACGCACATATCACATGCATGTGAGCACAGATAGCTGCATCACTCTAATGGCGTGGCGACAGAGAATTTGTATAGCACCTATATGTGATTATCCCTTGTAATTAGTTGAAATTAACTGTGTAATTTATTGTTTTTTGTTTCATTTGTAAATTATTTATATTTTATCTACAAATTTCAGTGTAATACGTGTATGAATTATTTAATTCTGTATAGTCCTGTCTGTTAAAATATTTTACTATGAAAATATCTGATGTAACAACGCACGAAAGACTGAAATAACAAATGAGAATTTTGAACTCAGGCCGGGATTCCAACCAGGGTCCCCAGCACACTAAGCGGTCTACATATACCCATGAACAAAATTTGAGACTTGAAAAGTTCTCTAGAATCTTAAAGTTTCGTTCGACCAAAGCACCTATGCCTGGGTTTTAGGCAGGATCCCCTGTTTCATTCATTACTGAGGCGCAATTCCAACACAGCTGGAAAACCTCTGCAGTTATGTCCGAGTTTAGGGGGAATACCAAGTGGTTTGAGGGAGTAATGGGAGTGTGGAGTGAGGAGGGAGGCGAGTGAAGCCACTGTGCCACTGTAGAGTAGCGGCTAGCGCATCTGCCTACTGAGCGTGAGACCTGGGTTTCAAATCTGACCTTGGTATAAAATCTTTAGAGTCGCTTCAGTCTACAGATACAAATTTAAGTTGTCATTGTATCGGAGCATAATGGCAGTGGTGTTGTACAACTACTCTCCTGGAAATTGAAATAAGAACACCGTGAATTCATTGTCCCAGGAAGGGGAAACTTTATTGACACATTCCTGGGGTCAGATACATCACATGATCACACTGACAGAACCACAGGCACATAGACACAGGCAACAGAGCATGCACAATGTCGGCACTAGTACAGTGTATATCCACCTTTCGCAGCAATGCAGGCTGCTATTCTCCCATGGAGACGATCGTAGAGATGCTGGATGTAGTCCTGTGGAACGACTTGCCATGCCATTTCCACCTGGCGCCTCAGTTGGACCAGCGTTCGTGCTGGACGTGCAGACCGCGTGAGACGACGCTTCATCCAGTCCCAAACATGCTCAATGGGGGACAGATCCGGAGATCTTGCTGGCCAGGGTAGTTGACTTACACCTTCTAGAGCACGTTGGGTGGCACACGGGATACATGCGGACGTGCATTGTCCTGTTGGAACAGCAAGTACCCTTGCCGGTCTAGGAATGGTAGAACGATGGGTTCGATGACGGTTTGGATGTACCGTGCACTATTCAGTGTCCCCTCGACGATCACCAGTGGTGTACGGCCAGTGTAGGAGATCGCTCCCCACACCATGATGGCGGGTGTTGGCCCTGTGTGCCTCGGTCGTATGCAGTCCTGATTGTGGCGCTCACCTGCACGGCGCCAAACACGCATACGACCATCATTGGCACCAAGGCAGAAGCGACTCTCATCGCTGAAGACGACACGTCTCCATTCGTCCCTCCATTCACGCCTGTCGCGACACCACTGGAGGCGGGCTGCACGATGTTGGGGCGTGAGCGGAAGACGGCCTAACGGTGTGCGTGACCGTAGCCCAGCTTCATGGAGACGGTTGCGAATGGTCCTCGCCGATCCCCCAGGAGCAACAGTGTCCCTAATTTGCTGGGAAGTGGCGGTGCGGTCCCCTACGGCACTGCGTACGATCTTACTGTCTTGGCGTGCATCCGTGCGTCGCTGCGGTCCGGTCCCAGGTCGACGGGCACGTGCACCTTCCGCCGACCACTGGCGACAACATCGATGTACTGTGGAGACCTCACGCCCCACGTGTTGAGCAATTCGGCGGTACGTCCACCCGGCCTCCCGCATGCCCACTATACGCCCTCGCTCAAAGTCCGTCAACTGAACATACGGTTCACGTCCACGCTGTCGCGGCATGCTACCAGTGTTAAAGACTGCGATGGAGCTCCGTATGCCACGGCAAACTGGCTGACACTGACGGCGGCGGTGCACAAATGCTGCGCAGCTAGCGCCATTCGACGGCCAACACCGCGGTTCCTGGTGTGTCCGCTGTGCCGTGCGTGTGATCATTGCTTGTACAGCCCTCTCGCAGTGTCCGGAGCAAGTATGGTGGGTCTGACACACCGGTGTCAATGTGTTCTTTTTTCCATTTCCAGGAGTGTATTTGTTGAACGGTAAATTGAGCCTTCGGTGATCTAATGTACTGGGGGACAGTAGATGTACTCAAGGAAGATATAATAGAATGAGAAATGAAGAGTGGAATGATGTGTGCTTCTGGTAAACATTCGATAGCTAGAAGAAGAATAAAAGATATTCAGAAGAAATCTAATGGCAAACAGCATTTACGTGCTATTCATTAAACTTTATAACTGAGGGACTTTGCAACAAATCGGATGGGTGGGAGAACTGTGAAGAGACTGTTCATTTCGACAAATTATAATATTGCCTGCGAAAGAAGATTACGTCTATAAATTGTGGACTGTGAACGAACCGTCCAGTTAAAATAGACAAAGACATTAAGTGGAGACGTGAACTGTCAACTCAATTGGTGCTATCAAACAATTTGAAAGATCAAAGCATGAACCTTTGTTGAAGTGACTTCCCCAATAAATTTGCTCGTCTCGAAACAAAGATATTCAAATTGTAGCGTATATTTTGTTACAACAATTTGTGGTTTCCCATCTAGTAGTTCCATTGGATTATTTAACCCGTTTTATTTAGCATCAGACGACGGTCTACAGCCTAGGCTTTCATCGTAATTTTTTTAATGTAATTTACTGAAAAATAATTGCTAAGGGACACCATTTGCAGTGAAAACGCTCTGCAACGCTGATTACTGCCAGTTAGTGACGTCAATAAGGTAATAAGATTGCATCGCTTATAAAAGCTACAAAATAGTATCAGATTTATCATGCGTGACTAATGACCAGTTCTGGTACTTACAAAGACATTGCTGTTAATGTTTGGATGTTAGATCTGTAAGGAATATCTGAGTAGTACTGATTGTAATTTTGAAAATGTGTGTTGGAATAGTACTAATTACCGATAGACACTACAGTTTCCGTTGCTTAATTTTGCTATACTGAGTGCATCAGAGCAAATTAGAATTATGAAACAAATTCAGATAATACCATGGTTCTTTATGTTACCTAAGTCAGACAAGTTAGTTTGATTTATGCATTAATACATGTTTAACTGCCTATGTTTTCATATGATTACAGTTTATGGTAAGTTTATTCATTGTTCTTCCATAGTGTTTTCTTATATGAATGAGAACCGTCTACACTGTTTGAGGGGAGCATACTGAGGAAAAAATGTTTTTATGAGGCTAATAGCTTTTGAAAGAGAAAGAAGAGAATGGTTTACTGAGAGTAGGAAGGACAAGCATATCTTTAGCAAGATATGAGACGAGGTTCAGAAGTTTCAAATTTAAAGAAGAAATTTGCTCCTCTCCATATCAGAGGATGATTTTTCCTCTGAGGAAACTGATACATCTGCTACGACAGATTCATTTTCTATGTGGCTATCTTAGAAAAGTTTCGTCAGATCTGTGTCGAATTCGAACAATGATGAGTCAAACATTTTGGCCACAGCTCACCGCATGGATAACGCTCTGAACGGCATTGTGCGGGCGTGACGCGGTAAGAAAAGAATGTATGAGGAGTAGAGACGAATTGTAGCGGTGATAAGAGTCGTAGATGGTAGGATTTGCTATCGTAAGTAACTCTGCCACTGTCGTGAGCATCTGTAGAAAGTATCTGAACGACGCTGAAGCCACAGATAGGCGGCAGCGTGTTGGAGATCCACGCCACATCACAGTACTTTGATGTTTGAGGCTTGCCCACTGTGTAAAACAGGATAGGTGACGTTCTGTGGCAGATCTGAAGACAGAGCACAGTGCTGCTGCAAGCGAAAGACTTTCCGTGCGAACTCTTCAGCACGCATTGTTGAACGTGGGATTCCGCATAAGACGAAACGCGCTTATTCCCTTGTAGATCCAGGGACATCATCTATTTATTGTAAATGACTGCCATGGAAACCATGGCTAAACTTTAGTATGAGCCGATCTCTCGCTGCTCTTGTTCGTGGTATAGCGCAAATGTTGGCAGCGCCTGTGCTTGGTGTCAGCCAGTTGGAGGCAAGCTAATGTAGAGCTAATTAGCCACATACGTTTTCGGTCTGATATCTGCGCTTATGGTGTAAATAAAGATCAGAATATTTCACTTATGGCGATGAGCGCACAACGATTATTCGCGTAGTGTAGACGGCCCTTTCTTTAAGATTTTCAACTGCAGCATATTAACGATTATGTTATTGATATGTCTAGCAATGTATGTGGTGTAATATTACTAATGGTGTTTTTTTCTCTTGAATGTGGATTGTTGCGTTGTGCTGTGTTGGTGACAGACAGCAACGGATTGTTCGCATTTTACGGTCAGCCCATTATTAATTTTTTACTTAATCTGCAGTTGGCGTTTCCATACAGTTGTGTATATTTTAGGCAGTTCAGCGTTTTTTTTTCTTTTTTTTTGTTGAATCAGTCATTACTCGGCCTGTCTAACTCAAGGAAATTTGTTATGGGGAAGTCTGATCGCAAGTAATTTGTATACAATAGTGAGTTTCTGTTCCGATGAAAGACGAACTACTTCCGTTTCTGCTGTTACAGTGTACCGCCGTTTCTACTATTAATGTATACAGCGTTTTATATTGTGCAATATTATTAACAATTCAATGTGGAATGTCGGTGATGGTGCGGACTGCTATAAATAATTCACGTTTTATGGACGGCCCATTATTACTGTTCTGTTTCTTCTGCATTTTGCCGTTTCTGTCATCGATGTATATAGGCAGTTTGGCGTTTTCTATGTTGAACCAGTGATTACTGGGTCTGTCTCAGTTACGGACATTTGTTATGTGAAAGTCTGGTCGCAAGTAATTTGTCTACAACAGTGACTTTTTGTTCCAATGAGAGACGAATTACATGGGTAGTGTAGACGGCCCGTTCTTCCGTTTCTGCTATTACAGTGTATCGCCGTTTCTATTATTCGTCTATATAGTACTTTCTATGGCGAAATATTACTAATAATTGTAAAATATTGAATGTTTAGTTGACTCGTTCACGTTTTATGGACGGCCCATTACTAATTTTCTACTTCTGCTGCATTTCTGCGTATCTGTTGCGATGAAAGGTGAATTATGTCTGGTGTGTAGATGACCCTTTCTTTAGTTTCTACTGCCACAGCATACTGGTGTTTTTGTTATGACATCTAGCCTCGGAATGTCTACATTAAGTGGGAATGTAACAGTTTGCGGGCCGGAGTGGCCGAGCGCTTCTAGGCGCTTCAGTCTGGAACCGCGCGACCGCTACGGTCGCAGGTTCGAATCCTGCCTCGGCCATGGATGTGTGTGATGTCCTTAGGTTAGTTAGGTTTAAGTAGTTCTAAGTTCTAGGGGACAGAGGACCTCAGATATTAAGTCTTATTTCCCGTACAAAACGTATAGATCGGGTGCAGTGATGCAGCAAAAAGACTGATCACAGAGTTAGTTGCAGCATTTGAAAGAATCGGTGGTTTGAGGAAAGCAAGGTAAGTATCGCAAATATTCTGCAATTACCTTGCCTCTAGGTCAAAAGGTGCAGAAACTTTTTTATTACCGATGAACTACAGCTCTTTGAGAGGACGGTAGTGTACTGGAAAAGCTTGCAACGGTACTTTCGCGTTCTCGTCAATACGGTACCAGAACGTTTAAGTTCTACCACGGTAAAGACAGAAGGTCCGCGATTCGGAAAGTTAGAACTGTGTAGTAAGTAGCGGCAGGAACACCACCACCGACTCTCGGAGAGAGATTTTAACCGTGTTCAACCTAATGGTAAAATATCGAACTATTTTTCTCCGAATCATACAGTTTGTGGGAAATTTCATTTCTTTAGGACTGTTATTTGTTAATGTTTTACTGACACCAATATTTGTCTGTCTTTCCTTGACATGGAGAAGCAACACGAACAATTACTGTTAAGATTGTTGCAGTTAAACAATTATGTTACTTTACTTTCAGAAATGCTATTGAAAACTTATCCTCATGGTCAAGCAATGCGGTGGCCCTTAAACTGATACGTGCAAACTTTAGTTTTTAGTAGTGATTTTCAGAATTTACTACCAAAACAGTACTATTGCCAGTAATTTACTACTATTCAAGCTTTAATAAATATCAAGATACTCGGAATAAATTCGTTTAGGTAAGGACCCTACTGAGGTAAATGAAATAGGAAAATTACGGTTAAACACAAAGGTACATTTAACACTTATATTCCACTGATTGAAGTTGGATGGTTCATACTGTGATACACTTCTAAATAAAGTACTTTGCCTGTTACTGATGTCGAAGGTGGCGTGAGGCGGTGCTGCGTAGTAACATTGCTTGGTGGCGACGATAAAATTGCAAATTTCTGAGCTATAAATTTATTGCCGTACTGCCGTTCATGTAGAACACGTCCGAGGCCAAAACCCAGTCTTGCAGGTAAATTCGGGGCCTCTAGCGCTTGACCAACGTAATGCGTGTTCACCACTTGCAGGGCAGCTACCGACTGTCTGAGCCACTTGCGCGACAAATCTCACTCGCGCGCCCCACAAACTTTTCCATTCCACCACAGAACGGAGTCCCCTTCTACCTATGATCCCTATACCTTTTAAATTTACACTTCAGCTTACAAAAACCCAAAGTATGAACCATTTACAGTTTCATGACAGCATATACATACAAAATTGACATAATTAATTACAGTTGTACTTGAAATATTATATAAATATTTACAAAATATGTTTTAATGCATTTATTTCACCTACGTCAAAGAGGTTATTTTAAACAGATAAGCTACACTTAACAAAAGCTTACTCTGGTTATAGTATTTGCTTAATTTTTCAAAATTATTACGGAACAAAAAATTTTAAAATATACAGATTAATGGCAGTATTATATTTACAATAGCATTACATATGCCCCTGTTTTCGTAATGGTTTCTGTCAAGACAATCGTAGCAAAACACCCAAATGCTATTGACTATTAAGAGGCCACTTCTTTAATACTAATTACATTACATTTTATACATAAATATGTCAAAGCAATAGAGGACAAAATTATTTTTCTTCAGTTGCAATAAACGGTTTTTTTACATGATAAATTCTGGTGTTAAACAGTAATGTTAAAGAAAATTAATATTTACATGTGTACCAAGGAATCCTAAACCTGTACAAATTATTATACATACATTCCAACATAACAACTGTAAGTAGGCTGTTTAGGTTTTTTTATTGGTAACGCCACCTCTGTATGAAAATCACTGGCTGTGCTGTGTGCAGTCTGTGGCTGCTTTGCATTGTTGTAATACTCGCCATTGTAGTGTTAGGCAGCTGGCTGTGAACAGCGCGTAGCGTTGCGCAGTTGGAGGTGAGCCGCCAGCAGTGGTGGATGTGGGGAGAGAGATGGCGGAGTTTTGATATTTGTCATGAACTGCTATATTTATATATGATGATATCAAGGTAAATACATTGTTTGTTCTCTATTAATATCTTTCATTTGCTAACTATCCCTATCAGTAGTTAGTGGCTTCCATAGTTTGAATCTTTTATTTAGCTAGCAGTAGTGGCGCTTGCTGTATTGCAGTAGTGGGAGAATCTAAGATTATTGTGAGGTAAGTGATTTAGTGATTTGTGAAAGGTATAGTTTTATGTTAGTCAGGGCCATTCTTTTGTAGGGATTTTGTGAAAGTCAGATTGCGTTGCGCTAAAAAATATTGTGTGTCAGGTTAAGCACAGTTATGTATAATTGTTCTAAGGGGACGTTTCATATGTCGACCCTTAGCCTAGGATACCTCACTGGAATCTTCTGATTTTTTCTTGTAGTTTGTGTAATTAGTGTAGCTTTTGTTTATTGCTAGCGCGTAATTGTAGAGAAAATCTCCTTTGTAGTTGCAGTCTTTCATTGTTGTACAGTAAAACAGTTGTGGCATGCATGTATATTTGCACCAAGTATTTCGCAGCTGCAATTAACTAGATATTATTTTCAGTGTTATGTTAATGTGTTCTCTTATTTTTGGTCTTCAAATTATGTTTTTCTGTGTTGTCGTGTGAAATACTGTGACAATAATGGCGTGTGAAAAACGTAAAACTAGGCTCCAAAGTAAACTGAGAAATAATAGTGACGACGAGCGTAGCTTGCCAGCACCACTGTGTAATGAATTAACAGACATTCAAAGTAGTAATTTGGTAACTGTGCATAGGGAAATGGAGCGGGCGTCAAACAATGGCGTGGACAGTGAAACAATTAGTGCAGAGGGAAGCATTATCGATCGATCGGTCGGCAACAGCTCGCCTCAGGAATCGGGAATGACAGGACACAATTTTGCAAATATTGTAGATTCAGGTTTTGGATCCTCACCGTTTTCTCAAATAAGTCAAGACACATTTTCTGCTTGTCAAAATGTGAACGTTTCCGGTGCAAATTCACTGCCGAAAAGCACTGAGGAACATGTTCCAGACACCAGTGCATTGTTGTTACAATTAATACAACAAATGGGACAAACACAGCAAAAGCTTCAAAAGTTAGACACGATGGAACAAAATCAGAGACAAACACAGCAACAGCTTCAAAAGTTAGACTCACTGGAACAAACTCTTGAACAAACACGTGAGGATTTAACTACTGAGTTACATCACATTGAATCGAAATGTCAAAAAGTCTGTAATGACGTAAAAACACAAATTTGTGAGCATTTCCAACCTATTTTTTCGCGTCATGAAAATGCACTACAGAATCACGAAGCAGCCATAAAAGAACTGCAAACTATTGTTCATGAAAATCATGAGACCTTGCAAGCTAAATTCGACTCAGTTGCATCTACCGATTCGGTTACGCAACTTGCAAAAACTCAGAAAAACTTAAAGGACACAGTAGATACTCTGAAACGTGGTTCAGAAAAACACACTGAGGAAATAAGTACACTATCGGATAAAGTAGCCGAACTATCAGATCAGTTCACTAACTTATCTACAAAGGTAGATGATGATCTGAATGACACAACACCTGTAGCCTTCACTGACACTGAAGAGTATGAAGAAATTAGAAAATTCAAACAAAATCAAAATCAAATCAATACACAGTACAAAAGAGAAATCCGGGAAGTGCAAGATCAGTTGGCACAAGTAGTACAAGAATTACGTATTTCAGAGGACACTCGCGCCCCAATACGGGAAGAGGGACATAGAAATACGGAACAGCCACAAAATAATAACACAGCGCATTTCGGAAATTATGAAAGAAATTGGCAATGTACACCGAATTTTGAGATTGAACCGCCGACACGACGTAACAATGACCGACATGCGACTCGCCGACACGATGATTTTGACTATAAGCTGTTCATTACTACACGTAAATTCAAAACGTTTAAGAATTCTGGCAACGACATTCATCCACAAGCGTGGCTCCATCAATTCTCTCATTGTTTTCCTCCCAACTGGTCATTGCAGCACAGATTAGAATTTATGTGTGGCTACTTGGAGAATGAACCAGCTGTAAGAATGCGATCGGTCATTCACGATTGTCACAGTGAAGGAGAATTTTATCATGCCTTCCTCTCAGCATATTGGTCTCAAGCCACACAAGACCGAGTAAAACATAGCATCATAATGATGAAACGTTTTGAACATTCTGAATTTTCCAGCCTTATGAAATATTTTGAAGACATGTTGCATAAGAATCAGTATCTTTCAAACCCATACAGCCCCTCAGAACTCATCCGCATTTGCTTAATCAAACTGCCTGAACATTTACGACATATTATTTTGGCAGGACGTTGCAAAGACGACATTGAAGCATTTCAGGGACTCTTACAAGAACTGGAAATTGACACTGACAATCGCGGAACGCGAAACCAGGAACACAACGATTACAGGTCACATCCGTCGCAATTCCGCGATGAAAGAAGTAATAACTGGACACGACAAGGCTATTCTCACAACACAAATCGTGACCAAAACAGACACCACCCGTATGACAACCGTTGGCAGAGTAGTAATAACTACAGGGAAAGATCACCTCTCCGTGGCAATGACTATCACAGAGACAATCAGAGAAACAGACAATATGGGAACCAAAATAAATATTATCAAGGGAGACAGAATAACTTTGGACGCAACGGACCAGCGCGCAGTTACGATTCAGGGAGAAGTTCTCCACCACGTGACCGACAAGAAAGAAACTATGGAATCTACCGACATGACGACAGGCGATATGATCGTAACGACAGACCTGAATTGCATCAGAACTGGCGGGATTCAAACAGAGCAGGGCCCTCTCGGCAAGGCGAATTTGTAGAAGTTAGGTCTCCTAATCCCAGTGACGACGCGCGCCAACAAAGAAACAGACAATGATTCGCACCGGAGGCAGCCACGTGCGCGCGCTGGCTCAGGGAAAAATAACATAGACGCTAACCTTGAGAAAAATTCCAGTATTTTTTACCGACGTATACCACATGATAATTGCGTTAAAGTTGAAACTCTGCGTACTAGGAAGAGCAAAGGGTTACACCACATTTCACATGTAAAACCGTTTATTGAAAGATAATATGCTTTTCAACTTTGTCTTTGCCATAAAACTTTTCACTTCACATTTCTAGTATGCTTTGTCAGACTTAAGAAACTGTTAACATGCAACAATGTTTGAAGTTAAACATCCAGTCAAGAATCAAGAGAACTTATTTAAACAGAAATTACGAATGCATTGTTATAGTGAACAGACGACACAGTGTTGTATTTGTACATTCTTGCTTGTTAGTTGCACGATTACGTAACGACTATCAGGCTTACATACTTAGGACACATACTGGTACTGCTCATGAGATTTTAATGCAACATTTTGGTTTACTTGAAAATACATTCTGGATTTAAAGTACTTTCTGTGAGATACCAGATGACACAGTGGTTAGTTTATGTGACAGCTACACGATTTTATCACGACGCTACTAATGAGTGACAATATACAATGTTGCTTTTGCAGTGTTTCTGTTTTATTTCTACACAGTTTTTCTGTGTTATTCTGGAAAGTAAAACATGTTTTAGTAGTAACTTTTGTGGTATAGCTACAATGAGACAGCCTTTTTCGTAGCACAACAATATGTTACATTATAGTGCTTTCTTTATCATGGTAAGGTATGTAATAACTATGGTATCCATACGCAAAGCATTTCACTTTCGTTTATGATGAGGTAAGTATATTGACTTCAGCAGAACTTTGCTTACAGAGGACGATAAATACGAGACTTCCACAGAGATTATCTTACAACATGACGCACAGTTTAGCACTACACTACACGTATTTGAATGATTAATTTCGCACTTAAAACATTTTTTTTTAAGATATTTGAAGTGCAATGATACAAGGGTTTTCCGTGATACATTTCATTCCATTGCTGTAATCTGTAACACCTGAGGGTATAATAACATTAATCCTCAGGGGGGTACACACTTACTTTGTGTATCATGTGTTTGGCAAGCACAAGGAGCCCTAGCTAATATGGTATTTGCTTATACAACTTTACACATCGGTACCATATTTCTCCAACACAGTATTACACAGCTATCAGATCATTTAACTGAGAGACAAACATTTTTTTTACTACATCAGTGACAGATGTTTACGTAATTACACCGTTGGATAACTTCACACTTATGAAATTGTATTTTGTCTGCACTTTGTGAAATGCTCATATTTTTTCGGAACCATTGTGATACTATGAGAGCTTTGAATGATGTATTTGGTATGGGATCATGATTTTAAAGTACGTTTGAGGCAGATGACACTTTTGACATGAGCAGAGAATTTTTTTAGGTTTTGAAATTATTGGAGGAAGCTACGACGATTTTGAGATTTGACTGAGGTGTTATGATGTTATTTTTACGACGACGATGTGTATTATGCTGTTGCAGTATGTTTATGATCAATAAGATGATGCTATACAAGGAATGTGATTACATGTTTATATGTATATGAATAATGAATAGAAGGTAGGGACTCTGACTGGTGAAAAAGGATGTTGTAAACTGAGAATCGTACTTTAAGAGTTATGAAATGTGTGTAAATGCGTGAATGTATCACAATGCCGGCGAAAATTTTTTGGACACTGTTATATTCATACGATTTTGTTTCTACAGATTTGTAACGCAAATTCTTGACCTATGAAATTTTTATATGAGACTGTCACTGTAGCGAAAACTGCTGTCGTAAATATTTCGTTAACAAAGGTAAGTGACCTTGAAGTAATTCGTTGTGAGCGGCCAGGTGTGTCAGACGCCTGGAAAAAAAAAGCCATTATTGCGAGCCCTTTTCAGCGGCACAGGTAGAAAAAAAAAAGGGAGGCCATCATCCTCGCTATTGACGTTCCTTTGTAGAGAGCATCGCAAAAACGACACGGTCGAACTTGAAAACATATGTTGACACTGTGGAGCTCTTAATTTATGATATTTACAGAAATGCCTAATGAAATGACGAGAAATATTTTTACATCTGCACACCTGATTATGACAAGCGCCTTTCTATGAGAGTTGAGAGAATGTCTACTAACTTATGAAATGTCACATGACTATTGAATGATATTTTTATGCTTCGGTTTGCGTAATTGCTTATTTCATTTGATATCTAGTTTCTAGCTGCACTGCAGCATTGGTTAAAATAAAATTTTGTAGATGTACTAATATAAATATTTTCTGTCTACAGATCGAGTAAATAATAATTTTTTTAAAAAAAATGAGGGAGCACAAAAAGACATTTACCTTCACAGGAACTGCAATCATAGTTTTCTTTTCAAGTACTTGTTAATTTCTTTTGTAGAATAAATTGTGATGCATCACTCTAGTGTTAAGATGTGACATAGGTATTAGACATGGCCATTTTTAGTGTAATACTTTTTCTGCTTGAACTTTGTCATGTTTAGGTATAAGTTATGCTGTTTGCCAGGCATAGTGCTACTGAATTTTAATTTGTGTTACTCTGCTAAGCCAGATTTATTTTTCTTGTTTGCTGCACATTGCCTTATATTAGTCGTAATATTGCAATTGCTTCGCTAATTTCTAAAATGCTGCTTCCTTTGCAAATCTGCTCTTTTTTGTCATTGCTGTTTGCGTTAATTGTTTTATGTGCTGCTGCATTGCCTCGTCCCTTAGTTTAGCATCTGAGCTCAGTAGATTTAAGTTAGCTTAAGAGGGGGTAGACTATATAAGAAACTAGTTGTGATGAATGGAAAGAAATGCATTGAAGGTATATGAAAACGTTTTGGGCCAAAATGAGTATTGTACAATGATCCGTAATTATTTTGAAAGAAATATGGTTAGAATACAGAAAAGAGGTACAGATAGGACTTTTTGGGAATAATGATGAACGAAGGGAGATCTCCAAGAACAAAAAAGGTTTTGTTCGCAAAATACTGCAGTACCAAAAGTTACACTGAAAACGAACCCTGTCCTTTCCATTGTGTTATCCCCCTATGTGTTTGTGTACCCTTGTGTATTTGTTTTCTTCCTGTCTCTGTGTAGTTTCATAGAATTTTTTTTCTAATACTATTCACTATGATGAGGAATACTGTTATCCTCAAATATAATTGGTTTTAATAATATGTTATTTAACTTGTAAATATGCTTAGATATTATTTATTCTGTTTTGTTTTAATGCTCATGTGTGAAGTTGATGTTTCGAAAGTTATTCTGAACTTTTATGTATCTACTTATCTCATCATTCCTGTAACGTTGATGTATATGTTTATTTCTATTCTGTTGTAAAGCCTGTACTACAAATGTTATCTGTATTGTTATGTTCTTGAATGATGTATTTTGTACCTTGTTATTGTATTCTTATGTTACAAAATTGTAATTGACAGCAGTTCATCAAATTAAGTAACTTGTAAGTTACATTTCATTGCACACGTTTCTATTGGTCATAGTATATGGACAATATGTGAGAAGTAGGGACTGTTAGTGTTTGCACGTGTGTTAATAATTCAGCAAGGGACTGGATAACAGCATTTCTGGTTCTAAGGACAATTCCAAAAACTTTGTGAGTGCACAAGTGGTGGTTATGGACTTGCTATATTAGCCGCAAGACTCTTCAATGGTGATTGTGCACCTGCACAGTCACAACAGATGGCTGCTGGCCATCTCTACAAGGACTACAGTGGGTCTACATCTTTGATGATCCATCAATACCATTATTTCTGCAAGGACTGCAGTGGGTCTGCGCCTCTGGTGGCCCACCAATACCGTAATCTCTACCAGGACTGCAGTGGGTCTGCTCTGTGATGACCTACCTACCAATCTTCTTCAAAACGTCGAATGACTCTGCTGTGGGTTTGCTCTGTTGTGGCCCATTACCTGTCTGCATGTCAAGAGTCAGCACTCTCTTTCCGTTAGAAGGACAACACTACTTCTTCAAGACTACATGGAAATCCACTACTTCCGTGTGCATTTTGTTTTACTGCTCAGACTTTGAGAAAAACACTGCTATTTTACTGTGATGAACGATCAGGACTGTCTTTATGGACAGTGAGAAAATTTTAGCTTTTGACCAACATTGTATCAGTAAGTGTGTGCATTTGATTTCTTTGTTATTGTAATTACGATTATGAAAAATTTTAACAAATATGTATTGGCCAGTGCCCAAAAAAATTTGTAAAATTTTTAGTGGGTAGCATGGGGGCTATGTAAGTAGGCTGTTTAGGTTGTTTTATTGGTAACGCCACCTCTGTATGAAAATCACTGGCTGTGCTGTGTGCAGTCTGTGGCTGCTTTGCATTGTTGTAATACTCGCCATTGTAGTGTTAGGCAGCTGGCTGTGAACAGCGCGTAGCGTTGCGCAGTTGGAGGTGCGCTAAAAAATATTGTGTGTCAGGTTAAGCACAGTCAAGTATAATTGTTCTAAGGGGACGTTTCACAACTACAAATGAAGTTTCATAACATAGCTTTACCATTAACTACACAAATTTTTACCTACAGCAACTTACCAGGCAATCATTTTCCAAGAAATTTACTAACCTACTGTTTTTCTCGTAACTTTCAGTTATATACGAGATCTTTATGTATACCTTAGTTTCAACTGTATTTCAGTAACCTTATTATATTTCATAAGAAAATTCGGCTGCAACATGAAAAAATTAAAGTAGTCCATTTGTTATTCTCTTCATAAACAAATAACTACTTTAGAAAATTTTCAACTTTATGCTGCACAGTGCAGTCATTTTCAGTTACACATACACAAGAAAAGCAAAACAATTTACTTCCAAATCCAATTACATTATACTGCACAGTGCAGTCCACTTCCCATTACAAAGACACTTGGTATCACCTTTTCGCCGCTTTGTGCAGTCCATTTGGTACTACACCATATGCATATTACTGCATTTAGTTACTTTGCTGCCTCTGGCAATCTTTGGTAGTCCATCCATATTTTACAGTTCTGTACTGTTTGTTTCATGTCATTGGGTCCAATTAGTAATGCCTAATTCGTTACATATTTAGCATTCAACCTGAAACTTATATACCAGTATTAGAAATTTTGACAAAATTAATTTTCTACACTAATATTTACAAAATCTAGATATCATATACAAGTCATAGTAAGGATTACAGTCACATTAGGTTCTAGCCACATGGGGCTTAAGGTCTACAACGTTTCTTAACCCTAATTGTCTTTTACTTTCTGGGTACACCAGGTAATAAGCAGTGTTATGGCAAACAGTTTCCACCAGAAAGGGATCGTGGTAAATGAACTTAAATTTGTCAATCTCATGATTAATTGCACAGGATTTTTCATGAGTTTTAGCTAAGACTAGGTCGCCTTTGTCAAATTTCACAAATTTAGCTTTTGCATTGTGCCTTTTGTTTCTGGCGTCCTCTTTCTTCCTCATTCTTTCTCTCACTAACTCTTTCTTTTCATCTATACTTAATTCATTACCGGGAGAGTATTCTAACATCTCTTCTACCACACTCTTCCTCTTTTTACCTAATAAGACTTCCTCCAGTGAGAACCCTGTAGATTCGTGAGGCAAACAGTTGATAATCGCCTCAAATATGGACACAAACTTGCCCCAGGCTCTATCATTGTGGTGGCAATATGTCCTACACAAACGTCCTAACTCTCTGTTACAACGTTCAACTGGGTTTCTGGCTGGATGGTACGCTGAAATATGTATTTCTTGTACACCTAAACGTTCCATTCCTTCTTTCCAGATCTTTGAAATAAACTGGGGTCAATTATCTGACATTGCAAATTTAGGTTTTCCGGTTCTGTCAAAATATTCAACCATTCTGTTAAAGACGGCTTTTGCACTAGCTTTCTTAAAAGGATGCAACTTTATGTGCTATAAATACTTCCAGTACTACTAGTATACAGGTACAGTTTCCGGATGTCTTTGGGAGGGTTCCGTACAAGTCAACAGAAAGCACTTCCAAGGTATCCTGCGGAATAATGCTTTGCATTGGCCCTCTGCTTATTAGAATGGTAACTTTGGCTTTCCGACAAATATCACAAGATCTCAACCTGTCTGCTACCTTTTTAGCTGCTCGGTTTAAAATTACTACTATATCGGACAATTTTTCCAGACATTTCATACTTCCACAGTGACCTAACGCTAAGTGGACATAATCAGTTATTTCAGTTTCAAATTGCGAAAGCCAACACACTCGCCACTCTTCAGTTGTCAGATTTTTCCTTTGGTAAAGTATGCCCTTGTGTATTTTATAGAATTTGGCTATCTGCGGATGTTGGGCGGAATCAAATTTGATTTTAACTGATTTCCAATTTTCATCGTCATTCTGGTAATGCCTCATACTTTTACAAATGCATTCAATCTTTTTCCTACCAGGTACTTCCTTAAGATAGAATATCTGAAACTTCCCTTCTTCTGAGTTTTCTCTGGGGACAGAATCCGCATCCTCTGGTAACCTAGACAAAGCGTCTGCAACTATGTTTTCCTCTGCTCTTACATAATGAATGTCATAATCGTACTGTTGTAAACACAGCGCCCAACGTGTCAATCTCCCATTCAACAGTCTGCAATCTTTCAGAAAAGTTAATGCCTTGTGATCTGTATGAATGACTACTTTGTGTCCCCATAGATAATGCCTGAACTTTTGAAGACCCCATATAATTGCTAATGCTTCCTTTTCTGAGATGGTATAGTTTTTTTCATATTGCGTCAGAGTTCTGCTAGCGAAAGCGATAGTCTTATGTAAAACTTTTCCTGCCTCTTGAATTTCCTGAAATATCTCGACACCAATCCCATAAAAACAGCTATCTGTTCCCATATGGAACGGTTGAGATAGCTCCGTATGATGCTGTACATTATCTCTTGTTAATTCAGCTTTCAACCTGTCAAAGTCGTCTTGACATTCCGGCGTCCAAATGAAAGCCATTTTTTTTTCCTCAGTAACTCATTCAAATGTGGACTATTGAACAGTTGTCCTTTTGAAAATTTTCTATAAAATCCGAACAGGCCTAAGCAAGCTCTGAGCTGCTTCCTGTTTTTAGGTAGAGGACAATTTTCTATTGCTGTTAGTTTTTCAGGATCTTTGCAAATTCCTGAAGTGATAATGATGTGTCCTAAAAATTTTATTTGCTTCTGCACGAATTCACATTTCTTTAGCTTCAGAGTCATACCTCCTTAAATTAGTGCTACAAAGACATCTTTTAACAGATCAATATGTTCTTGCCATTCCTGTGTGGCTATTAATAAATCATCAACATAGATCGTCAACCTGTTAGTTAAATTCCTACCTAGTACAAAATCTAGGGCTCTAATAAAAACAGCTACTGAAGTGTTCAGTCCAAATGGGACTACCTTACACTGGCAACACTTTCCACCAAAAAGGAAAGCTGTATACTTCCTAGATTCTTGGGCGAGGGAAATTTGCCAACATCCGGCAGTCAAGTCGAGGCTACTTAAGTACTGCACGTTATGAAATTTTTGAAGCACTTCATCCAAACCTTCTGGTCTATCCACTTCCCTTTTTACTACTTTATTCAGAGTTCGTGCATCAATCACCACTGTGACGCCGCCATCGCGTTTATTCACAATAAGGAAAGGTTTATTATATTCACTATTGCTGCGTTCAATGATGCCCCCTTCCATCATTTTGTCTATTTCGCCTTGAACACCTGATTTCTTAGCAGTCGGTACTGAATATGGGTGTACGAAAAATGGTTCATGTGGCCACGTTTCAATCTGGTAGACAAAGCCTTTCACTAGTCCAGGTCGATCAGAAAACACACTTAGGTTCTCCTCTAAGGTCTTAATTAATCCTCTTTTCTGCTCCTCATTTATATCGGCTATTTCCACTACCATGTCTTTCAAATTGTTGTAACCTCCCCACAAAATAAAAATAAATATTATGGATAATGATTCTAATTTTTGTGTAACCTCATAACAAAATTCTTTCTCATTTGCAACCTCCCTACAAAATTGTTTTCACATTAACCTCATCACAAAATTCTTTCTGATTTAATCTAAGCTCAAAATTCATTCACATTTAGCGTAACCTCACAACTGAAAAATTCCTAAACCTCTCAATTAAATTGTCGCTCTCTTATGACTTTTCAATAATTCACTGTGAATTTAACCTGGTAAATTATGGACGACAGCGGTGCTACGTCATGGCCCTGAAAGATCACTCTGAATAAAAAAAGGAAAAATTCTTACCTCAATAAAGTCGCCGGATATATCTGCTCTTACAATAAAGTTTTCCGGCACAGCTCTGTGCAATGCTGGCCGACCTATCTGTCATTTATGAAAGGAAGCAACTGATTTTTCTATTGCAATACTCGGGTTGATCATGGATGGGAGAAATTAGTAAATCCTTTAAATTGAAATGAATGGTCGTTAAAAGTTACTTTTTATAAGGAAAATTATTGTTACGAGATTTTAAAAACATTTACATGGGACTTGAGATGACATTACTACATATACGCGAGGCTGCTTTTTTTACCTTATACAATAATACTCTGGCTCCGGCATCGCTGCACCGCGACCGGCCCAGCCAACACGATACACCAGACCAGACCAGAGCAGACTGCAGACTAACAACAACTTACTGCTACAGCTACACAGTTCCCACTGCAGTCAACACTGCTCTCTGGTCAGCGATTCTCTTATACCTTGCATATCGCAGACAGCGTGTGAGCAATACATCGAAATTACATCTGCTCGGACCTCTTACATAAAATTACATCTGCTCGGACCTCTTACATTGTCTTTCAGTTCATCTTCATCACGTACTTGCTTAACGTGGTAACATTCATGCACATTTGATAAACTATTATTTTCTGAATTGATTTCTACCTTCAAAGTTTGATAGGTGTTATTTGCATCACTGGATGATTCTTCGAAAGCAACTTCTAACAAGCCTTTGCCTGTATTAATCTTCACGATTTCATTCCCATATTCAATAGTTACTCGCTGTTTAATCAACCAATCAATCCCCAGAATCATTTCAGTACTTAGATCCGGTACTATTAGGAAATTGGGTTCGATAGTCTGTCTTTTAATGCTAAATTCAGCAAGTATCTGATATCTGATAGGCTTGCTTGGTTTTCCAGTAGCTCCTAAGATTTTTACCCCTACCACAGACATAATGACTAACCCTGGTTGGTCTTTGATGTATTCGAAAAATGATTTCGATATGGCACTTACTTGAGAACCAGTGTCTAGCAAAATCTGTACTTTACAGTTGTAAATGTCGACAGGTATAACAGTTTGTTTAACGCTCTTCTTATCGGAGCCTTCCTGTTCCTCCCACAGCAGATCCTGTTCAACCATTAGGTCTTCCCAAGAAATGTTGCTTATTCGTTTTTGGTTAATATCGGGTGGTTTCTTCTCTGTGTGATTCGCAATGATTTTTGCGACATACCCCTGCACCTGTACTATATCAGGTGGTTCCTTGCTTTTATCGATCGGAAATTCCTTTGCGACCTGTTCATCACCTAATCTATCATGATTGAAATTGTCTTCCAATTCTTCTGCTTCAAAACCTGTTTCATTTTCAACATCTTCGTCTAACAATATAATATCTGATTTACTTGTTTCACCCAGGCTAGTTTCTTTCAAGCTGTTTTTCTTACGTCATCCTCTGAATTACACGACCTATGATCCTCCGCTTTCACTTGAAACTTTGTATAATCTTCCCCTATTTCGATGATCCGTATGTCCTCATTTTCACCTGTTACATTATATGTATGAATTTCATTTAATTTCCGATCATGAGGATATTGGGTGGCTTCCATATCGAGTTTAGTCACGCTTAGCAAATTTTCATCTTCATCAAAAACATACTCAAATATCTCGTCTACCTTTTCCTCCTTATTTCTTTCGCTGTTATTTATGTCGACTGCTCGAGATCTCTGCGCGGTGTCTATCATTTCCTCATTTATAACATTAGCAAGTATCGTCTCCTTTTAGACGAACTGCTTTTCGTCTTCCTTCTCTTAAACCTTCATTAACTCTTCCCTCGTCGCCTCTTCCCATCCATATTGCTTTAAGCCTGTGACTAAATTACCCATTTCTTCACGCCATTCCCGTACCTGCTGATCTTGGAAACTATTCTGTGTATCGTTTGTTTCATATTTATTTGCTGTGCTGAGATGAGCACGATTTACTTCACTGCAATTCTGCGTTGTTTTCAAGCGTACCGGATCATCCCTGCTGGTTACGAGTTCACCGAACTCTCCTGTGTCGTCACGCACTGCTGTTAACTGCTCCGTCTCATGACGCGGTATTGCGGTAGGTCGTTCTGTGACGTATCTCTGTACTGTTTCTCTCGCGGTCCCTGTAGACAAGTGTCGGCTTGCCGGCCGAGTTCCACTGCTGGCGCCATATGGCGTGTTGTGAGCGACCGTCATGATCGTCCTTGTTATCATCGTCTATATTCCGACAGTTCCTATTAGAATTATTCGGTCGATTGTCACGGTTATTTCTCCAGTGGTCTTCGTCTTCAGTGCGCTCTAGGAAGACCGTGAAATTGTGATGGTTGCTTCCTATGATCTTTTTGAGTCTTCTGGAAGCTCCTTCCAAAGCCCCCAGATAATTTCGGAGTCGGATCTGCGACCCCTTAAATGTATCAGTTTCTTGTACCACTACTCACAGAAGTCTTTCATAGACATTCTGCCCCTGTTGTCATACATTTTAACCATTATAAACTCACGCCACAAGCAATCCTGCTTCTGTGTGGACCAGTATTTGTTGATGAATTGCTGTTTGAATTCATTAAAAGACATACGTTCAGTTTCTAGATTGAGACTCCATCTTTTGGCGTCTCCTGTCATAGCATTAATTACCAAATTTATTTTCTCCTGGTCACTCAGATTTCCGGGGAAAACTCTTTTACAATTTTTTACAAAGTATAATGGATGCCATCCATTATGTTTCTTGGAAGGATGGAATTTTTCCTCCCCTTCCAGTAACTTATGATACTCTACTTTAGTTACCACATGACTAGGTGTCACCTGTATTTTCTTTTCCAGCTCATTAATATGACCGCGAATATTGGAAGTGTTGCTATTACACTTCTGTTTACAATTGTCTACTTTCTCTGCTAACAGCTTTTCAGACTTCCAAACAGTTTCTCTCAAATTTGAGACTTCTGTTTGGCATTCGATATGTACTTCAGATTTAATTTCTTCAAACCGCTCGGTTATAGTCTCATTAACGAGGGGTTTGACATTCTCTTGAATCTGTTCAATTTCGGAGTCGAGTCTTTCATTAATTCCCTTGGCCTGACTTTCTACAGTTGTTACTCTATCCTCGACCCCTTGCATCCTGGTTTTCACTCCTTTAACTTCGCCTATAACTATATTTAATACTTCCCGCATATCATCAGTTCTCTTAATGATGTATTCTCTCTGTTTACTAATTTGGTTACTCTGTTCCTTAATTTGTTGATGTTGTGCTCTAATTTGTGTACCGATTTGGTTACCCTGTTCTTTAATTTGTTGATTTTGTGCTCTAATTTGTGTACCGATTTTCTTTTCTAGGTTACTATTTTGCTGAATTAATGTTCTCAGTAAGTCGTGAAAGTCCAATACATTACTACTTTCAATTTTGGCTTTCTCAGTTACATAGCCCGATTCTTCTACAGTTTCCTCGTCTACTCTTTCTTTCTTAATGGGTGATGGACTCCACACATCACAGAAGTCGTCATCCCTTTCTTTGTCTCCTGCTATGTTTTGTTGTTGCTTTGTGTTTGTCCGTCTGACTGTCCATTTCAGCCTGCTCAGATACATTCCCTGTTTTTGTTACTGGGGTACTCGTGCGTACTTCTTTATCCATGATTTTATTAAATATAGCTAACAGTTTACTTTTAAATGGTCCCGTAATTGACTCACACCTTCCAAACTGCTACAAATTCGTGTCTCTGGACCAGAACGTTTAAGTTCTACCACTGTAAAGACGGAAGATCCGCGATTCGGAATGTCAGAACTGTGCAGTAAGTAGTGGCAGGAACACCACCACAAAATCACGCAGCACTAACATTCCAAACCATCGACTCTCGGAGAGAGATTTTAACCGTGTTCAACCTAATGGTAAAGTATCGAACTAATTTTCTCAGAATCATACAGTTTGGGGGGGGGGGGAAAGCAGTGAGAATAATTACTTTTGGAAACCTTTTATCAGCCAAAGCTTGTTATAACAATAAACTGTTTCGCTTAATAAAACGGCCGCCAGCCCAAATCAAGCACTGTGTCTACACAAAAAGATGAAGTCAATTTTCGACACTGAATAAATAACTACCTTCACTTGCTACGTAATTTAAAGACAACCACTTAATTTCCATTTACTACGGTCACTTGGTAGTAAGTACTATTAATGCCACTTTCTGTTACTCATGGAATTTATCACTATACTTCAGTAATTATTTAAAGAAGACACACATATTCATATGACCAAAACTATTATTTAACACGACTAAATTTCATTTCTTTAGGACTGTTATTTGTTAATGTTTTACTGACACCAATATTTGTCTGTCTTTCCTTGACATGGAGAAGCAACACGAACAATTACTGTGAAGACTGTTGCAGTTAAACAATTATGTTACTTTACTTTCAGAAATGCTATTGAAAACTTATCCTCATGGTCACGCAAAGCGGTGGCCCTTAAACAGATATGTGCAAACTTTAGTTTTTAACAGTGATTTTCAGAATTTACTACCGAAACAGTACTCTTGCCAGTAATTTACTATTATTCAAGCTTCAATAAACATCAGGATACTCGGAATAAATTCTTTTAGGTGAGGACCCTACTGAGGTAAATGAAATAGGAAAACTACGGTTAAACACAAAGGTACATTTAACACTTACATTCCACTGATTGAAGTGGGATGGTTCATACTGTGATACACTTCTAAATAAAGTACTTTGCCTGTTACTGATGTAGAAGCTGGCGTGAGGCGGTGCTGCGTAGTAACATTGCGCAGGTACGGCTCTTGATGTACATAGCTCTGTCTTCCTCTTGGTGGCGACGATAAAATTGCAAATTTCTGAGCTATAAATTTATTGCCGTGCTGCCGTTCATGTAGAACACGTCCGAGGCCAAAACCCAGTCTTGCAGGTAAATTCGGGGCCTCTAGCGCTTGACCAACGTAATGCGTGTTCACCACTTGCAGGCCAGCTACCGACTGTCTGAGCCACTTGCGCGCCAAATCTCACTCGCGCGCCCCACAAACTTTTCCATTCCACCACAGAACGGAGTTCTGTTCTACTCTATGGTCTCTACACCTTTTCAATTTACACTTCTGCTTAAAAAAACCCTAAGTATGAACCATCAAACCATCTACAATTGCATGACAGCATATACATACAAAATTGACATAATTTATTACAGTTGTACTTGAAATATTACATAATTGTTTACAAAATACGTTTTAATTCGTTTTTCACCTACGTCAAAGAGGTTATTTTAAACAGATAAGCTTCACTTAACAAAAGTTTACTCTCGTTATTGCATTTGCTTAATTTTTCAAAATTATTACGGAACCAAAAATTTCAAAGTATACAGATTAATGGCAGTATTATATTTACAATAGCTCTACAAGCTCCTGCAGTGTGCGCCAATGAAAGTGAGATACTTGTTGGGATGGAGTCATTGTCGAGATTGAAGAGGCTTTGTTTGGGATAAGAAAATAAGGCAGAGGGAACAAAAAAACAAGAAGGTGGGTTTTCGGAGGAATCGAAAGAGGCACCCACAAGTGGTTTTTCAAAGCTGTTCCCACACGTACGAAGGAGGTGCTATTCAGTATTATAAAGGAGTACATCCTTTCAGGAACTTTTTCCGCCTGTTTCACGTCGTATAAATACTTGAACGATGAAGGATTCAAGCATTTTACAGAAAACCATAAAGTGACATTTAAGGATCCCGAAATGATTGCGCATACTAATAGTATCGAAGGCACCTGGTCAGCCATACGACGATCTCAGCACGGCACCAGACAGTGGACAGTGCAAAAAACGTTTTGACAGTTTCCTTGTTTGAATACGTGTGGCGCAGCAGCCACGCTCAAAAGCAGGATTTATTTATGGATTTTATGCAGAGTGCAGCAACAGCGTACAAGCCGTAGTGTGATGTGTTGTAATTTAAAAAATCATGGTGCCATTATTTTTATTTTTCTGGAATTCTGCAGTTGTTTCCACATTTTTTATTTTCCTGGAGGTGTGGTCCGTCTCTGTCAGGGCGTTTGTCTCTGTCGTACACATTTAACTTCCTTTTATTTATGAAGTAGACTGGCGTTTTTGAAGAAGAGAAATTTGTTAACATCGAGTATAGATTTAAGTGTCAGGAAATCGTTTCTGAAAGTATTTGTATGGAGTGTAGCCATGAATGGGAGTGAAACATGAAAGATAAATAGTTTAGACAAGAAGAGAATAGAAGCTTTCGAAATGTGGTGATACAGAAGAATGCTGAAGAATAGGAGGGTAGATCATATAACTAATGAGGAGTTATTGAATAGGATTGGGGAGAAGAGAAGCCTGTGGCACAACTTGACTAGAAGAAGGGATCGGTTGGTAGGACATCTTCTGAGGTATCAAGGGATCACCAATTTAGTATTGGAGGGCAGCGTGGAGGGTAAAAATCGTGGTGTGTCACCAAGAGATGAATACAAAAAGCAGGTCCAGAAGGATGTAGGTTGCAGTAGGTACTGGTAGATGAAGAAGCTTGCACAGGGTAGAGTAGCATGGAGAGCTGCATCAAACCAGTCTCTGGACTGTAGACCACAACAACATATTTACGAAGTGTCATTTATGGCTTGCGTTAGATGGAATTTCTTAAATACAAAGGAGCGAAACCTGTTCGATAAAAATAAAATCTTGTTTTGTTCCATAGACGCGTCACATCTACAAGAGTATCAAATCGTTTATCACGTGTTTTTTGTGTATCCGTGTTTCTCTGCGAATCTTAAGTTCCATCGAACTAATTATAATTGTTTGCAGCGCTATCGGATGCCAGCGACATTCAAGAACCATAGAACAGTAATCTGTTGTAACTGTGTGACACGTGTTGGCACAGATCTCTGGAAACCTGCGAAGAACTTGACAAACAGACCGCACGCGGAATCGCCACTGTGTTGCGTTACAAGGGGGGGGGGGGGGGGGACCAACACTCCATCAAGCAGGTAGTCATGACGGCTTGGCTCTTCAGTATTTTAATAAGAGCTTCTGTGTCGAAATATCTCAATGACACTCTGACTCCCAATTTATTCTCCTGCAGTTCTCACTACAGTCTACAAGTAGGAATCCAGTTCCACGAAAAAAATCACACAGAAAATGTAATATTTCTTAGATATCGGCTGACTGCATTACTATAGCAACTGCATTACTATAGGAACTGCATTACTATAGCAAATATTCGGTGAACGACTGAACCCCCGTGATCAACTGGTTGTACTGATGTTCGCCTCCGACAGTGGTTTGCCAGGAACCATGTTCTTCTATTAAGCAATGTAATCATGGAGAACTGCAAGGTTTTGGATAAAAGTGTGATGCATCGTGAGTGTGTACGTAATAACTGTCAACGCTGGAGACGAGCGAAGCTGAGGAAGGCTAGGGATCCCCATCCGGAGTCGCTGCTCTCTCCACTTAGGAAGGGCAGGCTTCGGTCTTTATGTCCCCGGAGCCGACGCTCCAAGGAAAATCTGGTTATCTTCCGAACGTGATGCTATTAGGTCTACGGGGCAGCGGCACATACAAGATATCGTCTTGAGGCAGAAAGACCGGCACACAGGAGAGCTCGGGGCAACACGACCATGACAATGGTGACACATTACTAAAAGTAAGTACATCACATTACATAAGGATCAAATTAAGTGTGTGAATGATGATACGTCATGTTAATCATTCTATTTCAATGTAATTAATTGAAAACAAGACTTACATATAATTTGTTTAATGTCTTAAATTTGAGCGGGAACAACTCGTACTATTTATTTTCGAAGGCTCTTCCTTTCTCTCGAGTACATACATTCGAAGTGCATACAATAACGCTTGGCAGACATTTCAGAATTTATTCTTTGTGATACAAAATACAATACATGCATTATAAACTCTATCAAACACATTTTGTAATACAGAAAGACGGTGAACGGGCAATCGTTTAGTTTCTGTTTTCTAAGTGACTCTTTCCAGATTGGCTCAACAATATTCGCAGTTCTTTATCGAACATATTTTTGAACGAACTGTGGACAAAAGAAATGAAAATAGTGTGCTAAAGAATGAAGAGAAATAGAATTAGGCCGAAAACAATTGTAAGCGTATTGTCATATCGCTGGCTTAGTTGCGGAGTATCTTTGCGGGCAGAGTTTTTGCAATGTCGAGCACGGGACACGGAGGTACTATGTTGTGCTGTGGGTAGCTCGAAATGTGAAAGGCTTTGTTATGGAAGTTCTAGTGTTGCTACAAGTGCTATTACAGTGAAGTGATGAGATGTGGAAGTGAATTCAGTGAAAAGGGGCGCAAAGAATTAATGAAATGTGAGCTGTGCAGCCGATAACGTATTTGAGTATCCACTCGTTGCGTGTTGTAGCGTACAGCATCAATCATCCGCGCCGTGTTCGGTCTCCCAGATGATCTGATGTGAATCAGTAATATTATTTACCACAAAAGAGAGTATTTAAGTGCCAGTGTCTTGTAGTGAGCGTGAGAACGTGCGTTCTGTCATCGCAGTCCGCTTCATCAACAATCACGCTCGTCGTGTCGGTTAAGCGTACGCACATCCAAGTGATACTGTGGACAGATACTCATCAACATCTTAATTGGCATCAACACTTCTGACTTACAGTGTAAACAGTGCAACCCGTTTCCAGAATGAGATTTTCACTCCGCAGCATCCTTTCTTTCAGGAATGATAGTTCTGCAAGGTTCGCAGGAGAACTTCTGTAAAGTTTGGAAGTTAGGAGACGGGATACTGCTAGAAGTACAGCTGTGAGGACCGGGGATGAGTCGTGCTTCGGTAGCTCAGATTGTAGAGCACTTGCTCGCGAAAGGCAAAGGTCCCGAGTTCGAGTCTCGGTCGGGCACACAGTTTTAATCTGCCAGGAAGTTTCAGTGCAACCTGTTATTTTCTTATTGTCTCAGAATATAGATGTTCATACCAGACGTAGGACAGTGTTACGCTTAATGTTGAGTGGCTCCCCTAAACCCGCTTGCATATTTAGATACATAATTTCAGGAAAACCAGCAGCAGTGTGGAGCAGAACAATACGACCGCCACGCGAGTATCAGGTACGTAGTGTTCACAGGCAAACGGTCAAGAAGAGCGAAGCGTGATTCCAGTTTAGGGGTCCCCACCATTTGTACCCCTGGGTGCGTTACACAATGAAGAAAATATTGACCATGTACTGGAGTACAAAATAGTAACAAAAACTGTGAAACAATATCAAACAATGCTATAAAATTACAGTTGTAGATGAAGACGGCTTTCCAGAAAGGTAGAAATATTCTGCTGTGAAAAAATGATCGCCTGTATTATCAGACAATATTTCTGAACTGTTGAATTCGAATCCAATACGGTGTGAGCATGAAAAACGAGCAAGAGAAATAGCTGAAAAAATTCCGAAACTTTCTAACATTTGTTCTTACGGAATGCGGTAAAATATGAAACTGACAAATCTGAAGTACCGAGTTAAGCTATACATAGAGACTGCACTTACTGTTTTTATTCCTACCGTCATGAGCCTGTCCCGAAAACTACCTGAAATATGTAGTAACAGCCGTAATAAAAAACATGAGCTGAAGATTTGTAACGATGGTAGATGATAAAAAGGGAAGTGATGTAATTGTGCTTTGTTCAGATAAACTGCCTGTACAACCTATTGATATTACGTTCAAACGATGGAAGATCAAAGACGGAATGTAGCAATATTATGAAAACAATAGTGGTTACTCACCATACAGCGGAGATGATGAGGCGCAGATATGCACAACAAAAAGACTGCCACAAAACAAGCTTTCAGTCAACAAGGCCTTTGTCGAAAACAAACGACACACACACACACACACACACACACACACACACACACGCAAGCGCAACTCACTCACTCATGATCACAGACTGTGCCAGCTGAAGCCGCACTACGATATTACGTTCAGTAGAAGAATGCTCCATAAAAATATTTTGCTTCAGGTAACCTTTCATTCAGTTCTATGAGAGAATGATTGTGTAGTACAGCATACGACACACAATCTACTTTCAGCTTCCATTACCAGAAATGTTTTTAAAGAATGCAGTACACTTCCATAACTGTGGATAGTGTCACTTCCTGTATAGTCAACAATGTCACTCTCGTCTCTGCTCCATATTCATTATCCAGCCCATAGAGAACAGTGTGCCGTAAATAATTACGTCATGTGATCGAAATATTAAAATTGGTTGTACCTAGAGGAAACGTGTTAAAATACATAGGTAACATATTGCTAAAAAGATATCTCAAAGCAAGTAATAAAATTGTTTCTGAAACCAGATGTACGTATTACGAATGTAATTTGTCATACGACAAATGTACCTAACTGGAAGTACACGATTTTCACTGAATACCAAATACTCGAGACAAACTCGCAGTGTACTATGCTGAGAGTGTTAAATACATTTCCCTACAAAGTACAGCTCTTGAAACAAAGCAAAATAGTAAGAGACATTTTCCCTATACTGACGTGAAACGATAGAATGTATACACTTTCAAAAAACAAATCACGATGGAAATGATTCTCATCTATGCATAAAATTATTTTAAATCCCTAATTCTGTGGTAATTTGTTATGAAACTTGAGCTAACTTTGGCTGCATTTAATATTTACGCTCCGTGCAAAAACTTTTAGAGCAGATACAAACTATTTTTTGAGGAAGATTGACTGCTAACCTCATTTGACATATACCCTACACAAATTCTGTCAACTGATGCATCTTTCCAATGAATTACAGTGAAACCTTAAATAATAACTGTAGTCTTGTAACCAATAAATTTCAGGTATCAGTCGTCCTTTTTAAATTTTATTGGCAGATCTAGATTTCAGCTAGAAACTAGCCGTTCTCAATGCACTATCATTTTTGATCAATGATAGCTCACGTTACCAATGTTTTTCGATAGTTTCACAAAACTCTTCTGTGTGACTACAGGTCCATTTTAGATCTTGCAACAACGTGTTCAGCTGAAATTAAAATTTTGTAAATCACTTCGAGCATCTAAATATACATAAAATGTACGACAGAAACATGTCAATGCTTCATCACCTATTGCCATTACTACCGAAAGGTACTTGTTGTTGGTCCTTTCATTTTCTCACCACATATTTCATCCTCTTCCAGATCCATCATATATTTCTATACCTACCTCTAAGATGTTAGGCTATTGTAATATTATTGGATTTCACATACTTTGCATATGAGATATTTGCCATAAAAGAAAAGGATAGCCAACGAGCTGTAGTTCGTAAAAATTCTGAGCATCACAGCGTGAGAGTAATGAGACCAAACTTTTTTTTAATGTGCGCCTATACCAAGACGCGCGTCCAGCGTTTAAATACTTTAAATAAACACTATGACCAGCTGGGCGCAGATATTTAACATCATTGCTGCAGCGCTTGATAGCAAGAAGCTGCGAAACAGAGGAAAGAACAATCTATCTTTTGTTTGTTTCTAGAGGCTTCATTATCTCTTGTACTTTTGGTCGCCGACATGTTAAGACGTACTACATAGTATTGCTGCAAGTTTTATTTTTATTTTGTGTAAAAACTATGTGAAACTACGAACAAACTTTCCCATAACTCGGGTGAGGATACAATATACTCACGCACGTGCAGGGACATTTAATTTTAAGAAGGAACGGACTGACAGAGCAGTGAATATTCGACTGCGCCATTTACAAAAGAAATATCAGATGTAAGTCATGAATTTATTGTGTATTTGCCAATGTCTAGTAGTTTAAAGCCAATTTGTTCAAAATATATTAATATTTTACGATGCAGTAATTTTCTTCTTATTCTTTTCTTTCACTAACCAAAAATGATATTCAAATTGAATATGAGCTTTGTTACAAGTTCGCTCTTTATCGCGGTGTCTTCCAAGTTAACAGAATTCTTTCACTTCTTCTGTTAGATATTTCATTTTCTTTTTGAGTCATCATTCTTCTGACTGGTTTGATGCGACCCGCCACGAATTCCTCTCCTGTGCCAACCTCTTCATCTCAGAGTAGCACTTGAAACCTACCTTCTCAGTTATTTGCTGCATATATTCCAATCTCTGTCTTCCTCTACAACTTTTGCCCTCTACAGCTCCCTCTGTACAGATTAAACAGTGAGGGCGAAAGACTACATCCCTATCTTACACCCTTTTTAATCCGAGCACTTCGTTCTTGGTCGTCCCCTTTTATTATTCTCTTTTGGCTCTTATATATATTATATATTATCCGTCTCTTCCTATATCTTACACCTATTTTCCCAGAATTTCGAACATCTTCCACCGGTCAATAAAATTTTCCTGTGTTTGTGACCGCATTGTCAATATGTAAAGCTACCGACGTTTCGGTCATTTCTGCAAGTGACCTTCTTCAGGGCATTTTTGTTCACTCACAAAACATCCTGAAGAGAGTGATTTGCAAACGTGACCGAAACGTCGGTAGTTTTACGTATTGAAAATGCGGTCACACACCTAGAATAATTTTATTGACTGTAACAATGTCCGTAGAAGCCTGCGATTATGTCTCGCACCATTTTATTTTGCCGAACTCTTTTTCCAGGTCGACAGATCCTATGAGCCTGCCTTGATTCTTCTTCGGTCTTGCTTCCATTATCAACAGCAACGCCAAAACTGCTTCTCTAGTGCCTTTACTTTTCCTGAAGACAAACTGGTCGTCGTCTAACACATCCTCAATCTTCTCTTCCATTCTGTTATTATTCTTGTCAGCAGCTTGGATGCATGAGTTGTTAAGCTGATTGTGCGATAATTCTCCCACCTGTCAGCTCTTGCAGTCTTCGAAATTGTGTGGATGATATTTTTTCGAAAATCACACGGTGTATCACCAGGCTCAGACATTCTACGCATTAACGTTGAATAGTCATTTCGTTAGCCATGGTTTCTTTGCATTTACCTACTTTGTAACTATGTTTTCCTTCCCAGCTTCTGTGACTGCTCTTTTTTTGGGGGGGGGACGTCCACTCCCCTTCAACTGTGCTGCCTGCTGAGCTGTTGTTTATTGCTGTATCTGAAGCCCTGCAGAACTTCAAGCATATCTCGTCATTCCTTACTATATCCGTATCCTACTTCTTTGGGTATTGATTCTTCCTGACTAATCAAATGGCTCTGAGCACTATGGGACTCAACTTCTGAGGTCATTAGTCCCCTAGAACTTAGAACTAGTTAAACCTAACTAACCTAAGGACATCACAAACATCCATGCCCGAGGCAGGATTCGATCCTGCGACCGTAGCGGTCTTGCGGTTCCAGACTGCAGCGCCTTTAACCGCACGGCCACTTCGGCCGGCCCTGACTAATCTATTAAACTTCAGCCTGCTCTTCGTCACTATTACTTGTAGTATGTAGTAATGATTTTACGTAGCTGAAAGACTTTTCTAGGTGGACGAATCATATATCGATTTTTCTTGGCTTGCTTCCATTGCCAAGCGCAACGCCAGAAATGCCCGTGCCGTTCCCTTGTCTTCAGAAAAGCTAAACTGACCGTCATCTAAACAGACCCTCAATCTTTTTTCCATTATTATTTGTATCATTATTGTCAGGCACTTGCATATATGAGCAGTTAAACTGATAGTGCAATATACCTTCAACGTCTGCCTTCTGGACCGCATAGATGATATTTCTCCAGACTCGTTGGTTCTACAAACCAACTTGAATAGTCGTTTTACTAGCCCTTTAACCAATAATTTTAGAAATTCTGAAGGTATGTTACATATCTAGAATGAGATTTTCACTCTGCAGCGGAGTGTGCGCTGATATGAAACTTCCTGGCAGATTAAAACTGTGTGCCCGACCGAGACTCGAACTCGGGACCTTTGCCTTTCGCGGGCAAGTGCTCTACCAACTGAGCTACCGAAGCACGATTCACGCCCGGTACTCACAGCTTTACTTCTGCCAGTACCTTGTCTCCCACTTTCCAAACTTTACAGAAGCTCTCCTGCGAACCACTTGCCCGCGAAAGGCAAAGGTCCCGAGTTCGAGTCTCGGTCGGGCACACAGTTTTAATCTGCCAGGAAGTTTCATGTTATATATACTTGCCACATTATTTCATCTCGAGCCGTCCAATTCTCTATTAAATTTCAGTAATGTGTCCCCTATACCTTCCACATCCACTCCCGTTTCTTCTGTCACGTCATCAGACAATTTTCGTTCCCTCGTAGAGACCTTCAGCGTACTCTTCCCTATCCTCTGTGTTTCACAGTAGGTATTCCATTGCACTCGACACCTTTGCCCTTAATTTCATAAAGTCTGTTCTGACTTTTCTGTATGCTGAATCAGACTTCAGACGACCACTTTCTTTTTGATTAAGTCGTATTTTACTTACAGCCATTCCGCCTTGGCTTTCCCATAGTTTCTATTTATTTCGGTATAAGGGACTTATACTGCAGAAAAACTTCGTAGTTACTTCTTTCGTCGATCAGTGGAAGTTTCTCATGATTTTTTCATAGTTATCTTCTTTGTACCTATACATGTCTTTCAAACTCACGTGTTTGCCTTTATTTCAGATGTTCATTCCTCTTTGACTTCTGTCTGCTCTTTATGGTTACTAAATCTGATTTCGTAATCACTGTCTGGTTATGATGTAAGTAGGCTGTTTAGGTTTTTATGTTGGCAACGCCACGTAGCGCTCTGTATGAAAATCACTGACTGTGCTGTGTGCAGTCTGTGGCTGGTTTGCATCGTTGGAATATTCCTTATTGAAGTGTTGGGCAGTTGGATGTGAACAGCGCGTAGCGTTGTGCAGTTGGAGGTGAGCCGCCAGCAGTGGTGGATGTGGGGAGAGGGATTGCAGAATTTTAAGAGCGGACGATCTGGACGTGTGTCCATCAGAAAGAGTAAATTTGTAATACTGTACATAATGAACTGATATTTATACACGATGACTTTCGAACATTATTTAGGTAAATACATTGTTTGTTCTGTTTCAAAATCTTTCATTTGCTAACTATGCCTATCAGTAGTTAGTGCCTTCAGTAGTTAGAGCCTTCAGTAGTTTGAATCTTTTATTTCCCTGGCAGTACTGACGCTCGCTGTATTGCAGTAGTTCGAGTAACGAAGATTTTTGAGAGGTAAGTGATTCATGAATGGTATAGGTTATTGTTAGTCAGGGCCATTCTTTTGTAGGGATGATTGAAAGTCAGATTGCGTTGCGCTAAAAAAAAATATTGTATGTCAGTTTAGTGATGATCAGAATAAGTAAAGAGAGAAATGTCTGAGTACGTTTAGTTCTGCTCAGCTGTTTGAAAATCAAATAACGTAAGAGGTTTTACAGCACTGTAATTCATAAATTTTTCTAAGGGGATGTTTCAAAGATGTATTCAGAATTCAAGCAGTGGCTGGAATCGAGGTTAGGAGCTAAAATGATTTAATTACAAAACACTATCTGTACATCACGATGATAGATAGCCAGAACGTATTACACGATAACTGACTTTATCCTATGATGAATGCTGTACACGAACAATCCCACATTGTTCGTCCATCCTACTATATCTGGTCTGTATATCGCTTTGTAATTAATTTCTCTCAGGAACATCTACAAAGAACCGTACTCCCTTTACTTATGTACTTATAGTAAAAATATCATCCCATCAAGTGCAGTTGTTAGGTAATGAATTAAAACTGTGAGACGGACTGGTTGTCACTGGGTTGCGTCACAGCGCACCATGTTACGAGAAACTAGTTGTGCCCCCAATTTTAAGAGGACGGCCATATCGCTATTACGAGAAATTGCTTTTGCATTCACGGAGAGTTCATTAGTTCTCTTTCGGTACTTTGGCGAGTCTCCGCTCGGCACTCCGGCTGCGAGTAACAGTATGGTTTTAGGCACTGTGTGGTTGTAAAGTGATTCGTTTTGCGTAGCGTACCACACAAGCTCGTATGAAATTTTCCGACAAAACATGTGGTCCCTTACCGTGCGTTATTTCTGCATAATTACGCATTAATGTAAGTAATTCGTTGATAGTAGTCCTTTGTGACTGATCAGTCTGTAAAATGTGAATTCAACTACGAAATGACGTCGGTTCCTTGGGAGTGTTTGAGAAATTCGCTGTTATACAGTACTGTGGTCTCAACGTACAACTTTGGACTATTCCTGAATTCCTTGTCAGTCGATAAAAGCCAATCTCATTCTCTGAAGTGAAGTACCGACCTAGTAACAACATTTTCTTACCTCTCTCGTACTTCATAATCTTGCCTTCTTGATAGAATTCTTTTACTTCTACTTTTAGCACTTCTTACGCAACTTGTATACCCTTTTCTACTACTGTAGTCTTGATCTGTTTATTCTTGGCTCGGTCTGCCTGATAGACATAAACTCTGTTTCCTGTAATAGATCTCTTTTTCCTGTCCCACGACCATATGTGTTGTGTGAACAAATTGTTTAATACCTTTACTGTGATTCATCCTTCGAAATTATGTTTTAATTCCTACTCCGCTTCTTTTATATAAAAGTACGTATTTACAGTGAACGTATGGTGTAATTCTGCCTTACACTGTTGTTAGATCGAACTCAGATTCCTTCACCTTACTTCACGTTAGTGTTATAGCATCCTTACATCTTTTTAAACTTACGAAATTTATTCGCTGGCCGCGAATTCTTTAACATTATATGCCGGATCGAGCCTCGAAGCCGGCTGAAGTTTTCATATATCTATAAGTCACTACTACATCCATACGTAATACACTTGAAGTCAATGAATTCGCAGTCAGCGAATAAATTTTGAATTACACTCCTGGAAATTGAAATAAGAACACCGTGAATTCATTGTCCCAGGAAGCGGAAACTTTATTGACACATTCCTGGGGTCAGATACATCACATGATCACACTGACAGAACCACAGGCACATAGACACAGGCAACAGAGCATGCACAATGTCGGCACTAGTACAGTGTATATCCACCTTTCGCAGCAATGCAGGCTGCTATTCTCCCATGGAGACGATCGTAGAGATGCTGGATGTAGTCCTGTGGAACGGCTTGCCATGCCATTTCCACCTGGCGCCTCAGTTGGACCAGCGTTCGTGCTGGACGTGCAGACCGCGTGAGACGACGCTTCATCCAGTCCCAAACATGCTCAATGGGGGACAGATCCGGAGATCTTGCTGGCCAGGGTAGTTGACTTACACCTTCTAGAGCACGTTGGGTGGCACGGGATACATGGGGATGTGCATTGTCCTGTTGGAACAGCAAGTTCCCTTGCCGGTCTAGGAATGGTAGAACGATGGGTTCGATGACGGTTTGGATGTACCGTGCACTATTCAGTGTCCCCTCGACGATCACCAGTGGTGTACGGCCAGTGTAGGAGATTGCTCCCCACACCATGATGCCGGGTGTTGGCCCTGTGTGCCTCGGTCGTATGCAGTCCTGATTGTGGCGCTCACCTGCACGGCGCCAAACACGCATACGACCATCATTGGCACCAAGGCAGAAGCGACTCTCATCGCTGAAGACGACACGTCTCCATTCGTCCCTCCATTCACGCCTGTCGCGACACCACTGGAGGCGGGCTGTACGATGTTGGGGCGTGAGCGGAAGACGGCCTAACGGTGTGCGGGACCGTAGCCCAGCTTCATGGAGACGGTTGCGAATGGTCCTCGCCGATACCCCAGGAGCAACAGTGTCCCTAATTTGCTGGGAAGTGGCGGTGCGGTCCCCTACGGCACTGCGTAGGATCCTACGGTCTTGGCGTGCATCCGTGCGTCGCTGCGGTCCGGTCCCAGGTCGACGGGCACGTGCACCTTCCGCCGACCACTGGCGACAACATCGATGTACTGTGGAGACCTCACGCCCCACGTGTTGAGCAATTCGGCGGTACGTCCACCCGGCCTCCCGCATGCCCACTATACGCCCTCGCTCAAAGTCCGTCAACTGCACATACGGTTCACGTCCACGCTGTCGCGGCATGCTACCAGTGTTAAAGACTGCGATGGAGCTCCGTATGCCACGGCAAACTGGCTGACACTGACGGCGGCGGTGCACAAATGCTGCGCAGCTAGCGCCATTCGACGGCCAACACCGCGGTTCCTGGTGTGTCCGCTGTGCCGTGCGTGTGATCATTGCTTGTACAGCCCTCTCGCAGTGTCCGGAGCAAGTATGGTGGGTCTGACACACCGGTGTCAATGTGTCTTTTTTCCATTTCCAGGAGTGTATTTCGTACACCTGTGGATTCTCAATAATGTCAGTTCATTCAGACGTGAAAGTAAAGTCTTCAATTTTTGCACAGTATCTATTACTATTGGAGAACTACCTTATTGCAGCCAAAGTCACACGTGTACCTAGAACCTAGTAAGAAATAATACATAACTGTCTATGCTGTACTTTCTCGGTGCTGATCTCATAGCTGCTGCCCTAAACAGAAACCCGGTATTCGTACAATAATTGCGAATGTGTAAAAATAAAAAAAGCGGGTGAGTCAATAGTACAATCACTAACGCTACTATTCATCTTCTTTGTAGATTCACAGATTAAACGTGAGGCTCTATACCCAATTTTTATCGATGTTGCAAGCTTTCCTCAACCACAGAACTTACCAAAAGCTTCCCATTTAATTTCCAAAAGCATATCTTACACATTCCCACACCCAGCTGAATTCGCTCAGTGTCTGCTCTCATAATGGAACTAAGGTTTTCATTTGCTTATTGTGCGACTGAGTTAATATGTCCTGTCACATCGCTTCTTAGAACCGGATCTAATAATAAAGGACGTGCGATGCTCCAGGCGTTTTCCATCATGTATTACCAGTTTTTTTGGCCTTCGTTCAGGACATTATGTTACTTTCATGTACGTTTAGGTAAAGCAACGATTCGTTACGCCAAGCAGAAATTTTGTCCTCGTTTTCCCGTATGTTCTTACTATAGTCCAACGACGATACTTCTCCGCACACAACGGCATCATAATGAAACAATGTGTTAGTGCTGCTGTTACTTGCTGATAAATCGTTAATTTCCTCCGAAAGTATTGCCATTCGAAGGGTTACGCGCGATGCTGTGTAGCGATAAGCATCGGTGTCTGGCATGCTGCTGGTCGTCAGTTGAAACCCGATTACCTGCACATATTTGCTATTTAGTGTCAAGCCTTCCTAGAAGTTATCGAACTTTATGTTCTTAATGTTTGCGTATTCAGGAATAATCGATGTTTGTATAAATAGTACCATTCTCTATTCAGCAGGCTATTCTTCTATTCTGCCTGTACGCTGGTGTCCGTAGTGAATGTGCTTTCAGTGCTAAGTGCTGTATATCACTGACGACCCTGCTTTCGAATTTGGACTTGATTGCGGTTACGACAATATAAGCGGTATTTTAGCTCACCCTTGTGGCACACCGGCTGGAATCTTAGTTATTGCTGAATCTTGGCCATCGTATAAAAAGTGTTAAGTTATGTCAATCAAACGTTGAAAATGGATCTTGATTATTAGTCGGCAGTCTGGTACATTGTCACCAGCTTTTTGAAAATGTATGAAGATGTATCTACATAGCAAATATGTTCTTCACTCCTTGAGAGAAGCTTCTTATATTACCTGTCAGTCAAGTGATCAAGGTGATACATACTGTGGCGTATGTCTAACTACTATCTGTATATCTAATAAAGCCTACTATATGTTATACACAGTTTTTCCTCAGGGGAAGTAATGGGGTGTGGCGATTCTCCTATGTTTTTCTGGCGTTTACTGTCCTCGGGGTAAACTGTTTTGTCAACCAATAGGACAGTAGGAACCTATCCGTTCCAAGTACCAGTTATCGGCCAAGGGATATATCACATGAATGTCTCCCTATGTAATTTTCCCCGTATTTATTTACCATCTCGTGATAGTAACCCAGTACTTAATTAATATTATGTCTGACTGCTCAAAAATTACCAAGGACGAACGTGAATACTACGAATCCTGACTAAAAAATCACGACTTCCTAGGAGAAATTCACTTGCCTAGAATAAATAAACTGTCATTTGGAAAAATTTTTGATTCCAATCAGTCGGGCCTTCCAATTCAGTCATATAGTATCACTATAGTTAAACAGAATAGAACCTAAAGAGGCCAACTTCAGATCACTTTCAACAGGTATTAACATCAACGCCACTGTATTTTTTTTTTGTAATATATACAACCAAGCGCTACTGCGAATCTCTAACTAGGCTTTAAAGTCATTCATAACATCCAAGGGTAAATGCATTAACCTGGTTGATGCGATACAGTACGTTACACATTTACATACGGGAAGGAACTTTTTAAATTTTTTCAGTTCGTATTAGCAACTTGAAAATCTCTCCTTGTCCGGTCAATGATTGCCCCTCTCAACTGTCTGTGTAATTTCCCACTCTGTAATGCTAACCCCGCGTGATCTCTGGGTTTAGTAATTTAACACGGCTGATACAGACCGTCGCATGGGTCGTCGATAATTTCTTAATGTCTGTTAAGACGTCTGCTGATAGCATTTAGTGAATGCGAAATAGATCGTGCTTAAATTCCAGGTGGTTTCCAAAAGTCCCCTGTTCATTAAAAATATTACTTCGTTTTTAGATCTCATTCTACACCATCACCAACAAAATAATCCCATTCGTAGTGAACATACCGATCCCAAAGTCTTGTGTGACATTTGAATTGAACTGAGGAAGACTTTCTTTGTAATGATATTTAGTACGCTCTACGAATGCTCTTGAGTCTCCTGTGTCAAATCTTCACCTCTCCAACTCGGGTTTTCTGTTGGTGAAGATAATGACGTCACACCGCCTAAGTTTCGTGAATAAGGAATCATTTTATATTGGTTTTAGTCAAAAGTTCCTGAATAATTTTCGTCGTATGCCATCGGGCATTATCATGATGGAGTACGCAGTGGTTACTACGCCCATTATGTGGACATTTTCTGTTCACGTCATCCCTCAGATGTCTTGGAATTTCGTGATAGAATTTACTAACCTTCTCTCGTCATTTTCTGCTCACGTCCTCCCTCAGACATGTTAGAATTTTGCGATACAGTTTATTAACCTTCTGATTAATTTATTTACCTTCTGACCAACAGGGTGAACTATATAAGTGTAGTACTTTCAAAAACTCAATGAGGACGTAATACTATTCTTGTGGAGCTGTTTCTGGCCTCGGTGAAGTACTATTCCATTACAACGATTGCTGCCTAGTTTTATACTCAGCTTCTGCCACCAGAGATAACTTTGAAAGTTAAGTGTAGATCGTCTTGAAGTAGATGTTTAAAATTTCCAGTCTTCCGACTAATGAAGATGCAGTCGTGGGAGAAAATTTCCAACGATCCTTCTCATATTCAACTCTTTTGACAGAAACATCATGGGGTTAAAGCTCTTTTTTCCGTGTTTGTTTTAACAATACGTATGTTTTTGGATAGAGTCCGCCTTTACCAAAACACTATTTTGTTTTTTAACCCAAACATGTATCAATGCAGTTGCAGCATCTTCAGTGGGCTTTTATTTCTCATCTGTTAAAGATAAAGAATGTTCTTTACTGTTTGTATTCATGTAATTATTAGTTTTTAATCGTAATTACAGATATTTGAATTCATACCTTTTTACCACATGGTGTGGTTTTTCTGATGTGTTGTGTTTCTACAGTGACTGTTTTGTTTCACAGTTTGTCATCTGCAACCACTTACACCTTAAAGTAGATAAATTGTTTAAGCCAAAATTACGATTTGAAATTGTTATTTCTCTGACTGAAATTAATTAATTATGTGTGTGTGTGTGTGTTTATGTGTGTCTGTTTACATAATGTTTCACTTACATTTTCCTTGCCTCATCTGCATCACCGTCAAACACTGTATATTGAGTTGCCACTGTCACTGTCACTGTTTCATTGTTTACCAGCTGTAAAAATAAACATGGCGGGCAGTGGAACAGTTGAAGATGTAAAAACAAGATGGCTGATTGTGGAACAGTTGAAGGTGTTCCTGGCAGTTGTTCTGAATCTTTCAGAGGTGTCTGTGAATATTTTGTGTGTGTGTGTGTGTGTGTATGTGATGTCTTTTGTTTTGACAGAGTATGTATGTATGTTCCGAACGTCATTGCGGTGGTGCTGCAGTATGAGATCCTTCAAGCTGTGAACATTTCCTGGTGAGATATCAGTTCAACGGCCGAACAGAACGGTCGTCATCGTTAGTCAAAGATCACCCTTATTTGAGCCTCTATTACAGGTCGTAAGCCTGTGTCTCATACACAGAATCATCTTCAGCAGCTTGCTTCCACTTTTTTTTCTTTTTTGCTTTTGTGTACCAGTTCTCTGAAGTATGAAACTAAACTTTATACAGCTTGCTGCTATTTTTTTGGTCAGCTGTCGGAAAATCCAAAACTCATATCAACACCACAATGGATATTTTTTCACCACCAACAAACAAAACTGTTCGTCTGCAAAAAAATGGTTCAAATGGCTCTGAGCACTATGCGACTTAACTTCTGAGGTCATCAGTAGCCTAGAACATAGAACTAATTAAACCTAACTAACCTAAGGACATCTCACACATCCATGCCCGAGGCAGGATTCGAACCGGCGACCGTAGCGGTCGCTCGGTTCCAGACTGTAGCGCCTAGAATCGCACGGCCACTCCGGCCGGCTGTTCGTCTGAAACCGCGTAGTACCTTTAAGAAGGTTGTATGGGGAGACATCTAGCAGTATTTCGGTGGGTTGATAAACAATTGCGATGAAGAGTCTAATTTCGGAAAGTTATGGGTACCAAATTATGTACAGGGAGATTCAGCTGCCCCTGCCATTGTCTTTTTGTGAGAAACGCTATGTTATATCCGGCCTAAACACGCGCGAGATTTTCATATTCTCTCGCTCGATGTGGGCAACTTTTGGTCCAAAAGAAAATTTTTTGTAGGAAATATAATGAAGATAAATTTTGTGCTGGGATACGGTTTCGCTAGAGGCCGTAGTTTCCGAGTTATTCAAGATAAAAGTACAAAAGAGAACCCCCATTTCTACATTCAGCCCCCACCCGTCACAATCCCTCCTACCACTACACAAAAATTTGCTACTGCACAAATTGTTTCCGACATTGATTGATCTTCAATCACTAGTCTTATTACGCCACTGGATGACTCAAGCACTAACATTTGTGTAAATTTTACTCAACAGTTTTGAGAATTTCAACAGCATAAATACACATTTAGATTGTTGTATTCGTCAGACCTTCTGACTATGAAACTACTGCTTTTGTAAGGGTTAAATTTGAATCGAGCTCTCAACGTAATTGGTTTTAGCACAACGTTTACAGAAGCCGATTTTCTTTCATTACTCTCACGAGCACGTTTAAATTAATTACGTAAATGACTAAGCCGACTGTACTGGTGACATAATAGCATAATGAGTAGATACCACAAAGCATCGGGATATCGGGAATAGTTTATGCGGTCGGTAATATTTGTGCAGTTCTGGAAGGGAGAGAGACGACCACCATACTAGAAATGCTGACTAGTGAGAGATGAGTATGTTGGTGGTGGTGCATTTGGGTCTCCTTTGTTTCTTGAATAACTTGAAAGCCTTGGGCTCCAGCGAAAACGTATCCCAGTGCAAAATTTAAGTATTTAAAATCTCCTACACAAAAGCACTGTTCATTTGTTTTTCTGTAGGACTAATAGTTCGCTCATAGCGCGCGAAAGAATACGAAAATGTCGCTGGTGGGTTTTGAAAGTCATATATAACATTGTGGATTGCAAGAAACGATATTGATAGAGGCATCTGGATCACACAGTATGATAATCAAGAACACTGTTTGTTAATGGGATGTAAATCTTTTGTATGACCTATCATCTACAGGTGAAGGAAAATTTGTGATTGAAAGGAAGGGAATGACATTGCAGCTAGCCATGCTCAATCCACGTTTCCACTGAGTATACACTACTGGCCATTAAAATTGCTACACCAAGAAGAAATGCAGATGATAAACGGATATTCATTGGACAAATATATTATACTAGAACTGACATGTGATTACATTTTCAGGCAATTTGGGTGCATAGATCCTGAGAAACCAGTACCCTGAACAACCACCTCTCGCCGTAATAACGGCCTTGATACGCCTGGGCATTGAGTCAAACAGAGCTTGGATGGCGTGTACAGGTACAGCTGCCCATGCAGCTTCAACACGATACCACAGTTCATTAAGAGTTGTGACTGGCGTATTGTGACGAGGCAGTTGCTCGGGCACCATTGACCAGACGTTTTCAATTGGTGAGAGATCTGGAGAATGTGCTGGCCAGGGCAGCAGTCGAACATTTTCTGCATCCAGAAAGGCCCGTACAGGACCTGCAACATCCGGTCGTGCATTATCCTGCTGAAATGTAGGGTTTCGCAGGGATGGAATGAAGGGCAGAGCCACAGGTCGTAACACATCTGAAATGTAGCGTCCACTGTTCGCAGTGCCGTCAATGCGATCAAGAGGTGACCGGGACGTGTAACCAAAGGCTCCCCATAGCATCACGCCGGGTGATACGCCAGTATGGCGGTGACGAATACACGCTTCCAATGCGCGTTCACCACGATGTCGCCAAACACGATGCTGTAAACAGAACCTGGATTCATCCGAAAAAATGACGTTTTGCCATTCGTGCACCCAGGTTCGTCGCTCAGTACACCACCGCAGGCGCTCCTCACTGTGATGCAGCGTCAAGGGTAACCGCAGCCATGGTCTCCGAGCTGATATTCCATGCTGCTGCAAACATCGTCGAACTGTTCGTGCAGATGGTGGTTGTCTTGCAAACGTTCCCATCTGTTGACTCAGGGATCGACACGTGGCTGCACGATCAGTTACAACTATGCAGATAAGATGCCTGTCATCTCGACTGCTAGTGATACGAGGCCGTTGGGATCCAGCACGGCGTTCCGTATTACCCTCCTGAACCCACCGATTCCATATTCTGCTAAGAGTGAATGCTCTGAAAAGGTAATGATTTGCATATCACAGCATCTTCTTTCTGTCGGTTAAATTTCGCGTCTGTAGCACATCTTCGTGGAGTAGCAATTTTAATGGCCAGTAGTGTAATTATACTGTGCAATATCTTCTCTGAAATAGGATGATTGTGTTTGGGCGCAGTAATCCTCACACTCTTTACTACGTTACCTCTTAGCTTCTCAAATCAGACCTCAGTTAGGAATGATGTAGCTCTTAGACTTCCCATCGCGGCCCCCAGGCACCGGACGCAGGGTTGCGGAGTTCGCCCTGCTGCGTGGCTGCACGGCGCCCCCTAACTCTGGCAGGGGTGACGCTGTGGCCGCTCCCCTCACGACGGAGGACCGCGGGAGGCCGCTATATTAGTTGCAAAGTGACGTTATTGTCGCCGGGAGCCAGGGAGCCGCAATGTCGCATGAATTAATTAGCCGGCAGCGGCGGCTCCGGCGTGGCAGCCGTTTGTTCGCTCTGCGGCTGACTGCCTCTCCCTGCTTCCCACTTCCGACAGCAGTCTCACTGCTGGCGAACATTGTATCAGTTCCGCAGACGCCTCACTCCACACTGCTACCGCAGATCGGGAGCTCCATGGAAAGAACCTCTAAGGTTGAGTATTTCTGCTCTATTGGGAGAAACTTCACTTTCGTTGGAAGCTTACAAAACAAATCGCAGTCACACAGTGGCACAACTTTTTTTTTCCTTTCAGTAGACATGCCTGCAAGGAAGTAACACTGATTAAAATGTCAGAAACAGGTAACCCAGAAACAAAATGGGACAGATTCCTCTTGGTATCAAACATCGGCACTAATTTGAGGAGGAAGTTTCTAAAGCTTTGAGCCTGGGCTTCTGAGCGTAGCGAAATGAAATGTGAAGTCAATTTTCTGTCAGATTAAAACTGTGCCTGTCCGAGAACCAATCGCTTTCGCTGTTAATTACTCTACCGACTGAGCTGCCCAGGCACGACGTTTGGTCCCATCCCCCCCTCTCCCCCCTCCCGATCTGCGCAGCTTCACTTACGCCGGTACCCCCTCCTACTATCCAAACTTCTGCCGTTTACTTTGCGGAAGAGAACATAATGCGAGGAAATTGTTTAGCCATAACTTACAGGAATGTTTCCAGGACAAATTTTGACTCCGCAGTGTGTGCGATGATATGCTAATTTCTGACAGATTAACACTGAGTGTCTTAAAGCGGCACGAAACCGGAACCTTTGAAGTAAGCGGATAAATGCTCTGTTGACTGAGCTATTCAGACATAGCTCACAAACCGACTCACATTCTAAAATGTGAAGTACGAGTGTTGTTCGGAAAGTAAGGATTAGTCAAGAAATGGAAACCACAGTGAAAATCAAAACTGTTTTCTTTGCACATTTAGCTACACCTTCCAAGTACTTCTCTACATAGTCGCTGATCCGACTTAGATATTTGTTGGAGCGTTATACCAAATTTCCAACACCATCGTCATAGACGGCAGCCGCCTGTGTTTTCTGATAATTCTCTACGCTAGTCTAAAGCGTGTAGTCCGCGCCCAAGTGTTGTCTTCGTATCCAGTGTTTCATGTGAACAGACATGATACTCAGGACGAGCCAATTAGGGCTGTGTTGTGAGTGATCGAACACTTCCCATCGAAAAGGCTGCAGGAGTGTCTTCACTGCCCCTGCAGAGTGCGACTCAGAATTGCAATGAAGAAGGAAGTGCGTGGCAGTTGTGTTAGGTGGGCTGCATTCATTAAGGCGGAGCCTCTCAGCGGGCCCTCCTACTTGGCGGGAGACATTATTGGTCTAGGCACCTTTACTCGCTCACAGAGCGCTCACAACTGAAAAGAGCACCTTGAGGCGATCGACGGGAATACTAGAGACATTGCCTCGTCGGATTTTCACAGTGGTTTCCATTTCGAGACCGATCGTTCCTCACTTTCCGAATAGCCCTCGTACTTGGAAATGAGCATCTGGTAAGGTGTACTGTAGAGGACACCGAAGACTGAATGTACACAGAAAGATCGAAGTGCACATCTGCAAGCGTTAACATGCTTTCAGCAACTGCTTGTAGGGATCTTTTGTATTCTAATTTCAACAGAAAGCATTTTGTCCTAATAATATTTAATACTAGCTGAGTTCCAGGCATTGATCAGATATGTTTTTCTTCCCACGTTCTATTCCTTTTCTTCTGTCCCTCTCTTCCTCCCTCCATGATCTGACATCTCCTCCCACCTTTCTCTTTGTCCATCTGCTCCTCCCCCCTCTGTCCATCTGCTCTTCCCACGTCTTTCTCTCCATCACCTCCTTTCCCCACCTCTTCTTCAGCCCCTCTTAGTCCATCTCCGCCTCACCATCTCTCTGTCCATCTCTTCCTTTTTCCATTTCTATCTGCATCACTCCATCTTATCCTCCCACATCTCTTTGTCCATCTGCTCCTTCCTCTTTGTGCATCTACTCTTATCCCTTCTAAGTTCATCTCCTCACATCCTGTAAGTAAGTCATTCTCCTGCCCCCTCTCTCTCTCAATCCCCTCCTCTCTGTCTTTCCATCCATGTGGGTACACTATCTGCGAAATTTATTGCGAATAAAGTTAGTAGCAAAGAAGTAATGAATTTAAACGTCATGCATGATGTGGCGGTATTTCATATCTCTCAGTGTTTATGACGTCATATCTCCTGATATTCTGCAGCTACGCTCAGTGGCAAATGTGAATACTATCTGCAAAATTAGAGCGAATGTGGTTAGTGTTGTGTCTATTTCATACAGCATAGACACAATGAGGTAGCTAGGTGCACGCTAAACTAACGCAGACGGGCTTGAAGTTCTGGAACATGAGACTTATTAATGAATAAGAGGAAAAGTACGTAGATGCGTTTAATACTTATCTTTATTCTCTTGTTGGAATACATCTCTCTTGAATATTAGTACGCTATTAGCACTGATACAATTGGCGCCTTGCTAGGTAGTAGCTATGGACTAAGCTGAAGGCTATTCAATCTGTCTCTCGGCAAATGAGAGGAAGACTTGGTAGGTCTGGTCGCAAGCTATGTCGTCCGTACAACTGGGGCGAGGTCTAGTCCGTGTCTCGTGACCTGCCATGTGGTGGCGCTAGGTTGCGATTACACAGTGGCGACACGCGGGTCCGACATGTACTACAGGACCGCGGCCGATTTAAGTTACCACCTAGCAAGTGTGGTGTCTAGCGGTGACACCACAGTTAGAAGTAAAAAAGTAATAAATTGAAACGTCATGCGTAATGTGATAGTTTTACTGCACGAACAGCGAAGATGTAGTAAGCCATAAAAGTTTCTCTTTCATAATTTTATGTCGGTTGTCAGAGAGAAAAAGTTTCGTAATGGTTTGAAATAACGTTCGAAGTTAGCTGCTAGTCAATAAGAGCTCTCGTTCTCAAATACTTGATGAATAAAGTTAGAGTATTCGCGTGTCGTGGGCTGCCCTGTTATTTTCACCCCCACTGCCACCTCTTTGATAGGTAGGTGGTTCTTATACCTATAATCTTTCTTTTCAGACAGTAAGTGCCCGGTATAGCAGGTTTAGGTGAAATCGGTCCGGTGGTTTGGAAAAAGATGTGGAACAGACATATATACAGTTTCATAATAAGTATGGATTTTCGAAAGTTGTTAAGCGTATACTTTTCGGATAAGACTATTGAATATTTATGTATAGCTGCACCTACACCTATACTCACCTAATCACCGTGAAGTGCAAGCGAAAGGGTACTTTCCACTAGACTAGTAAATAGGGGTTTTTGCCCTGCTGTTGACGCCTCTTTTTCTCGCTATAAGAAGACCAATCTTATCTTATTGATGCAGTACACTCGGAGGATTGTAGTCTATTCTTATATTTCTCACTTTAAAATGGTTCCTGAAATTACGTAAATAGGCGTGCATGGGATAGTTTGCGTCTGCAGGCTCAGTTTTTGCAACATTGTCGTGACAATCTCCCATGAACCAAACAAACCTGTGGTCATTCGTCCTTCCCTTCTTTGAATACGTTCAGTATCCTGTGTTAGTCCTATTTGGTGCACGTCTTACACACTTAAGCGCTATTGTAAGAGGTGGTGCACACGTGGTGTTTTAGCAACGTTACTTGTAGACGGATTGCATTTTCCTAGTATTCTTCTAATTGAGCCACCTTCTTCGTCTGTGCTGAGTCTATGTGATCGTTGCACTTCATATTCCTACAGACTGTTTTTCCAAAATAAATGTAGGTTTGGTATTGAGTCAAATTATTTTTGGAAATCAAGATATAATGCATCTACGTGATTCCCTTGTTCAGCATGTCGTGTTCGATGACTTACTTTGGTGTCAGTAAATTGACATTGGTGAGATCAATATACACAAAAAAGCTGGTTCTCGTCTGTTGCATTTGCCTGTTAAGCGTTTTAATGTACTCGTCTCTCTTACCTTGATTGTATCATTGTACAGTAGCAGCACAATTTCATATCATTTTGTGGAAGACAACATTCCTATAAAAGTACGCAATGATGTTTATAGAGAACATCTTTCTCCCACAATTCGCACACGTTCATTTAATTACACCTAGCTTCTAGAGTACTAACACAACAACACATGAAGGAGACCCTCTCTTATAAATTAAGGTATGAATGACAGTGAAAGGGTTTCATTTTCTTCATACTCACAATATTCTCTCTCCCTCTTTTTACTTCTAAACTATATTAAGAATGTTATCGACTGTGATAGAGGGAAGTCTTCGATCAACTGGAAAGGACCATATAGTACTGTTTGAAACCTTCCCGTCTCCTCTATATCTCTTTTGCTGTGCAACCTTCCCTTCTACAATAACCTATGAAACCTTCCCTTAGGATTTCTATCTCTTGCTTAATAATAACAAATGAAATCTTCCCTTGGAAATTTATTCTCTTTCTCAATCTTCGCGTACAAATTTAATTACTGCTTATTAAAAGTGATTTTCTGATTATTTCGACGAAACATAGAATGTGTCGTCGTCGTGGCCCTCAGTCGTTATCTGCAATAACCCAAAACTGTTCCTCACCTTTTTTACTGTTACTGGATCGCCATCTGACTGCTACATCGAACTGCGACATGAATATACTTACTCTGTTTTACTATACTCTATTAGCTGCTGGTGGGCTGTCATAATAAGTGGCTGTATTTATTACCAAAGCTGACGTTATTCTTTAATAGCAAAGCTGACGTTATTCTTTAATTAATTTGACTGACGTTACGTAATTCATAGTTAAACTTTTTCTTGACAACAATAAAATTTTGCAAAGTTTTACGTTGATGGTTTTTGAGATGGATTATAATCAGTTATGCAATATTGCTGGCAAAAATTAATTATATTCCGAATGAAATAATTTTACAAACGTTTAAATGGGATTTGCTTTTTACAATAATCTTACAACTAGCATTGCACAAATATACCTTCAGTAGCCTTGAGTTTCTCAAAAAGATAATTCAATAATATTAGTTCCTCTTATGGTAATAGTTAGCTGATGTCTCTGTACATCCGTTTATAATCTCTTGTAAATCATAGCTGGTGGCTGGCAGGCACACCGCTCCTCTCAATCTCTCGCTTCAGACCTGCTACCGACTCGCTTCACATTTCGATTACTACTGACTTCCTACGAACGCTAAAGTCCGGTCTCTCCTGCCAACAATACTTTGGTGCAGACATTCCCTGCTACCACAATTATTTCCAACATGACAAATATTAATTATTCCTACTTAATCCTATTAATAAAATATAAACATCTTTCATAAATTGTGGTTTGACAATAGACAATAGAAATATACACGTCTTACATGTTGTCTTTGAGATTTTTGCCAGACAAAGAGAACCGCGTGAAAGCTCTGTCTTTTACACTCACATGAAAAGGGCAGTGGGCCGTGCTAGGGCAGCTCCAGCTTGGTAAATGACAGATGAACTAACGATATTTTCTGGTTAACCAACACCATAGCATTGCTCCTGTTTTCCCTTATTCCTCAGTTTGTTTACAGTACAATGTGACAGTCACTTGTGGTACATTTTTGACTTACACTTCTGGCCAAAGAGCATTAAATTTTCGCTTGATCTTTTGACTTGTGTACTTGTGTTCATAGATTGTGATACAATCACGCATAAGGAATCTGTTTTCTCTTCATTTATGGAACTTTCGATCGTTATGATATTCGTAGAATTTGTCCACAGACCTTATCCTTACTGGGAGTTGACTATTCAGAGACGTCTTGTGAAAAAATTGTGTCTAGGCTGTTCGCTTCGTTTCGTGGCCTTAAAGAACCGTATAGTATATGGAACCTCGGCTAGTTATTATTATGTAGCCATTTCCGCATTTGCACTATCCTTCCTAAAAGTCTTGTCTTTAAATAATCAGATTATTGTGCAAGTTGGGTAATTTACTACCCTGTCTGATCCATGCTATGTGCACATGATTCCACCGTGTACTACCTGCACCAAAAAGAGTATAATAAATATCTTTCGTGTATAGTGCAGTTAAGGTTGCTCTTTACGGTTGATCCCCTGTACTTCCTCAGCACCCCTAGTTCATTTACAGCACTTTGAAGTTATGAGAACTGTCAGATGTCATGTTAGCAGGTAAGACCATCATCCTAAAAAGTTAAGGATCTTAATTTTAACCTTCTAAGAGCACACATCTCTTCGCCTTCCCAAGCAGGAAACTAAAAGGCTAGGACCAAAACAGTAAATTCTGGAATTTTTGGACCTCTTAATTTAGGCCAACTTGTCAAGATTCCAGACCATAGCAGTAATGAGGAGCATGTGAGACTGGCAGTCTGTCTCATTTGGATATGCACTGCTTTATTCCAATAAAACAAAATCTGATTTTTTGTATTCCTTCTACTTCATCCTACGTTGTTCTATTATTGCTATGCAGCTTCCTTATGAATTCCTTCGAGATATTTTATAATATCTAAGACAGAAATTTGCCAGAAGTATAACGTAGTGTGAAATAGTGTGCCTGACACGAAATGTGTCACTTTAGTTCTTCAAAACGAGATCTACTTTTCACAGATAATGGTCACGACCATTGATCGTTCAACTTGTCTTGGAGCTTAAAGTTACAGGAAGAGAAGGGAGGTGATCACTTTGGGCAGAAAATTTTACTAATTATGTTAACACGTTGACTCTTCCACTTACCACAAAGATGCTCTGCGCTGAACGTTGCTCCTGTAGGTTACAGCACAAATAAGTTAAATAAATCCCAGCGACAACAGTAAGCAGTAACAGTTTAGTAAAATAATTATGTCACGATTAGAAACCCAGACATTACACATTAAACATCAGTCTTCAAACTATGCAAAACCCGATAGTATACTAATTTTCTGATCGTAGTTGAGCTCCTCGACCAGATACCAAGATTTATTTTTTACATAGCTTCTTTAAACCACTGGTAGCAAATGACGTGATGGTTTCTTTGCGTAGTTAACTATTACGAATTATGACGTTGATGGAGACTACACCACACAATTCCTAATGCCAGCATACCAGTTACTGGCCGGAAAGAGAATACACTAAAGCAACCGAATGAAAATTCACTTGCCAGCGCTGTATTTGAATGAAAGTGATTAAAAAGTTAAACCTAGGAATGTGACTCCGAATTGTTTCCTGAAACAATAACCCTATCACAGTTTGTAATCTAACAATATCAGTTCTCGTTTGAACAGCACATAGAATGGTATTTCATAAAGAATTGTTTAGGGTACATAACATCAAGTTACCTTTAGTCGACAGTGGATAGTTCATGTAAATATAAAATATATTATGTAATGCAATTTCACTGTTTTTGCCGACAAACCAAATCTATTAGCCTGAAGACGCCACACTCAAATTATGCTGTCTCATAACAATTTGACACATTTCAGTGCACAATTTAAAAAAATTTGCGTAATTTTTCACCTCTTCCAGGAGCTCCTCGACAGAATAGAAGGAGTGAGCCAGGAGGAAACTCTTCAGTTTAGACTTAAAAGTGTTTGGGCTACTGCTAAGATTTTTAAGTTCCTGTGGTAGCTTATTGAAAATGGATGCAGCAGAATACTTCACTCCTTTCTGCACAAGATTCAAGGGAAGTGCATTCCACATGCAGATTTGATTTCTGCCTAGTATTAACTCTTGGGAATAAGCTAATATTGCTAACAACAAACGACGTTAAAGAAAATGTATACTGTGAAGGCAATGTCAGAATTCCCAGACTATTGAATAGGGGTCGACAAGAGGTTCTCGAACTTACACCACATATAGCTCGTACAGCACGCTTTGAGCCAAAAATGCCCTTTTTCAATCAGAAGAATTGCCCCAAAAAATAATACCATATGACATAAGCGTATGAAAATATGCGAAGTAGACTACTTTTCGTGTTGAACTGTCACTTATTTCAGATACTGTTCTAATGGTAAATAAAGCAGTATTTAGTTTCTGAACAAGATCCTGAACATGGGCTTTCCACACCAGCTTACTATCTATCCGAACGCCTAGGAACTTGAACTGTCCCGTCTCGCTTACAATATGCCCATTCTGTCTGATCAAAATATCGGTTCTTGTAGAATTGTGAGTTAGAAACTGTAAAAACTGAGTCTTACTGTGAGTTAGCATCAAATTATTTTCCACAAGCTACAAACTTATTTCATGAACTACATTATTTGATACTGTTTGAATGTTACACACAAGATCCTTCACTACCAAGCTGGTGTCATCTGCAAACAGAAATATTTTTGAATCACCTGTAATACTAGAAGGCATATCACTTATATAAATAAGAAACAGCAGTGGCCCCAGCAACGACCCTTGGGGTAACACTGGATATCTAGTTAGGTCATATAACTGCGACTTCCCTCTCTGAACGTCTCGCTGCAAACGGAGACTCGGGCGACGATCTCCCGCAGACGGACCCTCCTGCCGGAGGAAGGGCCCGCCGTATCGACTGGTTCTCGTATTTTTCCGCAGCGTCGCGTCTCGTCGGGCGCGCGCTGGTTATTTGTGTCGCCGGCGAGGCCGGCCGCCTATAAGGCCAGTAATGGATCCCGCGGCGAGATGAATGGCCGTCTGAATAGCGACGGCGCCCGCAATGATTTATTGGAACGGCCCGCCTCCCACCCACAGAGCAGCAGCGAGCATTCGCGCTGCTCCGCGAGACGACGCCGCTACAGCATTAGGAGTGATCGGAGCTGCGGCGCCCATTCGCCCGAGAAAACGTACCGCCGCGACCAGAGATCACGGCAGCGTCTCGTCCCGAGAGTTATTTGGCCCGCCCTGCACGACATTTATTATCATCCGTCATTTGTTACACATTCGTGTAAGATTATTCTGATGAAACAACATATTCCATAAAAAACAGCATGATTCTAGCCAAAGAACTAAGAACCAGAAAGCTCCCCCAAGATGCACAGTTTATGTCACTTGACATCACCAACCTTTATTCAAACATACCCATACAAGAAGCTCTAACAGTAATGCAAAAGAACCTTATGCAACACAAGAAACTTTCATACACAGAGATTGTCGAATTTATGGAACTCCTTGAGCTAACCCTAAGTTACAACTACTTTACCTTTAATGACAACATTTATAAGCAACCAGATGGCCTAGCAATGGGATCATGTATATCCGGTACCATAGCTGACATATAAATAAATCACTTAGAACAAAAATTATTTGACAGCCAAGAACCTTGCCTAAGGAAAATATAATTTTATAGGAGATATGTAGATGACACACTACTGTTAGTGAAAGGAGATACCAAAGACATCACAGACATTCTTAATCATTTCAGTAATCTAAATGAGAAAATCAAATTTACAATGGAACATGAGCAAAATAAAAGTATCAACTTTCTGGACCTAAATATTACAAGACACAACAACACATGCACATTTAAAATTTATAGGAAAAACACAATGACTGACACCACAATCCCTGCAACCTCATGTCACCCAAATATTCATAAACAGGCAGGTTACAGGTCAATGCTGCACAGGGCAACAAAAATACCATTAATATGCAACAAGAAATAAACACAGTGAAGAAGATTGCAGTTGCCAATGGTTACAATGCTTCCATGGTTGACACAGTCTTAGACAAAATGAAGAGAAACCCAGGTACAAACTGCACCACAGAAGAAAAAGAGAAAAACAAATATATATCTAGCATTCCATACATAGGCAATGTATCACAGAAGATTGCAAATATTTTCAAAAATCACAGAGTTAAAATTGGGTTTTCTACATCCAATAAACTACACCAAAAACTAATACATAATATAAAGTGTAATCATGATCCATATTCAGACTCTGGAATATACAAGGTAACATGCCAGGAATGCTCCAAGTTCTACATAGGACAAACAGGCCGAAATATCAACACCAGGTACACAGAGCACATTAGAGCATACACACACAATAAACACACTACATCAGCAAGAGCAACACACATACATAATACAGGACACCCATTTGGAAAAATAGAGCAAAATGTCAAAGTACTCCACCGACTAGATAAAGGACATAAATGGATTTGCTTGAAGAACTGGAGATATATTCACATTACAGAAAATATGAAGATAAAATATTAAATGAAAAACTTGAAAGTGAATCAGTGAATTTCTTCAGATGTTTCGATAATATACTTAAATAAAAATAGTAAAACATAGAAATAAGCACAATTGTAAAATCAGTATAAGTAATTCATGAACCAAATTGTAAAGATAAATTAACCTCTGTACAAAAGCATATCATAATCTGTGGAAGACCTATAATGTTATCTCTGTGAACTACCTATAAGAAGATCTTTGTAACTGTTTTGTTTATATAAGATATTTTCGACGTGTAAAATGTACTAGTTGTGTGTGATGTTAAGTGTGTGTGACTCTCTACACAAATGGACCATTAGAAAATTGTAAGTACAAATTGTTCTCAAACTTTAGCCACTAACCTCACAGAAAGAATTGATACCCAACTAAAAATCGCGTTTCTTATGTATTACAGTAAAAGTCAACAAAATGAAGCAGACTCACACACACTGACAACATCAAAAGAAATGGCTTAACACACACCATAAAAACGCACTTGAAAATGGAATTATTTCTCGAAACGCGTCGTGCGAATAGTAAAATAAAGAAAATCGTGACTGGTAGGAGAAGATTTATTTATTTATAAACAAACCTATAGGGATGTTTAATATCTGCTACACAGTGTGGTTGGTCCTGTGCCTTTTTGATTTCATGTAGCGGATGCAAGACGCATGGAAAACTGCAATCGCTGTAAAGCGAAGGGCGTATTTGAATCATTGCGTGTCAGCGGAGTGCAAGAAATGAATACGTCTTCACCTGCGGTATACATCTGATAACGGTGACCTCTATTACGTTCGGCAATAGCTTCTCCACAGGCAGCCTTTTTCCGTTGCACAGCGAAAACGGGTCGATATTTGTTAATAAAATGCTAGAGGATCCTATTTTTAAAATGAGGTTGTGTGTCGGTAATCAAATGTTCAAATGTGTGTGAAATCTTATGGGACTTAACTGCTAAGGTCATCAGTCCCTAAGCTTACACACTGCTTATCCTAAATTATCCTAAGTACAAACACACACACCCATGCCCGAGGGAGGACTCGAACCTCCACCGGGACCAGCCGCACAGTCCACGACTGCAGCGCCCAAGACCGCTCGGCTAATCCCGCGCGGCTGTCGGTAATCCATGAGGTTGGAGAGCACTTATATATTCTCGGGTAATGCACACCGTGCTGTGTATCCATTACATCCATTACTGATGCAATAGACGTAAAGGTGACTGCCGGGAAGCATTTTCTGGATCAGCTTAGTGAAGTATTTAATACTGTAACTTTTTGGGGCTAAAATGGTCCTTTCCCACAGCCATCGACGAGAGTTACAATTTATGCGTATGTTCAAAAAGACATCAGCTATTAGGTCGTTGAGTGACTTGACCGTATTGCAGAAATTTGTGGGATACTAATTTAGACCGGTAGAGGTGTCGCAGAAAATTCTCCACTGAAAAGTAACAGTAACTGCTGTGCAAACTGCTCAGCATTCGTTTCTCTTCAAAAGCGAACCCTCATATTCGTTCTGAGATGCATTTTGCGCGCCTGTCTCCATAAGGTCGATGATTTAATGCAGTCACTACGATCATATGCTGACGTAGAACGGGTAATCACAGAACAACAACAGACCGCCCATCAGCCGCCAATCTCCGTTTATGTCTTGGAAAGTGCAATCAAGCGCTTCCCGTGCCCTATTGTTACCCGAACTAACAGTTTACAATTTTTTTTAGACAACATAGTTGTATGAAGATAAACAGCGATTAATTTACTTATAAGCAGTTATTCAAAATGTCAGTCACAATCGCATCATTTATTTTGCCGCAAAGCGGTTTCAACCCGCAATGGCGTCATCTTCAGGGCATTTTACACCATTTGGTCGCTCTCTGGAGTCGTATCAACCGTGCACAGGCAGGGTGACGACTCCAACGAGCGACCAAATAGTGCAAATTGCCCTGAAGATGACCCCCTCACGCGTTGAAACCGGTTGACGGCAAAATAAATAATGCAATTGTGACTGTCATTTTGAATAATTATCAGTTTACAATGCTGGAGAACTTCTCTTTCACCGAATCCTTTATTTACGCTGCAAATCGGTCGTTCTGAAACCTGCAGATTCACCGGCAATTTCAAAGGTGAATGTGCTACTCGGACGCCGACCAACAGTTAAGCTGCAAACGCCGAAGATGATATAGCCAAGGCAACTTCACTTCTTCGGCAAATCTTAGCCAGCAAAATATTTAACAGAAACGTTTCTCCAGTACCTCAGTGTGCGTCAAGGAAACAAAGATCGACTTTTCCAGCCTGAATTTGATGTAAATTGGCCAAGAAGTTTTAGAGATTGTTGGTAATATTCTTTCCCTCACATTACATACATATACATGTAAATACGACGAACGTCTCTTCCATTGCCTCAGCGTAACACAATAGCATACCAGTGACCCCAGATGATACGTGGTCAGTACTGGGATCAGAACTTCACATGTAAACAGCAACTAGTGAACGACTTCTCGAGCTTGGCGTACACAGTCAAAATGGATGTTTTGAAGAACATGGTGATGATATGATAACATAGGCCTGTTTACTTCAGATAAAACTTCCGGACTAAAGAGGCCGTGATCGACAGATAAAACTATTCCCTGACGTTTCGTCTTCGATTGTGGGACACATCATCGGAAGTAAAGCTCCGCAGATTTGTCCCGCAGTCAGGGAATAGTTTCATGTATCGATCACGGCCTCTCAGGGAGTAGTTTCATGTATCGATTACGGCCTCTAAGCCCGGAATTTTTAACTGAAGTAGACACCGCCCATAAGATCCTACACTGCATGGCACAGTTATTTGACAGGATATTTATGTAATGGTAAAATTATTATGCAACCCGTAATTTCGCGAAAACTGCCTCGAATATCGCTATGTTTGTGTCATAGCTGCATATTTTTGACTTATACTAAGGAACCATTTCAAGCCCATGACTATGGTCGAAGCGCCGAAATTATTAGCTGTATTGGAAAATGAAAAGTCGAAACATTCCACTCAACAGCAGAAAAATGGTGTACTTCAAAAAAATCACATGGAAGTCGTAGAAGCATAAGAAACACTTATTTACGAGATGGAAATGGTCCACTTCGCAGCCCGAGAAATGTGATGCACTCATGTGCGTAACCCAGACTGATGATTTAATCGAAATTGCTTTTTATGTTCCGTAATAGAAATGGTCCACAGTGTTTACCATATAGCCTCCCAAACTTGCTCCTGAAAAACCTGGTTGTAATGCGAGTAAAGTAGTTTATCGAAAACTGCAGATAAGGAAAATAAATTTTCTGTTAAGCTTCATGGTGGATTAAAACTTTGTGTTACACGAGAACTGGAACCCAGAACCTTGCGTTCTTTGTTAAATGCGCTTACCGTGTAGGCTATAGAGGCAATACTCAGATTTACCGCTGCCAGTACTTCTCCACAACTTTCTGAATTTCAGAGAATCTGTCTTGCATACAGTAGTCAACGTTTTCCACTGCACTATTTATTTATATGTATGAATCCGCGGTGGTGAATATCAGATTAAAGAACGGTACTGTTGACCAACATGAATAAAAATTGTGACTCTAGGGTCGGAGAGCCAGCACACAAGGTTCTTGAAAGTCGGAGTAGAATTAAGACTAGCATATTTCAAGCATAGCGCTGCATGCTGCTTACTGATACGAGAGTAGCGAACCCGTGGTCATCTTTTGTTGTTGTTGTCTTCATTCCTGAGACTAGTTTGATGCAGCTCTCCATGCTACTCTATCCTGTGCAAGCTTCTTCACCTCCCAGTACCTAATGCAGCCTACATCCTTCTGAATCTGCTTACTGTATTCATTTCTTGGTCTCCCTCTACGATTTTTATCCTCCACGCTGCCCTCCAGTAATTGATGCCTCAGAACATGTCCCACCAACCGATCCCTTCTTCTAGTCAAGTTGTGCCACAAACTCCTCTTCTCCCCAGTTCTATTCAATACCTCCTCATTAGTTATGTGATCTACACATGTAATCTTCAGCATTCTTCTGTAGCACCACATTTCGAAAGCTTCTATTCTCTTCTTGTTTAAACTATTTATCGTCCATGTTTCACTTCCATACATGGCTACACTCCATAAAAATACTTTCAGAAACGGCTTACTGACACTTAAATCAATACTCGATGTTAACAAATTTCTCTTCTTCAGAAACGCTTTCCTTGCCATTGCCAGTCTATATTTTATATCCCCTCTACTTCAACCATCATCAGATATTTTGCTCCCCAAATAGCAAAACCCGTTTACTACTTTAAGTGTCTCATTTCCTAATCTAATTCCCTCAGCATCATCCGATTTAATTCGACTACATTCCATTATCCTCGTTTTGCTTTTGTTGATGTTCATCTTATACCCTCCTTTCAAGACACTGTCCATTCCGTTCAACTGCTCTTGCTATTTTATTTTATAGAAGTAGTGGGTTAGCAATATATCATTTCAAACCACACATCACTGTCAAGGCAAGAAACTGAACATACGGCGTTTGTAATTTTCGGGTCACCCTTGATGCTTTCAAGTAGATGAGCCGTGAATCCATCGATCGGCGGCCATAACGAACGCTCCTGCTGACGCAGTTGGCAGACAAGAGAGTGGGTTCCGCGTGATATATTGAGGAGTGAGGCCGCAGTGTTAAAAGTCCATCCATCAGTGCGCTTCGCATGGGCGGATCCACCCGCCCGCGGGGTGGCTGTGCATTAAGCGCGGGTCCTCTGCTGGCTCCCGAGAAAAGCCGAACGGCTCTCGCGCCACCCTGCTCTGTTCTATTTGTCACCGAGACCGCGGGCGGCTGGTACCTCAACCGCAGCGCTCGCAAAGGTCAGCGGTCCAGTGCAGGTAGAGCGAAATATTGCCGAGGAAAGTGACGTGATTTAAAATTGCTTTCCTCCGGGAACTTGCCGCAGGCTTACTGAATTTCTGATATACTAACAGTATCGCCATCATTTATAATTACAGTTAATTTTCCATTATTGGAAAATTTCGGATTACTGAGTTGGAGTAGCCGTGCACGAGGACAGGTATGCCACGAAGCTCTCCAAGCATCAGCATACAGCGGGAGAACATTAAACTCCCATAGGTAGTTGTGTGTAAATTCGGTACAAGCACATTTAAAGAGCAATTACAGAAACGAGAACATCTGACTCGTATTGTGCAGTGTTCTCCTTTTTGCAACTGCTTTTAGCTGTTTTTCTACCGGCTTCACGTACGACAGCTTATCAGAAGTTTTATGTTCGTCCACCACATGCTGATGGGTGATGGCTGGACAGCGTGGTGGCCTACTTGTCCTCATACATGTCACCTCTAACGTGACAATGGCATGTTGTTGTTGTTGTTGTTGTGGATTTCAGTCCTGAGACTGGTTTGATGCAGCTCTCCATGCTACTCTATCCAGTGCAAGTTTCTTCATCTCCCAGTACCTACTGCAGCCTGCATCCTTCTGAATCTAGTGTATTCATCTCTTAGCCTCCCTCTACGACTTTTACCCTCCACGCTGATCCCTTGATGCCTCAGAACATGTCCTACCAACCGATCCCTTCTTCTAGTCAAGTTGTGCCACAAACTCCTCTACTCCCCAATTCTATTCAATACCTCCTCATTAGTTATGTGATCTACCCATCTAATCTCCAGCATTCTTCTGTAGCCCCACATTTCGGAAGATTCTATTCTCTTCTTGTCCAAACTATTTATCGACCATGTTTCACTTCCATACATGGCTACACTCCACACAAATACTTTCAGAACTTGCTGACACTTAAATCTATACTCGATGTTAACAAATTTATTTTCTTCAGAAACGCTTTCCTTGCCATTGCCAGTGTGCATTTTATATCCTCTACTTCGACCAGCATCAGTTATTTTGCTCCCCATATAGTAAAACTCCTTTACTACTTTAAGTGTCTCATTTCCTAATCCAATTCCCTCAGTATCACCCGACTTAATTCGACTACAGACTACAATGGCATAAAGTCACCAATTTTTCAATAGCGGAAAATTAACAGTATGTAGCCCTGGGTTTGGATCTAGAGGTCCTGGCTTCCTGACCTGTTGTCGGCGTTTTCTTAAGAAGTCGTCAGTGACCTTGAGCTTGACCTTGAACGTGATATAACAATCCAAGATGGCGTCACCAACATAGCAGATTGCAGGAAATTTAAACATCCGAGATGCCAGACAGTGCGATGTCTGTTACAGATTTAAACTCAATGTCTTTCAGAATCTTTATCAAGTCGATCTGGAACTGTTACTTGGGCCTGAGTTTAGTTTTACAAGTTTATTTTTTGTGATGAACACTTGTTTCATATTAATGTATCACTCTTTTATGCATGAGCACCACTGTGTTTCCTTAACTTGCTTGTGTAATAATGGTGTTGTTTCTGCAGCTTCTTTCTGAGGTTTCTCAGTGTTACGGAGTCTGCATTATTTCAGTTTCCATTGTTTTCTTTCATTTCTGTAAGTATGGTTCTCATGTCATTGTTTACTATCCCCTGTTAGACCAATGGTTACGTTGCTTGTTTCATTTCTGTATTCTTGTATGAGTTGCTTTGTGACTCAACTATAAGCTTTTTTTTTTTAGTTTGTGTATTGACATTATGCTTCAGATATGTTTAGAGTAGTGTCAGTGTGGCTTACCTCTCATGGAGAGAATTGATGTGCATCGTTAGACTGCATATAATTTGTGATGTTGCTAGGTTTTAATGAGATTTTAAAATGCTATCTTTCTTCCAAATTTTTTTTCACTAATTCTCTGTATATGTACGACTTTCAACCATGCTAAAAAAAAAAATTGGCGAAAGCAGAAGTGCGATTGATAACTTTTTAGTATATCCTCAAAAAGCTGGCAAATTGGTGCGAAGCTGCGGGGTATGCGTAGGTACGTGAGTAATTGGGATAGCTCCGAATCCTTACAAATGACCAGATACGTAAACGGCCTGGCTGCCGAGAGAAGAGCTCCGCCAAAGGTGTACATAAAGTTGTACTACATTCCGTCCTACATATGCATATTACGCTCGGTCTAGATCTTATAACGTTTACATCCTGATTTTCCTTCCTTTATTACGTTTACTTTGCCCTAATAGTAAAAATCTTATTCTTCAATGTCAGCTATAAAATGTTTGCTTTTACTTAACTTATTTAATGATGTCTACTCTGTCATTTTAAACACTGGATTACTTATCACACATACAACTTTATAATGCTCATATGTCTCCCACTTGGAAATAATGACACTGATTCGCAGAATTTTAATTATAAAGGAGACTGTTTTCACATTTTGACGTCACATGCAGAAGACGCGCACACTTGGCTCTAGGAGTGGGAGAAGAAGCCATGTACAGCTTATGCCACCTACATCTGTGCATAAGCCTTGTCTTTCAGTTAGTCTCATGACGCATGCATGTATGCATGTATATTTCATGCATTATACGGTGAGTCTCGGGTATCGACGTATTGTATTTTAAATTTATTGTAAACTATATTTAACCAAGTTTAAGAGAAATGATTTTTATATTTTGTGTCTGTAATTTGATTTTTATGTATCCGTTGCAGTTCCTGAATACTCGGCAATGTAAATATTTTTTGGTTGCGTCCGAAGGAAAATTAAGAAAATTGTTCACACACCCAATTGTAAAATTTTTTCAGTATATTTCTTGTTCGAACGTCTCCAATATCCTCCATGGCTCCATGTGAGATCCCTTGGCCCTTCTAAATACAGGAGCCGCGCGGGGTAGCCGTGCGGTCTGGGGCGCCTTACCACGGTTCGCGCCCCCCCCCCCCCCCCCCCCTGTCGGAGGTTCGAGTCCTCCCTTGGGCATCTGTGCGTGGGTTGTCGTTAGTGTAAGTTAGTTTAAGTTAGATTAAGTAGTGTGTTAGCCTAGGGATCGATGACCTTAGCAGTTTGGTCCCATAGAACTTACCACAAATTTTCTAAATACCGGAGACATTGAGTAATTCGGACAACGAAGTTAAGGGAACCGTTCCTTGGCCTGTTCTCTTTTCTTCTTTTAGTGTTCACCCCTGAGGTTGGTTTGCAGCAGAGCGTGATTCCTCTCTTCTGTCTGCCTTCCTCTTCATTTCCACATATGTGTTACATCAAACGTCATTCATGATCTCTTGCATGTATGATATCCTTGGTCGCCCCCGCCTATTCCTTCCCTCAGTAGCTCCTTCTGCTATTGTTCCAGTGATGTTGTTGTGTCGTAGGATGTGCCCTACAAGTTTGTCTCTTCTTGTTTGGATGTGCCTCCACAGAAATCTGGTTTCCTGTACTCTTCTAAGCACCTCTTCATTTGCTACTTTGTCTCTCCAGCTGATCTTCATCATCCTTCTATAGCACCACATCTCCAGGGCCTCTAGCCGTCTTCTCCTTTCTCTTCCAACTGTTCAAGTTTCACATCCGTAAAGGGCCACACTCCAAACGAAACCTTCATGATACGTTTCCTTATTTTCAGACTAATGTTGTTGCTGGTGAGTATGTTCCTTCTCCGATTAAATGCAATTTGGGCCTTTTATGGGCGCAGATTACACTGGTCACAAATTTCACTGGTCACAGTCCACAGTACACCCTCAAGAACGCTGCCAGTGGACAGAGGTCGCTTGGACGAAAGAGTGTGGGTGCACGTTAGCACTCACCGGGAACAGGGTGTTACTACGTCGAAAATCTCGCGATCCGTCCCACACGCCCGCTGGGTAACACCGAGTCTCTTCCGAAGAAGACACTGGAACTTTCTCCCCATCGCATTTTAACTTCTCCCACTGCTTGCAAATACATTAATGAATCGGACCGTCTTAAGGAACTGAACTTAGCACGACCGTGTCCCGTGTGATAATCTGTCACTTGGCGGGAGTGGTAATTCGACAAAATTTGGAAATTTTTGGTAAGGTCTTATGGGACCAAACAGCTGAGGTCATCAGTCCCTAAGCTTACGCACTACTTAATCTTACTTAAAGTAACTTACGCTAAGGGCAACACACACACACCCATGCCCGAGGGAGGACTCGAACCTCCGACGGGGGTAGCCGCGCGAGCCGTGGCAAGACGCCTCAGACGGATCGGCTAAACGTCACGTCCGGTAATTCGACACATACGAGACAAAATCATAACGAATAACTACTCGCCATCGTGGAATAAGTAACTAATGACAAGAGATCATGGAAGGCAAAAACGACGGAAGGTAACTGCATGGGAGCCTAATCCCTTAAGACCTTTCCAACATGTGTATGGTAACTTCTCGAGTCTCCTTATGTTGGTGACGGAGGGTAGTTTGTGATCTACTGTCAGTTCCTCAGTTTCCTGTTCCAGACGCCTGTGGTGCGAGTAGAGCAACCATTGAGGGTATGTCTCCTCTCGAATCGTCCTGATTTTACCTTTGTAGACGTTTCTCGTGGTATATGTAGGAGGAAGCAATATATTGGATTATACTTTCAGGAATGTACGTTCCCGGTATTTTAACGGAAAACCACTCTGTAATGTAGATTTTTGTTTATAACGGCTTCGATGGTAAAATACTATTGATGAATGTGGATTTGATATTAATTTGATTTATTTAATTTAAGTGATATTGGTTCTGAGGTGTGTACACATGTCTCTGTGGACTTAGATATTTTTTGCGTCTTCTCCATTTCGTCTATCAATCTCAACTGGTAATTGTACCAGACTGATGAAATGGTGATCGAAAAAGTGTTTTTTAAACTAACCTTCTTCATAGGCGGACCACATTTCCCGAGAATTCTTCCAATAAATATCTATCTGGTATCTACTTTTCATTCGGTTAGCCTTATGTGGTCATTCCACTTCGAATCACTCCGTTCATGTACTCTCACATGATTTTTCGGCATCCATTTACTCATACAGTAATGCGTCTCCTCTGCAATTTATCAATTGTACGTCACATTTAGTTATGTTGGAGGTAACTACTGATCCGTGCAGCATCCTCTTCACAGACATGTCTGCACTTGTATCCTGAACATATAAAACACGAAACAGATAAAAACACAAGAAGTGTGCTCCCTGCCGCCGTTGGATAAGCAGCTGCAGCAGCAAGTCGTATACTCCTAGCTCACTCATTTGTTACACAGTTTAATTCTTAATTTCTTTGCGTGTTTTTGGTACTTGCATTGTTTAATTCATAAATTTCGGGCGTATTATAGTATTTGAGAGTTGTAGCATCGCGTTTTAGTACCTGAATAGTGTAAAATCGCGTAGTCACCTTCTGCCGCCAAACAGTGTGTCAGCAGTGCGCAAGTAGCAGCATTACTGCATTTACTAGGCAATCTTGTATTTTAATGACCGTTTAAATTCTGTGTCGATTTGTTTGCGCTCTCTGTAGATTAGTTCAGACGTTCTTTGCACAACAGTTTTTAGCATGGATAGGGACTGCAACTGCTGTGTTCGGATGCGGGCTGAGTTGGCATCCCTTTGCTCCCAGCTTCAGGCAGTGTTGGCTTCGGTCACACAGCTTGAGGCTGTTGCCAATGGGCATCACTGTGTGGGTCCGGATGGGGGTTTGTCGGGGACGGCCGGCTCGTCCCACGCACCCCCCCCCCGATCAGACTACGACTGTGGTTGCCCGGGATACTGCCCGCATTGAGGCTGATCCCTCACCTGTGGTAGAGTGGGAGCTCTCTCAAGGTGTGGCAGGGGGCGAAAGACATTCCGGAGGGCTGAACGGAAGGCCTCTCCAGTTTGTCTGACGAACCGGTTTCAGGCTCTCTCTCAGGCTGATACTGATCTTCGACCTGACATGGCTGCTTGTCCTGTTCCAGAGATTGCCCCTCAGTCTGCAAGATCCGGGCGGTCGCAGAGCGTGGGCTTACTGGTAGTTGGGAGCGTAATAGGGATTTGGCAGCAAGAGAGGGGAAGAAAACCAATGTGCACTCCGTGTGCATACCGGGGGGAGTCATTCCAGATGTGGAAAGGGTCCTTCCGGATGCCATGAAGGGTACGGGGTGCACCCATCTGCAGGTGGTCGCTCATGTCGGCACCAATGATGTGTGTCGCTATGGATCGGAGGAAATCCTCTCTGGCTTCCGGCGGCTATCTGATTTGGTGAAGACTGCCAGTCTCGCTAGCGGGATGAAAGCAGAGCTCACCATCTGCAGCATCGTCGACAGGACTGACTGCGGACCTTTGGTACAGAGCCGAGTGGAGGGTCTGAATCAGAGGCTGAGACGGTTCTGCGACCGTGTGGGCTGCAGATTCCTCGACTTGCGCCATAGGGTGGTGGGGTTTCGGGTTCCGCTGGATAGGTCAGGAGTCCACTACACGCAGCAAGCGGCTACACGGGTAGCAGGGGTTGTGTGGCGTGGACTGGGCGGTTTTTTAGGTTAGATGGCCTTGGGCAAGTACAGAAAGCGCAACAGCCTCAACGGGGCAAAGTCAGGACATGCGGGGGCCAAGCAGCAATCGGTATTGTAATTGTCAACTGTCGAAGCTGCGTTGGTAAAGTACCGGAACTTCAAACACTGATAGAAAGCACCGAAGCTGAAATCGTTATAGGTACAGAAAGCTGGCTGAAGCCAGAGATAAATTCTGCCGAAATTTTTACAAAGGCACAGACGGTGTTTAGAAAGGATAGATTGCATGCCACTGGTGGTGGAGTGTTCGTCGCTGTTAGTAGTAGTTTATCCTGTAGTGAAGTAGAAGTGGATAGTTCCTGTGAATTATTATGGGTGGAGGTTACACTCAACAACCGAGCTAGGTTAATAATTGGCTCCTTTTACCGACCTCCCGACTCAGTAGCATTAGTGGCAGAACAACAGAGAGAAAATTTGGAATACATTTCACATAAATTTTCTCAGCATGTTATAGTCTTAGGTGGAGATTTCAATCTACCAGATATAGACTGGGACACTCAGATGTTTAGAACGGGTGCTAGGGACAGAGCATCGAGTGACATTATACTGAGTGCACTATCCGAAAATTACCTCGAGCAATTAAACAGAGAACCGACTTGTGGAGATAACATCTTGGACCTACTAATAACAAACAGACCCGAACTATTCGACTCTGTATGTGCAGAAAAGGGAATCAGTGATCATAAGGCCGTTGCAGCATCCCTGAATATGGAAGTTAATAGGAATATAAAAAAAGAGAGGAAGGTTTATCTGTTTAACAAGAGTAATAGAAGGCAGATTTCAGACTACCTAACAGATCAAAACGAAAATTTCTGTTCCGACACTGACAATGTTGAGTGTTTTTGGAAAAAGTTCAAGGCAATCGTAAAATGCGTTTTAGACAGGTACGTGCCGAGTAAAACTGTGAGGGACGGGAAAAACCCACCGTGGTTCAACAAAAAAGTTGGGAAACTACTGCGAAAGCAAAGAGAGCTTCACCCCGAGTGTAAACGCAGCCAAAACCTCTCAGACATACGGAAGCTAAACGATGTCAAAGTTAGCGTAAGGAGGGCTGTGCGTGAAGCGTTCAGTGAATTCGAAAGTAAAATTCTATGTAGCGACTTGACAGAAAGTCCTAGGAAGATCTGGTCTTACGTTAAATCAGTAGGTGGCTCGAAACAGCATATCCAGACACTCTGGGATGATGATGGCATTGAAACAGAGGATGACACGCGTAAAGCTGAAATACTAAACACCTTTTTCCAAAGCTGTTACACAGAAGAAGACCGCACTGCAGTTCCTTCTCTAAATTCTCGCACAAACGAAAAAATGGCTGACATCGAAATAAGTGTCCAAGGAATAGAAAAGCAACTCGAATCACTCAACAGAGGAAAGTCCACTGGACCTGACGGGATACCAATTCGATTCTACACAGAGTACGCGAAAGAACTTGCCCCCCTTCCAACAGCAGTGTACCGCAAGTCTCTAGAGGAACGGAGGGTTCCTAATGATTGGAAAAGAGCACAGGTAGTCCCAGTCTTCAAGAAGGGTCGTCGAGCAGATGCGCAAAACTATAGACCTATATCTCTGACGTCGATCTGTTGTAGAATTTTAGATCATTGTTTTTTGCTCGAGTATCATGTCGTTTTTGGAAACCCAGAATCTACTCTGTAGGAATCAACATGGATTCCGGAAACAGCGATCGTGTGAGACCCAACTCGCATTATTTGTTCATGAGACCCAGAAAATATTAGATACAGGCTCCCAGGTAGATGCTATTTTTCTTGACTTCCGGAAGGCGTTCGATACAGTTCCGCACTGTCGCCTGATAAACAAAGTAAGAGCCTACGGAATATCAGACCAGCTGTTTGGCTGGATTGAAGAGTTTTTAGCAAACAGAACACAGCATGTTGTTCTCAATGGAGAGACGTCTACAGACGTTAAAGTAACTTCTGGCGTGCCACAGGGGAGTGTTATGGGACCATTGCTTTTCACAATATATATAAGTGACCTAGTAGATAGTGTCGGACGTTCCATGCGGCTTTTCGCGGATGATGCTGTCGTATACAGAGAAGTTGCAGCATTAGAAAATTGTAGCGAAATGCAGGAAGATCTGCAGCGGATAGGCACTTGGTGCAGGAAGTGGCAACTGACCCTTAACATAGACAAATGTAATGTACTGCGAATACATAGAAAGAAGGACCCTTTATTGTATGATTATATGATAGCGGAACAAACACTGGTAGCAGTTACTTCTGTAAAATATCTGGGAGTATGCGTGCGGAACGATTTGAAGTGGAATGATCATACAAAATTAATTGTTGGTAAGGCGGGTACCAGGTTGAGATTCATTGGGAGAGTCCTTAGAAAATGTAGTCCATCAACAAAGGAGGTGGCTTACAAAACACTCGTTCGACCTGTACTTGAGTATTGCTCATCAGTGTGGGATCCGTACCAGATCGGGTTGACGGAGGAGATAGAGAAGATCCAAAGAAGAGCGGCGCGTTTCGTCACAGGGTTATTTGGTAACCGTGATAGCGTTACGGAGATGTTTAACAAATTCAAGTGGCAGACTCTGCAAGAGAGGCGCTCTGCATCGCGGTGTAGCTTGCTCGCCAGGTTTCGAGAGGGTGCGTTTCTGGATGAGGTATCGAATATATTGCTTCCCCCTACTTATACCTCACGAGGAGATCACGAATGTAAAATTAGAGAGATTAGAGCGCGCACGGAGGCTTTCAGACAGTCGTTCTTCCCGCGAACCATACGCGACTGGAACAGGAAAGGGAGGTAATGACAGTGGCACGTAAAGTGCCCTCCGCCACACACCGTTGGGTGGCTTGCGGAGTATAAATGTGGATGTAGATGTATATGTAGAATTACTACTTCAAAGAATACCGTTAATTCATTAGGTTACTACTTCAACGAATCCAGTTAATTGATTAGATACATATCACGTGCTGGCTCTCAACATGCGTACTGTGCCTAATAACTCTTTTCTCTGGCGCTCACATACCGGTATTATAATAACTGCGAACAAATTGTTCACAAAACTTTTATTTTGGGGTACACAACTTATTGAATAATAATCGACGTACCGCTATCCTGATGTGAATAAGAACAATCTGATTACCTTATTGCTCGCGTCAACACACGTAAAAAAGAGCAGTAATTGTAACACACTGAATCTTTGATATTATCGCATCTTTTTAATTCAAGAAGTGCATTTGAAACCATCGTTTTTCCAAACTTACTCATCTGAGGTGATTTTCACACGGTTGGCAGACGTTTTACTCTTTAATGCTTAAACTGTTCAAGAAACTGAGAGTTACATGAACGATAGTAATCCATTACCACCACATTCCTCGATACAAAGACTGTTTCACTGCTACTACAGATGAATAACTGCTCTGCTCTGCATCAACGTTGGATGTTACACGTCTGCAGACTAAGTATTCGAATAACAGTACATAAGAAATATATGGTTACAGGTTCGAGAGTACTGTAACTATCCAACTATGTATTCTAATGAACAGTACTTATGTGTAGTTTCTAAACAGTCATAATTATTGTCTGACAACTTCACAGCCTGAAACTGAAAGAATTGTTCGATTTGTGAGTCACACTAACTTAACACGCATCATTCCGCAACCAAACCTTGCATACTTTATCTTTCACCATGGTAATGCTCTCGTAAATAAATAGCTGGCTCATATCAGCAAATTCTCCAAGTGTTATTTCATCAGCGGTTTGTGATCACCAGTTTCGAATTAAGTAGTGTGGTTACGTTATATTGCGTCAATTATGCGACTGGATTAACGATTTCTGATCCGGAAGATCACAATACATAGGCCCACTGACGGGAAAACAACTAGTGAAACCGAAGTAATATATGGATTTCTCGTTTTGCTGCTCTCCATGTGCAGTGTGTTTTAGGGAGAATAGTAATTTTAGAAGTTGGTAGTATTAACTAATCCGAATAAAACACTCTTATATAGAAATTTACTGATTGAATCATCAGCGTTCAGCCCACACCGCTTTGGACAGAAAATTGACATTTGGAGAAGGTGTTAATCTTCGGTAATCTTATACTGCAGGCACATCACTTACATCACTTAAGAATGGATATAGAAATAAAGAAATATGTGTTTCGGCATGTTACGAAACTGAATCATGGGGGTAAAATGGGGTGACATTGTTTAAAAATTATTCATCATTAAAGAACTACAAAATCAATTTGAAAGCTACATCTACGAAAATTAGTGTTTGCTTTAGTATTAAATTAAAAAAAGTTTTATAACAGTATTTCATTATTAAGGTATTTTTAAAGTTAAACCTACGAAAATTTGAATTTGGCTTCTCGGTTGGAAGGAAAAAATTACGTGTTTTACTGTCTTTGGAAATTCAATAAACAGGGGGGGGGGGGGAGGGAATGGAGACTCACTGATTCTCTGACTGTCATCCCTCGTCCCAAACCGCTAAGCATAGAAAATCTGGAGAAGGCGTTGATCACATAGTTTAGCCATTATTTCATAAGGGACTGTTCGAAATTCCACTCCTAAGGGAGTGAAGCCGGGGATGAAAGATTTCTCTGGAAGTTTGTCGCCATCAAGGCAAATTTGAAGACAGAACTACGAAAAGTGGTATTCTGTTTCTCGGTCAGAAATACGGAATTACGTACTCCAAATTTTTGAAAATTTAACCACAATTGGGGTAAAATAATGAGCGAATTTTTTTGAATATATATCATAACTGAAGTATTACTAAACCATTTTTAAAGCTGTATCCTTGAGAAGTAGTATTTTACTTCTCGGTTGGAAACAAAAAGAAAGTTTCAGTATTTTTTTGGAAATTCATTCCCTAAGGGAGTAAAACAGTGCATAAAAATGGTTACAAAATTATTTCCTTATACACAAATCAAAAAACTTTTGCGTTACTCCGGTTCCCAGAACTCCTGAAGATAGACTTTGACTGTGGATATTGTATCAAGACACAGTCCCTTTGACTGTTCAGAGATGCCACTAAACCCGCCCAAAGATGTGAACAATCATGCATGAACAGCGCATATCTACATCTACGTCTACATCCATACTCCGCAAGCCACCTGACGGTGTGTGGCGGAGGGTACCTTGAGTACCTCTATCGGTTCTCCCTTCTATTCCAGTCTCGTATTATACGTGGAAAGAAGGATTGTCGGTATGCTTCTGCGTGGGCTCTAATCTCTCTGATTTTATCCTCATGGTCTCTTCGCGAGGTATACGTAGGAGGGAGCAATATACTGCTTGACTCTTCGGTGAAGGTATGTTCTCGAAACTTTAACAAAAGCCCATACCGAGCTACCGAGCGTCTCTCCTGCAGTCTTCCACTGGAGTTTATCTATCATCTCCGTAACGCTTTCGCGATTACTAAATGATCCTGTAACGAAGCGCGCTAATCTCCGTTGGATCTTCTCTATCTCTTCTATCAACCCTATCTGGTACGCATCCCACACTGCTGAGCAGTATTCAAGCAATGGGCGAACAAGCGTACTGTAACCTACTTCCTTTGTTTTCGGATTGCATTTCCTTAGGATTCTTCCAATGAATCTCAGTCTGGCATCTGCTTTACCAACGATCAATATTATATGATCATTCCATTTTAAACCAATCCTAATGCATACTCCCAGTTAATTTATGGAATTAACTGCTTCCAGTTGCTGACCTGCTACTTTGTAGCTAAATAATAAGGGATCTATCTTTCTATGTATTCGCAGCACCGTACACTTGTCTACATTGAGATTCAATTGCTATTCCCTGCACCATGCGTCAATTCGCTGCAGATCCTCCTGTGGTGTCACCGTCAGACACCACACTTGCTAGGTGGTAGCCTTTAAATCGGCCGCGGTCCGGTAGTATAGGTCGGACCCGCGTGTCGCCACTATCAGGGATTGCAGACCGAGCGCCGCCACACGGCAGGTCTAGAGAGACGTCCTAGCACTCGCCCCAGTTGTACAGCCGACTTTGCTAGCGATGGTTCACTGACAAATTACGCTCTCATTTGCCGAGACAATAGTTAGCATAGCCTTCAGCTACGTCATTTGCTATGACCTAGCAAGGCGCCATTATCATTTGCTATTTATCTTGAGATGCATGTACCGTCAGACCAATGTTCACCAATTATGGATTAAAGTTAAGTATTCCAGCAGCTATGTACCTTTTTTGCTAGACTCAATTCCTTTAACTGTTCCAGACCTCACGCCAGCCTGCATGAGCTTAAACGCGTGCCTTTCGGCTACCTGTCACAGTGGATTGGCTGTCTTGCCAGTCCACAACAGTTTGACGACGAGGAATTTGCGTTCGTATTGATAGACTGATTTACTTGTGTAATGGCTTCGCCACAATCTCCAGATGTACTGTCCGAATTTTATCGCTTACAGAATAGCAGACACAGGCCTTACTGGATGCCCTTGGACAGCTCGTCCAGGGTCAACGTGCAATGCAAAACGATGCGGCGGCCGTCGCTCCACCGCTCACGCAGCCACAACACGCAGTTGCACCACCTTTTCGTCCTTTTGATGCGGCACTGGAAAGCTGGAGGGAGTGGTCACGCCAATTTGGATTCCATCTCGCCGCCTACAGTATTCAAGGTAATGAGCGGAAGCATTTTTGCTTTCTTGTGTCGGAGTGTCCACCTACCGTGTGATAGTGGAATTATTTCCCCGACGCGACGTAGCATCTCTGTCCTACGAAGAAATTTTGTCTGCATTAGATGCATATTTCAAAGAATCAGTCAATGTAGTTACCAAACAGTATACGTTCTTTCGTACAAAATGTACGGCAGGTCAGTCTAATCGGGAGTGGGTTGCAACTTTCAAAGGCCTTACTAGGGATTGTGCTTTTGAGTGTGAATGTGGACTCCCTTATTCAGATACTATGGTACGTGATGCAATTGCACAGAACGTTTCGGATGTTCGTATACGTGAACAGATTTTGAAACTGGTCAATCCCTCCCTTCACCATGTGATGGACATATTGGATCTGCAGGACACACTTGACTTTTCTCAGGAATCATTTGATACTTCACCACCCGTGTGTCAGGTTAACTGGCCCGCTGGGCGCGCTGCGCGGAACAGTAAACAGCCCTCGCGCCCGTCCACGCAGCTGCCGCCTAGCTCTCAGCCACATGTCCCGCGCGAGCAAGCAAATACAGTGAAATCATGCCCGTGGTGTGCTACTAGACATTTGCGTGAGAACTGCCCGTCACGCCAGGCTATTTGCTTTTTCTGTAATAAAAAAGGACATGTACAAAGTGTTTGCCAGAAAAAGCTCCGATCGGAAGCTCAAAACCATTCCATGCCCGTTGCTTCGCGCCGGAATTGGAATCGAACCAAGGATACTCTGGCTCGTGAACCGTCGCCCATGGAAATTCATGTAGTTCATTCCACTCCGCGCAGTGCTACTCTCTCTAACAGTGACTGTGTTCGTCCCACAACTAGTGCACGTCGACATCGCCGGAAATCCCAAGTCGCAAGTGATTCAGTACCAGTGTCAGTTCATGTTGCACGAGACAGTCGCTCTTGTCGTCAGCAGGACAATAAACGTTTTGTAGACTTGGACATTAATGGCAACGTGATACCATTCCAGCTCGATACTGGAGCTGCAGTTTCCTTGATCAATCAAGACACGTACAAACAGCTGGGCACCCCTCCGTTGAGTGCCGCAAATGTTAAGTAGTTATTCAGGACAAGCGATCCATGTGTTAGGACAGTGCAGCCTTCTTGCAACATATAAGGGACAAACAAAACTTGTGTCATTTTACGTCCTTCATTCTTCTTCTGTAGTGAACTTGTTTGGTTTCGATTTATTTCAGTTGTATAACTTGTCTATAGTCAATCAGGTCATATCAGTGAACCAGACTGTGCCTTCAGACAGTGTTTCTCGTCTATGTGAAGAGTTTGCAGACAGTTTTGCACCGGGCCTTGGTTGCGCTAAGGACTATAAAGCACATTTGGAACTGAAAGTAAACGCGCAACCGAAATTTTTCCGAGCGCGCAATGTTCCCCACGCATTGCGTGATGAGGTCGCAAGAACATTACACGATTTGGAATCACAAGGTGTAATTGAACGTGTGCAGGCTTCTCTCTGGGCATCACCCTTAGTAATTTTGCCAAAACCTTCCGGAAAATTGAGACTTTGTGTGGACTTCAAGGCAACAGTGAATCCACAACTAGTGATTGCAACTTTTCCTTTACCCCGCCCGGAAGATCGTTTTTACAAACTGTGCCCGGGTACATATTTTTCGAAGTTGGACCTAGCAGATGCGTACTTGCAAATACCGGTGGACGAAGAATCCCAGCGCGTTTTAGTGGTTAACACGCATCTTGGTTTGTATCGATTCAAACGACTGCCATTCGGGTGTGCATCCGCCCCTGCATTGTTTCAGCAATATCTACAAACTGTTTGTGCGTCGGTCCCTACTGCAGCAAACTAGCTGGACGATATTGTGATCTCCGGAAAGACGGAAGAAGAACATTTAGCCAATCTCAGAACATTATTTCAGGTCTTGCGCCAAAATGGTCTTCGCTTGCGGAAGGACAAATGTGTGTTTTTTGCTTGTGACTTACCCTATCTGGGACATGTAATCAATGCCCAAGGCATACATCCCAGTCCAGAACACCTCCGTGCCATACAAGACTTGCCTTCGCCGCAGAATTTGAAGCAGCTACAGAGTGTGCTGGGAAAAATAAATTATTACCGTAAATACGTGAGCCACGCCTCTTCCATTTCAGCTCCGCTTCATCGCTTACGCCGTAAAGGTGTGCCGTTCGTCTGGACGACGGAATGCGAACGCGCCTTTCGCCAGTTGCAATCGGCGTTGCTTTCCAATACTTGCCTTACGCCATTTGATCCCCAGAAACCCCTTTTGTTGATGGTGGATGCATCGGATTTCGGGATCGGTGCTGTGCTTGCACACAAAGATGGATCGCACGATCGCCCTATTGCCTTTGCGTCCAAATTGCTCTCGTCTGCGCAAAGAAATTATTCACAGATCGAGAAAGATGCATTGGCTCTCGTATTTGGTGTTGCAAAGTTTCATGATTTCTTGTATGGTCGTCACTTTACCATCATCACAGACCACAAACCTTTGACATCGCTTTTTCATCCGACCAAGCCTGTACCTCCACGTACAGCGCAGAAATTCATTCGCTGGTCTATTTTCCTCCCGCAGTACCGCTACGATATCTTGTATCGGTCCACTGCTAAGCACGGTAACGCCGATGCGTTGTCCCGTTTGCCTGTTGCTGAGAATAGAGCATTCGATTCCTCCGAACTTGCTTGCATGTTCATTGATTCGGAAACCGATGACGTGGTCGAATCGTTTCCAATTGAATTTCGTCGTGTAGCTACAGCCACAGCTGCTGACCCTGTCCGTGCTACCGTTCTGCGTTTTGTTGCTACGCAATGGCCCTTGTCAAAGTCACGGATCGACGATCCGTTGGTTCGCCGATTTTTTGCTCACAAGAAGAGACTTTTTGTACGACGTGGTGTTTTGCTGTTGCGTTCTGATAATGATCAGTCCAGGGTCGTGTTCCCACGTTTGTTACAGTCCTCTGTCTTACGACTTCTTCACCAAGGACATTGGGGTGTAGTGCGAACGAAACAACTTGCTCGTCAGCACTGTACTTGGGTCGGAATCGATGCTGCGATTACGAATATGTGCTCTTCTTGCATGGCGTGTGCCGAACAACAATCCGCACCACCGCGGAAATTCTTTGCATGGCCAAAAGCCACTTCCCCTTGGCAACGCTTACACAGCGATTTTGCTGGTCCATTCTGGAATGCTCGATGGTTAGTTGTTGTCGATTCATTCAGTAATTTTCCTTTTGTTGTCCGGATATCTTCCACGACGTCATCTGCCACCATCCAAGCGTTATCCACTCTCTTTTGCATTGAAGGTCTTCCACAGACTATTGTTTCCGACAATGGCCCACAATTCATGTCCGCAGAATTTCAGTCATTCTGCAAGGCCAATGGTATTCAACATCTGACATCCACGCCGTTTTCGCGTCAGTCAAACGGTGCTGCTGAACGATTGGTCCGGACTTTCAAGTCACAGTTGTTGAAGTTAAAAGAGTCGCATTCGCGGGAGGACGCGTTATTGCTCTTCTTGTCCTCGTATCGCTCTCAGCCCCGAGTTGGTCGCTCGCCGGCTGAGTTGCTCCACGGTCGTCCTCATCGAACCTTGATGTCTTTGCTGCATCCGCCGCATCAGGTTCCTGTGCAGCGGCAGCCACCTGCTTTTGCTCCAGGCGACGTTGTTTACTATCGCAACTATCGCGGTTCACGGCGTTGGCTCGCAGGGCGCATTCTTCGCTGCCTCGGCCGCGCTATGTATCTGGTTTTGGGGGCCTCTGGTGAGGTGAGTCGGCATCTCAATCAGCTGCGCCTCTGTCGTCGCACGGGATCTGCCGCTCCCCGTCTGCTTTCAGCGACGGTGCCGTCCGGTCAGCGCCCTGGGGACCCATCTACTGGCTCGCCTCAGCCCCAGGTGTTACCGACGCTGCCTTCCATTTTACCTCATGGCGACGCGCCGCCACCGCCGCCGCCGCCTGTTCTCCCGCCGGCGACGCCCGCAGTGGACGCGTCGCTGCAACCGCCGGGTGCCTCCCTGGGTCACGCGCCGCCGCTCGCTTCCCGTGACCCGTTGTCCTCCGCCATGGACGTCTTGCCCGCTCCGGACCACATGGCGTCTTCGCCCGTCGGATGCCCCGACCCGATGGAGGTCGACCCTTCGGCCCCTCCTGTCTCTCTACGGGCGCATACACCGCATGTTGGCGTGCACCCTGGACTAGGTTTTCAGGCGTTTCCTAGCTCCCCTCGGACCGAATGGCAGGGTGCGGGTGGCACAGCCTCGCCTGTTGTTAGGCTCCCCACCTCGTCGCATACTTCAACATGGGGTCCTCTCCACGGCGGGCGGAAGCCTTATGCCACAACCGTCCGCCGATTTGCGGGGGAGGAATGTGGTGTCACCGCCAGACACCACACTTGCTAGGTGATAGCCTTTAAATTGGCCGCGGTCCGGTAGTATACGTCGGACCCACGTGTCGCCACTATCAGGGATTGCAGACCGAGCGCCGCCACACGGCAGGTCTAGAGAGACTTCCCAGCACTCGCCCAGTTGTACAGCCGACTTTGCTAGCGATGGTTCACTGACAAATTAAGCTCTCATTTGCCGAAACGATAGTTAGCATAGCCTTCAGCTACGTCATTTGCTACGACCTCGCAAGGCGCCATTATCATTTGCTATTTATCTTGTGATGCATGTACCGTCAGACCGATGTTAACCAATTATGGATTAAAGTTAAGTATTCCAGCAGCTATGTACCTTTTTAGCTAGACTCAATTCCTTTAACTGTTCCAGACCTCACGCCAGCCTGCGTGAGCTTAAACGCGTGCCTTTCGGCTACCCGTCACAGTGGATTGGCTGTCTTGCCAGTCCACAACACCTCCTGCATTTCAGTACAATTTTCCAATGTTACAACCTCTCGACACACCACAGCATCATCCGCAAAAAGCCTCAGTGAACTTCCGATGTTATCCACAAGGTCATTTATGTATATTGTGAATAGCAACGGTCCTATGACACTCCCCTGCGGCACACCTGAAATCACTCTTACTTCGGACGGAGGGGGTCCGACAGCCGATCAGTGCCAGTCATTCCACCAGGAAGGAGGTACACAGCTCGTGTTGTCTGTAGTTCAACCATGCCTAGACGGTCAGTACTGCGGTTCGATCGAGTCCGCATTGTTACTTTGTGCCAGGAAGGGCTCTCAACAAGGGAAGTGTCCAGGGGTCACTGAGTGAACCAAATCGATGTTGTTCGGACACGGAAGAATACAGAGAGACAGGAACTGTCGATTACAAGCCTAGGTCAGGCCACCCAAGGCCTACTACTGCATTGGATGACCCCTACCTACGGATTATGGCTCGGAGGAACCCTGAAAGTAACGCCACCATGTTGAACAATGCTTTTTCTGCAGCCAGAGGACGTCGTGTTACGACTCAAACTGTGCACAATAGGCTGCATGATGCCCAACTTCACTCCCGACGTCCATGGCGAGGTCCACCTTTGCAACCACGACAACCTGTAGCGAGGTACAGATGGGCCCAACAACATGCCGAATGGACCGCTCGGGATTGGCAACACGTTCTCTTCACCGATGAGTGTCTCATATGCCTTCAACCAGACAATCGTCGGAGACGTGTTTGGAGGCAACCGGGTCAGGCTGAACGCCTGAGACACACTGTCCAGCGAGTGCAGCAAGGTGCAGGTTCCCTGCTGTTTTAGGGTGGCATTATGTGGGGCCGACGTACTCCGCTGGTGGTCATGGAAGGCGCCCTAACGAATGTACGATACGTGAATGCTATCCTCCGACCGATAGTGCAACCATACCGGCAGCATATTGGCGAGGCATTCGTCTTCATGGATGACAATTTTCGCCCACTTCGTGCACATGTTGTGAATGACTTACTTCAGTATAACTACATAGCTCGAGTAGAGTGGCCAGCATGTTCTCCAGATATGCACCCTATCAAACATGCCTGGGATAGATTAAAAAGGCTGTTCATGGACGACGTGAACCACCAACCACTCTGAGTGATCTACGCCGAATCGCCGTTGAGGAGTGTAACAATTTGGACGAACAGTGCCTTGATGAACTTGTGGATAGTGTGCCACGACGAATACAGGCATGCATCAGTGCAAGAGGACGTCCTACTGGGTATGAAAGGTACCGGTATGTACAGCAATATGGACCACCACCTTTTGAAGGTGTATGGTGGTACAACATGGAGTGTGTTGTTGTCATGAGCAATAAAGAGGGCATAAATGATGTTTACGTTGATCTCTATTCCAATTTTCGGTACGTGTTCCGGATCTCTCGGAACCGAGGTGATGCAAAACTTTTTTTGATGCGTGTATTAAAACATTTTTGAAGCCAAATCTATGAAAGCTAGTATATGGCTTCAAAGAAATACGTGTTAGGGGATTAAAGTATCTACTGAAGTGTCACCACAAGGACTCAAAGACAGGATTAACAAAAACTGACTCCAACTACCAGAACCGCTTTTTGGTCAGAAGTTCGTTCGGAAAAGACCACGCCTTGCGGCCATAAATAGCCTGAAAAGTCTAGAAGATGTAGCAGTTTGTGAACGACATAAAAATTGGATTAACGAAAAAAGAAATCTGTGCAGAACATAAAGTGTACACGAGCGAAGCTGCGGACACCAAGCTTGTTTTTTATAAGCTGCAGAGATACAGCTGTTTACAGTTTTCATTGCGAGTGCTGATACTCAATTTGCTGTGGGTCTGTTGTTATTCTTGTTTGAAGTTCAAGCTGTGAAATTGTGCCTGAGTTTATAAAATAGAAATTTTCAGCAGTGATATCTGTTGGCCAATTCCACTGTATTATTCAAGCATGCCGCACGTATTTATAAATGCTGAATATCTCGCTATAGTATTTGATTACTGCTTTTGTGATGCTCAATCTGCTGCTACTTGCAGAGAATGAAGTAGAAGAGTCCCTAATTGTAGAGTGCCAGGTTGAACAGCGTATTTTCGTGTTTTCACTTAACTGGTCGAGTATCTAGCAGCCGCATTTCACCTGAACACGCAAATTAACAGAGCTTGTATGAAGTAGAAGACATTATTTGTTTGGTTGAACGTAGTCATTCAGCAAGCACACCTTAAGTTCTACTGTATCGGTGTTCCACATATGTATGGTATCTATTCCTACCAAAGCATTCAACACGTTCAGGGAAGAAGATGGAGATCGACGAGGGGAATTTTGTCTCTGGCTATTAGCAGAGTGCACCGAAATCTCATTAGTAGTTTTCACTGGTAATGCCTCGTTCACTGGTGAAGATATATCGGCAACTTCTCATCTCACAGTAGCAATTACAACTTACGTCCTCAGTTATTTGCTGGATGTATTCCAGTCTCTCCCTTCCCCTACAGTTTTTAACCCCTACAGCTCCCTCTGCTACCAACGAAGTCATTCCTTGATGTCTTAAGAGAAAAGAGTTCCCATCATCCTGTGTTTTCTTTTCCTCCTGAGTGTTTTCTATTATTCCATTGCTGTCAGATTTTTTGGAGAACCGCATCATTCCATACCTTATCAATCTACCTCGTTTTCAAAACTATCCCTTGCACCACATCTAAAGTGCTTCTATTCTCTTCTGTTCCAGTGTTTTCACAGTCCGCGGATCACTACCATAAAACACTGGGCACCAAACATACATTCTCAGAAATGTCTACTTCATATTAAGCACTGTCTTTTCTTTTATGTCCTCCTTGCTCCGTCCGTCATGGGTTTTTTCTGCCCAGGTAGCAGAGTTCCTTAACTTCATCTACTTCGTGAACCAAAATTCTGATCTTAAGTTTCTCGCTATCCTCATTTCTGCTACTTCTCATTACTTTCGCCTTTCTTCGATTTACTTTCAGTCTATATTCTCTATTCATTAGACTGTTCACTCCATTCAACAGATTCTGTAATTGTTCTTCACTTTCACTGAGGACAATGTCATCACGGAGGTTTATCACTGATATCCTTTCAACTTGAATTTAATCCCTCTCTTGAACCTTTGTTTTGTATCCGTCACTGCTTCTCCGATGTATGGACTGAACATCTGGAACTAAAGACTACATCTTCGTCTTACACGCATCTTAATCCGAGCATTTCGTGCTTGGTCTTCCACGCTTGTTATTCCCTCTTGGATCTTGTACATATTCTACATTACCCGTCTTCATCCAATTTCTGACAGAATTTCAAACATATTGCCTATCCCTTCCGTCTTATGGTGGTCCTACGAAAACGGAAGTGCCTCTGTGGAAACACACCTCTCAGAATACTTCTCTGTAACTGTGTGGTTTGTTATGATAGACAGTCAGCTGATTGGGTCCGTTTTATTTACCACGTTGCCTTACAGGGACTTATTACCTATTTTTGAAAATAGGGTTTCACATTATTTGAAAAGTTCCTTTAGCTTCATGTTGAGGTCCATTGCAGCATGACCGGCCGCCGCATAATCTAGTCGCCAAGTAACAAGTCATCTAAATCTAAGATTCCTCGGATGATGGATGGGCAGATATGGTTACGTACCTTGACCGTCAACGCTCCCCAGGCCACACACCTTCAGATTTTTGCCTGTGGGTTGGCTGAATGGCGAAGTCTATAAAGAAAAAGGAAACACAAGAAACTAATTGATTGTTCCCATTATGAATGGTACTGACATCATAAAAGAACTCTCCCTCAGAAACGCTATACGTGGTGTTGTCAAAAGAATTCGGGTGCACTGAAGTCAAAGATAGAATTGATGAAAAAAATTTTAAACCTGACGATCAGTCTTTGTTCAACATCTTTTGTCAGTGATTGTTTCATGCAACAGATCCTGTAATTCATCCTCAATTTCGCTGACTACAGCAGTGTCATCAGCGAATCTTATCATTGATATTCTTTCACCTTGAGGTATAATCTCACTCTTGAACCTTTCTTTTATTTTCGTAGTTGTTTCTTCAGTTTATTCGTTTGAACAGTAGGGACGAAAGGTTGAATCCCTGTCTTGCAGCCGGCCGGTGTGGCCCAGCGATTCTAGGCTCTACAGTCTGGAACCGCGCGACCGATACGGTCGCAGGTTCGAATCCTGCCTCGGGCATGAATGTGTCTGACGTCCTTAGGTTAGTTAGGTTTAAGTAGGTCTAAGTTCTAGGGGACTGATGACCACAAAAGTTAAGTCCCATAGTGCTCAGAGCCATTTTTGAACCAGTCTTACAATCTTTCTAATCTTTCATTCTTGGCCTTCCAGTCTTCTTGTTCCCTATTGGTTCTTGTACATATTGAATCTCCCTCGTCTTTCTACTATAGCTTACCACTATTTTTCTCAGAATTTCAGATATCTTGCACTAATTTACAATGTCGAACACTTTTCCAGGCCGACAAATCCTATGAACGTGTCTAGATTTTACTTCGTTTTCGATTCCCTTATCAACTGCAGCGTCAGAACTGTCTTTCTGCTGCTTTTACTTTTCCTAAGGCCATCTGCATCTACACACAGGTTAACAGTATAGATACTTTTTCATGACATTCACTGGAACTGATTCCATTACGACGACACCTCGTATGTTCCATTGAAGATGAGATGTAGATTTGCCACTTCAAATTTTTCATCGTGAAGTTTGGACTATACTATATGTTGAAACTTCCTGGCAGATTAAAATTGTGTTTTCGGACCGAGACTCGAACTCATTCTATACTATATGTTACTAAGAAATTGGTTAAATAAAATAAATGGTTCCCCCATGAACCATGGACCTTGCCGTTGGTGGGGAGGCTTGCGTGCCTCAGCGATACAGATGGCCGTACCGTAGGTGCAACCACAATGGAGGGGCATCTGTTGAGAAGCCAGACAAACATGTGGTTCCTGAAGAGGGGCAGCAGCCTTTTCATTAGTTGCAGGGGCAACAGTCTGGATGATTGACTGATCTGGCCTTGTAACATTAACCAAAACGGCCTTGCTGTGCTGGTACTGCGAACCGCTGAAAGCAAGGGGAAACTACAGCCGTAATTTTTCCCGAGGACATGCAGCTTTACTGTATGATTAAATGATGATGGCGTCCTCTTGGGTAAAATATTCCGGAGGTAAAATAGTCCCCCATTCGGATCTCCGGGCGGGGACTACTCAAGAGGACGTTGTTATCAGGAGAAAGAAAACTGGCATTCTACGGATCGGAGCGTGGAATGTCAGATCCCTTAATCGGGCAGGTAGGTTAGAAAATTTAAAAAGGGAAATGGATAGGTTAAAGTTAGATATAGTGGGAATTAGTGAAGTTCGGTGGCAGGAGGAACAAGACTTTTGGTCAGGTGATTACAGGGTTATAAATACAAAATCAAATAGGGGTAATGCAGGAGTAGGTTTAATAATGAATAAAAAATAGGAGTGCTGGTTAGCTACTACAAACAGCATAGTGAACGCATTATTGTGGCCAAGATAGACACAAAGCCCATGCCTACTACAGTAGTACAAGTTTATATCCCAACTAGCTCTGCAGATGATGAAGAAATTGATGAAATGTATGACGAGATAAAAGAAATTATTCAGGTAGTGAAGGGAGACGAAAATTTAATAGTCATGGGTGACTGGAATTCGTCAGTAGGAAAAGGGAGAGAAGGAAACGTAGTAGGTGAATATGGATTGGGGGGAAGAAATGAAAGAGGAAGCCGCCTTGTAGAATTTTGCACAGAGCATGACTTAATCATAGCTAACACTTGGTTCAAGAATCATAAAAGAAGGTTGTATACCTGGAAGAATCCTGGAGATACTAATAGGTATCAGATAGATTATATAATGGTAAGACAGAGATTTAGGAACCAGGTTTTAAATTGTAAGACATTTCCAGGGGCAGATGTGGATGCTGACCACAATCTATTGGTTATGAACTGCAGATTGAAACTGAAGAAACTGCAAAAAGGTGGGAATTTAAGGAGATGGGATCTGGATAAACTGAAAGAACCAGAGGTTGTAGAGAGTTTCAGGGAGAGCATAAGGGAACAATTGACAGGAATGGGGGAAAGAAATACAGTAGAAGAAGAATGGGTAGCTCTGAGGGATGAAGTAGTGAAGGCAGCAGAGGATCAAGTAGGTAAAAAGACGAGGGCTAATAGAAATCCTTGGGTAACAGAAGAAATATTGAATTTAATTGATGAAAGGAGAAAATATAAAAATGCAGTAAATGAAGCAGGCAAAAGGGAATACAAACGTCTCAAAAATGAGATCGACAGAAAGTGCAAAATGGCTAAGCAGGGATGGCTAGAGGATAAATGTAAGGATGTAGGGGCTTATCTCACTAGGGGTAAGATAGATACTGCCTACAGGAAAATTAAAGAGACCTTTGGAGAGAAGAGAACCACTTGTATGAACATCAAGAGCTCAGATGGCAAACCAGTTCTAAGCAAAGAAGGGAAGGCAGAAAGGTGGAAGGAGTATATAGAGGGTTTATACAAGGGCGATGTACTTGAGGACAATATTATGGAAATGGAAGAGGATGTAGATGAAGATGAAATGGGAGATAAGATACTGCGTGAAGAGTTGGACAGAGCACTGAAAGACCTGAGTCGAAACAAGGCCCCGGGAGTAGACAACATTCCATTAGAACTACTGATGGCCTGGGGAGAGCCAGTCATGACAAAACTCTACCATCTGGTGAGCAAGATGTATGAGACAGGCGAAATACCCACAGACTTCAAGAAGAATATAATAATTCCAATACCAAAGAAAGCAGGTGTTGACAGATGTGAAAATTACCGAACTATCAGTTTAATAAGTCACAGCTGCAAAATACTAACGCGAATTCTTTACAGACGAATGGAAAAACTGGTAGAAGCGGACCTCGGGGAAGATCAGTTTGGATTCCGTAGAAATGTTGGAACACGTGAGGCAATAATAACCTTACGACTTATCTTAGAAGAAAGATTAAGAAAAGGCAAACCTACGTTTCTAGCATTTGTAGACTTAGAGAAAGCTTTTGACAACGTTAACTGGAATACTCTCTTTCAAATTCTGAAGGTGGCAGGGGTAAAATACAGGGAGCGAAAGGCTATTTACAATTTGTACAGAAACCAGATGGCAGTTATAAGAGTCGAGGGGCATGAAAGGGAAGCAGTGGTTGGGAAAGGAGTGAGACAAGGTTGTAGCCTCTCCCCGATGTTATTCAGTCTGTATATTGAGCAAGCAGTAAAGGAAACAAAAAAATTCGGAGTAGGTATTAAAATTCATGGAGAAGAAGTAAAAACTTTGAGGGTCGCCGATGACATTGTAATTCTGTCAGAGACAGCAAAGGACTTGGAAGAGCAGTTGAACGGAATGGACAGTGTCTTGAAAGGAGGATATAAGATGAACATCAACATAAGCAAAACGAGGATAATGGAATGTAGTCAAATTAAATCGGGTGATGCTGAGGGGATTAGATTAGGAAATGAGACACTTAAAGTAGTAAAGGAGTTTTGCTATTTAGGGAGTAAAATAACTGATGATGGTCGAAGTAGAGAGGATATAAAATGTAGACTGGCAGTGGCAAGGAAATCGTTTCTGAAGAAGAGAAATTTGTTAACATCGAGTATAGATTTGAGTGTCTGGAAGTCGTTTCTGAAAGTATTTGTATGGAGTGTAGCCATGTTTGGAAGTGAAACATGGACGATAACCAGTTTGGACAAGAAGAGAATAGAAGCTTTCGAATAGTGGTGCTACAGAAGAATGCTGAAGATAAGGTGGGTAGATCACGTAACTAATGGGGAGGTATTGAATAGGATTGGGGAGAAGAGAAGTTTGTGGCACAACTTGACTAGAAGAAGGGATCGGTTGGTAGGACATGTTTTGAGGCATCAAGGGATCACAAATTTAGCATTGGAGGGCAGCGTGGAGGGTAAAAATCGTAGAGAGAGACCAAGAGATGAATACACTAAGCAGATTCAGAAGGATGTAGGTTGCAGTAGGTACTGGGAGATGAAGAAGCTTGCACAGGATAGAGTAGCATGGAGAGCTGCATCAAACCAGTCTCAGGACTGAAGACCACAACAACAACATCGTGAGTTCGCAAATAGAATCAGGATGATACAGATTAAAAGTATTTGGTTAGTTATAACTTCAGTGTATGTGTTCCTTTTTTTTATTTTTGGTTTTAGTTTTCATGCCCAACCCATCAGCGCGAAGTTAAGAAGAGCTGATAGAGAACGCCGTCATTTTCATCTAACTCTTGGAAAAATGAGAATGGAGTATAATGTTTCAGGAATGAAAATTGGGGGATCTCCAGTCTCGGTTTTCATCTTATGCATTAGGAAGGTGAAACTATCCGTAATTCTTGATCGGAACTGGAAGGTGTAATCATTTTTAATTTGTGTATAGGTCGATGTTGACGTTTGTCAGGGAGATATCAGTATTTTTCATATGAAATGTCCTCAGGTTTAATCCGTTATATGCAAGTTTTTATAACAGCTTGGAACTATTTGTTAGACGCTAAGGCCCACTGTCCATATTTCTAAATGCCATCGTTCACAAATGATTGGGTGGATTGCGGGATGTTGCCATTTTTGGTTGGTGTTACTATTCAGAATGGATTAGGGCAGTTAACTAGTTACTTGGCATATCTCTCTCTAACAATGTCCGGAGTTACGGGATTACCTAAAAAATACATAATGATTTCTCAAATTTTCCATATTAGGCTCAATGGCGCACTACTTATCTTGCCACACAGTGGTAGCACTGATTGTAGAGGCTCGGGATTCTCTTCGAGGGTGTAGGGTGGCTATGATTCCGGATCTTACAAGCACTGATCTACATACTTTGCCGTGATTTACGATCGGAATCAGGTATAATTTGATAGGTTGTACATCGTATATATGAATATTTGAAGAAGATTGACATTGTCACGTATATCTTGTAAATAGTTGCTAACGCTTATTGAATGAAAGGTGATGGAGTGTCTTTATTATCAAAACGGCGTAATGAATGACTGCCTATACTAATAGAGGTTGGAATGCCAGTGGAAATGAGTGGCAGGCATAACTCAGGCCTTGGGTGGAAAAGCCCGCACAGGTGTTGGTCCTACTTAACACAGGAACTAACCCAAAACGGACGGTCAGGGCACCTGAGCGATGAAGCACAATACAGCGGCTGCTAGCTGGCTGATATTGTAGTGGGGCCGCAAGGATTATTGGATAGTACTTCGGAAACCCTGAAAATCTTGGACGCTACAGAGAGGAACGGGGATGCGTTACCTCGGAAATCATGCAGGCTGGGTTATTTGCAAGGGATTTCACACTGAGAAGAGTACCATTGTATGTATTCCTAATTAACGAGGACAGGTATTTTCTTGCAAAGTTTCCGCGCTGGACGACAAAAGACTGAAATATGGTTGGTCGGCGTTCGGAAGAATCTATAGAGAGGCAGAATATTCCGTGGTTTCGAGAATATGATTCGCCTTCTGCAGTTACGAGGGAGCCGAGCCGAGATTTGCTGGGAAGCCAGCAGTGGTGGAGAGAAAGTAGTCTCCCGTTTTGAGCGCCCATGTCTGACGGTCGCTCAGTATCAGCCTTTGTTGCTACAGACAGACTTGCTGTCTTTGCTCTCAGGAGATTTTATAGTTAGAACGGTTAGGCACTGTACTGTTGTGAACTTATACGATTCTGGACTTCGCCTCCAGGTAGGGAGTCTTCGTTGAGTAAGCAGCGTTCAGTGATTGAGAGCACTTCTTCTGCCTGTACTCACGTTGAGACGTTATCTGAACTCCATCATTGTGGCTGGAAGTTCGCGTTTCTCATCTGTAGAACACAGAGAAGAGAAGACAGTATTAGATTATACTAGTGTCTGAATAAGGTTTTTTTTAATATTTTGTGGCTGGAGTTCTTCCGTCGTTGCAGATGTGTACGAGAACCATCCCTCCGACGCACGAGACGCAGTACACACGGTGATATCGCTGTTTCGTCTTATTAGCGCTATAAAGCTAATTTTCCCACTATATTAGGCTCAAAGGCGCACTACTTATCTTGCTACACAGTGGGAGCACTGATTGTAGAGGCTCACGTAAATTTTATTTCCACTAAGGCTGCACACCACTGTACATCATCTTTGTAAGTAGTGTCTTCTAGTGTTTGGTACGCAGATGATGTCAGTCATCTCGCTTTATTTATATTACATAGCATAACTATAGAATGGGGCAGATTTGGGCAATTGATCAGTCATATTAGTTAGGAAATCCATTTGTATCTCTTTATGTCCATTGGGCACTGATATATAAACATTTGTAGTATATAAAGCGGTTTCAATGTACAGTAAAAGCGTGGAACGCATTGAAAAACATGGATGTACCAGATCACCTCATTCATCTGATACGGAGTTTATACCTTGACGAAGAAGTCACGGTGAGAACTATGTATGGAACAACGAAATGGATAAATATTCAGAAAGGGGTCCGTCAAAGCTGCAAACTGTCACCGTACTTATTCATTCTGTATGCAGAACATGTTACGAGGAATGCGAGGCTAGATGAAGGAGAAACAGGAATTAAAATAGCTGGAATAAATGTAAACAACCTCAGGTACGCGGAAGATACGATCCTGTTGGCAGAAAGTGAAGAAGAATTGAGAACACTCTTACTGAAGGTGAAATACGAAAGTGAAAAGGCCGGTCTTATGCTGAATGTGAAGAAAACGAAAATTATGGCAACTACACCTACCAGTTCGTGGGATATAGCAGGAGAAACCATGGAGGTAGTGACCACATTCAGTTATCTCGGTTCCCAGATCTCTGCTGATAGCGACTGCAGCCACGAAATCCGGAGACGCCTGTTGCTCGGTAGACAGGCGATGTCAAATCTTGACAAGGTTATAAGGTCCAGAGATATAACACTAGCAACAAAGACCCGTATTGTGAGGGCTATGGTCTTTCCAATTGTGATGTATGGATGTAAGACCTCGACCATTAGAAAGGCTGAACGGCGAAGAATTGACTCCTTCGAATTGTGGTGTTGGAGGAAACTTCTTAGAGTTCCATGGACTGCAAAGAGAACCAACAGATCAATATTGGAGCAAATAAAACGAGACTTCTCCCTGGAAGGTCTAATGTTAAAACAAAAGCTGACCTACTTTGGACACACAATGCGAAGGCATGCCACGCTGGAAAAATCATTAATGCTGTGGAAGATTGAAGGAACTAGAAGAAGAGGACGTCAGAGGATGAGATGGATCGATGGCATCACAGAAGCAATGTGTTCCAACCGGGAAGGTCTACGGGAGAAAGTGCAAGACAGGAAAAAGTGGCGTGATTTGGTTCATGGGGTCACGAAGAGTCGGAACCGACTAAACGAATATAGAGAGAAAGAGAGAAAAGTATAAGAAGAAACAGCATTCATCATTTGTAGTTACTGGTTCCCTTCATCATTCATTTATGTTTATGTTGTAATTTATATGTTAAAGAGCAACAAGGAGGTAATATCATCATTAAGAGATCCTAAGATCTGCTTCAGGGGGTATTCAGGCAGGGCCAAATCTTCATTTTCCCTTTCAGTATATTCCGTCGCACGCATTCATTTTACACCTGCCTGGAGTAGAATCTTGGATATGGCGATCCTGGCAGTATCTTACTTAGAGTCTTCTGATAGTAGTGATAAAGTGGTTTGAAACCTCGGAAATTTTCAAAAATTTTTTTCCCATTTACAATGTTTAGGTGTGATTGATAGTGATCACCAGCTCGCGCGTATAGTTTGCAGTCATGAAGTCACACGATAACATTAAAATAATAGTTGTGTATTTTATTGTATTTCTTTTCAGAGGCATTACGTTACGCCGGCCGTTGTGGCCGAGCGGTTCTAGGCGCTTCAGTCCGGAACCGACCTGCTGCTACGGTCGCAGGTTCGAATCCTGCCTCGGATATGGATGTGTGTGATGTCCTTAGGTTAGTTAGGTTTAAGTAGTTATAAGTCTAGGGGACTCATGACCTCAGGTATTAAGTCCCATAGTGCTCAGAGCCATTTGAACCATTACGTTACAGCTGATACATGCAATTTATTGATATCTGTGTGGTCATTTGTCGTCGTATTTTGTTTGTATTGTAAGGACACTGCTCGTTCATGACGTTACCATTAGTTTAGCTTGTTTGTTGTAGATATTTTATGTTACGTGCCCGTTACACAATAAATATGTACTGTAAATGGTGTGTACTTTTAAGAGAGAACTGTTGTCAGGGAACAGTCCATGATAACTAGGTCGAAAGCGCTCTTAGTAGAACAACAGAGCACTAGTTGTAACAGCGTAGAAATGGCAGATACACGGTGTAGTCAAGAAAGCCTATGGGATGAGAAAGAGTTAGCTTTGTTAGCAGCACAAGGCACAGGTGAGGAGAATACCGATCCAAGGGAACTTTTTGAGGATGATAGACACAGTCAAGCCCATGGTGGGCAATCTGATAGCGAAGATGAGGAACGGAGACACACTGAGGCAATCGTAAAGATACGGGACTACAGTGTAGGGAGTCCAAGTGAATGCGGAACGACTAAGAATTGTGGTAGATCGCCGTCAGTGACATCGTCACGAGGCAGCAGACCAGGGGCGCGTGGTGATGACTTTCTTGAATACCGAGAAATGGAAAGGTAAAATGGGAGAAGACCACCTAAGAGTAGAGGAAGACAGTCACAATAGGAAAGAGGATTTAGATAATACAGGTGTGTTGGACATCCTTGCATTCCTAAAAGCAAAGGGAAATGGGAAATGAAATGTGAAATAAAATTCAAAAAGTAAGCTCTGAATTGAGAGATTAAATAGAAAAGGAGAATGATGAAGTACGCTTTGAAATGGGAAGTAAAATTCAAAACGTTAATGCTGAAATGGGAAGTAAAGTTAAAAACGTTAGTGCTGAAATGGAAAGTAAAATTCCAAATGTTAGTGTCTAAATTAAGTCGATAAAACATGAAACGATGGAAGTGAAAAATGAAGTATTGACGCTCTAAACAAAACTAAAACGAGAGATTGTAAAGGTCAGAAGAACGCGAACGAGGCGCGATTACTAGAGAGTGGCGCAAAGCGGATTGCTCTTGAAACATTCGAGACGACAGACAATACGACAAAGATAGGTAGAGGTGCATTAACAGAGTTGCAGAGGCGCTTGAAACATGTAGAAACAACGCACCTGCAAAACACAGAAATTGCGCCAAATAAGGTATCACAATGTAAACAAAACATAGAAAGCGAAATTAAGCAATTCTCAGGAAGTCGCAACCTAGTCAAAAATCACATCTCAGAAAGGAAATAGTAGGCGATTTGGAAACAGAAACCGAAAGAGCCAGTTCAAACTCAACACGATCATGTCCAAGCCCAGACGATACTAGAAGTGCTCGAATGTAAGAGTTGCTCGTCAACTGAAGACTGAAAGCGTATCTGCAGAGCAACGAAATATCGCTAGAGATATGCCCCCTCCCCCCCCCCCTCCTCCCCGCTAAACAGGGCACGACTGGGTCGCAAATTGCGAATACGGAGAACGGCAATGAGATATTTCATGTGCATAATTGTTACCTGATAATGTGCCTGTGAGTGGGTTATTTGTACTCCACTTACTATGGCCACCACAATTTTCAGCCCACTCACAGGCATTATAACAATTTGCTTACTTTTAGGGAGAGAATTCCCCAAATTCTGAACACTACACACACCTCCGAACCAGTATCTATTAAACAAAGAACATTTTCTTTAAACACTGTCACCTCAGTTATAGGTTGTCCAATATATTCTTTTCTGACTACAGACTCGGGTCCATCTAGCAAACCTGCACCACTTCTCCAGGCAAATGCCGGGATGGTTCCCCTGAAAGGGCACGGCCGACTTCCTTCCCCCTTCTTCCCTAATCCGATGAGACCGGTGACCTCGATGTTTGATCTCTTCCTGCAAACAACCCTCCAACCCTGCACCACTTCATGCCTGTCAAAACCTACCGCTTCTGTGGAAAGCACATTTACTTTAACTGGGCCCCTTTCACTTCATTATTAGTGGCGGCTTTCACTATCCGTTCCACTATAGACAAATCGAAGCATCTTTCTAACTTCTCCCCCTCCATACTATTCTCCATATCTGCAACGCTATACAAGGTATTCCGTCCCTTCATCCTCACTCTTCGAAATTACTCGAGTCAATCAATTCACAACATCCTCTTGCATCCCTCGAGCATTACTTCCACAGTTTACAGGTAGTCTCATGTTGGCTGCGCAGTGCTGCTTAACCCACAACTCCTGATCTGAGTATTCACTTCCTGTACTTGGTAGTTCCTTCTTAGTATGGTTCTTGCCCCCTTCATTCAAGCTCTCCCTTTCACAAAAACCTACTGCATTTACTGAATAATCAAACTGTTTTGCAGTGTCATTCTCCTCTACCCTGCTATTTTCTTTCATGCTATCCCCATGCTGTCCAATCGGTACCTTCTTAATAAAGAGTGTTGCTAGCGTCATTACAGACTGATAACAGTTTTCCTCCTGTGTGAGTTCACTGCCTCTGTCATTTCAGTCACCTGCCGGGCTGCGTCTACCCGTCACGTTATCGTCTCTCAGCTGACAGTAGCTGGCACGCCGGTCCGGGTTAATGAACCTGTTTCCAGCAGTACCTCCTCTCCATCTGTATCTACCACGGTAACCATTACGTCTTTGTACGCCTATTCACATTGACTTCGGTTCTATCGTCATTAGACCTAACAGGAGGCCTGTGATCTCTTCGGTTATTTTCCTCTTCCTTTAAGATGTTTACTACACGTTCAAGATAATGAATAAACCTGTCAATATCATCCCTAGGTGCTGAAATAAACTTATTTCTCCAACACAACGGCAATTTATTTTCAATCCGCACAATCATGTGCTCTGTTTCAACTTGGCGGTTAAATATGACAAAGTAATTACCCATTTATGCATAAATCTTTTAATACCCTCTCTCTTTGGATCATACTTTTCCCCTGACCAAACTTCATTTAAAACCATTTGTTTCCGTTTTCCCCAATACACTCGAAAAAAGGCTTGCTTAAATTCCGCTAATTTATCGTATTTATCTGAGGCCAAGTTTCCCCAAATTCTTGCTTCTCCCATCAAATTTGAAGTAACGAATCTAATCTTTTGTTTATCATTCCACACTTTTTGCGGAATATACTCAAAGTCACTTCAAAATTCCTTTGGATGAACGTTTTTACTGAGATCAAATCTTAAAAACTGGCAATGCGTAACATAGGCAATTTCTGAAGATTCCACAACACCATTAGACTTAACAGAAACATTGCTGCCACCACAATTCCATTAAAGAGCGAGAGCAGCGGCGTTTGCTTAGAGTTGTCAGTAGTAACATCCGAGCAGTACTGTGTGAAATAATCGCAGAAATCAATGTAACATGTACAACTAACTCATCCGTTAGGATACTGTTTCGAAACTTGACGTTAATGGGCTATGACAGCAGACGCGAGTGCGTTGCTAACAGCACGAAATGGCCTGCAGTTGCTCTCCCGGGCTCGTGACCATATGAGTTGGTCTCTAGTCAACTGGAAATCATGGCTTGACCAGATGAGCTCCAATCTCAGTTCGTAAGAGCTGATGGTAGGGTTCAGATGTGGCTCATACCCCACGAAGACATAGACCCAAGTTGCCCGCGACTGGTTTGAAGAACATTCCGGACAATTAGAGTGAATGATTTTTTCACCCAGATCGCCCTACATGAATTACATCGAACATTTATCTGAAATATTCGAGAGGTCAGTTCGTGCACAATATCCTGTACCGGCAAGACTTTCGCTATATGGACGACTATAGAGGCAGCATAGCTCAATATCTGTGCAAGGCAGTGCCAACGACTTGCTGAGTCCGTGCCTGGTCTATTTACTGCGTTACGCCGCAAAAGTAGGTCCGACACGGTATTAGGATGTATTCCATGGGATTTGTCACCTCAGTGTAGCTCAAAAATGGCTCTGAGCACGATGGGACTTAACTGCTGAGGTCATCATTTCCCTAGAACTTAGAACTACTTAAACCTAACTAACCTAAGGAGATCACACACATCCATTCCCGAGGCAGGATTCGAACCTGCGACCGTACCGGTCGCGCGGTTACAGACTGTAGCGCCTAGAACCGCTCGGCTACCCAGGCCGACCCTCAGTGTAGTTCGTTTTTTAGATCTGGTTACCATGTTTACCTCGACGATCAACAGGAAACAATACGATATAATGTCGCTAACTCTGTGTGCTCTTACGTTTTGTACTAGTACTCCGAGTTTCCTGTTTACTATGACATAGACGATGAACGGTTTACGGCACATTGCACTCCAAGGGAGTTTATGAATGTTCTTTCTGAAGAAACTGTTGCTGTTTTTCATTTGCTTATATGTTACACAGTGACGTAATTCCTATCCACTGTTATTTATTACGTGCTCTCCAAAAGAAAGATACATTAATTTGTGAACGCCAATAATAAAGTATTTAACTACTTACATCTAGTGATACATATGCAGAATGTCTGCCTCAACGTTATAAACAGCAAGTAATTGTTGCTACATAGTCTAGCGAACGTGACTGCATGCGCTGCCCCTACTCATCTGTGTAAAATGTCACGCACAACGATAAAGAACAGAGAGAGGAAATTTACTGTCGAGGCGACAAAGCAAGTACAGAACACATTTCATATACGTTACGTGCAGCTTCAACTGCTTCGACGCGCCTCGCTCGTCATCCTCCAGCTTCCGTTCGTTGTTCCATCTCTCCTCTTCACGCCTGATATCATTCACCGGCTGATGAACGACCGCTCTCGACGACACACAGCGGGACGACTGATAAATTTAATTAAAATTTATAATGTGAGTGCGCACGCGACAGTTGTCCGATATGCGTGGGCGGAGCCCCTGCAGCGTCACGTGAGTCGCTCGTCATCAAGTAAGGTGAGAAACACTGCTGCATGTGGAGCTCTGGAAGTGAAGTACAGGAAGGCGATGGGGAGAGCCTCGCTCTGACAAAACAGAAACAGGAAACTAATTAACACAGATGTGATGCGTTATGTGGCATATAAAATCACAGTTGGGACATTCATCAGAAAAGCACGGTAATTACGCATTCATTCAGACGAAAATATTTCATTTCTCGTCTACAGGAAAATTTCGACTGCTGTTTCCATAGATTTCTTATTTCTCACTCCCATTTGTACACTGTTGCCTTTTTTTCTTTTGCTTATGATGTGCATTCCCAATACATAGAATAAAAAAATCGTAAAATTAATTTTCTCTACGTCATGTAACACCGTTGACGTGTTAATATATATATATATATATATATATATATATATATATATATATATATATATATATTATTATTCACGTTTGGGCCCTACTGGACCACGCGAAGTACAATCACGGGGCATTCAGTTATTTTCTTTTAGACTTTCTCTCTGCCCAAATTGTTTTCATTCTCTCGGAATGAGCTCTTTTCCTTTCATCAGACCATGTGGTTCCAGTTTTCTTTGGTTTTTCAGCTTGACCAACTACCCAGTCATGAATTTTTTGCCTAAATAATTTTCTGTCTTGAATTTCATCTTGTTTTATATCTGCCTCTTTCATGTCCTCTTTTATAGCAGCAATCCATTTTATTGTCTCAAATTTAGCTTTACTTCGATTTTCGTAGAATTCCACTACTTGTTTAGTTAGTCTGGTAGCATCCATTCTTTTAATATGCCCATAAAATTTTAATCTGCGTTTTTTCATATCTGAATATATGCTGGTGTATTGTTGAATTTAACTATTTGCTCTTAGCCTGTATGTTCCTTCTTCAGTATATTTTGGACCTAGAATTTTTCTGATTACTTTTCTTTCTCTTTTTTGGATTTCTTGAATGTCCTTTTTTCTGTTTAAAATTAGCGTTTCAGCCCCATAAAGGCACTCTGGTTTTATGACCGTGTTGTAATGTCTCAATTTAGAGTACCTCGAGAGACATTTTTTGTGGTAGATGTCTTTTGTAAGTCTAAAAGCTGTCTCCATCTTTTGACAACGAATTTCATTTCCAATTTTTTCTAGACCAGTCTCTGAGATTGTTTCAGCTAAATATTTGAATTGCGAAACTCTTTTGATTTTTCCATACTTAGTTTCCAAAAGTTTGGGTGCCAGTTTGTTGCTAGTCATATACTGTGTTTTTTCAAATGAGATTTGGAGACCTACTCTTTCTGCTGTTTCTTTAAGGATTTCTATTTGTTTCTGAGCAATTTGGATGTCCTGCGTTAGAATAACCAAGTCGTCTGCAAAGGCCAAACAGTCTATTCGAATATTTGTTCGTCCTAATTTCACTGGTTGGTCATATATATATATATATACGACCAATGCTGTCTCTTTTTTCAAGTATACCGTTGACGCCTATCGTGAATAAGCCAATGTTTTTGGTAGACACATATAAATCTTTCAGTGGGAAAGGACGGAATTTCTTATGTTTATGATGAAGCATAAGCGAAGTTACTGGAAAAATGGCTACAAATACTAACAATACCAAGAATATGGCTAAGTAATTCTCCATCTGAAGATGATTGCGAGAACTACTGAAATGCGTAGGAGTATAATAGATAAATGACGGCCGCAGAAGATTGTTTTATTTTTGAAGGACAGAATATACTGAATTAAAAAAAAAAGAATAGAACCAGGAACATCTTGTGACATTCAGGGCCGCGTCATCTAGATGGTTTTCCTACTCCCACTCTGTACTTTAATGCTTCAGTAGACGACCTTAGAAGGGCTACAGATTATCTCTATGAAATTTTTATTTGCAAAAAATGAACCTAATGTATTTCATGTTCAGGCTCTAAAAGGACGGAACTCCAACTCCCATTGATATCAGGTCCATATCGTTAACGTCGATGTGCAGCAGGATTTTGGAACATATATTGTGTTCGAATATTATGAATTACCTCGAAGAAATCGGTCTATTGACACACAGTCAACATGGGTTTAGAAAACATCATTCCTTTGAAACACAACTAGCTCTTTATTCACGTGAAGTGCTGAGTGCTATTGACAACGGATTTCAGATCGATTCCGGAAGGCTTTTGACACTGTACCACACAAGCGGCTCGTAGTGACATTGAGTGCTTATGGAATGTCGTCTCAGTTATGTGACGGGATTTGTGATTTCCTCTCAGAGAGGTCACAGTTCGTAGTAATTGACCGAAAGTCATGAATAAAACAGAAGTGATTTCTGACGTTCCCCAAGGTAGTGTTATAAGCCCTTTGCTGTTCCTTATCTATATAAACGGTTTGCGAGACAATCTGATCAGCCGTCTTCGGTTGGTTGCAAACAACGCCGTCGATTATCGACTAATAAAGTCATCAGAAGATCGAAACAAACTGCAAAACGATTTAGAAAAGATATCTGAATGGTTGTAAAAGTGGCAGTTGACCCTAAATAACGAAAAGTGTGAGGTCATCCACATGAGTGCTAAAAGGAACTCCTTAAACTTCGGCTACACGATAAATCAGTCTAATCTAAAAGCCGTAACTTCAACTAAATACCTAGGTATTACAATTACGAACAACTTAAATTGGAAAGAACACAAAGAAAATGTTGTGGAGAACGCTAACCAAAGACTGCGTTTTATTGGCAGGACACTTAGAAAATGTAACAGACCTACTAACGAGACTGCCTTCACTACGCTTGTCCATCGTCTTTTAGACTACTGCTGTGCGGTGTGGGATCCTTACCAGATAGGACTGACGGAGTACATCGAAAAAGTTCAAAGAAAGGCAGCACGTTTTGCATTATCGCAAAATATGGATGAGAGTGTCACAGTATTTGGGCTCATTAAAACAAAGGCGTCTTTCATTGCGACGGAATCTTCTCACGAATTTCCAATCAACAACTTTCTCCTCCGAATCCGAAAAAATTTTGTTGACACCGACCTACATAGGCAGGAACGATCACCACGATAAAGTAAGGGAAATCAGAGCTCGTACAGAAAGATAGCCGCGCTGTACGGGATTGGAATAATAGAGAATTGTGAAGGTGGTTCGATGAACCCTCTGCCAGACACTTAAATGTAATTTGCACAGTATCCATGTAGACGTAGATGTACACCCATGGGAACATCTTGACGCCACGTGTACAGGTCGACGGAATAGAAGAAATTGTTTCGTGGCCACCACAAGCACGAAATCTTAACACCTATTGTGGCCGCGCTTTTCTCGTGCCGCTGATGCGAAGATCGTGGCCCGTCTCTCCGGCAGGGGGCACTGGATGTCACCATGCTCTATGATTCGTCTACGATGACGTTCAGCTCACCCCTTGGCACCTGTGCTTCCCTAGCGAGTCAGCGTACTTTTTGGCGAGCGACTGCTGCAACACGTCATTAAGAACCTGAAGATGACGAGCAGCTGTCTCGTTGAAATATTGTGTAGCTTCTACATTATCCGACCCGACTCCCGTGAACCAATCAAGCAGCTAATGACTACTTTCGGTGTACTATCAAAACTCTGCTATGTTATCACTCATGTAGCGTCTGAGGAAGACTTATCGTACGAATAGCTATCTGAACTCACAGCCGCACTAAACAACTATTTCACCTGAGCATCAATCTCTGCAGCGCCAATGTACGTTCTGGCTCTGGAAACAAGCTAGAGGTCAACATTTTGAACCCCTTTACTAATGTACCATACGGTGAGATGTTCTTCTCTTTCTTAACGAAATACAGAAAGCACTCCTATCATTATATCCAAAGCATTCTCAAAATTTTGACACCTCACTGGAGCCATACCGTCCAATATTCGCCTGTGCTCAATGTAGGTGAAAATACGATCAGTAATGTTTCAGATTTCGATGTACAATGGGATAGGAATGATGATGGAAATAGGATCACATTTGAGGAAGTGGAGACAATGGTCAATAGACTGCAGTGCAATAAAGCAGCTGGGGTGGATGAAATTAAGTCGGAACTCATCAAATACAGTGGAATGTCAGGTCTTAAATGGCTACACAGGATAATTGAAATGACCTGGGAGTCGGGACAGGTTCCATCAGACTGGACAAAAGCAGTAATCACACCAATTTTTAAACATGAAAACAGAAAAGATTGTAACAACTACAGAGGTATCTCTTTAATCAGCGTTGTGGGTAAAATCTTCTCAGGTATTGTTGAAAGGAAAGTGCGAGTATTAGTTGAGGACCAATTGGATGAAAATCAGTGTGGGTTTAGGCCTCTTAGAGGTTGTCAGGACCAGACCTTAGCTTACGGCAAATAATGAAGAAATGTTATGAGTGGAACAGGGAATTGTATCTATGCTTTATAGATCTAGAAAAGGCATATGACCGGGTTCCTAGGAGGAAGTTATTGTCTGTTCTACGAGATTATGGAATAGGAGGCAAACTTTTGTAAGCAATTAAAGGTCTTTACATGGATAGTCAGGCAGCAGTTAGAGTTGACGGTAAATTGAGTTCATGGTTCAGAGTAGTTTCAGGGGTAAGACAAGGCTGCAACCTGTCTCCACTGTTGTTCATATTATTTATGGATCATATGTTGAAAACAATAGACTGGCTGGGTGAGATTAAGATATGTGAACACAAAATAAGCAGTATTGCATATGCGGATGACTTAGTTGTGATGGCAGATTCGATTGAAAGTTTGCAAAGTAATATTTCAGAGCTAGATCAGAAATGTAAGGACTATGGTATGAAGATTAGCATCACCAAAACGAAAGTAATGTCAGTGGGAAAGAGATATAAACGAACTGACTGCCAAATAGGAGGAACAAAGTTAGAACAGGTGGACGGTTTCAAGTACTTAGGATGCATATTCTCACAGGATGGCGACATAGTGAAAGAACTTGTAACACCATAGCTCTAATGCTGTACTGATTTATTTTGCTTTTGTTTTATTTAATGTTACATTGCTGTGCTTCTGTAAATGTGTGTGACTGAATCGATAACATAAAATTGTATACTGCTTTCTTTGTACAAACTTTGACGTCATGTTTTGGTTCAATGCAAAGTAGTGTATCTGTAATTTACATTCTTTGTCCCATTTGGAGGGAACAAAATTTACTGTATATAATTGTAATTTTGTGTGAATAATTTTTTGTAGACATGTTAATATGTGCAAATGTTCTGTGTTATTCAATGCGTTTGTTCGCTGTTATGTAAACTGCTGATCCTCACTTAGGAATCTTAGTAATTTTGTGTATAAGAGGTAGTGTGGTTCCCCTCGGGAACGGAACTGTGTAGTGCGCGCAAATTGTGGTTGGCCTAGGTGGAAAAGGTGGAACTGATAGTCAGTCGGAGGCGAGCTTCGAGTCGGGGACGAGCCAGCAGTCGGAGATGAGCTACGAGTCCATGCACTGCCATGTAAAAGACGCATATGGTGCTGGTTCCGAGAGAGGCTTTTCCTGCTACTTTCCAAGGCCCCAGATGGATGGACAAATAGCTGGAACTATTCTGGAATTTGTATCTGTCGTCGCCACCAAGAAATGACAGAGTCCAGCAATTAAGCCTGCGAATCCACCTACCAACATGCAGTTGCCACCACGTTGCGCAATCACTGTAACGTAATACTATAATGATGTACAGTGAAGGATCAGCGTAATGGATGTGCTAATGTGCTGAAATATAAGGTAATTTATATCTGAATTTATGTACCAACCTTGATTTTTCTCCTCATCATAACACCTCTCAGGTTCCTTTCCGTTTGAACTAAAGTAATTACCGAGTGTCCCTATTGAAAGAACTTTTATGACCAATGTTATGCTAATTAATGTCTCTTGAACTTAGTAAAAAGAAAGTTAAAGTTAATGTGGCAAGAGAGTGAGCTAAAGTAAATGTTGTTTGCTGAAAATAATTTTCCTATTAGCTATTAAGTGCTGTTGCCAACTGCAAAATTAAAAGTTCCTAAGGCTGAGGCTTCTAAAGTTTTGCTTAGCTAATGATCACCTTGATATCTGTAGTAAATTCTAAAAGGTGAGTCAGTTTCTTGCAATTTTGTTAACATTGTGTTTCGATGTAGTAAAAGTGGAAAACTGCATAGTAGGAAATTATATGTTCATAATTACTAAGTGTTTGTCTCTCTTGAATGCATATTAACAGTATAAAGACCACTCAGTTTGTGTAAGCCCTGAAAGTAATAGTGTGTTTCGGTAGCTGTTATAATTTTGCAAATAGTTTGTGCTGTTCCAACTGTTGGCTTCAATCTTACCGTAAAATTATGAGTGTGTCAGTTCATTGCACTTGCGTATGGCCAAGTATAGGTTGTGTTTATCCGTTAAAATTACTAATAAATATTTTCTTCAACGAGAATGTTAATCATTCTTTTGCCTAGTTAGGCTGGCGACCGTTTCCCATTATCAGTTAAACAGTGCAGGTAAACAAAATTTTGTTTGTTACTTTTCGAATATTTACGTAATTCTGACTTTCACTTCCGATAGGCCACCTCCATTAGGTACAACACGGTCAACTTAACAAAATTCCTCCCAGAGGGTAACACTGCTATGCTGCTTTGTACCATAATTGCTTTTACAAAATAGTTTTATGTCACAACCTGTTTCTAGCATTGAGGTTATGGTGCAGTAGTAACAAATGGCTCTGAGCATTATGGGACTCAACTGCTGTGGTCATAAGTCCCCTAGAACTTAGAACTACTTAAACCTAACTAACCTAAGGACATCACACACATCCATGCCCGAGGCAGGACTCGAACCTGCGACCGTAGCGGTCGTGCGGTTCCAGACTGTAGCGCCTTTAACCGCTCGGCCACTCCGGCCGGCCAGTAGTAACAGCAGAGTGGAAGTGTTATACGTGCCTTTTCCGTGACAGGACTATTTGCTCTGTTGGGGACATACTACGTAATAAACCAAACTTGGTACTTCATAGTATAAGCTACGTAAATACGCTGCTGTAATGTTATATGTGGTGTAGCGTGACAGGACGTTGTTCAGCTTGCACCTACAGACGGAAAAAATTATAAGTGACTAGCATTTTACAAACATAGAGTGAACATAAAACGTCTAGCGCCACGAACCTGTACATCATTTGACAGACAGGATAGTGAAAGTTCAGTTTAAATTGAAAATAAAAGGTATCAGTACTTAGTAATAGCTAAAATGGACAGGGAACTAGAAATGAATCTAAATACGCGAGAACGGAATGCAATCGAGAGCAGTTCAGGCAGCACACCAACAGATGGCACGACGCGCGACGTGCGAGTACAGGCGGACTTAAACAAACCTATCCAAGCTACGAACATTACACACACTAAACAGAATGGAACAGACGATGTTGCTAAAGACAACGACTATGCTAACGAATCGAGGGATATGTTAGAATCACCGGAAACAGCAAGGGGTGTCGGATTTGAACACAAAATTGCGGTAGAAACTGAAAGTGAAAAGAATCTAGATGTGACAGAATTGCTAGAAATGTTGTCTGCACAAATAGCAGCACGGGGGCAACAATTGACTGCGCAAAATGACAATATTAATGCACAAATCGCAGCACTGGGGCAACAATATGTAGAACAAAGACAGCTAATCGCAGCACGGGGGCAACAATTGACAGCGCACTATAACGATATTTCTACACAATTGGCAGCACAAAGTAAACAAATCGAAATGTAATGCAACAGAATTATCGAAAAAATTGATATGTCATTCAATGATGATCTTTCAATGTCAGAATCGTGTGAAAAGGTATTATTAAAAAATGAAACTGAGCCAGAAAATACGAGTGAAAAGGAGGATATTTGTACTGTTAATGATGTGTATGAGGTCAATGAAGTAAATGTGGGGGAGGGTATGATGAAATATGCCACGCAAAAGACGTGTGCACAGCTAATAATAGGCGAAAGTGATGTAATGGAGGACGTTAGTAAACATAACATTATAAACAGTGCAGGTGAAATTATTGTTGATCGAAAGGTGTTTTTTGGCTCGAATGCAGAAGTGTCTGGTAGGGATTTCGCACGATTATCTGAAACTGATAGTAAAGGAATCAGTGAAACGGAGGTTATTAATGTTTATGACGAGTATACTATGTACGAAACTAAGGCTGAGTTCGTTCAAAATAATTCAACAGAAGTACCTGAGTGTCCAAACGGTGTGCATTGTGTAGAAAATGAATCGAAAAACGAAGTGTCTGAGGCATCTAGTGATAATCTGCTCCACTGTCTAAAAGTTGCTTTCCTGCTCGAATCTGATGACGAAAATGAAATCAGTGATAGTTCAGGTGATGAAGGGTACATGAATACAGATAAGAATGAATATACTAACTTTCCCTGTTGTTCAAAAGTAGCGTACTTACGTGAATCTGATAGTGAGGAAGAGAGTAGTGATGACTCGAGTGAAGATGAATTCTCAGGTGTAAACAAATGTGAATATACTTTTACTGAAAGAGGATACGAAAAAATTGATTACATTTTACCAAAGCAAGATAAGAAAGTAGAACTGGGCCAAAACCGAATGAATTATTAAGTAATGTAACACAGGGGCATAATTTGCAGGAATCTCCAGATGATACTATACTGGGGCAAGCCTTAACAAATGTTTTAAATGAGTGTAAATTACAGGAACTAAAAGAACCACCTGATAAAATGATAGCAGAACAGGAGATGTTGTACCTTGCTAAAGATTTTGAATTTCCAAGACCTAAAAAGCCACCTGATGAAACAAAACGTTGGCAAGACCTGAGTAGGTTAGTGAAAGATGTAGAAAATAGTAGGCCTAAAAAACCACCAGACTTTGTTTTATGAACCATATAAGACTGCCTTGTTAATTAAGAGACTGGGGGCAGGATAAATGTATATACTCTGTTAATATAATGCATGACTTTATTATTATTGTATCTGAGTGTTACCTGAAAGTGAATTATTGTTTTGTTGATCTTGAGACCTGGGGCAGGTTATTCTTTATTTTATTATTTACTTTGCTTAGGAACTGTTTATTTTCAATTGAATACTTATTGTTGCCAGCCTAATTATGAAGATATGAGCATGTAGTGTGGCAAACCTTAAAACTTTAGGTATAATGATGCTTATGGTAACGTAATGAAAGTGCAAAGAACTCCACAACAAAATAATTAATTCCTAATATACTTAAAGATCAGAAAAGGCTTATGTTTGCAGTATGTGGTTTACTTAAAGATACATGTCCTCTGATAAGGGTTGTTGAACCCTCAGGGGACATACACTCTTTGCATTGTCAGGTGCCTGACGAGCACCAGGGACCCGAGTTGTTGCCAGCACTACTTCCGTTTCTTTTCGTGCTGCCAACCTTCCTCTTCATCATTCAGAACTTTTACTATCTTCTTTCCTTCTTCTCTATTAGAGTAAACTGAATAGTGTAGAAATAATGTAACATACTGTGTATTGTTTGTGGACAAGTAAATGGATAAATAATATGGGTACACTAGAAAATGACTAAGAATAATGAAAGTATAGTGGGTACAGTAAAAAGGAATAGGAACATGCAGTTAAAGTAAATGAATAAATGGTTCTATGCAGAAAGATGCAAGTGTGAATAAAGGTAACGTTTAAAGCGAATAATCTAATATGATAAATGTCTAAAGATGGTTGTACAGAAATGGGTAAGAACGGTGATGAAAAATGTTCTGTGTCAAAACTGAGGAGAGAAACCTGATTAATATGTGTAAAGTAGATATGAGATATATGTGTCTAGTACCACAAAAGGTAGGCAGAAATCACTTGCAGTAGGATGTAAAATTATTGTTCGGAGCTTGACATATCTGATGACCTAAATGTGTAGTTAAACTTGATACTGACTTTAAAAGAAATATTACTGAGTAAGAAAATGGGGAGAAAAACTACAAATCTGGGACTCTCAAATAACCCCTGAACATTGTCATTACAACAAAAATGTCATTAAAATTTTTCTTTATTAATGATGTGTATATGACCTGATTTTGTTTGGTGTAAAGAAAAATTTAATATTACCAGTGTCTAATTGCTGTTTCAAAGTTGCAGGTTTTATCTTTTATACCATTAATGCAAATTGAAAAAAAATGACATAATGATGGAAAAAACTTGGAGATGATGACAATAAATTGCTCAAAAATATGTTGTTGGGCAGAAAAACAAGATAAAAGAATAAAAATGCTGTGGTTCTGAAGTTGAGGGCTACCAAATATACTATGTGAGCAGTAGCCAAAGGACTTGCCATTGTGGGACAAGGAGCTGATAAGTGCTCATGAACTGCCAAACCTAGAGGATGGGGCAGTGTGTCAATTTAAAAATATGTTTTCTTTAGTGTTTTTAATCTAAATTGTGTTTTTGTGCCTAAATATTTATAGATAAAGACTGCCAAACCAATAGTGGGCAGAATGTGTAACATGGACTGCTAGCACTGAGGCAAGCAGTGAAGTAAGTTAGGTTTTTTGATCCATGTGTTATGAACTGACTATTCTTATTGAAGTCAGTGAAAAGTTATTATAAAATATATATGCATTTGTTTTGGACTGCCTTGTTTTAAAAATACAGCAGTGATGATTAAAGATAGGGTCTGAATAGGTTAATGTGTTTATGTGTCACAAACATTTTGGACTGCTATTAATGAAGAGCAACTTTAAAGTTAATTGTTTTGAGAAAACCTTGAAAAGTTACTTTTGTATTTAAAGAGTCAGTTGGAAAAAGTTCTCATAGCTACTTTGTGTAAATATTAGTACATATGTGGATGCAAACTGAATTTTTCAATATTTCATTAATTGCTGAACCTTGCCAAATGTACTGTGATCATGAGTATACTTGTGTGTCTCTGAAAGTTACATTCTTTAAAAACATTGAAAGACAAATTTCTGTTTTGCTGAGTTAGAATGTTCTGTGCTATTCTATTTGTGTTTAATTAATTAATTTATTTTTTTTGACGGCTATACCTTTTCTACTAATTTGCAGATTATTTGTGTACTGTTTGTCTGTTTTTTGAACTGTATGTGTATGGAATGAACATGCTTAAAGGTATCTTGCGTAACGATGCAAAATTAGTTTCCTTAAACCAGTGTGAAAATGAAAATTAGTATAAATGTCTCAACTTTGAAAATGTTTTTGGAGAAGTGTATGAATCTCGTTAGTGTATATACTGTATATTTGTAATATATGTATTTTTTTGTCCCAACTGAAGTTGGATGGTATAGTAGCCAACACCACTTAGATGTTATAGATGTTTCCTTGATGTGTCCCTTATGGGAACTTCAACAAAACATGGGGCATGTGTAACACCATAGCTCTAATGCTGTACTGATTTATTTTGCTTTTGTTTTATTTAATGTTACATTGCTGTACTTCCATAAATGTGTGTGACTGAATCGATAACATAAAATTGTATACTGCTTTCTTTGTACAAACTTTGACGTCATGTTTTGGTTCAATGCAAAGTAGTGTATCTGTAATTTACATTCTTTGTCCCATTTGGAGGGAACAAAATTTACTGTATATAATTGTAATTTTGTGTGAATAATTTTTTGTAGACATGTTAATATGTGCAAATGTTCTGTGTTATTCAATGCGTTTGTTCGCTGTTATGTAAACTGCTGATCCTCACTTAGGAATCTTAGTAATTTTGTGTATAAGAGGTAGTGTGGTTCCCCTCGGGAACGGAACTGTGTAGTGCGCGCAAATTGTGGTTGGCCTAGGTGGAAAAGGTGGAACTGATAGTCAGTCGGAGGCGAGCTTCGAGTCGGGGACGAGCCAGCAGTCGGAGATGAGCTACGAGTCCATGCACTGCCATGTAAAAGACGCATATGGTGCTGGTTCCGAGAGAGGCTTTTCCTGCTACTTTCCAAGGCCCCAGATGGATGGACAAATAGCTGGAACTATTCTGGAATTTGTATCTGTCGTCGCCACCAAGAAATGACAGAGTCCAGCAATTAAGCCTGCGAATCCACCTACCAACATGCAGTTGCCACCACGTTGCGCAATCACTGTAACGTAATACTATAATGATGTACAGTGAAGGATCAGCGTAATGGATGTGCTAATGTGCTGAAATATAAGGTAATTTATATCTGAATTTATGTACCAACCTTGATTTTTCTCCTCATCATAACACCTCTCAGGTTCCTTTCCGTTTGAACTAAAGTAATTACCGAGTGTCCCTATTGAAAGAACTTTTATGACCAATGTTATGCTAATTAATGTCTCTTGAACCTAGTAAAAAGAAAGTTAAAGTTAATGTGGCAAGAGAGTGAGCTAAAGTAAATGTTGTTTGCTGAAAATAATTTTCCTATTAGCTATTAAGTGCTGTTGCCAACTGCAAAATTAAAAGTTCCTAAGGCTGAGGCTTCTAAAGTTTTGCTTAGCTAATGATCACCTTGATATCTGTAGTAAATTCTAAAAGGTGAGTCAGTTTCTTGCAATTTTGTTAACATTGTGTTTCGATGTAGTAAAAGTGGAAAACTGCATAGTAGGAAATTATATGTTCATAATTACTAAGTGTTTGTCTCTCTTGAATGCATATTAACAGTATAAAGACCACTCAGTTTGTGTAAGCCCTGAAAGTAATAGTGTGTTTCGGTAGCTGTTATAATTTTGCAAATAGTTTGTGCTGTTCCAACTGTTGGATTCAATCTTACCGTAAAATTATGAGTGTGTCAGAGTTCATTGCACTTGCGTATGGCCAAGTATAGGTTGTGTTTATCCGTTAAAATTACTAATAAATATTTTCTTCAACGAGAATGTTAATCATTCTTTTGCCTAGTTAGGCTGGCGACCGTTTCCCATTATCAGTTAAACAGTGCAGGTAAACAAAATTTTGTTTGTTACTTTTCGAATATTTACGTAATTCTGACTTTCACTTCCGATAGGCCACCTCCATTAGGTACAACACGGTCAACTTAACAAAATTCCTCCCAGAGGGTAACACTGCTATGCTGCTTTGTACCATAATTGCTTTTACAAAATAGTTTTATGTCACAACCTGTTTCTAGCATTGAGGTTATGGTGCAGTAGTAACAGCAGAGTGGAAGTGTTATACGTGCCTTTTCCGTGACAGGACTATTTGTTCTGTTGGGGACATACTACGTAATAAACCAAACTTGGTACTTCATAGTATAAGCTACGTAAATACGCTGTTGCAGTGTTATAAACTGGAAGCGAGGTGTAGCAAAGCTAATGCAGTGAGCGCTGAGCTACGATCTACTCTCTTCTGCAAGAAGGAAGTCAGTACCGAGACTAAGTTATCTGTGCACCGTTCAATCTTTCGACCAACTTTGTTCTATGGGAGCGAAAGCTGGGTGGATTCAGGTTACCTTATCAATAAGGTTGAGGTTACGGGTATATAAGTAGCTAGGATGATTGCAGATACTAGTAGATGGGAACAATGGCAGGAAGGTGTCCACAATGAGGAAATCAAAGAAAAACTGGGAATGAACTCTATAGATGTAGCAGTCAAGGCGAACAGGCTTAGATGGTGGGGTCATGTTACACGCATGGGAGAAGCAAGGTTACCCAAGAGACTCATGGGTTCAGCAGTAGAGGGTAGGAGGAGTCGGGGCAGACCAAGGAGAAGGTACCTGGATTCGTTTAAGAATGATTGTGAAGTAATAGGAGGAGGCACCAATGTTAGCACTGAATAGGGGATCATGGAGGAATTTTACAACGGGGACTATGCTCCAGACTGAACGCTGAAAGGCATAATCAGTCTGAAATGATGATGATGATGATGATGACGAGCAAAGTGTGATCCATGACCTAAATCTTTCCAAGGCCGCCTACAGTAAATCAGAAATATACTAGCTCCATTGTGATTCATGCCCAAAATTCTACATTGGTCAGACAGGCAGAAGTTTTGAGATTAGGTACAAACAGCTCAGTGCCTTAAGGCTTGGAATATTTAATAAATCTACATTTTCAGCCCACATTTTAGAAGAAAGCCATTCAGTGACAAACACTGAAAGCAATACGAAAATATTACATGTAGCAGAGAAGGGAGCCACTATGAATATATTAGAGGAAACAGAAATACATACACACAAAAACACTTCCCCTGATAATATCGCTAAAGTGAGCAGACTGAATTAGCTAACACTCCTTTCCCGAAAAACTTTCAGAAAGAACTCTCTGTACTCCAATATAAGTAATATTTGTACAGCTATTTGGAAATCAAGTAACCAATCTTATAATTTGCATGTACCTACTATAGTCAGTATCATTTATGGCACCATACGGTAATAGATTGCAATGTATTGTCATCACAGATGTTCAAATAGCACATAAGAATTCACACACTTCTTGCCCATACCTATACAGGGTGAGTCACCTAACGTTACCGCTGGATATATTTCGTAAACCACATCAAATGCTGACTAATCGATTCCACAGACCGAACGTGAGGAGAGGGGCTAGTGTAATTGGTTAATACAAACCATAAAAAATGCACGGAAGTATGTTTTTTAACACAAACCTACGTTTTTTAAATGGAACCCCGTTAGTTTTGTTAGCACATCTGAACAGATAAACAAATACGTAATCAGTGCCGTTTGTTGCATTGTAAAATGTTAATTACATCCGGAGATATTGTAACCTAAAGTTGACGCTTGAGTACCACTCCTCCGCTGTTCGATGTACTGCGGCGTGTACGACATTCATTACGCCAGAGATTGCAATTGTGTGCAGCAAATGATGGCCACCACATTGAACATCTATTGGCCTGACATGTCGGGACACACTCTATTCCACTCCGTAATTGAAAACGGAAACCACGTGTGTACGTGTACCTCACCCCTCATGCTAATGTACATGTGCGTCAGTGAAAAAGACCAATAAAAAGGTGTTAGCATGTGGACGTAATGTGCTGTTCCAGTCTCTTCTGCACCTAAGGTCCATCACCGTTCCCTTTCGATCCCTACGTAATTCGGTGCTCTCCGATACACACGATCGAACAGCGGAGGAGTGGTACTCAAGCGCCAACTTTAGGTTACAATATCTCCGGATGTAATTAACATTTTACAATGCAACAAACGGCACTGATTACGTATTTGTTTATATGTTCAGATGTGCTAACAAAACTAACGGGGTTCCATTTAAAAAAACGTAAGTTTGTGTTAAAAAACCTACTTCCGTGCATTTTTTTATGGTTTGTATTAACCAGTTATTCTAGCCCCTGTCCTCACGTTCGTTCTGTGGAATCGATTCGTCAGTATTTGATGTGGTTTACGAAATATATCCAGCGGTAACGTTAGGTGACTCACCCTGTATTTCTATAGTTGTATAAACCAAGTTCGTAGTGCTGTAATTCAAAAAATCCCATGTAGTTATCGTTTCAGTCTGCATTTAATGCCCCCGATTTAATGTAAAAAACTATTTCAATCTAACATAACAATAATTTACGATTCCTTCCCTCTCCCCCACAAATGCCACATCTTTGCATCATTGCATTTTGGCATATTTAACTCATGCACTTTGCAAACTGTGTATAAAAATCAACACATGCGGCGCAAATTGAAAAGTCCTTTTCTGAGTCAACGAAAGTCGATTAAAATGAAGTGCAACGTTTGTGATTGTCAAAATACAAACATCCTTGAGAATTTATTTCATTGCAAGAAAACTGCTAATAGAAATGCGCCAAATGGACATTTCCGGTGAGTTACAATCTGTATTGATGAAAACATGAAAAACCATCTGATGATGAACTCTAAGCAATTCAAAACAGGCAACGGTAACGCACAAAACCAATTTTTGGCTAGTTGCTGTTCACCATCAACAATTTATTTAAGTATTTTCCCAACACCTCACTGATTAGCCGAAAATATTCCATGTATACAACTTCATCACTTTGACCAGATAAGAAAACGAGTGATGTGATGTTTCGTAGTAGGTCTACTCCGGCTAACTTTCTGACCCTGCATTCCGCTGCCCACAGATACATCGGAAGCGGGCCTTGCATAGAACGCTAGCTGAATTTCACCACCGGTCGAGACCGGATATTAGTCAAGGGTTTACACAGTGAAGCATTAAACTTCTCCCTGCTGAAATGTCACTGGACTCCCTGGGACAAGGAAACAACTAAACGGGCATGGGGAAGGTGCAAGCCGTTTATCACAAGTCTTTTGTTACTTCGCAAGGCCCAAGAATATTTTATTGCACAGGTACCAAAAACACTGATAAAATACAAATGTTTCAGGCAGTTACACAGAATGTTTTTCAATTGAACCAACTAGTTAGTCAATTTAAAAGACTCACAAGCACCAATTTAAGAAGAACTAACAAACAAGCGGTACAATCAAATGTAACTTAAGCACGCTGCAAACAGTGACAGCAATTATGCTATAGATTACATTACAACCTTCGGCTGGCCAAAGAGGTGCTTGATATTAATAAATATAACTAACAAGCAGTGCAGTAACATAAAATTACACAAGTTGGTGACAACACAAATATTCAGTGCTTGCTTAATCAGTGAAACTCCTTGGGAATATTCAAGATACTGACGTGAAAAAATAATAAAATAACATGTGACAAATTGAACATTACACCGGTATTAAAACTATTACGTTCACACCAAACTTCAAACAGGGAGAACATGGAAGCGGCAGGTACGGCAGGTCAGGTGTGAATAAGACGGTTTAGAATAACAGGCACCACTGGTTGAATTAACGGCCGATTGCTACGAGACAGATACTCAGCTTATGAGGGATGCCGTAGCAAGCCAGGAGGGCCTAACGTCTCAGAGGCTACGGTGATCAGGAACCAGCGCGCCAGCACGCACGTATGGAACCGATGCGTACGGGCCACGCCCGATGAAACGGCGTGTGCAGATGACACCCCTGGGCTGCGAATCCAAACGCTACGAGCAGCTCGGAAAGCAGATGGGAAACAAGCAAACACACACTTTACTTATTACAATAAGAAATAAACAAGTTAATGTTATAACCAAAAAAATCACAGGGTATTGAAACACATTAACTTAAGTGACTTAAAATGTAGCAGAAAAATCTTGAGGGCTAACGGTCAAACAACTGCAATAGTAACTACACTACTGGCCATTAAAATTGCTACACCACGAAGTTGACGTGCTACAGACGCGAAATTTAACGGACAGAAAGAAGATGCAGTAATATGCAAATGATTAGCTTTTCAGAGTATTCACACAAGGTTGGCGCCGGTGGCGACATCCACAACGTGCTGACATGAGGAAAGTTTCCAACCGATTGGCCGGCCGCTGGTGGCCGAGCGGTTCTGGCGCTACAGTCTGGAACCGCCCGACCGCTACGGTCGCAGGTTCGAATCCTGCCTCGGACATGGATGTATGTGTTGTCCTTAGGTTAGTTAGGTTTAAGTAGTTCTAAGTTCTAGGGGACTTATGACCTCAGCAGTTGAGTCCCATAGTGCTCAGAGCCATTTGAACCATCCAACCGATTTCTCATACACAAACAGCAGTTGACTGGCGTTGCCTGGTGAAATGCTGTTGTGATGCCTCGTGTAAGGAGGCGACTTTGATAAAGTTTGGATTTTAGCCCATTGCGATTGCAGTTTATCGTATCGCGACATTGCTGCTCGCGTTGGTCGAGATCCAATGACTGTTAGCAGAATAAGGAATCGGTGGGTTCAGGAGGGTAATACGGAACGCCGTGCTGCATCCCAACGGCCTCGTATCACTAGCAGTCGAGATGACAGGCATCTTATCCGCATGGCTGTAACGGATCGTGCAGCCACGTCTCGATCCCTGAGTCAACAGATGGGGACGTTTGCAACAGAACAACCACCTGCACGAACAGTTCGACGACGTTTGCAGCAGCTTGGGCTATCAGATCGGAGACCATGGCTGCGGTTACCCTTGACGCTGCATCACAGAGAGGAGCGCCTGCGATGGTGTACTCAACGACGAACCTGGGAACGCGAATGCCAAACTTTATTTTTTCGGATGAATCCAGGTTCTGTTTATAGCATCATGACGGTAGCTTCCGCGTTTGGCTCACATTGGTGAACGCACATTAGAAGCGTGTATTCGTCATCGCCATACTGGCGTATCACCCGGCGTGATGGTATGGGGTAACATTGGTTACACGTCTCGGTCACCTCTTGTTCTCATTGATGGCACTTTGAACAGTGGATGTAACATTTCAGATGTGTTACGACCCGTGGCTCTACCCTTTATTCGATCCCAGAGAAACCCTACATTTCAGCAGGATAATGCATGACCGCCTGTTACAGGTCCTGTACTGGCCTTTCTGGATACAGGAAATGTTCTACTGCTGCCCCGGCCAGCACATTCTCCAGATCTATCACCAACTGAAAGCGTCTGGTCAATGGTGGCCGAGCACCTGGCTCGTCACAACACGCCAGTCCCTACTGTTGATGAACTGTGGTATCGTGTTGAAGCTGCATGGGCAGCTATACCTGTACACGCCATCCAAGCTCCGTTTGACTCAATGCCCAGGCGTATCGAGGCCGTTATTACGGCGAGAGGTGGTTGTACTGGGTACTGAGTTCTCAGGATCTATGCACCGAAATTGTGTGAAAATGTAATCACATGTCAGTTCTAGTATAATATATTTGTTCAATGAATACCCGTTTATCACATGCATTTCTTCTTGTTGTGGCAATTTTAATGGCCAGTAGTGTATATTAAAAACAATAAATACTAATTTTGTTGAAACAGGTAAAAACTCACCAGAGTTATGGAACGTAATTACCAAATGCGCCAAGATTCACTGAGCCGCTAGAGTTTGTTTACTTCGGCTGTAAGCAATTTTATAGTCGCTACATCAGTCAGGGAAGTAAGAACTTCCAGTACAAATACGACTCAATCTCCACCTCAGTGGCGGCCTAGACCATATGACACAGTTAATTTCAGCCCCGAATGACGAGATAGGCAAACACTGAGAAAGTTGCGATTTAAAGAAAATTTTATAACACGGAAATACGGCGCTCAGATAATTTCAGACAGACACACTAAAGGTAAATTTAACACTTGAGACAGAGTGATGGAGGACCACAGGCAATCCAGTGTAGCGGGAGCAACTTCAACACGGAAGCGGATGTGTCGTGGTAACGAGTTCCTTATCGCTGAAGTGCCACCCGGTGACTAGACAAAGACGGATCGCGCCGGTAGGCGAAGATGTAGAACATGAAACGAACCGCCACGGCTCACCCGCTGCACCATTCGTGCAGCTAAGGACTTCTTAAACTCTTCCCGTGGTCCCAGCCACAAAAGCTGTACCCGTCGGAATTTTTCTCACTGCCAAATTGTAGCTTTTACGACATGTATCTGATATTCCAACACCCGGCGTTATCCCTCTGAAGGACGCCAGCTTTAGGACAGCTTCATCACTATAATTCACTTAAAAATTGAATTTGTAGCCATTTTGACTATTTTTCGACCGTGACTATCTCAAGAGTGAGGTACAGTTTTTTTTTATTTCTTTATTTATTTATTTTTTATCACCGCTGGCGGTCACAAAATTTCTCAACTATTGTATTATTTATTTATTTAGCGACGTGTTTCGAGGATTAAACCTCATCTTCAGGCTAAATAGCATTACAAAAACAACTTTACAGTAAGGTCATACAAATGTTACATAGCCTTTTCGTAAATGTTGTGGTCATCTTTGGTCTTCCGTCTCATCTGTATGACCTTGACATCGTATGACCTTGTAAAGTTGTTTTTGTAATGCCATTTAGCTTGAAGATGAGGTTTAACCCTCGAAACATGTCGCTAAATAAATAGGTAATACAATAGTTGGCAAAGTTTGTGACTGGTAGTGGCGATCTTTTTTAAAGGAAGACCTTTACTTAAAAACTGACCTTAATAATTCAACCCCCTCTCCCCCACCCCGACCACAACTGGTACTGGGTAATCTCCAGCGATATAAATAACGGAAAAACGGAAATAAACTCGAATTACACAAAAATTGATACTTCGATCACAACACGACACTAAACCCATGAATATAATATAGAAATAAATCCTCACACAAAATTTGGTGATCACAGCCTTAGTCTACAGCGGAACTTAATTTCAATGAATCATCGATGAAATGTCAAAAACTCGTGAACTATTGCCTACAAGGTCTTCAAACTCCGGCTAGTGAGGCATTTAAACGCCTTGAACACAAATCCGTAATATAAGTGACAGTCATTACAAAACGAAATGTTAATAACAGTCTGTACTAACGGTAAAATACACGAACTATTCTCGCAGTGCCTCGATCGTTATACGTTCCTAGTCATGGTGTTTTAGTGAAACGAAATTTGATGCTTCGGACTAGTCACGCATTAAGTTTTCAATTATTGAAAAATCTTTATTGCCAGAAAGGTCATGAACTGAAATGTATTACTTCCGATATCCACTGTAATGTAGTAATTCCTGACACCAACGTTAATTAATTCTACACTCATGTTGAAACTGTCTTGTAATTTTATGGGAACTGTGGAAAATGTGCACTGTATGGCCTTCATCGTTGCGTTTTGTATGTTTGCTTTGGAACCATGCTCAGTGGCAGTCACTCGAAGTGCTCAGATTATGTACGAAAACGAGGGCATGAAAAGAACGGTACGAAACAAAGCAGTCATTATTACTAGACAGCGGATCCACTTTCCAAAATCTGCGTTATGTAATCGGATAACGTTACGACTCTGTATTCTGGCGCCTGCTGTGCCACTTCACCGACTAATGGTCTTCATGTAAGCTCTGAAATATACACCTTGCCTGAATAATTTGTAAATGTGATGAGTGCACTATAATGAGGACGTGTGTTCTCTGAAGTGAAATAACATTGAATTACAATGGTAATAGTAGAACAGAATCACAATCTGAATATGTTTCATCTCTTGTGTAATTGTATACTTCATCTAATGTTCGGAATAAACCACAGCATTTTTTCCATACCTTCCAGAGTAGAAAGCCTTGTCTGTCCTACGTCTCTTGTAAACCTGAGAATCGACGCACCACTGTGTGCCTCATCCTTGAAAAACACGGTTTGTCGCAGCCCCTATATCAGCACATTCCATTTTAACTTCTGAAAACTGCACATCCGTCCTCAATGGAATTTTAACAATATGCCTCTAATAGCCCATGAAATAATCCTGAGAACTACGAACAATTTCGAATATAACACGGCTAAACCGTCAAAGTTCATGCTGAATTGGTGTACAGCAAGGATGTATTGCCAAATGACACAGTGGTTAGATGGCGCGGACGTTTAAGTGCGGCCAATCCAGACAGTATGAGGAAGGGTGAACCAATCATAATCGGCCTAGATGGTGCTTCTAGGATTCTGTACGTCAATCTGTAGAACGGAATGCTGTAAAAACGGAATCCTTATAGGAACTCTTTGTTGACCATCCCTCCGTCGGTCCGTCTGTTAACACCCCTTTTTTTCTCAGGAACTCGTACCGTTTGAAGTAGCAATTTGTATCAATTTCTAAAGTCTATGGTCATTGGCGATGAGGAAAATTTAAGGTTCTAAGTTTATGCAATCAGGAGATTCGCCCATTTACATCACGTATTTGGATACTCGCAAACTCACACGTCAGAACCAATGGGGTACTTCCCGTTGATGTAGAATCATGAAATTTCGCAAGAATCAATGCTACACAATACAATTAACGGAAAAATTCGAAAATTGCTGATTTGTAATTATGCCACATAAAACATTACTTTTTCGCCGTTTGGTGCCAGTCTGTCTGTCTGTCGTTTAAAATCCCTATTTCTCAGGAACGGGTAGAGCAATCAAGTTGATCAAATACTTCTGTCAAGCGCCCCTGGCGATGTAAAAAATTTAAGCTTCTCAGTCAGTACAGTCAACAGGTCCGGCCACAACTCACAAACCAAAACCTATAGGTGAAATATCTATATACTTAACTAGCGAACCCGGCAATGCTTCGCAATTGCTAAATATGTGTAGAAATTGGATATGCATCCCCACATCCTCTTGCTCACTCTTTCTCCATCGCTTTCTACCCCACTTCTGTCCATTTCTTCCACTTCCCATTCTGTCCATATTTTCTCTCCCCCTCTCTCCACATCGTGTAAAAGTTTGAAGTACATCAGTGAGAAATTTACGTGATTCTTTAAGATAACGTTTCCCTGTCATATACAGGGTGTTCAATAGAGGACATTGAAATATCTGGAAAACTACACATTGGATCAAGAAACAGTTAAAACTCTGATTTGTTTGTCTCAGAGGTGACATCCAACAATACTACACTCGATGCGCCATCCCACCAAGTGCGTGCTTGATCTAGGGCAACTTTGAAATCTCAAATGGGAACCCCCGTTTTTTGTTTGAGTATGACGATTCTACGATCTACATATGCTTTGTCTGAAATATTTTCTTCATTTCGCCACAAATGGCACTGTATCGGAGGAATAGCAGTCGGTACACAATCGTTATTTACGACAAGCTACTGAATGGCCCTTGCATATCTAATGGCGCGTGGGACCTCAGCTCCATACTGCGAGGGTAGGACACTCTGATATTTCATAACTTCTAACTGGTGACGTTGTATTCCTCCGACATATCGAACAGGGATTACTCGACGTGCTACCGTGGCCATGTAGCAAACTAGGACGTATCATGACAGGCAGTACACTGCAACCGGAAAGGAGGAAAACCTGAAATGGTCCTGATTTACGGAGGATGTAGGAAAAATATGGAGGCTGCTGTTACCTAGAATGCCGAGCGTTTTGCAGTGAAAACTCATTATTGTTCTTCCTTTTACAAGGTTGTAAACGCCTTTACGCCCTGATGGCAGCGTACAGACAGGCAGAAGGAAGCAATGTTCAAATGGTTCAAATGGCTCTGAGCACTATGGGACTTAACATCTGAGGTCATCAGTCCCCTAGAACTTAGAACTACTTAACCCTAACTAACCTAAGGACATCACACACATCCATGCCCGAGGCAGGATTCGAACCTGCGACCGTAGCAGTCGCACGGTTCCAGACTGTAGCGCCTGGAACTGCTCAGCCACACCGGCCGGCGGAAACGATGTATGTCCGAAGAGACTATTGTTATAATACTGCTTCATCATGAGTATCATCTATACCACGTGTCACTGCGTAAAACATAATGGCACCTATTTCTATAACTGGGTGGCGTTTTGTGAACGGGCACGTCAACAAATGAAAACGACCCCCACGTTCTTTGCTGAGGTACTACGTATTTTCCGACGAGTCTACGTTTACAAACCATGGTAGCGGCAACCGGCATAACATGCATTACTGGAGTGCAGACAGTTCCCACTGTTTACGGCAAGTTGACCATCAACGTCCTTGGTCGGTTAACGTAATGGCGTGGCATCACGGGGAACAATGTCACTGGTCCGTTGAATGGACGCAAATATCCAACATTTGTGGAACTGGAACTACCGGTACTACTGAAGGATGTTGCCCTGGACGTTCGACAACGTATGTGGTTTCAGCATGACGGTTGCCCAGCGATTACACAATTGAAACACGGGGAGTATTACACCGTATTGAGACTTGATGGTGGCCCTCTTAATTAACCCCCAGCTTGCCAGATTTGGCGTCACTGGATTGGTTTCTATGGGCTTGTTTAAAAGTTGAGGTGTACCAGCAAGTGCCAATAGGCCGTGAAGATATGGTCGACCGCATCAGTAACGCCTGTGCTGGCACTCCCTGAGATATGCTCCTGTCCTGTGTACTCCCATTTGAAAAGCGAATCACTAAGTGTATTGAAGTTGTAGCTCCTCCCTCCCTCAGTAGGCAACAAGCATCTATCCGAGAATAACCCCCCCGTCTCTGAAGATATACCTATCCGAAAAATATTGGACCATCTACCAACTATCCGCCTAAAATCCAGGAAACCTAAATGGGAAGACGAAGTCCTCAAACTCCCAGAAAGGTACGACATAGCAATGGAATGGAGGCAATACTGGTCGCTGAATAATCACCATCCTCTCATCACTGATTTTGATCCTTCGATACCAGTGGAAGGAAGGCAAATGCCCAGAAGAACTTGGTGCGGATTTGATCCTGTGAGGACTAACTACGTCAGATGTAAGGCCATTCTCCACAAATGGAAACTCACTGATGACCCACGATGCGACTGTGGTGCAGGAGAACAAACAATCCCTCACCTGATCTTCGAATGTCATGCGAGGAGGTTTGAAGGAGAATGGAGGGATATCATGAATGCTACTCCACGTGCTGTTCAGTGGGTGACCTGCTTAGATGTGGACTTGTAATAGCTGCAGTGGCTGTCTCTCTAATCTTTCGCATATTATTGTTTGCAATTGCCGGCCGGGGTGGCCGAGCGGCTCTAGGCGCTACAGTCTGGAACCGCGCGACCGCTACGGTCGCAGGTTCGAATCCTGTCTCCGGCATGGATGTGTGTGATGTCCTTAGGTTAGTTAGGTTTAAGTAGTTCTAAGTTCTAGGGGACTGATGACCTCAGATGTCAAGTCCCATAGCGCTCAGAGCCATTTGAACCATTTTTTTTTGTTTGGAATCAATCATTCAATAATATATTTGTAATTCGTTTATTATATTAATTAATAGTATGTGTGCAGTTTTACTCTGTAGATGCCATACTCTAAATAAATAAATAAATAAATAAAGTTGTAGAGAAGCATTCGCATCGAGCTACAGCTACATTACGGTGTAGAGTAGTCCGCTGTTCGATATGTCGGAAGAAAACAAAGCTGCGAATGGGGTTCCTAATTAGAAGTTATAAAATAGTGGCCAGTCCTACCCTCGCAGCATAGAACTGAAGTCCAGCGTGCCGTTGGACTTTCAACGGCCATTGAGCAGCAAAATTACGATTGTACACCGATTCCTATTCCTCCGAATACAGTGCCACCTGTGGCGTAAAGAAGAACATGATTGTGACAAAACGTATGTAGACTTTGCCGTAGAATCGTAATCTGTAGTAGAAAAGGGGGGTTCCTATCAAAGATTTCAAAGTGGGCCCCCCCCCTGGCATCCACGCACTTGGTGGGGTGCAGGTTGAAGTATGCTATCATTCAGTGTTCTCTCCCGAGACAAATATGTTGGAATTTAACATTTTTTAATCCCGTGTGTAGTTTTCGAGATATTTCAGTGTCTGCAGTTAAAATGAACACAATTTATAAACAGTTGTATATTATATATATTAAAATATACAGGGTGTAAATTTTAAGTTGACAAACCAAAATAGTTCAAGAAATAAGCTTCACACGAAAAAATGTGTAGAACCCAAAGTAGATTATTTTCGAGGGAGACATTTGCTGGTGCTAAAATTAGCCCCTTGGGGGTGGAGCGGGATGCAACTTTAAAATTTCAAATGCGAATCCCCATTTTTTATTGCAGAATCAGATTCTTCATAAAAAAACTATGTACGTTTTGTTTTAAACATTTGTTTTGATTCTTGGTAGTTGGCGCTGTAATTCAAGAAAATCTTAAAAGGGAATACGTTCATCTTTAGTTAGCGTGTGGGTTAGTCTTTTCCTCAGTTAGTCTTTTAGTTCGTTTACTATGTGAATTAATGAGTTCACTCGTTAGTTAGTAGGATGTTTGGTTAGTTAGTTATCTAGTCAGATGATTTGTTTGATAATTAAAAGTTGTGTACCTCATGACCACGAAACAAACAAAACTTACCCGAATCTACGGAAAGAATTAATATTTGGGTCATCATTTGTAAAACTCTAATTCCTCTCTCTCAAACCCCATCCTATGGGGAGAGAGGGAGAGCTTCACTTTTATTGAATCACAATTTACGAAGTAAATAAGTGTATTTCATTTATCCGTAACCATTTTCCACTCAAAAATGAGAACATGGATTTTCTTGTATTACAGCGCCAACTACCAAGAATCAAAACAAATGTTTAAGACAAAATGTACGAATTTTTTTTTATGCAGAATCTGATTCTGCAATAAAAAATGGAGATTCCCGTTTGAAGTTTTAACGATTCCTCCCGCCTCACCCCCAGGGGGCTCGGGTGGCGAGCTAATTTTAGCACCAGCAGATGTCCCCCTCGAAAATAATGAACTTTGGATTCTACATATTTTTCTTGTGAAGCTTATTTTTCGAGTTATTCTCGTTTGTCAACTTAAAATTTACACCCTTTATAATCTGTGACCGTCCGAAAGTTTATTAGAAAATCGTGGAGAAATTTTAAGTAAATTGGTCAAGAACTGTTAGAGATTGTTGGTAACAACATTAAACAAAGACTTATATAGATTAAGTTTCCAGAATGAGATTTTCACTCTGCAGCGGAGTGTGCGCTGATATGAAACTTCCTGGCAGATTAAAACTGTGTGCCCGACCGAGACTCGAACTCGGGACCTTTGCCTTTCGCGGGCAAGTTTGGAAGGTAGGAGACGAGATACTGGCAGAAGTAAACCTGTGAGTACCGGGCGTGAGTCGTGCTTCGGTAGCTCAGATGGTAGAGCACTTGCCCGCGAAAGGCAAAGGTCCCGAGTTCGAGTCTCGGTCGGGCACACAGTTTTAATCTGCCAGGAAGTTTCTTATATAGATTAAGTTTGTTTGGAGCTCTCAGAGCTTGAGCCCGAATCGAATTTATTCGATTTCTTGGGGGCTGTCATACTTTCCTCCTAACAGGTTATGCTCCTAAGGAGTATACTACGAAAATGTCCTGAGGAAGTTACGGGAAGCTGCCAAGACGAACCAAAGCGAGAAGATCTCGCAAGAGGGCGTTTTGGCTTGGCGAGGAGGCACCGTATAAGAATGGTGTTCAGCGTGTCGTCAACAACAAGGTCATTGGAGACGAAGCACAAACTCGGATTAGGGAAGGGCGGAGATGGAAAGCAGTCGTGCCCTTTAGAAGTAACCATTCTGCTATTTGCGTTAAGCGACCGCGGAAAACCTTAATCCGGATGGCCGGACGCGGGTCTGAATCGTAGTGCTCCCGAATGCGAGTCCACCATGCTACCCACCGCGCTATCCCGCGCTCACCTTATTTTCTGTGTCTTATTCCTCTTTCCTAGAATGAAGCAAAATTTCCTGGCAGTTATTTCCAGACTGATACCGCCAGGGTAGCCGACAGCGCTAACGTGCTGCTTCCTGGACTCGGGTAGGCGCGCCGGCCCCGGATCGAATCCGCCCGGCGGATTACCGACGAGGGCCGATGTGCCGACCAGTCTGGATGTGGTTTTCAGGCGGTTTTCCACATCCCGCTAGGTGAATACCAGGCTGGTCCCAATGATCCGCCTCAGTTACACGGCTCGCAGACATCTGAACTCATTCGCATTATTCCATGGCTTACATTCGATTCATACAGTTGGGCTAGACTCATTCCGTCCTTGGGGGGGGGGGGGGGTACGGGGTAGCGGCAGGAAGGGCATCCGGCCACCCCTTAAACATTAACATGCCAAATCCGATTAACGGTGGCTGACCCTGCGTAACTGCGGGACAAAGCTCAAGCGATAGAGTTATTTCTAGACTGATGACGAAGTAATTTTGAGGGTGGTACTTTTGCTGGACAGCCCAAATGCTGACTCATGCAGTCGAGATTTCCACCTAGTAATCCATCGTTAGGAAAAAATTTCTCACACTGAAGAGCGCAGAAAAGTACTGGCTACTAAGACCAAGTTTCATGGTCGGAGCTTGAATTGTTGGAGATTTTTCGCAGTCAAGCTACAACCGGAATATTCTGCTGAAAAAGACGACTTAGACAAGAAATGTCCTTTCCAAGTTCCGGATAAGTGCATCTGCGTGAATGCTTAAGAGAATACGGCGCTCTTTGAGGTAGAGGAAGCAACGTGAAGCAACGGCGTGGTGTAGCCGTGAGCCAACAAGCAAGCCGCTGCCGCCGCCGCCGCCGCCCCCGGGCAGGCCGTAATGGTTCCCAGGGGGGTCCTCGGGCGCCGACACGACGCCGCCAGGGTGCGCCGCGGTCGCCGCCGCTGAACCCCACCCACTCTGCTGCCTGGTGAACACGACACGCCGGCGCCTCTGCTGTGGACGCAGCCTGGCAGCTGCTTCGGAACACCGCCATTTCCGTGGTCTGCAGACGAGTTGTTGAGTGTGTCAGGTGCGAAGGCAGTCGCAGTTAAAGCACCGTACAATTACTTCATACTCGAATGTCGGGGAGGGCCACACTGTGTGGAATAAACGTGGTACGGAATCATCTGCGAGAGGAATTGTCCACGAGAGTGATCTTCGCTCTACACTGAAGTGAAATACGAGGGCTATTCGGAAAGTAAGAAACGATAGGTCGTGAAATGGAAACCACAGTTTTGTTCGCAATATTTAGCTCCAGCTTCCGGCTACTTGTCTCCATAGTCGCCGATCCCACTTAGACGTTTGTCGTAGCGTTGTACCAACTTCGCAACACCCTCGTTATAGAAGGCAGTCACCAGTGCTTTCCGACAATTCTCTACGCTGACCAACAGCTCGATGTCTGTGCCAAAATGTCTTCATAGCCAGCGGTTCATATGAACAGATATGAAACTCAGAGGGAGACAATTACGGGCTCTACTGTGGGTAATCATACATTTCCAATTGAAAACGATGCAGGAGCATCTTCATTGCCCCTGCAGAACGCAGCTGAAATTTCTCTTCAAGAAGGAAACGCACAACAGTTATGTAATGTTGGCTGCATAGCTTCAGGCGAAATTTTTCACCAGGCCCTCGTACTTGGCGGGAGACACTATTGTTCTAGGTATGTTCACGCGCTCCCGCTCTGCTCAGAACTAAAAACAACGACGTAACGCGATCGACCGGCATACAAGAGACACTGCTCAACAGACCTGTGCAAAACTTCATCGGATTTTCGCTGTGGTTTCCATTTCGCGATAGATCGTTCCTTACTTTCCAAATGACTTTCGTATTAACTAGCAATCGCATGACACGGGACCAGACGCCAAAAAATACAAACTTCACAATCTTGGTCCATCATATTTCGGGCTTGCAGCCGGATCACGTTGACATCTTGGCACGATATTTCGGCTAACAAACATGCAGCCATCTTCAGGTGAGTACGAGACTGAGGATTACTGGTGCGCGTCGTTCTATATATACCGAAAATTGGCACGGCGGCGCCTGCGCAATGGAGAAGGCTAATACCGCGCCCCCTATGTAATTTGGCGCGCTCTGCAGCGGAAGCGGGCCGCGCATGCGTAGTGGTATACCTACATTTGCGCTATCTGTCGTAAAGCGCCTTCGCGCAGCTGAGGCGCGATAGTCGAAAGTATAAAATCAATTTTCGTCAGCCGTCGCACTAGATGCAGACCCACGTCTCTGTGAAGCGATTAAAGAAATTACAGGATCCCACGCTTTATCCATCTGAAAGCCGCCGTCTCGATTAATAAGATCTTCTGCCAATCGTATCTCCACGGACTCCTTGATAATGGATTCCCAAAAAGATCTAGTTGTCGCTAAAATTTTTGTTCCACAATAATCGATGGAGTGTCCCGTCGAAATACAGTGTTCTGCTATGGCTGATTTGTTGGGCTGTAGTAGACGTGTGTGGCGCTCATGCTCCACGCATCTTTCCCGTACTGTGCGAGTAGTCTGGCCAATGTAGGATTTGCCACATTGACAAGGGAGCTTATAAATACCCGCCTTCCTCAGACCCAGATCGTCCTTCACAGAGCCAAGCAAAGCCGATATTTTCGTAGGTGGTCGGAAGATCACTTTAACACAATGCTTCTTTAAAATCCTTCCTATTTTAGAGGAGAGGTTACCCACATACGGAAGGAACGCCATGGACCCGACCACCTCTTTGTCTTCTTCTTCTTGTTTCTCTTTACATTTCTTCTTTGTTACATCTGTGCGGATTTGGCGTGTAGAATATCCATTCTCCCTGAAGACGGATTGCAAATGTTCTAATTCTTTAGGAAGGCTGTGCTTATCAGATACCACATATGCCCGGTGCACCAGAGTACGCAGCAAACCCATGGTTTGTGCAGGGTGGTGGCAGCTTGTCGCCTGCAAATACAGATCTGCGTGTGTGTGGGCTTCCGGTAGACGGAGCGCCCCAAAGATCCATCGATTCTACGATTGGCAAGGACATCCAGAAACGGCAGACATCTACCTTTTTCGACCTCCATGGTAAACTGAATATTCTTGTGAATGGAATTCAGATGTTTTAAGAATCCTGCCAGTTTTTCTTCTCCATGGGGCCAAACTACACATGTGTCATCCACGTAACGCCAGAAGACTTTCGGTTTAAATTCAGCCGACTCGAGTGCCTTCTCCTCAAAGTCCTCCATAAAAAGGTTTGCTACCAGAGGGGACAAAGGACTGCCCATGGCAACACCGTCAACTTGTTCAAAATATTCATTATTGAATAAAAAATAAGTTGAGGACAGGCAATTCACAATCTTGTTTTGGATATTACCTTGGAACCAGCACTGGCTTAGATATAATTGCTTTTATTTTTTTAAATTCAGTTATTGTTATAGCATTTTATTACTCTTCACAAGAAATATAAGAAGGTCATCCACAAAGTAACGAGCGATTGTGTACCACACACGGCAACGTTTTCCTCCCACGGTGATCTCAAGCATTCCAGTTAGCTGCTTTCCCTGTCTCAGTGTGAGCCAGGTTTCGTGTCCGAGCAGTAATGCCTGTCCGACAGTAATGCCTCTGTGTACCGTAGCCTTTCGATATAGCGGTGCCCGCTGAAAATAGCATCGAATAAGTAGCGGATAGCGTCATTACTTTTCTGAATACACAAAATGTTCGATCTATCAAAAGTTATAGACCAATAAAGATTGTTTATGATGAAAGAACAACGAACGAGGCTTCAGTGACGTGGAATGTCGTCAGCAAAGGTGTTCTTGATCCATGACAATGCGCATCCTCATGCATCAACTCGAACGCTGCAACTTCAACGTCTTAAGTGGAAAACTTTTGGACAACCACCTTAGAGTCCTGACTTGGCACCAAAGATTTTGAAGTTATTCTGGAAATTAAAGGCATTTTTGGGTGGAAAACAGTTCTCAAACGATGACTACCTCAAACCAGAAGTGACATCGTGGCTCACTTCTTTGGGGATAGTGTAGTACAACATAGGAATTGATCAATTCGTCCCATGTTACGATAGGTGCCTTGACAGTTACGGCGACTAGGTTGAAATATAGAGTGCTGTATCTTTGTAAATAAAGTTTTCTGTTAATATCTTTCGTTTTGATTTAGTTCTATGAAAATGTTGTTTACTTTCTGGACGACCCTTACAGAACTGAAACATCCACCTGTGTTCAACAACTTAAAGAAAATGCTTATCCATGTCAACTGAGCGGTGGTTCAGTCACTATTAAGAAATAGTTTCTTTTGAGAACGGAGATACAGCAATATGTGTTCCAGTTCTGCAACGGTCGTCCAGAAAGTAAACAACTTTATTATCATTATCTATTTTACATACGGCTTGAAAGTAAAGTGAAACACCCAGAAGATATGAGATGAGGAGATATCAATCTAACTTCGTACACGCACACACCACATACATAGAATGAAAAACAGCAGAGCCACAAAGAGGATTTTTGGTATTGTAAGGTGTTCAATGAAGGAAAACAATTGGTTTCAGGAAATAAAAGAAGGCCTAAAAATAGCAGAGATTAGTATTGAAATGATAAATGAAAGAGACATATTCGGAAAACTTTTTCTTGTTGTTGTGGTTTTCAGTCCAGAGACTGGTTTGATGCAGCTCTCCATGCTACTCTATACTGTGCAAGCCTCTTCATCACCCAGTACATTCTGCAACCTACATGCTTTTGAATCTGTTAAGTGTATTCATCTCTTGGTCTCCCTCTACGATACTTACCCTCCACGCTGCCCTCCAATACTAAATTTGTGATCCCTTGATGCCTAAGAATATGTCCTACCAAGCTATCCCTTCTCCTAGCCAAGCTGTGCGATATATTTCTCTTCTCCCCAATTCTGTTCAATACCTCATTAGTTTTGTGATCTACCCATCTAATATTCAGCATTCTTCTGTTTCACGACATTTCAAAAGCTTCTATTCTCTTCTAGTCTAACCTATTTATCGTGCACGTTTCACTTCCATAGATGCCTACACTCCATACAAATAAATTTCAGAAACTACTTCCTGACACTTAAAACTATACTCGATGTTAACAAATTTCTCTTCTTCAGAAACGCTTTCCTTGCCATTGCCAATCTACATTTTATATCCTCTCTACTTCGACCATCATCAGTTATTTTGCTCCCCAAATAGCAAAACTCATTTACTACTTTAAGCGTATCATTTCATAATCTACACTTCTGGCTATTAAAATTGCTACACCAAGAAGAAATGCAGATAATAAAACGGCTATTCATTGGACATATATATTATACTAGAACTGACCTGTGTTTACATTTTCACGCAATTTGGGTGCATAGATCCTGAGAAATCAGGACCCAGAACAACTACCTCTGTCCGTAATAACGGCCTTGATACGCCTGGGCATTGAGTCAAACAGAGCTTGGATGGCGTGTACAAGTACAGCCGCCCATACAGTTTCAACACGATACCACAGTTCATCAAGAGTAGTGACTGGCGCATTGTGACGAGCCAGTTGCTCGGCCACCATTGACCAGACGTTTTCAATTGGTGAGAGATCTGGAGAATGTGCCGGCCAGGGCAGCAGTGGACCATTTTCTGTATCCAGAAAGGCCCGTACAGCAACTGCAACATGCGGTCGTGCATTATCCTGCTAAAATGTAGGGTTTCTCTGGGATCGAATGAAGTGTAGAGCCACGGGTCATAACACATCTGAAATTTAACGTCCACTGTTCAAAGTGCCGTCAACGTGAACAAGAGGTGACCGAGACGTGTAACCAATGGCATCCCAAACCATCACGCCGGGTGATACGCCAGTATGGCGATGACGAATACACGCTTCCAATGTGCGTTCACCAATGTGAGCCAAACACGGAAGCTACCGTCATGATGCTATAAACAGAACATGGATTCATCCGAAAAAATGACGTTTTGCCATTCGTGCAGCCAGGTTCGTCGTCGAGTACACCATCGCAGGCGCTCCTGTCTGTGATGGAACGTCAAGGGTAACCGCAGCCATGATCTCCGAGCTGATAGTCCATGCTGCACAAACGTCGTCGAACTGTTCGTGCAGATGGTTGTTGTCTTGCAAACGTCCCCATCTGTTGACTCAGGGATCGAGACGTGGCTGCACGATCCGTTACAGCCATGCGGATAAGATGCCTGTCATCTCGACTGCTAGTGATACGAGGCCGTTGGGATCCAGCACGGCGTTCCGTATTACCTCCTGAAACCACCGATTCCATATTCTGGTAACAGTCATTGGATCTCGACCAACGCGAGCAGCAATGTCGCGATACGATAAACCGCAATCGCGATAGGCTACAATATGACCTTTATCAAAGTCGGAAACGTGACGGTACGCATTTCTCCTCCTTACACGAGGCATCACAACAGCATTTCACCAGGCAACGCCAGTCAACTGCTGTTTGTGTATCAGAAATGGGTTGGAAACTTTCCTCATGTCAGCACGTTTCAGGTGTCGCCACCGGCGCCAACCTTGTGTGAATGCTCTGAAAAGCTGATCATTTGCATATCACAGCATCTTCTTCCTGTCGGTTAAATTTCGCGTCTGTGGCACGTCAATTTTAATGGCCAGTAGTGTAATTCCCGGAGTATCACCCGATTTAATTCGAGTACATTCAACGATCCTTGTTTTGCTTTTTTTGATGTTCGTCTTATATCCTCCTTTCAAGACATTGTCCATTCCGTTCAGCTGCTCTTCCAGGTCAGTGGCTGTCTCTGATAGAATTACAGTGTCATCGGCGAACCTCAAAGTTCTTATTTCTTCTCCATTGATTTTAATTCCTTCTCGAATTTTTCTTTTGTTTCCTTTACTGCTTGCTCAGTATACAAATTGAATAACATTGGGGATAGGCCATTACACTGTCTCACTCCGTTCCCAACCACTGCTTCCCTTTCATGCCTCTCGACTCTTATAACTGTCGTTTGATTTCTGTACAATTTGTAAATAGCCTTTCGCTCCCTGTATTTTACCCCTGCCACCTTTAGAATTTGAAAGAGAGTATTCCAGTCAACATTGTCAAAAGCTTCCTCTACGTCAACAAATGCTGGAAACATTGGTTTGCCTAATTATGAACACGAAATTTCAACTAAAATAAGGGAAGAAAACAGGTAAAATATGGACAGAGCAAAGGAAAGAGTAACACATCCAATGAATTAAGCACTTTTGCAAAGAGAAAACGATGAATGTAACAGGAAAAAAATGAATATCATGTAACATTCAAGTTGACTCTATCCTGGGGGGGGGGGGGGGGGGCAGAAAGGTGCGTGGAACACAGAAAATGTTTCGAATACTCCACTAGCGTCCGATGTATCCTTTCTAATTCTCCATTCATTTGGAGGTGTGTTCGTTGCGCAGCCTAATTGTAGACATTCCAGGTCGGTGGCTGAGCTGTTTATTTATGCTTTATTCAGTAACGTAGATGCGTGTACCTTCCCTTGTGATAAAAAAGAAACAAGCGTCCCACCACTTTTGTCTATTGTAATAATAAAAGATTTCTCAAATTCACGGTTTCGTATTATGGGAGGACTGCTTAACTTCTCTTTTAATTATTCAAATGCCTTTTGCTGTTGTCTCACCTATTCATCAGTTTCTTTGACCTTTAGCAACTTGTGCAAAGTGACTGCAATTTTACTGAAACCTTTTGGAAATCTTTTATGGTGTCCCACTAAACCCAAATATCCTTCCATCGTTTCTTTACCTGCCGCACTGGGTAACTAGTTGCCTTGTGTACGTTCCGCTCGCCTGGCTGTAAAGCTTTGTGTCCTAAAGATATTACTTCCTTCCGAAAAAATGTCACGCTTGTCCGGTTGCAACTTTAGTCGGTGTTCCACAAGTTGGTCGAAAATCTCATCTAATTTATCGTTATGTCACTTAAAGGACATCCATAAGAGATTGTGGCTTCATTTCCTGTCTCACAATGACAGGTTTACTGTACATATTTGCCAATGTACGACATTAACGTATCAATTTGTAAATGATGCAATTTAGTTCAAAATGGTTCAAATAGCTCTGAGCACTATGGGACTTAACTTCTGAGGTCACCAGTCCCCTAGAACTTAGAACTACTTAAACCTAACTAACCTAAGGACATCACAAACATCCATGTCCGAGGCAGGATTCGAACCTGCGATCGTAGCGGTCGCGCGGATCCAGACTGTAGCGCCTAGAACCGCTCGGCCACCCTGGCCGGCTGCAATTTAGTATATCAGACAATTGCAATACGGAGGCAACATCCATTGAGGATGGTTAGTTTCTGCATGAATGACTCTCAGCACCGCAGCATATCGAAGTAACTGTGAATCTAATGACCAAATTATTGTATACAGTCGTCGTCATTTTTCACACTCATATCCGCTGACCTACGCCAATGAACAGTTTGGCAGGCATCATTGTTCAGAAACAGTAACCAGACCAGCCTGATTCTCTCCATAAAATATTCCGTGCGACAGGAAAATGATCAGATTAAAGATGAAACTTCCTGGCAGATTAAGACGGTGTGCCGGACCGAAACACGTACTCGGGACCTTTGCCTTTCGCGGGCAAGTACTCTACCATCTGAGCTACCCAAGCAGGATTCATGCTCTGTCCTCACAGCTTTACTTCTGCCAGTACCTCGTCTCTTACCTTCCAAAATTTCACAGAAGCTCTCCTGCGAAAGGCGAAGGTCCCGAGTACGAGTCTCGGAGCGGCCCAAAGTTTTAATCTACCAGAAAGTTTTATATAAGCGCACACTCCGCTGCAGAGTGAAAATCTCATTCCAGATTAAATATATATGGGCGTTCTGTTTCTTAATTTAAAAAAGCAATTAACGAACGAACACCGAGATTGTCCGGCCGTTCATGTCCTAACAATCATCGCCCGTTTTCCCCTGAAACATAATTAATGCGACTTAACATGTTGCTTCACTCAAAACTTATCGTCAAAAAGTGAAGAAATATGGAAGGAAAGAACTGAAACTTTGAGTGTCTCGGTTTCTTTTCACGAATTCACTCTGATAACAGAAAAGAGCTCGAAAACTTTTCGTCTGGCAGTGGGAGTAAGCTTTCACTTGCCCATTATTTGACGGGCTTCTTATTGACGGCATTCTTTTTGTTGGCCGTCGTGTCACGTGTCTTACAGTTAAAGGTTTAAGTAAATTACGTTGTTGATTCCGTTACGTAATCATTCTCTTCGCTCGTGGTGATGTGCTACAGTTTTGTCGTGGTGGGCAAGTTGAAAATGATTCTTCATTGTTATATACTGTATATGCTAAATCGTCTGGAAGTCGCATTTCGTATTTCGAGTCCATGTCAAAAAATGGCTCTAAGTACTATGGGACTTAACAGCTGAGGTCAGCAGTCCCCTAGAGTTAGAACTACTTAAACCTAACCAACCTAAGGACATCACTCACATCCATGCGCGAGGCAGGATTCGAACCTGCGACCGTAGCAGCAGCGCGGTTCCGGACGGAAGCGTCTAGAACCGCTTGGCCACAGGTCCACGTCAGTTGTACTTCTTTTTTCCTTGTTGTTATCAGTTATTCGGTATTCCGCTTCCGAGTGACATCTCACTCAGCACTGTTCATGTGAAGTCCTTCATTCTCTTGAAATACATCTCCTTGATATGTGCCCTACCTATATTCTTCCAGTACGCTTGAGAATCTGATTTTAGCATATCATATCTGCTGTTATTACCCCATCATGTCGCCACAAACTCTGGCCCATCAGCATACTACTTCTTTTTAAAAAGAAGCTGACCTCGATAGTGTGCTCTTGAATTATTACTGATCAACGAATGATCTGACTGCTTGAGAATATGACCCGTTTTAGAAATTTAAACGTCTGATGATGTCAGTATGCGCTATTTCATCTAAAGTATCCACCTACAAGTGAACGTTAACATGGCATGGGTCCACTGTTCACCTTTATGATGACTTTAACTCTACTTCAGATGAGGTGCCAGAATGTCTGTGAAGGAATGGCTGTCCACTCTTTCTTAACAACCAAAACCAGGGTAGTTAGTGATGTTGGAAGATGATGTGTGGAGAGAAGTCGACAATCTAACTCGACCCAAAGATTTTCCATTGGTTTTGGGTAGGAACCTGAGCAGGCTAGTCCATTTCAGTAAACACAATAATCATCTCCGAACTATTCTTCTTCTGTAAGCTGCAAACAAGTCTTTGAAAAAACATTGATATAATTTCTCACTTATTGTTTTCTGAAGTGAAATAAGGGGACCACGAGAAACGCTTGCATACCAAAAAAGTACGTTCTCCATAGTCACTGTTGGCTCTACACATGGTGGCAGGCAATGTTCCCTGGCAGTCGCCAGACCCAGTGCCCTGAAATGTCCGTGACGGATTTGTGGGGTGAAATTCTATGACTGGTCCACATTCAGAGTCGGTCTCCTGACGGGCTAATTTGCTGTTGCTGTTTCTCTGGTGATATGATAGTACTCCCCACATCCTTTTGTACTGGCGACTCCACCTCTCGTGATTAGTGGTCAATCTCGAATTACATAGGGGTTTCCGAATACTGTTGAGCAGATACTATGTAAAGACGTCTTTTCGTCACGAAATTCCTCAGCCATGATGGGATGCACTACACTCAGGATCCGTGTACACTAAAACACCATGTGGCTGCGCCTTATAGTTTCCAGGTACATGTTACTTGATACGATCGTCGCTGGACACGTCCTCGGGATTCATTTGAAAAAAAGAGGCCTCGTCTAAGGACACTTACTTCGAAGGTGTGTACCAAGCTTAACCTGTTGGAATATTAGTGGCGAGCATCTCCATCCGTCATTGGGTAGATATTTAAACTTGTTAAAGAGGTGTACTGAGGCAATATCATTCTGGTTACGTAGCACCTTGCAAGTGTACTTTGTGCTATGAGTGCAACGGGCAGAGGGTGCGATTGTCAGTTAATTGTCCTAGGCCATTTTGAGCATGCAATGCGAATTGTTTTGTGTACATATTGTTTACTGAATTTCCTTGTTAACTGCACAAGGCGAGTAGCTAAAGAAGCGTAACTCAGTGATGCTCACTCAAGCTTCACGTGTTTTATTATTATTCCTAGAGTCAGATGTGATCTTAAGAGATTTATCTTATAAATTTGTTGTTGGTTTGCATTTTGAGTCCTTGACTATTATAAAAAGCGTGTGCCTGTGTTAATAGGATCTTTATTTGTGCATGTCAAAAAATGCTGGGATTCAGGGGAAAAAAGGGTTTTATTCCCAAGAATTACCACTAATTGATACAATGTTCAAGAAAACTGACTGAGGCCGCGGCGTGTTCCTCATATCGTATGGAAAGTGCATTTCACCCATAGAAGGGACTGGTGGACACGTCCAGAGGTTAAGGGAGCTGCCAGGCAAGAGAGCGACCCGCTGTTGGGGTCGCTACTTCACCGACCCTCTTGCGTACATCCTATTGGCGGGTTTATGGCAGAAAGTTGGCGTCCCTCACTCAGCAAGACCGTGGTGGCGTCCCTAGCTGAGCGTAATAGAGTGGGAGCCGCCCACAAGTACAGCGGAGTAGTTTACGTTGCGAGGTGCCGGGGCTAGCAGTGTATTTGACACAAAATTCTTCTTGAATCTACATATGTAAATGATGCTCTAAGGCCCCCCCCCCTATTCTAACTCCGACTTTTGCTGTTGCACAAGGATAAAAAAAACACGCGAACTGACTCTAATCAACCCTGCCAGTGGAGTAGAAAAGAGTTTGGCACCTGCAATAATTTCATTTGATAAATAAGTTAAATAAACGAAGGTTTCATTAACATAGTGGGAAATGATGGGTTGCTCTACCGATTAACAGAATGAAAGTTCTGTCCAAAATAACAATATGATTTTATTAAGACTAAACACAAAATAAAAAAAACACATGAAATATTTATAATACATCAAATTGGCTCAAATTGGAGACTCATACAAACACTGTAAAGGTGAAGTTGTCCCTAAACTAGATCGTGAGGTTTAAGACGAAGTGGTATGTGGAGCCAATTCCTTGCCACTCAAATCTCAAGAGAGACACACAGCTAACCCAACAGTAATTGCTGCTACTCAAGACAGAACAAAGTTAGAAAAAGACGAACAGGCGCGCTCTGCTGAGCTCTGATTGACTAGGAAAATCCCTATCTGCCGGTGCTGCGGACATACATTACCAAATTGTCTTCTTGACTGCCAGAACACGATCTGGCGTATCGGCGGCGATGGCTGGTTGCTTCGACGTCCTCGACCGAAAGGCGAGAGCCGACTGCCTAGAGCACCCATACAGGCCGAACACACAACATTCCCGCCCCCACGACAGTGGCCGTGGTTAAACGTTCCAATCAGCAACTCGAAAACCGGCGGAAAATTCCACTCCATTGCCGGAACACTACCATTCCACCAATGGAGATTCTTGGCGCCAATTTCTTCGCTGATTTTGCTACGTCACGGAGCTATGCCCTGAGCAAACCAATCACAGTTACTATTTTGCAGAAAGCGCAGGAATTTTCCCGCCACAAGTGCCTGGGTACACAAGTCATTCCCACGCCTAGCTGGTAGCCCGCCAGAAAGTGTTTTCGCTAAGTTTCTGCGAAGTAACCTGAACTCACTCACACATGATACTGTTTTAAGTTAACAATCTCTTTGTGAGCTTTCAGAATCTAGTTACAACCTCCGATTCATTCTGTCTCCCTGCAGCAAGAATAACCTTTACAAAATGTTACCTGAACTGATGGTCCATTCACAATGTCAGTGGTGGTATCTGCTTCAGTTTATGGGGACTTCAGGCACACTGTTTGCATACACACAACAATAAATACAAAATACAAAAAAAACATGGTGTGGAGAACAATACAGTAATTTGTAATAAGAATTACAGTGTAAAACACAAACGCATACAAGGTATAACATACATTACAAAAACAACGTAAGAGAAAGAAATTTAAGAAAAAAAAACAAGCTTCATGGGGCATCAAATTGTGCGTGCACATTGCACAAAGTTCACGACTGTGCTGAGAATGAGGCACTAAATCACATTGTTAGAAATATCCGAAGCACTTCACAAATTTAACAGTAATGACATCACATAGGGCTAAACGTCGCATGTTGTTGCTACGTTGTTGCAACGGTAATAGGGTGTGCTGGAGCATCTGCAGTACTCTGTTGAGATTGCACCAAGACCTACGCATATGATCACGGCAGTACGGTAGGAAGACATAGTGATAGGCTCTCCTCACGTCGATTAATTGTCTCTGAGGTCTACTTGTTGGGATACATCACTAGTCTAGGTCTCTTCTCTCGCTGGACAGTACTTTACGTTTCCCAATATTGCAGTTCGACGAGGGATGATGGCACGTGGAGTGACTCCACAAGTGTGTGAGGTCATCCATACAGGATCGAACTAGGAGCGACGATTGCTAAAACTGCTCTCTAATACAGAGGAGAAGTTAGAAATGAGACCATTCATTTGTTAGAGTGTGTGGCACGATACTGCTTTGTGTATGCAAATCGGCCAATACTAGTGAGTTGTAAAAACCCAAACAGGTGAGTATAGAGCGTCCCTTTCTGTCCTGAGCCACATGAGGTGCAGGTCCTGACACAATATGTGATCTTCTTCGTGTACTCACGACAACGTGGTCTGCCACAGGGAATCCCTCCAAACGGCTGCCGCGTCTGGAGAGCTAGCAGGCTGTCGTGTGTGGGTTGCGTGTCAGTGTCAACGGCCAGCCTCACTTTCGCTTGTGGCCCGGCGAGGATCCCGCGTAATCCCTCAGGTATACGGCCCGGTGACTGTCAGCTTGTAGGACCGGATGTTCTCGCGCCTTTCAAGTCAGGTAGCGCGCTGACGCTCCCTTCTTGCAGGTAGCCGATGACCTCCGGCTGGCCTCTGCATTGCCACGATCCCCGTCATCTGCACAATCCTTACAAAAATCTTATGCCTAACTTTTCCCCATGACCTTCTATGTTATAACAAATTTACATCACGATACATTGATGGTCTGTCATTTCAGACACTCTAATTTTAATTTTATAGTTATTTATCAGTAGCTATCATAACAAAAATCATGGAAATAATTTATCTTGATATTTGTGTAGAGACAGATCTCACTATTGTACATGGTGTGTGACGCTATATTGGATGAAGAACTAAATGTGCGGGCCCGCACCAATATTACTATTACTTACATAGATCGACAGTAGACATGCTCAAGAATTAACTACCATATCCCAACGATCTACATTCTACGTCTTTTAATTAAATTATGTTGTTATGCAGGTCTAAGTTTTACTGTGCTATAAAGAACATGCAACTATACTACTTTCGCTCGCCCGTCGTCCCTCCATCTCGGGTCTGTGGTTTGGTGACCTGAAAAAATAGCATCTCAACAGGCGCGCGCCAAACACAACACTTGTGGTAGAAAACCCCCACAATATTAATCTAGTTATTGTTAAATCCTACAGTTTAACTTATCCTAGTATATCGTACCCTTTTTTTTTTTGTTTACCTTATACAATACTCTTACATAATTCCTGTTACGTTGAGATGTCTCGCTGCTCGCCGCTATTGCCGACCGTGATGTGCGCGCCGTACGACATGACCTCCGAGTTTTCATTACGCCTCACTGAAACTCCAGAGACTGGGTTAGCCATGGCTATACACGACAATAAATTTATAGTTGCAACTTCCTTCTCTATGTGATGCGGTTTTCGCGATCAAAGCACACCTTTCCAGAAGCAATGTAATATGACCAAGCCAGGACTGGTTCCTGTTGAGGATTCAGTCGCCCAACACACGCCAGCTACACAGTATGTCACGAATATCCAAGTATAAGTCCCTGGTTACTCATCTGTGACAGTCACGAGCAGCACGCTACATCCCCAACCAGCACATTGGCATGGTAGGCTTTTATGCCCGCATTTCTCTCGCCTAGGGCACCATTACAGTCAAATGCTCACAGGTTCACCCCGACTTGCAAGACAACGATGCTGGCGCAGCTCTGCAAAAAACTATACTGCCCATATTCATCCTCGAAATCACGCAATATACCACAATCTTGCCGTGCACTGACGCGTGCCTGCAAGCATTGGTATGAACGTTTCACGCACTGGTTGTGGCCGCTATGGAGCGTATCACGACTTCTCAGAACGCTTCTAAGAGCACGTTCTTGTATGCGCCCGTTTGTGCGACGTCTCGTCACTTATCTTTATCCCTTAACATGGACACCAGATAGGAAAGGACAAAAACATTGCTCATGGAAAGGTAGTGCCTCTTATCGCAACGACAGAGGAGATCCCGAACATAGACAAAAAGTTAACAGCAGTAAATTCTTATGCGAGAAAACGCAGCGTGTTAATACTTTAACAATCTTAATCTATTAATGCAACGATTATTGTTCCCCGAAGAAAGGTTCATATCTTTGCCTATTCTACTATGTACACCACTTACACTACTGTATTCCACGAACTCCTTTATGTGAGAGATGTGGTGGAGTCCTATGGACTTCTTTCCTTTCAGCGTCTCCAATTCATAAGCATTGTGGTGAGCTGCTCTCCTTATACGGTACGGGCCGTTATAAACAGAATAGAATTTTTGCCATTTCATTTTTTGTTTGTTCGAAAGTCGGAAAGACTTAACGAGCACCTTTTGTCCAATTTGGAAGTGTCGTAGACGAGCTCCCCTGTCGGCACGTCTCTTCCTGACCTCTGCTGCAGCCCGTATCCTCTTGAGAGCCAAATCCACTATGGCTTGGTGCTGCGTTCGCGCCCTTGGTGGGAAGTTTACGACCTCGGTTATCAAGTCCTTAGGAATCCGGTTTTTCAGTACTGTAATGGGTGCCAATTTTGTTATCCCATGGGGTGCGTCATTGATCACCTCCTGGAAGTCTTTAAGGAAAACGTCCCATGTCGTGTGCTGTTTGTTACAGTACAACCGGCACAAGTTTCCGAGTTCCTCAATAACCCGTTCTGCAGCATTCGAGCTCGGATGGTGTGAAGATATAAAAATGGGATCAATTTTACATCCACGCAACGTCTCCTTCCATGTTTTTGACTTAAACTGTGGCCCGTTATCAGAAATAATTTTACTCACATGACCAACCTGTGGTAGGAAATCCCGGATTAGGGCTCGTGATACAGTTCGTCCTGTCACCCTCTTCAGTGGCGTAAAGGTAACGTATTTGGACGTTAGTTCAACAAACACTAATACGTAAGTATATCCTCTTCTTGTTCTTGGCAAAGGTCCCATCAAATCTGTTGCTGCTAATTGTCTTAATTTGGTCGGTACGATTGGGTATAATGGTGCCTGAATGCTCACAGTGGTGTGCTTAGCCTTTTGGCAGTCTTTAAACACCGACAGTACCCTCCGTATTCGACGCTCCATGTTTCGAAAGTAACACATGGTCCTTAGCTTGAGATTGCACTTGCGTGGTCCGAAGTGTCCATAGCTGAGGTGAGTATGCCATATAACCTTGTTTATTAGGTGTTCAGGGATGCATACCCCCCCATTCAGTGTCATTTGCATAATTTCGGTGGAAAATTATGCCTTTCCGCAAGAGGTAGAACTGCCTGATGGTGGCGTGTCTTCTGTCTATCCATTTCTGTTTCAATAACACTAGGGCAGGGTCCTTGTCTTGCTCCTTCTTGATGTCCTGCATACTACAGGTAATAAAATTTTCAAAGGCTACTTTCTGCATATAGAAAAGGCAGTAGTGATTTTCCTCCAGATCTTCTTCCATGTTGTGCTCAAATCCGATCGGTGACCGTGATAAGGCGTCTGCAATAATGTTCTGACTGCCGGGGATATATTCTATCGAAAAGTTGTACTGCTGCAGGTATGATGCCCACCTAATGAGCCGCCTGTGATTAAGCTTTGCAGTCATCAGGAACTCGAGTGCCTTGTGGTCTGTGTAGACCCTCGTCTTGCGACCAAACAGAAGGTATCTGAATTTTTCAAACGCCCATACAATAGCCAGCGCCTCTAACTCGGTTACTGAGTAGTTCCTCTCACTCTTGGCTAGTACTCTGCTACCAAACGCAATTGTCTTCCACACCCTGTTTCCTTCATGTACATAGTCTTGGAACACCATGACACCCAGACCTGAGTATGAACTGTCCGTTACTATGCAAAGCTCTTCTGCTAAATTAGGGTGTGATAGGATGGGTGCTTGTAATAATGCGAATTTTAATGCTTTCCATTCGGTTTCGGCCGCCTCATCCCATTCCTAAGGAATCTTCTTTCCTGTAAGTTGATGCAACCTAGGACTGCTCTGAGTTTTGACATGTATAAAGCGGTTGTAAAAATTTATGATCCCCAAGAACCCCCTTAACTGCTTCTTTGTCGTAGGAATGGGACACTTTTCAATCGCTTCGATCTTTTCGGGATTTGGCGCAATGCCCTCACCCGTGATGATATGTCCCAGAAATTTGACAGAGGACGTCCCAAAATTCGATTTTTCGATATTGATAGTCACTCCGTATTCCTTGAATGTCGCAAGGAGTTCACCGAGGACCGCATTGTGCTCTCCCCAAGATTTCTCCGCGATCAGCAAATCGTCCACATAGCTGGTGACATGACGTTTCAAATTATCGCTTAGTATGCCGTCCAGCCCCCGAATGACTGCGGCAGATGAAACGTTCAAACCAAATGGTAGACGACGAAACCGGTAACATCTTCCAAATGCTAAAAAGGCTGTGTACTGTCTGCAATTTGGATGGAGCTCGATCTGCCAGAAACTCGATTTTAGATCAACTGATGAGAAGATTGATATTCCATGGAAGTTTTGTAAGAGTTCCTCTAATCGTTCCGGTCTGTCTGTTTCGGGTTCTATTATGGTATTAATTTGTCGCGAGTCCAAGACTAAACGAATACTACCATCTGCCTTCTCGACTACTCTTAACGGGTTATTATAGGCTGAAGCCGTAGGTTCTATTATTCCTTCACTCAGCATTCGCGTAATTTCAGCTGCTACTTTCTGTCGATATGCCAAGGGGATTGGATAGGGTGGCACACGAAACTGGTTGTGCGGACGTACACGAAATTCATATTGGAAGTTCTTTATCGATCCTGTCTTGGGAAGGAAGACCTCCGCATGTTCTACTAGTAATTTATGAAGTTCTTTGCGGTGGTCGCACCTTATATTCTTTATTGCTTCCACTTTTTCTCCTATTTTCTCCTTTATTTCTCCCATTATTCCGACTTCATTCTCATCCGTGTCCTCTCCCCTACCCGCAACGTCGACCTGTTCTTCCTTTCTGTCTTTCAGACACGCATAGTTTATCCGTACACAGTTAGACGGTAGTTGAGCTGGGATCAGCTGGTCGTCGAACTTAATGTGGACGGGATTCCCTTTCCTCAAAACCACTTCACCTCGTCCTAGATCAACTATCGCTTCATGTTCATTTAGGAAGTCCGTTCCTATTATCATGTCGATCGCCAGATTTGGCACGATCCAGAAGTTAGACTCTATTTTGTGTCCTTGGCAGGAGAATTCCAGCGTGTTTGTTGGGTGACCTCCGTACATTTACCCGCTAATGCCCCTTTTATTTTGGTTTTCTTAACCGATAGGACAGGCCAGTCCATCTCCTGAGAGCAACTCTTGTATGCTGCCTCAGATATTACTGTTATGTAGCTTCCACTATCTATTATCGCATTAATACTCTTTTCAGCTATCGCTACTGTGATAAGAGGCTGCCGATCTTGTCGAGGAGTTGCTTTATGTTCCTCGAGCAGGATTTCTGATAAATCTTCGTAATGTATCATCCGTAGTTGGCCAGGTCCGAGATTACGTGCGAAATTCCGGCGGCCTGTGTTCGCACTAGTCTGGCGTGAATCCCTTGTTAAGCTCCCCCTCCTCTGACGTGCATTAGGATTTGCGGGTCTAGTTTCAATCTCCTGGTTCCACTGTTGTCCTTGGTTTCTCTCTCTCCAATTACGGTCGCTTTGCCGTTCGTTATTCCTCCTATCCCAGATTCCTTGTCTAGATTGACCCTGCTCCCTGACGTTCTGGTTTCCGTGTCTTTGGTTTCCATAACCTTGAATAGCGTAACCTTGACTTCCGTAACCCTGGTTTCCTAACTGACCAGTGCGATTATGCGATCTGTTGTCGTCTTTTGTTCCTGGCCGGTGGTATTTGTTACTTTGCCCCTTCTTCCTGTCCTTTGCGTCTTGTTTATCAAAGACTACTTCGAGTTCGCGCAATAGACTCTTGAATGCTTCTATGTCAGATCCACACTTGCCGACAAGTGTCTGTTGGTACCTAACTGGCAATTTGGAAAAGCAAAATTTAATGATTTCTCCGTTACTATATGGACTATCTAAAAATTGATTCTTCTTGAGTAAATCATCAAGAAATTTGGTTGCGCTCCTATGCCCGGACACTTCTAGTTCAGGACAAAATATTATTTCCTCTTTAATCCTGTCTTGCGTTTCCTTTGACCAGTAGGTCCGCAGGAATGCACCAACAAATTCCTGATAAGTCCGACACGTCACTGCCACACCCCGCATCTTCTCCGCGGCTTGGCCTTCGATGTGTCCACACATGAATTCTAATTTTGCCTGGGTTGGCCATGATGCCGGTAATGAATTTGTAAACTGCATCACCCAGCTCTTCGAATGCATCGACCCTCCATTTTCTTTGATCTTCTGGAATTTTAGTATCGACAGGAAGTGATTGTGATCAAAATCCTGTCTGATCCTCGCACTGGTGTTGTCACTCGTTTCCGATACTTGCACGTCTGCTGAGTGTCCTGATCTATCTTGCTGATAACTGTGATGTGCTACCTCTCTATCACAGTGGAAGTGGCACTCAGAATTCACTCTCCTAAGTGGGCTATAATTATTGTAGCTATTACTCGCTGTTTCTGCGTGTGCATTGTTAGTTCCGCACTCGGTCATTTGGCTAGAGCACGGCGGGCTTTTCCTCGGAGACACAATTCTGTGTACTCAATCATGGGTATCCGAACGCGCAGTGCTCGTGTGCCCGTTTTGCTCTAGTTTTGCTATCCGACTCTCTACTTCTTCCATTCGTTTCGTGGTGTTCGCAACCGCGATATTACCTTGAGTTTTTAAGAATGCTAGGGATTTTGAGTGGGATTGTGTTGTACGTCGCAAGCGCCCTGCGAGTTTAAAAGTTGCTTCCGCGACTTTCATTGCCCCTATTGCTGCCGTTTTGGCCAGGCCTGCTACTTTTTGTGCAGCCATTGACATTTGTTTTAATTCTCCACATTCTTTCTTTATTGTTAGTAATTCCCCACGAATTTCCCCTATATGTGAAATTATTGTCTCAGTGTCCTCCTTACGCTGTTCGTCCGCTTCTTCCTTCTCCCTCTTACGCTGTTCGTCAGCTTCTACTTTCATTGATCGTAGGAAGCTCAGTATAGGGTTTACGTCATCTTTTTGATCCTCTTCAAACGTGGGAGATGTAACTCTGGACACCTGGGCGCTAGAGCTCTGACGTGGCCGAGCTAGCCCCTGTCTGCTGTCGTTCGTTTGATTATAAACTTCTGCTACCGTCTCGACCTGTGTGCCTGTCTCTGTTTCATCCTCTGCTTCACTATCATAATCACGGCCGCAACGCTGCTCTGAGATCGCGTCCAAATCACCTTCCTCATCAATGACCCTGGCGTCCTGTCCTGCTAAAAATGTGCCCATCTCATCTCCGAACCGATTCCCGTCAGTAAACTGCCCCTTATCCATTATGCTATCCTCTTTTGTTTTAGCTTCGCTCGATAATAGTCGTGCCTTACTTCTCGTTATCATTCAAGAAAAACAAATTTATCTAAAATGCACATAAAATTAATCTACTCCATATACACTCCTGGAAATTGAAATAAGAACACCGTGAATTCATTGTCCCAGGAAGGGGAAACTTTATTGACACATTCCTGGGGTCAGATACATCACATCATCACACTGACAGAACCACAGGCACATAGACACAGGCAACAGAGCATGCACAATGTCGGCACTAGTACAGTGTATATCCACCTTTCGCAGCAATGCAGGCTGCTATTCTCCCATGGAGACGATCGTAGAGATGCTGGATGTAGTCCTGTGGAACGGCTTGCCATGCCATTTCCACCTGGCGCCTCAGTTGGACCAGCGTTCGTGCTGGACGTGCAGACCGCGTGAGACGACGCTTCATCCAATCCCAAACATGCTCAATGGGGGACAGATCCGGAGATCTTGCTGGCCAGGGTAGTTGACTTACACCTTCTAGAGCACGTTGGGTGGCACGGGATACATGCGGACGTGCATTGTCCTGTTGGAACAGCAAGTTCCCTTGCCGGTCTAGGAATGGTGGAACAATGGGTTCGATGACGGTTTGGATGTACCGTGCACTATTCAGTGTCCCCTCGACGATCACCAGTGGTGTACGGCCAGTGTAGGAGATCGCTCCCCACACCATGATCCCAGGTGTTGGCCCTGTGTGCCTCGGTCGTATGCAGTCCTGATTGTGGCGCTCACCTGCACGGCGCCAAACACGCATACGACCATCATTGGCACCAAGGCAGAAGCGACTCTCATCGCTGAAGACGACACGTCTCCATTCGTCCCTCCATTCACGCCTGTCGCGACACCACTGGAGGCGGGCTGCACGATGTTGGGGCGTGAGCGGAAGACGGCCTAACGGTGTGCGGGACCGTAGCCCAGCTTCATGGAGACGGTTGCGAATGGTCCTCGCCGATACCCCAGGAGCAACAGTGTCCCTAATTTGCTGGGAAGTGGCGGTGCGGTCCCCTACGGCACTGCGTAGGATCCTACGGTCTTGGCGTGCATCTGTGCATCGCTGCGGTCCGGTCCCAGGTTGACGGGCACGTGCACCTTCCGCCGACCACTGGCGACAACATCGATGTACTGTGGAGACCTCACGCCCCACGTGTTGAGCAATTCGGCGGTACGTCCACCCGGCCTCCCGCATGCCCACTATACGCCGTCGCTCAAAGTCCGTCAACTGCACATACGGTTCACGTCCACGCTGTCGCGGCATGCTACCAGTGTTAAAGACTGCGATGGAGCTCCGTATGCCATGGCAAACTGGCTGACACTGACGGCGGCGGTGCACAAATGCTGCGCAGCTAGCGCCATTCGACGGCCAACACCGCGGTTCCTGGTGTGTCAGCTGTGCCGTGCGTGTGATCATTGCTTGTACAGCCCTCTCGCAGTGTCCGGAGCAAGTATGGTGGGTCTGACACACCGGTGTCAATGTGTTCTTTTTTCCATTTCCAGGAGTGTATTTTTACACATAGACATAAAATTTCAACAACTCTGTTCCAACGCTGTAATCACAAACACAATTTGATGTGGTACAGAAACCGCACACAAAACCGACAAAGTGCGATGTTTTACGGACACCACATCAACGAAACACAAAAAACAATGAACAAAAAAAATATATACACCGAAAACAAAAGCTGTAATCATGCGCCGCTACTTAAAAACTAATCGCGGAACTACAAGAAAAAGAACTAAGGTATTACTTATAAAAAAAATTAAGCAAAAAAATTCTGAGTGTCCCTACTACTAATAATACTTGCTTATCAGCGATTCACAGGAAAGATCCTGGCAGGGTCGCCATATTATGCGAGGTGCCGGGGCTAGCAGTGTATTTGACACTAAATTCTTCTTGAATCTACATATGTAAATGATGCTCTAAGCCCCCCCCCCCCTATTCTAACTCCGACTTTTGCTGTTGCACAAGAATAAAAAAAACACGCGAACTGACTCTAATCAACCCTGCCAGTGGAGTAGAAGAGAGTTTGGCACCTGCAATAATTTCATTTGATAAATAAGTTAAATAAACGAAGGTTTCATTAACATAGTGGGAAATGATGGGTTGCTCTACCGATTAACAGAATGAAAGTTCTGTCCAAAATAACAATATGATTTTATTAAGACTAAACACAAAATAAAAAAAACACATGAAATATTTATAATACATCAAATTGGCTCAAATTGGAGACTCATACAAACACTGTAAAGGTGAAGTTGTCCCTAAACTAGATCGTGAGGTTTAAGACGAAGTGGTATGTGGAGCCAATTCCTTGCCACTCAAATCTCAAGAGAGACACACAGCTAACCCAACAGTAATTGCTGCTACTCAAGACAGAACAAAGTTAGAAAAAGACGAACAGGCGCGCTCTGCTGAGCTCTGATTGACTAGGAAAATCCCTATCTGCCGGTGCTGCGGACATACATTACCAAATTGTCTTCTTGACTGCCAGAACACGATCTGGGGTATCGGCGACGATGGCTGGTTGCTTCAACGTCCTCGACCGAAAGGCGAGAGCCGACTGCCTAGAGCACCCGTACAGGCCGAACACAGAACATTCCCGCCCCCACGAGAGTGGCCGTGGTTAAACGTTCCAATCAGCAACTCGAAAACGGGCGGAAAATTCCACTCCATTGCTGGAACACTACCATTCCACCAATGAAGATTCTTGGCGCCAATTTCTTCGCTGATTTTGTTACGTCACGGAGCTATGCCCTGAGCAAGCCAATCACAGTTACTATTTTGCAGAAAGCGCAGGAATTTTCCCGCCACAACTGCCTGGGTACACAATTCATTCCCACGCCTCGCTGGTAGCCCGCCAGAAAGTGTTTTCGCTAAGTTTCTGCGAAGTAACGGAACCTCTAGCCCAGCCGCTACTTCCGGCCTCTGCGGGCGTGCCTCTTGACAATGTCGGCGTCTGGAAAGCATTCACTCGACCCCTCACACCTGTCGGCTTACCCTTTCAAAGTCAGAAGAGCCCGCCTGTCACTGGACCACCCGGGTGACGAGAGACACTGCATGGGAAGTCCGCGTGTGAAGGAATAGCAACTTCCCACCGCATGCAACTGGAGAGGAGAATCGTAAGATAGAAATATGAGAGGGGGCTCATGCCACCTCTCAACGTAACTGCTGAAGCCACTCCAGAATGATTCCAGAATGAGATTTTCACTCTGCAGTGGAGTGTGCGCTGATATGAAACTTCCTGGCAGATTAAAACTGTGTGCCCGACCGAGACTCGAACTCGGGACCTTTGCCTTTCGCGGGCAAGTGCTCTACCATCTGAGCTACCGAAGCACGACTCACGCCCGGTACTCACAGCTTTACTTCTGCCAGTATCTCGTCTGCTACCTTCCAAACTTTACAGAAGCTCTCTGCGAACCTTGCAGAACTAGCACTCCTGAAAGAAAGGATACTGCGGAGACATGGCTTAGCCACAGCCTGGGGGATGTTTCCAGAATGAGATTTTCACTCTGCAGCGGAGTGTGCGCTGATATGAAACTTCCTGGCAGATTAAAACTGTGTGCCCGACCGAGATTCGAACTCGGGACCTTTGCCTTTTGCGGGCAAGTGCTCTACCATCTGAGCTACCGAAGCACGATTCACGCACGGTACTCACAGCTTTACTTCTGCCAGTATCTCGTCTCCTACCTTCCAAACTTTACAGAAGCTCTCCCGCGAACCTTGCAGAACTAGCACTCCTGAAAGAAAGGATACTGTAGAGACATGGCTTAGCAATGTTTCCAGAATGAGATTTTCACTTTGCAGCGGAGTGTGCGCTGATATGAAACTGTCTGATGCTTGGTCAAAATTATGGAAGTGGAATACAATGAAATTTTTTACCATTTCTGCCCGTTACCATATACATATTAAAGTGTTTTCGTATGTTGTAGGGGAGCACAGAATTATTATTGTTATTGCAGGTACATGGTAAAGATGCTTGGAAGCCTGCCTCGCTGTGTAGTCCTACGTGCCTCAATTGGCAATTAATTCAAAACAAAGGGACAGCTTAATGTACTGTTTGATTCCAGAATGTAATGGCTACTAAAAGTGTTTGTTCCCTTTTATTAAAACAGCTCGCCTGGTAGTTAAATTTTTATGCTTCTGTTGCAATTTTTGAACGCTTCGTCCACATTTTCGGTGACATCGACCATTCGTGATATTGCCGCCATTTTATTTTCTTATCTGTTATTCTGCCTCCCTCTGCTGCCCCATTGGGCGAAAGATAATTTTACGATTTTGTGTTATTTCTACTGCTGGCCATTCAACGGCGTTAACTGTTAATCCTTCTTAAACTGACTATCAAGGATTTCGTTTTATTTGTAAAAATTTTAATTTGCTTGTAGCCACAAGGCGTTTATTATTTATTAATTTGGTGCCAGAAGGTGTTTCACATAAATATCTAGGTTGTAAGATCCCCTTAGTGGCAGGTATTTTTGCTTATTATTGCTCTTGAGGCGATTGTTTTCAAGCTATCTGCTCGTGACCGTTGCTGGCGGTTCCTTTCCATGGAAGAAACTGAAATAAATATTTCCTTGTATCTAACTTGTAAATAACTTGTAACTGACAGTTGTCGGCGAATTTTGACTCAAAATTATTTTTCCAATCGTCAGTGGGCCTCACTGCTATTCAAGCCTGGCGTTCTGTACATGCTAAGTAAAATTCTTAGGCATTACACTTACAGTAACCTTATATTTGGCCATTGACCACAAATATTGTTTTCTTCGATTATTATTTATTTGCCAGAAGGCCTTGATCATTTTCAAAATTTTCGAATTCCATATCTTTTTAATATTTCCCTGAGCCTTTCGGGTTGTTATTAAGCTTCTTTTTGTCTGAGGTACTAAAAGAACAGTTAGGAGGTGCAACAGGTCTACTACACCACACTTGTCCGCTCTATCGTGAAGTATTGGTGTGCGGTGTGGGATCCACATCTGGTGGGACTGATGGATGACATCGAAAAAGTACCAAGAATGGCAGCTCGTTTTGTATGATCGCGAAATAGGGGAGATAGAGTCACAGACATGATACGTGAATTGGAGTGACAATCATTAAAACAATGGCGTTTTTCGTTGCGACGGGATCATCTCATGAAATTTCAATCACCAGTTTTCTCCTCCGATTGCGAAAACATTCTGTTGGCACCCACCTACATAGGGAGAAATGATCATCACGATAAAATAAGACAAATGAGGGATCGCACAGAAAAATATAAGTACTCGTTTTTCCCGTGTGCCATTCGAGAGTGGAAGGGTAGAGACAGCTTGAACGTGGTTCATTGAACCCTCGGCCAGGCACTTCATTGTGAATAGCAGAGTAATCACGTAGATGTAGATGTAGATGTAGAAGAACGATAAGAACAGCAACTTTCTAAATTACTTTTTTAGTAGAGAACTAGAATGTTTATTTATTCTGCCTTGCAAGGCACATCTTTGAGTACTATAGGGGCTTCCGCATTATGTCTTTACTATTTGTTTATTTGATGACGTTTAATGCTAATAAATTGTTGTTAAAGTATTATAGATTTCAGCGGTTCTTCGAATGCACATGGTTCGCGAAAGGTATAGGAGTAACATGTATACAGATTAAATCTCCCTCCATCATGCTTTTCCGTGTGATCTGCGAGCTGTAAGTTAAAAAAGAAAATAGAATTATTCGTAATCCCGGATACAGGTCCCTTTCATGAACTATTCGATGCATAATCAGATTGGTACGAAAACACTTTCAAACCATTGTAAAGGTGTTGACCAAAAAGAGAATACCAGTAAAAGTTCTCATTGTTTTACATGAAGAATGGTTGCGAAATGAACAAGCGCAACTGCAAAGCGTTGACGTACACTAGATAGTGAGAATGCATTACCCGAGAAATGTAACTGTCGACAGTTTAAATCTGCGGAAATGCGAGAAAACGCATTTCGTCTCTGTTCCGCGCTTCCTAAATTGTCTCATTCCGCACCGCCGCGTCTCAAAGGAACAATAACACGAGTTTCCTCTAGCTGCTGCTCGCCTGTGTTCCTCTCTGCACCACAGCTGACGTTATCTTCCAGCAAGTGCAGCGCCACACTGCCGAACGAATTAATTGAAATTTACGTTCTAAGTGTGCACGTTGGAGTATTGAAGTACAGAGGCTCCGATTATCAGAAGCCACGTACAATTCGAATGAAGGTTACTTAACACAGACCATAATTGCCCGTTAGTTTCCATGGATGTGTGTTTTATTTCTTACCGTATAGCCATTATGTGAACGATCCACTAATGACGAAATAACGAACGATTTGTAATCAATTAGCTAAGAGCAACGGTTTAATGCTCAGATCACGATACGTTGTGAATTTCGGGGGAAAGCCAGTAGAATTTAAATTATGACATATTGTATGAAAGCAAGTTGTAGTTTTCAATACTTCTCGGCTTATCCTTGACGATATGAACATCGATCATGTGAAACGCAATTCGCACTTTTCTCACACGACGTACTGAAAGCTTTGGATCAAGGCATTGAGGCAGAAGCAGCATTTCTTGACTTCAGAAAAGCATTTGACTCGAAACCACACCTACGCTTTTTGTCAGAAGTACGATCACAGGGGCTATCACGTGATATTTTTGACTGGACTGAGGACCTTTTGGTAGGAAGGATGAAGCATGTTATCTTGGATAGAGTGTCATCGTCAGATGTACAAGTAACATTAGGTGTGCCCTAGCGAAGTGCGTTGGGACACTTGCTATTCATGTTGTGTATTAATGACCATTAATAATAACCTCAGGCTTTTTGCAGACGATGCGGTTATCTAAATTGAAGTACTGTCTGAAAGAAACTGCATAAACTTTCAGTCAGATCTTGATAAGATTTCAGCTTGGTGCAAAATATTGGCAACTTGCTTTCAGTGTTCCGAAATAGAGATTTGTGCACTTCAAAAACGAAAAAAATGTCGTATCTTATGACTATAATATCAATTATTCACTATTGGAATTGTCCAGTTCATACAAATACCTAGGTGTAACACTTCGTAGGGATACGAAATGGGTAAAGCAGGTGGTAGAAATCGGTTTAACGGTAGAATACTAGGGAAGTGAAATCAGTCTACAAAGCACATTGATTACAAATCAGTCATGCAACCAGTTCTGGGATACGGCTCACGTATGTGGGATCGATACCAAATAGGACTAACAGGGGATGTTGAGCTTATACAGAGAAGCACGGATAGTTACAGGTTTGTTTAATCCATGGGAGAGTGTCACAGATACAGTGAAGTAACTGAAACTCTTAGATAGATGTAAATTACCCCGAAAGAATCTGTTAACAATTTATCACGAACAGGAGACTTTAAATGATAACTCTATGAATATCCTACAATCCTCTACACATTTCTGACAAAGGGATAAGATTAGAATAATTACCGCACACACAGAGGCATCAAACAATCGTTCATCCCGCGCTCCTTACGCGAATGGGACGGCAAGAAACCCTAATAACTGGTAAAGTGAGATGTAATGCATTGTAACTGGTGAATCTGTCTGTTTTTTCCCCTCGACTCATTTTGTTGATACATTACTACGTAACACTAGCCAGTCATATCCAAAGAGGCACGCACATAGATTTTGTGGTACTGATGGTGCACTGTCCGGCGCTGCTCTTTGGTCTTGCACATAGCTAAACGTGTGACACGTCTCACAGGAGGCTCTGTGGTTTGCGGCAGCCAATCAAACACATGTTGCGAGAATTCAGTTTTATCTGAGGTGTGGTGTGCGTCCTGTTATCCTTGGGTCCCTGTTGGTTGGGATATTTCACACTGTTTAAATCTGTTGTTGAGATCACTACATGCTTTTAGCTCAGGCAGAGCACTGTGGATATAATCGGCTGTACCCCTGGTCTAGGGGTAGCGTCTTTGATTCATAATCAAAACGTTTTCGGTCCCGGGTTCGATCCCCGCCACTGCCTAACTTTTGATAAATAATTAGCATTGGCGGCCGAAGACTTCCGGCATAAGAAGTCAGCCTCATTCTGCCAACGGCCTTGTCAATGAGGGCGGAGGAGCGGATAGGGGTTCAGGGCACTCTCTTGTCCTAGGGGTGGGAAATTGCCCCTACAGGCGGAAAAATCAGCAATGATCAACGACATGAGGATGCAGAAGGCAATGGAAACCACTGCATTAAAGCACGTAACGTGTATCCACAGGACATGTGGCCTGTAACTGAAGAAGTGTCATGATGATCTCTCCATTGGCAAAAGATTACGGAATAGTCCCCCATTCGGATCTCCGGGAGGGGACTGCCAAGTGGGAGGTTATCATGAGAAAAAGACTGAATAATCAACGAAAGGATAACGTTCTACGAGTCGGGGCGTGGAATGTCAGAAGCTTGAACGTTGTAGGGAAACTAGAAAATCTGAAAAGGGAAATGCAAAGGCTCAAACTAGATATAGTAGGGGTCAGTGAAGAATTGGAAGGAAGACAAGGATTTCTGGTCAGATGAGTATCGGGTAATATCAACAGCAGCAGAAAATGGTATAACAGGTGTAGGATTCGTTATGAATAGGAAGGTAGGGCAGAGGGTGTGTTACTGGCAAGAGTTCAGTACCGGGTTGTTCTAATCAGAATCGACAGCAGACCAACACCGACAACGATAGTTCAGGTATACAAGCCGACGTCGCAAGCTGAAGATGAAGAGATAGAGAAAGTGTATGAGGATATTGAAAGGGTAATGCAGTATGTAAAGGGGGTCTAATCTAAAAGTCATGGGCGACTGGAATGCAGTTGTAGGGGAAGGAGTAGAAGAAAAGGTTACAGGAGAATATGGGCTTGGGACTAGGAATGAAAGAGGAGAAAGACTAATTGAGTTCTGTAACAAGTTTCAGCTAGTAATAGCGAATACCCTGTTCAAGAATCACAAGAGGAGGTGGTATACTTGGAAAAGGCCGGGAGATACGGGAAGATTTCAATTAGATTACATCATGGTCAGACAGAGATTCCGAAATCAGATATTGGATTGTAAGGCGTACACAGGAGCAGATATAGACTCAGATCACAATATAGTAGTGATGAAGAGTAGGCTGAAGTTCAAGACATTAGTCAGGAAGAATCAATACGCAAAGAAGTGGGATACGGAAGTACTAAGGAATGACGAGTTTGAAGTTCTCTAACGCTATAGATACAGCAATAAGGAACAGCGCAGTAGGCAGTACAGTTGAAGAGGAATGGACATGTCTAAAAAGGGCCATCACAGAAGTTGGGAAGGAAAACATAGGTACAAAGAACGTAGCTGCGAAGAAACCATGGGTAACAGAAGAAATACTTCAGTTGATTGATGAAAGGAGGAAGTACAAACATGTTCCGGGAAAATCAGAAATACAGAAATACAGAAATACAAGTCGCTGAGGAATGAAATAAATAGGAAGTGCAGGGAACCTAAGACGAAATGGCTGCATGAAAAATATGAAGACATCGAAAAAGATATGATTGTCGGAAGGACAGACTCAGCATACAGGAAAGTCAAAACAACCTTGGGTGACATTAAAAGCAACGGTGGTAACATTAAGAGTGCAACGGGAATTCCACTGTTAAATGCAGAGGAGAGAGCAGATAGGTGGAAAGAATACATTGAAAGCCTCTATGAGGGTGAAGATTTGTCTGATGTGATAGGAGAAGAAACAGGAGTCGATTTAGAAGAGATAGGGGATCCAGTATTAGAATCGGAATTTAAAAGAGCTTTGGAGGACTTACGGTCAAATAAGGCAAAAGGGATAGATAACATTCCATCAGAATTTCTAAAATCATTGGGGGAAGTGGCAACAAAACGACTATTCACGTTGGTGTGTAGGATATATGAGTCTGGCGATATACCATCTGACTTTCGGAAAAGCATCATCCACACAATTCCGAAGACGGCAAGAGCTGACATGTGCGAGAATTATCGCACAATCAGCTTAACAGCTCATGCATCGAAGCTGCTTACAAGAATAATATACAGAAGAATGGAAAAGAAAATTGAGAATGCGCTAGGTGACGATCAGTTTGGCTTTAGGAAAAGTAAAGGGACGAGAGAGGCAATTCTGACGTTACGGCTAATAATGGAAGCAAGGCTAAAGAAAAATCAAGACACTTTCATAGGATTTGTCGACCTGGAAAAAGCGTTCGACAATATAAAATGGTGCAAGCTGTTCGAGATTCTGAAAAAAGTAGGGGTAAGCTACAGGGAGAGACGGGTCATATACAATATGTGCAACAACCAAGAGGGAATAATAAGAGTGGACGATCAAGAACGAAGTGCTCGTATTAAGAACGGTGTAAGACAAGGCTGTAGCCTTTCGCCCCTACTCTTCAATCTGTACATCGAGGAAGCAATGATGGAAATAAAAGAAAGGTTCAGGAGTGGAATTAAAATACAAGGTGAAAGGATATCAATGATACGATTCGCTGATGACATTGCTATCCTGAGTGAAAGTGAAGAAGAATTAAATGATCTGCTGAACGGAATGAACAGTCTAATGAGTACACAGTATGGTTTGAGAGTAAATCGGAGAAAGACGAAGGTAATGAGAAGTAGTAGAAATGAGAACAGCGAGAACCTTAACATCGGGATTGATGGTCACGAAGTCAATGAAGTTAAGGAATTCTGCTACCTAGGCAGTAAAATATCCAATGACGGACGGAGCAAGGAGGACATCAAAAGCAGACTCGCTATGGCAAAAAAAGCATTTCTGGCCAAGAGAAGTCTACTAATATCAAATACCGGCCTTAATTTGAGAAAGAAATTTCTGAGGATGTACGTCTGGAGTACAGCATTGTATGGTAGTGAAACATGGACTGTGGGAAAACCGGAACAGAAGAGAATCGAAGCATTTGAGATGTGGTGCTATAGACGAATGTTGAAAATTACGTGGACTGATAAGGTAAGGAATTAGGAGGTTCTACGCAGAATCGGAGAGGAAAGGAATATGTGGAAAACACTGATAAGGAGAAGGGACAGGATGATAGGGCATCTGCTAAGACATGAGGGAATGACTGCCATGGTACTAGAGGGAGCTGTAGAGGGCAAAAACTGTAGAGGAAGACAGATTCCGCTACGGTCGCAGGTTCGAATCCTGCCTCGGGCATTGGTGTGTGTGATGTCCTTAGGTTAGTTAGGTTTAATTTGTTCTAAGTTCTAGGTGACTGATGACCTCAGAAGTTAAGTCGCATAGTGCTCAGAGCCATTTGTACCATTTGAAGACAGAGATTGGAATACGTCAAGCAAATAATTGAAGACGTAGGTTGCAAATGCTACTCTGAGATGAAGAGGTTAGCACACGAAAGGAATTCGTGGCGGGCCGCATCAAACCAGTCAGTAGACTGATGAAAAAAAAAAAAAAAAGAAATAAATAAATTCCAATATCTTACTCCCATTTTTCCGATTTTTTTTTGTTTTCCTAAAACCAAGTGCTTGAATGAACTGTCCTTCACTAATATCTATCATATCCCTCAACACCACGAGCATTATTATCCCCTAACTGACATGGAGCGGTCTCGTAGACCGGCACCATTTTCTTATCGCTTCCCTATGTTGAAGTATTCGAGCTACAGCCTCCACCCTCTATCTACGTTTCAGTTTGAGCAGGGAGACCGTGCAGTGAAGAGCTTGTGATTCTACCATTGTCAGTTCCCTCATTGTTGTGTGGAATGGTCTGTGAGACCGGGGCGTAGCAGTTGCGCAACTTTTCTCAGGTAAAATGTTTTCTAGATATTTAAGTCCGTTTTTGTTTCTTTGGCTTCAAATGTCATGTAATAAGGAAACTTAGCTCCAGGTACAGAGATGGCGGCAGAAAGACTATCTACGAGGGTGAGTCAATGAAAACCTTAAATACCTTTTTTAAATATTATCTATTGTGCAGAAGTGGTACAAAGCAGTATCACTTTTCAACATAATCTCCCCCACGCTCAATGAAAGTCCTCCAGCGCTTACAAAGTGCGTAAATTCTTTTGAAAAAAAAATTCTTTTCGTAGTCCGCGCAACCACTCATGCATCGTGTGGCGTACCTCTTCATCAGAACGGAGCTTCTTTCCTCGCATTTGGTCTTTGAGTGGTCCAAACACGTGGAAATCACTTGTGACAAGGTCTGATGAGTATGGTGGATGAGGAAGACACTCAAAATGCAGGTCTCTGATTGTTGCAACTATTGTACGGGCAGTGTGGGGCCTTGCACTGTCATGTTGCAAAAGGACACCTGCTGACAGCAACCCGTGTCGCTTTGAGTTGATTGCAGGCGGCAGATGATTTTTTAGGAGATCTGTGTATGATGCACTGGTGACAGTGGTGGTCCTAGGCATGTAATGCTCCAAAATGACGCCTTTTTCGTCACAAAAGAGAGTCAGCATAACCTTCCCTGCTGATGGTTCTGTTCGAAACTTCTTTGGTTTTGGTGATGAGGAATGGCGCCAGTACTTGCTCGCTCTCTTCGTTTCCGGTTGGTGGAAGTGAACCCAGGTTTCGTCCCCAGTAACGATTCTTGAAAGAGAGCCATCACCTTCTCGTTCAAAGCGCCGAAGAAGTTCTTCACAAGCATCAACACGTCGTTCTCCCATTTCAGGAGTCAGCTGCCGTGGCACCCATCTTGCAGACACTTTGTGAAACTGGAGCACATCATGCACAATGTGGTGTGCTGACGCTTGACTAATCTGTAAACATGCTGCAATGTCATTCAGTGTCACTCGGCCGTTTTCCTTCACTATGGCATCAACTGCTGCAATGTTCTGTGGAGTCACAACTCGTTGTGCCTGAACTGGACGAGGAGCATCTTCCACTGAAGGCACACCAATTGCGAACTTGCTACTCCATTCGTAGAATTGCTGCTGTGACAAACATGCATCACCGTACTGAACCTTCATTCGTCGATGAATTTCAATAGGTTTCACACCTTCACTACGCAAAAACCGAATAACAGAACGCTGTTCTTCCCTGGTGCAAGTAAAAGTGTGGTGGCCATCTCTATACTGATACTGCGACGGTACGTGTGAATTTGCACTGTGCTGCCACCTACAGGCCATTCTGCACGCTGTTTGTAGCACGATTACCAATTTACAGGATAACGGCGTGAAATTTCGATTTGTTATTGCAAATTTAAGGTTTTCATTTGACTCACCCCCGTACATCGAGAACTGTAAGGGGAGATGACCCTAATGTTGAGGTTCGTCTTCGGGTTTGGCTTGTTGAGTGTCTAGATGATAATAGTGAAATGGAAAAATCTTAACAAATTGAAGTCACAGCGCAGTAAGAGTTAGATAACGTGCCAGAGATGGAATATAGGCCTACCGATGGCAGTGATAATGGCAGCGATGATGAAAATACTGTGAGTTATATTAGAAATGGTAACTCTTACAAATATTTCTACGGAAAAAGTAATTGTTTCAAGTGGAGGAAGGAATTAATTCCATTGAATGCAAGGACAAGGCTCTATAACACAATTGTTCAACTCCCTGGACTTCGGCCACTGGCTAGAACTTTGGGAGAAAATCGAGAAACATAATCCGTATGGGAATTTCAGTTTTCTAAAAATATTCGGTCAGAAATAATCACACGGACAAATGCAAAACTTGACATGACCGAACTGAGAACATTCATTGGTCTTCTTGTGTATACGGCGATTTTGAAATCAGTAAATGAATCCCTAGACTTCCTCTTTACAGCTGATGGGACAGGACGCGACATTTTTCGATGTACCATGACAAAAATGTAGGCTGTTGTTCTTTTTGGTTGCTCATGGGTTTGATAACCCAGAAGACAATGAGGAAAGAAAAAAAGAAAGAAAGAAAGATAGAAAGATAGAAAGAAAGATCCTGCTGCAGCGGTTTCAAAGGTTTATTTAAAACGGTTGAAAGGGTATTACTTTGTGAGCTACAGTGACTGCTAATGAGATGCTGGTACCGTTCAGACGGCGTTGCAGCTTCCTTGTGTACATCCGAAAGAAACCGGCAAAGTATGGCATAAAAGTAATGTGTCTGGCTGATGCCAGAACTCAGTATCTCTATAATGCATACATCTGCTGTGGAAGAGAGAATGACAGTGTGGACGAGAGAATCAAATGAAGACAAAAGGCTGAAAATACAAACTCAAGCTGTGGTGGGACTGACGAAATCAATACAAGAAACACATAGAAATGTGACGGCGAGTACTTGGTTTGGATCCATAGAACTCGTTCAACAACTTCTTAAGAAAGGACTGACATTTGTGGGCACACTAAAGAAGAATAAACAAGAAATCCCATACAACCTTCTTCCATAAAAGGAACTGCCGTTTACAGCTTCCCGGAAGATATGTCACTGTTCTCTTATGTTCCGAAGAAGGGTAAAGGTGTAAAATTGGTTTCCAGTACGCATCATTCTGAGAGTTTAGATTCAGAGAATGGTAAACCAGAAATCATATCTTTCTGTAACGCAACAAAGGCGGTGTGGATTCCCTGGATCAAAAATGTGCAGCTTACACTGCAAGCCGACAAGCCGAAGAACAAGAAGATAGCCTGCAGCATTTTTTTTTCTTTTGCATTGGTAGATTTTGCCTGCAGAGTAAACGCTTATCGCCTATACTAAGCTTTCAAGAAAACTCAAGACGTAACACGTCTTGGCTCGTTAGCAAAGGCTCCAACATATCCCCTTATGACTCGCCGACTGCAGAAAAGAAGTCTTCTTACTGTTTCAATCAGACACATATTGCAGATACCAGATGAAGAACATCCATAACTTCACACTCTTGAGGACACTTTTGAAAAAAGTAAAACCTGTATCTTTCGCCCTCCGAAGCAGAAGAGGAAGGCTAGATATCCTTGTTAACAGTGTAGATGTGCAGCATGTCCTGACTGAGCATGAAAAATGAGAAAAATATGCTTTGAAAAAAGAACTGTTTTTACTCAGAAAGTCTCAGACTTCAGTCTAAAGTTTAAAGCCCCCGTTTTTTCGCAATGTGTAATATTTATTCTTGATAATAACTACTTTTGGAAATAAAAGAATTTTCAGCAATGATGGTTCATATTTACTTGAAATATGCTTCCGTGGCCTTACAGACCGCAGCATTTTAGTTATGTGAGAAATATTAGACGTGTTAGTTCAAGGGTGTAAACCGCGTGATTTTCAGCATTTTCAGGTATGTACTCATAAAGAAGACTAATAGTAACGGTAACAGCACAGTTACCACTTTCTACAGAGCAGCTCTCACCAATCGCTCATGTAAAAGTTCGTGTTGTATTCAGAGAATAGTAGCTGTACATAAGTAATGTTCCGAGTTGTAATGTACTATACGAAATCCATTTCTTTAATCTGCGAAGCCTTTATCAGATACCAGTACAGTTGGTTCCTTCTGATGCTCTAGAGAATTTTGCATTGCACTTGCAAAGGTCGTCGCTACATAAATAATATCGGACACAATTTACCGAAAAACGGCTGTGAACAATTGAAGAGGTTGCGGGATAAGGGCGTAAGTCAGGAAAGTCCTTTACTGATAAAAGTGACTTTAATATTTGAACGTGTATTGTCTAACTGAAAACTAATAATGGTTCATTAACTTGCTATGGTAAGTCAGAAAATATTCCCAATATGACAAATCATTAAGCCGGCCGGAGTGGCCGAGCGGTTAAAGGCGCTACAGTCTGGAACCGCACGACCGCATCGGTCGCAGGTTCGAATCCTGCCTCGGGCATGGATGTGTGTGATGTCCTTAGGTTAGTTAGGTTTAAGTAGTTCTAAGTTCTAGGGGACTTATGACCACAGCAGTTCAGTCCCATAGTGCTCAGAGCCATTTGAACCATTTTGACAAATCATTATTTAATTGTGTCAAACGATGATGAACAGTCTATGCAATTTGTGGTGTTGTGGTGTCACCGCCAGACACCACAGTTGCTAGGTGGTAGCCTTTAAATCGGCCGCGGTCCGGTAGTATACGTCGGACCCGCGTGTCGCCACTGTCAGTGATTGCAGACCGAGCGCCGCCACACGGCAGGTCTAGAGAGACGTCCTAGCACTCGCCCCGGTTGTACAGCCGACTTTGCTAGCGATGCTACACTGACAAAATACGCTCTCATTTGCCGAGACGATAGTTAGCATAGCCTTCAGCTACGTCATTTGCTACGACCTAGCAAGGCGCCATTACCAGTTTATATTGAGCTTCTTATTAATGTATCATCAAGAGCGATGTTCTACAATTATGGATTAAAGTTAAGTATTACAGCAACTGCGTCCGTTTTTCTAAGTTCTCATTTCTCTGACCTGTTCCAGACCTCACGCCAGTCTGCGTGTAATTAAACGCGTGCATTTCGGCCTCCTCTACCAACACGGTGTTGGCTCTTCTGCCAACACAGCACAATTTTTCATCAAACCAGAAAAATCTTAACAAATAACGCTGTGCCAGTTGAAACCTTGCTTTTATTTTTAATTAATGTATCGTCTAAAGTAGGAATTAGTTGTGGATTATAAAATACATAATACGTCACAATACAAATAAGCTGTACAGTTTTTTCCACATCACTTGATCCCTGATTTTTATTTTTACTCCAGGTCATATACCTCAGAGTTCTCAGAATCAGCAGCTTCGTTAGTGTCCATATTCTATAAAAGTTCTTCATACCGGGCTTTCACTGTATTAGGAAGAAAACGCAAAGAGGTCCGACTCTGTTGCTGCTATATCTAGTTTCTCGAGTGATCAAAGATGGATATGTCCCTGGTAGAATGTGTGATTTCCTGATGAATATACACTGAATTGCCAAAGAAACTGGTACAGGAATGCGTATTCAAATACAAAGATATGGAAACAGCACGAACACGGCGCTGCTGTCGGTAACGCCCACATAAAACAAGTGGCTGCGCAGTTGTTGGATCGGTTACTGCTGCTACAGTGGCAGGTTATCAAGATTTAAGTGAGTTTGAACGCGGTGTTACAGTCGGCGCACGAGCGATGGGACACAGCATCTCAGAGGTGGCGATGAAGTGGGGATTTTCCCCCACGACCATTTCATGAGCGTAACGCGAATGTCCAGAAACCGGTAAAACATCAAATCTCCGACCTCGCTGGTGCCGGAAAGAGATCCTGCAAAAACCGGACCAACGACGATTGAAGAGAATCGCTCAACATGAGAGAATCCTTCCGCAAATTGCTGCAGATTTCAATGCTGGGCCATCAACAAGTGTCAGCGTGAGAACCGTTCAAGGAAACATCACCGACATGGGCTTTCGGTGCCGAAGACCCACTCGTGTACCCTTCGTGACTGCACAACACAAAGCTTAATGCCTCGTCTGGGCCCGTCAACACCGACATTGGACTGTTGATGACTGGAAACATGTTGCCTGGTTGGACGGGTCCCGTTTCAAGTTGTATCGAGCGGGTGGACGTGTAAGGGTATGGAGACAATCTCAAGAATCCATGGACCCAGCATGACAGCAGGGGACTATTCACGCTTGTGGAGGCTCTGTAATGGTTTGAGGCGTGTGCAGTTGGAGTGATATGAGACCCCTGATACGTCTAGATACCACTCTGACAGGTGTCATGGACGTAAGCATCCTGCCTGATCACCTGCAGCCATTCATGTTCATTGTGCATTCCGATGGGCAATTCCAGCAGGACAATGCGACACTCCACACATCTAGAATTGTTACAGAGTGGCTCCAGCAACCCTCTTCTGAGTTTAAACATTTCCGCTGGCCACCAACCTCCCCAGACATGGACGTTATTCAGCATATCTGGGATGCGTTGCAACGTGCTGTTCAGAAGAGATCTCCACCTCCTCGTACTCTAACGGATTTATGGACTGCCCTGCATGATTCATGGTGTCAGTTGCCTCCTGCACTGCTTCAGACTTTAGTCGAGTCAATGCTACCACGTTCTGGGGCACTTCTGCGTGCTTGCGGGGGCGCTACACGATATTAGGCACTTGAACGAGTTTCTTTGGCTCTTCAGTGTAGAAGTGTTGGGCCCCGGGATAATATTCACAGAAGACATTAAAAAATTCATCCGCTTTCTATAGTGGCAGCTCCCAGAAGCTGAATCATCTGTCTCAGTGACCAGTAGACTCTTCCAACGAGAGGGAAATGCTGAGCGAGTTGCGGCAGACACAGAACCTATTGCAGCACAAGGAAACGACCAAGCGCCCGTGTCTGCAAGCGCAGCGTAAAGACATAATGGAAGCGGAGAGATGACGTCATACTGCTGACAAAGCAGAGGGCCGTAAGGAGGCCCAGTACGTAGGCACTGAACCAGCAGAAAAGAGCCTCTGAAAGATGAAGCTACGACGAGAGAAAACTAGGGTACACGATGTCATTGCCATACCAACTGCCGGAAAGTGCGCGGTAAGCGCCAACACGAATACCCAATCCTTCACAAGAAATGTGTGATTGCTGAGTGCAGAGTGCTGACTGCACTGTGCATAGTCTTAGCTCTCGATACAGTTGCAGCTGTCTGGTGAGGAGGGAGGCTTTGGAGGCCGACCCTCAGCGTGCCCAGCTGTATTCGATTTTCTATGGAGCTACGACTCTAGCTGGATGGATGCTGCTGCTGTCACGTGTATTTCCACCTTCCGAGGCAAAGCTGACGGGGTACAGATACTGCCATCACACTGCTGGACTGCTGGAGGCTTGACATGCGTGACCAGCATGCTATCCATCATCTGCCTTCGAGATGGAGGGCCACTGCTGCTGCTGATCCCTTTCCTGAGGCCTACACTGATGCTACCAGCTCCCGTCTTCCAAATGGGGCCTGAGAGCTGACCTCAGTGAGTCAGCGAGTACTTCAGGTGGACAGGGCGTGACTGAGTGCAAATCTTCGATGTCAACGAGGGCACATTGTAGATTGATATGTAGTGTTGGAGACCGCCACTGTTGACTGGTTGACAGCCTTTCCGTGAGGTAACGCCATCACCCGATGCTTCATTTTGCTGGGGGAACAACAAGTTGAGCCCATACTGTCCCTCGTCTGCTGACGAGACCGCTGCTCTATGGGCCCGGTTGTGGCATGGTGCTTTAGAAGACAGTTCTGTATTAATGCTTAATAAATGTGTTACTGTCAATAATGTTTCCTTCATGCTCTTGGGCATAGCTAGGTCCTCACCATTGTGTCCTGCCCATCTCTCTCGTGACGAATGTGGAAGTCTGGGATCAGACTCCTATAAAAACCATGAAACTTTGAAATTTGTTTTTTATGCACTGGTTGCACAATTTCTACTAAACTATTTTCTTACATAAGACTGGTTAAGAAGGGGATGTTTTCCCTTTGATTTTGAACAGAAGAAGTCTACTAAATTCGTTTTCCATTCTTTAATAATTGCACTTCCGTCACTGACTTGGAATGACAGAGACTTCTTCCTGCAGTGCTGAATGACACAGTCTTTCGAACAGACATTTTCCATCTTGTTCTTTTCATAAATGCTGAAGTTCCTTTCACACTAATAATAAGAGTGACCACAGACTGGGAAAATGCGTTGTATTGTAATCGTTTTTGTCTTTGCTAGTCGAGTGGGGAAGAAAGTAATAACAAAAGTTTAGTTTTGACCTCCTGCTGCATCAGAAAAATGATTATTTTGTTAGTATTTGGTGACTCTTGAGGCTCCCTGAATATGAAGATATAGAGCAATGAGCAGAAAAGGTTAGAATTCATCTTACCCTCGAATTCCATGACACAGTATAAAGCACATGAACCATCACTATGACAGTGTATATTGAAAATGTACCACCAAAGGAGTGTGCTAACGAGAAGTTTTGGCAATGGCAGATTTTGGGCATAGAAATGTATCGTCTCTGTATTACACTCTGCAAGTACTGCAAAGTATCATCTATATTAGACTGTGAAATAAATCCTTCTTGTATCTGTAACGAACCTCGACAGATCTCTTGTGAAACTGTAGCTTATTTTCAAGCTCATTATTTTCTTCCAGTTTAATCCTTGTTGTCACCTCGCAGCAAAAGTCAGGATTGACAGATCTTGGTTGCCTGAATACATAGTTCAATGTTTCAAAAACTTAAAATATGTATGGTATTTCATATTGAACTTTCGGCCACACTTAAATTATAAAACTCTTTAAAGAGGCTAAACAAAATACTGAAAATAGAATTTGGATGATCAGAGTATGAACTACTTGATTGACATGCAAAATAATGTGAATATGTGTGAGGAATGATCAGTTAAAGCTCATCTGCACGCTGCCCAATACTATCTATTATTTTATGGGGCTTATTTTCATGCTTACCCCTTATTTCCTCAAAGCTATCTCCTTGAATAACCATCTGGGCAGTTTTCAAGCCCTTTCCGGAGATGATGGATATAGTTAAAAGGAAGTATCTGCAGACTGCCAGTTCACAACTCTGGTCAGGCAATGAATAAACGTACACATTTTTATGTTCTGAAGTTTGGATTCTTTCGTTGCCTTTTAACCTCGTTTCTTTGACAGTAACCTCATATATATGCGTGCAGTTGAGATTTATCACTTGAAAAATAAAACAGAGAAAACACAATATTCTGGACATGTGACTGCTACTCTACATACTTTCGACAGATATGAATATCAGGCTGAAATCTGTTTTTTTTTCTCTTACAATAATCCGTTTTTCATTTCTATAACTATTACAACCATCTCTTCTCTTCTTTCTGAATCGTTCTCTGATCTTGATTCATTTACTTGATTCACAGTCTAATAGAGTTTGCAGCAACACTTTCACTATAAGCACGCCATAACAATAGCTAACAAATTGACGGCAAACAAGTTGAAAATTGACTGTCATTCACCGAAGTCTTAAAGAAATTTCTCGACCTGCATGAAAGGCAGCTGAAATATTGAAGCCTGGTAATTCAAAGATAGACTCGCATCAGCACTTCGATGAAAACACGGCGTAACTACACTTACACGCCTAGTCCATGAAACTCCTCAATTGCAAATTGTTCATCTTTTGTCGAGCTTTTAAGATACAGAAGACGACAGCTCTCAATATACATGTATAAAATCATCAACTTCGATTTCAAACGTCTTTTGGTGTAACACAGGAAGATAGATACGTATTAAATTCACAAATTTCAACACTGACACCGTACCAAATTCTCTCAGTTGAAGAGCCACCAAACTAAAAAAACTGTCTTCACCTTTTCTGGAGGTATGGTGAAATTCAACTTACTTTACGATGGTCCTAAATGAAATATTTAATATTTGTGAGCAAATGCTGAAAAGGAAACAAGATGAAGAACGCAGATATAAGAAAGTTTAATCAAGGTGCTGACTAGTAAAACCTTGATAGGAACCACACGTAACAAGCTATTGTGCATTCCATACTCACGAAACCTTAGAGGATAAAAAGTCAGAGAAGATTTGAAATGAGAGAGATTATTTTGCTTCGACGACAGAGATGCAGAAGAAATACATACAAAACATGTTTAGTAGAATGGAATTAGAATCAGATTCACTAGAGGAAAGTGGTTTCTCCAGCACTGTGACAGTCACTACAAAGTTAAAGGAAAGGAATTAGTTCTTACGGCAAGGCAAGATCGAAAATTCTGCACTGAGTCTTCGTATCTAATCCAAGACATCACGGCCAGAAATACGCACCAATTTATAAGTATTTACGAATCTACCTGGACTTTGTGTTACATCATGATCGAACTAAGCGTCTGATTTGCGACATCTGTGAATGGGATAAACAGGATGACGTGATTCAGATAAGCTACATCAAGCACTCTTATTAATATTCCCTGGCAGGCCAACATATTTGTGACCAAGTCGCGAGATTACTTATGGTTGCGTAAGAGACACTTGCACTAACTTTAATCAACGTGATCCGGTGCAAAAAGATAAGCGGTACAGTAGCAAAGGTTGCATCTATACCACGGAACAGCCACGTATATCTCATGTACTCAGGTACAGATCACTTGTTCATTCACACTGCATTTCGTCCTCTCCCTGTCGTGAGAAAAGAATAGTGCTCAATGTTGCGCACGCTGTTGGCAGTTTTCAAGTGATAAATTTTTTACTGCAAAAAAAAACCTAGACGTTGTTACCATTATCTTGGTTCCAATTTTTGTTAAGCACGACCACCCTGAAAGAAATGAGACAACGTCAATAACCTATAGACGAAACCCTTACGAAACTTACAAATAAAACATATTAGTTTAGGGCTACCGTTCACTCGCCGTGCCCACATCTATGTCTACGGCATGGTGCGGTATGATCGCAGTCAATATGATCGCAGACAACCGCTTTCAGTGCGCGATACATAGGGGGGCGTAGTATATTCCTAGAGTAATAATTTAAAGCTGGTTCTTCAAACTTTGTTAAAACTCTTTCTCGGTACAATTTACATCTATCTTCGAGACTCTGCCAGTTGAGTTCCTTCAGTACCTATGTGAGACTCTACTTCGGATTAAACAGACCTGTTATCAACCGTGCTGCCCTTCTCTGCATACGTTCACTATACCCTGTTAGTCCTACCTGGTATGTGTCCTACAAACTTGAGCAGTATTCTATAATGAGTAACACAAGTGACTTGCACCCCCCCCCCCCCACCCCTTTCCCCTTAGCGGATTCATGCTTGGCGGCCACTGAGCCCCAACATTTGCAGCATTTTTTCCCTTCTGTGCTGCATGCCTATTCTCTTGCTGTTCTCTTTCCCCTCTCTTGGGGAACATGTCTGGGGTATTATTGGCAATGTTCTGCATTCTGTCGCTGATGTACGAACAGTCCCAACTTTGTTTTTTGCTCCCTTTTCCTTTCTTTTTTTCCTTCTCCTCTCGTTCCTCTGCTATGGCGTTTGAGGATCCTCTTTTTCCATTAGCATTGAGGAAGTTATTCTATTCCAGGTACCTCATTATGTTTGAGCTCAGAATAAGTTCTAACATTCTACAAAAAATCGAGATCAACGATAGTGAACGGTAGTTTTGTGGATCACTTGTACTACGCTTCTTGTAGACGGGCATGACCTGTGCCTTTTTCCAAAAACTGAGCACGACTTTTTGTTCTAGGTATCTAAGATATATTATAGTCAGAAGAGGGGCTAACTCAGCCGCAAATTCAGTACACAATCTGACAGGGAGTCCATCGGGGACCGGATATTTGTTCAATCTTTACGGTTTCAGCCTTTCTCAACACCTCTAACACTTATTTTATTCATCTTTTCAGTGGTGCGAGGATTAACCTGGGGCAGTTCTCCTGGGTTCGTAAAGCAACATATGAAAACGGAGTTAAGCATCTCACATTTTGCTTTGCTACCCTCAGTTTCAGTTCCTGTCTTATTCTCTAGCGACTGGACACTTACTTTCGTGCCACTAACGGCCTTTACATAGGATCTGAATTCCTATGGGTTCTGCGAAAGATCACTTGACAATATTCTGCTACTGTAGTCATTGAAGGCATAACGCATTACTCTCTTAACATCCAAACGCGTTTCATTCAGCACCTCTCTGTCTATAGTCCTGCGCTTTGTTTTCACCTATTATGCAGTAATCCCTGTTTTTTTTTAGAAGTTTCTTCACAGTGACTGTATACAATGGAGGTGCCCTATGATTCTGTGAGCCGGCCGGTGTGGCCGAGCGGTTCTAGGCGCTTCAGTCTGGAACCACGCGACTACTACGGTCGCAGGTTCGAATCCTGCCTCGGGCATGGATGTTTGTGATGTCCTTAGGTTTGTTAGGTTTAAGTAGTTCTAAGTTCTGGGGGACTGATGACCTCAGATGTTAAGTCCCATAGTTCTCAGAGCCATTTGAACCATTTGATTCTGTGAATCACCATGAGACGATGGAGACAAACTTGAAAGAAATGTGTATATAATTTTAGGGGCAATTTTCTTGACTTTGGATGTACTGGGACACGCTTGTGATATTTGTATCGTTCAGTTATATGCGCGCAGCCTCGTCAGAGACACTGCGCTGCCCTGAGACTGGTTAGGTCATCTTCGCTCTGTGAAGGTGTGAGAGTGTTAAAGTGTTGATCACGAGAAGAGGAGACGTGGGAGTTGCAGCGAAGTGTCGTGACAACGAGCTTGTGCACGAGGTACGCAGAATATGGTGCTCTTGCGAGTTATTTTATTTAACGAAGAGCAAATGTTGTTATTACAAAAGGAATATTGTTATTATGCACTTGGATTTACTGAGACAGATACTATTTTGAGAAGAATGGAATTTAAGATAACGAATAAATATATAGTATTTTGTTGCGGCAACATTTAGTTAGGTATTCTTGGTTCAACATTGACAGTCAAATCAAGAATTTCTTGACAACTTGGGTTGTCGGGTGTTCTGCCGGATATCAGCGTCGTACTTGCACGATATTTCGGTCACGTAGCTCGTGACCTTCATCAGGTGCGACCTGAGACTGCTCCTCGAGTGGACCTGGTCCAGTATTTATGCCTATGGCCTTCCCCCTCCACCAACGGCTGCAGGCGCTTCGTCTGTGGTCCGCGCCCATTCCCTGCGACCTGCTGGAGCGTTGCTGCTCCGTTTTCCTTCCGCTGCGGTTCTAGGTGTTCCCTCTGCGGTCCGCGCCCACCAAACCCGCTCATGGGGGTTTCATCTTTCATTTCTTGCTATTGTTATGAAGTTTTGTCACAGTTTTAATGGATTTGAAAAGACGAAAAGTATTTAGTCATTAGTATGAGGGCTTTTGTGCTAAATTAAACTTTCGTACTGATTTACAGTTTTGTATTTCTCTGTGGTTGATTTTAATTAACAGTAATTTGAAATGAAATATTATCTTAGTGCTGTTTAAGCCTTCCTTGCTGAAAGTTTGTAAATGGAAAAGTGTCAAGAAATTAAAAAAAAATCCTTTTAATACAGTTTCTTGAGAAGAATTTTTGATAAAGAGTAGCTCAGATTATCCTACGTTATTACACAGCTCCCTGATGAGCATTTTGTTTTATGAAAAGTAAATTTCATGTGAACCAAGTTAGCACTGCATGTGTTTAAGAGATCGCATTGCACTACCTCGATTCTCAGTAGTTAATAGCAGCTCAGAAACTGAGGGGCGCATTTAATACTTTTTCTACGCGAGCAATTGCATGGCGTTCTCCACTGCCACCCAAGAAAGACAAGTACGGAAGATCCGAGTTTTTCGATTTGAAAGGGTCAATTTAACAGTGTTGAATTTAATTATTCTCTTTAAAGTTCATATATATAAACTAGGTTATGCACATACTTCTTTTCCATAACTGGAATATTTTGGTGTGTAACTGCTTACATCTTACATTCCTAAAGACACTATACATTCAGAAAGAGACAGTCCAGTATAAAACATACAGGTGCACATACATGTAATCATGATTATCTTTATTGTTTACGAAGATAACTTTCAAACTCTCCTGACTTAAGTGTTTGGGCATGGATTTTCAGCGGAGCGATAATCGGCCCTTATCTCTTTAACGGTATTGTCAGTTCTATAAATTACCTAGATATACTTCAAGAAGTGTTCTCAGAACTGGAAAAAGTCCACTTTTCTAACGTAAGAAAAAGTTGATATGGCAACAAGATGGTGCACTGCCGCGTTATACAGTTATTGTGAGAGATTTTCTAAATGAAAACTTTGATGAATGAATTGGTAGACGGGGTTCTGTTGGATGGCCTTCACGATCATTGGATATCACGCTCATGGATATTTCAGTCTGAGTTATAGTAAAAAATATGATTATTCTCTGAAGATTATTGATGTTGAAGCATTTGAAGGAACGGATTCTGTCAGAATTTCAAGCCTTATAGTTCCGAAAGATTTGTGAAACAAGTTGTAAATCAGCGCTGAAAAGATGGAATGTAAGGTATGGAAGCCACTTTGAGCACCTTCTTTAGCTTCACTGAACTTGTAACGTAGCTTGAATGTATGTCTAGTATTTTTCATACGTTGTGAGAGAAATTTCTCACATCAACGATGCACCTCTACCGGGTGGCGGGCGAAGCCAAGACAGCTAGAAAATGATGTCATGCAACATATTTAAATTCAAGTATGCCATGCAGTAATGCTTAGGGTTTAAGTTAATTTTTGAATTACCAGTTCGTAAAAAAATGTCTAAAGTTATCTCAGGTTAAATAGTTTTCAGCTAAAAAAAGTAAATGGAGTTATGAAGGGGATTCGCTTTGGGTTTTTCTTTCGGGGGACAAGGTAACGATGGGCGGACAAACCGCGTGCAAAGCGATGGAAAAGACAGCTGGACACAGTCAAACCGAGGTGTCTGGGCAAGTTGCGTTTCGTACCTTCGGTGTTGTTGAGGATGGAGAGTGAGAGCCTTTATGGTGGTTCCACTTGGCATGATGTCCACAAGCAAAAGTCCTTCGGGATCGAAAAAAAACCGTAGCCATAACTTCTCCAGCAGAAGGTGTGGTTTTGAAATTTTTTTCGTGGGTGAATTTGCATGATACCACTCCATTGATTGCCTCTTCGTGTCTGGTGAAAAATGATGGAGCCATGTTTCATCAACTGTCACAATTCTTCCAAGAAATTCATCTCCACCATTCTCGTACTGTTCCAAAGTTCGATGCATACCGTATTTCTTGCTTTTTTGTGAGCCACTGTCAACATCCTGGGAACCCACCTGGCACAAATCTTTTTTAACGCCAACACTTTCAGTATTCTGCAAACACTTCCTTCCTTTATCCCAACGTAGCGTGAAAATTCGTTCACTGTGATGCGTCTGTCAGCAGTCACCAATTTGTTAACTCTCTGCACATTGTCTGGAGTACGTGCAGTACGAGACCTGCCACTGCGAGGACAATCCTCAATATCGCCGTGCCCGCTTTCATCACGTAACCTGCTTGCCCACCGACTAACTGTACTGCGATCGACAGCAGCATCGCCATACACATTTTTCAACCTCTTGTGGATGTTTCCCACTGTCGTTTCACAGCACAGGAATTCTATGACAGCACGTTGCTTCTGACGAACGGCAAGTGTAGCAGCCATCTTGAAGACATGCTGTGAGGCCGCCACTCACGGGAACAGGTTGAGCGAAGTTTCAAAACAAGCGGGAAGGATGTATCTACAAAAATAGTGTGCGTTTCTTTTGGAGTGACCCTCGTATCGTTCCTTCTCTATAACAGTCGTTCAATATGTCGAATTGTACCGAATCTACTATTATTTTTTAAGACAGCTAAATACCAAATTTGTAATAGCATATTGAACAAACAGATCAACAAAAGTGGGTCCGATACGTCGCTCTGACGTGTTGCCACTGTGACTGTTTCTGTACCGATCAGAATGTCTCCTGTAACGTTGTTTGTAAACGTGCATACAGTTACCATGAGCGTTGTCTATGGCTAGAACGTCGCACTTGAATGGACTGCAGAATTTCAGTTGTAAGTAAAGCAACATGGAGGACACATTAGAGACGTCTGTGGTAGAGTGAATATCCATCATACCACGAAGGACAGTCACGACCAATGATTGGGTCCGCATCATATAGCGCACAGAAGATTGGTCAACGAGGGAAGCTGATCGACGTATGCACCAGAGTGAAAATTATGCTGTGTGGACATGGACGGCAATTGTAATTGACAGGTGGTGTCGAGGAAATTCTCTAAAACGACCGTCCGTCTTCGAAAAGTGCACAGCATGATCGAAATCTACGACTTTTGAGCCAAAGGAACGATTCGTTGAGAGCTTCAGAACTGAAATCGGCGTTCGAAGAGGCTACAGGACGTCATGTACCGCACCAAACTTATGGGACGATTGCATGACGGGAATCTCCATTCCCATAGCAAGCATTCAGTCGTACATTACAATACCATGGACTCCGTTATAGATGGGCAGGAAATTGCGCAGAATGGACACCACAGGATTTGCGTGGAAGAAAGTAAGGTCTGTTTCTGTCTTAATCACGGACAACGTATTTGGAGACAACACAGTATAAAATCGAATGCTTGCAGCACTGTGCCGTCATGTACAAAAAGGTGATGGTGGGATGATTTTCTCGGGTCACTGTACACCTCTAGAGTTTCTTGAGGCCAGTCTCACACCTCTATGGTACAGGGACCAGATTCTCTGTCGTTTACATTTTCGCGACAATTTCATGCTGATAATTTGAGTACTCATCGTTCTTTTTTCTTGAACACGTTCCTTCTGCATTCTAGAATCACCAGAATGGAGTGACCAGCCTATTCCTCAGACATGAACCCAATCGCGACCACAACCACTGTGTTACTTACACAGAACTGCCACTGAAGAGTGGGATAATTTGGGCCAGGGCTGGCTTGATGATCTCTTCGAAGGTATGCTACGACGGATTCAAGGCAGCATATGAGCGAGCGTGTGAGATGGTAGGCCTTTGACTCTTCTGCACAGATTGAAAGGCCCAGATCACCTGCTAATCTTTCATTTTTTTCTATATTTGCCGTTGCGCGATTCACTCTTTGATATGAACACGCGGATAACATTCCGACGCTAACTCGTCTGTCGCATACAATCTGTAATTGAGTGCAACGTTTCGAGAGAAGTAATATTCTGTGGGAGGCAACTAAGTAAGTTTTAACCCTTTCAGACCTGAAATTTTTCTGGAAGAAGGCAAATTATTATTTATGTGGTAATTCTCCTAGATGACTTTTCAAAGATATGAGATGCAAGATTTATATAAAAATATGTGCCGGTTTTCAAAACATATTTTTATGTACCTGTCTTCATTTCACGGACTAAAATAACTAATTACGTAACATTCTCTATTGTAATAAAAAGTAAAGTGATCATATGAATAATTGCCATACAGAATAACAATATTCAGTTACACAGTGAACACAGCTAACGAGCCACATCCGTGTGTTCTGGTGTTCATCAGCTGCTGCGCTTTGCTACTGTGACTTACTTATACGAGTGTTGGAACTTTAATAGTGGCCACTATTTATTTACACCTCATACAAAATAGATACGTATTTCAAAGCTTTACTGACCTTCAAAGTGGCATCACTTCTGTCTCTATGCTGTTCATTTTTAGAACACAACCTACCACCAGCTTAGAGACAGAAGTGATGACACTTTCTGCAGGACCTGGCCATCATCTTGCAGGACAACGCTCAAGCACGTACAGTGCAAGGTTTACTGATTTGTTTGACTGATGGGGCTGCTAAGTGCTATACCACCTACTGCACTCCCCTGACTTAAGCCCTCCTGGGTTCAACTCGATTTCTAAACTGAAGAAAACACTTCGCGGCATTCGCTTCAGAACTGCCACAAATTCGTCGGGTAACAGACCGCGCCCATTCGAACTGTCAACACAACAGGCACTGCTAAGAGTATCCACATCGCTGGCAGGGGGTTATACACAATGATAGTGACTACTCTGAAGGTCAGTAAAACTTTGAAACATGTATCTATCTTATACGAGCTGTAAATAAATAGTTGCCACTAGCAAAGTTCCAACCCTCGTATTTTCATAGTGATACCCAGCAGCTGGCAGTACTTACGGATGACGAAAGGGTTCAAAATTTGTAATTGTATACATAAGATTCCCATTGAGAAATAAATACTTCTGCTTCAGCTAAGACACGGTAAAAAAATAATACACACAATTATAACAGAGAGTCTGAAAAGGTTAAGTTTACCTGTGTTTGCAGAAGATTCTTCCAGCCAGCAGCGTCACTGAAGCAAAGTTCACCTGCCATAGACAATAGAAGTCGCAAGGGCCGGAGGGGATGGGGGTGTAACCTCCCCCTCACTTATCGACCTTAATGACAGTGAAAAATTAAACCGCGTGTACGTAATGGAAATTTGGGAAAAAGCAATCGTCACCGAAGGCTAATCGGTCGGTAAAGAGGGAGCAAAGGGTTACATCTAAATGAAAGGAAAAATGCAAATGAAATTGGTGAAAATTAATTATGAAAAAGGGTAAAGTTAATAAAGAAAGTAAATGTGCGGTCGTTACATTAACAATTAACTAGCGGTAATTACATATTTGAGATTTGGGGAAAATTACGGTCGCCAGTCCTATGGACAATTACTATAATAACTGAAAATGAAAGATTATTGCACATGTAATTAGCACTAAAAGAGTGGCAACTGAAGGTTGACACGTGTTGTGTGAAAACTGAAAGTTTGTTAGAAGTAATAAAATTTCACTACACTCTGACTTAATTTAGTAAAAGAATTAATAAAACCGGAAAATTGAAAGTTAATTTAGTGACTGAAATTAATAGTGAGATTTGTTTCTGAAGCACTACGAAATTCAGTAAAATAAGGTTAGTCTTGGGCTACCTCAACAATCATTTCAAAAGCTACTTGAATCTAAGCAATTTAGAAATAAGAGATTTAACTTTGAACTTGATTAAATGATTCTGAACAATTAACAATAGTAACATTTAGTATGTACCAAGCCGAGCTGCAGTCACAGGTAAGCTAAAATATGGTAACAAAACTCGCACTCTTAATTTGTGCTTGCGTAATCTAAATACTATGAATACATTAACTGAACTTTGAAATTAAAGGAGTGAAATGGAATGATATTACTTCAACGCTGGCGTCTGAATTTCAACGAGACTCAGGTTCATTCCTGAAAAGGAACGGACCCTGCTTGGTAATGCAATTGGGACAATGAGCAACAAAGGTTCATGCTACGTTGCTGTAATTTTGTGACTTGAACAGTTTGAAAAGCTGAGATCTGCCATACAGTTCTAAAACTTTACGTGCTTCCAGTGTTCCGTGTTGGTTGATTGAAGGTTTGAAGTCGTCGGTCGAGGCGGTGACGACAGTCACTCATTTTCGGCCGTCGCTGTTGCAGAAGCTGGATGCTGGCGTGCTTTCTTCTCGACACGGTCTCCAGGCGAAACGGGCTCTTGATGTGCGCCAGCTAATGCTTCCCGTCCGCGACACCGTGTCAGAAACTGTCATAGCAAGTCGAGCGCAATTACATGCTGCCCAACCCCGAAACCGCGGCAACTCGCGGGAGCTTCACACAACACACCTGCTCCACTGCACTACTCCAGCCAGACCATCCTCTGCTAGCGCTCCGCGCGGCAGAGTTAACACTACCAAAGATCCTCAACACTTTGGTTCTCCACACGCCCTATCGATGTAATGGTTCGATAGCATAGTTTTCCCTAGGCAAGACCCAGCGTAAAAATACAAATAATATTTACAAAACAAACCAATTATACATCGACATAGATGCATAAATATATATACAAATAGTAAAACAATTACAATATATAAAGGCACAGAAATGTCATATATTCAAGTAACAAAATAAGGAAAAAATTTATAGTACAATAGATGTAAATAGGAGGATATGCATTTCCGGCGTTACAGGGGCTCCCGGGCCTACAAAACGCTGGCTGCTGACCAGCGACAACGTGGGGCTTCGGCCTTGTTGCTCACCTGCCACCGGTGGCAACCTCCTCGATCTCGGAATTTAGAGTGCTGGGCAATCAACCCTCGCGTTCGTCATGACGGCAGAAAACTGCTTTTCGGCGAGAGGCTCATGTCGTGAAGGCATAGCTCGCCGCCACAAACTGTGGGCCCTTTCGGTAACAATTCGCGGAAACGGCCAGCCAACTCCGGGCGAATCGCCAACGCAGCGCCGCACACACACAATTCTCTTAACTGACTCTGTTAGCGCCAGAACCGCCGAGAAACGTGGACAATAAGCTCCTCATGGCTGAAGAGATTAGCTAAACGTCAGTGATGTTAGCTGTGAAGATTTCCGCCTTCGGAAGAATTAGAGAGAAGGTCATTCATTCGCACGAAAATTAACAGAGCATGGTAGTGGGGATCTTAGAGAACCTTTAAAGTACTAGGGTTGGTGTTTTTTTAAACAGCCACCAATGGCCAGTTTCTCACGCAGTGGAGCCGAAACTCTCTTGGTGCTGCAGAAGAGAAGTTTTCGGGGACCTGCTTTTTGACTGTTGTGTCACTTTGTAGTTGCCTCTCCAGAGAATTTCTGAAAGTTTATTTCCCGGTCATCTAGACAGTACGAACAATCTTTCATGGTCCATCATGGCCAAGAGTCGTCTGCTGGTAAGTACTTGTCAGTGTCAATAAAATCCACCAACAGCCGTACACTTTAAGACATTATGTTATTTATTCTGAAAGTAACCGGTTTCAGCATTTCATTATGCCATCTGCTGGCTCCATAAATTTATTTGGATAGAACCGTATGGGGTCTGTAGATGGCATAATCAAACGCCAAAACAAAAGAACAAATCAACCTGTACACAGAGAATAAATGATTGAGCAGTCAGCCAATCACTCTTGTAATGTTGATGCATTAATTTGTTCTGAAAGCGGTGCTGATATTCAAGACAATAAAAGCGGGTTAAAAGCTGTGAGCTATCTGGGGAAGTTAACCTTGCATTACTGAGCAACTGTTTCACCAGGTATCCAGTCCAGCTTACCAAATTCCCAACCAGACTAACATTAATTATAATCTTTTAGTACTCATCTTACGATAACCGGTGATATATGTGTAAAAAGACAATTTAAATAAAAAGAAATAAATCAGTTTATATTTGGACATTTATTTTAACATTGATCATTGTTCAGTTGAAATTTCAGCATATTAAACTTCATACATAACTAAACTGTTGCCTTATTTTGGATTGTGAAAATGTGCGTTTGTAATCTTACGGAACACATCAAATATGGAGCCAAGATTGGGAGATTGCATCCAACACTGCGTTCATAAAATAACACACAAAGAAGGTTGAAACATATGCAAGAGGAAATTAACCACAACCAAGCGATTAAATTTTCACCCAAAGAAGTTACGTTCGTAGCGCAATCCTATCCGTCATGAAATTACCACACACTGGTATACTAAATCATACTAACTCTCTGTGAAATCTTCCCGAAAAGAATAGCTGAGGGCTGCTTTGATTATTACACTACATGCTTCACATGGTCAACTTGGTTTACACAAAGAGTGTAACTCCACAATAATTTTGATAATTAAAATAAATTACATCGAAACACAAATTACAAAAGAAAAACCTCTAACTGGTTACTATCGTCTTACTATTAACCTGATGGGTCAAACAATTGTATAAGTACGTGGTACTGGTCTCACAAAGTACACCCCACGGGGTTGAACATAAAGAAAAGTTGCTATATTGAAAAATATTGTCAAGACGAGACGTTATAATCTCACGCACATTCGCATTTAAGAGTGATGATCTTAGTTAGAGTTACGGATCATCCACATGTGGTTCCACTTTACTCACAAAGTAGTGACAAAGCAAGTACTGGAAGATATTCTGAACTTCACACTCGAATTACACTGCGTTACAATTTAAGATAACATTAGATATTTTAGATCTAAACCTGAATTAAAGGTGATTAAATTTTCAGTTACGCTGAACTTAAGAAATCCATTGTCCTACGGACTTAGCAGACACGCGCTTAGCCGGAGATCTTACCACTTCAGACGCTCGCCGCCAACAGACTGCCATGGGCCCCTACCAAGGGTGCTTCCAGATACAAAACGGAAGTGACCAGAGAGGCAGCTTCCTATACCAACATGACAAGGGACGGACAGAACCATACTAAGAATAGAAACCTCTTTGCTTTTAGAAAGCGTAGCTACGTGTTCCGACGTTGGTCCTATTGTTCTCTAGCAAGACAGGCTTGTCTGCTACCATCAAGCAAGCAACTAGAAATACATTTGCTTATTCATACTTTCACACAGAAGGGAAGGGGGATGACAGTATCTTATCATATACAGTATATAAAAGAAAGCGGATGTATGTTCCGTATGAGACTGTGTGACATGAATTACATATAAATTGTGTTTTAAAGTGTAGTAGTGTGACAGATCGTTCTTGATTATGTGTAAAAGTAACACGTTCCACTGCTCAGTCTCTTCCCAGATAGTCAGAAACACCACTGTAAATTTAGAAGTGGAATGTATGCCGTAAATGACAACAGTTTTAAAAAATTAACATGAAAGGAATCCAACAGAGACCTTTCACTCTATGTTTGGATACTGCACAAAATCCGCTAGTGCGAGTATGGGGGAGAAAAAAAATGTAAATTAAATGATGGACTGATTTAAGCAATCGTAAATCGGGTACTGTACCCTGCTGCTAACTGTCAAGGTGAAGTGGTGTGTTGTATGCAACACGTAAAAACACTCAACTGCTACTCTGGGAGCTCTAACAACAGATCAGAACACCACATGCCGGAGCTAAGTACTGTTGTCGAAAACGCCCCTGAGTCACAACATGGCTCTTCGTTTCATGAAAAAGTAACACAATTGCCGATCGTTGCTGTGTCGTCAGTCTTCCATTGTCAGCCGTTGCTGCTTAGCAGTCTCCTAGCGGCAGTATCGTGAATTACACGTCATTTCGTAACTCATTTGTTTTTCCAAGCTGTGGTGGAACTGCTGTAGAGATCCCAGCCGGATATCTAACGTGCGTCGTAAATTGTGATAGAAGCAATTGGTAACACATTCCGTGCGCCACCTTGTATGTTACCGACCAAACATTGCACTTGGGCGCCTTTCTGACGGCGACTGCTAGGTGAAGTCACATGAGCAGCAGAGAGGTAGCCTCTGGACTAGAGACCGATCGATGCGCATTCCCAGAAATTATTAGTAATTGTCAATGTCAATAAAATCCAAAGCTAGTTCCCACCCCCCTCTCCCCCGACCCCACACTGCAGATCACCAGGGTCAAATTAAGATTGCAGACTGCCCTGTACTAATTAATATTGGCTCTCTTGCATGCACTGGCATTAAAGCATCACACTCCTATCTTTTGCTTTCTGCATAGGTTCTCACTGAGCGAACATGTGGCTAGTTTCCATGCGGACGTTCCGCAATGCAATGATGTTCTCAGGAACGCTGGAAAAACTCTCAATGAGAAACACACGATTTTGTTGTTACTCTTTTATTTTGTAGCCAGAACATATTGCATATGAATATATTCGCATACCTCAGAGCGAATTTTTGTCTTTTGTGCCATTAATTTCTGAATAAAGAGTCATGGAAAACTTTTATCTGTATATAAATCTTGCTTTGAGTTTGGTAAGATATAAGCTGCTTTCTCAGAGGATAAGACTGTCAGAAGAGCAAGGGAGGATTTGACGTTAACGACTGAATCTAAAGTAACAAGAATATTATTTCTTTTGAGAGGGAAAGCAGGAAAAATAAGTTAAGAAGAAAATATGTATAAAGAAAAATGTTATTGCCTCTGGATAGTCACATTGAAGGAGAACATTATATTTCCATTGCACTTGGCAGACTAAAATACTCGTCGTTCACGCATAAATAAAAAAAATAAAAATTTCATTTTTGCACTTCTTTTAAAAATAACTGCTGCACACACATGACCTTTGTCCTGACATCAAAAAGGTGAATCCGTTTTCACCCGAAATCATTGCTCAAAGTGAAGAAATGGTAACAGAAAAAAATAGACCAATCAAGGATATAACGCTAGACCCTACGGTTCGTAATTTGACACTTAGACACTTCATTTTGTGTTAAATTAGTTTAACAAATTTTACAGTTCAGACAATATCAAGAAGACAAATTCAGTTCATAAACGGTTGCGTAAAGTGACATGTTCACACTTAGCCTCCGACACGAAATTGTTTGTTATGCGACTTGTATTCTTTCGAACCGGTTTGTTAGTAAAATATATATTTCCAATTCTATTGCAGCCTTACACGTTTTGAGTGCGCTTCTTCCATTTCCGTTGTGTTTGTTTAAAATCCGGCAGCTTATAGTTAGTAAATTATTGTCAAGTACCTTGCAAATAATTCATTGTATAACTGTCATTACCTAATTTCTTTATGTTCCTTGCTAGTCTAGTGAAATTCTCGCGAAAGTAGGTGTGAGCTATGGTTCGAAAGACGGGTAATATGCAAGATGTTAAAGATGAATGGAAGACCAGGGAATGAAGTGCTCGGATTAAAAAGGCTGTAACAGTTGTATCCATTATTTCGCCCCACTGGTAAATCTGGACATCGAAGAAGCAGTGCTGAAAACAAGAGATAGTCAGGATTGAGAGTAAAATTCAGTGTGAAAGAATATCAATGATAAGCTTCGCTGATGACATTGCTGTCCTCAGCGAAGGAAAGGAACAGTTGCACGACCTGCTGACTGGAATGAAGCGTGTGAAAGGCACCCACCATGGGTTGAGAATAAACTGAAGGAAGACGATAGCAATGAGGAAATGAAAAGAGGTTAGCGACAAACATAAGATAAAAATTGGTGTCAACGAGGTAGAAAGAATGACGGATTTCTGCTACCTTGGAATCAAAATAACGTATTTGTGTGCTATATTATACATTATATCACGATAACTTTTAAATTACTATTCTGAGAGGAAATGCTGCTCTGTTTAGATTGTGAAGTGCAGTACAGTACTCAGTGTGAAAGCTAGTTTGCTCTTTTCCTTTCTATTACTTCATAGCTTTCTATGACATACTAGTACCCATTTGGAGAGTGCTAATTGAAATAATTGGAAAGAAAGTTTGAGTATATGACACGCCGAAATAACTGTCAGTCAAATGAAAACTAAGGGCGTCAACAGGAGAAGCACAAAGGAATTCGTCTCTTACGTGCAAAGGAGGGAGCTGATAAGTGGAAAAAGAGCATTGACCTCTATAAAGGAACGAGGATCGTCTGTAGGAGAAGAAATGGGTGTCAATTTAGAAGACGCAGTTGTCCCAGTATTGGAGTGTGAAAGAGCTATACAAGACTTTAGATCAAACAAGACAGAAGATATAAGAATTTTCCTTCAGAGTCGGCCGGAGTGGCCGAGCGGCTCTAGGCGCTACAATCTGGAACCGAACGACCGCTACGGTCGCAGGTTCGAATCCTGCCTCGGGCATGGATGTGTGTGATGCCCTTAGGTTAGTTATGTTTAAGTAGTTCTAAGTTCTAGGGGACTGATGACCTCAGAAGTTAAGTCCCATAGTGCTCAGAGTCATTTGAACCATTTATTCCTTCAGAACTTCTGTAATGAGTGAGGTTAGTGGAAACCAAACTAGAATGTAAGTTAGTCTGTCGAGAGGAAATGAAATGAAATGAGGAAGTCATTCACAAGATGTGCACGACGGGGTCGCGAATTGTCGTCCATGAAGGAGAATGCCTCGCCAATATGCTGCCGATATGCTTGCACTATCGGTCGGAGGATGGCATTCAGGTATCATACAGCCGTTTCGGCGCCTTGCACAACCACCAGCGCCGTAGGTCGGCCCCACATAATGCCATCCCAAGACAGCCGGAATCTCCACCTCGCCGCACTGTGTGTAAGGCCTTCAACCTGACCGGTTTGCCTCCAAATACGTTTCCGACGATTGTGTGGTTGAAGGCGTATGCGGCACTCATCGGTGAAGACAACGTGATGCCAATCCTGAGCGGTCCATTCGTCATGTTGTTGGACCCATCTGTACCGCGCAGAATGGTGTCGTGGTTGCAAAGCTGGACCTCGCCATGGACGTCGAGAGTGAAGTTGCTCATCATGGCCAGCCGATATGGCCGAGTGGTTCTAGGCGCTACAGTCTGGAATGGTGCGACCGCTACGGTCGCAGGTTCGAATCCTCCCTCGGGCACGGATGTGTGTGATGCCCTTAGGTTAGTTAGGTTTAAGTAGTTCTAAGTTCTAAGCGACTGATGACCTCAGAAGTTAAGTCCCATAGTGCTCAGAGCCATTTGAACCATTTTTTCCTTCAGAATTTCTGTAATGATTGAGGTTAGCGGATACCAAACGAGTATGTAAGTTAGTCTGTCGAGAGGAAATCAAATGAAATGAGCGTATGACATCGTTGGCCGGAAGGGAAGTTCGGCTGACGAGTGCAAGTCTTCTTTCATTCGACGCCACGTCGGGAGAATTGCACGCCGGTGATGAGAATGGAATGATGATGAGGACAACACAACACCCACTCCCGAATTTGAGAAAATCTCTAACCCTGCCGGGAATCGAAGCCGGGCCCGCTTGCATTAGAGGCGAGCAAGTTACTACGCAGCTAAGCAGGTGGACTGTCGAGATTAATTTCGTCCAAATAAAACCGAAGGGAATAAAAGCAAATCAACGCGATAATTGTCTCACAAACAGCTTTACAGCTCACACATCCAATATGCTGACAGGAATAACGTGCAGATGAATGGAAAAGAAAACTGAGGCTCTGCTGGATTACAGTCAGTGTATCAAAGGTGGTGACCAAAAGAGAGTCACTTCAGGTGATGTGAGTAATAACGGCGGTTTGATTAAGAAAAATTCGTATGATTTTACTAGAAAAAGCTTCTGACAACAGGAAATGGTGGATAATATAAACTCTGGCAAAAGCAACGATCGAACAATAAAATGACCGGGAGGGAAGTTCCCGGGTTAGAAAGAGTAAATGGCAAGGGTGCAGCCTTTTTCCGTTCCCGTTCAAGCTGTACGTCGAAGAAAAGAACGTTTCAGAAGTGAGATTAAGATTCCACGTGAAAGAATATCGATGATAAGATTTAGTGGTGATGACACTGCTATTTTGAGTGTAAGCGATATCGAGTAATCTTTTGAATGAAATGAACAGTCTCAGTAACACAACCAGTCCATTGTCCTTATCTTTAGCTTCAAGTTGTGCACGTGGGAAAAGGAGGAGCTACGTTTCACATTCAACATGTTTTCAGAGCGCATGCTGATAGGTCTGATTTGCGTGAGTTTGCTTCTCGCCTCAGAACATCTTGAACGATGTAGAAAGTTGAGGGTTCAAACAAAAATAAAGCGTTTGGCAATGTTCGTTGGAGGTAACTCTGTTGACTGTTAGTGATCGTCACATCAGTAAATTTCTCTACTGTATACTGCGCTGCAGGATTCACACTGAACAGATTCCATGGACAGGAGTTACTGGGAAGTGCAAATACACTCCTGGAAATGGAAAAAAGAACACATTGACACCGGTGTGTCAGACCCACCATACTTGCTCCGGACACTGCGAGAGGGCTGTACAAGCAATGATCACACGCACGGCACAGCGGACACACCAGGAACCGCGGTGTTGGCCGTCGAATGGCGCTAGCTGCGCAGCATTTGTGCACCGCCGCCGTCAGTGTCAGCCAGTTTGCCGTGGCATACAGAGCTCCATCGCAGTCTTTAACACTGGTAGCATGCCGCGACAGCGTGGACGTGAACCGTATGTGCAGTTGACGAACTTTGAGCGAGGGCGTATAGTGGGCATGCGGGAGGCCGGGTGGACGTACCGCCGAATTGCTCAACACGTGGGGCGTGAGGTCTCCACAGTACATCGATGTTGTCGCCAGTGGTCGGCGGAAGGTGCACGTGCCCGTCGACCTTGGACCGGACCGCAGCGACGCACGGATGCACGCCAAGACCGTAGGATCCTACGCAGTGCCGTAGGGGACCGCACCGCCACTTCCCAGCAAATTAGGGACACTGTTGCTCCTGGGGTATCGGCGAGGACCATTCGCAACCGTCTCCATGAAGCTGGGCTACGGTCCCGCACACCGTTAGGCCGTCTTCCGCTCACGCCCCAACATCGTGCAGCCCGCCTCCAGTGGTGTCGCGACTGGCGTGAATGGAGGGACGAATGGAGACGTGTCGTCTTCAGCGATGAGAGTCGCTTCTGCCTTGGTGCCAATGATGGTCGTATGCGTGTTTGGCGCCGTGCAGGTGAGCGCCACAATCAGGACTGCAAACGACCGAGGCACACAGGGCCAACACCCGGCATCATGGTGTGGGGAGCGATCTCCTACACTGGCCGTATACCACTGGTGATCGTCGAGGGGACACTGAATAGTGCACGGTACATCCAAACCGTCATCGAACCCATCGTTCTACCATTCCTAGACCGGCAAGGGAACTTGCTGTTCCAACAGGACAATGCACGTCCGCATGTATCCCGTGCCACCCAACGTGCTCTAGAAGGTGTAAGTCAACTACCCTGGCCAGCAAGATCTCCGGATCTGTCCCCCATTGAGCATGTTTGGGACTGGATGAAGCGTCGTCTCACGCGGTCTGCACGTCCAGCACGATCGCTGGTCCAACTGAGGCGCCAGGTGGAAATGGCATGGCAAGCCGTTCCACAGGACTACATCCAGCATCTGCTACGATTGTCTCCATGGGAGAATAGCAGCCTGCATTGCTGCGAAAGGTGGATATACATTGTACTAGTGCCGACATTGTGCATGCTCTGTTGCCCGTGTCTATGTGCCTGTGGTTCTGTCAGTGTGATCATGTGATGTATCTGACCCCAGGAATGTGTCATTAAAGTTTCCCCTTCCTGGGACAATGAATTCACGGTGTTCTTATTTCAATTTCCAGGAGTGTAAGTAAAGATGCACATTCTGGTTCAGTGAAATACGGTGTACTAATTTAAATATTTAAAATACTATAATATCTAGGTATAACGATGAATTACATCGTAATCACATTTATAGTTTTACGAATGGTAGTAAAGTTTTCTTCACTAAAGTAGAAGGTTCTCTGATTCAATCTTAAACGACTGCAATTTTCACAAGACGTTGCACGGCGTCTGTGGACTTATTGAAATGTAGTGTGGCGATATTTCTGTCCATTGGACGTTCAAGATTTTTTTCACATTCTGATAGTAATTAAGAGGAACCGCATATGACACATTGCTCGTCACTCGAGAGGTAAGAGTAAGCTAAATACTGTAAGAGCGACAACAACATGTCTTGGACCAAACAACTAGTAACCCAAAGAAATTAAAGTAACTGCACACTACTGTTTGTATGGTCGTGCGTAGTAAGTGGTGTCAAGTGGTTTACAGTAATAACGATTAAAACAGATGATCTGTCACCCTATAAACTAATGTTTCGCGCGATTTCCGCCAGCTACCATAATGAAGTATCAACATTGATTATGACAAAACTAACGAATAGGAAAGTAACACGTCAATATCACAACGAGAAGAATTCATAGTTCTAACTAATGTAAGACTTTCTCCAAATGAAAGTTCATTCTTGTAGAATCTGTCCAGGGTTCTAATTCTTTGAGCAGTTCGTGATACACTGATACATAGAACGAAGATCACTAATGTGTACAGTGTGTAAGCATAGGACACGCAAGGAGTTTAGGCTGTACACAGACGAATGTGATGGGGTCGTGACGCACTGGAAATAAACTGCGTGGCCGAAAGTCATGGGACGGTAGGGTGACGCAAGGCGGTCGTCAGCTATTGAAGCCTCTGTGGTACCTGCAACGGTTGGACAATAATTTGGAAACAACAGAAACACAAAACATAACCAAGCCTAATACGGTGTAGGAAAACCGTCGGTCTTCAAAACAAGCTTCCAGTCGCCTGGAAATGGATAAATAGCAGATCTTGTACGGTTTTTAAGGGAATTGTAGAGCATTATTTCTCAAAAAGTAGTTGCAAGTGCAGATAACGATGTGGATAGGTATCGCGCGCTATCCCCTTCACAAGAGAGCACAAAATGTGAGTAACATCTGGAGATCCTGGTGGCCAGGGGATCTGCGACAATTCATCGTCGTGCTCACAAATCCAGTCCTATATACGTTGGTCCTGTCGTCTTGGAGCATCAGCTTTGGGGAAGGAACAGTGCACCAATGGATGAATCTGATCAGGTAAAATGGTCACATAAACCTTGAAAGGAACCCTCGCTAAAATTCACCGAACCTCCCTACCCCCTTCCCCAAGACCCTAAGTTTTAGTCTTGGCAGTAAGCAGCTTACACAGTAGGTTTGAGTCGACGTATGCCAGAATTAAACTCGGCCAGAAGATGTAAGCAGTGTGAAATGAGACTCGTCAGACCAAATTAATTCCTTCCATTGCTCCATCGTCGAGGTTTTATGGCTTCAGTTACGGGAGTTTGCATCACTGATTTGTGTTCCTGGAATTACAGCTCGCCCGGAAAATTCCCAGCTTATGGAGCTCCCTTCGTCTCGTTTTGGTGCTGACATCGTTCGCGAGGGCAACGTTCGCTTCCGCGGTGACTTGTGCAACTGTCGCCATTTTATTTTTCGTCACAACCCTCTTGAATGACCATCCGTCACGATCACTCAATACACACTTTTGCTTGTGCTGTGAATTAAGGGGCGATGTTTTTGCGCTTCCCCTGCATGCTGCGTAAGATTTCGGTAGAGAGCCTTTTGAAGCAATAAACATTTCAAATGGTTCAAATGGCTCTGAGCAGTATGGGACTTAACTTCTGAGGCGATCAGTCCCCTACAACTTAGAACTACTTAAACCTAACTAACATAAGGACACCACACACATCCATGCCCGAGGCAGGATTCGAACCTGCGACCGTAGCGAACATTTTAGCTAGCTTGTATACGAAACCCTCATCATACGAGATTGAACAAGTAGACCACGTTCGAATTCGAATTAGCTCCAACATGATGTGCACAAAACTGCAAGAAACACTGTTGACCACGACTGACCCTTGAAACACATTGAGGTCATTGTAACGGTGCCTCTCGAGTTCAAAGGTCACTGTACTACCAGCAGGCTTGGCTACCGACTGCATTTAAGTTCAAGCGTGCATTTCTCGCCCCGCATTCAGAAAGGCGGCGATACGGCTCATAGTAGACCACAGATCGCTCCTGATGGCTCTGTGCAGGCGACATGTCTGTTTATCAAACATTTGTGGTCACACTCTGCGTAGATTTATGCCTCTGGAAACATGTATCTGGGATACTAAACATGCACTCATGGCACTGTTTATCTCTGATACTCGAACTGTTATGTCGTCTCTGATATGCCACGATCCATGTGTTTTGCACCGATTATCAGCTAATTTTCAGTTTATTCACGCTGCCATGTTTACTGCACTCCTGTCTGTAACAGACTGCTGAGGTATCACGTCTACACTCGCTCTATATCTATGTACGAGGTGTGGCTAGAAAAAAACCGGACTACTACTGGTGAAACAATAAAACGAATGCAATAAGGCTGAAAGTCGCGTGGCCTGTCACGTGACTCTCACTCCGCCTACTGCTCGAGTTTCATCTGCCTCCTGCACTCAGTCTGCCCGTGGCGTCTGTTTTAAGTAGTTGACGTTTTGTCTGTGCGTCGGAAAATGTTGAGTGTACAGAAAGAACAGCGTGTTAACATCAAATTTTGTTTCAAACTAGGAAAATCTGCAAGTGAAACGTTTGTAATGTTACAACAAGTGTACGGCGATGATTGTTTATCGCGAAGACAAGTGTTTGAGTGGTTTAAACGATTTAAAGATGGCCGCGAAGACACCAGTGATGACACTCGCACTGGCAGACCATTGTCAGCAAAAACTGATGCAAACATTGAAAAAATCGGTAAACTTGTTCGACAAGATCGCCGTTTAACAATCAGAGCAGTGTCTGAGTTAACAGGAGTTGTCAAGGACAGTGTTAGGCAGATTCTTCATGAAAGTTTCAACATGAACAAAGTGTGTTCAAAAATGGTTCCAAAGTGTCTCACAATTGAACAGAAGGAACGCCGAAGAATGATTTGTTCTGACATCCTGGAAAACATTGAAAGTGATCCCACCTTCTTACAAAATGTTATTACTTGCGATGAATCGTGGTTTTTTACTTACGATCCCGAAACTAAACGCCAAGCGATGCAATGGAAAACTCCTGGTTCTCCACGACAAAAAAAAGCACGAATGTCAAAATCGAAATTCAAGGCAATGATGATTGTTGCCGGCCGAAGTGGCCGTGCGGTTAAAGGCGCTGCAGTCTGGAACCGCAAGACCGCTACGGTCGCAGGTTCGAATCCTGCCTCGGACATGGATGTTTGTGATGTCCTTAGGTTAGTTAGGTTTAACTAGTTCTAAGTTCTAGGGGACTAATGACCTCAGCAGTTGAGTCCCATAGTGCTCAGAGCCATTTGAACCATTTGATGATTGTTTTTTTTTTTTGACATCAAAGGTATTGTGCACATTGATTTGGTACCAGAGGGACAAACAGTGAATCAGCATTACTACATTAGCGTCCTGGCTACCCTACGTGAGCGAGTACGGAGAAAACGGAACGATTTGTGGAGAAAAGAGTCATGGATCCTTCACCAAGACAATGCCCCAGCTCACAGTGCGTTGTCAGTGAAGACGTTTTTGGCAAAACACAACATTCCCATCTTAGATCATCCACCCTACTCACCTGATTTGGCCCCCTGTGACTTTTTTCTTTTCCCTAAAGCCAAGTCAGCTTTGAAAGGAACTAGATTTGAGACTGTTGAAGCAGTAAAAGAAATAGCGACGGAAGTAATGTATGGACTTACCGAAAATGATCTGCAGCATTGCTATGAACAGTGGAAAATTCGTATGGAGCGGTGTAGAGACCGAGGAGGAGAGTACATTGAAGGAGATAACATGAAATTGTAAATAATTGTAAATAAATGTTTTTTCCAGCATCAGTCCGGTTTTTTTCTAGCCGCACCTCGTATACCTAATACTGGGCGTTGCACACAGCCCGTCTTGAAATGGGACAACCCTTTCCGTGACTTTTGACCACTCAGATTAGTTTTCTATGGTATGTTTAAGTAACTCACTGCACAACTGCAAAGGTTCATTTCCTGGTGAATAAAACGATTTACTGAGAGTTGATAATTTCTTGATGACTTGTAAAATCATACTGGAGTGCCTACATGTAAGCTGTAAGCATAACAGGCGGAGAAACAGGGAATGTGCAGAGCGTGCAAAGGATACCCTCACATCAAGTCGATCTCAGAGGCTCATCTGTGAACATTTTTCAGCTCGTCGCTGTCGAATCTGTGAAGGTAATGAAGATGTGCGATTCAACGCGATTTAAGCTTTTCACTTGTGGTATCATCGCAACATTTTCTTTCTGTTCATTTTCCTAGATGGGGTCCTGATGGGGCAACTATCTATGATTATTCTAACACAAACGCATTTTCACGTCCTCACGCACCTCGTACACACACGTACTGTGGCCTGTGAGCGATTCACATGTATGACATATACTGTCTTGGAATATGGAACTCGTCTACAGTATTTGGCGTTCTCGAAGGTGGTAAGGTGATGGTTAGGAATCAGAAATTATATTCTACAGCAGAATGTTTCAAAATATCTTTTGCATCATGAATTATTTAGCCTTAATTTACATAACTTTCCGGTCGTCTAGACCAACAGAAATACCCATCTTATGCCAGATGGAATTGTCAGACAGACAGAAATCCCAGAACAGAGCCAAGTACATATACTTTATTAAAAACAATTTCATATTTTGAGAAGTTCTAGTGCTTGGTGCAATTGAATAAGGTAGTGGGGTGATTAAAAATCGGCCTGACATTCTACAGCAGGTTTCAAGTTTCTTCTTGCACTTTCACATTTTTATCCTTAATCTACCTAATGTTTTCGGTCGCCTAGCCTAGCAACCGAGTCCACTTTATGCCAAATGGTATCGTCAGCCGTAATGAAGCCCGAGAACAGAATGCAATACATACTGAGTGTTAGAAAAGTATTTCATATTTTGGAAGGTCGTATTTTGCACCAAAAGAAGACAAAAATGCCCCGTAATCATGGGCACCAATATATATACATATCGTTTTTAATTATTCTTCACCATATACTAATAGTGAATATAATAATTCCAATAACTGAGGTAATAGAGCTAGCGCCTGATAATGGTTGATCAGATATTTTATCTCCTGACCTGTACCTGCATTAGGAGTCGAAATTGATACTACACTTGAATTACAAATTCAATGAACATTTACAAAAAACAGACCTGTGGAAGACAAAGAGTGTGAGAGGTGGCATGAGCCCCCTCTCATATTTCTATCTTACGATTCTCCTCTCTAGTTGCATGCGGTGGAGGGTTGCTTTTCCTTAACACGCGTACTTCCCACGCAGCGTCTCTCGTCACCCGGGTGGGCCGGTGACAGGCGGGCTCTGTGGAACTGGAGAGAGTTAAGCCGACGTGTGTGAGGCAGTCGAGTGAATGCTTTTCAGACGCCGACATTGTCAAGAGACACGCCCGCTGGGGTGTGAAGTAGCGGCTGGGCTAGAGGTTCCATTACTTCAGAGAAACTTTGCGAAAACACTTTCTGGCGGGCTACCAGCGAGGCGTGGGAATGACTTGTGTACCCACGCAGTTGTGGCGGGAAAATTCCCGCACTTTCTGCAAAATCAGCACAGAAATTGGCGCCAAGAATCTCCATTGGTGGAATGGTAGTGCTCCGGCAATGGAGTGGAATTTCCGCCGGTTTTCGAGTTGCTGATTGGAACGTAACCACGGCCACTGTCGTGGGGGCGGGAATGTTCGGTGTTCGGCCTGTGCGGGTGCTCTGGGTAGTCGGCAGTCGCCTTTCGGTCGAGGACGTCGGAGCAACCAGCCCTCGCCTGCGGTACGCCAGATCGTGTTCTGGGTGATAAGAAGACTGTTGGTAATGTACGTCCGCAGCACCGGCAGATAGGGATTTTCCTGGGTGATAATCAGAGCTCAGCAGAGCGCGCCTGTTCATCCTTTTCTAACTTTGTTCAGTTTCGAGTAGCAGCAATTACTATTGGGTTAGCTGTGTGTCTCTCTTGAGATTTGAGTGGAAAGGAATTGGCTCCACATACCACTTCGTCTTAAACCTCACGATCTAAGTTAGGGACAATTTCACCTTTACTGTGTTTGTATGAATCTCCAATTTTAGCCAATTTGATGTTTTATATTTCCTGTGTCTCTTTTACTATTCTGCGTTTAATCTTAATAAATCATATTGTTATTTTGGACAGAACTTTCTTTCTGTTAATCAATAGAGCAACCCTATCATTCCTCACTATGCTAATGAAACCTTTGTTTATTTAACTTATTTATCAAATTAAATTATTGCAGGTGCCAAACTCTCTTCTACTCCACTAGCAGGGTTGATTAGAGTCAGTTCGCGTATTTGTTTTATCCTTGTGCAACAGCAAAAGTCGGAGTTAGAATAGGGGGGGCTTAGAGCATGATTTACACATGTGGATTCTAGTAGAATTTAGTGATAAATACACTACTAGCCCCGGCACCTCGCATAATATGGCGACCCTTGGCCTCGGATCTTTCCTGTGAATCTCTGATAAACAAACAGGATTCTTAGTAGGAACATTCAATTTTTTTTCTCTCTATTTTTTTAATGATTAATACCCAAGTTTTTTTTGGTAGTTCCGCGTTTAGTTTTAAGTAGCGGCGCATGACTACAGTTTTTGTTTTCAGTGTATATATTTTTTGTTCATTGTTTTTTTTGTGTTTCGCTGATGTGGTGTCTGTACCGCATCGCACTTTGTCGGATTTGTGTGCGGTTTCTGTACCACATCAAATTGTGTTTGTGATTACAGCGTTGGAACAGCGTTGTTGAAATTTTATGTTTATGTGTAAAAAATATATGGAGTAGATTAATTTTATTGTGCATTTTAGATGAATTTGTTTTTATGAATGATAACGAGAAGTAAGGCACGACTATTATCGGGCGAAGCTAAAACAAAAGAGGATAGCATAATGGATAAGGGGCAGTTTACTGACGGGAATAGGTTCGGAGATGAGATGGGCACATTTTTAGCAGGACAGGACGCCAGGGGCATTGATGAGGAAGGTGATTTGGACGCGATCTCAGAGCAGCGTTGCGGCCGTGATTATGATAGTGAAGTAGAGGATGAAACAGAGACAGGCACACAGGTCGAGACGGTAGCAGAAGTTTATAGTCAAACGAACGAGTGCAGACAGAGGCCAGCTCGGTCACGTCAGAGCTCTAGCGCCCAGGTGTCCAGAGTTACATCGCCCATGTTTGAAGAGGATCAAGAAGATGACGTAAACCCAATACTGAGCTTCCTACGATCAATGAAAGAAGAAGCTGACGAACAGCGTAAGAAGCAGGAAGAAGCTGACGAACAGCGTAAGAGGGAGAAGGAAGAAGAGGAGAAACAACGTAAGAAGGAGAAGGAAGAAGAGGAGAAACAACGTAAGAAGGAGAAGGAAGAAGCTGACGAACAGCGTAAGAAGGACACGGAGGCAATAATTTCGCATATAGGGGAAATTCGTGGGGAATTATTAACAATAAAGAAAGAATGTGGAGAAGCAAAACAAATGTCAACGGTAGCACAAAAAGTAGCAGGCCTTGCCAAAACTGCAGCAACAGGGGCAATGAAAGTCGCGGAAGCAACTTCTAAACTCGCAGGGCGCTTGCGACGTACAACACAATCCCACTCAAAATCCCTAGCATTCTTAAAAACTCAAGGTAATATCGCGGTTGCGAACTCCACGAAACGAATGGAAGAAGTAGAGAGTCGGATAGCAAAACTAGAGCAAAACGGGCACACGAGCACTGCGCGTTCGGATACCCATGATGGAGTACACAGAATTGTGTCTCCGAGGAAAAGCCCGCCGTGCTCTAGCCCAGTGACAGAGTGCGGAACTAACAATGCACACGCAGAAACAGCAAGTAATAGCTCCAATAATTATAGCCCACTTAGGAGAGTGAATTCTGAGTGCCACTTCCACTGTGATACAGAGGTTGCACATCACAGTTATCAGCAAGATAGAACAGGACACTCAGCAGACGTGCAAGTATCGGAAACGAGTGACAACACCAGTGCGAGGATCAGACAGGATTTTGATCACAATCACTTCCTGTCGATACTGAAATTCCAGAAGTTCAAAGAAAATGGAGGGTCGATGCATCCGAAGAGCTGGGTGATGCAGTTTACAAATTCATTACCGGCATCATGGCCAACCCAGGCAAAATTAGAATTCATGTGTGGACACATCGAAGGCCAAGCCGCGGAAAAGATGCGGGGTGTGGCAGTGACGTGTCGGACTTATCAGGAATTTGTTGGTGCATTCCTGCGGACCTACTGGTCAAAGGAAACGCAAGATAGGATTAAAGAGGAAATAATATTTTGTCCTGAACTGGAAGTGTCCGGGCATAGGAGCGCAACCAAATTTCTTGATGATTTACTCAAGAAGAATCAATTTTTAGATAGTCCATATAGTAACGGAGAAATCGTTAAATTTTGCTTTTCCAAATTGCCAGTTAGTTACCAACAGACACTTGTCGGCAAGTGTGGAGCTGACATAGAAGCATTCAAGATTCTATTGCGCGAACTCGAAGTAGTCTTTGATAAACAAGACGCAAAGGACAGGAAGAAGGGGCAAAGTAACAAATACCACCGGCCAGGAACAGAAGACGATAGCAGATTGCATAATCGCACTGGTCAGTTAGGAAACCAGGGTTACGGAAGTCAAGGTTACGCTATTCAAGGTTATGGAAACCAAAGACACGGAAACCAGAACGTCAGGGAGCAGGGTCAATCTAGACAAGGAATCTGGGATAGAAAGAATAACGAACGGCAAAGCGACCGTAATTGGAGAGAGCGAAACCAAGGACAACGGTGGAACCAGGAAATTGAAACCAGACCCGCAAATCCTAATGCACGTCAGAGGAGGGGGAGCCTAACTAGGGATTGACGCCAGACTAGTGCGAACACAGGCCGCCGGAATTTCGCACGTAATCTCGGACCTGGCCAACTACGGATGATACATTACGAAGATTTATCAGAAATCCTGCTCGAGGAACATAAAGCAACTCCTCGACATGATCGGCAGCCTCTTATCACAGTAGCAATAGCTGAAAAGAGTCTGAATGCGATAATAGATAGTGGAAGCTACATAACAGCAATATCTGAGGCAGCATACAAGAGGTGCTCTCAGGAGATGGACTGGCCTGTCCTATCGGTTAAGAAAACCAAAATAAAAGGGGCATTAGCGGGTAAATGTACGGAGGTCACCCAACAAACAAGACTGGAATTCTCCTGCCAAGGACACAAAATAGAGTCTAACTTCTGGATCGTGCCAAATCTGGCGATCGACATGATAATAGGAACGGACTTCCTAAATGAACATGAAGCGATAGTTGATCTAGGACGAGGTGAAGTGGTTTTGAGGAAAGGGAATCCCGTCCACATTAAGTTCGACGATCAGCTGATCCCAGCTCAACTACCGTCTAACTGTGTTCGGATAAACTATGCGTGTCTGAAAGACAGAAAGGAAGAACAGGACGACGTTGCGGATAGGGGAGAGGACACGGATGAGAAGGAAGTCGGAATAATGGGAGAAATAAAGGAGAAAATAGGAGCAAAAGTGGAAGCAATAAAGAATATAAGGGGCGAACACCGCAAAGAACTTCATAAATTACTAGTAGAACATGCGGAGGTCTTCCTTCCCAAGACAGGATCAATAAAGAACTTCCAATATGAATTTCGTGTACGTCCGCACAACCAGTTTCGTGTGCCACCCTATCCAATCCCCTTGGCATATCGACAGAAAGTAGCAGCTGAAATTACGCGAATGCTGAGTGAAGGAATAATAGAACCTACGGCTTCAGCCTATAATAACCCGTTAAGAGTAGTCGAGAAGGCAGATGGTAGTATTCGTTTAGTCTTGGACTCGCGACAAATTAATACCATAATAGAACCCGAAACAGACAGACCGGAACGATTAGAGGAACTCTTACAAAACTTCCATGGAATATCAATCTTCTCATCAGTTGATCTAAAATCGAGTTTCTGGCAGATCGAGCTCCATCCAAATTGCAGACAGTACACAGCCTTTTTAGCATTTGGAAGATGTTACCGGTTTCGTCGTCTACCATTTGGTTTGAACGTTTCATCTGCCGCATTCATTCGGGGGCTGGACGGCATACTAAGCGATAATTTGAAACGTCATGTCACCAGCTATGTGGACGATTTGCTGATCGCGGAGAAATCTTGGGGAGAGCACAATGCGGTCCTCGGTGAACTCCTAGCGACATTCAAGGAATACGGTGTGACTATCAATATCGAAAAATCGAATTTTGGGACGTCCTCTGTGAAATTTCTAGGACATATCATCACGGGTGAGGGCATTGCGCCAAATCCCGAAAAGATCGAAGCGATTGAAAAGTTTCCCATTCCTACGACAAAGAAGCAGTTAAGGGGGTTCTTGGGGATCATAAATTTTTACAACCGCTTTATACATGTCAAAACTCAGAGCAGTCCTCGGTTGCATCAACTTACAGGAAAGAAGATTCCTTGGGAATGGGATGAGGCGGCCGAATCCGAATGGAAAACATTAAAATTCGCATTATTACAAGCACCCATCCTATCACACCCTAATTTAGCTGAAGAGCTTTGCATAGTAACGGACAGTTCATACTCCGGTCTGGGTGTCATGGTGTTCCAAGACTATGTACATGAAGGAAACAGGGTGTGGAAGACAATTGCGTTTGCTAGCAGAGTACTAGCCAAGAGTGAGAGGAATTACTCAGTAACCGAGTTAGAGGCGCTGGCTATTGTATGGGCGTTTGAAAAATTCAGATACCTTCTGTTTGGTCGCCAGACGAAAGTCTACACAGACCACAAGGCACTCGAGTTCTTGATGACTGCAAAGCTTAATCACAGGCGGCTCATTAGGTGGGCATCATATCTACAGCAGTACAACTTTTCGATAGAATATATCCCCGGCAGTCAGAACATTATTGCAGACGCCTTATCACGGTCACCGATCGGATTTGAGCACAACATGGAAGAAGATCTAGAGGAAAATCACTACTGCCTTTACTATATGCAGAAAGTAGCCTTTGAGAATTTTATTACCTGTAGTATGCAGGACATCAAGAAGGAGCAAGACAAGGACCCTGCCCTAGTGTTATTGAAGCAGAAATGGATAGACAGAAGACACGCCACCATCAGGCAGTTCTACCTCTTGCGTAAAGGCATAATTTTCCACCGAAATTATACCAATGACACTGAATGGGGGGTATGCATCCCTGAACACCTAATAAACAAGGTTATATGGCATACTCACCTTAGCTATGGACACTTCGGACCACGCAAGTGCAATCTCAAGCTAAGGACCATGTGTTACTTTCGAAACATGGAGCGTCGAATTCGGAGGGTACTGTCGGTGTGTAAAGACTGCCAAAAGGCTAAGCACACCACTGTGAGCATGCAGGCACCATTATACCCAATCGTACCGACCAAATTAAGACAATTAGCAGCAACAGATTTGATGGGACCTTTGCCAAGAACAAGAAGAGGATATACTTACGTATTAGTGTTTGTTGAACTAACGTCCAAATACGTTACCTTTACGCCACTGAAGAGGGCGACAGGACGAACTGTATCACGAGCCCTCATCCGGGATTTCCTACCACAGGTTGGTCATGTGAGTAGAATCATTTCTGATAACGGGCCACAGTTTAAGTCAAAAACATGGAAGGAGACGTTGCGTCGATGTAAAATTGATCCCATTTTTATATCTTCACACCATCCGAGCTCGAATGCTGCAGAACGGGTTATTAAAGAACTCGGAAACTTGTGCCGGTTGTACTGTAACAAACAGCACACGACATGGGACGTTTTCCTTAAAGACTTCCAGGAGGTGATCAATGAGGCACCCCATGGGATAACAAAATTGGCACCCATTACAGTACTAAAAAACTGGATTCCTAAGGACTTGATAACCAAGGTCGTAAACTTCCCACCAAGGGCGCGAACGCAGCACCAAGCCATAGTGGATTTGGCTCTCAAGAGGATACGGGCTGCAGCAGAGGTCAGGAAGAGACGTGCCGACAGGGGAGCTCGTCTACGACACTTCCAAGTTGGACAAAAGGTGCTCGTTAAGTCTTTCCGACTTTCGAACAAACAAAAAATGAAATGCCAAAAATTCTATTCTGTTTACAACGGCCCGTACCGTATAAGGAGAGCAGCTCACCACAATGCTTATGAATTGGAGACGCTGAAAGGAAAGAAGTCCATAGGACTCCACCACATATCTCACGTAAAGGAGTTCGTAGAATAGTAGTAGTGTAAGAAATGTACATAGTAGAATAGGCAAATATATGAACCTTTGTTCGGGGAACAATAATCGTTACATTAATAGATTAAGATTGCTAAAGTATTAACACGCTGCGTTGTCTTGCATAAGAATTTACTGCTGCTATCCTCTTTTTGTTTATGTTTGCGATCTCCAATGTCGATGGAGTAGGAGACACTACCTTTTCATGAGCAATGTTTTTGTCCTTTCCTATCTGGTGTCCATGTTAAGGGATAAGGATGAGTGACGAGACGTCGCACAAACGGGCGCATACAAGAACGTGCTCTTAGAAGCGTTCTGAGAGGTCGTGATACGCTCCATAGCGGCCACAACCAGTTCGTGAGACGTTCATACCAATGCTTGCAGGCACGCGTCAGTGCACTGCACGATTGTGGTATATTGCGCGATTTCGAGGGTGAATATGGGCAGTATAGTTTTTGCAGAGCTGCGCCGGTATCGTTGTCTTGCAAGTCGGGGTGAACCTGTGAGCATTTGACTCTAATGGTGCCCTAGACGAGAGAAATGAGGGCATAAAAGCCTACCATGCTAATGTGCTGGTTGGGGATTTAGCGTGCTGCTCGTTTTTGTCACAGATGAATCACCAAGGAATTGTACTTGGATATTCGTGACATACTGTGTAGCTGGCGTGTGTTGGGTGTCTGAATCCTCAACAGGAACCAGTCCTGGCTTGGTCATATTACATTGCTTCTGGAAAGGTGTACTTCGATCGCGAAAACCGCTTCACATAGAGAAGGAAGTTGCAACTATAAATTTATTGTCGTGTATAGCCATGGGTAACCCAGTCTCTGGAGTTTCAGTGAGGCGTAATGAAAACTCGGAGGTCATGTCGTACGGCGCGCACATCACTGTCGTCAATAGCGGCGAGCAGCAAGACATCTCAGCGTAACAGGAACTATGTAAGGGTATTGTATAAGGTAAATAAAATAAATAAATAAATAAATAAATAAATAAATAAAATAAAATAAATAAATAAATAAATAAAAGGGAAAGTACGATACTAGGATAAGTTAAACTGTAGGATTTAACAATAACTAGATTAATATTGTGGGGGTTTTCTACCACAAGTGTGGCGCGCGCCTGTTGAGTTGCTATTTTTCAGGTCACCAAACCACAGACCCGAGATGGAGGGACGACGGGCGAGCGAAAGTAGCGTAGTTGCATGTTCTTTATAGCACAGTAAAACTTAGACCTGCATAACAACATAATTTAATTAAAAGACGTAGAATGTAGATCGTTGGGATATGGTAGTTAATTCTTGAAGCATGTCTACTGTCGATCTATATAATTAATAGTAATATTAGTGCGGGCCCGCACATTTAGTTGTTCATCCATTACAAAGCATCAGTTATCACACACCATGTACATACTGAGATCGGTCTCTACACATATATCAAAATAAATTATTTCCATGTCTAGATTAGATGTTATAATGATTGCCATAGATTAATAACTATAAAAGTAAAATAAGAGTGTCTGAAATGACAGACCATCAATGTTTCATTATGTAAATTTATTATAACATAGAAGGTCATGGGAAAAAGTTAGGCATAAGACTTTTGTAAGAATTGTACAGATGACGAGGAACGTGGCAATGCAGAGGCCAGCCAGCGCAAAAACAAGAGGTCTTCGGCTACCTGCTAGAGGGCGAGCGTCCCGTCCTACACGCTGACAGTCACCCGGCTGCCTACCTGAGGGATTACACGGGACCCTCGCCCCGCCACAAGCGAAAGTGGGGCTGGCCGTTGACCCTGACACGCGACAGCCTGCTAGCTCTCCGGACGCGGCAGCCGCTTGGAGGGATTCCCTGCGGCAGACCACGTTGTCGTGAGTACACGAAGAACATCACATATCGTGTCAGAACCTGCGCCTCATGTGCCTCAGGACAGAAAGGGACGCTCTATACTCACCTGTTTGGGTTTTTACAACTCACTAGCATTGGCCGATCTGCATACACAAAGCAGTATCGTGCCACACTAACAAATGTATGGTCTCATGTCTTACTTCTCCTCTCTATTAGAGAGCAGTTTTTAACAATAGTCGCTCCTAGTTCGATCCTGTATGGATGACCTCACACACTTGTGGAGTCACTCCACGTGCCATCATCCCTCGTCGAACTGCAATATTGGGAAACGTAAAGTTCTGTCCAGCGAGAGAAGAGACCTAGACTAGTGATGTATCCCAACAAGGAGATCTCAGAGACAATTAATCGACGTGAGGAGAACCTATCACTGTGTCTTCCTACCGTACTGCCGTGATCATATGCGTGGGTCTGACTACAATCTCAACAGCGTACTGCAGACACTCCAGAACTCCCTATTGCTGTTGCCACAACGTAGCAACTACACCCGACGTTTAGCCTTATGTGATGTCAGTACGGTGGAATTTGTGAAGTGCCACGGATATTTCTAACAATGTGATTTAGTGCCTCATTCTCAGCACAGTCATGAACTTTGTGCAATGTGCACGCACAATTTGATGCCCCATGAGCCTTGTTTTTTTTGTTTTTCTTAAATTTCTTTCTCTTATGTTGTTTCTGTAATGTATGTTATACCTTGTATGCGTTTGTGTTTTACACTGTAATTCTTATTACAGATTACTGTATTGTTCTCCACATCATGTTTTTTTTGTATTTTGTGTTTATTGTTGTGTGTATGCTAACAGTGTGCCTGAAGTCCCCATAAACTGAAGCAGATACCACCACTGTCATTGTGAATGGACCATCAGTTCAGGGAACATTTTGTAAAGGTTATTCTTGCTGCAGGGAGACAGAATGAATCGGAGGTTGTAACTAGATTCTGAAAACTCACAAAGAGATTGTTAACTTAAATATTATCATGTGTGAGTGAGGTCAGGTTAGTTTAATGATTAAAATTGTTGTAACATCTTGGGCATTTAATTGTGGAGCACTCCAACTCTGATTGTAAAGAATAAACTGCTCCATATTTGGCTCAGATGCCCGGGCCATGTTTAGAGCGTGAATGTCTGCGTGAATCGGTGTTTGGAAGGGGCTCCCTGGGTATGGATGTGTGATGTGAGTGTTAGTGTTCCATATTAAGAAGGTGAAGTTGGCTACATCATAAATAATCCTCCCTCTATGAGCTGCATTTTTCAGTTGCAGTGATTTTCTTTATAGAGTGCGGCATGTGGAGTCACTTTGTAAGATTGTTCTTGGGCGATTGACTCACTACCTTGCTCCTAAGTGAGCCAACCGCTCACCAATTACAATCTAAAATGGCGTAGGGGCAATGAGAGGTGGCATGAGCCCCCTCTCATATTTCTATCTTACGATTCTCCTCTCTAGTTGCATGCGGTGGAGGGTTGCTTTTCCTTAACACGCGTACTTCCCACGCAGCGTCTCTCGTCACCCGGGTGGGCCGGTGACAGGCGGGCTCTGTGGAACTGGAGAGAGTTAAGCCGACGTGTGTGAGGCAGTCGAGTGAATGCTTTTCAGACGCCGACATTGTCAAGAGACACGCCCGCTGGGGTGTGAAGTAGCGGCTGGGCTAGAGGTTCCGTTACTTCAGAGAAACTTTGCGAAAACACTTTCTGGCGGGCTACCAGCGAGGCGTGGGAATGACTTGTGTACCCACGCAGTTGTGGCGGGAAAATTCCCGCACTTTCTGCAAAATCAGCACAGAAATTGGCGCCAAGAATCTCCATTGGTGGAATGGTAGTGCTCCGGCAATGGAGTGGAATTTCCGCCGGTTTTCGAGTTGCTGATTGGAACGTAACCACGGCCACTGTCGTGGGGGCGGGAATGTTCGGTGTTCGGCCTGTGCGGGTGCTCTGGGTAGTCGGCAGTCGCCTTTCGGTCGAGGACGTCGGAGCAACCAGCCCTCGCCTGCGGTACGCCAGATCGTGTTCTGGGAGATAAGAAGACTGTTGGTAATGTATGTCCGCAGCACCGGCAGATAGGGATTTTCCTGGGTGATAATCAGAGCTCAGCAGAGCGCGCCTGTTCATCCTTTTCTAACTTTGTTCAGTTTCGAGTAGCAGCAATTACTATTGGGTTAGCTGTGTGTCTCTCTTGAGATTTGAGTGGAAAGGAATTGGCTCCACATACCACTTCGTCTTAAACCTCACGATCTAAGTTAGGGACAACTTCACCTTTACTGTGTTTGTATGAATCTCCAATTTTAGCCAATTTGATGTTTTATATTTCCTGTGTCTCTTTTACTATTCTGCGTTTAATCTTAATAAATCATATTGTTATTTTGGACAGAACTTTCTTTCTGTTAATCAATAGAGCAACCCTATCATTCCTCACTATGCTAATGAAACCTTTGTTTATTTAACTTATTTATCAAATTAAATTATTGCAGGTGCCAAACTCTCTTCTACTCCACTAGCAGGGTTGATTAGAGTCAGTTCGCGTATTTGTTTTATCCTTGTGCAACAGCAAAAGTCGGAGTTAGAATAGGGGGGGGCTTAGAGCATGATTTACACATGTGGATTCTAGTAGAATTTAGTGATAAATACACTACTAGCCCCGGCACCTCGCAAGTGTACAGTAGAAGTAACGAAGACGAACGAGAGCTCAAAGCTCTTAAGGTATGCACTGCAGAGCCTATGTTAACTGTACATTTTTTTCTTATTTTTGTTCGCACAAGAACCTCTCACAATACGGAACACGTTTTTCAACTCCATCTGTAGATATACCATACCGATTTCTCTGAATGAATAGAGATGAAAACTGCGAAGGTTCTTTTGTGCATCTACATCTACACGACTACTATGTAAATCTAATTAAGTGCCTGGCAGAGGGTTCATCGAACAGCCTTCACACTAACTTGCTATTATTCCACTACCAAACGGCGCGCGGAAAGAACGAATACCTATGTCTCTCCGTGCGAGCACTGCTTCGTCTTATTTTATGAAGATAATTATTTCTCGCTGTGTAGATCGGCGCCAACAAAATATTTTCTCTCTAGGAGGAGAAAGTTTCCTGAGAAGACCCCACAGCAACGGAAAACGCCTTTGTTTTAGTGATTTCCACCCAAAATCCTGTATCATGTCCGTGACACTCCTCCCCTATTTCTCGATAACAGAACAAACTTTCTCGATGTACGCCATTAATTCTACCCGGTAAGGATCCTACGCCACGCAACAGTACTTCAAAAGATTACGGACAAGGGTGGTGTAGGCAGTCTCTTTAGCAGATCTGTTACATTTTCTAACTGTTCCACCAGTAAAACGAAGTCTTTGGTTCGTCTTCTCCACAACTTTTTCTATGTGTTCTATCCAATTTAAGTCGTTCGTAAAGGCAGTTCCTAGCTATTTAGTTGAATTTATGGCCTTTATACTCAATTACTTTGTAGTTTAACCTAAGTTTAAGTGATTCCTTTTAGCACTCCTGTGGACGACCCCGCACCTTTTATTGTGTAGCGTCAACTGCCATTTCCGCACCATACAGATATCTTATCCAAATTGTTTTGCAATTGGTTTTGATCCAACTTCACTAGACTATAAGCGACAGCGTCATCTGCAGACAACCTAAGACGGATGCTCAGATTGTCTCGTAAATCGTTTATGTTGTTGTTGTTGTGGTCTTCAGTCCTGAGACTGGTTTGATGCAGCTCTCCACGCTACTCTATCCTGTGCAAGCTTCTTCATCTCCCAGTACCTACTGCAACCTACATCCTTCTGAATCTGCTTAGTGTATTCATCTCTTGGTCTCCCTCTACGATTTTTACCCTCCACGCTGCCCTCCAATGCTAAATTTGTGATCCCTTGATGCCTCAAAACATGTCCTACCAACCGATCCCTTCTTCTAGTCAAGTTGTGCCACAAACTTCTCCCCAATCCTATTCAAAACCTCCTCATTAGTTACGTGATCTACCCACCTTATCTTCAGCATTCTTCTGTAGCACCACATTTCGAAAGCTTCTATTCTCTTCTTGTCTAAACTGGTTATCGTCCATGTTTCACTTCCATACATGGCTACACTCCATACAAATACTTTCAGAAATGACTTCCTGACACTTAAATCTATACTCGATGTTAACAAATTTCTCTTCTTCAGAAACGATTTCCTTGCCATTGCCAGTCTACATTTTATATCCTCTCTACTTCGACCCTCATCAGTTATTTTACTCCCTAAATAGCAAAACTCCTTTACTACTTTAAGTGTCTCATTTCCTAATCTAATCCCCTCAGCATCACCCGATTTAATTTGACTACATTCCATTATCCACGTTTTGCTTTTGTTGATGTTCATCTTATATCCTCCTTTCAAGACACTGTCCATTCCGTTCAACTGCTCTTCCAAGTCCTTTGCTGTCTCTGACAGAATTACAATGTCATCGGCGAACCTCAAAGTTTTTATTTCTTCTCCATGAATTTTAATACCTACTCCGAATTTTTCTTTTGTTTCCTTTACTGCTTGCTCAATATACAGATTGAATAACATCGGGGAGAGGCTACAACCCAATCGTTTATATGGGTAGGGAATAGAAGGCGACCAATAACACTACATTGGGGAACGCCACAAATTACTCTTGTTTTTCTCGATATTTTCTGTCAGTTACTAAGAACTATGACCTCTCTGGCAGGAAATCACGGATCCAGTCGCATAACTGGGACGATATTCCATAAGCACGCAGTCCAGTTACAAGCCGCTGTTGAGATACGGTATCAAAAGCCTTCTGGAAATTTAGAAATACGGAATCAATTTGAAATTCCTTGTCGATAGCACTCAACACGAGGTGTGAGTAAAGAGCCAGGTGTGTTTCACAAGAACGATGTTTTCTAAATCTGTGTTGACTGTGTGCCAATAGTATTTGAACACAATATGTGTTCAAGAACTCTGCTGCTCATCGACGTTAACGATGTGGGCTTGAGATTTGGTGGATTACTACTATTGCCGTTCTTGAATATTGGTGTTACCTTTGCAACTTTCCAACCTTTGGGTACGGATCTTTCGTCGAGCGAGCCCTTTTACATGATTTTTTAAATAAGGCGCTATTCGATCAGCATACTCTGAAAGGAATCTAATTGATATAAAATCTGAACCAGAAGACTTGCTTTTATTGATTTAAGTTGCTTTACTATTCCGAGGATATCTACTTCTACGTTACTCGTGGTGGCAGTTGTTTTTGATTCGAATTCTGGAATATTTATTTCGTCTTCTTTGGTGAAGAAATATCGAAGGCTGTGTTTAGCAACCCAGTTTTAGTAGCACTGTCATCGGTAGCATTTACATTGCTGTCGCGCAGAGAATGCACTGATTACGTCTTGCCATTAGCATACTTTGCATACGAACAGAATCTCTTTCGATTTTCTGTCAGGTTTCGAGTCAAAGTATCGTTGTGGTAACTGTCATAAGCGCGCTAAATTTCGAAGTTCTGTAAAAGATCGCCAATCTTGGTGATTTTGCGATCGTTTAGATGTGACAAGCTTTTTTCATTGTTTCTGCTGCATTTTTCGGACTTTTAGCTCTATTTTCAATTATGATAACTCCTTTAATTGTTATAATAACATTATCTGTAGACAGATTTTTATTTCTATCTATATAACTTTTAATTGATTTTAAAATATTGTTGTTGTCCAATTTTGAAATTGTTTTGGTTCTAGTTTTTTAGTTGATAAAATAAGAGAATTTAATTGGTACACATTAATAATACTGTTTCTACATCAATATTTCTAGTGATCATAATTTTCAACTACCAAAAATATGTATATCTTATTTTGTGTCCTTCATCTACACGTTTCATAAGAACAGCTAAATTTTGAAGTTTAAACCAGAGATTACTATCTCAGCAGTTAACACTAATACTTGTTTATTATTGTTGATGATGTCTGCAAGTGACCCAATTTCCATCTATGCTTATCAAATTTTTGCTTCAAGTTTTGGAAGACAAAATTACACTACGAAACGAGTTCATTGATATACAATCATTTTTCGTTGATTCATATTCATTCACCACCATTTGCCATCAATTACATTCATTTTCTGTCATTTTCAATCATTGATTTATATTCATTTGCCATTCTTTAACTTAATTTAGTATACGTTATTATGACTTACATTCGTTTAATATGCTTTACATTATTATACACGAGTTACCTCCATTCTTAATGATTTGTGTTAATTTCCAATGATTAACCTTATTATTTTGTTCATTTATGCTCATTTACTTTCATTTGACTTCCTGTTTAATTTGTTTATGTTACTTTGTTGTTATTTAGCTTCCTTTTTTATTGATTTACATTCATCTATCATCATTTAATATGATTTATTATCGATTTCCGTCCCCTTACTACCATTTGTTATTTACATTCGTTTACTGTCATTTATCACTAGTTTATATACACTTTTATTTGAGTTACATTTATTCACATTCTTTTACCATATTTCACGTCAGTTCAGGAGGCCCGCATGTCCGTGGGTTCCGCTCAGAAGATTCTCCGGACATAACTGTCCATGTATCCGTACAGAGTGTCGGCCGTGCATGAACAGAGAGACACCGATCGCCCGACGGGTGGGAATTTTAGCAACTGGTTTCTGTCCTTCCTGCAGAACAATGGTGAGGCCATTCTTAACACAACGGTTTTCACGGGTGAGGCATGGTTTCACCTCTCTGGTTACGTGAATAGCCAGAATAGTCGTGTGTGGATTACGGACAATCTGCACAAATTTGAGGTGTCCCCCCTGCGTGATCGAAAGTTTGGTGTTTGGTGCGGCGTGACTCGTAAACTCATCATTGAGCCGATCTTCTTTCAGGACACCGTAAATGCAGAACAGCCCTGCACCTTGCGAGCTAACATCCCATAGATGTTCCGGCTCACGTGTGGTACCTCCTCGTCAAAATGTCTTGGCTCAAACTCGTCTAGGGGTTGAAACCCCACGTGTCGCATTATACGCCCTAAATTAGACAAGACACTTGTGACCTTTTGGTTAAATTGTCAGGTTGATGGCAAGTTCGCGAAATAAAAAGCTACTATAACGTATAATAACAGTGTTAATAATATCGCGACCTAATTAAAGACACTTATACGACGTAGGTCACACAGTTGCGTTTTGGTTAGAATAATGTTTATTCACAAAGCAAACTAATAGCGACAGTGGTCGTATTTAGAGTTACTGTTACACTCGAGCGCATATCCATTTGGCACAGTTCGATCATTCACAATCTCATCACGAATTACAAGTTCGATACTCCACCTCTTTAACTAAGCGGAAAGTTACAGCGTTACCCACAGGCCGAACATATTCGCTCAACTGACTATCGCAGTTCTCTTTCCTGAAGCCGTCCATTTGATTGGCTGCAGCTTATTCTACATTATTTTACATTTTAACGTATTTAATTAATCAAAGCTTGACCACGTTCACGTTCTAAACAAAATAACAATAATATCCATTATATAATAAACGTTAAATTCTTTTATATATCTTTGTTAACTTTGAATGTCACAGCCAGTAGCGTTGCACCAATGTGCTTTCTGATAAATAACTAGAGAACGAAAGTAACTATTATACACTAAACATTACAACAAATATTCTATTAGCTAATGATTCATTCTGTCATCGTTCAATGTGTTTTGTTTGGTGGAAATGGGGATCTGATGCTTAACTGAAGATACTGATAATTGAAATTTACTATTTTTTTTAAACAAATAAAGTTACAGAGTTGATATTTACAACGTTTGTCATTTTAGTGATGCGCTTCTATACGAAATGTCGATCGTTAAGATCGACCAAAGCGTTCGGATTTTAGCATTCAGGTCTTTGTTACAAAACTTGTTTATTTCAATTTACCAGTAAATCCTAAACTATTATAGATATGATCAATATTCAAGTTTTACTGGGATCACCGTGAACATTTATGGAGGATGGCAGATTAAAATTACTGCGGCTTGATTCCCTGCATTACTACAGAATTAAATAGTTTTCATAAATGTTTACCTTTATGGCCGATCTTAGGTCCGCCATATTTAACACTGCTACATCTCCTCTGCCACAAACGGATTCTACCGGGTTTCCCTATGACGTAGGTTCTCGTATGTCTCACTCGCACACTACAGCGCCTAGACCTCAATAGACAATAGACGCCGGTGAATTTCCCCATCTCGTGGTGAATCTGCGCCCTTTATGGCACGTGTTCCTTGACGACAGGGTTCGTCCTGCAGGCTGACTCTTTCGGGCATATACGAGTATTTCAATGGGAGTGCAATGCTCGTTAACTCACAACCTGTATTCTGAAGCCCTTCCTATGTGAACTGAATGAGGACGAAATTGAGAGTGCCTGGCTCCAAAAGGGTGGAGTGACTGCACATACCGCTCACAAGGCGATGACCTTTTTAAAGGACGTCTTCCGTGACCGCATCATCTCTCGAGGACTCTGGCCTCCACGTTCACCCGACTTGGCTCCACCGCATTACTTTCTGTGGGGTTCGTAGAAGGGAAAGGCCTATGAATGCAATCCGTACACTATACAAGAACTCCAAGCTGCACTGACGCGTCACATTCGGAACATCACTCCCGATGATCTGCACAGCGCCTTCAAGAACATGCAGAAACGTGAGCAATTGTATCTTCAAGTTCAAGGGGATCCCTTCCAGCGTCTCTTATAACTTGCATGACTTTAATATGGCAAGTGATGAACTGCGTAGTTACTTATTGAACACCCTATATGTATGGTCCAAGTTTCATCGAGCTGTGTTACTTGGTAGTGACACATCACTCAAAAGTTACTCCCGTCCCTCGCACAACAGTGTACGAAAAGGTAATAAAGACAACAGCTCAAGACGACAGAATCGATTTTTTGGTCTAAAAACTAAAGCCACGGTGCACATAACATATGGACATCATCTTTTGGCGAAGATTAAACACAAAAGGAACAATAAGGTATGCTCATAACTTCACTGGCAAACATGCGATAAGTCATGCTGTGCCAGATCCCTACAACAAATGGTACAATCAGAAATCTCATGTCGTTACGAATCTTAACATGACACCTATACGATCAACAAATACATACCGAGAGAGCGATAGCAGCTGACACAGCCTGACGTCATTGCACCTTCATCGTCCGATGTCACAATCCCGCGTGATAGGAACACGAACGATAGGGTGCAACAGAAGAAACTGAAATATAAAAGTATGAGCATTAAGGACGGTTGAATGTAAAACCTGATGTGATCCCCGCCATCACTGGTGCACAGGAATCAACACCACAACTTCAGGAGTGCTCGGGATAGAATCCCAGAGTCACAGGCCAATCCCTCAGAATCCTGGAAGGAATGTATAGTAGACTTGACCATGCCCGTCGTTTAATCTCTTCTGAAAATTAGAGATAAATATTAAAATAATGAAATGTACTTACAACATATAAATGTGTTCATATCCTTATGCCTATCACATCGATTTACTTAAATTAATGCCACATTGAATATTTATATTATAGATTTTCTGGGCAATAAATTTCACTATCTTTCGTTGGTCTAACTTAGTTTTCCGTGGGGAGTTGCATTACGACGCACTTAATAAACTGACAGCACTGATTGAACCATAATATGTAACTGCAAAGCGAACACGCTGTCTTACTCTCCATCTACTATTCATGTCGACAACAGAATGAAACGTGATATCACAACCTTATCATTTACGGCACTCTACAGTCACCAACAAACACTTAGATAACAGATTCCACGTACTCGCTTGCCTCTGCCGTCGTCAAGGACGCGTAAGTGATATGATCTACATCAGAAACATCCTCCCTTGAAGCAAGGTCAGTCACTGCTTGCGTGCAGCTCACGAGAGAGATTCAGCACACTATAAGGGCGATCTTCAGCTGCAATGACGAGCAGGTACCACCTTACCATTACGCAAAGTTTGCTATTTAAGAACAGTAGTACGGGTAGTTATATGAAAAGTGGAATGAACTGCTTCACAGTTCCTCAGAAGTCAGTCTGGATATCTACTGGTAAGGTACTGCAATTTTATATTTTTGTCGTGAACCATGGACCTTGCCGTCGATGTAGTGGCTTGCGTGCCTCGGCGACACAGATAGCCGTGCGGTGGCTACAACCACAACGGAGGGGTATCCGTTGAGAGGTCAGACAAATAAGAGGTTGCTGTAATTAAGTGGGCAACAGTCTGGATGATTGATTTGCGTATGAAGCATCAACCCAACCGGCCTTGCTGTGTTGGTACTGCGAACGGCTGAAAGCAAGGGGAAACTACAGCCATAATTTTTCCCGAGGACATGCGGCTATATTGTATTGTTAAATGACGATGGCGTCTTCTTGGGTAAAATGTCCTGAAGGTAAAATACTCTCCCATTCGGATTCGGGGCAGGGACTACTCAGGAGGATGTCGTCATCAGGAGAAACAAAACTGGCATTCTAAGGATCGGAGAGTGGAATGTTAGATCCCTTAATCGGGCAGGTAGATAAGAAAATTTAAAAAGGGAAATGGATAGAATGAAGTTAGATATGGCGAGAATTAGTGAATTTCGATGGCAGGAGGAACAGGACCTCTGGTTAGGTGAATACAGGTTATGAATACAAATAGCGGTAATCCAGGAGTAGGTTTCATAAAGAATAAGAAAATAGGAACAGCATAGTGGACGCATTGGCGTAGCTAACACAGACACAAAGTCCACGTCTACAACAGTAGTACAAGTTTACGTGCCATATAGCTCTGCAGATGAAGAAGAGATAGAAGAAATGTATGAGGAAATAAATTATTCGGATAGTTAAAGGAGACGAAAAATTAATTGCGATGGAGCACTGGAATTCATGATAGGAAAAGGAAGGGAAGGGAATAAAGCAGCTGAATATGGACTGGGGAAAAGAAATGAAAGAGAAAGACGCCTGGCAGAATTTCGCACAGAGCATAATTTCATCGTACATGGAAGACACATGGAGACACAAGAAGGTTTCAGATTGTTTATATAATTGTTAGAAAGAGATTTATATTTTCAATTATAAGATAAAGAGAGGTGCATGTGGACCCTGACCACAATTTATTGGTTATTAACTGTAGATTAAAACGGAGGAAATTGGAAAAACATAGAAAATTAAGGAGTTGGAACCTGGTAAGCTGAAATAACCAGAGGTTTCAAGAGCTTCAGAGGGAGCATTAATCAACGGCTGACTAAAAAAGGGGAAAGGAATGTTAGAAGACGAATAAGGTGAAACACTAAAGGCAGCAGAACATAAAATAGATAAAAGACAAGGTCTAGGAGGAATCCTTGGATAACACAAGAGATACTGAATTTAACTGATGAAAGAAGAAAACTTAAGAACGCAGCAAATGAAGCAGGGAAAAAGGAACACAAACATTTAAAAAGTGAGTTTGACCGGAAGGTCATAATTACTATTTATTTAGAAGCCTGTTTCACAAGGTGAAAGACAGAAAGGGCCTTCAGGAAAACTGATGAGTCCTTTGGGGAAGAGAAGCAGCTGTATTAATACCAAGAGTTCAGATGATAAACCAGTCCTGAGGAAAGAAGAGAAAGCTGAAAGAAGGAAGAAGTATAATACAGGGTCTATACAAGGGAAACGAACTTGAAAGCAATATTATAGAAATGGAAGTGGGCTTGGATGAAGATGAGATGGGAGATATGATAATGCGAAAAGAAATTGACAAAGCACTGAATGAGCCAATTCGAAACAAAGCGCTTAGAGTACAGGATATTCAGTCAGAACTATTGACAGCCTTGGGAGTGTCAGCCATGAGAATACCTAGAAATGCAGCAAATGAAGCAAACTGACAGCCATCTGGTGCGCAAGGTGTCTGAGACAAGCGAAATACCCTCAGACTTCAAGAAGAACATAGTAATTACGATTTCAGATAAAGCAGGTGTGACAAGTGTGAAAGTATCCGGACTGTCACTTTGATAAGTCATGACCGGTAAATTTTAACACGAATTCTTCACACAAGGATGGAAAAGCTCGTAGAAGCAGACGTCGTGGAAGATCAGTTAGGATTCCGGATAAATGTCGGAACACGCGAGGCAATACTGACCTTAGGTTTATAAAAGAAGACAGACTAAGGCGTGACACACATACATTTATAACATTTGTACACTTAGTCAACTCTTTTGAAAATTTTCACTGGAATACTTTGAAATTCTCGTAATTCTGAAGGTATTAGGGGTAAAATACAGGGAACAACAGGCTATTTACAATTTGTACAGTAACCATTCGACAGTTTCAAGAGTTGAGTGGCATAAAAGGGAGGCAATGCTTGAAAGGGGAGTGAGTCAAGCTTGTAGCCTATCTCCGATATTATTCAGTACGTACACTGAACGATCAGTAAAGGAAACCAAAGAGAAATTTAGAATACGAACTGATGTTCAGGGAGAGGAAATAAAACTTTGAGATTTGCCGACGACATTAAAATTCTGTCAGAGACAGCAGATGACATAGAAGAACGGTTGGAGGGAATGGACAATGTCTTAAAAGGAGAATATAAGATGATCACTAATAAAAGCAAAACATAGATAATGGAATGTAGTGCAATTACATGTGGTGATGCTACGGGAATCAGATTGGGCACGCCTGGAACCGCGTGACCGCTACCGTCGCAGGTTCGAATCCTGCCTTGGGCATAGATGTGTGTGATGTCCTTAGATTGGTTAGGTTTAAGTAGTTCTAAGTTCTAGGGGACTGATAACCACAGATGTTAAGTCCCATAGTGCTCAGAGCCATTTGAACCATTTTCATATTGGGCCCCGAGACGCTTAAGGTAGCAGATAAGTTTTATTATTTGGCAGCGAAAATAGAGAGGATACAAAATGTAAGTTGCCAACGGAAAGAAAAACATTTATGGAAATATTTGTGTACATTGAATAAAGATTTAAATGTTAGGAAGTCTTTTCTGTTGTCTTGAGTGTTGACATCGAAAAAGTGCAGAAAGAAGGGCAGCCCGTTTCGTTGTATCGCGCATTAGGAATGATAGTGTCACTGATATGACACCCGAGTTGAGGTGGCAATCACTGAAACAAAGGCGGTTTTCTTTGCGGGGAGATCTGTTTACGAAATTTCAATCATCAAATTTCTCTTCCGAATGCGAAAATATTTTGTTGACACCCACCTACGAAGGGAGAAAAGATCATCATAATAACATAAGAGAAATCAGAGCTCGAACGGATGGATTTAGGTGTTCCCTTTTCCCACGCGCCTTTCGAGAGTGGCCAGACACTTAAGTGTGAATTGCAGAGTAACCATGTAGATGGTAGATGTAGACGTAGTGTTGCCGTGCCTCTCTTTTTTATTTATTTATTTATTTTTTTGAGTCACCATTCTTCTAACTGACTTCATGCTATCCCCCACGAATTCCTCTCCTGTGCCAACCTCTTAATCTCAGAGTAGCACTTGCAACCTATGTTCTCAAGTATTTGCTGGATGTATTCCAATATACGTCTTCATATATAGTTTTTACCCTCTACAGCTTCCTGTAGTACAATGGAAGCTATTCCCCGATGTCTTAACAGATGTCCTATCATCCTGTCCATTCCCCTTGTCAGTGTTTTGCACACATTGCTTTCCTCTCCGATTCTGCACAGATCCTTCCCACTGCTTACGTTAGCAGTCCACCTAAGTTTCAAGATTCGTCTGTAACACCACATCTCAAAGGCTACAACTGTCTTCTGTTCCGGTTTTCCCATAGTACATGTTTCACTACCATAGATTGCTGTTCTCCAAACGTACATTCTCAGAAATTTCTTCATCAAATTAAGGCTTATGTTTGGTATTATTTCATTTGTTTTTCCAACCGCAACGAAAACCACCGGTGACGCATGTGTGACGAGAGAGAGACACTTCACTAGTTCATCTCAGTGTTACAAGAGGGAAGGGAAAATTGCATTTTGAAAACTCCCTAAGACAGAAGGTCAAAAGTTGCAGAAATGCACTGATGGTTAAAGATTAGCTCTCCAATACAGAAGAGGATTCATCATGACTTGAAGCTGAGCCGGAGGAATAAAACGTAATCTTGTGGTTTCTGCAACGTAAAATATTACAACCCCAGACCTGTGAAGAAAGGGAACTGGATCAGGTAGTTTCACCAAATTTATATTGGACCTGCTGGTCGTAACCATTTTCGCTGTGGTAAATGCACGTAAAAGCTACTGAAACAGTTAAAATTGTAATTTCCCGTAGGCTACTGTGTATAACTGTTTGACAGTTTATAGTGACTCACGTAGCCCATTTACGATTCAAATAGCTCCATAAATTTTTAATTCTTCCGTTGTTTCAGCATTTTAAACTTTGCTACTTACAATGAAGAAGACTAGATCTTGAAGCATTATACATGTATCATACAAAACTTATGACTTTGATCTATTCATTACAATGTAACTTCCATAACGAAATTCTGACTGCCCCTTTGGGGCCTAAAAAATTGAAATGATTCATTTAGCCCAGCCGTACCTTACAGAATTATTATCATCACTGTAACCAAGCAAAAGCCATTCTAATTTTGTGTTTCTTTGATCTTTGTTCCTTCTTTTTTTTACATTTTATTTAATGAAGAAAATAGGTCGTTTACTGGTAGCGGTGCAATTCAGAAAGTGATACTTACTTGTGGCATAATGCGGTAGATTATTGGTATCAATAGCACCCCACGGGCGTCACAGCAATGGAATTGCAAGTTTCCGTAAGGCTTCGATAGCGCTCATGTGGGATGCGGCGGACTCAATAGAAACACGTCCGCTTACCCAAGCCTCAAGTGCCCTCTGCCGCAGCAATGTGGGATGGTCAGCATCCCCTGTTCAGCCCCAGTAGCGCTTGGAGCCATATAGCTACATGAGGCTACGCAGTGGCTACATAGTCTCGTCCCTGTTGCCGTTTAATAGGTGGACTTTGCTTCTTATCGCATTATTATGATGTCTTCGTTCCTTGGAGAAACGCAAGCTAAGTAAATCTTTTCTTTGTTCTGGTTAACTTTTTCGTTAATCATTTCTGCGTCTGTACTCGTTCTCTAGAACGGCAGCTGACGGGCCAGTCTGTAGTCCACTCTCCTTACTGTGTTGTGTGATGTACATTGAAGACTAAGGACTCTCACGGTTATGATGGAGTCTCTAGCAAAATATTAAAGTTCTGTGCTGCACGTGTTAGGCCTGTATTTAGCCATATTTGTAATTTTTCCTTTAGGAATGGTCAGTTTCCTGAGCGACTGAAGTACTCAGTAGTAAAGCCTCTTTATGAAAAGGGAGAAAGGGATAATGTAGATCTATATCTATGCCATCAGTGTTTGCAAAAGTTATTGAAAAGGTTGTGTATGTAAGGATAACTGATCATTTTATATCACACGATTTGCTATCACATGTACAGTTCGGCTTTAGAAGTCGTTTAACAACTGAAAATGTTATATTCTCTTTTCTCTGTGAGGGGCTGGATGGGTTAAACAAAAGGTTTCGAACGCTTGGCAGATTTTTTGATTTAATTAAGGCATTTGATTGTGTTGATCACAAAATATTGCTCCAGAAATTGGACAATTACGGAATACGGGGAGTAGCCCACAATTGGTTCACCTCTTACTTTTGCAACAGGCAGCAAAAGCTCATTATTCGCAGTGCTGATAACGGCTGTGATGTGGGGTCTGAGTGGGGTACTGTCAAGTGGGGGGTGCCCCAGGGATCAGTGTTGGGGCCACTCCTGTTCCTTATTTATATAAAAGATATGACCTCTAGTATTACGGGTAACTCTAAAATATTTCTGTTTGCTGATGACACTAGCTTGGTAGTAAAGGATTTTGTGGACAACATTGGCTTGGTTTCAAGTAGTGCAGTACATCACCTAAGTTTATGGCTCGTAGAAAATAAACTAACGCTAAATCACAGTAAGACTCAGTTTTTACAGTTTCTAATGCACAACAGAACTAAACCTGACGTTTTAATTTCACAGAACGGCCATATGACTAGTGAAACTGAACAGTTTAAACTTCTAGGTGTTCAGATAAATAGTAAGCTGTCGTGGGAAGCCCACGTTCAGGATCTTCTTCAAAGACTTAATACGGCCATTTTTACTATTTAAACGGTATCTGAAGTGAGTGATCGTTTGACACGAAAATTAGGCTACTTTGATTAGTTTCATTCGCATATGTCGTATGGTATTATCTTTTGGGGCAACTCTTCCCATTGTAAAAGGATATTTTTGGTTCTGAAACGGGCGGTTCGGGCAATAAGTGGTGTAAGTTCACGAACCTCTTATCGACACTGTTCGCGAGTCTGGGTATTTTGAGATTGGCCTCTCAATATATGTATTCCTTACTGTCATTTATTGTTAACAATATTAGCTTATTCCCAAGAATAAGCAGCTTTCACTCGGTTAAGACTCGGCTGAAATCAAACCTGCATTTGGATCGGACTTCCTTAACTCTTGTGCAGAAAGGTGTGCAGGATATTGCTGCATCCATTTTCAATAAGCTACCACACGAATTCAAAAGTCTTAGCAGTAAACCACGCGCTTTCAAATCGAAACTGAAGAGTTTCCTCACGGGTCTCTCCTTCTATTCTGTTGAGGATTTCCTTGAAAAATCAAGCTGGTTCTTATTGCATTGTTGATAGCGTTTACCTGAACTTATGGACTGACTTTTTTCGGGTTCATAAACATTTATTTTTATCTGTTATTAGTTTTATGTTGTAATTTCATGTACTGGCACGTTCCATGACCTTGGAGATTTGCTACTTAATTTGGTCCTACGGAACCTGACGAGTAAATAAATAAATAAAAACAGTAATGTGTTAAGCAGTGTAGACTGCGAGACCGGTAAATAAAATAATGAACCTTAGCTCAATGTGAACACACAACTGTCTAACGCTATGCAAAAAAATAGGGCATGCCAGCTGCAAGAATCGAGCGCTGAGCTATAAGCACTGATGTCGTACACGTAGACGACCGATGTGAATACTAAGACTAAGGTTGAGACGATCAGGTTGTAAGTAGGCTGTTTAGGTTTTTTTATTGGTAACGCCACCTCTGTATAGAAAATCACTGGCTGTGCGGTGTGCAGTCTGTGGCTGCTTTGCATTGTTGTAATACTCGCCATTGTAGTGTTAGGCAGCTGGCTGTGAACAGCGCATAGCGTTGGGCAGTTGGAGGTGAGCCGCCAGCAGTGGTGGATGTGGGGAGAGAGATGGCGGAGTTTTGTAATTTGCAATGAACTGCTATATATATGATGATATCAAGGTAAATACATTCTTTGTTCTCTATTAATATCTTTCATTTGCTAACTATCCCTATCAGTAGTTAGTGCCTTTCATAGTTTGAATCTTTTATTTAGCTGGCAGTAGTGGCGCTCGCTGTATTGCAGTAGCTTGAGCAGCGAAGATTTTTGTGAGGTAAGTGATTTGTGAAAGGTATAGTTTAATGTTAGTCAGGGCCATTCTTTTGTAGGGAATTTTGAAAGTCAGATTGCGTTGCGCTATAAATATTGTGTGTCAGCATAAGCACAGTCGAGAAAAATTGTTCAAAGGGGATGTTTCATATGTCGACCCTTAGCCTAGGATACCTCACTGGAATCTTCTGATTTTTTCTTGTAGTTTGTGTAATTATTGTAAATTTTGTTTATTGCTAGCGCGTAATTATAGAGAGAATTTCCATTGTAGTTGTAGTTTTTCATTGTTGTACTGTAAAACAGTTGTGGCATGCATGTAGATTTGCACCAAGTATTTCGCAGCTGCAATTAACTAGATATTATTTTCAGTGCTATGTTAATGTGTTCTCTTATTTTTGCTCTTCAAATTGTGTTTTTCTGTGTTGTCGTGTGAAATACTGTGACAATAATGGCGTGTGAAAAACGTAATACTAGGCTCCAAAGTAAACTGAGAAATGACAGTGAAAACGAAAGCAGTGTGTTAGCGCCACCGAGTAATGAATTAACTGATGTTCAAAGTAATAATTTGGTAATTGTGCATAGGGAAATGGAGCGGGTTTCAAACAATGGCGTGGACAGTGAAACAATTAGTGAAGAGGGAAGCATTATCGATCGATCGGTCGGCAACAGCTCGCCTCAGGAATCGGTAATGACAGGACACAATTTTGCAAATATTGTAGACTCAGGTTTAGGGTTCTCACCGTTTTCTCAAATGAGTCAAGACACATTTTCTGCTCGTCAAAATGTAAATGTTGCCGGTGCAAATGCAGTGCCGAAAAGCATAGAGGAACCGACTCCAGACACTAACACATTATTATTGCAATTAATGCAGCAAATGAAACAAAATCAGAGACAAACACAGCAACACTTAGACACAATGGAACAAAATCTTCAAAAGTTAGACGCAATGGAACAAAATCTTCAAAAGTTAGACTCATTGGAGCAAACTCTTGAACAAACACGTGAGGATTTAACTACTGAGTTACATCACATTGAATCGAAATGTCAAAAAGTCTGTAATGACGTAAAAACACAAATTTGTGAGCATTTCCAACCTATTTTTTCGCGTCATGGAAATGCACTACAGAATCACGAAGCAGCCATAAAAGAACTGCAAACTACTGTTCATGAAAATCATGAGACCTTGCAAGCTAAATTTGACTCAGTTGCATCTACCGATTCAGTTACGCAACTTGCAAAAACTCAGGAAAACTTAAAGGACACAGTAGATACTCTGAAACTTGGTTCAGAAAAACACACTGAGGAAATAAGTACACTATCGGATAAAGTAGCCGAACTTTCAGATCAGTTTACTAACTTATCTACAAAGGTAGATGATGATCTGAATGACACAACACATGTAGCCTTCACTGACACTGAAGAGTGCGAACAAATTAGGAAATTCAATCAAAATCAAATCAATATACAGTACAAAAGAGAAATCCGGGAAGTACAAGATCAGTTGGCACAAGTAATACAAAAATTACAAATTTCAGAGGACACTCGCGCTCCAACACGGGAAGAGGGACTTAGAAATACGGAAAAGACGCAAAATAATAACACAGGGCATTTCGGAAGTTATGAAAGAAACTGGCAATGTGCACCGAATTTTGAGATGGAACGGCCGACACGACCTAACAATGACCGATATGCGACTCGCCGACATGATGATTTTGACTATAAGCTGTTCATTACTACACGTAAATTTAAAACATTTAAGAATTCTGCCAGCGACATTCATCCACAAGCATGGCTCCATCAATTCTCTCATTGTTTTCCTCCCAACTGGTCATTACAGCACAGATTAGAATTTATGTGTGGCTATTTAGAGAATGAACCAGCTGTAAGAATGCGATCGGTCATTCACGATTGTCACAGTGAAGGAGAATTTTACCATGCCTTCCTCTCAGCATATTGGTCTCAAGCCACACAAGACCGACTAAAACATGGCATCATAATGATGAAACATTTCGAAAAATCTGAATTCTCCAGTCTTGTGAAATATTTTGAAGACATGTTGCATAAGAATCAGTACCTGTCAAACCCATACAGCCCCTCAGAACTCATCCGCATTTGCTTAATCAAACTGCCTGAACATTTACGACATATTATTTTGGCAGGACGTTGCAAAGACGACATTGAAGCATTTCAGGGACTCTTACAAGAACTGGAAATTGACACTGACAATCGCGGAACGCGAAACCAGGAACACAACGATTACAGGTCACATCCGACGCAATTCCGTGATGAAAGAAGTAATAACTGGACACGACAAGTCTATTCTTATAACGCAAATCGTGACCAAAACAGACACCACCCTTATGACAACCGTTGGCAGAATAGTAGTTACAGAGAAAGATCGCATTTCCGTAGTAACGAATATGACAGAGATTACCATAGAAACAGACAATATGGGAACCAAAACAATTATTATCAAGGGAGACAGAATAACTTCAGACGCAACAGTTCGGCGCACAGTTCCGATTCAGGGAGAAATTCTCCACCACGTGACGGACAAGGAAGAAACTACGGAACCTACCGGCATGACGACAGACGATATATTCGTAACGACAGACCTGAATTGCATCAGAACTGGCGGGATTTAAACAGGGCAGGGCCCTCTCGACAAGGTGAATTTGTAGAAGTTAGGTCTCCTAACCGCAATAACGACGCGCGGCAACAAAGAGATAGCAGACAATGAGTCGCACCAAAGGCAGCCACGTGCGCCCGCTGGCTCAGGGAAAAATAACATAGACCCTAACCTTGAGAAAAATTCCAGTATTCTTTACTGACGTATACCACATGATAATTGCGTTGAAGTTGAAACTCTGCGTACTAGGAAGAGTAAAGGTTTACACCACATTTCACATGTAAAACCGTTTATTGAAAGATAATCTGCTTTTTAACTTTGTCTTTGCCATATAACTTTTCACTTTACATCGCTAGTAAGCTTTGTCAGACTTAGAATCTGTAAACGTACAACAATGTTTGAAGTCAAATATCCAGTCTAGAACCTAGGGAACATTTTTAAACAGAAATTACGAATGCATTGTTATTGTGAACAGACAACACAGTGTTATTGTGTGTGTGCATTCTTGCTTGTTTGTTGCACGATTACGTAACGACTATAAGGCTCACATACTTTGAACATTTACCAGTACTGTTAATGAGATTTTAATGCTACATTTTGGTTTATTTGAAAATACATTCTGAAATTAAAGTGCTTTCTGAGAGATACCAGATGACACAGAGGTTAGTTTATGTGACAGCTACACGATTTTATCACGACGCTACTAATGAGTGACAATTTACAATGTTGCTTTTGCGGTGTATCTGCTTTATATCTGCACAGTTTTCTGAATTCTTCTGGAAAGAAAAACATGTTTTAGTAGTAACTTTTGTGGTATAGCTACAATGAGACTGCCTTTTCCGTAGCACAACAATACGTTACAGCACAGTACTTTCCTCATCACGGCAATAAGCGTAATAACTAAGATATCTATACGCAAAGCATTTCACTTTTGTGTATCATGAGGTAAGTACATTGACTTCTGCAGAACTTAGCTTTCGTAGGACGATAACTACGACACTTCCACGGAATTATCTTACAGCAAGACGCACATTTAGCGCTACAGTACACGTATTTGAGTAATTAATTTTGTACTTAAAATATTTATATTTAAAGATATTTGGAGTACAATGATACAAAGGTTTTCCGTGATACATTTCATTCCACTGCTGTAATCTGTAACACCTGAGGGTATAATTACATTAATCCTCAGGGGGGTACACGCTTACTTTGTGTACCATGTGTGTGGCAACCACAAGGAACCCTAGCTAATATGGTATTTGCTTGCACAACTTTACACATCGGTACCATATTTCTCTAAAACATAATTACACAGCTATCCGATTATTTAACAAAGAAACAAACATTTATTTTACTGCATCAGTGACACATGTTTACGCAATTACACAGTTGGATAACTTCACACTTATGAAACTGTATTTTGTCTGTACTTTGTAAACTGTTCATATTTTTTTGGAACCATTGTGGTACTATGAGAGCTTTGAATGATGTATTTGGTATGGGATCATAATTTTTAAAGTACGTTTGAGGTAGACGACACCATTGAAATGAGCAGAGAATTTTTTTTTAGGTTTTGATATTATTGCAGAAAGCTACGACGATTGAGAGATTTGACTGAGGTGTTATGATGTTATTTTTACGACGACGATGTGTATTATGCTGTTGAGATATGTTTATGATCAATAAGATGATGCTACCGTATATGAGGAATTTGATTATGCTACGGATTTCTAAGATGAAATATTGAAGACGTGTCGACGAATATGTATATGTGTAATAAAGTAAGGAATAATGAGTAGTGGTTAGGGAAAAAGGATGTTGGAAACCAAGAATCGTATTTTAGAATTATGAAATGTGTGTAAATGCGTGAATGTATCACAATGCCGGCGAAAATTTTTTGGACACTGTTATATTCATAAGATTTTGTTTCTACATATTTGCAACGCAAATTCTGGAGCTGTGAAATTTTTATATTAGACTGTCACTGTAGTGGAAACTGCTGTCGTAAATATTTCGGGAAGAAAGGTAGGTCTCTGTAAGCACCCAGCTGCGCGACAGACGCCTGGAAAAATAAAAGCCATTAGTGTGTGCCAGAGGCGCAGGTGGAGAAGAAAAAAAAGGGAGGCCATTAACCTCGCTATTGACATTCCTTTGTAGAAAGCATCGCAAATACGACATGCTCATTACTTGGAAACATATCGTACTTTGTGCTACTTACTGAAATGCTTATGAATTGATGGGAAATATTCTGACATCTGCAAACCTGATAATGACAAGTGTCTTTCTACGAGAGTTGAGAGCTACTGACTTACGAAATGCCACATAGCTATTGAATGATGTTTTTATGCTTTGGTTTGCGTAATTGCTTATTTCATTTGATATATGTTTTCCAGCTGTGTTGCAGCATTGGTTTTATAAAATAAAATTAAATCCATTTGCTAATGTGAACACTTTCTGTCAACAGATCTATTAAATAATAATTTTGTGATCCCCATTTTTCAAAAAAGGAGCACTTGGAAAGGAAAGAACAATAAGGAGGGACTAGTAACAGTAAATGCATACATAATATTCTTTTCAAGTACATGGTAATATTTTTTTTTTACAATAAGTTGTTGTGGTGCACCACTTTAATTACTTAGACATTAAGATGTGATTATACATTTCCCTTATCTGCATTGTTATCTTTAGTGTACTATTTTTTCTGCTTGAGCTATGTCATGTTTAGGTATAAGTTGCTGCTGTTTGCCAGGCATAGTGCTACTGAATTTTAATTTGTGTTACTCTGCTAAGCCGGATTTATTTTTCTTGTTTGCTGCGCATTGCCTCATATTAGTTGTAATGTTTAATTGCTTGGTAATTTAGATTTACTGTAGCTTGCTTTGCCAGCTTGAAATTTTTGTCATTGATGTTTGTGTTACTTGATTTGTTCTGCTGCATTGCCTCGTCCCTTAATTTAGCATCTGAACTCAGTAGATTTAAGTTAGCTTAAGAGGGGGTAGACTATATAAGAAACTAACTATGGTGGATTGGAAGAAATGCATTGAGAAGCTTAAAGAAAATGCTTTGGCCAAAAAAAAAAAAAAAGGGTATTTTGAAAGAGGATATGAACCAAAAAAAGTAGGGTTTAGGGACAACAGATATAGGTAGGATTTTTTGGAAATAAATAATGAGTTAAGAAATATGTGGAATAAATACAGAAAGCATGCTTGGATATGATTTTTTTGGTGGAAGCAAAGGTTGAAATAAGACGAAAGATCTATGGAATGAAGTTTTGGGTTGGACTGCAGTAGCAAAAGTTACACTGAAAACGAACCCTGTCCTTTCCATTGTGTTATCCCACTATGTGTTTGTGTACCCTTGTGTATTTGTTTTCTTCCTGTCTCTGTGTAGTTTCATAGAATTTTTTCTTCTTCTAATACTAAGCTACATTCACTATGATGAGGAATACTGTTATCCTCAAATATAATTGGCATTAATAATATGTTATTTACCTTGTAAATATGCTTAGCCATTATTTATTTTGTTTTATTTTAATGCTCATGTGTGAAGTTGATGTTTCGAAAGTTATTCTGATCTTTCATGTATGTACTTATGTCATAATTCCTGTAACACTGACGTATATGTCTATTTCTATTCTTTTGTAAAGCCCCTATTACCACAAATATTATCTGTATTGTTATGTTCTTTACTGATGTGTTTTGTACCCTTGTTATTGTGTTCTTATGTTATAAAATTGTAATTGACACCAGTTCATCAAATTAAGCAACTTGTAAGTTACATTTCACTGCACACGTTTTTGTTGGTCATAGTATATGGACAATATGTGAGAAGTAGGGACTGATAGTGTTTGCACGTGTGTTAATAATTCAGCAAGGGACTGGATAACAGCATTGCTGGTTCTAAGGACAATTCCAAAAACTTTGTGAGTGCACAAGTGGTGGTTATGGACTTGCTATATTAGCCGCAAGACTCTTCAATGATGATTGTGCACATGCACAGTCACAACGGATGGCTGCTGGCCATCTCTACAAGGACTACAGTGGGTCTACATCTCTGATGATCCATCAATACCATTATTTCTACAAGGACTGCAGTGGGTCTGCGCCTCTGGTGGCCCACCAATACCGTAATCTCTACCAGGACTACAGTGGGTCTGCTCTGTGATGACCTACCCACCAATACTCTTCAAAATTTCGACTGACTCCGCTGTGGGTTTACTCTGTTGTGGCCCATTACCTGTCTGCATGTAGAGTCAGCACTGTCTTTTCGTTGGAAGGACAACATTACTTCTTCAATACTGCATGGAAATCCACTACTTCCGTGTGCATTTTCTTTTACTGCTCAGACTTTGAGAAAAAGACTGATATTTTACTGTGATGAACGATTAGGACTGTCTTTATGGACTGTGAGAAAATTTTAGCTTTTGACCAACATTGTATCAATAAGTGTGTGCATTTGATTTCTTTGTTATTGTAATTATGAAAAAAATTTTCAAATCTGTATTGGGCACTGCCCAAACCAATTTGTAAAATTTTTTGTGGGGAGCATGGGGGCTATGTAAGTAGGCTGTTTAGGTTTTTTTATTGGTAACGCCACCTCTGTATAGAAAATCACTGGCTGTGCGGTGTGCAGTCTGTGGCTGCTTTGCATTGTTGTAATACTCGCCATTGTAGTGTTAGGCAGCTGGATGTGAACAGCGCATAGCGTTGGGCAGTTGGAGGTGAGCCGCCAGCAGTGGTGGATGTGGGGAGAGAGATGGCGGAGTTTTGTAATTTGCAATGAACTGCTATATATATAATGATATCAAGGTATATACATTCTTTGTTCTCTATTAATATCTTTCATTTGCTAACTATCCCTATCAGTAGTTAGTGCCTTTCATAGTTTGAATCTTTTATTTAGCTGGCAGTAGTGGCGCTCGCTGTATTGCAGTAGCTTGAGCAGCGAAGATTTTTGTGAGGTAAGTGATTTGTGAAAGGTATAGTTTAATGTTAGTCAGGGCCATTCTTTTGTAGGGAATTTTGAAAGTCAGATTGCGTTGCGCTATAAATATTGTGTGTCAGTATAAGCACAGTCGAGAAAAATTGTTCAAAGGGGACGTTTCAAGGTGTGACCGGCCGACAGGCTCCACGGCTGCACGAGTGGCCAGATACGTCGTCTCGTTACATCATAGCTTGAAGACTTGTCATCCACTTTTGGGGTATTTCCCGACATTTGTGGCCACATGAGTCCTACAGTAAATTACTTGTCTCAGCATAATCTGTATCGCTTCGGAAGTTTTTAAACGTTAATAAGAATCACCAAACCACCCTGCACATTACTTCCACCTTTCAGCTTTCATCATCATCTCCTTTCAAGGATTAGGTGTCACAATCATATTTTCCGGTCTCTATCATCCATTCATCCATCTATTTCGTGGTCTACCTAGTTTTGTCTTTCCAGTTGACAAATAATTGCCGGCAGGAGTGTCCGAGCGGTTCTAGGCGCTACAGTCTGGAACGGCGCGACAGCTACGGTCGCAGGTTCGAATCCTGCCTCGGGCATGGATGTGTGTGATGTCCTTAGGTTAGTTAGGTTTAAGTAGTTCTAAGTTCTAGGGGACTGATGACCACAGCAGTTAAGTCCCATAGTGCTCAGAGCCATTTTTTGACAAATAATTCATTATCCCTTTTTGGGGTTCACCCCCAGTAGCTGAGTGGTCAGCGCGACAGACTGTCAATCCTAAGGGCCCGCGTTCGATTCCTGGGTGGGTCGGAGATTTTCTCCGCTCAGGGACTGTGTGTTGTGTTGTCCTAATCATCATAATTTCATCCCCATCGACGCGCAAGTCACCCAAGTGGCGTCAAATCGAAAGACCTGCACCAGGCAAACGGTCTACCCGACGGGAGGCTCTAGTCGCTTGATATATACATCTGTTTTGGGAATCTATTTTCTGACGCTCTACCAACATCATCTTTTCAGCTTTCTGTTATTAATACTGGCTTGCTCCTTGAGCTCTTGATAATCATATAGCATCTTCTCTTTTTTCCAAAGATCTCTTTAATTTTCCTTTAGGCAACATCAAAGTTCGCCGTAGTTATGTATGCTGCTACAGAGTTTCACTTGTCCTCTAGACATTTCTAACTAGTAATTTTTTTACTCTGTCAATTTCAGTCTATAGACATATGTATTTCCTTTCGTCTATTTCATTTACCGCATTTTTATATTTTCTGCTCTTGTCAGTTGAATTCAATAGCTGCCGTGTTAAACAAGAAATTCCACTAGACCGATTTACCTATTTGATTCTGTGTTGTCTTCTATATGGTCTCTACAGCTATCCATTCGTTCTCGATCCCCCGATTTCGGACAATCGTTGCCTAATGTCCCCTCCCAACAACATCTGTTTCCTTTAATTTATCAGCCGCCTCTTTAAATCCCAACAGTTTGCAATTACTCCAGTTTTAATCTTCAGTTTATAACAAACAAACTTTCGTTACAGTCTACATATGGACCTGGAAACGTCTTAACAGTTCAAAATCAGGTTCCGAAATCTCTGTTTTACCATTATATAATCAATCTGAAAGGTTTCGGTGTCTCCAGGTGTCTCCCGAGTACGTAACCTTCTTTCAGGATTCTTAAACCAAGTATTAGCGATGATTAAATTACAGGAAATACCAAGGGAAATATGCAAACTACCAAATCAAATCCGCTTGATATGCTCGGTTCGAATATTACTGGAATGGAAATGGAAATGAGCGTATGGCACCGTTGGACGGCAGACCCCGTTCGGGGAAGTTCGGCCGCCAAGTGCAAGTCTTATTTCATTCAACGCCACATTGGGAGACTTGCGCACCGTTGATGAGGATGAAATGACGATGAGGACAACACAACACCCAGGCCCCGAGCGGAGAAAATCTCCAACCCGGCCGGGAATCGACCCCCGGGCCCGCTTCCATGGGAGGCGATCACTGGAATATCTGTCGTATAATACACATGGTGTTCGTCTAAGATAGGTATAAGGAATTGAAACTTCGTTCTGTGATACTGTGAAAAGATCTCGCATTTGAATTCTGTATTATAAATAATGACTTGGAATTGCAAATAATCTTTAATCCATGCATTTGTCATCTCTACGTTCACAGAGCAGTCACTGCGGTTTTGTAAGTATTTGATTAACAAAATTATCTCAATTTTAGTCCTCTTCAAAACACTATGGACTGTGTATGAAAGCATGTTGATATTGTCTGATTTCAGAATGCTTATTGAGAGCAGTTGTTATACTGCTGCTACCGATGCTACACATTTCTGCTTCGAAGATACTGGTGGTGGTTCCAACGCCATCTCACAGCCACCAGACGCAGTTTCGCATATTAACGAATGCTTTGCTTGAAAGGGGTCACGAGGTCACTTTCTTTCCTGCAAGACCCCTCAAGGTAAGTTTTTATGAATCGCTACTAGGAATTAAGTGCAACGCGTGCAGCAAGATGGTCCAGAGAATTGTGATAGTGTTTCCTTTGTCTCTCACTTAAGAAGTACTTAAAAAGAATTAGTTAAACTCACAAAACAAAAGAAGAATGCTGGTCGAAATCATTGAAAATTCACTGCTTGTTGTAATAAGCACACCAATTAAAAAAGAGAAAACCCTGAGTAAAGTTCTTATCTCTGGAATTTGGGGGATATTATGTGACACACTACGCATAGACCTACAGGAGAAAAGCGGCGAAGATGCAAGCAGATACGTAAAGTGGCAGTCCACATATAGGTTGGGTGCTACTGAAATGAAATGGAAACAAGATGAGGATATCTGGTCAACCGAATATAGGATAATATCAACAGCGACGGAAAATCATGTGACGGTTGCAGGCTTCGTCATGAATAGCATGTTAGGGTAGAGAGTGAGTTACTACATCATTTTAATGATACAATTATTCTTATCAGAATCGACAGAAACCTACGCCATAACGGTAGGTCAGGTAGAAGTTGAACAGACAGAGAAAATGAATGAGGATATTGAACATTGCGGGATTTCAAATAAACATGAATGATGGCCCTCAACTACGTACCCTCAGACGCATAGTTGAAATATTAAACGTTTTGGCTGGTTTCGTTGTCTAGGGGCTGGGATAAGTAGCTGTCGCATTACAAGCCAAATACTGCTGAGTCTACAGTAGACAATATGAATATTTACATGAATCGAATGGTCGAAGGTTCCTATTGTAGTTGCGTAGCAAGACAGCCACGCCACTCGGAGATAGCCGAAAGGCACGCGTTTAAATACACGCTGATTGGCGTGAGGTCTGGAACAGTTAAAGGAATTGATAGTAGCAAATAAAGTACATAGTTGATGTAATACTTAACTTTAATCCACAATTGTAGAACATCTCTCTTGACGGTACATCTTATAACCACAATATAAAATAATATCAAATGCTATGGCGCCTTGCTAGGTCGTAGCAAATGAAGTAGCTGAAGGCTATGCTAACTATCGTCTCGGCAAATGAGAGCGTATTTGTCAGTGAACCATGGCTATCAACGATGGCTGTACAACTGGGGCGAGTGCCAGGACGTCTCTCTAGACCTGCCGTGTGGCGGCGCTCGGTCTGCAATCCTGACAGTGGCGACACGCGGGTCTGACGTATACTAACGGACCGCGGCCGATTTAAAGGCTACCACCTAGCAAGTGTGGTGTCTGGCGGTGACACCACACCTATCACTCGGCAATTGCGAATTTTGAATGTAACGTAGAAATTTATAAGTGAAAGATTGCAATTAAGTAAAATCTGCGGGTACTATTTTTAATGAATTTAAATGATGAGTACGATAGCAGAAGTACCTCTAAGAGTACCGTTTATTACTGGAAAACACTTATTGGTGTCGATGGTCCAGCAGTGCCCAATACTTTCGTTTCCTCATATGGGGTCCTACTTAAAACCCGATCAGTTTGCCTTCCCACAAAACATACTATTATCGGTGTTTTCTGGGACACCCTGTACATTAATCGCTGTAAAATGCTGTTTGGGGCTTATTTATTAAACTACCCTCGCATATACCTTCACATCTCCAGTTTCCTGATAAGTGCGTATCACTGAGCGAGGTGCCATAGTGAAAAGGCATTGCAGTCGTATTAGGGAGGACAATAGTTTAAATCCTTGCCCGGCGATCCTGGTTTATGTTTTCAGAGAGTTTGTAAGTAGGCTGTTTAGGTTTTTTTTATTGGTAACGCCACCTCAGTATGAAAAACTCCGGCTGTGCCGTGTGCAGTCTGTGGCTGCTTTGCATTGTTGTAATACTCAACCATTGTAGTGTTAGGCAGCTGGCTGTGAACAGCGCATAGCGTTGCGCAGTTGGAGGTGAGCCGCCAGCAGTGGTGGATGTGGGGAGAGAGATGGCGGAGTTTTGTAATTTGTCATGATATCAAGGTAAATACATTGTTTGTTCTCTATTAATATCTTTCATTTGCTAACTATCCCTATCAGTAGTTAGTGCCTTCCATAGTTTGAATCTTTTATTTAGCTGGCAGTAGTGGCGCTCGCTGTATTGCAGTAGCTTGAGCAGCGAAGATTTTTGGTGAGGTAAGTGATTTGTGAGACGTATAGTCTAATGTTAGTCAGGGCCATTCTCTTGTAGAGAATTTTGAAAGTCAGATTGCGTTGCGTTAACAAAATATTGTGTGTGGAAAGTCAGATTGCGTTGCGCTAAAAAATATTGTGCGTCAGGTTAAGCACAGTCTTGTAAAATTTGTTAAAAGGGGACGTTTCATATGTCGACCCTTAGCCTAGGATACCTCACTGGAATCTTCTGATTTTTTTTCTTGTAGTTTGTGTAATTAGTGTAGATTTTGTTTATTGCTAGCGCGTAATTGTAGAGAGAATCTCCATTGTAGTTGTAGTTTTTCATTGTTGTATAGTAAAATAGTTGTGGCATGCATGTAGATTTGCACCAAGTATTTCGCAGCTGCAATTAACTAGATATTATTTTCAGTGTTATGTTAATGTGTTCTCTTATTTTTGCTCTTCAAATTGTGTTTTTCTGTGTTGTCGTGTGAAATACTGTGACAATAATGGCGTGTGAAAAACGTAACACTAGGCTCCAAAGTAAATTGAGAAATGACAGTGAAGACGAAAGCAATATGTTAGCGCCGCAGAATAATGAATTAACTAATGTTAATAGTAGTAATTTGGTAATTGCGCATAGGGAAATGGAGCGGGTTTCAAACAATGGCGTGGACAGTGAAACAATTAGTGAAGAGGGAAGCATTATCGATCGATCGGTCGGCAATAGCTCGGCTCAGGAATCCGAAATGACGCGACACGATCTCGCAAATACTGTAGATTCAGGTTTTGGATCCTCACCGTTTTCTCAAATAAGTCAAGACACATTTTCTGCTTGTCAAAATGTGAATGTTTCCGGTGCAAATTCACTGCCGAAAAGCACTGAGGAACATGTTCCAGACACCAGTGCATTGTTATTACAATTAATACAACAAATGGGACAAACACAACAAAAGCTTCAAAAGTTAGACACAATGGAACAAAATCTTCGAAAGTTAGACACAGTGGAACAAAATCTCAAAAAGTTAGACACCACACTTGAACAAACACGTGAGGATTTAACTAATGAGTTACATCACATTGAATCGAAATGTCAAAAAGTCTGTAATGACGTAAAAACACAAATTTGTGAGCATTTCCAACCTATTTTTTCGCGTCATGAAAATGCACTACAGAATCACGAAGCAGCCATAAAAGAACTGCAAACTACTGTTCATGAAAATCATGAGACCTTGCAAGCTAAATTTGACTCAGTTGCATCTACCGATTCGGTTATGCAACTTGCAAAAACTCAGGAAAACTTGAAGGACACAGTAGATTCGATTTCAACACAAATGGACACTCTGAAACTTGGTTCAGAAAAACACACTGAGGAAATGTGTTCACTATTGGAGAAAGTAGGCGAACTTTCGGATCAGGTCACTAACTTATCTACAAAGGTAGATGATGATCTGAATGGCACAAGACCTGTAGCCTTCACTGACACAGAAGAGTATGAACAAATTAGAAAATTCAAACAAAATCAAAATCAAATCAATACACAGTACAAAAGAGAAATCCGCGAAGTACAAGATCAGCTGACACAGGTAATACAAGAATTACGTATTTCAGAGGACACTCGCGCCCCAACACGGGAAGAGGGACTTAGAAATACGGAACAGCCACAAAATAATAACACAGGGCATTTCGGAAGTTATGAAAGAAACTGGCAATGCGCACCGAATTTTGAGATGGAACGGCCGACACGACCTAACAATGACCGATATGCTACTCGCCGACACGATGATTTTGACTATAAGCTGTTCATTACTACACATAAATTCAAAACGTTTAAGAATTCTGCCAACGACATTCATCCACAAGCGTGGCTCGATCAATTCTCTCATTGTTTTCCCCCCAACTGGTCGTTAGAACACAGATTAGAATTTATGTGTGGCTATTTAGAGAATGAACCAGCTGTAAGAATGCGTTCGGTCATTCACGATTGTCATAGTGAAGGAGAATTTTACCATGCCTTCCTCTCAGCATATTGGTCTCAAACCACACAAGACCGAGTAAAACATGGCATCATAATGATGAAACATTTCGAACAATCTGAATTCTCCAGTCTTGTGAAATATTTTGAAGACATGTTGCACAAGAATCAGTACCTGTCAAACCCATACAGCCCCTCAGAACTCATCCGCATTTGCTTAATCAAATTGCCTGAACATTTGCGACACATTATTTTGGCAGGACGTTGCAAAGACGACATTGAAGCATTTCAAGGACTCTTACAAGAACTGGAAATTGACACTGACAATCGCGGAACGCACGAGCACAACAATTACAGATCACATCCGTCGCAATTCCGCGATGAAAGAAATAATAACTGGACGCGACAAGGCTATTCTCACAACACAAATCGTGACCGAAACAGACACCACCCGTATAACAACCGTTGGCAGAGTAGTAATAATTACAGGGAAAGATCACCTCTCCGCGGTAATGACTATCACAGAGACAATCAGAGAAACAGACAATATGGGAACCAAAACAATTATTATTACGAGGGACAGAATAACTTTAGACGCAACGGTCCAGCGCGCAGTTACGATTCAGGGAGAAATTCTCCACCACTTAACCGACAAGAAAGAAACCACAGAAACTACCGACATGACGACAGACGATGTGATCGTAACGACAGACCTGAATTGCATCAGAACTGGCGGGATTCAAACGGGGCAGGGCCTTCTCGTCGGAGTGAATTTGTAGAAGTTAGGTCTCCTAATCCCAATAACGGCGCGCGGCAACAAAGAGACAGACAATGACTCGCACAGCAGGCAGCCGCGTGCGCCCGCTGGCTCCGAGAAAAATAACATAAGACGCTAGCCTTGAGAAAAATTCCAGCATTCTTTACCGACGTATAAAACATGACAATTGCTTTTCAGTTGAAAGTCTGCGTACTATGAAGAGTAAAGGATTACACCACATTTCACACGTAAAACCGTTTATTGAAAGATAATCTGCTTTTTTTTTAATGCAACATTTTGGTTTACTTGCAAATACATTATGGATTCAAGGTGCTTTCTGAGAGATACCAGGTGACACAGTGGTTAGTTTATTTGACAGCTACACGATTTTATCACCATGCTACTAATGAGTGACAATTTACAATGTTGCTTTTTCAGTGTTTCTGTTTTATATCTGCACAGTTTTTCTGAATTCTTCTGGAAAGTAAAACAGGTTTTAGTAGTAACTTTTGTTGTATAGCTACAATGAGACAGCCTTTTCCGTGGCACAACAATACGTCACAGCACAGTACTTTCTTCATCACAACAATAAGCGTAATAACTAAGATATCTATACGCAAAGCATTTCACTTTTGTTTAGCATGAGGTAAGTACATTGACTTCTGCAGAACTTAGCTTTCGGAGGACGATAACTACGACACTTCCACAGAGATTATGTTGCGACAAGACGCACAGTTTAGCGCTACAGTACACGCATTTGAGTGATTAATCTTATACTTAAAACACTTACTTTTAAAGATTTTTTAATTACAACGAAGGTTTTCCGTGATACATTCCATTCCATTGCTGTAATCTGTAACACCTGAGGGTATAATTACATTAATCCTCAGGGGGGTACACGCTTACTTTGTGTACCATGTGTGTGGCAACCACAAGGAACCCTAGCTAATATGGTATTTGCTTATACAACTTTACACATCGGTACCATATTTCTCCAACACAGTATTACACAGCTATCAGATCATTTAACTGAGAGAGACAAACATTTTTTTTACTACGTCAGTGACAGATGTTTACGTAATTACACAGTTGAATAACTTCATACGTATGAAATTGTATTTTGTCTGTGCTTTGTAAACTGTTCATATTTTTTCGGAACCATTGTGATACAATGTGAGCTTTGAATGATGTGTTTGGTATGGAATCATGATTTTAAAGTACGTTTAAGGCAGATGACACTTTTGAAATGAGCAGAGAATTTTTTTTAGGTTTTGAAACTATTGGAGGAAGCTACGACGATTTTGAGATTTGACTGAGGTGTTATGATGTTATTTTTTTACGACGACGATGTGTATTATGTTGTTGAGGTATGTTTATGATTAGTAAGCTAATGTTATATGAAGAATTTGATTATGCTATGTATCTAATGATGAAGTACTGAAGAAGCGTCGACGAATTTGTATATGTGTAATAAGGTAAGGAGTAATGAGTAGCGGTTAGGAACTCTGCCTTGTGAAGACGTATGTTGAAAACCGAGAATCGTACCTTTAGAATTATGAAATGTGTGTAAATGCGTGAATGTATCACAATGCCGACGAAAATTTTTTGGACACTGTTATATTCATGGGATTTTGTTTTTACAGATTTGCAACGCTAATTCTTGACCTGTGAAATATTTAAGACTGCCATTGTAGTGGAAACTGCTGTCGTAAATATTTCCGTACGAAAGTTAAGTGACCACCTGCACGTAATGCGTCGCGGGCACCCACCTGGGCGACAGCCGCCCGAACAAAAAAAAAAGGGGGCCATTAGCCTTCCAGCGGCACAGGTAGAAGAAAAAGCCATTAGGGGAGGCCATTATAATCGCTATTGACGTTCCTTTGTAGAAAGCATCGCAAAAACGACACGGTCGAACTTGAAAACGATGAGAAACATTTCACGGCTATTGTCGTGTTAATTGAGAGAAATGCCATATGGCTAGTGAATGACGTTTCACGCCTTGCTTTGCCCATTTTGTTTAATATCTAGTTTCTAGCTGCACTGCAGCACTGGTTAAAATAAAATTTTATAGATGTACTAATTTAAATATTTTCTGTCTGCAGATCTATTAAATAATAATTTTGTAATCCACATTCTTCGAAAAAGGAGCTCTTGGAATGGAAAGAACAATAAGAAGGGACTAATACCAGGAACTGCATACATAATTTTCTTTTCAACTACTGAGTAATTTTTTGTAGAATTAGTTTTTGTGGTGCACCACTTTAATTACTTAGACATTAAGATGTGATTATACATTTCCCTTATCTGCATTGTTATCTTTAGTGTACTATTTTTTCTGCTTGAGCTATGTCATGTTTAGGTATCAGTTGCTGCTGTTTGCCAGGCATAGTGTTATTGAATTTGACTTTGTATTATTCTGTTAAGCCAGTTTTACTAATGATTTCTTGTTATTATTTGTTGCACATTGCCTTAGATTAGTTGTAATATTACAATTGCTTTGCTAATTTCTTAATGCTGCTTGCTTCGCAAATCTGCGTTTTTTTTGTCATTGCTGTTTGTGTTAATTTGTTATGTGCTGCTGCATTGCCTCGTCCCTTAGTTTAGCATCTGAGCTCAGTAGATTTAAGTTAGCTTAAGAGGGGGTAGACTATATAAGAAACTAACTATGATGAATTGGAAGAAATGCATTGAGAAGCCACAAGAAACAGATAGGGCCAAAATGAGTATTGTACAATGAGAAATAATTATTTTGAAAGAAATATGGTTAGAATACAGAAAAGAGGTACAGATAGGACCATTTGGGAATAATGATGAACGAAGAGAGATCTCCAAGAACAAAAAAGGTTTTGTTCACAAAATACTGCAGTACCAAAAGTTACACTGAAAACGAACCCTGTCCTTTCCATTGTGTTATCTCACTATGTGTTTGTGTACTCTTTTATATTTGTGTTTTTCCTGTCTTTATGTGTTTAGCTAATAAGATTTATGTTGTATAATTTTTCAAATACTATGTTATTTACTTTGTAAAGATGTTTAGACATTTATCTGTTCTGTTTTAATGCTCATGTGTGATGTTGATGTTCCAAAAGTTATTCTGATGTTTATGTATGTACTTATGTCATTATTTTTGTAACACTGATGTATATGTTTATTTCTATTCTTTTGTAAAGCCCCTATTACAGCAACTGTTATTTGTATTGTTATGTTCTTGAATGATGTGTTTTGTATCTTTATTATTGTGTTCTTATGTTATAAAATTGTAATTGACACCAGGTCATCAAATTAAGTAACTTGTAAGTTACATTTCACTGCACACGTTTCTATTGGTCATAGTATATGGACAATATGTGAGAAGTAGGGACTGATAGTGCTTGCACGTGTGTTAATAATTCAGCAAGGGACTGGATAACAGCATTGCTGGTTCTGAGGACAATTCCAAAAACTTTGTGAGTGCACAAGTGGTGGTTATGGACTTGCTATATTATCCGCAAGACTCTTCAATGGTGATTGTGCACCTGCACAGTCACAACAGATGGCTGCTGGCCATCTCTACAAGGACTACAGTGGGTCTGCACCTTTGATGACTCACCAATACCATTATTTCTACAAGGACTACAGTGGGTCTGCGTCTTTGTTGACTCACCAATACCGTAATCTCTACCAGGACTACAGTGGGTCTGCTCTGTGATGACCTACACACCAATACTCTTCAAAACTTCGACTGACTCTGTTGTGGGTTTGCTCTGTTGTGGCCCATTACCTGTCAGCATGTCAAGAGTCAGCACTGTCTTTCCGTTGGAAGGACAACACTACTTCTTCAAGACTGCATGGAAATCCACTACGTCTGTGTGCATTGTCTTTTACTGCTCAGACTTTGAGAAAAACACTGCAATGTGATGAATGATCAGGACTGTCTTTAGGGACTGTGAGAAAATTTTAGCTTTTGACCAACATTGTATCAATAAGTGTGTGCATTTGATTTCTTTGTTATTGTAATTACGATTATGAAAAATTTTAACAAATATGTGTTGCCCACTGCCCAACAAAATTTGTAAAATTTTTTGTGGGGAGCATGGGGGCTATGTAAGTAGGCTGTTTAGGTTTTTTTTATTGGTAACGCCACCTCAGTATGAAAAACTCCGGCTGTGCCGTGTGCAGTCTGTGGCTGCTTTGCATTGTTGTAATACTCAACCATTGTAGTGTTAGGCAGCTGGCTGTGAACAGCGCATAGCGTTGCGCAGTTGGAGGTGAGCCGCCAGCAGTGGTGGATGTGGGGAGAGAGATGGCGGAGTTTTGTAATTTGTCATGATATCAAGGTAAATACATTGTTTGTTCTCTATTAATATCTTTCATTTGCTAACTATCCCTATCAGTAGTTAGTGCCTTCCATAGTTTGAATCTTTTATTTAGCTGGCAGTAGTGGCGCTCGCTGTATTGCAGTAGCTTGAGCAGCGAAGATTTTTGGTGAGGTAAGTGATTTGTGAGACGTATAGTTTAATGTTAGTCAGGGCCATTCTCTTGTAGAGAATTTTGAAAGTCAGATTGCGTTGCGTTAACAAAATATTGTGTGTGGAAAGTCAGATTGCGTTGCGCTAAAAAATATTGTGCGTCAGGTTAAGCACAGTCGTGTAAAATTTGTTAAAAGGGGACGTTTCAAGTTCTCTGCATCACGAATGCCTGAATGGTTCCTTTGTAACTTGTTCGTCTTTAATTAACTCGTCGCCAACAGGACGTTAAATCCTGATGTTAGTTCCTTCCATTTCCTCCTCTGTCATCTTCAAGAGGAACTTCTACGCTGAATTAAAGAAGCATTTGATACATTGTGGCGACATTCCGCCGACCAACGGCGAGTTTATTTATAGGCTCAATATTAATAATACAGCGAATTCTGCAACTTGAGAAAAGATTCATCTGGCCATCTACTCGCCGAGAGTAACATGTTCTTAAAACCTGTAGACATTCCAGTGACTCACTGCAAGATTTTAGCCGTCATGTAAAAATTATTTGAAGGCTTTCCCAGTTCTGCAGCTCCTTGCACCTCCGTTAGCTGTTTCCACTGTTTCATAAAGAGGACACTAACACTGACCCTAATAAATAATCATTCAAAGTGATTTCCAAAGTCTTGGTGTTTCAGCGAACATCAGACTATCATAGAGTGGAACCGACCACGGTATCCGTCCTAAGGAATGATGAAATATGCGACCACTTATAAGGCTCATCATACTCGGGTGGTAATGGCTTTTTCTTAACGTTTCAAATGATATGCTAATATCGTTGTCTCTTATGTTGTTATTTTCATCTGTACGTAGTTGCTAAACCTAATGTCATCAAGAATACGTTCAACATTATCATCTGTGCCTGTCCGAATAAATTTTGTCTCTACTATTATTCCGTACAATTCTTTCAGAGACTTCCCAGGAAACTCTAACAGAGATTCAAATATGTCAAACTAGCAAACTGAAAAACGACTTCATGGATTACGATTAGTATGTTTTTAGGTTGGTTAGTACCTCGAAGCAGGTCTGGCTGGAGCAAGCCGTTAACGCTTATCTTCTTCTGGTCATCAGGTCAGTTGTTGAAGTGGATCTCAGGTTATCATTTCAACTGGTTTGACGATACTGTTTTCTCTGTTTTGTGTTAATATTTTCGTCCCTGCATACCTGCTACACCTAACGTTATCGGTAGCCTGTTGGCCACTATAATCTGTGAATGTCTGTTTAAATCGTCTCTCAACTATTGTTTCATTAAAATTTTCTTTCACAGACTTCCCAAGAGAATTTAACAGAGATTGACATATCTCGAACTACGAAACTGAAAAAGGACTTTGTGGGTTTGGCTGGCAAGCCACCCCTGGAAACTCTTCCAGATATCCGAGACGGGGACACTCGAGGGTTCAGCTTCAACTGAGCGAGCCAGCTGCGCGGAATTTCATCAGGTGAGAATCTCTCTAAGTGAAAGAACGATAATTTTCATATAACATGACCATGTTTTGTTTATGGAAATTGTTATAACAATTGTTTATGTCGAAAAAGCTGTAACAGTCGTAATGCCATATTTGTTTCTTTTTTCTATATTTCTCCGATCGTGAGTCCATGAATTAGTTATTTATTTATGTTGTTACTTAACCACCTTTGAATCTCTGGGGCTTCAAGCGTACCATTTCTTCAAGTGTCACTGCAGCAATTGACCTTCCAGAAGCCCCACTCCATTCTTCAGAAGACATTTCAGAAATTATCTTGAGCTCTTAGAAAATAGAATGGCGTAGGCAACTTTATGTCTCCTGGCTGCTAATGCAGGGGAGGAAATCAGTGATCAAAGTCTCTCAGTGACCACGTGATAATATTAAGATGAGTAGGAAAGTATTTCTGCTTAGAAAGAAACAGGCTGGAGACTTCCGGAGCAGTTAACGTCAAAGATGGAATGACGCTGTGTCAATGGGTGAAAGTAAAGCTATTTATCGATAAGCTTTCGACATTTATATACTGAACAAGATAGTGTGGAAAAGGAAGAACCTGTATGGTTCAATAGCCATATTAGAAAGTTTCTTCGAAAGTCATTGTCTCAGATTTAAATAAAACAAAGCATTGTTGAGAAAAAAGAAAACTGAAGCCAAAACGAGCGCAAGAAGAGCAATACGAAGCTTCCATCCATTCGTTCATTTATTCGTCGTGTTCCGTAGATCCCCATAAAGGAAACGCCCAGGGACATGATAGGGTCCCTGTGTGTCTAATTGCAGGTGGTTTGCTTATCTCCAGTACTTAAGGTGGGCGTTACTACAGTGTAAAAGAATCAAAAATAAAATTTATCTGTTTATGTGAAGGGAAATCCTAAGACGATTTTAAAATTAGTAAAAAAAAATTCTTGATCACACGCTCATTTATTACAACTATAATTTAAAAAAAATATATTTTTATTAAATCACTGTGCGCTCGAGACTTAATTCACTAGAAGATTGCTGTTCCCAATCATATTTTATAAAATTACTAAGATGATTTTGTCTTTCGTAAATTCAGTGAAAACTGACGCGGGAACGGAATATGGCATACAGACCAGCGAATTACCGTCTTCCGACAAAGTTTCTCTGAGGAAGATCGTCCTTGAATTATCGCACAACTACCGAAAAGACGGAAGTTGAAACAAGTGGTCCTAAAGCAGAACACAAAATCGTGAAGCAGAGGGTGTGAGAGTGGATTTTAGGCGACAAGTGTACGTTATTTTACAGGTTATGTAACAGACGTCTATCCACAGCTAGCAACAGTTCATCATACACTACTGGCCATTAAAATTGATACACCACGAAGATGACGTACTACGCGAAATTTAACCGACATGAAGAAGATGCTGCGATATGCAAATGATTAGCTTTTCACAGCATTCACACAAGGTTGGCGCCGATGCCGACACCTACAACGTGCTGACATGAGGAACGTTTCCAACCGATTTCTCACACACAAATAGCAGTTACCGCGTTGCCTGGTGAAACGTTATTGTGATGCCTCGTGTAAGGAGGAGAAATGCGTACCATCACGTTTCAGACTTTGATAAAGGTCGGATTGTAACCTATCGGATTGCGGTTTATCGTATCGCGACATTGCTGGTCGCGTTGGTCGAGATCCAATGACTGTTAGCAGAATATGGAATAGGTGGGTTCAGGAGGGTAATACGGAACGCCGTGCTGCATCCCAACGGCCTCGTATCACTAGCAGTCGAGATGACAGGTATCTTATTCGCATGGCTGTAACGAATCGTGCAGCCACGTCTCGATCCCTGAGTCAACAGATGAGGACGTTTGCAAGACAACAACCATCTGCACGAACAGTTCGACGACATTTGCAGCAGCATGGAGCAACTCCGAGACGATGGATGCGGTTACCCTTGACGCTGCATCACAGACAGGAGCGCCTGCCTTGGTGTACTCAACGACGAACCTGGGTGCACGAAAGGCAGAACGTCATTTTTTCGGATGAATCCAGGTTCTGTTTACAGCATCATGATGGTCGCATCCGTGTTTGGCGACATCGCGGTGAACGCACATTGGAAGCGTGTATTCGTCATCGCCATACTGGCGTATCACCAGGCGTGATGGTATGGGGTGCCATTAGTTACACGTCTCTGTCACCTCTTCTTCGCATTGACGGCACTTTGAACAGTGGACGTTACGTTTCAGATGTGTTACGACCCGTGGCTTTGCCCTTCATACGAACTTTACATTTCAGCAGGATAATGCACGACTGCATGTTGCAGGTCCTGTACGGGCCTTTCTGGATACAGAAAATGTTCGACAGCTGCCCTGGCCAGCACATTCTCCAGATCTCTCACCAATTGAAAACCGTATGGTCAGTGGTGGCCGAACAACTGGCTCGTCACATTACGCCAGTGACTACTCTTGATGAACTGTGGTATAGTGTTGAAGCTGCATGGCCAGCTGTACCTGTACACGCCATCCAAGCTCTGTTTGACTCAATGACCAGGCGTATCAAGGCCGTTATTACGGCCAGAGGCGGTTGTTCTGGGTACTGATTTACCGGTCTGTGTGATCGAGCGGTTCTAGGCGCTTCAGTCTGGAACTGCGCGACCGCTACGGTCGTAGATTCGAATCCTGCCTTGGGCATGGATGTGTGTGATGTCCTTAGGTTAGTTACGGTTAAGTAGTTCTAAGTTCTAGGGGACTGATGACCTCAGGTGTTAAGTCCCATAGTGCTCAGAGCCATTTGGGTACTGGTTTCTCAGGATCTATGAATGGAAATAGAGTGAAAATGTAATCACATGTCGGTTCTAGTATAATATTTTTGTCCAATGAATACCCGTTTATAATCTGCATTTCTTCTTGGTGTAGCAATTTTAATGGCCAGTAGTGTAATTCACTGCAGCAACGACGAGTTGCAAGTGAATGGACAAACGTCCAGGTCATTCCCGAAAAGGTTGTTACCTTTACAGATAGACACTTATGTAGAGCAATGTAAACATTTTTTTTTATTTTCTTTGTTTTTGGTTAGCCCATGAGAAGACAGCAGACAGCGGTATTGCACTTAAAAAAAAAAGTTGATAATTGCGGAGGAGTTTACTATTAGAACTCCGAGAACGCATCATCAAATTATCCTCGACTGTTTACCGGAAAAATTTCCCCTCTAGTATAATGTTGATATATTTCACTTGTTATTTACGTCATCCAGCTTAACTAAGTTTTGTACCATTTCTGCATGAGGAACCGCACGTTCGACCTGGTGATCTGCGAGCCGATGCCCTACCAAGCTGACTACGGCCTGTTCCACAGGGTCGGACCGCCTCCTCTCGTCGGCTTCGTCACATTTTCTGCGGTTGCTCCCACATACTATGCCCTGGGCAATTTCATGAACCCAGCCTACATGCCTGATGTCCTAGTTGGCCTCTCTTATCACATGACCTTCTGCGAGCGCGTGTACAACACCTACTACTACCTGAGATTATACCACATGTGGTTCTACGGAGTGCTCCCGAAACAGGAGTCTCTCATGAGAGAAGTCTTCGGAACTGAATCACCTTCAATTTACGAAACTGAGCGCAACTACAGTTTACTCATAATCGGCAACCATTTCTCCCTGGAGTACCCTCGACCGCAGCTACCGAATGTCAACGGCTAGAACCGCTGGGCCACAACGGCCGGCTGAGGTACCACAGGTAAGATAAAAAGAGCTATAAGTATTATAACAGAAACCAAAAAAGAAGTTACATGGTAGAGATCTGGATTACTGTGCATTGGTATACAATGGATTACGTCAAAACACGTGTGAGTTGTGGAGTTGCAATCTCAATAAACAACAAATTGAAAAGAAAAACTACAGAATATTCCTTCTTTCATGAAAGACATATCACATACAGTTTTAAAGCTGAAAAGGGACATTTACATAAAATTAGCGAAGTTCAGTGGAAAGAATTTTACAAAACATTGTGGAAAACAGAAGTTTCAGAATTGAAGGAAGACCGGCCAGCTTGTGGATGGTTTTTAAGGCTGTTTTCCACCTGCCTCGGCGAATGCAGGCTAGTTCACTTTATTCCGCCTCAGTTACAACCGTCTCCACGTATACGTAGACCATAATTACTCTACCACGCAAATATTTCGGGTTACACTCGTCTGGCGTCTGATATGAGACTTCCTGGGGGAGGGGGGGTGGGGGGTGGGGGGTGGGGGGGGTGTCCACTGGGGGCCGAACTGCACAATAACCCTGTGTTCGGTGTGGGTGGACTGCTGTGGCCTGTTGTGGGGTTGTGTACCACTGAGAGCTACGGCGGGTGCTGCTCACTTGCTCCCAAAAAGGGAAACTTCTAGGAGGCCTGCCCTTTGTTCTCTCATCTACTGACCTGTCTAGTGTGGGTGTTCATTGAAGGACCTATAAACCTATGATATGTAACGTGTAAAATGAGCTTTTGACATACCCCTCGGGATATCAGAAACATCTGATTGGCTGGACTGGTATAGATTTCTCCTTATCGGCTCGTATTCCTTAAAAAAAAAAAAAAAACTGTTCGTTTTGAGTTAACTATAGAAATCGATGACCCTAGCAACTGTCAGACATGGGTGTTGCATCGACCAGTAGATAACAAAAAGGGGAACATCGAACTACGAAATAAAATAACGGTTCAAAATTAATCCTAGCTTATTATGAATATCTTTGCTAACGCATATAGGAACAAGATTCAATCACAGGATCTTCCTACGATTAAAAAATACAGAGAAGACGAAAATTAAGAATTATTAACGTGAAATAGTTCTAATCTAATTGACGAAATATCTGACAAGGACTGGATGGGTTGGGTGAATGAGAAAGACCAGCATCTTACAAATCTGTTATCCATTATGGAAAGACAAATTCGTGGTTTTCACGCAGTGATTGCCTGATTGTATCACAAGAAAGGAAAAACTAATATGTACAAAGAAAAAGCATCGCTGGTTGACAATCCATCATTCATTCACTCAAGAAAACTATAAGAGTCGTAGAACCTATTTGACCCGTACAACGCGTGTACATACGATCGAAAAGTCTCATATCACACTGACCTAACTCTTCCATATTCTGCATAATGTAGAGCAGAAACCTGCGAGTGCCATAATCTGCTGATTGCAGCAACGTCCCTTGTCTACGTCTGTGGGCGGAGTGATGTTCTCAGACTCTGACGATCAAGCGTCTTCTCTCTACAAAACCTGCTCAATTTCTGTGCGCCAATGAAAAGACTCCGCAATGTATGGACAATGATATTGTTGTTCAAATGTGTGTGAAATCTTATGGGACATAACTGCTAAAGTCATCAGTCCATAACCTTACACACTACTTAACCTAAATTATCCTAAGGACAAACACACACACCCATGCCCAAGGGAGGACTCGAACCTCCGCCGGGACCAGCCGCACAGTCTATGACTGTAGCGCCTTAGACCGCTCGGCTGATGTTGTTGTTAAAGAAAGCGCTAACTACCGGCCAGGCAAAGGTTTTACTAGCTCCCACATGCACAGTTATTAAAACATTCTGTGTTACACTCCCACTCTTTAATAAAGTTTTCCACATCAGTCAATACGCATGTTGCCACGTCTGAATTTCTCGGAAGCTGGCATCCTGACTTCCTCTCCTCTGCAATTTTTTTTAATATTAGCCATTGCGGTGCTTTCTTACAATATTTTAGTCAGTAGGATGTCTACCTCGTGTGGAGAGGTAAAGACAGAAAGGAATTCCAGAACAAATCGCCGCTCTGTTGTTTCTTATGAGACACAGCGATCTGTATCTTGCTCATGTTGGCCACCACTGCCGGCAGTGTTAATTAACAAAAACTACCTCTGCTGCATTACTACACGTTTACTGCGTTACGACTGGTTTCCTTCGTTGAACATCTTCAGGCTGCTGAGTTGTGCTAAAGTCATGGCTGACGTAAGAGGTCTGATCGTCATAGGTGATGTCAAAGACCAAATCCAAAAACACATTCTGCCAACGACCTAGGAGGAGGCTGGCGAGCAGACAGGACGTGAAGCTTATTGCATACAGCAACAGCATGCCCCGTCTGTCGCCAACCCTTCACCGGGTGGTAGGCAGAATGTTTATGACCCATGATTTCAGATTCTGTCTCTAACATTACCTAAGACAACCAGACCATTTATGTCATGACTCTAGCACTACTCGACAACCTGAAGATGTTCATTGAACGAAACCGGCCATAACATAATAAATGTGTAATAATACAGTGGAAGGGGTTTTTACTAATAATCAAGATCTATGTCTATGGCTGACATTCCACTCTACCGCATGCTAGGAAGGTGACCCACCGATGAAAAATGTGTTTGACTGGATGGCACAGCTTGTAAAAGCCAAGATTCTGCATAACCCCACGCGCTTGTCCTGACATGTTATTTGAATTCTTTACGTAGAGGCCAGGATCCCATATTGCGCAGAGCGCATTGTGAGAAAAATTGTGAGAAGTCGATGTCCGAGCTAAATAATGCCCGGTTGTGCAGACTAAACAATGTTTGAACCCTAGCGTTGTACCTTCCTCGAGTGGACACTTCTCCCCAACCCATAGCTTTCATCTCTGAAGGATGAACAAAAACTCCCAGCCTACTTGAGTGGACTCTGTATCACTACCCTGTGGCTCTCCTTCTTCCGTGGCTCATCATGGCCCCAGTTAACTACAGGAAGTATAACATGCAAAATTGGCACAATAAAGGTGAAGGAATGCCTTAATTCTTGCAGTCACTGAGGTTACTTATTGCCAGCATTGAATATTTACTAACTGACGGTTATAGAGCTCAGATAGTGATGCATCTAAACTAGCTGTAAATGAAATATACACTACTGGCCATTAAAATTGCTATACGACGAAAATGACGTGCAACAGACGCTAAATTTAACCGACAGGAACAAGATGCTGTGATATGCAAATGATTAGCTTTTCAGAGCATTCACACAAAGTTGGCGCCGGTGGCGACACCTACAACGTGTTGACATGAGGAAAGTTTCCAACCGATTTCTCATACACAAACAGCAGTTGACCGGCATTTCCTGGTGAAACGTTGTTGTGATGCCTCGTGTAAGGAGGAGGAATGCGTACCATCACGTTTACGACTTTGATAAAGGTCAGATTGTAGCTTATCGCGATTGCGGTTTATCGTATCGGAACATTGCTCCTCGCGCTGGTCGAGATACAGTGACTGTTAGCAGAATATGGAATCGGTGGGTTCAGGAAGGATCCCAACGGCCTCGTATCACTAGCAGTAGAGATGACAGGCATCTTATCCGCGTGGCTGTAACGGATCGTGCAGCCACGTCTCGATCCCTGAGTCAGCAGATGGGGACGTTTGCAAGACAACAACCATCTGCACGAACAGTTCGACGACGTTTGCAGCAGCATGGACTATCAGTTCGGAGACCGTGGCTGCGGTTACCCTTGACGCTGCATCACAGACAGGAACGCCTGCGATGGTGTACTCAACAACGAACCTGGGTGCACGCATGGCAAAACGTCATTTTTCCGGATGAATCCAGGTTCTGTTTACAGCATCATGATGGTCGCATCCGTGTTTGGCGATATCGCGGTGAACGCACATCGGCAGCGTGCATTCGTCATCGCCATACTGGCGTATCACCCGGCGTGATGGGATGGGGTGCCATTGGTTACACGTCTCGGTCACCTCTTGTTCGGATTGACGGCACTTTGAACAGTGGACGTTATATTTCAGATGTGTTACGACCCGTGGCTCTACCCTTCATTCTATCCCTGCGAAACCCTACATTTCAGGAGGATAATGCACGACCGCATATTGCAGGTCCTGTACAGGCCTTTCTGGATGCAGAAAATGTTCGACAGCTGCTCTGGCCAGCACATTCTCCAGATCTCTCACCAACTGAAAACGTCTGGTCAATGGTGGCCGAGCAACTGGCTCGTCACAATACGCCAGTCACTACTGTTGATGAACTGTGGTATCGTGTTGAAGCTGCATGGGCAGCTGTACCTGTACACGCCATCCAAGCTCTGTTTGACTCAATGCCCAGGCGTATCAAGGCCTTTATTACGGCCAGAGGTGTTTGTTCTGGGTACTGATTTCTCAGGATCTATGCACCCAAGTTGCGCGAAAATGTAATCACATTATAATATAATATCACATTATAATATAATATCACATTATGATATATTTGTCCAGTGAATACCCGTTTATCATCTGCATTTCTTCCTGGTGTAGCAATTTTAATGGGCAGTAGTGTATGATATGCCAGTCCAACAACAGACTGATACGTATCAACTTGTCTTTCTTCAACTGATCTTCTAAGATACGTTGCAATGTCACTATTGCCTCGCATGTTTCTACATTTTTCTGGAACCAAAATTCATATTTTGGTAAATAATTCGTTTCAATATTTGGCATCCATGACGTAATAAACTTACAGTTCAGGATATTCACATGTGTCAGAAATTGCCTACTTTGGAATTGGAATTATTATATTGTTCTTGATGTCTGAGAATATTTCACTTGTCTGCGTAGGTGGAATATTTCTGTCATGCATTGTTCACCCAAGATACTTAATAATTTTGTGGGAATAACGTCTACTGCAGGGGTTCTTCTTGGTTTCAGGGCAGTCAGCCGTCCACTCTTCTCGCCGCATCACATCACCCATCTCATTCACTTCCTTTTCTATTTCTATAACATCGACTTCAAATTCAGTCCCCATGAACAGTTTATAATATTTTCCTTCCGCTTTCAGCTTTCCCTTCTCCACTTAGTACAAGCTTGCGATCTAAAGTACTGGTATTTGATTACCTGTACAAAATGTCAGTGTACTCTCTAACGGACGCACGACAAATATCCAGAGGATGGTCATATGTCTCGCACGGGCTGCTGTTCCACTGAGCTATAGCTACTCATCCTAAGTTCTAAGGATTCGTGTGAGATGGAGTGTTCAACAAATGCCCATAAAAATAAAGGAAAACGTGAGATCAGGCGACATTGGAGGCCAGTGGAAAAATGTGAGATCCCTATGTCTATCCTAAGTTCAAGACCTCATTCTTAAAATAAACCGTGGGAAGCAGATGTCAGTTTATTAGTACCCAGACCTGTTTAAAAATGAAATTTCTTAAAACTTCTCGCATTCGACGAAGAAGCCACATCGTCAACATATCCAGCTAAGGCATGAGTCTTATCAAGTGAGTGCTTTTCTAAAATCTTGCTGTTAAATAAAAAAAAAGAGGAAATAGTTTCTGATTATGGTTTCATTCTCAGTCTTGTCGTTTTGATCCCTCACGAAGCCTTTACCTTAGGGAGCAATAATAAGGTGGTTCCTCCTCCCTCGCAATGGGAATTAACAAAAGTTAATGGTTTCTCAAAGGTGCGGCGAGGATTTAACCAAAAAAAAAAAAAAAATTGTTGAGATGGCTTTGAGCACTATGGGACTCAACTGCTGTGGTTATCAGTCCCCTAGAACTTAGAACTACTTAAACCTAACTAACCTGAGGACATCACACACATCTATGCCCGAGGCAGGATTCGAACCTGCGACCGTAGCAGTCGCACGGTTCCGGACTGCGCGCCTAGAAACGCGAGACCACCGTGGCCGGCAATTGAGATGAATAGAATATCCGTGACATGGAGGCAGCCTCCAGTGAGGATAAATAATTTTAGTAAAAAGCACTCAATGTGGTGCGTCACAGACAGATCCCCTTCTATTATATAACAGTTTACCTAATAGAAATGCACCTTCTTGTAGTTTGTCAGATCTGCGTTGTGTGGTTTCATTGAACAGATGTCATTTCTCGGAAACGAAAACCGATCACACCCCAATAGTTTTAATTTCAAAAAATTGCGTACAGCCGAGAAATGATCGGAGTGAATTACTCAGACTGGAGGCTGAGGGGGGGTGGGGGTGGTGGTGGGCGGGGGGGGGGGGGAGGTCCGGACACTTAATTGAAAAGTTATTAACAATGGACACTAATTTATGTCCGACAACCTCGCCTAACTTTTGCTGTAAAACGTGGAAACCGCAACATAAATGTTTAAGAGACATGGTAGTGGTGGAGCCGACATAGCAGATAGATTTAAGTAATCTTTCTTCTTCTTCTTCTTCTTCTTCTTCTTCTTCTTCTGCTTTTACGGCCTCATTGGACCACTTCAGTCAATCATTTCTGGTCCTCTTCTTTGGTATTTTCCCCTTCCGAGTGGCCCAGTATCTCTTCATTCGTTCCGATGCTTTTCGTCGTTCCTTATCTGTAAATACCCTTTTCATTGTATGTCGTTTGTCAATTTTTGGTTTAAATCTTATTTCTGTGTCCCTCAACTTCTTTAAATTTGGCGTTTTGTTCTGCAAATCATCCAGAGTTATTTCCAGTTCTTCCATATCCTCTCTTATTTCCTTAAGCCATCCTCCTTGTTGTTTCAAATTCCAGAGTTTCTCAATAATTTTCCTTGATAATCTGGTTTCTGGTGTCCTCAGAATGTGACCACAAAAAGAGATCCTTTTCTTTCGTATAGTATCAGTGATGGGCTCCAGTTCTCTGTATACCACTTCATTTGGAACTATCCGCCATTGCCCAGCTTTTTGATATTTCTTATTTATGCATGTTCTAGCAATTCTTCTCTCTACTTTTAAAATGTTGTCAATTCTGTTTTTCTGGGTGACTTTAAAAAGAGTTTCACTTCCGTATGTAACCTCTGGTTGAACCACCATCTTGTACTGTTTTAATTTTGTTTCAATTGATAGACATTTTTTATTGTACGTAGACCACGTTAGTTTTTGAGATTTTATCATTTTATTAGTTCTTGCTCGCCATGCAGGTTTCTCGTCCAATTTATGTGTTATAATTTCACCCAGGTATTTAAATTGTTTCACTATTTTAATTTCCCTATTGTTCACTGTGATGTGATCTATTACAAGTGGATCCGTTACCATTATTTCAGTCTTTTCAAATGATATCTGGAGTCCTAATTTTTGTGCTATATTTTGTAAGCTTGTTATTTGTTTCGTGGCTTCCTGAATATTATTAGCTAGTAATGCTAGGTCATCAGCAAATCCCAAGCAATTTAGGTTTATTTTATCTTTCTTAGTTCCAATTTTAATATTCATAGGATTTTCCTTGTACCATTCTCTCATTACATATTCAAGAGCACAATTGAATAGCAATGGTGATAAGCAATCTCCCTGTCTCAACCCTGTTTTAATCGTAAATGGTTCAGATATTTCTCTTCTAAATTTTACTTTGGATTTGGTGTTTGTTAAGGTTAACTGTATCATTTTTATTAATTTAGGATGAAGTCCAAAATTCCTTAATATTTTCATCATTGAAGATCTATGGATGCAATCATACGCCTTTTTGAAATCTACAAAGGTTATGACTAGTTGTTTTTGCCTTCTTTTGTAGACATCCTTAACTAACTTCAAGGTGATTATCTGTTCTGGGCAGCTTCTCCAGGATCTAAATCCTCCTTGATATTCTCCCAGTTCCAGTTCTAGTTGATCTTTACAGCGGTTGTATAGTATTCTTGACATGATCTTATACGTGCAGTCCAAAAGGGAAATTCCTCTATAGTTGTCTGGATTTGATTTTTCTCCTTTCTTATGTAATGGATGTATTATAGCAGTAGTCCAATTTTCTGGTAATTTCTCTTCATTCCAGATTTTTACTATGCATTGGTGTAATGCTATCTTTACTGGTTCTGCTGCATATTTCCAAAGTTCAGCAAACGTTTGATCTTCTCCACTTGCTTTGTAGTTTTTGAGTTCTTTCAAAGCTCTGTAGACCTCATTAATTGTAGGTGGATTTATATTTTCTGCTGGTGTTTTAATTAGGGTTTCTGTGTTTATCTGAAGAAGTTCTGGGGGATCTTCACAATTTAGTAACTTGTTAAATGTTTCTGCTAGAATTTCTGTATTTTTACTATTGCTATGGGCTAGGTTATTATCTTTATCTTTTAACATTAATGTTGGAGGATCATATCTTTGTAATTGTCTGCCAAATATTTTGTAATAGTCTCTTGAGTTTGTTTTTTCACTATTTGTTTCTATCATTAGAAGTATATCTTTTTGGTACTGACGTTTAACTCTCCTTATTATTTTTTGTGTTGTCTTCCTTTGTTTTGTGAGTTCCAAATATGATTTTTCTGTTTTTTCATTTTGATGCCTTAACCAGGCTTGGTGTCGATCCAACACTGCTTCATCACATTCATCGTTCCACCACTGGTGTTTTTTCCTTGGATTTATAGGGGCAACTTGTTCAGCTATTTGTTTCAATTTGGGAATTATTTCTTCCAGATCATCTGTTATTTTTATATCCCTGGTTTTTGCTTCATAATCCTCATTTTGTATCAGTTTATGAGGGTCATAGGTTCTCTTCTTCTTCTGGTGGGATTTTTTCTTTGCTAATGGTGTTAATTTAATTTTAATTTTTGTCATGTAATGATCTGATCCGGTATCTGTCCCTCTCAGTACTTTCACATTGTAAATTTCCTTGTGGTAATTCTTATCCATGCAGACACGGTCCAGTTGCCATTCTCCTTTTTTCCAGTCTGGATGTTTCCAAGTTTTTAGTTTACTTGGTCTTCTCTTAAAATACGTCGACTTTGAGATCATGTCATGGTTTCTGCAAAATTCCACTAGTCTTATGCCATTTTTGTTTGTTCTTCTTTGTGCTGTCCATTTCCCTATTATGTCTCTATATCTCTTTTCCCTTCCTAACTGGGCATTGAAGTCTCCAATTAAAATTTTGATGTGATTTTTATTAATGTTATTCGTCGTTTGATCTAAGAGCTCCCAAAATTTTTCTACCTCTTCTCTGTGTTCTTTTTTATTATTTTTATCATTTGTCGGGGCATAGGGTATTTATTATTGTGTACATTTTATTTGCAGCTTTTAGAGTTAATGTTGAGAGCCTGGGAGATTGTGCTTTAAATTCTATTATGGGCTCTATTATTTTCAGACTCACCACGAATCCTGTTCCAAATTGTGGACACTGTTTCATGACTCTTTTCCCTGGTATTCCCTTATAAATCCTATATCCTTGTGATTCTATCGGCTCCTGATCAGTATTTCTCATTTCTTGAAGTCTGGTTATGAGAATCCCCTTGCGATCCATTTCATCCGTCAGAATTTTGAGTTTGCCTGGTTGTATGAGGGAATTTATATTGGGTGTCGCAATGTAGTTTATTTGTCCTGTCTTGAGTTTTGGTCGTCTGTCCGTTTTGGGTATTATCAGATGCTCCAACTCATCCAAGTTATCTTTCAGGTGACTGCCCACTGTATCCGAGTGCAGTCTTCCTTGGTTATTGCCAAGCGGTGGATTATTCCTTGAAAGATTTCCTTCCATGTTTGACTTTCAAAGGTAGTCAACCTTGTATGGAGCAAGCTCCGAGTTACATCTACGGTTGTTAGCCGTAGAGGTTGTTTAGTGTTTGGTCCGCGAGAGCTATTTTATTTCGTTCAAGTCCGCCGGTAAACCGGTGAGGACCCCCCTATCCGCCACCTGGGACGCGCCACGTCGGAGTATCACCTCTCCGCCTGCTACGACACCGTAGTAGGTTCGTGGTAAGTAATCTTTGTAGATTAAATATACTGATAATTGCGAAAGTTACATCTGCTCAGTTTGTGCTCCAAACGACAGAAGGAGATAACACAGGAAGAAGATTAAAGAGCAACGCTTCTGCGTTTATTCTCAATGGCCTTGCATTCACAATTTTTACAGCAGTTGGATGTTTTGCTGTGCTAGATGCTATTTTCTCCAAATTCCCCTATTAAACATCACAGCATTACCAATCATGGGAATAACAATTAGGGCAAAAATATAAGTGGTAGTATAATACGTATTAATAGAAACATAAAAACTTTTTCTGTTTCGACGAAAGTGAAGTTATTTAGTTCCTGGATTAATATTACCGACGATACTTAGTAACCTTAAGAGTGAAAGCATGCCTTAAAATGACCGACAGCAGAATTATATACAGTCAGCTGGAGAAATTTCCAAAGCCGTATCACATTTATGCGTGCAGTGGTGTTATTTGTAAACGTTGCAGAATATCCAAGATTTCTTAGACGGAGCGGATCATGGCGTCGTCTACTGCAGCCTTGGTTCCAACGTCAGAACCATAGACCTCCCACTGGAGAAGATTGAGGCCCTCGTGGAGGCGTTCAGAGAGCTGCCGCAGCGCCTCGTCTGGAAGTGGGAGAACGACTCTCTGCCTTCACAGCCAGACAACGTCATGGTCGGCAAGTGGCTGCCGCAACAGTCCATAATGGGTGAGCTGTCGTTTAATCTAACTCAAGTGTACGTTGCTTCTGTGAATTTCTTGCACAGCAAATTCTGCAATATAATTATGTCAACGATGGGTTCGTGTGTAAACACGTATACTAAACTGTTGTTTCTATTCGCAGCTGTCCTATAAGTTGCATCCATGTTGTAATATTTCAGGTGGGTGACAATGTTTACTTTTACAATTCAGTCACCAAGGTCAGTGATACTAGGAGTTCAATTTCAGGCTAAAAGGGAAGTGGTGATCCTTATCTAAGTTTCTGACACTCGACGACAATACCAACTCTAAGGATGGTGTTCGCTTCAGTTAGCTTGCAATAGCCCCATGACTCTCTTGTGATGAGCAAACCAAATGAATAACCAGAACACAATGTAAACCATCTACTCTAGACTTGACATTTCGCTGTGGTGTGGAGTGGATATGATCGTTGTTTTCGGTGACATTCACCCGTATCTTTTGTTGCCTTGGCTATTTAAGGAATTTATAAAATTATAATGCACAAATTTTCTTACTGCTTACTGTAGTATTGTCGAAATTTGTTTATTTTCCTTATTTTTTCGTCATCAGACTTAAGACTGGTTTGATACAACCTGCCATTACTTCCTTTTGATCTCATAATGGTACTTATAACCGACGTCCCCGTTTATTTGTGGGATACTGAAAGACGGCAAGCCCCTTGGTATCGCCTTTCTTTCGCTTTAATTATCCACACAATGCAGACATATGCATCTACGTTACTTGTAGCGTCAGGAAGGCACTGTGACTAATGTAATGCATATCAAACAGGGTTGACAGTAGGTTGATGCTGAATGCAATGGTATCTAATTACACGGAATAATCTGGTGTTACGAGACTGGGCCTGCGCTTGGTAGAATGTTTTGTTGGACAGTTACGGTTGTAGCTGGCCGAAGCAAAGTTCGTCAGCTGGCGATAGCGAAAAGACGGCTTTACTGGTCTCAGTTCAAAGAACAACGAAGGGGAACAGTCACAGTCCTGCTACACTCAGCCGCTGCTTTTACGCAGATAGTGGCGACGTGGTGGACATGGCCGGAACAGCAATGGATCCCCCAGACACGTGTAGAGGAATGCTATTAGTAGGCCACAATACATTGGCCCAGAGGCGTGCGGCAGAACTTTCTTACGGCTTATGTAAGCAGAATTCTGACGGATTGGCACCATAATAATTTTTCCCTGTCCAGGAAAGTGCATTCTTCGGATTCCACAGGAGTCCGTGCTGTTTTCCCGTGGACCTTCCTGCGAAATTGATATCTGTAACGGCCATGGAAATATTTCACCTCGATGGGTGAAATGGGCTAGCGTGGCAGGACATCTGACTCACTATTATCATGATATCCATTACATTTTTCAGACACGATGTTGGCACTCGTGACAGGTGCTTTCCCGAGTGAACAGAGAAACAATGTCTTGATTGAGAGCCCAACAGTGATGTCAGAAGACAGACAGGAGGGCATCTTTTCTATGTCGCACAGACCTACAGCACTGGAGGGTAGGAGTTTCCCTGTTTTCTGGAAGGAGGCTGTATTGAAAGAGGAGTTACGTGACTGGCGTAAGGAAGCGCTGCCGCATTTCGATCGGTTGTTTATGTTTTCGAAGGTACTCCACGTAGAGTGTTTCTGGGAATGATAGTGAAGAGACGGTGAAAAAGAAATCAGACTTTGGCCATGAGGTGAGTTGGATCACATATTCGGACGATGGTCTGGATTTGCGTTACACCGTGGCTTTGAGAGACGCAGTCGCAGATCCTAGGAGGACACTGAGCTCCACTGTTTGAGTCGACTTGGAGGCGCGAAATGCAGACTCCCGCAGATGTGTGGCGGGCATTTTGCAGTCCTGGCACGGTAGGATCCTGTAGAGTGTTTTCTCACTGTCCTTGCAGTGCTGTATAGAACAACAGCAGCACTCGCTTTTCTGTATTTGTATATCATGCTAGCTTCCAGTTTTGTAGTTCATTCACTGTCAACTGAAGCAGACATACTCAGATCGCAATACCTGTATTTCAAGTGGGAGACGTAGTAAATAGTACCCCGGTATGTACTTAGTTTCATTAAATAGGTGCTTGAATTTAATTAATGTTTGTTTATTTCTGTTTATGTATTATATCACTCTTGATTTTTGTTTAATAAATCTGTCGTTATCTTGAATGACATCTCGCATTTCAGAAGGCACCAATCCATGATCATTCACTAATTTTGTTCATTTATGGCGCTGATAATAGGCCTTGTCTTGGAGTGTCATGTGTTACGTCAACTTCATTCTCACAGCAAAGGCCCAAACCAGTTATTTGCGTTTAAATCCTCTGTTGCGTTTATTTTCACAGTGGTATAGCTGCTATGTGCCGTATAACATCCCGGCGGGGAAGATCATTATAGGTAACGCCACATTACCTTCTATCCAAACACTATATACATGTTCCAAACTCTGTTTTCCTCTACATCTTTTCCTCTCTAAGTACCTTTGATCTCTCAGACAATCCCCTTTTTTTCTTTTCCTCTCTTCTCCTCTTCCCCTATTTCCCCTCATAGGCCCGGGTCTCCCCCCCCCCCCCCCCACATCTGCCACCGTGTCACCTGTATAGTCCCATTATAAGTGAGTCTTCAGTGTCGTGTGTCCCCAGTCAGTGTTGCGAACAGCAACCATACTGTCGCTAGTCGTGGTTTTTTCCATCTCATGCAAACAGAAACCAGACTGTCGCCGTGTCTTTTAATTGTGCCTGTCTACTTCTTGTGTGTCTTCATCGGCATCGACACGACAGTGTTTTTATGTTTCAAATTCCACAACTTTCCGCCATTTAACAGTTTTTTACTATGTCATCGTTTTATCGCCTGTTTTTCCTGTTTGTTTCTATTCTCGTTATGTTTTTCAGCTTTTCCGTAGGCTGTAGAGCAGCATATTACGCTGCTGCAAGCCTGGTCCCCTCCTCCTCTGCAGGGGGGGATTGAAATCTAATAAAGAAAAATAATCGACAAAGACTTGTATTTCGTACTGAACTGATGTCTTAACGTATAAATATACTTTCGTACATGAAAAGAACCTAAGAACGAAATCTCGATCGTATAAAAACAAAATGAAAATTATTGCCGTCAAATGGCGATAGTATCATTCGGAAAATTTACCGTGACTGTGCCTCCAGCAAAACAAAAATTATGAAAAATGAATGATTGTCGGAAGGACTGACTCAGCACATAGAAAAGTCGAAACAGCCTTCGGTGAAATTAAAAGCAAGGGTGGTAAGATGACGACTGCAATAGGAATTCCACTGTTAAATGGAGAGGAGAGAGCGGATAGGTGGAAAGAGTACATTTCAGGGCTCAGTGAATGGCAGACTTGCCTGATAAACGTCATAGAAGAAGAAAAAGGTGTCGACATACAAGGGATTGCGGATTCAGTATTAGAAAGAGAATTTAAAAGAGCTTCGGAAGACTTAAAATCAAATAAAGCGGAAGGGGTCCATAACATTGCATCGGGATTTATAAAAATCATTGGGGAAAGTGGCACACAAAGGTACCATTCACTACTGTGTGTAGAATGAATGAGTCTATCGATATACCACCTGACTTTCGCAAAAATGTGATCCACACAAATCTGAAGATTGCAAGAGCCGACAAGTGCGAGAATCATCGCATAATCAGCCTAACAGTTGATCCATCGACGTTGCTGACAAGCACGAAGTACAGAATAATAGAAAAGAAAACTGAAAGTGTGTTGGATGATGATCAGTTTGGCTTTCGGAAAGGTACAGGCACCAGAGGAGCACTTCTGACGTTTCTGTTGATAACGGAAGCAAGAATGAGGAAACATCAAGACCCCTTCATAGGAATTGTCTACCCGGCAAAAGCATTCGACAATACCAAATGGTGCTAGACGGTTAGTATACAATATCTACAATAAGAGCTAAAGACCAAGATCGAAGTACTGGTATTAAAAAGGCACTACGACAGGGATGTAGTGTTTCATCCCTGTTGTTCAATTTGAGCTTCGAAGAAGAAATGATGGAAGGAAAAGAAAGGCCCAAGAGCGAAATTAAAATCGGCGTGTAAAGATATCAATGATAAGATTCGCTGACGACATTGCTATATTGAGTGACAGCGAAGAAGATTTAGTCGATCTGCTGAGTGGAACGAACAGAATATGGACTGGAAGAAAGCCGAAGGAAGACGAAAGTAGTCGAAGTAAGACGAAAGTAGGAGAAATGTCAGCGAGAAACTTATCATCAGGATTGTGGGGTCACGAAGTAGATGAAATTTAGGAATTCTGCTACCTAGGCAGCCATACAATCCATGAGGGACAGGGAAAGGAGGACATAAAAACCAAACCAGCAATGGCAAAAAGGGCATTCTTGGCCAAAGGAAAGATACTAGTATCAAACACAGGTCTTTATTTGGGAGGGAAGTTTCTGAGAACGGATGTCTGGAGCACAATGGACGGTGGGACAACCGGAAAAGAGGAGAATTGAAGCTTTTAAGGAGTGGAGCTGCAGAAGAATGCTGATAATTAGGTGAACTGGCAAGGTAAGGACTGAGCTTATCCATAGAATTGGCGAGGAAGGGAATATGTCGATAATGCTGACAGGAAGAAGGGACAGGATGATAAGACGTCCGTTGAGACATCAGGAAATAACTTCTTGGTAGTAGAGGCAGCTGCAGGGGGTAAAAATTGTAGAAGACAGAGATTGGAATACATCCAGCAGATAACTGAGGACGTAGGTTGCAGGAGCTGCTCTGAGATGAAAAGATTGGCACAATAGAGGAATTCGTGGCGGGACGCATAAAACCATTGAGGAGACTGACGACTCAAAAAAAAATTAAGAAGCAGGTTTTCGTTAAATCGCTGCTGTTTGAGACTCGGTGTTGCTGAACCAAGTATTGCCGGGGTCCGCGCGTTTCTGTGTGGATGGAGGTCTTACGGCCCCTGCCCCATCAGCAGAGGCTGCAGCTGTGGTGGAACACCGGAGTTATTTCGGCCAGCAAAGCGGAAATATCCAGCAAGTTGGAGCTAGAGAGCGGCTGCCTGGAGATGGAGCTAGAAGCGTGACACAGCCACAAGGCAATTGGGTTGGTGAGACGCCTAGGTTGGGTGTGATTTGCTGTCAACACAAAGCACTGTTCCGTCTGGAGAAGCGAGTAGTGTCTGCCTTCGTATGTCCAGGGGCACGGCGCAGATGGGAATGAGGAAGCCTTAAGTAAACGCGGTTTCCTTTACAAGTGGAAGGCTGTGTGACTTGTTCCATCTTCTCGTGCATATCATTGACTGTGCTGGCTTACTTATGTAAGTAAAGGTTTATGTTGGAGAACCACGGTAAGGCCGCTGTTAGTCCTGGACTTTGTACAGCAGTGCCTCGTCTCACTGAGTTACATTGTTGGTGCAAAATGGCGAGGCCGCCGTTAGGCCTGGAGTTGGTAGAACAGCTCTTTGGCCGGCCGCGGTGGTAGAGCGCTTCTAGGTGCTTCAGTCCGGAACCACGAGACTGTTACAGTCGCAGGTTCGCATCCTGCCTCGGGCATGGATGTGTGTGATGGGTTCAAATGGCTCTGAGCACTATGGGACTTAACACCTTAGGTCATCAGTCCCCTAGAACTTAGAACTACTTAAACCTAACTAACCTAAGGACATCACACACATCCATGCCCGAGGCAGGTTTCGAACCTGCGACCGTAGCGGTCGCGCGGTTCCAGACTGAAGGGCCTAGAACCGCTCGGCCACTCCGGCCTGCTGTGTGTGATGTCATTAGGTTAGTTAGGTTTAAGTAGTTCTAAGTTCTAGAGGACTGATGACCTCAGCCGGCCGCGGTTCTAGGGGCGCAGTCCGGAACCGCGCGACTGCTACGGTCGCAGGTTCGAATCCTGCCTCGGGCATGGCTGTGTGTGGTGTCCTTAGGTTAGTTAAGTTTAAGTAGTTCTAAGTTCTAGGGGACTGATGACCACAGCTGTTAAGTCCCATAGTGCTCAGAGCCATTTGAACCATTTTTGTGAACAGCACTTTGTATGATTGAACTGTATTTTGGGGATACATTTTTGCAAGTGTGTTACTGTAAACTGTGTGTGTCTCTGTTCACTGTTTGGTGTTTGGTTAAGGTGTCGGCCTAACTTGGGTATATTTTATAATTAGGTTCTAGAACAAGGTCCTCGGATGGGTGTCCTTATATATTCACCTGTTGACGCCTGTGGTGTTGTTCTATGTGATAATTAGTGATCCCATTTATTGTAAAGTTTTTATCTAAAAGGGGCGAGGTATTGATATTTGATGCTGTTTATTAGGTTTGGTATGTTTGGTATGTTCCATTTGTGTCCCTTTTGTAAAACTGATCATTCCCGTGAGACAAACGGTGTATTAAGTATTTGTGGTGTCTTTTCTTTCGGACATGTCTGATACAACAGACACAGTTTGATCCCGCAGCCATTATGAATCGTGACACAAAGGAGTTAATGGCATTAGCTGCCAGTGGGCACTGATTAAGTCAGTAAGCAGGAGATCCGGGTTCGAATCCCAGTCCATCACAAATTTTCAACTTTCCCCACTGATTTAATCAATGCTCACCAGCAGTAGTTAATGCCGTTGATTCCTTGATGGCTTGTACAAAGTATTATTTTATTGTACTCGGTGTCAGGGTCATTAGATTAACCGAGTGCTAGTTCCTGGTTTATGCTTTCTCATGCATACACCCTGATTTATTGTGTTGTTCACATTCTTTAATAAAATTGCTTTGCATCTGGTTAAGAGTTCATGCGTACACAACCCCTATCCACTCTCCTCTCCTATCTTCACCCTGTGCCACCAGGAAATGTTTTGCAACCACCATTTGTAGCTTTCCGATTCCTGAATCCATAATTCTCTTTCAAGAGAAACAATGTTCATTACGCATAACACGAAGGTTGAAAACGTTGTTGTACGTTTTTCATTAGATTACGTTGTATGATAGCTATACAAAAACGTTCGAGTGCTGTATCCAAGCAGGATGGCTGCACCGGTAAGGAAAACATCACACACTGTTCAGTACTTTCTGGTGTCTTACTGGCATTCAAACCGGAACGGCGGTGTTACTGTAACTTGCTTTCTTTTCTTTTTTTCTGTATTTCGAACAACCAAGAAGGGAAGGAAGTGATGTAAAAAAACCATGCTTTCGTTAGCCATTTAATTCCACTTTAAGTTTATTTGTATCGATTGTAAATGAACCTGGACCTCCGAAACCAATGCTTGTTTGCTTCCTGGTGCTGCTTTCTGTTAGTTACATTTTCAGCTTTCAACTAATACGCACATCATTTTCAATTTTCACGTTTGCAAAAATATTACTTACGTTCTTTGCTAACCCATAATCGTGGGCAATAAGAGAAGACGCAACTCATGCTACCGTATCTCGTGCAGATCAACAAAGCGAACGATTATTGAAATGTCAATGAAACGGAACTTCGTAGAGGTGTCCCTCCATTCATTCAGTTCTTATAATAGCAATTTACAGAGTAAAAAAATACATATAATTTCTTAAACAAGAGCCAGCATTGTGCAATTCTATAACTGTGATTAAGGGATTGGTCTCAAACGCTTAGATCCCGTAAAATGGATATTTGGCTTTAACATGTATATAAGCTATTCTTTAGTAATGGTGGACTAACCAGTTGTGGGGCGGCGGGTAGAATAATAGAATAAATGTTTTGTATTTATGCTGTTTGCCGTTCTCAAAACTGGCTCTCTAACTACAATATTGGCACCCAGAAAGTGATTAGCAAAACGTGAAGCCTGTAATTAGAATTCCTAGTGCCCTCTTCATCTGAGAAATACATTTATAGCTACAGCTTATAGCTCTGAGGAATTAGGAGATTGTCTGGGATTCATAATCAAAAACCATTCTCTCTAAAATGATCACTATATTCTGAAAGTCACAGACCAAAAAGAATCCACACAATCCAACTACCAGAGCAGTTCAGAGTCTAATGTGCTGATGCAACTATAACTGTTCAAATTAAATGTTTAAGTGAAATCTCGCCATAATTTGATGATAATGTTCATCAAACGCCACGCTAATAATGGTAGAATGTCTGTCCTGCGGCGGTACGTGAAAATACGACATACGCAAACTAAAGATAGATCATTAACGTCATCCCAAAATTAACACTTCACTCGAAAACGATTTCATGGTTACGCGTATCCGGAGTAACTTATTACGGCATCCGAGGCTGTTTATGTCAACGATACCGACGCGACGCGCCTCCCGGCACAGGTGGTGCGCTAATCAACGTCTGGAGAGAACTGGGGCCTTCCTTTTCTCGCGCAGCGTTCTTACATATAAAGCCAGGGTGCCTGATCAAACCTGCTCTCCCGACTAGCTGCTGGGCTAGTAATGCACCACTTTAAGTTATCGAATAAATCATTGCTTCCTTTGCTGATGGCCGATGAAGCTCTCAATTTAAATGTGTAATCAGCACACAGGTAAGTAATCATAATAAAAGTCTGACGTGGCTAAGTCAAATATTTTGGGCGAGATAATTAATTTAATTACACTACACGCAGTAGACGAGCTCTGAACTTGCCCTTTGGAGATGTGCTATCGCTATAGTTTTATAGTTATTCAGTTGAAACTTCTCACATCTTTATGGTTATAACGGATCTCCCTTCTACTTAAATTTAAACATCCTAGCTTTCTTTATTCGCCTACTTAATCTATCTTGCTTCCTTAATTTTTAAGATAAAAACCAGAAAATCATGAATTTCAACTAAAATTTTAATTTGTGAGATCCAGAATACTGCTTCTACTAAATTATTTTGCAAAAGGAATCTAAATATAAATTTTTAAGTTTCTAGCTCTTTTCTGTTGCGCCAATGATTTTTACAGAAAAACATCCAAATTTCGAAAATGGTTAAAGTTATTGAACTGATATTCAACACATATTGTTTTAGTATTACTCCTGAAATGCTACAAACGTTTCAGGTTATTTACTTGATTTTTAAAGTATTGCGCAACATTTATGACGTCAGAGCTAGTTACAGCGGACTGGCTGGCACACAATGGAAAGGCTGATGTGAATTTTATAAGGCGTGAGTAGGCTGCTTCCCTACACAGTGTAGCATATAGGGCCACATTTCTAATAGCTGCCTTTTTGTTTCTTTTCCCATGATATTTATCGCCAGTAACTCTGTTGGTTTTTCAAGAATAACTAATCGTATCACAACTGGAATGTACGACTACTTGAACCATCTGCTTCATTTTATTATTTGAATTTCATTTTGTGGTTTTCAGAATGTAGAAGTCTATACCATGTTTTGTGGTACAACACTTAGTTGATCAGCATCATTTTTACGGTAAATCTTAATGATGTGGACCAAATCATTTTACAATAAAAATTTTTTGTAAATATTTTTTAACATTTTTTAAAAATTAAACACAGACAGATGTTAAATTAGTAATTCCCACCCATCACCATTTACCCATTACAATAATAGTCTTATGCGGAATAGCAAGAGTTGTCGAAGACCAACATCTTCAGTTTAGTTTCAGATTTTACTTTGCTGCCTGTCAGAAATTGTATATCACTAGGTACGTGATCAAAACTTTTGGTTGCTGCATTGTGAATCCGTGTGCTATCAACAACCTTATTGTAGCGCAATGAAATTAATATTTTTTTCTGGTATTGTAATTATGTACATTGTTGTGTCTAGACCATACAGCCCAGACACAATGCTGTAGCCGATAGGGCACGCAAGGCTAACGCAGACGGGCGTGAAGTCTGGAACATGAGACTTATAAATGCACTAAAGAAAAATACGTAGCTTTTTTAATACTTAACTTTATTCTCTTGTTGCAATACATCTCTCCTGCATACTCGTAAGCTATTGGCACTGATACAAATGGCGCCTTGCTAGGTGGTCGCCATTTAACTTAGCAGAGGGCTATTCTACTGTCTATCTCTCGGCAAATGAGAGCAAGGCTTAGCACGTCCAATCGCTAGCTATGTTGTCCGTACAACTGGGGAGAGGTCTCCTCAGTCTCTCGAGACCTGCCTTGTGGTGGCGCTAGGTTTGCGATCCCACAGTGGCGACACGCGGGTCCGACATGTACTACAGGACCGCGGCCGATTTAAGTTACCACCTAGCAAGTGTGGTGTCTAGCGGTGACACCACATACATCATTAAGGGTGTTAAAGTACAGCGGATTATGAACAACGAACTTCATGAGGGAATAACTATACTGTGAAGGGGATACTTTGCTACCACAAGCCGAGCAGCGGGCAGGCACTACGGAAAGTGTGTTCACACAACCTTCCGGCTAAACGCTCCTCCAGAAAGGAAGCAAAACGCACACACGTACACATCCGTACAATGCTACACACACGCATGAGCGCTGTCTCTGACTGCTCTAGCCAAAAGATTTTTTATAGAGGGAGGAAATGTGAACAATGAATCATTATCGGCGGGAGGAATTTAGGACATGAGATGCTGCACCAAAAATCTGTTCAGTCTCGTAGCTGTGTGTTGTGGGCGGACGAGACCGTTGTTACAGTGTGGCTCGGATGTCGGAGCGTTTGCAGTTTCGAAGTCATGGGACACCAAGTATAGTAAAACTTTACAGGATAGTAACAAAGGAAATCATCACTGGCTTGTCGAATAGAAGCCGTTAGGCAAAATCAATGAAGTGTCCAGGTCGGAATATTAAGAATATTCACCGATTCTGGCTACAGAAACCGGAGACGACGGTCATACGTGCGTGAGCTTTTCGTGTATGCGTATATGAATAGGAAGGTATGGCAGAAAGTGCAGTACTGTGGACAGTTCATTGATAGGGTTGTTCTTATCAGAACCGACATCAAACCAACACCGTCAAAGATAGTTCATGTATACATGTCGACGTTGCAAGCTGAAGATGAAGAGACAGAGAAACTATATGAGCATATTAAAAGCGTAATACAGAACATTAACGGAGATGAAAATATGATAGTTTTAGAGAACGATGTTGTAGGAGAAGGAGTAGAAGAAAAGGTTATGGGAGAATATGGGCTTGCGACAAGAATGAGAGAGGAGGAAGGCTAACTGGGTCCTGTAATATATGTAAGTTTAACAGCAAGTACACTGTTCAAGAATCACAAGAGGAGAAGGTATGCGTGATGCAGGAAGATTTCAGTTAGATTACACCATGGTTAGAAAGAGATTCCGAAATCAGATACTGGATTGTAAGGCGTACCCAGGAGTAGATATACACTCAGATCACAATATAGTAGTGATGAAGAATAGACTGAAGTTAAAGACGTCGGTCAGAAAGAATCAGTACTCAAAGAAATGGGATACGCAAGTACTAAGGAATGACGAGATACGGTTGAAGTTCGCTAAGGCTACAGATACACCAATAACGAATAGCTCAGTGGGCAGTACAGTTGAAGAGGAATGGGCATCTCTAAAAAGGGTCATCACAGAAGGAAAACATAGGTACAAAGAAGTTAACTGCGAAGAAAACATGGGCAACTGAAGGAATACTTCAGTTGATCGATGAAAAGGGAAATTCAGTAACACAGAAATACAAGTCACTGAGGAATGAAATGAATAGCAAGTGCAGGGAAACTAAGACGAAGAATGCTTGAATAAAAATGTGAAGAAATCTAAACAGAAATTATTGTCGGATATACTGAATCAGCATGTACGAAAGTCAAAATAACCTTCGGTGAAATTAAAAGCAACGTTGCTAACATGAGGAGTGCAACGGAACTTCCACTGTTAAATGCAGAGGAGAGAGTGGGTAGGTGGAAAGAGTACATTGAAAGCCTCTGTGAGGTGGATGATTTGTCCTACGCGATAGAAGAAGAAACACGAGTCAATTTAGGAGAGATTTAGAATTATTAGTATTAGAAACATGGATATGTATTAGAGTCAGAATTTAAGAGAGTTTTGGAAGACTTAAGATGAAATAAGGCAGAACGGGCAGATAACATTCCATCAGAATTTCTAAAATCATAGGGGGAAGTGGCAACAAAACGACTATTCACGACGGTGTGTAGAATGTATGAGACTGTCGACATACCATCTGACTTTTGAAAAAATTCCGAAAACTGCGAGAGCGCCGGCCGCAGTGGTCGAACGGTTCTAGGCGCTTCAGTCCGGAATTGCGCTGCTGCTACGATCGCAGGTTCGGATCCTGCCTCGGGCATGGATGTGTGTGATGTCCTTAGGTTAGTTAGGTGTAAGTAGTTCTGAGTTCTAAGGGGCTGGTGACCTCAGCTGTTAAGTCCCGTAGTGCTCAGAGCCATTTGAGCCACTGCGAGAGCTGACAAGTGAGAGAATTATCGCACAATCAGCTTAACTTCTCATGCATCCAAGTTGCTGACAGGAATGGTATACAGAAGAAGGGAAAATGAAACTGAGGATGTGTTAAATGACGATCTGTTTTGCTTTAGGGAAAATAAAAGCACCAGAAAGGCATTTCGGACGTTGCAGTTGACAATGGAAGTAAGACTGAAGAAAAACCAAGACACGTTCGTAGGATTTATCGATCTGCGAAAGCGTTCGACAATGCCAGATGGCGCAGGACGTACTAAATTATGAGAAAAATAGGGGTAAGGTAGAGGGAGAGACGGGTCGTATACAATATGTACAAGAGCCTAGAGGAAATAATAAGAATGGATGACCAAGAACGAAGTACTCGGATTAAAATTGGCATCAGACAGGGATGCAGTCTTTCGCCCCTGGTGTTTAATCTGTAGATCGAAGAAAGAATGATGGAAATAAAAGAAAGTTTCAGGAGTGAAATTAAAATTCAAGGTGAAGGTATGTCAGTCACACGATTCGCTGATGACATTGCTATCCTGAATGAAAGGGCAGAAGAATTTGATTATCTGCTAAGTGTAACAAACAGTCTAATGAGTACAGTATATGGACTGAGAGTAAATCGGAGAAATACGAAGTAATGAGAAGTAGTAGAATTGAGAACAGTGAGAAACTTAAAATCAGGACTGATGATCACGAAGTAGATGAAGTTAAGGAATTCTACTTCCAGGAAGCAAAATGACCAATGACGGAAGGAGCAAGGAGGACATCAAAAGTAGACTAGCAATGGTAGAAAGAGCGTTCATAGCCAAGAAAAGTCTATCAGTATAAAACATAGACCTTAATTTGAGTAAGCAGTTTCTGAGAATGTACGTTTGGAGCACAGGATTGTGATTGGGAAAACTGAAACAGAAGAGAATCGAAGCATTGAGATGTGATGTTACAGACGAGTGTTGAAAACTAGGTGGACTGATAAGGTAAGGAATGAGGAGGTCCTGCGCAGAATCCGAGAGGAAAGGAATATATGGAAAACAGTAACAAGGAGAAGGGACAGGACGACAGGACATCTGTTAAGACATCAGGGAATGACTTCCGCGGTGCTAGAGAGAGTTGTAGTGGGCAGAAACTATAGGGGAAGATAGAGAATGGAATACATCCAGCTAATAATTGATGACGAAGGTTGCAAGTGCTACTCTGAGATAAAGAGGTTGGCACAGGAGAGGAATTCGTGGAGAGCCGCATGAAACCATTCAGAAGACTGATGACTCAAAAAAAAAAATCGGATGATTCCGCCATGTTCATTACTTATTCATCATGTGGTACACTTCCATTGCGTTAATACCTCTACATGTACGGCACTCAATACCTTGTGTCTTTTTAAAATCGAGGGTGAGACCATATGCAGGACACCAGTCAATGAGACTTGTAAGAACACTATTTATCATTTCTTCTGTTACTGTGTGTATGCATTAATTGATTTTAATACTAGTGTCATCCTCGAATAGAACTGATTCTGCTAATACCGTCTGGATCTGACAAACCTTTACGGTCCTCCGATTTACAAAATTCATTCTAATATATAAAATGTTCTTTGTTGCGTTGTATGTCGTAAGTTATAAGGGCCATTTCTGATATTTCATTTATACAAGAAGTCAGCTTTTTCCAGAATTATATTCTATAACATCCAACACATTGAAATTAACCATAGCACTTTTCCATACTGTAAAGTGCACTTGTAAATCTTGAAACGATGTTTTACATTCATTGTCAGACCGAATACAATTACTCTGCATAAGTGAAAGTAAAGGCAAGAGCTCTCTATTAACTAATTTTACCAAATTAATCAATTCCACATAAACGTAAGTAAGATGAGAGACGATAACAGTAATCCTCTGCGTTGTGTTCCCAGAAATTCTGTCATGCCACACGAAATACGAAAATTACATCTATTAATGAATAAAGGCTGTATAACGTTTTATAATAACATTAATCACAGGCCTTCTCCGGAAATATTGACGTATTTGTAAGGAAGGAATGAAGAAAGGGTTAGTTGAGAATATGCTTATCATCAGGAATGGAAGAGGAGAAGGACTACTTGAGGTCTGCAATAAATTTAGGGTAGTAATAGCCAACATTCTGTTCAAGAATCTCAAAAGGAGCAGGTAGACTTGAAAAAGACCTGGAGCCACGCGAACATTCCTGATGGATTACATTATGGTCGGACAGAGATTGCTAAATCGAGTATTGGATTGTAAGGAGTATCCAGGAACAGATAAAGATTCAGATCACATTTAGTAATAACGAAGAGCAGACTGAAGATTAAGAGAATAATCCCGAAGAATCAGTGTGGGGGGGGGGGGGGGGATGGGGTATTGAAGGAATGAGTAATTATGAGACGTCTTTGAAGTTCCCTAAGATTGTAGATACTGCGATGATGAATATTAGAGTAGGCAGGTCAGATGAAGAATAGGGCGCATGTAGAAACAGGGCAATCACAGATGTACATGGAAGGTGACTCAGAAGAAACCTTGAGTAACAGAAGAAATACTTCAACTGATCGACGAAAGAAGGAAGTACAAAAATATTCAGGGAAAGCCTGGAATACAGTACCGTAAATCACTTAGGAATGAAATAAAAGGGAAGTGCAGAGCAGCGATTGCAATGGCTGCAAGAAAAATGTGAAGAAATCGAAAATTAAACGATCGTTGGAGGGACTGACTTAGCATACGCAAAAGTGAAAACAACCTCCAGTGAAATTAAAAGTGCAATGAGAATTCCACTGTTAAACTCAGAGGAAAGGTGGATGAGTAGCAAGAGTACTTTGAAAGCCTCTATGAGGGGAACGAAGAAACAGGAGTCGAAAAGGAAGAAATAGGACATACTGTATTAGAGTTAGACTTTAAAAGAACTCTGGAAGATATGAAAATCGAATAAAGCAGAAGGGACAGATAACCTTCATTCGGAATTCCTGAAATCGTTGGGGGAAAATGGCAACCAAACACTTATTCAAGCTGATGAGAAGGTCCTGTGAGACTAGCAACTTACCATCATACTTAAAGAAAAACGTAATCCATGCAATTCCGACGACAAGGATGGCAGATAGGTGTGAAACTATCGCACAACCAGCTTAACAACTCATGCATCCAAGCTGATGACAACAATAATATACAGAAGAATTGAAAAGGTAATTGAAGAGCTGTGAGAACTGTGGCAGGGAAGACGAATGATCGACTTTGGTTTATAGGAAGAATTTTAGGAAACGGTGGTTCACCTGTAAAGGAGACCGCAGATAAGACGCTGGTGCGACCTATTTTTGTGTAATGATCGAGTGTTTGGGATCTGTATCAGGTCGGATTGAAAAAATAAAAAAAATAAAAAAAAAATTAAAAAAATAAAAAAATAAAAAAATCTAAGCAATTCATAGGCGTGCTGCTTGATTTTGATTTGTTACCAGTAGGTTTGAACAACGCTTAAGTGTTATGGGATGCTTCGAGGACCCAAATGGGAATCTCTGGAGGAAAGGTGACATTCTTTTTGGGAAAACTATTGAGGGAATTTAGAGAACCGCCACTTGAAGCAGACATCGAAGCAATTTACTGCCGCCAACATACATTGCACTTCAGGATTATGAAGATAACATACGAGAAATAAGGGCTCATACGGAGGCATATAGACAGCTTTTTCCATCGTTCTGTTTGCGAGTGGAACAGGGAAGAAAATAACAAGATGTGGTACAGGTACCCTCCGCCCCGCGCCGTACATTGGCTTGCGGAGTACCTATGTAGATGTAGACGTAAATGTAGAAAAAATAACCCATGACGGACGAAACAAAGACATAAAAAGCAGATTTACAAATGCGAAGAGGGCGTTTCTGGACAGGAGATCTCGTCTGATATGAAATGTAGGGCTTACAAATTTGAGGAACATATTTCTGAGAACTTATGTTTGCAGCACAGCATTGTATGATAGTGAGACACGACTGCGGGAAAACTCTCTCTTCTGAGAAAATAAGGTTTTGAGATGTGGTGCTACAGAAGAATGTTGAAAATCAGGTGAACTCATCAAATTAAGAGGTTCTCCACAGAATCGGGGAAGATTGGAACATATGGGGAACACTGACAAGTAGGGTCGGGATGATGAGACATCTACTGACACGTCAAGGAATAACTTCCATGGTAATAGAGGGAACTATAGAGGCTAAAACTGTAAGGGAAGATACGTATTGAAATAAATCCAGCAAATAACTGAGGACGTAGGATACATGTAGTCGGCGAAGGAGAGAAATTTGTGGCCGGCCGCGTCAAACCAGTCGGAACACTGAAGACTAAAAAGAAATCCTCTAGTATTTAACGCGATTTCTTTCATTAAAATTTTATAATTTCGTCTTATCGGCTGATCGTTAGACGCTAGAAGAGTAACAGGTATATTTTGTAATCTTTTATTATTTTTGTGGTGAAAGTCATCAACTGAAACCATTTGGTGTTTTGTAAACTGGATTAAATTGATACTTTCAACATATTTTCGGTATACATAGGGTTTCTCAGCAGGAACTGTCAATATCCAGGGATATGACACGAATGACCATTCGAGGCAAGAAATTCAATAAATACTTTAGCGTAGATTAACAGCTCTCCCTCTCTCTCTTAAAAATAAATTCTTTGTCTTAATTTCTTTCGTGTTTGGATGAGTCTGGTATGGAAGATAATTTAACTTCTGATTAAAACCTCCTCTCACATTAAAACTGTGTACCGGACCGACCTCGATCCTACGAAAGTCGCGTTTCGCAGGAAAACTTTGTACCGTCTGAACCATCCAAGTGTGAGTCATTACTCGCGCTGACATTTCTAATTCTATCTCTTCGCCTGCTTTCTAAACCTCACAGAAAGCAGAAGAATGTAGAGAAAGAGGTGCCGCGGAAGTAAAGTTGTTGAGGGAAATAAGTGGCTTGTACTTGGATAGCTCAGTTGGTAGAGCTCTTGACCGAGAAAGGCAAATTTCCCAGGATCGAGTTTCGGTGTGGTAAACAGATTTAATCTGCAGGGAAGCTACAAATCGTCGTACGCTCCGTTGCAGACTGAAAATTCATTATCAAAAATGGTTCAAATGGCTCTGAGCACTATGGGACTTAACATCTGAGGTCATCAGCCCCCTAGAAAACTACTTAAACCTAACTAACCTAAGGACATCACACGCATCCATGCCCGAGGCAGGATTCGAACCTGCGACCGTAGCGGTCGCGCGATTAATGCATTATCGAATCATCTGTTTATCTGATCTGATATCTAGAAGACAACAATTCATTTTCACTTCTTTCAGTTTACAAGAGAATTGTTTTACTCGCTGTAGCTTGTCAAGCAGACTTCGCCATAGATAGTTGTCATTGAATACCCACGTTCAATAAAACCTCTACGTCTTTACTGTACGCCGATTACCGTAAGCGATCTCCATGTAGTACTTTGTTTACAGATCACCCGGAAGTTCGCCTCTTCATATCGCAGGGAGGTCTTCATAGTTTGACTGAAGCGACGTACCATGCTGTTCCGCTGCTGATCATTCCGTTCTTTGGCGACCAGCCGCACACCGCGGCCGAGGTTCAGCAAGCGGAGATCGGCGTGAGGCCGCTGTTCAAGGACCTCTCCAAGGACTCACCGCTTAACTCCATACGGACCGTATTGGGGGACACAAAGTAAGTCTCTGGCATTGCTAGAATAGTCTCGTGCAGAAGTTCCTTTTTCTTTAATTCCTCATTGTGGCTCATATTTCATTAGCAACAGTCCGCAGTCTAAAACTTATTCTTTTCACAACTTTTGGTCCACTTTTCGCTTCCTTACTTTACACACTTCGCAGCATTAACAGTTTAATTAACGGCAAAAGAAAAGAATAGTCTTACAGTAACGTCTTCCGACCAATTTTTTTAATTTTACATCTGAAAATGCTCACTGAACTTGCTTTTAAAAAAATGTTAATAAGTGTTTATTACAAAGGTTTTTTTTCGGATGACGAAGAATATTTTCGTGCGTCGTTTTCCTTCGTTTAATTAAGTTTACCTTTTATAGTGTTTCGGATGATTTTAAATTTCTTTTGACTCTTGTGTTTCGTAACGGACCCCGAGAACAAATCCATACGACGTTACCCAGCGACACGTTCATACTGATTCGAATCCAAACAACGAGCAACTAAATATGATGTTGGCATCTGGGGAAAATATCCAGTGAATTTGTCGAAATGTTCTTTGGAGCGAAATGCTGCAAATGCAAAAACATAAGAATCAGCTTTCTTCTTCTTTATCATCAACGTAAGATTTACTGTACCTTGAGTACTTACAATTTGAAATTCTGTCATTTACCGTCCACAGCTCATATTCTGGAGAGTGTATTCAGCACCTCTATTCTGAAGAACATCAACGTCTTCAGAACCAAAGGAAAGAGATATCAGCTATTTCGTACAGTATTTCAAACGCCGATATCCTCAATGTCTTCATACTTATTTCTCCCCTCTTTTCGTACTCACTGCTTTTTCTACTGACACATTACACATGTTTCTTTATACTATTTGTTAATCTCGGCCCGTCAAGTTTCCCGTTGTTGTTGTTGTTGTTGATGTGTTCTTCAGTCCTGAGACTGGTTTGATACAGCTCTCCATGCTACTCTATCCTGTGCAAGCTTCTTCACCTCCCAGTACCTACTGCAGCCTACATCCTTCTGAATCTCCTTAGTGTATTCATTTTTTGGTCTCCCTCTACGATTTTTACGCTCCACGCTGCCCTACAGTACTGAATTGGTGATCCCTTGATGCCTCAGAACATGTCCTACCAACCGATCCCTTCTTCTAGTCAAGTTGTGCCACAATCTTCTCTTCTCCGCAATTCCATTCAATACCTCCTCGTAGTTATGTGATCTACCCATCTAATCTTCAGCATTCTTCTGTAGCACCACATTTCGAAAGCTTCTATTCTCTTCTTGTCTAAACTAGTTATCGTCCATGTTTCACTTCCATACATGGCTACACTCTATACAAATACTTTCAAAAACGACTTCCTGACACTTAAATCTATACTCGATGTTAACAAATTTCTCTTCTACAGAAACGCTTTCCTTGCCATTGCCAGTCTACATTTTATATCCTTTCTACTTCGACCATCATCAGTTATTTTGCTCCCCAAATAGCAAAACTCCTTACTACTTTAAGTGTCTCATTTCCTAATCTAATTCCCTCAGCATCACCCGACTTAATTCGACTACATCCTATTACCCCCGTTTTGCTTCTGTTGATGTTCATCCTATACCCTCCTTTCAAGACACTATCCATTCCGTTCAACTGCTCTTCCAAGTCCTTTGCTGTCTCAAAGGTTTAATTCTTCTCCATGGATTTTAATACCTACTCCGAATTTTTCTTTTGTTTCCTTTACTGCTTGCTCAATATACAGATTGAATAGCATCGGGGAGAGACTACAATCCTGTCTCACTCCCTTTCCTACCACTGCTTCCCTTTCATGTCCCTCGACTCTTATAACTGCCATCTGGTTTCTGTACTAATTGTAAATAGCTTTTCGCTCCCTGTATTTTACCCCTGCCACCTTCAGAATTTGAAAGGGAGTATTCCAGTCAACATTGTCAAAAGCTTTCTCTAAGTCTACAAATGCTAGAAACTTAGGTTTGCCTTTCCTTAATATTTCTTCTAAGATAAGTCGTAGGGTCAGTATTGCCTCACGTGTTCCAACATTTATACGGAATCGAAACTGATCTTCCCCGAGGTCGGCTTCTACCAGTTTTTCCATTCGTCTGTAAAGAATTCGCGTTAGTATTTCCCGTTATCACCATCATAATCACTTATTCCACTTTCTCAAACCGACTACGCTTTCATCTTCTCCTGTTCCTTATTCCGTTAAATCTCTTAGATTTGTTAGTATATGACAATGACCATGGCCAGTGTCAAGATTTTTCCGTAGCCTTTATTGATTTCCCAATATGCCAGAAGTCTTTTCTCCTCACAGTTAATTTTAGACACGGTATTTGGGTCACGTGTAGAAATAATTCCATTAAATCCTTCGCTACTTATCCCTTACCTATGTATTTTTCTCATAAATAGGCATATTCCTAACCTAAATTTTACTTAAATTGGCTTATACGAGATAGTAATTAATGGTCGTTATTCACATTTTACGCGACTACTCAATAATTTTCAGTCTGAACATGTTGATATTATGGTTAGTTTTAATGTAATGTTACTCTTCGCTAGGGTGTGAATGGGAAGACACATAGGGACTTGTAATAACAGCTGATAAAAGAAAGATGGCTACAGAGTTGCACTGCCTACACAAGATGTTCAAAGGTAACACATAATCAAAGCACCTGGGTGAAGCAGTAATAGCAATAGCCGGTGCAATCAGGACAAAAGATCAGGCAGTGGAGAGATTCAAACTCGTTTGCGTAACAGCGGTAAGCTGCAAGATTTCGAGGTAAGTGAAGAAGGGTTAGTTCGAATGTATGTTGCGTCCTCCTACCACTGGCAATGGGGCCGAAGTCAATAGCGGATTTCGCTGAAGAATATACTTACATGGGTATGGTTTCTGTTCTTTCAGACATGTCCGAAAGGTCAGACACCATATCCATGTAAGTATAGAGTTATGGCAACACCGGCCATGACCTTCTTCTTCTGTGCGGAAACACACATTCCCCGAACTCTTACGGGACTAGGTAAGAATGTCTTCCGCGAGTAATAAGTGTGTTGGGGTGGGGCACTTCGAATGTAGTGTGTGGACATAAGAGGTAAGAATGTGGGTCTCGCGGGAGGTGTGTCAGAGATAAGTCCCAGCAATCGCGCTATCCTCTGTGCCCTCGGTGGCTCAGATGGATAGAGCGTCTGCCATGTAAGCAGGATGTCCCGAGGTCGAGACCCGCTCGGGGCACACATTTTTGCCTTCCCCGTTGATATATATCAACGCCCGTTAGCAGTTGAAGGTATTAATGTAATTCTAATTTCGCTGAAGAATGCCTGAAATTACTCTTATTTCTTGCAAATGTAGCACGTGGGACTATTTAAACTCAACGTACAGAATGCTGAAGGCAAATGCGGGTAATGTTGCCAACTGAATCAGTTGCTGCTGCAAAACAAACTATGTGGTGAGAATCACATCCGAACTCAGCCCCAACAATTTGGGGACCGTGTAATATAGGAGTCCCTAGTAATGAGGTTTGCAGATTACGTAATCAGGTCAGGAGAACTGTAGTCTCGATAGACACTCTAGAGTGGACATTCCAGAGAGGACGGGAAACCAACACCTTGCGCTCCCAGTGCTCGTTAACGGGACCATAATGGTGAACGCTGAACGCTGGACAGCGTGGAACACATTCGCAATATCGCGATGTAAACAGACCTTGTACAGAAACTTTGAACGCCCTAAATACCAATGGAAGGCGAACGCTACTTGGAAGTTGCTGAGCATAGCATGGAGTAACATCATAGCACTTCGGTAGCATCAGTAACATTCGATGGCGGCGTCAAGCCACGTCTCAACAGAATTTTGACAAGAAGACACATTCATTCACTCAGTCAATCTTTTTAAACATAGTGAAGACATTCAGAACATGCAGAGCATTGGAAGAATATTGTGGCAACAGTAAATGAATGTTCGTATGAAAGAAAAAGTTAATCTCCTGTAACAGAAGGGAACACAAATATCTCCTACTGTAATTTTTTATTTGTATCTGTATCGTTTTTCTAGTTTAATATAGGACAGTGATTTGGGAAAAGATCATCTTGGATTCTGGAGAAATGTAGGTAAAGGCGAGACAATACTGACTTACGAGTTTTCTTAGAAAATGAATTGAAGAAAACCAACCCTATGTACACATATTGTATTTACAGACCTAAAACATTGTTGATTGGAATATACAGTTTGAAATTTAGAAGTTATGTAATATACAAGGAGAAAAAGGTTATCTGCAACTCTTATAGAGACAAGACGATTTATTAGATTCAAAGACGACATGGCACTAGTTGAGAAGTGGGACGTGCTTGTAACCTTCCCCCAACGTTATTCAATACGTGCATAAATTAAAAAAAAAGAAAAAACCAGACGTAGAAATTGGAAATGTGAATTCAAGAACAATAAGAGATGGCGAAGGAGTTTGAGGATGATAAGAATATACCGAGGTGACAAAAGTATTGGGATAGTGATATGCAGATATACAGATGGCGACAGTCTCGCGTACACAAGATATAAAACGTCAGTGCATTGTCGGGGCTGTCATTTTTACTCAGGTGATATGGCCGTACGACGGAAATTAACAGACTTTGTACGCAGAGTGGCAGTTTGAGTTAGACGCTTAGGGATTTCCATTTCGGAAATCGTGAGGGAATTCAATATTCCGAGGTAAAGAACGTCAAGAGTGTGTCCAGAATACCAAATTTCAGGCATTATCTCTACCATGGACAAGGCAGTGTTTGACGGCCTTCATGTAACCACTTTTTTTAAAAAACACTGGCGTTTGTGTAGAGTTGTCAGTGCTAACAACAAGCAAGACTGCCTGAAACAAAAGCAGAAATAAATGTGGGACGTACGACGAACGTATGCGTTAGGACAGGGTAGCAAAATATGGCGTTAAATGGGCCATGGCAGCAGACGACCGATGCTAGTGCCTTTGTTGACAGAACGACATCGCCTGTAGCTCCTCCTCTGGGCTCCTGATCGTATCGGTTGGAACCTAGACGAATGGAAAACCTTGTCCTCGCGGGAGTACCGATTTCAGTGGATAACAGCTGATGGTGGGGATCGTGTGGCGCAGCCGGCCCGAAGCCATGAACCCAAGCTCTGACCAAGGTACTGTGCAAACTGTTGACCACTCCAGAGAGGTGTGGGCTGTGTTTACACGGATTGCTCTGGGTCGTTTGGCCCAACAGAATCGATCATTGACTGGGAATCGTTATGTTCGTCCTACTTGGAGGACATTTGCAGCCATTCGTGGACGTCATGTTCCCAAACAACGACGGAATTCTTATGGATGCCAATGTACAATGTGCGGGCTTTCAAATAAGTATGACGTGGTGTGCTGTCCCTCAACTATGTACCCTCCGACTCGTTGTTGAAATATTAAAAGTTTTGGCTGGTTTGGTTATGTAGGGGTTGGGATACGTAGTTGCCGCATTACAAGCCGAATACTGCTAGATTAGATTAGATTAGTTTTCTTTCCATAGATGCGTGCTGAGGAGATCCTCGTGGATGTGGAACATGTCAATTTATTTTTTATTTATTTATTTTTTTAAGCTGAAATAACAATACTAATAGTATGAATATATACATTACATCATTTGTTTCTATTAAAAAATTCGTCAATGGAGTAGAAGGAGTTGGCCACTAGTAAGTCTTTCAGGCTCCTTTTAAACTGATCTTTATTTGTAGCTAAATTTTTTATGTTTAGTGGCAAATTATTGAAGATGAGTGTTCCTGAGTAGTGGACCCCTTTTTGAATTAAAGTAAGTGCTTTTACGTCCTTGTGCAGATCATTTTTGTTCCTGGTATTGTATGTATGAACTGAGCTGTTTGTTGGAAAAAGAGATATATTATTTAGAACAAGTTTCATTAATGAGTAAATATACTGAGAGGCAGTAGTTAGTATACCCAGTTCCTTGAAGAGGTTTCTACAGGACGTCCGTGAATTTACTCCACAAATAATACGTATTAGCCGGCCGAAGTGGCCGTGCGGTTAAAGGCGCTGCAGTCTGGAACCGCAAGACCGCTACGGTCGCAGGTTCGAATCCTGCCTAGGGCATGGATGTTTGTGATGTCCTTAGGTTAGTTAGGTTTAACTAGTTCTAAGTTCTAGGGGACTAATGACCTCAGCAGTTGAGTCCCATAGTGCTCAGAGCCATTTGAACCATTTTTGAATACGTATTACACGCTTTTGGACTCTGAAAACTTTTGTTTGACTTGAAGAGTTACCCCAAAATATTATACCATATGACATTATGGAATGAAAGTAGGCAAAGTATACAAGCTTTTTCATTTTTATGTCGCCTATGTCTACAGTATACAATATGAATAGACACATGAATCGAATGGTCGAAGGTTCCTATCACTCAGCAATTGCGAATTTTTAATGCAACATAGTCATTTATAAATGAAAGACTGCAAATAAATAAAATCTGCAGGTACTAACTTCACGACTTTAAATGATCAGTACGATAGAAGAAGTACCTTGTAGAATGACATTTATTGCTGCAAAAGATGTATTGGTGTCGATGTTCCAGCAGTTAAATAAAATATAAGTTGAATAACAGGGAAACAATAGATTCCTGCTTCATGTGATTAGCCGCGCGGGATTAGCCGAGCGGTCTGGGGCGCTGCAGTCATGGACTGTGCGGCTGATCCCGCCGGAGTTTCCAGTCCTCCCTCGGATATGGGTGTGTATGTTTGCCCTTATGATAATTTAGGTTAAGTAGTGTGTAAGCTTAGGGACTGATGACCTTAGCAGTTAAGTCCCATAAGATTTCACACACATTTGAACATTTTTCATGTGATTAGTTATGGGCAACAACATAGCCCACGAGATATTCAATTCTAAACGCATACTACGTCTTCACCGCAAAAACCACGGAAATGTCACAAGTGCACAGGTCGGCATTACGAAATATTTCTATCTCCTGCCGCTAAGCGCAAACTGCTCCACTCTCCAAGTCTTTTCCGCGACTGTACGTCCGTCGCGCCATACCGTCCAGGACTCTTCCAGCCAGCACCTCCAGCGTCCTGTGCCGTAACGTCCAGAACCCTCCGTGTCCTGTGCGACCCTCCCTCGCGCCACTCTGTTCAGAACTCCCCCTCCATTCACCTCGGCAGCCGCCTCCCTTAGTAACGAGTGTGTTATTGGCGACAGCGTTCCCTCCATGTCTCCAAGCCAACGCACTCTCACAAACATAATGAAACACTTTCGAAATACTGGATTTACATTTAGATAACTTGAAATTAAATAAATATTCCTATGTCTGGGCCATAAACACGCTCTAACAGACACTATTAAATAGCCTAATGTCTCTGTGCTTTCTAAAACACAGTAAATAATTGACCAATTTCTTTGTGAATAGTAAATATCGGATATGAACAATGACATAGGTGAATAAATATATTTATAAGCATGCTGCTACCGGTTTTACATGTAACTGTGGAGTACTTGTGGCCTCACGCGATCGATAGTAATCGGCCACTTTGACCTGCAATAACTCATGTACTATTCAAGTTACATGCCTGTGGTTTATATCAATTTAGGTTTACACTAGTAGCCTTCTAAAGACACATCAACAGACAAAATTGGATGAACCGTTTATATTTTGGAAATTTGTTGCTGGTTCTTACTTCTATAATGCAGTTTATATCAATTTAGGTTTACGCTAGTAGCCTTCTAAAGACACATCAATAGACAAAATTGGATGAACCGTTTATATTTTGGAAATTCGTTGCTGGGTCTTACTTCTATATTGTAGTTTATATCAATTTAGGTTTACACTAGTAGCCTTCTAAAGACACATCAATAGACAAAATTGGATTAACCGTTTATATTTTGGAAATTCGTTGCTGGGTCTTACTTCTATATTGTAGTTTATATCAATTTAGGTTTACACTAGTAGCCTTCTAAAGACACATCAATAGACAAAATTGGATGAACCGTTTATATTTTGGAAATTCGTTGCTGGGTCTTACTTCTATAATGTAGTTTATATCAATTTAGGTTTACACTAGTAGCCTTCTAAAGACACATCAATAGACAAAACTGGATGAACCGTTTATATTTTGGAAATTCGTTGCTGGGTCTTACTTCTATATTGTAGTTTATATCAATTTAGGTTTACACTAGTAGCCTTCTAAAGACACATCAATAGACAAAATTGGATTAACCGTTTATATTTTGGAAATTCGTTGCTGGGTCTTACTTCTATAATTTACAGTCAGATAATAAATTTTAAACTAATAAAGATATTGGAAATCTTATTACACCATCAGAATCGTCGTGCAAATAATGGTAATGTACGTGTTTATTTGTAGGGTATTATGATTCATCTGGCTTCTATTAATTTCTATACGAACTGTGAAATGTCTGCCATTAAGGTTTCACGAAGGCCGCCATTTTTGGCACTCCCGGCATGTCTCCTTCATCGACACAGCGTCACCATGGAATTCCCAGCCAAGCTGTAGCTGGACCATGTGCTCAGGCTACCCCTCTTGTCTGGCACCATGTGGTCAACCTGCCAAGTGGCCCACACAGCCATGCCAACTCAGAGCTTAGAATGTTTTCAGGGCACCACAACTCACCTGTTACCTCACACGTCACTGGGTGACGATTATTCGTGAGTGGTTTAAAGAACATTGTGGCCAATTTGAATGAATGATTTGGCCTCCAATAATGCCCGACATGAATCCAATTGAACATTTGTGAGATATAATCGAGAGGTCAGATCGTGCACAAAATCCTGCACCGACAGAATTATGAACGTGTGTAGAGGCAGCATGGTTCAATATTTCTGCAGTGGACTTCCAAAGACTTGTTGAATCCAAGCCACGTCGAGCTACTGCACTACGCCGGACAAGAGGAGGTCCGACACGATATTAGGTTTTCTATAACTTTTGTGACCTCAATATAGAATAATAGCCTCATGAAAGACGAATATAAGTGAACACTTACAAAACTGAAACAAGGAAAGGGAAGTGAACTCAGATGACTAAGTTATTCTGAGGGAGTTAGATTAGGATATGAGGAATTAGAAATAACCCACCAGGGTAGACGAGAGCGCTAATGCGCTGCTTCCTGGACTCGGGTAGGCGCGCTGGCCCCGGATCGCATCCGCCCGGCGGATTAATGACGAGGGTCAGTACGCCGTCCAGCCTGGACGTGGTTTTTGGGTGGTTTCCCACATCCCAGTAGGTGACTTCTGGTCGGGTCCCCATGTTCCGCCTCAGTTACACGACTCGCAGACATTTTAAAATGTTCGCACTATTTCATGCTGAGCGGTCTAAGGCACTGCAGTCAGGGACTGTGCGGCTGATCCCGGCGGAGGTTCGAGTCCTCCTTTGGGCATGGCTATGTGTGTTTGCCCTTAGGATAATTTAGGTTAAGTAGTGTGTAAGCTTAGGGACTGATGACCTTAGAAGTTAAGTCCCATAAGATTTCACACACACTATGTAAGGTGTCAGGCAAATCCAACACCTTCCATGAAAACCCTGACATGATAAGCAAATGCAGTAGTATGTCACATAGCTTCGAATAAATCGTGACATTAAATTAACCAAAGTAATACGAGTAACGAGTGAGCAAATGGAATACCACAGACTAACACAAGAATGCCTAAATGCATGTCATACCTTCCCACCGTGAGACAGACGCAGTTCCGAGGGGAGAAACGAGAACAGAAGCCGAGAGCAGAACCGTGTTAATCTGGAAGGCCCTACGATAAGGGACGGACACCCACGTCGCCAGCTAACCGCTAGGACCACACCCCAGCCGTAAGTTTTAGCGTGATACTTTTTCGCGTCTCTGTTACGTCAGGACACCCCCAGCCCATGTTAAAAGCTAGAGCCCTCCAGAAGAACAGTATAGATCTTACGATAACACAAAAAGGGCCACACCACCCGCAAGTTTTAGCATGAGACTTTTTCGCGTCTCTGTTACGTCAGAACCACCCTCCAGCCCATGTTAAAAGATAGAGCCCTCCAGAAGAACAGTATAGACCTTACGATAACACCAAAAGGACCACACCAGCTGCAAGTTTTAGCGTGAGACTTTTTCGCGTCTCTGTTACGTTGCAAACTTTAAAAACATTGCCCCATCACGAAAAGTATAACGTTTCTCATTGGATAGACAGAATTTTTGTAGGCGGAGCTTAAGGTTAACATTGAGACCCTGATTGATCAGATGAAAACACAGCCAGATAGTTTTTTTAAACCAACTTAGGTAAATTGTAGTAAGCAGAAGTTAGGAGAGAGTTGCTTCCGAGACGGCGAGGTGAGCGGAGCTGCGCTGCCCGCCGCCCCCTGACGAACACCGACAAGGTAATGAACGCACGCGATGCCGCATAACAGCGCATAAAGCTTCACTCAGAACTGCAGAAGTCTCATCTATTACACCCCCTTTTTGCGTAATACTAGTGTCGATCGTCAATTAAAGCTCATGGTGTTCACATTTTACTACGAGAAGTAAAAATCTGAAACGCGATGATTTTTCTGTTATATAGTTATTGAGAAGCCACATCAGCCACTGTAATTTACGACAAGTTAGATAAGTAATTAAAGATAATTGAGGGTCACTCTAGACCATTTTGATAGTTTTCTCTTTTGTGAAACTTAATTTAAACCTAGATTACAGATGTGATATGGCATAGGTCATCTTTCGATCCATTGTAGAACTTGGAAACCCATTCAGGGAATATTCGTTCACATTTTTGTTGAACGCAGTTGGTTTATACCGTCCCGTATTAAAACATTTCCTTTTATCGATAGTGCAATTTATAAACGATGTTTTGTGAGTAGAATAAAATTTCCCATGGTTAACGTAACTGCTTTTTCGACGTTATTTTACCAGCTAACTAAAAATAGGAGAGCCTTGAACCCCTTCCACTAAATTTAGTTAGTATTAAGATTCTTTTACAGGGAGTGCAGTGGAGCTGACGCTGAAATCATTAAGTATTTGATTATATCATCGCTAGTCTCACTGAACTCTTCTGAATTCTACATGTCATGTGTGGTCTGGCGTCTCCTTACCAGCAACAGGTCCCAGGTTCAAACTAGTCAATTCCCTAAAAAATACGCTCAGAGCGTCGTTGCGCGAAAGTGGTAGGGAGACACGATATAGAAGAAACAGACACCACGCAGAATGTTAGAACTATTTCATGGCTTACACTAGAGGCATACAGCTGGGGTACACTAATTCTGTCGTGGGGGCTTTGGGGTGTTGACAGGAAGGGCATCCGGCCGCCATCAGCAACTAGCACTGCCTAACCCGTAGTAACACAGCCGACCCCACATTGAAGGGGGGCAAAGGCCCACAGGAAATGATGTTGACGATGCTAATGAGGGTTTAGAAATAATAGATAAAATCTCCTATTTTCGCAGTTAAAAGTAAAATTCAGTTTTTCAACTGGAAGAAATGAGAAATTTGGTATCAAGTAATTTAAAATAATTTTGGTGATCAAAAGTCTTTTCTGAAAGTATTTGCCTAGAGTGTAGCCTTGTAGAGAAGCGAAATGAGGACTATAAAGAGTAGAGAGCAAAAGAGAATTTTAACTGTGTTGGTACAGAGAAATTGAAAGTTAGATAGGTACACTGGAGCCGTCCGCTGTGGCCGAGCGGTTCTAGGCGCTTCAGTCTGGAACCGCGCGACCACTGCGGTCACAGGTTCGAATGCTGCCTGGGGCATGGATGTGTGTGATGTCCTTATGTTAGTTAGGTTTAAGAAGTTCAAAATCTAGGGGACTGATGACCTCAGATGTTAAGTCCCATAGTGCTCAGAGCCATTTTAACCATTTGTTTTGAAGGTACATTGGATGACTAATGAATATACAGTAAATGGAATCGTGGGATAACCAGATTTATGGCTTAAGTGAAGGAAGGAATCAGTTGATAAGAGAGATCCTGAGACATCAAGTACTAGTTATTGGGAGTAGAATAGGAGAATTTGTGTGTGTGTGTGTGTGTGTGTGTGTGTGTGTGTGTGTGTGTGTGTGCGTGTATGTGTTGGGGGTTGGGGGACAAGCATAGAGGAAACCCAAGGTTTGAATATAGAAAGAAAGTTCATGTTGTTTGTTGTAGTTACGCAGATCTGAAGAGGTTTGCACAGTATGCGTAAACTGCCGGTGTCAAACAAGGCGAGAACTACTATACTGAACTGGATTTCTTTTTCTGTTAGTCTCTTTACCTCCTGTGTGTTCAACTCTCATTTTCTTGTTGTTCTTTAAAATATCGTTCTTTTAGAATGAAATTTTCACTCTACAGCGGAGTGTGCGCTGATATGAAACTTCCTGGCAGATTAAAACTGTGCGCCGCACCGAGACTCGAACTCGGTACCTTTGCCTTTCGCGGGCAAGTGCTCTACCACGCAGGAGAGCTTCCGTGAAGTTTGGAAGGTAGGAGACGAGGTACTGGTGGAATTAAAGCTGTGAGGACGGGGCGTGAGTCGTGCTTGGGCAGCTCAGTCGGTAGAGCACTTGCCCGCGAAAGGCTATCGTTCTTTTGTTCAAAAATGGTTCAAATGGCTCTGAGCACTATGGGACTTAACTTCTGAGGTCATCAATCCCCTAGAACTTAGAGCCACTTAAACCTAAGTAACCTAAGGACATCACACACATCCATGCCCGAGGCAGGATTCGAACCTGCGACCGTAGCAGCAGCGCGGTTCCAGACTGTAGTGCCTAGAACCGCTCGGCCACCCCGGCCCGCTCGTTCATTTGTCTGCGCCAATAAACGTCTAGAGAAATGAAATAATTGGAGTGACATTGTTCCAGATGATATTCCTTTGTGTTTTCTTATGCAGATACGCAGACAGCATGAAGAGACTGTCGGCCGTGTTCCGAGAGCACAGGGCGGACTTTCTGGAGCGTGCCGTGTGGTGGGTCGAGTACGTGATCCGCCACAGGGGGGCCCCACACCTGCGCAGCGCCGCCCTCCACCTGCACTGGTGGCAGCTGCTGCTGCTCGACGTCGTCGCCTTCCTGCTGGTGGGCGTTGCCCTCACACTCTGCCTCGTCTACTTCGTCACGCGGCGGGTAGTCTCCTTCTTCAGAGGCAGCAAACGCGAGCAGAAGCAGAAGATACAGTGACGTACTCACAAACAATTCTAGACTGTTCTCTGCCAACACTAAATTCGCCAAAATTTCCAAATTAGCACTTCTCCTGCAAATATGAAATGTCACCAATCATATCAAACCATGCACAAGGTGAAACTGAACAAAATTCTGGACATCTTTCAAGGACATGTTCTCAGTGGCTCTTTACAGAGTAGGTGCATTTCTTTTGATACATGAGCCATATGTAACATTGTACATGCATTGCACAGACAATATCTGCTCATCAATACAAATGTCAACAGCGTGCGCTATGTGTATTGTTTGACAATCAGTTATGTTCAGTTCTCTTGCCGTTGACGTGACAGCTCCGTCACTACTCACCGCCCTCAAGTTTTCAGTCAGTACTGCTCGGTTCGGTCTCGGCTTCGCTTTCCTGACAGTGTTATTCCTACGTTTTGACGCACAGCACTGTGAATTGGTATACTGATGATGATTTGGCCGATGTGCATGTCGTGAATGGTCCTCTGAATGCGATGGAACGCTACCTCGACGACTGTAGCTCAGGTCTTCCCCTACCAACAGTAGATAATAGTAATTTTACATCTTTACATGCAACCCTTTCAGAAACAGAGTAGATCTGTGTTAAAAATGAAAGATATCACATACTTCTTCACTAATTTGACATATTCTTCGCAGAAAGAAAGGTAATTTGGATAACAAAGAGAATATATCACAGTTAAATTCTTCTTCTGTTAGGAGCTATCGAAGACTACGCTTCCTTTACACAATGATCCTGAGTCATATCACTGAACAGCCTATGAAATTAAATCGGTAAAGTTCCGATTCATCCTGAAGATCTTATTTCATGTCATTGGCAAAATAATACCCGATTAATACTCGTACAATTTGTAAGCGTTGATTACATTGCACATGAACGGACGCACGACACAGGAGAACTAAGAAAACTCTTGATTTACAGTAAAAACAGTAAGCGATATATATATATATATATATATATATATATATATATATATATATATATATATATATATATATATATATATATGTGTGTGTGTGTGTGTGTGTGAATATCGTTGCATGAGAGAACTATCGATTTAAATTTAAAATACATCTGAAATAAATTTTTTTCATTCTCAATTGCACACAACAGAATAATACTCACAGTGCTGGAACGGCAAGTTTGTGCACCAACAACGATTAAAGAAGGCTTTCCAAAAAATATACTCAAGTATGTATCAAAAACATGATTTATAGAAAATATCTGACACCGTTTAAACAGCTTATTGATTGGTTTATTACAGATTGACTAATTAATAACGAATATTGGCGTCCTGGTTGCTTTTCTATTCTGATGAAGCTCTAATTGCGCAGCTTAAACATCGAGGCAGCATAGTGCAAGATGGAGGTCGGTTCGGGTTTGGGCTGCGGTTTATGCAGGGGTGGGGCTCAGATTAGCGATTATTTTACTTAACCATGGACCTTGCCGTTGGTGGGGTGGCTTGCGTGCCTCAGCGATACAGATAGCCGTACCGTAGGTACAACCACAATGGAGGGGTATCTGTTGAGAGGCCAGACAAACGTGTGGTTCCTGAAGAGGGGCAGCAGCCTTTTCAGTAGTTGCAAGGGCAACAGTCTGGATGATTGACTGATCTGGCCTTGTAACAATAACCAAAACGGCCTTGCTGTGCTGGTACTGCGAACGGCTGAAAGCAAGGGGAAACTACGGCCGTAATTTTTCCCGAGGGCATGCAGCTTTACTGTATGATTAAATGATGATGGCGTCCTCTTGGGTAAAATATTCCGGAGGTAAAATAGTCCCCCATTCGGATTTCCGGGCGGGGACTACTCAAGAGGATGTCGTTATCAGGAGAAAGAAAACTGGCGTTCTACGGATCGGAGCGTGGAATGTCAGATCCCTTAATCGGGCAGGTAGGTTAGAAAATTTAAAAAGGGAAATGGATAGGTTAAAGTTAGATATAGTGGGAATTAGTGAAGTTCGGTGGCAGGAGGAACAAGACTTCTGGTCAGGTGACTACAGGGTTATCAACACAAAGTCAAATAGGGGTAATGCAGGAGTAGGTTTAATAATGAATAGGAAAATAGGAATGCGGGTAAGCTACTACAAACAGCATAGTGAACGCATTATTGTGGCCAAGATAGATACGAAGCCCACACCTACTACAGTAGTACAAGTTTATATGCCAACTAGCTCTGCAGATGACGAAGAAATTGAAGAAATGTACGATGAAATAAAAGAAATTATTCAGATAGTGAAGGGAGACGAAAATTTAATAGTCATGGGTGACTGGAATTCGAGTGTAGGAAAAGGGAGAGAAGGAAACGTAGTAGGTGAAGATGGATTGGGGCTAAGAAATGAAAGAGGAAGCCGCCTGGTAGAATTTTGCACAGAGCACAACTTAATCATAGCTAACACTTGGTTTAAGAATCATGATAGAAGGTTGTATACATGGAAGAACCCTGGAGATACTAAAAGGTATCAGATAGATTATATAAAGGTAAGACAGAGATTTAGGAACCAGGTTTTAAATTGTAAGACATTTCCAGGGGCAGATGTGGACTCTGACCACAATCTATTGGTTATGACCTGTAGATTAAAACTGAAGAAACTGCAAAAAGGTGGGAATTTAAGGAGATGGGACCTGGATAAACTGAAAGAACCAGAGGTTGTAGAGAGTTTCAGGGAGAGCATAAGGGAACAATTGACAGGAATGGGGGAAAGGAATACAGTAGAAGAGGAATGGATAGCTTTGAGGGATGAAGTAGTGAAAGCAGCAGAGGATCAAATAGGTAAAAAGACGAGGGCTAGTAGAAATCCTTGGGTAACAGAAGAAATATTGAATTTAATTGATGAAAGGAGAAAATATAACAATGCAGTAAATGAAGCAGGCAAAAAGGAATACAAACGTCTCAAAAATGAGATCGACAGGAAGTGCTAAATGGCTAAGCAGGGATGGCTAGAGGACAAATGTAAGGATGTAGAGGCTTGTCTCGCTAGGGGTAAGATAGATACTGCCTACAGGAAAATTAAAGAGACCTTTGGAGAGAAGAGAACCACTTGTATGAATATCAAGAGCTCAGATGGCAACCCAGTTCTAAGCAAAGAAGGGAAGGCAGAAAGGTGGAAGGAGTATGTAAAGGGTCTATACAAGGGCGATGTACTTGAGGACAATATTATGGAAATGGAAGAGGATGTAGATGAAGATGAAATGGGAGATACGATACTGCGTGAAGAGTTCGACAGAGCACTGAAAGACCTGAGTCGAAACAAGGCCCCCGGAGTAGACAACATTCCATTGGAACTACTGACGGCCTTGGGAGAGCCAGTCCTGACAAAACTCTACCATCTGGTGAGCAAGATGTATGAAACAGGTGAAATACCCTCAGACTTCAAGAAGAATATAATAATTCCAATCCCAAAGAAAGCAGGTGTTGACAAATGTGAAAATTACCGGACAATCAGTTTAATAAGCCACAGCTGCAAAATACTAACACGAATTCTTTACAGACGAATGGAAAAACTAGTAGAAGCCGGCCTCGGGGAAGATCAGTTTGGATTCCGTAGAAATACTGGAACACGTGAGGCAATACTGACCTTACGACTTATCTTAGAAGAAAGATTAAGGAAAGGCAAACCTACGTTTCTAGCATTTGTAGGCTTAGAGAAAGCTTTTGACAATGTTGACTGGAATACTCTCTTTCAAATTCTAAAGGTGGCAGGGGTAAAATACAGGGAGCGAAACGCTATTTACAATTTGTACAGAAACCAGATGGCAGTTATAAGAGTTGAGGGACATGAAAGGGAAGCAGCGGTTGGGAAGGGAGTAAGACAGGGTTGTAGCCTCTCCCCGATGTTATTCAATCTGTATATTGAGCAAGCAGTAAAGGAAACAAAAGAAAAATTTGGAGTAGGTATTAAAATCCATGGAGAAGAAATAAAAACTTTGAGGTTCGCCGATGACATTGTAATTCTGTCAGAGACAGCAAAGGACTTGGAAGAGCAGTTGAACGGAATGGATGGTGTCTTGAAGGGAGGATATAAGATGAACATCAACAAAAGCAAAACGAGGATAATGGAATGTAGTCGAATTAAGTTGGGTGATGTTGAGGGTATTAGATTAGGAAATGAGACACTTAAAGTAGTAAAGGAGTTTTGCTATTTGGGGAGCAAAATAACTGATGATGGTCGAAGTAGAGAGGATATAAAATGTAGACTGGCAATGGCAAGGAAAGCGTTTCTGAAGAAGAGAAATTTGTTAACATCGAGTATAGATTTAAGTGTCAGGAAGTCATTTCTGAAAGTATTTGTATGGAGTGTAGCCATGTATGGAAGTGAAACATGGACGGTAAATAGTTTGGACAAGAAGAGAATAGAAGCTTTCGAAATGTGGTGCTACAGAAGAATGCTCAAGATTAGATGGGTAGATCACATAACTAATGAGGAGGTACTGAATAGGATTGGGGAGAAGAGGAGTTTGTGGCACAACTTGACCAGTAGAAGGGATCGGTTGGTAGGACATGTTCTGAGGCATCAAGGGATCACCAATTTAGTATTGGAGGGCAGCGTGGAGGGTAAAAATCGTAGGGGGAGACCAAGAGATGAATACACTAAGCAGATTCAGAAGGATGTAGGTTGCAGTAGGTACTGGGAGATGAAGAAGCTTGCACAGGATAGAGTAGCATGGAGAGCTGCATCAAACCAGTCTCAGGACTGAAGACCACAACAACAACAACATCAACGCCCACAAAACAGAAATACACTTTCATAAAACAAAATCTTCTAGATGGCCAAAAAGATGTTTAAACAGTGGTCCACACAGTCAGTATAACAAAATGTCTTCCATTAATTCAGAAATTAAATATGCATAACCGGAAAGCAGCGTTAACAGTTTAGTATGCTTGGGCCTTGTCTACAAACAGCCGTAGTATCTCATGGAACTTCAGCTGTAGAACATAAGATAGCAAAATAACGTGTAGACCTAATTTGGAACATAACACATAACAATTCATTGATTTACTATCGATACTATCACCAGAAACTACCAAATAACATATGTTTGTATTCTAATATATTCATGCAGGATACCACCAGCAATTGCTTTTTCACATACAACAAGTAAAAAGAATTCTCAGCAGTCTAGCTTACGGAATAGTTTAAACAAAAAACTTAAGTACTGCTACATCTAACCCTGTTAGTTATCAAACTGAACTGTTCTTGGTCACAGCGCTCAAAACCGCACTCCTGTGGGCCGTCGTTAAACACCCACAACTAGTCACATGGAACCACGGAATTCCGTGGAGAAGGTCCGAGGCCCATACCTGAAATAGCTGCCTCCTAGCGCAGTAACCTACCTCACCACACCATACAACCAGTGCCTCTCCCTAACGTACTTACCAACTGCCTGGAAAATTGCTCAGGCCATAACCATATCTAAACCCAATAAAAACCTTATCTTTCCACAAAGCTATCGACCCATTTATCTCCTATGCTTTCTAATGAAAATACTAGAGTGCCTTATCCTCACAGACCTACCCAAATTCCTACGAGGGAACAACATAATCATCCTGAGCAGTTTGGATTCCGTTCTGAACACAGCACCACCCACCAATCCCTGTGTGTGGTGGAACACATATGCAAAGCGAGAACTGGAAAATCAGCACAAGAGCAGTCTTTCTCGACATCGAGAAAGCATTTGACAAAGTCTAGCATGATGACTTATTCTACAAGTTGTCCCAGTTAGACAGTCCAGGACGTATGGTCAACATGATTGACTCGATCCTGGTGGGGAGGCAGTACTATGTCAGGTGCAGCGAACATATAAGCACGACCAAGAATTCTGTGGCAGGAGCTCCATAGGGCTCTGTTTGGGACCCTTAGTATGCTTACTATACATAAACGACATGGAAAAGTTGGCGGGAGTGAGATAGTTCTGTATACCGATAACACAGCTGTTTATAAAAGCAGCATCAATCTCAACTTCACATCACGAAAGCTATAGGAACACCTGAACAAAATTGTGAAATGGTGGAACATATGGAAAACCAAGATCAATCCAGAGAAGTTCGTAGCTGTTATGTTCATGAGAAAGTTGACACCCCACAAATAAATTGATTTCTGTAGCCGGCAAAGAAATAGAATGGTGCAACTGAGCTACTGATCTCACCCTCCTGCTCGATAAATTCTTAACATTCATGAAGCAGATAGATAAATCCAGGAGCAGAGGTTGTACTGCTGTATCCAACTATATCCGCTCCTAAAGGATGGAGGGCTTGGCATGGAGACGAAACTAAGAATATACAGTTCTGTTATCCTCCAAACTCTTTCATACAAATCCGAAATTTGGCTATGTGTTGGCGTCAGCCGAAACTTCAGTGACTCCAAAACAGAAATCTAAGCATCATCGGCGATGCAGACCGTTACACGCCACACGCACACATTAAGGACACCTTAGAAGGACCCTCGATCTACACTTACATTAAAAGATGTCAAAAGACTCTATGAGAAGACTCGCACATTGACCCACCATGTAATTCAACTGCTAGGTACACAATACACCAATGAGAGACTGACCTCCACACTAACCAGACAATTTAGGGCATAAAAATTATAGACAAATATCATTTAGATAAACCGCAAAATCTATATCTCAAAATACCATTCAGCCATACTAGAAATCAAATGGGCAGGCAGAGCCCTGTGGTGCTTCAATGGAACATAAATATAGATAGGCAAAGCCAGGGGGAGGGGGAGGGAGAATGCAACAGTTTGATGCACAGCACTGCATTTAATGGATGGTATTTAATGGAGGGTACAGCGGATCATGATCAGCCTTGATGAGCTCCATTTCAGGAACAGGAACGCACGCTTTCAGAAACCCTACAGGTTCGCGATACCCTCCTACTGGGTACCTGAACGTAGTGAATGAGATTCGCTCCCCCGAGTATCCTAACTGTGGTATTGTGTTACTAATCTGATATACTTGACAAAGGACAGGAAGGGAACTGTCGCTAGTACCACTATTACTACAAGTACAGCTAGGTCACGACGATGCTGCTGTTGCTGGCTGCGATGATGATGACGCGTGTGTGGAGAAGGGGGGAGGCGTATGGACATTGCGATTTAGGCGAGAACATGGTGCAGACGACTGTGTGTTGCCCCAGTGTGAGCAGCTAGGCTGTGGGTGCGACTCCAGAGATGCTTGTTGCCACAACCCTCAGCCAGCTGCGGGAGAGAGGGTTGCCCATGGACGCCAGAGCGGAGCTGGTGCGAGGCCATCAGCGGCAGAGGTGGCTGCAGCAGCAGGGGTCATACACCTGGTAGAAAAAGAAGAACAACGAAAAAGAAAATTGAGTGCAACAGTCTACAGATTGGTCGCTGTTGCTCCTGTAAGGAAAGAAAGAATACTGATTATATGCGAGCAGAGTGAATGTGTATGGAAAATATATCGCTCTGGCTCCTTGACATATCCCTCAGTATCTCTTCACGCTGACACAGCTCTTTCTCCATCTCCTACACCCATTGTAACATGTCATCATACTCAATCAAATCACAGTGGATCACTTGATCCAACTCTCCTACACCACCACCAACAGCAATATGTTGATTTAATAAAAAATAGTATACACATATAAAACTAAGAAATTTTTTAAGAATATACACTTCACGATAGCTGTTCTGGGGAACCTCCTACTCTCCATGCTGCTGTTCCTCAAGGTCATCCACAACAGAGGATATATCTCACACAACATATTATTGGATTTAAGCAGCGCTACAATGAAAGTTTAGAAAGAATTCTTTTTAATGGAAAGAATGTATCTCAGTAACATATTACACATACACACAGCACTACATGGAAGAAAATACGTAGTTAAAATGCTGACGCTACTGCTGACGCTACTTCCTCTCAGCTTCCAGCTGATTCAGTACTTTATGGATATACAATGAAACAATAAGAGGAGGAGATGTATTCAGTATCATGAAATCCTTAGTGAAAGAATTGTAAGAAGAAGTCTTACAGTTATCGATTGGAATACGTGTTTAGCTGGTAATTCTCCTTGCCTTTGACACTGCTGCTGTTGCTGGCTGAATGTTGAATCTTCTAATGTAAACAAGTCACATGTAAGGAAACAAACGAAGACTGGGAACACCGATAAGCAGACAAGGGAAGACGCAGACAGACCAATGCAGCCATGGATGATCACACAATAAGGGCAAAAGCGGAGGGAAGAGGCTTTCTATAGGTTCAGTGTTAAGCATTAACGAGTAATAATACAGAAATGGCGATTGATGTGTCGGCAGCTGGGCCAACACCTTGTAGATAGAGGTGGCTTAAAAGGCACGCGAGACTAACGCAGACGGGCGTGAAGTACTGGAACAGGATACGTAATTAATGCTATGAAGAAAAGAACGGAGCTTCTCATATACTTATCTTTAATTTCTTCTTGTACATCTCTATGGTGAACACAAGTGAGACTCTAATTACAATCACTGTAAGGCTAATGGCGCCTTGCTAGTTCGTAGCCATTAACTTAGCTGAAGGCTATTCTGTCTCTCGGCTAATGAGAGAGAAAGGTTTCGTACGTCTATTCGCTAGCTCTGTCGTCCGTACAACTGGGCTGAGTTCAAGTCAGTCTCTCGAGACCTGCCTTGTGGTGGCGCTAGGTTTGCGATCACACAGTGGCGACACGCGGGTCCGACATGTACTACAGGACCGCGGCCGATTTAAGCTACCACCTAGCACGTGTGGTGTCTGGCTGTGACACCATAGCGATCAACTTGTTGAGAGAAGTCAGCAGCTGAATGCTGTACTACAAACGCTGCCTTCGTCCAACACGCAGGAATCTGATGAGTTTCAGCTGTACTCGTTGCCTTTGGCAACAGAGACTGTCGACTTCTAGCTGGGTGATCTGATTCTTAGAAGGAGCCTTTAGATCGCTAGTGAGATAAATTGCCATGTTTGAGACAAAACTGCGAGTTCCCGCACGGAGGAGGGGGTAACTGCACACTTTCAGTGGGTGGTTCCCTTCTGAGAAAAACAATGGCATAGCCCTTGTTAGAAGGAACGTGTAGATCACTAGCACCTCTGGCAGTGATATATTTTTCTCTGTTTCAGACAGAGCTACGAGGTATTATTAGGGGACAGAGAGCTGTTGGCATACAAAGGATGCAGCCGGCCGAAGTGGCCGTGCGGTTAAAGGCGCTGCAGTCTGGAACCGCAAGACTGCTACGGTCGCAGGTTCGAATCCTGCCTCGGGCATGGATGTTTGTGATGTCCTTAGGTTAGTTAGGTTTAACTAGTTCTAAGATCTAGGGGACTAATGACCTCAGCAGTTGAGTCCCATAGTGCTCAGAGCCATTTGAACCATACAAAGGATGCAGCAAAATACTTTTCCAAGCTGGTAAGGGCCCCTTTGTGAAGAAACGTTCCCCATTCTTGGAAAGGAGTGGAGGAAAACTGCTCCTCTGCAGTAAACATGTACCTGACCAGGGAATAATATGAGTTTTCAAACAGATATCGTGATGCACACCTGGCAGACACAGTAGGAAATGGGATAGCAGGCAGGTGAGTCACGAGCAGGTATTAGGATGCTACTTGGCTGTCGCACTAGACAATGGGGTGGTAGTCAGGTGTAATTGTCCGTAGACATGGCTAACAGCCTGCGTATACCCCAGACTGTTGGGTCAGACATTGCCAGAGGTGGTGGCTCTGGCGGCCAAGACAAGGTGGCACATGTGAGCAGGCCACAGAACCAGCTACATCTGTCCACACACTTCACCGCTGGCAGCCAGCAGATTGGTCTTTGGGATTTTTTTTTTAAATATGGGATCAAGTTTATGGGCGATTGTGTACATTGAGTTAGCAGCAGCAGTTTTGGCCTCTGCTGACTGCAAAAAACTGTGTATTGGTCAGACATGCAGGCCACAGCAACTAGACTGACCGAACATGAACACAGCTGGAAATTACGTTGAGTCTGACTCTACCTTTTGTTAACGTGTGCTAAAGAAAGGACGCAGTCTTCAAGTCCACACAGAAGTACAGCACAAGGCAAACAAAGAAAGAAAACTAAGCCTATTCGAAGCACAAGAGGTAAACAGACATTTAGCTCAAACCGCCGGCTCGTTCTAAATGATCAATTACAGGCGAGCACATCCACACTTTTGAGCTTCTTATGATTCCATCATCCAGCCACATACCCACAAAGCACCACCATGACACACACTGCTACACAAAATTATAACACAACAGAATTTTCTATTCCTTACCTTCATCACTCCACAAACTTCAACAATATAACATGCAATACTTATCATGTATTCTAATCATACGCTACGTTTAGTATTGCACATTGCATAAAAATTTAATTTTCAGTGTAAAACGTGTTTATTGCACAACATAAGATACTAGTGCTCAGTTAGATAATTCTCAACCAATGTCACGGCTTCACAAACTATGGCGTCATAACCATATAGAGTATAATACCATAAGACTGTGTATTTTAATTATTGTGTACAATAGTCTCCTTTGCCTAGAATGCAGTTTAGTGTCAAAAAAACGTGTTTGTTGTACAACATAAATGAAGAGTGTTCAGTTTAATGGTTTCTCAGTGAATGTCAAGACCTCACGAAATTTAGCATTATGACCATTTAACCTGTAATACTGTGTAGTTTAATAATTTCTTGTGCTTAATAATGTCAATTTTGTAAAGTGTAATCTCAACATTATGAAACAAGTTTGATGCACAACACTCTATGCAAGTGAACTGTATCATTGCTTAACAACGTTTGGTTACCTAAGAATTAGTGCCCATTTCAGGTGCTAGTCAGTTGTTTCTTGAAGATGGCCCAATAAGCCGAAAACTAGTTTGAAATAAACAAAAATCATTAGAACAAAAACAGTGTTCTTGTTGTTCAACCTTAAATGTGGGACTGTTCCACCGAGAAGCAGCGGAAGAATCCATGAAGAAAAGTATCTGGCCCTTTCAGCTTCGTAATGATTACTATTTTAACTAAAACTTCTCAAGTTTGACTTCAGAATTATTAAACAGCAATAACATACGTTCACTTCAATGAAGTCTAATCTATCAATCTTAAAAGTACGAAAGTAGTAAAAAAATTCTTCATATACTATGAAAACGCCACATCCAAGGCAGTAGAGCTTCGTTAAAATCACCAAATACTTCAATTTAAATTTTAATATATTCCGTATCAAGAAATACTCACGTTCTAGCAAATTAAACGTTCAGGAATATAATCTAATGAATGAACGTACAATATCTGACTTCTTCATGGCTTTCATTCAATGGTTCTTTGACGATCAGTTTTGTCTCCCAGCTGTCGTAGCTCACGCAGTTGGATGCCGGTTAGTCCATCCTCTCCAGAGCCTCCGAATTATTGCACGTCTCTTTATAAAGGATCGCTTAAGTAACACATTTTTCAGAAACATTAGTACGAATACAGTACATCCACCCCACAATTAGCTCTCTTGGCCGTTTAGCAGTATTGGCCACTAAAAATCTTCTTTCTTGACGATATACTCCAGGGTTAAATCAAACACTGAAGGTGGACTAGGCACGCAGTCACAGGACTGAATTTGTAGCTGGTAAATCGGATGTAGTTAATATGTTAATGGTGTTACAGAGCTCATGAAGCATTGTATTCTGGTCGGCTCACTCGGGGATGAGAGATGGAATTTAGAACTTGAGCCATAGTTTTCCATATATCATAACCAGAAATACGGCTATAGTGACTTTAACACAGATATGTCGTTGTAAATAGCTCATGCTGGACTTCTCTTCCTGAATTTTTTACATATTTTTAATAATGTAGTGGCAGCGCGTAACTGCGCTTTAGGATTGTGTATCACGTGAAGGATGAGTAACTAAGACAAAGAAGATGAGAGTTGCGTTGAGAAGGCTAAGTATACTGTCAAGAAGGATATTACGTGGGATATGATATGTACGATGGTTCGTAAAGGTAGCGGAAACGCTGTTGTAGAATGCCATGTGTATACCCCGACCTCTATTCCTACGAGATGGGTTGGCACGGGTGATGAGAGTTATGGACTCGTCTGTGAGGTGGCATGCGAGTGCTGTGAACCACGAAGTGAAAATAAGCATTTGTAGAGTAAGTAGGAAAAAAAATCTCTGGAATTTTTTTTCAGGGACAGTACAAATTAAATTTCCTTTCGTTCACGTCTATGGTCACAAATTTTTTCTCATCACACTACCAGTTTCGGTCTATAATGACCATCTTCAGATTTGTTTTATAAAAATATGTTCTAATATGCTGGAGCCGTATATGGGATATGTTTTTATAAAACATATCTGAAGATGGTCATTGTAGACCTGAATCAGTAGTCTGATGAAAAAAAAATTTTTGACAGTAGACGCGAACTAAAGGAAATTTAGTCTATATTCGTGTAACGTCTCCTGGCAAAACACATATTATATGTGATAAAAAAAAAGGAGAAAAGAATATTTGAACTGGATGATTGTAATTGCGTGGACCATGATTGTGTGAACTTCATGTAATAAAGAAAAACCATTATGTGTCATGTTTCATACTTGTATAGAATTATGAACCAATTTTTTTAAAAGATAATATCTGTGTCGGTGAGTACTGAAACCGCCACAGACGATAGTACTTATTAAATATCAAACAAAGATGAGAATATGTCAACCTATAAACAGTAGTGACCGAGCATTAATGTCTCTGTCGTCTTCTTGGAGTTACGTGAGTAGGAAGAGCCTGTGACGCTATATTGTATGCTTGTGTAGCATTCTTTTGTCAATATTGAGAGAAGGACGCCATTAGGCGTTGATTTGTAAAGGTGTGTAAGAATTTAATCTGTATAAATGTTTTGAATAGAGTTACTTAGTGAAAACTTGCAGCCGGCCGCGGTGGTCTCGCGGTTCTAGGCGCGCAGTCCGGAACCGCGTGACTGCTACGGTCGCAGGTTCGAATCCTGCCTCGGGCATGGATGTGTGTGATGTCCTTAGGTTAGTTAGGTTTAAGTAGTTCTAAGTTCTAGGGGACTGATGACCGCAGATGTTAAGTCCCATAGTGCTCAGAGCCATTTGAAACATTTTTGAAAACTTGCATTATGATTTGTAACAAGCTTGCCTGGTATTTTATCCCATCCTTTTAAGACATTTTCAGCTATTTGAATATTATTCGTGGTGCAGAGCTGCGCTACGAACGAACGAGCCGCTGCCGCGGCGCATTCAAACTGCATTAAATGAAACCAGTCATACCGCAAAGAAGCGGACAGGTAATAGTGAACTGAAATTATTTCTTTCAGCTTTCGGAATTGCAGAGAAGAGCAGCAGATCTTACGATGTGTTTTACAGGTTGACGCGGGCTGCGGATGATATATTATTAACAGTGCAAAAAGGTAATTTACCTTCATGACATAAAAGAAATCTTGCTGTGCGCAGTTCTGGTCTAGCAAACATTATAGTAAAAACATTTTTTCTCTGATAAAAGCCTCATGTTCTCGTGTTAGTCGTGGTACTTATTGGTGTTTTACTGTTAGCAAAAATCCACTGCAAAATTTTCATGTTTAGCAAACATTGCGTACTGTAACATCAGTATTGATAACGAAATAATTTTCAGTGACCTTTTCAATAACTGTAAAGTAAGGAAGATATGTTGAACTTTACAGCGAGTTACAGTAACGAAACAATGTTCCTTTAATAGAAAGCTAGATCCAGAATAATAAGAACATAATATATTTTGTTTTGTTCTAAATTAATGATCCAAAGAAAGTCACAGCACAGAATCCCTAAAAAGGAATTTCAGGGCTCTTTTCGTAGCAACATATTTTATCTCATACATTGGTTGTTACGTGAGCAATAACAAGCAAAGATCTGAAGATGGTCATTGTAGACGTAAATCGGTAGTCTGATGACAAAAAATTTGTGACCGTAGACGCGAACTAAAGGAAATTTATTCTATATTCGGTTCGCTGTGGAGTTAGTGAGCATGTCGCAGTTTGTGAAGATAAAGCAAATTTTCAGAGACATCCAAAGACTGGACCTATACAGCAAAGGGATTTCATATATACCTGGCTATCTGTCTTAGCTGTCAAAGCGTGTAAGACGGACACTTATAGACGTTGGAGCCAAAGAAAGACCAGATACGTCGTCGATGAACAGTAAACAATTAAATAGTTCCAGGTTCGGCAACGGTTCGGTGAGCCAAGTACTTCTAACAGTGGGAGAGAGCAAAGATAAGTCCTAGGTAGATGGTTTCGATGCTGTAAAGAGGGCCACTTGCGGTTGCGCACTGACTCAGCTCCTGGCACGTGGTGCGGCTCGGCGTCCAACAATTAGTGAGCTGTGGTCAGCTTGCCGAGTCATCCCTGTCACGGCCGGGAGCGTTTACTGCGCGAGGTCACTCCAGGGCTGGGCTGCGCTGAAGCCGTCGGCGCACGAATCGTACAGTCGAACGTTGAGTGTGTTGCCGGCACGGTAGCTCAGCGTGTTCGGTCAGAGGGTTAGCTACCTACATCTACATACATAATCCGCAATGCACCATACGGTGCAAGGCGGAGGGTACCTCGTACCACACCTAGCATCTTCTCTCCCTGTTCCACTCCCAAACAGAACGAGGGAAAAATGACTGCCTATATGCCTCTGTACGAGCCCTAATCTCTCTTATTTTATCTTTGGGGTCTTTCTGCGAAATGTAAGTAGGCGACAGTAAAATTGTACTGCAGTCCGCCTCAAATGCTGGTTCTCTAAATTTCCTCAGTAGCGATTCACGAAAAGAACGCCTCCTTTCCTCTAGAGACACCCACCCGACTTCCTGAAGCATTTCCGTAACACTCGCGTGATGATCAAACCTACCAGTAACAAATCTAGCAGCCCGCCTCTGAATTGCTTCTATGTCCTCCCTCAATCCGACCTGACAGGGATCCCAAACGCTCGAGCAGTACTCAAGAATAGGTCGTATTAGTGTTTTATAAGCGGTCTACTTTACAGATGAACCACATCTTCCCAAAATTCTACCTATGAACCGAAGACGACTATCCGCCTTCCCCACAACTGCCATTATATGCTTGTCCCACTTCATATCGCTCTGCAATGTTACGCCCAAATATTTAATCGATGTGACTGTGTCAAGCGCTACACTACTAATGGAGTATCCAAACATTACGGGATTGTTTTTCCTATTCATCTGCATTAATTTACATTTGTCTATATTTTGAGTTAGCTGCCATTCTTTACACCAATCACAAATCCTGTCCAAGTCATCTTGTATCCTCCTACAGTTACTCAACGACGACACCTTCTCGTTCACCACAGCATCATCAGCAAACAGCCGCACATTGTTATCCACCCCATCCAAAAGATCATTTATGTAGATAGAAACCAACAGCGGACCTACCACACTTCCCTGGGGCACTCCAGATGATACCCTCACCTCCGATGAACACTCACCCTCGAGGACAACGTACTGGGTTCTATTACTTAAGAAGTCTTCGAGCCACTCACATACTTGGGAACCAATCCCATATGCTCGTACCTTAGTTAGGAGTCTGCAGTGGGGCACCGAGTCAAACGCTTTCCGGAAGTCAAGGAATATGGCATCCGTCTGATACCCTTCACCCATGGTTCGCAAGATGTCATGTGAAAAAAGGGCGAGTTGCGTTTCGCAGGAACGATGCTTTCTAAAGCCGTGTTGATGCGTGGACAGCAACTTCTCTGTCTCAAGGAAACTCATTATATTCGAACTGAGAATATGTTCGAGAATCCTGCAACAAACCGATGTTAAGGATATTGGTCTGTAATTTTGAGGATCCGTCCTTCTACCCTTCTTATATACAGGCGTCACCTGCGCTTTTTTCCAGTCTCTCGGGACTTTACGTTGGGCAAGAGACTCGCGATAAATGCAAGCTAAGTAAGGAGCCAATGCAGTAGAGTACTCTCTGTAAAACCGAATTGGAATCCCATCAGGACCTGGCGATTTATTTATTTTCAACCCATTCAGCTGCTTCACAACCCTCTGTAATAAAAAAAAAAGTGAGTGAACGGATCAGCGAAGAACTTGAACAGCTGTCATCGGAGGACGGCCGGCCGAAGTGGCCGTGCGGTTAAAGGCGCTGCAGTCTGGAACCGCAAGACCGCTACGGTCGCAGGTTCGAATCCTGCCTCGGGCATGGATGTTTGTGATGTCCTTAGGTTAGTTAGGTTTAACTAGTTCTAAGTTCTAGGGGACTAATGACCTCAGCAGTTGAGTCCCATAGTGCTCAGAGCCATTTGATCCATTCGGAGGACGTCCGTCCCGAACAAATTCAGTGAACAATACTGAACAAAATGAGATAAAAAAAAAGAAAAGTGTTCCGAGTTCCTGACATCATAGAGTGGAAAAAGCATGCTGGTAAGTCTTCTGGTACGTGTGAATGAATGTTTGGTATATCTGACATTATGAACGTGTGTTCTCACGTAGACCAGTGGTATGCTCACTAACCTCTCCTCAGTACACAGTCGCAAGGTGCCACATTGGGTTTCAGTTGAAGCCCATGTGTCGTCTCCAAGGATGAGGATCCCTCGATAACCCGTCGTTGACTGCATCATTTGTACCAATAAACTGACTAGAAACGTCACACTCATGGTTACAGAATTATTGTAACTTGCATATTGTGAAAGGCAGCGGAACATTGAGCATCGATAAGAAACGCATGTTTCTTCGTACAGTTTGTTATAGTGAAATTTCAGTTAATAACATGGATGTGAATAAAGCTTTTAGGAGATGGAAAGACGCAAAGTATGGTCACACATCGATTATCGTAGGTGCAGTGTTATGAGTAGCGTCGCAACATTATAAGGAGTCAGGTGGTACGTTACTGGGTCGTATCTCACTGAATGCAAACTTTTTTTACGAACCTTCGCGTGTTTTAATCAGTTCTGATACTTTCTTATCAGTTTAATAATAGCATATTCAGAAATGCTCGAAGTTAAGTAAATATAAGTGTACTTTTTCCGAGGAATGTCTTTGTTTGATTGGACTCATTTACAAGACGGCTTGTACTACTTGCAATAAGACACTTTGCACTTTCTTGTCTTAAGTTTTGTATTTCACACATTGTAGAGTCTGCTACTTAATGGAAACGGTGATCAAATAGAAATTACCTTAAGATTTCATTAAAAAATGAGAATGATGAAATAATTTTATTTTATGTGGAGAATTATTTCAAGTCTGTATCGTAGTATTTGCGAAGGAACTTTTATAAGCCGATGCCCTAATCGACTTGACATGGTAGCCTACTTTCCTCTTTGACTCATAACACGGTTATGGATATCATACTTTTATTTTATGTATTGTATAGCGCAGACAGAACAACATGACTAGCATGTGGACAAGGGAGGTAATGTGCGTTTTGACAGAGCTAACACAGAAATTTACGCCCATTCATTTTTTCAACTGTGTGATTTGCGATCCAGATACAGCAGACAATCGCCGCAGGTGCGCACTATGATCGCGTATACCACGTTGAGGCACACGTACGAGGATTCAGCTGCACGTTGAACAAGGCACGCTCAACGTTGACGTGAGAAAGCGGGATCCGTGCGCCGACGGCTGAATCGTAGAAGCGGCGGGAGCCCTACTATAAAGCGTTGTAGCCTGTAACATTATGTGATTGCCTTATCATTTTAAATCATTCACTAATCGAGCAGTGGCTCGGCAACAGCTACAGTTAGCAAATAATGTTGCGAGAATGTAAAAGGTGAACGACCTGTGACGTAACTTGTTTATTGTCGAAGCGCCGTCAGAGATGCAGTGAGTTATTAACTTTGAAAACCGCGGCGCGAAAAACGGACAGAAGAAGAACACATTTACACTTTTTTTTTTTTTTTTTTTTTGATGTACGAGATATTCTCGATGAACGGTTACTCATTCTTCTCTTGTCTCTTGTAACTTGTGTCGGACGCGCATGTCTTGCCGCCGTATTATTATCGTTAAAAATAATATTGTTTTAGTGTAAAGAAAATGTGTAATACTAAAAGTGCCTAGGAGTAGATTTATTGTGCGACGTGTGTGTGAAAACGTCGAAGGAATTGTTTTCATTACGAGAAGTGCCAGTCAAAACGGCATCCATGTTAAATCCTTCATTGCAGTGTAAGTTCGTCTATTAATTGCCATAAATTCAGAGTTAAATGGAACTGGTGTATGGACTATTTATTTAATATAGAATCTATGTCTCACTCCTTCATGAAGTTATTTAATTTTCTTTATTTTTCTGCCAAATAGAGAGTTCACAGTCACGAATTCTTTCGTTGAAATCGGACGGAAGTTGTATGCGGCGAAATATTTTCTCCGCGCCATATTCTACTGGTAAATGCATGATAAACTACGGTCCCTTAGGAAATTCATGTTGAGCTATCCAAAAATAATTATATTTTGAATAGGCATTTACTCCCCTCTGCAATGCAACTTCCGACTGATCAGACGATCAAACAAGAAACAGCCGCACACGGTCGGCGTTCGCAAATATGTTTCCACCGCTGATTATAGCTATATGTTACAGCACAAAAGTAAACATATTGTTATAATTAGCGACTACGAACGGGGACATTTATAACTGTAGGTTTATGTATACACATTACGTAAACATATCGTTATAAGCCCTGGTCCATGGTTCGAGGCCCGTTCCCCAGCACCGCCTGATATGCGCCTAATCTGTACTACGAACCACTCTGCCTAATTGACGGACTGTAGAACTTCCCAGCGGCTTCTCACTCAACCTGTCACACCGACCTCCACTAGGGCATAAGCACACGCATCGCCATTACTAACGTTGGCATAAATTTGAGGAAAATATTTCTCAGATAGTATGTTTGGACCAGAGCAGTCATGGACTGTGGGGAGACCAGAAATGAGGATTAAGTGTTTGATATACGGTGCTACAGAATGATGTTCAAAATTTCGTGGAGTGAGAAGAAATGAGAAGGTTCTCGGGAGAATCAGCGAGGAAAGAGATATGTGGAAACGCTGACAAGAAGAAAGAGAGGCATGATACGACCTGTCGAAAAGCAGGGATTAACTACCTTGGTGTTTGAGGGAGCTGCAGAGGATAAAGACAGTTATGGGAATACATAGCAAAAATAATCCAGGTCGTCTGGAGCGATGGGGGCTATATCAAACAGTGCTGGAGAGAAAAAGTAGTGCTGTAATTCTCCAGACTTGTCTCGTTCTTATCTGCTGGTGCAGCGCACGATACCGTATATATATTACTATATTACTATATTACGCATTATATCACCATTACATGCAAAATAGTAATCTCAAAGAAAATGTAAAAAACACAAGAATATATAACGTGAAAGTCCCGTTCGCTCTTTTCGTAAAACGAGATACTCTCCCGTTGCCTCACGACGCACTAGCACTATTCATTTACAGGCCACTTGCTGGGAGAAAAAGTCGTAGAAATTACAACCATAGGTGTTAACAGAAGGAGTGAAAAACTAATTCTTGTGTTAAAAGCAAAGGAAAGAGTGGCTAGATGGACAGTGTACACCGAAGTATGGAGGATCGTCTGTTGAGATAGAAGAAAGGAATGTCGATTTGGAAGACAGGAGATCCGGTATTACAGGAGCTTTGGAGGTCTGTTTTAGGTAGAACAAGACAGAAGACATATGTTAAGTTTCCTCCAGAATTTCTACAATCGTTGTGGTAAGTGGCAAATAAAGGTCTGCTCACGTTAGTCTATTCAATTTAGAAGACTTTCATCCACACAGTCACGGAGATATTAACAGCAGATAAAAATGAGAATTGTCTCGCAATCAGCTTAACAGCTCTTGAATCGAATTTTCTGACAAGAATGACAAACAAGAAGTGAAAAGAAAAATGTAGATCGGGTACATGCTCTGTATGAATTTAGGAAAGTAAAATAACCAGAGAGGCAATACTGAAGTTTGTCATCATAATCGCGACAAGATTACGTTAATTTCACAAGATATGTCGAATTAGAAAAAGCGTTTGGCAAAGTAAGATGGTGCAAGATGCTCTAAATTTTCAGGAAAAGTGGTTTAAATTTTCGGGAGAGACGGGTAAAATAGATCAAGTGTAAGACCCAACAGAGGGCTACAAGAAGAGAAGTGCTCGGATTAGAAAGGATGAGTGGCACGTGCAGTCTTTTCGAACCTATTAACCTGTGCGTCCGGGAATCCGAGATGAACACGAAAGATTCAGAAGTGGGTTTAAGATTCTGGGCGATAGAGTATCAGCGATGAGTTTCAGGGATGATATCACTGCAATTATCTATGTGATAGAGCGCTACCTGTTAAATGAAATGAACAGTTTCACGAGCACAGGATGTGCCTGGGCTTAATCTTTAGCTTTCAGTAGCGTATGTGAGAAAAGGGCGAGTTGGGTGTCGCCTAAATTTTTCAGATTGTATGGTCGATGGCATCATTCACGTAAGTTTTCTGTAAGTTGTAGAACTTGAAACTGTTAAAGGTTGAGGGTTCAAGCAAAAATAAAACAGTGTTCAGTGGAGAGAACACTTCTGACTGTGAGAAATAGTCACATCAATATATTTGTCTACTTTACATAACGTTGCAGAAATTATATTAGATTCCACGGAAAAGAGTCGCTGGGAAGTGGAAATAATTTAAGGGTCCACATCATTCTTCAAAGAAAACATAACGATTAATTTATATTTGTAAATTATAGAGTGCAGCAATCAGTCGTTCTTTCTAGATTTTATTATTAAGCAAATCCAGATCTCGGCTAGTAGCTAGCCATTCTCAGAGAGCTATTTTTTATTCTCAATGCATTCTCACTGCATCCACTTTCCAAATGGAAGATAACCTGATTAATTTGTAACTATGAAATATCTAAGTCCAAATATAATTTACGTTGTACCCTAATTGCGACTGTGTTTCTAGGGAACACACACATTTTTTAGTCATTTTAATGAGAGTGGAGATTAAGATAAATATTATCAAAGTGATAAGAACCGTGCTAGAACAAAGGATCAAACAAGTAGTAATCTGAAGTACTCAAAGTAACTGTGCCCTCCTGTTTACTTACTTCTTCATAATACTCGTATTAGTGGCTGAAATGGGGTAGAGCTGATGTTGAGTGTAAAGGTGCCGCTCCACAATAAATTTATTAACGTTTCTAAAATCACTAACGAATTTATTTTTAAAAAGGCAAAAATCCAAGAATAACATTGACTGAAAGGACTAAATTTCAATAACCAACTGATGGCAAACACCTCAAATGTAAATCACTTCCTTTTTGTAAAGATTATTAAACGAAGTAAAAAAAAAGATACATTTACATTACACACAGCAAAACATACACTCCTGGAAATTGAAGTAAGAACACCGTGAATTCATTGTCCCAGGAAGGGGAAACTTTATTGACACATTCCTGGGGTCAGATACATCACATGATCACACTGACAGAACCACAGGCACATAGACACAGGCAACAGAGCATGCACAATGTCGGCACTAGTACAGTGTATATCCACCTTTCGCAGCAATGCAGGCTGCTATTCTCCCATGGAGACGATCGTAGAGATGCTGGATGTAGTCCTGTGGAACGGCTTGCCATGCCATTTCCACCTGGCGCCTCAGTTGGACCAGCGTTCGTGCTGGACGTGCAGACCGCGTGAGACGACGCTTCATCCAGTCCCAAACATGCTCAATGGGGGACAGATCCGGAGATCTTGCTGGCCAGGGTAGTTGACTTACACCTTCTAGAGCACGTTGGGTGGCACGGGATACATGCGGACGTGCATTGTCCTGTTGGAACAGCAAGTTCCCTTGCCGGTCTAGGAATGGTAGAACGATGGGTTCGATGACGGTTTGGATGTACCGTGCACTATTCAGTGTCCCCTCGACGATCACCAGTGGTATACGGCCAGTGTAGGAGATCGCTCCCCACACCATGATGCCGGGTATTGGCCCTGTGTGCCTCGGTCGTATGCAGTCCTGATTGTGGCGCTCACCTGCACGGCGCCAAACACGCATACGACCATCATTGGCACCAAGGCATTAGCGACTCTCATCGCTGAAGACGACACGTCTCCATTCGTCCCTCCATTCACGCCTGTCGCGACACCACTGGAGGCGGGCTGCACGATGTTGGGGCGTGAGCGGAAGACGGCCTAACGGTGTGCGGGACCGTAGCCCAGCTTCATGGAGACGGTTGCGAATGGTCCTCGCCGATACCCCAGGAGCAACAGTGTCCCTAATTTGCTGGGAAGTGGCGGTGCGGTCCCCTACGGCACTGCGTAGGATCCTACGGTCTTGGCGTGCATCCGTGCGTCGCTGCGGTCCGGTCCCAGGTCGACGGGCACGTGCACCTTCCGCCGACCACTGGCGACAACATCGATGTACTGTGGAGATCTCACGCCCCACGTGTTGAGCAATTCGGCGGTACGTCCACCCGGCCTCCCGCATGCCCACTATACGCCCTCGCTCAAAGTCCGTCAACTGCACATACGGTTCACGTCCACGCTGTCGCGGCATGCTACCAGTGTTAAAGACTGCGATGGAGCTCCGTATGCCACGGCAAACTGGCTGACACTGACGGCGGCGGCGCACAAATGCTGCGCAGCTAGCGCCGTTCGACGGCCAACACCGCGGTTCCTGGTGTGTCCGCTGTGCCGTGCGTGTGATCATTGCTTGTACAGCCCTCTCGCAGTGTCCGGAGCAAGTATGGTGGGTCTGACACACCGGTGTCAATGTGTTCTTTTTTCATTTCCAGGAGTGTATAATCAACTGATTATGTCACAAATACTGGACTCACGTAGTACCAGGCAAAACCTTCACAAATAACACATTTATAAACATAACAACGGGCAACCGGGACACGGAGTCAAAACAGTCACCATGCGACACCAAGTGACGTGCTCAGTAATCGGATGCCCATCGTGATTTCCAGAATGAGATTTTCACTCTGCAGCGGAGTGTGCGCTGATATGAAACTTGCTGGCAGATTAAAACTGTGTGTCGGACCGAGACTCGAACTCGGGACCTTCGCCTTTCGCGGACAAGTGCTCCATCAACTGAGCTACCTCCGTCCTCGCAGCTTTACTTCCACCAGTATCTCGTCCCCTACTTTCCAAACTTAACAGAAGCTCTTCTGTGAACCTTCCAGAACTAGCACTCTTGGAAGAATGGATATTGCGGAGACATGGCTTAGCCACAGCCTGGGGGATGTTTCCAGAATGAGATTTTCACTCTGCAGCGGAGTGTGCGCTGATATAAAACTTCCTGGCAGATTAAAACTGTGTGCCGGAATGAGACTCGAACTCGGGACCTTTGCCTTTCGCGCTCAAGTGCTTGGGTAGCTCAGATGGTAGAGCACTTGCCCGCGAAAGGCAAAGGTCCCGAGTTCAGGTCTGGGTCCGGCACACACTTTTAACCTGCTAGGAAGTTTCAGCGTGATTTCTCGTAAAATTCAGCGCCCATTGACCACCGCTTTCTTAGAGAGCGCCGAGAGAAGGATGTAATGAAGATTATTCGTAGTCGGAAGCCCATGGGTATCATCCAGCAGACGCCACCGCGTCCAGTACTTGCAAAGCTCACATCGGAATCCAACCCGGCACCACAATGAACACAAATTGCTTGCAACTTCAGTAGCAGAGGACACGCCGACTACTGTGCGCCCTGCCGAGGTAGCTTTTAACGAGCATGTTCACGGCTGCGACCAACACCCGGCCCCGTCAAATCCGCAGTGAGCAAAGGAACCACTCTTGCCAACGGGCCACGGCACACCCTTGGCCACAACAACACGCCACCCCACTTGCGCTCCTCTTTGCCGCCCGTGTCACGCTCTACTGTCCTCCAGTCGCCGCAGCCCTTAACTGCTTCCTCCTCCGACCTGCCCTCTACCCGCGACAGTAACGCTCCATATGCTCTTGCGGCCAGAGGGATTCCAAATCCTCGGGAATCACTCAAAATTAAACGAGGGCGCACGACACAGTGGCAACAGGTTTGAAATTATAATGAACAAGAGAGCCGTTTGCCACCTCACAAACTACAGTTTCGAAAGATTATCTATAGCAGTGATGCTAAGCTACCTTTTATCACCAACGTAGATTACGATAGCAGTAATGAACAGGAAAGTAATACCTTAACATCACATACATACGAACAACCAGATGAGTTCGCAATATCTAGAGAATCTGATATATATTGTACTCCTTTGAATGGAAGTACATCGTGTGGGATGTCTATCCAATCTTCCGACTGCCCTGACCACTGTGATTCACAGAACAAAGATCGTTTAAATAGACAAAACGTAAACAAAGACACGAAAGTAATTTCGACAGTTCACAGGAGAGTGTGACAGGTTCGTGGTGTATTGAACAAAAAACTGGATGGTCAAAAGTCATGGGAAGCCACGGTGTCGCAAGGCGGCCGCTCTTGCAGCATGTGCGGTACGTACTTTTCCATATGGCCTAGTTAGAAACGGATCGTGGCTCCCGGCATTCAGATCGGTGGCGACGTGACAGACAGTAATCCGACCATGGCCCCGTGTGAATGCCGAGGTGACATCACATTTGTTCGTCAAACTCCTCTGGTCTTTCTGTGTGCCATTTTACATATCTGGAAACATTGTAGCTGGGATATCGAAAATGCACAATGGAGACTGCTGACTTCTGAAAGACGATTTCTTGTATAGTTTCTGATGTGCCACGAAATATGCGTTTTGTACCGATTATCATTCCATCTAAAGAGTCGTTTAGTTCGCAACGTGCTGCCATGTTTACTGCACATCTTCCTGCACACACAGCTCAAATATCATGAGTCTCACTTAACATATGAGTCTCACTTAACATATGAGTCGCACGGAGGTGACAAAAGTCACGGAATACCTCCTAATGTCCCATCGAATCTCCTTTTCCTCGGATGTCCCCGGGTTACCTGTCTGGAAGAACGAACAACGAGGAAATGTGTTGTTACTGCGACTTGAAAGTAGAGATTGTGCTCTTGCACTGAAAAGCAATATTCCATTAGATTTGCACATTCCACAGCAACGATATTTACAGGGCTGAGAAATGTTTCCGGACAACGCTCTCAAACTGAGTTGTTGGGCGGGCCTTCTTTGCGTATGTGTGCGTTCCCTCCTGAACAACCAAATATGCATCAAACTTACTTACAGGGTGTTTCAAAAATGACCGGTATATTTGAAACGGCAATAAAAACTAAACGAGCAGCGATAGAAATACACCGTTTGTTGCAATATGCTTGGGACAACAGTACATTTTCAGGCGGACAAACTTTAGAAATTACAGTAGTTACAATTTTCAACAACAGATGGCGCTGCAAGTGATGTGAAAGATATAGAAGACAACGCAGTCTGTGGGTGCGCCATTCTGTACGTCGTCTTTCTGCTGTAAGCGTGTGCTGTTCACAACGTGCAAGTGTGCTGTAGACAACATGGTTTATTCCTTAGAACAGAGGATTTTTCTGGTGTTGGAATTCCACCGCCTAGAACACAGTGTTGTTGCAACAAGACGAAGTTTTCAACGGAGGTTTAATGTAACCAAAGGACCGAAAAGCGATACAATAAAGGATCTGTTTGAAAAATTTCAACGGACTGGGAACGTGACGGATGAACGTGCTGGAAAGGTAGGGCGACCGCGTACGGCAACCACAGAGGGCAACGCGCAGCTAGTGCAGCAGGTGATCCAACAGCGGCCTCGGGTTTCCGTTCGCCGTGTTGCAGCTGCGGTCCAAATGACGCCAACGTCCACGTATCGTCTCATGCGCCAGAGTTTACGCCTCTATCCATACAAAATTCAAACGCGGCAACCCCTCAGCGCCGCTACCATTGCTGCACGAGAGACATTCGCTAACGATATAGTGCACAGGATTGATGACGGCGATATGCATGTGGGCAGCATTTGGTTTACTGACGAAGCTTATTTTTACCTGGACGGCTTCGTCAATAAACAGAACTGGCGCATGTGGGGAACTGAAAAGCCCCACGTTGCAGTCCCATCGTCCCTGCATCCTCAAAAAGTACTGGTCTGGGCCGCCATTTCTTCCAAAGGAATCATTGGCCCATTTTTCAGATCCGAAACGATTACTACATGACGCTATCTGGACATTCTTTGTGAATTTGTGGCGGTACAAACTGCCTTAGACGACACTGCGAACACCTCGTGGTTTATGCAAGATGGTTCCCGGCCACATCGCACGGCCGGCGTCTTTAATTTCCTGAATGAATATTTCGATGATCGTGTGATTGCTTTGGGCTATCCGAAACATACAGGAGGCGGCGTGGATTGGCCTCCCTATTCGCCAGACATGAACCCCTGTGACTTCTTTCTGTGGGGACACTTGAAAGACCAGGTGTACCGCCAGAATCCAGAAACAATTGAACAGCTGAAGCAGTACATCTCATCTGCATGTGAAGCCATTCCGCCAGACACGTTGTCAAAGGTTTCGGGTAATTTCATTCAGAGTCTACGCCATATTATTGCTACACATGGTGGATATGTGGAAAATATCGTACTATAGAGTTTCCCAGACCGCAGCGCCATCTGTTGTTGAAAATTGTAACTACTGTATTTTCGAAAGTTTGTCTGCCTGAAAATGTACTGTTGTCCCAAGCATATTGCAACAAACGGTGTATTTCTATCGCTGCTCGTGTAGTTTTTATTGCCGTTTCAAATATACCGGTCATTTTTGAAACACCCTGTATAAGCACTGCAGTATAACCCGCTCAAGAAGTTTCCAAGAAATTTCTGTCTCACACGAACTGCCGTTTTGCGGTAGGTCTACCCTACCAGTGAATGGAACTCTCTCCCGGCCTGCCCTCGCGCTGCGGCCCTCCTCGCTTCTCGGCCTTTTGGCTAAGATCAAAGTGTAGTACCTCGCCACTCCGTCCGAAGCCTAACTGCCTCACACACACGACGACCCTTAAACACTAGCCGTGTCACCAAAGATAGTACCACAATACTGGCTATCGATAACCGCTGCTGCTGCCACTCGTGGACAAACAACACTAGCAAACTCAGTGGCGCCATTAACACAAGAAGGAAACGAGACGCCACTACCACTATTACAAGACGCCGTGTTATGAGCGGCAACAACGCGAGCCTCACACGCCTCAGTGTCTTTACTGAAACGCACCACAGCATACTACACTGGCGTGACAGAAGTCGTGGGATAGCGATACGCAGAGATACAGATTGCGTACACGAGGTGTAAGAGGGAAGTGCGTTGATGGATGTATCGTTTGTACTCTGGTGATCCTTCCCTGATCGAGTCGTCAAGTTACGGCTTCCTGCGGCGTTTACCATCTTTGATGCCGAATAGTTTGCGATCTTGCGGGCATTGGAGCAGATGAGATGTGTTCCCAGTCTTAAGTTTCTCATCTGTTCTGACTCCCTGAGTGCCCTTCAGACCATGCAACACTTGTACCCAGCGAATACGGCCGTCCAGAACATCCACGATGCCCTACTCCACCTGCAACGGCAGGGGAAGGAGGTTTCTTTCTGCTGGGTGGCGGGGCACGTGGGTATTAGGGGAAACGAACTGGCGGATGTGGCTGCCAAAGATGCATGTTCCCTCCCTCACGTTGTTGAATGTGCCGTCCCCCTCCATGCTGTTACCTCCCTTTTGCGTTTTCGTGTTATGCGTCAATGGGAAGAGGAGTGGCTGGCAGTCGGTGAAAATAAGCTGCGTTTGGTCAAGACCACCACACGGCCATGGTGTACCTCCTACCAGTCATGCAGGCGGGATGAGGTTCTCCTCACTCGCCTCCGCATCGGGCACAGTCCCTTCACACATAGTTTTTTACTCCGGCGGGAGGACCCCCCAATCTGCAGTGCTTGTAGCGTCCATATTACTGTCCGCCACGTTTTACTTGACTGTCGTTTATTCTCTGACCAGAGGGCGGTGGTTTCCTTGCCACCGGATTTGCCGTCTATTTTGTGGTTAAGGTCTTACGGTTTTGTGTCCTGTCCAATTTGTTGCCTCGGATTTTAGGGAGAGGATTTTAACGTGCTGCTGGGTGACTGGCTCACCCAGGTTTTAGGTAAGAGGTCCGCCAGTCACGATTACCTACTTGTTTAACTTCGATTTCTGTTCTCTTTTGCTTGTGTTTCCTTTCCTTTTTTAGTGCGTTTCTTCTCCTCTTGTTTTGCCTCTGTATGTGAGGATTTGGAACTGCGTCAGGTCTGTGTCTTTTAGCTGTTCTCCTTGTTCACTGTCCGTCTTCGTCCCTTTACCGCATGTGTTCCTGTTTCTGTGCGTTTGGGCGCTGATGCCCACGCTGTTTAGCGCCCGAAAACCTCAAACCACACAGACACACTACTCTGCTGATTCACACGAAAAGGTTTCTGATACGGCTGTGCCCGTACGACGGGAATTAACAGAGTTTGAATTGGAATGGTAGTCGGAGCTCGACGCGTGGAACATGACATTTCGGAAATCATGAGAGATTCGTTATTCCGAGACTCATAGTGTCAAGAATGTGCAGAGAACACAACATTTCAGGCATTACCTCTCACCGCGGACAACGCGGTGACCGACGACCTTCACTTAGCGATCGAGAGGACCGGTGTTTGCACAGAGTTGTCCTTCCTAGCAGACAAGGTACATTGCGTGAAATAACCGCAGATATCAATGTGGGACGTACGACGAACGTAATCCTTAGCTCAGTTCGGAGAAAATTGGCGTTAATGGTCTGTGGCAGCAGAGGCCCGATGTGTGTGCCCTTTCCAGCAGCACCACATCGACTGCAGCGCCTCTCGTGGGCATCGCTTGCACTCGAGACGACTGGAAAACTGTGAGCTGGTCAGACGAGTCCCGATTTCAGTTCGTAAGAGCTGATGGGGCTACTGTTATTGGTTATCGAAAATTAATAACATTCTCACATCCGCAGACACAAGCTACACATGCAGTGGCCTGTGAACGAGTCATACTTATTGACATGCACTGTTCTGGAATAGGGAACTTGTCTACGGACTTGCTGTTTCAGAGCAGCACAGTGCGGTGGCTATGAATCGGACTAACGTTCTACAGTAGCAGATTTTAAATTCTGTCTTGCATTCTCAATTTACGTTATGTTTACAGCCGTCTGGCCGAGCAGACTATTCCATTTTATCCATATGGAACTATTAACTCGTCTGAAACCCAAGGACAGAGGGCAGTTACTATATTTCGATTTTATCTGAATTAATGAATATTAAAACATAAAGTTCTTGTATGCAAGCGAGCCTGTGCACCTACGGTGTCGACAAACTTTCTGTTCTTGCTTTATTTCCTTTGCTTGTGTTTTGTGTGGTCCTTGCTACAAAACTGAAATTTTTACTCCCGAATAGGAATGTTTGATAACGTGAAATGGCTGCAAGCAAGAAAGCATTATCCTGATTTCAATTTACATCTCAGTTGTATGATAATTACAAGCTTTCATTAATGTGGTTGAGGAAAGATAAGAATCATTTGCCTATCTTTTAGTTGTAACACGGTCTGTAAAGACTCACATAGCCCAAGAATAATTTAATTTTCCTTCCTGTTTAACAATATACCCTCACGATGAAACTCACTTCGATGAGACATATCTGATGAAGAATACTTGTTACACTACATGCATTGAACACGGCTGGTGCTGTACGTTTTGTACTGTCATGTATTTTTTATTTAGTTTTGGTGACATTTATCATTTTACCCACGGTTTAAGAGTTGGACTAACATTCAGAGTGAAAGAATATCAGTAGCAAGGTTAGGGGATGATGACATTTCTGTCCCCAGTAGAAATGAAGAACAATTATTGGACATGTTGAATGATGTGAACAGGTTAATGAGAACAGAAAGAAAGAAAGATGAATCTAATGAAGAGTTGCAGCAATGAAAATATCGATAAATTTATCATAACAATTAAAGGGTCGCATGAAAGCGGTCGAGAGACTGATGATAAAAAAGGAAATACAGAAAATGCTAATTCATCAGCCGTAATTTGTAGAGAAACCAGACGGCAGTTATATGAGTCGAGGAGCATAAAAGGAAAGCAGTGGTTGAGAAGTGAATAAGTCAGGGTGGCAACTCATCTCTGATGTTGCTCAATCTGTAAATTGAGCAAGCAGTAGAGAAACTAAAGAAAAATTTGTAGTAGGAACTAAACTTCAGGGAGAAGAAATAAAAACTTTGAGGTTGGCCGTTGGTACTGTAATTCTGTCAGAGACAGCAAAGGACTTGGCAGAGTAGTTGAACGGAATGGACAGTGTCTTGATAGGAGGATGCAACATGAACATCAGCGAAAACAAAACAAGGATAATGGAATACGGCCGAATTAAATCAGGTGACTCTGAGGGAATTACATTATGAAAACAGGCACTTAATGAGGTTTTTCTTTGGGCAGCAAAATAACTGATGATGGCCGAAGCAGAGAGGATATAAAATGAGGGCTGGCAATGACAAGAAAGGCATTTCTAATGAAGAGAAATTTGTTAACATGGGATATAGATTTGAGTGTTAGGAAGCCTTTTTGTGGAAGTATTTGTCGGAAAGTAGCCATGTATGGAAGTGAAACATGGAAGATAAACAGTCACACAAGAAGAGAATATACGCTTTTGAGACCTGCTCCAACAGAATACTACTGAAGAAACAAAAAAAATGTGGCACAACCTGACTAGAAGAAGGGATAGTTCGGTAGGACACATTTTGAGGCAACAGTGTATCACCAATTAGTATTAGAGGGAAGTATCGGGGGCAAAAATCGCAGAGGGAGAGTGTAAGAGGTATACAGTACGCAGATTCACTAGGATGTAGGTTTAAGTAGTTACTCGGTAATGAAGAGGCTTCCTCAGAATAGAGTAGCATCAAACCAGTCTCTGGACTGAAGGCCACAACAACAACAACAACAACAATTTGGCTATACACTTTTTCTGTGTAACGTGACACATGCATTGTCGAACACAAAGAATACATGAAATAATAATAATAAGGTAGTACATGAATGAGATGCTAAAGTCTCGGATATTACAGTGTACAATGGCAAATGGAAACCAGAACTTCTAGAATAAATTTTCAAAGAGTAACGATCTGTACGCTGATTTGAAACTTCCTGGCAGATTCAAGCTGTGTACCAGCCTGGGTCTAGAACCCGCAGTCTTTGCTTTTTACAGGTAAATGATCTCCAATTGAGCTACTCTTGCTTCCTGATTTTTTTTTCTGGTGCCGCTCCGGTCTCCTTTCCTGTATAGATTTGGGCTTTCAGTACATATAAAGATTTTCTGTCACAAGAGTCCACATCTTGATCCCATTTTCTCCTGGATTATACACTCCAGGTCGGCCGGAGTGGCCGAGCGGTTCTAGGCGCTACAGTCTGGAACCGCGCGAACGCTACGGTCGCAGGTTCGAATCCTGCCTCGGGCATGGATATGTGTGATGTCCTTAGGTTAGTTAGGTTTAAGTAGTTCTAAGTTCTAGGGGACTGATGACCTCAGAAGGTAAGTCCCATAGTGCTCAGAGCCTTTTGAACCATATATGCTCCAGGATGGACTGGAAAGACTTCTAGACACTTCTCCCAGATACTACGAACTGCCGCAAGTTTATCTGTACGATGTCTCTCTTCCCTTGTGAATTTCTTGAATTTCGTATCAAATCGCAACACACGCGAATTTTCACGGAATGTTTCAGGGAACATGTTTGCCTGGAATATGTTCCTTCCAGTATCCTTATCCCGCAAACTTTTTATAGCTTCCCCATATTATAGACATACCCCTGCAAGGAGTAAGTGCTTTAAGCATACGTAAAAAATATTAGAAGAGATAGGGGATCCAGTATTAGAATCGGAATTTAAAAGAGCTTTGGAGAACTTACGGTCAAATAAGGCAGAAGGGATAGATAACATTCCATCAGAATTTCTAAAATCATTGGGGGAAGTGGCAACAAAACGACTATTCACGTTGGTGTGTAGAATATATGAGTCTGGCGATATACCATCTGACTTTCGGAAAAGCATCATCCACACAATTCCGAAGACGGCAAGAGCTGACAAGTGCGAGAATTATCGCACAATCAGCTTAACAGCTCATGCATCGAAGCTGCTTACAAGAATAATATACAGAAGAATGGAAAAGAAAATTCAGAATGCGCTATGTGACGATCAGTTTGCCTTTAGGAAAAGTAAAGGGACGGGAGAGGCAATTCTGACGTTACGGTTAATAATGGAAGCAAGGCTAAAGAAAAATCAAGACACTTTCATAGGATTTGTTGACCTGGAAAAAGCGTTCGACAATATAAAATGGTGCAAGCTGTTCGAGATTCTAAAAAAAAGTAGGGGTAAGCTATAGGGAGAGACGGGTCATATACAATATGTACAACAACCAAGAGGGAATAATAAGAGTGGACGATCAAGAACGAAGTGCTCGTATTAAGAAGGGTGTAAGACAAGGCTGTAGCCTTTCGCCCCTATTCTGCAATCTGTACATCGAGGAAGCAATGATGGAAATAAAAGAAAGGTTCAGGAGTGGAATTAAAGTACAAGGTGAAAGGATATCAGTGATACGATTCGCTGATGACATTGCTATCCTGAGTGAAAGTGAAGAAGAATTAAATGATCTGCTGAACGGAATGAACAGTCTAATGAGTACACAGTATGGTTTGAGAGTGAATCGGAGAAAGACGAAGGTAATGAGAAGTAGTAGAAATGAGAACAGCGAGAAACTTAACATCAGGATTGATGGTCACGAAGTCAATGAAGTTAAGGAATTCTGCTACCTAGGCAGTAAAATAACCAATGACGGACGGAGCAAGGAGGACATCAAAAGCAGACTCGCTATGGCAAGAAAGGCATTTCTGGCAAAGAGAAGTCTACTAATATCAAATACAGGCCTTAATTTGAGGAAGAAATTTCTGAGGAAGTACTTCTGGAGTACAGCATTGTATGGTAGTGAAACATGGACTGTGGGAAAACCGGAACAGAAGAGAATCGAAGCATTTGAGATGTGGTGCTATAGACGAATGTTGAAAATTAGGTGGACTGATAAGATAAGGAATGAGGAGGTTCTACGCAGAATCGGAGAGGAAAGGAATATGTGGAAAACACTGATAAGGAGAAGGGACAGGATGATATGACATCTGCTAAGACATGAGGGAATGACTTCCATGGTACTAGAGGGAGCTGTAGAGGGCAACAACTGTAGACGAAGACAGAGATTGGAATACGTCAAGCAAATAATTGAGGACGTAGGTTGCAAGTGCTACTCTGAGATGAAGAGGTTAGCACAGGAAAGGAATTCGTGGTGGGCCGCATCAAACCAGTCAGTAGACTGATGAAAAAAAAAAAATCATCAGTGTTTGTCCATTGTTGACCATAATCCCGTCGTCACTCAATATTTGACATCTCTGTTATTTCACTCCGAAGCGATGTACAAAATACCACTTCAGATGAACTTTTTACATCACTCATTCTGCTGCCTGTATACCTGGTAACTCCCGGGTTACTCTTGATGACGTTCGGAGTATGTTGTTGATTTGTTGGATGTTGAGAGTAAATATGACTAATGAGTGTCTTTACTGCTAAAATGTATAACAGGCAGTCAGAAAGTATTTGACGTTAGAGTAATTTTATTAATGTCGCGTCACCATGACCCGAATGTTAGTTACTTAACTACCGACGTTTATGACTAAATGGCGTAAAATATTTTAAAACTTTTTTAAACACGCACTGTCCTTGCATTTCCAGACAAAGTCATCAAATTTCGTTAAGTTGTATTGATATTTAAATAATAAGTAACGAATTTATAAGCATTTCGGGTAATATATACCCGAACAGAAAAGCAGGGTAAAGACTGTACTACACTGTTACCAGCCAGCGAAGCAGAGGGCGCTTAGGTAGTACCTAATAACAGCGCAATGAAGTTGTGTCACTGTTTTGCTTTCACACGCTCAACAGAATGAAATGGAAATATCGCCGAGCCTATCAGTCACGTTACGTCACGCGATAGTGGCAGCCGTATCAGACACGTAGATAACGGAGACGTATAAAATCCTCTGCCGTTCTGCATCTGGCGCAGTCGCTTGCCTCTGTCGGCACCAAGGACGCGCATGTGACGTCACCTGCAGCAGAAATAGCGTAGCAGTAGGCAGAGTGGGTCAGTGCTGCCGCGCAGCTTACGAGAGAGGTTCAGCGCGCTGTAACGGCGACCTTCACAGCTACAATGACCGGTAAGTACCACGTTACGGCACTGCAATGTTATCCATGTGAGAACAGGACACCGCTGTAGTGTAGCTTTATGTTAAGTAGAACGGAGTGTTTCACGGTTTCATAGCCTACAAACAACCACGTAGTTTACGAGAAACAGGAACGAAATGCCTTTAAGATATCAGTCTGGGTAACTAAAGATTAATAATGCTCTAAAATTCTAATTTGTGTCAAAAAAGCGGACCATATTTTGGAAGAGTGGTCATCGTCGTTCAGGTAATTTCATCGACGGAAGGTTCTATTATTAGCTTGATTGCATCATGTTTCAGTGGGATAAAAGATGTGTTCGTTTATGTGAAGTGCACCGCAAAAGATTGGTGCGACCATTGACCGTTTAGCCGTGAAATATTTGTTGCTTTCCTGCAAAGGGTATCTTAAAACAGGAGACGTTTCTTTAGAAGATTTGACAACTTTTAGTGGTCATGCTGCACTTGCACAACATAATACGAAGGCCGTCTGTGTACTGGTAACATAGATTTTCATGTTGTAATTACTGTTAAATATGGATGCAAAAGCAAAGACTAACGTTGCATGTAAATTGTATTCAGTGATTGGGTTCAATGCAAAAGAATGTGTAATACGGCGAAAATGCACAGTCAAATGTTTGGTATCGGTAATGAAGGAATAACTGCTATGTTCACTGAAAAGTGAAAGGTGGTCATATTACTAAGAACCATTTTCTCGTGGCTTATCGGTGTGCCCGTGTGTTTCGACCTCGGATGTGTAGTGTCACAGGTTTCAACATAGTCAATCAACCTAGTGAAACAGCATGAACATTTTACTGCGGGCTTGCTCCTGTGCCAATAGGAGTTGTGTGTGAAAGCTGACACGAGGGAGGAATGAGACATGCTGTAAATATCCGTCTTCCCTTAGTACATTCGATTATGGCGAAGGCCTTCCCAGTTGGGATCACATAAATGCTCACACGTCTGCGTTATTTTCTCCCACTACTACATACCTTTCTGCATTTTGAATACTGTAGATCAGGCCATAACAACCGGCCGGTTTTGAGCGCGAATACTCGCGTCTGGTCGGGCACGTGCTCGCGAGCAGGTGCAAGGTCGCGGAGTAGGGAGGGAGGGAAATGCGCGCGCACGTTTGAATAGGGCCGCAGCGTGCCTATTGAATTCGCGCCGACTGTGTGACGTTTAAAGTACTACGATCAGCTCTAACAGTCACTTCGCTGGTTAATAATCAAGTCGCCGTTGTGTAACCCCAACCATGCTTTCGCAATTCAACCCCCATTGGGAGGAATTGTATCTGTTTACAGAAAAAGATGGTGTTGCAAAATGTTTAGTATGTCACAAAACGCTGAATTCTTTTAGGAAATCTAATTTGCAGCGACATTATATGTCGTACCACGCGAAAGACTACGGAAGTGGAAAATGTGATGGACCAGATCGTGCACAGGAAGTTATTAAACTTAAAAGGAAGCTATCAGAAGAAGATATGGACGACGAAGAAAAATCAACTGAGGCGGCTCTCAGAGTGAGTTACAAAATTGCTTTGCTTTTAGCAAAATCCCTGCGCCCCTTCACTGATGGCGATTTAATAAAAGAATGTTTGGTAGTTGCAGCGGAACATTTGCGTCCATCTCAAATTGAACAGTTTCGGATTGTGCCATTATCTAACATGACCATTATGCGTCGCATACAGGACATGGCAGACGATGTCCAGAGCCAGCTTGCAAATATCTGTAAAAATGTTATGGCTTATTCTCTAGCTCTGGACGAAAGTGTTGATATCACTGGAACAGCGCAGCTTGCCATATTTATTAGGTGTTATAGAGATCTTCAGGTGAGGGAGGAGCTCCTCGATGTAGTAGCCGTAAAGAACACTACTACAACCGGAGGTGATATTTTAAGTAGTGTTGAAGAAAGTGTTGAAAATACAGGATTGTCGTGGAATTCTTTAGTTGCAGTGTCTACAGACGGTGCACCAGCGATGACAGGGAAAAAATCAGGTTTCGTTGCGCTGTTGAAGGAGAAAATGCAAAAACTGACCGTGCCGAATGAAATAAGGGGCGTTCACTGTGTGATCCACCAGGAAAACTTACGTGCAGAGAGTATCACTCTAAAACATGTGATGAGAGTTGTTCGTACAACCAATTATAGCCGACCGAAGTGGCCGTGCGGTTCTAGGCGCTGCAGTCTGGAACCGCGAGACCGCTACGGTCGCAGGTTCGAATCCTGTCTTGGGCATGGATGTGTGTGATGTCCTTAGGTTAGTTAGGTTTTAGTAGTTCTAAGTTCTAGGGGACTAATGACCTCAGAAGTTGAGTCCCATAGTGCTGAGAGCCATTTGAACCAACCAATTATATAAGGAAGCAAGGGCTACAACACAGGCAATTTAAAAGCTTTCTTGACGATGTAGAAAGCTAGTATAGTAGCCTGCCTTATTACAGCGAGGTCCGCTGGCTTAGTCGTGGCGAATTATTAAATCGATTTTTTTCCCTATTAGATGAGATAAATATGTTCATGGAAATAAATATCGTGTGTTCCTGAATTGAAAGAGCCTTCATGGAAATGTGATCTCGCGTTCTTAGCATATTTAACTAGCCATCTGAATGCTTTGAGCATTTCACTACAAGGTAAAGATCTGCTAATTACTCATTTTATAGATCGAATACGAGCTTTTAAAATGAAATTGACACTTTGGGTGAGTCAGCTGGAAACAGGAAATCTAGCTCATTTTCCTAAATTATCATCCATGCAAGATGTTCACAAAGACTGTGAACGTTATTCACATAGTTTAGTTGCCCTTAAGGAAGAATTTGATCAACGCTTTCAAGATCTGACAGCTCTAGACAGTGATTTTGATCTGTTCTCCTCTCCATATTCAGCGAATATTGAAGAGATTCGTTCTGAGCTGCAACTAGAAATTATTGAAGTGCAGTGTGACAGAGAATACAGAGACAAATTTCAGAACAAGAAAAACATTTTGGAATTCTAAGACACTTCCCTCAGGATAGATTTCCTCGTTTGCACAAACTGGCGGCTACAATAATATCAATGTTCGGTTCCACGTATGTTTGTGAACAACTGTTCTCTACAATGAAATGTAACAAGATGCGCCTGAGAAACGCATTGTCTGATCGAAATTTAAACTGCACGCTGCGCCTACAATGCACAAGAACAATTACTCCGAACATAGATGCAATTGTAAAGGGCAAAAAGTACAAGATAACCGAGAATCCCACACCTCAGTGACACCTTTTATTGTGTAACAGTTCACAAATTAATACGAATGTAGAGGCATACACTAAGCTAGTAAAATTGTGTGGCGCGTGTACATTCTCCTTCATTTGTTTCATTTGTCGCAGTAATCGTGAGTGATATCCCTGCAGGTGACCGCGGATTTACATTGACTGGCGGCAGCCGTTGTGTGCCCCACGTGACTCTCCCCACTCTCCGCTCTGGTCCGGTAGTGGGGAGAGCGTGCTCGAGCTGCTCCGTGCTCGCGCCTTGCTGCTAACAGCTTGCTCCACGAGCACGTATGTTGTGAAGCCCTGCTGTAGATCTATGAAAGAAATCTCTCATATTTACCCTCTAGTCCAGTCAAATAGTAGATATACCTTGCAAAAGGTGGGGTAGAAGAGTTTATTTTTTCAACTCGCTCATATGGTTGGAAAGATTAGAAAACAGAGTATTGCCAACAAAATTTCGCTTGGGAAAACTTTCTGCAGTCAAAAAACTTCGAAAATTTCGGACTTTTTCAGTTTTTTCAAAATCTGTTTCATTTGCTCCTATCGCTTTAACGTCTATTTTATTTTGTAAAGAGCACAAAATTCTCTACAAATTTGATTCTTGCCATTTTTTTCTACTCCCAATATCTAAGGCGCTACAGTGCTTCAAAAATACCAATTTTTCAAATTTTGAGCATAGTGGCAAGATACCTTATTTTTGAACACAATTTTTTTTTAGTTTTTGTTTGTGTAGTATAAATACATTATACATCATGTTATAAGTTGGAATTTACCATCTCACTTTCAGGTATTCAATTTCTCTGTATGCAACATGAGTATTGCTGGGCACCCAACTATTGTGATTCTTACATCACTAAAGTTCACTATGGGCCACCTCAGCCCTGGTATTTGTAAAACTATAAATATAAAAATACATCATTAAGAGACACGCACACGCACAAAATAAATTCTCAGGAAACTGAACTATTATTAGCTGCAATAGGCAACCTAATTAGGTAGGTAATTATTGTTGTGTATGAAAGCCACACAGTCGACATTAAAAATAAGTAGCTTTATTACAATTAAAATGCATTGTCAGTTACTAAAAATGTTGACAGTTCTGGATGTGTAATACTTGTAATATTGCACTTAAGCGCACTTGAGAGAGACATGAGCATCACTTCCAACGTTTTGATGGGACAGGTTCCTCAGTGTCACCAGAAATACCTTGAGTTACGGATTCAGGGTCTGTACATAGAGTTGATCCCAGATTGACCTCTTCTTTAAACAGCTGAGTCAGCCTCAGCAAGTTCGTTGGTTTAGTCAGCGGTTTCCTCAACATCCTCCATAACATCCTCCATAACATCTTCTTCACTGTCTTCATATAAAAATTTTGGCACGTTTTCACAGTTGGCCCCAATACATTTCTTGCAAATTGAAGAAAATTTCAAACCCACTTTTCTGCAGGAGCACGCTCCGCCACAGTTCAGCTTGCATGAGCATGAAACAATGTGAAGAAGTGCTTCAAGTGCTGGATCTTGGCTTATTATAACGGGTATTGGACCGTGGTCACTGTGATTCCAGCCCAATTTCTCAGGAGGGTCCCAGTTTCCCATCCAACTTTGGACTTGCTGGTAAGTCCGCAACGAATGATGTTGTGCAGAATCTTGTGTAGATGGCAACCATGCAAGATTGTTTGCTTTTTGTGGCAGACTTTGCGAATAGCTGGTACCGCAAATGGTCTAGTGTGGGAACTGCTGACACCTCCACTATAGAATGCGATAGTAACCTGTTCTCCTGCAGTTATTATTTCTTCACGGGTAGCATGTGGTCTATTGAACGTGCAAAGCGCTGAGGTTAGGCGTTCATTTTTCGCAACAATATTGCAGCACTTAATTTTTCCTTGACGAAAAAAAGCAAATGTTGTATCACATCCGCTAAAGGCGTGAGTGAACAGAATACATTCACTGTCAAACTTGTAAGATGTAGTGGAAAACCACTTGTCTTCCGCATTTCCTCTTCCTGGCTTTAAGAAAAGTAAGTCTTCAATGCCTTGCCCCAAACCGGTCATGAGCACAAGCCGGTCAACATCTTCTCCTACAATGACAACACTTCCAAAATCTTTGGTTCTCGAAATGGCAGATGTTACAATTATAACGTCAGCATCTTCTAGTGCCTGGTGCACTTCAATGCTACACTCCAGAAATTCCATTTTAAGAAGTGTGATCAAACGCATCTTGTTTCGTTCGTTGTACACGAACTTATCCTGAGGGACTTTGTTCACCATCTCTGATTCAACCACAACATCAACCGAAGAATGTTGTTTGGACCTACGAATCCTCTCAGCACTCTTTGTGCTACATTTGTCTCCCTCACATGGATACCCATCAAATACAATAGCAAATTGAGATCCAAAATGACATTTCAGGTAAGAAACATAACTTTGGGCTATTGACTTGAAGCAAATATTTAGAGTCCGTCACTTTGTGGATAAGGTACCCTCCATCAATGACAAAAAATTTACCTGACTTCACATCTTCCACTGGAACGAAGGCATTGTAGAATGAAGATTTTGTTCCTTTTCGCATGCCTTTTTCTGAGAATAGGGACATTGGGTAAGGAGCAAGTTCATATTTCATAAAGGCTTTTAACTCTTCTTCACTTTGTTTCATTAAACAAATCCTTTGGAAAAGAGTTAAAGGATCAACAACAGTAATCTTAGTGCTCCCAGCTTTTACAGAATTGAACGCAGAAAGGAGAGTCACAACTTTATCTTTTCTACAGAACTTTACATCGTGGAAATTGTCACCAACTACTCTTTGCTCGAAATTTGAGAAATTGGTATTTTTTGACGCGCTGTAGCGCCTTAGATACTGGGCGTAGAAAAATGGTAAGAATCAAATTTGTAGAGCATTTTGTGCTCTTTAAAAAAGAAAATAGACGTCAAAGCGATAGGAGCAAATGAAACTGAGATATTTTGAAAAAACTGAAAAAAGTCCGAAATTTTCGAAGTGTTTTGACTGCAGAAAGTTTTCCCAAGAGAAATTTGGTTGGCAAAACTAGATTTTCTAACCTTTTCAACAATATGAACGAGTTAAAAAAATAAAATCTTCTACCCCACCTTTTGCAGGGTACAGGCTTTTTTTCTGACAGTTTCACTGGACTATTCGTATGGGGAGACAGGAGTCATTTAGTTGTTACAGCCTACTAGCAGATAGAACGTTCGACATGTGACACTGTTGTTGTTTTAAAATGTTAAACAATGACAGCCTAGAAATTAGGCGAATAGTTTGTTTACAGTAAGCGTTTAAAGAAACGGTGTTCTGAAAAATAAAGGAATATTCCCTTAAATGTTATTTTACGATTTTTGTAAAGGCGTAAGTCGTTTCGTTTAATTTTTGATGATCACCTTCAGAAAACTTTCTAAACTGATTTGCTTTCGACAACGACTAACCTAGTGAAGGTCAACTAAAGGCGACTGCTCTTCCAAATTGTCGATATCGCATGTAATAAGACTGAAGAGTATCGGAATCTGACTTAAAGTAAGACAGATGTATCGAAGGTTGCATTACATTGTATTCTGTTGAGGTATGCTATTTTTGCAGCGTTATTCTGCGCATCTTGACCGAAGATGGCAAATAGGCTGGTGTTGAATGGTGTAAGGAAACGTAGCCATGTCGATAATATCTGAATATTTTCGTACAAGTGTTTGTTTATTCTGAGATTAATCGACACCAGCAACGGCATTTCATCCTCGGAGCACTTCCAGGAAAATCATCACTCATTTCTTTTGTTACGCCGGACACGGTGCGACAAATACTTTATGGTATCGAAAAGCAGTTAATGCTGAATTGCTCAGAATCAGTTTTCACTCTGCAGGGTACTGTGAGAACTTGCTGGAACCTTCCTGAACTTTTCCTTTCGGGAGGAAATGTTCTGCCAAGTAAGCGATCTGGGATCTTTATTTCCGATTCTGCTTCTATATTTTTTTGTACGTGTGTGTGGGAGGGGAGGGCAAGGGAGGGAATGTCTCCTACATCCCATTTAGCCCGTTCTTACTCATGCCGAAGGTACTTTCTTGGAGTGGCATTCTTCGCCTTTGTACATGTTACGAACGAAGAAATAAAGGATATCTTTAACTTACGACCAACTGTTCTTCAAAAGTAAGATCAATTCTTCATTTTATAACTAAAATCAGTTTAATCAACGAAGTTTTGTGAATACGTGGGAACCAAAGCAATCTTTGACCGCAGATTCCTTTTATTCAGTTTAGTAAGCGGAATCGTTGTATCATCATCAGATTGATTTATCTCCTTAAACAGAGCAGAAACAGCAAATAAAATAGACAACCGTTGTTGGTATCCACACGTAATATAAAAACAGAATACAGCTGCGTTGAACACTCATGGCCCGTGACGCAGGTCCCCCGTCGGCACACTACACATAAGAAATCTGCAATCGAAGAATGCTTCGGTTCCCGCGTACTCTCTAACTATGTATCACTTCCGTCTTCAAGGCGACTAAGTCACCCCTCTTCACGCGTTTTGAGTCGCTCAAAGTGTTGCCTTTCCTTACGACATGGTTCTCATAGCATTCCTCTTCCTATCTGAAATATTTTTTGTTCTAAGTATTCCCCTTTGAGAAATTATTTTTTACACTCAAAGATTTGCAGCGCAGGACCAAGAGACAATCCAGCTATGAACACCCTCTCTTGGATATTGTATAGAAAACGCACATTACTACAGATTGTCGCGGATGGGTTCTGTTAATACGGCTCACTACTGCGGCGTACCGTTTGGTAGGTTTCCTTTACTGTTCCAGATGGTGAGATAAATCGTTTGTCTCCACTGTTTTAGTGTCTAGCGAGTTATTTGACCAAATTTTCGATACTCTACTTGAAACGGCTTCGGTTGTTAAATTGTTTTGTGTGCGCTCGCATTTTTAATTGCTTGATGCAAGTAATGAATAAGATCAACTACAATATCCAGAATCTAGGAAAATACTTAGCTAACTTCTTGTACCAGAAGAGACTAGCCACAAAATCTGGAAGAATAACATACGGAGCGGTAAATGAAATGTATGAAAATCTGAATACATGCATACATAGAGCTGTAAATGAAATCCTCGCAGGAAAACAGTCCTTGAAAGCTACGGGAAAGACACACCATAGTAGAGTGAAGAGATAGAAAAGATTGTAGATGAGATGACAGCTTCTTATGAGAGACGGTTATCTACACAGAACACTCAGGTTAGACAAATCACAATGACAAAAGGAGAAGTGCACAGAAACGAAAAAGGTTGAGAATAAGCCGAGGTATTAAAACATACAACACAAATGTAAATAAAGCATGGAAAGTCAAAAAATAAATACTAATACAACATAAAGTTGTAACAGGAAAGAGGCTCGTCTTCATGGCCGAAAACCTTGTGGCGTGCGTTGCTATCGGTGTTACGCAATTTTGGGCAGGACTAAAACAGAACTATTATTAGCGTAACATGAGGTTTTATTTAATCATTCTCTCTCCCGGCTAATGGTCCTTATTTTGTTAATCTCCACCTGGCAGCTTGTAGCAATGTTGTCTGTTAAGCAGTGTAAACGGCACCAAGTTCATGTTACACAATTTACCGCTACTGTTATTCGAGGTGGCAACGCTTTTGTTTAGACACAATGAATAGTTTTTACACACAATACCACATGCGCACAAAATGAATGTATTCTTTCCTGTCAAAACTATTTCATAAAAGTTCTTACGAAATAGAGTTCGTACATTAGCAGAGAACAATTTTTATCACGTAAGATGCTGTTAGCACCCTATTTAAAGATTATTCACAATGTAAGTGGAATTTATTATCTCTGAGTGGGTTCTGGGCCTCGAATACACAATTATCACAATAACTATCAAGATTTATGTCTGTTTAAAAATTCAATTAAAAACTGCCGCTGCAATTTTTCACGAAGATGGCGGGTAACATTAGACAGTTTCTTATCGAATCTGGTTCAGGCAATGTCTTACTATTAGCAAATAATATATAAAATCTTTTTTGTACCTTTACTATATGCATTAACATTTAAAAGTATTTCTCAATGTTAATCACTTATTATTCAGCATTTTACCAATAAACCGCGCTGTAGATCAATAGCACTAATGGCTGTGTTCAATTGTAGCTGAAGAGAAAACTACAAATTTGTATAGGACGAGAATCATATAAAAATAAATATTCAACCACACATACTGATTTCAAAGACACAGAAACTCTATTTTTCAAATATTACTTAACAACATAATACAGTTTTTACAGACTTCAGTGCTGCAAGACATCAATCACATCCGATCAGTACAACAGTTCGAACAGGGATTGTTCTAAAAGGATCATAGGTAGCAAAAGATGGATATTTTCATTATCTTTCTCCGTAGGTGTTGTCTGATACATGTTTTTACTGAATATTAAATTATTTCACTGACAATAGGTATTTATTACTTTAGTAAGGAATAAGTTCTTTTTTATTAATATCACGAGAATGTTCAGAATCCACACACAACGACGTCGTAAATATTTTTCTGAATAAAATATCTGCGTGAATATTAAAACCTCCAACGGATAACAGGTCAGAATTCAAAGCCAATTATGAAAACCATTATGTTAATTCAACATAAACCGAACAATAAGTACTAGTAGACTCAGAACTAAAGCTTTCCAAGAAATGAGGAACGGAAAGAATTACAGGTTGAGAAACGTACCTGTGGATTCGTAACGGCAGTCCCTACCCACCAAGCAGTTTTATAAATTCTGATGGAAATATCTCACAGATGTTAAAGTGGCGAGGAACCATCAAACGAATGGAAAAGAGCACTTACTCTACCCATACATCAAATTGGAAACCAACACGACTGTGCAAATTATAAAGGAATTAGTGAAGTGTAAAGTGGAAGCAAAAGTAGTGTAGGTGAGGAGCAAAATGTGATTGCAGTCGAACGATCATGTACAGATGGCATTTCTACTCTTAAACACCTCACTGAAAAGAGACTAGAAATGGGAATGACGGTTCTCGATGCCATAGATAGCGAAATATTGACCATGGCCATGTCTACATCTACATCATACTCCACAAGCCACCTAATAGCGTATGGTGGACGGTACTTTCGGTATAACTATCTGATCCCTCCAACCCTGTTCCACTTCTGAATAGTGCATGGCACGAATGATTGTCGATAAGCCTCTGTATTGGCTCTAATTTCTCGAATTTTCTCCTAGTGGTCAATACGCGAGATGTATGTGGGGGTAAGTAATACGTTGTCCGACTCCTCGTGAAAAGTGCTGTCTCGAAATTTCAAGAGTAAGTCTCTACGTGATGCACAATCTCCTTTGTAACGTCTGCCAGTGGAGTTTAGCATCTCCGCAACGCCTTGTCACCGGCTAAACGATCCCGTGACGAAACGCGCCGCTCTTCTTTGGATCTTCTCTATCTCCTCTATCAGTCCTCCAACGAATGGATGATTACCGACAGCCAAAAATAATCTATGAATGAACACCAGCTGAGCGAAGAAAACATGGCAGACCACCCAGAAAAAGGAATGCTAAATATTAAAAATGCGATGAATTAAAGGAGCCCTCAGGAAGAATATTAGGACAGATAGGAAACTGGAAGTTGAGAAGGGGAAAAGGAAGACAGTCATAAAAAAGCCAGGTATATACAGTCTGGAAAAAATTTGAAGGGGTTGCACGTTAAATTGTGCTGAGTAATAATTGTTAAAAAAAATTCGATACGTTATGGCGTCTCCGATTTAATATTAACAACGAAGTTAGCCAATTATGTCATCGTGCACCCAAATCCAAGCGGCATGGCAGAGGTGGTGTTGCGAAACATGTTCTTAGTTTGGTAAGCTGAAACCGAAAAAAGAAGAAATGGGAAACCAATAGACAGCTGCTAGTTCGAGCCTTGCTACTGCCCCCGTTGTCAAATTGTTGTTTCGCTCGCTTGTTTGGTTTTAGGAAACCAAACAAACAGCCTACTAGAATTTGCACGCTCGACGACGTGATTGGCTAACATTAATGCTAACTAAATTGGAGACGGTGCAACTTATCGAATATTTTCCTTCAGTTATTTCCCAGCACAACCTACCCAACAATACTCTTAACAACCTTCGCAGACTTGTCTGACCACGCTGCATATAACAGGAGCTTAACTTCCGTTGTTTATCGTTATTGTTATGCTCTGTGTACTTTTCCACATATTTTTACGAGCAGAAGTTGCTTTTAAATAATCCTGAGACCCACGCGTCATGCAGGTGGGCCTGTACATTTGGATCGTAAATCACTAATGCATGAAGAATATCACGTGCGACGCAAGTCTATCCTAACGTTCTACCTTGAAATATTGATAATGCAGCCATTTACCTCGTCGGACTAGAATGGGGCTTTTCGAATATTGATTACTTCTCGTGAATACGGTGTATTACCTACAGGTACTGCTGTGAGTTCTAATTCGAATCAATAAATATCAGTGACTACGATTTCACTACTTAATAATATATATTAGTCTCCGGCTGTTTATTCGATTATGTTAGAGATTTTCACTTCTTGTAGCTTCACACGTAAAGTGCAGCTGAAATGAAATCATATTGTAGACCTAGTACATCGCCATCTCTCAAACCCGTCGCAACATGTAACCAAACACCCACACCGCTACTTTGTATCGGGGTTTCAAACGGAAAAGCAAATTCGAAAGTATTCTCGGCCATAATGGCTATGTTCGTGATCCGTGACTGTGCGGGATAATTATTGATTTCTAATGCCTACCAGCCAGTTTTTTATTTTATGTTTAAGCTAACATAATACAACGCGTTTCGAACATGTACTGTTCATCTTCAGGCGTTTATACATACATATACATACATACATACATACATACATACATACAGTGATGTGTTACTTAAAAATAAACATCGTTTAACTAGATTGATCTAGAACTCTTTGTCCATTGTTTGTTGCTGTAGCGGCTGGTGTGGCATTTGGGGGCGAGGAGGGGGGCAGTGGACGGCTAGAAATGGAAATCAGTGATGTCTGCTGCTGGTTTTCTTCCTTGTGGTTGGTTATGTATGATATCACAGCCTGATGCAAATCTATCTGCATCCTATACAGGCTGTGATATCATACATGGTCAACCAAGGAAGAAAACCAGCAGAATAAATCTCTGATTTAGAGTTCTAGCCATCCACTGCCCCCTCCTCGCCCCCAAATGCCACACCAGCTGCTACAATAACAAACAATGGACAAAGAGTTCTAGATCAATCTACACTCCTGGAAATTGAAATAAGAACACCGTGAATTCATTGTCCCAGGAAGGGGAAACTTTGACACATTCCTGGGGTCAGATACATCACATGATCACACTGACAGAACCACAGGCACATAGACACAGGCAACAGAGCATGCACGATGTCGGCACTAGTACAGTGTATTTTTCAACGTAATCTCCATTCAATGCTACGGCCTTACGCCACCTTGAAATGAGGGCCTGTATGCCTGCACGGTACCATTCCACTGGTCGATGTCGAGCCAACGTAGTACTGCATCAATAACTACATCATCCGCGTAGTGCGTCCCACGGTTTGCGTCCTTCATTGGGCCAAGCATATGGAAATCCGACGGTGCGAGATCGGGGCTGTAGGGTGCATGAGGAAGAACAGTCCACTGAAGTTTTGTGAGCTCCTCTCGGGTGCGAAGACTTGTGTGAGGTCTTGCGTTGTCATGAAGAAGGAGAATTCGTTCTGATTTTTGTGCCTACGAACACGCTGAAGTCGTTTCTTCAATTTTTGAAGAGTAGCACAATACACTTCAGAGTTGATCGTTTGACCATGGGGAAGGACATCGAACAGAATAACCCCTTCAGCGTCCCAGAAGACTGTAACCATGAATTTACCGGCTGAGGGTATGGCTTTAAACTTTTTCTTGGTAGGGGAGTGGGTGTGGCGCCACTCCATTGATTGCCGTTTTGTTTCAGGTTCGAAGTGATGAACCCATGTTTCATCCTGTAACAATCTTTGACAAGAAATTGTCACCCTCAGCCACATGACGAGCAAGCAATTCCGCACAGATGGTTCTCCTTTGCTCTTTATGGTGTTCGGTTAGACAACGAGGGACCCAGCGGGAACAAACCATTGAATATCCCAACTGGTGAACAATTGTGACAGCACTACCAACAGAGATGTCAAGTTGAGCACTGAGTTGTTTGATGGTGATCCGTCGATCATCTCGAACGAGTGTGTTCGCACGCTCCGCCATTGCAGGAGTCACAGCTGTGCACGGCCGGCCCGCACGCGGGAGATCAGACAGTCTTGCTTGACCTTGCGGCGATGATGACACACGCTTTGCCCAACGACTCACCGTGCTTTTGTCCACTGCCAGATCACCGTAGACATTCTGCAAGCGCCTATGAATATCTGAGATGCCCTGGTTTTCCGCCAAAAGAAACTCGATCACTGCCCGTTGTTTGCAACGCACATCCGTTACAGACGCCATTTTAACAGCTCCGTACAGCGCTGCGACCTGTCGGAAGTCAATGAAACTATACGAGACGAAGCGGGAATGTTTGAAAATATTCCACAAGAAATTTCCGGTTTTTTCAACCAAAATTGGCCGAGAAAAAAAATGTGTTGCATTACTTATTGAACTGCCCTCGTATGTATGTATAAACGCCTGAAGATGAACAGAAAATTTTCGAAACATAAATAAAAAACTGACTGGTAGCAGAAATTAGAAATAAATAAATTAGAAAGTAATTTTTCCCATTGCTGCTTAAAGTCAGAATCAACGAATATACACAGTCTTCTGTTTAGCTCAGTCAATGGCCTGTGGTGTTGACAGCAAACGAGACGAGCTCTGCTGGAAATTCCTGGGAGATCACAAATTGTGCCGGACTGGGACTCGAATATGGTACTTAGCTCTCATGAACAGTGTTCCGGCTATCGCGGCACGACACACGACCTCCCCTCACAGCTGTGTTTCCGCCAGTATATTAACTTCTAAATTCCAAATATCGCAGAAATTCTCCCTCAAAGGTTGCGTTACTATCACTCGTGCAAAGAAGGATGGTAAAGAGAAATGGCCTGGCCTCGGACAGCGAATTGTTTACAGAATTAATTTTCATTCTGCAGTGGAATGTATGCTGACCTGCATCTTCCTGGCACATAAAAAGTATAGATCGGAACGGGAAACTAATCCTAAGGCTTCCTGTGCAATTTGGAAGGTAGGAGGGAAGGTACTACTGGAATGCAAGCTCCGAGGGCGAGTCGTGAATCGTGTCTGCTTAGCTCAGTCGGCAAAGCACTGTCCCCGGAGGGCAATATCCCAGTTTCGAGTCAAGGTCCGGAACACGCTTTCAATCTTCCTGAATATTTTGAGGCAGCCAAACTGTTTTCATCAGGTCGTCCACGAAGTCATGGAAAGCAACTGGAAATGCCCTATCATCTTGCATCATGACAATTCCAAATGTAAAACAACACGCTGAACAGCGGATTATTGTAACGACAAATGCATACAGTTTATGTCAAATAACTGACGATTTCTTTTTCCACTACTTCAGGCAAGAAATGCTCGAACAAGGATTTTCATCTTCATAAAAAGTTGTTGAACCATTATTAAACGATATTTTTCAGTTACCAAAATCAGAGTGGAAAAAAAGGTTTCTAGAAGTCTTTAAAATGAATGAAAGAGTACATAAATTTTAAAGAAGCGTTATTCGATACGCGAAATTTTTATTTCATTGTTGTAGGTTGCAGTAGGTACTGGGAGATTAAGAAGCTTTCACAGGATAGAGTAGCATGGAGCTGCATCAAACCAGTCTCAGGGCTGAAGACCACAACAACATTCTAATAGGTTGGAAAGCAGCCTTTGTAATATGCAGGATGTACAAAAAATAACACTGAAAAGTGACAGGGGTGAAAATACACGAAAATCGAAACTAAAAGGTTCCATTGGACATGGTTCCATCACGATCCGTTTTCGCGGTGGTTCTGAATTTATGGTTATGAGCCGCTGCTGACTTCAGTGTGAAATATTTTCGTAGTTGGTAGAAACGTTATTCGAATGTTAAACTTTTCAGTCCCCATTTGATTGGGTTCGCATCTTACTCACGATCCACAGTTCGGAAATTTAAAGATGCATCATTTTCTCAAAATAATTCTCGTGTAGTTTTTATCTCGGCTGAACATTTCTCGTTACATGAGAGATTTAGAACGCTCTGGATCATCTTCATCTCCAACCAGTTTCCCCTGAGAAACTCAGAATGATCCAGAGTGTTCGAAACATGTCGTGTGTAACTGAGACTGAAAAATAAATGATTATTTTGAACCGGCTTTGCGGCCGCTGCATCGCTCACTAGGCTGTATGATCTGCACAGACATTTTGGTTTTCCTTAATAGACGTTTTATGTTCTCAAATTGCGGCACCTTCTTTGTTAATTAAGGCCCTAGAAGCACGGTCTTTTTCGGTTGTACTTCTGACCAAAAAACGAGTCTCTTAGCTGAAGTTTTTGTTAATCACGCAGCGTTTTCATGGCGATATTTCAGTAGAAATATTCATCCCCTAACACATATTTCTTTACATTCAATTTTCTTATATTTAGCTTTAATTTTTTTGCAATACCGTGACGGAAAAAAGCAACACAAGAAATAGTTAATGTAGAATAACGAAATTTCGGGAACACAAATGTCTGGATAACATGTTTAAATCATTAATATTTCAGATTCAACGGTTATTGTAATTCAAATCAAATGGTTCAAATGGCTCTGAGCACTATGGGACTTAACATCTGAGGTCATCAGTCCCATAGAACTCAGAACTACTTAAACCTAACTAACCTAAGGACATGACACACATCCATGCCCGAGGCAGGATTCGAACCTGCGACCGTAGCGGGCGCACGTTTCAAGACTGGAGCGCCTAGAACCGCTCGGCTACCCAAGCCGGCTATACTTATATGGATATGGTGTGTATTCATATAACTAAATACATTCCTGCCAAGTCTTTCTTCAGTATCGCAGAATGAACATCCAACTTCTCGTAACCTTATTACACGACCTCGTTCAAACCCAATGAGATATTGATGATGGCATCTTAGAGGCATTCTTGGTGAACATCAACTGCTCACGTCCAATCTCAAAGGTAACTAACGCCCACGGCCATTACAGCTGATGTTTAACAAACCTGATTTATACAACGAAAAACCAGCCAAAGCTGCAAATTTCATCTTTTTTTGCAACTTTGCTTGGTTTTTCGTTGTACTGATTATCAGAAGTTGCTGACCTACAATTATTCCAGCATGCTGGAAGTTAGTAAACTTGATTTGCATCCTCGTAGTGGCACTTTTAGCGCCACTGTTACGTGACTGGCAACAAACCTGATTAGACATCACCTTTCAGACCATTCCTTCTTGGTGTTACGACTTTTTTATGCCATTGTATCAGGAAATGTTTTGTTAAGAACTTCATTCCTGTGTTGCACGCCCTTAGGAGTTCAGTTGAAAAACGGTTTTCAAACCGAGAAGTCAAATACCAATTTTCATAGATATGGCTTTATAAATGGTCAAGTAGTTTTTTAATAATTTAGTTTTTTGAAAATATCGCCACAGTTTTGTTCCCTTAGGTGTTGAATTTCCAAAAATGATGAAATTCTTGCTTTTTAATTTCTGACTGAAAATATCAATTTTCGTAGGTCTAACTACAAAATTGCATTCATAGAAACAGCTTTTCGAAAACCTTTCCATCCTCTGTTTCACCTCCTTAGAAGCGGAATTTCGAGCAATATCTTCTGTTGTTTTCTGCCCACTCGTCTAATATAGAGTGCCTAGGAAACTTGCTTTCTCGGATCACTAGAAAACAATTAAAGCAAATCACATTAATGAAGTTTATCACAGTAAGGTAAATGACAAAAGTTTTCGTATTCACAAAGGTGTGTCGCAAGCAAATTGCGACTTGGAAATAGCGTCCTGCGGTATTTTTTTTTGGTCATCAGTCTACTGACTGGTTTGATGCGGCCCGCCACGAATTCCTTTCCTGTGCTAACCTCTTTATCTCAGAGTAGCACTTCCAACCTACGTCCTCAATTATTCGTTTGACGTATTCCAATCTCTGTCTTCCTCTACAGTTTTTGCTCTCCGCAGCTCCCTCTAGTACCATGGAAGTCATTCCCTCATGTCTTAGGAGATGTCCTATCATCCTGTCCCTTCTCCTTATCAGTGTTTTCCAAATATTCCTTTCCTCTCCGATTCTGCGTAGAACCTCCTCATACCTTATCAGTCCACCTAATTTTCAACATTCGTCTATAGCACCACATCTCAAATGCTTCGAATCTCCTCTGTTCCGGTTTTCCCACAGTCCATGTTTCACTACCATACAACGCTGTACTCCAGACGTACATCCTCAGAAATTTCTTCCTGAAATTAAGGCCAGTATTTGATATTAGTAGACTTCTCTTGGCCAGAAATGCCTTTTTTGCCATAGCGAGTCTGCTTTTGATGTCCTCCATGCTCCGACCGTCATTGGTTATTTTACTGCCTAGGTAGCAGAATTCCTTAACTTCATTGTCTTCGTGACCATCAATCCTGATCTTAAGTTTCTCGCTGTTCCCATTTCTACTACTTCTCATTACCTTCGTCTTTCTCCGATTTACTCTCAAACCATACTGTGTACTCATTAGACTGTTCATTCCGTTCAGCAGATCATTTAATTCTTCTTCACTTTCACTCAGGATAGCAATGTTATCAGCGAATCGTATCATTGATATCCTTTCACCTTGTATTTTAATTCCACTCCTGAACCTTTCTTTTATTTCCATCATTGCTTCCTCGATGTACAGATTAAAGAGTAGGGGCGAAAGGCTACAGCCTTGTCTTACACCCTTCTTAATACGAGCACTTCGTTCTTGATCGTCCACTCTTATTATTCTCTCTTGGTTGTTGTACATATCGTATATGACCCGCCTCTCCCTATAGCTTACCCCTACTTTTTCCAGAATCTCGAACAGCTTGCACCATTTTATATTGTCGAACTCTTTTTCCAGGTCGACAAATCCTATGAAAGTGTTTTGATTTTTCTTTAGCCTTGCTTCCATTATTAGGCGTAACGTCAGAAGTGCCTCTCTCGTCCCTTTACTTTTTCTAAAAACCCAAACTGATCGTCATCTAGTGCATTCTCAATTTTATTTTCCATTCTTCTGTATATTATTCCTGTAAGCAGCTTCGATGCATGAGCTGTTAAGCTGATTGTGCGATAATTCTCGCACTTGTCAGCTCTTGCCATCTTCGGAATTGTGTGGATGATGCTTTTCCGAAAGTCATATGGTATATAGCCGGACTCATATATTCTACACACGAACGTGTATAGTCGTTTTGTTGCCACTTCCCCCAATGATTTTAGAAATTCTGATGGAATGTTATCTATCCCTTCTGCCTTATTTGACCGTAAGTTCTCCAAAGCTCTTTTCAATTCCGATTCTAATACTGGATCCCCTATCTCTTCTAAATCGACTCCTGTTTATTCTTCTATCACGTCAGACAAATCTTCATCCTCATAGAGGCTTTCAATGTATTCTTTCCACCTATCTGCTCTCGCCTCTGCATTTAACAGTGGAATTCCCGTTGCACTCTTAATGTTACCACCGTTGCTTTTAATGTCACCAAAGGTTGTTTTGACTTTCCAGTATGCTGAGTCTGTCCTTCCGACAATCATATCTTTTTCGATGTCTTCACACTTTTCCTGCAGCCATTTCGTCTTAGCTTCCCTGCACTTCCTATTTATTTCATTCCTCAGCGACTTGTATTTCTGTATTCCTGATTTTCCCGGAACATGTTTGTACTTCCTCCTTTCATCAATCAACTGAAGTATTCCTTCTGTTACCCATACTTTCTTCGCAGTTACCTTCTTTGTACCTATGTTTTCCTTCCCAACTTCTGTGATGGCCCTTTTTAGAGATGTCCATTCCTTTTCAACTGTACTGCCTACTGCACTATTCCTTATTGCTGTATCTATAGTGTTAGAGAACTTCAAACGTATCTAGTCATTCCTTAGTACTTCCGTATCCCACTTCTTTGCGTATTGATTCTTCCTGACTAATGTCTTGAACTTCAGCCTACTCTTCATCACTACTATATTGTGATCTGAGTCTCTATCTGCTCCTGGGTACGCCTTACAATCCAGTATCTGATTTCGGAATCTCTGTCTGACCATGATGTAATCTAATTGAAATCTTCCCATGTCTCCCGGCCTTTTCCAAGTATACCTCCTCCTCTTGTGATTCCTGAACAGGGTATTCGCTATTACTAGCTGAAACTTGTTACAGAACTCAATTAGTGTTTCTCCTCTTTCATTCCTTGTCCCAAGCCCATATTCTCCTGTAACCTTTTCTTCTACTCCTTCCCCTACAACTGCATTCCAGTCGCCCATGACTATTAGGTTTTCGTCCCCCTTTACATACTGCATTACCCTTTCAATATCCTCATACACTTTCTCTATCTGTTCATCTTCAGCTTGCGACGTCGGCATGTATACCTGAACTATCGTTGTCGGCATTGGTCTGCTGTCGATTCTGATTAGAACAACTCGGTCACTGAACTGTTCCCAGTAACACACTCGCTGCCCTACCTTCCTATTCATAACGAATCCTACACCCGTTATACCATTTTCTGCTGCTGTTGATATTACCCAATACTCATCTGACAAGAAATCCTTGTCTTCCTTCCACATCACTTCACTGACCCCTACTATATCTAGATTTAGCCTTTGCATTTCCCTTTTCAGATTTTCTAGTTTCCCTACCACATTCTAGCTTCTGACATTCCACGCCCCGACTCGTAGAACGTTATCCTTTCGTTGATTATTCAATCTTTTTCTCATGGTAAACTCCCCCTTGGCAGTCCCCTCCCGGAGATCCGAATGGGGGACTATTCCGGAATCTTCTGCCAATGGAGAGATCATGACACTTCTTCAATTACAGGCCACATGTCCTGTGGATACACGTTACGTGTCTTTAATGCAGTGGTTTCCATTGCCTTCTGCATCCTCATGTCGTTGATCATTGCTGATTCTTCCGCCTTTAGGGGCAATTTCCCACCCCTAGGACAAGAAAGTGCCCTGAACCTCTATCCGCTCCTCCGCCCTCTTTGACAAGGCCGTTGGCAGAATGAGGCTGACTTCTTATGCCGGAAGTCTTCGGCCACCAATGCTGATTATTTATCAAAATTTAGGCAGTGGCGGGGATCGAACCCGGGACCGAAGACGTTTTGATTATGAATCAAAGACGCTACCCCTATACCACGGGTACCAATACGTGCGGTACACACAATTCCAATGTAGACAAAACAATACAGTCCATAGGCCACTGCTGTAGCGTACGGATGACGGCTCGTCTTCAACTCGGGCCCCGGCTAAGCTCCGCGGCGCCTGTATTGTCTTCATGTAGAGGCCGCTCCTGTCTGGATGTCGTCCTAAAGGGCCCATCAGCCTACTACTGGCTGACGTCGTCTCGCAGGCCTCTCTGCTCTTCCGCTCTGGATCGTCGTGCCGGCGCTTGACGTTACGCCAGAAAATCTTAAACGCTGTCCACAGAATAGGATGAACACCCGCTCCAAATTTCAAGTTTCTATCCTTAGCGGTTTGGCCTCTACGATGATGAGTCACTAAATTAGTCTGGACCTACTTGACCCTTTTAGGGGTTGAATTCCCAAAAACACTGAGAAACTATTTGTAACCGAGCTTTAAAAATAGTTTAGTGGTTATTTAATAATTTGTTTTCAAAAATAACTTTCATGCACTACTTATCTCTCGTAGGTCTTAAATTTCCAAAAATACTGAAACATATATTTCTTTATTTCTGACATAGACACCAGGTACCAGTTTTCATAGATCTAGCTTCGAAATTCTCTTAACATCAAAGATGGATAGGTCCCGGATCACCGATTTTCAGTCCTCTGTATTTTGCTGTCAGGGGTAATCTCAAAAGTCAAAAGTACTGCATTTCCGCTGATACGGCTGAAGCACTGGAGCAACTAACTGTCGTGATTTACTAGGTGATCCAGAGCTGCTTGAATGAATCTGTAGTTCTCTGCAGAGACAAGTGCAGATTTGCATCCAGATGCACTGATGACACATGATACTCCTGGTCTCACATCGGTATCGACAAGTAGCTACAGGAATCTGCAGCCTGATCATGGGCATCTACTTTTCTTTCCTGCAGTATCTCGCAGGACGCCTGCCGCCAGAAAATCAATGAATCAACCAAATCGCTCTCGACATGTCTGAATACACTGACACATTCATCACAGAATTGAGCGCCGAGTAAGCCGTCCATCGTAATTATCAGGAATCAAAATGTTTCATTTATTGGTAGAAGTCAAAAAAAAAAAAAGGTTCAAATGGCTCTGAGCACTATGGGACTTAACAGCTGTGGTCATCAGCCCCCTAGAACTTAGAACTACTTAAACCTAACTAACCTAAGGACATCACACACATCCATGCCCGAGGCAGGATTCGAACCTGCGACCGTAGCAGTCGCGCGGTTCCGGACTGCGCGCCTAGAACCACGAGACCACCGCGGCCGGCGAACATTCTTTGATCCTGCATTAATTCAGTGCACATACATTCACAGGAGTGATCAAATGCGCGTGGTTCACCTCGAAGTTGACTGAATAAAGAAAAATCCTTTTGAATGTAAAAGAACTCTTTCCGGTGCCGCTTCTATAAATCAGGGTATCTGCAAGACAGAAGCTTTCATTAAATTTACGTGCTGTCCTACGAATTTGCGTTTCGGTTTCTTCTGGAAGAAATATCATCCGGAATACTGTTCTAGTAAAGCAAGTATTCGGAAGTAAAATAATTCTGTGATATATTCTGTAACAAATGGAATACTCTTTTGAAGAAATTATTACAATGAAAATGACTATTTTTGAATATGGATAGTGTAATATTGAAAAACTAATTCCTTACAACAAAATAGAAGAAAAAATATCGGGCAGGATTTGAACCCTTACTGCATGCATGCTTGGCGTTAATCTCAGCCGCTTTTTGTTTTTCTGTTTTAATTGGCGTTTCCTGCGCGTATGTTGTAAAACAAACTAAAATCGCTTCCATTCCCATAAGCTCGAATTTTCTTGTACATAAAAAATTCCATCTACTGCTTTTGTTAAAATAATGCAAAAGAAGCGCAAAAAGATTTGAACCTACAGTAAAACAGTTTGCCTTCGTCGGCATGCGACACAATTCTCAAAGTATGCCAAAGCAGTATCTTTACAACTTAAAGTAAAATGTTTAAATGTAATGCGTAAATAAATGAAAATAAAATTTTAAAAATAAGAGTGACTGGTAAAAATACAAGTGTACACAAAGGCTCTCTTCAGAACGTTCGTATATTTTATTCGATAATCTTATATCTCTTCAAGCCGGTGATGCTCTGATCTCAAGTGCATCAAAAAATCTTATTTACTTTTTCCTTCTACTATCAATACGTAATAAACTGCCTGTAACTAACACTACAGGTTTTGGAGGTATGCATAAAACTTCAACATTGGTTTTCTCGAAAACTAGGGGCTATCACACGAAAACTCATATTCATGACACGTCCCTTTACAACATACCTAAGACTCATCAATATCCGTGGTTAATAGGTCTCTTGGTTCCCTTGTTAGTTTTAGTCCATTGCTGTCTGTGTCTTCAAAACACTATCGAATAAGTCTGTAACCATGTTGATTTTCTCTCGTTTCAGGAAGCTTCTTCCGAGTGGTTACTCTGCTGTTGGTGTTGGCACTAGGAACCTTTGCCTCGAAGATACTGGTGGTGGTCCCAACGCCATCTCACAGTCATCAGACGCAGTTCCGCATATTAGCGAATGCTTTACTTGCAAAGGGCCACGAGGTCACTTTATTTACTGCAAGACCTCTCAAGGTAAGTTTATAAACGGATTGCTTCTAGTTATAAAGTACGAAACTTGCGGTAGGGTAGTAGACGGGATTCTCGTAATGTTACCAAGATCTCTTACTTGATATAAATCTTCAGCTGAAGTGCTGTACGAAAATGAGAGCTGGTTGAAGTTGTTGAAAATAGTAGTGTTGTTATAGTATTGAGTTCTATACTTGGTCTGGGGCAGTGTTGACTTGAGTACGCTGCAGCCAGTGCTAATGCTAGTCCTCCCGTCTCGGTTAGTGTCTATTACGCAGCTCCATTAAGCGGGAAATTACAGCCCTTACCCTTTCGTAAGTGGTGAAAAAGTATAAACAGCAATGGGCGACCAATAGCTCCAGAAATTAAGAAATGGGTAGTTACCTACACGAAATTAACAAGCGATGAAGTACACAATATGCCACTTAGCAATGACAAGTTGTTCTACTATTACTTAATTTGCTCCAACTTAGTGTACGAGCGAATAATGCGTGAGTTTCTTGGCAACTGTAAGTTAACATTAGCAACATGCTCAGTCTCCAAGTTTGCTGTTAATCCAGTCGAAGCCTACTTGACAAATGTGCGACTCTCTAACATACTATGGGAATTCCACACAAAGTAATAAAACTCAAATTGCTGACTTGTATCAATGTTTGTGCAGTCCGGAACGAGGTATGGGCAAATTTTTATCTGTTTCCCGCCCAAAACGGAATAAGATCTCGTCCAGAATGAATACTGATGGCTGTCAAGCATACGTTACACACATGGAGCAATTACGAGCTTGCTTCATATGAAATGAAGCAGATCGCGTTAAACAGGACTATTCCGGATGAAAATTCCGTCTTGAACACCACCTTACTACACAATAACCTTTAATTTCGGAGTTCCTAGCAGCAATAAGTGCCGAATTGGTAGCAAACGGTGCCGTATAAGTTGAAAGTAATTCATTTGGTATGAATGACACCGAACGTGTAAACAGTGAGCCTGAACACAACAGTGATATTACAGATGTTTGAAACGCACGTTCGTTTCTTCTTTTGGAGTAAGAGTTAGAACGACTAAGGAGCGCCAAATACTTACCCATCACCTCACAGTGAAGCCTAGGCTACGAGTAAAGTTGAGGATTATAGATCAGCTGGCATTAATGAAAAAAGATAACAAGCGGCAAACACCCAGACCTGCAAAGAACATTGCAGTTGTGATTGAACTGTTTTTAACAAAAAGCTCAAACATCCGCGATAAGGGTCATTTAGGACGGCACGATTGACGATGCCCTGGAACTCCAGCTGAACCAACTGCAGATTCACCATTAGAAACACGAGGAGACTCGCAGATGGGCAAAACTGAGTGTGCTCGTATAGAAATGTGAAGTTTCGACTGAAGCGTCTAGGAAGAAAATTTGTGCCGAGTAGTAAAGAAGAGGTGCAAAGCAATATAAACAAAGAGCTCTCAACAAGTTTCAATATTGACCTATGGGCAAGCGAGAGAGAATGTATAAGTGCCCCACTCTGAAGCTGATTCAGTTATCTGCGGAAAATCGTATGGGAGGAAAGGTAGTGAAGAATCTGGGGATTGTAGGGTCAAATACAACCAAGCGGGAATATAAAGAGAAGCGAATTATTCTCAGTCCGAATTCTGGACACATGAAAAGATCAGGAACAACATGGGAACATCTTAGATGCTCTTTTCACGACACTGTCATCCGTTCAGTTGCCCTTTGTCATTTCTGTCTCAGCACTATAGCGTAATCGGATAATCTCCAAGTTTTATTTATTCTCCCTGTCTTTAATTCATAATACAAATTTTAGTTTGGTTTCCTTTATCGGTAGTTCAATGTACAGAATAAATAACATCGGGGATAGTGTACAAACTTGTCTAACTCCCTTCTCAACTATTACTTTCCTTTCATGCCCCTCGAGTTAGAACTACCATCTGGTTTCTGTACAAGTTGTAAATGTCCTTTTAATCCCTGTATTTTGTCTCCTCTTTCAGAATTTCAGAGAGATAATTCCAGTCAGCATTGTTAAAATCATTTTCCAAGGCAACAAATTCTATAAAAATAGGTTTGCCTTTACTTAACCTGTCTTCTAAGGTAAGTCAGAATCATTACTGCCTCGTGTGTTGCTACATTTCGCTGCAATCCAAACTGATCTTTTTCTAGGCCGGATACTACCAGTTTTCCCATAATTCAGTAAAAAATTCGACTTAGTCTTTGGCAGCCGTGAGTTATTAAAGTGATAATTCGGTAATTTTCGCACTTGTCAGCAACTGCTTTCTTTGGAATTGGAATTATTTACATTCTTCTTAGAGTCTGGTGGTATTTCGCCTGCCTCATACATCTTGTACGCCGGATGGAAGAGTTTTCTCATGGTTTGCTCTTCAAAGGCTATCAGTAGTTCTGAAGGAATGACGTCTACGCCCAAGGTCTTGTTTCGACTTAACTCATTCAGTGCTGGGTCGAATTCGTCTCACAGTATATCTCTCATCTTCATTTACGTCTTCAATTTCTGTAATACTGACTTAAAGTTCATCTCCCTTACATAGACCCTCTATAGACTCCTTCCACCTTTCAGCTTTCCCTTCTTTTCTTTGCAGTGATTTTCCATCTGAGCACTTGATATTCATACAGTTGTTTGTCTTTTGTCCCATGGCGTCTTTAATTTTCCGCAGGCTGTATCTATGTTTCCCCTAGTGATGTTGTTGTTGTTGTGGTCTTAAGTCCTGAGACTGGTTTGGTACAACCCCAGTGATATATGCTCCAAAATCCTTATACTTGTCCTCTAGCCATTCCTGCTTTGCCGTTTCGCACTTCCTGTCACTCATTCTTCAGACGTTTGTATTAACTTTCACCTGCTTCATTTTCTGGATTTTTGTCATTTTCTCCTTTCATCGGTTAAATCGAATATCTCCGTGTTATCCAAGGATTTCTACTTGGCCTTGTCTTTTTATCTATTTTATTCTCTGCTGTCTTCACTATTTCATGTCTCCAAGGTTCCCATTCGTAATTCCAGCACGCTCGAATGGGTCAGCAATTTCTTTTAATCAGTACAACGAAAAACCAACCAAAGTTGCAAAATTCACTTTTTATTCAGTCGGTGAGTAGTTTCTGGCCAGGGCTCATTTTAAAATCGTAGTAACATAGTCAAAAATGGTATTTTAGAAAATGCAAAACCGATGTCAGAAATGTGCCTACGAACAGTACAGGGCTTACAGACGCGCTGTAACGTTCGTTTGCACATTTTTGACATGGTTTTTGCGTTTTAGGAAATATCATTTTTGACTATGTTACGATTATTTGAAAATGGGTCCCGGCTCGAAACTACTTCGACTGTATTCTTTCCACTTTTTCTTGTGAACCGTTGCCTCATGCTCCCTCTGAAACTCTCAACAATCTCCGGTTCTTTCAGCTTAAGAGGTCCATTTCCTTAAGTTCCTTCCTTCTTGCAATGTCTTCAGTTTCAATCTACGTTTCATAACAGATAAATTATGGCCTGGGTACACTTCTGACCCTGGAAATCCTTTAAAATTTGCTTCAGAAATCACTTTCTTAGCATTATACAACAATATGAAACCTCCCAGTGTCTCCAGGTCTCTTCCAGGAATATAACTTTATTTCACGATTCTTAAAAAAAGTGTTAGCAATGATTAAACTATGCTCTCTGCAACGTTCTACCAGGTGTATTCCTCTCTCATACCTTTCTCCCAAGTCCATATTCACATATAGTTTCTGCTTCTCTTCCTTCTACTGTCGAATTCCAGTCCCCTATTGCAATTAAATTTTCATCTTCCGTTTCATACGTGGTTGAAATCGACATAGTATTTAGATTCTGCATCTGTTGACGGAATTGAGCCACTGTAAATTGCATGGAAGAGGCTACGTCCCGCAGTACGAGTTCTTAAGCTTTCTTTCCATTCCGTTCACGTTTGGAGCGCTTGAGGAATGATTGTTGGAGTCAGTATGTGCGTACTATATTTAATGTAAACTTGTCCTTACGATCCTTATGGGAGCCGTACGATGGTGGTTATTGTGTGTTCCTATTCACGATTTAAATACGGTCCTTGAACCTTTCTTAGTAGACTTCCTCAGAATAGTTTCCGTCTCTTGAAGAGTCTGCCAGTTAAGTTCTTCCAACGTCTCTGTGACACCCTCCTGTGGGTCAACAAACCTGTTAACATTCGTGCTGCCCTTCTCTGTATATGCTCATGTCACCTCCTAGTCCTATTTCATATGGGTTTCACACACTTGAGCGGTCGTACGGGTGATTTGTGAGCAATACTTCTTTAGACTGATCCCATTTCCGTAGTGTTATACCAATAAACTGAAGTCTGCTACATGCTTTATGTACGACTGAGCCTATGTGCTCATTCCATTTCATGTCTCGAATAACTGTAAACCCAGATATTCAGATGAGTTAACCGATTCCAGCTGTAACACAATCATATTACAGTCATATGAAACTACTTTTCTTCGTTTCGTGAAGTGCACCACTTGAATCAACTTGCCAGTCACTGCGCAGAGATTTGGAAATTATCAAAGTCTGAATATTTGTGCAGCTTTGTTCAGACTGTAGTTTATTGTAGACAACTGTATCATCTGTAAGTCTCAGTTAACTTTAATGTTGTCCGCTAGGTCGTTAACTTACAGTATGAACTCATAAAGGGACCCAATGCATTTCTGTGGGCGACACCTAAAGTTTAGTTTCTTCATCTGCTGATGACCCTCCATCCAAGATAACATACCGCGTCGTCCCTGTCAAAAACTCCTCAGTCCAATCACAAATTTCACTTGATAACCCATAGGATCGTCCTTTTGATAATAAGCACATACGTGGTACTCTAGAGAAACACTGCATCTATATGATAGCCCTGATCCATGCTTTTCAGTATGTCGTGTGAGAAAAGTGTTTGTTTGGATTTCATGTGATCGATCTCTTTGAAATCCTTGATGGTTGGCAGGGAGAAGGTCATTCTGTTCGAGGGACCTCATGTTTCAGCTCAAAATATGTTCTAAGAGTTTACAGCAAATGAATGTCAAGGATATTGGATAGTAGTTTTGTGGATTACTTCTGTTACCCTTCTTGTAGACAGGTGTGACCTGCGCTTTCTTCCAACTACTGGACACGGTTTTATGTTCGAGGCATCTACGGTAGATTATACGAGGATGTAACTCAGCCACAAGTTGGGTATCGAATACCATAGGGATTCCATCGGGTGCTTGGGATTAGTTTAGTTTTAAAAATTCCAGCGGTTTCTCAACGCCGGTGACAGTAACATCTAATTCACTTACCTTTTCGGTGGTACGAGGGTTAAATTTGGGCAATAATCCTGGGGTTTCCATTGTAGAGGAAAGCCTCTCTGGTTCTGCTTTGCTACTCTTTCACTTCCTATCTTGTCTGAGTGACTGGACAGTAACTTTCTTGTCAGAGTTTACATACGGTCGCAATTTCTTTGGATTTTTGAAAGATCTTTCGGCAGTAATCTAGTTTGGTAATCGTCGAAGGCTTCACACATTGCTCTCTCGGCAACAAAATTAGTTTCCTTCGTGTCATTATATATACAACCCAATGCTTTGTCTTAAACCAGTTAAATAGAAGTGCGTTATTGTAGGAAGTTGAAACTAACAATGCACGACACGATGTAAGTTTCAACAGCTCTGAAATTGCAGGTACAGTCAGGTTTGCAAAAGACGGTATTCAACAGGCAAGAAACAGACTTTTGAGAGATAGAGGAAGATCAGCGCAAAGAAGTTATATACTTCGTAAACTGGCAGAAGCAGTTAACAATTCTCTCACTCACGTTGATATACTAAGCGAAGAGCTAATTAACAGTTAAATGACGCATAGTATGTCCAACAGCTCCCTTCTAGCTTTCACGAGGGGCTGATCGTAGTGGAACCAAAGAAATGCCCGTCAACAAACGTCGAATCCTACAGGCCTATGAGGTTGATGAATACAAACAAGCTCGAACGTAAATGTAGGCTTAGGAGACGTAATGAAAAACATGGAAGGAAATTCCCAAACATGCGCGGTCCCTGGTCGCAGTATAATCGACTCCCTGACTATCATGACATAACAGCATTTAAGAGTACCGTTAAAAGATAGGCTCTGTAAGATCTATAGATTTTTAAAGCTTTCGATCAGTTCGCTCACAGTTTTCTACTACAAGAAACGCAGAAATTGAGAATCTTGTCAGTGTAATTTGGCAAGGAGCCCAGTCCAAAATCATGATCAATGGCCAGTTAACTGGGCCATTCAACGTGCAACTGTCGTTCCGTCATGGTTGCTGTCTATTGATGGACCTCTCTTCGGGAAACTAACAGCTCGTTTCCAGAATGAGATTTTCACTCTGCAGCGGAGTGTGCGCTGATATGAAACTTCCTGGCAGATTAAAACTGCGTGCACCGACCGAGACTCGAACTCGGGACCTTTGCCTTTCGCGGGCAAGTGCTCTACCATCTGAGCTACCGAAGCACGACTCTCGCCCGGTCTGCCAGGATGTTTCATATCAGCGCACACTCCGCTGCAGAGTGAAAATCTCATTCTGGAAACATCCCCCAGGCTGTGGCTAAGCCATGTCTCCGCAGTATCCTTCCTTTCAGGAGTGCTAGTTCTGCAAGGTTCGCAGGAGAGCTTCTGTAAAGTTTGGAAGGTAGGAGACTAGATACTGGCAGAAGTAAAGCTGTAGGGACCGGCCGTGAGTCGTGCTTCGGTAGCTCAGATGGTAGAGCACTTGCCCGCGAAAGGCAAAGGTCCCGAGTTCGAGTCTCGGTCGGTGCACGCAGTTTTAATCTGCCAGGAAGTTTAACAGCTCGTTGTTCCAGGCTCGATCTTATTAAGAAAGAAAATCGTAAGTTGAGTACTCACAGATGATCTGACCACACGTGTGTCAGCTCCAGATCAGATAACTTTCGCCCTAAGATATTTACCCTACACTCACTATGAAGCAACAGCGGCCACGATTTACTGCATCCGCGCGGAATTAGCCGAGTGGTCTGAGGCACCGCAGTCATGGACTGTGTGGCTGGTTCCGGCAGAGGTTAGAGTCCTCCCTCGGGCATGGGTGTGTGTGTTTGTGACAAGGATAATTAAGGTTAAGGGGCTCCGGAACGCCCTATACATGCAATGTTAAAATAACGCTTATAAATTACATCTTTCCTCGCAAAGTATTTGAGGTAGGAAGTTGAACTTTTTACAGATTATTTATTGGAATCTGGGCTACAACTTAACACAGGGATTTTACAAAATTTTAGTTCAGTTATTAAAGATGATTTTTTCAATTGTAAAGAAAATTCACAACATTTTTTTGCAACTTTTTATTTATATATTCAAAAATATACAGTTTTTTGGAAAAAGGCTGTGTTAAATTATGCAGAAGGTACTGTGTAACATTTTCTGAAAGTTTGAAACAAATATGTTCGGAAGATCCTTAGAAAACATGTACTTAGTATGAGAAAATAAGTTTTGGGAATCGAGCGACAAAGATTGGATCAACTTTTTAGTGCATTCCAGGTCCATAGGATGGATTATCTTCATCCTCTGCAAACTCCTCCTCCAGCTTCCTCTTGTTCCTCCTCCTGTTTACTCTTGCTTGTACACTCCTGGAAATGGAAAAAAGAACACATTGACACCCGTGTGTCAGACCCACCATACTTGCTCCGGACACTGCGAGAGGGCTGTACAAGCAATGATCACACGTACGGCACAGCGGACACACCAGGAACCGCGGTGTTGGCCGTCGAATGGCGCAAGCTGCGCAGCATTTGTGCACCGCCGCCGTCAGTGTCAGCCAGTTTGCCGTGGCATACGGAGCTCCATCGCAGTCTTTAACACTGGTAGCATGCCGCGACAGCGTGGACGTGAACCGTATGTGCAGTTGACGGACTTTGAGCGAGGGCGTATAGTGGGCATGCGCGAGGCCGGGTGGACGTACCGCCGAATTGCTCAACACGTGGGGCGTGAGGTCTCCACAGTACATCGATGTTGTCGCCAGTGGTCGGCGGAAGGTGCACGTGCCCGTCGACCTGGGACCGGACCGCAGCGACGCACGGATGCACGCCAAGACCGTAGGATCCTACGCAGTGCCGTAGGGGACCGCACCGCCACTTCCCAGCAAAGTAGGGACACTGTTGCTCCTGGGGTATCGGCGAGGACCATTCGCAACCGTCTCCATGAAGCTGGGCTACGGTCCCGCACACCGTTAGGCCGTCTTCCGCTCACGCCCCAACATCGTGCAGCCCGCCTCCAGTGGTGTCGCGACAGGCGTGAATGGAGGGACGAATGGAGACGTGTCGTCTTCAGCGATGAGAGTCGCTTCTGCCTTGGTGCCAATGATGGTCGTATGCGTGTTTGGCGCCGTGCAGGTGAGCGCCACAATCAGGACTGCATACGACCGAGGCACACAGGGCCAACACCCGGCATCATGGTGTGGGGAGCGATCTCCTACACTGGCCGTACACCACTGGTGATCGTCGAGGGGACACTGAATAGTGCACGGTACATCCAAACCGTCATCGAACCCATCGTTCTACCATTCCTAGACCGGCAAGGGAACTTGCTGTTCCAACAGGACAATGCACGTCCGCATGTATCCCGTGCCACCCAACGTGCTCTAGAAGGTGTAAGTCAACTACCCTGGCCAGCAAGATCTCCGGATCTGTCCCCCATTGAGCATGTTTGGGACTGGATGAAGCGTCGTCTCACGCGGTCTGCACGTCCAGCACGAACGCTGGTCCAACTGAGGCGCCAGGTGGAAATGGCATGGCAAGCCGTTCCACAGGACTACATCCAGCATCTCTACGATCGTCTCCATGGGAGAATAGCAGCCTGCATTGCTGCGAAAGGCGGATATACACTGTACTAGTGCCGACATTGTGCATGCTTTGTTGCCTGTGTCTTATGTGCCTGTGGTTCTGTCAGTGTGATCATGTGATGTATCTGACCCCAGGAATGTGTCAATAAAGTTTCCCCTTCCTGGGGCAATGAATTCACGGTGTTCTTATTTCAATTTCCAGGAGTGTATTTCTAGACTCTTTACAGCCCTGTCTGCAGCCCGAAGGCGTTCCTTGTCTAAAGCAAGCATCGCTCGTACCATGTTAGAAACTATCTTCATTCCCATATTTCTAAATACCTTGCACCTTACAATGTTGCCATCATTGAAAGTCGCAACAGCATCATACACACCAAAGTGAAGTGTTTCTATTCCAACAAATACAGTCTTGGGGATTCTCGACCATATAACACTATTTACACTTTCATTGGGGTTTTGAGTTTTTCTGTGAATACACTTTTTGAAAACCGACATATCAAATATTTCATTCACATCCGATTCGCCCATAAAACATTCATAGTTTTCACTCATTGAACCAGGCTTCTTTTGTGAAGTATTTTCTTTCCCACTTTGACTGCTATGGGCAGGTGTACTTGAGAGGTTAGGTTCACTCACTTGGTTATCGTCTTTATTGTTTACAGTAATAACACATACCTTTGGCTTTCCAACATTTCTCCTTTTCTTAAAAGCCTTCAGAGGATTTCTAATAACTTTACTTTTACTCATTATTATACTTCAACAAAACAGAGACTCAAGAAACAGAATTAATTACGAATATTTTCGAGATAACGACAGAGTAAATAAACATGAAACAATCGACAATCACACCAGCGATATATATTGAACCATCACAGGTTAGCCACAACACATACTTTATCTCACATCACTAAAATGTACCTGATGAACACGGACGTTAATAATAACCATTTGACAGCAGTTTAACAGCGCCACAGTGGGTCACGCCCATGTAGAACACATTTCAAAAAAAAAAAAAATTAAAAATAGTTGTAGTCTTCGGAATTGAATAAATTATATATCTATTAAAAGGTAATAGTCTGCAGATTCAGAAAACGCAAAAAAGTAAAAATTGAACTTTTCATGATTTTGAGCCTTTCCGGAGCCCCTTAAGTAGTGTGTAAGCTTAGGGACTGACGACCTTAGCAGTTGAATCCCATAAGATTTCACACAAATTAACTGCAACAAATCCAAGGTGATGAACTTCGGGAACCGCTTAGAGCCAGAAGAACAAAGATACGAAGTCTATGGCCTTGATCTGGTGTTACACCCACAAAAGGAACAGATTAAAACTGGCGGTCAATGTTGAACGAAATGAGGTCGAGGATACAACTACAGCCGAAGACGAGCGTCAGTATGATCCAGGATGTAAAACTATTGGACCAGTTCATCTTATCTAAAGTGTATGATATAGTGGTCATTTCGCTTGCACCAACGCCATTGGCCAAAATTCAACTGTGAGCTGTTGGGTATTTATGCCGTTACGATATCCAAAGTATGGCAGAGCACACTAACATGACCCTTTGAACGAGGTGGAATGCGATTAACGGAGAGCGATGCTGAATGCAAAGCATTACTAGTACATAAAGTACTTAACAGATCAAAATTCATCTCTCCCAACCTGAGGAAACTACGAATAAAAGCAGTTCAGACTGAAAGCCAAGTACCAACCGTTAGTGTTAGCAAAATAAATTGAAAGCTCACTTGCCTCAGCACAGCCATAGTGGAGAACAACTACCGGAAGCGAGGAATAAGGTACAGGCGAAAGAAGTAATAGCACCTTGGTAATAAAAGTCCTAACAGAATGGAAGCTCAATACCCTTATATAATTTGCCTGGCATGTGGGAGAATATTCACAACAACCAAATTATACAAGATGTGAATGAAACGGTTCTAGTGTGCACAGAGCTATATTTTATGGCCAGGTACCGCAAGTCTCTAGAGGAACGGAAGGTTCCAAATGATTGGAGAAGAGCACAGCTAGTTCCAGTTTTCAGGAAGGGTCGTCGAGCAGATGCGCAAAACTATGGGCCTATATCTCTTACATGGATTTGTTGTAGAATCTTAGAACATGTTTTTTGCTCGCGTATCATGTCATTTCTGGAGACCCAGAATCTACTCTGTAGGAATCAACATGGATTCCGGAAACAGCGATCGTGAGAGACCCAACTCGCTTTATTTGTTCATGAGACCCACAAAATATTATATACAGGCTCCCAGGTAGATGCCATTTTCCTTGACTTACGGAAGGCGTTCGATACAGTTCCGCACTGTCGCCTGATAAACAAAGTAAGAGCCTACGGAATATCAGACCAGCTGTGTGGCTGGATTGAAGAGTTTTTAGCAAACCGAACACAGCATGTTGTTCACAATGGAGAGACGTCTACAGACGTTAAAGTAACTTCTGGCGTGCCACAGGGGAGTGTTATGGGATCATTGCTTTTCACAATATATATAAATGACCTAGTAGATAGTGTCGGAAGTTCCATGCGGCTTTTCGCGGATGATGCTGTAGTATACAGAGAAGTTGCAGCATTAGAAAATTGCAGCGAAATGCAGGAAGATCTGCAGCGGATAGGCACTTGGTGCAGGGAGTGGCAACTGACCCTTAACATAGACAAATGTAATGTATTGCGAATACATAGAAAGAAGGATCCTTTATTGTATGATTATATGATAGCGGAACAAACACTGGTAGCAGTTACTTCTGTAAAATATCTGGGAGTAGGCGTGCGGAACGATTTGAAGTGGAATGATCATGTAAAATTAATTGTTGGTAAGGTGGGTGCCAGGTTGCGATTCATTGGGAGAGTCCTTAGAAAATGTAGTCCATCAACAAAGGAGGTGGCTTACAAAACACTCATTCGAGCTATACTTGAGTATTGCTCATCAGTGTGGGATCCGTACCAGGTCGGGTTGACGGAGGAGATAGAGAAAATCCAAAGAAGAGCGGCGCGTTTCGTCACAGGGTTATTTGGTAAGCGTGATAGCCGTTACGGAGATGTTTAGAAAACTCAAGTGGCCGACTCTGCAAGAGAGGGGCTCTGCATCGTGGTGTAGCTTGCTGTCCAGGTTTCGAGAGGGTGCGTTTCTGGATGAGGTATCGAATATATTGCTTCCATTACTTACAGCTCCCGAGGAGATCACGAATGTAAAATTAGAGAGATTCGAGCGCGAACGGAGGCTTTCCGGCAGTCGTTCTTCCCGCGAACCATACGCGACTGGAACAGGAAAGGGAGGTAATGACAGTGGCACGTAAAGTGCCCTCCGCCACACACCGTTGGGTGGCTTGCGGAGTATAAATGTAGATGCAGATCTGGCTGCAGCAAGTCATTAATCCCTGTTTTCCCCCGGACAGCAGGTCAGGTATTTCAGTTGGTCTTGATTTTTGTCATCATTTCGTCTGGTTTGATGATGTTTCCTCTGTCTTGTGTTAGTATTTTCGTCTCTGGATAACTGTTAAACGTAACGTTATCAGCTGCCTATTGGACATTATAATCTGTGTATGACTGTTCAGATCTCTCAACTATTGTTTCATTAAAATTTTCTTTCACAGACTTCCCAGGAAAACCTAACAGAGGTTGACATATCTCAAACCACGAAACTGAAAAGCGACTTTGTTGGTTTGGCTGACAAATCACCTGAGGAAACTCTTCCAGATCTCAGAGATGTGGGATATGCGAGGGCTCACTTTCAACTCAATGAGCCAGCTGTACGGGATTTCATCAGGTGAGCATCTTTCTGAGGCGAAAGGATAATTTCGTATATTTTTCCATGTTTCGTCTATAGAAAGTGGTGTCAAATAAACTGAAATAACTTAACGAACTAATTTTTTACCCCTGTTACTATTTAACCAGGACACCAATTGACGTTTATCTCCACTAAATTGTGTTACACATGTGCCAATACTGCAAGTCTTCCTAAAGTAAATGACTTCCAGAAGCACGACTCCATCCTCCGAAAGGACTTCCGGTAATTACCATGAGCAATTAGAAAATCAAATCGCGAATGTACCTTTAGGTCTGTTGGTTAGGTAAGGCAAGGGAGCAAAGCCGTCTGTTACGGAGTGACTGCAGGAGGAATATATTCTGTCTGAAAGGAAACAGTCTGTTGACTTCCAGAGCAATGAACGTCAAACATTCACCTACTAGAACGAAATACGTAGTATCAGGGAGTATAAGTCAAATATATTGGGCAGTTAACTTCAGAAACATGTAAGTTGAGCAAGATTATAGGGAATGGGAAAGAGTCCACGTCGCTCAATACCAGTATCCAAAACTTGCTTCAAAAGCAATCACAGATTGCTCAGTGTGTAACGTGCAGTGTGTTCTAGTTACATATTGTTCATATGTACACTCAGTTCTTAGCTATGGCATTCTTTTTTGAGGAACAAACGCACAAATATAAACACAATTTTCAAAATCCTGGAAAGAGCCAAAAGAATAATAACCAAAAATACTAGTCGAGCTCAGTATAAAGATCTGTTCAAAACACTGGGGATTTTAGCTGCTCCATGTGAGTACATTTACCAGTCAGTGGTACACATCAAATATAACATTGGTAATTACTGCACAAACAGCTCTGTCCATGACCATGCAACAAGAGCTAGACTCAACTTACATTTACCAAGGAAAAATAAATATAAAACTCAGAACAGCATTTTCTACCAAAGAATAAAATTGTCCAATAAATTATCAGAAGAGATTAAATAAATTGCAAAAATACACTTATTTAATTAAGGCAGCTATAAAGTACCTGTTACTAAATACATTTTAGAGATTGAAGGCTTACTTAGATAAAACAGAGTAGGGGTTTGATAAAAAAAGTACACCAATAAATAGTTATTATTATAAAACATCCAACATTCCATATAATACCTTCACACTATGTTTCTTCCTTTTTTCTATCTAGAAACTTGTAAATACTTTGACATGTCGTATATCCTTGTAAAGAGAGATCTAAGGATGAATAAAGCTACTACTACTACTACTACTAAATAAAATAGAATACCTCGAATGGTCACAGTTTCCTTGCGCTGTCGTGACACATAACATGTAAGGTGTTACATTTTGTAGACAAAGATGGTGTCTGAAACTACAAGGTGCAAAAGGACATACAACAAAAGAGAAACATTATCTGGAAGAACAAAGAATATGTATCAAAACACCATTATTGTTTCGGAATAAATTTTAAAGGTTTGTAGAGATCTTCGTTAGAGTTGCTGAATACACGCGTTGGAATAAATATTTCAGGTGATCCGATCCTGTGAAGTTTATATAGCTTAAATTTCATACTCGTTTACATAATCTGGTGACATGTTGCAAACGTTAAGTACAATATTTATGTTGCCAACAGTGGCAAAATTATGCATAAATAACAATATCGGCTGAGATTCAGAGGTAGGGATGAAAGGGTGGAGGCGGAGGAAGAGAGAGAATGAAAGAAAGAGAGAGAGAGAGAGAGAGAGAGAGAGAGAGAGACCAATTGTACCACTGAAATCTATTCTTACCCACCTCGGTACTCAAACAAATAAATAACTAATTTGAACCTAAAGTAAAAACCATGTAATTGCAACCTGTGATACAAAGAGCAAATTACTGGACAGAAGCAGTTTAACAGGGTGCAATAAACAATAAAACCTTTTCAAGTATTTCGGAACTAATAAACTCCAAGGAAACAAACCAGCTGCATCTCAATGGGGAGTGAAGCCAGAGAAACAACACTAAGCTGTATGTCAAAACTGGCTCTGTGGCAAAAGATTGAAGGGAACCTCACCCACCTTATGGAATTCTTAAATGAAGAGGTGGAAGGAGCTATCAACACACGCAAAATTCGTGGAGATACTGTACCACACGAAAATTACGTACCAAGAAGAAACAGAATTCAGAGCCCTTCTGTGTGTATTGCGGCGAAAGAGGGCACTGGGGCCAAGACTGCCAAAAGATTGCAAGCTTGCAGGCAAGAATCGACGCCCTCAAGACAACGAACCGTTGCTTTCTATGCCTGAGACGTGGCCACAACAGAAATCAGTGTTTCAAACGGGGAAAGGCGTCCTGTGCGAAATGTAAGGGGGAGCATCACATTTCTATCTGCAGTAGCCATACCACAACAGTAAATAAAATTGAAACTATGACTTCTAACTTCACATACCTGCAGACTGCTCGTGTGAGTATCACAGGACCCACTGGTAAGAGCAAACAGACACGTGCCATCCTGGACACAGGGAGTCAATCGAGTTTCATTCACCATTCACTGATCGAATCTCTCCAACTAAGTGTCATTGGAAGCACTACTCTCGAGATAACTACTTTCGAATCCAGTTACAGTTCATCACTCTCAAGGAAGAAGGTGCAGTTTAATATGATGGGGTGCTCCACTAATTCCCGCATATCAGTAACAGCCTTTGAAACCACAAATAATTTTTCACAGCAACCAACAGTGCCACAAGATGTAAGAGATATGGCCTTGAGGGGTGGTACACCACTCGCAGATCCTAAAGGAGACGCTGAAGATCTACCTATTGATATCCTGATTGGAGCTGATTATTAGTGGAGAATCGTGACTTTGGAACAACCAATCAAGGTATCACCATCATTGGTTTTTCTCCCAACAATCTTTGGATATGTTCTCAGTGGAAACAGATCTAGCACCACCGTCAACAGAGCAACTGTCAACTTTATTCAGGGCAGCTGCAGTGATATATCTGATGAGTCAGTGCGCCGATTTTGGGACCTGGAGACAATCGGGATAACAGGACATCAAGAGCGAGCATTAAAACCCATGGACCACCCTATTTATCAGGAATTCCGAGAATCATACTGTGTGGAATATGGTCGCAGAGTTGTATCTCTGCCTCGAAAGAAGGATATGCCTCTCTCCTGCAACCGCACAACTGCTGAAGCGCGTCTTCGCGCCTTACGACAAGCTGTTAGGAGAGTTCTTCACTCTTGCCTACCGTGCAAGATAATACACAGTCGCCGGTATGAAGAGATGGAGGCCCCACAACCACTGGACAGAGTTCAGCCTTCAAGACCATTTGCAGTAACGGGCATCGATTTTGCCGGACCATTATATGTCAAATCTGGACATCAAACAAAAAAGTCCTACATGGTCCTATTCACATGTGCAACAACACGGGCCATTCATATTGAACTTGCAACTGACATGTCCACTGACAGATTTTTGATGGCCGTGCAACGCTTTGCAGGACGTAGGAGCCTACCGGTCACTGTCTACTCAGACAATGCTACAGCATTCCATGCAGCCAACTCAGAACTCTACTGTGCGCACCATGGAATCACTTGGAAATTCATACCACCACGTGCGGCTTGGTGGGGAGGCTGGTGGGAATGCACGATAGGCTCAGTCAAGCGCTGCCTGACGAAAGTTCTCGGTCGCTCCCAGTTGGATGAAGAGAGCTTAAACACCACCTTGATCAGCATAGGAGCCGCAATAAACTCACGACCCATCACTCAAGGAGAGAGAGCGACACTGCATTGACGCCAGCCCACTTTCTAAATGGTGGGAAATTAGTAACATTCCATGTGGGCCAGAGCCAGCAACTAGAAAGGACCTTGCCAAGGAGTTCAGACTCAGACAAAAGGTCAATGACATCTGGCGCAGGTGGAAGACAGAATACCTCCTGCTGCCAAGACAATATCATGAGGTGAAGGGATACCCTTCGCAGAGGAAACCGAGAATTGGAGAGGTTGTTCTGCTCCAAGAAGACAGCAAACATCGGCACTTGAGGAAGAGGGCTGTGGTAGAAGAAGTGCGGCATGGCAGAACAGTAAAATACGGTGCATCATCCTCCGCCAGCCAGATGGTATGAAGATCTGTCGACCGGTCCAGCTGGTCATCCCCTCAGATGGACCAGGGTGGGGAGGATGTCGGGGAATGAAGACTCCTACGCCACCTGTTGGTGTTCTGTTAAGTCTGTACATTGTGCTGCCCTCTGCAGCGGATATATTTCAACGGTAACTGTAAAATTGACGTGTGAGAATAAAGTTCTGTGTGAGCAGAAGTTTACTGTGTCCTTGATTTCACTAGTGTGTAGCAACACATGGACTCGACCACAATTTAGTTATGATGAAGAATAGACAGAAAATTAAGAGAATCTTCCGAAAGAGCCAATGTGGAAGGAAGTGGAATACTGAAGTGCAGAGGAATTACGAGAAGCACTTTAATGACACTAAGGATAAATATACTGCGATAACGAATACCACTGAAGGTAGCTCAGTTCGACAGGGGTGCACAACTCTAAACAGGGTGATTACGTATGTTGGAAAGACATAGGTACCGGGAAGGATAACAGATACAATCAATTGATCGACGAAAGAGGGAAAAATAAAAATGTTCAGAGGAGGACATGAATACAGCAAGATAAATCCCTTACAAAACAGTAGAAAGTGAAGGACAACCAGGGATAAATAGCTACTTCCTCCTTCCTTGAATAGTAATGTAGTACTCCTCTTCTTCCAGTCATCCGGCACATTGTTTTCAGAGGAGCGGATTATCTTCTTCCAAAATCGTTTCACTCAGTAACATTATACTACGGTGAGTCGTTTCAACTTCACATAACTGCTGAATTGACGGACGTTGAAATAAGTGATGCGACAACAGAAGACTAATTGAAATCAGTCAGAAGAGAGTAAGAGACAGCATTTTATGCTACAAGGGGACGATTCTGTATGGGGTACGCAACAGAACTGTATCAGCATACAGTAGCAGTTCACTGCAAGTCGCTGTAACAAGGAGTTGCAAGCGAGCACAGAAAAACTGCAAGGGCACTCCTAAGGAGGAGAATCGGTTGACAGTTGTGTATAGGTATAGAACAAACCAGCAGAAAAATGTTGACGCGAACCGCAGTGCTTCACCAACAGTGTGCCTTAGAACCCTAACTGGTGCCTTGATATGGGGGTCATCTATAGCCCCTTCAAAAGCCTCCAGCGCTACAGGTAATGGTTCAACGTTAAGTCAGCGGAAGCAACCAAAAACAAAAAAAAAAGAAAAAAAACAGAAAACTGGAACTCAATTGTATTAATATAGAGATGAATATCAGATCAAGTGGGCTAGAGTCAAAAGAAATATTTAAAACGTCACAGCGAATTTTAACTTAGTGAACACGTTCCTACGGTAACATGCTCTGATACCTTACGACAGAGTAAACAGCAAAATGACACCATCGGAAAAATGTTGATACTGGGGCACAAAAAGGTGAAAGTGCCCCTGTTTAACACTGACTAAAACATATGGTACTAGCTGCCTCATTCAACATTTCTCAGCACCTTTAAAGTTTTTCCCCAAAATTTTGGCCTCTCATTCTTAAAAGTTCAACTAATTGTAACTCCCTCACATCGACTAGTCCAGCGCTGTAAGCTGCTCATACCCATCCATTCCCACGCACACATTCTCACTAACTCATTCAGCACAATTCATCCTCATTATCTCCTTGCGTCTCTCTAACGTCACTATTTCCTTCCTTACACAGTCTCCTTCGTTTTGTCCTACTACTACTACTACTACTACTACTACTACTACTACTACTGTCTCATCTGTCTCCCTACTGTCTCATTCATTCATTCATTCACTCCCACTACTGTTCTCTCTTTTACCACCATCCCTATCTTCCCCATACTCTTTTTCTCATTATCACATGCTTTCACCAACTTCCACTTCCTCCTCCTCATTCCTGTTCAACTGGTAATGTCTCCGTCACTCTTTCCACAGCACTGTCCTATCTCTGTCAACTATCGTCCACTACCACTGCGTCCAACTCCTTCTCCCCCACTACCATCGTATCTTTCGTTCTTTCTACATCACAACCACTGTCTACTATCTTCCAGAATTTATAATTTTTCTCTTTCTTTCCCACCGACACTCTATCCTTCTCTCTGAGAATAAAAAAAACGCGAATATGTTCGCATGCTAAAACTTTTAAAGGTGCTGAGGAAGGTAGAATGAGGCAGCTGGTACCCCACTGGTCAGTCAGTCTTCTAGACAGGGGGATATTCACTTTTGTTTGTGCTCTGACGGGAGATATTTTCTGCTGGTTCACTTCTTTTGCATGCTACAGCAGGGCATGTCACTCATGTGAAAAGAACTTTAAGGGCAGAGACAATTCTGATGGTTTACTTAGGTGGCGTTTCCATAACCCTTCTAAGGGAGACACATTGCTGCATATGTATTCGTGCAACGCCACCTTATAAACTATGTTTCCGCCTCACACCGGAATTTCTGTGCGTGTTTTATGTGTACAAGTAGGTAATTTTGAGCCTCTGTATCTTGGAAACGTATAAAGATATCAAGAACATTTTCAAGCTTATTAGAGATCTGGATCTTAGGAATATATCGTAACAACTTAAGCAATTTTCCGTGCAGAGCCGTCTTGGAATCCGCGGTTTTGGATCTCAGAGACTGTTTTCTGGGTGTATCTTGATAATCGAAAAGGTTTTTCTTTTTAAATGGGAAGATGTCACTTCTACAGAAATGCCGAGAGAAGATACCGTTAAAGTTTGAACAATGTATTGATTTTAGTTATTTAGATATGCACTGCTGAGGGCTAAAACAATTGGTGAACAAGCTTTTCTTTTTTTTTTCTCAGGAATCACTTATGAACAAACCAGTGGTTTCATAAGCACCTTTAGGTGCACCGTAGATCATATCTAATGCACAAAGAATCAACAGATTGCCTCCATTTGCCTAACCTGGAGGAAGTGTGCAATATTGAAACTTTTATCCAGTACTGTATTAAGATGATGATTCTGTTGGTTATACAAATGGCCCCTAGCCCAAAGGATATCAAGAACAGTTGACTCTCTCTACATCTGAATCTACATCGATACTCCGCAGTCCACCTTACGGCACTTGGTGGAGGGTATCCCGTAGCACTACTAGTCATTTCCTTTCCTGTTCCACCTGCTAATAGGACGAGGGAAAAAAGACAGTCTGTGTATCTCCGTATGAGCCCTAATTTCCTGTACCTTACATTCGTGGTCCTTACGAGCAATGTATGTTGTTGGAGGCAACAGTTTCTCTATCACGAACAGAACTCGAAGTATGAGCCCCAGAAAAATGCCTTTACAAAATGTGCGCCGTTTTTGACATACTTGTAATGCATACTGTCTCTTAAGTACCTGAAATATTTTGTTAGTTTTAAGTTCATCATGTGGTATTTACCTGTATCAAGATGAATAATGCTGGAGGTATGTTTCGTCTTTGCAACTAATGGATCTGTTATCATATCCTGGTTGCCAGGTTATAGTGTAAGACTACTGAACGCCTTCAGCAAATCAGCTAACACATTATCAAGTCATTTTTTCGTTTTACGTCGTTCCTTAGTTGCTTCAAAATTCATGGGGGTATATTCCGAATTTGCAACTAAGTGACAGAATAACGTCTAAATCTCCTTGATGCTGATCATGAATGAAATAGCCCGGCGATTCTTTGTTCAACCGATAATGTTTGTTTTTGTATATAATAAATACGTGTATTATAAGCCACTGAAGATAGTTTATAAGTAAAAGAAGCGAAACGCATAGAATAAGAAACAAACTGCCTGTCACTTAGTTGCAAAGACGGAATACACCACCACGAATTTTGAAGCAACTCAGGATCGACGTAAAACGAAAAAATGACGATTGACAATTTGTCAGCTGATTTGCGGAAGGCGTTCAGTACAGTTCTACACTGTCACCTGGTAACCAGGACATAAATTAAGAGAATATCGAATTAGATATATGTTTGAATTGGAGACTTTCTGTTAAACATGTCGTTCTTAGTGGTGACACATAGAAGTAGCTTTCCTGATAAGTCTACTGAGTGATGCACTGTTTACAAATCATTTAAACCTTTTGATGAATAACATCTAAATCTCCTTGATGCCCATCATGAAGGATATAGCCAACTGAATCTTTGTTCAACCGATATTGCTCATCTGTCTGCAAAAAATTACAGAAATTCCATCCACAGGCCCTAGCGTACCAATTTGTACTGACTGGCCGCAGTTTTGTCCTTTGCCGGTGGCGTCACAGGATGCGGTATAGAGGAGCGTGGGTCAGCACGCCGCTCTCCGGCCATTATCGGTTTTCGTGACCTGGAGCCGCCGCGACTTCGTCAAGCACATCCTCAGCTGGCATCGCGATGGAGGCTGCACCGCCTTCCAGTTCTGCCAGTGAGGAAAAGTGGCAGGCAGTAACGGGAATGTAACCTGGGCCCTCCGCGAGACAGTTAGCCGCTCTGATAACGCGTCATCCATTACCAGGCTGAATTAATCGAAGAGGCAGAGAAGGTCCATAGAAGAACCCTGCATTACGTCATCCGTTACCTCAACAAAACGGAGTGTGTCACAGAAATGCTAGTCAGCTCCAGTCTCAGACACCACAAAATATTGGGGAGGTTGTAACTAAACCGCTCGTCGCAAGCTGCGCTAAGAGCAAAGCGAACTTTTAACTGAAGGGTAAAGTGCGACACACTGTGTCTTTTCGTAGTGCAGTAATTAAAGTTTAACTACGATAAATGGCAACTTAAGCACCTGTGCGCCTATTGCCACGTTCATTGACAGGATTGTACTACGTGCAGAACATTTACTAGGGAGTATCGTAAAGTTACGAAGAGTAATATTTTTTCTTTGCTCCCCTGGTATTGCAGCTGGAATGCTAAAATTTCGCGACGATACGGTTTGAAGTTTGTGATATAGAGGTATTTTGTTTTCATTTACAACTCTACCGAAAGAAGCCTGAACTACGAAAAAAGCACGTCATACATCTTACTGTCGTCAACTTGTGAAGACCAGCGTAGTTCGATATTTGTAGACCAAAGGGCATAAACCGTGTGAATTAAGGGTACAACACAAATAGCGTTTAGTGGAAGACAGATGGTGTGCATCCTTCCAAGAGGGCCGTGTGAACCTTCATATTTCGCCACGATATGAGCAGCTCGTAACAGCTGCTACCCCTGGTAAGTGCATGGTGTGTTACTGGTGGACTTTGCCGAATACGGGACCACTGTGAGTACTGCAGCCTACACTGAAACTTTAAGCTGCGTCGTGCCCTTCGTGACAGAGGCCACAACATTAATGCGAGGGTGTCAAACTTCTCCATGACAATGCTCGCCACGTGTTGCTTCCCCTGTTCGTGAGATAATCGCCAAATGTGGGTGGGAGGTGCTCAAGCATCAAACATATAGTCCTGATCTTTCACCGTCGGACTTTTGTTCTGAACAGTAGTGCTGCTGACACGATGATTCTTGCATATGCCGTTATTGATACATATTTGACGGTGCTGGCGCTGATGTGTTTAACATTTGACGATGCCACTATGATTCCAGTATATTAGGGCATATTTTATAAAAGAGATCCGAAGATGGTCATTATAGACCGAAACCGGTAGTCTGATGACAAAAAATTGGTGACCATATAAGTAAAGGAAATTTATTCTCTATTCGGGTCACTGTTTTATTCGCGACCTTGTCACATTTTGTGGGACTTTCATCTGTCTGGTCCTTCCCGACCATCGCTTTGTGACTGATGCAGAAGTGAAATTAGCAGTCTGTAGATTCGTTATATTTCAGCCAAACGGACTTCTACGAACAGGGCATGTAGAAATTTGTGCCACGATGTGAGAAATGTTTTGAGAACGTTGCTGAGTATCTTCTAAACTAGGTAAAAGACGTAAGTTCATTTGTGTATTTTTTGTTACCTAATAAACGTTTGTCATGAAATCACTGTGCGTTACTTTCCAATCTCCCCTCATACCTGTCTAGGAGCAAGGTAACAGAATCTGCTGCCATGTGCTGCAGACATTGGTGGTGCATCTCGCTGTTTTTGCTTGGGAGGCTGGCTACGTGACCATTAGTCACAAAAATTGCTGCCTGCCCTACTTTTTGCATGTCACCTGAATTCTTAAGTTTACTCATTTTCAGCCGCGAAAGGCGATCTATGACAGTAGGTTAGAGAAGAAAATCTTTTTTTGTCAAGGTCGGTAATACGAGGGTTGTCCAGAAAGTAAGTTCCGATCGGTCGCAAAATGGACACTACAGTGAACACCCGATGAATCTTTGCACAGATGTGTTGGGTAGTGTCTCTAGTATGACTGTCGATCGCATCAAGACGCTCTTTTCAATTGTGATCGCACTGTGAGCGAGTAAAGGTGCCTAGGACAACGACGTCTCCCGCCAAGCAGGAGGGCCCGCTGAGAGGCTTCGCCTTAATCAATGCAGCCCACCTGACACAACTGCCACGCACATCCTTCTTCATGGCAATTCTCAGCCGCACTCTGCAGGGGCAGTGAAGACGCTCCTGCAGCCTTTTCGATGGTAAGTGTTCGATCACCCACAAAACAGTCCTCATTGGCTCGTCCTGAGTATCATCTGTGTTCACGCGAAACACTGGATACGAAGACCACACTTGGGTGCAAGATACGCTCTATAGACCAGCGTAGAGAATTATCGGAAAGCACAAGCGGCTGCCTCCTATGTTGGAAATTTGGTATAACGCTCCGACAAATGTCTAAGTCGGAGCGGCGACTATGGAGAGACTTCTCTGGAAAATGTAGCTAACTCTTGCAAATCAAATGTTTCTGATTTTCGCTGTGGTTTCCACTTCGCGACCGATCGGAACTTACTTTCTGGACAACCCTCGTAATAACCTTATTTTCGAAAACCTGTTTCGGTTGTCAGTGTTACCAACTTCAGATCTCGACAGACAGATTAACCTAAGAAATATGGAATAATCTGTCTGTCGATATCTGAAGTTGGTAACACTGACTAACGAAACAGGTTTTCGAGAATAAATGTGATTATTATCGATTTTGGTAAACAAATTACTGGTCACAACCCACATTACTAGTGTGCGAACTTCAGTTCTTTAGTGTGTGCTACCACAGGCACTGTACAAGTACCAGTGTGGGAACTTACCGAAATACAATATCTCGTAAGCGACTCTCACTAGAACCCTGCAAAAAACTCTACTGGAATTCTAATTTAACCTTCTTTTAATTTGTCAATAGGCAGTATTCCCTTTAAAGAACAGTATGTTTGTACAAAGGTACACTTTCTAACAAGGGAACCTCCCCATCACACCCCCCCTCAGATTTAGTTATAAGTTGGCACAGTGGACAGGCCTTGATAAATTGAACACAGATCAATTGAGAAAACAGGAAGAAGTTGTGTGGAACTGCGAAAAAATAAGCAAAATATACAAACTGAGTAGTCCATGGGCCACATAGGCAACATCATGGACAATGTGAGCTCAGGAGCGCCGTGGTCCCGTGGTAGCGTGAGCAGCTGCAGAACGAGAGGTCCTTGGTTCAAGTCTTCCCTCGAGTGAAAATTTTACTTTCTTTATTTTTGCATAGTTATTATCTTTCCCTTCGTTCATTGACGTCTCTGTTCACTGTAATAAGTTTAGTGTCTGTGTTTTGCGACCGCACCGCAAAACCGTGCGATTAGTAGACGAAAGGACGTGCCTCTCCAATGGGAACCGAAAACATTTGATCGCAAGGTCATAGGTCAACCGATTCCTCCACAGGAAAACGCATCTGATATATTCTATACGACACTGGTGACGGCATGTGCGTCACATGACAGGAATATGTTGTCGACCCACCTAACTTGTACACTTGGCGAATGGGTGAAAAGGTTCTTCTACCTTGCCCGATTTAGGTTTTCTTGTGGATGTGATAATCACTCCCAAAAAAGTGATGAAAACATAAGTTTGTCACATAAACTGAAAATAAAAAATTACTTTTCACTCGAAGGAAGATTTGAACCCAGGACCTTTCGTTCCGCAGCTGCTCACGTTACCACGAGACCACGGCGCTCCTGCTTTCCTTTTATCCTTAAAGTTGCCTATCTTTCCATGAACTACTCAGTTTGTATATTTTGCTTATTTTTTCATAGTCCCACACAACTTCTTCCTGTTTTCTCAATTGATCTGTGTTCAGTTTTTCAAGGCCTATCCACTGTGCCAACTTATAACTAAATCTGAGGGGGGTGCGATGGTGAGGTTCCCTTCTAAGTATTATTACAATCTGTTTACTGGCCAACAATACGGGCCTCTGACTACTAATACTTTCTTTGAAAACCGCCTTTTAATAGCACTTTGCATTTCCGCAATATCTGCTGGTTAAGTTTCATGTGATTAACCCTGTATAGCCTGGCACACTACCACTTAGTCTGTAATCGGCGGTAGTCGGCTGTCTACGTGCCGACCCGGAATGTTTACGGTCGTTGCCAACCTTCGTTACGTAACACTACTGTGACCCCCAACAATAAGTAGGAGTTGTGAATATAGTGTCGATCCGTGTGAATTTTGCGCAGAAATTGTTAAAATTACTTACAAAAGTGAGCGAAGAGGCTGTACCTGGTCCTTCTAGCGACTGACCATAAACTTTGGTGCCATTTTAGGGTCGCATTAATACATTACACGTTCGTTTCTTTTATACGCTTTAAACTGGCTGCTGTCAGCAGCCATTGTGCTACGTGCAGATCGCAAGCTTCCGCTCTCGGCAATCTCCGCTCAGTAGCCAAGTATACCAATAGGACTGAGTGGGATCAGTGCGTATATGTAAATGTTGAAACTTGTAACAACAACATTAACACACTCAGCAAACATCCCTGATCAACATGGGAAAGCTGATCACCAGAGTCCTCTCTCATCCTGTAAAAAAACTTCCACCTTGTAGATGTAACCTCTTCATAGCTCAGCAGTGACTTTATAGACAAAATCTACGGAATTGTTTGTATTGTAAAGCACTACTTCTTGAAAATTAAATCCTTCAACTGCTGGATAAGAGTACAAATCCTGGCTCAATATGTGCTCACTTTCATTCTGGATTAGTTGTTGGGAACTCGTTTCTCCTATGCTATGTGTGACAATTCCCTCAAAGTCCTGTTAGCCATTCAAAGGTTTCCTTCAATACGCAGTGCATCTTTAAATTATCCTCGACAATTTTCTGGAAGCTTTTACCCACTAGTGTTATTTTAACGTTTTTCTCCAGTTGCCTGTGTCATGTAACATAAAAGTTTTGTACCATTTCTGCAGGAGGAACCACACGTTCGACCTGGTGATCTTCGAGCGGATGCCCTACCAAGCCTACTACGGACTGTTCCACAGGGTCGGATCACCTCCTCTGGTCGGCTTTGTCACATTCTCTGCTCTCGCACCCACGTACTATACCTTGGGAAATGCCATGAACCCGGCTTACCTGCCCGAGGTGTGGGTTGGCCTCTCTGATCACATGACCTTCTGGCAGCGCTTGTACAACACCTACTTCTACCTGAGGTTATACCACACGTGGTTCTACCAAGTGCTCCCGGAACAGGAGTCTCTGATGAGAGAAGTCTTCGGAACTGAACCACCTTCGATTTACGAAACTGAGCGCAACTACAGTTTGCTCATAGTCGGCAACCATTTCTCCCTGGAGTACCCCCGACCGCAGCTGCCGAACGTTATAGAGATTACTGGCATCCACGTATCGACCAAGATCGAGAAGTTACCGAAAGTGAGTCAAAAATAGTTTTGTAAGTTGATCACACGAACTGCACTTAATGGAATTGTTTTGTTGAATTGTACGTGAGCATCGTAATTCATTGAAATTCTCGATAATATTGGTAACTCAGTCATTTGTGAATACAAATTTCCATGACACTAGGACTAGCTGAAAAGTAGAACGTGATCTGTCTTCCTCCATGTATGGCATGGTGACTAGAATATTTAACGTAGATGGTGAATGAAGTGGAATTCTGTGACAGGACTTAGATGCTGACACAAGGTTCCACAGTCTTTTCGAATACATTTCTCGGATGTAGCATGGCCAACAACATACCACTGCTTCACTCTACAAAACACTGCTATGAGGTTAGACACCTGAAGCCGATAAAAGGCGGAAAGTCTACTTATCGTCGGTTTTACGGCACTACTTTCAGTGTGCATTCTAGTGATGAAACAGTGCTTCAGCAGCAGTACTCGAAATCGTAAACTCACTGTCAGATTTCGAATTTCTTCTTAGAACAGTTGCTCTCGGTACATAACTTGAGTATGTAGGTTTGTGGGCTTTCGTAGGTTAATTCATGATCACTGGAAATTCAAGTGAACTGAATTGTCGCGTTTCAAGAGAGACCTGTTCCAGTGATGCCTCACTGAGCGAAAGCCATGAATCGATTTCCCCGTAAACTAGATTTTCACCAATCACATCGTTAAAATTTACAACTGTTGATCATAAGGAGACCGTACGTTTTCACCTTTTTATGACGTAAAATGTACACTCATGCTCATAAATGAAGGATAATGTTGATACATGGTAAAAAACGCTCTGGTGGGCTGTTTGCGGGTTTAAATCACCTCGGGGTATGACCATGCGGTGCATTTGACCTGCGGTCGTCGCACGGTGGCGCTGGCAGCAGTCAACATACGCAGAGGTGTGTTGGTGCATGTCAGAGTACGGTGCAGCGAGTAAGTGTACAGACGTTTTAAGACGTGCTAGTGGTGACTGTGTGTTGGAAACGGCTCAAAGAACTCATATTGATGACGTTATGAGGGGTAAAATACTAGGGCGACTGGAGGCTGGTCAAACACAGCATGTCGTCGCACATGCCCTCCGTGTGCCACAAAGTGTGATCTCAAGATTATGGCAACGATTCCAGTAGACAGGAAGCGTGTCCAGGCGCTACAGTGCGGGACTTCCACAGCGTACAGCACCACAAGAAGACCAATATCTCAGCATCAGTGCCCGCAGACGGCCACAAAGTACTGAGGGTAGCCTTGCTCGGGACCTTCCCGCAGCCACTGGAACAGTTGTCTCCAGTCACACGGTCTACAGACGATTGAACAGTAATGGTTTATTCGCCCGGAGCCCTGCAAGGTGCATTCCACTGACCCCTGGTCACAGAAGAGCCCGTAAAGTCTGGTGTCAAGAACACAGTACACGGTCATTGGAACAGTGGTCCCAAGATATGTCCACGTATGTGTCAAGGTATAGTATGAACAGTGATTCTCGCCGGGTTTTCATCTGGCGTGAACCGGGAACCAGTTACCAACCCCTTAATGTCCTTGAAAGGGACCTGTATTGAGGTGTTGGTTTGATGGTGTGGGGTGGGATGGGATTGATTGGTGCGCGTACACTCCTGCATATCTCTGACAGAGGAACTGTAACAGGTCAGGTGTATCGGGATGTAATTTTGTACCCATATGTCCGCCTTTCCAGCGGTGCAGTGGCTCCCATCTCCCTCCTGATGGATGATAACGCACGGCCCCACTGAGCTGCCATCGTGAAGGAGTACCTTGAAACAGAAGATATCAGGCGAATGGAGTGGCCTGCCTGTTCTCCAGATCTAAACTCCATCGAGCACGTCTGGCATGCTCTCGGTCGACGTATGGCTGCACGTCTTCAGACCCGTACGACACTTAAAGAGCTCTGACAGGCACTGGTGCAAGAATGGGAGGCTATACCCCAGCAGCTGCTCGACCACCTGATCCAGAGTATGGCAACCCGTAGTGCGGCCTGTGTACGTGTGCATTGTGATCATATCCCATTTTGATGTTGGGGTACATGCGCAGTAAACAGTGGCGTTTTGTAGCACGTGTGTTTCGGGACGGTTCTCTCAACTTACCACCAATACCGAGGACTTACAGACCTGTGTCGTGTATGTTCCCTATGTGCCAATGCTATTAGCGCCAGTTTTGTGTAGTGCCACGTTGTGTGGCAACATATTCTGCAATTATCCTTAATTTATGAGCATGAGTGTGTCTTAAATTTGGGACATGCAGTCCTGCAGTTTGCAAAGCTTCATGTCCGAAATTCTGTGGACCATATAAGAATGTTACATTTCGTTTTGAAAAGACCCCCGCTAAAGCCTCTGATTCTGTGGAAATGTTATCAGTGATGAAAACGCTTACGAATGCCGACACAATCAGAAATTTATAAGTAGTCTAAATCATATTTTGAACAGGTGACGATTATGGTCAGCTATATCATGTATCAAGACCTAACTGCAAGTAGCCAAGGAGTTCTCTGGGGTGGGGTGGAGGGGGGGGGGCAGCACCTCGTGATCGGAATTTAAATTCAAAAGCCTCTACTGGGAAAGGAGAGCTCAGAATCGAAGGATTGTTCCTGAATCACTTCCGACTGGCTGACAATATTGTCTTACACGTGACGGAAATAACAATTATGGTTTAAGAACTGTAACAACCAGTTGGTTTGAAGATCAGCTGTCTTTGCGCAATGAGTGTGGCGCTGTAAGAAAAGAGACAGTTTTGCTACACACTGTGTGCGGCTGAAATTGTGTGGCAACTGGAAGCATACTGCAAAATTGAATTCGCGGGACGGTACGATTCGTGTGGGTCTACATCTACGTGATTACTCTGCTATTCACAATAAAGTGCCTGGCAGGGGGTTCAATGAACCACCTTCATACTGTCAAGTCTGAACTCCACACTCCTAAGCTAAGAAATTCTGGTGTTACGTGGTCTAAATACAATGTTGCGTCCAGCAGTAGTGAAATGGTGTTAACGATTTGAAAAATGCCTCACAGGCGCTGGTGATACTGTTCGGGAAGTTCAAATCTTGCACCATGAAAATTCCAACTTTTCGCCAAGCTAAAAGAACATCAGGAGGAAAGATATCACACATCTATGTGAACAAGGAGCGCATTCATATAGTTGAGGAGTTGACTGGTAGAACGTTCAAAATACTCACGGGAATACTGCTAGATGACATCTCCAGCAACCGCCGATATCTCCACACACACACACACACACACACACACACACACACACACACACACACACACACACACACACACACACGAGGGGGGAGAGAGAGAGAGAGAGAGAGAGAGAGAGAGAGAGAGAGAGAGAGAGAGAGAGACTATACACACTAGCAAGATGTGTGTATCACATATCTAAAGATGACAGACGTCAGAATTTATCGATGGTGACAATTAATAACCAACGGGTGAAGTACCAATAGCTATGTCCTCCCGTTTCTTTGCGAAGGGAGAGGGCAAGATTTCACGCAGAATTTACGCAAAAACCTCCATTCCATTTATAAGGTAACTCGCTAATTTAATTACTACTGCTTCCCTAATACCACTATCCCAATAACTGGAAGTGCATGCCAGAAGCTCCAGGTTGTTACATTCTGTGGGATGACCAGTGTCAAAAAAAAAGGAAAAAAAGGTCTGCAATAAAGACAAGCTTGGCTGTTGTAAGCGAGCTTGACACAAGTGCATTCAGTACACCTTTCCTCCACGCTCCTGATGGTCTGACCGATATGACACGCCGCAACTGCAAGGAATATGACAGACACCTGCCTTACCCAAACCAAGATCACCCTTTATGGAGCCTAGGACTCAGGATCTAGCTGTTGGGATAGTGTTATTAGAGGAAGCATTGAAATTAAACTAGCGATCGACCTTGTAAACAGAGATAGAGGTTTTTGTTTAAATTCAGCGTGGAATCCCGCTCTCCCCCTTGACAAAAACGGAGGGACACATTTATTACTACCTTATTGCATAACGTTGGTCCTCTTTGGTTGAGCGCTGAACGTGTATTATATATTGTGTGTGTGTGTGTGTGTGTGGGTGTGGGTGTGTGTGGGTGTGTGTGGGTGTGTGTGTGTGGGTGTGTGTGGGTGGGGGGGGGGGGTTGTCGCCCGGGATGGGCTCTGCAAACGGAAGTGTTGAATGCCCTTGCACAGTGCTTCCCTCCTGCATTTGTGCCTTGAACATCTGTACCTGTGGAAATATCGACAGTTGCCGAAGATGTCACTTGCCTGCCTTCCCAAAAGCTATTTGGACATTTTATACGCCGGGAGAAACTCAGGTTTCAGGTTGGTGGGACGTTCCAACTGTTGAGAAAACTCTTCAGGGTATGTGAGCGCATTGTGAATACGTGAAATTCTGCAGCGTTTAGGTCACTGTTACACGTAACCTTCATTAGGGCGTTGAGCTGGGAAACACGTAGCTTCTTCCACCGGTACATGACAATTTACTTTCGTAATTTGACGTGGTATACAGCATAAGGAGGAAGGTGTCAGACGTCCATTATTGGTGTTTGCTTTATGTATGGTCATTGGTGTCAACAGACGTCCTTCCCTGATGTGTGCTTTATTTCTCGCCATTGGGGGAAACAGGCGAATGAGGAACGGACGGCTGTTGTAACGTTGTTCACTTGCTGCCGGCTGAGGTGCAACGGTACCTTGTGTACATACGACCGCTGTCATCTCCCGCACTCGTGTGTGGGTTGCTTTGCGAGGAGTGTTGTCCCACAGCGCTATTACTGCTGGCAGCCCAGGGACTGGAAATGTGCACCTGTCTCCCCTGTTCATGCTGGTGGGTCATCTCTAGAGTATTCCATCTCAACGCAAGTGTCTGTTTCACCAGTACGCGGGCACCTAGAAATATCAGTTTGTCGTACTTGTCCCGGTGTTCTGTCATCACTTACTTGGTGTGTTGTCAGGTGAATGTATAAACAGACGGGCGACATACCTACGGGCTAACGTCTCTCGTCTATTTCAGCAAGCATCTTTATAGAGATGTTTACAGAAACAGCGCTCCAGTCTGCACTATTATGTATCGAATGATAATGTTCTGAATGCTGGCTGCAGCACTTTGATGATACATTCATCTGCCTACGTGGAGGAGAACAGCTACGAAGTTTTCTCCAACACCTTAGTCGACAACACAGCAAAATCCAATATTCTCAGGAGTAGTAACAACTGGCTTCTGCCCTACCTCGACGCGAAAGTTTATCGAATGTCTGTTGGTAAAATTGGCACAAAGTATACAGGGTGGTCCATTGATAGTGACCGGGCCAAATATCTCACGAAATAAGCATCTAACGAAAAAACTACAAAGAACGAAACTCGTCTAGCTTGAAGGGGGAAACCAGATGGCGCTATGGTTGGCCCGCTAGATGGCGCTGCCATAGGTCAAACGGGTATCAATTGCGTTTTTTAAAATAGGAACCCCATGTTTTATTACATATTCGTGTAGTACGTAAAGAAGTATGAATGTTTCAGTTGAACCACTTTTTTCGCTTTATAATTTTGGGTAAGGCTGTCGGAAATGAGACGGGGCAGTAGTTATTAACATCAAACATAGCCCCCTTTTTATGCAATGGTTTAACAGCAAATTTCAGCCTCTCTGGGAAAATGCTCTGTTCCAGTGAGTTACTACACAGACTGTGAATCCTATTTCTCTGCCTGGAACAAGTTTTTAGTACTCATTTGGAAATGTCATCACTTCCATGGAGATTTTACTTTTGAGTGAATTTAGTACTGTTCTAATTTCAGTAGGAGAGTTAAGCGGAATTTTAATTTTATAAAAATTGCATAGGCATTACCTCTATCTTGGTTAAATAATTTATATTGAGTTTGACAGAAATATAGTCTCCCTGTGCGCTCAGTTTTTATAATATTCCAAATTGCTTGAATCTTATCAGTTGTGATAATCTCAGACAAATGCTCAAAGTTTTGTTTTATAACTTTTCTTAACAAATGCAGTACATTTAATAATTTTTGACGGTTTTTGGATCATTACTGCTACTAGCTGTACGTTTTATTTCCCTTTTCTGTTTAAAAGATACTTTCATTTCTTTAGTAAACTACAGCTTTTTAGATGGTTTCTTGCAATTGTTTCATTGTTTTCTTAGGGAAACTATTTTCAGATATATTCACAAAGGTATAATGAAATAGGTTAGATTTTAAATTAGCATCACCTTCCTTCTGCACATAATTCCAGTCTGTTGCAAGCTTACCCTAAAATTAGCAAATGTTAAATAATTACCTGAACACTATTTTGGAGGATTGTTTTGCGTTATTTTATGGAACTATGTCATATACTGTAACTAACTGTGCATCATGATCAGAAATATTCTTCTTAAGGGGAAAAGTTTTTGATTGATTAAATTTATGTTGTTCCACAAAAACATTATCAGTGTGATGGTTTCCTGTGCTATCAAAAGTAGGAAAAACTGTCAAATTGAATTAACAAAGTAATACTTCAAGGTCATTCTTTCTATCAGACACTTTCAGAAATTCTACATTGAAATCTCCAAAAACAATAATTTGCTTCCCTCTGTCGGTCACAACAAAGAATTAGTTTTTCAGAAACAGCTGTAGCAGAGGGGACATATACACACCTACAGTTTTAAAAGTACTATTGTTTATGTAACTAAGTTATACAAAACTCCAACCAGTCACTTTTTTGAATAGTTGAGTTTTATTCCATGAACCAGTTTCTGAACCTTTCTAGGTTCATCTTCAGATGGTTTCAGGAAGTTACATTATTATTGCTAGCATAATGCTGGGTGCTGGCTCTATGACAAAGAGATGGAACACACCTTAATGTATCGTCGAGAGTATAGCTTATCAGTTGATATGGATGTAAATTTAGTTTTTTACTTACTGTGACAGTATAGGCGGCTTTATCCAGTTAGTGTTCATCTATCTGCCTCCATTTTGAGGTCCAGTTGTTACATCACTGTACACACTTCCACACAAACTATATTAATTTACTCTCTCACAGCGAAACTTATCCAGCATGGGCTTTACAGCTGTTGCTTGTAACAAAGATCTTGACAGAAAGGTGTGTGTGTGTGTGTGTGTGTGTGTGTGTGTGTGTGTGTGTGTGTGTGTGTAAGTACAATCCAACTTCTGCACCATTTCAGTGCAGTAATGTGTTCATTGTAAATAAGTATTATAGTAGTTGTATTACATGTTTATTACCTTATAAATAAATAAACATTTTTATTTTAAATTCAGACCCCCCTGCGGGTCCGGGGTAAGAATAGGCCCGAGGTATTCCTGCCTGTCGTAAGAGGCGACTAAAAGGAGTCCATCCCCCTCACGGGGGTAGTTAGCGCCTGCGTCCGGAGACGGACGGTTTCACGACCTATAATCGTGGTCTTTTTGGTTTTTCACTTCTCGTTTCTTCCTTCCTTTTGTTGGTTCCTTTCTTTGCTCTTCTCCACTTCACTGTCTTCCTTACTCTTTCCCTTGACTCCTCCTTGCCTTCTCATTGCCTTTTTCTCCTTGCCTTCTCATTGCCTTTTTCTCCTTGCCTTCTCATTGCCTTTTTCTCCTTGCCTTCTCCTTGCCTTCTCATTGCCTCCTTCTCCTTGCTTTCTCATTGCCTTCTTCTCCTTGCCTTCTCTGGTCTCCGCCTCGGCGTTTGAGACAGTCTGTCCTCTTTCTCCCTCTCTCTTCTTTTTCCTCTTCTTCCTCTTCTTCCTTCCTCCCTGTGCGTGTCTGAAGGCCGACCCACGCGTTCGCACGCGTAGCCGGTGACGGGGTAACGCGTAAGTCCCCGCCCTGGGTAGACATGTAAGGCACGCGCGTACCCCCTGGTAAAGGCCAGGCCCGGGGAGGGGTGATTGCCTGAGCTGATACCTTCTGACCATGCCGATTGGTCCCTCCGTCTGTTTCTCGGGAGGTGTGACCTGAGGTGTAAACATTCACCTAAGGCGGGAGTGCCCTCTGAGAGGGTCCCCACAAGGAAGGAGCGCGCCATCGGAGACGCTGGCAATCATGGGGGATTCCTCCGCAATGGATTCTACTCCATCGCTTTCGACTTCGACCCACAAACGGAAACGTGACCAGCCAACAGTGACAAAAATACTACCGCCTGCCCCACAGTTCCTCGTAGTTTCTCGATCTGAGGACGGAAAGGATTTTTCCTCTGTCAACCCTTTCGTTATCCAGAAGGGCGTAGATGCCATAGCCGGATCTGTCAAATCTTGTACCAGGTTGCGTAACGGTACCTTATTACTAGAAACTGAGAGCGCCTTTCAGGCACAAAAACTGCTTCGGGCCACACTCCTGTACACATTCCCTGTCCGGGTGGAGGCTCACCGAACTTTGAATTCGTCTCGTGGTGTGGTCTACACTAGATCCCTCGACGGTTTGACTGACGAGGAGATTCAATCTTTCCTCGCTGAGCAGGGCGTGACGGCTGTCCATCGGGTCATGAAAAAGGTCAACAATGACCTTGTACCGACCCGGACACTTTTCTTAACCTTCGATAGTGTTAAGCTGCCATCGCGCATCAAGGCGGGCTACGAGGTTATTTCTGTTCGCCCCTATGTCCCGACACCTACGCGCTGCTACCAGTGTCAGCGTTTCAATCACACTCGACAGTCTTGTTCCAATGCGGCTAAATGTGTCACTTGTGGCAGGGATGCCCATGAGGGTGACTGTCCACCTCCGTCTCCTCGTTGTGTGAACTGTCAGGGTGACCATGCCGCATCCTCCCGCGACTGTCCTGTCTATAAGGAAGAACGCTGTATCCAGGAAATTAGAGTCAAAGAGAAAGTGTCCACCTCGGCTGCTCGCAAGCTATTGGCTAGTAGGAAGCCCACGCTGCTCCCAGCGGGGAAATACAGCACTGTCCTCGCCTCTCCTCGGACTACCCGGGAGGTAGCAACCCAGACATGCGATCTGACCTTCAGCACCACGGTCGTCCGTTCGGCCAGTGCTAAGATCGCGAGGTCGACGTCTCCTCTTCGTCCCATCACCCCACAGACACCAGCCCCTTCATCAGCTTCTGCTAAGACGAAGACCCAGAAGTCAGATGCACGGGCCTTCAAGAACGAACCGTCCCGTGCAGACTTCCTACGTACCTCGACCTCCCAGCCTTCGTCCGGTACTTCCACCAAACGACCATCCAAGAAGGCTAATAGGAAGCACAGTTCTCCTTCTCCGCCACGGCGCATTTCTTCTCCTGCGCCACCCAGCGGTTGCCGCCCCAGGCCGTCATCCCTTTCGCCTGGCCGCACCACTGGTAGCCGAACATCTGGCCGTTCACCGGCGGAGGAAGCTCCCCCTCCCGGCCATCTTCCCAAGATGGCCGATGAACCTATAGAACCAATGGACGATGACTGTCCGCCTACTGATAGCGGCGGCAGTGCTCGCTCGAAGCCAGGCCCTCAGCGGCCTTCGAGGTGACCCCTTCTCTCATCTTCCTTTTCTTCCGATGGCAATTATTAACTGGAATATTCGCAGCGTTCGCTCCAACCGAGAGGACTTGAAGTTGCTGCTCCGCTCGCATCGTCCGCTCGTCGTAGCCCTCCAGGAAACGAAGCTACGCCCATGCGATCAAATTGCCTTGGCACACTACACCTCTGTGCGTTTTGACCTACCCCCTGTGGTAGGTATCCCAGCTCATGGAGGGGTTATGTTGCTGGTCCGGGATGATATTTACTACGATCCCATCACGTTGCACACCGGCCTGCAGGCAGTTGCCATCCGCATTACTCTCCCCACTTTTACGTTTTCCTTTTGTACCGTTTACGCTCCATCGTCATCTGCCGTTACCAGGGCAGACATGACGCAACTTGTTGCTCAGCTACCTGCACCATTTTTGTTAACTGGAGACTTCAATGCCCACCATCCTCTTTGGGGCTCTCCAGCATCCTGCCCGAGGGGCTCCTTGTTAGCAGACCTTTTCAACCAGCTCAATCTTGTCTGCCTCAATACTGGCGCCCCTACTTTTCTTTCGGACACATCTCATACCTATTCCCATTTAGACCTCTCTATATGTACTCCCCAACTTGCACGCCGGTTTGAGTGGTATGCCCTTGCTGATACGTATTCGAGCGACCACTTCCCGTGTATTATCCATCTCCTGCAGCATACTCCCTCTCCGTGCTCCTCTCGTTGGACCATCTCCAAGGCAGACTGGGGGCTCTTCTCTTCCAGGGCGACCTTTCAGGATCAAACCTTCACAAGCTGCGATCGTCAGGTCGCACACCTCACGGAAGTCATTCTCGCTGCTGCTGAATATTCCATCCCTCACCCTACCTCTTCTCCACGTCGCGTACCGGTCCCCTGGTGGACCGCAGCATGTAGGGACGCTATACGTGCTCGTCGACGTGCTTTACGCACCTTTCAACGCCACCCTACAGTGGCGAATTGTATTAATTATAAACGATTACGTGCTCAGTGTCGTCGTATTATTAAAGAAAGCAAGAAAGCCAGCTGGGCTGCTTTCACCAGCACCTTCAACAGTTCTACTCCTTCTTCTGTTGTCTGGGGTAGCCTGCGCCGGCTATCTGGCACTAAGGTCCACTCCCCAATTTCTGGCTTGAAGGTCGCGAATGAAGTCCTTGTGGCCCCTGAGGCTGTCTCCAATGCCTTCGGCCGCTTTTTCGCCGAGGTTTCGAGCTCCGCTCATTACCACCCTGCCTTCCTCCCCCGCAAACAGGCAGAGGAGGCTAGGCCACCTAACTTCCGCTCCTCGAATTGTGAAAGTTATAATGCCCCATTCACCATGCGGGAACTCGAAACCGCACTTGACCGATCACGGTCCTCCGCTCCAGGGCCTGATTCTATTCATATTCAGATGCTGAAGAACCTTTCTCCTGCGGGTAAAGGTTTTCTTCTTCGTACATACAATCGCATCTGGATTGAGGGACATGTTCCCGCATGCTGGCGCGAGTCTATTGTTGTCCCGATTCCTAAGCCGGGGAAGGACAAGCACTTGCCTTCCAGTTATCGACCTATCTCGCTTACCAGCTGTGTCTGTAAAGTGATGGAGCGAATGGTTAACTCTCGATTGGTTTGGCTGCTCGAGTCTCGACGCCTACTTACCAATGTACAATGTGGATTTCGAAGGCGCCGCTCTGCTGTCGACCATCTGGTTACCTTGTCGACCTTCATCATGAATAACTTCTTGCGGAAGCGCCCGACCGCGGCTGTGTTCTTTGATTTGGAAAAGGCTTACGACACCTGTTGGAGGGCGGGCATTCTCCGCACCATGCATACGTGGGGCTTTCGCGGTCGCCTCCCTCTTTTTATTCGTTCCTTTTTAATGGATCGACAGTTTCGGGTACGTGTGGGTTCTGTCCTGTCCCGACACCTTTCGCCAGGAGAATGGGGTGCCACAGGGCTCAGTTTTGAGCGTCGCTCTCTTCGCCATCGCGATCAATCCAATAATGGATTGCCTCCCAGCTGATGTATCAGGTTCCCTTTTCGTGGACGATTTTACCATCTATTGCAGCGCGCAGTTTCCACGTGTCTTGGAGCGCTGTCTTCAGCGTTCTCTTGACCGTCTTTACTCCTGGAGTGTCGCCAATGGCTTCCGTTTTTCTGCCGAGAAGACGGTCTGTATTAACTTTTGGCGCTACAAAGAGTTTCTCCCACCGTCCTTACGACTCTGTCCCGTTGCTCTCCCACTCGTGGAGACAATCAAATTTTTATGCCTTACCTTTGACAGGAAACTTAGCTGGTCTCCACATGTGTCATATTTGGCCGCCCGTTGTACCCGTTCTTTAAATGTCCTCCGTGTTCTCAGTGGTATGTCGTGGGGAGCGGATCGAACCGTCCTACTTCGTCTATATCGGTCGATCGTCCGCTCCAAGCTGGATTATGGGAGCTTCGTATACTCCTCTGCACGGCCATCCATCTTACGCCGCCTCAACTCCATACAACATCGGGGTTTACGACTTGCGATCGGAGCATTTTATACCAGTCCCGTAGAGAGTCTTCATGCTGACGCTGGCGAATTGCCACTCACCTACCGGCGCGATATACTGCTTTGTCGGTATGCCTGTCGGCTACTGTCAATGCCCGAACATCCTTCTTATCGTTCCTTTTTTGACGACTCTCTTGACCTTCAATACGGGTTGTATGTCTCTGCCTTGCTACCCCCTGGAGTTCGCTTTCGTCGCATCCTTCAACACCTTCATTTTTCACTCCCTGCAACCTTTCGAGTGGGCGAGAGCCGCACGCCACCTTGGCTCCAGGCTCAGGTCCGCGTTCACCTCGACCTCAGCTCGCTCCCAAAAGAGGTCACCCCCGGTTCGGTCTACCACTCCCGTTTTTTGGAACTTCGAACGAAGTTCAACAACATGACTTTCATTTATACAGATGGCTCTAAGACCAATGACGGGGTCGGGTGTTCCTTTATTGTCGGGGCACAAAGTTTCCAATACCGGCTCCATGGCCATTGTTCGGTCTTCACAGCTGAGCTCTTTGCCCTCTACCAGGCTGTTCTGTACATCTGCCGCCACCGACATTCTGCTTATGTCATCTGCTCAGATTCCCTGAGCGCCATCCAGAGCCTCAGTGATCCGTACCCGGTTCACCCTTTCGTACACCGGATCCAACGCTCTCTTCAGCAGCTGGTGGACGTCGGTACGCCGGTTAGCTTTATGTGGGTTCCTGGCCATGTCGGTATCCCTGGGAACGAAGCTGCAGATGCCGCGGCCAAGGCTGCGGTCCTCCAGCCTCGGACAGCTTCTTGTTGTGTCCCTTCGTCCGATTTTAGCAGGGTCATTTGTCAGCGCGTTGTGTCGCTGTGGCATGCCGATTGGGCTGCACTTACCGACAACAAGCTTCGGGCCTTAAAACCTCTTCCCGTGGCTTGGACGTCCTCCTCACGCCCTTCTCGGCGGGAGGAGGTCGTTTTAGCAAGGTTAAGAATTGGACACTGCCGGTTCAGCCATCGCCATCTGCTGACGGCTGCGCCGGCGCCGTTCTGCCCATGTGGGCACTTGCTGACGGTTCGTCACATTTTAATGTCCTGTCCCGATCTTAAAACACTGCGCCTCGATCTTAACCTGCCTACTACTTTAGATGCCATTTTAGCGGATGACCCACGAGCAGCTGCTCGTGTTCTTTGTTTTATCACTTTGACAAACCTCGCTAAGGACATTTGATGATGTTTTTTAATCCTATGCCTGTCAGTCTGTCTTTTATTGTGTTTTCCCTTTTAGTTGTTGTTGTCAACTTGTGCCTCGCGGTGCATTCTTAGAGTAGTCAGGGCGCTAATGACCATTGAAGTTGTGCGCCCGAAAACCACAAAAAAAAAAAAAAAAAAAAATTTAAATTCAGTGCATTAGTATTTGTAAAATGACTTTCATATAGTGTTCATTAAAAAATGACAATCATTCCACTTGGGACCTGTGGAATGGTACATAAGCTTATTTGTTTTAGTTGTAAATATTTGTCATGTATTGTTGTTTTTCTGACATGTTCGTCATCCTGGAGGACCTCCTCACTACAGATCAATTGGAATGAAAGTAAATCTAATCTAAAAAATCTAATCTATGACCACTTTGTACAAAGATGTAATTTGTCCTTCTTTACATGTATTAAAGTCGATAAAAGAGCAACAATTTAATGAGACTGGCGATTACAGAACTGCACAAAATTAAATAAGTAAATTACTACAAGAACAAACTTCAGGTGATCTGATACCTTATTTCTATTTGTATATTACGTATAATGCAGGTAGTTTATAGCATTTTTTTATTTTTTAATCATGATTGGCATTAACATGAATACCCAGGAATTATTGATACATAGTTATTATACCTGCTGTGAGATGCAGTTCTCTGTATTACCAGGACCTTTATATTTACATTTAAATTAATAACAAATCTTCAGATCAAATATTGACTTATTTCTGTTATGTTAACATGATCTGGGGTATTAGCAAGAGTACATTCCATTTATTTTAGCTAAAGGTATATGTATAAAAGTTATAGTGATTGTAATGGACTAAAGCTGTTTGTATGACTGTAAACTTTATATTTAAAAACCATGAACAAAAGTTCAACTATTGACTTATTTTTATTCTTACATTAAAGTGATCTGGAATATTGGGACAGGCAGCAACTGTTTGTTCCAGCTAGAAGTAATATGTATGAAAGTACTGATTTATGTTAGCAGTAGGCAGCTTTAACATTTAGCAATATAGTACCGGTTTTATTCTGTGGCGGGGCATTACATTGATATCAGAGTAGTTAGGATAGGTGGGGGGGGGGGCAGGGAGGCGGTGTAGGGTTGTTTGAGTGGTTACTTGTTTTGAACTAGTAGAGCTTCAAAGATCTGAAGAAAGAATTTGTTTCTAAGTGCTGTATTTGTATAGATAAATATTTCACTTTCTTCAAGGAGGTCCAGTATTGTGCCTTTCTTGGCAAAATGGAGCGTTTGGAGATTCTGTTGTGAAGCTTCTACCAGTTTGTCCAATGTAGAAGCTTGGATATGAGTTGCAAATGAGCTTCTACACACCCAACTTTTGATACTGTTGTATAGTGGCTTTGGTGCTGTGTGTGATTTTATTTTGTATTTTGTTGTTGGTGAAGAAACTTATTATTATGTTGTATGTGTTGAAGAGGTTGGAAATTTAGTGAGAAATCTTCTGTAGGAAAGGCAGGCTTGTAAATGTGGTCTTCTTGTTTGTGGGTGGTTGTTCAGCAGTTGCGTGATTTAATTTTGCTATGTGGATTATTTTATCTATTATTGCAGAGTTGTACCCATTGCTGGAGGCAATTGATTTAATAATTTCTTTTTGTCTCACTTGTGTCCATTGGAATTTTAAGCATCTAATTAACCATTGTTCTGAAGAATGCTTTTTTATGTTGGTCTGGATGGCAAGAGAATTTGTGTATGGTAACAATGGCGGTTGTTGGCTTTCTGAAAATTTGAAATTTATGGTTTTGATCTTTATTTCAGATTGTTAAAGATAGTTAATGCCTTCCAGTGTTTCATGTTCTTTTGTGAATTGAATTTTATTGTGTATTTTATAAAGTTCTTTAGCTAGATCTACATGCATACTGTACCTAATAGGTATTTGGCCATGGATGGGTAGATTACATATGTAGATTATGGATGGGTTGGGAATGTGAGTCTCACAGGAAGCGTGGAAGGGATAAATCCATGCAGTCGCGCTATTCATCTGTGTCCTTGGTGGCTCGGATGGATAGAGGAGTTCCTGGGTTCGAGTCCAGGTCAGCGCACACGTTTTCAGCAGTCCCCATCAAGGTATAGCAACAACACCTGTCGGCAGTTGAGGGTTTCAATTAATTATCATTTATTCTATAGAAGCTGCACGGTCATCAATGGCATCTGTTCTTTCGAGAGCAATTACTATCTTCACATATATTTGTTCATGGTTTTTCAAATACAAGGTGTACAGCCATACAAACTGCTTCAGTCCATTAGTCACTATAACTTTTATACATATACCTTTAGCTAAAATAAAGTCTATTCCTGCTAATACCCCAGATCATGTCAACATCACAGAAATAAGTCAACAGTGCATCTGAAGGTTTTTTATTAATTTAAACTTAAATATAAAGGTCCTAGCCATACAAACAGCTGAATCTCACGGCAGATACAATAACTCTGTATCATTGATTCCTGGGTATTCATGTTAATGCCAATCACGATTAAAATCGCTATGCCACTTAAAGCTATACAGCAGTGAAGTTGGTATCCTAGCAGAGGACCTGAGAAATTTATCTAACAATATCACATTCACTGTTGAAATATAAACCAAAGTTAACATCAACTTCCTAGATCTCAAAATATCACTTTGACATCTCCTCCCTCAAGAACCGCAGATGTTACCACTAGAAACACATCCTGCCATTCAAATCAGTATGAGATGCCTACCTTTAGGTCAATGCCTCATTGCACACATAATGTCCCCCTCAGACCTGCTGAACAGCAGAAGGATATCAGCATAATTAAATCAATTGTCACAATAGTTGATATGATGCTTCAGTAATAAATGAGCTCTCCAAACAGGAAGAATTACCGAACTGAATATCTCCAACACACATCTGCAGCAACTGTGAAGGACATCTAATCAATAAATTAATCAGTCATACTACATATGGGTAAAATTTTGTACCTATTCAAAATGAAGTGTCAAACTCAGCCTTTCCACCAATAATAAGCTTCAACAGATAGTTGTACACATATTTCCCAACATTGGCACCCACAAAAAGAGATCAGTCACCTATAAACTGAACTGTAGTAACTGTCCCAATTTCTGCACTGGCCAACAGGTAGAACGTTTGAAACAGAATTTAAGAAACACTTGAATCCCTACGACTGAGTGACTTCAGCAACTCAGCCTTTGTCACCAATCATTATAGAAAATAATGAACAATAGACACTACAGAAATCACCCTTCAGATCTTACGCTTTACAGATAAGGTTGTCAAAATGAATCTTATAGATCAGATTCGTAAGCATAAGAACACTTACCTTTCTGAATGACAAAGACGCCAGACTACGAATATAATTTAAGTGTGAATTATACAATAAAGGTATAAGTAGTGCATACTGCATACATACAAGAAATATATTTATGAAACAACTTTTAAAGTACTACAGCTCTCATGGACTATGGAAATATTACATTGGTTTAAACAATTAAAAAAAACTCATTAGGAAAGAAGTGTTGGCTGATTCTTTGTCATTCAGAAAGGTAAGTGTTCTTATGCTTACGAATCTCATGTTACTTCTGTACTGTACACAGTGCTTCGTATCGTTTATACACAATCTTTGCTTGTGTAATCCTAAATATTCAGCACATTAGGAACTATCGAAAATAATTTTACTTGTCTTTACGTTGCACTATCAAAGACATAAGCTACGCCCATACGCCATCACAGCATCCGCAACTTAACATCTTTACCACTGCAATATTTTTGACGCTTTGTAAATGCTTATCGTGTTTGTTGGCACTAAACAGAGAATAGTGTTATGTAAAAAGTTTTCCAGTGAACTGAGCAGCACGAGCATAGTGCACAAATGTGTTGATTTTAACATTCCTAACAGAAGCTCAGCGCATTTGGTCGCACAGAATCAGACAGCAAGATGGTTTTCATCACATTTCACTTTTAACTAATATTAAAACTTTTCGTAAATTACACTACTGGCCATTAAAATTGCTACACCACGAAGATGACGTGCCACAGACACGAAATTTAACCGACAGGAAGAAGATGTGATATGCAAATGAGTTTCGCAGAGCATTAACACAAGGTTGGTGCCAGTGACGACACCTACAACGTGCTGACATGAGGAAAGTTTCCAACCGATTTCTCATACACACGCAGCAGTTGACCGGCGTTGCCTGGTGAAACGTTGTTGTGCTTCCTCGTGTAAGGAGGAGAAATGCGTACCATCACATTTCCGACTTTCAGAAAGGTCGGGTTGTAGCCTATCGCGGTTGCGGTTCATAGTATCGCGACATTGCTGCTCGCGTTGGTCGAGATCCAATGATTGCTGGCAGAATATGGAATCGGTGGGTTCAGGAGGATAATACGGGACGCCGTGCTGGATCCCGACGGCCTCGTATCACTAGCAGTCGAGATGACAGGCATCTTATCCGCATGGCTGTAACGGATAGTGCAGCCACGTCTCGATCCCTGAGTCAACAGGTGGGGATGAATGCAAGACAACAACCATCTGCACGAACAGTTAGACGACGTTTGCAGCAGCATGGACTATCAGCTCGGAGACCATGGCTGCGGTTACCCTTGACACTGCATCATAGACAGGAGCGCCTACGATGGTGTACTCAACGACGAACCTGGTTGCACGAATCGCAAAATGTGATTTTTTTTTTTCGGATAAATCCAGGTTCTGTTTACAGCATCACGATGTTCGCATCCGTGTTTGGCGACATCGCGGTGAACGCACATCGGAAGCGTCTATTCATCGCCATACTGGCGTATCGCCCGGAGTGGTGGTATCGGGTGCCATTGGTTACACGTCTCGGTCACTTCTTGTTCACATTGACGGCACTTTGAAAAATGGCTCTGAGCACTATGGGACTCAACTGCTGTGGTTATCAGTCCCCTAGAACTTAGAACTACTTAAACCTAACTAACCTAAGGACATCACACACATCAATGCCCGAGGCAGGATTCGAACCTGCGACCGTAGCAGTCCCACGGTTCCGCACTGCGCGCCTAGAACCGCGAGACCACCGCGGCCGGCACGGCACTTTGAACAGTGGATCTTACATTTCAGATGTGTTACGACCCTTGGCTGTACCCTTCATTCGATCCCTGCGAAACCCTACGTTTCAGCAGGATAATGCACGCCCGCATGTTACAGGTCCTGTACGGGCCTTTCTGGGTACAGAAAATGTTAGACGGCTGCCCTGGCCAGCACTCTCTCCAGATCTCTCACCAATTGAAAACGTCTGGTCAATGGTGGCCGAGCAACTGGCCAGTCACTACTCCTGTTGAACTGTGGTATCTTGTTGAACCTGCATTGGCAGCTGTACCTGTACACGCCATCCAACCTCTGTTTGACTCAAGGCCCAGGCGTATCAAGGCCGTTATTACGGCCAGAGGTGGTAGTTCTCTGTGCTGATTCCTCAGGATCTATGCACCCAAATTGCGTGAAAATGTAATCACATGTCAGTTCTAGTATAATATATTTTGTCCAATGAATACCAGTTTATCATCTAAATTTCTTCTTGGTATAGCAATTTTAATGGCCAGTAGTGTATTTTACATACATCAGAATAACTAAATCTCTAGTAGATGCACGGTCCAGTCTCATTAGTGTGACCACCGCGTATGTTCAATGTCAACGTGCAGTAACCACTCACAGACGGCACGTGGCAGCACTAGCAGTGGAGGGTATATAAAACATGTCGGTTAGACGCGGAAAACAACGCAGTCGTTGTAATGCGAAAACTTCCAAAACAGCACGATCATTGGCTTTCGGGAGAAGGGTGAAAGCATTTCCAAGACGGCTAAGTCTGTAAACTCTTTGCGTGCTGTCGTGGTTAGGATATACCGTGCATGGCAAAGCAGCGCTACGCAAGACCGGCGCTGAAGCAGCTGTGGTGCACTACAGCTATAGACGACGGGGGTGAATGACGGTTGTGGAGATGTGTACGAACGAATAATAGAGCAGCTGTTGAGTAATTGAAACTTGCTGGCAGATTAAACCTGTGGCAGGACCGAGACTCGAACTCGGGGCCTTCGCAATGTCTCCGCAGTATCCTTTCTTCTAGGAGTGCTAGTTCTGCAAGGTTCGCAGAAGAGCTTCTGTGAAGTTTGGGACGTGGGAGACGAGGTACTGGCAGAACTGAAACTGTGAGGACGGGTCGTGAGTCGTGCTTGGGTAGTTCAGATGGCAGAGCACTTAGGCAAAGGTCTCGAGCTCGAGTCTCGGTCCGGCACACAGTTTTAATCTTTCAGGAAGTTTCATATCAGCGCACACTCCGCTGCAGAGTGAAAATCTCATTCTGTTGAGTAACTGACTTTCCCGATGAACCAAGGTTATACCAACACACTCAGCGAAGGTTGCCGCGTATGTACGTCTGCAGCAGGGGCCTAGTTCGCACACACATCGTTCATCGGTGATGAAGGCTGGAATTTGCAAGCTAGTGCAGCTAGTGCAGCAAGTGGACCTCCACTGAGTAGCAACAGATTGCCTTTTCAGATGATTCCCGTTTTGCTCCATCAGACAAATGGCAACCACCACGCAACAAACGTCAGAAGGGTCCTTTTGAAGGAGGCTGCTTTATGGTCTGGGAAATATTTTCGTGGCGTTCCCTGGGTGCTCCCGTCATTCTGAATGGCGCAGTGGACCAACAAACGAATGCATCTGTTCCTGATGATCATGTACACTCCTGCATGCAGTATGGTTTTCCTTGGCACAATGGCATCTACCAGCATGACAGTAGAATGTTCAGACAGCTCGCATTGTAAGTGCGTGGTTCGAAGAGCGCCAGAATAAGTTTAGCATGCTCCCCTCTCCACAAAACTCCCCCTATTCAAACCCAGTCGAGAACCTGTGGCACCATCTGGATTGGGCTGTTCGCTCTATGGAACCTCAACTGAGAAACCTACCTCAGCTGATCTCAGCACTGGAGTCGCCATGGGTGCACATCCCTGTCGGTAACTCCCGCAACCTAAACGGTTCTTCTTCTGCACGTCTCGCAGCAGTCCGCGCTACAAATGGTAGTTATTGAGGCTTGTGATAGGTGTTCACATGACTTTGGCAGGGCAGTCTATTCCCAAAGAGTGTACAACAAGCTTTCTGGCCCTAGCACATCTGTAGATGTTTAAGAAATCCGAAACCTATAATGGTTTGATTCAAATAAACCTTTTTAAACCATACTCGTTGCTGGCTGCTTTTTCAGTTATAAACCCACTTTGGATGAATATTTTTCCAGCATTGCTTCTGGAAAAGTAGTGCTAAAAGGGTGTATACTTCAGACCAAATTGGATGTGGTTAATGGCAGTGTAAGATTCCGTAGTTATGAGCTAGTCTCAAACACTGGTCGAATATAATCGGTAGGCGGGTTAAACATGCTCTTTTCAAAATGTCATTCGCCTTATGACAGGGTTTATGGAACGTCGCTATGATACTGACAAGGGAACCTCCCCATCGCACCCCCCTCAGATTTAGTTATAAGTTGGCACAGTGGACATGCCTTGAAACACTGAACACAGATCAATAGAGGAAACAGGAAGAAGTTGTATGGAACTATGAAAAATATAAGCAAAATATACAAACTGAGTAATCTATGCGTAGGGTATGCAACATCAAGGAGAACGTGAGCACAGAAGCGCAGTCGTCCCGTGGGTTAGCGTGAGCAGCTGCGGAACGAAAGGTCCTTGGTTCTAGTCTTCCCTCGACTGAAAATTCTAATTTTTTATTTTCAGACAATTATGAAAGTTCAGGCACTTACACATAATCAACTTCGCTCTCCAAAATTCCGGGACATGTTCAGATTTGCTTGGACATATGCAGGATTTGGCGGTCTACACACGGAAAAATTTGAAAACGTTAAAAACATGTTTTGACAGAGCACAGTCAAAACTGTGTGACTGTGAAACTGTTGCATTCATTTGTTGCAGTTTGTGACAAACTCTTATGTTTTCATCGCTTTATTTGAGTGATTATTACATCCACAAGAAAACCTAAGTCGGGCAAGGTAGAAGAATCTTTTTACCCATTCACCAAGTGTACAAGTTAGGTGGGTCGACAACATATTCCCGTCATGTGACGCACATGCCGTCACCAGTGTCTTATAGAATATATCAGACGAATTTTCCTGTGGAGGAATCGTAAGACCTTGCGATTAAATGTTTTCGGTTCCCATTGGAGAGGCACGTCCTTTCGTCTACTAATCGCACGGTTTTGCGGTGCGGTCGCAAAACACACACTAAACTTATTTCAGTGAACAGAGACGTCAATGAACGAACGGACAGATCATAACTTTGCGAAAATAAAAAATTATAATTTTCACCCGAGGGAAGACTTGAACCAAGGACCTTTCGTTCCGCAGCTGCTCACGCTACCACGGGACCACGGCGCTCCTGAGCTGACGTTGTCCTTGATGTTGCATATCCTACACATGGATTACTCAGTTTGTATATTTTGCTTATTTTTTTTTCATAGTTCCACACAACTTCTTCCTGTTTTCTCGATTGATCTGTGTTCAGTGTTTCGAGGCCTGTCCACTGTGCCAACTTATAACTAAATCTGAGGGGGGTGCGATGGGGAGGTTTCCTTGTGAGTCACACATTTAGTTTCTTTGAAAAGAGGATAGATAAATCGTGTAGTCTACTTTAATGGAAACATCAATGGAGAGTTAGGATGCGAGCATCTCTAATAGGCCGGCGTCAAAACGTCATATGATCTAGCTTCATGGAGTATCATACTTGAATCGCCACATTACGTACACACTGCTGACCGTGCCGGGGCCGAAGCTCAAATTATGACCGTTGTTCCATCCAGAACGTCAATCAGGACAATGTGAAGGGCTCGGTGGAAACCGGAACATGAGCAAAGGTGCCCTCTCCAGGCTTCATTTCACTATCTTACCACCCTGGATGCCCTGTGCCACAGTGTAGTGGGAAACATTTTTGGATATATTTCATTTTGTCTTCAGCTAGCCGTTTCACCCTCTACGATTTCCTCCAGTTACTCTCTGATATCTCAATCCAGGTCCCACCATCCTTTCCCTCCTTCTTGTATGCGTGTGTTTTTCATATATTTCTCTCTGCCCCCTCCCTCTCTTGTAACCCCCCCCTCACTTATCGACCTTAATGAAAGTGAAAAATGAAACCGCGTGTACCTAATGGGAATTTTGGAAAAGCAATCGTCACCGAAGTTAACCTGTCGGTAAAGAGGGAGGAAAGGGTTACATCTCAATGAAAGGAAAAATGCAAATGAAACTGGTGGAAATTAATTTTGAAAAGGGGTAAAGTTAATAAAGAAAGTAAATGTGTGGCCGTTACGTTAACAATCAACTAGCGGTAATTAGATATTTGAGATTTGGGGGAAATTACGGCCGCCAGTCCTAAGGACAATTACTATAGTAACTGAAAAAGAAAGGTTATTACACATATAATTAGCACTAGAAGCGTGGCAACTGAAGGTTGACACGTGTAGTGTGAAAACTGAAAGTTTGTCAGAAGTAATAAATTTCGCTGCACTCTGACTTAATTTAGCAAAAGAATTAATGAAACCGGAAAATCGAAAGTTAATTTAGTGACTGAAGTTAATAGTGAGCTTTCTTTCTGAAGCACATCGAAATACAGTTAGTCTTGGACTACCTCAACAATCATTTCTAAAGCTACTTGAATCTACGCAATTTAGAAAGAAGAGATTTAACTTTGAACTTGAATTAAATGATTCTGAACAATTAACAATAGTAAAATTTAGTACGTACCAAGCTGAGCTGCAGTCACAGGTAAGCTAAAATATGCTAACAACACTCGCACTCTTAATTTGTGCTTGTGTAATCTAACTATTGTAGCCAGCTATGAATACTTAAAGTGAACTTTGAAATTAAAGCAGTGAAATGGAATTATGCTGGCGTTTGAATTTCAACGACACTCGGTTTCATTTCGGAAAAGGAAGGGACCCTGCTTGGTAATGCAATTGGGACAATGAGCAACAAAGGTTCATGCTAAGTTGCTGTAATTTTGCGAGGCAAATGGAACAATGTGAAAAGCTGAGGTCTGCCATACAGTTCTGAAACTTTACGTGCTTTTGGTCTTCCTTGTTAGTTGATTGAAGGTTTGAAGCCGTCGATCGGGGAGGTGGCGACAGTCACTCATTGTCGGCCGTCGCTGTTGCAGAAGCTGGATGTTGCGCGCCTTCTTCTCGACACGGTCACCAGGTGAAACGGGCTCTTGATGTGCGCCAGCTGATGCTTCCCGTCCGCGACACCATGTCAGAAACTATCATCGCAAGTCGAGCGCAATTACATGCTGCTAAACCCCGAAAGCGCGGCAACTCGCGGGAGCGTCACACAACACACCTGCTCCACTCGCTACTCCAGCCAGACCCCGACTGCCCTGCCCGCGCTCCACGCGGCAGAGTTAACACTACCAAAGATCCTACACACTTTGATTCTTCACACGACCTATCGATGTAATCGTTCGATAGCAGTTTTCCCTAGGCAAGACCCAGCGTAGAAATACAAATAATATTTACGAAACAAACCAATTATACATCGATATATATATATATATATATATATATATATATATAACAATTACAATATACGAAGACACAGAAATGTTACATATTCAGGTAACAAAAATAAGGAAAACAAATTATAGTACAATAGATGGAAATAGGAGGATATGCATTTCCGGCGTTACTCTCCCCCTTCCCCCCCCCCCACCTCTTCATTTCTTATCTCAGTCTATCTAATTGTCAACGTCCTTTTACAGCACGACATTCAAACGATTCTGCTCTCTTCTTTTCCTGCTTTCACACAGTCTTTGAATCAGTCTTGCACAATACGGTGCTTAGAACGTATGTTCGTGGAAACGTTTTCCTCCATTTAAGTGAAAGACTATGGAGGAATCAATGGCACAAAGTTATTTGATGAAACCAAATTCTACCAGTTTGGTCTAAATGGTTGTAAGAAAATTTGCTGCCATACTGGCACTAACTGGTAAACAAAATTGACCATAAAGACGAGTGTTTTAAAACGTGCGTAGTGATGACTGTTAGCAAGCGCATATCTTTTCGAAATACATCCTGCAAAAAAAAATCCCCTAAGCATTGGTTTATCTTTATGGTTTCATTTTCAACCTTGTCGATTCAATCTGGCCCGCCACCTTAAATGCAGAGAGGAATAGCGGCATAAAAACTTTTTCTGTTTCTACTGTTAGTTTATCTATGACGATGACTGAACGTAAGAGTGAATACTTTCCTCAAATGACCGACAGTAGAATTGCATGTAAGTAATTTAAGAAATTTGTAACCACATTCAGCGGTGTGATTTACAAACGTTGCAGAATATCCAAGATTTCTTAGACGGAGCGGAGCATGGCGTCGTCTACTGCAGCCTTGGTTCCAACGTACGAAGCGAGGATCTTCCGTTGGAGAAGATTCAGGCCCTCGTGGAGGCGTTCAGAGAGCTGCCGCAGCGCGTCATCTGGAAGTGGGAGAAAGACACTCTGCCTTCACAGCCAGATAACGTCATGGTCGGCAAGTGGCTGCCGCAACAGTCCATACTGGGTGAGCTATTCTTCAAGATAACTCTGGGGTACACTTTACCGGGGTGTAATTGGTACACAGCTACTGCGTGTGGTTGTCGAGGAGGGGAGGGACGACGCCCAAGTAAAGGTTGGACATCGCCGGCCTTTGTGACCGAGCGGTTCTAGGCGCTTCAGTCCGGAACCGCACGACCGCTACGGTCGCAGGTTCCAATCCTGCCTCAGGCATGGATGTATGTGGTGTCCTTAGGTTAGTCAGGTTTGAGTAGTTCTAAGTTCTAGGAGACTGATGACCTCAGATGTTAAGTCCCATAGTGCTCAGAGCCATTTGAACCATTTTTTGAAAGGTTTGGACATCATTCATAAGCAAAATATTTATTGAACAACAATTGCTTAAAAATTCAGTCGAACTACTTAAGAATATTTTATTTGTAATCTTCCAACAATTAATTAAAAACACGTTAAGAACGGCAAAAGGAGATCGAATTTCATAAATCTGCACATGCCCGAACATGTACTGCTGTGTTTACATTCATGCATACACTGTGACACTGAGCCACATTGTACTGTTAAAAGGCTAGGAGACCCAAAATGGGGTATACAGGTACGGAAATCTCATGTTAAAGGACGAAAAATGAGCTTTGGACTTAACTAACACAATTATGGAAGCAAATACTTTCGGCAACCTACATACAGAGGCAAAGAAATATGTTACAGTTCCTTGAGAATTAATCATTTATCACTAAGTTTCATCTCCTATAATGAGATGCTATGTGACTACTAGGACACAGAAAATCCTTCAGTACAACCTCATGTGACAGAAGAACGATGCAAAATTTTAATACAGTATCTGTGCCTGCAATGACAGCTACAACAAGAAGAATGTGACTCAAAAAATTTAGCAAATCACGTTAAGTATTTTCTGACGGTCTATTTACTGCTTTTCAATTGCTTGGTATCAAAGAATGTTCCATAACATTACTGACCAAAGCAATGAAAACTTATTAAAGGAAGAACCTTAAAGTTTACGTTCAGTTCCCCAACACACACACACACACACACACACACACACACTTTTAAAAAGTACATATTTTTTTAAAAAAAGCAAGACAGGTATAATGTTGCGTCAAGCAATCCTTTTACGGCCCACGCGAGTACTGTTCACACAGTACGCCCACGATTTCAGAATCCAACTAGCTGCGCCCGGGTAGTTACTCTGCCTAAATCAGATGTAGACAACTCCCGGGTAATCGACAGTTCTACACATGGCGCTAGTAACTGCCAGTGGGGACAGAAACCGAATACTCGGTTATTAATAGAAAAAATAGAAAAAAGAAAATAATAGAAAAATGGTTCGATGTGCCACGAAATACCAAATAAGGGATATACTGCTTTGCAGACTGAAAAGTGATTCCATGGATTCAATACACTCCTAGAGATTTCGTATACAAATTGCTGTTTAATGTTACTATTCCTCCTTCGGTCCACTCCCTTAGCCGTGTTGTCAGAGCGTCTGACTACCACGCAACGGGTCCAGGTTTGATTGCTGCCCAGCTCGAAGATTTTCTCCGCTCGCGAACGGGGTTCTGTGCTGTCCTCATCATTTCATCATCGACACGCTAGTCGCCCAATGTGGCATCACCTGAAAGGGCTTGCAACTGGGGACTCCCAGCCACCACTAAAATGTGGTCATCTCACTTCATTTCAGCCTTCCTGTAGCTAAGATAGTCTTTCCTGCATCTTCTATTCAGCTTCCTTCAATTACCAGCCCGTGGAATAGGCTAGCACCTTTGACAACCGTATTCCTGGGTTCGGATCCAGTCGCTGTTTAGATACTGAATGAAAATCAACAGCTGCGTCCTAAGCCTCCCAATACGAGTCATTCTCATTCTACCATTGGCCTCATCCAGGAGGTTGGAGGAGTAGATGGAGCAAATTTTTGTCCTTAGGGTAGGAAACTGCCCCTAAAAGGCAGAAGAGGCAGGTATGATCCAAGGCATGAGGATGCAGAAGGCAATGAAAACCATGGCATTAAAGATATAGTGTTTATCCACAGGACGTGCGGCCTGCAACTGAAGAAGTGTCACAATGATCTCTCCATTGGCAAAACATTAGCCGCCTCATTTGGAAGACGTGCTTTGCTGTGCTACATATTTTACGTCGTATTTATAGATATATTGACGCCGCACCTCAGTGTTCGTTTTGGCAGGATAGTGTAAAAAGCGTCACGAAGCCGTATAATCTGTGCATTATGCACGTTTATGTATTTATGTTTACAGTTGGAAGCGGACTTCCGCTGTCTGATTTGTGTGGGAGTAAACACGCGTTTTCCAGATAAATTCGTCTCCAAAAGTACTCCAGAAACTTCAAGAACAAATTAAATGATACTTTCATGATGTTTGTATCAAAATTCGTGCGTGTGTCTTGATGTATTGTGCACTTTCGTACGTTAAGTGCCGCGAGGAACGTACTTCATGCTAGCATCAATTGTAATCAGCACTTGTTCTCTATACAGTTCAAGCAGTAATGTCACCACAGAAACAATAGTCACACCAAATTTTAGTGCATGCCAACGCGAAAGAAAGTATATTTTTGAATCTGCAGAGAACAGTGTTGTTGTGTGCAACGTATAGTTAGATGTTCATTATTTTATAATTTGACTTCCATGACTGGATCCGCCCACTTTTAGCGGACCCTCTCTTTCTGTGACAAAGTTCGGAATCGCGGGACTAATGATCTCGTCATTTGGTCCCACAACCCCTATCAGTTAATGGATCAATCAATCAACGTATAGTTAGGATACAGGTGGAATAGGGATCAGGCTGGTGGTTCTCCAAACTTCAGATTCAATATTATTACTGTCACTTCATTTACCAGGCAAAATACACTACTAGCCGTTAGAATTGCTACACCACGAAGATGACGTGCTACAGACGCGAAATTTAACAGACAGGAAGAAGACGCTGTGATATGCAAATGATTAGCTTTCGACAGCATTCACACAAGGTTGGCTCCGGTGGCGAAACCTACAACGTGCTGACACGAGGAAAGTTTCCAACCGATTTCTCATACACAAGCAGCAGTAGACTGGCGTTGCCTAGTGAAACGTTGTTGTGATGCCTCGTGGAAGGAGGAGAAATGCGTAACATCACGTTTCCGACCTTCATAAAGGTCGGATTGTAGCCTATCGCGATTGCGGTTTATCGTGTCGCGACATTGCTGCTCGCAATGGTCGAGATCCAATGACTGTTAGCAGAATGTGGAATCGGTGGGTTCAGGAGGGTAATACGGAACGACGTGCTGGATCCCAACGGCCTCGTATCACGAGCAGTCGAGATGACAGGCATCTTATCCGCATGGCTGTAACGGATCGTGCAGCCACGTCTCGATCCCTGAGTCAACAGATGGGGACGTTCGCAAGACAACAACCATCTACACGAACAGTTAGACGACGTTTGCAGCAGCATGGACTATCAGCTCGGAGACCATGGCTGCGGTTACCATTGACGCTGCATCATAGACGAGCGCCTGCGATGGTGTACTCAGCAACGAACCTGGGTACAGGAATGGCAAAACGTCATTTTTTCGAATGAATCCAGGTTCTGTTTACAGCATCATGATGGTCGCATCCGTGTTTGGCGACATCGTGGTGAACGCACATTGGCGTATCACCCGGCGTGATGGTACGGGGGCAATGGGTTGCAAGCCTCGGTCACCTCTTGTTCGCATTGACGGCACTTTGAACAGTGGACGTTACATTTCACATGTGTTAAGACCCGTGACTCTACCCTTCATTCGATCCCTGCTAAATCCTACATTTCAGCAGGATAATGCACGACCGCATGTTGCAGGTCCTGTACGGGCCTTTCTGGATACAGAAAATGTTGGACTGCTGCCCTGGTCAGCACGTTCTCCAGATCTCTCACCAACTGAAGACGTCTGGTCAATGGTGGTCGAGCAACTGGCTCGTCACAACACGCCAGTCACTACTCTTGATGTACTGTGGTATCGTGTTTAAGCTGCGTGGGCAGCTGTACCTGTACACGCCATCCAAGCTTGTTTGACTCAATGCCCAGGCGTATCAAGTCAGTTATTAGGGGCAGAGGTGGTTGTTCTGGATACTGATTTCTCAGGATCTATGCGCCCAAATTGCGTGAAAATGTAATCACATGTCAGTTCTAGTATAATACACTCCTGGAAATTGAAATAAGAACACCGTGAATTCATTGTCCCAGGAAGGGGAAACTTTATTGGCACATTCCTGGGGTCAGATACATCACATGATCACACTGACAGAACCACAGGCACATAGACACAGGCAACAGAGCATGCACAATGTCGGCACTAGTACAGTGTATATCCACCTTTCGCAGCAATGCAGGCTGCTATTCTCCCATGGAGACGATCGTAGAGATGCTGGATGTAGTCCTGTGGAACGGCTTGCCATGCCATTTCCACCTGGCGCCTCAGTTGGACCAGCGTTCGTGCTGGACGTGCAGACCGCGTGAGACGACGCTTCATCCAGTCCCAAACATGCTCAATGGGGGACAAATCCGGAGATCTTGCTGGCCAGGGTAGTTGACTTACACCTTCTAGAGCACGTTGGGTGGCACGGGATACATGCGGACGTGCATTGTCCTGTTGGAACAGCAAGTTCCCTTGCCGGTCTAGGAATGGTAGAACGATGGGTTCGATGACGGTTTGGACGTACCGTGCACTATTCAGTGTCCCCTCGACGATCGCCAGTGGTGTACGGCCAGTGTAGGAGATCGCTCCCCACACCATGATGCCGGGTGTTGGCCCTGTGTGCCTCGGTCGTATGCAGTCCTGATTGTGGCGCTCACCTGCACGGCGCCAAACACGCATACGACCATCATTGGCACCAAGGCAGAAGCGACTCTCATCGCTGAAGACGACGCGTCTCCATTCGTCCCTCCATTCACGCCTGTCGCGACGCCACTGGAGGCGGGCTGCACGATGTTGGGGCGTGAGCGGAAGACGGCCTAACGGTGTGCGGGACCGTAGCCCAGCTTCATGGAGACGGTTGCGAATGGTCCTCGCCGATACCCCAGGAGCAACAGTGTCCCTAATTTGCTGGGAAGTGGCGGTGCGGTCCCCTACGGCACTGTGTAGGATCCTACGGTCTTGGCGTGCATCCGTGCGTCGCTGCGGTCCGGTCCCAGGTCGACGGGCACGTGCACCTTCCGCCGACCACTGGCGACAACATCGATGTACTGTGGAGACCTCACGCCCCACGTGTTGAGCAATTCGGCGGTACGTCCACCCGGCCTCCCGCATGCCCACTATACGCCCTCGCTCAAAGTCCGTCAACTGAACATACGGTTCACGTCCACGCTGTCGCGGCATGCTACCAGTGTTAAAGACTGCGATGGAGCTCCGTATGCCACGGCAAACTGGCTGACACTGACGGCGGCGGTGCACAAATGCTGCGCAGCTAGCGCCATTCGACGGCCAACACCGCGGTTCCTGGTGTGTCCGCTGTGCCGTGCGTGTGATCATTGCTTGTACAGCCCTCTCGCAGTGTCCGGAGCAAGTATGGTGGGTCTGACACACCGGTGTCAATGTGTTCTTTTTTCCATTTCCAGGAGTGTATATTTGTCCAATGAATAGCTATTTATCGTCTGCATTTCTTTTTGGTGTAGCAATTTTAATGGCGAGGATTGTAGATTAAAAAACTCAGTTCTGTAGAAAATTGACAGATCGTGAATGTTACAAAATATTTTCTTAAAGTAATAACCCGCCAGGGCAGCCGAGAGCGCTCTTGCGCTGCTTCCTGGACTCGTGTAGGCGCGCCGGCACCGGATGGAATACGCTTGGCGGATTAATGATGAGGTCCGGTATGGCGGCGAGCCTGGATGTGGTTTTCAGGCATTTGTTCGCATTACCCTAGGTGAATGCCGGGCTGGTCCCCACGTTAGCCCCTGTTACACGACTCGCAGACATTTGAAAAACGTTTGCGCTATTCCAGGGCCTACACTAGACGCAGACAGCTGAGGTACACTAATTCCATCCCTGGGGGTTCGTGGTGGCGACAGAAAGGGCATCCTGCCACCCTCTGACACTGCCACCCTCTGACACTGCCACCCTCTGACACTGCCACCCTCTGACACTGCCACCCTCTGACACTGCCACCCTCTGACACTGCCACCCTCTGACACTGCCACCCTCTGACACTGCCACCCTCTGACACTGCCACCCTCTGACACTGCCACCCTCGCTTTGAAGCCGGACAAAGGCCAAAAGAAAATGATGATGATTTTCTTCAAGTAATACAAAAGTCCAATCTGACCCTACATGTGAAACTGAATTCAGTACACTACAATATACGATATACAGCCTTCAATAATTACGACAAAAATATCTTATTACACCAGAAAATATTCACTTGTCTGTAATAGGAACCTGAGTAAGATCAACACTACGTAGTTGTTGTGTGGCTGCTGCTAGGTATTCCGCAGTCATCAAGACACCAACTTTCAGTATACTGCTCAGGTACTCACACTTACGTCGAAGTGATCAGGTAAAGTTACATATATAAAGAATTCTTTCGTGTAAGAGAATATAGCAATGAACATTACATACGAATGAACCACAGGTTCGGTAACTGAATCACCATTAAAACAACAGAGTAGGGAACACAACAGTTGCGACCAGTTTTCAAACTACATTTCACTTCTGCACAATCACATGCACTGCCCCTACTGATGGGAACCAGCTTGCTTTACGAGACATTATTCAATTTAACGTTCCCCACATTCTGTAGCCTGAGGTCACGAAAGTCATGGGATACCTCCCAACATCGCGTCGGACCTCCTTTTGCCCGCCATTTTTTCAGCAACTCGAAGTGTCATGGACTCAACAAGTCGTTGGAAGTCCGCTGCAGAAATACCGAGCCGTGCTGCCTCTATAGCTGTCCATATTTGCGAAAGTGTTGCCGGTGCAGGATTGTGTACGTTTTACGTACAAACTGACCACTGCATCACAATCAATAAACCTTCGATGGGATTCATGTCGGGCGATCTGGGTGGTCAAATCATTAGCTCAGATTTTCTAGAATGTGCTTCAAACTAATTTCAAACTGTTGTGGCCATTTACATGGATCCTTGTCATCAGTAAAAGTTCCATCAATGTTCTGGACCACGAAGCTCGGGAACGCCCTCAAATAGACTCCAAGTAGCTCTAAACATTCTGCGTAGTTTCTGTTTGTTCTATATCGTGTCTTCCTACCACTTTCGCGCAACGACGCTCTGAGCGTGTTTTTTAGGGAATTGACTAGTTTGAACCTGGGACCTGTTGCTGGTAAGGAGACGACAGACCACACATGACATGTAGAATTCAGAAGAGTTCAGTGAGACTAGCGATGATATAACCAAATAATGAATTCAGCGTCAGCTCCACTGCACTCCCTGTAAAAGAATCTTAATACTAAGTAAATTTAGTGGAAGGGGTACAAGGCTTTCCTATTTTTAGTTAGCTGGTAAAATAACGTCGAAAAAGCAGTTAAGTTTGCCATTGAAAATTTTATTCTACTCACAAAACATTGTTTATAAATTGCACTACTGATAAAAGGAAATGTTTTCATACAGGATGGTAAAAACCAACTGTGTTCAACAAAAATGAGAACGAATATTCTCTGAATGGGTTTCCAAGTTCTACAATGGATCGAAGGATGACCTATGCCATATCACATGTATAATCTAGGTTTAAATTAAGTTTCACAAAAGAGAAAACTGTCAAAATTGTCTACAGTGGCCCTCAATTATCTTTAATTACTTATCTAAGTTGCCGTAAATTACAGTGGCTGATGTGGCTTCTCAATAACTATATAACAGAAAAATAATCGCGTTTCAGATTTTTACTTCAAGTGGCAAATGTGAACACTGAGCTGTAATTGACGATCGACGCTAGTATTACGCAAAAAGGGGTTGTAACAGATGAGACTTCTGCAGTTCTGAGTGAAGCCTTATGCGCTCAAAAATGCGGCATCGCGTGCGTTCATTACCTTGTCAGTGTTCGTCAGGGGGCGGCGGCCGGCGCAGCTCCGTCCAGCTCGCCCTCTCGGAAGCAACTCTTCCTAACTTCTCCTTACTACTATTTACCGAAGATGGTTAAAAAAAACTATCTGGCTGTGTTTTCATCTGACCAATCAGGGTCTGAATGTTAACCTTAAGCTCCGCCAACAAAAATTCTGTCTATCCAATGAGAAACGTTATACTTTTCGTGGTGGGGCAATATTTTTAAAGTTTGCAACGTAACAGAGACGCGAAAAAGTCTCACGCTAAAACTTGCGTGTGGTGTGGTCCTAGCAGTTAGCTGGCGACGTGGGTGTCCGTCCGTCCCTTATCGTAGGGCCTTCCAGCTTAACATGGTTCTGCTCTCGGCTTCTGTTCTCGTTTCTCCCCTCGGAACTGCGTCTGTCTCACGGTGGGAAGGTATGACATGCATTTAGGTATTCTTGTGTTAGTCTGTGGTATTCCATTTGCTCACTCGTTACTCGTATTACTTTGGTTAATTTAATGTCACTATTTATTCGGAGCTATGTGACATACACACCTTACATAGCCGAACATAATTTTCAGTCAAATGATACGTTCAGTTGGACCAAGAGACGCAGACTACAGAGCCCACATCATTGTGGAGCCACAACTGTCTTGCACAGTTCATTATCGACAACTGCAGTCCATGGCTTTGTGAGTTCTGCGCCACATCCGAACCCTATCATGAGCCCTTACCAGCTTAACTCCTTAACTCGAGACTCATCTGACCAGATCACGGTTTTCCAGCCGTGTATGGTGAAATCGATATGGTCACGAGTGCAAGAAAGGTGGTGCAGGCGATGTCGTCGTGTTAGTAAAGGCACTCGCGTCGATGATGCGCTGCCACATTCCGTTAACGCCAAATTTCATCGCACTGTCTTAACGTATTGATTTCTGCCCTCATTTCACACAGTGTTGCTGGTATGTTATCACTGACGCTGCTGCTCTCAGTCGTCAAGTGAAAGCCGTTGGCCACTGCTCTGTCTGTGGTGAGAGGTAATGCCTGAAATTAGGAATTTTAGGCACAATCTTGACACTATGAATGACGGAATATTGTAACGATTTCCGAAATGGAATGTCCGATCCGTCTAGCTCCAGCTACCATTCAGCTTTCAAAATCGTCAGTTCCAATCGTGCGGCTATAAACACGTCGGAAACCTTGTCACATGAACCACGTGAGTACAAATGACAGCTCTGCGAATGCACCGCCTTTTTACACCCTTGTGTGTGTGTGTGTGTGTGTGTGTGTGTGTGTGTGTGTGTGTGTGTGTGTGTGTGTGTGTGTGTGTGTTTAATCTCAGTGTACACAATATTGCCCGTCGTGCAATAGCCTCAGCAAACCGTAACTCGACACTCGTAGCTTCCGGTAGAAGTCAGCTATAACTGACTTCACTTAATGCACCTTTGCATTGAGTACTGTGATCAGCTTGAACACCGGAGCACCAGGATACCAACATTAGCTCAAAATCACTCAGATTGTGCCCCCTGAAATCTGATGAAGCCGTTCCTTGCGTTCGTGCAATGTCGTGTATATGACCGGAGAAAGCAACACCTGCTCCAATAGGTCGCTGTTCACATTTCAACACTGCCCATCTGATCATGTTGGCAAAGCTGCTTTCCCTGATGTCTCTCCAGCAACTTGCAGCCACTCATTGGCCCTCCAAGCATCGTGACAGTGGTTCTATGTCCTGCAGCAGTCACCGTCTGACGGCGTCAGTGCCACACCCAAGAACGAGATTGCTGGTGCCGGAGGAAATAGCAATCCTTCGGACACGGCACAACCTTCCCCCGCCCCCCCCCCCCACCACCCAGCCACTGCCCCTCCAAAAATCTTGCATCCAACCAGCAGAACAGAGACTGTTCCAAAGCAGAATAACACAGTAACAGATATGAGGCAACAGCAATGCCGCACATATACAAACACAACTGCTGTTGTTCATAAGATTGTTTAATCTGCATAATGTCTCTATTGTAATGCTTAGCTATAGAAAGCTCTTTAGTCAATCAACAGATTAACCCGGGTAACAAACCGTACCATTTGAAGGAGCTTATACAGCGTGTCAGGAGCTTACCCGTTAACCTGGTCTCGATCATATTCATCTTATCACAGTTCCTACGATATACTCGATTCTCAACCTTACAAAGATTCGAGCGTGTCCGTTTGTTGTAACTATGAGTCTATGCTCTTACGCTTCCCATTGGATATCTTGCTTGGAAACAGACCTTCTGTTGACTACAAATTACCTATCGGAAAATTAGTCTGAAAGAGAAAAATTAATGCTGCTGGAGTTCTATGTGTCTCATGAACAACTGTAAAAAAAGCGTACATTAGCCACCCCACAGTTGGGTCCTACCTAGCGTCATCAAAGTGATGGCAATAATCAAACCAGCTCTTAGGTTACGATTTGCTCTCCCTGAAAACGAAGCATTTGAGTAACAAGGTGTAATTCTGGAATGTCTAATTCCTAAAGCAAACAAAAACTCCGTAAATGTTCGCAAGTTGAAAGTCATGGCATTGTAAGAAACCAATATCCGGCTAGGAAAAAATCTTCCAAAATCTTTAAAAAATGGTTCAAATGTCTCTAAGCACTATAGGACTTAATATCTGTGGTCATCAGTCCTCAAGACTTAGAACTACTTGAACCTAACTAACCTAAAATCACACACATCCATGCCCGAGGCAAGATTCGAACCTGCGACCGTAGCAGCCGCTTAGTTCCGGACTGAAGTGCCTAGAACCGATCGGCCACTAAGGCCGGCACCAAAATCTTCCATAACCAGTATAGAGCGGATTGTGTGGTCACGGATCCAGTAGGAAATAACAAACTCGAAAAGGTATCCTTCGTACTCGTGACCTTGGAAAAGGATTTACTGAATCCATACATATCCCTGTGGTGACCCATCAGCTTACACTCTAGAGCACCATGCTTGGTCAGTCTTCTGACTGGTTTGATGCGGCACGCCACGAATTCCTCTCCTGTGATAACTTCTTCATCTAGGAGTAGCACTTGCAACCTACGTCTTCAATTATCTGCTGGATGTATTCCAATCGCTGTCTTTCTTGACAGTTTTTGCCCTCTACAGCTCCCTTAGTACCATGGAAGTCATTCCCGGATGTCTCTACAGATGTACAATCATCCTGTCCCTTCTCCTTGTCATTGTTTCCCACATATTAATTTCTTCTCCGATTCTGCGTAGAACCTCTTCATTCCTTACCTTATCAGTCCACCTAATTTTCAACATTCGTCTGTAGCCCCGCATCTCAGATAGCTCGATTCTCTTCTGTCCCGGTGTTCCCACATTGCATGTTTCGCTACCAAACAATGCTGTACTCCAAACACACATTCTCAGAAATTTCTTCCTCAAATTAAGGCCTATGTTTGACATTAGTAGATTTGTTTACCAAGAATGCCCTTTGTGCCAGTGTTTGTCTGCTTTTGACGTCCTCCTTGCTCCGTCTTTCACTGGTTGCCTTGCTGCCTAGGTAGTAGAATTCCTTAACTTCATTTACTTCGTGTCCATCAATCCTAATGTTAAGTTTCTTGCTGTTCTCCTTTCTACTACTTCTCATTAATTTCGTCTTTCTTCGATTTACTCTCAGTCCATACTCTGTACTCATTAGACTGTCATGGAGCACATTATACACGCTCGAAACGTCGTCTGAATATCCCGAGCCACAGTCTTCCATGTGTGCTCTTTCTGGATTTTGACACCAGTTTTAAACTCCCTTCCCCACTCCTCCCCAAACGTCCTTCCTTCCGACAACATGGGCCTTCCTTCTGTGAGCACCATTATCCTAGGGCTACTACGCCAGTAGGTTTGCTGTACAAGAATCCCTTCCTTATCGAACATCACCTGAGCGCTTTCCCTCTTCATTCTTCTGTTTAATTTCCCACAATGAATCATCGTTATCCTGATACTTACCAATCTCATCAAACAGCGCTATAAAATAACCCAAAACAAAATTTATTTCCCACTCACTAACATCTTAGTTCAATAAATTTACTATCATGTTCTCAGCAACACTGTCAATTCCCTTCGCACATCTAAATTCAAAGTGAATACTGAATTGCGCACCGCCCATCTGGCGATACGCTTAGTATGTCTCCGCGTCCGCACCTCGTGGTCGTGCGGTAGCGTTCTCGCTTCCCACGCCCGGGTTCCCGGGTTCTGTTCCCGGCGGGGTCAGGGATTTTCTCTACCTCGTGATGACTGGGTGTTGTGTAATGTCCTTAGGTTAGTTAGGTTTAAGTAGTTCTAAGTTCTAGGGGACTGATGACCATAGATGTTATGTCCCATAGTGCTCAGAGCCATTTGAACCATTTATGTCTCCGCCGCGCCAGCTACCAGGTTGAGGCTTGTTCGCCGGTCTCTAACAAGAAGGATCAATGTTGTAGATGAATCTGAAATTCTTCAGGGCGCACATAATCAATAATGCTTACAGTTCATTCACGGAATATTTCTTTTCCAAAGGCGTCAGCCGCCTAGAAGCATACGGTACTGGCCCTGTTCATTTAGGATTTTCCTGAGGCAGAACCATTGCCACGCCACCCATTGAAGGATCCATTTGTGCAATAAACTGCTTATCGAGTGCAGGTACTGCCAACAAACTTGTGCCGCTATATCTTCCAAAGTGGTTCACTGAGTTTCGCCACCCTGAAACTGGCAACACTTCTTGAGGAACTCGTTCAATGGGTTGGCTAGTTCAGCACAATTTGCCATGTATTTTCTAAGGAAATCCCGAAAGGACCTAGCTATTTCCTAATCATTCCGAGAGAGTGGACACTCTGTGGTAGTTTCGGTACACTCTGTGTCAACTCTAACCTACCACTGATGTACTGTATGTCCAAGGAATCACTTATCCGTGAATCCGATCCTTGACTTGTCGGCTTCAACTTTTAAACCCGAATTCCTAAGGAGTTAACACACCTCACTCAAATGCTCCACATGTTCCTGTCAATCTCTGCTAAAAGTCATTATATCGTCCTTATTATGGTTGAAAATGAAATAGCTCTGAGCACTATGGGACTTAACTTCTGAGGTAATCAGTCCCCTAGAACTTAGAACTACTTAAACCTAACTAACCTAAGGACGTCACACACATCCATGCGCGAGGCAGGATTCGAACCTGCGACCGTAGCGGTCGCGCGGTTCCAGACTAGCGCCTAGAACCGCTCGGCCACACAGGCCGGCCCTTATTATGGTGTACAAATTTAAACTTAACCTAAGAAAATATATCAAACAGCTGAGACAAAACCACCGGTGCTGGTAGCCAGCTGGAATGGCACCCTGTTAAACGCACATAAATTCTAATCCATAGTTACTACCTCAATACACTTCTTCGTGTAGCGTGATTTGATAATATGCCTGATTCAAATCCGAGGTGGTAAGTTTCAGGGACCCAGTAAACCAGCCAAGAAAAGGACGTAAATCAAGCAATCGAACAGGGGACGACCTTTTCAAATTCCCCATAATCAGCTACGACTCTTCTGACGTTACATGATCTGACACACAGAATGTTAACTAATCTTCTTTATTAAGTCTTTCTCTAGTGGATACCTCCCCTTGACATGTCCATCTTCATGAAGAATTTTAAGAATCTACCTGTACGGACAGAGGACGTGGACAAGTACTAGGCAGTTGCAGATCGGCAACCACTCACACTCTCTGATTTCGGACGGCCTTCTGTCGGGCGGAAGACCAGCAGAGTAGTGCTCAATGAGCAGCACTGTAGCCTGCCTGCAGGCGCCTGGCACTCTCATCATGTGTTGCATCTGTACAGGTAGACTTTTAAAGCTCCTAATAAAGGTCAGGTGATGGCGCCTAGGGGTTTACCAATCTCCTTGAAAGGACGCTTTATTATTTTGTTAACGCGTCAGTGTTCCATCCTCCCATGATTAAGCCATTGGAGGACACAAAACAGTACTGAAAAAGCATAAGCTCTTAGCTTCCTTGGGTCACGTTCAAATTGTTTTGAACGGTCTCAAGTGGTTCCAGCACGTACTTGAGAGCAAAAACTGTGGTTGCGCTGTACTCCGAATGGGTGCAATCAGAACCGATCGGGATGCCTCTCCGTGATGTCCTTAGAGAATGCTTGAAACGAGCAAGGGTGTCAGCATTGTCAGAGGTTGTAAATAACGTCTTCGTTTTACTCACTGCACTGCTGACTGTCGTTTTCGAACGCGAAATGTGTGTGAACTTACACCCAAGGGAAAGGGGTGCATTCATTGATGCCGCTTATGCCACACCCTGCTGCCTTTTTGTGCCAATTCTTAGCGGCGGTATGTCTGGTATTGTTGTTTCGTTCATTTCTGGCTTCCTTCGCAGGGGCTTCAAAATGAGGCGTGAAATGTGGGTAAGAGGGTTTGTGACGTCCTCCAGATCGCGTGACATACCCACGGTGGCATTGGGCAGAGAGATGGTGAAATTTGGTGTGAATGTGACACTATTAACCCTGTAACCTCCCCACAAATAAATTTAGAAGTTAATATTTTAAATGCAAATGGACATTCAGCTAAGTGTAAGCTCCCCAGAGAAATTTAATGACAAAGACAATTAAATAAAATTAGCTATCTGACCCAAGTATAAGTTCTCCACACAAAAGAAATATGATCCCATGACAATGGAAGTACAGTGATAATCAAAAATCAATTAAACCGAAATGTCGGTCTTTGGCCCTGTGCAAAAATCAGAATTAATTTCTTACCTTAGTAAAACTGCATGTCAAAATTCTGCTCTTATTCTGCGCCACAGCTTGCAGCAGATGCATCGCAATAACTAAATTTTTTTGAAGTTAATTGAAATTTTTTGTTTAAAGGAAATGGAAGGAAATCGAATGATTCTTTGTTAAAAATTGCTTTTAAATCAAAATTATTATTGGGGGCGATTCTTACAGAAATTACACTTAATTAACATCATTAGCTGATCGCAAAGCTGCTTAATAATATACCTTGTCCTGAATCTCGATCATTGCGGTGCCGACGCCCGCCGACTGCTCACACACAACTGAACTCTCTCGCTACATAACTCGGCTACTGCTCCCAACAGACTACTGTACTGCACTGCGCCTCGAGCGCAACTGCTCTGGTCAGAGATTCTACAATGCCTCATCATCGCTGCCAACGAGTACATACGCCTTTCATAACCCTCCACTGGGGGGGCAAAAATTTGGCAGCGATGGTGAGTCATTTGGACTTGCCATCGTAACAAATTTTTCTTTTAATTAATTAACATTTACAAAATATTTGGATGTAATACATGAATTAAATGTTGTCCACATGCACCGAGTACAAAACACTTCAGACAAGACAAAATATAAGTACAAAACATATTAGTAAATCAGAAAAATGTATATACAAATTATTTGATAGATAACAAAGTGCACACGCACTGTAAGATTCTGTAGCATTTTCTGAACAAAATCATGTTGACAAGGGACATGAGTGCACATGCACTGCAGTGGAGAACATATCAGCAAGAGACGAAATGTATATACAATGAGTAACAAATGACATAAATCATAAAAAGTATACAGAATGAACACAAATCATATCGAAAATTGAGAAGAGTGCACAGGCACTGGAGTTCAGTTGAAAACATATTCACATAAGTGCACATGCACTGAAAAATTTTTGAATATTTTTATAACAAACGCAAGGGTAGAAAAATCATCAAATCACAAAAAGTATATACAAGAGAGATGACAAGAGTGCACACATACTGCACTTCAGAACAAATCGAAAAATGTCTTCAGTATAATGGCAAAAAAATCATGTCGACAGGTGACATAAGTGTACTCGCACTGGAGTTCCACAAATCGAAAAAAAAAATGTATAGGCCATGAACATAAATGGTGTTAGTTAAAAATGATTTTCACTATTAGGATAGGAAAGGAAAGGATTGCCTCATGGTTGTAGCACTTTAGTTTGCACACAGCTGCATTGAAAGTCCATATCTTTCCACAGAATCACAACACTAAGTGATACAATCTGCAGTTCCATTCCCAGAAGTATTTATCAGCGTATCAAGACACTGAAACGTCGTAGTAATATTCCATGCTATCATTTGGCAGTACACCAGGTACACCAAACAATGGGACCATAATAACGTCTTCATCGCTTACGGTGGTGGACAGCATGTCGTGTCAACACCACGCTCTTAAGAGGCACACCAACGTAGAATTAGTGCAAAAACCAAATATAGTGCTCCATGATAATGAGGATGGACAAGACAAATGGATGTTACAATAATTTCAGGTAGTTAGGTCAGAAGGTGAAGGACATTAACTAACACACAAGTCTTGATTAGTGATTACATAAGTAGTTTGCGGTATCCATACTCTAGTCATTGAACATTTCTGTACCATGTATTTTAATATTACAGAACATGTTCATAAAAAGTATTAATTATGGGCACTCAGTGGCCAGCAAGTGTTGAATAGTATAAAACATTAGTCATCATTCAGTATTATTCATATCATTAAGAAATCATTATTTAAAAAATCAGTTAATTACAGTCATAGCATTAATAATCATGGGCATAATAAGTAATTACATTAATTATGGGCACTCAGTGGCCAGCAAGTATTGAATAGTATAAAACATTAGTCATCATTCAGTATTATTCATGTCATTAAGAAATCATTATTAAAAATCAGTTAATTACAATCATAGCATTAATAAGCATGGGCATTATAAGTAATTACATTAATTATGGGCACTCAGTGGCCAGCAAGTATTGAATAGTATAAAACATTAGTCATCATTCAGTATTATTCATGTCATTAAGAAATCATTATTAAAAAAATCAGTTAATTACAGTCATAGCATTAATAATCATGGGCATAATAAGTAGTCTGATTACAACAGACAATGGCAATTATGTTTTGGTATCATTAAGAAGTCATTATTCAAGTGACATACTATTCAGAGCTGATCAGTATTATTCAGAATTATCATAAACTAGTGACATTATCTGGGACTGTTAATACATTTTGTTTTTTCTGCTAGCAATGCATTGCTTTGGGTAATTATAAGGCAAAGCAAGAAGAAATAAGAGAAAAAATTGCTTCTAGGTTGTTCCTATAAATGAAAAGATGTGTAACGTCATTCGTCATGAGTCAGCTGTAGCAAGGTTATCACATTTATAAGTGATAGACACAAGTGGGTAAAAAAAATTGCAAGTACTAGAGCAGGTATAATAGGTAACAAGTTTAGTAAGTATCATAAAAAGCTTCTCCTGAAAGAAAAATACAAAATGGATTATTGAGCTGAAAGAAGAAACGCAGACTATGCTGAAAAGTAGTGAACTTCGAATTAACAGGTAGTGAAATGTGTATAAAAAATGTGTTCCATAGCTGTCCTTTCCAAAACCTTCAGTCATCCTACTACGCAATATAACACCTGCTGTCAAAGCAAACTGCAACAAATACTTAAATAACTACATAGCATAAATTCATAACTTCAACATTATCCTCATCTGTAAAGAAAAACTTCATTATCCATATTATCATAACTTCATTATCATCATCACCTGTAAAGAAAAAACTTCATTATTCATATTAGCATATTCTTCATCATTATTCTTCATCAGCATTCATTATCATCTGCAAAAAAATCACTTCATTAGTCATCACACAACTATTCCTTATACCTAGCATATTACATCACTTAAAACTAAGATGTGTAGTTCTGTCTGACAGCTTGCATCAATCGCTTCGTATTCTGAAAGAAAAAATTAGTTAAGACTGCTATTCTGCGATGTGTATAGTATATTCTTGTTAATGCTTGTTAATCCTAATCCATTTACTCTTCCTCATAAGGTTATTGCATCTTCTTTCGTTTATTCCGTAGGTGAAATTCCCATTTCTGTTTAATGTATTTCCTTTACGCATCATTTCTTTCTGAAATTGATGAACAAAGATTAATGTCTTGCATTTAAATCATATACCCTTTAAATAATGACTGGTTAATGGTGACACAATTAAGCATACAGCATAACATGACAGAAAACGTAATATGTCAAAAGCATAGACAGTGTTTAAAGGCAAAAAGTGTACAGAGAATATCATAATGCAGCAGCAAAAAAAAAGAAAAATGTAAAACAGTCACGATGTTGAGATATCATAGGGCAAAAATGTCAAAGTCAAGTGGTGTGTGTTATACCTTAGCTATTTCATAATGTATACAAACAAAACGGGAAAACAATTATACACAAAAAAAAAATGAAAATGTGCAGTCTGATGTATAACGACAAAAAAAAAGGCGACCTGCTAACCTTACCTTGCCGGGCACTTGCCAAGAAAAATACGATAATCATCAATAAGTAGTCACATAAATATAATTGCATAAGTGGTCATAAAATGTGTAAGTTCATCTGGAAAATATGCACGGTCTGATGTGTAACGACAAGAAGAGCGACCTGCTAACCTTACCTTGCCGGGCACTTGCCAAGAAAAAATACGATAATCATCAATAAGTAGTCATGTGAATATAATTGCAGAAATGTTCATCAAAATTAGCAAATAGCATTACGGCGTGATAAATCATAAAGTATGTTCACTCAATAAAGGGTTTTATGTTTGACCAATGGTGGTTGCCTTTCGATTTCCTGGTTCTCAGAGTTTCGACGTATACAACATTGGGGTGAGGAATGCTGCGAATCCGATATGGACCTGCGTACAGAAGTTCAAATTTACTGCACTTACCTTTTAATTTGCTGGATAAATAGTGTGTACGTACTAATATCTTCTGTCCAACGTGAAAGTCTCGGCGTCTACAAACTTGTTTTTGCTGTCTTCTCCGGCGCTCTGCGGCACGTTTGATGTTGTTCAGCGCAATGTCAATTATTTCGTGGTGTCGTAATCGACGAGATGTAGGAAATGTTACTAATTCTTTAATTTTGTTTAGTGGTTCAACGTTTTTCAGTATTACAGACGGAGATAGCATAGTGGATTCATTTGGAATGGAATTAATTACATCTTGGAATGAGTGTATGTGTGTGTCCCAATTAACATGTCTTTTGTGGCAGTATATTCTACACAGTTTACCAATTTCTTTCATTAATCGTTCACAAGGGTTCGAAGAAGCGTGGTACTTGGATATATAAATCGGAGAAATGTTTCTAGCTCGTAACATGCGTGTCCATATAGCAGAACGAAATTGTGGTCCATTGTCAGAAATTACTTTCATCACATGCCCTACATGAAATAGAAAATGCTTTACAAATGCTTTCGAAACAGTTTTAGCAGTAGCTTTGCGTAACGGAGTGAAGGTAACAAATTTTGAAGTGAGCTCAACAGCGACAAAGATGTAGCAAAAACCTCTATTAGATCTCGGAATTGGACCAAAAATGTCTACTGCGGCCATATGTCTTAATTTAACAGGTATAATGGGATATAATGGAGGAATGTGTGAAGTGGTGTCTGATTTAGCTTTCTGGCAAATTTTACATGACGCTAAAACTCGTCGTATGCGTTTTTCCATGTTGGTAAAATAACAGTTCTGTCTCAGTATAAGAAAACATTTTCTGGCTCCGTAATGTGCGTAGCTTAAATGTGTGTACCAGATTAATTTGTTAACCAGTTCGTCAGGAATGCATAATAACCAAATGTTGCTGTCAGGATGAGAGCGGCGAAACAGAATGTCATTGCGTACAGTGTAGTGGTTCCTAATCGTAACATTATTCTTATCTTGCCAAAGGTGTTTAATTTCTTTCCACACGTTATCTTTATTCTGCTCTCGTGCTATGTCTTGTAATGATGATGAAATAAAATTTTCAAATGCAACTTGCTGAATATACATGACGCTGAAATTTGCTTTGCAAAAGTTGGTTGCTACGTCTTGCTGATTGTTGCTGAGAGAACGGGATAATGCGTCTGCTATAACATTTTGTGTGCCGGGAATGTGAACTATTGTAAAATCAAATTCCTGCAAATAAAGTTTCCATCTACTTAATCTATCGTGAGTGAATTTAGCTGAAAGCAAAAATTGTATCGCTCTGTGGTCTGTGTATACGGTGGTATGTCTGCCATAAAGAAAATGCCTGAATCTCGTAAAAGCCCAAACAACACATAATGTTTCCAATTCTGTGACGGAATAATTTCGTTCAGCATGTGAGAGAATGCGACTTGCAAATGCGATGTTTTTAATTACTGTAGAACCATCTTCTTCAATTTCCTGAAAAATGTGTACGCCTAAAGCTGTGTTGGAACTGTCGGTGGCAATAGAAAAATTTCTGGTAAGATCTGGGTGCGATAAAAGTGGAGCATTCAACAAAACATGTTTCAGGTTCACGAATTCAGAATGTGCCTGCTTATCCCATGACCAAATAGTGTTTTTACCTGTTAATTGGCATAATCTAGGTGTATCTAAAGCAGAGTGATGAATAAATTTGCGAAAAAAGTTAATTAAGCCCAAAAAACTGCGTAATTGTTTCTTCGTTGTGGGAACAGTAATGTCACGTAGAGCTTGAAGTTTTTCTGGATCAGGCGCGATGCCTTCTGCTGAAATTACGTGTCCAAGAAATTTTATAGAAGTTTTCCCAAAGTGCGATTTACTGAGGTTAATTGTAAGTCCTTGTGTACGAAAAGTTTGCAACAGTTGTTCAAGAATCAGATTGTGCTCAGTCCAGTTAGCTTCTGCAATAAGAATGTCATCTACGTACGTCGTGATTCTGTCTTTAAGTTCTGTCGGAAGTATTGTGTTCAAACCGCGAATAAAAGCTGCTGAAGAAATTGTTAAGCCGAATGGTAATTTGCAAAATTGATAACAGTCGCCAAAACAGAGAAAAGCTGTATATTTTCTGCAATTCCGATGAAGCTGAATTTGCCAAAATCCCGATTTCAAATCTAATGTAGAATAAATAGCAGTACCGTGAAATTTTTGTAGAAGTTCCTCTAAAGTCTGTGGTCGATCTGTTTCATTAATAATAATGTCATTAATGTGACGTGAATCAAGTAAAAGGCGAAGTGAGCCATCTTTTTTCTTAACAATATGCAGCGGGTTTATGTACGGACTAACTGCCGGTTCTATAATTCCTTGGTCGAGCATATCTTGCAATTCTTTTTTAACCTGTTCTCGGTGGATATATGGAATGGGATAATGCTTTGCTTTAAATGTGTCGTGTTGTTTGACTTGAAATTCATACATAAAGCCGGACATAGTACCAGGAAAGTTGTCGAAAACTGGAGCTTGCTGTAAAAGAATTTTGTGTAATTGCTTTCGTTCGTCGTCTGTATTTGCACTGCTTTGCTTAACCTTATCGGAAATCATCTGCATTACGTCGTAGTCAGTTTCGTCTGGAGTATTATAGTTATGTACGTACGTGTCTGTGAACAAAGTGTGATTACAGTCTATGTTACGTGTTGCGGAAATGACCTCTGTGCGGTTAATTGTTTGCTCTTCTGCCGATAATGAGTGCTGAAATTCTAAAGCCAATTGCACATTTTCGTCCTTCAACATTAAATAGGAATTTTGAAAATCGACCACTGCGTCGTGTTGTACGAGAAAGTTAGTACCTAGAATAACGTCTGTTGTCAATAAAGGAACAATCCAAAAATTTGAGTGAAAAGTATGACCTCCAATACAAAATGATAAATGCGTCTGAAATTTTACGTCCACTCCTTTACTCGATACTGCTCCTTTTACTTTCGTTTTGCCTAAAGGTAATGTGGGATAGGTATTCTCTTTGTTACACTCGTTAAAAGTTTCCTCATTAATGACTGACATAGGTGATCCGGAATCGATTACCGCTGAAAATTTCGATGAACCAATTTTAATTTCGATGACAGGATGTGAAATAGTTTTCTGAACAACTGGTCTTTCCTGCAAAAGAGTGTCTCTGATATCGTCAAAAGTAATTACATTTTCGCGAACAACATTTTGCGTGTCAAAAGTAGTGCTTGTGTTATTGGAAGATGTGATCTTTACAGTATCTAGTCAAATTCTATCTGACGTGTTACTATTATCAGGAGGATGCTGTGGCATTTCTACTATTCGAACAGTTCTATTACTTCTTCCAGACGTATTACGCTCTGGATGATACCTACTGTCGGGTTCATTCATGAGAATATGTTCTTGCGGATAATTCTGCTGTTGGTATGACCGACTGTTGTTAGATGTACGCTGAAAATTGTGCTCGTCATTTTTACGTCTGTCGTGATAGTCATTCCTATACGGTGCATTGCGATAGGAATTGAAATACTGTCTTCTCTGTACGTAGTCATTTCCTTGCTGCCGTGCGTTACTATTTGTTGCATCTGGGACTATACGTGCATGCGGCGAAACATTAAAGTTGGGTTGACCTTGTGCATTACATTGTTGGTTAGGTATTCTAACCGGTTGACTTTCATGCTGCTGTGGTGGAAAACGTCTATTGTTGCTAAAAGATGGTTCCTGTTGCTGAAAATTTTGACGATATTGATAATCAGAATTTTGTCTGTGACTTAAGTTCTGGTAGTTTTCATTCCTAAAGCGTCTGTTATTTTTCCTATTGAAATTACGTGACTGATCATAATTACTGTAAGTTTGTTGACCTTGGTTATTATACGAAAAGTTTTTGTTTACAAAGGAATAATCCGATTGCTGCACTTCCAAGAGCTGTAACAGATCTCTGAATGCTGAAATATTTTCCTTTTGCTGACCGGTTAGAAGTGAAACTCTTAATGACCGTGGTAATTTAGAGATACATAATTGAATGAGTGCGGATTCACTATGGGGTTCACTTAAATACTGGTTTTGTTGCACCATGTGCTCAAAAAATTGCGTGACACTGGGAAAACTTGTGTTCTCATAATTTGGCAAACTAATTAGCTGATCTTTAATTCCGCGCTGTGTCGTCTTCGACCAGTACGCTGACAGGAAAGCATTCTGAAATTCCTCTACTGAATAACATTGTCTCGCGATCGGCCTCATACGAGTTGCCGGTTCGCCTTCCAAAAAGCTGCAAATAAATTCCAGTTTGTGCGTTACAGGCCAAGTCGGTGGAAAAGCAAAACTAAATTGTTGTATCCAATCTAGCGGATGAATCTGTGTTCTGTCGTTTTTAAACACTTTAAATTTTCTTACTGACAGAAAATGTTTGTAATCGAAATTATCGTCTCTGTGTGATGGAACAGGTTCATGGTTGTAAGAGAATCTGTTGAACTGTGATTGTTCGCAATCAAAGTCGTGTGCTCTTTGTAGATTACCCAAATTACACGCGTTGCGCGAATCTGACAAATGTTCGCAAAGTGGCGTCTGCTGTGATGCGTTATTAACCGAAATACTTTTCATCTCTGTTACTTCCTGTTGTAAACTAGACAATTTTCTACGTAAAGTGTTATTAGATGAATCGATCTCATTAATCGTCTGCTGTAAATTTTGAAATTCAGGTGTTTGATTAAATGAAACCGGTGAAATGTCGTCTGATTTGCTGTCATTAGTACTTTCAATAGCATCAATACGACTGGCCAATTCATCATATTTTTCAGTCAGTATTTTTTGCCTGATCATCGTTTTTAGAGTCGGACGCATTAATCTGTTTTTGCAAATTACGTGTAGTTTCGTTCAGTTTTTTAACGTCAGCTTTGACGACATCGGAATCCTGTGTTAATTCTAATTGTTTGAGTCTATCGGTCACTGATTGAATATCTGCTGTGTGTGTATCTGTTTTCGATTTAAGGTCAGAAATCTCATCACCTAATTCCGCGTTCAACTGTTTGACGGAATTAATTTCGTCGGACACTGTAGCAATATTGTTGTCTATATACGTTTTTGCCTTCGCAAACATTTTACGTTTGTCTTCCTGTCTCTGAGCAGTGATTGTTTCCATTACTTGACGTTTTACTTTATTTTGATCATCAATAAATTTGCGGAAACGCGTATCACTGTTTTGTATGTGAAGACTAAGACGTTCGTTAATTTGAGTGTTCTGTTGTTCGAATTTCGCGTCAATCTTTTCATCCATTGTGCGCGAAAGTTCTGCTGTCATTGCTTTAAATTCGTCCCGTAATTGTGTAGCTTTTTCAGAGCATTGTTTAGCGACTCCGCTAATTTCGTCTCTGAGTGTTTCAGTTGCTTCTGTTTGCATTTCCCTTAATTCCAGAGCAACAGACCTAATTTCTTCGCTACTTTTTCTTGAACAAGCCTCAATTTCCTCGCGTAACTGTTCCTTGGTGTCATGACATTGCGTGGCAACGGCTCTAATTTGTTCACTAAGCTGCCTGGAATTGTTGTCTAATTTTTCACTCTGTTGTCTGATCTGTTCATTAAGTTGTTTGAGATTTACATCATTGTTGTCTAATTTTTCACTAAGTTTGTCTTGTTTTTCACTCTGTTGTTTGACCTGTTCACTAAGTTGTTTGAAATCCTTACTCTGATTGTCTAATTTTTCATTTAACTGTTGTCTGAGATTTTCATTCTGTTGTTTGGACTCTTCACTTTGTTGTTTGTTTGATTCGAGAATTTGTACCAATAATGCCCTAATTGGATCCGATACAAAATTAGCATTTCCATTCTGTGTGCTGTTTAATGGTGGATTTGGAATTGTTTCGCTTTCTGTAACCATTTGGTTATTTTGAGATTTACAAAAAGGTTTGTCAGTCGAACGTACACTGTCGGTCATTATTTCGGAATTAAATAAATCCGTCGTACTTTGTGTATCCTGTTCTTTTTCGTTAGACAAATTTGTCTGTTCGTCACGTGAATTTAGTAAACCGGTTGTGTTAAGCTGGGCAGCGCTCATTACAATAGAGCGTCCCGCGTCATCGATTGTCGTCAAATCAACAGACGACATAACCGAGTTCGTTTGTTCATCATTAAGACAAAAATCATCATGAGTGATTGGAACGCATTGATTGTCAGTGAACGCAGGATTGTCATCATTACACTGCGTGTCACAATTACTATCGTTCACGTTGTTTAAGTCGGTAAATTCATTCATAATACCTCGCGATACACTATTCACAGTCTTTCGCGGCATTTTTACAATAGTCACAATTAATCACAAAACAAATAATCACAATGTAAAAGCAACACACCAATACAACAGAGCAACGAATTGCCGATGATCTGAGGAAAGAAAGTCACAAATTAGTAAAAGCGTTGCGCCAAATTCTAATTATATTTAAGCAAATAAGAGCAGATATCTGACTGTTTTTCAAAAGATTCTCACGAAATACGATCCTGGCAGGGTCGCCAAGTGTAACCTCCCCACAAATAAATTTAGAAGTTAATATTTTAAATGCAAATGGACATTCAGCTAAGTGTAAGCTCCCCAGAGAAATTTAATGACAAAGACAATTAAATAAAATTAGCTATCTGACCCAAGTATAAGTTCTCCACACAAAAGAAATATGATCCCATGACAATGGAAGTACAGTGATAATCAAAAATCAATTAAACCGAAATGTCGGTCTTTGGCCCTGTGCAAAAATCAGAATTAATTTCTTACCTTAGTAAAACTGCATGTCAAAATTCTGCTCTTATTCTGCGCCACAGCTTGCAGCAGATGCATCGCAATAACTAAATTTTTTTGAAGTTAATTGAAATTTTTTGTTTAAAGGAAATGGAAGGAAATCGAATGATTCTTTGTTAAAAATTGCTTTTAAATCAAAATTATTATTGGGGGCGATTCTTACAGAAATTACACTTAATTAACATCATTAGCTGATCGCAAAGCTGCTTAATAATATACCTTGTCCTGAATCTCGACCATTGCGGTGCCGACGCCCGCCGACTGCTCACACACAACTGAACTCTCTCGCTACATAACTCGGCTACTGCTCCCAACAGACTACTGTACTGCACTGCGCCTCGAGCGCAACTGCTCTGGTCAGAGATTCTACAATGCCTCATCATCGCTGCCAACGAGTACATACGCCTTTCAACCCGACTTGCACGTCACATGAACTTCTGAGCTGCGATCTTTCTTCCGCACGTGTCGACACTTTGCTATTTGAAGGGTCATCGAGCTCAAGGGTGACGTGACAGGGCACCATGCTTTTGCACCTTTAAGCGAAATTTCAACCTTAAGTGTCGCAGTGGGTGGGAATTAAAAGATTTCGAAAGAGCGATCCTTTAATTCTGTTTGTACAGTGCACATAGATTACTGACAGCTGTGTGAAGTAACGATGAAAAATACGTTACCACGTGTCTGTGACACTGTAGACGACTGCCGGAAAAAAGCAAAGAATTTCTCAGCTATGAACCTGTAAGCAGTCTACTGGCAAATCAATGTCGTCAAAGATGACTCGTAAATATAGCCTTCATGGCTCCTGGAAGCCTTCGTGAGTTCAAAATGATCCCTTTTGTCGGTTTAGTGCCCCAGACGCCTTAGAAAGTGCGATGGTCAACCTGATTGGGTAACTTAAATAGACGACATGTCTTTCCGATCTGGACAACACTTTCATTGTTCTTGAAGACATTTGAAGAAAAACCTTGTTGAAGAGCGTTCAGACTGCATGCCACTGCCCCAAACCGAGAAAGCACTTCTTCATCGCTCAAGAAATAAAAATCTTTGGGGACCAAATGAATGGCGGTAGAGTCTGTCCCAATCGACAAGGCAATAAGAACGGTCACAAAATTTCAGACTCCTCGGCACATTCGTGATGAGGATGTTATCTCTAAAGGTGGTCGTCTTACCGGCATTCATAAAGGATTTAAATATAAAGGCATATACAATGCAAGAACTACTGCACGGGTCTCCAAATTTTCCTGGAACGAAGCGCAAGAGGGATATTTTCTTGTTATTAAGGAGGCGCTAACATCTACCACAATTCTAGAATTTTGTCACGAGGAGATAAAACTTCGCATCGATACTTGTGGTTCTATAATAGTGGCAGTTCTAGCACAAATATAGTAATGCCCAGAAATGCGATAGTGTATGCTTCTAGAGTATATTCCAAAAGTGTGCCATCAACAGGTTCCGACCTTACTTATTTGGCAGATCATTCACAGCTGTGATAGACCACCATCCTCTCTGCTAGCTTTGAAAGATGAATAGGGACACCTGGTGAGATTGAAACTAATGCTTCTGGAGTACAACGTCACAATGGTACACAAAAGTAGCCCAAACACAAGGACACCTTTCAAGGAATCCTTTGGCAGAAAGCGGCTCGGATGAACTCTGTCACTGGTGTGTTAAATGACATTGCTGCTAAGAGAGGGAAGGTCCAGCAGTACTGAAAACTTTTAAAGCCTTGAAGGAGGAGGAACAGAGGACGAGTGCAGTTAAATAAGAGTATTGTGTAAGAACTATGATACAGTGGGGCAGAAATGGCTACTCCCTCTCTCAATTCTTCTATGATCAGTTGTACGAAGTATTTCCACGATGCTTCAACATCTGGTCATTCGGGTCTCGTGAAAAGTCAAGACAGTCAGGTGTAGGTACCAATGGTCAGGTCTCTACCGATCCGTTAGACATTATTTAAGCCACTGTTAGGAATGACAACGACAGAAGCAGGCAATGCAGTTACCTCTGGGATGTCTGGTACCAATCCTGCCTACAGAAGCAGCATTCTACCGAACTGGATTCGAACTCTTTTGGAGGTTTCCATTGTCGATAAACGGGAACTGATGGACCGTGGTCTGCACTGACTACCTGACCCACTACATCGTCACCAAAGCTGTGCCGATTGCCAAAACTACAGAAATTTCGAATGTCCTTGTAGAATACATCGTTCCTAAAATTTAGAAATCTGTGGTAGCTAAGGATGCCACACACGCCCATGCCCGAGGGAGGACTCGAACCCCCGACGGGGGGAGCCGCGCAGACTGTGACGAGACGCCTCTGACCGCGCGGCTACCCCGAGCGGCACCATCATTTTGAAGCATAGAGGATTCCAGGTGGAAAAGCTTTCTAGTCGAGACTAGTATCAGAGGTAACTTTCACATTGCGATGTTATTCGCCGGAAGACAGAGTCCTAACATCCACAGGTGAATGGTCTCACAGAACTCTTTAATAAGACATTGAAAGTCTTGTTTTCGATATACGTTTGTCGAATAGACAGATTGGGACACAATACTGGTCATCGTGACATTCGCATACAACAAAGCGAAGCAAAACACTACAGTCTCCAAACCATTCTTTTTGTTTCAAGGTGGCGAGGCCGAAATGACAATGGGTGCATTGTTATCGTTTCATTCATCTTCAGGATGAGTGTATGAAACACCTCATCACTGCAACCAAAGAAGCAGGGCTGTTGGCTCGCTTATGGATCCTGAATGTCCAGCAGAAGGACAGAGCTTTGGCCAAAGACACACCAAAAGTGACTTGATATGGACTTAAATACATCTACGGAAAGTGGGGCTATCTAATATTTAATAAAGCGTTAGTTTGTGGTATTCCGCCCTTCAGCGCTTATCGGTCGTCACATATGGTGGCGATGGTTATGACCCTCCATCAGGAAGACAAAAATGGGGATACGTCGTCCAAGTCCTCTGTATGAAGCCCTAGGTGGTCCTGAGGCGCAGACCGATGACGGGATGTCCAAGACCCACTCGAAGATCACGATGCTCATCATAGTGAAGAGGATGTGACAATTCGATTTGGATAGGAGGATCTGTAAGTGTTGTCATTGGGAGGACCATTGCTAAGATGAAGATACAGGGTCCAATAGTCGACTCCAATGCGAATTTCTAAAAAAGCACATCACTGTTTCTCCAGGAAAGGTACAGGGTCGCAATTTGTGGGGCACTCACTGTGGTGTAGTGCTTAGCGTTTGTGGCTGGCGTGCCGCATGTCGTCAGTTCAAATCTGACCACCAGCACTTGTCAATTGTTCGTTTGTATTTATCATTCCTGAAAGTGATGAAATATGTTTCTATATGTTGGAATATTAATCGTCTTTAAATACCAGCATTGAGGGATATTCGAATTTTGTACAAACAGCTCTACTCTTTCTTGCAGAAGGTCAGTTCTGTTCCGGCTGTCCATTATAAAAGTACTTTGAGTGATAGGTGTTGTTTCATTGATGACGCTACAATATTTTCATATTGTGTTTTGGCAGTTGGACCAAATAAAAGATTTCTGGGTATATTCTATAACATTTTATTCTTTTCTTCGGAGAAAATAATCAGCTAGAGAAATTTTGATGTTTCGTTTACTGGAATTAATTTTTAATATATTTTCGACTTGCTGATTGGTTGTGATGTATCTGCTGGTGGGGCTAGCATTTCCAAACTACTTAAATTTTCAACATTGCCAAAATAAATGGCATAATTTTGGAAGTGGCGAGGTATGTTAAAAATACTAAAAATACGATACTGATCTATTTCATTAACGCTGGCATAGGAAATATGTTTAAGAATTTAATGAGTGTCTACCTCGTATTGGAGATACGAAAATGACGACAAAGTACTGGTGAAATCGGTCCTCAACTCACAGTAAATACACTGGTGTCCAAAATTACAGCAACAAACCGCTATTTCCCCGTCCAGTGTGTAATTCACGATATAACCATACTGATTCTCAGCAGATGTCCGTACGATCGTGTTCGGTACGGGAGATGCCATTTCGGTCAATGGAAAACCACACCGACGATGACGTCAGGGCATCTATGATACGGATTCACATCATTCACACTGTGTACGCAGTCACAGACGGTGGAATATGGTACAGAGAAGTAGCCTACCTGACTCTCCGATGGGGAACGTCATGGGAAGAATGGAAACAGGACATTAGCAAACTGATGTGGCCCGATGGCTTAATTGAATCGTTCTGTTGTTTCTCGGATGTGGCGACATCCCGAATAACAGGGTAGGACCGACCACGTGTGACGTCAGAAAGAGAGGGCCGTTATTTGGCTGTAAGTGCACGACGGTAGCGTCTTAAAACTGCGCGGCAACTGGCATCTGACCTCGCAGCATTCACCAGGTGTGTTGTAGCGAGGCAAAAGGCGTACAGAAGGCTTCCTCAGAGTGGCCTTCATTGTCAGAGACCTGCCGTATGCGTGTGTCTCTGACGCGTCTTCACAAATGGGAACGTCTAGAGTGGAGCAGTCAACATGCCGCCCACACGTTCGAGCGGTAGACCAATGTTCATTTCACGAGACCGTTATCGAGCAGTATCCTTAATGGTGTGGGCAGGGATTGTGTTGACCGCACGAACGCCTGTTCATGTAATTGTAGAGCTGAATTAGCAGTTTTTAATTGATGTCAGGTACCGAGACGATATCTTCAGACTTCATGTGCGGCTGTTGCGAGATGCTGTGGGCCGAGACTTCGTGTTGATGGACAATAATGCTCGACCTCATACAGCACGGGTGGTTGATATTTTGTTGGAAACGGAAGGTACTGTACGCATGGCGTGGCCTTCTCGCTCTCCCGCTTTTAATCCCATAGAGCAGGTCTGGGATTCTCTAGGGACACGGATCGCATCACGCCACCATGCGCCAACCACTTGCCAAGACTCCCGACCAGCTCTGCAGGAAGAATGTACTTCATTGCGTCAACATGAAATTGACGACCTCATTCACACAGTGCACGATCGTTGTCAGCCCTGTCTTGCTGCCAGAGGTGGTCATACCCCATTGTGAACGCATAAACTAGCTGTCGGAATGTGTGTGCAAATCCGTTATATTGGAAAAAAACGAAGAAAATTTTTGTCTACTTCTATGCATGTTGCAGTTGTTTTCATTCTATACTTTTTACACTGTTCCTACTTTACTATCAACTGTTTACATTGTTTTGTGGCAAAATAAACACTACCTAGCTAAATTTCCATTTGTTGCTTTAATTTTGGACACCAGTGTGTTTCAAAGTGGTTTTAGCTCTGAAGTATTTCCTGAAACATTACAATCTGCAGATTGCCCCCCTGTAACACCTACAGCGCCTCTCGCTGTTGAAAAAACAAAAATAGGTCCCAAATTAGCTCCCATCTCTTTAAAATTTCAATTCACAAACTGACCCAAGTCCCTCAACAACTAGTAATTACGAAAAATAAAAAAAGGCAAATAGAGGGAAATATCTAGCGTAGAAAGCAACAGAAAATAAGAGGAAGATTGTTATAATTTTTAGAACATGGGAGGGGGAAAACAGTAGAAAATATTAAAATAATATTTTCGTAAGAAAATAAATATTATAGTCATAGAACGTAGATCTGGGACACCAAAGATAGTGTTTATTAAAGTATAAACAGCCATACGTTGTAATTACGATACTCCAGTCTCTAGTCTGTTCTAGTTCGGAAGTTATTTAGGACGTGCAGCTTTAGAGAACAATAATTGGGACGTTATTAAAGGGGGACCAAGAATAGATCGTGACGAGATTGTATTTGAGGATTGTCAATTCAAGACTTTAATTTCGACATAAACGGGAAGGTGAATAGTAATCTCTTTGGCTTCAATGTCAATTCGTGTGAATATTTAAACGCTTTACTGAATTGAGAATTTTAACCGGATTCGGACTTTGAATTGTGATAGTGGGAAACTTTAACTTCACGCGACTAGTGATCATAGTTAGTAACAGCTGATATTAAATAGAAAGAACGTATTTACCGAAAGTGACAGGATATTATCTAACATCTCTGATGCCAGCGGGAATCCTACGTAGACATCTAATTAAAGAACTTCTTTGAATGAGATCGTATGAGTGAACCTATTTACTAATAATTTTTGTCAATAAACTGACGTTGTTAATTTGAAACATAATACAAGTCTTGAACATTAATTTAATTTAGATTAATAAACGTTAATGCCAAGAAGAAACTAGCGATTCTTAGCTAAAACAATTGAACGAAAGGTTAAAGTATCGTCGTCTGTAAACATTGGTAGTAAAGCTACTACAGATTTTTTTTTCTCTTAGAATTGGGAAGACTATACCTGTAGTGACCCACGTTTAACATTGGGTTTTAAAAGTAATGAAACTGATACTTAGCCGGGACAATATTAAAGTAAAACCCTTCAATGACAACGTGTAAAAAATAAAATCGAACTTTCACCTATTAGACGAAAAAGCGAAAACAGAAAAAGGGCTGCTACACCCCTCATCAGAGTGTCTCTAATATATAGTATTTTTTGTCGAGAAAACAACCGATTTTGCTCCGCAACGTGTCAGGAATTCTCTCTCTCTCTCTCTCTCTCTCTCTCTCTCTCTCTCTCTCTCTCTCTCTCGCTGGTTAGATTCTTTCTTTTTTGCCTTAGTCTCTGGTACAAATGGGAGACTCTGTTATGGTATGAGGTTAACGTCTATTTAAGACTTCCATGTGAATTAAAACTGGTTGCCGGACCGAAACTCGAACCTGGAATCTTTCCTTTTCGCTAGTAAATCTGTAAAAGTACAACTCACTGTCTTCCCCGACAATTTGCTTCCACCAATACCTCCTCCTACCTTCAGAACTTTACGAAAGCAGTAGAAAACAGTAGAAGAGGTATTGGTGGAAGTAAGGGTGTGGAGGCGTGTAATGAATTGACCTTTGATAGCTTTGTTGGGAAAGGCATATGTTAGAGGATGGCGTCCTGCTCTCACACACAATTTTAATCCGACAGGAATTTTCAAATCAGCACAATTCCACTGCAGAGTGAAACTTCATTATGGATTCATTTATCTACGTCACCCACCTGCAAGGGAACATTTCATTTACATTCTATTTCAACTTTTAAAATAATTCTTTCACACACTGCAGCTTGTCAAACAGACACCACTACAATCATCACCAAAGAACAACAATTAACATTTGTACTGTACGTCCACTTCTGTCATGTGGTGCTTTGTTTACAGATCACCCGAAAGTCCGCCTCTTCATATCGCAGGGAGGTCTCCAGAGTATGAATGAGGCGACGTACCACGCGGTCCCACTGCTGGTCATTCCCTTCTTCGGTGATCAGCCACACACCGCTGCCAAGGTCGCCCAGGCGGAGATCGGCGTCAGATTACAGTTCAGGGACCTCACCAAGGACTCCCTGATACGTTCTATACGTACCGTCCTGGGGAATACAAAGTAAGTCTCTGATGTATCTTAAAAAGTCTCTCGTGATAGTTTCTCTCTGTTTCATTCCTCATTGTGGATCAAATTTTAATAGCAAATAGCGGTAGTTTACAATTGCTAAATCTAGAACGAATGGTATAGATTTCATATCTTTACTTAGGTAGCAAAAGTCCGCCGGGGAGTTCCCCCCTTAAGTCGGTGCAGTGTGCTTGGCCGCAGTGGTAACACCTGTTAATGCCAGGTCACCGAAGTTAAGCGCTGTCGGGCTTGGCTAGCACCTGGATGGGTCACCGTCCTGGTCTGCCGAGTGCTGCTGGCAAGTGGGGTGCACTCAGCCTATAACAGTACTGTCTGTTACTGCTATACCATAACCTTAAATTTAGAGGCAGGTCGTGAAATAAAATTATGTTATTAAAGCACTTGTGGTATAAAGCAACAGAGCAGTGTTACCCTCTGAGAGGAATTTTGTTGTGTTGACCGTGTTGTACCTAACGGGATGGCTTATCGGAAATGAAAGAATTACGTAAATATTTGAACAGTAACAAACAAAATTTTTATCTGCACTGTTTAACGGTTAAAGAAAACGGTCGCCAGCCTAATTAGGCAAGAGAATGATTAACATTCTTGTTCAAGAAAATAGTTATTAGTAACTTCAACGGATAAACACAACCTATACTTTGTCATACGTGAGTGCAATGAACTCTGACACATACATATGTTTGTAAGATTGAAGCTAACAGCTAGAGCAGCACAAACTATTTGCAAAAATATAACAGATACCAAAACACACTATTACTTTCAGGGCTTGTTCAAACTGAATGGTCTTTATAACATAAATTGGACATAGGTTAAGTCTCTCTTTGTTAAATACTTCACTATTTAAAATGAGAGTTAATTGGAATCTACTAACAGGTTGCTTCTCACTATCTTTTGAATAAAGAAATTATGGTTTTCATAAATAGTGGTCTTCCCGTTACTTTTTACTTAGCATTAGCACAATAGACAAACTATGGATCCTGTTATACTATTAATATGCACTTCCAATACATAAGAGAGACAACCACTTAGCAATCATGAACATATAATTTTCTACTATTGCAGCTTTCCACTTTTACTACAGTGAAACACAATGTTGACAAAATTGCAAGAAACTGACTCACCTTTTAGAATTTATTACAAGTAGCACTATGATCGTTAACTAAGCAAAACTTTTTATAAGCCTCAGTTTTAAGAGCATTTAATCTTTAAAAGAAACTGCAAATTGTCTTTATTACCACAATCTTCACCGAGCGAGGTGGCGCAGTGGTTAGCACACTGGACTCGCATTCGGGAGGACGGCGGTTCAATCCCGTCTCCGGCCATCCTGATTTAGGTTTTCCGTGATTTCCCTAAATCGCTTCAGGCAAATGCCGGGATGGTTCCTTTGAAAGGGCACGGCCGAATTCCTTCCCCATTCTTCCCTCACCCGAGCCTGCGCTCCGTCTCTAATGACCTCGTTGTCGACGGGACGTTAAACACTAATCTCCTCCTCCACCACAATCTTCTACTTGCAAGTAAATGATTAAATAGGTGACTTCGAAACTCCACAAAACTTTAAATTAGACTGTTTCCATCCATGGAAGGCTTTCACAAGACTACATTTACTACCTCCCACAATTTCATTAAATCCACGGTAAATCTGAATACTCCCTTCTTACCAAAGATCAAACATTATTTAATGTTCTGAGGCTTTCATTTTTTCCACAAACTAGGACACTCGGTAATAATAGTTTAAATGGAGAGGAACCTGAAAGGTGTTGTGATAGGGAAAAATCAAGGTAGGTACATGAAATCAGTTTCAAGTTACCTTATATTTGAGCACACTAACACATCCAATAAGCTGATCCTTCACTGTACATTATTATAGCACTTCGTTACAGTGATTGCGCAATGTGGTGGCAACTGCGTGTTGGTAGGTGGATTTGCAGGCAGAATTGCTGGACACTGTCCCTTCTTGGTGGCGATGATGGATACCAATTCCAGAATCGTTCCAGCTATTTATCCATCCATCCATCCGAGGCATTGGAAAGTGGCAGAAAAAGCCTCTCTCGGCACCAGCACAATATGCAACTTTACATGGCAGTGCACAGTTTGGTAGCTCGTCCCCGACTGACTCTTGTTCCACCTTTTCTACCTAGGCCAACCACAATTTGCGCACACTAGACAGTCCCGTTCCCGAGGGGAACCACACTACCTCTTATACACAGAATAACTAAGAACCCTAAGCGAGGATCAGCAGTTTACATAACAGTAAAGAAACATTTTAAATAAAACAGAACATTTGCACAAATGGGTATTTCTACAAAAAATTATTTACACAGAAATTATAATTATGTATAGCAAGTTTTGTTCCCTCCAAATGGGACAAAGAATTTAAATGACAGATATACCACACTGCATAGAATCAAACCACGACATAAAAATTTTAACAAAGAGAGGAGTATAAAATTTTATGTTATCGATTCAAACACATGTACAGATACTCAATGTTATAACATTAAACCAAAGGAAAAAAGCAAAATAAATCCGTACAGCATTAGAGCTGTGGTGTTACAAGCCCTTGTGAGGCCAATGTTGGAGCTACTTAAAAGAGAAGTGGCGGCACCAGTCACGAAAAACTGACAACGGCCAGGAGAGTGGTGTGCTGGATCACATGCTCCTCCGCATCCGCATCTGGTGACGCCTAAGGGCTGAGGATAAGGTGGCCGATCTGTACCGTTGGGCCTTCAATGCCTGTTCGGAGGGTGTTTTGTTTCTTTAGTTGCAGTGTAATGAAATTGGAGGATATAAGGAGTAATCAAAAAGTTTCCGTTTGAGAGCGCTCCTGCAGCGTATACGAAACGTAGCGCGACTCCGATGCACGTATAGAAGCACCGATATGTCGGCAAGAGATCAGTCTCGCATTCGTGCCTTTTCAACGTGTGCGGTAAATGGCGATGTTATTACCAAATGCGTCCAAACACGACCAACGTGATGTTAGTCTTTTCTTGGCTGCTGAAAGGCAGATAGGCTACTGGTAATCCAACGGAGAATGAGTAATGTGTATGGGGAAGCATGTCTGTCGAAAAGCAGCGTCGTGGAATGGTGCGCCCAGGGGTGCTGCTGCTTAATGATGACGCACATTCCCATGTCGCAACGCACAACTTACGCCAACTCGAGCGGGAAACTACAGTTCTAATATTCTCCCTTCGTGATTATAAAGCCTTCGTTCCCTTAAAAGAGGCATTGAACGGTCGACGAGGATGTGCGGTAGGCAGTTACGGACTTGTTCACACATACGGGTATCTTCAGTCTGGTGCATCGCTGTCTCAATGCACCGGGTGATTTTGCCTGTGTGGCATACCGATTCTGGACTGTACGGCCTCCGAACGGAAACTTTTTGATCAACGCTTAAATTTTCATTTCCAGTCACACAATGAAGAAGGGATACGCATTATCGATAGGCAAACAGTCCATCGATAGATTTAATAGATTTAAACTACCGATATATCGAGATACGAGGGTTGACTGAAAAGTAATGCCTCCACCTTCATAATGTCTGCCCCCGGTAGCTGAGTGGTCAGCGCGACAGAATGTCAGTTGTAAGGGCCCGGGTTCGATTCCCGGTTGGGTAGGAGATTTTCTCCGCTGAGGGACTGTGTGCTGTGTCGTCCTGATCATCATCATTTCTTCCCCATCGACGCGCAAGAAGCCGCAGTGGCGTCAAATCGAAAGACTTGCACCCGGCGAACGGTCTACCCGCCGGGAGGCCATAGTCACACGACATTTATTATTTACCTTCATAACTCTTCAACAGTTGGCAGCATTGATATGCGGCAGGTACTGGCTTGTTCCGTAGCCTCTTCTCTAGAGCTCCAGTTGACGGGAAGCCTTAGCACTGAACTGTTGTGTTGTTACAGTGTAAAGTATGGAACCCTGCACAGACGAGAGAACGAAAGCAGTTCATGGTGATTGTGTTGATGTGGGTACTGTGCGTTGTTGGGCTAGTAAGGTTAAAGATGTTGACGGGAACATCTGACCTCCGTGACAGAGTTGGGCGCCCTGAGACAGCAACCACCGAGTTTCAAAAACAAAACGCTGGCAGATTGATCCAGGACGATCGCCGCATCATTCAGAGAGAAATTGCAAGCACAATTGGCATTTTACAAGAACGTGTGGGTCACATTATTGCTTTGCTTGGCTATCGTAAGATCTGTACACGATGGGTACCCCGGGTGCTGACTTCAGAGATTGAATCTCACCACCGTACAGTATTCTCCGTACAGTCCAGATTTAGCACTCTCTGACTTCCATCTTTTCCCGATAATGAAAGATGATGTTCGGGGACATCATTATGCTTTTAATGAAGACGTTGAGAGAACTGTCAGACTGTGGTTGCGGAAACAGAGCGTCAACTTCTTCCGGACGGCTTCAGAAAACTTTTTCATTGTTGGCAGAAATGTGTCCAATTGACTGGTGATTACGTGGAAAACTGAATATTGGTAATTAAAGATCGCATTCTAAGGATTATTTCTGCGTTTGGTTTATTGAAATATTCCCAACCACACTGAATTAACGAAAGTGGAGGCATTACTTTGCATTCAACCCTCGTATGTCGACGGCACTAACGGCCTCCCCTATGCGTAGGGTAGCAATTACCGACTGTTGTACGTCGTTGGCCTTAATTGAGTTCAGTTTCCTTTTGTTAATCAGTTCACTTCTTACTTGCAGTTTTACATAATGTGTAGTGCTGTAGTCTATTATTTTTGTGCTGTGCCGCTAGTTCGTAATTACGGATAATTTTGTTCTAACATATCCACAGCACTTATGGGAAAACTATGTAACATCAGTATGACCTTATAGTAAGATAATTTTTGTAATGCTTTTGGCCAGAAGATGAGGTATTCCCTCGAAACGTGTTGCTAAATAAATAAGTAATATAATAGTTAACGAAGTTTGTGACTGGTAGCGGTAATTTAAAATACCTTTACATATCACTTAAGACTTCTTTCAATGCTACAACTTAACAAAAATACCAAAAGATCCAACAAACAGAATTAAAGAAAGATTAAAATCATCTCAGATAACATAAACTTATTGCTGACCATTCGGCAAGCTATATTGTAGCAATGAGCCAACATGCACTTAACCTTAGGTCCCAACCTCAATCAGGCCTATTGTGAATTGCAGGGGCAGCATAAGTTACATGCTCAATAAAAAACTCTTCAAACATATATTTTCAATAGTAATAGAACAAACATAAAAGTTTCTGATGGAGCCACACTTGCATTATTTAAAATACAAAATCTTTATTGTTCCAAATCAGCAGAGCCTACACTACAGATAACTAATGCCATCCTACGAAAACAGAGAAAACGGCCACTCCCATTACTGAAGTAATGGACCTGTTGGAATTCACACTCTGATAGCTGTTTCTTTTGCTATTCCAGATTGATCATTCACAAACTTAGTATTTATAAACTGTTGTGCGATTTAACTTACGTTTTATTCTTCATTAAAGTGGTTTTCAGAAAATTTAAATGTATTTTTATAATTAACGAGGATTATTAGATTTATGGGATATCACATGTAGGATTTTGGTAATTTCTAGTGTATGTAGTATTTCCACAATATGTTCGCTGAAATACAGCTGGAAAATCAATTACTTAGCGGTACTAGAATATTAGTAACTGGCAGAATTCCACTTTACTTCGTTTGATAAGGGCAGTCGAATGAAATAAATTTCTACTGATTAGGAAATCGGGCTGTAGCACTGGTAGATAAGTTCTGCTATTTGGGAAGCAAAATGTTAACTGCAGTTTTTCAGCAGCAAGAAAAGAGTACTTCGTTATCATGCAATATAAATTCAAGTGTTAGAAAACGATTTCTGAAAGCATTTGCAATGTCGCCATGAATGGAAGTGAGAAGAACGATAAACTGAACGGACTTAAAGTGAATTCGAAATGTGTTGTTTCAGATGGAGCGAAAATCAGATGAGTGGATAGGATAAGTAATGACGACATAGTGAATCGAATCGGCGGAAACACGGTTTATAGCACAACTATGCTGAAGGAAGGGATTGTTTGACGGGACAGTTCTTGAGACTTCAAACAATTGATAACGCGTGGAGGAATAGTTGTGGGGGTGAGAAAGGTAAAATTCGTAGGGCGAGCCCAAGGTGTTGATATAGAAAACAAATTAAACTGGACGCTATTTGTGATAGCTATACAGAGCTGAAGAGACTTGCTCAGGATACACTAATGTGGTGACCTTCATCAAACAAGGCTGGAGCTACTAAACTGAATTCTGTTTTGTTGTCAGTCTGTTTACTTCACGTATGTTCATCTCGTAAATCTTTGCTCTGTGTTAACCTATCACTTAAGGATGGTATACTTCGAATAAGGTTACTTCAGTTTGTATCCTTAGACGCATGATGTTTTCTTATACAGATACGCAGACAACATGAAGCGACTGTCGGCCGTGTTCCGCGAGCACAGGGCGGACTCGCTGGAGCGGGCGGTGTGGTGGATCGAGTACGTGATCCGCTACAGGGGGGCCCCACACCTGCGCAGCGCCGCCCTCGACCTCCACTGGTGGCAGCTGATGCTGATAGACGTGGTCGCATTCCTGCTGGTGGGCGTTGCCCTCACACTCTGCCTCGTCTACTTCCTCACGCGGCGGGCAGTCTCCTTCTGCAAGGGCAACAAGCAGAAGCAGAAGAAGCAGTGACGCACTCATGCACAATTTTAGACTCTTTTCCACCAACACATTTACAGACTAGAGTCTCTGAAAAGTTTTTCTGTGAAATAACACCAGAGTTCATATCACATTATGTGCAGAGTGAATCTGATCAAATGTCGTACGTTCTTCAAGGATATCTTCCCAATAGTTTGATACTGGAGACTCGTTGCAGAGTAGCTGCACTTCGTATGATATATAACCCCATTTTTCATTGTATATGAATTGCACTGAAAATATCTGCACACATTGCAGTTGTCGACAGTATGCACTGTTCGTCCTGTTAGGAAGTAAACTAGGTTCCATTCACTTGCTGCTGATAGCAGTAACGCCCACTTTACTCTCTGTCCTCAAGCTTGCATTCAGTACTGCTCGGTTCGGTCTCTGGTTAGTTTCTCCGGCAGTACTAGTTGTACGTTTTGGTACACAGCAGTGTGGATAGGTTTATAGCGACGAGTTGGTCCATCTACATAGCGTGCCCGGATTCCCTGAATGCAATGCAACACCGCCATGACGACTGTATGCTGAGCTGTCCCCGCAGGGACAGCACCCGCGGTACTTTCGCATCTGTACATAGGCAACTTAGACAAAGTGGGTAGTTCTGTATTAAAATAGACGATATTTAAGTATTTTCCACTACTGTGACTTTGTTTTCACAAAAAAATGCAACTGGCATAACAAACCGAATATTGTATTTCATTATTATATGTATTATAATCAGATTTTCAAGTTGAAACAGAACCACCAGAGTAGGGCGAAACTGGACGCAGCATTATGATTAGAAATCTCAAGTTAAATTGTACAGCCTCTAATACTAAATTTGTATTGTAGCTTTGGATGCATTTGCTTGAGTTACTTAGATTCTACGTGCTAAATAAATACGTAGTAAGAATATGGAGTGCCTTGTACAATAAATTTGTCTTTTATGGCTTAAGTCTTACGTTTCTTGTGCGTTGGTACTTTAGAATTCCTAGCTCGACGCTTTCTGAAACATTTCAACAGCATTGCGCCACTGTCTTCTCCAGGCGTCCATCAGTTCTCCGACAGCTACTAAAGCCAGCGACACTTTGGCACATGGCACACGGGACACCTGAAGCTGCAAGACCGTAATATAAACAAATACTGGCCGCCATGTGGACGCAGTCATTCCGCCACCATCCTGGAAGGTTAGCCAAAGTGTTCACCAGCCACCTGATGGGCAGAGGGTCGAACTGAGGCGCTCCTGGCCACCGAGCCGCAGGGGCTCTCGCCAGAGCCACGCGCCACTACTCGCCTTCCTGTTTGGTTTTCGCTCCCTAGACGTTAGCGCCAGTTAGCTGCCACGGCCGGGTTGGACCAAAGCCTTCTAGATAAAAGGCCTACGCACAGCGGCCATATTGGGGCGTGACGTCGCAAACAGTTGGCCATCTTATCTTCAGTCGGCAGTCGTGTTGGCGTTTATGTTGTGTTGAAAGTGTGTGACACGTGAAAGTGATATATATTTCATACAGTATTCGCCTACAGTTCCGCGAAGTATGGGATACAAGTGCTGCCTTTCCTTTCGCCAGGGAAATTATAAATCCCAAAAAGGCATGAAAGTGCAGATGTTTCGATTTCCCAAATGTGTGAAGTTGAGAAATAGCTGGATTGCAGCTATTCCCAGACAGGAATTTGTGTATATGCCTCATTCAAGGGTAAGTAAATAAAAAAAATTGTAGCATGTTATTTGTTTCCATTGCACCACATTTACCAATTTTTTAAAAAGTAGTTACCTGGTATGTATCATGGACCAGTATCATTTGTTTCTTAATTCGGGACCATTGCTGCGAGGTTAATACGAAGCTGGCTGTGAAATGTCTCTCATATTTGCAACTATTGTCACACAGAATAGTTATATTAATCAGTGTGGCTCAAAAATGTTTAGTATTCCTTATCATTCCTACCAGATTGAGTTTCCAGTACTTTCATTTGGAAGAGCTACTGAATGAGTTTGTTCAGTTCTACATATACAGCTATTCGGAAATAATTTCAATTTGAGTAAACTACCTTAGAAGATTGCATTAATGAATTCAGTGTTCGACAGATTAAGCAGTATAGAAAGCAGAATTTCGAGGTAAGTGCATTCTAATGAAATTAACAGCACTCTGTGACACGAATTTCAATCAAGGATATAGGAGAAACAATCTTTTCATGTTTAAGATTCTGAAGCTGTACAATATTTAAGGGAAAGCGCGTCAAGTGCAGAAGTGAGTAATATTAACGAGACAAAAAGCTACAGCCACGTTGTAAAAAAGTGTTTGTAATAATGGTAAAGAAGAAATCGAAAAGTTAAATGAACGATTAAAAAGTCTTCAGATAGTTGCTGATATACTGAGACTAGATATCACTAAACTTGAGAACGAAAACCGTGAGTTAAAAGCATTGGTTCCGAGCAGTAAACGCCAAAAGAGCATAAACAGCTTAAACACGCATTCCAGTGAAAGTAATGGTCAAAATTGCGTAAATAGGCCGTACTCAAATGCCCTTCAAAGTGAATACAGTGGCCTAAAGTGTGTAAACAATTGAAAAACTATTTCTCGTGTAATGCCAAACAAAGTGACTAAAAAAAGTGCCTTGCTCACAACGAAATACATGGAATAAACCTAATCTCGTGTGCACAAACGAGTTGTGTGTTACCAGAAAGCAACATTGAAAGTGAACAAGCCACCAAACGTGAAGATAAAAACATTGTAAGGAGCTGCAAAAACATCGCCAACAGCCAGAAACAGCGAACAAAGAAACACAATGTGCTTTTTCTAGCGGACAGCCACGGAAGAAAGCTAGCAAATATTCTACAGGATGTGAATACGGATCTTCGTGCAACTGGCATCGTAAAACCTGGTGCGAGGACAGAAAATATTGTTGAAGGCATCTCAGAACAGAAGAATACAACAAGAGACAGTGACTGTGTTGTTTGTGTGACTGGTGCAAATGATGTAGCACATAATGAAGCCAAAAAGTGTATAACAGGTTTGAAAATTTTTTTAGATGTAAGTAAGGTGGAAAACACGATTGTTGTGACGATACCTGATAGACATGACTTGATCTATAATTCATGTGTTAACAAAGAGATTCGTAAAACAAATATTAAAATCAGACAACTATGTTCCATTTATGCTAAATGCAATGTAGTGGATATTAGCAGACTTGAAAGAAATTTGCACACTGAACATGGTGAGCATCTACATTACCATGGGAAAACATTTTTGTGTCAGGAGATAAGCAAAGTTGTAAATGAAATACGAGCACGCAGCAGCCTTGTCTTAAAAGACAGTCCCACAGAGCATGACTGTACACCTTTTTTTAGAGAAAGCGACATTGCAGACGAAGGAAAGTTAGAAACCACAATATAAGTGGAAACTGCAGCAGTCTAAATCATTCAGATAATTGTGCAACCCTGGATCATGTAGCGAAAATAAATGAATACAGAAAGTTCTGTGAAAGTAGAATACCATTATGTAGCAGTGACAGTTTCCTCCTCCTTCATATAAATGTACAATCTCTAAGGTGTAAAATCAACGAATTACAACACTGGCTCGATAAAACCAACTGCAGTGTTCTATGCGTCAATGAACAATGGATGAAAGACACTGAAATGGACTTGTGTGTTCCTCTTGGATATTCGTTAGTTACAAGCTACTGCAGAAAAAGTATTACACATGGTGGGGTTTTAATATATGTCAAAAGTAACCTTGAATTGCATTACTCAGTTATAGACCTTAGTAGAACATGCCTTGAAGCTACAATAGAAGTAGCTGGTGTGGTAATGCATAACCAGAAAACTGTAATTGTCTCAATCTATCGAATCCCAGGCTCTGATGAGATAGCATTTATAGAAAAAATTAATACTTTAATATTGTTGTTGTCAAAATATAAACATCATAGAATTGTAATTGTAGGTAATATTAACATAGATATAAGGGCAAAGAGAAAAAAAAATGTAATTCATATTATTAACACTCTGAAGTCATTAAACTATTACTGTCTCAATGAAAAACCCACTAGACTGAACGCATGCCTTGATAACAAAATTAGCAATGTACAAAGACTCCATACAATGTGATCTAATAGAATTAGGTATAGCAGATCATGCAGGCCTATGGCTTCAAATAGAAAAGTCAGCCTTCAGTTCTACACAGAGAGAAGTGACATATAGAATTCTAGGTGAATCCAATGTAAACAAAATGATAAACCAGTTAAAAGAAATGCATTGGACTCATGTAAAGTATAACAAGAAAACGATTAATAAATGTTTTTCCATTTTCCTGGCAGAGATCAAGCGCATAGTAGAAATGACATGCCCCTTGGTAACCAAAAGGTACCAGTGTAATATTACTCATAAGCAACAAAATACTAACAAGTGGAACACCCCACAACTTAACGAACTCAGAATACTACTGATGATTATGAAAGACAAATCTCGTAACAGTGATAGGGACAAGGAAAATTACACTAACATGAGAAACCTTTACAAATTAGAAATAAAAAATGCTAAGTGCTTTGCAAATGATGAATATATTTTAAATTCTAAAAATAAATGTAAAGCTGTCTGTACTGTCATTAAAAGGGAAATTAATAATACCAATAAAGAAAGAAGTATCCCTATTGACTGCAATATTCTCAATGAATATATTGTAAATAGCGTCACCACTCCACCCATCAATTCTGCCCCTGATGCAGCAGCATTGCTCACTTGGGCAAAACAGACAAGAAGTGAGAAGTTCACTTAGACCTGAATCACATTAAATGATATTCATAAGTCAATAAACAAATTAAGTAATTCCAAACCAGAAGATTATTATGGACTCGGTAATCTCCTCATTAAATGTATAGCAAAAGATATTGAAATGAAGGGTATGAAAAAAGGGTGTCAATGTCTGGAACACTTTTTGACCTAAGTAAAGTTTTCGACTCGGTGTCGCAAGACGCTCATCAAAAAGTTAAAATACTATGGCATTGAAGATGACACACTCAGACTATTCAGATCTTATCGAAGCAATAGGTTACAACTTGTATATGCAAATAAGCAGAGGTCAGAAATACTCCCTATAGAAATAGGAATACCCCAAGGCTCTATTCTTGGACCTTTTCTGTTCATTGTCTATGTTAATGACTTCTCGAATTACATACCATGTAAGAACATACTATATGCTGACAATATGACATAAGTACAGGAGAGAACTTAGAGTGTACTGGACAAAAATAGACTAATGATGCAGATGGCTAATTACTGGTGTCAGGCAAACCAACTGTGCATAAATCAAACAAAAACAGAAGAAATAATATTTAGTCTCAAAGTAACTAAAAATGAAAAAAAAACAGTGAAATTACTTGCACTAATCATAGACCAAAAGCTCTCATGAGAAGGACACACTAATTATCTATGTAGTAAATTAGCACGAGTACTTTTCCTATTGTATAATTTAAGGAAGTGTGAGCAAGCAATTGCTACTCCACTCATACTATGCTTTTTTTCATTCCCAACTGCAATATGGAATATTGCTTTGGGGTAACACCCCAGGGGCTGAACGCTTTCTTCTGCCATCTGAAAATACAATCAGGTGCATGGAGGGGTTAGCACCCAGAGAGCCTTGCAGAAATTATTTTAAATCTCTTGGCTTAATGACAGTGCCAAGCATGTACATGTATGTGAATCTCCAGGTTTACGCGGCGCAAAGACTGCTCCATTAAGTTTCGGGAATGCAGCCGCATAAATTCTGCTTCTTCTAATATTTCGGCTGTATACCTTTCAGCCATCTTCAGAGAGAGCCGTACGACTGACGCTCCAGCGCTCGCTCCATCCTTTTAAACTCGCGGGCCGCGCCACTGCGCATGCGGCCACAGATAAACAAGGCGCCAGTGATGTTGATCGGCGGCAAAGACGTACGATATGCATGAGTTACGTCTGTGGCTGCGCATTCGATCCATGCTGGGAGGTCGATGTATTACTGGGAGCTGAACTGTAGCGACGTCTTTGTAAGTTCAATATTGAAAGTGCCGGATTCCATGATTTATCTAATGTGAAACCGCTGTCTCTATTAATTAAATTATTCGTCAAGCGGATTTAAATTGCCTCTTTTACTATGGAGTCCCAGAAAGATGAAACAGAAGTCAGAATTTCGAAATTTTCGTATACCATAGAGTGACCAGAATCAATACAATGCTCTGCCACAGCCGATTTACTGGGTTGTAAGAGCCGAGTGTACCTGCGATGTTCCGTACAGCTCTCTTTGACTGCACGATTCGGTTGTCCGATATATGAAAGGCCACATTCACATGGTATCTTGTAAACTCCAGGCTTGCGGAGTAGTAAGTCATCTTTAACGGAACCCAGGAGTGCAGCGGTCTTCGCCGGTGGACGAAAAATCACTTTTACTTTTAGTGAGGATCCGTCCTATTTTAGATGAAAGGCTTCCCACATACGGCAGGAAAGCCATGGATTTAAATGTTTCCTCGTCATCTTCTGCATTCCTTACGGACACTTTAGGTTTTATTTGTAGTGCCTTACGTATCTGTTGTGGAGAATACCCATTGTCCTCAAAAACCCTCTTCAGATGTAAAAGTTCGTCTTTTAAACTACTTTCATCAGATGTGACGTGTGCTCGGTGTACCAAAGTTCTTAGAACACTACTCGTCTGCGAAGGATGGTGACAGCTATTTGCATGTAAATATAAGTCCGTATGGGTCGGTTTCCGATATACTTGTAAGTAGGCTGTTTAGGTTTTTTTATTGGTAACGCCACCTCTGTATGAAAATCACTGGCTGTGCTGTGTGCAGCCTGTGGCTGCTTTGCATTGTTGTAATACTCGCCATTGTAGTGTTAGGCAGCTGGCTGTGAACAGCGCGTAGCGTTGCGCAGTTGGAGGTGAGCCGCCAGCAGTGGTGGATGTGGGGAGAGAGATGGCGGAGTTTTGTAATTTGTCATGCTGCTATATATATTATGACTATTGAGGTAAATACATTGGTTGTTCTCTGTTAATATCTTTCATTTGCTAACTATCCCTATCAGTAGTTAGTGCCTTCCGTAGTTTGAATCTTTTATTTAGCTGGCAGTAGTGGCGCTCGCAGTATTGCAGTAGCTTGAGTAGTGAAGATTTTTGTGAGGTAAGTGATTTGTGAAACGTATAGGTTAATGTTAGTCAGGGCAATTCTTTTGTAGGGATTTTTTGAAAGTCAGATTGCGTTGCGCTAAAAAAAATATTGTGTGTCAGTTTAAGCACAGTCCTGTAATAATTGTTCAAAGGGGACGTTTCATACTGCATGACCCAAAGTGCCATCTTCTTTGCGCCGAACAAAGACATCCAAAAATGGAAGGCATCCCTCCTTTTCCACTTCCATTGTAAACTGAATTTGTCCATGGATGGAATTCAGATGGTTTAAGAAGTCCTGCAATTTGTCCTCGCCATGGGGCCACACTACAAAGGTGTCATCAACGTACCTCCAAAAAACTGTAGGCTTCAAACTAGCAGACTCCAGGGCCTTCTCCTCGAAGTCCTCCATAAATAAATTGGCCACCAAGTGTGACAAAGGACTACCCATGGCAACACCGTCAGTCTGTTCAAAAAGTCGTTATTAAATAAAAAGTATGTGGAGGTCATCACATGGTGAAACAAAGCTAAAATCTCCTTATCAAAACTTTTTCCAATGAGATCTAAAGATTCAGAGAGAGGTACCTTAGTAAATAGCGACACTACATCAAAGCTGATTAATAGATCAGAGGTGTTCAGTTTCAAAGATTTTAATTTGCCAATGAAATCTGCAGAGTTCCTTATATGATGATCACATTTTGCTACAAACGGCCTCAATAGTGACGCCAGGTGCTTGGCACAATCATAGTTGGGAGAACCAATATTGCTCACGATAGGACGTAGAGGAACGTCTTTCTTATGGATCTTTGGGAGTCCATAAAGCCTTGGAGGCACTGCACCACTTGGTTTCAGTCTTCGTATGACTTCCGGTGGAAATGGAGAGGCATTCAAAAGCGACGCAGTCTTCCTTACTACCTTGTTGGTGGGGTCCTTACCGATCTTCCGGTACATACTATCATTCAGTAAGATGTATATCTTATCATGATAATCGTCACGTGACATTAAAGCAGTGGCATTACCTTTATCAGCAGGGAGAACCACCGTTTCGGTATCTTGGCGGAGCATACGTAGTGCAGTCCTCTCTGCCACAGATATATTGCTTCTTTGTGGGCGAGCCTTCATAACAGCTCGACAAGTTTCGCGTCTTATTTCATCTGCAGAATCCGTAGAGAGTGGTCGAACAGCTTCTTCAACGGCACTGATGAATGCAGGTATAGGCAGGTTCGACGCTTGGACAAGCTACGACTTTTGAGAGCGAGATTATTGAGCTCTTTAAGTTTTTTACTGAGGTGCCGTGACCATGGCATAATTCCGAAGTTTGCCAGGATAGTACATTTTATAAAATCGACTTCCGTGGATAAGATTTCAATTAAAGCTGGTTCTGCTATCGTTTTGGAGAGGATCCGATTTACACGAAGGAAGCTGGATCTTGTTTCTCAAGAACTTTATCGTCTGCACCTGAAGATATCTGTGGAGTTACCCAGCAACTCTTGGAACTAGATAGATTGTACAACATGGGCCAAAGCAGACTGGGTTCGTGAGGTAGCGACATCAAGACAGACTGCAAAGTTCAGCCGACTTGAGCCATCTCCACAGCAAGGAAGTATCATTCGACGCTCCGTCATTAATATGACGGGTAGCGATTTGGACGATGCGACGATGATGGTCTTAAGCAAAGGACTGAATTTTGCACCCACGCCGAAGTTTTTGCCTATACCTGCATTCATCAGTGCCGTTGAAGAAGCTGTTAGACCACTCTCTACGGATTCTGCAGTTGAAATAAGACGCGAAACTTCTCGAGCTGTTACGAAGGCTCGCCTCTCTGTGGCAGAGAGGACTGCACTATGTATGCTCCGCCAAGATACCGAAACGGTGGTTCTCCCTGCTGATCAAGGTAATGCCACTGTTTTAATGTCACGTGACGACTATCATGATAAGATATACATCTTACTGAATGATACAAGGTAGTAAGGAAGACGGCGTCGCTTTTGAATGCCTCTCCATTTCCACCGGAAGTCATACGAAGACTGAAACCAAGTGGTGCAGTGCCTCCAAGGCTTAATGGACTCCCAAAGATCCATAAGAAAGACGTTCCTCTACGTCCTATCGTAAGCAATATTGGTTCTCCCAACTATGATTGTGCCAAGCACCTGGCGTCACTATTGAGGCAGCTTGTGGGAAAATGTGATCATCATATAAGGAACTCTGCAGATTTCATTGGCAAATTAAAATCTTTGAAACTGAACACCTCTGATCTATTAGTCAGCTTTGATGTAGTGTCGCTATTTACTAAGGTACCTCTCTCTGAATCTTTAGATCTCATTGGAAAAAGTTTTGATAAGGAGATTTTAGCTTTGTTTCACCATGTGATGACCTCCACATAATTTTTATTTAATAACGACTTTTTTGAACAGACTGACGGTGTTGCCATGGGTAGTCCTTCGTCACCCTTGATGGCCAATTTATTTATGGAGGACTTCGAGGAGAAGGCCCTGGAGTATGCTAGTTTGAAGCCTACAGTTTTTTGGAGGTACGTTGATGACACCTTTATAGTGTGGCCCCATGGCGAGGACAAATTGCAGGACTTCTTAAACCATCTGAATTCCATCCATGGACAAATTCAGTTTAGAATGGAAGTGGAAAAGGAGGGATGTCTACCATTTTTGGATGTCTTTGTTCGGCGCAAAGAAGATGGCACTTTGGGTCATGCAGTATATCGGAAACCGACCCATACGGACTTACATTTACATGCAAATAGCTGTCACCATCCTTCGCAGACGAGTAGTGTTCTAAGAACTTTGATACACCGAGCACACGTCATATCTGATGAAAGTAGTTTAAAAGACGAACTTTTACATCTGAAGAGTTTTTGAGGACAATGGGTATTCTCCACAACAGATACGTAAGGCACTACAAATAAAACCTGAGGTGTCCATAAGGAATGCAGAAGATGACGAGGAAACATTTAAATCCATGGCTTTTCTGCCGCATGTGAGAAGCTTTTCATCCAAAATAGGACGGATCCTCACTAAACATAAAGTAAAAGTGATTTTTCGTCCACCGGCGAAGACCGCTGCACTCCTGGGTTCCGTTAAAGATGACTTACTACTCCGCAAGCCTGGAGTTTACAAGATACCATGTGATTGTGGCCTTTCATATATCGGACAAACGAATCGTACAGTCCAAGAGAGGTGTACGGAACATCGCAGGTTCACTCTGCTCTTACAACCCAGTAAATCGGCTGTGGCAGAGCATTGTATTGATTCTGGTCACTCTATGGTATATGAAAATGTCGAAATTCTGACTTCTGTTTCATCTTTCTGGGACTCCATAGTAAAAGAGGCCATTTAAATCCGCTTGACGGATAATTTAATTAATAGAGACAGCGGTTTCACATTAGATAAATCATGGAATCCGGCACTTTCAATATTGATCTTACAAAGACGTCACTACAGTTCAGCTCCCAGTAATACATCGACCTCCCAGCATGGATCGAATGCGCAGCCACAGACGTAACTCATGCATATTGTACGTCTTTGCCGCCGATTAACATCACTGGCGCCTTGTTTATCTGTGGCCGCATGCGCAGTGGCGCGGCCCGCGAGTTTAAAAGGATAGAGCGAGCGCTGGAGCGTCAGTCGTACGGCTCTCTCTGAAGATGGCTGAAAGGTATACAGCCGAAATATTAGAAGAAGAAGCAGAATTTATGCGGCTGCATTCCCGAAACTTAATGGAGCATGTACATATATAATTGTCTAATATATGCCAGAGAAAATCTGAAAAAATTGAACATGAGATGTGATGTGCATGCACACAGACAAGAAACAGTCACCTGCTGGACTTGCCTTCCACAAGACTTGCTGTAGTCCATAATAACTATAAGTACTTAAGCATAAAATTTTTCAAGAAGTTACCATGCTCAGCTTGTACAGTACCACTAAATAAATATAAGAATACATTGCAAACCTGGTTAAAAAACGACGAATTCTATACAACTGAAGAATTCTAGAAACTAATCATCAAAATATATGTTTTACCTAAGTTACGAAGAAAATGTTTTGATATTATATAAGCTAGTTATTTACTGTGATTCTGTTCTTATGTGTATATTTAATTACTCTATAAAACATTGTTTTACATAATGCTGAAGAAAAGGTCTTCCATTCCTTTTCTCCCATTTCTGTAACTATTTGAATATAGTACTGAAATTAAAACCCTCGCCGGCCGTGGTGGTCTAGCGGTTCTAGGCGCTCAGTCCGGAACCGCGCGACTGCTACGGTCGCAGGTTCGAATCCTGCCTCGGGCATGGATGTGTGTGATGTCCTTAGTTAGTTTTAAGTAGTTCTAAGTTCTAGGGGACTGATGTCCACAGATGTTAAGTCCCATAGTGCTCAGAGCGATTTTTAAAACCCTCTGTAAACTTTGACGAAGCCAATTGCATGAAAAATACTGAAAGGCTAATAAAAAATTATATTCTATTCTTAAGCTCTTGAGAAACTGTGAAATAAAATATTTTTTCGGGTTTTTTTGATTTGTTAAACATTGTCAGGAGGTGCTCCATTTCGTCGAATGATTTGAGTTTCGTGTGAGGTCAGCAAATTTTGGAGAGAAAAATTTACGAAAATAACCGGGGAAACATATTCTTAAATTCTGTAGGAGCTCCAGCTGCTTTATTTAAAACCGAACACGTCTGCCTGTTGTTGCATATTGCCGATTTTTTTACTGCAACAAAGCGTAGCTCCTGAGGTAAAAGACAGAATTTAAAATTACAGTTTGTATTCAAGCCTAGAAACGCGCATTTAAGGCAAATCGTCAAAATTATTTTATATCTTGAAATAACGTAGGGCGGTTTTGTTAAGTTACTTTCGCAATGATATAAATTTCCATACTTTCGTTACAAGGACATGTAGAAGAGGAAAGCACGAGAATACCTTTGCGGTCTCAGCTCTAAAACTCGTAAAGTTCTTATAGCTGCAGAGTGCTTAACAGGAGCGTTCCGATACAGACCTGACCATCATGTGACGTCACAAGTGTGCGCGCAGGCCTGTAGTCCAGGTGGTGTTGGTTGGACACAGTGACGTGTAACCAAAGAGTTCACGAGATAGCGCCACGCCTGGACCGCACTAGCAACGGGACCATACGAATTTCCCTCCAGCGATATGATTCACACTGACAAGTTTTGAACGACATGAATAACAAGGCGGCCCGTGAATGCGAGACCGCAACTTCAGTTTTTAGTAAGGCTTATTTGAACAACAATTGACAGGAAAAATATTAGCTCCTAATGACTCGCCACGTGCATCAGGAGGGAGGCGCAGAGGTCAACCTTTTATGGGATGTATGACTTACATCGTGAACAGTGAGTGAACAACAACGCGCCACAGAGACAACAAAAGTTCGCACCATCAAGACCGAAGGCGAACTCCTTGGGAGTTACAGACCTTGCAGGACGTTCAGCTAGGTATTCGCTCTTCAAGATTGCATATAGGACGGTGTGACGGGGTGATGAGAACTGATGAATGTGATGGCGTGTAGCCGAATATAAAATAGTCTGTCGTGGAGCATATCGTGAAACTGGCTGTCCTAGAGATTGAGCGATAATGTTTTATACGCCCGGAAGAAATATCGAGAGGCTGAATTTGTCCAGTGGTTGCAGTTGGTCTGAATTACAATATCACAAACTTTTCAGGACGAATACTTTGCTCTAAAGGAGTACGACTTTTATACGCAGACCAGGAATCGAGCAAAAGCAAGTTTTCTGACCATTATTGGCCAAAAGCAGTGTTCGTACCATAGTTATAGTTGCCTTACGCCTGTTTTCCCACTCTTGCTTGCTGTGGCATAAATATTCCTACTGCCCTTGCAAGATCACGCACACGAGAAAGAATCTTTGGGGCGAGTGCACCTCCAGCTTTTTGCAGCACAATAAATAACTTTCCAGCCAGCTTACCATCCAGGTTAATAGTCGACATAACCGTATACGAATGTGTTAAGGCATTGATATTTAGTTGATCTTGATACAGCTCCTTCATTGTACGCCTCAAGTGCATTGTCCGCACAGTCGAGCTTCTACGACACAATCCGTTCCACCGACTCATCATGCGCAAACGCTGTTACGTCATCTGCCACTTCTTTCTCACTCTGCGAAATTCCTTGGGTTTCTTTCTGGCGAAATATCAACTTCGGCAACTGTTGCTGTAGACTTAATATACTGTTTGCTCTGTTATCGTTGCCAGTGTTCTGCTTTGTGTCAACACGAATAGCAGTGTAACGCAGTTATTAGTCGAGTTCAACTACGCTCTGTAGCCTCATCCTGTGCCGCCCCCTGTTGCCATTAGCAGGGACAATATTGTGGTTGCATGGAAGACAATGTGTAGGGCGTCGAATGCCGTAAACATTGTTGGCCTTCTGCGATTAACACTCAAGTTGCTCCTTATAAGAGTTCAACCTATAGAAACAGGAAGACGTAACTTTCAAACGTTATCGAGAAAATAGAGTTCGATAATTGTAGGCCTGTTGATGTACTTTGTGTTATATCTGTTAATTAAGGATTCGACGGCTGAGTTGTTAGTTCCGTAAGCGCGATACCTCTGGATCGAATCTCACTGTTGCTTCATTTCTGTCTATCATTACCAGATAATTCCAACAGATTTATTTTGACTATGGAAATTGTTATTTAATATTTTCATAATCTTGGAAAACGAGAAGTTTTCTTTCCTAGGATATTCTGGGATATAAGAAAAACGCAAAAGAACTTTCAGCCAAATCAGTCTACCATTTTATTTGCATTACTGTATTTACATTTCTAAAAAGTAGAATGTGTAACGAATACAGTAGTCACAACTCAGACTGATACTGGTTATAGAAACATCGACAACGAAGATTGTTACGACATACAGCATGTGTAAGGAAAGCCGAATTTTAACACGTGTATGGTTTTTTCAGTGTGCTTATTCCAAAGCAAACTTGGTTTACATTCATAAACGGTTCTCCGTCGTCATACATTTCCGTCAACTACCCAGCATATCTGTTGTCAGAATTACGGGGAATGAAGAAGGAAAAAAAAAAAAAAAAAAACATTCGATCCAGAGACCTCGCTGTTATGAAACTGAGCGCTTAATTACTCGCTGCGGATTCCTGAATATTACTGATCATACGAAGTATGTTGTTGTAGTTGTGTTCAGTCCTGAGACTGGTTTGATGCACGTCTCCTTTCTACTCTCTCCTGTGCAAGCTTCATCTCCCAGTACCTACTGCAACCTACATCCTTCTGAATCTGTTTAGTGTATTCATCTCTTGGTCTCCCAGAACGATTTTTACCCTCCACGCTGCCCTCATATACTAAATTGGTGGTCCCTTGATGCCTCAGAATATGTCCTACGAACCGATCCCTTCTTCTAGTCAAGTTGCGCCACAAATTTCTCTTCTCTCCAATTCTGTTCAGTACCTCGTCATTAGTTATGTGATCTACCCATCTAATCTTCAGCATTCTTCTGTAGCACCACATTTCGAAAGCTTCTATTCTCTTATTGTCTAAACTATTTATTGTCCACGTTTCACTTCCATACATGGCTACACCCCATACAAATAGTTTCAGACCGACTTCCTGACACTTATATTAGATGTTAGCAAATTTCCCTTCTTCAGAAACACTTTCCTTGCCATTGCCAGTCTACGTTTTATATCCTCTCTACTACGATCATCATGAGTTATTTTGCTCCCCAAATAGCAAAAATCATTTACTACTTTACGTTCGAAGTACACTCCTGGAAATTGAAATAAGAACACCGTGAATTCATTGTCCCAGGAAGGGGAAACTTTATTGACACATTCCTGGGGTCAGATACATCACATGATCACACTGACAGAACCACAGGCACATAGACACAGGCAACAGAGCATGCACAATGTCGGCACAAGTACAGTGTATATCCACCTTTCGCAGCAATGCAGGCTGCTATTCTCCCATGGAGACGATCGTAGAGATGCTGGATGTAGTCCTGTGGAACGGCTTGCCATGCCATTTCCACCTGGCGCCTCAGTTGGACCAGCGTTCGTGCTGGACGTGCAGACCGCGTGAGACGACGCTTCATCCAGTCCCAAACATGCTCAATGGGGGACAGATCCGGAGATCTTGCTGGCCAGGGTTGTTGACTTATACCTTCTAGAGCACGTTGGGTGGCACGGGATACATGCGGACGTGCATTGTCCTGTTGGAACAGCAAGTTCCCTTGCCGGTCTAGGAATGGTAGAACGATGGGTTCGATGACGGTTTGGATGTACCGTGCACTATTCAGTGTCCCCTCGACGATCACAAGTGGTGTACGGCCAGTGTAGGAGATCGCTCCCCACACCATGATGCCGGGTGTTGGCCCTGTGTGCCTCGGTCGTATGCAGTCCTGATTGTGGCGCTCACCTGCACGGCGCCAAACACGCATACGACCATCATTGGCACCAAGGCAGAAGCGACTCTCATCGCTGAAGACGACACGTCTCCATTCGTCCCTCCATTCACGCCTGTCGCGACACCACTGGAGGCGGGCTGCACGATGTTGGGGCGTGAGCGGAAGACGGCCTAACGGTGTGCGGGACCGTAGCCCAGCTTCATGGAGACGGTTGCGAATGGTACTCGCCGATACCCCAGGAGCAACAGTGTCCCTAATTTGCTGGGAAGTGGCGGTGCGGTCCCCTACGGCACTGCGTAGGATCCTACGGTCTTGGCGTGCATCCGTGCGTCGCTGCGGTCCGGTCCCAGGTCGACGGGCACGTGCACCTTCCGCCGACCACTGGCGACAACATCGATGTACTGTGGAGACCTCACGCCCCACGTGTTGAGCAATTCGGCGGTACGTCCACCCGGCCTCCCACATGCCCACTATACGCCCTCGCTCAAAGTCCGTCAACTGCACATACGGTTCACGTCCACGCTGTCGCGGCATGCTACCAGTGTTAAAGACTGCGATGGAGCTCCGTATGCCACGGCAAACTGGCTGACACTGACGGCGGCGGTGCACAAATGCTGCGCAGCTAGCGCCATTCGACGGCCAACACCGCGGTTCCTGGTGTGTCCGCTGTGCCGTGCGTGTGATCATTGCTTGTACAGCCCTCTCGCAGTGTCCGGAGCAAGTATGGTGGGTCTGACACACCGGTGTCAATGTGTTCTTTTTTCCATTTCCAGGAGTGTATGTAAGTATGACTAAATTCTCAAAACCTATTCTCTCGAAATCGGTTGGGACTTGCTTCTCCCTGTTCACGTACGTCGAAGTCATAGTCGCGCCTTACACACCTCATCAGTATGAATCAAAACGGGAACTTCGTACGGTCGATTTGTAAGCTCTGCAACGGCCAGAATCCCACTACAAAGCTTTGCTGTCCCGGTCCATAGGTCGAGGCCCGTCTTCTGATGTTGGTCTAAGCTGTTTTACGAACTACTGGGCCTAACAAAGGGACTATAGAGCTCCCGAGCGGCTTCAGACTCACCTCGACCCACCATCTTCCACCAGAGCATACCCTGAACACCACTAGTATCAAGCATTAGCCAAAACTGAGGAATAAATTTCTGAGAAGATGTTTCAAGCGCCAGTGCTGAAGGCAAGTAAGTCGTGGACTGCGGGGAAAAGAAGGCAAGAGTTGAATACGTTGTGCTATAGGAAGTATTGAAAGTTAGGTGGGCTGTGAAAAATGAGAGGGTTATCGGCAAAACCACCTAGGAAACAAATAGGTGTAAACATTTACAGGAAGAAGGGACAGAATGTTAGGACACGTTGGAAACCAGGGGATAACGTCCATGGTATTTGAAGATGCTGAAGAAGGTAAGAACTGTCTTTGGAATATCTCCCACAAATAACGCAGCAAGATGCATGCAAGTGCCACTCTTACATGAGGCGTTTGGCATAGGAGTGAAACTTAACGTATCAAACCCTGCCGATGTAAAAATAAATGATTAATGTAGTGCTTGTAATCCACCAGACGTTTATTGTTCCTTGTGTACTGGAGCCCCGAATAAGAGCGTATGTGCGTGTTATGTCACACATTATATCACGTTTGCGTACAAAACAGTATTATAAGAGAATATGCTGCTCAGTTTGCCATGTGAGGTATACCACAACACAACGTGTGAAAGTCAGTTCGCCCTCTTCGTCAAATATCCTCTCTATTTATCTCATAGCCTCCTGTGACGCACGTAATTACTCATTTCGAGGTCACTAGTTGGAAGGAAACTTCGGGGACATTAAAACCAAGGTGTCAACAGAAGGAATGTGAAATGAATTTCTCTGTTAAGCGCAGAGCGAATAAGTGCAAAGAGTGGATTGACGGCCTCTACGAAGGATGAAGAATCATTTGTTGAGACAGATGAAATGAATGTCGGTTTAGAAGACGTATGGGATCCATATTACAGTTTGAAAGAGCATTGGAAACGTTACTTTACAGCAACAAGTTGTAAGAATTAAGTAAGTTTCCTTCAGAATTTCTAAAAAAGGTAGAAGTGAGTGACAACAGAACGATTACTGAAGTTAGCCTGCCGAATGTAAGAGAGAGATGAGATTCCGAAAAATTTCAGCCAAACAAACCCGAACATATTAACGCCCAGGTAAATTAGAGAATTTGCTCACAATCAACAATTTCCTGACAAGAATGACCTCCAGAAAAATTGAAAAAGTAAGAATCGGCTAGATGACGATCGGTATGGCTTTAGGGAAAGGTAAAGACACCCAGATAGGCAGTTCTACCTAATGGTGGCAAGACTAAGAAATTTTCAAATATGTCGAACCTGAAAAAGTGTTTGACAATGTACAATAGCGCAATAAATTTGAAATATTCAGAAAGGAAGGTGTAAGCTTTTGGGAAATAGGCGCAATGTAGATCATGTAGAAGAAACATTAGTGAGCAATAAGAATGATAAAGCGAGAGAGAAGGGCTCGGATTACAAAGGGTGAATGGCAAAGGTCCATGCTCTTCGCTGCTTTTAATCTGTGCGTCGAAGAATCTATGCTGGATGTAAATGAAGATTCAGGAGTGGGTTTAAAATTGTGAGGGAAAAGATATCAGTGACAAGATTTGAGCGTGATATCATTGCTGTTTTCAATGTAAGGGAGGGAGAATTACCTGTTGAATGGAATTAAGAGTCTCACTAACACCTGATACGCAGTGGCTTGATCTTTAGCAATCAGAAGTGCATGTAAGAAAAGAGTGAGTCGGGTTTCGCACGAATTTTTCGGAGTGCATTCTGTATGGCATGATTTGTGTTAGTTTTCTTTTAGTCGTGAAACATTCAGTTGAACGTAGAAAATTGAAGGTTCGAGCAAAATGAACATTTACTGAACATCACTAGTGAGAAGTGATTTAACTGTGGGTAACCGTCACACCAATAAATTTCTCTACATGACATTCAGGAATCACATTTTACAAAAAAATGGTTCAAATGGCTTTGAGCACTATGGGACTCAACATCTTAGGTCATAAGTCCCCTAGAACTTAGAACTACTTAAGCCTAACTAACCTAAGGACATCACACACACCCATGCCCGAGGCAGGATTCGAACCTGCGACCGTAGCAGTCCCGCGGTTCCGGACTGCAGCGCCAGAACCGCTAGACCACCGCGGCCGGCCACATTTTGCAGATTCCACAGACAGGTGTCAATGAGAAGTGGAAATAAGTCGAATGAAATATGTTAATGAAAGATAATGAATAATTCATAGTCACTAAATATTGTAATATCTACGTCCAATTATACATTACTCTGTAACTGGAACCATATTTTTGTGAATGACATTAAAGTTTTCTACAATGAAGTCGAAGGTTTATTATTCAATCTGAAACGAATGCTTTTCTCCCAAGATACTAGGCACGCTCTGTTTACGTGTTGAAGAATTGTGTTGCGATATATTTGTCCGCTGTACGTTAAAGAACATTATCACGTGCTGGTAGAAATTAAAATAAACTGTAATTGAAAGATATCTCCTCACTCGGGTGTTGAGATTAAAGTAAATGTTACCAGAGTGTTGGAACAAACAATTAATAACACGAAAAACATCACTAGTTTACACTGCTGTTCACAAAATCGTCCGTAACAATTTTGAGATGACCCATCACTAACTTGGTTATAGACTTGTGAGAATAAGGAATACAAACTACCCGTACTTTTTATGAAACGTATTAATTACACGACCAGTTTCAACACTGTACTGGAGTCATCTTTAGGCCCCTATCCAAAATGAGTGGTAATATCCAACCATCTGTGCGAATCTGGTCACGTAACTAATATATTTTACAAAAATTACGGCTGTTGGTGTTTCTTATTTGTGCAAGACCATAACAATCGATGTTAACAGGACCTTGACAGACTTTTTGTTACTTCATAAATTAAAGTCGAAAGATTTTCGATAGATACCATAGTGAGTTGTCGTGTTTCACTAACATACATTACTGTGACACTACTGAAGACAAAATGTTGCGTTATGATTAGGCACTAACAGCCAGATGAATTCCGTAGTTACAGAGCATCTAAAGCATATTACACGAATCAAAGTGGCTCATATAGCATATTTGTAGTGGCTTCTGACTGCTTTGAGCACTTAATGATTTGCAGAATGAACATCGTTTCTGCGGACAGTGACATCGTTTCTGCAGACAGAGTGTAATCAGAAGATTTGCAAGTAACTTCGTCTGTATGTAGGGGAGTTTCACGTTCGTGGTCTATGAAACCATAAACTGGGTGGGGGAAAGCCGAGAGAAGGCAGGGTGACGCGAAGCGTTCGTCGGCTGTTGAGTCTGTGCGCTACGTATTTATCTGCACAGTCTTGTTAGGTTCAAATGGTTCAAATGGCTCTGAGCACTATGGGACTAAGCTGCTGAGGTCATCAGTCGCCTAGACTTAGAACTACTTAAACCTAACTAACCTAAGGACATCGCGCACATCCATGCCCGAGGCAGGATTCGAACCTGCGACCGTAGCGGTCGCGCGGTTGCAAGTTTTGTTAGGAATGGGCTTTAATGCCCCATATTCGGATCAGTGGCAGCTGTTCGTCAGACACATGTGGTCGTTCTGTGAGGCAGTTTACGAGGGTGGAAACGTTCTCTCTGTGCTACTGAAGATGCACAATAGAAACTGTGACTTTTGAAGCCTGAATTCTTGTCTCCTCTGATATATCCCAAACAATGCGTCTTCTACTCATTATCCCCTGTTCCATAGTTTGATTGGCACCATGTTGCTATATTTATGTAACACCTTCCTGTAACTGAATGCACAGATGTTTCTTCTACAGTCGCATCATATCTACACTAGTGGCCATTAAAATTGCTACACCAAGAAGAAATGCAGATGATAAACGGGTATTCATTGGACGAATATATTATACTAGAACTGACATGTGATTACATTTTCACGCAATTTGGGTGAATAGATCCTCAGAAATCAGTATCCAGAACAACCACTTCTCGCCGTAATAACGGCCTTGATACACCTGGGCATTGAGTCAAACAGACCTTGGATGGCGTGTACAGGTACAGCTGCCCGTGCAGCTTCAACACGATACCACAGTTCATCAAGAGTAGTGACTGGCATAGTGTTGTGACGAGCCAGTTGCTCGGACACCATTGACCAGACGTTTTCAATTGAAGAGAGATCCGGAGAATGTGTTGGCCAGGGCAGCAGTGGAACATTTTCTGTATCCAGAAAGGCCCGTACACGACCTGCAACATGCGGTCGTGCATTATCCTGCTGAAATGTAGGGTTTCGCAGGGATCCAATGAAGGGTAGAGCCACGGGTCGTAACACATCTCAAATGTAAAGTCCACTGTTCAAAGCGCCGTCAGTGCGAACAAGAGGTGACCGAGACGTGTAACCAATGTCACCCCATACCATCACGCCGGGTAATACGCCAGTATGGCGATGACGAATACACGCTTCCGGTGTGCGTTCACCATGATGTCGCCAAACACGGATGCGACCATCATGATGCTGTAAACAGAACCTGGATTCATCCGAAAAAATGACGTTTTGCCATTCGTGCACCCAGGTTCGTCAATGAGTACCCCATCGCAGGCGCTCCTGTCTCTGATGCAGCGTCAAGGGTAACCGCAGCCATGGTATCCGAGCTGATAGTCCACGCTGCTACAAACGTCGTCGAACTGTTCGTGCAGATGGTTGTCGTCTTGCAAATGTCCCCATCTGTTGACTCAGGGATCGAGACGTGGCTGTACGATACGTTACAGCCGTGCGGATAAGTTGCCTGTCATCTCAACTGCTAGTGATACGAGGCCGTTGGGATCCAGCAAGGCGTTCCGTATTACCCTCCTGAACCCACCGATTCCATATTCTGCTAACAGTCATTGGATCTCGACCAACGCGAGCAGCAATGTCGCGATACGACAAACCGCAATCGCGATAGGCTGCAATCCGATCTTTATCAAAGTCGGAAACGTAATGGTACGCATTTCTCATCTTTACACGAGGCATCACAACAACATTTCAGCAGTCAACGCCGGTCAACTGCTGTTTGTGTATGAGAAATCGGTTGGAAACTTTCCTCATATCAGCACGTTGTAGGTGTCGCCACCAGCGCAAACCTTGTGTGAATGCTTTGAAAAGCTAATCATTTGGATATCACAGGATCTTCTTCCTGTCGGTTAAATTTCGCGTCTGTAGCACGTCATCTTCGTGGTGTAGCAATTTTAATGACTAGTAGTGTAACATATAGTTGCAACATATGGGCGTCATACACAGTACACCTCCAAATGGGACAATCCGACCTGTGACATTCGACCACTCAGGTTAGTGTCCTTACGGTGTGTTTCAGCAACTCACTGCAAACTTGCAAAGATTGATTCTTATATGAATACCTTGAAAGAGTTCCATCACTAACAGGATAGACTTTCTGGGAAGCTGAAAACTGTATGAGAGGGAAACTCCCTACAAATTACTTGCACGGGTAATACTGGAGTCCTCATACGTAAGTTGGATGCAGTTTTAGTTGGCCAACAGGGACAGCAAGCCTATGAAAAGTGGTTCGACCACCTAATAGTTCTCACAATCAGTGAACATTATTCAGGCCGGTAAGTGTCGTTGAAACCATGGTCCAAGGGTAGCGTATTTGATAAGTAATCAAAACATCCTCGGTGACGAGTCCGAACTCCACCACAGCTTAGATTTTGAATCAAAATCATCAGCATTTGCGGCTGAAGGCTTCGGGCGTAAGAAGTCATCCTTATTCTGCCAACGGCCTTGTCAGTCGGGGTGGAGGAGTGGACAGAGATGGAAGGGTACTGTCTTGCCCTTGGGGTGGGAAACCGCCCCTAAAACACAGAGGAATCAGCAGTGATCAACGATGAGGATGCAGAAGACAAAGGGAACCACTGTGTTGAAGACACGTAACGTGTATCCACAGGACATGTGACCTGCTGTTCAAAAAGTGTCATGATGATCTCTCCACTGGCAAAAGATTACGGAATAGGTCCTTTGTTCGGATGTGAGGAAGGGGACTACCAAATGGGAGCTGACCATGAGAAAAAGACTGAATAACTAACAAAAACGTCATGTCCTACTAGTCAGGGTGCTGAATGACAGAAGTCTGAAAGTGGTAGGGAAGCTAGCAAATCTGAAAAGGGATATGCTAAGGTTCAATCTAGATACATTGAGGGTCAGTGAAGTGAAATGTAAAAAGACAACGACTTCTAGTCAGACGAGTGTAGCAGTGCATCAACAGCAGCAGAAAATGCTATAACGGGAGTAGAATTCATTATGAACAGGAAGATACAAGTTAGAGTTACTGTGAACGGTTCATTGATACCCTTGTTTTCGCCAGAGTCGGCAGCAAACCAAACCCGACGACGAAAGTTGTACATGCCGACGTCGCATGCAGTAGAGGAAGAAACAGAAAAAGTTTATGGAGATACTGAACTGGTAATTCAGTACGTAAATGGAGATGAAAACCTAAGTCATCGAGAACAGGAATGAGGTTGTAGGGGAAGGAGTAAAAGAAAGGGTTACAGGAGAATATGGGATTGGTAGTAGAAATAAGAGACGAGAGAGACTACTTATGTAATAAATTTCAGATGCTAATACCGAATGCTCTGTTCAAGAATCAGAAGAGGAGAAGATATACTTGTAAAAGACCAGGAGATACAGGAAGAGTTCAGTTAGGTTACATCATGGTCAGGCATAGATTCTGACTCATATCACAATTTGGTAGTGGTGATGGGTAGGTGGAAGTTTGAGAAACTAATAAGGAAAAATCAACGTGCAAAGAAGTGGGATATGAAAGTACTTGAATGGGGATATCCAAAAAAAGGGCAAGAAGTTGGGTAGAAAAATGTAAGTAGAAGGAAGGTAACCGCGAGGAAACCATGGGTAACAGATGAGGTACTTCAGTTGATCAACGTAAGAAGGAAGTACAAAAACGTTCACGGAAATTCAGGAATACAGAAATACAAATCACTTGGGAATGCAGTAAAAAGGAAGTGCAGGGAAGCTAAGGTGAAATGCGTACGTGAAGACTGTGAACAGTTTGAAAAAGATATTATTTTCGAAAGGAATGACTCAGCATATAGGAAAGTGAAACAACGTTCGGTGAAATTGAAAGCCAGGGCGGTAACATTAAGAACGCAATGGGAGTTCCACTTTTAAAAGTGGAGGACAGAGTGGATAGTTGGAAAGGCCTCTATGAGGGGAAAGATTAGTAAGTAGAATGTTTGGTTTAGCTAGTCAGATGTATTGTTTGATACTTAAAAGTTGTCTGGCCTCATTACCACGAAACAAACGAAACTTATCCGAATCTGGGGAAAAAATTAATATTTGGGTCTACATTTGTAAAACTCTAATTTCTCTCTTTCAGACCCCACGCTAGGGGGAGAGAGGGAGAGTCTTAGTTTTGGCGAATGAAAATTTACGAAGTAAATATGTATTTTTTATTTGTCCGTAACCATTTTCCACGCAAAATTGAGAACATGGATTTTCTTGAATTACAGCGCCTACTACCAAGAATCATAACAAATGTTTAACACAAAACGTACATAGTTTTTATGTGGAATCTGGTTCTGCAATAAAAAGTAGGGGTTCCAATTTTAAATTTAAAATTTGCCTCCCGTCCCACCCCGAGGTGGCTGGGGTGGCGGGCTAATTTTAGCACCATCAGATGTCCCCCTCGGAAGTAATCTTTAGATTCTACAGATTTTTTCGTGTGAGGCTTATTTTTCGAGTTATTCTGGCTTGTCAACTTAAAATTTACACCCTGTACATCCTGATAATACTTTCAGGAAAGTTATATTGCCATCGGTTACGCTCATCATAAAGCCACTACATGTGGCACATTGCCAACTGTCCATTGAAAACATGAAGGTAAACCCACAAAAAACACTGTAACCCCGGAAATGCATTCCTCCTATTTCCATCTATTGTAATATAAAATTTTCCTTATTTTGTTACCTGAAGATATGACGTTTCTGTGTCTTTATATATTGTAATTGTTTTACAATTTGTGTATATATAAAAAAGGGTTCAAATGGCTCTGAGGACTATGGGACTCAACATCTTAGGTCATAAGTCCCCTAGAACTTAGAACTACTTAAACCTAACTAACCTAAGGACATCACACACACCCATGCCCGAGGCAGGATTCGAACCTGCGACCGTAGCGGTCCCGCGGTTCCGGACTGCAGCGCCAGAACCGCTAGACCACCGCGGCCGGCTGTGTATATATATTTATGCATTTATGTCGATGTATAATTGGTTTGTTTTGTAAATATTATTTGTATTTTTACGCTGGGTCTTGCCTAGGGAAAACTATGCTATCGAACGATTACATCGATAGGTCGTGTGGAGAACCAAAGTGTTTAGGATCTTGGGTAGTGTTAATTCTGCCGCGTGGAGCGCGGGCTGAGCGGAGTCTGGCTGGAGTAGTACGGTGGCGAGGCGTGTTGAGTGACGCTCCTGCGAGTTTTAATTCAAGTTCAAAGTTAAATCTCTTATTTCTAAATTGCGTAGATTCAAGTTGCTTTTGATATGATTGTTGAGGTAGCCCAAGACTAACCTTATTTTATATAATTTCGTACTGCTTCAGAAACAAAGTTCACTATTAATTTCAGTCACTAAATTAACTTTCAATTTTCTGGTTTTATTAATTCTTTTTCTAAATTAAGTCAGAGTGTGGCGGAATTTATTACTTCTGACAAACATCCAGTTTTCATACAACACGTGTCAACCTTCAGTTGCCACGTTTTTAGTGCTAATTATATGTGCAATAACCTTTCTTTTTCAGTTATTATAGTAGTTGTCCGTAGGACTGGCGACCGTAATTTTCCCCAAATGTCAAATATCTAATTAACGCCAGTTAAGTGTTAACGTAACGACCGCACATTTACTTTCTTTATTAACTTTACCCTTTTTCAAAATTAATTTCCACCAATGTCATTTGCAGTTTTACCTTCATTTAGATGTAACTTTTCCTCCCTCTTTACCGACAGATTAACTTCGATGACGATTGTTTTTCCCAAATTTCCATTAGGTACACGCGGTTTAATTTTTCACTGTCATTAAGTTCGATAAGTGAGGGAGAGGTTACACGGGGCGACCTGGTGCCAGGACAATCTTCGGATTTGAGGTTGTTCTGGACACGAATTTTGCATTGTGCAAATCTCATAACAAAGTACTGGATACGAACAGGTCGTTACGTCAGCGAAAATAAGTAGTGGGAGGAATCCTAATTAGATTTGAGATTTGGCATTTATATTGAAAATTAGTAAAATGAGTGAAGGCAACAATTACCAAAATTTGGTAGACTTCGGTACGGAACAATCTGTCGAACAGTGGGAAACCCACACCGCGGAACCCATTGTTCATGGGCAGGCGGCTAGCCTGAAAAACCCGACCGCGAAACGCAACAAGGAGCAGAAATGGAATTCCAAAATCTAGAAAATGTTTCGGAGTCGGAAGCGAAAATCAAATCTGAACCCCTTGATGACTAATACGGGGGGACAATTGAAGAGGAACCCGCTACGGAAGTAAAACCGGTAGTTACCGGGCATTTAGCTGATTTATTGGATGTTTTGATTAACAAAATCAAGACTCAGTCTAGCAATATTGAGGTCAGTCTAGCAAGATAGAAACTCAATCTCCAGAAATTAAAGCTCAGTCTGAAAAAATTGACAGGAAGATAGACAATCAGAACAAAGATATTAATGTTGTTAACAACAATGTTGGAGTTGTTAACACAAAAGTTGATAAAATCAAAGAAGATATTGTTGTGATTACTACCGAAATCGGTTATCTTAAACAGGGAATTATAGTTCAGGCGGAAATTGCGAGCATAAATACTCGTTTTGACTCCGAAATTAGCAGAATCGAGAAAAGAGTACGGGAAGCAGTTGCTCGGATCATCGAGAATAAGACGACGGAACAAATTCAATTAGTGAAAAAAGAGGATTAACAGAAGGTGGGAACTTTAAAGGCTTTAGTATCCGAGGCATATACTAAAGTGAGGAAGCAGGCTAATACCTTGCGAAGAGAAAAAGAGGGAAGTGGAAACGCTTGTGACAGCCACTTGCCAAGTAATTACGAGTGTGTTGGAATTAGAAAAGAAACTTGACAAAAAACAGAGCTATGTGCCAATCTGTGCACATAGTTCGGAATTGTTGACGAAAGAGGAGCGGCTCGACCCCTTGAAAAAAGGCGGTATATACGCGACCGATTTCATTAAAAATTGTGAAAGTATTTTACCCAGATCATGGACTAATGAGAGAAAAATTAATGCGGTTATTGACATGTTGGCTGGTGATGCCAAGCGTTGGGGCTTAAACCTCAACATCATGAACCTCACTTTCGACGAGTTTAAAAATTTGTTTCTGGCTGAATACTGGTCAGAGCAAAAACAACAAAGTGTCTGGCGCGAATTTGTCATATCGAGGGCTTTCGATGCGAATTCGCGCGGCTCGATGAAGGAGTTTTGTGAGGGCTGGATCCGCAAGTTGGAATATTTGCGTGATCGCCGCAGGGAATGCGAAATACTCTGGGAACTCTACAAGAAGCTTCCATATGATACAAAACGCTACGTAGGAAGCAATTACACGACAATCAATGATTTCCTGGAAAGAGTTGAGGACGAGGACAATTGGCGCAATAATTTGCGACAATGGTAGAGGCCGTGGTAACAACAACGGGTACCACAACAATAACCATGGGAATAATGCATACCGCAACCATGGCAGCAATAACAAAAATGATTCAGACCGTAATGACAATCGGTACAAAGCAAATAATAACAGGAATGACGAGAACCAGTACCATACTAACGTGATACGGGCTTCGCAGGATAGTAATAATGCCAAAGGGTGTGATAAGCCGCCTCAGCAGCATCTGGGGGGCGGATCTGCTGGGACGAGACAGGGAAACCATTAGCCGCGACGGGCGTGGACAAATTTTGGCGGCCCAATAACAGGAGAAAACCGAGGTGTCGTCGTTATGAAAATTCCGTATGGAATAATCAACGGCGGGAGAGTGTGCCAGTGTAAGAGAAAGGAGTGCGCCCACAAGTAGTAGATCAGCTGCAGACACGGCAGTAGAAAATACCTTCACTGTCAGTGAGAACAACTTAAGTAGTGTTCCGGAAATCGATTATAAAGTGGCAGCTGTAACACCCACAGCAGAATCGGAGATTGAGCTTAAGAATGACTCGCAAGTGTGAGAGATGATCAGATGTCGGATAACACGTCCGTCATCGAGCGAGGGGATGCAGAGAGGGAAGATGTCTGGTTAAGGCAGTTCGGTCGCTTATACGACGAACTAAGAGATTATAGGGGCCTGTATGGGAGAAGTGTTTATGGGGAGTGCGCGCAGGATTTGCCGCGTCTCGTCCCGCAGGAAGATAGTGTTTGTGAAGTGATAGAAATTTCTGGCCCTTACCGGCAGACTTCACCAGAAATAGTTGATGTTAATGGGGCGCACGAGCAAGATTCGTCGTGTTTCGTCTTGCAGGAGTTGGATGTTGAAGTAGTAACATAAAGTTCTGGCCCTAACCGCCAGACTTTACTGAAAGTTACAGTGGTAGAAGTAGCCGACCCATCCGACGCACGTAGATTACAGCGTGTATACGGTCGGACGGTAGCAGTGTGGGTTGCCCGGATCCAGAGGAAATAATTGCAGATACTACTGGGCACATTCCTCCAGGTAGATTGGCAGATGAGATCAGTCTGGCCAAAGAGGAATCAACGAAGGTGACAATTAGTGAAGTGACAGCAAAGCAACACTCACTAGTTGACGAGTTACAGGAAAAGGTTTCGGTATTGGAGACGAAGCTACAGACAGCCTCAGGACAAACGTGTTGAAATTAAAACTGTATGTGAACAGAGGCTGAAAAAGTCTATAACGATATGTTTAAGTAATGTGTATACATAAACATACAGTTATAAATGTCCCCGTTCGTAGTCGCTAATTATAACAATATGTTTACTTTTGTGCTGTAACATATAGCTATAATCAGCGGCGGAAATATATTTGCGAACGCCGACCGTGTGCGGCTGTTTCTTGGTGGATCGTCTGATCAGTCGGAAGTTGCATTGCAGAGGAGAGTAAATGCCTATTCAAAATATAATTATTTTTGGATAGCTCAACATGAATTTCCTAAGGGACCGTAGTTTATCATGCATTTACCAGTAGAATATGGCGCGGAGAAAATATTTCGCCGCATGCAACTTCCGTCCGATTTCGACGAAAGAATTCGTGACTGTGAACTCTCTATTTGGCAGAAACATAAAGAAAATTAAATAACTTCGTGAAGGAGTGAGACATAGATTCTATATTAAATAAATAGTCCATACACCAGTTCCATTTAACTCTGAATTTATGGCAATTAATAGATGAACTTACACTGCAATGAAGGATTTAACATGGATGCCGTTTTGACTGGCACTTCTCTTCTCGTAATGAAAATAATTCCTTTGACGTTTTCACATACACGCCGCACAATAAATCTACTGCTATGCAGTATTGCACTTTTAGTATTGCACGTTTACTTTACACTAAAATAATATTATTTTTAACTATAATAATACGGCGGCAAGACATGCGCGTCCGACACAAGTTGCAAGAGCAAGAGAAGAATGAGTAACTGTGTAACTGTTCATCGAGAATATCTCGTCCATCAAAAGAATGTGTAAAAGTGTTGTTGTTCTGTCCGTTCTTCGCGCCGCGGTTTTCAAAGTCAATAACTCACTGCATCTCTGTCGGCGCTTCGACAATAAACAAGTTACTCACAGGTCGTTCACCTTCTACATTCTCGCAACATTATTTGCTAACTGTAGCTGTTGCCGAGCGACTGCTCGATTAGTGAATGATTTAAAATGATAAGGCAATCACATAATGTTACAAGTCGCCAAATAAGCCGGCTTTAGGATCAAAGCTGGATGGTTTTTTCTGGAATGAACTGGAGATAAATGAGGATTTATTGTGGGAAAATAAAGAAACAGTCGAGGACAAGTGTAGACAGATAGTAGTGTCTGTTAATATGCACGACCTACAACTAAACGTGTTGATTGACACCGGTGCAGAATTGAGTGCTGTATCTGGGACAATATTTGAGATACTCAAAGACAGACCTGGTATCGTAGTTATGCCAGTAACAGGAGTGAAAATTATCGGTGCTAGTGGGAAGGCCAGTAAACCGTTCACAAAACATAATTTTGTCAACTTCGAGATATGTGGGGCACGATTTGAACAAGAGTTTGTCGTCGTGCCAGACTTAACTACGGCAGTAATTATCGGGTTAGATTGGCTATTAAAGTACCGTGCAGTGATTAATTGCGAAAGCAAAACTTTGACATGTACGTCGCAAGATAAAACAGTAGTAGTTAGTTTTGACGAGGCAGGAGACGGTGTGCATAGGCGATACCAGCCTATACATATTGTTAACTGGCCGGATGGTATTGACGTAGGTATGAATTTGAACTACTGTAACATGAAGAATCTCAGCATTGACAATAGTGTAGAAAGTGAATTGGAAACTATTGTAGACGGTGTGTCAAACGTAACACACGAACAAAGACGAGGCCTGTATGAAGTAATAATGAGGAATAAGAGTGTGTTTTCAGACAAAACGGGACTTGTGGAAGCATACAAATGCAAGTTGAATGTAATTCAGCACGAACCATTCTTCATGAGACCGCATGCTATACCGCTGTCCATAAAGTAAGCAGTGCAACGGGAGATAGATACGATGATCGAATGGGGAATGATTGAAAGAAGTATGAGTCCATACAATAATGGTTTGGTCATTGTAGCAAAACGGGATGGTAGTGTGCGTATTGTGATTGACGCACGCACGTTGAACAGGGTCATTCAACGCAAAACAGACAGATCAGAGGGTATGGAGGAGATTTTGCAGCGTTTTCATGACGGTAAGTTCATGACTAGCCACGATCTCACGGATGGTTACTGGCAAATAGAACTCGAGGAAGAATCAAGGCCATACACCGCCTTCTTGTTTGCGAGCAAGTGTTATCAGTATAGAGTACTGCCATTTGGACTTAATATATCTGTGTCCGTATTCAACAGGGCCCTAGATAAAATGCTAGGCCCGGCTTTGAGTTCAAGATTAACTGTATATGTTGACGACCTATTGTTGGCCAATGCCACTTGGTATGACCATTGTGACATGTTAGATGAAGTTTTTAGAGCACTGCGCCGTGGCAGAATGACTCTAAAACCAAAGAAATGCGAATTAGTGAAGCACGAACTGAAATTTTTAGGACGTGTAATTACGACTGCTGGTATTACGACAGACCCAGAGAAACTAGAGGCAATAAGGAATTGTCCTCCACCCAAGTCTAGGAAACAGTTAAAAAGTTTTCTAGGGCTCACAGGATTTTACCGTAAATTTGTAAAAAGACAGGTGTTAAATGATGAAAACTTGAATAATCTCTTACTCAAAAGTGTTCCGTTTGTGTGGACTGACTGGTGTCAGGCCGCTTTCGAGAGATTAGAAGACGAGTTGTTAAGATCTAACATACTATTTCATCCTGATTTATCGCTACCCTTCCATCTGGGGACGAATTCGTCGAATTACGGGGTGAGGGTAGAACTGTCCCAAGAAGTTGGTGAAGGAGAGGATAAGGAACACCAGACGATGGCGTTCGCGAGTCGAACTTTATCAAAAGGTGAGCGAAGCTACACGATTTCTCAGGAGGAGTGTCTCGCTATCGTGTGGGGGTTCAAGGAGTTCAAGGGTTACCTATGGGACCGTAAGGTGATTATTCATACAGACCATAAGGTGCTCACTTACCTGAAGGATTGTAAACTACTTCACGAAAGACTGACTAGGTGTTCGCTGTATTTACAGCAATTTAACTATGACATCTGTTACGTAAATTACGTAAATTACGACAATTACGTAGCGGATGCGCTATCGCGGTTGCCCGAGTCTAATCAAGATGTATTGAAAGATGAGTCAGATGGAGTGGTCAAATTATACTATTTTAATGAAGTTGAGGGACATAAATTAATAATGAACATCTGTAACAATCTACGTCGTCATCAGAACGAGGACGGTTGTTTAAATGTGGTGAAAACCCTATATGACGAAAGGAGTTGCGACCGAACCGCCGAATCTTTCCATCAGTAAATGGGGTATGTTCTCAACTGACTCGGTTGTTTTAACCCCCTCCACTGACGGAATGACCCGCTTCCTAATTACGTATGTATAAAGCCAATACGGACTTGTAGCTGTCACGCCTTTGCGCTTACTGCTACGTATTTTAACCGTAAACAGCTCAGTCCTAATGGTAAGAGGTAGTAGTGAATTCACATTGTTAATCTTTGAATACAGCACAGCTGCCACAAGCTCAGCTCACTTTTACTCCACTCCTACCCTCGCCATTGTACCACATTAACTAGGTGCTACATGGACCTTGCTAAATTCACTTGCGTATACATTTTTGACCGTTACTCGCCAGTATTTACCTAATGATTAGGACACTCCTAACCGGACTATTTCCCAAAGAGCTGTGATGATTGAACGGGTTCGATCCACGGCCTACAGTGCCCTACAGTTCACACGGTAACACTGCCTACCTGACCCACTTAACTTGGTAGTGAGCTTATGTATCCAATCACCACTGCTAGCAGCAGTGGATAATCCCATCAGCACGACGAGAGCAGCAGACTTACCGTCGAATCCTCCTGAAAATACTTATAACTACAGTCGCCAGCTCTGAAGGAGCAAAAGAATAAATCAATTTTTTGGCTCGTTTCAAAGTGAAACGGCTTGAGTTGAATTTAAACTTAATTCTGAATATTACTATTTCTGATCATTCTAGGTGATTCTACAAAGCAAATACTCTCTCAATTTCTGTGAGTTGGCTTGGTAATTACTACCAAGACAATTTATGCAACTTAGGTTAACAAAATTCTATCCTTCACTTATTTAATGATTTTGGATATTACTCTTTGGACAATTGATATAGAATTAGTTAAGTGACTTTACTTGAAAGGTTACTCAGAAAAATTTAAGTAACTATAAATAGGCGACTCATTCTGGTGTGACCATTGCTCTTTTCAACATTCTTATACGCTAAAGTATTCTACAACCAAAAGAATTGTAAATGAAAGAGGCGATGGTGGCCTCAGTCTGATTTCACTATACTATGTTTGAGGTTACTACACTTTACAATGAACAACATGCGTCGTAATTTATCTCATTACTATATTCTGTCCTCTGCACTTGCATAAAAGAAAACTGGTATTCTCCTTAAATGAAACAATAAGTTCACTGTTACCAGTCACCGTTTTATTTATTTCCACGACGCGTTTCGAAGGTTTAAACCTCCATCATCGGGTGGATTTACATTAGTAAGTATTACATTTGTGTGTGTGTTGTGTTACGATTTTTGGAGGAACTTGTGGCACTGCCTCCAAAAATCGTAACACACACACTGTGGCACTGCCTCCAAAAATCGTAACACAACACACACACAAATGTAATACTTACTAATGTAAATCCACCCGATGATGGAGGTTTAAACCTTCGAAACGCGTCGTGGAAATAAATAAAACGGTGACTGGTAACAGTGAACTTATTGTTTCATTTAATGTCAGTAACAGTCACGGTAAAGCCTAACCTAAAAATGTTCGCATTTAAAGTGGTATTCTCCTTTTACATGTATACAAAGTTCGACTTAACAATTGCAAGCAGTCTTGCCTTGGGTAGACGTGTCGGTGCTGGCGGTGAGATGCATGTGGCTAACGCAGCTCTTCACGCCTCATGCCCTTAATGGCGGCTGGAACTACGAGCTGTAGCACTCGTATAAGCTACTGCACGTCCGCCATAAAATCTGGGCGCAGGAACTCTTACAATCAGCCCCAGTGGCATAGAGACGGCTTCGACAACCATTCGTCGCGTTCTACTTCACAAACGGCGAAGATATTCGCCTCTTCGCTGTTGCACAATCACTTTTGCGTGAGCACAGTTACGCACGTCCGATCACGTCAACCCTCCCCAGGCCATTCCATTGTTCAGTCCCTGTGTCTCCAGCTACCCCTAGCTACGCTCGTATCACCAAGAGTGGGGGCGTTCCCCTACCACCTTTTTACCGAAATCATTTAGTATTTAAGAATATTTATATTTATTACCCTGGAGTTCATACCAGTCATAATGATTTACTACTAGCGCTTTACAACATTAAATTATACAGTAATAACTTATAATTGCCAAGAAAAAGAATACATTTGACTCCGAGAGCTTAGTGCATTGTCTGACAGGTAGCGCTAATTCCCAGTTTCGCCAATAGATGGCATCAGGGTGCACTCCCTGGCAGTCTCACACCAGCGCGCCCGTTTCCGACGTGCGGGCTCCAAATTACTGTCAGCCCACCATCATTTCAGTTCCGTTACAGAGTCCGGAAGCAGAGAAATTAAGGAAGTATTACAAGATAAACGATCATATCTCGTAAATACGTAAGGGTGAAGATAGTAATATTTGGCGGGTATGCTGGCCCGCCAAATACGTCACGGAAGTAATAGACTACTACCATTTGTCGTACGGCAACGGCCTTGCCACAGTGGATACACCGGTTCCCGTGAGACCACCGAAGTTAAGCGCTGTCGGGCGTGGCCGGAACTTGGATGGGTGACCGTTCAGCCCACATGCGCTGTTGCCGTTTTTCGGGATGCGCTCAGCCTCGTGATGTCAATTGAGCAGCTACTCGACCGAATGGTAGCGGCTCCGGTCAAAGAAAACCATCATAACGACCGGGAGAGCGGTGTGCTGACCACACGCCCCTCCTATCCGCATCCTCAACTGAGGATGATACGGCGGCCGGATGGTCCCGATGGGCCACTTGTGGCCCGAAGACAGAGTGCTATTTGGCGTACGGTCACTGTGGACCAAAGAAATGTGCAGAGAAGCTGAGTGAAGTTGTGCATTTTAACAACATGTTAAAACGCGTTACTGACACAGTGAAAACATGTGAATAACGTCAGAATGTGAAGGTTACCAACTGTACAAGTCGTGGTCCTATGCAAACTATAAGGCCTAACGATACCTTTGACTTACTATGCGTGGACTTATACGGACCTTTGCCCAAGTCATCAGGAAGCTTTGCCTACATTTTAGTAGTGCTAGAAGCTTTTTTCAAGTTCGTCAAACTATACCCGATTAGGAAAGCTACAGCCAAAGCGGTCTATAGCAAGCTTGTGAACGATTACTTTGTTCATATTGGTAAGCCCAAGGCGATTCTATCAGACAATGATGCACAATTTACTTTTAAGTTGTGGAATGAAGGCATGGCAAGTAATGGGGTCGAAGTGATCAATATTTCAACTTACTGTCCTGCTGGAAATAGCGCTGAGAGGTATATGCTCGAGCTAGGCCGACTTTGCCGTACCTATTGCCATCGCAACCATAGGGCATGGGGCAAATATGTAGCAGAATTTGAGACAATTATGAACACCTTGAGACATGAGTCTACGGGATTTTCTCGAGAGGAAATCCTGTTAGATGACAGAAGTAAAAGTTTAGTGGAATTCCCTCCCCGGATTGACGTTAGTGTTGGTGTGAAAAAAGATAGCTTGCGAGAAATAATGAAGCTAAAAGCCGATGCTCGCATACGTCGTCACGACGCTAAAGCGCGTTTTGCTAAGTTTGCAATCGGAGACTTAGTACTTGTAAAAAGCTCATGAGAAATCGAGCGAGATAGACAATGAAATCTCTAAATTTAAGTTTGTTTATAATGGACCATATAAAGTCATTGGTATACCTCACACAAATGGTTATTGCTTCGAGTATCCAAGCTCTGGAAAACTGTTAGGTATACAGAACATTGTAGACTTGAAATTGTACCAACCAAGGATTGATTAATACCACAGAATGGGTTATTTGTACAGTATGTAAGTATAGAGTGTAAGATTTAAGGATTTGCCATGATGCCATGCTTTTGCCTGGCCAAGAAGTTGTTATTAATAAATAAATTAATTTTGATTAAATGATTTAAGAGTAACTGATTATTAATCAATTGAAAAATCCAAGCTCCTAGTTTAAGTTTTCAGCTGAGTCACAGTAGATTAAGGAATGTAAATATGATCTTGTAACTAGCTGTAAGATTTCATGAATATGTGTTTTACTAGTCATTGCCAAAGTTCTTGGACGCCGTTTTAAGTTTCAGGCTAGTACATACGTGTGATAATGGACAGTGTTGAGTTATCCACTGTGATAGTATTAATGGACTCCTTGAGATTACTCGGGAGTGAGTTTTTCCGAAAGAATTCAGTGAAACGGACGTTCTGGAAATGCCGAGAGTGAGATCAAGCGTGCCGCACAGACGGGCGCAGCAATACTAGCGAGGCGGAGCCGCTGTCGGCTCTTGTGCCGCTGTCGGCATTCTTTGTACTTGCGAGTATGGAAGGCGGAGTTGTTTTTCATCCCGGACAGCTGATGTGAATGAATTCTGCTGTAAATATTTATGTTTTTTTCGATATGCTGTATATTATTCTCCTGTTTAGCGTTAAGTGGACTCTATTAATTATGAAAAGGTTATATAAAATGTGTATTCTATGTAATTATTTATTAATTTGCGTATTTTGATCTACCTATTTTTATGACCATGTACTCTGATTAATTTTGTAAATACTGTTCCATTTCCTGATACTGTTAGGAATTTTGATGATTTTAGAATAGCTAAACCATTTTCTGTTTTCTATAAATTTTAATATGATGTCAACCTGTTTTTTTTTTTTTTTTTTTTTTTTTTTGTACAAGATGACAGAGCGGAATAGGATTAGGAGTCTCTCCACTCAATTGTTATGGTCTAAAAACTGATTTATGGTTAATTAGGCTAATGCTAAATTTTCTTGATGTTTTGAGCATATGCATTTCCGCTGTTTTTTTTTGGGGGGGGGGGAGGGGGACATTTTCTGTTTAGGTTACATGAACATCCTCAGACAATGTGAGAATGTAACGCCGGTAATGCATAGCCTCCTATTTCAATCTATTGGACTATAAATTTTTTCCTTACTTTGTTACCTGAAGATACGACATTTCTGTGTCTTTATATATTGTAATTGTTTTACAATTTGTATATATGTATACATATATATTATTTCTGTCGATGTATAATTGGTCCGTTTTGTAAATATTATTTGTATTTTTACTCTGGGTCTTGCCTAGGGAAAACTATGCTATCGAAAGATTATATGGATAGGTCCTGTGGAGAACCAAAGTGTTTAGGATCTTGGGTAGTGTTAACTCTGCCGCGTGGAGCGTGGGCAGAGCAGAGGCTAGCTGGAGTAGGGCGGAGCAGGTATGTTGTGTGACACTCCCGAAAGTGCCGCGCTTTCGCGGGTTTGGGAAAAATTCGCGGCAACAAAAATTTATTAACATAGAGTAATGAAATTTTTGGTATACATTTCCCCAGGTAACATATTTTAGTGAGTAACTATGCAAGATTACAGGTTAATGTAAACGCGAGATAAACCACTGCAAACGCGAAATGGAGGTACATTAATAAATGGTGCAACAGCCAAAATGTTGAATGCAAGCACGCAATAGTGCATGACTTGTGTCAAACGGGTACTGGATGTCAGTATGTGGGATGGAATTACATGCCTGTTTTCACTTGGACAGTCAACACAGAGCGGTTAATGCTGGTTGTGGATGACGCTTGAGTTGTCCAATGATGTCCCACACATGTTCACGATTGGAGACTGATCTGGTGATCGATCAGGCCACAGTGGGATATGGGCGAGCGTTATCCTGTTCGTAAACACCCCCCTGGAACGCAGTTCATGAATGGCAGCATAACAACTCGAATCTCCAGACTGACGTACAAAGTTGCGTGGGACACGGCAGTGCTCCTGAAGTCGTACAAAACCGCACCCCACACCTCAGGTGTAGGTCCAGTGTGTATGCAGACAGGCTGGCTGCGGGCCCTCGAGTGTCTTCTAAGCAATACACGGTCATCACTGGCGACGAGGCAGCTTTTATCACAGAACACAACAGACCTCCACCCCGCCCTACTATGAGGGCTTGCCTGACACCAATTAAGTCAGAAAAGTGTCTGTGGTTTGGGGTCTGGCTCGGAGCTGCCTTCGAAGTAACTGATTTTTAACAGGTTGTGGTGCCGAAGTTTGCTCAGATTGCCGCTGCAGATGTAACATAATGCGCCAGAGCCATTCACCGAACGCGATTGTCATCCCTCTCGGTTCTGCCACGTGGCCGGCGGAGCCACGCCTTCTTTTGAGCGTAGATCCACGTCACAAGCACTGCCAGCACTCATGCACAGTGACTGCATTCCTGGCAGCATTTTCTGCAGTATCGCAGAAGGAACATCCAGCTTCTCGTAGCCCTATTATACGATCTCGTTCAAGCCTAGAGACGAGTTGGTAACGGCGTGTTTGTCACCATTGATGGCAAATCTTGACTAACATCAAGACACCACATCCAATTTCAAAGGTAACTAACGCACACAGCGGTTACAGCGTGTACATAATGAGGCACAAGCCGGATACAATTTAACCATGCAAGGCACATACTGGAAACGACAATCAGAAACAACTGTTCTTAAATCCACACGAGACAATCAAATCTCCAGTGTTAACAACAGTAAAACCAGCTCCATTAAAGGACATCAACAAAATTTGAGAACCTCGCTGGTGTTGCCTAGCGTACTCTTACAATGCTTCCGCATAAATGGAAACCATTACGGCAGGACGCAAAACCAAAAGCCGGACCAAGAAGGAGTGGCCGGCGAAACAACGGATTCACGCACTGAGGGCAGCTAGCCAGCACTAGTACTTAACAAGGTGGGTTTACTTTACATTAGGGAACCAATATTCACGAAAAAAATAATATGAGTTTCACTCCAGAAGAAATGCACACTATCTGTCTTTAAATCCATCTTTTATTCTACATGTTTGAAAGTTTTATAGTGTGTACATACATCCTTTAGGAACAATATTTTCGTTTCTCCACATAATTTCCATCCCTCTCAACTGCCTTACGCCATCTTGGAACCAGCGCTTGTATACCCTCACGGTAAAAATTCTGGACCAACCTGTTGGAGCCACTGTTTGGCAGCGTGCACAAGCGAGTCATCATCTTCAAACCTTGTTCCACGAAGAGAGTCTTTCAGTTCCCCAAAAAGATGATAGTCACATGGAGCCAATTCAGGACTGTAAGGCGGGTGTTTCAGTGTTGTCCATCCGAGTTTTGTGATCGCTTCCATGGTTTTTTGACTGACATGTGGTCGTGCGTTGTCGTGCAGCAGCAAAACATCCTGCTTTTGCCTATGTGGTCGAACTCGACTCAGTCGAGCTTGAAGTTTCTTCAGTGTCGTCACATATGCATCAGAATTTATGGTGGTTCCACTTGGCACGATGTTCACAAGCAAGAGTCCTTCGGAATCGAAAAACACCGTCGCCCTAACTTTTCCAGCAGAAGGTGTGGTTTTGAAATTTTTCTTGGGTGAATTTGCATGACGCCACTCCACTGATTGCCTCTTCGTCTCTCCTGAAAAATGATGGAGCCATGTTTCATCACCTGTCATAATTCTTCCAAGAAATTCATCTCCACTATTCTCGCACTGTTCCGAAAGTTCGCTGCATACCGTTTTTCTTGTTTCTTTGTGAGCCACTGTCAACACTCTGGGAACCCACCTGGCACAAACCTTTTTTAACGTCAACACTTTCAGTATTCTGCAAACACTTCCTTCCCCTATCCCAACGTAGCGTGACAATTAGTTCACTGAGATGCGTGTGTCAGCAGTCACCAATTCGTTAACTCTCTGTCTGGAGTGTGTGCAGTACGAGGCCTGCCACTGCGAGGACAATCCTCAATATTGCTGTGCCCGCTTTCATCACGTAACCTGCTTGCCCACCGACTAACTGTACTGCGATCGACAGCAGCATCTCCATAAACCTTTTTTTTTAACCTTTTGTGGATGTTTCCCACTGTCTCGCTTTCACATCACAGGAATTCTATGACAGCCCGATGCTTCTGACGAACATCAAGTGTAGCAGCCATCTTGAAGACATGCAGTGACGGCGCCACTCACGGCAACAGGTTGAACTAAGTTTGAAAACAAGCGGGAAGGATGTATCTACACACTGTACAACTTTCACACATGCAGAATGAAAACTGTATTTTTACAAAAATAGTGTGCATTCCTTTTGGAGTGACCCTCGTAGCTAAAAAATGTTTACAAGCTGCGAAAGTACATCATATGTGAGTCGCATAACCAACATGAACTCCCTCACCCACTCTCACTTGAAAGAACCAGGCACCAGCAAATCCACTGGTAAGAAAATACCATACCAGAGGAACACAGTAGCCGCTGCCAAGGAAACGAACAGGTCACGCTGGACATCCACAGTACAGATCAAGGGACTCGGACGCGCAACAGCCCCACTCTGGATCGATGTGTCCCTCCTGCCAACCCGTACTCAATCAACACTCGGAGCCGTCCGGATGAAGGAGGCGTCCGCTGATCATCGGTGTCCAACCCCACTGTTTGTAACCCGGAGCCAGTCTTCCCAGTCGAGCGATACAATCAGGAGATCGAGCTAGGTGAACGCAGTGGTTAGCACCCTGGAACCGCATACGGGAGGTCGACCGTTCAGAACCGCGTCCGACCATCCTTATTTAGGTTTTCTGTGATTTCCCTAAATTGCTTCAGACAAATGGCGCAATAGTTCCTTTGAGAAGGCACAGCCGACTTCCTTCCCCATCCCTCCCTAATCCGGTGGGACCGATGACCTCGCTGTCTGGTCCCCTCCCCCAAATCAACCAACCAACCAACCAGCAGAGGGAGCTGCGGCCGAAGCGAAGAGCGCAACGGAAAGATAGCACAATTTGCCCACATTGAGATACTGCACTTGAGCAACATGGCTCGTGTAGTTCATTTGTGTGCAGATCCATGTGCAATAGGGTTGAGCTTATAACTGATTTGAAACGGTAGGGGTACCTACCCTTCTTACTTGGACACTAACTTCCCTTCACTAGTGTAACGTTGTTTATCGCCTCGGGTCTATCGCATTCTCGATCCTGGTCATTAGTCTTCGCCCATAACTAATTAACCTGGCTACCTAAAAATTATGTTGTTGATTCAAATAAACCAGTGACAATACATTAATAATCTGAAAATACACGCCGTATCTGAGTCTTCATGGTCAGGTGATTGCATTTAACCCTTGTAGATTTCCATTCAACATTTCTATATGACTTCACTTAAAGCAGAGATGAAAAACAGAACAGCTAGGGCAGAACTAATTCCAGTCCAATGGGTTTGATCATTCTGATTTGCGCTGCTTCTCATGACAGATAATAACCTGTTTTGATTAAGGCTGTGTACAGTTTTTAAAGGGGGTAAAGACTAGAAATAAATCATTCATTAATCAGAAAAGGGTTGTAAAGGAAGGATACGTTTCTGACCTGAAACTGCTGACTATTTTTTTTGCTTGATTTCAAGAATCAGTTCACAATAGATAAAGAAATATGCTAGTGCTTTCCATCTTCATAAGCCATTTAGTATTGGAATAGGAGGAACAGCAGCAGAATAATTGAACCCAGTATGACAAACTGTAGTTATATTGAAACGTCTACCTGTGGAAAACACAAGTTGATAATTCACTACCGTTTTTCGTTAACGACGAAAATTCAGTCTTAAATCTAAAAGTTAATCAGGGAAATTAACTTCCGTTGTATTTCGTATTGCCCTACAAACATCCTTTGTTTTGGACGTTTTATCATTAGTGAAAATTAATGCAACGTTGATGACTGTTCGTGAACAATACGATTCTTCATTTCCAACCATTACGAATTGATACCTAGACGCGATGATGGCTGTAATTGTCTTGAAGATGATTCGCATAAAAGACATTGAAGACGGTAACCACACACGAAATCGAACAGGAGGTGCGCAGTTATTGCGTATGACTGCCGGCTATTGAAGCTATAATATAATAGTTAATAACCTAACCACAAAAAAAGCTAGAAATTTAAACTTCACATCAAGAATTAGTTCAGAGAAAGTTTTGTGCAAGATAAGTGACTAATTTGTTAAACCCCAATTAAAAGTAAATGAGAAACGAACCCCTATGTGCTGTTTAAACACGTTTCAAAATAATCCAACAGAAGTAGGATTTGTACTGTGGTTCAAATGGTGCAAATGGCTCTGAGCACTGTGGGACTTAACATCTATGGTCATCAGTCCCTAGAACTTAGAACTACTTAAACCTAACCAACCTAAGGACATCACACAACACCCAGTCATCATGAGGCAGAGATTTGTACTGTGACTGAGCGGTGGGTTCACAGGACGTGAAAAACAAAAAACACTAGTCGAGAAATGGACGGGAGCCAGTTAATAGCCTGATGACTGCAGCGTCATTGTCTCACGTTAGATACTTATTATCCAAAGTAAAATAGGTAAAAGAAATATTCTGTGACTTAGACGATGGTCATGTTATTTCACTGGGTTCCTTAAAATTTTCATTTCTTAATATTTCACGAAAATTTTTAATTTCCTGAATGGACGCCAACCACGTTCTCTAGTTCATGAACTTACTCTGTACGGCAGACAGAAATTTCAAGGTATGATGAGCGCAATATTAAAGTTCAGAAATAAGTGTAATTTGATTTGGATAGCTACTCAGACGGTGTTTTTCATTTTCAGTAAATTTATGTTTCTAAAGGAACATGTCTAGATAGGACATGCCCAGTGAGGAGCAGCCTAACATGTCTTACTCCCTCCGTCCTTTTCCCCCATCCCCCCTCCACAAACAAATAAAAGAACATAATCGCATCGTGTCCCATGACCCCATGACACAGAAATGTGTATCCTTTTGATAATCGATCTTGTGAACATGTAATGGAAATCTACTGGTAGAAAGTACACAAAGAGTCACATGTCACGAAATATCAAAATTATACAGCGCAACACAATTAAATGATCACTTTTTCAAAACGCCGTAGTTCTCTGTCATTGTCAGGCAGAAGTTTGAAATTTGGCCCCAGAGATGTCTAAAACCTTGAAAGGTCTCTGTTGGATTCCTTTCATGTTAATTTCTTTAAACTGTTGTCATTTACGGCATACATTCAACTTCTAAATTTACTGCGGTGTTTCTGTCTATCTGGGAGGAGACCGAGCAGTGGAACGTGTTACTTTTACACATAAACAACAACGATCTGTCACACTACTACACTTTAAAACACAGTTTATATGTAATTCATGTCACACAGTCTCATACGGAACCTACATCCACTTTCTTTTATTTACTGTATATGATAAGATACTGTCATCCACCTTCCATTCTGTGTGAAAGGATGAATGAGCAAATGTATTTCTAGTTGCATGCTTCATGGTAGCAGACAAGCCTGTCTGCTAGAGAACAGTAGGACCAACGTCGGAACAGGTAGCTACGCTTTCTAAAAGCAGAGAGGTTTCTTTTCTTAGTATGGTCCTGTCCGTGCCTTGTCATGTTGGTATAGGAAGCTGCCTTTCTGATCACTTCCGTTTGTATCTGTTAAGCACCCTTGGTAGGGGCCCACGGCAGTCGGTCCACGGCGAGCGTCTGAAGTGGTTAGATCTCCAGCTAAGCGCATCTCTGCTAAGTCCGTAGGACAATGGATTTCTTATGTTCAGCCTAACTGAAAATTTAATCACCTTTATTTCAGGTTTAGATCTAAAATATCTAATGTTATCTTAAATTGCAACGCATTGTAATTCGAGTGTGAAATTCAGAATATCTTCCAGTAGCTGCTTTGTCACTACTTCGTGAGTAAAATAGAACCACGTGTGGATGATCCGTAACTCTAACTAAGATCATCAATCTTAAACGCGAATGTGCGTGAGATTATAACGTCTCGTCTTGACAATATTTTTCAATATAGCAACTTTTCTTTACGTTCAACCCACGTGGGGTGTACTTTGTGAGACCAGTACCACGTGCTTATACAATTGTTTGACCCATCAGGTTAATAGTAAGACGATAGTAACCAGTTCGAGGTTTTTCTTTTGTAATTTGTGTTTCGATGTAATTTATTTTAATTATCAAAATTATTGTGGAGTTACACTCTTTGTGTAAACCAAGTTGACCACGTGAAGCATGTAGTGTAATCGTCAAAGTAGCCCTCAGCTATTCTTTTCGGGAAGATTCCACAGAGAGTTAGTATGAATTTAGTATACCAGTGTGTGGTAATTTCATGACGGACAGGATTGCGCTACGAATGTAACTTCTTTGGGAGAAAATTGTATCGTTTGGTTGTGGTTAATTTCCTCTTGCATATGTTTCAACGTTCTTCGTGTGTTATTTTATGAATGCAGTGTTGTATGCAGTCTCCCAATCTTGGCTCCATATTTGATGTGTTCTGTAAGATTACAAACTCACATTTTTACAATCCTAAATAAGGCACCTGTTTAGTTATGAATCAAGTTTAATATGCTGAAATTTTAACGGAACAATGATCAGTGTTAAAATAAATGTCCAAATATAAACTGATTTATTTCTTTTTATTTAAATTGTCTTTATATATATATACACACACACTCCTGGAAATTGAAATAAGAACACCGTGAATTCATTGTCCCAGGAAGGGGAAACTTTATTGACACATTCCTGGGGTCAGATACATCACATGATCACACTGACAGAACCACAGGCACATAGACACAGGCAACAGAGCATGCACAATGTCGGCACTAGTACAGTGCATATCCACCTTTCGCAGCAATGCAGGCTGCTATTCTCCCATGGAGACGATCGTAGAGATGCTGGATGTAGTCCTGTGGAACGGCTTGCCATGCCATTTCCACCTGGCGCCTCAGTTGGACCAGCGTTCGTGCTCGACGTGCAGACCGCGTGAGACGACGCTTCATCCAGTCCCAAACATGCTCAATGGGGGACAGATCCGGAGATCTTGCTGGCCAGGGTAGTTGACTTACACCTTCTAGAGCACGTTGGGTGGCACGGGATACATGCGGACGTGCATTGTCCTGTTGGAACAGCAAGTTCCCTTGCCGGTCTAGGAATGGTAGAACGATGGGTTCGATGACGGTTTGGATGTACCGTGCACTATTCAGTGTCCCCTCGACGATCACCAGTGGTGTACGGCCAGTGTAGGAGATCGCTCCCCACACCATGATGCCGGGTGTTGGCCCTGTGTGCCTCGGTCGTATGCAGTCCTGATTGTGGCGCTCACCTGCACGGCGCCAAACACGCATACGACCATCATTGGCACCAAGGCAGAAGCGACTCTCATCGCTGAAGACGACACGTCTCCATTCGTCCCTCCATTCACGCCTGTCGCGACACCACTGGAGGCGGGCTGCACGATGTTGGGGCGTGAGCGGAAGACGGCCTAACGGTGTGCGGGACCGTAGCCCAGCTTCATGGAGACGGTTGCGAATGGTCCTCGCCGATACCCCAGGAGCAACAGTGTCCGTAATTTGCTGGGAAGTGGCGGTGCGGTCCCCTACGGCACTGCGTAGGATCCTACGGTCTTGGCGTGCATCCGTGCGTCGCTGCGGTCCGTTCCCAGGTCGACGGGCACGTGCACCTTCCGCCGACCACTGGCGACAACATCGATGTACTGTGGAGACCTCACGCCCCACGTGTTGAGCAATTCGGCGGTACGTCTACCCGGCCTCCCGCATGCCCACTATACGCCCTCGCTCAAAGTCCGTCAACTGCACATACGGTTCACGTCCACGCTGTCGCGGCATGCTACCAGTGTTAAAGACTGCGATGGAGCTCCGTATGCCACGGCAAACTGGCTGACACTGACACTGACGGCGGCGGTGCACAAATGCTGCGCAGCTAGCGCCATTCGACGGCCAACACCGCGGTTCCTGGTGTGTCCGCTGTGCCGTGCGTGTGATCATTGCTTGTACAGCCCTCTCGCAGTGTCCGGAGCAAGTATGGTGGGTCTGACACACCGGTGTCAATGTGTTCTTTTTTCCATTTCCAGGAGTGTAGACAGAAAAGTGGAGGTAATGGACTTGTACCACTATTGAAATAAGCCTTTCATATTATATGACGACATGCACATTCAGCATCAGTTATGGTTGGTCAAATACTGCTGTGACTCTGAATGTATTATATTAATAAGAAGCAACATTGCTCTTTTCTCCTGAAAATATCAAATAACGTAACAAATTAATTTTGATTCTGCTTCCAATATGACAGTTTTGGTTAATACTCCACATGCCTGCAGGACATTGCAATGTTAACACAGCAGAACTCAGACATCTGTATAAGTGTAGAGAAATGAAAACAGTGATATGAATGCTTCACTTTTGTTCCGACACAGTTCAAGACTCGGGAGAAAAGTTTTACACCTGGTGTTCTACATGGAAACTTCACACACAAGAACTTTTTGCCGACACTACTACCACCTACATAAGTAAGCTTTTCCTGTGTTACTTTCAAGTAATACACTTAAGCTATTCCTGATTTAACTGGAAGATCTGTACTTCCCACTTTCATATCAACAGCCTCAAAATGCATATTGTAGACTTCGGGATATGTTACAGGTCAGTGTCACAGCAAGATTGTGGATAAAGGGGGGGGGGGGGGGCGGCATGTCGCTCTCCAACAAGTGTTTACCAATAAGTAAGTGGCGGAAAATTATGGGTATAGGACGGCTTAAACATGTGGAAAATGAGATTTTTATTATTCACTCACTGTATTTGACATTTATTATTCCTTTAAAATCGCACAACAACTTCAATAAAACACAGTTTAATCATTCACACGCTTATTTCACAATTATTTCACTTTTAAACTGCAAATCCTCTAAGAGCTGTCTTGAATCTTCACGAGTCTCTCCCAACAGCCTTGATGTGGATAGATACGTACAGCAACCAGTAATCAGAGTCGGAACTGTGTCTGCAAAAACACAAGGATTATTAAACAATTTTTGCTGTCATTAATTACTAGCAATATAATTGACAGAGTAGATTGCTAATATTTGCTATAATGAATATCACATTTGCCAGAACGATCTCACTGAAGTAATTAAGTCCATCGAAACGCTTAGAAACTAACCTCTCGTCTGACGAAAACGGTCTAAAGACGCAGTGGCAATTTCTTCAGATCTGTTGACAATGATATTTTGAGTTATCACTTTACTGAGTGACTGAAATGTAGTTCAGGTACCTGTGAACATAACAATATGTTAGAATTCATTTTCTAAATACGAAATATTACGGTACTGTACGGCTACTTACATATTAATTACACTATTAATATTTTCACAGTTGTTTCTTTAATACAAAATTAAAGCCAACGGAAGAAAAAACGTAAAACATACTTGCCAATGACAGGTTTGTTGCGATGCAATTTTCTGTGTTGACAGGTGTAACTTTTTCATACAGTGGTAAGTCGCAGAAATCGCATGAGTCACAGAAATCGCAGAAGTAGCAGAAGTCACAGAAATCGCAGAAGTAGCAGAAGTCGCAGAAATCGCAGAAGTAGCAGAAGTCGCAGAAGTCACAGAAGTAGCAGAAATCGCAGAAGTCACAGAAGTAGCAGAAATTGCAGAAGTCACAGAAGTAGCAGAAATCGCAGAAATCGCGGAAGTAGCAGAAATCGCAGAAATAGCAGTGGCGGAGGGATACACGACCTATGTTCCTTAACTGCGACTCTTAACTGCAACAAATCACAGTTAAGAATAACAGATACTGAAAAGTAGCATTCACAGAAATCACTGATATCGGAAAATCGCAGTTTAGCCCATCACTACTCTAAGTGTTCTCTTCCAGCAGAGAAAGGCGCGCGAAGAATATTGCTTTACTGTTGGCCAGTTTACTCAACAGCCAATAGCAAAACAACATTCTCCCGCGTCAGTCCGCGCTTTTCATCAATAACCAATCGCAAAATAGTAAACCTAACGACTGCACTTTTTACCAAGGTAATTATCTAACATGCTGAAGTTTTGTTTATGCATAAAGTTATTTACTATTGCTATTTATACCTGAATCAACTTTCCCTTTACTATAAACTTACTTTACAAATCTATTTTACAAAAATCCCCTTAGTTCATATCCATACTTCTTTGAAATGTTCCCACACTAAATCCCACTATATAACTCGTTAAACAATTATCTTCATATTAACCTTAAACCACACTCACGCATCATTCATACTGCTAAAACATATTTATAACATTTTACATACACAAAAAGACATAATAATACTTTATGAAAATACTAGAACAGTTTATGAAAAACATTCTATTACTTTAGTGCACTCTACTGGGCACAATCGAAACTAAATCAGTCCCCTATCCAATACTGTCCTCTATCGGCTGATACATAAACTACGTGCGCATCCAGTCTCGCGTCACCATCTGTCACTATCCAGCTGTGAGACACATCTCCCACTTAACCGCCTCCAAGGCAGGATCGGTATACGGCGCTACGCCTCACTCACTGCCTGTATGCCTTGAAGTCGATGGGCTTCAAGAATTTCCTATCTGCAAACATCTATGACTTCGTCACAGTTTGCAGCTATACAGGTACATTTTTAGACTGCTCAACAAAGGTTGGCTACTGGCACCGATGGTGTTTCCGAAGGGGGGTGGTTTTTTTTTTTAAAGGACCCTTACCCGTTTTCTCACCTATGAGTGTTGTATCGCTCAGTGATCATGTCATATAAGAGGGCGTGAAACAGGAGAGCTGAAAAACACCCTTTGCTGTTTTGGATCGCGTTCAGATTTCTTCCTATAGTTTTCGACGGTTGCTAGTGGTTCCACCCCGCACGCCAAAGCAAAACGTTTGGGAGCACTGCACTTCAATGAGATGCGATGACGTTCAGTGGAGGTGCTGTACCATGGTGTCTTTCCAGAATGGTTGAGTCGTCCGGGAAGGTGTCAGCAGTGTTAAAGGTTGACAAGAACGTCGTCCTGTTGGCCATCACACTGCGAACTGTCGTTTTCGACTGCAAAATGAGTGGGAATCAACGCGCGAGGGAAAGGGTGATTTTAGTGACGCTCTTTATTCCACACCATTAGGCCTTCTCGGGTAGATTCCGGGCGACAGTGAATCTGAAATGTTTTCCTCGGTCACCCACAAGAAAGCCACGGTATTTCAACACTAGGTATAGCGTTTCTGTTCTCCATCGCAGAGGTGACAACTCACTTTAAAATTTTGCTATCGTAGGTCTCACAAGGGAACCTCCCCATCGCACCCCCCTCAGATTTAGCTATAAGTTGGAACAGTGGATAGGCCTTGAGAAACTGAACACAGATGAATCCAGAAAACAGGAAGAAGTTGTGTGGAACTATGAAAAAAATTAGCAAAATATACGAACTGAGTAGTCCACGTCTAACGTATGCAACTTCTAGGGTAATATGCAGTCAGGAGCGCCGTGGTCCTGTGGTTAGCGTGAGCAGCTGTGGAAGAAGAGGTCCTTGGTTCAAGTCTTCCCTCGACACAAAATTTTAATTTTTTGTTTTCAGACAATTATTATGTGTCCGTCCGATGCGATCACTTTTTTGGAAGTGATAATCACATCCACAAGAAAACCTAAATCGGGCAAGGTAGAAGAATCTTTTTACCCATTCGCCAAGTGTACAAGTTAGGTGGGTCGACAACATATTACTGTCATGTGACGCACATGCCGTCAACAGTATCGTATAGAATATATCAGACGTGTTTTCCGGTGGAGGAATCGGTTGACCTATGACCTTGCGATCAAATGTTTTCAGTTCCCATTGGAGAAGCACGTCATTTCGTCTACTCATCGCACGGTTTTGCGGTGCGGTCGCAAAACACAGACACTAAACTTATCACAGTGAACAGAGACGTCAATGAACGAACAGACAGATCATAACTTTGCGAAAATGAACGTAAATTTTTCACTAGGGGAGGAGTTGAACCATAGACCTCTCATTCCGCAGCTACTCACGCTAACCACAGGACCACGGCGCTCCTGACTGCACATCACCCTTGTAGTTGCATATGTTGCACGTGGACTACTCAGTTCGTATATTTTGCTAATTTTTTTCATAGTTCCACACAACTTCTTCCTGTTTTCTCGATTCATCTGTGTTCAGTTTTTCAAGGCCTATCCACTCTGCCAACTTATAACTAAATCTGAGGGGGGTGCGATGGGCAGGTTCCCTTGTCAGCAGCAATATGTCTTCGACAATGCTTCTCCCAATTCATAACTAACCATTCATGCACTTTGTCACTGATATTTCGCTATCCTGTAACATCTGTGAACTACATTACTTACCCAGTCTTCCCAGTAATTCTTCATTTCATTCTATTCTCGTCCATGTAATTTCCATAGCACCACTTTCGAAGCAGCTTCTATCTTTTTCTTTCCCGGTTTCCCGCATCTACCTTTTGCTGCAATAATATCGTATGTCCCACATGTATACCTTGCTAAACTGTTACCCAGTTCTGTTTCAATGATGCCACTTGAAAGATATTTCAGCCTGTGGCAATCTACTTTGAAGACCACCCTAGCTTCCAACATCACACAGTGCAGATGTGGACTAGTGATGATGGCTTATATGTCACCAATGACCTCGTGGGCTACGAAAGTAAGATTCATAGGGCTTCCATACGTCCGGGTCTCCTCTTACTTTTAAAGGCATCTGACGGCGTCCTGGCCTTTTTGCAGAAGTTTCCATGGTAAATCTAGACTTTTTTGTGTCGCGAGAAATTCCGCTGTTTGGAAGCAAATAGATTTTAATAAATGTTAGATATTACTATGTGAGGACTGTTGCGTTAGTGGTTTCGTTCGTTTGTTATTGAAAAACAAGCGGCAAGCACTTTTAGTCACGGAATGGTGATAATTACGTCCAGTAAGGAAAACAGGGAAGGGCTGGACCGGTGGGGATTTTATACACTTCATTCACTGGTAGAACAAAAATGTATTCTACAGGTTTTTAATACATAGCAGCCAGTTAAACCTTTTTAATTAATTAAAATGCCAAGCAACGAGAAGCTCATTTAAAATTCAATGCGATTCAAATAATTTACAGAAAAGTTTAAAATTAATTTTAACCCTAAAAGGAGTTAATGCTTTTTAAGGCGAAGACACGCACTATATAAGGCACATAATATTATAAGACTAAAGGAGTAATGAAGGCAGACAAAGCTGAAGATCAGTACCTCACAGACCAGAAAGGCCGTAATTATAAATTGGTGAGAATAAAACATGGTTTGAACTTGACTGATTTAGAAAACAAAGCCATACTCAAAATCAATGTGAAACAATTTAACAAGAATACTTAGGTAAGATAAATATAAACCTAGAAAAACAGATTAATTAAAGATTTAAAACCCTTTTATTCAATAACACAAGAATAATTAAGTTACAATAGATTCAGACATATGAAGGGATCCCAGCGGCCATCAAAATGTGCTTAAGGTGAAGGAAACGAAGTAACAGATACAGATTCTGAATAATTCCGAGTATAAACTTGAAGAGGAACATTAAGTAGTGTGGCTGCGGTTGGCGGAAACAACGCGAAAGAGAGGGGCGAGAGCTGCCGAGCGTATGCACTAAAAATGACGAAAACAGTTGGCTAAGCAAGCCGACCAGGTGTGAGTAAGTGGGGCACAGTTCTAGGCAATACGTGGCAGCAGTGGAGTACAAGAGTGTATTAACGACAGTCTCCTACAGCACCAACAATTTTAATTAGAATTGTAACACACAGTTGAGCATGAAATGACAATCTTTTAGCGTACCATTAATGAATCTTTCTTATCAGAAACTATGACGACTTAATTATCTCAACATGTTAACCGACGGAGCCGGCCGGGGTGGCCGAGCGGTTCTAGCGCTACAGTCTGGAACCGCACGACCGCTACGGTCTTAGGTTCGAATCCTGCCTCGGGCATGGATGTATGTGATGTCCTTAGGTTAGTTAGGTTTAAGTAGTTCTAAGTTCTAGGGGACTAATGTCCTCAGAAGTTAAGTCCCATAGTGCTCAGAACCATTTTTTTGTTAACCGACGGATTTAAGAAACCAGCTACAAATATTTTTAAAAAGGTGTTTTGAGCAATAACGTAATATCAGAAAAATTGTACTATCTACCAAAAAATCAAAGCAACAACATGGACATTCGCATGTCATTCACAACTCGTCAGTAAACACGTCACTCCATAGTATTTCGAAGGAAACAAATCCGTCCTGTAAAAGATAAATTTATCTAAGCCACTTAAATAGTACAGACACACTATAGAATCTCTTAGACAACGTAGGCCTTTGGCATTAGCTTCAAAGAAACCAGAATACAAAATAAAATTGTATAAACGCCAATAAGAACCGCAAAACAGACATACACTCTAACATGAACATTTAGTCACCCGTGGTAACTGTTAATACTAAACATTTCACTGCGCCTTCAATTGAAAATTACATGAGCAATCATTTACTTGAAAAATCCAAAGAATTAAGGGAAGGTAGACAAGAATCGGTAACGCATATACTAATGCACACCTCCAACATCCATAATAAGCTTTCTTCTGGAACACGGCGATTAACACTGGCTAAAGCTTCACAAGCACTACGGACAGGTAACGTTAACACATAAAAGAAATTATAATAAGATATGAGCCAACGAATTAGCTTAAAATGTCTACCATATCTTGCAGTCACGTTCCCCTTCGAATACAATGGAGACACGGGTATCTATAACAAACAAACAGAAGGAAGACAGACCTAAACAACAGTGAATACGGCCTCGGCAGCTTGGCACCCTTCTGATAAATTACAGCACAAGCCACATCGGTACCCGATAGCTTACAAGGGTAACATCACCCCAATATTTGTCGCCCGCCAACAGCTAACACAACGACGATGGGTCCCCACGGAACGCTTGTTACAGCTTCATTCCTTCACTCACACTGTCTACGAAACCTGCCAACACGCCCGGAGCCGCCACATCAGAGGGCGTTGCGTTCCAACAGCAACATGTTAGTCAAAGTTCATGTGTGTGTAAATTTCGACTTAAATGCAATATACGGACAGCCTGTAATCCCTGACACAGTACTCGTTAAGTGAGCGGGATTCACCTTATGAGAAAGGATTTTCGCGTAGATATCGACCGCGTGTACCTGAATTGTGGCAAATCAGACTTACATCCACTCTGTCATAACAATGATCCGTCATATAAGTTCGAAATGCAGTTACACGTCAGGATGGATCAAAAGCAAACCAGAAGATGCTACCAAAGTGACAACAATACGGTCGCCAGCCTAATTAGGCATTAACTGATTTTCTTCCCTGTACAAGTTGGTATATATTCATGCAAAACAACAAGTCGTAACACTGCATAACATAGTAGAATTTTAGAACCAGAAAATCTATTGAACTGATAGTTTCCCGTTCTGTACTGATATGAAAAATCATGAATACATAACACTACGCTGTAATGTTTACTACAAAACTTTATACTGTCTATTAATCTGATTAAAATCGGGCATCGGTTACCCTAGAAATTGTACTTTCATGCCACAAAATGTCAATTTTGATAAAGGTAAATCATTGATAAATTTTGACTTTTATATTGACTTTAACTTTTGCTGCTCAATCCAATTTAGAACACTTCAGAATTCAAATGAAAGGGGGGGGGGCCCTGAAGCTGTTATGATCGCTATATTAAAAAAAAATGATTACTGAATTTCTTATTCATTCAAGATTTCCAGTATATAAGTTACTACTCTTTTCATCTTATTTACTGCTCATTTAAATGCCTTTAAATCTGACTCGAAATAATAGACTTCATTACTATATCAATACTAAAGTTATCGTTCGACTTCGTTAGACCTTCGCTATTCATGTACTTGTTCATTAACAAAACATTTCATTAAACACCATTCTAATACACCTTGTTCTGCAAATAATTATTACTAACACAATTTTTAATTTTCATTTCGGGACACTCGGATTGCACAACGTTTGGGAAGGATCCTGTCTACGTTCGTTGTGAGGATAATTAAATGATGGAAAAGTTCTGGTAAAATTTAGGTTATTATTGCACCAAACAAACACAGTTCACTCTCTGATCCATACGAATACAGTACTAAAAGTTTCAACCTGCAGCCTTTTCAGTAGCTGCAGGGGCAACAGTCTGGATGATTGACTGATCTGGCCTTGGAACATTAACCAAAACGGCCTTGCTGTGCAGGTACTGCGAACGGCTGAAAGCAAGGGGAAACTACAGCCGTAATTTTTCCCGAGGACGTGCAGCTTTACTGTATGATTAAATGATGATGGCGTCCTCTTGGGTAAAATATTACGGAGGTAAAATAGTCCCCCATTCGGATCTCTGGGCGGGGACTACTCAAGAGGACGTCGGTATCAGGAGAAAGAAAACTGGCATTCTACGGATCGGAGCGTGGAATGTCAGATCCCTTAATCGGGCAGGTAGGTTAGAAAATTTAAAAAGGGAAATGGATAGGTTAAATTTAAATATAGTGCGAATTAGTGAAGTTCGGTGGCAGGAGGAACAAGACTTTTGGTCAGGTGATTACAGGGTTATAAATACAAAATCAAATAGAGGTAATGCAGGAGTAGGTTTAATAATGAATAAAAAAATAGGAGTGCGGGTTAGCTACTACAAACAGCATAGTGAACACATTATTGTGGCCAAGATAGACACAAAGCCCATGCCTACTACAGTAGTACAAGTTCATATGCCAACTAGCTCTGCAGATGATGAAGAAATTGATGAAATGTATGACGAGATAAAATAAATTATTCAGGTAGTGAAGGGAGACGAAAAGTTAATAGTCATGGGTGACTGGAATTCGTCAGTAGGAAAAGGGAGAGAAGGAAACACAGTACGTGATTATGGATTGGGGGGAAGAAATGAAAGAGGAAGCCGCCTTGTAGAATTTTGCACAGAGCATAACTTAATCATAGCTAACACTTGGTTCAAGAATCATAAAAGAAGGTTGTATACCTTGAAGAATCCTGGAGATACTAAAAGGTATCAGATAGATTATATAATGGTAAGACAGAGATTTAGGAACCAGGTTTTAAATTGTAAGACATTTCCAGGGGCAGATAAGGATTCTGACCACAATCTCTTGGTTATGAACTGCAGATTGAAACTGAAGAACCTGCAAAAAGGTGGGCATTTAAGGAGAAGGGACCTGGATAAACTGAAAGAACGAGAGGTTGTAGAGAGTTTCAGGGAGAGCATAAGGGAACAATTGACAGGAATGGGGGAAAGAAATACAGTAGAAGAAGAATGGGTAGCTCTGAGGGATGAAGTAGTGAAAGCAGCAGACGATCAAGTAGGTAAAAAGACGAGGGCTAATAGAAATCCTTGGGTAACAGAAGAAATATTGAATTTAATTGATGAAAGGAGAAAATACAAAAATGCAGTAAATGAAGCAGGCAAAAAGAAATACAAACGTCTCAAAAATGAGATCGACAGGAAGTGCAAAATGGCTAAGCAGGGATTGCTAGAGGACAAATGTAAGGGGTAAGATAGATACTGCCTACAGGAAAATTAAAGAGACCTTTGGAGAGAAGAGAACCACTTGTATGAATATCAAGAGCTCAGATGGAAACCCAGTTCTAAGCAAAGAAGGGAAGGCAGAAAGGTGGAAGGAGTATATAGAGAGTTTATACAAGGGCGATGTACTTGAGTACAATATTTTGGAAATGGAGGAGGATGTAGATGAAGATGAAATGGGAGACAGGATACTGCGTGAAGAGTTTGACAGAGCACTGAAAGACCTGAGTCGAAACAAGGCCCCAGGAGTAGACAACATTCCATTAGAACTACTGACGGCCTTGGGAGAGCCAGTCCTGACAAAACTCTACCATCTGGTGAGCTAGATGTATGAGACAGGCGAAATACCCTCAGACTTCAAGAAGAATATAATAATTCCAAACCCAAAGAAAGCAGGTGTTGACAGTTGCGAAAATTACCGAACTATCAGTTTCATAAGTCACAGCTGCAAAATACTAACGCGAATTCTTTACAGACGAATGGAAAAACTGGTAGAAGCGGACCTCGGGGAAGATCAGTTTGGATTCCGTAGAAATGTTGGAACACGTGAGGCAATACTAACCTTACGACTTATCTTAGAAGAAAGATTAAGAAAAGGCAAACCTACGTTTCTAGCATTTGTAGACTTAGAGAAAGCTTTTGACAATGTTGACTGGAATACTCTCTTTCACATTCTAAAGGTGGCAGGGGTAAAATACAGGGAGCGAAAGGCTATTTACAATTTGTACAGAAACTAGATGGCAGTTATAAGAGTCGAGGGGCATGAAAGGGAAGCAGTGGTTGGGAAAGGAGTGAGACAGGGTTGTAGCCTCTGCCCGATGTTATTCAATCTGTATATTGAGCAAGCAGTAAAGGAAACAAAAGAAAAATTCGGAGTAGGTATTAAAATTCATGGAGAAGAAGTAAAAACTTTGAGGTTCGCCGATGACATTGTAATTCTGTCAGAGACAGCAAAGGACTTGGAAGAGCAGTTGAACGGAGTGGACAGTGTCTTGAAAGGAGGATATAAGATGAACATCAACAAAAGCAAAACGAGGATAATGGAATGTGGTCGAATTAAGTCGGGTAATGCTGAGGGAATTAGATTAGGAAATGAGACACTTAAAGTAGTAAAGGAGTTTTGCTATTTGGGGAGCAAAATAACTGATGATGGTCGAAGTAGAGAATATATAAAATGTAGACTGGCAATTGCAAGGAAAGCGTTTCTGAAGAAGAGAAATTTGTTAATATCGAGTATAGATGTAAGTGTCAGGAAGTCGTTTCTGAAAGTGTTTGTATGGAGTGTAGCCAGGTATGGAAGTGAAACATGGACGATAACTAGTATGGACAAGAAGAGAATAGAAGCTTTCGAAATGTGGTGCTACAGAAGAATGCTGAAGATAAGGTGGGTAGATCACGTAACTAATGAGGAGGTATTGAATAGGATTGGGGAGAAGAGAAGTTTGTGGCACAACTTGACTAGAAGAAGAGATCGGTTGGTAGGACATGTTTTGAGGCATCAAGGGATCACAAATTTAGCATTGGAGGGCAGCGTGGAGGGTAAAAATCGGTGACCAAGAGATGAATACACTAAGCAGATTCAGAAGGATGAAGGTTGCAGTAGGTACTGGGAGATGAAGAAGCTTGCACAGGATAGCGTAGCATGGAGAGCTGCATCAAACCAGCCTCAGGACTGAAGACCACAACAACAACAACAACAGCATCGATGCGGCGGCTGGCAGGAGGCAAGATGGCGAGTCACAGAGCACACATACAACCACAGCTATCGCTATTGATGTATCGGCTCTTTAATTCTTCTTAGCGTTGCAATACTTTTCCATTTAGTGCCTATGGAATTTTGCCATGCTGTGTGGGCGTTGGAATGGCATACCCGAGGGTCAGTGAAGCTATGTCTTCCAGGAGAGCCTCCTCGCTCCAGAGGGTGTTGCTCAAACCAGTGCCAAACTCCAACTACTACTGTGCCCGTTGTGCCGTGCCGTGCCCGCACGCATTTTCCAGCGCTCGCCTGCCATCAACCTTTTACCGCTCCCTGACAGACCGGGTATTCACCCGAGGTTTTACATTCTACACATCCTACGTATGGACCAGACGCACAGTTACAACTGTAAACATCTCACAACAGTTTCAACATTTGTTACATTTCAATTGTATTACAATATTACTTGACATTTGACATAAACATTAATATCCACATTGAAACTTATTTACAGATTTCTAACGTAATGGCATGAAACAAAAGGAAATGAAATCAGAACATCAATTACACAAGTTTATCGAAAAATCAGATGAAAAGAATTACTTATATGTACAATAGAACAGAGTCGTTGTTGTTACAAGCCCAGCGAGAAATTCTTAGCGTTTTCCTCTGGCACCTCAGAACCCAGCATAATGCCTGATTATCTGTTTCAGGCTAAAACTCCCTATGCTGTAAATAAAATTTGAATTTATCTAGGGCGAAATGAACAGCGAGAGCTTCCCATTCATATACCGAATATTTTAATTCGGCAGGTGATAATCCTCTAGAGGCATAAGTTATAGAACGACTTTCTCCCTCTAACTCCTGCAAAAGTACAACGGCCACACCCGAGTTCGAAGCGTCGGTTTGAACGGTAGAAGGAAGTTCAAAATTAGGAATTCTCATTGAGGGGAGCGACTAGCTGAGAAAAACTTAGGACGAATTTCTGCATAAATTGGACATGCCAATAAAACTATCTGCGCCCTTCTTATTCTTAGGTGGTCGAAAGTTACGCAGATCATGCGTAATCCCTTGGTCTACGCTGGTTCCATCACCTGAAATTATATGACCCAAAAAGGAATCCTGCGATCTGGCTAAGTTGATCTTAGTTGGTTTGACCGTAAGATCGGTCCTCTAAAACGAAGTAACACTTGCTGAAGATGAATCAGATTTTCATCAAAGCACGCACTGCATATAACGTCGTCCAGGTAGATGTAGACCTGCTTAAATGTAATGTCTAGGAGCACATTGTGTAACAAACGAGGCAATACAGCGAACCCGGTGGAAGTCACGAATTGAACAAGATTGAACTCATAAAGATTCCAATTGGTGCAGAACGTGGTTACATGTTTGCAGTCCTAAGTGAAGGGAATCTGATAAGCTTGATTCAGATGTGAAAGAGTAAAATAATAAAGCAAGCACTCCGTCTACAGGCCACAAGTGGCTCATCGGGACCATCCGACCGCCGTGTCATCCTCACAGGATGATGCGGATAGGAGAGGCGTGTGGTCGGCACACCGCTCTCCCGGTCGTTAAGATGGTTTCTGTGATCGGAGCCGCTACTATTCGGTCGAGTGGCTCCTCAATTGGCATCACGAGGCTGAGTGCACCCCGAAAAATGGCAACAGCGCACGGCGGCCCCGATGGTCACCCATCCAAGTGGCGGTCACGCTCGACAGCCCTTAACTGACGGGAACCGGTGTATCCACTGCGGCAAGACCGTTGCCAAAAGAGTAAAATAATGCGCCCCCGAAAACCAAGTAGAAGTATGCAAGTCTGGTAAAGAAACAGCCTCTAAGACGACCTTTTCATTGAGAAATCTGTGACAACAGCTCAACAATCGCCTAAGAGGAGGTGGATGCCCTAATAACCCCTTCACGAATCATAACATTGATTACTCCCCTAGAGCCCTTTATTTTGGGAGGGGATAATCTACGAGGAACTTGCTTAACAGGTACATCACCTTTCAGACGGATCTTACACTCATTTCTACTAGTAACACCAAGTCTATCACTTAGAACATCGGGGAAACCCTGAAGGACCTGGAACAACTTCCTACCTCAGCCAACGCCCAAGTGAGCAAGATCGAAGCCATGACCTCGCTCGTGCACCATATTAACAATAAAACGCGCCTGACAGAGCAAAGAGCAATACATACATCAGGGACAAACTTGAAATACAACATGTTAGCCCCATAACCGAGAACAAGTCCATAATATCGCACACCATTTGTAAATTAAGTGTGAGATCATCAACTAGTAACAAATTAACGGGCCATGAAAAGCCCAGGATACTAAGTTTCCCCCGCACTTCAACTATCGGAAGCAACATTTGCCCACTGACAGCACGGTATCCCTGATCCGAAGCTCGCAAGGAGGACAACTTGCAAATGGCACGAAGTTCGAGATATTATTGATAATCAAGGGAAAGATACTACCAGAGTCAAGAGGAGCACAAACATGATCCTCATTAAACAGCGCGCAGACATAAAGAAGTCTTTGACCCACTGCCGTAATATGAGCGCACCGTTTAAGTGATTTAGAGAAAGCTTTTGACAATGTTAACTGGAATACTCTCTTTCAAATTCTGAAGGTGGCAGGGGCAAAATACAGGGAGCGAAAGGCTATTTACAATTTATACAGAAACCAGATGGCAGTTATAAGAGTCGAGGGGCATGAAAGGGAAGCAGTGGTTGGGAAAGGAGTGAGACAGGGTTGTAGCCTGTCCCCGATGTTATTCAGTCTGTATATTGAGCAAGCAATAAAGGAAACAAAAGAAAAATTCGGAGTAGGTATTAAAATTCACGGAGAAGAAGTAAAAACTTTGAGGTTCGCCGATGACATTGTAATTCTGTCAGAGACAGCAAAGGACTTGGAAGAGCAGTTGAACGGAATGAACAGTGTCTTGAAAGGAGGGTATAAGATGAACATCAACAAAAGCAAAACAAGGATAATGGAATGTAGTCAAATTAAATCGGGTGATGCTGAGGGAATTAGATTAGGAAATGAGACACTTAAAGTAGTAAAGGAGTTTTGCTATTTAGGGAGTAAAATAACTGATGATGGTCGAAGTAGAGAGGATATAAAATGTAGACTGGCAATGGCAAGGAAAGCGTTTCTGAAGAAGAGAAATTTGTTAACATCGAGTATAGATTTAAGTGTCAGGAAGTCGTTTCTGAAAGTATTTGTATGGAGTGTAGCCATGTATGGAAGTGAAACATGGACGATAAATAGTTTGGACAAGAAGAGAATAGAAGCTTTCGAAATGTGGTGCTACAGAAGAATGCTGAAGATAAGGTGGGTAGATCACGTAACTAATGAGGAGGTATTGAATAGGATTGGGGAGAAGAGAAGTTTGTGGCACAACTTGACTAGAAGAAGGGATTGGTTGGTAGGACATGTTTTGAGGCATCAAGGGATCACAAATTTAGCAGTGGAGGGCAGCGTGGAGGGTAAAAATCGTAGAGGGAGACCAAGAGATGAATACACTAAGCAGATTCAGAAGGATGTAGGTTGCAGTAGGTACTGGGAGATGAAGAAGCTTGCACAGGATAGAGTAGCGTGGAGAGCTGCATCAAACCAGTCTCAGGACTGAAGACCACAACAACAACAACAGCCCCACCATGTTCTTCTGGCGTCAGCTGATTGGACATTGACCCCGCCTGGAGGTGCAATCTCGCATCAAATACTCTGGATTACTATTTCGATAATACCTCCTGGCCTTAGGGTGAACAAAAGGAACCCTTTCCGAACTCTCAAGATTCAGGCAAACGCAATAATGGGCATTCCCCGTTTTGTCACGGAATTCATCGACCAACCGCATTTCTTCAACAGAGGCAAGCAAATGATTACGTTCAGTCAGAGAAATGAGTTTAGTGGTAAAGGTAACCGGCGAACGGTCCTGCTGTTTCATCCCGCTAAGAACTCTACACACAGTGTCTAAATCTGTGGCCTGAGTCTCTAAGGCGATCACGGTCGTCCGAACCCTCTCAATATAATCAGCTAAGTTAGGGTACTTTAATCTGTATTGTTCCTTTCCTGAGTGCACTTAATGAAACTTGATTTGAGATTACCTCGGAAAGAGTCCTAATTATCAAGCGCTGAGTTAATGGACACAACAACGGCATCATATCTTTTCCTGTACCTCCCAACGCTTTCGCATGATGTTTGAGTCTGACTGTTAAGGGGCTCCGGAACGCCCTATACTTGCAATGTTAAAATAACGCTTATAAATTACATCTTTCCTCACAAAGTATTTGAGGTAGGAACTTGAACTTTTTACAGATTATTTATTGGAATATGGGCTACAACTTAACACAGGGATTTTACAAAATTTTAGTTCAGTTATTAAAGATGATTTTTTTTCAATTGTAATGAAAATTCACATTTTTTTGCAATTTTTTATTTATATATTCAAAAATATACAGTTTTTTGGAAAAAGGCTGTGTTAAATTATGCAGAAGGTACTGTGTAACATTTACTGAAAGTTTGAAACAAATATGTTTGGAAGATCCTTAGAAAACATGTAATTAGTATGAGAAAATAAAAGTTTTGGGAATCGAGCGACAAAGATTGGATTAACTTTTTAGTGCATTCCAGGTCCATAGGATGGATTATCTTCATCCTCTGCAAACTCCTCCTCCAGCTTCCTCTTGTTCCTCCTCCTGTTTACTCTCGCTTGTATTTCTAGACTCTTTACAGCCCTGTCTGCAGCCCGAAGGCGTTCCTTGTCTAAAGCAAGCATCACTCGTTGTTGTGTTCGTAGATTTTGCTACCATTTTCTTCAGTTGCAGTTACTGCAACAATGTTCCAAAAGGTGGTCATGTACGAACACTTATCACATTTCTGTTGTATTTCACTAGCAAGTCCTTCGTGCTTTATTATGGAGAGTTCCAGACCAACTTCACTACAATGAATACATCTTACACAGTTTGAAAAAATTCCTTTGAGAACCGACATATCAAATATTTCATTCACATCCGATTCGCCCATAAAACATTCATAGTTTTCACTCATTGAACCAAGCTTCTTCTGTGAAGTATTTTCTTTCCCACTTTGACTGCTATGGGCAGGTGTACTTGAGAGGTTAGGTTCACTCACTTGGTTATCGTCTTTATTGTTTACAGTAATAACACATACCTTTGGCTTTCCAACATTTCTCCTTTTCTTAAAAAGCCTTCAGAGGATTTCTAATAACTTTACTTTTACTCATTATTATACTTCAACAAAACAGAGACTCAAGAAACAGAATTAATTACGAATATTTTCGAGATAACGACAGAGTAAATAAACATGAAACAATCGACAATCACACCAGCGATATATATTGAACCATCACAGGTTAGCCACAACACATACTTTATCTCACATCACTAAAATGTACCTGATGAACACGGTCGTTAATAATAACAGCATTTGACAGCAGTTTAACAGCGCCAAAGTGGGTCACGCCCATGTAGAACACATTTCAAAAAAAATTTAAAAATAGTTGTAGTCTTCGGAATTGAATAAATTATATATATATTAAAAGGTAATAGTCTGCAGATTCAGAAAACGCAAAAAAGTAAAAATTGAACTTTTCATGATTTTGAGCCCCTTAACCACAAAGAACTGTCAGGCTGGCAAATTCTCTACTGAAAGAACACTGACTCCTCTCAGTATCTGAACCTGAGGACTCAGTAATTTAGCATAATCCTTAGCAACAGACCCACTTCTCAGTAATTCTGAGTCAACAGTATTCCGCGAAACCTTCCTAGTAATCCCACGCTGACCCTGAATAGTACTTCCTCTTCTAATCCAAAAAGGCAAATCTTAACATGCCACTCTTTAATTTAGCAAAGCATTTTTTCCACTGAACTACTCTGTTCGGCTGTTAGCTCTGATTGCCTGAAGTCAGACACACGGTTACTCCACGGAGCCAACTGCGCTTGCACCCAACACCACTGCCTAAGGGTAGGCTTAATGTCACTAAGAAAGGTAATGTTTTGAGCCAATTCTAAAAGGGTTGAAGAGTAACATGTAATAGTCGAACCTACCTGACCAATGCTGACACGAGCGATGTTCACCGGGTGTTCAGTAAGAAGACGTAAACATGCTGCAAATTCATTTACATTGGTCACATTTTTTTTATCTCCGAGTTGCTCGTAGCGATGCAGAGCTATTCCACGACACGCTCGAGCCTTCGTAGTACAGTAATACACTCCTGGAAATTGAAATAAGAACACCGTGAATTCATTGTCCCAGGAAGGGGAAACTTTATTGACATATTCCTGGGGTCAGATACATCACATGATCACACTGACAGAACCACAGGCACATAGACACAGGCAACAGAGCATGCACAATGTCGGCACTAGTACAGTGTATATCCACCTTTCGCAGCAATGCAGGCTGCTATTCTCCCATGGAGACGATCGTAGAGATGCTGGATGTAGTCCTGTGGAACGGCTTGCCATGCCATTTCCACCTGGCGCCTCAGTTGGACCAGCGTTCGTGCTGGACGTGCAGACCGTGTGAGACGACGCTTCATCCAGTCCCAAACATGCTCAATGGGGGACAGATCCTGAGATCTTGCTGGCCAGGGTAGTTGACTTACACCTTCTAGAGCACGTTGGGTGGCACGGGATACATGCGGACGTGCATTGTCCTGTTGGAACAGCAAGTTCCCTTGCCGGTCTAGGAATGGTAGAACGATGGGTTCGATGACGGTTTGGATGTACCGTGCACTATTCAGTGTCCCCTCGACGATCACCAGTGGTGTACGGCCAGTGTAGGAGATCGCTCCCCACACCATGATGCCGGGTGTTGGCCCTGTGTGCCTCGGTCGTATGCAGTCCTGATTGTGGCGCTCACCTGCACGGCGCTAAACACGCATACGACCATCATTGGCACCAAGGCAGAAGCGACTCTCATCGCTGAAGACGACACGTCTCCATTCGTCCCTCCATTCACGCCTGTCGCGACACCACTGGAGGCGGGCTGCACGATGTTGGGGCGTGAGCGGAAGACGGCCTAACGGTGTGCGGGACCGTAGCCCAGCTTCATGGAGACGGTTGCGAATGGTCCTCGCCGATACCCCAGGAGCAACAGTGTCCCTAATTTGCTGGGAAGTGGCGGTGCGGTCCCCTACGGCACTGCGTAGGATCCTACGGTCTTGGCGTGCATCCGTGCGTCGCTGCGGTCCGGTCCCAGGTCGACGGGCACGTGCACCTTCCGCCGACCACTGGCGACAACATCGATGTACTGTGGAGACCTGACGCCCCACGTGTTGAGCAATTCGGCGGTACGTCCACCCGGCCTCCCGCATGCCCACTATACGCCTTCGCTCAAAGTCTGTCAACTGCACATACGGTTCACGTCCACGCTGTCGCGGCATGCTACCAGTGTTAAAGACTGCGATGGAGCTCCGTATGCCACGGCAAACTGGCTGACACTGACGGCGGCGGTGCACAAATGCTGCGCAGCTAGCGCCATTCGACGGCCAACACCGCGGTTCCTGGTGTGTCCGCTGTGCCGTGCGTGTGATCATTGCTTGTACAGCCCTCTCGCAGTGTCCGGAGCAAGTATGGTGGGTCTGACACACCGGTGTCAATGTGTTCTTTTTTCCATTTCCAGGAGTGTATTTACCTGAAACAGAACAATAAAATAAATTCTGAAAAATGAGTAAGCAAGTGAATGAAGGCCCTTAGGGTAAAATTTTTCGCCCGAACAGAGCACAACCATGCTTTGCTACCAGTGGAAATGGTGTTAAATACAGCTACATAATCCAGCCAGGAAGGAAAACAGCAAAGCGCTGGACCACTGGGAATCTTACACACTTCATGCACTGGAAGAAAAATTTATTTCACGTAGTTTCAATTACATAGCAGCCGATTAAGATTTTTTAATTAATTAAAAGCAAAGCAACGAGAAACTCCCTTAAAATTCAGTGCCAATTTGAATAATTTACAGAAAAATCTAAAGTTGATTTTAACCCACAACGTAGTTAATATTCGCTGAGGCAAGACACACCATATGTAAGGCACAGAATGTAATGGGGGTAAAGGCGAAATAAAAGCAGGAATAAATCTAAACAGCAGTACCCGAACACACCAGAACGACCTCAATTATAAAATGGTGAGACTAAAACATGATGTAAACCTGACTGATTAAGACCAAACAAAGCCATACTTATAAACAATGGAAAAATTTAACACAATACGTATGCAAGATAAATTTAAACCCAGAAAAACAGATCAACTGAAGATTTAAGACAATTTTTATCAATAACACAAGAACAATTAAGTTACAGCAGATTAAGGTATATGTAGGGATCCCAATGCACATCAAATTTTGCTTAAGTTCAAAGCCACAAACTAATGGATACAACCAAGTATAATCTTGAAGAGAGACATTAAGTAGTGTGGCTGCGGTTGGAGGAAACAGGGCGAAAGACAGACAGCGGCCTGAGCTGCCGCGAATTTGCACTCCAAATGACGCAAATAGTCAGCTAAGCAATCCAACTAGGCGGGATTAAGATGGGCACAATCCTAGGTAACGAATACCAGCAATGGCGTACAAGGGAGTATTAACGACACTTTTCTGCCGATACGAACAATTTTAATTAGATAGAAATCCAACACACAGCTGTGCATAAAAAGTAAAGCTCTGGAAGGAAAGGAAATTAATCTGAGCCCTTATCTAAAACCATGACAACTTAACTGTCTTTTAACAAGGTAACCAGAGAATTTAAGAAACCTGCTACAAATACAGGGTTATTACAAATGATTGAAGCGATTTCACAGCTCTACAATAACTTTATTATTTGAGATATTTTCACAATGCTTTGCACACACATACAAAAACTCAAAAAGTTTTTTAGGCATTCACAAATGTTCGATATGTGCACCTTTAGTGATTCAGCAGACATCAAGCCGATAATCAAGTTCCTCCCACACTCGGCGCAGCATGTCCCCATCAATGAATTCGAAAGCATCGTTGATGCGAGCTCGCAGTTCTGGCACGTTTCTTGGTAGAGGATGTTTAAACACTGAATCTTTCACATAACCCCACAAAAAGAAATCGCATGGGGTTAAATCGGGAGAGCGTGGAGGCCATGACATGAATTGCTGATCATGATCTCCACCACGACCGATCCATCGGTTTTCCAATCTCCTGTTTAAGAAATACCGAACATCATGATGGAAGTGCGGTGGAGCACCATCCTGTTGAAAGATGAAGTCGGCGCTGTCGGTCTCCAGTTGTGGCATGAGCCAATTTTCCAGCATGTCCAGATACACGTGTCCTGTAACGTTTCTTTCGCAGAAGAAAAAGGGGCCGTATACTTTAAACCGTGAGATTGCACAAAACACGTTAACTTTTGGTGAATTGCGAATTTGCTGCACGAATGCGTGAGGATTCTCTACCGCCCAGATTCGCACATTGTGTCTGTTCACTTCACCATTAAGAAAAAATGTTGCTTCATCACTGAAAACAAGTTTCGCACTGAACGGATCCTCTTCCATGAGCTGTTGCAACCGCGCCGAAAATTCAAAGCGTTTGACTTTGTCATCGGGTGTCAGGGCTTGTAGCAATTGCAAACGGTAAGGCTTTTGCCTTTCCCGTAAGATTTTCCAAACCGTCGGCTGTGGTACGTTTAGCTCCCTGCTTGCTTTATTCGTCGACTTCCGCGGGCTACGCGTGAAACTTGCCCGCACGCGTTCAACCGTTTCTTCGCTCACTGCAGGCCGACCCGTTGATTTCCCCTTACAGAGGTATCCAGAAGCTTTAAACTGCGCATACCATCGCCGAATGGAGTTAGCAGTTGGTGGATCTTTGTTGAACTTCGTCCTGAAGTGTCGTTGCACTGTTATGACTGACTGATGTGAGTGCATTTTAAGCACGACATACGCTTTCTCGGCTCCTGTCGCCAATTTGTCTCACTGCGCTCTCGAGCGCTCTGGCGGCAGAAACCTGAAGTGCGGCTTCAGCCGAACAAAACTTTATGAGTTTTTCTACGTATCTGTAGTGTGTCGTGACCATATGTCAATGAATGGAGCTACAGTGAATTTATGAAATCGCTTCAATCATTTGTAATAGCCCTGTATTTTGAAGAAAACATTTTCGGCAGTAAGATAGTAATATGAGAAAAATTTTCCTTTCTACGAAACTATTAAAGCAGCCGCAAGGACATTAGCATGACATTAAAAATTCACAATACACACATCAGCCCATAGCAGTTCCAAGAAAACAAATCTCTTCTGGAAAAGACTAAAACTTATATGAGCCACTTAAAGGGTACAGGCGCACTGTATAATGTCTTGGACAACATACCCCTTGGCATTAGCTTCAAAGAAACGAGAACATAAAATAAAATTATGCAACCGCCAATAAAAAAAGCGAAACAGACGCACATTGTCAGATGAACATTTAATCATCCGTGGTAACTGATGATATTAAACATTTCACTACGCCTCGGATTGAAAATTACATGACCAATCATTTACGTAAAAAATCGGAAGAATTAAGGGAAGGCTGACAACAACAAGTGACGCATATACTAATGCACACCCACCAACATTGAATATAAGCTTTCTTCTGGAACACGACATTTAACACTGGCTGAAGTTTGCGAACTAACATCCCAAAGACGTTCGGGCTCACATGCGGTTCCTCTTCGTTGAAATGTCTTTGGTCAAACTCGTCTAGGGGTTGAACCGCACGTATCGCATTACACGCCCTAAATTAGACATTTGTGACCTTTTGGTTAAAGTGTCTGGGTGATGGCAAGTTTGCGAAGTACAAAGTTATTATAACATGTAACAACTGTAATAATAATATCGGGAACTAAATTAACGACTCATAAATGATGCAGGCCACACAGTTGCGATTTGTTTAGGATAATGTTTATTCAGAAAGCAAACTAATAGCGAAAGTGGTCGTATTTAGAGTTACTGTTACACTCGAGCGCATATCCATTTGACACAGTTCGATCATGCAATCTGCTCTTCCAATACCATGCAAACACGAGCATCCATGGCCAACGAACTGAAGGAAGACAGACCAATAAGACAGTAAACACTGCCCAGACAGCTCGGCGCCCTTAAGATAAATGACAGCATGAGCCTTGTTGGCACTCCATAACTTAAAAGGGGTAACATCACCCAAAATTTGTCGCCCGCCAAGGCTAATACCAGGACGAAGCTGCCCCACGGAAAGATCGTTACAGCTTCGTTCTTTTACTCATACCACTACTAACGGGCCACCACGCCCGAAGCTGGTACATCAGAGGGCGATCAGCTCCAACGGCATCATGTTACTCAAAGATCATATGAATACAGATATCGATTCATTGCGAGAAAGCTGCCACGGCTCAAGACACTCTCCTATACATATGTTTTCCATACTTCATTGCTGAGAGCAATGAGAAGCCTTCGCCACGCCTGCCTGACAGTCGTCAACAGGCAAGCCAGCTGCGCAAGTGTACATATTGCTCCACATGTCCATACTGCAAACGTAATAAGTCCATGCAGTACACCGACTGTAAGTGTCGAGAAAAATAATCCAATTTGACTCAAACGCCCAGGTTTTTCGAAGTATTTGTAAGGGGTTGGCAATTTACAAGATGGCAGTCTTAGATATTCATTCTTTCGGCGTGACACTGCTCGGAGATTTCTCTCTAGTAAACCTCCGTGGCCTAGAGATGGACTGGCTTTAGCAGCCGAGCAGTGCGGTCGTCCCGTATTTCCGCCTATAGAGCGCGCGTCATAGCTTTGTTTACCTTTTATGGCCGTTACTTGCTCGCCGTCAAGTACTCCAGAGCAATGACAAACAGATTCCATTAATGAACATTCCGTTTCACGTTCTGTAGTGACTAAGGAAGATCAAAGGCGACTGAGATTGAACTCGTCTTAGTGATGCAGTTAAACCGGCCCCTGTGGCCGATCGGTTCTAGGCGCTTCAGTCCGGAACCGCGTTGCTGCTACGATTGCAGGTTCGAATCCTGTCTCAGGCATAGATGTGTGTGATGTCCTTAGTTAGGTTTAAGTAGTTCTCAGTCTAGGCGACTGATGACGTTAGATGTTAAGTCCCATAGTGCTTAGAGCCAGTTGAACCATTTGATGCAGTTAAAATCTCGGTAAACTACATAGTGGGCATCCACTTATCAATACTGAACAGTACTTTGAATGTTAAAGTCACCGGTGGCGTGACTTGCAATGAGATCCTTTGGAACACGCAGCAGGGCCTCCGTGTCTGCCACCCGACGGCTACGTTTTTCCGGTGTCGGTTGATCACGCAGCATTAAGCAGGTGAACAATTCGAGTCTTGGAACTGCCGTCCGAACTCGAGGCGGCCGATGCCGTCGACGCCTTCCGTCCTTATGGCACCGTTCGCAGCCATGGTGCCCAAAATTTTAAACACCCGGTTGTCAATGGCGTCCGCCAGATAACCACCGACCCCCATCGTCATGTACCATCCTGCCTCCAGGTATGTGGCTGACGCGGGGTTGTCATTTACAATGCTCAACCGTAGGCTTGTAGGCTTGTCTGCATGCGGCCTAAGGAAGGGCACGTTGGATCAGAATCTGTCCCTCGTCGCATCACTAAACTGCCGACCTCTGACGTGACGCTCGCACCACAACCGACGTCCCTTCTAATCTCCTACGCGACGGCTGCCTTTAGTCCTGCAACTTCGCAGTACGGCCTTCATCCTGTACTGGCGACCTTATCGGACGCCACTGATACCACCGTTAAACAGCCTGCAGAGCAAGAAACGCCGTGTCGACACTACCAACTGCGGACACCGATCATTCCACAGACGACTTACTTCAACGACAGTACTTGTGACAACCTTTGTGTCGGAACGACTCCCAAGAAAGAACAGTCACTAGGCCTGACAGCAAGTCAAAGGGTTGTCGAACCGAAGAACGCGTTCATCCCTTTGGACGCTTCTTCTTCAGTCATGCACCCTACACCGCCAGAGCTGATTTGCTGGGACTCCACTCTGCCGCGTGGAGCGACGAAATCGAAATCGACCCTGACCCCCGGTCGGTGGCGGCGCCTTCTGCTGCCGCTAACTAAACACGGGATGCAATCGTGGAGGCTGGATAGGACGGTCTATGACCTTTCTGTTCGCCGTCGATTACCTACAGCGCTATACCAAACATCCCCATACAGGACTGCAATAATCAATTTTAGCCACGTCAGTCCGCCCCCGAAATTATCTCTGTTACGAGACATGATATGGGAAGCTTATGTTGACATTGCACTCCTACAGGAATACAATTGGCGGCTCTGCCTCTCTTTGCAAGGCACATAGCTTATAACTCCGCTGGTGATCCCCTTGGTGGGAGCATGGCTGTGTATGTTCATGAAGGAATACTATTCCCCATTTGGTTCCACCCGCCGGCAGGAGAAAGTCGCGTTCTACTCTGAAGATATTGCCCCATTTTTCTTAGGACCTAATGTTAGCTGTTTATTTGGAGGCAACTTCAACTGTGGCTTGCAACAGAAATATCAATTGCCTCACTTTAACACTTATCAAGAACTCCGACTCAGTGACACATGGGAAGAGAAATTTGGCAATGCCTGTGGCCCCACTTATCAAATAAGCCAAACAGAAAGTCGAGTTGATAGAATTTACATCTACCAGGAGCTAGAATCTGATGTCCACGACGATGAACTGTGGCTACTGACTTTCTCAGTCCACAGTGCATGCATCTGAACGGTTCTCCTCAAATCGCAACCACTCTGGTGCAGTTGTACGCCGTGGAAAATGAACTCACACATCTCCAGGAGGCGGAATGTCAACGATGTGTAACAGCGAGTTGCTCGACTTCCGAACGACGACCACATACTTACAGAACAACCTTAGAGTGGTGGGAAGGACATGGCGGAATGGCGCCGATAGACAATAAAACTACTATTATACCATCTTCCATGACTTAGTCACCCAATTACCGTATCCAGGTATCCAGAGGGGGCGTTAGCAGATTAAGACACGCATAGTGATGATGGCCCGATGCCATCCAGAGGGAGTCCTCGTGAAAACGCGTTTGCAGGATTCACTGGAGCACGGGACACCTGTCAAGCGTCATATCGTGACCGACAACGAAAGCTTTAACCAGGCTTGTCACCCCACAGGCACAGACTCTCACTTAACCTTCTGAAACAGCTACCACATTTGCCGATCATTACTGGACCATCTATGGCATTGGGTTTGCTGACTCAACAGCAACTGGTCAGGTCTCGTCTTACATCCCCCACACCATTCCCGATGGGGAGAATACCCCATTGAACTGATCGCCAGGGACCAAGTGAACGCTGTCACCGACAAGGCTGCCAACAACAAATCTCCTGGCACAGATGGTCTTCCTACGGACTTCTATCGGGCCTTCTGGATGTTAATGGACGCGAGATGGTCTAGCATGTTTCAAGAACTTTTCACGCCAGGCCATGTTATCCGTCCCATCTCTGCCTCAGGCATCATCATTCCTGTACATAAGCCACGCTGTGGTGCGGCAGTCATCTACAACCGTCCGCTTACGCTCCTTACTGTGGACGTGAAAAAAAAAATGGTTCAAATGGCTCTGAGCACTATGGGACTCAACTGCTGAGGTCATTAGTCCCCTAGAACTTAGAACTAGTTAAACCTAACTAACCTAAGGACATCACAAACATCCATGCCCGAGGCAGGATTCGAACCTGCGACCGTAGCGGTCTCGCGGTTCCAGACTGCAGCGCCAGAACCGCGCGGCCACTTCGGCCGGCTGGACGTGAAAATCTTGGCCCGCATCTTGGCGGCTCGCCTTCGTTCCGCTATTCCCTGCATCCCTCTACTGCAACAGACGACGCCAGGTGGACAGGGGAATAGTAAGACAACATCTGGTGAATGTCGTGATGTGATAGCACTGGCTATGACGTGTCGGCTCCGGATAGCTATGGGCGCAATCGACTTCAACAGTGCTTTTGACAAAGTACGTCTTGGTTTCTTATTCTCAGTGATGGCTCAGATGGGATTCCCACCACCCCCCCTCCCCTCCTTTTCCGCAACTCCATATTTGGCTTTATGACAGCGCTAACTCTCACATATAAGTCAATCGTCGCTTGACGAGTACAGCTCCGACACAGCCATCTATCCGACAAGAATGTCAACTATGAACCTCCTACATGGCTTCACCCTGGAGCCCCTCGTAGGCAACCTCAAATCTACGCTCATGGGACTCACGCTACGACACCACATCTTCTGTCGTCGAGCATACGATGATAATCTGCTCCTCTTGGTTCCCTCGGGAGTGGAAACACAACAGACGACTGAACATAGAGTGCGGCTCCTCCGATGCCGATGAAGCGCCCTTCCTACGGATGCCGACAACCAAGTACCTGGCCATTGCTTCACTCCCAATACATCCCGCATAAAGGCCACTAATTATGGGCGCGCGTTGCAGAGTGTTCGCGCCGAGATGTACAGGGTTATTACAAATGACTGAAGCGATTTCACAGCTCTACAATAACTTTATTATTTGAGATATTTTCACAATGCTTTGCACACACATACAAAAACTCAAAAAGTTTTTTTAGCCATTCACAAATGTTCGATATCTGCCCCTTTAGTGATTCGGCAGACATCAAGCCGATAATCAAATTCCTCCCACACTCGCCACCAATGAGCCAATTTTCCAGCATGTCCAGATACACGTGTCCTGTAACGTTTTTTTTCGCAGAAGAAAAAGGGGCCGTAAAGTTTAAACCGTGAGATTGCACAAAACACGTTAACTTTTGGTGAATTGCGAATTTGCTGCACGAATGCGTGAGGGTTCTCTACCGCCCAGATTCGCACATTGTGTCTGTTCACTTCACCATTAAGAAAAAATGTTGCTTCATCACTGAAAACAAGTTTCGCACTGAACGCATCCTCTTCCATGAGCTGTTGCAAGCGCGCCGAAAATTCAGAGCGTTTGACTTTGTCATCGGGTGTCAGGGCTTGTAGCAATTGTAAACGGTAAGGCTTCTGCTTTAGCCTTATCCGTAAGATTTTCCAAACCGTCGGCTGTGGTACGTTTAGCCCCCTGCTTGCTTTATTCGCCGACTTCCGCGGGCTACGCGTGAAACTTGCCCGCACGCGTTCAACCGTTTCTTCGCTCACTACAGGCCGACCCGTTGATTTCCCCTTACAGAGGCATCCAGAAGCTTTAAACTGCGCATACCATCGCCGAATGGAGTTAGCAGTTGGTGGATCTTTGTTGAACTTCGTCCTGAAATGTCGTTGCACTGTTATGACTGACTGATGTGAGTGCATTTCAAGCACGACATACGCTTTCTCGGCTCCTGTCGCCATTTTGTCTCACTGCGCTCTCGAGCGCTCTGGCGGCAGAAACCTGAAGTGCGGCTTCAGCCGAACAAACCTTTATGAGTTTTTCTACGTATCTGTAGTGTGTCGTGACCATATGTCAATGAATGGAGCTACAGTGAATTTATGAAATCGCTTCAATCATTTGTAATAGCCCTGTACAACAATCCACTCCGCCATCTCGACCCCCTTCTGCGGGTGGTCTACCACAGTTGCTATGTTGCTTCGAAACTGGCGCATGTTACACAAGTTCTACGCTTATTGCACACGTTTGAACTTCCAAGCGGCCGTTATCTACTACCTGACGGCGGGAATAATCTTTAACAGCCGGTACGAAACGCTCACCCTCCCACCGTCTGAGAGATAACTTTATCTACTCAACATACAGACCAGGGCTGGTCATCTGTATATGCGAGCGATGCGGAAACAATGGACTTGACAAGGGACACCCACTGCACGCTGATTGGTGGACGTTCTCTTGCCGGCTTACATCCTTACACCAGTGGCAGTTGGCCACGTTCACACCTCATTGTCAAATATTGCGAAATTTATCGTGACCTGTAATTATATGCATCCCGGAACTCTTAACCATGTAACCTCCGATGGCCAGAGATATCTTTCTCAACCTGCTACGTCGAGTGACATGCAACATTATCGGAAAGAAGCATCCTGCAATCAGCTGGTCCAATGTGTGGCGATATATCCTCCAAATTTACGTCCCGACAGATTTTAGAGCAACATAGTACTTCGTTACACATGGCAGAACGGCGGCACGACAGAAGTTACATTTAATTGCATTAGCTGACACTCCATTATGTGCTGCCTCCCAACATCTCCAAGAGGACATTGACCAACTCACATGCTCATCAACCCTTGACGTCTGGGAACTAAGCCGCCAGGTTGTCACCTCCTTCCTCAGCATTCCTCCGACCACGGTTGAACCTAAGATGTGCATCTCTCCTGAGAACATATACTTCCCAGCTGCCAAAACCAACACCATAGTCTGGATAGATGGTTGGACGTTCAGCTACATCTACGGCGACGGCGACAGATCGGGCCTCGGCTTTCGGCGCAGGTTTCAGAACTACTTGGAACGACGACCCGAGCATCAGGCCCTGCTTGCCAACTACTTGCGTGGTGTGTTCGGGTCCCTCCTCACAGTTGTGCGTTATCTCCACCCCCTACCCCTCTGACTTCTCCTTCGGCTCTTCTTAGTGCATCTGCATTTTTTGTCCCCGACTTCTGAGGATGTTACAAAGGCGAACGTATCTTTCGCCGCACAAGGCAGCCCGCATGTGACACCATTATGACACCTGAATTGGGATTAAATAAATGAATGGAAGTCTCCCCCATCACATTCTAACTACCACATCCACTCCTTCCTACGCACCCGACTGTGGCGACACCGTGGCCAGGTCTCAATTACGATCCCTGCTCTCACTGCCGTCAGGTTCCGCCGATGGAAAGATGCATGTATGTCCCAGAGTGTTTCACCTCTTCCCTTCCCTTCCTTATAAAGTACATTACACCATAAAGACATTTTTCTATTGTTCGTATTTGGTTTTTGCTAATGAAATTTGATATAAAAAACTGAGTAAAAGAAACTGAAAAAACACTTAAAAGAAAGAGCTAGCGTCTCTGATCAGTAATCTAAAAGTTTAAAGTCCGAGGTTCGAACCCCGCCTCAGATCTACGATCATGGGACACACGCTACGACACAACACCTTCTGTTGTCGAGCAAACGCCGACGATCTGCTCCTCTCGCTTCGTTAGGGAGCGGAAAAACAGCAGACCACTAAAGCAATTATGACATACGGTGCAGAGGCAGGCAGCCTGATGAACGTAAAAAAGTTTGCAGCGCTGATGGACGGATGTATGGCCCAAGGTGTTTCTCCTCTTCTCTTCCCTCCCTTGTAAAGTACATTATACACTCCTGGAAATGGAAAAAAGAACACATTGACACCGGTGTGTCAGACCCACCATACTTGCTCCGGACACTGCGAGAGCGCTGTACAAGCAATGATCACACGCACGGCACAGCGGACACACCAGGAACCGCGGTGTTGGCCGTCGAATGGCGCTAGCTGCGTAGCATTTGTGCACCGCCGCCGTCAGTGTCAGCCAGTTTGCCGTGGCATACGGAGCTCCATCGCAGTCTTTAACACTGGTAGCATGCCGCGACAGCGTGGACGTGAACCGTATGTGCAGTTGACGGACTTTGAGCGAGGGCGTATAGTGGGCATGCGGGAGGCCGGGTGGACGTACCGCCGAATTGCTCAACACGTGGGGCGTGAGGTCTCCACAGTACATCGATGTTGTCGCCAGTGGTCGGCGGAAGGTGCACGTGCCCGTCGACCTGGGACCGGACCGCAGCGACGCACGGATGCACGCCAAGACCGTAGGATCCTACGCAGTGCCGTAGGGGACCGCACCGCCACTTCCCAGCAAATTAGGGACACTGTTGCTCCTGGGGTATCGGCGAGGACCATTCGCAACCGTCTCCATGAAGCTGGGCTACGGTCCCGCACACCGGTAGGCCGTCTTCCGCTCACGCCCCAACATCGTGCAGCCCGCCTCCAGTGGTGTCGCGACAGGCGTGAATGGAGGGACGAATGGAGACGGTCGTCTTCAGCGATGAGAGTCGCTTCTGCCTTGGTGCCAGTGATGGTCGTATGCGTGTTTGGCGCCGTGCAGGTGAGCGCCACAATCAGGACTGCATACGACCGAGGCACACAGGGCCAACACCCGGCATCATGGTGTGGGGAGCGATCTCCTACACTGGCCGTACACCACTGGTGATCGTCGAGGGGACACTGAATAGTGCACGGTACATCCAAACCGTCATCGAACCCATCTTTCTACCATTCCTAGACCGGCAAGGGAACTTGCTGTTCCAACAGGACAATGCACGTCCGCATGTATCCCGTGCCACCCAACGTGCTCTAGAAGGTGTAAGTAAACTACCCTGGCCAGCAAGATCTCCGGATCTGTCCCCCATTGAGCATGTTTGGGACTGGATGAAGCGTCGTCTCACGCGGTCTGCACGTCCAGCACGAACGCTGGTCCAACTGAGGCGCCAGGTGGAAATGGCATGGCAAGCCGTTCCACAGGACTACATCCAGCATCTCTACGATCGTCTCCATGGGAGAATAGCAGCCTGCATTGCTGCGAAAGGTGGATATACACTGTACTAGTGCCGACATTGTGCATGCTCTGTTGCCTGTGTCTATGTGCCTGTGGTTCTGTCAGTGTGATCATGTGATGTATCTGACCCCAGGAATGTGTCAATAAAGTTTCCCCTTCCTGGGACAATGAATTCACGGTGTTCTTATTTCAATTTCCAGGAGTGTAATATAAAGGCGTTTCTCTATTGTTCCTCTTTGGTTTTTGCTAATGAAATTATATATGAAAAAACTCAGTACAAGAAATTGAAAGAGCACTTAAAAGAAAGAGATCTGATTAGTAATTTAAACGTTTCAAGTCCGAGGTTCGAACCCCGCCACTGCTCAGATTTGCAATAAACATCATCAGTATTGGTGGCCTAAGACTTCCTGCATAACAAGACACTCTTATTCTGCTAAGGCCCTTGTCAAAGATGGCAGAGGAGCAGGCAAAGGTTCAGAGCAATCTCTTGTCCTTGGGGTGGGAAACTGCTCCGAAAGGAGCAATAATCAGCAATAATCAATGGCATGAGGATACAGAAGGCGATGGAAAAGAGGGCAATTGGTCTGCATTTGATAACGTGGCATGATGATCTCTCCACCGGCAAAAGATGTCGGTAAAATGTCCTATTCGGATCTCTAGGAGGGAACTGCCAAGGGGAAAGTGTCCATGAGAAAAATACTGAATAACCGAAAAGAAGCTAACGTTCTTCGAGTCGGGATATGGAACGTCAGAAGTACGAGTATGAACGTTGTAGTGAAGGTAGAAAAACCTGAAAGAGAAAAAGCCTGAAAGAGAAATTTTAAAGCTCAACCTAGATGTAGTGAGGGTCAGTGAAGTGAAACGGAAACAAAACAAGGATTTCTGGCCAGATGAGTGCAGGGTAATATCAACAGCAGCAAGAAATGGTGTAACGGGAGTAGCATTCGTTATGAACATGATGGTCGGACAGCCAGTGAATTACTGTGAACAATTCAGTGATAGGGTTGTTCTCATCAGAATCGACAGCAAACCAAAACTGACAACCATAGATCAGGAATACTTGTCGACGTCGCAAGCTGAAGAATAAGAGATAGTGAAAGTATATAAAAATGTTGAAAGGGTAATTCAGTACGTAAAGGGGGATGACGTCATGTGGGCTTTGAATGAAATTATAGGTGGAGGTGTACAATAAAGGGTTAAGGAATAATATGGGCATGGTACTAGAAATGAGAAAGGAGGAAGTCTAACTGCATTCTGAAATAAATTTCAGCTACTAACAGCAAATACTCTGTTCAAGAATCACAATGGAACGAGATACATTTGGAAAAGGCCAGGAGATACAGAGAGATTTCAGTTAGTGTAGATCTTACTCAAGCAGAGATTCCGAAATCTGATACTATATGGCATACCCAGGAGAAGATTAGATTCAGATCATGATTCAGTACTGATGAAGAGTGAGCCGAAGTTTAAAAGAGACTTGTCAGTAAGAATCAATGTACAAAGAACTGGGATACGGAAGTACAGGGGAGCGAGGACACACGCTTGAAGTTTTGGAGGGCTACAGATATTGCGCTAAGGAATATCTCAGTAGACAGTTCAGATAAAGAGGAATGAACATCTCTAAACAGGGCAATCACAAAAGTTGGGAAGAAAACACGGGTACAGAGAAAATAGCTGTGAAGAATCCAGGGGTGACAGAAGAAGTACTTCATCTGATCGATGAAAGAAGAAAGTACAAATGTGTTCCGGGAAATTAGCGAATAGATAAATACAAGACACTTAAGAATCAAACAAAAAGAAATATCTACATGGAAAATGTGAAGAAAGCGAAAAACAAATGACTGTAGGAAGAACTGACTCGGAATATAGAAAAGTCAAAAAAACTTTTGGCGAAAACAAAAGCCATTGCGTTAACATTAAGAGTACAATGAGAATGTTACTGTTGAATGCAGAGGAGAGGCGGATAGGTGAGAAGAGTACACTGAAGGAGATTAGGAGGGGGAAGACTTGTCTGATGGCGAGACAGAAGAAAAAACAAAAGTCGATGTAGAAGAGCTGGGGGATACCGTATCAGAATCAAAATTTAGAAGAGCTTTGGAAGACATAAAATCAAATACGACAGAAGCGATGGATAATATTCCACTAGAATTTCCAAAATCATAGGAGGTAACGGCAACAAAACGACTATTCAAGATGGTGTGTACGATATATGTGTCTAGTGACATACCGTCTGACTTTCGGAAAAACATCGTCTACACGATTTCGAAGATTGCAAGAGACGACAAGTGCAAGAATCATCACACAATCAGATTATCAGCTCATGCATCCAAGTTGCAGACAAGAATAACACACAGAAGAAAGGAAAAGAAAACTGAGCATGTGTTAAATCAGAATCAGTTTGGCCTTAGGGAAGGTAAAGGCACCAAAGGGCACTTCTCACGCTGCGGTTCATAATGGAAGGAAGAAGACAGAAAAGTTAAGATTTATCGCTCTGGCAAAAGCGTTCGACGATATAAAATGGAACAAGATGATCGCAATTCTGAGAAAAATAGGGCTAGACTATAGGGAAAGAAGGGTACTATGCAATATGTACATGAGCCAAGAGGAAACAATAGGAGTGAAAGACCAAGAACGAAATGCTCGAATTAAAAAGGGTGTAAGGCAGCAACGTATTCTTTGTCCCCTCGTGTTCAATATAATAATCGAAGAAGCAATGACGAAAATAAAAGAAAGGGTCGACAGTGGAATTAAAATTCATGGTGAAAGGATACCAATGATAACTCTTGCTGATGACATTGGTATCCTCAGTGAAAGCGAAGAATTAAAGGGTCTCCTGAATGGAATGAAAAATATAATGACTACTGAATATGGATTGAGAGTAAATCGAAGAAAGACTAAAGCAATGAGAAGTAGCACAAATGAGAACAGCGAGGGATTTAACATCAGGATTGGTGATCACGAAGTAGACGAAGTTAAGCAATCGTGCTAGCTTGGCAGTAAAATAACCCGTGAAGTATGGAGTAAGGGAGTCATCAGAAATAGACTAACACTGGCAGAAGGCCCTTCCTGTCCACGAGAAATCTACTAATATCAAACATAGGCCTTAATCTGAGAAAGGAATTTCTGGCAAAATACGTTTGGAGGACATCATTATACGGGAGTGAGACATGGACTGTGGAAGAACCGGAACAGAAGAGAATAAAATCATTAGAGATGTGATACTACAGAAGAATGCTGTAAATTAAGTGGACTGATAAGGTAAAAAAATGATGACGTTCTCGACAGAATCTGGGAAGGGAGAGCATGTGGAAAATACTGAGAAGAATGGAAAGGATGTTAGGAGATCCATTAACATATCATTGTACTAGAAGGAGCTGTAAAGACTGCAGAAGAGAACAGAGATTGGAATACATCCAGCAAATAATTGAGGATGGAGGTTGCAAGAACTACTCTGAGACAAGGAGGATGGTACAGGAGACGAATTGGTGGCAGGCAGTATCAAACCAATCAGAATACTGATGACTTAATGTGAAGGACTCCCGGAAGCCCACTAGATGGCACTGTGGTAGTCACATGTATCTCGAACGTCTTCTGGCAGAGTGCTACTGTTTGAGCTGTCATTCTATCCACTTGACCATAACGGAACTTGTAGCTTCCTCCAGTGTTCGCTCCACGCTGCAGCATTGCGAGTGGAAATCCGTCCGTGTAACCAGTCTAAAGTTATCTGCCACATGCTAAATTTAGATTGTCATTTATAGGCCTACATTTTCAAGAACCTACAAAGTTAGACTGTCGTTGGCCCGTTTAAACTCTCACTGCCAATTCGGCACCTGAGCATGGTGATTTCAGGTCAACCTGTCTCGACATTTACTGTATGTCAGACGTTTCGCGATAACTACGCTGTAGCAGATAAAATTGCTAGACGCGGTAGACGTGACGGTTGGGAGTGATATTGGATACCAAACATTGACTATTACACACAGGAGAAAATACTGGTAGCCGCCTTTGATCATGTTCTAATGTGGCACAGCGCACTGTGAATATCGCACTAAAATTACGCCATTTGTCTTCGAATGTGCGAAAGAAATTGCAATAAAATTGAGCCGTTTGTCTTCGAATGCGAGCTGGAAACGGCACTAAAATGGCGCCATTGATCTTCGAATCAGTGCTGTTATACAAATAAAACAGATGCAAACATGTTCTGTTACGGTCTGTCCACGATAACTAGAAACTAATATCGAGTGCTGAAATGATGGTCAGCCACGCCACGTTCAACTCAGAGAAGGGACGCCGCTGTCTGTTTCCAAATGTACGTGCTCTGATGTGACGTCATCCCTTCCAGCATTACGAGGGTTACGTTGATCACTGGACCAAGGCAGTATTTTTCTTTGAAAGTGCCTGCAACGTATTGTGCAAGCATAGGTTATGAGGAATTCATAAGGAGCAGTCGACATAACAGTGCCGTGGTCGTCTGTAATATTTTTTAAAGTGATTGCAATGTAGTATTCTACCGTTTGTTATTGGTATCTAAACAAAGTAAGAGCATATGGACTATCAGACCAATTGTGTGATTGGATTGAAGAGTTCCTAGATAACAGAACGCAGCACGTCATTCTCAATGGAGAGAAGTCTTCCGAAGTAAGAGTGATTTCAGGTGTGCCGCAGGGGAGTGTCATAGGACCGTTGCTATTCACAATATACATTAATGACCTGGTGGATGACATCGGAAGTTCACTGAGGCTTTTTGCAGATGATGCTGTGGTGTATCGAGAGATTGTAACAATGGAAAATTGTACTGGAATGCAGGAGGATCTGCAGCGAATTGACGCATGGTGCAGGGAATCGCAATTGAATCTCAATGTAGACAAATGTAATGTGCTGCGAATACATAGAAAGAAAGATCCCTTATCATTTAGCTACAAAATAGCATGTCATCAACTGGAAGCAGTTAATTCCATAAATTATCTGGGAGTAGGCATTAGGACTGATTTAAAATGGAATGATCGTATAAAGTTGATCGTCGGTAAAGCAGATGCCAGACTGAGATTCATTGGAAGAATCCTAAGGAAATGCAATCCGAAAACAAAGGAAGTAGGTTACAGTACGCTTGTTCGCCCACTGCTTGCATACTGTTCACCAGTGTGGGATCCGTACCAGATAGGGATGATAGAAGAGAAGATCCAACGGAGAGCAGCGCGCTTCGTTACAGGATCAATTAGGAATCGCGAAAGCGTTAAGGAGATGATAGATAAACTCCAGTGGAAAACTGCAGGAGGGACGCTCAGTAGCTCGGTGCGGGCTTTTGTTGAAGTTTCGAGGACATACCTTCACCGAAGAGTCAAGCAGTATATTGCTCCCTCCTACATATATCTCGCGAAGAGACCATGAGGATAAAATCAGAGAGATTAGAGCCCACACAGAAGCATACCGACAATCCTTCTTTCCACGAACAACACGAGACTGGAATAGAAGGGAGGACCGATAGAGGTACTCAAGGTACGCTCCGCCACACACCTTCAGGTGGCTTGCGGAGTATGGATGTAGATGTAGATGGATAGAATAGTTCAATAAACGACTGAGGGAAGGAAGAAAGAAAAAAAAAAGAAAGAGAACAAATAGTAAAATGCACTGACTGATAATTCAACGGCTCAGGTTCGATTCCAGTTTCTACAGTGATATAAAAATTTTTTATTTTATTTTATTCCTCCCAATGTTAAACAATTAATTGTAAAATTTTAATGTGTTTAAACAGTTCAATTTATGTATGTAAAGTTAATATATTCGATTTAGTTACGATTACTATCCTTGGAGTCAGAAGTCTATACTACCACCTTGTAGCACGTTGGTAAAATTTTTAGACGCGCAGCCACTGGAAGAAAATACGCACAGCAACCGTTAAGTTTTAAGAGACTGGGTACAGCCACGGTCTGTAGGTACACCTTTACCCCGCAAGTCGGCATAATATGTGTGGCGGAGGGTCCTTTTGCTACTAACGTCATTTTCCACCATCGCAGTTCGATTTGTCAGTGACCCATGGGATAAACAGACTATTGATACACATGTGTATGAGACGTCTTTGACTAATAATCAAAATTTTTTGAGTCCCGTGTTCGGTCCTCACTACTGCTTAAATTCTGAGTGGAAATCATCAGCAACGGCGACATATGTTTTTCGGCACATCTTCATACTGGCAACGGCCTTGTCAAAGAGGGAGGAGGAACGGAGAAGGTTCCAGGACACTGTCTTGCCCTTAATGTGGGAAACTGTCCCCAAATGCAAAAGAATCAGCAATGACCAACGGCATGAAGGTGCAGAGGGCAATGGAAACCACTCCATTACATACACATAAAGTGTATTCACCAGGCATGTGGCTTATAAATGAAAAAAGATTGTCATAAGATTCTGGACCAGTCCCCCATTCGGACCTCTGGGAGAGGATTTCCAAGGAAGAGGTCACCACGTGAAAAAGATTAACTAACGAAAGGGTAACACTCTACGAGTCGGGCTTGGAATGTGTCAAGTTGGAACGTGGTAAGTAATCAAAAAAATCTGAAAACGGTAATGCTAAGGCTGAATCAAGATATAGTGGGGGTTAGTGTGTAACGATAACAGCAGTCGCCTTCAAACGGCTATCGATGCTAACGTTATACCTCTACGACGAATTTTTAAGTAGTTGTGACCGTGAGGCGACCTAATGGAAACATAACAATCAAACTGGGATTCGTTTCAGAAACACTCCAGCAAAATATGACCAACAGTAAACGCTGAGTCAGGAACATCCGTTCTTCCAACACAAAAACAAGTTGTAACTTTACATATTAAAACATGTTGCCAGCCTATTTAGTCATTCTTGTGTTAAGTAAAATGATAGAGCAGAAGGCACTTCTAAGGCTAACCTAACTTTTCTTTACATATACACACCAAACTCTTTCCTTGTAACTGTACATACTGCAACATAGTAAGCTAATCTTGCAGATAAATGTGCTACTAAAAAATGAATGGCCAATGAGATAGTAAACAGTAACATATGCCTCTCAACAACACGTACCTTAAATGAACTAGGAGTAACTTTTATAACACCATAAAACCAATTACCGACACACATGAAATTAGTGGCAATACTGACAGGACAAAGCTTGAAGTGATCCTAAATTTAAATCAGGGAGTCTGCTAATGATCATAATATATTACTTCATTGCATAGTACAGGGTCTCTATGCCTGTGCATTAACCAGCTTGCATTAGAAGAGATAACACACTAAATAGTTCTTCCTTAAACTCGGTTTGGGGCAACTAGATAGAATGCAAATCCAACTACACTGACTCTGAAGGAGCCTTTGCACTGCTTCATTAACTAACTAGCCTAGTACACGAGGACCCTTAAACTCTCATGGTTTGAAGAACCTTGCTCATTAACAAAACTGCACCAGAATTTATGAGAAATGGTAAGTATCCCTATAATTAATTATTAATTAAGTAAAGCACAACAAACTCTAACTCTTTAAATAACAAATGTGCTTTCATAAACATCCATTTGATCTTCTCAAAAACATAACTGATTGTGCAAATGGCCGGCCGGTGTGGCCGTGCGGTTCTAGGCGCTTCAGTCTGGAACCGCGTGACCGCTACGGTCGCAGGTTCGAATCCTGCCTCGGGCATGGATGTGTGTGATGTCCTTAGGTTAGTTAGGATTAAGTAGTTCTAAGTTCTAGGGGACTGATGACCACAGATGTTAAGTCCCATAGTGCTCAGAGCCATTTGAACCATTTGATTGTGCAAATGACAACACAACATTAAATTTAAGTTGCTCGTTATAAATTAGGACACCCAGAATTAAATTCACTAGGATAGGACTCATGTCCATGATTGTGACTTGGGATAATCAAGGGGGTAAGATAGTGTTTTTAGCGACACCACGATTATTATTATAAAATCAACCAAGTTTCACAACAATCGGTCCATTTACAGTGTGTCAAATATAAAAAATTTAGTGGAAGGCTGGTGGTACTGGTAGCATAATTTGCAGTGGATATTAACCTGGTGGCACTACAGTCATAGCAATACTGTTGTCCTCACCTGCTACATATCTTCTTGGTGTCGGAATTATATTTACGTGGCCAAAAATCATGCCATAATAATGGTATCAACAAATGCAGCATCCGAGGCCCATAAATACTCCCCTTAAGCTATTCTGGCCTCAAAACTCCAGGAACATGAGTCAGAATGATACGCTATTGATATCGAGGTGTTAACTATAGCACTGCTCAGCCCACACTAGTTGTTGTTCTTGTTGTTGTGGTCATCAGTCCTGAGACAGTTCATAACCAATAGATTGTGGTCAGAATCCACATCTGCCCTTGGAAATGTCTTACAATTTAAAACCTGGTTCCTAAATCTCTGTCTTACCATTATATAATCTATCTGAAACATTCTAGTATCTCCAGGGTTCTTCCATGTATACAACGTTCTTTCATGATTCCTGAACCAAGTGTTAGCTATGATTAAGTTATGCTCTGTGCAAAATTCTACCAGGCGGCTTCCTCTTTCGTTTCTTAGCCCTAATCCATATTCTCCTACTACGTTTCCTTCTCTTCATTTTACTACTCTCGAATTCCAGTCACCCATGACTAGTAAATTTTCGTGTCCCTTCACTGCCTGAATAATTTCTTTTATCTCATCACACATTTCATCAATTTTTTCATCATCTGCAGAGCTAGTTGGCATATAAACTTGTACTACTGTAGTAGGCATGGGTTTCGTGTCTATCTTGACCAGAATAATGCATTCACTATGCTGTTTGTAGTAGCTTACCCGCACTCCTATTTTTTTATTCATTATTAAACCTACTCCTGCATTACCCCTATTTGATTCGTTACCCGTCACAAAAGACGAGTTCCCACTTGCGCGCCAACCACACCTTTTCCACTCTCCCAGAATACTTCCGTAGCTACGGGGCTTCCCCACGTCTTTTACATCCAACACTACGTTCCATAACTGTATACCAAGTCATTTACAGTACATTATACAACAATTGTTTCAGTAGTTATTTAAATTCACAAGCTCATTTCAAACAAAATCGTTCAAAAGTTTCACATAACTGAAACATGTATACATAGTCAAAGAATTTCCATGAGAGATACAACATTATATATAAGCAATACTACAAACTGACAGAGAACTATCGATACAGATTAAAAAAAGGTCAAAAATAGGTGTTATAAGTGATGTGAAATGGAAAAAGCAAGGATTTGTGGTCAGGCGAGAATAGCATAATATTAGCAGCACAGTATAACGGGAGTAGGACTCGTTAGAGTAACAAGGTACGGCAGAGTATGCGTAATTGTGGACAGATCAGTGACAACGTTGTTCCCATGAGTCACAACAAACCAATAACAATAGTTCAGGCATACATACCGATATCACAAGCAGAAGATGAAGAGACAGAGTAAGTATATGAGGATACTGAATACGTAATGCAGTGCCTAAAGAGAGATGAAAATCTAATAGTGATGGGGGATTGCAATGCCGTTGTAGGGGAAGAAGTAGAAGAAATGGTGAAAGGATGATGATGATGATGGTTTGGTTTGTGGGGCGCCCAACCGCGCGGTTATCAGCGCCCGTACAAAGTCCCAACCTTTGCTCAGTCCAAACTCGCCGCTTTCAGGAATGATGATGACAACACAAGCAACCAGTCATCTCGAGGCAATTGAAAATCCCTGACCCCGCCGGGAATCGAACCCGGGACCCCGTGCTCGGGAAGCGAGAAGGCGACTGCGAGACCACGAGCTGGGGACAGGGTGAAAGTAGAATATGGACTTAGTAGCAGGAATGAGAGAGAAGAACGACTGGGCTCTGCAATAAATTTCAGCTAGTAGCAGCGAATTTTCTGTTCAAGCATCACAAGAGAAGGAATAGTTGAAAGAGGTCGGGAGGTACAGGAAGATTTCAGTTAGATTACATCATGATCAGGTCCAGATTCCGAAATCAGATACTGGACTGTAAGGCGTACCAGGCAGCAGATATAGACTCAGATCGCAATTTAATAATGATGATGAGTAGGTTGGAGTTTAAGAGGCTGGTCACGAAGAACCAGTAAACAAAGATCTGCAATCAGGAAGCACTAAGGGATGAAGGGATACGCCTGAAGTTCTCTGAAACTGTAGATACCGCGATAAAGAATAATTCAGTACGCAGTTCACTTGAAAAGGAGGAGACATCTCTAAAAAGGGAGGCACGAAAGTTGGAAAGAAAAACATAGGTACAAGGCAGGTAGCTGTGAAAAATCGATAGGTAACTAAGGAAAAACTTCAGTTGTTCGACCAAAGAAATAATTTCAAAAATGTGCAGTGCCGGAAAATTTGGGAATACAGAAATACAAGTAGCATAATAATGAAATAAAAAGGAAGTGCAAAGAAGATGAGGTGAAATGACTGCATGAATATTATAAAAAAATTGAAATAGAAATGAATGTTGGCAGGACTGGCTTAGCATACAGAAAAATCAAAACAACATTTGGAAAAATTAAAGGCAAGGGTGGTAACATTTCGAGTGCATTGGGAATTACAGAGGGATGGAATAGGTTGAAAAATTACACTGAAGGCCTCTTGGAGAGGGAGATCTTGTTTGCTGACATGACAGAAGCAAAAAACAGTAGACAACAGGGAAAAGATAGGGGATCCAGTATTGGGATTAGAATTTAAAAGACTTTTGGACGACTAAAGATCTGATAAGGCAGAAGGGACAGATAACATTCCATCGGAATTTCTGGAATCATTGGGGAAGGTGGATACGTAACGACTATTCACGTTCGTGTGTAGATCTATGGGACTTGTGATATACCGCCATAGTTTCGGAAAAACATCACCCACACAATTACGAAGACTACAAGAGCTGGAACTTGCGAGAATTATTGCACAATAAGAACAACAGTTCATCAGTCAAGTTACTGACAAAAATAACATCCAGTTGAATGCAAAAGAAATTGAGGATCTGTAGATAGCGATAATTTTGGCTTTGTGAAAAGTAAAGGCACAAGAGAGGGAGTTCTGACGTTGCGGTTGATAATATAAGCAAGACTGAAGAGAAATCAACAGATGTTCATACGATATGTTGACTTGGAAAGGCGTTCGACAGTGTAAAATAGTGCAACATGTTTGAAATTCTGAGAAAAACAGTGATGACTGTAGGGGATTATGGTCATATGCAATATCTACAAGAAACAAGAGGGGACAATAAGACAGGAAGACAACGGACGAAATGCCACGATTAGAAAGGGTATAAGACAAGGATATAGTCTTTCGCCCCTACAGTTGAATCTTTACATAGAAGAAGCAGCGACGTAATTAAAAGAAAGATTCAAGACTGGGATTAAAATTAAGGGTGAAAAGTTATCATTGACACGATTCATTGATGATAACGCTAACGTCAGTGAAAGTGAAGGAGAATTACAGGATCTTTTGTATGGAAAGAACTGTCTAATGAGTATAGAATATGGATTGGGAGTAAATCGAAGAAAGATGAAAATAATGAGAAGTGGATGAATTGAGAACAGCGAGAAACTTAACATCAGAATTGGAGTTCACAAAGTAGATGAAGTTACAGAATACTACTATTTAGGCCGTGCGGTTAAAGGCGCTGCAGTCTGGAACCGCAAGACCGCTACGGTCGCAGGTTCAAATCCTGCCTCGGGCATGGTTGTTTGTGATGTCCTTAGGTTAGTTAGGTTTAACTAGTTCTAAGTTCTAGGGGACTAATGACCTCAGCAGTTGAGTCCCATAGTGCTCAGGGCCATTTGAACCATTTTTTGAACTACTATTTACACAACAAAATAACCCATGATGAATCCAGCAAGAACTAACTAAAACAAGACTACCTTAATCAAAAAGGACATTCCTGGTCATCAGAAATCCTTTTGGATTTCGGTCTCACCGCACTCTCTGAAGTCGCAAAATATTCAGAAATGAACAGTAAAATAATTATGATCGGTAAGGATATGAATGCAAGATGTCCCTTAGTGTGTCTAATAGTGTGAATAACAGTGTATTTTAATACGACAGTATGCCATCTTAGACAATTTATAACACTTAAAACACTTGATAATGGCACTTTGAAGTCGAAATCATGATTGTGTAAGTGTAAATGTAACACTGAAAATAAACAACAGTCTAATGGTGGTACTGACTTTAAAGAAACGTATTATGACGTGGCCCTGAATTATGAAAAACTTGCCTAATCAGCTAGTCCACTCGAACATCGTGTACAGGCCACGTGGAGAACTAAATGTACGGGCCACGTGGTGCCGCTTGACACGTTCCGTAACGTAGATAAGATGGACTAGTAATACTAACAAGTCATTCGATCGGCTCCGTTGAACTCGTAATTGACCTTAGCCTCTGGCATAAGGTTTAGCCAACTTATGAAAATAATTTATCCTGTGACGCCTATTAAGATTTTATGTTGACAAGAACCTCTACCTGTGGGCATTTAATAGCGAGCATTCATTCTGGAGTACGATTATGTAACCTATTCACTACCTAAAGCGTGGCTTGCGATAATTCTTGTTTTGTCAATTTTGTTTATGACAAGAGCCGCTCGGCTCCATCTAATCTAATGTACCATCATCTGATGCAACAAGGCCCACTACTGCTGCACCTTTATTTTGCAACTGGTTGGCTGATTTTTCAGCCTCTTCGAAATCGGAAAAGTCACTTAAAATTGAGACTGGCAGGGGGATAATTGTAAAAGGAGAGTATGTGTAAGGATGATGGAGTAGGATTAATAAGGCACTTGAAAAACGGTGTTCACTATATTCCCGAACTGAAACACACCGTTCCACCCATCATTGTTGAACTAAGGGCATCCATCATAAAACCACAGAGCTGCTATAGAATATAATAATAGCACAAAATGGAGTGAAAATAATTAAAATAATTAGCCGGCCGCGGTGGCCGTGCGGTTCTAGGCGCTCCAGTCCGGAGCCGCGCTGCTGCTACGGTCGCAGGTTCGAATCCTGCCTCGGGCATGGATGTGTGTGATGTCCTTAGGTTAGTTAGGTTTAAGTAGTTCTAAGTTCTAGGGGACTGATGACCACAGCAGTTGAGTCCCATAGTGCTCAGAGCCTTTTTTGAATTAAAATAATTAAATTTCCAGTTTTGGAGACTATGATACTGGAGTATATTCTTATGCTGGAGGACTGTAACATTTAGATTTTCAGTTAGATGCTTTCAAGAGAGATTATCATTTATCTTAATTTCCTCTATGGAATCTTTACAAAAAGTGAGAATACCTCAGTGCATATGTTACTATATATGGAGGTGCACCACAGACAGTTTATTACCAGTGGCAATTTTATTCATCTGTGGATGACTTTCAAAAGGCTATAGCCTTGTGTCATATATACACGCATTGATGTATTTATAGGCATGGTTACACAAGGTCGTGACAGGTACCCTGCCTTACGGTAGGAACGATCCCAGCATTTGCCTGTAATATTTTAACGAAACAACGGAAAACCTAAATCAGGCCGGCTGAACATAAATTTTAGCCTCCATTCTGCAGAATGAGAGGTCAGTCTGTTTAAAATAGTGCTGCATCATTCGCTTCTTCTCTCGTGTACATTACTATTTTGTTTACACGGTTCATGCAGATGAGTCACGTCATTACGTAAAAAGTTTGTGGTTCATTTCCATTCTTTTCTCAACATCAGCCACTGCACACATTATCACCTAACATCAGGATCATGGCGATGACTAGGCGCGCAGTCCGGAACCGTGCGACTGCTACGGTCGCAGGTTCGAATCCTGCCTCGGCCATGGATGTGTGTGATGTCCTTAGGTTAGTTAGGTTTAAGTAGTTCTAAGTTCTAGGGGACTGATGACCACAGCTGCTAAGTCCCATAGTGCTCAGAGCCATTTGAACCATGGCGATGATTTGTGGCCTCCAGTTTGTGTACTGCAACTTTCCACTGGTATTCCTGAAAACTGAGTCAACAAAAAAATGTTGAAATGTGTGTGAAATCTTATGGGACCTAACTGCTAAGGTCATCATTCCCTAAGGTTAGATACTACTTAACCTAAATTATCCTAAGGACAAACACACACACCCATGCCCGAGGGAGACTCGAACCTCCGCCTGGACCAGCCGCAAGGTCCATGGCTGCAGCGCCTGAGACCGCTCGGCTAATCCCGCGCGGCTGAGCCAATATCCAACTATTATAAGTGACTGTTAGTCTTAGAGAGAGGATCTGAAAAAGAAACTTGTAAAAGAGACAGCTTGATGTGCCTAATCTAAACTAAAACTAAACTCCTTCCGAACAGGCCATGACCGGCCGCCATATCACCCTCAGCCCACAGGCGTCACTGGATGTGGAAATGGAGGGGCATGTGGTCAGCACACCGCTCTCTCGGTCGTATGTCAGTGTCAGAGACCGGAGCCGCTACTTCTCAATCGAGTAGCTCCTCAGTTTGCCTCACAAGGTCTGAGTGCACCCCGCTTGCCAACAGCGCTTGGCAGACCGGATGGTCACCCATCCAGCTGCTAGCCCAACCGGGCAGCGCTTAACTTCGGTGATCTGACGGGAACCGGTGGCACCACAGCGGCAAGGCCGATGGCAAAGTGCCTAATCTGGTTAGGGTAAATAAATAAATAAATAACGAAAATGTTAGTGTTATTCATTGCAAGGATTTCTTGGACGGTTTCCAGCCAAAACCGTGAAGAATTCAGGACGGACACTTCACGAGACTTATGTGAAGAAAGTAAAACTTTGCCCCAATCTTCTTCGGACTATCCTCTCGGAATTTCGACAGTAGCCTTTGCGTGACACACAACGCCTCTCTTGTACTGATTGCCATTGTTGTCATTCTAGTTTGCTGAGCATCTGCTTAAGGCTGTCGTGTCGGCTAAACTATCCCGTGACGAAATCCCGTGACGAAATGCGACGCTTTCTGTTAACCCTTTTTGGTAAATATCGCAGACTTATCACCAGTACTCGAATGAATCTTTAGTTGTAACTTCATTTTCGGACGGATTAAATTTCTTCCAATGAACCTCATCATGGCTTGTGTTTTCCGTGTAGCTAATTACACGGCCCAGTAACGTTAACGTGACCACCTTCAGGAATCCTGAATAACCACCGTTTGCAGGGTGGAGGTGCAGGAAGAGAATCGCTGAGGTTCTGGAAGGCCCGACAGGGATGTGGAGTCATGCCGACTCCAGTGCGTGGCCAGCTGCGGTATTTTTCACGGTTGAGGATCCAAGGCGCGAACATACCGATTGAGATGGTCCCACATATTCTCGACTGGGTTTTAAGCCAGGGACATCAGTGGCTACGCGAATACGGTAAACTTTTCCTGGTTCCCTCCGAACCACACGCGTACACAGTGTGCTGTGTGAAATGTTGCATTTTCCTGCTGATAGGTTCTATTGTGCCGAGAAAAACCAAACTACATGTAGGGATGGATGTGGTTCCCAAGAGTTTATTCCTACTTATATTGATCCATTGTGCCTCCCATAATGACCATAGACAGAACGCCACGAGAACATTCCATAGAATATAACGTTTAATCTTTCATCTACATCTACATCTACATTTATACTCCGCAAGCCACCCAACGGTATGTGGCGGAGGGCACTTTACGTACCACTGTCATTACCTCCCTTTTCTGTTCCAGTCACGTATGGTTCGCGGGAAGAACGACTGTCTGAAAGCCTCTCTAATTTTACATTCGTGATCTCGTCGGGAGGTATAAGTAGGGAGAAGCAATATATTCGATACCTCATCAAGAAACGCAACCTCTCGAAACCTGGACAGCAAGCTACACCAGGATGCAGAGCGCCTCTCTTGCAGAGTCTGCCACTTGAGTTTGCTAAACATCTCCGTAACGCTATCACGGTTACCAAATAACCCTGTGACGAAACGCGCCGCTCTTCTTTGGATCTTCTCCATCTCCTCCGTCAACCCGATCTGGTACGGATCCCACACTGATGAGCAATACTCAAGTATAGGTCGAACGAGAGTTTTGTAAGCCACCTCCTTTGTTGATGGACTACATTTTCTAAGGACTCTCCCAATGAATCTCAACCTGGTACCCGCCATACCAACAATTAATTTTATATGACCATTCCACTTCAAATCGTTCCGCACGCATACTCCCAGATATTTTACAGAAGTAACTGCTACCAGTGTTTGTTCCGTTATCATATAATCATACAATAAAGGATCCTTTTTCCTATGTATTCGCAATACATTACATTTGTCTATGTTAAGGGTCAGTTGCCACTCCCTGCACCAAGTGCGTATCCGCTGCAGATCTTCTTGCATTTCGCTACAATTTTCTTATGCTGCAACTTCTCTGTATACTACAGCATCATCCGCGGAAAGCCTCATGGAACTTCCGACACTATCTACTAGGTCATTTATATATATTGTGAAAAGCAATGATCCCATAACACTCCCCTGTGGCACGCCAGATGTTACTTTAACGTCTGTAGACATCTCTCCATTGATAACAACATGCTATGTTCTGTTTGCTAAAAACTCTTCAATCCAGCCACACAGCTGGTCTGATATTCTGTATGCTCTTACTTTGTTTATCAGGCGACAGTGCGGAACTGTATCGAACGCCTTCCGGAATTCAAGGAAAATAGCATCTACCTGAGAGCCCGTATCTAATATTTTCTGGGTCTCATGAACAAATAAAGTGAGTTGGGTCTCACACGATCGCTGTTTCCGGAGTCCATGTTGATTCCTACAGAGTAGATTCTGGGTTTCCAAAAACGACATGATACTCGAGCAAAAAACATGTTCTAAAATTCTACAACAGATCGACGTCAGAGGTATAGGTCTATAGTTTTGCGCATCTGCTCGACGACCCTTCTTGAAGACTGGGACTACCTGTGCTCTTTTCCATACATTTGGAACCTTCCGTTCCTCTAGAGACTTACGGCACACGGCTGTTAGAAGGGGGCAAGTTCTTTCGCGTACTCTGTGTAGAATCGAAATGGTATCCCGTCAGGTTTGTTTGGTTTGAGACGGTTCACGCCGTAAACGACAATGGAGCGTGAAATGCCACCCGTCGCCAGACAGTGGACATCCAGTTCTGATTATGGCGTGGATATTCCAGCCTCCCTCGCCGATGAACAGCAGTCACCATATGTGCATGAATCAGGCACTTATTATAGATGCCCATTACGCAACAAAATTCGCTGGAAGGTCGTTGAGGAGATGACGTCGCAAGATGTCACGCTTCTGGACCATTTCAGAGGAAGTTTGTAGGCACCAAGGTTGTAGGTGCCAAATTTCAAACTTGTAGCTCGCAATGGGACATAATTACAGTGTGATCCTTTCATTCCGTTGTTTAGTGTATTTCGCCATTAGTATCAAATCTGAGTTTCCGAGTATGCTCTCGGTGGGGAGAGATTAGAAACTCATTCGTAACGTGTGATATTTACAACTAGGTATTTTAAGCATATGAACCCAAACGATTAAAAAGCTGAATCCTGATGCTTTGTGTTTTTCTGAGACGCATTGAAATATAATGCACACAATACGAACACTGCTTTTTATACAACAGAAAAGCTGTAATTCTTCAAGCTTTCACGGCGATCTAGTGACATCTTGGGTTGTCGGGTGTACTGCCGGATTTCAGCGTCGTACTTCACGATATTTCGGTAACGTAGCTCGTTACCTTGATCAGGTGTGACCTGAGACTACTCCTCGAGTGGACCTGGTCCAGTATTTAGGCCTGTGGCCTTCCCCCTTCAGCAGAGCTCCCTCTGGCGCCCGCGCCCGCTCACTGCGATCTTCTGGAGCATTGCCGTTCCCTTTTCCGTTCGCTGCAGTCCTGGGTGTTCTCTTTGCCGTCCGCGCCCGCCAGACACGCTCCTGGGTGTTCCATCATTGGTCTGGTGCGTTTCGAACCCCGTCTGTGGTACCAGGCATTCCCCCTGTGGTTCTCTCCCGCTCACTGTGATCTGCTGGTGCGTTGCTGTTCCATTTTCGGTACACTGCGGTTCTAGATGTTCCCTCTGCGGTCCGCGCCCGTCAGACCCGACCCTGGGCTTTCCATCTTCGGTCTGGTGTGCAGCAGTTCCAGAGCAGGATCCCAGGCTCTACTTGGCTGGTATCCCGTGTCACAGATCATGAGATTATCGGTCACTTTTATCTCTATTGACTCCCTTATAACACTGTCCGAAGATCTGGGCCTCTGTGCTAGAAACTTGGTTTCTTAATAATTCATGGCATCATCTAGCTCTAGACAGTGTGCAGCAATGGCTGATTTTGTTGCCTGTCTTAATCGGTTGTGTCTCTGATGTTCCTTGCACCTGATATCTACTGTTCTTATCGTCTGGCCAATGTAGGACGTGCCACATCGGCAAGGTATATTATAAATCCCTGGTTTCGGTAAACCCAAGTCGTCCTTAACATTTGCCACCAGTCCCCTGATCTTGCTGGATGGGCAGAAAACACGCTTGATATTGTGTTTACAAAGGATCCAACTAATTCTGTCAGAAATAGAACCAGCACAGGGCAAATATGCCACCTTCTTTGCTTCATCTTGCTCTGCTTCTGGAACTTGGGGTGTAGCGGCTGGTTGGAGTGCCATCTCAATTTGTTTCGGTGTATATCCATTTTTGCAGAACACTGTTTTGAGGTGCTCTGTTTCTGTCGGTAGACTTCCTTGGTCTGACAGGGCACGAGCTCTGTGGACCGATGTCTTCAGAACACAATTCTTCTGTGCAGGGTGGTGACAGCTGCTGGCCTGCAGATATAAATCAGTGTGTGTGGGTTTTCGATACACACTGTGGCCAATTGATCCATCTGCTTTCCTTTTTACTAGTACATCCAGAAACGGCAGCTGGCCATTCCTCTCCTGTTCTATGGTGAATTTTATATTCGGGCGGCACGACATCTGTGCGCATGTGTTCATTTGTTTCTCCATTCACTGAAGGCCGACCCGCTGAAGCTTTAAAGTGAGCATACCATTGCCAAATGGAGTTGGCAGTTGGTGAATCTTTGCTTAATCTCATTTTGACGTGTCTTTTAACCGTTGCAGCAGGATGATGTGAATGCATTTCAAGCACAATATACACTTTCTCGACGCCTGTCGCCATTTTGCCTAACTGTTCACTGTCGCGCTCTTGTGGCAGAAATATGAAGTGCAGCTGCAACAGTGCAAAACTTTTTGAGTTTTTCTGTGTGAGCGTTGAGTTTTGTGAAAGTATGTTATTTAATGTAGCTACTGCGAATTTATGAAATTGCTTCAATCATTTGTAATAATAGCGTACAATATGTATAACAATCAATAGGAAACAATGAGAATGGATAACCAAGAATCAAGTGCTAGGACTATAAAGGGTGTAAGACGGGGATGCAGTCTTTCACTTCAACTGTTCAGTCTCTACACCAAAGAAGCAATGACGCACGTTAAAGAAGGGTTCAAGATTGGGATTAAGATTAAGGTGAAAGGATATCAATGATATGACTAACTAATGACATTACTACACTCTGCGAAAGTGAAGAACAATTAAAAGGTTCTGTTCAATGGAGTGAACAGTCTAAAGAGTACAAACTATGGACTAAGCCTAAATCGAAGAAAGACGAAAGCAATGAGAAATATTGTAAACGAGAACAGCGAGAAACATAGCATCAGAGTTTAGTTCACAAAGTAGACGAACTTAAAGAATTCTGCTACCCAGGATCCAAAATAATCTACAAAGTTGGAAAGCAGGCTAGTGCTGCCAAAAAGGGCATTCCTGGCTAAGACAAGTCAGTCATTACACAACACAGGTCTTAATTTGAGGGGAAATTTCTGAGAATATACGTTTGGAGCATAGTACTGCCTGGTAGTGAAACAATGACTGTGGGATGTAAGGAGCAGAAGAGAATAGAAGCATTGGAGATGTGGTGCTGTGGGGCAATGTTGAAAATGACTGTGGGATGTAAGGAGCAGAAGAGAATAGAAGCCTTGGAGATGTGGTGTTATGGGGCAATGTTGAAAATTAGGTGTACTGATAAGGTAAAGAATGAGCGGAGATTATCTGCAGAATCGGTGAGGGCAGGAATAATATATGGAAAACGCTGACATGAAGAAGGGACATGATGACACAACATCTCTTAAGACATCAGGGATTATCTTCCACGGTACTAGAGGGAGCTGCAGAGTGTAAAATAGTATAGGAAGACAGATATTGAAATACATTTGGCAAATAACTGAAGACGTAGGTTGTAAGTGCTACTACGAGACGAAAAGTTTGGAAAAAGAGAGTAACGCTTGGCAGGCTGTATCAGACCCATCATAAGACTGATAGTGAATCAAATAGAATTAAGTTTAAGAGCCACTATGACTCCTGGATAATGCGGCTAGAACTTTAGTGTGCTTCATTTTTATTACAGCTAAGAATATACCAATATCATCGACTTACACATTTCGTCTTAGCCAGTTGAGGTATCACTGCCTCATCAGTGAAGCGTATTTATTTCAGATTGATGCACAATCTGCTGTCTGGCCCACTACGGGAATACAGATAACACTTATCTATAAAATACGTGTCCCGCACGCGCAGTATGTCGCCCTGCCGTCGTCAAGGGCTAATCGGTTGCGACAGCGCCTTCAGTGAGGAAGTGTGGTCGTCTTCCGTCACAACATAAGAGGGCTTCGCCGTCAATCTCCAGCCACAATGAACAGTAAGTACTAACCATGAGAATGAAACTTCAACAACGGATTGCTTTTGGGCCTTCTGCGAGACGTAATAGAAAACACGCAGTTTACTTTAAGAGTAATACGAAAAACTTCAGAATATGTTTTCAGTAAGGTTACGATGGCGTGAAGTTCTAACAACAACGACGTTGTACTATTGTACATAAAAATAACATTTTTTCCATCTGATTTTTCGTTAAACTTGTGTAATTGATGTTCTGATTTCATTTCCTTTTTTTTTTGTTTCATGCCATTGTGTCAAGAAAACTGTAAACGAGTTTCAATGTGAAGATTAATGTTTATGTCAAATGTCAAGCAATGTTGTAATAGAATTGAAATGTAACAAATGTTGAGACTGTTGTAAAACGTTTAAAATTGTAACTGTGCGTCTGGTCCATACGTAGGCAGTGTGTTAGGATATGTAGAATGCAAAACCTCGGGTGAATACCCTGTCTGTCAGTGAGCGGTAAAAGGTGGATGGCAGGCGAGCGCGGGGAAATGCACGCGGGCGCTGCACGGCACAACGGGCTCAGCAGTAGTAGTTGGAGTTTGGCATTGGTTTGAGCAACACCTTCTGGAGCGAGGAGGCTCTCCTGGAAGACGTAGTTTCACTGAGCCTCGGGTATGCTGTTCCAACGCCCACACAGCATGGCAAAATTCCATAGGCACTAAATGAAAAGTATTGTGACGCTAAGAAGAATTAAAGTGCCGATCGGTCAAGAGCCATAGCTATGGTTGTATGTGTGCTCTGTGCCTCGTCATCTCGCCGCCCGCCAACCGCCGCATCGATAGAAGCAGGTTGAAACTTGTAGTACTATATTCGTATGGACCATATAGTGAACTGTTCAATAATAACCTAAATTTTACCAGAACTTTTCCCTCATTTAATTATCCTCACAACTAACTTAGACAGAGTCCTTTCCAAGTGTTGTGCAATCCGAGTGCCCCGAAATGAAAAATTAAATTTTGTGTTAATAATAATTACTTGCAGACCTAGCTATGTTAGAATGGTGTTTAAAGAACTGTTTTGTTAATGAACCAGTAAATGAACAACGAAGGTCTAACGAAGTTGAAAGATAACTTTAATATTGATATAGTAATGAAGTTTAATTATTTCGAGACAGATATATAGGTATTTAAATGAGAAGTAAATAAGATGAAAAGAGTAGTAACTCATATACTGGAATTCTTGAACGCATGATAATTTCAGCAATCAATTTTTTTAATATAGTGATCATAACAGTTTCAGGTCCGCCCCCCCCCCCCCCCTCTTTTCATTCATTTGAATTCTGAAGTGTTCTAAATTGGTTTGACCAGCAAAAGTTAAAGTCAATATATAAGTCAAAATTTATCAGTGTTTTATCTTTATCAAAATTGACGTTTTTGTGTGTGGCTCGAAAGTGCTATTTCTAGGGTAACCTATGCCCGATTTTAATCAGATTAATAGACAGTACGAAGTTTTGTAGTATACATTATAGTGTAGTGTTATGTATTCATGGTTTTTCCATATCAGTACTGAACGTGAAACTATCAGTTCAATAGATTTTCTGGTTATAAAATTCTGCTATATTATGCAGTGTTACTACTCGTTGTTTTGCATGAATATCTACCAACTTGTACAGGGAAGAAACTCAGTTAATGCCTAATTATGCTGGCGACCGTATTATTATTAAATTGGTAGCATCTTCAGTGTTGCTTTGGTCCATCCTGACGTGTAGTTGCATTTTGAACTTACTTGACGGATCATTGTTATTACAGAGTGGGTGTAAGTCTGATTTGCCACCATTCAGGTACACACGGTCAATACCTATACGAAAATCCTGTCTCGTAAGGTGAACCCCGCTCACTTAGTACAGGCTTTAATGAGTATTGTGTGCCCTACGCGCACGTTACAAAGTGTGTCCAAAACAATGGATTAGCGATACTAAGTCCTGATATATTTATGCAGTATTTTAAATGGGAAATCTGGATACAACTAGTTCGAAAATCAGCTGAGCTCGTTCTATAAAATCATTTAAATAGACCTCTAATCTGATTAAACACTACGTGAATTAAGAATTTTTTCAAGTTCCTTTAACTTTATTCGGGTAACTTTGGAAATATCATAATTTTTTTTTCATGCAATAAAATTAAAGTGTGTTAAAATAAATATTTTTATAACAAACATATTTTCGTTCCTCGTTCATCCGTTAGCTGTTGAAATACGTTTTTCAGATTGTGTCCATGAGGATAATCAAAATTTTCTCACCAGCCATGAGGAAGGACTCTCGTCCACGAGAACGAAGGACCTCCACAAATTAATATTGCGTGAAGTCGATGAATTATTTGTGATGCTGTATAGATAACAGAAAACACACTAATGAACTACTACCACGCTTTGTAACTCTGTTGTGAAATAATAGCCGTTACATATTGACATATTTCAATTTTTTCTCATGGCTTGCAAATCTGTTATTTAATCTTGCTACAATTTATGAGGAAGCTAACATATTCCACGTATATCGAATAAAGTGCAGTACAGTTCTAAGGCAATGAACCCGAAGATGCTAAAAGGTGTTGGGAAGATATTTCGATAATAAAGAACATATATCGGAGAACGATACATATCAAAAGAATATGATATCATGACTTTGTCGGCTGTTACTTGTTCTGAGTTTATACGTTTCCCATCTGTCGTCCCGTTGGTGTTGCATACGTGGTTTATATGGTTACAAATTTCCATTTATGGATGAAATTTGGAGCAACATTGAGCTATACATAGTACTGAAGCAGACCACAATTGATTTCAAAGCAGCAGGTGAGGTGGCTTGACTTTGCATTGGAAGAAAAATGCATGATGAACGAAGAAATGGTGAAACAAGAAGCAGACCATCGCAAATAAAAAGGGTGTTCTTCGCTAAAAGTATATCTTGAAAACCAAACATGGGCTTCAAGTTCAGAAAGCAATTTCTTTTAGTGAAAAATATAGACCTTAACAATTAATTTAGAAAACTGGATTTAAATGTTACTCTGAGATGAAGAAAATGATGACGAAAATAATTAATTTTTCCTAAATGTAATTAAAAATTAGTTGGGTTTTAACCAGTTAATGAAATAAGTTATAATTTTAAGCAGGTATTTCCCAGTATTACAATTGCAAGTGGCAAACAAAATAATGGATTAGAGCAATGAGCTGGAAGTATAATTTTATCTGGGAATCATATAGTAAACAAAACATCCATCAAGAGCACATGAGAAACATGGCATTGGTTCGTCCCATAATAACATAGTGATGATAGTGTTGATATTAAAACTGGAAGAGAAAATGGGTACGGAGTTCCCAGAACTCAAAATTTTCTTACCAGCCCTAGAGGAAGCACTCAGATCCTTAAACAGAGTAATCAGTGAAGCAACGTTTGTTAATGAAATTTACCTTAATCATCTTCGTTATGCTTGTGGCATAATATTGATTGCTGTTTGTGTAGGTAAGCAGCTGTAATGAATGACAGAATGTAATAGGACTGCAATGTTTTTCGCTATCAGTTTTCTGATTACTTTGATACAGGCTCCCAGGAATATTGCCCTCTTGCATAAAACTCTTTATCTCAGAGCAGTACTTGCACTCAACATCCTTAGTAGAAAGCGAAGTCATTGCACACAAATGACCTTGAAATAAGCTAACGCCTTTTTAGGTTGCCTACATGTCAAGCGCAATTACGTCATCACTGATTCGGAATACGTGGTATTAAGATGGCGGATGGAGGGATATTTAAAAAATTCTGCATGGTGTCAGGGAGGAAGTTTTTAAAAAAGTAAACATTTTAGAAATCCAAGATGGTGAAACTAGCTCAGTTATGCTATGAGCACTCCATTCCTGGTCTTCCGGCCTTATTGTTCCCTCTTGGTTCTTGTAAATATTGTATATCACGTCTTTGTCTGTCACTCACACCTGTTCGTTCTTGTCTTGCAAACGTCCCCATCTGCTGACTCAGGGATCGAGACGTGGCTACACGATCCGTTACAGCCATGCAGATAAGATGCCTGTCATCTCGACTGCTAGTGACACGAGGCCGTTGGGATCCAGCGTGGCGTTCCGTATTCGGGAGGGGTTGCCAAGGAGGAGGTGAACATGAGAAAAAGACTGAATAATCAATGGAGGAATAACTTTCTACGAGTCGGGGCATGAACGTCGTAATGAAGCTATAAAATCTGAAAGGCGAAATGTAAAGGCGCGATGTAGATACGGCAGTGAGGTGAAATTGAAAGAAAACAAGGATTTCTGGTCACATGAAAAAAAAAATGGTTCAAATGGCTCTGAGCACTATGGGACTTAACATCTCAGGTCATCAGTCCCCTAGAACTTAGAACTACTTAAACCTAACTAACCTAAGGACATCACGTACATCCATGCCGTAGCGGTCGCGCGGTTCGAGACTGGAGCGCCTAGAAACGCTCAGCCACCGCGGCCGGCTCTGGTGACATGAGTATAGGGTGATATGAAAAGCAGCATAAAATGGTGTAGGATTCCTTATGAATAGGAAGGTAGGACAAAGAGTGTGTTATTGTGAGCAGTTCAGTGACAGGGTTGCTCTTACCAGAATCGCCACCACATAAATATCGACAACGATAGTTCAGGTATATATGACGACGTCACAAGCTGAAGAAGAAGAGATAAAGGAAGTGTATGAGGATATTCAACAGGTAATGTAATACGTAAAGGGAGATGAAAATGATGGGGGACAGGAATGCAGTTGTAGTAGTAGGAGCAGAAGGAAAGGTTTGATGGGAGACAGGAATGCAGTTGTAGTGGTAGGAGCAGAAGGAAAGGTTACAGGAGAATATGGGGTTGGGACAAGGAATGAGAGAGGAGGAAGACTAATTGAGTTCTGTAATAAATTTCAGCTAGTAACAGCCAATACTCCGTTCAAGAATCACAAGAGGAAGAGGTATACTTGGAAAAGGCTGGGTGGTAAGGGAAGATTTCAATTAGATTTCGTATTTACAGAACTAAACATTACGTGGCAGACTTCATGTAACGATAAATGACATTGGGGAACTCTGGAACATAATCAGTTATTTCCGAACAATAACAGTACTTCCATATTTATCCAATTTTAGACTCAAACGCAGACTTTTCTCACTGTCCAACTATTTAAATCATGCAATGAAATCAGACTTACTTGGCGGCAGAGTGTAAGTGTAATAATGAACTCTGTAATGAAATTTGTTTTATAAAGATTAGTTCACTGTGTCACTTCACGTTAGATTATATTAACAAACTGATCTTGACTAACACGGTCTATTCACTGCAGCCATAATCTTTTGATAGACGTTTCATGTCACAACTACCATTCCGACTATCATTTTGTGTACAGATTGCTCAATAGTTTTCAAAATTCACATTGATTTATACGTTCTAAGTGTTGCACAAGAAAAGTTGCGCTGGCTGTATTGACAACGGCAGTTCAGCCGAAACGGAGAAATAACTTCTCTGTACAAATTGTTACATAATTAATGTTAAATAGGTAAACACTTCCTAATGTTCTGCAGAATACTGACGTTCGTGGAGCCACCATCATGGTAGGTTACCATCGCAAATACATATTTTACCGGAGTCAAGGCTGTTTCTAATGAATTTTTAATGTATTTATTTTGCTTTCCTAGACACTTTCTCGAGAACGATATGAGTTTCTACATTTACTATTTGATTATTTGCTGATTCATAATGTTAATAAATTTTATATTGTATGCTTATCAGTCGCCCCACCACCTCCCTGTCACTTCGGTGGTAGCTAAGCACGGTTGTAAATGGGGGCGAACAGTAATTAAAATATCAGACCGTTTTAACTGTCATTATAAGAGTCTGGCTTGAGCTTGGTTAGGTTAGTGTCCATCTTCGTCGAGTTGTGGTGCTGTGTGGCACAACATATTTTGGTGTTGATTATATTTTACGGTTTTAAATTCTGTGAGGAAGAATGAGCCTTCGTTAGTCCTTGCACTTTTAGTTGCGGAGTTCTTGTGCATCTGTTCTTCGTTGGTGTCTCCCACCCTTTCGTGCGAGTGGTACTTCTTGACAAGATCCGTCTACTTGTCGGACTGTTACGTTGCAGTTCTTTGGCCACCCACGTTCAGGTTTAATGTGGCTAGGCAACTGTGCCAGCATATCTCTGGATATCGAGACTACAAAGACATTCGACAGATGCACTCAGGGGCTTGTTGTTCGCGGCTAACGTGGAAGTGCAGCAGCGTTGTGTGGTACAGGCTCTCAGGGTGAGGTCGACCTACGAATGAGGATGAGAAGACATGGTGGAATGGAGTGCCTCGTGTAGCACTCAGTTTGTGTGTGGGAGTTGTGGCTTCGACCGTGAGTGGCAGACCTGAGTCGTGCGGATTGTTACCTTGTCTGCCATTTTTCAGTGTGGCGGGTGCAGTACGACGCCCTTACGGATGTTGTAGCGTACCCGGCATTGAATACAGTATATCTGCCTGTCATTTCTTCGCTGGCATGTACCAAAAGCAATGACCGAATCGATGCTGTAGACTCACGTGCAACGAATGCAACATGTCGAGTTGCAGGTTTCTTGCTGCTGTGTATGGAATAAGGCGCCCATGTACATACTACACCTGTCACGTTCCTGTTATTGTGGAACTTAAAGGGACAGCATCAGACTGGCACGATGCTCAGCTGAAACTGTAAGAGGTCAACCATAGTGTGAGCAATGTTGTTTTGTGGCGCATTGTGGATCGTACAATGTGATTTTTTTCTGATGTGTTTGATGTCATGTTTGTCCAGTTCAAACGTCTCGCTGTTTCATTAACGTTAAATATTTACTGTGCTGATAACGCTGTGGCTGTCAATCAGATGGTTCCACATGAGTAACGCTATCCATCTCAGGTTGGCGTTCGATTCTGCAAGGTCTAGTGTAGCAGTTGCCAAGACTGTGTGAAGACTTTGATGTGTGTTAAGCTAATTGATATACATCTCATGTATGTTCTTTTATGCAGAGTGTCGTGTTGGATATTTATTGTGTAGAATATCTTGTCTGGTTGTAAATACACTCCTGGAAATGGAAAAAAGAACACATTGACACCGGTGTGTCAGACCCACCATACTTGCTCCGGACACTGCGAGAGGGCTGTACAAGCAATGATCACACGCACGGCACAGCGGACACACCAGGAACCGCGGTGTTGGCCGTCGAATGGCGCTAGCTGCGCAGCATTTGTGCACCGCCGCCGTCAGTGTCAGCCAGTTTGCCGTGGCATACGGAGCTCCATCGCAGTCTTTAACACTGGTAGCATGCCGCGACAGCGTGGACGTGAACCGTATGTGCAGTTGACGGACTTTGAGCGAGGGCGTATAGTGGGCATGCGGGAGGCCGGGTGGACGTACCGCCGAATTGCTCAACACGTGGGGCGTGAGGTCTCCACAGTACATCGATGTTGTCGCCAGTGGTCGGCGGAAGGTGCACGTGCCCGTCGACCTGGGACCGGACCGCAGCGACGCACGGATGCACGCCAAGACCGTAGGATCCTACGCAGTGCCGTGGGGGACCGCACCACCACTTCCCAGCAAATTAGGGACACTGTTGCTCCTGGGGTATCGGCGAGGACCATTCGCAACCGTCTCCATGAAGCTGGGTTACGGTCCCGCACACCGGTAGGCCGTCTTCCGCTCACGCCCCAACATCGTGCAGCCCGCCTCCAGTGGTGTCGCGACAGGCGTGAATGGACGGACGAATGGAGACGTGTCGTCTTCAGCGATGAGAGTCGCTTCTGCCTTGGTGCCAATGATGGTCGTATGCGTGTTTGGCGCCGTGCAGGTGAGCGCCACAATCAGGACTGCATACGACCGAGGCACACAGGGCCAACACCCGGCATCATGGTGTGGGGAGCGATCTCCTACACTGGCCGTACACCACTGGTGATCGTCGGGGGGACACTGAATAGTGCACGGTACATCCAAACCGTCATCGAACCCATCGTTCTATCATTCCTAGACCGGCAAGGGAACTTGCTGTTCCAACAGGACAATGCACGTCCGCATGTATCCCGTGCCACCCAACGTGCTCTAGAAGGTGTAAGTCAACTACCCTGGCCAGCAAGATCTCCGGATCTGTCCCCCATTGAGCATGTTTGGGACTGGATGAAGCGTCGTCTCACGCGGTCTGCACGTCGAGCACGAACGCTGGTCCAACTGAGGCGCCAGGTGGAAATGGCATGGCAAGCCGTTCCACAGGACTACATCCAGCATCTCTACGATCGTCTCCATGGGAGAATAGCAGCCTGCATTGCTGCGAAAGGTACTAGTGCCGACATTGTGCATGCTCTGTTGCCTGTGTCTATGTGCCTGTGGTTCTGTCAGTGTGATCATGTGATGTATATGACCCCAGGAATGTGTCAATAAAGTTTCCCCTTCCTGGGACAATGAATTCACGGTGTTCTTATTTCAATTTCCAGGAGTGTATATCACCACTCGATCCTGTACGGTTTAACGCACCAGTTGCACTTAAGTTAATCTAACCGATGTACGTGACTTATATATATTTTAATTAAGTAATGTTTTCATGTGAACTTTACTTAACGAATTTGGTGATTTATTGTAAATGCTAGTCATGATTCAGAAGAAGGAAGTATAACCGGTTGCCTAGTTGCACTAATTGAAGATTTGCATGACAGTCTTTGGTTTCACATCGATCCTTTGCGTACAGTATCGTGATCTTTGCTGAATCAATGTGCTTAAATAGTATGGGCATCTGATTTTCGTTGTACTTTCTGTATAATGTGCATGGGACTTCGCAGACACACCCACTTTGCTATCACTTCCATGGTCAAATATTCATTTTGTGCTAGTTAAATTTCATTAATTATATTTCATCTTGACACTGTATTGTTAACTTTTCTTGTCTTATGACCGATTGTGATAAAGTGTACTTTGAGATCAAACTATGAAATTTTTCTTAGAATTATGTTTAATGTCTAGATTTGGTCTTTCATTAATGACTGATGAAATCATATTTGGCTATTAGAACCACTACCACCATTAACTCCCCACTCCCACGCTCCCTGCCATGTCACCGTGGCTGGGCAAATGTTCTAGGTTACGGGCAGCCACGCACGGCATGTCAAACTTTACGCGTGCAGCGTATGTGGGCCACGTGCGAGAAAAATTCCGGCCTGTCGATCGGCTTTGCTCGGTCCTTCTGGGAAGCACCCAAAAACATGGCGATGTTTCACTTAGCATTTTCCATTCAGCACAACTCTCTGAGTAATGTAGACTCGTAGTGTCAGCGTTCTTTACGTTTCGCTATTTGTTCGTGGCTGATGCACGTGCGCAGGTCCAGTGTGGCTGTTTGCATAAAAAGAGGCAGTTTAGCAATATATCGACACAATCCCTAAAACTGAATGGGAACGACAGACGAACAAGGATGAAAATTCTCAATTCGCGAAAGTTACGGGTACAGTTTATTTGCTATGAAACTACTTTACAGTACCATACAAAAGGAATTTAAATATTAAGATGACAATGAAACAGCAAAAAACTGCAACGACTGACAGATCGGTTTCTCTTCTCTGTACATCAAAAAGCACTTTATGCTAAATTTTCAGGCATGGAACACTTGAAGAAATTAGTGGTACAAACAGTAAAATTATTTAAGTCACACACAGTATTCCATTGTGAGCTGCAACAGTTGGCAGAGAAAATGAGTGAAAAGTATGTACATCTCGTACATTACTGCAAATTACGTCGGTTCAAGCAAGGAGCATGCCTCGAACCATTTTTGGATTTAAAATTCGCTATTGTTAAATTTATGAAGGAAAAAGGAGTGCAGGAACGAAAATTGGAACATCCGGAATGCACTGGAGATTTCGCATTTTTAGTGGACTTGAATGTACAAAGCGCACAGACATTATAAGGTAACTTCTTTCTGATTTAATGGGGATGCATTAAAAAAGAGAATCGCGTTGCAGAAGGGACGCATTCTGAGAAAGACAGTCCAGTTCCCTAAGCTCACTGACGTTAAAGAAAGCGTGAGGTCTGAAGAATTCAATGAGGCCTTGCAAGAATTGCAAGGATAGTTTTGTAAAGGTTTTGAGGACAGTGCCAGTCTCACAGCTGTTTTCAATACCGTTTCCCGCTTCAATCGAAAGCGCGTCTGTGCATGTGCCGATGTAGCGTATTGACCTGCGTGCTAATTCCAGTTTTAATGAGGAATATTTTTACGTTACAACTGTCCAGGACCTGCGCATCGATTTCCTCAGGTATATTTTTCTCCATAATGAGGTTACAAAAGTGTCACAACATATCCATCGGTACATTAGTGTAACAGAAATATTTTCGACCATGAAAGTAAAGAAGTCAACATCACGTGGCAGCCATATGTAAATATGTACCAACTAAAATTATATTCCGTCATCAGCGTGCCAAAAATGATTAATTAATACTGAAAACATGTTTTGTTGGTAATCTGTGGTATTGAGAAATATGGAATATAAAACCATGTAGTATACAGCGCAACTGCACTGCCAGTTAAATATGGCGCATTTATTATTTTCCCCTCTTCCCCCTCCAAGCGCTGAGACAGAGAGGCGTGGAGGTGATGGAAATGTGAAGTGAGGCCGACCGTCTTGTCACTCGGGCCACAGCCTGGGCCGCCGGCGGAAATCTCGGCGACCCCTGTTCTGGAGTATCTTATCGTTGTGACAAATATGAGTCGTTATCTCCCGAGCTGTGTGGAGCGGTAACACATGACTAGGAATCTCAGAAACATTATGCACTGCGAATAATCACGGTATACGTTGTAAAAGGCGAGGTTTGGAACCTTTTCCCCCTCATTAAGCCTTTAGTGCACTTACAAATTTCAGTACATTTATTATAAAACCACAAATTTACTTGGAACTTTTTTGCGTCAAGAAGCTTTTAATGTACTGACATATTTCAGTATATTTATTGTACATTCGCAAATTTACAATCATCAACCAAAATTTCTGTTACACACACACAAAAACGCACGCACGCACACACACACACACACACACACACACACACACACACACACATACACTCACAGGGCGATGTTATGTATGACATCTACATCTACATGACTACTCTACAATTCACATTTAAGTGCTTGTCAGAGGGTTCTTCGAACCACAATCATACTATCTCTCTACCATTCCACTCCCGAGCAGCGCGCGGGAATAACGAACACCTAAACCTTTCTGTTCGAGCTCTGATTTCTCTTATTTTATTTTGATGATCATTCCTACCAATGTAGGTTGGGCTCAACACAATATTTTCGCATTCGGAAGAGAAAGTTGGTGACTGAAATTTCGTAAATAGATCTCGCCGCGACGAAAAACGTCTTTACTTTAATGACTCCCATCCCAACTCGCGTATCATATCTGACACACTCTCTCCCCTATTACGTGATAATACAAAACGAGCTGCCCTTTCTTGCACCGTTTCGATGTCCTCCGTCAATCCCACCTAGTAAGGATCCCACACCGCGCAGCAATATTCTAACAGAGGACGAACGAGTGTAGTGTAAGCTGTCTCTTTAGTGGACTTGTTGCATCTTCTAAGTGCCCTGCCAATGAAACGCAACCTTTGTCTCGCCTTCCCCACAATATTATCTATGTGGTCTTTCCAACTGTAGTTGTTCGTAATTTTAACACCCAAGTACTTAGTTGAATTGACAGCCTTGTGAATTGTACTATTTATCGAGTAATCGAATTCCAACGGATTTGTTTTGTAACTCATGTGAATCACCTCACACTTTTCGTTATTTAGCGTCACCTGCCACCTGCTGCACCATACAGCAATCTTTTCTAAATCGCTTTGCAACTGATACTGGTCTTAGGATGACCTTACTAGACGGTAAATTACATCATCATCTGCGAACAACCTAAGAGAACTGCTCAGATTGTCACCCAGGTCATTTATATAGATCAGGAACAGCAGAGGTCCCAGGACGATTCCCTGGGGAACACCTGATATCACTTCAGTTTTACTCGATGATTTGCCGTCTATTACTACGAACTGCGACCTTCCTGACAGGAAATCACGAATCCAGTCGCACATCAAAGTAGACTGAAAAAATATAGTTACAACATGTTAAATAGTGACCTACTCTCCGTACGAAAGTGAATATAGTAGGTTATGCACTTCAAAGTATTTCAGGTATTGCGGCATAGTTATGGAAGTAGGAACAGGGAGTCCCATACTAACCAGATATTGTTGTAGACGATTTGTAGTATCTTACCTGTTTCGTTAGCAAAATAAACGAGGTTTTTGTCGTTTTCATTATTTTAGTCGCTTGCCACCAAGCTATTGAGAGATAACGCTGTTTTACTTGAGTAGCATTAAGAAATTTCATACCTTGTTTGCTATGCAAATTTCAGCTGCACTATATATGTAACTATTAGGGTGCGCACGCCTTAGATGTAGTTGCGATTTCTTTTAGATTCCTTGGTTCTCTGGTATCTCCTGGTGCTGGTATTGGTGCACAGCTCCTTTGCCTCCAAGATACTGGTCATCGCACCATCGCCTGCCATAAGTCACCAGAAACCGTTTCATACGCTAACTCAGGCTTTACTTCAACGAGGCCACGGGGTAACTTTTCTTACTCCGAATCCTCTAAAGGTAAGTCTGCACAGAAATTCCTTTTAAGAAAGCTGCATTGTAAGCTACTGTAATGATATACTGAGGGGCATCTCGTTCGCCCTGCGAATTCTGTTGAGTAACATGTTACGTACGATGAAACGGGGGTGCAAGCAAGATAAAAAAAAATGGTTCAAATGGCTCTGAGCACTATGGGACTTAACGTCTGTGGTCATCAGTCCCCTAGAACTTAGAACTACTTAAACCTAACTAACCTAAGGACATCACACACATCCATGCCCGAGGCAGGATTCGAACCTGCGACCGTAGTGGTCACGCGGTTCCAGGCTGAAGAGCCTACAACCGCTCGGCCACAGCGGCCGGCTCGCAGGCTTCGCAAACAGTAATTATTATAGTAGCAAATGAAGATATTCTTCAGGGCGTAGTGATCTCTCTCACAATTTTGTCTTCATTGTAGGTTATCAGACTATTTTTAACATCAGTTAACTCGAAAAAATAAAATTTGCGATAGTTTTATCTCTGCGATATAAAATGTAGTCCACATTTTTTTTTCTTTCGTTAACTACATATTCAGTTCAACACACTGCCAGCATTCCTTTTCTTCAAACTTTCATCAATGAATCCGAAAAAGTAGTACAAAACCAGCAGCTGGACGACTTTCAGGCATTGTTATGTTCGGCAGGCAAGGCTAGTTAGCGAGGGGTAGTGGATGAACTATACCGTCAGTCAAGTCATTTTCTCGCTTCACACTGAAACCGATAAAATTATGAAAATGGGTTTCGTATGAAGTAAGTGTCTACACATATAAGCTCAACATTTTCTCATTAACCACTGGACCGATTTAACGAGACTAGGTACATATAACATTTATTTTCTGGAAAAAAATCGCTGCGGGGGTACGAACCACCCACCCATCAAAGGGGTTGGGTGGGGATGAAAAACCAGAGTAGCCCACGATGAGTGAATATCTTTGCTTGAGTTATCCATCGTTTGACAGAGACCATCAACAAACATTACGCGTAATTTAGAACGTTTACGAAACTATTTCTCTCCTACGACATCCAAAAAATGATTAAAGGAAAAAAAATTATCGCTTACTACGTTTCTGCTGTTCATATTGTAAAACTGACGCATAAATCGCTACGTTTTTATGTAATACTTCTCTACTACTAACTGTGGTAGTGACACATTTTTTCGGAGAGTATTCACCTATACCACCGAATTTACCAGAAAAATTACATCTTGTGTGACACTTGTTTCAGTAGCCCTAATCGATATAGCAAAGACCTCAAACTGAATGGCTGGACGGGATTTGAACCACCCGACTTGCTTGCATTGCGGCCGCATCACGCTGCAGTACCCATTATAAAGTCGTAGGAGGAGATGAACAAACGAGGGGGTGGGGGGAGGGGGGGAGGAGGGAGGAGAAAATGCACAGAGAAAGGCGAGGGGATGAGAGAGAGAAGCAGGATGAGATGGTAGGGAAGGGGTGGCAGGGTCGGAGAACAGAGAGAGGGGGCGGTGGCGGTGGACATAGAGGAAGAGAAGGAAGAGATGGACGGCCTGGGTTTCAGCTCACCGCTCTCCTGCCCCTTTGTCAGTTTTCGTGACCTGGAGCTGCTGCTTCTCAGTCAAGTGGCGCTGACCCTCAAGGAAAAAGCCACACTGAGCACTCAACTACCGTTGTGGATACTTTAAAACTGTAGTGTATTAAGATACACAATGTGATCAAAATTATCCGAACAGCCCAAAAAACATACGTTTTTCATATTAGGTGCATCAGCGAACTCAGTAGATATTAGACATCGTGAGAGAGCAGACTGGGGCACTCCGCGGAACTCACGAACTTCGAATGTCACTTGTGTCATACGTCTGTACGCGACATTTCCACACTCCTAAACATCCATAGGTCCACTGTTTCCGATGTGGTAGTGAAGTGGAAACGTGAAGGGACACGTAGGGCACAAAAGCGTACAGGCCGACCCCGTCTGTTGACTGACAGAGACAACCGACTGTTGAACAGGGTCGTAATGTCTAACAGGCAGGCATCTATCCAGACCATCACACAGGATTTCCATACTGCATCAGGATACACTGCAAGTACTATGAGAGGCTGCTCATAAGCCACACATCACGCCGGTTAATGCCAAACGACGCCTAGCTTGGTGTAAGGAGCGTAAACATTGGACGACTGAACAGTGGAAAAACGTTGTGTGGAGTGACGAATCACGGTACACAATGTGATGATCCGATGGCAGGGTGTGAGTATGGTGAATGGCCGGTGAACGTCATCTGCCAGTGTGTGTAGTGACAACAGTAAAATTCGGAGGCGGTGGTGTTATGCTGTGGCAATGTTTCCCATCAAGGGGGCTTGCACCCATTGTTGTTTTACGTGTTACTATCACGGCACAGACCAACGTTGGTGTTTTAAGCATCTTCTTACTTCCCACTCTTGATGAGTAATTTTGGGATGGCGATTGCATCTTTCAACATGATAGAGCACCTGTTCATAATGCAAGGCCTGTGGCGGAGTGGTTATCCCTGTAATGGACTGACCTGAATGCTTTGGGATGTTTTGGAACGCCGCCTTCGTGCCAGGCCTTACTGATCGTCATCGATACCTCTCCTCAGTGCAGCATTCCGTGGAGAATGAGCTGCCATTCCACAAGAAACCTTCCAGCACCTGATTGGACGTATGCCTGCGAGAGTGGAAGCTGTCATAAACACTAAGAGGGGGCCAACACCAAATTGAATTCCAGCATTACCGATATAGGGGGCCACGAACTTGTAAGTCATTTTCAGCCCGGTGTGCGGATACTTTTGATCACACTGTGTACAATGTGAGTTAACAGCATAACATTCTAAATTACATTACCTAAAAGACAATGGCAATTATCAATGGGTAAGGGGCAGGACGCTACCAGGGTAGTTAAATAAAAAAATATTAACGTTCTGCGTTCTAGATTAAACAGTGTACAAAAATAGAAACTGAAATCATAGGCTTATGTTCTTTGCAGCTTGCTCACGAGAATCTAACGGAAATTGACCTGTCTCCGGCTTACGAAGTTTCCAAGGAGGTTAATTTTGTAGACTGGGCTTACATGTCACCTGTGGAAACACTGAACCTGATTTTGGACCTATGTTATGACGTGGTTCGAGTGCAACTGAGTCAGCCAGCGGTACAGGATTTTATCGGGTAAGTCTTTTCCAAACATTTTGAGCTAAAACATCTTTTTCTTGGTAGAATCACTTTCAAGATCTCGTGCAAAAACTGAGTGCTATTATCTTCTCTATAAAAACGATCTCCGCTGTCTGTGATACTGGAACGAGAAGACCTGTTTGCTTACTTTCACTCTATTATATGTAATAACGTTATATTTTGTAGCAACTCATGGAGCGCACCAAGAATATTTCTAGCCCAGGAAAGGGCAGTCGAGTTGATCTGTGATGGCAATTGTCAGACTTCGTGAAGGTTGTTGAAGGGTCTCCAGTTTCCAACTATGCTATCCCTGTACGCATATTCCATAATTCGGGTTGTCGCTCACTCACTCAGAAACAAATCCGAAACACTAGGCTGGAAAACGATATGCACTAGTATAGTCCCTGCTTAAGCACTGTACAGAACGATATCTTCTATATAGCAGGTTTCATTTTCAATAGGCTTCCAGCAGTTTGAAGATAAAAATCTCTATACATTCCTTGTATTCTGTACATTACTCGGACAAAGTAACATAGAGCTTTTTCCGTAACATGTTTTTTATTCTTATATTCCTTCTCAGTTTTTCGCGTTTTATCACTTATTTAATGCCTTTATACGAAAATTTTCTAAGAGGCATTCTATAGACTTCCGTGTTAGCTGAAGAGCCAACACCGTGTTACGAGTGGAGGCCGAAATGCACGCGTTTTAGCTCACGCAGGCTGGCGTGAGGAGGGAAGAACTATACTGACGTGAGGTCTCGAACATGACAAGGAATGAGAATTCAGAAAACGGACGTAATTAGTTTGATACTTAACTTTAATCCATTAATGATGAACGTCGCTCTTGACGGTACATTATTCACAGTATTATCTGTTCAGAATACATTCTTGAAGTAATTACAGTAACTGAATATGGCGCCTTGCTAGGTCGTAGCAAATGACGTAGCTGAAGGCTATGCTAAACTGTCGTCTCTGCAAATGAGAGCGTATGTAGACAGTGAACCAACGGTAGCAAAGTCGGGTGTACAACTGGCGCGAGTGCTAGGGAGTCTCTCTAGACTGGACCTGCCGTGTGGCGGTGCTCGGTCTGCAATCACTAACACTGGCGACACGCGGGTCCGACGTATACTAACGGACCGCGGCCGATTTAAAGGCTACCACCTAGCAAGTGTGGTGTCTGGCGGTGACACCACATAGACTATATACAAACTCCTTCCATGAACAAGTAGTTTACCATCAAGTGGTCCCTCAGAAACCGTTGAATAAATAAATAAAACCGAAAGCAAATTACGGATGAAAATTATGTGAAGACAAACTGAAGAAACTGCAAAAAGGTGGGAATTTAAGGAGATGGGACGTGGATAAACTGAAAGAACCAGAGGTTGTAGAGAGTTTCAGGGAGAGCATAAGGGAACAATTGACAGGAATGGGGGAAAGAAATACAGTAGAAGAAGAATGGGTAGCTCTGAGGGATGAAGTAGTGAAGGCAGCAGAGGATCAAGTAGGTAAAAAAACGAGAGCTAATAGAAATCCTTGGGTAACAGAAGAAATATTGAATTTGATTGATGAAAGGAGAAAATATAAAAATGCAGTAAATGAAGCAGGCAAAAAGGAATACAAACGTCTCAAATTGAGATCGACAGGAAGTGCAAAATGGCTAGGCAGGGATGGCTGGAGGACAAATGTAAGGATGTAGAGGCTTGTCTCACTAGGGGTAAGATAGATACTGCCTACAGGAAAATTAAAGAGACCTTTGGAGAGAAGAGAACCACTTGTATGAATATCAAGAGCTCAGATGGCAACCCAGTTCTAAGCAGAGAAGGGAACGCAGAAAGGTGGAAGGAGTATATAGAGGGTTTATACAAGGGCAATGTACTTGAGGAAAATATTATGGAAATGGAAGAGGATGTAGATGAAGATGAAATGGGAGATAAGATCGTGAAGAGTTTGACAGAGCACTGAAAGACCTGAGTCGAAACAAGGCCCCGGGAGTAGACAACATTCCATTAGAACTACTGACGGCCTTGGGAGAGCCAGTCCTGACAAAACTCTACCAACTGGTGAGCAAGATGTATGAGACAGGCGAAATACCCACAGACTTCAAGAAGAATATAATAATTCCAATCCCAAAGAAAGCAGGTGTTGACAGATGTGAACATTACCGAACTGGATTCCGTAGAAATGTTGGAACACGTGAGGCGATACTAACCTTACGACTTATCTTAGAAGAAAGATTAAGAAAAGGCAAACCTACGTTTCTAGCATTTGTAGACTTAGAGAAAGCTTTTGACAACGTTAACTGGAATACTCTCTTTCAAATTCTGAAGGTGGCAGGGGTAAAATACAGGGAGCGAAAGGCTATTTACAATTTGTTCAGAAACCAGATAGCAGCTATAAGAGTCGAGGGGCATGAAAGGGAAGCAGTGGTTGGGAAAGGAGTGAGACAGGGTTGTAGCCTCTGCCCGATTTTATTCAATCTGTATATTGAGCAAGCAGTAAAGGAACCAAAAGAAAAATTCGGAGTAGGTATTAAAATTCATGGAGAAGAAGTAAAAACTTTGAGGTTCGCCGATGACATTGTAATTCTGTCAGAGACAGCAAAGGACTTGGAAGAGCAGTTGAACGGAATGGACAGTGTCTTGAAAGGAGGATATAAGATGAACATCAACAAAAGCAAAACGAGGATAATGGAATGTAGTGAAATTAAATCGGGTGATGCTGAGGGGATTAGATTAGGAAATGAGACACTTAAAGTAGTAAAGGAGTTTTTCTATTTAGGGAGTAAAATAACTGATGATGGTCGAAGTAGAGAGGATATAAAATGTAGACTGGCAATGGCAAGGAAATCGTTTCTGAAGAAGAGAAATTTGTTGACATCGAGTATAGATTTAAGTGTCAGGAAGTCGTTTCTGAAAGTATTTGTATGGAGTGTAGCCATGTATGGAAGTGAAACACGGACGATAACCAGTTTGGACAAGAAGAGAATAGAAGCTTTCGAAATGTGGTGCTACAGAAGAATGCTGAAGATAAGGTGGGTAGACCACGTAACTAATGAGGAGGTATTGAATAGGATTGGGGAGAAGAGAAGTTTGTGGCACAACTTGACTAGAAGAAGGAATCGGTTGGTAGGACATGTTTTGAGGCATCAAGGGATCACAAATTTAGCATTGGAGGGCAGCGTGGAGGGTAAAAATCGTAGAGGGAGACCAAGAGATGAATACACTAAGCAGATTCAGAAGGATGTAGGTTGCAGTAGGTACTGGGAGATGAAGAAGCTTGCACAGGATAGAGTAGCATGGAGAGCTGCATCAAACCAGTCTCAGGACTGAAGACCACAACAACAACAACATAGTTAATTTGCAATCATATTTTCAGAATTCACAAGATGACCACCTTCGGTCCTTACGACCATACGGCCGCGCTGGTCATCACATAGTGATGCACTGTCCTGCTCCTTCTTGAGACGAAAAGGATTGAAAATATGGACGGTACACCTTGTTGTCTTCACCGGGGTTAATATTTCGTCGCTTTTCCCTTAAGTACGCTCTAAACTTTAAAAAAAATGAATAAAGTTTCCCCTGATGAAATTAATCAACAATGCAAATGTTAACTATGCTGTACGTAGGTACAAATTACGATAAATAACGAGCCGCTGTATAATAGTTTTTTCCTAATAATGTTTAATGTATTCAAAATATTCACAGTAATTCGAAGACTGGTGAAGTCAGCCGGTGGTTAGATAGTGAGTCGAGACCGCTGTAAAGCGGTTAGGGAACACTCGCTATATAAAATTAAGTAACTGAAAGCAGCTCGTGAAATGAATGCTGTGCTCACAGGTAAACGTTAGCCAAAATGAAGATAAATCTCGTGCCATCTAACACATTGATACACAATGCTACAACCTAGGCGTTGATTAGTAGCAGAAAAAATCCACGTCTCTCAGAGGCCAGCCTGAGTCAAAGTCCAACCTCAGTTTGCAAAATCAGACTCCCAATCCTACTTCAGCAGAAAAATTCACAAGCTCGGCCGATCCGCTAGAAGAAAATAATCATAGCTCTAACTAGTGCCGAATTATTCTTAGTCCACAGGGAATTTGCACGAAATACTGCTGTCCAACCACCGACGACCCAAAACACTTCTGTGTTCCTACACGTGGCAGAATCACATGGATGTGACTTCAACCAAATGATTCTGAACGTTTTCCTCGAGCAAGATGACCACCGCCCTTTTATAGTCTGGATTCACCCTTTCCCGGAAAATGCTACACCTACGTCACTTACTAGTTTCGTAGTTTCACCTGCTTAACTTACATCTTTTGATACGTAAGTAACACCCTCAGTGCACCATTACATGAGCGCCAAAATTATGGTTTACATCGATATTTTAAATTTAAATCTACATGTAATAGTTCGTCCACTATTTAAGATTAAATAACTGCAAAGCTCCCTTGTAGATCTCGTAACCATTCAATACTCTCCAAGCCGTCAAAAATTCCAATTACAGATATGGCACGACTTCATCACCAGATCTACACTTTTCTCTGCAGTGCACTATTCAAAATTGAGATACCTGTAACAGGTCACGAATTTTGGGCAAAACAACGCAATTTTACAGGCAGTTAATAAAGCACCTAATAAAAATTACAAATCTTAATAACTACAGGTAAAATGTAGTGTGTATCGATCTCCGCCAGTACATACCGTCCTGCTGGATGAGTGCTTGTGTAGTGTCAGATTTTATGTCAATTTTTAAATAAAAATCTAGTTATAATGGTTGTCAAGGATTAATTAATTGCGGTACCAAACATCCAAACATCTGAACGTATTCTCTCACGTCACATTAACACGACCACGTGTCAAAAGCCTGTGTAACAACCTTTTCCAGTGCGGACTGCTGCGAGGCGCTCAGGAGGGGTGTGAATGAGGTTCTGGAAGTGTGCCGTAAGAGATGTGGAGGTATACCGACGTAAGTGCCATTGTCAGCTGTGCTAGATTTCTCGGTGGAGGATCCGCGGTTTAAACGGCCCTATCGAAGTGGCCCCACAGGTTCTTAACGGGGGAGTTTGGTGATCAGTCAACTAAGGCAACCTCATCCTGGTGCTCTTCTAGGCACGCGCCAACACTAAAAGTTGTCAGACACGTTGCATTATCCTGCTGGTAGATGCCATCGTGCTCAGGAGAAACGAACTGCCTGTGAAGAAGGACTTACGTTGACCTATGGTGCCTTCCAGAATGAAGAGATCACTCAGGGAATATCACGAAACCACTCCGCAGAACTAACTGCTTCATCCTCTGTCCTGGACCCTTCCGACGATTGTTGCAGGGTCCGATGCAGCATGAAACGCGGTTCATCTGAAAAGACCAACAGTCTCCATGCTGTGACTTCCAACTGAGGGACTGGTTTGCAAATTCCAGCCTTCGTCGGCAATGAGCAGCAGTTAGCAGGGGTGGACAAACCACGAGCCTGCTGCGAAGGCCCTTACTCTGTTCGCTGAACAGTCGTTGAGGAGCCACTGCCGGTAGCTTGTTGGATCATCTGGGCAGTACTTTGGTCAACAGTTACTAAACACTAGCTAACTTAAAGCTACAAAAAATTTACTTCACGGTGCTGTATCTTTTGATTTATTCTGATTACAGTTAATATCCCTACGCCAGCAGGATTACGGTGCTCCCCTCTTCAAGGTGACGTTTCACTCTTTACTGATCCAATTACAATCTACGCTGTATGAGCGCAAACCGAACACTATGTGAAAAGCTGTAGTGTGCTAAGTGGGGCAATTGACGTCACGTCTGTCCGCCCGATCTTTTGACAGGAACCGGTGACCTGTCTGCCGACGAGCGGTCATCCACGGATCAGGGGTTGCCACATCTCAGTGCAGGGAGCTGTCTCTAGGCGGTAGCCGAAATCCCCCTCTCAGGTCCGCCCCCAGACGCGTCCATGGCCCGCCTTGTTGTCACTGAGCACACACCATTGAAATCCAGCTCCCAACCCACACCAAAATTTCCACATAAATAACAGTACATCATTTACCAATACATAAAATTACCTTCTTTGTGACTTCGTTAACATCTTAAGCGGAGAGCAACACCATGAATTAAAACAGCTTATCGAAGACATCTACAAGTAATCGGCAAGATATAACAAATAAACATAGTAGTGTGTCATTCTGTTTATTGGCAAGGTCAGTATGTGCGGTGCGTATTTCGCATTATAATCTTAACACGCATAAATTTGTTTTGAATAAATTGCGGGTGGAACAACTGGAGGAAAATGAGTGGAGTGTTGTGTGACAAGAAGGTGAGCATTGGGTTGAAATGGAAAGTGTACATGTCGGTTGTAAGGCCAGCTATGATATACGGGGCAGAGACATGGCCAATCACAGTAGCCCAGGAAAGGAAGATGGAAGTGGCGGAAATGAGGATGCTGAGGTGGTTGTGTGGGGTAACAAGGAAGGACAGGATTAGAAATGAAATTGTTAGAGGAGCTGTGAAAGTGGGACCCATGGGGAAAAAGACACAAGAGAGCAGACTAAGGCGGTACGGACACTTACAGAGAAAAGGAGAAGAGTGTATCGGAAACAGAGTTGAAGATATAAAGATTGAAGTAGCGAGAAGTAGATAAAGACAGAATATGAGGTGGAAGGATAAGATATCCGGGATCCTAAGGGAGAAAGGATGGAAGAAGGAAGAGGCAATGGATAGAGTACTACGGAGGAGAAGGATTCAGAAGAGCAACACAGACCCTACGTGACGTGGGAAAAGGCGACGATAAAGAAAGAAAGAAAGGAAGTATCTGGAAACTACACAGAACAACATACACTGATGAAACTAAAGAAACTGGTACACTTGCCTAATGTCGTGTAGGGCCCCCGCGAGACGCAGAAGTTCCGCGACACGACGTGGTATGGGTTCGACTAATGTCTGAAGTAGTGCTGGGGGGCACTCACACCACGACTTCTACAGTGCTCTCCATTAATCCATAAGAGTACGATGGGGTGGAGATCTCTTCTGAACAGCACGTTGCAAGGCATCGCACATATGCTCAATAATGTTCATGTCTGGGGAGTGTGATGGCCAGCGAAAGTTTTTAAACTGGGAAGAAAGTTTCTGCAGCCACTATGTACCAATTCTGGAGGTATGGGATGTCGTATGCAACAGAAAACCAATTAAATGCTTATTATACTAACACAATATAATAAGAACTATAAAATTCTGTCCAACCTCAATACACCATCTACATCTACATGCTACTCTGCAATTCACATTTATGTGCTTGGCAGAGGGTTCATCGAACCAGAATCATACTATCTCTCTACCATTCCACTCCCGAACAGCGCGCGGGAATAACGAACACCTAAACCTTTCTGTTCGAGCTCTGATTTCTCTTATTTTACTTTGATGATCATTCCTACCTATGTAGGTTGGGCTCAACAAAATATTTTCGCATTCGGAAGAGAAAGTTGGTGACTGAAATTTCGTAAATAGATCTCGCCGCGACGAAAAACGTCTTTGCTTTAATGACTTCCATCCCAATTCGCATATCATATCTGCCACACTCTCTCCCCTATTACGTGATAATACAAAACGAGCTGCCCTTTTTTGCACCCTTTCGATGTCCTCCGTCAATCCCACCTGGTAAGGATCCCACAGCGCGCAGCAATATTCTAACAGAGGACGAATGAGTGTAGTGTAAGCTGTCTCTTTAGTGGACTTGTTGCATCTTCTAAGTGTCCTGCCAATGAAACGCAACCTTTGTCTCTCCTTCCCCACAATATTATCTATGTGGTCTTTCCAACTGAAGTTGTTCGTAATTTTAACACCCAGGTACTTAGTTGAATTGACAACCTTGAGAATCGTGCTATTTATCGAGTAATCGAATTCCAACGGATTTCTTTTGGAACTCGTGTGGATCACTTCACACTTTTCGTTATTTAACGTCAACTGCCACCTGCCACACCATTCAGCAATCTTTTCTAAATCGCTTTGCAACTGATACTGGTCTTCGGATGACCTTACTAGACGGTAAATTACATCTGCGAACAGTCAAAGAGAACTGCTCAGATTGTCACCCAGGTCATTTATATAGATCAGGAACAGCAGAGGTCCCAGGACGCTTCCCTGGGGAACACCTGATATCACTTCAGTTTTACTCGATGATTTGCCGTCTATTACTACGAACTGCGACCTTTCTGACAGGAAATCACGAATCCAGTCACACAACTGAGACGATACCCCATAGGCCCGCAGCTTGATTACAAGTCGCTTGTGAGGAACGGTGTCAAAAGCTCTCCGGAAATCTAGAAATACGGAATCAACTTGAGATCCCCTGTCGATAGCGTCCATTACTTCGTGCGAATAAGAGCTAGCTGCGTTACACAAGAACGATGTTTTCTGAAACCATGCTGATTACGTATCAATAGATCGTTCCCTTCGAGGTGATTCATAATGTTTGAATACAGTATATGCTACAAACCCCTACTGCAAACCGACGTCAACGATATACAAAAATAAACTCCCCAACAACTTCTACATATGAACAAACTGTCTACCAAATTTCACCAGCAAGTAAACGTTTGAAACGAACGTTGTTCCGACTTGCGCCAGCGTTCAATTCAATGAATCTGTTTTGGTAACTCATGTGACCAGCATATTTTGGCAGAAAGCCTATGCGCAACAAAATCTTTGTACATAGGTTTAGCTTTACAAACAATCTGCGCACATACTGTTCCGGGGTAACGACAAGCACCAACACGAAGATCAAGAACGATACAGCAGAGAGGGCTGTGAGACGACGTCAGCCAATAGCACGCTGAATAGGACGTCACCACGACGGGAGCGGCCTCCAGCTGAAGAGAATAAAAGCGACGCGCCGCCTAGGCTCGGCGGCACTAGACGAGGGGACTAGAAGAGGCGCGCTAGAAGAGCCACAGTGACATTGAAGACAGCAGTGACTCATGAACTTGTGTAATTGGCTTGCGTAGATATTGTGGCTATCAAAGGACATTGTTAAATTGCATGTCGCCAATTGCTTGCGACCTATTATGTAGAAACGGAAGTTAAGTATTGTCAATTCAATTACTATAATAAACTCCATTAAATGATTTGCTTGTACTTTAGAACTTTAATAGTGGCAACTATTTATGTACAGCTCGTACAAAATAGGTACGTGTTTCAAAGTTTTACTCAATTTCAAAGTAGTCACCAGCGTTGTGTGTAACCACTGGCCAGCGATGTGGAAGTCGTAGGATACTCTTACAAGGGAACCTCCCCGTCGCACCCCCCTCAGATTTAGTTATAAGTTGGCACAGTGGATCGGCTTTGAAAAACTGAACACAGATCAATAGAGAAAACAGGAAGAAGTTGTGCGGAACTATGAAAAAAATAAGCAAAATATACAAAGTGAGTAGTCCGTGTGCAATATAGCGAACATCAAGGTTGCTGTGAGCTCAGGAGCGCCGTGGTCCCGTGGTTAGCGTGAGCAGCTACGGAGCGAGAGGTCCTTGGTTCAAGTTTTCCCTCGAGTGAAGAGTTTAATTTTTTATTTTCAGGCACTCGCCCATAATCAAATTCGCTCTCCAAAATTTCAGGACATATTCAGATTTACTTGGACATATGCAGGATTTGACGGACTACACACGGAAAAATTTGAAAACGTTAAAAACATATGTTTGGCAGAGCACGGGGAAAACTGTGCTACTGTGAAACTGTTGCATTCCTTTGTTGCCGTTTATGTGACAAACTCTTATGTTTGCATTACTCTTTTGGGACTGATTATCACATCCACAAGAAAACCTAAATCGGGCAAGGTAGAAGAATCTTTTTACCCATTCGCCAAGTGTACAAGTTAGGTGGGTCGACAACATATTCCTGTCATGTGACGCACATCCTGTCACCAGTGTCGTATAGAATATATCAGACGTGGTTTCCTGTGAAGGAATCGGTTGACTTATGACCTTGCGATCAAATGTTTTCGGTTCCCATTGGAGAGGCACGTCCTTTCGTCTACTAACCGCACGGTTTTGCGGTGCGGTCGCAAAACACAGACACTAAACTTCTTACAGTGAACAGAGACGTCAATGAACGAACGGACAGATCATAACTTTGCGAAAATAAAGAAAGTGAACTTCTCGCTCGAGAGAAGACTTGAACCAAGGACCTGTCACTCCGCAGCTGCTCACGCTAACCACGGGACCACGGCGCTCCTTAGCTCACATTCTCTTTGATGTTGACTATCTTGCGCATGGACTACTCAGTTTGTATATTTTGCTTATTTTTTTCGTAGTTCCACACAACTTCTTCCTGTTTCTCAATTAATCTGTGTTCAGTTTTTCAAGGCCTATCCACTGTGCCAACTTATAACTAAATCTTAGGGGGGGGGGTGCGATGGGGAGGTTCCTTTGTTAGCAGTGCCAGTTGTGTTGACAGTTCGAGCGGCGCGGTCTGTTGCCCGACGAATTTGTAACAGTTCTGAAGCGAATGTTGTGAAGTGTTTCCTTCAGTTTAGAAATAGAGTTGAACTCACGGGGGCGTAAGTCAGGTGAGTGTAGTCGGTGGTATAGCACTTAGCAGCCCCATCAGTCAAACAAATCAGTATCAGCTGGCACTGTACGTGCTTCAGCATTGTCCTGTAAAATGATGGTCCGGTCCTGCAGAGAGTGCCATCACTTCTGTCTCTAAGCTGGTCGTAGGGTGTGTTCCAAAAATGAGCAGTACTATCATAACAATATTCTGAGCGGTCTAGACATAGCACCTTTGGTTAATAATCGAAACGTCCTCGATACTGGGTTCGAGCCCCACCACCGCATAAATTTTCGTTAACTGGCGGCGGAAGACTACCGGCATAAGAAGTCACCCTCATTCTGCCAAACGGGCCGGAGGAGTGGACAGAGGTTCAGGGCATTTCGTACCTTTGGGTGAGAAACTGACCCTAAAGGTGGAAGAACCAGCAATGATCGACAGCATCAAGATGTAGAAGGCTGTCAGAATCACTGCATTAAAAATTCGTAATGTGTATCCACAAGACATGAGACCTGTAATTGAAAAAGTGTCATGATAATCTCTCCATTGTCAAAAGCATCCGGAATAGTCCCCCATTCGGCTCTCTGGGAGGGGACTGCCAGGAAACAGGTGACCATCAGAAGAAGGCTGAATAACCAACGAAAGTATAACGTTCTCTGTGTCGGTGCACGGAATGTAAGAAACTTGAACGTTGTGGGGAAGATAGAAAAACTGAAAAGGGAAATACAAAGGCTCAGTCAATGAAGTGAAATGGAAGGAAGACAAGGATTTCTGGTCAGATAAGTATAACATACTATCAACCGCAGCAGAAGATCATACAACGGAAGTAGGGTTCGATATGAATAGGAAGATAGGGCAAAGAGTGTGTTACTGCAAACAGTTCAATGACAGGGTTATTGTCATTAGAATCGACAGCACACCCACACCGACAACGATGGTTCTGGTATACGTGCCGACTTCGTAAGCTGAAGATGAAGTGGTAGAAGACACATACGAGGATATTGAACGGGTAATGTACTGCGTAATGGGAGCTGAAAATCTAATACTCACGGGGCACTGGAATTGAGTTGTAGGGGAAGGCGTGACGGAAAGTCTTACGGGACGCAAGGCACAAGAAATAAGGGAGGAGAAGACTAACTGAGGTCTATAACAAATTTCAACTGCTAATAGCGAATACTCTGTTCAAGAATCACAAGAGGAGGAGGTATACTTGGAAAAGGTCGGGTTATATGGGCAGCTTTCAGTGATATTACATCGTGGTCAGACAGAGGTTCCTAAATCAGGTACTGGATTCCAAGGCGTACCGAAGAGTGGATATAGGCTCAGATTACAATGTAGTAGGCAAAGGTTTAAGAGATCAGTCAAGAAGAATCAATACGCAAAGAAGTCGAAAACAGCAGTACTAACTAATGACGAGCTACGCTTGAAGTACTCTAAGGAAATGGCTTCAGCAATAAGGACTAGCTCACTAGGCAGTCCAGTTGAAGATGAAAAGATGGAAATCACAGATGTTGGGGGAAAAAACGTTGGTACAAAGAAGGTAACTGCGAAGAAGCCATAGATAACAGATGAAATACTTCAATTGAACGATGAAAGAAGGAAGTAAAAAATGTTCAGGAAAATTTTGGACTACAGAAATACAAGTCACTTAAAAATGAAATAAATAGAGAGTGTAGGGAAGATAAGACATAAAGGCAGCATGAAAAACGTGAAGAAATCGAGAAAGAAACGACTGTCGGAAATACTGACTCAGCATATAGGAAAGTGAAAACAAACTTCGGTGAAATTAAAAGCAAGTGTGGTAACATTAAGAGTGCAACGGGAATTCCACTGTTAACTGCCGAGGAGAGAGCAGATAGGATGAGATTTGTCTGATGTGATAGGAGACATAGGAATTTATTTACAAGAGATAGGAGATGCAGTATTAGAATCGGAATTCATACGAGCTTGGCTAGACTTAAGATCAAATAAGACAGAAGGGACGGATTATATTCCATCGAAGTTGCTAAAATCATTGAGGGAAGTGATTAAAAAAAAAACTATTCACATTGGCGTGTAGAATGCATCTGACTTTCGGAAAAATATCACCCACACAGTTTCGAAGACTAGATTTGACAAGTGCGAAAATTATTGCACAATCAGCTTAACAGCTCATGCCTTCAAGTGACTGACAGGAATAATATCCAGAAGAATGGAAAAGAAAATTGGGAATGTGTTAGATGATGATCAGCATGGCTTTAGGAAAGCTAAAAGCAGTTCTGACGTTGGGGTCGATAATGGAAGCAAGACTAAAGAAGAAGCAGACCCGTTCATAGGATTTGTCGACTTGGCAAACGCGTTCGACAGTTTAAAATGGTACAAGGTGATTAAAATGATGAGGAAAATATAGCTAAGTTATAGGAAGAGACGAGAGGTATACGTGTACAAAAACCAAGAGGGAATAATAAGAGTGGAAAACCAAGGAGGAAGTGATCGGATTGAAAAGGATATAAGACAGGGATGTAGTCCTTCATCTACACTACTAAATCTATAGATCTAAGAAGCAATGATGGAAATAAAAAAAGATTCGGGAGTGGAATTAAAATTCAGAGTAAAAGGATATCAATGTCATGATCCGCAAATGTCATTGGTAGGCTCAATGAAAGTGAAGAAGAATTGCAGAATCTGCTGAATGGAATGGGTAGCCTAATGAGAACAGAATATGGATTGATAGTTAATCGGAGAGAGACAACAATACCGAAAAGTAACAGACATGTAAACAGCCAGAAACTTAAGATCAGGATTGATGGTCACGAAGTAGATGAAGTTAAGGAATTCTACTACCTAGGGAGCAAGTTAACCAGTGAAGGACATCAAAAGCAGACTAGCACTGGCAAAAAGGGCATTCCTAGTCAAGAGAAGTATACTGGTATCAAACATAGACCTTAATTTGAGGAAGAAATTTCTGAGAATGTGTGTGTGGAGCACAACATTGTATGGTAGTGAAACACGGACTGTGGGAAAACTGGAACAGGGGTGAATCGAAGCATTTGAGATGTGGTGCTACAGGCGAATTTTGAAAATTAGGTGGACTGGAAAGGTAAGGAATATGTGGAAAACACTGACAAGAAGCATGGAGAGGATGGTAGGACATCTTTTAAGTCAACAGAGAATAACTTTCATTGTACTAAAGGGAGAATGGTACTACAGGGAGCTGCAGGGGGCAAAACCTGTTGAAGAAGTCAGGGACTGGAATGCGTCCAGAAAATAATTGAGAACGTAGGTTGCAAGTGCTACTTTCAGATGAAGAGGTTGACACAGCAGACAAATTCGTGGCGGGCTACATCAAACCAGTCAGAAGACTGATGACTCAAAGAATGAAAAAAAAAAAAAAAAATTGATTAGATATTCTGACAGGTTAGCGTACTGGCAGTGGCGTGCGAAGCAAAGTGCAATGCAACGTACTTCTTCAGGGTGGTGTCTAGATGCCTTTAGTGAAGACACGCAAATTCAGGGTTGACGGCAGTTGGTGATGTATGCGGTACATTATAGTGTATACGTTAGGTGAAGAGCCACTAAAATTTGATACGTATGTTTGTTTCAGACCTAGTGACGTGAGCACTTCCCCCAGAAAGAAATATATTAAGGTTTAGTAATATTTTAATTTACTACACGTCGAAAGTACTTTAATGAAAAGACCATGGCCCACAGAGGTATTCCGAATCTCTTGTGGTGGCATTTGTCAGGATACCTGACACAGAAGCTTGTTGTTGTGTTGTGGCCTTCAGTCCTGAGACTGGTTTGACGCAGCCCTCCATGCGACTCTATCCTGTGCAAGCTTCTTCATCTCCCAGTACTTACTGCAACCTACATCCTTCTGAATCTGCTTAGTGTATTCGTCTCTTGGTCTCTCTCTACGATTTTTACCCTCCGTGCTGCCCTCCAATGCTAAATTTGTGATCCCTTGATGCCTCAGAACATGTCCTACCAACCTAACCGGTCCCTTCTTCTTGTCAAGTTGTGCCACAAACTCCTCTTCTCCCCAATTCTATTCAATACCTCCTCATTAGTTATGTGATCTACCCATCTAATCTTCAGTATTCTCCTGTAGCACCACATTTCGAAAGCTTCTATTCTCTTCTTGACCAAACTATTTATCGTCCATGTTTCACTTCCATACATGGCTACTCTCCGTACAAATACTTTCAGGAACGACTTCCTGACACTTAAATCTATACTCGATGTTAACAAATTTCTCTTCTCACAGAAGTTTAACTCTGAGAAATATACATAGCATATTTATAACCAAAATGTTTCTAGGCTAAGGCTCATTTGATCAATTGACTGCATATCTCGGATCCATCTATTCTCATACTGAACGTCAGACACTCATACTATTTTCTTCTGAAATATTGTGGTAGTTTTGCTCACTTGGGAAGCCTAATTAGAAAATTATTACAAAAATATGTAGCTTTTTAAATATAACATTTAAAGTATGAAAATTTAGTTGGGTTTGACTGTTATGTATCTGAAAATGAATTGTTTTGCGTAATATCTTTGCAGGAGAAAACCCACTTTCGACCTGATGATCATCGAACGACTACAGTACCAAGCTTACTACGGGCTGGCCCACTTGGTCGGATCGCCTCCTCTGGTTGGTTTTGTGACGATGACCGAATTAGCACCCGTATACCATATTTCTGGCAGTCCCATGAACCCTGCCTATCTGCCCGATCTCTGGGTGGGATTATCTGATCATATGACCTTCTGGCAACGTCTGTACAACACTTACTTCTATCTAAGGCTCCATTACAAGTGGTTCTATGAAGTAATCCCGAAACAGGAGATCGTAATGCGAGAATTCTTCGGAACGGCACCACCACCAGTTTACGAGACGGAGTACAACTTCAGCCTCCTCATCATCAATAACGACTTCTCCTTGGAGTACGCACGGCCACTGACGCCAAACATCATTGAAATTAATGGTATCCACGTACCGTTGGAAGTCGAGCCGTTATCTGAGGTGAGTTACGATGATTATTTGTAAGCTGGATAAGTAAAACATACAGAGCTACAAATATTACACACTGAAGTGCAATGTTTGTTTTGAAACTGCCTTCTGAACGGAGTTTAGAAGCTGGACTCCTGCCTTCCATCTGACCACCTCTGCCACAACCTCCACCCTACTTCTCTACACCACTGCTCACGAAAGCTGTGAGTCACGCTTCATGTTCCGGTCCGACACTCATTTTTAATACACCAGAACGTTTCATACACTGATAGTGTGTTAGTTGTAAAATGTGTCTAGTCTTTCAGTCATCGAACATGTTTCTCGAGAATTCCACTGAAATGATAAGCGAAGTAAATAACATAATCAGACAAATTTGTCACCCACTTGAAACGAAAATCTGCATTCGACAAGACTAATGCTGATGTCATACTGTTTCATCCGAATTATCTGGATGGAAAGAGCAAGACAGGTGGTCCCCAGGTGTTCGATATACCGGGTGATCGAAAAGTCAGTATAAATTCGAAAACTGAATAAATCACGGAATAATGTAGATAGAGAGGTACAAATTGACACACATGCTTGGAATGACATGGAGTTTTATTAGAACAAAAAAAAACGTTCAAAAAATGTCCAACAGATGGCGCTTCATCTGATCAGAATAGCGATAATTAGCATAACAAAGTAAGACAAAGCAAAGATGATGTTCTTTACAGGAAATGCTCAATATGTCCACCATCATTCCTCAACAATAGCTGTAGTCGAGGAATAATGTTGTGAACAGCATTGTAAAGCATGTCCGGAGTTATGGTGAGGCATTGGCGTCGGATGTTGTCTTTCAGCATCCCTGGAGAGGTCGGTCGATCACGATACACTTGCGACTTCAGGTAACCCCAAAGCCAATAATCGCACGGACTGAGAGGTCTGGGGACCTGGGATGCCAAGCATGACGAACATCGTCCTGCACGAACACCGTACGTTCCAGCAGGTGTTTATCAGCCAGGCTGGGGATGATGTGATTCTGTAACGTATCGGCGTACCTCTCACCCATCACGGTAGCAGTTTTGCTGTCCAGCACCATCTGTCAGACATTTTGTGAACTTAGTTTTTTTTTTGTTCTAATAAAACCCAATGTCATTCCAAGCATGTGTGTCAATTTTTACTTCTCTATCTACATTATTCCGTGGTTTATTAAGTTTTCAAATTTATACTGACTTTTTGATCACCCTGTACTTACCTCACAGTGATGTACTGTGTTAAACCACAAACTTCCCTACAGTTCTTCATTCAGTGATACCGTGCAACATCGTTAACGGTGATCCATTCGTTGCTGAGGCAGTTAAACCCATCATTTTAGAAGAGCAGGCTATTTGAGACAATGAGTTTTAGAATCCCCCTTCCTCTCAATACACGCTCGTGCATAACTACATAGTCATGATGATACTCTGCACAAGCAGTGAAGACCGTCACCCACTCGGCACAAAATCAACCATCACACTTCGTAACAGGTTGGAGAAATGTAGCGAACACTACCCCAAAAGAAATTTCCCCAGAATTACATTGCAGGTTTCCAGATATTTCCACATCTCTCTGACTAAGAATGAGTTTTTCTTGCGACGGTTTTCCCCTATTCAGTACAACGCTAGCCTTTTCTTCGTCTCGATGGAACTTTCCTAGATTCAAATTTGCGTTTACTAGAGTGGAAATAGATGTGTCAGAGGAGTAGTTTACTACTCTGAGATTTATTCCACCTGACTATCATTGCAACTAAGCCGAATGATGGAATGTGATATAACATGAACTGCTTATTATTATTAATGTATCGGTGTCAGTGTTCACTCACTTGGGAGCCTTGCTGACATATAGATTGTATTAAATCAGGCGGGCAGGAGGCCAATGTCTTACTAACGTTTGTTACGTGTTGTAAGCACCACAGACCACGACCTTTATATTTCTCGAAGCTGTTTGGCTCTTAAAGATAGTCCTGCTCTCCTGCTCTCGATGCTACTCACTGTAAGCAGTCTTGCGAAACAAGCAATCAACCAAGTAATATTGTAATGGAAATGGGCGTTGCAGCAAATTAGAACACGGATCTAACGTTGTAAGTAAAATATAATTGAGAGGAACAATGTCCACCAGTGAAGCCATTGCTATTACAGTAAAGTTTGGCACCTGTAGTTAATTCGAGAGCACACAAATTGTAACCTCCCCCTCACTTATCGACCTTAATGACAGTGAAAAATTAAACCGCGTGTACCTAATGGAAATTTGGGAAAAACAATCGTCACCGAAGTTAATTTGTCGGTAAAGAGGGAGGAAAGGGTTACATCTAAATGAAAGGAAAAATGCAAATGAAACTGGTGGAAATTAATTTTGAAAAGGGGTAAAGTTAATAAAGAAAGTAAATGTGCGGTCGTACGTTAACAATTAACTAGCGGTAATTAGATATTTGAGATTTGGGGGAAATTACGGTCGCCAGTCCTAAGGACAATTACTATAGTAACCGAAAAAGAAAGGTTATTACACATATAATTAGCACTAGAAGCGTGGCAACTGAAGGTTGACACGTGTAGTGTGAAAACTGAAAGATTGTCAGAAGAAATAAATTTCGATACACTCTGACTTAATTTAGCAAAAGAATTAATAAAACCGGAAAATCGAAAGTTAATTTAGTGACTGAAGTTAATAGTGAGCTTTCTTTCTGAAGCATATCGAAATTCAGTAAAATACGGATAGTCTTAGACTACCTCAACAATCATTTCAAAAGCTACTTGAAACTACGCAATTTAGAAATAAGAGATTTAACTTTGAACTTGAATTAAATGATTCTGAACAATTAACAATAGTAAAATTTAGTACGTACCAAGCTGAGCTGCAGTCACAGGTAAGCTAAAATACGGTAACAAAACTCGCACTCTTAATTTGTGCTTGTGTAATCTAAATATTGTAGCCAGCTATGAATTCCTTAACTGAACTTTGAAATTAAAGCAGTGAAATCGAATGATGCTGGCGTTTGAATTTCAACGACACTCGGGTTCATTCCGGAAAAGGAAGGAACCCTGCTTGGTAATGCAATTGGGACAATGAGCAACAAACGTTCAAGCTAAGTTGCTGTAATTTTGTGATGCAACAATTTTTAAAGTTTGAAAAGCTGAGGTCTGCCATACAGTTCTGAAACTTTACGTGCTTTTGGTCTTCCTTGTTAGTTGAAGGTTTGAAGCCATCGATCGAGGAGGTGGCGACAGTCACTCATTGTCGGCAGTCGCTGTTGCAGAAGCTGGATGTTGGCGCGCCTTCTTCTCGACACGGTCACCAGGCGAAACGGGCTCTTGATGGGAGCCAGCTAATGCTTCCCGTCCGCGACACCGTGTCAGAAACTATCATAGCAAGTCGAGCGCAATTACATGCCGCCCAGCCCCGAAAGCGCGGCAACTCGCGGGAGCGTCACACAACACACCTGCTCCACTGCACCACCCCAGCCAGACTCTCCCTCTGCCCGTGCTCCACGTGACAGAGTTAACACTACCAAAGATCCTAAACACTTTTGTTCTCCACACGACCTATCGATGTATTCGTTCGATAGCATAGTTTTCCATAGGCCAGACCCAGCGGATAGATACAAATAATATTCACAAAACAAATCAACATAAATGCATATATATATATATATATATATATATATATATATATATAAACAGTAAAACAATTACAATATCAATATATAAAGACACAGAAATGTCATATTTTCAGGTAACAAAATAAGGAAAAAAAATTATAGTGCAGCAGATGGAAATAGGAGGATATGCATTTCCGGCGTTACAAAATGACAGAGTATTAGGCTAACGTCTTCCCTTACGCGCATTATTATGACACACCTCTCATTTACAGTACGTTCATAAATTATCTTCGAAATTAATCACGCTCTACCCTTCATAACAATGCAATATTCGTTGGCCCCTTCTAGAACAATCTGTCTTCTCTTTAAGTGCGTAGAATTTAGATATCGGTTTCACTCAGAGTTAAACAATTAATTGTGCAATGCCACGCAGGACTTCTATTGATGGAACTACAACAAACACTCGCTCGCCTGAACATTACCAAAATGAGTGTGAAATCTTATGGGACTTAACTGTTAAGGTCATCAGTCCCTAAGCTTCCACACTACTCAACCTAAATTATCCTAAGGACAAACACACACACCTATGCCCAAGGGAGGATTCGAACCTCCACCGAGACCAACCGTGAATATTACCGTTTGACAAAATAAATTTAGATTCGTTTAACTGTAATCGACTCTAAGACCATCTTGCATACGGTAAACCTTTAAGAGTTACCGGAAATTCACACCAGCGTCGAGCCATGAAAGAAATCACTTACTCATGTCTATGAGGCTGCATCTTGGTTGCGATACGCGGTTCTACCGTTGTTGTAATGTCCATTACAGTTCCAATGAGACTTCGTACCACACATTCAAAACCACACTCAGAGCGGTGCCTGAAAAGCCATTTGTACGGTATAAATACTTACTGACTGAATAAAGTTAGCATTTCATCGGAGCAGTCAGATACGGGTCTATCTGTCACGAGGGAACCAGAGCGATCCTCTAGAGCGTAGATGCCAACACCAAAACTAACGCTCCCCTCCACTTTATTCGTGCCTCTGCGCCGATGAGTAATGATGTTGTTACTTATTTTATACGCTAATGAAAGAAAATAGCATGTAAGAGAGGAGATCGTTTTCTTAAGCCCTTTCCACAATTACGTGGTTCAGATTACAATTAAAATATATCTTTCTTATCGTGAAGGGACTATTATCTCTCGACGCCGATATCTCGCAATATCGCCGTCGAGTTCTACAGATTAGATTAGATTAGTACTTGTTCCATAGATCACGAATACGACACTTCGTAAGGACGTGGACCGTGTCAGGTTAATAGGTGTCTATACAAGATATTACATTACACAGAATATTACATGACACTTAATACTTTTAATGTTTTTGGGTGGGGGGTGGGGAAATTTACCCACTTACTATATCCAAACCGTCATCTAATGAGTAGGAGTTGCCATTCAGATATTCTTTTAATTTCCTTTTAAAAGCTATATGGCTATCTGTCAGACTTTTGATGCTATTAGGTAAGTGACCAAACACTTTTGTGGTAGCATAATTTACCCCCTTCAGAGCCAAAGTTAGATTTAACCTTGAGTAGTGAAGATCATCCTTTCTCCTAGTGTTGTAGCCATGTGCAATGCTATTACTTTTGGATTCGTTCGGATTGTTAATAACAAATTTCATATATATATATATATATATATATATATATATATATATATATATATATATATATATATACTCCTGGAAATTGAAATAAGAACATCGTGAATTCATTGTCCCAGGAAGGGGAAACTTTATTGACACATTCCTGGGGTCAGATACATCACATGATCACACTGACAGAACCACAGGCACATAGACACAGGCAACAGAGCATGCACAATGTCGGCACTAGTACAGTGTATATCCACCTTTCGCAGCAATGCAGGCTGCTATTCTCCCATGGAGACGATCGTAGAGATGCTGGATGTAGTCCTGTGGAACGGCTTGCCATGCCATTTCCACCTGGCGCCTCAGTTGGACCAGCGTTCGTGCTGGACGTGCAGACCGCGTGAGACGACGCTTCATCCAGTCCCAAACATGCTCAATGGGGGACAGATCCGGAGATCTTGCTGGCCAGGGTAGTTGACTTACACCTTCTAGAGCACGTTGGGTGGCACGGGATACATGCGGACGTGCATTGTCCTGTTGGAACAGCAAGTTCCCTTGCCGGTCTAGGAATGGTAGAACGATGGGTTCGATGACGGTTTGGATGTACCGTGCACTATTCAGTGTCCCCTCGACGATCACCAGTGGTGTACGGCCAGTGTAGGAGATCGCTCCCCACACCATGATGCCGGGTGTTGGCCCTGTGTGCCTCGGTCGTATGCAGTCCTGATTGTGGCGCTCACCTGCACGGCGCCAAACACGCATACGACCATCATTGGCACCAAGGCAGAAGCGACTCTCATCGCTGAAGACGACACGTCTCCATTCGTCCCTCCATTCACGCCTGTCGCGACACCACTGGAGGCGGCCTGCACGATGTTGGGGCGTGAGCGGAAGACGGCCTAACGGTGTGCGGGACCGTAGCCCAGCTTCATGGAGACGGTTGCGAATGGTCCTCGCCGATACCCCAGGAGCAACAGTCTCCGTAATTTGCTGGGAAGTGGCGGTGCGGTCCCCTACGGCACTGCGTAGGATCCTACGGTCTTGGCGTGCATCCGTGCGTCGCTGCGGTCCGGTCCCAGGTCGACGGGCACGTGCACCTTCCGCCGACCACTGGCGACAACATAGATGTACTGTGGAGATCTCACGCCCCACGTGTTGAGCAATTCGGCGGTACGTCCACCCGGCCTCCCGCATGCCCACTATACGCCCTCGCTCAAAGTCCGTCAACTGCACATACGGTTCACGTCCACGCTGTCGCGGCATGCTACCAGTGTTAAAGACTGCGATGGAGCTCCGTATGCCACGGCAAACTGGCTGACACTGACGGCGGCGGTGCACAAATGCTGCGCAGCTAGCGTCATTCGACGGCCAACACCGCGGTTCCTGGTGTGTCCGCTGTGCCGTGCGTGTGATCATTGCTTGTACAGCCCTCTCGCAGTGTCCGGAGCAAGTATGGTGGGTCTGACACACCGGTGTCAATGTGTTCTTTTTTCCATTTCCAGGAGTATATATATATATATATATATATATATATATATATATATATATATATATATATATATATATATATATATATGGCCAGCTATGGACCGCATACAACTTAAGACTTACGGTGTTTCCTTTTCTTCCGTTCTTCCCAGTACTTCTTCATTTTCTCGCCAACTGCACGTCTCTGCTCATCTGTCCACACTCTCTTGGGTCGAGGTTTTGGGTCTTCTTCATAGTTTGCATTTTCTATAAGTAGCCTAAAGTGATTCCTGTCACGTATTATTTCTTCTGTAACACCTATTTTGTTGGCGTCTTTGTTTACTGCTTCTATCCATCCTACAGTTTTTTTCAGCTTACGAACGTAATTAAAAATTTTCTTTGTAATCCGTGTTTCTTCCATTCTTTTTAAATGTCCATATAATTTTAGCCATCTCTTCCTCATTGTATCTGTGATCTTTTCTGTATTTTTGTATAGGTCTTCATTTCTCCTTTTAATCCACCCATTTTCCTTGTTTTTCTCAGAACCTAGAATTTTTCTTAGTATTTTTCTCTCTCTTTTTTCTAGTTCTCTTAATTCACCTTTCTTATTCAACGTTAGGCACTCTGATCCGTACGTTGCTTGTGTCCTAATAACTGAATTATAATGTTTAATTTTCGCTTGTATGGATATTGATTTCTTATTGTAGTAGTTTTGTGTTAATTTATATGCAAATTCTAACTTTCTTATTCTTTCTTTATTTGTTGTGTTATTCAGTCCATTGGCTTGGATGCACTCCCCCAGGTATTTGAATCTATCAGCTCTTTTAATTTTTCCATACTTTGTTTTCATAAACTTTTCTGTATAATGTTTGTGTCCTATGTACCCGGTTTTTTTCACAGGATATTCTTAGCCCAGTCTTTTCATCAACCTCGCGTAACAGGTCAAGCACAACTGTTGCGTCTATTCGGTTTTCAGTTATCAATGCCATATCATCCGCAAAGGCTAAACATTTCACTTCAAATTTGTTGTTTCCTTGTCCCACGCTTATACCTTTTGTGCCTCTGTTTTTTAATGTGCTTTCCCATGTTTTTGCTATTTTATCTAAAACCAAGTTAAAGAGAATTGGGGACAGTCCGTCTCCTTGTCGAACTCCTGTTTTGATTTTTAATGGTTCAGAAATTTCGCCTTGAAACTTAATTCTTGATGTTGTATCTGTGAGCGTTTGTTCAACAAGTCTTCTAGTGTTTTCATCTGTCCCTGATTCATAAAGTATGTGGAATAGTGTTTGTCTGTCAACTGGGTCGTAGGCCTTCTTGAAGTCTACGAAAGTAACTAGTGTATTTTTATTTCGTATAGCTCTCACTCTCAAAATTGTTTTTAAATTAAGAATCTGTTCGGCACATGATCTACCTTTTCTAAATGCTGCTTGATAATCTTCTATATTAGGTCCTGCTTGTTCCTCTATTCTATTTAAAAGTGCTTTTTTCCAGTTCAACCCCTCATCAATGCATACACCTAGAAATTTCGAATATTCTACCTTAGTTACCGATTTCTGATCGACGTCTATATTTATTAACGGTGTCATTCCATTTACTCTGTGGAACTGTGTATACTGTGTTTTGTCAAAATTTAATGAGAGCCCATTTGCAGAGAACCACTTAATGATTTTCTGAAAAACATAGTTTACCATTTCATCAGTTAATTCTTCTTGTCTGTTGGGTGTGATAGCTGTACTTGTATCATCGGCAATAAGTACCAGCTTTGCATCTTCGTTAATATAGAAAGGCAATTCATTAATATATATTAAGCACCGCAGAGCACCCAAGGCCGAACCTTGCGGCACCCCATTCTTGATTGTTCCCCAGTTTGAGAAATCACCAGTTTTTTGCATATTATGTGAACTTCTTATTTCAACTACAGGGGAGGTCCCCCTCAGCGTTCACAATCCCACGCGTTTCCTGACACCGGAACAGTATCACTACACTGAAATTGTTCTAAAAGATACTAGAAATCCATCATTTTCCGACGCAACTGGCGCTCCCATCTACATCCGGCTACATCAACCGGCGTGCCTTCCCGCTCAAGATGACTCAGAGCCTTCCATACCGATCGTTCAACGTATACCTGCCCGCTGCCTTCTGCATACTTTGATTTACATTTGCTTTGATTAATACTGAAAATATATTTGTTCACGTCACCTTATTTGGGGGGGGGGGGGGGCATGAATTACTTTTGTTTGGATTTGGATGAAGCCCTTACGTTATTATTATTATTAAAATTACTATTGTAGCCTTTAAATAAGATAGCAAAATAGAGTGGGTATATTTATACAGTACTACATAACGTAGTTGCTACATTACAAGTGGGAGATGACACAGCTGTTGAAATTTATTCACGACAAAGATACAGAAGAACACAGAGATAGTATACAGAACATATTGTCTTCAATTTAATGTGCAATCACTGAGAACTGATGGTTGGCAAGGTCTGTTTTTATTACCGAAATGTTCGTGTATGTGTATCTGTATTTGCGTGCCGAGGTAGTTCTTCAGTTAGGCAACCATTCACGGAAAGAATGTTTTTATGCGGTACTGTTTCATTAAGGCGTTTAGAATTAAAGGCTAAGTAAGAAAAACGTGTTCAGTTAGGCAACCATTCACGGAAAGAATGTTTTTATGCGGTACTGTTTCATTAAGGCGTTCAGAATTAAAGGCTAAGTAAGAAAAACGTGTTCAGTTAGGCAACCATTCACGGAAATAATGTTTTTATGCGGTACTGTTTCATTAAGACGTTCAGAATAAAAGGCTAAGCAAGAAAAACGTGTTTGTTGTTGTTTTCGTAAACAGAAACGACATTTACATGATCATTGCAGTTAATTGAAAAGACATTAAAATGTGAGTGTTTTGTCGCAGGAGAGAGCAGTGGTATTCGGTTTGGTACGTGATTTTGAAATTTTGAAGTTGTACTATGTTAGGAATATAATATAATCTTCTCTGTGTAGAAGCCGCCTCACTTCGAAGAAAACAGTCGAGTTTTCGATAGCTATCTTCTCCATCGTTATCAGGAATAAATGTCACGGACTGGGGATCTGGCACGACGTTTCGCTTACTTGGCTGAAATAGCGTTGTCTGGAAACTACCAGAGAGAGCTGCAGTGGCGCATGTGCAGAAAGGCCAGTTTGGCAGGTCAAGGACTCAGCAACAAGTTACAAACTGTCACTGCCGCCTCCCTACAAACGTCTAGTATCCGTCTTTGCTTTTGCTCAATATCAAACAGCCACCACGATGCCATTCTAAGTACACACCCTTGGTCTCAGTTAAATCAGTTGGGGTTTGTTCTAATCTCGTCCGCCTTCGAGCATGACTGTCGTCATTCCAATTTTTTTATGTCCGTGTTCCGAGCATCGCCACGCCAGACTTCTGAAGTTCCCTATTTTTTAACAAGTCGTGAGGGCTCAGCGCATCACTTAGTAACTGTGTGAAAAGCGTGTCCTGTGAATTCGCGACCACATCCACTGGGGACAACATACACGCCGGAAACACGAAGATGTACGTTGTCTTTAAGGGGCTCCGGAACGCCCTATACTTGCAATGTTAAAATAACGCTTATAAATTACGTCTTTCCTCACAAAGTATTTGAGGTAGGAAGTTGAACTTTTTACAGATTATTTATTGGAATATGGGCTACAACGTAACACAGGGAATTTACAAAATTTTGGTTCAGTTATTAAAGATGATTTTTTTTCAATTGTAATGAAAATTCACAACATTTTTTTGCAATTTTTTATTTTTATATTCAAAAATATACAGGTTTTTGGAAAAAGGTTGTGTTAAATTATGCAGAAGGTACTGTGTAACATTTACTGAAAGTTTGAAACAAATATGTTTGGAAGATCCTTAGAAAACATGTAATTAGTATGAGAAAATAAAAGTTTTGGGAATCGAGCGACAAAGATTGGATTAACGTTTTAGTGCATTCCAGGTCCATAGGATGGATTATCTTCATCCTCTGCAAACTCCTCCTCCAGCTTTCTCTTGTTCCTCCTCCTGTTTACTCTTGCTTGTATTTCTAGACTCTTTACAGCCCTGTCTGCAGCCCGAAGGCGTTCCTTGTCTAAAGCAAGCATCGCTCGTTGTTGTGTTCGTAGATTTTGCTACCATTTTCTTCAGTTGCAGTTACTGCAACACTGTTCCAAAAGGTGGTCATGTATGAACACTTATCACATTTCAGTTGTATTTCACTAGCAAGTCCAACGTGCTTTATTATGGAGAGTTCCAGACCAACTTCACTACAATGAATACATCTTACACAGTTTGAAAAAATTCCTTTGAGAACCGACATATCAAATATTTCATTCACATCCTATTCGCCCATAAAACATTCATAGTTTTCACTCATTGAACTAAGCTTCTTCTGTGAAGTATTTTCTTTCCCACTTTGACTGCTATGGGCAGGTGTACTTGAGAGGTTAGGTTCACTCACTTGGTTATCGTCTTTATTGTTTACAGTAATAACACATACCTTTGGCTTTCCAACATTTCTCCTTTTCTTAAAAGCCTTCAGAGGATTTCTAATAACTTTACTTTTACTCATTATTATACTTCAACAAAACAGAGATTCAAGAAACAGAATTAATTACGAATATTTTCGAGATAACGACAGAGTAAATAAACATGAAACAATCGACAATCACACCAGCGATATATATTGAAACATCACAGGTTAGCCACAACACATACTTTATCTCACATCACTAAAATGTACCTGATGAACACGGACGTTAATAATAACACCATTTGACAGCAGTTTAACAGCGCCACAGTGGGTCACGCCCATGTAGAACACATTTCAAAAAAAATTTAAAAATAGTTGTAGTCTTTGGAATTGAATAAATTATATATCTATTAAAAGGTAATAGTCTGCAGATTCAGAAAACGCAAAAAAGTAAAAATTGAACCTTTCATGATTTTGAGCCTTTCCGGAGCCCCTTATCGGATCACATCTCGTCTCTTGGGAGTGGGTGGGACTGCTCTCAGTCCACGTTCCGTACGTTGCTGGTCGTTACTACACAGTATGGGAGGAAAGCAGCCGGCTTCGACCCTTTCGCACACTCATGAGGCATCCTTCGTCGCTGGCACCTGAAAGCTTTTACAGTATCTCCCTTGCTGCAATCATTTTCCCTGGACAAGTTTCTCAAACGCTGCAATTCAAAGATGTTGCCAGAAATAATTTTCACCATGTGTACTAACGTTTTGATGCTGCTGTCTTGTGCACAGGATGGTGAAAACTATTTGCATTCAAGTAATGGTCTTGGGTTGGTTTCCTGTACGCTCAATTATCAAGCTGCCCACCTGGCTTTTATTTACCTAAAGCGTCCAAGAATGGATTCCTGCCCTCCGTCTCACAGTAAACTTAATTTTCGGTTGGACACCGTTTATATGATCGACGAAGTGACGCAGTACATTTTCACCACGAGGCCTTATCAGGAAGGTATATCAGTGTACCATAGGAATCAAGATGGACGCAACATCACAATTCAGAACTTGCTCCTCAAAGCGCTCCATGAAGACTGAAGCAGTGGGGATCCCCTCATTGTCCCATCCATCATCTAACATTCGTCACTGTATGGAAAGGTCATTAATTCGTCACAGAACCAGTGAACGATCCCAAGTGGAAATTGTTGGGCTAGAAGTTCCTGCGTGTCTTATAGTGGTATCCATGTAAAAAGAAACACCACTTCTAGGTTAACTTAATGTCATTTTGGTGTGTCTTAATTTTCATGAGGGCCTCAATGAATGACTGCTAGTTAACAATATGGTTTTCACATCGTCCACGTTTGGTTGCTAATAACTGAGCGAGATGTTTTGACAGTTTGTAGCTGGGTGATGCAGTCGCATTAACAACGGTCCTAAAAGCGACGCCTTCTTTGTGTGTCTTCGGGAATCCGTAAAGCCTGGAAGGTGGCTGCTTATGGCAGTTAATTTGTTCATCACTTAATCTGGCATACAAGACTTCTTTAACAACTAACCTGTCTTCCCGATATTTCAAACGAACGGAACTTGTGAAGCCGGCTGTGGCTTGAATAATGAACATAAAATACAATTAGAAAAGATGAAAGTCTCGGATCATGTGTCATCATATCGGAACTCTTATAAAGCAGACGACCGAGATTGGAACGCACTGCAGCAGCTTTAATAGAGTTGATTAGAGATTAGATTAGATTAGATTAATACTGGTTCCATAGATCATGAATACGATATTTCGTAATAATGTGGAACAAGTCAAATTTTCCAATACATGACATAATTAAGTTAATTTAACAACATAATTAAGTTAATATAACAACTTTTTTATTTTTTGTTTTCTTTTTAAATTTTTTTGTTTGTTTTTTTTTCTTTTTTTCTTAATTTATATCTAAAAATTCCTCTATGGAGTAGAAGGAGTTGTCATTCAGAAATTCTTTTAATTTCTTCTTAAATACTTGTTGGTTATCTGTCAGACTTTTGATAGTATTTGGCAAGTGACCAAAGACTTTAGTGGCAGTATAATTCACCCTTTTCTGTGCCAAAGTTAGATTTAATATTGAATAGTGAAGATCATCCTTTCTCCTAGTATTGTAGTTATGCACACTGCTATTACTTTTGAATTGGGTTTGGTTGTTAATAACAAATTTCATAAGAGAGTATATATACTGAGAAGCTACTGTGAATATCCCTAGATCCTTAAATAAATGTCTGCAGGATGATCTTGGGTGGACTCCAGCTATTATTCTGATTACACGCTTTTGTGCAATAAATACTTTATTCCTCAGTGATGAATTACCCCAAAATATGATCGATATGCAAGCAGTGAGTGAAAATAGGCGTAGTAAGCTAATTTACTAAGATGTTTATCACCAAAATTTGCAATGACCCTTATTGCATAAGTAGCTGAACTCAAACGTTTCAGCAGATCATCAATGTGTTTCTTCCAATTTAATCTCTCGTCAATGGACACACCTAAAAATTTGGAATATTCTACCTTAGCTATATGCTTCTGATTAAGGTCTATATTTATTAATGGCGTTATACCATTTACTGTACGGAACTGTATGTACTGTGTCTTATCAAAATTCAGTGTCAGTCCATTTACAAGGAACCACTTAGTAATTTTCTGAAAGACGTTATTGACAATTTCATCAGTTAATTCTTGTTTGTCAGGTGTGATTACTATACTTGTATCATCAGCAAAGAGAACTAACTTTGCCTCTTCCTGAACATAGAATGGAAAGTCATTAATATATATTAAGAACAACAAAGGACCTATAACACTACTAGGACTGCGTGTGAGCGCAAATGTTTACGTAGCTTGCGTAATCAAATACCAAGTTTGGTATATTACTTATTATGTCCCAACAGAACAAGTAATCCTGTCAAAGAAAAGCCACATATAACACTACACTCTGCTACTATTACACCATAACCCCAAAGTAGGAGTCAGTTTACAAAACAAAATTATTTTGTTATAATAAATATGGTATTACGCAATCAGAACAGTGTTACCCTCTGAGAGGAATTTTGTTGTTTGACCATGTTGTACCTAACGGAAGTGGCTTATCGGAAATGAAAGTCAGAATTACGTAACTAATTAAACAGTGACTAACGAAGAAATTGCCTTCCTGCACTGTTAAACTGATAATGGTAAAACGGCCGCCAGCCTAACTAGGCAAAAGAATGATCAACATTCTCGTTGAAGAAAATAGTAATTAATAATTTTAACAGATAAACACAACCTATACTTGACCACAAGCGAGTGCAATTAACTCTGATACATATATATACATATGATAAGGTTGAAACCAACAACTAGAGCAGCAGAAGCAATTTGCAAAATTATAACAGCTACCAAAACACACTATTACTTTACACAAAGTGACTTGTCTTTATAACGTTATTATTAATATGCACTTCTAATACACGAGAGAGAGAGAGAGAGTAAACCTGAATATATAATTTCCTACTATTGCAGTTTTCCACTTTTACTGCAGTGAGACACAAAATTAACATATATGCAAGACACTGACTCACCTTCTGCGATTTGCAATAATAAGCAGTAATGTAATCATTTACTAAGCAAGAAACATTATAAGCCTCAGTCTTAGGAACTTTTACTTGAAGTTGGCAACAACACGTTAATAAGCAGTTTTCACTAGGAAAATTATTTTTCAGTTCAAGAGGCTTTAATTAACAAAATCACTCTAGGCTCCAATGTACTTTCAGTAAGGACACTCGGTAATCAGTATAGTCCAAACGGTGAGGATCCTAAGAGGTTATGATGAGGAGAAAAGTCAAGGTAGATACACAAATTCAGATATAAATTACCTTATATTTCAGCACATTAGCACATCCTTTAAGCTGATCCTTCACCGTACATCATAATGTCACTATGAAGCAATGATTGCGCAATGTGGTGGCAACTGCATGCAGGTAGGTGGAATTGCAGGCCGATTTCTTGATGGCGATGATAGAGACAAATTCCAGAATATTTCCAACTATTCGAGCCCTTGGAGAGAAACATGAAAATCCTCTCTTGGAAATCAGCACAATATGCGTCTTTCCCATGGAATAGCACGGACTCGTAACTCGTGTCCGTCTGGTGGCTCGACTCCGACGGCTTCCGTCTCCGTCTCCGTGTGCTTTCCGACTTGCTCCGTCTCCGTCTCCTTTCCGACTGACTTCCTCGCCTACTTCCGTGTCCGTCTCCGACCGGTGGCTACCAGTCCCACCTTTTTCCGCAAGGCCAAACACAATTTGCGCATTCTGATGCAATACTGTTCCCGTGGGGAACCACTACACCTTATGGTGCAATAATTGCTAAGATTCCTAAGTGAGGATCAGCAGTTTACATAACAACAAACAAACGCATTGGATAACACAGAACTTTTGCACATATTAACAAATAAAGAAATATACAGTTATGTGTTACCCATTCAATCACACACACATTTACAGAAGTAACATTAATTAAATAAAAGCAAAATAAATCAGTAGATCATTAGAGCTATGGTGTTACAGACCCAAGACCGACCCTTGTGGAACCCCATTCTCGATAGTTCCCCAGTTTGAGGAATGTGCTGATCTTTGCATATTATGAGAACTGCTTATTTCAACTTTCTGCATACTTCCACTTAGGTACGAGTTTAAACCATTTGTGCACTGTCCCACTCATGCCACAATACTTGAGCTTGTCTAGCAGAATTTCATGATTTACGCAATCAAAAGCCTTTGAGAGATCACAAAAAATCCCAATGGGTGGTGTTCGGTTATTTAGATCATTCAAAATTTGATTGGTGAAAGGATATATGGCATTTTCTGTTGAAAACCCTTTCTGGAAACCAAACTGACATTTTGTTAGTACTTCATTTTTACAGATATGTGAAGCTACTCTTGAATACATTACTTTCTCAAAAATTTTGGATAATGCTGTTAGAAGGGAGAGTGGATGGTAATTGTTGACATCAGATCTATCCCCTTTCTTATGCAAAGGTATAACAATAGCATATTTCAGTCTATCAGGGAAAAATGCCCTGTTCCAGAGAGCTATTACACAGGTGGCTGAGAATCTTACTTATCTGTTTAGAACAAGCTTTTAGTATTTTGCTGGAAATGCCATCAATTCCATGTGAGTTTTTGCTTTTAAGCAAGTTTATTATTTTCCTAATTTCAGAGGGAGAAGTGGCTGAGATTTCAATTGTATCAAATTGCATAGGTATGGCCTCTTCCATTAACTGCCTAGTATCTTCTAATGAACACCTGGATCCTACTATATCCACAACATTTAGAAAATGATTATTAAAAAATATGTTCAACTTCTGACTTTTTGTTTGCAAAGTTTTCATTCAATTTGATGGTAATACTGTCTTTCTGTGCTCTTGGTTGACCTGTTTTTCTTTCAATAATATTCCAAATTGTTTTAATTTTATTATCAGAATTGCTGATTTCAGACATGATACACATACTTCGGGATTTTTTAATAACTTTTTTTAATATAGCACAGTAGTTTTTATAATGTTTGATAGTTTCTGGGTCACTACTCTTTCTTGCTGTCAGATGAGCATGTGGGCAGACGCTGGGTATCAAGCGAAAGCAAAGACGAATGCTTGATGCTCGCAGGGACTCGGGAGTGGCAGTCAAATGTGGGTCCGGTTCCTTGAGTCACCTGATGTCGCTAACTTTGCAACAGGCCATAGTTGCCATGGGCTGCCCAACTCGACTTACTTTGAATGCGTCACTACCTTATAGGAATGTTTCGTGCCATTCATGTATGTGTGCAGCATGTGTGGTTCATAACACCTTGGTGCAGGCCTTAAGACCAAAAATAGCAGAACAGTTCCATACGAAGCAGAAAACTATTAAGTGACCATTTGTTAAGAGATGATCCCTAGAAAGTGATAACTGCATAGTTTGCAGTTCCATAAATTACCTGTGAGTGGGGAAAATCACATAATATAAAGGTGATATTGAAACGTCCCCTTTGAACAATTATACAAGACTGTGCTTAACCTGACACACAATATTTTTAGCGCAACGCAATCTGACTTTCAAAAATCCCTACAAAGGAATGGCCCTGACTAACATTAACCTATACCTTTCACAAATCACTTACCTCACCAAAAATCTTCGTTACTCGAACTACTGCAAAACAGCGAGCGCCACTACTGCCAGCTAAATAAAAGATTCAAACTACGGAAGGCACTAACTACTGATAGGCATAGTTAGGAAATGAAAGATTTTAGTAGAGAACAAACAATGTATTTACCTTAATAGTGTTGAAAAATCATAATATAGATAACAGATCATGACATCCAGTCTTACAAATTTCCAAACTCCGCCATCTCTCTCCCCACATCCACCACTGCTGGCGGCTCACCTCCAACTGCGCAACGCTACGCGCTGTTAACAGCCAGCTGCCCAACACTACAGTGGCAGACAACAATGCAAACTAGCCACAGACTGCACACAGCACAGCCAGTGATTTTCATACAGTGCGCTACGTAACGTTGCCAATAAGAAAACATAAACAGCCTACTTACAATATTAGCAGTGTGCTGAATCTGCAAAATTTATATGCAGAGTGGTAAAGTTAAACAGGGAAAGACAGCATGACATCGCCTACAGCAGGGCGTGATGTTAAACACGCAGTGACGGAAAAACAAAAGAAGTCTCAAAAAATAATTGCTTGGACACAAAACTTGTTTGAAATTTGGTAAAAAAATACCTTCTACAGACAGTCAAGTGCTTACTGAAGCTTGTTCTTCAACACTGAAATACAATTACGTACTAAAATAGGTAACTTCACAAACCTTAAGATTCGCTTACAATCAGAATACAAAAGCTAAATGAATCGAGTTACTGTGTGTGACCAGAAATCGAAAGTAGCAATAATCAGGTTGTCAAAATTTATAGGAGAATTTTAATTGCAATGAATTCCTCGAGCCAAAGTCATTTTGCAAACTCGCCTACAATACTGTGAACATGGATGCCGACAGCACACTGATTAGTAGGCGACGTCAGCTCGACTGACAAGAAGTAGAACAGGAGTAAAAGTGAAGGAGAAACGAAGTTTAATTGCCTATACTCTTACAGCAAAACATTACATTGTGCCATTGTATCGAAAGAGCCTCACACGAGAAAGTCACTCGTCCAGGTACTCCAGATACAAAAAAAAAGTGATCTGGAGAATAGGGTTTCAGGACAAAGAAATACAGCAGAGCATAGGACACATAGGACTAATATGACTACAGAAGATGTTGAAAGCGACCACCATTCATCTCTTGGCACTTTTGGGCCCTGGTCAGCAAGTTGGTGAAGGCGGAGAAGCTGGACTGCTGGAATTCCTGCAGTCTCATCCGAATTGTTCTGCTGCAGTTGTTGAAGACTATGTAGGTTTCTTGAAGATTATGAGGGTTGTTACGATACACCTTGGACTTGAGGATTCCCCAAACTAAGTAACCGCGCACTGAGAGATCAGGTGAAAGGGCTGGCCGGCTGGAGCCGCAACTAGATTGACCTATGCCAATAACCTTGTCAGGGAGAAGATTAAGTAAATGTGCATCCTGCTCGAACTAACTATACACATTATAGCCCTCCTACCCCGGCTAATTAGGCTTATTATGGAAATGGAAGAGGATGTAGATGAAGACGCAATGGGAGATCAGATACTGCGTGAAGAGTTTGACAGAGCACTGAAAGACCTGAGTCGAAACAAGGCCCCGGGAGTAGACAACATTCCGTTAGAACTACTGATGGCCTCAGGAGAGCCAGTCATGACAAAACTCTACCATCTGGTGAGCACGATGTATGAGACAGGCGAAATACCCTCAGACTTCAAGAAGAATATAATAATTACAATCCCAAAGAAAGCAAGTGTTGACAGATGTGAAAATTACCGAACTATCAGTTTAATAAGTCACAGCTGCAAAATACTAACGCGAATTCTTTACAGACGAATGGAAGATCAGTTTGGATTCCGTAGAAATGTTGGAACACGTGAGACAATACTGACCTTACGACTTATCTTGGAAGAAAGATTAAGAAAAGGCAAACCTACGTTTCTAGCATTTGTAGACTTAGAGAAAGCTTTTGACAATGTTTACTGGAATACTCTCTTTCAGATTCTGAAGGTGGCAGGGGTAAAATACAGGGAGCGAAAGGCTATTTACAATTTGTACAGAAACCAGATGGCAGTTATAAGAGTCGAGGGGCATGAAAGGGAAGCAATGGTTGCGAAAGGAGTGAGACAGGGTTGTAGCCTCTCCCCGATGTTATTCAATCTGTATATTGAGCAAGCAGTAAAGGAAACAAAAGAAAAATTCGGAGTAGGTATTAAAATTCATGGAGAAGAAATAAAAACTTTGAGGTTCGCCGATGACATTGTAATTCTGTCAGAGACAGCAAAGGACTTGGAAGAGCAGTTGAACGGAATGGACAGTGTCTTGAAAGGAGGATATAAGATGAACATCAACAAAAGCAAAACGAGGATAATGGAATGTAGTCGAATTAAGTCGGGTGATGCTGAGGGAATTAGATTAGGAAACGAGACACTTAAAGTAGTAAAGGAGTTTTGCTATTTAGGGACTAAAATAACCGATGATGGTCGAAGTAGAGAGGATATAAAATGTAGACTGGCAATGGCAAGGAAAGCGTTTCTCAAGAAGAGAAATTTGTTAACAACGAGTATAGATTTAGGTGTCAGGAAGTCGTTTCTGAAAGTATTTGTATGGAGTGTAGCCATGTATGGAAGTAAGACATGGACGATAACTAGTTTGGATAAGAAGAGAATAGAAGCTTTCGAAATGTGGTGCTACAGAAGAATGCTGAAGATACGGTGGGTAGATCACGTAACTAATGAGGAGATATTGAATAGGATTGGGGAGAAGAGAAGTTTGTGGCACAACTTGACTAGAAGAAGGGATCGGTTGGTAGGACATATTTTGAGGCATCAAGGGATCACACATTTAGCATTGGAGGGCAGCGTGGAGGGTAAAAATCGTAGAGGGAGACCAAGAGATGAATACACTAAGCAGATTCAGAAGGATGTAGGTTGCAGTAGGTACTGGGAGATGAAGAACCTTGCACAGGATAGAGTAGCATGGAGAGCTGCATCAAACCAGTCTCAGGACTGAAGACCACAACAACAACAACAATATGACCATGTGTCTAAAGTCCCTGATCTGTGGGGAAAAGGCATCTACTCCGAAGAATAATGCAAATCGACAGAAGTAGACGAAGTTATAACCGAATCGCCACTGCTTACTACTTTAGCAATGACGATTATAAACAAAGTCCGGTTAACTTTAAGTATTTTTTTACGTAAACTAATTTTTGATTAACAGTAGTTCGTGGAAAATTTGGAAAAAAAGTTTTTCGAAGTATGTCATTAATGAAAATAACCAACGGTCGCCAGTTCCTCACCGGAATAATAATAATTAAATTGAAACTGAACTTGACACTTGTAAGCAATGTTACATAAGAATAGTTATTGGCGTCATGACGTAGGAACAGTACTTACCATATACTTTGAAGTACTTCACACCACACATGTCACAGTATTCAGATAATACTCAAATAGCAAACACATACAACACATTATATTAATTTTCATAGATCAGTTAATGTAATATTGTTTACGGCTGTGGACAGAAACTTTATGTTACTTTACTCACCGTAATACTGACTGTCGTAACTGTAGCAAGCAGAAAGATTGTTCGAATTCACTCAATGTTAAGGACTGTCATTTACCTAGCAGTTACTCTTTTGTAATAAAAGTCACAAATTGTGCCACAAGCTATAAATTAGAAACCGTGCTTTGACAAGGATATTCAGTGTCCAAGTTACCTAAAGTTGTACTACCGATCTTTTATTATGAAAGTTACTCTATTTTTAGCAGATGAATTAATACTGGCTTTTGCTTTATTCTATTTTGACACTATTCATACTACAACTAAAGATTTCATTATTATGTAATTGTCCAAAATTGAAAAAATTCTGTTACGATAATCTAATAAATTAATTTTCACTTAATTTTGAGATAATTTTCTGATTACCTCGGTTCGTACAAAGGGATAGGACGGATAGTACTTGGATAACGACTTACGAAAATTATTTACGTGTCAATATGCACGAAAACTGTGTTATTTAAGCAATAAAATTCCAACCACACTGGTCAGCCTATTACCCATCTAGTTATAAAAAGTCTAGATCTTACTACACTTTATGATGCCGTTGGTTTGTCGAGCGGCTTCATTTAGCGGTGAAATAGGGCACAGGCTGATCTTCTTGCTATACCATAGCCACTAACAAGGGCCCACAGTACTCTTGATGATATGTGACTTCCTCTCGCTGCATTTGTACTGTACTCAATAAATCCCATACACATAGCTTGCCCATATTAAACATCCGCCAAAACAACCATCTCAGTTTTCACTGTTCCGCACTTCGGAAACAGATTTTTCATCTCTGCACTTTTTCATAGCCATACTGGCGAATACACACAATCAACGACAACAATAGTCTCATCGAGACTCCGAACTGCTACATTTTTGTAGCATGCTCGCACGCCCAGCGATAATGGCTTTACAGGTTATTTTCCCTGACTAGGCCAGCGTGTCAACTTACAAATGTTAAAAACCATGCGTATTCTCTTTCTTAAACAACAAATAACATTTGCAACTTGATGACATAGTTACAAGAATAATATTCAGCACAACTAATAAAACAAACTTTGTAAAACGCGTAGGAAGTGTGTGATCATCCACAGGGTTGTGGCGTTATAACATAAATGGACAATTTTCAGCTCTGAAATACAACTTCGCTGTTTGTCAGGCATTTCATACCATCAGGTTAGTGATAAAAAATTTTGGTGACTACAATGCGCACCCATTTTTGTGCTAAAGCTTTTGTAATTTTCACCTGTGGCATTGTAATTCTGGGCTACTATGGATTACTTACGGACAACTTCTTCAAGGAATAAGCATACTATAAAGGAGCTGTCCAAATGCTTAACTCCTGAAACTGATGTCTACCAGATGAAAATTGGTTAGAGACACGCATTATTCTTACGTCATACTAAGGAACAGTAAAAATTTTCTTTCTTCAATATGACTTCCATCAGTGCAATATTCCATAAATCATTATTAAATGAACATTTGCAAAATATTTTAATTTACAGTTTTGTCTCTTCTCAAGATCTGCAGCATTAAAAAGCAGCAATGTGGTCTGAGTTGTTTTACAAATTCAAAGAAGCAGTGTTCCCATTACAAATTCTCGTCAAAATGAACTAATAAACATTTTGAATTTTCCACCCTTCTTCTTATTTCACTACGGCATACCATATATCATTTGTGTATTACTGCTACATGTGGGAAACTGCATATGATGTCCTGTTTTGAAACTGAAGGTGAAACCACTTGCAAAAAATATTCAGTAATACTTTTAAGTAAATTATTTACTATTTCTTCTGTTGTAGTATGTGTGTTTCGACTGACTAACATACTACTGCCATACGCAAGTTGAACTAATTTTGTTTGTTGTATATTAAATAGATTATCCCATGGTAATATCAGAAACAATAGTAAACCTGTGACTGAGGCTTCTGGAATGGCAGAAGTGATCTCTCCGCAGTCTGGAACTATTTCCCGTGATTATGCCGGGTTTGACTGTTAGTTACAGTTCATCTTTCTTTTTTGATTTTTGTTAGAAGTGACATAGTCCATTGGTTGGTTATGGCGTTGATTACATGAAACCTCAGTTCATCAAGGAGGATACCGTTATTCACAAATGCGAATGTTTTACACAGGTCTCAGAAAAAAATGGAAAGGAGCGTAAGGCATTGTGGGCCGGGAGTCCCCCATTCGGGGAAGTTCGACCGCCGAGGGCAAGTACTTATTGCATTCGACGCCACATCGGGTGACTTTCGCGTCGGAGATGGGGATGAAATGACGGCGAGGACAACACAACACCCTGTCCCTGAGCGGAGAAAATCTCCTGCCCCAGCCTAGAATCGAACCCGGACCCTTTGGCGTGGCATTCCGCCGCGCTCACCACTCAGCTAAGGAAGGGGGGGGGGGGGCGAAGGGTTACAGGTTTACAGGTCTCTTCAGAAAATACCTAGTGATGCTGTTTTGTTATTTAATGCTTGTAAAATATGATGAGTGCACAAGTACACCGACGGGTTAAAAATTGCAACACCAAGCTGTGCGACGTAAACGAAATTTGGTAGGTGTGTTTCTACGTCTTAAAGATGACGGCTGTTCAGATTTCATGACAGTCGCATAGGAGTGACCCTAGCAGCGCCACTATCAGGTTCAAAATCATACACGCTGTAATGGTCGTGAACATTACTTACCTTTGTGACTGGACGTGGTGAGTTAATGGCAGTGAGGAATGCCTTTAAGGTGGCAAAGACGCCATTATTGCCGGCCGGTGTGGCCCAGCGGTTCTAGGTGCTACAGACTGGAACCGTGCGACCGCTACGGTCGCAGGTTCGAGTCCTGCCTCGGGCATGGGTGTGTGTGATGTCCTTAGGTTAGTTAGGTTTAAGTAGTTCTAAGTTGTAGGGGACTGATGACCTCAGAAGTTAAGTTCCATAGTGCTCAGAGCCACGCCATTATCAACACCACACTGAATTTGAACGAGGTCGTGTAATAGGGCTACGGGAAGGTGGATGTTTCTTGTGCTATACTGCAGAAGGACTTGACAGGGATGTAGCCACTGTGCATTATTACTGGCAGCGGTGATCGCGAAAATGTACCGTCGCAAGATGACCGGGTCCGGACAGCCTCGGGGCACTACCGAGAGGGAATACTATCGTGTTCGGCGTATAGTCCAGTCAAATAGTAGATATACTTTGCAAAAGGTGGGGTAGAAGAGTTTATTTTGTCAACTCGTTCATATGGTTGGAAATATTAGAAAACCGAGTTTTGCCAACAAAATTTCTCTTGGGAAAACTTTCTGCAGTCAAAAAACTTCGAAAATTTCGGACTTTTTTCAGTTTTTTCAAAATATCTCAGTTGTATTTGCTCCTATCGCTTTAACGTCTATTTTCTTTTTTAAAGAGCACAAAATTCTCTACAAATTTGATTCTTGCCATTTTTTTCTACTCCCAATATCTAAGGCGCTACAGCGCCTCAAAAAATACCAATTTTTCAAATTTTGAGCATAGTGGCAAGATACCTAATTTTTGAACACTATTTTTTCAGTTCCCGTTTGTGTAGTATAAATACATTATACATCATGTTATAAGTTGGAATTTACCACCTCACTTTCAGGTATTCAATTTCTCTGTATGCAACATGAGGATTGTTGGGCATCCAACTATTGTGATTCTTACATCACTACCTGAAGTTCACTATGGGCCATCTCAGCCCTGGTATTTGTAAAACTATAAATATAAAAATACATCATTAAGAGACATAAAGACACACACGCACACACACCCACACCCACCCACACACACACACACACACACACACACACACACACACACACACACACGCACACAAAATAAACTGTCTCAGAAAACTGAACTATTATTAGCTGCAATAGGCAACCTAATTAGCTAGGTAATTATTCTTGTGTATAAAAGCCACACAGTTGACATTAAAAATAAGTAACTTTATTACAATTAAAATGCATTGTCAGTTACTAAAAGATGTTGACAGTTCTGGGTGTGCAATACTTGTAATATTGCACTTAAGCGCACTTGAGACAGATATGAGTATCACTTCAAACGTTTTGATTGGCCAGGTTCCTCAGTGTCACCAGAAATACCTTGAATTACGGATTCAGGGTCTGTACATAGAGTTGATCCCAGATTGACCTCTTCTTTAAACAGCGAGTCAGCCTCAGCAAGTTCGTTAGTTTCGTCAGCGGTTTCCTCAACATCCTCCATAACATCTTCTTCACTGTCTTCATATAAAAATTTTGGCACGTTTTCACAGTTGACCCCAATACATTTCTTGCAAATTGAAGAACATTTCAAACCCACTTTTCTGCAGGAGCACGCTCCACCACAGTTCAGCTTGCATGAGCATGAAACAATGTGAAGAAGTGCTTCAGGTGCTGGATCTTGGCTCATTATAACGGGCATTGGACCGTGGTCACTGTGATTCCAGCCCCATTTCTCAGGAAGTTCCCAGTTTCCCATCCAACTTTGGACTTGTTGCTAAGTCCGCAACGAATGATGTTGTGCAGCTTCTTGTGTAGGTGCCAACCGTGCAAGATTCAGTTTGCTTTTTGTGGCAGACTTGGCGAATAGCTGGTACCGCAAATGGTCTAGGGTGTGGGAACTGCTGACACCTCTACTATACAATGCGATAGTAACCTGTTCTCCTGCTGTTATTATTTCTTCACGGGTAGCATGTGGTCTATTGTACGTGCAAAGCGCTGAGGTTAGGCGTTCATTTTTCGCAACAATATTGCAGCACTTAATTTTTCCTTGACCAAAAAAAGTAGTTGTTGTATCACATCCGCTAAAGGCGTGAGTGAACAGAATATGTTCACTGTCAAACTTGTAAGATGCAGTGGAAAACCACTTGTCTTCTGCATTTCCTCTTCCTGACTTTAAGAAAAATAAGTTTTCAATGCCTTGCCCCAAACCGGTCACGAGCACAAGCCGGTCAACATCTTCTCCTACAATGACAACACTTCCAAAATCTTTGGTTTTTGAAATGGCAGATGTTACAATTATAACGTCAGCATCTTCTTGTGCCTGGTGCACTTCAATGCTACAGAAATTCCGTTTTGAGAAGTGTGATCAAACGCATCTTGTTTCGTTCGTTGTACACGAACTTATCCTGAGGGACTTTGTTCACCATCTCTGATTCAACCACAACGTCAACCGAAGAATGTTGTTTGGACCTACGAATCCTCTCAGCACTCTTTGTGCTACATTTGTCTCCCTCACAAGGATACCCATCAAATACAATAGCAAATTAAGATCCAAAATGACGTTGCAGGTAAGAAACATAGCTTTGGGCTATTGAATTGAAGCAAACATTTCGAGTCCAAGTCACTTTGTGGATAAGGTACCCTCCATCAATGACAAAAAGTTTACTCGGTCCACCTGACTTCACATCTTCCACTGGGACGAAGGCATTGTAGAATGAAGATTCCTTTTCGCATGCCTTTTTCTGAGAATAGGGACATTGGGTAAGGAGCAAGTTCATATTTCAGAAAGGCTTTTAACACTTCTTCACTTTGTTTCATTAAACAAATCCTTTGGAAAAGAGTTGAAGGACCAACAGGAGTATTTTTAGTGCTCCCAGCTTTTACAGAATTGAACGCAGAAAGGAGAGTCACAACTTTATCCTTCCTACGGAACTTAACATCGTGGAAATTGTCACCAACTATTCTTTGCTCGAAATTTGAAAACTTGGTATTTTTTGACGCGCTGTAGCGCCTTCGATACTGGGAGTAGAAAAAAATGGCAAGAATCAAATTTGTAGAGAATTTTGCGCTCTTTAAAACAGAAAATAGACGTCATAGCGATAGGAGCAGATGAAACTGAGATATTTTGAAGAAACTGAAAAAACTCCGAAATTTTCGAAGTTTTCGAAGTTTTTTGACTGCAGTAAGTTTCCCCAAGAGAAATTTTGTTGGCAAAACTTGGTTTTCTAACCTTTCCAACAATATGAATGAGTTAAAAAAATAAAATCTTCTACCCCACCTTTTGCAAGGTACAGGCTTTTTTTCTGACAGTTTCACTGGACTAGTATGGCTCTGGCGTATCGCACTACATCTGCGGCAATAAACTGACTAGCAGTTGGCACCACAGCGACGCTGTTGCAGCTTGGTTACATTACGAACAGCTCCAAGTCAGATGTCCTGTAGCGTGCGTTCTACTGACCACAAACCACTACCGTTTGCGCTTTCACTGGTGTCAAGCAGTAGTTCATTGCAGGGCAGGGAGGGGGTTTGTTATGTTTTCTGACGAAAGCTGGTTCGGCCTCTGTGCTAGTGACAGCCTTGTGTTGGTTAGAATAAGGCCAGTTGAGGAGGTGCAACTAACCTGTCTGCGTAATAGACACTTAGAACCTACTCCTGAAACTGGTGTCCGGGGTGCGATTCCGTGTGACAGCAGAAGCTCTCTGCTGGTTATCCCGCGCACCCTGACTTCAACTTTGTACGTCAGTCTATTGATTCGACTTGCTGTGATGCCATTCATGAACAACATCCACTGGGTGTTTTCTAACATGATAACGCTCGCTCACGTACCGCTCTTGTAACCAATAATGCTCTACAGCAGGGCTTCACAACATACGTGCTTACGGAGCAAGCTGTGAGCAGCAAGGCGCGAGCACGGAGCAGCGCGAGCACGCTACCCCCACTACCGGACCAGAGCGGAGAGTGGGGAGAGTCACGTGGGGCACACAACAGCTGCCGCCAGTCAATGTAAATCCGCGGCCACCTGCAGGGATATCACTCACGAATTATTACTGCGACAAATGAAACAAATAAAGGAGAATGTACACATGCCACATAACTTTATTAGCTTAGTGTATGCCTCTACATTCGCATTAATTTGTGAACTGTTACACAATAAAAGGTGTCACTGAAGTGTGGGATTCTCGGTTATCTTGTACTTTTTGCCCTTTACAATTGCGTCTATGTTCGGAGTAATTGTTCTTGTGCATTTTAGGCGCAGCGTGCAGTTTAAATTTCGAACGCGTTTCTCAGGCGCGTCTTGTTACATTTCATTGCAGAGAACAGTTGTTCACAAACATACGTGGAACCGAACATTGATATTATTGTAGCCGCCAGTTTGTGCAAACGAGGAAATCTATCCTGAGGGAAGTGTCTGTAGAATTCCAAAATGTTTTTCTCGTTCTGAAATTTGTCTCTGTATTCTCTGTCACACTGCAGGTCAATAATTTCTTGCTGCAGCTCAGGACGAATCTCTTAAATATTCGCTGCATATGGAGAGAACAGATCAAAATCACTGTCTAGTGCTGTCAGATCTTGAAAGCGCTGATCAACTAAACTATGTGAATAACGTTCACAGTCTTTGTGAACATCTTGCATGGATCAAAATTTAGGAAAATGAGCTAGGTTTCCTGTTTCCAGATGACTCACCCAAAGTGTCAATTTCATTTTAAAATCTCGTATTCGATCTATGAAATGAGTAATTAGCAGATCTTTAACTCGTAGTAAAATGTTCAAAGCATTCAGATGGCTAGTTAAATCTGCTAAGAACGCGAGATCACATACAAACGTGAGCGCGCATTTCCCCTCCCTCCCTACTCCGCGACCTTGCACCTGCTCGCGAGCACGTGCGTGAGCAGACGCGAGTACTCGCGCTCAAAACCGGCCAGTTGTTAAGCCCTGCTCTACAGGGTATAGGCATGTGCCTTGGCCTACTCGATCACCACGTAAGTGTCTGATCAAGCACATATGGGACATCATCGGACGAGAACTCCAGCGTCATCAACAAACATCATTAACCGTCTCTCTAGTGACCGCGGAAGTGCAACAGTTATATAACTTTGTCCCACAAACTGACAGCAGCACATTTGCATTCTTGCATTCAACATTCTGGCGGTTACACCTGTTGTTAATGTATCAGCATTTCAGGGGAGTTGGAACGCCCTAACCCGACAATGCTAAATTTAGTGACATGGCTACCCTGTGCTCAGGAACAACTGTGGCCATTGCATGAATCTTTTACAGGATATTAAAGTGCATGTTCTGAGTCAATGAACTATAATAATTACATTTCAACCACTGCTTTCGGAAATACAATTTTTTAATTGCACAGTTAAAATTTTGTGGATGTTTATTGTACGTTATCCTATATTATTTTCATTACACATAATCTTATGTTCTTCTTTCAGTTCAGTAGATGCAGGATATGTATGTAATTACTCCCTGAAAATTACAATACTCTACTTTTTACTTTTAGTCACTCAGAAGTACCCTGCATCATCCTCTTGATCTTTTTCCAAGTTTCTTCTTCTTTTCTTCTATCTGGACTCCTTAGTTGCCAACTGTGCTACATACTCTGCTTTATCAGTGCGTACCTTGCCCATCTGTTCAAGTTCTCTGATGCAGTTTGCTCCAGGATTAATTCCAATATGCTGTAGCACTTTAACCCTACCAATTTTGTCATCATTAAAAGCAGTAACAACTTCACTGACACCCCATATTAATGTCTTCATTCCAACAAAAACATTATTTGGTAAGCGAGTCCATATAAGATTATTGAACGACGTATTGGGATTTGAGTCTGACCATGCAGACACTTTTTCAGTAATTCACGATATGCCCAGTCTCTGTAAATAGGTTTTGTGATACCCATGACTGCTGCTGGGATGGCATGTTTACGGCTGTGTGAATTGTTTGAGTACTGGGCATTGCGGTAATTGCAAAATGAATCAGGTCCAGGAGGACAATGGTGCTTCACTGGTTTTTCATCAGTTGGCAGTCTCTGGAAGAAGGTAGACCGCACTCCCTGCTTCATTTTCAACAAATCTTCAGTATCTAATGGTCATTTCATAATACTGCTATAGTTCACCAATCATTGTCTGTCAACCTGCCTCTTTTGGTTTTACCATCAGAAAGTTTCTTGTCTCTCAAACTTTGTTTTACAAAAACATTCAAAAGTGCCAGTTATGTAACAGAGCTACAATATGCTGACGACAATGCCTCTCCACCTCATTCACCTGCAGAGATGCAGCTGTCAGTTGATTGTTTCAGCAAGGCATAAAAACGATTTGGTTTTCCCATCAATATTCAAAAGACAAAGGTTCTCGCACTGCCAGCTCCTGGCTCTTTCCTTCCAGATTTCAGGATATCCATTTCTGATACACCCGTGGAACAAGTGGACCATTTCCTTTATCTACGAAGCTTATTGTCACATAATCTGAAAAAGACGTAGAGAACACAATACGTGGTACCCAAGACCAAACTGATAGCGTAAGCCGGCCGGTGTCGCCGAGCGGTTCTAGACGCTACGGTCGCAGTTTCGAATTTTGCCTCGGGCATGGATGTTTGTGATGTCCTTAGGTTAGTTAGGTTTAAGTAGTTCTAAGTTCTAGGGGACTGATGACCTCAGAAGTTAAGTCCCATAGTGCTCAGAGCCATTTGAACCATTTGATAGCATATAAAGCTGTTGTCATCTCAACGCTGTTCTGTGATTGCGAAACCTGGACATTATACCGCCGCAGTCTGAAGAAACTAGAACGCTTCAACCAACAGAAGCTAAGATACATCACGAACATGAAATGGGATGATTTTATATCGAATGCCACCGTTCTTGAGAGAGGGAAAATGAATAGTATAGAAGCTTTCATTATTGGGCACCAGCTAATATGGGTTGGGCATGTCCAGCGGATGAAAGATGACAGACTTCTATGTCAAATACTGTACAGTGAATGAGCACAGGTAAAACGCGGCGAGTTGCCCCTCTTAAACGCTATAAGGATCAATATAAGAACAATCTGAAAACCTTGAACATCTATCCGAGTAACTGGTCCACCATAGCAGGAGATCGCAGTCGCTGGCGCTCAACTACCTCAAATGCTTTTCAGAACTTTGAGCGGGAACGTCGGAGACTGGAGAATGGCAAACGCCAGTGACGTTAACTCCTCCAGGCCCAGCCGCGTCCTCCACCTTCCATCATTTGTAATTTCTGTGGTCGCATGTTCCATGCTAGGACTGGACATCGAAGACATTTCCACGCCTGAACCGTGACAAAGAAAATCTCAGGAGAGAAATGAAAACGCGGATACGAGTATCAGCCGACGACGACATTAACCTGTGATCTCGCAATGTTAATCACTTAAATATTTTACCTAGACAAATGTATTCCTGAAATTTCATTACTCTGCATTAATTACTTTTTGGCGATGAAATTTTTTTTTCTTAGTGTAAATGGCATTTTCAGTCAAACAACTTTTCTGAAATTCGAACTGTGATTTACAAAGTATATTATTGTTGTGCAGGTGCGGTACTATTTTGGATTGCATCACCCTCTCAGAGATTTAGGAAAATGGTGTAAGTAGTTATAGGGTCGGTAGTTATTGACATCTATCCTAACTTCTTTCTTTTAGGGCGCCTTAACAAGGGCGTATTTCAATATCTCTGGAAAAATACCCTGAGCTACAGCAGAATGTTTTAAGGGAACGAATTATTTGCACTTTGTTGGCAACACCATCAAATCTAGATGCATTATTATTTTAAGGAAATGTATAAATTTATACTTTTCTGAGTTTCATATGACTGAATTTTATATCGTTTACTTTTTCGACATACGACTTTGTTTTTCTCTCGAATTGCTTGTTCCAGTATTTACTAGTAGATTTAAGAATATTTATTAAACATTCTTGCTAACTGTGACTGATCATTTATAGTCCAACCACCTAAATAAATAGTGATTATATCACATTTTGTCAACTTTTTCCCATCTCATGTTTAAGTACGTTCCATAAAGACTTAAGTCAGTTATCTTAACTACTGATATCTAACATAGTATGGCGGTTCCTTATTTTAAATTACCTTTCTTCTTAATTTTGAGTGTGGCTACTGCAGAATTTTCACGTGTCCTTGCCAACGGATAAATTTACCTTTTCCGTGCACAAGAGACTTTAATTTCTCTAGTGGTCTATTGTTTATTACATGAACGTGTAATACCCATCTGATTATGAGAAAAGTTATTTTCAAATAATTTATCATACAATAAATTCAGTTTTATATCAGCACTTCATTGACTATAAATTTTGACCATGATCATCCACAGAAAAATGATCTTGGAGTCATCAGTCATCCTAATTGGTTTCCAGTAAGGTGAATCTGTACTGATAGACCCTACCTTATGTACCCTAAATAAATGTGCATAGTTATCAGGGAGCGCATTTGCTATTGGGTATGCAGTTAAGTTCTGCAATTAATTTGAGTCGGTAAAACCGAAAACTATATTCATGAATCACAGAAAGAGGAGGCGTACCTTTAAAAGAACTGGAGACATGGGAAGACAAGGGAAGATTCCAGTTTGATTACGTCGGGTTGAGAGAGATATGGAAGTTAGGTACTGGATTGTAAAGCATACCTAGGATCACATTAGACTCAGATGATACGTTAGTGTTGATGAAGGTTAGACTGAGAGATGTTGAACAGTTAGATATAGGTATAAGGGAGGCCTCTGAAGAAACTTTGGGTAAGAGAAGACATATTTCAATTGACTGATGACAGAAGGAAGGACAAAAATATTAGAGAAAGTCAGGAATACAGCAACATAAATCACTTAGGAACGAAATAAAATTGAAGATGGTGCAGCCAAAGTACGATGGCTCCAGGAACAATATGAAGAATTTGCAAAAGAGACTATCGACGAAAGAACTGACTCATAACAAAATTAATAGCAATCTTCGGTGAAATTAAGGCAAGGGTGGTAACATTAACAGTGCAATGGGAATTCCATTGTTAAACAACAGTAAAATTCTGAGGCGGTGGTGTTATGGTGTGGTCGTGTTTGCCATGGAGGGGGCTTGCACCCCTTGTTGTTTTGCGTGGCACTATCACAGCACATGCCTACTTTGATGTTTTAAGCATCTTCTTGCTTCCTACTGTCGAAGAGCAATTCGGGGATGGCGATTGCATATTTGAACACGATCGAGCACCTGTCCACAATGCACGGCCTGTGGCGGCGTGGTTACACGACAATAACATCCCTGTAACTGACTGGCCTGTACGGAGTCCTATATAACACGTTTAGGATGTTTTGGACGCCGACTTCGTGCCAGGCCTCAGCGACCGACTTCGATACCTCTCCTCAGTACAGCACTCCGTGAAGAATGAGCTGCCATTCCCCAAGAAACCTTCCAGCACTTGACTGAACCTATGCCTGCGAGAGTGGAAGCTGTCGTCAAGGCTAATGGTGGGCCAACACCATTTTGATTTCCAGGAGGGCACCACAAACTTGTATGTCATTTTCAGCCAGATGTAAACATACTTTTGATCATGCAGTGTATTCTCCGTCGCCGTCCATGTCCTTCATGCTCACTACTTTGTGTTTTCCACAAGAGGTCGAACGTAACTGAGTGTCTGTACTGGAAGGTGGTGGATTCATGGCAAATCTAGGGGGATCAGTTGGATGAATGTATGGTGCCTGTTCTTTCTGACATGCACTGATTCCCACATAAACTTTTGATGCAGCTGACATCAATAATTCCTTCCCTTTCCTTTTCCTTTTGCCCCTCTCCACCTTATATTTACACAATATGTGTCACACCTACGGATTCAACATGGTGCCTCTTCTTTGTGACATGCCCGCAAGAACAGACACCAAGCACTCATATAATGGAGATAAAATTGTAGAATATAAATAAGTTCACTGGATAATTTTTCCTATCAGAAACTTTTAGGAAATTAAAGAAATATATTGTCATCGTTAATGGTCTTGTTTATCGCAGGATATTCAGAAGTTCCTGGATGGAGCAGAGCATGGTGTGATCTACTTCAGCCTCGGTTCGAACGTGAAAAGCACAAACCTCCCCCCTGAGATGATCCAGGACATTCTGCAGGTATTCAGACAGCTGCCACAGCGTGTCCTCTGGAAGTGGGAGAACGACTCGCTGCCTTCTCAGCCAGAGAACGTCATGACCCGAAAGTGGCTGCAGCAGCCGTCTGTACTGGGTAAGCTGGTAACAATTCTCGCCTTTCTGTACTCCAAAAAGGATACTTCATTTTACTCCTTTATACTGCATTACATTCTATCTACACGATAATACTATTATTAATACATTACCTTCATTAATTTTTCTCACACTGCAGCAGCAAAATATCTCAAACCTCAAGAATACATATAAACATTTTAATTTAGCAGACGAAAATAGAAAATAGAGAAAAGCAGAAAATTAAGAGCCTATCAGAAAGCGCAACACGACAAAGGAGGAACAGTTACAGGCTAAATGGAAAGTTGCAGAAATATGCAGGAATATGTGCAAGGCACATGCTGCTGATATGAGAAATAGTCCGTTGGAAAAGAAAAAGCACGTATGACTATTAAGAGCTAACATGGAATACCTGTAGAAGGCAAACATGGGAAAGCTGGAACATGTAGGAGATACATAGAGGACTGTGCAAATGATACAAACTTCAAGACAATTGTGTGGAAAGGTAAGTGGAAGTAAATCGAGAGAGGTGAGACATGTTACTGCGAGAAGAATTTCGCAAAGTTCTGAAAGACGTACGTCGAAGCAAAGCACCAGGGATAGCCAACCTTCCCTCAGAAATATTGATTTCATCAGGGAAAAATGTCACGGCGGATGTGTACCACTTGGTATGCAAGGTACATGCTGACAGGCGAAATGATCTCACACTTAGAGAACAAAGTAATAATTTCAGTTCCAAATATGACATCACACGCTGTATTACCCTAATATAAATTGTGTACAGAAGAACGGAAGCATTAAAAATTTGGAGAACATTTATCTGGGTTCTGGAGAAACACGTGAACCAGAAGTGACACTATGATTTATCCTTGAAGACAGACTGACCATAGCCTTCTTCAGGAAGCAAATCACGCACACATTCACACAAGCAAGCGCACCTAACGCACACACCACCACTATCTTCAACCACTCTGGGCACAATGGAACTCTGTCACATGCAATCTAAGCAGCGGTCTGGTGTGTGAAGGAGAACGGAACGCAGAGTACAGATGGGGAGAGAGAGATCAGTGCTGCCTGGTGGAGTTTGCAGGGACTAGACAGTAGCAGGACATGGCAGCCCGAGGGTGATGGTGGGATGTTTGAGGAGGGAGAGGGGGTATAGCCAGAGAGCAGTGCAGAATGAAGATAATGGGATGTGTGTTGGGAGTAGGTAATAAGAAGAGGGGGGGGGGGAACTGTTGGGTGGAGGCTGTGGGGACAGTAGGTTACTGAAGGTTGAGATCAGGGAGATTGTGGGGTCGGAAAATGTGTTGTAGGGCTAAATCCCATCTGGACAGTTCTGAAAAGCTGGTGGTGGAGGAGAGGATCCATATGGCCCAGATTGTGAAGCCATCACTGACTCAATCATATTATGTTGTGCTGCATATGTTCTGCTGTACGCTGTACCAAAGGTAGCCTGCTTTGCACATGGACATGGTTTGGCCATGGTCATTCATCTTGGTGGATTTATGGTTGCTAGTCATACCAGCAGAGCTGGTGTATGGCAGAGCTGCTTTGATGGCTCGCCTGGCCTCTGCTGCGGAAGGATAAGCCTGCAAAAAGAATAGAGTAGGAAATGCTGGAGGGCTGGACTGAGCTGGTCTTGTACCTTTCAAAAAGATCCATGTTGCAAGGGGTTCGGAGTGTGTGTGGCTTAGGGATGGACTAACATGTTGTGGAGATCTACAGGGGCTGGACTCCACTTTAGGAGGCAAAAAATTTTGTAATATCGGCACCTGTGGCTTTAGTAATGTATCATGATGAAAAAGACCACTTCAGCAGTATCATAGATATTTATGTATGATGAAACTACTGTCATGCCGTTAGAGCCACAACAGTAGGGATGCTTATTTATTTCATCACACATTTCATCTTGAGGCCACACCAGGAGAGGTAGGATCACCTACATTTTGGGGCATGATAGTAGATAAAGCCATGAGGAAGGGCTTGTTCCAGTCTGGGGTAGTACAGAGTGATGTAGGGTGCGCTCCTTTCTAACTGATTCTTGGGTGTGGTGGGGTGATAGAGGTGCCATGAATTATGGTATGGAAAATCTGTTTGCACACTGTGTTAGGTGGATAGTGGGGTGGATAGTGCCTGCCCAATAAGGCCTTTGTGAGACCTTCTGTGTGCTAGGCAAAGGAGTCATCGTCACTGCAGATATGCTGTCCCCCTGGAGTCTGGTTGTCTGAGATTGCCACTCTCAAAATGCAGGTACTTTTAATGGTTGATGGGTTTAATGTGGACAAAGGCTTAGATGGAGCCATCAGAGCGGAACTGGTCATCATCCATGAAGGTGTTGAGCTGAGTTGAGGAGGAGTAGCAGAAGCAGGTGGAAGAGGAGGTGTTGTTCAGCTTATGAAGGAATGAGAATTGGATGTCTTAGCCCTCAGACCAGATTGTGAAGATATCATCAATGATCCTGAAAAGGACCAGGGTTTTGGGAGGATAGGGAAGTTGGCTCTAGATGGATCATAAACATTATTGCATAGGAGGGTGTCACGCTTTAACATGGGCTGAAGGCTATGTTAAACTTTTGGGATGGGGTAAATCTGGCACTGTTTATTGCTGGAGAAGCCAGACCATTGGCAGAGTGCCACTGCCAGGGAGTTACCTGGATTCGTAAGAACAGCAGTGGAATCTCTGCCTGAAGGCAGGCAGGATCTGATTGGAGGCTATGTGTGTCTCTGCTTTCTTCTGCTGAGAGGTTTGTGATCGACGAAAGGGACCTGGGAAAGGATTGTGAGGCCAACATGTAAATAAATAATTTTTTGAAGGTTACCAGGGAATGGTCAGATGGAACTTGGATGGTGGTATGACTCCAGAGAGACAGGGTTCAATGTTGAGATTAGACTGGCTCTGTTTGGAGAGGTTGGTGTGGGAGCGATGGCTTTGGGCAAACGGAAATATAGGAGATGGTTTGGAAGGGAACACAATAAGATGCATAAATAGACATACTCATGCGCAAAAATACGCACAAATATGTTAAAATATGTACAAACACCCCAAAAACGTAAAATAGAGTGCAGGAGCACGGGAAAAAGGACGGAAGGAATTAGGTATGGGAGAATGTGTGTGTTGGGATTAGGAAGAAAAAGGTGCGACTGAGAACATAGTTCACATGTTCGTGTGGCACAGTGAGGTTTGGAAAATAACACACGAAAATACGTAAGGATGAGAGAGGAAATGAGATCAACAGGAGTAATTATAATCATCGGAGGAAAGAATTTCGGACATAAAATGTTGCCCCAATAATCCGTGTGGTTACATGGCCTTGCACCGTTGAGGCCCTTCGTCGTATGGCTTGGACGCCAGCGCATGTGCTGTTTGGAAGGCGAGGAAAAACCACAGAAAAGAAGTTAGAGAACGGACACTGAAAAGAATAATGCTTTAGAGAATAATTGCAAACAAATATTTCATTCTGTTTTGGAAAGAAAAAAAGCCTTAAGGCAAAATCAAACAATATATATAAAAAATTATATGAATAATGTTATAAAACGAATAGACCGATACCGACTGTATAGATGACATGATGAGCTGCAGGCTGGAATGATGAAAGGAATGTTAAACACTTGAGATGTTGACCAAAGCTTTCTTCAGAACGGATGACATACACGCACACACACGCATAGCACACACACAAACACAGACACACACACATTCACACAATTACGCACACCCTTTGGACACATGACAACTGTCTCTAGTTGCTCCACAAAAAATAAAACTTAATTATGTCGAAAAGAAGCAGCAGGAAGAGGGGGGTGGGGATGGGGGAGGTATACACAGTGTAGATGGGGGCAATGGGGCTGCGCGTTGGAAGTAAGTTGGTACTATCTGATGGTGTACGCATTTACTAGATGCTGTCAGCACAAGGCTTCCAAGCACAGAGCTGGGAGGCTGTGAAGGAGGGAGTGGAAATAAAGAGCAAAGAAGGGGAAAAGAATTGTTTGTATATTGTCAGAGAGGAGCGTACAAAAAGGGCGAAGATACATGAGCTGGGAGGAAGTAGTAGGACAGAGAAAGCAGAAACTGTTGGGTGGAGGCTATGGGCTCAGTAGGCTACCATAGGCTGAGGCTGGGACGATTTCGGCAGAAATTTTATAAGGATACTGTTCAGAAAGGTTCACAGTGCAGGGTAGAATCTAGATCAACTGGAAACTGAAGCAGAAATTGAAATAAGGTATGCTATGTTCTACCACAGTGTGACACACATCACTGAAATTGACTCCCTTGAATTCCAGCACCCGAAGAACATTCCAAAAGCTATCCAACCTACTCTAACTGCAGTGTTCCTCCTCGCCAAACCCTCATTCCACCCAGTCATTGCATAACTGATGTTTCGATCTTGCCAGATCATCCAAAACTCCCTACCAACACTTCCCAGGCTTCAGAGACAAAACAATCCAAGAACATTGTTGTTATCGTTTCTACCAAAATCATGAGCCCCACAGAAATTTCAGTCCTATGCAAAGGCTCTACCCATTCCCCAACGCAAAATTCTTCTGATCCCTGCAGTATAAACACTTCTTTGTCGCCTATCCCACCAACCAGAGGCAATAAAATGTCAACATTGAACCCTGTATCTCACAGTTCATACCAACATCGAATCATGTGCCTCCCCCCCCCCCCTGCCACCTAACGACTCCCTTGTCACCTTCCAGAATCACCTTACCTACAACCTTGTCTCACCATCCTTCCCTTGATCCTTTCCTAAGAAAACCAACGATTCAGCAGAAGAAATTACAGACGTACACAGCCTCAGATCAAATCTCGACCTAATAACCCTACATGCAGACAAACTTCTGTCTCGCAGAAGGCGAGAATTGTCTAGAAACACTGTGAATGTGATCCCATCCTAGAAGTCCAGCATAACGTCCAATCTGTGCTTAAAGTTTTGGAACCGTCCAAGAACGTCTTCCTCTTATGCTGTGACACCTTGCACACTAACCTTATACATTCTCCAAAAGTCCACAAGCCCAAACATCCAGGACACCCCATTGTATCTGTCTCTTTTGCGCCTGTTAAAAGAATTTTGGCCCTCATTGACCAACACCTCCAACCAACCACCTGAAATCTAGCCTCCTACAACAAAGATACCGACCACTTCCTTCACCAAGTCGCTATTGTTGCCACTCCTTCATATGCTGGATCTCTAGCCATCACCATTGATGCCACTTCACTATAAACTAGTGTCCCTCTTGCTCCTGTTGAACACTCCCTCTTCCAGCATCCTTCAGACTCCAGAGACAATACCTTATGACACATACACCTTGCTAACTGCCTCCTAATATACAACTACTTCTCTTTTGAAGGATAGGTATACAAACAAATCCATGGCTAAGTCACAGACACATGCATTAAACCTTTATATGCAAACATGTTTATGGTCCATCTAGAGGAAACCTCCTTGCCTCCGAACACCACAAAACGTTTCCTCTTTCAGGTTCATTGATGATACTTCCAACAATGTGGTCTCAGGGCTAAGACACCCTATCTTAATTTCTTCAGAAGCTCAACATCTTCTCTCCCATCTGCTTTACCTTGTCCTCCACAACCCAGCATCTCACATCCCTGGATGTTGACCTTCTCTCTGGTGAATCCATCCACACATCTCTACACATTAAACCAACCAACCACAAACAGTACCTGCATTTCAACAGCTGCCAAAACTTCCACACCAAAAGATCCATCCTGTACAGTGTGGCAACCCTGGGACAGCATATCGACAGTGACGAGAACTTTCTTGCCCACTATGCCGAAGAACATCTATGAAGGACATGTTCTGAGGCATCAAGGGATCACCAATTTAGTATTGGAGGGCAGCGTGGGGGGTAAAAATCGTTGAGGGAGACCAAGAGATGAATACACAAAACAGATTCAGAATAATGCAGGCTGCAGTAGGTACTGGGAGATGAAGAAGCTTGCACAGGATAGAGTAGCGTGGAGAGCTGCATCAAACCAGTCTCAGGACTGAAGACCACAACAACAACAACAACAACAACAACATGCCGATGGTCTCACAAAGAATTTCACATGCAATTCCTCAGACCTGTCAACAAACATATTTCCTGTGCCATAACCCATGTACCTTAATACTCTCACCAACCCCAAGAGCGCCAACAAAGGCACACTCCATTCATCATCCTATATCACCACAGACTGAAACAGCTGAAATGCATACTACACCAGGGCACTGATTATTTATTACCATTAACTGAAATGAAAGACCCAAAATCCTTTTGCACATTTCCTAATGTGCCCTTATGTCGACCTGCCAGCCTCCCTGCACTACACATAATTCCAGCTGCTTGCCAAATAGGTTACATCCTTGTGGAAGATCCAGGTTCAAGACTTATCCAATACACCCACTCAACACTTAATATTGCAATTATTTACTAGGTTTATCCTACTTCATCAGTGGCTGGGACATCTATGAAAACAGCTATGCCATATACCAGCTCTGCTGTAATTACTGCATAGCTTATTCCACTAGTCTAACTACCCATCTGGCACAAGCCAGGATGAATGGCCACCACCAGATTCTGATGTAGCACAAAAATTTCGTGCTATATGACATGCAGCTGAACATGACATTTGTTATTTCAATGACACCTTCACAACCTGAGCATCTGAATCCTCCGCTATACCACCAACTTTTCTGAACTGCACAAACAAGAGTTATCCCTGTAGCACATTATCCATTCCAAAAATCGCCCCAGGCTCAACCTACAGTAAAGAACTGTCACCACAGTCTCCAGCCAAGTCTCTGCCCCCCTGTCCTATCACTTCCTCCAAATTCACCCATCCCCCCCTCATTGATCACTGCTCCCCGCCAGCATGCCCACTGTTAATTCCTCCTTCTGCCCTTCTACTTTTCCATTCCCCATTACACGCCACCCTCCCCTCACCACGTCACAGCTGGTGCTGTCATTATCTAGTCCTTGTATGCTCAGCCAGGCAGTGCCAATTTCGTTCCCCCTCCAGCAACCTGCTTTCCCTCACCCTTCCCCACCCCAGTCTATAACGCACCTCCCATTCGAGATGACGTAGTTGGAAACTGTCCAGAATGGATGGAGCCAGTGATCATGTGTGCATGAGGTATGCTTGCTTGCATTATCCAAAACTCAAATGGGTAACAGTCTTTTAGTTGCACCTGTTTGAATTGCATCATATCATCTTAGCAGTGTACTGTTCACAATATTTCTGTTACTTCAACCTGGACTTTGCATTGTTTCATATTTATCTAGTTCATAATGCTGCACAAATTGTTTGAAATGTTCCAAAAAGTTTAATTGTATCCCTTTCTTGGCATTCGATATGAGAAATAGTGATAAATTCCTGAAAAAATTTGAGTGTAAGCTCATGCTTGACGAAAGAAGCAAAACAGAGTGGGACAGCACCAGCTGCAAGACGAAATAACTATACATTTCAGCTTTGGTCAGTTAGTATTGTAAAAAAGCACCCAGCTCTATGTGTAAAAAAAAGGAAGGTAAGAAGGTCTTTATTAACTATTGATTATGAAAATAATAATGTATTAATTGCTTCTGAAAATATTCACTGCACATACTATTAAAAGAACACTAGATAAGTGTAATAAGGTAATTTTAAATCTGCCAAAACTCCTCCATAAGCAATAGCACCTCCAAGGGGGAGGGGGAGGAAATAAACATAGTGGAGGTAAAAGTAAAAACTTATTGTTTACATGAGAGAATACTATAACTTGTGATCCAGTTGTTAATGGAACACGTCCAATAATTATAATACTCATTAATACAAAGAAAATTATTACGAATATGTCAGCTGTAGTAAATACACTATAAATACGATTATCCAAAATCAGTGAGCCAGATAGTACTAATTCATTTATAAAAGGTATTGTAATTGACGTTTCTAATATTCCTGCCCAAGCTCTACCGAAATTCTAGAGAGAAAAAGTTTTCATGTGTAATAAGCATAATTCTAAAATTATTCATAACTTTCCTAAATTACGTTGTAAATTGAATTGTAACTGTAGACTTTAATTGCGCAAGTGTAAATTTTCGGTGTAAACTTCCAACTGGAATCAAAAGATATTATTAATCATAACTTTGAAGGATGTTAGTCTGTTGAACTTGAGTTCCTAAAAAATGAGATTAAAGTAGATCATAACATTGATACTAGTGTTGAGCTTTTAACTGTTGCTGGTAGAATGACATTTAATATTTATCCTTTAATGCCTATTGATTCAAAATTTTCTGTATGAAACAAAACTGAAACAAAATCTAATCTTTATACAACTGCATAATGTAACAAAAAATTAATAGTACTATAATTGTTATTAGAGTTTAGGGTTACTGTTAGCTTTTGTGTTCCTAACTATATGACAGTTAATTTTGGTAAGAATCGTGGAAATATTGGTGGTCAGCATAATGATAGTAAGGATAGAAATGTTGTTGTTGTGGTCTTCAGTCCTGAGACTGGTTTGGTGCAGCTCTCCATGCTACTCTATCCTGTGCAAGCTTCTTTATCTCCCAGTACCTACTGCAACCTACATCCTTCTGAATCTGTTTAGTGTATTCATCTCTTGGTCTCGATTTTTACCCTCCACGCTGCCCTCCAATACTAAATTGGTGATCCCTTGATGCCTCAGAATATGTCCTACCAACCGATCCCTTCTGCTAGTCAAGTTGTGCCACAAACTTCTCTTCTCCCCAATCCTATTCAATGCCTCCTCATTACTTATGCGATCTACCCATCTAATCTTCAGCATTCTTCTGTAGCACCACATTTCGAAAGCTTCTATTCTCTTCTTGTCCAAACTAGTCATCGTCCATGTTTCACTTCCATACATGGCTACGCTCCATACAAATACTTTCGGAAACGACATCCTGACACTTAAATCTATACTCGATGTTAACAAATTTCTCTTCTTCAGAAACGCTTTTCTTGCCATTGCCAGTCTACATTTGATATCCTCTCTACTTCGACCATCATCACTTATTTTGCTCCCCAAATAGCAAAACTCCTTTACTACTTTAAGTGTCTCATTTCCTAATCTAATCCCCTCAGCATCACCTGACTTAATTCGACTACATTCCATTATCCTTGTTTTGCTTTTGTTGATGTTCATCTTATACCCTCCTTTCATGACACTGTCCATTCAGTTCAACTGCTCTTCCAAGTCCTTTGCTGTCTCTGACAGAATTACAATGTCATCGGCGAACCTCAAAGTTTTTATTTCTTCTCCATGCATTTTAATACCTACTCCGAATTTTTCTTATGTCTCCTTCACTACTTGCTCAATATATAGATTGAATAACATCGGGGATAGGCTACAGTCCTTTCTCACTCCCTTCCCAACTACTGCTTCCCATTCATGCCCCTCGACTCTTATAACTGCCTTCTGGTTTCTGTACAAATTGTAAATAGCCTTTTGCTCCCTGTATTTTACCCCTGCCACCTTCAAAATTTGAAAGAGAGTATTCCAGTCAACATTATCAAAAGCTTTCTCTAACTCTACAAATGCTAGAAACGTAGGTTTGCCTTTCCTTAATCTAGCTTCTAAGATAAGTCGTAGGGTCGCGTTAATATTTTACATCCGTGACTTATTAAACTGCTAGTTCGGTAATTTTCACATCTGTCAGCAGCTGTTTTCTTTGGGATTGGAATTATTATGTTTTTTTGAAGTCTGAGGGAATTTCGCCTGTCTCATACATCTTGCTCACCAGATGGTAGAGTTTTGACAGAACTAGCTCTCCCAAGGCCGTCAGCAGGTCTAATGGGATGTTGTCTACTCCTGGGGCCTTGTTTCGACTCAGGTTTTTCAGTTCTCTGTCAAACTCTTCATTCAGTATCGTATCTCCCATTTCATCCTCATCTACATCCTCTTCCATTTCTACAATGTTGTCCTCAAGTACATCGCCCTTGTATAGACCCTCTATATACACATTCCACCTTTCTACTTTCCCTTCTTTGCTTAGAACTGGGTTTCCATCAGAGATCTTGATATTCATACAAGTGGTTCTCTTTTCTACAAAGGTCTCATTAATTTTCCTGTAGGCAGTATCTATCTTACTCCTAGTGAGATAAGCCTCTACATCCTTACATTTGTCCTCTAGCCATGCCTGCTTAGCCATTTTGCACTTCCTGTCGATCTCATTTTTGAAACGTTTGTATTCCTTTATGCCTGATTCATTTAGTGCATTTTTATATTTTCTCCTTTCAGCATTTTAATTCAGTATTTCTTCTGTTACCAAAGGATTTCTACTAGCACTAGTATTTTTACCTACTAGATCCTCTGCAGCCTTCACTACTTCATCTCTCAAAGCTACCCATTCTTCTTCTACTGTATTTCTTTCCCCCATTCCTGTCAATTGTTCCCTTATGCTCTCCCTGAATGTACAACCTCTGCTTCTTTCAGTTTATCCAGGTCCCATTTACTTAAATTCCCACCTTTTTGCAGTTTCTTCAGTTTGTCTTCACATAATTTTCATCCGTAATTTGCTAGTTCGGTAATTTTCACACCTGTCAACACCTGCTTTCTTTGACATTGGAATTACTACATTCTTCTTGAAATCTGAGGGTATTTCGCCTGTCTCATACATCTTCCTCACCAGAATGTAGAGTTTTGTCGGGGTGTGCTCTCCCAAGGCTATCACTGGTTGTAATGGAATTTTGTCTACTCTCAGGGCTCGTTTCGACTTACGTCTTTCAGTGCTCTGTCAAACTCTCCATGCAGTATCATATGTCCCATTTAATCTTCATCTACGTCCCCTTCCATTTCCATGCATCACCCTTGTATAGACCCTCTATATACTCCATCCATCTTTCCGCTTTCCTTGTTCGCTTGGGATTGCTTTTCCATCTGAGCTCTTCATATCCATACAATGGTCCTCTTTTCTACAAAGGTCTATTTACTTTTCCAGTAGGCAGTATCTATCTTACACCTAGTGATATATGCCTCTACATCTTTACATTTGTCCTCTAGCCTTCATTGCTTAGCCATTTTGCACCTCCTGTTGATCTCATTTTTGAGAGGTTTGTGTTCATTTTCGCCCGCTTCATTTACTGCATTTTTATATTTTCTCCTTTCATCAGTTAAATTCATATCTCTTCTGTTACACGTCGTCTTTCTACCTACTTCTAGCCCTCGTCTTTTTTACCTACTTGTTCCTCTGTAGCCTTCACTATTTCATCTCTCAAAGTTACCAATTCTTCTTCTACTGTATTTCTTTCACCTGTTGTTGACATTCGTTCCCTAATACCCTTTATGAAACTCTCTACAGCCTCTGGTTCTTTCAGTTTATCCAGGTCTCATCTCCTTAAATTCCCACCTTTTTGAAGTTTCTTCAGTTTTAATCTACAGTTCATAACCAATAGATTGTTTTCAGAGTCCACATCTGCCCCTGGAAATGTCTTGCAATTTAAAACCTGGTTCCTAAATCTCTGTTTTACCATTATATAATCTATCTGAAAGCTGTTAGTATCTCCAGGCTTCTTCCATGTATACAACCTTCTTTTATGATTCTTGAACCAAGTGTTAGCTATGATTAAGTTATGCTCTGTGCAAAATTCTACAAGGCGGCTTCCTCTTTCATTTCTTAGCCCCAGTCCATATTCACCTACTACGTTTCCTTCTCTCCCTTTTCCTACTACCGAATTCCAGTCACCCATGACTATTAAATTTTCGTCTCCCTTCACTATCTGAATAATTTCTTTTATTTCATCATACATTTCTTCAATTTCTTCGTCATCTGTGGAGCTAGTTGGCATATAAACCTGTGCTACTGTAGTAGGTGTGGGCTTTGTGTCTATCTTGGCCACAATAATGCGTTCACTATGCTGTTTGTAGTAGCTTACCCGCATTCCTATTTTCCTATTCATTATTAAACTTACTCCTGCATTACCCCTACTTGATTTTGTGTTTATAACCCTGTAGCCACCTGACCAGAAGTCTTGTTTCTCCTGCTACCGAACTTCACCAAGTCCCACCATATCTAACTTTAACCTATCGATTTCCCTTTTTAAATTTTCTAACCTACCTGCCCAATTAAGGAATCTGTCATTCCACGCTCCGATCCGTAGAACGCCAGTTTTCTTTCTCCTGATAACGACGTCCTCTTGAGTAGTCCCCGCCCGGAGATCCGAGTGGGGGACTATTTTACCTCCAGAATATTTTACCCAAGAGGACGCCATCATCATTTAACCATACAGGATAGAAATATTACAGGTTTAATCTTTGTTTTACACTTACGTTTGAGAAAAATTTATGTGTGAAAAACATTTTTTTCTTTGACTACAAAGCCTGTAATCACTCTCAGTACTGAGAAAACAATGCTTCTATTACAGTTTATAATCCCACGCCTCTAATTTTAGAATATGCTTCATGTTATCACAGTTATCTTCCATTCGAACATTCTAAGCTCTTGATAACAATTTTAAGAATAGTAATAGTAAAGATAAACCTTCTTAATGAAATAAAATAACTGGAGAAATATTTTGCATTGTTGTTAACGTTAGGCAGTGGCTTCATCTTATTATAAGATCAGGGATTCAGAAATCAACTGAAGTATCTCTAATAGTAAAGAATAGTCTATTATTGGTGGAATTAACTCTTTTTTCCAGCTTATTTGATACATTGCTTAAGTCAGCAAAATGGAAAATAAAAACATTTCTGATGACATACTTTGAAAAAGAAAATATGTTATTCATAATTTAGTTATTATTTTTCTGTTGTTTGATGAGAGAATGATGAATGAAATTATATCTGTAGTTCTATTAAAAGTCCAAATTAGAATTATCATCAGGTGTCAAGGATCGATTATGTCATAATGTTGACACAAAGAGAAGTATTGTGCGATTTCTGCTCATTGAAAATGAGTGAAATAATATTTCCACAAATGTGGTATGAATCAGTTAGCATGAGCAGCTTAGCTTTATGTGATATTACATTAAAGTGTATGTTGTACATTGGTTTTTGATGATAAAGATGGTAGTTTAATTCTCTCATGTAATTTTTTTGTGGAGACAGTTTCATTTACTTAATTTACCATGTGAAGGTACACTTTGAGTCATGCCCTCTCTTTTTTTTTGCTGTGTAATGTAAAAAATAATTTATTCATTTGCATTTTTTAAATTTATATGACATCTCTTTTTTGTAACATTTTCTTTTTTCTGATTGTTCAAAATATATTTGTCAGTGTTAATTAAATATATTGTTATAAGTTTTAAGCTATTAATATTAATTTTTAGTTCAATTAAATACTTATAAAAATATGTTACCTTATTTATTGAAACAGAATACATGATTTTAGTCAAATGGTCTGTATTATAAAGTTTTGTAATAAATACCATAATTTAATTAATGTAGTAATTATCTAAAATAATCCATGTTATTAATTAGTGCAAAAAATTAATTCAACATATTTATATATATAAACATAGCCAGTTCTAACTCAATAGATTCAAGAAGTGTCAATGTAAATAATTAATTAGAACCAAGAATATCGATACAAAACCTCGATAATCGGTACAGACTCACATGCTACAGTCCGCCACCTTGTGTTGTGTGTATAACATCGAAGCAATTTGTGCAGTGGCAGTCAGTGATAAAATGTAATGTGCAGTAGTGTATTGTCAATCAACAGCTCCGCCATTACACCAGTGATGCAAGTGAAGCAGCAAGATGATGTAATTGCTAAGTGATCAACTGTCATACAAAAGCCTTTCATACTATTTTCGTTACACATAACTGATGCAAATCTATCTGCATCCGATACAGGCTGTGATGTACATAGTCAACAACAATGAAAAAAACCAGCAGAAGACATCACTGACATCGATTTCTAGATATACACTGCCCCCTCCTTCCCCCCCCCCCCCCCAAATTCCACACCAGAAACTATAGTAAAAAACAAAGTATTCTAGATTAATCTAGTTTAATACTGTTTATTTTTAAGTAACATTTCTCTATGTATGTATGTATGTATGTACAAACGCTTGAAGCTGAACAGAATATGATCGAAACGCGTTGCATTATGCTACATTAAGCATAAAATAAAAAGTGACTGGTAGCAGAAATTTGAAATAAATAATCATCCCACACAGTCACGGTTACAAACATAGCCATTACGGCTGAAAATAATTATGTTGTACTATTTTTGTTCTCTGTATCAGTTGCTGAATTAACGAGTTGTCTTTTCCTTGCAGCTCATCCGAAAGTCCGCCTTTTCATAATGCAGGGTGGTCTCCAGAGCTTGAACGAGGCCGCTTACCATGCGGTTCCGTTAGTGGTCATCCCGGTCTTCGCTGACCAGCACCATAACGCTGCAAAGATTGCACAGTCACAGATTGGCGTCCGGTTGAATATTCAAGACGTCACGAAAGATACATTTCTGCGTTCCATACGTGCAGTTCTGGAAGACACGACGTAAGTCAAAGTAACGTTTTATAAGCGCTACTGCCAATTAAAAATTATCTTCTGCACAGATCAAAAAAAGTTTTGCGTCACCTCAGTCCCGAGAGTTCCGGAACCTGTACAGAAAATTGGAATTGAGATCAGCATAAACATCATTTTCGCCCTTTTTATTGCTCATGAAAACCACACATTGCATGTTGTACCGCCATACAGCGAGACCTTCAGAGGTGGTGGTCCAGACTGCTGTACACACCGGTACCTCTGATACCCAGTAGCATGTTCTCTTGCACAGATGCATGTATGTATTTGTCGTTGCATACTATCCACAAGTTCATCAAGGCACTGTTGGTCCAGATTGTACCACACCTCAATGGCGATTCAGCGTATATCCCTCAGAATGGTTGGTGGGTCACGTCTTCCATAAACAACCATTTTCGATCTACTCCAGGCATGTTCGACTGGGTGCATGTCTGGAGAACATGCTGGCCACTCTAGTCCAGTGCTGCCGTTATCCTGAAGGACGTCTTGTACGACGGGGGCGCGAACTGTCGTCCATGAAGACGACATGTCAGTTATTAACGTAACGGTAAGCGTCACGCTCTGTAGATAAGAGGTCCCGTGTTCGAGTACGTTCACTGCCACATTTTTTTCCACGAACAATACGAGACTGTAATAGTAGAGAGAACCGATAGAGGTGCTCAAGGGACCCTCCGCCACACACCGTCAGGTGGCTTGTGGAGTATGGATGTAGATGTAGAATGTCTCGCAAGTGGGCTGCCGATATGGTTGCAATATCGGGCGGAGGATGGCATTCACGTATCGTACAGCCGTTACGGTGCCTTCCATAACCACTAGCGGCGTATGTCGGGCCCACATAATGCCACCACAAAACAGCAGGGACCGTCTACCTTGTTGCACTCGCTGGACAATGTGTCTAAAGCGTTCAGCCTCACCGGGTTTCCTTCAAACACGTCTCCGGTGATTGTCTGGTTGAAGGCATATGCGACATTCATCGGTGCAGAGAACGTGATGCCATCTCCAGACTTCTGCGCTCATAGCAGGAAAAGTAAATTCTATTGAATGCTACACCACAGAGGTTCTACGAATTGGAGCGTGGAATGTCAGATCCCTTAATCGGGGAGGCTGGTCAGAAAATTTAAAAAGGCAAATGGATAGGTTAAAGCGATATATAGTGGGAATTAGTGAAGTTCGGTGGCAGGAAGAAAAAGACTTTTGGTCATATATACATATACACTCCTGGAAATTGAAATAAGAACACCGTGAATTCATTGTCCCAGGAAGGGGAAACTTTATTGACACATTCCTGGGGTCAGATACATCACATGATCACACTGACAGAACCACAGGCACATAGACACAGGCAACAGAGCAGGCTGCTATTCTCCCATGGAGACGATCGTAGAGATGCTGGATGTAGTCCTGTGGAACGGCTTGCCATGCCATTTCCACCTGGCGCCTCAGTTGGACCAGCGTTCGTGCTGGACGTGCAGACCGCGTGAGACGACGCTTCATCCAGTCCCAAACATGCTCAATGGGGGACAGATCCGGAGATCTTGCTGGCCAGGGTAGTTGACTTACACCTTCTAGAGCACGTTGGGTGGCACGGGATACATGCGGACGTGCATTGTCCTGTTGGAACAGCAAGTTCCCTTGCCGGTCTAGGAATGGTAGAACGATGGGTTCGATGACGGTTTGGATGTACCGTGCACTATTCAGTGTCCCCTCGACGATCACCAGTGGTGTACGGCCAGTGTAGGACATCGCTCCCCACACCATGATGCCGGGTGTTGGCCCTGTGTGCCTCGGTCGTATGCAGTCCTGATTGTGGCGCTCACCTGCACGGCGCCAAACACGCATACGACCATCATTGGCACCAAGGCAGAAGCGACTCTCATCGCTGAAGACGACACGTCTCCATTCGTCCCTTCATTCACGCCTGTCGCGACACCACTGGAGACGGGCTGCACGATGTTGGGGCGTGAGCGGAAGACGGCCTAACGGTGTGCGGGACCGTAGCCCAGCTTCATGGAGACGGTTGCGAATGGTCCTCGCCGATACCCCAGGAGCAACAGTGTCCCTAATTTGCTGGGAAGTGGCGGTGCGGTCCCCTACGGCACTGCGTAGGATCCTGCGGTCTTGGCGTGCATCCGTTCGTCGCTGCGGTCCGGTCCCAGGTCGACGGGCACGTGCACCTTCCGCCGACCACTGGCGACAACATCGATGTACTGTGGAGACCGCACGCCCCACGTGTTGAGCAATTCGGCGGTACGTCCACCCGGCCTCCCGCATGCCCACTATACGCCCTCGCTCAAAGTCCGTCAACTGCACATACGGTTCACGTCCACGCTGTCGCGGCATGCTACCAGTGTTAAAGACTGCGATGGAGCTCCGTATGCCACGGCAAACTGGCTGACACTGACGGCGGCGGTGCACAAATGCTGCGCAGCTAGCGCCATTCGACGGCCAACACCGCGGTTCCTGGTGTGTCCGCTGTGCCGTGCGTGTGATCATTGCTTGTACAGCCCTCTCGCAGTGTCCGGAGCAAGTATGGTTGGTCTGACACACCGGTGTCAATGTGTTCTTTTTTCCATTTCCAGGAGTGTATATAAAATCAAATAGTGCTAATGCAGGAGTAGGTTTAATAATGAATAAAAAACAGAAGCGCGGGTAAGCCACCACCAACAGCATAGCGAACAAATTATTGTAGCCAAGATAAACACGAAGTTCACACCTACTACAGAAGGACAAGTTCATATACTAACTAGCTCCGCAGATGACAAAGAGGTTGAAGAAATTGATGATGAGATAAAAGAAATCATTCAGATAGTGAGGGGAGACGAAAATTTAATGGTCATGGGGGACTGGAATTCGATAATAGGAAAAGGAAGAGAAGAAAAATTAGTAGGTGAATATAGAATGGGGGCACGGAATGTAAGAGGAAGCCGCATGGTAGAATTTTGCACAGAGCATAACTTAATCAAAGCTAATACTTGGTTTAAGGATCATGAAAGAAGTTTGTCTACATGCAAGAAGACTGGAGACACTGGAAGGTTTCAAACAGATTATATAATGGTGAGACAGGGATTTAGTAACCAGATTTTAAATTGTAAGACATTTCCAGGGGCAGATGTGGAATTTGAGCACAATCTATTGGATATGAACTGTAGATTAAAACTGAAGAAACTTCAAAAAGGTGGGAATTTAAGGAGATGAGACCTGGATAAACTGAAAGAACCAGAGGCTGTAGAGAGTTTCATAAAGGGTATTAGGGAACGAATGTCAAAAACAGGTGAAAGAAATACAGTAGAAGAAGAATTGGTAACTTTGAGAGATGAAATAGTGAAGGCTACAGAGGAACAAGTAGGTAAAAAAGACGAGGGCTAGAAGTAGGTAGAAAGACGACGTGTAACAGAAGAGATATGAATTTAACTGATGAAAGGAGAAAATATAAAAATGCAGTAAATGAAGCGGGCGAAAATGAACACAAACCTCTCAAAAATGAGATCAACAGGAGGTGCAAAATGGCTAAGCAATGAAGGCTAGAGGACAAATGTAAAGATGTAGAGGCATATATCACTAGGTGTAAGATAGATACTGCCTACTGGAAAAGTAAATAGACCTTTGTAGAAAAGAGGACCATTGTATGGATATGAAGAGCTCAGATGGAAAAGCAATCCCAAGCGAACAAGGAAAGCGGAAAGATGGATGGAGTATATAGAGGGTCTATACAAGGGTGATGTATGGAAATGGAAGGGGACGTAGATGAAGATTAAATGGGACATATGATACTGCATGGAGAGTTTGACAGAGCACTGAAAGACGTAAGTCGAAACGAGCCCTGAGAGTAGACAAAATTCCATTACAACCAGTGATAGCCTTGGGAGAGCACACCCCGACAAAACTCTACATTCTGGTGAGGAAGATGTATGAGACAGGCGAAATACCCTCAGATTTCAAGAAGAATGTAGTAATTCCAATGTCAAAGAAAGCAGGTGTTGACAGGTGTGAAAATTACCGAACTAGCAGTTTAATAAGTCTCAGATGCAAAATACTAACACGAATTCTTTACTGACGAATGGAAAAACTGGTAGAAGCCAACTTTGGGGGGATCAGTTGGGATTCCATAGAAATGTTGGAAGACGTGAGACAGTACTGACCCTACGGTTTACCTTAGAAGATAGATTAAGGAAAGACAAACCTACGTCTCTAGCATTTGTAGACTTAGAGAAAGCTTTTGACAAAGTTGACTGGAATACTGTCTTTCAAATTCTGAAGGTGGCAGGAGACAAATACAGGGAATGAAAGGCTATTTACAATTTGTACACAAACCAGATGGCAATTATAAGAGCCGAGGGGGGAGTGAATGGGAGGCAATGGTAGGAAATGGAGTGCGACAGGGTTTTAGCCTATCCGCAATGTTATACTAATATGTTTATTGAGGAAGCAGTAAAGGAAACAGAAGAAAAATTTGGAGTAGGAATTGAAAACCATGGAGAAGAAATTAAAATTCTGATGTTTGCCGATGACATTGTAATTCTGTCAGAGACAGCAAAGTACCTGGAAGAGCAGTTCAACGGAATGAACAGTGTTTTGAAAGGAGAATATAAGATGAACATCAACAAAAGCAAAACGAGGATAATGTAATGTAGTCGAATTCAATCAAGTGATGCTGAGGGCATTAAATTAGGAAATGATACACTTAAAGTAGTAGATGAGTTTTGCTGTTTGGGGAGCAAAATAACTGATGATGGTTGAAGTAGACGGGATATAAAATGTGGACTGTCAATGGCAAGGTAAGCGTTTGTGAAGAAGAGAAATTTATTAACATCGAGTGTAGATTTAAGTGTCAGGAAGTCATTTCTGAAAGTATTTGTATGGAGTGTAGCCAAACATGGAAGTGAAACATGGACGATAAATAGTTTGAACACGAAGAGACTAGAGGCTTCCGAAATGTGTTGCTACAGAAGAATGGAAGGAAGTCATTTCTGAAAGTATTTGTATGGAGTGTAGCCAAACATGGAAGTGAAACATGGACGATAAATAGTTTGAACACGAAGAGACTAGAGGCTTCCGAAATGTGTTGCTACAGAAGAATGCTTAGGTTTAGATAGGTAGATCGCGTAACTAATGAGGAGGTACTGAGCAGAACTGGGGAGAAGAGGAATTTGTGGCACAACTTGACTAGAAGGAGGGATCGGTTGGTAGGACACATTCTGAGGCATGAAGGTGAAACACCCCCGTTTATTTCCTTTATTGGATTTTGTGTAATTTACCGAAGCCGCCAAACAGTTAATTATTTGATTATTTGACCGTGTGCTTAATGGATGAAAGGCTATCGGTTTTATTTTTTGCTGTGGCTTCCGGGGTATTTCAACCGAGTGCGGCTGTTTTGAGATGAATAGTGGAATGATTGAAAGTTTGTCTATTATTAAGGACCACAAAGGTTGCGATGTACAAACTGTATTCTATTTTCTACGAACGCACAAATTCTGAGGCAGTTGCTACTTTCGCCTTACAAGTCTAATTACGGTTATAACTTTTTCTGGTTCCTGATTTTCAGTGCTTCGTCACACGCAATGCTGATGGTTAACATTCACAACAATTCTCACTGCAATCCATGGTTGTTGATGGCCGACGCGGTTGACGCGAAACACGTAATTCGGCACTTGTCACTTTCTGTTTCACATCACTCGCGAATCGGTATTAGTGTCAACTTCACGACGATCAGGGGGACGTGCTCCCTCATCATACTCCCTTACAAAGGGATCACCAATTTGGTACTCAAGGGCAGCGTGGGGGGTAAAAATCATAGAGGGAGACCAAGAGATGAATACACTAAGCAGATTCAGAAGGACGTAGGTTGCTGTAGGTAGATCGCGATGAAGAAGCTTGCTCTCGATAGGGTAACATGGAGAGCTACATGAAACCAGTAATCAGGACCACAACAACAACACTACAGAAACGTCTCTTCCACATGACACTATTTTTCAGCACAGTGACGAGGTCCCTGTAGCTAACGGTCAGGACGTTCTACCAAACGTTCGGCTTCTCGACGGCATCAATCCGCTCCAGGGCGTATACAGCACCTTCATTGTGTGACAAGAACGGTGATGTTACTCATTACAGTGACACTGAATTAGAGTTACTGAACACAGATTTCAGGAATGCCATCACCGAAGAAGACGAAGTAAATATTCCAGAACAACTGACAACGTAACTTAAAAGTCGATTGTCGGTGTGGGAAGCAGTTTAGATAACTTAATAAAGGCAAGGCTTCCGGTTCAGACTGTATGCCAGTAAGGGTTCCTTTCAGAGTATGCTGATGCAATAGCTCCATGCTTAGCAGTCAGGTACAACATATCGCTCGTTCAAAGACGCATACCTAAAGACGGGAAACTTGCACAAGTCGCACCAAGACCCAAGAAAGGAAACAGGAGCAATGCGCTAAATTACTGACCCATATCATTAACGTAGACCTGCAGGAAGTTTTTGGAACATATACTGTGTTCGAATTCATGAATTATCTCGAAGAAAACGATTTACTAACAAACGCGGAAAACACCATTCTTGCGAAACACTGTAAGCTCCTTATTCGCACAAAGTAATGAGTTCTAATGACATGATAAATCAAACTGATTTCGTGTTTTTAAGTTTCCACAAAGCTCTTGACACCATTCCTCAATTGCGATTTCTGATTAAACTGCGTGCCTATGGAGTATCTTATCAGTTGTCTGACCGGACTCGTGATTTCTGGTCAGAAAGGTCACATGTCGTAATAACTAACGGAAATCCATTGAGTAAAAGAGAAGTAATTGCTGGCATTCCCTAAGGAAATGTTATCGGCCCTGTGTCGTCCTGATCTGAACAATTTAGGAGACAGTCTCAGCAGACCTCTTAAATGGTTTGCAGATGATGCTGTCATTTATCGTCTTGTAAAGCCATCAGATGATCGAAAACAGCTGCAAAGTTATTGAGACAAGATATCTGTACGGAGCGAGAAATGGCAATTAACTCTAAATATTGAAAAGTGTGAACTAATCCATTTGAATACTAAAAGGAGTTCGCTAAATTTCGGGTATATGATAAATCACATCAATCTAAATACCTTCAATTCAACTAAATACTTACGGATTATAATTACGGTTAACAAACTGGAACGATGACATCGATAATTTTGTGGAAAAGTTAGCCAAAGATAGAGATTTACTGGCAGACCGCATAGAAAACGTGACAGATTTACTAAGAGACTACTTACGCTAGACTTGTCCGTCTTGTTTTGGAGTGTTGCTATGCGCTGTGGGATTCCCATCAGTTAGGACTGCCGGAGGACATCGAAAAAGTCCAAAGAAGGGCAGTTGGGTTTGTAGTAGCGTGAAATAGGGGAGAGTGTGTCACAGATATGATATGTGAGTTGGGGTGGCAATCATTAAAACAAAGGCTGTTTCGTTATGGCAGAATCTTTTCATGAAATTTCAATCACGAACTTTCTCCTCAGTGTGTGAAAATATTTTGCTACCGCCCACCTATGTAGGGGGAAATGATCATCATAGTCAACGTGAGAAACAGGAGCTCTCATAAAAAAGATTTAAGTGTTTGTTTTTCCAGGGAGCGGAAATAAGAAGAAAAGTGGGTAGTCGGTAGTTTTTTAATTGCTGTACATCTTACACAGTAATTTACTCCAAGCCAAACATGCTTTCTGTGATCCATCAGATGTGGGTCAATAGACCACCCCGTCGGTCTATTTAACACTAAAAGCTGACTTTGTGAAACGCAGTCATGTGCACCCTATCCACCGTGTCCTTCCTGGAGTTGCTGCTCCGATAGATCGCCTTTCATGCTCGACTGAGAGCTTTACCTACACATTCACTTATGTACTAGGAGGGAGATGTTCTTTTTTGCGATTCTTTTCACTTTTGGTTTTATGTTGTGATAATATAAAGTTAGAACATTGAAATTAACAGCCCATACAACGAAACTGCACACAAGTATAAAATACAACAGGATGGAAAAGTAGTCGATGAACAGTCTGATACAATGCTCCCTCTTATTAAAGTGTACAGTGCGGAATTGTGTGATGGTTTGAGATTGAGTGTAGCTATCTATCAATCGTGGTAGGTTTTCTGTACACTCTGTACATGAGTGAGCGATTAAGCTTTGCGTACACGTCTGTATCCAGCCCCAAAGTGATAGAAAAACTTGAAAGTTGAATGATAAATTAAACCTAGGCGTAGGATGGAGATAGATTGTGTTATATCGGCGCACGGCACTGGATTCTTACTAAATACACCACCCTCAAGAAGGTCATTTACAACAGTGCCTGAAATGTTGATGTATAAAATTATAAAAACAGCTTTGAAACCCGAAGCTCGGACTATTTTCCCTTTTGTCCCAGAGCAAACTAAGGCATGTGTTTCATTTTCGATGTCTACCTTTGCTTTCTCCATCTCTCTCTCTTCTTCTGTCTCCTTTCTCTATTAGCCTTCTTTCGTCTGTCTCACTTTCTATTCCACTAAATTTCCATCCAGTAATTCGTATTCCCAATGACAAATTAAATCCTGCCTTCAAGTTCTTCCTACTTCTGTCGTGCCAGCCAATTAGTACACAACTTATTAAAGTTGAGAGAAATGTTGTATTATGATAAATAAACTATGTAATCAAAAGTATCCGGACACCCCAAAAAACATACGTTTTTCGTATGAGGTGCACTACGCTGCCAACTACTGCCAGGTACTCCATATCATCGGTGTCAGCAGTCATTAGACGTCATGAGAGAGCAGAATCATGCGTCCCGCGGTGCTCACGGACATCGAACGTGGTCAGGTCACTCGGGGTCACTTGTGCCAGTCGTCTGAACAGTTTTGTGGTTAAATGTATAGAAAGCTTTTGACATGAAATTTTTTATTGCCTTATCGCGTGGATTACTAGTTTCGTCGGGACTAAGCTGTTATCGACAGATCCACAGCGTAAGTCACGCTGCCCACACCCAACTGAGACACAAGCGGCACTTCTCGATGTACCACACTCCTAAACATCCCTAAGTCCACTGTTTCCTATGCGATAGTGAAGTCGAAACGTGAAGGGACACGTACAGCACAAAAGCGTACAGGCCGACCTCGGCTGTTGACTAATAGAGACCGCTGACAGTTGAAGAGGGTCGTAATGTGTAATAGGCAGACATCTATCCAGACCATCACACAGGAATTCGAAACTGCATCAGGATCCACTGCAAGTACTATGACAGTTAGGCAGGAGGTGAGAAAACTTGGATGCCTCGCTTGGAGTAAGGAGCGTAAACATTAGAGGACTGAACTGTCGAAAAACATTCTGTGCAATGACAAATGTGGTGATCCGATGGCAGGGTGTGGGTATGGCGAATGCCGTGTTTGGATGTGGTGGTCTTGTGGTGTGGTCGTGTTTTTCATGGAGTGGGCTTGCACCCCTTGTTGTTTTGCGTGGCACTACCACAGTATAGGCCTACATTAATGTTTTAAGCATCTTCTTACTTCCCACTGTTGAAGAGCAATTCGGGGTAGAAATTGCATCTTTCAACACCATCGAGCGCCTGTTCATAATGCACAACCTGTGGCTGAGTGGTTACTCGACAATAACATCCCTGTAATGGACTGGCCTGCACAGAGTCCTGACCGGAATCCTATAGAACACCTTTGGTATGTTTTGGAAAGCCGAATTCGTGCCAGTCCACACCGACCGCAATCGATACATCTCCTCAGTGCAGCACTCCGTTAAGAATGGGCTGCCATTCCCCAAGAAATCTTCCAGCACCTGATGAACGTATGCCTCCGAGAGTGGAAGCTGTCATCAAGGCAAAGGATGAGCCAACACCATACTGAATTCCAGCATTACCGATGGAGGGTGCCACGAACTTTTGATTCATTTTCAGCCAGGTGTCCAGATACTTTTGATCACATAGTGTACATTCACAGCAATATTAGTAAAACTGATATTATTGTGATAATAGGCTGAAGAGTAGGCCAAGTTCAAATGGCTCTGAGCACTATGGGACTCAACTGCTGTGGTCATAAGTCAGTAGGCCAAGTAAGCTGAAGTTTAAGAGATTAGTCAGGAAGAATCAGTGCGCAAAGAAGTGGGTCACGGAAGTAATAAAGAATGACGTTCTCTCAGGCTACAGACAGTGCGATGATGACTATCTCAATTGACAGTTCAGTTGATCAGGAATGCACGTCTCTATAACGACCAGTCAAAAAGTTGGAAAGAAAAACATAGGTAAAAAGATGGTAACTGCGAAGAAACTATGGGTAACAGAAGAAAAATCTCAGTCACTCAACGAAAGAAGGAAGTACAATAATTATGGGTGTGGTATTGTCGGCTCGAGATCAATCAATTAATTAAGCATAAACGAAGTTTCTGATATGAAATTTTTTGTTGCCTTGATCACGTGTCACCTGTATATACACCTGGCTTTGACGCGAATGAACTGCTGTAGTCAGATCCACGGAGTACAAGTTATGAAATCATGTTGTTGGATAAACCACACGTTTGTTTCCTTCCAACCGTAATGGACTCATGATAAAAAAAGAGCAAAAGATAAAAAAATATAGCTGTGTCTTCATAGCAAGACAGAGACGTACAAATGAAGTACATCAAGAAGTGCCGCTTATGTCTCAGTTGCGTGCCGGCAGCACGAGTTAAACAGTGGATCTGTCGATAGCAGCTTAGTCACATCGAAACTAATAATCCAGGCGATCAAGCCAATAAAAAAATTCATATGAAAAGCTTTCTTTACATTTTAGCACAAAATTGTTCAGGTAAAGATAAGAATACAGAGATTCTTCCGTCTTTAGGGGCAGTTTCCCACTCCAAAGACAAGAAAATGCCCTCAACTTCAATCCACCCCTGCGCCCTCTTTGATAAGGCCGTTGACAGAATGAGTACTTCTTTTGCCGGAAGTCTTTGGCCGCTAGCTGATTACTGATCAAACTTTAAACGGAGGGGTTCTGAACCGGGGGCCGAGAACGTTTTAATTATTGATCAAATATGCTACCCTTGACCTTTGGTGGAAAGTCTGACCCCCCCCCCCCCCCCACACACACACACATACATACACTTCCATCCACTAGTAAATTTATGATTTCTTAATGTTTCAGAAAATGTCCTATCAACCGACCCCCTCTTCTACTCAGGTTACACCAGAAGTTTCTTTTTTCCCCATTTCTGTTGAGTACATTCTCCATTAGCTACGTGACAAATCCATGTAATCTTCAGTATTCTTCTGTAGAACCATGTTTCAAAAGCTTCTTTTCTGGTCTCGTCCAAGCAATTTATTGTCTGTGTTTACATACATGGCTACACTTCATAGAGACATTTTCAGGAAAGACTTCCTAACTCTCATATCTTTATTAACAAATTTCTCTAGAACCGCAATTGAAGGGTTTGCTGCAGAAAGCAGGCAAGTCACAAAATACACATTCTGAGAAAACAGAAAAACAAAGTTTGACATCTATAGAAGGTGTGTATTTTTGAGAAATTATACATGACAGTGTTACTGACTTATAGCCCTGTATTTTATGTGCAATATATAAAATTTTGAAATTAAAAATACACACATAAATAAATCAAAATTGCAATTATAAATATTTGGAATTACCTGGTTTTTGCACCAAAGACTTTAAAATCTGAAATACTGCATCAAAATCGGACATGAATAACATGAAAATAAAATAACAACAAATAATGAATCGTAATTTACTTTTTGTTTATTACCAGACATTTTACAATATCTTTTGTCAGAAAAATTATAGATAGTGTTGCATGTCTTATAACGTAAACTATTCTGCCCCAATGTAAATTTTTTAAGGTTTTATCATTAACTAAATATAAAATCTACAGTCTCAGAACATTTTGTTGACCTACTTGATTTACACTTAAAGTACTTCATGGTAATTTTAAAATATTCTTACTCTATTTCATTTGGGCTGTGTTCACCACCATCATTTCCTGCAGAGGGAAACAGTTTTTCATAGAGACCCATATCTGCTGAAGGAATGTACTTTCTAACCAATTTCATGACATCATCATATTTGTGCCTTTTAAGAGGTAAAGGACCACCATACAATGATTCCTCTCGGAAAGTAATGTCACCGTTTATTGCCTTCTTTAGTGGTGCAAACTCTGACGTAACAGTCATCTGTTGATTCTGGCTGGCTTTAAATATGTATTTGGTAGCATAACTGTATTGCAATATTTTATACTGTTAAATTTTGAAAAGCTCATTGTGTTTTGTTTTCATATTTGTTTTAAAGAACTGTTGAAAGTGGTCTTTGTAACTTTTGAACATGTTTTGTTTCACAGGAACAATATTAAAAAATTTAGATGATTTTCTAACAAGTGAATGCCACTGTTCAGGAGGAAGGTGCAATCTAGTTGCAACCCTTTTCCTCTTTTCAATGTTCCCAAAGTCCCTATCACAAGTCAAAAATCGGTGTCCCAGCTCTGGAAAGTAATGCGTAACTTTCTGAAATTTGTTAAATGTGCAGGACTGAAGAGATACTGTAGAAGTGCCTTGTTTTTGTTTTGTGCAGTACAGTTTTCTGAAAATAATACAATTTCAGTTGTATGACATGTTCAAGGTACCAATCTAAGCAGGAAATAACTTCATCAGGACCCTTTTTGCCATCAAATTCTGTGTACATGAACATTTGAGCCTTTCCACTGCTGCAACAGTGTATATTAAAGTTGTACTTCAACAGTTGTCTCAGATAAAATACATCTGTTGAAGGAAGTACTGGAAGTGGAAAATTTTGCTGGTAATCAAATGCTAAACAATCAACAGCTTTATTTTCCCTAGCCCTTTTAGTTTCTTCCCTAAGTCGTTCATAGAGTACTTCACTCTTTCGCAAATGTACTTCCTTCTCGAGTTCAAGCTCTCTTTTGTGTTCCAAATCATCAATACAATCTTCTATTAATTTCTTTAAAGAATCACACATCCCACAAGTGTCACTTTTTGGGTGTCCAAATGAAATATTGAAATTCGCTTTAAAACATCTATAATAATAGTCATATGTTACCCTACAGTTTTGCACTTTTTCACCCGGTTTTAAGGTCTTAAAAACATCTGCCTCATGCTGTTCTAAATATAACTCATACATTCTCTTTACATTCAATTCTGGAGATAAAAATACTTTCTTGTTATTATGTGCTCTACTGTAGTGCTATTTTTGTGCAGGAAACTGTTTTATGTGATTTATAACATTTTCTAAGTCATTATCACTCAGTCTGTTAGGCCTGTTTTCATGTTTTCCTCTACAATCTGTGGGTGGTCCAATATTTTTGGATGCAAATGAAGCCAGACGTTCAACCCGTGCCTTCTTTATCCCATGAAGAGCGCAGAAAGCTTTTTTGCATATTACAAGTAGTTGGGTTTTAAGCTGAACCTGGAAAGACACAAAAAATTATTTCAAAAATTTTCGTGAATAAATTCGGTTTCCTAATTTTAAAAATACATATTATTTTGGGCTAATATTACTACACTCCATGTTATTACACAGATACGTACCTTGTAAACGTATGTAAAGTTACGAACTTCTGAATCTTCACCTTTTCTAGGCCTTCGCTGGTCAACTTGCTTTGGTGTAATCGATGCACACAAAAACGCATCCTGTGCTTCATTTGTTGAAAGTGAGTTAAACTTTGTCAGTATTTCCTGTTTTTCCTTTGTATCAAGTACATCTAAATGTTTTCTTCTGCAGTTGCATGGAGGCCCAGTTTCACGAGCGGGAATAACCTTGTCACTACATGTGACATACGACTCACCATGTAGCCTTTCGAGCTTGTCTCTGTTTCTTTTCCATTTACTAGGACCACCCTTTTCTTTTCCTTGTTACGTGTTCATATTCAGTATCACTGCGTGAATCATCGGAAAACATGTCTTAAACACAATATACACTACAGATAAATGCAAACAAACACACGATCTGAACAACTTCAACTTCAACTTCAGAAAGGCTTTTCAACAGAAAATGCTATTTACGCTTTCACTGATCAAATATTAAATGCTCTGAATAACCGGACATCACCCATTGGTATTTTTTGTGATCTCTCAAAGGCCTTTGATTGTATAAATCATGGAATTCTTTTCGATAAGCTTAATCGTTATGATTTGAGTGGGGCAGTGCACAAATGGTTTAATTCATACTTAACTGGAAGAATGCAGAAAGTTGAAATAAGTGGTTCATGTAATGTTAAAACAACAGCTGATTCCTCAAACTGCGGGGCTATCAAGTACGGGGTCCCACAGGGTTCGGTCTTAGGTCCTTTACTGTTCTTGATATACATTAATGACTTACCATTCCACATTGATGAAGATGCAAAGTTGGTTCTTTTTGCTGATGATATAAGTATAGTAATAACATCCAAAAACCAAGAACTAAGTGATGTAATTGTAAATGAGTTTTTTCACAAAATTATTAAGTTGTTCTCAGCAAACAGACTCTCTTTAAATTTTGATAAAACACAGTATATACAGTTCCATACAGTAAATGGCACAACTCCAGTAATAAATATAGACTTTAAACAGAAGTCTGTAGCTAAGGTAGAATTATCAGAATTTTTAGGTGTGTCCATTGATGAGAGGTTAAACTGGAAGCAACACATTGATGGTCTGCTGAAACGTCTGAGTTCAGCTACGTATGCTATTAGGGTTATTGGAAATTGTGGTGATAAGAATCTCAGTAAATTAGCTTATTATGCCTATTTTCATACACTGCTTTCGTATGGCATCATATTCTGGGGTAATTCCTCGTTGAGTAGAAAAGTATTCATTGCTCAAAAACGTGTAATCAGAATAATTGCTGGAGCCCACCCACAGTCATCCTGCAGACATCTATTTAAGTATCTAGGGATCCTCACAGTAACCTCACAGTATATATATTCACTTATGAAATTTGTTGTTAATAATCCAACCCAGTTCAAAAGTAATAGCAGTGTGCATAGCTACAACACCAGGAGAAACGATGATCTTCACTATGCAGGGTTAAATCTGACTTTGGCACAGAAAGGGGTAAATTATGCTGCCACAAAAGTCTTTGGTCACCTACCAAACAGCATCAAAAGCCTGACAGATAGCCAACTAACATTTAAAAATAAATTAAAAGATTTTCTAGATGCCAACTCCTTCTACTCATTGGCTGAATTTTTAGACATAAATTAAGAGAAAAAAACATTAAACATTAGTGTCATGCAATATTTTGTGTAATGTATTATCTTGTACAGACATTTTATTAACCTGACACGTTCCACATCATTACGAAGTGTCGTATTCATGATCTATGGAACAAGTGTTAATATAGTCTAATCTAATCTACACGCAGCCATGTAAACAACACAACAGCCTGCCACGCTAGTGCTGCCACCTACCGGTGCAAGAGCCAGGAAAGTCCAGGACTAACCTGTTTCTTCCACCAAACGCAACCATGCATATCTCATTCAGATTACTCCGCCAAAGTCTGGTTCTTGCACCAAAAGAAGCACGTTCTGATGTTATATCTCATGCCGATAACATCTCATTTTTGACCAGAAATGGACTTACCTGGTTTTTGCACCAAGCCCTTCAATTGTAGAAAACCCATAGCACCCTCAAGCATTCCCAAACCCGCAGCGCATCGGCTCAGCTAGCGGCCGTTAGGTGAGGTTGCGGCGTCGACCGCAGTAGCAGGGGAATCAACCCGTGCAGCCTACACCACCCACCACACAAACCCCCTTCAGCCTCCTCTTCCTGGAGACCCACATAGGTCACTTAAAAGTTCCCAATCATCCTGCCGGTTCTCCTATACTTTCCACGTTGTTGGTGTCATATCCACTACTTCCGGTCCTCCTCTGTGTAGACATTGATTCCGGCATTGGTGAATCCTCGGAGATATTCAGTCTCTCAGTATTCTATTCAGCGTTACCACTTACAATTCGGTTCCTCTTATACTCTACATATTGTCTAACTTTCTGGCTACCTGAGCTACGAGGTGCCATTTGCCATTTAGTGTACCAATACCGTTTACTTGAGTCTGCAATTCTTCGTGGGCTGGACGCTCTAGAACAATATGGTCTGGTGGATCAATGTTGTCACGTGATCATATATTTGTCGGACTTTTTTTTTATTTTCTATAAATGGTCATAGTACGTTCATGGCCTGTCAGAAAGTAAATCAGGCTCATAATCATCTTTGGAAATCTGCACTACAATTAAGACCTGTTGCCGTGTAGGAACACTCTCTTTGACATTCGTCCACATTCTGTAATGTTAGCTCTGTTTGCATGCTGTGTCCTGCGCCGTAATTTCTGTCACACTCTCTGCATCCGTGATAATATTGCTCTCTGCAGGTACAAGGATAACATGAAAAGGCTGTCGCCCGTGTTCCGCGAGCACAGGGCAGACTCTCTGGAACGGGCGGTGTGGTGGATCGAGTACGTGATCCGCCATGAGGGTGCCCCTCACCTGCGCAGCGCCGCCCTCGACCTGCACTGGTGGCAGCTGCTGCTGCTCGACGTGATCGCCTTCCTGCTGGTGGTCGCTGCCCTCACACTCTACGTTGTCTACTTCGTCACACGGCGGGTAGTTTCCTTCTTCAAAGGCAGCAAACAGAAGCAGAAGCAGAAGAAGCAGTGATGCGATGAAAATGGATTCCGTCAAATCTTTCGTTAGGAACCGCAGACTCACCAATATTTCAAAATGTGTGCTTCTCTGCGAATAATACTTCAGGAATCACAGTCTATACCATCAAGTTATGAAGAAGTTATTTCATGTCATTGCAGCAGTATTCTATTTATATTTAGATGTAGTGTGTTGGATTGTATTGGAGTCAGTCGACTGTAGGAAAATAATTCGAATTTTAGTCCTCATTAGAATAACACGTTATTAATTTAAGTGGATTACAATCATGTGCATTTACAATTGACAGAAATAAAGTTTTAACGATCACCCATTTCCAGACAAATATGTAAATCGTGAGACACAGTATGTAACCTCCCCCTCACTTATTGACCTTAATGACAGTGAAAAATTAAACCGCGTGGACCCAATGAAAATTTAGGAAAAGCAATCGTCACCGAAATTAATTTGTCGGTAAAGAGGGAGGAAAGGGTTACATCTAAATGAAAGGAAAAATGGAAATGAAATTGTGGAAATTAATTTCGAGAAAAGGGTAAAATTAGTAAAGAAAGGAAACCAGCGGTCGTTACGTTAACAATCAATTGGCGTTAATTAGATATTTTAGATTTGGGGAAAATTACGGTCGCCAGTCCTATGGACAACTACTATAATAACTGAAAATGAAAGATTAATGCACATATAATTAGCACTAAAAGCGTGGCAACTGAAGGTTGACACGTGTTGTGTGAAAACTGAATGTTTGTCAGAAGTAATAAATTTCGCTACACTCTGACTTAATTTAGGAAAAGAATTAATAAAACTGGAAAATTGAAAGTTAATTTAGTGACTGAAATTAATAGTGAACTTTGTTTCTGAAGCACTACGAAATTCAATAAAATAAGGTTAGTCTTGGGCTACCTCAACAATCATTTCAAAAGCTACTTGAATCTACGCAATTTAGAAATAAGAGATTTAACTTTGAACTTCAATTGAATGATGTTGAACAATTAACAATAGTAAAATATAGTACGTACCAAGCTGAGCTGCAGTCACACGTAAGCTAAAATATGGTAACAAAACTCGCACTCTTAATTTGTGCTTGTGTAATCTAAATATTGTAGCCAGCTATGAATACTTTTACTGAACTTTGAAATTAAAGCAGTGAAATGGAATGATATTACTTTAATGCTGGCGTATGAATTTCAACGACACTCTGGTTCATTCCGGAAAAGGAAGGGACCCTGCTTGGTAATGCAATTGGGACAATGAGCAACAAAGGTTCATGCTAAGTTGCTGTATTTCTGTAATGCAACAGTTTAAAAAGCTGAGGTCTGCCACACAGTTCTAAAACTTTACGTGCTTTTAGTCTTGCTTGTTGGTTGATTGAAGGTTTGCAGTCGTCGATCGAGGAGGTGGCGACAGTCACTCATTGTCGGCAGTCGCTGTTGCAGAAGCTGTATGTTGGCGCGCCTTCTTCTCGACACGGTCACCAGGCGAAACGGGCTCTTGATGTGCGCCAGCTAATGCTTCCCGTCCGCGACACCGTGTCAGAAACTATCATAGCAAGTCGAGCGCAATTACATGCTGCCCAACCCCGAAAGCGCGGCAACTGGCGGGAGCGTCACACAACACACCTGCTCAACCGCACTACTCCAGCCAGACTCCCTCTGCCCGTGCTCCATGCGGCAGAGTTAACACTACCAAAGATCCTAAACACTTTGGTTCTCCACATGACCTATCGATGTAATCATTCGATAGCATAGTTTTCCCTAGGCCAGACTCAGCGTAAAAATACAAATAATATATATACAAATAGTAGCACAATTACAACATATAAAGACACAGAAATGTCATATCTTCAGGTAACAAAATACGAAAAAAATGTTTAGTACAATAGATAGAAATATGAGGATATGCATTTCCGGCTTTACAAGTATCGTAGCACTTTGAGTAGATTTGCTAAAAGAATATTGGGTAACCCATGAACGCTTTTTCTACAGGCTGTACCATTTCGTTTTGTCTTCTCCAGAGGCGTGCTCTGCTACCATGGCGCGGGTATTCGAATGTTTAACAGGGCTGTTGACATGCACTTGCAAATAAATTAAGTATTGATACTTCCTGCCAGATTAAAACTGCTTATCGAAACGGTACTTGCAATTGGAAACTTTGCCTTCCGCGTACATCGAAACACGATACACGACCCGCTATCACAGATCAACTTTCGTCCGTACCTCAACTTCCTCCTGACCTCCAAGGTTCACTGAAGTTCTCCCGCATACCTGGTGTCACTAGAACTCCTAGAAGAAAGCATATTACTGAGACACGGCTTAACCACAGCCTGCCGTATTATTTCCACAGTTAATTTTCTCTGTGCAGCGTAACGTGGGCTGATTTGATATTTTCTCGCAGTTTAAAACTGTGTGTCGGGTTGCTGTGAAGTTTGTGAGGTAGGAGATGATGTGGTGGCGAAAGAAGATCCGGGTGAGGGAGAGGGGGTGGGGGGAGTGGCGGTGGACAAGCGTGGGTAGCTCAGTCGGTACGGTAGCTAAACGTCTTCGGTCAGAGGGCTGGCCACCTTCTGTAATACGAGTAAAAAGGAATCTGAATGGTTTGCGTCGACGGTGCGACATTCTCAGAAAACTGCTGACAAAACATGACGAAGAAACAAATAGTGCAAAACAAGAAAAGAAAGCTCGGGTGAGCACTTGCCCGTAAAAGGAGAAGGTTCCCGGTTCGAATTCCTGTGCAGCACACAGTTTCAAATCACCGCAATCTTCGCTACAAAGTGAAAAATCTTTTTGATAACAAAATATTGTTCACACAGAAATTTTTTCGTGGAGTTAATTAAGAGTTAGATTACCCCTTATATGTATGGGTATTATTAATTAAGAGTTATATTACCCCTTATATGTTTGGAAACCCCCCTATGAACCATGGACTTGGCGTTGGTGGGGAGGCTTGCGTGCCTCAACGATACAGATAGCCGTACCGTAGGTGCAACCACAACAGCGGGGTATGTGTCGAGAGGCCAGACAAACACGTGGTTCCTGAAGAGGCGCAGCAGCCTTTTCAGTAGTTGCAGGGGCAACAGTCTGGATGATTGACTAATCTAGCCTTGTAACGCTAACCAAAACGGCCTTGCTGTTGTGGTACTGCGAACGGCTGAAAGCAACGGGAAACTGCAGCCGTAATTTTTCCCGAGGGCATGCAGCTTTACTGTATGGTTAAATGATGATGGCGTCCTCTTGGGTAAAATATTCCGGAGGTAAAATAGTCCCCCATTCGGATCTCCGGGCGGGGACTACTCAACAGGACGTCATTATCAGGAGAAAGAAAACTGGCGTTCTACGAATCGGAGCGTGGAATGTCAGATACCTTAATCGGGCAGGTAGGTTAGAAAATTTAAAAAGGGAAATGGATAGGTTAAAGTTAGATATAGTGGGAATTAGTGACGTTCGGTGGCAGGAGAAACAAGGCTTCTGGTCAGGTGAACGCAGGGTTATAAATACAAAATCAAATAGGGGTAATGCAGCAGTAGGTTAAATAATGAATAAAAAAAATAGGTGTGCGGGTAAGCTAATACAAACAGCATAGTGAACGCATTATTATGGCCAAGATAGACACGAAGCCCATGCCCACTAGAGTAGTACAAGTTTATATGCCAACTAGCTCTGCAGATGATGAAGAAATTGATGAAATGTATGATGAGATAAAAGAAATTATTCAGGTAGCGAAGGGAGACGAAACGTTAATAGTCATGGGTGACTGGAATTCAACAGTAGGAAAAGGAAGAGAAGGAAACGTAGTAGGTGAATACGGATTAGCGCTAAGAAATGAAAGAGGAAGCCGCCTAGTAGAATTTTGCACAGAACATAATTTAATCATAGCTAACACTTGGTTCAAGAATCATGAAAGAAGGATGTATACATGGAAGAATCCTGGAGATACTAGAAGGTTTCAGATAGATTATATAATGGTAAGACAGAGATTTAGGAACCAGGTTTTAAATTGTAAGACATTTCCAGGGGCAGATGTGGACTCTGACCACAATCTATTGGTTATGAACTGTAGATTAAAACTGAAGAAACTGCAAAAATGTGGGAATTTAAGGAGGTGGGACCTGGATAAACTGAAAGAACCATAGGTTGTAGAGAGTTTCAGGGATAGCGTAAGCGAACAATTGACAGGAATGGGGGAAAGAAATACAGTAGAAGAAGAATAGGTAGCTTTGAGGTATGAACTAGTGAAGGCAGCAGAGGATCAAGTAGGTAAAAAGACGAGGGCTAGTAGGAATCCTTGGGTAACAGAAGAGACACTGAATTTAATTGATGCAAGGAGAAAATACAAAAATGCAGTAAATGAAGCAGGCAAAAATTCAAACGTCTCAAAAATGAGATCGACAGGAAGTGCAAAATGGCTAAGCAGCGATGGCTAGAGGACAAATGTAAGGATGTAGAGGCTTATCTCACGAGGGGTAAGATAAATACTGCCTACAAGAAAATTTATTAAAGAGACCTTTGGAGAAAAGAGAACCACTCGCATGAATATAAAGAGCTCAGATGGAAACTCAGTTCTAACCAAAGAAGGGAAAGCAGAAAGGTGGAACGAGTGTATAGAGGCTCTATACAGGGCGATGTTCTGGTGGACAATATTATGAAAATGGAAGAGGATGTAGATGAAGATGAAATCGGAGATACGATACTGCGTGAAGAGTTTGACAGAGCACTGAAAGACCTGAGTTGAAATAAAGCCCCGGGAATAGACAACATTCCATTAGAACTACTGACGGCCTTGCTAGAGCCATTCCTGACAAAACTCTACCACCTGGTGAGCAAGATATATCAGACAGGCGAAATTCCCTCAGACTTCAAGAAGAATATATTAATTCCAATCCCAAAGAAAGCAGGTATGACAGATGTGAAAATTACCGAACTATCAGTTTAATAAGTCACAGCTGCAAAATACTAACAAATTCTTTACAGACGAATGGAAAAACTGGTAGAATCCGACCTCGGTCAAGATCAGTTTGGATTCGGCAGAAATGTTGGAACACGTGAGGCAATAGTGACCTTACGACTTATCTTAGAAGAAAGATTAAGGAAAGGCAAACCTACGTTTCTAGCATTCAATCTGTATATTGAGCAAGCAGGAAAGGAAACAAAAGAAAAATTCAGAGTAGGCATTAAAATCCTTGGAGAAGAAATAAAAACATTATGGTTCGCCGATGACATTCTAATTCTGTCAGAGGCAGCAAAGAACTTGGAATAGCAGTTGAACGGAATGGACAGTGTCTTGAAAGGAGGGTATAAAATGAACATCAACATAAACAAAACGAGGATAATGGAATGTAGTGGAATTAAATCGGGTGATGCTGTGGGAGTAGATTAGGAAATGAGACACTTAAGATAGTAAAGGAGTTTTGCTATTTGGGGAGCAAAATAACTGATGATGGTCGAAGTAGAAAAGGATATAAAACGTAGACTGGCCATGGCAAGGAAAGCGTTTCTGAAGAAGAGAAATTTGTTAACATCGAGTATAGATTTAAGTGTCAGGAAGTCGTTTCTGAAAGTATTTGTAAGGAGTGTAGCCATGTATGGAAGTGAAACATGGACGATAAATAGTTTGGACAAGAAGAGAATAGAAGCTTTCGAAATGTGGTGCTACAGAAGAATGCTGAATATTAGATGGGTAGATCACATAACTAATGAGGGGGTAATGAATAGAATTTGTGAGAAGTTTGTGGCTCAACTTGACTAGAAGAAGGGATGGGTTGGTAGGACATGTTGAGGCATCAAGGGATCACTAATTTAGTACTGGAGAGCATCGTGGAGGGTAAAAATCGTAGAGGGAGACCAAGAAATGAATACACTAAGCAGATTCAGAAGGATGTAAGCTGCAGTAGGTACTGGGAGATGAAGAAGGTTACACGGGATAGAGTAGCATGGAGAGCTGCATCAAACCAGTGTCAGGACTGAAGACCACAACATAATAACAACATGTGTGGTAATCGTTCGGAACAAATTCATTTAATTAAATCGTAGTTATAACTTTGCATAAACCTTAGTTATGCCATTCAAAAGGCAGGGTGACACTCCGACCATAATTTAAGGAATCCTTTAATAATGCTGTTGCTGTCACCTCCAACAACAATAGTACCTTCAAAAGATTGTACATTATTGCCGGACAAACAAGTGAAGAAAAATAAAGGTGCCGATAAAGTTTGAATAGACGATTGCACCTTACTTCACTTGCCACTGCAGCTAATATACAGGTATCAGTACAAAAATATATACGACGATAAGTAATTTCTCAGAATATCCAGTATGTTTTATATGAGATCGTAACAGGAGGTTCTGTTTTACTGCGGCACTACACGTAGGGACTACTTACGGTTCACTGTTAAGAAGTTACACCATTTTTGAAGTTTAAAGGAACTTTTCGTGACACGATGTGACGGAGGAGATAAAGGAATCCCGCGTCGGCACCCATGGCACTGTCTTAGTGGAGGTGATTTGCCTTTGCCTTAATTCTACCTGATATGAAGTGTCATGTGTTTGTGTGTGTGTCTATGTGTGTGTGTGAGAGAGAGAGAGAGAGAATGTGTGTGTGTGTGTGTGTCTGTGTGTGTGTCATGTGGATATGAGTACTTCGCAATGTGTTGTTGAGTTTATGTTGTTGTGGTTGGAGGGTGAAACTCTGTGATGGCACACGTCGCCTGCTTCTCTCGAACAGCACCAAAGTGGCCTGTCGAATTTAACATCCCCGTCTGACGGACCGATCACCATCAGCAGTGTAAAGTGCCCTTACCTCATGAGAGACTGCGGAGAAGTTTGGATTTTACTTCATGACCTCGGCACAAAAACTGCTGACGAGGAACTATATACACCGTCACTTCTCCTCTTCTTGTTGACCAAGTACTTGTAGTGAAAATCTCATCCACCAACAGGATTTGAGCTTGCTTATCTCTGAGTCTAGCGTCACCGCAAAAACGCGAGTTTGCGTCAAGTTCATCAGTAGGTGACTAAAGCAAGAGTTCCAACACCGACGTAGATTCCAATTTGTTGTGCTTGTCAAATGTAATTCGTCTTAATTTCACCTCAGGTTAGTTTGATTTTTACAGCATTAATTTCAAAATGCTCGCGGTAAAATATGGTTACGCTGTGGTTTAGCTTACATTTTATCTGACACTGGATTCTCACCTCTGTAAAATAACCATAACGGAACTGTTAGTTAATACTGTCGTAGTGACCTATTATACAACTGAAATCTTTAGTAATTACTGTGAAATTTAAGAGAAAGTTGGTACATGGTTCCCCCTTCCTGCCCTCACCCAGGAACTGTGAATAATTTGTGGTTGTCTGACCATGGCTCTCGGATGGCTTCATCCGCTAAGTATAAAATTTCATTTAGTTGTATCACCCCTCCGAAACGCATAGCATGCAGCCCTCGTTTCTGGCATCAGTCGTGTCTTCCAGAATTGATAGCCCTCAAAGTTGGCTGTAACGATGTCACCAACACTGAACGTCTTAGGCTGTTACATATGGTGTTGCAGTTCGCATTGTCCACAGTCAGCGCAGTACTGCGTATGTGACATCGAAATATTTGATTTTTTTCTTCAGATTTACAATGAGAAAGCAATCCCTTTTGTTACTTGACTTGTGGTATGTAATCTTGCAGTATTCCATTGTGGTTTAGCAGGAAGATTGCCCTTTCTTCTGTTCATTTACATTTTTATAATAATACCACACTCTGGCGTTTTAGGAGACCTCCTTCGTTATTCAGCGCTCGGTGTACGTACTATTCAGCTAGTGGCACCTTATGATTAAAAATATTCGTGAAAGTGCATACAGGCACACAGTGGCTGAGAGCAGATAATGATCGATCTTCATGTTACCACGCTACAAATAAAATTATTTTAAAATGCTAAAGCCAGTTTTACGTCCATCGTAAGCTGTCAGAAATTTTTATACAAATTAACTTTATTACAGCATAAAGCATGTGACTAGCATGTTCCGACTTTGCCGCGAATTGTGCCCTCCGGCAGACACCGCTTGGTGGTTAGCGGAGTATATATGTAGATAGGTAGCCATTTTCAGATGCAGATGTTTCAGTGAAATGTGTGTCATATGAGCCCCCATGAACCATGGACCGTGCCGTTGGTGGGGAGGCTTGCGTGCCTCAGCGATACAGATGGCCGTACCGTAGGTGCAACCACAACGGAGGGGTATCTGTTGAGAGCCAGACAAACATGTGGTTCCTGAAGAGGGGCAGCAGCCTTTTCAGTAGTTGCAGGGGCAACAGTCTGGATGATTGACTGATCTGGCCTTGTAACGTTAACCAAAACGGCCTTGCTGTGCTGGTACTGCGAACGGCTGAAAGCAAGGGGAAACTACAGCCGTAATTTTTCCCGAGGACATGCAGCTCTACTGTATGATTAAATGATGATGGCGTCCTCTTGGGTAAAATATTCCGGAGGTAAAATAGTCCCCCATTCGGATCTCCGGGCGGGGACTACTCAAGAGGACGTCGTTATCAGGAGAAAGAAAACTGGCGTTCTACGGATCGGAGCGTGGAATGTCAGATCCCTTAATCGGGCAGGTAGGTTAGAAAATTTGAAAAGGGAAATGGATAGGTTAAAGTTAGATATAGTGGGAATTAGTGAAGTTCGGTGGCAGGAGGAACAAGACTTTTGGTCAGGTGATTACAGGGTTATAAATACAAAATCAAATAGGGGTAATGCAGGAGTAGGTTTAATAATGAATAAAAAAATAGGAGTGCGGGTTAGCTACTACAAACAGCATAGTGAACGCATTATTGTGGCCAAGATAGACACAAAGCCCATGCCTACTACAGTAGTACAAGTTTATATGCCAACTAGCTCTGCAGATGATGAAGAAATAGATGAAATGTATAACGAGATAAAAGAAATTATTCAGGTAGTGAAGGGAGACGAAAATTTAATAGTCATGGGTGACTGGAATTCGTCAGTAGGAAAAGGGAGAGAAGGAAACATAGTAGGTGAATATGGATTGGGGGGAAGGAATGAAAGAGGAAGCCGCCTTGTAGAATTTTGCACAGAGCATAACTTAATCATAGCTAACACTTGGTTCAAGAATCATGAAAGGAGGCTGTATACATGGAAGAAGCCTGGAGATACTGACAGGTTTCAGATAGATTATATAATGGTAAGACAGAGATTTAGGAACCAGGTTTTAAATTGTAAGACATTTCCAGGGGCAGATGTGGATTCTGACCACAATCTATTGGTTATGAACTGCAGATTGAAACTGAAGAAACTGCAAAAAGGTGGGAATTTAAGGAGATGGGACCTGGATAATCTGAAAGAACCAGAGGTTGTACAGAGTTTCAGGGAGAGCATAAGGGAATAATGGACAGGAATGGGGGAAAGAAATACAGTAGAAAAAGAATGAGTAGCTCTGAGGGATGAAGTGGTGAAGGCAGCAGACGATCAAGTAGGTAAAAAGACGAGGGCTAATAGAAATCCTTGGGTAACAGAAGAAATATTTAATTTAATTAATGAAAGGAGAAAATATAAAAATGCAGTAAATGAAGCAGGCAAAAAGGAATACAAACGTCTCAAAAATGAGATCGACAGGAAGTGCAAAATGGCTAAGCAGGGATGGCTAGAGGACAAATGTAAGGATGTAGAGGCTTGTCTCACTAGGGGTAAAATAGATACTGCCTACAGGAAAATTAAAGAGACCTTTGGAGAGAAGAGAACCACTTGTATGAATATCAAGAACTCAGATGGCAACCCAGTTCTAAGCAAAGAAGGGAAGGCAGAAAGGTGGAAGGAGTATATAGAGGGTTTATACAAGGGAGATGTACTTGAGGACAATATTATGGAAATGGAAGAGGATGTAGATGAAGACGAAATGGGAGATAAGATACTGCGTGAAGAGTTTGACAGAGCACTGAAAGACCTGAGTCGAAACAAGGCCCCGGGAGTAGACAACATTCCATTAGAACTACTGATGGCCTCGAAAGAGCCAGTCATGACAAAACTCTACCATCTGGTGAGCACGATGTATGAGACAGGCGAAATACCCTCAGACTTCAAGAAGAATATAATAATTCCAATCCCCAAGAAAGCAGGTGTTGACAGATGTGAAAATTACCGAACTATCAGTTTAATAAGTCACTGCTGCAAAATACTAACGCGAATTATACACAGACGAATGGAAAAACTGGTAGAAGCCGACCTCGGGGAAGATCAGTTTGGATTCCGTAGAAATGTTGGAACACGTGAGGCAATACTGACCTTACGACTTATCTTGGAAGAAAGATTAAGAAAAGGCAAACCTACGTTTCTAGCATTTGTAGACTTAGAGAAATCTTTTGACAATTTTGACTGGAATACTCTCTTTCAAATTCTGAAGGTGGCAGGGGTAAAATACAGGGAGCGAAAGGCTATTTACAATTTGTACAGAAACCAGATGGCAGATATAAGAGTGGAGGGGCATGAAAGGGAAGCAGTGGTTGGGAAAGGAGTGAGACAGGGTTGTAGCCTCTCCCCGATGTTATTCAATCTGTATATTGAGCAAGCAGTAAAGGAAACAATAGAAAAATTCGGAGTAGGTATTAAAATTCATGGAGAAGAAGTAAAAACTTTTGAGGTTCGCCGATGACATTGTAATTCTGTCAGAGACAGCAAAGGACTTGGAAGAGCAGTTGAACGGAATGGACAGTGTCTTGAAAGGAGGATATAAGATGAACATCAACAAAAGCAAAACAAGGATAATGGAATGTTGTCGAATTAAGTCGGGTGATGCTGAGGGAATTAGATTAGGAAATGAGACACTTAAAGTAGTAAAGGAGTTTTGCTATTTAGGGAGTAAAATAACCGATGATGGTCGAAGTAGAGAGGATATAAAATGTAGACTGGCAATGGCAAGGAAAGCGTTTCTCAAGAAGAGAAATTTGTTAACATCGAGTATAGATTTAGGTGTCAGGAAGTCGTTTCTGAAAGTATTTGTATGGAGTGTAGCCATGTATGGAAGTGAGACATGGACGATAACTAGTTTGGACAAGAAGAGAATAGAAGCTTTCAAAATGTGGTGCTACAGAAGAATGCTGAAGATAAGGTGGGTAGATCACGTAACTAATGAGGAGGTATTGAATAGGATTGGGGAGAATTGGGGAGAAGTTTGTGGCTCAACTTGACTAGAAGAAGGGATCGGTTGGTAGGAAATGTTTTGAGGCATCAAGGGATCACAAATTTAGCATTGGAGGGCAGCGTGGAGGGTAAAAATCGTAGAGGGAGACCAAGAGATCAATACACTAAGCAGATTCAGAAGGATGTAGGTTGCAGTAGGTACTGGGAGATGAAGAAGCTTGCACAGGATAGAGTAGCATGGAGAGCTGCATCAAACCAGTCTCAGGACTGAAGACCACAACAACAACATGAGACGTTTTAACACTCGCTGAAGTGATGGATATGTAAATGCCTTTAGTTCGTTGCGCGTATCACGGATGGTTCATGTGCTTATTTTATTGGAGACTTTGGTGTGGCGATAGCAGGAGAAATTTGAACGAAATTACATATCCATACTGGTCGGTCATCTTACATAGAACGCTTTTGGGGTTGCATCACAACCAGTGATTTTATACCATGGGACGTTAGAATGTGAGGCTTTTGGCATCGTTCTTCGCTTTTCCATTCATGCTGAAAAGGCTTCACTCCCACTTGGTGTCAGCTCCAGGACATTTATCAGCTATTCGAAAAGATCTCTCACAATTAACCACGCCACATTTCGATATTTTGCTTACTTTTCCATATGCCATAAAAATACAAGAGATAAAACCCTCTAATAAAATCCTCTACACTATAATCAATCCAAACTCCCTAACAAATAACGTAAAACACCCGAAGAGTATTAGTAAATAATCATCTTGTGGTGCAGTTCTTCTTGTTGTCTCCGTGCTTGCTAAGAAAATGGGATGAGAAGTTCCGCCTTATGCAAGACACCTTTTTTCTCTTGTTTCACCCATACATGTTTCAGCACTTTTGTGCTATCATCAGTGGGTTCATTTTTATTTTAACCGTAAATTTGTTGTTATCATATTAACATTTTCGTCGTTTACAACATTATGTAAAAGTTGCATTTATAACTTAATTGGCGAAAAATAACATACCTTACATTATATTATTGTCCTCTTGTTTTGGTATCTGTTATGTTGTATATTGTGTAGCATAACAGCTACCAAAACAAGAGGACAATAAGATAATGTAAGGTATGTTATTTTTCGCCAATTAAGTTATAAATGCAACTTTTACATAATGTTGTAAACGACGAAAATGTTAATATGATAACAACAAATTTACAGTTAAAATAAAAATGAACCCACTGATGATAGCACAAAAGTGCTGAAACATGTATGGGTGAAACAAGAGAAAAAAGGTGTCTTGCATAAGGCGGAACTTCTCATCCCATAGTATTAGTAAACGAAATGAAGTTTAACACGTTTATTTGTGTGGCCATCCTCCGCAGCAAGCATATAAATACTTGTTTTGCAAATCAAACTGCCTTTTCCTGCTGCTAGTTATTTTATTTAATCCATGCGCTTTTCGCCTTCTACTGTTGTAAGGCATCATCAGGTGAATCTATAATGATAACAGTTTTGTTAGTTATAGATTTTCAAACAGTTCACTACGCGATTTTTTGTATAAATGTAGTTACGATTTGCTGATCTGCGTTTCCTCATATCTGGTCTGGAGGTCGCACTACCACTTTTATCACTGTTCTATATTCACCTCTTTTTGTTTTCGCCTTCCAAACACTGTTCACCATGTTTCTCACGCTTTTTTTTGTGGTGGACTATCGTTCTTCTGTCACTCGATACAACTATTTCGTCGTACACTTCTTTTCACAGCGTAAATATTGCGACTCCATTACGTGGTTCATCGTCTTTGTTATGTTTACCTATGTGGAAGAGGGAGGAGGAGATTAGTGTTTAACGTCCCGTCGACAACGAGGTCATTAGAGACGGAGCGCAAGCTCGGGGGAGGGAAGGATGGGGAAGGAACTCGGCCGTGCCCTTTCAAAGGAACCATCCCGGCATTTGCCTGAAGCGATTTAGGGAATTTACCTATGTGTCGCCAACCTAACGAAGTATATGTTCGTTACTAACTTCTGTTTATGCTGCTTATAACGTGTGTGTGTGCGTATGAGTGAGAGAGAGAGAGAGAGAGAGAGGGGGGGATAGAGCAGAAAAAGATGAAAGAAAACACAAGGTTGTACACAATGACATACAAACACAAACTCACCCATAAAATCACCAACATTTTCAAAAGACAGGGAATAAACATAACATACACAAGAGACAATTCTATACAAAAATACACCCCAGAACTGACAAAAAAACAGAGACATATACCAGAAAGCAGGTATATACCAGTTACAATGTAACACTTGTGAAGGCACATACATAGGGCAAACAGGGAGATCATTTGATGTCAGATACAAGGAACACATGAGGGCATGGAAATATGGGACAAACCACTCCACATTTTCAGATCACCTAATAGAAAATGACCACAAACCAACCACTAGAGAAGATGACATGAGAATAATTAGAATCAACAATAAAAAGCACCTTCTGACCATGCAAGAAAATTACCACACACAGAAAGCCAAAGCAGAGGGGAAAATCTTGTTGAATGACCAAGTACACATACCAAGCAATTCATTATTTACACTAATAGATAAAATAATAGAATAATGTTTGCAAAAAGGATAAATATAAAAATAGTGTTCAATGTAATAATAATAGAACCCAACATCTTTACACGCACTCAACCGTGACCCCTCCCCAGAATATTGAAACGAAAAGTCGAAACAGCTGTCACCAAAGTTTCAGCCACTCATTAACAGCTAGTACAATCGCCACCTCCCCCTCCCCCCCCCCCCCCCAAAAAAAAAATCGGCTCTATCCCCCCCTCTGTCTCTCACTCATACGCACACACACACGGTATAAACAGCATAAACAGAAGTTACCAACGAACATATACTTCGTTAGGTTGGCGACACATAGGTAAACATACCAGAGACGATGAAACACGTAATGGAGTCGCAATATTTACGCTGTGAAAAGAAGTGTACGACGAAATAAATGTATAGAGTGACAGAAGAACGATAGTCCACCACAAAAGAAGAGTGAGAAACATGGTGAACAGTCTGTGGATGGCGAAAACAAAAAGAGGTGAATATAGAACAGTGATAAAAGAGGTAGTGCGACCTCCAGACCAGATATGAGGAAACGCAGATCAGCAAATCGTAAGTAATTACATTTATACAAAAAATCGCGAAGTGATCTGTTTAATAATCTATAACTAACAAAACTGTTATCATTATAGATCCAACTGATGATGCCTTGCAACAGGAGAAGGCGAAACGCGCATGGATTAAATAAAATAACTAGCAGCAGGAAAAGGCAGTTTGATTTGCAGAACATGAAATGAAATTTCTGCGACGGAGGTCGGATGGAGCTGGTTGGGGAGTGGTAAAATTCTAATTTAATTATGTTTACTTAAGCAGTAGGTTATTGTCAAAAACAATCGTGTACTTTGCGCTACGGCGGCAGGTTCGCATCCTGCCTCGGGCATTGATGTGTGTAATGTCCGTAGGTTAGTTAGGTTTACGTAGTTCTAAGCCCCATAGTGCTCAGAACCATTTGAACAATTTTTTTTTCTTTGAAGCTGCCACGTAAGTCGAAAAGCTAGTTCCAGTCTTTTACATTCCTAACTCCGCCCAGGACATATTCGCCTTTTTCGTTCTATGATAGGGTGACTTTTAGTTCAGGTTTCCTACTTTTACTCCACCATAATTTTGACATTAGACCACCACAGCTTGGCAACTGATGCAAATTTTTGTTGACTGACCCGGGCGACGAATGATACGATATATGTTCTTTATTGTTTTTCGAAAAATGTTGGTTGAGTTGTGCATCTACGGTCACCTGCTTGGTACCCTTGTATCCTTGGGTACACGATACTATGTCCTCACAGTCCTCAGAGCATACGAGCTTCACCATATGCCTACCAGAGGTTTTAGTATTTATTTTTATTATATTGCCATATTTTCTTTGTTTCTTTTATACAATTTTTTTGACCGTATATTTTTAATTTTTTTGATTTATTCATATATGCGTGAAACTATATATGCAAACATATGAAAAATAACCTTAAATACATAATACAGAGCACAAAATAGCAGCAAACATAAACAAGATACCCAATGAGACATTAATTACCATGCGAAACTTACGATGATAATGTACGAGCATATATTTTGTTACCTCTTATCTTAAAATTCTTGTCATTGTTTAAAGTATGCAACAAAAAACTTAAAATTAAGAAACCGTTATTAGAAAAACTTACTTAAATAATTTTGCAGCCAATCTGAATTAAGACTGAGTATGACTGGCGCAAATAAACAGAAGAACAGCGAAACAATGACTGCACGACAAAATACTAACACCGTTTCAGTACTGTACGAAAACTGAAGAGCTTAAACTTGTTTTTTTTCCGACAGCGCATTTTCTACAATACTGTATACTAGTTTTTGAGTAAAACGCAGGAATCCATTTTCTACTGGTTAAAAATAAGGTGATCTTTTTTCTGATATAATTTTTATGGGAGTTTTCGAAATAGATCAGTTTTCTGCGATACAACAGTTTATAATTTTGTGTAGTGCTGGACATAAATCCGCTTTGGTACATGTACTGTTTTTCACGTTCGAAGGTTTTAAATCACTGGTGAATGAAGTCTGTAACGTATAACCAGTATCTGAGATTATATCGAACCGCAGAGCTTAAAATACAACTGATTTCTGTGAAACGCGTTTTCATCTGCAAACGTGTGATTTTTCGCTCGTGAAACCCGAACGATGAAAGATATTTGCAAAACGCTTCTTACAGTTACCGTATGAATATATTTTCTATTAACATCTGTAGCAGTTTAAACAGTCACATCACGTGTGATTTGCGAAAGCCGGATTTTACGTGCATTTTATGTGCAAGTTTAGATCTCTATATCATGCCGCCGTATGAAGCTTACAAAACAATAAGACGACTATTCTGCACGTAAAATGCACACGAAGCAAGATTTTTTTCAAAAGGTTAAAATGTATCTTAGACATCCGTGGACCAAATTCGAACCATCAGTCCCGCTCAAATCCGAAGTTATTAGAAGATGAGTGTTTTTGTATGTAAAGTACGAACACGGGTGAATGGATTTGCTCATAAAATCACAAAGGTGCACATACAAACAGTGCCATCAGCTGTTTATTAATTTCAGTCCAGTTGCACAACTTACCTGGACATCAGCCCGATTCATCGTTAAAACCTTGTTTAAAATACTGAAACATAATCACAGAAATTTAGAGGTGCGAATGGCTATATGGATGGCATTGATCCGGGGTAAACCAAAAACTTTTATCCCATGTTCCTCCCTCAGATAAGAACCCAGTCTTTGTCTTTGCCCGGGGTTGGCAGTTTACGGGAAGATGGTAGTCCTACATATTCAGAGTGTCAGCATTACACAGTTGGGAGGTTTCTCACTAGTTTCGAAGTGTCTTGACTGGTAAATATTGAAGGTGTAATAAACTCAGATGAAATACTTCAAAAAGCCAAGGTAGCTAGTAAATCATTTATTTCGATGACTCGTTTCGGTAAGACAACATTACCATATTTGGATCTGCAATAAAGAGAACCAAGCTCACAGGGTAATATGTTTGCAAGTCGCGTATAACAGTGCACGGAATTAATTGCCCATACACTTGGAAAAGTGACGTACCTTACGCTCCACAAGTTCATATCATCTCCTCGGTTTATGCTATATACTATATCATACCACTAACATGCGTGTGAAGACCATGAAAATCACAGGACATCGCCTGTGTCGAATTTAAAATAGATGATATGTACAAATAAAACGATACCATGCCGAATACAAGTGTTCATGCTCACATAACAGCTGATTAGAGAGAGGCAAATAGGTGGAGAGCAAATAAAACAACTATTCAACAAACCCACAGGCTGGCACTTTGGTAGTACAATTAGGAATCGTTTTGTGTAAAGCAAAAATTTGAATGTACAATACCAAGTGATTCTTAATGTACTGACTGAAAGAAAAGAGATTTAAAGAAAATTATTGATGGATAATGTAAATCAGACGACATAGTGATTTAAGATAAGAAATTTTTATAAAACGTTTTAGGGAATTCCTAAGGGGCTCCATTCTATTAACATGTAAATTGGTTTACCTGATAAACTTATGACGTAATCTAGTAAGTAATCAAGCCAAACATTCTTCATAGAACAGGCTCCAACTGTCAAATCTGTGTTGGAAACAACAAACTGGAAAGTAAATCTACTAAGCATTCAAATTTCATACATACCGTTAGTATGGTAACTTACATATTACACGACTATCGGTAGAGTATGGTGTCTAGATACATCGTAATGTGTCGATCGATGTCTAGGTGAAATTCTGTTATGGCTAGACGTCGAATGGTGGTATTAACCATTATCAATTTAATCATAGACACGGTATAAGTTCATAGTGTATGAATAAGATGACTTAAATAAAAGAACCCGTATTATATAATCAATCTCGTTGCACGTAAAATTGGTTGCTCGTTATCTAGGTACATAGTTCAACGGAATGTAGATACCGATCAGAAGCAAACGTATATGGTAATCTAATACAAATGCATTGCTATCACTGCGAAGGTAAACTCAACAACCATGTAACTCAACAACCAATCTTGATGAAACGAAAACGATCAACGTTTCAGTACCATTGCAACCTTCTAATCTTCCTGTACGTATCACCGGCGATTGTGATGAGGTCCCATACTCCGGGGAGCGTAGGGGAACGATGCGTGAGATTCAGATGGCATTTATCTACATGTTTTCTGGTGTTCGTTGCAGGCGCCATCTATCGCAGAAGCCTTGTGAGACTTCATCCTACCGACAACTAACTTTACTTTTCATAAGATTTATAAATATCCATCTTCTTGAAGGATGTTTGAATTCTCCTTGAGCTGGAGAACCGGCCGGGGTGGCCGATCGGTTCTAGGCGCTTCAGTCCGGAACCGCGTGACTGCTACGGTCTTAGGTTCGAATCCTGCCTCGGGCATGGATGTGTGTGATGTCCTTAGGTTAGTTAGGTTTAAGTAGGTCTAAGTTCTAGGGGACTGATGACTTCAGAATTTAAATCCCATAGTGCTCAGAGCCATTTGAACCATTTGAGCTGGAGACCATCTAGATATGCATGGTGGAGGTGTTAATTCTGAAACTTTGAACACCGTCATAATCTCCCTGAGGAAGGGATGATGTCTGCCCTCCATTGTGTCCGTTAACATCTGCTCTACTACCTTCTGGACTCACAGAGAATTATACACATTTCTACATGCTATCTGTGTTATTTATTGGTATTGGCGGGCTTCTATAGAAGGCCACATTCACTGATTCCATATCTCATGGCTAAAACGAGATGCGTTACGATCATCGGTAACATCGGCCATCCCAGGGCTCGGCAGTGTGATGAAATCTGGCAGTTACACGCTTCCCTCCCCAATGTTCACTCTGTCAACGGTTCATAATATTGTGGCCGCTCACAGACCACCAGAGGCTCCCAATGTCACTGGTTCCTCCCCAGTCAGTTCTACTTCTAAGGACGCCCTCTTTCTCGCTGTGCGTCGCGCAGTGAGCCCAAGCAGTATGGTCTACGTGCACATGTGGACAACGACCACAATATGCCAACACCACGAGAAATGCATTCTTCAGCATTAATGCAGATGCTAACCAAGCATGCAGTTTTCGGCCTTTATTTGACCAAGAATGGCCCTCACGTAATGTGCTCAGTACGTTGTTAGTGTGTCGTGATTGGAACAGTGTTCTGTGTAGTTGTGGGTGCATTATGTCGAAGGTAAGTACAGTAAGTTGGGACATGGACAAAATGTTTGTGTTGGATGATGGTTGTTTCTGCAACCAAGGGAGCTGATGTGTTCGGAGTTTCAACATGTACCATATGGTAGATTTATCTCGCAAATAGGGAAAGCAGAAGAACATCTGCTAGTCACAACGCTGACAACACTGTGTGTTTAGTGGTCGTGACAGATGGTCACTGAAGTAGTAGTGACGAAAAATGAGTGTACGACAGCTGCAAAAGTCACTGCAGGATCGAATCGCACGCGCGAATCCTGTCAATACGAATGGAGCTTCTTAAGCAGTGTTTTGCAAGGCGAGCTTGAATTCCAAAACCACTTACCACTGAGGCAAATGACCATAATACGAAAACGTGGTGCCGAAGACATAAAACATGGACTGTGGAGCAATGGAAAAAAGTCATTTGGTCGGATGAGTATTGTTACACATTGTTTCCAACTTCTGGCTGTTTGCTTCCCGAGAGTGAAACATGGCGAGGGTCCAGTGGTGACCTGGACAGCCTTATAGTGGTTACTCTGCAAGGTTGACGTACTGGCAAGGATTTCTTAATCACGCCCATCCCTTGGTAGTTTGTATCCCAATGGAGATGCTGCATTCCAAGGCGACAGGGCTCCTGTTCTTGCAGCTCCCATTGCCCAGAAGCGGGTCTGTGAGCAACTTTCCAGGTCGTCAGTCACCAGATCTCAATGTTATTTAGCCTTTACTACCTCTCTGGGAGTCGTTTTTGTATTCTGGTTGCCATGGGTTCATTTATCGATTGTCATTTTTTATTTGTGATTCACTATTTCCGTTTGGGTTTACATATGATCATTTGGTCTTTTGGAGATAATGAGTGGAAATGTGGATGCTAGAAAATGTAGTTCCAACTGGAGAAATCGCAACATTTGTGACATATTTTTCTGTTTGAGTTCAACAGAGGAATGACAGTAGGGGATGCTGCCAGAAACATTTACTCTGCGTATGGAGATAAGGCCTCTCCTTTGGGGACAAGGGTGCGTCACCACTTTCCACCTCTATCATCGTTACCTGTAGTTTTCACTATTTTGCAGAAAAAATGCTACAAGATTCGCTTGACAACCATACAGGGCCTGCATTTATCCATTCCGAAGCGACTGGAAGCTCTTGTTAATGGCAATGGATTCTTACAGTCTATTAAGCATGATAATGTTCGTGATGTTTCATAGTTTTGTTAAGCCTGTGCAATATCCATCTTATATCGTATGTTAACCACCCCACGCCGAACCACTCTTTCAAGGTTATTGTGCGGTTCGGCCCCCGGTAGGCCCCCCCCCCCCCCCCCCCCAGGGAACGTCTCACACCAGACGAGTAACCCCTATGCTACAACCAACTCAAGAAAGGGATGCAGTTGCCTGTTTCCAACTGTGCTTGCTCTGAGGTAACATCATCGCTTCCTGCATTATGATTGTCACATTGCTCACTACACCAAGTTGGTATTTTTATTTGAAGGGGCATGTAACACACTGTGAAAGTGTGGATTTGAGGGATTTTTAAGAAGCAGCTGATAACGCCACTGTGGCTGAACGTACGAGGGCTGTTCGGAAAGTAAGGAACGATAGGTTATGAAATGGAAACCACGGTGAAAATCAAAACTGTTTTATTTACAACAGTTAGCTACACCTTCCAGCTACTTCTCTACACAGTCGCCGCTCAGATTTAGACATCTGTCGTAGCGTTGTACCAACTTTTCAATTCCCTCGTTGTAGAAGACAGCCGCCAGTGCTTTTCGACAATTTTCTACTCTGAACTGTAGCTCGTTGTCTTCGTCAAAATATTGTCTTCACAGCCACCGGTTCATTTGAGCAGAGATGAACCTCAGAGGTAGCCAGTTACAGGCTGTATTGTGGGTGATCAAACACTTCCCATCGAAAACGCTGCAGCCCCTGCAGAGTGCGGTCTAGAATTGTCATGTAGAACGAACCTCGTGACAGTTAAGTTATGAGGATTGCATAGCTTCAGGAGAAATCTTTCGCCAGGCCCTCATAACTTGGAGGGAGACGCTAATTTCCAGCCATCTTCACGTTCTCACTGTGAGCTCAGAACTGAAAAGAGCGACATGATGCTATCGACGGGCATACTAAACACAATACCCAACGCATCTGTCCAAAGCATCATCAGATTTTCAGTGTGGTTTCCATTTCGCGACCGATCGTTCCTTACTTTCCGAATAACCCTCGTACTTTTTTTTTAAGTGACAGCTATATAGTATCCCAAAGTTTGTTGTATTGTTGGTATTCGTATTGTACTGCTCAATAAAATATTGGGGGAGGGGGAAGGGAGGAAGCAAAAAAAAAAAAAGGGGGTGGTCATATGCAATGGCTCTCAATCCATTAGCTCTGGTTCAATTTCTGCTGTTGCACTCCGTTTTTAAATTTAACTTATTCCCACAATGTTAAACTATTAACTATTAAATTTAAATATTTTCAAACCGTTCACTTTATGTACTTGAAATTGATACATTCAGTTTAGCTAAGATTATTACTCTCACAAATGAAAACTTTATAGGCAACAACATTGTAGTGGCACATTGGTAAAATTTTGCACTAGCTCCCACTTGAAGAAAATATGGACAGCAGTCGGTCCATTTTAAAGTACAGGGTACAGCCACTGTGTCAGCAAACTTACCTAAAAGCTCATCTTTACTCCGTAAGCCAAATTACTGTATGTGTCACAGTGTCCTTCTCTTGCAAACATTGTGTTCCCCATTTCCTGTGCTATGGTGCATGCGAAGAACGACCTATCGATAAATCTCCGTATGAGTCCTATTAGTCTGACTTCCTGGTCGATGTAATTTTTCGAGAGTGAGAGGTATGTGGGAAGAAGCAGTATCTCCCTTGATTCTTCTTGGAACATTGTCCATGGCCTCTCCATTTTCTTCTATCCACCACCAGGCAAGTTTATTGTAATTCTTGTAAGCGTACAGCTGGCTAAAGCGAGGGATGATGTACCATTTGTTCCATCATTAGTCCTATTTGACCTACAGCACAGAGTGGAGGGAGAAGTTACCCACATTATAACACTTCCGTCTGCTACTACTATACCATAACCTCAAAGCTGAAGGCAGTTCGTATAGTGAAATTATTCTTATTCAAGTAATTATAGTATGAAGAAGCAGAGCAGTGTTACCCTCTGAGAGGAATTTTGTTATGTTGACCGTGTTGTACCTAACGGAGGTCGCTTATCGGAAGTGAAATTCAGAATTATGTAAATATTTAAAAAGTAACAAACAATATTTTACCTATCTACACTATTCAAAGAATAAGGAAAACGGCCGCCAGCCTAATTAGGCAAGAGAATGATTGACATTCTTGTTCAATAAAATAAGTATGAGTAACTTTAACGGACAAACACAACCTGTACTTTGCCACACGCGAGTGCAATGAACTCTGACACCTGCATATGTTCACAGTAAGGTTAGAGCTGACAGATCATAACAAACTATTTGCATCAGTATAACAGATAACAATACACACTATTACTTTCAGGGCTTATTCAAACTGCATGGTCTTTATAACATTACTATTAATATTCACTGTAGAATCGTAAATTGGACATAGGTTCAGTATTACTTTTCACATATTTTCATAGCTGACATAAAATTGTAAATTTAGTTCACTGCAAAATTATGAACTGATCACAAGTTAAGTCTCTCTCAGCTAAATACTTTTCTATTTAGAATGAAAGTTAAATGGAATTCACTAACAGATTACTTCTCATTATCTTTTGAATAAAGAAGTTACTGTTTTCATAAATAGTTGTCTTTCTATTAATCGTTATGTAGCATGAGCACAATAGGCAAACTATGAATCTTGTTACAACATTAATATGCACTTTTAATACACAAGAGCAACCAATATTGTACAGAATTTGACTTGAGTAGCAAGAGTAATTGAAATTTGCTATAATTAAGTAACTTTGTACATTTGAACTGCTTTCAGTGGAGGGGGGGGCCCTTAATCTTGACCACTGTTGCAGAGCATACTAATCAATACACTAAAGAAACAAGCCCTTAACAAGTATGAGTATATTACTTTCCACAACTATAGTTTTCCACTTTTACTACAGTGAGACACAAAATTAACATATTTATAAGATACTGACTCACCTTCCGCGATTTATAATAGGCAGCAATGTGATCATTTACTAAGCAAAACTTTATAAGCCTCCGTCTTAAGAACTTCTAATTTTGAACTTGGCAACAACATATTAATAAGCAGTTTAAATAGGAAAATTATTTTCAGCAAGCATCATTTACTTTAACTCACTCTGTTGCCTCATTAACTTTAACTTTGTTTTTACTATGTTCAGGAGGCATTAATTAGTTAAAACCCTCGGCTTTAATGTTCTTTCAATAAGGACACTCGGTAATCACTTTAGTTCAACACCTGAGAGGTGTTATGATAAGGAAAAAAAATCGAGGTAGGTACATAAATTCAGTTATAAATTACCTTACATTTGAGCACACTAACACAGCCTATAAGCTGATCCTTCACTGTACATTACCACAGTGTTCCATTACAGTGATTGTACAATGTGGTGGCGATTGCATGTTGGTAGGTGGAATTGCAGATAGAATTGCTGGACTGTCATTTCTTGGTGGCGATGATAGATACCAATTTCAGAATAGTTCCAGCTCTTTATCCATCCATCCAAGGCATTGGAAAGCGTCAGGAAAAGCCTCTCTCGGAACCAGTACAATATACAACTTTTACATGAGCAGTTGACAGTTTGGCAGCGCGTCTCCGACTGACTCTTAATCCACCTCATTTACCTATGCCAACCACAATTTGCGCGCGCTACACAGTTCCGGGAACCACAACACCTTTTACATACAAAATAACTAAGAACCCTAAGTGAAGGTCAGCAGTTTACATAACAGCAAACAAACATTTTAAATAAAACAGGACCTTTGCAGATATTAACATTTCTATAAAAAATTGTTTAAACAAAATTATTCATTCTCAAAGATAACCAAAGAGATTATGTAAGAAAGGCAAAACATATAATTTGCTCATAGATTAGACTTCCTACACTCTAAAAGACATCAATGTTTTTACAAAGAAAGGAGTATACAATTTTGTGTTATCGATTGAATCAAACACATTTACAGAAGCTCAACGATGTAACATGAAATAAAACAAAAGGCAAAATAAATCAATAGAGCATTAGAGCTATGGTGTTACAACACGTTTGGCTTATTCGGAAGTGACGTCGAAGTGACGTGTAGCTCTGCAGCTGCACATATTGAGTAAGCCGAATGTGACGCTGACACCAACTTGTCCGATGGATTAGTGGACCCACAGAACTAGCAAGAACAACAGCTAGATATTTCACTCACAGCAGATTAAGCTGGCCACTTAGATTCCTGCCTAACTACACTCTCGGAAATAGCTACATGTTCAGAAATAAACAGCGAAATATTCATGACAAGTAAGAATATAAATGTAAGGTGTTCTGTCGGTTTCTCTCCAACCAGCCTCCGAAATCACGAAATATTTCAAAGTAACGACCAAATATTTGTGACAAATAAGTACAAAAATGTCATTGTTTGTCATTTTACTAGCAGCAATTTCATCCTTCGTTTTATGACCAGACACAACTAACAAAAGCCAAAAACCTCATTCATCGTATAAGAAAACATACTTTGTGAGGCATCGGATTTTGTAGATGTCTAGCATGAAGTAATTAGAAAACGAGTTGCGTTTTAACTGCAGTAAGAAATCGAGTTCAAGCTGTTTATAACACTGACATATGTAGGCAATAAGGATGACGCTACTAATCGCTTCTATTGCATGCTCATGGTATAATTGACAATCAGAATAGGGTACAATATTTTTGTTGAGAAACCACAGAAAATGGGTCCAAGCAATTAATTAGCGGAGCACTCCGCTGTGCGTGGCAGGGACGGAACAGCGTTTCTGTATGGGCTTCCTCAGTGCGGTGTCTTCGGGGGCGGCTGCGTTCCAGACCCAGTGGAACAGCAGGGAATGCAGGCCTACCACCTGAAAGCCATCTCTTGTCAGTACACGTTTATACGAGCTGAGGTCGTGAGAGTGGAGTGGGAAGCGAAGCCTGTTGCGGCGAAACGGCTTCAGCCCAGCCCCAGTCCAACGGCCACAGCGTCATAAGTCCGAGAAGACCAATAGGCATTGGCTCTCCTGAAGAATGAGAGATTTTCTGGAAATTTCCATCTATTAGCTACATGGACTTGTATGGACTGGCGGAAGGCTGTATGACTAGAAGCATGAAGGGGGCACTCGTTTAGAGGCGAGCTCTGTCACTGAAGAAGTGCGGCTGCAGAGTTCACCCGAAAGTGCATATACAAATGTTGCTTAAAAAAATGTGATTGCAAATTTTGGCTCTCACATAAGTCTCAGGGGATGATTTCCACACTTGGTGCATTAGTACACTGTTCCACACCCGCGCATTAGTTATAGTTTTTAAATTAATATTCATGAGTACAGTTTATGCTAGGGAACAAACTTTAGGCGATTATTATAGCAAAATCAGTTTTTCAGCACACGGTTCAATCACTATTTATTGACGTTGTCCTTTTCTTTCACATACTGAAATTAGCACTGGTGAGACGGTTTACAGTTTAACTTTAATAATAATTTGACTCCGAGCCCCAAATAGCAGTAATGTAGGCTGCTATAAACGAAAATAACTCTGTCAATTCGAACAAAACCACAAGTCCCACTGTCCTCTTTGTTCTAGCAGTTTTGGCTTGAAATCATAGATCGCCACATGTTTACTTACGCCGATGTATACCTCCCACACAAATAATCGTAGCACTTGCAGTTCACCAAATATATGCCTGCACACTTGCACTATTAAACAATGCTCTTTGTCGAAATAAATCGGCGCGAAAAAAATTCTCAAACGACCACATAGGCCACCCTCAAGTGGGGCTCGCTCGCCACACACCCTCCAAAACGACTGACCCAACGACTGACCCCTGGCCAAGATGGTCGGTCGCTTATATAGGCTTAGACGTCAACGCCCCCCTCCCCCCCCCCCCCCCCCCCCGGTTATGCAAGTACCATTCTCACCAGTTAAGGTTACAAATTTTGAGACATACATCCCTCGACAGAAATAAGTACACCATCGGGACCGCGCTAAAAAGTACATCTTATTTACTATTTCACATTAATTTCTAGGATTATTCTATCGTCCGTAAATCAAGTTTTACTTTTTGCAAAGTTTCGCCACTTAGAGCAAATTTGTTTGTTTACATCTGTGCTGCAAAGTTTTAACATAGGACTGCATATAGCACCGTTTTTAGACGTAATCTATAGCGATCTATACATTGCGCTGCTCAAAATCTTCATATCTATAATAATTAATTAATTGTGGGTGATAAATGTTAATAATAATTTGCAAAGAATGAAAACTATTGCGAGTTAAGTGTATAGTATAACTTAACTAGTTTAAAATACGTGTGATGCCACTCAAAATATTATATAGTGCCGTTCTTTACGTCATGAATTTTCTATTGAATTTTATAAACAGTTTTCCCTCAAACTTTGATTATTGCTCTTTACGGGCTTAATTATTTATGAATCTTAACATATGACTACGTCACTCGATCCGCTATGACGAAACGTTTTTAGTGCATGCTCGCTCATCCCTATAGGTTATTATTTACTATTTTTTTTAATCTTTCAGTATTCGTGATATTAACCGATTTTGAGGTTACTATAATTTTTGCATCTCGCCGGCCGCTGGTGGCCGAGCGGTTCTGGCGCTACAGTCTGGAACCGCGCGACCGCTACGGTCGCAGGTTCGAATCCTGCCTCGGGCATGGATGTGTGTGTTGTCCTTAGGTTAGTTAGGTTTAAGTAGTTCTAAGTTCTAGGGGACTTATGACCTCAGCAGTTGAGTCCCATAGTGCTCAGAGCCATTTGAACCATTTTTTTTGCATCTCGTGACTTCAAATAAAGATCGATCTTTCAGAAGGTGCATATTGCTGACCACAATCCACTGCCACATCGCTCTTCACTGTAAGTTACATAGTTTTCGGGTAATGCGCGAAAAACCAAACAATGCCCCAAGCTGCGGGCCACGTGGCCGCCCGGTGGCGGAGGCGTCCCAGCGACCGTTGAAAATCTCCCGCGGGCGCGCCACGCGCTTCCTCGAATCGCATACCATGTCGCGCGCTCGCTCTCCACAAAGCAATCCTTGCACCCTAGAAATATTCATCTAGTAACGGGGACTTGTACCGTCACAAACTGGACAGAAAATTTCAGTAGTTTTGCTGTTAGTTTTCATGCAAAGAACAATAGGAGTCTGAAGCTTCTGCATGAACTCGAGTACTTGCGTCTGTGTGCGCCATCTTGTGTGGATCTATTCCGCACAAAATGGCGCAGAGCCAGATCAGATGAACGAAAAAAGTATTATCGGCAATATGTGAACTTACTGTCAGCTCTGAAGTACATGATCTTAGCCACTACGCTATACCAAATACACTGATCAGCCTGAACATTATGACAATTGACCTACTATCGGTATAATCCCGCCCAGGTAATGGAGCGTCACCTGACCTTCTTTTACGGAAGCTCGAAATTTAGCAGGACTTCAATGCGACATGCTTAAAATGCTTTCCACAACGAAACTTTGTCTCGAAACCTGGCAGGAAATGCAAAGAGATTCCGGTCGTATATAAAGTATGCTAACGGCAAGACAAAATCAATGCCTTCTCTGCGCGACAGCAATGGGAATACTATCGAAGACAGTGCTGTCAAAGCAGAGTTTCTAAACAGAGCCTTCCTTCACAAAAGAAGACGAAGTAAAATATTCCAGAATTCGAATCGAGACCAGCTGCCAACATAAGTAACTGTAGAAGTAAATATCCTCGGAGTAATGAAGCAACTTAAATCAGTTAATAAAAACAAGTCCTCCGGTCCAGACCATATACCAATTAGGTTCCTTTCAGAGTATGCAATCGCATACAACCGCTCGTTCTACGAAAGATCCGTTCCCAAATTTAATGAAATTTACATTAAATAATATATATATATATATATATATATATATAATGAAATGATTTTTGTTTTCAAATGTTACCTTTTTTAAATTATTTTTGTTATTTCCTCTTTCTTTCTTTCTGTACGTACGAACTTTGTTGTAGAACCTCTTATTTACGTGTGGTAATAAAAATTCATTTAGATAGAATTAAGTACATTTAAAATTACGTGAACTTAGTCAACCCTCTCATGCTGATAAATTCATATTAACTGATTAAGAATATTTAGTCGAGAATTATATCTTTTACATAATTCGGCCTTGGCACACATTTTCTAAATGCAGTGGTTTTTTTTTAAATATTTACTGAATTCTTTTTGGCGTTAGTTATGGAACACAAGACTGTCTCTATTAGCAGACAATGGTTAAATATTGCCAAGCCGACGTTTAATTATCATTGATAAATCACACTTCACTATACATTTAAGTTATTTGAAAGAACCAACAATTTGTTAAATTTCAACATTAACTATCCGCCTATGAATGCACAAATGTGAAACTAGTAATAAATTCCGTCAGTCTCAGGATCGCTGTAAAAGAAAAGCATTTTCTTAATTCACTGCTAATTTTTATCTGCTCCCGATTTACGGGTTTGGTTAATTTTTCTTAGCGGAACAATTTTTTAAATGTGCCGCCGCTGCAAATCGTTCGGTCGCGGCACAGCCCAGCAACACCAGCGATAGCGATAATTGCTAAAAATGCTGAAAATTCTTTAAAGAAATATTATAGATGACATGGGCAAGCTAATTTACATCAGTAATACACACGTTTCATAAATTATAATGTATTTAGACCACAACAATAATTCAACTTACATTAGTTTGTGATTTCTCCTCTAATGGCGGCTAAATCTAGATACAGACAAATGAAGTCTACCCATTCATAAAATGCTACTTCACAGGTTCCTCTCTCTCTCAGCTCTCGAGGAAGACGACAAAGAATTCACACTTTATTAATAGTGTGTGTGCGGCCAGGGAACGTTACATTGCCCCCCGGCAGTTTTTGGCAAAGAGTTTCTATACTTTGACACAATGGTGCCAGTAACGTTCTTTACAATTCTGTATTTTTTATGGAATGGCCAGTTATCACAGACATCTTCAACCTGTCTCTTGTCAGTAGTACATATCCTACTGAGTGGAAGCAAAGTTTAATTCAACCTATACCCAAGACTGACAACCCTAAGTCGCCAGGTGACTACAGGCCGATCAGCATACTACCTGCAATATCTAAAGCCCTAGAATACATCGTCCATGAACAGCTGACGGATTACCTCAAAACTCATAACATCCATGACAAATATCAGTCAGGCTTTCGAAAGCACCATAGTACAGCAACTGCATTAATCAAAGTAACTGATGACATTAAACATGCTATGGACAGACGTGAAGCTACCATCCTAACACTGCTTGACTTTAACAAGGCTTTTGATACAGTTGACTTTGATATATTACTAATTAAAATGAAGCAGCTGAATTTCTCAAACAGCGCAATACACTGGTTCGACAGCTACCTCAAAAACAGAAGTCAACAAGTCATTTGTGGGTCGGAAAAGTCATCATGGAAAAACGTGCGCTCTGGAGTTCCCCAAGGCTCCGTCCTTGGTCCATTACTCTTCTCACTGTACATTAATGATATTTCTTCAGTGATTCACTCCTGCAACTACCATCTATATGCCGACGACATCCAACTGTACATAAGTGCAAGCCCCAAGAACATTGCTGACGCAGTAGCGAGTATGAACGCAGATCTTTGCTCTGTTTCTCGATGGGCACAGAACCTAGGTCTGAAACTAAACCCCAAGAAATCCCAGGTCATACTTATATCTCATCCAGAGTTAATCAGTCGGTACTTTCACGAAACAGTCCCTCAAATACACCTCAATGGTACCCAACTACCATACCAAAAAACAGTAAAAGACCTTGGAATAATCTTGGATGAACACCTAAACTGGGAAGAACAAACAGTTACAGCTTGCCGGAAATCGCTCTCCTCCCTACATGCAATTCAGAAATTTAGAAAAATATTTCCAACCCATGTTAAACAAAAATTAGTCCAAACACTAGTCTTGCCTAATCTTTACTACTGTGATGTAGTTCAACACGGCACAAATAGCGAAAATTCGAGACGCCTCGAGCTAGTGATGAACGCTTGCGTTAGATACGTATGCAATATACGGTTGTATGATCATATCAGTCCTTCATACTCCCAGCTAGGTTGGATACGCCCACATAAGGCACGCGATCTCCACACGATGTGCTTACTTCATCGATTTCTTAGCCACTGGTGCCCCCAATACTTATCTTCTCACATTAAACACCTATCATCATTCCACAACCGCAATACCAGATCGGATACGTCTAGCATCTTGGCTGTACCTTTACATAACACAAAATCTTTCTCCATGTCATTCTCCATCTCAGCCATACGACTATGGAACGCGCTCCCCTGTGATCTGCGTCTTATCCGGAACCACTCAACATTCAAGAGTGAACTCAAGACTTACATATTAGGGACGGTATAGCCACCATTGTTGGGCCCCTCTCATCTCTTTCTTTCTCCTCTCCATCATAGCTTCGAATTTTACCATTCTATTTCTCTTCCTCTAACCTATCTACCTCTTCTATATCTCTTTCACCCCATTCTATCGTCTTATGTCTCTGCTTGATGAGAATAACTCACAAGCTGCAAGAATATAACGAGAAAATTCCCAACTAGCAATAGGACTGACATTCATAAAAGAAAAATATGTTTACTTTCATATACATAGTCATTATTATTATTATTATTACTATTATTATTATTCTTGATTGTTATAATTAATTTTGATTGTTATAATTATCATTGTACTACGTTTATAATCTCTATTTTTTTTTCTTACCATTAATACTGTATAACATGTAATATGTCCTTAATGTTCTGTAGAAACTGAAATTTGTTGAATCTGAGTATGCCTGGTTAGGTGTAAGAGAGGGCCTGAAGGCCCTAATCTTGCCAGGTAAAATAAATGCATAAATAAATAAATAAATAAATTTAATTAGTCCCAGGGTTACATATGTTCATGGCTCCCCAATTTGGGCGAAGGTAGACAGGAAACCTGGGCAAAACTGTGCCGGTGCCCAGTCATCCCAGTTGGTTCATGATTAATCTTGTCTCTTTAACAGTCATTCCTTTGAATTGATTTAGCAGTTTGTCATGAACGGTTACATAATATCACAGTCACATACAGTTCAACGAAAGTTTGTTGTGTGTGATTAACAAGTCGTAATTATCATTTTTGCGATATACTGCAAGGTCACTTGTCCTAGGATATATCACTTAGTTTTTTTTAAATCATTTAGCACAACGTCACTTTTCATAATGTTCCCACTACCTACGTGTTACAAATCTTGTTAGTGTTCATTTTCTCTTGTCAATTTACGGGTATACATAATAAATGTTCACTGTTTATCAAAAATCGAGTTCATTGACATGTTATGAGTTTGTGTAAACATTTTGGAATATGTCAATAATGCTGTAGTTGGTGAGCGGTGCGGAGTGATTGTTGAGCGGCGCTCGGCGCGGCGCGTCGGCTCCGTGTAGGTCACCGCCCCCGGTGTTGACAGCTACGGCGCGGAGGGGCGTGGCTGTCTGGTCTGCTACGGGCTGCTGCGGCCGCTGCATGGCTGAGGTAGCCGGATGCGCGTTGTATATCAGCTCGCCCGTGTGACATCTTCTGCAAGAAGCAAGAAGCAAACATGCAACAAGTTCACAAACAGTGTACTATCCTTATGAGCATTTTTCCTGCTGTGGGAAAGAACGCACACAGTTATTGGCAGTTATTATTCAGTAGGCCTTCACTAGTCTGGTTAGCACAATGTTTCGTTGTCACAGTAACACGTTTTATGGGCACACAATATTTTTTCACCATGTCATGACTTGTCATTAGTCACACGCAAGTTTTCACCTTAGGACAAAATGTATCTCTGTAGTCAATGCGCTTTTCTGGCGTCCCTTGACACACAAATAGTTATAGTTTGACACTAACTTGGTCCACCGTCTGCTATCGGCTCACTGTTCGGGTCGTGCCAGTTCCTTGTCCACTTGCACACACGGCGATAATACAGTTTCTTATTGCTTGTTCAAAACAACCTCGCGACGCATTGCTGCAGGTTTGACAGTCACTGTCTGTCTCTGCCACACAATACTACACTTTTGTTTAAGTTTTTTCAGTTACAATGTCCGTTGTGCAATTTTTTTGTAACAGCACATTCGTAACTTCTTTGTTCGCTCTTTACCAAGGTGTGTGATAATTGCGTACATGGTAACAAATATTAAAATTTCCTATTAGTTTGCCCCAAAATCATCTATATTTATGTTCGAGTAGATTTTATTTGTGCATTCCAGCCGGATTCAGGCATATTGTTCAATAACTCCTTTGAAATCATGTCTCACTTTACTTGCAAGGTCCTACGTAACTACAGTGTAGTCTCTGTAGGCTAAAATTGACTTGGACTGTATCAGGCTAGCTCTTTTTTACTGATTGGATCTGCACATGCTTCAATTGAAGCTTCTTTGTGCGTAACTTTGCGTTACTTAAATTTGCAATACGTTTGCCTCCCATGGTACCGTCGGGTCACTACTGGGTGCATTATTCTCTTTAACAACACTGGTTTGAAAATAAAGTTCTCAGTGTCTCATATTATTGATATTATTCTGGGTTCGAATCTGTCAATCTGACAGCTTCACACACACACACACACACACACACACACACACACACACACACACACACACATATATATATATATATATATATATATATATATATATAAAGAAAATAGAAAAGATTTACATTAGTAATATACACTTTTGATAAATTATAATGTATTTTGACCACAACAATAATTCAACTTACATTAGTTTGTAATTTCTCCTCTAATCGCGGCTATCTCTAGATACAGAGAAATAGAGTCTACCCATTCAGAAAATGCTACGTCACAGGTTCCTCTCTCTCTCAGCTCTCGAGGAAGACGACAAGGAATGCACACTATGTATTCCTATTTATTCGACTCTCAACCGTTATTGTCTCTTTGCAATCTGCGGCTGTATTTTACATTTTTCTTATCGCAGATATTGACACATTTCGTAATTACATTATGAATATAGAAATATTACAATCGTAAATACATCGAGAATATTACTGCAGAAAATATTACAGTAATAACGAATGTCCTTTATACAAAATTAAAAAATATTTTTTGTTAAATATTTACAGTATATACAAATTGCTTCATAGCGGCGTATATAGTACAATTAAATTTTAGTTTATTAATAGTGTGTGTGCGGCAGCGAACGTTACACAAAGAATGGAAAGTTTCACAGGTCACATCAATATTCAAGAAAGATGGTAGGGGTAATCCAGTATATTATAGACCAGTATCATTACATAGAGATGCAGCAGAATTCTGCAATATATATTGTATTTAAACATTATGCATTACCTCGAAGAGTCAGTACGGATTTTGACATCATCGTTCTTGTGAAACACAACTAGCTTTTTACTTGCACTAGGTGCTGAGTACTATTGCCAAGGGACTTCACATTGATTCCGAAATCCTAGATTTTCAGAAGGCTTTTGACATTGTACCACACAAGAGGCTTGCAGTGAAATTGCTTGATTATGGAATATCGTCTCAGTTATGTGACTGGATTCGTGATTTCCTGTCAGAGAGGTCACAGTCCGTAGATGGTTCAAATGGTTCAAATGGCTCTGAGCACTATGGGACTTAACATCTGAGGTCATCAGTCCCCTAGAACTTAGAACTACTTAAACCTAACTAGCCTAAGGACATCACACACATGCATGCCCGAGGCAGGGATCGAACCTGCGACCGTAGCAGTCGCGCAGTTCCGGACTGAACCGCCTAGAACCGCTTCAGTCCGTAGAAACTGACGGAAATTCATCGAGTAAAACAGCAGTGATTTCTGGTGATCCGTAAGGTAGAGTTATAGGTCTTCTGCTCTTCCGTATTTACATTAACGATTAAGGAGACAATTTGAGCAGTCGTTTTATGTTGTTTGCGGACCATGCTGGCTTTTATCGTTTGGTAAAATCATCAAAAGCTCAAAACAAACAGCAAACGCTTTAGAAAAAATACCTGTATGGTGTGAAAATTAGCAGTTGACCCCAAATAATGAAAAGTGTGAGGTCATCCACACGAGTGCTACAAGGAATCCATCCAACTTCCGTTACACGATAAATATGTCAAATCTAAAGGCCGTCAATTCATCTAAATACCTAGGAATTATAATGGAGAAGAGCTTATATTGGCAAGAACATACAGCAAATGTTGTGGGGAAGACGAACCAAAGTCTGCGTTTTATTGGCAGAACACTTAGAAAATGTAACAGATCTGCTAAAGCCGGCCGCGGTGGCCGAGCGGATCTAGGCGCTTCAGTTCGGAACCGCGCGACTGCTACGGTCGCAGGTTCGAATCCTGCCTCGGGCATCGATGTGTGTGATGTCCTTAGGTTAGTTTGGTTTAAGTAGTTAAGCTCTAGGGGACTGATAACCTCAGACGTTAAGTCCCATAGTGCTCAGAGCCATTTCTGATCTGCTAAAGAGACTGCCTACACCACGCTTCTCCGTCCTCTTTTGAATTACTGTTGCGCCATTTGAGATCCTTAGCAGGTAGGATTAAGAGAGTCCAGCGAGAAAGTTCAAAGGACAGCTGCACGTTTTGTATTATCGGGAAATTGGGGAGAGAGTATCACTGACATGATACAGGATTTGGGGTGGCCATCATTAAGCCAAAGGAGTTTTTGTTGCGGCGGAATCTTCTCACGAAATTTCAATCACCAATTCTCTCCTCTGAATGCGAAAATATTTTGTTGAAGCCGACCTACATAGGGAGAAATGATCATCATAATAAAATAAGAGAAGTCAGAGCTCGCACGGATAGAGCGTTTTGTCGGCACGCTTTTCGAGAGTGTAGTAATAGAGAATTGTTGTGAAGGTGATTTGATGAACCCTCTGCCAGGCACTTAAGAGTGATGTGCAGAGTATCCATGTAGATGTAGATGTAGACTGCTGGTCACACATGCGTACAGTAAATGCAGTATCAGTGAGCGTGCTGTCCGTGTGAAGAATGGGGGAGGCGCACCATCTATCTGAGTTTGACCGAGGGCAGATCCCGAAACTGCGCGACTTGTGGGGCGTTCGAGGAGTGCCATGGTGAGGCCTTCAACACGTGTCAAAACGAAGGTGAAACCACGTCTTGACGTCGTGGGGCTGCGCGGCCACCTCTCATTACAGATGTCGGACGTTGTCGGCTGGCGACATTGATAAGAAATGATAGGTGAAACGCTGTGGTGGAACTAACATGAGGCTTCAATGTTGGACGGAGTGTAAGTGTGTCTGAACACACAGCGCAGCGAACACTCCTAATTATGGGTCTCCGTAGCTGACGACCCATGCGTGAGCCAATGTTAACACCACGACATCGGCAGCTACGACTGAAATGGGCATGTGACCAGCTGCATTGGTTGTTGATGCAGTGATAGAGAGTTGCGTGGTCTGATGAATCCTGATACATTCTTCATCGTGCCACTGGGGGGGCGCTAATCGGCCGTCTTCCAGGGCGACTGCTCCTTGACACTCGTACTGTGGGGCGAAGACAATCTGGCGGCGGCTCTGTTATGCTCTGAGGAACATTTAGTGAGCATGCTTGGGTCCAGTAGGCTTCGTGCAACGCACCATGACGGCCAAATAGTACCGTTCACTATTGCATACGAAGTACACACCTTCACTACGATCATGTTCCCCGACAGCAGTGGTATTTTTCTACAAAATAATGAACCCACAAGGCCGGGAGTGTATTGAAGTGGTTCGAGGAACACACTGGCGAGTTCCAATTGATGTGTTGGGCCCCATTTTGCCAGATTAGAAACCGATCGAGCACATCTGGGATGTGACTGAACGTGGCGTCAGAGCTCATCGTCCTCATCCCCCCCTCACTTCCCCACGGAATATACAAGAATTGGGTGACTTGTGCAGATGTGGTGACAACTCCCTCCACAGACCTACCAAGTTCGCATTGCTTGCAAGGTACTGGGCGTCACCGCTGTTATCTGTGCCAACAGTGGATTACCCGACATTAGGTGGGTGGCCATAATGTTGTGAAATTGGAAGGAAAGTCAGCGTTGGCCGTAATTTTGATGGTTTATTGACAGCGAAATCGATCTTCAATCACATAATGATCATCTTCAGTGCTTTAGTCTACAAATTGAAGCTCATAGGCACTGGTGTCAAGTTATCATCAGTAACCAAAGCTATGAATCGATCACAATAACTTTTATTACCAAAGCGATGAAACGATCACAATGACTGTTATTGTGATCGTTTCATAGCTTTGATTACTGATAATAACTTGAAATCAGTGCCTATGAGCTTCAGTTTGTACACTAAAGCAGTGAAGATGATCATTAGGTGATTGAAGATCGATTTTACTGTCAATAAACCATCAAAGTTATGGCCAACGCTGACTTTCCTTCCAATTTCACGTTTATAGTCGTTGTGCACACAACACTCTATGGAGTCGCCAATCAACATAATGTTGTGGCTGATTATCTTACATGCGTATTACATTTTCAGCGTTTATTTATTTTATTTATTTATTTATTGTTCCGTGGGACCAAATTAAGGAGAAGTCTCCATGGTCATGGAACGAGTCAATACATGAAATTATAACACGATACTAGAAACAGATAGAATGAAATATAAAAAAACATATTCAGGTGACAAGTCGTAAGTTTAAATAAAGAAAATCAACAATGTAACACTGGAATTTGCTTAATTTTTCACCTCTTCCAGGAGCTCCTCGACAGAATAGAAGGAGTGAGCCATGAGAAAACTCTTCAGTTTGGACTTAAAAGACGCCGGCTGGAGTGGCCGTGCGGTTCTGGGCGCTACAGTCTGGAGCCAAGTGACCGCTACGGTCGCAGGTTCGAATCCTGCCTCGGGCATGGATGTGTGTGATGTCCTTAGGTTAGTTAGGTTTAATTAGTTCTAAGTTCTAGGCGACTGATGACCTCCGACGTTAAGTCGCATAGTACTCAGAGCCATTTTTTAGACTTAAAAGAGTATTGTCTACTGCTAAGATTGTTGTTCGTCTCCATATATCCTAAAAGTTTTTACCGCTGATTCGTCATTAACTGACGCTTAATTACAGAAAATTGAGCCATGCGTGACATATTTGCCATAAATATTCAGTGTAATGTTGCCTTGAAAAATCATATTGCATGTTACAATACAAAATCAGCGAAATAAAACGAAGTCAATATGACGTCTTTCTCATCAACTGACACGACATTTCTATATCACTTCCGAGTAAGACGAGAGCATTGCCAGCTTCTGCCACAGTGTAAAGGGCAGGCAATGTCTGAAGGGAAAAGTGTATGCTCCATCCAGCCATAGGGCGAGGTGGGAGGACGGGTTCGTGGTATAAATGTGAGCCACATGGCCGCGTGTTGGAAATTGAAGTATATATACAAGGCAGTGGGAGTTATTCGTTAGTAACGGCCTTATGAATAATGACAGGTGTAATTACAATTTTAACAGCAGGGATGTAAGAGCAACAAATCATATTCATTACTATCTAAAATAAATTCCAAACTTGTCCCCAAACTTGAGTTGCTCTGTAATTATTCAACATTTTCTACTCAGTAACAGAACAAAAAAATAATAATGACTTTGTGTTCATACTGGTTAGGGTACTCCGCCATCATTAACAAAACACGAATTCTTCAATTCACTCCTTTACTTCTGTTAAGCAGTCCGACTGCCACAGTCATATTAATTAAAATTACTGGTAGGAAGTTTAATATTACCGTAAATCTCCCGCGCTTACTAAAGAATCTTGTGGCGAGACGTAACCAGAATTATCAAAAGCTTGTCAGCCGACTTTGGTTCAAATGGTTCAAATGGCTCTGAGCAATATGCGACTTAACATCTGAGGTCATCAGTCCCCTAGAACTTAGAACTCCTTAAACCTAACTAACCTAAGGACATCACACACATCCATGCCCGAGGCAAGATTCGAACCTGCGACCGTAGCAGTCGCGCGGTTCCGGACTGAAGCGCCTACAACCGCTTGGCCACCGCGGCCGGCGCCGACTTTGGAAAACGATTTACCATGTCGATAAAAAGCACGACATTGCTAATAAGTGAGCTCACGCTCTCTTCAGTGAAGCGTTTTCATAATTTTGCAATCTGGTAACGGAAGATATTCACGTACCCCACAGTATCCATAGATCTGTATAAAGATCTGTATATGTACAGTCTTAATAACTGTGGCAGCTGCATTTAAAGGTTTTCATTTTAAAGTAAATTCGACATCTACTAATAATCAGATGAACTATCATGGACTTAGGAATTTTGCTATCGCGGTGAATCTTCAGATCGAACTTATCAGTGCTAATTATCTCTAGTGAGAGAGCAATGTGCGTCACGGTTACACAATAGTTATCTGCAGTGTGTTTCTCGAACCCGATCCAAGCTAAGTATCCTACCGACCAGATGATGATAGTAGCTAATGGAGACTTGAGTCGTCAATAATATATTCTCCTTCATTATTTACGACAGTCTGAAAGCGCTGGGGTAGCTTTCTAATTCTGCGACCGCAGAAATCACGTAGCTTGGAGAACTCGTCGAGTCATATTCGTAGCGCATTTTCATTTGGATAGGAAGTTCCTTGAAGGTTGTTCTATCAGATAAAAATCTGAGGGCGCAAGATCAACTGAGTAAGATGTGCGCTGAATCACTTCATAACCCTACTCCTGTATGGTGCTTTTTGTCAGCCTAGCAGAATGCGCACCGGCGTTTTCGAGGAGTAGCATCACTTCATGCATTCTTGCTGGTTCTTGTTCTTGGACTGCGTCTGCAGCACATCTCAGATACTAGCAATAAATCTCAGCAGTGATGGTTACATTTCGGGGAAGTGATTCGTAGTACACCACACCGTCGCTGTTCCACAGGATGCATAACATTATCTTTTCCGGATACGAATAGATCTTTGTACGAGGAGTTACTGGTTTCTTTGGGCTCAAACAATCCTTTCTTTCCCTTATGTTAGCACAAAGGCGTCATTTCTCGGTCGACAGTAACAATACAGCATAGAAATGATCGATGTTCTTCAGGAGCCAACGGATGATGCACATATGACCAGTTGTTGATTTTTGTGATTTCGTCTTACAACATGCGATACCTATACACCTGATGTTTGAACCTTTCCCACTGCACACAAATGTCACACACTGGAATGATCACAATTCTTCAGATTTACCAGTTTTTCAGTAAACTGATGTGGGTCATTGAGGACCTTCATCAAACTGCGGACGGCTTCCTGAACGTTGAGAATTATTAATGTCAAAACTGTTCTCCTTAAAACGAAGAAGACATTTTCCTTTCTAGCTCTGCCATTGGACAGAACATTATCGCCACACACGGGGCACATGTCTCTTGTTGTCTTCGCTGCTGTCACACCTCTATTGAACTCAAACAGAAGAATATGTCCGAAATGTTCAGATTTATCCACTTGCCACTCCATTTTTTAGTGTCCACAGCTCCACTCCATATCTCCAAACCACAAAATAATCATACGTAAACTGAAATAGCAACAGTGAACTAGAAATGAAAAATGAAAATCGATAAATAAAACTTTGGCATCCATAAATTAAAAAAAAAGTTATAAGACGCTCTGCATCAACGTTATATGACAAACTTTGAGTTTCTTCTGCAACAATATTTCTCCTGTCGGCAGGTGATGGTTGAAGTAATCACTCCAACAAATATCTACTAATATCAGTAGTGCAGGGCCCTGGTTTGATCACAGTCGAGGTAGATTATTCCCACACGTCGGCCAGGTGCCTGAAGATGGCGTAGTAAAACGCTGAAATCGGTTGCCCAAAAAAGCAAGGTTGAAAACGGACGGCTGAAAAGCGTTTAACTTGACGTCCTCTGTCGAACAGCCGACTTGCGCAAGACATACAGAGAATTATGAAATATTTCGACTAAGTCTTTGATGAGAACAGGTTCATGACACCGGAACTTTTCCTGTCAAATTAATTGTATATTTTTTCAATAGTTTTGTAATTTAGGTGTTTGTGCAATGACAATAAAGCACTATTCCTCTACCGCATAATTGGATAATACCATAGCTTTCCTAATAAAATAGTATATCTTCAGTTTTCAAAACTTCGTAAGGTGACTTGTAGAGCACAATCACAGACAACTGGTCTTTCTGAAAGATGAGAGTACTTTCTGCAAAAACAATGTTCTGTCTGTCAATAAATCTTGTTTTCACAAATTCAAAAATAAATAATTCTCGGTGTCTCATTAGTTGAACAGACTTCTATATCTCAGACTGCTGTTGAATTTTTACGGTCTTAATAGAACACAGAATGTTCTACGTAATGTTTTACTGAAAATATAACTGCAGAAAAGAGCAATTATGGCACAGAACGTAGTTCAAAATCAAGTACTTATAATTCGTTCTGTGATAATGGGAAGCAACACGCCACCAACATTACAGACGGATTCTGCGATTTCATAGGGAACTAATTGCGGGACCTAAGTAAGTTCCGATTAGACACAAAGTGTAAACCACTGCAGAAACCAGATGGAACTTTGCACAGATGTGTTGGGCAGTGTCTTTAGTGTGCCTGTCGATTGCTTCACGCCGCTCATTCAGTTCAGAGCGCAAAGTGATCGCCCAGAGATGCCTAAAACAACAATGTCTCCTTCCAAATACGTGGATCTGGTGAGAGATTTCGCCTAAAACTATGCAGCCCACGTAACATAAATGTCACGCGTTTGTTTCTTGAAGACAATTTTAAGCCGTATTCTGCAGGGGCAAATGAGACGCTCCTGTCGCGTTTTCGATGGGAAGTGTTTGATCACTCACAATACAGTCCTTAATTGGCTCCCTCCGTTGTTCATCTCCGCTCACGTGAACCACTGGCTACGAAGCCAATATTTTGACACAAACAACGAAAGGCAGACCTGCGTAGAGAATTGGCGGAAAGCACAGGTGGCTGCTTTCTGAGACGAGGTTACTGGAAATTTTGTACAACGCCACAACAAATGTCTTAAGTCAGAGCTCAGAGTGGCGACTATTAGGAGAGGTAGCTGGAAGGTGTGGCTAACTGTTGCGAGTAAAATACACTCCTGGAAATTGAAATAAGAACACCGTGAATTCATTGTCCCAGGAAGGGGAAACTTTATTGACACATTCCTGGGGTCGGATACATCACATGATCACACTGACAGAACCACAGGCACATAGACACAGGCAACAGAGCATGCACAATGTCGGCACTAGTACAGTGTATATCCACCTTTCGCAGCAATGCAGGCTGCTATTCTCCCATGGAGACGATCGTAGAGATGCTGGATGTAGTCCTGTGGAACGGCTTGCCATGCCATTTCCACCTGGCGCCTCAGTTGGACCAGCGTTCGTGCTGGACGTGCAGACCGCGTGAGACGACGCTTCATCCAGTCCCAAACATGCTCAATGGGGGAGAGATCCGGAGATCTTGCTGGCCAGGGTAGTTGACTTACACCTTCTAGAGCACGTTGGGTGGCACGGGATACATGCGGACGTGCATTGTCCTGTTGGAACAGCAAGTTCCCTTGCCGGTCTAGGAATGGTAGAACGATGGGTTCGATGACGGTTTGGATGTACCGTGCACTATTCAGTGTCCCCTAGACGATCACCAGTGGTGTAGGGCCAGTGTAGGAGATCGCTCCCCACACCATGATGCCGGGTGTTGGCCCTGTGTGCCTCGGTCGTATGCAGTCCTGATTGTGGCGCTCACCTGCACGGCGCCAAACACGCATACGACCATCATTGGCACCAAGGCAGAAGCGACTCTCATCGCTGAAGACGACACGTCTCCAGTCGTCCCTCCATTCACGCCTGTCGCGACACCACTGGAGGCGGGCTGCACGATGTTGGGGCGTGAGCGGAAGACGGCCTAACGGTGTGCGGGACCGTAGCCCAGCTTCGTGGAGACGGTTGCGAATGGTCCTCGCCGATACCCCAGGAGCAACAGTGTCCCTAATTTGCTGGGAAGTGGCGGTGCGGTCCCCTACGGCACTGCGTAGGATCCTACGGTCTTGGCGTGCATCCGTGCGTCGCTGCGGTCCGGTCCCAGGTCGACGGGCACGTGCACCTTCCGCCGACCACTGGCGACAACATCGATGTACTGTGGAGACCTCACGCCCCACGTGTTGAGCAATTCGGCGGTACGTCCACCCGGCCTCCCGCATGCCCACTATACGCCCTCGCTCAAAGTCCGTCAACTGCACATACGGTTCACGTCCACGCTGTCGCGGCATGCTACCAGTGTTAAAGACTGCGATGGAGCTCCGTATGCCACGGCAAACTGGCTGACACTGACGGCGGCGGTGCACAAATGCTGCGCAGCTAGCGCCATTCGACGGCCAACACCGCGGTTCCTGGTGTGTCCGCTGTGCCGTGCGTGTGATCATTGCTTGTACAGCCCTCTCGCAGTGTCCGGAGCAAGTATGGGGGGCTGACACACCGGTGTCAATGTGTTCTTTTTTCCATTTCCAGGAGTGTATTTAGATATTCACTGTGGTTTTCATTTCGTGACCGATCGGACCTTACTTTCCCAAAAGCTCTCGTACTTTATTGCTGCTTACAGTCGTACATAGTGTTCCTAATAGTTCCCATTGAATTGTGTTTGGGAATAATCTACACACTAAAGTTAAGAATATTAAAAGTAACATGTTTCAGAGAAAATTGAAAAAAACAAGGTATCACTAATTGTTCTACTCTCAGTAGATTGCTCGTAGTCTGAAGATATTGAATCATTTTCAGCTTTAGTTGCAAAACAGAGCGTGAAAAATGTAAAAGTGTGGAAAAAGAGGTGGAGTCTTCTACAGCGTTGTTGGTTCAGGTATGCGTGCTAATACAGGCTAAAAATACTTGAAATTTTTGAAAGTTATCCTGTGGTCATTCCTATTTAGGGCTGACTGATTTACATTCGCCAATACCAAAAATGGAAGAGTTTTGATGGCCACAATTCTCAAGAGGATGCACGCTCATGCTGTGAACGAAGAGTCATCCAACGCTAATTTGCTTTCGTCCTGGTACACGAGGTGGTTAATTTTTCATAAATACAACTGCTAAAGAAATTGCGTGGTAACCCCTCCTGAATATTTGAGGAGAGGAAGTTAAGTTATGATCACAAATCAAGAAGACAATGCTAAGTTCTAACAAATAGATTTATTTTCGTAAGGACAAAATGAAAACTTATATTTTGAAACAGAACATTAGAGTCACAGACGGCACAAACGATTTTCAGCATGAGCAAGGACTGCCGCTGGTTTGCAAACAAAACTCGCCTGTATTCTGAGTCACTACACTGAACGTGCTGTGGACCGAACTGTAGGTGAAGGGCCATGAATACTAACTAAGAATTTTGCCTAACTCAAAATGGTGATTGACCACACATAGAAAAGACGTGGCTTTTCATGCAAGTAGGTGATGACCGCGACTACTACGGATGGGAAGAAGGTAGCAGGTTGTGGTAAGGTAACTCAAAGTTCCCTATCTGCTGGTGCTGCGACACTTTACCAAAATAGCAGACGCAGGATCTGAAGCCGAAAAGGGCATCGTGACGACGTCGAAGGTACAAGAGTCTTCAGCTACCCAGCGTCGTGTGTACCGTACTCTGGACTGGAGCACTATTGTTACAAGGGCACGTGAAAAGTTAACTTTCGACTGGGTGCCTGGGTAACCACAACTCAACGAAAATCTCTTCCGGGCCTCATTTCTCATCATTCTCTGACTGGTTTGATATAGCCCGCCACGTATTCCTCTCCTGTGCCAACCTCCTCATCTATGAACACCACTTGCAACCTACGTCCTACATTATTTGCTCGATGTATTCCAGACTCGGTCTTCCTCTACAGTTTTTTCCTCTCTACAGCTCCCGCTAGTACCATGGAACGTATTCCATGATGTCTTAAGAGATGTGCTATCATCCTGTCCATTCTTGTCAGTGTTTACCAAATATTCCTCAAAATGGTTCAAATGGCCCTAAGCACTATGGGACTTAACAGCTGAGGTCATCAGTCCCAGAAACTTAGAACTACTTAAACTTAACTAACATAAGGACATCGCACACACGAATGCCCGAGGCAGGATTCGAACCTGCGACCGTAGCACCCGTGTGGTTCCAGACTGAAGTGCCTAGAACCGCTCGGCCACTACGGCCGGCAAATATTCCTCCCCCCTCCGATTCTGAGCGAACTTCCTGGTTCCTCCCGTACCTTATCAGTGCACCTAATTTTCAACATTCGTCTGTAGCACCACATCTCAAATGCTTCGATTCTTTTCTGTTCCGGTTTCCCCACAGTCCATGTTTCACTACCTCCCTGGATGCCGAAGAGATAAAGAAACTTTGCTGTACGACCGTCCACAAGCGAGTGATCGATTTTCTGTCTTTCGCACTAACCATGGCCATCTTTCCCGTTGCTCTCGAAAATTGCCGGTTGTGGCATAGCAAAAAAAAAAAACTGGCACCAATCATAACTCCAGACCAGACGCTCTCTGTTCACGCTACAAAACAGAAAAACGCCATGCACCAATCTGACGGCATCCCACCAACGCCAAAGACGGCTTTAAATGTGAGCAAATAGCACAGTCTGCGCACCAATCACATGGCACAGGAAGTCCGCGTGTGCGACAACTCAAGCGTGGGGTGCAATGGCAGGATTTGTAAATTAGCTGGTTTACATACGCTGCCTCTCCGGCGGGCGTCCCGCAGAGCCAGAGGGCAATTCCTGCAAATTCTAACACACCAAGCAGTGCGGGCACCAGCCGTCCGGGGTGGCCGAGCGGTTGTAGGCTCTTCAGTCTGGAAATGCGCGACCGCTCCGGTAGCAGGTTCGAATCCTGCCTCGGGCATGGATGTGTGTGATGTCCTTAGGTTAGTTAGGTTTAAGTAGTTCTACGTTCTAGGGGACTGATGACCTCAGATGTTATGTCCCATAGTGCTTAGAGCCATTTTTGAAGTGCGGGCACCGCAACCCAGCACTTTGCCATATGGCAACAAAACAAGGCTTCTAACAACACAGAGAGCGAGCTGTCAAGCGATCTTGCCAGGGCCGAGTCAGGGCAACTCGGCAGAAACTTAAAAGACGGACTGTGGTAGTCAGGCCCTTCGTCGCTTTCACGTTTCTTTCCGGCTTTGTCCCCGACTCACCACACTGACGCGCGACTGGCCACCCTACATCAGCTAAATGAAGCCGCCACTTACAGCAAGCGAAACGTAGCATTAAGAAAAGTAATTTATCCCGTCAGCGACGAAAATCCCCAGACATGTGGGTACTGTGAGCTCAATCACCAATCAATGTCTCGTATTCCATAACAGAAATAAGTGACAACATGTAAATTATGTCCTATTTGCATACTGAATTACGAAAATAAAAAGAAAAACCAACGAATCGGAACTGACCTGATGGGCTTTGCAGAGTGAGTGGACGGGCCAGAAAACGCTGTCACTAATACTTTCTGAAAAAACTATACTCCACGTGAGCAAGTCACGAAGGGCCAACAGTACTGAAAGGCCGCCATGCCATCCTCAGTCCACGGGAGTCACTGGATGAGGATATGGAGGGGCATGTGGTCAGCACACCGCTCTCCCGGCCGTATGTCAGTTTCCGAGACCGGAGCCGCTACTTCTGCATCTACATCTACATCTACATTTATACTCCGAAAGCCACCAAACGGCGTGTGGCGGAGGGCACTTTACGTGCCACTGTCATTACCTCCCTTTCCTGTTCCAGTCACGTATGGTTCGCGGGAAGACCGACTGCCGGAAAGCCTCCGTGTGCGATCGAAGCTCTAATTTTACATTCCTCCTCGGGAGGCATAAGTAGGGGGAAGCAATATATTCGATACCTCATCCAGAAACGCACCCTCTCGAAACCTGGACAGCAAACTACACCGCGATGCAGAGCGCCTCTCTTGCAGAGTCTGCCACTTGAGTTTGCTAAACATCTCCGTAACGCTATCACGGTTACCAAATAACCCTGTGACGAAACGCGCCGCTTTTCTTTGGATCTTCTCTATCTCCTCTGTCAACCCGACCTGGTACGGATCCCACACTGATGAGCAATACTCAAGTATAGGTCGAACGAGTGTTTTGTAAGCCACCTCCTTTATTGGTGGACTACATTTTCTAAGGACTCTCCCAATGAAACTCAACTTGGTACCCGCCTTACCAACAATCAATTTAATATTATCATTCCACTTCAAATCGTTTCGCACGCATACTCCCAGATATTTTACAGAAGTAACTGCTACCAGTGTTTGTTCCGCTATCATATAATCATATAATAAAGGATCCTTCTTTCTATGTATTCGCAATAGATTACATTTGTCTATGTTAATGGTCAGTTGCCACTCCCTGCACCAAGTGCCTATCCGCTGCAGATCTACCTCCATTTCGCTGCAATTTTCTAATACTGCAACTTCTCTGTATACTACATCATCATCTGCGAGAAGCTGCATGGAACTTCCGACACTATCTACTAGGTCATTTATATATATTGTGAAAAGCAATGGTCCCATAACGCTCCCCTGTGGCACGCCAGAGGTTACTTTAACGCCTGTAGATGTCTCTCCATTGAGAACAACAGCCATACAGCTGGTCTGGTATTTCGTAGGTTCTTACTTTGTTTATCAGTCGACAGTGCGGAGCTGTATCGAACGCCTTCCGGAAGTCAAGGAAAATGGCATCTACCTGGGAGCCTGTATCTAATATTTTCTGGGTCTCATGAACAAATAAAGCGAGTTCGGTCTCACACGGTCGCTGTTTCCGGAATCCATGTTGATTCCTTCATAGTAGATTCTGGGTGTCCAGAAATGACATGATACGCGAGCAAAAAACGTTCTAAAATTCTACAACAGATCGACGTCAGAGATATAGGTCTATAGTTTTGCGCATCTGCTCGACGACCCTTCTTGAAGACTGGAACTACCTGTGCTCTTTTCCAATCATTTGGAACCTTCCGTTCCTCTAGAGACTTGCGGTACACGGCTGTTAGAAGGGGGGCAAGTTCTTTCGCGTACTCTGTGTAGAATCGAATTGGTATCCCGTTAGATCCAGTGGACTTTCCTCTGTTGAGTGATTTCAGTTGCTTTTTTATTCCTTGGACACTTATTTCGATGTCAGCCATTTTTTCGTTCGTGCGAGGATTTATAGAAGGAACTGCAGTGCGGTCTTCCTCTGTGAAACAGCTTTGGAAAAAGTTGTTTAGTATTTGAGCTTTATGCGTGTCATCCTCTGTTTCAATGCCATCATCAACCCAGAGTGTCTGGATATGCTGTTTCGAGCCACTTACTGATTTAACGTAAGACCAGAACTTCCTAGGATTTTCTGTCAAGTCGGTATATAGAATTTTACTTTCGAATTCACTGAACGCTTCACCCAAAGCCCTCCTTACGCTAACTTTGACATCGTTTAGCTGCTGTTTGTCTGAGAGGTTTTGGCTGCATTTAAACTTGCAATGAAGCTCTCTTTGCTTTCGCAGTAGTTTCCTAACTTTGTTGTTGAACCACGGTGGGTTTTCCCCGTCCCTCACAGTTTTACTCGGCACGTAACTGTCTAAAACGCATTTTACGATTGCCTTGAACTTTTTCCATAAACACGCAGCATTGTCAGTGTCGGAACAGAAATTTTCGTTTTGATCTGTTAGGTAGTGTGAAATCTGCCTTCTATTACTCTTGCTAAACAGATAAACCATCCTCCCTTTTTTTTATATTCCTATTTACTTCCATATTCAGGGAAGCTGCAACGGCCTTATGATCACTGATTCCCTGTTCTGGGCTTACAGAGTCGAAAAGTTCGGGTCTGTTCCTCAGTGAAGTAGCTCCTCAGTTTGCCTCACAAGGGCTGAGTGCACCCCGCTTGCCAACAGCGCTCGGTAGACCGGATGGTCACCCATCCAAATGGTAGCTCCGCCCGATAACGCTTAATCGGTGATCTTACGAGAACTGGTGTGCGGCAAGGCCGTTGGCTGACTAATTGTTTTTGGTATCAAGAAATGTGTACTCGTATGGTCTCCAGTAACACGTGCATTAGATTCCATCACAGGAAAAAGATGTGGGAAACGATATTTTACACGTAACCCCTATTTTCGTTTACTGTGCTGGTCATACGGTAATCAACTAGTTCACATAACCGACGCTACACCGTGGGAAACAACATTCAGAGAGAAAAAGAGCTTCTGGAAAATGTTATTTTACACAAGATCCATATTTTCGTTTACTGTGGTGGTCATGCGGTAATCAACTAGTCCACATAGCCGACGCTACACCGTGGGAAACAGCATTGCAGAGCACGTGGTCGCACTTGGCACGTTGCGCAACGTAGATAAGATGGACCAGTAACACTGATAAGTCATTCGATCGCCTCCGTTGAACACAGAATTCAGAAAAATGACTGATAACTGACTTTGGCAAGGGGAAAACTGTAAAGGAAGTATATGTATAAGGATGATACTGTAGGATTACGAAGGTATTTTAAAAACGATCTTCACGGTATTCCCGAGCTGAAACGTATCGCCCGAATCACATTGCTGAAGAACTGCATCATTATGTAATAACTTGCATAATAGATTGAAAATAATCAAAACAATTAAACTTTCCGTTTTAGTGGCTCTGAGCACTATGGGACTTAACTTCGGAGGTAATCAGTCCCCTAGAACCTAGAACTACTGAAACTTAACTATCCTAAGGACACCACGAACATCCATACCCGAGGCAGGATTCGAACGAGCGACCGTAGCGGTCGCGCGGTTCAAAACTGTAGCGCCTAGAACCGCTCGGCCACTCCGGCCGCCACGTTTTAATGACTGTGACATCTGAGACTATTGTTATGGTGGAGAAGTACAGCGTTTAGACCTTCAACTAGATAAATTCAAGGGAGTTTGTTATTTATTTAATTTTATTTTTTATTTATTTATTCTTTTTTGGGGGGTGGGGGGTGGGCTGGGGGGTTATCTTACATTACGGCAGAAAAAATGGGAATACCGTCCATTTTGCTGCAAATGAGAGTGCACAAGAGACACTTTAGTTCTAGTAGTAACCTTATTCATCTGCCGAAAACTTTTAACGACTACATGCAATGTTACTTAAAATCCGTCTTGATTGCAAATTTTTTATTCATATGACCGGTTTCGGTTCATTCAGAACCATCTTCAGATCTGATATTTCAGTTACAGGAGTAACCCGTCCAAATCCAGCAACTTTCACATGCTATGTGACGTAGCATGTGAAAGTTGCTGGATTTGGACGGGTTACTCCTGTAACTGAAATATCAGATCTGAAGATGGTTCTGAATGAACCGAAACCGGTCATATGAATAAAAAATTTGCAATGAAGACGGATTTTAAGTAACATTATAAAATCACTGATTGCTGTTATCCTATAAGACATTATCTCTGTTTTTGCAAGGACAACATGCAAGTCATATGAACACGCAAGTTAAGTTGCACAAGGGCGCAACAGGCAGCCGGCCGTGGCTTTACATTTTGAACGATTCCAGCATTTGCCTGTAACATTTTAAGAAAGCCGTGGCAAACCTATACCAGGATGGCTAAATGTGAAATTTAGCCTACATCATGCAGAGTGCACGGTCAGAGTGTTTAAATACTGTTTCGCGCAAATGATTTGTTCCGTAGCATAAGAAGCTGGTGGAACACTTTTCATTTATTGCTTAACACCAAACACAGCGTGCTTTATCAGCTGACATCAGGATCCCGACAACGACGCTTGGTCTCCAGTTTGTGCACCGCAACTTACCGAGCGAGGTGGCGCAGTGGCTAGCACACTGGACTCGCATTCGGGAGGACGACGGTTCAATCCCGCGTCCGGCCATCCTGATTTAGGTTTTCCGTGATTTTCCTAAATCACTCCAGGCAAATGCCGGGTTGGTTCCTTTGAAAGGGCACGGCCGACTTCCTTCTCCGTCCTTCCCTAATCCGATGAGACCGGTGACCTCGCTGTTTGGTCTCTTCCCCCAAACCAACCAACCAACCACCGCAACTTCCCATCTCTGTTCATGAGAGGTCCCTCTCCTATAACGATTGCCGGCGCTGCTACTGGAGTGGTTTGAGCATCTCCATAAGGCACTCGTGCCTGCTAAACGATCCCGAGACCCGCCGCGTTTCGCTGGACGTTTTCTGTTATTTCTGGAAACCGGTTTTGGTAGGGTCGCGGCCTGATGACTGGTACTCAAGAATCGGTCGAATAAATGTTTCGTAAGTCACTTCATTCACGGATGAGTTACATATCCTCCATTAAACCTCAGGATGGAGTCGCCTTTTCGTGCAGTTAATTATATGGTTGCTCCAGATTAGGTGGCGCCAGATTGTTACGTTTAGGTAATTTACGGTAGTTACTGTTTTCAATTACCCACCAATAGATTAATCTAATGGTAATGGATACTTTCGTCTGTTTACTCACAATATTGTGCATTCACATGCGTACAATCAGGGGCAACTGCCTTTCCCTTCTCCAGTCGTCGATGCTCCGCTTGTCTTGCTCCATTTCACTACAGTGTTCCCGCAGTATCGTCTGCAAAATGCCTCATGGACCTTCCGGCGTTGTCCAATGTATACAGGGTGGTCCACTGATGGTGATCGGGCCAAATATCTCACGAAATAAGCGTCAAACGGAAAAAACTACAAAGAACGAAACTTGTCTCGTTCGAAGGGGGAAACCAGACGGCGCTATGGTTGGCCCGCTAGATGGCGCTGCCATAGGTCAAACGAATATCAACTGCGTTTTTAAAAATAGGAACCCCCATTTTTTATTATATATTCGTGTAGTACGTAAATAAATATGAATGTTTTAGTTGGGCCACTTTTTTCGTTTTGTGGTAGATGGCGCTGTAATACTTGTCACTTCCCCTCAGAAATCTTAGAATGTCAATAATTATAAAAATGTGCCAAATGTTGTCTTCCCACAAAAGTGAAAAATAATAAAATGAGCCAAGCGTAACCTCCTTGCAAAATTAAAGAATAATAATGGCCCAAATGTAAACTCCCCACAAAATTAACGTTAAGATGATTGATCATTAAACCCACAATAATATTAATTAAATAATGATCTATGAACTGAATGTAACATCTCAACAGCAATAATTAAACCTGATAAATTTTATAAGGGCAGCAGCGCTGACCTTCGGCCCTGTGAAATAATTAAACCTGAACACAAAAACCAAAATTCTTACCTCAGTAAACTGCATCTATATCTGCTCTTATTTTTCGGCATAGCTTCGTGCAATGCTGGCTTATATTTAATTTTGATTCTTGGAGGGAATGCATAGGAAATATTATTTAGCTTAAAATGAATCTTTTTCTTTAAATGAGTTGCTTTATAAAAAGTTATTATTGGGGCATCATTTTGAACAAATTAATTACAAGTAGCATACGTTATTAGCTGAGGGCAATGCTGCTTCATTACCTTCTACAATAATATACATATCGTCCACCACATTCCTGACCAGACTCGTGGGCAGAGCACACCGCGGACCCATGCCGACTCGCTACACACTAGCACTGACTGAGTACAACTATCCAACTGTCTACTCCCTCTGCCGACTCGTCACACACTACTGTATCCGACTTCTGCTACAGACAGAGTACAACTCGCAACTGAACACTCGCGCGGTCAAGCGCAGACTAGCCACGATAAATAACTCTCTGGTCAGAGATTCTGTCATGCCTCGCCGTCGCTGGTAATGAATACATACATGTTTCATAACCCTCCACTGGGGGGGGGGGGGGGGGAAATTTGGCAGCGATGGTGAGTCATTTGGACTTGCCACGAGCAACAAATTTTTTCTTAACTAATTAACTTTTATAGGTGTAGACCATGAAGTAAATATACTGCACATGCACTGAGTACAGAACATATCAGGCAAAGACAAAATGTATACAATGAGTACAAAACATATTCACAAATGGCAAAAGTGCACACGCACAGTAGTACAGAACATATCAGCAAATCACAAAAAATGAATATGCAATGAGTAGAAAACATGTTAACGAAATGACAAAAGTGCACATGCGCTATAGTTCAGCGTAGCCAAGACACTGAACTGCCGTAGTAATATTCCATGTTATCCTATTGGTAGTACATTAGGTACACCAAACAGTGGGACCATAATAGCATCTCATCGCTCATTGTGGTGGACAGCATGTCGTGTCAACACCACGTTCTTGTCTGTTACAGCAACGTAGAATTAGTGCAAAAACCAAATATAGTGCTCCATGATCATGAGGATATACAGGACAAACGGATATCGCAGTAATTCCAGGTAATTAGGTTAGAAGGTGAAGGACTTTAAGTCACATACTAGTCTTCATTGAGAATTACACTAGTAATGGGTGGCACTCATTGCCCAGTCATTGAACATTTCTGTACCATGTACGTAGTATTACAGAATAATGTTCATGAGTAACTTTACAGAGAACATTGGCATTCATTGCCTAATTGCAAACCATCAGAAGTCATTTACAGAGAACATTGGCACTCATTGTCTAATTACAAACAATCAGAAGTCATTTACAGAGAACATTGGCACTCATTGTCTAGTTACAAACCATCAGAAGTCATTTACAGAGAACATTGGCACTCATTGTCTAATTACAAACCATCAGAAGTCATTTACAGAGAACCTTGGCACACATTGTCTAATTATAAACCATCAGAAGTCATTTACACAGAACATTGGCATTCATTGTCTAATTGCAAACCATTAGAAGTCATTTACAGAGAACATTGGCACTCATTGCCTAATTACAAACCATCAGAAGTCATTTACAGAGAAAATTGGCACTCATTGCCTAATTACCATCAGAAATCATTTACAGAGAACATTGGCATTCATTGCCTAATTACAAACCATCAGAAGTCATTTACAGAGAACATTGGCACTCATTGCCTAATTACAAACCATCAGAAGTCATAATTGAAAATGAGTTAATAAATGGCATAATTAATCTAATTATAGTAAACATTGTCCTCATAGTTCATCTTATTACATTAATCAGTGGCATTCATTTGCCAGCTACAAAGCATTTTTTTGTGCTAGCAATGCATTGCGTTGGGATCGATAATTAATAACAAAATTTGCTTTTGAGTTATTGCTGCAAATGAAGATGTGTAACGTCATTCGTCATGAGTCAGCTGTATCAAGATTATGAAACAAGTAGAGTATACGTAATCACATTCATAAATGACATGGGTTTAATGAACAACTGCTTATAGTACATTAATTTCATGAATAATTTCTCCTGCAAAATATACAAAAATGGATTATTAAACTGAAAGAAGAAACGCATTTTATGCTGAAAAGTAGTGAACTTGGAATTAACAGGTAGTGAAATGCGTATAAAAAATATGTGTGTTCCCTAGCTGTCCTTTCCAAAACCTTCAGTCATCCTACTATGCAACAAATACTTAAATAACTACATAGCATAAATACATAAACTTCAACATCATCCTCATCTGTAAAGATACAACTTCATTATCCATCACTTCGTTATCCATATTATCATAACTCCATTATTATCATCAGCTGTAAAGAAAAACTTCATTATTCATACTAGCATATTCTTCATCATTATTCATCACCATTCATTATCATCTGCAAAAAAAAAAATCACTTCATTATTCATTACACAACTACTCCTTATTTCTATCATATTTCCTCACTAAAACTAAGATGTGAAGTTCTGTTTGACAGCCTGCATCAATCGCTTCGTATTCTGAAAGAAAAAATTAGTTAAGACTGCTATTCTACGATGTGTATAGTATATTCTTGTTAATGCTTGTTAATTCTGATCCATTTACTCTTCCTCATAAGGTTTTTGCATCTTCTTTCGTTTATTCCGTAGGTGAAATTCCCATTTCTGTTTAATTTATTTCCTTTACAAGTTATTTCTTTCTGAAAATGATGAACAAAGATTAATGTCTTGCATTTAATTCAAATACCCATTAGATAAAAACTGGTTTATAGTGATATAATTAAGCATACAGCATAGCATGACAGAAAACGTATTATGTCAGAAAATATAGACAGTGTTCAGATGCAAAAATGTACACAGAATATCATAATGCAGCAGCAAAAAATGTAAAAATAGTCACTATGTTGAGATATAAAAGGGCAAAAATGTCAAAGTCAACTGGTGTTTGCTGTATCTTAACTACTTCATAATGCTTACAAATAAACAGGAAAACAATCATACATACATAAAAAATGGAAAATGTGCACGGTCTGATGTGTAACGACAAGAAAAGCGACCTGCTAACCTTACCTTGTCGGGCACTTGCCAAGAAAAATACGACAATCATCAGTAAGTATTCACATGAATATAATTGTATAAGTGGTCATAAAAATTAGGAAATGGCACTACAGCATGTTAAATCATAAAGTATCTTCATTCAATAAAAGGTTTAATATTCGATATGTGGTGGTTTCCTTTCGATTTTCTGGTTCTCAAAGTTTCGACGTGTACAACATTGGGGTGAGGAATGCTGCGAATCCGATTTGGACCTGCGTATAGAAGTTCAAATTTACTGCACCTACCTTTTATTTTGTTGGATAAATAGTGTGTACGTACTAATATCTTCTGTCCAACGTGAAAGTCACGGCGTATACAAACCTGTTTGTGTTGTCTTCTCCGGCGCTCTGCGGCACGTTTGATGTTGTTCAGTGCAATGTCAATTATTTCATGGTGTCGTAGTCGACGACATGGTGGGTCTGACACACCGGTGTCAATGTGTTCTTTTTTCCATTTCCAGGAGTGTATATCGGAGAAATGTTTCTAGCTCGTAACATACGTGTCCATATAGCAGATCGAAACTGTGATCCATTGTCAGAAATTACTTTCAACACATGCCCTACATGAAATAGAAAATGTTTTACAAATGCTTTCGAAACTGTTTTAGCAGTAGCTTTGCGTAACGGAGTGAAGGTTACAAATTTAGAAGTGAGTTCAACAGCGACAAAGATGTAACAAAAACCACTATTAGTTCTGGGAATCGGACCAAAAATGTCTACAGCGGCCATATGTCTCAATTTAACAGGTACAATGGGATATAATGGAGGAACATGAGAAGTTGTGTCTGACTTAGCTTTCTGGCAGATTTTACATGACGCTAAAACTCGTCGTATACGTTTCTCCATGTTGGCAAAATAACAGTTCTGTCTCAGTATAAGAAAACATTTTCTAGCTCCGTAATGTGCGTAACTTAAATGAGTATACCAGATTAATTTGTTAACAAGTTCGTCAGGAATGCATAATAACCAATTATTGCTGTCAGAATGAGAACGGCGAAACAGAATATTATTGCGTACAGTGTAATGGTTTCTAATTGTAACATTATTCCTATCTTGCCAGAGGTGTTTAATCTCTTTCCACACGTTGTCTTTACTTTGCTCTTGTGCTATGTCCTGTAATGACGACGAAATGAAATTTTCAAATGCAACTTGTTGAATGTACATGACGCTGAAATTTGCTTTGCAGAAGTTGGTTGCGATGTCTTGCTGATTGTTGCTGAGAGAACGGGATAATGCGTCTGCTACAATATTTTGTGTGCCGGGAATGTGAACAATTGTAAAATTAAATTCCTGTAGATAAAGTTTCCATCTGCTTAATCTGTCGTGTGTAAATTTAGCCGAAAGTAAAAATTGCATCGCTCTGTGGTCTTTGTAAACGGCGGTATGTCTTCCATAAAGAAAATGTCGAAATCTCGCAAAAGCCCAAACAACACATAATGTTTACAGTTCTGTAACAGAATAATTTCGTTCAGCAGGTGACAGAATGTGACTTGCAAATGCGATGTTTTTAATTATTGTAGAGCCATCTTCTTCAATTTCCTGAAAAATATGTATGCCTAAAGCGGTGTTAGAGCTGTCGGTGGAAATAGAAAAATTTCTGGTAAGATGTGGGTGCGACAAAAATGGTGCATTCAACAAAGCATGTTTCAGATTCATAAATTCAGAATGTGCTTGCTTATCCCAGGACCAAATAGTGTTTTTACCTGTCAATTGACATAATCTAGGGGTGTCTAAAGCAGAGTAATGAATAAATTTACGAAAAAAGTTAATTAAACCCAAAAAGCTGCGTAGTTGTTTCTTCGTCGTAGGAACAGTAATGTCAAGTAAAGCTTGAAGTTTTTCCGGGTTAGGCGCAATGCCTTCTGCAGAAATTACATGTCCAAGAAATTTTATAGAAGTTTTGCCAAAGTGCGATTTACTGAGATTAACTGTGAGTCCTTGTGCACGAAAAGTTTGCAACAGTCGTTCAAGAATCAGATTGTGTTCAGACCAGTTAGCTTCTGCAATAAGAATTTCGTCTACGTACGTTGTGATTCTGTCTTTAAGTCCTGTCGGAAGTATTGTGTTCAAACCGCGAATAAAAGCTGCAGAAGAAATAGCTAAACCGAATGGTAATTTACAAAATTGATGACAGTCACCAAAACAAAGCTGTGTACTTTCTGCAGTTCGGATGGAGCTGAATTTGCCAAAATCCCGATTTAATATCTAATGTAGAATAAATAGCAGTACTGTGAAATGTCTGTAGTAGTTCCTCTAGTGTCTGTGGTCGATCTGTTTCATTAATAATAATGTCATTGATGTGACGCGAATCAAGTACGAGGCGAAGTGAACCATCTTTTTTCTTAACAATATGGAACGGGTTTATGTACCGACTAACTGACGGTTCAATAATTCCTTGGTCAAGCAGAACTTGCAATTCCTTCTTAATTTGTTCTCTATGGATATACGGAATAGGATAATGTTTCGCTTTAAATGTGTCGTGCTGTTTAACTTGAAATTCATACATAAAACCGGACATCGTACCAGGAACATTGTCAAAAACAGGAGCTTGCTGTAAAAGAATTTTGTGTAGTTGAGTGCGTTCGTCGTCTGTATTTGCACTGCTTTGTTTAACTTTATCAGAAATCATCTGTATTACGTCATAGTCGGCTTCGTCTGGAGTATTAAAGTTATGTACGTACGTATCTGTGAACAATGTGGAATTACAGTCCATGCTACGTGATACGGAAATGACCTCTGTGCGATTAATTGTTTGTTCTTCTGCAGATAATGAGTGCTGAAATTCTAAAGCGAGTTGTACATTTTCATCCTTTAGCATTAAATAGAAATTTTGAAAATCAATAACTGCGTCGTGTTGTACCAGAAAATTCGTACCTAAAATAATGTCTGTGGTCAATAAAGGAACAATCCAAAAATTTGAGTGAAATGTGTGACCTGCAATACAAAATGATAAATGGGTCTGTAATTTAACATCTACTCCTTTACTCGATACTGCTCCTTTCACTTTCGTTTTGCCTAATGGTAATGTAGGATAGGTATTCTCTTTGTTACACTCGTTGAAAGTTTCTTCATTTATAACTGACATAGGTGATCCAGAATCGATTACTGCTGAAAATTTCGATGAACCAATTTTAATTTCGATGACAGGATGTGAAATGGTTTTCTGAACAATTGGTCTTTCCTGCAAAAGAGTGTCTCTTATGTCGTCAAAAGTAATAACATTTTCGTGAACAACATTCTGCGTGTCAAAAGTAGTGCTTGTGTTACTGGAAGATGCGACTTGTACAGTATCTAGTCAAATTCTACCTGTCGTGCTATTATTTTCGGGAGGATGCTGTGGCATTTCCACTATTTGAACTGTTCTGTTAATTCTTCCAGACGTATTACGCTCTGGATGATACCTACTGTCTGGTTCATTCATGAGAATAGGTTGTTGCTGATCATTTTGTTGCTCGTAAGACCGACTGTTAATAAACGTACGCTGAAAATTGTGCTCATTATTTTTACGTCGGTCGTGATAGTCATTCCTATACGGTGCATTGCGATAGGAATTGAAATATTGTGTTTTCTGTGCGTAGTTATTTCCTTGCTGCCGTGCGTTACTATTTGTTGGAGCTGAGACTATACGTGCACGCGGCGAAACATTAAAGTTTGGTTGACCTTGTAGACCGCATTGTTGGTTAGGTATGCTAACCGGTTGGTTTTGTTGCTTTTGTTGGGAAAAACGTCTATTGTTACCGAAATGTGGTTCCTGTTCCTGATAATTTTGACGATAATGATAATTAAAATTTTGTCTGTTATTAAAGTTCTGGTGGTTGTCGTTCCTAAAGCGTCTGTTACCTTTGCTATTGTAATTGCGCGGCTGATCGTAATTGCTATACGTTTGTTGACCTTGGTTATTATATGAAAAACTTTTGTTTATAAAGGAATAATCCGATTGCTGTACTTCCAAAAGCTGTAACAGATCTCTGAATGCCGAAATATTTTCCTTCTGTTGACCCATTAAAAGTGACACTCTTAATGACCGTGGTAATTTAGAAATGCATAATTTTATAAGTGCAGATTCACTGTATGGTTCACTTAGGTACTGGTTTTGTTGAACCATGTGTTCAAAAACTTGCGTGACAGTGTAAAAATTTGAGTTCTCATAAGTTGGTAAACTAATTAATTGATCCTTAATTCCGCGCTGTGTCGTCTCCGACCAGTACGCTGACAGAAAAGCATTCTGAAATTCTTCTACCGAGTAGCATTGTCTCGCGATCGGTCTCATACGAGTTGCCGGTTCGCCTTCCAAAAAACTACAAATAAATTCAAGTTTATGTGTTACAGGCCAAGTTGGCGGAAAAGCAAAGCTAAATTGTTGTATCCAATCCAGTGGGTGGATCTGTGTTCTGTCATTTTTAAATACTTTAAATTTTCTCACTGATAGAAAATGTTTGTAATCAAAATTATCGTCTCTGTATGACGGAACAGGATCAGGATTGTATGGGAATCTATTTGACTGTGACTGTTCGGAATCTAAGTCACGTACTCTCTGTAGATTACCTAAATTATACTGGCTGTGTGAGTGTGAGAAATGTTCGGAATGTGCCGCACGCTGTGACGCGTTAGCAACGGAAACATTTTTCATTTCTGTTTCTTTAATACATTCGTCAATTTGGTTGATCTGTTGTTCAAATTTCTTATCGTTTTCCGTATCCAGCGGTGTGACAGTTTTGGTGACTTTAAATTAAACTCGTCGTGTACCTGTGCTTTGTCATTTTCAAATACTTTAGATTTTCTTACAGATAGGAATTTCTCGTGATCAACGTTGTCGTCTCTGAACGTGTGAACAGCTTCATGATTGCATAAGAATCTGTTTGTCTCTGTCACTTCGTATTCCAAGTCACATAGTTTCTGTAAATTGCCTAAATGACACTGGCTATGTGAATGCGACAAAAGTTCGGAATGTGGCGTATTCTGTGACGTGTTATTAACTTAAATATTTTTTATCTCTGTCACTTCTTGTTGTAAAGTTGACAATTTTCTACGTAATGTGTTATTAGACGAATCTATCTCACTGATTGTCTGCTGTAGATTTTGGAATTCAGGTGTTTGGTTAAACGAAACCGGTGAAGTATCGTCTGATTTGCTGTCATTGTTATTTTCAATAACGTCAATACGACTGGCCAAATTATCATATTTTTCAGTCAGTATTTTTATCTGATCATCGTTTTTAGTGTCAGAAGTATTAATCTGTTTTTGTAATTTACGTGTGGTTTCGTTCAATTTTTTAACGTCAGCTTTGATGACATCAGAATCCTGTGTTAGTTCTAATTGTTCGAGTCTGTCTGTCACTGTCTGAAGGTCTGCTGTGTGTGTGTCCGTTTTTGATTTTAGATCGAAAATTTCATCACGCAATTCGGTGTTCAACTGTTTGATGGTATTAATTTCGTCGGACACTGTAGCAATATTGTTGTCTACGTATGTTTTTGCCTTCGCAAACAATTTACGTTTATCTTCCTGCCTCTGTGCGGTGGTTGTTTCCATGACTTGTCGTTTTACTTTATTCTGATCCTGTATAAATTTACGGAAACGCGTATCACTGTTTTGTAGGTGAAGATTAAAACGTTCGTCAATTTGAGTGTTCTGTTGGTCGAATTTCGCGTCTATCTTTGCATCCATTGTGCTCGAAAGTTCTGCTGTCATTAGCTTAAACTCGTGGCGTAATTGTGTTGCCTCCTCAGAGCATTGTTTACCGACTGCACTAATTTCGTCTCTAAGTGATTCTGTTGCAGTTGTTTGCATATCTCTTAATTCTTGCGCAACAGATCTAATTTCTTCGCTACTTTTCCTAGCACAAGCCTCAATTTCCTCGCGTAATTGTTCCTTAGTATCACGACGCTGCGCGGCAACGACTCGAATCTGTTCACTAAGCTGTCTGGAATTGTTGTCTAATTTTTCATTTAACTGTCTGGAATTGTTGTCTAATTTTTCATTTAACTGTCTGGAATTGTTGTCTAAATTGTCATTAAGCTGTTGTTTGAGATTTTCACTAAGTTGTTTGTGATTGTCTTGTTGTTTGAAATTTTCCTTGAATTGTTTGTTATCTTCATTAAGGTTGTCTTGTTTTTCATTAATTTCATTAAGTTGTTTCAAATTTTCATTAACTTCGTTCTTAAATAGGTTTGTTTATAAATAAATAAATCTTCTGCTACCAGTCACGATTTTTCTTTATTTTGCTATTCGCACGACGCGTTTCGAGAAATAATTCTCATTTTCAAGTGCGTTTTTTTTTATGTGTGTTAAGCCATTTCTTTTGATGTTGTCAGTGTGTGTGAGTCTGCTTCATTTTGTTGACTTTTACTGTAATACATAAGAAACGCGATTTTTAGTTGGGTATCAATTCTTTCTGTGAGGTTAGTGGCTAAAGTTTGAGAACAATTTGTACTTACAGTTTTCTAATGGTCCATTTGTGTAGAGTCTCACACACACTTAACATCACACACAGCTTGTACACTTTACACATCGAAAATATCTTATATAAACAAAACAGTTACAGAGATCATCTTACAGGTAGTTCACAGAGATAACATTATAGGTCTTCCACAGATTATGATATGCTTTTGTACAGAGGTTATTTACCTTAACAGTTTGATTTTACAATTGTGCTTATTTATATGTTTTACTATTTTTATTTAAGTATATTATCAAAACATCTGAAGAAATTCACTGATTCACTTTCAAGTTTTTCATTTAATATTTTATCTTCATATTTTCTGTAATGTGAATATATCTCCAGTTCTTCAAGCAAATCCATTTTATGTCCTTTATTTAGTCGGTGGAGTACTTTGACATTTTGCTCTATTTTTCCAAATGGGTGTCCTGTATTATGTATGTGTGTTGCTATTGCTGATGTAGTGTGTTTGTTGTGTGTGTATGCTCTAATGTGCTCTGTGTACCTGGTGTTAATATTTCGGCCTGTTTGTCCTACGTAGAACTTGGAGCATTCCTGGCATGTTACCTTGTATATTCCAGAGTCTGAATATGGATCAAGATTACACTTTATATTATGTATTAGTTTTTGGTGTAGTTTATTGGATGTAGAAAACCCAATTTTTACTCTGTGATTTTTGAAAATATTTGCAATCTTCTGTGATACATTGCCTATGTATGGAATGCTAGATATATATTTGTTTTTCTCTTTTTCTTCTGTGGTGCAGTTTGTACCTGGGTTTCTCTTCACTTTGTCTAAGATTGTGTCAACCATGGAAGCATTGTAACCATTGGCAACTGCAATCTTCTTCACTGTGTTTATTTCTTGTTGCATATTTTCTTGGTTCAATGGTATTTTAGTTGCCCTATGTAGCATTGACCTGTATGCTGCCTGTTTATGGATATTTGGGTGACATGAGGTTGCAGGGATTGTGGTGTCAGTCATTGTGTTTTTCCTATAAATTTTGAACGTGCATGTGTTGTTGTGTCTTGTAATATTTAGGTCCAGAAAGTTGATACTTTTATTTTGCTCATGTTCCACTGTAAATTTGATTTTCTCATTTAGATTATTGAAATGATTAAGAATGTCTGTGATGTCTTTGGTATCTCCTTTCACTAACAGTAGTGTGTCATCTACATATCTCCTATAAAATTCTATTTTCTTTAGGCAAGGTTCTTGGCTGTCAAATAATTTTTGTTCTAAGTGATTTATGTATATGTCAGCTATGGTACCGGATATACATGACCCCATTGCTAGGCCATCTGGTTGCTTATAAATGTTGTCTTTAAAGGTAAAGTAGTTGTAACTTAGGGTTAGCTGAAGGAGTTCCATAAATTCGACAATCTCTGTGTATGAAAGTTTCTTGTGTTGCATAAGGTTCTTTTGTATTACTGTTAGAGCTTCTTGTATGGGTATGTTTGAATAAAGGTTGGTGATGTCAAGTGATATAAACTGTGCATGTTGGGGGAGCTTTCTGGTTCTTAGTTCTTTGGCTAGAATCATGCTGTTTTTTATGGAATGTGTTGTTTCATATGTATAATTTTTCACCAGTATGTTATTTAGATTTTGTGACAGTTTGTATGCTGGGCTGTTTATAGAGTTAACCACAGGACGTATCGGGTTTCCATTTTTGTGTATTTTTGGCTGTGCTCTTAGGCGTGGTGCTTTTGGATTCATACATGTAAGGTATTTCTTTTCAGTTTCTGTCAACAGAAAATGTGTGTTCTTTAATTGTTCCTTAATTTTACTTTGGAATTGTTTGGTTGGGTCTTTTTTAATGTGCTGAATGTTATTAGCAGCAAAAAATTCATTTGTTTTGTCTATGTATTCTTCTTCTTTCATCAAAACTAATGTATTACTTATGTCTGACTTTACAACTATGGATTGGTTGCTTTCCAGTTTATTATTTATAGATTTTAAAGTTTTGAATCATTTATTGTATATTTAGATCTAAACTTCTCTTTATTCAATTCTTTCTCAAGAAGTTTGCTTATTTTGTGACCTATTGCTGCTTTTGTATTTGAATTTAATTTTGCAGCATCTGCTGCACTTTTTGTTGCAGCTATAACCTGTTTCAGTGTATCTTTGTTGAGGTTAGGTTTTACATCGTATTTTAGTCCTTTTTAGTGTAGATCGTTTTCTCTTTGGTTGAACTTTATGTCAGTGTTGTTCACCACTCTACTGTAAAATGTGTGTTTGCTTTTGTCAGTTATCTCAAGGTTGGATCTCTTGTCTTGTTTGGATGTCAAGGTCTGTAGTTTCTTGTTATGTGTGTTGCAAATGGTCAAGTACTCCTTGTCGACTATGTCCTGGATATGCCTGCAAATGCTGTCATAAACTGTAGGTTCCATGTTGTTTGCTGCTTCTATCTGCATGTTGAGTAGCTTTCTGTTTAGTAAATCCTTTTTCTTATGTAAATGCCTTATTTCGGTTTTCAGCCAGAGTTTTTCTGCTTTGTGTTTTATAAGTTTTGCTATGCCGCTGCTAGAACATATTTTCACCTTTATATATTTCGGAATTATGCCTAGTTGTTGACAGTGCTTGTTGAATCTTATGTGTGCAATTGTTTTTAGTACTTTCATTTTGAGGTTTTTGTATTTATATATAGCTTTCATTGCCTGGCTTGGCACTAATAATTTGATTTGATCCATTATAAATGGTTTCTGAAAGCCTGCGACTGTAGATACAATAGGTTTGTTTATAAATAAATAAATCTTCTGCTACCAGTCACGATTTTTTCTTTATTTTGCTATTCGCACGACGCGTTTCGAGAAATAATTCTCATTTTCAAGTGCGTTTTTTTTATGTGTGTTAAGCCATTTCTTTTTATGTTGTCAGTGTGTGTGAGTCTGCTTCATTTTGTTGACTTTTACTGTAATACATAAGAAACGCGATTTTTAGTTGGGTATCAATTCTTTCTGTGAGGTTAGTGGCTAAAGTTTGAGAACAATTTGTACTTACAGTTTTCTAATGGTCCATTTGTGTAGAGTCTTACACACACTTAACATCACACACAGCTTGTACACTTTACACATCGAAAATATCTTATATAAACAAAACAGTTACAGAGATCATCTTACAGGTAGTTCACAGAGATAACATTATAGGTCTTCCACAGATTATGATATGCTTTTGTACAGAGGTTATTTACCTTAACAGTTTGATTTTACAATTGTGCTTATTTATATGTTTTACTATTTTTATTTAAGTATATTATCAAAACATCTGAAGAAATTCACTGATTCACTTTCAAGTTTTTCATTTAATATTTTATCTTCATATTTTCTGTAATGTGAATATATCTCCAGTTCTTCAAGCAAATCCATTTTATGTCCTTTATTTAGTCGGTGGAGTACTTTGACATTTTGCTCTATTTTTCCAAATGGGTGTCCTGTATTATGTATGTGTGTTGCTATTGCTGATGTAGTGTGTTTGTTGTGTGTGTATGCTCTAATGTGCTCTGTGTACCTGGTGTTAATATTTCGGCCTGTTTGTCCTACGTAGAACTTGGAGCATTCCTGGCATGTTACCTTGTATATTCCAGAGTCTGAATATGGATCATGATTACACTTTATATTATGTATTAGTTTTTGGTGTAGTTTATTGGATGTAGAAAACCCAATTTTTACTCTGTGATTTTTGAAAATATTTGCAATCTTCTGTGATACATTGCCTATGTATGGAATGCTAGATATATATTTGTTTTTCTCTTTTTCTTCTGTGGTGCAGTTTGTACCTGGGTTTCTCTTCACTTTGTCTAAGATTGTGTCAACCATGGAAGCATTGTAACCATTGGCAACTGCAATCTTCTTCACTGTGTTTATTTCTTGTTGCATATTTTCTTGGTTCAATGGTATTTTAGTTGCCCTATGTAGCATTGACCTGTATGCTGCCTGTTTATGGATATTTGGGTGACATGAGGTTGCAGGGATTGTGGTGTCAGTCATTGTGTTTTTCCTATAAATTTTGAACGTGCATGTGTTGTTGTGTCTTGTAATATTTAGGTCCAGAAAGTTGATACTTTTATTTTGCTCATGTTCCACTGTAAATTTGATTTTCTCATTTAGATTATTGAAATGATTAAGAATGTCTGTGATGTCTTTGGTATCTCCTTTCACTAACAGTAGTGTGTCATCTACATATCTCCTATAAAATTCTATTTTCTTTAGGCAAGGTTCTTGGCTGTCAAATAATTTTTGTTCTAAGTGATTTATGTATATGTCAGCTATGGTACCGGATATACATGACCCCATTGCTAGGCCATCTGGTTGCTTATAAATGTTGTCTTTAAAGGTAAAGTAGTTGTAACTTAGGGTTAGCTGAAGGAGTTCCATAAATTCGACAATCTCTGTGTATGAAAGTTTCTTGTGTTGCATAAGGTTCTTTTGTATTACTGTTAGAGCTTCTTGTATGGGTATGTTTGAATAAAGGTTGGTGATGTCAAGTGATATAAACTGTGCATGTTGGGGGAGCTTTCTGGTTCTTAGTTCTTTGGCTAGAATCATGCTGTTTTTTATGGAATGTGTTGTTCCATATGTATAATTTTTCACCAGTATGTTATTTAGATTTTGTGACAGTTTGTATGCTGGGCTGTTTATAGAGAGTTAACCACAGGACGTATCGGGTTTCCATTTTTGTGTATTTTTGGCTGTGCTCTTAGGCGTGGTGCTTTTGGATTCATACATGTAAGGTATTTCTTTTCAGTTTCTGTCAACAGAAAATGTGTGTTCTTTAATTGTTCCTTAATTTTACTTTGGAATTGTTTGGTTGGGTCTTTTTTAATGTGCTGAATGTTATTAGCAGCAAAAAATTCATTTGTTTTGTCTATGTATTCTTCTTCTTTCATCAAAACTAATGTATTACTTATGTCTGACTTTACAACTATGGATTGGTTGCTTTTAGTTTATTATTTATAGATTTTAAAGTTTTGAATCATTTATTGTATATTTAGATCTAAACTTCTCTTTATTCAATTCTTTCTCAAGAAGTTTGCTTATTTTGTGACCTATTGCTGCTTTTGTATTTGAATTTAATTTTGCAGCATCTGCTGCACTTTTTGTTGCAGCTATAACCTGTTTCATTGTATCTTTGTTGAGGTTAGGTTTTACATCGTATTTTAGTCCTTTTTAGTGTAGATCGTTTTCTCTTTGGTTGAACTTTATGTCAGCGTTGTTCACCACTCTACTGTAAAATGTGTGTTTGCTTTTGTCAGTTATCTCAAGGTTGGATCTCTTGTCTTGTTTGGATGTCAAGGTCTGTAGTTTCTTGTTATGTGTGTTGCAAATGGTCAAGTACTCCTTGTCGACTATGTCCTGGATATGCCTGCAAATGCTGTCATAAACTGTAGGTTCCATGTTGTATGCTGCTTCTATCTGCATGTTGAGTAGCTTTCTGTTTAGTAAATCCTTTTTCTTATGTAAATGCCTTATTTCGGTTTTCAGCCAGAGTTTTTCTGCTTTGTGTTTTATAAGTTTTGCTATGCCGCTGCTAGAACATATTTTCACCTTTATATATTTCGGAATTATGCCTAGTTGTTGACAGTGCTTGTTGAATCTTATGTGTGCAATTGTTTTTAGTACTTTCATTTTGAGGTTTTTGTATTTATATATAGCTTTCATTGCCTGGCTTGGCACTAATAATTTGATTTGATCCATTATAAATGGTTTCTGAAAGCCTGCGACTGTAGATACAATAGGTTTGTTTATAAATAAATAAATCTTCTGCTACCAGTCACGATTTTTTCTTTATTTTGCTATTCGCACGATGCGTTTCGAGAAATAATTCTCATTTTCAAGTGCGTTTTTTTTATGTGTGTTAAGCCATTTCTTTTGATGTTGTCAGTGTGTGTGAGTCTGCTTCATTTTGTTGACTTTTACTGTAATACATAAGAAACGCGATTTTTAGTTGGGTATCAATTCTTTCTGTGAGGTTAGTGGCTAAAGTTTGAGAACAATTTGTACTTACAGTTTTCTAATGGTCCATTTGTGTAGAGTCTCACACACACTTAACATCACACACAGCTTGTACACTTTACACATCGAAAATATCTTATATAAACAAAACAGTTACAGAGATCATCTTACAGGTAGTTCACAGAGATAACATTATAGGTCTTCCACAGATTATGATATGCTTTTGTACAGAGGTTATTTACCTTAACAGTTTGATTTTACAATTGTGCTTATTTATATGTTTTACTATTTTTATTTAAGTATATTATCAAAACATCTGAAGAAATTCACTGATTCACTTTCAAGTTTTTCATTTAATATTTTATCTTCATATTTTCTGTAATGTGAATATATCTCCAGTTCTTCAAGCAAATCCATTTTATGTCCTTTATTTAGTCGGTGGAGTACTTTGACATTTTGCTCTATTTTTCCAAATGGGTGTCCTGTATTATGTATGTGTGTTGCTATTGCTGATGTAGTGTGTTTGTTGTGTGTGTATGCTCTAATGTGCTCTGTGTACCTGGTGTTAATATTTCGGCCTGTTTGTCCTACGTAGAACTTGGAGCATTCCTGGCATGTTACCTTGTATATTCCAGAGTCTGAATATGGATCAAGATTACACTTTATATTATGTATTAGTTTTTGGTGTAGTTTATTGGATGTAGAAAACCCAATTTTTACTCTGTGATTTTTGAAAATATTTGCAATCTTCTGTGATACATTGCCTATGTATGGAATGCTAGATATATATTTGTTTTTCTCTTTTTCTTCTGTGGTGCAGTTTGTACCTGGGTTTCTCTTCACTTTGTCTAAGATTGTGTCAACCATGGAAGCATTGTAACCATTGGCAACTGCAATCTTCTTCACTGTGTTTATTTCTTGTTGCATATTTTCTTGGTTCAATGGTATTTTAGTTGCCCTATGTAGCATTGACCTGTATGCTGCCTGTTTATGGATATTTGGGTGACATGAGGTTGCAGGGATTGTGGTGTCAGTCATTGTGTTTTTCCTATAAATTTTGAACGTGCATGTGTTGTTGTGTCTTGTAATATTTAGGTCCAGAAAGTTGATACTTTTATTTTGCTCATGTTCCACTGTAAATTTGATTTTCTCATTTAGATTATTGAAATGATTAAGAATGTCTGTGATGTCTTTGGTATCTCCTTTCACTAACAGTAGTGTGTCATCTACATATCTCCTATAAAATTCTATTTTCTTTAGGCAAGGTTCTTGGCTGTCAAATAATTTTTGTTCTAAGTGATTTATGTATATGTCAGCTATGGTACCGGATATACATGACCCCATTGCTAGGCCATCTGGTTGCTTATAAATGTTGTCTTTAAAGGTAAAGTAGTTGTAACTTAGGGTTAGCTGAAGGAGTTCCATAAATTCGACAATCTCTGTGTATGAAAGTTTCTTGTGTTGCATAAGGTTCTTTTGTATTACTGTTAGAGCTTCTTGTATGGGTATGTTTGAATAAAGGTTGGTGATGTCAAGTGATATAAACTGTGCATGTTGGGGGAGCTTTCTGGTTCTTAGTTCTTTGGCTAGAATCATGCTGTTTTTTATGGAATGTGTTGTTCCATATGTATAATTTTTCACCAGTATGTTATTTAGATTTTGTGACAGTTTGTATGCTGGGCTGTTTATAGAGAGTTAACCACAGGACGTATCGGGTTTCCATTTTTGTGTATTTTTGGCTGTGCTCTTAGGCGTGGTGCTTTTGGATTCATACATGTAAGGTATTTCTTTTCAGTTTCTGTCAACAGAAAATGTGTGTTCTTTAATTGTTCCTTAATTTTACTTTGGAATTGTTTGGTTGGGTCTTTTTTAATGTGCTGAATGTTATTAGCAGCAAAAAATTCATTTGTTTTGTCTATGTATTCTTCTTCTTTCATCAAAACTAATGTATTACTTTTGTCTGACTTTACAACTATGGATTGGTTGCTTTCCAGTTTATTATTTATAGATTTTAAAGTTTTGAATCATTTATTGTATATTTAGATCTAAACTTCTCTTTATTCAATTCTTTCTCAAGAAGTTTGCTTATTTTGTGACCTATTGCTGCTTTTGTATTTGAATTTAATTTTGCAGCATCTGCTGCACTTTTTGTTGCAGCTATAACCTGTTTCAGTGTATCTTTGTTGAGGTTAGGTTTTACATCGTATTTTAGTCCTTTTTAGTGTAGATCGTTTTCTCTTTGGTTGAACTTTATGTCAGTGTTGTTCACCACTCTACTGTAAAATGTGTGTTTGCTTTTGTCAGTTATCTCAAGGTTGGATCTCTTGTCTTGTTTGGATGTCAAGGTCTGTAGTTTCTTGTTATGTGTGTTGCAAATGGTCAAGTACTCCTTGTCGACTATGTCCTGGATATGCCTGCAAATGCTGTCATAAACTGTAGGTTCCATGTTGTTTGCTGCTTCTATCTGCATGTTGAGTAGCTTTCTGTTTAGTAAATCCTTTTTCTTATGTAAATGCCTTATTTCGGTTTTCAGCCAGAGTTTTTCTGCTTTGTGTTTTATAAGTTTTGCTATGCCGCTGCTAGAACATATTTTCACCTTTATATATTTCGGAATTATGCCTAGTTGTTGACAGTGCTTGTTGAATCTTATGTGTGCAATTGTTTTTAGTACTTTCATTTTGAGGTTTTTGTATTTATATATAGCTTTCATTGCCTGGCTTGGCACTAATAATTTGATTTGATCCATTATAAATGGTTTCTTATGTATTACAGTAAAAGTCAACAAAATGAAGCAGACTCACACACACTGACAACATCAAAAAAAATGGCTTAACACACATAAAAAAAAATCGCACTTGAAAATGAGAATTATTTCTCGAAACGCGTCGTGCGAATAGCAAAATAAAGAAAAAATCGTGACTGGTAGCAGAAGATTTATTTATTTATTTATAAACAAACCTATTGTATCTACAGTCGCAGGCTTTCAGAAACCATTTATAATGGATCAAATCAAATTCGTTCTTAAGCTGTAGCAATATTGCCATAATTTGATCCATACCAAAAGTAGTTGTTGTATTCTCTTTGCTGTGTGATGGTGTATGTGCATTTGTCACGTTTTGTGTATCCATTTGGATATTCTGTGATTCTTGAAAAGGTTTGCCAATCGATGTGCACTGGTAGTCACTATCTCGGAATTAAATAACTCCGACGCATTCTGATTACACTGTTCATTTTCATTGACATTCTAATATTTCTGAGGATTATAAAAATGTGCCAAATGTTGTCTTCCCACAAAAGTGAAAAATAATAAAATGAGCCAAGCGTAACCTCCTTGCAAAATTAAAGAATAATAATGGCCCAAATGTAAACTCCCCACAAAATTAACGTTAAGATGATTGATCATTAAACCCACAATAATATTAATTAAATAATGATCTATGAACTGAATGTAACATCTCAACAGCAATAATTAAACCTGATAAATTTTATAAGCTCAGCAGCGCTGACCTTCGGCCCTGTGAAATAATTAAACCTGAACACAGAAACCAAAATTCTTACCTCAGTAAACTGCATCTATATCTGCTCTTATCTTTCGGCATAGCTTCGTGCAATGCTGGCTTATATTTAATTTTGATTCTTGGAGTGAATGCATAGGAAATATTATTTAGCTTAAAATGAATCTTTTTCTTTAAATGAGTTACTTTATAAAAAGTTATTATTGGGGCATCATTTTGAACAAATTAATTACAATTAGCATACGTTATTAGCTGAGGGCAATGCTGCTTCATTACCTTCTACAATAATATACATATCGTCCACCACATTCCTGACCAGACTCGTGGGCAGAGCACACCGCGGATCCATGCCGACTCGCTACACACTAGCACTGACTGAGTACAACTATCCAACTGTCTACTCCCTCTGCCGACTCGCCACACACTACCGTATCCGACTTCTGCTACAGACAGAGTACAACTCGCAACTGAACACTCGCGCGGTCAAGCGCAGACTAGTCACGATAAATAACTCTCTGGTCAGAGATTCTGTCATGCCTCGCCATCGCTGGTAATGAATACATACATGTTTCATGGTCACAAACATGTGGCTCACAATTTTAGACGAACAGTTGGTAACAGGTAGGTCTTTAGATTAAAATAAAAAACGTAGGTACGTTTGAACACTATATTCCGGTTGTTCCAATGTGATTCATGTACCTTTGTGAACTTATCATGTCTGAGATCGCAAACTGTTACAGCGTGATTACCTGTAAATATCACATTAATGCAATAAATGCTCAAAATGATGTCCGTCATTTGGCAATACGTGTAACGACATTCCTCTGAACAACGGGTAGTTCGCCTTCCGTATTGTTCGCACATGCATTGACAATGCGCTGACGCATCTTGTCAGGCGTTCTCGGTGGATCACGATAGCAAATATCCTTCAGCTTTCCCCACAGAAAGCAATCTGGGAACGTCAGACCCGGTGAATGTGCGGGCCATGGTATGGTGCTTCGACTACCAATCCACCTGTCATGAAATATGCTATTCAATACCGCTTCAACAGCACGCGAGCTATGTGCCGGACATCCAACATGTTGTAAGTACATCGCCATTCTGTCATGCAGTGAAACATCTTGTAGTAACATCGGTATAGCATTACGTAGGAAATCAGCATAATTTTGTACGATTTAGATTGCCATCGATAAAATGGGGGCCAATTATCCTTCCTACCATAATGCCGCACCATACATTAACCCTGCAAGGTCGGTGATGTTCCACTTGTGGCAGCCATCGTGGATTTTCCGTTGCCCGATAGTGTATATTATTCCGGTTTACGTTACCGCTGTTGGTGAATGACGCTTCGTCGCTAAATAGAACGCGTCAAAAAAACTGTCATCGTCCCTTAATTTCTCTCATGCCCAGTGGTAGAACTGTACACGACGTTCAAAGTCGTCGTAATGCAGTTCCGGGTGCACAGAAATATGGTACGTGTGCAATCGATGTTGATGTAGCATTATCAACACCGGGCGTTTTTGAGATTCCCGATTCTCGCGCAAATTGTCTGCTACTGATGTGCGGATTCGCGGTGATAGCAGCTAAAACACCTACTTGGGCATCATCATTTGTTGCAGATCGTGGTTGACGTTTCACATGATGCTGAAGACTTCCTGTTTCCTTAAATAACGTAACTATCCGGAGAACAGGTCCGGACACTTGGATGATGTGGTCCAGGATACGGAGCAGCATACATAGCACACGCCCGTTCGGCATTTTGATCACAATAGCGATACATCAACACGATATCGACCTTTTCCGCAATTGGTAAACGGTCCATTTTAACACGGGTAATGTATCACGAAGCAAATACCGTCCGCACTGGCGGAATGTTATGTGATACCACGTACTTATACGTTTGTGACAATTACAGCGCCATATATCACAAAGCGAAAAAAGTGGTCCAACTAAAACATTCTTATTTCTTTACGTACTACACGAGTATGTAATAAAAAATGAGGGTTCCCATTTTAAAAAAAACGCAGTTGATATCCGTTTGACCTATGACAGCGCCATCTAGCGGGCCAAACATAGCGCCATCTGGTTTCCCCTCCAAGCTAGACGAGTTTCGTTCTTTGTAGTTTTTTCATTTGATGCTTACTTCGTGAGATATTTGGCCCGGTCACTATCAATGGACCACGCAGTATACATGTATGTATAGGCTGGTTTAGCTGCCCTGACAATGTCCTTTTATGTACCTTGTAATGTTACATCTGGCCTTCAGAAACAACGCGTAGGTTGTTCATATTCTTTCGCTCGCTACGCGCAAACTCCTAGTCCTACAGAGAAAATGAGCGGCACCTAATTTTAGGAAATTTAATTTCATTAAATTTTGTACTGGCATATGTTTTCGGTTGCGCCACTGTTTTCGAGATATTCAGGAAAAACGTACAAAAGTCACCTTCAGACGCATCTCAGTGTGACACCACGAACCCACCTTACGCTGCACGTGAACTTCAGGGTGCTGCCCTTCTTTTCGAAAGTCCTGACACCAGGCTGTTTGATGTGTTCCCCAAGCCCGATGGTGACGTCGCATGAGAAACGTCGTAGCCACCTTTGAATCAAAATTCAAACTTATACCTCATGATGAGAGATAATTACGGCCTTTCGAGAAAGTGATCCGTTAATTGTGTTATTTAGTGTACTTAGCCATTATCTGCAAAACTGATTTCCTGGGTACGCTCTTGATGTGGATGGTTTTGAAACTCAATTTTAACGTGTACACTTTCAACTAGGTATTTTACACCATATGTAACGGAACAGTTAAAAAGCTAAATCCTAATGCTTTGCATTACGCGTTTCCCTGAAATGCGTTGAAAGACAATCCACAAAATGCAAAGACTGCTTTTATACAACAGAAAAGCCGTCAGTAGCACACATTACATTCGAATTTGTCCGACTACAGAATGCACGTATTGCACTTCCTTCATCAGCCTATGCGTTCCTTAAGTAAAATAAATGTATACACAAATCTGTCTGAACTTTGTGGGTTGGTTCTATTGTTGTCTGCTGGAGCACGCGCAGTAGCCCTCAACACTGTTATTAGTCACGGTTCAAGAGATTAAATTGTGTATTCATAAGCAAAATATGTGTTTCACATTTGGCGCTTCCTCCAATATAGAACGCTGTGTATCTTTAAATATAGAGTACCTTAACATCCTATGGAGATGTTTTCATTAAAATCACTCGACCTGATAAGAGAAGCAAGCGGTTCGTGTAAGTAAGCTGCTAAGTAATATCGACTGAATGGGTTAACTGTTGTTGTTTGGAACACAGAAAGATCGGCGAACATGTAAATTGACATTAATGGCGTATTTACGCACTTGTTTCAATCTTACAAGGTTATTCTAAACAACTGAAGTCATTACACAGATTTGCTATAGTTAAATTGACACATCGTCAGGTCTTTGCGCACACATTGAAAAAAATCAGAAAGTATTTTTGAGATATTACAAGTGTTCAATATGTGAGCCCCCCCCCCGTCACTGATTCGTCAGATATCTGTAGTCAAGTTCTTCCCCCGTTCGGCTCTGTGTGTTATCAATCTGTTCAAAAGGACTGTTCATGTAATCTCCCAGCTCTGGAGGGTTTGTTGGTAGAGGAGGCGTAAAAAAATCGCATAGTGTTGGATCGGAAGAGTGTGGAGGCCATGACACGAATAGCTTATCATCAACTCCTGCACGACCGACCCATCTTTTTCTCAGTTCCCTGTTTAAGAATTCACGAAAATGATGATTAAGTCGTTTCCTCACGACCTTTAAAACGGTCGACTGTGGTATCTTCAGCTCTACGTTGCTATATTGGTCGACTTTTGTGCCTCACGTGCGAACGTCGCCCATGTCTGGTGAAACGTTTCTTCACTCACTGCCGGCCCATTCTCTGATTCCCCTTGCAGAAGAATCCTGAAGTTTCAACGTGCAGATACCATCACCGAATGGAATTGGTAGTTGGTGGATATCTCCAAGGAGCAATGACGGAAATAAAAGAAACGTTTAAGAGCGGGACTAAAATTCAAGGTGAAAGGATATCAATTACAAGATTCGCTGATGACATTGCTATCCTTTGTGAACGTGAAGAAGAATTACAGGATCTGTTGAACTGAATGAAGAGTGACTGAATACACAATATGGACTGACATTACGTCGAAGAAAGACAAAAGTGATGAAAAGTACCGGAAATGAGAACAGAGAGAAACATAGCATCAGCACTGGGGATCACAAAGTAGACGAAGTTAAGGAACTGTGCTACCTGTGCACCAGAATAATCCATGATGACAGAGCAAACAGGACATAAAAAAACAGAAAAGCTGTGGCAAAAACAGTATTCCTGGCCCAGAGACGTCAACTAGTGTCGAATACAGGCCTCAGTTTGGGGAAGAAATTTCTCAGAATTTTTCGTTTGAAGCATAGCATTGCAAGGTAGTGAAACATGGACTGGTGAAAAGACAGAAGAGCAGAGAATCGAAAGTACAGAATAATGTTGAAAATTAGGTGGACTGATAACGTAAAGAACAAGGAGGTTCTCCGAAGAATCGTAGAGGAAAGGAATGTATGGAAAAAAAAAACACTGACAAGAAGAAGGGACGATACGAAAGGACATCTGTTAAGATATCAGGGAGTAACTTCCACGGTTCTACAGGGAACTATAGAGGGTAAAAGCAATGAAGGAAGATAGAGAATAAAATGTACCAGCGGATAATAGTGGTGGTAACTGATACTCTGAAATGAAAAGTTTGGCACAGGAGAGGAATTAGTGGGTGGCTGCGTTAAACCAGTCAGAAGACTGATGACAAAAAAAAAAAAATAAAAAATAAATAAATAAAAATAAAAATAAAAATAAAATAAATTACCAAACACTATGGCTATGGCTTCTGACTAATGTGGCTACAAAGTTCGTGTCCTTCATTTTCACCACAGTATCACACGCCTCCTTAGCGTCAGTCGTTCTGTCCCTGCCTTATCAGGGAATTATGTTGACTTCACAAGGTTGTGAAATATGGCGTCTGCTGGAGGAGTGCAGATAACACTTATCAATAAACGCGGTGCGGCTCCGTATCCGGCACGCACAGTGTGTCGTCCTGCCGTCGTCAAAGGCTTACGGGTTGCGACAGAATCTTCCGTGCTGAAGTGTGATCGTCTTCCGTTCTAGCATGGCAGCACTTCACCGGCCATTACCAGACACAATGAACAGTAAGTACCAAGCATTAGAATGAAACTTCAACAACGAATAGCTTCTCGTCCTTCTGTGAGATATAGAGGAGAAAAAATAGGAGTGAGTAAAACCGCAGAAGACATTTCCATTTAGGTTATGTTGACTTGAAGTGTGCCTAAAAAACGACGGACTAGCGGTACTAAGAACTTATTTATCTACGTAGTACTCATAGTTCTTATATATTTATGTACTACTCGAAACAATTGGTTCAAAAATAAATTGAACTCGAATTATAAAATCATTTAAAAAGACCTCAATTCCGATTAAATAACTACATGAATTCGCAGTTTCTTCCGGTTCCTGTAGTTTTATTCGGTTGACGTTTCAGATATTATGGAATATAATTGCTATGATGCAATAAAATTAAACTGTTTTAAAATAAATATCTTTATAGAAAACATAATTTTCAGTCTTCCGTTAGCTGTTCAGAAAAGTATTTCATATTCTGAATGTAAGGATAATCAAAAGTTTCTTACCACCCCTGCAGGAAGAACTCTCGTCCTCTAGAACGGTGGACTTCCACAGGTTAAACATGTGAGGAGTCGATGACTTGTTTGCGATGTTGCATATATAACGGAAAACACGCTAACGAAGTATTATCAGACCTTGGGTACCTATAGTGGAATAATATTCCTTAAAGGCTGACACATTCCAACGGCTTGCCAGTTTGCTATGCAAATTTGAATAATATATTCCACGCATACTGAATAATGCGTGTAGACAATCCTAAGGCAATGAACCCGAGGATCTAAAGTTTGTTTCGAAGGTATTCCGTTCCGAAAGAACATATGTCAGAGAATGATGCGTGTAAAGTTAATCTAATGCTATGACTTAGTCGGCTGTTATTTGTTTCTGAGTGCATATGTTCCCCAACTGTCGCTTCTTTTTGTGTTGTGTACACGGTTTATATGGCTACAAAGTTCGATTTAGGAATGAAATTTGGAACAGTGCTGAACTTTAGGGGGTACTGGAGCAGATCACAATTAATTACATTGTAGTAGAAGAAGTGGCTTGAAGTTACTTTGGAAGAAAGATACATGACAGACGAAGCAAGAAGGAAACAAGAAGAGACTAGCACAAATAAAGAGGGCGTTCCTCCCTAAAAATAAATCTGGAAGATCAAACATGAGCTTCGACTTCAGAAAGTGATGTTTGTTGGTATAAAACATATAGATAGAATATAATAGAATGTAAAGTAGAATGTAAAGTAAGCAGATACTGCACAGTGATACAGTTGCAAGTAGCAACTGTATTATGGATTATAGCAATGAGTTGGAATAACAACTTTTTCTGGGAATCATACAGCAAATGAAATATGTGTCAAGAGCGTATGATGTACGTGGTATTGGTTCATCGTAAACTAACTTACTTAAGATAGTGCTGAATTAAAAACTGAAAGACAAAATGGGCAATGAGTTACCACATCATTAAACTTTCTTACCAGCCCTAGAGGAAGTACTCAGAGTGTTAAACAGAGTAATTAGTGAAACAATATGGGTCGATGAAATTTATTTGAACCTCCTTCGTTTGACTGCTGTATAAGGAGATAAGCTGCCATAATGAACGACAGGATTTAATAGGACAGAAATGTTTCTTACAAATAGTTTTCTGACTGGTTTATGCAAACTTCCACGAATTTCGCTCTCCTGCGCCACTCTTCATCTCATACTAGCTCTTAGCACTCAACACCACTAGCAGTATATCGAAGTACTAGCAGATCCACTTTCCACGTATATGACCTTGAAAAGAGCAAGCGTGTGTGTGGTTGCCTACATGCCAGGGGCAATTACCTCATCACTACCTTCGAACACATGACATCAAGATGGCGGATGGAGCGATATTTAAAAACTCCACATAGCATCAGGGGGGAAATTTAAAAAAAAGCAAGGTGGTAGGAACATCTTGAGTAGTAGATCGAAGTACTAACAGATCTGCTTTGCACATAAATGACCTTGAAAAGAGCAACTACGTGCGTGGTGGCCTACATACCAAGGGCTATTATATCAAAACTGTCTTTGAACACATGACATCAAGATGAGGGATGGGTGAATGTTTAAAAATCCTGCATGGATTTGGGGGGGGGGGGGGTGGACCTAAAAAAGCAAGGTGGCAGGAATCTAAAACAATCGAAAACATTTAAGAAATCTAAGATAGCGGAACTAGTCCTATTACGCTTTGTAACCCCACCCAAGTTTAGTAATAGTACACACATTACAAATTTACATTCCTTTACGAATTCCCATTCCTTTACGAATTTCCTTCTCCATACATGAGCAAGCAAACTGCTGCCAGATATTCTCATGTGTCTTAACACCCCTAGACATCATCAGTACAGGTAATTCATCCTAATCAGGAGCAACAGTGTAACCATTTCCTGAGGAAACACTATGTTAAACTCATTACCTGCACATGACTTACAACGTATTTCCTTCCGCACAAAACATGGGGTTTTATAGTTTCAGCTTTCTGAAGCCTCTGCTTAATTTGACGAACGCATCCATCCTGATTTTGGAATTCTCTAATGTTGTGAAATATACAAGGAACCTGAATGAGACTGAGATTCACCACCACCATGCTAATCATTCTCTTAGTTTTTTCACAGCAGTAAAACAAACGACTCAACCCATCTGCAACGACTTCCTCTGAGCCCCTTGTATCACGTAACCCGGAATTTAAAGATGAGGATTCCGATTGCTCATCTGGCAATATGACCAGTTTTCCGTGTCCTGGCTGACACAAAACTGAGATCTTGGTTTTTGTTCTCTAGGATGAACTTCTCCATACCCAGCAAAACTGCTCACACTTCCAACTAATGCATCAGATACCTTTCTCTACTTCATTTAATCCCCTTGAGTCATAAACAGCCACCTTCTAAATCCCTTCTTGCTCTCGTAACAAAAGAACTCCTATTCCTAGAGCCAACACATCCATCTAGAAATGAATCTGCAATGAAATGGACAATAGGGGTAACACTGGAACGGACTTCAGTGTAAAAAATGAAACATCCAGCAGAGCTCTCCAAAGAAATTCACATCCTTTTCCACATTACTCGTTAAGCTGAACTGCCTTCCTCATAAAATTGCTAATGAACGTCTCAGTCATGTTGACCATGCCAATAAACCTGAAAACGTGTTTGGCATTCTGTAGGGTTGGGAAGTGAATGGTGGCGCCCATTCTTTTGATATCAGTCTGAATCCTTTCACCTTAACTATGTGGCCTAGAAACTTGATAGAGGAATGTATTGAAAGAACTTTCTGTGGGTTAGGCTTGAGGCTTGCTTTTTTTTAATCGCTCCAGAATCCAATGCAGATGCTGTATATTTTCCTGAATCGAGCTTCTATACACCACCAAATCATTAACACAATAAATAAATAATGGCGTGTGACGAGGGCCTCCCGTCGGGTAGACCGCTCGCCTGGTGCAAGTCTTTCGATTTGACGCCACTGCGGCGACTTGCGCGTCGATGGGGATGAAATGATGATTAGGACAGCACAACACCCAGTCCCTGAGCGGAGAAAATCTCCGACCCAGCCGGGAATCGAACCTGGGCCCTTAAGATTGACAGCCTGTCGCGCTGACCACTCAGCTACCGGGGGCGGACATTAACACAATGGTACATGTACCTAAACTTATATCAAGAAATATGGCATACATTTGCTACAAAGGATAGTGACGCCAGTATCCAATCCAAAGAGGACATAGTTAAACTCAAATACATTGCATTCAGTTATGAACACTAATACAAATCCAGCAGCAGCGCTGATCTCAATGGTACCTTTACCTATAATTCACAGTAGTCCGCTACCTTGCAGTATATGCCGTTAGATTTAGGAACCAATAACACTGGAGAAGCGTAAGAAGACTTAGGTGCCAAATCACTAACTGCTCTTACACGCATTCCCTTACTATCTTTATCTTCGGTGGTGAAAATCTGCAGCGTGGCGTCTTAACCAGACCCTGAACAGTTAGTTCAATACGGTATTTCAGCAATCCAGCAACTCCCAGTTCATCAGTTAAGACATCCAGGAATTCAGCATTCATGGCTTCGACATTTGTTTACAGAAATTCATCTAGAGGAACTAACTGTTCACCTAATGTATAACTCCCCCATTGTACCTGCTTTCTTAGTGGGTTTATTCTACACCCCAACACAATACTGGCCCATGCCAGCAAAACTGAAATTCTACTTTTGACTTCAATTTAAAATAAAACAGTTACCCAGCCCAACTGAATATCAGTCCCTCAGAATTAGCAACAGAATTCGTCCCCGAAATATACTTAATGGCTAAATTTTCCATAACCTTAATGTCAACCTTCCAAAAAATCCCCAAATGCGAGTTTGATTTATAAACTCTGTTTAACAATGAAACTCTACCTATCTTCACTCACATATTGCAACACATCTACTAACAACTTTCTCCACTTACTGATCGTTTAATGTTCCCAGAAGTATTTATAATCTACTGCCACATCACACTGCCTAAATCAAGAAATGTGCACACTGGCCCATTGTTCAGTGTCACATGTACAAAAAAATGTGGAGTACCTTTACCCTTAGTCACACTAACTAAACGGCCCTGACACACATTCCCATCTTACGTGTAAAGCCTCACTAAATTTCTAACAATGTTTTACATGAAGCCTTTGACGTATACAGTCGTGAATTAATGTTTCCACGGTGTCCTTTCTATTATGATCTTACCCCCTCTTTCCCCCATCGAAATCTTTACTCTCCCAGCTATACCTTTGTGAATCCACAAATTCCACAGTCTGGAATTCCCAGACTACTTCTAATTGCGTGGACGTTTTGTTGATCTGATAAAATACCGTTCCGTCTCTATTCTCAGGTGTTAACCCACCAAAAATATGATTTACTACCTGCTCTTCAGTATACGCCAGTTCCAAGGCTACCACACTCATTTTAACTCGCTCTACTTACTACAGTAATGATTTGTGGCTCCTTTGTTCTTGGCCATATTGATGAAAGATTAACACCTGCAGAGCTCTGGGAGGAATTATTTGGCAAACTGTAACCCAAAATTGTTTCAGAGTCCTAATTTCCCATATGGTATGCGATACCTTACCGCATAAATAATCCTTCACTTATACAACAATTAATCTAATTGCATCAAATCACTCATTTACGAGGTGCATTCAAGTTCTAAGGCCTCCGATTTTTTTTCTAATTAACTACTCACCCGAAATCGATGAAACTGGCGTTACTTCTCGACGTAATCGCCCTGCAGAGGTACACATGTTTCACAACACTGACGCTATGATTCCATGGCAGCGGCGAAGGCTTCTTTAAGAGTCTGTTTTGACCACTGGAAAATCGCTGAGGCAATAGCAGCACGGCTGGTGAATGTGCGGCCACGGAGAGTGTCTTTCATTGTTGGGAAAAGCCAAAAGTCACTAGGAGCCAGGTCAGGTGAGTAGGGAGCATGAGGAATCACTTCAAAGTTGTTGTCACGAATAAACTGTTGCGTAACGTTAGCTAGATGTGCGGGTGCGTTGTCTTGGTGAAACAGCACACGCGCAGCCCTGCCCGGACGTTTTTGTTGCAGTGCAGGAAGGAATTTGTTCTTCAAAACATTTTCGTAGGATGCACCTGTTACCGTAGTGCCCTTTGGAACGCAATGGGTAAGGATTACGCCCTCGCTGTCCCAGAACATAGACACCATCATTTTTCCAGCACTGGCGGTTACCCGAAATTTTTTTGGTGGCGGCGAATCTGTGTGCTTCCATTGAGCTGACTGCCGCTTTGTTTCTGGATTGAAAAATGGCATATCTCTTATTAGCACTTCACAAATAAACTATATGTTAGTGGCTGACCATAGTTCGATAGTTCGAAATAGACGAAAATGTGTCCTATAACATTGCAAACCACACATGAGCGCTACTACTGATGTAGCGTTCCGGATACTCTGCTCTAGCCGATGACAATTACCAAAGTAAACAATTTTGCTACCACGTCTGAAAAATCCGTCTCTGAAACTGATATCTGAGTCAGCCAAACATTATATTGATCTACGTAGCCCCTATCCTAGGTTATTAACTTCATCTTTCCTTTCAAACCATGTCATGTGATTGGCTGTCTCGTTTTAGTGGCCTCTAAAGTAATGAGAAAATTCGTGAGGAGATGAGGAGGAGGGATTAAAAGCGCAGTTGGTAGAGTTCTGTGGTCTTGAATCTTCTTTATTCGTTTTTTAATTTCTCAACATCTTACGTTATTAAATTTCCTTCCTGCGCCACCCTGGAATTTTAAATTTCACTCTACCTGCCATCTTGATGACATGAAACATTAAAGTTCAGTGAGTACGTAATTTACCCTGGCATGTAGGAAACCAGTTCTAGAATTTGGCATTTTCAGTGCCATTTAAGAGTAAAGTGCGTTAAGTTGTACCTTGATTGGTTTCTATTCTCTATTGTCTATTCGAAATATTCTAATCGAAGTCTTTTCTTATAGGCCCACCTAGTACAATGGAAGGTATTCCCTGACACTTCTAAAAATGTCCCATCTTAGTGTGAATGTTTTCCACAAGTCTCCTCTAACTGGTTCTTCAATAAGTATCCTGATTGCTTATCGTATCAGTACACGTAATTTTCAACGTCCTTCTTTAGCATCACGTCTCAAACACTTCGATTCTCTCCTTTGCTAGTGCGGACAGTCCATGATTTAATACCACACACTTTTTTCCTCCAAACGTACATCCTTGAAAATTCTTCCCTCAAATTAAGGGCGATGTTTAATACTACATGGCACCAGTATATTCCAGGAGAGCCTTTTAGGCTGTGCTAGTCTGTTCTCCACGTCTTTCTTGCTTCATCCATATTGTGTTATTTTGCTTCTAACGTAACAGAATTCCTTCAATTTCATGTTCCCCATTTGGATGTTAAATTTCCCAGCATAGTCTCCAATATTCTCGTCTTTATTTGGCTTATTCGCAATCCATATTCTGTACAGATTAAAATGTTGATTCCCTTCTAGACGTCATGTAATCTTCTTCACTTACACTGAGTAGAGCAATGTCATCAGTGAGTATTATCACTGATATCTTTTCACCCAGATTTTAAATAACGGTCTTCAACCATTCTTTTATTACCATCATTCCTCCTTCGATGTGCAGATTGAACAAAAGGGGCGAAAATTTGCATCCCTTTCAAACCAGTCACCTCGTTCTTGGTCTTCTTTTCGTACTGTTCCCTCTTGGTATTTGTACATATTGTAGCTTACACTCATTCTTTTCCGAATTTCAAACATTTTGCACCATTTTAAATTGTCGAACTCATTTTCCAGGTCATGAAGTCGTTTGAGTGTGTCTTGAATTTTCTTAAGTCTTGCTTCCATCGTCATGTCATGTTCAATGCCCTTATTTTTCCGAAAGCCAAACATATCGTCATCTAACGCATCTACAGTTCTCTTTCTCATTCTTCAGTATAATGTATCGAAATTCTACAGACAACGGATTACGAATCACAGTATCACAACTGCTATCATTAAAAGCTCCTAGTTTCACCATACATTAAAGGATCGTACGAAGCATTAATGGTTGCCTAGGCAGACCGTCACAATGGATGTGTTATTGTGAAAATAAGCTGACTGGTAAGTAATAGAATTTAGCAATAAAACCTAACATTTATCCTAGAGGTTAGGTGAAAGTCCGAAATTTCTTGTTAAATGCACAGATTTCGGACGATTACCAAGAGACGTTGGTAATCATAGGATTTACCGATGTGAACTGCTAAAAGCTGGATCGAAGACACCGACCTCCGTCGTGCAGGTTCAGACATATTTCTTTGCTGGCAATTCTTTGTTCTCAGACCGCTGGGTAATTTCAGTCTCTGTCGTGTAAGTTGCGGGCATGTACGGTCATCTTGGCGACTCGTTTTAGTGGTGTTGTTATTTGTGCAACTTTGCAGAACTTTGCAGCAGAATGACTGATGTTATGCGTAACAGATCTTATGAACTTTTAAGTGAATTAGCGAATAAGAAGGACTAGAATTTTCATTGTAAGTTTTGAAAACTATTATATTCTGTTAAGTGAAGTGAAAAATTCAAAAACCATTTTCAAAAAGAAAAAAAAAACTGTCAATACAGACGTTTGAAGCGATATGATGTGTTCATCATCGGAGTTAAAAAGAAACTCATAGCACCAGTGTCTGCTGAAAAAGAAGCAAATCGTCATTACTTTTGTGTTGATGAAATCTTTAACGTAATGCAGGAGACCCACGTTGCTATGGGCCGTGGGCACCCGGGCTTCGATGAATGTGGAACTGAGTCATAAGTACGTGACTGTTGAATCAATAGTTACGTATCTGAGGTTGTTTGAACTATGTGAAAAAAAATTGAAAGGGGTACCGTAGTGAAACCTATCACAGAGAAATGAATTCACGATACCAAACTGACTTAATCTATATGCAGGCAAACTCAGGAAATAAGTCAAAGTTCACATTTGTATACAAGGATCATTTGACAAAATTTGTTATCCTCCAAGCACTAAATTCGAAAAGCGCTATGAAGTATCGCTTCATCTTTCGAATATTTTCACAACCTTCGGTGCCCTAAGTATCCCACAGTCAGTCTCAGAGATAAGTCGAAAGTACAAATCAAGACACTGAAAATATATTATCAAAGTGGATGAAAACAAATAAAGCTTCCAAATAGTCTGAAGCGTATAGCTTTCTGCAGGCAATGAACAACAGGTTTCATCGTGAAGGAATCAGATGAGGCCATGTTTGCTGTTCCAATGAAAATGGACATCGCCATTTTCTTTATTCCACGTGATTTAATACAAAATGTTAAAGCTGATGAAGATCTGGAAACAGTGTTAAGCACTACAACGACTGAAGCATAAAGTAGGGAAGATGATGGCCAAGTGAATTGATTCCAGGGAATCAAATACTGGAAAAGAAGTAACTGTGGTAGAAAGTGCGGTTCCAGCAAGTTGTGACGCGACGTTGACAACTTCCAAGAGTGTTAATAAAGAGAAGTGGGTCCGAGAGGTTTCCAAAGAAGACCTCCAGTTGCAAGCAAAGAAAATGAAATCAGCCCCATGTAACAAAACTACAAAAACTTTAGTTGGATTGACTGTGAAAATGAAAGTACCGTATTGATACAAAGTCAATAATGGTGACACATATTCAGGATGAAAAATTTCATCAGCTCCGATTCAAAGGTGGCAAATTGATATCATTGTACACTAGGAAATAATCTGCACGGTGCACGGAAAATTTTAACAGCGTCGTAGAAGTAGGAAGAGAAGAATTTATTACAAGGTAACTGGTTGTCAAACTATCTTTCGTTGGAGGACGAGGGTTCAAACGTGCGATTTTTTAAAAAAGTGTTTAGCTAAAAAGAGTCTTCAATGTCATATGATTCTAAATGTTACAACAGAAAACCATGCAGTAGTTTTTAATAACATTTTTATATAACGTTTTTCATTGGTTTCCCATGGAATTTTGTTCATTATAATCTCATTGGAACGGAAGTATATTCAAGTAAGGTAATTTTAAATCCAATACAAACTATTTCAATAATTATAGAAGTGATTGTTTTAGTGAATACGGTTTTACCAGCTCGTGTGGGCAAATCCTAAGATCTACCAATGTTTGTCGGTAAAAGTTCGAAATCTACGCATTAAAACGAAATTTTGGACTACTACCACACCATGATGTTAAATGTTAGGTTTTACCGGTAAATTCTGGTATTTACCAATCAGCAAACTTGTGCAATAACATGTACACAGAGTGTGTCTTTAAGGCAGTGGTTTCTATTACCTTCTGCATCCTGCTGGTTCTTCCGCCTGTTGGGGGCTATTGCCCAGCCACAATGCAAGATGGTGCCTCATATCTCTGCCCACTCCTCTGACATCTTTAACTAGGCCGCTGGCGGAGCGACTGCGACTCCCTACTCTGTAACTCATCGGCTGCCATTGTTGATTATTTTAAGCAGAATTTAAGAAACGGCTGTACTCGAACAGATATCCAGGATGTTTTGATTGCTATTCAAAGTCACTATCCCAAGACAGTGACCAAATGTGCGTAAAGCTATGAAACATTCGTTTAAAGTGTCGTCAACTGTTCTTGCTACAGGACAGGGTGCTTTCCAAACATAAGTTCCATTGTATCAAAAGCAAAGGTTACAATTTGTGTGTATTACTTGGTTTGATTTGTGGAAATAGGCACTGATTTTGGATCAAGTTTGACAATGACGAGTGGCAGTTTCGACAAAAATGTTCGCAAATCAATAATTAAAAGAGAATGCTTTGGTCCGTTAGGAGAAATATAATCTGTACAAACTTCTCCTAAGAAAGAAGTGACAAATGAAAAAGAACAGTTCAAACAGGGACCTGGTGGTGTAAAAGGGGGCAGAGGAGACGTATCGTTTTATTTTGAAATAACTGGTAAATTTTCGAAAAGAGAGTTTTATTTGTAGTAATAGTCGGAAGGTGTAAGGTGGAGAAGAGAAAACGAAGAAGTAGCCAGCTAATTATTATAGCAGCACTGTGGCAGTGCAATATCAAAATGTGAGAGGAGATTTTTCGAAATTGTCAACGGAGAAGAAAAGACAGAAAAGTAAGAAGACAAGAACCAAGAATTGAAAATTCAGCAGAAGATCAACAAAGACGATATACTATCAGGACGAGAAATGAGGTCATCGAAAATACAGAAAGGGTCCATTTGTCATCATAAAACACGAGTATACTCTGCACTGAGACTGTGTACGAAACAGACGAACACTTTATATTGACTAGAAAGCGCTGAATCTGTTATTCGTTTCTGGGAAGTGACATTTGACGTACAACAGATATTATGATAGTCATCTGTTGCAAAATTTACGTTTCAGATGATGATGCAGTTATATTTATCTGTTGGTAGCCACTAATTTCTACACATCAGTGACTACTTACATCAGAACTAAATACACTCCTGGAAATGGAAAAAAGAACACATTGACACCGGCGTGTCAGACCCACCATACTTGCTCCGGACACTGCGAGAGGGCTGTACAAGCAATGATCACACGCACGGCACAGCGGACACACCAGGAACCGCGGTGTTGGCCGTCGAATGGCGCTAGCTGCGCAGCATTTGTGCACCGCCGCCGTCAGTGTCAGCCAGTTTGCCGTGGCATACGGAGCTCCATCGCAGTCTTTAACACTGGTAGCATGCCGCGACAGCGTGGACGTGAACCGTATGTGCAGTTGACGGACTTTGAGCGAGGGCGTATAGTGGGCATGCGGGAGGCCGAGTGGACGTACCGCCGAATTGCTCAACACTTGGGGCGTGAGGTCTCCACAGTACATCGATGTTGTCGCCAGTGGTCGGCGGAAGGTGCACGTGCCCGTCGACCTGGGACCGGACCGCAGCGACGCACGGATGCACGCCAAGACCGTAGGATCCTACGCAGTGCCGTAGGGGACCGCACCGCCACTTCCCAGCAAATTAGGGACACTGTTGCTCCTGGGGTATCGGCGAGGACCATTCGCAACCGTCTCCATGAAGCTGGGCTACGGTCCCGCACACCGTTAGGCCGTCTTCCGCTCACGCCCCAACATCGTGCAGCCCGCCTCCAGTGGTGTCGCGACAGGCGTGAATGGAGGGACGAATGGAGACGTGTCGTCTTCAGCGATGAGAGTCGCTTCTGCCTTGGTGCCAATGATGGTCGTATGCGTGTTTGGCGCCGTGCAGGTGAGCGCCACAATCAGGACTGCATACGACCGAGGCACACAGGGCCAACACCCGGCATCATGGTGTGGGGAGCGATCTCCTACACTGGCCGTACACCACTGGTGATCGTCGAGGGGACACTGAATAGTGCACGGTACATCCAAACCGTCATCGAACCCATCGTTCTACCATTGCTAGACCGGCAAGGGAACGTGCTGTTCCAACAGGACAATGCACGTCCGCATGTATCCCGTGCCACCCAACGTGCTCTAGAAGGTGTAAGTCAACTACCCTGGCCAGCAAGATCTCCGGATCTGTCCCCCATTGAGCATGTTTGGGACTGGATGAAGCGTCGTCTCACGCGGTCTGCACGTCCAGCACGAACGCTGGTCCAACTGAGGCGCCAGGTGGAAATGGCATGGCAAGCCGTTCCACAGGACTACATCCAGCATCTCTACGATCGTCTCCATGGGAGAATAGCAGCCTGCATTGCTGCGAAAGGTGGATATACACTGTACTAGTGCCGACATTGTGCATGCTCTGTTGCCTGTGTCTATGTGCCTGTGGTTCTGTCAGTGTGATCATGTGATGTATCTGACCCCAGGAATGTGTCAATAAAGTTTCCCCTTCCTGGGACAATGAATTCACGGTGTTCTTATTTCAATTTCCAGGAGTGTATTATGTGACAGACTTCATGTAAAGATAAATGACAATGGATTTTTTGAACGCAATCAATTATTTCAGAACAATAACAATACATCGATATTTATCTAATTGTAGACTCAGACTTTTCTCACTGTCCCACTATCTACGAGGGCTGTTCGGAAAGTAAGGTCTGATCGGTCACGAAATGAAAACCACAGTGAAACAGTTAGCCACACCTTCCAGCTACCTCTCTAAATAGTCGCCGGTCCGACTTAGCGATCTGCCATGGCGTTGTACAAACTTTCCATTCCCTCATCGTTGAAAGCAACCACCTGTGCCTTCCGCCAATTCTCTACGCTGGTCTGCCTTTCGTTGTCTGTGCCAAAACGTTGTCTTCGTAGCCAGCGGTTCGTGTGAGCGGAGATGAACAACAGAGGCAGTCAATTGAAGCTGTATTGTGGGTAATAAAACACTTCCCATCGAAAACGCTGCTGGAACGTCTTCATTGCCCCTGCAGAATGCGGCTAAAAATTGCCTCGAAGAAAGAAACACATTACATTTATGTTATGTGGGCTGCATAGCTTCAGGCGAAATATCTCACCAGATACACATATTTGGCAGAAGGCACTATTTTTAAATATTTGTACGTGATCACTTTGCGCTCTGAACTGAAAGAGAGCTACGTGAAGCGATCCACAGACACACTAAAGAGACTGCCCAGCACATCTGTGCGAAGTTCCATCTGGTTTCTACAGTGGTCTCCATTTCAGACCCTATTTTCTGAATGCGCCTTGTAAATCACCGTTCCATGACAGCAAAGTGTAAGAGTAATAATTAACAATCTAATTAAAATTCTTTTATAATGATTTGTTCATTGTGTCACTTCATATCGAATTATTTTAACGAAACGGAACTTAACTAACGTGGTCCATGCAGTGCAGACATAATCTTTCGATAGAAATTTCATGACATAACTTTAATTCCAACTATAATTTTTCGTACAAACTGCTCAATAACTTTCAAAATTCACATTACTTTATGCACCATAAGTCCTACACAAGAAGAGTTGCAATAACTGTATTGGCACGTAGCAGCTCAGACGAAACAGAGAAATAACTTATCTATCTAAATGGTTATATAAATGGCATTAAATAGGAATACACTTCCTAATGTTCTGCAGAATACTGCCGTTCGCGAAGCGGCGACAGTTGCTCCATTCGCCACCGTCGCCTACCATCACGGTCTACAGATGGTCACATTCTGAAACCGGTTACCATCGGAAATATATGTTCTTCCACGGTCAAGGATGTTTGTAATCGATTTTTAATGTATTTATGTTGCCTTCCAAGGCTATTGCTCGAGAACCATAAGGGCTTCGACATTAAGCATTTACCAGCTGTTTATTTGGTGACCCTCAATGTTAATGAATTATTGGTAAAATTTTATTGGCCATCACCTAACTAGTCGGCCCACCATCTCCCTATTACTTCACTAGTAGTGAAAAGTGGCTGTAAATGGGGGTTGAACAGCAATTAAAACGTTATATCGTTTTCATTGTGATTATAAAAGCCTAGCTTGAGTTTGGTCAAGTTAATGGCCATCTTCGTGTAGTGTGGTGCTGTATGGGACAAATTACTGTAGTGTTCCCTCTTTTGTTGCGAAGTTCTTGTGAAGTGTGGTCTTCGTTGTTCCTCCCGCCGTTTTGTACGTGTGGTTCTTGTTGATAAGATTGGTCTGTTTGTAGGTCTGTTAGGTTACAGTTCTTTGGGCACCCATATTCAAGTTAAATGCTGCGAGACAGCCATGTCAACACGTCTCTGGGTATCGATACTGCAGAGACTTGCTGCGAATGCAGTGTGGGACTTGTTTGTGGCTGAGACAGAGCAGCAGCGTTGGGTGGTACGGGCACACAGTGTGGAGTCGGCCTACAGATGAGGAAGGGACGACATGGTCTGCTAGGGTTCTTCAGGTAGCACTCGGATTGTGTTCAGGAGTTGTAGTCACGACCGTAAGCGAAGTGGGGAGATCTGAATCATGTCCGCTGAGTGTAAGCTGTTTGTTTGTCTTTCACTTCTCGGTGTCACGCATGCAGTAGACGTTGTTGTTGTGGTCTTCAGTCCTGAGACTGGTTTGATGCAGCTCTCCATGCTACTCTATCCTGTGCAAGCTTCTTCATCTCCCAGTACCTACTGCAACCTACATCCTTCTGAATCTGCTTAGTGTATTCATCTCTTGGTCTCCCTCTACGATTTTTACCCTCCACACTGCCCTCCAATGCTAAATTTGTGATCCCTTGATGCCTCAAAACATGTCCTACCAACCGATCCCTTCTTCTAGTCAAGTTGTGCCACAAACTTCTCTTCTCCCCAATCCTATTCAATACCTCCTCATTAGTTACGTGATCTACCCACCTTATCTTCAGCATTCTTCTGTAGCACCACATTTCGAAAGCTTCTATTCTCTTCTTGTCCAAACTGGTTATCGTCCATGTTTCACTTCCATACATGGCTACACTCCATACAAATACTTTCAGAAACGACTTCCTGACCCTTAAATCTATACTCGATGTTAACAAATTTCTCTTCTTCAGAAATTATTTCCTTGCCATTGCCAGTCTACATTTTATATCCTCTCCACTTCGACCATCATCAGTTATTTTACTCCCTAAATAGCAAAACTCCTTTACTACTTTAAGTGTCTCATTTCCTAATCTAATCCCCTCAGCATCACCCGATTTAATTTGACTACATTCCATTATCCTCGTTTTGCTTTTGTTGATGTTCATCTTATATCCTCCTTTCAAGACACTGTCCATTCCGTTCAACTGCTCTTCCAAGTCCTTTGCTGTCTCTGACAGAATTGCAATGTCATCGGCGAACCTCAAAGTTTTTATTTCTTCTCCATGAATTTTAATACCTACTCCGAATTTTTCTTTTGTTTCCTTTACTGCTTGCTTAATATACAGATTGAATAACATCGGGGAGAGGCTACAACCCTGTCTCACTCCTTTCCCAACCACTGCTTCCCTTTCATGCCCCTTGACTCTTATAACTGCCATCTGCTTTCTGTACAAATTGTAAACAGCCTTTCGCTCCCTGTATTTTACCCCTGCCACCTTCAGAATTTGAAAGAGAGTATTCCAGTTAACGTTGTCAAAAGCTTTCTCTAAGTCTACAAATGCTAGAAATGTACGTTTGCCTTTTCTTAATCTTTCTTCTAAGATCAGTCGTAAGGTTAGTATTGCCTCACGTGTTCCAACATTTCTACGGAATCCAAACTGATCTTCCCCGAGGTCCGCTTCTACCAGTTTTTCCATTCGTCTGTAAATAATTCGCGTTAGTATTTTGCAGCTGTGATTTATTAAACTGATAGTTCGGTAATCTTCACATCTGTCAACACCTGCATTCTTTGGTATTGAAATTATTATATTCTTCTTGAAGTCTGTGGGTATTTCGCCTGTCTCATACATCTTGCTCACCAGATGGTAGAGTTTTGTCAGGACTGGCTCTCCCAAGGCCATCAGTAGTACTAATGGAATGTTGTCTACTCCCGGGGCCTTGTTTCGACTCAGGTCTTTCAGTGCTCTGTCAAACTCTTCACGCAGTATCTTATCTCCCATTTCATCTTCATCTACATCCTCTTCCATTTCCATAATACTGTCCTCAAGTACATCGACCTTGTATAAACCTTGTATATACTCCTTCCACCTTTCTGCCTTCCCTTCTTTGCTTAGAACTGGGTTTCCATCTGAGCTCTTGATATTCATACAAGTGGTTCTCTTCTCTCCAAAGGTCTCTTTAATTTTCCTGTAGGCAGTATCTATCTTACCCCTAGTGAGACAAGCCTCTACATCCTTACATTTGTCCTCTAGCCATCCCTGCTTAGCCATTTTGCACTTTCTGTCGATCTCATTTTTGAGACGTCTGTATTCCCTTTTGCCTGCTTCATTTACTGCATTTTTATATTTTCTCCTTTCATCAATTAAATTCAATATTTCTTCTGTTACCCAAGGATTTCTATTAGCCCTCGTCTTTTTACCTACTTGATCCTCTGCTGCCTTCACTACTTCATCCCTCAGAGCTACCCATTCTTCTTCTACTGTATTTCTTTCCCCCATTCCTGTCAATTGTTCCCTTATGCTCTCCCTGAAACTATGTTCCTTTTTGCAGAGTGTCATTGAAAGTTAACCCGTGGGGATGACTATATAAAAGGGATAGAGAATGTATGCAAAATTTAGTTTACTAACAACATTTATTTTCCCAAAACAAAGACAGACATAAGTTATGCTAAACAAGTTTTATTGTAACCTGTAAACAACTAACAGTTGGTTTAAAACCGCAGTGGACAAGGATCCTGGGTGGCAGAAGTGAGTCAAGCACCCTGGCCCTAAAGAAGGAGATAACACAATCTGAACCGATCTGTCTCTCAGCGGACTTTGATTGATAATCTACAAAGCTCTTCAATACAGGTGCTGAGAGCAAGTGGCGATTGAGATCTGTACACTCTGAGAAGGCTGGAGTGGCAGTACGTTACCCTGTCTGCTTCATGCAGTGATGTAACTTGTAGCTGGCCAGATGTGTGCAGTGGGTGTGAGACGTGAATCGATCGCGGCCACGGAAAAAATGCAAAAATCTCACGGTCTAGCGATCAGGCAGACAGATCGCAATTTACTCTCTAACAGAGCCCTGAAATCACGGTAGGTTTAAGTGTGTGACACATCCGTTCGCTGGTTGTGCCAAGGACCAATTTGGCTCACAAACACGACAGAGCGCACAAGGATACCAAACGTCAAGACTGCTAAACCAAAAACGAATAAGTGTGCACTTGGCAAATGAGTAGTCCGAGACGTTTGAAGTCACACGGTCGGTACAGTAAGAAATTCGCCACAGGCTCCCCATTCTAAGGTACTCCCAATTGAAGTGAATCTCCGAACAGGTTCCAAGCACCAATCACACATGTAAGAGCATCGACCAGAAGTCATCTTCCCAAAGTCCAGCACCTGAGAGCCTCACACTTCTCCGAAAAAAAAAAAAAAAATCCGTTTTCCCACAAAGTGCACGAACGACATCGCCTTCTCGACATCTTGAGCCAATCATAGGGCTCTAGAGGCGCTAAATCTCCCCTCCCACACGACAACACAAACTCATGTCGAACCAGGGCATGAGATAAGAAACCTGCGTCTGTGGAGAAAGAAGAAACCGCCAATTACTGGCTTTTTCAAGTTTTCACAGAGGGCGGAAGATGTTTTTCTCCGAAGTCGAGTCCCTTCCCGTGTCAACAAGCTAACAGATACAATCTTAAAGATCTTTATCTAAATCGCCTGTGCCTTGGTGCTTGTTAGTCATAGCGATGAGGTGTAATAAAGATTCTATATCTAAGGGTTTGTCAGACGCCGGAGTTTCTTATGCAACCTAGGCGCCCGCTAGAAGAGGGTCACAGCCATATTTGCAGTATCGGAGAACACGAAGACTTGTGAATTTTTATTATGCATGGCTCTGCGCACAACGCCCGGTTTACCTCTCCACTGTGTAGACGTGTCCCTTCAGTCTGTCGCCCCCAGCCCAGCCTTCCGCTGGCGCCAGTACCGGTGTAACAGCATAGTTCTGCTGACCTGTCTTCACAAGAGGCTGCTCTGTCTGCCCTGTACGGCTGTGGGCCTGTCAGGCAAGACATCCCGCCAGTTGCTTCCATCTCCCAACATGCCATTTCTACGAGCTAAGAACCATAGGAAGTGCAAAATGGCTAAGCAGGGATGGCTAGAGGGCAAATGTAAGGATGTAGAGGCTTATCTCACTAGGGGTAAGATAGATACTGCCTACAGGAAAATTAAAGAGCCCTTTGGAGAAAAGAGAACCACTTGTATGAATATCAAGAGCTCAGATGGAAACCCAGTTCTAAGCAAAGTAGGGAAAGCAGAAAGATGGAAGGAGTATATAGAGGGTCCATACAAGGGCGATGTACTTGAGGACAATATTATGGAAATGGAACAGGATGTAGATGAAGATGAAATGGGAGATACGATACTGTGTGAATGACAGAGCGCTGAAAGACCTGAGCCGAAACAAGGCCCCCGGAGTAGACAACATTCCATTATAACTACTGACGGCCTTGGGAGAGTCAGTCCTGACAAAACTCTACCATCTGGTGAGCAAGATGTATGAGACTGGCGAAATATCCTCAGACTTCAAGAAGAATATAATAATTCCAATCCCAAAGAAAGCAGGTGTTGACAGATGTGAAAATTACCGAACTATCAGTTTAATAAGTCACAGCTGCAAAATATTAACACGAATTCTTTACAGACGAATGGAAAAACTGGTAGAAGCGGACCTCGGGGAAGATCAGTTTGCATTCCGTAGAAATATTGGAACTCGAGAGGCAATATTGACCTTACGACTGATCTTAGAAGAAAGATTAAGGAAAGGCAAACCTACGTTTCTAGCATTTGTAGACTTAGAGAAAGTTTTTAACAATGTTGACTGGAATACTCTCTTTCAAATTCTGAAGGTGGCAGGGATCAGACACAGAGAGCGAAAGGCTATTTACAATTTGTACAGAAACCAGATGGCCGTTATAAGAGTCGAGCGGCACGAAAGGGAAGCAGTGGTTGGGAAGGGAGTGAGACAGGGTTGTAGCCTCTTCCCGATGTTATTCAATCTGTATAATGAGCAAGCAGTGAAGGAAACAGAAGAAAAATTCGGAGTGGGTAGTAAAATCTACGGAGAAGAAATAAAAACTTTGAGGTTCACCGACGACATTGTAATTCTGTCAGAGTCAGCAAAGGACTTGGAAGAGCACTTGAACGGAATGGACAGTGTCTTGAAAGGAGGATATAAGACGAACATCAACAAAAGCAAAACGAGGATAATGGAATGTAGTCGAATTAAGTCAGGTGATGCTGAGGGAATTAGATTAGGAAATGAAACACTTAGAGTAGTAAAGGAGTTTTGCTATTTGGGGAGCAAAATAACTGATGATGGTCGAAGTACAGAGGATACGAAATGTAGACTGGCAATGGCAAGCAATGCGTTTCTGAAGAAGAGAAATTTGATAACATCGAGTATAGATTTAAGTGTCAGGAAGTTCTTTCTGATGGTATTTGTGTGGAGTGTAGCCATGTATGGAAGTGAAACGTGGACGATAAATAGTTTGGACAAGAAGAGAATAGAAGCTTTCGAAATGTGGTGCTACAGAAGAATACTGAAGATTAGATGGGTAGATCACATAACTAATGAGGAGGTATTGAACAGAATTGGGGAGAAGAGGAGTTTGTGGCACAACTTGACAAGAAGAAGGGACCGGTTGGTAGGACACGTTCTGAGGCATCAAGGGATCTCAAATTTAGTACTGGAGGGCAGCATGGAGGGTAAAAATCGCAGAGGGAGACCAAGAGACGAATACACTAAAGAGATTCAGAAGGATGTAGGTTGCAGTAAGTACTGGGAGATGAAGAAGCTTGCACAGGATAGGGTAGCATGTAGAGCTGCATCGAACCAGTCTCAGGATTGAAGACCACAACAACAACAACAAGAACCATAAAAATACCTCATGCCTTTAGCGCTCTACCAGGGTCCATCAACGTCTGCTCAGGCCGTTAACTGTCTAGAGTCTCACTCAAGGTGCGTCAGGTTGTAATAAAATCTTAAATAATTTTCTATATACGAAAAATAGGTGAGAGAGTAACTTGTCCTCTATCATCGTGTATTTATTCTAAAGAATGTCTTTCCTGTTTGTGCATGTGACGCCACTTGATTCTGTAAGGTTTAGTGCACCAGTTGCAGTAAAGCTATTCTAATTGATATACGTGAGTTACCTATACTTTTATGCTGTAAAGCTTTATTGTGAACACTTACATTAAAGAATTTGGTGATTTGTTGAAAAGGCCATTCATGATTCATAAGCAGAAAGTATTACTAGTAGCCCAGTTGCACCAACTGTAGATCTGAATATCTGTCACGACAGTCTTTGGTTTCATATTAATCTTTTGCATTCAGTATTGTGACCTTTGCTTAATTAATGTGCCTAAATACTATGGACATCTGAGTTTTGTTGTATATTCTGTATAATGTGCACGAGACTTTGCAGATGCACATACTTTGCTATAACTTCTAACGTCAAATATTCATTTTGTTCTGGTTAAATGTCATTAAGTATATTTCATGTTCATTTTAATCTGCCAGGAAGTTCATATCAGAGCCCTCCGCAATATCCTTTCTTCCAGGGGTGCAAGTTCTGCAAGGTTCGCAGGAGAGCTTCTGTGAAGTTTGGAAGGTAGGAGACGAGGTACTGGCGGAAGTAAACCTGTGAGGACGCGGAGTGAGTCGTGCGTGGGCAGCTCAGCTGGTGGAGCATTTGTCCGTGAAAGGCGAAGGTACCGAGATCGAGTCTAGGGCCGGCACACAGTTTTAATCTGTCAGAAAGTTTCATGTCAGCTCACACTCCACTGCAGAATGAAAGTTCATTCTGGATATTTCATGTTGTTAACATTTCTTGTCTTACGGCCAATTGTTGTAAACTGTACTCTGAGATCAAACTGTTGTGATCAGCCAGAACAAGCCAGTTTTATAATTATGTGTAATGTCTAGATTTGGTCTTTCATTAATAACTGACGAATTCATATTTTGCTAGTAAAACCACCAGCACCATTAACTCCCCACTCCCACGCTCCTTACCATGTCACCGTGGTTGGACAAATGTTGTAAAGCAGGGCCTACAATGCACGGCATAGCAAACTTTACGCATGCAGCGTATGTGGGGCACGTGCAAGGCAAGGCCCGGCCTGTCACTTGTCTTTGCTCGGTTCTTTTGGAAAGCACCCAAAACATCGCGACGCTTCACTTAGCATTGCGGTGCGGCATTTTCCATTCAGCACAACTTTCTGAGCACGGTATAGTCGTAGTGTGAGCGCTCTTTACGTTTCGCTGCCTGTTCATAGCTGAAGTACTTGTACAGGTCCAGTGGCTGTTTGCGCAAAAAGAGGCAGTCTAGTGATCGATCGTCATAGCGACGTGTATTGCTATGAAACGATTTTACAGCACCATGTAGAAAGAATTTAAGCGTTAAATGACTATGAAACAGCAAAAAACTACAACTATTAACAGACCGGTTTCTTTGTTCATCTAGAAGTACGTTGTGCTCAATTTGCAGCCATGGAGTACTTGAAGAAGTTGTTAGTACAAATAGTAAAATCTTTTAAGTCACGCACAAAACTGCATTGACAACAACAGCTACAATTCGTAGTGGTACAGAGCTAACAGTATGGAGACCTCATACATTAAAGTGCATTGGTTAAAACAAGGCACATGCCTCAACGACTTTTTGATTTAAAACTTGCCGTTATTAAATTTATGAAGGAAAAAGGAGTGCAAGATCGAAAACTGGAACATGCGGAATGGACTGCTTATTTCGCATTTTAAATGGACTTGGCTGTACACCGCCCAAAGTGAGACATTGCAAGGTAACTTCTTTCTGATTTGATGGGGTTGATTTTTAAAAAATCGCGTTGTGGAAGGGACACAGTCTGACCGAAACAGTGCAGTCTCCTAAGCTCACTGACGTTAAAGAAAGCCTGCGGTCTGAAGAATTCATTGTGACCTTGCAAGAATTACAAGGATAGCTTTTTAAAGGTTTTCAGGACACTGTCAGTCTTACATCTGTTTTCGAGCTGTTTTACAAACCGTTTCCCATGTAAGTTGAAAGAGCACCAGTGCATGTGCAGATGTAGTTGACTGTCTTCCGTGGTAAGTCCAGTTTTAATGAGAAATCTTTATACGTTAAAACTGTCCAGGAGCTCAACATTGCTTTCCTCAGGTGGATTTTTTAACTCACTATAATGAGGCTGCAAAACTGGCACACTATTTCGATTCCATATATTTGTGTGAAAGACATTTTTTCGACCACGAAAGTAAAAAAGTCAAGATTACGTGGCAACATTATGCCGACTGTTTGTGCCAAACAAAATCATATTCGGTCTTCAGCGTGCCAAAAATAATTAATTAACACTGGAAACTTGTTTTGTTTGTGATCTGTGTTAATGAGAAATGTGACACATGAAACAATTTCGTACACGCTGCAACTGTACTGCCACTTAAATATGGCGCTTTAACTGTTTTCCCCTCTCCCCCTCCTAGCGCTCAGACAGCGAGGCGTGGTGATGTGGGAAATGTGAAGCCAGGCCGAGCCCTTGCCGAGCAGAAATTTCGGCAACCCATGTTCTGGAGTATCTTATTGTTGTGACAAATACGAATCGCTATCTCCCGAGCTGTGCGGAGTGATGACACATGACTAGGAATCTCAGAAACATTTTCACAGCAAATAATGACGGTATATGTTGTAAAAGGGTAGGTTTGGAACTTCTTTCCCTCATGAAGACTTTAGTGGACTTACAAATATCAGTATATTTAATGTAAATTCACAAATTTACAGTTATCAACCAATTTTTCTGTTACACACACACACACACACACACACACACACACATACATAGTACGTTGTTATGTATGACATTCATCAATGTCGGCTGAAAGAAAATAGATACAACATATTAAATAGTGACCTGCTGTACGTAAGAAAGTGAAGGTAGTAGGTGATGCACGTGGAAGTCTTTCAGGTATTGCAGCACAGTTATGGAAATAGGAATAGAGCATCCCATACTAATATTGTTGTAGATGATTTGTAGTATCTTACCTGTTTCGATGGCAAAATAAATGTCATTTTCGTCCTTTTCGTTTAGTCGCTTGCCACCAAGCTATTGTGAGATGAAGCTGTTTACTTGAGTAGCATTATGCAGTTTCATATTTTGTTCGCCAAGCAAATTTCAGCTGCACTATAAATGTAGCTATTTAGTTTTCTACCTAGGTATACTGGTGTGCAAGCTTTAGATGTAGTTCCGATTTCTTTCAGACTGCTGGGTTCTCTCGTATGTGCTGCTGCTGGTATTGGCGCACAGCTCCTTTGCCTCCAAGATACTGGTCATCGCTCCGTCGCCGTCCATAAGTCACCAGAAACCGTTTCATATCCTAACTGAGGCTTTACTTCAACGAGGTCACGAGATCACATTTTTCACTCCGAATCCTCTAAAGGTAAGTTTGCATAAAAGCTCGTTTTAAGAAAGCTGCAGTATAGTCTACCGTAGTGATATCCTGTAGAGAATCTAGTCCCGTAACATCTTATGTATGATAAACCGGCGCCGGCCGATGTGGTCGAGCGGTTCTAGGCGCTTCTGTCTGGAAGCGCGCGACCGCTATGTTCGCAGGTTCGAATCCTGTCTCAGGCATGGATGTGTGTGACGTCCTTAGGTTAGTTAGGTTTAAGTAGTTCTAAGTTCTAGGGGACTGATGACCTCAGATGTTGAGTCCCACAGTGCTCAGAGCCATTTGAACCATTTTGATAAACCTGCAACGTACGCGAGATAATGGATGTGTGAGTAACATTCAGGAAGTTTCATTTCTGGGCAGTCAGATATAAAACATCTTAGCAGAGGATGATTGCAAGGTTAGGTCTGAACGTTCCGCTGATGACAACGTCATTACAGATGGAGCATAGGTTCGGAATGCGGTATGATGGGTCTGGAACTCGGCTGGCTTTGTTTTCAAAGGAGTCATCCCTCAATCTGCCTTTATCGATATAGCAAAGATATCAAAGTGAATGGACGGACGGGATTTCAACCACACTGCCTCCATGCTTGCATTTAGGCAGCATCACGCTCAAATATGTGTTATATTGTCGTATTACTCGTCTGGTCGTAAATTAAATGCAAACAATCTCACAAGTCAAATCTCTTTGTGTATATTATCCTTCAGCGGATTTTCATCGAAGGCAAAGTATTCATTTCTCTTGTCTCCGTCGCGTTGCAAGAACTGTTATGAAGCGTCGCCACAGTTGTTGATATTATTTCACCAGACGTCCCTGATAAGAATGGTACCAGATCTGAAAGTTCCTCGAATTACACGTGAAGCGGGCTATGAAAAGTCTTAAATTCGATGCAAAATAAACCGACGATTTTTCTGCAGCTGTGGTACGTTCAGTGTTGGCAGAACTGTAGCGGTATTAAGTCGTCCATAGACATCCAAGTATTCCACATAGATCGTCGATCTGGAAAAAATGACTACGTTGGTAAGAACCACCCACCTATCAATGGGGTTGGTTGGCGACGAAAAAGTAGTGTAGCCCGCGATGAGTGAATGCCTTTACTTTAGTCATCCGGCTATTGACAGTGAGATCACTGAGAGACCTGCTAGCAGCATGGTCACCGATGGTATCTGTACTTTCGGACATGTTCGAAAGATCAGATACCATCTACATATATACACTACTGGCCATTAAAATTGCTACACCAAGAAGAAATGGAGATGATAAACGGGTATTCACTGGACAAATATATTATACTAGAACTGACATGTGATTACAGTTTCACACAATTTGGGTGCATAAATCCTGAGAAATCAGTACCCATAACAACCACCTCTGGCCGTAATAACGGCCTTGATACGACTGGGAACTAAGCCAAACAGAGCTTGAATGGCGTGTACAGGTACAGCTGCCCATGCAGTTTCAACACGATACCACAGTTCACCAAGAGTAGTGACTGGCGTATTGTGACGAGCCAGTTGCTCGGCCACCCTTGACCAGACGTATTCAGTTGGTGAAAGATCTGGAGAATGTGTTGGCCAGGGCAGCAGTCGAACGTTTTCTGTATCCAGAAAGGCCCGTACAGCACCTGGAACATGCGATCGTGCATTATCCTGCTGAAATGTAGGGCTTCGAAGGGATCGAAAGAAGGGTAGAGCCACGGGTCGTAACACATCTTAAATGTAACGTCCACTGTTCAAAGCGCTGTCAATGTGAACAAGAGGTGGCCGAGACGTGTAACCAATGGCACTGCATACCATCACGCCGGGTGATACGCCAGTATGGCGATGTCGAATACACGCTTCCAACGTGCGTTAACCACGATGTCACCAAACCCGGATGCGAATGATGATGCTGTAAACATAACCTGGATTCACCCGAAAAAATAACGTTTTGCCATTCGTGCAACCAGGTTTGTTGTTGAGTACACCATCGCAGGCGCTCCTGTGTGTGATGCAGCGTCAAGAGGGTAACCGCAGCCATAGTCTCCGAGCTGACAGTCCGTGCTACTGCAAACGTCGTCGAACTGTTCGTGCAGATGGTTGTTGTCTTGCAAACGTCCCCATGTGTTGACGCGGGGATCGAGACGTGGCTGCACGATCCGTTACAGCCATGCGGATAAGACGCCTGTCATCTCGACTGCTAGTGATACGAGGCCGTTGGGATCCAGCACGGCGTTCCGTATTACCCTCCTGAACTCACCGAATGTATATTCTGCTAACAGTCATTGTATCTCGACCAACGTGAGCAGCTATGTTGCAATACGATAAACCGCAATCGCGATAGGCTACAATCCGACCTTTATCAAAGTCGGAAGGTTCGCATTTCTCCTCCTTACACGAGGCATCACAACAACGGTTCACCAGGCAACGCCGGTCAACTGCTGTTTGTGTATGAGAAATCGGTTGGAAACTTTCCTCAAGTGAGCACGTTGTAGGTGTCGCCACCGGCGCCAACCTTATGTGAATGCTCTGAAAAGCTAATCATTTGCATATCACAGCATCTTCTTCCTGTCGTTTAAATTTCGCGTCATCTTCGTGGTGTAGCAATTTAAATGGCCAGTAGTGTATAAAGGAGAAGAGTTTATTGCTTTCTACGTTTCCGCTGTTCGTGCTGTAAACCTGCCGCATAAATCGCTACATTTTAAAGTATTACTCCTTTACTACTAAATGTAATCGTGACACATTTTTCAGACAGTATTCACATATACCGTCGAATTTACCAGAAAAATAATATCTTGTACGTCACTTGGTTCAGTAGCTACGCCCTAATCGATATATAGCAGAGATCTCAATCTGAATGGCTGGGCTGGATTTGAACCACTGTACTTCTTCACTTCCTTTCAGGCCGCATCACGTTGCAGTACCCGTTGCATTCTCGTACTGCTCTCTGTTGGATCTTCTCTCTGTCTTCTGTCAACCCTATCTGGTACGGATCCCACACCGGTGAGCAGTATTCAAGCAATGGGCGAACAAATGTACTGTAACCTACTTCCTTTGTTTTCGGACTCCATTTCCTTAGGATTCAGTATGTTATCACCACGAGTCGCTTCTCTGCTTAACTGCTCAAGGTAGTTTTCAGATTACGCACTTAAAAAAATTTCACCGGATTCCACCCCGCGAGCGAGGCTTTCCGCCTTCACCAACTCCGCCAACCGCCTGTAGGAACTGAGGATGACCTCTGAACCGAAACGGCGGGAGTCTTTGGTGCCGACATGAGAAACAATTTGCAGTCGGGTGCACCCAGTGCTCTCTATCGCCGCCGGCAGGCCTCCTCCACATCTCGGATGAGAGCCCCCGGCAAGCAGACAGAGTGAACACTGGCCTTCTTCCCCGAACTTTCCGCTATTTCCCTAAGGTGCTGTATCACCCGCCTAACGTCTGAGCTACCAATCACTAATAAACCCCTCCCCCCGTGTACCTGCTCGGACCTTGCTGAAGGAGCGGCCACATGTCCACTCACAGGCAGAGCGGGCGATACCACACGGCCAGCCTCCACATTGACCCTCCGCCTCGTGCGACGCGAACGCCATTGAACTCACCACTCCCCTTGGGGAGAGGGTGGCCCAACCGCGCCCGGTACCCGCGAAGATGTCTCGACAGCAGAGACAGTGGGTGAGGCCTGTGGTGTACCATGCGACGCACCAGACTCCCCACTGCCGCTACACTCCGAGGCGCCAGCCTGAAGACGGCTGACCGCGGCCATCAACACGTTCAGCTGTTCGCGAACAGTGGCCAGCTCCTCATGCGTCCGTACACAGCAGTCACACATCCTATCCATCCTAAGAAATCAACAATTTACTGTAGAGAGTTAATCAACTTTTAACTAGACCGCTAATTCACTAAAGGCGCCTGATAGCTGACTAAACTGTAATTACTAGACACTTATTTTTGGGAACAATGCAAATAAGTACTACCTGTCTCTGGACTGTATTGAAAACAAAAACTAAATCAGTGGAACACGATTACTATTACTCGAAAATTAAAGTTTCCTAAAAGCAAAAACACACGGAAAAAGAAGAAACAAGTAAGAAAAACATAGTTAATACTTAAATTTACGTAGTTTGCTGCACGGGAGATGTGAAGCACACGGCAGTTACGACGACATACTTCGCAAACAGCAGTCACATACGCAATTGCTTGTATCTACAAATTCTATCATTTTACAGTTCGTTGCTCAGGAGATACGACGTCATAAACATTGAGCTGCCAGAAAGTGAAACTGCTGGACGAAATTTGAAAGACACAGGAGTGCAAATGCGCGTGAAGTTTTGTTAAAAATGTGTGAAATACACACTCCTGGAAATGGAAAAAAGAACACATTGACACCGGTGTGTCAGACCCACCATACTTGCTCCGGACACTGCGAGAGGGCTGTACAAGCAATGATCACACGCACGGCACAGCGGACACACCAGGAACCGCGGTGTTGGCCGTCGAATGGCGCTAGCTGCGCAGCATTTGTGCACCGCCGCCGTCAGTGTCAGCCAGTTTTCCGTGGCATACGGAGCTCCATCGCAGTCTTTAACACTGGTAGCATGCCGCGACAGCGTGGACGTGAACCGTATGTGCAGTTGACGGACTTTGAGCGAGGGCGTATAGTGGGCATGCGGGAGGCCGGGTGGACGTACCGCCGAATTGCTCAACACGTGGGGCGTGAGGTCTCCACAGTACATCGATGTTGTCGCCAGTGGTCGGCGGAAGGTACACGTGCCCGTCGACCTGGGACCGGACCGCAGCGACGCACGGATGCACGCCAAGACCGTAGGATCCTACGCAGTGCCGTAGGGGACCGCACCGCCACTTCCCAGCAAATTAGGGACACTGTTGCTCCTGGGGTATCGGCGAGCACCATTCGCAACCGTCTCCATGAAGCTGGGCTACGGTCCCGCACACCGTTAGGCCGTCTTCCGCTCACGCTCCAACATCGTGCAGCCCGCCTCCAGTGGTGTCGCGACAGGCGTGAATGGAGGGACGAATGGAGACGTGTCGTCTTCAGCGATGAGAGTCGCTTCTGCCTTGGTGCCAATGATGGTCGTATGCGTGTTTGGCGCCGTGCAGGTGAGCGCCACAATCAGGACTGCATACGACCGAGGCACACAGGGCCAACACCCGGCATCATGGTGTGGGGAGCGATCTCCTACACTGGCCGTACACCACTGGTGATCGTCGAGGGGACACTGAATAGTGCACGGTACATCCAAACCGTCATCGAACCGATCGTTCTACCATTCCTAGACCGGCAAGGGAACTTGCTGTTCCAACAGGACAATGCACGTCCGCATGTATCCCGTGCCACCCAACGTGCTCTAGAAGGAGTAAGTCAACTACCCTGGCCAGCAAGATCTCCGGATCTGTCCCCCATTGAGCATGTTTGGGACTGGATGAAGCGTCGTCTCACGCGGTCTGCACGTCCAGCACGAACGCTGGTCCAACTGAGGCGCCAGGTGGAAATGGCATGGCAAGCCGTTCCACAGGACTACATCCAGCATCTCTACGATCGTCTCCATGGGAGAATAGCAGCCTGCATTGCTGCGAAAGGTGGATATACACTGTACTAGTGCCGACATTGTGCATGCTCAGTTGCCTGTGTCTATGTGCCTGTGGTTCCGTCAGTGTGATCATGTGATGTATCTGACCCCAGGAATGTGTCAATAAAGTTTCCCCTTCCTGGGACAATGAATTCACGGTGTTCTTATTTCAATTTCCAGGAGTGTACTAAATTACACAACCTAAAAGAAATTGACGGTAATTGCAAGTGGGTAAGGGGGAGGCGTGTTGTTGTTGTTGTTGTTGTGGTCTTCAGTCCTGAGACTGGTTTGATGCAGCTCTCCATGCTACTCTATCCTGTGCAAGCTTCTTCATCTCCCAGTACGTACTGCAACCTACATCCTTCTGAATCTGCTTAGCGTATTCATCTCTTGGTCTCCCTCTACGATTTTTACCCTCCACGCTGCCCACAAATGCTAAATTTGTGATCCCTTGATGCCTCAGACCATGTCCTACCAACCGATCCCTTCTTCTAGTCAAGTTGTGCCACAAACTCATCTTCTCCACAATTCTATTCAGTATCTCCTCATTAGTTATGTGATGTACCCATCTAATCTGCAGCATTCCTCTCTAGCACCACATTTCGAAAGCTTCTATTCTCTTCTTGTCTAAACTATCTATCGTCCACGTTTCACTTCCATACATGGTTACACTCCATACAAATACTTTCAGAAACGACTTCCTGTCATTTAAATCTATACTCGATGCTAACAAATTTTTCTTCTTCAGAAACGCTTTCCTTGCCATTGCCAGTCTACATTTTATATCCTCTCTACTTCGACCATCATCAGTTATTTTGCTCCCCAAATAGCAAAACTCCTTTACTACTTTAAGTCTCTCATTTCCTAATCTAATTCCCTCAGCATCACCCGACTTAATTCGACTACATTCCATTATCCTTGTTTTGCTTTTATTGATGTTCATCTTATGCCCTCCTTTCAAGACACTGTCCATTCTGATCAAATGCTCTTCCAAGTCTTTTGCTGTCTCTGACAGAATTACAATGTCATCGGCGAACCTCAAAGTTTTTATTTCTTCTCCATGGATTTTAATACCTACCCCGAACTTTTCTTTTGTTTCCTTCATTTCTTGCTCAATATACAGATTGAATAACATCGGAGACAGGCTACAGCCCTGTCTCACTCCCTTCCCAACCGCTGCTTCCCTTTCATGCCCTTCGACTCTTATAACTGCCATCTGCTTTCTGTACAAATTGTAAATAGCCTTTCGCTCCCGGTTTTTTACCCCTGCCACCTTCATAATTTGAAAGAGAGTATTCCAATCAACATTGTCAAAAGTTTTCTGTAAGTCTACAAATGCTAGAAACGTAAGTTTGCCTTTCCTTAATCTTTCTACTAAGATAAGTCGTAGGGTCAGTATTGCCTCACGTGTTCCAACATTTCTACGGAATCCAAACTGATCTTCCCAGAGGTCGGCTTATATTAGTTTTTTCATTCGTCTGTAAAGAATTCGCGTTAGTATTTTGCAGCTGTAACATATTAATCTGATAGTTCGGTAATTTTCACATATGTCAACTATTATGTGACCCTACCAGAGTAGTTCGATAAAAAACTAATGTTCTGCATTGTAGAGTAAAACTTGTACAAAAATGGAAACAAACCGTGGGTTTATGTTTCGGCTCTACTGAGGTGTACGCTTCTGAAAGAACTGTGAGGTTGGTCAGGCAAGGGAGAAGGGGGGAGGGAGGTATCGGAGGGGATAACGAAACCAAAAAATCGGGGTTCAGCTCCAAGGGTAAAATAAAAATTTGCTATTGCTGAAAAGTTGACAGTGACATCATACGGTTGTGATGATTAGAAGTTTGTGTTAATGTCAATGTTCTGTGAGGAATATGTACGTTCTTTGCAGGTATCTCACGAGAATCTCACGGAAATTGACCTATCTGCAACTTACAAAGTTCCCAAGGAGATTAATTTTGTGGCCTGGGCTTCCATGTCACCCGTGGAAACTCTGAACCTGATTATGGACTTAGGAGGTGACGCGGTACGAATGCAACTGAGTGAGCCAGTGGTGCAGGATTTTATCAGGTAAGTCTTTCCCACACATTCAGAATAAATTCTGGTCGTATGTAAAGTACACAAGCGGCTAGACGCAGTCAATACTTCCTGCGCAGTGCCGACGGTACTGTTACCGACGACTGCGCCGCTAAAGCGGAGTTATTGAACGCAGTTTTCCGAAATTCCTTCACCAGGGAAGACGAACGGAATATTCCAGAATTTGAAACACGAACAGCTGCTAGCATGAGTTTCTTAGAAGTAGATAGCGTAGGGGCTGCGAAACAAATCGCTTGATAGGGCAAGTCTTCAGGTCCAGATTGTATACCGATTAGGTTCCTTTCAGATTACGCTGATACAATATCTCCCTACTTAGCAATCATATACAACCGCTCGCTCACCGATAGATCTGTACCTACAGATTGGAAAATTGCGCAGGTCGCACTAGTGTTTAAGAAGGGTATTAGGAGTAATCCATCGAACTACAGACCTATATCATTGACGTCGGTTTGCAGTAGGGTTTTGGAGCATATAATGTATTCAAACATTATGAATCACCTCGAAGGGAACGATCTATTGATACGTAATCAGCATGGTTTCAGAAAACATCGTTCTTGTGCAACGCAGCTAGCTCTTTATTAGCACGAAGTAATGGCCGCTATAGACAGGGGATCTGAAGTTGATTCCGTATTTCTAGATTTCCGGAAAGCTTTTGACACCGTTCCTCACAAGCGACTTCTAATCAAGCTGTGGGCCTATGGGGTATCGTCTCAGTTGTGCGACTGGAATCGTGATTTCCTGTCAGGAAGGTCGCAGTTCGTAGTAATAGACGGCAAATCATCGAGTAAAACTGAAGTGATATCAGGTGTTCCCCAGGGAAGCGTCCTGGGACTTCTGCTGTTCCTGATCTATATAAATGACCTGGGTGACAATCTGAGTAGTTCTCTTTGGTTGTTCGCAGATGATGCTGTAATCTACCGTCTAGTAAGGTCATCCGAAGACCAGTATCAGTTGCAAAGCGATTTAGAAAAGATTGCTGTATGGTGTGGCAGGTGGCAGTTGACGCCAAATAACGAAAAGTGTGAGGTGATCCACATGAGTTCCAAAAGAAATCCGTTGGAATTCGATTACTCGATAAATAGTACAATTCTCAAGGCTGTCAATTCAACTAAGTACCTGGGTTTTAAAATTACGAACAACTTCAGTTGGAAAGACCACATAGATAATATTGTGGGGAAGGCGAGCCAAAGGTTGCGTTTCATTGGCAGGACACTTAGAAGATGCAACAAGTCCACTAAAGAGACAGATTACACTACACTCGTTCGTCCTCTGTTAGAATATTGCTGCGCGGTGTGGGATCCTTACCAGGTGGGATTGACGGAGGACATCGAAAGGGTGCAAAAAAGGGCAGCTCGTTTTGTATTATCACGTAATAGGGGAGAGAGTGTGGCAGATATGATACGCGAGTTGGGATGGAAGTCATTAAAGCAAAGACGTTTTTCGTCGCGGCAGATCTATTTACGAAATTTCAATCACCAACTTTCTCTTCCGAATGCGAAAATATTTTGTTGAGCCCAACCTACATAGGTAGGAATGATCATCAAAATAAAATAAGAGAAATCAGAGCTCGAACAGAAAGGTTTAGGTGTTCGTTTTTCCCGCGCGCTGTTCGGGAGTGGAATGGTAGAGAGATAGTATGATTGTGGTTCGATGAACCCTCTGCCAAGCACTTAAATGTGAATTGCAGAGTAGTCATGTAGATGTAGACGTAGATGTAGATATATAGCTAGAACGCCTGTTTCTTGGTAGCATCACCCTCAAGATCTCGTGCAGAAACAGAATACCACTATCATCTCTGTAAGAACGATCTCCGCTGTCTGTGACACTGAATCGCGAAGACCTGTGTGCTTACTTTTACTCTATTATATCGAATGATGTTATATTTTGTAGCAACTCATGGAGCGCACCAAGAATATTGCTAGCCCAGGAAAGGGTGGTCAGGATGATCTGTGCTCGCAGCTGCCAAGCTTCGTCCATGTTTTTGTTTTGGTCTCCCAATTTCAACTCTGTTTACCCTTTACGCATATTCCATAATTCGGTTGTTGTTGACTTAGTCAGAAAGAAACTTCGAAAAATTGGACGGAAAAACGATATTCACTAGGATAACCCTTTCTTAAGCGCACTACAAAACGATATGTTCTACTTAGGAGTTTCCAGCAGTCTGAAGATAAAAATCTTTTCACATTCCTTCTATTCTGTACATCACAGCGCCACAGTACCATAGAAATTTTTCCGTAACATTTTTTTATTCTTATATTCTCTCACAATTTTTCGTGTTTTATTAATTATTTTATTCCTGTACTTGAAAATTTTCTAAGTAGCATACTATAAACTATGCACAGACTCCTTCCATGACCAAGAAGCTTTCCATCACGTGGTCCCACGGAATCCGTTAAATAAACAAGTAAAACCAAAGACAGATTAAGGACGTACATTATGTGAAGAGATTCAGCAGTCTTGGATCTGTTACACACACTTCATTTGCAGTCATATTTGCAGAATTCCCGAAGTGACCGCTTTCTGTGCATAAGACCATACGGCCGTTGATCATCACATAGTGGTGCAGTGGGATGCTTCTCTTTGTTACAAAAAGGGCTCAAAACACGGACGATCGCCCTTGTTACCTTTACTGGGGATAGAATTTCGTCGCTTTACCCTTAAGTGCCTTTTAAAATTAAAATAAATGAATAAATTTTCCCCTAATGATAATGATCAGCATTGCAAATATTAACTGTGCTGTGCTTAGGAACAAACTACGATAAATACCGAGTCACAGCACAGTATTTTGTTCCTAATAATGGTTAATGTATTCAAATATTGACATTAATTCGATGAGTGGTGAAACCAACTACTCTATTCAGTCGTTAGAAATTGAGTCGAGAGCCCAGTAAAGCCGTATAAAATTAAAGAATTTAAAACAGCTCGTGAAACGCATGCTGTGTTCATGGCTAAAGGTTAGCCTAAATGAAGATAAATCGCGTATCTTCTCACACCTAAACAGGGTCGCACCTACACACAACGCTACAACCCAAGCGTCGATCAGTAGCAGAAAAAATCTAGGGCTCTACAGGCCAACCTGAGTCAAAGTCCAACTTCAGTGTACAGATTCAGACTCCCAAACCTACTTCAGCCGAAACATTGACAAGTTCAGCCGATCCGCTAGCAGAAAATAATCATAATCCAAACTAGCGCCGAATTATTTTTAGTTCACAGTGAATTTGCACGAAGTACTGCTGTCCTACTACCAACGACCCAAAAAACTTCTGTCTTCCAACACGCGGCCGGACAATGTTGAGAATCAGGTAGATCTGGGCCAACGAAATGGTTCCGAACACTTTGCTCGAGCAAGATGGCCACAGTACTTCTATAGTCTCGGTTCACCCCTTCCCGGAAAAATACAATACCTACGTCACTTACGACTATCATAGTTTCACCAACTTAACTTCCACCTTTTGATACATAAGTAACATCCTCATTGTAGCATTACATGGGTCCCAAAATTCTAGTTCGTATCGATATTTTACATTTAATTCTACATGCAATATTTCATCCTGTATTTAAGATTAAATAACTGCAAAGCTTCCTTGCAGTGCTCGTAAACTGTTCATACTCTTCATGCTGTCAAAAACTGCAATTACAGATATGACACCATTTCCTCATCAGATCTGTACGCTTCTTCCCAGTGCACTATTTAGAATTGAGATATCTGTAACAGGTCACGAATTATGGAAAAAACAATGCTATTTTAAAGGAAGTTAATGAAGCACCCAATAAAAGTTATAAGTCTTAATAACCAAGGATGGAAATGGAAATGAGCGTTTGGCGTCATTGGCCGGGAGGCCCCTTGCGGGGCAGGTCCGGCCGCCTCGGTGCAGGTCTTATTACATTAGACGCCACATTGGGCAACCTGCACGCCGGACGGGGATGAAAAGATGATGAACACAACACAACACGCTGCCCCTGAGCGGCGAAACTCCCCGACGCAGCCGGGATTCGAACCCGCGCCCGTAAAATGACAATTCTTCACACTGACCATTCAGCGATCGGGGCTGACAAGATTAAGGATAGAACGTAGTGTGTATCGATCTCCGCTAATGCATACCGTCCTTCTGGACGTGCACTTGTCTAGCGTCAGATTTTATATCAATTTTGAATTAAAGTCTAATTAAAATGCTTGACGCAGCTTAATTTATTACGACACAGAACATCTGAATACACTCTCTCCAGTCACATCAACATGGCCACCTGCCAAAATCCTGAGTTAACCTTTTCCAGCGCGGACCGCAGCGAGACGTACAGGAGGAGAGTGAATGAGTTTCTGGAAGCGAGCCGGACGCGCTGTGGACCAACACTGACGTCAGTGCCATTTCCAGCTCGGCGGAGGGTCCGTGGTGTGAACAGCCGTATCGAAGTGGCCCCACAGGTTCTTAATGGGGGAATTTGGTGATGAGTCAGCTGAGGCAAACTCATCCTGGTGCTCGTCTAGCCACGCACGAACACTAAAAGTTGTCAGACACGTCGCATTGTCCTGCTGGTAGATGCCATGGTGCGGAGGGAAAACAAACAGCACGTGAGGATGGATGTACTTGTGTTGACCCATTGCGCCTTCCAGAATGATGAGATCACCTTAGGAATGCCACGAAGCCACCGAGCGAGATGGCGCAGTTGTTAGCACATTCGACTTACATACGGGAGGACGCCGGTTCGAACCCGCGTCCTTCCATCTGATTTAGGTTTCCCGTGATTTCCCTTAATCGCTTCAGGCAAATGCCGGGATGGTTCCTTTGAAAGGACACGGCCGACGTCCCACATCCTACCCTAATCCAATTGGAACGATGATCTCGCCTTTCGGTTGTTGTTGCTGTTGTTGTTGTGATATTCAGTCCTGAGACTGGTTTGATGGAGCTCTCCATGCTACTCTATCCTGTGCAAGTTTCTTCATCTCCCAGTACCTACTGCAACCTACATCCTTCTGAATCTGCTTAGTGCATTCATCTCTTGGTCTCCGTCTACGATTTTTACCCTCCACGTTGCCCTCCAATACTAAATTTGTGATCCCTCGATGCCTCAGAACATGTCCTACCAACCGGTCCCTTCTTCTTGTCAAGTTGTGCCACAAACTCCTCTTCTCCACAATTCTGTTCAGTACCTCCTCATTAGTTATGTGATCTACCCATCTAATCTTCAGCATTCTTTTGTAGCACCACATTTCGAAAGCTTCTATTCTCTTCTTGTCCAAACTATTTATCGTCCACGTTTCACTTCCATACATGGCTACACTCCATACAAATACTTTCAGAAACTACTTCCTGACACTTAAATCTATACTCGATGCTAACAAATTTCTCTTCTTCAGAAACACTTTCCTTGCCATTGGCAGTCTACATTTTATATCCTCTCTACTTCGACCATCATCAGTTATTTTGCACCCCAAATAGCAAAACTCCTTTAAGTGTCTCAATTGCTAATCTAATACCCTCAGCATCTCCCGACTTAATTCGACTACATTCCATTATCATCGTTTTGCTTTTGTTGATGATCATCTTATATCCTCCTTTCAAGACACTGTACCTTTCGGTACCCTCCCCTAAATCAGCCAACTACAATCAACAGTCACGAAACCATTCCCCAGAACTTACTGCTCCCTCCTCTGTTCTGGACCCCTCAGACGATGGTTGCAGGGTGTTTGCTTTCAGAAAGTTCACGCCAGTGAAGTGTAAAATGTGATTTGTCTCAAACGGGCACCCGTCGCCAAGCTGTAGACCTTTTAGTCCACAGTGAATTTGTACGAAGTACTGCTGTCCCACTACCAACGACCCAAAAAACTTTTGTCTTCCAACACGCAGTAGCCCCTTCCTTGAAAATCTTGTAGGTGCTCCTGTCTTTAAGTCGTAAAAACATTGTTCCAATCTTGACGACACCACATGAAACTTTCACTTGAATCCAAATTCATTTGTGGTGTTAATATATCTATCAGCTCTTTTCTTAAGATAAAAAATAGGTCCTTATGCTCGAGCATAGTAACCACAAAAGGCTTGTAGGGTGTCGCATTTTCCTTTAGTTTCACGTGTCACTCTGTCGTTCTTCCAGTCTCTTACGTCTTCAATCTGCACAAAATCTATGTCACACGCTGCACATAATCACAAATCTTTGTTCTACTTATCTCCCTTTAGCCTCAGAAGTGGGCCGGCACACACCGCTCATACTGTTTTTCGCGTCTTACGTTTATTACTAGAAATGCTCGTAGCGCTTAGCCCTCTTTTCAGATTGTTGGCAGCGACACTTAGCTTAGTTCCTCGGGTAAAAAAAATATTTTTTTGGCACTAAGCCCCTTACTGGTTCCCCCACCCTCCAATTGTCTTGTATCAGATATTATATAAATTTTTAACTAAAATACAATTTAAATGCATCTCACAGTCTAATTATGCAGCAAATCCTTTTGACTATATCAATCTTCTCGCCTAACTGAGAGCTACAGACTGAGTTTCCGATCTCTTTTGTACATTAAATAAGGAAAAAGTTGCGTAAAATTTGCAGATTCAGGTGACAATAAATTTCTCGGCGATGCAACATTTTACATATTCTGATTATAACTTTAAATCTGCACGTCAGTAGAAACGTGATGCTTCCCTGTTTAATATGGCGTATTGTGCTTCATTGTATCAGTTACAGTTTACGATCCATGAGCGCAAATACGAACATTACGTAAGGAGCAACTGAGCGTTAGTGGCGAAACTGACGTCACGTTCTCCCACCTTTGAATTTTTGACTGCTCAGTGCGACCCATCTGCTTGCCAAGAATTAGTGGCGGAACCGAGGCCACAATACGTCAACGAAGGGAACTCTTTGTAGCCAGTAGCCAACGTGCCATTCCTTAGGCCCATTCCGGAGCGTGCCCGAAGTCATTCCCTTGGGCGCGTAGGCGTGACATCGAAACGATACTCATGATCCAAACGAAACCTCCCGCTTAAATATTTTTTTTGTTTTTTTATTTGATGTGGCCTGCCACGTATTCCTTTCTCTGCCAAAAGCCCTTTCATATCGACAACCTACCATGGGAGTTATTCCCTGAAGTCTTAATACATATCCTACATCCTGTCCCTTCATCTTGTCAATGTTTTCCATATGTTCCTTTCCTCGCCGATACTGCACAGAATGGTGGCCGAGCAGTTCTAGGCGCTTCAGTGCGGAACCGCGCGACTGCTACGGTCGCAGGTTCGAATCCTGCCTCGGGCATGGATGTGTGTGATGTCCTTAGGTTAGTTAGGTTTAAGTAGTTCGAAGTTCTAGGGGACTGACGACTTCAGATGTTAAGTCCCATAGTGCTCAGAACCATTTGAACCATTTTTGAACTGCACAGAATGCCCCTTTATTCGTCTGTCATGAGTTATTTTGCTGCCTAAGCAGCATAATTCCTTAACTTCATCTACTTCGTAATCACCAATTCTAATGTTCAGTCTCTTACTGTTCTTATTTCTACTACTTCTCATGGCTTTTGCCTTCGTCTTCGATTTACTCTCATTCTGTATTCTGTATTCATAAAATTGTTCAGTCCATTCGAGAGATCCTGTAACGCTTTTTCACTTTCACTGAGCATAGCAATGTTAACAGTGAATCTTCGTTGACATGATTGCACCCTGAATTTTAGTGCCATTTCACAACCTTTATTTTATTTTCGTCATTGTTTCTTCGATGTATACATTGAACATCCCTGTTTCACATCCTTTTTAATCGAAGCATATCCTTCTTGGTTTTCCATTCTTATTGTTCTCTCTTGGCGCTTGTACATATCGCGTGTTACCCATCTTTCTCTATAGCTTACCCTTACATTCCTCAGAGTTTCGAACATCTTGCTGCATTTGACATTGTCGAACGCTTTTTCCAGGTCGACAAACCCAATGAGAATGTCTTGATATTTCTTCAATCTTTCTTCCATTATCATCTCCAACATCACAACGGCCTCTCTGATTCGTGTAAACCTTCTTAAAACCAAACTGATTGTCATCTAATAGCTCTTCACTTTTTTTTCCATTCTCCTGTATATTATTCTTGTAAGCACCTGGGCTGCATGAGCTGTTAAGCTCGGTTCTCTTCTGTTCCGGTTTTCCCACAATCCATGTTTAACTACCTGTGCTCCAATCACACATTCTCAGAAATTTATTCCTGAAATTAATGCGTATGTTACATACCAGTAGAGCTCTCTTGGCCACTCCCACACTTGTCGGCTCTTGCAATCTTCGGAAATGTGCTCCTCCGCAATTTTGATGGCAAATCGCCAGTCTCGTAAGTTCCACACACCAATGTGAATAGTCGTTTTCCTACCACTTGCCTCAATGGTTTTAAAAATTAAGATGGAATGTTGTCTATCTCGTCAGCCTTATTTGATCGTAAGTCATCCAAACTCTTCTAAACTCTGATTCTACTACTTGATTCCCTATATCTTCCCTATCTCTCTCTTTCTTCTCCTATCACGTTATCAGATCTCCCACTCATAGAGTCCTCCAGTGTAATCTTTCCACCTATCACCTATGTCCTCTGCATTTAACAGTGGAATTGAAATTGCATTCTTAATGCTACCACCCTTGGTATCAATTACTTTCCTCTCTACTGAGTCAGTCCTTCCGACAGTCGTTTCTTTTTCGATTTCTTCACATTCTTCCTACAACCACTTCCTCTTAGCTTCCCTGAACTTCCTATTTATTTCATTCCTATGTGACCTCTGCGTCGCTATTCCCGAAATTCCCTGAACATTTTTGTGTTTCCTTCGTTCGTTGATCAACTGAAACATTACTTTCGATACCTATGCTTTTTTTGCAGTTACCGTCCTAGTATCAACATTTTTGTTTCCTACTTCTGTATTGCCCTTTTTAGGGATGGCTATTTCTCTTGAAGTTAGCTGCCTACTGAGCTTTTCATTATCACAGTATCAATAACCTCAGAAAAATTCAAGCGCATCTCATCATTCCTTAGTATCTGTCAGTGTCCCTTTACTTTGCGCATTGATTCTTCCTCACTCTTCTCTTAAGCTTCAACCTGATGTTCATTACTATTAAAATGTGACCTGAGTCTGTATCTGACCCTAGATACGTCTTATAATCCAGTATCTGATTTCGGAATCTCTGCTTAACCATGATTTAATCTAACTGAAATTTTCCCATGTCTCCGGGCCTTTCCCAAGTATACCACCTCCGCTTGTAATTCCTGCAGCGAGTATTCGCTGTTACAATCAATGTGAAATTTATTGCAGAATTCAATTGGTCATTGTCCTCTCTCAGTCTTACCACCAAGCCCATATTCTCACTTAACCCTTTCCTCTATTCCTTCCCCTGCAATCACGTTCCAACCGCTCTTGACATATTTGCATCTCCCTTTACGTATTGAATTAACTGTTCAGTATCCTCATATGCGTTCTCTGTGTCTTCATATTCTCCTTCGTAGGTCGCCATGTACACCTGAACTGCTGTTGTCGGTGTGGATTTGCTGTCGATTTTGGTGTGAATAATCCTGTTACTGAACTGTTCATAGTAACTCACTCTCTTCCCTGCCTTCCTACTCATACAGAATCCTGGTCTATTTATAAGATTTTCTGCTGCTGTACTTGTCTAACCGGGAATGCTAGTTTTCTCTCCATATACCTTCAATGATCCGCACTACATTTAGATTCAGCCTTTGCTCGTAGAACGTTATCCTTCTGCTGGTTATTCAATCTTTTTCTCATGGTCACCTCCATCTTGACATTCCCCTCCCGGAGATCCGAATGGGGGGCTATTCCGGAATCTTTTGCCAATGGGGAGGTCATCATGACATTTTTTCATTTACAGACAAGGTGTACTGCGGACAGCCGGCCGAAGTGGCCGCGCGGTTCTGGCGCTGCAGTCTGGAACCGCGAGACCGCTACGGTCGCAGGTTCGAATCCTGCCTCGGGCATGGATGTGTGTGATGTCCTTGGGTTAGTTAGGTTTAACTAGTTCTAAGTTCTATGGGACTAATGACCTCAGCAGTTGAGTCCCATAGTGCACAGAGCCATTTGAACCATTTTTTTTTCCTGCGGACACACATTATGTGCCTTTAATGCACTGGTTTTCATTGCCGTCTGCACCCTCATGCTGTTGATCTGCCTTTTAGGTGCAGTTACGCATCGCAAGGGCAAGAAAGTGCCCTGAACCTCAGTACGCCCCTTCATCCTCTCTGACAAGGCCGTTGGCTGAACGACGGTGACTTCTTATGCCGAAAATCTTCGACCACCATTGTTGGTGACCCGGACCGAGAAAATTTTGACTAATAGTAAAAGACGCTGTCTCTAGACCAGGGATACATTTAGCCGGATGTTTTACTCTAATAGCGGACTCACTATTTTGAGTAAAAAGAGAGTCATCTGGATATTTCACATCTTTTTTAATATTTATTTAAGCCGGTTTTATGCGAGATCAACCTCAAGCGTGCTTAAACTAAAATGGAACTCAATAAACAGCCTTATAATTGGGCAGTTATGATAGCAACAAGTATCTGTTCTTTTGGGAAAAGATATTCTATAACTTTAGTCATTTCAGTTTTATCCTTATTCGTTGCGCTTACACTATTGGTTTGCATCGGGACACAATTTCACGTTCTCTAGCTCATTACTAGAAACCTTAGTAAATGTTGAACGGGCTTGAGTTGTATATACGGTGTAGTTATAGTTAAACTTCCACTATGGTTCAAATGGCTCTGAGCACTATGGGACTTAACATCTGAGGTCATCAGTCCCCTAGAACTTAGAACTACTTAAACCTAACTAACATAAGGACATCAACACATCCAAGCCCGAGGCAGGATTCGAACCTGCGACCGTAGTAGTAGTGCGGTTGCGGACTGAAGCGCCTAGACCCGCTCTGCCACCGCGGCCGTCAAACTTCCACTATGTGATAGAGTCCTCATAAAATTAGTTATAGTAGGATTATGAAGTTTTGTGGAAACATTTACAGGCATATGCGGCAGAGAAATAACGAGCCGATCCTGAGACATTGAAATAAACATATTTTAATTTCCACATGAGAGCATAACGCTAGTTACTTGCGTACTATGTCTACGTTCTAGGTTCAAAATGTTCCTCAATGTGACTACCATCTGCATTTGCGTAATCTGTACGGATAGCACTTCACAGTTGGTAGCAGGACTTTTCGAATGGTAAACCATACAATGTTCCGCTCTCGTGACGTAGATCCTATTAACCCAACCTAGTGCGGCTCCGGGCCGACGAGCGATGACGAGGAATTATCGAATTTTCTTAAAGCAACTTCTTGCCAGGATAACTTATATATTATTAAGCCACTTGCTATAGCCACTTGCAATAAAGCTAAGGGGGGTTGATTTGGGGGAGGAGACCAAACTGCCATGTCATCGGTCTCATCGGATTAGGCAAGGATGGGGAAGGAAGTTGGCCGTTCGCTTTAAAGGAACCATCCCAGCATTTACCTGAAGCGATTTAGGGAAATCACGGAAAACGTAAATCAGGATGGCCGGACGCGGGATTGAATCGTCGTCCTCCCGAATGCGAGTCCAGTGTGCTAACCACTGCGCCACCTCGCTCGGTCAATAAAGCTAAGAATCTGCTTTTCGTGAAACCTGTTTTATATGGCCATTCAACATCCAGTCTGCCGGCTCAACGGCTCTCGACGTTAATTCAAGAGACGGATTCGATTAGGGGCTGGTCCGCGTTGTCCTATCTTGGAAGTTGTGCTTTAAAGAGCTCGGATATTCGGCCGGCTGGGTGATATGTATCATCGTTCACGTTGTTGGCGATCAACAGAACGTTTGAATAAAGTTCGGCGGAAACCAGTTGTGGTGATTGTCTCTACTCTGTTGTGAGCCTCGGCAGAGATTCTGTGATGCCGTTGCTCGCATCCTTATGGTGCTGCATGAGAGGACTGGATATTCATGCAGTGCTGCAAGTTTTGTTCGTTGATAAAACGCCTTGTGTAAGAAGACCGTAAAGTTCCTGGCCATAATTCTGGAACTGTCAGAGACTGCTTTAACGAACACGATGATCAAGTCCAACATCTCGTGTGACTCTCTCAGGTCACTGATCCGAATATAAGTGCACTTTTTAAGGTATTTCGTAGGGCGTGGTACACCCTCGATTTCTTCCTCCAAGGATAATTTCTAAACAAGTGACCCTCCTGCAAGAGGAGTCGGCTGTGCATGACTTACATTTGTCCATTAAGGTTGGATACGAACTGTAATTTTACCAAAATGGAGACGAAAAGCCTAGCACTAAAGATTTTCTTTTGCTAGATGATATTATTTTGTCCAACTCATTCGTAATTGCTCTAATAGGATGACATATCAAATGGAAGTTGTAGAACTGCATACCCAGACACCAAGTGGTCTTCACTCTTCAGTCAAAGATTGGACACTGTCGTAACGATATTCTGGTTGGTCTAAGGGTAATCGAAGCATCCTCGGGCCCGGATTCGAACCCTGCCACCACATAAAATTTAATTAATAATCGGAATTAACGGCTGAAGACGACCGGCTTAAGAAATCACCCTCTTTCTGCCAACGGCACTGTCTATCAGGGTGTGGGGGGGGGGGGAAGACAGAGGTTCAGGACACTCTTGTGCCTTTGCGGTGCGAAACTGTCCCTAAAGGCGGAAGAATCAGCAATGATTAACGGCACAAAAATGCAGAAGTAATGGTAACCACTAAATTGACAGCACGTAATCTGTATCCACAAGGCATGTCGCCTGTAACTGAAAAAATGTTATGATGATCTCTCCATTGGCATAAGATTCCGGAAAAGTCCCCCATTAGGATCTCGGGGAGGAACCTGCCAAGAGACAGGTGACCATGAGAAAAAAATAGTCTAACCAACGAAAGGATAACATTGTCAGAGCGTAGAATGTAAGAAGCTTGAAAGTGGTAGGAAAGATAGAAAATCTTAAAAGGGAACTGCAAAGACTTGACTTTAATGTAATATAACATCAACAGCAGCAGGAAATGGTATAAAGGGACTAGGATTCTTTATGAATAGGAAGGTAGGAGAGAGAGTGGGTTACTGTGCACACTTCAACGATAGGGTTATTCTTATCAGAATCAACAGCAATCCCACACGGAAAACGATAGTTCTGGTATACGTGACGACGTCGCGAGCTGAAGAAGATGAGATACAGAACATATGTATGAGGATATTGAAAGGGTAACGCACTACATAAAGGGAGAGGAAAATCTAATAGTCCTGGGGGACTGGAATGGAGCTGTAGGGGAAGGAGTGACAGTAACTGCGAAGGAACTATGGGTAACGGAAGAAATACTTCAGTTGGTCGATGAAAGAAGAAAGTGCAAAAAAGTTCAGGGAAATTCAGGATTACAAAAATACAAGCCACTTAGAAATGAAATAAATAAGACGTGCAGGGAAGCTAAGACGAAATATCTGTATGAAAAATGTGAAGAAATCGAAAAAGAAGTGACTGTTGGATATATTGAATCAGCATATAAGAAAGTAAAAACAGCCTTCGCTGAAATTAAGAGCAAGGGTGGTAACATTAACAGCGCAACGGGAATTCCACTGTTAAATGCAGAGGAGAGAGCGGATAGGAAGAGAATTGTTTGATGTGATAGAAGGAGAAACATGAGTCGATTTAGAAGAAATAGGGGATCCAGTATTAGAATCAGAGTTGAAAAACTTAAGAACAAATAATATAGAAGTAATAGACAACATTCCATCGAAATTTCTAAAATGGCAAAAAAATGACTATTCACATTGGTGTGCAGAATGCATGAGTCTCGAGGTATACCATCTAATTTTCGGAAAAATATCATCCACACAATTCCGAATACTGAAAGAGCTGGCAAGTGCGAGAATTATCTCATTTTCAGCTTAACAGCTCATGCATCCAAGATGCTGACAAGATTAATATACGGTAGAATAGAAAAGTAAATTGAGGATGCGCTAGATGACGGTCAGTTTGGGTTTAGGAAAGCTAAAGGCGCCAGAGAGGCAGATCTGACGCTGCGGTTTATAATGTAAGCAAGACTAAGGAAAAATCAACACGTTCATAGAATCTGTCATCTGGGAAAAAGCGTTCGACAACGTAAAATGGTGCAAATTGTTTGAAATGTCGGGGAAAATATGGGTAAGCTATAGGTAGAGACGGGAAATATACGGTATGTACAAGAACCAAGTTTGAATAATAAGAGTGGAAGTCCAGGAACAAAGTGCTCGGATTCGAAAGGGTGTAAGAGAGGAATTTAGTCCTTCACCTCAAGTGTTCGATCTATAGACCGAAGAAGCAATTATGGAAATAAAATAAGTTCGAGAGTGGAATTAAAATTCCTGCTGAAAGGATATCAATGACAAGATTCGCAAATGACATTGATATCCTCAGTGAAAGTGAAGAAGAATTGCAGGATCTTATGAATGGATGGATAGCCTAATGAGAACAGAATATGGATTGAGAGTTAATCCGAGAGAGACGACAGTAATGAAAAGTAACAGAAATGAAAACAGCGAGAAACTTAACATCGGGATTGATGGTCACGAAGTAGTTACAGAATTCTTCTACCTAGGCAGCGAAATAACCAGTGACGGACATCAAAAACAGACTAGAGCTGGCAAAAACGAAATTCCTGGCCAAGAGAAGTATACTGGTCTTAAACGTAGACCTTAATTTGATGAAGAAATTTCTGAGAACGTACGTTTGCAGCACAGCATTGTATGATATTGAAACATGGACTGTGGGAAAATCGGAACAGAAGTGAATCGAAGCATTTGAGATGTGGCGCTAGAGGCGAATTTTGAAAATTACGTGGACTGGAAAGGTAAGGAATAAGGAGATACTGAGCAGAATCGGAGAGGAAAGGAATATGTGAAAAACACTGACAAGAAGACAGGAGAGGATGGTAGGACATCTTTTAAGTCAACAGGGACTAACTTTCATGGTACTAGAGGGAGAATGGTGCTACAGGGAGCTGCTGGGAGGAAAAACCTGTAGAGGAAGTCAGGGACTGGAATACGTCCAGAAAATAAGTGAGAACGTAGGTTGCAAGTGCTGCTGTGAGATGAAGAGATTGGCACAGCAGAGGAATTCATGGCGGGCGACACCAAACCAATTAGAAAACTGATGAATCAAAGAAAAAAAGCGAAAAAGAAAATCAGATTAGGTATTCTGGCAGGGTAGCGTACTGGTAGTGGATTGCGAAGCAAAATCCAATACAACGTACTTCTTCAGAGTGATGTTTAGATACCTTTAGTCAAGACACGCAACTGCAGGTTTGATGGCTGTTGGTGATATGTGCTCTACATTAGGTGAAAAGCCAATAAATCTAAAAATAAAATTTGGTACATGGTTAAAGACGTCAGTAATGCGAGCATTTTCGTCTAAACGAAATATAAAAAGCGTTAGGCATCGTACCGACAGAGGGTTTGATTAACTATGTGTCGAAACTACTTTAATGAAAATACCATGGCCCACAGGGTATTCCGAATCCCTTGTGACGGCATCTGGCAGGATACGTGTGACAGAAGTTTAATATAGACAGATAGCAGAGGTATGTTGTTGTTGTTGTGGTCTTCAGTCCTGAGACTGGTTTGATACAGCTCTCCATGCTACTCTATCCTGTGGAAGCTTCTTCATCTCCCAGTACCTACTGCAGCCTACATCCTTCTGAATATGTTTAGTGTATTCATCTATTGGTCTCCCTCTACGATTTTTACCCTGCACGCTGCCCTCCAATACTAAACTGGTGATCCCTCGATGTCTCAGAAGATGTCCTACCAACCGATCCCTTCTTCTAGTCAAGTTGTGCCACAAGCTCCTCTTCTCCCCAATTCTATTCAATACCTCCTCATTAGTTATGTGATCTACCCATCTAATCTTCAGCATTCTTCTGTAGCACCACATTTCGAAAGCTTCTATTCTCTTCCTGTCTAAACTATTTATCGTCCACGTTTCACTTCCATAAAGCTACATGGCTACACTCCATACAAATACTTTCAGAAACGACTTACTGACATTTAAATCTATATTCGCTGTTAACAAATTTTTCTTCTTCAGAAACGCTTTCCTTGCCATTGCCATTTTATACCCTCTCTACTTCAACCATCATAATTTATTTTTCTCCCCAAATAGCAAAAGTCCTTTACTACTTAAAGTGTCTCATTTCCTAATCTAATTCCCACAGCATCACCCAACTTAATTCGACTACATTCCATTATCCACGTATACATAATCAAAATGTGGCTACAGCAAAGCTCATTTGATCAAGTGAATAGTGCGTTTCTCGGATCCATCTATTCTCATACTGTCACTTACTTCTGAAATAATGTGATAGTTGGATTTGAAAATTATTTCAACAAATATATAGATCATTTTAATCTAACATTTGAGGTGTGAAAATGTAATTGGGTTTGACTGTTATGTACATCAAAATGCATTGTTTTGTGTAACATCTGTGCAGGAGAAACCACACTTTCGACCTGGTGATCATCGAGCGCCTGCAATACCATGCCTACTACGGGCTGGCCCACTTGGTCGGATCACCTCCTCTCGTCGGATTTGTGACGCTGTCCGAACTCGCGCCCGTATACCATGTTTCGGGCAGTCCCATGAACCCTGCCTATCTGCCCGATGTCTGGGTGGGCTTTTCCGATCATATGACCTTCTGGCAACGTCTGTACAACACGTACTTCTATCTACGTGTCTATTACAAGTGGTTCTGTGACGTAATGCCAAAACAGGAGGCTGTAATGCGAGAATTCTTCGGAACGGAACCACCATCAGTTTACGAGGCGGAGTACAACTTCAGCCTCCTCATCACCAATAACGACTTTTCCTTGGAGTACCCACGGCCACTGACGCCAAACATCATTGAAATCAATGGTATCCACGTACCGTCGAAAGTCGAGCAGTTACCAGAGGTGAGTGACATTAATTATTTGTAAGATCAACAAATGAAACACACAGAGTCACGAATATTTCACGTTGAAGTTGGGTGATTGTTTTGAATCTTATGACTGTATTCTGAACGGAGATTAGAAAATAGAGTCTTCCCTTCCACAGGCAATGCCCTAATCCTGACCACCTCTGCCACAGCCACAGCCTCTATTCCACTTTTCTATAGCACTGCAGAAGAAGCCGTGAGTCATGGCTCATGTTCCGGTCCGACACACACTTTCAATACACCAGGACGTTTCGTACACTGACATTGTGTTAGTTGTAAAATGTGTCTAGTCTTTCACTCACCAATCAGTTCCCCGAGAATTCCACTGAAAGGATAAGCGAAGGAAGTAAGTAACACACTATTGGCCATTAAAATTGCTACAGCACGAAGATTACGTGCTACAGACGTGAAATTTAACCGACAGGAAGAAGATGCTGTGATATGCAAATGATTAACTTTTCAGAGCATTCACAAAAGGTTGGCGCCTACAAGGTGCTGACATGAAGAAAGTTTCCTACCGATTTCTCATACACAAACAGCAGTTCACCGGCGTTGCATGGTGAAACGTTGTTGTGATGCCTCGTGTAAGGAGGAGAAATGCGTACCAGTATCACGATTGCGGTTCATCGTATCGCGACATTGCTGCTCGCGTTGGTTGAGATCCAATGACTGTTAGCAGAATATGGAATCCATGGGTTCAGGAGGGTAACACGGAACGCCGTGCTGGATCCCAACGGCCTCGTATCACTAGCAGTCAAGATGACAGGCATCTTATCCGCATGGCTGTAACGGATCGTGCACCCACGTCTCGATCCCTGAGTCAACAGATGGGGAGGTTTGCAAGACAACAACCATCTGCACGAACAGTTCGACGACGTTTGCAGCAGCACGGACTATCAGCTCGGAGACCATGGCTGCAGTTACCCTCGACGTTGCATCACAGGCAGGAGCGCCTGCGATGGTGTACTCAATGACGAACCTGGGTGTACGAATTGCAAAACGTCATTTTTTCGGATGAATCCAGGTTCTGTTTACATTTCAGATGTGTTACGACCCGTGGCTCTACCCTTCATTCGACCCCTGCGAAATCCTACATTTCAGCAGGATAATGCACGACCGCATGTTGCAGGTCCTGTACGGGCCTTTCTGGATACAGAAGATGTTCGACTGTTGCCCCGGCCAGCACATTCTTCAGATCTCTCACCAATTGAAAACGTCTGTCAATAGTTGCTGAGCAACTGGCTTGTCACAATACGCCAGTCACTACTTTTGATGAACTGTGGTATCGTGTTGAAGCTGCATGGGCAGCTGAACCTGTACACGCCATCCAAGCTCTGTTTGACTCAATGCCCAGGCGTATCAAGGCCGTTATTACGGCCAGAGGTGGTTGTTCCGGGTACTGATTTCTCAGGATCTATGCACCCAAACTGCGTGAAAATGTAATCATATGTCAGTTCTAGTATAATACATTTGTCCAATGAATACCCATTTCTCTGCATTTCTTCTTTGCGTAGAACTTTTAATGGCCCGTAGTGTATTATTGTGCAGGTGCGGTATTACTTTGGATTACGTCATCTTCTCAGAGATTTAGGAAAATGGTGTCAGTAGTGACAGGGGTCGGTAGTTATTGACATTTCTCCTGTCTCCTTTCTTGCAAGAGCTGTTAACCAATTGCGTATTTCAATATCTCTGGAAAAATACCCCGAGTTACTTCGGAATGGACGATCAGTATTGCAAGGGAACGAATTTTCAGTGCTTTCGGGGTAACATCTTCATATCCAGATGCACTATTATTTTAAGGAAATGTAGACCTATAAATTTATACTTTTCTTAATTACATGTGACTGAAATTCATATCGATTACCTTTTCAACATACTGCTTTGTTTTTCTCTCGAACTGCTAACTACAGTATCTACTAGTAGATATAAGAATATTTATTAAATGCACTAGCTAACTGTAACTGATCATTTACAGTCATTCCACATAAATTAATAGTGACGTTATCACATTTTGTCAACTTTTGTCCCATCCCTTGTTTAACGACGTTCAATATAGACTTACTTCAGTTGTCTGAACTACTGATTTCTGTTTCAATGTGCAGGTTCCTTTATTTTAAATGGCTCTCCTTCGTAAATTTAAATGTGGCTACAGTAGAATCTTCCCTTGTACTTGCGAACAGATAAATTTCCCTTTTCTGTTATCTCTCTAGTGGTGATCATGGAATGAATGGAAAAGAAAACTGAGGATCCGTTAGATGACGATGTTTGGCTTTAGGAAAGGTAAAGCCATCAGAAAGCCAGTTCTTACTTCGCACTTCATAATCGAAGCAAGACTGAAAAAAAAAATCAAGGTACGTTCATAGGACCTGTCAATCTGGAAAACAGTTTCAATGATGTGAAATGGTGCAGTTTTTTGAATGGTGAAATTTTGAGAAAAATAGAAGCGAGCTACAGAGAAAGACGGGTGATATACAGTATGTACTACAACCAAGTGGGAACAAAAAGACTGGAAGACCAGGAAAGTAGTGCTCGTATTAAAAACTGTGTATGGCAGGGATGTAGTCTTTTGCTCATGCTGTCCAATCTCTACATAGAAGAAGCATTGACGAAAATAGCCTATAAGAAGGGATCTAGAGTGGGATTAAATTTCAAGGTGAAAAGATATCGGTGACAAGATTCGCTAATGACATTGTTATCCTTAGTGAAATTTACATCACAGAACCTTTTGTATGGGATGAACAGTCTAATGAGTGTACAACATGTACTGGGGAGCAAAGCGAAAGAGGAGAAAGTAATGAGAAGTAGCAGAAACAAGAATAGCGAGAAACTTGTTGGTCGCGAAGCAGACGAGCTTAAGGGATTCTTCTATCCCATCACGAACGAAATAAGGGCATCCGGCAGGTGTGGCCGAGCGGTTCTAGGCGCTTCAGTCTGGATCCGCGCGACCGCTACGGTCGCAGGTTCGAATCGTGCCTCGGGCATGGATGTGTGTGATGTCCTTAGGTTAGTTAGGTTCAAATGGCTCTGAGCACTATGGGACTTAACATCTGAGGTCATCAGTCCCCTAGACTTAGAACTACTTAAACCTAACTAACCTAAGGACATCACACACATCCATGCCCGAGGCAGGATTCGAACCTGCGACCGTAGCGGTCGCGAGGTTCCAGACTAAAGCGCCTAGAACCGCTCGGCCACACTGGCCGGCCGGTTAGCTAGGTTTATGTAGTTCTAAGTCTAGGGGACTGATGACCTTAGATGTTAAGTCCCATAGTGCTCAGAGCCATTTGAACCATTTGAAATAAGGGCATAAAAAGCAGATTCGACCAGGCAACGAGGGAATTCCACGCTAAGAGAAGTTCACTGGTATCAAATATTGGCTTTTACTAGGAAAAAGTTTCTGAGAATGTACATTTGGAGGACAGCATTGTACAGTAATGAATCATGGACACGGGAGAAAGGCAACAGAAGAGAATAGAAGAGATTGAAATGTGGTGCTACACAAGTATCTTGAAAATCATGTGGACCGATAAGATAAGGAATGAGGAGATTCTCCACAGATGGCAAAAACTAACATAAAGAAAGCAAGAGCTGTCGGGACCAGTGCTAAGGCGTCAGAAATAACATCCTTGGTAGTAGCGGTATTTCTAGAGGGTAAAACGTGTAGGGGAAGACAGATTTGGAATAAAGCCTGCATATAATTGAGGACGTAAATGCAAATGCTGCCACATGAAACCTATCAGAAGTGTGATGACTCAAACAAAAAATGTAATGCCGAAAGTGAGAGAGTAAGAGCAGATATTTCTTGCTTTGATATTCATAAAAAAGGTTTAGATTCCTCCTGTCTTTATTTACCTGTGTTTGCAAGGCTAGTGACAGATCAAATTATGTAAATGGAAGGTGGAGAGGAAGAAAGGGAAGGAAAGGTAAGTACCTACAGATGTCAGCCGCATCAGGCCCTAAATGCAGGATCAGTGGCGACGAGTGAAAATATGTGCTGGATCAGGACTCCAACCCAGGATTTCCTGCTGATTAGGCAGTTTCGTTAATCGCTGAGGCATCCAGACATAGTGTTAATCAGAATAGCGTTTACTATGTCTGTACGCCTCCCAGATGACCCTCGCTCACAACGAGAGCAACCTATTCTCAGTCGCCGTCCATGTCCTCCATGCTCACTACTTTGTGGTTGCCGCAGGGGGTCGAAAGTAATTGCGCATCCGTACTGAAGGTGGTGCATTCGTGGCCCATCAAGGCGAGTCAGTTAGATGGACGTATCGTGTCTGCTCATTCGGACGTGCATTGATTCCCACATAAAGTCCTGATGCAGCAGACATCAATAATTCTTTCCCTTTTTTTCTCCCCTCTCCACCTTAAATTTACACTACATGTGACACACCTGCGGATTCCCCATGATGCCTCTTCTTTCTGACATGCCTGAATGAACAGATACCAAGCACTCATGTAATGGAGGCAAAATTTTAGAAGTAAGTTTACCAGATAACTTCTCCTATCAGAAACCTTCAGAAAATTAAAGAAATATACCAGCTTCAGCAAAGGTCTTGTTTATCGTAGGATGTCCAGAAGTTCCTGGATGGAGCAGAGCATGGCGTGATCTACTTCAGCCTCGGTTCGAACGTGCGAAGCAAAGATCTCGCACCTGAGATGATCCAGGACATCCTGCAGGTATTCAGACAGCTGCCACAGCGTGTCCTCTGGAAGTGGGAGAACGACTCGCTGACTTCTCAGCCAGAGAACGTCATGACCAAAAAGTGGCTGCAGCAACCATCTGTACTGGGTAAGCTGTCAGTAATTCTAGTCCTCCTGTACCATATATATCCCAAAATCATACTTAATTTTACTCATTTACTCTGCACTGCATTCTATCAACATGAATATAGTATTATTAATACGTTACCATCATTAATTTTTGTGTTCTTCTGCATGCTGTTCCAACGGGTAGTGCACTTTGCTCTTGCGCACAGTTTGGCCATGGCCATTCATCTTGGTGGAATTATGCTTGGTAGTCATACTAATATAAAATGCTGTGCAATAATTGCGACAGAGCTGGTCTATGACACAGCTACCGCGACAGGTGGTCTGGCCCCTGCTGCAGTAGGATAAGCCTGTGACAAGAATGGGGTTGGAAATGATGCAGGGATCGACTCAGCAGGTCTTTTACCTGGAAGAAAGATCCACGTTGCAAGGGGTTGGGTATGTGAGTGGCTTAAGGAAAGCCTAACATGTTTTGGAGATTGGCGGGGCGACAGGACTCCACTTTAGTAGCCAAAAAATTTTGTTACGTCGGCATCCATAGCTTTAGTAATGAATCACGATGAAAAAGACCACTTGCGCTGTATCATAAATATCTATTTATGATTAAACTACTTCCATGCCAATAGAGGAACACCATCAGGGATATATATTTATTTCGTCATTCAGATATTTGTCTCTATCATCATAAGAACACATCAGAAGAGGTAGGATATCCCACATTTCAGGGCATGACAGTAGATAAAGCCCTGAGGAAGGGCTTCTTCCAGTCCGGGGTGGTAATGAGTGATGTAGGGTACGCTCCTTTCGAGCAAATTCTTGGGTGTGATGCGAGGATAGAGCTTTGTCGGATCATGGCATGGAAAATCTGTTTGCACACTATGTCAGATGGATAGTGCCCGCCAAATAAGGCCTTTATGAGACCTTCAGCATGCTAGGCAAAGGAGTCACTGTCGCCGGAGATATGCTGTCCAAGGGGAGCCTGGCTGCCTGAGATAAATTTTTTGGTGCAAAACTGATGGCCACTCCAAAAATGCAGGTACTGTTGGTGGTTGATGATTTTAATGTGGACAAAGACATGGATGGAGCCATCAGAGAGGAAGTGGTCATCATTCATCATTCACGAAGGTGTCGAGCTGGGTTGAGGAGGTGGAATCAGGTGGAAGGGGAGGTGTTGAGCTTGTGAAGGAATGAGGATAGGATGCCTTAGCCCTGAGACCAATTTGTGAAGATATCATCAATGAACCTGCATAGACCAGGGTTTTGAAGGGTAGGGAAGTTCGCTCTAGATGGACGATAACCATTATTGCATAGGACGGTGTCACGCTTCAACATGGGATGGGACCATTCTTGCAGTTTCGTGGTGGCAGAGCCATAGCATTGGCAGAGGGGCACTGTCACGCAGTCACCACGATTCATAAGAACAGCAGTGGAATCTTTGTCTGCAGGCATGCAGAATGTGATTGGAGGCTATGTATGCCTGTCCTTTCTTCTGCTGAAAGGTTTGTGATTGTAGGAAAGGACAGGGAAAGGATTGTGACACCAGGCTGTTAATAAATAATTTATTGGAGGTTACCAGGGTATGATCAGATGGAACGGACAAGGATTAGTTTAGGATGGTGGTATGAATTCATAAACATGTTTTTTTTGGAGGGGTTGGCGGCAAAAAAGTGTTTACACCAGGTTTGTGAGGGATAGGGACTGGCGGAATCTGAAAATCTGATCGTCAGTGTGAAAGGAGGGTTGGGATGAGAGAGCAAATTTCAATGATAGGACATTACGAAGAGGTTGGATATTACTTCGCAGTTTAAGCAGCATTTGAGGAACAGGCAGTGGGATTATGTTTTAGCAAGGGAAAGGAGCAGGAGGACGAGGAGATTAACGTCCCGTCGACAAGGAGGTCATTAGAGACGGAGCGCAAGCTCGGGTGAGGGAAGGAATAAGGAAGGAAATCGGCCGTGCCCTTTCAAAGGAACCATCCCGGCATTTGCCTGAAGCGATTTAGGGAAATCACGGAAAACCTAAATCAGGAAGGCCGGAGACGGGGTTGAACCGTCGTCCTCCCGAATGCGAGTCCAGTGTGCTAACCACTGCTCCACCTCGCTCGGTAGCAAGGGAAGGGGATACTTTTCTGAACTGGTGCAGAAATATGGGGCAGTGGCACATTGTGGCAGGAACGGCCTTAGGGAAACGGGAAATGTAAGACATGAGAAAGTAAAGCATTGGGTGATTGGAAAGAAACACAATAAGAGGCATAGAAATGTCTACAAATGCTAAAAAATTCGCACATATACGTAAAAAATGTGAAAAATACTTATAAATATAAAAAAACGAGAAAAAATACACACAAATATGCTAAAATACAGGTTAAAATACCTACAAACACCCCCAAAAACATAAAATACTGAGGTACGTGGGAAAAAGGACGGAGCAGTTTACGTATGGGAGAAGAGAAAGGTGGGATTGAGAACAAGGTCCACATTTTCGTGTGGCACAGTGAAGTGTGGAAAATAACACACGAAAATACGCAACGGACATGAGATGCTGCAGCAACAGTCCGTGTGGTCACATAGCAACGCATCGTTGAGACCATTCATAGTGTGGCTTGGATGCCATAGTAGGTGCTGTTTGGAAGGCGACGAGAAAACTCAGGGAGAAGTTAAAAAACAGATACTGGGAAGTCACACACATTCACACAAGCATGCACACCACAAGCACACATGACAACTGTCTCTAGTCGCTCCACCAAATTTGAAACTCCGTCATGTCGAACAGAAGCAGCAGGAAGAGGAGGGTTGGGAAAAGGGGGCATACACAGTCAGGTGGGGGTCTAGGGGGGGGGGGTGCAGGAGTAAGTTGGTTCTTTCTGATGGAGCGTGCAGGTACTAGATGCTGTCAGGAAAAGGCTGCCAAGCACAGTACTGAGAGGTTGTGAGGGTGGGAGGGAGGGAAATGGGAAGTGGACATAAAGAGATGAGGTAAAAGAATTGTATGTGTAATGTCATAGATCAGCGTACAAAGAGGTTGAGGGAACATGAACTACTCGAAGGTAGTAGGAAAGAGAGGGCGGAAACTGTTCAGTGTAGGCTACAGGCCCAGCAGATTACCATAGGCTTAGGCTGGGATGACTTCGGGAGTAGAAAACATTTCCCAAGGACCTTCCAATCTACGCAGTTCAGAGAAATTCATGATGTAGGGAAGGAGCTTGATCAACTGGAAGGTGAAGCAGAAAATGAAATAAAGCATGCAATGTTCTACAACAGTGTGAAATTGACTCCCTGGCATTCCAGCACCTCCCAAAAGTTATCCAGCCTGCTTAAATCCTACTGCCACCTTCGAGCTCCACTATTCAACCCCTGATTTACCTACAGCGTTCCTCCTCGCCAAAGCCTCATAGCACCCCGTCAGCGCTCATTTGATGTTTCAGTCTTGCCACATCATCTAAAACTCCCTGCCAACATTTCCCAAAATTCAGAGACAAAAAAATCTGACAACATTGTTGTTAATCTTTCAACCAAAATCTTTAGCCCCATAGATGTTTCAGTCCCATCCAAAGTCTCGACCTGCAGCCCAACACCCAAATTTAACCATTTTGGACTTTCAAAGGCCTCTGGTCTTCTCCTGATCCCTGCATTATAAATACTTCTTTGCTGACAACCTCTCCAAACAGAGCCCATATAATGTCAACACTGAACCCTGTCTCCCAGTTCATACCATCATCCAATTGTGTTTCTTCCCCTCTCCCAAGCAACGACCCCCTAGTTGCCTTCCAGAAGCACTTTAACTACAACATTGTCTCGCTATCCTTTCCTAGGTCCTTTCCTAAGAAAACCACTCAGCGGAAGAGACTACAGACACGTACATCCTCAAATCAGATCTCGACCTAATTAACTTACCAGCAGAAAAAGCTTCTACCTCGCAGAAGGTCTCTGACAATCGTCTACAAACACTGCCAGAGTGATCCCATCCCAGAAGTCCAGCACAACCTCCAATCTGCGCTAAAAAGTTTGTACCCTTCCCAGAACCTCTTCCTTGAATCTGTTCCTCTTCTGTTGTGACACCTTGCACACCAACCTTCTACATGCTCCAAGAGTCCACAAGCCTAAAAACTATGGAGAACCCAATGTATCTAGTTCTTGTGCTCCCACAGAACGAATTCTGGCCCTCATTGACTAACACTTCCAACCAACTGCCTGAAATCTACCCCCTCACATCAAAGATATCAACCACTTCCTTCACCAAGTCTCCATCATTACAACTCCTTTACATCCTGAATCCTAACCATCACCATTGATGCCACTTCGCTATACACCCATGTATCTCTAGCTGATATTAAACACTCCATCTTCCAGCATCTTTCAGACTCCATACACACTACCTTATTCCTTACGTACCTTGCTAACTGTATATTAATATACAACTACTTCTCTTCTGAAGCATAGGTATACAAACAAATTCATGGCACTGTCGTGGGCACATGCACGACGTCTTTCTATCCAAAAATGTTTATGTACCATCTAGAGGAAACCCCGTTAGCCTCTCAAAACTAGAAACACCTGTTCACTCTCACTGATTGATTAAATTGATTATATTTTCACAGTGCTAAGACACCCTATCCTAATTTCTTCACAAGCCTAATATCGTCTCTCGTATCTGCTTTACCTCGTTCTCCTCAACCCAGCCTGTCACATTCCTGTACGTTGACCTCCTCCTCTGGTGAATCCACACGCACATCTGTACACATTGAACCAACCAACCACAAACAGTACGTCATTTCGACAGCTGCCGAAACTCCCACATGAAAAAATCCATCTTGTACAGAGTGGGAACCTTGGGGCAGCATATATACAATGACAAGAACTTTTTTGCCCACTATGCTGAAGGTCTCACAAAGATTTTCACAGACAGATCCCCAGACCTATCCACAAATAGATTTCCTGTGCCACAGCCTACATACCTCACTACTCAGGCCAACCCTAAGAACCACCCAATATCACCTCAAACTGAAACAGCTAAACCACATTCTGCATCAGGGCCCTGATTATTTATTACCACGCCCTGAAATCATGGACCCAAAATTCTTTCCACACCTCCTAACGTGCCATTATGTCGACCTGCCGACCTCCCTTTTCTATTTACAATCCCAGCCCTTTGCCAAAGATATTACACACTTATGGAAGATCCTGGTGCAAGACCTGTGCAATCCACTCACTCAGCACTTCACATTCCAATCATTTCATAGGCTTATCCTACCTCATCAGTGGCTGGGCTATCAGTGAAAGCAGCTATGTCATATAACAGTTTTGCTGCTATCACTGCATAGCTTATTGTATCATCGCCAGATTCCAACCAAGAGTGAAAATTTGGTGCCCTATGGCATGTAACTGAACATAACATGTTTTATTTCAGTGACTCCTGCACAACCTGAGCCATCTACATCCTCCCCTCTATCACCAGCTTTCCTTAACTGCACAGATAGGAGTTATCCTGACAACACATTTTCCACCCCAGAGATTGCCCAAAGCTCAAGCTACAGTAACGAACTCTCCCCATAGTCTCCACCCAAAAGTTTCTGCCCATCAATCCTATTGTCTCCTCCGAATTCACACATCCCCTCACCCGCACCGTGCAATGCTCTTTGCCAGCACACCCACCGTTATTTCCTCCTACTCTGCCCTTCTATTTTTCCATTCGCCATTACCCTCCCCTTCCACACCTCAGCCTTCAGACACATGCCACTAGCAACTGGTCATGTCGTTATCTGGTCCCTGTATGCTCTGCCAGGGCAGTACTGATTTCGTTCCCCCACTCCTGTCCCTAGCTTTCCCCCACCCTTCCCTGCCCCAATCCAGAATGCTGCTCCCAGTCAACGTGACACAGTTGCAAACTGACCAGAGTGGATGGAGACAGTGGTCAAGTGGGCATGAGATATGTCTGTTTGTGTAAATGTGGGTGTATTTTGCTTTCTAAAGAAGGCTTTAGCCAAAAACTCAAATGTGTAACAGTCTTTTCGTTGCTCCTGTCTGTATAACATCGTGTAATCTTTACTGTGAGTAACAGTGTACCCTTTCACAAGACTGTTGATGTTCCAACCTGGACTTTGCATTGTTTCATATTAATCTAGTTCATTATGCAGCACAGACTGTTTAGAATATTCCAAAAAGTTTATTTCATCCCTTTCTTGGCGTTCAGTGTGATAATTAGAAATAGACGACAGAAAAAATTGAGTGTAAGCTCTTGGTTAACGAAGAAGCTAAACAGAGATTCATATATAATGTGGACACCACCAGCTGCTTGACGAAATAAGTATGCATTTCAGCTTTGGTCAGTTACTATTATAACACAGCATCAGCCAGTACAAGTGGTAAAATGGATGATAAAAAGGTCTTTAATAGCTACTAGCAATGAATATAATGATGTATTAATTGATTTTGAAATAAAATTCATTGCACATACTATTAAACGAACACCAGATAAGTGTAAAGAGATAATTACTAAATCCTGAACAGATATATGTTAATAGTGGAGGTAAAAGTAAAAAAACCAAAAAAAAAAAAAAACAACCACGAAGGCGTTATCCGAATCGCAGGGAAATCGGTAGATGTGACGTAGATCTACAGACGATTACGATTTCTCAAAAATTGTATGATTTATTGAAGAGAAAGAGCTTCTGTAATTGAGCTAGTCAGTAACACGTTGTCCACCTCTGGCCTCTATGCAAGCATTGACTGATAGAGTTGTTGGATATCGTGCCCAATTTAGTGCAGTTGCAAGGTTAAATAGTGAAATCTGAAGCTGGCTGGAGGGACCTGCTCATAATGCTCTAAACGTTCTCAACTGAGGAGAGACCAGTCGACCTTGCTCGCCAAGGCAGAGTTCGGCAGGCACAAAGACAAACAGTAGAAACTATTCCCGTGTGTGGGCAGACATTATCATGCAGAAATGAAAGCCATGGAAAGCTTGCCATTAAGGTCAATAAAAGTGTGGACAGAATATTCAAGGCGTATCGCTGTGGTCTAACATCGCCGCAGTGATAACCAAAGTGGGCCTGCTATCAAATGAAATGGTTTTCCAGGCCACCACTTCTGGCTGTCAGGTAGCATGGCAGGTGACAATCACTTAGGTATCCCACGGCTGTCTGCCGTCATCGCTGGTCATTGGGCTCTATAATCTCATTTAATGCAGTAGAATTCTCTTCAGTGATGAGTCCCGCTTCGAACTGAGCCTCGATGTCCAGAGGAGAAGTGTCTGGAGACGTATCGGACAGCGTTGGGATATCAACCTTACGGTCGCCAGCCATACAGCCAGATTGTCGGATGTGCTACTGCATTTCATACCAGTACCCCCTTAGTTCTCATCCGTGGCATTGTTGCAGGGCAGTGGTCGGCCGCCGATATTTGTGCCCCGTTTTGTTGTCCTTCACGGCAAGCCATCCTGTGCTCACTTTTCAGCAAAGTAATGTCCTTCCCCTGAGGGGGAGAGTTTGTACTGTTTGTCAAACCCAAATTGGCCAGAAATATCGCCGGACCTCTCCCCAGATAAGAACGTTTAAAGCTCAAGATTTTGCCGATAGAATGCACCAGGTGAACAGGATATTGCACAATATCCCTCAGGAGGATCTCCAACAACTCTGTCAATAAACACGAAGCCGAATAATTGTTTGCATAAGTCTCATAGGTGGACCAACGCGACATTGATCTGCTCAGTTTGTGAAGCTCCTTCTCCTCAATAAATCATCCATTTTTTGGCAGCTGTATTCATTTATTTGTCTGCACATGTACATCTGTGGTGAGCGTACTGTAAGACCTTCGGTACACACACCATCAGATTATTTGACTTGTCGCTCTAGCGAAGTAGGCGAGTGTCAGCAATATATCTCGTGGTCTTATCGTGGCGTGTTTATCTTCTGCCGTTATGTCAGACGATAGAAATGCCACTTGCACGCTTAGAGTAGCAGATTGACGGTGACCAACTTTAAACAGAACTTGATTAATTTTCACACACATTTATTAAAATAATAACAAGCATAAAAAGAACTTAACTTGGTTCTGGATGCTATTTACAATTGACAATCGGAAGTTCCTTTGGTCTTGGTACGTTAATCGTATTCTCACATATCTCTGATACTTGACAAAGTGTCTATACATTTCTCTTCATGGCTATGCACAGGAATATGATAATCTTATTAGGCGCAGACTGAAACTTGACTATAGACTAATGCAGACTAATGCAGACTGGTACAGACTAATGCAGACTGACTAATCGGAGGTCTGTACACTCGTTATAATACCTCGAGCGTTCAGGTATCACTGCGCGAGTGTGATCCACGAGGAGAAAAGGTTCTACGTTAGCAGCAATCTCATTGGCTGCGTTACATATTAATACGCGGATCGGCGGAAGCAGAATTTGGTCCGTCTCGAAGACAGCGCCATCTCGTAGTGCGGAGACGGACGAGCGCTGCCCCTGCGCTGTTGTGCTTAGCGGGGCGCGCCCTATTGGGAAATGTGTGTACGCGCTGACTACACGTAACTATGTACACAACAACATCACATCTACCGATTTCTGTGCCATTCAGGCAATTCTTTCGTGGCGTGACGTTTTCTTATATTAAGAGTCCACAGTCATACCTGTTAGGATGCGATTGCAGTAGAATGTCAATATTTGTATGTCGCTGAACACATGCAGTAATATTTGTGTAGTCTGTATCAATGGCTGAATTAACGCGCTGTCTTTTCCCTGCAGCTCACCCCAACGTCCGCCTTTTCATAACTCAGGGCGGCCTCCAGAGTATGAACGAGGCTGTGTTCCACGCGGTTCCGTTAATGGTCATCCCGTTCTTCGCTGACCAGCAGCATAACGCTGCAAAGGCTGAGCAAGCGCAGATCGGCGTCTGGCTGGAGTTAAGAGACATCACAAAAGACACATTTCTACGTTCCATACGTACGGTTCTGGAAGACACGAAGTAAGTCAAAGTAACATTTTATAATCGTTACTGCCAGTTTAAAATTGTTTTCTATATACATCCATCTCTAGTCCTCTGCGCTCATTGCACGGCAAGTAACTTTTTTTCAATGCTACACTACAGAAATGAAGCAACTACGTGACACTTTTTCAGCACAGTTAAAAGACTCTGGAGGTAACGGCCAGGCCGTTCTACCAAACATTCAGCTTCTCGACAACATAAATCCGCACAAAAGCGAAGACAATACCTTCAGTGTGTGATAATAATGGTGATGTTACTCATGGCAGAGCTACTAAGGTAGAATTACTAACCACAGATTCAGGTACACCACCACCAAAGAAGACGAAATAAATATTCCATAATTCGAACCAAGAACAACTGCGAACGTGAGTACATTGAAAGCAGATTATCGGTGTAGGGAAGCAGTTTAGATAACTTAATAAAGGCAAGGCCTCCGGTTCAGACAGTATGCCAGTCAGGTTCCTTTCAGAGTATGCTGATGAGCAACATTTTGGAACATATACTGAGTTCAAACGTCATGAGTTATCTCGAAGAAACCGATTTGCTAAAAAACACAGATTCAGGATATATGATTCTGGCAAAACACTACAAGCTCTTTACACTCACGAAGTAATGAGTACTAATGATAGAAGATCTCAAATTGATTTCATATTTTTAGGTTTCCAGAAGGCTTTTGACACCGTTCCTCATTAGAGACTTGTAGCTGAACTTCGTATCTGTGGAGTATCGTATCAGTTGTGCCACTGGATTCGTGATTTTCTGTCAGATAGGTCACAGTTCGTAATAACTGATGGAAAGTCAGTCAGGATCGACGGAGGACATCAAAAATGTCCAAAGAAGGGCAGCTCGGTTTATATTAGCACGAAACAGGGCAAGTTGTGCCACAGATATGAAAAGTGACCGGTGGTGGCAGTCATTTAAAAGAAAGGTGCTTTCGTTGCGGCAGGATCATCTCATGAAATTTCAATGACAAACTTTCTCCTCACCGTGTGAAAATATTTTGTTAGCGCCCACCTACATAGGGAGAAATGATCTTCATAGTAAACGAGACAAGTAAGAGCTCGCTTTGAAAGGTTTACGTGTTCATTTCTCCGGCAAACTCTTCGAGAGTGGGACGGTGCAGAAATAGTTCGAAGATGGTTCCATGAACCCTCTGTCAGTCACTTAATTGTGAATTTCGGAGTAATCATGTAGATGTACAGTGTTCACGAAGCCATTCCAAAAACATCGTGTGAACGTCTTCGTCGTCGGATAATGTGTGGCTGCTGCGAACGAGTTCAACGATTGCCTGGACATTGTCGTTCGCTGTTGATGTAGACTTTCTTTCTTCCCCGATCACCGTCATTCACATCTCTACGACCTTGGTTAAATTATTGACACCATTTATACGGCTCGGCGTGACATTGCATTTGGTCCATAAGCGCACAGAGTTTTGCCGTGGATCTATGTGCGATTTAGACGCTTACGGAAGACAACGTTGCGAGTACCGCCCCGTATCACTCGTACAATCTAATGTGCCTGTTCACCGTATCGCAGCAGAACTGTGTCTGCAGGAAATCCGCAACGTGTATTCGCTCCACTGGCAACGCGCCATGATTTCTACACAATGGTCCTAGCGTGGGATGAGATGTACAACTAACATTTTGAAATCCATTCGTACGTATGTACTGCTGCAGCGTGTCTTCCAATGTCACTTAATCGCCTTCCATTAGGTCGTCGTCTCTGTGTCATGTCTTGGAAACAGACAATGAATTTCCTTCGTTTATTTAGCAGCCATTTGCCTTGTTGTATTTCCGTGACACCTCTATTTAATATACATAATAGTATTAATACTGTCATCTAATCCAGTCTGTTCTGTGACCCAGTTGATAACTCTCCTATATATACGAGGCTTGTTTTTTAAGTAAGTGCCGTTCGCGCGTATTGTCCCGTAGTTCGCGCGGACGCCGCAACAAGCCACCGCGCCACTTGCCGGCATCCTTCCCGTTCACACTGATGCAAGTTGCAGCTCTGTAGCTGACGTGTACGCATCGCTGTGCTACTTTAAAATGTTTACGATTATTGAATCGCCCGCGGCGTGTGAGATACGGTCAGTGATACGTTTTTAGACCACGAGAAGCCTATCAGCTGCAGAAATTCATCGTCAGTTAATAGAAGTTTATGGCTTGAATGCAATGAGTGAAGGTAAAGTGCGTCAATGGGTTAGATAGTTTAAAAATGGCCGTCAAAACGTCCATGACGAAGAACGCTCAGGCCGGCCCTCTGTGATCACTAATGATTTGGTGGCTGCAGTCGAAACAAAGATTCGTGAGGACAGAAGATTCACAATTTCCACTCTTTCTTTGGAATTTCCACAAGTTTCAAGATCGGTTTTGTACAAAATTGTGTCTGAAAACCTAAACTTTAAGAAACTGTGTTCTCGGTGGGTACCCAGACTCCTCACAGAGGACCACAAAGGGAAGAGATTTGCCACTGCATTGGACTTTTTGATTCGTTACGAGGAAGAAGGGGATGACATGTTGAGTCAAATTGTCACTGGAGATGAAACATGGGTATCCCATATCACTCCCAAAAGCAAGCGACAATCGATGGAATGGCGACACACAACCTCACCCGTCAAGGTCAAAGCCAAACAGACGCTGTCAAAGCGCAAGATTATGGCAACTGTGTTCTGGGACCGGCGCGGTGTTTTGCTAGTGGACTTTATGGCACGAGCAACGACAATCAACTCAGATGCCTGCTGTGCAACTCTAAAGAAGCTCTGCAGAGCAATTCAAAACAAAAGGCGCGGCATGCTGACAAAAGGAGATTTGCTCCTGCACGATAACGCTAGGCCTCACACCTCTCAAAACACTCGGGATTTGATTGATTCTTTTGGCTGGGAAGTTTTGGACCATGCACCATACAGCCCCGACCTTGCTCCTAGCGATTTCCAGCTTTTCCGGTACCTGAAACACCATCTTGGCGGGCAGCGCTTCAATGACGACGATGAAGTGAAAGCGGCCGTGAACTCTTGGCTGTCGGAGCAGGCGGCCGAATTCTTTGAAGAGAGAATTAAAAACTTAGTTGTACGGTATGACAAGTGCTTAAATAAACAAGGCAACTATGCAGAAAAATAAGTAAAAGTGTGTAGAATCAGAAAATAAAAGTTTTTTTACAAAAGTATTTGTATCTTTTTTTAAAAATAAAAACGGCCCTTACTTCAAAAACAACCCTCGTAATAGCGATTCACAACCGGCATCTTTTCATTTTCTATTAGGGAAGCGTCTGTTTTGAATTATTCTCGCATTAAAATTCCATATCTCACTGCTACGAGTCGAAGACTGGAAATACGCAATAATAACCACGCCAGCCCAAAACGTCTCGAGACTCGAGTAATACACAATAAAGAAACGTTTATATGGTATTTTAAAGCTTCGGGTGATATGCACAGTCTCGCCCCACTGGCGTACAACGCACAGAATCTTCATACAGCCACGTGACTCTTATGTAAGTTCTTCTTTGGAAGGTTGTTCGAATTGCGTGTCACACTGGCCACTTCTTCGTGCTTGCTGAACCGTGAGGCACCCGTATGGGAATTTGTCGTTTTGTTTTGGTTTCGTATCAATAATACCAATCGTCGTCCCCACTAACGACTTTTCGCAGAAAATAAATGTCGATATTTTCCAGTTCAGTCAAGGCGTCCATGCGTCTTTTTCTGTTCGGGAGTCAAGATGTGCGGCACACGCTTTGCATCCGCCTTTCTCTCCTACAGAACATTGTGGAACAACCCAGACAGATCTGGATCCACTACTTATACAGTGACTGAAATTTTAGTCTGTAACTTTATTGATGAGAACAGCTGTAAAACCCGAAGCGTAGACTTGCTTTCTTCTTGTTCAGCAGCAAAGAAAGGCATGTATTTGATTTTTGACGTCTCTCTCTACTTTCTCCATCCGTCTGTTCATCTGTCTCTTTTTTTTCTGTACACCTTGTTTCGTCTTTCTCAGTAACTATTCCACTAAATTTCAATACCGTAATTCCTACTACCAATGACAAAATAAATCCTACCTTTGCGTTATTCCTACCTCTGCCACGCCATTCAGTTAGTGTATTGTATAACGTATTGTAGTTGAGAAAAACCGTTCTATTATGATAGACATGTCCATACCGCTAGTAATGAAACTGATATTATTATAAGAGTAGGCTGAAGTAGGCAGAAGATGAAGAGACTAGTCAGGAAGAATCAGTGTGCAAAGAAGTTGGATACGGAAGTACTAATAAACGAAGTATGGATCAAGTTCTCTCAGGCTATAGATACTGCGATGATGAACGGATCAGTAGACAATTTAGTTGAAGAGGAGTGAACGATCCTATAATGACCAAATACAAAAGTTGGAAAGAAAAACGTGGGTACAAAGAAGGTAACTGCGATAAAACCATGGGTAATAGAAGAGATACTTCAGATGATCGGCGTGAGAAGAAGTACAACAATTATAAATAACCGACACTGTCGGCTGGAGAGAAAAATGGTTCAAATGGCTCTGAGCACTATGGGACTCAACATCTTAGGTCATAAGTCCCCTAGAACTTAGAACTACTTAAACCTAACAAACCTAAGGACATCACACACACCCATGCCCGAGGCAGGATTCGAACCTGCGACCATAGCAGTCCCGCGGTTCCGGACTGCAGCGCCAGAACCGCACGGCTACCGCGGCCGGCGGCTGGAGAGAAATCAATTAATTCAATATAAAGAAAGTTTCTGATATGAATTTTTTATTGCCTTCATCACGTGTATGTACACTGGATTACTACTTTCGACAGAACTAAGCTGCTGTCGCCAGATCCACATAGTATACACTCCGTAGTATTTTCTGTGTCACACTTTCACGGTCCGCAGCGCGTGGTCGTGCGGTAGCGTTCTCGCTTCCCACGCCCGGGTTCCCGGGTACGATTCCCGGCGGGGTCAGGGATTTTCTCTGCCTCGTGATGACTGGGTGTTGTGTGATGTCCTTAGGTTAGTTAGGTTTAAGTAGTTCTAAGTTCTAGGGGACTGATGACCATAGATGTTAAGTCCCATAGTGCTCAGAGCCATTTGAACCATTTGAACACTTTCACGTTGGCCAGGCTGCAACCGAACAGTGACAAAAGCAGGATGAATACGGTGCCCCAGTGTCTCCAAATCTGCAACGGGCTGTGCATACACGATAATTCTGAGGTGGTCCCATATCCAGAAATCGCACAGGCTGAGAACCGGTGAACGAGCAGGCGATGCAACTGCACGCCCTCGTCCTATCCATCTACCACGGAAGACACGATTGAGACGCGAAGTTAAGGCAAAGTGGGCTGCAGTCCCATCACGTAACAACCACATAATCCTTCGAATCATCAATGACACTTGTTCCAGTGCGGAGGGCAAAGTCAAGCGCAAGAAACGAAGATAGTTCCGGCTGTTTGGGTGCTCGACGAAAGATCCGTACCCAAAGACTGGAAAGTTCCACAGGTCACACCAATATTCAAGAAAGGTAGTAGGAGTAATCTACTAAATTACAGGCCCATATCGTTAACGTCGATATGCAGCAGGATTTTGAAACATATGTGTTCGAACATAATGAATTACCTCGAAGAAAACGGTCTATTGACACACAGTCAACAGGGGTTTAGAAAACACCGTTCTTGTGAAACAGCATTAGCTCTTTATTCACGTGAAGAGCTGCGTGCTATTGACAAGGGATTTCAGATCGATTCCGTATTTCTGGATTCCCGGAAGGCTTTTGACACTGTACCACACAAGCGGCTCTTAGTGAAAATGCGTGCTTATGGAATATCGTCTCAGTTACGTGGCTGTATCTGTGATTTCCCGTCAGAGAGGTCACAGTTCGTAGAAGTTGACGGAAAGTCATCGAGTAAAACAGAAGTGACTTCTGACGTTCCCCAAGTAGTGTTATAGGCCCTTTGCTTTTCCTTATCTATATAAATGATTTGCGAAACAATCTGAGCAGCCGTCTTCGGTTTTTTGCAGATGACGCTGTCGTTTATCGACTAATAAAGTCATTAGAAGATCAAAACAAACTGCAAAACGATTTAGAAAAGATATCTGAATGGTGGGTCTGAATCAGAGGCTGAGACGGTTCTGCGACCATGTGGGCTGCAGATTCCTCGACTTGCGCCATAGGGTGGTGGGGTTTCGGGTTCCGCTGGATAGGTCAGGAGTCCACTACACGCAGCAAGCGGCTACACGGGTAGCAGGGGTTGTGTGGCGTGGACTGGGCGGTTTTTTAGGTTAGATGGCCTCGGGCAAGTACAGAAAGGGCAATAGCCTCAAAGGGTGCGGAGCAAAGTCAGGACATGCGGGGACCAAGCAGCAATCGGTATTGTAATTGTAAACTGTCGAAGCTGCGTTGGTAAAGTACCGGCACTTCAAGCGCTGATAGAAAGCACCGAAGCTGAAATCGTTATAGGTACAGAGAGCTGGCTTAAGCCAGAGATAAATTCTGCCGAAATTTTTACAGAGGTACAGACGGTGTTTAGGAAGGATAGATTGCATGCAACGGGTGGTGGAGTGTTTGTCGCTGTTAGTAGTAGTTTATCCTGTAGTGAAGTAGAAGTGGATAGTTCCTGTGAATTATTATGGGTGGAGGTTACACTCAACAACCGAGCTGGGTTAATAATTGGCTCCTTTTACCGACCTCCCGACTCAGCAGCGTTAGTGGCAGAACAACTGAGAGAAAATTTGGAATACATTTCACATAAATTTCCTCAGCATGTTATAGTCTTAGGTGGAGATTTCAATTTACCAGATATAGACTGGGACACTCAGATGTTTAGGACGGGTGGTAGGGACAGAGCATCGAGTGACATTATACTGAGTGCACTATCCGAAAATTACCTCGAGCAATTAAACAGAGAACCGACTCGTGGAGATAACATGTTGGACCTACTGATAACAAACAGACCCGAACTTCTCGACTCTGTAAGTGCAGAACAGGGAATCAGTGATCATAAGGCCGTTGTAGCATCCCTGAATATGGAAGTTAATAGGAATATAAAAAAAGGGAGGAAGGTTTATCTGTTTAGCAAGAGTAATAGAAGGCAGATTTCAGACCACCTAACAGATCAAAACGAAAATTTCTGTTCCGACACTGATAATGTTGAGTGTTTATGGAAAAAGTTCAAGGCAATCGTAAAATGCGTTTTAGACAGGAACGTGCCGAGTAAAACTGTGAGGGACGGGAAAAACCCACCGTGGTACAACAACAAAGTTAGGAAACTACTGCGAAAGCAAAGAGAGCTTCACTCCAAGTTTAAACGCAGCCAAAACCTCTCAGACAAACAGAAGCTAAGCGATGTCAAAGTTAGCGTAAGGAGGGCTATGCGAGAAGCGTTCAGTGAATTCGAAAGTAAAATTCTATGTAAAGACTTGACAGAAAATCCTAGGAAGTTCTGGTCTTACGTTAAATCAGTAAGTGGCTCGAAACAGCATATCCAGACACTCCAGGATGATGATGGCATTGAAACAGAGGATGACACGCGTAAAGCTGAAATACTAAACACCATTTTCCAAAGCTGTTTCACAGAGGAAGACCGCACTGCAGTTCCTTCTCTAAATCCTCGCACAAACGAAAAAATGGCTGACATCGAAATAAGTGTCCAAGGAATAGAAAAGCAACTGGAATCACTCAACAGAGGAAAGTCCACTGGACCTGACGGGATACCAATTCGATTCTACACAGAGTACGCGAAAGAACTTGCCCCCCTTCTAACAGCCGTGTACCGCAAGTCTCTAGAGGAACGGAGGGTTCCAAATGATTGGAAAAGAGCACAGGTAGTCCCAGTCTTCAAGAAGGGTCGTCGAGCAGATGCGCGAAACTATAGACCTATATCTCTGACGTCGATCTGTTGTAGAATTTTAGAACATGTTTTTTGCTCGAGTATCATGTCGTTTTTGGAAACCCAGAATCTACTATGTAGGAATCAACATGGATTCCGGAAACAGCGATCGTGTGAGACCCAACTCGCGTTATTTGTTCATGAGACCCAGAAAATATTAGATACAGGCTCCCAGGTAGATGCTATTTTTCTTGACTTCCGGAAGGCGTTCGATACAGTTCCGCACTGTCGCCTGATAAACAAAGTAAGAGCCTACGGAATATCAGACCAGCTGTGTGGCTGGATTGAAGATTTTTTAGCAAACAGAACACAGCATGTTGTTATCAATGGAGAGACGTCTACAGACGTTAAGGTAACCTCTGGCGTGCCACAGGGGAGTGTTATGGGACCATTGCTATTCACAATATATATAAATGACCTATTAGATAGTGTCGGAAGTTCCATGCGGCTTTTCGCGGATGATGCTGTAGTATACAGAGAAGTTGCAGCATTAGAAAATTGTAGCGAAATGCAGGAAGATCTGCAGCGGATAGGCACTTGGTGCAGGGAGTGGCAACTTTCCCTTAACATAGACAAATGTAATGTATTGCGAATACATAGAAAGAAGGATCCTTTATTGTATGATTATATGATAGCGGAACAAACACTGGTAGCAGTTACTTCTGTAAAATATCTGGGAGTATGCGTGCGGAACGATTTGAAGTGGAATGATCATATAAAATTAATTGTTGGTAAGGCGGGTACCAGGTTGAGATTCATTGGGAGAGTGCTTAGAAAATGTAGTCCAGCAACAAAGGAGGTGGCTTACAAAACACTCGTTCGACCTATACTTGAGTATTGCTCATCAGTGTGGGATCCGTACCAGATCGGGTTGACGGAGGAGATAGAGAAGATCCAAAGAAGAGCGGCGCGTTTCGTCACAGGGTTATTTGGTAACCGTGATAGCGTTACGGAGATGTTTAATAAACTCAAGTGGCAGACTCTGCAAGAGAGGCGCTCTGCATCGCGGTGTAGCTTGCTCGCCAGGTTTCGAGAGGGTGCGTTTCTGGATGAGGTATCGAGTATATTGCTTCCCCCTACTTATACCTCCCGAGGAGATCACGAATGTAAAATTAGAGAGATTAGAGCGCGCACGGAGGCTTTCAGACAGTCGTTCTTCCCGCGAACCATACGCGACTGGAACAGGAAAGGGAGGTAATGACAGTGGCACGTAAAGTGCCCTCCGCCACACACCGTTGGGTGGCTTGCGGAGTATGAATGTAGATGTAGATGTAGGTGCGAAAAGTGGCAGTTGACCCAAAATAACGAAAAGTGTGAGGTCATCCACATGAGTGCTAAAAGGAACTCGTTAAACTTCGGTTACACGATAAATCAGTCTAATCTAAAAGCCGTAAATTCAACTAAATACCTGAGAATTACAATTACGAACAACTTAAATTGGAAAGAACACATAGAAGATATTTTGGGGAACGCTAACCAAAGGCTGCGTTTTATTGGCAGGACACTTAGAAAATGTAACAGACCTACTAAGGAGACTCCCTACACTACGCTTGTCCGTCATCTTTTAGAATACTGCTGCGCGGTGTGGGATCCTTACCAGGTAGGACTGACGGAGTACATCGAAAAAGTTCAAAGAAAGGCAGCACGTTTTGTGTTATCGCGAAATGTGGGAGAGAAATGATACAGAAATGATACAGGATTTGGGATGGAAATCATTAAAAGAAAGGCGTTTTTCGTTGCGACGGAATCTTCTCACGAAATTCCAATCACCAACTTTCTTCTCCGAATGCGAAAATATTTTGTTGAGACCGACTAACATAGGGAGGAATGATCACTAAGACAAAATAAGGGAAATCAGAGCTCGTACGGAAAGATATAGGTGTTCATTCTTTCCGCGCGCTATACGAGATTGGAATAATAGAGAATTGTGAAGGTGTTCGATGAACACTCTGCCAGTCACTTAAATGTGATTTACAGAGTATCCATGTAGATGTAGATGTAGACGTAGAAGTAAGACTGGCCCCAAAACACGGTCACCAATTATGGCCGCCCACACATGCCGGCTGCACCGACGCTGATGGTTCGGTGTCTGCAGACCATGGGGTTTCTGCATACTATCCCACAAATCACTGTTTTGAAAGTAAATGATACCACTCCGCGTACAAGTGACCTCATCTGTGAGTGGGATGGCTGACACAAATCCTGGAATCGTGGTTGGCTGGTGAAGAAACCCGTAAGAAAACTGGATGTCTCTCTCTTGCAAGCCCTGCACACACTTTACGTGATAAAGGTAGTAACAACTGTCATGGAGAATGTCAAACACGATCGTCTGGCGTACCCTGTAATGGCGGGCCATTTGCCTGGTACTGACGCGGCGGTCGCCTTCCACAGTGTAAATCGCGTTTCCCTCCAAGCCCGGTGTCCGAACACTTCGGTACGTCCATGTTGATTTCCTGCTTCCTGAAACGACCCTGTATCAGACAAACGGCGAAACGCTGTTGCAAACATTGAATGCTGTGGTTGTTGTGGTCGGGGACAACTCTCATGATGCAACCTTGATGCCCACCGCCCGCTGCCATTTGCCTTTCTGTAAGTAAATACCATGTCGCCAAGTTCTCGGTTCGAATACGGAACCATTGTGTACAACGTTACATCACATCCACTACAACGTGAGTCAGCAACAGAAATACATGGGAAACAACGTTACGAATTACTATGGTAGGAGAGGGCGCTAAGGCATGACACGTGAGGAACAATACGAACCTCTAGGAGGAAACCATGCATACTGTAACTGTGGTTGCATGGTACAGCGCGTATCAGAGCGCAGAGTATGACTGAATAAATGGCCTCTAGCATGGAAACCATGCATTTCGGACATAAGTTTATTAGATCATTTTTGTTCCGTATCACCTCATTGGTCAGTGAGCTGGAGTTGAAACTTAATGGTAGATTGAAACTATGTGCCGGACCGAGACTCGAACTCGGGACCTTTGCCTTTCGCGGGCAAGTGCTCTACCAACTGAGCTACCCAAGCACGACTCACGCCACGTCCTCACAGCTTTAATTCCGCCAGTACCTCGTCTCCTACCTTCCAAACTTCACAGAAGCTCTCCTGCGAACATTGCAATGCCTAGAGTTGGTGCACGGTGGAAAAAATATATTTACAGCTCTTGTTTTTTCACTTTTATCACAACAGGTCAGTTTATAGTCTTACAATTCATACTGTCGAAACTTCTCATCCACATTTGATAGGAAGGCATTTTATACAGGGTTGTTTCTTTCTTTTTTGTGTTTGCTTCCTTCCGGTAGCAAGACACTTTCTTGATAATGTGCATTCTCATAAGGTGTATATAGCTTCAACAGGCAATATACAGCGTGACAATACCGAAGTTCGTTTCAGCTAGTCGTCTGAGGTGACAAAAGTCATGCAATGTCTCCAGATATCGAGTCAGACTTCCGTTTGCCCGTTCTAATGCAGTAACTCGACGCGGAATGGACTCAACAAGTCGCAGGAACTCCCCTGCAGAAATATTAAGCCATGCTGCTTCTATAGCCGTCCATAATTGCGAAAGTATTGCTGGTGCAGTATGTTGTGCACGAAATGACCAGTCGATTACGTCGATGGCATTCATGTAGAGCGACGTGGGTAGCCAAATAATTCGTTCAAGCTGTGCAGAATAATCGTCAAATCAACTGAGAAACAATTGTGGCCCGGTGACACAGGGCAGCGTCATCCATAAAAATACTACATCTACATCTACATCTACATCTACATTTATACTCCGCAAGCCACCCAACGGTGTGTGGCGGAGGGCGTTTTACGTGCCACTGTCATTACCTCCCTTTCCTGTTCCAGTCGCGTATGGTTCGCGGGAAGAACGACTGTCTGAAAGCCTCCGTGCGCGCTCTAATCTCTCTAATTTCACATTCGTGATCTCCTCGGGAGGTATAAGTAGGGAGAAGCAATATATTCGATACCTCATCCAGAAACGCACCCTCTCGAAACCTGGACAGCAAGCTACACCGCGATGCTGTGCGCCTCTCTTGCACAGTCTGCCACTTGAGTTTATTAAACATCTCCGTAACGCTATCACGATTACCAAATAACCTTGTGACGAAACGCGCCGCTCTTCTTTGGATCTTCTCTACCTCCTCCGTCAACCCGATCTGGTACGGATCCCACACTGATGAGCAATACTCAAGTATAGGTCGAACGAGTGTTTTGTAAGCCACCTCCTTTGTTGATGGACTACATTTTCTAAGGACTCTCCCAATGAATCTCAACCTGGTACCCGCCTTACCAACAATTAATTTTGTATGATCATTACACTTCAAATCGTTCCGCACGCATACTCCCAGATATTTTGCAGAAGTAACTGCTACCAGTGTTTGTTCCGCTATCATATAATCATACAATAAAGGATCCTTCTTTCTATGTATTCGCAATACATTACATTTGTCTATGTTAAGGGACAGTTGCCACTCCCTGCACCAAGTGCCTATCCGCTGCAGATCTTCCTGAATTTCGCTGCAATTTTCTAATGCTGCATCTTCTCTCTATACCACAGCATCATCCGCGAAAAGCCGCATGTAACTTCCGACACTGTCTACAAGGTCATTTATATATATTGTGAATAGCAATGGTCCCATAACACTCCCTAGTGGCACGCCAGAGGTTACTTTAACGTCTGTAGACGTCTCTCCATTGAGAACAACTACTGTTGTTTGGGAACTGCAAAAGATCTCAGAGTAGCCGAACTGAGCCATTCCCTGACATCCATCGGTGCAGGTGGACAAGAGGACCCAATCCACTCCATGTAAACAGAGCCCACTCCTTTATGGAGACGCCATCAGCTTGCACAGGGCCTTGTTGACACCTTGGGTCCATGGCTTTGTGGGTTCTGCGCCACACACAAATGCTGCCATCAGCTCTTCTCAACTTACCACGCCACTATTATCCAGCTGTCTGGGATCCAACAGATATGGTGCCAAGCCCAGGTGAGGCGCCCTGCAGGCTGTGTGGTGTCGTTAGCGAAGGCACTCGCGTTGCTCGTCTGCTGCCATAGCGTAGTAACGCCAAATTTCTCTGACCGTCCTAACAGATACGTCCGTCGTAAGTCCCACACTGATTTCTGTCGTTATTTCACTAATTTTACGCCATTTCGGAAATGGAATATCCCATAGGTCTAGCACCAAGTACCATTTTGTGTACACTACTGGTACTTGCTACACCTAGAACAAATGCAGATGATAAACGGGTATTCATTGGACAAATATATTATACTAGAACTGACATGTGATTACATTTTCACGCAGTTTCGGTGCATAGGTCCTGAGAAATCGGTACCCAGAACAACCACCTCTGGCCTTGATACGCCTGGGCATTGAGTCAAACAGACCTTGGATGGCGTGTACAGGTACCGCTGCCCGTGCAGCTTCAACACGATACTACAGTTCATCAAGAGTATTCACTGGCGTATTGTGATGAGCCAGTTGCTCGGCCACCATTGGCCAGACGTTTTCAGTTGGTGGCAGATCTGGAGAATGTGCTGGCCAGGGCAGCAGTCGAACATTTTCTGTATCCAGAAAGGCCCGTACAGGATCTGCAACATGCGCTCGTGCATTATCCTGCTGAAATGTATGGTTTCGCAGGGATCGAATGAAGGGTATAGTCACGGCTCGTAATACATCTGAAATGTAACATCCACTGTTCAAAGTGCCGTCAATGCGAACAAGAGGTGACCGAGACGTGTAACCAATGGCACCCCATACAATCACGCCGGGTGATACGGCAGTATGGCGATTACGAATACACGCCTTCAAAGCGATGTCGCCAAACATGGATGCGACCATCATGATGCTGTAAACAGAACCTGGATTCATCCGAAAGAATTATGTTTCGCCATCCGTGCACCCAGGCTCGTCGTTGAGTGCACCATCGCAGGCGCTCCTTGCAGCGTGAAGGGCAACCGCAGCCATGGTCTCCGAGCTGATAGTCCATGCTGCTGCAAACGTCGTCGAACTGTTCGTACAGATGGTGGTAGTCTTGCAAACGTCCCCATCTGTTGACTCAGGGATCGAGGCGTGGCTGCACGATCCGTTACGGCCATGCGGATAAGATGCCTGTCATCTCGACTGCTAGTGATACGAGGCCGTTAGGATCCAGCACGGCGTTCCGTATTACCCTCCTGAACCCACCGATTCCATATTCTGCTAACAGTCATTGGATCTCAACGAACGCGAGCAGCAATGTCACGATACGGTAAACCGCAATCGCGATAGGCTACAATCCGACCTTTATCAAAGTCGGAAACGTGATGGTACGCATTTCTCGTACTTGCACGGGGCATCACAACAACGTTTCACCAGGCAACGCCGGTAAACTGCTGTTTGTGTATGAGCAATCGGTTGGAAATTTTCGTCGTGTCAGCACGTTGTAGGTGCCGCCACCGGCGCCAACCTTGTGTGAATGCTCTGAAAAGCTAATCGTTTGTATATCGCAGCATCTTTTTTCCGTCGGTTAAATTTCGCGTCTGTAGCACGTCATCTTCGTGGTGTAGCAATTTTCGTGGCCAGTAGTGTACGTTCAGAGTCCGATAATTGCCATGACTTTTGTCACCTCAACATATGTGAATTTGTTAAAATCACCGTTATGTATCTGCAGGTACAAGGATAACATGAAGCGACTGTCGGCCGTGTTCCGCGAGCACAGGGCGGACTCCCTGGAGCGTGCCGTGTGGTGGATCGAGTACGTGATCCGCCACAGGGGGGCCCCACACCTGCGCAGCGCCGCCCTCGACCTGCACTGGTGGCAGCTGCTGCTGCTCGACGTCGTCGCCTTCCTGCTGGTGGGCGCCGCCCTCACACTCTGCCTCGTCTACTTCGTCACGCGGCGGGCAGTCTCCTTCTGCAAGGGCAACAAGCAGAAGCAGAAGCAGAAAAAACAGTGATGCACTGAAAATGCAGTGCAGACAGTTCTAATTATCTGAACCTGGGCCTCGAACATGTATCGCCATATCCTCACAGATACATTGGTTTGATGTGGAATCGCCATTTCTGTGGAGTGATATGATTCTCGTTCCACCATTGGAACGACACTATCGAAGTTACACTGATATGTATCAATAGTGCAACTCAACTATCTCCTGATAGCAACCCGGCAGCGGTTATAAGTGGTGTCCAGCTGTGCTCGTCCATCGCTTCCACACACAGAGATGGGAAATTTGGTATAACAAAACTATACCGACAGTCTTCGAAAGCATTGCGGAGAGTGTCTTCAGGAACATAAAGACATTGATCCATGTCACGAAACATCCTCTAGCGTCACTGGACGTTGACGGACCGCAACCTCGACTTCTAGCAGCGGGCCTGAGTGCAATCGCTACGTCAGACGGCTTCGAATGCGTCCACTGCTGACGTAATAACTCTGTAAAGACGGCGAAACGCCTTGGCGACCCTGTAGTGTAAAATGGTTGACCTGCAACCGGCACTGACCCTTGTGTGACAAAGCCCTGTAGCGCTGTGGATCTCGTCCCCTGACATGGGTTTCTGATACTCAATTTGTTCCTTAAGGAATCTTCCACAATCTTTCAATGTTCGTCAATATCCTTTTTCTTATACCCTTTATACAGAAGTGGATTGTACTGGATAAACGAATTTCTAATTTAGGCATTGAAAGTTTCGAATGCAAAATAAACTGCAAACAAATAAAAATTGTACCTGAAAAACAACAAGGTATTTATAGAACCGTCCGCAGCTCGTGGTCGTGCGGTAGCGTTCTCGCTTCCGGCGCCCGGGTTCCCGGGTTCGATTCCCGGCGGGGTCAGGGATTTTCTCTGCCTCGTGATGACTGGGTGTTGTGTGATGTCCTTAGGTTAGTTAGGTTTAAGTAGTTCTAAGTTCTAGGGGACTGATGACCACAGATGTTAAGTCCCATAGTGCTCAGAGCTATTTGAACCATTTATAGAACCATTTTAAAAGATATTACTGTATGTAGGAATCTATGTATCAGTACTATTGCAATATTCACTCATTTTTTACAAGCTACAGTATTTTGTATGATTATCTGATTATTTTGAATTTGTACTTCCCAAATCAAATACAAAAGTATTGTTGTAACTCTCTCTCTTTCCATACGAACACATCTGATTTCAGTGAATATTAAATTAACAACAATAACGACAGGCCAGGTTGCCATTAGAACTGGTTCCTTAGAATATTTTAAAGATTAATTACAGTTTTCCACAGGTATTCTGCTTATAACTCCCTTGCTCAAGTAGATCTTTGTTTGGAAAAGAAAGGTAAAACCTTAATTAGCTCTTCCGCGTTATTACCAGATAATGACCAAAACGTAAAGGGAAATGTTATACTGTCTAGCCTGACAATAGGCAAGAGATAATTAGCATTCGCAATGTGTTTCAGGATCTTATTCAGTACATGACTTTATTTGTCTAACTGACTCCATTGCAGTATTTCGACATCCATATACATTATAAAAATATTTACATCTATCTGTGTATCTATCTATGTATGTTCTATATGTCTCCCTAAGCCACTTGATCGATTTCAACGAAACTGTAGGATAAGCGCCACCTATCTCTCAAACGAGTGGGGGTGCAGATGAAAACGAGGCGAAGCTCAAGATGCGCAAATAGCCAAACTATATCCTTTCAGTATACGCGCGCACTTTGTGATCTGCAACCAATTTTACACTTAATTTGAAACCCTTACGACAGTTTAACTCACCGGACCCCCTCTACAAAATGATGAAAGGGAATACTGTATACACGCTCTACATGCAGAAAACCTGTCGCATCAGGCATGACATCTTAATTCATTGGAAATGGAAATGATCGTATGGCATTGTTGGCCAGGTGGCCCCATTCGGGGTAGTTCGGCCGCCGCATTGCAGGTTCTTTTTAGGTGACGCTACATCGGCTACTTGCGTGTATTTGATGATGAAAGTGATGATCAAGGACACACAACAACCAGTCCGCTGCCAGGAATCGAACTCGGGCCCCCTGCGTGGGAGGCGGTAACGCTACCGCTACGCTAGGAGGCGGACGTATTTCCATACTACTAACTCCACTTCGCGAACAGTATTAACATACGCCAGTGAATGTACTTACAAGATTATATCATTGAACGACATACAAAGTTCAGGAGATATTACGTCACAAACATTGAGCTGCTTGGAAACGAAAATGCAGCGCGAAATTCACTAGAGATTAAGGTGAAATGTGGTGTACAAATATGTGTGAGTTATGCTGAACGTGTGTGAAATATATGTGAAATGTGCATACTGGTAAAATGCTCCTGCATGGATTTCAAACAAAGCTGGTACATATATTACTTACTATCCAGGAAGAAACGTTTTAGGCGTAAGAACTAGCACCCTCCTATTGGTGTGGGGATGACGATGTGGAGAGTAAATGGGGGAGAAGGAGTTAGGGAGGGGGAAGGATGAGATCATCAGAGAGAGGAAAGGGGAAATGGATAGAAAGGGACGAGGACGAAAGGACAGAGAGAGGGGAGAAGGTGGTCAAGGAGATAGAGGTTGTGAGGAGAGGATAGGTGGGAGGGGGATATAGACTTACAGTGTGAGGAGGAGATGGACAGATGGGAGAGGGAACATATGGACAGAGGGTGGAGGAGCAGAAGGACAGAGAGGGGAACAGCGCATCTGGACCGAGATGGGGTAAGAGGAGATGTACAGAGAGATGGGCAGGAGATGAACAGAGAATAGGAGCAGGGGGAGGGGGGGTTGAAGAGGTGGTCAGTAGGAGTAGGGAGGACGAAATGGCTACATGTTGATGAGGAGGAGATGGACAGATGTTGGGAAAAGAGGACCTAAATTAATAGATGACTGGAGTAAGTACACGCCTGGGCAAAACCAGGTACTCAGGTAGTTTAAGATAAAAATTGACCTTCCTATACATTTTTCAGTTGGCAGTCTAGATCTCGTGGTGGAGACACTGCCTCCAAAATAAAAACTCATGTTCAGCACAGGAAGAGTCGTTTCCCCGCCATTTACGCCCACCATCTTGGGTTACGTTACGAAACGGACGACAGCGCTCTCTGGTGGTGGTACTGAGTACTAGGTCCAGACGTTGTGGTGAAGACACTGTTTGACGCCGTCTTGGATAACTGTAAGCGCACCATCACATGACGTCATGGCCGCCATCATTTCTTTGTAGACTACCAATTTTTTGGGATACAATCTCACTCGTAACTTAAGTATTTGAAATAATGTCCTACTGATGGACCCCAGCTAGTGTGGAAACACCCCCTGGCGTTCTGGTGGCCCACGTATTTGTTTCTAATGGGCTGCTCTTCCTACACTGTGTGCAGCATTGGGAGTTTAAAATGATTGAGAGCGTGAATACATTGCCTGCACAGGGACACCACATCCCGTCTCTCTCCCCCCACCCTCATCCGACACTGATTCTGGGAGAACGTCGTAGACGAAAACGTCAGACCAGTATTGAAGCACGTGACGAGCCATAGGTTACATTGTAAGTAGGCTGTATATGTTTTTTTATTGGTAACGCCACGTAGCGCTCTGTATGAATATCACTGGCTGTGCTGTGTGCAGTCTGTAGCTGGTTTGCATTGTTGTTGGCTATTGTAGCGTTGGGCAGTTGGCTGTTAACAGCGCGTAGCGTTGCGCAGTTGGAGGTGAGCCGCCAGCAGTGGTGGTTGTGGGGAGAGAGACGGCGGAGTTTTGAGAGCGGATGATCTGGACGTGTGTCCATCAGAGACAGTACATTTGTAAGACTGAATGTCATGAACTGATATATATATTATGACTTTTGAACACTATTAAGGTAAATACATTGTTTGTTCTCTATCAAAATCTTTCATTTGCTAACTATGCCTATCAGTAGTTAGTGCCTTCAGTAGTTTGAATCTTTTATTTAGCTGGCAGTAGTGGCGCTCGTTGTATTGCAGTAGTTCGAGTAACGAAGATTTTTGTGAGGTAAGTGATTTGTGAAAGGTATAGGTTATTGTTAGTCAGGCCCATTGTAGGGATTTTTGGAAGTCAGATTGCGTTGCGCTAAAAATATTGTGTGTCATTTTAAGCACAGTCATGTATAATTTTTCTAAGGGGACGTTTCAACATGTAAGAACAAGGACGCTGTATTAAGACACTTGTCAGTGACTTCAATTTCCTTAGACAACAAAACTTAAAAAAAAATGGTTCAAATGGCTCTGAGCACTATGGGACTTAACATCTGTGGTCATCAGTCCCCTAGAACTTAGAACTACTTCAACCTAACTAACCTAAGGACATCACACACATCCATGCCCGAGGCAGGATTCGAACCTGCGACCGTAGCAATCGCGCCAACAAAACATAAGCTAACATGATAGACAAGAAAGGTTTCACTTCCACCTTGAAGACATTCTTAAAGAATGGGCTCCCTCCCCCCCCCCCCTATCCCAGCCCATTTGGGTGCAAAATCAAAAATCTATGTCTCATTTGCGACGGATCCCTCCTGGATTGATTTTACTTGGGACAGGTGTAATCTCAAGATGTGCTTACTGTTTGGAACCTGTGCGACCGAGGTTACCATCATCACAAAATGCATAATCTGTGTTGGGAACAAAAACCTACATAGAAATTTCCCCATGACTCTTTACTGACACCCTGCTATCAAAGTTCCTAATCCCCATTCTGTCCCCTAGCTGCAGTAGGTGGGACACATCCTAGCATTGTTATACTGTTACATTATCCAAGGGACGATCTTCATATCTTTACTTGCACCTTTCCACTGTCTCTAATTTGTGCAGCATCACTTCTCTCCAGCAGTAAGTCGTTCACTATCCACAGATGTGAGAGGGGCCTGTTGCGTTTGAAAGCAAATATGAGGGCGACGGGAGTCTGCTTCGTTGGTTCTTTCAATGCTGTGTTAAAAGCATATACTACTGAGTATGGTCTGCACGGTAATACGTGGCTCTCTGTGAACGTCGGATTCTGATAAAACTGGTTGATAGACGGATGGCAAATTTCTTCTTCGTAACAAAAATCCGACAGACCGCCAAGGTGAAATTCGGGATGTTATCAGCAACGAGTAACAAAAATGGCCGAAATCTGTCGAAGATCGTCTTAAAGGACATGATGGTAATGTGAGGACGTCATACTCCGCTTTCTAACCAATCAACAGAACCACGGAAAAGAGTTTACACACAAGAGCATGTAGCTGATGCCCTCTCATGACCAAGGTAACGGGCACACATAATCGATGTACTGCCTTCCAATCGATTCTGCAGTCATTTAAGACCCCAGTAACACATGAAAAGCCCTGGTGTCCTGTATGTTCAGTGCACAAGCCTTACACCCGAAGAGCATACCCCGTATTTATTTATCCATCTCCTACCATGTAGAATTCTCCCTTATTTTCATCCTAGTTTAGAGCACACCGAGGTATTTCACTACTGGTGTCTCACGATAGTATTTAAACACGAGTGCCACTTAGTGTTTAGAAAACACAGTTCAGTGCTCTCCGACATGCTTTTGTGCCAGAACCACAGTGATGCCGGACACAGATGCAGCTATCTACATTTTATGACGATCTATAGCTTCATATATTGAAATTAATTCATGAAATTCAAATTTGCTGGACTGGGTCGCCTACAGTGACATATGAAAATACGTGCTGATCTAGGAATCAAACCCGTATTTCCTGCATAACGTGAGCAATCACCTTAGCACTTAGGCTATCTGAGCATACTCTCTGGACCAAACCAAATTTCCATGTGTCACACACGTATCTATTCCTCCTCTTAGATTATTATTTCATTTTCCAGACTTGTACAGTTCATGATTCACATGCAGGTTTCGGAATCAAAACAACGAGAAGTCATGGACCACTGTTGTCAATTGCGTAACAGTCCCATGTTTGGCTTTGGATATACTTACTTTTCATGACTAACTACGATTCAAACTCTTGAAATTTATCTTAACTGCGGTAAGTATAGATGTAGTACCTAAAGTGACTTATGAAAATCTTGTGGTGGATCAGGATCAAACCTGGATTTCCTATTATTGCGAGTGTCCGCGAGTCCAGTTGGTGAAATCCAAACAGTGTCTTCTTGCTATGTGCAAGACTGCCCCACATGAGCTCCATCCTTCCGGATGATACTGACTTGTAGGTTGCTGGTCACCAAGGGGTACCAACAACCTCAATGCCTGTTGCAGCAACGAATTCCAACCATCGTGACAGCAGCCACAGTCGTTCTGTACGCTCTAATGTGTGCTCTTCCCGCTCTGTGGCTGGCAGTAGGAGTTTCAAATGGTTGCATGTGTGATGATGGCAACCACGGTCACAATATCTTTCCTCACCGTGAGGGCTGGTAGCAGACAGCCTTCGTCTCAGATAGGCATTGTATTTATGTCCTAGCGCTAACCTGATGCAAATCCTGGGGAGTGAGTGGAGAGGCTACGTTCTGGGAGCCCACAGACAGAGAACTGGTCGTGGTTGCAGCAAAACACACGCACACAGTATTCTCTATAAATACCTGTGACTCATCACCATCCGAGCAACGTAGATTTGTTGCAACTTCATCAGTGATCTGGAAAAATGACACTCTATAATTACTACTTTCAGTGCTCTGAGAATAAGACTGAAGTCGACTGTTGCTGTGCAGTGCATCTTATTAATCGTCAGCTGGTGGGGAAACTGGTTGTGCCAGCTCCTGTATGTGTTGATGGGGCTTTAAGCCATCCAGCCAGTGCAGCAGATTGCCACCATACTTCCGACTAATCGCAGCAGAGGATGCGGAGACAACTGTTGACAATTGTTTTACAGTGCTACAGTGCTAGTCCTGACACTGTCAGTACCTTCAGTACATGCACTGTGAAACAGTTCTGTCAGCATCCTCGGAGTAGAGGATCCTGACGGAATTGTTTATTTATACAAGGGGGGAAAGTAAGGAACGATCGGTCGCGAAATGGAAACCACAGTGAAAATCAAAACTGTTTTCTTTGCACCTTTAGCTGCACCTTCCAGGTACTTCTCTACATAGTCGCCGCTCCGACTTAGACATTTGTGGGAACGTTATACCAAATTTCCAACACCATCATCATAAAAGGCAGCCTCCAGTGCTTTCCAATAATTCTCTACGTTGGTCTGTAGCGCGTAGCTTGCGCCCAAGTGTTGTCTTCGTATCCAGCGTTTCATGTGAACAGACGAGCCAATTAGGGCTGTGGTGTGGGTGATCGAACACTTACCATCGAAAAGGCTGCAGGAGCGTATTCACTGCCCCTGCAGAGTGCGGCTGAGAATTGCCATGAAGAAGGGGAAGTGCGTGGCAGTTGTGTTAGGTGGGCTGCATTCATTAAGGCGAAGCCTCCCAGCAGGCCCTCTCCTTGGCGGGAACATCGTTGTTGTAGGCACCTTTACTCGCTCACAGTGCGCTCACAACTGAAAAGAGCGTCTTGATGCGATCGACGGGCATACTACAGACACTGCCCAAAACGTCTGTGAAAAGTCTCGTCGGATTTTCACAATGGTTTCCATTTCGCGACCGATCGTTTCTCACTTTCCAAATAGCCCTCGTGCATATATACAGGGTGTCACAAAAAGGTACGGCCAAACTTTCAGTAAAAAATTCCTCACACACAAAGAAAGAAAATATGTTATGTCGACATGTGTCCAGAAACGCTTACTTTCCATGTTAGAGCTCGTTTTATTACTTCTCTTCAAATCACATTAATCATGGAATGGAAACACACAGCAACAGAACGTACCAGCGTGACTTCAAACACTTTGTTACAGGAAATGTTCTAAATGTCCTCCGTTAGCGAGGATACGTGCATCCACCCTCCATCGCATGGAATCCCTGATGCGCTGATGCAGCCCCTTGAGAATGGCATATTGTACCACAGCCGTCCACAATACGAGCACGAAGAGTCTCTACATTTGGTACCGGGGTTGCGCAGACAAGAGCTTTCAAATGCCCCTATGAATCAAAGTCAAGAGGAGTGAGGTCAGGAGAGGGTTGAGGTCAGGAGAGCGTGGAGGCCATGGAATTGGTCCAGCTCTGTCAATCCATCGGTCACCGAATCTGTTGTTGAGAAGCGTACGAACACTTCGACTGAAATGTGCAGGAGCTCCATCGTGCATTAACCACATGTTGTGTCGTACTTGTACAGGCACATGTTCTAGCAGCACAGGTAGAGTATCCCGTATGAAATCATGATAACGTGCTCCATTGAGCGTTGGTGGAAGAAACTAAAATGAGCTCTAACATGGAAATTAAGCGTTTCCGGACACATGTCCACATAATATCTTTTCTTTATTTGTGTGTGAGGAGTGTTTCCTGAAAGTTTCGCCATACCTTTTTGTAACACCCTGTGTATGAGGGTGAGTATAATGAAAATATTAAATATTTTTAAAAATATTATTTATTGTGCAGAAGTGGAACAAAGCTGTATCACGCTTCGCATAATCTCCCCCACGCTCAATGCAAGTCCTCCAGCTCTTACAAAGTGCATAAATTCCTTTAGAAAAAAATTATTTTGGTAGTCCGCGCAACCACTCATGCACCGCGTGGCGTACCTCTTCATCAGAATGGAACTTCTTTCCTCCCATTGCTTCTTTGAGTGCTCCAAACATATGTAAATCACTTGGGGCAAGGTCTGGTGAGTATGGTGGATGAGGAAGACACTCAAAATGCAGGTCTGTGATTGTTGCAACTGTTGTAAGGGCAGTGTGGGGCATTGCATTGTCATGTTGCAAGGACACCTGCTGACAGCAATCCACGTCGCTTTGATTTGATTGCAGGCCGCAAATGATTGTTTAGGAGGTCTATGTATGATGCACTGGTGACAGTGGTCCTTCTAGGCACGTAATGCTCCAAAATGAAGCCAATTTCGTCCCAAAAGAGAGTCAGCATAACCTTCCCTGCTGATGGTTCTGTTCGAAACTTCTTTGGTTTTGGTGATGAGGAACGGCGCCATTCCTCGCTCGCTCTCTTCGTTTCCGGTTGGTGGAAGTGAACCCAGGTTTCGTCCCTAGTAACGATTCTTGCAAGGAAGCCATCACCTTCTCGTTCAAAGCGCCGAAGAAGTTATTCATAAGCATCGACACGTCGTTCTCTAATTTCTGGCGTCAGCTGCCGTGGCACCCATCTTGCAGACACTTTGTGAAACTGGAGCACATCATGCACAATGTGATGTGCTGAACCAAAACTAATCTGTAAAAACGCTGCAATGTCATTCAGTGCCACTCGGCGGTTTTCCTTCACTATGGATTCAACTGTTGTAATGTTCTGTTGAGTCACAACTCGTTGTGCCTGACCTGGACTAGGAGCATCTTCCACTGAAGTCACACCATTTGCGAACTTCCTACTCCATACATAGACTTGCTGCTGTGACAAACATGCATCACCGTCTGAACCTTCATTCGGCGTTGAATTTCAATAGGTTTCAGAACTTCACTAAGCAAAAACCGAATAACAAAAATTCAAATGGCTCTGAACACTATGGGTTCAAATGGCTCTGAGCACTATGGGACTTAACATCTGTGGTCATCAGTCCCCTAGAACTTAGAACTACTTAAACCTAACTAACCTAAGGGCAGCACAAACATCCATTCCCGAGGCAGGATTCGAACCTGCGACCGTAGCAGTCGCGCGGTTCCGGACTGCGCGCCTAGAACCGCGAGACCACCGCGGCCGGCGAGCACTACGCGACTTAACATCTGAGGTCATCAGTCCGCTACATCTTAGAACTACTTAAACCTAACTAACCTAAGGACATCACACACATCCATTCCCGAGGCAGAATTCTAACCTGCGACCGCAGTGGTCGCGCGGTTCCAGACTGAAGCGCCTAGAACCGTTCGGCCACTCCGGCCGGCACCGAATAACAGAACGCTGTTCTTCCCTGGTGCAAGTCGCAAGTGGGGCGGCCATCTTTATACTGATACTGCGACGGTATGTGTGCATCTGCACAACTCTGACACCTACAGGCCATTCTGCACGCTGTTTGTAGCACGCTTGCCAACTTACAGGAGAACGGCACGAAATTTCGATTTATATATATAAAATAAGTGGTATGTATATAGTAATATTGTAAATGATAAGGGTAGTAAAAGTAGTTGCAGAGAATGTTCCACACCGTCGCATGCCATACCTGTACCGGTGGTCCAGCTGCCTGGTACTGACATGTGGTCACCTTACACAGTGTTAATCACATTTTTGTCCAAGTCTGGTACCCGAACATTTCGGGTGCGTCCTTAATGATTTCCTGCTTTCTGAAACGACGAAACACTGTTGCAAACATTGAACGCAGAGGCTGTTGTCGGCGGGGATAGTTCTTCTGATACAACCTTGCTGCCTGCCGTCCGTTGCCACTTGCCTTTCCATAAGTAAACAGTTTCGGCAAGCCCTCGATTCAAATACGGAGCCATTGTGTACAATGCTGTGTCACATCCACTACAAGGTGAGTCATCAAGAGGAGTGAATCGGACAGAACATTAACAATTACTATGGCAGGAGAGGGCACTAGGGTATGGCATATGGGGAACAGTACGACCCTCTAGGAGGAAACGATGCATACTGTAACTGTAGCTGCATGGTATAGAGCGTATTAGACAGCAGTCTCTGCAACAAAGTGTGATTGAAAAAATGGTCTCCCTCATGAAAAGCATGCACTTTCTTACATAAACGCATTAGACATTTTTTGTTCCGTATCCTCTCATTCATGAATCCCTAGAGTTTGTACCCGGTGGAAGAAAATCACCTTGAAAAGTCACCTTGTATACGTTTGGTGTGGCGATTGCACACTCTAACCCTGTATATCAGTAACACAACCATTATGTAGTTGCAACACTTCTTTATTGATTACACATACAAATGAATTCATGAGCAGTACTAATCAATTAACAACATTAGCATATCTAGGCCCTATCCACAATTAGTAGTTACAACATTAACCGTCATACTTGTGACAACGGCCCCTTTACGTGCCGGTAACAACAACCAAAATAATGGATGAAATAGATAACCAAATGTTTACAATGTCGGCTACTGCCTTTCCCATTCAGTTTTACACTTACTGAAAAGGTAAAATTAATTTGATGCTATCTGACCTGAAGGGTACTATTAATTGTTCTGAAACTTCCTGGCAGATTAAAACTGTGTGCCCGACCGAGACTCGAACTCGGGACCTTTGCCTTTCGCGGGCAAGTGCTCTACCAACTGAGCTACCGAAGCACGTCTCACGCCCGGTACCCACAGCTCTACTTCTGCCAGTATCTCGTCTCCTACCTTCCAAACTTTACAGAAGCAGAGTGAAAATATCATTCTGGAAACATCCCCCAGGCTGTGGCTAAGCCATGTCTCCGCTATATCCTTTATTTCGGGAGTGCTAGTTCTGCAAGGTTCGCAGGAGAGCTTCTGTAAAGTTTGGAAGGTAGGAGACGAGATACTGGCAGAAGTAGAGCTGTGGGTACCGGGCGTGAGTCGTGCTTCGGTAGCTCAGTTGGTAGAGCACTTGCCCGCGAAAGGCAAAGGTCTCGAGTTCGGGTCTCGGTCGGGCACACAGTTTTAATCTGCCAGGAAGTTTCATATCAGCGCACACTCCGCTGCAGAGTGAAAATCTCATTCTGGAAACATCCCCCAGGCTGTGGCTAAGCCATGTCTCCGCTATATCCTTTCTTTCAGGAGTGCTAGTTCTGCAAGGTTGGCAGGAGAGCTTCTGTAAAGTTTGGAAGGTAGGAGACGAGATACTGGCAGAAGTAGAGCTGTGGGTACCGAGCGTGAGTCGTGCTTCGGTAGCTCAGTTGGTAGAGCACTTGCCCGCGAAAGGCAAAGGTCCCGAGTTCGATCCTCGGTCGGGCACACAGTTTTAATCTGCCAGGAAGTTTCATATCAGCGCACACTCCGCTGCAGAGTGAAAATCTCATTCTGGAATTAATTGTTCTGTTTACACTTAGCATTCTACTACACTCAACGTCCGGAAAATTGTAGACTTGATGCAAGCTTAAGGCGAAACGTCAATTTGATGAACATGCGCTGGCCGGGGTGGCCGTGCGGTTCTAGGCGCTACAGTCTGGAACCGCGCGTCCACTACGGTCGCAGGTTCGAATCCTGCCTCCGGCATGGATGTGTGTGATGTCCTTAGGTTAGTTAGGTTTAAGTAGTTCTAAGTTCTAGGGGACTGATGACCTCAGAAGTTGAGTCCCATGGTGCTCAGAGCCATTTGATGAACATGTGATGGACGCGAGTAAGCGTTAATCTATTACGATTTCACAAACACACGATCCAAAACGGTGAACGTATACTCAACTTTCGGCAGTAGAAAATCTACCTGAAAGAAGCCTCTCGTTGAAGAATAGAGAAATCGCGCGTTAACTGGGTCCGGACGGCCCTGAGTTCAAATCCTGAGATTTCCGTCACACTGCAAGCTCCAGGGCCGAGGTTTGCTCACGTCGACCACTATACACGTTTCTGAAAACAGGAAAACATGAGCGGCAGACACACTGTAGTATATAAAAGTTACACACACACACACAGTTTCCTTTGATCCAAAAACATCTAGATACTACGTGAAAAGATGTGTCAGTCCACACCCAATGACTTAAGGTCCACCTTACAAGATGATCCATCTTTGCTGAATGGCTGACACCACATAAATCAAACGTGCAGTACCTAACGTGACAATAAACCTTTAGATAGGTATTTGAAAGTGCAATAGAAAACTAATGTCACTTCAGTAGGTCGCTAATGCAATAAGCACGCCCCCTATGTCCACAGACAAAATTCACACTGCCTCTATCCGTACATAAAACACAATGTGACCTATATTTATCGTGGCCACTTGCTTTCCATACGCACAAGAAATTATTAAGAAACAACAACTACCACTAATTCGTAAAAGCAGAAAATTCTAAATCTATAACTAAATTAAGAAATCACATTCAAGTTAACCAGCTACCTTCAGCGTGCCACTGAGCAGCAAATCCAAACTTACAAATGCGAGGCGCTATTTCTAGTCACTTTAATAACATAATTTCATGGGGGTTCCAGAACATAGCTCGCCTCGCCACCACTGCACTGAATGTTTTGCTGGCCACTAAATGGTTCAAATGGCTCTGAGCACTATGGGACTTAACATCTGAGGTCATCAGTCCCCTAGAACTTAGAACTACTTAAACCTAACTAACCTAACCACATCACACACATCCATGCCCGAGGCAGGATTCGAACCTGCGACCGTAGCAGTTGCGCGGTTCCGGACTGAAGCCGCTAGAGCCGCTTGGCCACCGCGGCCGGCGCTGGCCACTAGCACCAGCAACTGCAACAGTCAACAGTCCTTAGGTACACAATAATATTCACTATATATAGAAGGAGGAACTCACCACGAAAGCTTGGCTATTAATTCTTTTCTTCTTCATGTGAAATTCACACGCTATCCATCCACATAGCTCTCGAGGTATTAGCGAATCCTTATCGCCACTGGCCAGCCTTGTCAATACAACTTTAATACTTTCTGGCAGCGGCCCATGCTCCTTCGTTGCTCCAACTCAACTGGCCCTCACGGCATACGGCCGTGCCACGTGACATGGTGCCGCCAACTCCCCACAACGACAACATTGAAAGCACGTCACGTCACAGACTGAATCGGCTCATGCGCGGACCCAATCTCCTCGACTTGCGCACGCGCGCCACCATAAATAGCCTGCCTCAAAGATGCAAAGAGAACAAGGCACGGGGACAACGATCAAAGATGGAAGTAAGAATCAATATCACCTGGCGCCAGAAACCCTCCCGCTCAACGTTCCTGCAGATCGTGAAATATTTTTTATAACACAAAAAGCTTTTATGCATAACTATACAAACTGTCAGAGACAGCAAAGGACTTGGAAGAGCAGTTGAACGGAATGGACAGTGTCTTGAAAGGAGGGTATAAGATGAACATCAACAAAAGCAAAACTAGGATAATGGAATGTAGTCGAATTAAGTCGGGTGATGCTAAGGGAATTAGATTAGGAAATGAGACACTTAAAGTAGTAAAGGAGTTTTGCTATTTGGGGAGCAAAATAACTGATGATGGTGGAAGTAGAGAGGATATAAAATGTAGACTGGCAATAGCAAGGAAAGCGTTTCTGAAGAAGGGAAATTTGTGAGCATCGAGTATTGATTTAAGTGTCAGGAAGTCGTTTCTGAAAGTACACTCCTGGAAATGGAAAAAAGAACACATTGACACCGGTGTGTCAGACCCACCACACTTGCTCCAGACACTGCGAGAGGGCTGTACAAGCAATGATCACACGCACGGCACAGCGGACACACCAGGAACCGCGGTGTTGGCCGTCGAATGGCGCTAGCTGCGCAGCATTTGTGCACCGCCGCCGTCAGTGTCAGCCAGTTTGCCGTGGCATACGGAGCTCCATCGCAGTCTTTAACACTGGTAGCATGCCGCGACAGCGTGGACGTGAACCGTATGTGCAGTTGACGGACTTTGAGCGAGGGCGTATAGTGGGCATGCGGGAGGCCGGGTGGACGTACCGCCGAATTGCTCAACACGTGGGGCGTGAGGTCTCCACAGTACATCGATGTTGTCGCCAGTGGTCGGCGGAAGGTGCACGTGCCCGTCGACCTGGGACCGGACCGCAGCGACGCACGGATGCACGCCAAGACCGTAGGATCCTACGCAGTGCCGTAGGGGACCGCACCGCCACTTCCCAGCAAATTAGGGACACTGTTGCTCCTGGGGTATCGGCGAGGACCATTCGCAACCGTCTCCATGAAGCTGGGCTACGGTCCCGCACACCGTTAGGCCATCTTCCGCTCACGCCCCAACATCGTGCAGCTCGCCTCCAGTGGTGTCGCGACAGGCATGAATGGAGGGACGAATGGAGACGTGTCGTCTTTAGCAATGAGAGTCGCTTCTGCCTTGGTGCCAATGATGGTCGTATGCATGTTTGGCGCCGTGCAGGTGAGCGCCACAATCAGGACTGCATACGACCGAGGCACACAGGGCCAACACCCGGCATCATGGTGTGTGGAGCGATCTCCTACACTGGCCGTACACCACTGGTGATCGTCGAGGGGACACTGAATAGTGCACGGTACATCCAAACCGTCATCGAACCCATCGTTCTACCATTCCTAGACCGGCAAGGGAACTTGCTGTTCCAACAGGACAATGCACGTCCGCATGTATCCCGTGCCACCCAACGTGCTCTAGAAGGTGTAAGTCAACTACCCTGGCCAGCAAGATCTCCGGATCTGTCCCCCATTGAGCATGTTTGGGACTGGATGAAGCGTCGCCTCACGCGGTCTGCACGTCCAGCACGAACGCTGGTCCAACTGAGGCGCCAGGTGGAAATGGCATGGCAAGCCGTTCCACAGGACTACATCCAGCATCTCTACGATCGTCTCCATGGGAGAATAGCAGCCTGCATTGCTGCGAAAGGTGGATATACACTGTACTAGTGCCGACATTGTGCATGCTCTGTTGCCTGTGTCTATGTGCCTGTGGTTCTGTCAGTGTGATCATGTGATGTATCTGACCCCAGGAATGTGTCCCTTCCTGGGACAATGAATTCACGGTGTTCTTATTTCAATTTCCAGGAGTGTATTTGTATGGAGTGTAGCCATGTATGGAAGTGAAAAATGGACGATAAATAGTTTAGACAAGAAGAGAATAGAAGCTTTCGAAAAGTAGTGCTACAGGAGAATGCTGAAGATTAGATGGGTAGATCACATAACTAATGAGGAGTTATTGAATAGGATTGGGGAGAAGAGAAGCTTGTGGCACAACTTGACTAGAAGAAGGGATCGGTTGGTAGGACATGTTCTGAGGCATCAAGGGATCACCAATTTAGTACTGGAGGGCAGCGTGGAGGGAAAAAGTCGTAGAGGGAGACGAAGAGATGAATACACTGAACAGATTCAGAAGGATGTAGGCTACAGTAGGTACTGGCAAATGAAGAAGCTTGCACAGGATAGAGTAGCATGGAGAGCTGCATCAAACCAGTCTCAGGACCGAAGACCACAACAACAACAACAACATAACTAATATTTTTGAAGTTGAGATTATAAATGAAACTCTTCTTTTCTGAATTATTGGGCCTTGTTTCGTCAACGACGACAGAGACAAAGCCATTCCCGGTTGAGGTTCGGGGTAGGAGTTCTACGTAGAACACGAAGAGGTTGTCTAAGGGTCGTAACTCCCTTACGGATTGGAGATAGCCCTTCCTCAGTTTATACTCTCGACACCCCTGTTTCTCAGCAGCTATACCTTCTCAGGTTAGACGTTCACGGACTTTCGTCTTAGTTCTCTGTAGCCGTAAGAACTTATGGGAATAACTGAACACTGCTTCCACTAAGCTTTTAGAAATTTTAGGGTGACTGATTTTCAACTTTCAGTCGTATCGAGTGTGGTATATAATACCCCTTTTCCCACTAATAGCCGCTTACCAGATGCCCGTGCGTCTTTTGGAGATCGCTAAACAATTCAGGAATCTCGGTTAAGATGATGGCGGCCACCTGGAAACGCGGCACCTCTGCCACCCTAGCAGAATTCGACGCTCCCTGCTTCCGTTCTGCCACATCTTTCCCTTCCTGGCTGACCAAACAGCTGAGCGGCTTTACTGTTTGCTTCTATCTCCTCGTATATGTACAACATCAAACTGGAAGGCGAAAATTCTCACGGCCCAGCGTGCTATTTAAGCAGGTTTTGCATGGCCTAGATATTACCCGTCTCAGGACCTCTTTATAGGTTTCTAGCTTGAAGAGTCTGTGTTCAAGGTAGAATCGGACCCCTCTAGCGTGAAAACATGGCCATTTCCTCAAGCTCATACACAGAATAATTAAACTTGGGTCCAGACTACACCCTCGAAACGTATGCCAGAGGGCGACTTTCTCCTTCCTATTACTGTCGTAAGACCCTTGCGATTCTAGAGTTGGAAGCGTGGGTCTGCACCACGAACGGACTATTAAAATCGGGAATCCACAGAATAAGTGCATTACTGACTGTACTCTTTAAGGCAACACCTCCCCTTTCCGCCATAGTTGATTTAGCAGCGGAGCAAGCTGGGCAAAGTTAGCCAAGAGTGTTCTGAAAAATTCATGATCCCAATGAAATTAGTTATACCGTTTTACTTCGTGGCACCGAGAACTTATAGACAGGACGGATTCGCGATTTTATCAGATATTGTATGCCCATAAATGATATTTCTGTGAGGGCCAGTGTGACCTTAGTCGGTTTGATTGTCAAGCAGCGTCTCTCAGACGTCCTAATACCTACCTGAGGTGATGAAAATATGTGTCAAAGCTCACGCTGTAGATGGCTATGTCATCTAAATAAACGCACTTGAATTGCATGCAGCCTAACCCAGAAGCCGGCCGTTGTGGCTGAGCGGTTCTAGGCGCTTCAGACTGGAAGCGCGCGACTGCTACGGTCGCTGGTTCGAATCCTGCCTCTGGCATGGATGTGTGTGCTGTCCTTAGGTTAGTTAGGTTTAAGCAGTTCTAAGTTCTAGGGGATGATGCCGTCAGATGTTAAGTCCCATAGTGCTGAGAGCTATTTGAACCGTTTGAACTAACACAGAACCCAACAGCCGGGATGAGATGGCCGCTCTGGTGGACAGCTGAAAGGGCTCTCTACTATATTCGAACAGATGTGGTTCGTAAGAAAGGCACTTCAAAGTTTGGAACTTCCTGCAAGCGGTGTTTGCTAGGAGGCCTGTTTCAGATCGAGCACAGCGAAGATGCTTGCACCAGTGAAAATGATTCAAATGGCTCCAAGCGCTATGGGACTTAATACCTGAGGTCATCAGTCCCCTAGAACTTAGAACTACTTAAACCTAACTAACCTAAGGAAATCACATAAGTCCATGCCCGAGGCGGGATTCGAACCTGCGACCGTAGCAGCAATGCGGTTCCGGACTGAAGCGCCTAGAACCGGTATCAGTGAACCAGGCAAAACAATTGTGTAGGTCTGTCGCAGGAACCGTTTCCAAGACCACCTTTTGATTTAACGGCCGGTAATCGACAACTAATCTAAATCCCCCACTGTTGGGTTTCGGAAGGTAGATGGGTCCTGCGTAACGACAAACGGATGCCCATATGTCCCAATCTTTGAGCAACCGCTCCACTGTCTTTCTGAGCTGCCTCTTCTTAGGTGCTGAGACTCAGTAGGTTGCCTGCCTCACCAGTACCTGATCCGTTAACCTGTTCTCATATTGGATTTTGTTAGTAACCCCCAGCTATCTGTCAGAACTTCAGGAAACTAATTTCATAAGCTGGCCGGCCACGAGCCCATCCAAATGCCGTATATCGAACCCTTGTCTGAACATTACTCATACGAAACAGAACTCCATGGTTACAAAACTTAAACTTTTCCCCAGGAAGCAACTCAGAATGCATCTACATCTACATGATTACTCTGCAATTCACTATCTCCCTACCATTCCACTCCCGAACAGTGCGCGGGAAAAACGAACACCTAAACCTTTCTGTTCGAGCTCTGATTGCTCTTATTTTGATGATCATTCCTACCTATGTAGGTTGGGCTCAACAAAATATTTTAGCATTCGGAAGTCAAAGTTGGTGACTGAAGTTTCGTAAAGAGATCTCGCCGCGACGAAAAACGTCTTTGCTTTAATGACTTCCATCCCAACTCGCGTATCATATCTGCCACACTCTCTCCCCTATTACGTGACAATACAAAACGAGATGCCCCTTTTTGCACCCTTTCGATGTCCTCCGTCAATCCCACCTGGTAATGATCCCACACCGCGCAGCAATATTCTAACAGAGGACGAACGAGTGTAGTGTAAGCTGTCTCTTTAGTGGACTTTTTGCATCTTCTAAGTGTCCTGCCAATGAAACGCGACCTTTGGCTCGCCTTCCCCACAATATTATCTATGTGGTCTTTCCAACTGAAGTTGTTCGTAAATTTTGCACCCAGGTACTTAGTTGAATTGACAGCCCTGAGAATTGTACTATTTATCGAGTAATCGAATTGCAACGGATTTCTTTTGGAACTCATGTGGATCAGCTCACACTTTTCGTTATTTAGCGTCAACTGCCACCTGCCACACCATACAGCAATGTTTTCTAAATCGTTTTGCAACTGATACTAGTCTTCGGATGACCTTACTAGACGGTAGATTACAGCATCATCTGCGAACAGCCTAAGAGAACTGCTCAGATTATCACCCAGGTCATTTATATAGATCAGGAACAGTAGAGGCCCCAGGACGCTTCCCTAGGGAACACCAGATATCACTTCAGTTTTACTCGATGATTTGCCTTTTTTTACCATAACGTAGCACACAGCGCGTGGACATCAAAACGACATCCTGAGAGTAACTCCACAGTGTGTCCTATGACTACCAACATATTTAGTGGCCAGGTAAAACCGATAATCCAGAGTCTGAAGCGTACTTCATCGACGAGTTCTAATAATTGATGGAAACTGAGCGATAGCTTTACTAAACGGATTGTAGCCCCGACAGCCCAGCAGTTTGTTTATGCCCGCAGTACTATGTATGATTAATTGACGAGATGCTACTGCCAGAGTCGATCATTTCACAGATTTTACGTCGTGTGCGACTGATGTAAACAGCATGAGCGATGAGTCTCATGACGTCGCCTACCATACACGTTGAGTGGTAGGGAACACCGATGCTGCAGGTCAAATCCCATAAATAGGATGACGCCCCCAAACTAACAGAGTGAGGATGGCCATATTCTTCATAAAAAATTATGGTATTTAAGATTAGGATGATAGCATTTTGTCATTTATTTAGATTTGTATAAACACAAGAGCGTAAGTGGGAGAGAGGTGGGATAAGGCAGCTTTATGAATCATTAAGTGTGGTAATTAAGATTAGGATAAAAGCATTTCGTATGGAGATAACTAGTGCACAAGTGAGCAATTTATTTCCATTAGAGTCATAAATTACGCTTGTATAAACGTAATAAGTGTGCAGTTCATTTACATGAGCATCAGTGGCTAGTTTGTTCACATAAGAACAATCAGCCGTTTCTAACGGTACCAGCGCTTCTCCACTGATGGCCCTTACGTGTTGAGGGCATAAACACCAGAGATTCTTTAGAGTACAAAGTAATACCCAACATGCAGGTACCGCGACACATCATATTTCAGGAGGGCGATGTCCTCCCACCTGTAGTGCGGATTGTGTAAACATATCTCGAAGAACGATAGGTATCGTTCCTTCCATATCCTGCATGTTCGCTTGACATGTTACTCACGGGACACGTCTGGGATATGGTCGGTCGGCAACTTGTTCATGCTAGTCCTCTCGTAACCGTGAACGTACCTACAAAAAGCGTTGCAATATGTTTCCCAGCAGCATATCTAAGCCAGCATTGATTCCATACCATGTCCTCTGGCGCTGTTATTGCACCCCGTGGAGTCTTAACGCTGTACTGGATTTTCATGATCAAAATATGTGTACAATATTTTTCATTCTAAACATATGTGAATTGTCATATCGGTCATCCGTGGAATACATTTAGTTGTACTCACATCTTTCCTCCTTGATGTTACAATTTTCAAAAAAATGGTTCAAATGGCTCTGAGCACTATGGGACTCAACATCTGTGGTCATAAGTCCCCTAGAACTTAGAACTACTTAAACCTAACTAACCTAAGGACATCACACACATCCATGCCCGAGGCAGGATTCGAACCTGCGACCGTAGCAGTTGCGCGGTTCCTGACTGAGCGCCTAGAACCGCTAGACCACCGCGGCCGGCTACAATTTTCACAGACAGTACTTCATTTCCAGACATTCTGAGTTGGGTTAAGATCGGGTGATTAACCAACTGTACATTTTATACAGTCCCAAATTATACACTAACAAATCAGCCAATCTCATTCATTGTGCCATCACGTCCATGTGCAAATGCGACGTATCTCTTCTGCCATTTTATCATGTTAACACAGTTTAATGGGCTGATTACAGGCGCTTCATTTCCGTGGCATACGTCAGATCTGGAGGGTCTCATGAACAGCTGATACTGGTTCTGAATCATCTACTTAAGAATAGTCCTTTTAGTATTGTACTACATTGGCCATGTTCTTTGCGAAGGATAAAAAGTGATTCTTCTGGTGCAAGGCGACAGCTTTGCTTGTGGTGTGAAGTTGTAACGGGTACCCCTACTGACAGTGGCATGACGTATTCAGACGTAAGGGTTCTATGGAACTTCCGGTGGTGAGTGCGACGTTATGCAGGTCGAGGATATTCGTTGTTCAAATGTCGCATGTTACGGTTGTATGCAGTCGAATCGCATGAAACAGAAAGAAATAATAAATGCTTGCAGGTGTTGATAAAATATAGGGTTGGGAGTTTTCCGCCGACTGGTGAGGCAGCAGCATCTGATTAAGCGGATTACCAGCGGAGGGTGTGCGTAACTACAAAGGAAATCAGTGTAGAAATCAGTATGGTCATTCTCATCCAGGCCACATTATCACTTGAAGTACATTAAGTAGAGCGAGAACTTCTTCAACATGACAGTTTAATCCGAAAAAGCAATACAACGACGGAAGGCTTAAGTGTGGAAGTGGAAAGTGTCTAGCAGTTATTAGCGAGTGTAAATCGTATTAACTTTTATACTTTCAAGGAAACTCTTTCACTAAACTGAGGAATCGAAGACTTTAATATTCGTAAAGAAAACAGACACACTTTCTTTTAGCCAATGCGGGTGAGGTTTCGTGCAAAGCTGTTCCTTCTCTTAAACATCCCTTACTCATGTACTTTACTCGTGTACAATAACCATAACGAAACTGTTTCAATTAAGAATCAGCAATTGCAGGAGGATGGGCTCAAAAATGTTGTATCCAAATGTCATCCAAGTAGCAAATAGTTGCCCAAAATTAGTTAGACTTTCAGCAAAGTGATGCAAACTTTGCAGAGCAACAATTTATCGCATTTATTTTTGGTCAGATTTAAGCAATTTTGGTGGTTCACCTTTTACAAAAATCCTAGTAGCTAATAATTTAGGAAAAGTGTACTCACTTTTTCTTCTGAAAACCATATGCAGTTACATTAATTTTTAGATTCCAGTCTTTCCGCCGTTTCTTCCTGTGGCTACAGTCTCCAGACATTCATCATCTTCAATAGAACCTTCTTTCCCAACTCTTGAGGCTGAAGAAACGGACTCCTCATAAATTTATACCTATTTTGGTTAAATATCCGTTGGTGACAAAGCAACCAAACCGCAGATCTTCATGATGACAAACAATTCCAGTCGGTCCATTCGAAAGGAACATGCATAAAATATCTTTTAGTCTCCACGCGATTCAGTGCTGTATAGCACTCAAGAAAGGGCTGAGGCACTCCGTCCCGTTACCCTTATAAATTCTTCCTAAAAACTGCAAATGCTCCCATCATCTCGCAGGTATGCTTCTTTCGTTTTTCATTTCTCACTCTATGACACCACGTTTTTCTTTCTTGTCATCATTGCTTCATTTTCTTTGTGTTCCTGTTTTCCCCTCTCACCTACCCTTCCTCCAGGCACTCGTAGCATAAACCGAGACGTTTGTTAATTTGCCTTTGTTTTGTTCTACTTTTTATGAACAAGTATATTTTTTCCACCAATTGCTACTAACGTTGCTACATTATATTTTGTGTCATTCCTAAGTTTTGGCATCCATGTTAGGTGTGTAATGGGGGGTCAAAACGTTTCCATCTGAAGGCATTGCTGTAGCGAATATGCAATATAGCGCGACTCCAGTGCTGATATGTTGCAAGACTGCACTGGTCTTGCGGTTTGATTTGAAAGACCACGGGCGGCTATATGTTTACACTGATGTATTGTAAACTGAGATGACAATAAATCATGAACTGTTGGCAACACAAATGAAGGGAACCAACGCCAATGGGTGGCATCTGGTTGTAAAACACAAATGTTTATCTGTTTACGTTATTTATTCTGTCTCAAGACAAGGATAAGGTAGTCTGAAATTACCTGACACTAAATAGACTTTGGTGGACTTATTCTACACAGAAGTTAAACTATGTTGGTGCAGCTGAGAACAAGTGGCGAGGCTGATTCCATTTGCCCTAACAAGCTGGAGGAGCAAAACCTACATCCGTTTCTCGATGTATACTGTTGTCTCAGTTGATGTTCATGACACAGCTGCCTGCAGAATAGTCATGTGTGGCACCTGTAATTCGTTATTGTGGGCATGAAATAAGCAAAATCGTGGGCAGGCGATCTGTTCGATGGATCCCAATTACGCTCTAATGAACAGTGTGTGACACTCCGTTCGCTGGTCATACCATGCAACAATTTCACTCACTTAGACGGCACTGGACACAATGAGATCAAATATCAAGGTGGTAGACTTGATAAGATTAAGATTCTCCTTGTCACCGAGATGACTGATTTCTAAACTGTCGGTAAAGCTAAGACTTCACCACAGGCTCCCCAGTACCAGTGCAAAGTCATGTTCAGGACAAGCATCCAAGTGCAATTGACTGTTAACAAGGGACAAGACCAGAATCGCCTGTCCAGACCAGGGTCCCCGGCTAACCAAATTCGGTAAACTCCAAAAGCGCACAAACGCAACTCCCCCATGCGGATTTCATGCCAATCACAAGACTCCATGAGTGTCACATATCCCCTGTAGCTCACCTGCTCTACTTCCTGGCCAATCCTAACCAAAGTTAATACTATTCCTTTCCTTAATGGAGAGGCAGCCAGAGCCGGACTTGTAAATTTCTGCAGAGAAAGGAGGAGACGTTACCTCCTGAATTGTGTTTCCCACAGGCACTTTAAGTAGCATGTTTTGAGAGTCTCCGTTTAGGTCTAAAGTGAACAACACTTTTACCACAGGGTTCATTATCTTAACGGGCCGAACGTTAGACGCTGATGACACCAGCTTGGTAGTGAAGGATCTTGTGTGTAATATTGAAACAGTATCAAATAATGTAGTTCATGAAATAAGTTCGTGGCTTGTGGAAAATAATTTGATGCTAAATCACAGTAAGACTCAGTTTTTACAGTTTCTAACTCACAATTCAACAAGAACCGATATTTTGATCAGACAGAATGGGCATATTATAAGCGAGACGGAATAGTTCAAGTTCCTAGGCGTTCGGATAGATAGTAAGCTGTTGTGGAAAGCCCATGTTCAGGATCTTGTTCAGAAACTAAATGCTGTTTTATTTACCATTAGAACAGTATCTGAAATAAGTGACAGTTCAACACGAAAAGTAGTCTACTTCGCATATTTTCATACGCTCATGACATATGGTATTATTTTTTGGGGTAATTCTTCTGATTCAAAAAGGGTATTTTTGGCTCAAAAACGGGCTGTTCGAGCTATGTGTGGTGTAAGTTCGAGAACCTCTTGTCGACCCCTATTCAATAGTCTGGGAATTCTGACATTGCCCTCACAGTATATATTTTCTTTAATGTCGTTTGTTGTTAGTAACATTAGCTTATTCGCAAGAGATAGCGGCTTTCACTCAGTTAATGCTAGGCAGAAATCAAATCTGCATGTGGAATGCACTTCCTTGACTCTTGTGCAGAAAGGAGTGCAGTATTCTGCTGCATCCATTTTCAATAAGCTACCACAAGAACTCAAAAATCTTAGCAGTACCCCAAACACTTTTAAGTCTAAACTGAAGAGTTTCCTCATGGCTCACTCCTTCTATTCTGTCGAGGAGCTCCTGGAAGAGCCCAAAAATTAAGCAAATTCCAGTGTTACATTGTTGATTTTCTTTATTTAAACTTACGAATTGTCGCCTGAATATGTTACCTGTATTTCATTTTATCTGTTACTACTGTCATGTTATAATTTCATGTATTGACTCGTTCCATGACCATGGAGACTTCTCTTTAATTTGGTCCCACGGAACAATAAATAAACAAATAGAGCATGTCTGACCAGGGTTCCCTATATAGACCATTTCAGATCGACCATAAATGTTGCATTCCATCCTAAAATTCTTCTGAAGGCCTGAGGCTTCCTAAAAAAACGGCGCCAAATGATGACATCAGCCATAGCGCCTGTTTCGAGGTGAACGTGGAAACTCACAGATTTTTATGGACATAGCTGATTACACAACGGGCGTTTACGACAGTTTCGAAACGCCTTGGCAGGGGATCTATTTTCTCTTCTCGGCGCCTGTCCCTGCCGTGGCTAGAAACCCCTAACAGGTAGAGCCAGGTAGGCAGTATTTCGCCTCTTTGGCCGAAAGCATTGCCTGCACACCGATGGCGTAAATTATAGGGGGGGGGGAGGGGGGTTAGCTTTCTATCCCCATTAATTGCTTTGAGAAATTCCTGTCCCTGACAGCTGCACGTAGCTTCCAAACACCAAATGTCCACTGAAAGATTTACTAGCAAATAACCCAAACCACCTGCTTGTTTTCAACTCGAGAAGGTACTATTCGAAGGGGAGCTACCACAAAGGTCAGGTATGTATTAACAATGTAAATGCTTCCATCAGTATCTCCTCATGTTGATAAATTCCTGTCATCTCACAAGAAAATGACTTCTAAAGTGTAAAACCAACGTTAAAAAGTAGCCTTGAATATGAAACTAAGTGAGAGAGTGACTTTTCCTCTCTGAATATAAGCACCGACATGTAGGCAAGGTAATACGGTGGCATCCGTGTGTTTGGTGGTGAATGAGGAAACGTTGCAAGTACAATTCTCTGGTTTGCCGCTGGATCGTATTGTGTAAATCGCACAATATTTCATCAGAGGAACTACTCGACATCTTCAAGTGGTGGTACCTGCTGCTGTCGCTGCAGCAAGGCGCGACTGATGATAATCGCGCAGCGGCGTCGAAATTTATCACGCCAGGAACAGGCACTACGTGTGCGTGGGAAGACACTCGCCGTCGGAGGAAAGCGGCGCTCCTGCTGCCCTCTGCTGGGAGCCGCAGAAAGGCCTTCCGCGCGTGCGGTGTGGGCAATGACTGTGCTGCCGGACGCTCCTGTGGCTAAAATCTGAATTAAATCTTAGCAGGGCGTTGAGTCGCGTGATTTCGTGGAAGACTTTGAGCGAAAAGCACTGTAGTTCGCAAGTCAAACCTTCTTACTCCTGGCGGTATGTAGACGATACGTTTGTGGTGTTGCCCCACGGAATAGAGGGATTACCTGTGTTTCTCTGGCAGCTGAACTCGCTCCATCCCACTATACAGTTCACAATGGAAGCAGAAAAGGATGGAACTTTACCATTCCTGGATGTCATGTTGTTTGTTGTTGTGGTCTTCTGTCCTGAGACTGATTTGATACAGCTCTCCATGCTACTCTATCCTGTGCAAGCTTCTGCATCTCCCAGTACCTTCTGCAGCCTACATCCTTCTGAATCTGCTTAGTGTATTCATCTCTTGGTCTCGCTCTACCATTTTTACCCTCCACGCTGCCCTCCAATACTAAATTGGTGATCCCTTGATGTCTCAGAACATGTCCTACCAACCGATCCCTCCTCCTAGTCAAATTGTGCCACAAGCTCCTCTTCTCCCCAATTCTATTCAATACCTCCTCATTAGTTATGTGATCTACCCATCTAATTTTCAGCAATCTTCTGCAGCACCACATTTTGAAAGCTTCTATTCTCTTCTTGTCCAAACTATTTATCGTCCACGTTTCACTTCCATACATGGCTACACTCCATATAAATACTTTCAGAAACGACTTCCTGACATTTAAATCTATACTCGATGTTAACAAATTTTTCTTCTTCAGAAACGTTTTCCTTGCCATTGCCAGTATACATTTTGTATCCTCTCTACGTCGACCATCATCAGTTATTTTGCTCCCCAAATAGCAAAACTCGTTTACTACTTTAAGTGTCTCATTTCCTAATCTAATGCCCTCAGCATCACCCGACTTAATTCGACTACATTCCATTATCTTCGTTTTGCTTGATGTTCATCTTATACCCTCCTTTCAAGACACTGTCCATTCCGTTCAACTACTCTTCGAAGTGCGTTGCTGTCTCTGACAGAATTAGAATGTCATCGGCGAACCTCAAAGTATTTAATTCTTCACCATGGATTTTAATACCTTCTCTGAACTTTTCTTTTGTTTCCTTTATTGCTTGCTAAATATACAGATTGAATAACATCGGGGATAGGCTACAAACCTGTCTCACTCCCTTCCCAACCATTGCTTCCCTTTCATACCACTCGACTCATATAACTGCCATCTGCTTTCTGTACAAATTGTAAATAGCCTTTCGCTCCCTGTATTTTACCCCTGCCACCTTCAGAATTTGAAAGAGAGTATTCCAATCAACATTGTCGAAAGCTTTCTCTACGTTTACAAATGCTAGAAACGTAGGTTTGCCTCTCCTTAATCTTTCTTCTAAGATAAGTCGTTGGGTCAGTATTGCCTCCCGTGTTCTAACATTTCTACGGAATCCAAACTGATCTTCCCCGAGGACGACTTCTATTAGTTTCTCCATTCGTCTGTAAAGAATTCGCGTTAGTATTGTTTAGCTGTTACTTATTAAACTGATAGTTCGGTAATTTTCACATCTGTCAACACCTGCTTTCTTTGGGATTGGAATTATTATATTCTTCTTGAAGTCTGAGGGTATTTCGCCTGTCTCGTACATCTTGCTCACCAGATGGAAGAGTTTTGTCAGGACTGGCTCTCCCAAGGCCGTCAGTAGTTCTAATGGAATGTTGTCTACTCCGGGGGCCTTGTTTCGACTCAGGTCTTTCAGTGCCCTGTCACACTCTTCACGCAGTATCGTATCTCCCATTTCATCTTCATCTACATCCTCTTCCATTTCCATAATATTGTCCTCAAGTACATCGCCCTTGTGTAGACCCTCTATATACTCCTTCCACCTTTCTGCTTTTCCCTCTTTGCTTAGAACCGGGTTTCCATCTGAGCTCTTGATATTCATACAAGTGACAAGTGGCTCTCTTTTCCCCAAAGGTCTCTTTAATTTTCCTGTAGGCATTATCTATCTTACCCTTAGTGAGATAAGCCTCCACATCCTTACATTTGTCCTCTAGCCATGCCTGGTTAGCCATTTTGCACTTCCTGTCGATCTCATTTTTGAGACGTTTGTATTCCTTTTTGCCTGCTTCTTTTACAGCATTTTTATATTTTCTCCTTTCATCAATTAAATTCAATATTTCTTCTGTTACGCAAGGATTTCTACTAGTCCTCGTCTCTTTACCTACTTGATCCTCTGTTGCCTTCACTACTTCATCCCTCAGAGCTATCCATTCTTCTTCTACTGTATTTCTTTCCCCCATTCCTGTCAATTGTTCTCTTATGCTCTTCCTGAAACTCTCTACAACCTCTGGTTTTTTCAGTTTATCCAGGTCCCATCTCCTTAAATTCCCACCTTTTTGCAGTTTCTTCACTTTCAATCTGCAGTTCATAACCAATAGATTGTGGTCAGAATCCACATCTGCCCCTGGAAATGTCTTACAATTTAAAACCTGGTTCCTAAATCTCTGTCTTACCATTATATAATCTATCTGATACCTTTTAGTATCTCCAGGATTCTTCCAGGTATACAACCTTCTTTTATGATTCTTGAACCAAGTGTTAGCTATGATTAAGTTATGCTCTGTGCAAAATTCTACAAGGCGGCTTCCTCTTTCATTTCTTCCCCCCAATCCATATTCACCTACAATGTTTCCTTCTTTCCCTTTTCGTACTGACGAATTCCAGTCACCCATGACTAATAAATTTTCATCTCCCTTCACTACCTGAATAATTTCTTTTATCTCATCATACATTTCTTCAATTTCTTTGTCATCTGCAGAGCTAGTTGGGATATAATCTTGTACTACTGTAGATTGCAAGGGCTTCGTGTCTATCTTGGCCACTATAATACGTTCACTATGCTGTTTGTAGTAGCTTACCCACAATCCTATTTTTTTATTCATTATTAAACCTACTCCTGAATTACCCCTATTTGATTTTGCATTTATAACCCTGTATTCACCTGACCAGAAGTCTTGTTCCTCCTGCCACCGAACTTCACTAACTCCCACTATATCTAACTTTAACCTATCCATTTCCCTTTTTAAATTTTCTAACCTACCTGCCCGATTAAGGGATCTGACATTCCACGCTCCGATCCGTAGAATGCCAGTTTTCTTTCTCCTGATAATGACGTCCTCTTCAGTAGTACCCGCCCGGAGATCCGAATGGGGTACTATTTTACCTCCGGAATATTTTACCCATGAGGACGCCATCATCACTTAACCATACAGTAACGCTGCATGCCCTCGGGAAAAATTACGACTGTAGTTTCCCCTTGCTTTCAGCCGTTCGCTGTACCAGCACAGCAAGGCCGTTTTGGTTATTGTTACAAGGCGAGATCAGTCAATCATCCAGACTGTTGCCCCTGCAACTACTGAAAAGGCTGCTGCCCCTCTTCAGGAACCACACGTTTGTCTGGCCTCTCAGCAGATAGCCCTCTATTGTGGTTGCACCTACGGTACGGCTATCTGTATCGTTGAGGCACGCAAGCCTCCCCACCAACGGCAACGTCCATGGTTCATGGGGATGTCATAGTCAGAAGAAAAGCCGATGGTATACTAGGACATAGCGTCTATTGCAAATCAACTTATACGGAGCTATATTTGCAGGCCAGAAGGTGTCATCCTGCGCAACGTTACAGTGTCTTACGTTCTTTGGTGCATAGAGCACATGTGGTCTCAGATGCCGAAAGTCTAGCTCGTGAGCTACAATACCTCAGAACGGTATTCCAACAGACTGTCTATTCCGAGAGACAGATACGCCATGCATTCCATTCTCAGGAAATACGCAGGAGTGATGTAAATGGAGATGCTGAGACACCCACTACAACAGCGTTCTTTATTTTTTTATATATTTATTGTTCCGTGGGACCAAATTAAGGAGAAGTCTCCATGGTCATGGAACGAGTCAATACATGAAATTGTAACACGAAAGTAGAGACAGATAAAATGAAATATAAGAAACATATTCAGGCAAAAAGTCGTAAGTTTAAATAAAGTAAATCAACAATGTAACACTGGAATTTGCTTAATTTGTCAGCTCTCCCAGGAGCTCCTCGACAGAATAGAAGGAGGGAGCCATGAGGAAACTCTTCAGTTTGGACTTAAAAGTGTTTGGGTGACTGCTAAGATTTTTGAGTTCTTGTGGTAGCTTATTGAAAATGGTTGCAGCAGAATACTGCACTCCTTTCTGCACAAGAGTCAAGGAAGTGCATTCCACATGCAGATTTGATTTCTGCCTAGCATTAACTGAGTGAAAGCCGCTATCTCTTGCGAATAAGCTAATATTGCTAACTACAAACGACTTAAACAAAACATATACTGTGAGGGCAATGTCAGAATTCCCAGACTATTAAACAGGGGTCGACCAGAGGTTCTCGAACTTACACCACACATAGCTCGAACAGTCCGTTTTTGAGCCAAAAATACCCTTTTTGAATCAGAAGAATTAACCCAAAAAATAATACCATACGACATAAGCGTATGAAAATATGCAAAGTAGACTATTTTTCGTCTTGAACTGTTACTTATTTCAGATACTGTTCTAATGGTAAATAAAGCAGTAGTTAGTTTCTGAACAAGATCCTGAACATGGGCTTTCCACAACAGTTTACTATCTATCCGAACGCCTAGGAACTTGAACTGTTCCGTCCCACTTATAATATACCCATTCTGTCTGATCAAAATATCGGTTCTTGTTGAATTGTGAGTTAGAAACTGTAAAAACTGAGTCTTATGAGTTACAAACTGTAAAAACTGAGTGTTACTGTGATTTAGCATCAAATTATTTTCCACAAGCCACGAACTTATTTCATGAACTACATTATTTGATACTGTTTCAATGTTACACACAAGATCCTTCACTACCAACCTGGTGTCATCAGCAAACAGAAATATTTTTGAATCACCTGTAATACTAGAAGGCATATCATTTATATAAATAAGAAACAGCAGTGGCCCCAGCACCGACCCTTGGGGAACGCCCCACTTAACAGTGCCCCATTGGGACTGAACGTCACTTCCGCTCTCAATATTGCAGAGAATTAACTTCTGCTTTCTGTTCTTAAAGTAAGAGGCGAACCAATTGTAATCTACTCCCCTTACTCCATAACGGTCCAACTTCTGCAGTAATAATATTTTGTGGTCAACACAGTCCAAAGCCTTTGTTAAACCAAAGAAAACACCTGGCGTTCGCAACCATTTATTTAATCCGTCCAAAACCTCACAGAGAAAAGAGAATATAGCACCTTCAGTTGTTAAACCATTTCTGAAACTAAACTGTACATTTGGCAGCAAATTATGTAAATTTAAATGCTCCAGAAACCTTGTATATAGAACCTTCTCGTTAACTTTAGCAAACACAGATGCCGTAGAAATAGGTCTAAAATTGTCAACATTATCCCTGTCTCCATTTTTATAAAGTGGCTTCACTACCGAGTACTTAAATCGGTCAGGAAAACGACCACTCCTAAAGGAAACATTTATAGAACATACATAGATCAGTACTTCGGTATTCTGCTAGATACCCCGTCATATCCATAAGAGTTCTTGGTCTTAAGTGATTTAATTATTAACTCAATCTCCCTCTTGTCAGTATCATGGAGGATCATTTCAGGTAACAGTCTCAGAACACTTTTTTCTAAGAGCGCTATATGATTCCCTGTTGGGACTAGTTTTCTATTTAGTTCACCTGCTATATTCAGAAAGTGATTATTAAATACTGTACATATATGCAACTTATCAGTAACACGAACATTCCCACTACGCACTGATTCTATATCCTCGACCTGTCTCTGCAGACCAGCCACTTCCTTTACGACTCACCATATGGTTTTAATTTTATCCTGAGACTTAGCTATTCTATCTGCATACCACATACTTTTTGCCTTCGTAATAACATTTTTAAGCACGTTACAATACTGTTTGTAATGGGCTGCTGCATTTAGATTTTGACTGTTTCTAACGTTTTGATATAATTGCCAATTTGTTCTACAAGATATTCTTATCCCTCTAGTCAGCCACCCAGGCTGCCTGTTTGTGCTAGTACCCTGTTTCGAACGTTCTAACGGAAAGCAACTTTCAAAGAGCACGAGAAAAGTCTTGAAGAAAGCATTGTATTTATCGTCTACTGTATCAGCACTATAAACATCTTGCCACTCTTGTTCCTTGATAAGGTGTATAAAGGTCTCAACAGCAACTGGATCAGCTTTCCTAAACAGTTTGTAACCTCCCCGCAGAAATTTAGTTAAATGTAAATGGAAATGGAGCCAAGCTTAAACTCCCCACAAAAATTAAGGAATGAAAATTGACCAAAAACCACACAATAATATTAATTAGATAATGAACCATGAACCGCATCTAACATCTCAACAGAAATAATTAATCCTGATAAATTTCATAAGGACAGCAGTGCTGACCTTCGGCCCTGTATTCTGAATAAAAAAAGCAAAAAATTCTCACCTCAATAAAAACTGCATCAATAAAAAACTGCCGGCCGCGGTGGTCTAGCGGTTCTGGCGCTGCAGTCCGGAACTGCGAGACTGCTACGATCGCAGGTTCGAATCCTGCCTCGGGCATGGGTGTGTGTGATGTCCTTAGGTTAGTTAGGTTTAAGTAGTTCTAAGTTCTAGGGGACTTATGACCTAAGATGTTGAGTCCCATAGTGCTCAGAGCCATTTGAACCATTTGAATAAAAAACTGCATCTATATCTGCTCGTATCTATGGACACAGCTTCGTGCAATGCTGGCGTATATTAAATTTTGATTCTTGGAGGAAATGCATAGGAAATATTCTTTAAATTGAAATGAATGTTTATCTTTAAAAGAGTTACTTCATAAAAAATTATTATTGGGGCATTTTTGAACAAATTAATTACAGTTAACATGAATTACTAGATGTGCGCAATGCTGTTTCATTGCCTTCTACAACAATACGCATCGTCCACCACAATCCTGGCCAGAGTCGCAAGAAGAGCACGCCGCCGACGCATGCCGACTTCTGCTCAGTACAACTGTCCACTCGCTACAACTGTCGACTGACTACTACTACAGACAGAGTACAAATGCTCCTGCCGACTCGCTACATGGTACTGACAGAGTACAACTGAACACTCGCGCGGTCAAGCGCAGACTAGCAACGATAAATAACTCTCTGGTCAGAGATTCTGTCATGCCTCGCCATCGCTGGTAATGAATACATACGTGTTTCATAACCCTCCACTGGGGGGCGGGGGGGGGGGGGGGGAATTTGGCAGCGATGGTGAGTCATTTGGACTTGCCATGAGCAACAAATTTTTTTTAACTAACTAACTTTACAATCACAGAATATACAGATATATATATATAGGTGTAGAACATGAAATAAATATATAGTGCACACGCACCGAGTACAGAAGATATCAAGTAAAGACAAATGTATATACAATGAGTACAAAACATATTCACAAATGGCAAAAATGCTCACGCACTGTAGTACAAAACATATCAGCAAATCACAAAACGTATAGATCATGAATACAAATCATGTTAGCAAAAATGATTTTCACTATGTTACAAGAATTAGGATAGGAAAGGGAAGGGTTGCATCATGGTTGTAGCACTTTAGGTTGCACGCAGCTGCACTGAAAGTCCATATCTTTCTACAGAAGCACAACACCAAGTGAGACAATCTGAAGTTCTTTTCCTAGAAGTATTAATCAGCGTAGCCAAGACACTGAAATGTCGTAGGAATATTCCATGTTATCTTTTTGGTAGTACATTAGGTACACCAAACAGTGGAACCATAATAGCATCTCCATCGCTCACGGTAGTGGACAGCATGTCGTGTCAACACCACGCTCTTGTAAGGTACACCAACGTAGAATTAGTGCAAAAGCCAAATATAGTGCTCCATGATCATGAGGATATACAGGACAAACGGATATTGCAGTAATTCCAGGTAATTAGGTCATAAGGTGAAGGACATTCAGTCACATACTAGTCTCCATTGAGAATTACACTAATAGTTGGTGGCACTCATTGCCCAGTTATTGATCATTTCTGTACCATGTATGTAGTATTACAGAATAATGTTCATGAGTTGTTTTACAGAGAACATTTGCACTCATTGCCTAATTATAAACCATCAGGAGCTAATAAGTGGCATAGTATTACAGAATAATGTTCATGAGTCGTTTTACAGAGAACATTGGCACTCATTGCCTAATTATAAACCATCAGAAGTCATCATTGAAAACAGGAGCTAATAAATGACATAGTATTACAGAATAATGTACATAAATCGTTTTACAGAGAACATTGGCACTCATTGCCTAATTACAAACCATCAGAAGTCATCATTGAAAACAGGAGGTAATAAATGACATAGTATTACAGAATAACGTACATAAATCGTTTTACAGAGAACATTGGCACTCATTGCCGAATTACAAAGCATTATATATATATATTTTTTAAAGCAATGCATTGCGTTGGGTAATTACTGAAGAATGAAAATATTTGCTTTTGAGTTGTTGCTGCAAATGAAGATGTGTAACGTCATTCGTCATGAGTAAGCTGTAGCAAGATTATGAAACAAGTAGATTATATGTAATCACATTCATAAATAACGTAGGTTTAATGAACAACTGCTTATAGCACATTAATTTCATATATAATTTCTCCTGCAAAATACAAAAATGGATTATTAAACTGAAAGAAGAAACGCATTTTATGCTGAAAAGTAGTGAACTTCGAATTAACAGGTAGTGAAATGTGTATAAAAAAAATGTGTTCCCTAGCTGTCCTTTCCAAAACCTTCAGTCATCATACTATGCAATATAACACATACTGTCAAAACGAACTGCAACAAATACTTAAATAACTACATAGCATCTCTTAACTAACAGCAAATATATAAACTTCATCATTATTTTCAACTGCAAAGAAAAACTTCATTATCTATATCACCATAACTCCCTTAGTATCATCACCTGTAAACAAAAACTTCATTATCCATAGTAGCATATTCTTCATCATTATTCATCACCATTCATTATCATCTGCAAAAAAGGCACTTCATTATTCATTATACAACTATTCCTTATTTCTAGCATATTTCATCACTATAACTAAGATGTGTAGTTCTGTCTGACAGCCTGCATCAATCGCCTTGTATTCTGAAAGAAAAAATTAGTTAAGACTGCTATTCTACGACGTGTATAGTATATTCTTGTTAATACTTGTTAATTCTGATCCATTTACTCTTCATCACGAAGTATTGTATCCTCTTTCGTTCATTCCGAAGGTGAAATTCCCATTTCTGTTTATTTCTTTTACACCTTATTTCTTTCTGAAAATGATGAACAAAGATTAATGTCTTGCATTTAAATCATATACTCAATAAATAAAAACTGGTTTATAGTAACATAATTGAGCATACAGCATAGCATGATAGAAAACGTAATATGTCAAAAATATAGATAGTGTTCAGAGGCAAAAATGTACCCAATGTATCACAATGTAGCAGCAAAAAAAAAAGAAAAAAAAAAGTAAAGTAGTCACGATGTTGAGATATCATAAGGCAAAAATGTCAAAGTCAACTGGTGTTTGCTATATCTTAACTATTTCATAGTGCTTACAAACAAAACAGGAAAACAATCGTACATACATAAAAAAGATGACAAGAAATGTGACTTTCTTTGTGTTCAGCTTTTATGTTGTGTAGTTAATACAGGCGAGAATTAAAGACTTTAATTGAGAGAGAATGTAATAAAATTAATATGTCACTAGATAAAATTGCATAATTATTCATAAGATACGTAAGTTTATCTGGAAAAATGTGCACGGTCTGATGTGTAACGACAAGAAGAGCGACCTGCTAACCTTACCTTGCCGGGCACTTGCCAAGAAAAAATACGACAATCATCAGTAAGTATTCATGTGAATATAATTGCATAAGCGGTCATAAAAATTAGCAAATGGCATTACAGCATGTTAAATCATAAAGTATCTTCATTCAATAAAAGGTTTGATATTCGATATTTGGTGGTTTCCTTTGGTTTTTCTGGTTCTCAAAGTTTCGACGTGTACAACATTGGGGTGAGGAATGCTGCGAATCCGATATGGACCCGCGTATAGAAGTTCAAATTTACTGCACCTACCTTTTACTCTATTGGATAAATGGTGTGTACGTACTAATATCTTCTGTCCAATGTGAAAGTCACGGTGTGTACAAACCTGTTTTTGCTGTCTTCTCCGGCGCTCTGCGGCACGTTTGATGTTGTTGAGCGCAATGTCAATTATTTCATGGAGTCGTAGTCGACGAGATGTAGGAAAGTTTACTAATTCTTTAATTTTGTTAGGTGGTTCAACATTTTTCAGTATAACAGACGGAGATAGCATAGTGGATTCATTTGGTATGGAATTAATTACATCAGCACGTTTCAAATAACGTTTTCGTGAACAAGATTCTGCGTGTCAAAAGTATTGTTTACGTTACTGGAATATGCAACCTGTACTGTATCTAGTCAAATTCCATCTCACGTGTCATTATTTTCAGGAGGATGCTGTGGCATTTCAACTATTTGAACTGTTCTGTTATTTCTTCCTGACGTACTACGTTCTGGATGATACCTATTGTCTGGTTCATTCATGATTATTTGTTGTGGCGGATGTTCTCGCTGCTGATAAGATAGACTGTTATTATACGCACGCTGAAAATTGTGCTCATTAATTTTACGTCTGTCATGATAGTCATTTCTATACGGCGCATTGCGATAGGAATTGAAATAGTGTGTTTTCTGTACGTACTGATTTCCTTGTTGCTGTGTGTTACTATTTGTTGGAGCTGAGACTATACGTGCACGCGGCGAAACATTAAAGCTTGGTTGACCTTGTACATTACATTGTTGGTTAGGTATGCTAACCGGCTGGTTTCGTTGCTGTTGTGGTGAAAAACCTGTATTGTTACTAAAAATGTGGTTTCTATTGCTGATAATTTTACACATACTGATGATTATAATTTTTATCTGTTATTAAAGTTCTCGTGGTTATCATTTCTGGAGTGTCTAAAGAAAAATTGTCACTTTCGGTAAAATTTGTCGTATCGGGTTTTCTTGACTCATTCTTAATCCTAGGTAGAGCAATAGTTAAAGAGCTGTTTTGATACATATAAAGGATAGTAGAAGAGAAAGCAGCAGTGCAGAAAACTAAAGATGAAACAGCACTACTACGGCTCAGGGCCCTTTGCACGCTACGGCACATACTCATTAAAGCGTAATGAATCCCCTGAGGTTTATTACGCGCTGCAAATAAATTTCAGCTTTTGTGTTACAGGCAATGGCAGTAAAAATTCAGAAGCAAATTGCTGTATCTTTGCTAATTCTAGTTTCTGCATTATAGGTAATGCTATTGAAATTACAAAAATAAATTGTCGAATACGGTTCAAAGCGTGTACCTGTGCTCTGTCATTCTCAAATACCTTAGATTTTCTTACAGATACAAATTGCTTATAATCAACGTTATCGTCTCTGAATTTGAGAACACATTCAGGTTCGTGTGAGAATTTGTTTGTCTGTATCATTTCGGACTTTAAGTCGCGTAGCTTTTCGGATTGTAATTCGCGTGCTCTCTGCAAATTATCCAAGTTACACTGGCTGTGTGAGTGTGACAAATGATCGGAATGTGCCGTATGCTGTGACGTGTTAGTGAGTGAAACAATTTTCATTTCTGTTACTTTAATACGTTCGTCAATTTGGCTGATCTGTTGTTCACATTTCTTGTCGACTTCCGTATCCACAATGTGTGAAAGTTCTGGTAACTTTATATTAAATTCGTCGTGTAAGTGTGTCGCATTTTCAGAACATTGTTCAGCGACTGCATTAATTTCTTATCTAAGTGATTCTGTTGTCGCTAAGGCAAAAACTTTTTTCATTTCTGTTACTTTAATACGTTCGTCAATGTGGCTGATCTGTTGTTCAAATTTCTTATCGACTCCCGTATCCAGAGTGTGAGAAAGTTGTGGTGACTTTAAATTAAACTCGTCGCATATCTGTGTTGCGTTTTCTAAATATTGTTCAGTGACTGCATTAATTGACTCTGTTGTGGTTACATGAGTATTATTTAATTCTTGTGCAACAGTTCTAATTTCTTCACTACTGTTCGTAGCACAAGTCTTACTATCCTCATGTAATTGTTCTTTAGTATCTTGACGTTGCACGGTAACAGCTATAATCTGTTCACTAACTTGTTTGTTCTGTTCGTTAAGGTTGTCGTGTTTTTCGTTCGTCAGTTTGAAACTTTCATCAATTAGTTCATTAAGTTGTTTGAAATGGTTGTAGAAACTTTCATTAAGTTGTTTGAAATGGTTGTCGAAACTTTCATTACGTTGTTTGTACGATTCATTAAGCTGTTTGAAATGGTTGTCGAAAATTTCGTTCTGTTGTTTGAAATGTTCATCAAAATGTTGTTTGATAATCTCGTTTCGTTTTTCATACATTTGTACTAATAATGCCATAAATTGATCCAAAGTAACATTACCTACTGTATTCTCTGTACAGTGTGATGGTGTATCTGCAATTGTCACGTTTTGTGTAACCATTTGGTTATTCTGTGATTCTTGAAAATGTTTGCCAATCGGATGTGCACTGTTAGTCCCTAAATTGGAATTAAATAGATCTGTCCTACTTTGAGTATACTGTTCCTTTTAGTTGGAAAAATTTGTCTGTTCATCACGTAAATCCTGCAAACCGGGTGTGTTAAGCTGGGCAGCGCTCACTGCAACAGAACGCCCCGCGTCATCAATTGTCGTAAAATTAACAGAGGACACAATTGAATTTGTTTCCTCATCATTAGCAATAAAATCATTACCGGTGATCAGCACACACTGATTGTCCGTAAATGGAGAACTGTCAATATTACACTGTGTGCCGCAAGTACTATCGGTGAAGTTATTTAAGTCGGTTATTTCACTCATTATACCTCGCGATGTACTGTTAACAGTCTTTCGCGGCATTTTTCTCAAAACAAATTAATCACAAATGAAATAAGCACAATGCAAAAAGCAACAAACACAAATACAACAAAGGGCAACGAATTTCCGATGATCTGTGAGAGAAAGTGACAAAATTAGTAAATGCGTTGCGCCAGATGCAAATTACGTTTAAGTAAATAAGAGCAGATATATGACTACTTCTCAGAAGATTCACAAAGAAATACGATCCTGGTCCGGATGTCGCCAAGTGTAACCTCCCCGCAGGAATTTAGTTAAATGTAAATGGAAATGGAGCCAAGCTTAAACTCCCCACAAAAATTAAGGAATGAAAATTGACCAAAAACCACACAATAATATTAATTAGATAATGAACCATGAACCGTATCTAACATCTCAACAGAAATAATTAAACCTGATAAATTTCATAAGGACAGCAGCGCTGACCTTCGGCCCTGTATTCTGAATAAAAAAAGCAAAAAATTCTTACCTCAATAAAAACTGCATCAATAAAAAACTGCATCTATATCTGCTCTTATCTATCGACACAGCTTCGTGGAATGCTGGCGTATATTAAATTTTGATTCTTGGAGGAAATGCATAGGAAATATTCTTTAAATTGAAATGAATGTTTTTCTTTAAAAGAGTTACTTCATAAAAAATTATTATTGGGGCATTTTTGAACAAATTAATTACAATTAACATGAATTACTAGATGTGCGCAATGCTGCTTCATTGCCTTCTACAACAATACGCATCGTCCACCACAATCCTGGCCAGAGTCGCAAGAAGAGCACGCCGCCGACGCATGCCGACTTCTGCTCAGTACAACTGTCCACTCGCTACAACTGTCGACTGACTACTACTACAGACAGAGTACAACTGCTCCTGCCGACTCACTACATGGTACTGACAGAGTACAACTGAACACTCGCGCGGTCAAGCGCAGACTAGCAACGATAAATAACTCTCTGGTCAGAGATTCTGTCATGCCTCGCCATCGCTGGTAATGAATACATACGTGTTTCAAGTTGATAACTATATTTAACATGTGTTGCTGCACAAAAATCTTTTAGAGTTAAAATTTGTGCATCTTGATCTGAAAGGCCATTCACCTTTTTGCTAACAGAATGCCCTTCTAGTAATGAGGAATGAAGATAAATGTTGTCTATGGTTGTTCTACTGTTCCCTTGCACTCTCGTTGGAAAGAATACGACTTGCATAAGATTATATGATTAAGGAGGTCTACCAGCATCCTTTTTCTTGCACAATTACTTATACAATTAAAATTAAAGTTACCACATATAACTAACTTTTTGTATTTCATATAAAGTGAACCAAGAACCTCCACTAGCTTTGGCAAAAATGTTGTAAAATAGGAGTCTGGGGATCTATAAATAACAACAGTTAGAAATTTCGCTCCACGAAATTTAACCACACCTGCGCAACATTCAAACACCTTTTCAGTGCAGTACTTTGAAACATCACTTGACTCAAATAGGATTCCGTTTTTCTTATACATGGCTACTCCCCCACACCGCAAAGAGCTCCTAGAAAAGCTGCCAGACAACCTGTATCCTGGTAAAGGAAGCCTCTGAATTATCTCCTTATTTAAGAAGTGTTCAGATATACCAATAATTTCAGAGTCAACATCTATAAGCAGTTCACTAACTTTATCTTTAATACCTTGTATATTTTGATGAAATATACTAATTGCCTCATTACTCGGATACCTAAGCTTTGTCGAAAGTGGTTCCTTTGTTAGGGAGACTTCCCTTAAGCAGGAATACCTATCAGCTGACTTCAATCTAAAAAAGGTGCAGCCCTAACACCCACTAGTACAGTAATTTTCCCACGAGTGATCCCACCTCCCCCACCTATGCTGTCACCTATAAGCTTTGCCAGCCTCCCCTTCCCATACCTGCTGAGGTGCAGGCCATGTCTAGTGAAACCTGTCCTGCTGATAGACTCCACCGACACCACTGAAATGTGACCCATGCCTTCTGTCATCAGCGCACCCCCAAGTCTCATGTTATTACGCCTGACGGTCTGTATTAAGATGAGGCCGATCGTGACGATGAAACAGTCCCACGAAATGCACATTCGTGTTGTTAGTCTGAGTGGCTATCTTTTCCAGGTCACCATCTATGTCATATTCCCCATCCCTATCAATACTATTACCAGCCCCACCCATAATCACTACCTGATCCTCTTTAGTAAAATCCCTACATAGCCCCCCTATGTTAATAGTCACCTGAGCCAATCCTGCATTAGGCTTCACAATTCTGGTGACCTGGTACTCACTCCCCAACACTTCCTGCAACTGCTGGCCTACACCCCTGCCAAGAGAACTACCTATCAGCAGAACCTTCTTCTTTCTCTTAGACTTTGCAGCTGTCCTAGCCACCGTAACTCCTGAGGTCTGCTGCATACTTCCTACATCTGCAGCTACTAGTGATTCCTCACCACTAGACTCTGGCAGTTGGTCATATCTGTTGCAAACACCAATAGTAAAACTATCAGAAAATCTCCGTCTCCTAGCAGATCTCTTGCCAACAGCCAGCTCCCATTCCCCAATCCCCTTCTCCCTCCTCATCCTATCTAGCTCCTACAGTGCGTTTTTCAACTGCACCTGAAGGGCACAGATATTGCGCTCCTGCTCCTCTATCAACCTACTCTTGCTACATAAGCTGCAGTTCCAGCAGAGGATCTCACCAGAATGCCCACTGGCTTCCCCACTGCATTCCTCTCAGCGAAAATACTTCGAACAAGTCTCACACCGCAATCCACTACTCACGAACCTACGGCAAAGCACACACTTCTCACTCATGGTAAAACTTTACAGTTATTGAAACAAGAAAACTACTTTATCTAAGTTCCGATACTACAATAAGAAGATGTTAAAAAACTGACTACAATAATCACAAACTTACTCTACAAGGGAAGTAACTACTATTATTACCAGTATTAATCAACAACAAATGAGAATATAACAAAAGACTAACACAGAAAGGAAATTAAACGTCTAATGACACAGTAACGAATCTGAAAAGAGTTCCCAAAAAGTTCTTCTGAAATTATTTCACCAGAAAACACCAAGAACACCGGTCGAAGACTACTAAAGTTCCTAAATAAACCACTATACACAAACAATTAATTAGTACTTAACTTTCAATGCGCCGCTACAGCTGCAACTGGTCAGAGCGAAATGTAAACACAGGCAAGAGGTTAAGTTGCTCGATACGAAACACTCACAAATATCAGGTCACAACACAAGAAAGGCAGAGTTGAATGAAGAAACCACTAATAAGTCACTTATATAGTAAATATTATCACAAAAACCGTTAAAATGTGTATCTGAAACCTAAAAATATATAAAAATTAGAGAGTGATCTCACATGCAGTCACGCACTTATGACGTCACACCAAAGATTTTTTTTTTTTTTTTTGTGGCGTGTCTTCAAGAACAGAAAGATTCCTCAGAAGACAGCAACTTTGCTTTTCGGCCACCAGTAAACTTAATGAATTTATTGTGCTCGATCAAAGACGGTCTTTGCCTTAGGAAACATGGTGTACATAAGATCGCATGGCAACGCGGAAAAGCTTAGGTTGGGTAGACAAGCCAAACCGCGCAAGAACGTTGCGTCGAACACCGTCGTCCTACACAACTGGGACAACATGATAAAGCAGCAGTAACAGAGCATTGCTTAAACACGGGGCGTCGTATGTTGCGCGAAAAGACTGAAATTTTATCCCCAGCGTCATGTTTCTCAGACTGTGTTTTTTTTTCCTTTATTGAATTTCGATCCCCCCAGAAGGGGGGCGGGCTGGCAGCAGGTTAGTACGCTGCTCTTCAGCCTGCAGAATTTCTAAAACGTAAGAAGAAGATAAGAAACAATAAAAGCAGGCGATAAAACGGTGACTTAAATTATAAAACGGCGGAAAATTGTGGAATGTTAAAACATAAAACAAAGGGTTGGCGATGCTAATAAAATACACAGGAAGCAGACAGGTGAAATAGTAGACAGACAATAAAAAAACATGGCGACTGTCTGGTTATATAAAAATCACACCCAGCGACAATATGATTTCCGTTCGTAACACTTCGGAAAAGACGGACAACACTTAATACTGCCTGGAAACACTGCACTAAAAAGTCGGCACGAAGATGTCACACCACTGCCAAGGGCAGATGGGGGGGGGGGGGTGGACTTGACAGATGAGGGAAAAAAAAGGAGGGAGGAGAGGAAAAACGAAAAACCGAGGGGGGGGAGGACCGACAGAGGGAGAGGACTCATAGGGTAGGGGGGGGGGGGCAAGGCAGGTGCGAGAGGGAATGGGGAAAGGCAGAGGATGGAAATGCAAAAGGACTCGGGGTAGAGAAGGGAGGCAGAGATGGGGCTGTGTTGTTTTTTTTGTTTTGTTTTTCCTTTATTGAGTGTCGATTCCCACTGAAGGGGGCGGACTGGCAGCAGCTTATTACGCCGCTCTTCAGCCTACAGAATTTGTTTTAAAAAGATGAAGATAGTAAAAAATAACAGTTGGCGATAAAATCGGTGACTTAAAGGTAAAATGGCAGAAAATTCTGGAACTTAAAACATAAAACACAGGGTTGATGATGCTAATAAAATACACAGGAAGCAGAAAAATAATAGACAGACAATTAAAGAACACGGCGACAGTCTGGTTTCTGTTCGCAAGAGATATAAAATGCACACCCAGCGACAGCATGATTTCTGTTCGCAACACTGTGGAAAGACGCACAACACTGAACAATCACTTAAACACTGCACTAAAAAGTTGGCACAAATATGACAGGTGGGGGGAAACTGGACAGATGACGGGAAAAAAAGGGGGGGAAGGAGAGGAAAAGTGAAGGGGGAAGGGGGAAAGGAGCCAATGGAAAATGAGGATCCATAAGAGGGATGGGGGGTGCTGAGGAGACGTGCCAGGGAGTGGGGAAGGCAGAGGAGGGGAATACAAAAGGACTCTGGGGGGGGAGACAGGAGATAGGGAGAGGGTAGGTGGGGAGAAAACACAGGATGGAAGGGGGGAGGAAGAGGGAGCCCAGGGAAAGGACAGAGGAAGGGAGGGGGGTGAGAATCAGAGTTGATAGGAGGGATAAATGGAGGGAGACAGGACATCATCCGGGAGGGGGAGTTGATGGAAGCCACCTTGGGAAAGGAGATGAAGGGTGTAGAGATGGAGGTTAGGGGGGACACAACAGTGAAGGCGTGGCAGGGGGTGGGGATGGGAGAGGAGGCTGTGTGGTTAAGGCAGCCATACATATCCATACTGCGGACCATCTTATCCACAGGGATGCAGGATTTCAACAAAGAGCAGCCTGGAATCCAGCACAGGTTGCCATTGAATCAAAACACGGAAAACAAGAACTTCCAATTCATGACTCGACGCAACGCACTGCCGAGATTTAATTCAGCTTTTAACCGCAGGAGCGCCCTGTAGCACGGTCCTTGCCCCCAGCGCACGCGTGGAAGGCCTTTCTGCGACTCCCAGCAGAGGGCACCAGGAGCGTCGCTTTACTCCAACTGCGAGCGTCTTCCCGCGCATGCGTAGTGCCTGCTCAAGTTCCGATAAATTCTGACGTCGCCGCGCGGTTATCATCAGTCGCGTCTTGCAGCAGTGACAGCAGCAACTACCACCACATAAAAATGTCGAGCAGTTGCATCGACGAAATATTGTGCGATTTACACAATACGATCTGGCGGCAGACCCGCGAAGTGTATTCACAAAGAAAGAAGGAAAGAATGAATAGTCACATATTATGCTGACATTATTACCAAATTGGTCCACACACGATAAACGTGCTCTTTTTTTTTTTTGGCTGCCGACGGACAAACATCGACAGACATGCATCGGAGAATGAAAGATGTGTATGGGGCAGTCTGTCGAAGATTAACGTTGTTGGATGGTGCGTGAAGTTCCGTGCTTGTCACGATTCGACAAAAGACGCCGGTCGAGCAGTGAGGCCAACTGAGGTGGGGCACAGCTGAGCCCCCCGTCCTATAGTCCTGATCTCTAGCCGTGCGTTTATCACGCCATCGGTGCCTTAGAAAAGGCCCTGAAGGGTCGACGATGCCTGCCGGACGAGAATGGGCAACAGGCAGTTGCAGACCTCTTTACGCGGCAGGACACACTGTTTTCGTTAAGGGGTATCTTCAATATGGTGCGTCGGCGGGAAGTCTGCCTCAGTGTTCACGGAAATTTTCCCTCATCATCATACCTATTCTGGACTGTACGGCTGACGAACGGAAATTTTTTAATCGCCTCTTATGACATGCTAACCGTAGTTAATGTCAGGTAAAATATGTTGAACGCCAGGTTGGAGTAGCTGAGGACCTGCTCGGCTCTTCCTAACTCAAATTTATCCATAAGTAAGAACAAATAAAATAAATAGCTTCTTCAAAAGCCGTGCAAAACAAAATTCATTTGAAGATTCAAATATCCTTTTATTGTTATGATCGGAAATGCTACAGTATCGCTTACGACACAAACTGTCGCATACTTAGTAACAAAAATTTTTTCCCCACATAGTAAAACTACTGTTAGGCAGCAAAAGGTAACTGCAATAAGAATTCTACGTTTTGTCTGTAAATAAGATCGTCTGTTACGTAGATAATACGAAGCCGTGTACGGCTAAATATTTTAGCACCTAACATAAAAGTGTTGGCAGGCCGTTTAATCTGGTTTTGAAACAGAAGTGGCGATGCAAGCACAAAAGTTAGAAGATTGAAACCCAAAACATTTTTCCATAGAACTGAATGCAGCTAAGCAACGACATGGTAGTGCCTTATCGAATGAGGAGTGTAAGTAGGCTGTTTAGGTTTTTATGTTGGTAACGCCACGTAGCACTCTGTATGAAAATCTTTGACTGTGCTGTGTGCAGTCTGTGGCTGGTTGGCATTGTTGGAATATTCGCTATTATAGTGTTGGGCAGTTGGATGTGAGCAGTGCATAGCGTTGCGCAGTTGGGGGTGGTGAGCCGCCAGCTGTGGTGGATGTCGGAAGAGAGATGGCGGAGTTTTGAGAGCGGACGATCTGGACGTTTGTCCATCAGAAAGAGTAAATTTGTAAGACTGGATGTCATGAACTGATATATATATATATATATATATATATATATATATATATATATATATATATATATATATATACTCCTGGAAATGCAAAAAAGAACACATTGACACCGGTGTGTCAGACCCACCATACTTGCTCCGGACACTGCGAGAGGGCTGTACAAGCAATGATCACACGCACGGCACAGCGGACACACCAGGAACCGCGGTGTTGGCCGTCGAATGGCGCTAGCTGCGCAGCATTTGTGCACCGCCGCCGTCAGTGTCAGCCAGTTTGCCGTGGCATACGGAGCTCCATCGCAGTCTTTAACACTGGTAGCATGCCGCGACAGCGTGGACGTGAACCGTATGTGCAGTTGACGGACTTTGAGCGAGGGTGTATAGTGGGCATGCGGGAGGCCGGGTGGACGTACCGCCGAATTGCTCAACACGTGGGGCGTGAGGTCTCCACAGTACATCGATGTTGTCGCCAGTAGTCGGCGGAAGGTGCACGTGCCCGTCGACCTGGGACCGGACCGCAGCGACGCACGGATGCACGCCAAGACCGTAGGATTCTACGCAGTGCCGTAGGGGACCGCACCGCCACTTCCCAGCAAATTAGGGACACTGTTGCTCCTGGGGTATCGGCGAGGACCATTCGCAACCGTCTCCATGAAGCTGGGCTACGGTCCCGCACACCGTTAGGCCGTCTTCCGCTCACGCCCCAACATCGTGCAGCCCGCCTCCAGTGGTGTCGCGACAGGCGTGAATGGAGGGACGAATGGAGACGTGTCGTCTTCAGCGATGAGAGTCGCTTCTGCCTTGGTGCCAATGATGGTCGTATGCGTGTTTGGCGCCGTGCAGGTGAGCGCCACAATCAGGACTGCATACGACCGAGGCACACAGGGCCAACACCCGGCATCATGGTGTGGGGAGCGATCTCCTACACTGTCCGTACACCACTGGTGATCGTCGAGGGGACACTGAATAGTGCACGGTACATCTGAACCGTCATCGAACCCATCGTTCTACCATTCCTAGACCGGCAAGGGAACTTGCTGTTCCAACAGGACAATGCACGTCCGCATGTATCCCGTGCCACCCAACGTGCTCTAGAAGGTGTAAGTCAACTACCCTGGCCAGCACGATCTCCGGATCTGTCCCCCATTGAGCATGTTTGGGACTGGATGAAGCGTTGTCTCACGCGGTCTGCACGTCCAGCACGAACGCTGGTCCAACTGAGGCGCCAGGTGGAAATGGCATGGCAAGCCGTTCCACAGGACTACATCCAGCATCTCTGCGATCGTCTCCATGGGAGAATAGCAGCCTGCATTGCTGCGAAAGGTGGATATACACTGTACTAGTGCCGACATTGTGCATGCTCTGTTGCCTGTGTCTATGTGCCTGTGGTTCTGTCAGTGTGATCATGTGATGTATCTGACCCCAGGAATGTGTCAATAAAGTTTCCCCTTCCTGGGACAATGAATTCACGGTGTTCTTATTTCAATTTCCAGGAGTGTATATATATATATATATATATATATATATATATATATATATATATATATATATATATGTGTGTGTGTGTGTGTGTGTGTGTGTGTGTGTGTGTGTATGTATATATATGATGACTTTTGAACACTATTAAGGTAAATACATTGTTTGTTCTCTATCAAAATCTTTCATTTCCTAACTATGCCTATCAGTAGTTAGTGCCTTCAGTAGTCAGAATCTTTTATGTAGCTGGCAGTATTGGCGCTCGATGTATTGCAATAGTTCGAGTAACGAAGATTTTTGTGAGGTAAGTGATTCATGAAAGGTATAGGTAATTGTTAGTCAGAGCCATTCTTTTGTAGTGTGGGGCGGCAGGTGGAATAATAGAATAAATGTTTTGTATTTATGCTGTTTGCCGTTCTCAACACTGGGTCTCTAACTACAATATTGGCAACCAGAAAGTGATTAGCAAAACGTGAAGCCTGTACATAGAATTCCTAGTGCCCACTTCATCTGAGAAATACATTTATAGCTGCAGCTTTTAGCTGTGGAATTAGGAGATTGTCTGGGATTCATAATCAAAAACCATTCTCTCTAAAATGTTCACTACATTGTGAAAGTCACAGACCAAAAAGAATCCACACAATCCAACTACCAGAGCAGTTCAGAGTGTAATGCGCTGATGCATCTATAACTGTTCAAATCAAATGTTTAAGTGAATGCTCGCCATAATTTGATGATAATGTTCATCAAACGCCACGCTAATAATGGTAGAATGTCTGTCCTGCGGCGGCACGTGAAAATACGACAAACTAAAGATAGATCATTAACGTCATCCCAAAATTAACACTTCACTCGAAAACGATTTCATGGTTACGCGTATCCCGAGTTACTTATTACTGCATCCGAGGCTATTTACCGACGCGACGCGACTCCTGGCACAGGTGGTGCGCTTATCGGCGTCTGGAGAGAACTGGGGCCTTTTTTTTTTTTCGCGCAGCGTTCTTACATATAAAGCCGCGGTGCGGACGGCTAAGGGAATGCCTGATCAAATCTGCTCTCCCGACTAGCCGCTGGGCTAGTAATGCACCACCTTAAGTTATCGAATAAATCATTGCTTCCTTTGCTGGTGGCCGATGAAGCTCTCAATTTAAATGTGCAATCAGCACACAGGTAAGTAATCATAATAAAAGTCTGACGTGGCTAAGTCAAATATTTTGGGCGAGAGAATTAATTTAATTACACTACACGCAGTAGACGAGCTCTGAACTTGCTCTTCGGAGCTATGCTATAGCTATAGTTTTATAGTTATTCTGTTGAAACTTCTCACATTTTTGTGATTATAGCGGATCTCCCTTCTACTTAAATTTAAACATCCTAGTTTCATTTATTCGCCTACTTAATCTATCTTGCTTCCTTAATTTCTAAGACAAAATCCAGAAAATCATGAATTTCAACCAAAATTTTAATTTGTGAGATCCAGAATACTGTTTCTACTAAATTATTATGCAAAAGGAATCTAAACATAAATTTTTAAGTTTCTAGCTCTTTTCTGTTGCGCCAATGATTTTTACAGAAAAACATCCAAATTTCGAAAATGGTTAAAGTTATTGAACTGATATTCAACACATATTGATTTAGCATTACTCCTGACACGCTAGAAACGTTTCAGGTTATTTACTTGATTTTTAAAGTATTGCGCAACATTTATGACGACAGAGCTAGTTACAGCGGACTGGCTGGCACACAATGGAAAGGCTGATGTGAATTTTATAAGGCATGAGTAGGCTGCTTCCCTACAGTAGGGATTATTGAAAGCCAGATTGCGTTGCGCTTAAAATACTGTGTGTCAGTTTAGTTATGATCAGAATAAGTAAAGAGAGAAATGTCTGAGTTTTGCTCAGCTGTTTGAAAATCAAATAACGTAAGAGGTTTATCAGCACAGTAATTCATAAATTTTTCTAAGGGTATGTTTCAGGAGTAATTACTTCATTTAGCCATCGAAAACAGCAATATTAATGACTATGCTCATAAAACTTACGGGAATGCAGCCGTGACGTCGTCGACAACCGCCGAAACACACACACACACACACACACGCACACACACACACACACACACACACACACACACACACGCACATACCACCTTCTGAGGCTGCAGAGGATACTATGAGGGAGGTATGTCTTTTGTTGACTGGAGTCCACTCAAGGGTAATATAACATCAGAAGAGAGGGCTGCTTTACGTTCACTTAAGTGTAGATCAGGAGGACAAGGGCAATGCTGACGATGTTCTCTCTGTCTCACGGAATAGCCGCGCCGTCTTAGGCGCCTTGCCACGGTTCGCGCGGCTCCCCCCGTCGGAGATCGAGTGTGTTGTCCTTAGCGTAAGTTAAGTTAGGTTAAGTAGTGTGTAAGCCTAGGGACCGATGACGTCAGCTGTTTAGTCCCATAGGAACTTACTACAAATTTAAAAAAAAATTTACCGATGTTCTGGACAAGGAGGATTAAGTTCAAAGGATGCAGCGTTTACTCTCTGGTTCGGCGTATCGCGGGATCGGTGCTGACCCCACAACAAACTGTTGACGTAAAAACTGACAGCTTCCTGAGGAAAAATTCCTTTTCACAGGAGACTTCAAGTGCCTTAATACTTAATGTGCTGTTCCCCCTAGGTTATATGTCCAGAAGGGATTCCTCTTTGTTCGATTGTCAGTTATACCAGTGATCCGACATAGCGTGTAGTGGAACACCTTGCTATTCTGTTGAGCCCGCTAGTTGGTGTGTGTGAGTACCACATTCAGAACTCGGCGGACTTCTTACGTCGATTACAGAGACAAAAATAGTTAATTACCTGGTTTGCGATTAATTTGCTGTCCTTTGGAAATAGCTGATGTTTTGATACTTTACAGTTCTCATTGCAGTATTAAAGTCTGTAATTGCCACGCTAACAGTGTTAGGGCCAGCCAGCCGTTGATATATGTCAGTTGTTTAATTTCTCAGTATGAGTGAATTCTCATTCTGCTATATGATTGTCAATTGGCTGTAACTTCTATGGCGGAGTAAGGTCTCCAATTTGCGACCCTTCAAGTATTATTGTTGTCCCTTTGTGTCGCAGATTTCTCACACAAATGTGCTTGGGTCACAGTTGTAGAGTGTGGATACTTTTGAATCTTATATTCTAACTGGTTTCGGGGTGACATCTCTCGTCAATCGTGTTCCTCTATGTGATTCGTTACGGTGAACTCGGTTTAGGCTTGGTGTTGAATTAACGAACCTATTTCGACACATGTTGACTTCCACACACCTTTTGTTCAATGACCTTTACAATGAGCAGACAGATGGAGTTGCGATGGGAAGCCCGTTCGTTTAAGGAAGATTTCGAGGATCGTGCCTTGGAATTAGCGGCTTTAAAACCTGAGTGTTTTTCTTTCATATATATAGATGGTATTTTTGTTGTTTGGCGTCAAGACAGAATTTGAACTAATTTTTAGAATACATGAGTTCAGTCCACCCGAACATTTCTTTCACTATGGGAGCGGAAAAGAACGGCTACCTCCCCTTTAGAGACCTATTTGATCAGGAATGAGGATGATGGTTGGTTGTAACATGCATTTATTGAAGCCTAGGCACACTGACTTGTATCTGCACGTAGAAAGTTGTCAGCGGACGGCTCAGCGTGAAGAGGTACTTTTACCTCTATTCACAGGGCCACGTCATTTCATACCCTGAGGATTTGTTAGCTGAGTTAATCAATCTTGACGTCACATTCTGTCAGAATAGATATAGTGAAAGACAGATCGCACGGCCGTTGCGCTATAGGCCAATCTTGCACTGTGTGACACATGATAATACCGAGTTGGCATGAAGATCTACGGCCTTTCTGCCTTACGCGAGTAGCATCTCAAACACGATTGGTCGTATTTTGCGGAAATATTGTGTGGAATTTATTTTCACGCCTCCATATAAGATTATGTTCCGTTTAGGTTCCGTTAAGGATAATTTTGGTTTGCTTAACCAGGGTGTCTACCGTATTCCTTGCAATTGTGGCCTGTCGTATATTGGTCAGGCCATCAGGAACTTGGGGGACCGATCTACTATCATAATCGTCACACGCCTAGTGGTTAGCAATGCTGCCTCCGAACCATCGGGTCCCGGGTCCGACTCTGCGCCCGGGGCTGTGTATTAATGTTCTCCTCATCATTTCACCATCATTCAGGAAATAGCGAGACTGTAACGTGGAAAGACGGGGAATTTGTACGGGCGCTGATAACAACGCTGTTGAGTGTGCCCACAAACCAAAATCATCATCATCATACAACAGCCGAGCAAATCTGTTATTGTGGAATATTAACTTGGTACCGATCATCCTGTGGAATATAACAACGCGGAGATTCAGTCCTGCACTTCCAGGTGTTGGGATAGTGTTATTAAGGAAGCAATTGGGATTAAATTAGCAAGTAACCTTGGAAATAGAGATGGAGGTTTTTGCTTAAATTTTACTATGAATCTTGCTCTTTCCCTTGTCAAAAACAGAGGGATAGAGTTAATGCTACCTCACCTGCTAATTAGTAATTTTTCACTATCAACAACTCCTGTGGTTGTGTAGTAGCGCTAGTATTTAAAGTGTGTGTGTGTGTGTGTGTTATCTTACCGGAATTTCTCTGGAATCCGTCTTTTTAAACGCACTTCCACAGCTTTAAACTCACTTGCTGCAATTTTTCCTTGAAAATGGCGGGGTGGTCACCTGGCGAAAAATCGTCGGCTGTCGATAACGTCACCCATCTTCATTCCCGTAAGCTATCTGGACGTTGTACGCTCCGGGAGACACTCACATTAATGACGATGATGTCATGTAATCTTTCGGAGTGGCCTTGATAAGAAATGAGATAATCTATATCAGCTACTTGCAACTGGCGTGTTATCATTCTACCGTTCTACAGAATTTCCTGTGAACGCCAGTCATTATCCAATAAAAGAGATGAACCGTAGTTATACGGGACGTGTCAGCGGTGGCTTCCAAAGTCCACCTGCAGACATTGCCCACCAAATGATATTTCGCCTGTTGACCGTTTTTAGAACTGCAGTTCACCTGGAGTAAATAATATGTTATTGAGTATTCACAGGTAAAGTGCTAACAAGTTCCCTGGAGTAGACAGTTATTTTAATACTTTCTTATCACAATGGGAACGATCAGTTTCTTCCAAACAATTACAAACATCCGATTTAAGATGTAGCTCACAATTTACCCCGATCTACGTGGAATCAACTTAACACAGACAAAAAATAGTTAATTACGTTGTTTGCTATTACTTTCTTGTACTTTAGGAAATGCTGATGTTTCGATATTTTACAGTTCTCAGTCCAGTCTATGAGTGTCACACCAAAAATGTTAGGGCGAGCCAACTGTTGATTTACAAGGAGATCGCACTGTTATTAACGACGCAGAAAATTGTTGTTTAATTTCTCAGTTTGAGTGAATTTTCAATCTGTTATGTGACTCTCAAGTGGCTGTTACTTCTACGGCAGAATAAGGGCTCCAATTTGCGACCTTATAAGTATTATTACAATCTCTTTGTGCAGCAGATTTTCACACAAATATGCCAAGGTTACAGCTGTAGAGTGTGGATATTTTTGCAAATGAGTGGCCATATTGTCTTATCGTTGAAGCGTTTTGTTAACAGTAGCAGCTTGTTGGATGCAGACGTCACTCTGTTATTCACATATGACAAACCAAGTTCCACGTTATGTACACGGATGATGTTACATCATATTTGTACACGACATGTTGTGCTTCAAATTATTCCACCTGGAAAAAGACTGAGAAAATGATGAGGTCGCTATTTTGTTAGTCATTAATGCTTTTCGTGTGGACTACTTTTGAAACGACACTACAGACTTTATTTCTCTAAAACTGTAATATCTCACGGAATAATTATTTTCACTGTGTAAAAGATTTACTCAGTCTTAAGATGATGGAAGTGAACAGCCTTATAGCTTTATTAAATATTTTATAAACGCACTTGTAGCTACTCCCCAACGCAATATCTTGCAATGGAACAAGAGAATGTAACGTTACGTTATTCAAATTACTTACGTAGTATTCCAATACGCTGCACTTTCTGCAACAAGTTAACAGCAGCACAAACTAACCTTCTAACTTGGGACATTTCATTTGGCCGCGTGTTCTTCTCGCAAAAGAGGAAACACATTTATCTGTCGGTTAGCATTATCTGAGATTTGTTAAACAAATCGTATCAAGACATTATGAGATGATTAATGTCCTACTGCATCAAAACGGAAAACTTTCGTAACATTCTAACTACTGAAACAACTAAATACGCACTTCAGCTTCAGAGATGCTTCTAAAATGACATCTGCTGAGTTTCCACAGGTAGCGAATTTATTTATTTATTTTTTACGAAATGTATAATATGGGTCTGCACATGTAAGACGTGACTTTTCTGCCAACGTTGAATGAAGGTAGTTGCACTTGTACGGCAGTATTAATGAGCATTTACCTCAACACGTGTTTCGCGCAGTTTAAAATTCCGACGTTAAAAATCAAACGCTGAGCCAGATTTTTAGGTGCAAATGAAAAAGCGCTATTAGTTTCAGGAAAATGTATGTAACTTGTAGTACATTCTCTGCAGTACAAGTATTACAATATTTATATAATATTGGCTGTAGCAGTGAGGAATATTTTCGCGACTACGTACTAGTCTTGTTGAAGTTACGTCGTGAATACGAAACTGTGAATAACGCTACGGGGTGTGAGGATCCTGAACAATCTTCATTAAATTATCCCGCTAGGAGCAAGGAAAAGTTTTTTTTCTCGTATCCACTGATATAAAACAACCACGATGTAATAATTTATTCGCAAAAAGCGGCAGCAGGTATCAGCGTTAGGCTACGAAAATCTTCAGTTTTACAAACACAGTTGATTTTATTTTACTTCGTGTTTCTTTAGAATGGAATGTCAACTAGTAGTTCCACAGTTTAATTGTTTCATCTCTTCAAATATAAGTGATATTGCTACTAATTTCAGTCAAATACAGGTGAGATCACATGCATCCGCAAATGCATCGTTGGCACAATAGACGGAGCTGACCACGTGCCGTGAGAGATTCGTGAGTTACAGTACACGGCAAAGTGGAATCCAGAATGGGACACTTCAGCAAACCAGGTGAGAACCTTCGTTAGATGGTGTGATAATGCTCTGAAGTGGTCGTTCGTAGCTCAAGCCATTTATTTTAAAATAAAATATTGTAAATATGTTGAAGAATTAAATGTTGCGCATATATCTATAAGCAACAGAAAATCTGTGGAAGCGGCAACATCAATTTGCAACTAATGCTGTTCTGAGGCGTAACTCTTGGATCACTGTAGTTGTAACTACATATTATGAACACAATTAAAAGTACCGTACCGAAGAACGAAACAAAACAAAACTCAGTTAAGTTGTTAAGGAAGGTTTAATACCAGGTAGCATAGATTGAGGATATTGGTTTATTCCTGCCTTCGACAGCAATTTGACACTGATAAATACAGTGAAGTAGGAATATAAAAACTAAACGGAGGAAATGAAAAGCAGTTTATTTTTCTTCCGTGATTTATCGGAGCCTCCTGGATGACAGGGGGTGGCGGTGTGTTTTTCCTATTGTCTGGAATAGTTTTCTGCTCTACTACTCAACTATAGTGCGAGCTTAGAAAAGGTGTAAGTTCTTTCACATAATTTGTAAAAAAATCGTTCAAGACTTAATCATATGGTCCTGTTACCTTGCTTCTCGTCAATTATTTTATCTGATTTTCTGTTCAATGATCTCATCTCAGTAACTATCACTTCTGCGTTCAGTCTACGACGTAAAGGAGAAACGTTACTACAGATTTTTTCAGCGAAATAACGTACGAATATTGTATTTCAGTGGCTTCGATATGTTCGTCCGTTCCAACACCAGTAAGTCTTTGATTCATTTACTGACGTAATATCAAACCCTTTTGGAAGATATCTTCACACCGGGGCATACAATTGGTCGTGTTTCTCATTTTGCTTTCCTGGAGCTTATTTTTTCTTCAGTTTATTTTCTCAGAGGATTCAGTTTGGTACAACGGAAAACCAACCAAACTCGCAGATTTCACTTTTTTATTCACTCAATGACTTGTATCGGCCGAGACCTATTTTCAGATCATCATCTCTTACTTACTTATCTGTATGCGCCATAACTGTTGCTTTGCACTTCATAATAAGCATATATTTTGACATGAAGTTTGCGTTTTCGGAAATACCATTTTGACTATCTGTTACGATTATTTGAAACTGGGTCCCGGCCCGAAACTAGTCATCGAGTAAATAAGAAAATTGGAAATTGGAACTTTGGCTGTTTTTCCATTGTACTTATTAACAGAAGTTGCTGACCTGCAATTATTCCAGCATTCTGGAAGTGCGTAAGCTTTAGTTTAACCCAAATCTGTTATGAAACTCTCATAGTATTTACGGGAGCTTGCCGACCACGGTCTGCATTTCCCATGCTTCATAATCTAACTCGATACATACCAGTGTAAACCGTACTGTACCACAATACTGAATTTGATCCATCAATATTTGACATTTCCAGTTGCACATTTTCAGATATGTTAACCTCGACATTGATTTTTTAAATCTTAGGTATATGTAACTTCTTGGTATACGCACACATCCCTCGCTATAGCGTATTACCGGTATGACAGAAATACTAACAATACCGACACGAAAACAAAACTACATCTTTTCTGTTTTTCAACTTGCGGAGAATGCCTCTCCCCCTCTCTTCCCCCTTCTAAGATTCACTCGCCATTTTCGAAAGCAGCGTCTCATATATATTAATAGCTCATTGTGACGTCAATCCCTAACGTGTTTTCGTCCCTACTGCTGTCATGTTAGCCGTCCGCGGTGGCGGAGCGGTTCTAGGTGCTCAGTCCGGAGCCGCGCGACTGCTACGGTCGCAGGTTCGAATCCTGCCTCGGGCATGGATGTGTGTGATGTCCTTGGGGTGGTTAGGTTTAAGTAGTTCTAAGTTCTAGGGGACTGATGACCTCAGATGTTAAGTCCCATAGTGCTCAGAGCCATTTTGCTGCCATGTTACAATCGTAGAGGCAAGGAATCAAACGAGAATCTATCAACACATGTGATTTAGATTGGTTAAAAATGGCATCAACAATGTCTAAAGGTCTTGACAAACAAGCTGAGTGCCACCTAATGTCATACAAGCGTAAGACTTGCAGCTAATTCAATTTCACATTCCAGAAACTAATGCATCCACTAACGCAGTGTCTGTCTGCCGCTCTCAGGAAATAGTTCAACATGCTTCTGCCAAAATCTTTGAATGTTGGAATAATAAACCAAATTGTCTGACAGACCAAAAAACAAGTCTGAAACCTAACCTGAAGTCATTCTTGCCGGACAACATATTCTATATCCGAATATTTGAATAATCGCTGTTAGCATGTACACTAACGAGACAAAGATGCTACTTTGTTGTTAAATTTATTTTTCACTTGCAATATGACTAGTGACGAAAACTAATGTGTTAAGGTTTTATAAAACTGAAGCCAGTATGAAATTTCATAATCTGTAACTGAGCAGCATACACTCTTACACACAAACACCTCTTGTATACATAGTCTGTTAACTGATTATTCCCACATCATTTCAACAGAAACTGTTCGGATACTCTAAGAAACATATAATTCCTCGACAATGGATTTTCTGTGCCTGATCTTATCGCTATACCGTTGAGAAAAGCGAGGGCGCTCCTGACTCTTGGTAGTCGTGGATATTTATTACTTTATCAACTTTCTGCAAAGTTTCAAATATCCGATTCGTTCTAGTAAATCTTTCAGGCTCTTACAACTTTGAAAAACATAACTGTACTCTCAATCGATTTTCATCAGCGACGACGAGGTATGAAAACGTAAGTATTTGATCCAAAGTTCTACTGTATTTCAACAGTTGACGAATTATTCTCGGGTTATCAGCCGAGTGGTGGCGTCGTCTGGTAGCAACGTTTCAGTGAGTTTGGTACACATCATCTTCTTCGCCAAAAGATGATGGGTACGAAACTCATTGAAAAATTGCTACCAGACGACGCCACCACTCGGCTGATAACCCGTGAAGAATTCGTCAGCGGAATACGCCGAGAAAGACTGCAATCGCATGTATTTCAACAGGTTTTCGAAAAGGAAATCGCTCCATCTGAACAGTTATTTTGTGAAACGATACGAGCTTCACAGGGCTTTAATTGGATTGTCCACATTGTAGTGCATCCAAATTATCCGTTATTGATGTTACTGGCGGAAAACAACGTCATTCTACATTTGAAGCATTTTGTAGTGTCAGAATGACTTGCCTTGTCTTATCAGTTACGTATTAGTCACCGCGAATTTTTAGCTCGTGATGAGGAAATCCGCTACGTAATCGTAGATACCACGATTCAGTATAATATTCTGCGCCTCTGCACTATACTGACAATTCCGCTGTCGTAAACCGTTGATCTACATTTGTGACCTGAGGCTGTCATATGGCCAACATGCGCACACTTTACCGCCGAAGCCCAAATACAATGAATGCTAAGTCACATTCAGGAAAATGCTTTTATCTTTTAAGTACTGAGGAAAGAGTTTATAATCTTATATAATCTTATTTCAGCCCATGTTACGCCGTCAACTAAGAGTAAACCGTAGCAGAAATCACACTAACGTGCCCTTTTTCCGCGTTAAGCTTTACCGTAGACTTAACTACTCTCTTAATCCGTTTAGTGCCTATTCACTTTGTTCCTTACTTGTCCACTTTTCTTTTACTTTCTTGACCAGCGACACACATCAAACGCTTCTTCTTCTTCTTCGCCTCCGGATTCCCAATGGTCCACATTGCACTTTCATATAACGCTATTCCAGACGTGCACTTCCGCAAACACTTTCATGTCCTAATTTATGTCAACTTACTTGTGCTACGGTAGCTATAACACACAAAATTGAATAGAAGAAGTGGAAGATAACTAATGTAAGGGAGATTCTGGGGCTTGCAAGGCTTCGGATATTATAATTCACAAATTAAACATTTTCTCGTATCAGTCCAAGAGAATGCTGCGATCTGTCCCATTGATGAGCCGCTGTAGATATCATCCAAGTTTGCTTCACCATTGAGAAGGCTAGTAAACTGAAGAAAATTGAGGTCATGTATAGATATCAGTATATGCAGAAACAGTTCTCGCTGCTTAGGATAAAATAGTGTGGAGAGCTACATCATTCTTATACTCGGACTGAAGTCTATTACGAAAACCTGTTTGTATTATCATTATTTATTGTCCTGACCCTTGGTTTCAAAAAGTCTTGGGTATGTTGTGGCGTTCATATATTCTTATGCGACTGAAATGGAGGTTGACTGCAATTACAAGTGTAAAAAAAAAAAAAAATCGCTCGAACAGTGTTCACTAAACGTTAAAGTATAATATGGCAAGTATAAATGAAGATCTGAAACAGATGGGTGCATTTGCGAATGAATGTTTCCTTAAAAAGCATGCTATAAAATGGTCCTGCTTGGATAAAGGGTGAATGTCGAATAGGGCAGCAGTTAACTGCTTTTACTGGAAATTAAAATAAAGTATTTTTGTAATGCGATTTTGTAATATTTTCTGTAAACCCGTGACGGGGCGGCAATAGTCATGTGAAATTAAACAAAAGAACTACTGAAATTTAACTTTCAACACATTTGCAGCTTCTTCAGTTTATACGAGGGCTATTCCGAAAGTAAGGTCCGATCGGTCACGAAATGGAAACGACTATGAAAATCCGATAAAGCTTTGCACAGATGTGTTGGGTAGTGTCTCTAGTATAACCCCAGTTAGCATCACGTCGCTCTTCTCATTTCTGAGCTCGCAGTGAGTGCGTAAAGATGTCTAGAAAATAGTGTCTGCCGCCAAGTACGGGGGCCTGGTGAGAAATTTCCCCTGAAGCTATGCAGCTAACATTACATAACTGTCGTGCTGTTTCGTCTTCAAGACAATTATAGCCGCATTCTGCAGGGGCAATGAAGATGCTCCTGCATCGTTTTCAAATGGAAATGTGAGATTACCCACAATACAGCCCGTAATTGTCTCCCTCTGAGTTTCAGCTCAGGTCACATGAACCGCTGGTTATGAAGACAACATTTCGGCACAAGACAACGAGCCGTAGGCCAGCGTAGAGAATTGGCGGAGAGCACTGGCGGCTGCCTTCTATAGCGAGGGTATGGGAAAGTTGGTACAACGCTACGATACACGTCTAAGTCGGGTCGGCGACTATGGAGATAAGTAGCTGCAAGGTGTATCTAACTGTTGCAAATAAAACATTTTTGATTTTTACCGTGGTTTCCATTTCGCGACCTATCGGACCTTACTTTCGGAATAGCCCTCGTAGTTCAATGAATGAAAACCGTTTCCAACAAAATTAGTGTCTTAAGTTACCCTATATCTTTCTCCAGCACAATATCAACTGATTATCAGCAAAGGAAATTCAGAGAATCCACTTCTCATTCCACTGTGATCGAGACACGAAACTCACACGACGGGAGCACAAATCCACTCAGAGTGACTTCAGGTATTTGAGAAGCCTAAACTGAAGCATATGCTACCAGAGGGTCCCAAACGAAGATTCATTTTGGAGTTCTCCAATCTCGAAAATTTGCATACGATACATTATTACGGAGCGAGGTTGCGCTGTGATTAGCAAATAGGACTGACGTTTGGAATGACTGCGTTTCAAATCCCCGTCCGGCAATCAAGATTAAGGCTTTCCGCAATTTCCATAAATCGCTTCATGGAAACTATAGGGTGGTTTCTTTGTAAGGGCACGGCACGCTTGAAGCAATTCGCGTTGGTCCTCCGTCACTAACCGACGTCGTTGTCAAGTTAAACTATAAATCTTCCTTCTTTGCCAAACTGTACAGCCTCTTATTGCACCCAACTGCTCATTCTTGGAGATATATATATATATATATATATATATATATATATATAGGGTGAGTCACCTAACATTACCGCTGGATATATTTCGTAAACCACATCACTGACGAATCGATCCCACAGACCGAACGTGAGGAGAGGGGCTAGTGTAATTGGTTAATACAAACCATACAAAAATGCACGGAAGTATGTTTTTTAACACAAACCTACGTATTTTTAAATCGAACCACGTTAGTTTTGTTAGCACATCTGAACATATAAACAAATACGTAATAAGTGCCGTTTGTTGCATTGTAAAATGTTAATTACATCCGGAGATATTGTAACCTAAAGTTGACGCTTGAGTACCACTCCTCCGCTGTCCGATCGTGTGTATCGGAGAGCACCGAATTACGTAGGGATCCAAAGGGAACGGTGATGGACCTTGGGTACAGAAGAGACTGGAACAGCACATTACGTCCACATGCTAACACCTTTTTATTGGTCTTTTTCACTGACGCACATGTACATTACCATGAGGGGTGAGGTACACGTACACACGTGGTTTCCGTTTTCAATTACGGAGTGGAATAGAGTGTGTCCCGACCTGTCAGGCCAATAGATGTTCAATGTGGTGGCCATCATTTGCTGCACACAAGTGCAATCTCTGGCGTAATGAATGTCGTACACGCCGCAGTACATCTGGTGTAATGTCGCCGCAGGCTGCCACAATACGTTGTTTCATATCCTCTGGGGTTGTAGGCACATCACGGTACACATTCTCCTTTAACGTACCCCACAGAAAGAAGTCCAGAGGTGTTAGATCAGGAGAACGGGCTGGCCAATTTATGCGTCCTCCACGTCCTATGAAACGCCCGTCGAACATTCTGTCAAGGGTCATCCTAGTGTTAATTGCGGAATGTGCAGGTGCACCATCATGCTAATACCACATACGTCGACGCGTTTCCAGTGGGACATTTTGGAGCAACGTTGGCAGATCGTTCTGTAGAAACGCGATGTATGTTGCAGCTGTTTGGGCCCTTGCAATGAAGTGAGGACCAATGAGGTGGTCGCCAATCATTCCGCACCATACATTTACAATCCACGGTCGCTGTCGCTCTACCTGTCTGAGCCAGCGAGGATTGTCCACGGACCAGTAATGCATGTTCCGTAGATTCACTGCCCCGTGGTTGGTGAAACCCGCTTCATCGGTAAACAGGTAGAACTGCACGCATTCTCTGTTAATGCCCATTGACAGAATTGCACTCGATGATTAAAGTCATCACCATGTAATTGCTGGTGTAGCGACACATGAAACGGGTGAAAGCGGTGACGATGCAGTATGCGCTTGACACTACTTTGACTCAGTCCACCGGCTCTCGCGATGTCCCGTGTACTCGTGTGTGGGTTCATGGCAACAGCAGCTAACACACCAACTGCACCCACTTCTCCTGTGACGGGCCTGTTACGAACCCGTTTGCGTGCTACGACCATACCTGTTGCATACAGTTGGTGGTAGATGTTTTGCAATGTGCGGCACGTTGGATGCTCTCTGTCCGGGTACAGCCGGCCGGTGTGGCCGTGCGGTTAAAGGCGCTTCAGTCTGGAACCGCATGACCGCTACGGTCGCAGGTTCGAATCCTGCCTCGGGCATGGATGTGTGTGATGTCCTTAGGTTAGTTAGGTTTAATTAGTTCTAGGTTCTAGGCGACTGATGACCTCAGAAGTTGAGTCGCATAGTGCTCAGAGACATTTGAACCATTTTTTGTCCGGGTACCGTTCTGCATACACCCTGCAGGCTTCAGCTGCATTTCGTCGACACTCGCCATAGATGAGTAGCGTCTCCGCCTTTTCAGAGTTCGAATACACCATGGTCACAGTTCCTACAACAATACACTATCACAGAGGTCTGGTAACACGGTGTACTACAGTTGGTCTGCGTGCGGAGACGAATGCAGAATAACAATAGCAGCAAGCGCTACATGCGGACACTGCGACAGCTAGACCAAACCACAACAGTGCACTACAGCCACATTCGTAAACACGGTCGTCATCGTAAACATGTCCCTGCAGATGCTGCTCGCCGACCGTGGCCCGTGTTTGTTACAACACGCAACTGAACGTCGGAGGTTTCAAGCGTCAACTTTAGGTTACAATATCTGCGGATCTAATTAACATTTTACAATGCAACAAACGGCACTTATTACGTATTTGTTTATATGTTCAGATGTGCTAACAAACTAACGTGGTTCCATTTAAAAATACGTAGGTTTTTGTTAAAAAACATACTTCCGTGCATTTTTGTATGGTTTGTATTAAACAATTATACTAGCCCCTCTCCTCACGTTCGGTCTGTGGGATCGATTCGTCAGTATTTGATGTGGTTTACGCAATACATCCAGCGGTAACGTTAGGTGGCTCACCCTGTATATATATTTTATCCCCAGCAGTCCTCTGACTGCTTCGATGCGGCCCGCCCTCCACGACTTTCTTTCCAATGCCAAACTCATCAACTCAGAGCAGGACTTGCACACATCTTCGTCAATTGTGTGTTCTGTGTAGGGTGAGTCACTAACTATTGCCAGCAACAACAGCTCCGGAAGCATGAGAGGAGCTGAAACGTTTGTGGGAGAAAAGTTGCATGGGACAAAAAATTGCATGGGACAACGGAGGCCATAATATTAGGTCGATTTTTTGTTGCTAGGTGGGGTCGCTTCAGAGATTGAAGTTTTTTTTTTTTTTTAAAGGAATGTTATAGTTTGGGACTTATTTTCTGTTAGCGGCTATCGAGACGAATCACATGATGTGTAAGGTCTTTGAAGGTCAGTGAAGGTCACAAAGGTGGCAAGAACGTCCGTTTAAAGAAGGTGTTCGAAATGATGACCATTGGTGTCAATGCAGCACTGCAGTTTTCTTATCATGGACTGAGTGATACTATCACATCGGCACCTATCGAAGCACATGCTCTGACAGTTCTCTTTCGCATATGCTCTGGGGTAGTTGGAACGTCCTTACAAACAATGTCTTTTTACGAATCCCCACATGAAAGAATCCAGAGGCGTCAAGTCTGGCGAACAAGCCGGTCACGACACATCTCTTCCGCGTCCAATCCAACGATTTGGGAATTGTCTCTGCAACTCATTTCTAGCCATCAGTGAAGAATCTGCCAGACACCCATCGTGTTGATACCACATTCTGTTCCTTGTTTCCTAAACATATTTCTTCCAAAAACAGATTTGATGTTTCCTTGCAGGAATGTAGTGTACTTCCCACCATTAAAATTTCCTTCCATGAAATAGGGGCGTATAATTCGGTCCTCCAGAATTCCACATCATACACTGACCGACCACGCTTTTTGTTGTGCAACTAGCCGCAGCTCCCATGGATTTTCAATTGCCCAACATGCAAATTAACATTCCCATGGTTCGTGAATGTAACCTCGTCAATAAATAAAATTAAAATTAATAAATGTGTCATCCCTCTGAAAATGAAGTTGAGCCCATAGGCAGAATTCAACGCGAGGCATGCAATCCGTACCAGTGAAATCTTGGTGGAGACATGGTAAGGATCATATTTCTGGCGATGCAGAACACGAACAACACTACTGCGGCTCATGCCAGATTCCCTTGTAATTTTATGCGAACTAACACAAGGATCTCGAACCACAGTGGCAAGAGTACCAATTTTCGTTTCCTCGTTAGTAAATTTCCTTTGCCCGATATGTTTCCGATGCGTTTAAGATCCAGTATTTCTTAATTTATCATATACAGATTTAAATGTACGACGTGTAGGGTGAGTACGTTGAGGATATCTTTCACCGTTTAAGTCTCTAACTCTCACTGAATTACGTTGGCATTCTCTGTAAATGAGAAGCATAGCCGGCCGTTATGGCCGAGTGGTTCTTAGGCGCTTCAGTCTGGAACCGCGCGACCGCTACGGTCGCAGGTTAGAATCCTGCCTCGGGCATGGATGTGTGTGATGTCCTTAGGTTAGTTAGGTTTAAGTAGTTCTAAGTTCTAGGGGACTGATGACCTCAGATGTTAAGTCCCATAGTGCTCAGAGTCATTTGAGCCATTTTGAGAAGCATATTAACATGTTCTTCGAAGGGTTACATCATTCGCATTCGCTTGATTCGACGGTACTAATCTTACTGTTCCTATTAGTGTTGTACTGCGAAACCGTAGAATGGTGCTTACATGTCAATGGCACGCTAGATGGATTCGCCGTATTCGACGAATATTTACTATTTGCACGATATGCGAGAGAGAATTGTCAGAGCATGTGCTTCGATAAGTGCCGAAGTGTTAAGAAATACCACTCAATCCACGATAAGAAGACTGCAACACTGAACTGATACCAATGGCCGTCACTTCGAACACCTTCTGTAAAGGGACGTTCATGCAGTCTGTGTGACCTTCGTTGACCTTCAAAGACCTTACTGTTACACGTCATTTGATTCGCCTTGATATCCTCTGTCAGAAAATAAGTACCAAATTACAGCATCCCATTTAAAAAACAAAGCTGACTTTCATATCTCTGATGCGACCCCACCTAGTAACAAAAACCCGACGTCTTCTTATGGCCCCCGTTGTCCCATGCAACATTTGTCCCACAAACTTTTCAGCTACTATCATACTTTCGGAGTTATTCTTGGTCGCAATAGATAGTGACTCACCCTGTATATTACAATCTCCACAGCTCCCTGTAGTATTATGGGGGATATTCCCTGATCTCCTATTATCTATCTTGTTGTTACTGTTTTCCACATACTCAATTCCTCGCCGATTCTGAGGAGAACGTCCATATTCATTACCTTCTATAGCACCAAGTCTCAAACTCTTCCATTCTCACGTTTTCCATTTTCCCCACAATCCGCGATTCACTTTCAAGCAATGGTATGCTTCACATATAGCTTCTCAGAAATTTCTTGCTCAAATTAACGCCAGTGATAGATGCCACTAGACTTATATTAGTAGGAAACACCCTCTTGGTTTGCGTGAGTCCGCTTTTCATGTCCTCTTTGCTTCGTCGGTCTTACATTCTTATTCTTTCAACAATAAAGAATTCCTTGACTACTTCTACTTGGAGGAAAAGCCTCTCTCGGAACCAGCACAATACACAACTTTTGCATCAGTTGATAGTTTAGTAGCTCGTCCCCGACTGACGCTTGGTTCCACCTTTCCTACCTAGGCCAACCACAATTTGCGCGCGCTACACAGTTCCGTTCCCGAGGGGAACCACAACGCCTTTTACATACAAAATAATTAAGAACCCTGAGTGAAGGCCAGCAGTTTACATAACAGAGAACAAACATTTTAAATAAAACAGAACCTTTGCACATACTGACACTTCTAAATAAATTGTTTAAACAAATTCCAAATATATACAGTAAGTTTTGTCTCCCTCCAATTGGGACAAAGAATTTAAATGACAGATACACTACATTGTATGGAATCAAATCATGACATCAAAGTTTTTACAAAGAAAGGAGTATACAATTTTGTGTTATCTGTTCAATCAAACTGGAGCTACTCGACCGAATAGTAGCGGCTCGGGTCACAGAAAACCATCACAACGACCGGGAGAGCGGTGTGCTGACCACACGCCCCTCCTATCCGCATCCTCAACTGAGGATGACACGGCGGTCGGACGGTCCCGATGGGTCACCTGTGGCCTGAAGACGGAGTGCCCTTTTTATTCAATCAAACACATTTACAGAAGCTCAACGATGTAACATTAAATAAAACAAAAGGCAAAATAAATCAGTAGAGTGTTAGAGCTATGGTGTTACAAGCGGACTCACGAGTGCTAAAGGCTCTGCATCAGTTCGGAGGGGAAGTTGCTGGCACTCTCCATTGGTAGCGTTGTCTGGAGAAGGCGGTGACTGCGACGCGTGTGTTTGATTCAAACACTGTTTCGTGGAGTACACTCCATCCCTTCCAGATCACTGCCCGTGTTGTCTCACCTGATGGACTGTGATGTCAGATGCCGTGACGTCGTGCTGAATACTGAACCCTGCCCACTGGAGCGGTAGCCCGTCAGACTCGTGCGGCGCTGGAGTTTAAGGGTAGCTTCCACGCTTTACCGGAGTCATGTAGGTAAACCCCTGGACTACCCATCGGTGCTGGCTGCTGTCCTGACTTCAGTACCGAGTGCTTGATTTCATCGCCCATGGCATTTGACCTATGCTGGTCAATTGCTACTACATGGCGATGAAGTGGCGTTGTTCGTTCACTCACGCGCTATTTTTAGTAATAAGATACAGAAAAATTAATCTTGTTTATATTCTTCATTCAGTGCGTGTCACCAATAAGAAGTGTCCGCCCCCGGTTGCTGAGTGGTCAGCGCGACGGACTGTCAATCCTAAGGGCCCGGGTTCGATTCCCGGCTGGGTCGGAGATTTTCTCCGCTCAGGGACTGGGTGTTGTCTTGTCCTAACGAACTACATGCCATAATACGCGACCCGGAAAGGTGGACTGAACAGACTAACGGACGAAATCTCGAAGATCCAACAAATAGAATACTTGCGCAACAGACCCTACCGAAGGCAAGTCGGTCCAAACAGACGTCACGATGCCCAGGGGGACACAGATATGATTAGCACCACGAGTGATGAAGAAGAAACAGATACAGACCAGGGCACCAACACAGATATTGAAGCGTCCAGCGCGGATGATCCATAGTGTCAACCAAGTCAAATTCAAAGAACAGAGTGGAACAACCGACAAGAGGTGCACAAGTCACACACAATCCTAAAAACAGATTGCACCTTATATATAAATAGTTAACAGCATCTCCATGTCCAATAAGAGCTTAAAGCTAGGTACCTCTTCAAGGGACCTACGCCTTCCGTTAAGAGGCAGCGCACAGTCTGTATGGAAGGATCTTAATTGTGGTCCCTCTCTTTTGAGCCCAACCCGACGGATACCTATGGTAGATTGGGGAAAACCACCGCTCGGGCTGTGTTGCTGGCGGGGCCGGAAGGTGCTAACTGCCACACCACGTATCATTGTCAGTCTCATTGGCTCAGTGTGAACTGTTTGTACAACCAACCTACACAGCCTATACCTCAACCTCCACTATACTAAGAACTTCTCATCTGAAGCTTAAACTTGGGCACCTCTTCAAGGGACCTACGCCCCCCTGGTAAGAGGCGGCGCACGTCATGGATGGAAGGATCTTAATTGTGGTTCCTCTCTTTTGAGCCCAACCCGACGGATACCTATGGTAGATCGGGGAAAACCACCGCTCGGGCTGTGTTGCTGGCGGGGCCGGGAGGTGCTTGCGCCTGATGTACTCTACTAGGAGCCTTGTAGGCTCAACACAAACCGTTACCGTCATTACCTTATTACTTTTACCACGAGTACCCTTTCATTAGCAACTTTGAGCCAAGCACAAAATCAGTTACCTATTGTATATCGTAAATAGTTTAGCAGGCTGGACATGGAGGTCTTAGTCTTAGTTTTTAGCTTTAACGTACCCTAATCTCTTCTAGTTAAGGTAGTTTTTAGGATGGTAGATGTTAAAGGCATGGTGAGCAACGGCCAGCGTCTTGAGGGTCATTCCAAGACCCGGGCCGCCGCCCACAACCAGGTGACGGGCAATATTATACCTATAACTTCTCTATTCAGTTCTCTTCCTTCCTTCTTTCTAAATATTTAATTTCGTTTTGTTTATTAATATCTTACTTGATTTTGTATTAGTTATAAGTTTTTCTAATGCTGCACAAAAAAAAAGATATCAAATGGATCTAAACAGAGCCCGCCTCCACGTGGCGGGACACGGGCAACGGTGTGAGTGGGGACGGGAGCCGGTGTGGTGTTACTTTCAGTCACTGCGGACCCCGGACCCAGTCACAGCGGCTAAGTGGCAATATACGACCCACCATAAGAAATTAGACGGTGGGTCATAAAATGTAAGCAGTTAGTGAAAAAAAAAGGAAGTGTCCTAATCATCATCATTTCATCCCCATCGACGCGCAGGTCGCCGAAGTGGCGTCAAATCGAAAGACCTGCACCAGGCGAACGGTCTACCCGACGGGAGGCCCTAGCCACACGACATTGCATTTTTTTCACCAATAAGAAGTATATCTACATCAACTGATCTAAACACCTACTCGACCATCTGTGTACAGGTTAATCGAAATTACTGCATTATGGCGTTTACAATCTACAGTCTCGCTGTTTTATGTCCTTTGTCATCTTTCATTAGTAACGGTAGGTGCGTCATGCAGCATTCGTTGTGAAAGGGCCGGTATATTCTAATAGCGTGAGTCGTGGTAGTGTGTTCGAATTTATATAAATCCATGCATAGTTTGTTACATTTTAGTCATAATCTGGTGCAGAGGCTTGATGTTTAAGATTTTTAACCTTTCTATAAGTTATTCGTTTTAAGATATAGCTGCGTTGGGCTTTTATCTTCGACAGTCATGGTCTCACTCAGACATGCGCAGTGTTCTCCGCCATGTTGATTTGCAGCGCGCCGGCCAGTGTGGCCGAGCGGTTCTAGGCGCTTCACTTTGGAACCACGCGACCGCTACGGTCGCAGTTTCGAATCCTGCCTCGGGCATGAATGTGTGTGATGTCCTTAGGTTAGTTAGGTTTAAGTAGTTCTAAGTACTAGGGGACTGATGACCTCAGATGTTAAGTCCCATAGTGCTCAGAGCCATTTGAACCTTTTTTTTTTTTTTTTATTTGCAGCGCGCTTTCTGGTCCTAATTAGTTTCTCACGTGAGCTCCCGAGGCCCACCACACGGCGTCCATGGAGACGAGGCGCACACCAGAGCTTCAGTCAAGTCTTAGTGTTGACTTACTACTTATGTACCGCATTTTTAAAATGTGACTACCCCTATTCAGGCTGTTTTAGTTTTATTTCCAGACCATGCCCTCTTAGACCAATTATAGTTTGAGGTATATCTTCTGAAGAAGGCTCAATTACAGGATCGCGCACTAAATGTGTTACCATTTTTTTAAATATAAACTTTATTCTCAATACAATCTGAAAGGAACATATACTAAAATGAAGAGCCGTCCATGGGGATTCGTTCTAACTCAGAACATATGTCCGGCATTTCGTTTCCTAACTTCCTTCATACGAACACTGAAGTTAGTGATTACCCTACGGCACATTTCTTCCGTAATTTCACTGCAAGCTTGGAAAATAAGTCTTCTGAGCTCCATTGAATCACGTGGACGTTTCGGGAAAAATTTTTCCTTTAGGTATCCCAAAGAAAAAAGTCACATGGATTGAGGTCTGGACTATTGGGGGGCCAAGTTTGTCCTTCATTGAAGCGACCTGGAAACCTGAGTGAAATGATCCGCATGTCGAAATGCTCGTGTAAAAACTCCAACACAATTCCAGAATGAGATTTTCACTCTGCAGCGGAGTGTGCGCTGATATGAAACTTCCTGGCAGATTAAAACTGTGTGCCCGACCGAGACTCGAACTCGGGACCTTTGCCTTTCGCGGGCAAGTGCTCTACCATCTGAGCTACCGAAGCACGACTCACGCCCGGTCCTCACAGCTTTACTTCTGCCAGAATCTCGTCTCCTACCTTCCAAACTTTACAGAAGCTCTCCTGCAAGGTTTGCAGGAGAGCTTCTGTAAAGTTTGGAAGGTAGGAGACGAGATACTGGCAGAAGTAAAGCTGTGAGGACCGGGCGTGAGTCGTGCTTCGGTAGCTCAGATGGTAGAGCACTTGCCCGCGAAAGGCAAAGGTCCCGAGTTCGAGTCTCGGTCGGGCACACAGTTTTAATCTGCCAGGAAGTTTCACTCCAACACAATGTTTGCTGTATGTGGCCTTGCTCCATCTTGCATGAACCACTGCGTGTTGAAGGGCAAGGCAGTAGCAAGAAACTGTGGAATGAAGCTATTGCGACGCATGCTCAAGTAACGCTCGCTGTTCATAGTTTCTTCAAAGAAAAAGGGTCCAATAAGTCCGTGACTGGAAATTGCTGCCCACACTATAATCCTCGGAGCATAATGTTGTCGTTCATGAAGCACTTGTGGGTTTTCAGTGGACCAAAAGCGTACATTTTGTTTGTTAACCACACCGTCTACATGAAAATGCGCCTCGTCTGAAAACCAAACGTTGTTGAGAGTTTCTTCCCTATCCTCTGCCCACAGAGGAAACAGTAGTCTCTGCTGCTTGTGTTCTTCAGTGAGCTTCTGTGCACAGGTCATCGTGTATGTGTACATATGGAGGTCACTTTTAAGAATGCGTTGAACGGAGCGTCTGGATATTCCTAGTTGCACTGCTGCCTTTCTACACGATTTCCCGGGACTTCTATGTACAGCAACTCGTACCGCTTCAATATTCTTCGGCGAACAAACAGGCTTAGGCCGAGGTCGCTTCGCTTCCAATACTCTTCCTTCCTGTACAAATTTATCGTACAACCTGTGGATGGTCTTCTTGCAAGGGACCCATCGTGTGTTGTTGTCGAAAACGCCTCTGAGTCACAACAAGGCTTTTCGTTTCATGAAAAAGTAACACAATTGCCCATCGTTGCTGTGTCGTTGGTCTTCCATTGTCAGCCATTGCTGCTTACTAGTCTCCTAGCGGCAGTATCGTGAATTGCACGTCATTTCGTAACTCATCTGTTTTTCCAAGCTCTGCTGGTACTGCTGTAGAGATCCCAGCGGGATATCTAATGTGCGTCGTAAATTCTGAAAGAAACAATTGGTAACACATTTCGTGCGCCACCCTGTATTTTGCCTGAAACCTAGGGAAAGGTTGGTTTCATTACCACAATCGAGGTTGACAGTTTCTTATATATTAGATTATCACAGTTGCTGAGTGGGCTGCAATGTTGAAAATAGTATTTAACTAACTTTCTGCAACTCTAGGTAAAGTTCAAAAATCTTTGATTATTGCAATAATAACATAAAATTTATGACAGACAGAAAAACAAATCTTAAGTCTAATCTGGAATCATGACGCCGGCCGACGTGGCCAAGCGGTTCTAGGCGCTTCAGTCTGGAACAGCGCGATCGCCTTGGGCATGGATGTGTGTGATGTCCTTAGGTTATTTAGGTTTAAGTAGTTCTAAGTTCTAGGGGACTGATGACCTCAGATGTTAAGTCCCATAGTGCCCAGAGCCATTTGAACCATTGTTTTGAAATCATGGCTCTGGACGACATGGCCTTTAGGCGAATATTTAGATACGCTCTGGTACTAGGTACAGTATAGTTGATAAGGATGTTTACTTCGTTGTTAAATTTGTTGAGTTCAGACAAGTAGTAATACACTATGTGGTCAAAAGTGTCCGGACATCTGGCTGAAAATGACTTAAAAGTTGGTGGCGCCCTCCATCGGTAATGCTGGAATTCAATATGGTGATGGTCCACCCATACGCACACGTTCAATCAGCTCCTCGAAGGTTTATTGGGGAATGACAGACCTTCTTCACGGAGTTCTGCACTCGGGAGAGGCATCGATGTCGGTCGGCGAGGCCTGGCACGAAATCGAAGTTCCAAAACATCCCAAAGGTGTTCTATAGGACTCAGTCCAGGACTCTGTGCAGGCCAGTCCATTACAGGGATGTTATTGTCGTGTAACCACTCCGCCACCGGCCGTGCATTACGAACAGCTGCTCGATCGTGTTGAAAGATGCAATCGCCATCCCCAAATTGCTCTTCAGAAGCGGGAAGCAAGAAGCTGCTTAAAACATCAATGTAGGCCTGTGCTGTTATAGTGTCATGCAAAACAACAAGGGGTGCAAGCCTCCTCCATGAAAAGCACGACCACACCATAACACCAGCGCCTCCGAATTTTACTGTTGGCACTACACACGCTCGCGGATGACGTTCACCGGGTTTTACCCACACCATGTCACCTCATCGCCACATTGTGTACCGTGATTCTTCACACCACACAACGTTTTTCCACTGTTCAATCGTCCAATGTTTACGCTCCTTACATCAAGCGAAGCGTCGTTTGGCATTTACCGGTGTGATGCGTGGCTTATGAGCAGCCGTTCGACCATGAAATCCAAGATTTATTACCTCCCGCCTAACTGTCATAGTACTTGCAGTGGATCCTGATGCAGTCTGGAATTCCTGTGTGATGGTCTGGATAGATATCTGCCTATTAAATATTACGACCCTCTTCAACTGTCGGCGGTCCTCTGTCAGTCAACAGACGAGGACGGCCTCTACGCTTTTGTGCTGTACGTGTCCCTTCACGTTTCCACTTCACTATCACATCGGAAACAGTGGACTTAGGGATGTTTAGGAGTGTGGAATTCTCACGTACAGACGTATGTCACAAGTGACACCCAATCAGCTGACCACGTTCGAAGTCCGTGAGTTCCACGGAGTGCCCCATTCTGCTCTCTCACGATGTCTAATGACTACTGAGGTCGCTGATACGGAGTACCGGGCAGTAGGTTGCAGCACAATGCACGTAATAGGAAAAACGTATGTTTTTAGGGGTGTCCGGATGCTTTGGATCAAATAGTGCATTTTTTAAATTTAATCTACTACGCTGCTTAACAATCTGTAAATCGTCAGCATGCACACTTATACACAAATAAATCTTGTATACGGAAACTGTTAAGTGACTCGTTCCGCATCATTTCGACAGAAGTTGTGCAAATGATCTAAACACATCTAAGACACTAATGCTGAATTTTGTATGACTGACCTTACTGCAAGCCCAATATTTTCGGTAATCCAAGCGATAGCCCTAATGGCACTGCCTACACACAGTTTTCTTTATTATGTATTGCTTTATCAATGTCCTGCAAATTTTCCAATATCGGATTCGTTCTGGTAATACCTTAAAGATGTTAGAATGTTCACCAAGACTGCTGTATTCTGAGACGACTTTGAATTTCATGAGCAACCATGGTAGCGTAGAAGCGAATGTGCTTAATTTAAAGCACTCAAGAAAACCCATATATATTTGATTATGTAGAAACACTGTAAAGGGAAAGACAGTGGTGATCTATGTACGGCAAGTAAACACGTTCATTTATCAGGCACGTAGAATACATAAGTATTGCAGATGATGGCTCTCTATTTTCTAAAAAGAAGTCGTTTTATCTGAACAGTTATTTTGTGGAAGTATACAAAGCTTTAACTCGCGTTGTAAATTAAAATCATCCGTTTTGGATATCTGAGGCAGAAAGCAAACGTCATGTGACGTTTGAAGAGATTTGTACTGTCAGGATGACTCAGTCAGTGCTATCAGTTAAGTTTCAGCTATCGTGGGTTTAGATGAAGAGGAAAGCTGCAACGTAATCGTAGATAAGATGATTCACTAAGATACTCTGCTCCTGTATATAACACCGATTCGCGATTTCGCTGTCATACGTTGTCGATCTACAGCTGTCGCTTGAGGCTCTCATAAAATAACAACATGCGCTCATCTTACGGCCAAAGCATGACTACAATGAGCGGTAAGTCACAATCTCTTTCCCGCTTTTTTTAAGCCGTAAGGCTTAGGTCTGGTTTGATACGTTTCATACATGTTCGTAACCATTTCTGAGTAACGACTACACGCAGCAGCTTCTTTAATATGTTTAGAATATTCTAGTACGTATCTGCTCTACCATTTTCGCTGTTCACTACTACTTTTAGCGGATACCGCACCAGAAACCACAGTAAATTACTCCTTCCTTTATTAAGGGCTTACCGAAGACTTTGCACCTTCCTCAATATGTTTAGCACCTCTTCATTTCACACCCTATTTCGTCACTTTTTTTTTTCTTTATACAGAACCACAACATTTGAAATGCTTCTTCTTATTCTCCGGATTTGAAATTGTCGTCACTTAAGTTCCGTACCATGTTACTGCAGGCTGTCATTTTGGAAATTTTTTCCTTCTGTCTCCATTTATGTCGCCTTCACTGTGCTGTAGTAGCTTAAATCACTAAAATTACAAGAAGAATGGAGAAAACCTTTCAATATATAGTACATTCTGTGTTTTATAAGGTTTCAGGTCATAATTTATAATACTCATCATTCTTCGTGTCAGTTTAGAAGAATGTGGCCATCTGTCCCACTGACAAGCCACGATCGACAATATCCGGATTTGGTTTACCATTATGAAAGGTAGTAAAATGATGTAAACGGAGCTGCTGTATAGATTGCAGTGTATGTGGAGATATTATTGTTGTGTAAAGTAAATTAGCATGAAGAGCTACATCAATCTATCTTCGGACTCAAGATTACAACAAGACCCTGTTATGTATTGTTATGGTTATGTTATTATTGTTTTCATTTTGTAATCTCACAGTCAAACACTTAATTATTACTCTAAACTTCCTTTCTTTTAAATGGTTTGAGTGTTTTTGTTGTTTGTATAAAATTATGTGTCTAAAACAGAAGATGACTGGAAATTAAATGATTCATAAAAATAACGGAGCACTGGAACAATGTAGGCTACATGATAGATTATTATATAATGTGGTGAGTTATAATAAAAGTCTTTAAGGCTTGGGCACAGCCTGCGAGATAATGCTTTTACAGAAACACGATGAAAAATCCTTGATGGGCTAAGGAATACATGTCACCATGATAGCAGTTAACTGCCTAATATTAGAGATAGAAATGATGTATAAAATTTAAATTTCTCATATTCACGTCAAAACTGTCACAGAGAGCGCACGATGTCATATATTTAAAGAAATGAAATACTGAAATTTAATTGACAACACACTCGCAGATTCTTCAGTTTACAGGTTACTTAATGGAAACTATCTCTAGCTAAATTAGCTTTTCAGCTTATCCCCTCTCTTTCGAGAGTACAAAACCACCAGATAGGAAACACTGGAAATTCAAAGGATTCACTATTCATGCCAATGCGAAGGAAAAATAAAACTCACAGTTTGAGCCCGCAAAACGATTAAAAGTAACTTTATTTATCTCAGGAGCCTAAACTGACATGAGACATACGACACCAGGCGAGCCCAAACGAAGATTAACGTATCGGTATTGTCTTATGTTCAAAATCTGCATTAACGCACTCTTCGCTACTACTGAAATAGTGTTTGGTAAATAGTATGAACCATCCCACATCGTAAAGCTTTTTTCAGTATTCATCTCCGTATTCTGGATGTTGATGTTGCAACCCTCTAGGTGGACCAGTACGGTTTTTTAAAAATTTTTATGTTCTTTAATGTCCCTCTTGTGAGGAGTTTGATGCGACTTCTTTTCCTGCGCCAACCTGTACATCCCAGGGTATCCTTCACACTCAGATCTCTCAGTTACTTCTTCCACTTATACACCTAGCTCTAGTACAATGGGTGTTTCCCACATGCCCTGTTTTCTGAAACTTCTTCTTGCCGCTGTTTTCCACATATCCCATTCCCTGCCGATTTTGCTGAAAACTTTTTAATTTATAAATCCATCTAATTATCCCGGTTTCCCCACAACCCATGATTCACTGCCTTCCGAATACACATTCCCAGAAATTTCTTTTTGAAATTAAGACCAATATTTGATACTAGTAGAGTTCTTTCCATCAGGAATTCCTTCTTTTCCTGTGCTAGTTGCTTTTTATGTCCTCTTCGGCAGCTGCATCGTACGTTGTTTTCTTTTCACGAAAGAAGAATTCCTTCTCTTCGTCTACTTCGTCGTGCCGAATATTGACGCTAAGTCTATCGCTAATCTCATTTCTGCTACTACTCATTACTTTCGTCGTTCTTCTATTTACTCTCAGCCTAAATCCTCTTTTCATTAAACTGTTCATTACATTAAATAGAGCATATAATTATTCTTCACGTTCCTGAGAACAGCGTTATCAGTGAGTCTTATCACATATATCCTTTCACTCTGAATTTTAATCCCACTCTTGAAGCTTTGTTTCATTTCCCTCTCTGCTACTCCCGCGTACAGACTGCAGAGTAGGGGCGAAGGACTGAGGCCAGTCTTACACCCTATTTTATTGCGAGAATTTCGTTCTTGGTCTCGCAGACGTATTGTTCTCTCTTGGTTCTTGTACGTATTGTGTATTACCCGTCTTTATCTGTAACTTACTCCTATTTTTCATCCTGAACCATTTTACATTGCTGAAAGGTTTTTCAAGTCGACAAAACCTATGAACGTGTCTTGACTTTCCTTCAGTCTTGCTTCTACTAGCTTTATCTTTCCCTAAAGCCAGACTGATCGTCATCTAACAGATGAAGTTGTCAGGAGATTGGGCGCATGAGCTGTTGCTCTGATCCTCGCTGTAATTCTCGTACTTATCTTCTCCTCCTATCTTCAAAACTGCGTGGATTACGTTTTTCCGAAAGTCTGCAAATATGTTGTCAGTCTCGTAAATTCTACACATGAACGGGAGTAGTTGTTTTATAACCACTTTCACTAATTAAGGAATGTTATCTATCCCTTCTCCCTATTTTAATCTCCAGTTTTCCGAAGCTCTTTTATATTCTAATTCCCTATCATTTCCAGAGTTATATGCCGAAGAATAGAAAGATAGTATCTAGACATATGGAACGACATGCAGTTGAGTTTGAGGAAGGGCAAAGGTACAAGAGAACCATTTGTCAGAATTTACTTAGTAATGGTAGGCAGAGTGAAGAAAATTCAGCATTTGTGGACCTGGAAACCGCCTTCAACAATGCAAGGTGGAATAAGATATTCACAGTCCTTGGAAGATCTTGGCTGAAGTACAGAGAGAGACGAATAATTTACAATATAATCTTTCCCAATCGGAGTAGCAAAAATAGGTCAAGAAAGTCAAATTAGATTGAAGGAGGTGTAAACATGGCTGCAGTTTATAATCTACGTTCTTCAACTTGTGCGTGAAAGAAATAATGAAGGAATCTAAAGAACATTTCAAAACAGTGATAAAAGGACAAAGGGCACGGATACCGATGACGCGTTTCGCAATCGATGCTGACCTACTCGCCGGACATAAAGAAGAGACAGTTGTGGTAGCAGTGAATGGTTTCTGCTGTCTAGGAAACAAGGTTACACAGTGGCTGAAGCAAAGAAGATATTCAACGGCTATAAATAAAGACAGATTTCTTCAAAAGAAGAATCATGCCGGTATCAAACACCGACTTGGAAATGAGCAAGTAAGAAGCGCCCAGAGTACAAATTTGCATAAATGTGTACCATGGTCTATCTTAAATCAAAAGGAGAAACTCGAAGCTTTTTAAATGAGATGCTATTACAGCATATTAAAAACTAAGTGATCTGATAAGGTACAAAGTGAAGTACTAGAATGAATAGGTGAGGAAAGAAGTCTGTGAAAGGCCTTTACTATAAGAAGTGGGTAACTGATGAAGCATCTTAATATCGTTAATTTGATGCTCCGCAGCTTCACAGAGGAGAAAATAGTAGGGATAGACTAAATCTAGAATATGTAATACAGATTGTAAACGATGATATGTGTAATGGTTACGAGTAGATCTGGAGGGTGCCACAGGTTTCGAAAGGATGGAAGACAGCAGTAAATCTGCGTAAGACTGACGAATTAGAACAAAAATTAACCGCAGGCGCATTTCACTGTGAGGTAAAAATTATTCGTACAAATGGCACTACTCCTATCAAACTGAACGTTTGTGTGTACTTGTTTTATCTTGATAAACAGTGTATTCGCGGAGATTCCACCATCACGACAATTTAGTGGCGGTGGTTCGCAGGCGTATTCATTTGGATGCACGAGGATAAGTATTTTCTTGAAAGCAATCTTCATTGTTTCATCCGTTAAATCAGCATCGATGTCAGACAGTTAAGTTCCATCCACCTGATAGTGGAACTACATGTTCTGAAACCGACGATGTTTTTCAGATAAGATACTACAGGTATTTCGAAAATAGTTTTTCATAACCAAGGTTTGTTTACATTTAGTAAACTATATGATGGGAAATGATATTTTCTGTAAGTGGGCATTCAAGGATTAAAAAGCGATAAGAAAATAAATGATAAACAAGAGAAACAGGAGACGTTGAAGACTGACTACGTACTTGACTAGTCCGAATCGCAAAGCGACTTAACCACCGCAAGAATCACCCCGACTACTTCCTCATAATCGACGTAATTGAATGTGTATTCCGACACTTTATGCACCTTGCTTTGGACTGGCTGTCATGCGGTTGTACCATAACTGAATATTGTTTAATGTTAACCTTCTGAATGGGTAGTATGTGTCAATTTCGTTTCAGACCAAAGTAGTGTATTTTTACTTCTATTTATAGTGTTTCTCCGCAGTGGAAAATAACTGTATTTCCTGCCTGCATCATTTATGTGTTATTACAATCCATTACGAACTATTATGAGGTCATATCACCGAAGTTAAGCGCTGTTGCTCTTGGTTAGCACTTCGATGGGTTCTGGTCTACCGAGAGCTGTAGGCAAAGCGGAGTGCACCTAGCCCGTGTGATTTCAATTGAGGGGCTGCTTAATTGAGAAATAGTGGCAACGGTCCAGGAAAACTGACAACGTCCCAGAGAGCGGTGTGCTGACCACATACCCCTCCATAAACACATCCGGTGACGCCAAAGACGCCTGCTCGGACTGTGTTTGTTTTATGTGCGCAATATGTAATATTTATCCTTGCAGCGGAAGAAATTGTAAGAATACCCCAAAGGGAGTGTGTAGTCTCATATGCATATGCAGACGATATTGTAAAAGGTGCAAAGACTATTGCAAAGTTACAAGAAGCGATAAGCGATATGGAAGATTGGTGTGTCGAACACGGCTTCGAAATAAATGTGGCGAAAACAGAAATGATGGTACTCAAAAATGGAGGAAGAACACTTGCATCAGATGAGATCTTCATACGAGAGAGAAAACTGAATATTGTAACGGACTACAAGTACCTAGGGGTCACAATACAAACAACAGCCAAATGTTTCACATAACATGTAACAGAGAGAGCAATGCAAGCAATAATGGCAATACATGAAATACAATACATCAGATCCCTTCGCCTAGAGACAGCAATGGCACTATTCAGAGCCAAAATCTTCCCAATACTGACGTACGGCATATAAATTATTGGACCACATCTTACAGTGAACAACCTAACAACACTACAAAGAGTGAAGGCGACCTGTATAAAGAAAGCAATAGGAGTGTCCAAAGCAGCACGATCGAGACTTGTATACCTGCTGGCGAGGGAACCCTTCTTCATTGAAGACCTTCGGACAATCCCGATGCTACCCAATAGCAACGCCTTGGGAAGTCTGCTTGAAACATTGAAGGAAAAAAGGGAAGACATACCTCCAGAATTTTACAGCACAGGTGCCATGATTGACCGAACATGGACAAAGGAAAACTTGGAAATGAGACACGTGATCACCAGATTGGCAGTCCATGGTTTCCATCACCTTATTTGCAACAATACGTCATATCATGAACCAAACGAAATGTGTGAGTGTAAACTGTGTCACCAAATTTGCAAACGTTACTATATAGAGCTCTGTACCAAAAGGACACGAACAATAAGTGACTATGCAATTCACAATATGTGAAATTTCTAATTTGTCTTATTATTATCACTGTACATTGAATTTGTATGGCTATTTGGCTGCAATAACTTATTATTAATATGTAATAAGTATTGGTTGCATAGTATGTACCCAAACCTGAAATGAAAAAGGTAAAAGTAAACAAAATGTTATTTCAGACGGCTTGTTTCGTGTAGTTCTCCTACTACTGGTGTTGACGAACATCACGTCAGCCTCGAAGATACTGGTGGTGGCTCCAACGGCGTCCATCAGCCACCAGAAGGCGTTCCACGTTGTAACAAAGGCGTTACTTGAGAGGGGCCATGAAGTCACCTTATTCACGGCGGATCCACTCAAGGTGAGATTTCCCAAAATATTTCTCATTAATTCTAAAGTACATATAAAACAACCTAAAATCAACATCTGGCATGACATCCGAATTCATAGATGCAAAACGAAATTATTTCTGTCGATTAAACCTAAGAAAGTATCTTCTTTTCCCAAAGGGTAGCGTTAATTCGTGTGATCATTCGAGTTGTGTGTGTGTGTGTGTGTGTGTGTGTGTGTGTGTGTGTGTGTGTGAGTGTGTGTGTGTGTCTGTGTGTGTGTGTGTGTGTGAGATAGAGAGAGAGAGAGAGAGAGAGAGAGAGAGAGAGAGAGAGAGCAGGCATTGGAGTTTTCTTTTGAGATTAGAGTGTAGTTCCAAGCTAGAATTCGAAGTACAGATCGCAAGCCTTCGTACACATATTTATGTTTCTACAGCGAGATTTTCATATCGTAGCTGACTGTGCATGAACTGTTATAGTGACTGATCTCATGGGATAATAACATTAACATATGTTTTTGGGTGGGGTACGCCTTTAGCAAAACACGTTTTTTTTTTTGTCCCAGACTTGTTTCACTGGTGTTATAGCATCATCGGTGGGTTATTTTATTATTAAAGCTGTTAAACATAAGGAATGTTCTTTACTGTTTAAATACATATAAATATTAGTTTCTAAATCCTAATTCCAGGTTTTTGAAGAGCACATAAAATAGTGTATTCGTACCTTCTTACCACATGGTACGGTTTTTCTGCTGTATTACGTTTTTACAGTGTCTGTTTTCCTTTACAGTTTGTCACCTGCAACTATATACAACTTAATGTAGGCAAAAAATTTACGCAAAACTATGATTTATAAGCTGTTATGGCTATACCTGAGATTAATAATTTATCTGAAAGGTTGTGTGTGTGTGTGTGTGTGTGTGTGTGTGTGTTCAAAATGGTTCAAATGGCTCTGAGCACTATGGGACTTAACATCTGTGGTCATCAGTCCCCTAGAACTTAGAACTACTTAAACCTAACTAACCTAAGGACATCACACACGTCCATGCCCGAGGCAGGATTCGAACCTGCGACCGTAGCAGTCGCGCGGTTCCGGACTGAGCGCCTAGAACCGCGAGACCACCGCGGCCGGCTGTGTGTGTGTGTGTGTTTGATAACAATTGATCAGCCGACACAAAAGACACCTTGCAGAGGAGCCCTTCAAGGAATTGTAATAGCGTTCTCAGACCCTCCACCCTTCATGGGTCTCCCCTTTCGGCCGTAAAAACATTACTGGCTATTAAAATTGCTACACCAAGAAGAAATGCAAATGATAAACTGGTATTCAATGGACAAATATATTGTACTAGAACTGACGTGTGATTATATTTTCACGCAATTAGGTTGCGTAGATCCTGAGAAATTAGTACCCAGAACAACCACCTCTGGCCGTATTAACGGCCTTGATACGCCTGGGCATTGAGTCAAACAGAGCTTGGATGGCGTGTACAGGTACAGCTGCCCATGCAGCGTCAACACGATACCACTGTTCATCAAGAGTAGTGACTGGCGTACTGTGACGAGCCAGTTGCTCGGCCACCATTGACCAGACGTTTTCACTTACTGAGAGATCTGGAGAATGTGCTGGCCAGGGCAGCAGTCGAACATTTTCTGTATCCAGAAAGGCCCGTACAGGACCTGCAATATGCGGTCGTGCATTATCCTGCTGAAATGTAGGGTTTCACAGGAATCGAATGAGGGGTAGAGACACGGGTCGTAGCACATCTGAAATGTAACGTCCACTGTTCAAAGTGCCGTCAATGCGAACAAGAGGTGACCGAGACGTGTAACCAATGGCACCCCATACCATCACGCCAGGTGATACGCCATTATGGCGATGGCGAATACACGCTTCCAATGTGCGTTCACAGCGATGTCGCCATACACGGATGCGACCATCATGATGCTGTAAACAGAACCTGGATTCATCCGAAAAAAATGACGTTTTGCCATTCGTGTAACCAGGTTCCTAGTTAAGTACACCATCTCAGGCGCTCCTGTCTGTGATGCAGCGTCAAGGGTAACCGCAGCCATGGTCTCGGAGCTGACAGTCCATGCTGCTGCAAACGTCGTCGAGCTATTCGTGCAGATGGCTGTTGCCTTGCAAACGTCCCCATCTGTTGACTCAAGGATCGAGACGTGGCTGCACGATCCGTTGCAGCCATGCAGATAAAATGCCTGTCATCTCGACTGCTAGTGATACGAGGCCGTTGGGATCCAGAATGGCGTTCCATATTACCCTCCTGAACCAACCGATTCCATATTCTGCTAACAGTCATTGGATCTCGACGAACGCGAGCAGAAATGTCGCGATACGATAAACCGCAATCGCGACAGGCTACAATGCGACCTTTATCAAAATCGGAAACGTGACGGTACGCATTTCTCCTCCTTAGACGAGGCATCACAACAACGTTTCACCAGGCAACGCCGGTCGACTGCTGTTTGCGTATGAGAAACCGGTTGGAAACTTTCCTCATGTAGCACGTTGTAGGTGTCGCCCCCGGCGCCAACCTTATGTGAATGCTCTGAAAAGCTAATCATTTGCATATCACAGCATCTTCTTCCTGTCGGTTAAATTTCGCGTCTGTAGCACGTCATCTTCTTGGTGAAGCAATTTTAATGGCCAGTAGCGTGGATTTGTACACATAGCTTGGTGTAAAGTCAGAGATTTCCTTTAATGCCCGCTTGCAGCCAATGTCTGTAATCCCATATCGAACCAGTTACAACAAGGTAATAAGCATGCCTTATTAAATCTGCAGCTTTAAATATGTGTCAGTCATAAAATACGCACTAGTAAATGTAAGTTAAAACATTAGAACCACGTATATGAGCATAGTCCCAACCAGACTATTTGTGTTAGAGGCTGTGTTCCCACTGAGGCCGCTCTTCACAGTTACATCATAGCAGGTTTCAGTGTACCACATGTAGTCTACAGCGCCCCTATTAAATGTGCGATGCGTTGACAACAAGGATTAACTTTATTTTACAATTCGCAAATTTCATTAGTTTATAAGTAAATCAGAGGCGATTCTAAAAGTCGGTCAATGGGCGGGGCTAATGGAGGGGGGGGGGGGGGGAGCGGATATGGCGGAATCTAATGTCGCTTAACAAAAGGAGAGTCCTCCAGCGACAAATTGGTGAAATTTGCTTTTACTTAAAGTAGTTTTTGGTTACTGTTTCGGAGTTCAGGGTGAAAAAAAATTATTCTAACATGGTAGGTTTTATAAATTACATAAACCATAAAAGAGGTATACTTACGACATATAAGTTTTCATTATTTTTCTGGATACAGAAGATGACATGAATGTAAAAACTTGAACTTGACATCATCATCATCATCATTTAAGACGGATTACACCTTTCAGCGTTCAGTCTCGAGCATAGTCCCCCTTATAAAATTCCTCCTTGATCCCCTATTCAGTGCTAACATTGGTGCCTCTTCTGATGTTAAGCCTATTACTTCAAAATCATTCTTAACCGAATCCAGGTACCTTCACCTTGGTCTACCGTGACTCCTCCTACCCTCTACTGCTGAACCCATGAGTCTCTTGGGTAACCTTGCTTCTCCCATGCGTGTAACACGACCCCACCGTCTAAGCCTGTTCGCCCTGACTGCTACATCTACAGAGTTCATTCCCAGTTTTTCTTAGATGTCCTCGTTCTGGACACCCTCCTGCCATTCTTCCCATCTACTAGTACCTGCAATCATCCTAGCTACTTTCATATCCATAACCTCAACCTTGTTGATAAGGTAACCTGAATCCACCCAGCTTTCGCTCCCATACAACAAAGTTGGACGAAAGATTGAACGGCGCACAGATAACTTAGTCTTGGTACTGACTTCCTTCTTGAAGAAGAGAGTAGATCGTAGCTGAGAGCTCACTGCATTAGCTTTGCTACAACTCAATTCCAGTTCTTTCACTATGTTGCCATCCTGTGAGAATATGCATCCTAAGTACTTAAACCGTCCACCTGTTCTAACTTTGTACCTCCCATTTGGCACTCAATCCGTTTATATCTCTTTCCCACTAACATTACTTTCGTTTTGGAGATGCTAATCTTCATATCATAGTCCTTACATTTCTGATCTAGCTCTGAAATATTTCTTTCCAAACTTTCAATCGAATCTGCCATCACAACTAAGTCATCGCATATGCGAGACTGCTTATTTTGTGTTCATATATCTTAATCTCACCCAGCCAGTCTATTGTTTTCGACACATGATCCATAAATAATATGAACAACAGTGGAGACAGGTTGCAGCCTCGTCTTGCCCCATTGTGGATATAAAAAAAAATTCTGTAACAAATTTCACTCGATATTTCCATCTTCTGCCCAATTTGTCATGCTCATTCGTCTCTGTTTCTTTCTACTGAATATATCAATGATATTTTCAATGTCTGTACCTCTTTCTTTATGGATATTAGCAAGAGCCAAGCCATTTAGCCTCACCTGCCCATTTGTGTTACGCAAATAAGTCTTTATTCGTTTCAAATTAAAGAAGCTTCGTTAAGCAGTGCTTGTGGTAATAGGAATAGTCCCAAATGTTTGAGTTAAAACATATACATTTGGGAAAACCTGCTTGTCACATATCTTTAAATCTTTAGTTGCTGTTTCAGATCTTTTACTTTCAGCAACCCAGCCATCTTTGTGGATCTGTTGAAGTAATATATTCGCTGATTTCAGAAGACATTTTATACAGTGTAATATGATACTCCAGTGGGGAGAGGGCATAGCACCCATAGCCTCCCCCCCCCCTCCCCCCAAACCTTGCCACGACCCCTGACATTAAGCAAATAAGGTGGCTGTTACTGGCTTACGTTTTACAGTTACACATGGTGGTAGCTATGTGAACCACCTAGTAGCAACCGTTATTGCTGAAAAATTTACAGCTAAGCATAGCATAAAAAATACGAAATACCTTGTTGGAAATATCTGAGCTAATATAGTTTTTATTAAAACTGTGTTACATACTAAGCACCGCTGAAGGAACTGGATCAGTCAAGATGGGTGTTATAAGTTCTCATACCAGCAGAAACTTGGTACTCATAAGCGATCTTAAAGAGTGCTTTCATAACTGGGTTGTTACTTTCAGTTCAGGGCGTCTGTTAGGATCCACCCATAGGGGGCAAATCCCAATGATTTTTAAATATTTCCGTTAACCAGGAGTTTCTCCCGGCCACCGAACGAGGTGGCGCAGTGGTTAGCACACTGGACTCGCATTCGGGAGGACGACGGTTCAATCCCGTCTCCGGCCATCCTGATTTAGGTTTTCCGTGATTTCCCTAAATCGTTTCAGGCAAATGCCGGGATGGTTCCTTTGAAAGGGCACGGCCGATTTCCTTCCCAATCCTTCCCTAACCCGAGCTTGCGCTCCGTCTCTAATGACCTCGCTGTCGACGGGACGTTAAACACCAACCACCACCACCACCACTTCTCCCGGCCATCTGCTCATTTGCACAGTATCCTACGAGACGACATCCGTGGGCAAAATGTTTCAAATTCCTCCAAGGGGTTCATAATGAAACATCCCCTTAGAACAATTATACATGACTGTGCTTAAACTGACACACAATATTTTTAGCGCAACGTAATCTGTCTTTCAAAAATCCCTACAAAAGAATGGCCCTGACTAACATTAACCTATACCTTTCATGAATCACTTACCTCACAAAAATCTTCGTTACACGAACTACTGCAATACAGCGAGCGCCACTACTGCCAGCTACATAAAAGATTCTAACTACTGAAGGCACTAACTACTGATAGGCATAGTTAGCAAATGAAAGATTTTGATAGAGAACAAACAATGTATCTACCTTAATAGTCATAATACTGTATATATAGCAGTTCATGACATCCAGTCCTACAAATTTCAAAACTCCGCCATCTCTCTTCCCACATCCACCACTGCTGGCGGCTCACCTCCAACTGCGCAACGCTACGCGCTGTTCACATCCAGCTGCCCAAAACTACAATGGCAGACAACAATGCAAACTAGCCACAGACTGCACACAGCACAGCCAGTGATTTTCATACAGAGCGCACGTGGCGTTACCAATATAAAAACCTAAACAGCCTACTTACAATACGTCTTCCCTTCTCGTATGGGTGGTGCATCTTCGTATATGAGAACTAAACTGGAGCACTATACCCACTTTCAAAAAGGCGGACAGCGAAAATAAATTGCTCTGAAAGTGGGCACAGTGCAACAGTTTTGTCCTTACATGGTTTTAATAAAAATATATTAACTTAGGTATTCTGAATAAGATGTTATGTATTTTTAAACTATGTTCAGTTGTAAAGTGTGCAGTCGTAATGGTTGCCACTGGTTAGTTCACACGACTAGCAACGTTTATAAGTGTAAAACCTTTGTCACTGTTTTACTTACAACCTCCGTATTTGTTTTATGTACTTAAATTTTAAAAAGTATAAAATAATAAAAAAATAATTGTAACATAATGTTAATACATGTTGTCAATGCATCACACTTTTAATGAGGGCGCTGTAGACTGGCATGACGTATTCTCAGGACAGCTGTGTTGTAACTGTAAACATCGGCCTCAGTGGGAACTCAACGTTCGACGTGAATAGTCCAGTTGGGACTTTGTGCTTGTATGTGGTTCAAATACCTTACCTTAGTTTTGCTAATATGTGCATCATGCTTAACTCACATTTAAAACTTATACAACCGTATATTTAGTAATGCATGCACATTATCTTATTGTAACTGGTTCTACACGTCTTGCAGCACTGAAGATGGTCACGCAGTGACCGAGATCTCAATTTCAATCAAGATTTTGCTGGATGCAACAGTTTTCCAATTTAATCAAACCTCGTAACACATATAGCTGTCTTTGAGTTACATACGACGTGTAATTATACAAGCTGGTCAGTAAATAAACTGAAAATAGAAGCTCATGTAACAACTATTGAAAATGACAGATTGTTAGGTTTGCCACAGAAGGCTCTCAATACATATACCATATTTTATCGAAGTCTACGATTGAAAATACGTCGACATTTTGTGAATAAGTCTCTTTATTGTGCCAGTAGTTTCGTTCTACAACATCATCAGTCCCGAAGAGATTACCTTACAGTTTTTAAAACTCCACATAAAAAATTATCACCCCAGGACGCATACTGGTAACAGTATGCAACATGCCTCTATACATCTTATTTGTTTCAGCTGTACTAGAAAATGAGTAAAAACATTTCTTCAGGTACGCCGTATACAGATGAAGCCACACACTGACAGCTGGGTCTCGTACAGCCACCAAGTGATTTGGGGGGAGGGGAGGGTGTTAATTGATTGCTACGTTTCACCAGCTTTTCCAAATAGCAAAAGACATCTACTCTGGGATTAAGAGCAGCTGATTTGTTGTTGTTGTGGTCTTCAGTCTTGAGACTGGTTTGATGCAGCTCTCCATGCTACTCTATCCTGTGCAAGCTTCTTCGTCTCTCAGTACCTACTGCAGCCTACGTCGATCTGAATGTGCTTAGCGTATTCATCTCTTGGTCTCCCTCTACGATTTTTACCCTCCACGCTGCCCTCCGATACTAACTTGGTGATTCCTCGACGTCTCAGAACATGTCCTACCAACCGATCCCTTCTTCTAGTCAAGTTGTGTCACAAACTTCTCTTCTCCCCAATTCTGTTCAATACCTCCTCATTATGTGATCTGCCCACCTTATCTTCAGCATTCTTCTGTAGCACCACATTTCGAAAGCTTCTATTCTCTTCTTGTCTAAACTATTTATCGTCCAGGTTTCACTTCCATACATGGCTACACTCCATGCAAATACTTTTAGAAGCGACTTCCTGACATTTAAATCTATACTCGACGTTAACAAATTTTTCTTCTTTAGAAACGCTTTCCTTGCCATTGCCAGTCTACATTTTATATCCTCTGTACTTCGACCATCATCAGTTATTTTGCTCCCCAAATAGCAAAACTCCTTTACTACTTTAAGTGTCTCATTTCCTAATCTAATTCCCTCAGCATCACCCGAATTAATTCGACTACATTCCATTATCCTCGTTTTGCTTTTGTTGATGTTCATCTTATACCCTCCTTTCAAGACACTTTGCATTCCGTTCAACTGCTCTTACAAGTCCTTTGCTGTCTCTGACAGAATTAAAATGTCATTAGCGAAGCTCAAAGTTTTTATTTCTTCTCCATGGAATTTAATACCTACTCCGATCTTTTCTTTCGTTTCCGTTATTGCTTGCTCAATATACAGATTGAATAACATCGGGGATAGGCTACAACCCTGTCTCACTCCCTTCCCAACCACTGCTTCCCTTTCATACCCCTTGACTCTTATAACTGCCATCTACTTTCTGGACAGATTGTAAATAGCCTTTCGCTCTGATTTAATGGGTCGATGAAAGTGGCGTGAGTTTTTGTCAGACCTAGAGGGTATACCCGCACCATTCTGGACACGGTCTGGATGACTTCAGTGTCCACGTCATGAACATACAGTGAAAAGGTCAAGACAAGGTTACCGGGAATTTTGAAATAAACATTCTGGTTCATGCTCATGTTCCAAGACATGGCACGGAAAATACAGAACATCTTATCCTCCACACAAACGGTTTATACACGTCATGGGTCCGTCGGTACAATTGACGCATTCCGTCATCTGAAAATCGTGGGTCCTAAGACCACACTATATGCCTCCAGTCAACTGTTGTCATTTTCTGAGTTGCCTGTTCCACTGACAACATGAAATTTTGTTGACTTCTGTGAGGAATGGGTTTTTGCTGGGTGTGCTGTTCTTACGCCTTGTCACAAGGCCACACACCACTCCTAGTACACATTTTGTGCTGCCTGCGTTGATAGATGGTCGTGCTGAAAATTAATTTTTCTTTGCAAATTATTCAAAATAACTGCACATTTAACATGCACATATCGTTCTTTCACAATTTGAGGCAAACGACAAAAAATGGGAAGGTCCTCGAGAAGGTACTCGGTTTTCGAGAAACGCTATTTCGCGATATCCATCATATGTATTCATCGCGAATGCCTTCTCGTAGTAACCGCTACGGTCGCAGGTTCGACTCCTGCCTTGGGCATGGATGTGTGTGATGTCCTTAGATTAGTTTGGTTCAATTAGTTCAAGGCGACTGATGACCTCAGAAGTTAAGTCGCATAGTGCTCAGAGCCATTTGAACCATTTGAACCTTCTCGTAGTAAACATTCCAAAGACAGGTATCCTTAAACAAATATTGTTCTAAATTGAGAAAAAAACAATTTTCCTTGTTTTGGTACCAACATATGCTTCGTAGAGCTTTCTCCATCTTCAGTGGGTTCATTTATTCTCTGTTAAACGACATACAAGTAATTTATGCATTACGATACATGCCAGTTTTTGAGAATATAGTATTTAACGTATTAAAGGTTCAGACAGAAATGTAAAAGGGGAAAACAAATGTATATCTTAATGGTGTTCACGTGGCTATTTGATATTTACATCACACCTGTAATCATTGCCTTCCAGTATGTCTCCTCCAATTAATAAGCGTTTATGGATGTTTTGTTACTTCATTTGCAAAATTTCAATCCCATTGTGAATTTATCGATATCTCTTCTCTTTCCTAATGCTTCTTTTTCCTTTTTACATTTCCTTTTTTATAGCACTACAGTTCTTATGTAGTTGAATTGTCGACATAGATTCACTATTTTGCTCTTTGAATAGCGATTTTTAGGTTACAGTACTATTTTTGGAAAAATATGTAAAAGAAATAACTGACTGCCACTAGGCTTTGTAAAACAATGAGGGGGAAAGGGAGCGCACTAAGTGTTTAAGTACGTGTACTTACTTTTTGTGGATTCCGCCTTTTTCTCCTTCTACAGGGTAACTGAATGGAGCTTCCTAACAAGACATTGTTTCACTTGATCCACCATCTTGTTCTGGATAGGAGGTTTTGAATTTTGCAATGGTATTGGTCTTTGGGGATATGTGTCTTTGTTTGTATGCTTGTCTGAATATGTGTGTGTGTGTTTGTGTCTGTTATATCTCCTGATCCTGTAACAGTTGTTGTAGAGCTGCGAACAGTATTTCACTGTAAAGTGATGTGTATTAAAAATTCTCGCCCGTAACATCCAGAACAAGATAGAGGAATAAATATACATCATCCAAACAGCGAAACAGTATGTGTTAGGAAGTATTATTCAGTCACGCTGTAGAAGCATGAAAACGCGACATCCACAATAAGTAAGTACACACATTTAGGTATTTAGTGGGCCTTTTCCAAACTCACCGTTTCACAAACTGTAATCACAGTCAGCATTTTACAATACGACATAATATAAGCCAGTAGTACTATTAAGAAAGAAAAAGGAATAAATATATTAGAAAGGAAAAAGTATCAATAATTTCATACTGGGCCTAAAATCTGGCAAAGTACTTAACTTCATAATCCGCTATTAACTGCAGATGACATACTGGAAGGCAATAATTAAAGCTGCGCTGCAAATATCAGTCACATGAAGACAATTACGTAATACTAAGGTATATATTTATTTTTCCTGTTAATACTTCTGTCAGTACTTTTATTAATGTAAATCAAATACTCTCAAAAAACGTTATGTATCTTAGTGCACAAATTCTTTATATGTTAATTTACAAAGAATAAATGAACGCAATCAAGATGGAGAAATTTCTCCAAAATATGTTTGGGTAGAGAAACAAGAAAAATTGTAGTTGCTCAAGACAGAACCACATTTCCTCATTACACACTAGGAATAAAACGCTGACAAGAGAAGAGCTTCAACCACAACATTATAGATAGCCAGACTTTCTTTAAAGCAGAAACTTACCACCGCATTTAAAATGTTCCTACTGAACTGCTAGCGTGATACACAACCACACAAAAGTGAAATAGTAACTTTTTAGTGGAGATTAAGTTAGCTTTGGCAGGAACACGAAAAAGTAAATAGTTTGATACAAGTATCTTTTTCAAATACATTTCATTTTAGACCTACTGATATATTCTCTCCACAGGTAAACCATCAGAATCTAACCCAGGTCGATCTGTCTTCATCGTATAAAATGATGAGAGAGTTGGACATCGTAGGCATGGCTGACATGACACCTCTGGACGTAATCCTTAGCTTACTGGCGATTCCATCGCCGGTCAAGTCTCAATTGAGAGAGCCAGCAGTACAGGATTTCATCAGGTGAGTGTATTCCTGCGGTAAAGTAATGTATTTCATTACGTACAAGCGGGTGACAAATGCCATGGAATGTATGTATGTATTGAACTGGGGACCTAGAAACGACGGAGGGGCTTCGTCCCCACCTTAGCCCTCAGTGGTTCACAACCCCACAACAGGCCATAGCAGTCCACTCACCCCACCGCCACCCCACACCGAACCCAGGGTTATTGTGTGGTTCGATCCCCAGTGGACTTTCCCGGGAACGTCTCATTCCAGACGAGTGTAACTCCAATGTTTGCGTGGTAATTATGGTGTACGCGTATGTGGAAACAGTGTTTGCGCAGCAATCGCCGACATAGTGTAACTGAGCCTGGATAAGGGGAACCAGCCCGCATTCGCCGAGGTAGATCGAAAACTGTCTCAAAAACCGTACACAGGCCGGCCGGCACACCGGACCTCGACACGAATCCGCCGGTCGGATTCTTGCCGGGGACCGGCACGCCTTCCCGCTCGGGAAGCAGCGCGTTAGACCGTACGGCTAGCAAGGTGGGCGAAGTCCTGCGAACCTCCCCCCCCCCCCCCCCCAATATCCTGTCGGACTTCCTTTTTCCTGGCATAGTGCAGCGCCTCGATGTGGATCGACTCAACACGTCGTCGGAAATCCCATGCAGAAATACTGAGCCGCGGAGCCTCTGTAGTAATCTGTTGTGTTGGCAGAAGAGCCAGCACCGTGTTTACTAATGGAGGCCGAAGTGCACGCGTTTTAGCTCACGCAGGCTGGCGTGAGGAGGGAAGAACTATACTGACGTGATGTCTGCAACATGAAAAGGAATTAGAATTCAGAAAGCGGACATAATTAGTTTGATACTTAACTTTAATCCATTAATGATGAACGTCGCTCTTGATGGTACATGATTCACAATATTATCTGTTCAGAAGACATAGCAACTGAATATGGCGCCTTGCTAGGTCGTAGCAAATGACGTAGCTGAAGGCTGTGCTAAACTGTCGTCTCTGCAAATGAGAGCGTATGTAGACAGTGAACCATCGCTAGCAAAGTCGGCTGTACAACTGGGGCGAGTGCTAGGGCGTCTCTCTAGACTAGACCTGCCGTGTGGCGGCGCTCGGTCTGCAATCACTGATAGTGGCGACACGCGGGTCCGACGTATACTAACGGACCGCGGCCGATTTAAAGGCTACCACCTAGCAAGTGTGGTGTCTGGCAGTGACACCACATCATCCATAATTGAAACTGTTCTCGGTGCAGTGCTTTTTGCACAAACTGACTTCTTGATCATCTCCCATAAACATTAAAGGGATTCATGTCCGTCGATCTGGTCGCCAAATCATTCCCTCGAATATTCCAGAAAGTTATTCAAACCAGTCTCGAAAAAGCGATTTTCTCATTGTTGAAAACAGTTTTAGGAACTGGGTGGACGCCTCCTCCCCCAAATCCCACACCCTTGTCTCCTACCTTTCCTTTTTTTAATTTTTTTTCCTTCACTCCCCAAATTTCTCTACCTTCTTTCTTTACCTTCCTTCCGTTTCACTTAGTAATGTACATCTGACATGTCTCCTTATACTTCATTATGTATATTTGCCAGTTCGGCGTTTGCCTCTTGTTCCGCCCTCTCCTGGTTAGTGATGTGGGCCGGGCAAATACCCAGTGAGCAGGACATTTGTAAATGGACATCTGCCCGGTAATTTGACCAAAGCAGTTTTAAAATGCCCAAAACCAGGCCATTTATTAAAAAAAGTACCCTTTAAAGTTTTTACTGCTAGAATCTGTTGTTGTTGATGTGGTCTTCAGTCCTGAGACTGCTTTGATGCAGCTCTCCATGCTACTCTATCCTGTGCAAGCTTTTTCATCTCCCAGTACCTACTGCAACCTACATCCTTCTGTATCTGTTTGGTGTATTCATCTCTTGGTCTCCCTCTACGATTTTTACCCTCCACGCTGCCCTCCAACACCAAATTGGTGATCCCTTGATGCCTCAGAACATGTCCTACCAACCGATCCCTTCTTCTAGTCAAGTTGTGTCACAAACTTCTGTTCTCCCCAACCCTATTCAGTACTTCCTCATTAGTTATGTGATCTACCCATCTAATCTTCAGCATTCTTCTGTAGCACCACATTTCGAAAGCTTCTATTCTTTTCTTGTCCAAACTATTCATCGTCCATGTGTCACTATCATACATGGCTACACTCCATACAAATACTTTCAGAAACGACTTCCTGACACTTACATCTATACTCGATGTTAACAAATTTCTCTTCTTCAGAAATGCTTTCCTTGCCATTGACAGTCTACATTTTATATCCTCTCTACTTCGACCATCATCAGTTATTTTGCTCCACAAATAGGAATACTCCTTTACTACTTTAAGTGTCTCATTTCCTAATTTAATTCCCTCAGAATCACGAGACCTAATTCGACTACATTCTATTATCCTAGTTTTGCTTTTGTTGATGTTCATCTTATATCCTCCTTTCAAGACACTATCCATTCCGTTAAACTGCTCTTCCAAGTCTTTTGCTGTCTCTGACAGCATTACAATGTCATCGGCGAACCTCAAAGTTTTTATTTCTTCTCCATAGATTTTAATACCTATTCCGAATTTTCTTTTGTTCCCTTTACTGCTTGCTCAATATACAGATTGAATAACATCGGGGAGAGACTAAAACCCTATCTCACTCCCTTCCAAACCAGTGTTTCCCTTTCATGCCCCTCGACTCTTATAACTGCCATCTGGTTTCTGTACAAATTCTACATTGCCTTTCACTCCCTGTATTTTACCCCTACGACCTTCAGAATTTGAAAGAGAGTATTCCAGTCAACATTGTCAAAAGTTTTCTCTAAGTCTGCAAATGCTAGAAACGTAGGTTTGTCCTTCCTTAATCTAGCTTCTAAGATAAGTCGTAAGGTCAGTATTGCCTCACGTGTTCCGATATTTCTATGGAATCCAAACTGATCTTCCCCGAGGTCGGCTTCTACTAGTTTTTCTATTCGTCTGTAAAGAATTCGCGTTAGTATTTTGCAGCCGTGACTTATTAAACTGATAGTTCGGTAATTTTCACATCTGTCAACACCTGCATTCTGTGGGATTGGAATTATTTTATTCTTCTTGAAATATGAGGGTATTTCGCCTGTCTCATACATCTTGCTGACCGGATGGTAGATTTTTGTCAGAACTGGCTCTCCCAAGGCTGTCAGTAGTTCTAATGGAATGTTGTCTACTCCCGCGGCCTTGTTTCGACTCAGGTCTTTCAGTGCTCTGTCAAACTCTTCACGCAGTATCACATCTCCCATTTCATCTTCATCTACATCCTCTTCCATTTCCATAATATTGTCCTCAAGTACATCGCCCTTGTATAGACCCTCTATATACTCCTTCCACCTTTGTGCTTTCCCTTCGTTGCTTAGAACTGGGTTTCCATCTGAGCTCTTGATATTCATACAAGTGGTTGTCTTCTCTCCAAAGGTCTCTTTAATTTTCCTGTAGGCAGTATCTATCTTACCCCTAGCGAGATAAGTCTCAACATCCTTACATTTGTCCTCTAGCCATCCCTGCTTATCCATTTTGCACTTCCTGTCGATCTCATTTTTGAGACGTTTGTATTCCTTTTTGCCTGCTTCATTTACTGCATTTTTATATTTTCTCCTTTCATCAATTAAATTCAATATTTCTTCTGTTACCCAAGGATTTCTACTAGCCCTCGTCTTTTTACTTACTTGATCCTCTCCTGCCTTCACTACTTCATCCCTCAAAGCTACCCATTCTTCTTCTACTGTATTTATTTCCCCCATTCTTGTCAATTGTTCCCTTATGCTCTCCCTGAAACTCTGTACAACCTCAGGTTCTTTCAGTTTATCCAGGTCCCATCTCCTTAGATTCCCACCTTTTTGTAGTTTCTTCAGTTGTAATCTACTGTTCTTAACCAACAGATTGTGGTCAGAGTCCACATCTGCCCCTGGAAATGTCTTACAATTTAAAACCTGGTTCCTAAATCTCTGTCTTACCATTATATAATCTATCTGAAACCTGTCAGTATCTCCAGGCTTCTTCCAGGTATACAACCTTCTTTCATGATTCTTGAACCGAGTGTTAGCTATGATTATGCTCTGTGCTAGAGTCTATGATTAACCAACTAAAATGAGGGGTGGGACGAAACACCCGATACTAGAAGTTAGTAAATGTTTTCATTGAAACATTCACTGCATTTATTGCCAAGAACGAAAAGAAAGAAGGGAGGAGCCTGTTTTTCAGTAGTAGCGTTCCAACTTGCTGTACCAAGGAAGGGAGCCTGTTGCTCGCAGACAGCTGCTTTTCATTTACTATGTCCTTCCTGTTTATATTTTACCACTTCTACTGTTCAATACTTCCTCTCTTTCTCTCTCTCTCTCTCTCTCTCTCTCTTCCTTTCACACACTCACAAACAACACCTCTTTGAACACCTATGTAGTGATCTCTTCTTCTTCTGTAGTGGTCAATCCAAGGATTGGTTTGCAACAGCTACAATGGCAGCTTGCCTCCATTCGGAGTGTCTTTCAGCTTTTCTCTTCATTTCTTTATAGGTGTTACATCCCACATCTTTCACGATTTGATCCATGTGCCTCAGCCGTGGTCTGGCTCTTGGTCCTTTCCCCTCGACATATCCCTCTATGATTGTGTTCAGGAGTCCTTCATGTCTTAATAGATGGCCTGTAAATTGCACTCTTCTTTTAACAATGAAACTCCAGAAGCTTCTCTTCTCACCTGCTCTTTCCAGAACCACTTCGTTTGTGATAACCCGGTATAAATAAACATTGTTCATAGGTCATCGCTCTGTAATGTAACACACTTTATAATTCGTGTTAAATCTCTGAATATTACTGAAGAATGATTATCCATGACAAAATTGTTATTTAATGTATTAAATAGCTGGTTTGTGTTTCTTGATAATACATGTACTCTCAAATGTTAAATTGTTTTCAGTGGAGAAAACCTTTACTGTCAAATGCAGTACATTTGAGACAGACTATAATTTTCTGTTCTGCAGCTCTCTTTATCTAGTTTCGTATGACTGCACTACTGTGAAGATAAAACGAGAACTCTGACGTAAAAGAGAATTACTAACAAACACTCGATGCCCAAGACGCTGCAATCGTTCGATTCTGATACTAGTCTATTCCTAGAGAATCGGTGATTCTTGGACATACCGAATCAGAGTCTGCTCATGACTCATTCCTATTTAAAATCGTTATTGAGAAATTATTTTTACTCTAATATTTTTACAGTAGTGTAGTACAAGAAAAATACTACCTACAGGCGAACTACTTAATGTAAACTATATTTCAAGAATTACTATTAAATCTGAGTTTTGTTTTCATTCTTTATTATGTAATTCCCCAGTAACTGCTCTCACTAAAACTGCATGGTTACGTTTACAGGCCAATTTATTTCCCCTAGCAGGCCGCTGTGGCCGCGCGGTTCTAGGCGCTTCAGTCCGGAACCGCGCTGCTCCTACGGTTGCAGGTTCGAATCCTCCTCGGGCATGGATGTGTGTGATGTCCTTAGGTTAGTTAGGTTTAAGTAGCTCGAAGTCTAGGGAACTGAGACCTCAGATGTTAAGTCCCATAGTGCTTAGAGCCATTTGAACAATTTTTTTTTATTTCCCCTAATAACTCTTCCTCAACCCTCAAGAAGTTTTTCAACTTGGTTACCTAACCACTTCAGAAGCAGTGTTGCGAAACACCTTTTCCAATACAAAATACAAGTTTAAAATTTTTTTGTAAGTGCCGCTTATCAGTTAATCCTTAAAACACATAAATCCTCGGACATTTACGAATTTTGGGCAGTTGCTCAGACATTTATGCTAGACATTTGCCCAAACTTATAAATGCCCAGGCATTCTACACCACTACTCCTGGCGGCTAAATTTTTGTCCGGTGTGATTCGCCGCGTCTGCTAACTACTTCCCAGCAATGAGTGGCTGCTTTTGATTAACGATAGTAATTATGATTTTGTATAATGTTTAAGCTCTATCATTTCAATTAAGACATATGTTATGTTTACACAGGAGAAACCACACCTTTGACTTGATGATCTTCGAGCATCTGCCTTACCAAGGCTACTACGGACTGCACCACAAGATTGGTTCGCCACCGCTCGTCGGTTTCGTGACGTTGTCTGCATACTCACCTGTGTATTACGCCATGGGGAATGCCATGAATCCAGCCTACATCCCTGAAGTCTGGGAGGGCTTCTCTGATCACATGAACTTTTGGCAGCGCCTGTACAACACATACCTTACACTACGTTTCCACTATGTGTGGTTCTACAAAATACTTCCGCAGCAGGAGATGATTATGAGAGAACATTTCGGCGCGGAACCACCTTCTGTTTACGAAACCGAACGCAACTACAGCCTACTCATAGTCAACAACCACTTTACCACGGAATATCCACGGCCTCATCTACCGAGCGTCATAGAAGTCACGGGACTCCACGTATCGACCAAGGTCGAACGATTACCAGACGTGAGTATCTAAATCATCAAGGTTGCTTATTCATGTCAAAAAATATTTTCATAATGACGTGCTATTTAAGATTTATCCTTTCACTCGTACAGCTAGAGATATCATTTCGACCAATATTAGCAAATTCATCTGCGGCTGGCACTTCCGGAGACACCAATTTATAATATGGCCAAGTACACCATTCCTGTCACATATTCCAACTATCACCAAAGGCGCATTTTGCAAAGTTTGGTAAAAGCCAGGTTGGATTGATAGGCAAAATGGAGAAGATCGAAAGATGAACAACGCGCTTCGCCACATGCTCGTTTAGTAGGCGCTACAGCATCACGGAGAAGCCCTTCCTATTATAGATGCTACAGCATAGGCGTAATCATCACCGATTGCCTTCCTGTAAAAATTCCCAGTACGCAAGTGCCTAGAAGATTTCGCTTCCCCCCTACTTACATTTCGTGAAAAGCGCATGAAGACAAATTTAGAGCGATTCTAACTCATACAGAGGATTACCGACAATAGCTCACTCCTCGTACCATTCGCGGCTGATGTAGAAAAGCGAGAAATGACAACGGTACTCAAAGTTCCCGCAGCCGTGCACCATATGATGGTTTGCACAGCATGGATGTAGATTTATCTGAAGAACGCGTTCGTTCTCACTGAATGAAGTGTTAACAATCATAGATGCTGAGATTAATATTCAGGGCAGAAGTGCTTCTCTAAATTTCCTCCACTTTTTGCAAAAAATGGTTCAAATGGCTCTGAGCACTATGGGACTCAACTGCTGAGGTCATTAGTCCCCTAGAACTTAGAACTAGTTAAACCTAACTAACCTAAGGACATCACAAACATCTATGCCCGAGGCAGGATTCGAACCTGCGACCGTAGCGGTCTTGCGGTTCCAGACTGCAGCGCCTTTAACCGCACGGCCACTTCGGCCGGCCCACTTTTTGCACATGAAACATTATAATTAATAAATCGTATGCTATACTAAGCGGCTCACGTGGGTCTATATTGTTTTTACGTTAGGTATCTTTTGAAATACTGCACACAATGACATTATGTATTAAGAAAAGTTCTTATTGAAAACCATTGTATAAGAATTGTGTCGTATTCTATATTTTTGTAGTATAGCTGTGCGTATGAAAACAGAACGAGAAATGAATGCTTCAACACAAATGCTGATACTATCCACGCCTTTAGCTTGTGTAGTTGTGTTTAACTACGCACGGCACAGTGCAGTTTTCTTAGTACGTTCCTCCTGTATGTATGTGAGTGCATTACGTCGGAGGTCAGTCAAGTCGAACGTGGACATATTTACGGTGATGGTATGGTCCGTGCTTCCGTAACCAAGGTATCCTCAGTGTTTGGTGTTTCAAGAGGCGTCGTACCGAAGAGTTATACCGCATATAGAGAAAAATGCAAAACATCACCCACCCCACAGATTGTAAATTTGTTAAAACTATGGAGATATTAATGAATGTGCTTTGTATAAATGTGGATGTCATTCAATCATTCCTTTCCAACCTTTTCTATCCTGTACCTCCTATAAATGCTACACAAGGTTCGAAACTTGCTGGGCCCATAATCCAGAGGTTTTTGGATCGAAACCACACTCTGCTACCATTTGTGTAGAATTTGCTGGAACCGTAGGACAAGAAAGTGTGGAAACGATCGATTGAGTGACGGCTACATTTACACATTGCACATTTATTATAACAGTAAGTTCTACAGAGCTCTTTGGTCCTTACAGTACTCACAAATAAACATTCGAAATGGTTTGGTATAGCATCAACTAGTGAACAAAAAAGTAATGTTTATAACGGTTCCTTCGCTGTTTGAGTAGCTGCCTTGGTTTCGAGATGTCATTATACACAGTATTTCTACCATCAGCCGTCGAGTTTATTCATATGCCAGATAGACTACAATATCTCTGAAATCCCTGAGCTATCAGGACAGAGCGCACGAGGTTATGTTAGTGGAAAGGGGCTTAAATAAGTTACTGTCAGTTACACTCAACATATAAACTTTATTTGTTAAAACACACAATGACACAAACAAGAATCAAAACTCTCAAGGTTTTAACGAAAGACCTCCTTCGATTTAATTTAGATCAGCTGAAGGCCACATCGAAAATCCAAGGCACAAGGCTTAAGCAAGGAACTGAGGTACAGGAGTTCTCCTCGAGGTTTCACTTCTTTAGAAACAAATGTTTTGTCTTCAGCTTAGCTAACGAACACGAGTGTCTACAGACTATGTTGTTTTATGACATATGGATATGTGTGCTCGCAATATATAACAGCGTCACGAATGTATTTAATAGTAGTGACAACGACATATAAATGTGTCAGCCCATTTTAAGTTGACATGGCTTAAAGCCACAAAAATCTGCAATTGATAATGGCCTAAGGCCGAAATTGCAGTCGTGAAATAAAGAAAGTGTTACAGTGACTGGCGTAAATATGAAGTCTTTTATAGAGTTCTACGTGACTGTGAATCCCAGGTACAAAAAGGGTAATTGTTGTCTCCAGATGAGATTTTCACTATGCAGCGGAGATCGGTTTAAACCAGACACACCTTTGTGGAAAATGCAATCTGGTGGATACACTCATCCACAGATTCCCAGGTACAAATAAGGTAATTGTTGTCTCCAGAATGAGATTTTTACTCTGCAGCGGAGTGTGCGCTGATAGAAACTTTCCTGGCAGATTAAAACTATGTGCCGGACCGAGACTCGAATTCGGGACCTTTGCCTAGCGCGGGCAAGTGTTCTACCAACTGAGCTACCCAAGCACGACTCACGCTCCATCCTCACAGCTTTAGGATGGTCCGGCACACAGTTTTAATCTTCCAGGAAAGTTTCATATCAGCGCACACTCCGCTGCAGAGTGAAAATCTCATTCTGGAAACATCCCCCAGGCTGTGGCTAAGCCATGTCTCCGCAATATCCTTTCTTTCAGGAGTGCTAGTCCTGCAAGGTTCGCAGGAGAGCTTCTGTAAAGTTTGGAAGGTAAGAGACGAGGTACTGGTGGAAGTAAAGCTGTGAGGAGTCGGCGTCAGTCGTGGTTCGGTAGCTCAGTTGCCGGCCTTTGTGGCCGAGCGGTTCTAGGCGCTTCAGTCTAGAGCCGCGCGACCACCACGGTCGCGGGTTCGAATCCTGCCTAGGGCATGGATGTGTGTGATGTCCTTAGGTTAGTTAGGTTTAAGTAGTTCAAGTTCTAGAGGACTGATGACCTCAGATGTTAAGCCCCATAGTGCTCATAGCCATTTGAATCATTTTATATGGGGTCGGTTTAAACCAGACACACCTTTGTGGAAAATGCAATCTTGTGGATACACTCATCCACAGATTCACCTGTGGTGGCAATGTGCATAACGGGAATTGGATCAGGCAACAAATCGCCTTTCTCACCCGATCCTCTACGGAATATATAACGCCATAGCTCCTCCTGAGACCAGACATGACATACTTTCCGAAATTAAAAACCAACGCCATTAGCTGGTTACTGGGAAAATAGTTATGTCATCCATAAACTTGGGTCGGACAACGAGATAGAATTCCGCGTTTACATGAAGTGTGAATATCCAAAATGAGCACGTATCGCAACCACAAGAAGCACTACGGCAACATGCTGAAGATCATTTTTGGAAGAATGGGTGTTGGTTAAATATGTGGAACCACTACGACACCTTGAACGAGAACGAACAGAAGAAAATTAAAAGTCACCTGGTTTCTTATTATTATTTACTATTAGCTTGCTTCCGGAACTTCTGTGTTACACGAATTTATTAACTTTTTTTTTTCAAAGCATTTTGTTCAGAATTACTCGTGTTCGACTTCTAAAGTATTTGTGTGATTCAAGAAGAATTGTTAAGTTTTTATCAGTGTTCAGTTTCTACTCAGAGAAGAGGTTTCTTTGTCTTTCTTACATCGGAGAATGGGAATTTTGTGTTAAGATTTCTGCACACTTAGTGCTATGACCCAACAGGGGACATGAAAAAAGGGGTGGGAGGGGTTTGGGCCTCGACGCACTGGCAGTGCCGTGAAGAGACCCCACTGCTAGTGCGGCGTGTACCACGCCCTGACCATCCTAAAAATTAAAAATAAAAATAAAAAAATAAATAAATTAAAAATTAAAAAATAAAAGTGGTTAATAAAAATTGTGTTGCTGGAAAAAAAGGATGGATAAAAAAAGTGGTCAGCGCGACAAAAAAATGGATAAGGCAAAAAAAATGTTGGTAGAGCACTTGCCCGCGAAAGGCAAAGGTCCCGAATTCGAGTCTCGGTCCGGCACACAGTTTTAATCTGCCAGGAAAGGTTCGGTAATTGTTGTGTTCGGCTACTTGGAGGCTAGTTTCAGCCGTACGTGGACTTCATATTTTCAAATACCTATGTAGTTTCATCGGGCCACGATAGTTCAACATTTGCTCGAAGAGTATTCTGGGCAGTTGGAGTGAATGATTTAGCCAGCCACATCGCCGGACAGGAACCTCACTGACAATTTTAGGGACATAATCGAAAGGTGAGTACATATACAAATGTTGTACTGGCAACACTTCGCTGTTGTAGACGGCTCTAGAGGCAGCGTGGTTCAGTATTTCGGCAGGGGACTTCCAACTACTTGTTGAGTCGATGTCACAACGAGTTTCTGACCTCCGCTGGCAAAACGAGGTCCGACACGATATTAGGAGGTCACCTCAGCGTGTCTGTCCTGTTGGACGGTTGTCGCCAGGGTTGCTCAGATCCACCATGACATTGTGTACTGCTCCCATGAAATCATAGCTTCCCTCTTCCCTTGACTGTAACGGCATCCAGAGCACAGTGAGCACCAATATTGTGGAACGATAAACCAAAACGTTCCTGCCGTTGCCGAGTTTCCACCTGCTGCCAGAAAAAAATTTTTCGCCTTTATACCTGGCATAACACACAACTATCTCCTAGTGAAATGCTCGTGATTAATGTTGATAGCTGCATGGTTCATAGCACAAATGTCAGATACGAAGTAGAATAAAAACGAAAGCAAAATTTTTTTGCAAGCAGTTGCCCGTTTCATACCAAGTTAATCTTCTGTATTGCAGAACCTACAGAAATTCATAGACGGAGCCGAACACGGCGTCATCTATGTCAGTCTCGGATCCAACGTCCGGAGCAACGCACTGCCCCGGGAGAAGTTCCAGGCTTTTCTGGAGGCGTTCAGAGAGCTGCCGCAACGCGTCCTCTGGAAGTGGGAGAACGACACACTGCCTTCACAGCCGGAGAACGTGATGGTCAGCAAGTGGATGCCGCAACAATCCGTGCTGGGTGAGATTTCATCCTACTGTGCCTTTTATTAAACTGCGCTGTAACTTTTGGTCGACCGTTATTTTTCGGGATCAACTACACTGACGAGAAAAAAAATCGCAGCAACAAAAAATAAATAATGTAGAGCAGTAACATTTCGAAAATAGATTAGTCTACGTAACATACTTAGGCGATTAACATTGTAAGATTGCGGCGGCGCGGTTCTATCCGTCCCATTACGATGGACCTGCACCTACCTGTGAACATTGTCTCAGCAGATCATCAGTAGGGAAGGCGAGTGAAACCTACTGTACTTCGACGTGAACCAGGCTGCAATTAAAGTCACTAATCTACGTTTAAGGGCAAACACGAAATGAAAGTTTGGAAATTTTGTCCTCAATTAATATATTCTGACACTTAGGTGAACAAGTATCACTGCCAAGTTCGTGCTAGTCTTAACACAGTCACTCACAATTCCTTTCACTCACGTTAGCAAGTTTATGGTGTTGCATTTCCCGAAAACATAATAGCTACAAAAATACTGTTGTTTTTGATTGATAATGCTCGTCAAATATTAAGTCTGTCGGTACGAAATGCAGTCACAGTTTATAGCCACCGACCTGCTCAATACGCCACGCGGAATATATGTCTTTTCTCGTCACAAAATTCACTTAAAAATTCCGAAATTTCTACACACACATCGGAATAATTACGCCGTCACTTTCCAACACTTTTGCTGTATGAAACACTGCTGGATCCGGCAACTTACCGTTTCCATCGGAACTACTACTACACATGTCCGATCTGTTTCATGGCTAGGCTTCGACTCTTCTTTAGAATACTGGAAGTCTGCTCTTCCAGCAGAGAAAGGAGCGCGAAGAATATTGCTTTACCATTGATCAGTTTGCCCAACAGCCAATTGCTTTTGTTGATGTTAATCTTTCAAGACACTGTCCATTCCATGCAACTGCTCTTCCAAGTCCTTTGCTATCTCTGACAGAATTACAATGTCATCGGCGAACCTCAAGGTTTTTATTTCTTCTCCATGGATTTTAATACCTACTCCGAATTTTTCTTTTGTTTCCTTTACTGCTTGCTCAATATACAGATTGAATAACATCGGGGAGAGACTACAATCATGTCTCACTCCTTTCCCAACCACTGCTTCCCTTTCATGTCCCTCGACTCTTATAACTGCCATCTGCTTTCTGTACAAATTGTAAATACCCTTTACTCCCTGTATTTTACCCCTGCCACCTTTAGAATTTGAAAGAGAGTATTCCAGTCAACATTGTCAAAAGCTAACTCTACAAATGCTAGAAACGTAGGTTTGCCTATCCTTAATCTTTCTTCTAAGATAAGTCGTAAGGTCAGTATTGCCTCACGTGTTCCAACATTTCTACGGAATCCAAACTGATCTTCCCCGAGGTCGGTTTCTATCAGTTTTTCCATTCGTCTGTAAAGAATTCGCGTTAGTATTTTGCAACTGTGTATTATTAAACTGATAGTTCGGTAATTTTCACATCTGTCAACACCTGCTTTCTTTGGGATTGGAATTATTATATTCTTCTTGAAGTCTGAGGGTATTTCGCCTGTCTCGTACATCTTGCTCACCAGATGGAAGAGTTTTGTCAGGACTGGCTCTCCCAAGGCCGTCAGTAGTTCTAATGGAATGTTGTCTACTCCGGGGGCCTTGTTTCGACTCAGGTCTTTCAGTGCCCTCTCAAACTCTTCACGCAGTATCGTATCTCCCATTTCATCTTCATCTACATCCTCTTCCATTTCCATAATATTGTCCTCAAGTACATCGCCCTTGTGTAGACCCTCTATATACTCCTTCCACCTTTCTGCATTCCCCTCTTTGCTTAGAACCGGGTTTCCATCTGAGCTCTTGATATTCATACAAGTGGCTCTCTTTTCCCCAAAGGTCTTTTAATTTTCCTGTAGGCAGTATCTGTCTTACCCTTAGTGAGATAAGCCTCCACATCCTTACATTTGCCCTCTAGCCACGCCTGGTTAGCCATTTTGCACTTCCTGTCGATCTCATTTTTGAGACGTTTGTATTCCTTTTTGCCTGCTTCATTTACTGCATTTTTATATTTTCTCCTTTCATCAATTAAATTCAATATTTCTTCTGTTATCCGAGGATTTCTACTAATCCTCGTCTTTTTACCTACTTGACCCTCTGCTGCCTTCACTACTTCATCCCTCAGAGCTACCCATTCGTCTGCTATTTTATTTCTTTCCCCCATTCCTGTCAATTGTTCCCTTATGCTCTCCCCGAAACTCTGTACAACCTCTGGTTTAGTCACTTTATCCAGGTCCCATCTCCTTAAATTCCCACCTTTTTGCAATTTCTTCAGTTTTAATCTACAGTTCATAGCCAATAGATTGTGGTCAGAGTCCACATCTGCCCGTGGAAATGTCCTACAATTTAAAACCTGGTTCCTAAATCTCTGTCTTACCATTATATAACCTATCTGATACCTTTTAGTATCTCCTGGATTCTTTCATGTATACAACCTTCTTTTATGATTCTTGAACCAAGTGTTAGCTATGATTAAGTTATGATCTGTGCAAAATTCTAACAGACGGCTTCCTCTTTCATTTCTTAGCCCCAATCCATATTCACCTACTATGTTTCCTTCTCTTCCTTTTCCTACGTCGAATTCCAGTCACCCATGACTATTAAATTTTCATCTCCCTTCACTACCTGAATAATTTCTTTTATCTCATCATACATTTCTTCAATTTCTTCGTCATCTGCAGAGCTAGTTGGCATATAAACTACTGTAGATTGCAAGGGCTTCGTGTGTATCTTGGCCACTATAATACGTTCACTATGCTGTTTGTAGTAGCTTACCCACAATCCTATTTTTTTATTCATTATTAAACCTACTCCTGCATTACCCCTATTTGATTTTGCATTTATAACCCTGTATTCACCTGACCAGAAGTCTTGTTCCTCCTGCCACCGAACTTCACTAACTCCCACTATATCTAACTTTAACCTATCCATTTCCCTTTTTAAATTTTCTAACCTACCTGCCCGATTAAGGGATCTGACATTCCACGCTCCGATCCGTAGAATGCCAGTTTTCTTTCTCCTGATAATGACGTCCTCTTGAGTAGTACCCGCCCGGGGATTCGAATGGGGGACTATTTTACCTCCGGAATATTTTACCCAAGAGGACGCCATCATCATTTAACAATACAGTAAAGCTGCATGCCCTCGGGAAAAATTACGACTGTAGTTTCCTCTTGCTTTCAGCAGTTAGCTGTACCAGCACAGCAAGGCCGTTTTGGTTATTGTTACAAGGCCAGATCAGTCAATCATCCAGACTGTTTCCCCTGCAACTACTGAAAAGGCTGCTGCCCCTCTTCACGAACCACATGTTTGTCTGGCCTCTCAACAGATACCCCTCCGTTGTGGTTGCACCTACGGTACGGCTATCTGTATCGTTGAGGCACGCAAGCCTCCTAACCAACGGCAAGGTCCATGGTTCATTGGGGGGGGGGGGGGGGGAGGGGTATTGGATTATGCGGAATAAACGGTGAATTACAAGGGTTCATGACATACATTCGTTTTAAATTGAAAGACCATTTGAGTGATGTGACCTGGTGGTTCAGACCAGCGTTTTGGAAGAAACGTTTCAAAACATAATGAATTAAATCTATATGTACATGGATAACAGACAGCAGTTTTGAATACTAATAACAAAATAACCACATCAAAAAATAATATTTTAGATTGATTCTGTTTTCTACAGGAAACTAGACAGCTTTTTAAAACTGAGTTTGTTCGTTGGTGAGATAATACAACTACCAAAAGAAATATTTCAAGAATTGATCCAATGTCTCCATGATACCCGTGCATCTTTTGAGACGCATATGCATAACGAGCAGAGTAGAAAACTGAAAATTAATTCATGAGCTAAGGATCCTTTTGTACCGAATGTGCAGAAGCTACGAAACAAGTCAAACGGAACCCATCAATCCTCCTTAGAAATAGCATCAGATTGAAGCATGGAATCACTGTCCAAATAAACGTCATTTCCCGATATTTGGTCCCAGGTTCGTGATGAATATCCACAACCTGCCGCAGACGCTTTGATTATGCTTCTCCTTTCCCAAGCATGCTTGTGTGAAACGGGACTCTCACAGTTTGCCACTACAAAGACAAAATATCGCAACGGACTGGATGCTGAACCTGACATGTGTCTTGCACTTTCTGATATCAAGCCATAAATTAAACAGCTGGTCAAAAACAAAATAAAAAAAAAACAAAAAAAAATAAAACAAAACAGGAAAACAACTTCATACCTCGCATTAAATGGAAAAAATTTTACCAGTTAACATTGGAATGAGTACGGTATTATTTTGGGTACTTTATTACTATGTGTTATTCTGCATACTGTTGTAGAAGTCAGTAGTATATAATGCACCTACTTTTGCATGATTTTAATTAACTGATCGCACTGAAGGTATGAACAACAAGTTTTTTCCTGTTTCAGGGCCCCATAAGAAAACCATCATTTGAAAAATGTTCCACAGCCAAAAGTTTGAGAACTGCTGTGTCAAGTGACCAAACGTACCGGGACAGCCTGACGTAATACTGCTCAGAGCCATTTGAACCATTTTGTTATCCTGTTGGAAAACACACACTGAAATGCTGTTCATGAATGGCAGCACAGCAGGTCGACTCACCGGAGTCACGTACAGATTCGGAGTCAGGATGTGTGGGATAACTATTCATGCTGTCACACGGAATCGCACCCTCGACCATAACTCCAGGTGTAGGTCCTGTGTATCTACCACGCAATCAGGTTGCAGGCCCTCAACGTGTCTCCTTCTAACCAAGACATGGCCAGCACTGGCACGGGGGCAGAACCAGCTTTCACCAGAAAACACAACAGACCTCCGCACTTCCCTCCAATGAGCTCTACCTTGCAACCACTGAAGTCGCAAATGGTGGTGGTTTGGGGTCAGTGGAAAGCTCGCTACAGGACGTCAGGCGCGGAGATGTCCTTGAACTAAAGCAAGCTGGCTCACAAGGAGACGGCACGACCGTGGGGCAGGGGATTTGTCTGAAATTCTGTGTGGTGCAGGAGGACCCCTAACACCTCAAGTGATTAAAATATTAGGACGCACTACTCGGAAATTCCCGGGAAAAATCGATCCAAAGTTTCTTAGGTGCCTTATGAGTATAAAATGTTGGTCCAGTGCCGACCCGCCGTCTGGCCTACATGGTTAGCGCTCGGACCCTTACGTCAGAGGTCTCGGGCTCGATTCCTCCTCCAGTACTCTTTTTTTTATTCTGTTGCTTGCAAAATTGCAGCGCATTGTTACAGAAGAATCATGAAATTAATTCCCGGGAAGATTGTATAAAAAATCATTCTATAATTCACCGTCAATTATCGTCACCAATATTCCGAGACATGATTCGATATGCCTGGTTTGCCTCAAAATTATAAGAAACTCGAAACATTTTCCTAAACGTCAATGGGCCATGTTTCTGTACAGATTTATTGCAAACGCCCTGTTATTGAAAAAAAAAAATCCGCCTTTATATGTTGCGCAAGACGTGGCAAAAATTATTGCTTTGTTTCTTTTTACGATAATTACCACTGCGGTCCTTGTTTATAATTGTTATATGTATAAAAACTAAATGTTTCCCAGTCGACTTTGTTATTCTGATTAAAAGCCCAATGTTTCCCCTCATATAATTTACAATTAAAAATGGAAAACCCACCGCCATGAATTGTGTTGTTGAACAAAAAGAAAATAATTTTTATTCAATAATGTAACTAATTTGTTAAAGATAATGTAGGTTTGGGAAGCTTTCTGAATAATTGGTGGAATAACAAAAGAAAATGAAACAGATGAAAAAAAAGTGCCGGAGGAGGAATCGAACCCGACACCTCTGGCGTAAGGCGTAAGACTCCGAGGCCTAAACTTACTGTTTTTCTTTTTTTTCCTTTTTGTTCGTTGTTGATCATTCTGTTTGGTCGTTGCGGACGTCCCATGACATCCATTCGAGTTCTTTTTTTGGTCCTTCCACTCAGTTTATTTATTACAGAGGCCAACCAGCTCTCTGACCGAACACTTCTAGGCCAGACGGCGGCTCGGCAATGGACCAACATTTTATACTCATAAGGCACTTAAGAAACTTTGGATCGATGTTTCCCGGGATTTTCCTGGTAGTGCGTCCTAATATTTCAACCACGTGAGGTGCTAGGGGTCCTCTTTCACCACACAAAACTCCGGACAAATCCCCGAGCCCCGGTACATCTGAAAAAGGTCGCAACACGACGCACTCGTCCTGTTTGGGGCCACGTGTGATAATGTTGCTTAGGAACAGACAAAGGGTTTAACCTCGCACAGTATCGATAGCAACCAACGTGACTTACAGATAGTTTATTTAACACTTTCATTTTACATGGCCTTTGATAATATTTTCGTATCTGATAGAAAAAAATGCGAATGTAGCTGTAAAATTAGAAACAGATACCAAAGACAGTCTTGTAAATTAATATAACTGATATCTTGTTTAATGTTTAAATATCTTACTATCTGCTGCAATATTAAAAAAAAACGCATTGTGATTTTTTATGATGCCGTCTATTGGCGAACCATTCCTTTCTTTTAGTGATCTACATCTACATCTACATCCATACTCCGCAAGCCACCTGACGGTGCGTGGCGGAGGGTACCTTGAGTACCTCTATCGGTTCTCCCTTCTATTCGAGTCTCGTATTGTTCGTGGAAAGAATGATTGTCGGTATGCTTCTGTGGGGGCTCTAATCTCTCTGATTTTATCCTCATGGTCTCTTCGCGAGATATACGTAGGAGGGAGCAATATACTGCTTGACTCTTCGGTGAAGGTATCTTCTCGAAACTTTAACAAAAGCCCGTACCGAGCTACTGAGCGTCTCTCCTGCAGAGTCTTCCACTGGAGTTTATCTATAACCTCCGTAACGCTTTCGCGATTACTAAATGATCCTGTAACGAAGCGCGCTGCTCTCCGTTGGATCTTCTCTATCTCTTCTATCAACCCTGTCTGGTACGGATCCCACACTGCTGAGCAGTATTCAAGCAGTGGGCGAACAAGCGTACTGTAACCTACTTCCTTTGTTTTCGGATTGCATTTCCTTAGGATTTTTCCAATGAATCTCATTCTGGCATGTGCTTTACCAACGATCAACTTTATATGATCATTCCATTTTAAATCACTCCTAATGCGTACTCCCAGATAATTTATGGAATTAACTGCTTCCAGCTGCTGACCTGCTATATTGTAGCTAAATGATAAGGGATCTATCTTTCTACGTATTCGCAGCACATTACACTTGTCTACATTGAGTTTCAATTGCCATTCCCTGCACCATGCGTCAATTCGCTGCAGATCCTCCTGCATTTCAGTACAATTTTCCAATGTTACAACCTCCCGATACACCACAGCATCATCCGCAAAAAGCCTCAGTGAACTTCCGATGTCATCCACAAGGTCATTTATGTATATTGTGAATAGCAACGGTCCTACGACACTCCCCTGCGGCACACCTGAAATCACTCTTACTTCGGAAGACTTCTCTCCATTGAGAATGACATGCTGCGTTCTGTTATCTAGGAACTCTTCAATCCAATCACACAATTGGTCTGATAGTCCATATGCTCTTACTTTGTTCATTAAACGACTGTGGGGAACTGTATCGAACGCCTTCCGGAAGTCAAGAAACACGGCATCTACCTGGGAACCCGTGTCTATGGCCCTCTAAGTCTCGTGGACGAATAGCGCGAGCTGGGTTTAACACGACCGTCTTTTCGAAACCCATGCTGATTCCTGCAGAGTAGAATTCTAGTCTCCAGAAAAGTCATTATACTCGAACATAATACCTGTTCCTGTAGATGATTTTGGACATGTTATCGATACAGAAGAATTTTATTACTTCATCGGCAGTTGCGCTTCGTTGTGGCTATAAGCTTTAATGCTGCTCTGGTGGAGTTCCCTAGCCTGGTCGTTTGCCAGCAATTCAGTTCAGCACAACTGCTGTAGCCTGCATCAACGAGACTACTGAACCATAGATTCATTATTAAATCACTGTTATGAGAGACAGGATGACAAAGAAATTGATCGGAAATATATTTTCACTATACGAAAGTCGAGATGAGTGGGTCACTTGGTCAGAAGATAGACTGCAGGATGGGGGGTAATAAAAAGCCAGGGGTTAGAAAACACAGACCAGACAACATAATGGGAGGTTGATAGACGAAGTGGGAGAACGTAAAGGAGCAGCATGGATGCGATCCGCCCAGGAGAGTAAAACGTGGAACATTGTGGAGGCGTGTTTCATCAGTCAGGGGATGCTTATGACGATGACGCATCAGTGACAATGTAAAAACGAGCCTGCACATTTCTCTGTTGGTTTCTGTGTATTTGTGCGCACTGGCGTGTGTTTATAAAAACTGCATAACGCATTCAGCAGTCTACATGAACATTCTCAAACACTTTCTCCTTCTTGGTTAGACATAGATGTAATGCATTTGTATCAAGGCTGGTTTTGTATCCCGCCTGGGAGGCAGAACGTGGGTAAGGTTAAAAATGGTCCAAATGGCTCTGAGCACTATGGGACTAAACTGCTGAGGTTGTAGGCTCCCCCTCACTTATCGACCTTAATGACAGTAAAAATTAAACCGTGTGTACCTAATGGAAATTTGGGAAAAGCAATCGTCACCGAAGTTACTCTGTCGGTAAAGAGGGAGGAAAGGGTTACATCTGAATGAAAGGAAAAATGCAAATGAAACAGGTGGAAATTAATTTTGATAAGGGATAAAGTTAATAAAGAAAGTAAATGTCCGGCCGTTACGTTAACAATTAACTGGCGTTAATTACATATTTGAGATTTGGGAAAAATTACGGTCGCCCGTCCTATGGACAACTACCATAATAACTGAAAAAGAAAGGTTATTGCACATATAATTAGCACTAAAAGTGTGGCAACTGAAAGTTGACATGTGTTGTGTGAAAACTGAATGTTTGTCAGAAGTAATAAATTTCGCTACACTCTGACTTAATTTAGCAAAAGAATTAACAAAACCGGAAAATTGAAAGTTAATTTAGTGACTGAAATTAATAGTTAACTTTGTTTCTGAAGCACCACGAAATACAATAAAGTAAGGTTAGTCTTGGGGTACCTCAACAATCATCTCAAAAGCTACTTGAAACTACGCAATTTAGAAATAAGAGATTTAACTTTGAACTTGAATTAAATCATTCTGAACAATTAACAAAAGCAAAATTTAGTACGAACCAAGCTGAGCTAACATAGGGTAACAAATCTCGCACTCTTAATTTGTGCTTGTGTAATCTATATATTGTAGACAGCTACGAATACCTTAACTGAACTTTGAAATTAAAGCAGTGAAATGGAATGATATTACTTTAATGCTGGCGTTTGAATTTCAACGACACTTGGGTTCATTCCGGAAAAGGAAGGGACCGTGCTTGGTAATGCAATTGGGACAATGAGCAACAAACTACCTGTAATTTTGTGAGGCAAATGGAACAATTTTAAAAGCTGAGGTCTGCCATACAGTTCTAAAACTTTACGTGCTTCCAATCTTCCTTGTTGGTTGATTGAAGGTTTGAAGTCGTCGGTCGAGGAGGAGGCGACAGTCACTCATTGCCGGCCGTCGCTGTTGCAGAGGCTGGATGTTGGCGCGCCTTCTTCTCGACACGGTCACCAGGCGAAATGGGCTCATGATGTGCGGCAACTAATGCTTCCCGTCCGCGACACCGTGTCAGAAACTATCACAGCGAGTCGAGAGCAATTCCATGCTGCCAAACCCCGAAAGCGCGGCAACTCGCGGGAGCGTCACACAACACACCTGCTCCACCGCCCTACTCCAGCCAGACTCTGCCCTGCCCGCGCTCCACGCGGCAGAGTTAACACTACTAAAGATCCTAAACACTTTGGTTCTCCACACGACCTATCGATGTAATCGTTCGATAGAACATTTTCCCTTGGCAAGACCCAGCATAGAAATACAAATAGTATTTACAAAACAAGCCAATTATACATCGACATAAATGCATAAATATATAAAACAATTACAATATACACTCCTGGAAATGGAAAAAAGAACACATTGACACCGGTGTGTCAGACCCACCATACTTGCTCCGGACACTGCGAGAGGGCTGTACAAGCAATGATCACACGCACGGCACAGCGGACACACCAGGAACCGCGGTGTTGGCCGTCGAATGGCGCTAGCTGCGCAGCATTTGTGCACCGCCGCCGTCAGTGTCAGCCAGTTTGCCGTGGCATACGGAGCTCCATCGCAGTCTTTAACACTGGTAGCATGCCGCGACAGCGTGGACGTGAACCGTATGTGCAGTTGTCGGACTTTGAGCGAGGGCGTATAGTGGGCATGCGGGAGGCCGGGTGGACGTACCGCCGAATTGCTCAACACGTGGGGCGTGAGGTCTCCACAGTACATCGATGTTGTCGCCAGTGGTCGGCGGAAGGTGCACGTGCCCGTCGACCTGGGACCGGACCGCAGCGACGCACGGATCCACGCCAAGACCGTAGGATCCTACGCAGTGCCGTAGGGGACCGCACCGCCACTTCCCAGCAAATTAGGGACACTGTTGCTCCTGGGGTATCGGCGAGGACCATTCGCAACCGTCTCCATGAAGCTGGGCTACGGTCCCGCACACCGTTAGGCCGTCTTCCGCTCACGCCCCAACATCGTGCAGCCCGCCTCTAGTGGTGTCGCGACAGGCGTGAATGGAGGGACGAATGGAGACGTGTCGTCTTCAGCGATGAGAGTCGCTTCTGCCTTGGTGCCAATGATGGTCGTATGCGTGTTTGGCGCCGTGCTGGTGAGCGCCACAATCAGGACTGCATACGACCGAGGCACACAGGGCCAACACCCGGCATCATGGTGTGGGGAGCGATCTCCTACACTGGCCGTACACCACTGGTGATCGTCGAGGGGACACTGAATAGTGCACGGTACATCCAAACCGTCATCGAACCCATCGTTGTACCATTCCTAGACCGGCAAGGGAACTTGCTGTTCCAACAGGACAATGCATGTCCGCATGTATCCCGTGCCACCCAACGTGCTCTAAAAGGTGTAAGTCAACTACCCTGGCCAGCAAGATCTCCGGATCTGTCCCCCATTGAGCATGTTTGGGACTGGATGAAGCGTCGTCTCACGCGGTCTGCACGTCCAGCACGAACGCTGGTCCAACTGAGGCGCCAGGTGGAAATGGCATGGCAAGCCGTACCACAGGACTACATCCAGCATCTCTACGATCGTCTCCATGGGAGAATAGCAGCCTGCATTGCTGCGAAAGGTGGATATACACTGTACTAGTGCCGACATTGTGCATGCTCTGTTGCCTGTGTCTATGTGCCTGTGGTTCTGTCAGTGTGATCATGTGATGTATCTGACCCCAGGAATGTGTCAATAAAGTTTCCCCTTCCTGGGACAATGAATTCACGGTGTTCTTATTTCAATTTCCAGGAGTGTATAAAGACACACAAATGTCATTTCTTCAGGTAACAAAATAAGGAAAAAATTTATAGATTGAAATAGGATATGCATTTCTGGTGTTACAAGGTCATCAGTCCCCTAGAACTTAGAACTACTTAAACCTAACTAGCCTAAGGACATCACACACATCCATGTCCAAGGCAGGATTCGAATCTGCGATCGTAGCGAACCGCTCGGCCACTGCGGCCGGCTGTGGGTAAGGAACAGGGTCAGGAAAAGTTACTAATCTCTGGGAACTGCAAATACGGTTTAAGCGCCTTTACTAGTGGATAAACATATGCAAACATATTACATGCCTTGCAAGGTGGTGCAAAGTTCAAGCGAAGTATCCTGGCTGTCTGCACCTGATGAAATGGGCTGAAGCAGTCGCGGACCTCGTAGACCTCGACAGCACCGGCTAGAGGGCGCTGTCGTCGGTGACTCTCGTAGTGCCAACCTAGCAGAGCGGACCTACGTTGTGGCATCGTAGCTATGGATACCACAGCTGGTTTCCCTTATTTTAGTTGCAAACAGGTTTTTGAAAGCATTTTCAGAGAATTCTCTCTCGCTCGCTGCTTCTAAAGCAGTAGTTTTCCCAATATGCTGCGGATTGGTGGAATACTTCAAGTATGACGACGTATTTCGAGAATATTTCTTTACAACAATTAAATATACTCCAAGATCTACATCCAAAGACTAGTCTGATTCTGGTAGAAGGATGCTATTACAGATGTCGTGACTGTTGGTTGTTGGTCAATACTAGAAGATTTTACACAAAGATGCAATTTCATTTAAATTATGTCCCTATAAACACAAGTCGCTATCCTTCACCCACCTATCCCCTTCCCTGGTCCCACTTTTGCACCAAATAGCTTTCTATTCCACCAACGCAATGACAAGTGTTTTTACACTTCTCTACAGCTTTTCCGCTTTCCTCCCGCCCCCTCCCCCCAAAGCACCCTACTAACCATGTGGCAGTCCTACCCTGCCCTACACAGTTGCCGCATGCTCCCACAACCACTACACACTCCCCCCTCCCCTCCCCAGCTACCACTCCCCTCCACACCATAGCCTCCTGCCTACCACCACCACCCATGGATTGCTTCTTCAATCATCAGCAGTTGCTCACAGTCTGGACCCAGTGGTCAGAAACAGTGGTAATGTACGTGTGTGTTTTGCTTGCATGAATGTGTGTGGTTTTATACTTTGGAAGAAGGCCTTTTGGCCGAATTCTGAATTAACAGTCATTTTGTTGTGCCTGTCTGTGGCTTAACATCACAACTGGTACTTCTCGTACCCAAAAATCATAGTTTCTAGGGATTCTCTCAAGAACTGCTCATCAACAAATGTTGTTTTTATAAGCCCACTACGAATAACCCTAGACGACACCTTTTGCAAAAGACCTAAGCGATTTACTCAACTGCTTGGGCTGGGGTGGTGTGTAAAGTTTAGATTTTGACTCTCTACTGTAGGCTAAATACAATATTCTTCTGTTATTAGTACAAATGATCCATTGGTCAAGGGCTATCCCTTACAAATGACTCACCGGAGATATGATACCTTGAAAATTCGCATTTACGCGAACATGGGTCTGGAACTTACAGCTACTGTGTACATCGCGCACGGATCAATACACTGGTGAATCTGTAGCCGTACAGTTCAAAATCTTTGTGGAACAAGATATCTTCTATGATAAAAAGCTTCAATTTACAAAGATCAAAAGGATTTCAGACGGAAATGACGCTATGAATAATACACTCCTGGAAATGGAAAAAAGAACACATTGACACCGGTGTGTCACACCCACCATACTTGCTTCGGACACTGCGAGAGGGCTGTACAAGCAATGATCACTCGCACGGCACAGCGGACACACCAGGAACCGCGGTGTTGGCCGTCGAATGGCGCTAGCTGCGCAGCATTTGTGCACCGCCGCCGTCAGTGTCAGCCAGTTTGCCGTGGCATACGGAGCTCCATCGCAGTCTTTAACACTGGTAGCATGCCGCGACAGCGTGGACGTGAACCGTATGTGCAGCTGACGGACTTTGAGCGAGGGCGTGTAGTGGGCATGCGGGAGGCCGGGTGGACGTACCGCCGAATTGCTCAACACGTGGGGCGTGAGGTCTCCACAGTACATCGATGTTGTCGCCAGTGGTCGGCGGAAGGTGCACGTGCCCGTCGACCTGGGACCGGACCGCAGCGACGCACGGATGCACGCCAAGACCGTAGGATCCTACGCAGTGCCGTAGGGAACCGCACCGCCAATTCCCAGCAAATTAGGGACACTGTTGCTCCTGGGGTATCGGCGAGGACCATTCGCAAGTCTCCATGAAGCTGGGCTACGGTCCCGCACACCGTTAGGCCGTCTTCCGCTCACGCCCCAACATCGTGCAGCCCACCTCCAGTGGTGTCGCGACAGGCGTGAATGGAGGGACGAATGGAGACGTGTCGTCTTCAGCGATGAGAGTCGCTTCTGCCTTGGTGCCAATGATGGTCGTATGCGTGTTTGGCGCCGTGCAGGTGAGCGCCACAATCAGGACTGCATACGACCGAGGCACACAGGGCCAACACCCGGCATCATGGTGTGGGGAGCGATCTCCTACACTGGCCGTACACCACTGGTGATCGTCGAGGGGACACTGAATAGTGCACGGTACATCCAAACCGTCATCGAACCCATCGTTCTACCATTCCTAGACCGGCAAGGGAACTTGCTGTTCCAACAGGACAATGCACGTCCGCATGTATCCCGTGCCACCCAACGTGCTCTAGAAGGTGTAAGTCAACTACCCTGGCCAGCAAGATCTCCGGATCTGTCCCCCATTGGGCATGTTTGGGACTGGATGAAGCGTCGTCTCACGCGGTCTGCACGTCCAGCACGAACGCTGGTCCAACTGAGGCGCCAGGTGGAAATGGCATGGCTAGCCGTTCCACAGGACTACATCCAGCATCTCTACGATCGTCTCCATGGGAGAATAGCAGCCTGCATTGCTGCGAAAGGTGGATATACACTGTACTAGTGCCGACATTGTGCATGCTCTGTTGCCTGTGTCTATGTGCCTGTGGTTCTGTTGGTGTGATCATGTGATGTATCTGACCCCAGGAATGTGTCAATAAAATTTCCCCTTCCTGGGAAAATGAATTCACGGTGTTCTTATTTCAATTTCCAGGAGTGTACTTGCTCTCCTATATTAAAACCTATATCAGTTTTTTGTCCTTCATTTCTCTTCAGGAACAGTCAATAGAGCAATGCTGATTTCCTCCTCTTTCCAAAACCAAAACTGATATGGAGAGAAAGTTGCTTTCCTAGATTTTTATTTTTCGTAAACGCTTTTCATGGACCACCGCATTGAATTGCAATATATGAATAAGTGACTACAGAATTTGTGTTCTGCGAGATAAGGGTTCCAACAGAATATTTTCGGGGAGGAGTGTGATACCATCTCGTTGTTACACAGTGTCCAACATACTGTATTCCGAAGTGTTGTGCGAGGTTGTGGCAAAGCTTTTTCGTTCACCAATATGCTTACATCGTCTTTAGTCTCGCAGCGAAGCTACTTCAGAACTAAGCAGAATCCAAAAAAACAAGGTTTGTATCAAAATCTACGAATATATTGGAAACTTACGCAGGTTTAAAAAGATTGAAAAATGCGCATTTATCTTTGCATTGTAAACCATGTAACCATTTGAAATGCCGGCCGAAGTGGCCGTGCGGTTAAAGGCGCTGCAGTCTGGAACCGCATGACCGCTACGGTCGCAGGTTCGAATCCTGTCTCGGGCATGGATGTTTGTGATGTCCTTAGGTTAGTTAGGTTTAAGTAGTTCTAAGTTCTAGGGGACTAATGACCTCAGCAGTTGAGTCCCATAGTGCTCAGAGCCATTTTTTGAACCATTTGAAATGCCACAACGCTCTGACACACTCCAACAGTTCAAATGGCGTAATTTGCCCGCAGCTCATCCAAACGTCCGCCTCTTCATAATGCAAGGAGGTCTTCAGAGCATGAATGAGGCTACGTACCACGCTGTTCCTCTTGTGGTCATACCTTTCTTCGCCGACCAGCCGCACAACGCTGCCAAGATTTCGCAGGCGGAAATCGGCGTCAGGCTGGACTACCAAGACGTCACTAAGGACAACCTGCTGGCCGCTGTAAGGACCGTTCTGGATGAACCAAAGTAAGTCACTCAAAGCTCCAGGGCAAATAAAGTATCAGATCATAAGTGTCTAGTGGGCGGTAATATGGGTGTACACAAATTTCGCCTTTTTTGACCGTTTGTGTTCTGCTGGTGATATTTTCATTGAGCAGTCCCAACGTCTGTGGAGGAATTGCACCACATTCTTCTTAAAGAGCCGAAACCAGTGAAGATAGTGTTGTTGGAGGCTGGGGTCTGAAACTAAGTCGGCATTGTAACTCATTCAGAAGGTTTTCCATTCGATTCAGAGCAGGACTCTGGGCAGAATAAGTCCGTTTCATGAATACTATTGTCCTCAAACTATTGCCTCACAGATGCTGATGCACCACAGGGTTTAGTGTTACACTAATACAACCAGTTAACGTCTCCTAACTATTTCTCCACTGTACGCAGTACATAGCGCTAAAAAACGTTACACACACATAAACAGATATAAAAAAAAGGGATGACAAATTTTAAATACAATAGTTCATGTTTTAGTTGTGAAGAAAACGGTTCCTGGAGATCTACTTTGACCGTGAATTTGCAATCAGAAAACGCTTAAAGAAAAAGTGCATGAAGTAAAGTAATATTGTGTAAAACCCAAGAACATGATTTATTTCCAGAAACTTCAAAATCAAACCTCTATATGAGAAGTTTCCCAACCTTGTTAAATTTCTGATAATAAAATCGTTTGATAGTGAAAACAGTAAAACACTCTGAACCTAATTTGTTAAATAAGGACACAGTATACTATAATTTTCCATACCAGTAGCAGTTAAACCCAGATAACTTTGCATCTAAACCTTAATGTATGGAAATATGATGTTAAGTAACATGTAAACAAAGACTGCGTACTTTGACAGTTGTCAGATTCAAAGTTCCGTCTAATACGCTAACTTGAACCAATGGCGAATAAGCTACTTCTTTGTAATTGGTCGGTGTAAATGACTTCAATGGCGGATGCCTCACCTTACACGTCTGGTCACATTTCACAGTACCACATAGAAATTCTTCTGCCTAAACGATTGCATATATACGTCGAAGCAAACCCCTCAAAAAGACAAATACAATGCATGCAACGACTAGTAAAAATACAATGAAAAATAAACCAAATAAAAGGATGACAATAACTATTGTTAATGGTGGGGTCAACAATCACTGAAGGCGAACAGCCTTTACAATAGACTATTTTTATTCACGGCGATAAACATTAAGAAATGATCTATTAGAAAGCAAACAGAAATTAAATTGTCTACAATTGTGAGTTCTCGAAGAGAGAATCTTATCTGTTCTGGGCCGGCGTGATGTGGCGACGACAGTAGAAGCAGTTTGAAGTAGCTGATGTGAATCCAATATGTTCGTCCAGTCGTGTCCCTGGCATTAATGTATCCTCTTTCCTTACATCCTGTTTCGGCTGGCGGTGGTAGTAAATTACGTAGCATCCATTTGTCGTAGGCCGTAACAAAGTAAATCTCTATGCAGCACCGTAAGTCCACGGAGAGACCAATACCTGCTTCACATGAATGGCATGCAGTTACTAGTACTCAGACACACACAACTGATATCATTAAAGTGTACGGGCCTGAAGTTGGCGTTGACGCAACGTCGAAACTAGTAGCCAAATAAATATGAAATCTTAAATAGAGCTGGAAGAGTTTCATTTTAATAAAAAAAAGGAAAAGAAACAATACTGTCTGTTCTCGAGTGCACTGTCATTGCCACAAGCATCGTTTAGCAAAAATAAACAGCGTTCGCGTAATGCAACGTCCGTTTAGAATGTCCATCACAAAGTCAAATTTCAAACCGTGTCTAACACACAAAATTCCGGTATTAATATCGCGTTAAACGCACACCATCAATACACACATTACTTCCCTGTACCGCCATGCTCAAGCGCCATCCGCGAATACGTGACTATCTGCATCACAAAAATTGTTCAAATGGCTCTGAGCACTATGGGACTTAACATCTATGGTCATCAGTCCCCTAGAGCTTAGAACTACTGAAACCTACCTAACCTAAGGAAATCACACAACACCCAGCCATCACGAGGCAGAGAAAATCCCTGACCCCGCCGGGAATCGAACCCGGGAACCCGAGCGTGGGAAGCGAGAACGCTACCGCACGACCACGAGCTGCGGACATCTGCATCACACTCTCCGACCCGACAACTATCGATACCTCTCTCACCTCAACAGTTCTTACAACACTTCTACCTATTTCCTTCAGTTTCTCACAATGCATTTAGTAAAACTATCTGAAAGACCATCATAAGGAATCTGACTCTTTACATAAGGAACTCGTATAGAAAACATCAAATTAAACATAGTCACACTTCTTGTAATCAAATGAAATATATTCTACGTCATCATAAATATATCTATGTAGTCCAAGGTAGTAGAAGGAAGGACAAAGATTAAATCTCATTATTAGTCGTGGCAGCACATAGTGTAAATAATACTTTTGTACATCTGTATCTCGCAAGTCATCTTGCAGGTATCTCGAAGGCTGCTCCAGGTTCCCTGTTACCTGCCATTCAATTCCTGAAGTCGTGTCACTCAAACAAGTTCGAAAGGTAACGCGCGGATTGATGATGGATATGTTGGTTAATCTTTACTTGAGACACTGCAAGGTATGCAGCTGTCGCGCGTGTCTTAGGGAAGTTCGACGACTACTTTGATGACTTCGCATGGGTACGGAAGAGTCCAAAGTTTCAGATACAGCAGATCAATATTTCAATTGAAAACCACGTTTCTTTAGAAACAAGGAGACATTCAGTAAGAAAGCCGTGCAATGAGTGTACTTACAAGCTGAATTAACCACCGTAAATTCAATTCCACCTGTCCACCTCGTCCTCTGCAAATAATTTTACCAATTTCGGTAGATTAATCGTCTATCTTCAGGTACTTTAACATCGAGAAATAGAGCATTCTGACAAAGTTTTAGGTGACAATTTCAATTCTACTTGAGCGAAGGTACCAGTAAGCATGATTTGAAAAGTTCATCCACCAAGCGGGCAGTAAAACTCGTGTCTGTTTTGATTTATTGTAGGCGGGCACCAGAGCGGCGATAAATTCAATGGGCTGTATGGGTGAAGAAAGTGCTGTATCAGCACTGCTGACCTTAAACCCATTTTCAAGTCTGCCGTCGGTTTTGCCCACGTCCTCCCTTGAGTGTGCGGGATGCAAAAAAGCAACCTGATAATAATATGGGAGCAGCGTGCTTTTTTCGGGGTGGGGAGGGGGGGCATCAGGCCTCTGTCTGATTTGATGAGGTCAGCTACGAATTCCTCTCCTGTGCCAACCCCTTCACCTCATAGTAGAGTCCTTCCTCTACAACTTTCACCCTCTACAGCGCCCTCTAGTACCATGGACGCTATCTCCTGATGCCTTAACAGGTGTCCTATCATCCTGTCCCTTCTTCTTGGCAGTGTTTTTCCGTGTGTTCCTTTCCTCGCCGTTTCTGCGAAGAACCTCTTCATTCCTTACCTTATCAGTCCGTGTAATTTTCAGCATTCTCCTGTAGCACCACATCTAAAAATCTTAGATTCTCTTCTGTTCTGCTTTTCCCACAGTCTGTGTCTCACTACCGTACTGTGCTGTTCTCCAAACGTAAATTCTGAGAAATGTTCGACACTAGCAGACTTCTATTCGCCAGAATACCTTTCTCGCCAGTGCTAGTCTCTTTTAATGTCCTCCTTGCTCCGTCCATCGTAAGTTATTTTGCTGCTTAGTTACCAGAATTTCTTAACTTCATCTACTTCGTGAGCCCCAACTAAAATGTTAAGTTTTTCGTTGTTCTCATTTCTGTTACTTCTCATTATCTCGGTCTTTGTCCGATTTACTCTCAGTCTATATTATGTATTCATTAGGATGTTCATTCATTTAGCACATCCTGCAATTATTATTCGCTTTCACTGAGAATAGCAGCGCCATCAGCGAATGTTATCACTAATGTCCAATCACTCTGAATTATAGTGCCACTCTTGAACCTTTCTTTTATTTCATCCATTGCTAATTCGATGTATAGATGAACAGTAAGGCGAAAGACTGCATCCCTGTCTTCTACACTCTTTAGTCCGAGCATTTCGTTCATGGTCTTCTAGTCTCATTGTTCCATCTTGGTTCTTGCACATATTGTATATTACCAGCATTTCCATGTAGACTGCCCCAATTTTTCTCAGGGTTTCGAACATCTTGGACCATTTGGCATTGCCGAACGGTTTCTCCAGGTCGACGAATCCGATGAACATGTCTTGATTTTACATCAGTCTTGCTTCCACTATCAAACGCAACGTCAGAACTGCCTCTCTGGTGCTTTAACCTTTCCTGAAGACAAACTGACCATCACCCAACAGATTCTCAGTTTTCTTTTCCATTCTTCTGTATAGTATCCTTGTCAGCTACTTGGATACATCAGCTGTTAAGCCGATTGTACGATAATTCGGCTGTTGCTATCTTCGAAATTATGTGGATGCTGCTTTTCCAAAAGTCTGTTGCTATATCGCCAGTCTCATACGTTCTATACACCAACGTGAAAAGTCATTTTGTTGCCATATACCCAACTATTTTAGTAGGGGCGACAGTGTACGGGACGTCAAATCGAGGAAAATTTTCAAGATAGCTTCTGGTCGGAAAAGTACCATTGTGGAGCTGCGGCCGTATAACGAGAGACATTCAACGACTAACGTTCAGTAGTTTTTCCGATAACTGAACTTATGCGCAGGTGTCTGCAATGTGGCTTTGCCCAATGATAGAACTGCTGCGTCTTCCAAGGGGCTGCCACAAACACTTTTCCGGTAATTATAATTTAGAGGCGTGCTGGACGCAGTAATTCTGAATTAATGTTGGAAAATGGGATCTGAAAGAAAAGGAATGTTTAAAATTTAATTTAAAGCTTACCGGAGGGCCCTGGCCGTAATGCTCCAAAATCTCTCATCTGGAGAGGGATCGGCGACTTTGTCGGCCAAGGTAGAGCTAGGGAGGCAGGAATACAAGTAGTAAAGACTCTCGCCGCGTGCGGGCGGACATTATCTTGCTGGAATGTAAGCCCAGGCTGGATTGCTATAAACGGCAACAAAACGGGGCATGCAATATCGTTAATGTACCGTTGTGATGAAGTTTGCCGCGGATAAGAGCCCAAAAGGCCCTGCTATGAAAAGAAAGGACATCCCAGACTCCTGGCTGCCGGGCCGTATGCCGGTTGGCAGCTTTGTATCCCACCGTTGACCGGGACATCTCCTGAAACGTCGTCAGCCTGAAATCTCATTGACTGGAATAGAATTTAGCCTCGATGACCGCGAAGACGCGTCTGGGATGCCCCGGTCAGTGGCCATCCGAGCGGTCTTAGGCGCTGCAGCCATGGACTGTGCTACTGGTCCCAGCGGAGGTTCGAGTCCTCCCTCGGGCATGGGTGTGTATGTTTGTCCTTAGGATCATTTAGGTTAAGTAGTAGGGACTGATGACCTTAGCAGTTAAGACCCATAAGATTTCACACAAATTTGAACTTTTTTTTTTTTTTTTCCACCTGCCCTACGCCCCGACATCCATGAGCGATGGTCTGCGGTACCATTTCTTTTCACAGCAGGCCCCTCTGGTTGTCGTTCGCCGCACCCGTACAGCACAATGGTACATCAACAATATTCTACGCTCCGTTTTGTCGTCCCTCATAGCAAGCCAGCCTGGGCTTACATTTCAGCAAGATAATACCCGTCCTCACACGGCACCAGTTTCTACAGCTTCTGTTCGTGCTTGCCGAAACCTACCTTGGCCAGCAGTGTTGCTGGATCTCTCTCCAAGGGAGAACGTTCGAAGCACTGAGGGCGGGGGCCTACGAGTAGCTCGGAATCTTGACGATTTAGCGGGCCAATTGGACAGAACTTGGCATGATTTTCTTCAGAAAGATAATTCTATCAGTCAGTACCATGCCGAATAATTGCTTCCAAAAATAAGAGGCAGAAGTGGATCAACACGTCACTGACTAGCTCTATTTCTGAAGGTCTTCTTCTTGCATAAATAATCCATACTTTTCTGAAATTATAATTGTCGGCACATGTTTGTCTGTATGTGCACCGATTTCTATCCCGTACCAATAATTCTTTCGTGGTGTCTTTTTTTGTCTTCTACTTAATTTTAAGACGTTAACAGTCACATGTGTGAGGGGTTCAGAAAGGTCTTTCTCGCACAGTTCTTGGAACGGAGAAAGACTCATATACGTTTCTCTGCTATAAGGGTACAGCTTAACAAAAGCATCCGATACATTACAGTTCTGAATGGAATCAATAGCCGAGTTTGTGGATTCGTTAGTCACAAGATAGCATTAGTACCACATCCAAATTGAGTCCCAAAAAATTGGATGTGTTATGATCAGCCTACTCCGCGGTAGTTCACTTATTGCCGATCATTTTCGTTATGTTTCTTGCAGTAATTTGTAAGTCAGTATCACGTGGAAATTCTGGCAATTTTAGTGAGGTTGTTTTTGCACATTCTACACTTTCAGAAATTACCGTAATGTCAATCGTACGCCATTAATGATAAAGGCGCAAGAGTAATTCACAAATGAACTTTACGGAACGTTAACTGATGACTGAATTTCAGTTACTATAAGCATTAGTTCCTCTTTTCAGGAAAAATATCTATTTATGGCTAATATACATGTGCATCTGTCATACCAGTAAATACCTTCAAACCAAATTAGCGTTTAGAATTTTAGATCGACGTTGCAAGACAAGATTACTCCTACTAACATAATTTACACAGCGGAAGAAATTTTCTAATACCGTGACCATCGAACTTTTTTGCTTAAGAGACAATACTGACATTGTAGGGCGACACCTTGGGTCGAATAGGAAGGGGTGGAGAGGTGAAAGAGGCCACCCGAAGAGAAATTCAGCTTTCACCGAAACCAAACTGTGACTATTGCAGTAGCTTCCCACTTACACATTTTCAATCTACATACTGTAAGGTATCACAATAAATATTCTTACACGAAAAATGAAATAATGTACTGGAATTAGATGAATTTTTCTGAAGGCTTACACAGTGACCAATTTTCAGTACTTAAGTGGGTTCTGTGGCCGGTGCCATCGCAACAGGATCCGATGTTTGTTTTTCTAATTTCTGGGCACATTTTCCTCGCCCCTCCATGCCCCACTATCTGAAAGAATGCCAGTCTCCTGCAGAAGACCATTTTCAATCGGACTTTTGTATTAGGCAAATTATAACAGAACAGACACAGTTTTAAACAGTATAACTAAACTACTTCAAAACTGGCACAAAGGGGTACTAGGTTGGATGATATTTCCTAAATGTTTTGATACTCATTTTTTCCTTCATTCATTGCACTGTATTGCAACAGCCTTAATATGGTTTCATATTACTTGCTAGAAATATGTACCACATTTGAAGCTGATCGTCTCTGTAATCTACATGCACAAATCTATGTTACTTCGGTTTAACATTTATCACAGCAGCTGATCGGTAGTAGATGCGCGTGATCGTGAGTTGTCGGCATTGGAAGACAAACAATAAAATATTTCCCCTCTCATTTCTATTAAGCCCACAGTGGCCGCGCTACACGCCACTCTGCCCCTGACGTAAGATTTTTTTGTAAATTGGTTACTGATCTCACTCTGAGGGAGTAATAGCAAGTAAAACTGCTAGCGACAATCCAAAATTCAAACAAACAGCTCTTATATCTCTTCTTCTGGAAGAGTTTTCTATGAACTTCTAATAATTCTTACAATAATATCACATTCCAACTCTTGAAAACTCCTCAGCAAGATGTTTTCTGCCGTCTATACATCGTTTCCATACAAACGTAAGCTCCAAAACTATGCTCCTGTCCATTATTGCTTCTATCCAGGGCAGTATTGGATGTGTGCCTTCTGAAACAAAAAGGATTCTTGCCACGTTTTCGTGTTTTTATATAGCTGTGCTTTGCATTTCCTGTCGTTTGTATATGGCTTTTCTTTATCATCTTTCGACACTGTGACTGTCATTGTAGTTGTTTCTAACTCTCTTCTCTTATCTTCGAATTTGGTTACTTGAATTCGGTACTAAGTAGCCCGTAGCTTCAATTTCACGACACCATACTCGTTCAGGATTTTCAACCCAAGCAACCGCCTCATGAATGTGTGCCACTGGTATCCTCTCTTCTCGCACTTTTGTTCCTGTTCTTAATTGTCCTTTCACATTATTCCTTTACTCCTCGCGAAATATTCCGGGTGAAGACCAGATGAGATATTTTCGAATGTTATTTCTTAGGAGAACGGGACTTCATACGTAAGTCGCCTGAGCAATCTAGTTGTCGCGACGCACGGGTTCGCCACGATACGTCGCGCCTCTGCTGAGCGTAAATACTTAAGATTCTCTGTATTCGTTGACCAGTGCATGTAGACGAGCCTCGTAGATCCTTCTTTTCACTGAGTTGCTAACAGTTACGGAATTTCTCAAAATAAATGTACACACATTAGACGGGAGCTGAGGCGCAGCGGTGGCGTCATCACAACGACCGGGAGAGCAGTGTGTTGATTACTCGCCCCTCCTACCGGCATCTTCATCTGAGGATGACACGGCGGTCGGATGGTCCCGATGCGCCACTTGTGGCCTGAAGGCTGAGTGCCGTTCAAACAGGCCTAGGAGGAAACAATATTTTTGAAACTATATTACGTTATTACAACCGTAGACGTACAAATGATGACGGCACTGCTGCGCCTCAGCTCCCATCTAACCAGTTAACAGTCACTCTGCTCCCTATAACGTAAACGTAGACGTGGGATGAGAACGTTTGTGACTTCATAAGGTGAAGTTTTACGTCATTGAAAAACTGAACAGACGTAGCTGCGAGAAACAGCATTCTGAATCTCTAAGTGCCATATCGTCCGGTTTGTGGTTTGGAACTTGAATGCTTGTTCAAGCCACTGTCACACTGAAACTCTATCTAAAACACGATATTGTGGTACGATTTGTTGCAATAGCATATCTCGAAGTAATGTGTCAGTGGTTAATAGTGGTACAATACAGTAAGTGCAATATAAACTTCCCCCTAATGTCTCACTCAATGCGTAATTGCTGTTCGAGTGGCCAAGCATCTCCGAAATATTATCTTGCAATGAAATTTATGAAGAAATGAATTTCACGAAGAGCCCACTTTGAAATTATTCTCCATATGCTTCCTTGTGTCATATAAAGTGTTTTGCCTCGTATAAAATGTGTTTCCTATTCGAACAGGCTTGGCAACGGCCTTACCGCAGTGGATACACGGGTTCCCGCCAGATTATCGAAGTTAAGCACTGCCAGGGGTGGCCGGCACTTGGATGGGTGACCATCCGGGCCGCCATTCGCTATTGCCATTTTTCTGGGTGCACTCAGCCTCATGATGCCAACTGAGGAGCTACTCGATCGAACAGTAGCGGCTCCGGTCAGAGAAAACCAACATAACGACCAGGAGAGCAGCGTGCTGATCACTCTCCATCCTACCAGCATCTTCACTGAGGATGACACGGCGGTCGGATGGTCCCGATGCGCCACTTGTGGCCTGAAGGCTGAGTGCCGTTCAAACAGGCCTAGGAGGAAACAATATTTTTGAAACTATATCTTCTACAACAGAACAAAGTTGAAGAAGAATCAAGACACATTCGTACGATTTGTCGACCTGGGATAAACGATCGACAACTTGAAACAGTGCAAGGTGTTCGAAATTCTGAGGAAAATAGGGGTAAGGTGTAGGAAATGAAGCGTCATACAATATGTACAAGAACGAAGAAGGAACAATAACTGTCGAAGAAGAACAATGAAGTGCTTAGATTAAAATACATATGAATTTAGTTTTTCGTCCCCACTATCCAATCTATACATCGAAGAAGCTATGTAAAAGAAAGGTTCAAGAGTGGTATTAATTTTCAGGTTGAAAGGATATCAGTGATAACATTCACTGATGACATTGCTGTACTAAGTGAAGAAGAATTACAGGATTTTTTTTAATGGAATGAACATTATAATGAGTACAGAACACAGATTGAGAGTAAATTTAAGAAATACGAAAGTAATGAGGAGTAGCAGAAATGACAACAGCATGAAACTTAACATCGGGGTTGATGGTAACGAAGTAAATGAAGGTAACGAACTCTGTTACCTAGGCGGCAAAATAGCTCATGATGGATGGAACAAGATAGGCATAAAAAGCACACTAACATATATAAAATATGTCTACTATTATCAAATATAGCCCTTAATTTCGGGAAGAAATTTCTGAGAATATACACACATCAAAAAAGTTCGGATAGTTCCGGAATCTGTACAGAATATTGGAATAGAGATCAACATAAACATCATTTCCGCCCTTTTTATTGCTCATTAAAAACCACACATTGCATGTTGTACCAACATACAGGGAAACCTTCAGAGGTGGTGGTCCAGATTGCTGTACACATCGGTACCTATAATGCCCAATAGCACGCCCTCTTGCATTGATGCATGCCTAGATTCGTCGTGGCATACTATCCATATGTTCATCGAGGCACTGTTGGTCCAGATTGTCCCACCCCGTAACGGCGATTCCACGTAGATCTCTCAGAGTGATTGGTGGGTCACGTCGTCCAGAAAGAGCCTTTTTCAATCTATCCCAGGCATGTTCGATAGGGTTCATGTCTGAAAAAATGCTGACCACTCTAGTCGAGCGATGTTGTTATCCTGAAGGACGTCATTCACAAGATGTGCACGATGGGGCCGCGAATTGTTGTCCATGAAGGCGAATGCCTCACCAATTTGCTGCCGATATGGTTTCTACTATCGGTCGTATGATGGCATTCACGTATCGTACAGTCGTTACGACGCCTTTCATGACCGCCAGCAGCGTACGTCGACCACACATAATGCCACCCCAAAACAGCAGGGAACCTCCACCTTGCTGCACTCGCTGGAAAATGTGCCGAAGGCTTTCAGCATGACTTGGTTGCCACCAAAGACGTCTCCACGATTGTCTGATTGAATGCATATGATACACTCATCGGTGAAAAGAAAGTTATGCCAATCCTGAGCGGTCCATTCGGCATGTTGGGCCTATCTTTGCCCCGCTCCGTGGTGTCATGGTTGCAAAAATGGACCTCGCCAGGGACCTCGGGAGTGAAGTTGCGCATCATGTGGCCTATTGCGCAGAGTTTGAGTCGTAACACGACGTCCCGTGACTGCATGAAAAGTATATTCAACATGGTGGCGTTGCTATCAGGGTTCCTCCGTGCCCCAATCCATAGGTAGCAGTAGTAGTCCTTGGGCGGCCTGTGCGAGGCATGTCATCGACAGTTCCTGAGATGAAGAGGTTGGCCCTAGAGTCGGGAGACTGATAGGAAGAAAATGAACACAATTACGCTCGGTCGGAAACTACTATGCTGGCCAACGATCGTATTTCCTTCCTTTCCCCGTCTACGCTTTCATGTTGTCGTGATTAGTAATTTTGTATCGCTGTACGAGAATTTCTTGAATCATCCTTCGACTCTTATCCCATTTTATCTTATTTCCACAGATACGCAGAAAACATGAAGAGACTTTCTGCCGTATACCGCGAGCACAAGGCGGACTCGCTGGAGCGGGCCGTGTGGTGGATCGAGTACGTGATCCGCCACAGAGGGGCCCCACACCTGCGCAGCGCCGCCCTCGACCTGCACTGGTGGCAGCTGCTGCTGCTCGACGTCGTCGCCTTCCTGCTGGCGGTCGCCGTTCTCACACTCTGCCTCGTCTACTTCGTCACGCGGCGGGCAGTTTCCTTCTTCACAGGCAGCAAACAGAAACAGAAGCAGAAAAAACAGTGATGTTCTCCAGACAGTGTTTAAGCAGTCGCTGTTTCTCAGCCAAGTTTACTACAGTCCTGAACCTTTAAAGACATTTCTTGGAGAGTGAAATCATGATCTGTGTCAGATGATACATATCGTGCCACTGAAGCACTACTGTCAAATTTGTGCCACACATTTTCGTGACAGCGGTGGTGCCAATGCAGATAGCATTTTGCGGTGGAAACAGATTCTAGTCTTCGTTGTTTTACACTTCTTGTTGTTTGACTATCCGTCTAGTTACAAAAATAAAAAAAAAGGTAACCCCTTTTCAGATGCCATTCACAATTATTTCTGTTTCGAAACTGTTGGCATTTCATAAATACACAAGAACCACAGTTTAAATCGTACATTAATTGTAATTTAAAATTATCATACAAGTAAATTTATACTACAGCAACAGTAACATAACAATAGTTATGGAAGACGGCTGAATTATTAAAATTTACGTAAGTGTTTACATAATAAATGAACTGAGTAGAGATATTGTGTTATATCTGTGCCTTACTGTTGGACAAGTATATAGAAAGTGATCTGTAGAGATATTGTCTAGAGAATGCTGAATTTCTCTACTTTGTATCACTATCGAGAGTTGTACCCGCTTTTATTAATAAATTTTTTCTTTTTTATATTATCGACTCATACATAATTGAAAAATAGTAAATTGTTTAAATACTGCATTTAATAACAGTATACCCCCACCATGCATTACACTCTATTCCTAATGTTTCCTACTCGACCTCCAATTAGTCGTCATGCCTCCCTTATCTCTTTGAAACCAACAAAGAATTACGTGATCAGCTACAGTTACTTTTCATTACAGTCACAATTTCGTCGTCTACACCAGTCTCTCCTGTGACCCAGTTGGTGACTCTCCTATCTGTAATACCGATTCACAACTGGCATTACTTTATTCTCCAATGAGCTACCCACTGTTTTGAATTGTTTTTCGCTTCAAAATTCCATGTCTCACTTCACTGAGTCTAAGACATGATACATGTGCTAATTAAGAAATTTATGTTGCAGACAAGTGTATAGCTCAGTTTTGTTCAAACATATCGAAAATTTGGTTTTAGAAAATCAGTTTTCTACTGGGTGCTTTTAGTTCTGTGGTTATTCTATTTCGTTTCCACGCAGTGTCTCTGTACAGTACAAGTCACCTAAGTACAAACACTCATCACATGAGCTTTGATTTCCCTGTGAAACTGCGCCATTATCTAAAGAGCAACGGTAAAGTGTGATCAGGAATCGAAGGTGAGTCCGCTGCATTCTACAAACATTTATTGGTTCTTAGTTTGTCTAGTTAAAGCATCTGAAAACTTCATACAATCCTTTTTAGAGTGATTTTGTGGCTTCCCTTCCATCTCCTTTGCCAACTTCTCCTTCAATTCTGTATTCTACATTAGCATTATGATGTCTAAGGGAAACTACAAAATTGATCAATACATGCGTTAGCATAGAAACATAGGTCGAATCAGTGCCTGCTTTCTCAAGTGTTCCTATTTAAGATTTCCTTAGGTTGTGCCGACAGCTTTCTAAAATCCACAGAGCTCAGACAAACTCATTGCTATCTAGTGTAACTTCAGTTACGACTTAGACCAATGGACCGTTTTATAGCTGTAAAATGGTCCATTGGTCTAAGTCCAAGATATCCTTGGTCTAATAGAAACCAAATATTTATTCCTATACCATTGGCAGTAATTCTATGGAATATCTGGTGCACCCATCTGCATCCTTTTTTATACTTTTTATTTTTGTGTGTATGAGTAAGTCTCATATTTCCTTGCAATCTTGGATTAGCTTCTGTATTTTTTAATATTTACTGAATACAAAATCGTAAAAAGTCTAAATTAAATTTTGCAGACATAACCTCCACAACACACACATTAACCCGTTATCTAAATCATGATGATTTAGATTAATTTTCGTGATCCAGTCTTTATACCTAGCTAAGTGAGGTTTCCTTGTGTTCAACAAACGTCGACAGTTTAAGCGGTCCTGCTGTAATCCAATCACTTTTACAACACAGTTGTCAAAGAATTACACAAGACTCTCCGGGCTGCCGTTTAATCCTATTGCTAAATCTTACTGCACTACCATATAATTTGCGATAATTAGCTTTTGTTTTGAACTTCCTTGTCTTCTCAGTGTCTACAGAATATGATTACCACTAATACACAAGCAATTAACTATTGACTGCAAATATGTGGCCTTGTAGGTGAAGAATGAAGAGATATAAGAGTTCAAGAGAGCTCTCAAAGAAAGTTGTGAAAATTTGAAAATCTTGCTGGAAACTAACTGCCTTCATCCCCCTTCAATTTTATCCTCCTTAAACGTTACCATGATCGAGTTAGTAAAATGCTTTTTTCTATTATTAGCTAAAGGAAGAATATTACATGTTCAAAAAGACCTAATAATGTCTCTCAGTAAGGACCTGAAATATTTCATAATACTTTCAGACCATGGGAAATGTATGTGGTTCCTATTCTATTAACCAATCATCATAAAGTGATGCATTATCATAGGAACATGAGACAGTTGAATCATAACTAAACAAATCACCTATTATCTGCCACGTATACAGGGAGACTTTTCCATTCATGTACAAACACTGCTTGAAGAAAGTACAGATTCCTTGGGGATGAACATCACTCTTCAAGTTTCTGTTTGCCTAATGGCTCCACAAGTAACTAGCATCCAAGTATTTCGTTTACAAAAACAATGTTCAGAAAATGTTGTCAACAAACTGCAGCTGTGAAAGAGCAGCCACACTGGAGACTTCCCTGTTCATGTTGACAGTATGCAGCAGATACAACAAGATAAAAACATTAGGTTCTAGCTCAGTTTTTGGTAAGGAAAAGAAGCTCACTGACTCACTAATTCGTTTGTTTTCCAACAAAAACTTATACAGATTCTGCCTTTTTATCCACTGTCATCCAAATCTCAGATCTAAATACATTTTTCTCTATTATGTTCACTTATTACAAAATATCTTTTTCATAAAAAAGGTGAATGTAAGAAAATATGTATGTTCTGTTCCTCACCCAAATTTTTTTTAATTCTTTCTTCTTCAGCAGCCATAAGATTGATATGAAATGTAGATTTTTCATAATTTTTTTCATGTTCTCTTGACTACAGTTCTACCACAACCACATGCTATATTTCAGAATTCTTTTCCTTTTTACGTTCTTTACATGTACTACAATATCCATCTGTTCGATAATCGTATTTATGAATTCATTAACATTCTTTTTATTCAGACAGTCACCCCACTTCCTTAGCTGTTTGGTGTAGTAATGATTATAAAATTTCATAGGAATTTTTTTTTAATTTCACAGAGTAAATTCTAAATCATGAAATCCTTCATAATTATTTTTAAGACTCTTCACTCCTTTCTACCTCAATTATATATTGTATTCTTCAAAAAATTGAAGATCCCAGTTAATAATTGTTTTTAAATATCTATTAGGTAAAATATTTTTAAATTCACTATCGAGCTCCAAATATTTTTTCCATACCTGGTGGGTAAATGTTCATAACCAGTAATATAACATAAATCATTTACTTGCAACATGCTAATCGTGTTATACAAATTAAAATTGCTAACACTGTTGAGCTCTTTCAGAAATTTTGTGTTTTTTGCTTCAAATCAAATTCATAGTTCTCTATCGTTCTCTGTTGTTAGACAAAAAAATCTTTATAATGTTCTAAAATTATACTGTATTTAACAACACATTTTTATTTCCTTTAAAGTTTTTCTCTTCCTTTTCATCAATTTTATGAGCATACAATTTTTACCTCAAAACATAGAATTCTCTCATTATTTTTCCATTATATTTGTCTTCCATTTTTCCTAAAACTTTCTTGTTTATTTGTGGAATACCATAAATATTATCTGTCGAATAATCACTTTTATCAAAGAAATCAATCATTGATATCATGTCTTCACAGAAATCTTCAATATGTGTATTGTAGATTTAACTGACCATATATTGATAACACAACATAATATTTTCACCAATTTAGGTTTCATTATTCTATAGTGAAAATGACATCAGTTCTTGAGATGAATCAAGTATATTCATTACAATGTAGATGGGTTTGTCAAATCTAATTTTAGTTTTATTCATATTAATAGCAAAGATAATTTCATTAAATGCAGTTCTTCTTTTAAAGTTTGGTTTTGATAGAAGTTTATCACATTTCCTCTATCTGACACTATTTTTATATTCAACCTTTTCTAATAATTTCTACTGTCTTAGCAATCACTGAAGTATTCATTAACTTGTAGAAATCTTTTTCAAAATCATTATTCTATTTCAGCCTCATTTCTGAATTTAAATCTCTATATTCTTAAAGCAGTAACAGTGCTTAAATTTGAAGACTGTGTTTATTTTTGTTATCTTCATTCTTAATGAAAAAATATGTTTTAGGTTTGTGTGGGTGAACTACACAATTATGTTTGTCATTCAAAGTAGTCATTAACAAACTTTCTTCTTTTCCTGGTACAATTTTCTTCCAGGATCAAGTGGAAAGTCTTTATGCAAATCATGGAATTCTGTTGGATATTCGAGATCTACTTCAAATATATTTCCATGTGCACATTCATCTGAAATATCACTTACTTTTCCACAATCAAAAGAATCTGGTTCATCTCATTCAGATCCACCGCATGGTAAATATTGAGTAATTACGTAATCATATAAGTTGTTTGCATCTTAAAATGCTAAAAAAGTTCGATATATTTTACATCATAGTCTTTCATATATTAACTATTTTCTTTAACATAACTTTTACAACATTGGGATATCCCTCCTCTTATTCATTTTTCAACCATTTAGATCACATCATAATCATGTTATAAATCAAGTAATATTTAGTCTTTTTTGACATAGGACTCAAAGATAAACAAGGTACATTTACCATGATGGATCCAAGTCGTATACTTCTATATACATTTTTCTAAAATTTCGAAACATAGCAGCCAATACCAAGACATCACTTTTAATATGCAGATTATGATATTCACCTAGCTTTTTTAAGTTAACCTTTTCCAAAACTATTTTTGCATGTTCATAACATTCATTACTTATTTCACAGTAATTCAGTTTACTAAATAATTCTTCATTTGCTGCTAATTATGCCTCTTCATATTTCTTCCAAAGAGCCCATCTGATCATATCGATACACGTTTTTTCCAGTCATTAGATTGAATAATTCTTCCAGGAAAAGTTTTGTAATACTTTTATTTAATCTTTCTTCACCTTTGATACAAGTTTATCCATTGAAGAAGAAATAAATTTAAATGTATCGATAAATCTCAAATTGATATTTTCTGTCTCCTTATCAAAACTAATGCGTCTATCTTTTTTATTAGGTATTAAACCTACCTCTTTTTTCTCATAACCAATTTGTTTTATAAAAGGATGTGAATCATATCCTGATAAATTATGTAAAGGTCGTCTATCTCAATTTTTCTTTAGGTGTTAACAGTTTCATTTCTTCATTTTCAGAATAAATTCTTCTGATGTCTTCTACTTTCTGTTTTATACAATCAATGATTTGTATGACAATTTGGTCCCTTATATACAACAGGATTTGCATAATGTCCTTTAATGTGCTTGATACAAAAACAGAATCGACTTGGTTCACGTTTTTGGTATTTAAATGAGAATGAATTTTTTGGATTTGGTTAATAGTATGCTTTCAAAATCAGAATAAATAACAAATGAAACTTTTTGTGTATGTTGACAATTTTTAAAATATACCTGTGAATAACCATCTTTCATTTTTACTTTCAATGGGGTGTTAATGTTGTTCATATGTGATTATCTCATTCTTCTTTACTATTGAATTGGAGCAAACACAAATTACAAATAAATTTTACAGTTTCATATTTATTATTTTGACCCTAGATAATTTTCTTATATAACAATAGTGCAAATTAGTTCTCTCCTTGAAAAAAAAGGAGATTTACATGTTTCTCTTTTTTATATTTCATAACTTTTAATAGATGCACTTGATATTTTTCACCAAATGAATAAAAAATAGCAGAGACGTTCATTTTACTCTCAGTTTTTGGAATATGACCAACCACTAGTGGAAATTCAAAATACTCAATTTTCTGATCAAATTCATTGCCAATTTTTTTTATATTTACTAACTCTTTCCTCATTTTTATCTGCAGGGTATAATTCAGATTTTATAGACCACAGAAAACATTTCTGATAATTATTTTCTTCATATATACATGACCTTTTATTTTTATTTTATTTGATAATTCATTGTAAGATGATTCTGTCACTGAAACCGACCTGTTAATTCCCAATTATAAACCAATAATTCTATGTAATGTCCATAATTAGCCATGTGCTTGAAAGTACCCATTATTAATAAAATATGTTTGTCAATCATAAATTTTTAACTAACTCTCTATGATCTATGATACTATACTTTCTATCTGGAACTTGAATTTCATAATATTTGTATTTGTTCACATGTTGTTTAAACATTACTTCCAATTGACAATGTATTTTTAGATTATTTTTTTAGTTTTCATAATTTTCGGTATAAGTGCAGTTTAGAAGTTTTCTCCTTGGTTTATCATCTTTAGTTTCATAAATTTCATCATCAAAATGAACTAACTGTTTCCAAAAGTTTCATCTTGCATCAGCTAAAGCAGATGTTTGTGACTTCATGTCTCGTAATAAATTTAATTGATCGGATTTATTTAATTTATAATAACCTCTTAAACTAATTCTTTTATAATATTCACGAAGCTCAACAACCATTAATTTCTTCATTTTAGTCTTCTACCTCTTAAGAGTAAAATTTAAGAGATTTCTAAAAAGCTAATATTTCAACAGTCGACCAGTGCAATTACATATTTAATAGGTATATTAAAATAAGTATGAGATGATTGTCCTTTCTTATTTTTCATAAATTCTGAAATAAATTTGTCACATTCACTGTGATGTTTATGTGAAGGATCTCTGTAAAGCAAACTTAAATCTTTAATTTCTTCACAACAAATACATTTTTCTGAAGATAGATTAAGTGGTTCTACATCATTTTTCATCGACTGTAATGTTTGCAAATGATCTTCACAGAGAACACATTATAAATGATTTTTAAAATCATATTTTTAAATATATTTTGCACATACACAAGAAATTAGTTTTTCAATGTACACATTTACATAATATTCATTTATATAATGTCGTGTTCTGTAAGCATCTTTGGCGTATTTTTGTGAAGCAAAATCATCAGTTGACTTCTCAGTATTACAACACCTACACAGTTTAATTAAAATCAGTTCTATTTATATAAAAGTTAATTAGATTTTTATAGAATTTCTAAATATTGTAAAGTACCTTTCAATACATTTATTACATTAGGAACTAGTTCTAACGATTTATTGCAATGACTACCTAATAAAGATAAATGGATGGCACCAGCTTATTTTTTCTAAATTCATTACATTCATAAAAAGTTTCATCCTTAGAAAAATGCAATAATCGATTAACATATCTGAATGCTTAATTTAATACTGTAGGTAAACCTGGAAAGTGTCCACTTATAATTGCTCCTGATTTATACTGAAGATCACATTCATTTAACTCTACAAAGAAAAAAATCATTAAAGTGTAAAAATTGACAGAATTTCTTAATTCCACATGATGCTTCAGCTAATTCATTTGTATTAAGCAATTGTACAACTGGTGCACATTTTGATACAGTCAGCAGTGTTGATATTTTTTACCATAATAACTCTGAATACCACTGACATCATCTTGAAGTAATTAGAACTGTGAATGATTGAGGTATGGATATGTTGTTGATTCATAAATATCTTAATGATCTCAGAATAATCAATCATCAAATTTATGTACCAGAACTTAAAACAAATTTGTCTGATGTTTTGGTGTTTTCTTGTTAATCTCCAAGTACCACAATTCTTCATCACCATATGTGTCCTACTGGACCAATAATTATATTTGGAAAAAATGCATGACCTAACACATTTCCTTTTCCATCTAGAGCCTTTGGACAAAGATGACCATATATTCCAATTTTATGTGACAATCTTTTATTTTAAATTTTAATATCAAATTTATTGTTGTCAGGATGGTGTCTAGTAGCAGTATCTTTTTGCTATAAATGGAGTGCTTTTCTGGTTATTTCTAATACATTTTAGTTGCTCCACTGTAGAATCATTTTATATTGCTTTTATTCCACTTATATGTACAAATTTTATAACTACCAAATTAATCTTTTATACCAAATCTAGGCTCACTCATAAATTTTGAAGTTTATTCTCTTAACTCACCAGTTGTTTCAAGATTCTATGTATACTGAAATAACATTAAGGCTTCCATGAATACATCATCACTGACTTGAGTAACTTTTGTATCATGAATATTTAAGAATCACATACAAAAATTTTAGTGCTTTATTGTCACTCACTTGAGTAAATTTTGCATCATGAATATTTATGTACCAAAATCATACGAAAATTTTAGAGCTTTATTCTTTTTGACACAAATTGATATTATGAACAACAGTACTAGAAGTACCTTCATTTGTATACAGTTAAAATATTAAAAAATGAAACTCAAGCCAAGCATCAACTTGTGTCTGCTTCTGTACATAGTTTTTATTAATAAAAAATCTTGTAAACAAGACTTTTATTAAATGGACTGTCATTGACCTCATCAGGGAAATGTATTATTTACAAATAATATTCTATGTTTTATTTATGAAGATTTTCAGTTGTGAGAAGATTAACAGACCAGGAACAATATGGATTTCCATCATCACAAAGGAAATTATGAAAAACTAACACTCTTTGAATGTGCAACCTCATATTGTATTTATTAATGAATGAAGTTCATATTCTTTAATATAAAAAAAAATTAAAAAATATTTTTAATAAACAGAATCTATTATAAGGACCTCTAATGCTAAGTTATCGATGATTAATACTTTTGAATTTATTTAGGTAAAACATTTCCAGTTAAACTGAGTTCTTGGTTTAGGGACATTTGGTTTCCTTTACTTGAAGAGAGAAATGTATTAATTACAAATGAAATTTTAAACTATATTCACTATGGAATATCAGATTTCATGAGTCCAAAGCCTGCAAAGTTGAAAAAATTAAAGGCTACGCTCTTGCAATATTAAATCTGTGATCTAGAAAAGATAGAAATGGAATATAATGGTCCTTCAGTTCTATAATGTAAATATGTTCAAATCAATATCGAACAATTGACATGTAACACTCTAGTTAAAAAACATGCATCTTACTAACTGTTGAAAATTTTAATAAATTAGTAAATTGTTAAGAACTAAGGTTGCTGATCAAATTAAAAATTATTACACTATGTTAGAAAATGTTCTATTTGATATTCATTAATGAGTCTGGATTATATTCATTAGCTTTAAAGGAAAAATGATTTTAGATTACAAATGAAATTTTATAATGTATTTATTAAGAAATTAACAGGGCTCCAGAGTGGAAGGCATGAATAAATTTCAAATTTAATTTTATATAATATTTCACAGGTCAATAATTTAACATGTGAATAAATTAAACACAATAAACAATTCAATAAAAATATTTCTCATAAATGGAACCAGCTCCAAATCCATAAAATGCAGTTGTCACTAGTTCAGAAGCATGTGTGATGAACATTACTGCGTTTATTTATTGGCTATATTTAGGTTCTTGGTTTGAAAATTATTGGGTTATATTATTTCAACAAAGAATATTTTGATAACAAACGCTATTATATGTTTTATTTATTATGGAATTTCAGACCTATGCTACTCTGGGACTGAAAAATTGAATAGAATTAAATATAACATTGTTGATTCCTATAAAAACTGTAGCCTTGCCTACACAGAAACAAAATATAATGATCCTCTAGCCTGAGAATATGAATAAATTCGAAATGAAGGAAAGAAATAATAACTAACGATATAAATAAAGAAACATAGATTTTATTATCAGTTAGAAGTTTTGAAAAACCTGTAATGTGTTTAAGAACTAAAACAGGTAATGAAATTAGAGATTGTTATATTACTGTTGAAGAAATATTTTACAATTATTTGAAATATACAGCATCTGTAGAAACAGATAAATCCAAGTAAATAGCTATCCAATTTCAAATTGGTTAAAAATCAGAGATGAAGAAATGAAGAATTAGAAAATAAAAGAAGAAGCTAAAAAATTCAGTATGGATTTGAATAGCTTTATTGACAAGGTTAAGCAAAAAACAAAAAATGGGTATAGTTATATAAATACCTCAAACAGATATTCTTTAATTAATAACTTTAGAGTACCAAAAATTTATCGAACATGATAAATTTTATACATGTACTATGATAAAGTATTAATCCATAAATTACTTCATCATTTTAGAAATAAGAAGAATAAAGAAATTTTTCTTATACATTACACACATTCATCCTTGAATGCTGAATGTTTTTAATGTTTGTTAATCAATACTTTATTTCTAGTAATCACAACTATTATTTACAATTATAATTAATAATTAATAATTTATTTGAACAAGAATGTATCATACAAATTTATTTTTGCTACTAATGACAAGTTTCTTAACTCCAGGTTTTAATTTATTAACTTTTCATACAACCTTTGAAACATATTTAGTATATTTGGTTCACTTTACTCTCACATGTATCTTACACTCAAATCGTTTGAAGCTGCTAGATGCACTTAGCACAGGTTATTTCTGCTTTATGTGCATATTTTTTGTATATGGCTTTGTGGCACTTTACACAGTTTTCAAAGCTCCTGTTGGCTTTGCAGAGGCTGATTTGGCAATTCCTCCCTTTTCCTGGTGATTTCAGTCCAATATCCTCTTCCTTTGCCTGATGTTCTTGCTCTTTCGTTCCCTTGAGTTCATTTGCCAGTTGATGTATAAACCTCTTCCTTTCCATTTTCTTGTTCATTACTATGTTATAGATGACCCATGACATTGTTGCCATTACATCCAGTATGTTGTCGACGACATAGATTGACCATTGCCTACATGCAACCCTCAGTATATTTACTGGTCATTTGAATGCCCATGTGCACCCTATACTGTGTTACATTGTAGAATGTTAGAGTTTCAGGTTTTTTCTTTCCTTCCTTGCTTACTGCTACTTCAGCGTGCAGCATATCCAAAAGAATGATATTTTTATTGCTCTTTCCTTTGTAGACAGTGAAGGTGCAGTCAGTGTTGCCACTATTGTGCAGTATTGTGGAGGAGTGTATTTCAGTGTTCGGCTTCCTAACTTCATCAGGGATTTGACAGTGGATCTTGTCTATTGTACCTACTAATGAAGTTTTCTTTTGTTTGAGTTTGTTTTAGCAAGTTGAAGAGATGTAAAGAAGTTTTCTGTGGTCACATTTCTTCCTTGATTTACAAATGGCTCCATGAGACACAGAACGACATACTCTCCAAGTGGTTGTTTCTCTCTATGCGTGTCCTCCTTGCTGAGGTATAGGAAAGTATTGTATATATATGCTTTGTCGTTACATCAACAGCCAATCAGGATTTGAGACCATATTTGTGTGGTTTGTTGAACATGAATTGAGTAAACCTGCATCTTGCCTGGCTTGGTGACAGTTGCTCATCAATGGTTATATTTCCTCCAGGGCGGTAAGTACAAATATTACTTTCAATGAACTTTCCCCATATTTCAGATACAAGAGTGAATTTGTTGGCTGCCAGGCATTCAGTACAGATTGATTTTTCATCGAAATGGAGAAATCTGAGAAGCTCCTGAAATCTGTCCCTCGGCATAACGACCTTGATAAAAGCAGGCCCCCAAGAGTGTGTCCTGAGGTCATCCACAGACATACCTATTGTGTACAATACACCCCAAACGTACATGATGGACATCAGTTTCTCCAGTTCCTCAAGTGCAGAGTCCAGTAATTGTTTTTTAGTACTTTTTGAAAATTTGATTCTCTGTATTTCTTCATAAGACTTAGCAGTGCTTCATCACAAATAAGACGGAAGGTCCTGATGGTAGAGCATATATTCTAAGCCCCGTTTTGCTGTCCTTCATGGCAAGCCACCCTGTGCTCACATTTGAGCAAGCTAATGCTCGCCCACACGTGGCGAGAGTTTCCACTGCTTGTCTTCGTGCCTGTCAAACCATGACTTAGCCTGCATGTTCGCTGGATCTCTATCCAATCGAGAGGAGCATTATGGACAGGGCCCTCCAGCTGGCTTGGGATTTTGACATCTAAGACACCAATTGGACAGGACGCTACGACATTCCTCAGGCAACAGCAGCCGGCCGAGACACTGGCACCAATGAGGAAGTAACCTACTAGAGCGAGTTCCTAACTAGGAACGAATTGTATAGTTGCATCTGTGTGCTTTGGTAGTACAGTTTCTCGAGTTTCTGCATGTTAATTTAATATTTATTGGGCACTGTTTACGCATTTTCGTTCGTGTCGCAGAGTAAACCGACTTTGCGACATATTACAAGTTCCTAATCGTGAGCGAATTATTTAGTCTCACTTTAGTGCTTTGGTTGTTTTTGAATATCTCTTAATCAGTCTGATTAATTAGATATCATTCTTGTGTTGTCCTCTGTGCTTACAGTAGACTTTCAGCATGTATGTCGATTATCATTTGTTTGTCTGCGTATTGCAGTTTTTCGAGCCCCTTAGTATGGATAGGGACTGTGACTGCTGTGTGCGAGCGCGAGCCGAGTTGGTGACACTTTGCTCTCAGCTCCAGGCTGTGATGGCTTCGGCTACACAGCTTGAAGTTGCAGTAGAGGGGCATCACTGTCGTGGGCCGGCCGTTTAACGGACGTCCAGCACGTCTGAGTCCGCCAATCGGTCGGCAGCAGTGGCCAACCCAGTTACTGCTTGCGCAAGGTGGACCAGTCACCTGTGGTTGAGTCAGAGGTCGCCTCGGGACATGGCAGGCAGCGTAAGGCTCCCTGGTTAGTCTGACAGACAGATTCCAGGTGCTGTCTGTGGGTGACACTGTCCCTCAGCCAGATGCAGTCGATTGCCCTGTTTCACAGGGAAGCTCTCAGCCTGTGAGATCTGGGAAATCACCGAGGTTGAGATTCCAGAATGAGATTTTCACTCAGCAGAGGAGTGTGCGCTGATATGAAACTTTCTGGCAGATTAAAACTGTGTGCCAGAGCGAGACTCGAACTCGGGACCTTTGAATTTCGTGGACAAGTGCTTTTCTCACGAAAGGCAAAGGTCCCGAGTTCGATTCTCAGTCCAGCACACAGTTTTAACCTGCCAGAAAGTTTCATATCAGCGCACACTCCGCTGCAGAGTGAAAATCGCATTCAGTAAACATCTCCCCAGGCTGTGTCTAAGCCATGTCTCCGCAATATCCTTTCTTTCAGGAGGGCTAGTTCTGCAGGTTCGCAGGAGAGCTTCTGTAAAGTTTGGAAGGTAGGACACGAGGTACTGTGAGGATGGGGCGTGAGTCGTGCTTGGGTAGCTCAGATGGTAGAGCACTTGCCCGTGAAAGGCAAAGGTCCCGATTTGGAGTCTCGGTCCGGCTCACAGTTTTAATCTGCCAGGAAGTTTCAGAGGTTGAGATTGTTGGTAGTTGGGAATTCCAATGATAGGAGCGTTATGGGGCCCCTTAGGGACATGGCTGTCAAAGTGGGGAGGGGTGGGGAGGTGGGGGGAAGAAACTCAATGTGAACTCAACGTGCCATATACCATAACAAAGCCTCCAATAGCTTGAACAGTGCCCTGACGACATGCAGGATCGATGAATTCATGATGTTGTCTCCATACCCGTACACGTCCATCGGCTCGATACAATTTGAAACGAGACTCGTCCGACCAGGCAACATCTTTCCAGTCATCAACAGTCCAATGTAGACGTTAATGGGCCCAGGCGAGGTGTAAAGCTTTGTGTCCCGCAACCATCAAGGGTACACGACTGGACCTCCGGCTCTGTAAGCCCATATCGATAATGTTTCGTTAAATGGTTCACACATTGACACTTGTTGATCGCCCAGCGCTGAAATCTGCAACAATTTGTGGAAGGTTTGCACTTCTGTCACGCCGACCTTCTGCCAGGATGAAGGTTTCTCTTCAGTCGCCTTTGGTCCAGTTCTTGCAGGATCCTTTTCGGTCGCAACGATGTCGGAGATTTGATGTTTTACCACATTCCTGATATTCACAGTACACTCGTGAAATGATCGTACGGGAAAATCCCCACTTCATCGTTACCTCGGATATGCTGTGTGCCGACTATAATACCACCCACGTTCAAACTCACTTAAATCTCGATAACCCGCCATTGTAGCAGCAGTATCTGATCTAACGTCTACTCTGTACACTTGTTGTCTTATATAGGTGTTGTCGACCGCGGCGCCATCTTCTGCCTGTTGATATATCTCTGTATTTGAATACGCATGTCTATACCAGTTTCTTTGGCGCTTCAGTGTAATTTGATGTTCTTGTTCTACTTTTTATAACCGAATACATTCTTTTCTTTTGTTGCTATACTCTTCTAACTTTGGCAGACATTTTGTATCATCCTTAAATGTTGGCTTCTATATTAGATGTAGTATGCTAATCATCGTGACTGCAATGTAAAGCATGTAGTGTGCCTGGCACTAGAGTATCCGCTGGCTGTCTTACCAGTATAAACAAATACGAAAGCCCGTCAGAACTAAATTAATGTCCTGCTCAAGGTGACAACTGATTTACGTAATTGTTGTCCACATGTACCAAAGAAAAGAAAACGGTATTTCGTTTAATACTGGTAAAAACAGTCGTCATCGCACAGTCATTAATTAGAAATGTGACAAGTCTAAGGCTGTAGTATGTAAGGTGTCAACACCTTCCATGAAAACCCTGACATGATAACCAAATCCAGTAGTATGTCACATAGCTCCGAATAAATCGTGACATTAAATTAACCAAAGTAATACGAGTAACGAGCGAGCAAATGGAGTACCACAGACTAACACAAGAATGCCTAAATGCATGTCATACCTTCCCACCGTGAGGCAGACGCAGTTCCGAGGGGAGAAACGAGAACAGAAGCCAAGAGCAGAACCGTGTTAAGCTGGAAGGCCCTACGATAAGGGACGGACACCCACGTAGCCAGCTAACCGCTAGGACCACACCCCAGCCGCAAGTTTTAGCGTGAGACTTTTTCGCGTCTCTGTTACGTCAGGACCACCCCCCAGCCCATGTTAAAAGGTAGAGCCCTCCAGAAGAACAGTATAGATCTTACGATAACACTAAAAGGACCACACTAGCTGCAAGTTTTAGCGTGAGACTTATTCGCGTCACTGTTACATTGCAAACTTTAAAAACATTGCCCCACCTCGAAAAGTATAACGTTTCTCATTCGATAGTCAGAATTTTTGTAGGCGGAGCTTAAGGTTAACATCGAGACCCTGACTGGTCAGATGAAAACACAGCCCGATAGTTTTTTTTAAACCAACTTCGGTAAATTGTAGTAAGGAGAAGTTAGAAGAGAGTTGCTTCCGAGACGGAGAGGTGAGCGGAGCTGTGATGCCCGCCGTCCCCTGACGAACACCGACAAGGTAATGAACGCACGCGATGCTGCATAACAGCGCATAAAGCTTCACTCAGAACTGGAGAAGTCTCATCTGTTACACCCCCTTTTTGCGTAATACTAGTGTCGATCGTCAATTAAAGCTCATGGTGATCAGTAGCGGCTCCGGTCAAAGAAAACCATCATAACGACCGGGAGAGCGGTGTGCTGACCACACGCCCCTCCTACCCGCATCCTTATCTGAGGATGACACGGCGGTCGGATGGTCCCGATGGGCCACTTGTGGCCTGAAGACGGAGTATATATATATATATATATATATATATATATATATATATATATATATATATATATATATATATTGATAGGTTAAACTGTAACTCAGAACGCCGTCTGGAGTCAATAGTTAGCTTTACAAAGACGCTGTTTCCATAGTGTGAGGTAACGGGCGAGTTGGGGCACCTTGGAAATATTTTAAGTTTGGAGTTGGCAGCCACCGCTCGGGCCATTCGGCAAGCCGCAGCTCGTTATCAACCGCATGATGCAGCACAACGGCCGGATCCCGTGCTCCAGGGACCGCGTGGCTGGGAATTCCATGGTGACGCTATGTCGATGAAGGACACATGCTGGGAGTGCCAAAGATGGCGGACTTTTTGAAACCTTAATGATAGATATTTCACAGTTCAAATAGAAATTAACAGTAGCCAGATTAATCATGATACCTCAAAAGGAAACCTGTACAATACCATTATTTGCACGACAATTCTGATGGTGTAATCAGATTTTCAGTATCTTTATTAGTTTAAACTTCAGTATCTGACGATAAGTTATACAAGTAACACCCAGCAACGAATTTCTAAAATCTAAACTGTTCATCTGATTCTGTCAGTCGACATGTCTTTAGAAATCCATTAGTGTAAACCCAAAGTGGTATAAATTACAGGCATGTAATTTGAATAGTACACGATTTATTGGAGGTCAAAGTGGCCGATTGCCATTAATCGCGTCAGGACATAAGTACTCCACAGTGACACAAAAAATCGGTAGCAGCATGCTTATAAATATATTTATTCATCTATGTCTTTGTATATATCCGATATATACTATTTATGAAGAAATTAGTCAATTATTTACTGTGTTTTAGAAGCACAGAGACATTAGACTACTGGCTTACTTCTGTTCTAATCCTTTGATACACGTTTATTTAATTTGTTTATGTATTTAATAATGTGTGTTAGAGCGTGTTTATGGTCCAGCCATAGGAATATTTATTTAAGGGGGGTAGAACGTCTAACGGGCCGACTTGGGGCAGGACAGGCACCACAGGACATTTTAACTTCCACTGTCTATACTTTTACAAATAAATTCTTAACACTTTGTCAGCATGACCAGGAAGGATTTAGAATTCACACTCAGAGCAGTGGAAGTTCGAAAACATAACGAAGTGATTTTTTTTACATGTGAAATTTCATGATTTTTTTACTTATTAATGACAGTATTTCTTGCTATCGGTACACTTTTCTTCATAAGTAAGAGAGATTCTTCTATGAATTTTGCACAGCATACAAACCATACTTAAAGGTGTGTGAAACTCTAGAGTTTTCCAAATCTATTAAAAACTGTGGTAAAAACTGAGGTAATTAAGTATGAAATTTGTGTTTTTTTCTGAACATGAAGTTTAAAATATAACAGTTCATCCGTTTTATCATAAATTAAATAAATTCTAGATTTTCATACATGGTATGTACGCTGTGCAAAATTCATCGAAGAATCTCTGTAACTTATGAAGAAAAGTGTACGTACAGCAACAAATGCAGCCATTAGTAAGTGAAAAAATGATGAAATTAAACACGTAAAAAATTTATTTTGTTATTTTTTCAAACTTCCACTGCAATGAGTGTCAATCCTAAATCTTTCCTGCTGATGCTGACAAAGTTTTATGAATTTATTTGTAAAAGTATAGAGAGTGGAAATTAAAATGTCTTGTGATGCCTCTCCTGCTCCAAGTCGGCCCCTTTGACGTCCTACCCCCCCCCCCCTTAATTTCAACTTATTTAAATGTAAATCCAGTATTTAGAATGTGTTTCATTATGTTCATGAGTGTGCATTGGCTTGGGGACACGGCGGGAGCGCTCTAGCAATCACAGCGACCGTTCCAAAAAGGACATTTGGAGAGACTGTATGGAAGTGGGGGAGGAGCATCGTTTCGAGAAAGGATAGAGGAGTCGCGGGAAATACGTGGAGAGTGGAGCAGTTTGCAAGTGGTCGCGGGAGATGGAAATATTTCGTAGTGCCGACTTGTGCACTCGGGAGATTTCCGTGGCTTCTGCAGTGAAGACGTAGTATGTGTTTAGAAGTGAATATCTCTCGACCTATGTTGTTACTCATACCTAATTACGTGAAGTACGAATCTATTTTTTACCTGTTACTCAACTTATAATTTATTTAATTGCTGGACCATCGACGCCAATAAGTGTTTTGTTGAAATATACGGCATTCTCAAAAGTACTTCTACTATCGTACTCGTCATTTAAAGTCGCTAAGATAGTAGCTGCAGATTTTATTTAATTGCAATTTGTCATTTATAAAACTCGTAATTGCCGTATGCTAGGAACCTTCGACCATTCGATTCATGTTTATATTCATATTGTATACTGTAGACTCAGCAGTATTTGGCTTGTAATGCGGCAATTACGTATCCCGGCCCTTAGACAACGAAACCAGCCAAAACTTTTAATATTTGAACTCTGATGGTACGTAGTTGAGGGCTACACCATTTCATTTTCTTTTTGAAAGCCTGAAATAGCAACTCCTATTAAGTCATAAGTTATATACTCTTAATATAATAAGGTATAAAAAGTATATTTGTAACGATTAAATAAACCACTATCCACATTAGTATAGATGGTGGTTAAAAATACTCCAGAGTAATAAGGAAAATTAGAAGCTTCATGGTACGTGAGTACCAGCTCGTAGCATCGGTCGGAATACCTAAGACGCCGTTTCCATGGAGACATTGTAGTTGAAATGGCTGTTGGTTTTCAAAAAATACACACATCAAAAAAAAAGTTTTGCATCACATCGGTTCCAAGAGTTCCGGAATCTGTTCAGAAAACTGGAAAAGAGTTCAACATAAACATCATTTCCGCCCTTTTTATTGCCCATGAAAACCATTGCATGTTGTACCACCATACAGCGAGCCCTTCGCAGGTGGTGGTCCAGATTGCTGTACATACCGGTACCTCTAATATCCAGCAGCACGTCCTCTTGCGTTGATGCATGCCTGTATACGTCGTGGCATACTATCCAACAAGTTCATCAAGGCACTGTTGGTCCAGATTTTCCCACTCATCAACGGCGATTCGGTGTAGACCAATCAGAGTGTTTGCTGGGTCACGTCGACCATAAAGAGCCCTTTTCAAACTATCCCAGGCATGTTCGATAGGGTTCATGTCTGCAGAATATGCTGGCCACTCTAGTCGAGCGATATCGTTATCCTGAAGGAAGTCATGCACAAGATGTGCACGATGGGGTCGCGAATTGCCGTCTATGAAGACGAATACCTCGCCAATATCCTGCCGACATGACCGTAGCGGTCGCGCGGTTCCAGACTGAAGCGCCTAGAACCGCTCGGCCACAAGGCCGGCCGGCCCCACATAATGCCACCCCAAAACAGCAGGGAACCTTCCACCTTCCTACACTCGATGGGCAGTGTGTCTAAGGAGTCCACCCTGACATGGTCGCCTTCAAATACGTCTCCGACGATTGTCTGGTTGAAGGTATATGCGACACTCCTAGGTGAAAAGAACGTTATGCCAATCCTGAGCGGTCCATTCGGCATGTTGTTGGGCCCATCTGTACCGCGCTGTGTGGTGTCGTGGTTGCAGAGACGGACCTGACCCTGGACGTCGGGAGTGAAGTTGCGCATCATGTGGGCTATTGTGCACAGTTTGAGTCGTAACACGACGTCCTGTGGCTGCACGAAATGCATTATTCAAGATTTTGGCGTTGTTGTCAACGTTCCTCCGAGCCATAATCCGTAGGTAGCGGTCATCCACTGCAGTAATAACGTTAGACGGACTGAGAGAAGCATGTCATCGACAGTTCTTGTCTCTCTGTATCTCCTCCATGTCCGAGACGCCTGGGCACTTCCCTTGTTTAGAGCCCTTCCTGCCACAAAGTAACAATGCGGACACGATCGAACCACGGTATTCACCGTCTAGACATGTTTGAACTGTTGAACTATAGACAACACGAGCTGTGTACCTCCTTTCTGGAACTGATCGACTGTCGGACCCCCTCCGTCTAATAGGCGCTGTTCATGAATGGTTGTTTACATCTTTGGGCAGATTTAGTGACATCTCTGAACCGTCAAAGGGACTGTGTCTGTGATACAATATCCACAGTCAACGTCAACTCCAAGACGCTGGTCGTTATTTGAAATAGAAAGACCAATTTATTAAAACTAAGCTGAAAATAATGTCGACTGTGCTATGAAGACAGTTTCTTACTGGTTTTACTTTACAGAAAGATGGCCGTACATAATAATGTTAATTAAAATTATGAATATTTCATTTGCGTCAGTTTCATCCCTGTTTTACCTTTCTGCTCTGAAATGTGAGAAAATTGGTTAAAATACTAGTCACCGCAAAACTAGCTCCAAAAATTACTCCTTCAATTAAAAAAGTACAATTAGAAAAAGGTAGCCGCAATTACAATGCCATGTTACAACCAATTTCTGTAAATAAGATTGTTGATTGTGGATACAGTACGGAGGCTTGGGAGATGAAATATTTTAGGACTGCAGACAAAAATTCTTACACGCCATTCAATTCTTACACATCCATTATCTTGCTTACGTTGCAGGTTTATCAAAATGGTTCAAATGGCTCTGAGCACTATGGGACTTAACGTCTGAGGTCATCAGTCCCCTAGACTTTAGAACTACTTAAACCTAACTAACCTAAGGACATCACACACATCCATGCCCGAGGCAGGATTCGAACCTGCGACCGTAGCGGTCGCGCGGTTCCAGACTGTAGCGCCTAGAACCGCTAGGCCACCCCGGCCGGCATTCAATCAGTTCCAAAAGAAGAAGATGTGGAAACACAAGTACGAAAGTTATAAGAAGACTTAAATGGTAAACCATGTTATTTAGAACAGAATGTAGCTAAACGATAAATGGCTTGTGTCTCATTGTACACGCACAATCGAATGATAAGTGATTACTTCACACTACTCACGAAGATGATGTTATGTAAGTCTCGGGAGTGACATTGGTAAATAATTATAGATAACCCATATCAGCTACTTGTAGCTGACGTGTTATCGTTGCACAGAAATATGTGTAAATAACATTCATTCTCTGATACGTGACTCACAGTCATATGGAACATGTCCCTGGTGGATTCCGAAGTTCTCCTGAGCTCACGCTCACTATCTGATCTCTCACATGTTGATTGCGTGATAGAGATATAACTTATCTGGAGTAAATAATCGACCACTGAATATTCACACTCACCATCATCTGATCTCTCACATTTTGAGCGCGTGGTAGAGACATAGCTCACCTGGAGTAAAGAATCAGCCAGTGGATATTCATAGTTACAGAAATAACCGATTCCCTATATTACACACTTACACTGACGAGCCGAAACTTTGTGACTACTGCCGACCGCGAGACTGAATGCCTGGTAGCCGTGTTGCGGGCACGTGACGCAATAAGGAAGGAATGTAAGCGGAACAGAGACGAAAGGGCAGTTATTCTAGAAAGGATGCGGGTGGCAAACGCGGAAATCCACTGATATAAGCGGAACACGTGAGGCAATACTGACACTACGACTTATCTTAGAAGAAAGTTAAGGTAAGGCAAACCTACGTTTCTAGCATTTACAGACTTAGAGAAAGCTTTTGACAATGTTGATTGGAATACTCTCTTTCAAATTCTAAAGGTGGCAGGGGTAAAATACAGGGAGCGAAAGGCTATTTACAATTTGTACAGAAAGCAGATGGCAGTTATAAGAGACGATGGGTATGAAAGGGAAGCAGTGGTTGGGAAGGGAGTGAAACAGGGTTGTAGCCTCTACCCAATGTTATTCAATCTGTATACTGAGCAAGCAGTAAAGGAAACAAAAGAAAAATTCGGAGTAGGTATTAAAATCCATGGAGAAGAAATATAAACTTTGAGGTTCGCCGATGACATTGTAATTCTCTCAGAGACAGCATAGGACTTGGAAGAGCAGTTGAACGGAATGGACAGTGTCTTGAAAGGAGGATATAAGATGAACATCAACAAAAGCAAAACGAGGATAATGGAATGTAGTCGAATTAAGTCGGGTGAAGCTGAGGGAATTAGGTTAGGAAATGAGACACTTACAGTAGTAAAGGAGTTTTGCTATTTGGGGAGCAAAATAACTGATGATGGTTGAAGTAGAGAAGATATAAAATGAAGACTGGCAATGGCAAGGAAAGTGTATTTGAAGAAGAGAAATTTGTTAACATCGAGTATAGATTTAAGCGTGAGAAAGTCTTTTTTGAAAGTATTTGTATGCGGTATAGCCATGTATGGAAGTGAAAATTGGACGATAAATAGTTTAGACAAGAAGAGAATAGAAGTTTTCGAAATGTGGTGCTGTAGAAGAATGCTGAAGATTAGATGGGTAGATCACATAACTAAAGAGGAGGTATTGAATTGAATTGGGGAGAAGAGAAATTTGTGGCAAAACTTGACTAGATAAAGGGATCGATGGTAGGACATATTCTGAGGCATCAAGGGATCACCAATTTAGCATTGGAGGGCAGCATGGAGGGTAAAAATCGAAGAGGGAGACCAAGAGATGAATACACTCAGCAGATTCAGAAGGATGTAGGTTGCAGTAGGTACTGGGAGATGAAGAAGCTTGCACGGATAGAGTAGCATGGAGAGCTGCATCAAATCAGTCTCAGGACTGAAGACCACAACAACAACAAGCGGTTCCTGCAAAGGACACATTGTTGTGGCCCAGCGGCTGGAAACGAGAATCTCTGAAACGGCGAAGCTGGTCGCTTGTTGGCTACAACTGGCATGAGCATCTACGGAAGGTGGTTGAAGGATGCTGAAATACCGAGTAGGATGTATGGTATTGGACGACCTCGTCTCATCGTAAAACTCAGTCGAAGGATCCCTCACTGTGTAACCCAGGACAGGCAGCCATCAGCGGCAGATTTGACGACAGAATATAGTGATGGTGTGAGCACAAGTGTTTCGGAGTACACCGTTCAAAAGCCATTGTTGAACACGGAGCTCCACATCACAAGACCCCTTCGTGTTTCCATTTTGACCCAGCAACATCATCAGTTACTATTGCAGTGGGCAGTGCATCACTGAGTTTTCGCCGTGGATCAGTAGAAACGTGACGCCTGTCGAATGAGTCCTTGTTGCACCAGGTCGATGGCTGGGTCCCTACACTCCACCACCCAGGCGAGTGGCTGCGTGAAACATGGGCCGCTACACAGATGAAGGCCGGTGACGGCAGAATTATGTTATGGGGTCCACTGAGTTGGCCTTCCATGGGATCTGTGGTAGTAATCGAAGGAATCATGACAAGAGTGAACTAAGTGAACATTATTGCGGACCACTTGCATCGTTTCATGCTTTAAGCCCTCCTGCGGCAGGACAACTGTCCTTGTTGCAAGGGCAGCATCGTGCTACAGTGTTTTGAGAGGCGCTATAGTGAACTCGCATTGATGTCTTGGCCAGCAAATGAGCCTGATCTGTACCCACTGGAACACACATCGGGCGCCAGCTGCGTGTTCGTAAACCACCATCTCGTAATTTACGGGAAGTACTAGACGTGTGCTCAGGCATCTGGTGCCACATATTCAGGAATACCGTCAACGACTTGTAGAACCAATGACAAGCAGAATCTCTGTTGTACTGTGTTTGAAAAGCAGAGCAACATGCTATTAAACAGATGGTGATAAAGTTTTGGCTCATCTGTGTATTTTCATGCCTTCTACTGTCATGGGAATAACCGCATATTTACAAAGGGTTACAAAATTTCGATTGCAATACTCTTTAAGTTCTTTGACACGAAGGTAATGGTAGTGGACGGTATGACTCACGATTCACGCTGATATACATGGAATCAACTTCACAGAGGCAAAAATGTTTAATTAGCGGCCTGATGGTCAGTTCGTTGTCGCTTTGAGAAATCTGATGTATGGATATTTTACAGGCCTTATTTCAATTCTCCAAGTTGTGAGTGGCACATTAAAAAACTGAAGCCAGCCATCTGTTGATGTATAAGGAATTCATCAGTGCTATTTATGCTGAAAAAAATGGTTCTTCAATTTTTCAATTTCAGTGAATTCTCAATTTGCTGTATGAGTATGAACTGCCTGTGATTTTTATGGGAAATTAACGGCTTTAATATGTGGCCCTATACGTGTTCTGTTAATCAGTATTAGAGTTAAGTGTTGATATTCTTGAAAATGAGGTGGGCTTCTTAATAATAGCACCTTACTCGCTGACATTATTTACATACCACCAACCTACAACCCATTACGTACATGTGAAGATAATAGTGTGAAGTTTCAAATGCGACATAGGAAGGTTAAATTTTGACGGAAGTAGCTAAAAGATACACAACGTTCGGACGCGTCATATTCGTTCGCGATATCGAGTGCCAGAAATTTTTGTTTATAATCGATTATTCCTCTAAGCGTTTGGCAAGTGATGCCTTTCGTATGGTCTATGTTAACGTATGAAACGACACTGCAGTCTGGATGTCTAGGAAAAAGTAATGTATCTAGAAATTATTATTTTCACACTGTGAAATGTTAACACACACTTCATCTAATGAATGTGAGCAGTTTTTATTACTTTATTAGAAATTTTATCATCGTACTTACAGCTTCTCACAACGCAATAATTTACACTGAAACAAGAGGATGTACTGTTATCTTATCTCAATTACTTGTGGCATTCCACTGCGCCATACTTTCTGCAGCGAGTTAAAGGCAGAATGAACTAACAATAGAATTTAGCACATTTCATTTGATCTGCATGTTTGTATTCGCAAAAGTAACGTGGTAACATTTTTACCTGCGGGTATCACATTCTCTGACATAACAGCGAAACAAATCGTAACAAAAATAATGAGAGATCTTTAAGTGCGGAGTTACATCAAAATGGAAATATGCAGAGGCTCGTGCTCAGCACTCATAACCATCAGTTGACTTCGTAGCAGCCGAGGAGAGCTCCGCCTACCATCCTAAGGGAGCCATCGGTATAATTAATTTTATTTTATGTTGTTAAATTTTGACGTCATTAGACACTTTCATTTTATTTAAAGATTGGTTTCTAGTATTTCCTAAAATTAATCCACAGGTCTGATGATGGTTGTGTGAAAATAACCGAAACCGGTTACCTATATCATTGAAACATAAATGGTGTGATCAAGACTGAACTTTAGTCAAAATACACTATTAGATAGCCTCATATACTTTCTGTCTCTTATCGTCAGCTTGCGACGTCAGCATGTATATCTGAATCATCGTTGTCGGTGTTGTTTTGTCACCGATTCTGACAAGAACAACCCTATCACTCAACTGTTCACTGTAACATTCTCTCTGCCCTACCTTCCTATTCTTAAAGAATCCTAGTCCCGTTATACCATTTTCTGCTGCTGTTGATATCACCCTATACTCACCTGATCAGAAATCCTTGTCTTATTTATATTTCACTTCACTGACCCCTACCATATCCATATTGACCCTTTGCATTTCCTTTTCCAGATTTACCCTACGACATTCAAGCTCCTGACATTCGACGCCCCGACTCGTACAACTTTATCCTTTCGTTGGTTATTCAGTCTTCTTGTGAGGGTCACCTCCCCTTTGACAGTCGCCTTCCGGAAATGCGAATGTGGGACTATTCCTGACTGTTTTGCCAATGGAGAGATCACAGGCCACATGTCCTGTCGATGTCCCTTTAAAGCGATAGTTTCAATTTCCTTCTGCGTCCTCATGCCATTGATCATTGCTAAGCCTTCCACCTTTAGGGACAGTTTCGCACCTCAGGACAAAAGACTGCCCTGGACCTCTGTCCGCTTCTCGGCCCTCTTTGACAAGGCCGTTGGCAGAGTGAGGATGACTTCTTACGCCGGAAGTCTTCGACCGAGAACGCAGATTATTAATCAAAATTTAAGCGGTGGAGCGTTTCGAAATCGGGCCCAAGGGCGTTTTTATTGTAACAGGAAAACGATACCCCTAGACCATGAAATATCCAGGCGTACATTATCAGTTTTATTCCTTTACCTCAGGAAAGATAAGTACTACTGCTATTAATTTCATTCTGATGCAGGTATGTAGTGCCTGTTACTTCTGACGTGTCCAAAAGAACAGGCAAGACAATGCATGTCTATGTCAAAAAGGCGACGGTCACCAAAGGTCAATTCTCTCAGTGCGGATGCACACCAAGCCCGAATTCTTGAGGGAATAACCTAACCTAACCTAACCAAGGCTAGGAATTGAGGGCATCTGTCAAAAGGTGGGTTGAAGAATAGGCCGAAAGAAACAGTCCACAAGAAGGTTATGAGAAGTGATCTACAAAATATTGACGTCGACCTGTTGCTGAATCTTATAATATTTTATAAACTGAAACATAATGAGACAGCTGAACAGAATTATCTCCATGCGCCAACCTACACCGATTCAGAACTCGCGTATTTCTCAGATGACGGCAAGGAAAGCAGGGGGCTGTAGTACACTACTGGCCATTAAAATTGCTACACCACGAAGATGACGTGCTACAGAAGCGAAATTTAACCGACAGGAAGAAGATGCTCTGAGATGCAAATGATAACCTTTTCAGAGCATACACACAAGGTTGGCGCTGGTGGCGACACCTACAACATGTTGACATGAGGAAAGTTTCCAACCGATTCCTCATACACAAACAGCAGTTGACCGTCATTGCCTGCTGAAACGTTGTTGTGATGCCTCGTGTGAGGAGGAGAAATGCGTACCATCACGTTTCCGACTTTGATAAAGGTCGGGTTGTAGCCTATCGCGATTGCGGTTTATCGTATCGCGACACTGCGACACTGCTGCTCGCGTTCGTTGGGATCTAATGACTGTTAGCAGAATATGGAACCGGTGGGTTCAGGAGAGTAATACGGAACGCCGTGCTGGATCCCAACGGCCTCGTATCACTAGCAGTCGAGATGACAGGCATCTTACCCGCATGGCTGTAACGGATCGTGCAGCCACGTCTCGATCCCTGAGTCAACAGGTGGGGACGTTTGCAAGACAACAACCATCTGCACGAACAGTTCGACGACATTTGCAGCAGCATGGACTATCAGTTCGGAGACCATAGCTGCAGTTGCCCTTGACGCTGCATCACAGACAGAAGCGCCTGCGATGGTGTACTCAACGACGAACCTGGGTGCAAAACGCAATTTTTTCGGATGAATCCAGGTTCTGTTTACAGCATCATGATAGTCACATCGGTGTTTGGCGACATAGCGGTGAACGCACTTTGGAAGCGTGTATTCGTCATTGCCATACTGGCGTATTACTCGGCGTGATGGTATGGGGTGCGATTCGATACAAGTCTCGGTCACCCCTTGTTCACATTGACGGCACTTTGAACAGTGGACGTTACATTTCAGATGTGTTACGACCCGTGGCTCTACCCTTCATTCGATCCCTGCGAAACCCTACATTTTAGCAGGAAATGCACGACGCCTGTTGCAGGTCCTGTACGGGCCTTTCTGGACACAGAAAACGTTCGACTGCTGCCCTGGCCAGCACATTCTCCAGATCTCTCACCAACTGAAAACGTCTGGTCAATGGTGGTCGAGCAACTGGCTCGTCACAATGCGCCAGTCACTACTCTTTGTGAACTGTAGTATCGTGTTGAAGCTGCATGGGCAGCTGTACCTGTACACGCCATCCAAGCTGTGTTTGACTCAATGCCCAGGCGTATCAAGGCCGTTATTACGGCCAGAGGTGGTTGTTCTGGGTACTGATTTCTCGGGTTCAATGCACCCAAATTGCGTGAAAATGTAATCACATGTCAGTTCTAGTATAATATATTTGTGCTACGAATATCCGTACATCATCTGCATTTCTTCTTGGCGTAGCCATTTTAATGCCCATTAGTGTATTTGTAGACTTTCAAAAAGCATTTCACTCGGTCCCTCACAGACGCTTATTAACGATACTAAAATCACATCTGGTTTCCAATGAATTTTGTGTCTATGCTGAGGATATCTCGATAAGGAGCACGCAGCATGATATCTTGCATGGAGAGATGCAGGAATAACTACACTGAGTATGTGTTTTTGTAACATTACTGTTCATGTCGCCTATTAAAGACATGGAAAACATTATTAATAGTAACCGCCGACTTTCTGCGTATTATGTAGCTGTTTATAATGAAGTTATGCCGGGAAAAGGCTGTGCAATTATTCAGGCAGAACCTGGTACCCTTTCAGTGTTGTGCAAAAATTGATCACTTTCTTTAAATGTCCATAAATGTGAAGCTATGCCTTCCACAAAACGAAAAAACTTTTGTATCCTATTACTTCAACATTGACAAGTGACACCTGGAATTAGATAACTCATACCGGAATGTGATACTGTGTGTTGATGTGAAATTGAAAGATGACGAAGCCTTAGTCGTAGATAATGCATATGCAGGCTTCGATTGTTTGCTATGATACTAGGAAAATGCAGTGAGTTTGCAGTGAGGACTACTTACAAGTATTCGTGTGATCTGTTGTAGAATATAACTTAAGTGTGCGGAATCTATACCAGATAATAATGTCAGGCCATACAGAGCGTATACAGAGTAGCACGAAGGGTCACAGGCCGACCGGTGTGGCCGAGCGGTTCTAGGTGCTACAGTTTGGAACCGCGCGACCGCTACGGTCGCAGGTTCGATTCCTGCCTCGGGCATGGATGTGTGTGCTGTCCTTAGGTTACTTAGGTTTAACTTGCTCTAAGTTCGTTTTTTTTTTTTTTTTTTTTTTTGAATGGTCATACATTCGATATTCGAGCTGTCTCTGAGATGCTGGAACCTGAACTGGATGCCGCTTGCCGCTGGGATACGTTACGCAACTATCTCGCAAAGACGTACACAAACAAGTTCAAAATCCAGTACAGACCGTATAATGCATTGCTCCAATAAGAACCACGAAGTATAATCTGAACCCATTTCAAAATCTTTCTTCTTGCGCATCTTCCGCGAATAGGATACAACTGAACCCTAATACGTATACAGGGTGGTTTGTTGATCGTGACAGCGCCAAATATCTCACGAAGTAAGCGTCAAACGAAAAAAGTACAAAGAACGAAACTTCTCTAGCTTGAAGGGGGAAACCAGATGGCGCTATGGTTGGCTGGCTAGATGGCGCTGACATAGGTCAAACGGATATCAACTGCCTTTTTAAAAAATAGGAACCCCAATTTTTTATTACATTTTGTGTGGTACGTAAAGAAATATGAATGTTTTAGTTGGACCACTTTCTTCGCTTTGTGATAGATGGCGCTGTAATCATCACAAACACTTACAATTTTAGACGAACAGTTGGTAACACGTAGGGTTTATTAAATTAAAATACAGAACGTAGCTACCTTTGAACATTCTGTTTCGGTTGTTCCAATGTGATACATGTGCCTTTGTGAACTTGTCATTTCCGAGAACGCATTCTGTTACAGCGTGTTTATCTGTAAATACCACATTAATGCAATAAATGCTGAAAATGATGTCCGTCAACCTCAATGCATTTGGCAGTACGTGTAACGACATTCCTCTCGGCAGCGAGTAGTTCGCCTTCCGTAATGTTCGCACATGCATTGACAATGCGCTGACTCATATTGTCAGGCGTTGTCGGTGGATCACGACGGCAAATATCCTTCAACTCTCCCCACAGAAAGAAATCCGGGGACGCCAGATCCGGTGAACGTTCGGGCCATGGTATGGTGCTTCGACGACCAATCCACCTGTCATGAAATATGCTATTCAGTACCGCTTCAACCGCACGCGAACTATGTGCCGGACATCGATCATGTTGGAAGTACAATGCCATTCTGTCATGCAGTGAAACATCTTGTAGTAACATTGGTATAACATTACATAGGAAATCCGCATACACTGCACCATTTAGATTGCCATCGATAAAATGGGGGCCAATTATCCTTCCTCCCATAATGCCGCACCATACATTAACCCGCCAAGGTCGCTGATGTTCCACTTGTTGCAGCGATCGTGGATTTTCCGTTGCCTAATAGTGCATATTTTGCCGGTTTACGTTACCGCTGTTGGTGAATGACGCTTCGTAGTCGTCATGCAATTCCTGGTGCATAGAAATATGGTACGGGTGCAATCGATGTTGATGTAGCATTCTCAACACCGACGTTTTTGAGATTCCCGATTCTCCCGCAATTTGTCTGCTACTGATGTGCGGATTAACCGCGACAGCAGCTAAAACACCTACTTGGGCATCATCATTTGCTGCAAGTCATGGTTGACGTTTCACATGTGGCTGAACACCTAACTATCCGGCGAACGGTCCGGACACTTGGATGATGTCGTCCAGGATACCGAGCAGCATACATAGCACACGCCCGTTGGGCATTTTGATCACAACATCAACAGGATATCGACCTTTTCGGTAATTGGTAAACGGTCGATTTTAATACGGGTAATGTATCACGAAGCAAATACCGTTCGCACTGGCGGAATGTTACGTGATACCACGTACTTATACGTTTGTGACTATTACAGCGCCATCTATCACAAAGCGAAAAAAGTGGTCCAACTGAAACATTCATATTTCTTTACGTACTACACGAATATGTAATAAAAAATGGGCGTTCCTGTTTAAAAAAATGCAGTTCATATCCGTTTGACCTATGGCAGCACCATCTAGCGGGCCAATCATTGTGCCAAATGGTTTCCCCCTTCAAGCTAGACGAGTTTCGTTCTTTAAAGTTTTTTCGTTTGATGCTTATTTCGTGAGATATTTGGCCCGGTCACCATCAATGGACCACGCAATATAATGAGGAGCACTCGCTGCCAGTCATTTCACATTAGTTTGCAGAGTACAGGTATGAATGAAATTATACAATGAAGAGATGTTACCACCTAGAAACAACCAGCAAGTTACGTATTACGCAGTGTGGAGGTGTAATCATAGAGGAAATGTTTTGCTTTTTTTAGCATTGGTTCTTCATACTACGTTCCTAGTACATCTTTACTGGACAGCTGACAAGATGCCTTCATAAAAGGCCGCATGGTTTAGCCTGATCGTTTACGGTTCTGGTAACTTAAACGAAAAAGTAAATATGAAATCATAATTAATTGTAGTGCTGAAATCTAGTAGAATTAGAAAAACTGATGATAACATCAGACCTGAACTGTCATATATCTGAGGCCAAACTCTTGAATCACGGTCGCTAATTCTATACAGGATATCACAAAAGGAATAGCAATATTCCGGGATATGACAGCAACGATCAGTAGAATCAAAAAATGTGTAACATGTAAGTGCTCTAAAATGCAAGCATACCTTAAGAGCCATGAGTACTTGTTCAGTGGAAGAGATGTGTTTCACAGTAGCGTAGATGAACAACGGCTCATAGCTCACAAGGAATGAGTTTTAGAGCCCAGTGTTTGCATGACTTTTCGGCTTCGAATGATCGACCATTCCTCTTGGAACATCCTGCATATAACGTAGACAGTTAAATTTAGCGTAATGATAGACTGAAACAAAATGAAACACATTTCAGTTGTTAAGAAATTTTTAAAATGATGTGACAAATGTTGGCAATACTGATTACTCCTGCATTGTAAAGCATGCAAATTTTTACGTCAGTAAAGATTCACTGGTGATTTTAGAAAGCAGCGTGTTGTACAAGTTAAGAATTCAATATGACGTTAAGCCCTGAAGTGTTGTCAGTCAACCTCGCTGTAGCCACTCATAGTCATCGTAGCATTGAATCAAGGGGGCTTTAGCAACACAAGGAGAACCTCCCTCATTGTGATCTGGACTGGGTGAAAAAGGCATGAAGTGCCTGTAGACCATAACGAACAAATTGATTGCCACCAAATGTCAGGCCTGCCGCTGTGGCCGAGCGGTTCTAGGCGCTTCAGTCCGGAACCGCGTGACTGCTACGGTCACAGGTTCGAATCCTGCCTCGGGCATGCATGTGTGTGTGATGTCCTTAGGTTAGTTAGGTTTAAGTAATTCTACGTTCTAGGGGACTGATGACCTCAGATGTTAAGTCCCGTAGTGCTCAGAGCCATTTTTTTGAACCAAATGTCAGACTGGCGAAAGACATACAGTTACCTTGCTTTCACAATCGCAAAACCGAAAAATCATATGTAAGCTATTTAACTAACTTTCTGCAACTTTAAGGGAAAGTTCAGTATGCTACCTCCGAAATCTCTGATTACTGGAATCATAACAGAAAACGGATGACAGACAGAAAAAGAAATCTTGTTTCTAATCTGAAATCATGACTCTGGATGACATGCTCTGTAGACTAACATTGAAACAGTCACTGATAGTGTAGGTAGTGTACTCCACAAACATGTTTACTTCATTGTTAAAATAGTTTGAGTACAGACAAAGATTAATGTTTTATCTTTTTTATAAAATTTAAGCTACTACTTTACTTACCAATCTGTAAACGGTCAGCCTGCACATTTACACACCCCAAGATTTCGACGAAAAGGATCAAAATTATCTAAGACAGATGTAAGAAACTAATGTTGAACTTTCCATGATTTATCTTATCGCAATCCCGATGTTTCTGGTAACACAAGCGAGAGTCCTAATGGCACTGCTTACACACCGCCTCTCTGTTTTCATAATTATTTATTGCTTTATCAAAGCCCTGCGCATTTTCCAAGATCAGGTTCTTTGTGGCAATCCTTTAAATATGTTACAATGTTTACGAACACTGCTGTACTCTCAGACCACTTTGAATTTTGATCTTGATTTAAAGTATTCAAGAAAGCTCATGTCTGCGATTATGTAGAAACGTTCTAACGGGCAAGGTAGTGTTGGCCTATGTACTGCAAGCAGACGAAAACATTTATCAGGCTTTGCTGAGTGAGTAAATATTTCAAATGGCTGTCTGTTTTTGGAAAAGAAGTCGTTTTATCTGAACAATTATTTTTTGTAACTATACAAGCTTCACAGGACTTTAATTGGCACTTTAAATCACCCCAAATTATCCGTTGTGGGTATCTGAGGCAAAAAACGAATGTCATGTCGCGTTCGAAGGAATCTGCAGTGTCAGGATGACGCGCGCATCCCTATCAGCTAAGTGTTAGCTGTCGCGGATTAAGATGAAGAGGGAAGCCGTTAAGTAATCGTAGATAACATGTTCCAATAAAATACTCTGCTCCTCTGTATCACACAGAGAATTCCGCTGCCGTAGGTTGTGGATGTACTATTGTGACTTGAGGCTGTCGTACAATACAACATGCGTTCATTTTACCGCCGAAGCCTGACTACAATGAACGGTAAGTCACAGTTGCTCTCCAGCTTGGGTCTGGTTTGATGTCTTTCATATATGTTCCTAATCATTTTTGCGTAACTACTGCACGTACCAGCTTGTTTAATATGTTTATTATATTCTACCCTGTGTCTCCTCTACCGTATTCGCCTTTTACTACTACTTTTAGCGGATATCGTAGCAGAAATCACAGTAACTTGCCCCTTCCTTTAGTAAGACTTTATCGCAGACTTTACGCCTTCGTTAATCAGCTTAGTACCTTTTCATTTTACGTTTCCAACACTTATTCTTGTTCTCCACATTTGAAATTTTTTTCATTTCAATTCCATACCATGTTACTCCAGACGGTGTTTTCGGACACTTTTTCCTTCTGTCTCTATTTATGGTGCCACCATTGTGTTATAGTAGCTATAACTCACTAATATTATTAGAAAAGTGAAGAGAAACTTTCAATATTTAGGCGATTCGGTGTTTTACACGGGTTCAGATAATAATTTATAATATATTCATCTTTTATCATGTCAATCAAGACGAATTTGGCGATCTGTCCCACTGATAACCCATAACAGACAACATCCGGATTTGGTTTACCATTATGAGGCAGTAAAATGAGGAAAACGGAGGTTCTACACAGTCTGCAGTGTAAGCAGAGACAATTATACGAGTAGTTATGTAAGGTAAATTAGCTTGAAGAGCTACATAAATCTTATCTTTGGACATCAAATTACAGAAAGATCCTGTTATTTATTATTATATTTGATTTATTATTGTCTCGATTTTGAAATCTCACAATTAAGCAAATCATTATTATTCTGAATTTCCCTTCATTTAAAATGCTTGGGCTATCTTGTGCCCTTTGTATAAACTTATGTGACTGAAACAGAAGCTGAATAGAATTAAAACTGACACATAAAAATAACGAAGATTTGAAACAACGTACGTGTAAGATTAGTGTGAAATATGGTAAGCTATAATGAAGATCTGCAAACGGCTGATGCAGCCTCCGAATCAACGTTTTTAAACCAACACGATAAAAAGTTCCTGCTGCCCCAAGGAATGGATGTCAACCATGACAGCAGTTAACTGCCTAACATTAGACATAGAAATCAAGCAATGTAACTTTGTCATATTAACTTCAAAACGATGACAGGGTGCGCACAACGATGTCCGCATAATTTTCAACACCTATTGAGAGGCACCCACATGCCTTGCTCATACTGTGGCATCAAGCAGTCAGGCCTGCAAGATGAGTGGTCTGCCAAGCGAGTGGATTTATTAACATCAATGACTGATTATGAACTCTAGTACTAACAATTAAGCTACAAATTATTCTCATGTTTGAATATTACGCAACGGAAACGGATAGCTCACATCTGACTATTTGTAATTTACACAACTCTGACTGTTCACTACGCACTGGCAATACCACATTTTCTTTCTTATTTAACGGCTTTGATCGACACGTGACCATCGCACTGAATATGAGTGGCGCACACATTATAAATTCTGGGTATCATGACTGCACACTACTCGAAGAAAAAGGCCACCAATCTTATTCTTTTCACTATCTTTTTTATTCTGATAAATTCTATTATTCTATTATTACATTGTATACAATAAATACACATGAGAAACTCCGCCCAGTGGGCATGGCTTTAAATTGGTGATTCTCTATCTTATGGTCTCGTAATTATCTAACGCTACAGTGCACTTTCTGGATAGGATGGTGGATCTTTTGCTATATCTCACACTTCGGCTCTCACATCCATCATGACGAAAATTTCCTCCAGACCGAGCGGTACAAAAAGGAACATGCATAACCTACTGCCTCTGAACCAACTTGCTACTCTCCCATGCAAACCACACATACTTAAATTACATGAAATACATCACACTGGCAACATAGAATACAACACAAACAATAGTCACAACGTTAGAATCACATCACTTTCAGCTTTCCCAATTCAATTAATATTAATCACAATTTCACACGACACTGCCCCACTTCGTAACTTTTCTTTCCTACTACGAATTCTGGAGGACATATGCACGTCTTCCTGTGCAATGCAAGCTAAGTGGCGTTGCTGGATAGACGGCTCACTCACCTTGCTTCTCTCTCAATCGTCACACGGAAACATAACACGCAAAGTACTATTAAGAACATATTCGTCACACACGCGAGTGTGTCTCATAAACAGATTGAGACTCACACAGTACTCACCACGTGGAAGTACTCGTCTCTAATTTCAAGTCCTGCACACGCCATTTCTTAAATATTTCCAACTTATAGTACACACACCAGTAATTCACCTTAACACTAGCACTCGTAAGTATTTCAACTTATTGCTACACGTGGTTTCATTGTGACCGTTGGTCACTTCCGAAGATTACTACAATCCCCTTAATATCACCTGCCTGTCATTTAATCCTCCCCCCAAAAGTTCCTGAAATAGAGAAATAATTATTCCAAACTACTCTTAGGTATTTCACATCCATACCATTCTCTCCACTCTTTTGTCTTTACGGAGCACACCTAAGACAGGTCTTACCAACACAAAATCCAGCGCCAGAGTGCTGAAACATGGCCGTTCTTCAGGTCACCTCGCACCTCCATCGAGATGGGGGAAGACCATGCTACCATATTGGTCAGACACATTTCAGGCGCTCAAAGCTCAGGTAAATTTCATCCCTTTGGTTCCACCAAAGGTGACCAAAGGACCGTCTCAAAGATGATCATATATTGCACATTCACAGTCTGCGGTTAGCATACGACCATACATTCATTCATTTCACAGATCTCACCAAATGGGATGTAGGGATTTATTTTGTTGGAGTGCACATGTGATGAATTAAATAAATAAATTGTCATTTTTTCCTACACTGGTATCAGGCTTCGGTGTATTAAGTGAAATTGACTTATTATAACAAAAAATATGTTGTTCTGACAAGACTAACGAAGAATGTTGTACCTATTTTCAATGTCGGGCGGTACTGTACCCTTTCAGTATTATAGTACCAAATCTCAAAGCCTTCGATTCTTTTCATTCCTGGTTTCCCCACAATTCATGGTTCACTGCGCTCCGAACATACATTCTCAGAAATTACTTTTTCAAGTTAAGGCCAAAGTTAAATACCAGGAGAGTATTTTGGCCAGAAATTCCCTCTTTTCCTGTGCTAATTGCTTTTTGTTTCGTCTTTGGTAACTGCATTGTAAGTACTTTTGTTTTAAAAGAAGAAGAAGTCCTTCACTTGGTCTACTTCGTGGTGCTCAATATTGGCGCTAAGTTTATCACTAATTTCATTTACGCTACTACATTTATCACTCTTCGATTTACTCTCAGCCCATATTCTGCACTCATTAAACTATTACATTCAACAGACCCTCTGATTATTCTTCACGTCCCTGAGGACAGCTATGCCATCTGTGAATCTTAATACCGATATCCTTTCACCCTGAATTTTAATCCTACTCTTGAACCTTTGTTTCATTTCCGTCTGCTTCTTCTACGTATTGGCCTAACAGTAGGAGTGACCGACTGCACCCCAGTCTCGCACCCTTTTTAATTCGAGAACGTCGTTCTTGGTCCTATTGTTTTATGGTTGTCTCTTGGTTCTTGTACGTATTGTGTGTTACCCGTCTTTATCTATAACTTACTCCTATCTTTCTCACAATTTCGAGCACCTTGCACCATTTTACATTGTGAACGATTTTTCCAGGTCGACGAATCCTATGAACAAGTCTTGATTTTCCTTCAGTCTTGCTTCTACTGCCTTTACCTTTCCTAAAGCCAAACTAACCGTTATCTAATAGATCCTCAATTTCCTTTTCCATTGTTGTGTGTATTATTTATGTCAGGAGATTGGGCGCAAGGCCTGTTGATATGATTGTCGCGGCTGTTCTCACACTTATTTGCTTCTGCAACCTTCGAAAATGTGTGGATTATATTTTTCCGAAAGTCTTCTAATATGTTGTCAGTCTCATAGATTCTACACATCAACTGAAATAGTCGTTTGGCTTGCACTTCTCCAAATGATTTTAGAAACTGCGATGGAATGTTTTCTATCCCTTCTGAATTATTTGATCCCGAGTTTTCCGAAGCTCTTTTATATTCTAATTTCCTGTCTTTTCCAGAATAATATATAGAAGAATTGAAAGAAAATTTCAAGACATATTGGGTGACAAGCAGTTAAGTTTCAGGAAGGGCAAAAGAACAACAAAACCATTTCAGACAATGCTCTTAGTAGTGGTAGATAGACTGAAGAAAATTCGACACCATACCAGCATTTGTGGACCTGGAAACCGCCTCCAGTTATGTAAGATGGAATTCAGAGTCCTTGGAAGATTTTTGCTGAAGTACAGAGACAGATTAATAATTTGTAACATAATCTAACCCAACATTCCCGTAAGATCACCGAAGTTAAGCACTGTCGGACAGGGCTAGCACTTGGATAGGGGACCATCCGGTCTGCCGAGCGCTGTTGACAAATGGGGTCCACTCATCTCTTGTGTGGCAAACTGAGGAGCTGCTTGATTGAGCAGTAGCGGCTCCCGTCTCGTAAACCGACATAAGAGCGAAAGAGTGGTACGCTAACTATATGCCCCTCCATATCCACATCCAGCGACGCCTATGGGCTGAGGATGACACGGCGGCCGGTCGGTACCGTTGAGCCTTTATGTCCTGTTCGGGCAGTGTTCGTTTTATTTTTCTAACCCAAGAGGAGTAACCAAAATAGAAGTCAAGATAGTCAAGTAAAAGTAAAGAAGGTGTAAACATAGTTGCAGCTTATCATCAACGTTGTTCAACTTCGGTGTCAAAGACGCAATGAAGGAATTTAAAAAAAAAAATCCAATAGAGGGATGAAAGAGCAAGGGGAGCGGATACCGATGACGTGTTTCGCTGGTGACGCGGACCTACTCGCCGGACATAAAGGTTACACAGGATTGCCGAAGCAAAGAAGACATTCAGTTGCAACATAGAAGAAAGATTTCTTCAAAGAAAGAGCCCTCTCGGTATCAAATGTCGAGGTTGAAATGTGCAAGTAAGACCCGATGAATTGTATAAACGTGAAAAGTACCGTGCCTTAAATGAGAAGGATAAACTCGAATCTTTTGAAATGATGTGCTATGACAGCCTATTAAAAATTAAGTGAACTGCTAAGGTAGGAAATAAAGAAGTACTACAAACAAGAAAAGAAGCTTATGGAGGGCCCTTACTAGAAGAAGTGGGGTATCTGCTGGGGCACTATGATATCGTAAATTTGGTGCTACAAAGCTTAATAGAAGGGGAAATAATAGGGGTAGACGAAAGCTAGAATATGCAATACAGATTGTGGACTGTGTTGTAGTTACGTACAGATCAAGAAGGTGCCTCGGGTTACGAAAGGAAGGAGGTCAGCAGTAAATCTGCCGAAAGACTGATGGATTAGAGAAAGAAAAAAATAATCGCAGGCGTGTTTCCCTCATCAGGTACAAATTACTCGTACAAATGGGGCTACTCCTATCAGGCTAAGCATTTACATGTACTTTTATTATCTTGATAAACAGTATATTCGTAGAGATTCGACCATCAGTGTAATGTAGTGGGGATCCGCAGGTGTATACACTTGAATGTGTGAGGTAAAATCTTTTCCTGAAAGCAGTCTTCATTGTTTCATCCGTCCCATCACCACCGATTTCAGGCAGATAAGTTCCATTCTTTTGATACTGGAGCTACATGTTCTGAAACCAGCGATATTCTTCAGGTGAGATGCTACAGTCATTTAGAAAATAGTTTTATGTGTAACCAAGTTCGTTTACACTTAGTAAACTATGTGATGGGAAATGGAATTTTCTGTAGGAGCGAATTCCGCAATTAAGAAGCAATAAAAATAAATGAAAAAAAGAAAACAGCGACCAATAACGACTGAATACGTACTCTATGAGACTAGTCACAATCGCAAAGTGGCTTAACCACCACAAGATGGACTGCAACTACTTCGTCGTAATTAGGTGTGTATGCCGAGACCTTCTGTAACTTGCTTTGGACTGTCTGGTGATAGTGCAATATCAAAGTATTGTTTAATTCTTACCTTCCGGTTGGATAGTATAACCGTAAGATTAGCGACAATTGCGTTTCGGACCATTGTAGTGAATTTGTAACATTGTTTACAGCTTTTCTCAATAATGGAAAATAACTGTACTTGTTGCCTGTATCCTTTACGTGTTATTATAATGTGTTATGAGATTCTGTGAAGTACTTACGTAATATTTAATCATTAGATGTGCAAAATATGTAATAAGTATGGGTTGCATAGTATGTACCGAAAACTACAATAAAATATAAAAGTAAATGAAACGTTGTTTCAGAGGACTTATTTCGTGTAGTTCTCCTATTACTGGTGTCGACAAACATCACATCAGCCTCGAAAATACTGGTGATGGCTCCAACAGCGTCCATTAGCCACCAGAAGGCGTTCCACGTTGTGACAAAGGCGCTACTAGAAAGGGGTCATGAAGTCACTTTATTCACATCGGACCCACTCAAGGTGAGCTTTCCCAGACGTTTTCTCAGTAACTTTAAAGTATACATAAAACGACCCAAAATCAACATCCGGCATGATTTCCGAATTCATAGATTCAAAAAGGAATTATTTCTTTCGATTAAACCACACAAAACAACTCCTTTCTCAAAAAAATTGTCGTAGCTGTGTTGGGAACGAACCAGAGCTCCAAGCCCTAATAGAAAGCAGTGAAGTTCAAATAATTGTAGGTACAGAGAGCTAGCTAAAGGAGGAAATAAGTTCAGCCGAAATTTTTTCAAACGATCTAACAGTGTTCAGAAAACATAGATTGAATGCAGTTGGTGGTGGAGTTGCTGGCAGAGGTAGTTTGCCTTGTAGCGAAATAGAAGTAGATAGTTCGTGTGAAATAGTATGGGTAGAGGTTATACCTGACAATCGGACTAAACTACTAATTGGATCGTTTTACCGACCCCCCGACTCAGAAGATATAGTTGCTGAACAGTTCAAATAAAACTTGAGTCTCATTTCAAGTAAGTACCTCGCTCATACAATTATAGTCGGTGGTGACTTAAATCTACCCTCGATATGCTGGAAAAATTATATGTTTAAAGCCGGCGGCAGGCATAAGACGTCATCCGGAATTGTACAGAATGTTTTCTCAGAAAATTATTTTGAACAATTAGTTCATGAGCCCACTCGAAGCTTAAATGGTTGTGAAAGCATACTTGACCTTTTAGCAACAAATACTCCAGGACAAATAGTGAGTATTGTGACGAATACAGGGATTAGCGACCACAAGGCAGTTGCTGCTAGGCTGAATACCGTAACACCTACAACCATCAAAAAGAAACGCTAAGTATGTCTATTTAAAAAAGTTAATAAAAATGCTCTTAACGCATTTTTAAGACACAGTATTCACTTCTTCCGATCTGATCATGTAAGTATAGAAAAGTTGTGGAATGTTTTCATAGAGATAGTATCAACAGCAATTGAGAGATATATACCACATAAATTAATAAGTGATGGTACTGATCCCCCATGGTGCACAAAACTGGTCAGCTCGTTGTTGCAGAAGCAACGAAAAAAAAAAAAAATCCCAAATTTGAAAGAACGCAAAATTCCCCGAGATTGGCAAAGTTTTACAGAAGTTCGAAATTTGGCGCGTACTTCAATGCGAGATATTTTTAATAACTTCTACAACGAAATTCTGTCTCGTAATCTGGCAGAAAACCCAAAGAGATTCTGGTCATACATAAAGCACACCAGTAGCAAGACGCAACCAATACCTTCACTGCAGGATAACAACGGTGAAGTCACTGATGACAGTGCCACTAAAGCAGAGTTATTAAACACGGTTTTCCGAAACTCCTTCACCAAAGAAGACGACGTACATATTCCTGAATTTCAATTAAGAACAACTGCCAAGATGAGAAACGTAGAGGTAGATATCCTCACAGTAACGAAGCAGCTTAAATCACTTAATAAAGGAAATGCCTCCGGTGCAGATTGCATACCAATCAGGTTTCTCTCAGAATATGCTGATAAAATAGCTCCATATTTAGCAATTATATATAACCACTCGCTCACAGAAAAATCCGTACGTACAGACTGGAAAATTGCTCAAGTCACACCAATATCGAAAAAGGGAAGTAGGAGTAATCCGCTGAATTACAGGCCTATATCACTAACGTCGATTTGCAGTAGGGTTTTGGAACATATACTGTATTCTAACATTATGAACTACCTCGAAGAAAACGATTTATTGACACATCGTCAGCACGGTTTCAGAAAATATCGTTCTTGTGAAACACAACTAGCTCTTTATAAACATGAAGTAACAGATGCTATCGACAGGGGATGTCAAACTGATACCATATTTTTAGATTTCCAGAAGGCTTTCGATACCTTTCCTCACAAGCGTCTTCTAACCAAACTGCGTGCCTACTGAGTATCGCCTAAGTTGTGCGACTGGATTCGTGATTTCATGTCAGAAAGTTCACAGTTCGTAGTAATAGACCGAAAGTCACCGAGTAAAACAGAAGTAATATCCGTCGTTCCCCAAGGAAGTGTTATAGGCCCTCTACTGTTTTTGATCCATATTAACGACATAGGAGACAATCTAAGTAGCCGTCTTAGATTGTTTGCAGATGATGCTGTCTTGTACCGTCTTGTAAAGTCATCAGATGAACAAAACGACTTGCAAAATGATTCAGATAAGATATCTGTATGGTGTGAAAAGTGACAATTGACCCTGAATAAGGAAAAGTGTGAAGTTATTGACATGAGTACTTATAGAAATCAGCTAAATTTCAATTACGCAATAAGCACACAAATCTGAGGGCTGTAAATTCAACTAAATACTTAGGGATTACAATTACAAATAAATTAAATTGGAACGATCACATAGATAGTATTGTGGGTAGAGCAAACCAAAGACTGCGATCTTCTTTTTCCCTGGGTACTGCAGCAACAAGACATTGGAAGTCCCCTGCAGAATTACCGAGTCAAGCTCCGTAACTGCGAAAGTGTTTCCGGTTCAGGGTTTTGTGCACGCACTAACCTCTCAACTTGAAACGTACCCTTTGAACAATTATACAAGACTGTGCTTATCCTGACACACAATATTTTTAGCGCAACGCAATCTGACTTTCAGAAATCCCTACAAAAGAATGGCCCTGACTAACATTAACCTATACCTTTCACAAATCGCTTACCTCACAAAAATCTTCGTTGCTCGAACTACTGCAGCACAGCGAGCGCCACTACTGCCAGCTAAATAAAAGATTCAAACTACGGACGGCACTAACTACTGATAGGCATAGTTAGCAAATGAAAGATTTTAATAGAGAACAAACAATGTATTTACCTTAATAGCCATAATATATATAGCAGTTCATGACAAATTACAAAACTCCGCCATCTCTCTCCCCACATCCACCACTGCTGGCGACTCACCTCCAACTGCGCAACGCTACGCGCTGTTCACAGCCAGCTGCCTAACACTACAATGGCAGACAACAATGCAAACTAGACACAGACTGCACACAGCACAGCCAGTGATTTTTATACAGAGGTGGCGTCACCAATAAAAAAACCTAAACAGCCTACTTACATAGCCCCCATGCTCCCCACAAAAAAATTTTACAAATTGTTTTGGGCACTGGGCAATACATATTTGTTAAAATTTTTCATAATCGTAATTACAATAACAAAGAAATCAAATGCACACACTTATTGATACAATGTTGGTCAAAAGCTAAAATTTTCTCACAGTCCATAAAGATAGTTCTGATAATTCATCATAATAGTAATTACAGTTTTTTTTCACAAAGTCTCATTAGTAAAAGAAATTGCACACAGAAGTAGTGGATTTCCATGCAGTCTTGAAGAAGTAGTGTTGTCCTTCCAACGGAAAGACAGTGCTGACTCTTGACATGCTGACAGGTAATGAGCCACAACAGAGCAAACCCACAGCAGAGTCAGTCGAAGTTTTGAAGAGTATTGGTAGGTAGGTCATCACAGAGCAGACCCACTGTAGTCCTGGTAGAGATTACGGTACTGGTGGGCCACCAGAGGTGCAGACCCACTGCAGTCCTTGTAGAAAGATTTTAATAGAGAACAAACAATGTATTTACCTTAATAGTCATAATATATATAGCAGTTCATGACAAATTACAAAACTCCGCCATCTCTCTCCCCACATCCACCACTGCTGGCGGCTCACCTCCAACTGCGCAACGCTACGCGCTGTTCACAGCCAGCTGCCTAACACTACAATGGCAGACAACAATGCAAACTAGACACAGACTGCACACAGCACAGCCAGTGATTTTTATACAGAGGTGGCGTTACCAATAAAAAAACCTAAACAGCCTACTTACAAACTATGTCCCACAAATGTTTGGTGGGACTCACGTCGGACGATATGGACGGCCAAATCATTCGCTCGAACTGATATTCTTTAAATCAATAGCGACAAATTGTGGCCCGGTGATATGTGCATTGTCATGAGGTCGCTGAATGGCTACAAATGGTTCCCAAGTAGCCGAACATAGTTTTCAGTCATTGACCGATTCAGGTGGATCACAGGACCCAGTCCACTCTATGTAAACATAGACCTTGAAATTGTGTAGCCACCACCAGCTTGATGACAACTTGAGTTCCTGACTTCATAGGGTCTCACAGTCGAACCCTACCATCGGTTCGTGTCAGCTGAAATCTGGACTCATCTGACCAAGCCACAGTTTTCCAGTCGTCTGGGGTCCAACCGATATGGAGCCTAGGAGAGGCGCTGAAGGCGATGTAGTGCTGTTACCACAGGCATTCGCTTCTATCGTCTGCTGCCACAGCCTATTAACGCCAAATTTCGTCCCACTGTCCTAACTGACTTCATCGTACGTCCCGCATTGATTTACACGGTTATTTCACGCATGGTTGCTTGTCTGTTAGCACTGACATCTCTACACAGCGCCGCTGCATTCGGTCGTTAGGTGAAGGCCGTCGGCCACTGCGTTGACGTGGTGAAAGGTAACACCTTAAATTTTGTATTCTTGGCATACTCTTGAGACTGTGGATCTCAGTATATTGAATTCCCTACCGATTTCCGAAACGATACGTCCCATGCCTCTAGCTCCAACCGCCATTCCCTGTTTAAAGTTTGTTGATTTACGTCGTGCGTCCATAATCATGTCGAAAACATTTTCACGTGAATTATCTGAGCACAAATGAAAGGTTCAGCAATGCACACCATATAACAGATTCTGAACTCTATACTACCAACATCTGTATAAGTGCATATCGCTATCCCATTAATTCGTCACTTCACTGTACAGTATATAACACTACAGCAGCATATTTACGTAGCTTATTCGATCAAATACCAAGTTTGGCTTAACACGTACGATGCCCCAACAGAACAAATCAGTCCTGTCACGGAAAAGCCACGTATAACACTTCCTGTCTGCTACTGCTATACCATAACCTTAAAGTAGGAGTCAGTTTGCAAAACAGAATTATTCTGTTATAGCAATTATGGTATAAAGCAACAGAGCAGTGTTACCCTCTGAGAGGAATTTTGTTGTGTTGACCGTGTTGTACCTAACGGAGGTGGCTTATCGGAAGTGAAAGTCAGAATTACGTAAATATTCGAAAAGTAACAAACATTATTTTGCCTATCTGCACTGTTTAATTGATAAAGAAAACGGTCGCCTGCCTAACTAGGAAAGAGAATGATTAACATTCTCGTTCAAGAAAATAGTTATTAGTAACTCTAATGGGTAAACACAACCTATACTTGACCACAAGCGAGTGCAATGAACTCTGACACACTCATATGTTTACGGTAAGATTGAAACTAACAGTCGGAGCAGCACAAACTATTTGCAAAATTATAACAGCTACCGAAACACACTATTACTTTCAGGGCTTACACAAAGTGAATGGTCTTTATAACATTACTATTAATATGCACTTCTAATACACAAGAGAGACAAACACTTAGCAAACAAGAGTGTATAACGTTTCACAACTGCACCTTTCTCACTTTTACTACATCGAAACACAATGTTAACAAAATTGCAAGAAACTGGCTCACCTTTCAGAATTTACTACAGATATCAAGGTGATCATTAGCTAAGCAAAACTTTAGAAGCCTCAGTCTTAAGAACTTTTAATTTTGCAGTTGGCAACAGAACTTTAATAAGCAGTTTTAATAGGAAAATTATTTTAAGCAAACAACATTTACTTTAACTCACTCTCTTGCCACATTAACTTTAACTTTCTTTTTACTAAGTTCAAGAGGCATTAATTAGCATAACATTGGTCATAAAAGTTCTTTCAGTAGGGACACTCGGTGATTACTTTAGTTCAAACGGAAAGGAACCTGAGAGGTGTTATGATGAGGAGAAAAATCAAGGTTGGTACATAAATTCAGATATAAATTACCTTATATTTGAGCACAATAACACATCCATTACGCTGATCCTTCACTGTACATCATTATAGTATTACGTTACAGTGATTGCGCAACGTGGTGGCAACTGCATGTTGGTAGGTGGATTCGCAGACTGAATTGCTGGACTCTGTCATTTCTTGGTGCCGACGACAGATACAAATTCCATAATAGTTCCAGCTATTTATCCATCCATCCGAGGCATTGGAAAGTAGCAGGAAAAGCCTCTCTCGGAACCAGCACAATATGCATCTTTTACATGGCAGTGCACGGACTCGTAGCTCGTCTCCGACCGGTGGCTCGTCCCCGACTGACTATCAGTTCCACCTTTTCCACCTAGGCCAACCACAATTTACGCGCGCTACACAGTTCCGTTCCCGAGGGGAACCACACTACCTCTTATACACAAAATTACTAAGATTCCTAAGTGAGGATCAGCAGTTTACATAACAGCAAACAAACGCATTGAATAACACAGAACATTTGCACATATTAACATGTCTACAAAAAATTATTCACACAAAATTACAATTATATACAGTAAGTTTTGTTCCCTCCAAATGGGACAAAGCATTTAAACTACAAGTATGCTACACAGCATACAATCAAACCATGATATCAAAGTTTGTACAAAGAAAGGAGTATACAATTTTGTGTTACCTATCCAAACAAACACATTTACAGAAACACAGCAATGTAACATTAAATGAAACAAAAGCAAAATAAATCAGTACAGCATTAGAGCTATGGTGTTACAAGTAGAAAGGGCAGCACTTGGTAACCCAGAATTTTGAAATAAACCTGTGGTTCAGTCTGCCGATAGCCATAATAAGTCGTTCCAAGACATGGTACGAAAAAGACTCTCAGAGCATAACAGAATCACCTGTACACTCCACACATGCGGTTTAAATGCATATGCGTCCGTCGCTACACTTGACACATTGCATCATCTGAAAATAGTGAATCCTCGGACCACGTTGTATTCCCCCAGTGAGCTATTGTCCGTTTTTGTGTTGTTTAGTCCACTGAATACATGAAATTTTGTTTTCAGCTGTGAAAAATGGCCTTTTCCTGAGTACCAAATATCCTTTGCAAGCGGATCCTTTCGCAATGTTCGCTCGGAAAATGGATGACATAGAACTGTATTCACTGACAACAGTAATACTTGTCGTGTTGCAGTGCTTGGCAATCGTCTCCGACAACTGTCTGTTAGAATACTTTTACGAGCACTGTTCTCATGCTGTGTCACGTGGCCATACAGCACTCCTTGTAGACAGTTTATACAGTCTGCTTTGAAACTTCAAGGTGCAAAAAAAAAAAAACAGTTTAAAGTGCAAAATATTCCAAATAACGGCACAATTAAAGTGTGCAACTTGTTCTTCCAAGTTTGAGGCAAATGACGAAAATAGGCAATTGTTCGAGAAGGTATTGGTTTTTCAAATAAAGCAGTTTCGCGTCAGCCGTCACATGCAACCATTTCGAATGTCTGCTCACAGTAAACATTTCAGAGGTAGATAACCTCAATGAAATATGGTTCTGCCTTGAGAAAACACAATTTTTCTTGTTTTAGTACCCACACATGTTTCGGAGAAATTTCTCCAACTTCATTGGATTCATTTACTCTCTGTTAAATAACATATAAAGAATTTACGCATTGAAGTACATACCATATTTTGAAATTACAGTATTTACATTAATAAATGTTCTGACAGAAATATTAGCAGGAAAAGTAAATGTACACCTTCGTGTTACATTACGGTGTCCATAAGCCTATTTGATAGTTGCAACACAGCTATAATTATTGCCTTCCAGTATATCATCTGCTATTAATAAGTGTTTATGAATATTTTGCTATGTAACTTAGCAAATTTTAGGCCTAATTTGAAATACCGATATAATTTTCTTTTCTAATGATTTTTCGTTTCTCTGTTTCCTTTTTTATAAGATTACTGTTCTTAAATTATGTTGTGTTGTCAGCACAGATTTGCTATTTTGCTCTCTGATTAGCGTTTCTAAGTTGCAATGCTATTTTTCGGAAAATGTTTAGAATAATGTGCTGATTGTGATTAGGCCTTGTGAAATGGTGAGTGGTGACGGGGCAGGCTAAGTATGTCTGTGTGTGTGTCATTACTTTTGTAGATGTGGCCTTTTCGTGGACTCACCTCCTGGAGGTCGACGGTACAAATTCGCATACAGGGCCATCCAAATTGAGATTTCCGGTGATTTCCCGAAATCTCTCCAGGCAAAATGTCGAAATGGTTGCTTTGAAATGGCGCGGCCGATTTCCTTCCCCATCCTTAACACAATCCGAGCTCGTGCTCCGTCACCAGTGACCTCGACGAGACGTTAAACCCAATCTTCCTTCCTTCATCCTAACAAACGCTCTTCCACTGTTTGTGTGATGTTCACTCGTCCCGCTAACTTGTTTCGGCTGTTCTGGGTGGGGTTTTGAATTCTGTAGTAACATTGGGCTTTGGGTGTCTTTGCTTGTTAATAGGTTTGTTTGTTGCTTTGTCTGAGTGTATGTGTGTGTGTGTGTGTGTGTGTGTGTGTTTGTTTGTGGTACACGTGTTTTAGAGCTGAGAACAGGGTTTCAACGCATAGTGTTGTTTACATAAAACTGCCGCCCAGAGCACCTAGAACGGAATGGCGGAACAATACTTAGTCGCCCCTCTCCCCACTCACCATTTCACAAAGCCTGGTCACAATCCGACATAGGCCTGCTTACACACAATTTTCGAACAATAGTTCTGTAACATAAAAACGCTTGACGAACGGTGAAAGAGCGAATCTGCGTTGACAACACAACATAGTTGACAACACAACATAATATAATAACAGTAATGTTTAAGAAAGGAAACAGAAAAACGAAAGAGAAGAAAACATCAGTAGTTACAGGATCTAAAATTTGGCAAATTACGTAACTGAAGATTTATAAAGGCTTATTAATTGCAGATGACGTACTGGAAGACAGTCACTACAGCCATGCTGTAAATATCAAACAGTCACATGAACACCATTATGTAATACTAAGTTATATATGTTTCCCGTTGATATTTCTGTCAGTATTTTTATTAATCTAAGTACTGTAATCTTAACAACTGAGGTGTATCACAACGCATAAATTCTTTGTATATTACTTAACAGAGAATAAATGAACGGACCCGAAGATGGAGAAACTTCTCCGTAACATGTATCAGTGAGAAAAATTGTGTTTCCTCAGGATAGAACCACATTTCCTTATTAGATGTCAGGAAGAAAACGCGGACATGAAAAGAGCTTCAGCAACAAAATGATAGATAGCCTCACTTGTTTTAAAGCAAACACCTATCAAGGCATTTAAATCGTTCCTAATGCACTACTAGCGTCATATGCAACCACCAGAAGAGAGACAATAACTTCTTAGTGAAGAATAAGTTACATTACTGGCAATTAAAATTGCTACACCACGAAGATGACGTTCTACAGACGCGAAATTTAACCGACAGGAAGAAGATGCTGCGATATGCAAATGATTAGCTTTTCAGAACACACCAGGTTGGTGGCGGTGGCGACACCTACAACGTGCTGATATGAGGAAAGTTTCCATCCGATTTCTCATACACAAACAGCAGTTGACCGACGTTGCCTGGTGAAACGTTGTTGTAATGCCTCGTGTAAGGAGGAGAAATGCGTACCATCACGTTTCCGACTGTCATAAAGGTCGGATTGTAGCCTATCGCGATTGCGGATTATCGTATCGCGACACTGCTGCTCGCGTTCGTAGGGATCTAATGACTGTTAGCAGAATATGGAACCGGTGGGTTCAGGAGAGTAATACGGAACGCCGTGCTGGATCCCAACGGCCTCTTATCACTAGCAGTCGAGATGACAGGCATCTTACCCGCATGGCTGTAACGGATCGTGCAGCCACGTCTCGATCCTTGAGTCAACAGATGGGGACGTTTGCAAGACAACAACCATCTGCACGAGCAGTACAACGACGTTTGCAGCAGCATGGGCTATCAGCCCGGAGACAATGGCTGCGGTTTCCCTTGACGCTGCATCACAGACAGGAGCGCCTGTGATGGTGTACTCAACGACGAACCTGGGTGCACGAATGGCAAAACGTCATTTTTTCGGATGAATCCAGGTTCTGTTTACAGCATCATGATGGTCGCATCCGTGTTTGGCGACATCGCGGTGAACGCATATTGGAAGCGTGTATTCCTCATCGCCATACCGGCGTATCACCCGGCGTGATGGGATGGGGTGCCTTTGGTTACACGTCTCGGTCACCTCTTGTTCGCATTGACAGCACTTTGAACAGTGGACGATACATTTCAGATGTGTTACGACCCGTGGCTCTACCCTTCTTTCGATCCCTGTGAAACCCTACATTTCAGCAGGATAATGCACGACCGCATGTTGCAGGTCATGTACGGGCCTTTCTGGATACAGAAAATGTTCGACTGCTACCCTGATCAGCACATGTTCCAGATCTCTCACCAATTGAAAACGTCTGGTCAATGATGGCCGAGAAACTGGCTCGTCACAATACTCCAGTCACTACTCTTGATGAACTGTGGAATCGTGTTGAAGCTGCATGGACAACTGTACCTCTACACGCCACCCAAGCTCTGTTTGACTCAATGCCCAGGCGTATCAAGGCCGTTATTACGGCCAGAGGTGGTTGCTCTGGGTACTGATTTCTCGGGATCGGTGTACCCAAATTGCGTGAAAATGTAATCACATGTCAGTTCTAGTATAATATATTTGTTCAATGAATACCCGTTTATCATCTGTATTTCTTCTTGATGTAGCAATTTTAATGGCCAGTAGTATAGATTTGTCTGGTGCACGGAAAAGTCAATAGTATAATTACAAGTTTCTGTTGTAAATAAACTTGATTTTTGAAGTATTCATGTATTCTCTTCACAGATGAATCACCAGAATCTAACCCAGATCGACCTGTCTTCTTCATATAAACTGGTAAGGGAGATAGACATTATTGGTCTGGCTAGCATGACACCCCTGGACTCTGTCTCCATCTTTGTAACCATGCCATCGCCGGTTAAGGCCCAACTGAAAGAGCCAGCAGTACAGGATTTCATCAGGTGAGTCTATTTCTGCGGTTAAGTTATGTATTTCGGTAAACAGCTTTTAATTACTGACCGTTAGTTTGCATTAAGTGTAATATCTTACGCTCGCGATATCGATTCGGTGGAGATGGCAGAGATACTATTACGTCAAATAATTTCCGACTGTCTCATGAAGGACGGGCAGAACGAGCGCAAAATCAACGCCATTGATACTCCGGACGTAGTAGAGGTTGCCCCAGGGTTGCAACTCTTTCTGCATTGTTTCTGTGCAAAGTCGTTGCTAAGCCCCATCCAGATGCGTGGCATACTGTGTCTTAGCTTTCCTTTCAGGGTCTTCTACCGACGGTTGTTTAGTCACTATTTCTGACGTTTCGCCAGCATGCGTGGCTGGACTTCTCAAAGACAAACTCTCCATTGCTGGTGGCGACTTGAGATGAGTCCGCTCGGACCTGCCCATAATTTGCAAGAATATTGCCGCAAAAATGCCACTTTCAAAATAGTCCCCTCGCGTTTGTACACAATGAGTGATTTTCTCACTGTTGCAATCAATAAGTCATGTTCAAAATTAGTTGGGACTCTATTAAAATCTCTTCTATAGAGTGAAAACGCGTACCTGTTAAATTCAATTTCATTAGGACTAACATTTTCTTACGTTCCTTTAATTACATGGTAGTAAATCTGCCCTGTGACTGGCCATATGGAAGAAATTTTGTTATGGATAATTCCAAGGATGTCAGAAATGAAATCATTAGAATCGACTTTACACTGCTGCGAACTTGGAGTACTGGCGCTGTTTAGGACCACATGGACGATGTTGTCTTCTGCTGCGATGATTGCTCTTTTTTTTCCTGTCGAAACCATAACCGTGCACCACCGATTCTTCGGCATTTAAGACAATGAACGGGAAACTGGTATCATCTCGAATTGTTGTTTGCAGTCCAAAGCACATCTCAACTCAATGATCTTATTGGTTGACGAATATCGTTGTAATTCGGATCGTGTTCAATTTATGAACTAGAATACGCCAGCGTGTCCTTTATGATATTATATCGATGTCACAGATAACATGTATTGTCAGCCCCTTGCCGCAGTGGTAACACGGGTTCCCGTCAGATTACCGAAGTTAAGTGTTGCCAGGTTGGGCTACCACTCGGCTGGATGACCATCCAGTCTGAAGAGCGCTATTGGCAAGCGGGGTGCACTCAGCCCTTGTGAGGCAAACTGAGGAGCTACATGGCTAAGAAGTCGCGGCTCCGGCCTCGAAAACTGACATACGGCCGGGAGAGCTCTGTGCTGACCACATGCCCCTCCATATCCACATCCAGCGACGCCTTTCGGCTGAGGATGACACGGTGGCCGGTCGGCACTGTTGGGCCTTCATGGGCTGTTCGGGTGGAATTTAGTTTTAGTTTCTGTCAGTGGGAATCACTTGATGCACTTTCATGAGCGTTCCCGAGCTGTGCATGAAGGTCAACCTGAGTATTGGTCACCATCCACACACTCCATCCAGCCAATGTTAAACCGCTTACACCACTTAGGTGTTTTAGCTTGGCTCAAATCTTGCTCAGTTAAAGCCAGGCTTAGTATGCAGTGGGTTTCAGCTGCAGTTTCTTAATGCAGAGCCTACATTTCTTCAAAGCAGCCAGTTCGGAATTCTCAGGCACAGTAGAATACGGTGTACAATAATAAGCAAAAACGTTCACGCTAACATGCTTAACATATAACAAGATCGATAAGGACCCACTAACCAGCGGAACAGTCAACTTACAGTTGTCTACCAAACGAGCCCATTGAGAGATTTAGACAACATAGTTCAAAGCCACAAAACCTGCGTAGGCTGCCTAAGATCCATAAAGAAGGTGTGCATCCGTGACTATTGTGAGTATTGTTGAGACAGCTACCTATAATGGTGCTACGTACTTGGTGCCTTTAGTCATTCACATTGTAGGAAGTGTCCATATCATATTAGGAATTCTAGACATTTTATTTACAGACCTGAGTCACTTAAACTGAAATGCAACAACATACTGGTCAGCATTGATGTTGTCTCACTTTCTACAAAAGTGCCTATGGTGGAATCTCTACATCTCATTCGAGGATAAAACCTATGAGACTGGCTACGTAACATTAGACTTTAGAGAAAATATCAGCCATAAATTTCGAAGTAGCAAGATCAGATCATTGCGAGAAGTATCGTACAATCAACTGAACTACTCATGCAACCAGGGTGCTGACAAGAATGGAAAACAAAACTGAGCATCAGATGACGATCGGTTTGGCTTTAGGAAGTGCAGAGGCATCAGACAGGCAGTTCTGATGTTGTGCTTGACAATGGAAGCAAGAATGAAGGAAAATCAAGACAAACTTATTGGAATAGTCGACCATGGAAATGTGTTCGACAGTGTAAAATGCTGCACTGTGTTCGAAATTCTGAGAGACACTGGAGTCATCTGTAGGAAAAGACGGGCGATACACAATATGTATAAGAATCAAAAGGAACAATAAGCATGGAAGAGCAAGAATGAAGTACTCATATTAGAAAGGGTGTAAGAAAGAGAGTTGTAAGATGTAAGACGTACCCAGGAGCAGATATATACTCAGGTCACAATATAGTAGTCATAAAGAGCAGGCTGAAATTTAAGAAAATAATCAGGAAGACTCAATACGCAAAGAAGTGGGAAACAGAACTACTAAGGGATGACGAGACACGCATGAGGTCCTCTAACCCTGTAGATACAGCAATAAAGAATAGCTGAATGGACAGTACAGTTGAAGAGAAATGGACATCTATAAAAAGGGCAACCGCAGAAGCTGGAAACGAAAGCATAGGTGCAAAGAAGGTAACTGCGAAGAAATCATGGGTAACAAGAGAAATACACTCCTGGAAATTGAAATATGAACACCGTGAATTCATTGTCCCAGGAAGGGGAAACTTTATTGACACATTCCTGGGGTCAGATACATCACATGATCACACTGACAGAACCACAGGCACATAGACACAGGCAACAGAGCATGCACAATGTCGGCACTAGTACAGTGTATATCCACCTTTCGCAGCAATGCAGGCTGCTATTCTCCCATGGAGACGATCGTAGAGATGCTGGATGTAGTCCTGTGGAACGGCTTCGCCTCAGTTGGACCAGCGTTCGTGCCGGACGTGCAGACCGCGTGAGACGACGCTTCATCCAGTCCCAAACATGCTCAATGGGGGACAGATCCGGAGATCTTGCTGGCCAGGGTAGTTGACTTACACCTTCTAGAGCACGTTGGGTGACACGGGATACATGCGGACGTGCATTGTCCTGTTGGAACAGCACGTTCCCTTGCCGGTCTAGGAATGGTAGAACGATGGGTTCGATGACGGTTTGGATGTACCGTGCACTATTCAGTGTCCCCTCGACGATCACCAGTGGTGTACGGCCAGTGTATGAGATCGCTCCCCACACCATGATGCCGGGTGTTGGCCCTGTGTGCCTCGGTCGTATGCAGTCCTGATTGTGGCGCTCACCTGCACGGCGCCAAACAAGCATACGACCATCATTGGCACCAAGGCAGAAGCGACTCTCATCGCTGAAGACGACACGTCTCCATTCGTCCCTCCATTCACGCCTGTCGCGACACCACTGGAGGCGGGCTGCACGATGTTGGGGCGTGAGCGGAAGACGGCCTAACGGTGTGCGGGACCGTAGCCCAGCTTCATGGAGACGGTTGCGAATGGTCCTCGCCGATACCCCACGAGCAACAGTGTCCCTAATTTGCTGGGAAGTGGCGGTGCGGTCCCCTACGGCACTGCGTAGGATCCTACGGTCTTGGCGTGCATCCGTGCGTCGCTGCGGTCCGGTCCCAGGTCGACGGGCACGTGCACCTTCCGCCGACCACTGGCGACAACATCGATGTACTGTGGAGACCTCACGCCCCACGTGTTGAGCAATTCGGCAGTACGTCCACCCGACCTCCCGCATGCCCACTATACGCCCTCGCTCAAAGTCCGTCAACTGCACATACGGTTCACGTCCACGCTGTCGCGGCATGCTACCAGTGTTAAAGACTGCGATGGAGCTCCGTATGCCACGGCAAACTGGCTGACACTGACGGCGGCGGTGCACAAATGCTGCGCAGCTAGCGCCATTCGACGGCCAACACCGCGGTTCCTGGTGTGTCCGCTGTGCCGTGCGTGTGATCATTGCTTGTACAGCCCTCTCGCAGTGTCCGGAGCAAGTATGGTGGGTCTGACACATCGGTGTCAATGTGTTCTTTTTTCCATTTCCAGGAGTGTAATTCAGCTGATTGATGAAAGAAGGAAGTACAAAAATGTTCAGTGAAATTCAGGAAAACAGAGGTACAAGTGACTGAGGAATGAAGTAAACTGGAAGTGCAGGGAAGCTAAGAAGAAATGGCTGCATGAAAAATGTGAAGGAATTAAAAAAAAAAAAAAAGATTATCGGAAGGGCTGACTCAGCTGATTGGAAATTCAAAACAACTTTCGGTGAAATTAAAAGAAAGGATGCTAACATTAGGAGTGCAACAGGAATTTCATTGTTTAATGCCGAGGAGAGAGCGGATAGGTGAAAAGAGTACATTGAGGGCCTCTTTGAGGAGGAAGCTTTGTCTGAAGTGATAGAAAAAGTAATAGGAGTTGATTTAGTAGAGATAGAGGATCCACTATTAGAAACAGAATTTAAAAAAAGATAGATAACACTCGATCAGAATTTCTAAAATCAGTGGAGAGAAGTGGCAAATAAACGACTATTCACGTTGGTGTGTGGAATCTGTGAGTCTGGCGACATAGCATCTGACTTTCGGAAAAAATATCACCCACACAGTACCGAAGACGGCAAGAGCTGGCAAGTGTGAGAATTATCGCACAATCAGCTTAACAGCTCATGCATCCAAGTTGCTGATGAGAATAAAATACAGTACAATGGAAAAGAAAATTGAACATGTGTTACATGACGATCAGTTTGGCTTTAGGAAAGGTAAAGGCACCAGAGAGGCAACTCTGACGTTGCGGTTGCTAATGGATGCAAGATGAAATAAAAATCAAGACACTTTCATAGGATTTGTCGACAGGATAATATAGAATATGTACGAGAGCTAAGAGGCTATAATAAGAATGAACGACCAAGAACAAAGAACGCAGATTAAAAAGGGTGTAAAAGGGGGTATAGTCTTTCAACTCTACTGTTCGATCTGTGCATCTAAGAAGCAACGATGGAAATAAAAGAAACGTTCAAGGGTGGGATTAAAATTCTAGCTCGAAAGATAGAAATGGCACGATTTGCTGATGACATTGTTGTCCTGAGTGAAAGTGCAGAAGAATTACAGGATCTGATGAATGGAATGAACAGTCTAATGAATACAGAATTTGGACTGAGAGTAAATCGAAGAAAGACGAAAGTAGCAGAGATGAGAACAGCGAGAAACTTAATGTCAAGACCGATGGTCACGAAGTAGATGAAATAAGAAATTCTGTTACGTAGGCAGCAAAATCACCAATGACGGACGGACAAAGCAGGACATCAAAGGCAGACTAGAGCTGGTAAAAATGGTAATTTATGGCCATGAAAAGTTTACTAGTATCAAACAAAGGCCTTTATTAGATTAATAAATTTCTGAGAATGTACGTGTGGAACACAACATTGCGTGATAGTGAAATATGGACTGTAGCAAAACCGGAATAGAAGAGAATAAAAGCATTTGAGATGTGGTGCTACAGAAGAACGTAAAAAATTAGGTGGACTGATCAGGTAAAGAATGAAGAGATTTTTCACAGAATTGTAGGGGAAAGGACTATGTGGAAAACACTGACAAGAGAAGGGACAGCATGATAGAACATGTGCTGCGACATGAGGGAATGACTTCCAAGGTACTAGAGGGAACTGTACATCTACAACTACATTGATACTCTGTAAATCACATTTAAGTGCATGGCAGAGGGTTCATCGCTATTTTATCGTGGTGATCGTTTCTCCCTATGTAGGTCCGTGTCAACAAAATATTTTCGCATTCGGAGGAGAAAGTTGGTGATTTGAATTTTGTGAGAAGATTCCGTCGGAACGAAAAACGCCTTTCTTTTAATGATGTCCAACCCAAATCCTGTATCATTTCTGTGACACTCTCTCCCATATTTCGCGATAATACAAAACGTGCTGCCTTTCTTTGAACTTTTTCGATGTACTCCGTCAGTCGCATCTGGTAAGGATCCCACACCGCGGAGCAGTATTCTAAAAGAGAACGGGCAAGCGTAGTTTAGGCACTGTTACATTTTCTAAGTGTCCTGCCAATGAAACGCATTCTTTGGTTAGCCTTCCTCACAACATTTTCTATGTGTTCCTTATAATTTATTTGTTCGTAATTGTAATTCCTAGGAACTTAGTTGAATTTACGGCCTTTTTGTTTGACTGATTTATCGTGTAATTGAAGTTTGACGAATTCCTTTTAGCTCTCATGTGGATGACCTCACGCTTTTCGTTATTTAGTGTCAACTGCCAATTTTCGCACCATTCAGATACTTTTTCTAAATCGTTTTGCAATTTGTTTTGATCTTCTGATGACTTTATTAGTCGATAAACGACAGCGTCATCTGCAAACAGCCTGAAACGGTTGCTCAGATTGTCTCCCAAATCGTTTATATAGATAAGGAACAGCAAAGAGCCTATAACACTACCTTGGGGAAGGCCAGAAATCACTTCTGTTTCGCTCGATGACTTTCCACCAATTACTACGAACTGTGATCTCTCTGGCCGGCCGAAGTGGCCGTGCGGTTAAAGGCGCTGCAGTCTGGAACCGCAAGACCGCTACGGTCGCAGGTTCGAATCCTGCCTCGGGCATGGATGTTTGTGATGTCCTTAGGTTAGTTAGGTTTAACTAGTTGTAAGTTCTAGGGGACTAATGACCTCAGCAGTTGAGTCCCATAGTGCTCAGAGCCATTTGAACCTTTTTTTTGTGATCTCTCTGACACGAAATCACAAATCCAGTCACATAACTGAGGCGATATTCCACAAGCACGCAATTTCACTACAAGCCGCTTGTGTGGTACAGTGCCAAAAGCCTTCCGGAAATCCAGAAATACGGAATCGATCTGAAATCCCTTGTCAGTAGCACTGTTCATGTGAATAAAGAGCTAGTTCCGTTTGACAGGAACTATGTTTTCTAAGCCCATGTTGACTGTATGTCAATAGACCGTTTTCTTCGAGTTAATTCATAATGTTTCAACACATTATATGTTCCAAAATCCTGCTTCATATCGACGTTAACGATATGGGCCTGTAATTTAGTGGATTAGTCCTACTACCTATCTTGAACAAAACTGTAGAAGAAGACAGGGATTGCAGTACATCCAGCAAATAATAGAGGACTTGGGCTGTAAGTGCTACTCTGAGATAAAGAGGTTGGAACAGCAGAGCAATTCATGGCGGGCCGCATCAAACCAGCCAGAAGACTGATGGCTCAAAAAATAGGAAAAGAATACGGGGATACGATCGTTTGTTACGTGGCAGTTTTTTACTTAAACTTTTTACGCAACATATTTCATAATTTGATCAATGTAGCCATTCTCTTATGCTGCTTCCTATCTACACTTTGCACGTCTCTTAAATTACGGTAAGGGACAGCAGAACTGAGAGGTTACGAGCTAGCTAGCCAATGACGAGTTTTCTTAAAAGGAACGAGCAGAGACGTAAGCTTGGTTGTCCAGGCCTGATTATCACCCTCATTCAGCCCTCACAACAACAGCGTCCCCCCCTCCCCTACCCCCCCCCCCCCCCTCGACAACGTCCATACTCCTCGCAGTTCGGGCTGTTCACGGGGACAGTTATCTGCCAGAGTAAGACACATAATTGTTCCATGAATCCCTTTAAAAAGAAAAGAAATCTAGCCAGGTATCACTCTCCTGAGGCCCGAGAAGCGCTGTTGCCTCAGCGACCAAGCAGTAGAATAACATTTTTCTGTAACGAGCGTTTCTGTTGGTTCATAGCGTTATTTTCTACGGATTGTTCTCTTCCTCATGTATGTCTACGTGGGAGATTTCTTATTAGTCGGCTTCTTCCCCACGCCGCAACAGTATTGTTAAATAATGATGAAATCCCTAAGAGAAGGAGCTCGTCGAACATCATTACTAAAATTTTCCCCGCCTGAACTCGCAGCGTCTGCTTCTATTGGCTGGCGAGATTCCTGCTTTGACGAAAACAGCCGAGCCGCTGACCGTTTAGAGAGAGAACACTTGCTGCTGGGTAATGAAAGAGAATACTTACCTCAACGAGGCAGAGGAGTAAACACTAGGCTCCTGGGGAGAGGAGCCTCGCTGTCGTATAGAACGTTGTCTCCTCCTCAGCACTCAGTACAGAGAGAGAACCAACTCACACTCCCCAGCCGCTACCACCGATGCCTCCCGCATTCACGCTACGACAGTTTGATAAGATGGACCAGCATCGCGAAGACAGATTCGGTAGGTATGCGACTTTAGTTCACAGTGTTATATTTCATAGCCAATTAGTTGGTTTCATTATGCACTTTGATGAACTTTCTGCTGTTAGTACTTTTTTTCGTGTTCTTTCAGTAATCTGCTAACCATTATTGCAGTTAATGGTCATATCTACGATATATTCTCATATCTGTGCTTTCATCACGCCCACCCACTTATACCAAAGTTAGATTTTAAAGTTCCAAACTCTTGTCCCGCTATTAATGTTTAATTAGTTATATCGGTGGGTAACTCATGTGTTGATGATTCTGATAATAAACCTGATTGTTATACCGAGCACTTGTATCACTCATATCATTAATGTATCTATGTACAAGGTGTGGCACCTATATTTTCATGCGGCATTGAATCACCTCCATTAATCCTAGATTACTAAGCCGTCGTAAAATGTATGATTCCAGTAGGATATTAAATAGGATGTATTGCACTTAATTCAGTATGTGACATACCTCCCGCCGGAGGTTCGAGTCCTCCCTCAGGCAGGGGTGTGTGTGTGTGTTGTTCTTAGCATAGGTTAGTTTAAGTTAGTTTAGGTAGTGTGTAATTCTAGGGATCGATGACCGCTGCAGTTTGGTCCCTTAAGAACTCACATTTTTTGAAACATCACTGGAGATCTAATAACGATAATTAACTAGTGTACTATGAACAAATTATGACTTACTTCGAATAAATTGTGGACTAGTAAGCTTTAAGATAGTTTAGTAGCAATATAGCATTTCCCTTCTTTAATGTTCCGGTGTTAATTATCATTTAAGTAATACACTTCGTCTGGTGTGACATTATCATTCCCTTTAAATTAATTTCCATGTTCATATTTGGTGCTTCATTTCTCTGTAGGTCTCCATAGATCAGATTATAGTGTCTTGGGATATTCTAAATAGCATAACCGATAACCCATTGGAATGAGCCGTCCAATGAGTACAGAATATGGCTTGAGAGTATGAAGACAAGTGAAACGGGAAATAGCAGAAATGAGAATAGTTGGAAAGAGTAGACGAAGAAAGGTAATTCTGCAAATTAACCCAAGACGGACGAAGGAAGGCGAGTATAAAAAGGGGATTAACAAACGCAGAGAGAGCATTCCTGGACAACAGAAGCTACTGGTATCAAAAATACGCCCTAACTTGTGGGAGAAACTTCTGAGAAGGTACGTTTGGAGAACAGCATTGTAAGGTAATGAATCATGGACAATAGGGAAACCGGAACAGAAGAGAGTCGAAGCTTTTCAGATGTAGTGCTGCAGAAGAATGTTGGAAATTACGTGGGTTGATAAGACAACGAATGAGTAGGTTTTCTGCAGAATCGGCGTAGAAAGTAAAATGGGGAAAACCTCTACAACAGGAAGGGACTCGATGACAGGAGACGTGTTATGACATTGAGGAATAATCACTGTGGTACTAGATGGAGCTGTAGAGGGTAAAATCTGTAGAGGCATGAGAGATTGGAGTAATTCCAACAAATAATAGATGTCTTAAGGTGCAAACGGAGCTCAAAAGTGAATAGATTAGCGAAGAAATTCGTGGATGACCGCACCAAAATTCACACACAGAACACTACTTAGTCAAACACTAAGAAATTTGCAGTCATTAATAACAAATCATGGCTTTCTTTTTGGCAGACACTAATGTAAGCAACGACGTAACAGAGCGGGAGGTCAGCTGCAGCTACTGGAGACGTATGTAAAAAATACTAGAACACTGGTCGCTTTCGACCGCTTTAGCTGCTGTCTGTTATTACTAGGTTGTCATGTGGCCCTCAGCTAATGTGTGAGATGGCAGTGAAGTGATCGGTACGTGCCAGTCGGTTTTATGGAATCACCGCGCTATGATGAGAGATGTAACAGAGTGTCAGGAACAGGAAATCGTGTTCTGACGTGCCCAGGATCACACTGTGAACGAAGTTACCTGGCTACTGTGCACCACTCACAAACATGTAATACGGTGTAGGACTATGGTCGTGGAAAGATTATAACCGAAAGGACCTGGAGTTGAATGGCAGGGTCTGTCAATGACAATCGCTTTCAAAGCCGACAGCAATTACTGCCGTCGTTGAACGCCAGTACATCTCGTCCAGTTTCTGGGTGAACATTGTGATCAGCGTGCAGTGAAAATCTGGCGTCGACTACCTCGCCGTTTTTCACACTGAAACCCAGCCTACGCATATCTGATAGGGCAAACAACATACAAAATAAATAGTAAATGAATGGAGGCCTGTATCACGGTTCGATGAGTCACGATTTTGCCTCTCTTCAAACGATTCAAGGCGTCGATTGCACCGACGGAACAACGAGGCGTCTAACACGCAGTTTTTGCTTCGCGTAGTTCAGCCAGGATGTTTATTTCAACATTCTCAGTGACCAAATATTGCCCTTCCTTCTGCATTTTCATGATGAGTGTGCTATGGATTCACATGCCTTCCAATATCATAATATCCATGTTTACAGGGTTCTTAGACGAAAACGTCACTAATTTTGTACTTACAACTTTATACATGGTGCTTCAGCCGTCTGAAGCTATGGGTTTCTTACAACCAGCATCGCCATCAAAAACCAATTGCGACATATTCATATTCTGTCTACACTGTGTGTAAACTAATAGTCCAGCAGAAAAAAATTGTGGGATCATTTTGTAGGAAATTTAGTGTAGTTAAATTTTGTACTGGGAAACATTTTCGGAGGAGGCCACAGCTTTGGACTTATCCAAGAAAATCTTGTTAGAAGGTTACTTTTGTACGTTTTTCTTCAATAATTCCAAAGCTAATTTCCAGTGAAAACGTATCACAATACACAATTTAGTTACATTAAATTTCAAACATAAAGGTCCTGTTCATTTTTACTGTGGCTCTAATAGTTATCACGTAGCTAGTGAGAGAATATGAAAATCAAGCGCGTATTTGAAGATGTTGTGGGTTGCATAAAACCCATTGCTAGGGGTAGCTGAGTCATCCTGTGTAATTATTGAGCTCTGTCGTTTCGATAGAGATGTTTGTTACGTTCACGCAGGAGAAACCACACCTCAACTGGCGCTCTGAATCATCCGACAGAATTCCATCGAAAAATGACTAGGACCATTTGAAACAGAGTGTGAAACGTAGCAGTGAACATTCCCCAAACTCTCATGGATCTACTACACAAAACAATCAACTAGGGCCTAGGATGGACCTGGCATACCTGAAGAAATTTATCGTCTCTTTTCCTCGTCGAACTTCCATAATCTGTGACAGAGGCGGAGTTACACAGTATTAGTGCGATGACTCCTGTTAGTTAAATTTTTCTCCGGTGTGATTTGCCGTATCTGACAGTTACTTCCGAGTGATGAGTGGCTACTTTCGATCAATAGTAATTATGACTTTGTATAACGTTTAAGCTCTATCATTTCAATTGAGACATGTGTTATGTTTACGCAGGAGAAACCAAACATTTGACTTGATGATCATCGAGCGTCTGCCTTACCAAGGTTACTATGGACTGCACCACAAGGTTGGTTCGCCACCGCTCGTCGGCTTCGTGACGTTGTCTGCGTTCTCGCCTGTGTATTACGCCTTGGGGAACACCATGAATCCAGCCTACATCCCTGAAATCTGGATGGGCTTTTCAGATCACATGAACTTTTGGCAGCGCATGTACAACACGTTCTTTGCACTACGTTTCCACTATATGTGGTTCTACGAAATACTTCCGCTGCAAGAAGCGATTATGAGGGAACACTTCGGAGCGGAACCACCTTCTGTTTACGAAACGGAGCGCAACTACAGCCTACTCATTGTCAACAACCACTTTTCCACGGAGTATCCACGGCCTCATCTACCGAGCGTCATAGAAGTCACTGGACTCCACGTATCGACCAAGGTTGAACGATTACCAGAGGTGAGTATCGAAATCATCAAGGCTACTTATTCACGTCAAAAAATACTGTCGCAATGACGTGCTGTTTCAGGTATGTACTTTTGCTCGCATAACTAGAGCTATCATTTAGATCAACACTGGTTCCCCATACCAGCGTCAGCAAAATCATCTGCCACTGGCACTTCTGGAGACGCCATTTTATAATATAGCCAAGTACACCATTCCTGTCAGACATCGCAGTCCTCACCAAAAGATGCGTTTCACGAAGTACGACTAGAAGTCTAAAATCCAGGTTGTATTGATAAACGAAGAGAACATCGAAAGAAGAACAGTCACAGTATGTTTGGTAGGTGCGAAAGTCTCACGGAGAAGCCTTTACAGCTCCAATGGCAGATGCTACACTAAAGGCATAATCCATCACCGACTGGCTTATTGAAATTCCAAGTACGCAAATCCCTAGAAAATTTTCCTTCCTGCTACGTATATTTGTTGAAAAGGCCGTGAAGGTAAAATTAGATTCTAACTCATGCAGAGGCTTACGGACAATAGTTCGTTTCTCGCACCGTTCGCCACGGAAGTAGCAAAGGCGTGAAAAAACAGTGAAATACAAAGTACCCACTGCCGTCCAAAGGCGTGAAATAACAAAGTACCCATTGCCGTCCTTGCACAGCAATGATGTAGATTTATCTGAAGAACGCGTTCGTTCTTCCTGAATAAAGTGTTAACAAGGACATACGCAGGCATTAATATTTGTAGTGAGATTGCTTCACTAAATTTCCTCCACTTTTCGCATATGAATCATTACAGTTAATATACCATGCCCATGAATCTATACTGTTTCTACATTAGGTATTTTTGACGTCCTTGGAATTAATGCGTCATTTACAATTGCGCACAATGACATTTATTAAAACACTCCATCTTCAGACCACAAGTGGCCCATCGGGACCTTCCGACCGCCGAGTCATCCTCATATGAGAATGTGGACAGGAGAGGCGTGTGGTCAGGACACCGCCCTCCCGGTCTTTATGATGGTTTTCTTTGACCGGAGCCGCTACTGCTCGGTCGAGTAGCTCCTCAATTGGCATCACGACACTGAATGCACCCCAAAAAATGGCAACAGCGCTTGGGGGGTGGGTGGTCACCCATCCAAGTGCCAGCCACGCCCGACAGCGCTTAACTTCGGTGATCTCACGGGGATCGGCGTATCCACTGCGGCAAGGCCGTCGCCTCTATTAAGAAAGGTTTTTAATGAAAACCTTTGTGTAGGGACTGTCATATTCTACATTTGTGTTGTACAGGGGCTGAGTGAAAATTTGGAAACAATGCGAGAATGCATGCATTAACACAAATGCAGGCCTGCAGTGTGCGTGTTTGAGCAGACAACCTTGTATGTGGGGCAACCGCAGCTATAAGTATTCATCTTAGGTATTAATGACCGCTTCAGCTGTATTTAGTCCTTTACTACTGAATCACTACCGGTTCCGTGGCACTAAAAGCCACATCTTCAGGTGAACGTATGACTGAAACATTAGAGCGGAAAAGCTCAGAATCTTTGTATCCAACATTCGTTGTCCGCCGAAACAAAAGACCGCTAGAAGACGGTACATAATAGATTGAAAACTGCCAGATTCTAGTATAGTGGATAGGACTAAAACAAATCGTCCCGTAGTGATCGCTTCTCAGATCTACACGGAACCGCGTTTGTGTGGGCTTCCTAAGCCAGGTAAGCGAGGCGTACTCATTCGTCCACTTGTCATTCACAGCTCCATCTTACAAAAATTGGATACCTTAGTTAAAAGCAAGATTAAATTCAATTCAAAAGCATGGTATTTCAGACTCAGTGATTAGTATAAATAATACAAAAATTTCTCTCTCTCAGAAGAGCTAAATTAGTATCCTTTGACGTCTGCAGTTTGTTTTTCATTATCAATAGGGAAATGGGTTAATATTCTGACAGAGCTGACGTACAGAGTCTCCTTTAGCCCATTTTTAACTGAAATGTTGATAGACCATTTCGGCAAAAAATTAAGTGAAATAGTTTTGAGTGCAAATATTACATACTTATTCAGATACGTAGACGATGAAATGTACGCGTGGACAGCCACCACAAAACAGCTCAACACATTTTTTCGCAACTTAAACAGTCAATACAAAAATACTTAGTGCAAAATGAAAATTGGTAATAAATACATAAACGTCCTAGATCCAACCATTGACATCAGTACAGAAACCCATTGTTTCGCAACTTATAGGAAACGACATTTACAGACACAGATACGAACAGCCAGTAACTCACAAAGTAGCTTTCCAATCAATGGTGGACGGTCTCACGTCCCTCCGCATGTTCGTAGAAGATTTCAAAGCAGAGTTGGACGCTATAAATTTTTTTTTTCCTCAACCAGTGGTTACAGTCCTCTCCTGATTTACCACATCTTGCATAGGAAACAAACATTGAAAATTATACCCTTCCTCTATGCTGCTTCTGCTGCTCCTTTCACTGTCTACAGGAAGTGGTGTATAATATCATACCTAGAATAAGTATCAGAGCGTAAAGCAAAAGCACAGAAATCCAGCAACTATAGCATTTCCTACTACGTGAGGAACATCAAAGCCCAGCGTCTTTTCAATAGCAAAGATAAGGCCCAGTTACTAGCCAACGGTGTGGAATACATAATTACTAGTCCTGATACTGATAAGTTTTATATTGGTCAGTGAGACAGAGACATCACATCTACGCTGCCTGAACACAAATGTAGCTAGATTCCACAGTATCTGAGCGTGTACTGAGGAAAAGCCACAGCTACAGTCCCTCTTCATTCACTTAGGAAACAAAGGCCAAAAACACAACCTGCTGCAAGTCCTGGAAATGAAAAAACATCTGGCTCACAATCCCGATTTATTATTAATTGACCAAAAGCAGTGCAATACTTACTCTTCTAAACTTCGCTCAATCCTCTCAGGTTTCCATTATTTCTCACTCTGTGTGATACTATTCTTCCCTTTTTCAGAATTTATTTATTATACTATTATTGCCTATTGTGCCATATTTGGCACTATGTCATAGATGGAAGCATCCGAACTGTATTTCTATGTTGGCCATGCTCCCGCTCGACGCTGCTTCATCTACATCTACATACATACTCCGCAATCCACCACACGGTGCGTGGCGGAGGGTACCTCGTACCACAACTAGCATCTTCTTTCCTTGTTCCACTCCCAAACAGAACGAGGGAAAAATGAATGCCTATATGCCTCTGTACGAGCCCAACTCTCTTATCTTATCTTTGTTGTCTTTCCGCGAAATGTAAGTTGGCGGCAGTAAAATCATACTACAGTCAGCCTCAAATGCTGGTTCTCTAAATTTCCTCAGTAGCGATTCACGAAAAGAACGCCTCCTTTCCTCTAGAGACTTCCACCCGAGTTCCTGAAGCATTTCCGTAACACTCGCGTGATGATCAAACCTACCAGTAACAAATCTAGCAGCCCACCTCTGAATTGCTTCTATGTCCTCCCTCAATCCGACCTGATAGGGATCCCAAACGCTCGAGCAGTACTCAAGAATAGGTCGTATTAGTGTTTTATAAGCGGTCTCCTTTACAGATGAACCACATCTTCCCAAAATTTTACCAATGAACCGAAGACGACTATCCGCCTTCCCCACAACTGCCATTACATGCTTGTCCCATTTCATATCGCTCTGCATGTTACGCGCAAATATTTAATCGACGTGGCTGTGTCAAGCGCTACACTACTAATGGAGTATTCAAACACTAGAGGATTCTTTTTCCTATTCATCTGCATTAATTTACATTTATCTATATTTAGAGTTAGCTGCCATTTTTTACACCAATCACAAATCCTGTCTTAGTCATCTTGTATCCTCCTATAGTCACTCAATGACGACACCTTCCAATACACCACAGCATCATCAACAAACAGGCGCACGTTGCTATCCACCCTATCATCATGTAGATAGAAAACAACAGCGGACCTACCACACTTCCCTGGGGCACTCCAGATGATACCCTCACCTCCGATGAACACTCACCATCGAGGACAACGTACTGGGTTCTATTACTTAAGATGTCTTCGAACCACTCACATACTTGGGAACCAATCCCATATGCTCGTACCTTAGTTACGAGTCTGCAGTGGGGCACCGAGTCAAACGCTTTCCGGAAGTCAAGGCATATGGCATCCGTCTGATACAGTTCATCCATGGTTCGCAAGATATCATGTGAAAAAAGGGCGAGTTGTTTTTCGCAGGAGCAATGCTTTCTAAAGCCGAGCTGATGCATGGACAGCAACTTCTCTGTCTCAAGGAAATTCATTATATTCGAACTGAGAATATGTTCGAGAATCCTGCAACAAACCGATGTTAAGGATATTGGTCTGTAATTTTGAGGATCCGTTCTTCTACCTTTGTTATATACAACCGTCACCTGCGCTTTTTTCCAGTCGCTCGGGACTTTACGTTAGGCAAGAGATTCGCGATACATGCCTGTCTGACAAGAGAAAGAATTTATCTGCATGAGCGCAGTGCAGAAAGAGGGGGAATGAGACGGGGGAGGGGTTAGGACAGCGATGGAGGGTTGGAATGAAAACTGAGAGTAAGCAGAAGTTGTCTCTGACTGTGAAGGAATGCTTGACTGTGCCTAAGCAAACGTTACTGTGGTCTGTCGCACAGAGGACTGTCATTGTGTACGTTTGGTGTGAATGCAGTATGCATTTACGGAATGTAAGCAAGCCTGATGCATAGAAATTTTGTGTCTGCGCTGTATCAGACATCAGTTCTTCAGACATTCAGTTCCTTGAGGTACTTTCTACTGATAGTTGTGCCTCTATTTCATGATTTGCCATTCTTATGTCATTTCATTTACAAAACCGTTTCTCTATATTTCACATGCGACGGGAGCTATAGAGATAAAACAATTTGTAAACACACTTTAAAACAGAAGTATTTGCCTGATTTAAACTACTCATTGGTATATGTGCCATCCGTGTATGATATTAGATACAGATATTTCAATACGAGGTGCAAGGTATATGAGTTCTCATTTCTTAGTTCATGTCAATCTTGTGAGGAGTGCATGCAACAATTAAACCTTGTAGTATTTATTTCTAACACTGGCCTATTTCAAGTACACTACGAGATTTTGTACTCTATCTGTAATATGAAGGAACTCGAAGATTGATGATATAAATACTGCATATAATGAGACAACGCTTCAAATCCAAACAAGCTACTCAAAAAGGGAAGGAATCATTCCAAATATTACTTTTGTGTAGACTAATGGATGATATACAGAGTCATTTCGAATGTTTATTTGTAAGTAAGGCATAAAGAGCTCTGTACAACTTGCTGTTATCACCGTTGTGATTTTCCTGAGAGTACACAGTGGTGGAAACCTCCTGGTCACATAACCCAGAGGTCTATTGATTGAAACCACACTCTGCTACTAGTCCAGAATTTTCCGGAGCCACTGGAAAAGAAAGTATGGAAACAATTGATTGTGTCACGGCTACATTTACATTCGCACATATATTAACATCCCCACAGTTTTAACAAATTTACAACCTGTGCTCTATTCAATAAATTCTTCTAAACTTTATATAGAATCCAAACAATTGGCAAATTAATGGAGCTGAGCCATGACAATTACTCTGTAAGGAAACCCAGAAGTAAGAAAACTCTCAAGATTGGTCAAATAACTAAACCTCACACTTACTCTGGAACCTAACAGATTTACAGGAATTAAAAAAGTTACTTAAATTGCCTGTGAGCCATAACAATGCAAGTCGCACTCTTACAAAACCTATAACAAGGATTACCGTAAGTTGTACACAGCTCTTCAGACTTCACTTAACTCGCAAATAAACAATCTAAATGGCCTGGTACAGCATCCACTAATGAACATATAAGTAATATTTTGAGTGAGTCCTTCCCTTTTTGAGTAGCTTGTTTGGATTTGAAGCGTTGTGTCATTATATCCACTATTTATATCATCAACCTTCGAGATCCTTCATATTAAAGATAGAGTACAATAATTCATAGTGTACCTGAAACAAACCTTGTTAGAAACAAGCACTAAAAGGTTTCTCTGTTGCATGCACCCTGCACAAGGGTGTAATGAACTAAGAAATGAGAAAGCATACACTGTGCACCTTTTCATGAAATGTCTATATCCAATCTCACACACAGAAGGCAGATATACCACTGAGTAGTTTAAATCAGGCAAATACTTTACGAAATTTTTGTATCTCTGGAACTTCTGTAGCGTATTAAATATATACAAACGGTTTTGTGATCAAGTAAATGATTAACTAATGACACAGCTATCAGCACACAGTACCTCAAGGAACTGAATGTTTCAAACAGTGGCGACACACAATTTCTACGCATCCGGCTTGTTTACACTCGATAAGTGCACAGTACATTCATGCCAAGCATAAACATTGACAGTCCACGGTGCGGCCAGTCAGAGTGGCCGAGCGGCTCTAGGCGCTTCAGTCTGGAACCGTGCGACCGCTACGGTCGCAGGTTCGAATCCTGCCTCGGGCATGGATCTGTGTGATGTCCTTAGGTTGGTTAGGTTTAAGTAGTTCTAAGTTCTAGGGGACTGATGACCTCAGATGTTAAGTCCCATACTGCTCAGAGCCATTTAAACCATCCTCCGTGCGACAGACCAGTCACTTCTGCTTAGCACAGTCAAGTAAACACACCGTCGATCCATGTCGGGTTTTCCTTCACAGTCAGCTTACTCGCAGTATTCATTCTAACTCGCCATCACTGTCACCCCATTTCCACCCTGCACTCGTGCAGATCAACCCTTCTCTCAGTCAGATAGAAGCACCATCGATAGGGAGCATGGCCAACGTAGAATAATAGTTCAGATGTTGGCAGCGTAGTCAATAGTTCTGGACACGGCACACCATGTACTCCATATATTCTGTTGTCAGAATTGTCAGTTTCAGCTTTTAGTCTGTATTGTAGCACTTTCCATGTGTAGCACCTCTTCAGACTTGTCTTTAGTAGTCTTGTTGATTACTAATTTATTGTACTGGGATTGGTAACTTAACGTAAAATGTTATATAGGCACTTCGTTTCGTGTGTTAGTGTGAATGCTTTTCCTGGTTTGCTCCCTTTTATATTTATTTACTTTACAGCTTTTTTCTTTTGTAACTGCTCATGATGATTTGGTCTTAATCCAGTAGAACATACACAGTATTGTGTTTTTCATTTATTGTTATTCTGTTCTACCAAGAGGAGACGAAAGGATCAGTTGACATGAAATTTTATTTGATGTGTGTATACAGTATACTAGGAAAAAAACGTAAATTGTATATGTTTTGGAGAACTCAGAGTGCGAAAATAAGTACACACAGCTGCTACTTCTGGCAACAGCAAAGGCTTCACCCCTTCTGGCACTGAGTTGACCTTAGCTTGTTTGAGCCTCTGATTCAGACCCTCCACTCGGCTCTGTACCAGGGGTGCGCAGTCCGTCCTGTCGACTATGCTACAAATGGTCAGCTCTGCTTTCATCTTGCAAGAAAGACTGGCAGCCTTTACCATTTCTGTTAGCCGCTCGAAACCAGAGAGAATTTCTTCTGATCCACACATCATTGGCACCGACGTGTGCAACCACCTGCAGTTGGCTGCACCATATGCTCTTCAAGTCATCCGGGAGGATCCTTTACACATCTGGAATGACTCCACCCGGTATGGATACGGAGTGCTCATTGGTTTTCTTACCCTTCTTGTCAGCCAAGTCCCTGAGAGGCCCCATAACGCGCTTAACGTTGGAGCTCCCAACTACCAATAATCCCACCCACTGCGATTGCCCGGATCTTGCAGGCTGAGTGGTTTCCTCTGAAACAGGACAGGCGACAGCATCTGGCTCAGCGACAGTGTCAGCCACAGCTCCTGGAACTTGTTTGTCAGACAAACCGGGGAGGCCCGCCTGGGAAGTCTTTCGTCACCTGCTTTACCCCGGGGGCGACCTCCCGCTCGACCACAGGTGAGGGGGCAGCCTCAGTGCGAGCAGTAACTGGGTTGGCCACCGGTGAGGACCGATCGGAGGACTCTGACGGGCTGGACGTCCGTTCGATCCCTACGGCTGGCCCACAACAGTGGTGCCCATCCACTGCAGCCTCAAGCTGTGTAACAGAAGCCATCACAGCCTGAAGCTGAGAGCGAAGTGTCACCAACTCGGATTGCATACGTACACAACAATCGCTGTCCCTTTCCATACTAAAGATCGTGGAAAACTAAGCTATGCGGATAAACGGACTATCGGCAGGTGCTGGGCAACTCTACTGTAGACCCTGACGAAAACGCACGAACTGTAATACGCAGATATTCAAAAACCTAACTACCGAAGCACTCGGGTGAGGCTAAATAATTTTTCCCTGATTAGGAACTTGTAATATGTCACAAAATCGGTTTACTTTCCGACTCAAATTAAAACGCGAGAACTGTGGCTATTAGATGTTAAATTTACACTCAGAAACTCAAGAAACTAAACTATTACAGCATGATATAATAAAATTCGCTCCTGGTTAGTAACTCGTAAAGGACACAAAAGCGGTTACTTCCCTGTTGCTGCGTCTGTCTCGGTCGGCTGCTACTGAGTGATCCTGGCCACACGACGGAAATCAGCATATTAACTAGGCACTGTGCAAGCCGGTGGTAGATCCATCACGATGTGGCTGTGTTTACATGGTACGGGATGGGTCCTCTGGCCCAAAGGAACCGATCATTGACTGGAAATGTTTGTGTTCGGCTACTTGGAGACCAATTTCACCCATACGTGGAGTTCATATTTCCTAACACCTATATAATGTCAACGGGCCACTATAGTTCACCATTAGTTCTGGGCAACTTGAGTGAATGATTTGACCACCCAGATCGCCAGACAAGAATCTAATTGAAAATTTATGGAACATAAGCGTGAGGTCAGTTCGTAAACAAAATCCTGCACTTTCGAAGTTGTACACCACGGCTCTAGAGGCAGCGTGGCCCGATATTTCTGCAGGGGACTTGCAAGGACTTGTTGAGTCGATGTCACATCGGGTTTCTGCCCTGCGCTGGGCAAAAGGCGGTCTGACACAATATTAGGAGGTACCCCATGATTTTTGCGCAACGGCCATGGCGCAGTGGATACACCGGTTCCCGTGAGATCACCGAAGTTAAGCGCTGTCGGGCATGGTCGGCACTTGGTGGGTCACCATCCAGGGCGCCATGCGCTGTTGCCATTTTTCGGGGTGCATTCAGCCTCGTGATGCCAATTGAGGAGCTACTCGACCGATTAGTAGCGGCTTCGGTCAAGAATACCATCATGACAATTGGGAGGGCGGTGTGCTGACCCCACGCCCCTCCTATCCGCATCCACCCCTGAGGATGACACGGCGGTCGGATGGTCCCGGTAGGCCACTCGTGGCCTGAAGACGGAGTACCTCATGACTTTCGTCACCTCAGCGTGTCTGTCCTGTTGGGCAGTAGTCGCCAGGGTTGCTGAGGCCCATCATGGTGTTGAGTACAGCTCCCTTGAAATCATAGTTTCCCTCTTCCATTGACGGTAATGGAATCCAGACCACACTAAACACGAATATTGTGGAACGATAAACCAAAACATTCCTGCCTTTGCCGAGTTTCGAGCTGCTGCCAGAAGACATTTTTCGGTCTTACGCCTGCCATAACACACAACTATCTCTCACTGAAATGCTAGTGGGTGAATGTTGATAGCTACATGATTTATAGCACAAATGTCAGATATGAAGTAGAATAAAAAATAAATAAAATTTTGTTGCAAGCAGTTGCCCGTTTCATACCAAGTTAATCTTCTGTATTGCAGAACCTACAGAAATTCATAGACGGAGCCGAACACGGCGTCATCTACGTCAGTCTCGGATCCAACGTCCGGAGCAACGCACTGCCCCGGGAGAAGTTCCAGGCTTTTCTGGAGGCGTTCAGACAGCTGCCGCAACGCGTCCTCTGGAAGTGGGAGAACGACACACTGCCTTCACAGCCGGAGAACGTGATGGTCAGCAAGTGGATGCCGCAACAATCCGTGCTGGGTGAGATTTCATCCTGCTAGTTACATCAAAATTTAAAGATAGTTAGCAGTGGAAGAGGGTTAGTGTTTTACATTACTTTGGCGAAAAGGTCATTACACATGGAATAGAAGATTGGACAGAATAAGGATGGGAAGTTAATGGATTGTGTCCTTCTGTAGGGAGTCATTCCGGTTTTCAAGTGAATTGTGTTTGGAAAATCAGCGAACTCCTGTATCTGGATGTCCGAACGGGATCTGAAACTCACGTCTCTCGAATGCCGATTCACTGGTTGAAGACCGCTCTAGTTCACACGGCCTTCTTCCTTTTCTAGCGAGAAGTATTGATAAAGATTCAGCTGTCGATCTGTCTAGCTGAAATCTTTTCGAAGAAACCATCCCGAAACTAGTCTTGAAAAATGTAGGTAACACTTTGTGACACAGCCCTCCTATTCGGTTCTAGGATAGTCTTGGTTTTGCTGATTCATCTATACTGAATCGTTAACTGTCGTTTGTATGACAGCTGCAGATAAACGATTGTTAAAGCTGTACGAGTTTACCACATAGATAATAGAAGACACAGATTAAACACTTCTTAAACGAAAATATCTTTTATGATACGTACCTTCAATTTATAAAAATGAAGAACTCATTTGTAAATGTCAGTGTAAATCGCACTTGGTCTACTGTATTAAGATCCTCATAAAACTTGTAACATTTATTTCTCAATGTTTTCAATACGTCAGGGGAGCTCAAAGATAGTCCCTTCCGATACAACAAAGGTGATTTCCCTCCTTTCCACAGGAGGGAAAATGTTCCACCCAGCGTAACACTGTAGTGCAGTAAACAAATATGTGCCTACACAACCAGAGTTAAGCAAGATATGGATTACGATGGAATATTTTCGGGAAGGACTATGATGGCAAGCCGTTGTTATGCAATGCGAAAGATACTGCATTACGAGGGCGCAGCGAAACCTTCCCTCGTATAGTAGTTGAAGTTCTTTGTATGCACGTGGAGTTCCACACCATGTCACAGTCCAGCATGGCGTTCTTTGCCCACAGCTCATCCAAACGTCCGCCTCTTCATAACGCAAGGAGGTCTTCAGAGCATGAATGAGGCGACGTACCACGCTGTTCCACTTGTGGTCATACCTTTCTTCGCCGACCAGCCGTTCAACGCCGCCAAGATTTCGCAGGCGGAGATTGGAGTCAGGCTGGACTACCCTGACCTGACTAAGGACAACCTGCTGGCCGCCGTACGAACCGTTTTGGAGGAATCAGAGTAAGTTACTCACGGCTCCAAGGCAATATACTGTCACATATGTTATTTCAACGATGTGACACACGGTTCATCACATCTAAACTCGTGAATAATAATGCTTAATCTCACCGATCCCGAAGAAAAAATTTAGCAGCAATTTTTCTTTTCATATTTTGGAGCACACTAATAAACAAACTTGTCATAGATGCAAATGAAAATTTTCGATGATTTGATAAGGTATAAATGGAGGTTCACTTATGTAGACCTCAAGTTTCAGTCATCATGAAAACGTACTTGTTTTTGTTTTGTATTTGCTTTTCCGCTTCTGTATCCAGAAAGGCCCGTACAGGACCTGCAACATGCATTATCCTGCTGAAATGTAGGGTTTCGGAGGGATCGAATGAATGGTATAGCCACGGGTCGTAACACATCCGAAATGTAACGTCCACTGTTCCAAGTGCCGTCAATGTGCACAAGAGGTGACCGAGACGTGTAACCAATGGCACCCCAAACCATCACGTCAGGTGATACGCCAGTATGGCGATGACGAATACACGCTTCCAATGTGCGTTCACCGCGATGTCGCCAAACACGGATGTGATCATCACGATGCTGTAAACAGAACCTCGATTCATCCGAAAAAATGACGTTTTGCCATTCGTGCACCCAGGTTCGTCGTTGAGTACACCATCGCAGGTGCTCCTGTCTGTGATGCAGCGTCAAGGGTAACCGCAGCCATGGTCTCCGAGCTGATAGTCCATGCTGCTGCAAACGTCGTCGAACTGTTCGTGCAGATGGTTGTTGTCTTGCAAACGTCTCCATCTGTCGTCTCAGGGATAGAGACGTGGCGGCACGATCCGTTACAGCCATGCGGATAAGATGCCTGTCATCTCGACTGCTAGAGATCCGAGGCCGTTGGGATCAAGCACGGCGTTCCGTATTACCCTCCTGAACCCACCGATTCCATATTCTGCTAACAGTCATTGCATCTCGACCAACGCGAGCAGCAATGTCGTGATACGATAAACCGCAATCGCGATAGGTTACAATCCAACCTTTATCAAAGTCGGAAACGTGATGGTACGCATTTCTCCTTCTCACATAAGGCATCACAACAACGTTTTAGCAGGCAATGACGGTCAAGTGCTGTTTGTGTATGAGAAATCGGTTGGAAACTTTCCTCATGTCAGCACGTTGTAGGTGTCGCCACCAGCGCCAACCTTGTGTGTATGCTCTGAAAAGGTTATCATTTGCATCTCAGAGCATCTTCTTCCTGTCGGTTAAATTTCGCGTCTGTAGCACGTTATCTTTGTGGTGTAGCAATTTTAATGGCCAGTAGTACATTTATGCAGAATAAATTAACCAGTGCCCGGTACATTGGACAGGTGCCATTTGCGGCTAGACAATACAATAATCGCCTCTACCAATAGTTGCTGCTACGCAACGCGCCTCTCATGCTGTGCAACCACCCTCGTCAACAACAACACCAGATCTCATCAACTAGACGCTCCGTAGCGGGAACCTAACTGCTCTGCAGTGTCTGAAAGAACCATCGCCGAAGTGCAGCAAACTGTTGAAGGTGTTTGATACAATGTATTACTCAATCGCATTCAACATCTTTTTGATTATTTGCCTGTCAGAATACACGTGTGCGCTGCTGCCAGCAGGCGATACATTGTGTATTGATGTGACTGTTGAGGCACCCGTTTCTGTGACGTGTGTTTCATTTGGGCTGAATTAGTTATGGTATACTCCTACAATGATGACCTACCTGTCACAGCACTTTACAATATATTGGCCTTGTCCTTGAGGGGGCTGCAGTTTTGTTTTTTTCAGGGTATTACTGAAAAAATATCCTAATCTGATTAAGAAATTTCCGAGAGCACAGGACTGTAGGTAAGTGAATCTTGGACTGTGATAAAACCAGAAAAGAAGTGGAAGAGCACTGAAACTCAGGAGATGTGATACTCTAGAAGAAATCTGAAAATTAAGTGGTATGATAAGATAAATGAGGACACCCTCCGCAAGTTCCACGAAAAAAGGGGTATGTGGAAAACGCTGACAAGAAGATGGGCCAGGTCTCTAGGACAGGTTATCTTTCCCGGTACTGGAAGGAGTAAAAGCTTTAGAGACAGAAGGAGATCGAAACATATCCAACAAATAACTTAGGGCGTTGGATGTAAGTGCTAGCCAGCCGCTGTGGCCGAGCGGTTCTAGGCGCTCCAGTCCGGAACCGCGCTGCTGCTACGGTCACAGGTTCTAATTCTGCCGGATGGCATGGATGCGTGTGATGTCCTTAGGTTTAAGCCGTTGGCACACGGACCGTGCTGTCGAACGTTAACGTTGAGCGTGCCAAGTTCAATGTGCTGCTGAACGCTCAGGAACGATGCGACTTGTGCATACGGTACGTGGGCCCCAACGTGGTATACGCGATCGCAACGCACTCCAGCAGCAGTTGACGGATGTTTCTAGTTCGTAAATCACACTATTTACTCAACGGGCGCGCGTAAAATTCCCACGTTAGCTCTATTAAAACGCACATTTCCTTCATCATCCACGAAAAGGAAAGTACCATGTCCAATCAGTAATGACAGAGACATATAAAAGTTCCATTACAAACAGTGCGGTACAAATTTGGAATACGTCTCCGCATGAGATAAACATTATTCATCATTCCCACATTTTAGTAAAACCCCAAGGTCAGTGTTACTTAATCACTGTTCCTACCCAGTAGCAGAATCTTTGCAACATGTGAATTACGGGGCCTAAAAGAAAAAGGAGCAAAATATCTTTATACAAGTAGCGCAAGCTCTCCTGTAGATTAAGCCAATCTAACAAAGTCACCCCTCAAAAAAAGGTGAATTTATATTAACATAACATCAAATATTATAGTATATACTTATATTAAACTAATAATAAAGTGTCAGAACCTAATAAAAACACGAATGTTAGGAAATAAAATTTAAGAGTGTCAAGACGCGAACCTCCGCCCCCACTTTCAAATCAATACAAGACAATGACGCTAATCATTACGCTAGAACAGCAACGCCCACATTACGAGTAATCAAAGTGTGTTACCCGTTGCACAAAACCTTATCGTAGATATGTTACTAATTGAAATTTAATTATAACAAATTGTGCCAAGAAGAATGCGTTTTCGGTGGATCTTCTGTGTCGCTGCCTTCAAATAGCCTACTCTCATAATACGCAAGTTACAATAATTCTTTTGCCACGAATATGATGTTTCTCGTTATTTTATTGGAATGAATCACACAGTTAACAACGGGTTTGCCAGTGATTCTGAATTTGCTGGTGCTCAGAAACGGCACATATACATATAAGCTTGAAATGAATGCCAATATGGCGCCTCACAACTCTGTACTGGAGGGAGACGGCGTGCGTGTGACGTAGGTGGCGCTGTGCCATCTCATTGGTCAACGCTCAGACGCACGCTCAGAATATCTGACATGCCAGGTATTGCTCTGCACGTTCGGAAAGACTCCCGAACGTGCTATTCCACGCTATGACGTCAGAAACTGGGCACGCTCAACGTTCGGATGCACGGTCCGTGTGCCGACGGCTTTAACTAGCTCTAAGTATCAGGGACTGATGACCTCATATGTTCAGTCCCATAGTGCGCAGAGCCATTTGAACCATTTGTAAGTGCCACTCGTCGAAGAGCAGACTGGCGCAGAAGAGTAAGTCATGGCGGACCGCATCGAACCAGTCTGAAAGTTCTCGGTCGAAAACTACTGCACTGGTCAATGATCGTATGTTCTTCTATTTTCCATCTACTGTTTTCGATTTTGGCGTAGTTAGCAATTTAGAATCATGTTGTTTTTGAGCAGGTATTTTCTTTAAATCAGCCATTGTGTATTATCTCCACAGGTACAAAAGTAATATGAAGACACTGTCGGCTGTGTTCCGCGAGCACAAGGCGGACTCTCTGGAGCGGGCGGTGTGGTGGATCGAGTACGTGATCCGCCACAGGGGGGCCCCTCACCTGCGGAGCGCCGCCCTCGACCTCCACTGGTGGCAGCTGCTGCTGATAGACGTCGTCGCTTTCGTTCTGGCGGCCTCCGCTCTCACACTCTACGTCGTCTACTCCGTCTCACGGTGGATACTTTCCTTCTTCAAAGGCAGCAAACCGAACCAGAAAGAGAAGAAACACTGATGTCCTCAAGACAACGTTTAAGCAGTCACTGAATCTTAGCCAACCTTACTACATTTCTGACCAGTTCAAGACGTTTGGAGAGTGAAATCGTTACATGCGTCATATGATAGGCATGTTGTTGTTGTGGTCTTCAGTTCTGAGACTGGTTTGATGCAGCTCTCCATGCTACTCTATCCTGTGCAAGCTTCTTAATCTCCCAGTACCTACTGCAACCTACATCCTTCCGAATCTGCTTAGCGTATTCATCTCTTGGTCTCCCTCTACGGTTTTTACCCTCCACGCTGCCCTCCAGTACTAAATTGGTGATCCCTTGATGCCTCAGAACATGCCCTACCAACCGATCCCTTATTCTAGTCAATTTGTGCCACAAACGTCTCTTCTCTCCAATTCTATTCAATACCTTCTCGTTAGTTATGTGATCTACCCATCTAACCTTCAGCATTCTTCTGTAGCACCACATTTCGAAAGCTTCTATTCTCTTCTTGTCTAAACTATTTATCGTCCACGTTTCACTTCCATACATCGCTACACTCCATACAAATACTTTCAGAAACGACTTCCTGACACTTAAATCTATACTCGATGTTAACAAATTTCTCTTCTTCAGAAACGCTTTCCTTGCCATTGCCAGTCTACGTTTTATATCCTCTTTACTTCGACCATCATCAGGTATTTTGCTCCCCAAATAGCAAAACTCATTTACTACTTTAAGCGTCTTATTTCCTTATCTAATTCCCGCAGCATCACCCGATTTAATTCGACTACATTCCATCATCCTCGTTTTGCTTTTGTTGATGTTCATCTTATATCCTCCTTTCAACACACTGTTCATACCGTCCAGCTATTTCAGGTCCTTTGCTGTCTCTGACAGGCAAAGGGCTACTGATAAAGGACTATGAAATTTATGTAGCATTAAATTAAGACAGCGGTGGTGCAAAAATCAGACGCCAGTCGCAACTGCAAAAACAGTCTAGTCTTCAGTGTTTTTAGTAGCTCTCAAATCTGTACAATGTTGTAATATTCTTAACTGACTTCTACACTCCTGGAAATTGAAATAAGAACACCGTGAATTCATTGTCCCAGGAAGGGGAAACTTTATTGACACATTCCTGGGGTCAGATAAATCACATGATCACACTGACAGAACCACAGGCACATAGACACAGGCAACAGACATTGCACAATGTCGGCACTAGTACAGTGTATATCCACCTTTCGCAGCAATGCAGGCTGCTATTCTCCCATGAAGACGAGATGCTGGATGTAGTCCTGTGGAACGGCTTGCCATGCCATTTCCACCTGGCGCCTCAGTTGGACCAGCATTCGTGCTCGACGTGCAGACCGCGTGAGACGACGCTTCATCCAGTCCCAAACATGCTCAATGGGGGACAGATCCGGAGATCTTGCTGGCCAGGGTAGTTGACTTACACCTTCTAGAGCACGTTGGGTGGCACGGGATACATGCGGACGTGCATTGTCCTGTTGGAACAGCAAGTTCCCTTGCCGGTCTAGGAATGGTAGAACGATGGGTTCGATGATGGTATGGATGTACCGTGCACTATTCAGTGTCCCCTCGACGACCACCAGTGGTGTATGGCCAGTGTAGGAGATCGCTCCCCACACCATGATGCCGGGTGTTGGCCCTGTGTGCCTCGGTCGTATGCAGTCCTGATTGTGGCGCTCACCTGCACGGCGCCAAACACGCATACGACCATCATTCGCACCAAGGCAGAAGCGACTCTCATCGCTGAAGACGACACGTCTCCATTCGTCCCTCCATTCACGCCTGTCGCGACACCACTGGAGGCGGGCTGCACGATGTTGGGGCGTGAGCGGAAGACGGCCTAACGGTGTGCGGGACCGTAGCCCAGCTTCATGGAGACGGTTGCGAATGGTCCTCGCCGATACCCCAGGAGCAACAGTGTCCCTAATTTGCTGGGAAGTGGCGGTGCGGTCCCCTACGGCACTGCGTAGGATCCTACGGTCTTGGCGTGCATCCGTGCGTCGCTGCGGTCCAGTCCCAGGTCGACGGGCACGTGCACCTTCCGCCGACCACTAGAGACAACATCGATGTACTGTGGAGACCTCACGCCCCACGTGTTGAGCAATTCGGCGGTACGTCCACCTGGCCTCCCGCATGCCCACTATACGCCCTCGCTCAAAGTCCGTCAACTGCACATACGGTTCACGTCCACGCTGTCGCGGCATGCTACCAGTGTTAAAGACTGCGATGGAGCTCCGTATGCCACGGCAAACTGGCTGACACTGACGGCGGCGGTGCACAAATGCTGCGCAGCTAGCGCCATTCGACGGCCAACACCGCGGTTCCTGGTGTGTCCGCTGTGCCGTGCGTGTGATCATTGCTTGTACAGCCCTCTCGCAGTGTCCGGAGCAAGTATGGTGGGTCTGACACACCGGTGTCAATGTGTTCTTTTTTCCATTTCCAGGAGTGTATTTATTTATTTTTCTCTGGTAGAGTGTAAGTTGCTTCACTAGTCATCCAGTTTAAATAACAAAGGAAGTTGCTAAAAATATCTCTGGTACAATTAACAGTTACTTTGTTACCAAACTGTACACGTTTTATAAACACACAACCTGTAAGACTCTGCATTAGAAGAAATTTCAGATCTTTACACAGTTAAGGTTCTGTTACAGCAATAATACAATACTTCTGAACGATTACTGAATTACTTATACAACAGGAAGCTTTTTTTATAAAATAAATGAATTGAATACAGCCATTTTGTGAGATCTTTGCCTTACTTTCAGGTACCTATATTGAAAGAGATATATACACTTCTTGTCTATAGAATGGTGCAATTTCTCTTTTTGTCACTAACGAGACCTATATTCACCTTTCTGAAGTACTTTTTTTTCTAATCTATGTGATCAGTTCATAGGGAAAACAAAAAATTTTATAAAATGGAGTTTTCACTCTACACCGGAGTGTGCGCTGATATGAAACTTCCTGGCAAGGTAGGAGACGAGGTACTAGCGGAATTACAGCTGTGAGGACGGGGTGTGAGTCGTCCTTGGGTAGCTCAGTTGGTAGAGCACTTGCCCGTGAAAGGCAAAGTTCTCGAGTTCGAGTCTCGGTTCGGAACACAGTTTTAATCTGCCAGGAAGTTTCAAAAAAATTTATATTTCAATCCCTCAGTGAACTATTGTCATACTCGTGTAAACTGAATTTCTTTATTCTCTCGTGAAGACAGACATTTTTATTTGAGGGATGATATTACCTCTCAATAGACCTTTCATAAAAATTAATCGTTACAGCGCTTCCACTCTGTACAAATACGTCTGAGAGGGTCCCGCAGGTTATCGCGCTTTGGCGGCAAGGGGGCATCCACCTGATGCTCGATCCTTACATGAGCTAGGAAAATGGGGTAAGGTTTTTGGTTTAGCCTGAACCAGAGGGCGTTTACACATCCAATCGAACACCTTTACTATAGCAGTGTTACAGTATATTAAGTAAGGTTCGAAAGGCGAATTGGAGCTGGCGCCCAAATAAACTGTGCTAATACGAGGGCGGTTCAGAAAGTAACCTCCGATTGGTCACAGTGTGGGTTGTGGGGGGAGTAGCGACGCCATCTGTGCGTTCACGCACTCAACAGGTCAGTCGGCATCAAGCCGTGGTCGAGTGAACGTCGTACCTGCGCTAGTTTAGTTTTTGTGGCAGTTTGAAATGTGTGCTGCAATAGAAAACCCCGCCAAATGTGAAGTGCGTGCTGTCATAAGGTTTTTTACAGCCAAAGGATATTCTGCAGCAGCTATTCATCGTGAGCTTTGTGCCGTGTACGGACCAAGAGTTATGAGTGAAGGAGTTGTCCGTGAATGGGTACGTTTATTTAAAAGTGGACGAGAAAACGTTCATGATGAAGAGAGGAGTGGTAGACCATCATTGGTGACTGACGAACTCGTTCAGACAGTTGATGCAAAAGTTCGTGAAAATCGACGTTTCTCAATGTCGGAGTTGTGTACTGGTTTTCCACAGATTTCTAAGACTCTCTTGTACGAGATAGTGACAGCAAGATTGGGTTACCGTAAGTTCTGTGCACGATGGGTGCCCAAAATTCTTACCGACCACCACAAAACTCAAAGAATGGCCCCTGCATTAGACTTTCTGTCACGTTATGAGGACGAAGGAGAACCATTGTTAAACAGAATCGTGACCGGTGACGAAACCTGGATTAAGTACGTGAACCCTGAGACAAAAGAACAATCAAAGATGTGGGCACATTCAAATTCGCCTACCAAACCAAGAAAAGCCTCGCAAGATTTTTCTGCCAGAAAACTGATGGCAACGGTGTTTTGGGATGCCAAAGGGGTGTTGTTGGTTGAATTCATGGAACGTGGTACAACCATTAATCAAGACGTGTACTGTGAAACAATAAAAAAGTTACGATGGGCTATACAGAACAAACGCCGTGGTATGCTGACTTCCGGTATCGTTTTTTTTGCACGATAACGCCCGTCCTCACTCTGCTCGCAGAACAACGGCCCTTCTTGAGTCCTTCAAGTGGGACGTTATCAACCATCCACCTTACAGCCCAGACCTGGCGCCAAGTGATTATCACCTCTTCATGCATTTGAAGAAATGGCTCGGGGTCACAGCGGTTTGATGACGACGAAGAGCTCAAAGATGCGGTCACAGGCTGGCTCCAGGCACAAGCGGGTGATTTTTATGCAGAAGGAATTTCAAAGCTTGTGAAGAGATACGATAAGTGCCTCAATCGCTATGGAGACTATGTAGAAAAATAGTGCAAAGGTGTAGTTGTAAGATGTATATATTAAAATATTTTTATTTAACTTGGTGTATTGTTTTAAATCAACCGGAGGTTACTTTCTGAACGGCCCTCGTAGATTAATTTCTTTTACAAAAGACCTCAACTGGGCTGAAATCAATGCTCAGCTAATGGTTCCATTTGTATGTTCACTGTTCGGATTTTATGAGCAAATGCGTGCAAAAAAACTCATTTTTCTGGAGGGTTTATGAAGTGCGCCGCTTCTGTACTTTGAAGTCATACGGTTCGGTTTCTCGCCGGCTCTCTGCTTTGTTATTGCTCGCGTAACAACTAATATATGAGATAAAATATGTTGCTACGAAAAGAGCCCTGAAATACTTTTTAGGGATGCTGTGCTGGGACTTTCTTTGGATCATTAATTTTCAACAAAACAGAATATATTATGTTCTTATTACTCTGGATCTGGCTTTCTATTGAAGGAACATTGTTTCGTTACTCTAACTCGCTATAAAGTTCAACATATCTTCCTTACTTTACAGTTATTGGAAAGGTGCATGAAAGGGAAGCAGTGGTAGGGAAGGGAGTGAGACAGGGTTGTAGACTACCTCCGATGCTATTCAATCTGTATATTGAGCAAGCAGTAAAGCAAACAAAAGAAAAATTTGTAGTAGGAATTAAAATTTATGGAGAAGAAAAAAAAACTTTGTAGTTTGCCAATGACATTGTAACTCTGATAGGGATAGCAAACGACTTGGAAGACCAGTTGAAGGGAATGGACAACGTCTTAAAAGGATGTTATAAGATGAACATCAACAAGGGTAAAACGAGAGTAATGGAATGTAGTCGAATTAAATCAGGTGATGCTGAGGGAATTGGATTAGGAAATGAGACACTTAAAATAGTAAAATGTTTTGCTATTTAGGGAGCAAAATAACTGATGATGGTTGAAGTAGAGAGGATTTAAAATGTAGACTGGCAATGTCGGGGAAAACTTTTCTTAAGAAGAGACATTTCTTAACATCGAGTATAGATTTAAGTGTCAGGAAGTCCTTTCTGAAAGTATTTGTATGGAAGTGAAACATAGACGATAAATGGTTTAGGCAAGAAGAGAATAGAAGCTTTCCAAATGTTGTGTTACAGAAGCATGCTGAAGATTAGATGGGTAGATCACACAACTAATGAGGAGGTGCTGAATAGAAATAGGGAGAAGAGGAATTTGTGGCTCAACTTGACTAGAAGAAGGGACCCGTTGGTAGGACGCGATCTGAAGCATCGAGGGATCACCAATTTAGTATTGGCGGGCAGCGTGGAGGGTATAAATCGTAGAGCGAGACGAATACACTAAGCAGATTCAGTAGGGTGTAGGTTGCAGTAGTTATTCGAAGCTTGTCCTGTTACAGAGGTTGCCCCTCAGTCTGCAAGATCCGAGCGGTCGCAGAGGGTTGGTTTACTGGTAGTTGTGAGCTCCAACGTCAAACGCGTAATGGAGACCCTTAGGGATATGGCTGCAAGGGAGAGGAACAAAAGCAATGTGCACTCCGTGTGCATGCCAGCGGGAGTCATTCCAGATGTGGAAAGGGTCCTTCCGGATGCCATGAAGGGTACAGGGTGCACCAATCTGCAGGTGGTCACTCATGTCGGCACCAATGATGTGTGTCGCTATGGATCGGAGGAAATCCTCTCTGGCTTCCGGCGGCTATCTGATTTGGTGAAGACTGCCAGTCTCGCTAGCGGGATGAAAGCAGAGCTCACCATCTGCAGCATCGTCGACAGGACTGACTGCGGACCTTTGGTACAGAGCGTAGTGGAGGGTCTGAATCAGAGGCTGAGACGGTTCTGCGACCGTGTGGACTGCAGATTCCTCGACTTGCGCCATAGGGTGGTGGGGTTTCGGGTTCCGCTGGATAGGTCAGGAGTCCACTACACGCAGCAAGCGGCTACACGGGTAGCAGGTGCTGTGTGGCGTAGAATGTGCGGTTTTTTAGGTTAGATGGCCTCGGGCAAGTACAGAAAGGGCAACAGCCTCAAATGGTGGGGGGCAAAGTCAGGACATGCGGGGACCAAGCAGCAATCGGTATTGTAATTGTAAACTGTCGAAGCTGCATTCGTAAAGTACCGGAACTTCAAGCGCTGATAGAAAGCACCGAAGCTGAAATCTTTATAGGTACGGAAAGCTGGCTGAAGCCAGAGATAAATTCTGCCGAAATTTTTACAAAGGCACAGACGGTGTTTAGAAAGGATAGATTGCATGCAACCGGTGGTGGCGTGTTTGTCGCTGTTAGTAGTAGTTTATCCTGCAGTGAAGTAGAAGTGCATAGTTCCTGTGAATTATTTTGGGTAGAGGTTATACTCAACAACCGAGCTAGGTTAAAGATTGGCTCCCTTTACCGACCTCCGGACTCAGTAGCATTAGTGGCAGAACAACTGAGAGAAAATCTGGAATACATTTCACATAAATTTCCTCAGCAAGTTACAGTCTTAGGTGGAGATTTCTAGTTACCAGATATAGACTGGGATACTCAGATGTTTAGGAAGGTGGTAGGAACAAAGCATCGAGTGACATTATACTGAGTGCACTATCCGAAAATGACCTCGAGTAATTAAACAGACAACCGACTCGTGGAGATAACATCTTGGATCTACTGATAACAAACAGACCCGAACTTTTCGACTCACTAATCGGAGAACAGGGAATCAGTGATCATAAGGCCGTTGCAGCATCCCTGAATATGGAAGTAAATAGGAATATAACAAAAGGGAGGAAGGTTTATCTGTTTAGCAAGAGTAATAGAAGGCAGATTTCAGACTATCTAACAGATCAAAATGAAAATTTCTGTTCCGACACTGACAATGTTGAGTATTATGGAAAAAGTTCAAGGCAATCGTAAAATGCGTTTTAGACAGGTACGTGCCGAGTAAAACTGTGAGAGACGGGAAAAACCCACCGTGTTTCAACAACAAAGTTAGGAAACTACTGCGAAAGCTAACAGAGCTTCACTGCAAATCCAAACGCAGCCAAAACCTCTCAGAGAAACAGAAGCTAAACGATGTCTAAGTTAGCGTAAGGAGGGTTATGCGTGAAGCGTTCAGTGAATTCAAAAGTAAAATTCTATGTACCGACTCGACAGAAAATCGTAGGAAGTTCTTGTCTTACGTTAAATCAGTAAGTGGATCGAAACAGCATATCCAGACACACTGGGATGATGATGGCATTGAAACAGAGGATGACACGCATAAAGCACAAATACTAAACAACTTTTTCCAAAGCTGTTTCACAGACGAAGACCGCACTGCAGTTCCTTCTATAAATCCTCGCACGAACGAAAAAATGGCTGACATCGAAATAAGTGTCCAAGGAATAGAAAAGCAACTGAAATCACTCAACTGACGGGATACCAATTCGATTCTACACAGAGTACGCGAAAGAACTTGCCCCCCTTCTAACAGCCGTGTACCGCAAGTCTCTAGAGGAGCGGAAGGTTCCAAATGATTGAAAAAGAGCACAGGCAGTCCCAGTCTTCAAGAAGTGTCGTCTAGCAGATGCGCAAAACTATAGGCCTATATTCTGACATCGATCTGATGTAGAATTTTAGAACATGTTTTTTGCTCGTGTGTCATGTCATTTGTGGAAACCCAGAATCTACTCTGCAGGGATCAACATGGATTCCGGAAACAGCGATAGTGTGAGACCCAACTCGCTTTATTTGTTCATGAGACAGAAAATATTAGATACAGGCTCCCAGGTAGATGCTATTTTCCTTGACTTCCGGAAGGCATTCGATACAGTTCCACACTGTCGCCTGATAAACAAAGTAAGAGCCTACGGAATATCAGACCAGCTGTATGGCTGGATTGAAGAGTTTTTAGCAAACAGAACACAGCATGTTGTTCTCCATGGAGAGACGTCTACAGACGTTAAAGTAACCTCTGGCGTGCCACAGGGGAGTGTTATTGGGATTATTGCGTTTCACAATATATATAAATGACCTAGTAGATAGTGTCGGAAGTTCCATGCGGCTTTTCGCGGATGACGCAGTAGTATACAGAGAAGTTGCAGCATTAGAAAATTGTAGCGAAATGCAGGAAGATCAGCAGCGGATAGGCACTTGGTGCAGGGAGTGGCAACTGACCCTTATCATAGACAACTGTAATGTATTGCGAATACATAGAAAGATGGATCCTTTATTGTATGATTATATGATAGCGGAACAAACACTGGTAGCAGTTACTTCTGTAAAATATCTGGTACATAGAAAGATGGATCCTTTATTGTATGATTATATGATAGCGGAACAAACACTGGTAGCAGTTACTTCTGTCAAATATCTGGGAGTGTGCGTACGGGACGAATTGAAGTGGAATGATCATATAAAATTAATTGCTGGTAAGGCGGGTGCCAGGTTGAGATTCATTGGGAGAGTCCTTAGAAAATGTAGTCCAGCAACAAAGGAGGTGGCTTACAAAACACTCGTTCGACCTATACTTGAGTATTGCTCATCAGTGTGGGATCCGTACCAGGTTGGGTTGACAGAGAAGACAGAGAAGATCCAAAGAAGAGACGCGCGTTTCGTCACAGGGTTATTTGATAAGCGTAATAGTGTTACGGAGATGTTTAGCAAACTCTAGTGGCAGACTCTGCAAAAGAGGAGCTCTGCATCGCGGTGTAGCTTGCTGTCCAGGTTTCGAGAGGGTGCGTTTCTGGATGAGGTATAGAATATATTGCTCCCCCCTACTTATACCTCCCGAGGAGATCACGAATGTAAAATTAGAGAGATTAGAGCGCGCACGGAGTCTTTCCGGCAGTCGTTCTTCCCGCGAACCATACTCGACTGGAACAGGAAAGGGAGGTAATGACAGTGGCACGTAAAGTGGCCTCCGCCACACACCGTTGGCTCGCTTGCGGAGTATAAATGTTGATGTAAAAAGCCTTTTCTGCGCGATAGCAAGTGAGATGTTACCGAAGACAATGCCGCCAAAGCAGAGTTGCTAAACGCAGCCTTACGAAATGCCTTTACAAAAGAAGTCGAACTAAATGTTCCGGAATTCGAATCGAGAACAGTTGCCAACATGAGTAACATGTCCGAAAGAACAGACACCATCTTATATATGTGTATATATAGTTAAGGCTCACCGGCCACTTGACCATATTCTTCTTCTGTGCGAATGCACAAACAGTGCCCGAACTCTTACGGGAATCGGCAACGCGCCGCGAGTAATGAGTATAATGGGCGGGGGCACTACGAATGTAGTGCGGGACAATACATTGAGAATGTGGGTGTCGCAGTAGGCGTGCCAGAGATAAATCCCTGCAGTCGCGCTGTCCTCCGTGTCCTCGGTGGCTCAGATAGATAGAGCGTCTGCCATGTAAGCAGGAGATCCCGGGTTCGAGTCCCGGTCGGAGCACACATTTTCATCTGTTCCCGTTGTCGTATGTCAACGCCTGTAAGCAGCTAAGGGTGTTCATTTCATTGTAATTTCATTCTAACTAGCTGCATGGTCACCGATGGTATCTGCCCTTTCGGACATGTCCGAAAGAACAGATACCATCTTAGTATATATATCCTTACCTTATCGGCCGAGCTAATTTTCAACATTCGGCTATAGCATCACATCTCAAATGCTTCGATTCTCTTATATTCCGGTTTTCCTATAGCCTATGTTGCACTACCATACAATGCTCTACTCTAGAGGTATATTCTCAGAAATTTCTTCCTCAAATTAAGACATATGTTCGTTGTTAGAAGATCTCTCTTGGACAGGAATACATTTTTTTTTTCCAGTGCCAATCTTCTTTGATGTCCTCTTGCTCCGTCCGCCATTGGTTAGTTTGCTGCCTAGGTAGTAGTATTCTTTAACTTCATCTACTTCGTGACCACCAAGTGTTACGTTTCTCGCTGTTCACGTTTTTGCAACTTAGTTTCGTCTTCTGCGATTTACTCAATCCGTATTCATTAGTCATTAGATTGTTCATTCTATTCAGCAGATCATGTAATTCTCCTTCACTTTCTCTCAGGATAGCAATGTCATCAGCGAATCGCATCGTTGATATCTATCACCTTCAATTTTAATTCCACTCCTGAAGCTTTCTTTTATTTCCATCATTGCTTCTTCGATGCACAGATTGAACAGTAGGGGGGAAATACTACATCCCTGTCTTACTTCCTTTTTTATCCGAGCGCTTCGTTCTTGGTCGTCCATTCTTAGTATTCCCCCTTGGCTCTTAAACAAGTTGTATATTACCCGTGGCCGGCCGGTGTGGCCAGGCGGTTCTAGGCGCTTCAGTCTGCAACCGCGTGACCGCTACGGTCGCAGGTTCGAATACTGCCTCGGGCATGGATGTGTGTGATGCCCTTAGGTTAGTTAGGTTTAAGTAGTTCTAAGTTCTAGGCGACTGGTGACCACAGATGTTAAGTCCCATACTCCTCAGAGCCATTATATTACCCGTCTCTCCCTACAGTTTACCCTATTTTTCTCAGAATTTTCAACACCTTGTACCATTTCACATTGTCAGCGCTTTTACAGGTCAACAAATCCTTTTGACGTGTTTATATATTTCTTCCGTCTTGCTTTCATTATCAGACGCAACTTCAGAATTACCTCTCTAGTGCCTTTTCCGATTATAAAGCCACACTGATCATTATTAGTACATTCTCAATTTTCTTTTTCTTTTCGCTTTTTCTGTGTGTTATTCTAGTCAGCAAGTTGGATGAATGAGCTCTTGAGTTGATTGCGCGATAATTCTCGCACTTGTCAGCTCGTGTAGTCTTCGGAATTGTGCCGATGATATTTTTCCGGAAGTGAGATGGTATGTCGCCAGACTCATACATTCTACAAATAAACGTGAATAGTCGTTTCGTTGCCACTTTCCCCAATGATTTTAAAAATTCTGAAGGAATGTTATCTATTAATTGTGCCTTATTCGATATTTAGTCCCCCAAAGCACCCTTAAATTCTGATTCTAATACCCTGGATCCACTGTCTCTTCTAAATCGACCCCTGTTTCTTCCTCTATAACATCATACAAATCTTCCTCCTCATAGAGACCTTAAATGTACTCTTTCCACCTGTCGGCTCTTTCCTCTGCATTTAACAGAGGAATCCCGTTGCACTGTTAATGTTACCGACCTTGCTTTGACTTTCCCATATGCCATGTCAGTCCTTCCGACAATCATGTCTTTTTAGATTTTTTCACATTTTTCATGTAGGCATTTCGTCTCAGCTGCCGAGGACTTCCTATTTATTTCACTTGAAGTATTTCTTCTGTTACCAGTGGTTTCTTCTTATTTACCTTCTTTATACCCATGTTTTTCTTTCCAGCTTCTGTGATTACCCTTTTTAGAGATGTGTATTCCTCTCCAACTGTACTGCCAACTAAGCTATACCTTATTGCTGTATCTATAACCTTAGAGAACATCAAGCTTGTCTCGTCATCCCTTAGTACCTCTGTATCCAACTTCTTTGCGTATTGGTAATTCCTGAGTAATCTCTTGAACTTCAGCCTTCTCTACATCATTATTACGTTTTGACCTGAGCCTGTACCTACTCCTGTTTACGCCTTACTGTCCAGTATCTGATTTCGGAATCTCTGTCTCACCATGATGTAATCTAATTGAAATTTTACCGTATCGCTTGGTCTTTCCCAAGTATACCTCCTTCTCTTCTGACTCTCAGTATTCGCTATCACTAGCTGAAATTTATTACAGAAGACAATTAGTCTTTCTTCTCTAGCATTCCTTGTGCCAAGACCATATCTTTCTGTAATCTGTTATTCTACTCCTTCTCCTACAACTGCATTCCAGTCCCCCATAACTATTAGATATCCTCACATACTTTGTCTCTTATCGTCAGCTTGCGACGTCGCATGTATATCTGAACCATCGTTGTCCTATTTGTTTTGTCGCCGATTCTGACAAGAACAACCCTATCACTCAACTGTAACATTCTCTATGCCCTACCTTCCTATTCTTAGCGAATCCTATTCCCGTTATATCAGTTTCTGCTGCTGTTGATATTAACCTATACTCATCTGATCAGAAATCCTGGCCTTCTTTCTGTTTCACTTCACTGACCCCTACTACATCCAGATTGACCCTTTGCATTTCCTTTTCCAGATTTTCCCTACGACATTCAAGCTCCTGACATTCCACGTCCCGACTCGTAGAACGTTATCCTTTCGTTGGCTATTCAATCTTCTTCTCAGGGTCACCTCCCCTTTGGCAGTCGCCTTCCGGAAATGCGAATGTGGGACTATTCCGGGCTCTTTTGCCATTGGAGACATCATCATCACACTTTTTCAAATACAGGCCACCTGTCCGGTCGATACACGTTATGTCCCTTTAATGCAGCAGTTTCCATTTGCTTCTGCATCCTCATGCCACTGATCATTGTTAAGTCTTCCGCTTTTAGGGGCAGTTTCCCACCCCAGGACAAAACAGCTCCTTTAACCACTGTCCGCTCCTCCGCCCTCTTTGACAAGGCCGTCACTTCTTACGTCGGAAGTCTTCGGCCGGGAACGCTGATTATTAATCAAAAGTTAAGCGGTGGAGCGTTTCGAAATCGGGCCCAAGGGCGTTTTTATTGTAACAGGAAAACGCTACCCCTAGACCATGAAATATCCAGGCGTACATTATCAGTTTTATTCCTTTACCTCAGGAAAGATAAGTACTACTGCTATTAATTTCATTCTGATGCAGGTATGTAGTGCCTGTTCCTTCGGACGTGTCCAAAAGAACAGGCACGACAATGCATGTCTATGTCAAAAAGGCGACGGTCACCAAAGATGCACACCAAGAGGAATTCTTGCAGGAATAACCTAACCTAACCTAACCAAGGCTAGGAATTGAGGTCATCTGTCAAAAGGTGGGTTGAAGAATAGACCGATAGAAACAGTCCACAAGAAGGCTATGAGAAGTGATCTACAAAATATTTTATGTCGACCCGTTGCTGAATCTCATAGCATTTTATGAACTGAAACATAGTGAGACAGCTGAACAGAAATATCTCCATGCGCCAACCTACACCGATTCAGAACTCGCATATTTCTCCGATGACGGCAAGGAAAGCAGGACGCTGTAGTACACTACTGGCCATTAAAATTGCTACACCACGAAGAAGACGTGCTACAGACGCGAAATTTAACCGACAGGAAGAAAATGTTGTGATATGCAAATGATTACCTTTTCAGAGCATACACACAAGGTTGGCGCTGGTGGCGACACCTACAACATGCTGATATGAGGAAAGTTTCCAAACGATTTCTCATACACAAACAGCAGTTGACCGTCATTGCCTGCTGAAACGTTGTTGTTATGCCTCGTGTGAGGAGGAGAAATGCGTACCATCACGTTTCCGACTTTGATAAAGGTTGGATTGTAGCCTATCGCGATTGCGGTTTATCGTATCGCGACATTGCTGCTCGCGTTGGTCGAGATGCAATGACTGTTAGCAGAATATGGAATCGGTCGGTTCAGGAGGGCAATACGGAACGCCGTACTGGATCCCCTCGTATCACTAGCAGTCGAGATGACAGGTATCTTAACCACACGGCTGTAACGGATCGTGCAGCCACGTCTCGATCCCTGAGTCAACAGATGGGGACTTTGCAAGACAACAACCATCTGCACGAACAGTTCGACGAAGTTTGCAGCAGCATGGACTATCATCTCGGAGACCATTGCTGCGGTTAGCCTTGAAGCTGCATCACAGATAGGAGCGCCTGCGATGGTGTACTCAACGACGAATCTGGGTGCACGAATGGCAAAACGTCATTTTTCGGATGAATCCAGGTTCTATTTACAGCATCCTGATGGTCGCATCCGTGTTTGTCGACATCGCAGTGAACGCACATTGGAAGCGTGTATTCGTCATCGCCATACTGGCGTATCACCCGGCGTGACGGTATGGGGTGCGATTGGATACACGTCTCGGTCACCTCTTGTTCGCATTGACGGCACTTTGAACAGTGGACGTTACATTTCAGATGTGGCTCTACCCTCCATTCGATCCCTGCGAAACCCTACATTTTAGCAGGAAATGCACGACGCATGTTGCAGGTCCTGTACGGGCCTTTCTGGATACAGAAAACGTTCGACTGCTGCCCTGGTCAGTACATTCTCCAGATCTCTCACCAATTGAAAACGTCTGGTTAATGGTGGCCGAGCAACTGGCTCGTCACAATACGCCAGTCACTACTCTTTATGAACTGTAGTATCGTCTTGAAGCTGCATGGGCAGCTGTACCTGTACACGCCATCCAAGCTGTGTTTGACTCAAAGCCCAGGCGTATCAAGGCCGTTATTACAGCCAGAGGTGGTTGTTCTGGGTACTGATTTCTCGGGATCAATGCACCCAAATTGCGTGAAAATGCAATCACATGTCAGTTTTAGTGTAATATATTTGTGCTATGAATATCCGTTTATCATCTGCATTTCTTCTTGGCGTAGAAATTTGAATGCCCATTAGTGTATTTGTAGACTTTCAAAAAGCATTTCACTCGGTCCCTCACAGACGCTTATTAACAATACTAAAATCACAACTGGTTTCCAATGAATTTTGTGTCTATGCTGAGGATTTCTCGATAAGGAGCACGCAGCATGATATCTTGCATGGAGAGATGCAGAAATAACTACACTGAGTAAGTGTTTTTGTAACATTACTGTTCATGTCGCCTATTAAAGACATGGAAAACATTATTAATAGTAACCGCCGACTTTCTGCGTATTATGTAGCTGTTTATAATGAAGTTATGCCGGGAAAAAGCTGTGCAATTATTCAGGCAGATCTTGGTACCCTTTCAGTGATGTGCAAAAATTGATCACTTTCTTAAAATGTCCATAAATGTAAGGCTATGCCTTCCACAAAACGAAAAAACTTTTGTATCCTATTACTTCAATATTGACAAGTGACACCTGGAATTAGATAACTCATACCGGAATGTGATACTGTGTGTTGATGTGAAATTGAAAGATGACGAAGCCTCAGTCGTAGATAATGCATATGTAGGCTTCGATTGTTTGCTATAATACTAGGAAAATGCAGTTAGTTTGCAGTGAGGACTACTTACAAATATTCGTGTGATCTGTTGTATAATATAACTTAAGTGTGCGGAACCTATACCAGATAATAATGTCAGGGGATATAAAGCGTATACAGAGTAGCACGAAGGGTCACAGGTCGACCGGTGTGGCCGAGCGGTTCTAGGCGCTACAGTCTGGAACCGCGCGACCGCTACGGTCGCAGGTTCGAATCCTGCCTCGGGCATGTGTGTGTGTGCTGTCCTTAGGTTAGTTAGGTTTCAGTTGTTCTAAGTTTTTTTTTTTTTTATTATTATTCGTCATATATTCGATATTCGAGCTGTCTCTGAGATGCTGAAACCTGAACTGGATGTCGCTGGAATACGTTAGGCAACTATCTCGCAAAGACGTACACAAACAAGTTCAAAATCCAATATAGACCGTATAATGCATTGCTCCAATAAGAACCACGAAGTATAATCTGAAACCATTTTCAAAATCTTTCTTCTTGCGCATCTTTCGCGAATAGGATACAACTGAACCGTAATACGTATACAGGGTGGTTCATTGATCGTGACCGCGCCAAATATCTCACGAAGTAAGCGTCAAACGAAAAAAGTACAAAGAACGAAACTTCTCTAGCTTGAAGGGGGAAACCAGATGGCGCTAAGGTTGGCTGGCTAGATGGCGCTGACATAGGTCAAACGGATATGAACTGCCTTTTTTAAAAATAGGAACCCGAATTTTTTATTACATTTTCGTGTGGTACGTAAAGAAATATGAATGTTTTAGTTGAACCACTTTCTTCGCTTTGTAATAGATGGCGCTGTAATAATCACAAACATATGGCTTACAATTTTAGACGAACAGTTGGTAACAGGTAGGGTTTATGAAATTAAAATACAGAACGTAGGTACGTTTGAACATTCTGTTTCGGTTGTTCCAATATGATACATGTACCTTTGTGAACTTATCATTTCCGAGAACGCATGCTGTTACAGCGTGATTACCAGTAAATACCACATTAATGCAATAAATGCTGAAAATGATGACCGTCAACCTCAATGCATTTGGCAGTACGTGTAACGACATTCCTCTCGGCAGCGAGTAGTTCGCCTTCCGTAATGTTCGCACATGCATTGACAATGCGCTGACTCATATTGTCAGGCGTTGTCGGTGTATCACGACGGCAAATATCCTTCAACTCTCCCCACAGAAAGAAATCCGGGGACGCCAGATCCGGTGAACGTTCGGGCCATGGTATGGTGCTTCGACGACCAATCCACCTGTCATGAAATATGCTATTCAGTACCGCTTCAACCGCACGCGAGCTATGTGCCGGACATCGATCATGTTGGAAGTACATCGCCATTCTGTCATGCAGTGAAACATCTTGTAGTAACATTGGTATAACATTACATAGGAAATCAGCATACACTGCACCATTTAGATTGCCATAGATAAAATGGGGGCCAATTATCCTTCCTCCCTTAGTGCCGCACCATACATTAACCCGCCAAGGTCGCTGATGTTCCACTTGTTGCAGCGATCGTGGATTTTCCGTTGCCTAATAGTGCATATTTTGCCGGTTTACGTTACCGCTGTTGGTGAATGACGCTTCGTAGTCGTCATGCAATTCCTGGTGTATAGAAATATGGTACGGGTGCAATCGATGTTGATGTAGCATTCTCAACATCGACGTTTTTGAGATTTCCGATTCTCCCGCAATTTGTCTGCTACTGATGTGCGGATTAACCGCGACAGCGGCTAAAACACCTACTTGGGCATCATCATTTATTGCAAGTCATGGTTGACGTTTCACATGTGGCTGAACACCTAACTATCCGGCGAACGGTCCGGACACTTGGATGATGTCGTCCAGGATACCGAGCAGCATACATAGCACACGCCCGTTGGGGATTTTGATCACAATAGCCATACATCAACACGATATCGACCTTTTCGGTAATTGGTAAACGGTCGATTTTAACACCGGTAATGTATCACGAAGCAAATACCGTTCGCACTGGCGGAATGTTACGTGATACCACGTACTTATACGTTTGTGACTATTACAGCGCCATCTATCACAAAGCGAAAAAAGTGGTCCAACTGAAATATTTATATTTCTTTACGTACTACACGAATATGTAATAAAAAATGGGCGTTCCTGTTTAAAAAAATGCAGTTCATATCCGTTTGACCTATGGCAGCACCATCTAGCGGGCCAACCATTGTGCCATCTGGTTTCCCCCTTCAAGCTAGACGAGTTTCGTTCTTTGTAGTTTTTTCGTTTGATGCTTATTTCGTGAGATATTTGGCCCGGTCACTATCAATGGACCACCCTGTATAATGAGGAGCAGTCGCTGCCATTCATTTCACATTACTTTGCAGAGTACAGGTATGAATGAAATTATACAATGAAGAGATGTTACCACCTAGAAACAACCAGCAAGATACGTATTACGCAGTGTGGAGGTGTAATCATAGAGGAAATGTTTTGCTTTTTTTAGCATTGGTTCTTCATACTACGTTCCTAGTACATCTTTACTGGACAGCTGACAAGATGCATTCATAAAAGGCCGCGTGGTTTAGCCTGATCGTTTACGGTTCTGGTAACTTAAACAAAAAAGTAAATATGGAAGCATAATTAATTGTAGTGCTGAAGTCTAGTAGAATTAGAAAAACTGATGATAACATCAGACCTGAACTGTCATATATCTGAGGCCAAACTCTTGAATCACGGTCGCTAATTCTATACAGGATATCACAAAAGAATAGCCAATATTCAGGGATATGACAGCAACTATCAGTAGAATCCAAAAATGTGTAACATGTAAGTGCTCTAAAATGCAAGCATACCTTAAAAGCAATGAGTACTTGTTCAGTGGAAGAGATGTGTTTCACAGTAGCGTAGATGAACAACGGCTCATACCTCACAAGGAATGAGTTTTAGAGCCCAGTGTTTGCATGACTTTTCGGCTTCGAATGATCGACCATTCCTCTTGGAACATCCTGCATATAACGTAGACAGTTAAATTTAGTGTAATGATAGACTGAATCAAAATGAAACGCATTTCAGTTGTTAAGAAATTTTTAAAATGTTGTGATAAAACTTGGCAATACTGATTACTCCTGCGTTCTAAAGCATGTAAATTTTACGTCAGTAAAGATTCATTGGTGATTTTAGAAAGCAGCGTGTTGTACAAGTTAAGAATTCAGTATGACGTAAGGCCCTGAAGTGTTGTCAGTCAACCTCGCTGTAGCCACTCATAGTCATCGTAGCATTGAATCAAGGGGGCTTTAGCAACACATGGAGAACCTCCCTCATTGTGATCTGGACTGGGTGAAAAAGGCATGAAGTGTCTGTAGACCATAACGAACAAATTGATTGCCACCAAATGTCAGGCCTGCCGCTGTGGCCGAGCGGTTCTAGGCGCTTCAGTCCGGAACCGCGTGACGGCTACGGTCGCAGGTTCGAATCCTGCCTCGGGCATGCATGTGTGTGTGATGTCCTTAGGTTAGTTAGGTTTAAGTAGTTCTAAGTTCTAGGGGACTGATGACCTCAGTTTAAGTCCCGTAGTGCTCAGAGCCATTTTTTTGAACCAAATGTCAGACTGGCGAAAGACATACAGTTACCTTGCTTTCACAATCGCAAAACCGAAAAATCATATGTAAGCTATTTAACTAACTTTCTGCAACTTTAAGGGAACGTTCAGTATGCTACCTCCGAAATCTCTGATTACTGGAATCATAACAGTAAACGGATGACAGACAGAAAAAGAAATCTTGTTTCTAATCTGAAATTATGACTCTGGATGACATGTTCTGTAGACTAACATTTAAACAGTCGCTGATAGTGTAGGTAGTGTACTTCACAAACATGTTTACTTCATTGTTAAAATAGTTTGAGTACAGACAGAGATTAACGTTTTATCTTTTTTATAAAATTTAAGCTACTACTTTACCTACCAATCTGTTAACGGTCAGCCTGCACACTTACACACCCCAACATTTCGACGGAAAGGATCAAAATTATCTAGGACAGATGTAAGAAACTAATGCTGAACTTTCCATGATTTATCTTATCGCAATCCCGATGTTTCTGGTAACACAAGCGAGAGTCCAAATGGTACTGCTTACACACCGCCTGTTTTCTTAATTATTTATTGCTTTATCAATGCCCTGCGCATCTTCCAAGATCGGGTTCTTTGTGGCAATCCTTTAAATATGTGGCAATGTTTACGAACACTGCTGTACTCTCAGACCACTTTGAATTTTCATCTTGATTTAAAGTATTCAAGAAAGCTCATGTCTGTGATTATGTAGAAACGTTCTAACGGGCAATGTAGTGTTGGCCTATGTACTGCAAGCAGACGAAAACATTTATCAGGCTTTGCTGAGTGAGTAAATATTTCAAATGGCTGTCTGTTTTTGAAAAAGAAGTCGTTTTATCTGAACAATTATTTTTTGTAACTATACAAGCTTCACAGGTCTTTAATTGGCACTTTAAATTACCCCAAATTATCCGTTGTGGGTATCTGGGGCAAAAAACGAATGTCATGTCGCGTTCGAAGGAATCTGCAGTGTCAGGATGACGCGCGCATCCCTATCAGCTAAGTGTTAGCTGTCGCGGATTAAGATGGAGAGGGAAGCCGTTAAGTAATCGTAGATAACATGTTCCAATAAAATACTCTGCTCCTCTGTATCACACAGAGAATTCCGCTGCCGTAGGTTGTGGATCGACTATTGTGACTTGAGGCTGTCGTACAATACAACATGCGTTCATTTTACCGCCGAAGCCTGACTACAATGAACGGTAAGTCACAGTTGCTCTCCAGCTTGGGTCTGATTTGATGTCTTTCATATATGTTCCTAACCATTTCTGCGTAACTACTACACGCAACAGCTTCTTTAATATAATTACTATATTCTAGTCTGTGTCTCCTCTACCATATTCGCCGTTTACAACTACTTTTAGCGGATATCGTAGCAGAAATCACAGTAATTTGCCCCTTCCTTTAGTAAGACTTTATCGCAGACTTTACTCCTTCCTTAATCTGTTTAGTACCCTTTCATTTTACACCTTATTTGGTCACTCGCTTTTGTTTTTGTTTTGTTTTTTTCCTACAGAAGCACAACGTTTCAAATATTTCTATTTGTTCTCCGGATTTGAAATTGGCGTCATTTAAATTTCATACCATGTTACTCCAGACGGTCATTTCGGATACTATTCCTTAGGTCTCTATTTATGCTGCCTTCATTGTGTTATAGTACCTATAACTCACTAAAATTATTAGAAAAGTGAAGAGAACCTTGGGTATTTAGGCGATTCGGTGTTTTACACGGGTTAAGATAATAATTTACAATATATTCATCTTTTCTCATGGCAATCCAGACAAACTTTGCTATCTGTCCCACTGATAAGCTATGATGGACAACATCCGGATTTGGTTTACCGTTACGAGGCAGTAAAATGAAGAAAACGGAGGTTCTATACAGACTGCAGTGTATGCACAGATAATTATACGAGTAGTTATGTAAGGTAAATTAGCGTGAAGCACTACATAAATCTTATCTTTGGACATCAAATTACAGAAAGATCCGGTTCTTCATTATTATATTTGTTTTATTATTGTCTCGATTTTGAAATCTCACAGTTAAACAAATCATTATTATTCTGAATTTCCTTTCTTTTAAAATACTTTGGGTGTCTTGTGCCCTTTGTATAAACTCATCTGACTGAAACAGAAGTTGACTGGAATGAAGATTGACACATAAAAATAACGGAGAATTAGAACAACGTACGTGTGAGGTTAGTGTAAAATACGGTAAGCTACAATGAAGATCTGCAAACGGTTGACGCAGCCTGCGAATCAACGTTTTTAAACCAACACGATAAAAAGTTCCTGCTGCCCCTAGGAATGGATGTTAATGATGCAGCAGTTAACTGCCTAACATTACACATACAAATCAGCCGTAAAATGTAACTTTGTGATATTAGCTTCAAAAGGGTGACAGGGAGCGCACAACGATGTCTGCATAATTTTCAACACCTACTGTAGTACCAAATCTCAAAGGCTTCGATTCTTTTCATTCCTGGTTTCCCCACAATCCTTGATTCACTGTGCTCCGAACATACATTCTCAGAAATTTCTTTTCCTTATTAAGGCCAATGTTAAATACCAGGAGAGTTATTTTGGCCATAAATTCCATCTTTTTCCTGTGCTGATTGCTTTTTGTGTCGTCTTTGGTAACTGCATCGTACTTACTTCTGTTTTCAAGGAAGAAGAAATCCTTCACTTCATCTACATCGTGGTGCCCAATATTGACGCTAACTTTATCACTGATTTAATTTACGCTACTACTTTCATCACTCTTCCATTTACTCTCAGCCCATATTCTGCACTCATTAAACTATTCATTAGATTCAACAGACCCTGCGATTATTCTTCACGTCCTTGAGGACAGCGAAGCCATGTGTGAATCTTACCACAGATATCCTTCCACCCGGAATTTTAATCCCACTCTCGAACCTTTGTTTCATTTCCGTCTCTGCATCTTCTACGTATGGACCAAACAGTAGGAGCGACCGACTGCACCCCAGTCTCGCACCCTTTTTAATTCGAGAACCTCGTCCTTGGTCCTTTTGTTTTATGGTTGTCTCTTGGTTCTTGTACTTATTGTGTGTTACCCATCTTTATCTATAACTTACTCCTATCTTTCTCACAATTTCGAGCACCTTGCAACGTTTTACATTGTGAACGATTCTTCCAGGTCGACGAATCCTATGAACATGTCTTGATTTTACTTCAGTCTTGCTTCTACTGCCTTTACCTTTCCTAACGCCAAACTAATCTTCACCTAATAGATCCTCAGTTTCCTTTTCTATTGTTGTGTGTATTATCTATGTCAGGAGAGTGGGTGCCAGGCCTGTTGATATGATTGTCGCGGTTGTTCTCACACTTATTTGCTCCTGCAATCTTCGAAAAATGTGTGGATTATATTTTTCCGAAAGTCTCCTAATATGTTGCCAGTCTCATAGATTCTACACATCAACTGAAATAGTCGTTTGGCTCGCACTTCCCCAAATGATATTAGAAATCCAGAATGAGATTTTCACTCTGCAGCGGAGTGTGCGCTGATATGAAACTTCCTGGCAGATTAAAACTGTGTGCCCCAGGCTGTGGCTAAGCCATGTCTCCGCGGTATCCTTTCTTTCAGGAGTGCTAGTTCTGCATGGTTCGCAGGAGAGCTTCTGTAAAGTTTGGAAGGTAGGAGACGAGATACTGACAGAAGTAAAGCTGTGAGGAGCGGGTGTGAGTCGTGCTTCGGTAGCTCAGATGGTAGAGCACTTGCCCGCGGAAGGTAAAGGTCCCGAGTTCGAGTCTCGGTCGGGCACACAGTTTAAATCTGCCACGAAGTTTGATATTAGAAATGATGGAATGTTTTCTATCCCTTCTGAATTATTTGAGCCCAAGTTTTCCGAAGCTCTTTTAAATTCTAATTTCCGGTCTTTTCCAGAACAATATATAGAAGAATAGAAAGAAAATTTCAAGACATATTAGACGAGAAGCAGTTAAGTTTCACGAAGGGCAAAAAAACAAGAGAACCATTTCAGACAAAGCTTTTAGTAGTGGTAGGCAGAGTGAAGAAAATTCGACACCATACCAGCATTTGTCGACATGGAAACACCTCCAGTAATGTGAAATGGAATTCACAGTCCTTGGAAGATTTTTGCTGAAGTAAAGAGACAGACTAATAATTTGCAGCATAATCTACCCAAATTCCAGTAAGATCACCGAAGTTAAGCACTGTCGGGCAGGGCTAGTACTTGGATGGGTGGCCATCCGGTCTGCCGAGCGCTGCTGGCAAGCGGGCTGCACTCAGCCCTTGTGAGGCAAACCGGGAGCTACTTGATTGAGAAGTAGCGACTCCGTTCTCGTAAACTGGCATACGAGCGGAAGAGTGGTATGCTAACTACATGCAACTCTATATCCAAAACCAGCGACGCCTGTGGGCTGAGGATGACACGGCGGCCGGTCGGTACCGTTGGCCTTCATGTCCTGTTAGGGCAGTGTTCATTTTGTATTTCTAACCCAAGAGGAGTAACAGAAACAGAAGTCAAGAAAGGCAAATAAGATTAAAGAAGGTGTAAACACAGTTGCAGCTTATCATTAACGTTGTTCAGCTTCGGCGTCAAAGAAGCAATGAAGGAATTTTAAAAAAATTCCGAAAGAGGAATAACAGTGCAAGGGTAGAGGATACCAACGACGTGTTTCGCTGGTGACGCGGACCTACTCGCCTGAAATAAAGCAGCCACATTAGTGGTGTGAGTGAATGCTTTCTCCTGTCTAGGAAACAAAGTTAGACAGGATGACCTAAGCAAAGAAGACATTCAGTTGCAACAGTGAAGAAAGATTTTTTCAAAGGGAACCCTACCGGTATCAAATATCGAGGTGGAAATGTGCAAGTAAGACCCAACGAATTGTATAAATGAGAAATGTGGCGTTTCTTAAATCAGAAGGAGAAACTCGAAGTTTTTGAAATTAGCTACTATGACAGCGTTTTAAAAACTAAATGAACTGATAAGGTACGAAGTAAAGAAGTACTACAAACAATAGGTGAGGAAATAAGTCTATGGAATATCCTTATTAGAAGAAGTGGGCATATGAAGAGGCACTTTGATATTGTAAATTTGGTGCTGCTAAGCTTAATAGAAGCTTAATAGAATATGTAATACAGACTGTGGACGGTGTTGTGTGTTGCAGTTACGTACAGATCAAGAAGGTGCCGTGTGTTACGAAAGTAAGGAGGTCGACAGTAAATCTGCCGAAAGACTGATGGATTAGAGAAAGAAAAAAATAATCGCAGGCGTGTTTCCCTCATCAGGTACAAATTACTCGTACAAATGGGGCTACTCCTATCAGGCTGAGCATTTACATGTACTTTTATTATCTTGATAAACAGTATATTCGTAGAGATTCGACCATCAGTGTAATGTAGTAGGGATCCGCAGGTGTATACACTTGAATGCGCGAGGTAAAATATTTTCCTGAAAGCAGTCTTCATTGTTTCATCGGTTACATTACCATCCATTTCAGGCATACAAGTTCAATTCATCTGATAGTGGAACTACATATTCCGAAGCCAGCGATATTCTTCAGGTTATATGCTACAGGTATTTAGAAAATAGTTTTTGTGTAACCAAGTTCGTTTACACTTAGTAAACTATGTGATGGGAAATGAATTTTTCTGTAAGAGCAAATTCAACGATTAAGAACCAACAAAAAATAAGTGAAAAACACAGGGACCAGTAACGACTGAATACGTACTCTACGAGACTAGTCTCAATCGCAAAGTGGCTTAACCACCAAAAGATGGACGTGGCTACTTCGTCGTAATTGAGTGTGAGACCTTCTGTACCTTGCTTTGGACTAACTGTCAGATGATACTGCCATATCTAAATATTGTTTAACTTTTACCTTCCGGTAGGATAGTATAACCGTAAGATTAGCGACAGTTTCGTTTGGGACCAATGTAGTGTATTTGTAATATTGTTTATAGCTTTTCTCAACAATGGAAAATTACTGTACTTGTTGCATGTATCCTTCAAGTGTTATTATGATGTGTTATAAGCTTTTGTGAGATACTTACGTTATATTTAATCATTAGATGTGCAGAATATATAATAAGTATTGGTTACATAGTATGTACCAAAAACTGCAATGAAAAATATGAAAATAAGTGAAATGTTATTTCAGAGGGCTTGTTTCGTGTAGTTCTCCTATTACTGGTGTCGACAAACATCGCATCAGCCTCAAAAATACTGGTGATGGCTCCAACTGCGTCCATTAGCCACCAGAAGGCGTTCCACGTTGTGACAAAGGCGCTACTAGAAAGAGGTCATGAAGTTACCTTGTTTACATCGGATCCGCTCAAGGTGAGCTTTCCCAAAAGTTTCTTCAATAACTTTACATTACATATAAAACTACCCAAAATCAACATCTGGCATGATTTCTGAATGCATAGATTCAAAACTGAATTATCTCTATCGATTATACCACACAAAACAACTTTATTGTCAAAGGATGGCAAATATTGAATTTTTTTTCTTCAGATTCCGAAAGTAGTTCCAAGCTATAATCTGAAGTACAGATCGGATGTAATCATAACCATATTTATGTTTCTATGGCGAGATTTTCGTATCGGAGCTTACTGTGTATGAATTGTTATAGCGACTGATTTTGATGCTACAATAATATCATTTGCTTACAAGGAATTGTTTATAACATTAAGGACGCTTCAGTTCACTCTGCAGATACTGGTTGCTTGAACAGAGCAATAATGCTGCAAACAGTTTAAAACAATCTTTTCTCCAAAACCACTGTTCATTTTCTGAATGACAATTTCTTAACTGCAGCACGTAAGATACCGTGCCGTTGCCAACCATATTTGCACTTGACACGTTTTTAGGATTCCGTTCCTCAAAATGGGTCTATATAAAGAAGACAGTGTTTACTTACGAAGCTCCGTCCCAAGTTTAGACATTTGCTCACAGAGATTACATGTGTATTGCCTCTACTCAGACACGCAATTGGAAGCTATGCTCTGAAATGAAAGTAATATCGAATAAAAATTCTCGCGTTTCGAACGACGTCAAGTAATTAAAATTACGCAAGCTTTCGTCCAAGCACTCCCTGGCAATTGACAATTGGTATGACTGCCTGTGGGCTGCTGGTACATCCCTTGTATACACTAACTGCCGTAAGTGACGTCACTGGTGCCTGCGGCATCATCGTATATTGGGGTATACTGAGTCAGCGTTCGATGCACCCGCTTCATCGACGCGATCTCTGGATCGCACGCCGTACCATGCTGCAGGTCACGGTCTCTATTTAGGGTGTTATTGGTGACTTTTGTTTCAATGACTCCTTTAGTCAGTCAATCCCAGAAGCCGTTTGTACGAGCCACGACGGATGCTTCGCCAAATTTTATCCGATGTCCGCGTTCTAAAGCGTACTCAGCTGAAGCAGATTTCTCGGGGTAGCGTAGGAGATAAAACCTCTCATGCTGCTTGCTGTGTTGTTTCACAGTTCGTACTGCTTGATCGACATAAGACTGACCAGATTCGCAGGGTATCTCGTAGACCGTAGCTGTTCTGACGTCTGCCGCGTGTTTAACTGGTCCCAGAAAGGTACGGATTTTCTTCGGAGGCCTGAAGATCGATTTCATCTTTTGTCGTTCTAGCAGGCGGCTTATCTTGCCCGACACGCAGCCACAGAATGGCAAGAAAGCAAGTTTCTTTTGCTGCTGCTCATCGGTGATCTAGTTGTGAGTCTTTCTTTAAATCACTTCATTTATTTGACGGACGTTACAGCCGTAGATCCTGAAGATTTCGCGTAGGTGGCTCAGCTCAAGAGTCAGGTTATCAACGTCTGATATCATTCTTGCACGATGCACCAATGTTTGTGGAACAGTGCCGGGAGATGATGACTGATGGTGTCCAAGTGCAGATCGGTGGGTTTTGTATAGGCGCTGTGGCCAAGGCGTCCATTTCGTTTACGGTGGACGAGAACGTCGACGAAGGGCAATCCATTGTCTTTTGTTACCTCCATGGTAAACTGGACGTTACTGTTAATATCCTTGAGGTCTCACGTCCGTGGAGGCAAATGACGAACGTGTCGTCAGTATGTCGTAAGAAATAACTAGTCTTTAATGGCCCCGTGTTTGAAGCAACATCCTCAAAATTCTTCATGAAGAGGTTTGCAACAGCTGGAGCTAAAGGGCTGTCAATATCAAGGCCGTCCCTCTGATCGTAATACTTACCGTTGTACAGAAAGTAAGAAGACGTAAGACTGTGGCTAAATAGAACAACCACTTCACTTACAAAGAACTTGGATACTAAGTCGAAACAGCCTTTGACAGGCACCACAACATCAAAATTGTCCGTAATGTCTTCCTCACTGTCGAAGACAGTTAATTCGGTTGATATAATCTGCTGAATTTCAGGTATGATGTTCGCAGTGTCCCATATGTGGAACGAGGGGACTGGCCAGGTATTTCCCCATCTTTTATGTTGGTGAACCAGTGGTGGATACGACGAGGTGAAATGGCGTCTCATCCTTGTGGATCTACGGTAAAGTATAAGTAGTAGGTTGACTAGGTGCCTGTGGGAGAAATTCTTGACCACTGTGTCTTCCAGCGAAGAGCGTTTGAGAAGTTCAGATGTCTCTCTTATTATGCTCTATGTTGGGTAGCATGGGAGTTTCGGATAAATATCTTCGTCCAGTGAGGCACAGGTCTTCCCAATCCTCGTATTCCATAATTACATCTCCCACAACATATCTACTAACTCTATAAAACAACAGTCTTTCCGTTGAAAATTGTAGTCGCTTTGTTCTCGGCCAAAACTGGCAGGCACTCAACCTCGCTTTACATGACAGAATCCAAAACAGCAACATGCCGAATGAGATGCAACTGTCTGGTTGTCGCAATGCTTCTACTAGACCAATGGTAGAGCTAGCAGAACAAGTAACTCTGCTATTTTAGGCAATGATAGAAGATCACATAAAAGTGGTGATCACAATAGACTTATTCACAATAATGGACAAATTGAAGCTGCTAGAAGGAGGATTATCATAATTAACAATTTTAGACAAAATGTCTATAGAACTACAGCGATTACTACCCCTTGATTGTAACAATACTTCCAGCCGTGCTTATTTCGTGTTACTGTTTTCAGCGCATTAGGTCAGTAGACTATCATCAGACAACAATACAGGCAGCAAGAGATGTGCATCGAATGGTATCAATCAATGATGAGTCCAGACAGACGTCTGATCAAGGTGCCTGCCAGCATCCAGTATTACCTCGATGCGCGCATCCCCACTGCCTTAAATATTATCTGATGTATCCTATTTAGCGAAAACACTAACGACATGAACATAAGAAAAGCACGATTGAAACTTTTTATACAAGCAAGATCCTAATTAAGACAATCAAATCAGCTATAGGGCAAGCAAGATCGTAGGCGTAACAATGGTCGCAGTAATGCAACTCGAAACAGTTATGGACAAAGTTTGGTTGGTAAGAAGAATAAAGATCAGTCAAGGAATTACAACAATTCAAAATGGTTCAAATGGTTCTGAGCACTATGGGACTTAACATCTGTGGTCATCAGTCACCTAGAACTTAGAACTACTTAAACCTAACTAACCTAAGGACATCACACACACCCATGCCCCAGGCAGGATTCGAACCTGCGACCGTAGCAGTCGCGCGGTTCCGGACTGCGCGCCTAGAACCGCTAGACCACCGCGGCCGGCTTACAACAATTGCAAACAGGTTGTAGCTGGTAGAAGTCACAACAATCAAGGAACGTTATCGTGATGAAGGAGCCAACCATTTGATAGTCACATAGCATTTTTTCAGCAATGTCTCACTCAAACGTTTTAATATTTGAAGGCAGAAAACCGGGTTAATTGCAGAACCTCGGTGAAAAACAGCTTCGTGAACTATCCATTAATGGTGGTAAAAAATAAGGCCTAAAGTCTTTCACCACAGTTATCATTTTAATTCCTTCGGCCTTGGAGATGAAGCAGTGCACCGGCCCAACTAGTTCTTAAAAAGTGAAGCTAGGTTATAAGTTAACGGCCCTTCTACGGTTTGGCAATTCGAGATGGAGTAGGAGCTCAGATGGGAAAGAATGGAAGAAGACATTGTCCATGTCCATTTCAAACGAACCATCGCATCATTTATGTTAAGCGATTTGGAAAAATGACATAGAACCCAAATTCGGGTGTTCAAACGGTGTAAAATGTCTTCTCGCTTATTAGTACATATCACGGTCCTCTCTAAAACCAGCTATACTGATGTAACAGCTGTGATCGGACTAATGTTTATGCAGCACAGCTTAGAGTGGGCGCCTTACTCCCAAGGAACATGCACCTGAAGACTAAAAATGGGACCGTGTGGCTACTGGTAAATGCCCCATCATAATCACCAAACTTCTCATTAAAAATCGTCACATTCAGTTCTAATAGATATAAGGATTTGGAAGGACACATTGATTTCATAGAACTGGAAGTTTTTTGTGTCTAGTACAATACACGGTTCACGTTCCTAATGTTTCCGCCAGCACATACTAATGTTCACTCTTATTTTACCTTGACATTAATTTTCTGAGGTAATAATAGCTTCAACCGATCTTTGCTAACGACTCGTTTCTAATATTGATAAGTTCTCAATCCCGTGCACGAAAACTGCAACATTCATCGTTTTACTGAGCCTCTTACGGCGCGTGGGCATGTATCCTGCATACGAGGTGTGGCTAGAAAAAAACCGGACTAGTACTGGTGAAACAATAAAACGAATGCAATAAGGCTGAAAGTCGGGTGGCCTATCACGTGACTCTCGCTCCGCCTACTGCTCGAGTTTCATCTGCCTCCTGCACTCAGTCTGCCCGTGGCGTCTGTTTTAAGTAGTTGACATTTTGTCTGTGCGTCGGAAAATGTTGAGTGTACAGAAAGAACAGCGTGTTAACATCAAATTTTGTTTCAAACTAGGAAAATCTGCAAGTGAAACGTTTGTAATGTTACAACAAGTGTACGGCGATGATAATTTTTTATCGCGAACACAAGTGTTTGAGTGGTTTAAACGATTTAAAGATGGCCGCGAAGACACCAGTGATGACACTCGCACTGGCAGACCATTGTCAGCAAAAACTGATGCAAACATTGAAAAAATCGGTAAACTTGTTCGACAAGATCGCCGTTTAACAATCAGAGCAGTGTCTGAGTTAACAGGAGTTGACAAGGAAAGTGTTAGGTAGATTCTTCATGAAAGTTTCAACATGAACAAAGTGTGTTCAAAAATGGTTCCAAAGTGTCTCACAATTGAACAGAAGGAACGCCGAAGAATGATTTGTTCTGACATCCTGGAAAACATTGAAAGTGATCCCACCTTCTTACAAAATGTTATTACTTGCGATGAATCGTGGTTTTTTACTTACGATCCCGAAACTAAACGCCAATCGATGCATTGGAAAACTCCTGGTTCTCCACGACAAAAAAAAAGCACGAATGTCAAAATCGAAATTCAAGGCAATGATGATTGTTTTTTTTTTTTTTTTTTTTTTTTTTTTTTTGACATCAAAGGGATTGTGCACATTGATTGGGCACCAGAGGGACAAACAGTGAATCAGCATTACTACATTAGCGTCCTGGCTACCCTACGTGAGCGAGTACGGAGAAAACGGAACGATTTGTGGAGAAAAAAGTCATGGATCCTTCACCAAGACAATGCCCCAGCTCACAGTGCGTTGTCAGTGAAGACGTTTTTGGCAAAACACAACATTCCCATCTTAGATCATCCACCCTACTCACCTGATTTGGCCCCCTGTGACTTTTTTCTTTTCCCTGAAGTCAAGTCAGCTTTGAAAGGAACTAGATTTGAGACTGTTGAAGCAGTAAAAGAAAAAGCGACGGAAGTAATGTATGGACTTACCGAAAATGATCTGCAGCATTGCTATGAACAGTGGAAAATTCGTATGGAGCGGTGTAGAGACCGAGGAGGAGAGTACATTGAAGGAGATAACATGAAATTGTAAATAATTGTAAATAAATGTTTTTTCCAGCATCAGTCCGGTTTTTTTCTAGCCGCACCTCGTATATGTCTGGCTTCCACCCACGACTCCCCAATACACTCACTTCCGCACGATGCGCAAATCCTGGGGAAAACCGAGCTTTTCGATCTCTGGCGATTCCCCTAGTGACAATGCTACTGCGCTAGGCCGCTGCATGTAATATACGGATATCGATACTCCAAGAGTAAACTATATCTGCAACTTTACAACGGGGATTTGACAGCCTTCATCTGTTATGTAAGTTCTGGCCCTTATACGCTGCACCGCCTCGCTCCGTTCAGTTGTTTCTTGTTTTGTGGGTCACGGTGTTTTCTTTACCAAAAGTTTATTTTTAGGTAATTGTTCCGGTTTGTCTGCAACGGTAAAATTTATGACCACATGAACAATGTTTATGAAAAGAATCACTCACAAGTATACTTGACTGAAACTTCCTCGTTGATGACAACTAATGAGCTGACTCAGGGGGGACGCCTAGCAGTGGAGCCCTTCGAGGAATTCTAACAGCGTTCTCAAAACCTTCACCCTTCTCCCTTCCCACTCTGGGCCATAAAAATATTTGTACACACAGCTTGACGTAAACACATAGAGATGGCAAAAAGTAAAGGGCTCAGCAACCAGTCTCAAATAGTGTTTATTGTGTATCCAGATTTGAGTCACTGGGTGGCCTTCTTCAGTGCTAAAAGGCATAAAGAACCAGTTACAATAAGGTAATGCGTATGCCTTATTAAATGTACAGTTTTACATGTTAGTCAATCATCAAATACATACCAATAAATGTAACCATTCAAACCCCATACATGGACATAGGCTCAACTGGATTATTCACGTCGTAGGTTGAGTTTCCAAAGAGGCCACTGTTTACGATTAGAACACAACTGTTTTCAGTGTACGTTGTGCCAATCTACGGTGCCCTAACTAAACGTGCCATGCGTTGACAACATGGATTAACTTTATTTTACAATTAGTATATTTTTGATTAGTTTTTCTTTTTAAAATGTAAATACGCAAAACAAAACTGGTGGTTGTAACTACGCGTAACAAGAGTGGCTAATGTTTCACGGTTATCCATGGTGGTAGTTGTGTGAATTAGTGGCATCCGTTATTGCTGCACACTTTACAACCGAACATAGCTTTAAAAAATACAAAACATCTTCCTCAAAATACCTAAGTTACAATATTTGTTAAAATTGTGTGACATACTAAGCACAGCCGAAGGAACTGGAACAGTCAAGATGGGTGTTGTAAGTTATCGTACCAGCTGCGATTTGTCAAAAGGACCAGAAATCTTTTGGCTTAAATATTACCTCGTAAATTACACATAAAATACATTGTAATTTACACATCTTCGTGTTACAACTAGTAAACTTTCAACTACATCATGCAATAATGTCGACAATACATCGTGTTTGTCTCCAGAAGCTTTGTGCTCATAAGTGACCTGAAGGAGTATAATCATATCTAGATTGTTATTATAATTTCAGTGCGTCGGTTAGGACCCGACCGATGTGGGCGAATCCCGTAACTGGGAGTTTCTCGTGGCCTGCTCATTAAGCAGTGTTCTGCGTGAAGATGGCTGTTGACAAAAGATATCCAATTCCTCCAAGAGGTCCATACGCCTTCCCTTCGCGCATTAATGGACCATCCCGTGTTTGAGAACAAGACTGGTGAACTACGCCCACTTTCAAGATGGTGGGCAGCGAAAATAGATCTCTCTCTAGCTTCATTGCACACTTTATTGAAATGGAGCATAGTGTACCAATTTTGTCCTCGAACGGTTTTAATAAAAACTTTGTTGACTTGGGTATTTTGAACAAGATTTCTTGTGTTTTCTGCACTGTGCTTAGTCGTAAAATGTGCAACAGTAACGGATGCCTCTGGTTAGTTCACACAACTACCAACATGTATAATTGTAAAATACTGGTCACTGTTGTTAGTTACAACCACCGTGTATGTTTTATATAGGTAAGCTGTAAAAATTATAAACTAGAGAAATGCACGAATTGTAAAATAAAGTTAATCCATGTCGTCAACGCATCACATTTTTATGAGGGCCCTGCAGACTGGTATGACGTACACTGAAGCCAGTGTGTTGTATCTGTAGACAACGGCCCCAGTGGGAAACGTCTTAACGTACATTTAGCGGTATGTATTTTATGATTAACTCACATTAAAGCTGGTACAACTGCACATTTGATAAGGCATCCACGTTACCTTATTGTAACTGGTTCTGTACGTCTTTTAGCACTGAAGGAGGCCGCAGAGTGACCGAAATCTGGGTATGCAGTAAACATTATTTGCCATTGACTGCTCTGCTGTTTACTGGTTGATGTAAATACAGTCGCTAGGCACATCTGCTTCCCAATGGAATCAATCCTGACAACACAGAGACATAGCTGTCTTTTAGTTACATTTGACGTGTAGTGGTCCAAACTGGTCAATAAATAAATTGAAAATAGACGCTCGCGAAACAACTATTGCATTGTGACACGGTTAAGTCTGCGAAGGAGAGTGTTCAAACCCTGTAACATATTTCATGGAAGTCACGGTGGAACACATATTGAGACCTACTGACTAAATCTCTGTCTTGTGTCAGCAGTTTCGATGTACCACATCACCACTAGGCCACCAGGTATCATATTACCTTTTATAAGCAATTCTGAGAAAAAGACAGACATTCTGATAATTGCGTGTAACACCGTCTCTAGCTATGAAAATAGTTTCATTTTCGCTATGAAGAGAGTGAAAAAAATTGGTTCAAGTATGCCATATACAGATAAAGCCATTCACGGCTATTATATCCGTGCAGCTATCCTGATTGCGAGGGTAGTGATTGCTGCTTTCTACCCTCTTTTCCAGATGGAAACAGACCTTTTCTATGGCATTAAGATCCGCTGATTTAGTGGGGCAGTAGATGTGCAAGAGAAAGACTGAGTTTTCGTCAGACCTAGAAGGTGCGCGCCCAGCCATTCTAGACGCAGCCCAACTCTTGAGCATAGACTGAGGTGGTAAAAATCATGGGATACCTCCTAACATCGTGTCGGATGTCCTTTTTCCCCGGGTACTGCAGCAACTTGACCGGTCATGGTCTCAACAAGACGTTGGAATTCCCCCGCAGAAGTACTGAGCCAAACTCCGTAATTTCGAAAGTGAAGGCGATTCAGGGTTTTGTGGACGCACTAACCTCTCAATTATGTTTCACAAACTGCGACATCGTCGCAAAAAAACGGCGACGCCTATATGCAATAAGTTTCCTTTAATTTACGTCTATGGTCACAGATTTTTTTTGTTAACAGATTGCAGGTTTCGGTCTTTAATGACCATCATCAGATCTGTTTATTTTTATGAAACAGATCTGTTGATGGTCATTAAAGACCGAAACCGGTAATCTGTTACCAAAAAATTTCGTGACCATAGACGTAAATTAAAGGAAACTCTCAATTATGTCCGACAAATGTTTGGTGGGATTCACGTCGGACGATATGGGCGGCCAACATTCGCTCGACCTGTCCAGAATACTCTTAAAATCAATCGCGACAAATTTTGGCCCGGAGACATGTGCATTGACATGAGGTCGATGAACGCCTGCATATCGTATCCAAGTAGGCGAACATAACAGTTCCCAGTCAGTGATCCATTCACAGAACCCAATCCATTCCATGTCAACATAGACCACGACATTCTGTAGCCACCACCAGCTTGACGACAGCTTGAGTTCATGACTTCGTAGGTTCTGCTCACAGTCGAACCCTACCATCGGCTCCTGACAGCTGAAATCTGGACTCATCTGACCAGGCCACAGTTTTACAGTCGTCTAGGCTCCAATCGATATGGAGCCTAGGAGAGGCAATGTAGGCGATGTAGTGCTGTTACCACAGGCATTCGCTTCTATCGTCTGCTGCCATAGCCTATCAGCGCCAAATTTCGTCCCACTGTCCTAACTGATTTGTTCATCGTACGTCCCACATTGATTTCTGCGAGTATCTCACGCATTGTTGCTTGTCTGTTAGCACTGACATCTCTACACAGCGCCGCTGCACTCCGTCTGTAAGTGGAGGCCGCCGGCCACTGCGTTGTCGTGGTGAAAGGTGACACCTTAAATTTTGTACTCTGCGCACGCTCTTGAGACTGTGGATCTCGGTATACTGAATTCCCTAACGATTTCCAAAATGATATATCCAAAGCCTCTAGCTCCAACCGTCATTTCGTGTTTAAAGTTTGTTAACTCCCTTCGTGAGACCATAATCGCGTCGAAAATCTTTTCACATGAATCATCTGTATGCGAATGACAGGTCCAGCAACGCATACCGCTTTATAGCTTCTGCACGCGATACTGCCACCATCTTTATACGTGCCTATCGCTAACCCATTCTTTTATCACTTCACTATATCGTAGAAAGGGCAGCACTTGTTCACCCAGAATTTTGAAATAAACCTCTGGTTCAGTCTCCCGGTAACCATAATGAGTAGTTCCAAGAAATGGAACGAAAAATACTCTCAGAACATAACAGAATAACCTGTACACTCCATACACATGCGGTTTAAATGCATATGCGTCCGTCGCTACACTTGACACATTGCATCATCTGAAAATAGCGAATCCTCGGACCACGTTGTATGCCCCCAGTGAGCTGTTCTCCGTTTTTTGTGTTGTTTAGTCCACTGAATACATGAAATTTTGTTTTCAGCTGTGAAAAATGGCCTTTTCCTGAGTACCGAATATCCTTTGCAAGAGGATCCTTTCGCAATGTTCGCTCGGAAAATGGATGACATAGACCTGTATTCACTGACAACAGTAATACTTGGCAATCGTCTCCGACAACTGTCTGTTAGAATACCTTTAGGGGCACTGTTCTTATGCCGTGTCACGTGGCCATACAGCAGTCCTTGTAGACAGTTTGTACATTCTGCATTGAAACTTCAAGGTGCTGAAAATGAGTTTTAACTGCAAAATATTCCAAAAAGCGGCACAATTAAAATCTACAGCTTGATCTTCCAAGTTTGAGGCAAATGACGAAAATAGAGAAGTGTTCGAGAAGGTATTGGTTTCTCAAATAAAGCTGTTTTGTGTCAGCCGTCACATGCATTCACTTCGAATGTCTGCTCACAGCAAACATTTCAAAGATAGATACCCTCAATGAAATACGGTTCTGCCTTGAGAAAACACAATTTTTCTTGTTTTAGTACCCACGCATGTTTCGGACAAATTTCTCCAACTTCAGTGGATTCATTTATTCTCTGTTAAATAACATATAAAGTATTTACGCATTGCAGTACATACCAGTTTTTGAAATTGCAGTATTAACATTAATAAAAGTTCTGACACAAATATTAGCAGGAAAAGTAAATGTACACCTTCGTGTTACATTACGGCGTCCATAAGCCTATTTGATAGTTGCAACACAACTATAATTATTGCCTTCCAGTATATCATCTGCTATTAATAAGTGTTTATGAATATTTTGCTATGTAACTTAGCAAATTTTAGGCCTAATTTGAAATACCGATATAATTTTCTTTTCTAATGATTTTTCATTTCTCTGTTTCCTGTTTTATAAGATTACTGTTCTTGTCAACACAGATTTGCTATTTTACTCTCTGATTAGCGTTTCTAAGTTGCAATGCTATTTTTCGGAAAATGTTTAGAATAATGTGCTGATTGTGATTAGGCCTTGTGAAATGGTGAGTGGGGACGGGGCGGACTAAGTATGTCTGTGTGTGTGTCAGTACTTTTGTAGATGTGGCCTTTTCGTGGACTCACCTCCTGGATGTCGACGGTACAAATTCGCATGCAGGGCCATCCAAATTGAGATTTCCGGAGATTTCCCGAAATCTCTCCAGGCAAAATGTCGAAATGGTTGCTTTGAAATGGCGCGGCCGATTTCCTTCCCCATCCTTAACACAATCCGAGCTTGTGCTCCGTCACCAGTGACCTCGACGAGACGTTAAACCCAATCTTCCTCCCTTCATCCTAACAAACGCTCTTTCACTGTTTGTGTAATGTTCACTCGTCCCGCTAACTTGTTTCGGCTGTTCTGGGTGGGGTTTTGAATTCTGTAGTAACATTGGGCTTTGGGTGTCTTTGCTTGTTAATAGATTTGTTTGTTGCTTTGTCTGTGTGTATGTGTGTGTGTGTGTGTGTGTGTGTTTGTGTTTGTTTGTGGTACACGTGTTTTAGAGCTGAGAACAGCGTTTCAACGCATAGTGTTGTTTACATAAAACTGCCGCCCAGAGCACCTAGAACGGAATGGCGGAACAATACTTAGTCGCCCCTCTCCCCACTCACCATTTCACAAAGCCTGGTCACAATCCGCACATAGGCCTGCTTACACACAATTTTCGAACAATAGTTCTGTAACCTAAAAACGCTCGACGGACGGTGAAAGAGCGAATCTGCGTTGACAACACAACATAATTAATAACAGTAATGTTATAAAAAAGGAAACAGAGAAACGAAAGAGAAGAAAACATCAGTAGTTATTGGATATAAAATTTGGCACATTACGTAACTGAAGATTTATAAAGGCTTATTAATTGCAGATGACGTACTGGAAGGCAGTCACTACAGCCATGCTGTAAATATCAAACAGTCACATGAACACCATTATGTAATACTAAGTTATATACAGGGTGATTCAAAAATGCATGTAAATATTTTAAGGGTGTATTTGTGAGGTAAATATAAGACAAAAATGTTCTATAAATGTTTTTCCATAAACGTTTAATTCCAGAGTTATCGTTAAATACGAAAGTCATGTCCGTATCAAAACGACGGCAGTGCAAGCAGCAGGATGCCATATTCTGGTACGTAATTCACATACGTATCTCCCAACAGTTGATTCGAAACTGCATGAATAGTGTTTGTTTTTGTTTGCACGTGATGTTTACTCCTACTGTACGGAAGATGGCGCTGATGTTGTTGGTAACGGAAAAGTACGTCCTGTCGTTCATTCATCGTCGGAAGGCTAAAGGTTTCGTGCACATGATGTACTCAAACAGTGAGTATGCTGATATGCACCTTGTGTATGGTGCAGCAGATGGAAATGCACTTGCAGCAAGACGAAGGTACAGTGAGCTGTTTCCAGGAAGACGGTTACCAAGTCATCAGACGTTTGTATCTGTGGACAGACGTATGCGGGAGTATGGCATTCGTCCTGGGCCACATTCAGGTCGACCACTTGAGCATGCAGTGAACGTCGAGGAACATGTTTTGGACCTGGTAGACCAAGATCCATCTATCAGTACGAGACAAATTAGTGCAGCTGTACGACTTCCACAATCTACTGTATGGCGGCTGCTTCGGAGACAACAGTTGCATCCATTTCACCTGCAAAAAGTGCACGAATTGACACCTGAAGACTATCCTCGCCGTCAGCAATTCTGCCAGTGGTTACAAGAGCGTCATTTGAATGATCCAATGTTCATTCGGCGGATATTATTCACAGATGAGGCCATGTTTACTCGTGCGGGTGTAATCAATTCGCATAATATGCACCAGTGGGCTGTCGAGAATCCTGGCGCGAGAATTGTGCGTGGATATCAACATCAATTCTCCATAAACATTTGGTGTGGTATTGTGGGGAATCAGTTACTCGGACCTCATGTTCTGCCTCCAAGGCTGAATGGGCACGCGTACTGCGAATTTTTGGAGGGAGAATTGCCTGGATTGTTACAGGATGTCCCTCTTGCAACACGAGCCACCATGTGGTTTATGCACGATGGTGCTCCCGCCCATTACAGCCGCAACGTAAGGGCGTACCTCAATTCTGCGTATCCACATCGATGGATAGGTCGCGGAGGACCAATTGCTTGGCCAGCCAGATCACCTGACCTGAACCCTTTAGACTTTTATTTATGGGGCCGACTAAAGACATTGGTGTATTCTTCTGCAGTACCGAACAGAGAAGTGCTACAACAAAGAATTGAAGGTGGTTGTGAAATTATTCGTGGAGAGTTGAACGGACTGTGTAATGTGCAGAGATCATTGATGCGACGAGCACGGGTCTGTCTGCAAGTTCAGGGACAGCATTTTGAACATGCATTGCATTAAGATTTGTGCAAATACAGTACAGTACAGTACAGTCTGTAAAATGCTTCAATTTTCCTTAGTTATTGTGCATTGCTGTAGTTCAATCAACAGGACCTAAATTAATACAGTGTTCGCGAGGAATTGTTTCAGTTTGTTACGTCACGTTTATTTATCAGTTTGCGTTGTTAGTCCAAATGCACTGTAATTAAACTGTGAACTCTGGGAATTAAATACCTTACGTTGTATTGAATGTATTATCCTGTTTTGTTCATAACTCTGTAATAAGCCAAGTATGGAAAAAATTGTATAGAACATTTTTGTCTTATATTTACCTCACAAATACACCCTTGAAATATTTACATGCATTTTTGAATCACCCTGTATATTCCCCGTTGATATTTCTGTCAGTATTTTTCTTAATCTAAGTACTGTAATCTTAACAACTGAGGTGTATCACAACGCATAAATTCTTTGTATATTACTTAACAGAGAATAAATGAACGGACCCGAAGATGGAGAAACTTCTCCGTAACATGTATCAGTGAGAAAAATTGTGTTTGCTCAGGGTAGAACCACATTTCCTTATTAGATGTCAGGAAGAAAACGCGGACATGAAAAGAGCTTCAGCAACAAAATGATAGATAGCCTCACTTGTTTTAAAGCAAACACCTATCAAGGCATTTAAATCGTTCCTAATGCACTACTAGCGTCAAATGCAACCACCAGAAGAGAGACAATAACTTCTTAGTGAAGAATAAGTTACATTACTGGCAATTAAAATTGCTACACCACGAAGATGACGTTCTACAGACGCGAAATTTAACCGACAGGAAGAAGTTGCTGCGATATGCAAATGATTAGCTTCTCAGAGCACTCACATCAGGTGGCGACACCTACAACGTGCTGATATGAGGAAAGTTTCCAACCGATTTCTCATACACAAACAGCAGTTGACCGACGTTGCCTGGTGAAACGTTGTTGTGATGCGTTCCATCACGTTTCCGACTGTCATAAAGGTCGGATTGTAGCCTATCACGATTGCGGTTTATCGTATCGGGACACTGCTGTTTGCGTTCGTAGAGATCTAATGACAGTTAGCAGAATATGGAACCGGTGGGTTTGGGAGAGTAATACGGAACGCCGTGCTGGATCCCAACGGCCTCGTATCACTAGCAGTCGAGATGACAGGCATCTTACCCGCATGGCTGTAACGGATCGTGCAGCCACATCTCGATCCTTGAGTCAACAGGTGGGGACGTTTGCAAGAGAACAACCATCTGCACGAACAGTACAACGACGTTTGCAGCAGCATAGGCTATCAGCTCGGAGACCATGGCTGCGGTTACCCTTGACGCTGCATCACAGACAGGAGCGCCTGCGATGGTGTACTCAACGACGAACCTGGGTGCACGAATGGCAAAACGTCATTTTTTCGGATGAATCCAGGTTCTGTTTACAGCATCATGATGATCGCATCCGTGTTTGGCGACATCGCGGTGAACGCATATTGGAAGCGTGTATTCGTCATCGCCATACCGGCGTATCACCCGGCGTGATGGGATGGGGTGCCATTGGTTACACGTCTCGGTCACCTCTTGTTCGCATTGACTGCACTTTGAACAGTGGACGATACATTTCAGATGTATTACGACCCGTGGCTCAACCCTTCCTTCGATCCCAGCGAAACGCTATATTTCAGCAGGATAATGCACGACCGCATGTTGCAGGTCATGTACGGGCCTTTCTGGATACAGAAAATGTTCGACTGCTACTCTGATCAGCACATGTTCCAGATCTCTCACCAATTGAAAACGTCTGGTCAATGATGGCCGAGAAACTGGTTCGTCACAATACACCAGTCACTACTCTTGATGAACTGTGGTATCGTGTTGAAGCTGCATGGACAACTGTACCTCTACACGCCACCCAAGCTCTGTTTGACTCAATGCTCAGGCGTTTCAAGGCCGTTATTACGACCAGAGGTGGTTGTTCTGGGTACTGATTTCTCAGGATCTATGCATCCAAATTGCATGAAAATGTAATCACATGTCAGTTCTAGTATATTTGTCCAATGAATACCCGTTTATCATCTGTATTTCTTCTTGATGTAGCAATTTTAATGGCCAGTAGTATAGATTTGTCTGGTGGACGGAAAAGTCAATAGTTTAATTACAAGTTTCTGTTGTAAATAAATTTGATTTTTGAAGTATTCATGTATTCTCTTCACAGATAAATCACCAGAATCTAACCGAGATCGACCTGTCTTCTTCATATAAACTGGTAAGGGAGATAGACATTATAGGCCTGGCTAGCAAGACACCCCTGGACTGTCTCTCTATCATGGTAATCATGCCATCGCTGGTCAAGTCCCAACTGAAAGAGCCAGCAGTACAGGATTTCATCAGGTGAGTCTATTTCTGCGGTTAAGTTATGTATTTCGGTAAATAGCTTTTAATTACTGACCGTTAGTTTGCATTAAATGTAATATCTTGCGCTCGCGATATCGATTCGGTGGAGATGGCAGAGATACTATTACGACAAAGAATTTCCGACTGTCTCGTGAAGGACGGGCAGAACGAGCGCAGAATCAACGCCATTGATGCTCCGGACACAGTAGCGGTTGCCCCAGGGTTGCAACTCTCTCTGCATTGTTCCTGTGCAAAGTCGTTGCTAAGCCCCATCCAGATGCGTGGCATACTGTGTCTTTCCTTTCAGGGTCTTCTACCGACGTTTGTTTAGTCATTATTTCTGACGTTTCGCCAGCATGAGTGGCTGGACTTCTCAATGACAAACTCTCCATTGCCGGTGGCGACTTGAGTTGAGTCCGCTCGGACCTGCCCATAATTTGCAAGAATATTGCCGCAAAAATCAGAAAACATACGTCACACTTTATTTTTCAATGTCACTTTCAAAATAGTCCCCTCGCGTTTGTATACAACCAGCGATTTTTTCATTGTGGCAATCAATGAGTCATGTTCAAAATTTGTTGGGACTCTGTTTTAATCTCTTCTATAGAGTAAAAACGCGTACCTGTTAAATTCAATTTCATTAGGACCAACATTTTATTACGTTCCTTTAATTACATGGTAGTAAATCTTTCATGTGAGTGGCCATATGGAAGAAATTTTGTTATGGATAATTCCAAGGATGTCAGAAATGAAATCATTAGAATCGACTTTACACTGCTGCGAACTTGGAGTACTGGTGCTGTTTAGGACCACATGGACCATGTTCTCTCCTGCTGCGATGGTTGCTCTTTTTTTTTTCTTGTCGAAATCATAACCGTGCACCGCCGATTCTTCGGCACTTAACCCTCCACTACACGAGCGATTTTTTTTACCTCCGCTACACGCGTGCGGACTGAAAGTCCGCATTGCGTTTTATAACATTTTCATGAACAATTCTGACATTACAGTTGGCAAATATAATATATTCGAGTCTGGATAACATAAATAAAACAATGAATTCGTAAACACAATGTATTTCACCATCAGTAGTGTACATTAAATATTTTAACTCATAATTTACCCGTAAACCAACGAGAACATTTATTGTACTCGCTGAAATTTACGTTCATTCTGTATTTTCACTGTTTTTCCAAATGAATATTAACCAATACTTATCTTAAGTAAATTAGTTCAGAAACTTTTTCAGAAAACTATAGTTTACAGCCTCACTGTCAATTCGAGTAAATCACTCGTGGTGGTTGCCATTTTCACTGCACTCACTGCACAGATATGCCCCGACATGTTCAAGGCATACAAATTTATTGCACGCATTGCAGGAAAATCTCGTCGGCCTGTTTTTTTTTTCCTATTACAGAAGTTGCATCTTCCTCGAGCTATTGTTTGTGGAGGTCTAGGAAGAGCTTCAGCTGTTGGTAATCCCAAAATTTCCTTGATACGATTCTTGATGTTCACCGGTGTACTTAGATGATTGACCTTCATTGTCATATAATCATGCAACAGTTCTTTGGCAAGACCTTTTAGATAGTCTTTTCTGGGAATTGTTGGATGCGAGTTGCTCTTGTAAATTATGTATCCATTGATTCCAGAAATATTTAGAAGAGAGGAAAAAATTATAAATGGCCATCTGCTGGTAATTCTTGTCACAGAGTATGTACATTTCATTTCATCAACTTTACCCACACCAAATTTAGTCTCGTTATAAACTGTTATTATTTCCGGCTTGCACTTTTTTTTTTTGCAATCAAGACGGATTTTAAGTAACATTAGCCAACATTTTTATATTATATTTTGCCGGTTTTGATGGAATGTATTGTATAAATCCACATCTTCCCCTGAATGCATCCAGCATTTCATCTATTGTAACTAGTTCTGATAAACTATAATGTTTCTTGCAGTTTTCATTGAACTGATCTATCAAAAATCGGACAGCAGCTAATTTGTCTGTTTCCTTCTGATGAGCTCTGTTTCTGACGACATCAAATCTCAGACATTTCAGCAAGAAACGAAAACGGTTTATGCCCATTGAAAGTCTGAAGTACCCCTCTCCAGTACCATCTGCAGCCCAGAGATCTAGTAAATTTGTGTGTGATGTTCGTAGCACACCCGCCAAGAAAAGGAGTCCTAAACAAGCTTTGATTTCTGTAATTTTAGTGTCTGCAGCATCTCTTTCTCTGGAATATTTAGAACGGATGGTAGCAATGTAAATATTAGTGCAGTGAACAATTCCTTCTAAAATGTCATCTGTGAAGAAAAGTTGCAGACAATCCATTGGACACTTAGCATTTTTTGCTTCGCCTATGACTCCCGGTAAATGCTTGACAATATTATGTTGAGGTCTCTTCTTACTCTTCTGTTTTGGATTAGAGGTCTATGGCTCCATTGCATACCGTCTTTCCCGAAATATAAGTCAAATTTTTCGATAGAATCACTTTCGTCCAGCGACTGTTCACTATCTGAATAGTGATCACTTTCGAATATTGACTCCAGATCACTACATTATTCATTACCAAGCTCTTCGTCCAACCACTGCAAAACCTGATCGTCATCCACCGTTTTTCTGAAAAAAAAGTGTATAACTTATTTCACTAATCGGTGTTGGTCAATTAAAAGCCTCAAATCTTTATGACATTTTGAATAATAAATAAATAAAAAAGTTTCTAAACGTAACTGTCCATGTTTTGTAATATTATAAAGGAATAAACCTCCTTACCTGCAATACATCGTAAAAGAACTCATGATAGAACCGCACCTCACGAGACTGCTGCTTCTGGCAATAATGACTAACTTCAATTGCTGCCAATAATTCGTTACGGAAGGAGATGAAGGTAGAAAAAGCCGCTAACGGATATCTTGAATTTATAAGTGATTGTTGATGGAAAGATAAAACTGAGGACTCACAGTCCGCGGTGCGTGTAACGGAGGGTTAAGACAATGAACGGGAAACTGGTATCATCTCGAATTGTTGTTTGCAGTCCAAAGCACGTCAATGATCTTATTGGTTGACGAACATCATTGTAATTCGGCTCATGTTCAATTTATCTACTAGAATACGCCAGCACGTCCTTTATGATATCATATCGATGTCACAGATAACATGTATTGTCAGCCTTGCCGCAGTGGTAACACCGGTTCCCGTCAGATTACCGAAGTTAAGTGTTGCCAGGCTGGGCTACCACTCGGATGGATGACCATCCAGTCTGAAGAGCGCTGTTGGCAAGCGTGGTGCACCCAGCCCTTGTGAGGCAAACTGAGGGCTACTTGACTGAGAAGTAGCGGCTCCGGTCTCGGAAACTGACATACGGCCGGAAGAGCACTGTGCTGACCACATGCCCCTCCATATCCGCATCCAGTGACGCCTTTGGGCTGAGGATGACACGGCGGCCGGTCGGTACCGTTGGGACTTCATGTTCTGTTCGGGTGGAGTTTAGTTTTAGTTTCTGTCAGTGGGAATCACTTCATGCACTTTCGTGAGCGTTCCAGAGCTGTGCATGATGAAGGTCAACCTGAGTATTGGTCATCATCCACAAACTCCATCCAGTCAGTGTTAAACCGCCTAGACCACTCAAGTGTTTTAGCTTGGCTCAAATCTTGCTCAGTTAAAGCCAGGCTTACTATGCAGTGAGTTTCAGCTGAAGTTTCTTGGAGGTTAAAACAAAACTTAATGCAGATCGTATATTTCTTCAAAGCAGCCAGTTCGAAATTCTGAGACACAGTAGAACACGGTGCACAGAAAATAAGCAAAAACGTTCACACTAACATGCTTAACATATAACATATAACAAGATAGCAATATCGACTAACCAGCGGAACAGCCAACTTCCAGTTCTCTATCGAACGAGGCCATTGAGAGACTTAAACAACATAGTTCAAAGCTTCATAATCTGCATAGGCTGCCTAAGATCCGTAAAGAAGGTGTGTATCCGTGACTATTGGGAGTAATGATGAGACAGCTACCTATAATGTAGCTAAGTACTTGGTTCCTTTAGTCATTCACACTGTAGGAAGTGTCCATATCATATCATATCTGTAGCTATGGGTTTTTTGCAACCAGCATCGCCATCAAAAACCACTCGCGACATATTCATATTCTGTCGTTCACTGTGTGTTAACTATTAGTCCAGCAGAAAAATGTTATGGGATCATTTTGTAGGAAAATTAATGTAGTTAAATTTTGTACTGGGAAACATTTTCGGTGGAGGCCACAGCTTTGGACTTATCCAAGAAAATCTTGTTAGAGGGTTACTTTTGTACGTTTTTCTTCAATAATTGCAAAGATAATTTCCAGTGAAAACGTATCGCAATACACAATTTAATTATATTAAATTTCAAACATAAAGGTCCTGTTCATTTTTGCTGTGCCACTAATAGTTAGCGCGCAGCTACTGAGAGAATGTGAAAATCAAGCGCGTATTTGAAGACGTTGCGGGTTGCATAAAACCCATTGCTAGGGGTAGCTGAGTCATCCAGTGTAATTATTGAGCTCTGTCGTTTCGATAGAGATGTTTGTTACGTTCACGCAGGAGAAACCACACCTCAACTGGCGCTCTGAATCATCCGACAGAATTCCATCGAAAGTGACTAGGACCATTTGAAACAGAGTGTGAAACGTAGCAGTGAACATTCCCCAAACTCTCATGGATCTAAACACAAAACAATCAACTAGGGCTTAGGATGGACCTGGCATACCTGAAGACATTTATCGTCTCTTTTCCTCGTCGAACTTCCATAATCTGTGATAGGGGCGGAGTTACACAGTATTAGTGCGATGGCTCCTGTTAGTTAAATTTTTCTCCGGTGTGGTTTGCCGTATCTGACAGTTACTTCCGAGCGATGAGTGGCTACTTTCGATCAATAGTAATTATGACTTTGTATAATGTTTAAGCTCTATCATTTCAATTGAGACATGTGTTATGTTTACGCAGGAGAAACCAAACCTTTGACTTGATGGTCATCGAGCGTCTGTCTTACCAAGGTTACTATGGACTGCACCACAAGGTTGGTTCCCCACCGCTCGTCGGCTTCGTGACGTTGTCTGCATACTCGCCTCTGTATTACGCCTTGGGGAATCCCATGAATCCAGCCTACATCCCTGAAACCTTGGTGGGCTTTTCTGATCACATGAACTTTTGGCAGCGCATGTACAACACGTTCTTTGCACTACGTTTCCACTACATGTGGTTCTACGAACTACTTCCGCTACAAGAAACGATTATGAGGGAACACTTCGGAGCAGAACCACCTTCTGTTTACGAAACGGAGCGCAACTACAGCCTACTCATTGTCAACAACCACTTTACCACGGAGTATCCGCGGCCTCATCTACCGAGCGTCATAGAAGTCACTGGACTCCACGTATCGACCAAGGTTGAACGATTACCAGAGGTGAGTATCGAAATCATCAAGGCTGCTTATTCATGTCAAAAAATACTGTCGCATTGACGTGCTGTTCCAGGTATGTACTTTTGCTCGCATAACTAGAGCTATCATTTAGATCAACACTGGTTCCCCATACCAGCGTCAGCAAAATCATCTGCCACTGGAGCTTCTGGAGACGTCATTTTAGAATATAGCCAAGTACACCATTCCTGTCACATATCGCAGTCCTCATCAAAAGATGCGTTTTTTCAAAGTATGACTAGAAGTCTAAAATCCAGGTTGTATTGAGAAACGAAGAGAACATCGAAAGAAGAAGTCACAGTATGTTTGGTAGGTGCGAAAGTTTCATGGAGAATCCTTTACAGCTCCAGTAGCAGATGCTACACTAAAGGCGTAATCCATCACCGACCGGCTTACTGAAATTCCAAGTACGTAACTCCCTAGAAAATCTTCCGTCTTGCTACGTATATTTGTTGAAAAGGCCGTGAAGGTAAAATTAGATTTTAACTCATGCAGAGGCTTACGGACAACAGTTGGTTTCTCGCTCCGTTCGCCACTGAAGTAGCAAAGGCGTGAAATAACAGTGACAACAAAGTACCCACTGCCGTCCAGAGTCGTGAAATATCAGTGAAATACAAAGTACCCACTGCCGTCCTCGCGCAGCAAAGATGTAGATTTATCTGAAGAACGCGTTCGTTCTTCCTGAATAAAGTGTTAACAAGGACATATGCAGACATTAATATTTGTAGTGAAATTGCTTCACTAAATTTCCTCCACTTTTCGCATATGAGTCATTACAGTTAATAGATAATACTAATAAGCCCATGAATCTATATTGTTTCTACATTAGATATTTTTTTGACATACTTGCAATTAAAGCGTCATTTACAATTGCACACAATGACATTTATTAAATCACTCCATCTTCAGGCCACAAGTGGCCCATCGGGACCATCCGACCGCCATGTCATCCTCAGTTGAGGATGTGGATAGGAGGGGCGTGTCATCAGCACACCGTTCTCCCTGTCGTTATAATGGTTTTCTTTGACCGGATCCGCTGCTATTCGGTAGAGTAGCTCCTCAATTGGCATCACGAGGCTGAATGCACCCCGAAAAATGGCAACAGCCCATGGTGGTTGGATGGTCACCCATCCAAGTGCGGCCACGCCCGACAGCGCTTAACTTCGGTAATCTCACGGGAACCGGTGTATCCACTGCGGCAAGGCCGTTGCCTCCAATGACATTTATTAAGAAAGGTTCTTAGTGAAACCCATTGTATAGGGACTGTGTCATATTCTACATTTGGGTTGTACAGGGGCTGAGTGAAAATTTGGAAACAATGCGAGAATGCATGCATTAACACAAATGCAGGCCTGCAGTGTGCGTCTTTGAGCAGACAACCTTGTAGGTGGGGCAATCGCAGCTATAAGTATTCATCTTGGGTATTAATAACCGCTTCAGCTGTATTTAGTCCTTTATCACTGAGTCACTACCGGTTTCGTGGCACTAAAAGCCACATCTTCAGGTGAACGTATGACTGAAACATTAGAGCGGGAAAGCTCAGAATCTTTGTATCCAACAATCGTTGTCCGCCGAAACAAAACACCGTTGAAAGACGGTACGTCATAGATTAAAAACTGCCAGATTCCAGTATAGTGGATGGGATTAAAACAAATCGTTCCGTAGTGATCACTTTTCCGATCCATACGGAACTGTATTTGTGTGGGCTTCCTAAATAACATAAGCAATGCGTACTCATTCATCCACTTGTATCGCCATTCGCTAGTTAAAAGCAAGGCTAAACTCAAATCAAAACATGGTGTTTCAAACTCAGTGATGCGCATAAATAATACAAAAATTTCTCTCCCTCGGAAGAGCTAACTTAGTATCCTCTGACGTCTGCAGTTTGTTTTTCAATATCAGTAGTGAAATGTCTTAATATTCTGACAGAGCTGATGTAAAGGTATAATGTAAGCTCTGTATGGTTGAATGACTTGAGACTGGCCACTCAGACATGCTTAACACAGAACTATTTCCCGTTCCAAGGAGCTATGTATAAATAGTTCGATGGCTTAGCTATTGAGTCTCCTTTAGTCCACTTTTGGCTGAAATATTGATGGAGACAAAGGGTGACAAAAATTTAATAGTCATGGGTGACTGGAATTCAAGCGTAGGAAAAGGGAGAGAAGGAAACATAGTAGGTGAATATGGATTGGGGCTAAGAAATGAAAGAGGAAGCCGCCTGGTAGAATTTTGCGCAGAGCATAACTTAATCATAGCTAACACTTGGATTAAGAATCATGAAAGAAGGTTGTATACATGGAAGAACCCTGGAGGTACTAAAAGGTATCAGATAGATTATATAATGATAAGACAGAGATTTAGGAACCAGGTTTTAAATTGTAAGACATTTCCAGGGGCAGATGTGGACTCTGACCACAATCTATTGGTCATGAACTGTAGACTAAAACTGAAGAAACTGCAAAAAGGTGGGAATTTAAGGAGATGGGACCTAGATAAACTGACTAAACCAGAGTTTGTACAGAGTTTCAGGGACAGCATAAGGGAACAGTTGACAGGAATGGAGGAAAGAAATACAGTAGAAGAAGAATAGGTAGCTTTGAGGGATGAAGTAGTGAAGGCAGCAGAGGAACAAGTAGGTAAAAAGACGAGGGCTAGTAGAAATCCCTGGGTAACAGAAGATATATTGAATTAAATTGATGAAAGGAGGAAATATAAAAATGCAGTAAATGAAGCAAGCAAAAAGGAATACAAACGTCTCAAAAATGTGATTGACAGGAAGTGCAAATTGGCTAAGCAGTTATGGCTAGAGGACAAATGTAAGGATGTAGAGGCTTATCTCACTAGGGGTAAGATAGATAATGCGTATAGGAAAATTAAAGAGACCTTTGGAGAAAAGAGAACGACTTGTATGAATATCAAGAGCTCAGATGGAAACCCAGTTCTAAGCAAAGAAGGGAAAGCAGAAAGGTGGAAGGAGTATATAGAGGGTCTATACAAGGGCGAGGTACTTGAGGACAATATTATGGAAGTGGAAGAGGATGTAGATGAAGATGAAATGGGAGACACGATACTGCGTGAAGAGTTTGACAGAGCACTGAAAGACCTGAGTCGTAACAAGGCCCCCGGAGTAGACAACATTCCATTAGAACTACTGACAGCCTTGGGAGAGCCAGTCCTGACAAAACTCTACCATCTGGTGAGCAAGATGTATGAGACAGGCGAAATACCCTCAGACTTCAAGAAGAATATAATAATTCCAATCCCAAAGAAAGCAGGTGTTGACAGATGTGAAAATTACCGAATTATCAGTTTAATAAGTCACAGCTGCAAAATACTAACGCGAATTCTTTACAGACGAATGGAAAAACTGATAGAAGCCGACCTCGGGGAAGATCAGTTTGGATTCCGTAGAAATGTTGGGACACGTGAGGCAATACTGAGTCTACGACTTATCTTAGAAGGAAGATTAAGGAAAGGCAAACCTACGTTTCTAGCATTTGTACACTTAGTGAAAGCTTTTGTCAATGTTGATTGGAATACTCTGTTTCAAATTCTGAAGGTGGCATGGGTAAAATACAGGGAGCGAAAGGCTATTTACAATTTGTACAGAAAGCAGATGGCAGTTATAAGAGTCGAGGGGTATGAAAGGGAAGCAGTGGTTGGGAAGGGAGTGAGACAGGGTTGTAGTCTATCCCAGATGTTATTCAATCTGTATATTGAGCAAGCAGTAAAGGAAACAAAAGAAAAGTATGGAGTCGGAATTAAAATCCATGGAGAAGAAATAAAAACTTTGAGGTTCGCCGATGACATTGTAATTCTGTCAGAGACAGCAAAGGATTTGGAAGAGCAGTTGAACGGAATGGACAGTGTCTCGCAAGGAGGATATAAGATGAACATCAACAAGAGCAAAACGAGGATAATGGAATGTAGTCTAATTAAGTCGGCTGATGCTGAGGGAATTAGATTAGGGAATGAGACACTTAAAGTAGTAAAGGAGTTTTGCTATTTGGGGAGCAAAATAATTGATGATGGTCGAAGTAGAGAGGATATAAAACATTGACTGGCAGTGGCAAGGAAAGCGTTTCTGAAGAATAGAAATTTGTTAACATAGAGTATAGATTTAAGTGTCAGGAAGTCGTTTCTGAAAGTATTTGTATGGAGTGTAGCCATGTGTGGAAGTGAAACGTGGACGATAAATAGTTTAGACAAGAAGAGAATAGTAGCTTTCGAAATGTGGTGCTACAGAAGAATGCTGAAGATAAGGTGGGTAGATCACATAACTAATTAGGAGGTATTGAATAGAATTGGGGAGAAGAGGAGCTTGTGGCACAACTTGACTAGAAGAAGGGATCGGTTTGTAGGACATGTTCTGAGACATCGAGGGATCAGCAATTTAGTATTGGCGGGCAGCGTGGAGGGTAAAAATCGTAGAGGGAGACCAAGAGATGAATACACTAAGCATATTCAGAGGGATGTAGGCTGCAGTAGTTACTGGGAGATGAAGAAGCTTGCACAGGATAGAGTAGCATGGAGAGCTGCATCAGGACTGAAGACCACAACAACAACAACATTGATGGACCACTTTGGAAAAAATTTAGTTGAAACAGTTTCGAGTGCAAATATTACATACTTATTCAGATACGTAGACGATGAAATGTACGCGTGGACAGTCACCACAAAACAGCTCAACTCATTTTTTTCGTAACTTAAACAGTCAATACAAAATACTTAGTGCAAAACGAAAATTGGTAATAAAAACATAAACGTCTTAGATCCAACCATTGACATCAGTACAGAAACCCATTGTTTCCCAATTTATAGAAAACGACATTTACAGACACAGATACCAACACCCAGTTACTCAAAAAGTAGCTTACCAATCAGTGGTGCGCGGTCTCACATCTCTCCGCATGTTCGTAGAAGATTTCAAAGCAGAGTTTGACGCTATAAATTTTTTTTTTTGCCTCAACCAGTGGTTACAGTCCTTTGCTGATTTTCCACATCTTGCATAGGAAACAAACATTTAAAAACATGCCCTTCCTCTATGCTGCTTCTTCTGCTCCTTTCACTGTCTACAGGAAGTGGTGTACAATATCATACCTAGAATAAGTATCAGAGCGTATAGCAAAAGCGCAGAAATCCAGCAACTATAGCAATTCCTACTACGTGAGGAACATCAAAGCCCAGCGTCTTTTCAATAGTAAAGATAAGGCCCAGTTACTATCCAACAGTGGGGAATACAAAATTACTTGTCCTGATAGTGATAAGTTTTATACTGGTCAGTGAGACAGAGACATAATATCTACACTGCGTGAACATAAATGTAGCTAGATTCCACACTGTCTGAGCGCGTACTGATCGTCAGCCACAGCTACAGCCCATTTCCTTCACTTAGGAAACAAAGGCCAAAAACACAACCTGCTGGAAGTCCTGGAAATCGAAAAACATCTGGCTCACAATCCCGATTTATTATTAAATGACCAAACGCAGTGCAATACTTACTCTTCTGAACTTCGCTCAATCCCCTCAGGTTTCCATTATTTCTCACTCTCTTTGATACTTGTCTTCCATTTTCCAGAATTTATTTATTGTACTATTATTGCATATTGTGCCGTATTTGGCACTGTGTCATAGGTTGGAAGCACCTGAACTGTTTTTCTATGTTGGCCATGCTCCCGCTCCACGCTGCTTGTGACCTCTCTGACAAAAGGAAGGATTTATCTACATGAGCGCAGTGCAGGAAGAGGGGGAAGGGGGCGGGGGAGGGGGTAGGACACCGATGGCGGGTTGGAATGAATACTGAGAGTAAACCGAAAGTTGTCGCTGACTGTGAAGGAATGCTTGACTGTGCCTAGGCAAAAGTTACTGTGGTCTGTCATTGTGTGCGTTTGGCATGAATGCAGTATGCACTTACGGAATGTAAGCAAGCCGGATGCTTAGAAATTGTGTGTCGCCACTGTATCAGACATCAGTTCCTCAGACATTCAGTTCCTTGAGGTACTTTCTACTGATAGCTGTGCCTCTATTTCATGATTTGCCATTCTTATGTCATTTCATTTACAAAACCGTTTCTCTATATTTCACATGCGACGGGAGCTATAGAGATAAAACAATTTGTAAACACACTTTAAAACAGAAGTATTTGCCTGATTTAAACTACTCATTGGTATATGTGCCATCCGTGTATGATATTGGATACAGATATTTCAATACGAGGTGCAAGGTATATGAGTTCTCATTTCTTAGTTCATGACAATCTTGTGAGGAGTGCATGCAACAGTTAAACCTTGTAGTATTTATTTCTAACACTGGCCTATTTCGAGTACACTACGAGATTTTGTACTCTATCTGTAATATGAAGGAACTCGAAGATTGATGATATAAATACTGGATATAATGACACAACGCTTCAAATCCAAACAAGCTACTCAAAAAGGGAAGGAATCATTCCAAATATTACTTTTGTGTTGACTAGTGGATGATATACCAAGCCATTTCGAATGTTTATTTGTAAGTAAAGCATAAAGAGCTCGGTACAACCTATTGTTATCATTGTTGTGATTTTCCTGAGAGTACACAGTGGTGGAAACCTGCTGGTCACATAACCTAGAGGTCTATTGATTGAAACCACACTCTGCTACCACTAGTCCAGAATTTTCCAGAGCCACTGGCAAAGAAAGTATGCACACAGTCGATTGTGCTACATTTACATTCCCACATGTATTAACATCCCCACAGTTTAAACAAATTTACAACCTGTACTATATTCAATAAGTTCTCCTAAACTTTATATAGGATCCAAACAATTGGCAAATTAATGGAGCTGAGCCATGACTATTATTCTGTACAGGAATTCAGAAGTAAGAAAACTCTCAAGATTGGTCAAGTAAGTTGTACACAGCTCTTCAGACTTTACTTAACTCGCAAATAAACAATGTAAATGGCTTGGTACAGCATCCTCTAGTGTACATAAAAGTAATATTTTGAGTGAGTCCTTCCCTTTTTGAGCAGTTTGTTTGGATTTGAAGCGTTGTGTCATTATATCCACTATTTATATCATCAACCTTCGAGTTCCCTCATATTAAAGATAGAGTACAATATTTCATAGTGTATCTGAAACAAACCTTGTTAGAAACAAGCACTAAAAGGTTTTTCTGTTGCATGCACCCTGCACAAGAGTGTAATGAACTATGAAATGAGAAAGCATACACTGTGCACCTTTTAATGAAATGTCTATATCCAATCTCACACACAGAAGGCAGATATACCACTGAGTAGTTTAAATGAGGCAAATACTTTACGAAATTTTTGTATCTCTGGAACTTCTGTAGCGTATTAAATATATACAAACGGTTTTGTGATCAAGTAAATGATTAACTAATGACACAGCTATCAGCACACAGTACCTCAAGGAACTGAATGTTTCAAACAGTGGCGACACACAATTTATACGCATCCGGCTTGTTTACATTCGATAAGTGCACAGTACATTCATGCCAAGCATAAACATTGACAGTCCACGGTGCGGCCAGTCAGAGTGGCCGAGCGGTTCTAGGCGCTTCAGTCTGGAACCGTGCGACCGCTACGGTCGCAGGTTCGAATCCTCCCTCGGGCATGGATGTGTGTGATGTCCTTAGGTTAGTTGGGTTTAAGTAGTTCTAAGTTCTAGGGGACTGATGACCTCAGATGTTAAGTCCCATACTGCTCAGAGCCATTTAAACCATCCTCCGTGCGGCAGACCAGCCACTTCTGCTTAGCACAGTCAAGTAAACACACCGTCGATCCATGTCGGGTTTTCCTTCACAGTCAGCTTACTCGCAGTATTCATTCTAACTCGCCATCATTGTCACCCCATTTCCACCCTGCACTCGTGCAGATCAACCCTTCTCTCAGTCAGATAGAAGCACCATCGATAGGGAGCATGGCCAACGTAGAATAATAGTTCAGATGTTGGCAGCGTGGTCAATAGTTCTGGACACGGCACACCATGTACTCCATACATTCTGTTGTCAGAATTGTCAGTTTCAGCTTTTAGTCTGTTTTGTAGCACTTGCCACGTGTAGCACCTCTTCAGACTTGTCTCTAGTAGTGTTGTTGATTACTAATTTATTGTACTGGGATTGGTAACTTAACGTAAAATGTTATATAGGCACTTCGTTTCGTGTGTTAGTGTGAATGCTTTTCCTGGTTTGCTCCCTTTTATATTTATTTACTTTACAGCTTTTTTCTTTTGTAACTGCTCATGATGATCTGGTCTTAATCCAGTAGAACATACACAGTATTGTGTTTTTCATTTATTGTTATTCTGTTCTACCAAGAGGAGACGAAAGGATCAGTTGACATGAATTTTTATTTGATGTGTGTATACAGTATACTAGGAAAAAAACGTAAATTGTATATGTTTTGGAGAACTCAGAGTGCGAAAATAAGTACACACAGCTGCTACTTCTGGCAGCAGCAAAGGCTTCAACCCTTCTGGCACTGAGTTGACCTTAGCTTGTTTGAGCCTCTGATTCACACCCTCCACTCGGCTCTGTACCAGGGGTCCGCAGTCCGTTCTGTCGACTATGCTACAAATGGTCAGCTCTGCTTTCATCTTGCAAGAAAGACTGGCAGCCTTTACCACTTCTGTTAGCCGCTCGAAACCAGAGAGAATTTCTTCTGATCCAAAGTGACACACATCATTGGCACCGACGTGTGCAACCACCTGCAGTTGGCTGCACCCTATGCTCTTCATGTCATCCGGGAGGATCCTTTACACATCTGGAATGACTCCACCCGGTATGGACACGGAGTGCTCATTGGTTTTCTTACCCTTCTTGTCAGCCAAGTCCCTGAGAGGCCCCATAACGCGCTTAACGTTGGAGCTCCCAACTACCAATAATCCCACCCACTGCGATTGCTCGGATCTTGCAGGCTGAGTGGTCTCCTCTGAAACAGGACAGGCGACAGCATCTGGCTCAGCGACAGTGTCAGCCACAGCACCTGGAACTTGTTTGTCAGACAACTGGGGAGGCCCACCTGGGAAGTCTTTAGTCACCTGCTTCACCCCGGGGGCGACCTCCCGCTTGACCACAGGTGAGGGGTCAGCCTCAGTGCGAGCAGTAACTGGGTTGGCCACCGGTGAGGACCGATCGGAGGACTCTGACGAGCTGGACGTCCGTTGGATCCCTACGGCTGGCCCACAACAGTGGTGCCCATCCACTGCAGCCTCAAGCTGTGTAACAGAAGCCAACACAGCCTGAAGCTGAGAGCGAAGTGTCACCAACTCGGATTGCATCCGTACACAACAATCGCTGTCCCTTTCCATACTAAAGACCGTGGAAAACTAAGCTATGCGGATAAACGGACTATCGGCAGGTGCTGGGCAACTCTACTGTAGACCCTGACGAAAACGCACGAACTGTAATACGCAGATATTCCAAAACCTAACTACCGAAGCACTCAGGTGAGGCTAAATAATTTTTCTCTGATTAGGAACTTGTAATATGTCACAAAATCGGTTTACTTTCCGACTCAAATTAAAACGCGAGAACTGTGGCTATTAGATGTTAAATTTACACTCAGAAACTCAAGAAACTAAACTACTACAGCATGATGTAATAAAATTCGCTCCTGGTTAGTAACTCGTAAAGGACACAAATGCGGTTACTTCCCTGTTGCTGCGTCTGTCTCGGTCGGCTGCTACTGAGTGATCCTGGCCACACGACGGAAATCAGCATATTAACTAGGCACTGTGCAAGCTGGTGGTACCTCCAGCACGATGTGGCTGTGTTTACATGGTACGGAATGGGTCCTCTGGCCCAAAGGAACCGATCATTGACTGGAAATGTTTGTGTCCGACTACTTGGAGACCAATTTCACCCATACGTGGAGTTCATATTTCCTAACACCTACGTAATGTCAACGGGCCACTATAGTTCACCATTAGTTCTAAGAATACTCTGGGCAATTTGATTGAATGATTTGACCACCCAGATCGCCAGACAAGAATCTAATTGAAAATTTATGGAACATAAGCGTGAGGTCAGTTCGTAAGCAAAATCCTGCACTTTCGCAGTTGTACACCACGGCTCTAGAGGCAGCGTGGCTCGATATTTCTGCAGGGGACTTGCAAGGACTTGTTGAGTCGATGTCACATCGGGTTTCTGCCCTGCGCTGGGCAAAAGGCGGTCTGACACAATATTAGGAGGTACCCCATGACTTTCGCGCAACGGCCATGCCGCAGTGGATACACCGGTTCCCGTGAGATCACCGAAGTTAAGCGCTGTCGGGCGTGGTCGGCACTTGGATGGGTCACCATCCAGGCCGCCATGCGCTGTTGCCATTTTTCGGGGTGCATTCAGCCTCGTGATGCCAATTGAGGAGCTACTCGACCGATTAGTAGCGGCTTCGGTCAAGAATACCATCATGACAATTGGGAGAGCGGTGTGCTGACCCCACGCCCCTCCTATCCGCATCCACCCCTGAGGATGACACGGCGGTCGGATGGTCCCGGTAGGCCACTCGTGGCCTGAAGGCGGAGTACCTCATGACTTTCGTCACCTCAGCGTGTCTGTCCTGTTGGGCGGTAGGCGCCAGGGTTCCTGAGGCCCATCATGGTGTTGAATACATCTCCCTTGAAATCATAGTTTCCCTCTTCCATTGACGGTAATGGAATCCAGACCACACTAAACACGAATATTGTGGAACGATAAACCAAAACATTCCTGCCGTTGCCGAGTTTCGGGCCGCTGCCAGAAGACATTTTTCGCTCTTACTCCTGCCATAACACACAACTATCTCCCACTGAAATGCTAGTGGGTGAATGTTGATAGCTACATGATTTATAGCACAAATGTCAGATATGAAGTAGAATAAAAAATAAATAAAATTTTGTTGCAAGCAGTTGCCCGTTTCATACCAACTTAATCTTCTATATTGTAGAACCTACAGAAATTCATAGACGGAGCCGAACACGGCGTCATCTACGTCAGTCTCGGATCCAACGTCCGGAGCAACGCACTGCCCCGGGAGAAGTTCCAGGCTTTTCTGGAGGCGTTCAGACAGCTGCCGCAACGCGTCCTCTGGAAGTGGGAGAACGACACACTGCCTTCACAGCCGGAGAACGTGATGGTCAGCAAGTGGATGCCGCAACAATCCGTGCTGGGTGAGATTTCATCCGGCTAGTTACATCAAAATTTAAAAATAGTTACCAGTCGAAGAGGGTTAGTGTTTTACATTCCTTTGGCGAAAAGGTCATTACACATGGAATAGAAGATTGGACAGAATAAGGATATGAAGTTAATGGATTGTGTCCTTCTGTAGGGAGTCAATCCGGTTTTCAAGTGAATTGTAATTGGAAAATCAGCGAACTCCTGTATCTGGATGTCCGAACGGGATCTGAAACTCACGCCTCTCAAATGCCAATTCACTGGTTGAAGACCGCTCTAGTTCACACGGCCTTCTTCCTTTTCTAGCGAGAAGTATTGATAAAGAATCAGCTGTCGATCTGTCTAGCTGAAATCTTTTCGAAGAAACCATCCCGAAACTAGTCTTGAAAAATGTAGGTAACACTTTGTGACACAGCCCTCCTATTCGGTTCTAGGATAGCCTTGGTTTTGCTGACTCATCTATACTGAATCGTTAACTGTCGTTTGTATGACAGCTGCAGATAAACGATTGTTACAGCTGTACGAGTTTATCACACAGATAATAGAAGACACAGATTAAACACTTCTTAAACGAAAATATCTTTTATGGTACGTACCTTCATTTTATAAATATGAAGAACTCATTTGTAAATGTCAGTGGAAATCGCACTTGGTCTACTGTATTAAGATCTAGATAAAACTTGTAACATTTATTTCTCAATGTTTTCAATACGTCAGGGGAGCTCGAAGATAGTCCCTTCCGATAGAACAAAGGTGATTTCCCTCCTTTCCACAGGAGGGAAAATGTTCCACCCAGCGTAACACTGTAGTGCAGTAAACAAATACGTGCCTACACAATCAGAGTTAAGCGAGATATGGATTACGATGGATTATTTTCGGGAAGGACTATGATGGCAAGCCGTTGTTATGCAATGCGAAAGATACTGCATTACGAGGGCGCAGCAAAATCTTCCCGTACAATTATGTGCTTACATCCTTTTCACATCGAAGTGAAGGTAATTCAACGAAAACAAAGGTCTATATCTAAATGTATGATAGGGTTCGAAATTTAGTCGGTTCTAAAACAGTTTCAAATGTATCATTTATCCTCGTATAGTAGTCGAAGTTCTTTGTATGCACGTGGAGTTCCACACCATGTCACAGTCCAGCATGGCGTTCTTTGCCCGTAGCTCATCCAAACGTCCGCCTCTTCATAACGCAAGGAGGTCTTCAGAGCATGAATGAGGCTACGTACCACGCTGTTCCACTTGTGGTCATACCTTTCTTCGCCGACCAGCCGTTCAACGCCGCCAAGATTTCGCAGGCGGAGATTGGAGTCAGGCTGGACTACCCCGACCTCACTAAGGACAACCTGCTGGCCGCCGTACGAACCGTTTTGGAGGAATCAAAGTAAGTTACTCACGGCTCCAAGGCAATATACTGTCACATATGTTATTTCAACGATGTGACACACTGTTCATCACATCTAAACTCGTGAATAATAATGCTTAATCTCACCGATCCCGAGGAAAAAAAATGGCAGCAATTTTTCTTTTCATATTTTGGAGCACACTAATAAACAAACTTGTCATAGATGCAAATGAAAATTTTTTATGATTTGATAAGGTATAAATGGAGGTTCACTTATATGGACCTCAAGTTTCAGTCATCATGAAAACGTACTAGTTTTTATTTTGTATTTGCTTTTCCGCTTCTTCGATGAAAATATTTTATCCAGCAATACGTATTTTTCATTTGAAATAGTAACCTGTGCATGCTAATCCACACAGAAAATAGGATTCTTAATTTGATATTTTTGAAGTGTAGGAATTCCAATACAGATCTTCGTTAAGGTTCTCAAATATCTTCATAAACGCATGACAGTAACAATCACACAATTTCTGGCAAGTAATAATTTGCTACTGCCAGTAAATAAACCTTTACGTTTTGCGATAATGTTAAAAATAATATTTTGTATAGTACATAAATACATTCCATATCCATCCAATGTCTCTCATATCTTGTAATTGCAGCCAGGTTTCCTGCATTTTGAGGAATTCCTTCACTCAACAAATTTTGGCATTTGTCCAACTTTGTAAGACCTAATATTTGAAATTGGTTGCAATACAGCTCTTGTTGCCTTTTTATTCACATTATCTGCATCAGCTACTACTTCACTAATGGAGGAATTCACTGAACAAGGAAGTCCTGTTCTCCTAGCTACTGGAACCACATTTTAACGTTCTTATTGTTTATCGATCTGTTTCATCCAACCCGGCAGGACAATCTTCAGTCAAAATGAGAATTCGTCATCTTACTAGTCAATTCCGCACTGATCTCACTAATAAGAGCTTCTAACTGTTCCTCAGTTAATACTCCATGCAGTGCTGTAGAGGTCAGAGAAAACAGTTATTTCAGTATCACCTTACAGAAATCCAAATAGAAATTAGCTCCACACACGAAGTCCTCTAGAAAATGTTTTATTTCATAGTAACGAACAAAATTTGTGCAAATCTAAACTAATTCTCAACACCTAGAAAAGTAGCGAACGTAGGTAAGACATACAGATTGTCATTCTAAAATTCATACATAATAATTAGATACCTGCCGTTTTTCCACGTAAAAGTAACCATTTTGTGCGTACGACCACAATATATTGGTGTTGTGTTGCTGCCTTCAACAGTGGTGTATGGAACGCTCTCACACTTGTAGACTAGGCTGTTAGCATTGTACGGATGCACATCAAGATAGATGCGTTGTGGGGGCATCAGCAGCCGACCGAACATCTACCAGGGATTAAATCAGGGCACATATGGCACCTGATGTTTCACCCAGAACAACTGGGAATCTGCTTTCAGCAGTACTAAGATCTCGTGCACGTGTGGTCAGGCTATACTGACACCGCGATACCACCAAACGGTTGAAAGCGTCGTCTGGAGAGTAGAATGAGACTCTGTTGTCTTCAGTGATACGAGTTGATACGGTAGTTTTTGTATGGAGTGATGGACGTGAGCAGGCTATTCCGGAGAGCATTCGCTCGCGACACACAGATCCCATCCAAGGCATTAAGGTGTGTGTGTATGGGGGGTGGGGGTTGGGGGGGGTTGCGGGGGTGGGTTGGTGGGGGGGGGGGGAGCATCAGTTTCAACTGGTGGTCACATTTGTTACACTACTGGCCATTAAAATTGCTACACCACCAAGAAGAAATGCAGATGATAAACGGATATTCATTGAACAAAAATATTATACTAGAACTGACATGTGATTACATTTTCGCCGGACAGTGTGGCCGAGCGGTTCTAGGCGCTTCAGTCTGGAACCGCGCGATCGCTACGGTCGCAGGTTCAAATCCTGCCTCGGGGATGGATGTTTGTGATGTCCTTAGGTTAGTTAGGTTTAAGTAGTTCTAAGTTCTAGGGGACTGATGACCTCAGATGTTAAGTCCCATAGTGCTCAGAGCCATTTGTTTACATTTTCACGCAATTTGGGTGCATAGATCCTGAGAAATCAGTACCCAGAACAACAACCTCTGGCCGTAATAACGGCCTTGATACGCCTGGGCATTGAGTCAGAGCTTCGATGGCGTGTATAGGTACAGCTGCCCATGCAGCTTCAACACTATACCACAGTTCATGAAGAGTAGTGACTGGCGTATTGTGACGAGCCAGTTGCTCGGCCACCATTGACCAGATGTTTTCAATTGGTGAGAGATCTGGAGAATGTGCTGGCCAGGGCAGCTGTCGAACATTTTCTATATCCAGAAAGGTCCGTACAGGACCTGCAACATGCGGTCGTGCATTATCCTGCTGAAATGTAGGGTTTCGCAGGGATCCAATGAAGGGTAGATGCACGGGTCGTAACACATCTGAAATGTAACGTCCACTGTTCAAAGTGCCGTCAATGCGAACAAGAGATGACCGAGACGTGTAACCAATGGCACCCCATACCATCACGCCGGGGGATACACCAATATGTCGATGACGCATACACGCTTCCAATGTGCGTTCACCGCGATGTCGCCAAACACGGATCCGACCATCATGAAGCTGTAAACAGAGCCAGGATTCATCCGAAAAAATGAAGTTTTGCAATTAGTGCACCCAGGTTCGTCGTTGAGTACACCATAGCAGGCGCTCCTGTCTGTGATGCAGCGTCAAGGGTAACCACAGCAATGGTCTCCGAGCTGATAGTCCATGCTGCTGCAAACGTCGTCTAACTGTTCGTGCAGATGGTTGTTGTCTTGCAACGTCCCCATCTGTTGACTCAGGGATCAAGACGTGGCTGCACGATCAGTTAGAGCCATGCGGATAAGATGCCTGTCATCTCGAGTGCTAGTGATAGGAGGCCGTTGGGATCCAGCACTGCGTTCCGTATTACCATCCTGAACCCACCGGTTCCATCAGTCATTGGATCGCGACCAACGCGAGCAGCAATGTCGCTATACGATAAACCACAATCGCGATAGGTTACAATCCGACCCTTATCAAAGTCAGAAACGTGACGGTGCGCATTTCTCCTCCTTACACGAGGCATCACAACAACGTTTCACAAGGCAACGCCCGGTCAACTGCTGTTTGTGTATGAGAAATCGGTTGCAAACTTTCGTTATGTATGCACGTTGTAGGTGTCGCCACCAGCGCCAACCTTGTGTGAATGCCCTGAAAGGCTAATCATTTGCATATCACAGCATGTTCTCCTGTCGCTTAAATTTCGCGTCTGTAGCGCGTCATCTTCGTGGTGTAGCAATTGTAATGGCCAGTAGTGTATTTATGCAGAATAAATTAACCAGAACCCGGTACATTGGATAGGTGCTATTTGCGGCTAGACAATGCAATAATCGTTTCTACGAACAGTTGCTGTTTTGCAACGCGCCCCTCATACTGTGCATCCACGCTCGTCAACAACAACACCAGATCTCACCAACTGGACGCTGACTAGTGGGAACCTACCCGCTCTGCAGAGTCCGAAAGAACCATGGCCGAAGTGCAGCAAATTGTTGAAGGTGTTTGATACAAGGTATTACTCGATCGCATTCAACATCTTTTTGATTATTTGCCTGTCAGAATACACGTGTGCGCTACTGCCAGCAGGCGATACATTTGTATTGATGTGACTGTTGAGGCACCCGTTTCTGTGACGTGTGTTTCATTTGGGCTGAATTAGTTATGGTATACTGCTACAATAATGACCTACCTGTCACAGTACTTTACAATATATTGGCCTTGTCCTTGAGGGTGCTGCGGTTCTTTCTTCAGGGTAGTGTTCAAAAAGTACCCTAATCTGAGGAAGATATTTCCGAGAATGTGCCCATGGAGCTCAGCAATGTAGATAAGTGAATCATGGACTGTGATAAAGCCATAAAAGAAGAGGAAGAGCAGTGAAACTCAGGAGATGTGATACTCTAGATGGCCGTGCGGTTCTAGGCGCTACAGTCTGGAACCGCGTGACCGCTACGGTCGCAGGATCGAATCCTGCCTCGGGCATGGATGTGTGTGATGTCCTTAGGTTAGTTAGGTTTTTGTAGTTCTAAGTTCTAGGGGACTGATGACCACAGATGTTAAGTCCCATAGTGCTCAGAGCCATTTGAAACATTTTTTGACACTCTAGAAGAAATCTGAAAATTAAGTGATAATATAAACGAGGACACCCTCCGCAAGTTCCACGAAAAAAGGGGTATGTGGAAAACGCTGACAAGAAGATGGGTCAGGTCTCTAGGACAGGTTACCTTTTCCGGTACTGGAAGGAGTAAAAGCTGTAGAGACAGAAAGAGATCGAAACATATCCAACAAATAACTTAGGGCGTTGGGTGTAAGTGCTAGCCGGCAGCGGTGGCCGAACGGTTCTAGGCGCTTCAGTCCGGAACCGCGCTGCTGCTACGGTCGCAGGTTCGAATCCTGCCTCAGGCATGGATGTGTGTGATGTCCTTAGGTTTAAGCCGTTGGCACACGGACCGTGCTGTCGAACGTTAACGTTGAGCGTGCCAAGTTCAACGTACTGCTGAACGCTCAGGAACGATGCGACTTGTGCATACGGTACGTGGGCCCCAACGTGGTATACGCGATCGCAACGCACTCCAGCAGCAGTTGACGGATGTTTCTAGTTCGTAAATCACACTATTTACTCAACGGGCGCGCGTAAAATTCCCACGTTAGCTCTATTAAAACGCACATTTCCTTCATCGTCCACGAAAAGGAAAGTACCATGTCCAATCAGTAATGACAGAGACATATAAAAGTTCCATTACAAACAGTGCGGTACAAATTTGGAATACGTCTCCGCATGAGATAAACATTATTCATCATTCCCACATTTTAGTAAAACCCCAAGGTCAGTGTTACTTAATCACTGTTCCTACCCAGTAGCAGAATCTTTGCAACATGTGAATTACAAGGCGTAAAAGAAAAAGGAGCAAAATATCTTTGTACAAGTAACGCAAGCTCTCCTGTAGATTAAGCCAATCTAACAAAGTCACCCCTCAAAAAAAGGTGAACTTATATTAACATAACATCAAATATTATAGTATATACTTATATTAAATTAATAATGAAGTGTCAGAACCTAATAAAAACACGAATGTTAGGAAATAAAATTTAAGAGTGTCAAGACGCGAACCTCCGCCCCCACTTTCAAATCAATACAAGACAATGACGCTAATCATTACGCTAGAACAGCAACGCCCACATTACGAGTAATCAAAGTGTGTTACCCGTTGCACAAAACCTTATCGTAGATATGTTACTAATTGAAATTTAATTATAACAAATTGTGCCAAGAAGAATGCGTTTTCGGTGGATCTTCTGTGTCGCTGCCTTCAAATAGCCTACTCTCATAATACGCAAGTTACAATAATTCTTTTGCCACGAATATGATGTTTCTCGTTATTTTATTGGAATGAATCACACAGTTAACAACGGGTTTGCCAGTGATTCTGAATTTGCTGGTGCTCAGAAACGGCACATATACATATAAGCTTGAAATGAATGCCAATATGGCGCCTCACAACTCTGTACTGGAGGGAGACGGCGTGCGTGTGACGTAGGTGGCGCTGTGCCATCTCATTGGTCAACGCTCAGACGCACGCTCAGAATATCTGACATGCCAGGTATTGCTCTGCACGTTCGGAAAGACTCCCGAACGTGCTATTCCACGCTATGACGTCAGAAACTGGGCACGCTCAACGTTCGGATGCACGGTCCGTGTGCCGACGGCTTTAACTAGCTCTAAGTATCAGGGACTGATGACCTCATATGTTCAGTCCCATAGTGCGCAGAGCCATTTGAACCATTTGTAAGTGCCACTCGTCGAAGAGCAGACTGGCGCAGAAGGGTAAGTCATGGCGGACCGCATCGAACCAGTCTGAAAGTTCTCGGTCGAAAACTACTGCACTGGTCAATGATCGTATGTTCTTCTATTTTCCATCTACTGTTTTCGATTTTGGCGTAGTTAGCAATTTAGAATCATGTTGTTTTTGAGCAGGTATTTTCTTTAAATCAGCCATTGTGTATTATCTCCACAGGTACAAAAATAATATGAAGAAGCTGTCGGATGTGTTCCGCGAGCACAAAGCGGACTCGCTGGAGAGGGCCGTGTGGTGGATCGAGTACGTGATCCGCCACAGGGGTGCCCCTCACCTGCGGAGCGCCGCCCTCGACCTGCACTGGTGGCAGCTGCTGCTGCTCGACGTCGTCGCTTACGTTCTGGCGGCCTCTGCTCTCACACTCTACGTCGTCTACTCCGTCTCACGGTGGATACTTTCCTTCTTCAAAGGCAGCAAACCGAACCAGAAACAGAAGAAACACTGATGTTCTCAAGACAACGTTTAAGCAGTCACTGAATCTTAGCCAACCTTACTACATTTCCGACCATTTCAAGACGTTTGGAGAGTGAAATCGTTACATGCGTCATATCATAGGCATGTTGTTGTTGTGGTCTTCAGTTCTGAGACTGGTTTGATGCAGCTCTCCATGCTACTGTATCCTGTGCAAGCTTCTTAATCTCCCAGTACCTACTGCAACCTACATCCTTCTAAATCTGCTTAGCGTATTCATCTCTTGGTCTCCCTCTACGCTGCCCTCCAGTACTAAATTGGTGATCCCTTGATGCCTCAGAACATGCCCTACCAACCGATCCCTTATTGTAGTCAATTTGTGCCACAAACGTCTCTTCTCTCCAATTCTATTCAATACTTCATCATTAGTTATGTGATCTACCCATCTAATCTTCAGCATTCTTCTGTAGCACCACATTTCGAAAGCTTCTATTCTCTTCTTGTCTAACTATTTATCGTCCACGTTTCACTTCCATACATGGCTACACTCCATACAAATACTTTCAGAAACGACTTCCTGACACTTAAATACATACTCGATGTTAACAAATTTCTCTTCCTCAGAAACGCTTTCCTTGCCTTTGCCAGTCTATATTTTATATCCTCTCTACTTCGAGCATCATCAGTTATTTTGCTCCCCAAATAGCAAAATTCATTTACTACTTTAAGCGTCTCATTTCCAAATCTAATTCCCGCAGCATCACCCGATTTTAATTCGACTACTTTCCATTATCCTCGTTTTGCTGTTGTTGATGTTCATCATATATCCTCCTTTCAAGACACTCTCCATTCCGTTCAGCTGCTATTCCAGTTCCTTTGCTGTCTCTGACAGGCACAGGCCTACTGATAAAGGACTATGATATTTATGCAGCATTAAATTAAGACAGCGGTGGTGCAAAAATCAGACGCCAGTCGCAACTGGAAAAACAGTCTAGTCTTCAGTGTTTTCAGTAGCGTTCAAACCTGTACAATGTTGTAATATTCTTAACTTACTTCTATTTATTTATTTTTCTCTGGTAGAGTGTAAGTTGCTTCACTAGTCATCTTGTTTAAATAACAAAGGAAGTTGCTAAAAAGATGTCTGGTACAATTAACAGTTACTTTGTTACTAAACTGTACACGTTTTATAAATACACAACCTTTAAGACTCTGCATAAGAAGAAATTTCAGATCTTCACACAGTTAAGGTTCTGTTACAGCAATAATACAATACTTCTGAAAGATGACTGAATTACTTATACAACTGGAAGCTTTTTTTATAAAATAAATGGATTGAATACAGCCATTTTGTCAGATCTTTGCCTTACTTTCAGGTAACTATATGGAAAGAGATATACAGGGTGAGTCACCTAACATTACCGCTGGATATATTTCGTAAACCACATCAAATACTGACGAATCGATTCCACAGACCGCACGTGAGGAGAGGGGCTAGTGTAATTGGTTAATACAAACCATACAAAAATGCACGGAAGTATGTTTTTAACACAAACCTACGTTTTTTTAAATGGAACCCCGTTAGTTTTGTTAGCACATCTGAACATATAAACAAATACGTAATCAGTGCCGTTTGTTGCATTGTAAAATGTTAATTACATCCAGAGATATTGTAACCTAAAGTTGACGCTTGAGTACCACTCCTCCGCTGTTCGATCGTGTGTTTCGGAGAGCACCGAATTACGTAGGCATCCAAAGGGAACGGTGATGGACCTTAGGAACTGAAGAGACTGGAACAGCACATTACGTCGACATGCTAACACCTTTTTATTGGTCTTTTACACTGACGCACATGTACATTACCATGAGGGGTGAGGTAAAGGTACACACGTGGTTTCCGTTTTCAATTACGGAGTGGAATAGAGTGTGTCCCGACATGTCAGGCCAATAGATATTCAATGTGGTGGCCATCATTTGCTGCACACAATTGCAATCTCTGGCATAATGAATGTCGTATACGCCGCAGTACATCTGGTGTAACGTCGCCGCAGGCTGCCACAATACGTTGTTTCATATCCTCTGGGGTTGTAGGCACATCACGGTACACATTCTCCTTTAACGTACCCCACAGAAAGAAGTCCAGAGGTGTAAGATCAGGATAACGGGCTGGCCAATTTATGCGTCCTCCACGTCCTATGAAACGCTCGTCGAACAGCCTGTCAAGGGTCAGCCTAGTGTTAATTGCGGATTGCTGATACCACATACGTCGACGCGTTTCCAGTGGGACACACTCTATTCCACTTCGTAATTGAAAACGGAAACCCCGTGTGTACCTTTACCTCACCCCTCATGGTAATGTACATGTGCGTCAGTGAAAAAGACCAATAAAAAGGTGTTAGCATATGGACGTAATGTGCTGTTCCAGTCTCTTCAGTTCCTAAGGTCCATCACCGTTTCCTTTGGATGCCTCTGTAATTCGGTGCTCTCCGATACACACGATCGAACAGCGGAGGAGTGGTACTCAAGCGACAACTTTAGGTTACAATATCCCGGATGCAATTAACATTTTACAATGCAACAAACGGCACTGATTACGTATTTGTTTATATGTTCAGATGTGCTAACAAAACTAACGGGGTTCCATTTAAAAAAAAAAACGTAGGTTTGTGTTAAAAAACATACTTCCGTGCATTTTTTATGGTTTGCATTAACCAATTACACTGGCCCCTCTCCTCACGTTCGGTCTGTGGAATCGATTCGTCAGATTTTGATGTGGTTTACGAAATATATCCAGCGGTAACGTTAGGTGACTCACCCTGTATACACTTCTTGTCTATAGAATGGTGCAATTTCTCTTTTTATCACTAACGAGACCTATATTCACCTTTCTGAAGTACTTTTTTTCTAATCTATGTGATCAGTTCATAGGGAAACCAAATAATTTTATAAAATGAAGTTTTCATTCTACACCGGAGTGTACGCTGATATGAAACATTCTGGCAGATTAAAACTGTGTGCCTGACCGAGACTCGAACTCGGGACCTTTGCCATTCGCGGGCACGTCCTCTACCAACTGAGCTACCCAAGCAGGACTCACGTCCCCTCCTCACAGCTTTAATTCCGCCAGTTCCTCGTCTCCTACTTTCCAAACTTCACAGAAGCTCTCCTGCGAACCTTGCAGAACTAGCACTCCTGGAAGAAAGGATATTGCGGAGACATGGCTTAGCCACAGCCCGGGGGTTGTTTCTAGAGTGAAATTTTCACTCTAGAGCGGAGTGTGCGCTGATATGAAACTTCCTCGCAAGGTAGGAGACGAGGTACTGGCGGGATTAAAGCTGTGAGAACGGGGCCTGAGTCGTGCTTCGGTAGCTCAGTTGGTAGAGCACTTGCCCGCGGAAGGCAAAGGTCTCGAGTTCGAGTCTCGGTCCGATGCACAGTTTTAATGTGCCAGGAAGTTTCAAAAAAATTTATATTTCAATCCTTCAGTGAACTATTGTCATACTCGTGTAAACTGAATTTCTTTAGTCTCTCGTGATGACAGACATTTTGATCTGAGAGATGATATTACCTCTCAATAGACCTTTCCTAAAAATTAATCGTTACAGCGCTTCCACTCTGTACAAATACGTCTGAGAAGGCCCCGCAGGTTATCGCGCTTTGGCGGCAAGGGGGCAGCCACCTGATGCTCGATTCTTACATGAGCTAGGAAAATGAGGTAAGGTTTTTGATTTAGCCTCAACCAGAGGGCATTTACACATCCAATCGAGCACCTTTACAATAGCAGTGTTACAGTATATTAAGCAAGGTTCGAAAGGCGAACTGGTTCTGGCGCCCAAACCAACTGTGCTAATAGATTAATTTCTTTTACAAATGACCTCAACTGGGCTGAAATAAATGCTCAGCTAATGGCTCCATTTGTATGTGCACTGTTCGGAATTTATGTGCAATTGCCTGCAAAAAAACTCATTTTTCTGGAAGGTTTATGAAGTGCGCCGCTTCTGTACTTTGAAGTCATACGGTTCGGTTTTTCGCCGGCTCTCTGCTTTGTCATTGCTCGCGTAACAACTAACATATGATATAAAATATGTTTCTACGAAAAGAGCCCTGAAATACCTTTTAGGGATGCTGTGCTGGGACTTTCTTCGGATCATTAATTTTCAACAAAACAGAATATATTATGTTCTTATTACTCTGGATCTGGCTTTCTATTGAAGGAACATTGTTTCGTTACTCTAACTCGCTATAAAGTTCAACATATCTTCCTTACTTTACAGTTATTGAAAAGGTTACTCAAAATTACTTCGTTTTCAATACTGATGTTACAGTAAGCAATGTTTGTTCAAAACATCAAAATTTTGCACTGGATTTTTGTTAACAATAAAACAACAGTAAGTACCACGACTAACACGAAACATGAGATATCATCCGCAGCCCGCGTCCACCTGTAAAACACGTCATAAAATCTGCTGCTCTGCCCTGCAATCCCGAAAGCTGAAAGAAATAATTTTGGTTCACTATTACCTGTCCGCTTCTTTGTGGTATGATTGGTTTCATGAAATGCAGTTTGAATGCGCCGCGGCAGCGTCTCGTTCGTTCGTAGCGCAGCTCTGCACCACGAATAATATTTCAATAGCTGAAAATGTCTTAAAATGATGGGATAAAATACCAGGCTACCTTATTAAAAATCATAATGCAAGTTTTCACTAAATAACTCTAGTCAAAACATTTTGACAGATTCTTACACACCTTTGCAAATCAATACCTAATGTCGTCTTTCTCTCAATCTTGACAAAAGAATGCTACACAAGTATACAATATAACGTCACAGGCTATTCCTACTCACGTAACTCCAAGAAGACGACAGAGAAGTTAATGCTCGGTCACTACTATTTATACTCGTTGTGACATATTCTCATCTTTGTTTGATATTTAATAAGTATCGTCTGTAGCAGTTTCAGTACTCGCCGACACAGATATTATCTTTAAAAAAATCGGCACATAATTCTATACAAGTATAAAACATGACACAAAATGGCTTCTCTTTATTACAAAAAGTCCACGCAATTACAATCATCCAGTTCAATTGTTCTTTTCTACTTTTTTACCACATCCAATATGCGTTTTGCCAGGAGACGCTACAGGTTCAAACTTTGCACTAATGTAGATAAAATTCAAAAATAACCCTTATCCGTTAGGGAGATACGATGGCTTATGCTGTAGCTAAATGTAGCATGTAAAATTCGTTCTTATATTAACAGAATGCGCAGAAAGGGTTTAAAGTGATTCAGACAAATAAAAATGCCATCTTTCGATAAAATTGAAAACGCTTTCGCAGCTCCAGCTTCATTCGGATTATACATGCAAATAACGTTTTCATGATTTTTTTGCTCATCACTTTCATCTTTCAGATTTGTTCAGATTGGTTAAAATTTCGTAAGAAGGTATACAAATACATATAATTAATGGTCGCTCTGTTGTTTTGTGGAAGTTTTATCCGTTGGCACGGTATAAGCAACATGATTCGCAAGAAATAAAAAAATCCTAGTCAACAAAAGTCTACATAGGTTGCCAAGCTACGGCGGTCTGATGTCAGAGTATTGATAGAGTAAAAGTTGGGAACCAGAGTAAAAAAGAAGTACACAAATGGCAAATATGTCTTGGGCAGACTCAGGACTGTAAAAGGAGGGATCTCGCTTTTGAACTTATCTGCTCGCTTCAAAGGCGTTTAAATTAAAACATCCTGACATATTCGCTCTTTTTTAAGAGATAACCCTACGTTCACAGCGCAGTGGCCTCTCTTAGCTACAAAGTGTTGACAAACCTACACTTTCAATTTGTAATTTAAAGTCCCTGATTCTGTTCCCAAAATCGAGAACATTCGCCAGCCATAGTAAACACTATATAATACCACATAGCTGAAGAGCACACATGTAATAGCTAGAAAAGCCTTTTCTTTGTGGGGCGGGGGGGCAGAATAAAATTCCTGGGGGGTTGGGTGGATTTATTCCTAGGAAGATTACTTTAGTTCACTTTAAAGGACGCATTACATCATGTGATATGGGTAATTCTACTAACAAGTAAAAAACACGGAATATGTGAATATAGTTTGATTTAAATGTCTTTGAAGTTACGAGATAATTCGAAAAACTCGCTCCCTTCTTTTACATCCCTAACTCTGCCCATGACAAATCCACCATTTTGTGCTTTAATAGAAGCATTTTTCATTCTGGTATAATTTATGTTCAATCGTACAATAGCAAGTAATTTACCTTCGTCCAAATCTTTATTATTTAAGTAGTATTACTAGTTGCGATTTCCTTTTTCGAGTGTATTACTCTCGACACAATACTGAGCTGCAGCTTCTGTCATTAGTGTGTATTTGATTGTGCATTTTATAACCCAGTATTATATTTGAGCAACAAATAGTAAAGGCTTATTTATAACTAGCAGACTAATCATTCCAGATAATAAAATCAGCTACCAGCCTTTTCCTACATCTTTTGTGAGACCAGCAATTAAAAAGTAAACTTTTCTTTGAAAGAATCTGCATTAAAAACCAAAAGGAAACTGTGTCCTGTCAAATCAAAAGATAAGGATTTTCTCTTGTCCTTACCCTAGCACTTAAAATTTATATTGAGTTCTTTTTGGCGTCAACCATATCTAGGTTAATAATATTTTTTATTTGAAAAGTATTGCCTGAAGAATGCTAAAATAGGTTTTGGAGCATCTTCTTTGCCTCATTGTGAAGTTAGCTTCATTCATGTATTGTCTTTGATATCGTTGTAAGATAAAAGGTTACTAGTTCACAGCGTCCTCGAATAGTTAGGTCCTTTCTTTTTAGAGTTAGGCCTACACCTCTCTGCTAACATAATTATGTTATAAATGAAATTATGTTTTATTGTGTTAGAAGACACCATTTGCTTCACACGGAGTACAGATGGAATCCAATATTTTAATTGTCATATTATTGTCTGCCTTCCCTCGATCCTTAAGAATTACATATGAAACCAGCAAGGACTGATTTTATTGTATGTAGTGGAATGAAAAGGCTTCGACGAATGTTCTGTGCTATACCCGACAACAAATTTTGGAGCCAACGATAAAGTTGGTTAGATATTCTATACAAACGCAGTATCTTTACTAGAAATCAATGTGATACTGAATAAAAATACTTTAGAAAGTGTAAAACAAAGGCCTAATTCATGGAGTGTGACAAGCGGGAGAATTTTTTTTTTGTGGTTGATGTTTTCGAAATACATACTTTTTCGTGACAGTAATTTTATCCCATGTAGGTCGTTATGTTCTATAGTTTTGCTGCAGATGAAGTGGAATGATACATGATTATAGTTTTGTGAGTCTTGTTCCTTTGTTACCCTTCTTGAGAGGAGTTTAAGATGAGATAATTTTCTTCCAAGTTTGTAGCAGATACCCTCTCCAGCTCTGCAGTATTACTCATTTCGAACAATATCAGATGCTTTTCAGCATCGGTTGTTTTCATTAGCCTTTCAACATGCCTGGTTTTGATTAGTCTACTATATGACACGAAGCCCATGCCTACTACAGTAGTACAAGTTTATATGCCAACTAGCTCTGCGGATGATGAAGAAATTGAAGAAATGTATGATGAGATAAAAGAAATTATTCAGGTAGTGAAGGGAGACGAAAATTTAATAGTCATGGATGACTGGAATTCGGGAGTAGGAAAATGGAGAGAAGGAAACATAGTAGGTGAATATGGATTGGGGCTAAGAAATGAAAGAGGAAGCCGCCTGGTAGAAAAGAAGGCTGTCTACATGGAAGAATCCTGGAGATACTAGAACGTATCAGATAGATTATATAATGGTAAGACAGAGATTTAGGAACCAGGTTTTAAATTGTAAGACATTTCCAGTGGCAGATGTGGACTCTGACCACAATCTATTGGTTATGAACTGTAGATTAAAACTGAAGAAACTGCAAAAAAGGGGGAATTTAAGGAGATGGGACCTGGATAAACTGAAAGAACCAGAGGTTGTACAGAGTTTCAGGGAGAGCGTAAGGGAACAATTGACAGGAATGGGGGAAAGAAGTACAGTAGAAGAAGAATGAGTAGCTCTGAGGGATGAAGTAGTGAAGGCAGCAGAGGATCAAGTAGGTAATGTTGTGAATTGGCAGGAGCCAATTCACGGGGTTTGGAGGAAGCCGAAAGGCACGCGTTTAAGCTCACGCAGGCTGGCGTGAGGTCTGGAAAATGGCAAGGAATTATACTATCAAGAAAAGTACGTAGCTGCTGGAATACGAAACTTTAATCCATAATTGGTGAACATCAGTCTGACTGTACATGCATCCCAAGATAAATATCGCATGATAATGGCGCCTTGCTAGGTCGTAGCAAATGACGTAGCTGAAGGCTATGTTAACTATCGTCTCGGCAAACGTCGGCTGTACAACTGGGGCGAGTGCTAGGACTTCTCTCTAGACCTGCCGTGTGGCGGCGCTCGGTCTGCAATCACTGACAGTGGCGGGTCCGACGTATACTAACGGACCGCGGTCGATTTAAAAGCTAACACCTACCAAGTGTGGTGTCTGGCGGTGACACCACAGGTAAAAAGACGAGGGATAGTAGAACTCCTTGGGTAACAGATGAAATATTGAACTTAACTGACGAAAGGAGAAAATATAAAAATGCAGTAAATGAAGCAGGCCAAAAGGTATACACACGTCTGAAAAATGAGATCGACGGGAAGTGCAAAATAGCTAAGCAGGGATGGCAAGAGGACAAATGTAAGGATGTAGAGGCTTATCTCACTAGAGGTAAGATAGATACTGCCTACAGGAAAATTAAAGAGACCTTTGGAGAAAAGAGAACCACTTGTACAAATATCAAGAGCTCAGATAGAAACCCAGTTCTAAGCAAAGAAGGGGAAGCACAAAGGTGGAAGGAATGTATAAAGGGTCTATACAAGGCCGATGTACTTGAGGACAATATTATGGAAATGGAAGAGGATGTAGATGAAGATGAAATGGGAGGTAAGATACTGCGTGAAGAGTTTGACAGAGCACTGAAAGACGTGAGTCGAAACAAGGCCCCAGGAGTAGACAACATTCCATTGGAACTACTGATGGCTTGGGAGAGCCAGTCCTGACAAAACTCTACCATCTGGTGAGCAAGATGTATGAGACAGGCGAAATACCCTCAGACTTCAAGAAGAATATAATAATTCCAATCCCAAAGAAAGCAGGTGTTGACAGATGTGAAAATTACCGAACTATCAGTTTAATAAGTCACAGCTGCAAAATACTAACGCGACTTCTTTACAGACGAATGGAAAAACTAGTAGAATCCGACCTCGGGGAAGATCAGTTTGGATTCCGTAGAACTATTGGAACACGTGAGGCAATACTGACCTTACGACGTATCTTAGAAGAAAGATTAAGGAAAGGCAAACCTACGTTTCTAGCATTTGTAGACTTAGAGAGAGCTTTGGACAATGTTGACTGGAATACTCTCTTTCAAATTCTGAAGGTGGCAGGGGTAAAATACAGGGAGCGAAAGGCTATTTACAATTTGTACAGAAACCAGATGGCAGTTATAAGAGTCGAGGGGCATGAAAGGGAAGCAGTGGTTGGGAAGGGAGTGAGACAGGTTTGTAGCCTATCCCCGATGTTATTCAATCTGTATATTGAGCAAGCAGTAAAGGAAACAAAAGAAAAATTCGGAGTAGGTATTAAAATCCATGGAGAAGAAATAAAAACTTTGAGGTTCGCCGATGACATTGTAATTCTATCAGAGACAGCAAAGGACTTGGAAGAGCAGTTGAACGGATTGAACAGTGTCTTGAAAGGAGGATGTAAGATGAACATCAACAAAAGCAAAACGAGGATAATGGAATGTAGTCGAATTAAGTCGGGTGATGCTGAGAGAATTAGATTAGGAAATGAGGCATTTGAAGTAGTAAAGGATTTTTGCTGTGTGGGGAGCATAATAACTGATGATGGTCGAAGTAGAGAAGATATAAAATGTAGACTGGCAATGGCAAGGAAAGCGTTTCTGAAGAAGAGAAATTTGTTAACATCGAGTATAGATTTAAGTGTCAGGAAGTCGTTTCTGAAAGTATTTGTATGGAGTGTAGCCATGTATGGAAATGAAACATGGACGATAAATAGTTTGGACAAGAAGAGAACACAAGCTTTCGAAATGTGGTGCTACAGAAGAATGCTGAAGATTAGATGGGTAGATCACATAACTAATGATGAAGTATTGAATAGAATTGCGGAGAAGAGGAGTATGTGGCACATCTTGACAAAAAGAAGGGACCGGTTAGTAGGACATGTTCTGAGGCATCAAGGGATCACAAATGTAGCATTGCAGGGCAGCGTGGAGGGAAAAAATCATAGAGGGAGACCAAGAGATGAATACACTAAGCAGATTCAGAAGGATGTGGGTTGCAGTAAGTACTGGGAGATGAAGAAGCTTGCACAGGATAGGGTAGCATGGAGAGCTACATCAAACCAGTCTCAGGACTGAAGACCACAACAACGACAACAACAATACGACTTACTTTCACAGAGGTGTTGTTATTGAATGGTAACAAATCTTTACTTTTGTTTTTAGACTTTTCGTTTCAAAACACTGCTAAATATTTCATCATACATATCGACATGGTCTGTTATGATCCCTGTGGCATGATCAGTCATCAGAATCTTGTGCCACTGATGAACTTCTACACCATAGAAATTTTTAAGGTTTTTGTGAGAGATCTAGCAAAAGGAAAGGCCTACATAAGTTGTCAAAGGTATTGCTGCTTGTATTTTCGTTAATGCCCGTCCGGCTGTTTTTGTTTCTATTGCAGCTGCTTCGTAAGACATTACATGATATTACACTGAAGAACCAAGGAAACTGGTACACTTCCCCAATATTGCGTAGGACCCCCGCGAGCATGCAGAACTGCGGCAGCACAACGTGGCGTAGACTCGACTAACGTCAGAAGTAATGCTGGAGGGAAATGACACCACGGATCCTGCAGGGTTGTCCATGAATCCGTTATAATACGAGGGGGCGGAGATCTCTCCTGAGAAGCATGTTGCAAGACATCGCAGATATGCTCAGTAATGTTCATGAAGAAGTGTTTAAACTCAGAAGAGTTCCACTCCCAAAATGACTGCCTATATGCCACTGTACGAGCCCTAATCTCTCTTATTTTATCTTTTGGTCTTTGCGCGAAATATAAGTTGGCGGGAGTAAGACTGTACTGCAGTCAGCTTCAAACGCTGGTTCTCTATATTTCCTCAGTAGCGATTCACGAAAAGAACTCCTCCTTTCCTCCAGAGACTCCCACCCGAGTTCCTGAAGCATTTCCGTAACACTTGCTTGATGATCAAACCTACCAGTAACAAATCTAGCAGCCCGCCTCTGAATTGTTCTATGTCCTCCCTCAATCAGACATGATGGGGATCCCAAATGCTCAAGCAATACTCAAGAATAGGTCTATTAGTGTCTCCTTTACAGATGAACCACATCTTCCCAAAATTCTACCAATGAACCGAAGACAACTATCCGCCTTCCCCACAACTGCCATTACATGCTTGTCCCACTTCATATCGCTCTGCAATGTTACGCCCAAATATTTAATCGATGTGACTGTGTCAAGCGCTACACTACTAATAGAGTATTCAAACATTACGGGATTCTTTTTTCTATTCATCTGCATTAATTTACATTTATCTATGTTTAGAGTTACCTGCCATTCTTTACACCAATCACAAATGCTGTCCAAGTCATCTTGTATCCTCCTACAGTCACTCAACGACGACACCTTCCCGTACACCACAGCATCATCAGCAAACAGCCGCACATTGCTATCCACCGTATCCAAAAGATCATTTATGAAGATAGAAAACAACAGCGGACCTACCACACTTCCCTGGAGCACTCCAGATTATACCCCCACCTCCGATGAACACTCATCATCGAGGACAACGTACTGGGTTATATTACTTAAGTAGTCTTCGAGCCACTCACATACTTGGGAACCAATCCCATATGCTCGTACCTTAGTTAGGAGTCTGCACTGGGGCACCGAGTCAAACGCTTTCCGGAAGTCAAGGAATATGGCATCCGTCTGATACCCTTCATCCATGGTTCGCAAGATATCATGTGAAAAAAGGATGGGTTGCGTTTCGCAGGAGCGATGCTTTCTAAAGCCGTGCTGATGCATGGACAGCAACTTCTCTGTCTCAAGGAAATTCATTATATTCGAACTGAGAATATGTTAGAGAATCCTGCAACAAACCGATGTTAAGGATATTGGTCTGTAATTTTGAGGCTCCGTCCTTCTACCCTTCTTATATACAGGCGTCACCTGCGCTTTTTTCCAGTCGCTCGGGACTTTACGTTGGGCAAGGGATTCGCGATAAATGCAAGCTAAGTAAGGAACCAATGCAATAGAGTACTCTCTGAAAAACCGAATTGGAATCCCATCAGGACCTGTCGATTTATTTATTTTCGACCCATTCAGCTGCTTCACAACCCCAGGGATGTGTATCACTATGTCCTCCATACGGGAATCTGTACGAGACTCAAACGGCAGTATGTTTGTACGATCCTCCTGCGTGAAAGAGTTCTCAAATGCTAAATTTAAAAATTTCAGCTTTCGGTTTGTTGTCTTCCGTTGCCAGGCCAGACTGATCAGTGAGTGACTGGATGGAAGCCTTCGACCCGCTTACCCATTTTACGTAAGACCAGAATTTCCTTGGGTTTTCAGCAAGATCTTTTGCTAAGGTATGGCGGTGGTAGTGGTTGTATGCTTCGCGCATCGCTCTTTTTAGAGCACCACGAATCTCTACTAACTTTTGCCTGTCCTCATTCTTCCGATCTTTCTTGTACCGCGAGTGCAACTGTGTTTGTTCCCTGAGCATTCTCCGAATTGCGCTGTTAAACCACGGTGGGTCTTTTCCATTCGTAACCAACTTTTTCGGCTTGTACTTCTACAATGCGTGATTTACAATGTGTTTAAAATTTGTCCATAATTCTTCCACGTCCATCGTACCGGAAGTAAATGAAGTTGATTCATTTACTAACTGGGATGCTAACAAGTTCTTATCTGCTCTTTCTAGTAAGAATACTCTCCTAGCCTTATTGACCGACTTTTCAACTTTCGTAACCATAGTCGTAATATCAACATCATGATCACTAATCCCTGTCTCAACACTGACACCGTCGATGAGGTCTGGTCTGTTCGTGGCTACCAGATCTAAAACATTTCCATTAGGTGTTGGCTGTCGATTTAGATGCTCGAGACACTTTTCGGATAATGTGTTCAAAAGTAATTCACACGACAGATTGTCCATAGACATCCCAGTCTATACTAGGTAGGTTGAAGTAACCTCGGACTAATATAGCATGATCCTGGTACTTCTGCGATACAGAGTGTAGACTCCCTTTGAATGATTCTAGAACTCTCTAAATATTTCAGAACTTCATATCTCAGGGTTCAGCAAGGTCTCAGTCCCGAGAATAATTTGAGCGCCACACGCTTCCTGGAGGGCAGTAAATTCAGGAACTTTATTCCGAACACTCTGAAAATTTACTGCTAATATCTTGATAGCTGAAGTGTCTTTACACTGAGCTTGTCCTGATTTCCCTGCCTGCACGTCGATTGGTGAGTGTTGATCAGGACACCTCGCACTACTGCCTAGCCTAAAAAAAAACTATGTGCACGCCACAAGTACTCTGCTACTCGAGTAGCCGCTTCCTATGTGTAGTGCACCCCTGATCTATCTAGGACCGTCCTACAATTCCCCTCCCAATTGTGCAGGTCTAGGAATCTGCAGCCAAGACCGTCACAGAGTCTGCGAAGCCTCTGGTTGAGACCCTCCACTCGGCTCCAAATCAAAGGACCCCGATCCACTCTGGGAACGATGCTGTAAATAGAGAGCTCTGCTTGCACCCCGCGCGCGAGGCCAGCGGTCTCCACCAAATCCGTCAGCCGCCTGTACGAACTGAGGATCGCCTCAGAACCCAAGCGACAGGCATCATTGGTGCCGACGTGAGCAACTACTTGCAGACGACTGCACCCCGTACGCTCGGTAGCCGCAGGCAAGGTCACCTCCACCTCTTGGATGAGGCCCCCCGGCAGACAAACCGAGTGCACGTTGGATTTCTTTCCAGTCCTGTACGCTATTTCCTTAAGGGGCTCCATCACCCGCCTAACGTTGGAGCTCCCAATAACCGGCAAGCCTTTGCCCCCGTGTGCCTGCTCGGGCCCTGCTGAAACAGCGGCCACCTGCCCACTGACAGGACGAACGGGCGAGGCCAGCCGGCCAGCCTCCACATTGACCCTCCGCCTCGAGCGACGCGATCGCGTTGCAGTCCGCCACTCACCCTGAGGTGAGGGCGGCCCCAACGCGCCGGGTGCACCAGAAGGTGCCTCGGCGGCCGAGTCAGCGGACGCAGCAAGCGACACCTGGGGTGTCTCGAGCGACGCGCCACACCCTTCGCCGTCGCTGCCTGAAGGCGGCTGACCGTGGCCAACAGCACGCTCAGCTGCTGGCGAACCGCGGCCAGTTCGTCATGCGCCCGCACACAACACGCACACACCCTATCCATCCTACTGCTAATATCTGGACACTTAGAGTTCTGAGAAATACACTCCTGGAAATGGAAAAAAGAACACATTGACACCGGTGTGTCAGACCCACCATACTGCGAGAGGGTTGTACAAGCAATGATCACACGCACGGCACAGCGGACACACCAGGAACCGCGGTGTTGGCCGTCGAATGGCGCTAGCTGCGCAGCATTTGTGCACCGCCGCCGTCGGTGTCAGCCAGTTTGCCGTGGCATACGGAGCTCCATCGCAGTCTTTAACACTGGTAGCATGCCGCGACAGCGTGGACGTGAACCGTATGTGCAGCTGACGGACTTTGAGCGAGGGCGTATAGTGGGCATGCGGGAGGCCGGGTGGACGTACCGCCGAATTGCTCAACACGTGGGGCGTGAGGTCTCCACAGTACATCGATGTTGTCGCCAGTGGTCGGCGGAAGGTGCACGTGCCCGTCGACCTGGGACCGGACCGCAGCGACGCACGGATGCACACCAAGACCGTAGGATCCTACGCAGTGCCGTAGGGCACCGCACCGCCACTTCCCAGCAAATTAGGGACATTGTTGCTCCTGGGGTATCGGCGAGGACCATTCGCAACCGTCTCCATGAAGCTGGGCTACGGTCCCGCACACCGTTAGGCCGTCTTCCGCTCACGCCCCAACATCGTGCAGCCCGCCTCCAGTGGTGTCGCGACAGGCGTGAATGGAGGGACGAATGGAGACGTGTCGTCTTCAGCGATGAGAGTCGCTTCTGCCTTGGTGCCAATGATGGTCGTATGCGTGTTTGGCGCCGTGCAGGTGAGCGCCACAATCAGGACTGCATACGACCGAGGCACACAGGGCCAACACCCGGCATCATGGTGTGGGGAGTGATCTCCTACACTGGCCGTACACCACTGGTGATCGTCGAGGGGACACTGAATAGTCCACGGTACATCCAAACCGTCAACGAACACCTACCGTTCCTAGACCGGCAAGGGAACTTGCTGTTCCAACAGGACAATGCACGTCCGCATGTATCCCGTGCCACCCAACGTGCTCTAGAAGGTGTAAGTCAACTACCCTGGCCAGCAAGATCTCCGGATCTGTCCCCCATTGAGAATGTTTGGGACTGGATGAAGCGTCGTCTCACGTGGTCTGCACGTCCAGCACGAACGCTGGTCCAACTGAGGCGCCAGGTGGAAATGGCATGGCAAGCCGTTCCACAGGACTACATCCAGCATCTCTACGATCGTCTCCATGGGAGAATAGCAGCCTGCATTGCTGCGAAAGGTGGATATACACTGTACTAGTGCCGACATTGTGCATGCTCTGTTGCCTGTGTCTATGTGCCTGTGGTTCTGTCAGTGTGATCATGTAATGTATCTGACCCCAGGAATGTGTCAATAAAGTTTCCCCTTCCTGGGACAATGAATTCACGGTGTTCTTATTTCAATTTCCAGGAGTGTAGAACAGCAATGTGCGACTGCACCGTTGCGTCACCAGCGCCAGATTGAGCTGCGATATATCAACAATTACTTACGAACCAAGCAATCAAATGACCACGACTACGCCACTATACAGATATTACAATGCGATCCTACCCCTGCCTTAGTACAAATGACAACCGCCCACGCGATGTTACGCTCTACCGTTATTAAAATCCATGGATTCATGAGATTGTCTCCATACCCGTACGCGTCCATCCACTCGATACAATTTGAAACTAGACTCGTCCGACCAGGCAACACGCTTCCAGTCATCAACAGCCCAAAGTCGGTGTTGACGGGTCCAGGTGAGGCGTAAAACTTTGTGTCGTGCGGTCATCAACGGTGCACGAGAGGGCCTCCGACTCCGAAAGCCCATATCGATGATGTTTCGTTGAATGGCTTGCAGGCTGACACTTGTTGATGGCCCAAAACAGAAATCTGCAGCAATTTGCGGAATGATTGCACTTCTGTCACGTTGAACGACTCTCTTCAGTCATCGTTTTGTCGTAGGATCTTTTCCTGGCCGCAGCGATGTCGGATATTTTATGTTTTACCGGATTCCTGATATTCATGGTACACTCGTGAAATAGTCGTACAGAGAAATTTCCACTTTAACGCTACCTCGGGAATGCTGTGTCCCATCGCTCGTGCGCCGACTATAAAGTGACGTTGAAACTCATTTAAATCTTGATCACCTGCCATTACAGCAGCAGGAACCCGATCTAACAACTGCACCAGACACTTGTTCTCTTATACACTCCTGGAAATTGAAATAAGAACACCGTGAATTCATTGTCCCAGGAAGGGGAAACTTTATTGACACATTCCTGGGGTCAGATACATCACATAATCACACTGACAGAACCACAGGCACATAGACACAGGCAACAGAGCATGCACAATGTCGGCACTAGTACAGTGTATATCCACCTTTCGCAGCAATGCAGGCTGCTATTCTCCCATGGAGACGATCGTAGACATGCTGGATGTAGTCCTGTGGAACGGCTTGCCATGCCATTTCCACCTGGCGCCTCAATTGGACCAGCGTTCGTGCTGGACGTGCAGACCGCGTGAGACGACGCTTCATCCAGTCCCAAACATGCTCAATGGGGGACAGATCCGGAGATCTTGCTGGCCAGGGTAGTTGACTTACACCTTCTAGAGCACGTTGGGTGGCACGGGATACATGCGGACGTGCATTGTCCTGTTGGAACAGCAAGTTCCCTTGCCGGTCTAGGAATGGTAGAACGATGGGTTCGATGACGGTTTGGATGTACCGTGCACTATTCAGTGTCCCCTCGACGATCACCAGTGGTGTACGGCCAGTGTCGGAGATCGCTCCCCACACCATGATGCCGGGTGTTGGCCCTGTGTGCCTCGGTCGTATGCAGTCCTGATTGTGGCGCTCACCTGCACGGTGCCAAACACGCATACGACCATCATTGGCACCAAGGCAGAAGCGACTCTCATTGCTGAAGACGACACGTCTCCATTCGTCCCTCCATTCACGCCTGTCGCGACACCACTGGAGGCGGGCTGCACGATGTTGGGGCGTGAGCGGAAGACGGCCTAACGGTGTGCGGGACCGTAGCCCAGCTTCATGGAGACGGTTGCGAATGGTCCTCGCCGATACCCCAGGAGCAACAGTGTCCCTAATTTGCTGGGAAGTGGCGGTGCGGTCCCCTACGGCACTGCGTAGGATCCTACGGTCTTGGCGTGCATCCGTGCGTCGCTGCGGTCCGGTCCCAGGTCGACGGGCACGTGCACCTTCCGCCGACCACTGGCGACAACATCGATGTACTGTGGAGACCTCACGCCCCACGTGTTGAGCAATTCGGCGGTACGTCCACCCGGCCTCCCGCATGCCCACTATACGCCCTCGCTCAAAGTCCGTCAACTGCACATACGGTTCACGTCCACGCTGTCGCGGCATGCTACCAGTGTTAAAGACTGCGATGGAGCTCCGTATGCCACGGCAAACTGGCTGACACTGACGGCGGCGGTGCACAAATGCTGCGCAGCTAGCGCCATTCGACGGCCAACACCGCGGTTCCTGGTGTGTCCGCTGTGCCGTGCGTGTGATCATTGCTTGTACAGCCCTCTCGCAGTGTCCGGAGCAAGTATGGTGGGTCTGACACACCGGTGTCAATGTGTTCTTTTTTCCATTTCCAGGAGTGTATAACCGCTGTCGAGCGCATCGCTATATTCTAGCTGTTTACATTGAGAGGCACCCACATGCCTCTGACACTGTGCGACTTAACTTCTGAGGTCATCAGTCGCCTAGAACTTAGAACTAATTAAACCTAACTAACCTAAGGACATCACAAACATCCATGCCCGCGGCAGGATTCGAACCTGCGACCGTAGCGGTCACGCGGTTCCAGACTGAAGCGTCTAAACCGCACGGCCACACCGGCCGGCCGCCTCGCTCATACTGTGGCATCAAGCAGTCAGGCCTGCAAGATGAGTGGTCTGCCAAGCGACTGGATTCATTCTTATTTATCGAGTAACATGAGCTCTAGTACTCACAATTAAGTTACAAATTATTCTCCTGTATGAATATTACGCAACTGAAACGGATAACGCACATCTGACTATTAGTAATTTACACAACTCTGACTGTTCACTACGCACTGGCAATAGCACATTTTCTTTCTTACCCAACGGCTTTCATCAACACGCGGCCATCGCACTGAATATGAATGGCGCACATATTATAAATTCTGGATATCATGACAACATACTATTCGAAGGAAAAGGCCACCAATCTTTTGCTTTTCACTATCTTTTTTATTCCGATAAATTCTATAACCTAAACACACCATTACATTTTCTACAACAATTGCACATGAGAAACTCCGCCCAGTGGGCATGGCATTACATTGGTGATTCTCTATCATATGGTCTCGTAATTATCTAACACTACAGTGCACTTTCTGGATAGGATGGTGGATCTTTTGCTATATCTCACACTTCGACTCTCACACCCATCATAACGAAAATTTCCTCCAGACCGAGTGGTACAAAAAAGGAACATGCATAACCCACTGCCTCTGAAACTATCTTGTTACTCTCGCATGCCAACCACACATACTTAAAATTCATGAAATACATCACACTGACAACATACAATACAAAGAATAGTCACAACGTTATAATCACATCACTTCCAGCTTTCCAGCCGGCCCCGGTGGTCTCGCGGTTCTAGGCGCGCAGTCAGGAACCGTGCGACTGCTACGGTCGCAGGTTCGAATCCTGCCTCGGGCATGGATGTGTGTGATGTCCTTAGGTTAGTTAGGTTTAAGTAGTTCTAAGTTCTAGGGGACTAATGACCACAGCAGTTGAGTCCCATAGTGCTCAGAGCCATTTTTTTTCAGCTTTCCCACTTCAATTAGTATTTATCCCAGTTTCACACGACACTGCCCCACTTCGTAACTTTTCTTTCCTACTATGAACTCTGGAGGATATATGCACGTCTTCCTGTGCAATGCAAGCCAAGTGGCGTTGCTGGATAGACGGCTGACTCACCTTGCTTCTCTCTCAAGCGTCACACGGAAACATAACACGCAAAGTACTGTTAAGAACATATTCATCACACACGCGAGTCCTCAACTGATATCATGGACGAGTACTTCTCCTTATCCTTTGTCTCATACACAGATTGAGACTCACACAGTACTCACCACGTGGAAGTACTCGTCTCTAATTTCAAGTCCTGCACACGCCATTTCTTACATATTTCCAACTTATAGTGCACATGCCAGTAATTCAGCTTAACTTAAGCACTCGGAAGTATTTCAATTTATTGCTACACGTGGTTTCATTGTGACCGTTGGTCACTTCCGAAGATTACTACGATCCCCTTAATATTAACTGCCTGACATTTAATTCTCCCCACAAAAGTTCCTGAAATAGAGAAATTATTATTCCAAACTACTCTTAAGTATTCCACATGCATACCATTCCATCCACTCTTTTGTCTTTACGGAGCACACTTAAGACAGGTCTTACCAACACAAGATCTGCGCCCGAGTGCCGAAAACATGGCCGTTCTTCAGGTCATCTCGCACCTCTGTCGAGGTGGGGGAACCATTGGTCAGCTACACTTCAGGCAGTCAAAGCTCAGGTGAATTTCATCTCTTTTGTTCCACCAAAGGTGACCAAAGGACCGTCTCAAAGATGATCATATATTGAACATTCACTATCTGCGGTTAGCAGAGGCCATACATTCATTCATTTCGCAGATCGCAGCAAATTGGGTGTAGGGATTTATTTTGTGGGAGTGCACATGTGATCAGTTAAATAAATAAATTGTCATTCCTTCCGACACTGGTATCCGGCTTCGGTGTATTAGATGAAATTGAGTTATTATTACAAAAAATATGTTGTTCTGACAAGAATAACGAAGAAAGTTGTACCTATTTTCAATGTTGGGCGGTACTATACCATTTCAACATATCTCTGTATTTGAATACGCATTTCTATACCAGTTTCTTTGGCGCTTCAGTAAATTGAGAGTTTCTACTATAATTACTGCGTTAAAAACAGATTTTTCAAGGGCTTGAACAACTATGTGCTCGACATCGTGTCAAGGTTCATATAAATTTAACAATTCTTGCTCTATTCTGGGAAAAGAAACCACTCACGATTTACTTTACAGAATATGCCCGCTTTCCTTCTGGATTTTCTAGCACATTCAGCCTTTTTACAGTTTGCTTCACCTATATCGTTACTAGTCCCGATCTCTGCGTTAGTATACTCGACAAGATCAAGTCTGTTCGTCAGTAATAAGTAAACAACCTTTATATTTGTTTTTAAAACTGAGGAAACTGCAAAAATGTGGGAATTTGAGGAGATGGGACTTGGATAAACTGAAAGAACCAGAGGATGCAGAGAGCTTCAGGGTGAACATTAGGGACCGATTGACAAGAATGGGGGAAAGAAATACAGTAGAAGATGAATGGGTAGCTTTGAGGGACGGAATAGTAAAGGGAGCAGAGGATCAAGTAGGTAAAAAGACGAGGGCTAATAGAAATTCTTGGGTAGCAGAAGAGATGTTAAATTTAATTGATGAAAGGAGAAAATATAAAAATGCAGTAAATGAAGCAGGCAAAAAGGAATACAAACGTCTCAAAAATGAGATCGACAGCAAGTGCAAAATGGCTAAACAGGGATGGCTAGAGTACAAATGTAAGGATGTAGAGGCGTATATCACTAGGGGTAAGATAGATACTGCCTCCAGGAAAATTAAAGAGACCTTTGGAGAAAAGAAAACCACTTGTATGAATATCAAGAGCTCAGTTGGAAACCCAGTTCTAAGCAAAGAAGGGAAAGCAGAAAGGTGGAAGGAGTAAATAGAGGGTCTATACAAGGGCGATGTTTTTGAGGACAATATTATAGAAATGAAAGAGAATATACAGCAGATGAAGATGAAATGGGAGATGTGATACTGCGTGAAGAGTTTGACAGAGCACTGAAAGACCTAAGTCGAAACAAGGTTCCTGGAGTAGACAACATTCCATTAGAACTACTGATGGCCTTGGGAGAGCCAGTCATGACAAAACTCTACCATCTGGTGAGCAAGATGTATGAGAGAGGCGAAATACCCTCAGACTTCAAGAAGAATATAATAATTCCAATCCCAAAGAAAGCAGGTGTTGACAGATGTGAAAATTACCGAACTATAATTTTAATAAGCCACGGCTGCAAAATACTAACACGAATTCTTTACAGACGAATGGAAAAACTGGTAGAAGCCGACCTCGGAGAAGATCAGTTTGGATTCCGTAGAAATGTTGGAACACGTGAGGCAATACTGACCCTACGACTTACCTTAGAAAATAAATTAAGGAAAGGCAAACCTACGTTTCTAGCATTTGTAGACTTAGAGAAAGCTTTTGACAATTTTGAGTGGAATACTCTCTTTCAAATCCTGAAGGTGGCAGGGGTGAAATACCGGGAGCGAAAGGCTATTTACGATTCGTACAGAAACCAGAAGGTAGTTATAAGAGTCGAGGGACATGAAAGGGAAGCAGAGTTTGGGAAGGCAGTGATACAGGGTTGTAGCCTATCGCCCATGTTATTTAATCTGTATATTGAGCAAGCAGTAAGGAAACAAAAAAACATTGGGAGTAGGAATTAAAATCCATGGAGAAGAAATAAAAACTTTGAGGTTCGCCGATGACATTGTAATTCTGTCAGAGACAGCAAAGGACCTGGAAGAGCAGCTGAACGGAATGGACAGTGTCTTGAAAGAAGGATATAAGATGAACATCAGCAAAAGCAAAATGAGGATAATGGAATATAGTCGAATTAAATAAGGTGATGCAGCGGGAATTAGGTTAGGAAATGAGACGCTTAAAGTAGTAAATGAGTTTTGGTATTTGGAGAGCAAAATAACTGATGATGCTCGAAGTAGAGAGGATATAAAATGTAGACTGGCAATGGCAAGGAAAGCGTTTCTGAAGAAGAGAAAATTGTTAACATCGAGTATAGATTTAAGTGTCAGGAAGTCGTTTCTGAAAGTATTTGTATGGAGTGTAGCCATGTATGGGAATGAAACGTGAACGATAAATAGTTAAGACAAGAAGAGAATAGAAGCATTCGAAATGTGGTGCTACAGAAGAATATTGAAGATTAGATGGGTAGATCACATAACTAATGAGCAGGTATTGGATAGAATTAGAGAGAATAGAAATTTGTGGCACAACTTGACTAGAAGTAGGGATCGGTTAGTAGAGCATATTCTGAGGCATCAAGGGATCACCAGTTTAGTATTGGGGGGGGGGGGGGGTAGCGTGGAGGTTAAAAATCGTAGAGGGAGACCAAGAGATGAATACATTAAACAGATTCAGAAGGATGTAGGTTGCAATAGGTAGTGGGAGATGAAGAACCTTGCAGAGGATAGAGTAGCATGGAGAGCTGCATCAAACCAGTCTCTGGACTGAAGACCACAACAACAACTTTAGTATATTTACGTTGTTGACTTATCCGAGAACCATCTGTGGTGGATAATTTTCAGGAAAAGCTTTCAGGACGGTTAAACAGACAATTTTGCCTAATCCAGCACTTACTACATAGCAATGCTTCACCGTACTGTAGAGTGGAGAAAATCGTCTCTAAGCATTCGAGGGTTATGAAACATATATACCAGAGAACTGCTTTCCTGTTTGAAACAAGTAGTTGTACTTGCTGATTGTTGGCCGATGTCTCATCTTTTATGTGTTTGTAGTCTTATGAAGTCTTTTTACCTGGTCCAAAGCGTATAATAAGATTACAGATGAAGAGGAACTAAGCCAAGGACATTGTAAACTGAGTGGAGAATATTGTAGTCATAAGGTCCAAATGTGAACAATGATATCCAAAACTGAACTACGCGAAAGGAAACTACTTCCAGGTGCCAGTTAATAGACCAGAGTTTCCCAGATGGTTTTCCACGGGAACTGTATTTCAGCTCCGCCAAAAGCTATTAATAACATGGGGCTTCTTTTGACAAATTTTCTTATTTAAAAAAATTTATAGTGATATCTTTGTTATTAGTTACGATTTAAAATTGGAGTAATACTGCATAAACCAGTTTTGTTCGTTTTTTTAAGATGTTTCAAATTTCATTAACCTTCAAAACAAACAAGATTTTCCACCTAAGTGCCAGGATTTTCAATGTGTTCCCCTGCAATAGACATTATATCCAGGTCGAAACATAATTTTTGATGAACACAACACTATACTAAAAACTTTGTCATGATGTTCATATGAAAAACTTACCATGCTGTGGCATCAGAAAACTAAGTTGATGGTGGAATAAAACTCAACTGGAACTAACACAGAAGATAAAAGAAACAGAAAAGCTAATTTCGGGCCCAAAATCTCTTCGGAACGATGCTTTATTATACAAATAAGGAACTTTTTATGACTTCTGAATGCATACAGATACAGTAAAAATTCAAACAGAAACAAGCAAAAAATAAACAAATAAATAAAGCTCTGCAAATACACCAGATGAGAAACTGATTGGCTGTTTAAGATTATCGTAGCAGATTCTGTAAAAGACAGATTAGAGTAGGATATCAATCTAATGGTAAGAGTTACTTAGTAGCCCCCATTATAAGTCATAGTTGATATGCGTTATACGTGTATAATATTCACCAAAATACTTGTTGAATCCTCTATTACGTAGGCGTGCTGCAAAGTTTCCAAATTTATCTCGTAGTGTTGGATATTTACTAAGATATGTGTTAAATATGTAGCGGATATTCTCATTGACGTATCCATAACGAAATTATAAATAGGTGTACCAATAACCAATGGTAGAGGCGCATCGAGATAATGTCTATTAAATGGGAAGCCAATGTTTCCAATGATGAATGTAGAACCAGGATTACGTCGCAGGTCAATCTGTTACCAGGGCCTTCATTTCACTTTCACATTCGTTGATTTTACCGACTCACAACCACGCTGTCCCCTAACCTATAAATTACGCTACCCTACAGGTCAATCTGTCACCACAATCAAAGTTTCGCTTCGGGCCGTTGTCATACACGTAGACAATAGATTTTGGCTCACTTCTTGAAGCATGGTTGTGCCGATGAGGCATGGAATGGCACTGTAGGTGAACAAAGAGAATATGTGGAGTGCTCAATGGATGCGAAAGAGGGCAGAGGAAGCACTTAGTTCTTTCATTACTGTGTCAGTGCCAGTGTGGATGCTAAGGTCGTTTAGTCCAGAGAGACAGGCAGAAGCACACAAAAATAAAAAGATACAATACTTACCGCTACGTGCGCCAGGTAGAAAATTTTCCAGGTGGCAAAATGACACAAAAATACCTAGTGTCGTCTTTTGGCATTTAATTATGGTTCGTAATACTACACCTGTTCCCACACCTTCTCAGTCCCGCATCACGAAGACCAGGGATCAAAACATTGGTAAACGAAAATTCCTCCAGAACAGGCCATAGAGGCCCAAAGGCACCGACCGGCTGCCGTGTCATCCTCAGCCCACAGGCGTCACTGGATGCGGATTTGGAGGGGCATGTGGTCAGAACACTGTTCTCCCGGCCGTAGGTCAGTTTCCGAGACCAGAGCAGCTACTTCTCAGTCAAGTAGCTCCTCAGTTTGCCTCACGAGGGCTGAGTGGACCCCGCTTGCCAACAGCGCTCGGCAGACCGGAAGGTCACCCATCCAAGTGCTAGCCCAGCCAGAACTGGAACCGGTGTTACCACTGCGGCAAGGTCGTTGACAAAACATTGGTAGACAAGGCTAAAAGTATACGTGAACCATACTACGTGGAAGAAGTACTCGATCATTTAAGAGCTACTTTCAGAAGAAGAAGCCACTCTGACAAAGATTTAAATAGTGCATTACATCATAAAAGGTCTGAAGTTTCTATTGTAAAAGATCAGACTAAACGGAAGGTTTTTCTCTCTTTCTGAAATCAATCCCAGACCGCATCAGTAGAGTTCTAAGAAGTCACGAACCTGACACAGTTGAAACGAACAAGAAAGTTGCACGAATAGTTAAACAGTGCAGAAGACCTACACCCGATGCTTGCCACAGCAGGAATATACAAAGTCCCTTGCAATTATGGTCAAATGTACATGGAACTAAAAAATAAAAACATAAAAGTTTTTCTGATACTCGCTTTTATCCACAACCAGTCATTACAATCGCCAGTACAACGGTGGGCTCTTAAATTTCTCCGAGAGGAGAACGACTGGAAACTAGAACATGTAAAATTTTATTTCGCTTTATTACAAGACAGATGTGAAAATTTACTTAAGTTTTTATAACCCATTTCCACAGGAATTCCTCTGATGAGGAGAACAAGGCAAGTCCCAAGAGACTTTGCGTAGGAGAAGAGGCGTCAAAACAAGCGAGCACTTGTCTCAGCTTATCCCTACCTACCCGACCGTTTCTAAGAAACCTATGCTCACACTTTTAACTGTAATTGAGGTGTCTTTTAGTGCACCATAAGTTCAGCCGACGTGATCGCTCTGTGGCTAGCGTTGCGGCTTCACAATTTTGTGCCACGTGTTCGAAACCCAATAATTGTTTTTTATTTTACTGTTTTTATTTTTCTACCCATGTCCGTAGAAGGTTACTACACAAATGTTTCTTATAAAGTTGAATCGTTCATTTTAGAAACAACGCAACTCCACATGACAACGCAACCCTAAGTTCAGATAGGAATGTTTATCGTAAGGATGGTGGTGGCGTGTCAATTGCAGTAAAGGTTCGACAAAATCTAGCGAGGTCATCGCGGATTTCGAATGTGAATTAATCTGGTTGAAACTGAGTGTAAAAGAACGGTTAAAAATGGAGATCAGATGCTTTTACAGACCACGTGGGTCAGAATCTGTAGCTGTAGAGCGCTTCAGAGAGAACTTGGAGAATACCATTAGAAAATTTCCTGATAATGCCTTTGTAATAGGTGGTCACTTAAGCTTGCCAGGCATGGATTGGGATTGTTATGCCATAAAAACTAGTGCCAGAGACGGGGATTCGTGTAGCATTGTTCTGGATGTCTTGTCCGAAAACTACCTTGAGCAGATAGTTAGAGAACCAACTAGTGAGGGTAACGTCTTAGACCTCCTGAAAACAAACACACCTGAATTTATCGAATCAATTAACGTAGAGAAAAGTATCAGTGATCATAAGGCGGTGACAGAATCTATGACGAAGGATCTTACAAGGAATGTTAAGAAATGTAGGAAGATGTATTTGCTCAACAAGGATGACAGGATAAAAATTTCAGAACAATATCTCAGCGGTCAACATCAAATATTCGATGATGAGGACGAAGAGGTCGAGAACCAATGGAAAAAATTCAAAGGGATCGTTCAATATGCCCTAGAGAAGGATGTTCCGAGTAAGGTTTTAACGGTTGGGAAAGATCCACCATGGTGTAATAGCCGTGTTAAAAAAGCGCTAGGTAAATAAAGAGCACTTCATCTCAGATTCAAGAGATGTATAAACCTAACTGACAAACAAAAGCAGAACGAAGCGAAAATGAGCGTAAGGAGGTCAATGAGAGAAACGCTCAATGATTTTGGAAGTAAGACATTGTCAATTGATCTAAGTAAAAGCCCTAAGAGATTTTGGTCGTACGTAAAATCAGTAAGTGGGTCAAAATCATCTGGTCCTGACGCCTTTCTCTCAGCGACCACACCGGATCCGAAACGGAAGATAACAGAGAGAAGGCCGAAATACTGAATTCGCTCTTTCAAAGTTGTTTCACCGCTGAAGTTCGTAACACTGTTACTCCTTTCAATCGCCGTACGAACGTCGAAGTGGCAGATATTGAGATAACCGATCGCGGAACTGAAAAGCAGCTACAATCACTTAGTAGTGGAAAGGCGTCAAGACCAGATGAGATACCTATGAGATTCTATAAAGATTATGTGAAAGAACTTGCCCCCCCCCCCCCTTCTGACAGTAATTCATCGTAGATCGCTCGAGCAACGAAAGGTATCTAAAGATTGGATAAAAAACGCAGGCCATTCCCGCTTTTAGGAAAGACCATGAGACAGATCCACACAATTATAGACGTATATCGTTGACTTAAATCTGTTGTAGAATTATGTAACATGTTTTATGCTCAAGAATTATGACGTATTTGGAAAACGAACAATTCCTGTATAAAAATCAACATGGATTTCGCAAACAGAGGTCCTGCGAAACTCAGCTCGCTCTGTTCCTCCATGAGATCCACAGCGCGGGGGACAACGGCTCTCAGGCTGATGCCACGTTCCTTGATTTCAGTGAGGCATCTGACACCGTCCCGCACTGCCGTTTAATGAAAAAAATACGAGCCGAAGGAGTGTCGGAGCAGATTTGCGTTTGGGTCCAAGGCTTTCTTGTAGACAGAACTCAACATGTCGCTCTTAACGGAACCATATATATCTATATATATATATATATATATATATATATATATATATATATATATATATATATATATATATATATGTGTGTGTGTGTGTGTGTGTGTGTGTGTGTGTGTGTTTATATATGCTCGTAGGCTATTCGCAAATCATGCAGTTGTCTATACAAAAATAGCAATGCCAGAAGATAGTAAGAATTTGCAGAACGACCTGCTGAGAACTGATGAATGGTGGGCTGTGGAAGTTGACCCTGAATGTAAATAAATGTCACATATTGCACGTTCACAACAATATAGCTACACTGTTGATGACAAACGTCTGGAGACAGCGTCTGCCGTAAAATATGTAGGCGTAACTATACAGAGCGACCTTAAGTGGAATGACCATATAAAACAGATAGTGGGAAAAGCAGATACCACACTCAGATTCATAGGAATTCTCTTAAGGAAATGTATTCCATCCACGAAAGAAGTGGCTCATAAGGCTATTGTTAGACGGTTCTTGAGTAATGTTCATCTATCTGGGATCCCTATCAGCTAGGACTGATAGAGGAGATAAAGAAGATCCAACGAAGAGCGGCGCGTTTCGTCACGGGATCGTTTAGCTGGCGAGAGAGCGTAACGGAGACGCTAAACAAACTCCACTGGCAGACGTTACGACAGACACGTTGTGCATCACGGAGACATTTACTAGTGAAATTTCGGAACAGCAATTTCCAGGAGTAGTCCGACAACATATTACTTCCCCCCGCATGCATCTCGCGTATTAAGCATGAGGAGAAAATTCGTGAAATTAGAGCCAATACAGAGGCTTACCGACAATCATTCTTCCCACCCACTACTCACGAGTGGAACAGGATTGGAGGGATGAGATAGTGATACCGAAAGTACCCTCCACCACACGCCACTGGGTGGCTCGCGGAGTATGATGTACATGTAGATGTAGATTTTATGCAAAATGTGTTATTTATGTCCAGGTCTTCTTTGAGATTAGCCGCGTTCTACGTAGAAACAATGTAATTTCCATTCACCTGTATATGTTTTTGTGTCCAGTAAGTTTGTATTTGTTTTAAAATAGCCTAATTCCTGGAATTCTGATGTTTCTAATATCAACATGACAATGCTGTTGATTCTGTTGGCAGTGCTGTATGATCTGTTCATTCTAGTAATAAGATTTGTTATTGTTGAAGAGTTGGTTGGCCTTGGTTATCTTATATGATTGCAAGGTGTAAGTTGATAGCAGTATTATTTTAAAGTGCCATGATAATGGAAAACTCCACAAAACGAAAGAGGGGTTTGAGGAATGAAGCTGAATACAAGAGTGAGGTAATCAAAAGCGCACATCTTCAAGGAAGTGAATACACAAACTATGCAGGAAAAATAATCCGAGGAGGAAAAACAGGTAAGAAATGCAATTGTAAGAAAGCGTATTTTGCTAATGTTGATATATTTCATCATAAACCTTTGTTAGATAGACTTAGTAATTTTCAGAGCAAAGGTCAACAGGATACATTCTTACGGGTCTTACTGCCTGTAACAATGTACAAACACCTCGTCCACCTAAAAATGTGCCACCCATTAAGCGTAGTCACAGTTTTAAGTACATCATACTCAATGATGTTTGGAAAGAGGTGTGCCAGAACGCACTAATAGCTTTTAATGGACTTAAGGATGACAGTAGCCTCAGTCGTCAAAGAGAATTGTTGATAGCCGGTACTCGCCAGTTGAGTTAAGAGAGAAAAAAAACCAATAGCAAATTTAAGAACCAATGATCCACAATAGAAGAGCAAAACAAATTTGCAATACTATTCCAGCTTCAACGCATCTGTGCAAAGAAAGGGAGGCTCTGGATGTTATAACATTTGATTACATGCAGAATATGTCACTGTCTGATATCCTAATGCAGGAGTTGTTTTACCTTCGTTATTTAACCGCCAACGTTTCTGAAATTCATAATTCAAAATCAGGAGAAGGTCATTATTATCTCTATGTTGAAACCCAGGGCAACAAAGGGCCAAATGAAGTAGATCCTCTTCTTTTGATTTAGGCAGTAGAAGATAGTAAATTCACTGGAAAGTGAACATCTTTCAAGAGACAAGTGTACCGCATTCCAGATATCAACATTAAGGAATTTCAAGTACTCATCTCGGCATACAGGGGCAGTAGTTACATCACCTTTTAACAACATAAGAGTGGAACAGACATTCATCCAATGGAGTACCGGAAAGTGAAATATGAGTTTATTGCAAACAAGGCTGTACAACAATCACTGAAGCTAAGCACAGTGACCTGACAAAGATCTTGTAGTGTGTTCCTGAAGAATATTAGCAATTTTACCTTGAAATTTTGGACAGTCATTGATAATCTGAAGTAAGTATTTCAATCTTGCATTAATAATGCCATATCATAACATTATAAGATTATTTTTGTTGCATAATTTGAAAAAAATTGGTAGATGCCTCAAATTAATGTTAATGTTAAAGGCAATTAATTATTAATGTCTCACACTTGTGTACATTTGTTGCATAAATCAAGTTTTATATGTTTCATAGCTTTTGAAAGTAAAATTAATATTAGATTAATTACAGTAGCCTGTTTCAGTGACAAAGTTTCACAAACATTTGAGTTAATTTTTGAAAGAACATAGCTCCAATCACTCTTATCATTGTTTTGGCTCGGTCTAATAGGAGCTGAATATTATACTGTATACTAAATTATTAACCTAACTATAGTCTTTAAGAGCATGAAGAAAGTTAACCTCCTATTAAAAATAGTCTTTTATATTTCATGAAAATATGCATTTATGGCGTTACACTGTTTCTGAAATGACTAATTCAGTTAAATATTCAACGACGTTAAATTAATTGTCAAATTACAACTTGGTTTTACAATAAAATTCATAAATCTGTTATTAACATATGGGTATGGTATTTTCAGGTGTTATAACTTTGTTAAGGTTTCATATTCTTATATTTAATTTGCATGTCAATTCATGTATTAATTCTTGTATTATATTCTTATATTTATTATTCTGAAAAATTTGGTCCATTCAGTCATTGTTTTACACATTTGTGTAGTAATCTTCTATGAAAATGGATAAAGAAATGAAAAAAAATTTTTTTCAGAATCATTCGAGTATCTACAGATAAGCGAAGACACTTGTTCGTTTATTTTGATCATTATTCCTATGAGTGAAATTTCTGAGAAATTTGCTGTGCCACTATCTACAACATTCTCTACGTATTAAATTATCACTGGTTACAGACAATTTTACAAGACTCCTCACAACGAGTACATAGATACAGGTTCACAGTTAAAGTTCAGCATAGGACAGAATATATACTGGCGTCCTACGTATGATGATGCTGTCACCTTTATCGTTGATCATGAGCTGGAGCTGAGCCTTTCTCTACTTGTTGGTATATCATCCTCCGTGCAGTGGCGCTGTGCTGCTGGGAGAGAAGACTTCATCAACTTCTCTGATATCGATGTGAGGTGCCAACTTCGTTGTGGCATCACGACCTTTAGACAACATCAGAATTACTATGTTAGAAAGTACAGAAATGCCATAAAATTCAAAAGTACAAAAACTTTAACAGAAAAGAAGAAGGATTTGAACTATACATGTTGCGGTTCTTAATGATATAACAGTGTCAAGAGGGTTGGGAATCATTTATGACCCCATTCCACCTCCCCCTACGGCGATCTGGATCATTCCCCCCTTAGTCCCACGAGTAACAGATGATACAATGGGATCCAGAATTATTTATTACCCAACTGTAACACAAACCTTTTCCTCTGGCTGACAGTGAAATTTATTATGATTCAAAGGGAATTCATGTGTGTGTTTGCGTGTATATGTCTGAATTAACTGACCGTGATGAGGAGGGTTTCACATCACCCTTCACTTCTTTCAAGCTCAAAAGGTCACGGAGGCAGCAGTCCAAAATGGTGGATGGTCGGCGGGTCACTAGTGATAATAATATTGGGTCCTCAAGAGCGAGCTCAAAGACACAGGGGTTGTGGCGTAGACCTGCAACCGGATCACAGTTTATTATTGTTGATATTATTATGTGATGCAATAGGGAAGTGATGTCCAACACACCCAAGAGGAGTCCAGAAATATTTCAAAATGGCTCTGAGCACTATGGGACTTAACATCTGTGGTAATCAGTCCCCTAGAACTTAGAACTACTTAAACGTAACTAACCTAAGGACATCACACACATCCATGCCCGAGGCAGGATTCGAACCTGCGACCGTAGCGGTCACGCGGTTCCAGACTGAAGCGCCTTTAACCGCACGGCCACACCGGCCGGCCCAGAAATATTTATTATTATTTGTCCAAAGATAAAAAAAATATGGGAGATCCTGCCAACTTATATGTGTGTGAGACATATAAGAAACAAAGTACACCTTTCTTACTTAACAGTTACACTGTGGTGGTGCAGGCCTTAGATTTTAAGCGATGTGTTTTGTAACAGTTACACTGTGGTGTGTAGGGTACAATTCTTTAACAAAATTTACTTTGTCTATCAATTACGATGTGGAAGTACATAAACAAATTATACTAGTTCAATATTGAACAGTTACTGCAGGCATTATTTACATAGTCACACTTTACTGCTCGGTGTATTAGGATGGAAGAAAACAATTGCGATATCTTTGTTCTAAACACCCACGTTTAGATTCTCCTTTGCTCCATTTTCACACTTTACATGATTCATTCCTATACAAGCCTGTGCTACAAATATACATTCTTCGAAATATATTTCTCAAACTAATGTTATATACTAATAGACTTCTTTTTGCCATGAACGGTAACTTCATCTACTTTGTGACCACGAATTTTAATGTAAGTTACTCTCTAGTCTCATTTGTGCTTCTTCTCATTACGTTCGTTTTTCTTCGGTTTACTCTCAGACTATATTCCGCACTCATTCACACAGCACTGTTCACTCTGTTCAATCGATCTTGTAATTCTTCTGCATTTGCCTTGACGATAGCAACGTCATCAGCTAATACCGTCACTGTGTACTTTCATCCCGAATTTTAATCCCACTACTGATCGTTTCTTTTGTTTCCGTTGTCGCATATCTGTGTATAGATTAAACATTAGGGCGGGCGGAATAGTGTATCCCTATCTCATTTACTTTACATTCCGAGCGATTCGTTCTTGGTCTTCCACCCTAAGTGGTTATTCTTGTTTCTTGCAAATATTGTGCACTACTAACTGCATATTTCTCAGAATTTGGTACGTCTCGCACCATTTTCCATTACCGTACACTTTCTCTGTCTTGACAAAACCTATGGCCGTATTCTGGCTGTACCTCATTCTCAGTGCCATTATCAAGTCCAACATTAGAACTGCATTTACGTTTCTTAGTACCGCGTTCCAGGGGTATGTCATTGACTAGTAATCAAAACGCCATGGTTCCCGGGTTCAAACCACGCCACTGCTTAAATTTTGAATAGAGGTCACCAGCAATGGCGACAGAAGGTTTACGGCATGTGAAGTCACCCTCGTTCTGCCATTAGCTTTGTCAAAGAGGGTGGAGGAGCGGACAGAGGTTCACGCAAACGTCCCCTAAAAGTAGGAAGAATCAGCTTTGATCAGCAGCATGGGAATGCAGAAGGCAATAGAAACCGCCACATTATAGACACACAATGCGTATCCACAAGACAGGTGGCCTGTATTTGAAAAAGTGTATTGATCTCTTCATTCGCGAAACGTTCCAAACTAGTCTCCACTCGGATTTTGGGGACGGGAATGCCAAGGGGGAGGTGATCATGATAAAAAAAGACTGAATAACCAACAAAAAAGTGGCATATTATTACTGATGACATCGAATGTCAAAAGTTTTAACGTGTTAGGGGATCTAGAAAATATGAAAATGGAAATGCTGAAGCTCAATCTAAATATAGCGAGGATCAGTGAAGTAAAGTGGAGAGAAGACACGGATTACTGGTCATTCAAACGTAGGATAATATCAACGGCAACAGACTACAGGTCGTTTCAAATAGAAGGGTACTGCAGAGAATAAGTTACTGCGAACAGCTCAGTGATAGGGCTGTTCTTATCAGAGTCGACAGCAAACCAACACCAACAACAATAGTTCGGCTATACCTGCCGACGTCGCATTCCAAAGATGAAGATATAGAGAAAGTATATGAGGATCATGAACGGGTAGCTGAGTACGCAAAGGGAGCTGAAAATCTACAATTGTGGGTGACTGGAATGCGATAGTAAGGGAAGAAGTACTAGAGGGTATTACGGGTGAATAAGGGATTGTTACTAGAAATATAAGAGGAGAAAGATTAATTGACTCCTACAGTAAGTTTCAGTTAATAATAGCGAATATTCAGAAGTCAAATATCGGACTAAGCTGTATCCAGGAGTAGATACAACCTCAGAACACGATTTAGTAATGATGAACAGTAGAAGACGAGTCAGGAACAATCAGTGTGCAAAGAACCGCAATATGGATTGGAAGTGTACTGTCATATCGCTGGTTTAGATGTGGAGTACCTTTGTGGGCAGGCTGTCTGTCGAGTCGAGCATGGGACACGGAACTGTTAAGTTGTGTAGTGTGTAGCTCTGCATGTGAGAGGCATTGTTAGTATGTAAGTTGAAGTGTTGCTACAAGTGCTAGTACAGTAAAGTGATAAAATATGCAAATGATTCAGAGGAAAGTGCGTCGAGAAGTAATTTAAAAATGAGCAGTGCTGCTGATAACGTATTTGTGTATCCTCTCGTTGCGTGTCGTACCGTACTGTACCAATCATCCGCGCCGTGTTCCGTCTCCCAGAATGAACTAATGTGAATCAGTAGAAATTAGTCACCATAAAAGAGTGCAGTCAAGTGCCAGTGTCTTGTAACGAGCGTGAGGACGTGCGTTCGATCATCGCGTTTCTGCATTTATCAACAATCAACCACGCCGCGACGGTTACGCGCACGCGCATGCAAGTGAGAACTGAATAATTAACTTTACGAAGTGTTATATCATTATTAGTGTCAAGGAGGACTTGTATCAAAAGAAATCTGTGTATGCGTGGCGAGAGTAAGAACTTTCGTTCGATTACATGCGTTTCGCATCATGAAGAATCATCCGCGCCGTGTTCGGTACTCATACGCTCGTCCAAGTGATATTGTGGGCAGATAATCATCAAGACTGTCAATTGGGATCAACATTTACGATTTAGAGTGTAAACAGTGCAACCTGTGATTTCCATATCGCCTCAGAATGTAGATGTTCATACCAGACGTAGAACAGTGTTGTGTTTAACGTTGAGTGGCTACCCTTACTCGCTTGCATATTTCGATAGATAACTTCAGGCAAGCCAGCAGCAGTGTGGAGCAGAACAGTACGACTGCCGCAGGATTACCTGGTACGTGGTTTGGACAGAGTGCACGGTCGAAACGACAAACAGTTACAGTTTAAAGTACCCCCAACCATCAGTACTCTCGGGCGTGTTACAGGTTGTTCTAAGTAATGGAAACATAAACTTTAAATTGTCTGACGCTGTAAATAATGCGATAATGTATAGCTCAGTAGGCAGTTTAGTTGAAGGGAAATGAACGTCTCTGAAAAGGACAGTTATCCAAGTGGGAAAGACAAATATAGATACATGGAAGGTAACTGTGAAGAAACCATAGGTAACAGAAGAAATACTTTAGTTGATCGATGAAAGACGGATGCACACAAGTGTGCAGGGAAATACAAGTCACATAGGCGTGAAATAAATAGAAAGTATGCGGAAGCTAAGGCGAAACGTTAAGAAATCGAAAAAAAGTGATTGTAGGGAGGACTCATTCAGCGTATGGAAAGGTGAAAACAATCTTCGGTGAAATTAAGAGCAGGGGCGGTACAAAAAATGGCTCTGAGCACTATGGGACTTAACTACTGAGGTCATCAGTCCCGTAGAACTTAGAACTACTTAAACCTAACTAACCTAAGGACATCATACACATCCATGCCCGAGGCAGGATTCGAACCTGCAACCGTAGCGGTCGCGCGGTTCCAGACTGTAGCGCCTAGAACCGCTCGGCCACACCGGCCGGCCAGGGGCGGTACAAATAAGAATGAAGTGGGGACTCCACTGTTAAATGCAGAGAAGAGAGCGGGTAGACGAAAACATTAAACTGAAGTCCTATATGAGCTGGAAGACTTGTGTGATGATGTGATAGAAGAAGAAACAGGAATCGACAGGCAAGAGGTAGAGGATGCAGTATTAGAATCAGAATTTGATACAGCTTCGGATGACCTAAGCACAAAAAAGACGGAAAGGGTAGAAAACATTATATCGGCGTTTCTAAAGTCATTGTCAGTAAAACGTGTGTAAAATGTATGAGACTAGCAACTACCGTATTATGAGCCGACAAGAGAGAGAATTATCGCGCAATCAGCTTAACAGCTCTTGTATTCAAGTTGCTGACAAGTACAATACATAGCAATAAGGGGAAAAAATTGAGGGTTCGTTGCGTGTCTATCAGTTTGGCTTCAGGAAAGGCAAAGGCACCATATAAGCAGATCCGACCTTGCAACTCATAATGAAAGCAAGACTGAAGAAAAGTGAATTCACGTTGATAGAATTTTTCTCTTTCTGGAAAAAGCTTTAGACAATGTAAAGTGGTGCAAGATGTTCGAAATTTTGAGAAAAGTCAGGGGAAGTTGTAGGGAATGTTGGGTAATAATACGTACAAGACCCAAGAGGGAAGAATAAGACTGGAAGACTAAAACTGAATTGAACAGATTAAAAAGGTTTTGAGACAGGGATGTCGTCTTTCCGTCTTTTATTGATTGTTTTCAGACGTGCCCACTCCTCTTCCACTGAACTGCCTACTGTGGTATTCCTTATAGCATTATTCACCTCCTTACGGAACTTCAAACTCGTTGGGTCATTTCTCAGTCCTTCACTTTCCCACTTCCTTCCATGCTGGTTTTTCCGGACATTTTTCTTAACCTCCAGTTTACTCTTCGTCATTATTAGATTGTAAATTACAATATTACAAGTCAAGCTTGAGGTGAAATGGTTTACTTCATGACCGTTTTCGGCACTAACCATCTGTCATCCTCAGATTCTCAGATTTACAACTTACGAATGAAATAATGATAATTTAGTAATCAGCGTGATTGCATGACTATTAGATACAAGGAACCATGTTATCAGACTCGTAAAGTTACATATCTCCGAGAAATATAATTACACATTAGTCTCGTCGACGAAGTGAATAGTTGCTCCAATTATAATAATGAAGCTTATCAAAGACATAAAATTTGCTAAATAAAATATCCGTAGCATCGATAAGGAGTACAGGAGGAAAACACATCAGAAAGATTCTGCATCGACGACAGCTCAGGAAGGCTGAACCGGTGTGCTTCAGAGCTCTTGTTAATACAGCTTGTCCAGCGGGAATTGGCATCAACACCAGACGATGTTGTTCCCAGCTGGTTGCAAGTGGCAAAGACTGGAACGTTTTATTTTGCTTTTGATTTGAACATAGCTGCTCTACATTCTGACCACTGCTTTTTAGCAATGTAATTTTACGGTTTATCAAAATTTAATTCTGATGAATACAGCCTTAGTAAGTGTCGAAACCTAGGTCAGTGTACCTATCAGTGCAACAGTTTGGCTGTATAATCCTACGTTAAAACTAGTTTACGGTTGCTGAATAACAGGCATGTTTAAAACTGTAATATTTCGTTGTGTTTGAAACGTTTTCGTAAACGAACTAAAATAATTCCAATACGGCGATGGTTCTAAAGGACCCACTTAAACAGGGGCACGTCGTCCCCCATGGCCAGCCACCTCCGCTGTCTTTATGTAAATAAGCAGTAGTATTTAAGGGGAGGTTTACTATTTTTGGCCCGAAAAAAGCATGTTCTTTGAGAATTTTTTTCTCGGGATATGTTATAGATATCAGTGTCAAATTTGGTCATAATGTTTATTGATATTTCCGCTACAAACTGGAATTTGTTTGACCGGAAATGTCGAAGAGCAAAGGCAGAAGTGGCGTCGGAACGAAGTAAAATTTCGATGTAGACCTCCACGCGCGGTATGCCACTGGTCAGAAGGCCCGTCTGAAATCAAAATTGAGTTGACGTTAGCGAAGTATATAAGATTCTTTAGTAGTTGTATCTCGCTTAAGTTATTTGGAACATAGGAAACAAAATGGCGGCCATTTGAAAAAATGTGGTTTTCTTCATCGATTTTTCTTCGTCGGCCAAGTAAAAATATTTATAGTTGATGGATCGGAGTAAAAGTGGTATCACTCCTAGACAATTTAGTTCGCTTCGCCGGAAACAAAGAATCATGCCAATCGGTTCAGTAGATCTGGTTACCATACCATGCGAAAAAAAAGTCATTTCGAGAAAAACGCGGTTGAAGTTTTGACTACATATAAATGCAATATTATGGAACTTGCGTTCAATCTGCTATTCCGGACCAATAAACTAGTCCTCCCTATTGCTCATAGAGGGCGTTCTGCTCGATCTGGGCCATCCTGCGCTGCTCCAGAGCCGCTCATACGGCCGGTGACGAGCGGTTTTCGGCCGCTATGATCCGGTGTTCGTCCGAATGCTTGGCGAACTGCGTCGAATAGAGTCTCGGGGTGACGTCCATTGTTGTAATGGTCTTCAGAATTGCTGAATACCCTTCGCTGAACCCGCTCACTGCCAGGAAAGTCGCAATCTCAACAGTCTTCTCACCAGAATACAAATGCAGAATGCAAACACACGCGTTCAAACTTTCTTTTGGAATTTGTGTATTTCCTCCCAAGCACCGGTACAATAACGCGTCCTCCGAAAGAGCCTCGTAGATCGGATGAATAACTTTTTGAGCTTCTTTGGAGAGCGGCTGGTCGTGTTGATATTCGTCCAGATGTCCGGTAGCCTCTGCAATGCGCCACTTGCACCAACTAGTTTCCCCAGCCGGACAATTTTGGTGTTGTGGGTTGTCATTCTTCGAATACTTGTTGAAATACGTTGCCCAAATTGATACTTCATCTGTTCCACCGAATTGGAATGCCGTCGGATTGCCGAGCAGTAGCACGTCGGACGCTCCTTGATCACTTTATCAGTTTTAGTCGTGGACAAGCACACAGAATAATATTTCGCGGATACAAAGTCGAAATTCCCGAAAAAACTGGTCTTTGAAAAAGGCCGATTTCAGGCAGGTGCATTTTTTTGTTCAACCGCGAATAACAAACATTTCAGTTCCGTATTCGGAAAAAACGTTTCTGGGGTGCATTATTAACACTTTTATGGATACAAAAATGCAATTTTAAAAAATCGATTTTTTGAACCAAAAATAGTAAACCTCCCCTTAAAAGACACATTCGTAATCAAAGTCTAAATCATATCCGATGCAATTTTTAAGTAAGCAAATTGTGTATTGCAATCATTTTAAACCGGAATCTATAAGTGGTTTTAAATTTTATCTCCTCTTAGTTCTTTTGATTTTTGTTGATGACTTCGAACATAACAGACAGACCTGATCCTGACGTTATTGCTTGTCGGTTCACTGGTGAAGGTGGCTCTTCAACCGCGCAATAACACAATAATAGTCCTTTGCTGTTAAAATAACGCCGATTAAGTTGAACATCAGCTGACTGGCCTTACTACCCAACGCATGAAGAATCCAGACCATTTGAGAAATGGCAACCAAGAGAAAAAGGCAGAAAACTACGACAAAAACTGACAGACACTCCAGTGAAAGATGCACTGCAATGCGAACAAAAATCCTCCACAAACTGAAAAGAAAATTCTTTAAAGGGAAACGTGTGTGTTCTGCGTAGAAACTATTTTCTAAAAAAAAATTCCCATGGCCAAGCTAAATCACATGATAAAATTCCTCAAGTAATACGCGGCAAGGAAGTGGGAAGATGAAATAGTGAAGACAGCAGAGGACCAAGTAGGTAAAAAGACGAGGGCTAGTAGAAATCCTTGGGTAGCAGAAGAGATATTGAATTTAACTGATGAAAGGAGAAAATAAAAAAATGCAGCAAATGAAGCACGCAAAAAGGAATACAAATGTCTAGAAAATGAGATCGACAGGAAGTGCAAAATGGCTAAGCAGGTGTGGCTAGAGGACAAATGTAAGGATGTAGAGGTTTATCTCACTAGGGGTAAGATAGATACTGCCTACAGGAAAATTAAAGAGATCTTTGGAGAAAAGAGAACCACCTCTGTGTATGTAAAGAGCTCAGATGAAAAACCGGCTTTAAGCAAAGAAGGCAAGGCACAAAGGTGGAAGGAGCATATAGAGGGTCTATACAAGGGTTATTTGCTTGAAGGAAATAGTATGGAAATGGAAAAGGAACTGCATGAAGATGAAATGGGAGATATGATACTGCGTGAAGAGTTTGACAGAGCACTGAAAGACCTGAGTCGAAACAGGGCCCGGGGAGTAGACAGCATTCCATTAGAACTACTGATAGCTCTGGGAGAGCTAGCCCTGAATAAATTCTACCACCTGGTGAACAAGATATGTGAGACAGGCGAATACCCTCAGACTTCAAGAAAAATATAATAATTCCAGTCCCAAAGAAAGCAGGTGCTGACAGATGTGAAAATTACCGAACTATTAGTTTAATAAGTCACGGCTGAAAAATACTAATACGAATTCTTTTCAGACGAATGGAAAGTCTTGTATATACCAACCTCGGGGAGGATCAATTTGGATTCCATAGAAATGTTAGAACACATGAGGCAATTATGACCCTACGACTTACCTTAGAACATAGATTAAGGAAAGGCAAACCTACGCTTCTAGAATTTGTAGACTTACAGAAAGCTTTTGACAATGTTAACTGGAATACTCTCTCTCAAATTCTGAGGGTGGCAGGGGTAAAATACAGGGAGCGAAAGGCTATTTACAATTTGTACAGAAACCAGATGGCAGTTATAAGAGTCGAGGGGCATGAAAGGGAAGCAGCGGTTGGGAAGGGAGTGAGACAGGGTTGTAGCCTGTCCCCGATGTTATTAAATCCGTATATTGAGCAAGCAGTAAAGGAAACAAAAGAAAAATTCAGAGTAGTTATTAAAATTCATGGAGAAGGTATAAAAACTTTGAGGTTTGCCGACGACATTGTAATTCTGACAGGGATAGCAAACGGCTTGGAAGACCAATTGAAGGGAATGGACAACGTCTTGAAGGGATGTTATAAGATGAACATCAACAAGAGCAAAACGAGGATAATGAAATGTAGTCGAATTAAGTCGGGTGATGCTGAGGGAATTGGATTAGCAAATGAGACACTTAAAGTAGTAAACGGGTTTTGCTATTTAGGGAGCAAAGTAACTGATGATGGTTGAAGCAGAGAGGATTTAAAATGTAGACTGGCAATGACGAGGACAGCGTTTCTGAAGACATTTGTTAACATCGAGTGTAGATTTAAGTGTCAGGAAGCCCTTTCTGAAAGTATTTGTATGGAAGTGAAACATGGACGATAAATGGTTTTGACAAGAAGAGAATAGAAGCTTTCGAAATGTGGTGTTACAGAAGAATGTTGAAGTTTAGATGGGTAGATCACGCAGCTATTGAGGAGGTACTGAATAGAAATGGGGAGAAGAGGAATTTGTGGCACAACTTGACTAGAAGATGGGATCGGTTGGTAGGACGCTTTCTGAAGCATCGAGGGACCACCAGTTTAGTATTCTAGGGAAGCGTTGAGTGTAAAAATCGTAGAGGGAAACGAATACACTAAGCAGATTCAGAAGGGTGTAGGTTGTAGTAGTTATTCGGAGCTTAAGAGGCTTGCTCAGGATAGAGTAGCATGGAGAGCTGCATCAAACCAGTCTCTGGACTGAAGACCACAAACAACAACAAAGAAGTAGGCAATCCTAAGAAGGTTCTTCAACAAGAAGAAGATAGGGATAAGGATGCGTTATATCTTAGGTGTCTCAAACCGTTTTCTCACAGCAATGCAGGCGATGAAAGGATTTAATAGATATGTTGTAAGAAGGGTGCACACCGGTGATGTATTTAAAATGATGTGAAATATCTTTTGTTAAAGAAATTGTGGGCTGTGAAGATCTTATCCGGCATTCAGGCGAATACTGATAAAAGTTCTGGACATACTTTTCTGTCAAACTGTTGTTACATCATTGATAACACGAGTTACGGGTGCAGTTTTTGTCATAAACCTGTAGGAATTTATATTAGAATGAAATTAGCATTAAAACATATATGTTTTCAGTTAATTGTCGTAACTAATCAAATAATAAAATCACGTAGACCAACTTGCCCCAGCTGCTGGGCCAACGTACCTCTGTTATGTTGCTCCAGGTCGTATTACTGCACTAAACATGTTTTTTGGGAATAAACGATCAGTGAGATGTCACAATCGTTTGGTTGTGAAGGTGCTGCAATAATATACTATAGTTTGCACATAAAAAGACCAATGGAAACATTTAAAATATAAGCGGGAAAAATCAAGAAAAAAGTTGGTCAATGTGCCTCGGTCTCCCTTGATCGCAAATATGCGTAATGTGTTCGTTCCTACGCGTGGCAGTGTGCTTGTTTTATACTGCGAGCCGTGTCTGTGATATTTTCCAGTTGCAACTACGTTCTTGTCTATAGCTGTCGTATGTAACACGCTTTTAAAAAAATTTTTAGGTAAGTAGGTGGTTAGTATAATCTTCGAAATAATCATGTACACATAGTTTGCTTAATGCGCTGACGTCGCCTGACGAAGTTTTAAGGCACTCATCGACTCAATCTTCCTGAGTCGTCGTCAACTCATCATCATTCCTGAATTACCTGTTTTTTGTCCTGTACTTCTAGTTTAGCAAGTTTTTTTGTGTGAAATTTTCTAATATGTGTGAATTCCTAAGGGACCAAACTGGTGAGGGTATCGGTTCCTCGAACCTCCGGCGGGAGGGGCCGCGCAGTGGTTGACATGGCGCCTCAAACTTCTATAAATGTGACAAACGAGCGTCGAGCTCTGTTGTTATACTTTGAACACGTTCTCAGTATGTCGAGGTACAAGTTTTATTATTCACGTAGTTTGATTCCTTGAGTATAATTGTTGTATTGTCATGCAGAATGCTACATTAAAGTTATTCTATCCGTACGTTGTAGATATGAGTATCTGAGGATGACAACCATTTATTGTCGAAACTGGTCGCGAAATAAACTATTTCACGCCAAGCTTCTAATATTATAAACAAGTTTAGCGCCCGCTGCTTCGCTCGTGTAGACCGTAAGGTCTGCACAACTATTTTGTTTTTCTTTAATCTAATTTGTATGATTTTCTCAAAATGCAACACCTTCTCAACTTTTTACCCTAATTAAGACTATAGAAGAGTAGTCTTTTCCGAATGTTCTTCTGATCAAAAAGTGATACTGGTAGTTGGAATTCAAGGTTTTTGTTAATCAAGATTTGCGTTTTTATCGTGATAGTTCCACAGAAACTCTCATCCCCTAACACATATTTCTTTATATCTAACCGCGAACTGGAGGACCAGTTTCCATAGATTTAGCTTCAAAACGTTTTTAATACGAAGAAACATTTTCTTAAAAGGTTTCAACCTCCATTTCACCCCCTTAGAAGTGGAATTTCGAACGATCCCTTCTTAAACGTCACCTATAGCATAATACACACACGGTCTGAAATTTCAGTTTTCTATCCTAGGAGATTTGGGACAGGTGATGATATGTCAGTCAGCCAGGACATTTAGGCTTATCTGCTCCTATGCACGCCTTAGAATCCAATTTCCGATTTTGGATCGCCTGTCTATCGTTATGTAATCCAGCTAGGTTCTTCCAGCGTATCTGGGCCTCTTTCAAACATACGCCCTCCTCTTGTAATTATTGAACAGAGTATTCCCTATCACTAGGTGAAGTTCACTCCAGAATTCGGTAAGTCTTCGTCCTCTCTCATTCCTACTACGAAGCCCATATTCTACCTGTTCTCCCATCCATGCAAATGCGTTCCAGCCCCCTACGAAATTTACATTTTCATCTCCCTTTACGTGCTAAAATACCTGTTCAGTCTGCTCATATACTTTCTCTATCTCTTCATCTCCTACTTGCGACGTTGGAATTAATAAGTGACTATATTTGCGGTGTCGATTTCCTGAAGATTCTGATGAAATCAACCCTATCACTGAACTTTTCACAGTAGCTCATTTTCTACCCTTCTTTCCTATTTATAACGAATTACAATCCCTTTATACCATTTTGCTGCTGCTGAATTTACCGCATACTCGTCTGAGCAGAAATCTCTGCCTTCTTTCCATTTCAATTCACTGGCTCATACAATGTCTCAACTGTGCATCTGCACTTCCCTTTTTAGATTTACTAGCGCTTCCCTACCAGGTTCAGACTTGCAGCCTGTGACTCGTACCTTTCCTTCGCTTATTCCATCTCTATCTCATTTTCATCTCCCCATTGTCATTTTACACTCTGAGATCCCCATGGTGGACTAATCCTAAAGCGCTGCAGTCATGGACTGTGTGGCTGGTCCCGGCGGAGGTTCGAGTCCTCCCGCGGGCATGGGTGTGTGTGTTTGTCCTTACTGTAATTTAGGTTAAGTAGTGTGTAAGCTTAGGGACTGATGACCTTAGCAGTTAAGTCCCATAAGGTTTCGCACACATTTTTTTGGGGACTGGTCCGGAATCTTTTATCAATGGAGAAATCATCAGGACACTTTTTCAAATACGTGCCCCATGTCAAGTGGATCCACCTTAAATGTGTTTAATGCAGTGGTTCCCACTGCTTTCTACATCCTCACGCCGTTGGTCATCGGTGATTCTTCCAGGGCATCGGGGATTCCGCTAAGGGCAGGAGAGTCTCCTGAACCGTTGTCCGCTCCTCTGGTAATCTTTGGAAAAATGTGGAAATTTTTGGTACGTCCCTATGAGACTGAACTGCTGAGGTCATCGGTCCCTAAGCTTACACACTACGTAATCTAGCTTAAACGAACTTACGCTAAGGACTGGAACCTCCGACGGGGGGATCTTCGCGAACCGTGGCAAGGCGCCTTCGAGAGCGCGGCTACACCACGCGGCGGTGATCTTTATTCAGAACTTAAGAAATATCCAGGTTCGAACCTGGGATCCATGAAGTTTTGATTACTAGTCAAATACGTTACACCTAGAGCACGTGTCTACAGAGGGACTTTGGCGCTCCACACCTGATGACGCCCATTTAAACAAGTGCTTCACCAGTGGAAGCTGCACCGTGAAGCATTATGAGTGGGTACGTGTGAAGAGGCTCCAACATTACAAACATGGAATTTTTGCTCTTCACGAGAAATACACATTAAACAATAAATCTACGTTACTTAAAATGAGAGAAATTTAAAAAAAACATATCTGATACTGTGTTGGGGCATTACATTGCACAGTCAAGAACAATGGCAGTTTCCTCCTACCGGCGATTTCTCCGCGGGAACAGGAGCAACCAGATAAACTGGTATCCACTTTACTTATATCATTTGTCTGAAGAGAAACTTCAGTCACACGACTGATAATGAGAGCTGACTCATGGTTACTCGATGCACACCTGCTGAGTATTTCATCCCGTCCAAAGTGGCACAGGCACACTGTTGTGTAACATACACCGATCGTCGCCTTGAAAACTGCAACGTAATGAAGGTGGAGTGCCACAAGCTTCGTATAGAAACGAAGATTACAACATACTTAGTGATGTAGATGATTAGCATTTGAGCGCAATAGCACACACTAGGTAGCAGAAGTACCATTTACATTCTGTACAGAAAGAAAGATTACACTGCGGGTTTGTCATCCAAAAATCATATTTGAAGTAGGTATTTTGTGAAGAGGGTGTGTTACGCCTGTTGTAAGAAGGATAAACGCATCCCGGCGGGTGTCGGAATTCAACAGTTTGTAACGGAACCTATTAAAGGCTTTACTTTACCGAAGTATGCGATAGCCTTCAAATTCAACCAGTTTAACGAGTATTTATGATTATAGAAAAGTTATTGTGTATGTTTACAATGACTGCATAACATGTCTCCATAAACAGTCAACCCATTAAATTATACTGAATAACTGACCCACACAAAAGTTAATATCACTTGATCACTGATACAGCAAATGTCATCTTGTAAAAACACTAAGTTCATCTTAAATAATTAATATGAAGTACGAAAAATAGTGGCAAACCTACGTATTTTGGATCTCCTTAAATAAAAATCACCCAGTGAAACCTATTTGTTCACTAGGACCGTTTTCACTCAGTATTTATGTAAACACTCCTATTTTAGACGAAAACCAATGTAATTCTTAATAATTCATGTTATTTACTTATTTATGCAAATTAGAGAAGTCAATTGACAAACTTCTAAAAAACGGCCTTTTTGTAACAAAGAATTATTCTGTCAAGTCAACAAATCTGTCTGTCATTTTAATAACCTGTTAATTTATGTCACTCGATATAAATTAATAACTTCTCTGCACAAATTACAATAGCAGAAGTACATGTGACTTATAAACTATATCTCTTTTTAGTAGTTCTTTGACAAGGGTATAAATACAAGCAGCAAGAAGGGTCGGGAGCGCAGTCGGAATGTCACTTTGGTAAAGAGTGTATGTGTGTTATTGTTCGAGGTGGATAAACATTGCAAAGAACGTGTAAAAGAAGTGCCACTTTGTGTTGTGTCATTGTCTTTGGTGGACAGTGGAATTAAGATGGCCACCAGAGTAATAAATATTTGAAGTTTATATAATCGTTGGTTTCGCTCGTTATTTATCATCAAAAGCACATCAAAAACACGGGACCTCATCTTTTTACCCCTAGACAACCAGATTTAGAGCCAGCATCAACATCGAGACACAGCAGCGATCCAGCAAGCAGCAGCGATTACCACAATGCATTTTAATGGCGCCAACCTAACGTCAAGTGCTAACAAGCTCCGTAAATGGGAGTGAAATAGTGCGATTATAGCAATATCTGCGACTAGGCGACCATTATAAGTTGCAGCATCCTGGCGTATTGGAGTTGTGGTTTGTCTTTCCGTAGTATTGTTTCTGGCGTTGGTCGGATCCAGCGAGACATGCGAAAGTGTCATCCAAGAGGCCCATATTCCACCTCAGGCAGGATCTCAACGCCTCTTGCTGCCAGCGCCCGGGATGCCAGAGATATTTTTCACGTGCCATAAACCCTACTTTCCTACTTAACTGTATCAAAAATCATGCAAATTTCTGCACTTATACTAGTCTAACAACCAGGGATTAAATTCGGCCGGAAAACCGTCGGAACGGTCTCCCAGCACCTCTGTATATTTTTTGTAATTCACTGGAACAAGTGAACAACCAAAGATTTAAAATAGTACACGTATATGACATCTGAACGTAACAGTAATCTGCCGCTGCGCTGGCGCCAATGAACGTGGCTGTGTGTAACCAGCGTGATGTACTGGATTGGGTCGTATCCCAAGGTACTGCATATCGGTGTACGGTACATTGGCAACCGCCGGTGACTGTCGTGTAGACCGTATTTTGTGTACGACTGCCCAGAGCCTCAGAAATATACAGTATAAACAAATCAAGCTGAGCTTCGTCCCGAAGTTGTAATCGGTACTTATCGCCTTAGGTTTACGACTGCCAGCTGCCCCAGCGATCTAATTGTATGGCGGCACCTCGTGTTTTGTGAGCCAATGAGATATAAATAAGGTAAGGAGTGTTTGAAGCTGAGCGTATGTATGATGCGCTTTCACGAAATCCTGTTTCTTCTGTGTCGTAATTTATGGCATAGCATGTAGTAACGAATACGAACTTCAGTCAGTCCAGTTGTAACACAACTCAGTGAGTAGAAGACAAATGACATTTAAAACATTTAGTGAAAATCTGACTCGGTATCTCACGTCACGCAGTGTTTTGTTTCTCCGAACACCTCTGGAAGTCTAAATTGTACACGACCTCGATGGGTCAGAAACAACTTCTTCATTCTTCACTCAGTGGTTTATTGATTATGTTGAATCCTGCCTAGCTGTCAAAGGTGGGGTGTCTAGGAAACTTGCCTCTCGGATCGCTAGACAACAATTCAAGCAAATCGTATTACGGAGTTTTTTTACGAAATGAATCAATGACAGTACTTAACTTTGAGAATGACATGGGTGTGTTGCAAGCAAAGGGCTACAGACAAAATAAACAGCGTTGTTCAGTATATGCAATTCCTAAGTCACTGGTTTTGAAGTGCCCAATCTTGATGCTGCTGTAGAAGTAGGCCGCGACCAGTTGCAGATGCGCTTGTGTCCTCTTCACATAGAAGCCGCTGGCGACGCGTTGTCGTCCTGGAGAGGGGTCGGTCAGCGTGCAATCAGCTGATTGTCTTCCCACAGCCCTCTCTGTTCTCTCGTTTCCGACTGGTGCGCCGGAGCTTGACTTTATGCTCTAACAGGTTAATACTGAATTAATACTGGACACACGTTGACCGAGCACCTACAGTGCACCTGTTGAACGTTGTGGCTGGCAGCAGTTCAAAACATTACGTCATGGACACGAAGATTACCGACTTGTGTCGATCTGTATAGAGGAGAACTAGGGAACACAGTGACACTGCTACAGGGACTGACGGAAGCTGTTGTTTTTTGTACTAAATTTTGTGGTTTTCTTGTCCTGATTATAAGAAATTGTGTTTCCAGAAGCACTACATCACGTTGATAATCCACAGCCTAGTTCACCGGCACCAGTGCATATGCAAATTACAGTACGTTCAGTTGTAATATACATGTATACATTTAATGTTCGGTGCCGACATTTTCCAGGGAATTAAAAAATATTTGTAGGAGGTGCAGGAAAGTCGTTACGACGTCCTTCCGGGAGGATTTAAGCCCTGGTTGACAGAGTATCATTTTGAAAAAAGAGATTTCTCATTGTAAGTTTTATCAGAATTTTCGAAAATAAAAAAGCATTATTTTTATGGCTACAGGAAATAGAAGGGGGAGAGGAGATTTTGTTGTTGAAGAGACACTTAAGATTTTAGAAATTAGTCACTGCAGTGATACTGAAAATACATTGTGAAGGATAACAAAATGGTTCAAATGGCTCTGAGCACTATGGGACTTAACTGCTGAGGTCATCAGTCCCCTAGAACTTAGAACTACTTAAACCTAACTAACCTAAGGACGTTACACACATCCATACCCGAGGCAGGATTCGAACCTGGGACCGTAGCGGTCGCGCGGTTCCAGACTGTAGCGCCTAGAACCGCTCGGCCACCAAGGCTGAAGGATAACAAATCAAGAATAAATTTTACTTGTTGTGTGCTCAGCGGCAACTGACAACATCATGCCAGGTGCTGGACCTGTATGACAGTAACGGAAGTAGTTTGACGACATTCGTTCTGCTCGGAAATGTCCCACACGTCGTCCATAAACAGCTCTTTTCAATCTACCACATGAATTTTCGATGCGGTACAACATGATGGCCACTCTAGTCGAGCGATGTCGTTATCGTGAAAGAAGTCATTCACAAGATTTGCACAATGGGGACGCTAATTGTCGTCCGTGAAGACAAATGCCTCGCCAATATGCTGCCGATATGATTGCACTACCCGTTGGAGGGGGGCATGGCATTCACGTATCGTACAGCCGTTACGGCGCCTTCCATGGCCACCAGCGGCGTACGTCGGCCCCGCATAATGCCAACCCAAAAACAGCAGGGAACCTCCACCTTGCTGCACTCGCTGGACAGTGTGTCTAAGGCGTTCAGCCTGACCAGGTTGCCTCCAAAGACGTCTGCGACGATTGTCTGGTTGAAGGCATGTGTGACACTCATCATTGAAGAGAACGTGATGCCAATCCTTAGCGGTCCATTCGACATGTTGGGCCCATCCGTACCGCGCTGCATTGTGTCGTGGTTGCAAAGATCGACCTCGCCTTGGACCTCGGGAGTGAAGTTGCGCATCATGCAGCCTATTGCGCACAATTTGTAACACGACGTCCTGTGGCTGCACAAAAAGCATTATTCAACATGATGGCGTTGCTGTCAGTGTTCCTCCGAACCAAAATCCGTAGGTAGCGGTCATTCACTGCAGTAGTAGCCCTTGGGTGGCCTGAGCGAGGGATGTCATCGACAGTTCCTGTCTCTCTGTATCTCCTCCATGTCCGAACAATGTCGCTTTCGTTCATGCCTGGACACTTCACTTGTTGATCTTCCTGTCACAAAGTAACAATGCGGTCGTGATCGGCTGTCGGACCCCCTCCGTCTAATAGGCGCTGCTCTTGTTTACATTTTTGGGCGGGTTTACCGACATCCCTGAACGGTCAAATGGACTGTATCTGTGATACAGTATCCACAGTCAGCGACTGTCTTCAGGAGTTCTAGGAACTGGGATGATGAAAAACACTTTTTGACGTGTGTATATCTGGACTCGTCTGAAGACAACGTGTGTTCCATGTTCTTGCTGGACGCTCTTGTCGTCGCCTCTGTCTCCGTTGGTGTGTCAATGAAAGAACAACAATGGTGACCGTACTGGCACTCCGCAGTTCTCCGAAGGTCTTCGAACTGTCATTGTTGTTGCCTGTCTTCCAGCAAGGGCGCGCGGAGGTTTTCGGTTGATACCGGTGCATAGTTTCCAAAAATTTCAAAATTTTGGATGACGGAACGTGCACCTAATCAGCCATACGACTTATCCCCCCCCCCTTTCCCCAAGCCAAAAAGTCACAAGCATTATTGAAAACATATGATAAAACGTCCAATGAGAAATAATTTTTTACACAATATAGATCTGAAATTCACGTTTTTAAAACAATAATTTCTTATAATAAAAAGCAATAAAACCACAAGATTTACTATAAGCTACTGGTGCTACCAACTATCCCCATAGCTGTACGAGTATTACGTTGTTCCCTAGTTATGCTCGATACATCGTGGCACAAATAGGTAGTCATGTTTTCAAATGCTGCCAGGCGCAACATTCCAACAGTTGAACTGTAGCTGCTCGGTAAACGTGTGTCCAATATTAATTAATAAAGCACTTAGCGATGAATGACGATAAAGACTAATTCATTTACTCATATGGCTCACATGCAGCGTAAAATTATAGGTATATAACATCATTAATACTATATATAACTGGGATATCAATAAACAAAACTACATATAAAACTAACTCAATGTTAAAATCTAGATTTTAATCCAAATAACAGCTGTAGATCAGCTTTCATGAGGTCGCTGAAACTCCTCTGGTAGGAACGAAAGGGGCATTCATCTATAATGTGTTTCATTGTCTGGTTCGGAGCTACACAGTCACAAACCGGACTCACATTTGTAAAGAGAGTGAGCGCATCGTCCATGCCCAATGCGAGCTCTGTTCAATCTGACCCACAGTTTTCTGTCGAAGGCCGGCCGGGGTGGCCGTGCGGTTCTAGGCGCTACAGTCAGGAACCGCGTGACCGCTTTGGTCACAGGTTCGAATCCTGCCTCCGGCATGGATGTGTGTGATGTCCTTAGGTTGGTTAGGTTTAAGTAGTTCTAAGTTCTAGGGGACTGATGACATTAGAAGTTAAGTCCCATAGTGCTCAGAGGCATTCGAACAATTTTTTTTCTACAAAATTGTTAAGGCTTTCGTGGCCACTTGTTGACAAACTGCCTATTGGCTTCTGTCTCGGGTTCTTTGGCCGACGTTCATCTAATGATTTTTCTGACGTTTCGCCAGCACGAGTGGCTGGCATTGTCAAAGCTTCACCCTCCATTGCTGGTGGTGAACTGGAGGCGAGCTCGCGGCCGCAGACTATATGTACCTGACGCGCCAGCGTCCGATGGCTTCTCCGCGGTCATTTCCGGTGCGGTTCTCCTCTTGCTACCTGCGACGGTCGTTCGCTGCAGTACGGGCAGCCAGGATCCGTTTACCTTAAGGCTTTCCTCTTTCTTGCTGAAACTGTTCGCGTGTTTTTGGATTTCTACAGCTTCTCTGAACAAGCGCGTGTGATAGTGCTTCTCTACAGCCAGAACTTCCGTGTCGGCGAATTTTATTACGTGGTCGGTCTCATTCAGTGCGTGCTCTGCCACGATCGATTTCTCCACCTGCCCCAACCTGCAATGTCGCTTATGCTCTTTGATCCTGGTGTTAATTGATCGTCCAGTCATTCCGACATAAACTTTTCCGCGTGTGCATGGTATACGGTATATTCCCGACGTTGCAAGTGGGTCTCTTTTCTCCTTCGCCGATCTAAGACACTCTTTGATCTTCCTTGTCGGTATGAAAATCGTCTTTACGCCGTGTTTGTGCAAGCTCTTCCATGCATGTCTCCCCACGAGCTATTTCACGTGGAATGGGGATTTCTACGAACAGCTGGAAGGTGTCGCCATGGGTAGTCCTCTCAGTCCAGTGGTGGCCAACTTCTTCATGGAACAATTCGAACCACAGGTACTGGATTCGGCGACTTGCAAACCTAAGGTGTGGGACAGGTATGTCGATGATACTTTCGTGGTGTGGAGCCATGGTGAAGAACAGCTCGGTGAATTCCTGAGACACTTGAACAGCCTCCATGCCAACATAACATTTACCATGGAGGTAGAAAAGGACAGGAAACTGCCATTTCTAGATGTGCTGGTCACAAGGGACGGCGAATACCTGGGACACAGCGTGTATCGAAAACCGACACACACGGACCGATACCTGCACAAACTGTCAAACCACCACCCGAGCCAGAAAAGAGGCATGATTAGTACGCTCGTAACGAGAGCAGGACGAATATGTGAGCCTCAACACCTCAAACGAGAAATGCAACACCTGGAAACTGTTCTGAGGAGCAATGGGTACTCCACAAATTACATTAGAAGTGTAACAGAGCTAAACACTCGGCGAAGTAAGGAAGCAGAAAAAGAAATGTCGGGTACGTCCTTTCTGCCATACATTCCCAGAGTGACGGACAGAATCGGCCGTATATTGCGCAAACACGGCGTAAAGACGATTTTCAAACCGACAAGGAAGATCAAAGAGTGTCTTAGATCGGCGAAGGAGAAAAGAGACCCACTGGCAATGTCGGGAATATACCGTATACCTTGCTCATGCGGAAAAGTTTATGTCGGAATGACTGGACGATCAATTAACACCAGGATCAAAGAGCATAAGCGACATTGCAGGTTGGGGCAGGTGGAGAAATCGGCCGTGGCAGAGCACGCACTGAATGAGACCGACCACGTAATAAAATTCGCCGACACGGAAGTTCTGGCTGTAGAGAAGCACTATCACACGCGCTTGTTCAGAGAAGCTGTAGAAATCCAAAAACACGCGAACAGTTTCAGCAAGAAAGAGGAAAGCCTTAAGGTAAACGGATCCTGGCTGCCCGTACTGCAGCGAACGACCGTCGCAGGTAACAAGAGGAGAACCGCACCGGAAATGACCGCGGAGAAGCCCTCGGACGTTGGCGCGCCAGGTACATATAGTCTGCGGCCGCGAGCTCGGCTCCAGTTCACCACCGGCAATGGAGGGTGAAGCTTTGACAATGCCAGCCACTCGTGCTGGCGAAACGTCAGAAAAATCATTAGATGAACGTCGGCCGAAGAACCTGAGACAGAAGCCAATAGGCAGTTTGTCAATTTTTTTTCTGTCGAATTCTGTGCCAGCAGTATCACAGTTATGATTTCGAAACCACTCACGCTCTTCAGGGTTATCAGTAAGTTGACAGCTCTATTCCCACAGGTCTCTCACCCCGGTATTAGTGGCATCTAGCTGTCCCGCTTGCCGTAATGATGTCTTTCTTGAATGGAGTCTATTTCGTCGCAAACTTGGTACGTCTTCCTGTGTGGGCAATTCCAGGTTCTCCTATAGCTTAAGAGATTCCCTAAGCAAGGCCTCATTCCTGCGGATTGCGGGTGGGCAGATGTTGCTCAGCAGAGGAAGCCAATAAATCGGTGTTGGTCGGATTGTCCCAGTTATTAACCGTCTAACATTCTACGTGGAGTCTGTTTGTCCTATATCGTGTCTCCCTACCACTTTCGTGCAACGACGCTCTGAGCGTGTTTTTTAGGGAATTGACTAGTTTGAACCAGGGACCTGTTGCTGGTAAGGAGACGCCAGACCACACATGACATGTAGAATTCAGAAGAGTTCGGTGAGACTAGCGATGATATAATCAAATACTTAATGATCTCAGCGTCAGCTCCACTGCACTCCCTGTAAAAGAATATTAATACTAACTAAATTTAGTGGAAGGGGTTCAAGGCTTTCCTATTTTTAGTTAGCTGGAAAAATAACGTCGAAAAAGCAGTAAGTTTACCATTGGAAATTTTATTCTACTCACAAAATACTGTTTATAAATTGCACTATTGATAAAAGGAAATGTTTTAATACAGGATGGTAAAAACCAACTGAGTTCAACAAAAATGTGAACGAATATTCTCTGAATGGGTTTCCAAGTTCTACAATGGATCGAAGGATGACCTATGCAATATCACATCTATAATCTAGGTTTAAATTAAATTTCACAAAAGAGAAAACTATCAAAATGGTCTACAGTGACTCTCAATTATCTTTAATTACTTATCTAACTTGTCGTAAATTACAGTGGCTGATGTGGCTTCTCAATAACTATATAACAGAAAAATCATCACGTTCCAGATTTTTACTTCAAGTGGCAAATGTGAACACCATGAGCATTAATTGACGATCGACACTAGTATTACGCAAAAAGGGGGTGTAACAGATGAGACTTCTGCAGTTCTGATTGAAGCCTTATGCGCTCAAAAATGCGGCATCGCGTGCGTTCATTACCTTGTCGATGTTTAGGCAGCATCAGGGGGCGGTGGGCGGCACAGCTCCGCTCACCTCGCCGTCTCGGAAGCAACTCTCTTCTAACTTCTCCTTACTACAATTTACCGAAGTTGGTTTAAAAAAACTATCTGGCTGTGTTTTCATCTGACCAATCAGGGTCTCAATGTTAACCTTAAGCTCCGCCTACAAAAATTCTGTCTATCCAATGAGAAACGTTATACTTTTCGTGGTGGGGCAATGTTTTTAAAGTTTGGAACGTAACAGAGATGTGGAAAAGTCTCACGCTAAAACTTGCAGCTGGTGTGGTCCTTTTAGCGTTATTGTAAGATCTATACTGTTCTTCTGGAGGGCTCTGTCTTTTAACATGGGCTAGGGGGTGGTCCTGACATAACAGAGACGCGAAAAAGTCTCACGCTAGAACTGGCGGCTGGGGTAGCCCTTTTTGTGCTATCGTAAAATCTATATTGTTCTTCTCGAGGGCTCTATCTTTTAACATGGGCTGGGGGGTGGTCCTGACGTAACAGAGACGCGAAAAAGTTTCACGCTAAAAACTTGCGGGTGGTGTGGTCCTAGCGGTTAGCTGGCGACGTGGGTGTCCGTCCCTTAACACGCTTCTGCTCTCGGCTTCTGTTCTCGTTTCTCCCCCCGGAACTGCGTCTGTCTCACGGAGGGAAGGTATGACATGAATTTAGGCAGTCTTGTGTTAGTCTGTGGTATTCCATTTGCTCACTCGTTACTCGTATTACTTTGCTTAATTTAATGTCACGATTTATTCGGAGCTATGTGACATACTACTGGATTTGCTTATCATCTCAGGGTTTTCATGGAAGGTGTTGACTTGCCTGACACCTTACAACCGCATAATGTGCTTTCACTAGACGTCGATCAAGCTGGTGTGGCAGCTGTTTAGCCACACCGTGGCAGAATACTCGGCTGTTGAGAAGACCAGCGTAATGGATGATGTGCGCAGGGTATCTGCTGAAGTTCTCCGCGTCATTCTACACAATTTTTGAATAATATTGTTACGAGTTTCTATCTTGGCAGCAGTATTTTCTAGATTTTTTCTATACGAAAGGGTACGGTGAAGGGTGACACCGAGGTATTCAGGGTACTTGTTACGACAAAGATAGTTTCCGTTAAGTCTCACTCTGAGCTCCGCATTATCTTGTTTGTTTGTCAGATGGAATGTACATACTTCAGTTTTACTTGTACTGGGTTGAAGTCGCCACTTTCTTAACTAGATCCTCATAACGGCTAGATCTTCTATGAGAACTGTCTCCGATCCTGGGTCTAGAAGCAAGAGCGATACCGTCCGCGTAGCGAGTTTTGTTGATCTGCTATTGGCGAGATCGAAGATATATAGGTTGAATAATAGGGGGCCAGGGCAGAGACCTGCGGTAAACATTTCCTCTCTTTTTTCTCACATTTTCTCCCAAGTAAACACGGACATATCTATTGTTTATTAAGGTGTTGATGAGAGTTACAGTTTTTGGGTATCGGATTGTTTTTAGTAATTTATATATCATCCCTTCTGTCCAGACTGTGTCGTATGCCGCGGTTAGGTCCACGAACGCTACAGATGTCTTCACGTTTTCTTGGAAAACAGCGTCTACAAAAGTTGTTAGGGCCAGGACGCGGTCGCAGCTGCTTCACTGTGGCCTGAAACCCGCTCCCTCAGCTGGGATATGTTCCGGCATGAAGCCGCTAATTCTATTATAGATTAGCCTCTCCAAGAGTTTATAACTACAGCTCAAAGGGGAGATTTGTCTGAAATTCTAAGGGTGGTCAGCTGATTTACCTTGTTTCAAATTTGTCACTATTTTTGTTCCCTCTAGTTCGATGGGCAGTGATCCATTATCTAGGATGTTGGAGAAGAAGCGATCCAGCCATTTTCTTCCAGCATTACCCATGTTTATCAGAAATGCCTGGTGTGTATTATCCAGACCAGGAGCTTTACCATGTTTAGTTCGTTTCAAGGCACCATCCAATTCAGTCAGTGTAAATGGTGAAGAGAAATTGGATTCCTTTGAGCAATGAGCTTTTAGAGAGGTTTGTGAGTTATTGTTTCATTTTGACAGTATGTTGTTAGTCACAGGAAGGTCTAGATGTTTCAACTATATGGTTACTTGAAATGCCAGGTTTCTGTACCGGTTTATTGGAGGTTCCGTCAAGCTTACGCAGAAGACTCCATGCTCTTCTTCTTGATTGTCTGAAGTTAACATTTTCTCCCATCTCACACCATGGTACTATTACAGCAGCGTCAATACTTTGGAGGAGGTCGTCTGCAATATTGTTATGCTCATCATAAAGTTGTTCACAATGACTATTCCAGCCTTGTATATATTCCTTTTCGTACCCATGAGGGCCAAAATTCTTAGCAGCAGTAAGAACAGCCCCGACGAATCGAGGGTAGTTTTTAGGTTCTGTTGGGATAAAACAAATGCCGGCCTGAGTGGCCGAGCGGTTCTAGGCGCTGCAGTCTGGAACCGTGCGACCGCTAAGGTCGCAGGTTTGAATCCTGCCTCGGGCATGGATGTGTGTGGTGTCCTTAGGTTAGTTAGGTTTAAGTAGTTATAAGTTCTAGGGGACTGATGACCTCAGAAGTTAAGGCCCATAGTTCTCAGAGCCATTTGAACCAATAAAACAGATACATTTATCTAGGTGGTCAGAAAAACTCCGCCATTCAGCCCTGCGGAAATTCGATGTGGGTTGTGGTACACATCTCGATATTGCGACAGAGAACCCCATATCGAGGATTGCTGAACTGTGGTGGCTGTGTGGGAAATTAGGTATGACTTCTCTGGATATATGCACCGGGTGCCCTCTGCGGTTCCGGGACACGAAGCGGAGATCCTGGTCGTAATATCTTCGCCAAGCGGGCGATCTGAAAGTTCGCAAATCATTGGCATCATAAATCAGGTATAGACTTTCATTTTCAGCCCAGTCGTTGTGCGCAATACCACACCCATTGTCACGTGCATAGTTCCAGTGATCGTGGTAGCTATTAAAGTCTCCAGCAAAAATCGACGTGTGGGCAGTAATTTACAGAAAATCCAATGGCCACGGCATATTTGGTGACTTGAAAATATTATTTATAATGGTCTCCTCCACTTGTGTACAGACATAATGGATCTCATTTTGTGTATTTGTCGAAATGAGACGAGCATGCTCGACATTGCTCCTTACATACGTGGCAACACCATACACACTGTAATATGTAGCACCCGTAAGATCATAACCATGGATTCGACCTCTTTTACGCAGATCTTCCATAGTTGGAGCATGTGGTTCCTGGATTAGAACTACGACAGTATCATTATCTACAAGGAATTTAGATAGATACTCGCTTTTAGATCGGCTAATGCCTTCAATGTTTAAATAGCATACTCGGATTGAAGGGCCAGGCCTCTTAATCAGCTGGTCCTGAAAAGATCCATTTTGTAAAGCTTTTTCATTTAATTTGTGAGCATGTTTGTAGCCAGTATATCCTATATCTGGTCCGGATGCCCATTCGTTCTTGCTCATTTATCGTTACCCGGGATGCACGTGTGGTTTACACCCCGCTAAAGATATTCCTGGCCCATCTGGATCATGTACATTTCCGACTTCCTGAGGAGTTAGGGAAAACAAAACACAGTGTGATTTGATACCTGAAGTTAGACGTTAAGAAAATGCTTCAAATGTCAATTTTCTCCCACCCATTGAGCGGTATTACACCTGATGTCGATTACTATATGCTATAGCATAAATTACGACACAAAAAAAGAAAAAAAAAACAGATCTCGTGAAAGCACATTACACAGACTCTTATGTTCAAACACTCCTTACGTTACAGTTATTTATTACTCATCCGCCCACATAACACGACACACAGCCATGCAACAGAACGCTGAGGTAGACGGCAGTCGTAAACCTAAGTCGATATGTACCGATCACAACTTCGGACGGAGCTCAGCTGGTGTTGGTTATAATGTTGCTGGGAGTCGTATACAAAATACAGTCGTAACGTATCTCACACACACACACACACACACATACACACAATAGCTCATCCCACGCCACTGTCCATTGCATCCGAACACCCATACTCACGTTCACTGGCGCCGCCGTTCAGATTTAATACACGATTCACTGCGCCCCACCGCCCCCCCCCCCCAGCCACCCTTCCCACAAACCCCGTGGACAATGGGCCTTGCCGTTGATGGAGAGGCTTGCGCTCCTCAGTAATACAGATAGCCGTACTGTAGGTGTAACCAGAACGGAGGGCTATCTGTTTAGAGACCAGAAAAACGTCTCGTTCCTCGCCTTATCAGTAGTTGCCGGGGCAACAGTCTGGATGATTGGCTGATCAACCAAAACGGCCTTGCTATGCTGGTGCTGCGAGCGGCTGAAAACAAGGGAAACCTACAGTCGATATTTTCCCCGAGAGCATGCATCCTCTACCGCATGATTAAATGATGATGTTATCCTCGTGGGTAAAATATTCCGGAAGTAAAACAGTCCCTCATTACGATCTCCCGGCGGGGACTGCTCAGGCGGAAGTCGTTATCAGGAGAAACAAAACCGGCTTTCTACGCATCGGAGCATTGAATGTCAGATCCCTTAATCGGGCAGCCAGGATGGAAAAATTAAATAGGGAAATCGATTGGTTTGAGTTTGATGTAGTGGGAATTAGTGAAGTTCGGTGTGCACGAGAAACAAGACTTCTGGTCAGGTGAATACATGGTTATAAATACAAAATCAAATAGGGGTAATGCAGGAGTAGGTTTATCAATTAATAAAACAATAGGAGCGCCGGTAAGCTACTACAAGCAGCTTAGTGAACGCATTATTGTAGCCAAGATAGACACGAAGCCAACGCGTACAACAGTAGTACAAGTTTATATGCCAATTAGCTCCGCAGATAATGAAGAGATTGAAAAATGTATGATGAGATAAAAGAAGTTATTCGGGTAGTTAAGGAAGACGAAAATTTATCAGTCATTGGGGACTGGAATTCGATAGTAGGAAAAGGAAGAGAAGGGAAAACAGTAGGTGAACATGGACTTGGGAAAAGGAGTGAAAGAGGAAGCCACCTGGCAGAATTCTGCATAGAGCACAATTTACGCATGGCTAACATTTAGTTTAAGAACCATGAAAGGCGGTTGTATATGTGGAAGAGGCATGGAAACACCAGAAGGTTTCAGATAAATTGCATAATGACAAATTTCCTATTTGCTTCTGTCTCGGGTTCTTTTAGTTCCTTTAGTTTTATGAGCCAAGGTTTCCTACTCCATTTAACTATTGGATTGTAGAGCAAAGATAATTCGCGGTCTGTGCAGAGAATTAACTCTTACAGTGTTCGGCACCACATCTTGTTCCATGCACAAGGCCCCTGGAGCCTTTTCACTCTACTCATATACATCCTAAAGGGTTCTCTATCACCTATTAACGACCGAAGTACATATCAATCAAACGCCGCATTTCCCTAGCGGGGATTACTTTATGGCAAAGTTGTCTATGAAACCTTCCAACTGTTTGTCGCGATACTACGGTCGTAGCCAATCATTGTATAAAATTCCCCTTTACGTGTGGATGCAACATCTTCTGTAGTCCAGTATCTCAGAGCCTAAACACATCTTTCTGCTCAGCGGGCAGTACCAAGCAATACTAAACTTCAACAGAATCTGAAATCATATCAACCGAATACACTTGACCTTCTTTCATCATTCTCGAAGACAAATGAGGGTCCATGAAAAACGGGGGCCTATATCACTACGCGCACCCGCTCTTTCATGATCCTGGCAACATTCACCATCCCGCTCTGTACTACAGACCTGTTACCCTGTATGGATACTGCCGACAACTCGTTACTGAACGTTAACTCTGTTAGTGCAATCGTTACTTGGAGACAATCTAGAACATCAGCGTCCTCTCCTTTTTCGAGTAGCAGCTTCATGTCACCCAAACGATTGGCATAATGTGCTACCCCTTCGCGGAACTTGCTCGTATAGGACCTTGAAGAGATTTACACTTCTAGGAATTTAATAAAGGAATGAGTCTCGGACAAAACTACTTCAACTGCAGCACTGCCGTTACTTTCAGTACGCTGTCCCTTCCAGACAACTGAACAGGTTTCGCCAACACCTGGTGAAGATGTTGGGTCAGTTTATCTGCAGGGGCTTCTCCACAAATAGCAACTTTGTAGGCCAATTTGTCATTCTGCAGCCATGGTATCCTGGAAATAACTCTCACGGCGATACCACCACAACAGCAAAGACGCGAAAAGACAAATTTCCAGACTTGTACTATACAATATCCACACGCCTTCACAACACTTAACCAAGCTCTGCATTCATTTGGCACAGTAACATTCGCAGCAGTATAGGCCGAGGCAGAAGTGATGGATGACGTCCATCGGAATTTCTAAAATCATTGGGAAAAATGACAACTAAACGAGTATTCACGTGAGTGTGCGGAGCGTATGACGCCGACTCCATACCACCAGACATTCAGAAAAACATCATCCACACAAAATTGTTAAGGCTTTCGTGGCCACTTGTTGACAAACTGCCTATTGGCTTCTGTCTCGGGTTCTTCGGCCGACGTTCATCTAATGATTTTTCTGACGTTTCGCCAGCACGAGTGGCTGGCATTGTCAAAGCTTCACCCTCCATTGCCGGTGGTGAACTGGAGGCGAGCTCGCGGCCGCAGACTATATGTACCTGGCGCGCCAACGTCCGAGGGCTTCTCCGCGGTCATTTCCGGTGCGGTTCTCCTCTTGCTACCTGCGACGGTCGTTCGCTGCAGTACGGGAAGCCAGGATCCGTTTACCTTAAGGCTTTCCTCTTTCTTGTTGAAACTGTTCGCGTGTTTTTGTATTTCTACAGCTTCTCTAAACAAGCGCGTGTGATAGTGCTTCTCTACAGCCAGAACTTCAGCGTGTATCGAAAACCGACACGCACGGACCGATGCCTGCACAAACTGTCAACCCACCACCCGAGCCAGAAAAGAGGCATGATTAGTACGCTTGTAACGAGAGCAGGACGAACATGTGAGCCGCAACACCTCAAACGAGAAATTCAACACCTGGAAACTGTTCTGAGGAGCAATGGGTACTCCACAAATTACATTAGAAGTGTAACAGAGCCAAACACTCAGCGAAGTAAGGCACCAGAAGAAGAAATGTCGGGTACGGCCTTTCTGCCATACATTCCCAGAGGGACGGACAGAATCGGCCGTATATTGCGCAAACATGGCGTAAAGACGATTTTCAAACCGACAAGGAAGATCAAAGAGTGTCTTAGATCGGCGAAGGAGAAAAGAGACCCACTTGCAATGTCGGGAATATACCGTATACCATGCACACGCGGAAAAGTTTATGTCGGAATGACTGGACGATCCATTAACACCAGGATCAAAGAGCATAAGCGACATTGCAGGTTGGGGCAGGTGGAGAAATCGGCCGTGGCAGAGCACGCACTGAATGAGACCGACCACGTAATAAAATTCGCCGACACGGAAGTTCTGGCAGCAGAGAAGCACTATCACACGCGCTTGTTTAGAGAAGCTGTAGAAATACAAAAACACGCGAACAGTTTCAACAAGAAATAGGAAAGCCTTAAGGTAAACGCATCCTGGCTTCCCGTACTGCAGCGAACGACCGTCGCAGGTAGCAAGAGGAGAACCGCACCGGAAATGACCGCGGAGAAGCCCTCGGACGTTGGCGCGCCAGGTACATATAGTCTGCGGCCGCGAGCTCGCCTCCAGTTCACCACCGGCAATGGAGGGTGAAGCTTTGACAATGCCAGCCACTCGTGCTGGCGAAACGTCAGAAAAATCATTAGATGAACGTCGGCCGAAGAACCCGAGACAGAAGCCAATAGGCAGTTTGTCATCATCCACACAGTTCCAAAGGTAGCATGAGCTGCTAGGTGTGACACAACCAGGTTGGTGATAAGAATTACATACATGAGAATGGAGAAGAAAACTCAAGTTCTATTAGATTACGATCAGTTTGCGCTTAGGAAAGGTGAAGGCACCAGAGAGCAGTCCTGATGTAGAGATTGATAATGGAACCAAAATGAAATATTCATAGGATCTGCCGACCAGGAAAAAAGGTTTGACTGTGTAAAATGGCGCAAGATGCTAGGAATTCTGAGAGAGATAGGAGTAAGCTATACAGAAAAAAGAGGTAATACACAATTTGTACAAGAACAAAGAGGGAACCGTAAAAAAGCTCCAGGACAGGGATGCTGTTTTTCTCTTCTCCCGTTCAATCTATACATCAAACAATAAATGAGAGAAATAAAAGCAAGGTTCGAGTGTAGAATCAAGATTCAGGATAAAAAGAAGTCAATGGTAAGACTCGTTGCTGACATTGCTATCCTCAGTCAAAGTGAGGAAAAATTACAGGATGTGTTGGACAGAATGAACGGTCTAATGAGCACAGAATATTGATTGAGAGTAAACTGAAGAAAGACAAAATGAGAAACTCGAAATACTTGAGAAAAGAACAAGTAATTACGAAGTAAAAGAAGATAAGGAATTCTGCTATCCCAGAAGCAAAATTGCCCATGACGGATGAAGCAAGGCGGACAGAAAAAGCACCTAGTGCAGGCAAAAAGGGCATTCCTAGCCAAGAGAAGTCTGCTAGTATCAAACGTGGGCCTTACTTTGAGGGAGACATTTCTGGGTGGTCTTATGCCAGAATGAACAAAGGGGTATTTTTTAAGAAATTGAGTTATTCACAGTTTTAAAATGATGGGGTCTCATTCAGTCTTGTGCCAAAACAAACTATCTGACAACTCGACTCATTCCGTTGCTGCAGCAAGGCATTTCTCTGGCAGTAAGTTAGCACTATTCATTCTCTTATTTCAAAGTGAACCATACGACATGACAGGGTAGCTAACGCGGTACATAGCTCGGTAACACGTTTCTGCGCAATGGCAGAAAACGATGCTGATTGTGAAGTCGAGCCGTTTATTTCTTGTTCGTCAATGTATATGAACCTAGCGATGGCCCCTTTCAATCATCAGATGTTAAAGTGAATTGTAATAACTAGTTACACTTTCATTTACATAATAAACTGGTTTATTTGACGTTACGTTGTTTATCTCACATGCCAGAATGAACTATGACCACGAGTGGTAAATCTACGGTCACTGCACAATCAGTAGTGAGTGGATTTCGTTATTGCGGCCAGTGTTTCCACATAATAATGAGGAGAGAAATATTGACCTTGTTGAATAAAATACCTTTTTATTTAGGGCAGGAAGCATGCTTTACTGTGGAGATTGTTCACTCTGTCAAAAGAGTTCCTTAAAGAATTGTATCTCGCATATTCGTCAGCCCCAAATTAATGAAATGGAATATCTTAACTTAGTCTCATAACTGGAATACTGAAGAAATCAATTTTTAAAACCGATTTGTAAATCTAAGTAATTTGTTTTTCAGATGAACATGAAATTTCCGGGAGTAAAAGAAACAAAGGAAACAGGGAACAATGGAAGACAAACCTAAGGAAGAAGAACCGACATAGTGGGAACACTTATGTTAACAGTAAAGGGGATGACTGCCCCAGGAAAGACATTTGTTGATTTTAATTGATCCTCTAGAGAAAAATACTGGCAAGAAATAAATTGTGAGGAGAAAAGAAAGTTTTTTGACACTTTTTATGAAAGTGGGTTTTGGGATGTGCAGACATCAGTAACATATGCTTCAGTTAAAAATGCTCCCATGAAAAGAACGCATTCTAAAACCGACAAGAAGAAGTTTTCTAGGAACTATTAGATTCCTAGTGCGGGTGTAAATGATGTGAAGGCATGAAAAGAAACTTATCTAATGGCACTGCAGATTTCTAGCAGCAGGGTGCATCGGGGCATAGCCAAAAGAAAGACAAGTTCTATATGTGATCAGCGCGGAAAACACGTACTTCATAATAAACGTGCTGATTCAATGATTATTCGTATCCAAATCATATTAATAGTTTTTACACTACATCGAGTAACAACTGCAGAAGAGATTCGACAAAAAAGTACTTGGACAGCAGACTTAATCTTAGTTTGATGTACAGATTGTTCATTGATAAGCTGAAAAAAGAAGAGCCCAATGTTAAACCTCCCAGCCAATCACTCTACGAAAAAGTATTTAAACGAGACTTCAATCTCAGTTTCAAGCCTCCTCAAAAGGATACATGTCTGACATGCGTCAGGCTAAAAGTTCTAATTACAACAGAGGAGACACTTAGGCTTGGTGAGGTAGACACTGAGATGCTACGAAGATTAGGAAAGGTGCAGGAATTGCACCACATAAAGGCTGAAGCTGCAACAGATTGTCTGAAAAGGGATATGGGGAACTCGAAGACAGAAGATAATCTTACGGTTTTTTCATTTGATCTGCAGAAAGCATTACTGCTGCCAAGATTACAACAAGTGTTGCATGCTATAAACGTCAATTCTCTTGCTGTAATATTAGAATGCATGACTTTAAAAGTGGAAAGGTAGCAATACATTGCTGGAATGAAAGTATTGCTTCAAGAGGAGTTCAAAAGGTGGTTTGTTGTGTGTTGAAGTATATCGAATCTCATGATATTGGTCGAAAGATGTTAGTATAGTCGAATTAGTGTGGAGGACAAAACAGGATTTTTAACATTACGACAATTTGGATGTATTTGGTTCAGAATGGCATAAGTAACATTAAGGAAATTACCCACAAATTTGGTGAACCTGGTCACACTTATCTTCTGAATGACAGTCATTTTGGGGGTACACACAGGAAACTACAGCGTTGTCCAGAAATATTTCCTCCACAACAGCTTCATTGTATTATTGAGAATGCCAGAAAGAAGATAGGTAAATTTTAAATTGTAAAAATAGATTGTAGTGATTTCAGAAGTGTTATGGTACTGCGATAACCAATGACTAACAGAAAAGTAAATCTTTCTGGAGGAAAGATGGAGTGTCTTAGGATTAAGGAAACGAGATTTTCAAAAGAGAAGCCAGGGATAATGGAATTAAAGTATAAAGTTGAAGAATACTCTTCAGTGAATTTCAATAAACGACTAAACGCTCACCACTGTTGTCTCAGTCAAATCGCACTGCATACACCGTATTCATCAGGACGCACTCCACGCACTGATATACTCAAACATATTCTAAGCCTTATAATCTATGTATCCCAACATACCTTGAATTCTATAAGGGTCTCAAAACGGACGAAGTAACAGAAATGAGCAATGGCAGTAATGAAGAAGATGAGTAATACAGAACCAATATGGGTTGTAGAGAAGTACAGGCATCACCTTAAGTATATTGCAATGTTCTTTCCTAATTCCAAAAATTGTTTAACATCATTGTATTACATAGATACTTAAATTATTTCTGTACGTTTCAGTTGCCAAATATATGTATGCTCGGATATAATAGTAAAACCAAAAAATTACTTTACATTTTGTATCTGAAGTGCATTAATGTGGTGTGGACAAAATAACGTGACCTACATGGATGTTTTTATGTTGCAGCATTAAGTTTCATACTGTAATTTAATAATGTGCTGCAAGGCTCAGAATGTTTGTAAAGTTTTTCACACCCATTATGCACCATACCACATCTATAACCATAAATATCTTTGAATAAATAAATTTCTGCAAACTCATAACTTCAGTCCTTTGTTTCTCAAAACTAACTAAATGTAACTTAGTTCATTCTGGCAAAAGACCACTCATTTTTGAGCGCAGCATTGTATGTTAGTCAATCAAGGACTGTGTCAAAACTGTATCAAAAGAAATTCGAAGCATTTGAGATTTAATCCTACTGAAGCATGTTGAAAATCACGTGGAATATTAAGACAAAGAATGAGGATATTCTCCACAGAATCAGCGAAAAAAGGGACATTTCGACATTTCTAGAGGCGGAGGTTGCGGCCTGTAACACGAGTTGGGACAGCAGTGAATATCTTCTATGGTACTAGAGGGAGCTGTAGATGGTAAAAGCTGTAGGAAAATCAAAGATGGGAACGGATACAACAAATAATTGAAGACATAGGTTACAAGTGCTGCTGTAAGATGAGGAGGCTGGTCCAAGAGAGGAATTCGACAGTAGAATTTAAAAAAAAAAAAAAAAGGGCGAGGCTGAGGAGTTGAAGTGACTTGGTGCAGTGTAGGTGTACAGACGCCTTTGATTCAACGAACTGCAGTTCAGCGCTTCCTTAGTAAATGTACCACGAATAAAACCAATTCTTATGTGGGGTCAAGGCGTATGATTCACTCCACAATAATTAAGAACATTCTTAATGAAGCCTCACGAAAAGAACAAAACTTGAGAGCCAGATCAATGTTAATGATGCCAAAAAACAGCCGAATAAATTTACATTTGCAGCATATGCCACACAACCCACGTAATAACTGCGCCCTAGTTTGCAATGCTCAAAAGCCTCACAGGGACAAAATAAATCAATGAAATGGTAACTTAAATCAATAACACAGCCATTACTAGCTTAGTTGTCAGTGAAACGAAGTTATCTTGCAGATGCAAGTACTTATTACACACATACGCAGAATTTGGTACGATGACTGCACGTTATAATACTAACCAGAAGAATCATAACCAACTGCATGTACCATCAAAGGCAGTGTAAGAATATGGACAACTCTGTACACAACCTGTAATCCCTGGCACAGTACTCGTTAAAGCCTGTGCTGTGGTAAGTGAGCGGGATTCACCTTATGAGAAAGGATTTTCGTATAAATATCGACCGCGTGTACCTGAATGGTGGCAAATCAGACTTACATCCACTCTGGAACAACAATGATACGTCAAGCATGTTCGAAATGCAATCACACGTCAGGATGGATCAAAAGCAAACCAGAAGATGCTACCAATGTAACAATAATACGGTCGCCAGCCTAATTAGGCATTAACTGAGTTTCTTCCCTGAACAAGTTGGTATATATTCTTGCAAAACAACAAGTTGTAACACTGCATAATATAGTAGAATTTTAGAACCAGAAAATCAATTGAAATGGTAGTTTCACGTTCTGTACTGATATGGAAAATCATGAATACATAACACTACACTACAATGTTTACTACAAAACTTTATACTGTCTATTAATCTGATTAAAATCAGGCATAGGTTACCCTAGAAATTGTACTTTCATGCCACACAAAAAATGTCTGTTTTGGTAAAGATAAAACACTGATAAATTTTGACTTTTATATTGACTTTAACTTTTGCTGGTGAAACCAATTTAGAACACTTCAGAATTCAAATGAATGAAGGGGGGACCCTGAAACTGTTACGATCGCTGTATTAAAAAAAATGATTACTGAATTTATTATTCATTCAAGATTTGCAGTATATAAGTTACTACTCTTTTCATCTTATTTACTGTTCATTTAAATGCCTTTAAATCTGTCTCGAAATAATAAACTTCAATACCATATCAATACTAAAGTTATCTTCCGACTTTGTTAGACCTTCGCTATTCATTTACTGGTTCATTAACAAAACATTTCTTTAAACACCATTCTAATATAACTAGTTGTGCAAATAATTATTATTAACACAATTTTTTATTTTCATTTCGGGACACTCGGATTGCACAACGTTTGGAAAGGACTCTGTCTATGTTAGTCGTGAGGATAATTAAATGATGGGAAAGTTCTGGTAAAATTTAGGTTATTGTTGCACCAAGTAAGCACAGTTCACTCTGATCCATACGAATACAGTACTAAAAGTTTCAGCCTGCTAGTATCGATGCGGCGGTTGGCGGGCGGCAAGATGGCGAGGCACAGAGCACACATACAACCACAGCTATGGCTCCTGACGTATCGGCACTTTAGTTCTTCTTAGCGTCGCAATACTTTTCCATTAAGTGCCTATGGAATTTTGCCATGGTGTGTGGGCATTGGAATGGCATACCCGAGGCTCAGTGGAGCTATGTCTTCCAGGAGAGCCTCCTCGCTCCAGAAGGTGTTGCTCAAACCACTGCCAAACTCCAACAACTACTGTGCCCCTTGTGCCGTGCAGTGCCCGTGCGCATTTTCCCGCGCTCGCCTGCCATCCACCTTTTACCGCTCCCCTACAGACAGGGTATTCACCCGAGGTTTTGCATTCTACACATCCTAACACATTGCCTACGTATGGACCAGACGTACAGTTACAATTTCAAACATCTTACAACAGTTTCAACATTTGTTACATTTCAGTTCTATTACAATATTACTTGACATTTGACATAAACATTAATATTCTCATTGAAACTTATTTACAGTTTTCTTAACATAATGGCATGGAACAAAAAGAAATGAAATCAGAACATCAAATACACAAGTTTACCGTAAAATTAGATGAAAAGAATTACTTATACGAGGGCGGTTCAGAAAGTAACCTCCGACTGGTCACAGTGCGGCTTGTGGGGGGAGTAGCGACGCCATCTGTGCGTTCACGCACTCAACAGGTCAGTCGGCATCAAGCCGTGGTCGAGTGAACGTCGTACCTGCGCTAGTTTAGTTTTTGTGGCAGTTTGAAATGTGTGCTGCAATAGAAAACCCCGCCAAATGTGAAGTGCGTGCTGTCATAAGGTTTTTTACAGCCAAAGGATATTCTGCAGCAGCTATTCATCGTGAGCTTTGTGCCATGTACGGACCAAGAGTTATGAGTGAAGGAGTTGTCCGTGAATGGGTACGTTTATTTAAAAGTGGACGAGAAAACGTTCATGATGAAGAGAGGAGTGGTAGACCATCATTGGTGACTGACGAACTCGTTCAGACAGTTGATGCAAAAGTTCGTGAAAATCGACGTTTCTCAATGTCGGAGTTGTCTACTGGTTTTCCACAGATTTCTAAGACTCTCTTGTACGAGATAGTGACAGCAAGATTGGGTTACCGTAAGTTCTGTGCACGATGGGTGCCCAAAATTCTTACCGACCACCACACAACTCAAAGAATGGCCTCTGCATTAGACTTTCTGTCACGTTATGAGGACGAAGGAGAACCATTGTTAAACAGAATCGTGACCGGTGACGAAACCTGGATTAAGTACGTGAACCCTGAGACAAAAGAACAAAGATGTGGGCACATTCAAATTCGCCTACCAAACCAAGAAAAGCCTCGCAAGATTTTTCTGCCAGAAAACTGATGGCAACGGTGTTTTGGGATGCCAAAGGGGTGTTGTTGGTTGAATTCATGGAACGTGGTACGACCATTAATCAAGACGTGTACTGTGAAACAATAAAAATGTTACGACGGGCTATACAGAACAAACGCCGTGGTATGCTGACTTCCGGTATCGTTTTTTTGCACGATAACGCCCGTCCTCACTCTGCTCGCAGAACAACGGCCCTTCTTGAGTCCTTCAAGTGGGACGTTATCAACCATCCACCTTACAGCCCAGACCTGGCGCCAAGTGATTATCACCTCTTCATGCATTTGAAGAAATGGCTCGGGTCACAGCGGTTTGATGACGACGAAGAGCTCAAAGATGCGGTCACAGGCTGGCTCCAGGCACAAGCGGGTGATTTTTATGCAGAAGGAATTTCAAAGCTTGTGAAGAGATACGATAAGTGCCTCAATCGCTATGGAGACTATGTAGAAAAGTAGTGCAAAGATGTAGTTGTAAGATGTATATATTAAAATATTTTTATTTAACTTGGTGTATTTTTTTAAATCAACCGGAGGTTACTTTCCGAACGGCCCTCGTATGTACAATAGTACAGAGTCGTTGTTGTTAGAAACCCCTGCTCATGTATACTGCGAAGCCCTGGCGCCTGTTCTGTTTGTTTTAAGGACACAGTCTGTCATACAGAGTGCAGACGCAGACGCTGCCCTAGATGAGGCTCCCTTGTACGACACACAGCACAAGACGCCGTTAATTTCTCTCTCTAGGAGAAGAGACTTCTCGAACACCAAGTCGATAGCAGGCAGCCGTTGTCCTGGTGTTCGTGGCTGCCACCATGAGTAGTCAGCCAACAACCGCCATTCGACAGGCTGTTCCGTTGCTCTCCGACAGACTGACTCTGGTAGCCGCTGCCACTTGCTTGCTGCTCACTTGGCTCCACCCTCGAGAGCAGCCAGCCCCTCCCTAGCAAGGTGACGAACTTGCTGCAGTCGTGGCACTGCTCGGTATGACGGAGCCTGCTCTGTGCCGAGGAATCGCGGCACAATATTCTCATATTCTCCTTGTGGCGTCGGCATGTATTCTTGATTTATTGTTGTTTGCTGTTGATTCTGATGGGAACAAGCCTATCACTGAACTATTCACAGTAATTCCCTATACATGACGACCCTTCTCCTGTTACATCATTTTAGTCCCCTGTTCTCGCACCCTACGTTCATGTGAGCAGAAATCTCCATCTTTTTTTCCTTTGCATTCACCGCATCCCCACCACCTTCTCCTCTACACTGACTGAGTCTTTGCATTTCCCTAGCACTTCTGATTCACACTTCTGACAGTACACGCTGAAGATTCATACAACATTGCCCTGTCGTTGGCTGTTCAATCTTCTTCTCGTGGCAGACCTCTCTGGGATTTCCCAGTGAGAGAATAAAAATGAATCTTTTCCCAGTATAGAGGTCGTCACGAAATTCTCTTCAACTACACGCCGCATGCGTGGATACACGCATCCCCATGCCATTGGTCACTGCAAATTCTTTCGCCTTTTAGGTGCAGCTTCCCACCCGAGCGGCAAGAAGCTGCTCCGAAACTATGTCTGTTCCTCCGCCCTCTTTGACAAGGCCGTTGGCAGAATGCAGGTGACTTTTTACACCTGAAGTCTTCATTACTTAAGCACTTGCTGTATTCCAACGCGGGACCCAGCACATTTTGATCACTAGTCAAATACGCCGTACCTAGACCACAGACGCAACAAAGCATGGACTACAACCTTTTAAATAACTCATCATTCACTCTTTGGCGCCGGCCGGTGTGGCCGTGCTGTTCTAGGCGCTACAGTCTGGAAGCGCGAGACCGCTACGGTCGCAGGTTCGATTCCTGCCTCGGGCATGGATGTGTGTCATGTCCTTAGGTTAGTTAGGTTTAAGTAGTTCTAAATTGTTGGGGACTGATGACCATAGATGTTAAGTCCCATAGTGCTCAGAGCTATTTGAACCAACTCTTTGGCCATCTTTTACTGAGATACACACTAAGACATAGATATAGTCGCTTTTATGATACAAACGGCATCTAACGTTCAAAAATATAAACGTGCGTACGAGAGAAAGTTCATGTAACGCCATGTTGGAGAAGAGCAGAGTGTAAATTCGGAACATCAAAATGGGGAAGAAAACAAATGCGACGATTTGAAACCTTGAAACGTATTGTTACAGGAAGGTGTTGCAAAACATGTGAATCGATCGGGTATGGAATGAAGGCGTCCTGTAACGAGTTAACGGGAAGAAAAGCTTAATAAAGAAAATAGAGAGTCGGCCGGATAGAATGGTTGTGCACATTAAAGAGGTTTTCCCGTCTTGAAATTTCAAAAAATTATTTTCTTGCATATTTTGACCTCTGGTGGTCCTGAGCGTATGTGATCAAAAGGGTCATGTCTGGAAAGTAATCTTTATACCTGAAAATCAATCCTTCAGACCAAAACAGCGTCGAGGCTAGAACTGCGGCTAGAGGGACTCGCGCTTTACAAAATAGGATCTTAGAATAGTAGCAGATTAACGGGTAAGTAGAAAAATTTTAAAATTATATACACAGAAGTCGAATTCAAAACTTTAAGTGCATATTTCACGACACAACGATTTGAAAATTGTTCACATAAAAAAAAACTGATCGGTAAAATTTGATGCCATTTTCTGTTTAATACAACTTAATTTTGATGTGAACTTCAAAATAAAAATAGGTTTTCACGGTGTTGGTTACTTATTAACATTTAAAGGCAACAAAATACGTAGGTTGCGGTCCAATACCTACGTCATTTTGAAATGCACATCAGGAATTTTGATTTTCGAGGTTCACGCCATCGAGAATTTAATTCTTATGATGTACATATGTTTAGTTTTTATTCGAGACCTATTTTTCACCTTCAATAGTGCGAACTGTTTGACTGAGCAATTCCCCATTTTGTGATGCATAGGCTCATAAATTTACCGCCCAGATGTTAATAAACAGTTTCTAGGATATCTACTTTTGTTCGTTAATAAATATTTGTACGGAAAAAATATTTTTTCATAAAAATTAGGCTACAAGACCGGAAAGCCACTTAACGGCATGAGTTGTTGTTCGGATATGTAGCTTAAGAGCGGTGAAAGGAATGGGTCGCAGCGGCAAGACTGGATATGAATACGTAGAGTAGATATTTGGCGATGTCGCATTGCAGCAGTTATGCTATTACGAGGAAGACAGCTGACAAGCAACAGGAATGGAGAAACAACCACAGACTTGGAAACAGCAACGTACAAAACGCCACATTACAACACTTACACTGTGACTTTAGGCGTAAATACTTTCCGACATCTACGTATATCTCTCAAAAGGAGCTCGTCTATGCTGTAGAAATACGCCGCAGTTGCATAACTTTACAAGTTACGGGCGAAGTATGCGTGCACAAAATTGCTTCTCATCTGTGTCCCGTATCTTAATGGCAATACTCCTACATCATGTGAGATTTGATGATATCTGAAAGGAAGTATTGCCACTCAGCGTGAGCAGATGAACGTACACTTTATCAATTGCGTTGTCTATGGCTGGCAATACTGCTACATCATGTGACATTTGACGATATGTGAAAGAGAGTATTACTACTCACCGTGAGCAGCAGAATACACACTTTATCAGTTGCGTTGTCCATGGTAGGCTTACTCTACAAGATAAGAACACCTGTACACAAAAGCAGATAACTCAGTTGCAAGACAGAATCCCCCTCTGTGCTAGACAGGCAGTTCTGAGGTTACGACACGGGGCTGTAAAGCAAAACCAGGGCAGCTCTGCGAAATCTGAGCGCTTCTTACAGGCGCCGTCCAGCCAAAATGAACAGTAAGAATCTTATATAGAATTTAAATTCACTTTTATCAGTGAATGGCGAAAGATCTCAGTAATAGCAGAATTTTAATATTTTTTTTAAATTTTTATTTTGTAAATATTGTAGTACTTACTGGTTTTCTGAAAGTTTTGAAATGAGTGAGACGTAATGGCTAAGCCGATTTTTTTGACATTAGTAGCTTCTTTGCGGTTGAGCGTCAACTGCAACTGGCAGTACAGATATTCATTTGATGCCTAGTTATTTGAACAATTTCAAGCGTAGCCCTTGGTATGAAAGAAATCCAACATATATATAGTCATTGTGTACATGTCTGACTGCACTTCCCATTTGTGAGTAACTATGCCTATAAATTCAAATGTTTGTCAAGAGGACAGAAAGATGAGACCACCAGGCAAAGCAGATAGTTAATACAAATTTAAGCATAGTCAGACGTCGGTACTTGTAATGATCATGAGCTGCCCTGGAATCACATCTGTAGTCTCAAATTAGCCATTTTTATTTTTGTACGTTGCTTTCTATCCAGAAGTTTGGCCTGCAATCTAAATCTGTATTTTTAAATCGTTGTTCCAGGGTGGTTGCTCAACGTAGTTCTGCTGATGGTGGTGCTGGTACGCGATGCGTCCGCCTCCAAGATACTGATCGTAGCACCAACAGCATCTATCAGCCACCAAAAGCCATTTCAAATTTTAACGAAGGCTTTGCTTCAACGCGGCCACGAGGTTGCGTTTTTCACAACCGATCCCCTCACGGTGAGTTGTCTTTCAAAATTCTTCTGCATAATCGTTATCTGTAAATGAAAACTTTTAGGATAGGTTTCATCGTGACCGTTTTGAATATCAATTGAAATAACAAATTACTCTACTCAGCCATATCCGTTGTTTTTCCACTAAACTTTTCGGAGGCTTATACTTCCATCTCTAAATATATAAAGCGAAATAATGTCATGAACGGTTTCTGTCTACGACTCTTGAGGAACCTGTGGCGCTGTCTTTCAGTGGTCACTCGCAGTTTTTAAAGGAGTGTTTTCATAATCCACTTTCCGTAAACTCCACTAAACACATATTGCGTATTCTTCTAGAAAATAATCTTGTTACACTGATCACTTTGGTTCGAAAAACATAATGCAGTTCCCTACTGGTCAGCGAGCCAGTGTATCTAAACACTATCTTCGTAGTACCCCAAGGGGTCTTACATGAAGTAAGAAAGAAAATTGCGCTTTAATTAATAAAACTCTAATGAAAACGGGAAATTAATGCTGTTGTTCGGTTTATCCTGTCATTTATCATGCTGTTACTCATCGGAAAGCATTATTGAACACGTTGCCGAAATTTTTAGAGCCACTGAAGACACATTCTTCCTCTATGAAGCTAGATCCTTATTTCTCGATAATTTAGCCCTCGTAGTCAATCTATCTGAGCCAGAACGCGAGACGAAACTCTTCTAAGATTGGCTGGAACAGCCGACGGCCAATGAGCTTTGTTGCCGCCTAATGTAAGTAAGTACCTCACCAATTTGAGCAACCACAGGCTTCTATTAACTGGCGTATTGTCTCAAAAGTCCAGACAAACTTTCACATTCAATATCTTTACGTTAAGAGAATATAATGAAAAAAAATTTCCCGTATAAATACTGTCTGTTTCATATAATCTCTGCCATAGAGCGGACGTGATGCACTAATAGATTACACAACATTAGGTACAAGCTAATACAAAATTATACAACCAGCAGTTGACCGGCGTTGCCTGGTGAAACGTTGTTGTGATGCATCGTGTAAGGAGGAGAAATGCGTACCATCACGTTTCCGACTTTGATAAAGGTCGGATTGTAGCCTATCGCGATTGCTGTTTATCGTATCGCGACATTGCTGCTCGCGTTGGTCGAGATCCAACGACTGCTGGCAGAATCTGGAATCGGTGGGTTCAGGAGGGTAATACGGAACGCCGTGCTCGATCCAAACGGGCTCGTATCACTAGCAGTCGAGATGACAGGCATCTTATCCGCATGGCTGTAACGAATCGTGCAACCACGTCTCGATCCCCGAGTCAACAGATGGGGACGTTTGCAAGAGAACAATCATCTGCACGAACAGTTCGACGACGTTTGCAGCAGCATGAACTATCAGCTCGGAGACCATGGCTGCGGTTACCCTTGACGCTGCATCACAGACAGGAGCGCCTGCCATGGTGTACTCAACGACGAACCTGGGTGCACGAATGGCAAAACGTCATTTTTTCGGATGAATCTAGGTTCTGTTTACAGCATCATGATGGTCGCATTCGTGTTTGGCGACATCGCGGTGAACGCACATGGGAAGCGTGTATTCGTCATCGCCATACTGGTGAAACTCCCGACGTGATGGTATGGGGTGCCATTGGTTACACTTCTCGGTCATCTGTTGTTCGCATTGACGGCACTTCGAACAGTGGACGTTACATTTCAGATGTGTTACGACACTTGGCTCTACCCTTCATTCGATCCCGGCGAAACCCTACATTTCAGCAGGATAATGCACGAACGCATGTTGCAGGTCCTGTACGCTCCTTTCTGGACACATATGTTCGACTGCTGCCCTGGCCAGCACATTCTCCAGATGTCTCACCAAATGGAAACGTCTGGTCAATGGTGGCCGAGGAACTGTCTCGTCACATTACGCCAGTCACTACTCTTGATGAACTGTGTTATCGTGTTGAAGCTGCATGGGCAGCTATACCTGTACACGCCATCCAAACTCTGTTTGACTAAATGCCCAGGCGTAAAAGCCGTTATTATGGCCAGAGGTGGTTGTTCTGGGTACTGATTTCTCAGGATCTATGCATCCAAATTGCGTGAAAGTGTAATCACAGTCAGTTCTAGTATAATATATTTGTCCAATGAATACCCGTTTATCATCTGCATTTCTCATTGGTGTATGTCGCCGTTTATTCCCTGGGGTGGTGCAGAATTATCCTACTAAATTTACTCTCTAATAACAGTATTTTGTTATTTCGATAAACATCCCGAATGATTGTGACATAACCGGTAACATAAAGGTAGAAAATTCTTGTTTTTGAGTCCAGAAAGCTCTATGCAACAGAAACTGCAGATCACTTTGCCATTTTCATTGCGGCATATTCATGTCTGGTGTAATAATAGAGGGCTGTTTGCCTAGGTTGTCTGCTAGCGTAGTGAAAGGTGTTTGCTACTGCAAAGGAGGTCTGGTTTGTTTTCGATTCTAATCTCGATGGAAGCAGATAGACTATCAGTGAAGCAATTTTAAGAAATTCTCTCGCCCCCAGTACGTTTTATTGCACCTTTATTCTGTACCGGCGCCCGTGGGTGTCAATATAAAACTCTTGTAGAATTTCATACTTATTACTGCCTATATTTTCCGCTTCTGTCAATAAGTGAATTGACTTAAATGTGGCACTGAATGATTGTTAACTGAATTTCGTTACGAATCTTCACGAATTGCTAAATTTGCAAACTTTTGTGGTGTCACCGCCAGACACCACACTTGCTAGATGGTAACCTTTAAATCGGCCGCGGTCCGGTAGTATACGTCGGACCCGCGTGTCGCCACTATCAGTGATTGCAGACCGAGCGCCGCCCCACGGCAGGTCTAGAGATATTTCCTAGCACTCGCCCCAGTTGTACAACCGACTTTGCTAGCGATTGTTCACTGACAAAATACGCTCTCATTTGCCGAGACGATAGTTAGCATAGCCTTCAGCTACGTCATTTGCTACGACCTAGCAAGGCGCCATTATCAGTTGCTATTGCTATTGTAAAGAATGTACAGACAAGAGCTACGTTCAACATTAATGGATTAAAGTTAAGTATTCTACCAGTTACCTCCTTTTTTCTAAGTTCTAATTACCTTGTCCTGTTCCAGACCTCACGCCAATCCACAACAACTTTCATGGTAGGTCAGCAACAATAATCCAGTATGACTGGTCTGAACGTCGACACCGACCGTTTCGCGGCCGAATGCGCATAATATGTTGCTAATTCGTAACAATCTGGGGTACTTTGTCTTACTAAAACAGTTATGTTGTCTCGATAAGCTAAAATACATTTTTATTAGTACAGTTCATACTAATTAGCGTTTCTTCTTTCATTTATATCCTATATTTACGTGTTGTGTTTAACACATTAATATCTGCATTAATAAAGCGTTACACATGTGTGGTGTGCGTACTGTAAGACCTTCGGTACACACACCATCAGATTATTTGACTTGTCGCTCTAACGAAGTAGGCGAGTGTCAGCAATATGTCTCGTGGTCTTATCGTGGCGTGTTTATCTTCTGCCGTTAGTCAGACGAAAGAAATGCCACTTGCACGCTTAGAGTAGCAGATTGACGGTGACCAACATTAAACAGAACTTGATTAATTTTCACACACATTTATTAAAATAATAAAACACATAGATATTACGTAACTTGATTCTGGATGCTGTTTACAGTTGACAATCTGAAGTTCCCTTGGTCTTGGTACGTTAATCTTATTCTCACATATCTCTGATACTTGACAAAGTGTCTATTCATTTCTCCTCATGGCTATGTACAGGAATATGATAATCTTTTTAGGTGCAGACTGAAACTTGACTACAGACTAATGCAGACTAATGGAGACTGACTAATCGGAGGTCTGTACACTCGTTATAATACCTCGCGCGTTCAGGTATCACTGCGCGAGGTTGATCCGCGAGGGGAAAAGGTTCTACGTTAGCAGCAATCTCATTGGCTTCGTTACATATTAATACGCGGATCGGCGGAAGCAGAATTTGGTCCGTCTCTAAGACAGCGCCATCTCGTAGTGCAGAGACGGACGAGCGCTACACGTGCGCTGTTGTGCTTAGCGGGGCGCGCTCTAGTGGGAAAGTTGTGTATGCGCTGACTATGCGGAACTATGTACACAACAACATGATTGAAAACAGTCTGACAAAGTTCGGATAGATTTTCAATTTCAGGCCTGTGCATAGTACGTTGGCAGCACTTCGTCGCCTTGCCTGTTATGCTGTGTAGCAGACTTTAAAGCTGTGTGGGTCAGCATAACGAAAAGGCGAGGGGTCTCGCTCGTTTTGTCCACAACTGTACGTGACTGCTGGCAGTTGTGGTCACTGGAATGTACGGTCGCAAGAAGACCGGTCTCCGGACTGCCACGTGGCACTCCTGGGAGGGAAGACCATCATCGTGTCCAGCGTATGGCTCTGACGCATCGTACTGCATCTGCAGAAGCAATTTGAGCATCACTTGGCACCGCTGTTACGAATCGGTTACTCCGAGGACAGCTCCGAGCCAGACGCTCTGTTGCTTGCGTTCCACTGGCCGCAAACCACTGACGTTTATGTCTTTAGTGGTGTCACGCGAGAGCTCATTGGATGGCAGTGTGGCAGGCTGTTGTGTTTTGATGAAAGCTGGTCGTGCCTCTCGAACTGGTCAAAGATAAGGAAGGGAACTCAGCACTTCGTTTTGAAACAAACCACATTCGTATTTGTCTTAAGCGGGGGAACTCAATGTCGATGGGCAGACGGGGAGCTGAAGGGCCGTTCTCTTGAATACCAGTCTACATCTGCATCTACATGATCACTCTGCAATTCACATTTAAGTGCTTGGCAGATGGTTCACTGAACCACAATCATACTATCTCTCTATCATTTCACTCCTGAACAGCGCGCGGGAAAAACGAACACCTAAACCTGTCTGTTCGAGCTCTGATTTCTCTTATTTTATTTTGATGATCATTCCTACCTATGTAGGCTGGGTTCAACAAAATATTTTCGCATTCGGAAGAGAAACTGGTGACTGAAATTTCGTAAATAGATCTCGCCGCGATGAAAAACGTCTTTGCTTTAATGACTTGCATCCCAACTCGCGTATCATATCTGCCACACTCTCTCCCCTATTACGTGATAATACAAAACGAGCTGCCCTTTTTTGCACCATTTCCATGTCCTCCGTCAATCCCACCTGGCAAGGATCCCACACCGCTCAGCAATATTCTAACAGAGGACGAGCGAGTGTAGTGTAAGCTGTCTCTTTAGTGCACTTGTTGCATCTTCTAAGTGTCCTGCCAATTAAACGCAACATTTGGCTCGCCTTCCCCACAATATTATCTATGTGGTCTTTCCAACTGGAGTTGTTCGTAATTTTAACACCCAGGTACTTAGTTGAATTGACAGCCTTGAGAATTGTACTATTTATCGAGTAATCGAATTCAAACGGATTTCTTTTGGAACTCATGTGGATCACCTCACACTTTTCGTTATTTAACGTCAACTGCAACCTGCCACACCACACAGCAATCTTTTCTAAATCACTTTACAACTGATACTGGTCTTCGGATGACCTTACTAGACGGTAAATTACAGCATCATCTGCGAACATCCTAAGAGAACTGCTCAGATTGTCACCCAGGTCATTTATATAGATCAGGAACAGCAGAGGTCCCAGGACGCTTCCCTGGGGAACAACTGATATCACTTCAGTTTTACTCGATGATTTGCCATCTATTACTATGAACTGCGACCTTCCTGACAGGAAATCACAAATCCAGTCGCACAACTGAGACGATACCCCACAGGCCCGCAGCTTGATTAGAAGTCGTTTGTGAGGAACGGTGTCAAAAGCTTTCCGGAAATCTAGAAATACGGAATCAACTTGAGATCCCCTGTCGATAGCGGCCATTACTTCGTGCGAATAAAGAGCTAGCTGCGTTGCACAAGAACGATGTTTTCTGAAACCATGCTGAATACGTATCAATAGATCGTTCCCTTCGAGGTGATTCATAATGTTTGAATACAGTATATGCTCCAAAACCCTACTGCAAACCGACGTCAATGATATAGGTCTGTATTTCGATGCATTACTCCTACTACCCTTCTTAAACACTGGTACGACCTGCGAAATTTTCCAATCTGTAGGTACAGATCTATCGGTGAGCGAGCGGTTGTATATGATTGCTAAATAAGGAGCTATTGTATCAGGGTAATCTGAAAGGAACCTAATCGGTATACAATCTGGACCTGAAGACTTGTCCGTATCAAGCGATTTGAGTTGCTTCGCAACCCCTAAGGTATCTACTTCTAAGAAACTCATGCTAGCAGCTGTTTGTGTTTCAAATTCTGGAATATCCCATTCGTCTTCCCTGGTGAAGGAATTTCGGAAAACTGCGTTCAATAACTCCGCTTTAGCGGCACAGTCGTCGGTAACAGTACCATCGGAACTGCGCAGCGAAGGTATTGACTGCGTCTTGCCGCTTGTGTACTTTACATACGACCAGAATTTCTTCGGATTTTCCAATGTCTTAATCACTCCGCCATTTCGTCCGTGCTTCTGCACCTTTGACAGGACCGTCTATTGAACCTTAGCGTTAGAGGGCAAAGATACACTGATTTACTATGTAATATGCACATAGTTATGATCTACTCTAATATTTATGCTTTCTTTTTCTTCAGATATCCCACGAGAATCTTACACAGATCGATATATCTGTGACGTACAAACTGATAAGGCAAATGGATTTTGTAGCTATGACTGATATGTCACCTGTACAGTCTGTTGCGATGTTCTCAGACATGGGGGTTAACGTGGTTAGGGCTCAGCTGAGTGAGCCGGCGGTACAGGATTTCATTAGGTGAGTACGTTTCTCATTTACTTACGTCATTTATTTCGTGGAATGATGTACCAGATATTGGCTTTGCCAGGGATTTTCGGCCGACGTATGTTTAACGATTTTCCTGACGATTCGCCAGCGCGTATGGCTGTCATTCTGACAGGTCCCTCCGCAAATACTGGTGGCGGACAATGCCAGTCATTCGTGCAAATGGTGAACTCCAGGAAAATCGTTTAGTAGACATCGGCCGAAGATCCCGACACAGATGCTGATGGGCAGTTCGTCAGAAAGTGGCTACAGAAGTTTCAACAGTTTTGTATCTCATGGAACGGCCAGTTAGCGAGCATATGCTTTCGTAATACTATAAAGATATTCCCTGTAGTTGATCCTATCGTCACGCTGTAATAATGAACAGCGTTTAGTTCGTTGTTGCAAGTGACTTTCATTAAGTAAGTGAATTTACTAGACACCGCCACAACTTACAACAGCGTTCGGTAATAATTCTTCAGATCATGCTCTATAGAATAGCTATCAATATTTCGTTAGTTGTTACAAGTTGCCCCTTTCATACCATTTTTACTAAGAAAGTCAAAGATTTCTCGGCTGCCCTACCAAAATCCGTGTTTCCTCTCATCTTGTCATAGTTCAGACGACGCTCCTCAACTTCACTTACGAGAAATTGGCAAATATTGGCGTTGAGCTCTTCTGATTCTTTTTTTTTTTAACACTGTGTTTCTGTACATGCTGTCATCTTGTTTTGCCTCTTCTTTCTCGCAGCGGCACATACTCAAGTTATAAAAGTTAATTGCCTTTTTTAACAACTGTAATAAAAACCTTTTCAAAACCAGACGCGTTTTGCTTTATTTTAAAGCATATTCAGTGGTTAGATATTTACACTTCTGTGCACTGTCCTCTCATTTTGCTTGTTTTGCTTTGCTATTGCTGGATGATTACACCCGTTTGTTTCTCTCTTTCATGAGGCTCGAGTAATTTCTAGTCATCAAGAAACATTAAAATTGTAGGATTGTAAAACAAACAATGAGCATCGCCCTCTCTGCTGCCCCTCATAGGCATCACTAATGTGGTATCAAATATTTGTTTAAATCGGTGGCTCCATTGAAGACAGTCTCAGCACATACCACACTTGCTCTTACCTCCTATGACCATCCGTAACTTTATCATGTCCAATTTTCTGTTTTCCCTTCATCACTTGCGTGAACTCTTTCACCGTGTCGTAGCGAAGAGTTGTCGGTCCGTGCACACTATAAATTTTTATTTACGTCGCTGTTGGTATTCGTAAGCCGGTCGTCGAAACTTCAACTGCCGCAGCGTCGATTCGGGTCATGCTGACGACTTCAGTAAAATGGCTGTACGCACTTCCCGTTGGCTCGAGTGATTTCGGATTATCATGCTACATTAAAATTCAGATACCTCATGATTCTTCACTTAAATGACGATGAGGTTTTCAAAAAGCCGACTCAAATAAAACTGATCGCTATATGACCTCAAGGGCAGTTCATGTTCGTAGTCTCGATCAGATACGAAATTACAGACAATTTTGCTTCCATCTAAAGGCAGTATTGTACTTTCTAAAGTACTTCCTTGTTCCAATCCTCTCGCTTGCAGTTGGGAAATTCTTTTACCTCTACATTCTACACTACTGCCGAAGATGCTGTGATATGCAAATGATTAGCTTTTCAGAGCAATCACACAAGGTTGGCGCCGGTGGCGACACCTACAACGTGCTGAAATGAGGAAAGTTTCCAACCGATTTCTCATACACAAACAGCAGTTGACCGGCGTTGCCTGGTGAAACGTTGTTGTGATGCCTCGTGTAAGGAGGAGAAATGCCTACCATCACGTATCCGACTTTGATAAAGGTCGGATTGTAGCCTATCGCGATTGTGGTTTATCGTATCGCGACATTACTGCTCGCATTGGTCGAGATCCAGTGACTGTTAGCAGAATATGGAATCGGTGGGTTCAGGAGGCTAATACGGAACGCCGTGCTGGATCCCAACGGCCTCGTATCACTAGCAGTCGAGATGATAGGCATCTTATCCGTATCGCTCTAACGGATCGTGCAGCCACGTCTCGATCCCTGAGTCAACAGATGAGGACGTTTGCAAGACAACAACCATCCTCACGAACAGTTCGACGACGTTTGCAGCAGCATGGACTATCAGCTCACAGACAATGGCCGCGCTTACCCTTGACGCTGCATCACAGACAGGAGCGCCTGCCTTGGTGTACTCAACGACGAACCTGGGTGCACGAATGACAAAACGTCATTTTTTTCTGATGAATCCAGTTTATGTTTACAACATCATGATGGTCGCATCCGTGTTTGGCGATATCGCGGTGAACGCATGTTGGAAGCGTCTATTCGTCATCGCCATACTGGCGTATCACCCGGCGTGATGGTATGGGGTGCCATTGGTTACACGTCTCGGTCACCTCTTGTTCGCATTGACGGCACTTTGAACAGAGGACGTTACAGTTCAGATGTGTTACGACCCGTGGCTCTACCCTTCATTCGATCCCTGTGAAACCCTACATTTCAGCAGGATAATGCACGACTGCATGTTGCAGGTCCTGTACAGGCCTTTCTTAATACAGAAAATGTTCGACTGTTGCCCTGGCCAGCACTTTCACAAGATCTCTCACCAAGTGAAAACGTCTGGTCAATGGTGGCCGAGCAACTGGCTCGTCGGCCGGAGTGGCCGTGCGTTTCTAGGCGCTACAGTCTGGAACCGGGCGACCGCTACGGTCGCAGGTTCGAAACCTGCCTCGGGCGTGGATGTGTGTGATGTCCTTAGGTTAGTTAGGTTTAATTAGTTCTAAGTTCTAGGCGACTGATGACCTCAGAAGTTAAGTCGCATAGTGCTCAGAGCCATTTGAACCATTTTTGAACTGGCTCGTCACAATACGCCAGTCACTACTCTTGATGAATTGTGGTATCGTGTTGAAGTTTCAGGGGCAGCTGTACCTGTGCATGCCATCCAAGCTCTGTGTGACTCAATGCCCAGGCGTATCAAGGCCGTTATTACGGCCAGAGTTGGTTGTTCTGGGTACTGATTTCTCAGGATCTATGCACCCAAACTGCGTGAAAATGTAATCACATGTCAGTTATAGTATAATATATTTGTCCAATGAAAACCCGTTTATCATCTGCATTTCTTCTTTGTGTAGCAGTTTTAACGGCCAGTCTGTGTTGATAAGGTTTTTATTGTGTTGGAGTCCAAGATCTCACACCTGCCAGCTCACTGAAAAGTTACTTCCTTGCTTCCGTTCCAATCGATTCCTGTTCGACAAACAGTCATGGAATCCTGAATGTATCGGTGGTGTGAAATTCGTCAGATGTATCACGATGGTTTCAAGTATTGCTGTGAAGGTCATTCTTGGCACTCTTTGGATGCCTCTCTCACACTCCTCATGTCTATTAATCTCCCCACTCCTACCAAAGTCCCTAGAGTACCCCAGCCACTGCTTTTCTAAGCTGGTCTGCAGACCTGCTTCCCTCACTGAACGCCCCTCCCCCCCTACCCCTCCCTCCCTCCCCCCTCCCCCCACCAACCCTCACCACTCCCCCAAATTCCTAATGCCAACTTTGACTGGCTGGCTGGGCACTGTTTCTAGTCATTATCCGAACTCTGTCTGCCGGTTTTCTACTCAACATTGGGACCTAAGATCTAATCATTTGTGGACATTTACGCATTGAGATACTGTTTATTTTAATGGGTTATATTGGGATATGCTCACTGTCATCACAGAAGCTGCTTCTCTGTTGCCTGTGGTATGCGGTCTGCACGTGGTTCTGACCATTCAAAAGACTCATGGCAACTGCACCATACAGTCGCTGTTGTACATTCTGCTGTGCGTAATAATGTCTATGTAAGTATTCTACTCTTTTAGCTAACAACACATAATTATCAAAATAACCAAATGGCACTGAAAACCAAATCTTCCCAGCACAAAAGCGTAACATGTGTTCTAAACTCGTGGCAACAGTTCTACAAGGTGCAAAGTATTTAAACCGACAAACTCTGGGAGGTTGTAGGGGACATCAAAACAAATATTTTTCCCTAATATAATTTTTTCCTTTGAGTATTATTTAAACCGGTGGAGGCCATATTACGCTCTTCAGTTGTTAGACGCCGTATTACGATCATCAGTTGTTAGAGGGCGTATTATGCTCCTCAGTTGTAGGCAAATTCTGTCCACCAGTGTAGCAGTGCATTGTCTCTGTTTACTAATGGAGCGATGCACCTGGAGTGAGTACACTGATATGGTTGGTGCGTACTACGTAGCGCATCACAACGGACGAGCTGCACAGCGGGTTTATCAACAACAATATCCTAATCGCCGTATCCCGCATCATACGACCTTTGCTGCTGTGTACCAACGTCTGCGTGAGACCGGGCCATTTAGCAGATTACCTGGACAGCGACGCCGTCGCACGGTAAGAACGCTGCAATTTGAGGAAGCTGTCTTGCAGCATGTGGAGCGGGATCCTTCAATCAGCACTCGTGCAATTGCACGTAACATGGAGACGAATCAGGCGAATGTAAGAACACTCCTTCGAGAGTAATTGTTACGTCCATTTCACTTACAGCGTGTCCACAACTTGGAACCAGTTGATTATCCACCCAGAGCACAGTTTTCGCAGTAGTACCTGGAACAGTGTGAAATGCATCCTACATTTCCATCCTCTGTGTTGTTTACCGATGAAGCAACGTTCAGGCGTGATGGAGTCTTCAACATGCACAAATCGCATATTTGGAGTGAGGATAACCTACATGCCATAGTTACTAGCGCTCATCAAGTGCGACTCTTCGTTAACGTGTGGGTCGGTGTTGTTGGGGACTGCTTAATTGGTCCGTATCTGCTACCTACGCCATTAAATGGCAGGCACTATTACAATTTTCTCGCCAGAGCATTGCCAGAATTGCTGGAAGACGTCCCGCTCCCTACAAGACAACGTATCTGGTTCCAACATGACGGGGCGCCGGCATATTTCAGTCGTCGTGTGCGTCGATTACTGGATCGACGGTTCCCAGAAACGTGGATTTGCAGAGGTGGTCCTGTACCGTGGCCTGCTCGATCCCCAGATATATCCCCTCTGGGTTTTTTTTTGTGTGGGGAGAGATGCGCAACCTTGTTTACACAAATTCTGTTGCATCAGAAGAGGAACTGGTTGCCCGGATAGTAGCAGCAGCAGGAACAATTCAGGATACTCCTGGGGTTTTTGCCCATGTCAGGCAGAACATGATCCGACGGTGTAACCTTTGTTTACGTGTCAATGGAGGCATGTTTGAAAATCTACTTTAATTGAAATTGGGTTGTTTTAATGTGTTGTCTCTTGGTGATAAAAAATGGAAAAGTGTTTTTTTGGTTTAATTAATTTGCCGCCAGAGAAATCTTCCTCTACCGCTTTAAATACTCTTCATACGAAAAAATGACATTAGGGAAAAATATTTGTTTTGATGTCCCCTACAACCTCACAGAGTTTGTCGGTTTAAATACTTTTCACCCTGTATATACGTGCCTACACCAAGGTACAGTACACGCAGCATCCTTTCACTGTTCGGCTCTAGATATCTACTAGCAACTCTCGGTGAATTTCTGCAGACCAATATTTATTTAAAATCTTTTCTTTGAACTCGTTTAAACCTTTACAATCTTTGTCTGCATCATTCTCTACCAAACGGCGTCGCCTCTGAAACGTCCTGCTACAAAAGAAATTTATTCTTGTGCAGACCAGGATACCAGTGAAATGTCCATAAAAACCCGTGTGAATAAGTTCTGAATACGCGTCAGTGAAGATCTAAATAATTAAATTTTCGCCAGTGAATAAATGCAGCTTGAGCTGAAGTAACAGGGGGAATATTTAGTACCCTCCTTGATAACCTTAAAATCTCCTAGCCGGTTTTGGCAATTTTCCCATCAACTACTGTGTTATGCAACAGCTGCGCTGACTGAAACGACTCGCATGGTGGTTGCCCTGTAACCAGCATGCGAATCACCTCGGCAGCATGCTCCTTAGAATTAGTGCTCTGATCAAGTATTATCCTAGCAGTGACAGCTTAATTCTAGGACCACTGCATGCTCATGTTGTCAATACATTAGCTCTGCTTCCTCATTGCAAGTGCACTAGTTTCGTTAGCTTCCAACCTTTCCAAGACCTTTCCTTCAGATTCTTTAACTTGTGCAACACAATGTTTGTGCATCTAGCTAAGATATGAAGTCGTCCAGTAGAACATGCGTAGACGGTAATTAAAAGTAACACGAGAACTACGGAGAAGGGGAAATGTGTATGTGTGAGTGATAGTTTTGTAAACCCCCGTGAGTGAGTTAGTAGAGCGTATGGCCGTTGTACGAAAGGTCCCGCGTTCAAACCCTACTAATGACAATTTGTTTTAACTGTTTACGTCTGATATTGTTATACGGGAGAACACTTTCCTGACATATAAGAAGACTTTTCGTTGTTTGGAGCAATGCTATTTCGGCAGTCGCTTTCGTTTCGTTGGTTGAACGTAGCAAACCAATAGAGTACGTTTGTATACAGGGTGTTACAAAAATTCCTCACACACAAATAAAGAAAAGATGTTATGTGGACATGTGTCCGGAAACGCTTAATTTCCATGTTAGAGCTCATTTTAGTTTCGTCAGTATGTACTGTACTTCCTCGATTCAACGCCACGTTATCATGATTTCATACGGGATACTCTACCTGTGCTGCTAGAACATGTGCCTTTACAAGTACGACACAACATGTGGTTCATGCGCGATGGAGCTCCTGCACATTTCAGTCGAAGTGTTCGTACGCTTCTCAACAACAGATTCGGTGACCGATGGATTGGTAGAGGCGGACCAATTCCATGGCCTCCACGCTCTCCTGACCTCAACCCTCTTGACTTTCATTTATGGGGGCATTTGAAAGCTCTTGTCTACGCAACCCCGGTACCAAATGTAGAGACTCTTCGTGCTCGTATTGTGGACGGCTGTGATAGAATACGCCATTCTCAAGGGGCTGCATCAGCGCATCAGGGATTCCATGCGACGGAGGGTGGATGCATGCATGTATCCTCGCTAACGGAGGACATTTTGAACATTTCCTGTAACAAAGTGTTTGAAGTCACGCTGGTACGTTCTGTTGCTGTATGTTTCCATTCCATGATTAATGTGATTTGAAGAGAAGTAATAAAATGAGCTCTAACACGGAAAGTAAGCGTTTCCGGACACGTGTCCACATAACATATTTTCTTTCTTTGCGTGTGAGGAATGTTTCCTGAAAGTTTGGCCGTACCTTTTTGTAACACCCTGTAGATAGGTGTGGTGTTCTGTCACGACTCGTGATGAAGCAGCTAGTGCATTTGTTGTTTCACAGAATAAACATAAACAATCGGAACAGTAGAATAAAGAAAAAATGCATCACACCTGCGGAAGTATTAATAGCCCCTTATAAAACTTTCACGCATTGTACAATTAAAAAAATTTTCATCATTGTGGTAGAAACCCAGGACCCCTGGAACGGAACGCTCTACCAACTTCTCCACGGCAGCTCTGCGTTGTAGTTACTCACAGTTATGCTTTTCCTGTCCTCCACAGTTCTAGTGTTACTTTTAATTAACGTTTACGCCCGTTCTGCTGGGCGACAACATACAGTACGAGCTAAATCGGACTTTTGGTTGATACTCTATCGGCATACAGTGTTTGGTAACGACCTGAGTGACTTGACACCTGGTGTTTGGGTGTCATTGTAGGGCAAACTGCTGCACAACACCACACTTTCCGTCCAGCCTTAACGTCGCCCTTTCTGTTGACACGTGATTATTAATTTTACTTATTTCGTAAAATTGGTGGCATTACATGCTGGGAGGATGGTACAACAACCGGTTACGAATTTCTTGAAACAGACGGTCTTGGTTGCAATTTGTTTTATCTGTTTATTAGTAATGATGCATTTCGCCCTTGTAGGGCATCTTCAGATTAATATAGGAGTAAGATCGTGAGGCATAGGTATATTAAAAATGGAGGAGGTTAGGGTAGTATAAGGCAAAGTCCCAGGCTGAGTGTAACCGCTTCCACAGCTAAAAATAACTGTCAACTTACGTAAAAAGTAATGTGGGGGAGCAAACAACCGTCCTCTAATGACAGTCTTGCCCTGCTTTCATGTTAATATTTTACTGTTTACCTAATTAATTGTTTTCCGCTTATGTAATTTAGCTGTGCAACCGTTTTTCTTAAGTACATTGGTTAACCAACACCATCTACCCTCAATGTCTGTTACTCAGGCAGTATAATCATATCTTTACAGCTGTATCTTTGAGTGGCCGGCTGCGAGGTCTGACGTATCTTGTGTTTGTATTTCGTCCGCTATACGCAACGCTCCATCCTGTGTATGCTGGAACGCGGTTGGCTCTGTGTTATATAAGCTCTTTTAAATAGTTTTCTTGGATTGTCACTATTCCTCTTTCCAGTAGATATTGTAGTTATAACACGGCATTTTATTTCCGGTTTCAGGTCCCTCATTCTTCTATATGCCTAATGACGACTGGATGATGTTTCTTTACACTTTTTTATCTTAATGCCATATTCTGGCGCTGAGGACCTATATGGGCTCACACATAGAGACGGCCGGCCGGAGTGGCCGAGCGGTTCTAGGCTGCGAGGTCTGACGTTAGCCGGTTCCGCACTTACGTTTAGTGAAAAAAATACGAGCTTACGGAATATCGGACCAGGTTTGTGATTGGATTCAGGATTTCCTAGAAGAAAGAACACAACATGTCATTCTTAACGGTTCAAAATCTGCAGATGTAGAGGTAATTTCGGGAGTACCGCAAGGAAGCGTGATAGGACCTTTATTGTTTACAATATACATAAATGACTTAGTTGACAACATCGGTAGCTCCGTGAGGCTATTTGCAGATGACACGGTTGTCTAAAAGAAAGTAGCAACATCAGAAGACTCGTACGTACTCCAGGAAGACCTGCAGAGGATTAATGAATGGTGCGACAGCTGGCAGCTTTCCCTAAACGTAGATAAATGTAATATAATGCGCATACATAGGGGCAGAAATCCATTCCAGTACGATTATGCCATAGGTGGTAAATCATTGGAAGCGGTAACGACCGTAAAATACTTAGGAGTTACTATCCGGAGCGATCTGAAGTGGAATGATCACATAAAACAAATAGTGGGAAAAGCAGGCGCCAGGTTGAGATTCATAGGAAGAATTCTAAGAAAATGTGACTCATCGACGAAAGAAGTAGCTTACAAAACGCTTGTTCGTCCGATTCTTGAGTATTGCTCATCAGTATGGGACCCTTACCAGGTTGGATTAATAGAAGAGATAGACATGATCCAGCGAAAAGCAGCGCGATTCGTCATGGGGACATTTAGTCAGCGCGAGAGCGTTACGGAGATGCTGAACAAGCTCCAGTGGCGGACACTTCAAGAAAGGCGTTACGCAATACGGAGACGTTTATTATCGAAATTACGAGAGAGCACATTCCGGGAAGAGACGGGCAACATATTACTACCGCCCACATATATCTCGCGTAATGATCACAACGAAAAGATCCGAGAAATTAGAGCAAATACGGAGACTTACAAGCAGTCGTTCTTCCCACGCACAATTCGTGAATGGAACAGGGAAGGGGGGATCAGATAGTGGTACAATAAGTACCCTCCGCCACACACCGTAAGGTGGCTCGCGGAGTATAGATGTAGATGTAGATGTAGACCCGCGCCACCGCTACGGTCGTAGGTTCGAATCCTGCCTCGGTCATGGATATATGGATGGTTTAAGTAGTTCTAAGTTCTAGGGGACTGATGACCTCAGAAGTTAAGTCCCATAATGCTCAGAGCCATTTTTTAACATAGAGACAATTACACATCCTGGAACTTTGCCTCATACTACCCTCATTGCCCCCTTTTTAATGTACCTATGCCTGACAGTGTTACTTTACACTTGTACTCACCTAGAGTAACCTCAAGACGCCCCAAAAGGGTGAAACACGTCGTCACCAATAACTAGATAAAACGGTTTGCAACCAAGAACGTCTTATTTCAAGTCACTTATTCTACTTTCCACACTGGAATTTTCTTTACTTATTTCCGCTTACACATTGAAATTTACTTTAATTATTTTCATTTGCACGCTGGAATTTATTTTACTCGTCTCTACAGTAAAATCCAACCTGAGTTAGCTGACGTTTCAATTAGTGACAAGAGTAAAATATTTTGCTCATCTGACAGTACATATGGAAAGAACTGCTTCGCTACTTCATCTGTCATTTCCTGAGAGTCGTAAATATCTGCATCAACTGAATCGCTCAGGATGCTTTCCAGTGTTTTAACTTTGACTGATTCTGACGATACAATACCGGTAGATGCTTAGCCCGCTCCCTCGTCACACAACACTCTATCAAGTACCTATCAGGACTGGAAACCTCCTCACTGCTTAGCTCCTTCTTTGTGAAGCTGAAGTAGAATCGACTGCGCCTGTAGCAATATCGGCCATTCTTTTCTGTAATGTTACAAACACATCCAGCAACTGCTAGAGAATATATGAGTTTCAGTTTTGAATCATCCAGTGCGCATTAATTTCTGGTACGCCAGTTGCTCTGCCACTGAGTTCGACAGCCAAACCACCGCTCCACTCTGCCCTCTCCTGACACCACCACATCCTACTCGGACCACCCATGGCCACGCTTTTTACAACTGGAGATGTTACTGGCATCAGCTGAAGTGCCCAACCCATTACCTCACTCTTGCTTACTGCCGCAAGCGGACGCCTTTCGATCCTCAGCCGATACCGCTCAATGTTGTGTTTACAACCTCAGACTTAGTCTTGGGGAATATTCAGCACACCACATACAATGAGATGACAAAAGTCATAGGATATTGAAATGCACCTATACAGATGGCGAAAGTATCTCATACACAAGGCATAAAAGCGCGCATGTTTCTCGTGAAAGTTTCCGACGTGACTGGGGCCACACAATGAGAATTAACAGATGCTGAACGCGGAATGATAACTGGAGCTAGACGCATGGGGCATTTCGGAAATCGTTAGAGTATTGAATGTTTCGAGATCGACAACGTCAATCGTGTGCCGAGAATACCAAATTTCAGCGATTATCAGTGAGGCTATGCTGACCCTACGGCTTATCTTAGAAAATAGATTAAGGAAAGGCAAACCTACATTTCTAGCGTTTGTAGACTTAGAGAAAGCTTTTGACTGGAATACTCTCTCTCAGATTCTGAAGGTGGCAGGGGTAACATTCAGGGAGCGAAAGGCTATTTACAATTTGTACGGAGACCAGATGGCAGTTATAAGAGTCGAGGGACATGAAAGGGAAGCAGTGGTTGGGAAGGGAGTGAGAAAGGGTTGTAGCCTATCCCCGATGTTATTCAATCTGTATATTGAGGAAGCAGTAAAGGAAACAAAAGAAAAATTGGGAGTCGGAATTAAAATCCATGGAGAAGAAATAAAAACCTTGAGGTTCGCCGATGACATTGTAATTCTGTCAGAGACAGCAAAGGACCTGGAAGAGCAATGAACGGAATGGGCAGTGTCTTGAAAGGAGGTTATAAGATGAACATCAACAAAATCAAAACGAGGATAATGGAATGTAGTCGAATTTAGTCAGGTGATGCTGAGGGAATTAGAATAGCAAATGAGACGCTTGAAGTAGTAAATGAGTTTTGCTATTTGGGGAGCAAAATAACTGATGATGGTCGAAGTAGAGAGGATATAAAATGTAGACTGGCAATGGCAAGGAAAGCGTATCTGAAGAAGAGAAATTTGTTAACATCGAGTATAGATTTAAGTGTCAGGAAGTTGTTTCTGAAAGTATTTGTACGGAGTGTAGCCATGTATGGAAGTGAAACGTGGACGATAAATAGTTTAGACAAGAAGAGAATGGAAGCTTTCGAAATGTGGCGCTACAGAAGAATGCTGAAGGTTAGATGGGTAGATCACATAACTAATGAGGAGGTATTGAATAGAGTTGGGGAGAAGAGAAATTTGTGGCACAACTGAACTAGAAGAAGGGATCGGTTGGTAGGACATGTTCTGAGGCATCAAGGGATCACCAATTTAGTATTGGAGGGCAGCGTGGATGGTAAAAATCTTAGAGGGAGACCAAGAGATGAATACACTAAACAGATTCAGAAGGCTGTAGGTTGCAGTAAGTACTGGCAGATGAAGAAGCTTGCACAGGATTCTCAGGATTGAAGACCACAACAACAACAACATGGAAGTACCACCCAATGAATACATACGCTTGAAGTTCTCTGACGCTATAGATACTGCGATAAGGATTACCTCAGTAGGCAATTCAGTTGAAGAGTAATGGACACCTCTAAAACAGCAGTTACAGAAGAATTACAAAGAAAATGGCTCTGAGCACTATGGGACTTAACATCTGAGGTCATCAGTCCCCTAGAACTTAGAACTACTTAAACCTAACTAACCTAAGGACATCACACACATCCATGCCCGAGGCAGGATTCGAACCTGCGACCGTAGCCGTCGCGCGGTTCCAGACTGAAGCGCCTTGAACCGCTCAGCCTCTACGGCCGGACGAAGAGTTACAGAAAAATTTGAGAAATTTCTGCTTTGGTCACAAAAACTAACAATGGCCTGGAGAGTGGTGTGTTGAAAGCATGCACCTCCACGTCTGCTTGCAGTGACGCTTAACAGCTGAGGATGACACGTGGTCCGTCGGTAACGTTAGGCCTTGTAAGGCCTGTTAGGACAGTTAGAGAGAGAGAGAGAAAGAGAGAGAGAGAAACACAGAATTCGTCGCACACCTACGAGGAGAAATGATCGTCGTAATAAAACAACGAAAATCATAGCTCACATGGAAAGATTTAAGTATTCACTTTTCCCGCCCGGTGTTCGAGTGTGGAACGGTAGCGAAATGGTCTGAAAGTGTCTCGACGAACGTTCTACCAGGTTCTGCACTGCAGAGTAGTCACATAGGCGTAGATGAAGATGTAGATGTTGCGCAGAACCGCTGTGCGTCGCTAACCGCTATGCGACGCCATTCATCAACAGCCAGTCATTGAATCGCTGCAAGCGCAGCGTTTTTTGATGTGGTGTTAACAGCAGCTTACATATGGAATGGGAATACCCCAGTCCGGCTGGTGTTAGTCTCCGACCAAAGATGCGGTATGACACAAAGTATTGCAGTGAGTCCATTACCTGTTCTCAGATGGTAGACATGGACGTGAAGAGGTTACGAGGCGCGTGGTGGACAGAGAGGCGACACTCCCTTGCAGTGGTCAGGCTTCGTCAACTGGTGCGATGACGACGAGCAGATCTGCTCTGAAGTTCTCGTCCGACCTGGGGCTCCCGGCACGTCCGAATGACCTTCAAATCCGGGTACTGCACAGTTCGACCAGTCGGCCAAATGGAGACCGACAATAACGACCCTTTCAGAGTCTTTTACGTGCTGATAACTACATCACTAATACACTGAAGAGCCAAAGAAACTGGTACATCTGCCTAATATTGTGTAGGGCCCCCGCGAGCATGCAGAAACGCCGCAACACGACTTGGCATGGACTGGACTAATGCCTGAAGTAATGCAAGAGGGAACTGACACCATGACTCTTGCAGCGATGTCCATAAATCCGTAAGAGTACGAGGGGGTGGGGATCTCTTCTGAACAGCACGTTGCAAGGAATCCCAGTTATACTCAATAATGTTCATGTCTGGGGTGTTTGGTGGCCAGCAGAAGTATTGAAATTCAGAAGCAACTCTGTAGCAATTCTGCACGTGTAGGGTGTCGCATGGTCCTGCTGAAGTTGCCCAAGTCTGTCGGAATGCACAATGGAAATGAATGGATGCAGGAGATCAGACAGGATGGTTACGTACGCGTCACCTGTTAGAGTCGTATCTAGACGTATCAGCGGTCCCACATCACTCCAACTGCACATGCTCCACACCATTACAGAGCCTCCAACAGCCAGAACAGCCCCCTGCTGACATGCAGACTCCGTGGTTTCATGAGGTTGTCTCCATACCCGTACACGTCCATCCGCTCGATACAATTTCAAACGAGGCTCGTCCGATGAGGCAATATATTTCCAGTCGTCAACAGTCCAATGTCGGTGTTGACGGGCCCATTCGAGGCTTGAAGCTTTGTGTTGTGCAGTCATCAAGGGTACGCAAGTGGTCCTTCGGCTCCGAAATCCCATATCGATGATGCTTCATTGTATGGTTCGCACTCTGACACTCGTTGATGGCCCAGCATTGAAATCTGCAGCAATTTGCGTAAGTGTTACACGTCTGTCACGTTGAACGATTCTCTTCAGTTGTCTTTGGTCCCGTGTTTTTCCATCCGCAGCGATGTAGAAGCATTGATGTTTTACCGGATTCCTGACATTCACGGTACACTCGTGAAATGTTCGCACGGGAATATCCCCGCTTCATCGCTACCTCGGAGATGCTGCGCCCATCGCTCATGCGCCGACTGTAGCACCACGTTCAAACTCACTTAAATCTTGATAACCTGCCATTGTAGCAGCAGAAATCAATGTAACAACTGCGCCAGACACTTATTGTCTTAGATCGGCGTTGAAGACCACAGCACCGTATTCTGCCAGTTTATATATCTCTACATCTGAATACACGTGTCTGTACCTGTTTCTTTGGCGCTTAAGTGTAATTTACGTACCAATGGATGGTACGTGCACAAAGTTACATTGATAGTCCACCATATTCTGTATGTGCTTCACTGTTTTGTCAGTCAGTGTATTCCGTATTCTTTAGTACACGTACGCAAGTGCGGTATTCACTATACGCATAATCTTATCCCCCTCCGTGTGTAGTGTGGATCTTAGGCTGGAGTGGGGGTTTGTCCGCAGCTCGTGGTCGTGCGGTAGCGTTCTCGCTTCCCGCGCCCTGGTTCCCGGGTTCGATTCCCGGCGGGGTCAGGGATTTTCTCTGCCTCGTGATGGCTGGGTGTTGTGTGCTGTCCTTAGATTACTTAGGTTTAAGTAGTTCTAAGTTCTAGGGGACTGATGGCCATAGATGTTAAGTCCTATAGTGCTCAGAGCCAGTGGGGGTTTGGGCTGGGGGTTATGCAGGCATGGGCCTCAGCATAAGTCATTTTACTAAACATTAATTTGCTGTACAAAGACAGTAACCACTTGCAATAAGACAAAATCTACGTTTTGTAGCCCACAAGAAGTTAGGTAGGGCTAAAATAACCATTACAATAATTATCCTCATAAGAATAACACATCAAATTCAAATATCGAACAAGTTCTACTCTTGCCCTTCAGCGGATAACCGGGCAGTAACACACAATTGACGACGACTGGGACCCTACTGTAACTGGAAATAAACATGGTAAAACTTCAGATGACAAAGTTAGTAATATAGTGTCCAGCTGCAACCTGTTGTACTGTGGCTACTATCAGCAGAGAGATAAGACACCATCTACCCTCAGAACTGCGAACTACCCGAGCTAAGGTCTAAATAACATCTTCTGAAGTGTCATACGTGACCCCACACTCCATTCACATTTAATGCACCAGGAGTGAACCGCTATCTCAGTCACATAAAATCATTAACAGAGTAGCACATAGATTCACTGCCGTAAGAAACTGATCCACAATCACAGCAGTTAAGAACCAACTTCAGTTTCATATGCCTTATCACATCCAGAGCATACTAATACACTACTGGCCATTAAAATTGCTACACCACGAAGATGGCGTGCTACAGACGCGAAATTTAGCCGACAGGAAGAAGATGCTGTGATATGCAATTGATTAGTTTTTCAGATCATTCGCACAAGGTTGGCACCGGTGGCGACACCTACAACGTGCTGACATGAGGAAAGTTTCCAACCGATTTCTCATATACAAACAGCAGTTTACCGGCGTTGCATGGTGAAACCTTGTTGTGATGCATCGAGTAAGGAGGAGAAATGCGTACCATCACATTTCCGACTTTGACAAAGGTCGGATTGTAGCCTATCGCGACTGCGGTTTATCGTATAGCGACATTACCGCTCGCGTTGGTCGAGATCCAATGGCTGTTAGCAGAATATGGAATCGGCGGGTTCAGGAGGGTAATATGGAACGCCGTGCTGGATCCCAACGGCCTCGTATCACTAGCAGTCGAGATGACAGGCATCTTATGCGCATGGCTGTAACGTATCGTTCAGCCTCGTATCGATCCCTGAGTCAACAGATGGGGACGTTTGCAAGACAACAACCATCTGCACGAAGAGTTCGATGACGTTTGCAGCAGCATGCACTATGAGCTCGGAGACCATGGTTGCGGTTACCCTTGACGCTGCATCACAGACAGGAGCACCTGCGATGGTGTACTCAACGACGAACCCGGCTGCACGAATGGTAAAACGTCATTTTTTCGGATGAATCCAGGTTCTGTTTACAGCATCACGATGGTCGCATCCGTGTTTGGCGACATTGCGGTGACCGCAAATTGGAAGCGTGTATTCGTCATCGCCATACTGGCTTATGACTCGGCGTGATGGTATGGGGTGCCATTGGTTACACCTCTTGTTCGCATTGACGGCACTTTGAACAGTGGACGTTACATTTCAGATGTGTTACGACTGGCGGCTCGACCCTTCATTCGATCCCTGCGAAATCCTACATTACAGCAGGATAATGGACGACCGCATGTTGCAGATCCTGTACGGGCCTTTCTGGATACAGGAAATGTTCGACTGCTGCTTTGGCCAGCACATTCTCCAGATCTCTCACCAATTGGAAACGTCTGGTCAATGGTGGCCGAGCAACTGTCTCGTCACAATACGCCAGTCACTACTCATAATGAACTCTGGTATCGTGTTGAAGTTGCATGGGCAGCTGTACCTGTAGACGCCATCCAAGCTCTGTTTGATTCAATGCCCAGGCGTATCAAGGCCGTTACTACGACCAGAGGTGGTTGTTCTTTGTACTGATTTCTCAGGACCTATGCACGCAAATTGCGTGAAAATGTAATCACATGTCAGTTCTAGTATAATATATTTGTCCAATGAATACCCGTTCATCATCTGCATTTCTTCTTGGTGTAGCAATTTTAACGGCCAGTAGTGTACGTACGATTGTGCCCACTCTGTATCACAGAACACATCGTCGCCCGTGTGCCACAAATAACACGCAACCAGTTACACAGTATTCTCAGATTTCTTGCAGAAAGTTGTTTACAAGTGTCTACACTCAGTGCACCGCCACAACCAAGTGGCTACCAGGCTGCCACCAACAGCTGCAGAACGGCTCAGACAGGGCTCCTTATTTTCAACAGAAACCACTCTTCACTTCATGACGAACTGCAGTGCGTCCGACTGGCCAGCAATCCATCAGGTTTTTGTCCATACGGTAGTTTCTGCATGCTGACCGTCGTCTCTTCAGGCAACCGTCCCACACACACCTGCTTCTCGCTGCCCTCGCTGTTGATGCACCTAAGTCTCACTGCTTCTAGTCACTGTAGCAATCCGTCACTCCACCCTCTATTCTGGATCGTATGCTGACAGTTCCTGACCTCCAGTTCAGAGCCCATTGCCAAGCACAGCTCGAGCCATCAACCTCAGCCACCGCTACAATCCTCCATACACCATACTGATTTCCGACGATGTGCCGCTGCTTCCGAGCGTATAGAGGCCACTGGCTTCCGGGATCTACTGCAAGTTCCGATCACTCCAGCTAGCTAACTACCACCCTTCGAGTCTGTCCCCTGCTTGGCCATGGTGGCCAAGGCGAGAAGCAGTGCAGTGAGCTTCGCCTTCAGAAGGGTAATGACTGTGTATTCTGCAAACTTGTACTCAGGCATGTTGCTCTAACTCTCAAGGACACACGAACGAGGCTCGAACCATCTCAGAGAGGTAGGACAGACGCCAAATGACGTCAGCTGATCAGACGTAACAACCACCACCATGGTTACACTGTTGCATACCTGCTTAGAAAACATGTTTTCAAACGCCTGTAGCACGAAAACGGTACGTTTACAGATGTGGGTTCCTGTTCAAAATATTTTGTACTCAATCCCCTCATCATCATCATTATCATCAGTGTTCTGCCTAAAGGCAGGTTTTCACGTGGTAGTTCTCCAGGCTGTCCAGTCTTCTGCCATCCCCTTCAGGTCTGCATAATTTCCTCTCCTCTTTATGTCCTCTATCATCTTGTATCTTCTGCTTCCTCTCAGTCTTCTCCCACAAACCAATCCTTCCAAAGCATCTACTAGCAAGCACTCCCTTCTCAATGAATGTCCCAACCAGTTCTTTTTCCTTTCTCTTACAACCTTCAGCAGACATCTTCTCTCACCAACCCTTTCCAACACTCTTTCAATACACACTCTTTCCATTCAGCTTATTCTCTCCATTCTCCTCCACATCTACATCTCAAAAGCTTCTAACCTTTTTTCATCCTCTCGTTTCAGTGTCCATGTTTCTGCCCCATACAGTGCCACACTCCAGACAAAACATTTGCCAAGCCTTTTCCTTAGTCCTTTATCTAATTTGCCACATAAGAGTCTTTGCAAAAACAGACATAATGTCTTACGGGATAACCGCAATCAGTGATTTTTTTAATGTTACTTAAAATCCGTCTTGATTGCAATTTTTTTTTTTTTTTTTTTTTTTTTTTTTTTATTAAACCGGTCATATGAATAATAAAAAAATTTGCAATCAAGACGGATTTTAAGTAACATTAACATAAGAGTCTGCTCTTTCTGTTGAATGCCTCCTTCGCTATGGCAATTCGAGTTTTCCCCTCCTGCTGACATCTCAAGTCTTCAGGTATTGTGCTTCCGAGATATTTAAATTCACTTACCTGGCTAATGGTAGATTGTCCTATTTTAATATTGGACCGTCTGCGTCTTGTACTGATGACCATACTCTTTGTTTTTGCTGTGTTTATTTACATCCCATATTCCGCACAACCTTCGTTCACATCTTTCAGCATGTTATTCACTATCCTCTACAAGTGCTAAAAGTTTCTAACGAGGACTTCTCAACGCGCTATATACACTGAACAGCCAAACCATTAATACCACCGACCTAGTATCGATGTAAATCCGTCCAAGCGACAGCAACGTCACCTGGCGTAGAATGACTGCTAGTCAGACAAACGGATGGTTCATCTAGTATCAGCGAGCGTGCTGTCCATGTGTAGAATGGGGAAATCACGCGATCTACCTGAGTTTGACCGAGGGCAGACTGTGACGGCCTGGAAGTTCAGCACGAGCATTTCGGGAACTGCACGACTTGTCTGTTGTTCGCGGAGTGCTGTGGCGAGATCCTCCAACACGTGGCGAAACAAAGGTGTCCAGACGTCGTGGGGATGGGTGGCCACCCCTCATTACAGATGTTGGACGTCATAGGCTGGGCAGACAGGCAAAACAGGACACGCGGCCAACTGTGGCGAAACCAACACCAGACTTTAGTTCTGAGCGGAATATAAGTGTGTGTGAGCACACAGTGCAGCGAACACTCCTAACGATGGCCACTACAGCCGCTGACCCATGTATAAGCCAATGTCACCGGACAGGGTGGCCGAGCGGTTCTAGGCGCTACAGTCTGGAACCGCGCGACCGCTACGGTCGCAGGTTCGAATCCTGCCTCGGGCATCGGTGTGTGTGATGTCCTTAGGTTAGTTAGGTTTAGGTAGTTCTAAGTTCTAAGGGACTGATGACCTCAGATGTTGAGTCCCATAGTGCTCAGAGCCATTTGAACCATAAGCCAATGTCAACACCACGACATCGGCAAACAGCACTGAAATGGGCACATGACCATCGGCACTGGGCGTTGGCGCAGTGGCACAGATTTGCATGCTCTGATGAATCCCGATCGCCATGCCGACTGGAGGGCGCGAATCCGTCGTCTTCCAGGGAAAGAGCTCCTTGACACCTGTACTGTGGGACGAATCCAAGATGGTAGCAGCTCCATTATTCTCTGGTGAACATTCACTTGGCCATACATGAACCCAGTGGAGCTCGTGCAAGGCACCATGATGGACAAGATGTATCGTACACTGGTTGTAGACCACGTACACCCCTTCATGAAGATCATGTTACCCGACGGCAGCGGCGTTTTTCAACAAGATAATGCACGATGTCACGAGGCCAGGAGTACGTTGCACTGGCTCGAGGAACACAGTGAAGAGTTCCAGTTGATGTGTTGGCCTCCCAACTTGACAGATCTGAATCTGATTGAACACATCTGGGTTGTGATTCTACGTGGCGTCAGAGCTCATCGCCCCATCCCCAGAATTTGTGCGAATTAGGCGACTTGCGCGTGCAGTTGTGGTGTCAGCTCCCTCCAGCGACTTACCAAAGCCTCATTGGTTCCGTTCCAAGACGCGTCGCCGCTATTACCGTGCCAAAGCTGGACATACCGGCTGTTAGGTAGGTGCTCATAACGCTCTGGCTGATTGGTGTATATATTATTTTCGTTGTGAGTCAGGAGCTGGCTTTCATAGTTCAGTTAGTAATGGAAGGTTGTGAATTTGTTATTCGAATCTTTTTGTGTGTAACTCCGCGTTCATACGCGCTCCCTTATCTCACTCGTCGTTTTACTGACAAATGATCAGTACATTAGTATTGTCTCCTAATACGGGATATTGTTTTCTCGTAGAGAACATGGGTTTAGTATTTTTAAGTCTGAGCCATCTAGTGTAGTTTCCGATGTATGCTCCACGGTGTGGAACTAATGTTAATAAAGCAGCTACTTGGCTCGTTATGCTCCACCTCAAAGTGAAGAGGAACACATGTTCCCATGTCCTGTAAATTTTAGCGACCTGTACCCTTCGAGAGAAAATTACTTAATATTTCAGCAAAGTAAGATCTCTGATAGATCGTTCTGGAGTTCTGCAATGAAAATTCCGTTGCGCAATTTTCTCTTTAGGATAGAGAATAGGACTAGTAGTCATTTAAAATTGCATGGAATTTCAGAGGGCTTCTCATTCAGGGCCGAGTTAGTACACTACTGGCCATTAAAATTGCTACACCAAGAAGAAACGCAGATGATAAACGGGTATTCGTTGGACAAATATATTATACTAGAACTGACATGTGATTACATTTTCACGCAGTTTGGGTGCATATATCCTGACAAATCAGTACAAAGAACAACCACCTCTGGCCGTAATAACGACCTTGATACGCCTGGGCATTGAGTCAAACAGAGCTTGGATGGAGTGTACAGGTATAGCTGCCCATGCAGCTTCAACACGATAACACAGTTCATCAAAGTTAGTGACTAGCGTATTGTGAAGAGCCAGTTGCTCGGCCACCATTGACCAGACATTTTCAATTGATGAGAGGTCTGGAGAATGTGCTGGCCAGGGCAGCAGTCGATCATTTTCTGTATCCAGAAAGGCCCGTACAGGACCTGCAACATGGGGTCATGCATTATCCTGCTGTAATGTAGGGTTTCGCAGGGATCGAATGAAGGGTAGAGTCACGTGTCGTAACACATCTGAAATGTAACGTCCACTGTTCAAAGTGCCGTCAAGGCGAACAAGAGGTGACCGAGACGTGTAACCAATGGCACCCCATACCACCACGCCGGGCGATACGCCAGTATGGCGATGACGAATACACGATTCCAATCTGCGTTCTCTGCGATGTCGCCAAACACGGATGCGACCATCATGATGATGTAAATAGAACCTGGATTCATCCGAAAAAATGACGTTTTGCCATTCGTGCACCCAGGTTCGTCGTTGAGTACACCATCGCAGGCGCTCCTGTCTGTGATGCAGTGTCAAGGGTAACCGCAGCCATGGTCTCCTAGCTGATAGTCCATGCTGCTGCAATAGTCGTCGAACTGTTCGTGCAGATGGTTGTTGTCTTGCAAACGTCCCCATCTGTTGACTCAGGGATCGATACGTGGCTCCACGATCCGTTACAGCCATGCGGATAAGATGCCTGTCATCTCGACTGCTAGTGATACGACGCCGTTGGGATCCCGCATGGCGTTCCGTATTACCCTCCTGAACCCACCGATTCCATATTCTGCTAACAGTCATTGGCTCTCGACGAGCGCGTGCAGCAATGTCGCGATACGATAAACCGCAGTCGCGATAGGCTACAATCCGACCTTTATCAAAGTCGGAAACGTGATGGTACGCATTTCTCCTCTTTACACGAGGCATCACAACAACGTTTCACCATGCAACGCCGTTCAATTGCTGTTTGTGTATGAGAAATCGGTTGGAAACTTTCCTCATGTAGGCACGTTGTAGGTGTCGCCACCGGCGCCAACTTTGTGTGAATGCTCTGAGAAGCTAATCATTAGCATATCGCAGCATCTTCTTCCTGTCGGTTAAATTTCGCGTCTGTAGCACGTGATCTTCGTGGTGTAGCAATTTTAATGGCCAGTAGTGTAATATTAATAGTGGTGTTTGTACACAGCGTTCAGCTCCCAAAGTCCTTGTCATAAGGTGAAGTGATCCACTTTTACCAGAAATGCAGAACACTTCCAGTGTGACGTAGGCCTAGACATTTGAAACAGCGCTGCTAACTGCTATAGTGTCGCCGAGGTGAATTTCCCCCGCGAAAATATTCGAGGGAAACGCCGTACTGTTAAAATTTCTACTTCATAGATCCTACCGAGAGTTATCGTGTTACTTCATCCCACTGCACTCGGGAAATAACCGTCAAGGGGAAACCAAAGAAATTCCACCTTCACGAAAGTCATTCTTCCCGCCCACTATTCGTGACAGGAGTAGTTGATGCTGGTACTAGAAATATTCTCTGTGACACAGCGAAAGATAGCTTGCGGAATGTTAAAGGTTCAACTGAAACTTCCGAAATCCAGGCCTGTAGGCAGCTATCGGAGTGTTTCCTAGACCTGGGGTCATTTTAGCATACTCCATCCGGTAGGTCATGTGCTTTGCCTCCAAAATGCTATATAGTTATATTTGTGTGTCTTTCGATATGTAGTGTAATCTTGACTATAGGTTGCCAGTAGCATCATTCTAAATGAGACTAGTTGTACAATTTCTGCGCAGGAAAAACCACACGTTCGACCTGGTGATGTTCGAGAGGCTGCCTTACCAGGCCTACCACGGCCTCTTCCACAAGGTCGGGTCGCCTCCGGTAATTGGTGTCGTGACGATGACGCCGCTGTCGACCATGTACTACAGCCACGGAAATGCAATGAACCCAGCCTACCTACCCGATGTCTGGTTGGGGTTCTCCGATCACATGACCTTCTGGCAACGCCTGTACAATACGTTCTTCTACCTCTGGATCTACTATCTTTGGTATTGCGAAATTCTCGCGCGGCAAGACAACGTCATGAGAGAGTACTTCGGTACGGACCCGCCTTCAGTTTTCGAAACTGAGCATAACTACAGCTTGTTTATCGTCAACAGCCACTTTTCGACGGAGTATCCACGACCACACCTACCGAGTGTCGTAGAGGTCACTGGCATCCATGTATCGCCAAAGACAGAACGATTACCAAAGGTAAGCTTCTTTCTATTCTAACTTAATTTTATTATTGCACGATAAATACCACGTAACGAGCGCCGTGTTTCAATGGAACTATTCTAATGACGGCAGGAAATACGTGTTAGTACGTACAGAACAGTCGTGAACAATTTATGGGCAGTTCGAGACAACAGTGGAGAAATATCCGGAATTAATTTGCATTCTGCAGCGAATTGTGTTCTGATTTGTAAGTTCCTGGCAGATTAAAAATGTGTACCGGACCAGGATTCGAAACGGAATCCTTTCCGTTTCGTGGGACAGTGTTCGACTTACTGAGCTATCCAGATACAACCCACGTATGGATCTCACAACTTTACTTCCGTAAATGCTTTTCCCCTACCTTCCAAATTTCGCAGACATTTCCGATATAACTCATTTGGTAGATTAACTGCCTGTGAAAGAGAAAGACCCTGGGTTCGAGACCCGGTCCAGCACATATTTTTAACTTGCCACCAATTTCGGTGAAGAGCTAGTGTATCTAATTAAGGATAAAATATTTCATGGAAGAACTTGATTAATTGACTTAAAGAAGTGACCCTGTTCCATCGAGGATTGGTTAATTTACTAATGGTGGGAACAAAGTGGGAGGTGGACTATAGTCTGAACCAAGATTATAATACAGCAATCAGGTATAGGTGGATATAGGTTGAAATAATTATTTAGAAAAGAAGAAAGTCACATGGAGTGCTTCATCACTCTTCGGACTGCAAACCACAACACCCACAACAACGTAACTGCATACAGAGAATGCAGATGATAATAATATTATTTTATAGGTAGTGAGCACCTCCACGTAGTTTCATAAATATCGGATTGGTGTTTCGCGGTGTAACATCTTCCAGTTACGTCGGAGTGTTAAAAGTGATATCACTACGTATGAGAGCAAGATTTAAATTACCCCTGTAAGCTGGGATCGAGCACCATCCTTTCAGGCGGCACGAACCAGAATCTTTGTCCTTGGGCTCCACTTGTTAAGAGCCCTGTTTTTGATAGCATTTTGAAATTTAATAACCCAGAACCTTAAATAAATACTGGAATGCAACAGTAACCAAACAACCAGTATATTGTGGCCTCTAGGTGAAAAGCTTTCAATAACTGTGTAGAGTGAATAATGATTTTTACCTTACGTACTGAATTACGTGTAATTTTTATTTTAGGTGCACTGTACTTCCACACTATCCAAAATAAAAGGTCAAAACAAATTTCATTCTTTTGGTTATTAAGTTGCTGACACAGTAACCAATGAATATTTAACAATTTATTGTCTTGTGTATTTTTAAAAGAACTGCTTTCAGAATTCAATTATTTCTCCTAATAATTTAAGAACCCATGACATGCTCCAGCTTAAAATCTTTAATCCATTTATGAATAGCGTAGTTTATTGAGTAGGGAACCACTATATTACAATTCATGCAATATTTTGTTTGAATGAGATAATGATACCTAAGTATACAAAGTCGTTGATTGCCGGAAATTGAAACTAAAGATTTGCATGTCATTTTCTTCTCAGTAATAAAATGTCAAAGCACTCCAACTCCATAATCTTGTTAACCTGAGTTTTGTTTTCATTTCTTTGTTATCTGGCCTTCAGCAGTTCAGTTTCAGCGACCCTCAGCCTGGCCTCTCATATCAGTCCACATTTCGTGTTGTCCCCAGTTCTGATGTCTAGTCTACTCATGATTTTTAATCTGCTATGTCTCCACCATTAAAACATACACTCCTGGAAATGGAAAAAAGAACACATTGACACCGGTGTGTCAGACCCACCATACTTGCTCCGGACACTGCGAGAGGGCTGTACAAGCAATGATCACACGCACGGCACAGTGGACACACCAGGAACCGCGGTGTTGGCCGTCGAATGGCGCTAGCTGCGCAGCATTTGTGCACCGCCGCCGTCAGTGTCAGCCAGTTTGCCGTGGCATACGGAGCTCCATCGCAGTCTTTAACACTGGTAGCATGCCGCGACAGCGTGGACGTGAACCGTATGTGCAGTTGACGGACTTTGAGCGAGGGCGTATAGTGGGCATGCGGGAGGCCGGGTGGACGTACCGCCGAATTGCTCAACACGTGGGGCGTGAGGTCTCCACAGTACATCGATGTTGTCGCCAGTGGTCGGCGGAAGGTGCACGTGCCCGTCGACCTGGGACCGGACCGCAGCGACGCACGGATGCACGCCAAGACCGTAGGATCCTACGCAGTGCCGTAGGGGACCGCACCGCCACTTCCCAGCAAATTAGGGACACTGTTGCTCCTGGGGTATCGGCGAGGACCATTCGCAACCGTCTCCATGAAGCTGGGCTACGGTCCCGCACACCGTTAGGCCGTCTTCCGCTCACGCCCCAACATCGTGCAGCCCGCCTCCAGTGGTGTCGCGACAGGCGTGAATGGAGGGACGAATGGAGACGTGTCGTCTTCAGCGATGAGAGTCGCTTCTGCCTTGGTGCCAATGATGGTCGTATGCGTGTTTGGCGCCGTGCAGGTGAGCGCCACAATCAGGACTGCATACGACCGAGGCACACAGGGCCAACACCCGGCATCATGGTGTGGGGAGCGATCTCCTACACTGGCCGTACACCACTGGTGATCGTCGAGGGGACACTGAATAGTGCACGGTACATCCAAACCGTCATCGAACCCATCGTTCTACCATTCCTAGACCGGCAAGGGAACTTGCTGTTCCAACAGGACAATGCACGTCCGCATGTATCCCGTGCCACCCAACGTGTTCTAGAAGGTGTAAGTCAACTACCCTGGCCAGCAAGATCTCCGGATCTGTCCCCCATTGAGCATGTTTGGGACTGGATGAAGTGTCGTCTCACGCGGTCTGCACGTCCAGCACGAACGCTGGTCCAACTGAGGCGCCAGGTGGAAATGGCATAGCAAGCCGTTCCACAGGACTACATCCAGCATCTCTACGATCGTCTCCATGGGAGAATAGCAGCCTGCATTGCTGCGAAAGGTGGATATACACTGTACTAGTGCCGACATTGTGCATGCTCTGTTGCCTGTGTCTATGTGCCTGTGGTTCTGTCAGTGTGATCATGTGATGTATCTGACCCCAGGAATGTGTCAATAAAGTTTCCCCTTCCTGGGACAATGAATTCACGGTGTTCTTTTTTCCATTTCCAGGAGTGTATTACAATGTCCGATCTGAAAAGCAAGCATACGAACGAACATAGTTCTTCGCAAGCGTTCCCAAATGCAATTACTGAAGTTTTTATTCAGATCCATGCTATGTAAGCATTTCTCCAGGAGTTTAGAATCTGAAAAATCTCTACATATTGGTTTTACTTCCACCGTGACAGTCTCTGGCATGGAATGGGCTCGTGTATGTTTTTGTCCATTTGCTTCACACCTGTTATACTTGCATCACGAAGTGTTTCACTTTTGACAAAGGCCACGCAGTGGATGCTCATCAATGGATATTCTGTGAAACAGAGTTGCCCAAATTGCTTTTCTCATCTCACCGATATTTTCGCTGTTTCTCCTGATGGCTAGACCATAATATTCGGTAAGGTTTTCTGTATCTGATATGGCGAGTCCGCCTGCCCATCAATTGCTTTGCCATAAGAGAATTTTTTTCCTGTCATGTCCTTGCACAGTTTCCTAAACCTTGCCCCCATTCTCTTCTGCACATATCCTATACATACCATTTCTTTAATTTCAGTTTCAGCACATAATTCAGCAGCCACAACATTGTTGAAGTCTTTAGAGCCATCATCAACAAGGCAGTGGGTGTATCGTAAGCCTCGTGTAGCAATTGACCTGCTAAAGATAGAGACGGCCCCTTGTTTTCGATACCACCATTGAGATCTTCAAAGTTTTTGTCACATTTGTGTTTACTTACCTTACTGGCACAATCTTGGCTATGTTTCGTGAGACATTCACAGTCCACCACTTTGCCTGTATCTAGTGAGGTAAGTGTGACAACTGTATTCGGTGATGTACGGCCTCTCCCGTGGCAGGAATCGTCCAATGCAGCAACAGTATCACAAGATTGACAAATACCTATAGCTTCGTTTGCTCCCTCTGCACACAAGCTTCACTGACTTCCGTTAGGGCAATATACAAACGTTTATAACACCTCACAAAGTTGACAGGTGGCGGTGGGAGATTCATCACAGTACAGAATATCTGGGCTGTTTTTCTGCCCTTCCCATTACACCTTATGGCATAACCAAAGAGAATATTCACTTCACTGTATTTTTGTATGTTACAGTAGACGTCATTATACGTTTCGTTACTTTACACACTTTGCATTCCACTATAATTCTAATGGACAGGTCTCATCTCTTACTTACGTTCTATCTAAACGTTAGGGATTTTTCACTACTATAACATTAACATTTGGCAACAGACAAAATTAATTCTGAAAGCTTATATTTATTAATTAAAATGAACCCGTTATTTTTAACACTTAAAACACCAACATCTTGGTCATTTTCGGTAAGGTGTTTCAACTTGCGTTTTGAAACACTTCCTGGAAAACTTTTAGGCCTAACCTCAGTTCGCTGCGGCATAACAACTTCTTCATTTTTACAATATCCAACAACACGCTTCTTCGTAAAATTTACGAATGCAATTGAACTTCCGTCTTTTGCGCATTTTAAGATGTAAAATAGTTAAAACAGGCAGTCATAACATCAACTTTACAGAACAAACGTACGAGAAAAACATAAATAAATTCAAATAATCTACAGGTATAGACAGAAAGATCGATTGAATAAATCCCTGCTCATAGCACAGTCTACATGTTCAAGGATATTACAGAAGCAAGTTGCTATGGAAACAGTGCCGCAAAAATTAAATAACGAAACGTTATGTGTCAGACACTGATGCGACAGCTAGCCATTCGCGCGCCGCAACTGCACTAGGAAGGCACTTAAACACGAAAATATGTATACAGTTTTGGACTCAGGAAGAACCACTGGATTTCATGAAACCAAGTTCCATTTTTCGGACCCTCATGACGTATAGCTCCCTTTATGAGGAACAGTTGGGAGGCTAGTTTTACCATTACAGAAGTCAACAACTGATGCTTTTTCCATCTGAAGCAATACGTACACGGCAATCCAGAATTGAAGGGTTGCTTTTCCGAAATCCTGTAATTTCTCCCATTGCAGAGCACAAGTTTTAAATTTGGCCCAAAGTGGCCTACGGTTTCCATTTCAGTGGCGCAAACGCATTACGCCCTGCGAAGTCATTCTCGCTGTCGACGGCGCTTCATACAGCAAGGTGCCGACACAGGCGAAAACAAAACGCCATGTGACGCGTAATGTGGCTACCTGCATCTCACTGACACCAAATGTCACCACAATTCTGCTCAAGGCCATCGTGGACGTGACAAAGGATGGGAAGGTTGTAACGGATGCTCTTACGCACATTTCATCCCTCGTGTTGATACCGCTGTGATGGAGTTCAGAACGCGTGGAAATCACGATTTTCTTATGAGTGGCCGAGGAAAATATTTCGAACAGACCACCGCTCAGAACTGACGAGGAAAGGCTTTAGAAGGTGGCTTCAAGAGCTTCAATGGCAGCATCCCTTTCCTTGGGACGTCGATTCCCACACAATTTCCGGCCGAAAACAACAGTTCGTAGAGAGAGGAAGTTATTCTTGACAACATTTGACACTGCTGACACTTCCTAGGCGCAATGGACAGCAAGGGGCTGTAAACACACTAAATGTGATATCCCCCCTTTGGAGTGCAGGGTGCCTGCAATTTTTCTTTTGTATACGGTGTGAAATACTCTCTTTCAAATTCTGAAGTTGGCAGGGGTAAAATACAGGGAGAGAAAGGCTATTTACAATTTGTACAGAAACCAGATGGCACTTATAAGAGTCGAGGGGCATGAAAGTGAAGCAGTGGTTGGGAAGGGAGTGAGACAGGGTTGTAGTCTCTCCCCGATGTTATTCAATCTGTATATTGAGCAAGCAGTGAAGGAAACAAAAGAAAAATTCGGAGTAGGTATTAAAATCCATGGAGAAGAATTAAAAACTTTGAGGTTCGCCGATGACATTGTAATTCTGTCAGAGACAACAAAGGACTAGGAAGAGCAGTTGAACGGAATGGATAGTGTCTTGAAAGGAGGATATAAGATGAACATCAACAAAAGCAAAACGAGGATAATGGAATGTAGTCAAATTAAATCTGGTGATGCTGAGGGAATTAGATTAGGAAATGAGACACTTAAAGTAGTAAAGGAGTTTTGCTATTTGGGGAGCAAAATAACTGATGACGGTCGAAGTAGAGAGGATATAAAATGTAGACTGGCAATGGCAAGGAAATCGTTTCTGAAGAAGAGAAATTTGTTAACATCGAGTATAGATTTAAGTGTCAGCAAGTCGTTTCTGAAAGTATTTGTATAAAGTGTAGCCATGTATGGAAGTGAAATATGGACGATAAATAGTTTGGACAAGAAGGGAATAGAAGCTTTTGAGATGTGGTGCTACAGAAGAATGCTGAAGTTTAGATAGGTAGATCATATAACTAATGAGGAGGTATTGAATAGAATTGGAGAAAAGAGGATTTTGTGGCACAACTTGACAAGTAGAAGGGACCGGTTGGTAGGACATGTTCTGAGGCATCAAGGGATCACAAATTTAGTATTGGAGGGCAGCGTGGAGGGTAAAAATCGTAGGGGGAGACCAAGAGATGAATACATTAAGCAGATTCAGAAGGATGTAGGTTGCGGTAGGTACTGGGAGATGAAGAAGCTTGCACAGGATAAAGTAGCATGGAGAGCTGCATCAAACCAGTCTCAGGACTGAAGACCACAACAACAACACGGTGTGGAACTACTGGGGGTAGTTCAAAGTCGCTAGTTGGACTCTGAACGTGATCCTATGTAGCAAAGGGTGCGATGAAAAACACGACTGGGGACAGTTCAAAATCATTAGTCGATATTTGAACGTGATCCAAAGGAGCAAAAAGTTAGCTTACGATTTTTTAGGCTTCCTAGTTCACCTCTCATGTGGCGTGATGATGGAGGTGCGTGACATTGACACATGTGCGAATACGATGATGCCAAAGGGTCCTCTAAGGCCCCCTCCCCCTCTCCTCCCCCACCCTCCCAGCTTCTCGGCAACAACCTTTGTGGCACAGTCCCACATTTACAAAGAGTTTTAAATACTTTCCATCACAGAGAAAACTGGCGAAGTAGTCCTGGAGGCCTGCAATCAGGCAAGTGACGTCAGCAGTGTATCAAGCTGTTGCAGAAGCCTAGAGCTACTTCACAGGTGTTTTCTTTAAAGGTACTGTTTTAAAATTCTCAGCAAATGTGGTCAGCTGCCACCGCGGGTACTGCCGAACGGGGTAAAGAAGGGGAGGGGGGAGGGGCTTAGGGGGAACCTTTACCATTGTATTCATACATATGTCAATGTCGCATCCCTTCATGATCACGCCACAGACGAGCACGTAAGAAGAGCTAAAAAAGAATAACCTCCCATTGCTGCTTTGGACGTATCTGTGGATTTCGTCTAATGGTTTTGAACGGTCCCTCGTGATTCCGCCCTGAACACGTGAGCGGCACTCAAAAGGGTTGAGGTCTGGTCCAATGGGCCTGCAGTGTTCTCGGCCACTCATAAGAAAACAGCGCGATTTCCAAACTGCGCGCCGATTTTCTGACATCCATCGCAGAGGCGTCAAAATTGGGGGTGAAATGTACCTAATAGGGGCTGTGACGACATGACCACCGTGGGACACGTCCAGGGTGGCTTTGGGCAGTATTCCGGTGACATCTGGCGCCAATGCGGCATAAATTAGCCTACTTCCCAGGTCACATGAACTTCTGGGCTCTGGGGTATTTTTCTCTTGTATATACACCTTTCAGGGCCCCACGCTTTCCACCATTACAGAGAGCAGTTGCAGAGACCCCTTAGATCCAAATTTCATACCTATGCGCAGCAACGGAAACCATTTCGTAGTTTAGAAAAAGCGATCCTTTAATTATGTTGCACTCTATAATTGTCCAGAAAAGAAAGAAACGAATATTGTTGAGCAATGGCCTTCATTGAGAGATCTAAAAATAAAAATACTGCTTCTGTAAATCAAGTTGTAACAAAATATATTTTCTTTAAGCTTGTTGGCTACGGGAGACGTTCACTATTTTACTGATTTTTCCTCATGTCACACATGTGGGCCTCTCGCTGAGTAGCAGTCAAGAAGCTGATTATGTAACGAGCATTTGCCTTTGTAGTCACCTATGACGGAACTACAACGAACCCAAACACTTCTGCTTATTTTACTTTTCAGCGACTTTATAGCGACGTCTGTTTCCAGCGTCATGTTGTTTGTACACCCATCGAAAAAAAATATTACTGACCCTACAGCGACACTGTTTTCCTCTATTTTGATTGCGTTTCTGGTTCCCTTTTTTCATCTTCTACTACGAGTACCTAGTCGCACCTGCACCCTCGCTTGAGCCGTCCGGGGTCGCCGAGCAGTTCTAGGCGCTACAGTCTGGAACCGCGCGACCGCTACGGTCGCAAGTTCGAATCCTGCCTCGGGCATGGATGTGTGTGATGTCCTTAGGTTAGTTAGGTTTAAGTAGTTCTAAGTTCTAGAGGGCTGATGACCTCAGCAGTTAAGTCCCATAGTGCTCAGAGCCATAACATAACCCTCGCTTGAATGGAACCTCGTTACTAGCTCGCAAAGAACAATAAATTTACACTTTGAGATATTTTCTGCTTTAAGTGAACTTTCCCACGAACAATTAGATTAGGAAATGAGACACTTAAAGTAGTAAAGGAGTTTTGCTGTTTGGGGAGTAAAATAATTGATGACGGTCGAAGTAGAGAGGATATAAAATGTAGACTGGCAATGGCAAGGAAAGCGTTCCTGAAGAACAGAAATTTGTTAACATCGAGTATAGATTTAAGTGTCAGGAAATCATTTCTGAAAGTATTTGTATGGAGTGTAGCCATGTATGGAAGTGAGACATGGACGACAAATACTTTAGACAAGAAGAGAATAGAAGCTTTTTAAATGTGGTGCTACAGAAGAATGCTGAAGATTAGATGGGTAGATCACATAACTAATGAGGAAGTATTGAATAGGATTGGGGAGAAGAAAAGTTTGTGGCACAACTTGACTAGAAGAAGGGATCGGTTGGTAGGACATGTTCTGAGGCATCAAGGGATCATCAATTTATTAATGGAGGGCACCGTGGAGGGTAAAAATCGTACAGGGAGACCAAGAGATCAATACACTAAGTAGAGTCAGAAGGATGTAGGTTGTGGTAGGTACTGGGAGATGAAGAACCTTGCACAGGATAGAGTAGCATGGAGAACTGCATCAAACCAGTCTCAGGAATGAAGACCACAACAACAATTTTTAGTAGCGTTTAGTGAAAAACGTAGGGTGTCGTTCTATTGAGAAACCAAGTCAAACACCTCACTTACACTCCTTAGCTTTAAAATACCTTTTTCAAATTTAAAGTTTCGTACTAATTCACGAGACCATTAGCCATCGCTGAGACAGAATTCAATAGCAACTCGCCTTGAGACATTTCCATCTGAAAACGAATGGTTCTACTCTCTAACGCCAGTCCCCATTCCTGAAGGGATGAATATTGAAAATAATTCTTTTCATGTAACTGTAAACTATTAATAACTGGATCGTTGAATAAACGAATTTTAACTTTTAGTACCAGAATGCAACACGCAGTACCTTTAACGACTTGCTTTTGAACAACCACTTTACGAAACTTTTCAAATAAACATGAAGCTATTCTTGCAAAATTGAATTTACTTGAGTCTTGACAAACTATGCAAAAGAATTTAACGAAATAGTGCTACAATGCGGGCCATGAAGGTTGTGCGTCTCCACCTACTTACGTAAATGAACCACACAAACATAATATTAAAGGCAATGACTTTTCCATCTAATAATTAATAACTTTGAGGTAGAATTTAAATAAAGTAGCATAAGGTACTAGAAATGAAAAGTTTGAGAGTTATTGGTTACCGTATTAATGTAAAAGCACTATCGCCACTGTTGTTCTAAATACCACTCGTGCTTTACTTTGACTACGTAATAAAATCTCAGTAGTTTGCCTTGTTAGAAGCAGTGCAGTCGAGAATTTCGTACAGGCCTTCTTCCAAGATGTCTTATTATATTATACGGTTAGTGCATAAGTTCGTAGCGTTTTCAGTAAGTTTGTTAAACACAACAGATGAACGTAACATAGATTTTAGTCTTCAATACTATATAACGAGGGTGAGTCAAATGAAAACCTTAAATATTTTTTAAAATATTATTTATTGTGCAGAAGTGGTACAAAGCTGTATCATTTTTCATCATAACCCCTCCCACGCTCAATGAAAGTCCTCCAGCGCTTAAAAAGTGCATAAATTCCTTTAGAAAAAAATTCTTTTCGTAGTCCGCGCAACCACTCATGCACCGTGTGGCGTACCTCTTCATCAGAACGGAACTTCTTTCCTCCCATTGCGTCTTTGAGTGGTCCAAACGTATCGAAATCACTTGGGGCAAGGTGTGGTGAGTATGGTGGATGAGGAAGACACTCAAAATGCTGGTCTGTGATTGTTGCAACTGTTGTACGGGCAGTGTGGGGTCTTGCATTGTCGTGTTGCAAAACGACACCTGCTGACAGCAATCCACGTCGCTTTGATTTGATTGCAGGTCGCAAATGATATTTTAGGAGATCTGTGTATGATGCACTGGTGACAGTGGTCGCTCTAGGCATGCAATGGTCTGTGTCACAACTCGTTGTGCCTGACCTGGACGAGGAGCATCTTCCACTGAAGTCACATCATTTGCGAACTTCCTACTCCATTCGTAGACTTGCTGCTGTGACAAACATGCATCACCGTACTGAACCTTCATTCGTCGATAAATTTCAGTAGGTTTAACACCTTCACTCCGCAAAAACCGAATAACAGAACGCTGTTCTTCCCTGGTGCAAGACGCAAGTGGGGCGGCCATCTTTACACTGATACTGCGACGGTATGTGTGCATCTGCACTATGTTGCCACCTACAGGCCATTCTGCACGCCGTTTGTAGCACGCTTACCAACTTACATGATAACGGCGCGAAATTTCGATTTGTTATTACAAATTTAAGGTTTTCATTCTATTCACCCTCGTATCCTACACTGTCTACAACAGTCTGCCAAAGCTGGGGTAACTTTTCGATTCCGCGACTGTAGAAATCACGTGGTTCTGAGGCGAAAAACTCGTCATGTTCCGAGCGTATTTTCATCCAAAAAGGAAGTTTCTTGGAGGTTGTTTGATAGAGAGCGGGAAAGGTGAAAATTTGAGGCCACAAGATCAGGCGAGTATGGTGAATGTAGAATGGCTTCCGAACACAACTCCTGTATAGCGTTTTTTGTCCGTCTATCAGAATGCGACCGGGTGTTATTGTGGTGTAGTATAGCTTCACGCTGTCTTCCTGGTCATTGTTCTTGAACTGCGTCTGCAAGACGTCTCAGATGTTGACAATAAATGTCAGCAGTGATCGTTACAGCTAAGGGAGGCAGTTTTCCACCGGTTGCATAACATTGTCTTTAGCGGCGTGCGCAAGTCTTTATACGGGGAGTTGCTGCGTTGTGTCGGATCAACTATTCTTTTCATTACGTTAGTATTAAGTCTCCGTTTCTCGTCACCAGTAACGATACAGTATAGGAACGGTCTGTGTTGTTCAAAAGTCAATAGATGACGAGCAACCAGAGATGAACATATGGTTTCCCGTTGGTTTGTGTGATGTTGGCTTAGAGCATGCGGTACCCATACTCCCGATTTTGAACCTTCCCCATTGCATGCAAATCTCGCACGATGGTGGAATGATCACAGTTCATAATATTTGCCAGTTATCCTGTACACTGACACGGGTTCACAGGTAGATGCCGTGTTTTTTGACTTCCGCAATGCGTTCGATACAGTTCCCCACAGTCGTTTAATGAACAAAGTAAGAGCATATGGACTATCAGACCAATTGTGTGATTGGATTTAAGAGTTCCTAGATAACAGAACGCTGCTTGTCATTCTCAATGGAGAGAAGTCTTCCGAAGTAAGAGTGATTTCAGGTGTGCCGCAGGGGAGTGTCGTAGGACCGTTGCTATTCACAATATACATAAATGACCTTGTGGATGACATCGGAAGTTCACTGAGGCTTTTTGTAGATGATGCTGTGGTGTATCGAGAGGTTGTAACAATGGCAAATTGTACTGATATGCAGGGGGATCTGCAGCAAATAGACGCATGGTGCAGGGAATGGTAATTGAATCTCAATGTAGACACGTGTTATGTGCTGCGAATACATAGAAAGATAGATCCATTATCATTTAGCTACAGAATAGCAGGTCAGCAACTGGGAGCAGTTAATTCCATAAATTATCTGGGAGTACGCATTAGGAGTGATTTAAAATGGAATGATCATATAAAGTTGATCGTCGGTACAGCAGATGCCAGACTGAGATTCATTGGAAGAATCCTAAGGAAATGCAATCCAAAAACAAAGGAAGTAGGTTACAGTATGCTTGTTCGCCCACTGTTTGAATACTGCTCAGCAGTGTGGGATCCGTACCAGGTAGGGTTGATGGAAGAGATAGAGAACATCCAACGGAGAGCAGCGCACTTCGTTACAGGATCATTTAGTAATCGCGAAAGCGTTACGGAGATGATAGATAAACTCCAGTGGAAGACTTTACAGGAGAGACGCTCAATAGCTCGGTACGGGGTTTTGTTGAAGTTTCTAGAACATACCTTCACCGAAGAGTCAAGCAGTATATTGCTCCCTCCTACGTATATCTCGCGAAGAGACCATGATGATAAAATCAGAGAGATTAGAGCCCACACAGAAGCATACCGACAATCCATCTTTCCACGAACAATACGAGACTGGAATATAAGGGAGAACCGAAAGAGGTACTCAGGGTACCCTCTGCCACACACCGTCAGGTGGCTTGCGGAGTATGGCTGTAGATGTAGATGATCATTGTGGGTTAGTCCGTTTATAAAATCCCGAAAGTCGTCCTGAACGTGGAGAATCGGTAATGTTAAACCGATCCACCTTAAAACGGGAAAACCATTTCCTTTCTGTGCTCTGTCCTGTGGCGTTATCCCCATATGTTTCTGGCTGCCTCCGCTGCTGCCACCCCACTACTAAACAGAAATAGAAGAAAATGTCGGAAATTTACGATTTCTCCACTTGCCGTTTCATTTTATAGCGTTCACATCTCCATTCACTATCTCCACATGACAAAATGAGGAGATGCTAACTCAAATAGCAACAATGAACTACAAATAAAAACTGACAATGGATAAATAAACCCGCAGCAACATCCAAGACAGAAAGGCTACGAACTTACACACCAACTTAATAAATGTGACATCGTTCCATTATACTTCCCTTTAATACAGCAGATTTGTCGCTTGGGAGAGTTGTAAATCGTATAGAGGTGATGCCTGCTGACCAAGCTGCGGCGGTGCGGTGCATCGCAAAGTTCCACTCACCTGATGGTGAATTTTTTTCTCACACGCACGACTGCTTGAAGTTAATGACAAGCAGTTCTCAGTCGGGAAAAGTCACAGAAAAATACAGCTGTGCACATTGTAATCACAAGTCGCGTTCAAATTCTTTTTTTGTTAGAAGGGATAGCTTAATAGAAATATTTATGTTTGAAGAATTTCACTCTATTACGGTAAACTTGCATGCACCATTCAATACCAAACCTTACTCTAATCTAACGAAATTAGAATTATACACTACCGGCCATTAAAATTGCTACACCAAGAAGAAATGCAGATGATAAACGAGTATTCATTGGACAAATATATTATACTAGAACTGACATGTGATTACATTTTCACGCAATTTGGGTGCATAGATCCTGAAAAATCAGTACCCAGAACAACCACCTCTGGTCGTAATAACGGCCTTGATACGCCTGGGCATTGAGTCAAACAGAGCTTGGATGGCGTGTACAGGTACAGCTGTCCATGCAGCTTCAACACGATACCACAGTTCATCAAGAGTAGTGCCTGGCGTGTTGTGACGAGCCAGTTGCTCGGCCACCATTGACCAGACGTTTTCAATTGGTGAGAGACCAGGAGAATGTGCTGCCCAGGGCAGCAGTCGAACATTTTCTGTATCCAGAGAGACCAGTACAGAACCTGTGACATGCGGTCGTGCATTATCCTGCTGAAATGTAGGGTTTCGCAGGGATCTAATGAATGGTAGAGCCACGGGTCGTAACACGTCCGAAATGTAACGTCCACTGTTCAAAGTGCCGTCAATGTGAACAAGAGGTGACCGAGACGTGTAACCAATGGCACCCCAAACCAACACGCCAGGTGATATGCCAGTATGGCGATGACGAATACACGCTTCCAATGTGCGTTCACCGCGATGTCGTCAAACACGGATGTGATCATCATGATGCTGTAAACAGAACCTGGATTCATCCAAAAAAATGACGTTTTGCCATTCGTGCACCCAGGTTCGTCGTTGAGTACACCATGGCAGGTGCTCCTGTCTGTGATGCAGCGTCAAGGGTAACCGCAGCCATGGTCTCCGAGCTGTTAGTCCTTGCAGCTGCAAACGTCGTCGATCTGTTTGTACAGATGGTTGTTGTCTTGCAAACGTCCCCATCTGTTGACTCAGGGATCGAGACGTGGCTGCACGATCCGTCACAGCCATGCAATAAGATGCCTGTCATCTCGACTGCTAGTGATACGAGGCCGTTGGGATCCAGCACGGCGTTCCGTATCACCCTCCTGAATCCACCGATTCCATATTCTGCAAACAGTCATTGGATCTCTAGCAACGCGAGCAGCAATGTCGCGATACGATAAACCGCAAACGCGATAGGCTACAATGCGACCTTTATCAAAGTCGGAAACGTGATGGTACGCATTCCTCCTCCTTACACGAGGCATCACAACAACGTTTCACCAGGCAACGCCGGTCAACTGCTGTTTGTGTATGAGAAATCGGTGGGAAACTATCGTCATGTCAGCATGTTGTAGGTGTCGCCACCGGCACCAACTTTGTGTGAAAGCTCTGAAAAGCTCATCATTTGCACATCACAACATCTTCTTCCTGTCGGTTAAATGTCGCGTATGTCGCACGTCTTCATGGTGTAGCTATTTTAATGGCCAGTAATGTATTAATACCGTCAGCTGCTGACGGGCGTTGATATATATCAACGGGGACAGGTGAAACTGTGCGCCCCGACCGGGACTCGAACCGAGGATCTCCTGGTTACATGGCAGACGCTCTAGCCATCTGAGCCACCGAGGGCACAGAGGATAGCGCGACTGCAGTGACTATCTCGCGCACGCCTCCCGCGAGACCCACATTCTCACCTTGTATGTCCACACACTATATTCGTAGTGTCCCACCCCAACACACTTATTACTCGAGGAAGACATTCTTACCAAGTCCCGTAAGTGTTCGGCGAATATGTGTGCATCCGCACAGAAGAAGAAGGTCATGGCCGGTATTGTGAGAACTATGTACTTATATGGATATGGTGTCTGTTGTTTCGGACATGTCTGATAGAACAGACACCATATCCATATAAGTATATTACTCTAATCTGTACAACGTCTGAAAAGGTCATACTTTAACGAAATCGATGCTGAATGAAATTTCGTTAAAGAATAATAAATTTGCTTTTAAGTTAATTAATTTGCCTTTCTTTAATTGTTTTCTGTAAGTACGAACTTTGTTGTAGAACCTCACTCTTATTTGCGTGTGGTAATAAAAAAATTCACTTTCAAAAGAATTACGTACATTTAAAGGTTACGTGAACTCATGTTAACTGATTAAGAATATTTAGTTGAGAATTAAATCCTTTACATCATTCGGCCTTGACACACATTTTCTAAATGCAGTGGATTTTTTGTTAAATAATTACTGAATTCTATCCCGGCGTTAACTATAGAACACAAGATTATCTCTATTAGCAGAAAATGGTTAATTATTGCCAAGCCGACATTTAATTATCACTGATCAAACCTACTTCGCTATACATTTAAGCTATTTGAAAGAACCAAAATTGTTAAATTTCAATGTTAACTAACATTAACTAGCCGCCTACGAATGCACAAATGTATTATTAGGTTAAAAATTCTTCGGTCTCAGGTTCACTGTAAAGGAAGAACAATTTCTTAATTCACTGTTAATTTTTATCTATTTGTTCCCGATTTACGGGTTTGGTTGATTTTTTCTTTAGCGGAGCAATTTTTTAAATGTGCCGCCGCTGCAAATCGATCGGTCGCGGCACAGCCCAGCAACACCGCTGAAAATGCTGAAAATTCTTCAAAGAAATAATATAGATGACATGGGCAAGCTAATTTACATTAATAATACACACTTTTGATAAATTCTGATATATTTAGATCAAACAATAATTGAACTCACATTAATTCGTAACGCCTCCTCTAATGGCGGCTAAGTCTAGACAGAGACAAAAGACATCTACCCTTTCATGAATCGCTTCAACACAGCTTCTTCTCGCATTCGCATCTACACACAGAAGGCCAAAGAATACGCTGTACATAGTTCTTTTATACGACTGCTGACTATTAACATTTCTTTGTAATTTGACAATATTATTCTCCTCTGGCTAAATTCCACATCTCTGTTATCGGAGATACTGACACATTTTACAATCACATAATAAATATAGAAAAATTACTATCCTAAATACAGAAAGAATATTACTACAAAAAATATTACGATAGTAACAAATGTCTTTTACACAGAATTCAATAATATTTTTGTTCAATAATTACGTTATATACAACTTGCTCAGAGCGGCGTATATGGTACAAATAAATTTTAGTTTGTTAATGTGTGAGTTTGCCAGGGAACGTTACATTGCCCCCTGGCAGCATTTGGCAAAGAGTTTCTATACTTTGACACAATGGTGCCAGTAACGTTCTTTACAATTCTGTATTTTTTATGGAATGGCTCTTTTAATTAGTCCCAGGTTTATATATGTTCATGGCTCCCCCATTTGGGCGAAGGCAGACAGGAAACCTGGGCAAAACTGTGCCGGAGCCCAGCCATCCCAGTTGGTTCATGATTAATATTGTCTCTTTAACAGTCATTCATTTGAATTAATTTAGCAGTTTGTCACCAACGGTTACATAATATCACAGTCACAGGATCACTTTTCATAATGTTTCCACTACCTACGTGTTACAAATTCATCTCTTGCACTTGTTAGTGTTCATTTTCTCTTAACAGTTCACAGGTATACATAATAAATGTTCAGTGTTTATCAAAAATGGAGTCATTCACATGTTATGCAGTTTGTGTAAATATTTTGGAAAATGACAACAATGCTGTAGTCGGTGAGCGGTGCGGAGTGATTGTTGAGCGGCGCTCGGCGCGGCGCGTCGGCTCCGTGTAGGTCACCGCCCCCGGTGTTGACAGCTACGGCGCGGAGGGGCGTGGCTGTCTGGTCTGCTACGGGCTGCTGCGGCCGCTGCATGGCTGATGTAGCCGGTTGCGCGTTGGATATCAGCTCGCCCGTGTGACATCTTCTTGCAGTGCTCCAGCAAACATGCAACAAGTTCACAAACAATGTACTATCCTTATGGGCATTTTTTTTTCTGTGGGAAAAAACGCACACAGTTATTGGCAGTTATTATTCAGTAGGCCTTCACTAGTCTGGTTTGCACAATGTTTCGTTGTCACAGTAACACGTTTTATGGGCACAGAACATTTTTCACCATGTCATGACTTGTCATTAGTCACACGCAAGTTTTCACCTTAGGACAAAATGTATCTCTGTAGTCAATGCGCTTTTCTGGCGTCCGTTGACACGCAAAGAGTTAAAGTTTGACACTAACTTGGTCCACCGTCCGTTATCGGTTCACTGTTCGTGTCGTGTTAGTTCATTGTCCACTTGCACACACGGCGATGATACAGTTTTTTTTTTTTATTACTTATATACAACAACTTCGTGACGTATTGCTGCAGGTTTAACAGTCACTGTCTGTCTCTGCCACACAATACTGCACTTTTGTTTAAGTTCCTTTATTTTTATTTACAATGTCCGCTGTGCAATTTTTGTAACAGCACATTCGTAACTCTTTACCAAGGTGTGTGATATTTGCGTACATGGTAACAAATATTAAAATTTCGTATTAGTTTGCCCAAAACTCATCTATATTCGTGTTCGAGTAGATTTTATTTGTGCATTCCAGCCGGATTCAGGCATATTGTTCAATAACTCCTTTGAAATCATGTCTCACTTTACTATCAAGGTCCTACGTAACTACAGTGTAGTCTCTGTAGGTTAAAATTGACTTGGACTGTATCTGGCTAGCTCTTTTTTTTACTGATTGAATCTGCACATGCTTCAATTGAAGCTTCTTTGTGCGTAACTTTGCGTTACTTAAATTTGCAATAAGTTTGCCTCCCATGGTGCCCTCGGGTCACTACTGGGTGCATTATTCTTTCTGATAACATTGGTTGGATAATAAAGTTCTCAGGGCTTCATATTATTGACATTATTCTGGGTTCGAATCTGTCCAACTGACAGCTACACATATATACATATATACACATATAATAGAACAGATTGTGCCAAGAAATATTTCAAATTTGACACACATATAGAAAATTATGCAGTACACAAACTAATCATTATTAAAATGTTCCTCTTGACTGAACTCTGTCACAGCTTAACACTACAAATAATTGCACTAATCAGATTATCTAATTAAAAGAGTACATGACACAAATATTCATAAACACATGAGAAGGTCAATCATATTCTTATAACTAAACACTTCTACACTAGTACATTATCTCTACAGATGACACATCATTAATGTTCATTATTTACAAAAGAATGGTGTCCACATAGGACTATTAGTCTTTTACTGTAAGAATATTTTTACATCCTTACGCGGATACAGTCCCCGTACTCTCCCTGAGTGGGGATCTGCTAAGAGATAGCTACACTCATGTGGCACACTTACTACTCTAAAAGGTCCATTGTACACCAATTGCCACTTGCTATTCTGTTTCAAGGATGCCGAGGACTTAGGATGATTGCGTAAGAGTACCAAGTCCCCAACACTAAATTTTTGGTTATTCGTCACATGTCGATTATATTTTTCTTTCCTGTTCTGAGCGCACCTGGTAAGGTTGCACCCTGCTTTTCTTATCTTCTCTTCCTTAGGCTCAGGAATGACTGGGACCTTTGGCAAAGGTGCCAGCCACTCATTCAAAACTCTATTATTATTCATTATAATCTCGTTTGGTGGGTACCCCGTAGAAGCATGCGGGGCTGCGTTGTGAATTTCCAAAAACTTAGGTATCAGATCTGGCCATCTTGTGTGCTTATATGCAATGTATAACCTGAAAAATTTATTTAACTCTCCAAATGTTCTCTCTACTAAACTTGCTTGTGGGTGAAAATGGGAAATTAGTATGTGCTTTATATCTTGTTCATGTAAATAGTTTTTCCAGGTATGGCCTGTAAAACAGGAAGCATTATCCGATATCATCGCTTCAGGCTTACCCACTTGTGTAAAATATTCTTTCCCTAACCATTTAATTATTCCACGAGCAGTGGCTGATTTAAGGCAGTATATTTTTAAGTATTTAGAGAAAAGGTCATACACCGCTAAAATGTACTTTAATCCACCCCTGGCTCGTGGGTAGGGTCCTGCTATGTCTATAGATACTAACTGAAGTGGCCGATGAGGCACTATAGGATGCAGTTCAAACCTTGTGGACTTATTTTGAAACTTAGCTTTTTGGCACAGAGGACAAGTCCTGATAATGGTGCGAGTCTGCTGGCTTATTCCCTTAAAGTAACAGAATTTGGATAAAATCCTTATTGTTTTGCCTATTCCAGCGTGACCCCATGCTAAATGCGTGTGCCACACTACAGCTGGGATAGCCTGTTGCGGTATACGCACGACTCCATGGTCATTTGACACACCCGTTTTATAATACAGAATATCATCTATTATTTTGAAATTCTGAACACTTTTAAGATTGGTTCCTTCTTTAATTTTGCTAATGATATCTCGCCAAATCGGATCAGTTTCCTGCAATATAGACATATTCTTACACATATGTAAAAAGTCCCTCGTATGTACCTTATTTTGTACTAAGAGTATTCGATATTCCTCCGATTGTTCCAAAATCTTTGACATTGAGGATTGCCCTAGTGGAAGCCTCGACAAGGCGTCAGCTACAACATTATCTTGTCCTTTTAGGTACATAATCTTAATTTTATATTCCTGCAATGCTAACCTCCATCTTAGCAAGCGGGTATGGTATAATTTGCAAGACATTAAATAGCTCAGAGCCTGGTGGTCACCGAATACTTTGACTTCTTTACCATAGATGTAATAATTGAATTTCTTTACCGCCCAAACCACTGCAAGAGCCTCTAATTCGGTAGCGGAATATGCTCTCTCACAGCTGTTTAGTGTGCGGCTGGCAAATCCGATTACATTGATTGTTGTGGGGTCGTTGCTCCTGTCCCACTGAAATAAACAAGCGCCCAGACCGTATGAACACGAATCTGTCGCTATGCAAAAATCTTTTGTCATGTCTGGGTGTCGCAATATGTTTGCATTCACCAAGGCGTTTTTGATAGCGTCAAATGCGCGTTGACATTCTTCTGTCCACACCCAGTGCGCATTTTTACGCAACAGGCTCAATAAAGATTCGTTATTCGTTAATTGGTTTGGAACAAACCGTCTAAAAAAGGATGCAAGACCTATAAACGCTTTGAGTTGTCTCTTAGTTCTCGGACTAGGAAACCCTCGAATTGCGTCAAGTTTTTTGCTGTCAGGTTTGATGCCTTGTGGTGTTATTATGTGACCTAGAAATTTAATCTGATTACGTCCAAATTTGGATTTCTCAAGATTCGCTGTTACCCCCGCTTGCTTAAACCTTTCTAAGACTCTACCCAGTAGTTCTACGTGCTCCTCCCAGGTGGCAGTGGCAATCACCAGATCGTCTACATACACTGTTACCCTTTTCAGCAAATCCGGATCTAAAACCACGTCGAGGGCTGTTATGAAAACTCCTGCACCCACATTTAAGCCGAAAGGTAGTACCGCCCGCATCTCGTGGTCGTGCGGTAGCGTTCTCGCTTCCCACGCCCGGGTTCCCGGGTTCGATTCCCGGCGGGGTCAGGGATTTTCTCTGCCTCGTGATGGCTGGGTGTTGTGTGCTGTCCTTAGGTTAGTTAGGTTTAGGTGGTTTGAGTTCTAGGGGACTTATGACCACAGCAGTTCAGTCCCATAGTGCTCAGAGCCAAAGGTAGTACCCTAAATTGGTAGCTCCCTCCCCCAAATATAAATGCAGTATATTTCCTCGACTCGGGTGTGAGCAGGATTTGCCAGAATGAACTTTTCATATCAATAGATGTCAAATATTGCACTCCATGGAATTTTTGAATTTGCTCATCTAAGTTTTCCGGATGAGTCCTGACAGGTACAATAATTTCGTTTATGTCTCTCGCATCTAATACTAACCGTACCTGTCCGTCTGCTTTTGCTACCGCTACCAAAGGACTACTATAAGGGGACAAAGACGGTTCTATTATTCCCCACTCGATCAGTTTTCTTATTTCTTTAGCTACTACTTCCTTCTTGGACCAAGGAATGGAGTATGAGGCTCGACAGTAGGTTTTGTGAGGTTTCACCTCGATATTGTACTGATATCCCTTAACAATTCCTGGTCGTTCTGAAAATACATCTGCATAATTAGATAATAACTGTACCAAATCCTGCTGTTGCATTGAATTCAAATTTTCGGACTGTGATACTTTGTTCACAAGTGCGTCCACATTTGCTTTTAATTGATCACTTTGCACGTCTGGATAATAGAGATTTTGTCCTTGACAATGATTATCTAAATGTAGTATCCACTGATTCCTACATTTTACGTTAATAGTATTACAATTAGGCACAGGTACCTCTTCAGATCTGAGCATGGACAATTCTATCCTCCTACCAGCGTTCATCAAACTTAATTTTCCCCGAGAAAGGTCGATTATTGCGTCCCTTTCTCTCAAAAAATCTACCCCCAAAATGCAGGCTACCTTCAAACCCTTTACTACCAGGAATGAGCACGCTATGGCTTCATCCCCTAAATACATCTCTACCCGCACTTGGAGTTTAATTATTTGTCGCTGTGCACTTATGGCTCCAGTGACTTAACAATTATTCACGGGAAAAGTCAGCATACGCGTTTCTTTCCCCAGTACTCTGAATAAGTCCATACTCATGACACTGACAGTAGCACCTGTATCTACAATTGCTTGCACGTCAATATTGTTAATTTTGATCTCTATTATCGCTTGTACTTTGTCTTTGTGCTCCTTTATGCACGTGGATGGTTCAGTTATTAATTCATGTCCTATCTGTACCCCGTCATTATACCTAAGGATACAGATTCCCGATGTTTTGTTTTGTGTCGGGCTGCTCTCACTCCAAACCTCAGCCGACGATGGAGAGCGTATCTCGGCTGAATCTAGTTTGTTGGATTATTGCTGGTGGATGGGTGTGGCTGCTCTGTGTCACTGACCTCCACTATGTGTAAGTTGTGTTGCGTCGGCCGCCACGGTTGCGCAATTGGCGCATTTTGTGGTGGCGGTCGGTTATTGTCATATCTTTCACTGTTTTGCCGGTCCGGACTGGGCCTCTGGTTCTGTGGCCAAGTTCGGTTTGCATCATTATAAGTATTAGTGTTGCACGGCCCCCTGGCATTTTTCCATCTACTATTGCTTGGTGGGCCTGTTTCATATCGGTCATCATACCTCCTTTTCCGGTCATTATTCACCGGCGGACTATTGCCGTTCCGGTCTCTACCTCTATTCCCGTTTTGTGCATAATGTTGTCTCCTATTATTACCTCCGCCATTTCCATTATTTAGTGGAGGCGTGTTATTTCTACCATTTCTGTAACCGTTTCCGTTACTTCTAGCCTGTTCAGTGGCTGCCTAACATCCTCCTGAATCAGGTCAATTGAGTCCAGAACAGACAAGAAATGTTCCATATCGTTTTCGGGCACGTGTATAAGTTTTTCCTTTACGTGTATCGGCAAGTGTGATTTCAAAAGTCTGATCAAATCCCGAGATGAAATCTGCTCATCCCAATAACGGGTGTTATTAATGTACTTCTCAAAATATTTTCGCAAATTCCCTAATCGTGGAGAATACGGATCTGGATTATATACCTCCTTCCGTAATCTCTCCTGAATACATGTTGACCAATATTTGGCCAAGAATGCCTTTTCAAATTGCTCATATGTATCGCAACTGTCAGCTGCTTCGGTTGCCCATAATGCAGCATCTCCTTGTATGTAAGATATAACGAACTGTATTTTCTGTGTATGACTCCAAACGCTGGGCAAAATGTTTCTAAATCCCTTGATAAACACTACAGGGTGAACAGATTTCTTCTCCGTTGTAAAGATCTGAAACTGTCGGTTTCTAATCAGGCTTTCTTCAATCACTACTTTGGAATGACATTTATTTGTTTCGCTTACATTGGTTGCCTGTTCTGTCTCGCAGTCGCAATTTTTTACAGCTGTATTTATACGCCTATCATTGTTGGACCTGGCTGGCGTGACACACGCCTGCGCGTCGCCGTGCAGCAAGCTGGTTTCCAGCTCTGCAAGGCGACGGTTGACATTCCGCTGCCACAGCGGAATGTCAGTGTGTACCACCTTTTTCAGGTTCTGCACTTCCGCATTTGAGCCCACATCTTTGGCTTCAATCGCGGCGTGCACTTGTTCGGACACTTTGTGCTCAATTACTTGATTTGTGTCAATCTCTAATTGTTCCACCCTGTTGGTCAGTACACTGATTTCCTCTACGATACTGGCGTTAGCCACTTGGATACTATCTACTCTTTCGCTTAGTTCTTGCACCGTTTTGGGTATGGTTTCATAGTTTTGTTTCAAACTAACTATCTCACTTTGCATAGCTTCCAAAGATTGCATTAACTGCAAGTCTCTCTCATGCAGGCGTCGGTCACGCTCTGCTTGTTTAGCATCACGTTCTCTTTCGCGTTCTGCTTGCATACGGGCAAATTCAGCTACCAATCTCTGGTCACGCTTTGCTTGTTTAGCATCACGTTCTCTATCACGCTCTGCTTGTTTACATGCAAATTCAGCTACCAATCTCTGGTCACGCTCTGCTTGTTCAGCATCACGTTCTCTATCACGCTCTGCTTGTTTACATGCAAATTCAGCTACCAATCTCTGGTCACGCTCTGCTTGTTCAGCATCACGTTCTCTTTCACGCTCTGCTTGCATACGTACAAATTCAGCCTGGAAATTGAGCATGCGCTCGAACATAGCTCTTAATGATTGCACTTCTGACACCTCACCACTCTCTGGTCCGTGTCCAGTGCTTGCGGGTGGCACAGTATTTCCGCTATCAACTGAATCAGTGGGTGGCAGTGGCAACATTTCTTGCCCTTCTGCCCCCAGATTCTCACATTGTACTTCCTGAACTACGTCACTAGCATTACTCTGTGTCCCACTTTCTAACTCAGTATCACTACTTACTAACTGTTGTTCATTATCCATGTTGATATCCTTCTGACTACGCAATCTAACCATAGTAAACAAAAGAAATAAAATCTGAACTAAATATCCTAACACTCAGGTTTCACTGACATAATCACACAAGAAATGGTCATTTGTTAATACACACTTACTATATACTACAATGACTAACTACTGAAATGTCCTGTTATTTTAAAACAAAGCACTAACAACAAGCACACCACTAATGATCCGAGAACACTGCACTGAGGCTACTTTACTACCCACAGGACAACTACACTGTAGCTTTACCTTTTGGTGATCTATCTTGGGTGCAGCTGTCCCCTGATATGGTGGTAGGTAATTAATTTTTCGCTATAATGAGCTCTCTTCTTCAGCTTGCCTCTGGGTATATAGTGTTCTCATGCAAAAAATCATATACAGGTATTACCACACAATATTGGTTATGCAATACATACAATACATGGAAAAATTATTAAATGTTCTCCAACAAAGTTCGACTATAATAATTCCCTAGTTATCTCATGGGTATTTAGTGGCCACTGCATATTCGGGCCCCACGTTGGGCGCCAATTTAACGAATTCGATGCTGAATGAAATTTCGTTAAAGAATAATAAATTTGCTTTTAAGTTAATTAATTTGCCTTTCTTTAATTGTCTTCTGTAAGTACGAACTTTGTTGTAGAACCTCACTCTTATTTACGTGTGGTAATAAAAAAATTCACTTTCAAAAGAATTACGTACATTTAAAGATTACGTGAACTCATGTTAACTGATTAAGAATATTTAGTTGAGAATTAAATCCTTTACATCATTCGGCCTTGACACACATTTTCTAAATGCAGTGGATTTTTTGTTAAATAATTACTGAATTCTATCCCGGCGTTAACTATAGAACACAAGATTATCTCTATTAGCAGAAAATGGTTAATTATTGCCAAGCCGACATTTAATTATCACTGATCAAACCTACTTCGCTATACATTTAAGCTATTTGAAAGAACCAAAATTGTTAAATTTCAATGTTAACTAACATTAACTAGCCGCCTACGAATGCACAAATGTATTATTAGGTTAAAAATTCTTCGGTCTCAGGATTACTGTAAAGGAAGAACAATTTCTTAATTCACTGTTAATTTTTATCTATCTGTTCCCGATTTACGGGTTTGGTTGATTTTTTCTTTAGCGGAACAATTTTTTAAATGTGCCGCCGCTGCAAATCGATCGGTCGCGGCACAGCCCAGCAACACCGCTAAAAATGCTGAAAATTCTTTAAAGAAATAATATAGATGACATGGGCAAGCTAATTTACATTAATAATACACACTTTTGATAAATTCTGATATATTTAGATCAAACAATAATTGAACTCACATTAATTCGTAACGCCTCCTCTAATGGCGGCTAAGTCTAGACAGAGACAAAAGACATCTACCCTTTCATGAATCGCTTCAACACAGCTTCTTCTCGCATTCGCCAAGGCCAAAGAATACGCTGTACATGGTTCTTTTATACGACTGCTGACTATTAACATTTCTTTGTAATTTGACAATATTATTCTCCTCTGGCTAAATTCCACATCTCTGTTATCGCAGATACTGACACATTTTACAATCACATAATAAATATAGAAAAATTACTATCCTAAATACAGAAAGAATATTACTACAAAAAATATTACGATAGTAACAAATGTCTTTTACACAGAATTCAATAATATTTTTGTTCATCTATATTATATACAACTTGCTCAGAGCGGCGTATATGGTACAAATAAATTTTAGTTTGTTAATGTGTGAGTTTGCCAGGGAACGTTACAATACGCACGCATCATTCAGAACCGTAGCCAGTTTATGGTAATTATCATGCATCCTTCGCAGAAAGCTTACAGACGAATTGTTTCTTTTAGAACTACTCGCCCAAATGTTGCTAATATCAGTCTCGCGGAACAAAATGTTCAAGTTCGTGAGTAAGCAACACGCCACGCGGAATTTAGTTATTTGAATGCCAGCAAATGTTCTGAATTTCACTCTTTGCTCTAAATCTAACTCCTTTCCACACTTTACGGCACTTCTCCAACATTTTTGGTACCGAAATATCACAATATTAATAATTTTCAGTGCAGCACATATCAGCTGATCTAATCACTATGAGATCCAAGGCCCAACTCTACTCTCTCTACACAAAATAAGTTTCTTGTTCCCCAAAAAATGTGTAAATATGCTAATTTTTGATTGGAACAGAAACATCACAGCCAGTCGGAAAACGGTATGAAACCCGATCTATCCCGCGAATCTATACAGAAACAATGAAATTTTGTCACTGAATCAGAAGAGTAAATTGCCTTAAACAAATTTAGAAAACCCACAATATAAAACTAATTACTTTTCCAAAATCGTTATCCCATTTCCCCAGTACCATCAACAGATGAAATAGTTTACAACACATTCTCCAGGATGAATACGTAACACACACGTGACCACTGTATTATATAAAAACTTTGCATTAAACAGTATTTCAAATTCACATCTTCATTCATTCTCATAACTAAACACTGTTATAATAGTAATTAATAAAGAACTAGAAAATTAAACAAACAAAACCAGAAATAAAACTGACTATTTTGGCTGCAGCTCAAACATTGTCCGTCAGCTAGTGACCTCTATCATCTCGCACAGAAACTACGTGCGCTCGAGCCATCTGACGCCTCCTACCTAGCGCGTGACTCATACTGCACGTCAGATCACTATATAATGTCACTTCTGTATAGGCATGACGGTAGTACTATGCCTCAATGTGACCGTTCACCACTCACGTAAGTCATAGCAGTGATGTGGCGTGTATGAGCCACTAGGTTATATGTAATCAGCTGCGCAAGACGTATCGACGGGGAGACGTGACTGAGTTACACAAAGGAGCTATCGCATTAGTGTGTGCCCATGACCGCTCCATGAATGAAGTTGTTTCAGCGAGCATGGAGCGGGAATTCTGTGGATTCATTGCTGCTAGTACGGAGAGCCAGTCTTGTTAAGTAGTTCTCAATACATTTTCTGGAAACTGTCTTGAGCAGTTAGTTCGGCGAAAACAAGCAATAAAACACCGTCCGAACAGGCCTTGAAGGCCCAACGTTACCGACCGGCCGCCATGTCATCCTCAGAAAATTGGAAATTTGTGGTAAGGTCTTAAGGGACCAAACCGCTGAGTTCATCGGTCCCTGAGCTTACACACTACTTAATGTAACTTAAACTAACTTACGTTAAGGAAGACACACACACCCATGCCCGAGGGAGGACTCGAACCTCCGACGGGGGGAGCCGCACGGACCGTGACAAGGCGCACCAGACCGCGTGGCTACCCCGCGCGGCCATTCTCAGAGCGTCACCGGATGTGGATAAGGAGGGGCGTGTGGTCAGTACATCGCTCTCCTGCAGTTGTCAGTTTTCGTGACCTGTGCCGCTGCTTCTCAGTCAAGTAGCTCCTCAATTGCCTCACACAGGGTGAGTCCACACCACTTGCGAATAGCCCTCGCCAGACTCGGGCGGTGACCCGTTCAACTGTTAGCCAAGCCCGACAGAGCTTAACTACGGTAATACGACGGAAACCGGTATTACCACTGCAGCAAGGTCGCTAGCCTACCTATTTCGAAAACCCACGCAAAACGAAAATATTTCAGTCCCTGTAGCTACAGTCAGTCCCGACCTTACCAAGAGTGTCGTTATAGAGACAGCGATTAGTGATCATAATGTCTTCGCAGCGACTATAGTCACAAAATTTAACAGAACCGTCAAGAGGGCTACGAGAGCATTTAAGCCTGAAAGAGCATTTAAGTAGTTGCAGCATCCTACTTGTACAGTGAATGAACATCATTTATTTCCACTATGACGGGCGTAGATGAACTGTGGGTAAAGTTTACACTCACAGTAAATCGCACTTTGGACAAGTGTGTGCCGAGTAAGTGGATTAATGGTGGTTCAGTAACAAAATTCGGGAAATGCTGCACTCTAGGGTTAAAAAAAGAAAAAAAAGTGGAAATGTCAAGAGGCAAAAATTAGTTGAAATTCCTGCTTCTTTAAAGAGATACATGCACGAAGAATAAAATTTCCATCGCCATACCTTGGCGAAGGTTCTCGCCGAGAGAATTAGAAAATTCTTGTCCTGAGCCTGCTGTAGCAACAGCCGGCCGCTGTAGCAGTGGGGTTCTAGGTGCTTCAGTCTGGAACCGCGCTGCTGCTACGGTCGCAGGTTCGAATCCTGTCTCGGGCATGGATATGTGTGATGTCCTCAGGATAGTAAGGTTTAAGTTGTTCTAAGTCTAGTCGACTGATGACGTCAGATGTTGAGTCCCATAGTGCTGAGAGCCGTTTTTGATGTAGCAACAGAAGACAGCGAATGGAAATCTGAACTGTTAAAATAGGTGCATAGAACATCATTCATGCAGGAGGAACATACCATCGTTTGACCATCACAAAGACTGCCCTACGGAACACATAGAAATAGGCATCCCTGACGGTTAGAAGCAACTCAAGGAGTTGACGACAAATTAATTGGTAGCCCACGGGGGAATCCCACTTCGGCTTTAAAGAGGGCACACATGTACGTATCTATAGCGAATCTAATGCTCAGCACAAAGTCCCAAATGACTCTCATAAAGCGCAAGAGGGTCCTGTACATAAGAAGTTGAAGGAAAGGACTCCCAAAATTATAGAATCGTATCCTTAACAGCAGTATGCTGAAGAATTCTCGAACATATTCTAAGTTCGTATATAATAAATATCCTTGACGCGGAAAACTCCCATCCACAAATCAGCACGGTTTTGGAAAACTCCGCACGTGTGATTTTCGGGTAGCGTTTGACACGATGATCCACTGCAGACTATTAACGAAGGTCTGAGAATACGGAATGGGTTTCCAGATATGTGGGTCACTCGAAAACGTTTTAAGTAATAGAACACAGTGTGTTCTCCTTGACGGTGAGTGTTCGTATTCGAGGACCTCGTCGTGAGTACCAAATAAAAGTGTCATACAACCACTCTTGTTCTCTATATGCATTAATGATCTGCAGTATAGGGTGAGCAGCAATCTACAACTGTTTGCTGATGGTGATGTAGTCAAGGTAGCAGGACTTAACAACAGGGCCGGAAAAGAAAACCTAACCGACAGGGAACGGAGGTGAGTGTGATGTATTGTTAGTGACATTCGGATTCATAACCAAACAACTGCTGCTGTCAGTGGATGCAGGTTTATCTCAACAACTCTCCAAGTGAAAATTGATGGGGGAACTGTACGCAGTAGACGTTTAGACTTGGGTTGAACGAAAACGGACGTTACTCACAGCGGCATTTGCAGCTGCGCCGTCTGAATGGGCAAACCACACAGAAACTCGACAGTAGATGACTGCAAGCGAGTAGTGTTTCCCGACGAGTCGCTAGTTTGCATCTTTTCAAATGATGCCAGGCGTCGAATGCCCCGACAGTCCAAAGAGACGTGCGGGAGGAATACTTCGCCCAGAGATAGTTTTGTGATGTTTTGAGGGTGCTTTTCGTACCGTGACTTGCACCCATGCATTCAGTTTTCTATGAACTTTTACAATGGTTTTTATTACAACATTCTCAGGGAGCAAGTATTCGAATTGGGTTTGCTGTGGACGCACTTTTCACCCCAGATGACAATATTCGTGTTCATAGGACTGCACGCTTACATTCCTGGTAGATAGTGCACGCCTGAAGATACGTGTGGTCTCTTTTTCCTATCCGAAATGTAGCTGTTCCCTAGGCTAGATGGGGCAATTCACAGTTTATGTGTAATGTCTCCTGAGGGTGAATAATTGTTTTGTTTGATGTGCTTATTTTCTTATACTAAATTTGATGTTTTTAGTTCGGCAGACGAAACACTAGCTATTGGTAAAATATTTCTGTCAGCTCTCAATTCGATCAAAGGGCCTCCAATACAAAGCAATAATACAGGGTGTTTATAAACGAATATCGGGGTGTTAACGCTTTACAATATTTATTACATTAAACTTACAGTTATAAATGATATGTCAAATGAAAGAGCAACTCACACAGTTTTACCAAAAACCTTATAAATGTTCAATGTGAGCACCATTTGTCACACGGCACACATCAAGTCTGAAGCCGAGTTCTTCCCAAACGTTGATAAGTGTGTCTTCAGTGATTATAGCAACAGCTGCTTCAATCCGGTTTCTTAATTCAGGGAGGTTTGCTGATAGCAGAGGCACGTACACACGATCATTGATGAAGCCACAAAGGAAGAAATCGCATGGCGTTAGGTCGGGTGAACGTGGAGGCCATGCAAAGTAAGCCCTGTCATTGGGCCCCTTGCGGCCTATCCTGCGCTTGGGTACAGTGAAGTTAAACCAATCGCCTGGCTCATCTTCTTCGAACTGAGGGGACATCCACTGCTCTAGTGTGTCAAGGTAAGAAGTGCCAGTTACAGTAGGTTCAACAAAAAAGAAAGGCCCATAAGCTTTCTGCCGGGATACGGCACAAAAAACAGTCACTTTAGGGGAATCTCGTTGCATTTATACCACTTCTTGAGGATTTTCTAAGCCCCAGATGCGCACATTCTGAGTGTTAACATGTCCACTAAGGTGAAAGGTCGATTTAACACTAAAGACAACATGTTCCAGAAAATGTTCATCACAATGAAACAACATTTCGTTTGCGAAGTTGGCACGTAATCCATGGTCTGCCGGCTTTAGAGCCTGTAATAACTGTAAACGGTAAGGACGTAGTTCTACGTGTTTTCTTAAAACTTTCCAAACAGTCGACACGAGAACTTGTAATTCACGAACAGCCTTCTGGACTCATTTCTCTGGGCTGCAAGTGAACGGCTCTCTCACTCGCTCAACAGTCTCTTCCCTAACTCTTGGTCGTCCTGTGCTCTTCCCTTTACAAACGCAGCCGGTATCTTCAAATCGATGATACCATCTATGAATGTTATTATCACTTGGAGGATCACAACCGAACTTCAGCCGGAACGCACGTTGCACAGCAACTAACTCGAATATAGACTTGATGTGTGCCGTGTGACAAAGGTGCTCACACTGAACATTTATAAGGTTCCTGGTAAAACTGTTTGAGTTTCTCTTTCATCTGATATATCATTTATAACTGTAAGTTTAATGTAATAAATATTATAAAGCGTTAAATCCTTGATATTCATTTATAAAAAAACCCTGTACTATTCACGCCACCTGTTTCAATGCCGTTAACTCCAGTTTTCGGTTGGAGTGGCATCATCTACATCATCTACATCTACATGATTACTCTGCAATTCATATTTAAGTGCTTGGCTGAGGGTTCATGGAATCACAATCATACTATCTCTCTACCATTCCACTCCCGAACAGCGCGCGGGAAAAACGAACACCTAAACCTTTCTGTTCGAGCTCTGATTTCCCTTATTTTATTTTGATGATCATTCCTACCTATGTAGGTTGGGCTCAACAAAATATTTTCGCATTCGGAATAGAAAGTTGGTGACTGAAATTTCGTAAATAGATCTCGCCGCGACGAAAAACGTCTTTGCTTTAATGACTTCCATCCCAACTCGCGTATCATACCTACCACACTCTCTCCCCTATTACGTGATAATAGAAAACGAGCTGCCCTTTTTTGCACCCTTTCGATGTCCTCCGTCAATCCCACCTGGTAAGGATCCCACACCGCGTAGCAATATTCTAACAGAGGACGAACGAGTGTAGTGTAAGCTGTCTCTTTAGTGGACTTGTTGCATCTTCTAAGTGTCCTGTCAATGAAACGCAACCTTTGGCTCGCCTTCCCCACAATATTATCTATGTGGTCTTTCCAACTGAAGTTGTTCGTAACTTTATCACCCAGATACTTAGTTGAATTGACAGGCATGAGAACTGTACTATTTATCGAGTAATCGAATTCCTTATTTACTCCTATCAATTCATTTTCGACGCTCCTGTTATTCACTTGTCAGACAGGTATTACAACAATGTTGAACGTTGCAGAACCTGCAGGAATTCCTCGATGGAGCCGAACACGGTGTCATCTACTTCAGTCTCGGCTCGAATGTCCGAAGCAACGCTCTGCCAGTGGAGAAGATCCAGGCCTTCCTGGAGGCGTTCAGGCAGCTGCCGCAGCGCGTCCTCTGGAAATGGGAGAACGACTCCATGCCGTCTCAGCCAGACAATCTGATGGTCAGCAAGTGGCTGCCGCAGGAAGCCGTCCTTGGTGAGCTTACCCTGCAGTCAATTTTTCTAAATGCCGAAGTGTGAAGATACTTTTACCTTTGTATTAACTATTAATACCCAAATATAGATGTATTCAAGCATCCTCAGACAGAATAGGAGCACTGTTTTTAGAAAACACGAAAGATCTTCCGTGGAGACTACTCAGCTCCATGCACTAGCTCACATTCTGGTAATGAAATAGAAGAACTCCATGCAGACATAAAGGAAACCATATATGACCGCAAAGTACACTGATGAAAGTGAGTGATTTTAATACGAAAGTAGGATAAAACGTAAAGTACGATGGAGACATTCGATATTACACTAGAAATAGAAAAGGGTATCAGTTTGTCAGAAGAACGACATATGTGTTCTTAGGACTTACTTCCGAAAGAAAATAAATAGAAATGGACTTGACAAACACTAGATGGGGTTAAAATTAAACTCACTGCACTTTATCTTCCAAAGTAAGAGTGATTTCAGGTGTGCCGCAGGGGAGTGTCGTAGGACCGTTGCTATTCACAATATACATAAATGACCTTGTGGATGACATCGGAAGTTCACTGAGGCTTTCCGCGGATGATGATGTAGTATACTGAGAGGTTGTAACAATGGAAAATTGTACTGAAACGCAGGAGGATCTGCAGCGAATTGACGCTTTGGTGCAGGGAATGGCAATTGAATCTCAATGTAGACAAGTGTTATGTGCTGCGAATACATAGAAAGATAGATCCCTTATCATTTAGCTATAATGTAGCAGGTCAGCAACTGGAAGCAGTTAATTCCATAAATTATCTGGGAGTACGCATTAGGAGTGATTTAAAATGGAATGATCATATAAAGTTGATCGTCGGTAAAGCAGATTCCAGACTGAGATTCATTGGAAGAATCCTAAGGAAATGCAAGCCGAAAGCAAAGGAAGTAAGTTACAGTACGTTTGTTCGCCCACTGCTTGAATACTGCTCAGCAGTGTGGGATCCGTACCAGGTAGGGTTGATAGAAGAGATAGAGAAGATCCAACGGAGAGCAGCGCACTTCGTTACAGGATCATTTAGTAATCGCGAAAGCGTTGCGGAGATGATAGACAAACTTCAGTGGAAGACTCTGCAGGAGAGACGTTGAGTAGCTCGGTACGGGCTTTTGTTGAAGTTTCGAGAATATACCTTCACCGAAGAGTCATGCAGTATATTGCTCCCTCCTACGTATGACTCGTGAAGAGACCACGAGGATAAAATCAGAGAGATTAGAGCCCACACAGAGGTATACCGACAATCCTTCTTTCCACGAACAATACGAGACTGGAATAGAAGGGAGAACCGATAGAGGTACTCAAGGTACCCTCCGCCACAGACCGTCAGGTGGCTTGCGGAGTATGTATGTAGATATAGATGTAGATGTATCAAATGGAAAAGAAATTTTGGAGAAATTCGTTGCAATGATACAACACAAATTTGGCAGCATTTCGTAAGATAGAGATCAAAAATACAAAGAAAGAGAGAGCCATCAGATCGATAATTCATGTAGGAGTAGGGGAGTACGTCATCTTAATCTGAGCAACAAGTATTACAAAAAATGAAGCTTTTACCTGCAGATTCTCCCACTTACAGATGTGGCTCCTCCCCCTCTCTCGATCCATCTCCTCCTGCCCCCTCTCCTTGTCCATCTCCTCACCCTCTCTATCTCCTCCTCCACCAAGTCTTTATCCATCTCTCCTAACCCTCTTCATTTTCCGCCTGCCTACTACCATCTCCATATTCCATCTACCTCCTACACCTTCCTCCCACACTGTCCATTTCCACTTCCCCCTCTCTCTGAACATATCCTGTTCCCCTTCTCCTCTTACCCCCCTGTGTCCGTGTCCTCCAGCCCACTCTCTGCCTATCCTTCTTCCCCCTCTTTATGACCGTTTCGTCCTCCCCCCTCTCTGAAAATATCCCCCCCCTCTCTCAGAGTGGGTCAGGAACCACGTTGTCCCATTACTTACATTCTAGTCCAGGTAAAACATTCTCTCCTACCTGACATTGTTAAAGTGTTTTACAACTCCCATATCAGTACATAAGAAATAAGGATCTCATCCAAACCAAGTACTTTGTCTTGTACAACTCTCTAAACGCATTACACGTTAAATTTTGTCCACAGCTCACCCGAAAGTTCGTCTCTTCATTACGCAAGGCGGCCTGCAGAGCATGAATGAGGCCATGTACCACGCGGTTCCGTTTCTGGTCATCCCATTCATGGCTGACCAGCCACATATTGCTGCCAAGATTGCCCAAGCCGAGATCGGCGTGAGAATGGAGTTGAGAGACGTTACGATGGACACACTAGTGTCTGCTATACGAACTGTTTTGGAGGATCCAAAGTAAGTAATCGACGTTCCTATCAGATTATGTGTCTTGAACACTTGTGATCTGATCTATTATTACGACTCTTATTTCTATTTCAATAACGCCAACACTGTAACTAAGCACATCGAATCACAAATGACTCTTCCCTGAAGATGTAACGCTGTCAGGTACACCACCGCCTCTAGCCGCGTTAAAGGCCCGTCTTCGCGACGAAATTTCTTCAGGTATATCAAGATGAAGACACTCACGATAAAATCCCAGTCAGTTTATGTGGGATTAAGACCGGGTGATTAAGCAGGCCATCTGAGCTGGGATAGGTCGCTTGAGTGTTCGTCAACAAGACAGCCTTGTGATAACGGCTGTTATCGTCTTGTACGGCGGGTGTGTTCACGGCACACTGATCCTGAACAGGGAGAAGAAGGAGAAAGCCTTGGTCACCGAGAATGCTGAGGCAAACACCCTGGTTAACGTTCCCGTTAACCTAAGGAAGTGAACCAGAGTAGTGATACGAAATACACGCCCAAAACATCACAGAAGAACCCGGCCTTAACTACACGTCATATACACTCTCGGTTAAAGGCCTCAATTCACCATCGATGCTCTCGAAGCTCAGCATCTTTCCAAAGCGACTAAATCGCGACCCGTCGGACACGCCTGCAAGCAACTTCTGTCCAATCCAGTAAATTATGTTTTGTAGGCGTTCACAACTGTGGAATTGTCTCATAACGAAGACGACAGCTTCACCTGTATCATAAATATCTACATACGATCCAACTAGTTCGGCAGCGTTAGAACCACATCTTCACGTTTACATCAGACCGAAACATACGAAGATCCTTTTTTGGTTAAAATTTACTTGAACTATATACGAAACTATATAGGAAAATTTACGTACGCATATTTTACTTCATACTTTAGTTTAAGCAATAATCAATAGATCACCCAACTTTCTTAGTTAAATTGTGATAAATATGAAACTTCCTGGCAGATTAAAACTGTGTGCCCGACCGAGACTCGAACTCGGGACCTTTGCCTTTCGCGGACAAGTGCTCTACCATCTGAGCTATCCAAGCACGACTCACGCCCGGTCCTCACAGCTCCACTTCTGCCAGTATCTCGTCTCCTACCTTCGAAACTTTACAGAAGCTCTTCTGCGAACCTAGCAGAACTAGAACTCCTGAAAGAAAGGATACTGTGGAGACATGGCGTAGCCACCGCCCTGGGGGATGTTTCCAGAATGAATGCTAGGTTCGCAGAAGAGCTTCTGTAAAGTTTGCAAGGTAGGAGACGAGATACTGGCTGAAGAAAGGCTGTGAGGACGGGGCGTGTGTCGTGCTTGGGTAGCTCAGTTGGTAGAGCACTTGCCCGCGAAAGGCAAAGGTCCCGAGTTCGAGTCTCGGTCGGGCACACAGTTTTAATCTGCCAGGAAGTTTCATACCAGCGCACACTCCGCTGCAGAGTGAAAATCTCATTCTGGAAACATCCCCCAGGCTGTGGCTAAGCCATGTTTCCGCAGTATCCTTTCTTTCAGGAGTGCTAGTTCTCCTGGTTCACAGAAGAGCTTCTGTAAAGTTTGGAAGGTAGGAGACGAGATACTGGCAGAAGTAAAGTAGAACATCTAGGATAAGCATATAGCGGTAAAACAGACGCGTGCCAAAGAAAAAAACAAATGACATCTGTAGGTGTTGAAAGCTACGTTCACAATTGATTGGCGTCTCCATAGAGTACTGTGTGCACAACGACCATATACGTGAAATTAGAAGGAAGGTCAGCGTTGGCCGTTATATTGATGTTTTATGGACAGCAAAATCGATTTTCAATCACATAGTGATCATCTTCAGTGCTATAGTGTACAAATTAAAATCTTAGGCACTGATGTCAAGTTATTATCAATAACCAAAGCTATGAAACGATCACAATGAGTTTAATTTGTACACTACGGCACTGAGGATGATCACTATGTGATTGAAAATCGATTTTGCTGTCAATAAAACATCAATATTACGACCAACGCTGACCTTCCTTCCAATTTACGTTCACAATGGTAAGGTACAATAAATTTCTTAAAGCAGACATGGTATGATGATCTATTTTATAAGTAGTATTTTATCTACATTCTTACCTTCACACCCTATCGCACAATCATACAGGATCTGCTTTATGAGCATTATTTTACCTTACCAATATGAACGTAGCTTTCAGCACCAAAACATATCATTTTTTCTGTTCTTTCAATGCATCTGTTTTACACTTCAACCTAGTTTTCCTGTGTCGGGATGATGTTTCGTGTATTCTTCCATATTTTGAAATGTACTACCAACGTCTTGACAGCTGAACATTTTTACCGCAACTGGGCAAAGGGTCCTATATTGGGGTGCCTGTGTTGCTAACAAGTACGACGCAAAGTTCTCTCGATCATGCATGCTTGTTGGAAGGATCACGCAGTGTGGGGATTACAGCCGTTAGGAAATAAGTGATACGTATCGCAGCTGTAAATACCAACAACCATCAACTGTATAACGAAATGAATACATTGAAAATTTGTGCTGGACAGTGACTCGAACACAGATTTTCCGCAATAAGTGGTATTTTCACTGTCGTCTTTTGCTTATACAGCTGACGGCTGTCCAACATGTACATGGACAAAGAATGTTGGGTCATCTACTGCTTATTGTTTGAACTGAATTATGAAATAAAAGTGAGTAAATAATTTCCCTATATAGTTTCTTCCGTTTTTCAACTACATTTTAAACGAAACAGTATTCTTATACAGTATGCTGTTGTTTGTACACGGATGTGTCCTTGAAGATATGGCTCTAAATGTGTGAAACTAAAACTTTTTCCATTTCACTCCGGGACTGGTATAGCAACAAATATGTGTGATATGAAGAAACAAGCAGTTTTGGTTGCAGTGTTAAAAAATTTTATTACTTACCAATGACGCATTTTACCTTAATTCTGCATCTTCGGCTTGGCCTACGGAAGAAATAGATAATTTCATATTAGTGGCATGACCCCACCTAGTGACACTGGATTTCCAAGAAGACATAAAAGAACTTATCGATATTCGATAGCTGTGAATGCATGGGATGTTGTTGTTGTGGTCTTCATTCGAGAGACTGGTTTGGTGCAGCTCTCCTTGCTACTCTATCCTGTGCAAGCTTCTTCATCTCCCAGTACCTACTTAAACCTACATCCTTTTGAATCTGCTTAGTGTACTCATCTCTTGGTCTCCCCCTACGATTTTTACCCTCCAAGCTGCCCTCCAATACTAAATTAGTGATCCATTGATGCCTCAGAATATGTCCTACCAAACCGATCCGATCTTCTAGTCAAGTTGTGCTACAAATTTCTCTTCTCCCCAATTCTATTCACTACCTCCTCATTAGTTATGTGATCTGCCCATCTAATCTTCAACAATCTTCTGTAGCACCACATTTCGAAAGCTTCCATTCTCTTCTTGTCTAAACTATTTATTGTCCACATTTCACATCCATCCAAGGCGACACTCTATACAAATACTTTGAGAAATGACTTTCTGACAGTTAAACCTATACTCGATGTTAACAAATTTCTCTTCTTCAGAAACGCCTTTCTTGCCATTGCCAGTCTAAATTTTATATCCTCCCTACTTCGACTGTCATCAGTTATTTTGCTCCCGAAATAGCAAAACTCATCTCGTACTTTAAGTGTCTCATTTCCTATTCTAATTCCCTAAGCATCACCTGATGCAGTTAGACTACATTCCATTATCCTTGCTTTCCTTTTCTTTATGATTATCTTATAGCCTCTTTTCAAGACACTGTCCATTCCGTTTAACAGCTCTTCCAAATCCTTTGCTGTCTCTGACAGAATTACAATCTCATCGGCGAACCTCAAAGTTTTTATTTCTTCTCCATACATTTTAATTCCTACTCCGAATTTTTCTTTTATTTCCTTTATTGTTTGCTCAATGTACAAATGGTTCAAATGGCTCTGAGCACTATGGGACTCAACTGCTGAGGTCATTAGTCCCCTAGAACTTAGAACTAGTTAAACCTAACTAACCTAAGGACATCACAAACATCCATGCCCGAGGCAGGATTCGAACCTGCGACCGTAGCGGTCTTGCGGTTCCAGACTGCAGCGCCTTTAACCGCACGGCCACTTCGGCCGGCCTCAATGTACAGACTGAATAACATCGGGGATAGGCTACAACCCTGTCTCACTCCCTTCCCATCCACTGCTTACCTTTCATGCCCCTCGACTCTTATAACTGCCATCTGGTTTCTGTACAAATTGTAAATAGCCTATTGCTCCCTGTATTTTACCCCTGCCACCTTCAGAATTTGAAAGAGAATATTCCAGTCAATATTGTCAAAAGCTTTCTATAAGTCTACAAATGCTAAAACGTAGGTTTGCCTTTCCTTAATCTATCTTCTAAGATAAGTCGTAGGGTCAGTATTGCCTTACGTGTTTCTACATTTCTACATGACATACCGCGCGTAAAAATAACCCAGTAGGTAAATGTTCCTTGTCATAAATGTACACGCCATTCAAGCCCTGTTTGACTCAGTGCCCAGACGTATCGGCGCCGATATTACGGCCAGAGGTGGTTGTTCTGGTTACTGATTTTCCAGGATCTGTAAACCCAAACTGCGTGAAAATATAATCACATGTCAGTTCTAGTATAATATATTTGTCCAATGAATACCCGTTTATCATCTGGATTTCTTCTTGGTGTAGCATTTGTAATGGCCAGTAGTGTATATTTTAGCACTTTGCCACCTAATTCTGTTTGTTCATTACTAAAGGAGGTATTGGTAAGGTTGACCAACCTGCTAGATAATGAAAACATGCCTTCACGAGAGTGCGAGGGCAGCCACGTCACACAGTTATCTTGCACATAATAATCATGTATATAAATGATGCGAATGACTCGCTCTGGGTAGTAGCCTAACTGGTTTTCTAGTGGATGTCTTTGTAAATCATCTCAACTGTAAATTTTTCGAGAAGAGGGCAGCCACGTCACACAGTTATCTTGCACATAATAATCATGTATATAAATGATGCGAATGACTCGCTCTGGGTAGTAGCCTAACTGGTTTTCTAGTGGATGTCTTTGTAAATCATCTCAACTGTAAATTTTTCGAGAAGAGGGCAGCCACGTCACACAGTTATCTTGCACATAATAATCATGTATATAAATGATGCGAATGACTCGCTCTGGGTAGTAGCCTAACTGGTTTTCTAGTGGATGTCTTTGTAAATCATCTCAACTGTAAATTTTTCGAGAAGTCACCGACGTGTTATAATATCCCATTTTATCGCGCTATGTCGATGATGTAACAGTTGGATTTAATGGTGATGCTTCAGAGAATGTTACACTAACCAATGAATTCTATGCGCTCCATCCCAAAGTGGTGTACACCCATGAGAACTTGGACCCAGTATTACTTTATCTTGACATGCAGCTGCTTCAGGTAGTTACTAAACTCCACATTGACATTTTCAGAGAAATGACCACGAGCGACTCCACCGTCCATCCTTCATCATAACACCCCCGGCAATATAGGCCCAGTTTTTTAAAAGCAATGGCTGCGCGGGTTCTAGTATTAGGTCTTAGCTGTCTCAGCTGTCAGCGTAGAACTTGAGAACCTCAAACACATTTTGTTAAAAATGGCTACAGCACTTCTATAGTAAATAAACTCTATGAAGAAAATAGGTGTAAAAATCACGTTACTTCTCCTAACACTCTGTATGATGTACATATCAACTACATACACTTGCCTTTTTTACGTAACTTTTGGTAGCATCTAGCTAAACTCTTCCGTGGAATAGACGTTCAAGTAGTTCTCTCTGGAGGTAAAACTATTCAGTTTACGTATATACGGAGTAAGCAGTCGATCAGAGGTAGATACCGATGTTGAAGCGTGTACTTGCCAAAATGTGACGAATGTCAAGCTGCGTACGTTTCCCAAAGTGGCAGAACACTGTAAGTCAGATTTCAAGAACACCTCTTAAATAAAAACTGCCAAGTTAGACATCACTCTGGCCTTGCGTCATAGCTAAAATCTAGTGCCCCCCCCCCCCCCCCCCCGCCCTCCCACGTTGAAAAATTTAAAGATTCCCCACTATGCTCAAAAAGGAAAAGCATTTAACATCCTGAAAGAAATGGAAGTAGCGAACTAAGCACATAGGACAAACACACAGGCGACTCCTAAATGAGTAACTGGCTGGAAGGTAGCAAGTGTATTTCGACACACTGAGATCATTATTTAATATTAATGGCTACGCGCTGGATGCTGTGTAATTGAATTATGCTACATACTGCGTTTTCTGAAAGGTTATCTTGTTAAATGTTTAACTTTTTAGAGTTTACTGATTTTTATTTTTGGTTTTTACACTCAGTGTGTGTTCTATGGTGCGGACACTGTGAGATACACCTGTTACTAGCGTTCGTGGGCTCATATAACTTTACGTTTTTAACAAGAAGAACCATTATAGTTTGGAAAATGAACATTTTAAGCTTGTTGCTTCTTACAATGCACCTTATAACATATAGCTGCCACCGGCTCTCTTGAGCTGATGTAACCGTATGTCTGTAACAAGGAGCTTCATTATTCTCTCGAAGTGCGATTTTTAAGACTGACTCTTTTAATCAGCTTTTAAACTGAGGGATGGCTGTGTTTGTATAGGGTGTGACATAGTTAACACTGGCAGTTTTTGACATTGATGTGACTACGTACTATATTTGATGTTTGGTTTGCATTTAACAGCATCTCCCTGAAGTGTAGTTTACGACTTAGATGCCGCACGTGCTTGGTATCTGGAAACCGAACTGGCACTATTACCCAGTAGCGACAAGTAGCTGACATGGCACGATCTCGTACATCAGGGGGTGTGGGGAGGGGCTTAGTTCCGGTTTTATGGAGATTTGGGTATGCTCAGTGTTGTTGGTTATAATACTACTTGAGACACTCAAAAGTGTTATCCAGAGATACTCTCCCTAATACTGTTAATAATAAAAAAATATAATAAAATATTTAGATGTTGTGACGTGGTGGGCTTTTTTGTTTCAAAATAGTTCATACTTTGGTTTTGATTTGAATTTAAATTACTTTTTGAAAATTGGTTGGTTAATAAAGATTACTTCTGAGAAAACTAATTGCTCACGTTAATTACTGTAATACGAACTAATCTTGAAACACGTTACATTTAAAATAAGGACTAAAATAATTTTTTGGTATTTTTGCCTCGGCTGAACATTCTTATCGAGATCTTTGATTATTATTTGCAATTGCCCACACACGCGCGAGAGGTTTCTTTCTTACCACTTTTAATAATTAAATTGTAGTCTGAGTCGTGGCTCTGGATTCGGCCTAGAATTGAAAATGAAAATCTTAAAACTACGTCTTCTTCTTCTGCTGCGTCAGTCGGCTGTGGGAAAAATGTTTATTATATTTTAAGTCGACGAATTCTTCGCTTCCGCGAATTTCATGAATTGAGATTGCAACGTAATGGCTTCTGTGACTGCAGCGGCGGCAGCAATTGTTGTGCTGAAAATTACTCAGAATAGTGGTATTCAAAGGAAACGGACATGAGATAGGGCTCACCTCTTACAAATAAAAGTGAATAATAACATTAAACTAATATATTATCAGATTAATATTAAACTGAGCTTACATTCAACTGCCGTGAACCAATATGTCCGACTTCTCAGACAGCAGACAAGAGAGAGAGAGTGAACTGATAAAAGAAGACAATTGAACACAGTTCTTCTTCACATTAATTGTTCATTGTGGCAGTAGCGCACACGCGACTACTTTTTGCAATCGAAAGTCTACGTCCATATTTTAATAATAATCACAATACACAGGAGAAAAATTATACACCGCGTGAGCGGTCAGTATCACACACAACATAATATTTAGTATAAAAACTCTCGTTGACTGTATTTGTTTTTGAATATAATGTTCGAGTTATTTGCAGTATTTGCACTGGGGACGGCACAGTACTCTATGTACTTTTAAGCTTTCAGATTATAGCAATGTATTTTCGGATACTTTGTACTGTATTGTACTGTATGGAAATGGGGACACAGAAACGACGGAGAGGCTTCGTCCCCGCCGTAGCCTTCAGTGGTTCACAACAGGCTAAAGCCGTCCACTCACCCCACCGCCGCCCCACACCGAACCTAGGGCTATTGTGCAGTTCGGCCCCCAGTGGACCCCCCCCCCCGAGAACGTCAACGTCTCACACCAGGCGAGTGTAGCCCCTGTTTGCGTGGTAGGAGTAATTAGGCTGTACGCGTGCGTGGAGACAGTGTTTGCGCAGCAATCGTCGACATAGTGTAACTGAGGCGGAGCAAGGGGACCCAGCCCGCACTCGCCGAGGCAGATGGAAAACCGCGTTAAAAACGATCCACAGACTGGCCGGCGCACCGGACCTCGACACTAATCCGCAGAACTGATACGTGCCGGGGACCAGCATGCTAGAATTGTCCAGTAGTCTGATAAATCCTGTCATGCGGCCATAGTCATCACATCGGAAACCTGTTCACATGAATTATCTGTGGACGTATGAGAGCTCTGTCAACGCACTGCCCTTTTACACCTTGTGCACGCGACACTACCGCCATCTGTTTATATGCACATCACGTGAATGTTGTCACCTCAGTGAAAATCTTCAGAAGCATGTTATGCAATTGATAATTACGAACCCGTTTCTCTTGGAACGGAAATGTGACCAGACTGTTTGCAGTCATACAATTCTTATGACACTCGATGAGTTTATACGTCATTTTCGACTTCCCTTGATTACTTGCCAGAAGAATAGGTTATTTCACACTGGGATCCGTACCAGGTCGGGTTGACAGAGGAGATAGAGAAGATCCAAAGAAGAGCGGCACGTTTCGTCACAGGGTTATTTGGTAAGCGTGATAGCGTTACGGAGATGTTTAGCAAACACGAGTGGCAGACTCTGCCAGAGAGGCGCTCTGCATCGCGGTGTAACTTGCTGTCCAGGTTTCGAGAGGGTGCGTTTCTGGATGACGTATCGAATATATTGCTTCCCCCTGCTTACACCTCCCGAGGAGATCACGAATGTAAAATTAGAGAGATTGGAGCGCACACGGAGCCTTTCTGGCAGTCGTTCTTCCCGCGAACTATACGCGACTGGAACAGGTAAGGGAGGCAATGACAGTGGCACGTAAAGTGCCCTCCGCCACACACCGTTGGGTGGCTTGCAGATTATAAATGTGGATGTAGATGGAGAAGATTTTCTGATCTCTGATCATGGATCGCTCAGCATCAACAATGCTTTGTTGCTAAGCACTCTCCCGAATTACCTTTATCCGCTGGTTTGGTGTGTAGACGTAAGTCGCTATCCTCTCTTCGGTTCTATGCGGGCAAAATCACGCGCTATCCTTTCTTCGGTTCTATGCGGGCAAAATCACAATCACAAGGCAGGTATCAGTTGCACTAGTTCATGCACCTGTGCTGTCATGAATATCATTGGCTCCATAAAACACCCCAGAGTTGAGAACTCTCTGCTGCTTTCACCGTCATTGACTTTCCTGGCGTGTTGTGAATACACTGACACCAGTAACTCACGTAATGCCAAAAGATGTATTTTTGTTGTACAGGAATTAACGACTTCATTCGCTGCTTTAGAGGACAGCTGAACTTATCGTTTTGTTTCCACTGTGCAGGTACATGGATAATATGAAGAAGCTGTCGGCCGTGTTCCGCGAGCACAAGGCGGACTCGCTGGAGCGTGCCGTGTGGTGGATCGAGTACGTGATCCGCCACAGGGGGGCCCCACACCTGCGCAGCGCCGCCCTCGACCTGCACTGGTGGCAGCTGCTGCTGATAGACGTCGTCGCTTTCGTTCTGGCGGTCGCCGCTCTCACACTCTGCCTTGTCTACTTCGTCACGCGGCGGATAGTCTCCTTCTTCAGAGGCAGCAAACAAAAGCAGAAGCAGAAGAAACAGTGATAAACCAAAAAATACACTGTGGGCAGTGTACTATTTCGTAATCTGAGCTTCGATAATCTTGCCATGCCCCCAGTTCCTAAGGAATAGGAAAATCCAAATTGTAACACATTACATGTGTTTTATTTTCTGCCAGACGAAGTGTACATCAAATTAACGTTGCGATAGCTTGCAGTCTGGTATTGTATAATTCTCAGGCACTCCTGGGTGGGCAATCCAAGCTGTAGTCTTGCAAGAAAACCAAATGGCAATCGGAGTTTTATGTTTTCTATATTTTTTTTTTACTTGAAAAACAGAACTGAAATATCACACAGCCCAAACAAAATCGATGGAGCTTTCAAAAATTCACGAGAAAATCGACTATTTCAATTAAGTAAACCACGGAAATGATCGCAGAGCGGTCAGTACTGCCTTGCCATCTTCCTGCCCGTGGCACGATTCTTCCGCCTTGTTTATTTTTATTGTGGACTACCGCTTTTAGCGTGCTGTTTGATTCTAACTTGACGAGAATAGTGGGGAGCGGCTCGAAGGCAGTTAGCTTTCCTCTATCACATGTTAAAAAGGATCTCCACCACCTGAAGATGCGTCTTCAATTGACGCTAAAGCGGTCGTGACTTTAAATAAAAAGTATTTTGCAGCGAGTGCGGATCGTTTCGTTCACAATGTGGAAATATGGCTTCAGTTGCCTGAAATTTAAAATAACATGCTCAAAATCGACTTCATCCATAATTCTCCAATTCTTTGCCGATTTTGTTGCTGGAGGTCATTGTATCGTCATATATTGCTCGCTTGCAACGTGGCTGGCCTCAGTTCGATTCTCAGCCGATTCAATTTTTTTTTTATAGCTATGGTAGATGTTCTACGAGCATTTGCATGAACCTCATAAATCGTAAATACGAAACAAAGTTGGCAATCGCTGGTTTGAGTCTCGTGTTCCTATTTTCCATTACGATCTAATAACTGCGTCATTGAAATGTAAAATTCATGAAATATATACTAATCAGTACATATATAAATGTACTGTAGTCTTCTTTTCAAAATCAATGTAACTGCCATGATCACTATCTTCACACATTTATTGGATTAATAGTCTCGGAAATATGTATTGTCATCCCCAGAGCTATAAAAAGGAAACTATATCGAAGTTACACGGTTACAATAAAATAAACAGTTTAGTAAGATATACACAACAGCTCAGTGGCAGATTAGTCTAATAAGTATTCTGTCGCAGCCTACACCGCATAATACAACGAAGTGACAAAATGTGGTATGTGTCTGTCTTTTTCGTGCCTTTTGTACTCACAGTTGTACATATTTTATTATAGTACACTTTGCATGTCACTGTAATTCCTTGACTTTTTGTGGTATGTTTTTATTTAAAATTTTAGTTACTGCAGGTGCCGGCCGTAGTGGCCGTGCGGTTCTAGGCGCTGCAGTCCGGAACCGTGGGACTGCTACGGTCGCAGGTTCGAATCCTGCCTCGGGCATGGATGTGTGTGATGTCCTTAGGTTAGTTAGGTTTAACTAGTTCTAAGTTCTAGGGGACTAATGACCTCAGAAGTTGAGTCCCATAGTGCTCAGAGCCATTTGAACCATTTTTTACTGGAGGTATTCGTAACTATTTGTTGACTCCGGGCTGTATCCATCCAAATGAATAGAATTTTATGAAGTTATTATTTTATACCATATTATATAGTTCTCATGTGACACAGTGTGTAAACATTGTATGATGTAACTAACAATGCCCAGTTTTATGGGTATGTAATTTTTGTCATTGAGCTATTGTGAATGCTCAAATGTATTTTTTGTATGTAACCTCGACATATTTCCTGTTTATGACTCTGAGGACGCCAATACATAGTGCTGAAACTATTAATACAGTAATGACCTTAAAAAAGTGATCTTGGCAAATAAATTGGTTTTCAAATGAAGACTAGGGTAAGATATTACAGATCGCCTCCTGCCATGAATCATGATGTCAGGTATCCATAACATACATAAATGTAATTTTTTATGAAAAATTCACAGCTTCTTATTTCTAATTACATATCGCACACAGAATGTAAATTCTGAATTACTGATCTTTTATAACAGATTGTTAATAAGAATTGTTTGAATAAAATCATATATTAAAATTTTTAAATTTCTGTTTTGCTCGTTTTACGATCGTTGAACATGCACCCTTTCTCTCTCTTTCCTTGTGCCTGTGACCCGCTCCTTCGCAGGGTCGGCATGGTTATCGTCTGATTTGGCAAGGTTAACTTAAGGGGTGGCCGGATGCCCTTCCTGTAGCCACCCCGGTGGATGAGAGGATGATGAAGACAACACAACACCCAGTCCCACAGCGGAGAAAAATCCCCGACCCAGCCAGGAATCGAACCTGGGCTCCTTGGCGCGGCATTCCGCCGCGCCGTCTACTCAGCTATCGGTGCGGACTCGTTCAATATGCACTATTGTTCAAAAAGTAGCATCAACCAGGAATCCATCCTGGGCCACTTATAGTGCACATGAGCATTCTATCACAGGGCCAAATGGCGCCTCAATAAAATCGGTCACAAACCATCGATTTAAAGACGCTCGGGGAAATCTCAATGTGGCTTTCTGCAGAAGAGTTCCGTCCGTTAGACAGCCCTTTGATTGTCGCCCTTAGAGAGTGAAACGAGACGCCAGGACGGCAGTCGATTTGTTTAATTAACTTATTTATTCCGGTCCTCAGACGTCGTAGATCAGGAACAGCTTGGTGGAGGAATCCAGTTGCCTCTGATGTGAAACAATAGACGTCCGGCATTGCTGACAGCGCGAACAGGGGCGGCGACCGTGACGTCACTCCAACGCGTTTGAAACACTCATTTGTCAACTGAAGATGGCCTAAGAAGACAAAAGCCGGTTCGTGATCGATTAAATATAGTTTTGCAGAATATTAGGAAGTTTTTCTTTTTTAATATCGTAAGGTTTATAATTTTAACTGCAAATATGTGTTAACTTTATAATGCAATAAACAAATACAGCACGAATTGGTCGCACATAATCATCCACCCTATTTCATGTTTTATAAACTTAAAAATCGTTTCATGATTGTTTCCGTGAAGGTCAAAATGAAAAAAAAAGTTCATGCAACTTGACAAAGCTGTAAGCTGAAGACATTTTGTTTAGTTTAGTGCACTACACCAGTACCAAAAGCAAAACGAAACGACAGAAAGGAAGGAAAGGTGCAACAGCCATCTGAAGATGGGTTTGTGTGTAATACGTCCGAAACCAGTGATGGTTTCAGTTAAATACTCTTTTTTAAGGCACACTTGTGACTGGTTGCTGCTTAAATTACAAATCTTAAAATCTGTTTGATGGCGTTCAGTGTAACACATTCGATTCCAGCATTGTATCAAAAAAATAAGCTCATTGAGAGTGGGAGAAATATGCCTCTACACAAAACGAAATTCTGATCGAAATTCTCACTTCTCATGCGGGTTATAAAATTATAGATATAAAAAAATAACAATTTCGAAATGCGAAAGGTAGGCGGAAAATTAGAACTGCTTTGAAGTAATTCTTTCCCGAAAACTCTATGACCGTTCGATTAGCACCGACTACTACTGTAGCTAGTCTGTGTTCATATCGTTTCAAAACTGTGGCACTGGTAAATCAGAGGTAAATCTATCACTTCTGAATATGACACCAGGAGTGTGATAAAAGACTGTTTGCTGAGAAAAGAACGTACAATTAGATATTGAAATACTGACAGAAATTTGTTTTATAACAATCTGTATTTCATATCGTTTCAGGAATGTGTAACCGGTTTATTAGTACCGGAGAAAAGGACAAATACAGCAGCATTCCTGAGTTTGAAGGAAGGATTGCATTAAAATAGCTTCTTCTGTTGACAATATATGCCAAGAAAAAGCAATACGATAGCGACGACTTATTTTACAGTTTGTTTAACTTGATATTGTTTTAATAATGTTGATAAAACATTAATAATAATAAAAATGCTAGTTGTTATAAATTTTTATGAAAGGTAAAGTTTATATTAAGATCGGTCATTGAATTGCGCTCCACTCGGCGTCGGAGTTTAACAATGTACCATCTGCATCATGTTACTCACACAAACTTTCGGATTTTGGACACTTTTACTCTTCTCTTCACTTTGCGCTACCCGTAAAAAAGTTAGTAATATTCTTCACCAGCATTTGAAGACCATTTCCGGATCCAAACTGAAGTCTTTGTTTCCATCTCTTTCAAGTTCACAACTTCCTCCCCAATTCAGATGCACTAACCAATTTCGCTTTATCCTTTAATTACCGAGTATTAAGAAAAGTGAGAAGCTTGAATTGTGATACTGTGATGCAAACAGTTTATTTCCTGTTTTATCAGCACATAAGGATTTATTTTCTGTCTGTAACCTAATGCTCAGCCTAATTTAATTTAAACTCCATACAGTAACAAATTAAGATTGTTACGAAGCAATGCGATGTAGTCATTTATTGAATGACCCCTAGCGGTATGTATAACTGTCTTTAAAGAAATATATGTACAAAATCAGTAATTCTAAAAGAAAATCATAGTCATTGACTGTATAAATTAGCCGCATTGTAGGATACGATCCTTAAGCTTCCGCAGAATGAATGTTTGTGGATGTGTGGGTTCGGTGTGTCATCTACAGTGAGTGTAAACAAACTGGAAGCCCTCAGTTTCAACGGGGCGTGCCCGCTTTTCCGTGTGCGTTGGGTGCCACCTTCACAGAAACTGGACGCACTATTTGTTTAAGCGTCACATGTAAGAACTACACTGCTCAACCGAATGAGGAATCGCCCTTTCTAAACCTCGTAATTGTCTCCCACTAAGACTCATAAGACTGAAATTTGGCTCAAAGGCACCTACAGCTTTCCTCTGTAATGATACAAAACAGTGGCACCCTGCGACCTCAACCTCGGGCTCGGAAACGCTTCAAACAGCTGAGTGTTGACACATGCGAGAAAGAAGGTCAGAACTCAGAAGTTCATGTGGGTTGTAAGATGGGTCATAGACGTCGTGGATATCATCAAAGTTATGCCCAGTGCCATCGTAGACGTGTCGGACGATGAGAAAATCATCACAGCATCTCTTACCCACATTTCAACTTTTCTTTTGGTCTCTGCGTCGGAGGCCAGAACCGCGACATCCGGCGTTGCAATCAGCGGTTTTATTATGGGTGGCTGAGAGAAACATTTCAGGCACTCCGCCGCTCAGGAACGATAAGGTTGGGCTCCTGAGGATGGCATAGAGGGCCGTCACTGAATAACCCCTACCCCTTGTAATCTGTCTCTGCACAAGTTTTGAAAGCTTCGAGAGGCGTAAGATATACAAAAGAAAAACTTTTCACTTATGTTCTTTTTCTGTTCTTGGTGGCTCCAGTTATTAAGACTGGAATTTTGATTCAACGTTGTGGGTTCCTGATGACTAAATAACTGACGAAGATGAGTACTGATTTACCACCAGAAGGAGGTTCTTGCTCATTGGTCTGAAGATGACCACAGTTGTGGTCGAAACCGGTCACCGGAATAAATAATTTGTGATCAAGACTGTTTCTGATAGCAAATATTGATGAAGATTTGCCTGTATATTTCTTGAATTTTATTCTTTATCACATTTTTCAATATCACGCCGACGTTACAATTTCCATTTCTATCACACCACAAATTACATTATTAGTGACAATCAAAGACGCGTCTCATCCATCAGAGGCGTGCCCACTACAACTTACATTCTGCGATACTCACAAATTTCGAAAGAGTTTACAATGCAAAAGAGTTCACAAACTTTATTCGCACAAGAAGAATCTTCGCTAAAATACATCATGATTTTGTCAATGAATCCTGAAATAAATTTCATAATTATCGTCAGATTGTGCAATCAGTGATAGGAATTTTAAGTGTGCCAGATATTTCGTACTTTCAAATATTTCTAAAACAAGAATAATTTTAACCATACATACAGAGTGTAACAAATAAATTTCTTTTGATACAATTTAGCCTGAAATATAATACATCGTACACAAAATCATACGAAATTCATTTAGTTAAACAACTGAGATAATGTTGACCTTTACAAGAATCGATAGTATACATGGTATCGGTGATTTCTACGAGGACTGGAACTTAAATAGTGGCAACTATTTATTCACAACCGATACAGAAAAGTTACATGTTTACACCTGTTACTGTCATTCCATGTAGTCACCAGCGTTGTGTAGAACCCGTTGCCAGCGATGTGGAAGACGTAGTATACCGTTAGCAGAGCCTGTTCTGTTGATGGTGCGAACGGAGAAGTCTACTGCCTGTCGAATATCTTTAACAGTTCTGAAGCGAATGCCAAGAAGTGGTTCCTTCTTCTTCGGAATCAAATAAAATTCACAAGGACATAAGTCCGGGAAGTAAGGTGGATGGTACAGTATTTCCCAGTCCCATCGACCGAATAGAGCAACCACAGCTTGCGCTGTATGCACCCACACATTGTCGTGCAAAATGATGGGTGGGTTCCGCAGAAATTGTCACCACTTCTTTCGCAAAGCTGGTTACAGGTTATGCGCCAAAAACGAACAGTGATACTGTGCATTGACGGTCTGCCAAGGAGGAACGTAATGCGTTAGGATAACGCTGATCAGCATAGTACAAGAGAATCGCCATAAATTTCACCCTGCTGTGGCTCTGACGCACTTTCGACTTTCGCGGCGACCCATAATGACGCCATTCGTCGGATTGGCGTTTCAGTTTTTGCTCGTACGGTGTGGTTCAAAAATGGCTCTGACCACTATGGGACTTAACTGCGAGGTCATCAGTCCCCTAGAACTTAGAACTACTTAATCCTAACTAACCTAAGGACATCACACACATCCATGCCCGAGGCAGGATTCGAACCTACGACCGTAGCGGTCGCACGGTTCCAGACTGTAGCGCCTAGAACCGCTCGGCCACTCCGACCGGCGTACGAGTGGCCCATGTCTCATTGAGTGTTGTGATACGGCGTAACAAAGCCTCTCCTTCGCAATCATAGCACTCCAAGTACGTCTGAGCAGCGACGTAACGCATCCATTTCTGCATTTCCGTCGAGTCATTCGGAACCCATCGTGATGCAATTTTTCGCATGCCCAGGCGTTCCTTCAGGATGCGAAACACAGTCGCCCGATGTATGTCAGCCACAGTTTGCTGACCTTCGTTGAAGGCGTTTACCCAACGTGCCACTGTTCTGTACGGCAATGCCGATTCCCTGCACGCCTCTTGAAGACCTTGATGACACCGTCGTGTTGTACGACCTCTGGCACATTCAGTCTTGATCCAATTCCGTTGATCCGATTTCGAAAACATAGTGACACCTTTACGTTAGACCAATCGCTCACAAGCGACTGTGTTTCCCTCGATTGTGCGCACGCCGATGACGTGGGACGGGCGAGTCCATTTGCTCGGACGTAAGTCAGGTATGTCAACAACGACAATAGTAGATTCCATTGCATAGTGTCTCCGCTGCAGTGTTGTCACTATTTAAGTTCCGACCTACGTATAAAAAAAATGGTAGTGTCAGAAGAGAGTGCCCCATTACACCCTGGAGCGTTGACTGCCACATACACTCCTGGAAATTGAAATAAGAACACCGTGAATTCATTGTCCCAGGAAGGGGAAACTTTATTGACACATTCCTGGGGTCAGATACATCACATGATCACACTGACAGAACCACAGGCACATAGACACAGGCAACAGAGCATGCACAATGTCGGCACTAGTACAGTGTATATCCACCTTTCGCAGCAATGCAGGCTGCTATTCTCCCATGGAGACGATCGTAGAGATGCTGGATGTAGTCCTGTGGAACGGCTTGCCATGCCATTTCCACCTGGCGCCTCAGTTGGACCAGCGTTCGTGCTTGACGTGCAGACCGCGTGAGACGACGCTTCATCCAGTCCCAAACATGCTCAATGGGGGACAGATCCGGAGATCTTGCTGGCCAGGGTAGTTGACTTACACCTTCTAGAGCACGTTGGGTGGCACGGGATACATGCGGACGTGCATTGTCCTGTTGGAACAGCAAGTTCCCTTGCCGGTCTAGGAATGGTAGAACGATGGGTTCGATGACGGTTTGGATGTACCGTGCACTATTCAGTGTTCCCTCGACGATCACCAGTGGTGTACGGCCAGTGTAGGAGATCGCTCCCCACACCATGATGCCGGGTGTTGGCCCTGTGTGCCTCGGTCGTATGCAGTCCTGATTGTGGCGCTCACCTGCATGGCGCCGAACACGCATACGCCCATCATTGGCACCAAGGCAGAAGCGACTCTCATCGCTGAAGAGGACACGTCTCCATTCGTCCCTCCATTCACGCCTGTCGCGACACCACTGGAGGCGGGCTGCACGATGTTGGCGCGTGAGCGGAAGACGGCCTAACGGTGTGCGGGACCGTAGCCCAGCTTCATGGAGACGGTTGCGAATGGTCCTCGCAGATACCCCAGGAGCAACAGTGTCCCTAATTTGCTGGGAAGTGGCGGTGCGGTCCCCTACGGCACTGCGTAGGATCCTACGGTCTTGGCGTGCATCCGTGCGTCGCTGCGGTCCGGTCCCAGGTCGACGGGCACGTGCACCTTCCGCCGACCTCTGGCGACAACTTCGATGTACTGTGGAGACCTCACGCCCCACGTGTTGAGCAATTCGGCGGTACGTCCACCCGGCCTCCCGCATGCCCACTATACGCCCTCGCTCAAAGTCCGTCAACTGCACATACGGTTCACGTCCACGCTGTCGCGGCATGCTACCAGTGTTAAAGACTGCGATGGAGCTCCGTATGCCACGGCAAACTGGCTGACACTGACGGCGGCGGTGCACAAATGCTGCGCAGCTAGCGCCATTCGACGGCCAACACCGCGGTTCCTGGTGTGTCCGCTGTGCCGTGCGTGTGATCATTGCTTGTACAGCCCTCTCGCAGTGTCCGGAGCAAGTATGGTGGGTCTGACACACCGGTGTCAATGTGTTCTTTTTTCCATTTCCAGGAGTGTATTTCGGGGTCGGAAACGACAGTCAGTGTTGTGGCGTTCGCTGTTTTATTCAGTGGTTTGGTATTTAACTAAATTGTAAATGAAAATAATAATCTTATTTTATTACATTCAGTAATTACTAAATAATTTTTCTCCCGTATAAAAATTTGGTCAAGTTGCTAAAGAACTCCAAGTTAACGTCGTGTTAAAGTGTTGTCTGTAAGTTGTGTGTCACTAAATCGCAGTTCATACAACAGATTCTATACAACTATTGATTATGATGGAAGCAGTTATCTTCAGCAAAATGATCATTAAAACCACCGAATATCAGCCGCGCACAGCACTGACGTATGTTACCTGAAACAATATTCTTCGCAACTCGTGCTTAATTAATTTCGACTCCATACATCAGCTAGAAAAGTTTGTTATAAGGATCCTGCTATGAGCACTTTTATTAAAGACCCAATCTGATTCGAATTATTTTCATTAAAATGAGTTCGGTACCACCGGTGCTCATTTATTTGTACACAATTTTGCTACCTTCGGCATTTATATCTGCAGTGTTGCGTAATTTGAATTTGCCGCTGAAATAATTGTTAAGATGGCGGCAGACAATTGATAGAGACTTTCTATTGTTAGAGCAAATAGGACAAGTATTTGAAATGCTTATTAAACTTTACTTTTGTATCGTGCACTATTTAGACTTCATCAAGCAAACATTTGATTTTTTTCTAAGGAAGACACAGACAAAAAACGCGATACAAATCGCTATCATCAATGGCTGTTCTCCTTGCAGTGGAAAGAAATAATTAACACAGATAATGCTTACTGAGAGAGGAATTAAAGTTACGAATAATTATTCACTCATATTTATAATAATAATGAACTCTATTCTCAAGTAATAATTAACAAATAATTACAATTTCTTAACAGACCTCAGTTTGATAAGCGTCCGCAACCTACAAAAGCCATCCAACAAAAAGTAAAAACAAAGGAAGACAAACGCAGATCATAAAAGGAATTTACAATTATCATTGTCATTCTATTAAACAAATCGATATGTCCAATTACATCACAAAATATATAAATAATTAATATTTATTATCGTTATCACTGTTTTTTATATGTCGAATAGATAATGTTTATAACTGTTAGAGGCATCATTTCCGCTCGTCGCACTGTAGTAAAAATTTATCTCGTGAATGTTACAGTGTGTGAGCAGTAGGAAGATGTTCTTGACAACCTTTGACACTGTTGACACCTTTGGACGCATCAGCTCTTCCCAAAAGACTTTAGCGGCTGCATCCCCAATGAACGTGATAGCACCCGTTTTGAGTGCTGTGCAACCGCAGTTTTTGCTCTATTGTACAGGTCGAAAACACTAGGTACCTTTCAAAACCGCTCGACGAAATTTGAACGTGACCTGAAGCATCACAGGGTAGTTACACTTCTCTAAACCTTCTATTTTCCTCAATCCTGTGGCATAATAACGCGGGAGTGCAACACTAACATGGTCCGCACCCAGTAGCTGAGTGGTCAGCGTGACAGAATGTCAATCCTGAGGGTCCGGGTTCGATTCCCGGCTGGGTCGGAGATTTTTTCCATCGACGCGCAAGTTGCGGAAGTGGGGTCAAATCGAAATACTTGCACCCGGCGAACGGTCTACCCGACGGGAGGCCCTAGTCACACGACATTTACATCTTAACACTAACATAGGCCTGGATAGAACAGCAAAGGTTCCCTCTTTGTTGAGCGCATTAGTAATGTATCTTCAGAAAGACACCAAATCAGCCCGGCGGTTGCTCTAGCGCCTGAGGGTCAGGCAACCTCTTCGACATCCTTTGTGTTTGGTTTGCCTACATTCAGGTATTAGAGCAGACTTGAGCGTCGCAATGGGAGACAATTACGGGGTTTAGATAAAGCGATCCTTTAACTTTGTTGCCTTGTGGAAGTAGGTGTGATTTATTCAGTTGAAAGCCTTTTCGAAGCCAGAAACCAGTAGGGCTTCTGGTCCCCTATTTGCAGTTTATGTACACCATGCGCCCCCAAAAACATACGTCTTTCATATTAAGTGAATTGTGCTGTCAGGTACTCCACATCAGCGCCCTCAGTAGTCATTAGAAATCGTGAGAGAGCAGAATGGGGCGCTCCGCGGAACTCGCGGACTTGGAATGTGGTCAAATGATTGGTTGCCACTTGCGCCATACGTCTGTACGCGAGATTTCTAACTCCTAAACATCCCTAGATCCACTGTTTCCATTGTGATAGTGAAATGGAAACGTGAAGGGACACGTACAGCACAAAAGCGTACAGGCCGACCTCGTCTGTTGACTGACAGAGACCACCGACAGTTGGCCGGCCGAAGTGGCCGTGCGGTTAAAGGCGCTGCAGTCTGGAACCGCAAGACCGCTATGGTCGCAGGTTCGAATCCCGCCTCGGGAATGGATGTTTGTGATGTCCTTCGGTTAGTTAGGTTTAAGTAGTTCTAAGTTCTAGGGGACTAATGACCTCAGCAGTTGAGTCCCATAGTGCTCAGAGCCATTTGAACCACCGACAGTTGAAGAGATCGTAATGTGTAATAGGCAGACATCTATTTAGACCATCACACAGGAATTCCAAACTGCATCAGGATCCACTGCAATTACTATGGCAGTTAGGCGGGAGCTGAGAAAACTTGGATTTCAGGGTCGAGCAGCTGCTCATAAGCCACACATCACGCCGGGAGATAGCAAACGACGCCTGACTTTGTGTAAGGAGCGTAAACACTGGACGATTGAACAGTGTAAAAACGCTGTGTGGAGTGACGAATCACGGTAGGCAATGCGGCGATCCAATGGCAGGGTGTGGGTATGGCGAATGCCTGGTGAACGTCGTCTGCCAGCGTGTGTAGTGCCAACAGTAAATTTCGGAGGCGGTGGTGTTATGGTGTGGTCGTGTTTTTCATGGAGGGAGCTTCCACCCCGTGTTGTTTGGCGTGGCACTTACAGTACAAACCTACACTGATGTTTTAAGCACCTTCTTGCTTCCCACTGCTGAATGGCAATTCAGAGATGGCGATTGCATCTTTCAACACGATCGAGCACCTGTTCATAGTGCACGGCCTATGGCGGAGCGGTTACACGACAATAACATCCATGTAATGCACTGGCCTGCACAGAGTCCTGACGTGAAGCCTATAGCACACCTCTGGAATGTTTTGGAACGCCGACTTCCTGCCAGGCCTCAGCGACAGAAATCGCTACCTCTCCTCATGGAACACTCCGTCAAGAATGGGCTGCCATTCCTCAACAAACCTTTCAGAACCTGATTGAACGTATGTTGCAGAGAGTGGAAGCTGTCATCAAGGCGAAGGGTAGGCCAGCACCATACTGAATTCCAGCATTACCTATGGAGAGCACCTCGAACTTGGTTAGTCATTTTCGGCCAGGTGTATGGATACTTTTGATCACACAGTGTACGTATACTTTTTCGGAATCCAGAGAAAGCGTTTATGACATTTCATCCAGGTACTACTTGGTATTGTTAACTTCCGAAAGTCACCTTTGAAAGTTTTTACATACAAACATTATTGTTCTCCATATTATTTGAAAATTACTTTTCAGTGGTGGAACGGGGCGGGTTTCCTCCACCTTATTGTTATTGCCCTTCTTTGGTATAGTATGAGAGTGTGACATATTGTCATTGTTCCACATTACGTTTGCCATTTCACCCGTACAGGTCCTAGAATGTCCAGATAACAGTGACAGAACTCTGCAGTAACGCTGTGAGGTCGCGGGGGATTCCGTATTCCCGCACACTTCACTGATGTTTCAGTCTCGTCGTAGGTGAACTTTGCCTCGTATTCTGATAAGCGTCGCAGTATGCTCGTTAGGACAGTTTCGCAAGGAGTTTCACTAAATTCCTGATTTCTATAAATACCATTACATTAAAACAGGATATAATTTCTCTACGATTCTTAATTTTGTCTACCTCTGTATCCATGACATGAGTTGTCTTTCCTTTACGACAGTTTTCGATTTTACCAGATAGAACAACGTCGTGGTTATAGGTATCGCAACGTGCTTCGATCGTAGTCTGTTAACTGTTGATGCGAACAGCCACAGGTAGTCTAGCGGATGTTACGAGGAAGTTGATATAAATGTTAATCACATGTTTAAGAAGCAGTATTTTAATCTAGTTCTACTTTTAATGCCTTGTAGTAGTTTCATTTTATTAAAAAATACCAGCAGTGCATAGTATTTAGGATCATAGTTTGTCTTAGAAACATTTCGGGAATTCCACGGATCTGGTGGCATATACGTGTGTGGCGGATGTAGTGGTATTATCAGTAAATGAATTGCAGTCACCGCTACTGACATTAGGGGTACGTCCCAGCTGGAATGTGAGCGGACCTGAAGTTCTCCTCTAGGACACTCAGGTAAACAGCAATATGCTGGCGAGAAACTGCTCGTTCACTAAGTTAATTTTGAATTGTCAAGTTCTAAGTTTTCAATTTTTTGTTTTTGGATTCTAATTATGTTTTGTCAGCCAATCAATCAATATTATTTTTCCCTTTTTTTATAAAAGTTCTGCTACAATGTGATTAAAGTAATGAAACTATTTGGACGATGTAACTTTCTCAAAGACAGTCTTTAGACTGGAACCCGTTTAAGGTAATTTGGCATCGTGTTTAGCAAATAACACCATGTACTGTGACACCAATCTTTATCGTTTTCCTGCTGAAAATCCGTGATGTCTTCCGTTGTCACTGGAATGACCAAATAAACGGGTTTTTGGCTCTGGTATTTTTTACGAGTTCATAACACTGGTCGTATGAGTAAATATTATCTGTTTTTCGGATTTTCTTTCTACTGCGGCAAAATCTCGGTTACTGGGTAAATACACTCCTGGAAATTGAAATAAGAACACCGTGAATTCATTGTCCCAGGAAGGGGAAACTTTATTGACACATTCCTGGGGTCAGATACATCACATGATCAAACTGACAGAACCACAGGCACATAGACACAGGCAACAGAGCATGCACAATGTCGGCACTAGTACAGTGTATATCCACCTTTCGCAGCAATGCAGGCTGCTATTCTCCCATGGAGACGATCGTAGAGATGCTGGATGTAGTCCTGTGGAACGGCTTGCCATGCCATTTCCACCTGGCGCCTCAGTTGGACCAGCGTTCGTTCTGGACGTGCAGACCGCGTGAGACGACGCTTCATCCAGTCCCAAACATGCTCAGTGGGGGACAGATCCGGAGATCTTGCTGGCCAGGGTAGTTGACTTACACCTTCTAGAGCACGTTGGGTGGCACGGGATACATGCGGACGTGCATTGTCCTGTTGGAACAGCAAGTTCCCTTGCCGGTCTAGGAATGGTAGAACGATGGGTTCGATGACGGTTTGGATGTACCGTGCACTATTCAGTGTCCCCTCGACGATCACCAGTGGTGTACGGCCAGTGTAAGAGATCGCTCCCCACACCATGATGCCGGGTGTTGGCCCTGTGTGCCTCGGTCGTATGCAGTCCTGATTGTGGCGCTCACCTGCACGGCGCCAAACACGCATACGACCATCATTGGCACCAAGGCAGAAGCGACTCTCATCGCTGAAGACGACACGTCTCCATTCGTCCCTCCATTCACGCCTGTCGCGACACCACTGGAGGCGGGCTGCACGATGTTGGGGCGTGAGCGGAAGACGGCCTAACGGTGTGCGGGACCGTAGCCCAGCTTCATGGAGACGGTTGCGAATGGTCCTCGCCGATACCCCAGGAGCAACAGTGTCCCTAATTTGCTGGGAAGTGGCGGTGCGGTCCCCTACGGCACTGCGTAGGATCCTACGGTCTTGGCGTGCATCCGTGCGTCGCTGCGGTCCGGTCCCAGGTCGACAGGCACGTGCACCTTCCGCCGACCACTGGCGACAACATCGATGTACTGTGGAGACCTCACGCCCCACGTGTTGAGCAATTCGGCGGTACGTCCACCCGGCCTCCCGCATGCCCACTATACGCCCTCGCTCAAAGTCCGTCAACTGCACATACGGTTCACGTCCACGCTGTCGCGGCATGCTACCAGTGTTAAAGACTGCGATGGAGCTCCGTATGCCACGGCAAACTGGCTGACACTGACGGCGGCGGTGCACAAATGCTGCGCAGCTAGCGCCATTCGACGGCCAACACCGCGGTTCCTGGTGTGTCCGCTGTGCCGTGCGTGTGATCATTGCTTGTACAGCCCTCTCGCAGTGTCCGGAGCAAGTATGGTGGGTCTGACACACCGGTGTCAATGTGTTCTTTTTTCCATTTCCAGGAGTGTAGATATGTCCAGGAACAAGGAAATATGCTGAATGGGGCCACAGAATCTTTTGACAATGAGATAATAGTACACATTAATCACTGTATTGTTTTTGTTTTATTCAATGCTAGAATCAGAGAAAAAAGTCAACTTTCTTTTGTAATGTACATCTGAGGGATCACTCAGCACTTTCACGATACGTCATGCTTATAATACCTGTGTTAGAGTTGCATATTTGGAAGACAAGGTTGTTTACCCACAGTTGTCTTAGACGGAACAATGTCTCTGTCGGAATTGTAGGCGGTTGTCGTAAATCGTACACGACTAGACAGTGTTCACAATCGTTACTGGAAGAAGTCTTTGTGTATTTCTTCAACAGAGCATATGCTTTGTCAGCTCGAAGCTGATGTAACCTGACATTCAAAAGAATGTCGTCGTTCGGAGAAGTACTGCACGCTTCACTTGTGTCTGAAGGTTGTAACTTAAAGCTTATATTAAACTCTGTGTTGAAAACTTTAGCACACGCTTCATATTTTACTGGTAAATCTTCTGATTTGCATTCTCTTTCGTAGAGGCTGTGCATTTTAGGCACGGATTCCACATTTGTAATATACACCTTATGTGAATTGCTTTTCCGTGAATAATGGCTTCTACATTTCGGTAATTTTTTAATATGGTCTCGAACAGTTTCCAACGTGGCTTCACTCATTCTGTGCTTAACATTGTCATGTTTTTCGCGACTATCCACATCGGTATTTTCATCACTCACTACATGTTTCTCTCACTAACGTAAAACAGGGTTACCAGTAGCACAACAACTTACATACATGTAAGAATGACATGTTTATTACAAGCTAGGGGCAAAATGCAAATTTTGTTTAATACGTATAAACGAAGAGGGATATACAAGCAAGAATTACATACTGGAACAATATATTCTTCCCTTATAACTGACAAATCATTCTGAAACACTTCTATGTTGGTACATCTGCAGGTCACATAGCAGACAATATCGTTAAGTGGTATAGCACCTACTCTCACTTGCAATGGTCATAAGGTCGCATTCAAGAACTTAGAACAACTTCCACAGAAAGAGCGGGACCCCATGCCAAGAGGTTCTAGTTCACAGAATAGACGCTAGATGGCGATAGAAAACTGCCAAAGCTCAATTTTTAATTTTTTTTGGCATAACTCCGTCTCTCGCTATTTTTGGTTCCATCATGGAAAGATTCCAAGGCTGTACATGCACAGCAATGGAAAAACTGCGACTAAATCTCAAAAAGAAAACGGCAAACCACAAATGGAAATGAGCGACGGCATTGTGGTCCGGGAGTCCCCCATTCGGGGATATTCGGCCGCCGAGGGCAAGTACTTATTGCATTCGACGCCATACTGGGCGACTTCCGCATCGTAGAAGCAAACCACGAAATGTAAAATACAAGACCTCTGCACAACACACACACATACACACACACAAACGTACACAATCATCTCTACACAAGAGTCGCCAGGTTTACAAACAAGACACGAGGCGACAAAGAAAACCAGCTATTAGAAAAAGGGTTAATACACAATAAAGACTCATCAGCAAATGAACAGCGAATAGAAAATCTCATTATATACTCTGAGAATATTCTCACCGTAGAAGAAAAAAGAAGACCACAGTAATGTAAAAACAAGATTAACTGGAAAATTAATGAAAAATGAATTAAAAAACATGGCAACACAAATCAGAGAAGAAAGCAAAAAATTCAAAGTAATTATTGATGAATCAAAACTTATAAATCTAAAAAAAAAAAACACGTAATGAAAATATTATTCTAACAAAAATTACAAAGTCAATACCGCAGTGTTCATGGAAGCAAAAGAATACATAGAAAAAAAAACAGAGGAAGTCGTCACAAAAACAGCAAAAAAGTTAAAATAAAAGCCAACACCACATTTCAAACACATGTTAAAAACATATTCAAAAACACACATCATACATTTTCAGACAAGAAGAAACAGAGAAACAGCGCCGGGCGTTGCGAGTGCTGGTGTGTATAAAGTTACACTCACCTTGTGGTGAGTTTCTTGTCACACGCGCGCCCCCTTGAAGTTACTGAAGTGCAGTTTTCAGCTGGAAAGAGCTATAGGGAAAAAAAGCTTTGCACCTCGTCACCACAAGTCGCACTTAAAACTGTTTTGTCAGTAGAAGGTTAATAATAGTTAAACGGAAGTATTTATGTGCGTAGCATTTCACTGCCTTACTCCAAGTTGTACAAAGTCTGAAAAGTCCACGCGCACGCATCATTTATAATCACAGCCACTTTATGCTAATTATTAATTATCCTCCACCGAAAGCTTATAAACGGATTGTTTCTTTTAGAATGGCTCGCTTAAATATTGCTGTAATCACTCTCACATAACAAAATGTTCACGTTCGTCCGTGAGCAACACGCCAAGAGGAACTTCGTTATTAAAAATGTCACCAAAACTTCAGATTTTCAGACCCTGCGTTAAATAAAACTCTCTTCCACATTTTAAGCGCTTCTCAAACATACTGAATAACATAAAATTGATAATTTTCATCGGGGCACCTATTAATACGTCTGATCACTATGATATCCAAGGACAGACTCTACTCACCTGTCTACACAAAATTAAGTTTCTAAATCCCAAAATACCAGCAAATATGCTAATTTACGATTGGCAGAGAAACATCACAGCCAGTCGGAAAGCAGCATCTAACCCTTTCAGTCTCATGCATATATACGCAACCAATCCAAATTTGTCACTGGTTCAGAACAGTAAATTCTCATAAATACATTTTGAAAACCCGTAACTACGTAAATTAACACCATCTTAACAAAACTGCTTTACCAAAATCATAATCCCGTTTCCCCAGTAGAATGACTAACACAGATGTGATTCTCGAAAACTCACCACGAGACCAGTTACTTCAATGAATAGCACAAAAACGTTAAATGAAACATTATTCCACATTCACACCTTCATTGTCTCTCATAGCTAAGAAGAATTATAATAGTAATTAATAAACAACTAGAAAATTAAGCAAATAAAAAGGATAATATTTTGACTGCAGCTCAAACAGCGTCCGTCAGCTAGTGATCCCTACTCTATCGCACAGACACTACATACAGTCAGGTATGTTACGCCACCTGTCTTGGCCATGACTGATACTCCACGTGTGTTCACTGCTGTTACGATCTCAGTAGGCAAGATGTACGGCGCTATACCTCACACCCACTTTAATTACGAAAAAGTTTTCCTTGCAAATAAAAATTCTGAATAATTAAACGCAAACATCGGGCCAATTCGAAAACCAAAATGTAGTAAATTTCATTCCCCTTACTTCCTACATGGTACTTCTAAAACTCTCTTAGCCTACGACTTGACAAAATCATATTGCTTCCAAACAAATGAAAATAGTTTTTCATGCAAAATTATTTGTTTCACAGAACAATGAAACATATATTTACAATGCATTTTATAGTATTTATAATTTTTTTCTTTTTTGATATAGACGGCATTTCTTTACTTTACACCAATTAAAATCTCTCCTACCTTGAAGTTGACGCATCGTTAGCGCCACAATTTTTTTCATTACTTCCTCATACATGTAGAGCACCCAAGTATGTGGGGTACATAAGATTTGACCTTAAACTTCAACTCAGGCTTCAGTTAGAAACCCAGAAAAACAGGCCGGTCGGAGTGGCCGAGCAGTTCTAGGCGCTACAGTCTGGAACTGCGCGATCGCTACGGTGGCAGATTCGAATCCTGCCTCGGGCATGGATGTATGTGCTGTCCTTAGGTTAGTTAGGTTTAAGTAGTTCTAAGTTCTAGGGGACTGATGACCTCAGACGTTAAGTCCCATAGTGCTCAGAGCCATTTGAACCATTTTGAACCAGAAAAAAAGAGTTTCGTCTCAGCCTACAAATGACAGTTACATCTTCCAAAAAACAATCATTAATACATATGTTTCATACATTCCATTTTCCAGAAAATTAACAGAAACTTTACTCTAATTAGTGTGTTCAAGTGGCATCCAATTAAATTTACTTGAAAACATAAGTAATTAAACCGAAATAATTTCAAAACTTCAGCAAACTATGGTAGCTAGTGCAAGCATTTATTTATTTACTTAGGTAACTGAAATATTTACCTTAAGTAGATTCAATTTCTTTCAAAATTGTCTTACATCTAGTAGAAATCATTCTTTGACAATATTTACCACATAACATAGTTTCCACTGCTTATACCAGTTCCTTCATTACATGTCACGTACAGTCGCTCATTCGGTAGAAATAACGTTGTGAAGCCTCAATGCCTCTCACTATCTTCAATATAATGTTTTGACTTAATATAGACATAGATTATATACAATTCAGAGAACTTATATAGAACTTTTCCATTTCGCCTGCTTACTTTCCATCTTTCTCACATTTGAGTTTACCTAATACTAAGATTAGTATTCTTCTTTCCAAACTTCATCACATTCTTTACATTACAGTACTAATCAGTTAATCTCAACAGTTACATCAGTTATTTTTCCATGTTACAAAAATCTGTTAATCATTTTCTATCAGAACAACACGCAATTTCCTTGCAACAAGTCATCTTACTCCACCTTTATATGTTTTTTTATCATGAGAACTGACCTGTGGTTTCAACAGAACACTTTATTCCTCATGAGTCTCCATTTGCAAAAATGTTCCTTCACATGTCACCTTCATTAAACTTCACATAATCGGTTCAAATTCAACTGCCCATACTTCATTAACCCTTCCTTCCACAATTAAACATTTCTCTCTCTTTGTAACCTTCAGCTTAATAATACCCCATGCTGCTTCTACATAATTACATAAGTGAAAAAATTAAAAATGACAGATTAAACTTCAGAATGACAGAGGAGGAAGACTGACAACCTAAAAGGAAATTGAAGTATGTGTCAATAATTCGGCATCCGGTAACCGTCATTATCCTAGCGCTGCAAATAGTGCAGTGCCCTCTGAGGTATTTACCCCAAACCTTCTTTTTTTTTTAACTTCCTGAGACCTTCAGCATTACTGAACTCACGACTTTCAGTGGCCCATTTCTGAATCTATTTTTCTCTGGCTATCAAATTACTGGAATCCAATTCTCTCTCCATCTTACTTTCACATGCTTTATCAAAATAAATGTGTCCCCTTAACACTAACATTCATACCACATGCAACAGAACTTAACTTCATGAAGACAGCTTCATCTATCGCAGCAACATCAATCCTTTTCTGTGCCGGTCGCTGTGGGCGAGCGGTTGTAGGCGCTTCAGTCCGGAGCCGCGCTGCTGCTACGGTCGCAGGTTCGAATCCTGCCTCGGGCATGGGTGTGTGTGATGTCCTTAGGTCCATTAGGTTTAAGTAGTTCTAAGTCTAGGGAACTGATGACCTCAGATCTTAAATCCTAGCTTAGAGCCATTTTTGAACCTTTTCCCGCCACATAAACTTCTCTTACTTCCTTAAAATAAGCACCCTTTTGTACATTACTACTTCAACCACAACATGTGACACAAGAACCATTGCCTCTTCACTCCAAAATTCCACCTCATCATTGCAATAAGCACCCCTTCTTTGGCATTACTACCTATAAAAACACCAGCTTCAGCCCTTAATCTCTGTCCTCAATAACCACTGAATTTCACTGAAACAGACTCCACTTTACTTCCTTCAATATTGCCTCTGTTGCCCATCACTAGCCCCTATCGCCACAGTACACATTAATTTTACCGAACTCCACAGTTGACTCTAATTTGCAATCGAGAGTGGATACCAGAACCTTATTGTTTCCAAATTTAACTTCCACACAGAACATTGAACCTTCAGCATATTAAATTATGCTACGACAAAAGTTATTTCATGCCCTACTTTGCAAGAATTTTTATGCAAGAGATGACAGGTGTATAACTGTACCAAAGATTCCTATTCCAAATCACCTAATTTATATAAGCTGCGGTCACATCTAATTGGATAACCCCAAATAGGAGAGTAAAACAAAAACTGAAGAGCACAGGATGAAGAGAACCCAGATAGGAAAGATCTAGGACAGAGTGCACCACACCAGAAAAAATGAATGCCCCCCCCCCCCGTTCCCCCTTTTCCGCAGTCGGTACAGGGTTTTTGAAAAATTTTACATTTCTTTCTCAGTCAAATAACATTTATAGTCGCTTGCCAATGATGGCTGACCTGAGAAAACACTTTTATGTTAAGCAAAATCTCTTTGAACTCTTCCTTCTGACATTCATTTCATTCAGGTACTTCTTCTACTTTCCCTTCTATCTTGTCCTATACAACCAGCAACACTGCTGGCTCAACCACCGTTTGCTCATTCCCATATTCATTATAATTTTCCATACATTAACTTTTTCTGCAATACCTAATGCAAAAGCTGTCGCTCGCTTCAGTAGTTAAATTCTCTTGTCTACAAAATGGTATAATTATATTTCTTCCCTGTATTTCCAATACCATAAAATCCTCGTTGAAATCTAGCTTCCCTCTGTATTTATTGAAGAAGTCCACCCCTACCAACAGTTCCAAACTTAATCCTTCAATTACCAGAAAGTTATGATACAACTGTATACCATCTAGTTTAAGAGGCAGGAACACTTCATATTTAACAGGTTTCTTAACCTTTCCTCTGTCTACGATTATTTGAATTCCCACAACAGGCATTATTACTAATTACTCATTGTCTGGCAAAGCCTCTAACCACTTTAGATTATCAGCACATAGATCACTGCCAGTGTCAGCTGAACACTGCGCTTCTTCCACTTGTAGCACTAACTTAAATAGAACTTGGCCTGTCTTCTGACCACTATTCCTGACTTCAGATTCACCTAGCAAATCGCATGCAACTCCCTTCTCTCAAAACCTTCACCATGCCTAGAGATTAGACAGATGTTTGTAGGATATTTTCATTAGTTATCCTCATAGTAGCAGTCAGTCTGTCGACTAATGACAAAACAGAACTTCTTGACACATCACCTTTTACTCCTCTAATCCACTACTTAACTGACGCCAATTATAATCATCCTCAGCATGCACCTCTGCAAGTACTGCAAACAAATTCTCATTCATCACTTTCACAATATTTCTCTCATCTAAATCCTGCAGTTCTCTACTATCTGCGCTCTCCCCTTCTTCGTGAAAAGATTCATCTGTTACATTGCACATGTTTCCCTGTTCATTTGAGGCTGTGTCATCATCTGTACACACATACATATCAAATCGTCATTACTGCGGTGTTCCCTGAGCCTGTTCCTACTCAAAACGTCACCTACGCAATCATTAAATACACATGTTTCGATGTTACTTGACTCATTTGTACTGCCCACATCATTACTTCCTAATTCAGTCACTTCATCATTACACATCACAAAAGAAGTTCGATTTAAAACTACCATTTCCCGTCTTGCAAACGCCAGCTTCTTCACAGAGAGGATCTAATTTCCCATACTCGGTGATTCTGCGCTCTCTTCCGCTCGCATTCCCCTGTGTAGTCTGTTTTGGACATTACTATTGTCGTATACTGGATATATCGATATATTAGTACGTCCTTGATAGGAGTTAGTTTACCCATCTGCCGTAGCATGGCGCCAGCCTCTTGCGCCTGTTCTCCTATCATTACCTCGAGTCACACCTACTCTGCTTACACTTACATTCTCTCTGGGGTCTGCATTATTCGGGGTCCTAAAGTTTCTATTAACCCCCTCCTTCTCCTGCATTAGTTTCTCTACTCTTCCAGATAATTAATAAATTTATTAATATCGTCCCTGGGAGCAGCAATTATTTTGTTACGCCAGTTCACAGGCAACTTCCCATCTCAACCCTTTATAATCTGCTCTGGCTCTTATTTGTTATTGAGATATGATAAATTAGCAACCCACTTTAAAGCAAAACTTTCCGCACTCTGCTTTTTGGGATCAAACTTTTCCCCGTCCCCGAAATTGTTTTTCAGTTCCATCTCCTTTTGTGTACCCAAGTAGTCTGTCAGAAATGTGTTTTAAAACTTTTGCAAAGTATCGTACCATTCAGTAGCATTCACACTCCATGACCTATCTATCCCGTAAATTTTGACGAAATAAAACCGATCTTCTGCTTATCGGTCCACAATCTTGGTAACACATTCTCACAATCATTTCAAAATTCCTTTGGATGCTGTAACGTTCCCTGGCAGCACACACACTATTAATAAACTAAAATTTAATTGTAATATATACGCAGCTATGAAGCAATTTGTCTATACTGTAATTATTTAACAAAAAATATTATTTAATTTTGTGTAAAGGACATTCGTTATTATTGTAATATTTTCTGTAATAATATTATCGATGTATTTATGATTGTAATATTTCTATACTCATAATGTAATTACGAAATGTGTCAATATCTGCGATAAGAAAAATGTAAAATACAGCCGCAGATTGCAAAGAGACAATAACGGTTGATAGTGATATAAATAGGAATACATAGTGTGCATTCTTTGTCGTCTTCCTCGAGAGCTGAGAGAGAGAGGAACCTGTGACGTAGCATTTTATGAATGGGTAGACTTCATCTGTCTGTATCTAGAGTTAGCCGCCATTGGAGGAGAAATTACAAACTAATGTAAGTTGAATTATTGTTGTGGTCTAAACACATTATAATTTATCAAAAGTGTGTATTACTAATGTAAATTAGCTTGCCCAAGTCATCTATAATATTTCTTTAAAGAATTTTCAGCATTTTTAGCGGTGTTGCTGGGCTGTGCCGCGACCGAACGATTTGCAGCGGCGGCACATTTAAAAAATTGTTCCGCTAAGAAAAATTAACCAAACCCGGAGCAGATAAAAATTAGCAGTGAATTAAGAAAATGCTTTTCTTTTACAGCGATCCTGAGACTGACGGAATTTATTACTAGTTTCACATTTGTGCATTCATAGGCGGATAGTTAACGTTGAAATTTAACAATTTGTTGGTTCTTTCAAATAACTTAAATGTATAGTGAAGTGTGTTTTATCAATGATAATTAAACGTCGGCTTGGCAATATTTAACCATTTTCTGCTAATAGAGACAGTCTTGCGTTCCATAGCTAACGCCGGGAAAGAATTCAGTAAATTAAAAAAAAAAAAAAAAAACCACTGCATTTAGAAAATGTGTGCCAAGGCCGAATTATGTAAAAGATATAATTCTCAACTAAATATTCTTAATCAGTTAATATGAATTTATCAGCATGAGAGGGCTGACTAAGTTCACGTAATTTTAAATGTACTTAATTCTGTCTAAATGAATTTTTATTACCACACGTAAATAAGAGGTTCTACAACAAAGTTCGTACGTACTGAAAGAAAGGCAAATTAACTAAAAACAAATAAAAGAAGGTAACTGTTTATTTATTTAATTTAATTTCATTAAAATGCATATGTCCAGCAGGATCAAAACGTAAGAACTGTCTGCTAGGAATGTAGCCGACTAGGTTATCTGCCTAATACCAACGCTGTTAGTACCTGCTTGAGTATGATGTTCAGCTTTCGTTAGTTTGTTGTTATGGTCATGCAATTCAGTTGGTACCACTCACACCTGATTAGTCAAATGATATATGTTAGTTTCTATTTGTTACAATCGGTGAAGCACAACCTTTACAGATTTTAAACAATTTTCACTTCCTTCATTGCTTTTACTATTCAAAATTGTGTGCTCACTTTTACATACACCTAGAACTGCAGCAATTTTATGCTCTACTTTCTGAGAATTTTCTTGGCTCTGACCCATTCTTGGCTTGTTTTCATTAGCTACCCTTTGTATAGTCTCTGTTAATTCCTTTATTACACTACCTGCGTATTTCTTACAACTTTCCTTAACTTGTGAAACCTTAACTTCGGCCTTTTCATCAAAACCCTTCAGTTCTTTTTCCCACATTTCCTTTCGTTCGAATCCTGCCTCGGGCATGGATGTGTGTGATGTCCTTTGACTAGTTAGGTTTAAGTAGTTCTAAGTTCTAGGGGACTGATGACCTCAGATGTTAACTCCCATAGTGGTTGGAGCCATTTAAGCAATTTAAATATATTTTGTTGGTGGAATGTTAATAATAGTGAAGTAGAAGCATTTATGTGGCTGAAATTTCACTGCATTACTGTAAGCTTGTGTACACCAGTTACTACCGAGACTTACTCTACGTTGTACAAAGTCTGAAAACTCCACACGCACGTATAAATTCATAAACACAGCCAGTTTATGGTAAGCATTAAGTATCCTTCACCCAAAGTTTGCAAACTTCAAGTTTCTTTTAGAATAGCTAGCTCAAATCTTGATATAATCATTGTCACGCAACAAATTGTCCACGTTCGCGAGTGAGCAACACGCCACGAGGAATTTAGTTATTTAAAATGTTACCAAAAGTTCTGAATGTAAACCGTGGGTTAAATCGTACTCTCTTCCACGCTTTGTGGCGCTTCTCAAACATTTTGGTACAGAAATATCACAGTGTTGGTAATTTTCATTGTAGCTCATATCAGTAGTTCTGACCACTGCGAGATCCAAGCGCTGACTATACTCATCACTCGACACAAAAGAAGTTTCTAGTCCCCAAAATACGCGCGAATATGCTAATTTCTGATTGGGAGAGAAACATCACAGCCAATCGGAAAGCAGCATCAAACCCGCTCAATCCCACGCATATATATGGAACCACTTAAAATTTATCACTGATTCAGAACAGTAAATTAACATAAAAGAATTTTGAGAAATCATAATCCCCTCTTAAGAAAACTACTTTACCAAAATCATAATCCCATTTTCCCAGGACCATAAACTAACGAAGTGGTTTACAGCAAATTCTCCAGTATGGATGGCTAACACGTACGCCATTCTCTAAGATTCCTCACGAGACCAGTTACTTCAATGCATAGTATAAAAACTTTACACCAAACATTATGCTACATTCACACCTTCATTCACACTGATAACTAAGAATAAGTAATAGAAACTAATAAACTATTACAAAAGTAAACAAACAGAACTGTAAATGAAAATGACAGTATTTTGACTATAGCTCAGTGTCCATCAGCTAGTGACCTCTACCAGATGGCATAGAAATTACATACATTTGGGCACCTGGCGCCATCTGCCCTGTACGTGACTGACTCTTTATGCCTGTTCACCGATGTTATGAGCGATATGTACAGTACAATCCGCATCACCCAAAATAAGATGCCTGCCAAAATACGTAAGATATTCCCATCTTTTAGGCAGGAAATTTCAGAGTCGCTTCTATGTACCTACTTGCAAAACAAATGCAGTCACACCCTATTTAATACTAATAATTCGAAAATGATGGGACAATAAGAAAGACCACTCAGCTAATGAAACATGCGTGAGACATAAAAATTACATGCACAGCAACACTGCGTTCCTCTGATGTATAATGCATTCACAGTTGCATCCCTATTAATGAAACCATCACCCTAACTAAAACAAAAACTATAAAATTCACAGAGAGCGATATCAGGATCTTCTACATAGAACAATAAATTCATTACAATTAGTAACACTAAAAAACCATTTTGAATTCACTCGGCTGTACTACATACAAGAAGGAAGTTTAACCATGGGTTCACCTATTTTGTGAATACTGGCTAAAATCTTCATGAATCGTATAGACTTACTAATATTTGAAGATCTAATAAAAAAGAAAATTTACAACATCATCTGCCGGTAGATGTATATGGATCACATAATACCTATGGTAGATGAGCCTCAAAATAAAATACAGTCATTACGCAAAGACATAAGTACTTTACATCAGACCATAATAGTTACATATGAATAAGGAAAGAAGGACAAGAAAACACACTTAACTTTCTACACCCAAATGCAAGAGAACACTATGACATGCGCTCCTCTGGGTTATACAGAAAACCCACAACGACATACTCACTACTAAGTGCAACCTTCAATCACCCACATAGTCACAAACAAGCAGCAATAAGATTCATTCTAAACAGGCTCAATAACACTTTACTAAACCCATCTGATTACCAAAAAGATATAGCCATTATAAAAAAGATGGCATTAATAAATTTGGTATAAAGAAGCACAAGTAGATGTGTCTAACAAAATTAAGACACAGATGACGAAATAAATGAGCCAAATCACACCAACACATACGTGCATTACAGTCACAAGAAAATGGCATACAGTGACCTACTACGGTAAACTCACATGGAAAATGAATGATATATTAAAAAATCAGAGATCAACATTGCAAGAAGTAGGACCTTAACATTGCCTACAAAACAAATAACTCAATACAGAAATGCATCTGAGGATTGAAACCAGCGCCTGACAGATACTAGCAAACCTAGTGAAGTCAGCACAGGATACGGTGGCCGATCCTCCAAATCGCTGTGCGAGTTCATCCATTCGTGCAGGGCGACGCCATGAGCGTCTTACCTCCTCTCACCCAATCGCTTGTGACAAAATCGAGGCGAACGCCCTGCAGTTTTTCCTAAACGATCTTACAGAAACTATTAGGTGAAGCAATTTCATTTTTGCTTTGCTTAAAGGTTTATGTCAGGTTATCGCGTATTTTTTTTTATTTTGAGTGAATTAAATTGAATACTACTTCATACAACGATAACTGTGCCGTTTTTCCTATCGTATGGAATGGTTTTGAAAGTACTCTTTCATGTTTGTTAAAAGCCACGGCTGATTTTTCACACGGCGCTATCTCCAAGAATATCATACGTATCCCAACGTGAAGACATCCGTCTTACTCAAGATGGATTAAAAATCTTTCTTTAATATTACGTGATAATCCATTCAAAGAATGATTAATTTTTTTTCTGTGAGACTGGATGCTCCGGGATAGCTGGCTATGTGCAATGGCAGCATAACCATTTCTACATCTACATCTATACTCCGCGAGCCACCTTACGGTGTGTGGCGGAGGGTACTTATTGTACATCTGATCCCCCCTTCCCTGTTCCATTCACGAATTGTGCGTGGGAAGAACGACTGCTTGTAAGTCTCCGTATTTGCTCTAATTTCTCGGATCTTTTCGTTGTGATCATTACGCGAGATATATGTGGGCGGTAGTAATATGTTGCCCATCTCTTCCCGGAATGTGCTCTCTCGTAATTTCGATAATAAACCTCTCCGTATTGCGTAACGCCTTTCTTGAAGTGTCTGCCACTGGAGCTTGTTCAGCATCTCCGTAACGCTCTCGCGCTGACTAAATGTCCCCATGACGAATCGCGCTGCTTTTCGCTGGATCATGTCTATCTCTTCTATTAATCCAACCTGGTAAGGGTCCCATACTGATGAGCAATACTCAAGAATCGGACGAACAAGCGTTTTGTAAGCTACTTCTTTCGTCGATGAGTCACATTTTCTTAGAATTCTTCCTATGAATCTCAACCTGGCGCCTGCTTTTCCCACTATTTGTTTTATGTGATCATTCCACTTCAGATCGCTCCGGATAGTAACTCCTAAGTATTTTACGGTCGTTACCGCTTCCAATGATTTACCACCTATGGCATAATCGTACTGGAATGGATTTCTGCCCCTATGTATGCGCATTATATTACATTTATCTACATTTAGGGAAAGCTGCCAGCTGTCGCACCATTCATTAATCCTCTGCAGGTCTTCCTGGAGTACGTACGAGTCTTCTGATGTTGCTACTTTCTTGTAGACAACCGTGTCATCTGCAAATAGCCTCACGGAGCTACCGATGTTGTCAACTAAGTCATTTATGTATATTGTAAACAATAAAGGTCCTATCACGCTTCCTTGCGGTACTCCCGAAATTACCTCTACATCTGCAGATTTTGAACCGTTAAGAATGACATGTTGTGTTCTTTCTTCTAGGAAATCCTGAATCCAATCACAAACCTGGTCCGATATTCCGTAAGCACGTATTTTTTTTACTAAACGTAAGTGCGGAACCGTATCAAATGCCTTCCTGAAGTCCAGGAATACGGCATCAATCTGCTCGCCAGTGTCTACGGCACTGTGAATTTCTTGGGCAAATAGGGCGAGCTGGGTTTCACATGATCTCTGTTTGCGGAATCCATGTTGGTTATGATGAAGGAGATTTGTATTATCTAAGAACGTCATAATACGAGAACACAAAACATGTTCCATTATTCTACAACAGATTGACGTAAGTGAAATAGGCCTATAATTATTCGCATCTAGCACACTGGACTCGCATTCGGGAGGACGACGGTTCAATCCCGTCTCTAGCCATCCTGATTTAGGTTTTCCGTGATTTCCCTAAATCGTTTCAGGCAAATGCCGGGATGGTTCCTTTGACAGGGCACGGCCGATTTCCTTCCCCATCCTTCCCTAACCCGAGCTTGCGCTCCGTCTCTAATGACCTCGTTGTCGACGGGACGTTAAACAACACTAACCTAACCTATTCGCATCTGATTTATGACCCTTCTTGAAAATGGGAACGACCTGTGCTTTCTTCCAGTCGCTAGGTACTTTACGTTCTTCCAGAGATCTACGATAAATTGCTGATAGAAAGGGGGCAAGTTCTTTAGCATAATCACTGTAGAATCTTAAGGGTATCTCGTCTGGTCCGGATGCTTTTCCGCTACTAAGTGATAGCAGTTGTTTTTCAATTCCGATATCGTTTATTTCAATATTTTCCATTTTGGCGTCCGTGCGACGGCTGAAGTCAGGGACCGTGTTACGATTTTCCGCAGTGAAACAGTTTCGGAACACTGAATTCAGTATTTCTGCCTTTCTTCGGTCGTCCTCTGTTTCTAGATATTACTATTAATAAAAAATCTGTACCTCTGGCCTAATATGAATTGGACGCCGTTTTTAGGTTATTAGGATTATCCTTTTTAATACTTTTAGCATTAAATGACTGTTAAAAGAACTTAAATAATTTTTGTCATAGATGGCGTCGCTACAATATGAGCCTACACAAAATGGCCAGGGCAACATTTAATTATTACATACTGAACCATACGCAGGATAGGTACTCACTGCTCACAAAAACACATATTACAATTATTAATTTCATATTCATTCAACAAAATTATTTCACTAGTGGAAAACATCCTTAAAGAAAAAACTAAAGAAAGAGTCACCACTTTAGGTACTGGTAAAACTAATCATAATGATAAAAAGTACATCTCAGTATACTTTTTAGGTAACATATTGTATAGGATTCAGCGTCTCTCAACTTAAAAATACGGTTGCAAAGTTGCTTTCTCCACACATAATAATTTACAAAAAAATTTAATTCTTAATCTAAAAGCTTCAAACGAACCTTTACGTGGCTCAGGGGTACATAAAATTTCCTGTAATACGTGTCCAGCATTTTATATTGGACAGACAGGCAGAGCTTTCAACGTAAGATACAAAGAACATCTTTCATGCAAAAAAGGCACTAATGTGCACAATTCAACATTTGCAGAACATCTTTTCATAACAGGGCATAACCCCAAAGAATTAAACGAAATGACAATTATGCATACAGAAAAGAAAGGAAGAAAACTTGATGTTTTGGAAGAACTTGAAATTTTCAGGCACACACCAAATAAAGATGACATGCTGCATGAACAAGTGCAGTTGAAAAATAGAAATTTCTCTAATGCTTTTAAACCAGTGCTCTCAGTTTTATGATACTTATAATCCAGGTTCTCTCCTCCTTTTCAGAAACATAATTTTACCTCTGTTAAGTTACGCTCATTACTAACACACCAAATGACCTCTGTGCCCTAGTTATGCAAGCTTTCTTTTCAAATTTTGTGTCATATAATGAACTGATGTTCTTCATTACGTATGTAATTTCAGTCGTATTTAACTCTGATTTTACCTGTGCAACGTTAAACGTAGCGAACTTTGTACTATTTTATCACGTTTGGAGCTCATTTATAAATGTTACTCAATAATTTGTAAAATTAACTTTGTTAAAAGCTATATTGGCTATACGTATGATTTACTTCATAAAATGTATAATATACAAAATTGTTTTGCTCACGTTACTGATGGCCCGCTTGTGGCGCGCCCCACATTACGTTTACTTGGCAGCGTGACTAGTTGCCACACAGTCAGTCTCCTCACACCACGCCGGTGTTACATATGTTTCAATGTTTGACTTTTTGAAGAACATTATGTCTTATATTTTAATGTATGACTTGAGCAACTCAACTCTTAAATCACTGTACATCTTTGACGATATGTTCTTCATGTAAGTACTATTTGTTTTACACTCTTTTACATTAATGTAAACTTTTATTTGATAAGATATTTAATCTGACATATTCATTTTAGGTAATTACCTTACATTCTGATGAAGTCCCTCTTAGAGGTGACGAAACCTGGTCAAGGTATATAGAAAACCTATGCAACCGGTTGGCACATTTTTACATATTTTTCAAATTTGTGTATACAGTTGCTGCAAACGTCAGCCACGTTCAAAGTTGCAACAAAATTATATTACTACTATAGATAATTGTGTCAGTTACAGACCGTGAACAATTAGCGTCCGTCAGCTAGAGTATCGGAATGGGTAAGATAATGAAACAAAAAAAAATACGCTTATTTTTCTTGTACAAAGGGACAAAAATAATAATTGCGATTCTAAGATCGCAGGCAGCGCTTCTCCATCGCTGAGTATCGACGACTGATTTATACTCTTTTTTACCGGAGGCTATGCTATAAGGTCCTTGATAATGAGCCCATCATTTCGTTAATCGTCTTACTTCACGAGGAAGTAAGACATTGCGCAAAATTCGTGAAAGTTTTCAATGAAAAACAGGCTTCTACGAGTTTGCGTTTGGTGCATATTACACATATATGTTTCTCCGTATGAAATATAACTAACATACTGAATTTTTCTTTAGATGTGGGTGGAAGTCTCCGTATGTCATCAATCTCGAGAAAACTGAAATGACGTAGCACACTCTGCGATCTAGCCACGCCAGCGACAAAGCCAGAGCGAAATGTTCACTACAATCCCCTCATATTTCATAAACGGTTTTATATGTCGAAATGAGGTTTTTGCAAATAATAGCACGGTAAGGGGAGAGTACTTTGCCGTATGGTTACTGTGCGAAACTTCGTTACCTACCGTGTTATTCCATTAACTACAGATATTTTCGATGAGAAAATGTAATTTTTAAGTGCTGTCGAAAGCTAATGAAACCGGAAATGCTATGTGTTTTGGAACAATATTGGTGAAGACATTACACGTCTATTTTGAACCGAGGGTGTGCTTTTTCATAAGATGATGACCTTTCCCTCAGTGTCTCACTTAATAAACGTAATAAATCACTGTTTCAGAATTCTCTCGCAACTGCGTCTGGCTTAGTGAGGTGAGACTGTGTAATCTCGGCTTTGTTTCGGCAAAAGAAGCAAATTTTAACAAGGCAACAACAGAACTGTGTAGTTTTTACTCAAAATTCGCCACTCATGAGGCTTCTCTGAAAGTTACAAATGATGAACAAGCCAGGCGAAAATAAATCGCAGGTTTTTTTTTTTTTTTTTAACCCCCACAACTGCCACCCTCACCACGCATGCGCTGCCGTCTGCTCATCTACTGACCACGGCCTCTGCGCGGACTGTATGAGCTGAATTGTTTGAAATGTGAAATAAATTTGCATTGAGGCGACTGGCAGGACATTTGACACAAGATGTGAAGGGCACAACAAGGCATGGAAATACAGCGCAAAGCACTTAACGTTCGCAAACCACCTTCAACAGGAACACCACAGACCGAGCACAATAGGAAAAGGTATGAAGATCATAAAAGTCACTAAAGATGACACTTCCTCTCTTTTCAGGTAAAGTTCCACATATACAAAGTATTAACACAAAATAAACGATTATGTGAACAGAAAAATTTTGGAGTCACATAATCATATAATGGAAAAAATTTCCTTTCGCACACCTGTTCTGTCGTATCCTCTATACTCTCACCCCCCCCCCCCCCCGCCCCACCCCTTCAATTTCAAATTTTGCTCCTCAACCCTTTTCGTCCATTTCATTACCTATTCATTCTTCATTCTACATTCCAACTACATTGCATTCTCTCAACATTTGCTCTCCCTCTCTCAACTCCCCCCTGCCCCCCACCACCACATATTCTCTATTTAGATCTCCAGCTCCTGCACCACTGTTACTTCACTTGTCTGACACATTAAATTAACTCCTACCGACATAATAAAAGGAAATAATACACATATGACGAATCGTAGAAGAAAAGAACATTTTTAGATAAAAAATGAACAAACAGTAGTTAAGCCGGTAACACTACACAAACCACCCGAGACATATCTAGCCACAACAATGTAAACAAACAGTAATGGTGTTGCACTGTCATAATATTACGCGCCAACGAGTACATATTTCTGCAAAACAATGTGGGATTAGGCCAGAATCAATAGCGGCAAACGAAGAAATCTCTCAAAAACGTGCAATCAGGCGGCGTTTCCTTGTTGTTGTTGTTGTGGTCCTCAGTCCACAGACTGGTTTGATGCAGATCTCCATGCTATTCCATCCTGTGCAAGCTTATTCATCTCCCAGTATTTACTGAAACCTACGTCCTTCTGAATCTGCTTAGTGTATTCATCTCTTGGTCTCCCTCTACGATTTTTACCCTCCACGCTGCCCTCCAATGCTAAATTTGTGATCCCCTGATGCCTCAGAACATGTCCTACCAACCGGTCCCTTCTTCTTGTCAAGTTGAGCCACAAACTCCTCTTCTCCAAAATTCTATTCAGTACCTCCTCATTACTTATGTGATCTACCCATCTAACCTTCAGCGTTCTTCTGTAGCACCACATTTCGAAATCTTCTATTCTCTTCTTGTCCAAACTATTTATCGTCCATGTTTCACTTCCACACAAGGCTACACTCCATACAAATACTTTCAGAAACGACTTCCTGACACTTAAATCTATACTTGATGTTAACAAATTTCTCTTCTTCAGAAACGCTTTCCTTACCATTGCCAGTCTACATTTTATATCCTCTCTACTAGGACCGTCATCAGTTATTTTGCTCCCCAAATAGCAAAGCTCCTTTACTACTTTAAGTGTCTCATTTCTTAATGTAATTCCCTCACCATCACCCGACTTAATTCGACCACATTCCATTATCCTCTTTTCGCTTTTGTTGATGTTCATCTTATAGCCTCCTTTCAAGACACTGTCCATTCCGTTCAACTGCTCTTCCAAGTCCTTTGCTGTCTCTGACAGAATTATAATGTCATCGGCGAACCTCAAAGTTTTTATTTCTTCTCCATGGATTTTAATACCTACTCCGAATTTTTCTTTTGTTTCCTTTACTGCTTGCTCAATATACAGATCGAATAACATCGGAGAGAGGCTACAACCCTGACTCACTCCCTTCCCAACCACTGCTTCCCTTTCGTGCCCCTCGACTCACATAACTGCCATCTTGTTTCTGTACAAATTGCAAATAGCCATTCGCTCCCTGTATTTTACCCATTCCACTTTTAGAATTTGAAAGAGGGTATTCCAGTCAGCATTGTCAAAAGCTTTCTCTAAGTCTACAAATGCTAGAAACAGAGGTTTGCCTTTCCTTAACCTTTCTTCTAAGGTAAGTCGTAAGGTCAATATTGCCTCACGTGTTCCATCATTTCTACGGAATCCAAACTGATCTTCCCCGAGGTCCGCTTCTACCAGTTTTTCCATCCGCCTGTAAAGAATTCGCGTTAGTATTTTGCAGCTGTGACTTATTAAACTGATAGTTCGGTAATTTTCACATCTGTCAGCACCTGCTTTCTTTGGGACTGGAATTATTATATTCTTCTTGAAGTCTGAGGGTATTTCGCCTGTCTCATACATCTTGCTCACCAGATGGTAGACTTTTGTCATGACTGCCTTTCCCAAGGCCGTCAGTAGTTCTAATGGATTGTTGTCTACTCCCGGGGCCTTGTTTCGACTTAGGTCTTTTAGTGCTCTGTCAATCTCTTCACGCAGTATCGTATCTCCCATTTCATCTTCATCTACATCCTCTTCCATTTCCATAATATTGTCCTCAAGTACATCGCCCTTGTATAGACCCTCAATATACTCCTTGCACCTTTCTCCTTTCCCTTCTTTGCTTAAAACTGGGTTTCCATTTGAGCTCTTGATATTCATACAAGTGGCTCTCTTTTCTCCAAAGGTCTCTTTAATTTTCCTGTAGGCAGTATCTATCTTGCCCATAGTGAGATAAGCCTCTACATCCTTACATTTGTTCTCTAGCCATCCCCTGCTTAGCCATTTTGCACTTCCTGTCGATCTCATTTTTGAGTCGTTTGTATTCCTTTTTGCCTGCTTCATTTATTGCAGTTTTATATTTTCTTCTTTCATCAATTAAATTCAATATTTCTTCTGTCACCCAGGGATTTCTACTAGCTCTCGTCCTTTTACCTACTTGATCCTCTGCTGCCTTCACTACTTCATCCCTCAGAGCTACCCATTCTTCTTCTATTGTACTTCTTTCCCCCACTGCTGTTAATTGTTCCCATGTGCTCTCCCTGAACCTCTGTACAACCTCTGGTTTAGTCAGTTTATTCAGGTTCCATCTCCTTAAATTCCCATCTTTTTGCAGTTTCTTCAGTTTTAATCTACAGTTCATAACCAATAGATTGTGGTCGGAGTCCACATCTGCCCCTGGAAATGTCTCACAATTTGAAACCTGGTTCCTAAATCTCAGTCTTACCACTATGTAATTTATCTGATATCTTCTATTATCTCCAGGATTCTTCCATGTATACAACCTTCTTTTACGATTCTTGAACTGAGTGTAAGCTATGATTAACTTATGCTCTGTGCAAAATTCTACCAGACGGCTTCCTCTTTCATTTCTTACCCCAATCCATATTCACCTACTATGTTTTCTTCTCTTCCTTTTCCTACTCTCGAATTCCTGTCACCCATGACTATTAAATTTTCGTCTCCCTTCACTACCTGAATAATTTATTTTATCTCATCATACATTTCATCAATTTCTTCATCGTTTCCTTAGCGCACATAAAATATCATAAGTAAAATCAATATCTTTTGTAACTAACTGTTTTCCTATTTACGAAGCAAGCCAAATTGTAGTTATCTTCCGTTACAGGCCACTGATGATATTTTTATTTCAGTGAAATGTATCGCGTTTGTTTGTCAAATATACGCATTTTCTTTTAATTGAAAGACAGATGGAAGATACCTTCAGTAACACATTTACAGTTCTCTAGTTCATTCAGCATTTATTGTATAAACAGCACATATGAAGTAAATAGAATGACTAAATTTGCAGGGCAATAGCTCAGGCAGTTCTTAGGTAACAGTTATAGATCTATATTGAAACGCACTCATTTTAGCGTGTAGTGTAACCTCCGTAGGTGATAACGGAAGCAGTCGATAATAAAGGTGAAGGATGCAGTCTCGGCATAAGTTAATCCACATTTGCTAGGTGAGTCGATAGCTCGCACGAGTCGATTGTCACCCAATTTTGTCCAACAGGTGCTCGATTGGAGCCAAGTATGCCCATTGTGCTAGCCGGAAAATCTGCTGCAAGACTTGGAGAAGACGTAGAGTTTCACTTGCAGTGTATGTGGCTGAGAATTAGCCTCTTGGAGCAGCACACGAACTTCCTGCTGCAAGAACAGCAAAGAACTAGTTGAACGACATTCTGGACGTATCGAGTGCCGGTCAGTGTTTCCTCCACAAACACCAAAGGTGGACGAGAGTTCAGGATATCATACACCAGACGAAAACCTGGACTGGGACCAGTGTGTGCCGGGGAAATTCACTGTTCGAGACAGCTCTCACCATGTCTATGTCTTAAGTGCGAATGACTGGCACTAACAAACGGATGAATATGCTTTCATCGCTAAAGACCACGGTGTGGCATTCCATCCTTCAAGTGATAGACTGACGGCAGCATTGAATTCGATGCTGTGGAGTGTGGAACACAGGCTACATGTGTGTGTGCCCATTATCCCATTGTTAGTAAGCAATTCGCAACGGTTAGTGTTGATACTTTTTGGGTCACATTATATCTTACCTGTGTTGTGAAAGTTGTAAGAACTACAATCAGTGTCCTCACAACACGACGGTCTTGTACGGCGTCTGTCCGATGTGGATGTCCAGAACCTCATCTACGAGTATCAGAGTGCTCGCCTGTACACTGTGGCTCACATAGCTTCAAAACTGGCGTGTGACATCCAATTTCCAATTTGTGTGATGCTTCTCCGAAATGACCATCCCGCCATTAAAAATAACAGTTCGAACCTTCTCAGAGCCGCTCAGTTGACTGTAGAAAGCACTAGTCCGTCTCCCTAGCATGGTGTCTGCTTGCTCTATACGTCTACACGAGACTGAGCCGCATGGTAACGACAATTCTCTTTTAAAGGGTGACCTCAGACGGCGTTCTGTTATTAAATGAAACAACAAGTTCACTATTACCAGTCACCGTTTTATTTATTTCCACGACGCGTTTCAAAGATTTAAACCTCCATCATCGGGTGGATTTACATTAGTTAGTATGACATTTGTGTGTGTGTTGTGTTACGATTTTTTGGCACTGCCTAGTGGAGAAACAAGACACTGTATCAGAACATCGTTTTGGATTTCTTCTGACAAAAAATTAAACTGATATCTAATGGTAAACATAAAATAAGTAAAGTAGGGTACCTCCAGTGGTCACAGGTTCCTTGTGCTGTCGTAACACATCACGTGTATACTGTCACATTTGTAAACGAATATGGCGTCCGGAATCTGCTGGGTGCAAGGTTCGTATAGCAGTACAAAGAATATACATCGTAACAACATTATTACAGAATAATTATTTAAAGGATTTGGAGGTGTTTGTTTTGAAGTGTGTACTTCAGGTGGAATATAAATCCGATTTTGACAAGTTAAAACAGCTTAACCTTCGTACTCGTTTATACAATCAGGTGAAATGTTAAACTGGCTTAAACTTCATACTTGTTAATAACAATCAGGTGAAATGTTACAGACTTTAAGTACAATAATCATATTGGCTACAGCAGTAAAATTATACATAGATGACAATATCTGACTGGGATTAATAGACAGATGTGAGAGGCTGGAGGTAAAAGGAGAGGAAGAGAGAGACAAAGTGTGAGAGAGAGAGGGGCGGAGGGTGGAAAGAGTAATTGTATGAGAACAAACTTTACATGGCAAGGGGTCTCAAGATTACATGTTACATGTAATAACTGCGTAAAGGTTGGGATAATACATTGGTTAATGCTTTAAAATATGCAGATAGCTATACAATTTGTGCCAGTAGTTGATGTATATATAGTTTCAAGCTGACAAGAGGTACAAGCTGTTAGTGTTAGGAATTATCTAATTATCTGTAATTGAGGTCAATCTCTTGTACTCTTGGTGGCTGTCAATATTTATGGTAAATATTAAGATGTGTAAACGCGCGCGCGCGCGCGTGTGTGTGTGTGTGTGTGTGTGTGTCCATTTTTAAGGATGTAGGCAGTTGCTGAAAACAGAGATGATACTACTGCCAATATTGTCGTTTTTGTCATTTAAGATGAATTCCAGTTGTTTGTTTGGTGTTTGTATATTTGGCGTGTTTCAAGGATGTCTAGTTTTCTGCCGTTTGGTTGGACGTGTAGGATACTAATACTTGTGTTGTTAACATGGTGTTTTGTTTCATGCAGGTGGGTGGCTATTGCTGATGTGTGGTATTTCTTATTTTCTAGTGCTGCCATGTGTTCCTTGAATCTAATCTCAAATGATCTGCCTGTCTGGCCTATGTAGAAGCAGTCACAGTCTAAACATTAAATTTTGTACACACCTGTGTGATGGAGTGGGTTTCGTGCGCCGATGTTGTGGGCTAACTTCTGTCCAATCTTGTTGTCTGTTGTAAAGGGTAAGCTTATGCCTTTTCGTTTCAAGACATTGGCAATCTGGTACGAAATGTTACCCAGAAAGGGGATTTATGACACAGCCACCAAGAGTACAAGAGATTGACCTCATTTACAGTTAATTCCTAACACTATCACCGTGTAGCCCTTGTCATCTATGTATAATTTTACTGCTGTAGCCAATATGATTATTGTACTTAAAGTCTGTAACATTTCACCTGATTGTTATTAACAAGTATGAAGTTTAAGCCAGTTTAACATTTCACCTGATTGTATAAACGAGTACGAAGGTTAAGCTGTTTTAACTTGTCAAAATCGGATTTATATTCCACCTGAAGTACACACTTCAAAACAAACACCTCCAAATCCTTTAAATAATTATTCTGTAATAATGTTGTTACGATGTATATTCTTTGTACTGCTATACGAACCTTGCACCCAGCAGATTCCGGACGCCATATTCGTTTACAAATGTGACAGTATACACGTGATGTGTTACGACAGCACAAGGAACCTGTGACCACTGGAGGTACTCTACTTTACTTATTTTATGTTTACCATTAGATATCAGTTTAATTTTTTGTCAGAAGAAATCCAAAACGATGTTCTGAAACAGTGTCTTGTTTCTCCACTAGGCAGTGCCAAAAAATCGTAACACAACACACACACAAATGTCATACTAACTAATGTAAATCCACCCGATGATGGAGGTTTAAACCTTAGAAACGCGTCGAGGAAATAAATAATACGGTGACTGGTAACAGTAAACTTGTTGTTTCATTTAATGTCAATAACAGTCACGGTAAAGCCTAACCTAAAATGTTCGCATTTAAAGGCGTTCTGCTAGCTGTGTCACGACGCCATCTACTGACGGATGACATTCAATCCGTTATCAGCACCTCTTCTAGATGGCACGACACATTCTTTCAAGGAGTTCTAACATTTTTCTGGCAATATGTTTTACCACGCTGCATGCCCTGTCATTAAATTAGTATCAATTTTACAGAAGTTTGTTGTTCTTTCTAGACACTGATTCGGCAAAAAAAAACTTTGACGCCCTTTCACCCTCTGACAGGTTGATATCCGAAAACGGCTTTCGTGGCTGGCGCTTGAAATAAAGGAAAACATATTCTCCAAATTCCATATTTGTTGGACAAGTGGTTTGGGATGCGTGTTGTATTAGTCAATCACTTTAGAATGAAACGCTAATCCAGTTTCAAAACATTGTCTTCTCTCCCAAGCATTGTCTTTTAAGAATTTTTTTCATAGCCTGGTTGGTTAAATACATACCGCCTGGCATTACTTTCAAGTTTTTAATGAAAGTCATGTCCGAAAACACACCATCAGCTGCTAAGTGAGTCTCGACGTATCATCATCAGTTCATAAAATATGACATGTATCTATATATGTATAATCTGCTGCTAAACTACAAACTACTCCTGTTAGCGAAACGTCGGTTGTGAACAAAATTACAGATTGAACATGAACTTACTGGATGTGGACAAACAGTGTAATCTGACAAGTCAACACTACTCAATCAATTCTTATTGATGTTAATTGCGAGAACTTATGAGGAAGATGTTGTAGCCTTGTTACTTGGAGAATCTTGAGGCCTAACGCTGCCAAAGTGCTCACTACTACATCTGAACACACAGTGGTCAACATTGTGCCACTGCTCTTATTGTTTTCAGTTGTTTCTCTTATCAAATTTTGAATTGTATATTCTTACGTTCTCTGTGAATAATAAATTATGTGGCTGGAAGGAAAGCAGGAGTATGCTCATAAAGCTCTTCGGGATTAATGTCAACGTATTCAAGCCTACAATAAAAATGTGTGAACATTAGGGCTGACAACTGACTATAAACAACGCTATCGATCTTTCCGCAAAAAATATCGCAAGAAGTGGGAATTGAAGGCATGCGAGGTTGACTGTAATCAGAATGCACGGTCTATATCACGTGGCCATGCATATCATGACGGATCAAAAACACTAACTCATCGATTTCACCGAAAGACGAGATTGAAGTTCTAATATATACGGAAAAAAATTCAATTATTTTTAAGTGTTCGGACGATTCTCTTACTCTGAAACGAATTCCTGGGACATAGCCTCTGATGTTGGTCTTTTAGAACACAGAAAGTTAATGATATGAGCTCTTCCACTTTAAAATATCCACATACAGTAGGCTGAAGCAATTAAAAATCTTTCAGTCGCAACCTGGGGCGTCTCTCTTATCAGTCGTTTCTAGAACATGGCTCAATATCTCAAATCCTGGAACTTATTCTTTTTCATCGATTTTGAAAATTTGTCTCATTACCTCCGTCTGTCATCAAAGAAGTACGTAAATATTTATCTTCAGTCGTAGTTACAAATACAATATTGCGTGTCAACAAAATAGTTTTGCAACCAGAAAATAGAATTATCGTCTTTCGATGTACAGAACTATTTTGACATTGCTAACTGTCTTCTGCACAACCTAGAATCCCTCGTTTATGATGTGAATGTAATCGTTTGAGGCTGTAAATCCCATGGGAATGTTTCCGTCTCGAGGAAGCTCGGAGAACTTTCTTCTAATTTGGTAGCAGTGGCTGGAAAACGATCGACACGAAGAAACTCCCCAGACATCACTAGGCAAACTGGATTTGCCAAGTTCGTGCAGTGTGCTCCATTCCTTTTATAGTTCGAAATTTGTTTCTGCGAAAATAGTGAAAACCAGTTTGCAAGTAATTACTGAGTTAAATCGTCGTTCCCGCGGCGGCAGCAATTAATTTGTGAACCAAATTGGAATCGACTGAATTCCGGAAGGGATTCTGTAAGGACAAGGAGCAGCACAATGCGATACGGACAGTTCAGAATACGGATAAGGACATTTATGGATATCAAGTAGCGAATTAAAACTCTCGCTGTGCAAAATAATCATACAGAACTTTCTCTTCTTAGTTTTTAGCCGCTACTGAAAAGCTTTGAACGTTTGTCGGTTTTCTCCTTAACACTTAAAATTAGTTTTACATGTGAGCTGTGTCTGTACTATTTAGTCTCGTCCCTAGATCACGTGCATTTTAGAAAGTACAAGTAACCTCCCCTCTCGTAAACAAGTTCAAAAGTCGGATTACAAATGAGTCACTCTGTTAAACATCTGACGTTGCGCATGCAAGTGGGGAAAATTTTAGAGAAGTTTTGAGATTGTGTTTAAAGTATGCGGGAAGCCTCTAACTATTGTCATTACCAAACACTGGATCAGTATAGTCAGGGTAGTTTGCGCTATACTTTAAGCAAAAGCAAGATCATCACGCATCTCAATGTTTATGACGTCATATCTCCTTAAATATATCACAAAATATCATTTTGCAGATACAATCAGTGATAATATGGAGAATAGAATTAGTAGTAAAAAATTAATAAATTAAAACGTTATACCTGATGTTGCGGTTTTACTGCATGAACAGCGAAAATGCAGTAGCGATAAACCTTTCTCTTATCAGCGGAACATGTTCAGATTGGCTAAAATATTCTGTAGTTAAGCCTCTTCACAACAAACTATATACCAATTTCACTTTAACCGGATTTTTTAAACATGTTTGAAAAGGTTGTGTTGAATTGGTTTCTTAAGCATCTGACTGCACGTAGTACAAGTATACTGTCCAAGTCACAGTTTAGGTTCCTTAAGGGTTCCGATATAGAGAAGGCTATTCACACGGTACAATGTACTTAATTCACCAGATAACAAATTAGAGGCATCTGGCATTTTCTGTGACCTGTCAAAAATCTCTGACTGTGTGAATCATTCTCTCAATAAATTATAATATTATGGTGTGACCGGCAGTGCAGCTAAATTGTTCGAGTTTTACCTAACTAACAGGAAACAAGGTGTGTCCTTGGGAAATATCTATAAAGTAAGCAATCAGTTTTCTTCTGATTAGTAATTAATTACATGTGGTATTCCTCAAAGTTCCATCATGGGTCCATTGGTTCTTCTTGTGTGCATTAATGACCTCTTCTCTGTTAAGTTGTCAGAAGCTAAGTTTGTTTTGTTTACAGATGATAGAAATATTGCAATAAATAGGAAGTCCAGTACTGATTTAAAAATGGATGGTAATCAAATTTTCACTGACATTAATAAATGGTTTAAAGCTAATTCTCTCTCATTAAACTTTGAAAAGACCCACTATATGCAGCTCAGAACCTGTAAGAGATTTTCCTTCCAGCATGTGTATAACATGTGAAGACATGCAGACCGAAGAGTTTGATAGTGTTCAATTTCTAGGATTACAACTCGATAATAAATTCAGCAGGGAAGGACATAGCTCAAAACTGCTGAAGCACCTAAACAAGTCTATATTTGCAATGCGAATGATGTCAGATGCAGGAGATATAAATATATTCATTCTGTTATGTCATATACGATCATATTCTGGGGCAATTCGTCAAACCAATCAAAAGTTTTAGAGTGCAAAATCGTGTAATCAGACTCATTTGTAGTGTACGTTCAAGAACATCATGTAGAAATCTGTTCAATGAACAGGGCATTCTAACCACTGCTTCTCAGTATATTTATTCCTTAATAAAATTTCTTGCAAATAGCATGTCTCTATTTCCGACTGATAGATTAATACATAATATCAACACTACTAATAAGAACAATCTACATAAAACCATAAAATCACAACCCTAGCCAAAAAGGGGTCCAATATTCAGGAACACAGATTTTCAATAAACTGCCAGCAGCCATTAAAAACTTGGTTTCACGTAAAGCCGAGCTTAAACAGAGTTTTCAAGACTTTTCGATGGGCAACTCTTCGTACTCGATAGATGAATACCTTAACAGGAACTGTTAGATCAACTTAAGTAAAACCATCTGTTAGATTTCAGTTTTGACAGCACTTGGTCACAAAGGTCAATATTGGGTATTTTGTGTATAATAAATTTGTTAAAAGAGCATAACTATGTTTCATTCTGACAGTGTCTTAAGCCCGTAAATTTTCGCGATTCCAGTTTACTGTAATGTATGCACATAGTCTGACAGTCTCCTGTCAAACGATCAGAGAAGTTAGTACCTTAACCAAATTTTCTCTGTTTTTTTTTTATGTTATACTTTCTGACAAGTACCACACTCACGAGAATCATTTCATTTTTGGGTCTATGGAATGAAAACTGAACCTAATTTAATCTCATGTAATATGTCTCATTATGTGAGGCGTGTCACCGAGGAAAAGTTTCGTAAAGGTTTGAAGTTACGTTTAAAGCTTTTTGGAAGTCGCTAAGTGCTGTCATTCTCAAATATTGGATCAACATAGACTGATTAATTTGTGTCACATTATAGTGTCCGTTTTGAAATATTCAAGCCGATATATTTGAAGTAAATAATAAAAAGATTTTGAATAATATTATATGGACATAAACGACAAATTAATTATCAAAATGTATTAAATTAACTTCAAAGAAAGACCATATCAGTTGCAGTGTAATAAAAAGACATTATTTATATTACATGAGATCGTAGTGCATAACGTTCTCGAAACTAACATTATTATCTTTGTCATTATATATAAGATAAAAAACATATTTAAAATCACTTCGAGTCAGATCATTTCTTCTGCTGTATGTAAGGTACGTTTGCTAATGTAAAGCGGTAGCTTTTGTTCAATTTATTCTCGTACACAGCGAATAATTCAAGTGTGTAGCATATTCTGTGATTAGTGGAAATATATTTACAAAAAGTGAGTGCATTGTGTTACTTAAAGAATCCATGCAAACAGTTCTTCCTGAATTAATAACTGCAAGAAGTTATTTAGCATTTTTTCAGTCTCTGTGAAGCGAGCACTTGTGATCTTTGGCAACAATTGGCCGCCATTACGCAGCGTATTTAATTTTTTTTTTTTGTGTAACATACCACCACAGCCGGAAAGGAAAGAATCATTTCAATTTATTCAATTAACTGAAGTGCAAAGCTTCGCTAATTTTATTTCGTCAAAAAATGCATACTTTCAAAGATACAATTTATTCTAGGTCAGTGAACTTAGTTTGCACTACATTTCGCCGAAAACATTTGAAATAATTTGTAGGGAGACTGGCGCTCATTTGATATATATATATACTCCTGGAAATGGAAAAAAGAACACATTGACACCGGTGTGTCAGACCCACCATACTTGCTCCGGACACTGCGAGAGGGCTGTACAAGCAATGATCACACGCACGGCACAGCGGACACACCAGCAACCGCGGTGTTGGCCGTCGAATGGCGCTAGCTGCGCAGCATTTGTGCACCGCCGCCGTCAGTGTCAGCCAGTTTGCCGTGGCATACGGACCTCCATCGCAGTCTTTAACACTGGTAGCATGCCGCGACAGCGTGGACGTGAACCGTATGTGCAGTTGACGGACTTTGAGCGAGGGCGTATAGTGGGCATGCGGGAGGCCGGGTGGACGTACCGCCGAATTGCTCAACACGTGGGGCGTGAGGTCTCCACAGTACATCGATGTTGTCGCCAGTGGTCGGCGGAAGGTGCACGTGCCCGTCGACCTGGGACCGGACCGCAGCGACGCACGGATGCACGCCAAGACCGTAGGATCCTACGCAGTGCCGTAGGGGACCGCACCGCCACTTCCCAGCAAATTAGGGACACTGTTGCTCCTGGGGTATCGGCGAGGACCATTCGCAACCGTCTCCATGAAGCTGGGCTACGGTCCCGCACACCGTTAGGCCGTCTTCCGCTCACGCCCCAACATCGTGCAGCCCGCCTCCAGTGGTGTCGCGACAGGCGTGAATGGAGGGACGAATGGAGACGTGTCGTCTTCAGCGATGAGAGTCGCTTCTGCCTTGGTGCCAATGATGGTCGTATGCGTGTTTGGCGCCGTGCAGGAAAGCGCCACAATCAGGACTGCATACGACCGAGGCACACAGGGCCAACACCCGGCATCATGGTGTGGGGAGCGATCTCCTACACTGGCCGTACACCACTGGTGATCGTCGAGGGGACACTGAATAGTGCACGGTACATCCAAACCGTCATCGAACCCATCGTTCTACCATTCCTAGACCGGCAAGGGAACTTGCTGTTCCAACAGGACAATGCACGTCCGCATGTATCCCGTGCCACCCAACGTGCTCTAGAAGGTGTATGTCAACTACCCTGGCCAGCAAGATCTCCGGATCTGTCCCACATTGAGCATGTTTGGGACTGGATGAAGCGTCGTCTCACGCGGTCTGCACGTCCAGCACGAACGCTGGTCCAACTGAGGCGCCAGGTGGAAATGGCATGGCAAGCCGTTCCACAGGACTACATCCAGCATCTCTACGATCGTCTCCATGGGAGGATAGCAGCCGGCATTGCTGCGAAAGGTGGATATACACTGTACTAGTGCCGACATTGTGCATGCTCTGTTGCCTGTGTCTATGTGCCTGTGGTTCTGTCAGTGTGATCATGTGATGTATCTGACCCCAGGAATGTGTCAATAAAGTTTCCCCTTCCTGGGACAATGAATTCACGGTGTTCTTATTTCAATTTCCAGGAGTATATATATATATATATATATATATATATATATATATATATATATATATATATATATCCCTTTCTTGTGTTTCACTTAATAATAACAATAATTAATAACCACAGAAAATAAGGGATAATATACCATGAGTTAAGCTGCCACAAGACATGTACCCAATTTTCTGTCGTTGTGTCAGGCCATTTGACAGAAGACTACACCTCTTAATGAGTAGATTGTGACGTTATAAGTTTGTAAATTCGGTTAATAGCTATACGAAACATGAAAATCACAGTTTTGTTTCCTCTCGAAGCTCCCAGGTAGGCGCCCTGCGGTTGTACATGTGCACTGTTTATCGGGTTAGCTGTTCAGCAAAATGGATCTTAAAGAACTACAGAGACCCTGAAATCAGTATTTAACTGCCGGAACAGATTTTAATGACATGACAATGTCATAGTCATCAGAGACAAGGCATTAGGTTCGCTAGATAAAGATGAGATTGGCTATTGCCCATTTTCAAGGAATCGTTGAATCCACTCGAATTGATTAAGGAAATCCTAGAAAAGTATAAATCTGGATGGTTGGATTGGAATCTCAATGTCATTTACAGCTCCTCGAACATGGCATCATTGCTGTCAACAACTATGTCGATCGTAAAGAGCACTGGCAATAACTCTACATCTTTGTGTGATGTTAAAATTGTAATAGTAGCTTCAAGATAACTTACTACAAATTAGAGAGTGTATCGACTCACCATTTCTGTGGACATTTACTTTAGATAGTTGAGAACTTTGCTGACATTTAATTTACATGCACTCAAACATACTACACTGCTTCAGTGAAATGCGGCAAGCATTTTGCATGCCTGTTTCATCAAAAATTAGAATATATTTATCATTCTGAGTCTGACAACACGGAAAATAGTATGAAAACGTTATTGCTATTATAAACAACGGTGACTGGTAATAGGGTGTCCTGTGTAATTTGTACGCGTCTCTTTATTAAATTGGTTGTTGTTGTTGTTGTCTTCAGTCCTGTGACTGGTTTGATGCAGCTCTCCATGCTACTCGATCCTGTGCAAGGTTCTTCATCTCCCAGTACTTACTGCAACCTACATCCTTCTGAATCTGCTTAGTGTATTCATCTCTTAGTCTCCCTCTACGATTTTTACCCTCCACGCTGCCCTCCAATGCTAAATTTGTGACCCCTTGATGCCTCAGAACATGTCCACCAACCGGTCCCTTCTTCTTGTCAAGTTGTGCCACAAACTCCTCTTCTCCCCAGTTCCATTCAATACCTCCTCATCAGTTATGTGATCTACCCATCTAATCTTCAGCATTCTTCTGTAGCACCACGATTTCAAAAGCTTCTATTCTCTTCTTGTCCAAACTATTTATCGTCCATGTTTCGAACTTTACTAATTCCCACTGTATCCAACTTCAACCTATCCATTTCCCTTTTTAAATTTTCTAACCAACCTGCCCGATTAAGGGATCTGACATTGCACGTTCCGATACGTAGAACGCCAGTTTTCTAACGACGCCCTCTTGAGTAGTCCCCGCCTGGAGATCCGAATGGGGGACTATTTTACCTCCGGAATATTTTACCCAAGAGGACGCCATCATCAATCACCATACAGTAAAGCTGCATGCCCTGTAGTTTCCCCTTGCTTTCAGCCGTTCGCAGTACCAGCACAGCAAGGCCGTTTTGGTTAGTGTTGCAAGGCCAGATCAGTCAATCATCCAGACTGTTGCCCCTGCAAGTACTAAAGAGGCTGCTGCCCCTCTTCAGGAACCACACGTTTGTCTGGCCTCTCAACAGATACCCCTCCGTTGTGGTTGCACCTACGGTACGGCCATCTGTATCGCTGAGGCACGCAAGCCTCCCCACCAACGGCAAGGTCCATGGTTCATGGGGGTAGGATTGAATTGGTGATAGTTTTTAATTGATTGTGGATTTTTCTGGGATGAGAGCGAACGCGCTGTGGATTGGACTTTCGACGGAGCAACAAGGAATGCTTCGGTCAAGCAGGTCGGTGACAGGTAAATGGGGCCACGACCTGGATGGAGAAGTAGAGTTCTTGGAAGTGAGGTCGACGTAAAACCTACTGGCGGCGGCAGGCATTTTCCTCCCACATGACTGCTCGCGGCCAATGTCCAGCCGGAGTGCAGTGCGCCGTTGAGAGCAGAAGTCGGGGTTGCATTTCCATGTTTTCTGGCTTCCTTTGAAGATAAGCAGCTGCCGTTTGTAGGAAGAGCCTTTGCCTTTCTCTTTCCAGATTTAATAACTTTCCTATCACGTTCAGAATTCTAACATTCTACACCTACAATACATACACTACTGGCCATTAAAATTGCTGCACCAAAAAGAAATACAGATGATAAATGGGTATTCGTTGGACAAATATATTACACTAGAACTGACATGTAATTTCATTTTCACTCAATTTGGGTGCATAGATCCTGCGAAATCAGTACCCAGAACAACAACATCTGGCCGTAATAACGGTCTTGATACGCCTGGGCATTGAGTCAAACAGAGCTTGGATGGCGCGTACAGGTACAGCTGCCCATGCAGCTTCAACACGATACCACAGTTCATCATGAGTAGTGACTGGCGTATGGTGACGAGCCAGTTGCTCGGCCACCATTGACCAGACGTTTTCAGTTGGTGAGAATGTGCTGGCCAGGGCAGCAGTCGAACATTTTCTGTATCCAGCTGAAATGTAGGGTTTCGCAGGGATAGAATGAAGGGTAGAGCCACGGGTCGTAACACAGCTCAAATGTAACGTCCACTGTTCAAAGTGCCGTCAATGCGAACAAGAGGTGACCGAGACGTGTAAACAATGGCACCCCATACCATCACGCGGGGTGGTACGCCAGTATGGCGATGACGAATACGCGCTTCCAATGTGCGTTCACCGCGATGTTGCCAAACACGGATGCGACCAACACGATGCTGTAAACAGAACCTGGATTCATCCGAAAAAATGACGTTTTGCCATTCGTACACCCAGGTTCGTCGTTGAGTACACCATCGCAGGCTGTCCTGTCTGTGATGCAGCGTCAAGGGTAACCGCAGCCATGGTCCCCGAGCTGACAGTCGATGCTGCTGCAAACGTCGTCGAACTGTTCGTGCAGGTGGTTGTTGTCTTGCAAACGTCCCCACATGTTGACTCAGGGATCGAGACGTGGCTGCACGATCCGTTGCAGCCATGCAGATAAGATGCCTGTCATCTCGGCTACTAGTGATACGAGGCCGTTGGGGTCCAGCACGGCGTCCCGTATTACCCCCGTGAACCCACCGATCCCATATTCTGCAAACAGTCATTGGATCTCTACCAACGCGAGCAGCAATGTCGCGATACGATAAGCCGCAATCGCGATAGGCTACAATCCGACCTTTATCAGAATCGGAAACATGATGATACGCATTACTCCTCCTTACACGAGGCATCACAACAACGTTTCACCAGACAACGCCGGTCAGCCGCTGTTTGTGTATGAGATATCGATTGGAAACTTCCCTCATGTCAGCACGTTGTAGGTGTTGCCACCAGTGCCAACCTTTTGTGAATGCTCTGGAAAGCTAATCATATGCATATCACAGCATCTTCTTCCTGTCGGTTAAATTTAGCGTCTGCAGCACATCATCTTCGTGGTGTAGCAATTATAATGGCTATTAGTGTACGTAAACCGCAAGCTATCGTTCGGTGCATGACTAGTCTTTTCCTTGCCTGTTCCACTCGCAACTAGAGGACGGAAAAACAACTGACTAATATGCCTTCACTGGACCCCTAGTTTCTCCTCTCTTATCTTCGTGGTCCTTAGACGAAATGTACTTTGGTGGCAGTAGACTCGTTCTACAGTTAGCCTCAAATGTCGGTTCTGTAAATTTTCTCAATAGTGTTCCTCGGAAAGACGGTTGGCTGCCCTCCAGAGATTCCCATTTCAGTTCCCGAAGCATCTGCGTAATGCTTGCGTGTTGTTCCAACCTACCGTTAAGGAACCTAGCAGCCCGCCTCTGAATTCCTTCGACGTCTTCCTTTAATCCGACCTGTTACGGATCGCATACTCAGGTCGCACTAGTGTCCTATATAGGTCTCGTTTACAGATCAAACACACTTTCCCAAAATTCTCCCAGTTAACCGAAGGCGCCCATTCGCTTTTTCTATCACAGACCTTACATGTTCGATCCATTTCACATCGCTTTGCAACGTTACGCCCAGATATTTACACAACGTGCCTGTGTCAAGCAGCAGGGCACTACTAATGCTGTATCCTAACGTTATGGGTTTGTTTCTCGTATCCTCCACATTACCTTACATTTTCCTACTTTTATAGCCAGCTGCTATTCATCAAACCAACTAGAAATTTTGTCTAAGATACGTTTATCCTCCTATAACCATTGAATGACGACTCCTTTCCGTACACCACTGCATCCTCAGCAATCAACCGTACATTGCTGTGCGTACTGTCCGCCGTACCATTTATGTATACAGAAATTAATGGCAGTCCTTTCATACCTACCTGGGACACTCCAACGATACCATTGTGATGAACACTCGCCGTCGAGGAAAACATACAGACTTCTATTTCTCAAGAAGTCTTCGGACATTCACATATTCGTTATGCTCACACTTCTGTTAACAGATTGCAGGTTGGGTACGGTGTCAAATGCTTTTCGGAAATCTATAAACATGGAATCTGCCTGTTTCCCTTAGTCCACAGTTCCCAGGTATCATGTGAGGAAACAGCAAAGTGAGTTTCGCAAGCGCGATGCTTTCTAAAACCGTGCCGATTCGTGAACATAAGCTCTTCGGTCTCGAGGAAATTTGAGAGCTAATCGAAAAGTGAAGTCCGATCGGTCGGGAAATGGGAACAACCACTTTGAAACTTCCTGACAGATTAAAACTGTGTGCCCGACCGAGATTCGAACTCGGGACCTTTGCCTTTCGCGGGCAAGTGCTCTACCATCTGAGCTACCGAAGCACGACTCACGCCCGGTCCTCACAGCTTTACTTCTGCCCGTGAAAGGCAAAGGTCCCAAGTTCGAGTCTCGGTCGGGCACACAGTTTTAATCTGCCAGGAAGTTTCATATCAGCGAACACTCCGCTGCAGAGTGAAAATCGCATTCTGGAACCACTTTGAACTTCTGATGAAGGTTTGCATAGATGTGTTGGACAATGTCTCTAATACTGCAGTCGATCGCGTCTCGTCGGTCTTTTCAGTAGTGAGTGCTCAGTGTGAGCACATGAAGATACTTAGATAGTGTCTCCCGGCACATATGAGTGTCTGTCAGAGATTTCGCTTGATTTCATGCAGCCTACACAACGTCATGGAAGTTGTCGGCCACACATTGCAGGGACAGTGAGTAAACTCCTGCATCATTTTCCGTGGTAAGTGTTGGATCATCCTCTATACAGCCCGGACTCGGTACCCTCTGACGTTCCCTCTGCTCTCTGGCTGTTAAAACAACATTTTGGCACAGACAACAAGCTGCAGATCAGCGTAGAGAACTAGCTGAAAGAATAGGTGGTTGCTTCCTGTGACGTGAGTATTGGGAAGTCAGTGCAATGCTACGATATAAGTTTCTGTCGGAGCAGCAACTATGTAGAGAAGTAGCTACGCATTGTAAATAAAACATTTTTTATTTTCATAGCGCTTTACATGTCACAACAGATCGGACCTTGCTTTCGGAATAGCCGTTATATATTCGAACTCAGAATATCTTCATACTTCCTTGCTGCGACTCATAGAAGATTACTTTTACGTTGGTTACATAATCCTTTTCTCATTGTTCATGCTTCCATGCTCCGATTCATAGAATAATGTTTTCATTGGTTATCGAATCTTTTTCTCATGGTCACTTCCCCAGTGGCAGTCCCCTCTCGGAAATTTGAATCCGCGCTCAATCCTGAATCTTTCGCTAACGGAGTGTTCATCATGACATTCAGTTACAGGCCACACATCCCGTGGATTGACAAGGTGTCACTTTGGTGTGCTGGTTTTCATTGGCTCCTGCATCGCCATACCGTAGATCGTAAATGACGCTCTCGCCTTTTATGGCCAATTTCCCACGTAAAACGCAAGAGGGTGTTCAGAGCATCTGTCAGCTCCTGTAATTATTCCTCCTATCTACGTAATTGTGTAGCTCTCAATTCGTTCGAGCAATCAATCATTCATGATAGGATACACAGTCATAGCTCAGTCACTCAAAATGATTCAGAAATTTTACTTGTTAGAATGAACTCAGGCGATGATTCTTCTTCTCTGCAGGCTCGTGCTTTGCGGCAGTCTGCTAATCTGTACAAATAAAATGCCTCGTAATTTTGGGAGCGTTGTATAATCAAGCGGATATTTGGCTTTGATGAAGTTTAACCTTCCGAAGAAGTAATGGAGCTCTTGGATTATTAAATGCAGGTTCGTATCCAGTCTTTCGGAAGTTCCCTTCTGATTAACTACGCAATATATCGATAAATATCATTAATTCTCAAATTTAAAATACACACCTTTTATTTGAAGGAGCAATCTATATATATTTCCTTTTAATCGTACAGTTCGTATCAGTTATCTTCTGTGATATATCTCAATAATCAGATTACAGTTCTTCCAAACCAAGCTCAGGCTAATCGGCACGAAGACAATCTCGGAAGCTCCCTTTCTTTTTTTTCTTTTTTTTTTTTTTAACAACCACCAGAGAGAGTACTACAAAGAATACTTATGCGCCCATGGCATAGCTGTTGCATGAACTACTTTTCGCATGGATTCTGCGAGTATGAAGATAGAAAATTAGTAAACGTCATTCAAGGGTAGAATTGTATCTGAATAATTCATCGAAATAAAGAGATATTACACTCCTTGACATGGCCTATGGCGCAACGAGGATGGATCCTTACACCCGGAGTCTTCGTTCTCCATTGCTATTGATTTTTATTCAGAATTTCAGTAGCGACCCAGATGTAACCCGTCACCCATGACGTTTTGGTGCCGGCCGCTGTGGCCGATCGGTTCTAGGCGCTTCAGTCCGGAACCGCGCGACCGCTACGGTTCGAATCCTGCCTCAGGCATGGATGTGTGTGATTTCCTTAGGTTAGTTAGGTTTAAATAGTTCTAAGTTCTAGGGGACTGATGGCCTCAGGTATTAAGTCCCATAGTGCTCAGAGCCATTTGAACCATTTGACGTTTTGGTTACTAGCGAAACACGGTACCTGTGGACCACGCGGTCACTATCAGTGAGCCACTTTGAAAAGCTCGCTGATCACTTTGCGACGGTGAAGATGGTGGAGAGCTCGTGACTGGCAGTCACGTGACCCTCCGCCGCTGTTGTAGATCACGGCTGTGAAGAGGGAGTGTGTAATCGTGTCGGAATTGTTGAACAATCGCAGTAAGATCGGCAGACGCGGATAGTGTCACAATCGCATAAAGAAGTGGTGTGTATGCAAACGGTTACAAAGTGAATGAAGCTGCCCAGTTTATTGGTGTATTAGCGCGGACTGTCGGAGGTATCTACACGGAATGGTGTGGCACTCTCAGTCTTGTAACAAGTCGTAGGAACAGTAGTAAAAAGATCCTAACAAACATTCCGACACTGATAATGAGACTCGGTTTCTACCTCGTCATCAGATGCAAATGTCAGTGAATGCAGGTCAATCTCGAACAGTTTCAGAGCTAACTTTGCGAAGGGAACTGCGCTCAAAGGACCGTTACAGTCGACTTCTATCTTTGCGGGTATTCAGTGGATCTTTTATGTTTTGGAGATATTTTCCTTATAATGTCTTCTACATCTACATCTACATTTATACTCCGAAAGCCACCCAACGGTGTGTGGCGGAGGGCACTTTACGTGCCACTGTCACTACCTCCCTTTCCTGTTCCAGTCGCGTATGTTTCGCGGCAAGAACGACTGCCGGAAAGCCTCCATGCGCGCTCTAATCTCTCTAATTTTACATTCGTGATCTCCTCGGGAGGTATAAGTAGGGGGAAGCAATATATTCGATATCTCATCCAGAAACGCACCCTCTCGAAACCTGGCGAGCAAGCTACACCGCGATGCAGAGCGCCTCTCTTGCAGAGTCTGCCACTTGAGTTTGCTAAACATCTCCGTAACGCTATCACGCTTATCAAATAACACTGTGACGAAACGCGCTGCTCTTCTTTGGATCTCCTCTGTCAACCTGACCTGGTACGGATCCCACACTGATGAGTAATACTCAAGTATAGGTCGAACGAGTGTTATGTAAGCCACCTCCTTTGTTGATGGACTACATTTTCTAAGGACTCTCCCAATGGATCTTGGGGTCTTGAACCCCACATGATCAGGTTAATATGAATATGAACCTGAACATATACTTCAGCATATTCAATGCTGTATCGACTGCGACTCAGAAAGAGAGAGAGAGAGAGAGAGAGAGATACCGCGCACTTACTCCCACAACTGACAGCGCCACATTCGCGCAGCAGGCACTGAGTTCACAACGATGAACCCTAGTTCGTAAGAAGTGGTGGCGTAAGTGCATGATATCTAACGGGGACTACTTTCAAATGCAGACGAATAAGTAAAATTCTTTCCAAAAAAACGGAAGCACCCTTTATTTTGTGAACACACCTCCCTTCAGTCAATAACTAACTCTATTAAATGGGAAGCACCTGAAGAGATGAGTCAAATAAAATTTTGGATGATTTTATACATAAATCCATTCGAATTACCACAATAACGGTTACGTGCGCTGCTGTGCATAAGACTAACGTTTTTTTCCAGTTGAATATTCTACACAATAAAATTTAAATTATGCATCTGGTCGCGGGCGCATAGAATTTAAAATAAGCGACCGTTGTCTTAGAATTGGAAAAGAGCACAGGTAGTCCCAGTCTTCAAGAAGGGTCGTCGAGCAGACGGGCAAAACTATAGACCTATATCTCTGACGTCGATCTGTTGTAGAATATTAGAACATGTTTTTTGCTCGAGTATCATGTCGTTTTTGGAAACCCAGAATCTACTATGTAGGAATCAACATGGATTCCGGAAACAGCGATCGTGTGAGACCCAACTCGCTTTATTTGTTCATGAGACCCAGAAAATATTAGATACCGGCTCCCAGATAGATGCTATTTTCCTTGACTTCCGAAAGGCGTTCGATACAGTTCCGCACTGTCGCCTGATAAACAAATTAAGAGCCTACGGAATATCAGACCAGCGGTGTGGCTGGATTGAAGAGTTTTTAGCAAACAGGACACAGCATGTTGTTCTGAATGGAGAGACGTCTACAGACGTTAAAGTAACCTTTGGCGTGCCACAGGGGAGTGTTATGGGACCATTGCTTTTCACAATATATATAAATGACCTAGTAGATAGTGTCGGAAGTTCCATGCGACTTTTCGCGGATGATGCTGTAGTATACAGAGAAGTTGCAGCATTAGAAAAATGTAGCGAAATGCAGGAAGATCTGCAGCGGATAGGCACTTGGTGCAGGGAGTGGTAACTGACCCTTAACATAGACAAATGTAATGTATTGCGAATACATAGAAAAAAGGATCCTTTATTGTATGATTATATGATAGCGGAACAAACACTGGTAGCAGTTACTTCTGTAAAATATCTGGGAGTATGCGTGCGGAACGATTTGAAGTGGAATGATCATATAAAATTAATTCTTGGTAAGGCGGGTACCAGGTTGAGATTCATTGGGAGAGTCCTTAGAAAATGTAGTCCATCAACAAAGGAGGTGGCTTACAAAACACTCGTTCGACCTATACTTGAGTATTGCTCATCAGTGTGGGATCCGTACCAGATCGGGTTGACGGAGGAGATAGAGAAGATCCAAAGAAGAGCGGCGCCTTTCGTCACAGGGTTATTTGGTAACCGTGATAGCGTTACGGAGATGTTTAACTAACTCAAGTGGCAGACTCTGCAAGAGAGGCGCTCTGCATCGCGGTGTAGCTTGCTCGCCAGGTTTCGAGAGGGTGCGTTTCTGGATGAGGTATCGAATATATTGCTTCCCCCTACTTATACCTCCCGAGGAGATCACGAATGTAAAATTAGAGAGATTAGAGCGCGCACGGAGGCTTTCCGGCAGTCGTTCTTCCCGCGAACCATACGCGACTGGAACAGGAAAGGGAGGTGGCACGTAAAGTGCCCTCCGCCACACACCGTTGCGTGGCTTGCGGAGTATAAATGTAGATGTAGATGTACATAATTATGTAAATTAACACACTCAAAAAGGCTGCGTTTGGAGTTTGTGCCATTACGGGGAACCATGGACCACTGGTGAATGGCATCGCACTGTGTTTAGCGATGAAGCACGGCACTGTGCTAAACCAGATGACCATCGGCGGCGAGAATGTCGGCGACCTGGGGAAAGATTCCGTTCTTCCAATATTTTGGGGAGGGTCAGCGGTGTCACTCCTGGTGCATGTTGTCGCGAAGCGTTAGGTTCGACCTCGGGCAACAGCTTGTAGCGATTGAGGAAGCTGTGATGGCACAAATTTATGTCACGGACATCCTCATTCGTCGTATGTTACCTTTCATACTGTTTTCGCAGTTACAGGCAATGTCAACTGCCGGCCGGGGTGGCCAAGCGGTTCTAGGCGCCACAGTCTGGATCCGCGCGCGACCGCTACGGTCGCAGGTTCGAATCCTGCCTCGGGCATGGATGTGTGTGATGTCCTTAGGTTAGTTAGGTTTAAGTAGTTCTAAGTTCTAGGAGACTGATGACCTTAGCAGTTAAGTCCCATAGTGCTCAGAGCCATTTTTTAATGTCAAATTTTATTACGTTATGTAATTCAGAGTGTTATGAAGTGTACCTTTTGTATACTGCTATGTTACGGTTTTAATAAATTCAATAAATATCTTATTAAGAATAAATTAGGTTGACCAAAAGGAGCCGTGAATTATTAGGTGTGCTTGGCCGTCCAGAGATGTGAGAAAAATGAGCTGGTGCTACAGACTTATACTCTCCATTGCTTTGAAGACGGCACCGCCATGTTAGTAGCCCCTAAACATTAGCAGACTACTGTTTACAATTGTTTCCTGTTCTTAATTTCTGTTTAGTACAATAACTTGTATCAAATACTCTACGTTACTGTGCTTTCATGGATGACACAGTGTCAGAAAGGCATTTTCAGATGTTCTTTTGGTCTCAGAGGTATAGAGGTAGGGGTGTAAATGTGGAAACCCAGTTTGTTTTTGCTGTATAGAAGAAATGTTTACCTCTCTTTCAGCTTCAAAAGTTAGCCAAAGCTAATTCATTATGTTTTAGCAATGAATGTAATATTATGAAACACAAAAACTAAATATGTTAAAAATTAAAAAAACATTTTCTGCTTGCACAGCAACTCATTAATTTTTCAAGAAGTGCGGGTAATGTGGAAACGCCTTAAATTTATGGGAAACTGACTACTTCAAACGAAAACCATTAAAAATTTTAGAAACTATCTTGTTTTATATTACATTTAAATTACACAAAAATATTTTTAAACGCAACTATAATAGAAAAATGCTTCATAAGCGAAGTTCACTTGCAAAAATCGCATATGTAAATATCTCCTTCATTTCCGGTACACAAAGAGTGACTCCACTCCTCACACACTACACACTTAATCCACAATTCTCCCCGAACGTCTTTGGAAAATGCGCCTCCACAAAAAATACAATTGGCATCTTCTTCAGCAGATTTTTCTTTCCCAACTGGGAGATCCAAATCTGACTCGCCTGAAGAGACAGTTGGTGCATTGGGCTCTTCATCTGAATCCTCAGATAACTTAAGGAGTGTTTACTGTACTCAGCTTTCAAAATATCAGAAAACTTGTCTACAGCTTCTTTGTTGAACCCGTTTGCTCTCGAGAATGAGGACCCCATAGGTTTGTGGGTTGTGAGTTTATTTCTGTGTCGTCTAAGAAAAAGGTCAAACCAAGCTCTACCTGCAGAATCTGAAGAAAAAGGATGATTAATATTATTTCTTTCCGCTAGCCGATATGCCTTTGTCTTGATATCTAATCTGGTAAGGCCAGATAAGTGATTATCCATTTCAGTGAGATAATGTACCAACTGTTTCTCAATAGTATAAGGTAGTACAGGCTTACGTCCAAGTCTCAAAGCAACACACTCTTCAGGTGACATATCACTATGCACAAACCTTTGAAGTGTCGTCTGAGGTACACTGAAAGCTTTTACTGCTCTTCTTAACCCCATTTGCTTTTCCCTTAAGGCTGCTATAGCCTTAATCATGTTTCCAGCATCCCACTTCTTCACAATAGTTCTTGGTTTCCGGTCAGTTAGCTTTCGTGGCATCTAGAATCAGCCGCAAAACGTATTAGAAGTAATGTATTTGATGTTGGTATTGTGGAAACATTTCCACAATGCCATCGTATGTATGCTTCCACATTACCTACACAATGGCCATTTTAAATTTCGGTAGATTACATTAAGCAACTATCCATTTAAGGTTGACAAACGACTACTAAAACCCTCTATACACCTCCCTTTATAAGCTATCAGACGTAAAGAAAAGATAACTACAAAGTATGTGCATAAATGTAATACCAAAACTTACCTCAAAAAAGGTTTAGAAAATGCGCGAACGTAAACTGCATCTTTTTCACGGCGTCTGTTGCTCAACTGACTGCTAACCCTCTACCGTGACAAATAAGAACTATTACAACAATTTCTGGCTGCCCTGCTAGAATGCAGCACCCTGCAGGCCAGATACTAGACGTTTCCACATTACCCACACGCTTCCACATTTACACCCCTACCTCTATACGATTCATAATACGACTTTCTTTTTGTTACCGTTTCGAATAACCAAGAATTGAAGTATGTGATGAGAGAAGACTGGTTTCGTAATTCAGAATTTTCTTTAATACGGAATGACGAAACTGATGTTCCGTCTATGTCTTCCGTCTATGTCATCTTCGCCAAAATGCTGAGAATACATTTTGCTGTGTTTGGACGGTTGGAAGAGTGGGCGACTGATAGTAATACCGAAAGCACACTCCCTCACAGAGACAATAATGTGAATTGCGGAGTACAGAAGTAGTCACTTAGAATCAATCCGATGGTTTCTCGAGTATACCTTGAAGATATACTACCCAACATAATATTTGTAGTGTAGCTTGTCCCGTTGGGATGGTAATCAGAGTGTATGACCTGAGGACACAAGTTCGTGATAATACACAGTGCACTAAAATAAGTGAAGGACGGACACAGAAGAGGAATAAAAGCGAAGGGGGAGAGGTAACAGTTTTTGTGACTGCTCAGACTTCTTCAGTATAGCATTATGTGGAACTAAAAGGAGGAACAGTCAGGAAACTTGAGAAAAAAAAGGGAAGAATTTGAAATGTAGTTCTGCAGTATGTCCTTAAAGAGACGAGAAGAGAGGGAAGAGAAGAGAAGAGAAGAGAAGAGAAGAGAAGAGAAGAGAAGAGAAGAGAAGAGAAGAGAAGAGAAGAAGAAGAGAGAAGAGAGAGAAGAGAAGAGAAGAGAAGAAGAGAAGAGAAGAGAAGAGAAGAGAAGAGAAGAGAAGAGAAGAAAGAGGAAGAGAAGAGAAGAGAAGAGAAGAGAAGAGAAGAGAAGAGAAGAGAAGAGAAGAGAAGAGAAGAGAAGAGAAGAGAAGAGAAGAAAGAGAAAGAAGAGAGAAGAGAATGCGGCTATGAACACTGCTTTTTCTGTGATAGTTTCTTAGTTCAAAGACATCTTCAGTTCCACAGAACTACTGTACCAGAAAAAAGTGTGAATCGTTTTCAGTATTGATCGTTTCTCTAGCGTAGATAGCACGGACAGATCTCCGTCCCGTTCTCTTTCCTCTCCCATTTACATCCTGGGGAGACAGTTTCCTATCTAATAGAGTGATCTCACCATTAACAGGTATGTATTTTGAGACTATTTCCTAATCTGTTAACATCAACGCTTACACATGTTTGACGTTCTTGCCTCACAGTTGTTGCTGATAAAACTAAGTTGTCATCCGTATGGCACATGTCAACCTTATCATGACTGAACTTCGTATGTGAAGCAGTTTGCTTTCTCTAACAGTACCGTCTTTTCCTACTACCTCACTGACCGTTGTGCCTTTCTTGAACTGTTTCTATAGCAATGCTACAGAATCTGGCACTTCATCACTAGTCCATAGGTGTGTTGATACTTCGGTATGTGAGCAGCTGATACGGCCGTTGTAGAATGGGGCAGATAATATCTGTTCATACTGGATGCAAACAACAGCCATTTCTGAACATGGTGACGTCTTGCGCGGAGCCCAACGTTTCAACAGCTACGCGCACATGTGCAGTTTCTAGGTTTCAGTGCGTCCTTTCACAAAATTATTAACATGTTAAGCATGTAACAGCAAACGACGTGACGCGTCACATTTTATTTTTGGTCGTTGCAACGCAAAAAAGCGTCAGCGAAGATTGTGGTCAGAATATTATGTACTGAACTTCATAGTGCGGAGCAATTATTTAATAATTTTTACATTAAAGGCTCCCTCTTCTTACATTTGAATATCAGGTCAGTGAGCAAATTGGTTGACGCCCTTGTCTGACGGCGGGTGACCGGTCAAATTACTACAATTCTTACGAAAAATATTGCGTAAACTGTTGAAGATTGACCGGTGCAAAGTACCTCAGGGATGCCTTAGTATTATTTCAAGAATTAAGCAACGAGGAGAAACGCGATTGGCGTTCGGTCGTTCGCCGTGCAACAATTCGTCTCCAACCTCTCTTATTTGGAACCTGAAATAAAATTCTAAACAACTCAATGAATAATATTTGCATGAGTAGGATTTGGATAGGTGACAGAATTTAAATACTTCAGAGGTTAACAGTAATTATTCACCTAATTCAGCAAACAGAGCGTAACTTACATGGCACGCACAAAAACATCAGAAGAGAGAGACGGACAGCAAGCAAGTTGAAGGACGGTTATAAAAAACCTTCACAATAGAGTGACGGACAGCAAGCAAGCTGAACGACGGTTATAAAATTTTTTTGTCTCTAATGTCACATAATTACAGCATATCTTGTTCAGTAAGTTCACGCAGTGTACACACTAACGTGACTTCATAAATTATTACAGATTTTATCTTTTCTCCTCAAGGGGAGAACTTCAAAAGGTATACAATCAAAAAACAGGTTCTTTCTTAGACTGTACAAATTGTAAATGACTTTAAAACTTCAGACACGGTCAACGGACACTGAGAAAACAGGTAAAATGGAACGTTCGGTTAGACAAGTTTGCCAATTTCTATGTGCCTTTTAAAGCCACAATCAAAACTTTATTAGCACCAGAAGTCAAAAAATATCCGCGGTTGTAGATGAAAATATTAATACATCGTACAATTATAATAAGTCCATGCTAAATCCTTAAGAGTAACGACTGAATAACGACTTAGTGAAGTATATGGAGTTATGGATACTGACGTTGAAACATCCGTAGCAACAATGAACGAAAAGAAGGCGAAGTTGCTGCAGCTGGGAGCAGTGTTCTCAATATTATACTGAAAAAGATGGGAACCAAAAATGGAAACGAAATAAATACTGGAAAAAAAATGAAACATTATTCCATCCAGCAACAGCAACAGCATGGAGCACAACTGTAGAGATAATCCGACCAATGCTGAAAGCTTGTAATTACAGAGAACCAAATATCATACAATTGTGTATGCAGGAGCATCTTCGACCATTCAGTGATGTTACAGAAGCTATTCCACGAGAGGTATTAATGAAGTCGAGAATGGACGAAAGGAAGAAGAAGTGGAAAGATGAGCAACGGGAGGAAGAGGTCCATATACTTCAGGTTCGGTACATGTAGAGTCCGAGGAAGTAGTTGATATGAATAATGTTTTTATGATTTTGGACTTTTCCTTTAGGGGTATTGTATAGGTTATTGAAGTTATTTCAGATAAGATTACATGTTATGTTAAGGTGGGAATTACCTTTAGTGCAATAAGACATGCTGTTTACAGACAGCAGACTTCTGTGGGGAGAGGGCGGGCTGAGAGTGTCTCCTGTCCTCAGATTGCTGTGTAGGGGAAGGCAAGGCTCTTTCTATTCACAGGGGTCAGAGTGAGGGGCGCTTCAAGATCACCATCTGAATGGACGTGTTCTATTGTCCTTGCACCGATACATAGTGTTATCCAGCCGCAGATGGTCTTTATGTTCAGTATTTAATGTATGATAGTTGCGAAATGAGATAAGGAGACTGCAGCAGGTGTATTCAGGGGTGCAACAATTAGTAAATAGTAACGGAGTGCTCACGGAGGCCTCGAAGGAACACACGAAGGGTAAAGAGAGTGACCAGGGAGGGTAAATAGAGAGTGTATACATCTACATCTACATGGTTACTCTGCAATTCACACTTAAGTGCCTGGCAGAGGGTTCATCGAGCCTTTTCATACTACTTCTCTACCATTCCGCTCTCGAATGGCGTCTGGGAAAAAGGAACACCTAAATCTTTCAGTTCGAGCCCTGATTTCTCTTATTTTATTATGATGATCATTTCTCCCTACGTAGTTGGGTATAGATGCTGAAAATACAATACTGAAGACCATGTAACTGGCGTGAACGAACTACACAAAAGAATGGAGGCCGCGAGGGTATTACCAAAGAAGAGTGAAGCAACTATCTAGCGGCATTCGACCTAGCAGGAAGCCGTTCAGCAGGCATTACATGGACAGTTAGGTCCGATCGTGTTGCCACATGAGCCGGCCGGGGTGACCGAGCGGTTCTAGGCACTTCAGTCTGGAACCGCGCGACCGCCACGGTCGCAGGTTCGAATCCTGCCTCGAGCATGGATGTGTGTGATGTCCTTAGGTTAGTTAGGTTTAAGTAGTTCTAAGTTCTAGGGCACTGATGACCTCAGATGTTAAGTCCCATAATGCTCATAGCCATTTGAACCATTTTGTTGCCACATGAAGGAGCTGAGAATGGTGCAAGAAGAAATACCACCAGAATTACAGCTGGTAGACAAGCTGGCCAGCCAGAATTTGACCTTGTACTAACGTAATGCAATTGTGGGTGTGAGCACAGGTAAGACACAGTTGTCCGTACCAGCGAGGCTCCAGGTAGCAAAATGCACGCGTTCTTTAAATGTTACACGGTGCACACCTATCCGGTGAAGCTCGCGACAGTTGGGAGATTCATGCAAGTGGGAGTGGAGGGGTATTACCAGTGGCAGAAAACGGTAACATGTGGTGATGACTGAGGATGAACATCAGCAATGTCAGAAAGAGGTGTCTACCGTATCTTCCTTCGTCGTCGGCGTTGTCGTTCGTGTCGTGAGGCACCGTTATACCAAGTGGAAAGGCGCGTAGATCTTAGAGCATGAGAAATGGTAACCTTAAGTCATTGGCAACACACAACGGTCACGGTAGCACCTGATTCCAGAACAGCTGCAGTAGTTAGGATCTACGAACTACCCCCTCTTGACCAGGTCCCCAAAACTTAACTCGTAACGAGAGCCCTTCGAAGCAAATTGTCATAAAGACCATCTATAAAGGCTTCGTACAACGTTAAGAAATGTTACAGTTTATGGAATAATAACAGATACGACCAAACTGTCTTGTTTCTTCTGTTTTATTTAACGTAACTTTGTTCACAGTTTTATTTCGTATTCATCACTCATTCACACTCTGATGTGGAGTATATGCGAGTGCCTGAACCCTAATTCCCAAGTTCCATCGAAACCCTTTGATGAACAGTTTTGGTTGCTCGACACCAAAAGTCAATGATAATGATACGGTATTTTGTAATTGACTCTTCTAGTTTAGCCACCGCTTTTCTCTCTGGTCCGCTGTTATTAAGGGTTCGCGTGAAAGTTAACGTTTTTCTCCTTTTCATAAATTGGAGCCAGCTCTCCGCGATATAATTAAAAAAAAAACGGTCTTAATACCGCGTCCCTCGTCAGATGCGTTTAGATTTATCCCGGAATTGACCGCCCTGTAGGTGTACTCAATTTAATGACCACACTTCGCTATCCGCGATTTCGTGTAACTAATTGTCCTTTTGTTGCTCTGATCGTATACCGTAGTTATTTAAAACTCGCCCCTATAATTTTTCACAACGCACAATTAGCACTTCTTTACTTGTTTATTTCTAAGAGTAAACGAAAAAATGACGCCGTATCATCGGCTTCGTCGATATAAAGCAAAACACCTCAATATGCCAAATTTTACCTCTTCTTATAGGATCGGCTACCTTACTCATTAATTTACTACATATTATTTCCAATAACACTAGACAGATATCGCCGTTATATTTTAATTGTATTCAAAAGCATGTTATTATTATTATGACCGATCAAATCGTAACAAATCACGCGGCGTGCGATTTTAACGATAGCTTTACACTCGCCCAGCCTTTATTCATGCAATATTATATATAAATATACAGACAGGACCGAAAGATCGATCTCTCTACCGTAACCAACAGAGGCAAATACGCTATTCAAGTTCCGTTACATCTATCTTGACTCGTATTGTTACAGGTGGTCACCATATTCGCCACTTGCAAGGTCGTGATGGGTGGAAGCATATGTATCATGCAGCTGTTCAGGGGTAAAGCACTCGGATGGCCATGCCAATAAATGGTAATGGAACCAAAGCCGTATTTTCAGAGAGCACATTACCACTGGGTGTACTCAGTATATGACGCTGTAGTGGCGGGCGCTAGTTGCTAGTAGCAAGGAAAGCTCATGGGAGCAAGACGTTTAAAATTACAAGGCAGTGGATTACTCATCAGTGGGACTACGTGTGATATCATGGGGAATACGTTTCATTTACAGCCTATATCACTAACGTCGGTTTGCAGTAGGGTTTTGGAACATAAACTGTATTCGAACATTATGAAGTACCTCGTAGAAAACGATTTATTGACACATAGTCAGCACGGACTCAGAAAATATCGTTCTTGTGAAAGTCACACAACTAGCTCTTTATACTCATGAAGTAATAAGTGCTATAGAAAGGGGATGTCAAATTCATTCCATATTTTTGGATTTCCAGAAGGCTTTCGACACCATTCCTTACAAGCGTCTTCTAACCAAACTGCGTGCCTACAGAGTATCGCCTTAGTTGTGCGACTGGATCGTGATTTCCTGTCAGAAAGGTCACAGTTCGTAGTAACAGACGGGAAGTCATCGAGTAAAACAGAACTAATATCCGGCGTTCCCCAAGGAAGTGTTATAGGCCCTCTATTGTTCCTGATCTACATTAATTACATAGGAGACAATTTGAGTAGCCGTCTTAGATTGTTTGCAGATGATGCTGTCATTTACTGTCTTGTAAAGTCATCAGATGGTCAAAACGACTTGCAAAATGATTTAGATAAGATATCTGTATGGTGCGGAAAGTGGCAATTGACCCTGAATAGAGAAAAGTGTGAAGTTATTCACATGAGTACCAAGAGAAATCAGCTAAATTTCAATTACGCGATAAGTCACACAAATCTGAAGGCTGTAAACTCAACTAAATACTTTGGGATTACAATTACAAATAACCTAAATTGGAACGATCACATAGATAATATTGGGGTAGAGGAAACCAAAGACTGCGATTCATTGGCAGAACACTTAGAAGGTGCAACAGGTCTACTAAAGAGACTGCTTACACCACGCTTGTCCGCCCTATTCTGGAGTATTGCTGTGCGGTGTGGGATCCGCATCAGGTGGGACTGACGGATGACATTTTGTATTATAGCGAAATAGGGGAGATAGTCTCACAGACATGATCCGTGAATTGGAGTGGCAATCATTAAAACGAAGGTGTTTTTCGTTGCTACGGGATCTTCCCATGAAATTTCAAACACCAGTTTTCTCCTCCGATTACCAGAACATTCTGTTGGCAACTACCTACATAGGGAGAAATGATCATCACGATAAAATAAGAGAAATCAGGGCTCGCACAGAAAAATTTAAGTGCTCGTTTTTCCAGCGTACCGTTCGAGAGGGTAACGGTAGAGAGAGAGCTTGAAGGTGGTTCACTGAACCCTCTGCCACGCACATTATTGTGAATAGCAGAGTAATCACGTAGGTGTAGATGTAGATAATGAGTGAAGGTACTCTGCTGAGTCTATCACGTCTGTGGCTGTACTGGCCAGGCGAAACTTCAGAGACGTCGTCCAAACATACCTACCTAAACGACACCTGGGAACGAAACCTGGTCCTTTCACTAAGTCATATGACAGCTGGGCAGGAGGGGTGGATCACTGCAGAGCAGTTGTACACCATCAGCATGATAGACGTCAGGTAACCATGACCTTGACTGTCGCAGTTCCTAGCGACTTGTTTGTATGTAAGTGAAACAACGATGAGCCATCCAGTCAGCCAGTCCAGCAGTGTGAGGAGCAGTCAAATGAAAACCGAACACCCACCACAACGGGACAGTGGAATGGTTGTATTCAAAATTAATCACCACACACGTGAAGACATTGATGCCACTGGAGGACGAGACGATCGATACCTGTCTCGTAGAGGGCGGTCGGCCATTGAAAGATACACAACCAAAGCCAATCTTGCACTTCCTAGTCCGATTGAAATCTTCGACCGCACATTTTCTTTCAGGCCGCCAAAGGTTTGAAATTTACACAGTGAAAGATCCGAGCTGTATGGAAAATGTTGCAGCGTTTCCCGACTACATCGCTGAAAGCATAGCCTTTGTCAGATTGGCACTGTGGGTGCAGGTGTCATCGTGTAACAGGATGCTACTGTCTCACACAATTGCGGCGCCAAAACCAGTGGTGGAAACTTCCCACATCTCCCTTGCCAAAGAACTCCAAAGCTGTTCATCTAAGTTCCGGTAAGCTCGCGATGACCTTCTTCGACTGCACAGGCCCTCTGCTCGTCAGATTGCTCGAGCATGACACCACAAACGAAGTGCAGCGCTATGGAGACACTGCAGAAACTGCGACACGTCATAAAGTCGAAACACTGAGGAATGCTGTAAGACGGATTCATCCTGTTGGAAAATAACACCCGGCCCCACGGTGCCAATTGGACGAAGGCTGTGCTTCAGCAATGCGGTTGGAAAAATTACAACATTCTCTGTACAGTCCAGATCTTTCATTTTAAGATTTTCACGTCCTTGGTAACATGAAGAAAGACATGCGTCGACGTCAGTCTTAGTTGGATGAGGAAGTGCAACAAAATGGAAATGAGCGTATGGCATCGTTGGCCGGCAAGCCCCATCCGGGGAAGTTCGGCCGCCACGTGCAAGTCTTATTTCAGTCGACGCCACATTGGGCGATTTGGGTGCCGGTGATGAGGATGAAATCTGACGAGGACAACACAACACCCAGTCCTCGAGCGGAGAAAATCTCCAACCCGGCCAAGAACCGAACCCGGGCCTGCTTGCATGGGAGGCTGAGAAAGTGCCACAGTGGGTGCAGTTGCGGATCCATCAGCGACTGACCACGTTCCGAAAAACAGGAACTGACTGTCTCCTATCCCAATGGGATAAATATCTTAATATGTATAATGATTGCATTTGAATGGTACCATTCTATGGAGTCATTGTGGTGGGTCTTCGGTTTTCATTTGGCTGTCCTTTGTAATTCCAGTACCCTTGGATTGGATTCCCCAAGCGAGGAATGAAAAATAGATTTATGAAGTTGGGGAGTAATTTAGTAACTGTGTAGTAGTTAGGAATAGCTATCCTAATGGTATGTACGGATTTTGCAGAATAAGGGTGAAGGTAATTGCAATAGCGAACCAAGCCAAAGCGAGACCCCGAGGGGCGATGTCTTCTCTAAGGGAAGGGGGGGGGGGGCAGTGTAGCATCACTGCCCCACCCCCCTCTTTTAGGAAAAGTAATAAGAAGTGATGAGAAAGCTGCCGTGAAATATTGTATTAGCAATCACAGGCTACTGGCCACACTACGGGAACATGAGAGTCAGAATATTACGTGATCGAGAGACAAGGCAAGCCATAATATGCAGAAACTGCCTTATTCAATAGTAATCACTATATCGTGGGGCGGGGGGGAGGGGGGGGTCACCACACCAGGGCAAGTCTCTTGTTATGGGTGACGTGACTAGGTGCCAAGTATTAGTGAAACACACGCGCATTGGAGCGATATAGATATATCTGAATTTTGAAGCACAGGTACATCCTTTCACCAGAGACCAGCAGCGCCACTATGTCGCGAAAGCCATAGCCTTGAAGATTGTTTCCAGAACGAATCTTTCACTATGCAGTGGGAAGTTCGCTGTTGTGGAAAGTCCAGGCAGATTATAACTGCGCGTGGGCCGAGTTGAGTCACGCCAAGTTAGGTAAGTCATAAGAATCCTGATCCTAAATGGAAGGTTCCAGTTTCACGTTTAGGCCTGGCATACAGTTTTAATCTTCCAAGAAATTTCAAGTCTTGAGTTTCACAACATGGTGAGTTTTTATTCTACTACACTTCAAATATTAGGCCTTTGACTGTTAGGGCACAGACTTCTTCAACCTACCTGGTTACAATTTCTAACTTTGTAAGGTAGCCTGTTCATTCAGTCGAGATGTTGACTGAATTTTCTGTTGTTGCATTCAGTTTTGTTTCTTACACTGAATATGTTCTACTTCTTCCAATTGTCACTGCTTCTTAACCCATCTACCCTTTGCGGTGTCACCAGGCTTAGGCCTGTCCCACCCCTCATTAAATCGACCGAGACTTATACGAATAATTGTAAGAACAGTTATTATTATTATGTTCTTTAAGTTTGCTTTTGGGTTTTCAGAAATACTGTGGGAAGAAAGTTTATTTATGTTGCAGATAACGTGGAAGACGTTGCCCAACGATCACCACGAAAGTTCGACGTAGCGGCAAGTGGACAAGGAATAAAACGAATGCTGCGAACTACCGCGAGCCATGGAAGAGCCTGGGCCACGAGGGCGTCGAGCTTCCTAGGTCGTTGTCGGACGACGTCAGAGGAAGAGAGATTCTGCTTTCTCTTTGTAAACAGATCGATCGAGTCTTGAAAGGTTCGTGTAAAACGTATAGGCGGGTGACACACTAGGTGGGACCCGATGCCTGTAATACTTCCACAGTTATTAAAAAGTGGTTGAACGGCAATCATCATTTATATATATAAAAAGCAGTAAAGGGAGATTTGCGGCGTCAGAACTTAAAGTGATACATTGCTCAGCAACGAAGAAGGACGTAAACAGCGGGCGTTACGTGGTGATAACAAATCAACTGATAAAATAGCAAGTCTGTAATTAAGCACAAAGCCTCGTAACACTACACCTTGTACAACGTTTCAGAATCGTAAGAAATCTGATTTATGCTGCATGGATCTTATTTTCTTGTCATCTATAAATGACACAAAGTTCCCTTCCCGTTGGGTAATACGAGGACGACCATTACTTTACAAAACTTCGTCTAATCTTTGTGTCTTTTTTCTAAAGTATCCATTTATTGTTTCACACATGTTTCCAAATTTTCATACTTCCTTGTCTGTATCTTTTTCATACTTGTATGTATGACACTGCAGACAATGAAAATGACTGACATGTTCTATACTGTATTCTTCACCATTATTTATGTTCTTATGGGACTGTGTCCTACGTTCGCCTTTCTTTTTGTTTCGGATATAGCGTGTTGTAGTCTTTGGATATTTTATTTAGAAGATAAATCCCTCTTTGCACATCGTTACTTCTGTGTTAAAATTGTGACATCGTCTGCCTGTAAAACACAGCTCAAAGAAGTCTCTTCGTCTGTTCCAACAGCTGCATGAAACGCCACAATTTTTCTCTACTACGTTATCAGACGCTTTTTTCCGGATCAACAAATTTGTAGAGAGCCTTTGATAAAGGAATTATTAGAGAGAAACTGTGTGAAGAAAAGAGCGTACCTACTCTAGTTAACAGACACATTGGGTTGTTAACGGATGAAATGAACAACATTTGTCCTTTATCGTTCCCTGAGGAAGTTCTCCAAAGTAACCACTGGATCTGTTTGTAACGTCTCCTAGCAAAACACATATTATATGTAGTAAAAAAGTAGAAAAGAATAATTGAACTCCATGACTGTAATTGCGTGGACAACGATTGTGTGAACTTTATGTAATAAAGAGAAATTATCATGTGCCATGCTTTATACTTGTATAGAATTATGTACCGATTTTTTTAAAGATAATATCTGTGTCGGAGAGTACTGAAACTACCACAGACGATACTTATTAAATATGAAACAAAGATGAAAATGTGTTACAACGAGTATAAATAGTAGTGACCGAGCATTAATTTCTCTGTCGTCTGCTTGGCGTTACGTGAATAGGAAGAGCCTGTGACGTTATATTGTATGCCTGTGTAGCATTATTTTGTCAAGATTCAGAGAAGGACGCCATTAGGTACTGATTTGTAAAGGTGTGTAATAATTTAATCTGTCTAAGTGTTTTGAATAGAGTTACTTAGTGAAAACTTGCATTATGATTTGTCATAAGCTTGCCTGGTATTTTATCCCATCATTTCAAGACATTTTCAGCTATTTAAATATTATTCGTGGTGCAGAGCTGCGCTACGAACGAACGAGCCGCTGCCGCGGCGCATTCAAACTGCATTAAATGAAACCAATCATACCGCAAACATGCGGACAGGTAGCAGTGAACTAAAATTATTTCTTTCAGCTTTCGGGATTGCAGGACAGATCAGCAGATTTTATGATGTGTTTTACAGGTGGACGCAGGCTGTGGATGATGTTATATTATTAACAGTGCAAAAAGATAATTTACCTTCATAACATAGAAGAAATCTTGCTGTGCGTAGTTCTGGTTATAGTAAAAACGTCTTTTTCTCTGATAATAGTCTCATGTTGTCGTGTTAGTCGTGGTACTTATTGGTGTTTTACTGTTAACAAAAATCCACTGCAAAATTTTGATGTTGAACATTGCGTACTGTAACATCAGCATTGACAACGAAATAATTTTCAGTAACCTTTTCAATAACTGTAAAGTAGGGAAGGTATGCTGAATTTTATAGCGAGTTACAGCGACGAAACAATGTTCTTTTAATAGAAAGCCAGATCCAGAATAATAAGAACATAATATATTTTCCAGAATGAGATTTTCACTCTGCAGCGGAGAGTGCGCTGATATGAAACTTCCTGGCAGATTAAAACTGTGTGCCGGACCGAGACTCGATCTCGGGACCTGTAAAGTTTGGAAGGCAGGAGGCGAGGTACTGGAAGAAGCAAAGCTGTCAGGAGGCGGCGTGAGTCGTGCTTCGGTAGCTCAGTTGCTGGAGCACTTGCCCGCGGAAGGCAAAGGTCCCGAGTTCGAGTCTCGGTCCGGCACACAGTTTTAATCTGCCAGGAAGCCTCTATATATATATATATATATATATATATATATATATATATATATATATATATATATATATATTATGAAGCTTCCTGGCAGGGTTATTACAAATGATTGAAGCGATTTCACAGCTCTACAATAATTTTATTATTTGAGATATTTTCACAATGCTTTGCACACACATACAAAAACTCAAAAAGTTTTTTTAGGCATTCACAAATGTTCGATATGTGCCCCTTTAGTGATTCGGCAGACATCAAGCCGATAATCAAGTTCCTCCCACACTCGACGCAGCATGTCCCCATCAATGAGTTCGAAAGCATCGTTGATGCGAGCTCGCAGTTCTGGCACGTTTCTTGGTAGAGGAGGTTTAAACACTGAATCTTTCACAAAAAGAAATCGCATGGGGTTAAGTCGGGAGAGCGTGGAGGCCATGACATGAATTGCTGATCATGATCTCCAACACGACCGATCCATCGGTTTTCCAATCTCGTGTTTAAGAAATGCCGAACATCATGATGGAAGTGCGGTGGAGCACCATCCTGTTGAAAGATGAAGTCGGCGCTGTCGTTCTCCAGTTGTGGCATGCGCCAATTTTCCAGCATGTCCAGATACACGTGTCCTGTAACGTTTTTTTCGCAGAAGATAAAGGGGCCGTAAACTTTAAACCGTGAGGCATCCAGAAGCTTTAAACTGCGCATACCATCGCCGAATGGAGTTAGCAGTTGGTGGATGTTTGTTGAACTTCGTCCTGAAGTGTCGTTGCACTGTTATGACTGACTGATGTGAGTGCATTTCAAGCACGACATACGCTTTCTCGGCTCCTGTCGCCATTTTGTCTCACTGCGGTCTCGAGCGCTCTGGCGGCAGAAACCTGAAGTGCGGCTTCAGCCGAACAAAACTTTATGAGTTTTTCTACGTATCTGTAGTGTGTCGTGACCATATGTCAATGAATGGAGCTACAGTGAATTTATGAAATCGCTTCAATCATTTGTAATAGCCCTATATATTGAAAATTAATGATCCGAAGAAAGTCACAGCACAACATCCCTAAAAAGTATTTCACGGCTCTTTTCGTAGCAACATATTTTATCTCATATATTAGTTGTTACGCGAGCAGTAACAAATCAGAGAGCCAGCGAAATGTTGGAGACCACAGCATTAGTTTTTAAACAGTCGAAGCATCTATCGGCATTACCTTAAGCTCGAAATCGTGGCAGTTAAAACAAACCAGAGATGTAGTGAGGTAACGACAACTTTTATTGGCACAGGACCTGTTTGGACGGAAATTTATAAGAACCGGCAGGTGCTCGGGCGTGCAGTGGGGGGCGTGGCTAGCCGGCCAGGTCGCGCTCCGCGGCGTCCGACTTGCGCTTGCAGCAGCCGCACGGCGCCAGGTCGTCGTCCTCGTCGGCGCGCTCCGGCTCCCTGGCGATCTCCGCCGTCTGGTGGCGAGGCTTGTCGGTGCCCATGCCGGGGCCCATCATGTACTGCAGGCCGAGCGCGATGGCCGAGAAGACAGCCTTGACGCCGCCGTCCCACAGCTTGGACAGGCCCAGCCACAGCCCCGTCCCAGCCTGCGCAGGGAGGCAAGGACACACGTGTCTGTCTGTGTTCACCTCCAGCCCACACACTCTCTGGTGGTGAAAGACTAACGTATCAGAAAAAGACCAAAGATCTGCACCAAGGTGCACTGGTAACAGCAAGTTCACAAGTACCTTGTGAAAGTGTCCACAAATAACCTCCACACAGTCGAAGCATGCGTACAAAAGTATCAGTTTGTGGTTAGACTGCTTGAAAGTCGACCGAAGATGATTCGATAGTCTTCGCCAGCTTTGCCTTGATCGTGAGAATAAAAAAGAAAACAGAGAAGAAACACGATATGTTGCGTTCCCCAAGGTAGTGTGATCGGCCTTCTACTGTTCCTTATCTATATAAATGATGTGGGAGACAATCTGAGCAGCCGTCTTTGGTTGGTTGCAGATGACGCTGTGGTTTATCGACTAATAAAGTCATCAGATCAAAACAAACTGCAAAACCATTTAGAAAAAATATCTGAACAGTGCGAAAACTGGCAGTTGACCCTAAATAACGAAAAGTATGAGTGCTAAAAGGAACTCGTTAAACTTCGGTTACACGATAAATCAGTCTAATCTAAAAGCCGTAAATTCAACTAAATACCTTGGTATTACGATTACGAACAACTTAAATTGGAAGGAACACACAGAAAATGTTCTGGGGGGAAGGCTAACCAAAGACTTGCGTTTTACTGGCAGGACACTTAGAAAATGTAACAGGTCTACTAAGGAGACTGCCTACACTACGCTTGTCCGTCCTCTTTTAGAATAGTGCTGCGCGGTGTGGGATCATTACAAGATAGGATTGAGGTAATACATCGAAAAAGTTCAAAGAAGAACAGCACGTTTTGTATTATCGCGAAATATGGGAGAGAGTGTCACAGAAATGATACATGATTTGGGCTGGAAATCATTAAAAGAAAGGCGTTATTCGTTGCGACGGAATCTTCTCACGAAATTCCAATCACGAACTTTCTCCTCCGAATTCGAAAATATTTTGTTGACACCGACCTACATAGGGCGGAACGACCACCACGATAAAATAAGGGAAATCAGAGCTCGTACGGAAAGATATAGGTGTTCATCCTTTCCGCGCGCTATACGAGATTGGAATAATAGAGCATTGTGAAGGTGCTTCGATAAACCCTCTACCAGGCACTTAAATTTGATTTGCAGAGGGGACGGAGCCTCTCCGTCGTTTCTAGGTCCCCAGTTAACATAACATAACATACACTCCTGGAAATTGAAATAAGAACACCGTGAATTCATTGTCCCAGGAAGGGGAAACTTTATTGACACATTCCTGGGGTCAGATACATCACATGATCACACTGACAGAACCACAGGCACATAGACACAGGCAACAGAGCATGCACAATGTCGGCACTAGTACAGTGTATATCCACCTTTCGCAGCAATGCAGGCTGCTATTCTCCCATGGAGACGATCGTAGAGATGCTGCATGTAGTCCTGTGGAACGCCTTGCCATGCCATTTCCACCTGGCGCCTCAGTTGGACCAGCGTTCGTGCTGGACGTGCAGACCGCGTGAGACGACGCTTCATCCAATCCCAAACATGCTCAATGGGGGACAGATCCGGAGATCTTGCTTGCCAGGGTAGTTGACTTACACCTTCTAGAGCACGTTGGGTGGCACGGGATACATGCGGACGTGCATTGTCCTGTTGGAACAGCAAGTTCCCTTGCCGGTCTACGAATGGTAGAACGATGGGTTCGATGACGGTTTGGATGTACCGTGCACTATTCAGTGTCCCCTCGACGATCACCAGTGGTGTACGGCCAGTGTAGGAGATCGCTCCCCACACCATGATGCCGGGTGTTGGCCCTGTGTGCCTCGGTCGTATGCAGTCCTGATTGTGGCGCTCACCTGCACGGCGCCAAACACGCATACGACCATCATTGGCACCAAGGCAGAAGCGACTCTCATCGCTGAAGACGACACGTCTCCATTCGTCCCCCCATTCACGCCTGTCGCGACACCACTGGAGGCGGGCTGCACGATGTTCGGGCGTGAGCGGAAGACGGCCTAACGGTGTGCGGGACCGTAGCCCAGCTTCATGGAGACGGTTGCGAATGGTCCTCGCCGATACCCCAGGAGCAGCAGTGTCCCTAATTTGCTGGGAAGTGGCGGTGCGGTCCCCTACGGCACTGCGTAGGATCCTACGGTCTTGGCGTGCATCCGTGCGTCGCTGCGGTCCGGTCCCAGGTCGACGGGCACGTGCACCTTCCGCCGACCACTGGCGACAACATCGATGTACTGTGGAGACCTCACGCCCCTCGTGTTGAGCAATTCGGCGGTACGTCCACCCGGCCTCCCGCATGCCCACTATACGCCCTCGCTCAAAGTCCGTCAACTGCACATACGGTTCACGTCCACGCTGTCGCGGCATGCTACCAGTGTTAAAGACTGCGATGGAGCTCCGTATGCCACGGCAAACTGGCTGACACTGACGGCGGCGGTGCACAAATGCTGCGCAGCTAGCGCCATTCGACGGCCAACACCGCGGTTCCTGGTGTGTCCGCTGTGCCGTGCGTGTGATCATTGCTTGTACAGCCCTCTCGCAGTGTCGTGAGCAAGTATGGTGGGTCTGACACACCGGTGTCAATGTGTTCTTTTTTCCATTTCCAGGAGTGTATGTGTATGATATACAGCATATCATATTTGGTGACATTCGTCGGAATTTTTTACATAGGGTGTTTCACAATGTTTTGGCGATTTCATAATGTAGTAATATAAATATTAATAGCGAAGCAAACTTGAACATTTTACATAAGGCACAACATTTATTCAATTTTACTAATGAAATACTACATCGGACAAATAACGACCATTCCCGCCTACACAATTCCCGAGGCGTTTCACCAAGTTTTTGAACATCTTTCGTAACTGCTGGAGGAATTCAGGAAGTTTTCTAGGTGAATTCGATATCTTAACTGTTGCAAGCTTCTCGGCTAATCGGAGTACATTTTCGCATTCAAAGAACCCAATAGGTAAAAGTACGGCACGGTTAAATCAGCGAGCGAGGCAGCCATTCGACACAGGCCTGTTTGGAAGTTACTCGGATGACAATACACATCACACAGCATTATACAAAGAGTGAACACCTGTGAAATATTCAGCGTTTGGGCATATTTCCTTAAGGAGAGGCAAGGGTTTTCCTGTATCCTGCCACACACACGTACGATGTTCTCGGGAGTTAGGTTGGTTTTCCGAGGGTCGGTTAGCTTCCGATTTGACGTACTGGCAGTCGCACGAAGCGGCTGGTCCCGGCGGAGGTTCGAGTCCTCCCTCGGGCATGTTTGTGTGTGTTTGTCCTTAGGTTAATTTAGGTTAAGTAGTGTCTAAGCTTAGGGACTGATGACCTTAGCGGGTAAGTCCCATAAGATTTCACACACATTTGAACATTTTTGCGTTGGACGAAGGTTTCTTACGCAGTTCAATGTTGTTCCACGAGCAGGAACTGGAAAACGCGGCTGAATCTTGAAATCCTTACGAAGGGGTCGTTGCACGCTCACGACAGATTCGCCAAAGTGAAAAAAACACTCAAATGCGAACGCAAGATTTTCTTCGACATGTATAACACGGCTACTGAGCCGTATGTGGGATGAAACTCGGGACTCTGTACTGCCCATAGACGGCGCCTCCGTCGCTGTATCTTATTGTTAGTGGGAGTTGCACAAATTTTGAATCGACAAAACATTGTGATACACATTTTGTATTAAGGATTAAAATCCTTGAACTCAAGACAGCAAATAAATTTCATCACTAACCCAGGTAATACTTCTAGGAAATTAATAAAAAATGACCAAATCTTTTAGGAAACAAAAGGTGAAAAAGAAATTTGGAAGGAGGTGGACGACAACTCGTTTCTCGCTTTACAGCTGACGGAGCTATGGGCTGAGCTACTTTTTTTCTCTTTATTGTTGCTCACTCTACTGTTCTATCGATTCTTCGTTAGTGATACTGTCGCATGACATGTCTTAAATATCATCGGTGAAAACTGCACTCAAACTGCTTATGTGCATATCGCGTAGTCTATGATAAAGATAACCCATGAAATGCGTAATTTAATTCAATACAATATGGTGGCTCCTCAGTTCCGCTCATAACGTAAAAACTGTGTCACATCCGATTTGTCACGTTCCTCTCGGCAAGGCAACAATCCGACATGCCAGATTCTCCATTTCACACTCCAAAGTGTAGTGGAACGTGGAATTACATGCTGCGACGTCGCCAGCTCGTCGTCCACGCTCGTTTTCACGTATCGCGAGGGGACGGCTAGGGTCTGTATTGCCTCACGTGTTCCTGCCTCTCTCCGGAACCAAGAAAATTCTCCCAGAGGTCGGCTTCTGCTAGTTTATTTCCCGGTCTTCTCTAAACACGCGGTGTATTCGGAGAGTAACGTCAGATCGGTCGCGAAATGGAAACCACTGTGAAAAACAGAAATGTTTTGTTTGCAACGGTTAGCTACATCTTCCAGCTATTTCTCTACATAGTCACCGTTCTGACTTGAACATCTGTCGTAGCGTTGTAGCAACTTCTTGGTACCTTCCTCATAGAAAGTAACCGCCAGTACTTCTGGCAAATTCCCTACGCTGGCATACAGCTCGTTGTCTGTGTCAAAATGTAATCTCCATAGCCAGCGGTTCACACGAGCAGAGATGAAGCTCGGGGGGGGAGCCAACTGCGGGCTGTATTGTGGGTGATCAAACACTTCCCATAGGAATCGCTGCAGAAGCATCTTCATTACCCTTTCCAGAGTGCGTTCCAGAATTGCATGAAGAAAGAAACATATGACAGTTACGTTATGTGGGCTGCTTGACATCAGGCGGTATCTTTCATCTGGCTCTCATACTTGGCACCAAAAAAAAAAAAAAAAAAGCGCTCCGTCTTCAGGCCACAAGTAGCCCATCGGGACCATCCACGATCGTGTTATCCTCAGCTGAGGATGCGGATAGCGGGGGCGCGTGGTCACCACACTGCTCTCCCGGTCGTTGTGATGGTTTTCTTTGACAGGAGCCGCTATTATTCAGTCGAGTAGCTCCTCAGTTTGCATCACGATGCTTAGTGTACCCTGAAAAATGGTGAAAGGGCTTGGCGGCCTCGATGGTCACCCATCCAAACGCCAGCCACGCCCGACAGCGCTTAACTTCGGCGGGAACCGTTGTGCCCACTTTTTTTTTAAAAAAAAAAAAAAAAAAAGGAACCGCTGCAGGAGCAGGACGATGTTGAGGATCAAGGGATCAGGAAGAGGATGTAGCGGGTTTGTCTATTTGTCTTTGTTGTTTTATTTATTTATTTATTTAATTTTTAATTTTTTATTTTTTATTCTATTTATGGATTTATTTTTTTTCATTAAAAAAGATCCTACAACTGCCGTAGCCGGATGTCCGAGTCGTCTTCACGTCTGTTGGGAGGGTTTTCCCCCCTATTCCCTCCGTAGAGGATCAATATGCTCCAGGATTCTGACGATTCTTCATCATTTTCAGCGTCTCATACGTGGAACGCCCCAGTGAGCAGGAGGATCCGCAAATAATGAACCTAAATAATTTTCGAAACGGGTTCTGTACTTCGGGTGGCGGCTGAATGCTGCATGTGTCGTCATCAGTAGGGACCAAAAGTCGACTGTGCCTTTGTGAGCATCGCGAAATATGTACTAAAGGACCATCCCTTTTAGCCAGTTAACGGAGTTCGTACTGGTCGATGGAAAGTATACGCCGTCGGGGCGCAATATATCGTCAGCGGAGACTGACTCCGGCAATCGCCGCAGGAGTAACGCCAGCACGCGCCGCGTCAGTAGCCAGCACTCGCCTGTCACGGCACAAGTCAGGCGGTGTGCATCCGAGTCAACGAGAGTCAACGACTGAGCATGTCGGACACAAGGGGTCGTGCGGCAGATGAATGGAATGTAGCCTCTGGCGAGTAGCGAACTTTCCATTCACAGCCACGTACCACAGTGAACGCGCCGTCGTAGGTAGAAAAGGCGTGTGGACCGCTCGCCTCACCGTGTTCCAGGCAACTTCAGGATGTCTGTGGGCGACCGTATTTACAGGTTGCTGCTGTTGGCAGAGGCGATAATAGTCTTTCGTGCTGGGCTTCCGTGTCGTCGCAAGTTCTGACCGTAAGTAGCTGAAGTCAATCAAGAACTCTCTGATGTGGTTGAGTGCCAGTGAAATGTGTCCTACAGAAACCGGGGGATGCAGAGAGTGTGGTGCCACTTCCGCTATCAGGGTGCCCGTCAGAGTGGCGTGGGCAGAGGTCCACGTGCGACGCATAGTGTTGAGATAAAGCGATCGCGCACGGCTGTATACATGAATTAAACCGATACCGCCGCCCGCTGCCGCAGTGTCAGGTTGGCGTATCGGACTTTAAAAAGAAGACCGGTGCTTACGAAATGTCCATATGCTGCTTGAAATCTGTCGGCCATCGTAGCCGTCAACGGAAGGATATGCGCAAAATAGTTCAGTTTTGAGACAAGATAGGTGTTGAGATAACGTGTTCTGAGGAGCATATCCAAGCGACGCAGTTTGTTGTCCTGCAGCAGAGCACGTGTCTGGTGTAGAAGCGCCGGCCGCGGTGGCCGTGCGGTTCTAGGCGCTCCAGTCCGGAGCCGCGCTGCTGCTACGGTCGCAGGTTCGAATCCTGCCTCGGGCATGGATGTGTGTGATGTCCTTAGGTTAGTTAGGTTTAATTAGTTCTAAGTTCTAGGGGACTGATGACCACAGCGGTTGAGTCCCATAGTGCTCAGAGCCATTTGTACCATTTTTTTGGTGTAGAAGCCGGCGGTACGTAGCCGCCGCCGTGCGGCGGACATTGCTATAAAATTGCACTCCTAAACACTTGAGTACGGGCACCTTGTCAAAGGGCACCGCCGTTGTGTGGGAAATCCCCCCTCCGACATCCATGTATTTTGTCTTCTTCACGTTGATGACGCTCCCAGCGACCGCCCCGTACTGGCGTAGCCACTGAAGTGCCATATGCATTTCATCCTCTGATCTGGCCAGGAACACCACGTCATCGGCGAATGCACCACAACTAAATGTCACGTCCCGCATGGAAATGCCTGTTAATCGCTGCCACAGACCATGTAAAGCTGGTTCAAGCGCTGCCGCAAATAATATACCCGACAAAGGGCACCCTTGTCGCACTGACCGTCCAACAACAATGTGACTGGTAACCTTTGACCATCATGCGGGAGTGCACTCCGTGGATCAGTCGAAGGACCGCCTGTGCAGACTTTGGAGAGAGGCCCATGTGTTGCAAAATTGCGCGTAGGAAGCCGTGGTCGACGCGGTCGAATGCGTGGTCAAATTCGACGGAGACAAGGGCGCCTCGTATTTTGCAGGCCGCTGTCAAAGCAATTACGTCGCGGTATGCTCCTAACGCCGTATGAACGTTGCTGACACCAGCTTAACATGTCTGATCGGTGTGGATGGCTTTCGCGATAGCGGTGTGGAGACGCACGCGGAGGATGCGGGCGAAGATCTTGTAGTCGTTGTTGAGGAGTGTGAGTGGGCGAAAGTCCTGCCACCTACAACCACCATTCGGGTTCGGTACTGGGATCGAGATGCCGTCTGTGAATTCTGTGGGGACAGTGAAATCAGGGCGGATCAGGTCTTGGTGGGCCAAGGCAGTTGCCTCTTACTTGGCACGAGACATTGTTTGTCTACTCGTCTTTCCCGTGCTTTCTGCGCGCTCAGAACTGAAAAGACAGACGTGATACGATAGACGGGCATACTAGAGACACTGCCCAACACATCTGTGCGAAGTTTTATCGGATTTTCACTGTGGTTTCCATTTGGCGCCCGATCGGAACTTACTTTCCCAATAGCCCTCGTAATTGGGGTCAGTATTTTGCAACTATAACACGTTGAAGTGACTGTTGGGTAATATTGAAATGGAAAGTCAATGACACGGTTGAGAGGTGGCATGAGGTCACTCTCATATTTCTATCTTACTCTGAGTAATTCGATTTTCCTCTCTAATTGCATGCAGTGAAAAGTTGCTATTCACACGCGGACTTCCCACGCCGCGTCTCTCATCATGCAGGTGGCCGGTGACAGGCGGGATCTGCTGATCTTGAAAGGGTTAAGCCGACGGGTGTGAGGGAGTTGAGTGGATGCTTCGCAGACGCCGACATTGTCGTAAGAGCGGGGGCGACACGCCCACAGGGGCCTGAAGGAGCTGCTGGGGCTAGAGATTCCGTTACTTCGCAGAAACTTAGTGAAAACACTTTCTGGCGGGCTACCAGCGAGACGTGGGAATGACTTGTGTTCCCAGGCAGTCTTGGCGGGCAAAATCCCGCGTTTTCTGCAAAATCATATCTGTGATTGGCCTGCTCACGGGATAGCTCCGTGACGTAGCAAAATCGGCGCAAAAATTGGCGCCAAGAATCTCCATTGGTGGAATGGTAGCGCTTCGGCAATAGAGTGGAATTCTCCGCCGGTTTTCGAGTTGCTGATTGGAACATTTAAACACGGCCACTGTTGTGGGGGCGGGAATGTTCTGTGTTCGGTTTGTACGCGTGCTCTTGTGGTAGTCGGCTCTCGCCTTTCGGTCGGAGTAGGTTACAAGACCGAGCTCTCGCTGCTCTGGACAGCCTGCCTTCTGTTGGCTGTCTAATATACTTTCATTTAATTGTAGCTGTTTGACGAAGTTGCTGAAGTTCCGACTTCAACATAACTTTCCGAGTACAGTTGGCAATTCAGCGTTCTGCGTACAAACGGCCTATGTTGTCTGTCTTGAGCAGTTTTGGCTAAAGTTGACTGTATCGGAGTTAGTGTGTGACTTCGCTTCTTAAAATCACTCACTGTACCGTCAGTGATTGTGTAGCGACCCTTCTTCGTCTCCCTCAGAGGCGCATTTGTGTTGCTAGGAAGTCTTTAGTCTGGAACAACCAGACCAGAATAATTTGTTTCGGGCTATACTCGCGACATTATCATCACCACGACAGGACATCAAAGCAACCAGCCATCGCCTCCGGTATGCCAGATCATGTCCTTGCAGTTAAGAAGACAGCTTGATAATGTATGTCCGCAGCACCGGCAGATTAGGAAATTTTGCTAGGTGATAATCAGAGCTCAGCAGAGCGCGCCTGTTCGTCTTTTCTAACTTTGTTCTGTCTTGGGTGTTCATTGTCTGACTTCTCACTACTGCAGCAGCAATTAATGTTGGGTTGGATGGGTGTTTCTCTTAAGATTTGAGTTGCAAGGAAGTGGCTCCACGTACCACTTGGTCATAAATGTCACAATCCAGTTTATGGACAACTTCACCTTCATAGCATTTATTTGAATTTCCAATTTGATGTATTGTAAATGTTTCATGTGTTTTGTTTATTATTTTGAGTTTAGTCACAATAAATCAAATTGTTATTTGGGACAGAACTTTCGTTCTGTTAATCGGTAGAGCAACCCTTTCATTTCTCACTATGTTAATGAAACTTTCCTTTATCTAATTAATTTCTATCCAATTAAATTATTGCAAGTGCCAAACTCTTTTCTACTCCACTTGCAGGGTCGATTACAGTCAGTTCGCGTTTCTTCTTAATCCATGTGCAACAGAAAAAGTCGGAGTTAGAAGTGGGGGCGGAGGGGTTAGAGCGTCATTTCCATATGAAGATTCGAGAAGAATTTGGTGTTAAATACACTGCTAGCCCCGGCACCCCGCACTGTCTAATTCGCCAGCACATTCGACGTTTCTCATGACGTTTTATGACAGGAAGAATGTGGTAGGGAGAGGGGGGAAAGCTACTGGCTACCTGCTTGGTGAAGCCGACTGCCTTGCGCCACTGGTCCACGATGGCCTTGGTGTCGTCAGAGGAGCCCCACAGGCCGTACACGTAGGTCCAGTAGACGAGGCTGGCGCCCAGAGCCGCGCGACCAGTCCACCAGAAGAACGCCGACGCGAAGCGCAGCAGCGCCGGGGGCGGCGGCGGCGGCGGGCACGGGCACTACGGCACCGTCACCGCAGATTAGATTACATTAGATTAGATTAGTTTTTCGTTCCATAGATCCGTGCTGAGGAGATCCTCGTGGATGTGGAACATGTCAATTTTTTTAAAGCTGAAATAACAATGCTAATAGTATGAATATACATATACAATACATCATTTGTTTCTATTAAAAAGGAGTTGGCCACTAGTAAGTCTTTCAGGCTCCTTTAAAACTGGTCTTTATTTGTAACCAAATTTTTTATGTTTGCTGGCAAATTATTGAAGATGAGTGTTCCTGAGTAGCGGACCCCTTTTTGAACTAAAGTAAGTGCAGATCATTTTTGTTCCTGGTATTGCATGTATGAACTGAGCTGTTTGCTGGAAAAAGAGATATATTATTTAGGACAAATTAAGAAGTAAATATACTGAGAGGCAGCAGTTAGTATACCAGTTCTTTCAAGAGGTTCCCACAGGACGTCCGTGAGTTTACTCCACAAATAATACGTATTACACGCTTTTGGACTCTGAAAACTTTTGTTTGACTTGAAGAGTTACCCCAAAATATTATACCATATGACATTATGGAATGAAAGTAGGCAAAGTATGCAAGCTTTTCCATTTTTATGTCGCCTATGTCTGCTAACACTCGAACTGCAAATACAGATTTGTTAAGTGGTTTCTGCAGTTCTGTGGTGTGCTCCTACCAACTGAATTCATTATCAAGTTGTAATCCCAGGAAGACTGTCAAGCTCTTCAATCTGCTCTTCTTCATACTTTATGCATGGTGGAAACCTCTTACAGGTTCTGAATTGCATATAGTGAGTCATTTCAAAGTTTAATGTCAGTGAGTTGGCTTTAAACCGTTTATTAATATCCATGAAAATATCTTTAGCAGATCTTTCTAGAACTACACTCGACATACTATTTATTACAGTACTTGTGTCATCTGCAAAGAAAACGAACTCTGCTTCTGGCACTGTAACTAATGAGAGGTCATTAATGTACACAAGAAAAAGCAATGGCCCTAAGATGGATCCTTGTGGGACACCACATGTAATATCTTCCAATTCTGATGATGACAGATGACTTAATTCACTAGTCCCTTGCTCTGACACCCTTTGTTTCCTGTTAGTGAGGTATGACTTGAACCATTCTGCAGCACTGCCCGTGACACCATAGAATTCTAATTTATTTAAAAGGATGTTGTGGTTCACACAATCGAATCCCTTTGACAAATCACAGAAAATACCTGCTGCTTGTAACTTGTTATTTAATGAATTGAGTACATTTTCACTGTAGGTGCAAATAGCCTTCTCGATATCAGAACTCTTCAGAAATCCAAACTGTGTTCTTGATAATATGTTATTTGTGGTCAGATGGCTGAGCAGCTGCCTGTACATTACTTTTTCTAAAATTTTTGCGAATGCTGGCAAAAGTGAAATCGGTCTGTAGTTTAATGCTATCTCTTTATCCCCTTTCTTGAATAGAGGCTTAACATCTACATATTTTAGCCAGTCAGGAAATGTCCCAGTTACACAAGTAACTTAGAATTGTACTAAACTCACGAGAACATGCCTTAATTAACTTTGCAACATCATGGTAACTGCTAGAATGCTTTATTTTTAAAGATTTTATTATGGAAGTTATTTCTTTTGGTGAAGTGAGTGACATATTCATGTACCTGAAGCTATTTGTAAAGGCTAGTTTCAGATAGTCAAGAGCATCATTTACTGATCCTGACAGTCCCATTCTATCAGTAACGGACATTAAGTACTTGTTAAATAGATTTGCCACACTATGCCCATCGATTAGTAATGTGTCATCTACCCTTAGTGCTATTTGCTCCTGTTCTTTTCTGGTTCTACCAGTCTCCTCTTTCACTATATCCCATATTGTTTTTATTTTCTTCCCTGACATTGCTAACTTCTTCTCGTAGTGCATTTGTTTAGATGTCTCAATTACTGAACGTCACTCCGTCACACATCACTGCACTATGCTACACTACACCACTCTGAGGTAACAGAAGTCGTGGCAAAGCGACATGCACATATACAAACAGTGGTAGTACTGCGTATGTAACGTATAAAAGGTCATTGCATTGGTGGAGCTGTCACTTGTAGTCAGGTAATTCATGTGCAAAAGTTACCAACTACGACCGCGAGACGGGAATTAACAGAATTTCAGCGGGAAGTGGTACATGGAGCCAGACGCACCCTACTTTCCATTTCGTAAATGGTTCTTTTTTTTTCTTTATTGCATTTCAGTTCCCCATCGGGGCGAGCTGGCAGCAGCATATGCGCTGCTCTTCAGCCGAACGACATAAATCATACAATAGAAGACATTTAAAAATAACATAAAGGAGAAAATATGGTGTATTGTATGTACGTATTGTATGTTAACTGGGGACCTAGAAACGACGGGGAGGCCCCGTCCCCGCCGCAGCCGCAGTGGTCCACAACCCCACGACGACTACCGCAGTCCACTTCACCCCTCCGCCGCCCCACACCAAACCCAGGGTTATTGTGCAGTTCGGCCCCCAGTGGACCCCCCCCCCACCCCCCCCCCCACCCCCCCGGGAAAATCTCACACCAGACGAGTGTAATCCCTATGTTTGAGTGGTAGAGTAATGGTAGTGTACGCGTACGTGGAGAACTGGCTTGCGCAGCAATTGCCGACATAGCGTAACTGAGGCGGAATAAGGGGAACCAGCCCGCATTCGCCGAGGCAGATCGAAAAACACCTAAAAACCATCCACAGACTGGCCAGTTCACCGGACATCGACCCAAATCTGCCTGGCGGATTCGTGCCAGGGACCAGGCGCTCCTTCCAGCCCGTAAAAATGGTGTACATAGATATAAAAAAGATGGGAGCTTTATAGAAGACAGGAGACAAAAAGGGGGGTTACTGTAAAATGGAGATAAAAACTGTAAAAAAGCAGTACACACAAAAAACCACATACTGGGACAATTAAAAGAACACAAGGTGAAGTATGACCAGAGCATAAAAGTATTGACAGAAGGTGTAGCACATAACAATCACTGACAGTAACACTATGTACAAGTCAAGCACCCAATTAAAATCACAGCAGTCAATGCACAGGAGAACAGCACCAAACACAACACTGACATAACACACTGATGACGATGAGCAAAACACAGAATCTGCCAGGGGCATGGAGATGAGGGGGAAGGGGAGAAGGGAGGGAGGGGGGTAGAGGGGGTGATATGGGTGGGTGCACGTTGAAGAGGGCTGGGGAGGGAAGGACATGTGAGGGACACAGTTGAGGAGGGGGTGCAGGGACTCAGGGGGGGGAGAGGAAAATCCGCTGTGGGAGAAGGGGGGAGAGGAAAAGGGGGACCCTGGGGAGGGGAGGGAACAAGACCAGGTTACAGTTGGAAGGAAGGGTAGATGTCACGGCAAAGGTGAACATCCGCGAGGGGGAGGTGATGGAAATTGCCCTGATGAAGGAGATGGAGGGTGTGGAGGTGGAGAGAGGGAGGGATACAGCGATAGAGGTGTGGCAATAGGCAGGGGGTGGAAAGGTAGGAGCAAACCATGGGGTGGGGGCTGGGGGGAATCAAGCCTGCAGACAGTGTAAAGGATGTGGTGATGTTGGAGGAAAAGGAGGAGGTGGGAGAAGGGGATGAGGTCGTACAGGAGCTGTGTCAGGGCAGGAAAGCAGATGCAGAAGGCAAGGCGGAGCGCATGGTGTTCGAGCATTTGGAGGGCCTTGTAAAAGCGGGTAGGTGCGGAGATCCAGGCAACTCTGGAATAACAGAGGATAGGACAGATGAGCGATTTGTAGGTGTGGAGGATGGTGGAGGGATGTAGTCCCCATGTCCGACCAGACAGGAGTTTCGGGAGGCGTAGGTGGGAATGTGCTTTGTGCTGGATGGTCAGGAGGTGAGAGGTCCAGGTGTGGTGACAGTCGAGGGTGAGGGTCGGAAATTGTTAGGGAATTGAGTATTACAAGATCCACAGTATCAAGTGTGTGTCGGGAGAACCAAATTTCTGGCATTACCTCTCATCATAGACAACTTGGTGCCCAATGGCCCTCACTTAAAAATGAAGAGCAGCGACGTTTGGGTAGAGTTGTCAGTTCAGCACTGCGTGAAATAACCACAGAAACGGAGGCATGAGGAAATCTACCTCGAGGTGCAACAACAGTACAGAAGCTGGAGAGCAAAAGACTCCAGAGGGCAGAGCACGTCACCCGTATGCCAGACGGAAGACAGGTTAACAAAGCATTTGAGGGTGAAGCAAACACCAGACGCTCCATAGGACGACCAAGAGAGCGCGGAATGGAGGACCTGCCGAAGGAGCTGGCAGGCCTGAAGACTGAAGACATCTGGAGGAACCGAGCACGAAACAGAAAGGAATTAAGGCAGTTTGAGGAAAGTGGCGCATGGTTTGCAGGGCCTGTAACCGCTGGATATGTATGTATGCATTTATGCATATGTAACTCAAAGCACGAGTGTGTACGTTCCATTTAAAGAAGTTTTTGAAATATAGTTAGTGAAAAAAATTCAAAGATTTGCTTTCAGTTCCACTGAAAAATTTTCTGTTTGGCAGTTAATACGTTTCCCATGCCAGTGCCTCATTTGTTCGTCCAAGAATCGAAACCTTTTTGTGTAATGCGATTTTTTTTCTCGTTGAAAGAAAGAAATATTAAATTGGGTGTTCTTATGTAGGAATCGCAGTACTGTTTATAACGCGACTGTCAGAATTTTATAATTAGTAGCACCGATTTACGCAAAAAAAATGCGACCTTGGGCATCTGACAACCTAATGCCGCGCTGTAACTAAATTTCAGGTACAAGGAAAAATACACTCCTGGAAATGGAAAACAGAACACATTGACACCGGTGTGTCAGACCCACCATACTTGCTCCGGACACTGCGAGAGGGCTGTACAAGCAATGATCACACGCACGGCACAGCGGACACACCAGGACCCGCGGTGTTGGCCGTCGAATGGCGCTAGCTGCGCAGCATTTGTGCACCGCCGCCGTCAGTGTCAGCCAGTTTGCCGTGGCATACGGAGCTCCATCGCAGTCTTTAACACTGGTAGCATGCCGCGACAGCGTGGACGTGAACCGTATGTGCAGTTGACGGACTTTGAGCGAGGGCGTATAGTGGGCATGCGGGAGGCCGGGTGGACGTACCGCCGAATTGCTCAACACGTGGGGCGTGAGGTCTCCACAGTACATCGATGTTGTCGCCAGTGGTCGGCGGAAGGTGCACGTGCCCGTCGACCTGGGACCGGACCGCAGCGACGCACGGATGCACGCCAAGACCGTAGGATCCTACGCAGTGCCGTAGGGGACCGCACCGCCACTTCCCAGAAAATTAGGGACACTGTTGCTCCTGGGGTATCGGCGAGGACCATTCGCAACCGTCTCCATGAAGCTGGGCTACGGTCCCGCACACCGTTAGGCCGTCTTCCGCTCACGCCCCAACATCGTGCAGCCCGCCTCCAGTGGTGTCGCGACAGGCGTGAATGGAGGGACGAATGGAGACGTGTCGTCTTCAGCGATGAGAGTCGCTTCTGCCTTGGTGCCAATGATGGTCGTATGCGTGTTTGGCGCCGTGCAGGTGAGCGCCACAATCAGGACTGCATACGACCGAGGCACACAGGGCCTACACCCGGCATCATGGTGTGGGGAGCGATCTCCTACACTGGCCGTACACCACTGGTGATCGTCGAGGGAACACTGAATAGTGCACGGTACATCCAAACCGTCATCGAACCCATCGTTCTACCATTCCTAGACCGGCAAGGGAACTTGCTGTTCCAACAGGACAATGCACGTCCGCATGTATCCCGTGCCACCCAACGTGCTCTAGAAGGTGTAAGTCAACTACCCTGGCCAGCAAGATCTCCGGATCTGTCCCCCATTGAGCATGTTTGGGACTGGATGAAGCGTCGTCTCACGCGGTCTGCACGTCCAGCACGAACGCTGGTCCAACTGAGGCGCCAGGTGGAAATGGCATGGCAAGGCGTTCCACAGGACTACATCCAGCATCTCTACGATCGTCTCCATGGGAGAATAGCAGCCTGCATTGCTGCGAAAGGTGGATATACACTGTACTAGTGCCGACATTGTGCATGCTCTGTTGCCTGTGTCTATGTGCCTGTGGTTCTGTCAGTGTGATCATGTGATGTATCTGACCCCAGGAATGTGTCAATAAAGTTTCCCCTTCCTGGGACAATGAATTCACGGTGTTCTTATTTCAATTTCCAGGAGTGTAGTTCCTTGTGCGTGTACTATTTTGGAACGAGTAACAAAACTTCGACAGCATTGGAGTGTTAGCGAAAGTCTCCAGACTATATTGCTTATGACGCTTTGGACTACACAGTAATGTGCGGTCATAGATACACGATAAGCACCCACATTGGGCTAAAGTGTAGACCATGGCCAGCGGCAGTCAAGCTGGTGCTTATCTTCTGCACACTGGCTGCCAAAGCGTCAGTTTCGCGTAGCCATTGGGATGATTTTTCGACATAACCAATGAAAGGCGAGAAGATGATGATGATGATGAAGTCCCATGCTTCTTTACAGAGCGTAGGGGAACGATGCGGGAGACCCTCACCGCCGTACTAGGCAAGGTCCTAGCGGAGGTGGTTTGCCGTTGCCTTCCTCCACCTGTAATGAGGACGAATGATGCTGATGAAGACGACACAACAACACCCAGCCATCTCGAGGCAGGTGAAAATCCCTGACCCCGCCGGGAATCGGACCCGGGACCCCGTGCTCGGGAAGCGAGAACGCTACCGCGAGACCACGACTGGGGACAGGCGAGAAGAGAGGAAATGTATTTCTAGCGGCGAAACTGAAACCATTGTCTTGTTTGCCGTGTTTGATAAAGTGGAGTCGACCAGTGTTGCTGCATGTCTCATGGATTAATCGCAGAGACACGAAAATGTATCAAACATGGTCGTGAAATGAATACGCAACCGACCTACGTGAGCGTATTGGGTAAGTGAATCATTATTTATTTTTAATTAAATCATGGTAGAAAATAGGTGCATTAATGTTTACTCATAACAGTCGGACGTTCGATATATTAATGAACATTGATCCACCTTCTTCTCCCATGATTTAATTAAAAAAACATTTACCTACCTACCTTCTCCCACGTTTTAATTAAAAACATGGAGCCACCTACCTCTTCTCATGATTTAACTGAAAAACATTGATCCACTTAGTGTGCTCGCCATAGATAGATAGCGTAGCAACGCAGATCAGAGAAATATTTCACCGATTTTTCGCATACATCACGGACAGCGACGTTGTCCTTGGTTTGCAGACACTAGCACAGCTTAAACGGCTGCGACTCAAACAACGAGGAATTAACGTTTACGCCGGCGAGTGTGGCCGTGCGGTTCTAGGCGCTTCAGTCTGGAACCGAGTGACCGCCACGGTCGCAGGTTCGAATCCTGCCTCGAGCATGGATGTGTGTGCTGTCCTTAGGTTAGTTAGGTTTACGTAGTTCTAAGTTCTAGGGGACTGATGACCACAGATGTTGTCCCATAGTGCTCAGAGCCAATTAACGTTTACAGCAATATTTCACGCTTTCTTCCGAATGTATTACTTCAAAACACGCTGTCTGACCGCTGCTCTCTCATTGGCTGTGTAACACAATCAGCTGGCGCAGCTTCTTTTGTTCCAACCACGCCTCACGGCAAACGCTGACAACATTCCTGCACGAAACACGTTAAGTTCGCCACTTGTCCTATTCCAGACTATTGCCCTCACATCGTAACACATGCAACTGAACTACTTGTTGTTATTTAGGAAAGATAGTTATTTTTACAAGGAATAGTGGACAGTTCTTGATTTCATCAGTTTACTGCAGTGGCGAAACAGTACGTTCTATTTGATTCAGTGCCAAAAGTTTTATGAAAGCAGGGTAGAAAAATAGTCAAACTACACACGGATCCATCTTTCTGATTTTAAGGAACGGTAGTGCCTACGTTGATAATAAGAAGACTCTTATTTCCTGGGAAACTGCACTTTACAGAGGAAAGGATCACTTGCCTGAACTGCTGTCGTCGTGATCGTGTTTTATAAACTTCATCGTTCATTTCATGGCAATGTCACATCAATGATGCCATAGTTCTAATATTCCAGTGTACTGTTAAGCTCCAGCTAATTTCCCTAGTGCATGTCTTTATAATCACACAACAACGTACCACCCGAGAGAGTAACTGCTATCAAAGCTATTACAAAAATAAAGTACCTCCCTAGAGATGGCAGCTCCCGTACAGCAACACTGAGTCCTAAAAGTATCTGTCTAGCTGCAAATATTTTAGAAAAAAAGTCTGTGTAACATCAAAAGAAATGTATAGAAAATCTAAAGAGCCCGTCATATAAGAAGTACCTGCTTAATTCATTTTTGTTCAAAAGCAAGGAAAGAAATACATCCAAATCGACAGCAAGGTTAACAAAATAGAAAATATAAAATGTAATACAAGAGCTAGTTCATAAAGTATTTGCCCACCTTCTGAACATGCAGTGATTAAACTATAATGCTGAGCCACGGCACACACTAGAGTAAACCGTGTGCGGCCCCACTCTATCTCCTGTTGTGGTTCTGAAGGGCGCCGATACAGTGCAATTAGCGCCATGGGCCGTAAGGGTAATGGCTTCAAATGGCTATGAGCAGTATGGGACTTAACTTCTGAGGTTATCAGTCCCCTAGAACGTAGAACTATTTAAACCTAACTAACCTAAGGACATCACAAACATCCATGCCCGAGGCAGGATTCGAACATGCGACCGTTGCGGTCTCGCAGTTCCAGACTGTAGCGCCTAGAACCGCTTGGCCACTCTGGCCGGCCGTAAGGGTAATGAAACGACGCTCATCGTAATGAAACATATTCTGCGCTTACATGATGAGTGCAAGTCCTCTTACGATGATTGCTAAAGTAGTCGGTAGACCTATATCGACGGTTCAGTCGACAATTTTGCGCAACAAAATCGTTAAGAAACCAACCGCGTACTGGACGCCCTTACACTTTGACTGATGCAGACGTGAGATTTATCATGAGGGAAGTGAAGAAGAAACCCAAAATCAGCGCTCCCAAGTTGGCTGGGGAGTTAGAGTCTAGGGGAAACGGGGTATGTGCAAACACAATCAGAAATACTTTCAAAACGTATGGGTTTAACGGCCGGGTAGCGCGCAAGAAATTTTGGGTCAGTGAACAGAATCGAAAGAGACGTCTTCATTTTGCGATGGAACATAGATTCAAAAAGGAAGATTTCTGGAATAGACGAATATTTTCTGATGAGAGTAAATGTAACGTAACGATTCGGGTCGCATGACAGGCGAATGGGGTGGCGTAAGAAGACTGCGGAGATGTTGCTACGCAATCTTGTGCCAACGATTACACGCATGGGGGCTCTCCGATAGTGGGGCTGTATGAGTGCTGCAGGTGTTCGAAAATTACATTTCATAGGAGGTACAATGTATCAACATTTTAAAGAACAATCTGAATCCTAGCGCCGAAAAATTAGGTCTGCAAGGAAATTACATTTTTCAATAACGACCCAAAGCATACAGCTCTAAATACAAGGTTGTGGCTCCTGTGCAATACCCCAAAACAACTTAACACCCTTCCTCAGAGCCCAGACATTAATCCTGTTGAACACTTTTGGAAAGTTCTGGAAGACAGCCTCAGGAGAATACACGTTTCTAACAACGGGGACCTAAAAGAAGCACTTCAAGACGAATGGGGCAAAATTCCAGCCTCTTTGACGGCAATCTTGATCAAGTCGATGTCCAGACGACCACAAGCAGTAATGAAAGCCCCCTCCCGTTTGCTGCCGGATCCTAAAATCAACTTGACTCGATATTTCGGCGATCCAGCCGGTCGCCATCTTCAGGAAAATGCTGCTTCTGCTGAGAACTGACGCCTGGCTGCAAATCGACGTCCTATATGGGCCACGGTTCAGTACACGGCGCATGCACCGCCCATCACGGAAGCTGCCCTCCAAGACAGGGAGGTGGCGCCGCCCTTAGTGGAACACTGCTGGCAACGATATATCGCACTCAGGGCCGCACCGAAGAACGTTCAATTTTGATGCGAGACAAAACACGATTCCACGTCTTGTTAAGAGGAAACCCATTGTCTCTGTTGATTAAATTATCCGCCAACCTAATTTCAATCGCCTCTACATAGACACTGTTCCAAACACCGGAAGTGTTCGCAACTACCGCAGTTTCATCAAATTTCATACTGTGTCCCTCATTTAAGCAGTCTTCTGCTACTGCTGATTTTTCCGGCTGTTGTAGCCTCGTATGACGGCGATGTTCCACACACCTGACATGCACTGTGCGAATCGGACGGTCAACGTAAGCTTTCCCACATTGACACGGAATTTTGTACACGCCGGGTTTCCTAAGCCCCAAATCATCATTCACAAAGCCGAGTAGTGCCGTAGTCTTAGAAGGTGGACGGAACACACTCTTAACGTTAAAATTCCTTAAAATTCGTCCAATCTTAAACGATATGTCTCCAGCATAACGAAGAAAGGCCACCGATCTATGTTCCTCTTCATGCACCTCTGGAGATGGTCCAAACTCCATAGCCCGACGAATCTGCTTCTCGGAGTATCCATTTTCCTTAAAAACAGCCATTAGATGCGCAAGTTCTTGGGTTAAGCTATCCGCGTCGGAAATGGCATATGCTCTCCGTACCAAAGTCCTAAGGAAACCACTGCGTTCGTGTGGTGCATGACAACTCTCTGTCTTCATCCCCGCATCAAATTTACTATGGACTTTGAAAATGATGGAATGCTTCCATTTTTAGACGTTATGATTTATAAAAAACCAGATGGTACTTTGGGACACAGTGTTCACCGAAAGCCGACGCACAAAGATTGGTATCTGCATCCTAAGAGTTGTCATTGATTTTTGAATCCGGCAGCAAACCCGAAGAGACTTTCAGGACTTACTACACCGGGAAAGCCTACGTAATCACATACAAGAAGTAACAGCTCCAAATGGAAACCCCACTAAATATTAATTTTTGTAGTTGAAATCATATTTTCAGACTGTAAATAAAAAAAATGAGTGGACGAATACTTTTTGAAGTATCCCTTGAATAAATTGTCCATTTTGTTAAATTTTCTATCGCTATGAATGTATTTATTTCCTTGTCCATCTTTAAAAATGACTTACTAAGGATCGTTGCATTTCACTGGATGTTCACATTTTGTGTTCCCTTCCCTTCACGTGACGTATACTTAGTTTTTTAAAAAGATTACAACTAGACGAATACTTCTTGGATTCACTGTATGTTAATTTGTTATACGTGCTGAACTTTCTTTAACTTTTGACGGAATTAATCACGAAAATAAGAACAGTATTTACAAGTTTATTCCTACAGGAAAACGACAACATCTGTGCAAATCGTTCTTTACGCTTCTAACTGATGGCGCTACTTATACAGGGTGGTCCACTGATAGCGACCGGGCCAAATATCTCACGAAATAAGCGTCAAACGAAAAAAATTACAAACAACGAAACTCGTCTAGCTTGAAGGGGAAAAACCAGATGGCGCTATGGTTGGCCCGCTAGATGGCGCTCCATACGTCAAACGGACATCAACTGCGTTTTTTAAATAGCAACACCCATTTTTATTACATATTCGTGTAGTAAGTAAAGAAATATGAATGTTTTAGTTGGACCACTTTTTTCTCTTTGTGATAGATGGCGCTGTAATAGTCACAAACGTATACGTACGTGGTATCACGTAACATTCCGCCAGTGCGGACGGTATTTGCTTCGTGGTACATTACCCGTGTTAAAATGAGGAAAAGTCGATATAGTGTTGATGTATGGCTATTGCGATCAAAATGCCCAACGGGTGTGTGCTAAGTACGCTGCTCGGTATCCTGGACGACATCATCCAAGTGTCCGGACCGTTCGCTGGATACTTACTTTATTTAAGGAAACAGGAAGTGTTCAGCCAAATGTGAAACGTCAACCATGACCTGCAACAAATGATGATGCCCAAGTAGGTGTTTTAGCTGCTGTTGCGGCTAATCCGCAAATCAGTAGCAGACAGATTGCGCTAGAATCGGGAATCTCAAAAACGTCGGTGTTGAGAATGCTACATCAACATCGATTGCATCCGTACCATATTTCTATGCACCAGGAATTGCATGGCGACGACTTTGAACGTCGTGTACAGTTCTGCCACTGGGCACAAGAGAAAGTACGGGACGATGACAGATTTTTGCACGCATACTATTTAGCGAACGGTAACGTAAACCGGCATAATATGGACTATTTGGGAACGGAAAATCCACGATGGCTATGACAAGTGGAACATCAGCGACCTTGGCGGGTTAATGTATAGTGCGGCATTATGGGAGGAAGGATAATTGGCCCCCATTTTATCAATGGTAATCTAAATGGTGCAATGTATGCTGATTTCCTACGTCATGTTCTACCGATGTTGCTACAAGATGTTTCACTGCATGACAGAATGGCGATGTACTTCCAACATGATGGATGTCCGGCACATAGTTCGCGTGCGGTTGAAGCAGTATTGAATAGCATATTTCATGACAGGTGGATTGGTCGTCGAAGCACCATACCATGGCCCGCATGTTCACCGGATCTGACGTCCCCGGATTTCTTTCTATGGGGAAAGTTGAAAGATATTTGCTATCGTGATCCACCGACAACTCCTGACAACATGCGTCAGCGCATTGTCAATGCATGTGCGAACATTACGGAAGGCGAACTACTCGCTGTTGAGAGGAATGTCGTTACACGTATTGCCAAATGCATTGAGGTTCACGTACATCATTTTGGACATTTATTGCATTTAATGTGGTATTTACAGTTAATCACGCTGTAACGGCATGCGTTCTCAGAAATGATAAGTTCACAAAGGTACATGTATCACATTGGAACAGCCGAAATAAAATGTTCAAACGTAGCTACGTTCTGTATTTCAATTTAAAAAACCTACCTGTTACCAACTGTGGGCGTAAAATTGTGAGCCATATGTTTGTGACTACCGGCCGAGGTGGCCGAGCGGTTCTAGGCGCTACAGTCTGGAACCGCGCGACCGCTACGGTCGCAGGTTCGAATCCTGCCTCGGGAATGGATGTGTGTGATGTCCTTAGGTTACTTAGGTTTAAGTAGTTCTAAGTTCTAGGGGACTGATGACCTCAGAAGTTAAGTCCCATAGTGCTCAGAGCCATTTGACCATTTTTTTGTTTGTGACTATTACAGCGCCATCTGTCACAAAGCGAAAAGAGTGGTCCCACTAAAACTTTCATATTTCTTTATGTACTATACGAATATGCAATACAAATACGCACTTGATATCCGTTTGACCTATGGCACCGCCATGTAGTGGGCCAACCATAGCGCCATCTGGTTTCCCCCTTCAAGCTAGACAAGTTTCGTTCTTTGTAGTTTTTTCGTTTGACGCTTATTTCGTGAGATATTTGGCCCGGTCACTACAAATGGACCACCCTGTATATTCACAGAATACTTGCGCCTAGCTTCAGAAGTCTCAGACTCCCCTCGACCGTCGCCTCTCCTGGACACCCCGTCTCTGGACAATCTAAGCCAAGGACCGGTCCCGACTCCGTCTCCTCAAGCTCCTTTCCAGCCGTACGTGGTGTCTGGACCCCTCCACCTATAAATCCCTCATCCGCCCTATCCTCTGTTACGCCCATCCTGCCTGGATTTCCGCCCCCCCCCCTACCTTTTACAAATCCCTTCAGATCCTTGAACGCCATGCTCTGTGCGTCGCATATCGCATCCGTCTCCCCTCCCCCACGCCGATCCTGTACGACCTCATTCCGTTCCCCCACCTCCTCCTTTTCCTCGAATGGATACGGATCCTCTACACCTCCTGTAAACTCGATCCTCCTCACCCGCTTGTCTCACCCATCCTCTCCCACCCCCGCCCACTGCCGCGCCTGTATTCCCACGTCCCACCCGGTCTCCATCTCTCTGCCCTCCTTACCCTCTCCCAAGGTGGCTTCCGCCAGCTCCCCCTCCCTGATGATGCCCTCCTCCCCTCCATCTACCCCTCCTACCAACTTTGGTCCTCCCTCCCTCTTCCTGCGTTTGGTCCTTTGGGCACCCTCTCTCCCCTCTCTCCCCCTTCCCTCCCTCCTCCCTTTCTCCCCATCCCTCCCCCGGGCATCCCCTACCCCCGTCCCTCCACTCCTCCTTCCATCTCCTCTGCCATTGGCACCTTTTCTCTCCCCTCTCCCTCCCCCTCACCGTTCTTCCCCTCTTGGCAGGTCCCCGGACTCGCACACGTTACGTTGACATTCGGGCGCCAGAGATCATCGCCATCTGTTCCTCGTATGTGCCATCTTGTTTTGTGCTTAGTGTTCGCCGTCACGCTCCATCATTCACGTGTGCCATCAAAATCATCAGTGTTTGTGCATTGTGTCAACAGTTTGTAGTGTGGATTATCGTCGAGTGTGAACGGCTCCGTGTTTTTATATTCTATGTCTACTGTTTTTTACCCACCATTATGTCCATTATGAGTATTCTTTCTGTTTTCTCATTGTCTACTCTAAGGCTGCAGAGCAGCGTAGAATGCTGCTGCCAGGCTACCTGTTGTTTGTGCAGGTATCAAAATTCCAATAAAGGAAAAAAAAATCTACTTAACTGTGTCGTTATGTGTTTGGTCATTACGTAATTCGTCTCAAGCGTAACTGCGCCGTACCTCTGGGGGCGGAGGACACGGCCCCTGGCAGTCGAGCGGCGGCTCGCAGCTGAAGAGCGGCCTGGGGATGCTAGCCTCGTCCTGCCCCGGGGGCAGGCAGCAGGTGTCCGCCGGCGGGGGCGGCGGGGCCGGCGGGCTGGGAGGCCCGCACTGCGGCTTGGGCTCCGGCAGCTGGCCCCCCGGGCCGGGCACTCGCGGGCAGTTGGTGACCTCCTCCATGGGGCAGAGGCCCGTGATGACCGGGGGGTCGTTCGGGGAGCGCGGCGGCGGGGGCTTGCACCTCGCGGGCACTCTGAGGTTCCTCACGAAGTCCAGCCGCGTCGTGGGCCGCGGGGGCGGCGGCGGCGGCCTCGACGGCGGACGGCGCGGGGGCGGTATCTGGGGTGGCAGCCGGTACGGCCACGTGGTGTGGATGGCCGGAGGGCAGATGATGGCTTCCCTCCGCAACTTACTCGGAGACACGTCCTGCAGAACAAACACTGACATTTAATTCGCAGCATGTCATTCTCAATGGAGAGAAGTCTTCTATACTAAGAGTCATTTCAGGTGTGCCGCAGGGGAGTGTCGTAGGACCGTTGCTGTTCACAATATACTTAAATGACCTTGTGGATGACATCGAACGTTCACTGAGGCTTTTTCTGGATGATGCTGTGGTATATCGAAAGGTTGTAACAATGGAAAATTGTACTGAAATGCAGGAGGATCTGCAGCGAATTGACGCAAGGTGCAGGGAGTGGCAATTGAATCTCAATGTAGACAAGTGTAATGTGCTGCGAAGACATAGAAAGATAGATGCCTTATCATTTAGCTACAATGTAGCAGGTCAGCAACTGGAAGCAGTTAATTTCATAAATTATCTGGGAGTACGCATTATGAGTGATTTAAAATAGAATGTTCATATAAAGTTGATCGTCGGTTAAGCAGATGCCAGACTGAGATTCATTGGAAGAATCCTAAGGAAATGCAATCCGAAAACAAAGGAAGTAGGTTACAGTACGCTTGTTCGCCCACTGCTTGAATACTGCTCAGCAGTGTGGGATCCGTACCATATAGGGTTGATAGAAGAGATAGAGAAGATCCAACGGAGAGCAGCGCGCTTCGTTACATGATCATTTAGTTATCGCGAAAGCGTTACGGAGATGATACATAAACTCCAGTGGAAGACTCTGCAGGAGAGACGCTCAGTAGCTCATTACGGGCTTTGTTGAAGTTTCGAGAACACACCTTCACCGAGGAGTCAAGCAGTATTTTGCTCCCTCGTACGTATATCACGCGAAGAGACCATGAGGATAAAATCAGAGAGATTAGAGCCCACACAGAGGCATACCGACAATCGTTCTTTCCACGAACAATACGAGACTGGAATGGAAGGGAGAACCGATAGAGGTACTCAAGGTACCCTCCGCCACACACCGTCAGGTGGCTTGCGGAGTATAGATGTAGATGTAGAAACTCTCAGCGGAGTGTTTACTGCGAAGATTTTACGTGTCGAGTTACACCTGTGTGTTGGCCCGGGATTAACAAGTTCGTCGCCGTGTCACCATACGTGGGTGACGGATAAACTTTCTTGTGATCTGAAGAAGCAGGGTGTAGAACTTTTGAATTTCTTCTTAGCGTCAGGGAACGACTGGACACGAGATACTTTGAACCTACTCGAGGACTGATGTATTTTCTCACTGGTCATGGGACATACCAGACATATTTACGTCGGTTCGGGAAAAGGGCCACACCTGCGTGTGAATGTGGCGAATCAGAGGGTACCCCCGATCATGTGGTCTATGAGTGCCCCCTTTTCAATGATAGTAGCATCTACATTACGTGACCAATTACCTGACCATGACACATACAACTTACTAAGACAAGCAGACACTTTTCGAACTCTTAAGCAATTGGCAGATAAGGTAACACGAAAAGTGTTAAAAGAGTACCTGAGGGACATATATTGACAAATGTGAAAATTACCGAACTATCAGTTTAATAAGTCATTGCTGCAAAATACTAACACGAATTCTTTACAGACGAATGGAAAAACCGATAGAAGCCGACCTCGGGGAAGATCAGTTTGGATTCCGCAGAAATATTAGAACACGTGAGGCAATACTGACCTTACGACTTATCTTAGAAGAAAGATTAAGGAAAGGCAAACCTACGTTTGTAGCATTTGTAGACTTAGAGAAAGCTTTTGACAATGTTGACTGGAATACTCTCTTTCAAATTCTGAAGGTGGCAGGGGTAAAATACAGGAAGCGAAAGGCTATTTACAATTTGTACAGAAACCAGATGGCAGTTATAAGAGTCGAGGGGCATGAAAGGGAAGCAGTGGTTGGGAAAGGAGTGAGACAGGGTTGTAGCCTCTCCCCGATGTTATTCAATCTGTATATTGAGCAAGCAGTAAAGGAAACAAAAGAAAAATTCGGAGTAGGTATTAAAATTCATGGAGAAGAAGTAAACACTTTGAGGTTCGCCGATGACATTGTAATTCTGTCAGAGACAGCAAAGGACTTGGAAGAGCAGTTGAACGGAATGGACAGTGTCTTGAAAGGAGAATATAAGATGAACATCAACAAAAGCAAAACGAGGATAATGGAATGTAGTCAAATTAAGTCGGGTGATGCTGAGGGAATTAGATTAGGAAATGAGACACTTAAAGTAGTAAAGGAGTTTTGCTATTTAGGGAGTAAAATAACCGATGATGGTCGAAGTAGAGAGGATATGAAATGTAGACTGGCAATGGCAAGGAAAGCGTTTCTCAAGAAGAGAAATTTGTTAACATCGAGTATAGATTTAGGTGTCAGGAAGTCGTTTCTGAAAGTATTTGTATGGAGTGTAACCATGTATGGAAGTGAGACATGGACGATAACTAGTTTGGACAAGAAGAGAATAGAAGCTTTCGAAATGTGGTGCTACAGAAGAATGCTGAAGATAAGGTGGGTAGATCACGGAACTAATGAGGAGGTATTGAATAGGATTGGGGAGAAGAGAAGTTTGTGGCACAACTTGACTAGAAGAAGGGATCGGTTGGTAGGACATGTTTTGCGGCATCAAGGGATCACAAATTTAGCATTGGAGGGCAGCGAGGAGGGTAAAAATCGTAGAGGGAGACCAAGAGATGAATACACTAAGCAGATTCAGAAGGATGTAGGTTGCAGTAGGTACTGGGAGATGAAGAAGCTTGCACAGGATAGAGTAGCATGGAGAGCTGCATCAAACCAGTCTCAGGACTGAAGACCACAACAACAACAATATATACGTAATACTATACGGTTTATTCATTTATATTTAGGAAAACATACAGGGGATGGACAAAATAATGTGAACATCTGTAATTAGTGTGCCGGCCGGTGTCGCCGTGCGGTTAAAGGCGCTTCAGTCCGGAACCGCGTGACCGCTACGGTCGCAGGTTCGAATCCTGCCTCGGGCATGGATGTGTGTGATGTCCTTAGGTTAGTTAGGTTTAATTAGTTCTAAGTTCTAGGCGACTGATGACCTCAGAAGTTAAGTCGCATAGTGCTCAGAGCCATTTGAACCATTTTTGTACTTAGTGGGGAATGGTTTATGAATAAGGGGCTGGACCCCCATTTGCCCGTAATGTAGCTGCGATTCTTCTTGGAATACTAGCATATAATGATTGTGTACTCTCCAGTGGAAAGTTACGCCATGCTTCGATCAGAACCTCTTCTAATTCCTGTAGTGACGAGGGAGGCGGAAATCTGCTCCGGAGTCTGCACTCCAATACCGCTCACAAGAGTGCGATAGTGCTCGAGTCCAGGGACTGCGCTGGCCAGGGAAGACGCTGCAGTTCAGCTGCATGCTACTCATACCACAATTGTACTGTCGTGGCTGTATGAATGGGTGCATTATCGTTCGGATGTGTGGCACCATTGTTGGGCAACATCATTTGAATCGTGGGGTGCACGTGATCACATAAAATGTTCACACAATCATTGGCTGTAACACGGCCTTTGAGAGTAATGATAGGAACAGCAGAATACCGTGATATGGGTGCCCAAACCATGACACTTTCACCGCCGTGCTTCACCGTTGGAATCAAGCAATCAGGATTGTAGGCGTCTATTGGCGTTCTTCAGACGTAAACCCTGCCCGATGTTGGCAATAACGAAATCGGTGTCTCGTCGGACCATATGACATGTTTCCACTAGTCCGGTATTGATGCTCCTGACACCACGTTTTACGCTTCTTTGCGTTTGTTTTCGTCATTAGTGGTTTCGATATAGCAGCTCGTCCATGAATATTCGCTTATGGAGTACTGGGCGGACAGTGTCGATAGCTACGGTGTCTCGAAGATGTATATTGAGTTCTACTGTCACTCTAGCCGCCGTAGTCATGAGTTGGATTGGACTGGATTGTTTGGGGGAAGAGACCAAACAGCGAGGTCATCGGTCTCATCGGATTAGGGAAAGACGGGGAAGGAAGTCGGCCGTGCCCTTTCCAAGGAACCATCCCGGCATTTGCCGGGAGCGATTTAGGGAAATCACGGAAAACCTAAATCAGGATGGCCGGACGCGGGATTGAACCGTCGTCCTCCCGAATGCGAGTCCAGTGTGCTAACAGTCTTGAGTTGTTTTGACCCAATTCGTGTTAGCGTACGACGATCTCCGTCATTTAGTTTTGATTTGCGCCCGCTATTACTTTTATACGATGACCTCTTCCCGTGTTTTGTGCAGGCAGTCGTGACTGTAGAAACAGTTGCTCTTGAAACATTCAATAAGTTGGCTGTCTTGGTTACTGACGCTCCAGCTTATCGGGTCCCACAACCTGGTCTGGTTGGTACTCTTCTAGGTCTTCCATTGCACGTCGACCTCGGCCTCTGAATGCAAATGCGAGGTGTGCTCTACTCGCAAACAACCTTCACTGATGCCTAGTCCGCACTGAATAAGCAGAGTCAAGAGCGACAAGTGACTTACCTGCGTTCTTGATCGTCAAACACAACCATCCGATTACAACCACTGTTCACGTTATTATGCCTATGCCGTTTATTACATTATATTATGTCGCATGGTGTTCGTTCAAACACGCTAAATATATTTGAGGTGATTCTGGACAGTTGGAACAATAGGTCGAATTGTATTGTATTGTAATGTATTTTAACCGGGCACCTAGAAACGACGGAGAGGCTCCGTCCCCGACGCAGCCGCAGTGGTCCGCAACCCCACGACGACTACCGCAGTCCACTTCACCCCTCCGCCGACCCACACAGAACCCAGGGTTATTGTGCGGTTCGGCCCCCGGTGGACCCCCAGAGAGAACGTCTCACACCAGACGAGTGTAACCCCTATGTTTGTGTGGTAGAGTAATGGTGGTGTACGCATGCGTGGAGAACTTGTTTGCGCAGCAATCGCCAACATAGTGTAGCTGAGGCGGAATAAGGGGAACCAGCCCGCATTCGCCGAGGCAGATGGAAAACCTCCTAAAAACCATCCACAGGCTGGCCGGCTCACCGGACCTCGACACAAGTCCCCCGGGCGGATTCGTGCCGGGGACCAGGTGCTCCTTCCCAATCCGGAACCATAGGTCGCAGTTTCCTTTAGTTTTTCTTCGCCTCTCGGCGTGCAGCAGTTTGCCTCGTCTTCTGCCAACATAGGGCGGACACATCCTTCGTATAAGCTTGCCCCAATGATCCATAGGAATCCCTAGATGGTGTGCCAGGTTCCTCGTTATATTTCTACTAATGTCGGGAATAGCATTTTGTGCGGACAGTCATTCGGTAACGAGACGTCCCTGAAATTTTCTTATTTCTCTTTTTCCATTTGTGGTCTTCTGGTACACTATGTGACCATTTACTATACTTGTTCCTAAAAGCAAATGTATTGATAATTTCCGAGGCCACTTCATACCATTACGTATCGTTGTGGCACATGACACCATCTGGTCGGTTCTGTCGATGGCAGTTTTCTATTATTGTATGCCAGTATGGCTAAATGTTTCAGTTTCGCAGGACAAAAAAATTGGTTCAAATGGCTCTGAGCACTATGGGACTTAACTTCTCAGGTTATCAGTCCCCTAGAACTTAGAACTACTTAAACCTAACTAACCTAAGGACATCACACACATCCATGCCCGAAGCAGAATTCGAACCTGCGACCGTAGCGGTCACGCGGTTCCAGACTGTAGCGCCTAGAACCGCTCGGCCACCCCGGCCGGCATCGGAGGACAATCGCGATGCGTAGAATGCGAGAGTGACGTCATAATAGGTGCGTGTTTTGTTTGTAACATCCTAACACCGCTAAGAAAAGACTTGGACAGGATAGAGTAACATGGAAACTTGTATCACACCAGTCTTCGGATTGAAGACCACAACAACAACAACAAGAACAGGCAGAGATTGGCCACAAACAGCAGATGGAGCCCCAGATAACAGAGCTGTTAGGGGAAAAAAAGCATTTGCGGGGCGGTTCAGACGTGGCATGTGGCGTTTATGTTAGGGTGGTTTCCAGGCTGCGGTTGTTGCGTCGGAAATAATTCGAAATGGTAATTCGTGAATTTGTGGTCGAGTACCTACGCGCAAAGGTTACTTACACTCCAGATAAACATAAATAATTCCTAATATGGTTACTTATTAACGTTATCATAAGTGGCATGAAAGGAAAGGCAAAGAAAAATTAGAGATCGCAGTTAAATTTCTAAGCGAGAATTGTAATTACAGCGCCCATGAGCAACATTCCAAGAAAGAATTCTAATTAATGAGCACAGGACTTCGTATTCCGTTAGTTTCTCCTTGACTTTCGAACAGCGCTCGGCAGCTGCACAAAAACGATCGGATTCCAGTGTGGGTGAACACGGCCCATGGTTCATTAGGGATAACGCTAGCTAAGTCTAAGGAGCTCATTCGCTTGCTAGCTCTCGACCGAGCAACGCGACATTCTCAAGAATATTGTGACAACACAGTGGGAGTATTATTTTTCTACAGAAACTTTAAAACAATAATGTAATTGTAATAATTTATAATGTGGTCAAGATATTGAGAAAATTGCTGCTTCCCATGTTTTTACGATGAATGTCATTCTGGTTCGTACAAATGACCAATCGTAAAATAATAAATGTATATATTTTTACATACGAAATTCTCGCGTACGTCTTAGGATATGTTTCTGGAAATTTATTATCAGTCTCAAATTCTCCTATTGCCTTGCTTTTAATGCCTTTTTTTTTAAAAAAAAATTCTTCTTAAATACTGTGTATTCGCCACTATTTCGGTGCAAATAACGTAAAAACTGAAAATAACAAAAGAGAGAAAGATTCTGTGTAGGGACGCGTCCGACTGAGCCTCAGATTTTCACTGCGCCAACCACTCGCTCGAAACTACGCTGTAGTAAACGGCACAGGTCTCGTCGGAACCGCTTAGCCACCTGGAGCTCAAGCTTCTTTCCCTTTCGTGTCCGGCCGAGCCTTGCATACGCCTTAAACTTGGTCGAAATAGGTTATGACCAGTAGAAGCGGTACCCGTGTCTGTGTTTCAATCTGCCATGGTCTGTCACAACGTTTTAACTTCTCACACACAGCCTGAATACGAAGGTTGGAACTTTAATAGTGGCAACTATTTATTTACATCTCGTACAAAATAGATACGTGTTTCAAAGTTTTACTGATCTTCAAAGTAGTCACCAGCATTGTCAGCGATGTGGAAGTCGTAGGATACTCCTAACAGTGCCAGTTGTATTGACAGTTCGAGCGGCGCGGTCTATTGCCCGGCGAATTTGTAGCAGTTCTGAAGCGAATCCCTGCATCGGGCTTGGATGTGTGTGATGTCCTTAGGTTAGTTAGATTTAAGTAGTTCTCGAGTTGAACTCACGAGGGCTTAAGTCAGAGGAGTGCAGTAGGTGGTATAGCACTTAGCAGCCCCATAAGTCAAACAAATCAGTAACAGCTTGCACTGTACGTGCTTGAGCATAGTCCTGCAAAATGAAGGTCAGGTCCTGCAGAAAGTGTCATCACTTCTGTCTCTAAGCTGGTCGTAGGTTGTGTTCCAAAAACGAACAGCATAGAGACAGAAGTGATGACACTTTCTGCACGACCTGACCATCATTTTGCAGGACAATGCTCAAGCACGTACAGTGCAAACCGTTTGACTGATGGAGCTGCTATGTGCTATACCACCTACTGCACTCCTCTTACTTAAGCACCGAGCGAGGTGGCGCAGTGGTTAGACACTGGACTCGCATTCGGGAGGACGACGGTTCAATCCCGCGTCCGGCCATCCTGATTTAGGTTTTCCGTGATTTCCCGAAATCACTCCAGGCAAATGCCGGGATGGTTCCTCTGAAAGGGCACGGCCGACTTCCTTCCCCATCCTTCCCTAATCCGATGCGACCGATGACCACGCTGTCTGGTCTCCTTCCCCAAACCAACCAACCAACCATCTTACTTAAGCCCTCGTGAGTTCAACTCCATTTCTAAACTGAAGGTAACACTTCACGGTACTCACTTCAGAACTGCTACAAATTTGTCGGGCAATAGGCCCCGCTGCTGGACCTGTCAACGCAACTGGCACTGCTAAGAGTATCCTACGACTTCCACATCGCTGACAACAGGTTATACGCAATGCTGGTGACTACTTTGAAGGTCAGTAAAACTTTGAAACACGTATCTATTTTGTACGAGCTGTAAACAAGTAGTTGCCACTATTAAAGTTCCAATCCTCGTATGTAGAGTTCCTTCATCGCGATGAAATGATTTCGAGGAATAATACACTTACTGGACAATCTGTACATCAATTTTAAAGATTACTATTGGATTTAAGTTATTCAGTCAGTTTTTGGGAATACAGTATTCTATGTCTGATTCTTTCGGTGTAGTGGTTAGCGTTCGCCTCTAGATCTCACGGTGCCGCATTCGATTACCAGCTGGGTCTGCGATTTTCCGCACATAGGACAGGCTGAGTTTGTTGTTCTCACCACTCATCTTATTTACACCAAATGCGCACGTCGCCAAAATAGCGTCTAATGGATATACTGGCACCTGACGTCCGAGCAACCACAAAATGGTGTCTCCCAGCCAATAGAACCCAATGATATTTTCAATTCACGTATTTATATTTCGATGAAGAAACATCTAGGCGGAGAAGACAACATAATGGTCAGCCACAGGGAAGTATACTGGCAAGAATTTCGTTTAATTTGTACACAAATGAACAACTAGTAATTTCACTACTGGCCATTAAAATTGCTACACCAAGAAGAAATGCAGATGATAAACGGGTATTCATTGGAAAAATATATTATACCAGAACTGACATGTGATTACATTTTCACGCAATTTGGGTGCATAGATCCTGAGTAATCAGTACCCAGAACAACCACCTCTGGCAGTAATTACGACCTTGATACGCCTGGGCATTGAATCAAACAGAGCGTGGGTGGCGTGTACAGGTACAGCTGCCATTGCAGCTTCAACACGATACCACAGTTCATCAAGAGTAGTGACTGGCGTATTGTGACGAGCTAGTTACTCGGCCACCATTGTCGTGGCATACTATCCACAAGTTAATCAAGACACTGTTGGGGCAGATTGTCCCGCTCCTCAACAGCGATTCGGCATAGATCCCTCAGAGTGGTTGGTGGGTCACGTCGTCCATAAACAGCCCTTTTCAGTCTATCCCAGGCACGTTCGATAGGGTTCATGTCTGGAGAACATGCTGGCCACTCTAGTCGAGTGATGTCGTTATTCTGAAGGAAGTTATTCACAAGATGTGCACGACGGGGACGCGAATTGTCGTCCATGAAGACGAATGCCTCGCCAAGATGTTGCCAAAAGAATGGTTCAAATGGCTCTGAGCACTATGGGACTTAACATCTGAGGTCATCAGTCCCCTAGAACTTAGAACTACTTAAAACTAACTAACCTAAGGACATCACACACACCCATGTCCGAGGCAGAATCCGAACCGGCGACCGTAGCAGAAACGCGGTTCCGGACTGAAGCGCCTAGAACCACTCGGACAAGGCGTCCGGCAATATGTTGCCAATATGATTGCGCTGTCGGTCGGAAGATGGCATTCACGTATCGTACAGCCGTTACGACGCCTTCCCTGACCACCAGCGGCGTCGTCGGCGCCACATAATGCCACCCCAAAACAACAGGGTACCTCCACCTTGCTGCAGTCGTTGGACAGTGTGTCTGAGGCGTTCAGCATGACGGGGTTACCTGCAAACACGTCTACGACGATTGTTTGGTTGAAGGCATATGCGACATTCATCGGTGAAGAGAACGTGATGCCATCTGAGCGGTCCATTCGGCATGTTGTTTGACCAATCTGTACCGCGCTGCATGGTGTCGTTGTTGCAAAGATGAACCTTGCCATGCACGTCGGGAGTGAAGCTGCGCATCATGCAGCCTATTGAGCACATTTTGAATCGTAACACGACGTCCTGTGGCTGCACGGAAAGCATTATTCAACATGGCGGCGTTGCTGTCAGGGGTCCTCCAAGTCATAATCTGTAAGTAGTGGTCATCCACTGCAGTAGTAGCCCTTGGGTGGCCTGCGTGAGGCATGTCATCGACAGTTCCTGTCTGTCTGTATCTCCCCCATGCCCGAACAACATCGCTTTGGTTCACTCCGAGACGCCTAGACACTTCCCTTGTTGAGAGCCCTTCCTGTGACAACGCAACAATGCGGACGCGATCGAACCGCGGTATTGACCGTCTAGTCATGGTTGAACTACAGATAACACGAGCCGTGTACCTCCTTCCTGGTGGAATGACTGGAACTGATCGGCTATCGGATCCCCTCCGTCTAATAGGCGCTGCCCATGCATGGTTGTTTACAGCTTTGCGAGTTTAGTGACATCTCTGAACAATCACAGGGACTGTGTATGTGATACAATATCCACAGTCAACGTCTATCTTCAGGAGTTATGGGAACCGGGATGTTGCAAACCTACTACGAAATGTAAACTCTCTGACCGGAAATCACGACTCAAGTCGCATAGCTTAGACGACATTCCATAAGCATGCAATTTGATTGCAAGCCACTTGTGAGGTAAAGGTCAAAAGCCTTCTGGAAATATAGAAATACGGGATCATTTTGAAATACCTTGTCAATAGCACCCAACACTTCGTTCGAATAAAGACCTAGTTGTGTTTCACAAGAACGGTGTCTTATACATCCGTGTTGACTGTGAGTCAGTAGACCGTTCTCTTCGAGGTTGTTCATAATGTTCGAACACAGTATATACTCCCAAGTCCTGCTTAGATCGACGTTAATAACATGGGCCCGTAATTTAGTGGATTAATCCTATTGCCTTTCTCGAATATTGGGGAGACCTGTGCAACTTTCCAGTCTCCGGGTACAGATCTATCGTCGAACGAGCGGTTGTATGTGATTGCTAAGTATGGAGCTATTGCATCAACATACTCTGAAAGGAAACTAATTGGTGTACAGTCTGGAAGGAAGGACTTGCTTTTGATAAGTGGGTTAAGTTGCTTCACTACTCCGAAGAAATCTACTTCTAAGTTACTGATGTTGGTAGCTGTTCTTGCCTCGAATTCTGGAATAGTTACTTCGTCGTCTTTGGTGAAAGAATTTCTGAAGGATGTGTTTAGTAACTCTGCTTTAACAACCCTGTCATCTATTGTCTCTCCATCGTTACTTCACAGGGAGGGCACTGATTGTGCTTGCCCCTAGCATACATTACGTTCGACAGGAATCTCTTTGGATTTTCTGCCAGGTTTCGAGACAATGTTTCGTTCTGAAAACTATTATAAGCATCCCGCACTGAAGTTAGCGCAAAATTTCGAGCTTCTGTAGAAGATCGTCTGGCTTGGGGATTTGGCGTTCGCCTGTATTTGGCATGCTTTTTCCGTTGTTTCTGCAACAGTGTTGTGACCTGTTTTATGTACCAAGGGGAATCAGCTCCGCCGTTTGTTAATTCTCGTATTTCACATAAATCTCTCAGTTGCTGTCAGTACTATTTCTTTGGATTCAAGCCACATCTGGTCTACACTTACATTGTTAACTCGGAAGGAGTGGAGATTGTCCCTCAGGAAGGCGTCAAGGGAATTTTTATCTGCTTTTTTAAATAGGAGTAGTTGTCGTTTATTTTTGGAGGATTTGGAAGTTAAGGCATTCAATCTCGCTACGACAACCCTGTGTTCACTAATCTCTGTTTTCGTTTTGACGCTCGTTATAAGCTCAGGGTTATTTGTTGCTAAGACATCAAAGTGTACAATTAATCGCATAGTGGAGATGATATGATTTTGATTATTTCAAAATGATTGATCTATTTTGACGCACTCAGCGTGCATCAGATACCAAAGGTCTATATTACAACTAATCATGCAATACAAAATGCATTAGACACCAGGGAAGAAGGGAAAATGGCTAAATTTCATTCACGAGAACAGAAGTGTGCACATTCCTCTTTTTAGTATTTACGTAGTCTCTACAAAGACTAGGTACAATTTAGATTTATAACTAAAATACACTACTGGCCATTAAAATTGCTACACCAAGAAGAAATGCAGATGATAAACGGGTATTGATTGGACAAATACACTCCTGGAAATGGAAAAAAGAACACATTGACACCGGTGTGTCAGACCCACCATACTTGCTCCGGACACTGCGAGAGGGCTGTACAAGCAATGATCACACGCACGGCACAGCGGACACACCAGGAACCGCGGTGTTGGCCGTCGAATGGCGCTAGCTGCGCAGCATTTGTGCACCGCCGCCGTCAGTGTCAGCCAGTTTGCCGTGGCATACGGAGCTCCATCGCAGTCTTTAACACTGGTAGCATGCCGCGACAGCGTGGACGTGAACCGTATGTGCAGTTGACAGACTTTGAGCGAGGGCGTATAGTGGGCATGCGGGATGCCGGATGGACGTACCGCCGAATTGCTCAACACGTGGGGCGTGAGGTCTCCACAGTACATCGATGTTGTCGCCAGTGGTCGGCGGAAGGTGCACGTGCCCGTCGACCTGGGACCGGACCGCAGCGACGCACGGATGCACACCAAGACCGTAGGATCCTACGCAGTGCCGTAGGGGACCGCACCGCCACTTCCCAGCAAATTAGGGACACTGTTGCTCCTGGGGTATCGGCGAGGACCATTCGCAACCGTCTCCATGAAGCTGGGCTACGGTCCCGCACACCGTTAGGCCGTCTTCCGCTCACGCCCCAACATCGTGCAGCCCGCCTCCAGTGGTGTCGCGACAGGCGTGAATGGAGGGACGAATGGAGACGTGTCGTCTTCAGCGATGAGAGTCGCTTCTGCCTTGGTGCCAATGATGGTGGTATGCGTGTTTGGCGCCGTGCAGGTGAGCGCCACAATCAGGACTGCATACGACCGAGGCACACAGGGCCAACACCCGGCATCATGGTGTGGGGAGCGATCTCCTACACTGGCCGTACACCACTGGTGATCGTCGAGGGGACACTGAATAGTGCACGGTACATCCAAACCGTCATCGAACCCATCGTTCTACCATTCCTAGACCGGCAAGGGAACTTGCTGTTCCAACAGGACAATGCACGTCCGCATGTATCCCGTGCCACCCAACGTGCTCTAGAAGGTGTAAGTCAACTACCCTGGCCAGCAAGATCTCCGGATCTGTCCCCCATTGAGCATGTTTGGGACTGGATGAAGCGTCGTCTCACGCGGTCTGCACGTCCAGCACGAACGCTGGTCCAACTGAGGCGCCAGGTGGAAATGGCATGGCAAGCCGTTCCACAGGACTATATCCAGCATCTCTACGATCGTCTCCATGGGAGAATAGCAGCCTGCATTGCTGCGAAAGGTGGATATACACTGTACTAGTGCCGACATTGTGCATGCTCTGTTGCCTGTGTCTATGTGCCTGTGGTTCTGTCAGTGTGATCATGTGATGTATCTGACCCCAGGAATGTGTCAATAAAGTTTCCCCTTCCTGGGTCAATGAATTCACGGTGTTCTTATTTCAATTTCCAGGAGTGTATATTATACTACAACTGACATGTGATTACATTTTCAAGCAATTCGGTTGGCCCAGAATTTCCGCCTCAGAAAATACAGTACAAAAATAGCTAAGAAATGATCACACACAGAAAACAAAGTTTCTACAATTCACAGACAAATGATGCACACGACTTTTCCTGCCTTAGATACCTGAGGCTTCCGGCTACAGTATTATATAATACAGAATTCCCAAATTCTGACTAAAGAGGAGAGTAACGCTAGGCAGAAGAAGAAGGTGATACATTTTTATCTGTGGGATGGAGCTTATAATTAACATTTTAAAGTTCCAGGCCGGATTCATCTCTGACTTTATTATTCGGGATGGAAAGAACAAGCTAGACATCAAATGTCGCTTCATAAGTTTAAAAAGTCCCTCAGAAAATACGACAATTCAGTCAGACTTTTCTTTAGAGCTTGATGAATTTACTTTACAGAACAAAGAGTGTATACTTATGTGGTTTCGCCTCAGAAAATTCTAAACAAGTTCTTTCAAAAACTATTACTTTAAAAAAACGATACATAAATGGTTACTAAAAGAAAACTTATGTTTAACATATATACTGTGTTCGAACATTATGAACTACCTCGCAGAAAACGATCTTTTAACTCTCAGTCAGCGCGGATTCAGAAAATTTGGTTTTTCGGAGAACAAATAGCTCTTTACTCTGACGAGATTATGAGTGCTATAGACAGGTCGTCTCAAAGTGATTCCACATTTCCAGATATTCAAGAGGCTTTTGAGACCGTTCCTCACAAAGTACTTCTAATCAAACTGCGTACTCATGGAGTACCTTCTCAGTTGTGTGACTGGATTCGTGAATCTATGAGAAAGGCTACAATTCGTAGTAACTAACAGAGAGTCATCGATTAAAACAGAAGTGGTATCTACCGTTACCCAAGGAAGTATTATAGGCCTTCTGGTGTTCCCAGTCTGTATAAACGGTTCAGGAAACAAACCGAGCAGCCATCTCAGGTTGTTAACAGATGATATAACCGTCCAGTAAAGTCATCAAAAGACCGCAACCAACTGCAAAATATTTATACGAAATATCTTCATCGCTACGAATAGTGGCAGTGGACACTAAACTTAAAAAAGTTTGAGGACATCCACATGAGTCCTAAAAGGTATCCGGTAATGTTCGATTACACGAGAAATCAAACAAATCTAAATGCTGTCAGTTCAACTGAGTATTTATGAATTACAATAACGAACAACTGAAACTGGAACGATTACGTAGACAGGTTTGTGCGGAAGGTAAAGTACTGACTACGTTTTATTGGCAGATCACTTTCAAGAAGCAACAGGTCTGCTAAAGAGACTGCCTACACTACGCTTGTCCGCTCTATGCAAGAATACAACTGTGCAGTAAGCTAACCTTACCAGATAGACTTGGCGGAGGACATCGAAAAAGTTCAAACAAGGGCAGCTCGTTTTGTAGTATCGAAAAATAGGGGAGAGAGTCACTGATTATACGTGAACTGGGATGGCAATCATTGAGACAAAGGCGTTTTTCGTTGCGGAAATATCTTTTCACGAAATTTCAATCTCCAGCGTTCTCCTCTGAATGTGATAATGATTTGTTGACACCCATCTGCATATGGAGAAATGAACAATGAAATAAAATAAGACGAATGTGAGTTCGTGCAGATCGGTTCCAGTATTCGTTTTTGCTGCGCGCTGTTAGAGTGGAACGGTAGAGAAATAAGTTGCAGGCGGTTCGATGAACCGTCTGGCAGGCATTTAATTGTGAGCTGCAGAGTAGTCATGTAGATTTTGGAAAACTATTGCAAACAAAAACGCATTCCTATTGACAATAACGTGTCCGTTCCGAACTATTGTGGTCCTGTAATGATTGCACAGTATAGCGAGTTTGAGTTTGTATTGTAAAACTGCTGTAAGAAATGTAATCGCCTTGCACTATACAGGGTGTTTACAAATGATTATTGGGGTTGTAACACTCTGTAATATTTATTTACTAAACTTACAGTTATAAATGACATGTCAAGTGAAAGAGCAACTCAAACAGTTTTACCAAGAACCTTATAAATGTTCAATGTGAGCACCATTTGTCACACGGCACACATCAAGTCTATAGCCGAGTTCTTCCCAAACGTTGATAAGTGTGTCTTCAGTGATTGTAGCAAAAGCTGCTTCAATCCGGTTTCTTAATTCAGGGAGGTCTGCTGGTAGCGGAGGCACGTACACACGATCTTTGATGAAGCACCAAAGGAAAAAACCGCATGGCGTTTGGTCGGGTGAACGTGGAGGCCATGCAAAGCAAGCCCCTTGCCACCTATCCAGCGCTTGGGTACAGTGAATTTCAGCCAATAATGGTGCTCACATTGAACATTCATAAGGTTCTTGGTAAAACTGTTTGAGTTGCTCTTTCATTTGAGATATCATTTATAATCAAGAGCTCAGATGGAAACCCAGTTCTAAGCAAAGAAGGGAAAGCAGAAAGGTGGAAGGAGTATATAGAGGGTCTACACAAGGGCGATGTACTTGAGGACAATATTATCGAAATGGAAGAGGATGTAGATGAAGATGAAATGAGAGATACGATACTGCGTGAAGAGTTTGACAGAGCACTGAAAGACCTGAGTTGAAATAAAGCCCCGGGAGTAAACAACATTCCATTAGAACTACTGACAGCCTTGTGAGAGCCAGTCCTGACAAAACTCTACCATCTGGTGAGCAAGATGTATGAGAACAGGCGAAATACCCTCAGACTTCAAGAAGAATATAATAATTCCAATCCCAAAGAAAACAGGTATTGAGAGATGTGAAAATTACTGTACTATCAGTTTAATAAGTCACAGCTGCAAAATACTAACGCGAATTCTTTACAGACGAATGGAAAAACTGGTAGACGCCGACATCGGGGAAGATCACTTTGGATTCCGTAGAAATGTTGGAATGAGTTAGGCAATACTGACCTTACGCTTCATCTTAGAAGAAAGATTAAGGAAAGGCAAACCTACATTTCTAGCATTTGTAGACTTAAGAGAAAGCTTTTGACAATGTTGACTGGAATACACTTTTTCAAATTCTGAAGGTGGCAAGGGTAAAATACAGGGAGCGAAAGGCTATTTACAATTTGTACAGAAACCAGATGGCAGTTATAAGAGTCGAGGGGCATGAAAGGGAAGCAGTGGTTGGGAAGGGAGTGAGACAGGGTTGTAGCCTCTCCCCGATGTTATTCAATATCTATATTGAGCATGCAGTGAAGGAAACAAAAGAAAAATTCGGAGTAGGTATTAAAATCCATGGAGAAGAAATAAAAACTTTGAGGTTCGCCGATGACATTGTAATTCTGTCAGAGACAGCAAAGGACTTGGAAGAGCAGTTGAACGGAATGGACAGGGTCTTGAAAGAAGGATATAAGATGAACATCAACAAGATCAAAACGAGGATAATGGATTGTAGTCGTATTAAGTCGGGTGATGCTGAGGGAATTAGATTAGGAAATGGGACACTGAAAGTAGTAAAGGAGTTTTGCTATTTGGGGTGCAAAATAACTGATGATGGTCGAAGTAGAGAGGATGTAAAATGTAGACTGGCAATGGCAAGGAAAGCATTTCTGAGGAAGAGAAATTTGTTAACATCGAGTATAGATTTAAGTGTGAGAAAGTCGTTTCTGAAAGTATTTGTATGGAGTGTAGCCATGTATGGAAATGAAACATGGACGATAAATAGTTTCGACAAGAAGAGAATAGAAGCTTTCGAAATGTGGTGCTACTGAAGAATGCAGAAGATTAGATGGGTAGATCACATAACTAATGAGGAAGTATTGAATAGGATTGGGGAGAAGAGAAGTTTGTGGCACAACTTGACTAGAAGAAGGGATCGGTTGCTAGGACATATTCTGACAAGGGGAGGCCGCCAATTGTGAAATTCAGATTCGATTCATACTGCGCATAATAAAAGCTCATGGCCAGAGGTGTAATGTGGCAAAGCACCAAGATGCACTTCTCAGCCGTTGTCGAGAAAATCGACATTTAACTGTCGCTGCGCTGCCGCTGCGCTGCTGCTGCGGCGAAATACTCTGTACGATTAATTACTTTTCAACAGCGTTGTGGCGCAGCGGTAAGCCCTCGGGTTCGTAATCCGAAGGTCGCCGGATCGAATCCCGCGCTATGCAACTTTTTTTTATTATTTGTTTTTTTGTAATTCAAATGTATACACACACACACACACATTATATATAATTCCCGGCAATCAGTTGCAACAATTATGCATATAATAAGTTGTTGAAAGTCGTTTGTCGTGGAAAAACAATACTTGAAATGAAACACAATATCACAAATAACAGGATGTACCAAAGCTCTCACGTACGCACTGATTTTCGACGATGTTATAAGTTGCGCTAGGGACCGCATCTACCTTCTTTCGAAGTTAGCAGGCAACTACGCTGTTATGCGGCGGCTCGTTTCGGCCCATTCAACATCTGTCCTTCAAGTGCAGCGAGCGAGTAACGGAGTTTATATTTCATACCTGCCACAGCTAATTTGTGTTCGTGGGGTCTCTATTCTAATTCGAACGTTTGACGTACAATATACGTATTCGTTTCGGAATATCGTTTCTACGTCTTCTTTCAACTTATTATATGCATAATTGTTGCAACTGATGGCAGGGAATTATATATAATGTGTGTGTGTGTGTGTGTATACAGAGTATTTCACCGCAGCAGCAGCGCAGCGGCAGCGCAGCGACAGTTAAATGTCGATTTTCTCGACAACGGCCCAGAAGTGCATCTTGGTGCTTTGCCACATTACACCTCTGGCCATGAGCTTTTATTATGCGCAGTATGAATCGAATCTGAATTTCACAATTGGCGGCCTCCCCTTGTGAGGCATCAAGGGATCACCAGTTTAGTATTGGAGGGCAGCTTGGAGGGTAAAAATCGTAGAGGGAGACCAAGAGATGAATACACTAAACAGAAACAGAAGGATGTAGGTTGCAGTAGGTACTGGGAGATGAAGGAGGTTGCACAGGATAGAGTAGCATGAAGAGATGCATCAAACCAGTCTCAGGACTGAAGACCACAACAACAACAACATCATTTATAACTGTAAGTTTAATTATTAAACATTATAAAGTGTTAAAATCCTGATATTCATTTATAAACACCCTGTATAATTCGCAGATGATACTTCATTGCGCACTAAAGTATATAACGTCGACAGTCGACGAGATCAGAATCATCCAATACACAAATTTCGTGACGAAACCACGAATTTTCAGTCATATGCTATGACACTTATGACTCACTTATCCTTTTTTTTCGTTTAGAGATAGATTATTGAAACTTCGAAATGATATAGCTTTTTAACTAGTTTTTATAACAAATTTAGTGGCACTATTTTACAGCTGTAAGGAGATCTTTTCAATCTCATTAAAACACTATCAGTTATTTTTGCATTCCTGTCAAGACTTCCGTTGAACGAAAAACATTGAGTATTAATTAGATGAACGATGTTTATATTAGGAGTACATCTTTAAGCACTATTAAAAAAAGTGTGCAGATTTCTGCAAACGATGTTCAGCAGACTTCCTTAATAGTGAAGGCTGACAATGAGAAATCAGTGTTTTTTTAATGTTAAGTTTTAAGGTGCGCTCCTGGCACGTGTTATTATAAAAAGACTACTACAGCATGGTAACACACCAAACTCAGCAATAGAAGGTTTATCAGACATTATCAAGGGTATGGTAGAAATGGCTCTGAGTACTATGGGACTTAACATCTGATGTCATGAGTCTCCTAGAACTTTGAAGTACTTAAACCTAACTAACCTAAGGACATCACACACATCCATGCACGAGGCAGGATTCGAACCTGCGACCGTAGCAGCAGCGCGGTTCCCGTCTGAAGAGGCTAGAACCGGTCGGACACAGCGGCCGGCATCAAGGGCATCATTGCATAACACTAATTAATGTTCAACAGAGAATTTGGCTTTATGGTATTTGGGTGGATGGAAAGGCAAACTTAGAAGCCCACTTTTTGTCAGTCAGATGAATGACGCGTTTGTCAGTGTGAAAACAGCAAGAGGTTCAGATGGACTGTGTTATTGCATCTGCCGCCACTTGCGAAACACGTTCTGCCATTCTTTTCTTGCAAGCAGAAGGAGACTATTCCGCCGAAATTGGTCGTCGATTGTGTTGTGTGTATGAGGATGAGGTTATAAGAGACGTTGAAGAGAGGGAGCCATGCAGAAAATTCGAGGCTGGTCCCACAGGTGTCCGTGATGGAAGTTGACGGGGTGGGGGTGGGGGGGGGGGGACATTCAAATGTTACTGATGAATTTGTGCAACATCTTGACGAAGATTTGATTCCCAAACGTCGCTTCACAGCATCCGAACTGTTTGAATATCTTCCCCAGATTTCAAGTACAACACTCTTTGCCGGCCGTTGTGACCGAGCGGTTCTAGGGGCTTCAGTCTGGAACCACGCGACCACTACGGTCGCAGGTTCGAATCCTGCCTCGGGGATGGATGTGTGTGATGTCCTTAGGTTACTTAGGTTTAAGTAGTTCTAAGTTCTAGGGGACTGATGACCTCAGATATTAAGTCCCATAGTGCTCAAAGCCATTTGAACCATTTTGAACAACGTTCTTTGCCATTGTCACAGACAGAGTAGGTTGCTACGCTGCTCAGTCGCATTAATGTGCCCATCCGCCAACAGCCTGAATTACCGCTTTTTGAAACGGAGATCCACTGGGAGCCGTAAGGGAAGAGAGTCAGTGATGTTCTGGAAGGCAGCGACAGGTGTACGGAGCCATACACGCTCTAGTGTCATGACCAATTGCGCTAGGTTTCACGGTTGAGGATCAGGGAGCGAAGAGCCCGATCGTGGTCGTACCACAGATTCTAGCCTGGGGTGAAATACAGGTAGTTCAGTGGTCAAGGGAGTATCGTAAGCTCGGCCGCCCGGTTGGCCGTGCGGTCAAACGCACGGCTTTCCGGGCTGGAAGGAGCGCCTGGTCCCCGGCACGAATCCACCGGCTGATTAGTGTCGAGGTCCGGTGAGCCGATCAGTCTGTGGATGGTTTTTAGGCGGTTTTCCACCTGCCTCGGCTAATGTGGGCTTGTTCCCCCTATTCCGCCTCAGTTACACTATGTCGGCGATTGCTGCGCAAACAAGTTCTCCACGTACGCGTACACCACCATTACTCTACCATGCAAACATAGGGGTTACACTCGTCTGGTGTGAGACGTTCCCTGGGGGATCCAACGGGGGCCGAACCGCACAGTAACACTGGGTTCGGTGTGGGGCGGCGGAGGGGTGAAGTGGACTGCGGTAGTCGTCGTGGGGTTGTGGACCACTGCGGCTGCGGCGGGGACGGAGCCTCTCCGTCGTTTCTAGGCCCCCGGTTAACATAACATAACATCGTAAGCTCACCCCGGTGCTCTTCGAACCAAACACGGACACTGCGAGCAGCGTGACACGTTGCATTGTCCTGATGGTAGATGCCATCGTGCTGAGGAAAAAGAAACTGCATGTAGGGGTGGACACGATCCCCAAGGATAGATGCATACTTGTGTTTATCCAGTGTACCTTCCAAAATGACATCACGCAGGGAATGCCGTGAAAACGTTCTACGGATCATAACGCTCCCTCCTCGTGCGTGGACCCTTCCGAAGGTTACAGCAGGGTGTTTGCTTTGTGACGTCTCACATCACACACGCCGAGGGTCATCTGTCCGAAGGACCATAAAACGTGATTCATCTGAAACAGGCACCTGTCGCCACTCTGTGATCGTCAGTTGCGTTCGTTTCATACCCGATGAACTGCAAGTAGCATGGGTGCGTGAACCAGCCGCCTGCTGCAGAGGCAACCTTTTGGACATCAAATAAATCGTTCCGTTTTCGCATAAAGACAAAGACTGCACTGGTTTGCGCGTCGGCCACCCCCCACCCCCTACCGATACGCTACATACAGGGTGGTCTATTGATCGTGACTGGGCCAAATATCTCACGAAATAAGCACCAAACGAAAAATCTACAAAGAACGAAACTCGTCTAGCTTGAAAGGGGGAAACCAGATGGCGCTATGGCTGGCCCGCTAGATGGCGCTGCCATAGGTCAAACTGATATGAACTACGTTTTTTTTTTTATTTTTAAATAGGAACACCCATTTCTTATTACATATTCGTGTAGTACGTAAATAAATATGAATGTTTTAGTTGGACCACTTTCTCGCTTTGTGATAGCTGGCTCTGTAATATTCAACATATGGTTGACAATTAAAATACAGAACTTAGGTACTTTTGAACGTTTTATTTCGTTTGTTCCAATGTGATACATGTTCCTTTGTGAACTTACCATTTCTGAGAACGCATGTTGTTACAGCGTGATTACCTGTAAATACCACATTAATGCAATAAATGCTCAAAATGGTATCCGTCAACCTCAATGCATTTCGCAATACGTGTAACGACATTCCTCTCAACAGCGAGTAGTTCGCCTTCCGTAATGTTCGCACATGCATTGACAATGCGCTGAAGCATGTTGTCAGGCGTTATCGGTGGATCACGACAGCAAATATCCTTCAACTTCCCCACAGAAAGGAATCCGGGGACGTCAGATCCGGTGAAAGTGGGTGCCATGATATGGTGCTTCGACGACCAATCCACCTGTCATGAAATATCCTATTCAATACCGCTTCAACCGCACGCGAGCTATGTGCCGAACATCCATCATGTTGGAAGTACATCGGCATTCTGTCATGCAGTGAAACATCTTTTAGAAATCAGCGTACATTGCACCATTTAGATTCACATCGAGAAAATGGGGGCCAATTATCCTTCCCCCCATAATGCCGCACCATACATTAACCCGCCAAGGTTGCTGATGTTCCACTTGTTGCAGCCATCGTGGATTTTCCGTTGCCCAATAGTGCATATTATGCCGGTTCGCGTTACCGCTGTTGGTGAATGGCGCTTCGTCGCTAAGTAGAACCCGTGCAAAAAATCTGTCATCGTCCCTTAATTTCTCTTGTGCCCAGTGGCAGAACTCTACACGACGTTAAAAGTCCTCGCCATGCAATTCCTGGTGCATAGAAATATGGTACGGGTGCAATCGATGTTGATGTAGCATTCTCAACATCGACGTTTTTGAGATTCCCGATTCTCGCGCAGTTTGTCTGCTACTGATGCGCCTATTAGCCGCGACAGCAGCTAAAACACCTTCTTGGGCATCATCATTTTTTGCAGGTCGTGGTTGACGTTTCACATGTGGCTGAACACTTCCTGTTTCCTTAAATAACGTAACTATCCGGTGAACGGTCCAGACACTTGGATGACGTCGTCCAGGATACCGAGCAGCATACATAGCACACGCCCGTTGGGCGTTTTGAGCACAATAGCCATACATCAACACGATATCGACCTTTTCCGAAACTTGTAAACGGTCCATTTTAACACGGGTAATGTATCACGAAGCAAATACCGTCCGCACTGGCGGAATGTTACGTGATACCATGTACTTATAAGTTTGTGACTGTTACAGCGCCATATATCACAAAGCGAAAAAAGGTGGTCCAACTAAAACATTCATATTTCTTTACCTACTACACGAATATTTAATAAAAAGTGGGGGTTCCTATTTTCAAAAGCGCAGTTGATATCCGTTTGACCTATGGCAGCGCCATCTAGCGGGCCAACCATACCGCCATCTTGTTTCCCCCTTCATCTACATCTACATCTACATGACTACTCTGGAATTCACATTTAAGTGCTTGGCAGAGGGTTCGTCGAACCACAATCATACTATCTCTCTACCATTCCACTCCCGAACAGCGCCCGGGAAAAACGAACACCTAAACCTTTCTGTTCGAGCTCTGATTTCTCATATTTTATTTTGATGATCATTCCTACCTATGTAGGTTGGCCTCAACAAAATATTTTCGCACTCGGAAGAGAAAGTTACTGACTGAAATTTCGTAAATAGATCTCGCCGCGACGAGAAACGTCAAGCTAGAAGAGTTTCGTTCTTGGTAGTTTTTTCGTTTGATGATTATGTCGTGAGAAATTTGTCCCGGTCACGATCAATGAACGACCCTCTAAACCCTCCACTGCTGGTGCTGCCACATTCCGTCAGCGGGTGGTTGTTGCACGTTGACAACAGGTGGCAATCACATTCGTATCAGCTTTGTGCACGGTGTTTCATAATGGTCAACTGATGTTCACAAAACTGAAAGAACAGGTTCTTCAGTACCCGACTGTGATTCAGACTCCCCATTCAGCTCGAGTATCGATGCGCAGGAAAGACCAGAGATATTCGGACTTCATAACGCGGCCGCAGCTTGCAGTGGCAGAGGTCACTGCTGCAACCGCCGGCACGTCAAGATTGGCCCCACTGATCCGGTACCGGGGCGTGCAATTGTCCGGCCGCTCTCGTTATTCCCTAAAGCCTTCGATACTTCCCAACGACAGCAGAGTGGTTGACCTCGCCTGTGTTTGCGTTTTTCGATTCTGACCTCTTCCTGGACTGTTTGTGCACAATTGTGACTACTTTCGGCACTCTCTGAACTATGAATGACCATAAATTGTGTTCTCCCTACGTCGAGATGGATACCAAAGTAGCAAAGTAGCTCACCTGTGAAGCATGAACCCTAAGTTCCTAAAAATCTGTGAGCAGCAGTTGCAGCTGCAAAAGGAAACCCAGCGGCAGCAACAGCAACGCCAAGAAAAGAAATGAGAATTGCAACAGCAACAGCAGGCATTACTGTTACATCTCTTGCAAAAGCAATAACAGTCTGAAGCTGCAGAGTCATCGCCTCCCTTTGAGCCATTTCGTTGCTTCGATGAGGCAAACCAAAGCTGGGAGCTCTATTGATGTCAATTTGTTTTTCACTGTAAAGCAAGTCAAGAAACACCCGGAACGTAAGAGTCCACTGATACTGTCTTCTAGTAACCAAGGTAATTGCAATGGCAAAATGGTTCAAATGGCTCTGAGCACTATGCGTCTTAACTTCTGAGGTCATCAGTCGCCTAGAACTTAGAACTACTTAAACCTAACTAACCTAAGGACATCACACACATCCATGCCCGAGGCAGGATTCGAACCTGCGACCGTAGCAGTCGCGCGGTTCCGGACTGAGCGCCTAGAACCGGTAGAGGTAATTGCAACTGGGATCAAAATGTAAACCATGCGTTGAGAAATTTCAGTAAAATGCAGCAAGGGCTGCAGACGTGCGGGGCTTAGACATAAATATCGTCTTTCCTCTAAAAAGGCCGGGTGGAGTGGCCGAGCGGCTCTAGGCGCTACAGTCTGGAACCGCGCGACCGCTGCGGTCGCAGATCAGAATCCTGCCTCGGGCATGGGTGTTTGTGATGTCCTTAGGTTGGTTAGGTTTAAGTAGTTCTACGTTATAGGGGACTGATGGCCACAGCATTTAAGTCCCATAGTGCTCAGAGCCATTTGAAACTCTAAAATGTGAGGGAGTGAAGTGGCGCACACTGGACTCGCATTCCGGAGAACAGCGTATCAAACCCGCGTCCGGCCGTTCTCATTTAGGTTTTTCCGTGATTTCCCTAGACCGCTCCAGGCAACATCCGGGATGGTTCATTTAAAAGGGCACGTCCGATTTCCTTCCACATCGTTCCGTACTCCGAGCTTGTGCTCCACCTATAATGACGTCATTGTCGACTTGAAGTTAAATATGCTAATGACCGTCCCCTCCTTATCTAAGAGGTGAGTAACACTTCATGCAGAGTCATTAATCTGTGATGTTATTTAAGATCTAGCACCTGATAGAGGAGATGGCGTGGGGTTTTTACGGTTATCTGATCCAACCTTGAACGGTATGCCAAAAATTGTTAAAGCTCAGGAAGTAACAGCTTGACTACAAGGTGTTTTCAACGATATTTATGGTGGCGATTTTCTTAGCAGTCAAAGGCTTTGGCGTAGTCAATAAAGCAGAGGTACACATCTTTCTGGAATTCTCTCGCTTTTTCCGTAATCCACCGAATGTTAGCAATTTGATATCTAACATTCGGTGGATTATGGAAAAAGCGAGAGAATTCTAGAAAGATGTGTACCTCTGCTTTATTGACTACGCCAAAGCCTTTGACTGCGTCGATCACAACAAATTATGGAACGTACTGAAAAACATGGGTGTACCAGATCACCTCATTCATCTGATACGGAGTTTATACCTTGACCAAGAAGCCACGGTGAGAACTATGTATGGAACAACGAAATGGATAAAGATTCAGAAAGGGGTCCGGCAAGGCTGCAAACTGTCACCTTACTTATTCAATCTGTATGCAGAACATGTTATGAGGAATGCGAGGCTAGATGAAGGAGAAACAGGAATTAAAATAGCTGGAATAAATGTAAACAACCTCAGGTACGCGGATGATACGATCCTGTTGGCAGAAAGTGAAGAAGAATTGAGAACACTCTTACTGAAGGTGAAAGACGAAAGTGAAAAGGCCGGTATTATGCTGAATGTGAAGAAAACGAAAATTAAGGCAACTACACCTACCAGTTCGTGGGATGTAGCAGGAGAAACCATGGAGGTAGTGACCACATTCAGTTACCTCGGTTCCCAGATCTCTGCTGATGGCGACTGCAGCCATGAAATCCGGAGACGCCTGTTGCTCGGTAGACAGGCGATTTCAAACCTTGACAAGGTTATAAGGTCCAGAGATATAACACTAGCAACAAAGATCCGTATTGTGAGGGCTATGGTCTTTCCAGTTGTGATGTATGGATGTGAGACCTGGACCATTAGAAAGGCTGAACGGCGAAGAATTGACTCCTTCGAATTGTGGTGTTGGAGGAAACTTCTTACAGTTCCATGGACTGCAAAGAGAACCAACAGATCAATATTGGAGCAAATAAAACAGATTTCTCCCTGGAAGGTCTAATGTTAAAACAAAAGCTGACCTACTTTGGACACACAATGCGAAGGCATGCCTCGCTGGAAAAACCATTAATGCTGGGGAAGATTTAAGGAACTAGAAGAAGAGGACGTCAGGGGATGAGATGGATCGATGGCATCACAGAAGCAATGTGTTCCAACATGGAAGGTTATGCAAGACAGGAAAAAGTGGCGTGATTTGGTTCATGGGGTCACGAAGAGTCGGAACCGACTAAACGAATAGAGAGAGAGAGAGAGAGAATAGTTACTGTAATGTTTTACCATCAACTGACGCCAACCGACCACCGGAAATATCCGATTTATCAAGTACTCGATCGACCGGTAATCCGACTAAGCGGGATTCAGTAGTTAGAGCAATAATTATCCGTCTACGGTCCTCATCGTCGGCAGACACTCTCAACCAGAGGTTCCTTGTTCGGCGTCGGCGTGCCTCAAAGTGATCGGAAGATCATACAAAGGGTTCCTCGAAGGCTTTATCAAAGGGTCCCAAAAAATTTGTGCAGTCAAGCTGAGTCCAGATTACGGTCCAAGGCATCAGCGACATCACTGCTCATTCCGTGATACCGACTGTTTTGCTTGCCACGTACTGTGATACGTAACAAGTGTCTGCCTTGACCAACGGGCAAAAACAGCCGCCAGAGCTCTACACACTGTCTTTCCCGAGCCCACGGCAGCAGACGGAATGCAGAGCTTCATGATGCAGCTGGAAATTACTGGAGCACTAGAGGAATTCCAGTTGACGAAGCGCAGCCTCGTCTCTGATGATTGTCGACATTCACTGACTCATCCGCATCACAGCTGCAGTAAACTGAGCACAAAGAGGTGACCCTGTTGAGGGTTCGGATCGTAGTCAAAGCTATGCTGGTGGTAAAATCCTTGACGACAACTAAGATTATTGGTTTAGTCGCTTTGAACTTCTCGGTTTCGGGCTTCAAGAGGGAGGGAGATAGAGAGAGAGAGACAGAGAGAGGAAGTGTGTGTCTTTTGACTTTATGGGAACTCAGTTCCAACTTCAAGACCAATTGAATCTACACCATGTGATCAAAAGTATCCGGACATCTGGCTGAAAATGACTTACAAGGTGGTGGCGCCCTATATCGGTAATGCTGGAATTCAGTATGGTGTTGGTCCACTCTTAGCCTTGATGACATCTTCCACTCTCGCAGGCATATGTTCAATCAGGTGCTGGGAAGTTTATTGGGGAATGGCAGCCCATTTTCCACGGAGTGCTGCATTGAGGATAGGTGTTGATGTCGATCGCTGAGGCCTGGCAAAAAGTTGGCCTTACAAAACATTGCAAAGGTCTTCTATAGGATTCAGGTCAGGACTCTGTGCAGGCCTGTCCATTACAGAGATGTTATTGTCGTGTAACCACTCCGCCACAGGCCGTCCATTATTAACAGGTCCTCGATCGTGTTCAAATATGCAATCGCCATCCCCGAATTCCTCTTCAACAGTGGGAAGCAAGAAAGTGCTTATAACATCAATGAAGGCCTGTGCTGTGATAGTGCCACGCAAAACAACAAGGGGTGCAAGCTCCCTCCGTGGAAAACACGACCACACCATAACAGCACCGCCTCCGAATTTTACTGTTGGCACTTCACACGGAGGCAGATGACGTTCACCAGGCATTCGCCATACCCACATCCTGCCGCATTGCGTACCGTGATTCGTCATCTACACAACGTTTTTCCATCGTTCAATTATCCACTGTTTACGCTCCTTACACCAAGCGAGGCGTCGTTTGGCATTTACCGGCATGATGTGTGGCTTATGAGCAGCCGCTCGACCGTGAAATCCAAGTTTTCTCACCTCCCGCATTACTGTCATAGTGCTTGCGGTGAATCCTGAAGCAGTTTGGAATTCCTGTGTGATGGTCTGGATAGATGTCTGCCTGTTACACATTACGATCTCTTCAACTGTCCCCGGTCTCTGTCAGTCAACAGACGAGGTAGGCCAGTACGCTTTTGTGCTGTACGTGTCCCTTCACATTTCGACTTCACTGTCCGCCCCCGGTAGCTGAGTGGTCAGCGCGACAGAATGTCAATCCTAAGGGCCTGGGTTTGATTCCCGGCTGGGATGGACATTTTCTCCGCTCAGGGACTGCGTGCTGTGTTGTCCTAACCATCATCATTTCATCCCCATCGACGCGCAAGTCACCGAAGTGGCGTCAAATCGAAATACTAGCACCCGGCGAACGGTCTACCTACCGGGCGGCCCTAGTCACACAACATCCACTTCACTACCACATCGGACCCAGTGGACCTAGGGATGTTTAGGAATGAGGAAATCTCGCGTATACACGTATGACACAAGTGACACCCAATCACCTGACGACGTTCGAAGTCCGTGAGTTCCGCGGAGCGCCCCATTCTGCTCTCTCACGATGTCTAATGACTACTGAGGCCGCTGATGTGCAGTCCCGGCCAGTAGGTGGCAGCACAATACACATAATAAGAAAAACGTATGTTTTGGGGGTGTCCGGATACTTTTCGTCACATACTGTAGTTTCAACTGTTTTTCGTTCCAAAGACGGACAAACAAGCTATTGAGCTGGTGGTCATATTGTTTTGGCTCATCATTTTATGCAACGTAGTTAGTGTTGCTCTCGGTCGAGTATCTAAGCTACGGCATATAGGCAAGACATATCATTTTGACATTCTGTCCTTTCTATAGCCCACCTTTGTACAAGGTGTTGAAAATAATAATAAAGAAAAAAAAGTCATTTCTATGTGCGTGCGGTATATGCGGAAACATTAACTGTGATGTTGTTTATCTCCAAACGCACCCAAATGAGACCATCACGCTGTTATTCTTTTCATGGCTTCCGAAGAAGAAACACCGGTAGACATCCAGCGGACAATGAAGAATATGTATGGGGCATCACATCTGTTGAAAACGAACCACGTTGCGGAATGGTGCGTGACGTGGGGTGATGCCGCTTCATGGTAACACACGTCTCCATGTCGAAAATGTCGTAACGCAGAAGCAACGGCTACTCAACTAGAGTGGGAGACATTCGAGTCCCACCCTATAGTCCTGATATCTCCCCATGCGACTATCACACTTTCGGTCCCTTAAAAAAGATCTTGAGGGGTCAACGTCTCTTGTCGGACGAGAGTGGTGTAAGCAGTCTCTTTAGCAGACCTGTTGCACTTCCTAAGCGTTTTGCCAATGAATCTCATCCGTAACGAAGAGGCTGGCCTTCTGAACTGACCGGCCTCTTGTGTCGAACTGTCACCAGCACAGAGCTTAGCATAGAATTCCACAATGACGGTTTTCGCGAAACTTACTGACCCACAAACATGATTGATTCTCCGATGGATGTCTACTGGTGTTTGTCCTGCGGCTGAAGTTGGGCCGGCCGGTCTGGCCGAGCGGTTCTAGGCGCTTCAGTCCGGAACTGCGCGACCGTTACGGTCGCAGGTTCGAATCCTGCCTCGGGCATGGAAGTGTGTGATGTCCTTAGGTTAGTTAGGTTAAAGTAGTTCTAAGTTCTAGGGGACTGATGACCTCAGCTGTTAAGTCCCATAGTGCTCAGAGCCATTTGAACCATTTTTTCGCAGAAGTTGGTCCCGTTTGGATGCATTTGGTAATGACGTCGCCATAGATAACGTCGGAAAGACATGTATGTCACCATGATCCCTTGCGTTAATGTCGGTGCTTATACACCTGCATCGGAGACGCGCACAGCACCAACGCCCTCAACGTAAAATTTTTGATCGGCCCTTGCATCTCCAAAACGGATGTAAGCTATGCTTTCTTCCATCTGTCTTATACGTCGTAGGATCATTATTGCTTGGCCTTCCATTGGCTTCGTAACAACTGAAATACGCGAGAACATACTATGTTACAGCCGCCATGTTGACTGCGTTACGGGACAAAACCGACGAGTACTGTCACGATAGTGCTTGATGCGGCCCCGCGTTTTCTGAGGCGACTATCTCTCTCTATCTTCTGCTACGCAAGCGAGTGACTGCTGTAGATACCAGACCGCAGCGCGCAGCGGCTCGCATGCGTACTAACCCTTTCGCGGCCGGGGCCAGGCTGGCGCTGCTCCGGCTCGTCTGCCAACGCTCGCGCCGGCTGGCGCATGCGCAGTGCGGGCGCCCGCAGCGCGCCTCGCGGCAGCCGGACAGACCATCGCGCGGCGCTCTCCAACCAGCTCATGGCCCGCGTCCGCGCCGCGACCTGCCGGTTTGCTGCCGCGGAACTCAGTCGCGCGGCAACGGCCCGGGGCGCTCAACTGTCTTTGTTGGCGCCAGAGATATAAATTCTATTGTCGTGCACGGAAGCTGGAAAACGTCAAGCGGGACATTGTCAACACGTTGCACCACATAAACGTAAACAGATTATTAGGGTCAATTCTAGTATCGGGTTCCATTCGTCGGTTTTGTGCAATGACTCCATACCTAAGGCAGAGATGCTACATCGAGGCAGTCTTTGAAAGCAACAGATCATACTCGTGAACAAACGACTGTAGCATACGATAAAATTACAAACAGAGTTCACGTGATCGATCAATTAGCCACAAATTATACGGACAAGAATTAAAGGTAACGAAAATAAATAAGAACAGAAAAAGAGAAGTATATACATGTCTGAAATAAATTACTATCGTAGTTTATGCGAGTAAGGAAAATATAGAGAACCTTTAAATCCTGTGCAATATAGAGCATGGTGAAGTCATAATATTATGAATCCGCTTTAACTACTAATACTAATTGCTAAATCTCGCGGGACGAGTACACAAGTAACGAAAATTGAAAAAAAAAGTTGGGTCTAACAAATAAAACCTATATAGGTCAGTTCCAGTTACCGATTCCATCCATTCCGCGGTCGGTGTGTTATTTAGATCGTTTTAACAATAACTGTGTGTACTAAAGTGTTACAGGATTTCTACATATGGTATTACTTTCTTAATTACTATGAAACGGAGAAAAATTTGGAAGATGTACGCACAATAATTATTCGTTTTTCGTAGAAGTTCTGAGATCAATAAGAAATCTAGATATCCTACAAAAACATAGTTCAGAGATTTACTGCGAAAATGTCCAAAATTATGAACAATCGAAAAGCTGGAATCGGTAACTAGAAGTGAAGGTCAATTCTAGGCACCGATTCCAGCCATTAGGTGATTCATCAATTAGACCTTTTTTTAGCACGTATGTTCACTAAAATATAGGGTAATATGACGTCTGCATTTGCAATTGCTCTCTGAACTACAGCAAAAAAGTTACTAATATTGGAATCAGTAACTAGATTGAACTATATAGAAGATCAGCTGCAGTTACGGATTCCAATTTTCGTCGTACAACGCAGTATTTTTAGAGGTCCATTATAAATGTAGAATAGTATTACGTTTCAGTGCATACAACTGCAAAAATAATTTACATATGAATCATGTAGCGATTGGAATCTGTAACTGGAATGTGTTACATAGATTAATTATAGTTATCGATTCCAATATTCTTTATTTTTTCTAGATATTCGTTTGTCATGTACTGGCTTTTCTTTTAGAATTTAGTGTGTCGGTTTCTCGACATTTTATGCGGGTCTAGTGTAGCAGGGGATACAACCCGTCCGCTTTGAACAATGACATCACAAGTCGCCAGAGAGCATGTATTACAAAGATGAAAGAGCTGAGGAGAATGTTGAGAAACAAAGGAATGCGAGAGAGATAAACTTTATTTCACATATGTAAGGGCCAGTAGTATTTTCACGTTAACGATATCGCGTGTTTGTATCTTAGTATTTCTCCGCAAAATACAATGGAAAGAAATGAATGAAATTACTAGAAAAGAATACATCACGTTACATGTATGTCAGTTGTATCTCGAAAGTCTTTCGAACTGTGTTGCTTAAGTGCAGTACGGGATACAAGTTCAGAGTACGTCGATTTCTTAGCTTCAACTAGCATTGCTGTCCTGTTGTTCACTTGAACTATGTATCCCCTGCTTCACTAAACCGTAAATGAAACACCGGATACAAATCAAAAGCTCATTCGAAGTGTGTTGCTTAAGTACAGTACGGAATAAGAGTTTGTCGTAAGTCGATTTCTTCGTTTTCACTGGCATTACTGTCCTGTTCTTCACCTGAACGATGTATCCTCCGCTTCAGTAAACCCTAAATGGAACACGGGATACAAATTGTAGATGTGCTGTTTATTTCGTCTCCGCTATTACTACCATAAAGTAGTATCAGTTTATTCTATCTCGTGAGATTTTTTTTTAAAGCCAAAAAACACTTATCAGCTACTGAAGCATCTGTATCTTAGGATCAGTTTATTCTATCTCGTGAGATTTTTTTTTAAAGCCAAAAAGAAATTATCAGCTACTGAAGCATCTGTATCTTAGGATCAGTTTATTCTATCTCGTGAGATTTTTTTTTAAAGAGCCAAAAAACACTTATCAGCTACTGAAGCATCTGTATCTAATATCAAGCGATCGCTTTTAGATTCACATTCAATTATTTTAATGTTAGCGCTTATTAGAACACAGAACTGCTTTATTATCTATGCCTCGAAGTGAAGACATTACTATCTATGACTAAGGAATGACGTCATTGTTCAAAGCCGACGGGTTGTATCCCCTGCTACACTAGACCCTTTTATGCTACTGTTTCGTATTTGCTGTCGTTCATTTAATTTTTCCGTTTTTCTGGTACATTTTAGTTTCTCCCCCCTTCGCCAAAACCCCCACTTTCCTGCGTTACTCCCATTAGGTTCAATAATTAATACAAAATTAACGCTATTTTATAACAGTATGGCTTCACGGTGTGCTTCACTGTAAAGCAATTTAAAGGTTCTCTGTGCTTTTCAAGTCGCACAAATTACGAGAACACCTCTTACCAGACATGAAAATTTATTTTTAATTCTTGTTCTTAATTGTTTCCGTTATCTTCAGTTCGTTTCGATATACTTCGTGGCTAAGTAAATAACTGCGTGAATACGATTGTAATTTTATCGTTTCCTACATTCGTTTGTTTACAAGTGTGACCCGTTCGTGCTTTCATAGCTTGCCTATACGTAGTATCTTTGCCTTAGGCGTGACGTCATTGCTCAAAGCCGACGAGTGAAATCGGACACTAGAATCTATCCGATTATGAACAGTGTCTGTAGCAACTTGACAAATGTGACTTTTTTGGTATTATTTAATACTGCGCAACATTGTAGTCATACCGAGAAACTCTCTTTGTGTTTTACATTGCCGGAGAAAAATTAGTGCACTTGGAAAGACGACGTAGATTTTGATTCGATGAATAACATATGCTACCTTGCGGACAGTGGACGTACTAACTATGGTTTCGACGTCGTCCGCGGAAAGACAGCTTAGTGGGGTAGCTACCACAGTGGCATCTGTGTCTGCCCTTCAATAGGGAATTGTCACAGCCAGGAGGTTCGGTATGTCGCAAACATGTGAAGCAAGCAGGTAACCATGCGGTGTGTATGCACTCGTGCTTCCTACAGCCCACGGAGCGAGTTTGAAAGGGGTCAAATTGTGACCTTCCGAGTGGCAGGCTGGTCCTTTCGGATAACTCCCAAACAAGTTGGACATGCTGTGTCAGTTGTGCAACGATACTAGTATCTCTCGTCACGTGAGCATTGTCATACCCGTGGACGAGGTTATGGATGTCCACGCACCAATGACGCGCGCCAGGATCGTCGTATTGTAAGGACAACAGTGGCAGATTGTGCAGCTAACACAACACAGATAAGAGTGAAATGATATTAAATTGAAACCCTTAGTTGCCGACAGGTGTTGTTGATATATCTCGATGGGGATAGCTGAAAATGTGTGCCCCGACCGGGACTCGAACCCGGGATCTCCTGCTTACATGGCAGAGGCTCTGTCCATCTGAGACACCGATGGCACAGAGGGTACTGCGACTGCAGGGTCTTATCCCTAGCACGCTTCCCGAGAGACCCACATTCCCAACCATCCACAACCTACATTCCTAATAGATATTTGCCCATTCAGCGATTAGTCGCGCCAGACTAACCTGAAGAGTCCCGTAAGAGCTCGGGCAAAGAGCGCAGAAGAAGGTAACATTTTCAGCTGTCCCCATTGATGTGTGTCACCAACACCTGTGGGCAGCTAAGGGTTCCGATTTAATTATCATTTCATTCTAGAGAAGCTGCACGATCATCATTGATATCTGTTCTTTCAAATAGTTCAAATTGCTCTGAGTGCTATGGGATCTAATACCTCAGGTCATCAGTCGCCTAGAACTTAGAACTACTTAAACCTAACTAACCTAAGGACATCACACACATCCATGCCCGAAGCAGGATTCGAACCCGCGACCGTAGCGGTCGCGCGGTTCCAGACTGAAGCGCCTAGCCGGCCGGAGTGACCGTGCGGTTCTGTGCGCTACAGTCTGGAGCCGAGCGACCGCTAAGGTCGCAGGTTCGAATCCTGCCTCGGGCATGGATGTGTGTGATGTCCTTAGGTTAGTTAGGTTTAATTAGTTCTAAGTTCTAGGCGACTGATGACCTCAGAAGTTAAGTCGCATAGTGCTCAGAGCCATTTGAACCATTTTTTGAAGCGCCTAGAACCGCTCTGCCACAACGGCCGGCTCTGTTCTTTCGGGAACAGATACCATCTTCATACAGATAAGAGTGCTTTTAAGCCCAGACATGTGAACACAAATTGACGTGAACCGGTTATTAGCAGTGGGACTATCAGCACACACACCTCTAGTCCGCCTTCCACTCACGCCAGAGCATTGACGTGCACTGCTTGACTGGTACCATCAAAGGATCACCTGGAAGATGGAATGGCGTACAATGGTCTTCAGCGTTGAAGGGAGATTCTGCCTGCATACTAGTGAAGGGGTTTGCACATGCGACGTAGATCTGGTGAGTGCTGTCTCGTACAGTGTGTTCATCCAAGACACACTAGCCTTACCGGCTGGTTACAGTAAGCTACAGCTGTCATTCACCTTTGGTGTTTCTGGGGGGTGGGGGGGGGGGGGGGGACGCTGACCAGTGTTCGGTGGGTGCAGAATGATGTTGGACGCAATCTCTACCGTTCTCGCAACAGGGAGGTGATGTGATGTTCCCACAGAATAATGTTCTCCCACACATTGCCCATGAAACTTAATATGCGCTGCAAGACGTGCAGCAACTTCCCTGGGCAGCGCAATCTCTGCACTTTCTCCAACTGAGCACACGTGGTTAATGATAGGACCAGAAGTGACTGGTGCGGTTTCTCATACAACAACGCTTACGCGACTACATGAACAGGTCGAGTAGGTGTAGCATAATGTATCCCAGGGCAGTATTTGTCTTCTGTGTGGTTGATTGGATGCCAGTTTCAGCACATGTACTGCTGCCTGCGGAGGTACCAATATGTGTGTTTCACAATGGGTCGATATGTGGAACCTCAAAACCGCTTGTGCTGTTGATCTGTAAATGTTATCATTTTGACTGCTCTACATGCACTGTTGCAAAAATAAACCTGGGATGAATTCGAAACGCCTAAAAAGGTTCTACTACTTTTTTTCTGGCAGTTTATTTCAAGACTTTCTGTACACTGTGCATGCTGTAAAGCACAACACAGAGGAAACTGGAAAGAGATTTATCTCATAGAGAAGAAATAAAAGCTTTAAGGTGTGCTAACAACGTTGTGGTTCTCTCACAGATGGTAAACGTCTTGGAAGAACTGTTGAACGGAACTGCTGCAGTCATGTATGGAGGTTTTAATATGAACATCAACACAATTAATACAAGGGTAAAGGAATCTTTTTCTTTCTGGTCCTCTCACTTCTCTCCATGGGGTCGACATGTTATTTCGGATTTGGCAGCGTTAGTCCTAGTGGGTGGCCAGATGCCCTTCTTCACATCAACCACTTCTCTCCTGGGACGGGAATTATGTGTACCCCATCTGTCTGAGTATATTGTTATCTCATGTTCAAGACTAAGAACGTTTTATAAATGTTTGTGCAGCATGTAACTAATACCTACGTATTACAATTACGAACAACTAAAATTGGAAGGAACACTGTTTGGACTCTGCAACTCACTCCAACTCACAGCTTCAAACTGGGCAGGTCAGACTGTCCAGTACAGTCTGCTCCCTGTCGGAAGAATTTGCAACCTATGTGCAGAAGTGGATCTCCCAGGTCCTTTGTGCACGCAGGTAGGCTTGGCCATTGTAACGGCCGAGCAGTAGAGGTGGGCCAAACGGTTATTCTGGAGTAACCGTTATCACAGTTCCAGTTATTCTTTGATAACCGTTATCGTTAACCGTTATTAATAACTGCCCAGTTATTTTTCGCTAGCGAATACCGAATACTCCGACAGTTAAATAACGACATAGTTGGAATCCATCAATTTAGTTATCAGTATAACTGCGAATAGTGTGAAATAGCAGGAATGTCGTATGAATCGTGTCATAACCTTAGCTTATTAACTCCGGGTACATTTTAGTTGATGTTAGAACGATTATTAGTGTTTCATATTATATGTTTGTAGGTTATCGGTCGCTATTAGAAATATTATCTTCGCAGCTGCGACAGAAAGTACGCGGAACTTCACGAAAGCACTGTTTAAGTAGAATGTTAACAACGTGCGTTTTTAAGTATGAAGTAATATGTAAACTGAGTACTGTAGGTTAAATTCGAAGCTTAATTTCTTGTGCTGTTCACATAATAGAATGAAGTGTACAGCCTTGTAATACAACAAAAAATATACGTAATGTGACAGATTCGTTTACTCTTGTGCTGTGAAAGCTATTCCTATTGTGGAAAGTGTGAGTACGCTAATCCAAGTTTTATGTCAGATTTGGAAACTGCTCGATTTCTCCAGCTACAGCATGTTTATAACATATGAAGACATGCAGATCGAAAAGGTCGACAGTGTTACATTTCTGGGACTACAACTCGATAATAAATTCAGTTGGGAAGGGCATACCACATTTTTTCATTCTATTATTTCATAAGGGAGCATATTCTGTGGTAACTTATCAAACGTAGCAAAAGTTTTTCGCACCTAAAAGCGTGTAATAAAAATCGTTTGTGGTATCAATTCAAGAACATCATGTAGGAACCTGTTCAAGGAACTTTGTATTCTAACCACTGCTTCCTAGTATGTTTATTCCTTAATGAAATTTGTTACAAGTATTTCCAACCAATAGCTTATTACATAATATCAGTACTAGAAATGGGAACAGCAATATACATTAAGACCCAAAATCACATACCTTGGTCCAAAAGGGGTTCAATATTCAGGAACATGCATTTTCAATAAACTGCCAGCAAGTCAGGAACCATTAAAAACTTGGTTTCAGATAAAGTACGGTTTACAGTGTGTTTGAAAGATTATTTGATACAGAAGTGTCTGATTCCACCCGTCATCAATATGCCGGAAATGGCTATTTTAAGTGTGTGTATGATGTTAGTACATACACATGGCAACAAACACGAAGATACATATAAATAATACAATAACATTTCCCACCAAAAATACAATTAAACCAACGGGACAACTGCGGGAAGTTGGGGGTTTTAGGGAGAGGACAAGCTAGTAAAAAAAACACACCATGATCCCAAAACACAAAATAAAGAACAAAAAGAAAAAAAATACAGCATTCTGCTACACCAACAGAAATCTGCAGGAATCGGACACTTTTCTTGAACAATATAGGTCAACCATAGGTGACCATACCAAAACACCAATACCCACAACTAAAAGTACGAAAATTGGAATCGGACATTTCCCTTGACCTACATAGGTCAACCTCAGATGACGATACTAAAACATCAGCACATACAACTATGAAAATGGGAATCGGTCATTTCCGGTGACCTATATAGGTCCACCACAGCTACTGATGCCAAAAAACCAACACCTACAACTTGCGAAAAATAAAACCACAATCCCAAAAGTCCACAAATCAATCATCCCTACATAAATTAAATCACATTCAATACTTCATAAATACACAAAACATCACAGCTAGGAAAAAAAAATAATAAGTACCACCAGCAAATTCCGTCACTGCAACCTAGATCGACAGCCCCCCCCCCCCACACACACACAAAAACCAATTCATAAACACCATGCCGTAATGACATTCACACACCACAACACCTTTACGTCGAAATAGACGGGTGGAATCAGACGCTTCCATTGACCCCCTCCTTTTACTCCGTCGATGAATATCGTAACAGAGACTGATAGACCAGCTCAGGTAAAAATTCTGCTGTATTTCAGTTTTGACAGCACTTGGTTGCAACAGTCAAGATCGGGTATTCTGTGTATGATAAATTTATTAAAAGTGCGTAACTGTGTTTTATTCTGACAGTGTATCAATTCTGTAAATATTAGCAGTTACTGTGATATATTCACATATTTTGACAATCTCCTGACAAATGATGAGGATAATAATTATTACCCCCCATGAACCATGGACCTTGCCGTCGGTGGGGAGGCTTGCGTGCCTCAGCGATACAGATGGCCGTACCGTAGGTGCAACCACAACGGAGGGGTACCTGTTGAGAGGCCAGACAAACATGTGGTTCCTGAAGAGGGGCAGCAGCCTTTTCAGTAGTTGCAGGGGCAACAGTCTGGATGATTGACTGATCTGGCCTTGTAACATTAACCAAAACGGCCTTGCTGTGCTGGTACTGCGAACGGCTGAAAGCAAGGGGAAACTACAGCCGTAATTTTTCCCGAGGACATGCAGCTTTACTGTATGATTAAACGATGATGGTGTCCTCTTGGGTAAAATATTCCGGAGGTAAAATAGTCCCCCATTCGGATCTCCGGGCGGGGACTACTCAAGAGGATGTCGTTATCAGGAGAAAGATAACTGGCGTTCTACGGATCGGAGCGTGGAATGTCAGGTCCCTTAATCGGGCAGGTAAGTTAGAAAATTTGAAAAGGGAAATGGATAGATTAAAGTTAGATATAGTGGGAATTAGTGAAGTTCGGTGGCAGGAGGAACAAGACTTTTGGTCAGGAGAATACAGGGTTATAAATACAATATCAAATAGGGGTAATGCAGGAGTGGGTTTCATAATGAATAAGAAAATAGGAGTGCGGGTTAGCTACTACAAGCAGCATAGTGAACGCATTATTGTGGCCAAGATAGACACAAAGCCCATGCCTGCTACAGTAGTACAAGTTTATATGCCAACTAGCTCTGCAGATGATGAAGAAATTGAAGAAATGTATGATAAAAAAAATTATTCAGGTAGTGAAGGGAGACTGGAATTCGTCAGTAGGAAAAGGGAGAGAAGGAAACATAGTAGGTGAATATGGATTGGGGGGAAGAAATGGAAGAGGAAGCCGCCTTGTAGAATTTTGCACAGAGCATAACTTAATCTTAGCTAACAGAGGTTGTAGAGAGTTTCAGGGAGAGCATAAGGGAACAATTGACAGGAATGGGGGAAAGAAATACAGTAGAAGAACAATGGGTAGCTCTGAGGGATGAAGTAGTGAAGGCAGCAGACGATCAAGTAGGTAAAAAGGCGAGGGCTAGTAGAAATCCTTGGGTAACAGAAGAAATATTGAATTTAATTGATGAAAGGAGAAAATATAAAAATGCAGTGAATGAAGCAGGCAAAAAGGAATACAAACGTCTCAAAAATGAGATCGACAGGAAGTGCAAAATGGCTAAGCAGGAAAATTAAAGAGACCTTTGGAGAGAAGAGAACCACTTGTATGAATATCAAGAGCTCAGATGGCAACCCAGTTCTAAGCAAAGAAGGGAAGGCAGAAAGGTGGAAGGAGTATATAGAGGGTTTATACGAGGGCCGTTCAGAAAGTAACCTCCGGTTGATTTAAAAAAATACACCAAGTTAAATAAAAATATTTTAATATATACATCTTACAACTACATCTTTGCACTATTTTTCTACATAGTCTCCATAGCGATTGAGGCACTTATCGTATCTCTTCACAAGCTTTGAAATTCCTTCTGCACAAAAATCACCCACTTGTGCCTGGAGCCAGCCTGTGACCGCATCTTTGAGCTCTTCGTCGTCATCAAACCGCTGTGACCCGAGCCATTTCTTCAAATGCATGAAGAGGTGATAATCACTTGGCGCCAGGTCTGGGCTGTAAGGTGGATGGTTGATAACGTCCCACTTGAAGGACTCAAGAAGGGCCGTTGTTCTGCGAGCAGAGTGAGGACGGGCGTTATCGTGCAAAAAAACGATACCGGAAGTCAGCATACCACGGCGTTTGTTCTGTATAGCCCGTCGTAACTTTTTTATTGTTTCACAGTACACGTCTTGATTAATGGTCGTACCACATTCCATGAATTCAACCAACAACACCCCTTTGGCATCCCAAAACACCGTTGCCATCAGTTTTCTGGCAGAAAAATCTTGCGAGGCTTTTCTTGGTTTGGTAGGCGAATTTGAATGTGCCCACATCTTTGATTGTTCTTTTGTCTCAGGGTTCACGTACTTAATCCAGGTTTCGTCACCGGTCACGATTCTGTTTAACAATGGTTCTCCTTCGTCCTCATAACGTGACAGAAAGTCTAATGCAGAGGCCATTCTTTGAGTTTTGTGGTGGTCGGTAAGAATTTTGGGCACCCATCGTGCACAGAACTTACGGTAACCCAATCTTGCTGTCACTATCTCGTACAAGAGAGTCTTAGAAATCTGTGGAAAACCAGTAGACAACTCCGACATTGAGAAACGTCGATTTTCACGAACTTTTGCATCAACTGTCTGAACGAGTTCGTCAGTCACCAATGATGGTCTACCACTCCTCTCTTCATCATGAACGTTTTCTCGTCCACTTTTAAATAAACGTACCCATTCACAGACAACTCCTTCAATCATAACTCTTGGTCCGTACACGGCACAAAGCTCACGATGAATAGCTGCTGCAGAATATCCTTTGGCTGTAAAAAACCTTATGACAGCACGCACTTCACATTTGGCGGGGTTTTCTATTGCAGCACACATTTCAAACTGCCACAAAAACTAAACTAGCGCAGGTACGACGTTCACTCGACCACGTATTGATGCCGACTGACCTGTTGAGTGCGTGAACGCACAGATGGCGTCGCTACTCCCGCCACAACCCGCACTGTGACCAATCGGAGGTTACTTTCTGAACCGCCCTCGTACAAGGGCGATGTACTTGAGGACAATATTATGAAATGGAAGAGGATGTAGACGAAGACGAAATGGGAGATAAGATACTGAGTGAAGAGTTTGACAGAGCACTGAAAGACCTGAGTCGAAACAAGGCCCCGGGAGTAGACAACATTCCATTAGAACTACTGAAGGCCTTGGGAGAGCCAGTCGTGACAAAACTGTACCATCTGGTGAGCAAGATGTATGAGACAGGCGAAATACCCTCAGACTTCAAGAAGAATATAATAATTCCAATCCCAAAGAAAGCAGGTGTTGACAGATGTGAAAATTATCGAACTACCAGTTTAATAAGTCACAGCTGCAAAATACTAACGAGAATTCTTTACAGATGAATGGAAAAACTGGTAGAAGCGGACCTCGGGGAAGATCAGTTTGGATTCCGTAGAAATGTTGGAACACGTGATGCAATACTAACCTTACGACTTATCTTAGAAGAAAGATTAAGGAAAGGCAAACCTACGTTTCTAGCATTTGTAGACTTAGAGAAAGCTTTTGACAATGTTAACTGGAATACTCTCTTTCAAATTCTGAAGGTGGCAGGGGTAAAATACAGGCAGCGAAAGGCTATTTACAATTTGTACAGAAACCAGATGGCAGTTATAAGAGTCGAAGGGCATGAAAGGGAAGCAGTGGTTGGGAAAGGAGTGAGACAGGGTTGTAGCCTCTCCCCGATGTTATTCAAGCAGTAAAGGAAACAAAAGAAAAATTCGGAGTAGGTATTAAAATTCATGGAGAAGAAGTAAAAACTTTGAGGTTCGCCGATGACATTTTAATTCTGTCAGAGACAGCTAAGGACTTGGAAGAGCAGTTGAACGGAATGGACAGTGTCTTGAAAGGAGGATATAAGATGAACATCAACAAAAGCAAAACGAGGATAATGGAATGTGGTCGAATGAAGTCGGGTGATGCTGAGGGAATTAGATTAGGAAATGAGACACTTAAAGTAGTAAAGGAGTTTTGCTATTTGGGGTGCAAAATAACTGATGATAGTCGAAGTAGAGAGGATATAAAATGTAGACTGGCAATGGGAAGGAAATCGTTTCTGAAGAAGAGAAATTTGTTAACATCAGGTATAGATTTAAGTGTCAGGAAGTCGTTTCTGAAAGTATTTGTATGGAGTGTAGCCATGTATGGAAGTGAAACATGGACGATAACTAGTTTGGACAAGAAGAGAATAGAAGCTTTCGAAATGTGGTGCTACAGAAGAATGCTGAAGATAAGGTTGGTAGATCACGTAACTAATGAGGAGGTATTGAATAGGATTGGGGAGAAGAGAAGTTTGTGGCACAACTTGACTAGAAGAAGGGATCGGTTGGTAGGACATGTTTTGAGGCATCAAGGGATCACAAATTTAGCATTGGAGGGCAGTGTGGAGGGTTAAAATCGTAGAGGGAGACCAAGAGATGAATACTCTAAGCAGATTCAGAAGGATGTAGGCTGCAGTAGGTACTGGGAGATGAAGAAGATTGCACAGGATAGAGTAGCATGGAGAGCTTCATCAAACCAGTCTCAGGACTGAAGACCACAACAACAACAACAATAATTATTATATTCCATTGTATTATGTTATACTTTCTGACATGTTATTTGTCATTCGCGATGGCCAGCGGCTATTTCCGAAGAAGTACGTAAATATTTGTTCGCTCCAGTAACTATCGTCTCTGTAATATCACCGGGGTCTAAGACTGGAGTCACTGTATCAGGAACACAGACACACAGTTATTCCGTTACCAACTTCCAGGTTACTTGTAATGGTAGTCCGATAACTGCCAGAGAGCCAGAACTGTGAGCCAATAACGATAACTGCCAGAGGAAAATACGGATCTCTGACAGTTATTTCCATAGTCGCTCGAATTCCTTGTGGTACCTCTCTTTATACAACACGTCCAAGCTAAATTGACATATGAGGCGGTGGCTCAAGGGGACGACCGTACTTGTTAATGCCTGTACTGCAGATCCTATCAGCGACCGCTCGGACATTAACCTTATTTAATTGTTTGTGCTAAAAGTAACGAAGGCGCACGATATAGTACACAGTTGTTATCAACAGATGACGCGCAGTCTCACAGTTATTCCCATGGCCTATAGAACGCCTTCCAAATGGTCTACCCTCTCCTTAGTTCCTAGCCAGATCTCCGATGAGTTGACGGGAAAGCGTAGTACTATCTTCGGTCAACAGATGGCGCGAGGCACTGTTGACATTAGACAGTTATTGAAATAACTGCCTGTATCAGGGTAACGGTTATCGCAGTAACCGTTACTTTTCAGTAACCGGTTATTTCTATCAGTTACGTTATTTTTTGCCACCTCTACCGAGCAGGTAGCTGCGAGACCCCGTAGCGGACGAGCGCGTATGTCTTCCAGGTAAGCCGGGAGCCGCAGTTGGCGCGCTGCCTGTGCAAGTTGTAAAGTTAATGTAATAAACACTTATACCAGACAAAGCGTTCCGTCTAGTTATTGTGAGTGGAAACAAGGGGAGGACAGTGAGTCCTCTCGCACTATACATTCACACTCCAATGTGCCACCACGGGAGGAAGAGCCCGCGTGCACAAACACATAGAAAGTGTTGTTGGGAAGCCTAACCAAAGACAGCGTTTTATTGGCAGGACACTCAGAAAATGTAAAAGATCTGCCAAGGCGACTGCCTACACTACGCTTGTCCGTCCTCTTTTAGAATACTGCTGCGCAGTGTGGGATCCTTACCAGATAGGACTGACGGAGTAAATCGAAAAAGTTCAAAGAAGAACAGCACGTTTCGTATTATCGCTAAATATTGGAGATAGTGTCACAGAAATGATACAGCATGTGGGTTGGAAATCATTAAAAGAAAGGCGTTTTTCGTTGCGACGGAATCTTCTCACAAAATTCCAATCACCAACTTCCTCGTCCGAATGCGAAAATATTTTGTTGACACCGACCTACATAGGGCGGAACGATCACCACGGTAAAATAAAGAGCTCGTACGGAAAGATGTAGGTGTTCATTCTTTCCACACGCTGTACGAGATTGGAATAACAGAGAATTGTGAAGGTGGTTCGGTGAACCCTCTGCCAGGCACTTAAATGTGATTTGCAGAGTATCCATGTAGATGTAGATGTAGATGTAGATGAGATCTAGAAGTAACGTGGTTAGCAGCCTGGTATTCATTTAATCGGTACGAGGACAAGTAGAGTTCTGGATCCATAATTTCTTATATCAGCATCAGCTTTCCAGGAAATAATGATGTCAGTATCAGCATTCCCAGAATTCCCTGTCCCTCCACCATATCCCAGAATTTCCTCTGCATCCATTTCCTCCCTCCACCTACGGAAATTAGCATTACGTAGGTGTGTCAATGTCATTATGCTCTCAGCCAGTCACCATGGAGCCTGGCAGAACCGAACTTGCAGCCAATGGTGTTAAAGCTCAGGTGCCCCTCCCTCACCCCTCCAAAAATTTTCTTCCTTATAATTCTATTGAATAAGTGCCACCATTTCCCATCTCCATTTTGTGCAGTAAGAAACATCGCCAGTGACAATTATCAGCTCGTTTGAAGAAGAAACTATTGAGGAAATATTTTTCCCCTCCATCTGTAATTGTTATTACTGTTGTGGGGCGGCGAGTAGAATAGTACGTTGTTATATTATAATTTGTTTGAATGTAGAAACACTGCTTTTGCCAGCCGATTAACCATAAGTGCGGCGGCGGGTGGAATTATTGTTGTTAAATGTTCCTATTATTTAGAATGTTAATTATGCTGTCTTTCGCCGTTCTCAACACTGGCTCTCTAACTACAATATTGGCAACCAGAAAGTGATTAGCAAAACGTGAAGCCTGTAATTAGAATTCCTAGTGCCCACTTCGTCTGAGAATACGCTTATAGTTGCAGCTTATAGCTCTGAGGAATCAGGAGATTGTCCGGGATTCATAATCAAAAACGGTCGTAAAAAAAACGTTCTGTATTCTGAAAGTCACAAATGAAAACAAAAGAATCCACACAATCTAACTAACAGAGCAGTTCAGAGTCTAATGCGCTGATGCCACTATAATTGTCCGAATTAACTGTTTAAATGAATGCTCGCCATAATTTGATGATAATGTTCATCAAACGCCACGCTAAATAATGGTAGAATGTCTGTCTCGCGACGGCACGTGAAAATACGACTTAGGCAAACTGAAGATAAATAATTAAAATCATCCCAGAATTAACACTTCACTCGAAAATGATTTCATGGTTACGGGTATCCCGAGTAACTTAATACGGCATCCGAGGCCGTTTGTAGCAATGATACTGACGCGACGCGATTCCCGACACAGATGGCGTGCTATTCAGCATCTGGAGAGAACTGGGGCCTACCTTCCTCGCGCAGCGTTCTTATATATAAAGCCGCGGTGCGGACGGCTAAGGGAACGCCTGATCAAATCGGCTCTCCCGACTAGCCGCTGGGCTAGTAATGCACCACTTTAAGTTACCTAATAAATCATAGCTTCTCTTGCTGATGGCCGATGAAGCTCTTAATTTAAATGTGCATTCAGCACGCAGGTAAGTATTGATAATAAAATTTTGACGTGGCTAAGTTAAATATTTTGGACGAGAGAATTAATTTAATTACACTGCACGCAGTAGACGAGCTCTGAACTGGTCCTTTGGAGATACGCTATCGCTATAGTTTTATAGGTATTCAAATGAAACTTCTCACATCCTTATGGTGATAGCGGATCTCCATTCTACTTAAATATAAACACCCTAGCCTTATTATTAGCCTACTTAATCTATCTTGCTTCCATAAGTTTTAAGACGAAAACCAGAAAATCATGAATTTCCACTAAAATCTTAATTTGTGAGATCCAGAAGACTGTTTTTATTAAATAATTATGAAAGATGAATCTAATTATAACTTTTCAACTCTCTAGCTCTTTTCTGCTGCACCAATGATTTTTACAGAAAAACGTCAAAATTTCGAAAATGGCCAAAGTTATCGAACTGATATTCAACACACATTAATTTAGTATTACTCCTGACATGCTAGAAACGTTTTAGGTTATTTTCTTGATTTTTAAAGTATTGCGCAACATTTATGATGTCAGAGCTAGTTAAAGCGGACTGGCTGGCACACAATGGAAAGACTGATGTGAATTTACTACGGCATGAGTAGGCTGCTTCCCTACACTGTGTATGGAGCTATACCTGTGATTTTGCTGTTACTGTTTCAGATGAGGATGTACAGAAGTTTGTGCCAGAACAACAACAGGACCTGCTGTTTGACTACACCATAGCACAGCTGCAGCTGCAACTTTAGTCTTAGGTAAGTGATAACAGAAAACAGCTACTCGCCGTTGCACTGTAAATGGACCTAAACATGTAAACGTAGGCCTAGCAGCCCACAATGACTTTCATGTGGTGGCTGAAATATACAACGCCCGACATCTTGGTTCCAGAGTGCAGTATGCATGGTACGACTGGGACTATCTGTGCAGTATGAAAGGATTAATATAGAGAGATATGATGGCTGAATGCAACCAAACACTCACTTCTACTCCCATAAATGTTGAAGGGTGACGTGTGAGTTGTCAATATGTATGGACAGGCAGTGCTTGAGTCAAAATCTGAGGGAGCAGTAATATACATTAAACATTCAAGTGTGGTGAATTTAAATGACTTGTACAACGCTTTATTGATTGCTCTAGACAGATTCAGCCACTGGTGTCCTTATATTAAAGCTGTATACAGTGACTTTACTGACTATTCTCAAGTGCAAGTGTGAGTGTAAGTCAGTTAGAACAGTATATAAACGCTTTTATTCATTCAGCCTCAGAATATGCATTTGAAAACCCTATAAGCATAAAATTTGGGGAGGCTCAATTTACTGACTTTCTGTATAAGAAGTTACATCTATAGGTCTGAATACAATTCAGTCTCTGTTGATCCATTGTGGACATGGGACAGTGGCTAGTAAACACTTAACAAAAAAATGCGCCAAACAACCATGCAAACTGAGAAGTTGTTTTATTTCGTTTTCGCTATCGATTTTGGTAATTCAAAATGCCATCCTCAGGCCCATACATAATAAATACGACCCAGGTTAAATTGAGGCATATAGAAAACAATTGTTTGAACAATATCATAAAAGTGAATGACTGTGTATAAATAACAAATTTTATGCTAACAAACAGTGTTTTCATTTGTTTTCCACCGTACAATAACTTTGAAAGTGACAGGATCAGGGACTTTTATAAATAAAACACTGATATAAGAAATTGAATTTTAGTTTATTATCATTAACAACACTTTCTCTCAAATTTATTTACACTACTTTCTTAATACTTTTCTTTTAAGGAAAGATTGCTAATTTTCTGTGCTACATTAAACTAATAGCAACATTTATACCATTCCATTTCATAAAATACTGAGTTAAAATTTTGTACAATAAACGTCACATTACAGAATTTTGTTTTTTCATACAACATATTGTCCCATTTCCATTTATAATGCATGTATACTTGCATTTCTTCGAGTGTATCCACAACTCTTTCTTTCCTGCTTGTTCACAGTATCTGTAAGGCTTTGTTGGCCTCTGAAATAATGTGGGATGTCTCTCTCAAATGTGTTGCAACTGTGGAATTATTGTTCTCTGTCAAAGCAGCATGCCCTTTAAATCTGTTGTTGGCATTTCATCCTGCCTCAAGTACTTCAAATTTATGGCAGTTCTCGCAGTTCATTTTGTGAATTCCTTACATTCACAAAAAGTTCACTTTGTTGTTTGTGTGGGTGTCAATCTGTCCAACGAATACTCAGTAAAGAAAATTTCTCTTTCTGCTTTTTTTAAGCATCCAGGCAATTTTGCCTAATATTTTACCAATGCAAGTTACCAAAGCGTTCTGGGTTTTCCTCACTACTTCTTTAGCCTAGGTAATTTCACTAGTGTTCCCACTAGACAGCTCCTCATTCGAACCCTGTTTTATATTCGAAGTAATTTCTGACAGGCTAAGGCTGTTCAACAAAGACAAACGAGTTCGACGTTCGTTTTTGTTTAGCAGCAATACGTCTCTAACCGTCACAATTTTAATGGACACTTCATTTTAAATACTGTATGTGAGTTAAGCTGGCTGCCTCGTGAATCACGTAACATGTTTTAATCCAGGTAACCAAGTAACATTGTGTATTTCTGAACAAGATAAGGTAAAGGGGCCAAATGTGGCTCCCGAAGTGGTATTAACATGAAGATCTGTAGAGGGCGCTGGTAAGAGCAAAGTGCGTGAAACAAGAAGCATTCTCTGAAACTTGAGATTTCTTCTCAGAGCAGTGGTGAGTATTTGGTACGTTTTAGTTACAGAATGTGCTTCACTGTCAAACCATAGAAAGTGAGCATACTTTGATTTTTCTTCGATTATATCAACTGTATATTCGTGTAAATACGAGCATCGAAGCATATGTATAAGTAGTTTCTGTTCTTGTTTTCAGATGACAAAAAGACGAAGTCATTATTAATGGAACAAAATGACCTCACTTTATAATCATTGCACCGGGAAAAGGTTATTTTAAGTGTTCAACGTGACCCCCATTAGCAGCCAAACAACGTCGATGAGAGGCTGAACTGTTGACCAGACTACTGTTGTGAGCGTTACCGAAGTGACAGCTTCACTGGACGCCTCGATGCTTTCCCACAGCTCGGTCAGCGCAGATCGTTCTGTGTAGCTCATTCAGTGTAAATAGAAGTGAATAGGTGCAAAGGTCTGGATACCGTAGTGGGTACTTCACAGCCCCCCTTTCACCTATCCTTCGTCCACGTAGATTTTCATCCGAGTAGGCTTTGACATCTCTGTTGTAGCGAGACGGAGCGCAGGTTGCTGTAGCTAAAATCATCAATTTCCAAACACTTCTCAGATGGCAGGTAAAACCATTGTTTTCAGCGTATGAAGATACGCCTCACCAGTTACGGTAACTTCAGAAAAGAGTGGGCTAATCAAACCGAGCGATGACAGAACATGCCGCGCATTAACATCCGGTGGATTAACATGTTCGTCCACGTGAACGCGAGGACTTTCATGAGCCCAGTACACGCAGTTCTGGAGGTTTACAGTACTGTTCAGTTTGAATTGTGCCTCGTCAGATCAGTTAACGATCCCTGCAAACCAGTCATACTCTAGATTCATCCCATCAAACCACTTTCAATACTCCATCCTTCGATCCGGGTCGTTCTCGTTCATAGCGTGCAGCGACGTTGGAATGCACACTTTCCACTTTGCAGCCTTTAGAATTTGTCGTACGCGCGATAGGTTTACTCCGCTTTCACGTGCACCCTGCTTCACAAATTTTTGAAGTGACATAGCAAAATGTTGCTACCCAGAAGCGCTGGAAGCTGAAGTTGTTCACGTTTTTGATCCGTTACACCTCTCCTTAAGCACATACTGAACAATACTGTCGGCTTCGGTACGATAAATTGTTGTACGTGTCGGTTGGTTCCATACAAATTACACCATTGCCGTTGCACCTCCATCACATTCTCCTACTTCCAGTACCATTTGAAAACTGCCTTGAATTGAATCTTACGTCATCGCTGCACTGTCATCTGCTGGAAAATAGGTGCCAAGATCTGTTGAGAAAACATGGACTACGCTACCGCGCAAAATTACAACGGTACGTCATTTTATTCCAAAGACATTACCTACCAAAGAGTATCTACATTTTTACATTTTTCTGGATACTTCTGTCTGACGACAGATTCTAGCATGGAAGAAATGAGGCCTCCGTAGGAAGTTGGAGGGAGTTAGCACCACATCTGCACGTACAATTCACCTAATTACTCTAAATTCCGGGGACTGGGGCGATGGTCTCTGACGCCACGTTCAATCACATCCCAGATGTGTTTCATCTGGTTCAGATCTGGTGAGTTTGCGAGTCAGCACATCAATTGGAACACGCCACTGTGTTCCTCGAACCACTCCATCACACTTATAGCCTCGTGACATGGTGCATTATCGTTTTGAAAAATGCGACTGCTGTTGGGAAACATGATAGTCATGAAGGGGTGTACGTGGTCTGCAACCAGTGTACGATACCGATTGGCCGTCATGGTGCCTTGCACGAGCTCCTCTGCACCCCATGATGCCCACGTAAATATCCCCCAGAGCATGATGTAATCGCGGCCAACTTGTCTCCATCCCACGAAACAGGTGTCAAGGAGCTACTCTCCTGGAAGACGACGGATTCGCTCCCTGCTATCGGCTTGCACTGCGCCAACGTTCAGTGCCGTTGACCACGTGCCAATTTCTGTCATAAAAAAATGGTTCAAATGGCTCTGAGCACTATGGAACTTAACTTCTGAGGTCATCAGTCCCCCAGGACTTAGAACTACTTAAACCTAACTAACCTAAAGACATCACACACATCCATGCCGGAGACAGGATTCGGACCTGCGACCGTAGCGATTGTGCGGTTCCAGACTGTAGCGCCTAGAACCGCTCGGTCACTCCAGCCGGCTTTCAGTCATAGTTGCAGACGTCGTGGTTTTAATATTGGAACACGCGTGGGTCCTCGGCCGCCGAGGTCTATCATTAGGTGTTTTCGGTGCACTGTGTGTTCAGACACACTTATACTCCACCCAGCACAGAAGTCTGGCATTAGTTCCGCCACAGTTCGCCGCCTGTCCTGTTTTAGCAGTCTGCCCAGCCTAAAGACGTCCGACATCCGACATCTGTAATGAGGGGGTGGCGACCCAACGCCAGTTAACCAAATGCTGGTGCCGAGCCTCTGGGCTATCACAGTGTGCTCTCGGTCAGACCCACATAGATCGCACAGCTTCCCCATTCTACGTACGGACAACACGCCCATTGCTACCACGTGCAACATGCGTGTGTCTGACTAACAGTCATTCCTCGTCAGGCGACGCTGCTATACCCTGGATGGGGTTATATCCATAGCAGGTCGGTGGTCATAATGTTCTGATTGATCAGTGTATATGAAGTGCAAACACAAAAATGATACATTCTTTCTTTGCGGATGCACACCAAGCCCTGTATCTTGCAGGAGTCTGAATCGGCGAGTGAGGGTTTCATTGGTAGGTGACTATACGCTAGTAGTCTGTAATAGGTTGGCAATAAGGGTCGGATGGGATTTGTGCTCGGACGACCAGGCGGTTAAGGTGACTGCTCGCGTTCAGTGGGAACTCGGGTTCGAGCCCCGGCCTGGCACAAATTTTCGGCAGTTACCTTTGATTCATTTCAATGCACAAATGAGAGTAACGTCGCTGAAAACCTTTGAATAGTATTTGCGTGGCCGCTGGATCAGATAAAGATGTCTAGAGTGTTTCAAAATTCATGTTACACATTTCTAGAGGTTGTAGAGGAGACTTCGTAGCTCAAGTTTCAGACAAGAACCCATGTCCAGAGCCGGCCGAGGTGGCCGAGCGCTTCTAGGCGCTAGAGTGTGGAACCGCGCGACCGCTACGGTCGCAGGTTTGAATCCTGCCTCGGGCATGGATGTGTGTGACGTCCTTAGTTTAGTTAGGTTTAAGTAGTTCTCAGTTCTAGGGGACTGATGACCTCAGAAGTTATGTGCCATAGTGCTCAGAGCCAACTGAATTGAACCATGTCCAGAAATTTGATCCAACGCCACTACACACCGTCCAAGTTACAGGCGCCGGCACCTCTAAATGTATGGACATACATGGTGATTCCGTGGTGATGTTACAAACTTTCTTCGATGATGGAGCAGTATAAATGTATCTATTTGAGGTAAGGGTCCCTGTACCGGAAACGAACAAGTCGAAAGTTATAAGCGAGAACCGTTCTCATACCTCTGAAAGAGGGGTAAATGTACTGACACTATTGTTACGAAGACTGTAGGGTAGGCAACTCTCAGAGGTGGTACTAAGGCCCAAAACAAGAAAAAAATGTCTAGTAAAAATGGTCTCTAAAATGCATTCCTTAAGAGCTATGAACACCTCTTCATCAGAGGGGCTGCGTTTCACAGTAGCGAAGGTAAATAGGTGCTCGTAGCTTCTCTGGTATGCACTTTAGCGCCCATCTTCACTGGACATCTTTTCCTTGATTTGGTCCATGCTACCACCTCTGAAAGTTCCCATACCTTACAGTCTTAGCAACAACATATACACCATTGTCAGAGGTATCAGAATGGCTTTCGCTTATAACTTTTGACTCGTTCGTTTCCGGTACACCCACCCTTACCTCAAAATTAATTCATTTATCCTCCTCCTAGAAAGTTTGTAACATCATCATCGATTCACCCTACATACACATACATTTACAGGCGATGGCACCTACAACATTGAAGCTCCATAGAGTCGTTGGATGACGTTCCGACATAGGTTCCTATGTAAAACGTGATCTACTAAGTCCGTATACAGCCTCTACAAGTGTATGACATGAATTGTTAAACACCCCGTATACAGGATGAATCACCTAACACTTGCACCAAGAGTACTGAAAGGTCTCTGTTGGATTCCTTTCATGTTAATTTTTGAAATCTTTTGTCATTTACGGCATACATTCATTCCACTTCTAAATTTACTGTGGTGTTTCTGACTCTATCTGGGAGGAGACTGAGCAGTGGAACGTGTTACTTTTACACATAAACAAGAACGACCTGTCACACTACTACACTTTAAAACACAGTTTATATGTAATTCATGTCACACAGTCTCATATGGAACGTACATGCGCTTTCTTTTATATACTGTATATGATAAGATACTGCCATCCCCCATCCCTTCTGTGTGAAAGGATGAATGAGAAAATATATTTATAGTTGCGTGCTTGAAGGTAGCAGACAAGCCAGTCTGCTAGAGAACAGTAGGACCAACGTCGGAACAGGTAGCTACGCTTTATAAAAGCAAAGAGGTTTTTATTCTTGGCATGGTCCTGTCCGTCCCTTGTCATGTTGGTATAGGAAGCTGCCCCTCTGGTCCCTTCCATTTGTATCCGTGAGGTACCCTTGGTAGGAGCCCACGCCAGTCTGTCCACGGTGAGCGTCTGAAGTGGTAAGATCTCCGGCTAAGCGCGTGTCTGCCAAGTCCGTAGGACAATGGATTTCTTAAGTTCAGCCTAACTGGAAATTTAATCACCTTTGTTTCAGGTTTAGCTCTAAAATATCTAATGTTATCTTAAATTGCAATGCAGTGTAATTCGAGTGTGAAGTTCAGAATATCTTCCAGTAGTTGCTTAGTCACTACTTTGTGAGCAAAGTGGAACCACGTATTGATGATCTGTAACTCTAATTAAGCTCATCAATCTTGAATGTGAATGTGCGTGAGATTATAACGTCTCGTCTTGACAATATTTTTCAATGTAGCAACTTCTCTTTATGTTCAACCCAGGTGGAGTGTACTTTGTGAGACCAGTACCACGTGCTTATATAATTGTTTGACCCATCAGGTTAATAGTATGACGATAGTAACCAGTTTGAGGTTTTTCTTTTCAATGTAATTTATTTTAATTCTCAAAATTATTGTGGAGTTACACTCTATGTGTAAACAAGTTGACCACGTGAAGCATGTGGTGTAATCATAAAAGTAGCCCTCGGCTATTCTTTTCGAGAAGATTTCATAGAGAGTTAGTATGAATTTAGTATACCAGTCTGTGCTAATTTCATGACGGACAGGATTGCACTACAACCGTAACTTCTTTGGGTGAAAATTGAATCAGTTGGTTGTGGTTAATTTCCTCTTGCATATGTTTCAACGTTCTTTGTGTGTTATAGTATGAATGCAGTGCTGTATGCAGTCTCCCAATCTCAGCTCCATATCTGATATGTTCCGTAAGATTACAAACTCACACTTTCACAATCCTAAATAAGGCAGCAGTTTAGTTATGAAACAAGTTTAATATGCTGAAATTTTAACGGTACGGTGAGCAATGTTAAAATAAATGTCTAACTAGACTGGATACCTGATGAAACAGTTGCTCAGTAATGCAAGGATAACTTCCCCAGATAGCTCATAGCTTTTAACCCGCTTTTATTGACTTGAATATCAGCAGCGCTTACAGAACGTATGTAATGCGTCAACATTACAAGTACGTGTGGCATTCACAGAATGGATTGGTGGTCAGGACCTCATATTGTTGGTCTTCAACAGATTGTAATAACACTTACAAAGTGTATTTTTGTGCAAATGTATACTTTTTGAAATGGAACAATGCTTATTGACGTTTATAAACTAAACGCGGGAGTCAACACAAATATGCATCTATCCTTGGGGACCATGTGCAGCCCTACGTGCAGTGTGTTTACGATCGTCATTATAGCATCTGCCAAACAAAAACTGACTTCAGGTTTATATATTGAGTGTATAACCGAAAACTTGCACCACAAACACTGCGGAAATGGAAACTGCTATTGATGTGCGGTTTTCAGAAAATGGATTGATAGTCAGGGACTCGCATTGTTAGCCAGTTAACAGACTTACAATGTGTATTTTTTGTAGCAACATACACTTTTTAAGTGGAACAATGCCTGTTGACATTAATCGACCAAACATAGGGTAAATTACAATGGCAGTGGTGTTTGTTGAGGGTTATAGTGCGAGTCGTTTAAGAGATATCGTATTTTGAAAGGCTTACACACCTACAGTCGTACAATACTTGATATAGCATACACTAAAGAACGACGCAAGTGCATACAATATTTATGTGGTTTCTGACCAATACTGATACGAATGAGCATCACAGGTTGTGTTCAAAATTATGACCGGCAGAGTCAATAGATACTTCCAGTCTGGTATGGAACAACGGCTGCACACGAGCTAGGATTACAGCCGAGAAGTCCGAACTGGCTGCTGTAACACGTCGTTTCAATTCAGCTGGTGTAGTTGGTATGTCCCTGTAGATAGAATCTTTCAGTTTTCTCCACAGGTAAATGGCTACGGTCGTCATTTCCGGGCCAGCCCATGTACGGGTCGCCTGCGCCCAATCCCACGATTGGTAACGAAGTCGTGAGGAGATGCAGAAGTACTTCGTACACTATGGGTTAGGAACACCTTATAGCATCCATGGAGAACGGTCTGTAGGAAGATGCGATATTCGTGCTCGTTCAGTGCTCCGTGCATGAACGACGGGCCTATAAGTTGATGGTTCACTATCCCACACCACACGTTTACACTCCACGGACGCTGACGTTCCACCTGATAAAGCCAACGAGGATTGTCAGCAGACCAACAGTTCATTTTTCGGTTGTTTACATTGTCATGGTTGGTAAATGTGGCTTCATCAGTAAACAAGATGTACGATACATCTGGATTATTCTGTCTTAATGCCCATGTACAGAAGTTAACAGCATTCTCATAATCGTTTCCATGCAGCTCTCGACGGAGAGAATGGAATAGAGATAGAAACTATGTCGATGGAGAATGCGTGGGGCATTTGCTTGACTCATTCCACTTACTCGTGCGATTGTGCGGGAGCTAACGTGCGGATCAACTGCAACAGCAGCAAGAACACTAATTTCCTCCTCTTATGTCTTCACTTTTTTTCCTTCTGTTACGTTGTCTAGGAGGTACACTACCATTTTCACGTAACTGGTTGAAGACATTGTTAAATAACTACCGATACGGTTGATGTCTATACCCGCCAGGTTAGCAAAGCGCGCTAACGCGCTAGCCGGCCGGAGTGGCCGAGCGGTTCTAGGCGCTACAGTCTGGAACCGCACGACCGCTACGGTCGCATGTTCGAATCCTGCCTCGGGCATGGATGTGTGTGATGTCCTTAAATTAGTTAGGTTTAATTAGTTCGAAGTTCTAGGGGAATGATGACCACAGCAGTTGAGTCCCATAGTGCTCAGAGCCATTTGAACCATTTTTGCTAACGCGCTGCTTCCTGGACTCGGGTAGGCGCGCCAGCCCCGGATCGAATCCGCCCGGCGGATTAACGACGAAGGGCCGGTGTGCCGGTCAGCCTGGATGTGGTTTTTAGGCGGTTTTCCACATCCCTTAGGTGAATACCGGGCTGGTCCCCACGTTCCGCCTCAGTTACACGACTCGCGGACATGTGCAACACATTCACACTATTCCATGGCTTACATTAGACACAGACCGCTGGGGGACACTGATTCCTTGCCGGGGGCTACGGGGTGGCGGCAGGAAGGGCAGCCGGCCACCCCTTAAACTTACCATGCCACATCCGATTACCCATGGCCGACCCTGCGTAACTGTGGGACAAGGCTCAGACAAAGAAAGACGGTTGATGTCTATGGGGATATCCTGTCATACCGAACATGAGCGAACTGCACTCTCCATACACTATGAGCATGTCCCCTTTTCTGCATTGGTAAATCCCATCGTCAATTCACGACCTACTCCTTTGATTCTCACACATTAAATGACTAACAAGTCGCAATGCACTCAAGGAACAGAGAAGCACACTGTAAGCAAGCTTGACAACATCGTACCTAACAACTACGCCGCTTGAATGGTACAAACAAATGTCGGTGGGCGGCCGCTGTGTTCGAGCGGTTCTAGGCGCTTCAGTCCGGAACCGCGCTGCTGCTACGGTCGCAGATTCGAATCCTGCCTCGGATATGGATGTGTGTGATGTCCTTAGGTTAGTTAGGTTTAAGTAGTTCTACATCTAGGGGACTGATGACCCCAGATGTTAAGTCCCATAGTGCTCAGAGCTGTTTGAACCATTTGAACCCAGTGTCGGTGTGAAAACTTTTCAAAACACGATACCTCGCACTAGAATGCTGCAACAAACAAGACTGACATCCTAATTTACCCTAATTTTATCGATTAACGTCAGTAGGGTTGTTCTATTTAAAAATGTGTATGTTTGCACATAACCTACACATTCTATGTATTGAGCCGGCCGCGGTGGTCTAGCGGTTCTGGTGCTGCAGTCCGGAACCGCGGGACTGCTACGGTCGCAGGTTCGAATCCTGCCTCGGGCATGGGTGTGTGTGATGTCCTTAGGTTAGTTAGGTTTAAGTAGTTCTAAGTTCTAGGGGACTTATGACCTAAGATATTGAGTCCCATAGTGCTCAGAGCCATTTGAGCCATTCTATGTATTATTACAATCTGTTAACAGGCTAACAGTACGATCCCCTGACTAAGAACCCATTCTGTCAAAACAGCACATAAATAGCACTTCCCCTTTCCGCGGCAGTAAAATTGTACTGCAGTCAGCCTCAAATGCTGGTTCTCTAAATTTCCTCAGTAGCGATTCACGAAAAGAACGCCTCCTTTCCTCCAGAGACTTCCACCCGAGTTCCTGAAGCATTTCCGTAACAGTCGCGTGATGATCAAACCTACCAGCAACAAATCCAGGAGCCCGCCTTTGAATTGATTCCATGTCCTCCCTCAATCCGACCTGATACCGATCTGAAACGCTCGAGCAGTACTCAAGAATAGGTCGTATTAGTGTTTTATAAGCGGTCTCCTTTACAGATGAACCACATCTTCCCAAAATTCTACCAATGAACCGAAGACGACTATCCGCCTTCCCCACAACTGCCATTACATGCTTGTCCCACTTCATATCGCTCTGCAATGTTACGCCCAAATATTTAATCGACGTGACTGTGCCAAGCGCTACACTACTAATGGAGTATTCGAACATTACGGGAGTCTTCTTCCTATTCATCTGCATTGATTTACATTTATCTATATTTAGAGTTAGCTGCTATTCTTTACACTAATCACAAATCCTGTCCAAGTCATCTCGAATCCTCCTACAGTCACTCAACGACGACACCTTCCCGTACACAACACCATCGTCAGCAAACAGCCGCACATTGCTATCCACCCTATCCAAAAAAATCAGTTATGTAGATAGAAAACAACAGCGGACCGACCACACTTCCCTGGGGCACTCCAGATGATACCCTCACCTCCGATGAACATGCTTATACAGGAAATGTTCCAAGCCTCCCACAACTTTGGTCTAGTTCCCGTTCATTGATGACATTTTCATGATTTGGACTGAGGGCTAATACATCATATCCTCATTCCTTCACAAGTTCAACAACCTCTCTCCCACCTGCTACACCTGGTCCTCTTCAACTCAGCATGCCATCTTCCTGTGTACTGACTCCTCCTCTCTGATCACTCCATCCACACACTTGTCCACATTAAACCCACCAACAGTACCTGCATTTTGACAGCTGCGATCTCTTCCACAATAAAAACAAATACCTCTCATAAAATTTGGTTATCCCCGCACACATTCCGAGTAAAATCTATCGGGGAATCCGCCAGGGCGTGGCGCCTGTTGCGGCCCTAAGGAAGGGCAGAGAACGCTCCACCGCGGCTTCTCACCCCTCTGCGGTGCCGCTCACCCCCTGGTTCGGCTAAACCCGGCCGCGACGCGTGAGTGGGATCTGCCCATAGCGCAGGCGGGATGGCAGGCGCTGCTCTCCCCGTCAAAGGGATCTGCCGGAAATTTACAGCCCGCCTCGGCCTGCCTCGGCCCACACCTGCGCCCTCTATCTGGGTGTGAGGCACTCCGTGGCCACTGTGCGTCTACCAGCGGGTCGTGCAGGCGCTACTCAGTGTTCTCCACGTTCCGTGGACGACAATCGCCAAAACTTGCCATGTACTGTGTAACAACAACGACTCTGTACTATTGTACATATAAGTAATTCTTTTCATCTGATTTTACGATAAACTTGTGTAATTGATGTTCTGGTTTCATTTCTTTTTGTTTCATGCCATTATGTTAAGAAAACTGTAAATAAGTTTCAATGTGAATATTAATGTTTATGTCAAATGTCAAGTAATATTGTAGTAGAATTGAAATGTAACCAATGTTGAAACTGTTGTAAGATGTTTAAAACTGTAACTGTGCGTCTGGTCCATACGTAGGCAATGTGTTAGGATATGTAGAATGCAAAACCTCGGGTGAATACCCGGTCTGTCAGGGAGCCGTAAAAGGTGGATGGCAGGCGAGCGCGGGAAAATGTGCGCGGGCACTTCACAGCACAACGGGCTCAGTACTACTTGGTAGAGATGGGCAAACTGAAACACGCAACTGTTTCGAAACAAATGAAACAGTACAATGTAACGTTTCGATACGCTGTTTCGAAACAGTGAAACAGTTTGTGTTCTGTAATCTAATAAACCTACACATTTTATCATATTTAATGTCTACTGTATAAGTATGTCCATACAAACACAAATGAGGTGCAAGAGCGCTATTCGTATCACAGAAAATATGAAACTATCACTTAGGCGTCTGGCAGTTTCGTATTTCATGCAGCAAATGCGCTGCTTTCGTGTCGTGTGACTTTCATACTTTTCAATTGGCTGAGGACAGCCATAGCTGAAGACAGAAGAACCACCACGAACGGAACTGGAGATGGGAGCAAACTGCAGAAACAACGGATATGCTACTGGGATTCCCACATTCCGTTAGTATGGGTAATATACCCATCCTGCACACAAAGGGAATCATTGTGGATAATAGGCACAGTGACTATAGACTCACAAATAATGCCAAATAATTCGAATAAATAACAAAATATAACAGAAAAAAATTTTGGCTTTCAAGGTGTTTCGAACCGTTAATATAAATTCACCATCCTTCCCCAGCCCTTCCCGTTCACCATTACTCTATTAGTGATATGTCAAACAGATTGCTTGCAATTATACCTACATCAAATTTATGTATATGTCTAATAACTGTCACTCAACGCCTTCTTTTATTCAAAATGTTGTAGGCTTACTTGCGTTTCTTAATATGATTACTGTACATGAACAGAGAAGTGTATGTTATAAAAAAAAGTGTAATTTAACTGAATGATTTTCACGTATTTATTATTTTGAATGTGAATAGTATGCGTTGCTTTATTGTTTGGTTAGTGTTTATAAAGCAGATGTTACTCCATTTCGGAATAGGACAGTCAGCTAGAAACGAAGCTTTATTTTCGGATATCTTAAGCTTCATGCTATTACTTGTCAAAAAGATTTCGACACTCTTGAAACTGTTTCACGAAGTGGTATGTTGTGTTTCAGTACCTGTGCCGAGCCTGAATCTCGTCCGACACAGAGCGGAATGAAACATCACTGTTTCGATACAATTAGTCCGTTCCAAGCACAGGTCGACTGAAACAGCCTTATTTTGAAACAACGATTCAGTTTCTGTGTCTGGCTCGAGATCGAATCTGGTCCGGTTATCCGAGACAGGGGCGGAATGAAACACCACTGTTTCGAAACAGTGAACCACAGCCGTTCCGAAACACTGGAACAGTTCCACGTATCGATACACTGTATCGAAACATAGAAACAGTGGCCAAGTCTAGTAGTTGGAGTTTGGCACTGGTTTGAGCAACACCTTCTGGAGCGAGGAGGCTCTCCTGGACGACATAGCTTCACTGAGCCTCGGGTATGCCGTTCCAACGTCCACACAGCATGGCAAAATTCCATAAGCACTAGATGGAAAAGTATTGCCACGCTAAGAAGTGCCGATACGTCAAGAGCCATAGCTGTGGTTGTATGTGTGCTCTGTGCCTCGCCATCTCGCCGCCCGCCAACCGCCGCATCGATACTAGCAGGTTGAAACTTCTACTACTGTATTCGTATGGATCAGAGAGTGAACTGTGTTTGTTTGGTGCAATAATAACCTAAATTTTACCAGAACTTTTCCATCATTTAATTATCCTCGCAACTAACCTAGACAGGGTCCTTTCCAAACGTTGTGCAATCCGAGTGTCCCGAAATGAAAATTAAATATTGTGTTAATAATAATTATTTGCAGAACTAGCTATATTAAAATGGTGTTTAAAGGAAAGTTTTGTTAATGAACCAGTAACTGAATAGCGAAAGTCTAACGAAGTCAAAAGATAACGTTAGTATTGATATAGTAATGAACTTTATTATTACGAGACATTTAAAGGCATTTAAATGAGCAGTAAGTAAGATGAAAAGAGTACTAACTTATATACTGGAGATCTTGAATAAATAATAAATTCAGTAATCATTTTTCTTAATACAGCGATCATAACGGTTTCAGGCTCCCCCCTTCATTCATTTGAATTCTGAAGTGTTCTAAATTGCTTTGACCAGCAGAAGTTAAAGTCAATATAAAAGTCAAAATTTATCAGTGTTTTATCTTTATCAAAATTGACATCTAGTGTGTGGCATGAAAGTACAATTTCTAGGGTAACATATGCCCGATTTTAATCACATTAATAGACAGTACAAAGTGTTGTAGTAAACATTATAGTGTAGTGTTATGTATTCATGATTTTCCATATCAGTACAGAACGTGAAACTATCAGTTCAATAGATTTTCTGGCTCTAAAATTTTACTATATTATGCAGTGTTACAACTTGTTGTTTTTCATGAATATATACCAACTTTTACAGGGAAGAAACTCAGTTAATGCCTAATTAGGCTGGCGACCGTATTACTGTCACATTGGTAGCATCTTCTGGTTTGCTTTTGATCCATCCTGGCGTGTGATTGCATTTCTAACTTGCTTGACGTATCATTGTTATTACAGAGTGGATGTAAGCCTGATTTGCCACCATTCAGGAAAACGCGGTCGATGTCTATACGAAAATCCTTTCTCATAAGGTGAACCCCGCTCACTTACAGCACAGGCTTTAACGAGTACTGTGTCAGGGACTACAAGTGGAATTTATCCAAGCTGATTATGTAAGTGTAGACCAGGTATGGCTCAAATTCAAAGATACAGTATCGACAGCAATAGACAGATTCATACCGCGTAAGCTAATAAGAAACGCGACTGATCCACCACGGAACACAAAACATGTCAGAACACTGTTGCCGAAGCAAAGAAAAAAGCATGCCAAATTCAGAAGAACGCAAAATCCCCAAGATGGCTGTTTCACGGAAGCTCGAAATTTAGTGCGAGCGTCAATGCGAGGTGCTTTTAATAGTTTCCACAATGAAATTTTGTGTCAAAATATGGTACAAAACCCAAAGAGATTCTGGTCGTATGTAAAGTACACCAGTGGCAAAAAACAGTCAATACCGTCACTGCGCGACAGCTATGGAAATGTTACCGACGATGGTGCCACTAAATCGGAGTTACTAAAAACAGTTTTCCTTAATTCCTTCACGAAAGAAGACGAAGTAAATATCCCAGAATTCTAAACCAGAACAGCTGTCAGCATGAGTGACATAAAAGTAGATATCTTAGGTCTTGCAAAACAACACAAATCACTTAAGAAAGGCAAGTCTTCCGGTGCAGATGGTGTACCAATCAGGTTCCTTTCAGAGTATGCAGACACAATAGCACCTTTCTTAGCAATCAAATACAACCGCTCACTTGACGAAAGGTCTGTTCCTAAAGACTGGAAAGTACCACAGGTCAGACCAATAGTCAAGAAAGGAAATAGGAGTAACCCATTGAATTACAGACGCATATCTGACCTCAATTTGCAGTAGGATTTTGGAGCATATACTGTACTCTAACATTTTGAATCACCTTGAAAAAAATGATTTATTAATACATAACCAACACGGATTCAGAAAATATCATTCTTGTTCAACACATGAAGTAATGAGTGGTGTCCACAAGGGATCTCAGATCGATTCCATATTCCTAGATTTCCAGACGGCTTTTGATACCGTTCCTCACAAGCGACTATTAATCAAATTGCGTGCTTATGGAGGATCGTCTCAGTTGTCTGACTGGATACGTGATCCTCTCAGAGAGGTCACAGTTCGTAGTGGTCGACAGCAAATCATCGAGTAGAACAGAAGTGATATCTGGCGTTCCACAAGGTAGTGTGATAGGCCCTCTGCTGTTTCTGATTTATATAGATGATCTAGGTGATAATCTGAGCAGCCCCCTTGGATTATTTGCAGATGACGCTGTAATTTACCGGCTAGTAAAATCATCAAACGATCAATTCCAATTACAAAATGATCTAGAGAGAATATCTGTATGGTGCGGAAAGTGGCAATTAGCACTAAACAAAGAAACGTGCGAGGTCATCTACATGGGTACTAAAAGAAATCCGATAAATTTTGGGTATACGACAAATCGCACAAATGTAAGGGCTGTCAATTCGACTAAATACCTAGGAATTACAATTACGAACAACTTAAATTGGAAAGACCACATAGATAATATTGTTGGGAAGACGAAACAAAGACTGCGCTTTGTCGAGAGAACGGTTAGAAGATGCGACAAACCCACTAAAGAGACAGCCTACATAACACTTGTCCGCCCTCTACTGGAATATTGCTGTGCGGTATGGGATCCTTACCAGTAGGATTGACGAAGGGCATCGAAAAAGTGCAAAGAAGGGCAATTCGTTTCGCGTTATCGCGCAATAGGGGTGAGAGTGTCACTGATATGATACGCGAGTTGGGGTGGCAGTCACTGAAACAAAGGCGGTTTCCTTTGCGGCTACATCTATTTACGAAATTTCAATCACCAACTTTCTCTTCCGAATGCGTAAATATTTTGTTGACACCCACCTACGTAGGGAGAAATGATCTTCACAATAAAATAAGAGAAATCAGAGCTCGAAAGATTTAGGTGTTCCTTTATCCCACGCGCCATTCGAGAGTGGAATGGTAGAGAGAAGTAGTATGAAAATGGTTCGATGAACCCTGTGCCAGGCACTTAAGTGTGAATTGCAGAGTAACCATGTAGATGTAATTACAAACAAAATGCATTTGCTCTGGAAACAACATAGCTCCGTGCTGACCATTTACATAAATGTTTTTTTCTTAACTTTACACTACAACGACATTTGTTAACTGTAACTGAGACGCATTCTTATGGCTGCATACTTTGCACCTCTCTGTGCAATAGTAAGGTTATTTTGTCGCTGTTGGAGATCCTTTTAACACGTTTTTATGAGGTAGTTTTTTGTCTCTCTCTGTCCGTATGTCAGTATAGAGTTCCCAGTGTTGTACCCCTAGATCAGTAGGAAATGCAGCAGAAAAACCTCCAGTCTACTTTAGTTTCTTCTGAGGCATGACATGAAGATAACTTTTATACAAGCTACATCCAAAACTATACCAGGTTCCATAAATTTAGTTAAGAAAACCACAGAAAACATAAATCTACATGTCCAGATAAGGAAGTGAATCCCACACGACCTGCATGCGGTAGTTAATGGTATCGACTTACCTCGTTCATGTTTACTTTATGACCATGATTTTATTGAGTGTTTTGAATCCCCTTCTGGTGGCCTCTATTTTTAATAGAGGCTCCGTTGAAGAAAACGTAGGGTGCATCTCCCCCACATAACATAGGTAGGATTTCACTTCATTATAATGTTATTCTCTGTCTACCAGATAAGTAAAGATGGGGAATAAAACTTGATTATTTATGATTGATATCAAACTATGTAAGTAGCATATTTAAATTTGAGATGAAAAAACTAGTTTTACATGAAATATGCTGTATGAAGCACCTCAAACGTACACCTTTAATTTACATCTAGGTAACGTATTGAGGTGTAGCACTTCATACCATGCCCATGTTAAGTGAGAGACAGTAACGGGCAGAGAGCTTCAGACAATGAGTCATGTTGTTGTTGTGGTCTTCAGTCCAGAGACTCATTTGATGCAGCTCTCGATGCTACTCTATCCTGTGCAAGCTTCTTCATCTCTCAGTACTTACTGCAACCTACATCCTTCTGAATCTGTTTAGTGTATTCATCTCTTGGTCTCCCTCTACGATTTTTACCCTCCACGCTGCCCTCCAATACTAAATTGGTGATCCATTGATGCCTCAGAACGTGTCCTACCAACCGATCCCTTCTAATAGTCAAGTTGTGCCACAAACTTCTCTTCTGCCCAATCCTATTCAGTACCTCCTCATTAGTTATGTGATCTACCCATCTAATCTTTAGCATTCTTCTGTACCACCACATTTCCAAAGCTTATATTCTCTTCTTGACCAAACTATTTATCGTCCACGTTTCACTTCCATTCATGGTTACACTCCATACAAATACTTTCAGAAACGACTTCCTGACAATTAAATCTATACTCGATGTTAACAAATTTCTCTTCTTCAGAAACGCTTTCCTTGCCATTGGCAGTCTACACTTTATATCCTCTCTGCTTCGACAATCATCAGTTATTTTGCTCCCCAATTAGCAAAACTCATTTACTACTTTTAGTGTCTCATTACCTAATTTAATTCCTTGAGCATCAACCGATTTAATTCCACTACATTCCATTATCCTCGTTTGCTTTTCTTGGTGGTCATCTTATATCCTCCTTCCATGACACTGTTCATTCCGTTCAAGTGCTCTTCCAAGTCCTTTGCTGTCTCTGACAGAAATACAATGTCATCAGCGAACCTCAAAGTTTTTATTTCTTCTCCATGGATTTTAATACCTACTCCGAATTTTTCTTTTGTTTCATTTACTGCTTGCTCAATATACAGGTTGAATAACATCTGGGAGAGGCTACAACCCTGTCTCACTCCCTTCCCAACCGCTGCTTCCCATTCATGCCCCTCGACTCTTATAACTGCCATCTGGTTTCTGTACAAATTGTAAATAGCCTTTCGCTGCCTGTACTTTACCAATGCCACCTACAGAATTTGAAAGGGAGTATTGCAGTCAACATTGTCAAAAGCTTTCTCTAAGTCTACAAATGCTACAAACGTAGGTTTGCCTTTCCGTAATCCATTTTCTACGATAAGTCGTAGCGTCAGTATTGCCTCACGGGTTCCAATATTTCTACGGAATCCAAGCTGATCTTTCCGGAGGTCGGCTTCTACCACTTTTCCCATTCATCTGTAAAGAGTTCGCGTTAGTATTTTGCAACCATGACTTATTAAACTGATAGTTCGGTAATTTTCACATCTGCCAACACCTGCTTTCTTTGGGATTGGAATTATTATATTCTTCTTGAAGTCTGAGGCTATTTCACCTGTCTCATACATCTTGCTCACCAGATGGTAGAGGTTTGTCAGGACTGGCTCTCCTAAGGCTGACAGTAGTTCCAATGGAATGTTGTCTACTCCCGGGGCCTTGTTTTGACTGAGGTCTTTCACTGCTCTGTCAAACTCTTCACGCAGTTCATATCTCCCATTTCATCTTTATCTACATCCTATTCCATTTCCATAATATTGCCCTGAAGTACATCGCCCTTGTATAGACCCTTTATATACTCCTTGCACCTTTCTACTACGGCTTTTCCAGTAAAGGAACCTCATTCGTTTTTAAGACGGCAGCCGTGTTGACCGGAGACCTACAGAAATATTCCCCGCAAGGTTAATGACGTGACGTTGCAAATGGGACACAGCAGCCAAGAAATTGAAAGCTGTAGTAGGTCGAAACACGTGTCAGGAACACTTTAGAAAGAGGGCAGTGTAACACAATAAGAGATAGGTAATATGGGACATTACTCGCGAAAGTGAAAAAGAAGGTAGATACCAAGAGGTTGCGAATTTTATGACCTCAAGATGATGATGATGATTATTATTAGCGTTTTAGGGCACACAACAGCGAGGTTATCAGCACCCGTTCCCAAAAGTTCAATTCAGAGCCGAATTGTGAGAGAATTGGTATTGTTCAAATTGCAAGATGGGACACAGCACATCAAAACAGGGAGATAAAAGTAAAAATAAAATAGCAGTACAAACAGGGAAAAAGAATTAACGGTGGCTGAGTGACCACTTACAAATAATGGGTGACCAAACCACTGGACAGCACATTAAGACTTCAATCCCAATATTTTGGGAAGAAGGCCAGACATCACACAAAAACGTAAAACTCTAGCAACACTCGCCTCATTATTAGTTAAAAGAGAGGGTAGGTCTGGTGGGAAACTGAAATCGTCCCGCAAACCCGCATATAAAACACACTCAGTTAAAATATGTCGTATCGACAGCTGTGTCCCACATGTCTGACACGTTGGTGGCTCCTCACGACGTAACAGAAAACCATGTGTCAAAGGACAATGTCCTATTCGAAGCCGTGTAAGGGCTACTTCCTCAGCGCGTCGGTGGCGGAAGGAGGTGAGCCACGGTCGGACAGAATCCTTCACCGCTCGCAACTTATTATCCCTCACGTCCAGCCACTGAGCCTCCCACCAAAGCATGACCTTCCGAGTCACGAAAGACGTAATGGCCTGCAGGGGGACGGAACAGCGAGCAGGAGGTGGGATGGAGCAAGCCTCCTTGGCAGCCGCATCTGCAAGTTCATTGCCAGGAATCCCTATGTGCCCTGGAACCCAGCAGAAAATTACATCCTTACCCTGCTGTTGCAAGAGCGGGAGTGCGTCCTGCACCTCTTGCACCATCCGATCTGCTGGGTACATCTGTTCAAGAGCGTGTAGAGCACTTTGGGAATCGGAGCAGATGATGAATTTCGTGCCACGATGTCGGCGCATATGCTCTAATGCTTGCAGAATGGCAAACAGTTCTGCATAGTAAACGGAGAACTGCTCTGGGAGCCCTACTATGACCTCAAACGGATGGCAAATGTCGTGGAGACAAGGTAGGGCACAGTGTAGAGTTGGACGGAGGAGCGGCACGTGATGCAGTTAACAGCCGCCGTAGCAGAGCAGCGCTGACAATACGCGGTAAACGAGGACCATGAAACTGGCGTAGCTGAAAGCGGAGATGGGACCGGACAACACGCCTCGACTACAGCTGACAACAGGTAATTTACACACTTCAAAAAAAGTTTTTCATCACCCCAGTTCCGAGAACTCCTTAAGACAGACGTTGACTGTGGATATTGTATCACAGACACAGTCTGTTTAACTGCTTAGAGATGTCACTAAACCCGCGCAAAGATATAAACAACCATGCATGAGCATTAGACGGAGGGGGTCCGACAGCCGATTCGCCATGTTACTCTTTAAGTCTCCGATTTTATCGCCTGTTTTTATTATTTATTCTTTTCATCTTTCTAACAAAGTCTGTAGGCTGAAGAGCGGCATACTAAGCTGCTGCCAGCCCGCCCCCTTCGGGGGAATTGAAATTCAATAAAGGAAACAAAAAAAAGACAGCCGATCAGTTCCAGTCATTTCACCATAATGGAGGTACACGGTTCGTGTTGTCTGCGGTTCAACCAGGGTAGGCGGTCAGTACCGCGGTTCGAACGAGTCCGCGTTGTTACTTTGTGCCAGAAAGCGCTCTCAACAAAGGAATTGTTTAGGCGTGTAGGAGTGAACCAAGGCGATCTTATTCCGACTTGGAGGAGATGCAGAGGGAACGGAACTGTCGATGACATGCTTCGCTCAGGCCGCCTAAGGGCTACCACTGTAGTCGATGACCGCTACCTACGGATTATTGCTCGGAGGAACCCTAAGAACAACACCATCATGTTGAATAATGCTTTTCGTGTAGCCACAGGACGTCGTGTTACTACTCAAACTGTGCGCAATAGGCTGCATGATGCGCAACTTCACTCCCGCCGTCCATGGCGAAGTCTATCTTTGCAACCACGACACCACGCAGTGAAGTACAGATGGGTCCAACGACATGACGAATGGACCGCTCAGGATTGGCATCACGTTCTCTTCACCGATGAGTGTCACATATGCCTTCAACCAGATAATCGTCAGAGACGTGTTTCCAGGGAACCCGGTCAGGCTGGACGCCTTAGATACACTGTCCAGGGAGTGCAGCAAGGTGGGGGTTCCCTGCTGTTTCGGGGTGGCATTATGTGGGGCCGAGGTACGCAGATGGTGGTCATGGAAGGCGCCGTAACGGCTGTACGATACGTGAATGCCATCCTCCGACCGATAGTGCAACCATATCGGCAGCATATTGGGGAGGCATTCGTCTTCATGGACGACAATTCGCGCCCCATCGTGCCCATCTTGTGAATGACTTCCTTTCAGCCGGCCTGGGTGGCCGAGCGGTTCTAGGCAACACAGTCTGGAACCGCGCGACCGCTACGGTCGCAGGTTCGAATCTTGCGACGGGCATGGATGTGTGTGATGACTTTACGTTAGTTAGGTTTAAGTAGTTCTGAGTTCTGGGGGACTGATGACCTCAGAACTTAAGTCCCATAGTGCTCAGAGGCATTTGAGCCTACTTCCTTCCGGATAACGACATCGCTCGACTAGAGTGGCCAGCATGTTCTCCAGATAAGAACCCTATCGAACATGCTAGGGATAGATTGAAAAGGGCTGTTTATGGACGACGTGACCCACCAACCACTGTGAGGGATCTACGCCGAATCGCCGTTCAGGAGTGGGACATTCTGGACCAACAGTGTCTTGATGAACTTGTGGATGGTATGCAGCCAACATGGATTTAGAAAACATCGTTCCAGTGAAACGCAGCAGCTCTTTAATCAAACGAAGTCTGGAATGGAATTGGCAAGGGATTGCGGATTGATTTCGTATTTCTAGATTTCCAGACGGCTCTCGACACCATACCTCGCAAGCAGTTTGCAATAAAATTTCGTGGTTATGGAATATGATCTCAGTTATGGGTCTGGATTCGAGGTTTCCCATCAGTGATGCCACTGTTCCTGGTAACTGACGGAAAGTCGTCGAGTAAAAGAGAAGTAATTTCTGGAGTTACCTAAGGTAGGATTATAGGCCTCTGCTGTCGCTTGTCTGTGTAAATGATTAGGAGACAATCTGAGTAGCAGTCTGAGGTTATTCGCAGATGACGCTGTCGTTTACTGCGAAGATCAAAACAAATTGCAAAACTATTTAGCAAAGATACTGCTTTGTTTACCTGTATTATTAGTGTGTTTGCCTCTAAAGGTGTTATACAGGAATTCATTGCATGCTCTACATATGAGATGCGGCCGTTATTTGAGTAATGACAGATGTGGTGATGTGGCCTAAACTGTTTTAGCCTTAATCCGTGAAGATGGTCTGTGACTGAAACCGGTCGATATTTGGGTTTTAAATAAGAAAAGCAACTAATGCCGAAACATTCATTTTATACACTACTTGACGACTGTTAGTAGTCCTCTCCCGAAAATGTTCTGTGTAAATACGAGGGGCGTTCAGAAAGTAAGCTCCGATCGGTCGCGAAATGGAAACGACTATGAAAATCCGATAAAGCTTTGCACAGATGTGTTGGGTAGTGTCTCTGGTATAACCCCATTTAGCATCACGTCGCTCTTCTCATTTCTGAGCTCGCAGTGAGTGCGTAAAGATGTCTAGAAAATAGTGTCTGCCGCCAAGTACGAGGGCCTGGTGAGAAATTTCGCCTGAAGCTATGCAGCTAACATTACATAACTGTCGTGCTGTTTCTTCTTCAAGACAGTTCTCAGCCGCATTCTGCAGGGGCAATGAAGATGCTCCTGCATCGTTTTCAAATGGAAATGTTAGATTACCCACAATACAGTCCGCAATTGTCTCCCCCTGAGTTTCATCTCTGGTCACATGAACCGCTGTCTTTGAAGACAACATTCTGACACAGACAACGAGGTGTAGGCCAGCGTGGAGAATTGGCGGAAAGCACTGGCGGCTGCCTTCTATAATGAGGCTATTGAAAAGTTGGTACAACGCTATGACAAAAGTCTATGTCAGAACGGCGACTACGTAGAGAAGTAGCTGAAAGGTGTAGCTAATTGTTACAAGTAAAACATTTCTGATGTTCACTGTGGTTTCAATTTGGCAATCAATCGGAGCTTACTTTCTGAACAGGCCTCGTATATCTCTGTAACGAAACGAGGGCTGACTACTCGTTACCTCGACAAACTCCTGGGGAGTGAAGGCACACTCAAGCGGCCGCGCGGGATTAGCCGAGCGGTCTGGGGCGCTGCAGTCATGGACTGTGCGGCTGGTCCCGGCGGAGTTTCGAGTCCTCCCTCGGGCATGGGTGTGTTTTTGGTTTTGTGGTGTGTAAGCTTAGGGACTGATGACTTAGCAGTTAAGTCCCAGAAGATTTCACAGACATTTGAACACGCAAGCGCTTGCTTTGAGGTGGAGGCCACGCCGGCCGGTCAGTGGTTGACAGCCGCGGCTGAGCAGCAGGAGGAGACCGACCTGCCCGCCACGCGGTGTCACACGCACAGTGCTGAGCCGCCGGGTTTGGGGCGCGGCTTGGCGCCCGGCCACCGGCCGCCCGTGGCAGCGACAGCCACTCCTAGTCAGTCGTACCTGTCGGCGCGTCCTCTCCACGACTCGGCAAGCGACACGCAGGCTCCGCGTCTTCACATCGAGCGCGCCGTCTTCGTTCCGAAACGATCCCAAGCGACTTGGCGTCCAACCCGCTGAGCAACTTAGGTCGGTAAGAAAAACCACACCCAGAAAGGAAGACGACATTTCGTCAAGGGGTGCAGTTGTGGGCAACTATTTTCTATAAAATGTTTCCCCTCAGGCAAAACTACCTCTGCTAATTGCTGGTGACAAGTGTTTTCATGTGTATTCTACGAGCGAATTTAGATCTTACTGCTGCAGTGCAGGTATGTGTGTACATGCAATAAAATATCTATGAATGCATGGTTTCGCTGCGATATGAATTAATAAAATTTTGTCGGGCTTCCAGCCGCGTCAGGTGGTTAAAATCCCACGAGATTTCGACCGACCTCTCCTCAGTCATTGTCGAGTGGTAAGACTGACTGCTGTGTCGCCGTGGCTGCGTCGTTATATAGCCGCATTACTGGCTGTGACGTCACTGGTGCTCTTCCTCGCCGTATGTGGTAATGTTTTCGTCCCTCGTCCGTCGCGCCCGCTTTAGCCTCGCGATGACCGGGTCCCAGGCTGTGCTGAGCTGCAAACCGCCGTCCTTGTTGATGGTGTTTCCAGACGTTTTTAGTTCAATAGTTTCTTTTATGACACTATCCCAAAATCCCTTCGTCCTCATAACGACAGATGTTTCGTCGAACAGAATTCGGTGTTCATTTTCTAAGGCGTGTTGTGCCACGGCTGATTTTTCTGGATAGCGTCCGTCCGGCGTTGCTCCACAGTGCGCACTGTTTGGCCCACGTAGTAACAGCCACACTGACATGGTATCTTCTACACTCCAGGCGTTCTAAGCCCTAGATGGTCCTTCACAGGCCTCACAGAGAGCTGACGAATTTTTGGTGAGTGCCTGAACACCGATGAAACGTTATATCTCTTCAGGAGCTGCTGTAACGCCACTTCCTCGGACGAGAAATGAAAATCAAAAATAAGCTCCAAAAATCGCAAAGATTTCCCCCAAACAAGTTCCAAATTCCATGAAAAATGAACAAGCAAACAAATTTCCAGTTAACATTATTATTTGGATATTAACCAGTAATTGAATCAGGAATCCAATACTTAGTAATTTAAAACATACCAAAGAAAAAAAGGATTCCAATAAAATCAAACTCGAAATTCAAAATCATAGCAAATCGCAAAATCATTATAATTAAAATTCGCAAAGTGGAACCAACGTTCCCAAAGAATACTCCGTGTGAGTACTCTTTGAGATTCGTGAGTAATGGCTAAGGATAATTCAATCCATTATACTAAAATGTAGACTTTCACGGCCGGAAATATAATGTCCATTATAATTATCCGGGCCGTTATGCCGTGGTCGGTTGATGAATTCTGTGTCGATTCCCAACGTTTCGTCTCCGACTGCGAGAGACATCTTCAAGGGGGTCCGTAGCTAAATGGAAGGTCCAACACACCCACTGGCTCGCTACTGTCAGTCAGCACAGTGCAAAGCGTTCTGTCTCTTTATCGTTGCAGAGTGGAAGAGAACAAGCATACCCGAAAAGGCTGCGCCCAGAATCGTGGTTTTGTGAGGAGAGGAGAGGGGAGGGTGGGGGTGGGGGAGGTCCCTGGTTCTCAGTTCTTATTTGATCTAAGAACATTGGGTAGAAAGCTGGTGGTTTAGCCCGGACTAGAAGCCATGTATACAGACATCTGTCTTCCTGTCGCTAATTTACGGAATATTATGCAAGACTTGAACGACGAACAGGGGCTGGCGCCCAGGCCATTTCTGCCAATCCATTAATTCTTTTTGCAAAAAATCTTAATTGGGGTGAAACTAATGCTCAGCTACTGGCACCGTTTTCATGTGCTCCGTTCGGATTTTACGTGCGGAAACAGTCACCCTTAAATGACTCCGGACTGGAGTGGGAGTAATGGTTCAAATCTGATCCACCGGTCTAATATCAGTTTTACTCATCTGGAAAAATCTTGCTTCCTTTGTATTTTACATGAAAACACACGTTTCCCTAGGAGGGCCACTTTAACACTTTAAACCTGTTCGAATTGGTTCACATTTTCCACGAAGGTAGATAAGTGGATAAAGTAGTAAAGAATTTTTGTTTTCATCCCATAATCTTTACCCGTTGTCGACGCACGACTGTTCAAACTCGAGCTAAAAATAGCACTTCAAATTCGTTCTCATGAGAATTGTATGCACGGAAACGGTTTAAAGTGAATCAAATAAATAAAAATGTGTTGTTACGATGAAATTTAAAAATCGCTTTCAAAAATCTTGTTTCATTCAGATGTTACGTGTGAAACACTTTTTTTTGTGTGCTTTCTAGGGCGCCATTTCTGTGTATCAAACTTGTACGAATCAGCTCATATTCTGCAAAGGTTTATAAATACATGTACATAATGTTCATCCTCTTTGTTTTGTGAAAGCTTTATGCGTTGCGACGATATAGCAGTCAATAAGCCTGCACATAGAAAGCACGTAAAAATACAGTTGTACGTGTATCGCTCGTGTTGAGACAGTTTGAAGTGATATAGATAATAACAAAAAATATATTCTTACGGTAATTATAAGAAGCGTTTGCAAAATTCTTTCATCGTTCGGGTTTTACATACGAAAAATCACACATTTGATCTGTGGTGTCACCGCCAGACACCACACTTGCTAGATGGTAGCCTTTAAATCGGCCGCGGTCCATTAGTATACGTCGGACCCGCGTGTCGCCACTGTCAGTGATTGCAGACCGAGCGCCACCACACGGCAGGTCTAGTGAGACGTCCTAGCACTCGCCCCAGTTGTACAGCAAACTTTGCCAGAGATGGATCACTGACAAATACGCTCTCATTTGCCGAGACGATAGTTAGCATAGCCTTCAGCTACGTCATTTGCTACGACCTAGCAAGGCGCCATTACCAGTTTATATTGAGATTGTTATTGATGTATCAACAAGAGCGATGTTCTGCAATTATGGATTAAAGTTTAGTATTCCAAGAGCTTCGTACATTATTTATTAGACTCAACTCCTTTAATTGTTCCAGACCTCACGCCAGTCTGCGTGAGCTTGAACGCGTGCATTTCGGCCTCCTCTAGCAACACGGTGTTGGCTCTTCTGCCAACACATCATGATAAAAAAAATGGTTCAAATGGCTCTGAGCACTATGGGACTAACATCTGAGGTCATCATTCCCCAAAACGTAGAACTATTTAAACCTAACTAATCTAGGGACGTCACACACATCCATGCCCGAGGCACGATTGGAACCTGCGGCCGTAGCAGTCACGCGGTTCCAGACTGAAGCGCCTAAAAGCTCTCGGCCACCACGGCCGGCTCACATTTGCTCATGAATCTATGTTTCATAGAGCTGCATTTGGACATAATTAAAAAAGGCTATTACAGTTAACGATCTTTCGTTGTTTATACGTTCTACATTTTATTCAGCAGTGGCTTAAAATCATCGAGAAATCTTTAAATGTGCAAAATCATGCATATACCAAACCAGACTTACACCCAGTCCTATACAAGCTGATATCCTGTTTGATCGAGCCTTTAAAGCTTCACCGATGACCACTCAGAAAACTGAACTAATGGAAAATTTGCTATAGGGATACTTGTCAGGATAAAGGTCAAGTTATTTCTAAGCAGTAGAAAGTTTTCTTCAAAAACTACTACGCTACCTTTCGGAACATTTTGACCCGTGGTACTACTCAGTCCTTTAGAAAATCAAAATTACAATCTCACCACAATTATTTAAAGGAAATAGGAAGTCCGGGATAACTGGTGATAGACAAGCTTGTAATTGTTTTACAATTTTAATTTGACTCAAAACCGACTTTATTATAAGCTTCAATTCGGACATTTGCCCTCTTACTGATGCAATATACAAATCTTCGCTTTGAGTCAATTACATAAACACGAATAAGAATCATATTATTTTGCGTCCGCGACCAGAATCATTGATAGTTGGCACGGTGAATAATCAATCACAAACAACCGTTCTTGTTTGAGAATATCTCAAGAGACTAATAATGTAGTGGACTGACAAGGCAGCCAGTCCACAGAGACGGGTTGCCGAAAGGGCACACGTACACACACGCCGACTGGCGCGAAGTCTGGAACAGGATTCGTAATGAGTGTGATAAAGAAAAGAACGTAGCTACTAGAACACTTAACTTTTATATCGTCCTTTGGTATACAGCATTCTTGATGATACAAGTGAGACTATCTTGAGATACATGCAATGGTACAAATGGCGCCTTGCTAGGTCGTAGCCATTAACTTAGCTGAAGGCTATTCTAACTGTCTCTCGGGAAATGAGAGAAAGGCTTCGTCAGTGTAGTCGCTAGCAAAGTCGTCGTACAACTGGGGCGAGTGCTAGTCCGTCTCTCGAGACCTGCCTTGTGGTGGCGCTCGGTCTGCGATCCTGACAGTGGCGACACGCGGGTCCGACATGTACTAATGGACCGCGGCCGATTTAAGCTACCACCTAGCAAGTGTGGTGTCTGGCGGTGACACCACAAATAACACTATACCCTTCCAACCAAAGTTACACAGTCACATAATACCACAACTTCATAAAGAACAAATAGATCTTAAAGCTTAATGAAACTGTACTGCCCACATTAAGGTCCACAGTGAAACATGCTTATTCTAAAAATACAAGTTGGGACAACCAAGGTCGCAAAACTTGCAAACAGGAATAATAACAAGTTGCGCGTTCATTAAAGATACACAAATGATTAACAAGTGTTAAATAAGAGTAGCTAGTAATAACTCAGCCAGTAATATTAACAAAGTGGCCTCACTTAACTAATGGGCATAATGATTCAGAATGATTCCCAAATTGCACTTAACTTTAGAGAACAGCGCTAAGGCCCATAGCAGTGTTTGGAAGCAGTAAAGCTACGGCCGGCAGGCAATACAAGCGTTCACTCCCCACGGCTTGTGCACAGGGTCACTTAGCAAGCGGTATATATTTATTTATAACCCGACCGACCCCACAGTGAGCGGTCCTGACAAGACTCCATAACCGCGCTGACGCCAGGAATCGAGCAGTCTTAACAAATGGCCTGCAGCACAATTAGATTCCAATTAAGACCAGGTCAAATCACAGCCACACTGGAATATATAATAAGCACGCCCCCAAATTAATATGGGGCAATACTCTAACATTACACGTCTCCCAGTAAATCAGCAGGAAACTTAGAGATCACTTCCAGTTGCCTTAAGCCACTTTCAACACTAAATAAACATACCAAATGCGGCCGTGACAAATGGTTAAACCATTAACTCTACGGCTGCCAGGCACGTACACAACCGCAGCCAGTCCCAAAGCTGGCAATATATCCAAAGAGAAGTTAAAATTTGCATGAAAACCACTTAAAACACACAGTACACGGATGATGAGAAACGAAATGAGGAACATCAGCCTCCTTAAAAGAAGCCACTGTGGAACCAAGTTCAGAACCATCTCCGGCAACTACCCATGCCACAGTTAAGCTTCAACAATCTTCTTAGCTAAACAGAGAATAGAGGTCATACGTAACTAGGAGCTTGCAAATTACGAGCTGGGAAGCTGTTCAGCGTGAGATGACGAACCCAATGCAATTTTGCACGTCAAGGCGCCCAATGATCGGCACTGTACATCCGGCGCGCGTCAAAAGACAACGGCAGCGAGAACGGCGAGGCCCATGCACCACGTTTAGGGACGCGGGCTTGTTTTCAACGCAAGTTGGCTCGTTGAACGCCGACCGGAGACTCCCTTGTCATACGTTCACCGAGAAAACCGCCAGGGGAGCAATCAAAGATAGCAGGACAGCGGAATATCGATATCAGCGATGCAAGTGGAACACCCTAGCGCCAGCCGCCACGGCTCACATTTATTTTCGAACAAAAGAAGTTTAAGTCCGTCAGTTGAAAATTTGATAGTATCTTGTTATGCATACATTTTTTCGCAGGTCTGCTTATTTCAGTTAATTCAAATTCGTTGTTGCAACATTTCACGAAAAAATGATTCACAAGAGTTTTTCAAGCGGAGGTTTGTTAATTTATTTTTATTATTGCATACTTTAAATACACAGCAGAAATAATTTTAAGATAACAGATAATAACAAGATTTATGCTTATCAACATCGTATTAGGCAAAGAACGCGGAATTTGGAAGACAGTGTAATTCGTACCATTCCTTAATTCGTTGCAAGCACAATAGATGGAACCCCCTGTCAGACACGTCTGTGATCGGCCATGCAAAACGTGTGCCACCGCCGTCGGCCATCACTCGAGTACAACTAGCTCGACCGAGAAGGTGGTCTGTTCTCGCTGCTTGCGTTACTCACAAATTGTGACCAGTAATAATGTAGTGCATTGTCCACAAAACACCTTTGCCTGGTTTTAATACACCTGAAAGGTAAGTAATTTCACTGTTATATTTAAAATATGTTGTGGAAGTGTAATGTTATTTTTACATTCTTTGTACTGTTTTCTCTCATGTAATTCAGACCACACTGTAGAGTCTGGCTTCGTCCACTGGTCCAAATTACATGTCTCTCCCCCACCCTCACCTATCTTGGACTCACTGTTGACCGTCACCTCACCTGGATCCCACATCTCTGCTCTATCCAATCCAAAGCCCACAGCCCCCTCTAACTCCTTAAACTCCTCTCTGGCTGGACATGGAGGTTGAACCCCTCTACCGTCCTCCAAACTTACAAACCCTTAATCCCCCCTCTGTATCCCACCTGGATATCACCCCCCCCCCAAATTCTGTAAGTCCCTCCAGATCCTCAAGTGCCATGCACTCTGCCTCATCTTCCATATACACCTCCCGTCCCCCACCCGGATCCTCTATGATCTGATTCCTTTCCCCCATCTGCTCCTATTCCTCAAACATATCCACATCCTCTACACCTCCCGCCACCTTGATCCCCCTCATCCCCTGGTTGCTCCTCTCCTCTCTAACCCCCGTCCTCTGCCGCACCTTCACCACTGTCTCCCCTCCACCCTCCACCTCTACACCCTTCATCTCATTTCCCAATGTGGTTTCCATCAACTCCCCCTCCCGGATGATACCCTGTCTCCCTCCATTTATTCCTCCTATCAACTCTGATCCTCATCTACCACTCCCTCCCTCTCTCCTATTCCTGGGCTCCCTCTCCCCCCTTCCATCCTCTTTTTTCCCCATCTACCCTCTCTTTGACTCCCTTCTCTTGCCTGAGTCCTTTTTGCTTTCCCCTCCACTGCCTTCCCCACTCCTTCTCGCATCCACCCTGCACCCCTTTTTTATATGTTCTCTCCCTCCATTGGCTCCCCCCTTTTTTTCTTTTCCTCTCCTCCCCCCTTTTCCCCCCTCATTGGTCTAGGTCCTCCCCCAGCCCCCATCTGCCGCCGTGTCGCCTCTATAGTGCTGTTTACAGTGAGTGTTGAGTGTTGTGCATCCCCTGTCAGTGTTGCGAACAGCCACCACACAGTCACTAGTTGTATTTTTTATCTCGTGCAAACAGACACCAGACTGCTGTCGTGTTTTTTAATTGCGCCTGTCTACTTAATGTGTGTCTTCATCTGCATAGTCAACTCTGTGTTTTTATATTTCAACTTTCACAACTTCCGCCATTTTTACAGTTTTTTCGAGGCTGCTAGCCCGCCTCCCATCCCTCTGGGGGGGGGGGGGGGGGGGGGGGGGAATCGAAATACAATAAAAGAAAAAAATCCTAATTACACATTACATTTCCAGATGACCACCAGGTAGGCCAGAAAAGGAAAATGTAATAAATGAAGCCGGCTGAAGTGGCCGTGCGTTTAAAGGCGCTGTAGTCTGGAACCGCAAGACCGCTACGGTCGCAGGTTCGAATCCTGCCTCGGGCATGGATGTTTGTGAGGTCCTTAGGTTAGTTAGGTTTAACTAGTTCTAAGTTCTAGGGGACTAATGACCTCAGCAGTTGAGTCCCATAGTGCTCAGAGCCATTTGAACCATTTTGTAATAAATGAAAACATGACGGTTTGCCATTGGTCTTAACTGCTGTGAAAAGTGAGGAATGCGTTAACGAGTTTGTGGTGAGGTACAGTATTAGAAAAACGACACTTAAGAGACACATTTCCCGCAATAAGGCCCCAGCATCTGACTTTCGCATTGGCCCTCCAATGGATTTGCCTTCTGCAGTCGAAAATGATCTCGTTCAGCATCTGATACATCTGGGAAGCATGTTTTACTGGTGCGAAATTTCAATTACCTTATTAAACATTTACAAAAATGTACAACTAATAGACTTAAATTAAAGCAACGCTTAATTAAAAATGCAGCAGTCAATATTCTTAATTGAAATTGCTGTCTTGTTTACCTTTCAAAGTGTAGTTTTTCGTGTTTTTCAGTGTGACCGTGCTTTGGAAATAGTAGAGATAAATAAAATCAACATACGTTTCACCAGGTACCAAAGATCGGCTGGTATTAAATGGTTTTATGAGGCGGCACCCCAAACTGAGCTTTACGACAAACCGACATTAACATACCAAGGTACGGCATCTTGCTTCAACTAGCTTCTAGTTCGTAAGTTTTTTTATTTGTTGGAGAAGAGTGTGGATGCACATACAATCTCAGTCAAATAGATATTCGGCATGGACGAAACTTCGCACACAGTTGTGCAGCGTTGTGAAAAGGTGCTTGCTAAAAAAGAAAAAAAAAAAAAAACATCAAGTAGGAGCTATCACAAGTCACAAGTTGTGAACGAGGGCAAGATGTCACAGGGTGAGAGTGCATTAGGAGTCTACGTGCCACCCATGCTCATCTATCCTAGGAAGAGAATGAAGGAATCTCTTTCATTTGGAGCACCTCCTGAGACTATATTTTATTGCCAATAAAAGGTCTGGATGAATGTGGAAGTTTTCTCTGGATGGGTGGAACACTTTGTGTCTGCTGTCAAGTCTTCTCCGGAAACAAAAGTCTTGTCGATATTTGATGGACACAGTAGCCACACCCGAAGTCTGTCCTCCACAGAAATCGCTCAAAAAAGTGGGACAATCATGTTACCACTGCCATCACATTGGACACACCACATGCAGCCTTTGGACGTGGCTTTTTTCAAACCGCCTAATACACTCCTGGAAATGGAAAAAAGAACACATTGACACCGGTGTGTCAGACCCACCATACTTGCTCCGGACACTGCGAGAGGGCTGTACAAGCAATGATCACACGCACGGCACAGCGGACACACCAGGAACCGCGGTGTTGGCCGTCGAATGGCGCTAGCTGCGCAGCATTTGTGCACCGCCGCCGTCAGTGTCAGCCAGTTTGCCGTGGCATACGGAGCTCCATCGCAGTCTTTAACACTGGTAGCATGCCGCGACAGCGTGGACGTGAACCGTATGTGCAGTTGACGGACTTTGAGCGAGGGCGTATAGTGGGCATGCGGGAGGCCGGGTGGAATACCGCCGAATTGCTCAACACGTGGGGCGTGAGGTCTCCACAGTACATCGATGTTGTCGCCAGTGGTCGGCGGAAGGTGCACGTGCCCGTCGACCTGGGACCGGACCGCAGCGACGCACGGATGCACGCCAAGACCGTAGGATCCTACGCAGTGCCGTAGGGGACCGCACCGCCACTTCCCAGCAAATTAGGGACACTGTTGCTCCTGGGGTATCGACGAGGACCATTCGCAACCGTCTCCATGAAGCTGGGCTACGGTCCCGCACACCGTTAGGCCGTCTTCCTCTCACGCCCCAATATCGTGCAGCCCGCCTCCAGTGGTGTCGCGACAGGCGTGAATGGAGGGACGAATGGAGACGTGTCGTCTTCAGCGATGAGAGTCGCTTCTGCCTTGGTGCCAATGATGGTCGTATGCGTGTTTGGCGCCGTGCAGGTGAGCGCCACAATCAGGACTGCATACGACCGAGGCACACAGGGCCAACACCCGGCATCATGGTGTGGGGACCGATCTCCTACACTGGCCGTACACCACTGGTAATCGTCGAGGGGACACTGAATAGTGCACGGTACATCCAAACCGTCATCGAACCCGTCGTTCTACCATTCCTAGACCGGCAAGGGAACTTGCTGTTCCAACAGGACAATGCACGTCCGCATGTATCCCGTGCCACCCAACGTGCTGTAGAAGGTGTAAGTCAACTACCCTGGCCAGCAAGATCTCCGGATCTGTCCCCCATTGAGCATGTTTGGGACTGGATGAAGCGTCGTCTCACGCGGTCTGCACGTCCAGCACGAACGCTGGTCCAACTGAGGCGCCAGGTGGAAATGGCATGGCAAGCCGTTCCACAGGACTACATCCAGCATCTCTACGATCGTCTCCATTGGAGAATAGCAGCCTGCATTGCTGCGAAAGGTGGATATACATTGTACTAGTGCCGACATTGTGCATGCTCTGTTGCCTGTGTCTATGTGCCTGTGGTTCTGTCAGTGTGATCATGTGATGTATCTGACCCCAGGAATGTGTCAATAAAGTTTCCCCTTCCTGGGACAATGAATTCACGGTGTTCTTATTTCAATTTCCAGGAGTGTACATACTGTGGCTCAGCAATCGCAACAAAAATAAAGGATAATCCGTTGAGAAAACTAACGACAGAGAGTATAGCGTCCCTAGGGGGATTGTAGCCAGTAGATAGCCATGTTTTTACCGAAGGTGACTTTGCTTCCTTATCTTCTCACTGACAAGCCTGAACCTCAAAGGGATGAGCATGGAGCGTCCATACCTTCTCATTCAACCACGCACCCACTGCATACATCCTCAGACTCCCCAGCCAAGTCGAATTCATTTCATGACTGTGGTTGCAGCAAACAAAATTGGTCCTCTTCCATCAACCAGTATAGATTGTTCAAGGAAGAATTGGCACAGCACCTGGAATAATTCTATCTGAAACTCATAGGACAACGCTGATACCGACGCAATCGACTAAACGTAGCGCAAATAAGCGACGGCTGTTTGCAAAAACGAAAACTATGATTGAAGTTACAGCGTCTTCAGATGGCATTGACACTTTCTGTCTTGCATGTGGAGAATTATTTCAGGATGACTGGATGCAGTGTGATAAATGCAAATGATGGTCTCACGAAAACTGTGCAGAATTAACAAGAGATATTTTCTAGTTTTTTGGCCGGTATTCGCAGTAATCACCTGATATTGGCTTGTTATGGTTTCTAGTTGTCTTCCTGTACTTATTATGTATGTATGAGGCGCGTTGCCATGGTTCGCGCGGCTCCCCTGTCGGAGGTTTGAGTCTTCCCTCGAACATGGGTGTGTGTGTGTTCTCCTTAGCGTAAGTTAGATTAGATTCGATTGAGCAGTGTGTAAGGTTAGGGACCGATGACCTCAGCAGTTTTATCCCTTAGTAGCTTACCACCACCATATACTACTTTAGTTTCATGTAGTCCAGTTTAGAAGACTATGTGGTCCAGATTACACGGATGAGGTCCAAATTACACGATATTGAATTTGAACTGATGTATCTCACTGAATAAAATATATTTCTAGGGTAGGGTTCACATAGTCAGGATTTGTCAATGATGAACTTTATGTGCTCCAAATTACGCGGCCTTCCCCTATTTGTTGCGTGAATCCATCAGCTTTTGACAGAGTATGCTTTTAAGTAAGGTCATCTAAGTAATATGGTCGTACCGTAAGTTTATCTACGTAATATAAAAAATTTATATGCGTTATTATCATATGCTTCGCAAAGTATTTAAGAGTATTTAATATTTCGTCCGGTATAAAATATTTATATGCGTTATTATCATATACTTCGCAAAGTATTTAAGAGTATTTAATATTTCGTCCGGTATAGTATCTATGTTTGCTGCAATTTGTGCACTGTATGAAGTATACAGGGTGGTTCATTGACAGTGACCGGGCCAAATATCTCACGAAATAAGCATCAAACGAAAAAATACAAAGAACGAATCTCGTCTAGCTTGAAGGCGTAAACCAGGTGGTGCTATGGTTGGTCCTCTAGATAGCGTTGCCATAGCTCAAACGGATGTCAACTGCGTTTTTCTAAGTAGGAACCCCCACTTTTTATTACATATTCGTGTAGTACGTAAAGAAATATGAATGTTTTAGTTGGAGTACTTTATTCGCTTTGTAATAGATGGCGCTGTAATGAAATGTCGTGTGGCTAGGGCCTCCCGTCGGGTAGACCGTTCGCCTGGTGCAGGTCTTTCGATTTCACGCCACTTCGGCGACCTGCGCGTCGATGGGGATGAAATGATGATGAGTAGGAAAACACAACACCCAGTCCCTGAGCGGAGAAAATCTCCGACCCAGCTGGGAATCGAACCCGGGACCGTAGGATTGACATTCTGTCACGCTGACCACTCAGCTACCGGGACCGGACGATGGCGCTGTAATAGTCACAAACGTGTACGTACGTGGTATCACGTAACATTCCGCCAGTGCGGATGGTATTTGCTTCGTGATACATTACCCGTGTTAAAATGAACCGTTTACCAATTGCAGAAAAGGTCGATATCGTGTTGATGTATGGCTATTGTGATCAAAATGCCCAACGGGCGTGTGCTATGTACGCTGCTCGGTATCCTGTACGACATCATCCAAGTTTCCGGACCGTTCGCCGGATAGTTACGTTATTTAAGGAAACAGGAAGTGTTCAGCCACATGTGAAACGTCAACCACGACCTGCAACAAATGATGATGCCCAAGTAGGTGTTTTAGCTGCTGTCGCGGCTAATCCGCACATCAGTAGCAGACAGATTGCGCTAGAATCGGGAATCTCAAAAACGTCGGTGTTGAGAATGCTACATCAACATCGATTGCACCCGTACCATATTTCTATGCACCAGGAATTGCATGGCGATGACTTTGAACGTCGTGTACGGTTCTGCCACTGGGTACAAGAGAAATTACGGGACGATGACAGATATTTTGCACGCGTTCTATTTAGCGACGAAGCGTCATTCACCAACAGCGGTAACGTAAACCGGCATAATATGCACTATTGGGCAACGGAAAATCCACGATGGCTGCGACAAGTGGAACATCAGCGACCTTGGCGGGTTAATGTATGGTGCGGCAGTATGGGAGGAAGGATAATTGGCCCCAATTTTATCGATGCCAATCTAAATAGTGCATTGTACGCTGATTTCCTACGTAATGTTGTACCAATGTTACTACGAGATATTTCACTGCATGACAGAAAGGCGATGTACTTCCAACATGATGGATGTCCGGTATATAGCTCGTGTGCGGTTGAAGCGGTATTGAATAGCATATTTCATGACAGGTGATTGGTCGTCGAAGCACCATACCATGGCCCGCACGTTCACCGGATCTGACGTCCCCGGATTTCTTTCTGTGGGGAAAGTTGAAGGATATTTACTATCGAGATCCACCGACAACCCCTGACAACATGCGTCAGCGCATTGTCAATGCATGTGCGAACATTACGGAAGGCGAACTACTAGCTCTTGGGAGGAATGTCGTTACACGTATTGTCAAATGCATTGAGGTTGACGGACATCATTTTGAGCATTAATTCCATTAAAGTGGTATTTACAGGTAATCACGCTGTAACAGCATGCGTTCTCAGAAATGATAAGTTCAGAAAGGTACATGTATCACGTTGGAACAACCGAAATAAAATGTTCCAGCGTACGCACGATCTGTACTTGAATTTAGAAATCCTACCTGTTAGCAACTGTTCGTCTAAAATTATGAGCCAGATGTTTGTGACTATTACAGCGCCATCTATCACAAAGCGAAAAAAGTGGTCCAACTAAAACATTCATATTTCTTTACGTACTACACGAATATGTAATAAAAATGGGGGTCCCTATTTAAAAAAAAAAAAGAAAGAAAACGCAGCACCATCTAGCGGGCCAACCATAGCGCCATCTGGTTTCCCCCTTCAAGCTAGACAAGTTTCGTTCTTTGTAGTTTTTTCGTTTGACGCTTATTTCGTGAGATATTTGGCCTAGTCACGATCAATGGACCACTCTGTATATGGTAATTTTTCGTGTGTTTGTGTGGTGTCACCGCCAGACACCACACTTGCTAGGTGGTAGCCTTTAAATCGGCCGCGGTCCGTTAGCACACGTCGGACCCGCGTGTCGCCACTGTCAGTGATTGCAGACCGAGCGCCGCCACACGGCAGGTCTAGAGACACTTCCTAGCACTCGCCCCAGTTGTACAGCCCACTTTGCTAGCGATGGTTCACTGACAAATTACGCTCTCATTTGCCGAGACGATAGTTAGCATAGCCTTCAGCTACGTCATTTGCTACGACCTAGCAAGGCGCCATTATCATTTGCTATTTATCTTGTGATGCATGTACCGCCAGACCGATGTTCACCAATTATGGATTAAAGTTAAGTATTCCAGAAGCTACGTACCTATTTTGCTAGTCTCTATTCCTTTAACTGTTCCAGACCTCACGCCAGCCTGCGTGAGCTTATACGCGTGGCTTTCGGCTTCCTCTCATAATGACTTGGCTGTCTTGCCAAGTCACAACAGTTTGCATTTACACTGACATGTGTATATCAATAAAATGTCATTATAAATCAAAAATAGCAAAATTAAACTAAATTAAAAAGTATGTAACAAAATAATAAAAATTATGAAATGTTTAAAAACTAAAAAATGGAACAAAAACCGTCCTACGGGCCTGTAACCTTGACGTGGTGGTGGGGCTTGTGTGTACTGAGGACACAGTAGGCTGTAGTGGACAGATTTAAACATACCAAGCAGGTAAACGCAAAGGAGCCAGGCTAACGATGTCCAACTCAAGCAACGTGGTTCGAAAGACGATAAAAAGGCCCATACCGGATCGCCCGAGTCAACAAAAATCTAAATCGGTTGTCAAGCTATGTCTGTCTTGTGTCAAAATCATGGTAGAGTATAATTTGGGAACCCGAATGAAAAATGCTTCTATTTACAGGACAAAAAAGAAAAAAAGACCATGGCTTGGGCAGAATTACTGACGGGAAAGATCGGAACTAGCTTTTCGACTTACCTTACAGTCTCAAAGACATTTCAATCAAAATATTTTGACACATTCTCGCTTTTTTTACGAGTTAACCCTACTTCCTCAACGCAGTGTGCTTTCTTAGCTGCAAGGTGTTGGTACTCATGCATCTTGCAGTTTATAGGCTAAAGTTTCTGATCTGTGCCCAAAACCTACAAGATTCGCCAACCATAGTACACTGTGTATAACATCACATGGCTGAAAAGCATACATATAGTAGCTAAAAAGTTTTTCTGGGAGGAGGATAAAATTTATGGCGATGGATTTGTTCCTGGGAGGACGCTATAAGAATTTTTTTTGATTTTTGGTGAAATGAAAACGAAATGTCGTGTGGCTAGGGCCTTCCGTCGGGTAGACCGTTCGCCTGGTGCAGGTCTTTCGATTTGACGCCACTTCGGCGACCTGCGCGTCGATGGGGATGAAATGATTATGATTAGGACAACACAACACCCAGTCCCTGAGCGGAGAAAATCTCCGTCCCAGCCGGGAATCGAACCCGGGCCCTTTGAATTGACAGTCTGTCACGCTGACCACTCAGCTACCGGGGGCCGACTGCGCGGCGATTAATTTTTTCCCGAGGCGACCATTTCTCCCAACCCACCCCCTGTTACGTGTAGGATGAGGGGTGTAAAAACAAATAGACACATATTTATGTGTTTCCAGACACTGGGATGCATCTGCATTAGGAAGTATCCCAAAGTGGGGATGCACGCATCCTAAATTTTATTCAGATGTTGCGTCATTTTGCACGAGATGACAAATTCCGTGTTGGATAAAATGATAGCATATGTCATGTTATACGACGTGACATCATATTCCTTTGACACGATGCAGTATATTACATGACAAAGGTACTGGTTATAACAAGTAAAAAAGCACCGATATGTCAAGACGTTTTGATTTAAATGTATTTGAAGCTAGCTGGTAGGTCTAAAAGTTAGCACCCTTCTTTTATATCCCTTCCTCTGCCACGGATATATTCACCTTTTTTTATGATAGGAGCAGTTTCCATTCTGGTACTTCATGTTATCACGGTCTGCCATCACCAAGCTCCCCAACAACGGATCTGAACTGACCGCTACGGAATCAGGTAACGGAAAAGTTTTAATTTCTGCCAACATTAGACGTGAATTTAATCAAAATTGAACTTCGTATGACATATCTTTCTTTGTCTCCCTCCTGCTGTGATCACGATCATGTATTCCTGCTCGCTGGTCCCGGAGGAGGTTCGAGTCCTCCCTCGGGCATGGGTGTGTGTATTTGTCCTTAGGATAATTTAGGTTAAGTAGTGTGTAAGCTTAGGGACTGATGACCTCAGCAGTTAAGTCCCATAAGATTTCACACACATTTTAACTTTTTTCTTTTCCTGCTCCGAACAATTTCTTGTCGGAGAAATTAAGTGCATTCCTTATTTTTCATTCACATTTCTTTATTTATTTTGAGTGGGATATATCAGATACAGAATGCACATCTCACAACACGCAGCGTCATAAACGGTTGTAAGATACACATTTTACACGCAACATCTGTACGACAAGATTTGAGGCTAGATGTTGAGTACGACTGAAATCAATAGACATAAAAAATATAAACGTGCAACTGGTTGTATTGCCCATTTATGTTACATTTGTATCTGAAATTGTGACATTTTTCTGTTCTATCGGATAAGACTCTGACGTGAATAAGCCGTCAAATTCTACAAGTAAATTTGAATGCTACTCAGATCTGAAAATGGTTCACGGCAACCGAAACCAGATGCAATTTTTGAAAAATATACCATCTACATTGACAATTAGATTTTTTTCACAACCATATGTAGCGTATTATCTCCGAAAACAAATCATTATATCAGTATCTCAAAAATGTAAGAGTGATTCAGTTGGACAACGAATATTTTACTCACAAACTTGTAGAGACACTGTAGACCTTCAGTTCCTCTGATGAACACATTGCTCTTTCGAACAGATGTTTGGTGAGACTGTTGGCTCAGTGCTATTCCGTAAAATATAAACTTTCGTGGCTGGAAGCGTCACACTTATTAAAATATTCTGGGCTATTATGCCTTCGAAAAAACAAGAACCCCTTTTATAGATGTCCTACGCAGAAGAGGATGAAACACTGGGTTTTAACAAGAAATTCATCCGACCATGGCATTTCAGCCCAGAATCAATCTGTGTCTATCTACCCTGAATCAATTTCAACCAAATATGGCACACAAAAAGAAAGCTTCACAAGTATCAGCGCTGTGAGGTTCATAATTTCCCAGCTCCAATTGAAGTGGAGATACAGCAAAAGGGTTTTTTTCAGCCCCTGACACGTATGATGCCCCACATGAGAGGTGTATTTTGTGTGGCCCACTTTATCGAGCTGATTTACAGAAGCTACACGTATGGATCTTCACGACTGGGAGAGGGCTGAGATGGATAGAATAGGTGACAGGCAGAGAGGCGGCAGGATGGATGGATAAGGTGAGAGGGGGCAGGAGGGGATGGACAGACAGAGGGGAGCAGGAGCTGATGGACAGAGAGAGAATGAGGAGTGGGACAGAGAGAGGTGCAGAAGAAGGTGGGTTGGTGAGGGAAAGGAGATGGACAGAGGGATTGTGGAGGAGGAGGAGAAGGTGGACAAGGTGATGGGGCAGAGGAGGTGGTTACAGTGAGAGGGAGAGGAAGATGTACTCTGAGAAAGTAGGAGTAGGAGGAGGAGATGAAAGAGAGAGGAACAAGGATGGGGAGATGTCGAGGCAGATAAAAGGTGTATTTGGGAAGTTGGAAAAGAAAGAGGAGGGAGGAGGAGATGAACAGAGGGGGAATAGGATGTGGACAAAAGGAGGTGTTTTAGAGAGTGAGGCCAGGGTAGATGAACAAAGTCAGGGAGAGGGGCGGGTGGAGGAAGGGATGGAAGGTGAAGAGACAGAGAGAGTGGTAGGATGAGGAAGACAGAGGTGGAAGGATGAAGCAGACAGAGAGATGGAGGGAGGAAAACGTGGAGATAGGGTTGGGATAGGAGATGTGTGCCGTATATGTGCCAAACGCGTATGTGGACGGTTCCTCAACTCTATCTTTAAGTCTGCTGATGCGTTGCCAGCATCACGTAGGTCTACACAGTAAAAAGTGAGTAATTCAGTTTTTATTTATAAGTTTAGACGCATTTCTGTATGTTTTCATTTACAATCGTAAACATATATGTAAGGATTGTTGGCTCAGGACCCCATAGTATTGCACATCAAACCAGTACCTCTGATGATAGTCTAAGTAGCACTGGCTCGAATTTCTTTCTAGGCTCTGTCGTAAACCGTCCAGCTTTTTTCTTGGCTTAAACCAATAGATTACCTGAAACACAGTCCAGGTGACGAGTCGGACCGTGAAGAAGTGATTTGAGTCTGCTTCGGAGGATATCGATCCCCCACAACGTCGGAGAGAGCATTTTTGTCGTACATCAAACACCGCGCATTGTGCTCCAACAGCAGTGGATATATACACTACCCGATTAAAAGTATCGGGACTCCAGGCTTCCGGACAACCCTATGTAATGCGGAATGGACCACTAGATGTCACGAGAAGCAGAGACGCCAGTATAAAAAGAGTTGAGGAGTACTGTTTTGTCAGTGGAGACGAAGTAAGAGCAGAATGGGTCGGCCAGGAGAGCTCAGTGATTTCGAACGTGTGCTACTCATTACATGCCACCCGGACAACAGTTCAGTCGGGGACATTTAAGCACTTTTACAGCTGAAACTTCCTGGAAGATTAAAACTGTGTGCCGGACCGAGACTCGAACTCGGGACCTTTTGCCTTTCGCGGGCAAGTGGTCTACCATCTGAGCTACCCAAGTACGACTCACGCACCGTCCTCACAGCTTTAATCTGCCAGGAAGTTCCACATTAGCGCACACTCCGCTGCAGAGTGAAAATCTCATTCTGGAAACATCCCCCATGCTGTGGCTAAGACATGTCTCCGCAATACCCTTTCTTTCAGGAATGCTAGTTCTGCAAGGTTCGCAGGAGAGCTTCTGTAAAGTTTGGAAGGTAGGAGGCGAGGTACTGGCAGAATTACAGCTGTGAGGGCGGGGCGTGAGTCGTGCTTGAGTGGCTCAGTTGGTAGAGCACTTGCCCACGAAAGGCAACGGTCCCGAGTTCGAGTCTCGGTCCGGCACACAGTTTTAATCTGCCAGGAAGTTTCATGTCAGCGCACACTCCGCTGCAGAGTGAAAAACTCATTCTGGACTTTTACAGCTGCTCAAGTCGTACTGAAGGACAGGGACCCTCGAGCATTGCGGAAGATGGTTGTGCAAAATCGCATGAAATCAGCGAAAGTAGTCACTAGTGAGTTATCAGGCCTGCTAGCACTGTGTGCGGAGGGATTTAACAAGGAAGGGGCACCAAGAATGAGCAGCTTCGTGTAACCCACGCTATTCAGTAGTCAGTGGTAAGAGGCACTTGAAGTAGTGGAAACACGACATCACTGGATTGAGGATGCCGGGAAAAGAGTGACGAATCAAACTGTGACAATACGATAGAATGGTCTGGGTTTCACGAATTCCTGGAAAATGTCACCTTCGATCAAGTGTAGTGCAATCAGAGAAGGCCGAGGAGGTAGTGCTACGGTATAGAGGTATTTTTCGAGATTAGGGTGTGGTCCCCTCATTGCGAGAAAGTAAACGCAAACTGTGGAAGGATATGAAAGCATTTCACAGAATTGTGTACTGCTTACAGTACAGGAACAGTTCAAGACTGTGTTCGTATCAGAATAACAATACTTTCGTCTGTGACAAAAAAAAACCTCTCCACGACCGTTAGAGTGTGTCAGCGTACCAGGAACATCCTGTATTAACCAAACCAACAACATCGCATTCACTCCCTTACGATAAGAATGCTGCAAATGAACTATTGGGTTATAGAGTTCACATAGATTAAAACTCATAAAGGTACGCAATGAAGTGAACTTTCAGACTAGCTGGCGGAAGAGACATCCAAATCATGGTTGGAAGTTAGCTATAGCAAACGCCCCATTACTTTCGTGAAGAAAATGTCACGAAAAACGGTATGAGGGAATGGGAGAAATAATAGAAACAGATTCCAAAAGGAGTCGTAACAAAAGAATATTTTACAAAGCACATGAAATACTGGAGATCAGATTCGCGATCCCTCCTACTTTCACAGTGATGTTAGTGGGGCAAGGAAAACTGAAGGCTTACCACCATAGATTCAGAATAACCAATGACGCCATGTGTCTATGTACTGGAGGTAACCAAACTGTGGATTACATGCCACTGGAATGTAGAAACCTGGACAACTGAGAAACGTATAAACGAAAAAAAGTGCATTACTGGAAAATTGAAACTGGCCAACTGGCAAGAATGAACTGAAGCAACTACTTCAAAAAAGTCCCATAAATTCTGTCTTTTCCAAATGTACTAATTTTAGTCAACAACTGGAAAATAAAGTCTGTACTAATTTAAGGCAGGAAACATTGTAATAGAAATGATCAAACACACTATGGCCATTAAAATTGCTACTCCACGAAGATGACGTGCTACAGACGCGAAATTTAACCGACAGGAAGAAGATGCTGTGACATGCAAATGATTAGCTTTTCAGAGCATTCACACAAGGTTGGCGCTGGTGACATGAGGTAAGTTTCCAACCGATTTTTCATACACAAACAGCAGTTGACCGGCGTTGCCTGGTGAAACGTTGTTGTGATGCCTTGTGTAAGGAGCAGAAATGCGTACCATCACGTTTCCGACTTTGATAAAGGTCGGAGTGTAGCCTATCGCGATTGCGGTTTATCGTATCGCGACATTGTTGCTCGCGTTGGTCGATATCCAAAGACTGTTACCAGAATATACAATCGGTTGGTACAGAAGGGTAATACGGAACGCCGTGCTTCATCCCAACGGCCTCGTATCACTAGCAGTCGAGATGACAGGAATCTTATCCGCATGGCTGTAACGGATCGTGCAGCCACGTCTCGATTCCTGAGTCAGCAGATGGGGACGTTTGCAAGACAACCATCTGCACGAACAGTCGACGACGTTTGCAGCAGCATGGACCATCATCTCGGAGACCATGGCTGCGGTTACCCTTGACGCTGCATCACAGACAGGAGCGCCTGCGATGGTGTACTCTACGACGAACCTGGGTGCACGAATGGCAAAACGTCATTTTTTCGGATGAATCCAGGTTCTGTTTACAGCATCATGATGGTTGCATCCGTGTTTGGCGACATCGCGGTGAACGCACATTGGAAGCGTGTATTCGTCATCGCCATACTGGCGTATCACCCGGAGTGATGGTATGGGGTTCCATTGGTTACACGTCTCGGTCACCTCTTGTTCGCATTGACGGCACTTTGAACAGTGGACGTTACATTTCAGATGTATTACGACCCGTGGCTCTACCCTTCATTCGATCCCTGCGAAACCCTACATTTCAGCAGGATAATGCACGACCGCATGTTGCATGTCCTGTACGGGCCTTTCTGGATATAGGAAACGTTCGACTGCTGCCCTGGCCTGCACATTCTCCAGATCTCTCACCAATTGAAAACGTCTGGTCAATGGTGGCCGAGCAACTGGCTCGTCACAATACGCCAGTCACTACTCTTGATGAACTGTGGTATCGTGTTGAAGCTGCCTGGGCAGCTGTACCTGTACACGCCATCCAAGCTCTGTTTGACTCAATGCCCAGGCGTATCAAGGCCGTTATTACGGCCAGAGGTGGTTGTTCTGGCTACTGATTTCTCAGGATCTATGCACCCAAATTGCGTGAAAATGTAATCACATGTCAATTCTAGTATAATATATTTGTCCAATGAATACCCCTTTATCATCTGCATTTATTCTTGGTGTAGCAATTTTAATGGCCAGTAGTGTATTTAAAATATATTTTGGTCGGAATTAAGTACACTTTATGCAGTGGAGCAAGTTGTTAATAACAACCGTACTTGGCAATAACATCATTTCTTGTAGCGTTAACCCGACAGTCGACAGCGCAACTTTTTTAGCGACTGACTACTTTTATAACATCATATTTTAACATCAAGCGCTGTATAACAAGGGTAAGTGGCTCTGCGTTGAGCAGAAAATTTTTATTGGCAAAAACTAGCGTATATTAACCTCATATTAGTGTTCGCAAGTCTGTCAGTCGTAATTTCAATACTTACAGCAGTGCAATTACTACAATCTCAAGAACTGGTAAATATCACAAAGCATAATTTTTTGTATATTGTTGTACACATAATAAATAAAGACCCATTGAAGATGGAGAAATTTCTCCGAAACATATGGGCCTATGGATAGTAAAAGAAGGAAAACGTGTTTGCTGAAGGCAGCACAGTATTTCCTTATTACATATCAGGAACCAAAGGCGGACAAGGAAAGAGCTTCGACCACGGAATGTTTATTAAGCGTTAGACTGCGTGTAGAATTCTTTCTCATTCCCCTCGTAGCAACGCGCAGCAACTATGGACTGAACGCTGAACTCACATTCGATACGTCCGGGTTTCGAAACTCTGACTCCGTAAGTCAGTTCACGCGAATGTCGGAGAAGTTCTCTAAACGACAGCATCCTATCATTAATAAACTGATTTAGTGTCTGTCTGTGAAGGTCTGGGTGACGGTGAGACGCTAGCCCGTGAAAGAAGGTAGTTATTAAAGACAGTTCACGAGCTAGACAGTGGACGAGCGAGGAGGGGATGGGCGCAGCACTGCAGCTGACACCAGATACATCTCTTGTCGCTTGTGGCTAGCTGTGCATCACACGTACATCATCGTACTCGCAGTTGCTGGCAGGCCGCTGACCAGGTCGACAGGCGGAAACTGAGTTACGACCTGCTGGACACGGCGTCCTCTCATACGTCACGTCACGTCGCGTCCCACACAGACCTCCACAACTCACGGTCGACCCGCGTCATGCACGACTAGTCACGGAAAAGCAACGCCACTTCCACTCTGCTCTACCTTCTCCTGTCTCAGACCATGGAGAACCAGAAAAGACGGATCTCAAATAGGGGGTGAATAAAAAATAAGTTACTAAAAAGGTGTCTTCATTCAGAGATTCATTTGTAGGGTTCCTGCCCTCAGTGGGTAAAAATGGAAGCCTTGTAGGATCATCTGCTTGTCTGTCCGTCCGTCCGACTGTTAAAAGCTGTTTCCCTCAGGAACGTGTAGACGAGTCAAGATGGCGGAATAGCGAACTGAAGCTTCTAAGGCAATGCAAGCATAAGATACGGCGATGTATATCTCATATTCTAAGAGAAGCTCAATCGTCAAAACCTATAGGGGGTTCCCGATGTCCTACAATCATGCGATTTGACGAGAAGCAAGGTTTCACAGTACAACAAAAGTAAAAAAAAAGTCAGAAAATTGCTCATTCGTAATTGCATCACACGAAAAGAATTTTGTCATCTGTTATCCGATTGTCTCTCCATCCATCTGTTATGAGCGATTTTCTCAGTAATGGATACATATGTATCTTGCCTGTACGATATCGATAACCGGCAAAAGTCGTTGCGATTCTCGATTCATGGGATTGATTAACAATCTATAAAGATAATTAAGTTTGTACTGAATCCTAAGTGCTAGAGAACTACCCGCTCTCAATCCGGACTTTTTAAAAATGAATGTATTATAGCCTCTCCGTAGCTGAAATGATCTTTCATTGGTGGTGGCGGGAATTCATGGAGGGCCAAGCCCAGGTTCAACATCATTTATGGCTGACAACATCTAGATTTATTTCGTAAAACCATTTGAATCTTTCCTTTACTATGGAATGAAGCGAAAAGCCCGAACCAATAATCACTGAGCACCAGAAGGGCTTAAAAATTTGGTTTAAATTTATCCCTTTCTTTAAAAAAATAAAATAACAAAATCAATAATCACCAAGCGCAATAAGGCTTAGACACTGCCTTGAAATTTTTAAGTATTACAACAAGGTGAAGATCAATACAGAGCCCCAGAAGGCTTAGAAATATTCCTTTTAACAAAAATAAAAAAACTTTTAAAGAAATAGATCAAGATATTTTATAATTCTTCCAAACAATTTAATAGATTAAATGCTGCGCTTCAAAACAACTAGGCCACGGTGGTGGCTACCACGAATACAAAAAGTGTAAGAACAGTGACAGCAAGCAGGCCTATAGAATTATTGTTTATTTGTAATTTCTGCTAACATTAACAGTTTTATTTGTTTCATCTTTAATCTAACATGATAAAACGCGTTTCGAGCATGTTCTGTTCATCATCAGGTGTTTATACGAGGGCGGTTCAGAAAGTAACCTCCGATTGGTCACAGTGCGGGTTGTGGGAGGAGTAGCGACGCCATCTGTGCGTTCACGCACTCAACAGGTCAGTCGGCATCAAGCCGTGGTCGAGTGAACGTCGTACCTGCGCTAGTTTAGTTTTTGTGGCAGTTTGAAATGTGTGCTGCAATAGAAAACCCCGCCAAATGTGAAGTGCGTGCTGTCATAAGGTTTTTTACAGCCAAAGGATATTCTGCAGCAGCTATTCATCGTGAGCTTTGTGCCGTGTACGGACCAAGAGTTATGAGTGAGGGAGTTGTCCGTGAATGGGTACGTTTATTTAAAAGTGGACGAGAAAACGTTCATGATGAAGAGAGGAGTGGTAGACCATCATTGGTGACTGACGAACTCGTTCAGACAGTTGATGCAAAAGTTCGTGAAAATCGACGTTTCTCAATGTTGGAGTTGTCTACTGGTTTTCCACAGATTTCTAAGACTCTCTTCTCTCTTGTACGAGATAGTGACAGCAAGATTGGGTTACCGTAAGTTCTGTGCACGATGGGTGCCCAAAATTCTTACCGACCACCACAAAACTCAAAGAATGGCCTCTGCATTAGACTTTCTGTCACGTTATGAGGACAAAGGAGAACCATTGTTAAACAGAATCGTGACCGGTGACGAAACCTGGATTAAGTACGTGAACCCTGAGACAAAAGAACAATCAAAGATGTGGGCACATTCAAATTCGCCTACCAAACCAAGAAAAGCCTCGCAAATTTTTCTGCCAGAAAACTGATGGCAACGGTGTTTTGGGATGCCAAAGGGGTGTTGTTGGTTGAATTCATGGAACGTGGTACGACCATTAATCCAGACGTGTACTGTGAAACAATAAAAAAGTTACGACGGGCTATACAGAACAAACGCCGTGGTATGCTGACTTCCGGTATCGTTTTTTTGCACGATAACGCCCGTCCTCACTCTGCTCGCAGAACAACGGCCCTTCTTGAGTCCTTCAAGTGGGACGTTATCAACCATCCACCATACAGCCCAGACCTGGCGCCAAGTGATTATCACCTCTTCATGCATTTGAAGAAATGGCTCGGGTCACAGCGGTTTGATGACGACGAAGAGCTCAAAGATGCGGTCACAGGCTGGCTCCAGGCACAAGCGAGTGATTTTTATGCAGAAGGAATTTCAAAGCTTGTGAAGAGATACGATAAGTGCCTCAATCGCCATGGAGACTATGTAGAAAAATAGTGCAAAGATGTAGTTGTAAGATGTATATATTAAAATATTTTTATTTAACTTGGTGTATTTTTTTAAATCAACCGGAGGTTACTTTCTGAACGGCCCTCGTACATACACACAGAAAAATGTTACTTAAAAATAAATTGTCTTAAACGAAATTAACCTAGAACTTTCTGTCCATTGTTCGTTATTGTAGTGGCTGGTGTTGTATTTGGGGGAGAGGGGGGTAGTGGATGGCCAGAAATCGATGTCAGTGACGTCTTCGGCTGGCTTTCCTTGTTGTTGGATACGTGTGACATCACAGCCTGTATAGGATACAGATAGTATTGCATCAGTTATGAGTACCAAAAATCGAGTGAAAGGCTTTTATATGACAGTTGATCACTTACGATTTTATAGCCTTGTAGCTTCACTTGCATCGTTGGTGTAATGGCGGAGCTGTTGAGCAACATTACACTACTGCACTTTGTATTCTGTCACTGTTTTCCGACGTAATTCTCTCCAAAAATTATTTCGACATACATGTAAACATTATGCACTTAATATAAGATAACGAATTTGGAGCGTGTGAGCCAGTATCGACTATCAAGATTTTGTATCAGTATTCTTGGTACTGACAGATTTGTAGTCTTTTATCTACATTGACACATTTTGAATCAATTTAATTAGAAATGGCTCAAGACTGTTGAAGAATTTTGATTTTTTGAATTCCGTTATCTCATTATGTTATATCCATGTTTTGTATGATGGACGAAAATTTCCATTTCTTCCATTATATCCATTCTTTTACTTTTTTCCTATTTTGTGTAAGATTTTGAGATTGTCTTTGATTTTCAAAGGGTGGCCTGTGTCTTTAATGTGAGTTGCTGCTGCTGATTTGCTAGATTTATAAAGTCTGTAGCAGGACAAACGTTCTTTGAACTTAGTTCTGAAATTTCTGCCTGTTTGGCTTATATAATACTTATTGCATTGGCTTCAGGTATTTTTGTAGATGCCAGATGCATCTAGACTTGTATCTGGTGGTTTTATATTATGAATAAGCTTCCTACTTAGGTTTTTGTTGGCGCTGAAGCTGATTTTTACATCTGGGTTTTTGAATAGTGTTGCTAATTTGTACGATACTGTTCCAAGATATGGCATCTTTACATATTTGACTGCTGCGGCACTGTCAGTTGTGAGTCTAGTTTGATGTTGTTTGTTCAGTTTATTCTTTATCTGTTGTGACATGGTATGCTCACTAAAGATAGCCAGTGATTTTGCAAAACTTAACAACATCGAACAAACATTACTAGGCCACAAGGCTAATAAAATTACACAAAAGCACATAACCACTAGAGCAACAAAAATAAATTACTTTGAAATAATCAGTCAATATGAAACAGCAAAAGTATAATGCCCTGGCAGTAAAATCTGATAAAGGTTCCTCAACAGTTATGTTTAAGGATGATTATATACTTAAGACATTCGAATTCCTTGTAAACAACCAAGTCGTTGATACCACACCAAAGTTTCAAGCAAAAGTAAGAAAATTCATCAACAACAGTAACTTCCTTTTCACTAAGAATGAAGTATGAGACCTTATTCTGACGAACCCAATAGCCCCTTAACTTAGAGCACAAACAAACTTCCATAAAACCAACACATGTATCAGGCATATTACTAGCCCAACTAGAAATTATTGAGAGAACTAAATGACATACTTGTAGAAAAATACAAATTTGCAAGATCATATTCCATAAAGAACAGCTATGAACTTATTAACAGTATGAAAGATTTTACAGTACCACCTCAAGCTAAGCTCCTATCCCTAGATATTGTAAATCTTTGCAGCAGTGTACTTGTAGATGGAACACTTGAGATAATTAGTATGAACCAAGACAATGAGCAAACCAGAAATCATAGAACTTACAGATGTACCTAATTTAGTACTCTCACAGAATTACTTCTCTTTCAACAATAAAATTTACGAGGAGGGCCTAGGACTAGCAGTGGAAAGCCCTCTCAGTGGCCGATTAGCTGAAATACTTATCAACCATATAGAAAATAAAATACTGAGAATAAATGATAACATCACAAGCAAAGTTAAATTCTATAAGAGACATGTATATGTCACCACATTCTATTTGATGGCACTGAAGACAAAGTGACAAACCTTTTTAACAAATTCAATGGCCTACATAAAAATATTCAGTTCACCCTTGAACAAGAATAGAACAACACCATACCTTTTCTTGACATGAAGATATTAAAACAGAACCAAAAAGTATGTTTCAATGTTTACAGAAAACGTAATGGCACTATACCAAACTCCTCTACACATCCCTCCTCCCACAAAAAGTTGCTTATAGATCGATGTTGTACAGAGCACACAAATGTCCACTTCAACAAACAGAACTCCAATAAGAAATCATAACATACACCGCAATAAACAATGATTATGATCCTTCACTAATTAATACCTTGTCACAACAGATAAAAAAAATAAACTGAACAAACAACATCAAACTACACTCAAAACTGACAGTGCCCCAGCAGTCAAATATGTAAAAATGCCATATTTTGGAATAGTATCATACAAATTAGCAGTACTATCAAAAGCACAGATGTAAAAATCAGCTTCAGCAGCAACAACAACCTCAATAGAAAGCTTATTCATAATATAAAACCATCAGATACAAGTCTTGATGCATCTACGAAATCACCTGCACCCAATGCAATAAATATTATATAAGCTAAACAGGCAGCTATTTTAGAACTCGATTCAAAGAACATTTATACTGCTACAGACTTGAGAAATGTAACAGGGGGCCGTCGATGTGCCTCGGACGAAGCAGTGAAAGAAGCGGTGCATTCCTGGCTCGCAGCTCAACCGAGAACCTTCTATGAGGACATCAGAAAGCTCGTACAACGATGGACCAAGTGCGTTGAAACGCAAGGAGACTATGTCGAAAAATGATGTTCTTGTGAGTTTTCTATTAGCTTATAATAAAATTTTATAACTACTTTGCGGATAATAATTGACTTACCCTCATAGATAATCGACTACAAATCTATCAGTACCAAGAATATCGATACAAAATATCGACAATCGATACTGGCTCACTAGCACTAAGTCCGCCATCTTGTATTAAGTGCATAATGTTTACATGTATGTCGAATCAATTTGTGCAGTGAATTACGTCGGAAAACAGTGACAGAATACAAAGTGCAGTAATGTAATGTTAGTCAACAGCTCCGCCATTACACCAACGATGCAAGTGAAGCTACAAGGCTATAAAATCGTAAGTGATCAACTGTCATATAGAAGCTTTGCACAATAGTTTCACAACTCAGAACTGATGCAAAACTATCTGTAACCTATACACGCTGTGATGGCACACATACCCAACAACAAGAAAACCAGCCGAAGACATCACTGACATCCATTTCTGGCCATCAACTGCGCCCCTTCCCCCAAATACCACACCAGGCACTACAGTAACGAACAATAGACAAAAACTTCTAGGTTAATTTCGTTTATGGCAATTCATTTTTAAGTAACATTTTAGCTCGGAGACCATGGCTGCGGTTACCCTTGACGCTGCAACACACACAGGAGCGCCTCCGATGGTGTACTCAACGACGAACCTGGGTGCACGAATGGAAAAACGTCATTTATTCGGATGAATCCAGGTTCTGTTTACAGCATCATGATGGTCGCATCAGTGTTTGACGACATCGCGGTGAACGCACATTGGAAGTGCGTATTCGTCATCGCCGTACTGGCGTATCACCCGGCGTGATGCTATCGGGTGCCATTGGTTACACGTCTCGGTCACCTCTTGTTCGCATTGACGGCACTTTGAACAGTGGACGTTACATTTCAGATGTGTTACGACCTGTGGTTCTACCCTTCATTCGATCCCTGCGAAACCCTACATTTCAGCAGGATAATGCACGACCGCATGTTGCAGGTCCTGTACGGGCCTTAGTGGACACAGAAAATGCTCTCACCAATTGAAAACGTCTGGTCAATGGTGGCCGAGCAACTGGCTCGTCACAATACTACTCTTGATGAACTGTGGTATCGTGTTGAAGCTGCACGGGAAAACGTGCCTTTATGCTAAGGTAAGGAGAAGAAAGGAATGATTAAGTACAAATGGAGCATCAACTCCGCGTACAAAGACCTGGGCGCATCCGCAAAAGGAAATATTACGCACTTGGTTGTATAGCGACAGTATAGTGTACTAAGAATTGCTTCCCCTAAGTGTAACCATCACTACTGACATTTATTGTCAGCAACTGAGACGTCTTGCAGACGAAGTCCAACAACAACGACCACAAAGACTGCGTGAGGCGATGCTACGTCACGATAGTAGCAGTCCGCATTCTGCTAGACTAACAAAAAACCCTATACAGGAGTTGGGTTGGAAGTCGTTTCACACCTACCTTATTCATCTGATCTTGTGACCCCAGGTTGCCACCTTCACCCGCTCTCTGTCGAACAACCTTCAGGGAAGTTCCTTTCCGGATGAAAATGCGCTCTGAATATGGCTCGACGAGTTGTACGCCTCTTCAGAATCGAAATGTTACCTCAGCATTGGCAGACTGTTGTAAATAGTGAAAAGAATATGTTATTGACGAGTTATGTCTCTGTTACGTGTATCTATTGTATTTATTAAACTTATGGAAAAATGCTACAAACTTATGCACCAACCAAATATTATTATTATTTTTTCCTTACTTTCTTCCTGTGGTATATTTTCGGTTTCTTCCGAAATACTCTGAATTCCATTAATTTTATTTGTTATAGTGAATTCCATTAATTTTATTTGTTATACTGAATTCTATGCTCTATTAATCATGTTTTCTGTAGATATAAGGGTACAATAGTTTCTGATAATGATGAAAAATATGTTTACTTTTACCGTAATTGGTATAAGGTAAGGTTATCTTTAGATGCCTGCATCAGGGAAATATACCTGAAGATGAGAATATGAAACCGGTAATACCAAGTGTACGTTAAGAAAAGAGCAGTAGCCTTAAACACACTTCGAGAGGTGACAGAGTGGTTAAGACACAGTAGTCGAATTTAGAAGACTTTTAGTTTACACCACTGTCCTCAAATTGGGTTTTCTGTAATTTCTCGGAATAGATTAAGGCGAATTTCTGGATGGATCCTGCGAAAAGGATATCTAATTCTGTCAGTCTTAGCCAAATCAATGATTTTTCTCTACCTCAAATAACTCATCGTCGACATAACGATAGTTCATAATCTTCTCTCCTTCCGTTCACTTTATTAACGCAATATTTGGTATTCGTCTTTTCATGTCACCTTCTCAAGGGAGCTCGATAAAACACTGCAGTTAATTAGACACAAGGGAGAGAAGCACACGATGTTAAAAATTAATTCAGAAACTTCAGTAATTACTGAGTGCTAAATTTGCATCTCAGTTTTATGTGGGAGCATAAATAGATAACCATGCTACGTAGCTGATATTGTGAATCGAAAAATGTTCACATGTGTGTGAATTCCCAAGGGACCAAACTGCTGACGTCATCGGTCCCTAGACTTACACACTACTTCAACGAACTTATGCTAAGAACATCACAGACACCCATGCCCGAGGGAGGACTCGTACCTCCCGCGGGAGTGGCCGAGCAATCCATGACATGGCACGTCAAACCACGCGGCCACTTCATGCAAAGGTGAATCGATACTGTGTTGTGTTATACATTTATAAATTATTGCTCAGATAACTTCCATTAAAATCAAGCCTACGTACGAACTTCAACGTTCCCACTTGCAGGGATACACCTGGAATATGAAGTGTGTTACTTCCTCCTGTTGACTCAGTAATGACTGCCGGTCTAGTAACCTGTAGCGTTGAACAGTTCAAGCACATCTTGGCACTCATTTCGGTGCCATCAGATTAACTAATTACGACAGCTTCTTTGTGTATGAGGATTTCGTTCAGTACACCTTTTTATTTGCCTCTGTGTACGACTCTTATTTGCGCAGCTTTGTCATGTCCACCACACCTGTTGTATGATACCTGTCGTCTTTTCTACTGCAAGATACTGGTAGCATCAGCCTTGTGAAATATCTCTTTTGTGATTTCCTAATTCCCAAGAATGACTAAGCGAGTAGAGCCTGTTTTCGCTTGTCTTGGACACGTATTATAGGTAGGTGCAAACAGATTGTAAGGATAGCGACTAGGAAGCGGAATGGCGTTGTGACATGTAGCGCCAGCGAATTTAGCAATAATTAATATTTAACTCCTCATTAAAAGTAACACACACACACTCACATGTATTAAGTTAAAACATACCTGGAATGCTGGCGCGTGAATCATAACACACGACACACCATAGAACTCAACGACTGAACCGACATGTGAGGGGACAAGTCTGCTGAATCACTGGTTACATTTTATCGGGATCACACACACAACGTTCACATAACAAAAGAGAATGTAGAGGGAAGTGTCCGTACTCCACATGAAGCTCAATGGGCCAGTGTGTGACTGGCTTTAACGGCCAAATTCAGAGAATAAATCCCACTTTCGAAATTTTGTACAACTCAGTAATTTTGCAATTAAATTTACGAAACCCGAGCACATGAAACAGGGGATTCTATTTGAACACAAGAGGTATTTGCATCGAATTGGAGCTTTAAAAAAAAAAAAAAAAGAAAAAAGAAAATTGGTGCAGCAAAGTACGGACTACGAAGTCCGTGGGAAAGAAATACAAATTAGAAGATAAATCAAATAAAATTTAACGCAAGCATTCCATAAAAAGCACGACACATTCGTACATGATACATGAAACTAACTGATACTATACATCACGTGGCGGCACCGCTCTTCCACGCCAAGTTGCAGTTGCAGAAAAGATCTCATCGAATATACTGAATATTAATGAAATTAAGATCGTTTCCTGACTCAATTAGTTGATGCGGCATGATTATCTACGCCACACGCCTAAATGACTACCGGAGACTCAAACGAAGCTAACTCTTAGACATTTCAACTTAGCAACTACACTACTGGCCATTAAAATTGCTAGACCAAGAAGAAATGTAGATGATAAACGGGTATTCATTGTACAAATGTATTATACTAGAACTGACATGTGAATACATTTTCACGCAATTTGGGTGCATAGATCCTGAGAAATCAGTACCCAGAACAACCACCTCTGGCCGTAATAACGGCCTTGATACGCCTGGGCATTGAGTCAAACAGAGCTTGGATGGCGTGTACAGGTACAGCTGCCCAGGCAGCTTCAGCACGATACCACACATCATCAAGAGTACTGACTGGCGTATTGAGATGAGCCAGTTGCTTGGCCACCATTGACCACACGTTTTCAGTTAGTGAGAGATCTGGAGAATATGCTGGCCATGGCAGCAGTCTAACATTTTCTGTATCCAGGACCTGCAACATGCGGTCGTGTATTATCCTGCTGAAATGTAGGGTTTCGCAGGGATCGAATGAAGGGTAGATTCAAATGGTTCAAATGACTCTGAGCACTATGGGACTTAACATCTATGGTCATCAGTCCCCTAGAACTTAGAACTACTTAAACCTAACTAACCTAAGGACAGCACACAACACCCAGCCATCACGAGGCAGAGAAAATCCCTGACCCCGCCGGGAATCGAACCCGGGAACCCGGGCGTGGGAAGCGAGAACGCTACCGCACGACCACGAGATGCGGGCAATGAAGGGTAGAGCCACGGGTCGTAACACATCTGAAATGTAACGCCCACTGTTCAAAGTGCTGTCAATGCGAACAAGAAGTGACCGAGACGTGTAACCAATGGCACCCGATAGCATCACGCCGGGTGATACGCCAGTATGGCGATGACGAATACGCACTTCCAATGTGCGTTCACCGCGATGTCGCCAAACACGGAGGCCACCATCATGATGTTGTAAACAGAACCTGGATTCATCCGAAAAAATGACGTTTTGCCATTCGTGCAGCCAGGTCCGTCGTTGAGTACACCATCGCAGACGCTCCTGTCTGTGATGCAGCGTCAAGGGTAACCGCAGCCACGGTCTCCGAGCTGATAGTCCATGCTGCTGTAAACGTCGTCGAACTGTTCGTGCAGACGCTTATTGTACTGCAAACGTCGCCATCTGTTAACTCAGGGATCTAGACGTGGCTGCACGATCCGTTACAGCCATGCGGATAAGATGCCTGTCATCTCGACTGCTTGTGATACGAGGCCGTTGGGATCCAGCACGGCGTTCCGTATTACCCTCCTGAACCCACCGATACCATATTGTACTAACAGTCATTGGATCTCGACCAACGCGAGTAGCAATGTCGCGGTACGATAAACCGCAATCGCGATAGGCTACAATCCGACCTTTATCAAAGTCGGAAACGTGATACTACGCATTTCTCCTCCTTACACGAGGAATCACAACACTGACCAGGCAACGCCGGTCAGCTGCTGTTTGTGTATGAGAAATCGGTTGGAAACTTTCCTCATGTCAGCACGTTGTAGGTGTCGCCAGCGGCGCCAACCTTATGTGAATGCTCTGAAAAGCGAATCATTTGCATATCACAGCATCTTCTTCCTGTCGGTTAAATTTCGAGTCTGTAGCACGTCATCTTCGTGGTGTAGCAATTGTAATGGTCGGTAGTACTAAGAGCGTTCTCAGTCACCGGCGTCCTGGGGAAGAGTCAGGCTAACCTGCCCCGTCGCCGGGGTCTATACAGCTATCCGAAGGGCTCAGAGAGCATAATCGCTTTTTACCTGTACCAGCCTCACAATAGATGCTGACCAGTGGCCCCTGATGCCTTTCTTACCCAACCTAGCTCTACACAAAGATTGTCTAAACTGCCCTAACATTCAAGAAAACCTCCTGCCAACTAAGAAAACCCGAACTACCAGCTACAGACAAACCGCACATTCATACGACAGACAACCATGGGAACAGGAAAGATACGACATGAATGCATGATAATGGATTACACAGATACACGCAGAACATAGTTATGAATTCGAAACTGGAAAATATATTCCCCTTTGCCACTGAGAAACGCCGGTGTGCTTTACCGCACTCTCTCGTCCATCTTTCTCTCCAGGCATAGACATATTGAACATCTGAGTCGTTAAGAATTGTGGCGAAAACAAGGGTGGCTTTCCAAGATCAGTGGAATGGCTCACATGGAGATATTTCATTGTCCTTTTGTTTCGATATGTAGCTTCATCATAATGACAATTATTAAGAGAGAGGCTAATTGTAATTGAGAGTAAGAGAGGAAGTTGATGCCAAGGTCATGTTCCGTATGGGACGTAGAAAGACATTACGGAAAAATATTACAAACGGAAGTGATTTACCGAAACCACTCAGGAACGCCGAACTGGTATCTAATCTCCACTTCTCACAAGTCAGCTACCTTAACCTATGTGCCATCTCGTGAGATATAATGAAAGAAATGGTGAATGTGAGTGGTTAATTTCAGTTCGATACCGTCTACTTCCTGTGCAGAAATGAAGGGAGCAAATGGAAGACGTTCTAAGCGCCACAGCTGAAATTTTCCAGAAGAATAAATATACAATGTATCTCTGTTCGTACGTAACTGATTTGTATCCAAAAAAATTGGGAAGTTATTCTGGGCTGGGCTGCTTTGAGGGAAGAGACCAAACTGCGAGGTCATCGGTCTCATCGGTTTAGGGAAGGACGGGGAAGGAACGGGGAAGGAAGTCGGCCATGCCCTTTCAAAGGAACCATCTCGGCATTTGCCTGGAGCGATTTAGGGAAATCACGGAAAACCTAAATGAGGATGGCCGGACGCGGGATTGGACCGTCGTCCTCCCGAATGCGAGTCCAGTGTCTGACCACTGCGCCACCTCGCTCGGTGGAAGGTATTCTTATACCACAAAATTGTGTTGCTCACCGCATCACCGCAAAACATTATGAAGCAAACTAGAAAATGAAACGTTATTAAGAAGTGTTCTACGTATCATTCCAGAAAACTGACTGGTTCTAAGGGCCAATAGGTAAGTTTTTACAAGTTACTTCTCGAAAAGAAGAAAACCGCAACCAGACACTGATAATAGAGGTGTTTATTTACACACAGGCGCCACTGTTACTGGTTTCTAACCGACAGTTTCATTTTCAGACGGCTTTTAACGTTTATATTACGTTTGTTGTTGTTTACATTAGCTGCTGGCTTTTGTTTTACAAACAAGTAATGTGAACAACGACTGCAGGATAAACGTGAACAGCAAATTGAAGATGAACCTGTCGGATCAAAAACGCTAGTGGTGCTATTTGTGTAAATCAGTAGCGTTATTAACGGTGGCTGGTTGCTGTCTTCTTCTTTACAAGAATCAGCTTGTATTTCGTTCGCATCCACGGTCATAAAAATATCAGATTTCGATACACCTACTAGGTTTAGTTGTGATAATACAGGTACAAGACTACAATACTAGGTTTTTAACTCCGATCTGCCTTCAATAAGCAATGTAACACATTTTTTTCTGAAACGAGGATGCTTTCATTCAGGATCCCAATACATCACTTATTCCCCAATCTTTTGGCTACAAAATCCTATTTTTCAACATAATCTCCGTTCAATGCGACGACCGCCTTCCGCCATCTTACTGGCAGGTCCCGTATGCCGGCAAAGCACCATCTACTGGTTGCATTGCCATGGAGAAGGAGAAGTTTGTTTGCATTTTTGTGGGACGAACACTCTGAAGTCATTTCTTTAATTTCCTGAGGGTAGCACAGTCCAATTGAGAGTTGACCGTTTCACCACGAGGGAGGACAAAAGCACTTACCAGCAGAGACGTCCCAGTTGTGCAGCGAGTTGTCTGATTGCGATCCATCTGTCAGCTCGAATGAGTGTGCCCGTATGTGCCAACATTATAGGAGTCTTAGCTGAGTGCGGCAAGCGTGAGATTGACAGAATTGAGCGACCTTGTTACGGTGATAACGGACGCCTCGCTCAACAACTCACGGTGCCTTCGATCACTATGACGTTTCCGTAAACTTTCTGAGTTGCTCTCGTTTTCCGCCAAAAGAAACTCAGTGACAGCTCTCTGCTTAGAACGTACCTCCGTTGAAGACGCCATTTTGAACGCTGCTTACAGCTCCGTCTGCTTGTGACGTCTCCTGGCAAGACATTTGTAATATGGGTGTATTATATGTGAAGAAAAACATGTATCTGTGTTATTATATTTCATTTATGTATGAACAAAATGGTTCAAATGGCTCTAAGCACTATGGGACTTAACATCTGAGGTCATCAGTCCCCTAGACTTAGAACTACTTAAACCTAACTAACCTAAGGACATCACACACATCCATCCCCGAGGCAGGATTCGAACCTGTATGAACAGTTATCGATTATGTGGATATTGTAAAAAAGGAAATAATTATTTTTCATTTTTATGTTTGTGTAGTATTAAGTATGACGATTTTGCAAATAATTGTGGTCGATGAGTGTGGAAACCGAAGCACACAATGATAATTAAAAGTATTGAGGCGTAGCGCCGTAAAACGATCCTGCCTTGGAGGCAGTTAAGTGGGAGATGTGTCTCAGAGCTGGATAGTGACAGATGGACGCACACGTAGTTTATGTATCAGCCGATAGAGGACAGTATTGGATAGGGGGACTGTGATTTTAGTTTCGATTGTGCCCACTAGAGTGTACTAAAGTAACAGAATGTTTTTCATAAACTATTATAGTATTTTCATAAAGTGTTATTATGTCTTTTTGTGTAGGTAAAATGTTATAAATGTGTTTTAGCAGTATGAATGATGCGTGAGTGTGGTTTAAAGTTAATATGAAGATGATTGTTTAACGAGTTGTGTAGTAGGATTTAGTGTGGGAACATTTCAAGGAAGTATTGATATGAACAAAGGGGATTTTTGTAGAATAGATTTGTAAAGTACATTTATGGTAAAGGAAAAGTTAATTCAGGTATAAATAACAATAGTAAATAACTTTATGCGTAAGCAAAACTTTAGCATATTCACGTCGGTAAAAAGTGCAGTCGTAAGGTTTACTATTTTGTGATTGGTTATGGATGAAAAGCACGGACTAACCCGGGAGAATGTTGTTTTGCTATTGGCTGTTAAGTAAACTGACCAATGGTAAAGCAATATTCTTCGCGCGCCTTTCTCTGCAGGTAGAGAAGACTTAGAGTATTCGAGAGAAGTGTCGAAGCCTAGCCATGAAACAGTTCGGACGTGTGTAGCAGTAGTTCCGATGGAAACGATAAGTTGCCGGATCTAGCAGTGTTTCATACATCAAAAGTGTTGGAAAGTGATGACATACTTATTCCGATGTGTGTGTAGAAATTTCGGAATTTGTAAGTGAATTTTGTGACGAGAAAAGACATATTCCGCGTGGCGTATTGAGCAGGTCGGTGGCTAAAAGCTGTGACTGCATTTGGTACCGACAGACTTAATATTTGGCGAGCATTTTCAATCAAAAACAATCAGTATTTTTGTAGCTATTACGTTTTCGGGAAATACAACACCATAAACTTGCTAACGTGAGTGAAAGGGATTGTGAGTGACTGTGTTAAGACTAGCACGGGCTTGGCAGTGATATTTGTTCACCTACGTTTCAGAATATATTAATTGAGGACAAAATTTCCAACCTTTCGTTTCGTGTTTCTTCCGAAACGTAGATTAGTGACTTTAATTGCAGCCTGGTTCACGTCGAAGTACAGTAGGTTTCGCTCGGCTTCCCTACTGATGATCTGCTGAGACAATGTTCACAGGTAGGTGCAGGTCCGTCGTTAAGGGACGGAAAGAACCGCGCCGCCGCAGTATAACAAAGATATATATTAGCAAATTAAATTGCTTATAAATAGTGGAGGTTCAGACATTACTGTCTCTGTCTTCTTGTAGCCGTGAATGATGTGAGAGCCTGTGACGCTCTCTCGAACGCTTAGTTAGCTTTCTTTTGTTCTTTTATGGAGAAAGACGCCATTGGATACTAATGTATAAAAATTGCGTGTACTTTGAATTTTATGTTGATTTTGAATATAGAAATTGTTAAAAATGCTTGTAATAATTTGTAGCTAGCTTGCCCAGTATTTCACTCCACATTCTGAGCCGTTTTCATGGAATTTAGAATTTTCCGTTACGCAGTGCTGCGCAACGATCGCGGGAGCCGCTGCCTCGGCAAATTCAAACTGTAATTGAATGAAAGCAGTTTTCCCGCAACTAAGCGGGCAGGTTATGGTACATTAAAATTATTTCTTTCACCTTCCCGGAGATCCCAGAACAGAATTGTAGATTTTATTATGTTATTTTCAGATGGACATGGGCAACTGCTAGTACAATATCAGTGACGTAAATAATTTACGTAAATCAGAATGTCAAAACTTTACTTGTCTAATATCAAATACTGCTGTGTTGAAATCTGGTCTGGCTAGTAATATTATAATCAATTTTAATTTTTAGTTTGATGCTCTCATGTTAGCCGTTGCAAATAATAGTGTTCAAATGTTAAAAAATCCACTGCATCTTTTATGTTTGGCAAACACTGCATGCTGTAACTTCTGTGCGTATAATAAGAGTAATTTTCAGTGCATTTCAGAGACGAAAGTAGAGAAATACATGTTTAATTTCGTAATCAGTTACAGTAATCATACGGTGTTCCATTTCTAACAAGCCAGATCAGAATTATGAGAACGTAGTCTTGCAAATTAAAGATCATACATTCACAGCAGGAAATCTTTTAGTGTTGTGCGTATATCCACATAGTAGATCAGAGGGCACAAAGTTAAAATTTTCAACTACAGAAACCAGTATCGAGAACCGCATTTTAACTTTTGTGTTCGAAACAATAATCAACATATAGTTTACTTAAAGTGCTATGCAAGATAAACTGTATATGAAATCAAAGTGCACGGGGATACGCAACATTCTCTCGGAACTTCATGAAACTACAGGTGCTGAAACAGGAATACACTCCTGGAAATTGAAATAAGAACACCGTGAATTCATTGTCCCAGGAAGGGGAAACTTTATTGACACATTCCTGGGGTCGGATACATCACATGATCACACTGACAGAACCACAGGCACATAGACACAGGCAACAGAGCATGCACAATGTCGGCACTAGTACAGTGTATATCCACCTTTCGCAGCAATGCAGGCTGCTATTCTCCCATGGAGACGATCGTAGAGATGCTGGATGTAGTCCTGTGGAACGGCTTGCCATGCCATTTCCACCTGGCGCCTCAGTTGGACCAGCGTTCGTGCTGGACGTGCAGACCGCGTGAGACGACGCTTCATCCAGTCCCAAACATGCTCAATGGGGGACAGATCCGGAGATCGTGCTGGCCAGGGTAGTTGACGTACACCTTCTAGAGCACGTTGGGTGGCACGGGATACATGCGGACGTGCATTGTCCTGTTGGAACAGCAAGTTCCCTTGCCGGTCTAGGAATGGTAGAACGATGGGTTCGATGACGGTTTGGGTGTACCGTGCACTATTCAGTGTCCCCTCGACGATCACCAGTGGTGTACGGCCAGTGTAGGAGATCGCTCCCCACACCATGATGCCGGGTGTTGGCCCTGTGTGCCTCGGTCGTATGCAGTCCTGATTGTAGCGCTCACCTGCACGGCGCCAAACACGCATACGACCATCATTGGCACCAAGGCAGAAGCGACTCTCATCGCTGAAGACGACACGTCTCCATTCGTCCCTCCATTCACGCCTGTCGCGACACCACTGGAGGCGGGCTGCACGATGTTGGGGCGTGAGCGGAAGACGGCCTAACGGTGTGCGGGACCGTAGCCCAGCTTCATGGAGACGGTTGCGAATGGTCCTCGCCGATACCCCAGGAGCAACAGTGTCCCTAATTTGCTGGGAAGTGGCGGTGCGGTCCCCTACGGCACTGCGTAGGATCCTACGGTCTTGGCGTGCATCCGTGCGTCGCTGCGGTCCGGTCCCAGGTCGACGGGCACGTGCACCTTCCGCCGACCACTGGCGACAACATCTATGTACTGTGGAGACCTCACGCCCCACGTGTTGAGAAATTCGGCGGTACGTCCACCCGGCCTCCCGCATGCCCACTATACGCCCTCGCTCAAAGTCCGTCAACTGCACATACGGTTCACGTCCACGCTGTCGCGGCATGCTACCAGTGTTAAAGACTGCGATGGAGCTCCGTATGCCACGGCAAACTGGCTGACACTGACGGCGGCGGTGCACAAATGCTGCGCAGCTAGCGCCATTCGACGGCCAACACCGCGGTTCCTGGTGTGTCCGCTGTGCCGTGCGTGTGATCATTGCTTGTACAGCCCTCTCGCAGTGTCCGGAGCAAGTATGGTGGGTCTGACACACCGGTGTCAATGTGTTCTTTTTTCCATTTCCAGGAGTGTATTCCACGATGTTCCACAACAAATCCAGCATTTTCACAGTCGAAACTGGCCGAGGAAAACAGTGCGTCCCAGTACTTACCGAATGCCACATATAGTAGGTCAGTAAGGATAGTCATGATAAACCGCTTCTCATATCTTTTAAATTTTGGAAACCTTAGAAGCTTCGCACAGAGACTATGTGGCTTCTACTAATGCGTGTTTGCAAGGCTTTCTACACTGAAGCCCCAGAGAAACTGGTATAGGCATGCGAATTCAGATATAGAGATATGTAAACAGGCAGAATACGGCGCTGAGTTTGGCGAATCCTGTATAAGACAACAAGTGTCTGGCGCAGTTGTCAGATCGGTTACTGCTGCTACAATGGCAGGTTGTCAAGACTTAAGTGAGTTTGAACGAGGTGCTATAGTCGATGGTGGTATAGTCGAACCACGAGCGATCTGACACAGCATTTCCGAGGAAGAAGTGCTGATTGTCCTGTACGACCATTTCCCGAGTATACCGTGAATATCAGGAATCCAGTAAAACATCAAATCTCCGACATTGCTGCATCCGGAAAAAGAACCTGCAAGGAGAGGACGAACGACAACTGAAGAGGATTGTTCAACGTGACAGAAGTGCAACCGTTCCGCAAAAACTGCTGCATATTTCAATGCTGGGCATCAATAAGTGTCAGCGTGCGAACCATTCAACGAAACATCATCAATACGCGCTTTCAGAGCAGAAGGCCCACTCGTGTACCTTGATGACTACACGACACAAAGCTTTACACCTCGCCTGGGCCCAGTAGCACAGACATTGGACTGTTGATGTCTGGAAACATGTTGCCTGTGTGGTGTCACCGCCAGACACCACACTTGCTAGGTGGTAGCTTAAATCGGCCGCGGTCCATTAGTACATGTCGGACCCGCGTGTCGCCACTGTCAGGATCGCAGACCGAGCGCCACCACAAGGCAGGTCTCGTGAGACTGACTAGCACTCGCCCCAGTTGTACGACGACGTTGCTAGCGACAACACTGACGAAGCCTTTCTCTCATTTGCCGAGAGACAGTTAGAATAGCCTTCAGCTAAGTCCATGGCTACGACCTAGCAAGGCGCCATTAGTTACTTCATGAATCTAAAGAGCCTCACTTGTATCATCAAGAATGCTGTATACCAAAGGACGATATAAAAGTTAAGTGTTCTAGTAGCTACGTTATTTTCTTTATCACATTCATCACGTATCCTGTTCCAGACTTCGCGCCAGTCGGCGTGTGTGTATGTGTGCCCTTTCGGCTACCCGTCTCAGTGGACTGGCTGCCTTGTCAGTCCACTACAGCCTGGCCACACGAGTCTCGTTTCAAATTGTATCGAGTGGATGGACGTTTACTGGTAGGGAGACAGCCTCATGAATCCATGGACCCTGCGTGTCAGCAGGGCATTGTTGAAGCTGGTGGAGGCTTTGTAATGGTGTGGGGCGTGTGCAGTAGAAGTAATATGAGACCCCTTGTAACACCGAAAATGCAGGATGCATGGCAGCTTCTACCGATATATAATTTTTTTAATTGTATGTAAATATTGTAATTTAAATGCTTTCTTTTTAATAAGTAAGGACATTGCTTCACTGTATGAGTACATTTAGGTAGAAGTCTGTTGACGTTTTATTTTATTTACCTGTGTTTTACTGTGAAACTTATAAGCTGTGGGAAAAAGCCAAAGGAATTGTTATTTTCATCGACTAGCAACGATAACAGCAGTGCTTGTGCGTCGTAAAATCTTTGGCTAGGGGGTTGCTGCGCAGAGCGCGCGGAGAGAGGGAGAGACGGGTTCCAGCGCTTGTAGTGTGCGGAAGTGTGGTGTTGACGCTCTCGCAGTAGAGAGTACCATTTTCGGCGGCATCACGTACGCGCTGGCCAGATGACTAGTAGCAGGAGGAAGGACAGTGGACGGGAGGAAGAGGCTGCATTAATTACCATTGCCAGTTTCTATAATTAGCTGTGGCTCCACAATATGCTACCGTCTTCAACAACAGCAGCAGTTCTAGCAACACAGTTTCGTCGTCGGCTCCGAGTTTCGTCGTATGCACAGCACTGAAGTAAGACTGTTCATTGGTAGAAAGTATTAACGGCTAACACAGCAGGACAACTGAATGTGATTTGATTAATGAACTTTATCAGTGGAAAAAAAATCCAGATCTAAAGAAAATGCACAAATTAAGAGTGCGGAAGTTTTATTGATTTTACATATAGCTTGGAGCACATGGCTGTTTGGTTTGGTATGTATTATAGTATTTAATTCTGTTCAAGGCAGTAAAAAAAGGCTGAGTTTTTCAGACAATGATATGAAATCCAAATTGAAAATTAAGTAACTGCAAAGTAAAAAGTGCTTGCCCTTCTCTAAATTTCTTTGATGATCTTACGTTGAGGTCTCTGAAAGTCATTGTTCACGTAACCAAGTTCATTACTAACATACAGTTTAAGTAGATATTTTCAAATCATTACTCGATTGCCTTTTTCAAAATTTAATGACAAACTTAACGTAAAAGTGACTTCTTAGTTTTCTTTATCATTACAGACTCACTTAAAATTAGTGTCCAGAAACGTGACAACTTTCAGTTGCCACGTCAGTGTTTAATGATAAATGTTTTTCTTTCCCATCATCTTGTACAGGATTTTGGATGTAAATCACCCTAGTGGGGTGGCGACCGTAATTATTTCCTTTTCGTTCATTAGTGTAACTTTTGGATTCATGATCAGTGGTACCCCTTTTCTGTCCACTGTTGTTCGTGAGTGACTACACAAAATAGCTTTCATTTTTCCAAATTGTAGCCCTGTTCCGTTTAATTACTTTTTTATTTTTACTAGACTTTTCTATCAGAAAAATCGGTTGTACACTTTCCCCTTACTTATCGGTATTACTTCTTCGGGAAACATAGCTTTATATAATCAGAAAAATTCCATTAGGTATACATGCGATCCACGGTCATATTTTGTATCGCAAGCAGGATAGGTCGATTAGTAAGGGGGAGGTTACACCCTGATATGCATACATGCCACTCTGACACGTACGTAAGCATCCTGCCTGATCACTTGCATCCATTCGTGTCCATCGTACATTCCGACGGACTTGTGCCAATCAAGCAGGACAATGCGAAAAGCACACGTCCAGAATTGCTACAGAGTGGCTCCAGCAACACTCTTCTGAGTGTAAACACTTCCACTGGCCACCAAACTCCCCAGACATGAACAGTATTGAGAATGTATAGGTTGCCTTGCAACATGCTCTTCAGAAGAGATCTGCACCCCCTCGTACTCTTACGAATTTATGAACAGCCCTGCAGGATTCGTGGTGTCAAATCCCTCCAGCACTACTTCAGACATTAGTCGAGACCATGCCACGTCGCGTTGTAGCACTTCCGCGTGCTCGCGGGGTCCCTATCCGATATTAGGCAGGTGTACCAGTTTCTTTGGCTCTTGAGTGTACCTCTCTTCGAGGTCTTTTATTCAGGCAACAGCTGCCTGCAAAGTGGTTAGTATGCGTCCCGCCCTGCTGTCGGGTATTTTGACGTGAGCGCCTCGGGCCTACGAGAGTGATTCACGTCGACAGACTGTTCCAGTAGGCTGGCTCGCACCGCCTCGTGACGTCACGCGCGCCCCTGACCCGCCGGCAGGGCTGTGGAGTGGCGGCGGGTCGCGGTGGCCGCCGAATACAAAGCGACGACAAGTGGGCGGCAGAGCGGCACTCCAGAACTCAGCAGGCTTCGGCCGGCCTCGACTTCGTGCCGACCCGCGCAGCCGTCACCCACACTCTACTCGTTCGGCGCCGCTCCGTGAATTCCGTGACGTCTTTACCGCTTCCCTAGTCCGCTCACTTTCTCTTATGTACATTAACGGTCCTACATCTACATCTACATTTATACTCCGCAAGCCACCCATCGGTGTGTGGTGGAGGGCACTTTACGTGCCACTGCCATTACCGTCCTTTCCTGTTCCAGTCGCGTTTGTCTCGCGGGAAGAACGACTGCCGGAAAGGCTCGGTGCGCGCTCGAATCTCTCTAATTTTACATTCGTGATCTCCTCGGGAGATATAAGTAGGGGGGAAGCAATATATTCGATACCTCATCCAGAAACGCACCCTCTCGAAACCTGGACAGCAAGCTACACCGCGATGCAGAGCGCCTCTCTTGCAGAGTCTGCCACTCGAGTTTGCTAAACATCTCCGTAATGCTATCACACTTGCCAAATAACCCTGTGACGAAAAGTGCCGCTCTTCTTTGGATCTTCTCTATCTCCTCTGACAGCCTGTGAAGGCATTGCTGATTACGCATATAAAATTTTTTTTCGTGATTTTCATTACATTTCTGTTCTTTTTCTTTTGTTCATATGGGCATTTCTAATTGTAATTGTGTAACATTCTACTTTGGTTTTCAAACGTAAAGATGTAATTGTGATTATTTCGTTTGCCAATGGATAAATATGTTTCCTGCCTTGTACCTGTGGTAAGGTTTGTAAAGTTCTCTTTTGGAATATTATTAATTGTGAAAAATGCGGTCAATAACATTTATAAAGATTTATGTAATTTACGATAACGATATAACATCTATAGACAGGGGACAGCGATAGTGATATCGATAGTCGAAAGGTTGTTGTGTGGTAGAGGGGATGGTGGATGGTGTGTCTGTGAAGCGTGCGCGGAAAAATAGTACTTTGTTTTATGAAAAGCATGGAGAGTGATACCGAACTATCAGATTGTTAATTCTCTTCACCACTGCGGTATGTAATGCCATCGCCAGCGAACTTTAAGAGCAAATAAACCGGACTGTGAAAGTGCCGCTAACAATACTTTGTTGTGGCCGACACGAACAGTGCTTTTATGCGAATGAACTTTGCTGGTATTGGTTTTGGGTGGTGGAGCTGCTGTCTATCACATTCTATCAAGCCGTGAAAGTGAAGACTTTAATTAACTGTGGAATAGTCCACAGCTCGTGGTCATGCGGTAGCGTTCTCGCTTCCCACGCCCGGGTTCCCGGGTTCGATTCCCGGCGGGGTTAGGGATTTTCTCTGCCTCGTGGTGACTGGGTGTTGTGTGATGTCCTTAAGTTAGTTACGTTTAAGTAGTTCTAAGTTCTAGGGGACTGATGACCATAGATGTTAAGTCCCATAGTGCTCAGAGCCATTTGAAACTGTGCAATATAAATTACTTTCAGTGACATTGTCGTAGTTTGAAATGCAACAACAGAGTGGACATTGTTTAAGGTGTGCTTCACACACAAGAACAATTCTATGGACTGGGTATTTGTGGCTATGACTGTATGAATGTGACGAACCGTATAATTATGGACGATAGCGTGACGGACAGTGCATAGAGTGTAAAAACGAGCGATGTCTACGTCATGTACTTTGAAAGAGAGGACAAGTCAACAACGGTCGTATACTGGCGTCTTGTGGTTTGTGAATCACCACGGGGTTAATGATACAGCTGTGCCTGAACTTTATTTGCGTTTCGCCGGAGAAGATTAACCAGCGGAACTGCCTGTATCCTGCTCTCATCATCGTAACCCGCCGACAACGTGCTGCCCAACGTAACGCTTCGTATGCAACAAAAAGTTAAGAGATTACGCCGAACGCTATCCCCTGACCTAGAAACTTTCTCTCTATTAAAAGTATAACAATTACAGACTCTATTCAAATAAATTCTTTGTTTAGTTTATGTTTGCTTTCTGCTAACGAAAATAAAATTACAATCAGTGAATTAAAAGTTGCCTGGTAGTCATTGTTGAAACACCAGTAAATGTAAACTTCTTCCTCTCATTATAACTAATTCTCCTTGCATGTCAAAATTATTGTAGTTATTTTATGTAGTTTTATGTATTGTTATGAGACTAGATATATGACAGTGACTAATAAGAGTATTTCGTCGCGAGATATGGCTTCGCGCGAAAATTACGGCGACCGCCATAATTGCTTGAGTTCTAACCACTAACGTAAAAGCTGCTATTCCCGTATTGGTGCATTTCCTGACGTGAGCGTGAATTATAAATGTCAGCTGTCAAATCACGTAGGGACCGTTTACTCAGTAATCAAAGTTTTTGATATTGTATTGCTACGAGTCGTAGTATTAAGAGACACTGGTTATACTCAAAAGTGGGTAGATGTATGGTGAACCCCCCAGTGTTCATGCAATTATTAACAGTATTGTGTGTGATTCACGAAATTTTGTCACTTTTTCTAATTCCTTTCAGATATTGTCTTAGATGTCATTGAAGTTTCAGAGAATATATACACAATTTTGTCGGTTCAGGTTAATTTCAGAGCAGTTTCTCTTGAATATTAGAGTTTTCAGTTCATAAACAAAGTCCGATTGTCACCAACTGAGAAGTATAACTAAGAGTGTGATTTTCCAACTAGAATTTTGGATGACTTCACAGTTCAGATTTTTATAATTATTTTTCCTGTGGGTTGAGATCATTACATATGGCGCCGTGTTGTTACAGGACAGTGTTTTAGTAATATTGTCTTTCCGAACCTGTCAATCTTAGGATCGATGTTTGAATTTTGGAAGAGTGAAAATTGTATTGTTTTTTTTTTTTTTTTTTTTTTGTGGGTTACCTTTTGTAGACAAAATGGCAATCAAAGAAGATGAGCGTGTAGCTAGTTTCAAGGTGTGGGAAAGTGAGCAAGGAAAATTTAAAGAAGAAGAGTTTGTTATGGAAAAGGTAGATAAAGGATTAGACATTAAAGTGGAACCAGGTGTCAGAAGAGAAGCAGATGAGAAGGGAGGAGTGGAAAGGATGTTAGCATTGCTGTTGATGAAAACGGAAGGAATGAAGACGGAAGTGAGTGGAAAGCTAGAAGCTGTCAGCAAATCACAGGAAAAAATGGGTGAAGAAATAAAAAAGCTAGATGAAAAGTTTGAAAAACGTCTGAGGGGATTAAAACAGGAAATGGAAGATGAGTTGGAAAAGAAAATCTTGGGCTTTAAGTCATGTCCGTAAAACGTTAGTGTTACCTTGCGAGTCGGCGACCATTATGTTTCGAGGATCAATACTTACGTCCTTGCTGCTAATGCAAAGTGGGTGGAAGGTAGCCAAACAATCTGTCGCCACAGGGATCTCGACATCAAAGCAACGATTGCCTCTGAGCATCATGGGACTTAACAAATGAGGTCATCAGCCCCCTAGAACTTAGAACTACTTAAACCTAATTAACCTAAGGACATCACACACATCCATGCCCGAGGCAGGATTCGAACCTGCGACCGTGGCGGTTGCGCGGTTTCAGACTGAAGCTCCTAGAACCGCTCGGCCACCGCGGCCGGCTGGGTTTAAGCCATGTCAATTTTATACACGCCGACACATTTATACGTCGTTGTCATTTGCTGTTACGAGTGTACATAACAGCAAATGACAACGTCATATAAATATGTCAGCGTGTATAAAGTTGACGCGACTTAACGCCAAAACATCTGCACATGATAATGGCCTAAGGCCGAAAGTGCAATAGTGGAAATAAAAAGTTCAACAGTCCCTGGCGTAAACATGACGTGTTTCAAATAACTGACACAAGTGTACTCCAGATAAATATGTTGTGCTCAGCTTGTGGGTGAACAAATGGTACAGTGTTGACTTGCTGCAGCTAGCTGCTAGCTACTAGCAGAGGCCGGCACGGGCGTGCGTCTATGTACACAGAATATTGCTGGTACAGCTAACTATCAAAAACTTGTTGTAACTTTCGACGCCAACTAGCAACTAGAAGTAATACTGACATAGCAGGCGTGCGTCCAGGTTTCTGCTGCTCATAACACCGTTCTGGTGGTCTTCATTCTTCGGCGGCGTGGAGGATCTTCATTGGTGGCGATGTTCAAAGGAACGCTCTCGGCGCCAGTAGAAATCTTCGAGATGCTGGCTCCGGCTTACGATACTGCGATCAGGACGTGATGACCTTAATGCTTGAGATTAAAACTTAAGAAAGACTTCATTCGGGAGGAACATACGTTAAGCTTGCCGAAATTTCGAAACAAGTGTGTGTTTACAAATTTCGTCAGGTGCAAGTGATGGAGAATAAGGTAGGGACATTTTGTTTACGTCCACTCTGTAACAACAGGGTGGCACGGGTGTTGTAATAATCGGTAACTTCACATGTACCCGCTTCGATGTATAAGGTGTTATTTCTCTGCGCGTGACAATCTTCCCGCAAACAAAACAAACACCATCCGAACAACCCTTGAAGGCCCAACAGGACCGACCGGCCGCCGTGTCATCCTCAGTCCTTAGGCGTCACCAGACGTGGATAGGAAGGGACATGTGGTGAGCACACCACTCTCCAGGCCGTTGTCAGTTTTCGCGACCGGTGTCCCTACTTCTCAATCAAATAGATCCTCAATTGGCTTCACAAGGGCTGAGAGCACACCGCTTCCCAACAGCACTCGGCAGATCCCGGCGGTCACCCATCCAAGTACTAGCCAAGCCCGACAACACTTATTTTATTACCTGATGTTTTCTCCACGATCGTAATTGCACCTTGAAATAGACTACGTGTATCAGTATGGACTCTCCTTTTGCCTCCACTCATCCCCACTTCGATATCTGACCTGCTGGCCAGGGAAAAACTAAATACGAAGGCTGTTCGGAAAGTAACGTCCGATAGGTCGCGAAATGGAAACCACAGCGAAAATTAAAAAATGTTTTATTTGTAACAGTTAGCTACAGCTTCCAACTGCTTCTCTACATAGCTGCCGTTCCGACTCAGACATCTGTCGTACCGTTGTACCAACTTCCCAACACCCTCGTCATAGTAGACAGCCGCTGTGCTTTCCGCCATATCTTCCCCCAGGAAGCGATATAGGCCGTCTATTGTTCTTGATCTATATTAACGACATAGGAGACAATCTGAGTAGCCGTCTTACAGTGTTTGCACATGATGCCGTCATTTACCGTCTTGTAAAGTCATCAGATGATCAAAACGACTTGCAAAATGATTTAGATAAGATATCTTTATGGTGCGAAAAGTGGCAGTTGGCCCTGAATAAAGGAAAGTGTGAAGTTATTCACATGAGTACTAAAGGAAATCAGCTAAATTTCGATTACGCAATAAGTCACACAAATCTGAAGGCTGTAAATTCAGCTAAATACTTAGGGATTACAATTGCAAATAACCTAAATTGGAACGATCACATAGATAATATTGTGGGTAGAGAAAACCAAAGACTCCGATTCATTGGCAGAACACTTAAAAGCTGCAACAGGTGTAGTAAAGAGACTGCTTACACCACGCTTGTCCGCCCTATTCTGGAGTATTGCTGTGCGGCGTGGGATCCGCATCAAGTGGGACTGACGGATGACACCGAAAAAGTACAAAGAAGGGCAGTTCGCTTTGTATTATCGCGAAATATGAAAGATAGTGTCACAGATATGATACGTGAATTGGATTGGCAATCATTAAAACAAAGGCGTTTTTCTTTGCGACGGGATCTTCTTATTTCAATCACCGGTTTTCTCGTCCGATTGCGAAAACATTCTGTTGGCACCCACCTACATATGGAGAAATGATCATTACAATAAAATAAGAGAAATCAACGCTCGCACAGAAAAATGTAAGTGCTTGTTTTCCCCGCGTGCCGTTCGAGAGTAGAACGGTAGAGAGACAGCATGAAGGTGGTTAATTGAACCCTCTGCCACGCACTTAATTGTGAATAGCAGAGTAATGACGTAGATGTAGATGTAAACGCCGCTCTGCAGTTCGTTGTCGGTGCCCAAAAATGTTTTCATAGACAGCGGTTCGTGCAAGCGGAGATGAAACTCGGGGAGAGTCAAGTCCGCGCTGTATGGTGGATGATCAAATACTTCCAATCGAAAACGCTGCAGGGGCATCCCCATTGCCCCTGCAATGTGAGGCCGGGAATTGTCGTGAAGAAAGAAAGGCATGACACTTACGGTACATTATGTGGAATTGCATGCATTCAGGCAAAACCTCGAAACTGACAACCATATTTGGTGGGCGACGTTGTTGTTCTATCTTTACGTGCTTAGAACTGAAAAGAGCGACGTGACGCAGTCGTCAAGAACACTGGAAACACTGACCAACACATCAGTCGTCAGTGCAAGGCTTTGTCTGGTTTTCACTGTCGTTCCCATTCGGCGACTTATTGCACCTTACTTTGTCCAATAGACCTTGTATTAATGGCTTACATGTTGTGCCTCACTTCGTGTAGACACTGACAATCCAAAAACATACAACACGTAATATCTATAATTATTAGTCTGCAAATGAAGTTGAAACGTCCCCTTAGAAAAATTATTGAATTACTGTGCTGGTAAACCCCTTACGTTATTTGATTTTCAAACAGCTGAGCAGAACTGAACGTACTCAGTCATTTCGCTCTTTACTTATTCTAATCAACACTAAACTGACACACAATATTTTTAGCGCAACGCAGTCTGACTTTCAATAATCCCTACAAAAGAATGGCCCTGACTAACAATAACCTATACCTTTCACAAATCACTTGCCTCACAAAAATCTTCGTTACTCAAGCTACTGCAATACAGCGAGCGCCACTGCTGCCAGCTAAATAAAAGATTCAAACTACTGAAGGCACTAGCTACTGATAGGCACAGTTAGCAAATGAAAAATTTTGATAGAGAAGAAACAATGTATTTACCTTAATAGTGTTCAAAAGTCGTAATATCAGTTCATGACATCCAGCCTTACAAATTTACTGTCTCTGACGGACACACGTCCAGATCGTCCGCTCTCAAAACTCCGCCATCTCTCTCCCCACATCCACTACTGCTGGCGGCTCACCTCCAACAGCACAACGCTACGCACCGTTAACAGCCAACCGCCCAACACTACAATAGCAAATTCCAAAAATGCAAACCGGCCATAGCCTTCACACAGCACAGTCAGTGATTTTCATATAGAGCGCTACATGACGTTACCAACATAAAAACCTAAACAGCCTGCTTACAAAGTTAAAACTGATGTAATGTTCTTCAAAACACTGTGATCAGTCATCAAGAAAAATATTTGCACTTATACCCCTAACACCAGGGATATTTCGATACATCATTAAGCAAAGCTAAAATTTTCCGCTTCTAAACGTGTATAATATGAATTACTTGTTGCATGTATTCAAATTCATGCACGAACCTGTCCAAAGAACTGGATACACCAATCGCTGCTTTCTACTATATTAATTCCTCAATGACGTTTGACATAAGCAGTGCATCAGCCTCTCAAATCAACAGCCGCCAATGGACTTGTCTCGTTGAATACCTGTTCTCGTCAGATAACTTTAAGTTAAGCAACATCGGGAGCGACCAGAACTTTGATTACGTCACGTGCTGTTGGCTGCTTTCCTTTGTCTTTCTGAAAAAGGAGAGGATGTTGCTGAACACCAGACTTTGCGTCAGTGTCCTGGATTAAATTTTCAACATCTCCAGAGTGTCTCATGAAGTGAGGGCACTTTACACTGTCGACCGTCGACCGTACCTTGAATGGGGACGCTAAGGTCGGCGGCCGCTTGGTGCTATGCGAGAAGCATAGGCTATGTGCTGGAACCGGGTTTCATCCTCTCCCTTCTATCATCATCATCCAGCACAAACGTGGCACCGCACTACGAGTACACACGACACAATCACCTACGCTTGTCATATATGCTTAAAAACACACCGCTCTCAGACTTCGCGAAGGAAAGGTGCCACTGTGCGTGAAGGACAAGAATACCTTTTCAATTAAAAGGCTGAAGCTGCTCTTCGGGGTCTCGAAACCAACAGTGCCACACGAGTTCACTTTTTCTTAAATTAGTAGCTCGACAAGTTTCATAAACGTTCGCATAATATTGGGTTCAACAGCCATAGAGTATTTTACAAAATACGTTTTAATCATCAGTTACGGAGATGATAGATAAGCTCCAGTGGAAGACTCTGCAGGAGAGACGCTCAGTAGCTCCGTACGGGCTTTTGTTGAAGTTTCGAGAACATACCTTCACCGAGGAGTCAAGCAGTATATTGCTCCCTTCTACGTATATCTCGCGAAGAGACCATGAGGATAAAATCAGAGAGATTAAAGCCCACACAGAGGCATACCGACTATACTTCTACGTCTCCGCAGCCGTCGTTCAGCCAGTCCTTGGTGCACCAAAGCTACCTCAGCGGAAGTTACGGACAGAGCCATTTCGCCATGCGCGGTATGCTATAACCTCGGCGGCACGCGAACTGTTTGCAAACTTGGCCGTTTCGGAAATGCTTCCACCCTTGACCCGACAGCCAGTGATCACGGCCATTTGGACGTCATATAAATCGTTCCGTTTCCGCATTACGACCACGACTGTCCTGGTTTCCACGCGCCCCCGACATATAGCTAGTGAGTGGCTATTGAACGTTCACGTCGAATATAGGCGGTGGTCACAATAATGCGAGTGGACCGTGTATTATTCAGTGCTGCGTCACCTCAACCAACTTACCTTTCATTATGTGCCTGTCAAGATCTCATTCGACTACACGACTAGTATACTGAACGTTAAAATATTTGAAAGACTCCACTACATATTACGCTATGGAACAATCGTCTTGAGGTTGAAGCTCTTTTGTCCGTGTTTGCTTTAACAACACGTACTGTACGTTTCTCGATGGGTCGGCCTTTAAAAAGTATTAAAACAGCATTAGAAAGTAACATCTGTCATTCCACATTTGATGAACACCTCATGGACAAGAAACATGCCCCAACAGACAGCAATACTAACTTGAAAATTCTCAAATGCAGGAACAGCCCCCCACAAAGCCAATAATAATTGAAGAAAAATATCAAATACAAAAAGCCATAGGTGAAGAAAAAGAAGTAATAAAAGAATACAGAGCTCTCTGCAATGGAACTCTCCTCTCTGCCCTCAAAGAATTATTAGATAATACCAACCTATAGAACTCCCCCCCCCCCCCCCGCTCCAAACTACCCTTCACACACACACACACACACACACACACACACACATACACATACACATATACATGCACACAGAACTGAATAAGATAATAATAATAATGATAATGAAAAATCCTCAAACCTACTCTCTGTCCCTCTCTTTCACAAACACACACACACACACCTCTGAAAGATTCAAAACAACCGCCAGGAACTACTTCAACTGTTCTGATCTTGTTTTTACAGCTGGTAAACAGTAAAAAAGTGACGGTGACAGCTCAATATACAGAACTTCATAGTGAAGAAGATGAGGAAAAAAGAAATCGCAAGTGATACATAATGTAAATAGACACACACACACACACACACACACACACAACTTTCACATAGAATTAATTAATTTCAGGCATAACTGTAACAGTTTCCAAATCGTAATTTTTGCTTAAGTAATTTGTCTACATTAATTTTTATATGGTTGCAGATGACAAAATGTGATAGAAAACAGGCACTATAAAAACATAATACCTCAGGAAAACCACGCCATGTGGTAAAAAGGTGTGAATGCACAATTTTATGTGTTCTTCAAAAATTTGTAATTACGATTTTAAAAACTAATATTCACACGTGTACAATATTTATGTTTCACAGCCATAAAATAAAAGCCCACTGATTGTGCTGCATCTGCAGTGAAACATCTTTGTGATAAAAAACAGAATTGTATTTTGTTAATGGCGGACCCTGTCCAAAAATACATGTACACTATGGAATTTTGTTCGAAGTTTCACAGCCAAGAGGAGAGCGGACAAATGGGATTTTAAATTGGTTAGCGTGAAGTCTAGTTTTGAAAAACAGATTTCATTGCTTGAAAGTAATCAGAGTATTTAAGAAAAACTTAATTAGTGATTTGAGAGAAAATTGGAATGTTTCACGAACAGCAGCTGCAGTTTACGTAAATGAAGTGTCAAGAAGCTCATCTACTCAAGGCCTAGCTTTTTGGGCATAAAATGTTGCCTGGTATAGAAACTGTGGAATTCCTTCATTCGCGTTTAAAAAATAAAATAATTGTCAAATAGCAGCGTAAAAATTGGAAACAAAACAGAAAACTTGAAAATAAAAAAGGCTATTGTTTTGTGAAATGATATGTCTGAAAGTAAGAAATGAAACACATTAGAGAAACATTTGACGCCCCTCATTTTCTGTGCATGAATTCGGTCCTCATTAAAAAGTCGTGTCAAATGTTGGCTGTGTCAAATATTTCTCTAATCTATTTTATTTCTTAATTTTAGAAAAATCATTTCACAAAACATTTGTCATTTTTCTTCAAAATTTCTCTTTGATATTGCGAGGTGCCGGGGCTAGCAGTGTATTTAACACTAAATTCTTGAATCTACATCTGTAAATGATGCTCTAAGCCCCCCCTATTCTAACTCCGACTTTTGCTGTTGCACAAGGATGAAAAAAAAATATACGCGCACTGACTGTAAGCAGCCCTGCAAGTGGAGTAGAAAAGAGTTTGGCCCCTGCAATAATTTAATTTGATAAATAAGTTAAATAAAGGCAAGTTTCATTAACCTAGTGAGGAATGATAGGTTTACTCTACCGATTAACAGAATGAAAGTTCTGTGCAAAATAACAATATGATTTATTACGACTAAACACAAAATACTAAACCAAAACACATGACACATTTACAATACATTAAATTGGCTCGAATTGGAAACACAAACAAACGCTATAAAGGTGAAGTTGTCCCTAACTTAGATCGTGAGGTTTAAGACGAAGTGGTATGTGGAGCCAATTCCTTTCCACTCAAATCTCGAGAGAGACACACAGCTAACCCCACAGTAATTGCTGCTACTCAAGACAGAACAAAGTTAGAAAAGGATGAACAGGCGCGCTCTGCTGAGCTCTGATTATCACCTAGGAAAATCCCTATCTGCCGGTGCTGCGGACGTACATTACCAAACTGTCTTCTTATCTCCCAGAACACGATCTGGCGTACCGCAGCCGAGGGCTGGTTGCTTCGACGTCCTCGACCGAAAGGCGACTGCCGACTACCCAGAGCACCCGTACAGGCCGAACCCCGAACATTCCCGCCCCCACGACAGTGGCCGTGGTTACGTTCCAATCAGCAACTCGAAAACCGGCGGAAATTCCACTCCATTGCTGGAGCACTACCATTCCACCAATGGAGAGTCTTGGCGCCAATTTCTGTGCTGATTTTGCAGAAAGTGCGGGAATTTTCCCGCCACAACTGCGTGGGTACACAAGTCATTCCCACGCCTCGCTGGTAGCCCGCCAGAAAGTGTTTTCGCAAAGTTTCTCCGAAGTAACGGAACCTCTAGCCCAGCCGCTACTTCACACCCCAGCGGGCGTGTCTCTTGACAATGTCGGCGTCTGCAAAGCATTCACTCGACTGCCTCACACACGTCGGCTTAACTCTCTCCAGTTCCACAGAGCCCGCCTGTCACCGGACCACCCGGGTGACGAGAGACGCTGCGTGGGAAGTCCGCGTGTTAAGGAAAAGCAAACCTTCCACCGCATGCAACTAGAGAGGAGAATCGTAAGATAGAAATATGAGAGGGGGCTCATGCCACCTCTCAATATATTCTGCTAGTAACAAACATCTGTTATGGAAAATGGTCCCTGCTTGCATGATAAAGAATAAATAGAACAACAGCTTAAGGAGTTACGTAATTTCATTTCTGCACTTTGTAAAAGCTGTGGGGCCCAGTCACCAAGCAATGCTCTGATTGTTGTTTCTTTTACGGCGAGAATTTTTCTACTCGCATGTCTCAGTAAAAAACCATCGCACAATATCCTCCGGATACTTAAAAATGCTATATAATTACTGAAAAATTCTTTTACACATCTGCATTTGCATAGAAGTTCACAACACCATTTACAAGGAGAAGTGACAGTAAAATGATTAGTTAATTTGCCAGTCGTGCAGCTGCAAAGAGTATAATGTACTCCTCTCGCTGCACATATTAAATGCTTCACTATTTAGAACAAGCCACCCAAGATAATATCGTTAAGTGTGTGTGTTTCGTTATACTTGCGATGCTACTGGCACCACTTTGTGTGAACATTAAAATGTTCAAATTGACATTATTTCCCATACTTACATAATTTCTGCACACTGTGATCAAAATAACGAAAAATCATTTTAATTAGCGTGTCGATCTATGGATTTAATTTTTGCAAAATCATTCTCTTTTTGGCTAGGGACGAGGTTTATTACGTATTCACACAATCCAAATAATGTCCAAACAATAACGAAACACTCAGCGATGCTTGATTAAGATACATCCCCACGGCCTGTGTCATGTACACATTTATAACACAGCGACAATGACTTCGGTATGTTTCATTACTTCTTCACCACCTCCGAATAGTTAGCAGTGGTACCACCGGTGCTAAAGGACCTGGCTCGATTCCCGGTACCGACTCGGAGATCTGGAATCGCGTCCATTCATCCTCGTGAGGCCAAATGGGGAGGAGCTGCTTGAATAAAGAAGCAGCGGCATCACCAGGATTCATCTACTGGCAACAGCAACGACATTTTGATCACACGTTCCACGATCATAGATTGCTCCTCGGTAGAGGTGTGGGCCAGCACTTGCAGGAAGTGTTATGGGAGTGAGTACGAGGTCACCAGCATTGTGAAGCCTAGTGCCGGGTTGGCTCAAGTGACTGACAGCATAGGGGAGTTATGTAGGAAATTTACAAAGGAGGATTAGGTAGTGATAGTGGGTTTGAGCAGGGAACAGTCTTGATAGGGACGGGGGATATGATGTAGGTGGTGATCTGGTAAAGGGGCTGGGGAGGGCGCTGATGGCAGAGGGCATGGGTCACATGTCGGTGGTTCCAGCTGGGTCCATCAGTGGATCAGGTTTCACCAGGTAAGGCATGCACCTCCCTAGATATGGGAAGGGGAGACTGTGTAGTGATTGGTGGTGGTGGTGGTGGTGGTGGTGGTGGTGGTGGTGGTGGTGGGGTCACTCATGGAAAAATTCCTGTAGTAGTTGGTGTTAGAGCTGCACCTTTTTTTAGGTTGAAGTCAGCTGTTAGGTATACCTGCTTAAAGGAAGTCCCTCTAACGAAGGGCTCGCCTTCCGAGGATGTAATGTTTCCAAGTAGAGAAGGAATTAGCATATTTCATCAAAATATAAGAGGTATTAGAGATAAAGTTAGTGAACTGCTTATAGATGTTGACTCTGAAATTTTTGTTGTTTCAGAGCACCACTTAAATAATTTGACAATTGAGAGGCTTCCTTCACCAGGATACAGATTATTGGCTGTTTTTCAAGGAGTTCCTTGGAGGGGGGGGGGGGTGTGGCTATGTACATAAAAAACAGTATTCCATTTGAGTCCATAGACATTTCACGACACTGAACAGGTATTTGAAAGTTGTGCAGGGGACGTTGAATTTAGTGAAACTAAACTTCTAATTGTTGTTGTTTATAGGTCCCCTAACTCCAGAGCATTTCTGCTCAAGCTAGAGAGGGTTCTTGACTCACTTTGTAGAAATTACCAGAAATTAGTTATATGTGGTGACTTCAATATTAATTTTGTATATGATAGTGCAAGAAAAGGATGTTGGCAGATCCCCTAAATTCATATGATCTGATACAGAGTGTTTTTTTCAACTAGGGTGGAGGGCACCCTAGTTGTAGCACAGCCATAGACAATATTTTTATTCATTCTTCATTACCAGGTGGGCATTCTGTTAGTAAAAGCGTGATTGGCCTTTCAGACCATGATGCACAAATTTTAACACTAAAAGGCTTTTGTACTCAAAGAAATGTCACATTTAACTACACATTATGTTGTTGTTGTTGTGGTCTTCAGTCCTGAGACTGGTTTGATGCAGCTCTCCATGCTACCATACAGTAAAGCTGCATGTCCTCGGGAAAAATTACGGCTGTAGTTTCCCCTTGCTTTCAGCCATTCGCAGTACCAGCACAGCAAGGCCGTTTTGGTTAATGTTACAAGGCCAGATCAGTCAATCATCCAGACTGTTGCCCCTGCAACTACTGAAAAGGCTGCTGCCCCTCTTCAGGAACCACATGTTTGTCTGGCCTCTCAACAGATAACCCTCCGTTGTGGTTGCACCTACGGTACGGCCATCTGTATCGCTGAGGCACGCAAGCCTCCCCACCAACGGCAAGGTCCATGGTTCATGGGGGAAGGCACATTATGTAGGAAAGTTAATCTAACAGCAACAGAAAGTTTTTTAAACCTTGTCAGGGACCAAGAGTGGCAGGATGTTTATAGTGTCGGTAACATAGATGATAAATACAATGCTTTTCTTAACACATTTCTCATGCTCTTTGAGAGTTGCGTGATAAACGGTGTACTAACAGTAACAGGCAGCCAGGCTGGCTCATTAGTGGGATAATGATATCTTTTAGAACAAAGCGGGAATTATATCAAAATGTTAGAAGTAGTCACGATCAAGCTACAGCGGCCCATTACAAACAGTATTGTAAGGTGCTTAAAATGTTATTAGGAAGGCAAAGAGTATGTGGTTTGCAAATAGAATAGCTAATTCACAGGATAAAACTAAAACCATATGGTCAGCTGTGAAGGAAGTGTCTGGTCAACAGCACAAGGTCGACAGTAAAAAATATTTCTGTTACTGATAAATCAGATATATGTACAGTATTTAACAATTATTTTCTGAGCATTGCTAGTGAATTAAATAAAAATTTACTTTCTACCGGAAATCATATAACTTTCTTGCAAATGCCTTTCCGAGATTGATGTCTGAAAATACTCCTCTGTGATACAGACAAGAGGGAGATGGACTCAATAATTAAATCACTGACTAAGGACTCTCATGGTTATGATGGAGTGTCTAGTAGAATATTAAAATAATTTGCTACACATGTTAGCCCTTTACTTAGCCATACTTGTAATTTTTTCTTTAGGTATGATCAGTTTCCTCAGAGATTAAGTACTCAGTAGTAAAGCCGCTTTATAAAAAAGGGAGAGAGGGATAATGTAGATAGTTTTACACCTATTTCTATGCCATCAGTATTTGCAAAAGTTATTGAGAAGGCTGTGTATGTAAGGGTAATCGATCATTTTATATCACATGATTTGCTATCAAATGTACAGTTCGGCTTCATAAATCGTTTAACAACTGAAAATGCTATATTCTCTTTTCTCTGTGAGGTACTGGATGGGTTAAACGCAAGGTTTCGAACTCTTGGCATATTTTTTGATTTAACTAAGGCATTTTATTGTGTTGATCACAAAACATTGCTCCAGAAGTTGGACCATTATGGAATACCGGGAGTAGTTCAGAATTGGTTCACCTCTTACTTTAGCAACAGGCAGCAAAAGGTCATTATTCACAATGTTGATAACGTCTGTGATGTGGAGTCTGGGTGGGGTACTATCAAGTGAGGCGAGGGGGGGGGGGGTTCCCCCAGGGATCAGTGTTGGAGCCACTCCTGTTCCTTATTTATATAAATGATATGCCCTGTAGTATTAAGAGTAGCTCTAAAATATTTATGTTTGCTGATGACACTAGCTTGGTAGTAAAGGATTCCATGTATAACATTGGCTCGGTTTCAAATAGTGCAGTACATGACCTAAGTTCATAATTCATAGAAAATAAACCAACACTAAATCACAGTAAGACTCAGTTTTTACAGTTTATAACATACAATTCAATAAAACCTGACGTTTTACTTTCACAGAACGGGCATATGATTAGTGAAACTGAACAGTTCAAATTTCTAGGTGTTCAGATAGATAGTAAGCTGTCATGGGCAGCCCACGTTCAGGATCTTGATCGAAGACTTAATACTGCCATTTTTACTATTCGAACGGTATCGGAAGTGAGTGATCGTTCGAGAAGAAAATTAGCCTCCTTCGCTTATTTTCATTCGCTTATGTCGTATGGTACATCTACATCTACATGTATACTCCACAAATCACATTTAAGTGCCCAGCAGAGGGTTCATCGAACCACCTTCACAATTCTCTATTATTCCAATCTCCTATAGCGCGCGGAAAGAATGAACACTTATATCTTTCCGTATGAGCTCTGATTTCCCTTATTTTATCGTGGTGATCGTTCTTCCCTATGCAGGTCGGTGTCAACAAAATATTTTCGCAACCGCAGGAGAAAGTTGGTGATTGGAATTTCGTGAGAAGATTCCGCCGCAACGAAAAACGCCTCTCTTTTAATGATTTGCAGCCCAAATCCGGTATCATTTCTGTGACACTCTCTCCCACATTTCGTGGTAATACAAAACATGCTGACTTTCTTTAAACTTTTTCGATGTACTCCGTCAGTCCTATCTGGTAAGGATAGCAGTATTCTAAAAGAGGACGGACAAGCGTAGTGTAGGCAGTCTCCTTAGTAGGTCTGTTACTTTTTCTGAGTGTCCTGCCAGTAAAACGCAGTCTTTGGTTTTCCCCACAACATTTTCTGTGCATTCCTTCCAATTTAAGTTGTTCGTAATTGTAATACCTAGGTATTTAGCTGAATTTACGGCTTTTAGATTATACTCAATTATCGTGCAACTGAAGCTTAACGAGTTCCTTTTAGCACTCATGTGGATGACCCCACACTTTTCCTAATTTAGGGTCAACTGCCACTTTTCGCACCATTCAGATATCTTTTCTAAATCGTTTTCCAGTTTGTTTTGATCTTCTGATGACTTAATTAGTCGATAAACGACAGAGTCATCTGCAAACAACCGAAGACGGCTGCTCAGATTGTCTCCAAAATCGTTTATAAGGAACAGCAAACGGCCTATAACACTACCTTCGGGAACGCCAGAAATCACTGTTCTACTCGGTGACTTACCGTCAGTTACTACGAACTGTGACCTCTCTGACAGGAAATCACAAATCGAGTCCATACCTGAGACGATATTCCATAAGCACGAAATTTCACTACGAGCCGCTTGTGTCGTACAGTGTCGAAAGCCTTCCAGAAATCCAGAAATACGAAATCGATCTGAAATCCCTTGTCAATAGCACTCAACACTTCATGTGAATAAAGAGCTAGTTGTGTTTCACAGGAACCATGTTTTCTAAATCCATGTTGACTGTGTGTCAATTGACCGTTTTCTTCGAGGTGATTCATAATGTTCGAACACAATATATGTTCTAAAATCCTGCTCCATATCGACGTTAACTATATGGGTCTGTTATTTAGTGGATTACTCCTACTGCCTTTCTTGAATATTGGTGTGACCTCTGCAACTTTCCAGTCTTTGGCTACGGATCTTTCGTCGAGCGAACGGTTGTACATGATTGTTAAATATGGAGCTAATGCATCAGTATACTCCGAAAGGAACCTAATTGGTATACAGTCTGGACCAGAAGACTTTTACTAAGTGATTTAAGTTGCTTCACTACTCTGGGGATATTTACTTCTACGTTACTCATGTTAGCAACTGTTCTCGATTCCAGTTCTGGAATATTTACTTCGTCTTCTTTTGTGAAGGCATTTCGGAAGGCTGTGTTTAGTAACTGTGCTTTGGCAGCACTGTCTTCGATAGTATCTCCATTGCTATCGTGCAGAGAAGACATTGTTTCTTTCCACTAACATACTTCACACACGACCAGAATCAGCCCGCATCTCGTGGTCGTGCGGTAGCGTTCTCGCTTCCCACGCCCGGGTTCCCGGGTTCGATTCCCGGCGGGGTCAGGGATTTTCTCTGCCTCGTGATGGCTGGGTGTTGTGTGATGTCCTTAGGTTAGTTAGGTTTAAGTAGTTCCAAGTTCTAGGGGACTGATGACCATACCTGTTAAGTCCCATAGTGCTCAGAGCCATTTGAACCATTTGAACGACCAGAATCTCTTTGGATTTTCTGCCAAGTTTCGAATCAAAGTTTCGTTGTGGAAACTGTTAAGGCATCTCGCATTGAAGCCCGCGCTAAATTTCAAGCTTCTGTAAAATATTGCCAATCTTGCGTATTTTGCATGTGTTTATATTTGGCATGTTTGTTTAGTTGTTTCTGCTACAGTGCTCTAACCCGTTCTGTGTACTAAGGAGAATCAGCTCGGTCGTTCGTTAATTTATTTGGTATAAATCTCTCAATTGCTGCCGATACTATTTCTTTGAATTTAAGCCACATCTGGTCCACACTTACACTATTAATTTGGAATGAGTGGAGATTGTCTCTTAGGAAGGCATCAAGTGAATTTTTATCTGCTTTATTGAATAGGTATATTTTTCGCTTATTTTTCGAGGATTTGGGGATTACAACATTCAATCCCGCTACGACAACCCTGTGTTCACTAAATCCTGAATTGGTTTTGATGCTCGTTACTAACTCAGGATTATTTGTTGCTAAGAGGTCAAGTGTATTTTCACAACCGTTTACTATTCGCGTGGGCTCATGAACTAACTGCTTGAAATGATTTTCAGAGAATGCGTCTAGCACAATTTCGGATGATATTTTATGCATACCTCCGGAATTAAACATGTATTTTCGCCAACATACCGAGGGTAAATTGAAGTCACCACCAACTGTTATCGTATGAGTCGGGTATGTGCTTCAAATCAGACTCAAGTTTTCTTTGAACCTTTCAGCAACTGTATCATCTGAATTGGGAGGTCGGTAAAAGGATCCAATTATTACTTTATTCCGGTTCCCAACAATGACCTCTGCCCATACTAACTCACAGGAATTATATACTTCAATTTCGCGACTAGATAAACTACTTCTGACAGCAACAAACACGCCACCGCCAACTGTGTTTAGCCTATCCTTTCGGAACATCGTTAGGTTCTTCGCAAAAATTTCGGGTGAGCTTATATCCGGCTTTGGCCTCTCAATATATATATATATATATATATATATATATATATATATATATATATATATACTCCTGGAAATGGAAAAAAGAACACATTGACACCGGTGTGTCAGACCCACCATACTTGCTCCGGACACTGCGAGAGGGCTGTACAAGCAATGATCACACGCACGGCACAGCGGACACACCAGGAACCGCGGTGTTGGCCGTCGAATGGCGCTAGCTGCGCAGCATTTGTGCACCGCCGCCGTCAGTGTCAGCCAGTTTGCCGTGGCATACGGAGCTCCATCGCAGTCTTTAACACTGGTAGCATGCCGCGACAGCGTGGACGTGAACCGTATGTGCAGTTGACGGACTTTGAGCGAGAGCGTATAGTGGGCATGCGGGAGGCCGGGTGGACGTACCGCCGAATTGCTCAACACGTGGGGCGTGAGGTCTCCACAGTACATCGATGTTGTCGCCAGTGGTCGGCGGAAGGTGCACGTGCCCGTCGACCTGGGACCGGACCGCAGCGACGCACGGATGCACGCCAAGACCGTAGGATCCTACGCAGTGCCGTAGGGGACCGCACCGCCACTTCCCAGCAAATTAGGGACACTGTTGCTCCTGGGGTATCGGCGAGGACCATTCGCAACCGTCTCCATGAAGCTGGGCTACGGTCCCGCACACCGTTAGGCCGTCTTCCGCTCACGCCCCAACATCGTGCAGCCCGCCTCCAGTGGTGTCGCGACAGGCGTGAATGGAGGGACGAATGGAGACGTGTCGTCTTCAGCGATGAGAGTCGCTTCTGCCTTGGTGCCAATGATGGTCGTATGCGTGTTTGGCGCCGTGCAGGTGAGTGCCACAATCAGGACTGCATACGACCGAGGCACACAGGGCCAACACCCGGCATCATGGTGTGGGGAGCGATCTCCTACACTGGCCGTACACCACTGGTGATCGTCGAGGGGACACTGAATAGTGCACGGTACATCCAAACCGTCATCGAACCCATCGTTCTACCATTCCTAGACCGGCAAGGGTACTTGCTGTTGCAACAGGACAATGCACGTCCGCATGTATCCCGTGCCACCCAACGTGCTCTCGAAGGTGTAAGTCAACTACCCTGGCCAGCACGATCTCCGGATCTGTCCCCCATTGAGCATGTTTGGGACTGGATGAAGCGTCGTCTCACGCGGTCTGCACGTCCAGCACGAACGCTGGTCCAACTGAGGCGCCAGGTGGAAATGGCATGGCAAGCCGTTCCACAGGACTACATCCAGCATCTCTACGATCGTCTCCATGGGAGAATAGCAGCCTGCATTGCTGCGAAAGGTGGATATACACTGTACTAGTGCCGACATTGTGCATGCTCTGTTGCCTGTGTCTATGTGCCTGTGGTTCTGTCAGTGTGATCATGTGATGTATCTGACCCGAGGAATGTGTCAATAAAGTTTCCCCTTCCTGGGACAATGAATTCACGGTGTTCTTATTTCAATTTCCAGGAGTATATATATATATATATACTGTCATTTCTCGTTAACAATATTAGCTTATTCCCAAGAATAAGCAGTTTTCACTCGGTTAATACTCCACAGAATTCAAACCTGCATTTGGATCGGACTTCCTTAACTCTTGTGCAGAAAGGTGTGCTGTACACTGCTGCATCCATTTTCAGTAAGCTACCACTCGAATTCAAAAATCTTAGCAGTAATCCACGCGCTCTCAAATCGAAAATGAGGAGTTTCCTCGTGGGTCACTCCTATTCTGTCGAAAAGTTCCTTGAAAAATTAAGCTGATTCTTATTGTATTGTTGATTGCGCTTACTTAAACTTATGGACTGACTTTTTCCGGGTTCATAAACATTTATTTTTATCTATTACCTGTTATCTGTTATTACTTTAATGTTGTAATTTCATGTACTGAAGCGTTCCATGACCTTGGAGATTTGCTGCTCAGTTTGGTCCTACGGAACTTGGCGTGTAAATAAATAAATAAATAAACTGACTTGTAGGCAACAGTAGGCCGAAGTGGTCTGAGACCCAAGCCGTGAGTGGTGTCTTATATCATTACCTATTTTTGAAGGCAAAATAATCTACACACTTAAGCAACTTCATAAATAATTTCATGTTGCAACAACTTTTTTCTAAATGTCATGTAATACTTTTCAAATGACGTCATAGCCGCCTTTAAGTATTGGAAATATTTATTTTTACTATTTAGCACATGACAAACATTAAAAATCTTCTCGCATGTACACATGTATGTACACATGCGATTATCACATCATCTTCAGAATTGAGTTGCAAATGGAAAAAAGAGGCGCAGCGATGTAAAATATGAGCTAACTCTAACACTTCATATAATACTGTCAATAGCACTACAGAAAATGTTACAATATCATGAATAACGTAAAATTATAAAAATATAAAGGATTACGAAATTTCGGATATGGTAGAGCAAAAAGGGTTAAAGACCCCAAAAAAGGGATAAAGGGTTTCTCGCAACCAGAGACTAAATCTAGCACTGTGGTATGTTTACAAAGAGCTTTAATTTACCCCAACGAAAAAATTGCGCTCTTAAAATACTAACTCTAGTTATGACGACTACTGTGCCTGAAAGTATTTTCTGTCTGTTGATTTGCCATGGACCTCTCAATCCTATGGAAATAAATTTATTCTGAAGCGAAGATCGATAAACGTTATTTGCTTCATCCTCATCTACAAACTTAACAAAGAAGTCTTATATTAAAAAGAAGACTTCTACATACATCAAAAAAAGTTTTTCATCACCCCAGTTCCCAGAAATCCTGAAGATAGACGTTGACTGTGGATATTGTATCACAGACGCAGTCCCTTTGACTGTTAAGAGATATCGCTAAACCCGCCCAACGATGTAAAAAACCATGCATGGGCAGCGCATATCAGACGGAGGGGGTCTGACAGTCGATCAGTTCCAGTCATTCCACCAGGAAGGAGGTACACGGCTCGTGTTGTCTGCAGTTCAACCATGCCTAGACGGTCAATACCGCGGTTCGATCGCGTCCGCATTGTTACTTTGTGCCAGGAAGGGCTCTCAACAAGGGAAGTGTCTAGGCGTCTCGGAGTGAACCAAAGCGAAGTTGTTCAGACGTGAAGGAGATACAGAGAGACCGGAACTGCTGATGACATGCCTCGCTCAGGCCGCCCAAGGGCTACAACTGCAGGGGATGACCGCCACCTATGGATTATGGCTCGGAAGAGCCCTGATAGCAACGCTACGATGTTGAATAATGCTTTTTGTGCAGTCACAGGACGTCGTGTTACGACTCAAACTGTGCGCAATAGGCTGCGTGATACGCAACTTCACACCCGACGCCCATGCTGAGGTTCATCTTTGCAACCACGACACTATCCAGCGCGCTACAGATGGGTCCAAACATGCCGAATGGACCGCTCAGGATTGGCATCACGTTCTCTTCACCGATGAGTGTCGCATATGCCTTCAACCAGACAATCGTCGGAGGCGTGATTGCAGGCAACCCGGTCAGGCTGAACCCGTATACACCCTGTCCAGCGAGTTCAGCCAGATGGAGGTTCGCTGATGTTTTGGGGTGGCATTATGTGGGGCCGACGTACGCCGCTAGTGGTTATGGAGGGCGCCGTAACGGCTGTACGATACGTGAATGCCATCCTCCGACCGATAGTGCACCTATATCTGCCGCATTCGTCTTCATGGACGACAATTCGCGCCCCCATCGTACACATCTTGTGAATGACTTACTTCAGGATAACGATATCGCTCGACTAGAGTGGTCAGCACGTTCTCCAGACATGAACCCTATCTAACATGCCTGGGATAGATTGAAAAGGGCTGTTTATGGACGACGTAACCCACCAGCCACTCTGAGGGATCTACGCCGAATCGCCGTTGAGTGGGACAATGTGGACCAACAGTGCCTTGATGAACCTGTGAATAGTATGCTGCGACGAATACAGGCACGCATCAATGCAAAAGGACGTGCTACTGGGTATTAGAGGTACCGGTGTGTACAGCAATCTGGACCACCACCTCTGAAGGTCTCGCTGTATGGTGGTACAACATGCAATGTGTAGTTTTCATGAGCAATAAAAAGGCCGGAAACGATGTTTATGTTGATCTCGATTCCAATTTTCTGTGCAGGTTCCGGAACTCTCTGAACCGAGGTGATGCAAAACTTTTTTTATGTGTGTATAATGCTGTAAAAGAACAATTTTTCTAAACCTTTGGTAATATATAATAAATAAATTACACCCTTCCTGAAATATAAACCGTATACATATCAATTACATAGCGGGAAATTCCCCTTATAATACAGCATAAGTACGTCATTTGTCAGTAATAAGAACATGGAAACATAAAATTCCCGTAGCGCTGCATCTGTTCGTTGAAGTGAAGTGGCATAGGCACAAAGTGTAACGTCATAAACCTACAATGTCGATTAGAAACTGCACACATGTATAGCACGGGGAGGGGTGTGAATCTTTAGAAACTTTCAACCGGTGGCTTTAGAGTATCATCGTTTAACTTACACTAAAAACTATTTATCTAAATATTTTATACAAATAATTGTTACATTTTACACCTATGTCATTTCGCTTCAGTGAATACATGCGGCGCAATGTATATTTTATATTTTCGTCTTCTTATGAGTGACAAAGGAATGTGCTTACACTGTATTCTGAGTGCAATGAGGTATCGCTGTGTAACTGATATGTATGCACTTTAAGTTCCCGAAAATATGTAATTCTCTTGATACACATTACAAAATGTTTTGGAAAGTTGTTTTACAGCATTATAAAATTTCCTTGTAATGTTATTTATCCTTTGTTACATTTTTAGGTTAGATGATGACAATACGCTTCTGTCGGAACAGCTCATTGTGAAATAAATAATATTTAGCGATCTAGCCTTGAGAAGAAATTTCTTTTCATTATATCGAAAGATCGCTTCCATCACATAAATATGTGTAACCTTTCAGTTTTACCAATATTTTGTCACGGTGAGTCATGGTAACGAAATTACATTTTTTTACTTAGGTTTAAAATGTATATTTATACGTTTAACTGTATAGCTGTCGTATTCACTTGCTCCCGCAATCAGCTTCAAGATCTCAATTTTATTGTCGAACTCGTCTTGTGATAAAGGTAGTCCTAACATCCTGCACAACACTGAATGAAAATAGGCTTCTTTGTACGGTTTGTGATTGTATGATTTTGCCTGAATTACAGTGCTCGGTACCTAAGATTTTCTGATTCGTATTTACCACTGGCTTTTTAAATGCAAAAGTCTATGTTATTATGGATGTTATTTTTTTCCGTTCCCAAGTCAATTGTATTTTAGGATGCATAGTATACATTTATGCAGTGACATGCCCATTGTCTTCCTCATTACTGTAAAATAAAATTACCGATCACCAATGTATCTTTCACTGTAAAGGCCTCTATTTTTAACCAACAGATTTTTTCGAAATAATTGATTTCCAAGCCATTCAGAAAAGTACCTGAAACAATGACAGTCAGACTGTTACCAACAGCATTTCCTTGTCGTCCTAAAATTTAACAACAAAATTATTAATGTGCTCCAAATAAAGGACAAGTAAAGAGTATGGGGTGCCTTACGGTAGCAGCTGCAGAAATTGTAAGTGAAAAACAGAATTAATTTGGCTTAAAAGGGCCAAAAAATTATGTACACAGAAGCCCCGTTTTCCGATGAAGCACACACAGTTTCTGAAGGCTGGACAGCAGTTTACTCCAAAGATTATGCCAGTCATCATAATGTAATTGTGGTGGCGTGCTAATGCACTGCTATAACCAGAGTCGTTGCTAGGTATTTTGCCGACTTAGGTGAGAGTCAAGAAAAGATGCCCCACTTGTTTACTACCATCGGTCTCCCGGGTATACCACTCCAACACCACACCACCAACGTCCAATGGCACAACAATGAAAATCTCCTATTGTACTTTTAATAACCAACCTAAGTTGTCCAGACGTTCTCATTTTCTGGGGATAGCCCTCAGTTTTCATTCTTTCTCCACAGTTCCGTTAAAACTGATTAAGGACAATAAATGTCCTGAGTTTCTCATTTTTTGTCCCCAATTTTTTGAAATTTGCCAAAATAACTGAAATAGGAAGAATGTGCTGAACATTTTAAACTAGAAATCAACTGAATATACTACTGCACCCAAATTTGGCATCATTTACTTGTTTTATTTAGATGCAAGAAAATGGACTGATAAAGGTGTTGAGCTGTTTCCTGGCGCAAATGAGACAACACCTTGCAAGCACACAATTTCTACAATTATGCCCCAGCGATAAACTAGTTATGACACCCTCTTTCTCGTTATTATTTGCTTGTACGTCAGATTTTAAGAAAACGCAGCTAATTCGTCCGAGGAAAGGTAATGTACTCCTTTTCTCGTGCTGACAGTCTCAGACACACAGAGACAGAGTTACAGACATACACCAACTCGTTTCTGTGGGTGGATATGAGGAACTGCGCTTACCACTTACTTCTTTCAGACATGTTGAAAGAGAAATACAAAACCTAGCTTGTGAATATGTGATCCATTATCCACAGGAAGAAATAGCATTACTGAGAACATCGGCAGAAACCCTCAATACAGTTCAGGTTTGACAAATGATATTCAGAGAGAAAAACAAAAAGAGGGGCTGAGGGAGGTATGGTATAAAGTCGTAACGTGATCGCAAACCAGCGCACGTGCCCGACTCTGCCGCCCGACAGAGACGAATCAAGGTCATGTTTTTTCCCGTTTCACACTCAGCAGCGGCTGCTTGAGTACAGAGGTAAGTAGAGGCAACGACTTTACTTTCATTAAAGTAAGTAAAGGCTTATTAAGTAACTGTTCCATATGCTTCTGAATCAATCCGGTGATTGAATTTTTTTTCTCTCTACCCCCTACATCGAGAGGTTATACAATGTAGTCTGGCAACGGCAAGAAATGCTCTGCTGAAGAAGAGAAATTTGTTAACATCGAGTATAGATTTAAGTGTCACGAAGTCCTTTCTGAAAGTACACTCCTGGAAATTGAAATAAGAACACCGGGAATTCATTGTCCCAGGAAGGGGAAACTTTATTGACACATTCCTGGGGTCAGATACATCACATGATCACACTGACAGAACCACAGGCACATAGACACAGGCAACAGAGCATGCACAATGTCGGCACTAGTACAGTGTATATCCACCTTTCGCAGCAATGCAGGCTGCTATTCTCCCATGGAGACGATCGTAGAGATGCTGGATGTAGTCCTGTGGAACGGCTTGCCATGCCATTTCCACCTGGCGCCTCAGTTGGACCAGCGTTCGTGCTGGACGTGCAGACCGCGTGAGACGACGCTTCATCCAGTCCCAAACATGCTCAATGGGGGACAGATCCGGAGATCTTGCTGGCCAGGGTAGTTGACTTACACCTTCTAGAGCACGTTGGGTGGCACGGGATACATGCGGACGTGCATTGTCCTGTTGGAACAGCAAGTTCCCTTGCCGGTCTATGAATGGTAGAACGATGGGTTCGATGACGGTTTGGATGTACCGTGCACTATTCAGTGTCCCCTCGACGATCACCAGTGGTGTACGGCCAGTGTAGGAGATCGCTCCCCACACCATGATGCCGGGTGTTGGCCCTGTGTGCCTCGGTCGTATGCAGTCCTGATTGTGGCGCTCACCTGCACGGCGCCAAACACGCATACGACCATCATTGGCACCAAGGCAGAAGCGACTCTCATCGCTGAAGACGACACGTCTCCATTCGTCCCTCCATTCATGCCTGTCGCGACACCACTGGAGGCGGGCTGCACGATGTTGGGGCGTGAGCGGAAGACGGCCTAACAGTGTGCGGGACCGTAGCCCAGCTTCATGGAGACGGTTGCGAATGGTCCTCGCCGATACCCCAGGAGCAACAGTGTCCCTAATTTGCTGGGAAGTGGCGGTGCGGTCCCCTACGGCACTGCGTAGGATCCTACGGTCTTGGCGTGCATCCGTGCGTCGCTGCGGTCCGGTCCCAGGTCGACGGGCACGTGCACCTTCCGCCGACCACTGGCGACAACATCGATGTACTGTGGAGACCTCACGCCCCACGTGTTGAGCAATTCGGCGGTACGTCCACCCGGCCTCCCGCATGCCCACTATACGCCCTCCCTCAAAGTCCGTCAACTGCACATACGGTTCACGTCCACGCTGTCGCGGCATGCTACCAGTGTTAAAGACTGCGATGGAACTCCGTATGCCACGGCAAACTGGCTGACACTGACGGCGGCGGTGCACAAATGCTGCGCAGCTAGCGCCATTCGACGGCCAACACCGCGGTTCCTGGTGTGTCCGCTGTGCCGTGCGTGTGATCATTGCTTGTACAGCCTTCTCGCAGTGTCCGGAGCAAGTATGGTGGGTCTGACATACCGGTGTCAATGTGTTCTTTTTTCCATTTCCAGGAGTGTATATAAATACAGTATTTGTATGGAGTGTATTAGTATGGAGCGTATTTGTATGGAGTGTAGCCATGTATGGAAGTGAGACGGGGATTGTAAATAGTTTAGACAAGAAGAGACTAGGAGCTTTCGAAATGTGCTACAGAAGAATGCTGAAGATTAGATGGGTAAATCACGTAACTAATGAGGAGGTACTGAACAGAACTGGAGAGAATATGAGCTTGTAGCACAACCTGACTAGGAGAAGGGATCGGTTGCTAGGAAGCGTTGTGAGACATCAAGAGATCACCAGTTTAGTATTGGAGGAAAGCGGGGGGGGGGGGGGGGGGGGGAGTGGGGGAATGTAAAGGGAGACCGAGACATGAATACACTAAGCATATTCAGAAGCATTAAGGTTGCAGTAGTTATTTGGAGATGAAAAAGCTTGCGCAGGATGGAGCAGCATGGAGGGCTACATCAAACCGTTGTTCGGACTGAAGACTGCAACAACAAAAACAACAACAGTTTTTCTTCTGTTTCATTTTCTCTTCTCCTTTGCTCAATTTTTTCGCTCTGTAATTTCAAATTAATTACATACATACACATATTAATCCTTGTTCCATAGATCATGAATACGACATTTCGTAATGATATGGGACGTGTCACTTAAACATAAGTTTTCTTTATACAAAATAATTAATTAATTTTTTTGTGTTTTTACAGTTACTACTTCATATCTAAGAACACAGCTATTGAGCAGAAGGGGTTGTCATTCAGAAATTCTTTTAATTTTCTTTTAAATGTTGGTTGTCTATCTGTCAGACTTAATACTATCTGGCAAATGAGCAATGATTTTTGTGGCAGCATAATTTACTCCTTTCTGTGCCAAAGTGAGATTTAGTCCAGAATAGTGAATATCATCCTTTCTTATAGTGTTGTAGGTATTCACTTCGCTGTTATTTTTCGATTGGATGGGTTATTAATGACAAATTTCATATGTATTGCGAAGGTACTGTGAATATCCAGAGTTCGTTAAATGTCTGCAAGGTGATCCTTCCAGCCTTTGCGACCCCTAAAATTTTGGCATCCTAGGCGCCCGCCTAATTTTGTCTAATGATAGAAACGGTCCTGGCTATGACTTCCGACGACAGCAGTTCGGCCAGGACAGCGTGTCCACCAGCTGGTGCTCTCAGTTACAGACCCGAGAACCGCTGTCAGCCAAACGTACTCGAATTCATGAGCGAACGAGCAAGGCAAACCCAAAACGGCATTTTTGGCCGCGTTCGCATCTAGTGGCACCAGCAGCTTATTTCTTCTGTCTGTTTGTTATTTACTGCACTAGGATTCGTTTTTAAGGTTTCGTATGTCAATCGGTGAAAAACGGAACGCTCGTAAGGTCAGTGTATTGTCCGACTGTGCGTCTCGCAGACTGTTGAAAACCCTTTTCTTCAGGAACACGTAGGCGCATCAAGTTGGAATTTTTGTCACATATTAAAGTCTACGATCCCCTGGCGGTGTAAGAAATTTAACCTTCCAGGTCCATGGAATCACAAGATATGGCTATGTATACCACATATTTCGATACTCGCAAAGTCACTCATCAAAACCTATAGGGTATTTTCCGTTGACCTACACTCAAAACAAATATACATGTAGCAAGATTTTACAGTAAAAAGAAGGAAAAAGTCCGTGAATATTAATTTATAATTATATATTTTTTGTCCGACTTCTGTCTGTGCTTCTGTTAAGACTTCTTTTTCTCAGAAACTGGTTGACGTATCAAGCTGAAATTTATGTCACTTACTAAGATCTACGGTCCCTTCTTAAGTTAATATAATCAAAAGATAAAGCCATTTAACTGTCATATTGTATACTCGCACTTTCATCACAACCTGTAGTGTACTTCCCATTGACCTGGAATCGAACAATTTAGCAAGAAGTAATGTTTCACACAACAAGCAAAGCAAAAACCAGAAAACTGTTAATATGTAATTATATCATACGACAAAAATATCTAGTACTTCATTTGTTATCCGACTGTCTGCCCTTCTGTTGAGACCTCTTTTTGTCAGGAATGGGTAGATGTACATCTTGCTTATATCGATATCGATAACAGGCCAACATCCCCCCATGAACCATGGACCTTGCCGTCGGTGGGGAGGCTTGCGTGCCTCAACGATACAGATAGCCGTACCGTAGGTGCAACCAAAGTGGAGGGGCATCTGTTGAGAGGCCAGGAAAACGTGTGGTTCCTGAAGAGAGGCAGCAGCCTTTTCAGTAGTTGCAAGGGCAACAGTCTGGATGATTGACTGATCTGGCCTTGTAACACTAACCAAAATGGCCTTGCTGTGCTGGTACTGCGAACGGCTGAAAGCAAGGGGAAACTACAGCCGTAATTTTTCCCGAGGGCATGTAGCTTTACTGTATGATTAAATGATGATGGCGTCATTTTGGGTAAAATACTCCGGAGGTAAAATAGTCCCCATTCGGATCTCCGGGCGGGAACTACTCAAGAGGATGTCGTTATCAGGAGAAAGAAAACTGCCGTTCTACGGATCGGAGCATGGAATGTCAGATCCCTTAATCGGGCAGGTAGGTTAGAAAATTTAAATGGGAAATGGATAGGTTAAAGTTAGATATAGTGGGAATTAGTGAAGTTCGGTGGCAGGAGGAACAAGACTTTTGGTCAGGTGAATACAAGGTTATAAATACAAAATCAAATAGGGGTAATGCAGGAGTAGGTTTAATAATGAATAAAAAAAATAGGAGTACGTGTAAGCTACTACAAACAGCATAGTGAACGCATTATTGTGGCCAAGATAGACACGAAGCCCACGCCTACTACAGTAGTACAAGTTTATATGCCAACTAGCTCTGCAGATGATGAAGAAATTGAAGAAATGTATGATGAGATAAAAGAAATTATTCAGGTAGTGAAGGGAGACGAAAATTTAATAGTCATAGGTGACTGGAATTCGAGAGTAGAAAAAGGGAGAGAAGGAAACATAGTAGGTGAATATGGACTGGGGCTACGAAATGAAAGAGGAAGCCGCCTGGTAGAATTTTGTGCAGAGCATAACTTAATCATAGCTAACACTTGGTTCAAGAATCATGAAAGAAGGTTGTATACATGGAAGAAGCCTGGAGATACTGACAGGTTTCAGATAGATTATATAACGATAAGACAGAGATTTAGGAACCAGGTTTTAAATTGTAAGACATTTCCAGGTGCAGATTTGGACTCTGACCACAATCTATTGTTTATGAACTGTAGATTAAAACTGAAGAAACTGCAAAAAGGTGGGAATTTAAGGAGATGGGATCTGGATAAACTGAAAGGACCAGAGGTTGTACAGAGTTTCAGGGAGAGCATAAGGGAACAATTGACAGGAATGGGGGAAAGAAAGACAGTAGAAGAAGAATGGGTAGCTTTGAGGGGTGAAATAGTGAAGGCAGCAGAGGACCAAATAGGTAAAAAGACGAGGGCTTGTAGAAAACCTTGGGTAACAGAAGAAATATTGAATTTAATTGATGAAAGGAGAAAATATAAAAATGCAGTAAATGAAGCAGGCAAAAAGGAATACAAACGTCTCAAAAATGATATCGACAGAAAGTGCAAAATGGCTAAGCAGGGATGGCTAGAGGACAAATGTAAGGATGTAGAGGCTTATCTCACGAGGGGTAAGATAGATACTGCCTACAGGAAAATTAAAGAGACCTTTGGAAAAAAGAGAACCACTTGTATGAACATCAAAAGCTCAGATGGAAACCCAGTTCTAAGCAAAGAAGGGAAAACATGAAGGTGGAAGGAGTATACAGGGTGTTACAAAAAGGTACGGCCAAACTTTCAGGAAACATTCCTCACACACAAATAAAGAAAAGATGTTATTTGGACATGTGTCCGGAAACGCTTAATTTCAATGTTAGAGCTCATTTTAGTTTCTTCCACCTACGCTCAATGGAGCACGTTATCATGATTTCATACGGCATACTCTACCTGTGCTGCTAGAACATGTGCCTTTACATGTACGACACAACATGTGGTTCATGCACGATGGAGCTCCTGCACATTTCAGTCGAAATGTTCGTACGCTTCTCAACAACAGATTCGGTGACAGATCGATTGGTAGAGGCGGTCCAATTCCATGGCCTCCACACTCTCCTGACCTCAACCCTCTTGACTTTCATTTATGTGGGCATTTGAATCCTCTTGTCTACGAAAACCCGGTACCAAACGTAGAGACTCTTCGTGCTCGTATTGTGAACAGCTGTGATACAATACGCCATTCTCCAGGGCTGCATCAGCGCATCAGGGATTCCATACGACGGAGTGTGGATGCATGTATCCTCGCTAACGGAAGACGTTTTGAACATTTCCTGTAACAAAGTGTTTGAAGTCACGCTAGTACGTTCTGTTGCTGTGTGTTTCCATTCCATGATTAATGTGATTTGAAGAGAAGTAATAAAATGAGCTCTAACATGGAAAGTAAGCGTTTTCGGACACATGCCCACAAAACATATTTTCTTTCTTTGTGTGTGAGGAATGTTTCCTGAAAGTTTGGCCGTACCTTTTTGTAACACCCTGTATGGAGGGTCTATACAAGGGCGATGTACTTGAGGACAATATTATGGAAATGGAAGAGGATGTAGATGAAGATGAAATGGGAGATAAGATACTGCGTGAAGAGTTTGACAGAGCACTGAAAGACCTGAGTCGAAACAAGGCCCCGGGAGTAGACAACATTCCATTAGAACTACTGACAGCCTTGGGAGAGCCAGTCCTGACAAAACTCTACCGTCTGGTGAGCAAAATATATGAGATAGGCGAAATACCTTCAGGCATCAAGAAGAATATAATAATTCCAATCTCAAAGAAAGCAGGTTTTGACAGATGTGAAAATTACCGAACTATCAGTTTAATAAGTCACGGCTGAAAAATACTAATACGACTTCTTTTCAGACGAATGGAAAGTCTTGTATAAACCGACCTCGGGGAGGATCAATTTGGATTCCATAGAAATGTTAGAACACATGAGGCAATTATGACCCTACGACTTACCTTAGAACATAGTTAAGGAAAGGCAAACCTACGCTTCTAGAATTTGTGGACTTACAGAAAGCTTTTGACAATGTTAATTGGAATACTCTCTCTCAAATTCTGAGGGTGGCAGGGGTAAAATACAGGGAGCGAAAGGCTATTTACAATTTGTACAGAAACCAGATGGCAGTTATAAGAGTCGAGAGGCACGAAATGGAAGCAGCGGTTGGGAAGGGAGTGAGACAGGGTTGTAGCCTATCCCCGATGTTATTCAATCTGTATATTGAGCAAGCAATAAAGGAAACAAAAGAAAAGTTCGGAGTAGGTATTAAAATCCATGGAGAAGAAGTAAAAACTTTGAGGTTCGCTGATGACATTTTAATTCTGTCAGAGACAGCAAGGGACTCGGAAGAGCAGTTGAACGGAATGGACAGTGTCTTGAAAGGAGCGTATAAGATGAACATCAACAAAAGCAAAACGAGGATAATGGAATGTAGTCGAATTAAGTCGGGTGATGCAGAGGGAATTAGATCAGGAAATGAGACACTTAAAGTAGTAAAGGAGTTTCACTGTTTGGGGAGCAAAATAACTGATGATGGCCGAAGCAAAGAGGATATAAAATGTAGAGTGGCAATGGCAAGAAAAGCGTTTCTGAAGAAGAAAAATTTGTTAACATCGAGTATATATTTAAGTGTCAGGAAGTCGTTTCTGAAAGTAGCCATGTATGGAAGTGAACCATGGACGATAAATAGTTTAGACAAGAAGAGAATAGAAGCTTTCGAAATGTGGTGTTACAGAAGAAGGCTGAAGATTAGATGGGTAGATCACATAACTAATGAGGAGGTATTGAACAGAATTAGGGAGAAGAGGAGCTTGTGGCACAACTTGACTAGAAGAAGGGATCGGTTGGTAGGACATGTTCTGAGACATCGAGGGATCACCAGTTTAGTATTGGAGGGCAGTGTGGAGGGTAAAAATCGTAGAGGGAGACCAAGAGATGAATACACTAAGCAGATTCAGAAGGATGTAGGCTGCAGTAGGTACTGGGAGATGAAGAAGCTTGCACAGGATAGAGTAGCATGGAGAGCTGCGTCAAACCATTCTCAGTACCGAAGACCACAACAACAACAACAACAGGCCAAAGTCATCGAGATTCTCGATTCCAGGGATGGATCAAATATCTGTATACATAATTTTAAGTTTGTATGGTAATCTCTGTGTGCCAGTCCTCTTCGCACTTATCCCGATTGTTGGTCGTGGTTTTGGGTTAATCTTGTGAATCTTGCTGGCCTTGCTAGTTTGTATTATACATTCTTATGACGACGTAGCAGCCTGTACTGAAGATTGTTATGGTATTTCATTATTCACTGATGGTCGAATGCTAGGCCATACCCGTGCTGTGCCTAGAAAATCCACTATGCACTATTCTTTTGTTTTTCAAAACAAATGCTGTTCCTTCGACAGAACAATAAGCACACGGGAGCGAATGTAGCAGGATAGAAGATGTTTCTAGCACATGTAATGAATGGCAGCTTTCTCTAAATGTAGAAAAATGTGAGTTAATGGAAATGAGTTGCAAAAACAAATCCATAATCTACGAATACAGTACTAGTAACGCACTGCTTAACACAGTCATGACGCTTAAATATCTGGGCGTAACGTTACAAAACGTTATGAAATGAAACGAGAATGTGAGAGGATTGTGATAAGGACGGCGAATATGCTACTTCCGGTTTTTTCCCCTTTTTTTTATCTTATGGGACTTAACTGCTGAGGTCATCAGTCCCTAAGCTTACACACTACTTACCCTAAATTATCCTAAGGACAAACACACACACCCATGCCCGAGGGAGGACTCGAACCTCCGCCGGGACCAGCCGCATAGTCCGTGACTGCAGCGCCTTAGTACTTCCGTTTATTGAGAGAATTTTCGCAAAGTGGGATTAATCTGCGAAGGAGACGGGACATTCTTGAGAACCACCAGGCTGTTTGGTATCCGCACTAAGTCGGATTAAAGGAGGACGTCGAAGCAATTCGGAGGGGCGTTGCTGGATTTGTTACCGGTAGGTTCGAACAACACGCAAGTATTACGAAGATGCTTCGGCAACTTAAATGGGAATCACTAGGGGGAAGCGACTGACTGTTCGAGGAACATTACTGAGAAAATTTACGGAAGTGACATTTGTAGGTGACTGCCGAGCGATTCTGCTGCTACCAACGTAACATTTCGCTCAAAGACCACGAAGGCAAAAAAAGAGAAATTTGTGTTCACACGGAGGCGCATAAAAATACCGTTTCCTTCGCTGTATTTGTGAGTGGAAGAGGACAGTGATGCAGGTACCCTCTGCCAAGCATCATACTGTGTTTTGAGGAGCATGTGTGTAGATCTAGATGCAGCTGTAGGAATCAGAGAACGTACGAGCAAAACAGCCTAATATGATGTACTTGATTATACCGTATCAAGGATTTGCTACAGCTACAAGCATCAACAGCAAGTTAAAATCGCATCAGTGATGTAGCTGCCCAGAATTTCTATCATCCCGGCTAAAAGACTCGTTTCAAAGCAAGGCATGTTACACGAGCGAACATAACATCAGAATTCAGTGCAGGAGTCTCTGTGATCGTCGTTGTGCAACATACTCTGCATGTTATCAGTTTCCGGGGACAACGCCCAACCCAACATCGCTGCTGAATTCACGTCACACAGCTACGCGTCTCGTCTGGCCAAGTAGTACCGCCGCTGCGCTGGAAGAATGAAATTGTTTCCAGCTTGTTTGACATGCCGAAAGCTACCGACATATAGTCTCTGGAAGCACCAAAAGTACAACCGACATTGGCATTGTTTTCAGGTGCATCACGACACATGGGTAATCGCGTTCTGCAGTGAATATCGCACACTTCAAGTTTTAACGTTACTAATCCTATACATCCACAAGGAGAAACCTTCTTAGCTAACCTTATCGTTCCTTCCCATCCGCGATTATTAGTGTGTATCACAATAGATGTGTAATAATCCATATGGTTCGCTGCTTTATTTACGTTTCCTTCGGCTCATAACTACAGCTGAAGTGCATCATGCTGCCTTTCACTAAAAAGAGTGTCTGGTGACTGGCCGTTGCGGGAACGTGGTAGACGTATTGGCTGCTGTTCGCTAAAAGATGGAAACTGCTTCCGGGGCTAGTTACCGTCAATAGTTACATTTTGTAGCTGTGAATGGCTCCGGTCTTGAAGCGGTAGGTCAGTTTGTTTCAAAATCTTCGTGCTCCTCGCCAGCTTCTCCAGCTACCGACGTGATCCACAGAGATCACCAACCCAGTGCCAAACTGTCACCTGACGGGATCTCTCAGGTTTTATTTTTTTATTTCTTTTTTTTTTATTTTGGCATGAGTAACACATGGGAGCATGCAATTTATCACCTGACAGTGATACAGTGATGAGGTGGGTCGTGGCCAGATCTGCAGTTGTAGATTCTGTCTCGCAAAAGAGGTGAAGAACCCGGAAGAGATATCATTTGAGGCGTAGCGCCTTCGCATCGCTCCTGTCACTTGTTAGGACGATATCGTTACAGGCATGAGTCATCGACAGATGTCACCAGCTGACATGGACCTGAGTTACAGAGCTGCACGTAGTTGTACTAGTAGGCGGCAGAGGTCAGCAGTTGACGGACAGTGCTAGCAGTCGTAGTCAAAACAATGTTGTAAAGTTATGTTTGATTAATATTTAATGTATTTGCATAATTATAATTGTTTTATATGTGTAGTAATTAGCAGTGTGAGTGTTGTATGAGTGAAGAAAAACAGAAGTAAATGAAAATTGTTTTGTTTATTCACGAAGTACCAGTTAAACTATACAGGGGATTTACTATAATTAAATGTGCAGTCAGTTTATGGTACTAGTAAACCGTGAGTAGAACACAAATTAATCGGTAATTTCGGAAGGATTAATTTTATATTTGATGCTTTTGTAAATATATTTCTTTAGCATTTGTCATAGAAAGAAATGTTTTACTATGATTGGTCATTAAAGTAAAGCGCGGGTTAGCGTGCGATAATCTTGCAACCTGATTTGCTGTTTCTGGTATTAGACAATCAGAAAAATGCAGGCTCACGCCAATCTATGCTGGGAACAAAGCCTTTGGTGTGATCTAAGTAAGTCGGGGCTGAGGGTTCGAAGTAGTAAGATCTCATTGAAAGCAGCTCCGACGAAAGTACTGTAAAATCGCGGAAAAATGCTAATTACGAGTTCGCGAATTAGTACAAAACGTATTTAAGTGAACGGTATAGTGGAAGTCGTGTGGAATTTCGGATGGAATATCAAAATTATTGCTTTTGACTGTTAGTTAAAACCGCGTGGCGTGTTGTGCGATCTAAGACTGGAACAGGTATTACGTGTAGAGCAGAGTGCACAACATTTGAGCGAGCATTTTCATAACTAAACGATCCGGTGAACTCCATTAACTTCGGTAACAGGTGTAAATACCATAAACTGGCTACGTGCGTGATTGTGGATTGTGTGTGAACTTTACATTGTGTTGCCACTTGGTACGGACTTGGCAGTATTAATTGTGATCTTTATCGTAAAAAACACCTGAAAATTTACACTGCCAAGTTAAAACTTTTATTTCAGCAGCTAGCCACATCCCGTTTACCGGACAATTCTATGTATGTTGCGACCTGCAATAGACAGTAGTGGTCTAGTATTTTCTATTACAGCTTTTAGCTAGACAAATGAACATTGCTGGACACTGGCAGGGCGGTAAAAAGTAACGTGCCGCGCCGCACATTGTAACTTAGAACAGTTGCACGTCATCGGCGGGTAAATAAATGCTTGGAGTTAACATTCTCTGCAAAAGGCAGAAAGACCGCCTGGGTGCATTAGTATTGTAACCAGGCATGTTAGAGTATGCTAGGGGCGTGAACAGCGTTTGTTAATACACTGAAGAGCCAAAGAAGCTGGTACACCTGCTTAATACCGGACAGGACACCCGCGAGTACGCAGAAGTGCCGCAACACGACGTGACATGGACTCGACTAATGTCTGAAGTAATGCTTCTCCATGAATGCTGCAGAGCTTGTAACGCCGGAAATGCATATCCCCCTATTTCCATCTATTGCACTGCAAATTTTGTCCTTACTTTGTTACCTGAAGATATAACATTTCTGTGTCTTTGTATATTGTAATTGTTTTACTATTTGTATATATATGCATTTATGTCGATGTGTAATTGGTTTGTTTTGCGAATATTATTTGTATTTATACGCTGGGTCTGGCCTAGGGAAAACTATGCTATCGAACGATTACATCGATAGGTCGTGTGGAGAACCAAAGTGTTTACGATCTTTGAGAGTGTTAACTCTGCCGTGTGGAGCGCGGGCAGAGCGGAGTCTGGCTGGAGGAGGGCAGTGGAGCAGGTGTGTTGTGTGGCGCTCCCGCGAACTGCCACCCTTTCGGGGTTTGGCAGCATGTAATTGCGCTCGACTTGCTATGTTAGTTTCTGACACGGTGTCGCGGACGGGAAGCATTAGCTGGCGCACATCAAGAGCCCGTTTCGCCTGGTGACCGTGTCGAGAAGGAGGCGCGCCAACATCCAGCATCTGCAACAGCGACGGCCGACAATGAGTGACTGTCGCCACCTCCTCGATCGACGACTTCAAACCTTCAATCAACCAACAAGGAAGACTGGAAGCACGTAAAGTTTTAGAACTGTATGGCAGACCTCAGCTTTTAAAATTGTTGCATCACAAAATTACAGCAACTTAGCATGAACCTTTGTTGCTCATTGTCCCAATTGCATTACCAAGCAGGGTCCCTTCCTTTTCCGAAATGATCCCGAGTGTCGTTGAAATTCAAACGCCAGCATTAAAGTAATATCATTCCATTTCACTGCTTTAACTTCAAAGTTCAGTTAAAGTATTCATAGCTGGCTACAATACTTAGATTACACGAGCACAAATTAAGAGTGCGAGTTTTGTTACCGTATTTTAGCTTACCTGTGACTGCAGCCCAGCTTGGTACGTACTAAATATTACTATTGTTAATTGTTCAAAATCATTTAATTCAAGTTTAAAGTTAAATCTCTTATTTCTAAATTGCGTAGATTCAAGTAGCTTTTGAAATGATTGTTGAGGTAGCCCAAGACTAACCTTATTTTACTGAATTTCGTAGTGTTTCAGAAACAAATCTCACTATTAATTCCCGTCACTAAATTAACTTTCAATTTTCCAGTGCTAAATTAAGTCAGAGTGTAGCGAAATTTATTACTTCTGACAAACATTCAGATTTCATACTACACGTGTCAACCTTCATTTGCCACGCTTTTAGTGCTAATTAAGTGTGCAATAACCTTTCTTTTTCAGTTATTACAGTAGTTGTCCATAGGACTGGCGACCGTAATTTTCCCCAAATCTCAAATATCTAATTACCGCTAGTTAATTGTTAACGTAACGGCCGCACATTTACTTTCTTTATTAACTTTACCCCTTTTCAAAATTAATTTCCACCAGTTTCATTTGCATTTTTCCTTTCATTTAGCTGTAACCCTTTCCTCCCTCATTACCGACAAATTAACTTGGGTGACGATTGCTTTTCCCAAACATCCATTAGGTGCACGCGGTTTAATTTTTCACTGTTATTAAGGTCGATAAGTGAGGGGGAGGTTACAAGCCGTCCATAAGTCTGTAAGAGTACCAGGTGTTAAAGATCTCTTCTGAACAGCACGTTGCAAGACATCCCAGATATGCTCAACAGTGTTCGTGTCTGGGGAGTTTGATGGCCAGCAAATGTGTTTAAGCTCAGAAGAGTCTTCCTGAGACCACTCCGTAGCAATTCTGGACGCGTTGGGTGTCGCATCCTGCTGGAATTGCCCAAGTCCGTCGGAATGCACAACCGAAACTAAGAGATGTAGGTAATCAGAAAGGATGCTTACGTACTGGTCAGAGTCTTATCTAGACGTCTCAGGTGTCCCATGTCACTCCAACTGCTCACGCCGCATACCATTACAGAGCCTCCAACAGCTTGAACAGTGATATTCAGGCTCCATGAATTTATGAGGTTGTTTCTATACCTGTACAACGAGACTCGTCCGACCAGGCAACATGTTTTGAGTCATCAACAATCCAACATCGGTGTTGACGGGCCCAGGCGAGGCATAAAGCTTTGTGCCGTGCAGTCATCAAGGGTACACGACTGGGCCTTCGGCTCCGAAGATACATATCGATGATGTTTCGTTGAATGGTTCACACGCTGACACTTGTTGAAGGCCCAGCCTTGAAATCTCAAGCAATTTGCCGAAAGGTTGCACTCCTGTCAACTGTCCGCCCCAGATACTGAATGGTCAGCGTAATGGATTGTCGATCCTCTGGGCCCGGGTTCGATTCCCGGCTGGGTCACGGAATTTTCTCCGCCCAGGGACTGGTTGTTGTGCTGTCCTCATCATGATCTTATCATCCTCATCGACTGCAAGTCGCCGAAGGGGCGTCAAATTGAAAGACCGGCACTCGGCGAACGGTCTGCTCGATGGGGGGCCCTAGCCATACGAATAAATAAATAAGCTTCTGCCAACGATTCTCTTCATTCGCCATTGATCTCGTTCTTACAGGATCTTTTTCAGGTCGCAGCGATGTCGGAGATTTGATGTTTTACCGGAATTCTGGTACTCATGTTATGCACGTGAAATGGTCGCACGGGAAAATCCCCACTTCATCGCTACCTCTGATATGCTGTGTCCCGTCGCTCGTGCGCCGACTGTAACACCGCGTTGAAACTCATTTAAATCTTGATAACCTGCCACTGTAGCAGCAGTAACCGATCCAAGAACGGCGCCAGACATTTGAGGTCTTATACGAGGGGCGTTCAGAAAGTAACCTCCGATCGGTCGCGAAATGGAAACGACTATGACAATCCGATAAAGCTTTGCACAGATGTGTTGGGTAGTGTCTCTAGTATAACCCCAGTTAGCATCACGTCGCTCTTCTCATTTCTGAGCTCGCAGTGAGTGCGTAAAGATGTCTAGAAAATAGTGTCTGCCGCCAAGTACGAGGGCCTGGTGAGAAATTTCGCCTGAAGCTATGCAGCTAACATTACATAACTGTCGTGCTGTTTCTTCTTCAAGACAATTCTCAGCCGCATTCCGCAGGGGCAATGAAGATGCTCCTGCATCGTTTTCAAATGGAAATGTGAGATTACCCACAATACAGTCCGCAATTGTCTCCCCCTGAGCTTCATCTCTGGTCACATGAACCGCTGTCTTTGAAGACAACATTTTGACACAGACAACGAGGTGTAGGCCAGCGTGGAGAATTGGCGGAAAGCACTGGCGGCTGCCTTCTATGATGAGGCTATTGAAAAGTTGGTACAACGCTATGACAAAAGTCTAAGTCAGAACGGCGACTACGTAGAGAAGTAGCTGAAAGGTGTAGCTAATTGTTACAAGTAAAACATTTCTGATGTTCACTGTGGTTTCAATTTGGCAATCAATCGGAGCTTACTTTCTGAACAGGCCTCGTATAAGCATTGCCTATCGCCTCAACGTGTTCTGCCTGCTTATATATCTCTGTGTTTGATTTCGCATGCCTGTACCAGTTTCAGTGTAGATGACTCTGAGGGACACTGAGGTGCCACTTACTCGTGTGAGACAGCGTTGTCAGTATCTGTGAGACTTTGAAAGAGGCCGTATTGTGGGTTACTATTTGATTGGCTGGTCAAATCATGCAATATCCATATTTGCGGGGCATTCGGATATAACAGTGGCATGGGGACAAGTACATTTCTCATCAATGTTGAGTTCGGCAGTGTCTGACCACTACAAGGGAGGGTAGCAGTATTCTACAGCAGACAGCCTTCACATCTGCTTCTGACATCCGAGAACAGGTAACAGACTCCCTGCAACATTCTGTCTCATTCTGTGTGTAAGGGGTCCGTAGGCCCTTACTATAAGTTTGCACTCGGCAGAGGTCGACAGGGCAAACAATCGATAGTGTCGGGTTGCGAGAGCGAGTGTGAGTTGCAGTCAGTTCCGGGTGGCGGGCCGAGCCGTGCGGAGGCCGGTTGCTGTGATACAAGGCTTACCGACAAAGGGAGTGGCCATCGATGCGGTTTAACCCCTTTGTGTTAGAATAATACGGGAAAGTGAAGAAGTTTAATTACGAGAGTGCTCAGTGATATTTTTGTGACGATATTTATTTGGTTTCGCGTCTACCGCGCCGGCATCATTTGGATTGCAGTGTTGGATTGCAGTGTTGGATTACAGTGATTGTATTTAGCGTGTGACGATTATGAATAACGAAGAGGCCTGTGCTGATATTAGCCGTAATTAATTATGTATGACGAAGGCAGTTGCTGTCTCCCCTTTTTTTGTATTTTTGAGACGAATATAGGTCCTTGATTAGTGAAGCTGTGTTGCTGTTCTACTTGTTACCAGACATTTCATTATTGCAGCATTTGAGAAGGACAAAATGGAATGTAACAACTCCGTAGCAGTCAAATCCGATTGCCAGCCCCATTAGGTACACGGTCACATTAATTAATATTTATTTGGGCTGCTATTCAGATCCCGATCGAGCGGGATACATAAAATCGGAGTGTTACATGTGGCACTGGTCGGAACCTAACAGCAGCCGGACTATGGAACTGCCGTCCCGTGGACGGGCTACCGTTAACACCCCAATACAAACTGCTGCCTTTGGAGTGCTGGCGTGACCAGGACGCATGGACGGATGATGAAAGTTGTCGCATTATGTACACCAATGAATCGTGGTTCTCCATTAGCCTAGATGACCATCGTCGGTGAATATGTTGGCGACCTGACGACATGTCCCACTCTTCCGATGTCTGCAAGTGAGCAAGGGGTCTAAATCACAGGCCTTCGGTTCTGTAACGAGCTTAGTCGTAGGTACCTCGATCTGCATAACAGAGTTGAGAATTGTAGAGATGCCGTGAATAGGTCCGGTATGGCCAATACATTCGCATGCGATCAAGATTTTCTCTTCTCGTTAGAATAGGAGAGACATATATCGCCAAACGAAAATTTTAATGCGAATCGGGTGTAAAATACGAGGGCTAGAACTTTAATAGTGGCAACTATTTATTTACAGCTCGTACAAAATAGATATGTGTTTCAACGTTTTACTGACCTTCAAAGTAGTCACCAGCATTGTGTATAAACCGTTGCCAGCGATGTGGAAGTCGTAGGATACTCTTAGCAGTGCCAGTTGCGTTGACAGTTCGAACGGCGCGGTCTATTGCCCGACGAATTTGTATCAGTTCTGAAGCGAATGCCGTGAAGGGTTTCCTTCAGTTTAGAAATCGAAATGAGGGCTTAAATCAGGGGAGTACAGTAGGTGCTTTAGCACTTAGCAGCCCCATCAGTCAAACAAATCAGTAACAGCTTGCACGGTACGTGCTTGAGCATTGTCCTGCAAAATGATGGTCAGGTCCTGCAGAACGTGTCATCACTTCTGTCTCTAAGCTGGTCGTAGGTTGTGTTCCAAAAATGAACAGCATAGACACAGAAGTGATGACACTTTTTGCAGGACCTGACCATCATTTTGCAGGACAATGTTCAAGCACGTACAGTTTGACTGATGGGGTTGCTAAGTGCTAAACCACCTACTCCACTACCCTGACTTAAGCCCTCGTGAGTTCAACTCGATTTCTAAACTGAAGGAAACACTTCACGGCATTCGCTTCAGAACTGCTACAAATTCGTCGGGCAACAGACCTCGCCGCTCGAACTATCAACACAACGGGTACTTCTAAGAGATTCCTACGACTTCCACATCGCTGGTAACGGGTTATACATACGCTGGTGACTACTTTGAAGGTCAGTAAAACTTTGAAACACGTATCTATTTTATACGAGCTGTAAATAAATAGTGGCCACTATTAAAGTTCCAACCCTCTTATATATATACAAATATATATTCACCTTGGATAAAAATCGGTGCGCACTGGCAGATCCTGTTTTTAAGTTTTTCGTGTCTTGGTTTATAGTGGCTGCAGGATCCAAATGGTGTCTGTTCCTTTTGACATGTTCGACAGAATCGACGCCAAAAAAAATAAATTTCATACTGACGCGTCAACCTGACCCAGAGAAAAAGGGGTCTTAAAAGAAGGATAGTGATCCATACAAATAAAGAATAACAAAAAAATATTTTTAGTGTGATCTACTTAAAAATTAACATTTATCTGATTTTTTCCTTACCCGTATTGTGAAAACTTGATTCTTGCCAAGTTTCATGATTCTAGGACAACAGGAAGAACCCTACAGGTTTTGATGAGTGAGTTCGTGAGAGTAAAAATATGTGACACAATGGCCGTACCTTTCGCTTGATGTAACTTAGACGTTTAAAATTTTTGCACCTCCAAGGAACCATAACCTTAATATGTGACATAAATCTGAACTTGATGCATCCACCCCTTCCTGAGAAAAAGGGTTATTAACAGTCGGATAAACAAACAAACTAAAGGGTAACAAAGCGATCTTTTAAGATTTCAGTTCTTACAGTTTAAGGCAGAGAACCCTAAAAACTACAAAAAAATTTCTGGCGGAATTTGGCGAATGATCTATCATAAAACATTACCAAATTCTGATCGTGTTGAAAATTGGTGAAGGACTCCATCCTTCAGCCCGTTGTTGAAACTAAAAAGAATGGAAAGAAAGACGTTGTATGTAATGTTGGTCATAAAATTACATTCACGCAGAAGCATCCTACTACCGTAATAAAGTTTGACTTCTGTATATACTAATAAGTCGATGATACTGATGTAGACGCCATTGGTATTGGAAAACAATTGAAACTACTCACAACGAATACCTCCCTAGGCTCTCACTGATATATTACTAAGATTTGCTGTTGAATATACGGCGGGAATTACATTTACTGTCTGATGTGTAATGAATAGCTCAAAGTGGCAGGAGAAAGGTGCATATCTTTTCACTTGTAAAAAAAGCCAGTGAAAATATACACAGAGTTACACATCGTCTGCTGCAGAACTCTAGAGTAAAATCCACGCTCGAGCATACTGAAGGAAAGAAAGGCTTACAACAATGAACAAGCAAGTATTCTAAGAACACTATTTTACAGATTATATCAATGACCCAGCACGTATTCAAGAAACACTATTTATACAGTCTACATCAAGGAAACACTGCATTCAGGTTACCGGTTTCTGAATTCCCAAATCTCCGAAAAACGTTCGGCATCGTATTACACTGCTGACAAAAAAGACATAATCACACGAACTATCTTTATAAAAATGTAGTTGGCTCGGAGAACGTTTATAATATTCAGTACTCCATACCTGAGGTCGAATTTTCGGCAGAAACCTAATTGACACAGGATGTGGCCCAAGAAAGAGCTAGTTTGCTGAATTTCTCATATACACAACCGATTTGCCAGGCAACCTCAGCAGTATTATCAGAATGTTCGCTGACTTCACCACGGCATTGTAGCTGTATGTGTGGTAACGCAGAAAGGCTTAAGCAGTGGTTACACTTCTTGCACAGCATGGCAGCTCGCTGCAAGTTAGGTGAATGCAAGACGGTACCTCTAAAAAGGATAAAGAAAGCAACAGAATCCGATTTCAAAAGTAGAGGTAAATTTCTGGAATCGGTCATTTCGTTTAGAAATACGAGTATAATACTACTAAACATAATGAAACTATTAAGTAAAATTAGTGTCACAAAACCCAATGAGACACAGATTCGTTGGCATGGTTTTAGGAAAAGAGTAGTGCATTGATAAGAGAACAGCATGCATTTCACGAGTATGATTCATTATGAAAAATTGTTCGAGTGCTTTTATCAGGAAGGGCTGACCTGCACATCAAACCATTTCAGGAATGCGCCGTTAGAAATGTAAAATGTCAGCATAGTCCAAACGAAAGCGTAACAGAGATTCTTAGGTAAATTTAGTGAGGACGTTTGACAAAAGGCAACGTCGTTCTCATGAAACCCATTTCTTTAAATTTAGAAAACTCATATCCGATGATACGGCAAAAATTCTGCTGCGACCATTAAAAATCTCGAGTAGTTGTTGTCTGCCAAGAGAGGTTATGGCAAGCACCGAGGCATGCAAGCGATCACTTTCCTTTTACTCGTACGAGAATGGAAAGGGGCAGACAGTGGCTAATAACTGAGCGAAGTACCATCCGATACTGAAGGGAGAGTATTTTATTTTTTTCTTCATTTGACGAACTCCTTTCATCTATGTCCATACTAACAATAAAACTGCAAAACTGTCGTTTCTGTCGTTTGTCTGTTCCAAAACACTAATCACCAAAATTACTCGACGAATTTTCATAGGGTTTTGGCAGGTAACTTGAGCCTAGCTTGAGGCGATGTAAAGGCTTTATTTAATCAAAATCGGATCACAGTAAAAAACATCTAATAATTTAAAGTTTTTTCTAAAATCATCGGCTCAGCTAAGTAGACCGCTGTTTGTTTTTTAAAAACTCATAATAGATGTACTTGCGGAAGCTTACGTCAGTGACAGAATTAAGAGCCGTAATATCATATTTATGAATGTAAACTAAAAGCGAATTTACTTGGCTAGAATATACGGATTTCTTATTTCGCTTTGTACGTTACAAACATAACGACATTGCTTTGCTCCTTTAGATCGGTTTTATTTATATTCTTTGCTAGGAGAAACGGGTTTATTAAATTTGCTTTGTGATCTGGACGCCTACTAATTATATTTCGATTTCGTTTTCTTTATGAAGAAAAATGCCTAGAAAACTTTCGAGTTTTCCTGAATACACCAGAAAGGCTCCAAGAGTAAGATCTATGCGACTTCAAGAATCAAATGAAGGTCGTGAGGCGACACTTGTTGCGGTTCGAGAACATGAGACATTAACTCGCTCTTTGGAAATTCCTTGATAAAGTGAGGTGCGAAGTAACTCTGATGGAGCGTTAGCTCGCTTCTCAGAACATTCCCTCACAGAGGCTTAAAGTTACCTCTTCAGCATAACTTCATAGAATAGGAAATTTTGATGGAATGTGACGCAGGCGAACTAGTTTTATACCCCAAATCCCGCTTCTTCCTAACAATTTACCACTTCGCTTTAAACGTATACAGTTCCTGGTGAGTTTACGTTATGTCATGACCGTGAACAAAGCACGAGGACAGATACTGCTTGTTATGGACGTGTAACTTAGTGTCGGTTGCTTTTCGCACAGACAACCCTATGCACCTCTCTCCCACGTTGGTTAGCAGACAAGTTCTCCGTTCATTTCCCCAATCTTACTACTTGAAACATTGTGTCCGAAGAAGCTTTATAAGCAAAAAATAAATTCCATGCGTACGAAGTTTCGGGCACAGCTAAAAATATATATCCAGGTAGCTAGCACGTACATAAATCTATTAGCCATCTTCAGCCAGTGAACCTGCATGGATTACATTTAATGTGCAAAGCAAATACCCGTAGTCACTGGGTAACGCTAAACTGCGGAACTTTTATAAGAAGTTTAGGTGTTCGTTAGCTGCAGGATGCTTCAAGAACTGCTTTGCCGCATTTAAAATTATTCAACGATGAATAGGAAAGTTTTCCATTATTTTTGCGCGCAACGTTCTTTTTGATTTGTAAGTCTGGTGGGTGATGTGAATCCCCGTTTCTATTTATATTACCTTGATCTTTCCATTTCTACACTCTTATGATACTGGATTCCCTTCCTCGTCTGCTACATATACGTGTTCTCGATAAGACATCAATAATTTTTACTTTCTGATGCGATGTTATTAAATCAAATAACCTCGGACAAATTAAGACAAATCTCTTTGACTTTCGAGCTGCTTTCTTTCTTCAGGTTGGTGAAGCAAACAAGCTCTTCGTTCATGTCCCCAATCATACTACTTCAAACATTGCATCCAAAAACGCTTCATAAGCTTCTGCCTTAGTGCTTCATCTGTTTCTTTGGTATATAACACTCCTTTGTTCCCTAGTGATATGAATTACTTTCATTAACAGTTCCTATAGTGCTCACCAGTCTTTCTGAACATAGTTGATTCCAATCAAAAATGGTTCAAATGGCTCTAAGCACTACGGGACTTAACATCTTAGGTCATCAGTCGCCTAGACTTAGAACTACTTAAAGCAAACTAACCTAAGGACATCACACACATCCATGCCCTAGGCAGCATTCGAACCTGCGACCGTAGTAGCCGCGCGGTTCCGGACTGAACCGCCTAGAACCGCTCGGCCACAGCTGATTCCAATCACTCGGAGCCTTATACCTCACTTCTATTATTGCTTTTCTTGCTCTGTTAACAGCAGCCATCCTCGTAATTGGTTCTGCATTTTTTCACTAATAATTTTTAGCTAAACTTTTGAGACTTCCTTGCTTTGTTCGTCGTGTGATATTTTTCTTCGAAAATAGCAGAATCCTTAACTTCGTCTACTTCGCAGTTAAGTTTATTGCTTATCTCGTTTATGCTACTCCTTATTTCTTACGCCTGTCTTCGATTTGCTCTCAATCCTTATCCAGCACTCATACGACTGTACATTCCATTCAGTCCTTCATCAGCGAATCGTATGACTGATATCCCTTCAACCTGAATTTTAATCTGACTCCTGAAACTTCCTTTCGTTTCTGTCACTAATTATTCGATGCAAAGATTGAACACTATGGTGAAGGAATACATCTGTGTCTTACACCATTTTTCTTCCCTGTCCTTCGTTCGGGTCATTCAACCTTATTGTTCGTACTGATATACAGGTTGTTCGGATATTCCTATTATAAACTTCTAGAACATGTAGGGGGGGGGGAGTAGATAATATTTTGAATCCGTGCTAAAAACATTTGGAAACACGATGGTAACGTGACCACTTTTACAAGTAATTGATTAGGCGTGACCCAGTACAACACATGTTTTAGAGTTCATTAGTAGCCAAGGAAATGGTTCGTGTACTAGTTCAAATGGCTCTAAGCACTATGTAACTTAACATCTGAGGTCATCAGTCCCCTAGACGTAGAACTACTTAAACCTAACTAACCTAAGGACATCATACACATCCATGCCCGATGCAGGATTCGAACCTGCGACCGTAGCAGCAGCGCAGTTCCGGACTGAAGCGCCTAGAACCGCTCGGCCACAGCAGCCGACATGTACTAGTTGATGGGTTCTCTTCAGCGTCGTACAGTACGGTCTCTTTCAGTTTTGGTGAACGGCGTCTCCTTGTGGAACACCACAGCAACGCCTGCTAACGGTAAAGGTACCATTTCTCGAAGCCGTTGCGTAACTGTGGCGAAAAGGGAATTCGATGGTGTCGGACTTTGTGGATAACGGTCTTCACAAAGGCGACGAGCAGCTCTTCCATTATGAGACCTTCGCCATTCAGAAGGATTCTATCTACATCTATATCTACATTTATACTTCACTTGCCACCAAGTGGTGTGTGGTGCAGGGCACAATTCGCGCCAAAGTCGTATTTCCTACCCTCTGTACCACTCGCGGATCGCGCGAGCGAAAAACGACTGTCTGAACGCCTCAGTACGAGTTCTAATTTCCCTTATCTTTGAATGGTGATCACTGCGCGATTTGAAAGTTGGTGGTAATAATATATGCTCTACATCCCCGGCGAAGACCGGATTTCGGAGTTTAGTGAGCAGCCCCTTCCGTTTAGCGCGCCGTCTATCTGCAAGTGTGTCCCACTTCAAACTTTCTATGAGATTTGTAACGCTCACGCGATGGCTACATGTACCAGTCACGAATCTTGCCGCTCTTCTTTGGACCTTCTCAATCTCTTGAATGAGACCCAACTGGTAAGGGTCCCATACAGACGAACAATACCCTACCACTGGACGAACTAACGTATTGTAAGCAATTTCCTTTGCTGAAGGACAGCATCGCTTCAGGATTCTACCAATAAACCGCAATCTAGAGTTCGCCTTGCTCGTTAATTGTGTAATCTGATCATTCCATTTGAGATCATTTCGAATAGTCACACCCAGATACTTGACGGACGTTACCGCTTCCAAATACTTGGCATTTATTTTGCACTCGTACATTAATGGGAATTTTCGCCTTGTTATACGCAGTAGGTTACACTTACTAATATTGAGAGATAACTGCCAGTCATTACACCACGCATTTATTTTCTGCAAATCCTCATTCATTTGTTTACAACTGTCGTATGATACTACTTTCCTGTAGACTACAGCATCATCGGCAAGCAGTCTTATGCCGCTGTCAGTACCATCAACCAGAACGTTTATGTAAATCGTAAAAAGCAGCAGACCTATTACGCTGCCATGGGGCACACCTGAAGTTACTCTTGTTTCTGTTGAAGTTACCCCGTTCAGGACGACATACTGCTCCTTGCCTGTTAGAAAACTTTCTATCCAACCGCATATCGCATTGGATAGACCGTAAGCGCGCACTTTTTGTAACAAGCGACAGGGCGGAACTGAGTCGAACGCCTTTCGAACCTGGGAGCCGGTATCTAGAACCTGTCATACACTCCTGGAAATGGAAAAAAGAACACATTGACACCGGTGTGTCAGACCCACCATACTTGCTCCGGACACTGCGAGAGGGCTGTACAAGCAATGATCACACGCACGGCACAGCGGACACACCAGGAACCGCGGTGTTGGCCGTCGAATGGCGCTAGCTGCGCAGCATTTGTGCACCGCCGCCGTCAGTGTCAGCCAGTTTGCCGTGGCATACGGAGCTCCATCGCAGTCTTTAACACTGGTAGCATGCCGCGACAGCGTGGACGTGAACCGTATGTGCAGTTGACGGACTTTGAGCGAGGGCGTATAGTGGGCATGCGGGAGGCCGGGTGGACGTACCGCCGAATTGCTCAACACGTGGGGCGTGAGGTCTCCACAGTACATCGATGTTGTCGCCAGTGGTCGGCGGAAGGTGCACGTGCCCGTCGACCTGGGACCGGACCGCAGCGACGCACGGATGCACGCCAAGACCGTAGGATCCTACGCAGTGCCGTAGGGGACCGCACCGCCACTTCCCAGCAAATTAGGGACACTGTTGCTCCTGGGGTATCGGCGAGGACCATTCGCAACCGTCTCCATGAAGCTGGGCTACGGTCCCGCACACCGTTAGGCCGTCTTCCGCTCAGGCCCCAACATCGTGCAGCCCGCCTCCAGTGGTGTGGCGACAGGCGTGAATGGAGGGACGAATGGAGACGTGTCGTCTTCAGCGATGAGAGTCGCTTCTGCCTTGGTGCCAATGATGGTCGTATGCGTGTTTGGCGCCGTGCAGGTGAGCGCCACAATCAGGACTGCATACGACCGAGGCACACAGGGCCAACACCCGGCATCATGGTGTGGGGAGCGATCTCCTACACTGGCCGTACACCACTCGTGATCGTCGAGGGGACACTGAATAGTGCACGGTACATCCAAACCGTCATCGAACCCATCGTTCTACCATTCCTAGACCGGCAAGGGAACTTGCTGTTCCAACAGGACAATGCACGTCCGCATGTATCCCGTGCCACCCAACGTGCTCTAGAAGGTGTAACTCAACTACCCTGGCCAGCAAGATCTCCGGATCTGTCCCCCATTGAGCATGTTTGGGACTGGATGAAGCGTCGTCTCACGCGGTCTGCACGTCCAGCACGAACGCTGGTCCAACTGAGGCGCCAGGTGGAAATGGCATGGCAAGCCGTTCCACAAGACTACATCCAGCATCTCTACGATCGTCTCCATGGGAGAATAGCAGCCTGCATTGCTGCGAAAGGTGGATATACACTGTACTAGTGCCGACATTGTGCATGCTCTGTTGCCTGTGTCTATGTGCCTGTGGTTCTGTCAGTGTGATCATGTGATGTATCTGACCCCAGGAATGTGTCAATAAAGTTTCCCCTTCCTGGGACAATGAATTCACGGTGTTCTTATTTCAATTTCCAGGAGTGTATATCAGGCACAAAGAGGGCCAGCTATGTCCCGCATGACCACTGTTTCCTAAAACCGTGCTGGTTTCTGCAGATGAGCTTCGCAGAGTCTAGAAAGTCTATGTCTGAACACAAAATATGTTCCATGATTCTACAACAAATCGACGTCAGTGAAATTGGCCGGTAATTATGTGAATCCGATTTTCTATCCTTTTTAAGGATTGCTATGACATGGGCCTTCTTCCAGTCCCGTGGAACTTTCTGCTGTTCCGACGATCTCTGATAGATGATGAATAAGAATGGTGCTATATTTGTAGCATAGTCAACATATAATCTTACGGGGTTACCGTCTAGGCCAGATGCCTTCCTGGCGTCTAAGGATCTTAACTGTTTTACTATCTCAGATACACTAACTACTATGTCAGCCATCCTTTCGTTTACCGAGCGAGGTGGCGCAGTGGTTAGACACTGGACTCGCATTCGGGAGGACGACGGTTCAATCCCGCGTCCGGCCATCCTGATTTAGGTTTTCCGTGATTTCCCTAAATCGCTCCAGGCAAATGCTGGGATGGTTCCTTTCAAAGGGCACGGCCGAATTCCTTCCCCGTCCTTCCCTAACCCGATGAGACCGATGACCTCGCTGTCTGGTCTCCTTCCCCAAAAAACAACCCAACAACAACAACATCCTTTCGTTTGTTCGATAATTGGAAGGGGGAATGGTGCTGCAGTCCTCTACCGTAAACAAGTTTTTGAAAGCTAGGTTTAGAATTTCGGCCTTCTGTTTATCGTCATCAGTTATACGAGGGCCGTTCAGAAAGTAACCTCCGGTTGAATAAAAAAAATACACCAAGTTAAATAAAAATATTTTAATATATACATCTTACAACTACATCTTTGCACTATTTTTCTACATAGTCTCCATAGCGATTGAGGCACTTATCGTATCTCTTCACAAGCTTTGAAATTCCTTCTGCATAAAAATCACCCGCTTGTGCCTGGAGCCAGCCTGTGACCGCATCTTTGAGCTCTTCGTCGTTATCAAACCGCTGTGACCCGAGCCATTTCTTCAAATGCATGAAGAGGTGATAATCACTTGGCGCCAGGTCTGGGCTGTAAGGTGGATGGTTGATAACGTCCCACTTGAAGGACTCAAGAAGGGCCGTTGTTCTGCGAGCAGAGTGAGGACGGGCGTTATCGTGCAAAAAAACGATACCGGAAGTCAGCATACCACGGCGTTTGTTCTGTATAGCCCGTCGTAACTTTTTTATTGTTTCACAGTACACGTCTTGATTAATGGTCGTACCACGTTCCACGAATTCAACCAACAACACCCCTTTGGCATCCCAAAACACCGTTGCCATCAGTTTTCTGGCAGAAAAATCTTGCGAGGCTTTTCTTGGTTTGGTAGGCGAATTTGAATGTGCCCACATCTTTGATTGTTCTTTTGTCTCAGGGTTCACGTACTTAATCCAGGTTTCGTCACCGGTCACGATTCTGTTTAACAATGGTTCTCCTTCGTCCTCATAACGTGACAGAAAGTCTAATGCAGAGGCCATTCTTTGAGTTTTGTGGTGGTCGGTAAGAATTTTGGGCACCCATCGTGCACAGAACTTACGGTAACCCAATCTTGCTGTCACTATCTCGTACAAGAGAGTCTTAGAAATCTGTGGAAAACCAGTAGACAACTCCGACATTGAGAAACGTCGATTTTCACGAACTTTTGCATCAACTGTCTGAACGAGTTCGTCAGTCACCAATGATGGTCTACCACTCCTCTCTTCATCATGAACGTTTTCTCGTCCACTTTTAAATAAACGTACCCATTCACGGACAACTCCTTCACTCATAACTCTTGGTCCGTACACGGCACAAAGCTCACGATGAATAGCTGCTGCAGAATATCCTTTGGCTGTAAAAAACCTTATGACAGCACGCACTTCACATTTGGCTGGGTTTTCTATTGCAGCACACATTTCAAACTGCCACAAAAACTAAACTAGCGCAGGTACGACGTTCACTCGACCACGGCTTGATGCCGACTGACCTGTTGAGTGCGTGAACGCACAGATGGCGTCGCTACTCCACCCACAACCCGCACTGTGACCAATTGGAGGTTACTTTCTGAACCGCCCTCGTATTACCCGTACTGTCAGCAAGAGAAGGTATTGAATGATTTGTAGCGTTCATAGATTTGACGTACGGCCAAAATTTTTTGGGGTTATTATTAGAATCTGCATAAAATATAGCTTTCAAATTCGTTAAAAGAGTCTCTCATTGACCTTCTGACAGCTGCTTTCATTTCGCATAATTTCTGTTTGTCCATAATTTCGGTTTGTCAGCGGGGCAGTGGCTACGTTTAAAACGACTGTGCAAAATTCTCTGCTTTCTCAGTAACTTCCTAATATGTTTGTGTACCAAGGTGGATCCTTTCCATCTAATATGTTCCCATCTCGAGTTGGTTTTCTAACCACTTGCTCAAGGTTGTATGTTGAGAGTGCTCCTCGAATAACTTCACACGATTCTTTGTTTCTGTCCCCTGTGATAAACGTGTAATTTTTCCAATCGATAGATGCTAGATTACATTGAAGTCTCTACCTATAACTAATGGATAATTTGGATGTTTACTTCCTATGTACACAAGACTTTCCCTGAAACATTCTGCGACGTTTGTTGCGGATGCTGGCGGTCAATAAAAACATCCTAATACAATGGTCAATCCTTGTCTGATTGACAGCTTTATCCACACTATTTCACAGTCCGACGCAGTATCGATCTCAACTGCGTTTAAACAGCTTTTAACTGCAATGAACACACCACCTCCCATAGCATCAGTCCTATCCTTCCCAAAAGTTGTCCAATCGTAGTTCAAAATTTCACTGCTTTTTATGTCTGGTTTTAACCAGCTTTCGGTACATAATACAATATTGGCATTGCTACTGTTTATTTCGGAGATTAACTCGGGGATCTTGCTACTTCGACAATTTACTAACATGAGATTAAGCATATTTAAATCCTTTGGAATGACCTGTTTAGGCGAACTAACAATTTTTACAGTTGGCACACCCACATCAGTGTCATGAACTGGTAATTTTTCGGGCCAGCGGTTTGTTTCCCATGGGGAGGAACCTAAACTAAAAAAAAAAAAAAAAAACCCTGTGCACGCCACAAGTACTGTGCTACCCATGTAGCTGCTTTCTGTGTGTAGTGCACCCCTGATCTACCGAGGGGCGTCCTACAACCTTCCACCCCATAGCGTAGATGGAGGAATCTACAACCATTTGGGCCTTCCACCCCATAGCGTAGATGGAGGAATCTACAACCATTTGGGACTTAACATCTGAGGTCATCAGTACCCTAGAACTTAGAACTACTTAAACCTAACTAACCTAAGGACATCACACACATCCATGCCCGAGGCAGGATTCGAACCTGCGACCGTATCAGTCACGCGGTTCCGGACTGAAGCGCCTAGAACCGCTCGGCCACCGCGGCCGGCTAAGGAGCTCTTCCATTACGAGAGCTTTGCCATTCAGAAGGATCATCTGGAGGTATTCTGCAAACGTGTACTTAACCGTATTGCTCTTAAACTCACAGACACGTGAATGAGGGCCGAACCAAGTCAGACTGGTGGACTAGAGTCAAATGACATCAGCCGATCCGACGTAACGCCCCCCCCCCCCCCCAACCTGACTATCCTGTTGCATACCTACCTAGCAACCATGTTTTCGAACAGCTGTAGCACGGAAGCGGTACATTTTCGACTGAGTTCCTGTTCTAAATATTATGTACTCACTCGAATCTACAAGTACTAGAAATCTATAATGGTAATTTCCGAACAATCTGTACATCGTATATGGTCCGCATTTCCCTACAGATTACTCCTATTTTTCTCATAATTTCGAACACCTTGCACTATTCTACATTCTCCAACACTCTGCCCAAGTTGACAAACCATTTGAAGCCGTTTTGATTTTCCTTGAGTCTTCCTTCCATTGTCGATCGCATCAGAACCGCCTCTCTGGTGCCTTTGCCTTTCCTGAAGCTAAACTGATCGTTATGAAACTGATAATAAATTTTCTTTTCCATTCTTCTGTATACTAAACTTGTCAGCAACTTGGTTGCGTGAGCCGTGTTGCTGATTGTGCTATAGTCCCGGAAATAAATTGTATGCTGTTGCATTTTTGGCCCCCGTAGAAGCGTTCAGTGTACTGTTTCCCCCTATCCGCTCTCTCCTCTGCTGTCAGCTGTGGAATTCGCAGTTCCCTCTTAACTCTTACGTCCTTCGTTCAATTACAATCCAGTTTGCTTGAGTATTCTATGTGATGAATCAGTCCTACCAGCTACTAATTCTTTTTAGACGTCTTCACATTATCGGTGCAGCCATTTCACATTACCATCCCTGTATTTCCTGTTTACTTTGTTCCTGAGTTGCTTGCATTTCTCTACTTCTTAGTTCCCCTCAACGTTTTGTGGTTCCTTCTTTCGCTCATCACTTTTATGCGTTACCCAAGTTTTTTGACAGGTAGCTTCCTTTTGCCTATTTTGTCTGCGTTCTGTGGTTGCCCTTTATAGAGATGACTATTGCTCATCAACTAAAAAAAATGTCGTGTGACTAGGGCCGCCCGTCGGGTAGACCGTTCGCCGGGTGCAAGTCTTTCGATTTGACGCCACTTCGGCGGCTTGCGCGTCGATGGGGACGAAATGACGATGATTAGGACAACGCAACACCCTGCCCCTGACCAAAGAAAATCTCCGACCTAGTCGAGAATCAAACCCGTGCCCTTTGGATTGACATTCCGTCACGCTGACCACTTTTTTTTTTAATTGATCTCATTTTGTTCGTTGTATGTGCTCGGGGCGGACGTCGCAAGACACCCGTTTCAGTTCATCGTTGATCCGTTCACTCAGTTTTTTTTTATTACAGAGGGCAGCTAATCCTCTGACCGAACACGCTGAGCTACCGTGCCGGCAACCAATCAGCTACCGGGGGCGGACTGCTCTTCAACTGAACTACCTACTGTAGTATTAATCATCGTAGCCTCTGTAGCTTCAGAGAACTTCGTACGTATCATTCCTCAGTATGTACGTATACAACGTGCTATCACATTCATTCTTCTGAACGAGTCTGTTACGTTTAAGCCTACTTTTCATCATTAGTAAACTTTCTTACTAATCTATATCTGCTCCTGTGTACGCCTTCCAATCCAATATCCAATTTCTGAATCCACATATGACCACGATGTCATCCAAACTTCCCTTATCAACAGTATTTTTTGAAGTACATCTCCTCCTCCTTTGGCTTTGAACAGGGTATTCGCTATTACTAGCTGAAATTCTTTCTCACCTCTCACTTCCATTACCAAGCATACATTATTCTGTAACCCTTTGTTCTACTCCTTTCTCTACAACCACGTTCCAGTCAGGCATGACTGATGGATTATCGTTTTCTTTTGCCTACTGAATTACCCATTCAGTATCTTCATGTACTCCCTCCATCTCTTCATCTTCCGCTTGTGATATCGAGATGTGTACCTGAACTATCGTTGTTGGGATTGTTTTGCTGTCGATTGTGTTGAAAGAATGTAAGCTACTGGTGAGTGTGAGCGATTGTAGTGGAGGCGTTTAATAGAACCTTTAATTGAATATACAAATATAGCTCTGTATATCTGACACAAACTAATCATTACCCACCAAAGCAATGATAAGGAAATCTACATGATTACGAAATCACATAAGGGCCTGACTTAGCTCAGTTTATTACACCTAGAATGAAAAGAAGTGTTTTAACAGTGTGGTGTGCGTACTGTAAGACCTTCAGTACACACACCATCAGATTATTTGACTTGTCGCTCTAACGAAGTAGGCGAGTGTCAGCAATATGTCTCGTGGTCTTATCGTGGCGTGTTTATCTTCTGCCATTAGGTCATCCGATAGAAATGCCACTTGCACGCTTAGAGTAGCAGATTGACGGTGACCAACTTTAAATAGAACTTGATTAACTTTCACACACATTTATTAAAATAGTAACAATCATAAACCTTACTTAACGTTATTCTGCATGCTATTTACAATTGACAATCTGAAGTTCCTTTGGTCTTGGTACGTTAATCTTATTCTCACATATCTCTGATACTTGACAAAGTGTCTATACATTTCTCTTCATGGCTATGTACAGGAATATGATAATCTTATTAGGCGCAGACTGAAACTTGACTATAGACTAATGCAGACTGGTACAGACTAATGGAGACTGACTAATCGGAGTTCTGTACACTCGTTATATTACCCTGAGCGTTCAGGTATCACTGCGCGAGTGTGATCCGCGAGGAGAAAAGGTTCTACGTTAGCAGCAATCTCATTGGCTGCGTGACATATTAATACGCGGATCGGCGGAAGCAGAATTTGGTCCGTCTCTAAGACAGCGCCATCTCGTAGTGCGGAGACGGTCGAGCGCTGCGCCTGCGCTGTTGTGCTTAGCGGGGCGCGCTCTAGTGGGAAAGTTGCGTACGTGCTGACTACGTGGAACTATGTACACAACAAACAGTCACTGAAAATAATAATCAAATGTCTTGGAAAATCTGCACAAGGGATCTGGAATGTGATTCAGATGAAAGCGTATTTGGACAAAACGTTTACATTCGTACACTCCTGGAAATTGAAATAAGAACACCGTGAATTCATTGTCCCAGGAAGGGGAAACTTTATTGACACATTCCTGGGGTCAGATACATCACATGATCACACTGACAGAACCACAGGCACATAGACACAGGCAACAGAGCATGCACAATGTCGGCACTAGTACAGTGTATATCCACCTTTCGCAGCAATGCAGGCTGCTATTCTCCCATGGAGACGATCGTAGAGATGCTGGATGTAGTCTTGTGGAACGGCTTGCCATGCCATTTCCACCTGGCGCCTCAGTTGGACCAGCGTTCGTGCTGGACGTGCAGACCGCGTGAGACGACGCTTCATCCAGTCCCAAACATGCTCAATGGGGGACAGATCCGGAGATCTTGCTGGCCAGGGTCGTTGACTTACACCGTCTAGAGCACGTTGGGTGGCACGGGATACATGCGGACGTGCATTGTCCTGTTGGAACAGCAAGTTCCCTTGCCGGTCTAGGAATGGTAGAACGATGGGTTCGATGACGGTTTGGATGTACCGTGCACTATTCAGTGTCCCCTCGACGATCACCAGTGGTGTACGGCCAGTGTAGGAGATCGCTCCCCACACCATGATGCCGGGTGTTGGCCCTGTGTGCCTCGGTCGTATGCAGTCCTGATTGTGGCGCTCACCTGCACGGCGCCAAACACGCATACGACCATCATTGGCACCAAGGCAGAAGCGACTCTCATCGCTGAAGACGACACGTCTCCATTCGTCCCTCCATTCACGCCTGTCGCCACACCACTGGAGGCGGGCTGCACGATGTTGGGGCCTGAGCGGAAGACGGCCTAACGGTGTGCGGGACCGTAGCCCAGCTTCATGGAGACGGTTGCGAATGGTCCTCGCCGATACCCCAGGAGCAACAGTGTCCCTAATTTGCTGGGAAGTGGCGGTGCGGTCCCCTACGGCACTGCGTAGGATCCTACGGTCTTGGCGTGCATCCGTGCGTCGCTGCGGTCCGGTCCCAGGTCGACGGGCACGTGCACCTTCCGCCGACCACTGGCGACAACATCGATGTACTGTGGAGACCTCACGCCCCACGTGTTGAGCAATTCGGCGGTACGTCCACCCGGCCTCCCGCATGCCCACTATACGCCCTCGCTCAAAGTCCGTCAACTGCACATACGGTTCACGTCCACGCTGTCGCGGCATGCTACCAGTGTTAAAGGCTGCGATGGAGCTCCGTATGCCACGGCAAACTGGCTGACACTGACGGCGGCGGTGCACAAATGCTGCGCAGCTAGCGCCATTCGACGGCCAACACCGCGGTTCCTGGTGTGTCCGCTGTGCCGTGCGTGTGATTATTGCTTGTACAGCCCTCTCGCAGTGTCCCGAGCAAGTATGGTGGGTCTGACACACCGGTGTCAATGTGTTCTTTTTTCCATTTCCAGGAGTGTAGAAGTTGTACCGAGATTGCCGAAGGCTAGTACATAGTGATAGAAAATGCTAGAGAAGGATATGCGTGTGCATGTATAGCTGGAGTTAAAGCAGTTTGAACCTCTAGATGCAAACAAGTCTTCCGAATAAAGACTGAAATTACTGAAAATCGTTAAAATTAATTCGACTTTCCCTACAGTTCGTCTCACTGTTGCAGCTGGATCTCACCATACTCGTAATCTGCAGACAGCATTAGTTCCGTACCAACAAGTTTCGTCTAAGTTTAGCTCTTCCGGATGAGAGCATCTCGTAGCATTCGAGCCTGAAGAATTCGTCTAGAAGTGAAGTCGACACATGGAGGATCCTGCCAGGTAAGTACGTTGTGGGGCCTGAGCAAGGCGTCTGTGTCTCGCGGTCTTTAGTGCAGGCGGGGTCTAAACGCTCCTGTTCCCGTTGCACACTCTAAGATGTCGTCACAAGAGCCCGGCGAAGTCTGACTTTCTACAGTTTCTTTCCACAACAGCATTTCCTCTGGGAGTCTTACCAAAAGCGGCCCGCACCTCAACACGCAGAACTGACTAAGAACAGGCTACGTTTCCCCTGTACAACCTGGGGATACTGTCTGTATTGTGTGAATCCCGGCGTCTGGTGCCAAGGTTGGATTCCTTCAATGCACTCTTCAGCCCGAATGCTAGTGATGGCCGTTGGCACGTGTGCTGCTCGGACTCACGCGAATGCTTGCTGCTTCTTGCCGGTCCCCTGCCGGTTTTATGGCCAATACAGCGCGTTACCTCGTCCATACTATGTGCAACGTCTCTTCACAGTGGCTTCGTATTTAGCTGTATATGCGATTCAGCATAGAAATTTGTAATCTAAGTACTTAAGTCGCTGGTACCGATTCATATTTCATGTTACAGTGGAGATTAATTTATTCTGATTTAATCTGACGTTTTCTTCCGGGCTTTACATCAGTTACGGGGCAGTACGAGAAAAAACGAAAAAGAAAATGAAACGGTGATGCAACGTACAAGCCTACCGTTGAAATGTTCCAATAAATCACACGCTGTCCTACTTTCCTATGCGTAACTAATTCTACCCCACTTATATCTTTTCTTGTGCTGTTGATATTATTCCATATTCGTTTGACATGAAACCCTTGTCCCCCTTCCATTTCAGTTAGTTTGGAGGGAAGCACTGTGTGGAGGTGAATCACGAAGTGTACGGAAACTGTAAGGAAGAAAATCGAGCATTTGAGACGTACTGCTATGGAAACATGTTGAAAATTGGGTGGACTGATAAGATATGAATGAGAAGGGTTTCCGCAGAATCAGCGAAGAAAGGAACATACGGGAAACATTGAGAAGAAGAAGAGACAAGATCATAAGGCTGCGATAGCGTATACGACTGTGTATATTGCAAGGAATGACAAGAAATGCAGGAAAATATTTCTGCTTATCAAGAGTTACGAGATACAAATTGCTGAGTAAACATCAAATATTCAGTGTTGAGAGCGAAGATGAGAAGCACAAATGAAAAATTTTCAAAAGCATCATTCAATATGCCTTATAGAAGTGTCTTCCAAGCAAGGTCTTAAAGGATTGGATGATGATGATGTTTGGTTTGTGGGGCGCTCCACTGCGGGTTCATCAGCGCCCGTACAAAGTCCCAATATTTTCACACTCGAGTGTTTTGCGCAGTCCAATCTGGCCACTGTCACGAATAATGATGATGATGATATGATCAGGACAACACAAACATCCAGTACCCGGTCAGAGAAAATCCCCAACCCGGCCGGGAATCGAACCCGTGACCCCATGATCCAGAGGCAGCAACGCTAGCCGCTAGATCACGAGCTGCGGACTTAAATGGTGTGAAAGACCCACCGTGGTTCAATAGAAAAATGCCGTGTAAATAAAGAGAGCTTCGTCACAGACTCAAGAGATGTCAAAAACTAGCTAACAAACAAAAGCTGAACAAAGCGATCTTGAGCGTAATAAAAAGAATGAGAGTGACTTTGAAAGTAAAATGTTGTCAACCGATCTGAGTAGAAACCCTAAGACGTTTTGGTATATGTAAAAATCACTATTTCGAAACAACCTATTCAGTCACTGAGTTACCATAATGGTATTGAAACTGAAAATGGCAGAGAAAAATCTTAAATACTGAATTCGGTCTTCCGAAATTGTTTTAACACGGAAGATTGTAATACGATCGGTCCTTTGAATCACCGCACGAATTTCTAAAAGTCGGGTACTAACGTTACTGATTTCGGAATCGGAAAACAACTGCAATCGCTTTGCAGTGGAAAGGCGTCAGGATCGGATGAGATATCTGTAAGATTCTACAAATGGTTCAAATGGCTCTGAGCACTATGCGACTTAACTTCTGAGGTCATCAGTCGCCTAGAACTTAGAACTAATTAAACCTAACTAACCTAAGGACATCACACACATCCATGCCCGAGGCAGGATTCGAACCTGCGACCGTAGCGGTCGCTCGGCTCCAGACTGTAGCGCCTAGAACAGCACGGCCACTCCGGCCGGCTAAGATTCTACAGAGATTATCTGAAAGAACATACTCCTTTTCTACCAACTGTTTACCCCAAGTTGCTGGAGCAACGAAGCGTATATCTAGCGGCTGCAAAACATCGCAGGTCATTTCCATTTTCAGGAAGAGTCGCAGAACATTGGGAATTATAGGCCGATATCGTTGACGTTAATCTGTTTTAGAATTGTGGAACGTGGATTAGTTTTCTGAGAACGAATAACTCCTCTATAAAAATAGAGATATTGCGAAACTCGGCTCGCTCTGTCCCCCACATGAGATCCATCGCGCTGTAGACGTTGGCCCTCAGGTTGATGCATTGTCTGCCCTCTGCATTTGACACTGTCACGTACTGTTGATTAGTGAAAAACAATACGGGTGTACCGAGCATTCGACCAGATTTGCAGCTGGATTCAAGACTTCCTTGCAGATAGAACTCAACATGTCGCTCTTAACGGAACAAAATCTACAGATGCAAAGTTAATTCCGGGAGTTCCCCAAGGAAGCGTGATAGCACTGTTATTGTTTGCAATGTATATAAATCAGCTATCAGAATGCGTGGGAAGCTCTTTAAGTCTATTCACAGATGATGCGATTGTCTGTAAGAAGATGGCAACGCAAGAAGGCAACACCCATGTGCAAAATGACCTGCAGAGGTTTGACCATTGGTGTAGGCCCTGGTAGTTTACATCTAACGTAAATAAATGTGACATATTGTGCATACATAGGAAAAGAAATCCACAACTGTACAACAACACTATTGGTGACAAACTGCTGGAAACCGTATCCACCTTAAAATATCTTCGAGTATCTAGAGCTGCCGTAAGTGGAATGACCACGTAAAACAAATGGTAACAAAGGCAAATACCTAACAGATTCATAGTAAGAATATTAAGGAAATGTGATTCGTCAAAGAAGTGACTTACAAGGCACTTGTCCGACCGATTCTTGAGTACTGTTTAGCAATCTGGGATCCTTATACGTAAATGACGAGCAGAGCGTTTCATCATGGGGCCGTTCAGTCCGCGCTAGAGTGTTTCAGATGCTCAACAAACTCCAGTGGTAGACGCTACAAAAGACGCGTTGTGGATAACGGAGAGGATTATCGTTGACACCTTCTGGCGGTTTAAAACTTTGTCCCCGAATGAGGCTCAAATTTGATACCGTAGCCTTTCCGGGCAACCCCTCTACCATCTGAGCTACCCAAGCATGACTCATGACCCGTTCTTGTAGCTTTACTTCCTCCACTACCTCGTCACCTACCTTCCATACTTCACAGAAGTTCTCCGACGAACTTGCGTGACTAGCACTCGCAAAAGGAAAGCAGTTTCGGAGAGACAGCTTAGCCACAGCCTGGGGGTTGTATCCAGAATGAGATTATCGTTCTTCAGCGGAGTGTGCACAGATACGAAACTTCCTGGCGGATTAAAACCCTATGAGGATGTGTCGTGAGTTGTGCTTTGATAGCTCAGTTGGCAGAGCTCTTGTCTGCGGAAGGCAAAGATCCCAAGTTCGAACCTCTGTCTGGCACACGGTTACAATCTGCCAGGAAGTTTCATATCAGCGCACGCTCTGCTGCAGAGTCATACTCTCATTCAGGGTTACTATTAAAATTTAGAGACAGTACTTTCCGGGAAGCGTCAAACTACGTTTTACTTTATTCGACAAACGTCTCCCGAAGTGACCACAACGGGGAAAATTCTAGAAATTAGGGCTAATGTAGAGGCTTACCGAGAATCATTTTTTCTGACGCGCAATTCTCGAGTGGAACAGGGAGGAGGGGATCTAATGGTAGCACAACTTCCCTCCGCCAGACACTGTCTTGTTGTTTTACGGAATATTTACGTGGATGTAGAACAGCAAACAACTTTCGTTTTACTGGAGGGAGCTGCGTAAGGTAAAAGCTGTAGGGGAAGACCGAGATTGAGATTCATCCAACAAATGATTGAGGATCTCGGTTAGAAGTGCTACTCTGAGACGAACCGTTTGGCACAAGAGTGGAACTCGTGGCGGTTCGCATAGAGCCAGTGAGAGGAATGATGACTCAAAAAAGCAGATCGATATTGTCAGTTAGAACATCCCACTGAACTTCACAATACTCGATTTCGATTTTTAGCGCGACGTTTTCCTCATATGCACTACTTTCCTATTTTTCGTAACTCTTCTCTTTATTCTCTATAACCTTTCCGTATAATGTTGATAACATCCATCTAGGAGAACAATGTATTCATACAACATCAACGTCATTACAATTTTGTGTAACAATTTCTAAATCTGATTTCACATTTCCACTTCGAGAGAGCTTGTAGGAGTTAGCGTAATGAAGCAACTACTCTCTTCCACCGTACGAAATACGTGACATTAGTTACTGCTTAGCAGACACCATAGCCCAGATTTCAAGTACGTTTAATACCAATCTATTGCCAGCGCAGACTTATATTATGCAGTAGTACAATTCTAGCTGTTTGGCGTTGGGAATACAATGAGCCAATGTGTGTTTAACAGTCGGATCACGCAAACGTTTTCGGGTTCGCCCGACGCCTTGATACGTCCCCTCTTGCCAAGTCGTGAGGCGCTTTGCCAGCCTGCCTACGTGTTTAAGGTCTTCCGCAAATCGTGAAGATGAATCAGCAGTTCCAGTATAGAGAAACTACTTTTATTTGTAGTCCGAAGACTTATTTGATGGATCTCTCTACTTTAACCTATCAATCTGTCCCAATCACGTCTCTATACGTCAATATTACAATTGACCTCTACACCATCCATCAGAACGAACCTGCTGTATTCCATTATTGGTTCCCTCTACGGTTTACCCTACTCACCCTCCTTTCCACTAAACACACACACACACACACACACACACACACACACACACACACACACACACAGACAGGCGCGCGCGCATACACACACATCAGCCACTACTATTAACTGAACATAAAATTCCAATGTTTTATTAGTGAAGAAATGACTATGGGTAAAACCTTGTATTTGAAAGTTACCTAATATAAGTAAAAGTGGAAAATCACGAAATGCAATTCTGCATTAAGACTGGTGTATTAGGCAGCGTTACTTCTTATCTATTTTAACCCCAATATCGAAGCAACAACACAGGAAATATATAAGACTTCACAAGAGGAATAAAAATACAATTCAAATAAATTAGTCAACCAGACAACGCTTCGCAATGTCTTAATCTATATGGGAACTGCATATACGTCTTAAATTCATTGCTCCCCTCTCTCTGCCCATCTTCTCATGCCCCCTCTCTCTCCGTATATCTCCTTCCCCCCCCCCCCATCTCTATGGGCATAACCTCCTATCCCCCTCTCTCCGTCCTTCTACCCCCCTCTCTATGTCCATTTCCGTCTGCATGTTCAGTAGAGTGTAAACATTTGAAGTAAATCCGTCAAGACCTTTTCAAGATTAGAGGTAACAACGTTTCCCCTTTTTCTATTGCATATATATTTATATATGTAATATATTACAAAAATATATAAAGTTTGTCGGTCTGAAAGTTCATTAAAGTGTCATGTGAAAATTGTAAGTATATCAGTCAAGAACATTTCGAGATTTGTGGTAACAAAGCTTCCCCCTTTAAATATCACATATATTACAATAATATATAGCCTATCTGCGTATGTCAGTTAGAGTGTCGTGTAAAAATTTGAAGAAAATCGGTCAAGAACTTTTCAAGATTTGTGTTAACTACACTTCCCCTTTATATGTCACATACATGTGTATATGTCACATAAATATAAAGCTTTTGTATGTCCATCCTTTTAGCAGGACGTCTCTGGGACGACGGCTGTTTACTATCGTGACAAAAAATAAAAACACCTACAGCCGTCCTTCAGCACAGTTGACAGTTGATGGTTGGAGTGCTGACACATTATCTGCGAATCCAGTAATGCTGGCAACTGATGGGTTATGCATGGGGATCGTATCAACCTGTACCGCATCAAAACAGCCTGAAGATGACGCAATGAAGCGTCGAAACTGGTAGCGACAAAATAAAATAAAATTATAAGGACGGCTGTAGGTGTTTTTATTTATTTTTTTTTTCACAAAAATATGAAGCGTATGTCCATCTGAACGTTCATTAGAATCTCATGCAAAATTCGCAGTAAATCTGTAAAGAACTTTTCAAGATTTTCGATAACAGCGTTTCCCCTTTACATATTATATATGTATTTACATGTTATAGCCTATATGTCCCTGTCAAACTAAGTTTATTTGTTATGAGAACATGTGACATCAGATTGTCAAACCAAATGCAAAAAAATTTTATTTGCATTTTCGTATCAAAAATACCATTAGCATCCACAATTATGAACACAAAAAAAGAAATCAACGAAATGGTCGAGATGTTCTCAGCTAAAGATCTTTTACACTTCATTCTACTTTCTGACTTTTCCTCTCGATTTTCCAAAAAAATTATATCATACAAACGTTATCCCGGTAGTTTGGAACACAATATAGATGAAAATCGACAAAATCTCTCGAACCGTTCTTAATTTATGAAATTTCTTACATGTGGCAATTGCTGTTAATTTCCGACTTTCACGTTGGATTTTCCAGAAATTGTCTTTGATGCAGTTCTTGTCCCGACAATAACGAACACGAAAAAAATCAACCAAATCGGTCGAGTCGTTGTTTGGTGATGATCTTTCGTACATGCGCCAACTGATTTTTATTTCTGCAGGTAACTGTTATTAAAATTTACTTTGTACAATCGACATAGCTACACTGGTACGTGCTAAAAGGTAATTGCATTTTACGGTAACCATTACCAGACACAGTTAAAGGTTTCTTAGGTTTTTTTTACGCAACGTTTTTAGGACTGAAAAGTCTCGTTATTAGGCAATTACAGCAATACAAAATCATGTATCTCATGAATACACGATGATTATTCATATCAGCGCACACTCCGCTGCAGAGTGAAAATATCATCCTGGGAACATAAAAATATATTGTAAAAAAGTTAACGGTAAAAATAATTATTAAATTCAAGACATTGATAGTCGAAGTATAGTCAGTACGGCTGCATATTGTTTAATGATGATAAAATCTGTTCAACAGAGTGGATTAAATAAGTAGAATAGAATTTGGAACAGTGATAAAGACAAAATGAAAGTGCTAAAGAGTGTTAGAATAGAGAATACTGACTAAATAGGCACTGAAAGCGCTGGAGAAGGAGACGCAGCGGTATTAGTGGTGGAAAAATTCTCCGATCGACGAAGAAGGAATGCGTTACATGGTCAATTACAGGAAAACAAAAAAAAGAAAGGTTCAAAAGGCGCTGAGCACTATGGGACTTAACAGCTGAGGTCATCAGTCCCCTAGAACTTAGAACTACTTGGCCGGCTCAAGGAAAACAACTGGAGCAGGTTGTTGAGGTGGAAGAAAGCTATTTCGAATGAAATTTCTATACCATAAGTTGTACTCGAATTTCACTATTTTAAGCAGCTAAGGAACTGACCCTCTCAGAAGCAATGAAGGTACAAAATAGATACTATCAAATGGAATAAAAGATTTTCTGAAAAATATGTAAACAACGAGTACAAATTTAGGTGCTAAGAATTACTGCCTAAAAGTGTCTTTTGAAGTGACGCCTTGTAGGAAAGTGAAACCTGAATGTTAAATCTCAGAGAAGTTTCCCGAAAGTGGTGCCGTAGGACACTGATAAAGATTAGATGGCTGCAACAAATAACGCAAGAATGTTTCTGAAGCTAAGAGGGAAGAAAAGAGTTTTACGGTAAAATTGGAGAAAAACTAAGCTGCTAGGACACATCCTGAGTCATTAAAGAGTAGGTCATTTGGCAGTTGAGGGGGGTATAAATTGTAGAGGCAGTCTAAGGTTTGAGTACAGTAAGCAGTTTCAGATAGATGTAGGAAGCAGTAAACGCCCAGAAATGAAGATAAATGCACAAAATATCCCGAGCTGCATCAATAGTCCAAACATTCTGTGACAGCCTAATGTTAAATTTGCAAGAATTATAACCTGAAAACAAAAGAAGAATGTGAGTGTATAGAAAATTAAATTTTAAACAGTTTCTTTTTCATGAAACTCGGTCCAAGGTGACGAAGATGACCAAAAAAATAAAGCTGCAAGAACCCTTTTTTTTAGATGTAACAAATGCTTTGTTATTTTTCGAGACATATGGGAAAATCGTTTAAAACCGTTAAAAATCGGATCCGCTGTAACCCGTTAACATCCACATTGTCATGTTTGTTGTTTTCTGTAAGTATAGCCTGCGGAAAGTCGAAAAAGTACTTAAAACTAATTATTTTTGGTGATACACTCCTGGAAATTGAAATAAGAACACCGTGAATTCATTGTCCCAGGAAGGGGAAACTTTATTGACACATTCCTGGGGTCAGATACATCACATGATCACACTGACAGAACCACAGGCACATAGACACAGGCAACAGAGCATGCACAATGTCGGCACTAGTACAGTGTATATCCACCTTTCGCAGCAATGCAGGCTGCTATTCTCCCATGGAGACGATCGTAGAGATGCTGGATGTAGTCCTGTGGAACGGCTTGCCATGCCATTTCCACCTGGCGCCTCAGTTGGACCAGCGTTCATGCTGGACGTGCAGACCGCGTGAGACGACGCTTCATCCAGTCCCAAACATGCTCAATGGGGGACAGATCCGGAGATCTTGCTGGCCAGGGTAGTTGACTTACACCTTCTAGAGCACGTTGGGTGGCACGGGATACATGCGGACGTGCATTGTCCTGTTGGAACAGCAAGTTCCCTTGCCGGTCTAGGAATGGTAGAACGATGGGTTCGATGACGGTTTGGATGTACCGTGCACTATTCAGTGTCCCCTCGACGATCACCAGTGGTGTACGGCCAGTGTAGGAGATCGCTCCCCACACCATGATGCCGGGTGTTGGCCCTGTGTGCCTCGGTCGTATGCAGTCCTGATTGTGGCGCTCACCTGCACGGCGCCAAACACGCATACGACCATCATTGGCACCAAGGCAGAAGCGACTCTCATCGCTGAAGACGACACGTCTCCATTCGTCCCTCCATTCACGCCTGTCGCGACACCACTGGAGGCGGGCTGCACGACGTTGGGGCGTGAGCGGAAGACGGCCTAACGGTGTGCGGGACCGTAGCCCAGCTTCATGGAGACGGTTGCGAATGGTCCTCGCCGATACCCCAGGAGCAACAGTGTCCCTAATTTGCTGGGAAGTGGCGGTGCGGTCCCCTACGGCACTGCGTAGGATCCTACGGTCTTGGCGTGCATCCGTGCGTCGCTGCGCTCCGGTCCCAGGTCGACGGGCACGTGCACCTTCCGCCGACCACTGGCGACAACATCGATGTACTGTGGAGACCTCACGCCCCACGTGTTGAGCAATTCGGCGGTACGTCCACCCGGCCTCCCGCATGCCCACTATACGCCCTCGCTCAAAGTCCGTCAACTGCACATACGGTTCACGTCCACGCTGTCGCGGCATGCTACCAGTGTTAAAGACTGCGATGGAGCTCCGTATGCCACGGCAAACTGGCTGACACTGACGGCGGCGGTGCACAAATGCTGCGCAGCTAGCGCCATTCGATGGCCAACACCGCGGTTCCTGGTGTGTCCGCTGTGCCGTGCGTGTGATCATTGCTTGTACAGCCCTCTCGCAGTGTCCGGAGCAAGTATGGTGGGTCTGACACACCGGTGTCAATGTGTTCTTTTTTCCAATACCAGGAGTGTATATCGATTTTTTTGAAAAAAGGGTGTCCCGATAAATCAGCTTTCTCTTCTCATGCATGGTCCTACAGTAACCCTTTTAAGCTTATTTTCTTCGCAAAGAGCTGCGCTAACATACTACTAAATAGTTTTTAAGATGTTAGTAATTTTAGATTCCAAAAAATACATCAAAGGACTCGCACTTTTGTTGGACGTGTCTTTTAACTAATTATCTCAATTTTTATTTTATGAAAATACCTTTTTTAAAAAAGAAAGTGATGACATTTTTTCACGAATTTAAAAAAAGTATTTTTACGACCTTTCGGAGCCGATATAAGTTTCCTATTTTTTATCTAGTGGACGCAATTAACATTTTCACAGCGATGCACATGATGGAGGGTAATAGCGAATACTTATATTTTCAAGAAAAACTGCTGGAATATCATTCATTTGTTTTTAGTATTAGTAACTGAATAACAAAGTGAAGCGTGCACACGCAATGTGTCAGCTGGAGAGGGTGACGGAGTAGGGGGAACGGTGCGCGTTCGCTCTGAAAACTGAGTCCAATTGGCTGCGCTTACGTAATATTTGATATCTCGACGCACTCCATCGTTTGCTCCGTAGGAACCAGAAAACATCCCGTCATTAGGACTCGCCCTGTGACGCAAGACTGTTAGCAGCAGCCCATTGTACTTTAATTCTTTCTACGAGCGAACTATAGTCCGTAATTGAATTTGTTTTGTGAATAATTAACAAAATAGTGATCACTGAATTACGAAAAGTAGTTGAACTACAAGTGGTAAGTATTTTTTATAACTTTTGGTGAGCATTAATTTTTGAAAATATAACGGTCTGTGAATACACTAAGCAGATTCAGAAGGGTGTAGTTTGTGCAGATAATTGGCGATGAATAAGCTTGCGCAGGATGGAGTAGCATGGAGGGCTGCATCAAACCAGTCTCTAGACTGAAGACCACAATAACAATAACAACGGTCTTGGATTTGAGGACAGTGATTTTCCACACGAATAAATTCTACATAGATATTTTCTACACGAAAATTCTCTACACATTATTTTCCATTAGTTTACTCCACTGCAAAGCTCTACTCAGTCGTGTAATAAATTGCTATACAATGTTGCAACAATATGAAGCCGAGATTTCAAAGATTATGCAAGCGTGCGCCATTTCCAATCAGTTTTCAGAGCGAACGTCGGTTCTCCACCACTCTCCCACCCGCTCCAGCTGACACACTTCGCGCTTCCCGCTTCACTTTATTACTCAGTTACTAATACTAACATCAGTTAAAGATTACCTAGTATTTTTTCTTCAAAATATAAGTATTCAGTATTAACCTCCATCAAGCGCACAGCAGTAAACACGTTAATTGCATCCATTAGATTTAAAAAAAATGTTATCTCGGCTCCTAAAGGTCGTAGAAATAAACTTAAAATCGTGGGAAAATGTCAGCTTTTGGAGTCGTTTTTCGATCTCCACAATTAACAAAACCGTTAACACTATTTAATAGAATGGTAGCACGAAGCCAGAAAGCATTACTGTAGGACCATACACTGCGAAGATCCAGCCAATTATCAGGCGACCCTTTTTTCTTTCAAAATAGCGATATGTCTCAGTAAATATTTAATACTTTTTTAGTGTTCCTAAACATATAATTACTGTATTTGACTTACAGCGAGGTGTGCACACAGTAAACAGTAAGTATGGTAAAATAAATGTTAAAGAGCTATAAAGAACCGGAATTTAACAGTTTTGCAAGGGTTTTTCAATGTATCTGGAAAAATAACAAAATAGTAGGTACTTCTAAAAAAGCAATCGATAGATCTTTTCAAACCATACAATTCTCTTACTTAACATTTTTCGATCGGAACTGTAGGTTGATTGGCGACTCCATGTTGTCTTGTGCACAACGACCAGATAACAGGTATACTTGAGACCAATGCTGTCTCTTTTTTCAAGGAACTGTAGGTTCTTACTTATTTAAATGAAACCGTTATTTACAAATCCGTGAATTTTTTGGCCATATTCGCCATCTTGGAGAGAGTTTCCTGATTTAAAAGTTAATTTTCTACACGCTCATATTCTTTGTTTTCAGGTAATAATTTTTGCAATCACTTCTCCATAATAGACTACAAACCAGTCTTTGGAATGATGACTACACCAATAACAGGAGATATTATTTGGTTATGTAAAAAATGCAAGTTTGTAGCAGACTTTTTTATAGAGCTCAGATTTCAGATCAGAAATAAATCTGCAGCGAGTCGATACTAATTTACCTAAGGAAGTTTAGGAATTTGGAAAGAGATCAAACACTGCCTGACCACCACACCTAGGAGGTTTCATCAGAGAGCTTCTTCGTCGGTAGAGACCAACACTGGTAATGAATAGAGCCCTGAGGAAGTGTTCACAACATCAGTCTAGGTATATGTGGCGGGTAGGGTCTGGTGGTGCCTTTTGGGGATGGCCCTAAGAATGTTTTCCAGCGTGTTCTTCATAAACATCAGTTCCTTCATGTTACACTTTCTGATCACATATTGACTGCTGTTGTAATAAAGTTTACTGGACCAAGATTAGACGGAACACCTGCTAAGTGTAATGAGAAAATAGCTGGATCTACTGATGTATCAAAGGATTAACTGGTTCTTCCACTGCGTTCAAGAGGTATTTAACCCGCTGCCTTTGCACACCAGGAAAATTATTTAACTTTAATGAACAAGCGTATTCACACTCCTGCTTCAATGGATTATTTTACTCACATTCTCAGAGTCACCACTCACTTCCTTTATCTTTTATCCGGCGTAGTGCAGTACTCCCCCCCCCCCCCCCATGAACCATGGACCTTGCCGTTGGTGGGGAGGCTTGCGTGCCTCAGCGATACAGATAGCCGTACCGTAGGTACAACCACAACGGAGGGGTATCTGTTGAGAGGCCAGACAAACGTGTGGTTCCTGAAGAGGGGCAGCAGCCTTTTCAGTAGTTGCAAGGGCAACAGTCTGGATGATTGACTGATCTGGCCTTGTAACAATAACCAAAACGGCCTTGCTGTGCTGGTACTGCGAACGGCTGAAAGCAAGGGGAAACTACGGCCGTAATTTTTCCCGAGGGCATGCAGCTTTACTGTATGATTAAATGATGATGGCGTCCTCTTGGGTAAAATATTCCGGAGGTAAAATAGTCCCCCATTCGGATCTCCGGGCGGGGACTACTCAAGAGGATGTCGTTATCAGGAGAAAGAAAACTGGCGTTCTACGGATCGGAGCGTGGAATGTCAGGTCCCTTAATCGGGCAGGTAGGTTAGAAAATTTGAAAAGGGAAATGAATAGGTTGAAGGTAGATATAGTGGGAATTAGTGAAGTTCGGTGGCAGGAGGAACAAGACTTCTGGTCAGGTGACTACAGGGTTATAAACACAAAGTCAAATAGGGGTAATGCAGGAGTAGGTTTAATAATGAATAGGAAAATAGGAACGCGGGTAAGCTACTACAAACAGCTTAGTGAACGCATTATCGTGGCCAAGATAGATACGAAGCCCACACCTACTACAGTAGTACAAGTTTATATGCCAACTAGCTCTGCAGATGACGAAGAAATTGAAGAAATGTATGATGAAATAAAAGAAATTATTCAAATAGTGAAGGGAGACGAAAATTTAATAGTCATGGGTGACTGGAATTCGAGTGTAGGAAAAGGGAGAGAAGGAAACGTAGTAGGTGAATATGGATTGGGGCTAAGAAATGAAAGAGGTAGAATTTTGCACAGAGCACAACTTAATCATAGCTAACACTTGGTTTAAGAATCATGATAGAAGGTTGTATACATGGAAGAACCCTGGAGATACTAAAAGGTATCAGATAGATTATATAATGGTAAGACAGAGATTTAGGAACCAGGTTTTAAATTGTAAGACATTTCCAGGGGCAGATGTGGACTCTGACCACAATCTACTGGTTATGACCTGTAGATTAAAACTGAAGAAACTGCAAAAAGGTGGGAATTTAAGGAGATGGGACCTAGATAAACTGACTAAACCAGAGGTTGTACAGAGTTTCAGGGAGAGCATAAGGGAACAATTGACAGGAATGGTGGAAAGAAATACAGTAGAAGAAGAATGGGTAGCTTTGAGGGATGAAGTAGTGAAGGCAGCAGAGGATCAAGTAGGTAAAAAGACGAGGGCTAGTAGAAATCCTTGGGTAACAGAAGAAATATTGAATTTAATTGATGAAAGGAGAAAATATAAAAATGCAGTAAATGAAGCAGGCAAAAAGGAATACAAACGTCTCAAAAATGAGATCGACAGGAAGTGCAAAATGGCTAAGCAGGGATGGCTAGAGGACAAATGTAAGGATGTAGAGGCTTATCTCACTAGGGGTAAGATAGATACTGCCTACAGGAAAATTAAAGAGACCTTTGGAGATAAGAGAACCACTTGTATGAACATCAAGAGCTCTGATGGCAACCCAGTTCTAAGCAAAGAAGGGAAAGCAGAAAGGTGGAAGGAGTATACAGAGGCTCTATACAAGGGCGATGTACTTGAGGACAATATTATGGAAATGGAAGAGGATGTAGATGAAGATGAAATGGGAGATACGATACTGCGTGAAGAGTTTGACAGAGCACTGAAAGACCTGAGTCGAAACAAGGCCCCCGGAGTAGACAACATTCCATTGGAACTACTGACTGCCTTGGGAGAACCAGTCCTGACTAAACTCTACCATCTGGTGAGCAAGATGTATGAAACAGGCGAAATACCCTCAGACTTCAAGAAGAATATAATAATTCCAATCCCAAAGAAAGCAGGTGTTGACAGATGCGAGAATTACCGAACAATCAGTGTAATAAGCCACAGCTGCAAAATACTAACACGAATTCTTTACAGACGAATGGAAAAACTAGTAGTAGCCGACCTCGGGGAAGATCAGTTTGGATTCCGTAGAAATACTGGAACACGTGAGGCAATACTGACCTTACGACTTATCTTAGAAGAAAGATTAAGGAAAGGCAAACCTACGTTTCTAGCATTTGTAGACTTAGAGAAAGCTTTTGACAATGTTGACTGGAATACTCTCTTTCAAATTCTAAAGGTGGCAGGGGTAAAATACAGGGAGCGAAAGGCTGTGTTCAATTTGTACAGAAACCAGATGGCAGTTATAAGAGTCGAGGGACATGAAAGGGAAGCAGTGGTTGGGAAGGGAGTAAGACAGGGTTGTAGCCTCTCCCCGATGTTATTCAATCTGTATATTGAGCAAGCAGTAAAGGAAACAAAACAAAAATTCGGAGTAGGTATTAAAATCCATGGAGAAGAAATAAAAACTTTGAGGTTCGCCGATGACATTGTAATTCTGTCAGAGACAGCAAAGGACTTGGAAGAGCAGTTGAACGGAATGGATGGTGTCTTGAAGGGAGGATATAAGATGAACATCAACAAAAGCAAAACGAGGATAATGGAATGCAGTCGAATTAAGTCGGGTGATGTTCAGGGTATTAGATTAGGAAATGAGACACTTAAAGTAGTAAAGGAGTTTTGCTATTTAGGGAGTAAAATAACTGATGATGGTCGAAGTAGAGAGGATATAAAATGTAGACTGGCAATGGCAAGGAAAGCGTTTCTGAAGAAGAGAAATTTGTTAACATCGAGTATAGATTTAAGTGTCAGGAAGTCTTTTCTGAAAGTATTTGTATGGAGTGTAGCCATGTATGGAAGTGAAACATGGACGATAAATAGTTTGGACAAGAAGAGAATAGAAGCTTTTGAAATGTGGTGCTACAGAAGAATGCTGAAGATTAGATGGGTAGATCACATAACTAATGAGGAGGTATTGAATAGGATTGGGGAGAAGAGAAGTTTGTGGCACAACTTGACCAGAAGAAGGGATCGGTTGGTAGGACATGTTCTGAGGCATCAAGGGATCACCAATTTAGTATTGGAGGGCAGCGTGGAGGGTAAAAATCGTAGGGGGAGACCAAGAGATGCATACACTAAGCAGATTCAGAAGGATGTAGGTTGCAGTAGGTACTGGGAGATGAAGAAGCTTGCACAGGATAGAGTAGCATGGAGAGCTGCATCAAACCAGTCTCAGGACTGAAGACCATAACAACAACAACAGTGCAGTACTTCAACGTGGCATAGACTGAGCGAGTCGCTGGAAGTCCCCTGCTGAAATATTAAGCCATGCTGTGTTTATAGCGTCCATAATTGCGAAGACGTTGGCGGTGCGGGGTTTCGTGCATGAACTGACCTCTCGATTGCGTCCCGCAAATGATCGGAGTGCCCAAGTCATTCGCTTGAATTGTCCAGAATGTTCTTCAAACCAATCGCGAACAATTGTTGCCCGGTAACATGGCGCGTTGTCATTTCTAAAAGTTCCATGGTTGTTTGGGAACGCGAAGTCCATGAAAGGTTGAAAATGGCCTCCAGGTGCTGGAACATATTTTTGGTCAATGATCGGTTCATTCGGACTACAGGATCCACCCGATTCCACGTATCCACGTTATGGAGCCGCCATCAACTTGCACAGTGCCTTGTTGACATCTTAGCTCGCTGGAAAGTAAACGGTTCTTAGCCGACTGCAAAGTTCGCTGAAGACGGGCTGGTGTGGATTCGCTAGAAGCAGACGATATGGCACGCAGTACAAAAGTAGAAGGCGGTGTTCTCGGTAATCGAGCTGACTTGGAAGTACAGCCGCCACCTGGACACGAGAGCGCTGCAACGAACGATTACGCTGCTGCCAATGAGATGCAAGCATCCCCTCTTCGGAACTCCAGCAGGGTGTGTACTTTAGTTCAAACATTCATGCAATGCCTCTATTTTGCGTGTTTCCCAGATGAATAACATTTACGGACTTTCACAGCGGCCTGGGATTGACATCTTCTGAATAAACACTGCATTGAAAAGTGATATGTTTATAAATCTTTTCTATTTGTATATATTTCTTCATTCAAATCTACTGTTAGCAACTGACGCTGCTAACACAGCAACAAAGTTACGTATTATTGTTTGTTATTTGATATTAGCTGTAGAATAAATTAATATCTGAAATTCTCTGTTCAGGAACAGCATCTGTCCCTTGCTCCTGTATCCACTGAAGAACAATACGGCCTGCAGAGGAAGGCATAACACTCTGTAACCTTCCCACAGATAAATAAAATTTATAATAACCTCCCAACAGTAAAAAATATAACTATAACATTGACATTTAGCGTAACCTCCCAATAAATAAATTGCGTAACCTACCAATAATACAATGTGACTAATCTATCAATAAAATTGTTGTTCACTTATAACCTTTCCATAATTGACTGTGAATTATAACTGGTAAATTTTGGACGTCAATAGTGCTGCGTCATGGCCCTGAAAGATCATTCGAAATGAATTGAAAATTTTTACCTCAATTAAGTCTCCGGATAAAGCATATATATCTTGTAATGTTGATGCATTAATTTGTTCTGAAATCGGTGCTGATATTCAAGACCATAAAAGTGGGTTAAAAGCCGTGAGCTATCTGAGGAATTTAACCTTGCATTACTGCGCAACTGTTTCACCAGGTATCCAGTCTAGCTTACCAAATTCCCAACCAGAGTAACATTAATTATAATATTTTAGTACTCATATTACGATAACCGGTGATATATATATAAAAAGACAATTTAAATAAAAAGAAATAACTCAGTTTATATTTGGACATTTATTTTAACATTGATCATTGTTCCGTTAAAATTTCAGCATATCAAACTTGATTCATAACTAAACAGGTGCCTTATTTAGGATTGTGAAAATGTCAGTTTGTAATCTTACGGAACACATCAAATAGGAAGCCAAGATTGCGAGACTACATACAACACTGCATTCATAAAATAGCGCAGGAAGAACGTTGAAACATATGCAAGAGGAAATTAACCACAACCAACCGACTCAATTTTCACCCAAAGAAGTTCCGTTCATAGCGCAATCCTGTCCGTCATGAAAATACCACACACTGGTATACTAAATTCATACTAACTCTCTGTGAAATCTTCCCTAAAAGAATAGCTGGGGGCTACTTTGATGCTTACACCACATGCTTCACGTGCTCAACTTGGTTTACACAAAGAGTGTAACTCCACAATAATTTTGATAATTAAAATAAATTACATCGAAACGCAATTTACAAAAAAAACCGAACTGTTTACTATCGTCTTACTATTAACCTGATGGGTCAAACAATTGTATAAGCACGTGGTACTGGTCTCACAAAGTACAGCCCACGTGGGTTGAACATAAAGAAAAGTTGCTATATTGAAAAATTTTGTCAATATGAGACGTTGTAATCTCACGCACATTCGCATTTAAGATTGATGATCTTAGTTAGAGTTACTGATCAACACGTGGTTCCACTTTACTCACAAAGTAGTGACAAAGCAACTACCGGAAGATATTCTGAACTTCACACTCCAATTACACTGCGCTGCAATTTAAGATAACATTAGATATTTTAGAGCTAAACCTAAAATAAAGGTGATTAAATTTTCAGTTAGGCTGAAGCTAAGAAATCCATTGTCCTATGCACTTGGCAGACACGCGCTTAGCCGGAGATCTTACCACTTCAGACACTCGCCGCGGACAGACTAACCTGGGCCCCCACCGAGCGTGCTTAACAGATACAAACGGAAGTGACCAGAGAGGCAGTTTCCTATATCAACATGACAAGGGACGGACAGGACCATGCTAAGAATAGAAACCTCTCTGCTTTTAGAAAGCGTAGCTACCATTTCCGACGTTGGTCCTACTGTTCTCTAGCAGACAGGCTTGTCTCCTACCATCAAGCATGCAACTAGGAATACATTTGCTCATTCATCGTCTCACACAGAAGGGAAGGGGGATGACAGTATCTTATCGTATACAGTATATAAAAGAAAACGGATGTAGGTTCCGTATGAGACCGTGTGACATGACTTACATATAAACTGTTTTTTAAAGTGTAGTAGTGTGACAGATCGTTCTTGTTTATGTGTAAAAGTAACACATTCCACTGCTCAGTCTCCTCCCAGATAGTCATAAACACCACAGTAAATTTAGAAGACGAATTTGTGCCGTAAATGACAACATATTTATGAAATTAACATGAAAGGAATCCAACAGAGACCTTGCATGGGGGCTTAATTAATTTATAATGCAAATAATTTTAATTTTTTGCTTCAGTAGCTGTCTGTTCGGTTACGAAGTCTCGTAAACGGTTGGCCCTGACTAGTATTATTACGCAATCTGACTGCATAGAACAACAACAAAGAATGAAATGGAAATTTTCATTAACACAATTAATTAATTAAGTCCCCAGCAACTATAAAACCTACGAAACCAAAGCACAAGTGTAACTGTTCTGTGTGTGGAAGTATGACTCAACGTACGCATCTGGCACGGTTCTTCTTCAACAACACAAGAAATTTTAAATATCATTTATACTGAATTAATTAAAGAAAATAGAAATACCATAATTACTCAAGAAAACCAGAATTACACTCTAATACAAGAACACAAGCCAGATGCTTTGTTGACTGAACCTGTAATGACGCATTATTCAGGACATTGAAATAATGAGAAAGAAAAGAAAAGTAGTTTGTTACCTTAATTTATATTGATGAAAAGCACTCTAGACATTACAATCTCTCCACACCGACTCGCTACTATCACATCTCAACAAGAACTTTTCAGTATCACATCTCAGCAAGCACTGCCTACTAGCTCATCTCAACAAACACTCCTCACTACGACATCTCAGCACTGACTACCACGAGTTCTCCCAAAGCACTGCCCACTACGAGTTCTCAATACTCACTGCCAGTAGAGGCGGCGGAACAATACTCTCTAGCGCGATCTCTGGTGCTGTGGCTCAGTGTAGCCACCTTTCACATGCCCTTCCTCCACGGGCTAGAATTTGATGGTATTTTTGCCAGCATTGGTGGTGAAAATACCACCAAATTCGTCAAAAAAATACAGACAAAAATAAAAGATAATATTAATGGTAAAATATCATATAACTAGATAAAATTTTGGCTTTGCACTGACCTTTCAATAACCTAATATATAAAATACAGTAAGCAATACAAATTCTTTCATACAAGTGACTTTACATAATAGTTTACACAAGTATTATGTGGTTAAATAGTTCAATCAATAGCGTCAGCAATGACGAGTATGTGCAGGTAAGAGTCTCATAACTTTTCACAAACAGTAATACACAAAAAATCAGTTTATACAAATATTCACATAAACGCTTTCCATAGCCCAAGAAACAAGTAGTTGACAGTTCCAGCAGTAGCACCCAGCAATGGTCAACAGGTGCAAAAACCAACAAGTGACATTTTTTCAGTAGAAACAGTCCATCAGTGGCACCCAGTAATGTTGAATAGGTGCAGACACCAACAAGTAACACAATTTCAGTATAAGCAGTTCCATTAGTGGCACCAGCAATGTTGAGCAGGTGCAGACATCAACAAGTGACATCATTTCAGTAGAAGCAGTCCATCAGTGGCACCCAGTAATGTTGAATAGGTGCAGACACCAACAAGTAACACCATTTCAGTAGAAGCAGTCCATCAGTGGCACCCAGCAATGTTGAGCAGGTGCAGACATCAACAGGTGACATCTTTTCAGTAGAAGCTGTCCACCAGTGGCACCCAGCAATGTGGAGCAGGTGCAGACACCAACAAGTAACACAATTTCAGTATACGCAGTTCCATTAGTGGCACCCAGTAATGTTGAATAGGTGCAGACACCAACAAGTAACACCATTTCAGTAGAAGCAGTCCATCAGTGGCACCCAGCAATGTTGAGAAGGTGCAGACATCAACAGGTGACATCTTTTCAGTAGAAGCTGTCCACCAGTGGCACCCAGCAATGTGGAGCAGGTGCAGACACCAACAAGTAACACCAATTCAGTATAAGCAGTTCCAGTAGTGGCACCAGCAATGTTGAATAGGTGCAGACTGCAGTCCATAATATTCACTTTCACTAATCACACTGTTCATCAGCAGAAATTAAACATGTTCTAGTGGCACCAATCATGTAGAAAAAGTGCAAATAACAGTCCATAATATTCCCTATCACTAATCACACAGTTCATCAGCAGAAATTAAACATGACTAAATGTCACACATCATGTTGAAAAGTGCAGCACCATCACTAATCAGACAGTTCAGGCATGAACAATAGCTTGCATACACATACAATGCTTTTACACTAAACATACAAATCATAACAAACACACAAATGATATCAGATAATTGTCCTATTAACTATTACAATACACAAATACCAGTAAACCTATAATATTTATGGGTGTCAGTGCAAGCCACAACAAACAAGTAAAATAATATTTAGGAGATAGGTTGGGATCACTTCTCTGGGATTATAAAAGGAAAACACACAAAACACACTCACTCATCTTTCATCCATATTAGTGCTACTGTGTAATTGAATAGTGTTAACTGTGTAAATGCAATTCTGTCAAAATTTTATGTTCATCATGTGTATCAAGTAGTAGTGGCAGCAATGTATAACAGTCAATAATAGTTAGTCAACGTCATAGTCATCATGTCAAGACCAATGTTTCCAAGCCAGATCAAAATGTACGGTTGCTGAACAACTGTCAGTGAGCCAAGATATGTAAATACTTCCTCTCTTCAAAAAAAGTATATACTGCTTAGTGATTTAACAAAGTGTGTGTGTAGACAACCTTCCTTCTACTTGAGTGTTCTAGTCTGCCATCTTTATCCTCCTTGTTCCATATAGACCAACAAAAAAAAATGCTCCTCACTTACTTCACCTCTTATCCACCAAAACTCCAATAATCATCAGCATCACATAATCTCAATATTTCAATAATACCTCTTCAATACGTCGATCATCAATATCATTTACCTTACCTCTTGTCCACGAAAACTCCAATAATCATCAACTTCACATAATCTCAATACCTCAATCATACCTCTTCAATACGTCGATATATATAACCTCGTTGCCAATATCATTTCACTTCCATAACAACTCTTTCCTCTAGTCAGTCTCCTCAAACAAGTGCAGACAAAATCCTAATGCAAACCTCAATTCATCATCTCATACAATCCGAAGACACAATGTCAACACACAACCTATCGTGTAATCCATCTGATCCAAATCTGCTACTCATTATAAATTATAAGATACATTTTGTTTACCTTGTCCATCATTAAATAAAAGAAATGCGTACATGACCTCTAACAGACTTAGTTCGAATAACTCTCAGTAATTAATTACGATTACGGAGTGTGAATGATCATAATATTTCACAGTGTGTACACCACTTCAAGAATCATGGCAGAAGCAAACATGTGGAGTATTTCTTGTGTCAAGTGTCACTTCCTATTTCAATTGCTCACGAAGAATGCAGTGTAATAACTGTCAATGGTCTAAACCTAGTGTTGGTATGTCACGTCGTTAGCTTCCTTCCTATTAGCATAAATTTATACAGCTTCCTAAAAACCTCCAGCTCATGTGACTTCTATGCAGTTTCTTGTACCAATGTCGTTCGTAGAATTATAGCAGTTCATTTTCTTATCTTAAAAATATCAGGCACTGAGCGTAAGCAAAACATGCAATAGCGAGTAAATATACCAGTAGAGAACAGAATGTCAACAAGTGGATGCAGCACAATCCCTACAACGAGGCTCCGTCAAGCGAACGATCTATAATTAACACCATGGTGTGACCTAAACTCCATGTTCGTACACAGTATATCAGCATTTCTACATACCAAATTAAAGAGTAGTTATGACAACAAACAGAAATGTATAAATATGCAATAAATACGCACAGCAGCAAATATGTATCTTACATAATAAACAGGCCATTATCATCATATCAGCATAAGTAAATAAATGTTCATACGTAACCTTAATAAGTAAACATGAAGGCGCAAGCAGATAAATCACAAAGTATAACTTACATACATAACCACAGTCAGCACAATTAATTAGTTGACAATTACAATTTAAATAAATAAGCACAGCAGGCACATAATAAAAAAAATATGACATCAGTGAAAAAGCATAGCAGCCAAGCGATGCATAATATACGCAAGTAATAACACTGTTCATTAATAAAACATTGTCAAAATCAGTAAATGTACACAAGCACGTCGCTTCACAAGTAAATTCATAGAACATGAAATTTGGCACAAAGTATGAGTCACGTAATCGCGAGCAGCAAATTACATCTAAAATACGTACCTAAGTGGAAATATGTTACCTGAAAAATGAACTCAATTAACAGTTACCTTTTTTAGTTTATTACTTTTTTTTCTTCGAAATTACATTCTTCCTGAAATGTTCTCCATAGTAAGTCGTCTTAACGTCGGACATGCACAGAATTTACCTGAAGGTCTTAAATATTTTATACAACCGTATCCTGAAAAATACTGAACGTTAATAACATAATTCATCAAGTCACTATAGCTTTATACTGAATTTAATCGGAGAAATTAGACTGTGTATTTGTTTACGTCTGTCAGTGCATTCGCACTGAGCGCTCGATCAGCTGTAGACGCGTGACGTAGAAAGTGATTGTTTGCGGTCAACGACTGCCTTGTGCGGCGCGCAGACTTCACTGTTGCTTTGAGTACGCGCCGCCGCCAGAACACAGCGCGGTATCCTTGCATTCTCCGTGTGTTTACGTACAACTGTTGATGTCTCAAAAGTATGTCATTCCACAAAAATTTTAACGTTCGATATATGATGTATTCCCTTAGAGCGCCGAGATTTAAGAGTTTCTACTTCAACAGTATTATCATGTATAATTTTGCGAATCCTATATGGACCGTTATAAAGCAGAAAAAATTTGCGACATAAGCCTTTTCCTTTATGAGACAAACGGTGAGACTTAATTAACACCTTTTGACCAACTGACAAAATTTTTAAACGACCAGGACGTTTAGCTGATTTCTCTCTTCTAGCAGCCGCAGATGCAGTATTTTGTAGAGACAGATTGACAACTTCAGAATGCCGCAGTTTCCGTGAAGGCGGAAAAGGAACGATTTCAGAAATGCGATTTGTTGGTACTTTATTTTTTAATATCAATAGAGGCGGTAAAGAAGTTGAGTCATTAGGAAGTTCATTCAGAATGTTTTGAAAAATATGAAGATACTGATCCCAAGTTCTGTGATTCTGATGACAATAAAGACGGCAAAATTTATTGATTTCCTTCATCCATCTCTCTGAAGCATTAGATTGAGGGTGAAAAAGTGAAATTAAAATTGTTTTAATCTTACGACGCCGTAGAGTACGAAGCCAAACTTTAGAACGAAACTGTGATCCATTATCTGATATAACCTTATCAACATGACCAACTTCTTTAAGAAAATGTTTGATGAAAGCGTTAGATACTGAACGAGCTGTTGCTTTGCGTAAAGGTGTAAAACACACATATTTTGATGTCAATTCCACTGCTACGAAAATGTACGCAAAACCATTAGTAGAACGAACCACTGGACCGAACAAATCGACTGCAGCCATGTCCCTTAATTTCGCTGGAATGATAGGAAACAACGGTGCTCTGTGAGAAACAGTTGGCGGCTTAGCCTGTTGACATAATTTGCATTTGGCAAGAACAGATCGAATACGTTTTTCTATGTTACTGAAGTAGCAATTTTCTCGTAATTTATGAAAGCATTTTCTGGGACCAAAGTGCGCATAACTGAAATGTGTGTACCAAATCAATTTATTGACCCACTCATCAGGAATACAAACTAACCAAACAGAGTTGTTGACCGATTTTCGTTTGAAAAGAATATCATTGCGAACTAAATAATACTGTCTGATCGCTACGCTTTCCTTTCTCCTCCACTTCTCCTTAATGTCCTTCCAGATTGGATCCTTGTTTTGCTCCTTAGCGATGTCCTGGAGCGAAGACGAAATAAAATTCTCAAACGCAACACCTTGAATGTACATCAAACAATAATGGTTTTCTTTGCAGTCCTCTTCAGTACATTGTTTCAAACCCATAGGTGCACGTGATAAAGCATCAGCAACAATATTTGAAGATCCCTGTATGTAAACAATACTAAAATCAAATTCCTGTAGGTACAACGCCCATCGTGACAATCTGCCATGAGTTAATTTTGTCGACATAAGAAATTCCAAAGCTCGATGATCAGTGTAAACCTTAGTATGTCTACCGAACAAAAATGTACGAAATTTTGTGAAAGCCCAAACAACAGCCAAAGCTTCAAGTTCCGTAATCGAATAATTCTTTTCGGATTTAGAGAGAACACGACTTCCAAATGCAATAGTCTTCTGTACTACAACGCCGTTTTCTTCTATCTCTTGAAATAAATGTGCACCTAGGCCTTTGTATGATGAGTCCGTCGCCAAACAAAAATCTTTAGATAAATCCGGATGTGAAAGAAGTGGAGCAGCAACTAAAGCATCACGAAGTTGTTCAAATTCTGACTGAGCTTCCTCATCCCAACACCAATTAGAATTTTTTCCAGATAGTTCACATAAACGAGGTGTGGCCAAATTGTCCAATCTAACAAAGCGTCTAAGAAAATTACAGACACCAAGGAAACTACGAACACCACGTTTTGTAGTAAGAACAGCATAATTACGAATTGCGTCTAGCTTTTCTGGATCAGGAAGAATACCTTCTGTAGAAATAATGTGACCGAGAAATTTCACCTGTGAACGACCAAATTCAGATTTTTCCAAGTTCACTGTCATGCCAACTCTTGCAAAAATACATAATAATGAATCCAAAATTTTGTTGTGCTCACTCCAAGAACGTTTAGCAATAAGAATATCGTCAACATATGAAGTAATATTGTCACGAAGATAAACAGGTAAAATTTCATTTAAACTACGAATGAATGCTGCAGAAAATATAGTAAGTCCAAACGGTAATTTCCAAAGTCACTTTTGGGTAAAACAGTCAAATCCGGTTATTCTTTACCTACTGTCTAGATAGATTGATAGTAGAAGAGTTGTTTTTTATAGATACAAAGAATAGTGAAAGAGTAGGCAGCGGTGCAGAAAACTAAAAGGGAAATAGCACCACTACAGCTCGGGGCCCTGTGAACGCTACGGCACATATTCACTTAGTATAGTGAATCACCTGAGGACATTAATAGCTGCACATAAATTTCAGTTTGTAACTTAGTGGGAAATTTGGCGTAAGTGCGTACGTAAATTGATCTAACCATGCACATGGATGTATGTCATTCTTAGAATTGCGGAAGATCTTAAATTTCCGAACAGTCAAAAAGTGTTTATAGTCAAAGTTTTCGCCTCGTGGCGACAAAGACCTACCGCGTCTGTCCCAGTCCCAGTGTTGATTATTGTCAAGTTCGCGCGTCTGGCGCTCTCTTGTTGCATCCCGTAAATGAAACAAATTACTTTCTTCAAACCCCCCCCCCCCCCGGTATCTGTGATTCTAAATTTCTTTTGTTGTCTTTTCCTACGATTTCGCCTTCAATTTGTTTGACTTGCTTCCGTAATGCCTCAACTTCCCTTTTAACGCGTTCATTAAATTTTCCCTGATTTTCAACATGTTTATTTATGTTCTGGTACTCTTCAGTTTCCGCAAATGGCGATGGAGCTGTATCATACGAAAATCTGTCCCCATGTAAACTAAGATTTGTCAATTTATCAGAAATCTCCTCAACTCTTTCCGATAAGTCACCTATTTTTTTCTTTCTGTTTACTTACGTCTTCCGTAAGTGTCGCGACTCGGGTTTCAGTGTTGACACATTTGGTAGTTAACTGTTCATATTGTTGTGTTAGATTATTTATTCTGTCATTTGGTACGGATTCCTCGATTCTCTCAAATATTTCTTCCTTATCGTGTGCACGTTGTAAATTTAACTCTGAAAATTTTTGTACTATCACGCGATCTCTTTCTTCCTGTTCTCTATCCTGTTCCCTTTGTCTAATCTCTACTGCAATTAATCTATTATTGTGAGAATTCAAAATCGGTTGTACTTCTTCTCTAATTTCTTTCTTTAATTCATCTTTCATGTTTTTGAAACATGTCCCTATTCGTGAGTCTAACCGTGTTTCCGTTGTTTTTAATTCAGATCCTAATTGTGATCCCAGTGAGTCAAAACGTGTTTCCATTGTTCCCATATCAGTTTTAATTGTTCCTATATCAGTTTTAATTTCAGATCGCAAAGTTCCCATCTCTGTTTTCAATTCAGATCCTAACCGTGTTTCCATTGTTCCCATCCGTGTTTCCAGATTTAATATTGCACCCATCAACTGCTCCATAATAGCCGGTTCGAAATTCTTTTCGCCCCTAACATTTCCCGCGAAACCAACTTCTTTCGTCATAGCTGTAAAGCTATCTGTGTTCGATACTATTCCAGAATCTTCTGTCGTTAATCTCGAATTCTGAAAATTTTCTGATTGAGAAAAATTTTGAAATGGTTCCGGACTATTTTCCCGACTTATTAAATTGTTTTCCACTTCATTATTCATCATACTGTTTTCCTCTGTTGGCGAGTTCGCCATGTTAACAATTTCGTCATTCTCACTATCCATCATTTTTGCCTTTTTCATCGATCGCGTAATCATTTACAAAATATACAAAACTCGTCACTATATGAAAATTACACACAATGACACTTTATCTCCAACAATACCATTCACTCGAAATGTTTCCCTCAAACACGATTAACGAACAATTGAAATAATCGCGCTAAATCGTCAACGCGTATACAAAACAACAAATCAAATTCAGAGAAAAAAATACCATTCTAAGAATGACAATTACCAAATCTACACATGCAAAATAGACTATAATTACTAAACTACAAATTACTACAACAATGCTACTGTATACTATTTTTGTAATCAGATGATTTCCAAACGACGATCCCGGCAGGGTCGCCACGTGCATGGGGGCTTAATTAATTTATAATGCAAATAATTTTAATTTTTTGCTTCAGTAGGTGTCTGTTTGGTTACGAAGTCTCGTAAACGGTTGGCCCTGACTAGTATTATTACGCAATCTGACTGCATAGAACAACAACAAAGAATGAAATGGAAATTTTCATTAACACAATTAATTAATTAAGTCCCCAGCAACTATAAAACCTACGAAACCAAAGCACAAGTGTAACTGTTCTGTGTGTGGAAGTATGACTCAACGTACGCATCTGGCACGGTTCTTCTTCAACAACACAAGAAATTTTAAATATCATTTATACTGAATTAATTAAAGAAAATAGAAATACCATAATTACTCAAGAAAACCAGAATTACACACTAATACAAGAACACAAGCCAGATGCTTTGTTGACTGAACCTGTAATGACGCATTATTCAGGACATTGAAATAATGAGAAAGAAAAGAAAAGTAGTTTGTTACCTTAATTTATATTGATGAAAAGCACTCTAGACATTACAATCTCTCCACACCGACTCACTACTATCACATCTCAACAAGAACTTTTCAGTATCACATCTCAGCAAGCACTGCCTACTAGCTCATCTCAACAAACACTCCTCACTACGACATCTCAGCACTGACTACCATGAGTTCTCCCAAAGCACTGCCCACTACGAGTTCTCAATACTCACTGCCAGTGGAGGCGGCGGAACAATACTCTCTAGCGCGATCTCTGGCGCTGTGGCTCAGTGTAGCCACCTTTCAACCTTTTAATCTGCTCCTATAAGAAATTTTTCTGGCAAGCCCTGTGCAATGCTGGCCGATCATTTGCCATGTATAAAAGAGAACACCTGATTTTTCTTTACAATAATCGGGATTACCATGGATTGGAGAAATTAGTAAATTCTTTAAATTGAGATGAATGACTGTCAAAAGTTAATTTTTATAAAAAGGATTATTATTTAGAGATTTTTTGAAAAAACATTTACATGGGACTTGATATAACAATAGTACATATGCGCGAGGCTGCTTTTACCTTATACTACATAGCTCAGGCTCCGCCATCGCTCCACACGACCGGCCCAGCCATCTCGATACACCACACTGCTCGCTACTACTTACTCCTACTGCTACACAGTTCCTACTGCTGACAGCACTGCTCTCTGGTCTGAGACTCTCTTATAGCTTACATATCGCAGGCAGCGCGTGAGCAATCCATCGAAATTACATCTGCTCGAGTGCGCCAGCAACAAATTCCTTAATCATGGACATCTTACAACTCCAAATCTGGTGTACGTACAGTCTGCCGCCTCCCTGCACGTTCGTCTATCTGAGAGGACCCATGATCACACAAACTCCCAAAAACTGCTTGAAATGTTATGTTGTGTGGTTCGTGTGAGGGTACTTGTTTTGGTATAGATGTGCTGCCTCTCGACCGTTTCTATCTGCTTGACGGTACACAGACACCATATCGACTTGTTCCCGACAAGAATACCGAATCATTCTGCTGCTTGTAGCACGCTGCATCAATGAGACAGCCTCCAATGCACAAGGAACACACCTCAAGCGGTCAGAGGAACTGTCGTAAATCAGCGCCATCTGTCGCGGCACCGATGCATTTCCGGACACATGTTCACATCAACTTTTTTCCTCCTTTTCCGTCCCTACAGTCTGTCGATTTTATTAATGCTCACCCTGTGTATGTACACACATACAGACGTACAGTTTGTGTAGATCGTAACCACTTCCCCGTACCAGCACATGACGCATGAAATAACCTAATAAAAATGCGTGGTGCATTTGTAAATTCAGTAATGTTCATCCAGAGCACAACACAATTAATATCCGTCACACCTTTCCACAGTACACAGACTACAATCGCTCACTGTCCACGCTACAGCAGATCGTATCTGAAAGTGTTAACCGTGTAGGTAGCATGCAAGTTCCGGATGGCGCACCACTAAAAACTTCGTGTATGTGCTGAAAACCCTTCAATGAAAATGCAGTGCAGTTAACGAACTGCATTCTGTGGTCCCAGTCCTGAAGATGATATGCAACGAAGTCTGAAACCGGTAAGCGGTAATAAAAGAAGTGATTCATGCACTGTTTGTTTATTTATTATTACAAGAAACACATTTTAGTAATGTTAGTGAAGTTTCCCAACGGTACAGTCACAAATATCATGAAAAAAAACAGGCGAGTACAAGATAAATGTACGGGATTTAAGGCTTTGTAGCATTTTTTTACAATCAACTTACAATTATAAGTAATACATCAAAAGAAGGAGCAACTCCAGAGTTTTGTTTGTATACCTGGGTGCAACGGAACAGTACGGAAGGCTGAATTAGCAATTCCAGTGAAGTCTGTGGGGACACTTTTGAGAAGACGCTGACAACTACGTCCTTATCGTTCGCAGCTGTGGGAAACTCTAAATCAAATGCGTTACCCAGTCAGATAAACGAGAACTGCAAACATTTTAGAGGGTTAAGAACAAGAATTCAAGAAACTGAATATAACAATCAATTTAAATATACAATGTTTAGTAAAAAGTCACTCCTAAATATGTAATAATGAATTTTTGTTCTCACTCTGATGCCAGTGATGTAAAAAGGAAGAGTGGGGTATTTTCGATGAAAGCCGATATCAGGAATGTCTACAAAGAAAAGCAGGGCTTAAAGCACAAAATGCGTAATTTACATTTATCGTTAGGTAATCATCTGCCAACTGATGTATTCGAATTTGTTGTCTGTGGTAGATGGAAAGATTAACATCTTGTAGGAAACTATTACCGAAAAACATCAGAAGAAAGTAGACTTCTTAGTAGCACAAAGAACATAAATTAAATCTAGAATATACTAATGAGGTACATGATTTTTACCCTAGAGTTTCAAATTTGACTAACATTCAGTTTGCAAATGCTGAGAATGTTACGCTTAATAAAGACCTAAAATACAATTTGACTCCTCTTCATTATTACACTAGTATTAAACGATTAACAGCTGATTTCAGGTTACCCATCAAACTGCCTAAATGGAGTAAATGTGAAAATTCTCAAATAGCACTTAAAACCAAGAACTTTATTCTTAATATTAAGAATAGAAACCAATATAAAGAAAGACCTGAAAATAATTAAAGTAATCAGTGATAAGTAGTACCTAAAAATGCCATAATTATAAAAGCAAATAATGGTAACACCTTAAATTTAGAACATGAACAGCTTTACTTTTCTAAGACCTTTGGGTTCTTTAGTGAAAACAATATTTTGTAGGTCATGAATGATCCAAGTTCCAAGTCCGACAAATTTTTGAAGAATAATTGAAGACGGCAATTTCTTATTCTTTCCAAAAGAAAAATGTTCTCTCAAAGTTACGAAACCACATTTACCGAAATTAAGGTCTCAGACAAAGTTGCACAAAACAAATTGTCTGTGTCCTATAGTTAGCGACGGAAATCCCCCACCACATAAATTAAGAAGCGAACTAAACAGTATCTGAAACCATTTTATTTTTTTGAAGACAATTTCAGCGTCATGAATACATTTCAGTTAGCTGAACAAATTTACAAAGTTAATATTCCAGATGGTGGAAAGTTTGCGTCTCTGAATATTAGTTAACTTTTACACCAATATTCTAATCACATTAACTATTGAGACTATTAAATATAATTTCATGAAACGTAAAAACATAAACATAGAAAAAATTTCTCAGTTCACTGAGTTACTCGAGAATACCTTAGCCATCAATTATTTTTCATTCAGTGGGAAAATTGCCTTTCAGAAAGATTGCCTTGCCATGGGTAACACCCTTGCAGGCACAACTGCTGATATATTGTTAATTACATAGAAACACGATTTCTTAAAACCAATTCTGATGTAGCTACAAAGTCATCTATTATAAAAGGTACACAAATGACACACTCATTCTTCATGACGGATCCCTAGAAGAAACTGAAGCTTTGACAATTATGCTGAACGATGTTCAACCAAATCTGCATTTTACCACTGAACATGGGGTTCATAAAAAATTAATATTTCAGATAACATTACTACTAATTACAATGGTAAATATCAGTTTGCCATCTACAGAAAACCGACTACAACGGTGTAATTCTTAAAGCGAAATCTTGTCCTCCATTCAGGTATAAAAAGGTATTTTTTCAGCCATAATTTTCAGGATTATAAAGCTGCCATTAGAAACAGACCCAGTTCAGTAAGAACTCTATACCCTTAAACAGAATGCTATAGCTAACAAATGTAGGACTGAATACGTTGACATCTTATTTAATAGAATAAAAAATTGTTAGCAAAATTGAAATCAAACCACAATTAATTATAGGTTTACTAAAACGGCCTACCTAGGTAATATCTCCGATAAAATTAACGAAATATTCAAAAATCAGAGAAACGACAATAGGATTCTCAACGCATAATCAGTTGCAGCATAAGTTAAGACTTACTATGGAAAACTGTGGTAGCAAGGTAAATTCCATCGTTTACAAAATAAATTTTAACTCTTGCAACAGTCGTTACATAGCTCAGACAGGCAGGAATTTTGGTATAAGATTTCAAGAATATGCTTCTGGAGCTGTTAGTAGTAAATCTATTTATGGTCAACACATCATCCATAACAACTTCAAAGTTCTCCATAAGGGCCCTAGAGGAATACTGCTTAATACCTTGGACGAACGTGAAATTTATTCTCCATCAAAAATAACTGTCAGTCCTACTTAACGAGCAACTTAAATTTAAGGAAACGTTTTTCTTCGACCTTTTCGATGAAGTTATCAAATTTTCCCAGATCTTCATGTACATAGTTTGCCAGTAGATTGTAATCTCGCACAGGTCAGAGTGTGTTATTTCTTATTTTACTATAATTAAGTTTGGGGTGGCCATTATGCTCCAGTTTTATTTTGTTTCCAGAACTACTCATTAATTTTAATATTTCAAAAGTTTTTCATGAAAATATATGCGTTACATCTATTTAATATTTCGCAAATAATACCGCAATCACGAAGAGTTCATTACAGTACTTTAGCTTTCAATGTTCACTTTTACTTTTTGGGTTACTCATATGTATTACCCACTAGCTACAATTAACCTTTTATTAAACTGTGTTATCACTGTTATTAAGGTGTCATTCCTAGGCCACAACAAGTAATGTATGAATGACGTCAGTTGCACTCCTGATCAGATAATTGTACGAAGTTTTTTACCTGTCGTAAAAACATTCATGGTTTGTAGATGTTACCCTACGCCATCCATCTGTGAATTTTCAAAATTCAATTTACATGTTGTAACCAGTTGTCCAACTCGTATGCTAGTGAGTATTTTACTATTATAATTGTTTTAATCTCATCACAACATCTATATCACCTACGTCGAACATTTAGCAAATATTACTTGATTTCATAATGTCCCCATTACAGAATTTATTCTGTAATAATTGACACACATTTTATATTATGCAGAAACGCTTTTACTATACCATTTTATCACTGTCATCAAGGGCATACCATGCTGGGCCTTTTTTCTAGATTATTCTATATTAATGTCCTTTTCGATCGAAATTGAAGCATTATGATTTATTCCTCTTAACAGAATGTAGATCTGATGATGATATCTTTAGAAAATCAAAACTGGTCATCTTAAAATAAAAATTAACAACTTAAATCTGACCACGACTGTGTTTACTAATAAGTTATAATATTGATATGTCGCTGTTTTCTTGTAACAATGTTCCAAAAAATTTTAGTGGATTAAATGACGCTGTACCCGACCGCTGGATTGCATACAAGGGCTGGACGACACAGCTCGCTTTGTATGGCCTCCACTTTCACACAAGTTCAGACGACACGTGATTGTTACCTTTTAGGGTTCATAAATGATCATGTGTATGTGCCTCCGCTACCAGTTCATCTACCCGACTTTAGAAACAGCATTGGTGCAGACACAGCGGTCAAGGTTTGCGAAGAACTCGCCCTCCGACTGGATATGTGACCAATGGTGCTCACACTGAGCTCTTGTAATAAAAACTGTTTGAATTGTTCTTTCACTTGCTGTATTATTTATAATTATAATTTGAATGTAATGCATGTTTCAAGCCTTAAAACCTGTATACATCTTGCAACATTTTCCATTCATTAGCGAATACAGTGCACTCCCGAAAAAAAAAACTTTCGACTAGTTCCTCACAATATTCAAACAAAATTGCAATAAAACGTTACCAGCTACGTTATCACTTCCCAAAAACGCAATTTAATTTACGATACTGTATTCTTGGCTGCTAACATGGATCCCGCTGACTACCCGATATCTGTATTGGAGACAGTGGCCAGCTTTGGCGATAATGTCTCAAATGAAACTTCAAAATTGAAGTAGTGTGTTAATGGAGACAACAGTACGTTTACAAGTACTTGGTTCTACTCTACAAGTGATCGCACTATTTACTGTGTGTGACTTCATTAACAGATGTTGCACTCGCCTACTTGCTTAAGAATTTCACCCATTCTTTCCACTTGACATTGCTTCAGTGTTATCCTCATCCGTAATCACATTTTTTTTCCTCTTCGTTATGGGCATATATTCATGTAGTCCGATTTTAGAAACTTGTCAACATCAACAAAACCAAGTCAATTTTTTTAAATTTCTCCGTATTTACTTACAAAAATTCATCAACGATACTTTTTGTTGTAAGTATCCGAAGTGGAAACGAGAAACCAAGTTTCACATAATATGGATATCTTCTTCTCTATCCTAATAGAAGAAAAAGGAACCTAATGTCCTCGGGCTCTTCAAAAGCATCTTACGTAAACTTTACAAAGATGCATCTGCTCAGGGAACAACACACCTACGATGCGTGAAAATTTTCCAAGAAACTACAGCAACGTCCACCAATATTTTGCCAGTAAGATGCAACAACAGCAGGCTAGTGTTCGCCGGCAGGTCGCCATCCGTAAATGTTTTCTTTCGATTTTCGTGGTAAAGCGCTTTGCGGCAGGGATTACGGGACCTCCCACGACTTTCTCTCAACTGTAGAAAGCAAAATGGGTTTCAAGCTGATCTAGACATGCCAACAGCTTCCAACACTTCAAACAGAGCCTCAAGATCCGTACTGAGTATTTATTCTCATTTGCTTTCTATTATGTATAGCACATCGTGACTTTTCTCCCGGGCCTCATCTGTACGAACTCAATCGAGTAATTCCCTGTTCACTGTCACTGTATCAGGTCCACACGATGCTGCAATGAACTGCATGCTTTCAGAATATTCATTAGTAACTGAATAGATATATCTACCTCGTAGAGCGTAGGAACTCCTTTCACTTCGATAATCTTGGCGATGCTGAGTGAGATGTACCACACGATACACCGAAAGCTTTCCGGAACCACCCAACTCATCTCGTGCAAATTGGTCCGAACTGGGCTAAAAACGCATTCGATGGAGTATTTGATGACTCATCAGAACTGAAGTGAAGTGTCCCAACCACATTGCTACACTGTCCTGTCGAAAGTATAGGTAGCCTATAGGATGCGGACCCTTTAAGATACTTACTATCTATAAGTTATTTTTCACAGGATTAAGGACAGAAACCCGGTCTATTTCAGTTATACAAGGCATTACTGTGGTCCCACATGCTTTTATGCGTGCTAGGTGGCCCGTAATTGAAAAAGCGTCATGATGATCTCTCCACTGGCAAAAGATTCCGGAATAGTCCCCCATTCGGATCTCCGGGACGGGACTGCCAAGGAGGAGGTAACAATGAGAAAAAGATTGAATAAACAACGAATGCATAACGTTCCACGAGTCGGGGAGTAGAGTGTCGGAAGCTTGAACGTGGCAGGGAAACTAGAAAATTTGAATAGGGAAATGCAAAGATTCAATCTAAATATAGTATGGGTCAGTGAAATAAAATGGAAAGAAGACAAGGATTTTTGGTTAGATGAGTATAGAGTAACATCATCAGCAACAGCAAATGGTATAATTGGAGTTGGATTCGTTATCAATGGGAAGGAAGGGTAGAGAGTGTGTTACTGTGAACAGTTCACTGATAAGGTTTTTCTTATAAGAATCGACGTGCTGAGAGTCTCGCTGTTCCTTGTGGAGTTTATGTGCTTGTCTTTAGGCATGAATTCCAAATGCACCACACCTTGAACATCCCAAAACACTGCGAGCACCTCTTTGCCTGCTGATGGTATTATCTTGAACTTTCTGCACGTCAGTGATCCTTTGTAGCGGAACACCACTGATGTTCTCTTTCTTACGGAGTCAAAATGATGAACCCTGCTTTTGTCACCTGTCAAAATGTTTTTTTAAGGAACCCATCACCCTCGGGCCCAAAACGTAAACGAAACTGTTGACAGATCTCCAGTCTCCTCTGATTCATGTAAGGAGTGAGCATTATATTGACCCACCGTGCATTACAGGTCTCCAATGATAGCCTCTAAAACTCTCATGATATGCCACAATTACCTGAGAGCTGTGTCAGGGCTATCCAACGAGTTTGTCTGATGAGTGCGTCAACCCAATTCTGACGAGTCTCATCTTCTGCCGCACGCTGCCGCCCATTCCGAGGGCTGTTGCGCACTTTGAACTTAGCACAACCGTTTCCTTCATTACGAAAATGAACAACGCAACGTCGCACATTATTGATGTCGATATAATCATTCTTCAGTTGATTTCAGTTGGAGGCACACTTTCTCTGGTTAGAAATTCGATTAGATCCCGCAGTTTTGTCACACACCTACACAGTTACGTTAAACCCTCCAATGTTACACTCTATCTACATCTACATCCGTAGTCCGCAAGCCACCTGCCGGTGTGTGGCGGAGGGCACCCTTAACATATGTATCGGTTCTCCCTTCTATTCCAGTCTCGTATGGTTCGTGGAAAGAAAGATTGTCGGTATGCCTCTGTGTCGGCTCTAATCTCTCTGATTTTATTCTCATGGTCTCTTCGCGAGATATGCGTAGTAGGGAGGAATATACTGCTTGACTCCTCGGTGAAGGTATGTTCTCGAAACTTCAACAAAAGCCCGTACCGAGCGACTGAGCGTCTCTCTTGCAGAGTCTTCCACTGGAGTTTATCTATCATTTCCGTAACGCTTTCGCGATTACTAAATGATCCTGTAACGAAAAGCGCTGCTCTCCGTTGGATCTTCTCTATCTCTTCTATCAACCCTATCTGGTACGGATCCCACACCAGTGAGCAGTATTCAAGCAGTGGGCGAACAAGTGTACTGTAACCTACTTCCTTTGTTTTCGGATTGCATTTCCTTAGGATTCTTCCAATGAATCTCAGTCTGGGATCCGCTTTACCGACGATTAATTTTATATGGTCATTCCATTTTAAATCACTCCTAATGCCTACTCCCAGATAATTTATAGAATTTACTGCTTGCAATTGCTGACCTGCTATATCGTAACTAAATGATAAAGGATCTTTCTTTCTATGTATTCGCAGCACGTTACACTTGTCTACATTGAGATTCAGTTGCCATTCCCTGCACCGTGCGTCAATACGTTGCAGATCCTCCTGCATTTCAGGATCATTCTCCATTGTTACAACCTCTCGACATACTACAGCATCATCCGCAAAAGGCCCTTCCGATGTCATCCACAAGGTCATTTATAGATATTGTGATTAACAACGGTCATACGACAGTCCCCTGCGGCACACCTGAAATCTCTCTTACTTCGGAAGACTTCTCTGCATTGAGAATGACATGCTGCGTTCTGTATTCTAGGAACTCTTCAATCCAATCACACAACTGTTCTGATAGTCCATATGCTCTTACTTTGTTCATTAAACGACTGTGGGGAACTGTATCGAACGCCTTGTGGAAGTCAAGAAACACGTCATCTACCTGGGAACCCGTATCTACGGCCCTCTGAGTCTCTTGGACGAATAGCGCGAGCTGGGTTTCACACGATCGTCTTTTTCGAAACCCATGCTGATTCCTACAGAGTAGATTTATAATCTCCAGAAAAGTCATTATACTCGAACATAATACGTGTTCCAAGATTCTACAACTGATCGACGTTAGAGATGTAGGTCTATAGTTCTGCACATCTGTTCGACGTCCCTTCTTGAAAACGGGGATAACCTGTGCCCTTTTCCAATCTTTTGGAACGCTACGCTCTTCTAGAGACCTACGATACACCGCTGCAAGAAGGGGAGGGGGGGGTGGGGGGCAAGTTCCTTCGCGTACTCTGTGTAAGATGGAACTGGTATCCCATCAGAACCAGCGGCCTTTCCTCTTTTGAGTGATTTTAATTGTTTTTATATCCCTCTGTCATTTATTTCGATACCTACCATTTTGTCGTCTGTGCGACAATCTGGAGAAGGAACTACAGTGCTGTCTTCCTCTGTGAAACAGCTTTGGAAAATACAATATGCATGATATATAATACCTCACCTGATGCTGAGATAAGATTAAAAAATGTTTGGAAGCATTGCTTTTGAGTACGCCCCCATTTCATAAGATCATCAACCCTACGCATTAGAGGGTGCGAGTGTTCTCTGGTGAAAGTTGGTGGGCAGGATATGTCGCAGGTAGCTCGAAGACGGTTGAAGCCTCTATTTCTCAAAAAGTTGATATCAGGTTTTACGTCAAGTGGGCATAGGATGGTAGGTGTCGAATCCACGGTCTACAGTGCTGATGTGTAATTCTCGAGTCGCCAACCGACGGCGTGCTCAGCGCGGCTTGGGAGCCAAGCGACCATGCATTGTAAGTGTCTCAGCAGTATGGGCTGCGTCAGAAGCCGATTCGTCGGTTTGGCCCTGCTCTGCTGTTAGCAAGGTGAACCGTCAGCCTGCCCAGCAGTAGTGAGTGACATCCAGGATACGGACTTTGGGCTTGGCGTCTTGTTGGTAATGCAGACGGCCAGTGGCCTGTTGGCTGGAGGTGGCTGAGGATGAGAAGGGAGGGAGGAAGGAGTGACTCAGCCGCTTGATTCCGCAGCTGGACCCTTGTGGTAGGCCGTCCAGTCAGAAAGATAGTTCTGCAATGGTGGCCTCATGGCGGAAGCCTACACTACAGTGGACACTGACTTGATGATACTCCAAGGCCGGCCGTGTGGCCGAGCGGTTCTAGGCGCTTCAGTCCGGAACCGCGCTGCTGCTACAGTGGCAGGTTCGAACCCTGCCTCGGGCCTCGGGCATGGATGTGTGATGTCCTTAGGTTTGTTAGGTTTAAGTAGTTCTAAGTGTAGGGGAATGATGACCTCAGCTGTTGAGTTCGAAATGGCTCTGAGCACTGTGGGACTTAACAGCTGAGGTCATCAGTCCCCTAGAACTAACCTAAGGACATCACACACATCCATGCCCGAGGCAGGATTCGAGCCTGCGACCGTAGCGGTCACGCGGTTCCAGACTGAAGCGCCTAGAACCGCTCGGCCACTCCGGTCGGCCCAGCTGTTAAGTCCCATAGTGCTTAGAGCAATTTGAAACATTTGATCAAGTTGATGCCCAGCCTGACCAGACGACCAGTATTTGTGATGTGTTGGCAGAAGAGCCAACACCGTGTTGCTAGAGAAGGCCGAAATGCACGCGTTTAAGCTCACGCAGACTGGCGTGAGGTCTGGAACAAGGTAAAGTAATTATAGTAGCCAAAAATAGTACATAGCTTCTGGAATACTTAACTTTAATACATAATTGGAGAACATCGCTCTTGTTGATACATAATTACAATCTCAATATAAACTGGTAATGGCGCCTTGCTAGGTCGTAGCAAATGACGTAGGTGAAGGCTATGCTAACTATCGTCTCGGCAAATGAGAGCGTATTTGTCATTGATCCATCTCTGGCAAAGTCTGCTGTACAACTGGGGCGAGTGCTAGGACGTCTCTCTAGACCTGCCGTGTGGCGGCGCTCGGTCTGCAATCACTGACAGTGGCGACACGCGGGTCCGACGTATACTAGCGGACCGCGGCCGATTTGAAGGCTACCACCTAGCAAGTGTGGTGTCTGGCGGTGACACCACAATTTGTATCTGTCTGGGCGTGATTGTTGTCGTGTGGTGGACACAGGTCTCGTATAATCCACTTGCCGTTCACTGCCGAAGCGTCCCACATTATGGAAACTTAGTTTGACATTGACCAGACTGCTGTACTATAGTTCCCAAGTTGGCAGCATGGCGTGATGCTGAGCCAGCTGCTTGCAGGAAGTAGTACACTTACGGCAAAGAGCTATTTCCTTTGGCTTGTGCCTTTACGTCACTATGAGAGGGTAAGGATGACCATGGGTACTGATCTCTGCTGGTCCCCAATCTACATCTAGCGGAGACCTCATGGTGGAAACGTCAACCTATGTGACCTTTTGCGGGCAATCCTCTTACCAACTGAAATATGTAGCTGTGACTCACAACGACGACTCACGGCTTCGAAGTTGTACCACAGCTTCGCTTAGTACCCCTCTCCTACTTTACGGACATCACTGTTCTCCTGTATACCTTTCAGGACTGACGCTGCTAGAAGGAACGATATTATGAGTAAATAAATGGTTTAGGCACAATCTGGGGTTCCTTTCCAGAATGGATCTTTCCCTATGCAGCGGAGTGTGCACTGTTATGAAACCTTTTCTTCCTTGAGTGCTAGTCCGGCAGGGTGAGCAGGATAACTGTGAAGTTTAGAAAGTAGAAGGACAGTATCAGCAGTCGAACATTTCCTGTATCCAGAAAGGCTCGGACAGGACCTGCAGCATGCGCTCGTGCATTACCCTGCTGAAATGTAGGGTTTCGCAGGGATGGAATGAAGGGTAGAGCCACGGTTCGTAACACATCTGAAATGTAACGTCCACTGTTCAAAGTGCCGTCAATGCGAACAAGAGGTGACCGAGACGTGTAACCAATGGCACCCCATACCATCACGTCGGGTAATACGCCAGTATGGCGACGACGAATACACGCGTTCACCGCGATGTCGCCAAACACGGATGCAACCATCACGATGTAAAAAGAACCTGGATTCATGACTTTTTGCCATTCATGCACCCAGGTTCGTCGTTGAGTACACCATCGCAGACGGTCCTGTCTGTGATGCAGCGTCAAAGGTTATCGCAGCCGTGGTCTCCGAGCTGGTAGTCCATGCTGCTGCCAACGTCGTCGCATTGTTCGTGCAGCCATGCGGATAAGATGCCTGTCATATCGACTGCTAATGATACGAGGCCGTTGGGATCCAGCACGGCGTTCCATATTACCCTCCTGAACCCACCGATTCCATATTCTGTTAACAGTCATTGGATCTCGACCAAAGAGAGCGGCAATGCCGCGATACGATAAACCGCAATCGCGATAGGCTACAATCCGACCTTTATCAAACTCGGAAACGTGATGGTACGCATTTCTCCTCCTTACACGAGGCATCTCAACAACGTTTCACCAGGCAACGCCGGTCAACTGCTGTTCGTGTACGAGAAATCGGTTGGAAACTTTCCTCATGTCAGCACGTTGTAGGTGTCGCCACCGGGGCCAACCTTGTGTGAATGCTCTGAAAAGCTAATCATTTGCATATCACAGCATCTTCTTCCTGTCGGTTAAATTTCGCGTCTGTAGCACGTCATCCTCGTGGGGTAGAATTTTAATGGACAGTAGTGTAGTTTGAAACATTGGCTTTAATTTGAGGAAGAAATTTCTAAGAACATATGTCTTTTGCGCAGCATTGTATGGTAGTGAAATATGAACTGTAAGAAAACCGTAATAGAAGAGAATCGAAGCACTTGAGATGTGGTGATACGGAGGACTGTTGAAAATTGAGTGAGCTGTTAAGGTAAGGAATGAGGAGGTTTTCAATAGTATTGGCTAAGAAAGGAATATATGGAAAACACTGACGAGAGTGGAGGACAAAATGATAGGTCGTCTGGTTCAAATGGTTCAAATGGCTCTGAGCACTATGGGACTTAACATCTGAGGTCATCAGTCCCCTAGAACTTAGAACTACTTAAACCTAACTAACCTAAGGACATCACACACATCCATGCCCCAGGCAGGATTCGAACCTGCGACCGTAGCGGTCGCGCGGCTCCAGACTGAAGCGCCTAGAACCGCATGGCCACAACGGCCGGCGATAGGTCGTCTGTTTGGACATCAGGGAGCAGCTTGGTACTAAAGGGAGCTTAGAGGGTAAAAGGGTAGAAACTGTAAAAGAAGACGAAGATTGGAATACATCCAGCAAATAACTGAGAACGTTGGTTGCACGTACTGCTCTGTAATGAAAATGTTGGCACAGGAGAGGAATTCGTGGTAAGCCGCATTGAACCAGTCATTAGACCGATAACTCAAAAAGGAGCAATAGCAATGGACCCAAAATAGAGCCCTGTAGGCATTCATTCCTGCGTTCTCTTTCTTTCCACAACTACACAGCGTCACATTCTACTTTATTTTATGTTAAATGTGAATCAAATTATCTGTGCGTAACACAGTTATAACAATGAAAGCTGCACATTCGTGAGTGCCATGATGTATGTTATCAAATGCCTTGGGACAGTGCTCCAAATTAGACATGTGGTACTTTTGTTACCTGAATGGTGATTGAAGGTATAGAAGCCATTCTCCGTTCAGCAAAACCATGTGGAACCCAAATTGTCATGTACGGGGTCGGCGGTAAGTTACGACGGATTTTATAATTGTGAATAGCTTGTTTATTTATCATTAGTTCACATTGATATTTGACTGTCTTTGAGACCATCGGTGGCAGATTCTTGAGATTTACGTGTGGATATAAACACAAGTCTGTGTCCGCGATTATGGGCCGCATAGATAAGGACCCAGTTATGGACCCCTCGTCACTTTCGGCCTATTCTGTACAAAGTAAACTGTGCTGTTGATAACTTGACATCATCGAATAGCTTAGAAAAGTATGTCAGTGAGACAATTGTATGATAATTAATTACATTTTGAAACTTCCTGGCAGATTAAAACTGTGTACCGGACCGAGACTCGAACTCGGGACCTTTGCCTTTGCAGGGGAGCTTCTGCGAAGTTTGGAAGGTAGGAGACGAGGTACTGGCGGAATTAAAGCTGTGAGTACGGGTCGTGAGTCGTGCTTGGGGAGCTTAGTTGGTAGAGCACTTGCCCGAGAAAGGCATAGGTCCCGAGTTCGAGTCTAGGTCCGGCACACAGTTTTAATCTGCCAGGAAGTTTCATATCAGCGCACACTCCGCTGCAGAGTGAAAATTTCATTCTAAGTACATTCTGGCTGTAACCATGCAAACAGAGTTTTATAAGAGCCATATTTTAAACCTGGACAATTAATCTGTGCTGGTAATAAATTGGATATCACTACGAGTAGGACATACTGAGGCGACACTATCCTTCAGAATTCTATCTGAAATTCGGACATCATGTAAACACGTTTTTATATTGAAACCTTACATAATTATCTCAGTTTTAGTGATGGACGTTGCTGCATCTTTAGACACACAGAATTTTTGTGAAACGACGTTTGTAATATATCCGCTTCCTTCTTAAGTCGCTGTATCATTTACAACATCGTTATTAAGCGTAAACGATTAGTTACAGCATAGACAGTCAGCTTAAGCGGGATACTCTCTTATGCATTATTTTTAATATTCCTGTCTCTCAGTTGACAGTATTCTGTACAATTGTGATTTATTTATTTTTATGCAGCCTTCTGAACTAGCGTTTCCTATTGGGGTAGCATTTGCACCCTATGTCCTTAGTTATTTGTTAGATTTATTCCAATCACTGTCTTCTCCTACAGTTTACACCCTCCACAATTCTCTCTAGCACCATGGATGTTATTACCTGATGTCGTACCACGTGTCCTATCATCCTTCCCTCCTTCCCGTCAATGTTTTCCATTATTCCTTTCTTCTCCTTTTCTGCGATGACATCCTCATTCTTTATTTATCAGTCCACCTAATTTTTAACATTCTTCTGTACCACCACATCTTAAGGAATTCGATTCTCTTCTGTTGTGGTTTCCCCACTGTCCTTGATTCACTGCCTTACAATGCTATGATCCAAACGCAAATTCTTAGAAATTTCTTCGCCAGCCGCGGTGGCCGAGCGGTTCTAGGCGCTTCAGTCCGGAACAGCGCGACTGCTACGGTCGCAGGTTCAACTCCTGCCTCGGGCATGGATGTGTGTGATGTCCTTAGGTTAGTTGGGTTTAAGTAGTTCTAAGTTCTAGGGGACTGATGACCTCAGATGTTAAGTCCCATAGTGCTCAGAGCCATTTGAGCCAACTTTTTAGAAATTTCTTCCTTAAATTAAGGACTATTTTAATACTTGTACACTTCTCTTGGCCAGGAATGCCCTTTCTGCGTGTGCTAGTCTGCTTTTTATATCTCCTTACTCCGTCCACCAAGGCTTATTTCGCAGAACTGTTTAGCTATATTTATTCGCGATCCCCAATTCTGTTGCCAAGTTTCTTGATCTTCTTATATCTGCTACTTTTCATTACTTTTTTTCTTTCTTTGATTTACTCTCAATCCGTATTCTGTACTCATTAGATTGTTCATCCCATCAAATATGTGATTTTTCTTCACGTTCACTGAGGATAGCAATACCATCGGCGAATCTCTCATTTGATATCCTTTCTCGTTGAAATGTAATCTCACTCTTGAACATTCCTTTTATTTCCGTCATTGCTTCTTCGATGTGTAGATTGATCAGTAGTGACGGAATCCTGCATCCCTGTCTTACACCCATTTTAATCCGAGCACTTCTTTCTGGTATTCCACTCTTATTGTTCACGTTTGGTTCTTGTATATTCCCATTTCCCTCTATAGCTAACCCCTATTTTTCATACAATTTCGAACATCTTGCACCATTGTACAGTGTCGAACAATTTTTCTAGCTCCATCAAATCTACGAGTCTGTCTTTTTCTTCAGTCTTGCTTCCACTATCAAACTCAACAAAAGAACTGAGTTTCTATCTCCTTTGCCTTTCCTAAAGCCAGATTGATTATCATCTAACAGATACTCAGATTTCTTTCGATACTTTTCGCGTTTATCTTCCCTTGCTACCTTCGGAACTGTTAGTGGATATTTTACCGAAAGTGTGATGTTACGTCGCCGGTTTCACACATTCTACATAATGATTTGGATAGTAATTTGGTTGTAAGTTCCCACAATGATTCTATAAATTCCTTTGGGATGATTTCTATTCCTTCAGTTTTATATGATCTCAAGTCTTCCAGGGCTCTTTTAAATTCTATGCATCTCTCCGCTCTCTCTTCTGTTTTTAAAAGTAGAATTTCCATCCACTCTTAACGTTACCACACTTCCAACTATAATTTCTTCTTTGATTTCTCCACATCTTTCCTGCAGCCATTTCGCCTTAGCTGTCCTCCACTTTCCATTTCTTTGGTTCCTAAGTTATGTATACTGCACTACTCATGTCTCTGTCTGAACATATTTGTACTTCCTTATTTCGTCAAATGGTTCAAATGACTCGGAGCACTATGGGACTTAACTTCTGAGGTCATCAGTCCCCTAGAACTGAGAAATACTTAAACCTAACTAACCGCCGGCCGAAGTGGCCGTGCGGTTCTAGGCGCTGCAGTCTGGAACCGCGAGACCACTACGGTCGCAGGTTCGAATCCTGCCTCGGGCATGGATGTGTGTGATGTCCTTAGGTTAGTTAGGTTTAACTAGTTCTAAGTTCTAGGGGACTGATGACCTCAGAAGTTGAGTCCCATAGTGCTCAGAGCCATTTGAACCTAACTAACCTAAGGACATCACAAACATCCATGCCCGATGCAGGATTCGAACCTGCGACCGTAGCGGTCGCGCGGTTCCAGACTGAAGTGCGTAGAGCCGCTCGGACACACCGGCCGGCCTAAACTATCCTTCATATTGACATTGTGGACTGTAAATTTGTTGCTTTACTACGGTTTACAAGAGGGGGACCTTATAGAAATAACTGAAAATGTTGTTGTCTTCCTGTGTCAGTGCCAATTGCTGGAGAGGTCCCTCTTTAGCATACCACGATGCATCTATCGTTGACTAGCCATAAGCAGACAATAAAACAGGTATACTAAAAAATAGTCGATAGATCCCATTAGAAATGACCAGTTAAATTCGAACGTAAAGATGACGTCATTTAAAGCGATTTTATATCGAATTGTTTTTGGGCGCCGCACTGTTGCGTTGTGTTGATGGGGCGTTTATTTCTCACTGCCACATTTCGTTGTTTTTAACTGAATTCGAAAATCTCTCCATATATGAGTAATGTACGTCACTAGTCTTTTTTTTTTTTTTCATGTTATAAGCTATGCGCTCAGCTGTCTTTCTGCAGCACGAATACATTACCGCAGAATCTGGTGGAGTCCTGAACAGATTTTTTTTTTCTATTTAATATTTAATGTGTCTGTAGTGAATTACAGTGCGGCCGACCAGAATTAGCGAGAGGAACTTTAGGCGGAACGGTTTTACGTGACAGCAGCGGGACGGCCCGCCCTTATCAAAGGAAGCGTCAGACTGCGATTTACCCTCACACTGTACCGCGCTACCCCCAGCCTCTTTTTTTGTGCCTTTTAGCCACGGCCCTGCCGCTATCTGGTGCAGAATAAATTCAGCAGCGGCGGCTGTGGCTGCAGATCGTAGCCGCGCTTTCACCGCAAATCAGCGCCAGCAGCTAAGCCCCCCAGACAGCCGCCCCTCTTCTCCCCCCCCCCCCCCTCTCACCAGCCAGCCAATGCACGCGGCCTATGCGTCACGGGGATTCCCTCTTGCGCCTGGCAGCCGTAAATACGGCCGCCCTGATAAACTAGCCCCATAATTGCCGGCGCGGTCAAAATGTGCCCGCCTATCTCTCGCTGTTACACGGCGACTAAGCCGAAACCGAAAGTTGTTCGCCGACGTACAGCTCTAAAACAGATGTTAAACACATTTATACTCTCAACAGCAGTCTAATCAGGAGTAAGCTACAATGACAAACAAAAACGCTGCTTTCCACAAAACGCACAACCTCGGAAACAGCTTTTATTTGTGTTCTGCAACAAAGCTGCATACACATTTAAAAAATAAACGTTATTTTAGCCATATATATAGATTTCATATTTGAATTTCTAACTGCAGAAACTGAACAACTGCTAATTTTACTGGCGAGACAAGAAACAGCTTGATACAAAAACTCTAGAGCAACTGAATATATCCATTTTTCGCAGCAGATAATGTGGAATGTTAATTAAAATCCTAGTTGTTGTTGTTGTAGCCGGCCGAAGTGGCCGTGCGGTTAAAGGCGCTGCAGTCTGGAACCGCAAGACCGCTACGGTCGCAGGTTCGAATCCTGCCTCGGGCATGGATGTTTGTGATGTCCTTAGGTTAGTTAGGTTTAACTAGTTCTAAGTTCTAGGGGACTAATGACCTCAGCAGTTGAGTCCCATAGTGCTCAGAGCCATTTTGTTGTTGTTGTGGTCTTCAGTCCTCAGAGTGGTTTGATGCAGCTCTCTATGCTACTCTATCCTGTGCAAGCTTCCTCATCTCCCAGTACCTACTACAGCCTACATACTTCTGAATCTGCTTAATGTATTCATCTCTTGGTCTCCCTCTACGATTTTTACCCTCCACGCTGCCCTCCAGTACTAAACTAGTGATCCCTTGATGCCTCAGCCGGCCGGAGTGGCCGTGCGGTTCTAGACGCTACAGTCTGGAACCGAGCGATCGCTACGGTCGCAGGTTCGAATCCTGCCTCGGGCATGGATGTGTGTGATGTCCTTAGGTTAGTTAGGTTTAATTAGTTCTAAGTTCTAGGCGACTGATGACCTCAGAAGTTAAGTCGCATAGTGCTCAGAGCCTTGATGCCTCAGAACATGTCCTACCAACCGATCCCTTCTTCTGGTCAAGTTGTGCCACAAACTCCTCTTCTCCCCAATTCTATTCAATACCTCCTCATTAGTTATGTGATCTATCCATCTAATCTTCAGCATTCTTCTGTAGCGCCACATTTCGAAAGCTTCTATTCTCTTCTTGTCTAAACTATTTATCGTCCATTAAAATCAGTATACAAAAGAAACTACGCTCAACGAAGGAATTGTGCGGATGAGACTGAAATCGGTACACGTGATATACATCTACAGACAAACAAATTATTACAGTTTCAAGGAAGTTGGATTATTTATTCAAGAGAAAGACCTTCACGAACTGAGCAAGTCAATAAGACGCTATGCGCGCAGTCATTCGGCTAGGCATTGCAGAGTCCTTAGCTGTCCTCCTAAGGGATACCGTGCCAGTTTCTGCCCAAATGGCGCATTGGATCGCCAAAATCTCGAGTTGGTTTGAGAGCGCTGTCCATATGCTCGAAGCATTCTCAATTGTGGCCAAGATAGGATTTGGCAAGCACGAAGGCCAGCGGTAGAAATTCTCGCCGAGTGCGAATGTGCATTACCTTGCTGAAATGTAAGCCAAGGATGGCTTTTGCTGACCCTTGGTCAGTAAAGTCGCCAGATCTCTCCCAAGTTGAGAACGTTTGGAGCATTGTGGGTAGAGTCCTCAAATCACCCCGGGTTTAGGCCCATATGACGCGCCAATTGTATAGAATTTTGTACAATACCCGTCATGAGGTCGCCCAACTACTCTATAACTCAACACTAAGCCGAATAACTGCGTAAGGGCCAGAGGTAGGCCAACACGCTGTAGACTTTCTTAGATTCTAAAGTCCTTTCTCTTCAATAAATCATCCATTTTTTCTGAATTTCTATTTACTTGCCGCGCGGTATTAGCCGAGCGGTCTAAGGCGCTGCAGTCATCGACTGTGCGATTGGTCCCGGCGGAGGTTCGAGTCCTCCCTCGGGCATGGGTGTGTGTCTTTGTCCTTAGGATAATTTCGATTAAGTAGTGTGTAAGCTTAGCAACTGATGACCTTAGCAGTTAAGTCCCATAAGATTTTACACATTTAAAAAATAAACGTTATTTTAGCCATATATATAGATTTCATATTTGAATTTCTAACTATTTACTTGTTTGTCTGTATATGCACATCACATCTACCTATTTACATCAGTTCGGATAATACCTTCGTGGTGCCTCTTTTTCTTTCTGTCTTAAGAGTGTCTTATGAGGGTACAAATTTATTTTACCTATTTTCCTCATACTACATCACATACTCTTCAGTTAAATCTCTCTTTACTATCAAATATGTCATAATTTCATTCCAAAATTGCATCTCTTCTTCCGAAACGTTAATTAAACTTTTTTTGTAGGCAGGTTCCTTAAGGAGCTATAGATTCATTTTAGTACTTCTTAAATACACGTCATCAGCTCGCAGGTCATTGATATTTACCTCTCGTTGAGCTGCCTGCGCTGTATCTTTGCTGAAACTAAATTCATCATACTCTGATAAGAAAAAAGACGTCTTTTGCTCCGTTTGGAACATCTTTTCCATAAGAATCGTTACCTGTCCAACCTTTTTTGTAGAATTTTGGAGGCCAAATAATGTGATCTAAGAAGTCTTGTGTCTTTATGAGAACAATCCTAAAGTTGGCTCTCTTCTTCGAAGAATCCTATATGAGGTCTATCACCTCACTAACACTGTAACATCGTTCCAGTTCTCTCAGTTTATTCAGTGTACGAAAGTTCCGTATCTTCAGTAAATGATGTCCCTGTCAAGTTAGACTCATTTGATGAGGTGAAATAAGTTTTGTAAATTTTAGACATCTTTCTTTTCTTTTGATACCGATTCATTTATTTTTAAGATAGTTGTTAATAATGAAAACTTCTTTTGGAGATATAGCAAGCAGCTCAGTTTTAGTGGATTTGTTATCGAATTGTTTGCTTATACATCGTAGGATTTCTGCTAAGGAAATGTTCTGACAGAAATTATTGCTACTGACAGCAACGAGGCTTTTGGAACATGTTTTACTGCTGGCGGGCTTGGCTTAAGGCCCAAGCGACACAAGCCATCACTTGGGACGGAAAGGTGATGGGGCTGGCAGAGGTGCCACAACACTAAGGTTTCTGTACAACACGTGTCACTGTCAGTAACACCCGCCTGTGGAAACGCATTTTCCTCATTTTGTACTGGATTGAAAAATGAATTCAAATCGCATGTACTGAGACTTCATTGCAGAATCATGGAAATATCCCGAAAATCCACTCCAAAATTCACTGTCTTCAGACTGCACGTTAGGAGCTATAGCCTGCGGAGAAGAAATTCAGCAGGAACTTCGAGACAGCTTTAGAGGAGACGACAATAAGCAAGCCTCTTCCTCATGATACACCGAAGACTAAGGTGAAATTGACTAAAATTCATCTTCAAAACACTTTCAATGTAGCGTCACCTCCCAATGCCCCCCCCCCCCCCCCCCTGCACTTTTTCGCAAACTACAACTTTCGTGGTTAGTACATATGGCATAGTGAAACTTCACAGCAGGAATATGTCTGATCGTTCATTTATTTAATGGACTAGGAAACAATGCATTTTTTCATCTCTCTTGCGGGAAAACTGCCGTTAGTTATTAATTGGCGTGGTAAAAAAATCATTTTGAACTGTCAATATTATGTGTCGTAAAGGTTGAGAAATTTGATTTACACAGTGATTTATTGGCATGATAAGCAGGCAGAAAACCCAAAGAGATTCTGGTCATACATAATGTTTACGTATTAAAAAAAATAGATTAGGTATTTCAGTACAGTTATTATATAGATGCGATAAATCACTTTAACGAGGCCAAACGAACAATTAAAGCCAATATAATTCCAGTAAACCTGCAAAAGTACAAAAAAAAAATTACTGTGGGGGGCCTACATAGACATCGCGCATCTGCTAGATGCCCACGAAATACGTAATTTTGTTTTGAAGCTGACAGCCAATGGGAAAAAAGGTGCAAAAATACTATTGGTCAGTTTTAAACCAGTAATGGCGGACAGCATCAGCTGATAGAATACGTAATTTTATGGTATCTAATTTTACTGCACAAAAAATAAAATTTGTACTCCCTCCAAAAGAAGTTACACAGAAACATTAAAATACAATTATGATGAGCAGCAAAATGTCTGAGAAGAATTTTGAAAGAAAATTATTAATTGAACTTTAATTCGGCGTATTTTCAACATTGTCCACGAGAAGAAATAATGGAAAGAATATTTATTGGAACTAAACAAAATGACAGTATTTTTAAAATAGATAATTTAACTGCAATTATCTTTCATTTTGAAATGAGAGAGAGTGTAATAATTTTCTTTTAATGTCTTTAATTGTTGCTGCAGGCAGTGCGATGACGTCAGCGGTTGTCCGCGCGGACGATGTGTGAAGTAAATCCCGGTTCGTGGCGTGAAGATAATGATGGATCCTCCTGTTTCATTAATATTTCAGTTACGGCGGTGGTCCACGTCTCCGTTGTAGTCGAATCAGTTGGCAGCACTGGCGCGATAATAATAGTTCCAGTGTGTGCGTTGTCGTTACGCGCGACGTTTTATTATTAAAAGTTTATTTATCACGCGGTGTGGGTAGGTCGGAATTATGCAATGTCTTTAGCATTTAAGATATATAGCCGGTTAATGCCAATATTTCGCACCGTTCTTTCAGCCGCGCGGGATTAGCCGAGCGGTCTCGGGGCGCTGCAGTCATGGACTGTGCGGCTGGTCCCGGGGGAGGTTCGAGTCCTCCCTCGGGCATGGGTGTGTGTCTTTGTCCTTAGGATAATTTAGGTTAAGTAGTGTGTAAGCTTAGGGACTGATGACCTTAGCAGTTAAGTACCATAAGATTTCACACGCATTTGAGCACTTTGAGCCGTTCTTTCACCGTGTTGCTACAGGAAAACAGTCACATGTGTTTATCACTATAACAGCCCGTTAATCATCAGTTCAGTTTACGTCGTCATCTTTAAGACAGTTTTGATGATATAATAAATATTTCTTCATCAAGTCACAGCACTGTTCTTTTACTTAACATTTTGGTTTGTTCCACTTTCACGCAATTCTAACAGTTAGTGTCTCCACACGACAATGGTGTCTGGTTCACAGCTAATTGTCACAAGTTCACACAGTATGTAAAATCGTCACCGCAAACACTCGATATTCTTTTCAGGTTTTACCGTTCATTTAATAATGCACGATCTCATATTAACATAGCGGACGCACTGCAATTAATTGTTCCTCCACGTACCACCGTCTTTCACGCGAACTTTGCCACGTTTTTCAGTCGCGAACCGACCACGATACCACACAAACTCGCACGCTCTCTATCGATAGTCGTTCGCTCTCTCTCTCTGACACAGTACTTCTCCTAGCCCAACCAAAGATATACAAAACATATGAAACCATAGCATTCATATTCGTACAATAAAAAATATAAAACAGTAGCAAAACGAATGAATAAACAATTTGACGTATTAACAAATAAAGAATAGTTGAAATAAATGATGCATACGTACTATGACAAGGTAATGCACAAAAGGAAAAAATTATTATCGACTTTCAGGGAAAGCAATGTCTTTACAATCAGGTGATCAAAACGACTTGCAAAATGATTTGGATAAGATATCTGTATGGTGCGAAAAGTGGCAATTGACCCTGAATAAAGAAAAGTGTGAATATATTCACATGAGTACTAAAAGAATTCAGCTAAATTTCGATTACGTGATAACTCACACAAATCTGAAGGCTGTAAATTCAACTAAATACATGTTGTTGTTGTGTGGTCTTCAGTCCTGAGACTGGTTTGATGCAGCTCTCCATGCTACTCTATCCTGTGCAAGCTTTTTCATCTCCCAGTACCTACTGCAACCTACATCCTTCTGAATCTGCTTAGTGTATTCATCTCTTGGTCTCCCTCTACGATTTTTACCCTCCACGCTGCCCTCCAATACTAAATTGGTGATCCCTTGATGCCTCAGAACATGTCCTACCAACCGATCCCTTCTTCTGGTCAAGTTGTGCCACAAACTTCTCTTCTCCCCAGTCCTATTCAAAACTTCCTCATTAGTTATGTGATCTACCCATCTAATCATCAGCATTCTTCTGTAGCACCACATTTCGAAAGCTTCTATTCACTTCTTGTCCAAACTATTTATCGTCCATGTTTCACTTGCATACATGGCTACACTCCATACAAATACTTTCAGAAACGACTTCCTGACACTTAAATCTATACTCGATGTTAACAAATTTCTCTTCTTCAGAAACGCTTTCCTAGCCATTGCCAGTCTACATTTTATATCCTCTCTACTTCGACCATCGTCAGTTATTTTGCTCTACAAATAGCAAAACTCCTTTACTACTTTAAGTGTCTCATTTCCTAATCTAATTCCCTCAGCATCACCCGACTTAATTACACTACATTCCATTATCCTTGTTTTGCTTTTGTTGATGTTCATCTTATATCCTCCTTTCAAGACACTGTTCACTCCATTCAACTGCTCTTCCAAGTCCTTTGCTGTCTCTGACAGAATTACAATGTCATCGGCGAACCTCAAAGATTTTATTTCTTCTCCATGAATTTTAATACCTACTCCGAATTTTTCTTTTCTTTCCTTTACTGCTTGCTCAATATACAGATTGAACAACATCGGGGAGAGGCTACAACCCTGTCTTACTCCCTTCCCAACCACTGCTTCCCTTTCATGTCCCTCGACTCTTATAATTGCTATCTGGTTTCTGTACAAATTGTAAATAGCCTTTCGCTCCCTGTATTTTACCCCTGCCACCTTTAGAATTTGAAAGAGAGTATTCCAGTCAACATTGTCAAAAGCTTTCTCTAAGTCTACAAATGCTAGAAACGTAGGTTTGTCTTTCCTTAATCTTTCTTCTAAGATAAGTTGTAAGGTTAGTATTGCCTCACGTGTTCCAACATTTCTATGGAATCCAAACTGATCTTCCCCGAGGTCCACTTTTACCAGTTTTTCCATTCGTCTGTAAAGAATTCGCGTTAGTATTTTGCAGCCATTACTTATTAAACTGATAGTTCGGTAATTTTCACATCTGTCAACACCTGATTCCTTTGGGATTGGAATTATTATATTCTTCTTGAAGTCTGAGGGTATTTCGCCTGTTTCATACATCTTGCTCATCAGATGGTAGAGTTTTGTCAGGAATGGCTCTCCCAAGGCAGTCAGTAGTTCCAATGGAATGTTGTCTACTCCGGGGGCCTTGTTTCGACTCAGGTCTTTCAGTGCTCTGTCAAACTCTTCACGCAGTATCATATCTCCCATTTCATCTTCATCTACATCCTCTTCCATTTCCATAAAATTGTCCTCAAGTACAATGCCCTTGTATAGACCCTCTATATACTCCTTCCACCTTTCTGCTTTCCCTTCTTTGCTTAGAACTGGGTTTCCATCTGAGCTCTTGATATTCATACAAGTCGTTCTCTTCTCTCCAAAGGTCTCTTTAATTTTCCTGTAGGCAGTATCTATCTTACCCCTAGTGAGATAGGCCTCTACATCCTTACATTTGTCCTCTAGCCATCCCTGCTTAGCCATTTTGCACTTCCTGTCGATTTCATTTTTGAGACGTTTGTATTCCTTTTTGTCTGCTTCATTTACTGCATTTTTATATTTTCTCCTTTCATCAATTAAATTCAATATTTCTTCTGTTACCCAAGGATTTCTACTAGCCCTCGTCTTTTTAACCTACTTGATCCTCTGCTGCCTTTGCTACTTCATCCCTCAAAGCTACCCATTCTTCTTCTACTGTAGTTCTTTCCCCCATTCCTGTCAATTGTTCCCTTATGCTCTCCCTGAAACTCTGTACCACCTCTGGTTCTTTCAGTTTATCCAGGTCCCATCTCCTTAAATTCCCACCTTTTTGCAGTTTCTTTAGTTTCTAAATACATAGGAATTACAATTGCTAATAACATAAATTGGAATGATCACATAGATAATATTGTGGGTAGACCAAACCAAAGACTGCGATTCATTGGCAGAACACTTAGAAGGCGCAACAGGCCTACTAAAGAGACTGCTTACACCACACTTGGCCGCCCTATTCTGGAGTATTGCTGTGCGGTGTGGGATCCACATCAGGTGCGACTGGCGGATGACATCGAAAAAGTACAAAGAAGGGCACCACGTTTTCTATTATCACGAAATAGGGGAGATAGTTTCACAGACATGATACGTGAATTGGAGTGGCAATCATTAAAACAAAGGCGTTTTTCGTTGCGACGGGATCTTCTCACTAAATTTCAATCACCAGTTTTCTCCTCCAATTGCGGAAACATTCTATTCCCACCCACCTACATAGGCAGAAATCATATGAACGGTAATAATCGATATTTTGGGAAGTGAAGTAATGACCTGATGTCGAATGAATTGACGTGTCGTGTTGCATGAACATTATATGGATTGGCATGTTAGTGCTGTAGGCAGCATCTGTGTTCAGGCAGCATTTGTGGAATATCAAAACTTATTGTGAACTTTGCATGGATGACAGTTAGCACGTTGTTGATGTGGTGGTGGCATTACAGGTTGATTCAGCATGCTCCTACCGATAGGCTTTATGCAACCTACAATATCTTCCAAATCTACGTGTTAAATTTTCATATTCTTTCACTCGCTAATTGCAAACTGTTAGTCCCACAGAAAAAATGAAAAGGACTTGTTTGTAGGAAATTTTAGTTAAATCTTGTACTGGGACTTGTTTTAGATGGAGGCCACACTTTCCGAGTTAATACGAGAAAATTGATTGAATGTCACTTTTTTACATTTTTCTTGAATAACTACAGATTCTAACGAAAATGTATCCCAGTACAAAATTTAACTGCATTAAACTTCCTACAAAAAGGTGAAAGTATCATGTCCAAAATTATCTTTAAAAGTGAAATATCTGACCAAAATTGTTTCCTTTTTAATTAGTGAAAGTATCAAAATTGTTCCAAATTAATTATTCAACAAACCTTCATCTCACTGCATCTGCAAACTTGTTTCGTGAACTTCTCCATTCTGTCAGTAATGAAACATGAATTTGACTCAGCAATCAAGTTTAAGAGAACAATCCCATTTGTGCAATCGCATTAAGATGGTTCTGAAAGATTAACTTTTGGCCCTGATGTTTACTTATTGACATTATATCTTGCATTGAATAATGCCAGTTGTGAAATGGCATAAAATTAATTAATTGAAATAACTTTGCTCTGATAACTTTAGTTACACCAAAATCGATTTCAAACCATGAACTGCACATATATATTGCACAGAGGCCTCATTTTCTTCACTTTCTTTGATTGGTGGGTAACTTTACTTTACTACTCATTTTGATCTTCAATACAAGTAAAGGATGTGGATTATGATTGTGATTAAACACAATGTTGATCTCAATAAAATTTTAAGTCATACGCAAAAACTACCATTTCATATATATATATATATATATATATATATATATATATATATATATATATATATATATATATATATTGTTAAAATTTTAAGTCATACACGAAACTACCATTTTCAACATTTTTGTAGCACAAATCACTCTTACAAAAAAAATTACGAAACGCTTACTGCGTCAAACCTTGGACATACAAATCCTAACTCTGAACATTATCTAACAAAAACTATTTTGAAATCATTTTATAGCTTCTCCCATTAAAGTGCTAAAGTTTGCTCAGTGTAAACTGCGCAGCGCACAACCTAGCTCGAAGCTGTCACAACACGTCTGCTTCCTCCGGGCACCTAGCTGCAGCTCCTAAGTTTTTTACTGCGCGCTCCCGGCTCTCTGAACCATCAAAGATCCTCCTACTCAAAGATGTTATACTCATTCCACCTTGCGGTTGGCAACTATCGACTTTATTTTCTGGATCTACCCTGATCAGACCTTAGCACCTACCTTTCAAACGTCCTGTTCATTTTTGTCTGTAGGACTAATAGTTTGTACTTAGCCAGTAGGAGAAAACGAAAATTTTGCACTTGGTGTTTGAAGGCATTGCAGGTCGGTTAAAATCCATGAGGGCAGCTAATCGTCCCTCATACTGGAACTGCTGCAGCGTGTGGTGGAGGCATGGTAGTGGCACGTGGCAGAGGTCTGGCCAGTTGGGAAATTTGGTACACGTGGCTTCAACCTCACGGCACTGTCAGGTTGGCACCTGACTTCGCAGAAGCTCCTGTAACTGACCACTATCGCTTAAGAAAAGAACATTTGCTGTAGTTTTGTGAGAACCTGTCATGTAATTTCAGAATTTGTTGCTAATGTGTTTTGTGAATTGTGGCCACAGTAAAAAAAGGAAGATGAGTTCTAGTAATGAGAATGTGGGTGATGAGGGCACCACGCAACGAAATGAAGTTGATATATGGACAACATTAAGGATTTAGTTAACACTGACTAAGAATATTTACTTCCACTGGGTGAATCTCATAATATACAGTAAGGCAGTATGGGTGAGGAAAATGAGGAATAAAATATAAATGATAGTTTGAACCACAATGGATCATCTAAATTAGCAAGTTTGGACTCCCAAAGACATTGAGTTTAGGGGATTGTTACACACAATGATACAGATGACAAAAGAATTTCATAGGCATTTAAACCAAACCAGTGAACAAATTAATAACAAAAGCGAACAAACTAACAAAGCAACAAATAAGTGAACTGATCATCTTACACAGCCTTGTATAAAGTCAGACAGGGAAATCAAAAATGGTTTATTTCAAGTGAAGTCTGAATTGATTAATATAAAAAATATTATGAAGTTACCTTCCATTAGGAATGTGGATGCACTCAACGATTGTCATATGACCTTCAAAATGATGCAGCACAGTAATCAGTCGTCCTTTCCCTGGTGGTTTTATTAAACAAATCTAGATTTCGGCTAGTGCCTAGACATTATCAGTGCACTATTTCACAGTATTAATGCATCTCCTAGTACTTCAGTCCACTGATGTTCGGGCTTCTGTCACAGTTCGTACAAGACTCATTGCATTGGCAATGGCTAGGCAGTAGCCCAAATCTAGATTATCTTAATAAAACCTGAAAGGAAAAGACGACTGATTGTCGTCCTCCTCATTCTGAAAAGTATTATGATTGATAGCAGAGTACGAGGATTGGAACTTAAATAGTGGTAACTTTTTATTCACAACCTATACAAAAGAGTTACACGTTTGCACCTGTTGCTGTCCTTCAAAGTAGTTCAAATGGTTCAAATGGCTCTGAGCACTATGGGACTCCACATCTTAGGTCATAAGTCCCCTAGAACTACTTAAACCTAACTAACCTAAGGACATCACACACACCCATGCCCGAGGCAGGATTCGAACCTGTGACCGTAGCAGTCCCGCGGTTCCGGACTGCAGCGCCAGAACCGCTAGACCACCGCGGCCGGCTTCAAAGTAGTAACCAGCGTTGTGTAGAACCAGTTGCCAGCGATGTGGAAGGCGTAGTATACTGTTAGCAGAGCCTGTTCTATTGAAGGTGCGAATGAAACGCTCTAAAGCTATGGTGATTCTCGTGTACGATTGTGATGGTGTTATCCTAACGCATTACGTTCCTCCACGGCAGACCGTCACTGCACAGTATTACTGTTCGTTTTTGGATCATCACCTGCGACCAGCTTTGCGAAAGAAGCGACGACACTTTCTGCACAACCCACCCATAATTTTGCACGACAATGCGAGAGGGCATACAGCGCAAGCTGTGGCTGCTGTGTTCGGTCAATTGAACTAGGACGTACTGTACCATCCACCATACTCCCCGGACTTAAGTCCTTGTGACTTTGATTTGATTCGGAAGATGAAGGAACCACATCGTGGTACTCGTTTCAGAACTGTTCCAGAGATTCGACAAGCAGTGGACCACTCCACTCGCACCAACGGAACTGGCTCTGCTAACGGTATACTACGCCTTCCACATCGCTGGCAACGGGTTCAACACAACACTGGTGATTACTTTGAAGGACAGTAATAGGTGCAAACATGTAACTCTTTTGTATCAGTTGTGAATAAATAGTTGCCACTATTTAAGTTACAACCCTCGTATATGCTGAAAATCACAAGAAAATGATGAAAAGCAGATACTGGGAAAGACTATTTGAAGTATGAAAATATACATGAATATGATGATAAAATGGAGAAGAATGAGGCTCTTCTTCATGAATTAAATTCAAACAATGATAGAAGAAGTAAATGGTAGCATGAGAACAGAGATCAATAAAGGAGAAATAGAGGTGAAAGACATGGGTAAACTGATTATAAGAGGTAGACCGACTAATGTTTATGTTAAAATATTCGAGGTTAAATTTAACTTTTATATAGATCCCAGTAGTGACATAATAATGGAAAGTACAGATAAGGTAGACGAGTATGCAGATGGACCAAACAGTGAGAAAAAACAATATTTTTTGTGACAATGTAATCCTGACTAGCGAGTATAAAATTTGCTGAGTAAAAAGAAACTTCATTGGGTAAAAGAAAAGTACTTACGGTGTAATTAACGGTAAAATATGTCAGGTAACAGGATATAACGAAAAAGGAGCGTTCAGGAAACTCCTAAGCAAACATTTTATTTAAGACTTTTTCTTAGGACTATGCTTTCCGATCTGAGAAAAAACGGGCATATACCTCCTAGATGGCTGCATCATGTCATGCACGTAGAAAATTCAATACCCATGGTTAAAAAAATTAAGCATGTGTTTAGGTTACTGTTCAGTAATGACTTGCGATGTACCTTAATTACCGTAAAAAAGCAAGTCATACTATGTAATGCATTGCTGGTGTTGTGTGGCATATGTCATTTATGTTTTATATTTCATATATAAGATGAAGAATAGAAAAGGGCAAAATGCGTTTTGTGTTAAGTTTGCATTTCGAGACTTGACAAAACAGCTGATCGTTTCCGGCGGCTTCAAGGGATGGTACGTTATTAATAGCTCATACAAGTGGCAATGAACTGAAAGACATCTGCTGCAGCAGTAAGGTACGCATTAGCGGCCTGCCAAAACAATGACACACTGCCTCGGGTGCAGAAAAGCTTGATAAGATTTCATGGTTATTTTATCAATACGCAATATTGCATCAGCATACTCTGCAAGAAACCTTAGTGGTACACAAACTGGATCGGAGGCTTTGCCTTTAATAACTAATTTAAGATGCTTCGCTACAGAGAGGATATATTTTTCTAAGTTACTCATGTTGCCAGATGTGCTTAGCTCAAATTCTGGAATATATACTTCGTCTTCTTCGGTGGAGGAGTTTCAGAAAACCGTGTTTAGTAACTCTGCTCTAGTGGCATTGCAATCCGTAACATTACCATATTTATCGTGCAGTGGAGGTATTGACTGCGTCTTTCCGCTGGTGTACTTCATATACGATCAGAATCTCTTTAGATTTTCTACCAGATTTCAAGACAGAGTTTCGTTGTGGAAACTGCTAAAAGCATCTCGCATCAAATTTTCCCTCTAAATTTCGAGCTACTGTAAAACATGGCCAATCATGGTGATTTTGCCTTCTTTTAAATTTGGCATGCCTTTTCTGTTGCTTCTGCACCAGCGTTATGTCCTGTTTTGTAATACTATTGAGGGGGGGGAGGGGGGGTTGGGGGGCAGTTCGGTCTATTATTAATTTGTGTGGTATAAATCTTCCCATTGCTGTCGATACTATTTCTTTGAATTTAAGCCACCTCTGATCTGGTCCAAACTTTCACAGTTAGTTCGGAAAGAATGTAGGCCATCTCTTACGAATACATTAAGTGAATTTTATCCGCATTTTTAAACAGACATCTGCGTTTATTTTTGGTGGATTTCGGTGCTGTGTTATTCAGTGTCACTACAACACATGTGCTCACAAAGCCCTGTATCCGTCACAACGCTCCCAATTAACGTGTGGTTATTTGTCACTATGAGATCGAGCATGCTTTCGCAACTATGTACACAGCGAGTGGGCTCCTGAACCACATATTCAAAACAATTTTCGGAGAAAACATTTAGTACGATTTCGGACGACGTTCTGTGCCCACCACCGACTATAAACATGTTATTTTTTCAACATACCTAGGGTAGATTGAAGTCACGACCAAATATAACTGTATGAGGGGTACCTGTTACAAATGAGACTCAAGTCATCTTTCAATCGTTCAGCAATAGCATCACCTTAGTCAGGAGGTCGCTAAAGGCAACAGTTATTGATTTATTCCTATTGTTAAACATAATCTCTACCCATATTAACTCACAGGAACTATCTACTACAATTTCGCTACACCATAGACAATTTCTAACAGCAACACGTCACCACCAACGGTATTTAATTTACCTTTGTAAAATTTTCTGCTGAACTTATCTACGGTTTTAGCCAGCTCCCAGTACGTATAACGATTTGTGGTTCAGTGCTTTCCATTTGCGCCTGGAGCTCTGGTTCTTCCCCAACAAGGCTACGGAAATTTCTAACAGCAACACGCCACCACCAACGGTATTTAATTTACCTTTGTAAAATTTTCTGCGACGGCTCACGTGAAGATGACTGGCAGGTGCCCAGTTGAAATATCGTGCGAAGTATTGAACGACGACCGGCTGCAAGCCCGCAATTTGTTTGAACAAGGTTACGGCAGCATACTACTATAATGACAAAACTCTACCATCTGGTGAGCAAGATGTATGAGACAGGCGAAATACCCACAGACTTCAAGAAGAATATAATAATTCCAATACCAAAGAAAGCAGGTGTTGACAGATGTGAAAATTACCGAACTATCAGTTTAATAAGTCACAGCTGCAAAATACTAACACGAATTCTTTACAGACGAATGGAAAAACTGGTAGAAGCGGACCTCGGGGAAGATCAGTTTGGATTCCGTAGAAATGTTGAAACACGTGAGGCAATACTAACCTTACGACTTATCTTAGAAGAAAGATTAAGAAAAGGTAAACCTACGTTTATAGCATTTGTAGACTTAGAGAAAGCTTTTGACAACGTTAACTGGAATACTCTCTTTCAAATTCTGAAGGTGGCAGGGGTAAAATACAGGGAGCGAAAGGCTATTTACAATTTGTACAGAAAACAGATGGCAGTTATAAGAGTCGAGGGGCATGAAAGGGAAGCAGTGGTTGGGAAAGGAGTGAGACAGGGTTGTAGCCTCTCCCCGATGTTATTCAATCTGTATATTGAGCAAGCAGTAAAGGAAACAAAAGAAAAATTCGGAGTAGGTATTAAAATTCATGGAGAAGAAGTAGAAACTTTGAGGTTCACCGATGACATTGTAATTCTGTCAGAGACAGCAAAGGACTTGGAAGAGCAGTTGAACGGAATGGACAGTGTCTTGAAAGGAGGATATAAGATGAACATCAACAAAAGCAAAACGAGGACAATGGAATGTAGTCAAATTAAATCGGGTGATGCTGAGGGGATTAGATTAGGAAATGAGACACTTAAAGTAGTAAAGGAGTTTTGCTATTTAGGGAGTAAAATAACTAATGATGGTCGAATTAGAGAGGATATAAAATGTAGACTGGCAATGGCAAGGAAAGCGTTTCTGAAGATGAGAAATTTGTTAACATCGAGTATAGATTTAAGTGTCAGGAAGTCGTTTCTGAAAGTATCTGTATGGAGTGTAGCCATGTATGGAAGTGAAACATGGACGATAACCAGTTTGGACAAGAAGAGAATAGAAGCTTTCGAAATGTGGTGCTACAGAAGAATGCTGAAGATAAGGTGGGTAGATCACGTAACTAATGAGGAGGTATTGAATAGGATTGGGGAGAAGAGGAGTTTGTGGCACAACTTGACTAGAAGAAGGGATCGGTTGGTAGGACATGTTTTGAGGCATCAAGGGATCACAAATTTAGCATTGGAGGGCAGCGTGGAGGGTAAAAATCGTAGAGGGAGACCAAGAGATCAATACACTAAGCAGATTCAGAAGGATGTAGGTTGCAGTAGGTACTGGGAGATGAAGAAGCTTGCACAGAATAGAGTAGCATGGAGAGCTGCATCAAACCAGTCTCAGGACTGAAGACCACAACAACAACAACTACTACTATAACACCTACTGTTCCTGCGTAAACCATTACCCTACGTTTGACCAACACCCTTTGAGACTGAAACCGTTTTTATTCCTTCCCGAGACCCTCTAACCTAAAAGCATCTTCCAGTCCACTCCACATAGGCCCTGTTACCTATGTGGCCGCTTCATACGTGTAGTGGATCCCTGACCTATTAAACGGGGCCACATACCCCACCACCCTGTGTCTCTACACTAATCAAATGGTTCAAATGGCTCTGAGCACTATGGGACTTAACAGCTGAGGTCATCAGTCCCCTAGAACTGAGAACTACTTAAACCTAACTAACCTAAGGACATCACACACATCCATACCCGACGCAGGATTCGAACCTGCGACAGTAGCGGTCGCGCGGTTCCAGACTGAAGCGCCTAGAACCACTAGGCCACCCCGGCCGGCTCTACACTAATCCTCAAAGACATAATGTATTGTGCAGGTCAAGGACTGAGACACAACCTAAAATTGTACTTCATTTTTTATTGATTGCATGTTTTGAGGAAGGACTGTTATGTCTGTGAAATTTCCCATATTACTTCTTCCAGCGTTTTTATTTTCTTTGTGACATGCAGTATATGCGCCGTTTGATCTGTGGATTTCTCCTAAAAAATACAGGTATTTGACCATACCTGCTCCGATATCCACCCCCTATACTATCGTGACTCAACTGTACAATCTTCCCTTCCCAGGCCTTTTAGAAGTAGACCACGCCTAATGACTCGATGATCCCGACTGGTACCAGAGCATCATACGCAAAGTCGGCACTAGTCAGTGCTACTTCCAACCGCCCATTTATCCGCCTCACAGCCCTATTAAGACGTTACTGATGGTGACGCGGGAACAGCTCGACTAAGTGTACATTAGCACCGTGAGCCAGGGCAGCTATCTTGTCTGTGTCAACACCTATGTCATACGTCTCATCTCGCCCCACTCACACTAAGTTGAAAACTCCTTACATAAAGATCTTAAGTCCTCCGTCAATTGACTTAGCCGTGCATTTGGTTTGAAAATGCTGGTGATCTGGTACGCTAACCCTAAGCATTCTTATAGCTAGCGGCCTATATCTAACCCATGGCTGCTACCAAGCATCAGCACTTTCTTCTTTGCAAACATTTTTCACATTTCTAAGCTTCTTGATCTCAGCTTAAGTGTGCTGACGTTCTTAAGTCTGGCAGCGGCTCATACCATTTTTGACGTTTACAATGAAACTACCAGAAAGCATTCTCTGTTTCCTTCCTTCTGTCCGATTACCGGTTACCATCCTCCACTCTCCCGCCTCTTTTGATCCTGAACAATTCCTTCCTTGCTTCCTCCATCTGTGCCTGACGTGCGCAGATTTTCCCTTTCTGCTCCTCAAAACAGCTCCCATATTTCTTATTCGTGGTCAGTTTCTAAAGAAGAATTAAATTTTACTTGGGAGAACGTATTAATTTGATCAAGGACGCAAGTTTGGACGAATGCAAACAGAAACGATTCTGAAATATTTTATACTGTTGCCACTGTTGCATGGGGGCTTAATTAAAATATATAATGCAAATAATTTTAATTTTTGGTAGCTGTATGTCCGATTACGCTATGTCTCGTAAACGGTTGGCCCTGACTAGTATTATTACGCAATCTGACTGCATAGAACAACAACAAAGAATGAAATGGAAATTTTCATTAACACAATTAATTAATTAAGTCCCCAGCAACTATAAAACCTACGAAACCAAAGCACAAGTGTAACTGTTCTGTGTGTGGAAGTATGACTCAACGTACGCATCTGGCACGGTTCTTCTTCAACAACACAAGAAATTTTAAATATCATTTATACTGAATTAATTAAAGAAAATAGAAATACCATAATTACTCAAGAAAACCAGAATTACACTCTAATACAAGAACACAAGCCAGTTGCTTTGTTGACTGAACCTGTAATGACGCATTATTCAGGACATTGAAATAATGAGAAAGAAAAGAAAAGTAGTTTGTTACCTTAATTTATATTGATGAAAAGCACTCTAGACATTAAAATCTCTCCACACCGACTCGCTACTATCACATCTCAACAAGAACTTTTCAGTATCACATCTCAGCAAGCACTGCCTACTAGCTCATCTCAACAAACACTCCTCACTACGACATCTCAGCACTGACTACTATGAGTTCTCCCCTAGCACTGCCCACTACGACATCTCAGCACTGACTACCACGAGTTCTCCCAATGCACTGCCCACTAGCTCAATAATCACTGCCAGTGGAGGCGGCGGAACAATACTCTCTAGCGCGATCTCTGGCGCTGTGGCTCAGTGTAGCCACCTTTCATATGCCCTTCCTCCACGGGCTAGAATTTGATGGTATTTTTGCCAGCATTGGTGGTGAAAATACCACCAAATTCGTCAAAAAAAATACAGACAAAAATAAAAGATAATATTAATGCGTAAATATCATACAACCAGATAAAATTTTGGCTTTGCACTGACCTTTCAATAACCTAATATATAAAATACAGTAAGCAATACAAATTCTTTCATACATGTGACTTTACATAATAGTTTACACAAGTATTATGTGGTTAAACAGTTCAATCAATAGCGTCAGCAATGACGAATATGTGCAGGTAAGAGTCTCATAACTTTTCACAAACAGTAATACACAAAAAATCAGTTTATACAAATATTCACATAAACGCTTTCCATAGCCCAAGAAACAAGTAGTTGACAGTTCCAGCAGTAGCACCCAGCAATGGTCAACAGGTGCAAAAACCAACAAGTGACATTTTTTTCAGTAGAAACAGCCCATCAGTGGCACCCAGTAATGTTGAATAGGTGCAGACACCAACAAGTAACACCATTTCAGTATAAGCAGTTCCATTAGTGACACCAGCAATGTTGAGCAGGTGCACACAGCAACAGGTGACATCTTTTCAGTAGAAGCAGTCCATCAGTGGCACCCAGTAATGTTGGGCAGGTGCAGACAGCAACAAGTAACACCATTTCAGTAGAAGCAGTCCATCAGTGGCACCCAGCAATGTTGAGCAGGTGCAGACAGCAACAAGTAACACCATTTCAGTAGAAGCAGTCCATCAGTAGCACCCAGCAATGTTGAGCAGGTGCAGACATCAACAGGTGACATCTTTTCAGTAGAAGCAGTCCATCAGTGGCACCTAGCAATGTTGAGCAGGTGCAGACACCAACAAGTAACACCATTTCAGTAGAAGCAGTCCATCAGTGGCACCCAGCAATGTTGAGCAGGTGCAGACATCAACAGGTGACATCTTTTCAGTAGAAGCAGTCCATCAGTGGCACCCAGCAATGTTGAGCAGGTGCAGACATCAACAAGTAACACCATTTCAGTATAAGCTGTCCATCAGTGGCACCCAGCAATGTTGAGCAGGTGCAGACATCAACAGGTGACATCTTTTCAGTAGAAGCAGTCCATCAGTGGCACCCAGCAATGTTGAGCAGGTGCTGACCGCAGTCCATAAAATTCACTATCACTAATCACACTGTTCATCAGCAGAAATTAAACATGTCCTAGTGGCACCAATCATGTAGAAAAAGTGCAAGTAACAGTCCATAATATTCCCTATCACTAATCACACAGTTCATCAGCAGAAATTAAACATGTTCTAGTGGCACCAATCATGTAGAAAAAGTGCAAATAACAGTCCATAATATTCCCTGTCACGAATCACACAGTTCATCAGCAGAAATTAAACATGTCCTAGTGTCACACATCATGTTGAAAAGTGCAGCACCATCACTAATCAGACAGTTCAGGCATGAACAATAGTTTGAATACACATACAAATGCTTTTACACTAAACATACAAATCATAACAAACACACAAATGATATCAGATAATTGTCCTATTAACTATTACAATACACAAATAACAGTAAACCTATAATATTTATGGGTGTCAGTGCAAGCCACAATAAACAAGTAAAATAATATTTAGGAGATAGGTTGGGATCACTTCTCTGGGATTATAAAAGGAAAACACACAAAACACACTCACTCATCTCTCATCCACATTTAGTGCTCCTGTGTAGTTGAATAGTGTTAACTGTGTAAATGCAATTCTGTCAAAATTTTATGTTCATCATGTGTATCAAGTAGTAGTGGCAGCAATGTATAACAGTCAATAATAGTTAGTCAACGTCATAGTCATCATGTCAAGACCAATGTTTGCCAAGCCAGATCAAAATGTATGGTTGCTGAACAACTGTCAGTGAGCCAATATATGCAATTACTTCCTCTCTTCAAAAAAAAGTATATACTGCTTAGTGATTTGACAAAGTGTGTGTGTAGACAATTTTCCTTCTACTTGAGTGTTCTAGTCTGCCATCTTCATCCTCCTAGTTCCATATAGACCAACAAAAAAAAATATGCTCCTCACTTACTTTACCTCTTATCCACCAAAACTCCAATAAACATCAGCATCACATAATCTCAATACTTCACTAATACCTCTTCAATACGTCGATACATATAAACCTTAGCACCAATATCATTTCACTTCCATATCATTTACCTTACCTCTTGTCCACGAAAACTCCAATAATCATCAACTTCACATAATCTCAATAATACCTCATCAATACGTCGATACATATAAACCTTATCACCAATATCATTTCACTTCCATAACAACTCTTTCCTCTAGTCAGTCTCCTCGAACAAGTACAGACAAAATCCTAGTGCAACTTCAGTTCATGATCCCATACAATCCGAAGACACAGTGTCCACACACAACCTCTGTGTAATCCATCTGACCCAAATCTTCTACTCATTATAAATTATAAGATACATTTTGGTTCCTTGTCCATCATTAAATAAAAGAAATGCATACATGACCTCTAACAGACTTAGTTCGAATAACTCTCAGTAATTAAGTACGATTACGAAGTGTTAATGATCGTAATTTTTCAGTGTGTACACCACTTCAAAAATTATGGCAAACAGAAGCAAACATGTGGAGTATTTCTTGTGTGGTGTCACTTCCTATTTCAATTACTCACGAAAAATGCAGTGTAATAACTGCCAATGGTCTAACCTAGTGTTGGTATGTCACGTCGTTAGCTTCCTTCCTATTAGCATAAATTTATACAGCTTCCATAAAACCTCCATCTCATGTGACTTCTATGCAGTTTTTTTGTACCAATGTCGTTCGTAGAATTATAGCAGTTCATTTTCTTATCTTAAAAATATAAGGCACTGAGCGTAAGCAAAACATGCAATAGCGAGTAAATATACCAGTAGACAACAGAATGTCAACAAGTGGCTGCAACACAATCCCTACAACGAGGCTCTGCCAAGCGAACAATCTATAATTAATACCATAGTGTGACCTAAACTCTATGTTTGTACACAGTATATCAGCATTTCTATATACCAACTTATAGTTATGACAACAAAACAGAAGTGTGTAAATATGCAATCCATACGCACAGCAGCAAACATATATCTTACGTAATAAACAAGTCATTAGCATCATTCAGCATAAGCAAATAAATGTTCATATGTAATCTTAATAAGTAAACATGAAGGCGCAAGCAGATAAATCACAAAGTGTAACCTACATACCTAACTACAGTCACCACAATTAATCAGGTGACAATTATAATTTAAATAAATAAGCACAGCAGGCACATAATAGAAAAATATGACATCAGTGAAAAAGCAGTGCAGCCAAGCGATGCATAATATATACAAATAACAAGCCTGTTCATTAATCAATCATCGTCAAAATCAGTTAATGTGCGTAAGCACGTCGCTTCACAAGTAAATTCATAGAACATGAAATTTAGCACAAAGTATGAGTCACGTAATCGCAAGCAGCAAATTACGTCTAAAGTACGTACCTAAGTGGAAATATGTTACCTGAAAAATAAACTCAATTAATCGTTACCTTTTTTGTTTATTACTTTCTTCTTCGAAATGACATTCTTCCTGAAATTTTCTCAATAGCAAGTCGTCTTAACGTCGGACACGCACAGAATTTACCTGAAGTTCTTAAATATTTTATAGAACCATATCCTGAAAAATACTGAACGTTAATAACATAATTTATAAAGTCACCATAGCTTATACAGAATTTAATCGGAGAAATTAGACTGTGTATTTGTTTACGGCTGTCAGTGCATTCACACTGAGCGCTCGATCAGCTGTTGGCGCGTGACGTAGGAAGTAATTGTTTGCGGCCAACGACTGCCTTTTGCGGCGCGCAGACTGACTGTTGCTTTGAGTATGTGCCGCCGCCGGAACACGGCGCGGTATCCTTGCATTCTCCGTGTGTTTACGTACAACTGTTGGTTTCTCAGAAGTATGTCATTCCACAAAAATTTTAACGTTAGATATGTGATGTATTCCCTTAGAGCGCCGAGATTTAAGAGTTTCTACTTCAACAGTGTTATCATGTATAATTTTGCGAATCCTATATGGACCGTTATAAAGCAGAAAAAATTTGCGACACAAGCCTTTTCCTTTATGAGACAAACGATGAGACTTAATTAATACCTTCTGACCAACTGACAAAGTTTTTAAACGACCAGGACGCTTAGCTGATTTCTCTCTTCTAGCAGCCGCAGATGAAATATTTCGTAGAGCCAGGTTGACAACTTCGGAATGCCGCAGTTTCCGTGAAGGCGGAAAAGGAACAATTTCAGAAATGCGATTTGGCGGTGCTTTATTTTTTAATATCAATAGAGGCGGTAAAGAAGTTGAGTCATTAGGAAGTTCATTCAGAATGTTTTAAAAAATATGAAGATACTGATCCCACGTTCTGTGATTCTGATGACAATAAAGACGGCACAATTTATTGATTTCCTTCATCCATCTTTCTGAAGCGTTAGATTGAGGGTGAAAAAGTGAAATAAAAATTGGTTTAATCTTACGACGCCGTAGAGTACGAAGCCAAATTTTAGAGCGAAACTGTGATCCATTATCTGATATAACCTTATCAACATGACCCACTTCTTTAAGAAAATGTTTGATGAAAGCATTAGATACTGAACGAGCTGTTGCTTTGCGTAACGGTGTAAAACACACATATTTTGATGTCAATTCCACTGCTACAAAAATGTACGCAAAACCATTAGTAGATCGAACCACTGGACCGAACAAATCAACTGCAGCCATCTCCTTTAATTTCGCTGGAATGATAGGAAACAACGGTGCTCTGTGAGAAATTGTTGGCGGCTTAGCCTTTTGACATAATTTGCATTTGGCAAGAACAGATCGAATACGTTTTTCCATATTACTGAAGTAACAATTTTCTCGTAATTTATGAAAGCATTTTCTGGGACCAAAGTGCGCATAACTAAAATGTGTGTACCAAATCAATTTATTGACCCACTCATCAGGAATACAAACTAACCAAACAGAGTTGTCGACCGATTTTCGTTTGAAAAGAATGTCATTGCGAACTAAATAATGCTGTCTAATCGCTACGCTTTCCTTTCTCCTCCACTTCTCCTTAATGTCCTTCCAGATTGGATCCTTATTTTGCTCCTTAGCGATGTCCTGGAGCGAAGACGAAATAAAGTTCTCAAACGCAACACCTTGAATGTACATCAAACAATAATGGTTTTCTTTGCAGTCCTCTTCAGCACTTTGTTTCAAACCCATAGGTGCACGTGATAAAGCATCAGCAACAATATTTGAAGATCCCTGTATGTAAACAATACTAAAATCAAATTCCTGTAGATACAGCGCCCATCGTGACAATCTGCCATGAGTTAATTTTGTCGACATAAGAAATTCCAAAGCTCGATGATCAGTGTAAACCTTAGTATGTCTACCAAACAAAAATGTGCGAAATTTTGTGAAAGCCCAAACAACAGCCAAAGCTTCAAGTTCCGTAATCGAATAATTCTTTTCGGATTTAGAGAGAACACGACTTCCAAAGGCAATAGTTTTCTGTACTACAACGCCGTCTTCTTCTATCTCTTGAAATAAGTGAGCACCTAGGCCTTTGTATGATGAGTCCGTCGCCAAACAAAAATCTTTAGATAAATCCGGATGTGAAAGAAGTGGAGCAGCAACTAAAGCATCACGAATTTGTTCAAATTCTGACTGAGCTTCCTCATCCCAACACCAGTTAGATTTCTTTCCAGATAGTTCACATAAACGAGGTGTGGCCAAATTGTCCAATCTAACAAAGCGTCTAAGAAAATTACAGACACCAAGGAAACTACGAACATCACGTTTTGTGGTAGGAACAGCATAATTACGAATAGCGTCTAGTTTTTCTGGATCAGGAAGAATACCTTCTGTAGAAATAATGTGACCGAGAAATTTCACCTGAGAACGACCAAATACGTAATAATGAATCCAAAATTTTGTTATGCTCACTCCAAGAACGTTTAGCAATAAGAATGTCGTCAACATATGAAGTAATATTGTCACGAAGATAAACAGGTAAGATTTCGTTTAAACTACGAATGAATGCTGCAGAAAATATAGTAAGTCCAAACGGTAATTTCCAAAGTCACTTTTGGGTAAAACAGTCAAATACGGTTATTTTTTACCTACTGTCTAGATAGATGGATAGTAGAACAGTTGTTTTTATAGATGCAAAGAATAGTGAAAGAGTAGGCAGCGGTGCAGAAAACTAAAAGGGAAATAGCACCACTACAGCTCGGGGCCCTGTGATCGCTACGGCACATATTCACTTAGTGTAGTGAATCCCCTGAGGACTTTAATAACTGCACATAAATTTCAGTTTGTGACTCAGTGGCAAATCTGGCGGAAGTGCGCACGTAAATCGATCCAACCATGAACATGGACGTATGTCATTCCTAGAATTGCAAAAGATCTTAAATTTCCGAACAGTCAAAAAGTGTTTATAGTCAAAGCTTCCGCCTCGCGGCGACAAAGACCTACCGCGTCTGTCCCAGTCACAATGACGATTATTGTCAAGTTCGCGCGCCTGGCGCTCTCTTGTTGCGTCCCGTAAATGAAACAAATTACTTTCTTCAAAGCCCTCTGCTATCTGTGATACTAAAATTCGTCTGCTGTATTTTCCTACGATTTCGCCTTCAGTTTGTTTGACTTGCTTTTGTAACACCTCAAATTCTATTTTAACGCGTTCATTAAATTTTCCCTGATTGTCAACATGTTTATTTATGCTCTGGTACTCTTCTGTTTCTGCAAATGGCAATGGAGCTGTATCATCCGAATCTCTGTCCCCATTTAAGATAAGACTTGTCAATTTATCTGAAATCTCCTCAACTCTTTCCGATAAGTCACCTATTTTTTCTTTCTGTTTACCTACGTCTTCCGTAAGTGTCGCTACTCGGGTTTCACTGTTGACATATTTGGTAGTTAACTGTTCATATTGTTGTGTTAGGTTATTTATTCTGTCGTTTGGTACTGATTCCTCGATTCTCTCAAATATTTCTTTCTTATCGTGTGCACGTTGTAAATTTAACTCTGAAAATTTCTGTACTATCACGCGATCTCTTTCCTCCTGTTCTCTATCCTGTTCCCTTTGTCTAATCTCTACTGCAATTAATCTATTATTGTGAGCATTCAAAATCGGTTGTACTTCTTCTCTGATTTCTTTCTTTAATTCATCTTTCATGTTTTTGAAACATGTCCCTATTCGTGAGTCTAACCGTGTTTCCATTGTTCCCATATCAGTTTTTAATGCAGATCGTAAAGTTCCCATCTCTGTTTTAATTGTTCCTATTTGTGATCCCAGTGATTCCATTGTTCCCCTCTGTGTTTTTAATTCAGATCCAAACCGTGTTTCCATTTTTAATATAGCACTCATCAACTGCTCCATAGTAACTGATTCGAAACTCCTTTCGCCCCTAACATTTCCCGCAAAACCAGTTTCCTTCGTCATAGCTGTAAAGCTATCTGTGTTCGATACTATTTCAGACTCTTCTATCGTTAATCTCGTATTCTGTGAATTTCCTGATTGAGAAAAATTTTGAAATGGTTCCGGACTATTTTCCCGACTTATTAAATTATTTTCCACTCCATTATTCATCATACTGTTGTCCTGTGTTGGCGAGTTCGCCATGTCAACAATTTCGTCATTCTCACTGTCCAACATTTTTGCCTTTTTCATCGACCGCGTAATCATTTACAAAACATACAAAACTCGTCACTATATGAAATTACACACAATGACACTTTATCTCCAACAATACCATTCACACGAAATGTTTCCCTCAAACGCGATTAATCGAACAATTGAAATAATTGCACTAATTGTCAAACCCGAAGACAAGACAACAGAAATCAAATTTTGCAAAAAAAAAAAATACCATTAGAAGAATGACAATTACCAAATCTACACATGCAAAATAGACTACAATTGCTAAACTACAAATTACTACAACAATACTACTGTCTACTATTTTTACAATCAGAAGATTCCAAGGGACGATCCGAAGCAGCGGTCGCCACGTGCATGGGGACTTAATTAATATAGAATGCAAATAATTTTAATTTATTGATTTAGTAGTTTGTCCGATTACGAAGTCTCGTAACGGTTGGCCCTGACTAGTATTATTACGCTATCTGACTGCAAAGAACAACAACAAGAATGAAATGGAAATTTTCATTAACACAATTAGTTAATTAAGTCCCCAGCAACTATAAAACCTACGAAACCAAAGCACAAGTATAACTGTTCTGTGTGTGGAAGTATGACTCAACGTACGCATCTGGCACGGTTCTTCTTCAATAACACAAGAATTTTTAAATATCATTTATACTGAATTAATTAAAGAAAATAGAAATACCATAATTACTCAAGAAAACCAGAATTACACTCTAATACAAGAACACAAGCCAGATGCTTTGTTGACTGAACCTGTAATGACGCATTATTCAGGGCATTGAAATAATGAGAAAGAAAAGAAAAGTAGTTTGTTACCTTAATTTATATTGATGAAAAGCACTCTAGACATTAAAATCTCTCCACACCGACTCGCTACTATCACATCTCAACAAGAACTTTTCAGTATCACATCTCAGCAAGCACTGCCTACTAGCTCATCTCAACAAACACTCCTCACTACGACATCTCAGCACTGACTACTATGAGTTCTCCCCAAGCACTGCCCACTACGACATCTCAGCACTGACTACCACGAGTTCTCCCAATGCACTGCCCACTAGCTCAATAATCACTGCCAGTGGAGGCGGCGGAACAATACTCTCTAGCGCGATCTCTGGCGCTGTGGCTCAGTGTAGCCACCTTTCACTGTTATCTACTGTTTTAGAGATATAAAGGCAGAAGAATGAATTAGTAGTTGCTTTTTTTCCGAGAGTTCATGTCATCAAGATTGTGTGGTTAGGTTTCTAAGCTACAGTACGGAAAATTTAGACCCATGTCGCGTCTATTCAACTACACTCCTGGAAATTGAAATAAGAACACCGTGAATTCATTGTCCCAGGAAGGGGAAACTTTATTGACACATTCCTGGGGTCAGATACATCACATGATCACACTGACAGAACCACAGGCACATAGACACAGGCAACAGAGCATGCACAATGTCGGCACTAGTACAGTGTATATCCACCTTTCGCAGCAATGCAGGCTGCTATTCTCCCATGGAGACGATCGTAGAGATGCTGGATGTAGTCCTGTGGAACGGCTTGCCATGCCATTTCCACCTGGCGCCTCAGTTGGACCAGCGTTCGTGCTGGACGTGCAGACCGCGTGAGACGACGCTTCATCCAGTCCCAAACATGCTCAATGGGGGACAGATCCGGAGATCTTGCTGCCCAGGGTAGTTGACTTACACCTTCTAGAGCACGTTGGGTGGCACGGGATACATGCGGACGTGCATTGTCCTGTTGGAACAGCAAGTTCCCTTGCCGGTCTAGGAAAGGTAGAACGATGGGTTCGATGACGGTTTGGATGTACCGTGCACTATTCAGTGTCCCCTCGACGATCACCAGTGGTGTACGGCCAGTGTAGGAGATCGCTCCCCACACCATGATGCCGGGTGTTGGCCCTGTGTGCCTCGGTCGTATGCAGTCCTGATTGTGGCGCTCACCTGCACGGCGCCAAACACGCATACGACCATCATTGGCACCAAGGCAGAAGCGACTCTCATCGCTGAAGACGACACGTCTCCATTCGTCCCTCCATTCACGCCTGTCGCGACACCACTGGAGGCGGGCTGCACGATGTTGGGGCGTGAGCGGAAGACGGCCTAACGGTGTGCGGGACCGTAGCCCAGCTTCATGGAGACGGTTGCGAATGGTCCTCGCCGATACCCCAGGAGCAACAGTGTCCCTAATTTGCTGGGAAGTGGCGGTGCGGTCCCCTACGGCACTGCGTAGGATCCTACGGTCTTGGCGTGCATCCGTGCGTCGCTGCGGTCCGGTCCCAGGTCGACGGGCACGTGCACCTTCCGCTGACCACTGGCGACAACATCGATGTACTGTGGAGACCTCACGCCCCACGTGTTGAGCAATTCGGCGGTACGTCCACCCGGCCTCCCGCATGCCCACTATACGCCCTCGCTCAAAGTCCGTCAACTGCACATACGGTTCACGTCCACGCTGTCGCGGCATGCTACCAGTGTTAAAGACTGCGATGGAGCTCCGTATGCCACGGCAAACTGGCTGACACTGACGGCGGCGGTGCACAAATGCTGCGCAGCTAGCGCCATTCGACGGCCAACACCGCGGTTCCTGGTGTGTCCGCTGTGCCGTGCGTGTGATCATTGCTTGTACAGCCCTCTCGCAGTGTCCGGAGCAAGTACGGTGGGTCTGACACACCGGTGTCAATGTGTTCTTTTTTCCATTTCCAGGAGTGTAGTAACCCATAAGGAAAGAGTTTATCAACGTTTAATTGCACTTTTAAGGCAAGAGTAGCGACTATTGAAACCAGTAGCTGCCTTGATGTTTTTTGAAATTTATTAATTAAGAATTTTGAACACTATTTTCGATGTTGCCGGCCAGTGTGGCCGAGCGGTTCTAGGCGCATCAGTCTGGAACTGCGCGACCACTATGGTCGCAGGTTCGAATCCTGCCTCGGGCATGGATGTGTGTTATGTCCTTAGGTTTGTTACGTTTAAGTAGTTCTAAGTTCTAAGGGACTGATGACCTCAGATGTTAAGTCCCATAGTGCTCAGAGCCATTTGAACCAGCCATTTTCGATGTTGGACACACCCAAAATTTCAGCCTACATAGTAGCTATGGGCTTTCAAATAACACGAGTTGTCGAGTTGTTTTTAAGTAAAAGTGCAATAGGAACGTAAATATTTAGTAGAGTAACAAGAACAGACATTACACTAACTATTCAACACAAAATAAATTTAAATGAATCTCTACTTACTCGTAATAATTGCTTTCTTTTGGACGAGATATAGCTGTGTCTCTCTGTCAAAAGCCATCTTAGGATAAATGTCCATCGTAATAGGCCATTACGTACTTAACTGTCATTGTGAAATCAGCCCTTGTTACGCATAAAACGAAATTATATTAAAAGCTTGTAAACGTACAACGTCATTGCGATATTTCGAGTAAATAGTTAACCCTCTCTGCGTCTACGATTCCAAATGGCATAGTTAAGTATTCCCGGCTTTTTTGATCTTCCCATTGCTTCAATGATACCGTTTGGCATCGCTTCACGTAGTTCCAAGTTTGGCCAACAGATCACAGTAGCGTTTGCTTTCATGACTCGCCGTTTGTTTGAAGTACAGAACAAAGAAGTGTCGTGAGATGTGCTACTGCATTTGCGAGTGAACAATAACTGTTGTGTTTAGTCTTATTCTGTGTATACTGAAATTCTTGGTTATGGAACCAACTTCACGTAGTTCCTCGAGGGCAAGGGAAAGAAATACGGTAAGTTTACAATACAGTTATGTATGCATTTTTTGAGTAATTATTATGTAATTTCTAATGATGCCATTTGGAATCATTATTTTATTTATTAACCAATAGCTTCAAAAGAACTTTTGCAATGGATATGGCATATGTGCAACATATACAGTAAATATTCATCACAATAAATATTTTCCCCAATTTTTTTCTAAATGTGACGCACAAAGGGTTAAACTGGAAACATATTACTAATAAGTATATTATAAACTAATTTTATTCTATAAGGAATTCTAAACACTTGATCAAATAGTTAAAAAAGGCAAGCTTTATTCTCGTTTAAATGTGATACACGGCCTCGTCTAAAATCTGAATAGCCTATCTGCACGCCTGAATGTGCCGTGATGACCCTGAAGATATTTCCGATGTTGCTCTTGTTGAAGATTATTGTTCAATAACGTCTGTCATCGAAACAAACCCAAAACAAATTGTTTCACCTCTACCTGAGATGAAAATAGTTGATCACGTATTATAACAGAGAGCGAAAACGTGTGACGCAATTTTTTGATCGAATCCGAAACAAAATTTCAACAAAACTCAATCAACGGCAGCTCTCCCCGTGACACGATGAACGCGTGCCTGCTCCCCAGTGTTATGTTTGCCGTGGGCGCCATGTTGATAATCGAAAGCGCGCCCGCGGTTCCGGGCGGCAGTGAATTTTAGATTGGGTTTAAGGCACTCCACCGTTGCGGAGTCGGACGGGGCTTTTTATTGGGTTTCGCGGACAGGCGGTTCGCTCGGCCTCGTAACTTGATTACCAGACCTCGTTCGTCGCGGGGCTCGCCGCGCACGCTGCAGCGCTCTTAGTACCCAAGAAATTAAATTCCGCCTCGATATTGGGCGAATACATAAGCAGACTCTGGCAGGTATTTGCCGAATACCCGGACATCACGAGGGAAAGCATATATGAATTTCTGTAATACAAATATAGACACAATCCGATGTTAATGCCTGCCTTGCCGGCTGTGAGTTGCTAGAAGGTAAGTGCAATGCTGGTTAGCAGTTCTACGAAGAATGAAAATTCTGCAGTGGAGTACTTTGCAATAGCCGCTACCAGCTATAACTCGAATCACATATTTAGTTAATCTGCCTCACAATCCGACGAGTAAGCCAGTTCTAGCCACAAACACTAATGTTAAGCTTTAATGCCCCGAAGAAAGTCCTTAGAGATGGCACTCAGGTTCAGTATGAACAAAGGGCAGAAAATCGGGCTTACTGTTCTGCAGGAAACACAGTAGCACTGTACGGTGACGGGAGGCAAGTGTAGTTCGTTCTATGATTTAATGAAAATACATAGTTCAGAATTCCAGTTTTATTTACGTGGTCAGTTATAGGGTAGACTGGTAGTGAACTCTGTGCAGACGACAAGACGTTGATGGCTTAGTACGGAAAGAGTGCGACAAGATGTGACGCACTAGATCCAGTCTTCAAATACACTATAAGTAATATGGATTGTCAGAGACACATCCAGTATTTCAACTGCAAAATAACTACAATAACCCCTTATTTCATCTAAATTTCTCTGCAGACTGTTCTCTTTCTAACCTATACTACAAGGTCCGAACAATTTACGAACAAAAGCGCTGAGTACCATTTATTTTTTGATTATATAAAACACATGATTAGCGTAAATACAAAATTTCTGAATGCAATTTGTCACAGAGATCACGTAAGCATATGGTGATGATGGGCTTGGAGTTTTACAAGAAAAGTGCTTAAGAAACTAAATATGTATAAAAAGTTGATTTTTTCTTAAATTTGCATTTATTCGAAGTTAACTCCAAGTAACTAAATCTTGAGTAATTTGAGTGGGCATTTACATCTCTCCTTGATCAACTTGGGTTATAGTATTCCTGAATTGTTGTTGTGGTCTTCAGTCCAAAGACTGGTTTGGAGCAGCTCTCCACACTATTCTATCCTGTGCAATCCTCTTCATCTCTGAGTAGCTACTGCAACCTACATCCTTCTGAATCTGTTTATCGTATTCGCCTCTTGGCCTCCTTCTACTATTTTTACCCCCATCCCACACACTTCCCTCCAATACTAGATTGCTGATCCCTTGATGCCTCAGAACGTGTCCTATCAATCGATCCCTTGTTATAGTCAAGTAGTGCCACAAATTCCTCTTCTCCCCAATTCTGTTCAGTACCTGCTCATTAATTAAGTGATTTACCCACCTAATCTTCAGTATCCTTCTGTAGCACCACATTTCAAATGCTTCTATTCCCATCTAGTCTCAACTGTTTATCGTCCATATCTCACTTCCATACATGGCTACACTCCATACAAATACTTTCAGAAAAGACTTCCTGACATTTAAATCTATACTCGATGATAAAAAATTTCTCTTCTGCAGAAATGCTTTCCTTCCCATCGCCAGTCTACATTTTACATCCTGTCTACTTCGACCATCGTCAGTTACTTTGCTGCCCGAATGGCAAACCTCATCTACTACTTTAAGTGTCTCATTTCCTAATCTAATTCAATAAGCATCACCTCACTTAATTCTCTATATTCCATTATCCTTGTTTTGCTTTTATTGATGTCCATCTTACACTACTGGCCATTAAAATTGCTATACCACAAAGATGACGTGCTACTGACGCGAAATTTAACCGACATGAAGAAGATCCTGTGACATGCAAATGATTAGCTTTTCAGAGCATTCACACAAGGTTGGCGCCGTTGGCGACACATACAACGTGCTGACATGAGGAAAGTTTCCAACCGATTTCTCATACACAAACAGCAGTTGACCGGCATTGCCTGGTGAAACGTTGTTGTGATGCCTAGTGCAAGGAGGAGAAATGCGTACCATCACGTTTCCGATTTTGATAAAGGCCGGATTGTAGCCTATCCCGATTGTGGTTTATCGTATCGCGGCATTGCTGCTCTCTTTGGTCGAGATCCAATGACTGTTAGCAAAATATGGAATCGGTGGGTTCAGGAGGGTAATACGGAACGCCGTGCTGGATCCCAACGGACTCGTATAACTAGTAGTCGTGATGACAGGCATCTTATGGGCGTGGCTGTAACGGATCGTGCAGTCACGTCTCGATCCCTGAGTCAACAGATGGGGACGCTTGCAAGACAACAACCATCTCCACCAACAGTTCGAAGACGTTTGCAGCAGCATGGACTATCAGCTCGGAGACCATGGCTGCGATTACTCCAGAACTCCAGATCTCAACGACGAACCTGGGTGCACGAATGGCAAAACGTCATTTTTTCGGACGAATCCAGGTTCTGTTTACAGCATCATGATGGTCGCATCCGTGTTTCGCGACATCGCGGTGAACGCACATTGGAAGCGTGCATTCGTCATCGCCATACCGGCATATCACCCGGTGTGATGGTATGGGGTGCCATTGGTTACACGTCTCGGTCACCTCTTGTTCGCATTGACGGCGCTTTCAACAGTGGACGTTACATTTCAGATGTGTTACGACCCGTGGCTGTACCCTTCACTCGATCCCTGCGAAACCCTACATTTCAGCAGGATAATGCACGACCGCATGTTACAGATCCTGTACGGGCCTTTCTGGATACAGAAAATGTTCGACTGCAGCCCTGGCCAGCACATTCTCCAGATCTCTCACCAATTGAAAACGTCTGGTCAATTGCGGCCCAGCAACTGGCTCGTCACAATACGCCAGTCACTACTGTTGATGAACTGTGGTATCGTGTTGAAGCTGCATGGTCATCTGTACCTGTACACTCCATCCAAGCTCTGTTTGAATCAATGCCCACGCTTATCATGACCGTTATTACGGCCAGAGGTGGTTGTTCTGGGTACTTATTTTCGGGATCTATGCACCCAAATTGCGTGAAAATGTAATCACATGTCAGTTCTAGTATAATATATTTGTCCAATGAATACCCGTTTATCATCTGCATTTCTTCTTGGTGTAGCAATTTTAATGGCCAGTAGTGTATATTCTCCTTTCAAGACACTGTCCATTCTATTCAACCGCTCTTCTCAGTCGTTTGCTGTCTGTGATTACTTGGAAGAAACTTCAAGGTTTTTATTTTTTCTCCCTGGATTTTAATACCTACTCCGAATTTTTCTTTTGTTACCTTTACTGCTTGCTCAACATCAGATCGAATAACCTGAAGGATAGGATACAACCCTGTCTCACTCACTTCCCAACCACTGCTTCCCTTCCGTGCCCTTCGACTCTTATAACTGTTGTCTGGTTTCGGTACAAATTAGAAATAGTCTTTCGCTCCCTGTATTTTACCCCTACCACCTTCGGAATCTGAAAAAGGAATTTTCGGTCAGCGGTCAACATTGTGGTACACTTTCTCTGAGGCTACAAATGCTATAAATGTATATTTGTCTGTCCTTAACCTCTCTTCTGAGAATTGCATAAACTCAAAAAAAACATCGTTCTTGTGAAACACAAGCAGCCCTTCATTCTTGTGAGGTACTTAGGGGACGACAAATTTCGAGAAGGCTTTTGACACCGTTTCGCATAACAACTATTAATCAAATTGCTTTCCTATGGAGTATCGGCTCAGTTGTGCAACTAGACTTGTTATTTCCTGCCAGAAAGATCATATTTCGTAGCAATTGACGGGAAGTCATCGAGTAAAACCTAAGTAATGTCTGGCGTTCCCCATTAAAGTGTCACAAGTCCTCTGCTCTCCCTGATCTACAAAAACACTTCAAAACGCAATCTCACCAGCCCTCTTGGATTGTTTTCAGATCATGCTGACAATACCGTCTCGTAAAGTCATAACCTGATCAAATACAATTGTGATATGATTTAGGCGCGAAGTGTGTAAGGCGCGAAAAGTGGCAGTTGACTCTATGTAATGAGGAATGTGAAGTCATCCACATGAGTAATAAAAGGAATCTGCTAAATATCGGTTGCAAGATAAATCACAGTAATATAAAGGCTACAAATTCAACTAAATACCTAGGGACTATAATTAGGAATAACTTATATTGGAACGACCACATAGATAATGTTGTGAGGAAAGCAAACCAAAGACTGCGGTTTATTGGAAGAATACTTAGAAAGTGCAACAGGTGTACCGAAGAAAGTGCCTTCATCGCGGTTGTCTGCTCCCTTGTGGAGTATTGCTGAGCGGTGATCCGCATCAGATAGGAATGACGGAGGACATTGGAAAAGTTCAAAGAAGGGCAGCTCGTTTTGTACTACCGTGTGACGTGGGAGAGCGCGTCACGGATATGATGGGGAAATTGGGTTGGAGTCATTAAAACAAAGGCGTTTCTGTTGCGGCACGATCTCCTACTGAAATTTCGATCACCAACTTTCTCCTCAGAGTGTGAAACTATTTCCACCCTGAAATTTTCCCTCTGCAGCGGAGTGTGCGCTGGTATGAAACTTCCTCGCAGATTAAAACTGAGTGGCGGATCCAGACTCGAACTCGGGACCTTTGCCTTTCGCGGCGAAGTGTTCTACCGACTGAGCTACCTAAGCCCCACACACAGTCCCTCCTCACAGCTCTACTTCCGCAGTACCTTGTATGTGAAAGTATTTTATTGGCGCCCACCCGCCTGGGGAGAAATCATCATCATAGTAAGAATAGAGAAATCAGAGCTCGCACGGAGAGATTTAAGTGTTTGACTTTCCCACGCGTTGTTATAGATTGAAACGGTAGACAAATACATTAAAGGTGGTTTGATGAACCCTCTGCCGGGGACTTAATTGTGAATTGCTGAGTTATCATGTAAATATAGATGTACAGACAGCGTTCTGTTTCTTTAGAATTATTTGTTTTTCAGGACAGAGAAGGACTTCCACAGCTTTGGGTTGGTAAATACAGGCAAAGTTTTAATTTTGAGGTACAGATTCCAGAAATAATATATATATTTGTTTATCCATGTTACTTTACACAGTTTTTAATGAGTTTCAGAAGCACGTAGAGCATTTTTACCAGTACGTTAAGATTAGTTCATCGTGCACATGTCACGAATTATACTTGCAATGTTCATGTTTTAATTTTATTACGAAAAAAGATGAAATAATAAACTGGTTTACTGATAGTTTACGTGGTTTTCCCTTGGTTTACGCAAATCTGTGATGTGTCATCATCTGTGACTACCCTATTGTATTTAAATTTACTTACGTGTTTCTGTGGCCTACGAAAGTTATTATTTCCAATAAATTGTACACTTTCCCTGTTGTAAAGTACAATGTTTCCATAACGATCCCCATATTTCCCATCTCTTAGTCATAGGCTTACATTGTTACTAATTTTAGTCGATTGGATTTACAGGGTTTTGGCTTCATTCAGAAATTAATATCTCTGGAAATGTTGTGCAACTGTGAATGCCACTAGCGCGGTTCGCAAGATTCTACGCTAACAAACAGAACGTAAAGAAACGAAGAGCGTCTGGTTACAACACATAAATTTTTAGATAAATTTTTAATTAGCTCTGTTGTCTTGAGATTCACGTCATTGCTGTGTGTGCCGTGCTATTCCACTTGTAATACCACGTTCCAATGTTTTCCTCGCCCTTTGAGTTACAGTAACATCACTGATAACTTTGGTGTCTATCAACCGTTAAGCCTTAACAAGCAGAACAATTGATAAATACTTGGTACAAGAAAGCGTTGTGTTGTTATGCGTCTTTCGGGCAGAGTCAGGAGAGAACTACGGCACTGAAGACAGAATCGGTCCTTTTCCGCACCGCTGCCAAGAAAACAGAGTGATATATTGCATCCATAGACGTAATGCCCGTGTTTTCTTGTTCGAGCCACCGTGCAGCAAAGGAAGTATTTCGGCAGTAATGGCAAAATTTATGCGTACTATCCGAAGCAAGTTGGTACTCCGAAAGAAATTCCATTGTCGCTCCGGAGGCGAATGTGAGAAATTTCTTTCTCTCTACCTCTCATGCATGTGATTCAATAAGAAATGGGCTCAACGGCGCAGCTTCTCGGGGTCCGAGGACAAGGCTCCTAACTTAAGACTTTCACAGTTGAGGACGCAATCGCCTCGAAGTTTTCGTGTATTTCCGAAATCTGTGGTACGGGCGCTTTCGGAATGAGGCTATCCAATAACCCAAGGACGTCGAATACCTTCCGAAGAAACGCAAAATTGCCTCGTTCCACTGGAAATTTTCACATTCTCTGACAACTCTGAAATATTGGTTCTTGCCTCATTTCACCAGACTGAGATGTGTACTAAGTTGTATAAACTGCAGAAAATTTCGATATTCCTCCACACTTTACAGCGTAAACACTGGAATTAGCCAGCCGGTTTAGCGTCAGGGACAGATTTATAAGTGGCACCTCAATTTCTTGTTATTCGCAAGTAAGATAGATGTTCATTTCAAACTGTCTGAATTTCAGTCTAGTATATTTAAAAAAAGTACTAGCCAAGGACGGTTCTTCTTGAATTACTGGAAGGAATGCAGTAACCAACCATTATCTTACCTTGATTTATGCCATAAAACCACGACTGGTTTCTATATGTCTTCAAATAATTTAATTTACAACCACAAACCTCATCCATTGTTATAATGGGCAAAATAGTCCTTTTTATATTTAGTGAATCATCAGGTCAAGGAAATCATCATCCAGTAAAATTTTAGGTCAGTATTATAATATTCTTCTTCGCTTATGTGATATTAATTTTCAGTTTAAATTTGTAACTCATATGCAGTCTACCCTATTGCAAAGAAAATGTTAGCAGTGAGTATATGTTATACATTACTGGCCATTAAAATTGCTACACCAAGAAGAAATGCAGATGATAAACGGGTATTCATTGGACAAATATATTATACTAGAACTGACATGTGATTACATTTTCACGCAATTTGGGTGCATGGATCCTGAGAAATCAGTACCCAGAACAACCACCTCTGGCCGTAATAACGGCCTTGATACGCCTGGGCATTGAGTCAAACAGAGCTTGGATGGCGTGTACAGGTACAGATGACCATGCAGCTTCAACACGATACCACAGTTCATCAACAGTAGTGACTGGCGTATTGTGACGAGCCAGTTGCTCGGCCACCATTGACCAGACGTTTTCAGTTGGTGAGAGATCTGGAGAATGTGCTGGCCTAGGCAACAGTCGAACATTTTATGTATCCAGAAAGGCCCGTACAGGACCTGCAACATGCTGTCGTGCATTATCCTGCTGAAATGTAGGGTTTTGCAGGGATCGAATGAAGGGTACTGCCACGGGTCGTAACACCTCTGAAATGTAACTTCCACTGTTGTAAGTGCCGTCAATGCGAACAAGAGGTGACCGAGACGTGTAACCAATGGCACCCCATACCACCACGCCGGGTGATACGCCAGTATGGCGGTGACGAATACACCCTTCTAATGTGCGTTCACCGCGATGTCGCCAAACACGGATGCGACCATCATGATGCTGTAAACAGAACCTGGATTCGTCCGAAAAAATGTTTTGCCATCCGTGCACCCAACTTCGTCGTTGAGTACACCATCGCAGGCGCTCCTGTCTGTGATGCAGCGTCAAGGGTAACCGCACCCATGGTCTCCGAGCTGATAGTCCACGCTGCTGCAAACGTCGTCGAACTGTTCGTGCAGGTGGTTGTTGTCGTGCAAACGTCCCCATCTGTTGACTCAGGGGTCGAGACGTGGCTGCACGATCCGTTACAGCCATGCGGATAAGATGCCTGTCATCTCGACTGCTAGTGATACGAGGCCGTTGGGATCCAGCACGGCGTTCCGTATTACCCTCCTGAACCCACCGATTCCGTATTCTACTAACAGTCGTTGGATCTGGACCAACGCGAGCAGCAATGTCGCGATACGATAAACCGCAATCGCGATAGGTTACAATCCGACTTTCATCAAAGTGGGAAACGTGATGGTACGCATTTTTCCTCCTTACACAAGGAATCACAACAACGTTTCACCAGGCAACGCCGGTCAACTGTTTGTGTATGAGAAATCGGTTGGAAACTTTGCTCATGTCAGCACGTTGTAGGTGTCGCCACCGGCGCCAAACTTGTGTGAATGCTCTGAAAAGCTAATCATTTGCGTATCACAGCATCTTCTTCTGTCGGTTAAATTTCGCGCCTGCAGCACGTCACCTTCGTGGTGTAGCAATTTTAATGGCCAGTAGTGTATAACTAGCCTTACCTTATTATATAATGCAGAAGTGCCTACTATTTTACAAGGGGAACCCGCCGTGCGGCTCTCTGTGATACAGTCGAATCTTGTTAGGGTGATAGAAGGACGAAACTAAAGGAATATCTACGAGGGTTAGTGATTTATTATCCTCAAAGTATTTACAAAATTTTACTGTAATCAAATAGAAAACTTACAAGAACATTATTTTTCGACATAGTCTCCTTGCGATTCAACGCACTTGGTCCATAGTTGTACAAGCTCCCTGATGCCCTCAAAAAAGAGGATCTCGATTGAGCTGCGAGCCAGGAATGCACCGCTTCTTCTACTGCTTCGTCCGAGACAAATCGACGGCCACTTAATGCCTTCGAGTGGACCCTACAAGTGATAGAAGGGGCAATGTCGAGACTATATGGAGGATGATCCAGTATTTCAAATTTGAGTTTCTGGAGCGTTTCAGCTGTGTGGGCAGCAGTATGCCGACGGGCATTGTCGTGCAACAACCAAACACCTTTCGACAGCAATCCTCGGCGTTTGCTTCGAGTTGCAGGCTTTAGCCTGGCAGTAAGCATCTCACTGTAACGGACACTGTTTGTTGTTGTGCCCCTTTCGCCATAACGTTCCAGCACTGGACCTTGTGCGTCCCAAAGACCCGTAAGCATCAGTTTTCCTGCTAATGGTTGGGTCTTGAACTTTTTCTTGTACGGCGAATTTGGATGTTTCCATTCCGTACTCTGCCGTTTACTCTCCGGCTCGTAATGGTGGATCCATGTTTCGTCACCAGTAATGATCCTATCTAAAAAATTGTCGCTTTCGTTACCATAGCGATCCAAATGTTTTTTGCAGATGACCAAGCGTTTGTTTATGCAACTGTTTGAGTTGTTTTTGGACCCATCTTGCTCAAACTTTATGAAACCCAAGTCTGTTGTGGATGATTTCGTACGCAGAACCGTGACTAATTTGCAGACGATGTTCCACTTCGTCTGTCTAAGAGAATCTTTTCACGTGAACGCTCAATGGTTTCTTCATTTGTGGCGGTAAATGGGCGTCTGGCTCCTTCATCGTGCGTAACACTTGTGCGACCATTTCGGAATTTTTAATCCATTAGTAGACACTCCGTTTCCCGTACTGTACCGAAAGTCTTCGATGAATTTCGGCCCCTGATACGCCTTCCGACCACAAAAACCGGATCACTGAACGCTGCCCTCCTTTGGTGCAAATAGACAGCGGAGCAGCCATGATTAACAGCACGGCAGCGATAACGAAATTAACGTAGGAGCTTGAAAGTTGCGATGACATAAGAACAAATAAACAAAGCATGCGTCATCAACGTAAAACGACAGTACTACCAAAATAAACAAAAGTATACAAAAAATGGCTCTGAGCACTATGGGACTTAACATCTGAGGTCATCAGTCCCCTAGAACTGAGAACTATTTAAACCTAACTAACCTAAGGACATCACACACATCCATGCCCGAGGCAGGATTCGAACCTGCGACCGTAGCAGTCACGTGGTTCCGGACTGAAGCGCCCTAACCGCACGGCCACCGCGGCCGGGAAACAAAAGTATAACTAAATTGTATTTTCGCACGGGCCATTTTGACCGAGCGGTTCTAGGCGCTACAGTCTGGAACCGCGCGACCGCTACGGTCGCAGATTCGAATCCTGGCTCGGGCATGGACGTGTGTGATGTCCTTCGGTTAGTTAGGTTTAAGTAGTTCTAAGTTCTAGGGGGACTGATGACCTCAGATGTTAAGTCCCATAGTGCTCAGAGCTATGTGAACTATTTTTTTCGTATTTTGGCTTAGGTGCCAAAATGCAATTGGTTCCGAGAAAATGACGGTCAACTCTTCGACGCGACTTCATCAGTCTACGAGCGCAGCGTAAAACGAAGTGCGCTCGTAGCACAATGGGTGAGGGCACTGGTTCGAAGTTTTGCATCCTATAATCAAATCCAATCTTATGTTTTCTTTCCCTTTATTGTCACTGAACTATGTGACATCAACATTTTTCATGAAAGCATGAGATGCAATGGAATTAATTGCGAAAGAAATAAAGATTTCAAATGTGATTAAAAATCGGTTTCATCATCACAATGGATGAACACCTTCCAGAAAACAGCTACCAATAGTATTCACTTGTCTCCATGTAGTTAATGACAAATTTGGTCCTCGAGACCATCAAGACGCAAATCAGTTAATCCATGTAGTTTAGATTAGATTAGATTAGATTAGATTTACTTTCATTCCAATTGATCCGTAGTGAGGAGGTCCTCCAGGATGTGGAACATGTCAGAATTTTTAATGACAAATTTGGTCCTCGAGACCATCAAGACGCAAATCAGTTAATGGAACGACATCAGAATACGTACGCAACAGCCACAAATTCTGAAAAGTTCATAAAAGAAACCTATAACCACTTTCTGGATAAAATTTTGTGAACTTAGGTCAAAATGGAGCCATTTCTATACATTATTGACTCGTGGGTGGGCAAAACGACCCCTCCTTATTCGTTGGGTTCACCGACACATTCATTAAAAGTATTTCTGCCAAATCGTATGACGTTGTGTAAACGCTGCGACAGGTGAAGAATTACATTAGCCGATTACATGAATGCCCAGCAAAGGGAAATCACAACCAGAAGCGATGCAATTGAAGTACACGCCTTGATCCATAATCAAGTGCAGGTTACAGCTTTCGATAACATGCTTCGATATGCGAAGTCTACCGCGAAATTATAGCCAGATCCCGATGTTGTTCTCGTAAAGATATTCACACCAAAAAATGTGGCTCTGGAGTATGTGCCTTCGCACGTTGCTCGAGGTGCTCCGAATTTGAATGCTTTGAATGTTTTTATGAATGCGCTGGCTCTCTTGAAGCATAAAAGAATACAACACAAACACAAAGAGTAGAATTTTTATGTTTTTAATTTTCATTTACTGTTAATTATGTAAGATTACATGTATTTGTGACTGTACAATCTGTCTGTAATAAGATTTGAAATGTTTACATCTTTTGTCAATAATTCCATTGTATTTTATGATGTCACAAATAATATTAATGTGACGTACTTCTGCGACAGCAAAAGAAAAACAAAACAAGACAGGATTCGTACGAGGGCAGCTAAATTTCTAAACTGTACTCTTAGCCACTGAGCTACCGTCTCAAGTGGTTTTAAAATGCACAGTTGGACTGATGAAGTCGCGTGGCAGCGGAAGAGACGACACTTGCACGCTACGGTGTAAACACTTCCTTCTCAGCTAGTGCTCGTACAGTGTACGCAATGATAGTTCGTTTGGGTATTCGTTCTCCTTCCTTAGGCGCTGCCAGACCGTTAAAACTTTTGACACGCTGCGATCACCACCATGGGTGGTGGCGATTCCAATCTCCCCGCCCCAAAAACTTCACCGACTTTTGTGGCCGAGCGGTTCTAGGCTCTTCAGTGTGGAACCGCGCGACCGCTACGGTCGCAGGCTCGAATCCTGCCTCGGGCATGGATGTGTGTGTGATGTCCTGTGCTCAGAGCCATGTGAACCATTTTTGACTGGGAAACGAACCTCACACATATCGTTGTTGACTACATACAAAGAGGCGTCAGCTACTGAATTCTTCTCCACCAGCATCCTTGAACTTACAGTTATCTCGCAAATGTTTCTGTGTCTCACTGGGGCCGGCCAGTGTGGACGAGCGGTTCTAGGCCCATAGTGCTCAGAGCCATTTGGACCTATTTTTCTCAGAATTTCGAACATCTTGCACCATTTTACATTGTCGAACGATTTTTACAAGTCGACAAATCGTATGAAAGTGTCTTGATTTTTCTTTACACCTGCTTCCATTACCAAAGGCAAACTGATTGTCACCTAACACATCTCCTATTTCATTTTGCATTCTTCTGTATATAATTCTCGTCAGAAATTTGGATGCATGAGGTGTTAAACTGATTGTGCGATAATTCTCGCATTTGTCAGTTCTTGTAGTTTTCGGAATTCTGTGGATGATATTTTTCCGAAAGTCAGATGGTACGTCGTCTGTCTCATACATTCGACACACCAACATGAATAGTCGTTTTGTTGCCACTTCTAATGATTTCAGCAATTCTGGTGGAATGTTATGTGTCCCTTCTGCCTTATTTGATCCTAATTCCTCCAAAGCACTTTTAAATTCTGATTCTAATACTCGAACCCCTATCTCTTCTAAATCGACTCCTGTTTCTTTTTCTATCACACCAGACAAATTTTCCCTCTCTCCTCTGCATTAAAACAGTGGTATTCCCGTTGCACTCTTAATGTTACCATCCCTGCTTTTAATTTCACCGCAGGTGTTATGAATTTCCTACATGCTGAGTCAGACCCTACTATTTAGCCTTAGCTTCCCTGCACTTCCTGTTTATTTCATTCCACAGCGGTATTTCTGTATTCCTGAATTTCCCTAAACATTTTTGTACTTCCTTCTTTCATCGATCAAGTGAAGTATTTCTTTTGTTTTCCATGATTTCTTCGCAATTACCTTCTTTGTACGTATGTTTTCCTTCCAAACTTCTGTGATGGCCCTTTTTAGAGATGTCCATTCCTCTTCAAATGTACTGCCTACTGAGCTATTCCTTATTTCCGTATCTATAGCCTTAGAGAACTTCAAGCGTATCTCGTCGTTCCTTAGTACTTCTGTATCCTACTTCTTTGCGTATCGATTCTTCCGGACTAATTTCTTAAACTTCAGCCTACTCTTCATCACTACTACATTGTGATCTGATTCTATACCTGCTGCTGAGTATGATGTCATGCAACTGAAATATTCTCCTATCACCTGACCTTTTCCATGTATACCTCCTCCTCTTGCGTTTCTTGAACAGAGTATTCGCTTTTACTAGCTGAAATTTATTACAGAACTCAATTAGTCTGTTTCCTCTCTCATTCTTTGTAGCTAGTTCATATTCTCCCGTAAATTTTTCTTTTACTCCTTCCTCTACAACTGCATTCCAGTCCCCCATGACTATTAGATATTCAACTCCCTTTTCATACTGTACTGCCCTTTCAATATCCTCATATACTTTCTCTATCTCTTGGTCTTCATTAAACACACACGTCACAATAAGTTAGCGAAAAAGTGCGTCATACAGTTTTAACCAGCACGTTCTTCCCTCCACATAATGTATCCGTGTTTTTATCTTCAGACGAAACACTAGGAAATCAAGATATATTTTTGCGTTATAATGACCCTTGTTTTGGATTAGATGCCTCCTTAACTACAGAAAGATAGGTATTGCGACGGATTTTTAAGCCATCATTTACTCTGGGTATTATACTGTTGACTTATTTGTTTTGCTTTACCTGGAAGATTACATGTTGATAACGAAATTGAATGATATTGAGACCACCCTGACTTCAAGGCTGCCTAAGAACACCGAAATAATAATAAAAACGAAGATCTACAGGCGACGTAATTAGATGCAAATTATTTCTTTGCTGTATGTCCCATACCCAGAACCAGATGATGATGCTGAAATTCTTAGGCCATCGTATATTGTCAGGTTACACAACCACAAAACGGGAAGTACTTATAATTTTCAATGCCTAAATATAATTACTCAGTGGTTGGACTGAACCATAGACAAACCAAAGTACAAATAAAGAGAACCTCCGCCAGTGCTTATTTGCTATCAGAGCCACTTCAATTACGCATTTTAGCGAGACCTCGCACCGTAGCTGAACGCCCGATCAACACGCATAGCACGTAAAAACGGCGTGACGTGCCTGCAACAGCTGTTTGTGTATGCAGGCGGCGGTCGAAAGCTATAAAGTTACGTCGGTTGCGCGTTATGAAGTGGCCAGTGACAGGAAAGCACCACAGATTATACAATCGTTTGCGAGGGACTAATGCAAATTGGTGAGAGAATGGTGTGAGGAATCCATGAAATGGCTAAAAACTACAACAAGCAGAAGCAAGGACCACGTGATAACTGACAACTGGGGACTTACGTTTGCTCAAGAGAAATACGGACAGAAAAGGAATTGACAGTCAAAGTAAAATTAATTATCGAAGAAAGTGCAATATGAATTCCAACATGAATTCCTCTCTGAATTATGTGCTGCCACTTTTATACAATTTTTTCCCCATTCCTAAACTGCACGATAATAATCTGATTGTAGGTACTCTCTTTAATTTTTCTTTCTTGCTGATGTATTTCCATACTTCCCTTGCCATCCAAGGTTTTGCTGGTTCCATATCTACTTTTACCTGATTTTTAATTCTAATGGTATTGCTTTAAATTCCCAAGTTGCGCCGAAGTGGTATTATCGATGGTCATCAGAGTACCAACACAATCAAAACATTGTACATGAAATACTTCAGCTGATCGAAGGACGGAAGCACAGAAACGTTCAAGGAAAGACAGGAAGAGACTAATATAGTCATAAATCTTTTAGGTAAGAAATAAATAGCAAATAACGGGTAGCCAAGACGAGATGGCTGCAGGAAAGATGTGAAGAAATCGGAGACAGAATGATCGTCGAGAGCACTGAGTCAGCATTTCCGAAAGCCAATACAACCTTTGTTAAGTTGAAAAGCAGGCATACAGCAATCGAGAAGGTGGAAAGAGGACACTGAAGGCCACTAGAGGGGGATGTGTTAGAAGAAGTGGATAGGGATGACATAGAGGATCCAGTTTTATATACAGATTTCAAAAGAACTCTGAAAGACTTAACATCGAATAATGCAGACGGGGTATATAACACTCCATCGTCATCTGTAAAAACTTTGGGAGAAGCAGCACCAGCTCGACTACTCAGGTTGATGTGTAGAATCTGCAAGACACACTTTCGGAAAAATACCATCCACACAATTCCGACAATACTAAGGCCAGGTAAATACGAAAACTATCGCACAATCATCTTTACAGCTCGTGCGACGATGCTGCTGACAAGAATAATATACAGAAAAATGGAAAAATATTGAGTATCTATTAGATGGCGATCAGTTTGCCTTTAGGAAACGTAAACCACTAGAGAGGTAGTTCTCACGTTGAGCTCGAAAATGGAGGAGAGGTTGAAGAAAAATGAACACATGCTCATAGCATTCGCTGACCTCGCTAGCATCGAAGAAGACTCAAACAACGTAAAATGGTGCAAGATGTACGAAATTCTGAGATGTAGTAGAATAGCACGAAACTTAACATTATGAAACTTCCTGGTAGATTAAAATTGTGTGCCAGACCGAGATTCGAACTCGGGACCTTTGCCTTTCGCGGGCAAGTGCTCTGCCATGTTTTTTTTTAATCCTGTTTTCCTTTTTTTAATAATTTTTAGTGAACAAACTAAAAGTACATATATATTCACTATGCAAGAGTTCGTCAAGGTACCATTGAAACATATACAAATGACTGTTAGTTAAACAAAAAAAATATTAAAATGAAAAACATGAAATACAACAAAATATAACATATTCTGTCTTCTTCCATTTTTTTTAAGTTTGTTTTTGTTTTTGGTCGATGCATGAGAACGTGGATAAGGGTGTTGCATCATGTGACAGGTAGGCATGGTACACCCCAACTTTGAGGGGGGTCAAGGAAGACGCTGCGGAGAAAACCGGCAAAAGTTTGTCGGTAAGATGGTTTTCGGGTGAGGGTGCTATGCGCGGTCACAACTTTGTACCAGAAGTCAAGGACTGTATGCGGACCACTCTGAAAGAGGTATTCTAAAGCCTGTCCTCGAAACCAGATAAGGGTATGGTGCTTAGCAAGAGGGTAGTGAAATGTCTGGGGCAACAACAGGAAATCCGGGGTTACCGTCGTTGGCGGGGCACGGAGGTAAAAGCCCACGATTCGTTGGATGAGGAGCCATACGTTTTGTTTCAGGGGGCACGTAAGACGGTGCTCGTCGGTGTCTTCGAGCTGACAGTCAGGGCAGAGTGGGGAGGTGGCCAGTCCTATGCGATAAAGTCGACTATTAGTCGGGAATTTGCCATAGACTAAAACATACCAGAGTGCAGACACAGACGACGGTAAAAAGGGTGCATGCACACACCCCCAAACCGTGCGCCAGTTAATGTCAGGATGCTGTAGCACCATGGGGTCGCAAGGGTTGGACAGCATAAACAAAAGATAATAATCTTTTGTACGGTGAGGACGGGTGACTGGAAGATCGGCCCGAACGTAGCTGAGTTCTATGAAACAATTGGCGACGTGGTACAATAATGGAGAAATAGGTGCCGCATTGATCGGTGGATCGAGAGAAACTGGTCGGAGGATATCTAAGAGACTGCGTGTTAAGGACGGGACCGGCCTCTGCCAGTGCCGCAACAGAGTGTGCACAAAGAGTGCAGAAGATCGTGCCCGCACGTTGACGAGTCCGAGGCCACCTTTTGCAGGAGGCAGTGTTAGAGTGTTTTAGCCCCTGCTGACACGAAATATCCAAAGGCTGATTGGATGCGGCGGCCAAGGAGTAACGGCATTGGGAGGATCTGGACGACGTGTACCAGTTTAGGGGCGACATACATGTTGACTTAGGACACACGTTGGAGGTGGTTTAAGTTACGGTGCACTTGACCGCGGACATGGTGCCGAATCGACTGCAAAAGCCGCCGGTAAGCCAGGGCCACTGTGCGGTGTGTGGAGCTCGTAAATTCGATACCCAAGTAACGAAGGGTGGCACTGACTGGGAGTGGGGTCGGCACCATAGCCGGGAGGCCGCGCCCAATGTGCATCATAGTCGATTTACGGACGTTAAGAATGCTACCAGAAAGACGTCCATACTGGTGGATCCATTGGATGGCGTCATTGAGTTCCGTGGAGGAGCGGGTGAGAAAGAGGAGATCGTCGGCATAAGCCCTACAGTGAAAGGTGTAGTCACGCAAAGTGAGGCCCTGCAGTCTAGAGGTAAGTCCAGTGATGAGGGGCTCAAGTGCAATGGCATATAGTAAAGTAGACATAGGGCATCCTTGACGCACAGAGCGGCGTATAGGAATAGGTCCTACAAGCCTCCCATTGACTTGTACCATCGAGACCGCGGGAAGTAGTAAGCGGCGAATGGCATCGACAAAAAGCAATGGGAACCCCATACGTGTCGCCACCATGAGGAGGAATGGGTGTCGAACGCGATCAAAGGCACTCGTGAAATCGACGGATACCAGTGCTGCACGAAGGCGACAAACCGACGCCAGTGCAATGAGGTCACGGCATTCTCCTAGGGCTGTTTGTAAGGTGGCCCCACAACCACGTGCAGTCTGCTCAGGTGAAAGGACCGTAGGTAAGACGGTGCGTAAGCGCGCTGCTAAGAGTCGTGCATAGATTTTATAGTCTGCATTCAGTAGTGTAAGGGGGCGATATGCAGAGACATGAGACCCTCCCTTCGGTTTAGGCACAGGTAGAAGAATGCCAGTGACGAATTCAGGTGGAATTGGGAAGGACGGAGTAAAGAGTTCCTGAATCATTTCCGTCCAGCGAGGAAGCATTAACGTGGTGAACGCCCAGTAAAACTCCAGTGGGAGACCATCTGGTCCGGGTGATTTATTCTTGGCCCCTTTGTTGATCGCATCTACCACCTCTTCTGCGGTGATTGCAGACATCATGGACGTTGACTCCGCTACGGTGAGGGTCCGATCAGGGCAAGGACGGAGATCATCAGGAATGGGCGTCGCCATCGGTTCATCATCATAAAATTGGCGATAATGTTCAGCAAAGGCAGACACCACTGCCGCCTGTGTTGTGTGGTGAACACCATCGGAGGTCGTGATGTTGGGGACGAAAAGCCGACGTCGACGACTATGGTCGGATGCGGCATGCATTGTGGATGGGTTTTCGTCGTGGAGGAGGTCTTGTCGTCGGGAACGCACCACGACACCATGCAGTCGTGCACGTTGAAGAGAGAGGAGACAAGCTTTAGTACGCTGTCGTTCCCTATGGGTGTCAGGCGATGGAGGGAGCGCATCGAGCTCACGGAGGACGGCGTAGTGAAAATTTGTGGTGTCTCGATGCCATGCTGCTGCTTCCTTGCCACATTGTATGAAGGCCTTTCTGATCGCAGGTTTGGCACATTTGAGCCACCAATGGAACGTGGACGTGTACTGCGGAAGGCGTCTTTCGCAAGACGCCCATGTAGTGGCAATACATTGTCGGCAGTGTGGACCATTAATGAGGGAGGTATTAAGCTTCCAGTAACCTCTGCCGCGCCACACTGACTGAGGTGGCAGAGCCAGGGAGCAAATGACGGCGCAGTGGTCCGAAAATGCAAGGGGCCAACGTTCAGCTTGGGCGACTTCATTGCCAAGGCGGGCAGAGACATAAAACCGGTCCAGTCTGCTCGCAGAATGTTCTGTATAATGCGTAAAACCGGGGGTATTGCCATGAATTTTCTCCCAAACGTCCACTAGATGAAAATCTTCGATTAAGGTGAGCAGCGCCGGGCATGGCGAATAACCAGGCACTTGGTCCTGCGGATGGAGGACACAGCTAAAATCGCCTCCCATGATAAGGCGATCATAGCGTCCAGAAAACAGGGGCGCCACGTCATGTCCGAAGAAAGTGGACCGCTGCCGACGGTTCGTGGAGCCAGACGGAGCGTAGATATTGATGACGCGCGTGTCGAAGATGGTAACAGCCATGCCTCTTCCACACGGAAGGATTGTCGTGTCCTTGAGTGGGATTCCTTCGCGTATGTAGAAAGCCACTCCACGCCCTGATTGATCACATGTGGAAGTGTATGAGTCGTAGCCGTAGACTGGTGGTAGGGTGGCAACGCGTACTTCCTGAAGAAGGGCGACGTCGACGTCAGAGGCCCGAAGCATGTCACATAGGAGTTGTAGCTTGGGTGCAGTGCCGATCATGTTGATGTTCAGTGTGGCAAACCGGTACGTTTGTTTCAGTGGTGGTGGACGCGCATCTACCATCACCAAGGGAAGTAAGAGGAGGGCACCGACAGGAAGTCCCGTCCCATCAGCTGCAATGCCTCGCTTTTCATGTTAACAGGCAGCCTCGTCCGGCGGAGGCAACTCATCCGGAGGAGGGGGCGTTTTGCCTCTCGAAGCACCTTGTCGCACGCCGCATCGTTGATCATTTTGACGTAGACGGTACTGCTAACTATGGACAAGTGGATACCAATGAGATCCGTTGGTGGTATCTTAACTTCATCGCGTATAAATCGTTCTACCTCCAGGGCCTTGGGTCGGGCGAAGTCGGAACAAAAGTTGAAACGTAATGTCTTCTTCCGATAGTTGTGCGCCATGGTGGTCTAGAAAGGAAAACGGCACTTACAGCGGCAGAAGTAAACACAAACACACCGTGCGCGCCTCGCCCGCAGCGCTCTGGCGCGTGACCGCCTCGCAGCACTGCCGGCGGCAGACTGCGGGCAAGTGCTCTGCCATCTGAGCTATCCAAGCACGACTCATGCCCCTTCCTCACAGCTTTACTTCCGCCAGTACCTCGTCTCCTACTTTCAAAACTTCACAAAAGCTCTCGTGCGAAGCTGCAGGACTAGCACTCCTGGAAGAAAGGATATTGCGGAGACATGGCTTAGCGAAAGCCTGGGGGATGTTTCCAGAATTAGAATTCTGGAAACTTAACATTGTAATTGGTGATTACGAAGTAGAGGAAGTTAAGGAATTCTGTTACCTTCGAAACAAAATTTCCTGTGACGGACGCAACAAGGAAGTCATAAAAAGCAGACTAGCACAAGCAAAAAAAAATCATTCTTGACCGAGAGAAATCCACCAGTAACAAACGTAAGTCTTAATCTAAGGAGTTTGTACGCTTTGTCCTCAGAATTGTATGGTAGCGAATCTCGGACACCGGGGAAACCGGACCAGAAGAGAATCGAAGCATCTGAGACGTGGTGCTGCAGCAGAATGTTAAAAATTATGTAGACTGATAAGGTAAATAATGAGGACGATCTGCGTACAATCAAAAATGGTTCAAATGGCTCTGAGCACTATGTGACTTAACTTCTGAGGTCATCCGTACCCTAGAACTTAGAACTACTTAAACCTAACTAACCTAAGGACATCACACACATCCATGCCCGAGGCAGGATTCGAACCTGCGACCGTAGCGGTCACTCGGTTCCAGACTGTAGCGCCTAGAACCGCACGGCCACTGCGGCCGGCTACGTACAATCGCCGAGGAAAGTAATGTATGGAAAACGAAACACTGACATGAAGAAGGGACAAGATGATACTACATGTGTTAAGGCATCAGGGGGTAGCCTCCATGTTACTAAACAGAACTGTAGAGGACAAAAACCATAGGGAGAGACAGAGATTTGGTTGCATCCAACAATTAATTGGGCACGTGGGATGCAGGTGAAGCTCTGAATGAAGAGGTTAGCACAGGAGTGGTAAGCGAGGCGCGCCGCATCAACGCAATTAGATTCGTGATGACTCAAAAGAAAATGAAGAAGTTAAAAAATTCTCCAATAAGACAAATAGCACCTTTCATTCACTACACTCCCATGCTTCTGTCATTTCAGTGTGTTAGATCATTTACGGATAGAGGGTATAAAAGCAGACCCGTCACTCTTTTCTGGGCCACTGCTGATGACACTCCTCTCTCTGATGAACAATCGCCGCGAAGGCAGCTCACAGGGTTCTATTACTTAAGACCTGTTGGCACGACTAACATATCTGGTGTCCTATTCCGTATGCTCGTACCTTCATTAAGAGTCTGCAGTGGGGCATCGTGTCAAACGCTTTCCGAGAATATAGGAGTATGGAATCTGCCCGGTGCCCTTCATCCATTATTCGCACGATATGTGTGAGAAAAGCGTAACCTCCATTCTGAAACCTAGAGATGTATGCAAAGTCAACGTGGAAATTAGTTTTACTTCTAGTACTGTGGATGTTCGTTTCCAATGTATTGCCTTCCTTGTATTGCTTACATTTATCTGCCTTCCCTTCTTTGCATAGTGCTGGGTGAGCAATTGAGTTCTTAAATGCGTAAAGGTACTTTTATTTTCTCCAAGGGCCTTTATAATTTTCCTACATATGGTATCTATCTTTCCCATAGTCAAGATACTCATACAAATTTCTGTTTCACCTCTAGCCATTGCAGTTTTGCCATTTTGCACTTTCAGTCAATCTCATTTTTTTAGTTGCACTGTTTCATTTGGTCTACTTTTATGTAGCACGAGCAAAGAAAAACTGGCCCAGAAAATACGCTCTAAGTCGAAACACAACACACCACGAATGAATTACGTGAATGTGATGGAAATCGGCAGATGTGATGAACATATACAGAAAAACTAATAATTACAATATCAGAAAAAATGAATGGCTTTTTCAGGAGAAAGAGCTTCACAAATTGAGCAAGTCATTAAGGCGCTGGTCCACCTCTGACTCTCGTGCAAGCAGTTACTCGGCTTGGTTTTGATTGATAAAGTCGTTGGGTGTCCTCGTGAGGGATATCATGCCAAATTCTGTCCAATTCACGTGTTAGATCGGCAGAATCTCGAGCTGGTTTTTCATAGCGCTCCGGACGTTCTCAGTTCCGGACAGATGCGGTGACACTGCTGACCACGGTAGGGTTTGGCAAGCCCGAGGACAAGCGGTAAAAGCCATCGCAGTGTGCGGGCGGGCATTGCCTTGCTGAAATGTGATTCTAGAGTGGCGTGCCATGAAGGGCAACAGAACGGGGCATAGAACATCGTCGACGTATCGCTGTGCTGTAAGGGTGTCACAAGAACTGACATCGCAGACTGTTACTTCAGGTTGTCGGGCTGTCCGGTTAGATTTAAATCACGTCTTCAGACAGGCATCTCATTGACTGTAGCGGAATTGTCTTCAGTGATGAGTATGGCTTCGAATTGATTCCAGATGACCAGTGAAGATATGCCTGGAGACGACGCAGACTGTGGTGGGATACAAACCTGACTGTCACCCGATGAATGCAAAAGGGGTGGCTGGTTGGTTGGTTGTGTGGGTGGTTCGTTTGGGGGAGGGGACCAAACAACGGGGTCATCGGTCCCATGGGTTTAGAGAAGGATCGGGAAGTAAATCGGCCGTGCCCTTTCAAAGGAACCATCCTGTCATTTGCCTGAAGCGACTTAGGAAAATCACGGGAAACCTAAATCAGGATGACAGGACGCGAGTTTGTACCGTCGTCCTCCCGAATGCGAGTCCAGTGTGCTAACCACTGCGCCACCTCGCTCGGTGCATAAGGGCCGGAGGTGCAACAACATGTTATTGACTTGATCAATTTGCGAAACTCTTTCTCTTGAATGAGTCATCCATTTTCCTGAAACTGTAATCATTTGTTTGTCTGACATGTACGTCACATCTACCGATTTCCACCCAATTCGTGTAATTTCCTCGTGGTTCATCGTTTTCTCTTTTTCTTTTTTTATTTCCTTTTCTTTTTTCAAGAGTGTATTTTACATACCTTAAGACAGGCAGCCCAACTTGTCTTCCGTCTCTGGTATGGAAGACGCAAATTTTGTTGCCTATTTTAAAGTGTATGAAATATTTTCTGGGCCAGTTTCATTTTCCGCGCCCTATATTTCTTCCATCTTCTATTAAATTCAGTATCTTCCGTGTTATTCGAGAACTTCTAATAAGTCTTGTCTTTTTGCCTATTTGATCCTCTGCTGCCTTGATTATTTCATCTCTCAAAGAGACCAGTTCGTATTCTTTTGTTCTCCTTTCCCCCGTTTCAGTCAATCGTCACCTAACGCTCCCCTACAAGCTATCAACAGTCTCCCGTTCTTTACATTTATCTGAGCACCACCTCCCTAATTTCCTACCGTCCTGCAATTTCTTCAACTTTAACCTGTAGATCATAACCCAACTGGTACTGTATTTGACAGAACACTGGACGATTAGAGTCGACACAAGGCACCTGTAGTCGGAGACAATCTAGTAGGATTATTGCGATCCTTTGGGGAGCCAAACGTGGCACTGCGAATCCATCTCGCATGCAACATTTCATGTGAAACGAGGGAAATACCCCCACTCTTGAAGTGGACTGCAACAATAACAATTCCAAACAAGGAAGGTTCTGACATGTGTGAAAACTTATGAATCATCGGTTTAATAAGCCATGGCTGCCAAAAAAAGCCGTCGTAAGACTTAGGTACAGAAGAACGGAGATACTGCTGGAAGTCGACCTCGGGGAAGAACAGTTTGGGTTCCAAAGAAATGTAGAAATACTCGCGGCATTGCTGACCCTACGACTAACCTTAGAAGATATGATGAAGAAAAGCAGAATTGCGCACATAGTATCTGTGGAGATTTGACAATGTCACCGGGGTTATATTCCTAGAAATTTTGAAAGTAGCAAGGATAAGATAAAATACAGGAAATGAAATGTTTGCTGCTACTTGTGCAAAAACCAGACGGTAGTTGAAAGAGTCGAAGGACATGACGGGTTAAGGAAGGAGCGGGAACGGATTTTAGCCAGTCTCCGAGCACAGTTAGATGTAGAGTTAATCGCGAAGTTTTACGTTCCAATACTTTATTACTTTTGAAAAAAAAAGACATATTTCCATTATTACAACCATCTTCTCAGGAGAGACTGTAGGTCAATAGATCTAAAATACATTTTCGTTAAATTTGACCCATCCAAATGTAGAACATATACAAACGACATAATAGTTCGTCTGAACACAGCCTACATAAACGGACTGTGCGCTAACACAATTACAGTAACGCACACATGGTCATAACTGCATACATAATGGATTGAATTACTGTAATTGTGCCGAGGCACAGCACGTTTAAGTGCACTGTGTTCAAACGAACTGTTAGGAAAGTTATATATGTTCTAAATTTGGTTGGGTCATATTTGACGAAAATGTTATTTTTGCTCAGTTGATGTAGACTGTTTGTCTCCTGTGAAGATACTTGTAACAACAGAAACTGGTAGAGACTAAGCATGCGATTGTATAGCTGATGGGTCAAATACGCTTTTTTGAAAATATGTAATGGTTGTAGACAGTTACCTACAAAAAGTTTTATGAACATTAGCACCACCTAGCACAGTATTTCATAGTTAATATGTGCTAGTTCGTAATCATACATTCGCAGTAATGTCACAAACTGCTCGTCAGAAGTCCCATGTCTGCTGGAACCTTTTCGCTTTTACCGTTCTACATTTTATCCACGTCAGTTTTCGCCATATTTTTGAAACACTCCGTATACTTCCACGTCATCCACAATTTCCACTGCCTCGAGTATACTACCAAGTGGCTCCTTCCGGAAATTCATGTACTGCCGGTTCAACAAGGAAACATCACCAATTTGACATATTTTAAGAAGGAAAAAGCACACTTGCAAGATATCAGCCCTAGCACTCGTCCGAGTGCGAAAATTCGGGGCATCATGCTGAATCCTCAGTAGAACTGACGAACAATTGCAGGATCTGTTGAATGGAATGAACTATCTAATGGTACAGAATACGCATTGAGAGTAAACCAAAGAAAGACGAAAGTAATCAGAAGTAGCAGAAACGAGAACAGCGAGGAATTTAACATCAGAACTAGTAATTAAGAAATAGATGAAGTTTAGGAATTCCGCTACCTAGGCATCAAAATAACCCATGATGGAAGGAGCAAGGAGGACATCAAAAGCGAACTAGCACTGGCAAAAAGGCATTCCTGGCCAACAGAAATCTCCTAGTATCAAACACAGGCCTTAATTTGCGGAAGAAAGTTCTGAGAATGTACGTTTGGATCACAGAATTGTATGATAGTGAAACGTGGACTGCAGGAAAACCGGGACAGAAGGGAATCGAAGCATTTGGAATGTTGAAAATTAAGTGGACTGACAAGGTAATGAAAGAGGAGGTGTCCGGTGAAACCGGCGAGGAAAGGAATATATGGAAAACACTGACAAGAAGAAGTGACAGGATGAAAGGACATCTGCTAAGATATCAGGGAATAACTTCCATGGTACTAGAGCGAGCTGTAGAGGGTAAAAACTATAGAGGAAGACAAAGACTGGAATACATCCAGCTCATGACTGAGTTCGTAGGTTACAAGGGATGCTCTGTGATGAGAAATGAGGCGGGCCACATTAAACCAGTCAGAAGCCTGGTGACTCAAAAAGAAAAAAAGAAAAGGAGCACATATTGGACACAAAAAATTGAAATATGATAACGTAATACGTCAACCTCATACACATGTGTGTTATATACAGCTTGACCTTGAGGCAGCACAAGTGCTGTTTTTTCTTGTTTTTTTTTTTTCATCTGTTCCCTCAGTTCAGTCCAGGTCTGCGTGCGATGCACAGTAACTCCGCAATAATGTGTATTCCACACAGAAAGCGAAGTGTGTCATTTGGCTTGTGAAAACTGAGTCAGTTATAACAATGCAACATAATTTTAGACGTCAGTGTGGTGGTGAACTACCTACAACAAAAACTATCCGTCATTGGCTAAAGTCTTTCAAGGAAACCGGCAGTATTTTAAAAGCAAAATCACCAGGTAGACGAAGAACCTTCTGAACACGTTGTTGAACATATCCATGTTTCGTGTGTTAGGAACCCGATGATGTCATTGGCCAGACGTAGTCTACAATTAGGAGCGCCTATAGGTACTAACCATGCGCCCACAAATTGCAGTTGTTACATGAAATAAAACATACTGGTAAAATCGAAAGGTTTGAGTTTGCTGTTGACTTTCTGCACAGAATTGATGATGATGTCATATTTTTAAAAAAAGATTCTGTTCTCTGATGAGGCTACATTTCACGTCAGTGAACAGTTAATCGTCATAACTGCAGAATCTGGGGAGCAGAACATCAACATGAAGTTATTCAGCATCAGCATGACTCTCCCAAAGTTAATTTCTGGTACAGTTTGATGGAAGATCGTGTTATTGGTCCTTCCATTTTTGCAGAAAAGACAATACACGGGGATGTGTACTGTGACATGCTGACAGAGGACGTCTTTCCCAAAATGGACGATATTGAGGCTGAAAAGGGGCTTGTATTTTTCCAACAAGATGGCGCCTCACATCACTACAGTAACCGTGTTCGTGTGTCTCTTGACACTCACTATCCAGGAAGGTGGATAGGCAGGACTGGCCACCACGAAGTCCAGACTTAACCCCACTGGACATTTTCTTTTGGAACCACATAAAAAATGTTGTGTAAAGTGAAAAGATCAGAGACATAAATCATTTATGGGAAAGAATCGTCGCGTCAGTTGGAACAGTTACACCTGAAATGCTGGTGAATACGTGGTGAGAAGTGGAATATGGTCTCGACGTATGGAGGGCAACAAATAGATCCCACATTGAAGTTTACTAACATTAAACAAAACTTGAAGGAATTCTGTTTCATGATATGTACTCATTGATTTAATTTTTCATTAATTTCCACATTAAATTTATACTTAAAACTAGAGAGTTCTTTCTGAAACACCCTTTATTTAAATTATTTTAACATAGAAAATAAATGTAAGCAACTGAAGAATTATTATGAAGTGACATTAATTATTTTCGATGTACAAGTCAGTCATACCAATAACTATAAAGAACATCATTTCCTGCAAATGTACTTCTCTTTAACAATACCAGCTTTAAAGTTCAAATGAAATAACGTAGAATAGCGATTTTAACTGTCAAATACTGCTATGCATCTTCTGTAATGACGTGCTCATCTGTTTCATGCATTTACACTGCATTTGTGAATCGCCACATAAAATGTTCAAAGTAAAGCAAAGCTGGCACCAGCTGCAGGCTAGAAACCACGCAGTTTGACAGAACGAACAAAGCATCTTACTAATGTCAAAACTCGGTCTAATCTACAGTACTTCGCGCTACGGCATTAAGCGGTTGCAGCGGGGTGGACCGAGAGACAACCAGGGCGCACGTATCTTTTAGAGCTGTACACTCAGAAGACCGTAACTGCTTATTATGAGAATTATGGCTCAAATTTTTGTGCTCAAATTTTTGAGCTATTATTGGGACTGATTTCTTGCAAGTCTGCGTTTTGTTCCTTGAAGTTGGTGATTCTGGAAGCCCAACTACTCGCACAGACGACCACAGTAGACATAAGTCATAATCTCTGATAATATGTCAGCCCTACAACAGAGTAGGAACCACCATACTAATTGTACCAACCCCATAGTTGCAGAAACTGTCGTCGTTGTTTCTTGGGTGCATGGGAACTGTAGCTACATCGTGGTGGTATGTATGGAAGGCCCCTGTGGATGGAACGGAACAAACACTTGCCCTCGCTAGGCAAGCACCTCTGTGTGGAGTCATTAAATACGAGCCTCTCACAGACACGATACCCATACTCAGAAAGCGGTTGTCGTCGGACTGGCAAGAGGAATGGTAACTGACATGTAATATAAAAGGCAGTCACACTAATACATCCATCGATTCAGAGAGTGCCGCGGTGTAATAAGGCACAAACATCAAGAAGTTTCACAACAGTACGGCTGAAATTTAATCATTGGAACTTCAACAAATACGTCTATCGCCTCAACCTAAGCTCACCCCTCCGTGTTTTCTCAGAGGCAGACGGTCCAAACCAAACATTTCTACAGTGTCCTGGGAACACGTATCACAGCGAATGTACTTGCATGTACTCTTCGGGCTCTTGATCATCAGATCCCAAGCAACCACCAAGTATTGTTAGCATCCAGCGGCATAATAACGTGTAGAGTACTGTGCGAATTCGTCAACACTGCCAGGCTCCAGCTCCCTGCGCTGTTAAGGTCAGAATGCCAGCAGAAGACCAAAGCACAATTAACTGACTATAATTCCACGTGCTACTCAACAGAATACAGAACGCTCAACCTCTGAATGTAATCCGCAACGTATCTGCTATATGTATGTGTCTAGGTACTGGTATAACAACATGCAACATATGGCTGTACTACCCAAATCTAGTTCTTGTAAACTAGTCTCCTGTGCTTAATTGTAAACAATCTCAGTATTGAGGTTTTAATTGGCATAGATTTCTTGTCGAAATATCAGAGTGTTGTTGACTTTGAAAAAAGCCAGTTTGAAAATGGTCTTGCCGATAACCGGAGTAATTACGGTACCTTTTATTGATAAACATGTAGTGACTAATGAGGAAAAATGGGAGCTGCCTATACGAGTTCTGAAAAATAGGAGATATTGGGACGAAGGTGTTAATTTTAGTAAAAGTAAGCTAAACACAGAAGAAGAAGAAGCAATTATTTTGGACAAAATAGAAGCTCAATTGTAGGAAATCGATAAAATTTCAGCTAATCAGAAGCAAGAACTGAGACAGGTTTTAAAAAGGCATCATAAGGTATTTTCAAATCGACCTGGCGTGGTCAAAGGTTGTGAATGTCAATTAAAGGTGAAACCTGGCCAAGTGTTTTTCAGGAAACCACATGCCAATGCATATAGGCTAGAGTACCCTAAGAATAAAAGGATATTAGGTCTCAGGAACGTGATCGACCTAAAGAAGTTCATAGGTAGTGAATGAATTGTGTAGGGAGGAGGTTGTTCTGTAACCTCTACACAGTGTGGCAGCTGTGCAGTCCCAGCTGTGTGAGATCTTCTTTCCTTTTCAGGTCTTACTCATTCTTCATCTTTCCTATCCACCAAAATTTCGGCTCTTACTCTCAAATACTAAAATTTTCCGGTATGACTATCAAGCCAGCATTAAGCTAATGAATTCTGTAGGGAGGAGGTTGTTCTGTAACCTCTACACAGTGTGGCAGCTGTGCAGTCCCAGCTGTGTGAGATGATCTTTCCTTTTCAGGTCTCACTCACTCTTCATCTTTACTATCCATCTAAAATATCGACCTCTTCTTTCCAACACATTAAATTTTCCGTTATGGTTATCAAGCCAATAATAAACTAATGAATTCTATAGGGAGGAGGTTGTTCTGTAACCTCTACACAGTGTGGCAGCTGTGCAGTCCCAGCTGTGTGAGATGATCTTTCCTTTTCAGGTCTCACTCACTCTTCATCTTTACTATCCATCTAAAATATCGACCTCTTCTTTCCAACACATTAAATTTTCCGTTATGGTTATCAAGCCAATAATAAACTAATGAATTCTATAGGGAGGAGGTTGTTCTGTAACCTCTACACAGTGTGGCAGCTGTGCAGTCCCAGCTGTGTGAGATCTTTCCTTTTCAGGTCCCACTCATTCTTCATCTTTCCTATCCACCAAAGTTTCGACTCCTTCTTTGTAATACAAAAATTTTCCGTCATGGCTATCAAACCATGAGTTCTGTAACCATCCTATCCACCGATTAGTGAAGAAAATAACTAATGTGACAAACCTAACCGTGACATAAGCAACAGAGAAGTATGATGTAATTAAGATACAAAGGTATTTGAGTAACAAGTATGTATAGAACCCTGGTAATATTATAAGTACAAAGTTGTTGTTTTATTGGAAATTGTCCACCAACAGTAATTTAAAAAGATATACAAATTCGTGTACAAGCAGGATCTGAAGTGGCAGTGAAACCTATTGTATGCTGCAGAGCTAACTAATTAATAGTAAAAGAGATTGCTTAGTGTTATGAAAAATATGCAGATAAGTTGTAAAAATGAACTCATCTTGTGTAGCAAGGAATGGCAGTGTAATAGAATTGAGTAGTGTTTGTGGTTGAGACGTGAAGGACACGTCCCTGAAGTATTTATAAGGTTGGAGCTGGCCGTTATTTGGTGTAGTGTGTGACAGGACACACCTACACGTATTGAGGTTATGAGTTGGAGGCGTGAATGCGACTATAGGTACCCTTATGTTAGATGAGACAGAGCAGCTCATGGTGTCCTATACGTTTAAGGAATTTAGAATTACGCTCGTCCATAATTACTTAATGCACTTTAGTGTTAGGTCGAGAGAGACTACCTGTGGTTTCAGCGTCCGATCGAGTGGACATGGATTGCCACTTGAGCAAACTGATCAGCTGCAATACACTATAGATATGAAATAAATGTGCTATCCTATGCTTTAAATGTTAATAGAGTGAGTGTTAAATAAGTACATACACTAGCAACGTAATTGAGTAACATAATGGCAGACGTGAAACATTATTTATAGCTCAGCATAAATACACTTCCAGGAAGTAAGTACATAATTGCAGATGTGGAACTGACACAGCAGCAGAGGACCAATAAGTGGATGTACTAGTCAACTAAACGTAGTGTGTTTTGAACACTCAGAACTGTACTATTACTACAAGTTACTCACATGTACAAAGAAGCTGAGAAGACAACTACTAATCAAATATACTCATACTATCTCTTTGAATAAGGTAATCGAAGATGAGCCAGCTAAGTAAATAAAATATAGATTTGTCAGGAATGTACCGAGTGTTCCGGCCCAGAAACAACAAATTGAGATTAAATAGGATTTATGATTGTATGCCTTGAGCATAAATTTTCTCTAGTACGTGAATAACGGCGTTTTGAGCCATTTGTTTACCAGTTTTATGACAGTTAAGTAACCGCGAGAGTAAAATTGAAAAAGTTCTGTTAACTTTGTTCCAGTAACATTGAAAGATAAAATGTATATATCCCCATTTCATTGTGACCCACCCTTAGGTATTAAGTGAAAAGAGTCTGAGGCACTCTTTTTGTTTGTTCTACAGTACAAACCAGATGATGGCAGCCTGGTAGCTGCGTGAAAGCGTGGAGTGACTTGGACACAACTCACAGTGACCTCTCCCCTTTCCCCATGTAATTTAGAGTGAACGTGAAGGACGCACACCATAGCAACTTCCCCTCCTCTACCCTTGTGAATGGAAGTGTAGAACGCCAGTCAAAGCAGCTACAAGCACGTGTGTAAAAATGAAATTGTCATGATTTGTGAAATTTTCTTTCATGGTTTAGAAAAGACTGCTAAGATATAATTATCTGTTTATGTATCAAGAATAACGGTGTTATTTTCTTTTAATTTGTGTATGTAAAAATGTATGTAATGGATTTAAGATTTTCATAATTTTACATATTTTATGTGTTTGTCTGTCTAAGGCAATATGTATGCCAAAGTGTTTCATTGATTTTGCTTAGATTTTGAGTGATGATGTTGCTTAAGAGGCAGTGAACATGCCAGCAATTTAAATAATTGAAGTAGATAATAAGTTTTTTTTAATATTTCTGTATGTTTACGTTTCAATTTTAATTTTTCATAGGGAGTTAAGCTGTACTCTTGCTTCCTTTTTTGTAATTAATTTTTTTTCTTCTTTTCCATTTACATTCAAAAAAATTAAGTAGAGGATGATGTAGGAAAGCAGCCTACTCACGCCGTATAAAATTCACATCAATCTTTCCATTGTGTGCCAGCCTAGTCCACTGTAACTAGCTCTGACGTCATAAATGTTGCGCAATACTTTGAAAATCAAGTAAATAACCTGAAACATTTCTAGCATGTCAGGAATAATACTAAATCAATATGTGTTGAATATCAGTTCAATAACTTTAACCATTTTCGAAATTAGAAGGTTTTTCTGTAAAAATCATTGGCGCAACAGAAAAGAGCTAGAAACTTAAAATTTTATATTTAGATTCCTTTTGCATAATAATTTAGTAGAAACAGTATTCTGGATCTCACAAATTAAAATTTTAGTTGAAATTCATGATTTTCTGGTTTTTGTCTTAAAAATTAAGGAAGCAAGATAGATTAAGTAGGCGAATAAATAAAGCTAGGATGTTTAAATTTAAGTAGAATGGAGATCCGCCATAATCATAAAGATGTCAGACGTTTCAACAGAACAACTATAAAAGTATAGCTATAGCGTATCTCCAAAGAGCAAGTTCAGAGCTCGTCTTCTGCGTGTAGTGTAATTAAATTAATTCTCTCGCCCAAAATATTTGACTTAGCCACGTCAGACTTTTATTATGATTACTTACCTGTGTGTTGATTGCACATTTAAATTGAGAGCTTCATCGGCCATCAGCAAAGGAAGCAATGATTTAATCGATAACTTAAAGTGGTGCATTACTAGCCCAGAGGTTAGTCGGGAGAGCAGATTTGATCAGGCGTTCCCTTAGCCGTCCGCACCGCGGCTTTATATATAAGAACGCTGCGCGAGAGAAGGAAGGCCCCAGTTCTCTCCAGACGCTGATTAGCGCACCAACTGTGCCGGGAGTCAAGTCGCGTCGGTATCATTGTTATAAACAGCCTCGGATGCCGTAATAAGTTACTCGGGATACGCGTAACCATGAAATCGTTTTCGAGTGAAGTGTTAATTCTGGGATGACTTTAATGATCTATCTTCAGTTTGCGTATGTCGTATTTTCACGTGCCGCCGCGGGACAGACATTCTACCATTATTTAGCGTGGCGTTTGGTGAACATTATCATCAAATTATGGCGAGCATTCACTTAAACATTTAATTTGAACAGTTATAGTTGCATCAGCGCATTAGACTCTGAAATGCTCTGGTAGTTGGATTGTGTGGATCCTTTTTTGGTCTGTGACTTTCGGAATATAGCGAACATTTTAGAGAGAATCGTTTTTGATTATGAATCCCAGACAATCTCCTAATTCCTCAGAGCTATAAGCTGTAGCTATAAATGTATTTCTCAGATGAAGTGGACACTAGGAATTCTAATTACAGGCTTCACGTTTTGCTAATCACTTTCTGGTTGCCAATATTGTAGTGAGAGAGCCAGTGTTGAGAACAGCAAACAACAGCATAAATACAAAACATTCATAACACAAATATTCCACCCACCGCCCCACAAGAGGGTACTTATAGACCTGCACAAGTACTTACTTCTCTGTCCAAAACTTTTTTAGGATATGCAAAAGAAGATTTTGTTGTTAATTTAGGTATGTAGTACAAACTTTTCCATTTCGTTGTGGCAGGTTACTGTAGCAACTAGTTTCTAATTATTTAAGAATTTCTTGGTTTGACAAGTTATTTAATCTCAGTATCGTGTTTCACACTAACTTGACTCGCAAATTTTCACATCATCATTTTACCTATTTTTTCCGCTTTATATAGGGGGTACCTTAATCTACTTTGGGTTTAATGTAATTTAAACGGTTTGCACACATGCATCTCAGTTATACTGTTTAATTTAGCTTTTGAATTTCGTAAATGTGCCCATATGTGCGCCACCTCTGCACCTCTTGCGGCACTATAAACGGTGTTTGCATCTTGATCTGTTACAGTAATATCTGTGTGCACCCCAAACGGACATTATACTGCGTACGGCTCATACCGCGTTTATTTGGTAAGTGTGGCCCTACTTTGAGTTGCTACGGCTGAGTCACTTCGTTCGCTCAAGGCGATATGCGATAATCGTTGAAATTTTTCAGCCTCCATCTTGTTCATTCTTGATAATATACCTTTCTTTTAACCAGGTCCGCTTTACATTTCATATATTATTATGGCAAATGGATTACGTTATCCGCTATTTTTGAGTCCATTTGCCATTTTATATCTGTTTATAACGAATGGGTTACCTATCCAGCTACTTTTACGTAAGTTTCTATCACTTTATCACTTTTAGTTTATTTTACGTGCGTAGCACTATATGATAAGACCATGCCCCTTCCTCTATGCCAGCCTCTGTGGCCGAGCGGTTCTAGGCGCTCCAGTTCGGAACCATGCAGCTGCTACGGTCACATGCTCCGGGCATGGATGTGTATGATGTCGTTAGGTTAGTTAGTTAAGTAGTTCTAAGTCTAGGGGACTGATGACCTCTGATGTTAAGTCCCATAGTGCTTAGAGTCATTTGAACCAATTGAACCTTCCTCTATTTGTTTCTAATTGATTGTTTTCTTGTTTTATAGGCAATCTGATGATGCCCCAAACCCCGTAGACTCAGGCGCCTAGCCATGGTTCGCGCGGTCACCCCCCCCTATTTTCTGGCATGGGTGTGTGTGTGATGTATGTCCTTAGCGTAAATTAGTTTAAGTTAGATTAAGTAGTGTGTAAACCTAGGGACTGATGACCCGAGCAGTTTGGTCCCATAGGAACTTACCACAAAAATACAAAAACAAAATAAATGATGCCCCAAAAGGGTGAAACGCGTTATTGAGATGAAACAATTCCGCATCTCATATTGTTTTTATTTTGAAATAGATATACAGTGTGTTTCCGTAAGGGTGTGCAAAGGTTTAACTGGATGCAGAGGATGCATCACTGAACAATCTGAGGTAGGGAACCGGGTGTCGGAGAAGCCAGATTAAGGAGATAATAGGAATAAAATCACAGTACTGTGTACCTTTTTGTTTACATTAGTTACAGTTAACTGCAGAAACCATCACTGAGACAATGAAAGTACCATTTGTACTGTATCTTACAAAATGTGAAGAAACACGATCATCGAGCTCAGTGCAAGCATGACATCGGCGAACAAGATTCTAACGCACCCTGGTAAATATCCTTAGTGTATTTCGCATCACATCACAAGCAGCTACAATTCTGGCAACTAATTCCATCTCCGTATCCACTGGGTTTTCATACACAAGTAACTTAAGATACACCCATAGGAAAAAAATCAAGGGAATGCAGGTCCGGTAACCTCGCAGGGCATGGAATAGGACCTCCCTGTCCAATCCAGCGACCAGGAAATACTTCCCAGTACTCAGGCTAGTGGTCCTCGTTTCCTTGCAGGAAATGAATGTACAACATAGTACGTGTAAACATGTTAGTTGTAAATAAGCTAAAGAACGGTAATGCTGGACAAAGCGATAGACAAGTTTACTTCAATGTCTCTTAAACTGGCTTCTCCAAACTCAGGTTTCCCTACCTCAAATTGTTCAGCCGAGCATTCTCTACGTCTTGTTAAATTTATGCACTCTCTTACGAAAACACTCTGTGTAGTCATTCATATGTACTAATACCCCAAATGTGTACCAACTGTGATTTATCATTTGTTATTGTGTTACCAGTAGAAATTTTACAGCATGCTAAGTTTGTGTGTAGTAAAACTTGTTTTATGTCGGAATCAGTCTTTTGTTAAGCCTAAGTAACCTCATACCTGGGTAAAAGATAAACTGTCTGACTTAAATCGTCAAAACAATGTTTATTCTGCAGGATAACGTTTCCATTGTTGAGATAGCTATTTGTGCAACTTCCAAAAGGCAATACATAAAAAAATTAAAAAATAAGAAAGAGTGCCTCATAACAAATTGCCTATTGTGACAACCCATGGGAAAATCTTACAAGTACCACATTTTGAGTACCTGGGAGAAATCATCCAGTCATCAGGGATCAACCTAAAGGCCAATGAGGAAAGAATAAAAAAAACTACAGAAAGCATATAAACTCACATGGAACTATTATTACAAAAAGTCCATATCAATTAACGCAAAATTGAGGCACTACAACACTGTCGTACTTCCGGAAGCACTGTATGCATCTGAAACAACACAAGTAGGTGGGCAAACTAAAATCAAAAAAATAGAGGAACAAGGAAGGAAAATTGTCAGGAACATTTTTGGCCCGATACAAGAGCAAGGAATCTGGAAGAGGAGACCAACATCAGAATTATATAAATACACAGACAAGATTACGGATACAATAAGGAAAAGAAGAATGCAGTTCTACGGACACATCCACAGGATGAATGAAAACAGAATTTCAAAGCCAATTATTAAAGTCATCAACTGAGGCAGGGGAAAAACAAATCGGATAAAAGAAGTTGAAGAGGACCGCAGACAAGCACACACAACAGTAGACGATGCAGAAAATGGAGCTGAATTGCGCCGGCCGGTGTGGCCGTGTGGTTCTAGGCGCTTCAGTCTGTAACCGCCTGACTGCTACGGTCTCAGGTTCGAATCCTGCCTCGGGCATGGATGTGTGTGATGTCCTTAGGTTAGTTAGGTTTAATTAGTTCTAAGTTCTAGGCGACTGATGACCACAGATGTTAAGTCCCATAGTGCTCAGAGCCATTTGAACCATTTTTTTTTTCAGGAGTATCATGGAAAAACGTAAATTTGACACCACAAACAGAAGATACCAGGATGAAAATGGACAGCGGAGCGAAAGAAACGACACAGTGAACACATGAAGAAACTTTGGGCTCAGAAAAAACATAAACAATCATCATAAAGGAATTCAAGTTCAAACGCTCTCTTTAAATGGGAATAATCGAAAATAATAATAATAAAGTTGGCGATGTTTTCTTGTAAGACGCTTGAGCTCGAAATGAGCTCGCTCTGTTTACACTGGACCACTGTGTCACCAGTGCTTTGACCCATTTCGGCGCGGCTCGCCAGCTACGCAGAGTGGGGTGCGCGCATAAGCCGCTCTGGCTCCTCCCTCCTCGCATTCTCCCAGGCCACGCAGTTCGGCTCTAGCCGGATTAGCCCCTATATTGCTGTGAGCACAGGTGGGACTCGCCGGGCTCCAGAAGCACGACCAATCTGGTTCGCCGCGAAGGAGCGGCCGCCCCGTATTCATTATTCGGGGCGCGGGTGCTCAGTTATTGATACGTGCGCGGACCGACAGCAGGCGGCGGCGGCGGCGGCGGCTGCGGGCTCCGTGGAGTTACGGCAGGGCCTCGCCGTCTGAAATATTCAGCCGGGCCGGCGCCAGAAATGACGCGCGCATCCGGCGCTGCGGGCTGCCTACCGGCTTTTCCGGGCGGCTGAGCGCCGGGTTTCCCCGTGCCCGACAACAAGACGTGCCCCACACAACCTCTCCCTCCTTACTCCCTCTCCCTCATCTCTTCGTCGCGAGCTCCTTTGCCTGCCTGCGAGCCGCAGATAGGAAGTTTTTTGAAGCACCCTTCTGTACTAACCAGACTTCTCCGTTTTCCATTCTCTCCAAACACACAGGGATTTTGACGGAAATATAGAAACATAGTGAGAAATGAATTAGTTGGCAAAACCAGCCCTTCCTTCCACCACCTCGACTTCTATGTCACCATCTATGGCCGTCTTATCGCCCTCACCCCCACCCTTAAGTACCTTGGCGTCATCCTTGACCGTCGCCTCTCCTTGACACCCCACCTCCGGACAATCCAAGCCAAGGCACGCTCCCGACTCCGTCTCCTCAAGCTCCTTTCTGGCCGTACATGGGGTCTGGACCCCTCCACCATCCTCCACACCTATAAATCCCCCATCCGCCCTATCCTCTGCTACGCCCACCCTGCCTGGATCTCCGTGCCTCCTAACTTTTACAAATCCCTTCAGATCCTCGAACGCCATGCTCTTCGCCTCACCTATGACATCCGTCTCCCCTCCACCACGAGGATCCTGTACGACCTTATTCCCCCACCTCCTCCTTTTCCTCGAACGGATACGGTTCCTCTACACCTCCAGTAAACTCGATCCTCCTCACCTGCTTGTCTCTCACATCCTCTCCCACCCCCGTCTGCTGCCACGCCTGTATTTCCACGTCCCAGCTGCTCTCCATCTCTCCACTCTCCATACCCTCTCCCAAGGTGGCTTCCGCCAGCTCCCCCTCTCTAATGATGCCCTCCTCCCCTCCATCTAACCCTCCTACCATCTTTGATCCTCCCTCCCTCTTCCTGTGTTTGTTTACTATGGACACCCTCTCTCCCTTCTCTCCCCCTTCCCTCCCTCATCCCCACTCCTCCCCTGGGCTTCCCCTACCCCCTTACCTCCATTCCTATCATCTCCTCTGCCATTGGCACCTTTGCTCTCCACTCTCCCCCTCCCCCTCCCCCTTCCCCTCTTGGCAGGTCCCCAGACTCGCACACGTTATGTGGACATTCACCCACCGGAGATCATCGCCTAGTTTTTGTGTGTGGCGTCGTGTTCGTGCTCAAGTGTTCCAGTGTTTATTCGCTTGTGCTCCAACTTTCGTGTGTGCCATCTATCATCTCTGTGCGTGTCCACATGTCTGAACATTCTTGTCTTGGACTCTGCGCCTGTGAACGGCTCCGTGTGTTTTAATTTTGTATGTCTATGTCTGCATATCCACCCTGACTGTTCTGCGATTGTCTTCTTTTGTATCATTAGTTTTATCTATGGCCGAAGAGCGGCGTAATATGCCGCTGCTGGCCTACCTGTATCAGGTGTGAAATTAACAATAAAGAAAAAAAAGAAAGAAATGAATCCTCGAAAATAAACAGCCTCAGAAGTCTACGTCGATTTTGATCCGATGGCGGCATAATCCACCTGGGGAATGGTACATCTACATCTACATGGACACTCTGCAAATCACATTCAGGTGCCTGGCAGAGGGTTCATCGAACCACCTTCACAATTCTCTATTATTCCAATCTCGTATAGCGCGCGGAAAGAATGAACACCTATATCTTTCCGCACGAGCTCTGATTTCCCTTATTTTATCGTGGCGATCGTTCCTCCCTATGTAGGTCGGTGTCAACAAAATATTTTTGCATTCGGACTAGAAAGTTGGTCATTGTAATTTCGTGAGAAGATTCCGTCGCAACGAAAAACGCCTTTCTTTTAATGATTTCCAGCCCAAATACTGTGTCATTTCTGTGACACTCTCTCCCATATTTCGCGATAATACAAAACGTGCTGCCTTTCTCTGAACTTTATCGATGTGCTCCGTCAGTCCTACCTGGTAAGCATCCCACACCACGCAGCAGTATTCTAAAAGAGGACGGACAAGCGTAGTGTAGGCAGTCTCCTTAGTAGATCTGTTACATTTTCTAAGTGTCCTGCCAATAAAACGCAGTTTTTGGTTAGCCTTCCCTACAACATTTTCTACGTGTTCCTTCCAATTTAGGTTGTTCGTATTAGTAATTCCTAAGTATTTACTTCAATTTACGACTTTTAGATTAGACTGATTTATCGTGTAACCGAAGTTTAACGACTTACTTTTAGCACTCATGTGGATGACCTCACACTTCTCATTATTTAGGGTCAACTGCGACTTTTCGCACCATTCAGATATCTTCTTTAAATCGTTTTCCAGTTTTTTTTAATCTTCTGATGACAATAGTCGATAAACGACAGCGGCATCTGCAAACAACCGAAGACGGCCGCTCACATTGTCTCCCAAATTGTTTATATCGATAAGGAACAGCAAAGGGCCTATAACACTTCCTTGTGGAACGCCAGAAATCACTTCTGTTTTACTCAATGACTTTCCGACAATTACTACGAACTGTAACCTCTCTGACAGGAAATCACAAATCCAGTCGCATAACTGAGACGATATTCCATAAGCACGCAATTTCACTACGAGCCGCTTATGTGGTACAGTGTCAAAAGCATTCCGGGAATCGAGAAGTGCGGAATCGATCTGAAATCCCTTGTCAATAGCACTCAACACTTCATGTGAATAAAGAGCTAGTTGTGTTTCACAGGAACGATGTTTTCTAAGCCCATGTTGACTGTTTGTCGATAGACCGCTTTTTTTCGAGGTAATTCATAATGTTCAATGACGTTAATCATATGGGCCTGTAATTTAGTGGATTACTCCTACTGCCTTTCTTGAATATTGGTGTGACCTGTGGAACTTTCCAGTCTTTGGGTACGTATCTTTCGTCGAGCGAGTGGATGTATATGATTGTTAAGTATGGAGCTAATGCATCAGCATACTCCGATTGGGATACAGTCTGGACCAGAAGACTTGCTTTTATTAAATGATTTAAGTTGCTTCACTACTCCAAGGATATTTACTTCTACGTTACTCATGTTGACAGCTGTTCTCGATTCGAATTCTGGAATATCTACTTCATGTTATGCACTGATAATGGTTTCAACGTCCTCCGCCATCAGATAACGTAGTAGTATAGCTACAACAGCGCTATTTGTGTCTACCCTTTTATAGACAATGCTACCAGCCAGAAGCCACAGAATGGTGCACGAAGCAAGCAGCCAACCACGTCACAGATATGCATTAGTGCTTCCTAGAGCCAAGCGAGCGTGTTTGATAAGGGGTTGAATTGTTGCCTTCCGATCGGCGGGATGCTCCTTTCGGAGAAGGGCCACACAAGGTGGACGTACTACATCAGTTGTACAACGATGCTGGTACCCGTGTCACGTGAACATTCTCACACCTGCAGACAGTGTTCTGCGCGTTCACGCAGCAGAGACGCCCGCCAGGACAGTCGCATTGTCACGGCAGTAGTGGCAGATCGCACAGCTACCTCAGCCTAGATAATTGGGCTGGTGAGCGAACTGTTGAGAACCGGTTATTGGGTGTGGGTCTGCAGTCAACACACCTCTAGGCCGTCTTCCACTGGCGCCATAGCACCGACGTCGACGGGTCGACTGGTGCCGTCAAAGGATCACCTGGAAGATGGAATGGCGCCCCGTGGTCTTCAGCGATGAACGAAGATTCTGCTTGCACGCAAGTGATGGTCATTCGGGCGTACGACGCAGACCTGGTGAGCACTGAATCGTAGAGTGCGTTCGTCCAACACAACACTGGCCCCAACCCAGCTACAACTCTCGTTCACCTTTTTGGTGCTCCTGCAAGGAACGCTAACCGCTTTCTTGTTCCTAGGGGCGACGCTGACCAGCGCTCGGTACGTTCAGAATGTTGTTAGACCCGTTCTTTTGCTGGTCATGCAGCAGGAAGATGATGTGTTGGTCTAGCAGGACAATGCTGTCCCACACTGCCCATGCAACCAACGTGCTCCGCAAGACGTACAACTTCCCTGGCCAGCAAGATGTCCGGACGTTTCTCCAGTCGAGCTGGCGTGCGATATGATAGACTCGTCGCGCAGCAAACACGTGAACAGGTCGAGTAGGCGTGTCGTAACATATCCCACGACAGTATTCGCCATATGTACGATCGACAGTATACCAGAGTCAGCGCCTGCATTGCCGCCCGTTGAGGCTACTTCACGTACTAACATGGATGTTTTAGCATGGATCGATACCTGTTACCTTTGAATCGCTGGTACTACTGATCTGTAAATATTATCATTTCATGTACTCCATACCCATTGTAGTAACAATAAATCGTGAGTTAATGTGAAATCACTAAAAGTGTGTACTACTTTTTTTTTTGTCTGGCAGTACAAATGGAAGTTAAAATCTTCTGGGTTATTAGGCCGCGTCATATATCTTCTAAAATGATCGACGTTTCGACCCCTCTGCTGGGATCTAGCAGTAGTGGACCCAAGAAGATCCTGAGGAAGATCCCAGCAGAGGGGTGGAAACGTCGCTCATTTTAGAAGATATATGACGCGGCCTAATAACCCAGAAGATTATAACTTCAGTGGCAACGACCACGAAAGCCTGCAGACTTAGTATAAATGGAGACGCTAGCCAAACCAGCAGGTTGCACTGTTCTATTCGAACGCGAACGGCAGCTGTGCGACGTCTTCAACGTGTTGCAAGTGTCAGTCGCGGTCAGAACACTCTTCTGTGTAGTTGTGAGTGCATTAAGGATCAGTTCTCGTAAGCTAGCCTGTAAAACAAGCGAATTTTATGTTTTGTTTGTAAAAACTAATGACGCAATCAGCACAAATAAAAAAAATGGCTCTGAGCACTATGGGACTCAACAGGTCATCAGTCCCCTAGAACTTAGAACTACTTAAACCTAAGTAACCTAAGGACATCACAGACATCCATGCCCGAGGCAGGATTCGAACCTGCGACCGTAGCAGTCACGCGGCTCCGGACTGAAGCGCCAAGAACCGCTCGGCCACCGCGGCCGGCAGCACAAATCTATTTGCACATTATTTATTGATTCTTGGACAAGATATTCAGACTTTTTAAATAAATTCAGCCATTAATAAGCCCAACATCCTAGGAGTTAAAGTTGCTAAGTTGCTCTGTCGAGAAGGCAGTCCTCAACCTGGGAGCCGCGAGGAGTGGCTGCACGGTTTGAGGCGCCATGTCACTGACTGCGCGGCCCCTCCCGCCGAAGGTTCGAGTCCTCCCTCGGGCATGGGTGTGTGTGTCTGTGTTGTTCCTAGCTTAAGTTAGTATAAGTAGTGTGTAAGTCTAGGGACCGATGACCTCAGCAGTTTCGTCCCTTAAAGAACTCACACACATTTGAACATTTTTTTCTACCTGGGAAAGTCTGTCCTTCCTTTGGACGTGGTAGGGCGGCTGACAATATAAGTAATGCAAATGTTACACCACAGACGTATTTTCAAAGTATGTTCATGAGGTTCTCTCCACACCGGTGGACGTGAATCCTCTCGGTACAATTTGAAACGAGACTCGTCCGACTAGGCAAAATGTTTCCAGTCATCAACACTCCGATGTCGGTGTTGACGGGCCCAGGCGAGGCGTAACGGTTTGTGTCGTGTAGTCGTCAACGTTACAAGAGTGGGCCTTCGCCTCCGAGAGCCAATACCAATGATGTTTCGTTGAATGGTTCGCACGCTGACACTTGTTCATGGCCCAGCACTGAAATCTGCAGCAATCTGCGGAAGGGTTGCACTTCCGTCACGTTTAACGTTGGTGTAGTCCTTTCAGGGTCATTTTCCGGCCGCAGTTATGTCGGAGATTTGATGTTTTACCAGCTTCCTGATATTCACGGTACACTCGTGAAATGGTTGTACGGGAAAGTCCCCACCTCATCGCTACCAGAGAGATGCTGTGTTCCATCGCTCGTGCTCCAACTATAACACCACGTTTAAACTCACATCTTGATAAACTGCCATTGTAGCAGCAGTACCTAGCAACTGCGCAGCGCCGAATTCTGCCTGTTTACATATCTCTGTATTCGAATACAGAGATATGTAATCGAATATTCGAATACGCATGCCTGTACCAGTTTCTTTGGCGCTTCGGTGTACATTTTCCTACGATTATCACGGTTACAGCACCATATTATGAACGTAGTTTTTAGGATTCCGTACGTCAATCTTTTAAAATGGAACAGTTGTAGGATTTCTTTATTGTCCGTCTGTCGGTCTGTCCGCCTACTAAGAGTCCTTTTCTGAGAAATAGACAGAGGTATCACGCTGAATTTCATGTCGAATAGTACGGTGTACGGTTGCTTGGTGGTGTAAATATTTTAAACTTCTGAATCAGGGCCGGCCACAGTATGCCTAATTTCGCGCGTGCAGCGCGCGGTGGCCGCGCCAGGCCAACGCCCAGCCTGTCACTCGGCTTCGCTCGGCCCTTCTCGGAAGTACCCGGGACATCACGACAGTCATTTAGCACTCCGGTGCGTCAGTTTTCGGTTGGCACAACTCCCTGGGTTCGGCAGAATCGTGGTGTCAGCGGTGCTTAATCTTCTCTATTTGCTCTTGGTATGACTGAAGCTCACATGTTCAGTGGAGGCAGTCTAGCGACCTACCGTCCACAATCCTTTAAAATGAATGGCAATGACAGCAGAGAGGGATGAGAATTCTCAATTCACATGAGTGACGGGTGCTGATTATGTGCTGCGAAACAACATACAGTACCATGCAGAAAGAATTTAATCTTATAGATGACAAGGAAAGAACAAAAAATTACAACGATCGACAGACAGGAATTATCGTTCTGTATGTCAACAAAGACTTTGTGCTAAATTTGCGGGCATGGACCACTTGATGGAATCGTACAATTTCTGACGTCACAACCATTATTCCACTTTCAGCTGCAACAGTTTCCAGTGGATATGAACGGAGAATGTGTAGACTTCAAATATTATTGCAAAGTGAGATGGTTAAGTGATCGGGCATCATTGGAACGATTTTTTTATTTAAATCTAGCTGTTGTTGAATTTATGAAGGAAAAAGGAGCCCATCAACGAAAATTAGTTCATCCGGAATGGATTGCAGACTTCGCATTTTACGTGGACTTCACACTGACCACAGCAAGACATTGAAAGAAAACTTCTTTCTGATTTGGCTCTGAAATGATCAGACTTCAGTTTGCACAGACTGGGGAGCCACGGCTGTTACCGATACCGGGCCCGCAGCGGAATGTGGCCGCTTGATTGCCTTGACCGAGGTTCGGTCAAAGTAAATTTCTTCCCTTGAGCTGAGCCTTGTATTTTATAAAAATTCAAACGATTGTGATTGCAATTCATTGTAGAATGTTTTGAACATTAACTTCCTCTCAAGGTGCGTAAATGGTCTCTTAAAAATTTATTGTTTAATACTTAAGGATACTCATGGAGTTTGCTTAAATGATTAGCGTATAATTAAAAACAGGAAACGGCACACTCAGCACAGCGTCATAAGAATTTAGCAATGTTACTAGGACTGTAAAAATATGGTTCTTGTGAATGATTTTCAATTTTCATCATACCCAGTTTTGATTTAGGCATCCTCACTTGTTCCAATTTAAAGCAGATTGCAGCTGATCTTTCCATCTCTTCAGATTTAGTTATAAGTTAGCACAGTGGATAGGCCTTGAAAAACTGAACACAGATCAATCGAGAAAATAGGAAGAAGTTGTGTGGAACTATGAAAAAATAAGAAAAATATATAAACTGAGTAGTCCATGTGCAAGATAGGCAACATCAAGGAAGGTGTGAGCTCAGGAGAGACGTGGTCCCGTGCTTAGCGTGAGCAGCTGCGGCGCGAGAGGTCGTTGGTTCAAGTCTTCCCTCGAGTAAAAAGTTTACTTTCTTTATTTTCCCAAAGTTATGATCTGTGCGTTCTTTCATCGACGTCTCTGTTCACTGTAATAAGTTTAGTGTCTGTGTTTTGCGACCGCACCGCAAAACTGTGCGATGAGCAGACGAAAGGACGTGCCTCTCCAATGAGAACCGAAAACATTTGATCGCAAGGTCATAGGTCAACCGATTCCTCCACAGGAAAACACGTCTGATATATTCTATACGACATTGGTGACGGCATGTGCGTCGCATGACAGGAGTATGTTGTCGACCCACCTAACTTGTACACTTGGCGAATGGGTAAAAAGATTCTTCTGCCTTGCCCGATTTAGGTTTTCTTGTGGATGTGATAATCACTCCCAAAAAAGCGCTGTAGTAGACTGACGTCGTGTGTTTCGATGTTTGTTTAGGTGTAGCGTCCCCATACTACGACGCAGTTACCTCGCATCGGATGGACAGACGGATAGATAATAATTGTCTGAAAATAAAAAATTGAACTTTTCCCTCGAAGGAAGACTTGAACTAAGGATTTCTCGTTCCGTAGCTGCTCACGCTAACCACCGGACCACGGCGCTCCTAAACTTACACTCTCCTTGATGTTGCGTACCTTGCGCATGGACTACTCAGTATGTATATTTTGTTTATTTTTTTCGTAGTTCCACACAACTTCTTCCTGTCTTCTCGATTGATCTGTGTTCAGTTTTTCAAGGCCTATCCACTGTGCCAACTTATAACTAAATCTGAGGGCGGTGCGATGGGGAGGTTCCCTTGTTAGGACGCCCAGCATTCCTTTTTCCTTGAGGTGTATTTTGTAAATTGTTTTAGGTGTTCGTTCTTCTGGCATCCTTTGAGTGAGTTCATATCATTTCTTTGTATACTCCACTATTTTCTGAAGTATCCTTTTGACACCCAGTTCATTCCTCATTTCACTATTTTTTATCCGATTTGTAACTCTGTAACAAGCTAGACGTCTTAGGAGTCCCATCTCAGTTGCCTCACTACTTCACCTCTGACTGGCAGTTCAAGTCTCTTCAAAATGGTTCAAATGGCTGTAAGCACTATGGGAATTATCATCTGAGGTCATCAGTTCCCTAGACTTAGAACTACTTAAACCTAACAAACCTACTAAGGACATCACACACATCCATACCCGAGGCAGGATTCGAACCTGCGACCGTAGCGGTGGCACGGTTCCAGACTGAAGCGCCTAGAACGGCTCGGCCACAGCGGCCGGCCTACAAGTCTCTGACCCAAACATTAGAACTGGCACTGTCATGACATTAAGAAATTTTAGGAGTGTCTCTTTTCCATCTTTTTTGAGGAGAGTGTGATACATAGTATACACGAACTTCCTGAATTTTAGCAGCCTGTATTCTTGATCATTGTGTGTGAAACATATGCGACGTTACATCCCAGGCATTCAAAAATATTTATTTGTTCCAGCGGCTTATCATCAATTATTAGTTTTGCTCTTAAATGGTGCTTACCATGGAATGCCGTTATCTTAGTTTTACGTTTAGAGATTGTCATTTTATAATCATTTGCCACCTTGTGCAAGGACGAAATTGTTTTCTGTAATTTATCTTCTGGGTCCTCTAAGGTTATTTTATTACCTGCATACAGAAACGTATTTATAACTTCATTGTTAAGCTTATAATGATGCACTACTTTATTTTCCCATGTGTTTATGATGTCTATGTATATATTAAATAATGTCATTCCTTGACAGATGTTTGTACTTTGATTTTGATGTGTGTATACATACTCTAAATTGCATTTATTAGATGCTGGCATATACCATTCTTTTCTAAAATTTCCCACAATTTAACTCTGTTAACTTTATCGAAATCAATAAAACCTACATACGTGTGACGATTGTATTCCCTATGCCTTCAACAATTTAGTAGACTTGAAAAACACTGTCAAAGCAAAATCTTATCACCCGAAATACATTCCGTTCTTTAACAAGAAAAGTTTTCGAAAGTAAATTTAGTCTATTTGTTGTTAGTTTTACATACATCTTGTATCCAGAGTTCAGAAGACTAATATCTGGGTAACTGTCACAATTTCTGGCATCCCCTTTTTGAAATAATTGGATAAAAACTGCTGTTGGCTAATCCTCTGGTATGTTGCTGTATTTCCAACAAGTATTTACAAAATTAAATAGTTTTCTGAGTAATGATTTCGAGGCATATTTAAATATTTCCACAATGAGGTTTTCTTCCCTGGGTATTTTCTGTTTTTAGATGTTTTTAACACAGTCTTTAGTTCTTCTATTGATATAAGGTCAATATGCTTGTCACTAAATGCGGTTTTCACACTCTCTTCGCCTTAGCCCATAGATTTTCGAAATTACCCAACCCCTGATTTTCTGAACTGGGACAAATGTGAAATATTTTTTAAATTTTATGTTTTTAAATTCGACTGATTGGAACTAATAGCTGTTATGAAATATTTTAATTTCGTGTCATTTTTAATTCTTTGACGTGGACGTATAATTTTAGAAAAGTGTAATTAATGTTTAGTTTTAGTAAATGTTTGAAAGTGTTAGTCCACCATTTGACGCCCAGACCTCGCTCCACTGCCCACCTGCTTCACTAGGTGTACTACTATTCTCAGCTTACAACACTCCCCCCATACTCACAATTAAATTTTTCAAACGGAACAGTTTTGAAATCAGAAATACTTAATAGCCATATTAAAGTTTTGAGCTCAGTTCCCGTGCTTGCAGAAACAAACTCACTTATGGAGGACATAAAAATAGGTATCCGTGACGTTGAAACCAGCTAAAAGTGTTGAAAACAGATAAGTAATGAGATCCAGGTGCAATCCTAATTCAGGTTTTCGGTAGGTTTTCTTCGACATTGGCTTAGGTCGCGTTTACCGTAAAACTCTCGCCAAGTGAAAACATCCAAAACTACAAGAAACAAGTGTAGTTGATTCCCGTATATAAGACGTAAAACAACGAGCTCACAAACTTTCAGACCAGTGTCCTTAAAGTCGACTTATTGCGGAATTCTTGAGAGTATTCCAAGTTCGAATACAATAAACCAACGGCAAAATGCTCCCGTCAGAGCACAAAAAAGGCGAATGTCACAACAATATACAGTTAAAATTGAGCCATTTTCTATGGATAGTTATTGCTTTACCTGGTGACGAATTACAGAATCTGCTGAATGGAAGCCGGCCGGGGTGGCCGAGCGGTTCTAGGCGCTACAGTCTGGAACACGTGACCACCACGGTCGCAGGTTCGAATCCTGCCTCGGGTATGGATGTGCGTGATGTCCTTAGGTTAGTTAGGTTTAAGTAGTTCTAAGTTCTAGGGGACTGATGACCTCAGAAGTTAAGTCCCATAGTACTCAGAGCCATTTGAACCATTTGCTGAATGGAACTAATAGTCTAATGAGTGCAGAATACTGATTGCGAGCAAACCGAAGAAATCAGAAATGAGAACAGCGAGAAAATTGACACCAGAATTGGGGACCACCAAGTACATGAAGTTAAGGAATTCTGCTAACTAGGCAGCAAAGTAACCCATGGCGAACGGAGCAAGGAGAATACAAAAAGCAGACCAGCACTTGCAAAAAAAAAAAAAAAAAAAAAAAAAATCATGTCGAAGAGAAGTATCAAATATAAGTCTTAATTTGAAGAAGTTCCTGAGAATGTACGTTTAGAGCACAGGATTATATGGTAGTGACACATGGACTGTGGAAAACCAGAACAAAAGAGAATCGAAGTATCTGAGATGTGGTGCCACAGAAGAATTTCGAAAATTAGGTGGACTAATAAGGTAAGAAATGAGGAGGTTTTCCGCAGATTGGGCGAGGAAAGAAATATGTGGTACACGCTGACAAGAAGAAGGGACCGGATGGTAGGACATCTGTTAAGACATCAAATGGTTCAAATGGCTCTGAGCACTATGGGACTTAACATCTGTGGACATCAGTCCCCTAGAACTTAGAACTACTTAAACCTAATTAACCTAAGGACATAACACACATCCATGCCCGAGGCAGGATTCGAACCTGCGACCGTAGCAGTCGCGCGGTTCCCGACTGAGCGCCTAGAACCGCGAGACCACCGCGGCCGGCTAAGACATCAGGGAATAAGTTCCATGGTGCTACAGGCAGCTGTAGAGGGTATAAACGGTAGACGTAGACAGAGTTTGGAATACATTCAGTAATCAACAGAGGACGTACGGTGCAAGTGCAATGCTGAGATGAAGAGATTGGGACAGCAGAGGAATTCATGGCGGGCCGCATCAAATCAGTCAGAAGACTGACGACTGAACAAAAAAAAATGTTGATTAGATAATTGCGGCCCACGATACAAAAAAAATGCTAAAAACCGTTTTTTTTTCATTCTTCTCAGGAACCGCCCACGAACAAATAGTGATTTTATAAGCCGCCTAAGACCTACCCTACACCACATCTTAAGCAAAAGAACCAAGCTATTTGCTCAATTTGCCTGAACTGGAAGAAGTGTATAATGTTTAAATTTGATCCTATACTGTATAACGGCCATAGTATGACCGTTCTTCCGATAGGTATACAAATGTTCGCTAGGCCAAGGGCTATCTAAAACACATGACTCTTTACGTCCCCTGAAAAATCTAATTTTTTGCGCTCTCCTTTTTGGTACCGTCATGAATAGACCGTCTTCCTTGAGAGATAAAAGCTTATAGCCACAAATAAACACAAATTTAGAAAGCATCGACGCAGAGAAATGGAACTTCCTTTTTTCTAACACGATATCCTACGAACCGCGAATTATTTCCAGAAAACATCTGGCACACATTGCAGACTGGTTACAAAGATCCGTGCATACAGCGAAGATTCTCAGATATGTAAGTGGTACGGAGACATTTTAGTAACAAAACTCAAAACGTTTCCGTGGGAGGTGAGTTTTGATCAGAGAGAAAGATATCGTCAAGAGTGCTCTAGGGAAGTGTGAGAACATCGCTCTCATTCTTTGTATGCATAAATGATTTGACGGAGAGGGTCAGTAGCAATTTGCAGCTGATGGCTGATGACGCTCATAGTTGCTATAAAACGCTTTCTAAGATTTTTATTCTTTTCTCCAATTCAGGTATCCACCTTTCTGTAATAACCAGAAATGTATTACCCACAAAATATTCGATTCCTTGAAAAGCAGTATCAAGCTCAGCTGTTCGTCCTCTTAGTTTTCTTGACTTTTCCTTTTTGTGGATTTTTTGTATATACTGATCTTACTCTTTGAGTGTTTTCGTATATATCGTACATAGAATGAATCTCTCTAACGTATTCAGGTACGCGCAAAAAAATTGTACATCCACCCAGGTAGCAATGAGACAAATCAGGCACCGTGACGCCCTCACCGGGGTGCTTCTCAAGTTCGTTTTACGAAGACTGAATTGCTTCATTTTGACTTCGTAATATTCGAGTGTCTCGTCGAAGTAGAGCAGAAATTGTAAATTTCTTGCAGAAAACGGAAAGATGAAACCGCTTACGGACAACACACTGCTGCACACGGTCCTACTAACATAAGTTACTAAGTTAAGGGTGCAAAAAGAAAGCGGCGAGTTGTATCGCCCAGCAGGCGACAGCTAGGCGCTTCACCACCCACCAAGTTTTCACCAGAACAACTTTTTTCAGCTGTAGCCACACTAGTGCTTGGTGGCGTCTAGCTAACAAAAACCCTGAGCGGGCCTCTCCGACGTTCTCTGCTACGTTTTCTCCCAGAGTCCGCCAGCTGCCGTCTCGCACACGACCGCTTCTTACCGATAGGTGCGCTCCGCCACGCTAGGGTAAAGTTTAACGGTTCGTTAGTTCGAGGACAGTCTAGTAATGATGCTCGGATTCGATCGCCGCGTAGCCCGTTCGGCGACTGCTAGTATTTCGCAATATTGTGGGAGAGCAGCAGCGCCAGTCTTGCGGTAAGGTTCACCGAAATCTATCACCGCCTTTCTGTTGCCGAGACCTAGTTTCCATGGTTCAGTATTCTCTCTCCGAGCTTGTGTAGCTATAGGTCAATTCTCTCTCTCTCTCTCTCTCTCTATATATATATATATATAGATATATATATATATATATATATATATATAGAGAGAGAGAGAGAGAGAGAGAGAGAGAGAGAGAGAGAGAGAGAGAGAGAATTGACCTATAGCTACACAAGCTCGGAGAGAGAATACTGAACCATGATATATATATATATAGGGTGATTCAAAAAGAATACCACAACTTTAAAAATGTGTATTTAATGAAAGAAACATAATATAACCTTCTGTTGTACATCATTACAAAGAGTATTTAAAAAGGTTTTTTTTCACTCAAAAACAAGTTCAGAGATGTTCAATATGGCCCCCTCCAGACACTCGAACAATATCAACCCGATACTCCAACTCGTTCCACACTCTCTGTAGCATACCAGGCGTAACAGTTTGGATAGCTGCTGTTATTTCTCGTTTCAAATCATCAATGGTGGCTGGGAGAGGTGGCCGAAACACCATATCCTTAACATACCCCCATAAGAAAAAATCGCAGGGGGTAAGATCAGGGCTTCTTGGAGGCCAGTGATGAAGTGCTCTGTCACGGGCTGCCTGGCGGCCGATCCATCGCCTCGGGTAGTTGACGATAAGGTTTCATAACTAACCTTTTTCGTAGGACTCTCCATACAGTTGATTGTGGAATTTTCAGCTCTCTGCTAGCTCTGCGAGTCGATTTTCCTGGGCTGCGAACAAATGCTTGCTGGATGCGTGCTACATTTTCATCACTCGTTCTCGGCCGTCCAGAACTTTTCCCTTTGCACAAACGCCCATTCTCTGTAAACTGTTTATACCAACGTTTAATACACCACGTATCAGGAGATTTAACACCATACTTCGTTCGAAATGCACGCTGAACAACTGTCGTCGATTCACTTCTGCCGTACTCAATAACACAAAAACGTTTCTGTTGAGCGGTCGCCATCTTAGCATCAACTGACGCTGACGCCTAGTCAACAGCGCCTCAAGCGAACAAATGTACAACTAAATGAAACTTTATAGCTCCCTTAATTCGCCGACAGATAGTGCTTAGCTCTGCCTTTTGTCGTTGCAGAGTTTTAAATTCCTAAAGTTGTGGTATTCTTTTTGAATCATCCTGTATATTGATCAGACAAACCGTTAAGACCACTATCCACCGCTATGTTGGATGCCACCTGGTTGCGTGTTGACACGTGACGCGCTAACATGAGCATTTCAGCGGAGCAGACACGGACGGAGGTCACCATAGAAAAGATATGGGCTGCAATTTGTGAAATCCATTGAGATAAGCGACTATGGCAAAGGGCAGATTATTATTACGCAGAAACTGTGAACGAGCATCTCTGCGAAACCGGTCGAATGTTCACGTGCTACTGTCGTAACCGTCTACGGAAAGAGGCAGAGGGACGGGCGCTAAATAGTAGAACGTCCACGACTCTTCACAGAACGCTCGCTTCGGAGGCTTGTCTGCTCAGAAAAGTAGGCCAGGTGGTGATCTCTGGCATCTCTACCGAGCCGGCCGCGGTGGCCGTGGGGTTCTAGGCGCTGCAGTCCGGAACCGCGGGACTGCTACGGTCGCAGGTTCGAATCCCACCTGGGGCACGGATGTGTGTGATGTCCTTCGTTAGGTTTAAGTAGTTCTAAGTTCTAGGGGACTGATGACCTAAAATGTTAAGTCCCATAGTGCTCAGAGCCATTTGAACCAACCATCTCTACCGAAAGAGCACAATGACGGTGCACCCACAAGTGTTTCGGAGCACACCGTTCATCGTACGTCGTTAAATATGGAGCTCCGCAGCAGACCACCCCCACGTGTTCACATGTTGACCCAATGACATCATCAATTACGATTACAATGGACACGGAACCATCAGGATTCGAACGTCGATCAATGGAAACATATCGGCTCTTCAGGTGAATAGAGTTTTTGCTACACTAGGCCCATGGTCGTCCCCGCAAACGCTGTCATCGAAGTGAACGAGCCGCGCGGTTTTAGCCGAGCGGTCTAAGGAGCAGCAAAAAAATGGCTCTGAGCACTATGGGACTCAACGTCTGTGGTCATAAGTCCCCTAGAACTTAGAACTACTTAAACCTAGCTAACCTAAGGACATCACACACATCCATGCCCGAGGCAGGATTCGAACCTGTGACCGTAGCAGTCGCGCGGTTCCTGACTGAGCGCCTAGAACCGCTAGACCACCGCGGCCGGCTAAGGAGCTGCAGTCATGGACTCCGCGGCTGGTCCCGGCGGAGGTTCTGAAACGTCCCCTTAAAAAAAATTAATCAATTACTGTGGCGATAAACCTCTACGTTATTGGATTTTCAAACGGCTGACCAGATCTGAATGTACTCAGACATTACTCTCTTTACTTATTCTGATCATCACTAAACTGACACAAAACATTTTTAGCGCAACGCAATCTGACTTTCAATAATCCCTACAAAGGAATGGCCCTGACTAACAATAACCTATAACTTTCATGAATCATTTACCTCACAAAAATCTTCGTTACTCGAATTACTGCAATACAGCGAGTGCCAATACTGCCTGCTAAATAAAAGATTCTGACTACTGAAGTCACTAACTATTGACAGGCATAGTTAGCAAATGAAAGATTTTGATAGAGAACAAACAATGTATTTACCTTAATAATGTTCAAAAGTCATTATATATATATATATATATATATATCAGTTCATGACATCCAGTCTTACAAATTTACTCTCTCTGATGGACACACGTCCAGATCATCCGCTCTCAAAATTCTGCCATCTCTCTCATCTCTCTCTCCCCACATCCACCACTGCTGGCAGCTCACCTCCAACTGCGCAACGCTACGCGCTGTTCACATCCAACTGCCCAACACTACAATAGCGACTATTCCAACAATGACAACCAGCCACAGACTCCACACAGCACAGTCAGTGGTTTTCATATAGAGCGCTACGTGGCGTTACCAACATGAAAACTTAAACAGCCTACTTACAGTTCGAGTCCTCCCTCAAGCACGGTTGTGTGTGATTGCCCTTAGGATAATTTAGGTTAAGTAGTGTGTAAGCTTAGGGACTGATGACCTTATCAGTTAAGTTCCATAACATTTAAAAAAGAAGAAGAAAAAAAGAAAAGAGTTTAATGGCGGCTCAAAACGTGCAGCGCGCCACGGACGCAGGCTGGTGGGAGCAGTATTATGCTATGGGAGACATTCCCCTGCTCTTGCATGAGACCTTTGATAGTAATCGGAGACATGCTGAAAGCCGCGAACCACCTGCATCCCTTCAAGCTTGATGTCTTCCTCGACGAAGATGTCATCTTTCAGCAGGACACTTGTCCATGTCTCGGAGCCAGAAACGTGCTACATTGGTTTGAAGAGCATTACAGTGAACTTATGTTGATGACTAGGCTACCAAATTCGTCTGGTCTAATTCGTGTAGAAACTATCTGTGTCGCAATCGGTCGCCATCACGTCGTACGCAAATCAGCGGCCCGTTATTTACGCAGATTACATGCCCTTTGCGTAGACATCTAATTCCACATAACCCGTAAGGCTCCACGGTACTGACCGACCGCCGTGTCATCCTCAAACTATTAGCGCCACTGGATGCGGATACGGAGGGGCATGTGGTCAGCACACCGCTCTCCCGGCCGTTGTTACTTTTCGTGACTGGAGCCGGAGGCCACGACGTTTGGAACGCGGATTTACTGAAACTTCGTACACTCGTAGTACTCCATGAGGACAACAAAATGTGTAAGCAGTAGCGCGTACTTCTCAAGCGTTACTGAGAAAATCGCAAGATAATTTCGGTCGTCAAATATATATCTGTTCGTGGCCATGTTAACCATGAAGTGGCTGCACTGGAGTGGTGCCGGCACGGTAGCTCAGCGTGTTCGGTCAGAGAGCTGGTTGGCCTTTGTAATAAAAAAACTGAGCGAACGGATCATCGAACAAACTGAGCGGGTGTCATCGGACGTCCGCCCTGAACAAATGCAACGAACAATGTAGAACAATTTTTTTTTATGTGTTTGGCGTTCAAACCGCTGGATCGCTGGATCGAGTTCCGTTCGTCAGTTTCTTTTTTATTTTCAGCACAGTCATTTTCTTTACTATTTATATTGCAATTGATATAATGGAAAAAATAGGTGTAATCGGATGAACTTTTATTAAATTTACAATGTTATTTGGCAGTCTACTAATTTTTATTACCATAAATAATATAATATTCATAACTATCGACTAGTAAACGACCAAACGCATAAAGTCATACTCAAAATTTATGCTTGTGCGTGATTTGAGAAATCCCTTATACCTGGAAGGAGCCCGAAACGACCTGTTACCTCCATGTTTCAACCGGCACAGATGGCTTTCGAAAGATGTACAACTAATTGTCGCTTTCGACATTACGAGTACAAGTAGCAGGATGGTATTTTTCGTAAAAACATGGAAAGCATAAAGTCAAACGGCACCAGCTGCATTGAATAAATGCTATGTTTCCGCATACGCAAGATCTTTTGACGTTTTCTGTGGAAAAACAAACCTCGTTAACATTTTCAAAATCCTCTCTTTCAGACGATAGTTTGGAAGCAAACCATGCATAACGCAGTATTTCCTTAAAAATCGGCGCTGATTATTGGTTATGCAGTATCGAGTGTATTTTAATAGCATCTTCCGAGAAGCAATTTCTCGTTCTCTTTCGATTAAATACGAACAGTTTTGAAGACACGGACAAGCATACACTCTCAGTATTACTTTATGCGTTTGGTCGTTTACTAGTCGATAGTTATGAATATTATATTATTTGTGATAATAAAAATTAGTGGACTGCCAAATATCATTGTAAATTTAATAAACGTTCATCCGATTACATGTATTATTTTCCATTATATTAATTGTAATGTAAATAGTAAAGAAAATTACTGTCTTGAAAATAAAAAAAAAACTGACGAACGGAACTCGATCCAGCGATCCAGCGGCTTGAACGCCAACCTCTTTAAATAAATAAAAAAAGAAACATTTTGTTCTATGTTTGTTCGATGAATATGTTCAGGGCGGACGTCCGATGACACCCGTTCAGTTTGTTCGATGATACGTTCGCTCAGTTTTTTTTATTATAAAGGGTAGCTAACGCTCTGACCGAACACGCTTTTTTTTTGTTTGTTGATCGTTGTGTTCGGTCGTTGCGGACGTCACAATGACATCCGTTCAAGTTCTTTTGTTGATCGCCCCACTCAGTTTTTTATTACAAAGGCCAACCAGCTCTCTGACCGAACACGCTGAGCTACCGTGCCGGCCCCACTCGGCTGCAGTCGCTTCATTGTTAAACTGGCCACGCACACATATATACGAGGTGTGGCTAGAAAAAAACCGGACTAGTACTGGTGAAACAATAAAACGAATGCAATAAGGCTGAAAGTCGCGTGGCCTGTCACGTGACTCTCGCTCCGCCTACTGCTCGAGTTTCATCTGCCTCCTGCACTCAGTCCGCCCGTGGCGTCTGTTTTAAGTAGTTGACGTTTTGTCTGTGCGTCGGAAAATGTTGAGTGTACAGAAAGAACAGCGTGTTAACATCAAATTTTGTTTCAAACTAGGAAAATCTGCAAGTGAAACGTTTGTAATGTTACAACAAGTGTACGGCGATGATTGTTTATCGCGAACACAAGTGTTTGAGTGGTGTAAACGATTTAAAGATGGCCGCGAAGACTCCAGTGATGACACTCGCACTGGCAGACCATTGTCAGCAAAAACTGATGCAAACATTGAAAAAATCGGTAAACTTGTTCGACACTTTCCTTGTCAACTCCTATTAACTCAGACACTGCTCTGATTGTTAAACGGCGATCTTGTCGAACAAGTTTACCGATTTTTTCAATGTTTGCATCAGTTTTTGCTGACAATGGTCTGCCAGTGCGAGTGTCATCACTGGTGTCTTCGCGGCCATCTTTAAATCGTTTACACCACTCAAACACTTGTGTTCGCGATAAACAATCATCGCCGTACACTTGTTGTAACATTACAAACGTTTCACTTGCAGATTTTCCTAGTTTGAAACAAAATTTGATGTTAACACGCTGTTCTTTCTGTACACTCAACATTTTCCGACGCACAGACAAAACGTCAACTACTTAAAACAGACGCCACGGGCGGACTGAGTGCAGGAGGCAGATGAAACTCGAGCAGTAGGCGGAGCGAGAGTCACGTGACAGGCCACGCGACTTTCAGCCTTATTGCATTCGTTTTATTGTTTCACCAGTACTAGTCCGGTTTTTTTCTAGCCACACCTCGTATTTGACGACCGAAATTATACAAAATTGTTGAGGCTTTCGTGGCCACTTGTTGACAAACTGCCTATTGGCTTCTGTCTCGGGTTCTTCGGCCGACGTTCATCTAATGATTTTTCTGACGTTTCGCCAGCACGAGTGGCTGGCATTGTCAAAGCTTCACCCTCCATTGCCGGTGGTGAACTGGAGCCGAGCTCGCGGGCGCAGGCTATATGTACCTGTACCTGGCGCGCCAACGTCCGAGGGCTTCTCCGCGGTCATTTCCGGTGCTGTTCTCCTCTTGCTACCTGCGACGGTCGTTCGCTGCAGTACGGGACGCCAGGATCCGTTGACCTTAAGGCTTTCCTCTTTCTTGTTCAAACTGTTCGCGTGTTTTTGTATTTCTACAGCTTCTCTGAACAAGCGCGTGTGATAGTGCTTCTCTACAGCCAGAACTTCCGTGTCGGCGAATTTTTTCCGCTAGACATCAGAAAGCTGTTCCATGCATGTCTCACCACGAGCTATTTCACGTGGAATGGCGATTTCTACGAACAGCTGGAAGGCGTCGCCATGGGTAGTCCTCTCAGTCCAGTGGTGGCCAACTTCTTCATGGAACAATTCGAAGCACAGGCACTGGACTCGGCGACTTGCAAACCTAAGGTGTGGTACAGGTACGTCGATGATACTTTCGTGGTGTGGAGCCATGGTGAAGAACAGCTCAGTGACTTCCTAAGACACTTGAACAGCCTCCATGCCAACATAACATTTACCATGGAAGTAGAAAAGGACAAGAAACTGCCATTTCTAGATGTTCTGGTCACAAGGGACGGCGAAGATCTGGGACACAGCGTGTATCGAAAACCGACTCACACGGACCGATACCTGCACAAACTGTCAAACCACCACCCGAGCCAGAAAAGAGGCATGATTAGTACGCTCGTAAGGAGAGCAGGACGAATATGTGAGCCGCAACACCTCAAACGAGAAATGCAACACCTGGAAACTGTCCTGAGGAGCAATGGTTACTCCACAAATTATATTAGAAGTGTAACAGAGCCCAAACCTCGGCGAAGTAAGGAACCGGAAAAAGAATTGTCGGGTACGGCCTTTCTGCCATACATTCCCAGAGTGACGGACAGAATCGGCCGTATATTGCGCAAACATGGCGTAAAGACGATTTTCAAACCGACAAGGAAGATCAAAGAGTGTCTTAGATCGGCGAAGGAGAAAAGAGACCCACTTGCAATGTCGGGAATATACCGCATACCATGCACATGCGGAAAAGTTTATGTCGGAATGACTGGACGATCCATTAACACCAGGATCAAAGAGCATAAGCGACATTGCAGGTTGGGGCAGGTGGAGAAATCGGCCGTGGCAGAGCACGCACTGAATGAGACCGACCATGTAATAAAATTCGCCGACACGGAAGTTCTGGCTGTAGAGAAGCACTATCACACGCGCTTGTTCAGAGAAGCTGTAGAAATACAAAAACACGCGAACAGTTTGAACAAGAAAGAGGAAAGCCTTAAGGTCAACGGATCCTGGCTTCCCGTACTGCAGCGAACGACCGTCGCAGGTAGCAAGAGGAGAACCGCACCGGAAATGACCGCGGAGAAGCCCTCGGACGTTGGCGCGCCAGGTACAGGTACATATAGCCTGCGCCCGCGAGCTCGGCTCCAGTTCACCACCGGCAATGGAGGGTGAAGCTTTGACAATGCCAGCCACTCGTGCTGGCGAAACGTCAGAAAAATCATTAGATGAACGTCGGCCGAAGAACCCGAGACAGAAGCCAATAGGCAGTTTGTCGACCGAAATTATCTTGCGATTTTCTCAGTAACGCATGAGAAGTACGTGCTACTGCTTACACATTTTGTTGTCCTCATGGAGTACGACGAGTGTACGAAGTTTGCAGTAAATCCGCATTCAAAACGTCGTGGCCTCCCCTTGTAAGTCAAGTAGCTTCTCAGTTTGCCTTGCAAGTGCTAAGTGCGCCCCTCTTGCCGACAGCGCTCGGCAGATCGGACGGTCTTCCATCCAAGTGCTATCCGAGGCCAACAGCTCTTACCTTCGGTGATGTAACGGGAACGGGTGTTACCACTGGGGCAAGGCCGTTCACCATCTAACGCCAGATACCTCCTCAAACCTGCCAACAAACTGTCGGATCCTTGATATGCAGAATCAGTGACGTATTTCGTTCCAGAGAGGGACAAACAAGCCATTAAGGATGAGGTCATAATGTTTTGGCTCATACATGTATGTCGTTCTCAGAATGTGTCTATATCAGTGGAGGCGGCCCACGGTTAAGTGTACGTTGTTCTGTGATAATTTCAAAACATATCTCTCTGTGACAGTTTCTAAATCTTTCATTTCTGTTGCAATTTCTACCACCTTTCCCCTGTCATCCATTCAAATCAGTGGCTCCCTGCAATTTGGGTCCTAGCCCATGCCTTCCCACGGTCGGTAATGGGGGGAATAACACCATGACACTCCGATGGCATCTCAGTATTTATCTCGCCCGTTAACTGCGGCAACCTCTTTGTATTCAGGCCATCTGAGATACGAAAACTGTGGCGGTAAATTTAGGTGAGGTAGTGCACATTGAGAACGTGCGACTTACAGAACCCGGTCCGTTAGCATCTTTTCTCTACCATTGTTCTCACGCAGCGTTACATGACTGCGAGTGGTACACCATTCTCTACAGACTCGTTGGGCAGCTTAATTCACACAATCTGTTGGTTCCATAACTTACAAAAAAATTGTTACGCTAGTCAAGAAAGTGTTTACTTTCTCTATAACTGTTTCCTTTTGCCACAGCTGAGTGGGTAAGCCTCAAGGCGCCAAACCGATCGCGCCCTGTGGTTCTGCTGAACGTTCTAAATGGAGAGCGGGACAAATCCGCGAGCTCGACGATAGTGTCGCTATTGTTCGGAACATTTGGCGGCTGCCACACGTCGTGCCTCACGCCCAACATGCCAACAGCTGTGGACGCGACGCGATTCTTTTACGGTCGGAGAAAGTACCAGAGAAGCAGGGCCGCGTGTGCTGGGCTGGCGGTACCCCCAACTCAAACAATAGCACCACTTCCCTGGAATCTGGAATACTGCGGTTTTATTAACAGAATTCCTATGCACTAACGATAACTACAATTCCAAGAGATACAATAAGTTTTTGTGTAATCTATAAAATTAATACGGCGCGACCCGTCTCGAATGTAACCAACTCATTTGCATTTAAAAATGGCAATTTTAGTGTTTTGTCCCCCCTAACACGTATAGCCAATACTAACTAATCAAAGTTATTGTGCCTGACCGAGTCTTGAACCCAAGACCGAATGTCAGTACTGTCTAGATATAGAGAGACGTTAAATATTTAATTTTTAGCCAGTGTCAATTAGCAAGTCTAAATTTGAAGTTCCCTGTTGCACCTTTTAACTAACTACGAAAAGATTGTTCATCGTTTCACTAACAAGTTACAAAGTCTTCACATGTTCGAAAGTGAAATTATTTGACGCAAGGTTTTGTGTTGGATAGTGTAACGGAACCTATTGAAAGCTTTATTGTAACGAAATATGCGATATCCTCCTAATTCAACCAGTTTAACTAGCAATTATGATAATAGAAAAGTAATTGTGTATGTTAGCAATGATTGCATAACATGTTTACATAAACAGTCAACCCATTAAAATATAAAAATTCCTGGCAGATTAAAACTGTGTGCCCGACCGAGACTCGAACTCGGGACCTTTGCCTTTCGCGGGCAAGCGCTCTACCATCTGAGCTACCGAAGCACGACTCACGCCCGGTACTCACAGCCAGTATCTCGTCTCCTACCTTCCAAACTGCCAGGAAGTTTCATATCAGCGCACACTCCGCTGCAGAGTGAAAATCTCATTCATTAAAATATAATTAATAACTGACCCACACAAAAGTTAACATCACTTGAACACTGATACAGCAGATGTCACTATGTAAAAACACTATATTCAACTGAAATAATTAATATGAAATACGAATAATATTGGTCAAATTATGTATTTTTGATCTCCTTAAATAAAAATTACCCAGTGAAACATATTTATTCACTAGGACTGTTTTCACTCACTATTCACGTAAACACATCTATTTTAAACGAGAACCACTGTAATTTTTAATAATTCACGTTATTTACTTATGTATGCAAAAGAGAGAAGTCAATAGATGTACCTTTGAAAAACGGCCTTTTTGCAACAAAGAATTGTTCTGACAAGTTGACAAATCTGTCTGTCATTTTCATGACCTGTTAAATTATGTCACTCGATGTAAATTAATAACTTTTTTGCACAAATTACGATAACAGATGGGTGCCTGACTTATAATAGTTCTTTGACGAGGCTATAAATACAAGCAGCAAGAAGCCTCGTCAGCTCAGTCTTGATAGAACTTTTGTAAAGTGTGTATGTTATTGTCTTATGTGGAAAAACAATGCAAAGATGTTGTAAAAGAAGTGTTACGCTGTACTGTGACAACGTCTTTGGGTGGTCAGCGGAGTTAAGATGGCTACCATGCCAATAAATAGTTGAAGTTCACTTATGCTGTCTTTCATTATTTATCAACAAGCACATCAACAACACGGGACCTCATCTTTTTACCCCTAGACGAATACATATAGAGCCAACATTAACATCAAGATACAGCAGTGAACCAGCCAGCAGCAGCAGCAACTGCTACAAAACAATATAATGGTGCCAACCCAATTCTCTACATCAAGTGCTAACAAGCTTTGTATATTGGAGTGATGTAGTGCGAATATAGGAATATCATCGATTGGGTGACCATTATAATAGGGATTCGAACCCAGCGTCTAACTAGTCACAGTGAAATGTCAAAAATCAAATTTTTTCACCAGCAACGAGATGTTCAAACCCGAAATACGAGTCGAGAATCTATTGCCTTAACAGGATGGAACCCGGCACCTATAGTTGTTCGACACCATTAGTCGGTAAATATCGATTTCTTACACAAGAATCGTAATGTGTGCGTCTTTGAACTAGATATAATGTGATGGGAGTCGAGCCCAGCACATATCGCGGTTGATTACACACGAAGCAAATTCTTTTGCCCCAGTAGCTAGAGGCAGCAAGTTTGATCTTGAAGTGATGTGACGAACTCCTACTGGGAGTGGAAACCGATACTTTCCACTGTTGTTAACAACGCACGAAGACACGATAAAGATCAAAATTATTTTCCACCAGTACTTAGGCGTGCATGTGCTAGAACTTGACACGATACAATTTTTTGTGCTGTGCCGAGATTCGAAGCAGAAACACGCCTTTCGTGGATACCTCAAGCAGTTCGGAATTTTGCAAAACAATGTAGCGTCTCCAGTTAAAATCCAGCGAAGGAAAAACCCTAGTTCGATTTCCAACTCAGAAGCAATATTTTCAACATCTCAAGTTCACATAACATAAGAAATAGTGACCTGTCGCTTGCCATGACGATCGGTTCATGAAACAGAAATACAGTTTCTTATACAAGAAAACTTACTTTCTACTTGTCGCGTGTCCTGCCTCTATCGCGGACTCCCCTACACAGTCAGTAACGAATGGAAATCGCGTTTAATCTACATTCGGAATCACAGCGATAACCTACATTCTTTACTTAAGATTACCAGAGGTGAAGGGAATCTGTTCGATCCTGCTAAAAATGCTCAGTGCGCAGCCGTACCAAGCTAGCATCAGTCCAGGACACCTCTTTTTCTCATTTTTGGTGGCCTTACCATCCCGTCCAACCTTTCACTCTTGAATTCTGCCAAGGGCTGGCTCGTCCGTTATATTCTCCCAAAAAAATTCAGATATGTACTGCCAGCATTTTTCCTTTCCATTATATGAGCTTCTTTAGAAATAGGAGTAATAAACAAGTGGAGCAAATCAAATGTAACATATCCTGATATAATTATAATCCTCCTTATTGTGAACCTTACAACATTGTCCTACACAGTGAATAAATGAAAATACTTTTCCCTCTAATTAAGATAAATAATACCTTCTAAATCGAAAAATAGTAAAAAGGAAAAAAAAATTAACGTCCTCTTCACGAGATGAGTTTCATACCTCAACTCGTTGTTGGAAGCTTAGTGCAATCGGTGAGGAATTTCGTCTTATGCAAGACACTGCTTTATAGTTTTGTAATTATTGTTATCCAGATATGTTTCAGCGGAATTTTTTATTTATTTCCTTTCTCAAATGATTCATTTGAAATGACGTCAGAAACCTTGTGCGGTGCTGATAAATTATATGAAATACGTGTGTATCAGCAGAATTGACAACACCAGAAGAAATAAGTGCTTCAAATCGTCATAAACAAGGAAATTAAGAGAACGACTTACAACACCATGACCAGCCATAGATTGAATGCTATAGATAAAGCTACCACTATACACAACTAACAGCGTCATTTGCGGAAGAAATAAACTACAAATCCCACTGAAGATAGCGCACAAAAGGTTGAAATACGTTTGGGTAAACAAAACTATAAAACAGTGTGTTGCATAAGGGGGAATTCCACTCCACTTGTTCGTAGCAAGCGAGGAAATTGAGAAGAGCTACAGCATCCGAAAGATGAATTTTAGTGCAACTGATTAAAACATTTGAAGAAAGAAATTGTGAATGATAACTGAGTCTTCTAGTGTAAGTATAAATCTTATTCAGCGCTTTCTGCGTTTTTCTGTTGTTACACCTAAATGTCTTTGGCGATTAGGTGATCTTAATGTACGTACCGAAGCTCAAATTTTGGAAAAATATTCCGTAGGGAGCACATTGTGTTCATGTGGGAGCGATCTAGATGGTTGTAAAATAATAAACTGGTAGCCAAGATCGCAGGAATTCTTTTTAGTCCATGATTATCGGTTTCGGCTAAACTAAAACCGCCATCATCGGATCTTAGAACACATAACAGGTTACAACATCAAGGCAAACAATGGTGATATTAATAGTTGCCTATAACACGCAGGCCTTACGAAATTGTCGTGAGTAGCACATAGGCGTCCAAGAGAGATGACATGGTAAATGTTGATCGTCTCCACCACATACAAGCGCAATCCGAAAACGGTAATCATGGAATAAAAAGAATTCCTGTGATGTTGGCTACCAATTTATTGTTTTTTGGAAAATAGTTGAAATAAGCTTTCCTTAGAATTTTAGGACCGCTCTTGATATTTCTCTTTCTTCTTCACCCTATGTGATTGCGTATGTTTGTATGGCCTACTTTCCTTCTCACTTTCGCAATTGTTACTATTTTCCATCACAGATGCGATTTCACTGTCTTTCTCTTCTCTTTTGTGATGTTACGCGAACGTTTCCTCCAAAACTGTCCTGTAACGAACATAAAATCAGAATTAAGAAGAACGATCGTATTGTGGTTGGTGGAGAGGGGAGGGGGTTACGCAACTGAGTGAAGAATGACTTAGTAATTAATCTGACTGTCCGTTTTCCTTGTGCCCCTAACAACTGGCAATATTAACTCTCACCTGTGATTCATCAGGCTCCATCATGCCTAGCTGAGTTTCGGTGATTGACTGATAAAGAAAGCGACAGCAGGGGAATTCACAAACCAGCAAAACAGACATGTCTGGCATGATGCTGCGTCCACTGAGTTAAGGCAATACGTTAAATGAGAGGTAGTCCGTTACAGGTGACCAACTGTTACTATCCGCCAACAAAGTTAAGAAACTGGCAAGACTCGTCTTACTGCAAGTCAAGAGACAATACTAATCAAATAGTACAAATGACAGACACACTATTGCAAGGTCCAAACCCTGCAGAGAGAGTACGCCGAGAGACAGCTGACATACACTGAGAAGCCAAAGAAACTGACACACCTGCCTAATATCGCGAAGGGCCCCCGAGAGCACGCAGAAGTGCCGCAGTACGACGTGGCATGGACTCGAGTAATGTCTGAAGTAGTGCTGGAGGGAACTGACACGATGAATCCTGCAGGGCTGTCTAGAAATCAGTAAGAGAGCGAGGGAGTGGAGATCTCTTCTGAACAGTACGTTACAAGGCATCTCAGATGTGCTCGTTTATGTTCATGTCTGAAGAGTTTAATGGTCAGCTAATGTGTTTAAACTCAGAAGAGTGTTCCATTAGCCACTCTGTAGCACTTCTGGACGTGTGGGGTGTCACATTGTCCTGCTGCACTTGCCAAAGTCCGTCGGAATGCACCATGGGCATGAATGCAGGTGATCAGATAGGATGATTACGCGCATGTCACCTGTCAGAGTCGTATCTAGACGTATCAGGGGCCCCACATCACTCCAACAGCAGATGGCCCACACCATTACAGAGCCTCCACCAGCTTGAACAGTCCCCTGCTGACATGCAGGGTACGTGGATTCATGAGGTACACGACCGTCCGCTCGATACACTTTCGAACGAGATTGGCCCGACCAGGCAACATGTCTCCAGCCATCGATAGTCCACTGTCGGTGTTGAGGGGCATAGGCCAGGCGTAAAGCTTTGTGTCGTACAGTCATCAAGTGTAGACGAGTGGGCCATTGGCTCCGAAAGCCCATGTCGGTCATGGTTCGCTCGCTGACGCTTGTTGATGGCCCAGCACTGAAACTGCAGCATTTGCGGAAGGGTTGCACTTCTGTCACGTTGAACGATTCTCTTGAGTAGTTGGTCCCATTCTTGCAGGATACTTTTCCGGTCGCAGCAATGTCTGAGATTTGAAGTTTTAGCAGATTCCTGATATTCAGCGTGCACTCGTGAAATGGTCCTACGGGAAAATCCCAATTCATCGCTACCCCGGAGAAGCTGTACCCTACCGCTCGCGCGTCGGCTACAACACCACGTTCAAACTCACTTAAATCTCGATAACCTGCCATTGTAGCACCAGTAACCGATCTAACAACTGCGCCAGACACTTGTTGTGTTATGCAGGCGTTGCCAACCGCAGCCTCGCTTGTATACATACACTCCTGGAAATTGAAATAAGAACACCGTGAATTCATTCTCCCAGGAAGGGGAAACTTTATTGACACATTCCTGGGGTCAGATACATCACATGATCACACTGACAGAACCACAGGCACATAGACACAGGCAACAGAGCATGCACAATGTCGGCACTAGTACAGTGTATATCCACCTTTCGCAGCAATGCAGGCTGCTATTCTCCCATGGAGGCGATTGTAGAGATGCTGGATGTAGTCCTGTGGAACGGCTTGCCATGCCATTTCCACATGGCGCCTCAGTTGGACCAGCGTTCGTGCTGGACGTGCAGACCGCGTGAGACGACGCTTCATCCAGTCCCAAACATGCTCAATGGGGGACAGATCCGGAGATCTTGCTGGCCAGGGTAGTTGACTTACACCTTCTAGAGCACGTTGGGTGGCACGGGATACATGCGGACGTGCATTGTCCTGTTGGAACAGCAAGTTCCCTTGCCGCTCTAGGAATGGTAGAACGATGGGTTCGATGACGGTTTGGATGTACCGTGCACTATTCAGTGTCCCCTCGACGATCACCAGTGGTGTACGGCCAGTGTAGGAGATCGCTCCCCACACCATGATGCCGGGTGTTGGCCCTGTGTGCCTCGGTCGTATGCAGTCCTGATTGTGGCGCTCATCTGCACGGCGCCAAACACGCATACGACCATCATTGGCACCAAGGCAGAAGCGACTCTCATCGCTGAAGACGACACGTCTCCATTCGTCCCTCCATTCACGCCTGTCGCGACACCACTGGAGGCGGGCTGCACGATGTTGGGGCGTGAGCGGAAGACGGCCTAACGGTGTGCGGGACCGTAGCCCAGCTTCATGGAGACGCTTGCGAATGGTCCTCGCCGATACCCCAGGAGCAACAGTGTCCCTAATTTGCTGGGAAGTGGCGGTGCGGTCCCCTACAGCACTGCGTAGGATCCTACGGTCTTGGCGTGCATCCGTGCGTCGCTGCGGTCCGGTCCCAGGTCGACGGGCACGTGCACCTTCCGCCGACCACTGGCGACAACATCGATGTACTGTGGAGACCTCACGCCCCACGTGTTGAGCAATTCGGCGGTACGTCCACCCGGCCTCCCGCATGCCCACTATACGCCCTCGCTCAAAGTCCGTCAACTGCACATACGGTTCACGTCCACGCTGTCGCGGCATGCTACCAGTGTTAAAGACTGCGATGGAGCTCCGTATGCCACGGCAAACTGGCTGACACTGACGGCGGCGGTGCACAAATGCTGCGCAGCTAGCGCCATTCGACGGCCAACACCGCTGTTCCTGGTGTGTCCGCTGTGCCGTGCGTGTGATCATTGCTTGTACAGCCCTCTCGCAGTGTCCGGAGCAAGTATGGTGGGTCTGACACACCGGTGTCAATGTGTTCTTTTTTCCATTTCCAGGAGTGTATATCTGTGTTTGGTTCAAATGGCTCTGAGCACTATGGGACTTAACTGCTGTGGTCATCAGTCCCCTAGAACGTAGAACTACTCTAACCTAACTAACCTAAAGTCATCACACATATCCATGCCCGAAGCAGGATTCGAACCTGTGACCATAGTGGTCGCGCGGTTCCAGACTGTAGCGCCTAGAACCGCTCGGCCACTCCGGCCGGCTATATCCGTATTTGAATACGCTTGCCCATACCAGTTTCTTTGGCGCTTCGGAGTACTAAGTCATACTACATCGTAAGAACTGACGAGACCAACCCACGCAGGGGCTGTTGAGACTGATTTTACGAAAGCATGATATTATTTCCTCATCAACCCTTTGGAGTACATGTTATGGCGTCGTGTCGGAGTTACTACCGATTAACAAGAGGAAGGGAGTAACCAGTGGTCTAGGGCTACCCTCTTTGATTCATAATCCAAACGTCTTCGGTCCCGGGTTCGATCCCCACCACTGCTCAAGTTTTGATAAATAATCAGCATTGGCGGCCGAAGACTTCCGGCATAAGAAGTCAGCCTCATTCTGCCAACGGCCTTGTCAAAGAGGGCGGAGGAGCGGATAGAGGTTCACGGCACTCTCTTGTCCTAGGGGTGGGAAATTGCCCCTAAAGGCGGAAGAATCAGCAATGATCGACGACATTAGGATGCAGAAGGCAATGGAAACCACTGCATTAAAGACACGTAACGTGTATCCACAGGACATGTGGCCTGTATTTGAAGAAGTGTCATGATGATCTCTCCATTGGCAAAAGATTCCGGAATAGACCCCCATTCAGATCGCCGGGAGGGGACTGCCAAGGGGGAGGTTACCATGAGAAAAAGATTGAATAATCTACCAAAGGATAACGTTCTACGAGTCGGGGCGTGGAATGTCAGAAGCTTGAACGTGGTAGGGAAACTAGAAAATCTGAAAAGGGAAATGCAAAGGCTCAATCTAGATATAGTAGGGGTCAGTGAAGTGAAGTGGAAGGAAGACAAGGATTTCCGGTCAGATGAGTATCGGGTAATATCAACAGCAGCAGAAAATGGTATAACAGGTGTAGGATTCGTTATGAATAGGAAGGTAGGGCAGAGGGTGTGTTACTGTGAACAGTTCAGTGACCGGGTTGTTCTAATCAGAATCTACAGCAGACCAACACCGACAACGATAGTTCAGGTATACATGCCGACGTCGCAAGCTGAAGATGAACAGATAGAGAAAGTGTATGAGGATATTGAAAGGGTAATGCAGTATGTAAAGGGGGACGAAAATCTAATAGTCATGGGCGACTGGAATGCAGTTGTAGGGGAAGGAGTAGAAGAAAAGGTTACAGGAGAATATGGGCTTGGGACAAGGAATGAAAGAGGAGAAAGACTAATTGAGTTCTGTAACAAGTTTCAGCTAGTCATAGCGAATACCCTGTTCAAGAATCACAAGAGGAGGAGGTATACTTGGAAAAGGCCGGGAGATAGGGGAAGATTTCAATTAGATTAGATCATGGTCAGACAGAGATTCCGAAATCAGATACTGGATTGTAAGGCGTACCCAGGAGCAGATATAGACTCAGATCACAATATAGTAGTGATGAAGAGTAGGCTGAAGTTCAAGACATTAGTCAGGAAGAATCAATACGCAAAGAAGTGGGATACGGAAGTACTAAGGAATGACAAGATACGTTTGAAGTTCTCTAACGCTATAGATACAGCAACAAGGAATAGCTCAGTAGGCAGTACAGTTGAAGAGGAATGGACATCTCTAAAAAGGGCCATCACAGAAGTTTGGAAGGAAAACATAGGTACAAAGAAGGTAGCTGCGAAGAAACCAAGGGTAACAGAAGAAATACTTCAGTTGATTGATGAAAGGAGGAAGTACAAACATGTTCCGGGAAAATCAGGAATACAGAAATACAAGTCGCTGAGGAATGAAATAAATAGGAAGTGCAGGGAAGCTAAGACGAAATGGCTGCAGGAAAAATGTGAAGACATCGGAAAAGATATGATTGTTGGAAGGACAGACTCAGCATACAGGAAAGTAAAAACAACCTTTGGTGACATTAAAAGCAACGGTGGTAACATTAAGAGTGCAACGGGAATTCCACTGTTAAATGCAGAGGAGAGAGCAGATAGGTGGAAAGAATACATTGAAAGCCTCTATGAGGGTGAACATTTGTCTGATGTGATAGAAGAAGAAACAGGAGTCGATTTAGAAGAGATAGGGGATCCAGTATTAGAATCGGAATTTAAAAGAGCTTTGGAGGACTTACGGTCAAATAAGGCAGAAGGGATACATAACATTCCATCAGAATTTCTAAAATTATTGGCGGAAGTGGCAACAAAACGACTATTCACGCTTGTGCGTAGAATATATGAGTCTGGCGATATACCATCTGACTTTCGGAAAAGCATCATCCACACAATTCCGAAGACGGCAAGAGCTGACAAGTGCGAGAATTATCGCACAATCAGCTTAACAGCTCATGCATCGAAACTGCTTACAAGAATAATATACAGAAGAATGGAAAAGAAAATTGAGAATGCGCTAGGTGACGATCAGTTTGGCTTTAGGAAGAGGAAAGGGACGAGAGAGGCAATTCTGACGTTACGGCTAATAATGGAAGCAAGGCTAAAGAAAAATCAAGACACTTTCATAGGATTTGTCGACCTGGAAAAAACGTTCGACAATATAAAATGGTGCAAGCTGTTCGAGATTCTGAAAAAAGTAGAGGTAAGCTATAGGGAGAGACGGGTCATATACAATATGTACAACAACCAAGAGGGAATAATAAGAGTGGACGATCAAGAACGAAGTGCTCGTATTAAGAAGGGTGTAAGACAAGGCTGTAGCCTTTCGCCCCTACTCTTCAATCTGTACATCGAGGAAGCAATGATGGAAATAAAAGAAAGGTTCAGGAGTGGAATTAAAATACAAGGTGAAAGGATATCAATGATACGATTCGCTGATGACATTGCTATTCTGAGTGAAAGTGAAGAAGAATTAAATGATCTGCTGAACGGAATGAACAGTCTAATGAGTACACAGTATGGTTTGAGAATAAATCGGAGAAAGACGAAGGTAATGAGAAGTAGTAGAAATGAGAACAGCGAGAAACTTAACATCAGGATTGATGGTCACGAAGTCAATGAAGTTAAGGAATTCTGCTACCTAGGCAGTAAAATAACCAATGACGGACGGAGCAAGGAGGACATCAAAAGCAGACTCGCTATGGCAAAAAAGGCATTTCTGGCCAAGAGAAGTCTACTAATATCAAATACCGGCCTTAATTTGAGGAAGAAATTTCTGAGGATGTACGTCTGGAGTACAGCATTGTATGGTAGTGAAACATGGACTGTGGGAAAACCGGAACAGAAGAGAATTGAAGCATTTGAGATGTGGTGCTACAGACGAATGTTGAAAATGCTGTATTGTGTCGGGCAGCTAATGGCCGCTACCGATGTAACCAGTGCGTAGTGGCGGCAACTCACTCGTAGACTATGGTCACGAACTTCCACTAACTACGCACTGGCTTCGACTGGGTGTCCAGAGGGTCACCCAGGACCCAACGACACTGCCTACCTCCGCCGACATGAAGAGGAGCTCCGTTTCCAAGCCAACAAGTGCGTCTCTCGCGCATTCGTTCCTGACCGTCAAGGCAGTGTCGGCGCCCTCGCTGTTGGAACACCTAGAATAAAGTGTCTTCCGCAGAAACCGCGGGCACCTTGTGTGAATGCTCTGAAAAGCTAATCATTTGCATATCACAGAATCTTCTTCCTGTCGGTTAAATTTCGCGTCTGTAGCACGTCATGTTCTGGCTGTAGCAATTTTAATGGCCAGTAGTGTAAAACTTTGTTACTAACGTTCGTATTTAGTTTACCAAAAGCACTCTAGGCAACTTTTTACTGTTGTATTTATTTATTCTGCCTTCCATTCACTTGTTGCCTTCAACAACCCTAAAGACAAAGATTCATCAACGGCTTCGTTTACTTTATTATTAAACTGTACTATTTTGTTTTTGATAAATTGGTTATGTTTTACTTATGACAAATGATTTTCAGTCTTCATTTCGAACTTGCTCTATTACTTTCTTTACTAATTGTTGATGTTTATCTACACTCTTGAGAACTGTAGAATTCAATGGACGTAACAGTCTACTTCATAGCGACAGTGCCCCTCCCATTTCCTTCTTTTCCTAACTGACTGTAGGGAAGCAGCCTACTCACGCTGTAGTAAATTCACATCAGTCTTTCCATTGTGTGCCAGCCAGTCCGCTGTAACTAGCTCTGACGTCATAAATGTTGCGCAATACATTAAAAATCAAGCAAATAACCTAAAACATTTCTAGCATGTCAGGAGTAATACTAAATTAATGTGTGTTGAATATCAGTTCGATAACTTTAGCCATTTTCGAAATTTGGACGTTTTTCTGTAAACATCATTGGCGCAACAGAAAAGAGCTAGAGAGTTAAAAATTTATAATTAGATTCATTTTTCATAATTATTTAATAAAAACAGTCTTCTGGATCTCACAAATTAAGATTTTAGTGGAAATTCATGATTTTCTGGTTTTCGTCTCAAAACTTAAGGAAGCAAGATAGATTAAGTAGGCTAATAAATAAGGCTAGGATGTTTATATTTAAGTAGAATGGAGATCCGCTATCACCATAAGGATGTGAGAAGTTTCATTTGAATACCTATAAAACTATAGCGATAGCGTATCTCCAAAGGGCCACTTCAGAGCTCGTCTACTGCGTGCAGTGTAATTAAATTAATTCTCTCGCCCAAAATATTTAACTTAGGCACATAAAAATTTTATTATGATTACTTACCTGTGTGCTGAATGCACATTTAAATTGAGAGCTTCATCGGCCATCAGCAAAAGAAGCTATGATTTATTCGGTAACTTAAAGTGGTGCATTACTACCCCAGCGGCTACTCGGGAGAGCCGATTTGATCAGGCGTTCCCTTAGCTGTTTTTTTTTTTTTTTACTTTATTGTTATTTTAAAGCCCGGACAACAGGCAGGCTGTCAGCAGCACACTGCGCTGCTCTTCAGCCATAGAATAGACAAGCAGTAAACAGGTGAAGACACATAAGTTACAGAATGGTGGGCAATAAAACAGGAGACACAGAGAGACAAACACGGAGCCGTTCACACTCGTCGATAAACCACACTGCTAACTGATGAGACGACGCACAAACACTGAAGATGACGATGGCACTGGTGAACGAGGGAGTGTGACGGGGAACACTGAACACTAAACACGACGGCACACACGAAACACTGATGGCGGTGATCTCTGGCGCGCGAATGTCCACTTAGCGTGTGCCAGTCCGGGGACCTGCCAAGAGGGGAACAGGGGTGAGGTGGGGGAGAGGGGGGAAAAAGGATGCCAATGGCGGAGGAGACGGGGGCAGGAGGAGAGGGACAGGGGAGGGGAGGCCCGGGGGAGGAGGGGGGAGAGAAGGAGGAGGGGGGAGAGAAGGAGGAGGGAGGGAGAGGAGGGTGCCCAGAGGAGCAAGCACAGGAGGAGGGCGGGAGGATCAAAGTTGGTAGGAGGGGTAGATGGAGGGGAGGAGGGCATCATCAGGGAGGGGGAGCTGGCGGAAGCCACCTTGGGAGAGGGTAAGGAGGGTGGACAGATGGAGACCGGGCGGGACGTGGGAATACAGGCGCGGCAGCGGGCGGGGGTGTGAGAGGATCGGGGAGACGAGCGGGTGAGGAGGGTCGAGTTTACGGGAGGTGTACAGGATACACATCCTTTGAAGGAAAAGGAGGAGGTGGGGGAAGGTGATGAGATTATACAGGATCCACGTGGGGGAGGGGAGACGGATGCGATAGGCGAGGCGGAGAGCATGGCGTTCAAGGATTTGGAGGGATTTATAAAAGGGAGGGGGGGCGGAGATCCAAGCCGGATGGGCATAACAAAGGATAGGGCGGATGAGGGATTTATAGGTGTGGAGGATGGTGGAGGGGTCCAGACCCCACGTACGGCCGGAGAGGAGCTTGAGGAGACTGAGCCGGGAGCGTGCCTTGGCTTGGATTGTCCGGAGGTTGCGAGTCCAGGAGAGGCGACGGTCGAGGGTGACGCCCTTAGCCGTCCGCACCGCAGCTTTATATATAAGAACGCTGCGCGAGGAAGGAAGGCCCCAGTTCTCTCCAGACGCTGAATAGCACGCCATCTGTGTCGGGAGTCGCGTCGCGGCGGTATCACTGCTACAAACAGCCTCGGATGCCGTATTAAGTTACTCGAGATACGCGTAACCATGAAATCATTTTCGAGTGAAGTGTTAATTCTGGGATGATTTTCATTATCTAGCTTCACTTTGCGTATTGTCGTATTTTCACGTGCCGCCGCGGGACAAACATTCTACCATTATTTAGCGTGGCGTTTGATGAACCTAATCATCAAATTATGGCGAGCATTCATTTAAACATTTAATTTGGACAGTTATAGTTGCATCAGCGCATTAGACTCTGAACTGCTCCGTTAGTCAGATTGTGTGGATTCTTTTTTTTTTTTTTTTCATCTGTGACTTTCAGAATACAGAACGTTTTTTCAAGACCGTTTTTGATTATAAATCCTGGACAATCTCCTATTCCCCAGAGCTATAAGCTGTAACTATAAGTGTATTCTCAGATGAAGTGGGCACTAGGAATTCTAATTACAGGCTTCACGTTTTGCTAATCACTTTCTGGTTGCCAATATTGTAGTTAGAGAGCCAGTGTTGAGAACGGCAAAAGACAGCATAAATAATAGGAACATTTAACATCAATCTTTCCACCCGCTGCCCCACATGACGTATCTGAAAACTTCCCTAGGAATAATTTTGGTCGTATGGAGTGTCCTCACAAGTACTCTCTTTCAGTACTAAATTTGTTGATATATTTAAAAAATTTTATTTATTTTTTATTTTTATTTATTTATTTATTGTTCCGTGGGACCAAATTAAGGAGAAATCTCCATGGTCATGGAACGAGTCAATACATGAAATTATAACACGATATTAGAAACAGATAAAATGAAATATAGAAAAAAAACATATTCAGGTGACAAGTCATAAGTTTAAATGAAGACAATCAACAATGTAACACTGGAATTTGCTTAATTTTTTAGCTCTTCCAGGAGCTCCTCGACAGAATAGAAGGAGTGAGCCATGAGGAAACTCTTCAGTTTAGACTTAAAAGAGTTTGGGCTACTGCTAAGATTTTTGAGTTCTTGTGGTAGCTTATTGAAAATGGATGCAGCAGAATACTGCACTCCTTTCTGCACAAGAGTCAAGGAACTGCATTCTACATGCAGATTTGATTTCTGCCTAGTATTAACTGAGTGAAAGCTGCTAACTCTTGGGAATAGGCTAATATTGCTAACAACAAACGACATTAAAGAAAATATATACTGTGAGGGCAATGTCAGAATTCCCAGATTTTTGAATAGGGGTCGACAAGAGGTTCTCGAACTTACACCACATATAGCTCGAACAGCCCGTTTTTGAGCCAAAAATACCCTTTTTGAATCAGAAGAATTACCCCAAAAAATAATACCATACGACATAAGCGTATGAAAATATGCGAAGTAGACTACTTTTCGTGTTGAAGTGTCACTTATTTCAGATACTGTTCTAATGGTAAATAAAGCGGCATTTAGTTTCTGAACAAGATCCTGAACATGGGCTTTCCACAACAGCTTACTACCTATCCGTACGCCCAGGAACTTGAACTGTTCCGTCTCGCTTATAACATGCCCATTCTGTATCATTAAAATGTCAGTTCTTGTTGAATTGTGAGTTAGAAACTGTAAAAACTGAGTCTTACTGTGATTTAGCATCAAATTATTTTCCACAAGCCACGAACTTATTTCATGAACTAAATTATTTGTTACTGTTTCAATATTACACACAAGATCCTTCACTATCAAGCTGGTGTCATCAGCAAACAGAAATATTTTTGAATCACCTGTAATACTAGAAGGCATATCATTTATATAAATAAGAAACAGCAGTGGCCCCAGCACCGACCCTTGGGGAACGCCCCACTTAACAGTGCCCCATTGGGACTGAACATCACTACCACTCTCAATATTGCGGATAATTACCCTCTGCTTTCTGTTCTTAAAGTAAGAGGCGAACCAATTGTAAGCTACTCCCCTTACTCCATAATGGTCCAACTTCTGCAGTAATATTTTGTGGTCAACACAGTCAAAAGCCTTCGTTAAATCAAAGAAAACACCTAGCGTTCGCAACCTTTTATTTAATCCGTCGAAAACCTCACAGAGAAAAGAGAATATAGCATTTTCAGTTGTTAAACCATTTCTAAAACCAAACTGAACATTTGACAGCAAATTATGTGAATTTAAATGCTCCAGTAACCTTGTATATACAACCTTCTCGATAACTTTAGCAAACACCGATGGCATAGAAATAGGTCTAAAATTGTCAACATTATCAATGTCTCCCTTTTTATAAAGTGGCTTCACTACCGAGTATTTTAATCGATCAGGAAACCGACCACTCCTAAAGGAAAAGTTACAGATATGGCTAAGTACTGGGCTAACATACATAGAACAATACTTCAGTATTCTGCTAGATACCCCGTCATATCCATGAGAGTTCTTGGTCTTTAGTGATTTAATTATTAACTCAATCTCCCTCTTGTCAGTATCATGGAGGAGCATTTCAGGTAACAGTCTCGGAACACTTTTTTCTAAGAGCGCTATATGATTCCCTGTTGGAATTAGGTTTCTATTTAGTTCACCTGCTATATTCAGAAAGTGATTATTAAATACTGTACATATATGCGACTTATCAGTAACACGGACATTCCCACTACGCACTGATTCTATATCCTCGACCTGTCTCTGCAGACCAGCAACTTCCTTTACGACTGACCATATGGTTTTAATTTTATCCTGAGACTTAGCTATTCTATCTGCATACCACATACTTTTTGCCTTCCTAATAACATTTTTAAGCACCTTACAATACTGTTTGTAATGGGCTGCTGCATTTAGATTTTGACTGTTTCTAACGTTTTGATATAATTGCCACTTTGTTCTACAAGATATTCTTATCCCTCTAGTCAGCCACCCAGGCTGCCTGTTTGTGCTAGTACCCTGTTTTAAACGTTGTAACGGAAAGCAACTTTCAAAGAGCATGAGAAAGGTCTTTAGAAAAGCATTATATTTATCGTTTACTGTCTCAGCGCTATAAACATCTTGCCACTCTTGTTCCTTTATAAGGTTTACAAAGGTCTCTACAGCAACCGGATCAGCTTTCCTGAACAGCTGATGACTATATTTAACACGAGTTGCAGCATAAAAATCTTTTAAAGTTAAAATTTGCGCATCATGATCTGAAAGGCCATTCACCTTTTTTCTAACAGAATGCCCTTCTAGTAATGAGGAATGAACAAAAATGTTGTCTATGGTTGTTCTACTGTTCCCTTGCACTCTCGTTGGAAAGAATACGGTTTGCATAAGATTATATGAATTAAAGAGGTCTACCAGCATCCTCTTCCTTGCACAATCACTTATACAATTAATATTGAAGTCACCACATATAACTAACTTTTTGTATTTCCTATAAAGTGAACCAAGAACCTCCTCTAGCTTTAGCAAAAATGCTGTGAAATCGGAGTATGGGGATCTATAAATAACAACAGTTACAAGTTTAACTCCGTTAAATTTAACCACACCTGCACAACATTCAAACACCTTTTCAGTGCAGTACTTTGAAACATCAATTGACTCAAATGCGATGCCGTTTTTCACATACATGGCTACTCCCCCACACCGCAAACAGCTCCTCGAAAAGCAGCCAGCCAACCTGTATCCTGGTAAAGGAAGCCTCTGAATTATCTCCTTATTTAAGAAGTGTTCAGATATACCAATAATTTCAGAGTCAACATCTATAAGCAGTTCACTAACTTTATCCCTAATACCTTGTATATTTTGATGAAATATACTAATTCCCTCATTACTCGGATACCTAAGCTTTGTCAAAAGTGATTCCCTTGTTAGAGAGACTTCCCTTAAGCAGGAATACGTATCAGCTGACTTCAATCTAAAAAAGGTGCAGCTCTAACACACACTACTGCAGGAATTTTCCCATGAGTGATCCCACCAACCCCACCTATGCTGTCACCTATAAGCTTTGCCAACCTCCCCTTCCCATACCTGTTGAGGTGCAGGCCGTGTCTAGTGAAACCCGTCCTGCTGATAGACTCCACCGACACCACTGAAATGTGACCCATGCTTTCTGTCATCAGCGCACCCCCAAGTCTCATGTTATTACGCCTGACGGCTGTATTAAGATGAGGCCGATCGTGACGCTGAAACAGTTCCACGAAATGCACATTCGTGTTGCCAGTCTGAGTGGCTATCTTTTCCAGGTCACCATCTATGTTATACTCCCCATCCCTACCAATACTATTACCAGCCCCACCCACAATCACTACCTGATCCTCTTTAGTAAAATCCCTACATAACCCCCCTATGTTAACAGTCACCTGAGCCAACCCTGCATTAGGCTTCACAATGCTGGTGACCTGGTACTCACTTCCCAGCACTTCCTGCAACTGCTGGCCTACACCTCTGCCATGTGAACTACCTAACAGCAGAACCTTCTTCTTCCTCTTCGACTTTGCAACTGTTCTAGGCACAGTAACTACTGAGGTCTGCTGCATACTTCCTACATCTACAGCTACTAGAGATTCCTCTCCACTAGACTCTGACAGTTGGTCATATCTATTGTAAACACCAATAGTAAAACTATCTGAAAATCTTCTTCTCCTAGCAGATCTCTTGCCAACAGCCAGCTCCCATTCCCCAACCCCCTTCTCCCTCCTCATCCTATCTAGCTCCTCCTGTGCGTTTTTCAACTGCACCTGAAGGGCACAGATCTTACGCTCCTGCTCCTCTATCAGTTTACTCTTGCTACATAACCTGCAGTTCCAGGAGAGGATCTCACCAGAATGCCCACTGGCTTCCCCACTGCATTCCCCCCAGTGAAAATACTTCGAACAAGTGTCACACCGCAATCCACTACTCACGAACCTACGGCAAAGCCCACACTTCTCACACATGGTAAAATTTTACTTTTTCTAAGTTCCGCTACTACAATAAGAAGATGCTAAAAACCTGACTACAATAATCACAAACTTACTCTACAAGGGAAGTAACTACTATTATTAACAGTATTAATAAACAACAAATGTGAATATAACAAAAGACTAATACAGAAAGAGAATCAAACGTCTAATCACACAGTAACGAGCTGTAAACAGTTCCCAAAAGGTTCTTCTGAAATTATTTCACCAGAAAACACCACGAACACCGGTTGAAGACTACTAAAGTTCCTAAATAAATCACTATGCACAAACAATTAATTAGTACTTAGCTTTCGATGCGCCGCTACAGCTGCAACTGGTCAGCGCGGAATGTAAACACAGGCAAGAGGTTAAGTTGCTCGATACGAAACACTCACAAATATCACGTCACAACAGAAGAAAGGCAGAGCTGAATGAAGAAACCACTAATACGTCACTTATATAGTAAATATTATCACAAAAACCGTTAAAATATGTATCTAGAACCTAAAAATATATGAAAACTTAGAGAGCGATCTCACACGCAGCCACTCGCTTTAATGGAAGCTATAACACTGACATGTATTTTTCGGTATACTACTAAGCTGAATCAATGTTCAGCATTATAAGATACATCTTGAAAGTAATCTATGGAACATTTAGACTGTGTGATCAAAAGTATCCGGACACCTGGCTGAAAATGACTTACAGGTTCGTGACATCTTACATCGGTAATGCTGGAATTCAGTATGGTGTTGCCCCACCCTTAGCCTTCAGGACAGCTTAAACTCTCGCCCATTCTTCACGGAGTGCTGCACTGAGGAGAGGTATCGATGTCGGTCGGTGAGGCCCGGCACGAAGTCGGCGTTCCAAAACATCCCAAGGTATTCTGTAGAATTCAGGTCAGGACTCTGTGCAGGCCAGTCCGTTGCACGGATGTTATTGTCGTGTAGCCACTCCACCACAGGCCGTGTATTATGATCGTGTTAAAAGGTGCAACTGCCATCCCCGAATTGCTTTTCAGCAGTGGGAAGGAAGAATGTGCTTCAAACATGAATGTAGGCCTACGCTGTGATAGTGCCACCCAAAACAACAAGGGATACAAGCCACCTCCATGAAAAACACGACCACACCATAACACCACTGTCTCCGAATTTTGTTGTTGGCACTACACACGTTGGCAGATGAGTTTCACCAGGCTTTCGCCATAACCACACCCTGCCATCGGATCGCCACATTGTGTACCGTGATTCGTCACTCCACATAACGATTTTCCACTGTTAAATCGTCCAATATTTACGGTCCTTACACCAAGCGAGGCGTCGTTTGGCATTTACTGGCGTGATCTGTTGCTTATGAGCAGCCGCTAGATGATGAAATCTAAGTTTCCTCACCTCCAGCCTAACTTACATAGTACTTGCAGTGGATGCTGATGCAGTTAGGAATTCCTGTGTAATGCTCTGGATAGATGTCTGCCTATTACACATTACGACGCTCAACGACTGTCGGCTGTCTCTGTCTCTCAACAGACGAGGTCGGCCTGTACGCTTTTGTGCTTTACGTGTCCCTTCACGTTTCCACTTCACTACAACATAAGAAACAGTAGACCTAGGGATGTTTAGGTGTGTGGAAATCTCGCTTGCAGACGTATGACACAAGTGACACCCAATCAACTGACCACGTTCAACGTCCGTGAGTTCCGCGGGGCGCCCTATTCTGCTCTCTTACGATGTCGAATGACTACTGAGGTCGCTGATATGGAGTACCTGTCAGTAGGCGTCAGCACAATGCACCTAATATGAAAAACGTATGTTTCTGGGGGTATCCGGATACTTTTGATCACATAGTGTATCTCCCACAGCGTACGGTCGCCAACAGAGTCTTTTTCATAAATTGAGGGTGTAAAAAGGAGAAATGCCATTTATAGCAAGCTCCGGGAGGACACTTGTGAACAAAACATAGAAAACGTGGCATTCTTCAAACTACATCACTCGCAGGAGACAAGATTGAAACATCGAATGAGAACCTGTGTAGTCAGGCCACTTTGAGGGTGTACGTCGCTGCTGGACCTGGCACCGCAAAAAAAAAAAAAAAAAAAAAAAAAAAAAAAAAAAAAAAAAAAAGAATATTTAACACAATGTAAGACCCACCAGAACTGGCTAATCCAAATAAATTAGAAGTTAGCAATAATGACACGGCTGTCCTTCGGGGGCCCACCTCACTGGCCATATAGAGACACAGAGAAAGAGAGCAGGACACCGTTTTTCAGCAACGACTGTTATAGAACGTTTTACTGGTTAGCTGTCTGAGATCAGAGTCGGGGAGCGAACCAGCTTATTTCAGGGCAATTTTTTTTTTTACAGTTAGGTTCTCGGAATATCCGTATTCTAGCCAATCAAATTTACATAAAGAACGAGACAAAGCTAACCGGCGCCTTCCCTTTGATTAGCGAAGTCACTTCGGCAACAGACTTCATCGCTAGCTGTGACCACCAGGACTCAATCTCGCCAGCAGCAGATGAGATGTGGAACATATAAATAAGTTGAACAAAGCCAAACGCACAACTCTGGCTCTTTCTCTTTCTTTTTTTTCTGGGTGTATTCCTCTTCCGTTTTGACCCTCTACGGCTCCCATTAGTACCACGGAAGTTATTCCATTTTGTCTTAACAGATGTCCTATCATCCCGTCCCTTTTTCTTGTTAGTGTTTTCCTCAAATTCCTTTACTCCTCGATTCTGAGCAGAACCTACTCATCCTTTATCTTACCTTAGGAGTCCACCTAATTATCAACAATCATTTGTAGCACAGCATCTCAAATACTTCAGTTCTCCTCTGTTTAGGTTTTCTTCCAGTCCATGTTTCACTACCATGCAACGCTGTGCTCCAAACGTACATTCTCTGAAACTTCTTCCTCAAATTAAAGTATATGTTTGATACTAGTAGACATCTCTCAGCCAGAAATGACCTTTCTGCCAGTGCTAGTGTGCTTTTTATGTCCTCCTTGCTCCGTTCGTCTTTGGTTATTCTACTGCCTAGGTACGTGAATTCCTTGTCATCATCTACTTCGTAACCATCAGTCCTAGTATTAAGTTTCTCGCTGTTCTCATGTCGGCTGCTTCTGATTACTTTCGTCTTTCTTCGATTTACTCCTAATCCATATTCTGTACTCAGTAAACTGTTAATTCCATCCAACATATAATGTAATTCTTCTTCACTTTCACTCAGGGTTCCAAAGTCTTCAGCGAATCGTATCATTGATATTCTTTCACCTTGAATTTTAATTCCACTGAAGAACCTTTCTTTTATTTCCATCATTGCTTCTTCGACGTATAGATTGAACCGTAGGGGTGGAAGACTACATAATTGTATTAGACCCTTTTTAATTCGAGCACCTCGTTCTTCGTCTTCCACTCTTATTATTCCCTTTTGGCCCATGTACATGTTGAGTATTACACATCTCTCCCTGCAGCTTAACCCTGTTTTCCGCAGAATTTCGAACATCTTGCACCGTTTGGCGTTGTCGAACGCTTCTTGCAGATGGACAGATCCTTTGAATGTGTCTTGACTTCTTTACTCTCGCTTCCATTATCAACGGCAACGACAGAACTGCCTCTCTGGTGCCTTTACCTTTCCTAAAGCCAAACTGATCGTCATCTACCAGAACCTCAATTGTCTTTTCTGTTCTTCTATGTGTTATTCTTATCAGCAAGTTGGACGCATGAGCCGTTACACAGATTCTGCGGTTATTCTCGCACTTGTCAGCTCTTGCAGACTTCGGAATTGTGTGAATGATATTTTTCCAAAAGTCAGATGGTATATCGTCAGACTCATACATTCTATACACCATTAGTTGTTTCAGAAATTCTGATGGAATGTTATCTATCCCTTCTGCCTTATTTAACCTTAAGTCTACAAATCTCTTTTAAATTCTGATTCTGATACTGGACCCACTACATTTTCTAAATCGACTCTTGTTTTTTTTCTGTCACGTCAGACACCTACTCCCCTCACATAGGCTTTCAGTGTACTATATTCCTCAGCTACTTGTGTTTCTGTATTATTAAATTTCCCTGAACATTTCTGTACATCCTTCTTCAATCGATCAACTGAAGTACATTTTTTCTGCTACCCATGGTTCCTTCGCAGCTACCTTCTTTAAATCTACATTTTTCTTTCCAAATCCTGTGATTACTCTTTTTAGAGATGTTCATTTCGCTTCAACTGTACTGCCTACTGAGATATTCCTTGTTGCAGTACACTCACATTACCAGTAAACTATAATATAAAAAATCGATTCTACAAAATATACTAACACAACGTATTGCAATAAAATTATTTCTACTACATAATTAAATAAACAAAATCTAATGTAATATAATCAACAATGAAGACATCCTCATTTGCTCACTATAGGCTTATAGAACTTGAAATGTACCCCATAATTCCTTAGTGCTTCCGTATCCCATTTATTTGGGTATTGAGTCTTTCTCACTAATCTCTTGGACTTCAGCTTACTCTTCATCATTATTACATTGTGATCTGAGTCTATATCTGCTCCTGGGTGCTTCTTACGGTCAAATATCTGATTTCGGAATCTCTGTCTGACCATGATGTAACCGAACTGAAATCTTCCACTATCTACCGTCCTTTCCCAAGTATAGCTCCTGCTCTAGTGATTCTTGAACAGCATATTCGCTATTACTGTTGTTGTTGTTGTTGTTGTGGTCTTCAGTCCTGAGACTGGTTTGATGCAGCTCTCCATGCTACTCTATCCTGTGCAAGCTTCTTCATCTCCCAGTACCTACTGCAACCTACATCCTTCTGAATCTGCTTAGTGTATTGATCTCTTGGTCTCCCTCTACGATTTTTACCCTCCACGCTGCCCTCCAATACTAAATTGGTGATCCCTTGATGCCTCAAAACATGTCCTACCAACCGATCCCTTCTTCTAGTCAAGTTGTGCCACTAACTTCTCTTCTCCCCAATCCTATTCAATATCTCCTCATTAGTTACGTGATCTACCCACCTTATCTTCAGCATTCTTCTGTAGCACCACATTTCGAAAGCTTCTATTCTCTTCTTGTCCAAACTGGTTATCGTCCATGTTTCACTTCCATACATGGCTACACTCCATACAAATACTTTCAGAAACGACTTCCTGACACTTAAATCTATACTCGATGTTAACAAATTTCTCTTCTTCAGAAACGATTTCCTTGCCATTGCCAGTCTACATTTTATATCCTCTCTAATTCGACCATCATCAGTTATTTTACTCCCTAAATAGCAAAACTCCTTTACTACTTTAAGTGTCTCATTTCCTAATCTAATCCCCTCAGCATCACTCCATTTAATTTGACTACATTCCATTGTCCTCGTTTTGCTTTTGTTGATGTTCATCTTATATCCTCCTTTCAAGACACTGTCCATTCCGTTCAACTGCTCTTCCAAGTCCTTTGCTGTCTCTGACAGAATTACAATGTCATCGGCGAACCTCAAAGTTTTTACTTCTTCTCCATGAATTTTAATACCTACTCCGAATTTTTCTTTTGTTTCCTTTCCTGCTTGCTCAATATACAGATTGAATAACATCGGGGAGAGGCCACAACCCTGTCTCACTCCTTTCCCAACCACTGCTTCCCTTTCATGCCCCTCGACTCTTATAACTGCCATCTGGTTTCTGTACAAATTGTAAATAGCCATTCGCTCCCTGTATTTTACCCCTGCCACCTTCAGAATTTGAAAGAGAGTATTCTAGTTAACGTTGTCAAAAGCTTTCTCTAAGTCTACAAATGCTAGAAACGTAGGTTTGCCTTTTCTTAATCTTTCTTCTAAGATAAGTAGTAAGGTTAGTATTGCCCCACGTGTTCCAACATTTCTACCGAATCCAAACTGATCTTCCCCAAGGTCCGCTTCTACCAGTTTTTCCATTCGTCTGTAAAGAATTCGCGTTAGTATTTTGCAGCTGTGACTTATTAAACTGATAGTTCGGTAATTTTCACATCTGTCAACACCTGCTTTCTTTGGGATTGGAATTATTATATTCTTCTTGAATTCTGTGGGTGTTTCGCCTGTCTCATACATCTTGCTCACCAGATGATAGAGTTTTGTCATGACTGGTTCTCCCAAGGCCATCAGTAGTTCTAATGGAATGTTGTCTACTCCCGGGGCCTTGTTTCGACTCAGGTCTTTCAGTGCTCTGTCAAACTCTTCACGCAGTATCTTATCTCCCATTTCATCTTCATCTACATCCTCTTCCATTCCCATAATATTGTCCTCAAGTACATCGCCTTTGTATAAACCCTCTATATACTCCTTCCACCTTTCTGCCTTCCCTTCTTTGCTTAGAACAGGGTTGCCATCTGAGCTCTTGATATTCATACAAGTGGTTCTCTTCTCTCCAAAGGCCTCTTTAACTTTCCTGTAGGCAGTATCTATCTTACCCCTAGTGAGACAAACCTCTACATCCTTACATTAGTCCTCTAGCCATCCCTGCTTAGCCATTTTGCACTTCCTGTCGATCTCATTTTTGAGACGTTTCTATTCCTTTTTGCCTGCTTCATTTACTGCATTTTTATATTTTCTCCTTTCATCAGTTAAATTCAATATTTCTTCTGTTACCCAAGGATTTCTATTAGCCCTCGTCTTTTTACCTACTTGATCCTCTGCTGCCTTCACTCCTTCATCCCTCAGAGCTAGCCATTCTTCTTCTACTGTATTTCTTTCCCCCATTCCTGTCAATTGTTCCCTTATGCTCTTCCTGAAACTCTCTACAACCTCTGGTTTTTTCAGTTTATCCAGGTCCCATCTCCTTAAATTCCCACCTTTTTGCAGTTTCTTCAGTTTCAATCTGCAGTTCATAACCAATAGATTGTGGTCAGAATCCACATCTGCCCCTGGAAATGTCTTACAATTTAAAACCTGGTTCCAAAATCTCTGTCCTACCATTATATAATCTATCTGATACCTTTTAGTATCTCCAGGATCCTTCCAGGTATACAACCTTCTTTTATGATTCTTGAATCAAGTGTTAGCTATGATTAAGTTATGCTCTGTGCAAAATTCTACAAGGCGGCCTCCTCTTTCATTTCTTCCCCCCAATCCATATTCACCTACTATGTTTCCTTCTCTCTAATTCCTCGTACCAAGCCCATATTCTTCCGTAACCCTTTCTTCTTCTCCTTCCCTACAACCGCATCCTAATCCCCCATGAGTATTCGATTTTCATCTCCTTTCACCCAGTAAATCATCGATTCGAAATCCTCATACACTTTCTATGTCTCTTGATCTTCAGCTTGCGGCGTTGGCATGTACACCTGAACTATCGTTGTCGGTGTTCATTTACTGATGATTCTGATGAGAAGAAGCCTATCACGGAATTGTTCACATTAACACACTCTCTGCCCTGCCTCCCTATTCATAACGAATCCCACTTCGCTTATACCATTTTCTGCTGGTGTTGATATTACCCTACACAAATCGACCAGAAATCGTTGTCTTCTTTCCATTTCAGTTCAATAACCCACTCTATATCTAGCTTGAGCCTTTGCATTTACCTTTTCAGATTTTCTAGCTTCCTTACCATGTTCAGGCTTCTGATTTTCCACATTCCGGCTGGTAGAACGTTATCGTTTCGTCGGTTATTCAGTCTTCTTCTTACTGTTACATTCCCCTCAGCAGTACCCTCCCAGAGGTTCGAATGGGGACCATTCTGGGAACTTTCGCAAAGGAGAGATCATGATGACCCTTTTTCAACTACAGCCACACGTCCTGCGGTTACACGTTATGCAGTGGTTTCCATTGCTTTCTGCAGCCTCGTGCTGTTGGTCATTGGTGATTCTTCAGTCTTTAGGGACAGTTTCCCATCTCAAGGGCAAGAGAGTGCTCTGAGCCTCTGCCCGCTCTTCCGACCTCTTTGTGAAGGCTGTTGGCAGAACGAGTGTGGCTTATTATGCTGGAAGTCTTTTGCTGTCAGTTCCGATTATTATTCAAAATTTAAGCTGTGGTGGGTTTCGAACCCAGGACGTGGACGTTTTGATTACTCAAATTATTGGTACGAAACCAGTGCCTGATTTTGCAGCTACTTCACCCTCCACCTGCAAATTAACGCACTGACAACTAGTCAAGATAGCGAGATGAAAGATTGCCACATCAAGTCATTTCTACTGAGTTTCAATAATTTTTAAAGTCTCTGAGGACTTACTCGCAGATTTTTGCGATCAGTTTGCCTTTAACTCGAGCCACCGTTGTAAACGCGCACACTTCCATTGCGCTGTCTATAGTAACATTCCAGCAATCACGGAACGCCTTCATGAATATTATTATTTATACTGAGAAGCGATCACCATATTCAGTCCCAGGCCCTTTACTCAGATTTGCCAATGTAATAGTTGTATATTGTGAATGTTTGACAGGTGAGTTAATGTGCACCTCAATGCAATAAACTCAATCAATTGTGGTTCTTGCTTAATTTCGTAGCTATCGAATTCCCTGTTCATCATCTTGGAAAGGGTATGAATTATTTATGTCAGGTCAATACCGCCATTTTATATAACTCAGAAGGTTGATACACATCGTCCTCTAGCGTAGTACACTCTCGGATTGTTCTCTTCTTTCCTGATCTTTTTTGAATAAGGTACTGTTATTGGTTTGTACCTTGGGTAGCCTGTCAGAATATCATCATGCGGAAGCGATGAGAGTCGCTTGGTTCCAGGTCCAGAGTATAGGTGGCATGTTGAAAAGACCTTAGAGGTATCGTCAGAATCTCGCACTGAACCTGTTGTGTTACAGTAGTTATGATATATGCTGACAATATTCTTTTGCGACCCTAAAATACTGTAGCCACCATTTTGCTGTTTCACAGCACCTGCTTGAATATTTAGGAAGCATTCCGACAACGAGTGTTCATGTGCTATTTGAACTGCTTACTAACCCATGTCTCGCATCCAGTCACTAGTCTGTTCAGAAATTCGTCCCTTTCTTCATGGTAGCGCTGAAAGAATGTAACGGCCGAACCGATTCTTCAAGTTTTGTGAACACCGGTTAGACATTTTGATAGCCACCGATCCTGAAAGTTACGGTAAGCCAACCTCCTTGTGACAATGTTAAAGATGTTTGTGAAATAAATCGTCACAAAATTGTTGATATTGTGAACCGATGTCTCACATGCACAGTTTCGTCAACATGTTGCGTAAGTTCATAACACACATCTGAATGTCTTCTTCGGCCACTTTTATTTTCCTCATCTGTACGACCACCTTTGAATTTTCTGCAGTACTCGCAGCTCCATCATTCGTAATCCTATCTTCATAGTCAAGACGCAACCGACCATGAATCTCGGCGGCACTGACTCGTTTTGTTTGAGGAAAGAGACTGAAGGAACGAACCTCGCAACCTGCAGGACACACAATAAGGCCATACGTTTCAGTCACTTGCTGCTTACACAACGACGAACGCGTCAGAGAGCTGACTAATGCAACGCGATCTACAGTGTCTTCTTTACCAAACCCGCATGCGCAATGAAGCTACAATCATTTGTTAACTTTTAATAGACAATTAAATTTTAACCCTCGAGCGGGCGCGCCGTTTTTCATAACACGAGCGGGCGCGCGACGCAGTTTGTACACATGAAAAGAATATGTTTCCCTATGTTACCAAGGTAAGTCATGTATGATCAAAATCACAGTTTAATCTTAGTTTATTTAAACAAGGAGAAAGTAAACTTACATAATATGAGCTAAACTACTCTTTTATTAAACAATAATGAAATAACTTTTCACCATAACTCTCTGATCCCAAGGACAGGTGTTAAAGGGACAGTAATGACGCATTAGAAGCATTAAGCAGTGCAGTTGCATCAGGTCTCGGTCAGCTGCTTATTCGATCAGTAATTATCTCGTAGACAACTGTCTTAATGTGGGATTATGTTGCTAGTTCGTAACTGGGGTCATTTTTTTGAGCTGATCGTAAATTTTTTCTCGCCTAGCTCGCTTTGTATTTTATATTACTGCTGCTCACGTGGACGTACGACAACACAATTTATCGCTGTGTTACCTGAAGCAATACTGAAGGAATATGTATAGGTTTGTAGTTGTGAAACAAAAATGGAACCGCACAAAATCATTTTATTTTTGGTTGGCGCACTTTATACACAGGTGCGCCCGCTCGAGGTTTAGTTCATGAATAGCACTCGTACTCTCTGATTTTGTCCTGTACGTAATTATGCTACACGACCGCCCGATAGGTCACGAGCTGTTCCCACTAATCTTCGCTCCAGATCTGATTGTGCTCTCTTGTGCACTTTAAAAAAGGAAGACTCGAAACAAACGCATGATCCACGCATGGGGATGGCCCGCCCAAGATTCGCACGCAGACGCAGCTGTAGCGAGGGGTGGCCGAGACGGGGGTTGTCGAACGGAAGAGATCAGCGGCGGCCCGCCGCCTCCATTGCTACGCGCATGATTGAATTTCCTCCCCCAGTCCCTCGACTTCAGCTGCTGAAACACGCTTATATCGCGACAGGAAACTGAGGCGAGATACACCCTGCGGGGGTGGGCTGTGGACCCTCCCCTCTCGATATACGAGTAGACGTTCGGGCGGGCGGCAGCTGCGACGCACGGCCGGTCGCGTTATTGAAATCGTCAGCGAGCGTGGCGCCGCCTTTGGCTGGGCTGTTCGCGGATTGGCAGATCCATCGGAGTGCGCCACAGCGCACTGGAGCTCTCTAATGATGTAAGAGGTTCCTTGTAGGACGAGGCATAACGGCGAATATATGGACTGAAACCTACTACTCACAGCGAAGGATTCGCAGTATTTACCTTTTTTTACAGATTGTAAGACGCTACGGACTATAAGACGCACCTTAATTTTTAGGTAATTTCTTAAAAAATGAAGCTTTTACCATTTTTATCATTAGACTGCGAAGCAGACAAAAGGAATTCTTAGTTTATGAAACTGAACTGACCTTAAAATCGCTGAAAATCATCTGAACTTTCTTCATCAACTTCTTCTTCTTCTGCTTCCTCTTCGTCGTCATTATTGTCCTCTTCATATATAAGATGGTCTTCACTGTCATCGAGAGCGTTGCTTACGCCGCACGTCTTGAAAGATTTTACAATAATGTTTTCTCTCACTCTAGACCATGACTGTTTTATCCACTGACACACTTGTTTGATTGTAGGTCTTTTTAAAGCTCCCTTAATGTTGGGTTTCGTCCAACATCCATTTTTTGCATTCCTCTCTCATATATACGTTAAATCATTTATTTATCGAGAAATCAAGAGGTTGCAATTGTGAAGTAAGTCCTCCCGGAATAATAGCAAGCTCTATACCTTTCCGAGTCTCAATTTCCCTTTCACAGAATTTTTCAACTAAATACTGAACTGTTCCATAAAAACACGGGAGAACTGCCAGATGTCAGATGGCCCATCTTCAGGTGAGTATCACTGTACTACAGATGGCCAGAAGACTCTGCGCCGAAATATCGTGGCAGGACGTTACTGAAATCCGGCAGTTCTCCCGTGTTTTTATGGAACAATCAGTACGCCGGGAAAGCTTTAAACATCACATAACTACTGAACTGATCCAGTACAAGAAGAGCACGCTTCTTCAGTATAGCAACTTTCCTTCTCTCCCACGTTCTCTTAATCCATAATTCTGTACTAGCCTCGTCCATCCAACCCTTGTCATGTACGCGAACAACACCTGGCGGTATTTCAGAAGGTTTCTTGCACTGTTTTATGCTTCAAAATTATCATTGGATTAAGTTTAGTAGTGCCATCACAACATGAAAGGAGGAGAATGTAGTGCATTTTTTTTACGTCCACTTGTTTTGATAGTCACAGTTCTAGCACCTTTCACGGTAACAGTTCTGTTACTCGGCACGTCAAATGTCGGAGGAATTCAGTTCATATTCAAGATTTGGCTTAGTTCCACACTTTTTATTTCCTTGCTGAACAATAAAGTGGTGGAAAGATAATATTTTCTCCTCATACTCTTGTGGCATTTTTTAAGATATTTTGGTTTTGGTTCGCATGCTAAGTCCACGACGCTCCACAAACCCAGGTACCAACCAATTCCACCGTTAAAGTCTGTTAGGTTCCATTCTAGCGCTAGCTTAAGAGTATGTATTTGAATAACTTTTGTATTAATTCCAGTGCCATTTTGACAGTGTCCTTGAATCCATCTCAATGTATCATCTTCTAGTTTTGGCCATTTTGCATTAAGTCCCCTTTCTGCATATTTAGTCTTCCTCACTTTTTTCTGTCCTTCTTTAGTAGCCCGCCAATCGCAAATGATACTTTTTTTTGTGTTGGTGGAGGGCCGAAATACCGCTAAGTTGCTCTGTTTCCATGTTCTTCTGCTCGTTGGTTGGCTGATTCGGGGGATGGAACCAGACGGCAAGGTTATCGGTCCCGTCAGATAAGGGAAGGGTGGGGAAGGAAGTCGGCCATGCCCTTTCATATAAACCATCCCGACATTTACCTTCCTGGGTCAAAATAGTACGAACGTTGCGGGTATTCGAAGTATGTATGAAATTTCAACATCGATTTCCTCAGAAATAGACTTTCTCGAAAAGCAGGGTCGTCGCATGAAAAGCCCTACTCTAGCATATAATTTTTTTTCATAATTCGGGGCCTAAGTCATAATGCATTTCTTTAAAGTCAGTACCACCATTAGACTTTTTATTTTTTTTATTTGCAGTGTTACATTTACACGATCACGATTTCGGCTTCAAAGTGCCATTATCAAGTGTTCTAAGTGTTCTAAGTGTTGTACAGTGTCTAACATGGCATACTGTCGTATTTAAAATACACTATTAGACACATTGTGTAAGGGTCGACATTTCTGGTGAAGCCTACTGCTTTGTTTTATCACTGAGTATACCAGCTTGTATACTTTGTTGTGTGTTGAATCTCATGGGACTTAGCTGCTAAGGTCATCATTCCCTAAGCTTACACACTACTTAACCTAAATTATCCTAAGGACAAACACACACACCCATGCCCGAGGGAGGACTCGAACCTCCGCCGGGACCAGCCGCACAGTCCGTGACTGCAGCGCCTCAGACCGCTCGGAAAATACCGCGCGGCTCTTGTATACTCAGTGATAAAACAAAGCAGTATGGCTTTACCAGAAATATCAACGCTTAGACATTGTGTCTAATAGTGTATTTTAAATACGACAGTATGCCATCTTAGACACTGTACAACACTTAGAACACTTAGAACAGTTAGAACACTTAGAACACTTAGAACACTTGATAATGGCACTTTGAAGCCGAAATCGTGATCGTGTAAATGTAACATTGCAAATAAAAAAAATAAAAAGTCTAATGGTGGTACTGACTTTAAGGAAACCTACTCTAGTACTGAGGACAGGTCACTCTGCAACGTAGGCTACCTAAGACTCAACAAAGTCCGTGTTTTTTGGGAGAAGAAAATGAAATCTGTTTCAACAAGATTCCATTTTGACAAATTGCCTATTGGCTTCTGTCTCGAGTTCTTCGTCCGACGTTCATATAATGATTTTACTGACGTTTCACCAGCACGAGTGACTGGCATTGTCAAAGTTTCACCCTCTATTGCCGGTGGTGAACTGGAGCCGAGCTCGCGGCCGCAGACTATATGTACCTGGCGCGCCAACGTCCGAGGGCTTCTCCGCGGTCATTTTCGGTGCGTTCTCCTCTTGCTACCTGCGACGGTCATTCGCTGCAGTACGGGAAGCCAGGATCCGTTTACCTTAAGGCTTTCCTCTTTCTTGTTGAAACTGTTCGCGTGTTTTTGGATTTCTACAGCTTCTCTGAACAAGCGGGTGTGATAGTGCTTCTCTACAGCCAGAACTTACGTATCGGCGAATTTTATTACATAGTCCGTCTCACTCAGTGCGTACTCTGCCACGGCCGATTTCTCCACCTGCCCCAACCACCAATGTAGCTTATGTTCTTTGATCCTGGAGTTGGTTGATCGTCCAGTCATTCCGACAAACTTTTTCCGCATGTGCATGGTATACGGTAAATTCCCGACATTGCAAGTGGGTTCGTTTTCTCCTTTGCCGATCTAAGACACTCTTTGATCTTCCTTGTCGGTTTGAAAATCGTCTTTACGCCTTCTAAACATTCCATTTTGATGGAACGCAATATTTTTTTTTAATTATCGTATGTATTCTGACAGAAAATACATTGAAAATGACTGACGCAAACATATTTGTTACAGGTCCAATAGGAGTGCTTCGCGAATTCCCGCCGATGACCAATATTCCGCCTGGTGCAGAGGCTGCAGGAAGCGTCCTATGTGGACACAAAAACGATTTATGTAAGACAAAAGTGTAAGGAACAGAACCATATCACTGGATTTACAATTACTTTTTATTTTACTTGAAAAAATCACGGACGTCACCTATTTCTCTTGCGTTCAGAGGCGGCTATCTACGTAAGTCGTCGCCCTGCTTTTCATAAGAGTTTCCTAATAACGTACTCTACTACTACTACTACTGCTTCTGCTCCATTATCCGTTACACATTATGTAGTATGTAGGATATTATTGTTTTGATACATAATCAGACATACAAACAGAAATTATTTACGAAACAGTGCTCTGATCATGTTCTTTCAAGTCTACATGAAAACGTCCAATTATTGAGTTAGACTGCCGATCGTTACACTTTTTAAAAGCGCAGATTCGTGTTTTTTTTTTTCACAAATGAAATGGTACGACACAAATAAACAGTTCATAAAAATGTAGAACCTACGAGCAAAGATTTATCAAGTTTTCATAGTGCAATAGTTCATCAGCTCCTGCTACTCCAAGTTGTAGTTCTACATTCAGTGACTCACTTCTTGCAGACAACACCTATTTATTACCAATTATTTGCTGAGCAGTCTTTCTGATTCATAGTTCCACTTAAATATTGCACTGTAACGTATTACATTCCAGGTTCGAATATTTGTTTGCGCTCGCTTTATCTATCTATCTCTCTGGGCCCCCACTGTGTACTTATACTGCTCTAGTTACACAAGACTCCACAAAAATCCCCCTGATCACTCCCGTTCAACTGGGATAATTAGCTCGAACGCTCTGTAACAGCCCACGTTTCTCTCACGAGAGGGAAAAGAAAAAAAGGCTGCTTTACAGCTTACCGGGGAACATTAAGTATGAAAGTCTTCATTCTTACTCCGGAAGCCATATTTGCGGTGTGGGGCGAAGGGTACTTCGATTATATCGTACTTGACAACCTCTTCAAGATAGAGTAGCACTTGCATCCAACGTCTTCAACAATTTGTTGGATATATTCCTATCATTGCTTTCGCCTACAGCTTTACTCTCAAGTACCATGAAAGATATTCCTTGACCTTTTAACACATGTCCTAAAGTCTTTACCTTCATTTTGTCAATAGTTCATACTTCCTGTCTCTGCCGACCCCGAATTTCTTATGTAAACCTAATTTTTAAAGAACTTTCTGTAGCACGACATCTCAAATATTTCTATTCTCTGTTCTCCTGGTTTTCCAAGATCCATGATTCACTTCCATACAATTTTTGTTTGAAATGTACATAGTCAAAAATTTGTTCCTCAATTTAAGCTCGGTGTCTGTCAGACTTACTAGTAGACTTCTTTTGTGATAACCTGTGTCTTCCCTAAAGTTTTTATCCTCTAAAACTCCCTCTAGTATCATGGCAGTTATTCCGTGATGTCTTATCAGATGTTCTACCACCCTGTCCGGTCTTCCTCTGTGTTTTCCATATACTCATTTTCTCACCGATTCTCCGGAAAACCTTCCCATCTCGTACCTTACTAGTTCAACTAATTTTCAGCATTCTCCTGTAGCTCCTAACGAAACTAGATTCCCTCATTTTGTCTATTTAGTGCACCTAAATGTTTGTATTATGTTTGTCGGTAATCTCATTTCTGTTACTTCACATTACTTTCGTATTTCTTCTGTTTACTCTCAATCCACAGTATGTGCTCATTAGACAGTCCATTTCATTTAAGAAATCCTGCAATTCTTTCTCACACTTTCATTAGTATAGAAACGTCATCAGCGACTCTTATCACTGATTTCCTTTCACCCTGAATTTTAATGACACTCTTCAACGTTTCTTTTATTTTCGTCATTGCTTCTTCGTCGTACAGATCGGACAGTAGAGGTGAAATACCACATCAGTCATACTCGCGCCCTTTCTAACACGACCACTTCCTTCTCCGTCCTCTGCTCTCATTTTTCCATCTGTTTTTTGTACATACTGTGTATAACCAGTATTTATTCGTAGCTTACACCTGTTTTCCGCAGAATTTGAAATATCTCAAACTATTCTACAACATCGACCGATGTTTCTACATCGACAAAACGCATGAAGATTTCTTGATTTATTTTAAGTCTTGCTTCCATGTCAAGCGCAGTTCCAGAAATTTGTCTTTGGTGCATTACCGTTCGTAAGTTCAAACTGATCATCTAACGGAGCTTCAATTTCCGTATATTGGTCTTGTCCGAAACTTTGATGCAAGAGCTTTTAAGATGATCGTGCGATAGTTCTCACACTTATCTGCCCTTCTTGCCTTTCGTATTGTGTGGATTATATTTTTTCTAAAGTCCTCAGAGCCATAGATTGGGCGAATCAACTTCAATCGTTGTTTGGTTGCCACTTTCCCCAACGATTTTACACATTCCGAAGTAATGTTATCCATGCCTTCCGGCTTATTTAACTGCATGTCTACTAAAGCTCCATTAAACTCTAAGTCTGATACTAGATCCCCCATGTCTTTCTTATCGACTCTCGTTTCTTCTTCTACCATTTCATCAAACAGTTCCTTCCAGTTCTAGAGCCCTGCAAAGTACTCTTGCCATCTAACACCTTTCACCAATGTGTACAACAGAAGAATTCCACTTGCATACTTAATGTTTGTGGCTTCAATTTTGATTTCACTGAGAACTGGCTCGAATTTTCTGTATGCTCAATCAGTCCCTACGATAATCATTACTTTTTCTATTTTTCTCTTTTTTTCCTGCAACTAGTTCGCCTTGAGTTACTTGCGCTTCCTATTCATTTAGTTCATATGAGACTTTCATTGCTGTTTTGCGGCCGGCTGAAGTGGCCGAGCGGTTCTACGCGCTTCAGTCTGGAACCGCGCGACCGCTACAGTCGCAGGTTCGAATCCTCCCTCGGGTATGGATGTGTGCGATTTCCTTAGGTTAGTTAGGTTTAAGTAGTTCTAAGTTCTAGGGGACTGATGACCTCAGATGTTAAGTCCCATAGTGCTCAGAGCCATTTAAACCACCACTTTAAGGAATTCGATGGACACATATCTTTCGCAAACCAAGATCATCCTCCACAGAATTTAAAAAAGCCTAAATCTTAGAAGGTGGTCTATTTCGAGATGTCTAGAATTCTATTTACTTTTGCTATTTAATGAGCAGGTCTATGAGCAAACGGAGTTGCGGTGGAGAGCCAATTCTCACTTATTGTTACCAATCTGTTCAAGGAAGATTTCGAGGAACGAGCCTAGGAGTCGGCAACGGTGAAACCTGAGGGCTTTTTAGCCATCTAGACAATACTTCCGCTGTTTGGGCTCTTGGAAGTGAGAATTGAAACTGGGCATCGGAATTTAGTATACCCGAATATTTGCATCACTACGGAGATAGAGAACGGTGGCACCTTCCATTCCTTGATGTGTTGGTCAGGAGTAAGAGTGGGACATGTCGTTCATAGCAAGGTAACTCGCACTGATCCCTTTCTTCAGGCTGATGGTCAGACCCACGTCATGGCAAACAATGAAAGTTTGTCAGCTAAGTCAGTGCACCTCGAAGTCACCTTTCGCCAGAATGGTTATGTTGTTGTTGTTGTGGTCTTCAGTCCTGACACTGGTTTGATGCAGATCTCCATGCTACTCTATCCTGTGCAAGCTTCTTCATCTCCCAGTACCTACTGCAACCTACATCCTTCTGTATCTGTTTGGTGTATTCATCTCTTGGTCTCCCTCTACGATTTTTACCCTCCATGCTGCCCTCTAATACCAAATTGGTGATCCCTTGATGCCTCAGAACATGTCCTACCAACCGATCCCTTCTTCTAGTCAAGTTGTGCCACAAACTTCTCGTATCCCCAATCCTATTCTGTACTTCCTCATTAGTTATGTGATCTACCCATCTAATCTTCAGCATTTTTCTGTAGCACCACATTTCGAAAGCTTCTGTTCTCTTCTTGTCCAAACTATTTATCGTCCATGTTTCACTTCCATACATGGCTACATTCCATACAAATACTTTCAGAAACGACTTCCTGACACTTAAATCAACACTGGATGTTAACAAATTTCTCTTCTTCAGAAATGCTTTCCTAGCCATTGCCAGTCTACATTTTATATCCTCTCTACTTCGACCATAATCAGTTATTTTGCTCCCCAAATAGCAAAACTCCGTAACTACTTTGCGTGTCTCATTCCTTAATCTAATTCCCTCAGCATTACCCGACTTAATTCGACTACATTCCATTATCCTCGTTTTGCTTTTGTTGATGTTCATCTAATACCCTCCTTTCAAGACACTGTCCATTCCGTTCAACTGCTCTTCCAAGTCCTTTGCTGTCTCTGGCAGAATTACAATGTCATCGGCGAACCTCACAGTTTTTATTTCTTCTCCATGGATTTTAATATATACTTCACTGCTTGCTCAATATAGAGATTGAATAACATCGGGGAGAGGCTACAACCCTGTCTCACTCCCTTCCCAACCACTGCTTCCCTTTCATGTCCATCGACTCTTATAACTGCCATCTGGTTTCTGTACAAATTGTAAATAGCTTTTCGCTCCCTGTATTTTACCCCTGCCACCTTCAGAATTTGGAAGAGAGTATTCCAGTCAACATTGTCAAAAGCTTTCTCTAAGTCTACAAATGCTAGATGTTGTGGGTTGGCAGGAGAGCCAACACCGTGATTTTTAGAGGAAGCCGAAGGGCACGCGTTTTAGCTCACGTAGGCTGGCGTGAGGTCTGGAACAGGACAAGGAAATTAGAATTTAGAAAAACGGACGTAACTGGTGGAATACCTAACTTTAATCCATTAATGATGAGCGTCGCTCTTGACTATACATTATTCACAATATCAATAGTAACTGAACATGGGCCGGCCGGAGTGGCCGAGCGGTTCTAGGCGCTACATGCTGGAACCGCGCGACCGCTACGGTCACAGGTTCGAATCCTGCCTAGGGCATGGATGTGTGTGATGTCCTTAGGTTAGTTAGCTTTAAGTAGTTCTAAGTTCTAGGGGACTGATGACCTCAGAAGTCCCATAGTGCTCAGAGCCATTTGAACCATTAACTGAACATGGCGCCTTGTTAGGTCGTAGCAAATGACGTAGTTGAAGGCTATGCTCACTATCGTCTCGGCAAATGAGAGCGTATTTAGTCAGTGAACCATCGCTAGCAAAGTCCGTTGTACCACTGGGGCGAGTCTCTCTAGACCTGCCGTGTGGCGGCGCTCGGTCTGCAATCACTGATAGTGGCGACACGCGTGTCCGACGTATACTAACGGACCGCGGCCGATTTAAAGGCTACGACCTAGCAAGGGTGGTGTCTGGCGGTGACACCACATTCCTCCCCCGCAAATCGGCGCACGGTTGTGGCATAAGGCTTCCGCCCGCCGTGGGGACGACCACATGTTGACGTATGCGACGAGGTGGGGAGCCTAACGACAGGCGAGGCTGTGCCACTCGCACCCTGCCATTCGGACCGCGGGGAGCTAGGGAACGCCTGAAAAACCTGCTCCAGGGTGCACGCCAACATGCGGTGTATGCGCCCGCAGAGAGACAGGAGGGGCCGAAGGGTCGACATCCATCGGGCCGGGGCACCCGACGGGCGAAAACGACATATGGTCCGGAGTGGGCAAGAGTTCCATGTCGGAGGACAACTGGTCACGGGAAGCGATCGGCGGCGCGTGACCCAGGGAGGCGCCCGGCGGTTGCAGCGACGCGTCCACTGCGGGCGTCGCCGGCGGGAGAACAGTTGGCGGCGGCGGCGGCGGCTGCGGCGGAGGCGGCGGCGGCGGCGGCGCGTCGCCATTGGGCAAAATGGAAGGCAGCGTCGGTAACACCTGGGGCTGAGGCGAGCCAGTAGATGGGTCCCCAGGGCGCAGACCGGACGGCACCGTCGCTGAAAGCAGACGGGGAGCAGCAGATCCCGTGCGACGATAGAGGCGCAGCTGATTGAGATGCCGACGCACCGCACCAGAGGCCCCCAAAACCAGATACATAGCGCGGCCGAGGCAGCGAAGAATGCGCCCTGCGAGCCAACGCCGTGAACCTCGATAGTGGCGGTAGTAGACAACGTCGCCTGGAGCAAAAGCAGGTGTCTGCCGCTGCACAGGAACCTGATGCGGCGGATGTAGCAAAGACATCAAGGTTCGATGAGGGCGACCGTGGAGCAACTCAGCCGGCGAGCGACCATCTCAGGGCTGTGAGCGATACGAGGACAAAAAGAGCAATAACGCGTCCTCCCTAGAATGCGACTCTTTCAACTTCAACATCTGTGACTTGAAAGTCCTGACCAATCGTTCAGCGGCACCGTCTGACTGTGTCGAAAACGGCGCGGACGTCAGATGTTGAATACCATTGGCCTTTCAGAATGACTGAAATTCTGCGGACATGAATTGTGGGCCATTGTCGGAAACAATAGTCTGTGGAAGACCTTCGATGCAAAAGATAGCGGATAACGCTTGGATGGTGGCAGATGACGTCGTGGAAGACATCCGGACAACAAAAGGAAAATTACTGAATGCATCTACCACAACCAACCATCGAGCATTCCAGAATGGACCAGCGTTGCCAAGGGGAAGTGGCTTTTGGCCATGCAAAGATTTTCCGGGGTGGTGCTGATTGTTGTTCGGCACACACCATGCAAGAAGAGCACATATTCGTAATCGCAGCATCGATTCCGAACCAAGTACAGTGCTGACGAGCAAGTTGTTTCGTTCTCACTATACCCCAATGTCCTTGGTGGAGAAGCCGTAAGACGGAGAACTGTAACGAACGTGGAACCACGACCCTGGACTGATCATTATCAGAACGCAACAGCAAAACACCACGTCGTACAAAAAGTCTCTCCTTGTGAGCAAAAAATCGGCGAACCAAGGATCCCTGATCCGTGACTTTGACAAGGGCCATTGCGTAGCAACAAAACGCAGAACGGTAGCAAGGACAGGGTCGGCAGCTGTGGCTGTAGCTACACGACGAAAATCAATCGGAAACGATTCGACCACGTCATCGGCTTCCGAATCAATGAACATGCAAGCAAGTTCGGAGGAATCGAATGCTCTATCCTCAGCAACAGGCAAACGGGACAACGCATCGGCGTTTCCGTGCTTAGCAGTGGACCGATACAAGATATCGTAGCGATACTGCAAGAGGAAAATAGACCAGCGAATGAATTTCTGCGCTGTACGTGGAGGTACAGGCTTGGTCGGATGAAAAAGCGATATCAAAGGTTTGTGGTCTGTGATGATGGTAAAGTGACGACCATACATGAAATCATGAAACTTTGTAACACCAAATACGAGAGCCAATGCATCTTTCTCGATCTGTGAATAATTTCTTTGCGCAGACGAGAGCAATTTGGACACAAAGGCAATAGGGCGATCGTGCGAACCATCTTTGTGCGCAAGCACAGCACCGATCCCGAAATCCGATGCATCCACCATCAACAAAAGGGGCTTCCGGGGATCGAATGGCGTAAGGTAAGTATTGGAAAGCAACGCCGATTTCAAATGGTGAAAGGCGCGTTCGCATTCCGTCGTCCAGACGAACGGAACACCTTTACGGCGTAAGCGATGAAGCGGAGCCGAAATGGAAGAGGCATGGGGAACATAGCGACGATAATAGTTAATTTTTCCCAGCACACTCTGTAGCTGCTTGAAATTCTGCGGCGAAGGCAAGTCTTGTATGGCACGGAGGTGCTCGGGACTGGGATGTATGCCTTGGGCATTGAGTACATGTCCCAGGTAGGGTAAGTCACGAGCAAAAAACACACATTTGTCCTTCCGCAAGCGAAGACCATTTTGTCGCAAGACCTGAAATAATGTTCTGAGATTGGCTAAATGTTCTTCTTCCGTCTTTCCGGAGATCACAATATCGTCCAGATAGTTTGCTGCAGTAGGGACCGATGCACAAACAGTTTGTAGATATTGCTGAAACAATGCAGGGGCGGATGCACACCCGAATGGCAGTCGTTTGAATCGATACAAACCAAGATGCGTGTTAACCACCAAAACGCGCTGGGATTATTCGTCCACCGGTATTTGCAAGTACGCATCTGCTAGGTCCAACTTCGAAAAATATTTACCCGGGCACAGTTTGTCAAAAAGATCTTCCGGGCGGGGTAAAGGAAAAGTTGCAGTCACTAGTTGTGGATTCACTGTTGCCTTGAAGCCCACACAAAGTCTTAATTTTCCGGAAGGTTTTGGCAAAATTACGAAGGGTGATGCCCAGAGAGAAGCCTGCACACGTTCAATTACACCTTGTGATTCCAAATCGTGTAATGTTTTTGCGACCTCATCACACAATGCGTGGGGAACATTGCGCGCTCTGAAAAATTTCGGTTGTGCGTTTACTTTCAGTTCCAAATGTGCCTTATAGTTCTTAGCGCAACCGAGGCCTGGTGCAAAAATGTCTGCAAATTCGTCACATAGACGAGAAACACTGTCAGAAGGCTCAGTCTGGTTCACTGATAGGACCTGATTTACGATAGACAAGTTAAACAACTGAAATAAATCTAAACCAAACAAGTTCACTGCAGAAGAAGAACGAAGACCGTAAAATGACACAAGTTTTGTTTGTCCCTTGTATGTTGCAAGAAGGCTGCACTGTCCTAACACAGGGATCTCTTGACCTAAATAGGTACTTAACATTTGCGGCACGCAACGGAGGTGTGCCCAGCAGTTTGTAAGTGTCTTGATTGATCAGTGAAACTGCAGCCCCCGTATGGAGCTGGAATGGTATCACTTTGCCGTTAATGTCCAAGTCCACAAAAAATTTATTGTCCTGCTGACGACAAGAGCGAATGTCTCGTGCAACGTGTACTGACACTGGTACAAAATCACTTGCCACTTGACGGGAGTTCCGGCGATGTCGACGCACACTATTTGTGGGACGAACACAGTCACTGTTAGAGAGAGGGGCACTGGGTGGAGTGGAATGAACGATATGAATTTCCATGGGCGAAGTTTCGCGAGCCTGAGTATCCTTGGTTCGATTCCGATTCCGGCGAGAAGCAAAGGGCCTGGAATGATTTTGAGTTTCCGATCTGAGCTTTTTCTGGCAAACACTTTGAACATGTCCTTTTTTATTACAGTAAAAGCAAATAGCTTGATGTGACGGGCAATTCTCACGCGAATGTCTAATAGCACACCACGGGCATGATTTCACTGCATTTGCTTGCTGGCGCAGTACACGTGGCTGAGAGCCTGGCGGCAGCGGCGCATCCGGGTGCGAGGACTGTTTACTGTTCCGTGCAGCTCGCCCGGCGGGCCGGTTAACCTGACACACGGGTGGCGAAGTTTCAAATGATTCCTGAGCAAAGTCAAGTGTGTCCTGCCGATCCAATATGTCCATCACTTGTTGAAGGGAGGGATTGACTAGTTTCAAAATCTGTTCCCTGATATGAACATCAGAAACGTTCTGTGCACTGGCATCAGATACCATAGTATCTGAATAAGGGAGGCCACATTGACACTCAAAAGCACAATCCCTAGTAAGGCCTTGCAAGGTTGCAACCCACTCCCAAAGAGTCTGACCTGCCTTACGTTTTGTACGAAAGAAGGTATACCTTTTCGCAACTACATTGACTGATTCTTTGAAATATGCATCTAATGCAGACAAAATTTCTTCGTAGGACAGAGTTGCTATGTCGCGTCAGGGAAATAATTTGACTATCACACGGTACGTGGTCACCCCGACGGAAGATAACAAAAATGGCTGCCGCTTGTTACCTTGAATTCTGTAGGCGGCGAGATGGAATCCAAATTGGCGTTACCACTCCGTCCAGCTTTCCAGTGCGGCATCAAAAGGACGAAAAGTTGGTGCAACTGCGTGTTGTGGCTGCGGTAGCGGTGGGGCGCGGCTGCCGCATCGTTTTGCATCGCACGTTGACCCTGGACAAGCTGTCCAAGGGCATCCAGTAAGGCCTGCGACTGCTGATTCTGTAAGCGATAAAATTCGGACAGTACATCTGGGGATGGTGGCGAAGCCATTACACAAGTAAATCAGTCTATGAATACGAACGCAAAATCCTCGTCGTCAATCTGTGGTGGACTGGCTAGACAGCCAATCCACTGTGATGGGTAGCCGAAAGGCACGCGTTTAAGCTCACGCAGGCTGGCGTGAGGTCTGGAACAGTTAAAGGAATTGAGTCTAGCAAAAAAGGTACATAGCTGCTGGAATACTTAACTTTAATCCATAATTAGTGAACATCGGTCTGATGGTACATGCATCACAAGATAAATAGCAAATGATAATGGCGCCTTGCTAGGTCGTAGCAAATGACGTAGCTGAAGGCTATGCTAACTATCGTTTCGGCAAATGAGAGCGTAATTTGTCAGTGAACCATCGCTAGCAAAGTCGGCTGTACAACTGGGCGAATGCTAGGAAGTCTCTCTAGACCTGCCGTGTGGCGGCGCTCGGTCTGCAATCCATGATAGTGTCGACACGCGCGTCCGACGTACACTAACGGACCGCGGTCGATTTAAACGCTACCACCTAGCAAGTGTGGTGTCTGGCGGTGACACCACACTATAAACGTAGGTTTGCATTTCCTTAATCTAGCTTCTAAGATAAGTCGTAGGGTCAGTATTGCCTCACGTGTTCCGATATTTCTATGGAATCCAAACCGATCTTCCCCGAGGTCGGCTTCTACCAGTTTTTCCATTCGTCTGTAAAGAATTCGCGTTAGTATTTTGCAGCTGTGACTTATTAAACTGATAGTTCGGTAATTTTCACATCTGTCAACACCTGCTTTCTTTGGGATTGGAATTATTATATTATTCTTGAAGTCTGTGGGTATTTCGCCTGTCTCATACATCTTGCTCACCAGATGGTAGAGTTTTGTCAGGACTGGCTCTCCCAAGGCTGTCAGTAATTCCAATGGAATGTTGTCTACTCCTGGGGCCTTGTTTCGACTCAGGTCTTTCAGTGCTCTGTCAAACTCTTCACGCAGTATGATATCTCCCATTTCATCTTCATCTACATCCTCTTCCATTTCCATAATATTGTCCTCAAGTACATCGCCCTTGTATAGACCCTCTATATCCTCCTTCCACCTTTCTGCCTTCACTTCTTTGTTTAGAACTGGGTTGCCATCTGAGCTCTTGATATTCATACAAGTGGTTCTCTTTTCTCCAAAGGTCTCTCTAATTTTCCTGCAGGCAGTATCTATCTTACCCCTAGTGAGATAAGCCTCTACATCTTTACATTTGTCCTCTAGCCATCCCTGCTTAGCCATTTTGCACTTCCTGTCGATCTCATTTTTGAGACGTTTGTATTCCTTTTTGCCTGCTTCGTTTATGCATTTTTATATTTTCTCCTTCCATCAATTAAATTCGATATTTCCTCTGTTATCGAAGGATTTCTTCTAGCCCTCGTCTTTTTACCTACTTGATCCTCTGCTGCCTTCACTACTTCATTCCTCAAAGCTACCCATTCTTCTTCTACTGTATTTCTTTCCCCCATTCCTGTCAATTCTTCCCTTATGCTCCCCTGAAACTCTGTACAACCTCTGGTTCTTTCAGTTTATCCAAGTCCCATCTCCTTAAATTCCCACCTTTTTGCAGTTTCTTCAGTTTTAATCTACAGTTCATAACCAACAGATTGTGGTCAGAGTCCACATCTGCCCCTGGAAATGTTTTACAATTTAAAACCTGGTTCCTAAATCTCTGTCTTACCATTATATAATCTATCTGAAACCTGTCAGTATCTCCAGGCTTCTTCCATGTATACAACCTTCTTTCATGATAATCTCACAAATGAAACTTCCTGGCAGATTAAAACTGTGTGCCCGACCGAGACTCGAACTCGGGACCTTTGCCTTTCGTGGGCAAGTGCTCTACCAAAGCACGACTCACGCCCGGTACTCACAGCTTTACTTCTGCCAGTATCTCGTCTCCTACCTTCCAAACTTTACAGAAGCTCTCCTGCGAACCTTGCAGAACTAGCACTCCTGAAAGAAAGAATATTGCGGAGACATGGCTTAGCCACAGCCTGGGGGATGTTTCCAGAATGAGATTTTCACTCTGCAGGAGAGCGTCTGTAAAGATTGAAAGGTAGGACACGAGATACTGGCAGAAGTAAAGCTGTGAGTACCGGGAGTGAGTCGTGCTTCGGTAGCTCAAATGGTAGAGCACTTGCCCGCGAAAGGCAAAGGTCTCGAGTTCGAGTCTCGGTCGGGCACACAGTTTTAATCTGCCAGGTAGTTTCATATCAGCACACACTACGCTGCAGAGTGAAAATCTCATTCTGGAATCTCACAAATGGTTATGACGAACGATATGTCAGGCACATGTTGCGCTATCGACCTATCGTGCATCGAGTGAGAGACAATAATAACGACGTGGCACTTAGGTCTACAGCCTTTTTGCCTTAAGCAGACAGCATAGCGAATAGGAATGGCTGTATTTAGTGAAGACAGTGTAAAGTGCCTTCTTCTACTTCCATCTAAGATTTGGGCTTCTTTTAGAGCCTGTAAAGACATAAGGCTGGAGTCTACCGTATACGATGCAGTGTTCCACGTCGTACATTAGTGCTTCACGAGCGTGGAGGACCGGGCTACAGTGCATAAGCGTCACACACGCTTACAACGGCCGAACAAATCTACTATTGTAGAACATTGCCTCCGTACCGGTGATTCCATGCAGTATAACAACAGTGAGGTTCTGTCGTGCACTTCCAACTATTGGGATAGTGTTATTAAGTAAGCAGTTGAGAGTAAATTATCAAATGACCTTATAAATAGAGACGAAGTTTTTCCTTAAACTTCTGACGTTGCTCGCGCTTGACTGTGCGCCAGCTCTAGTTCCTTACGGTGTGTGTCTGCGTGTGTTGCCTTTCTGCATATGCCGTGTTTTGGTAGTTCCGTCTACTGAAGGTTTAAATTGCCTTGCACATGGATGTCTCGTTGCATTTAAGCCTTGAAAATGACGGGATGCTCACCTGTAGAAACACCGGCGGTTATCAAAGACGTCACCCGGCTGCATTCCCGTAAATTGTTTGAAAAGTATGCAGTCATTCTGCGTAGCGAAAGCGGCGAATTCCCAACTTACGAGCTACGAAAGAACAGCACCAGAAACCTGTACAACAAGCACATTTCTGTTCGTCATGAGAATCACGTGAAGTCATGAGTCTTATGGTCTCCTAAATTACTCACTTGTGACCCTTCGGTTAAATTGTCTGCCTGATAGCAAGTTCGCGAAATACAAAGTCAAGTCAACACAACATATAGCAACAGTAATAATAATATCGGGAACTAAATTGACGACCCATAAATGATGACCACACAATTGCGATTTGATTAGAATAATGTTTATTCAGAAAGCAAACTAATATCGAAAGTGGTCGTATTTGGATAACTGTTACACTCGAGCGCATATCCATTTGACACATTTCGATCATTCACAATCTCATAGCGAAATAAAAGTCTAATATTCCACCTCGTTAACTATACGAAAAGTTAGAGTTCACACCAGGCGCGCGCCTGCTCACCACGCAGAGACTAAGTCCCGCGGTACCACACAACGCGAAATTTTCCAAGTCTTTTCACTTCCGAGCTCCAACACTGTCCTCTCTGCCCATCCGCAGCCGCGTTTCCCGCGCGCCGAACCTCGTCGCTCAACTGACTAGGGCAGTTCCCTTTCCTGAAGCCGTCCATGTGATTGGCTACAGCTTCTTCTACATTATTTAACATTTTAACATATTTCAATAATCAAAGCTTGACCACTTTCACGTTCTAAATAAAGGAACAATAATATTCATTCCCGGCGGAGGTTCTAGTCCTCCCTCGGGCATGGGTGTGTGTGTTTGTCCTTAGCATAATTTAGGTTAAGTATGCGTGTAAGCTTAGGGAGTGATGACCTTAACGGTTACGTCCCATACGATTTCACAGACACACAAAATAATATCCATTACATAACAGACGTTAATTTCTTTTACATAAAACCAATACAATTTCCTTCTTAATTTTGAATGTCACAGCCAGTAGCCTTGCACAAATGTGCTTCCTGATAAATAAATAAAGAACAAAAGTAACTAATATGCATTAAATTTTACAACAAATATTCTATTACCTAATGATTCAGTAAGGTGTCATGCTATAATCGTTCTATGTGTTTTGTGTGGAGGAAATGATGAGCTGATGCTTAAATGAAAATACTGATAGTTTAAATTTACTATATCTTTTAAACAAATAAAATTATAGAGTTGAGATTCACAACTTTTGTCATTTTAATGATGCGCTTCTATATGAAATGTCGATCATTAAGATCTATCAATGCGTTCACATTTTAGCATTCAGATCTTCGTTGCAAAACCTGTTAATTTCACTTTAACAGTAAATCCTAATCTATTATAGATATGATAAATATTCAAGTTTTATTGGGATCACCACGACAATTTATGGAGGATGGCAGATTGAAATTACTGTGGCTTCATTCCCTACATTACTACAGAAATAAATCGTTTTCATAAATGTTTCCCTTTATGGCCGATCTTAGGTCCGCCGTATTTAACACTGCTACGTCTCCCTGGCCACAAACGGCTTCTACGGTGGTTTCCTGTGACGTAGGTTCTCGTCTGTCTCACTCGCACACTGCAGCACTTACGCTTCCATAGACAATAGACGCCTCTAAGTTTCCCCATCTCGTTGTGAATCTGCGCCCTTTGTGACATGCCGTTCTGGACGACAGGGTTCGTTTCACAATTCCTGTAGGCTGACTCTTTCGGCCATATATTTAAATTAGAGCGAAATGCTCGTTAACTCACAGTATTGACTGACAAACAAAGGTAAAGCTTCTTGCAAGGGAAGAGGAAAGAAAATGAAACTTCACAGGTTGAGAGGGCATCTGATATTTCATTGATTACAAACTCGAGTCACAACTTGGTAATGTGATGCCACTTATTAGTCTGACGTTGCACCATCTCTGGCCTGGATGCACGCATTGATTTGATTGGGAAGGGTGTGATAGTTCCGCTCTACCCTCCCCTGAGTCACAGTTTCCCAGAACTGCCATAACAGGTGCTCGACATCCTGGTTTCTACCACTGGGTTACAGTCAACATTTGAACTCGTCCTGTACACGTTCTGTTGGGGTCAGATTCATGGACTTTGCTGGCCACTGGAGTACCTCAGCATCATAGAAACACTTGTATGTGTGGATAAGCAATGTCCTGCTGGAAAATGGCACCATGCATGAAATACTTGAAGGCATAGGATGCCCATTACATACACTTGTGGCTTCAGAGTTCGCTCAGTCACTACCAGCCATACCTGAAGTCATAACCGCTGGTTTCCCACACCTAGCGACGTCCTACGCATAGGCCAATAATTCGCTAATCCAGTTGGTACAAGTCTCTGATCATTGGTGCGAGATTAAATAGAATGTTGGGGGGGGGGGGTTCCATTGTTTCTTCCCATATGGCAGGCACCAATTTGGAAGGGCTACAACGTGCTTGATGTGCAATACAGAGATCCTCCCTTGTGGCGATCAGACGTAGTCAACTGGGAGCTTGACAAGTATGTCTACTCTCACGTTACAATACAGTCCGTCATCGTGTCACTGCCACATCCCAACGCTTCAAAAACTTAGATGAGGCACATTCCAAACTCTCTCTCAGATGCTCATAGTGCTACCTTACTCGAGAATGAGGCAATCACCGTGTCCTGTACAGAGATCACTCAACATTTGATGCTGTTCGTGCCCCCTGTACACCATACTCGCTCTAGGGACAGCACTTAATGTGCACAACACTAATGGTGGCTGTTCTATGCGATAGATCTGCAACTACAATAATTTACATATCCACCGATTGTGTGCACGTTCACGAAGTTACACTGACATCTGACAACGTCTTCTGGATGCCTGAATATTTTTGTCTGATATTTGAGCATTCAAAGAACTGTGGCTGTCGCCCGAACAGCAGTGTCTTACATGCATTGAGAATAGAAAATAGTGGATTGAGAATGGCTAGCTACTAGACGAACTCTGGATTTGCGTAACAAACTCTAAAGACGGACGACAGGTTGATGCACTCTACAATTTATAAGTCACGTAACAGTCGCTGAGTGTACGCACTTTCCGAATGGAAGGTAGCCTGATGAGGATTTTTATGTGATGTATACTAGTTGAGAACCTGGTATTGCCGGGGTATATGTTTATTCCAATCTTCCATTAGTCCACCTTCTCCCTCTCCTCTCTCTGCCCATCTGCACCACTCCTCTCTCTGTCCACCTCCTCCAACCATCCTTCTCTGTCCATCTCCTGTTGTCCCTCTTTCTGTCCCTCTACTCCTCCCCTTTCTCTCTGTCAATCCGCATCTCTTCCCTCTGTCCATCTGCTCCGTTCACCTCTGTCATCTCTCTAATTCCATCTCTTCCTCCTCCTCCTCTCTTTCTCAGTTTCCTCCACTCTGTCCATCTCCTCCTCTTTCCTGTCTCTGACCTCCTCCTCTTCCCTCTCTCTCTCTCTCTCTCTCTCTCTCTCTCTCTCTCTCTGTCCATTTTCTTCTCCCTCTTGTCCATCTGCTCCTCCTACTGTTTGTGCCAATATCTTCCTTCCCTCTCACTGTCTGCCCATCTCTTCTCCCACCATTCTCCCTCCCCATGCTCTCACCCCAATAGGAGGCTGGTGGTTCTTACCCTACAATATTTCTTTCCAGATTATAAGTAATATGTCTGTCAAATCTGATTTAAATCGTTCAAAGGGTTTAGAACGATCTTTTTACCTGGGGCTTTGTTCACATATGTGCCAACGGCCTTGCCGCAGTGTTAACACCGGTTCCCCTCAGATCACCGAAGTTAAGAGCTGTCGGGCTGGGCTAGCACTTGGATGGGTGACCATCCGGTCTGCCGAGCGCTGTTGGCAAGTGGGGTGCACTCACCCCTTGTGAGGCAAACTGAGGACCTACTTGATTGAGAAGTAGCGGCTTCGGTCTCGTAAACTGACATGCGGCCGGGAGAGCGGTGTGCTGACCACATGCCCCTCCATATCCGCATCCAGTGACGCCTGTGGGCTGAGGATGACACGGCGGCCGGTCGGTACCGTTGGGCCTTCATGGCCTATTCGGGAGGAGTTAAGTTTAGTTTAGTTTGTTCACATATGTACGTGTCAAATATACACTCCTGGAAATGGAAAAAAGAACACATTGACACCGGTGTGTCAGACCCACCATACTTGCTCCGGACACTGCGAGAGGCCTGTACAAGCAATGATCACACGCACGGCACAGCGGACACACCAGGAACCGCGGTGTTGGCCGTCGAATGGCGCTAGCTGCGCAGCATTTGTGCACCGCCGCCGTCAGTGTCAGCCAGTTTGCCGTGGCATACGGAGCTCCATCGCAGTCTTTAACACTGGTAGCATGCCGCGACAGCGTGGACGTGAACCGTATGTGCAGTTGACGGACTTTGAGCGAGGGCGTATAGTGGGCATGCGGGAGGCCAGGTGGACGTACCGCCGAATTGCTCAACACGTGGGGCGTGAGGTCTCCACAGTACATCGATGTTGTCGCCAGTGGTCGGCGGAAGGTGCACGTGCCCGTCGACCTGGGACCGGACCGCAGCGACGCACGGATGCACGCCAAGACCGTAGGATCCTACGCAGTGCCGTAGGGGACCGCACCGCCACTTCCCAGCAAATTAGGGACACTGTTGCTCCTGGGGTATCGGCGAGGACCATTCGCAACCGTCTCCATGAAGCTGCGCTACGGTCCCGCACACCGTTAGGCCGTCTTCCGCTCACGCCCCAACATCGTGCAGCCCGCCTCCAGTGGTGTCGCGACAGGCGTGAATGGAGGGACGAATGGAGACGTGTCGTCTTCAGCGATGAGAGTCGCTTCTGCCTTGGTGCCAATGATGGTCGTATGCGTGTTTGGCGCCGTGCAGGTGAGCGCCACAATCAGGACTGCATACGACCGAGGCACACAGGGCCAACACCCGGCATCATGGTGTGGGGAGCGATGTCCTACACTGGCCGTACACCACTGGTGATCGGCGAGGGGACACTGAATAGTGCACGGTACATCCAAACCGTCATCGAACCCATCGTTCTACCATTCTTAAACCGGCAAGGGAACTTGCTGTTCCAACAGGACAATGCACGTCCGCATGTATCCCGTGCCACCCAACGTGCTCTAGAAGGTGTAAGTCAACTACCCTGGCCAGCAAGATCTCCGGATCTGTCCCCCATTGAGCATGTTTGGGACTGAATGAAGCGTCGTCTCACGCGGTATGCACGTCCAGCACGAACGCTGGTCCAACTGAGGCGCCAGGTGGAAATGGCATGGCAAGCCGTTCCACAGGACTACATCCAGCATCTCTACGATCGTCTCCATGGGAGAATAGCAGCCTGCATTGCTGCGAAAGGTGGATATACACTGTACTAGTGCCGACATTGTGCATGCTCTGTTGCCTGTGTCTATGTGCCTGTGGTTCTGTCAGTGTGATCATGTGATGTATCTGACCCCAGGAATGTGTCAATAAAGTTTCCCCTTCCTGGGACAATGAATTCACGGTGTTCTTATTTCAATTTCCAGGAGTGTATTTCGCACACATTTCACACGTATTTGTACACATATTTCACCTGTATGTCTAGCGAGTTTCGCACTGCAGTTTCATTACCAAGCAGCTCAATGTTTATGATTTCATATATCGTAAACCCTGTGCTGTGCAGTGACATAATTGTGCAGGTACATCCAGTGGTACACGTCTGTGCCTTCTATCTGCGATATTTGTTGGGAATAGAGTTAATAGTAAAGGAGTAATAAATTAAAATCCAATGCATGATGTGGCAGTTTTACACGCTTCTCAGTATCTGATGTCATATTTCCTGACTATTATGTCGTACAATGACATATTTTTGTAGATAATTCAGCAGAATATGTGGATACTATATGCGCAAAGTGTTTCAAATAGAATTAGTAGCAACGAAGTGAAAATTTAAAAAGCCTTGCGTGATGCAGTAGTTTTTCACGTATTCTGTGTTATGACGTCGTATCTCTTGAACTCAATGTCCTACAATGATGTAACTTTTCCGGTGCATTCAGTGGTAAATGTATGTGAATACTATCTGCAAAATGTGTCTCGAATTCAATTAGTTGTAAGGAAGTAATAAATTAAAGAGTTATTCATAATGTGGCAGTTTTACTCCTATCTATATCCGGATCTCGCTCCAGCTACTGCCGGGTCTGAGTGCTGATGAGTCCTCTCCATTTGGCTCGGTCCTCCCACCACTTTCCTTCCTCCACTTGCTGCCAGGTAACACCTCCTCTTTCCACATATATTCTCATTCCCACTTTTCCACCGTGTTCTTGGGCGCCCTCTAGGTCTTTTCCCATCCATCTTTAGTTCTTCCATAATTTTGGGGAGTCTCTGCCCAAGCATCCTCTTAACATGCCCATACCATCTTAATCTCTTTCTTTCAATTTCTTCTCTCATACTTTTTTGTTTGAGGTCCTTTCTAATCTCTACATTCCTTACTCTGTTCATTCTTGTTTTTCCCTTAACAGCTCTGAGAAATTTCATTTCCCCTGCTTGCAGTCTGCTCCAGTCGCTTTCTGTCATTCTCCATGTTTCTCCACCATAGGTGACAATAGGTAAGTAACATTCTTATACATAAGGAGTTTTGCTTTTTCTGCAACTTCATCATTCCAAATCAGGTGTTTTATTGTTTGGTAGAAATTGCCTCCCTTCTGTAACCTCCTATTAATTTCGTTAGTTATTTTTCCATCCCTAGATATTTCACTCCCTAAATAAGTGAAACTTTCTACCCCTTTGAGGGGTTCTCCATTCAAGGCAATATTTCCGTTGATTCCTTTCTCCCTTCCAAATACCATTACTTCACTCTTATCTTTATTTATTTATAATCCATACCTTTTCATTATTTCCTTCCACGCATCAAGCTGTAACTGTGCATCTACCTCTTTATCGCCCCATATTACCATATCATCTGCAAAAATCATCTTTTTGTCTTTTTCTTTTACTATATCTTTAACTGCCGAGGCTCGTCTGTGTTTTGAAAGCAATATATTAAGACTTTCCTACTGGCTTGCTAGGCCTAACGCAAGGAAGGATTTTCTGTTGGGGTTGTCTCCCTTAGCCTTTGGAGTTTCTCCTCCACCACAAGGCAGTGGTTCCCTTCTCATTTAATCCCCAGAAAGGAGGGTTGCCTCATCTGCCAGCTACGCCGTTCCGAAGTCTTCCTTCTCCGCCGTCGCTGCCATTAAGGTCTTCACCCGTAACCCTGGGCATGGGTTCCGTGTTATACTCCACGGGATTGGGTCCCTGCCTGAAAGCCATCCTAGCACTCCGGCCTACTGAAGTGTAGGATACCCACCCCCGCGACGTGGACGCGCCAGGCAGGAATTACCCCAGTGGAGGAATAGGGAAGGGGACCCTACCTCCCTGGAGCCGGGTTAATGATTGTGTATGGTGCCACAATCAAAGGGCCCACAGGCACAAAAATCTAGTAAGTGACAAAGTTTTTTCTGTTCATCATTTTGTGGGGGTCGTCAGCGAGAAAAAGTTTCGTAATGGCTTGAAATTATGTGAAACCTTTACTGCAATTCTCTAAGTACACTGAGTCTCAAATATTGGATGATTCTCTCATGGTGGGATACACTGCTTTTTCACACTCCACCCACTTCTGATAGATGGATGGTTCGCAACTCCACGTTGGTTGTTTCCAGACAGTAAATTATATATGTTCAAAGTTCGGCTGAAATCAGTCCGTGGTTTGGGAGGAAACGTGAATCATACATATTTACATACATTTTAATCGGTCGCCTTGCACGTGGCGTGATGTCCACTCGTGAAACACTTTTGTGTCGCATACACTCGACGGTGCGGTGAATGTGTATGAAGAGTACGATGATGACGATACTTGGTGACAGTTGGAAGTGATATTGAAATAGGTGTTGAAATATTTAGTTCATCATCCTTGGAAAGGGCGCCACAAATCCCGCCTCCAGTGTAACGTAGTTGGTTGGTTGGTTGATTGGCGGAGAGGACCAAATAGCGAGGGTATCGGTCCCATCGGCTTATTGAATGATGAGGTGGAAGTCGACGGTGCCCTTTCAAAGGAAACATGCAGGTATTTGCCTGAAGCAATTTAAGGAAATCACGGAAAACCTAAATGAGGATGGCTGGACGTGGGTTTGAAACGTCGTCCTCCCGAATGTGAGTCCAGTGTGCTAACCACTGTGGCCGGCCGCTGTGACCGATCAGTTCTAGGCGCTTCAGTCCGGAACCAGGCGGCTGCTAGGGTCGCAGGTTCGAGTCCTGACTCGGGCATGGATATGTGTGATGTCCTTCAGTACTACAGAGCTGAAAGATATGATACCGAAATTACAAAATATTGAAATGTGTGTGAAATCTTATGGGACTTAACTGCTAAGGTCATCAGTCCCTAAGCTTACACACCACTTAAACTAAATTATCCTAAGAACAAACACACACACCCATGCCCGAGGAAGGACTCGAACCTCCACCGGGACCAGCCGCCACAGTCCATGACTGCAGTGCCCTACATCGCTCGGCTAATCCCGCGAGGCCCGAAATTACAAACAAAGCGTCAAAGTAACGATACACAGCAAACGGCGGGATTGGTCCGAAAATTTGTATGTGAGATAAACAAACTTACACCATTTTTCAGTAAGGAATTTGTTTTCATCTCCAACCGGCGCGAATTGCAGAGCAAATACATGTGAAAGCATCCCTGGAAAATAGAGGTAGCAAGACAGTTGTATCAAGATCAACTAATGCCTTAACGCACTCGTATACAATTATGCCGGCTGTCAATCTGGATGATAAATTGGCCCGAAAGTTATTTATTGTCCTGCGAGAAGTTAAGGTGCCGTGCCCCCTACGATTCTTTCTCGTGTGCGTGATCTTGCAGGGGCAGTAGGGAATATTTACGTCACAGCAAACATGAGTAGGAAAATGGGCATATGAGACCGACAACTATGACAAGAACGGTGCTTTTGGCAAATCGCTGGTCAAAATAACATGCTTTTGCTTTATTCCTGGTCTGTCTACAAAAATCGCACTCCGTTAAAGCAAACTATCCCCTCTGAGAAGTGTTTGACATTGTAAGACCTACCACGTTCAAGAGCTGAATAAATTCAGCCTCTAGATGTTTGTTTTTTTCCGTGCCTATATGAACCATGGACCTTGCCGTTGGTGGGGAGGCTTGCGTGCCTCAGCGATACAGATGGCCGTACCGTAGGTGCAACCACAACGGAGGGGTATCTGTTGAGAGGCCAGACAAACATGTGGTTCCTGAAGAGGGGCAGCAGCCTTTTCAGTAGTTGCAGGGGCAACAGTCTGGATGATTGACTGATCTGGCCTTGTAACATTAACCAAAACAGCCTTGCTGTGCTGGTACTGCGAACGGCTGAAAACAAGGGGAAACTACAGCCGTAATTTTTCCCGAGGGCATGCAGCTTTACTGTATGATTAAATGATGATGGCGTCCTCTTGGGTAAAATATTCCGGAGGTAAAATAGTCCCCCATTCGGATCTCCGGGCGGGGACTACTCAAGAGGACGTCGTTATCAAGAGAAAGAAAACTGGCATTCTACGGATCGGAGCGTGGAATGTCAGATCCCTTAATCGGGCAGGAAGGTTAGAAAATTTAAAAAGGGAAATGGATAGGTTAAAGTTAGATATAGTGGGAATTAGTGAAGTTCGGTGGCAGGAGGAACAAGACTTTTGGTCAGGTGATTACAGGGTTATAAATACAAAATCAAATAGGGGTAATGCAGGAGTAGGTTTAATAATGAATAAAAAAATAGGAGTGCGGGTTAGCTACTACAAACAGCATAGTGAACGCATTATTGTGGCCAAGATAGACACAAAGCCCATGCCTACTACAGTAGTAGAAGTTTATATGCCAACTAGCTCTGCAGATGATGAAGAAATACATGAAATGTATGACGAGATAAAAGAAATTATTCAGGTAGTGAAGGGAGACGAAAATTTAATAGTCATGGGTGACTGGAATTCGTCAGTAGGAAAAGGGAGAGAAGGAAACACAGTAGGTGAATATGGATTGGGGGGAAGAAATGAAAGAGGAAGCCGCCTTGTAGAATTTTGCACAGAGCATGACTTAATCATAGCTAACACTTGGTTCAAGAATCATAAAAGAAGGTTGTATACCTGGAAGAATCCTGGAGATACTAATAGGTATCAGATAGATTATATAATGGTAAGACAGAGATTTAGGAACCAGGTTTTAAATTGTAAGACATTTCCAGGGGCAGATGTGGATTCTGACCACAATCTATTGGTTATGAACTGCAGATTGAAACTGAAGAAACTGCAAAAAGGTGGGAATTTAAGGAGATGGGACCTGGATAAACTGAAAGAACCAGAGGTTGTAGAGAGTTTCAGGGAGAGCATAAGGGAACAATTGACAGGAATGGGGGAAAGAAATACAGTAGAAGAAGAATGGGTAGCTCTGAGGGATGAAGTAGTGCAGGCAGCAGAGGATCAAGTAGGTAAAAAGACGAGGGCTAATAGAAATCCTTGGGTAACAGAAGAAATATTGAATTTAATTGATGAAAGGAGAAAATATAAAAATGCAGTAAATGAAGCAGGCAAAAGGGAATACAAACGTCTCAAAAATGAGATCGACAGAAAGTGCAAAATGGCTAAGCAGGTATGGCTAGAGGACAAATGTAACGATGTAGAGGCTTGTCTCACTAGGGGTAAGGTAGATACTGCCTACAGGAAAATTAAAGAGACCTTTGGAGAGAAGAGAACCACTTGTATGAATATCAAGAGCTCAGATGGAAACCCAGTTCTAAGCAAAGAAGTGAAGGCAGAAAGGTGGAAGGAGTATATAGAGGGTTTATACCAGGGCGATGTACTTGAGGACAATATTATGGAAATGGAAGAGGATGTAGATGAAGATGAAATGGGAGATAAGATACTGCGTGAAGAGTTTGACAGAGCACTGAAAGACCTGAGTCGAAACAAGGCCCCGGGAGTAGACAACATTCCATTAGAACTACTGATGGCCTTGGGAGAGCCAGTCATGACAAAACTCTACCATCTGGTGAGCAAGATGTATGAGACAGGCGAAATACCCACAGACTTCAAGAAGAATATAATAATTCCAATACCAAAGAAAGCAGGTGTTGACAGATGTGAAAATTACCGAACTATCAGTTTAATAAGTCACAGCTGCAAAATACTATCGCGAATTCTTTACAGACGAATGGAAAGACTGGTAGAAGCGGACCTCGGGGAAGATCAGTTTGGATTCCGTAGAAATGTTGGAACACGTGAGGCAATACTAACCTTACGACTTATCTTAGAAGAAAGATTAAGAAAAGGCAAACCTACGTTTCTAGCATTTGTAGACTTAGAGAAATCTTTTGACAACGTTAACTGGAATACTCTCTTTCAAATTCTGAAGGTGGCAGGGGTAAAATACAGGGAGCGAAAGGCTATTGACAATTTGTACAGAAACCAGATGGCAGTTATAAGAGTCAAGGGGAATGAAAGGGAAGCAGTGGTTGGGAAAGGAGTGAGACAGGGTTGTAGCCTCTCCTCGATGTTATTCAATCTGTATATTGAGCAACCAGTAAAGGAAACAAAAGAAAAATTCTGAGTAGGTATTAAAATTCATGGAGAAGAAGTAAAAACTTTGAGGTTCACCGATGACATTGTAATTCTGTCAGAGACAGCAAAGGACTTGGAAGAGCAGTTGAACGGAATGGACAGTGTCTTGAAAGGAGGATATAAGATGAACATCAACAAAAGCAAAACGAGGATAATGGAATGTAGTCAAATTAAATCGGGTGATGCTGAGGGGATTAGATTAGGAAATGAGACACTTAAAGTAGTAAAGGAGTTTTGCTATTTAGGGAGTAAAATAATGGATGATGGTCGAAGTAGAGAGGATATAAAATGTAGACTGGCAACGGCAAGGAAATCGTTTCTGAAGAAGAGAAATTTGTTAACATCGAGTATAGATTTAAGTGTCAGGAAGTCGTTTCTGAAAGTATTTGTATGGAGTGTAGCCATGTATGGAAGTGAAACATGGACGATAACCAGTTTGGACAAGAAGAGAATAGAAGCTTTCGAAATGTGGTGCTACAGAAGAATGCTGAAGATAAGGTGGGTAGACCACGTAACTAATGAGGAGGTATTGAATAGGATTGGGGAGAAGAGAAGTTTGTGGCACAACTTGACTAGAAGAAGGGATCGGTTGGTAGGACATGTTTTGAGGCATCAAGGGATCACAAATTTAGCATTGGAGGGCAGCGTGGAGGGTAAAAATCGTAGAGGGAGACCAAGAGATCAATACACTAAGCAGATTCAGAAGGATGTAGGTTTCAGTATGTACTGGGAGATGAAGAAGCTTGCACAGGATAGAGTAGCATGGAGAGCTGCATCAAACCAGTCTCAGGACTGAAGACCACAACAACAACAACAACAAAACATATTATCGTATTATCTGTAGCTACGCCTTAAGGACAGACACTTTCACGATAAGCTCCACGATAGAGTCTTTCGCATTCGGTTCCAGGCCACCACATTCCATCAGTTGTCATCACCCCACACCAATATGATTCCATATGCATTCCTTAAGAGCAGATATATAGCTAAATGTCCTGCGCGGTTTGTAACCCCCAATGAGTTCTCCTTTGTCATCACTGTGGCCCGCCATTTTTCTTTCGGTATTCATGGTGCAAAATGGTTCAAATTTCTCTGAGCACTATGGGACTTAACTTCTGAGGTCATCAGTCCCCTAGAACTTAGAACTACTTAAACCTAACCAACCTAAGGACAGCACACACATTCATGCCCGAGGCAGGATTCGAACCTGCGACCGTAGCGGTCGCGCGGTTCCAGAATGTATCGCCTAGAACCGCTCGGCCACCCCGGCCGGCTTCATGGTACAAATTAATGGTTTGTTTGGACATTCATTGACTGTCTACAATGTCAGTTTTGTGAAGTGTAACAAATACATCTGTTAGAAGGTTGATCTCTGCGTCTCCCACTCACTCACTCACTCACTCACATTCTGTCACCTTCCTAATGCACATGGTAATTCATTAGCAGCTAATATTTTGCCTGTGATAGGCAAGATTGAGCGTGTGACCTCGCTCTCAAGGGGTTCCTTGACAGTTGTAAGGTGGCTATAATTTCGCACCTCACAAGCACTCGTCCACATACTTTGCTGTGATCTACGAGGGCAGTTCAATAAGTAATGCAACACATTTTTTTCTGAAACAGGGGTTGTTTTATTCAGCATTGAAATACACCAGGTTATTCCCCAATCTTATAGCTACACAACACTATTTTTCAACGTAATCTCCATTCAATGCTACGGCCTTACGCCACCTCGAAATGAGGGCCTGTATGCCTGCGCGGTACCATTCCACTGGTCGATGTCGGAGCCAACGTCGTACTGCATCAATAACTTCTTCATCATCCGCGTAGTGCCTCCCACGGATTGCGTCCTTCATTGGGCCAAACATATGGAAATCCGACGGTGCGAGATCGAGGCTGTAGGGTGCATGAGGAAGAACAGTCCACTGAAGTTTTGTGAGCTCCTCTCGGGTGCGAAGACTTGTGTGAGGTCTTGCGTTGTCATGAAGAAGGAGAAGTTCGTTCAGATTTTTGTGCCTACGAACACGCTGAAGTCGTTTCTTCAATTTCTGAAGAGTAGCACAATACACTTCAGAGTTGATCGTTTGACCATGGGGAAGGACATCGAACAGAATAACCCCTTCAGCGTCCCAGAAGACTGTAACCATGACTTTACCGGCTGAGGGTATGGCTTTAAACTTTTTCTTGGTAGGGGAGTGGGTGTGGCGCCACTCCATTGATTGCCGTTTTGTTTCAGGTTCGAAGTGATGAACCCATGTTTCATCGCCTGTAACAATCTTTGACAAGAAATTGTCACCTTCAGCCACATGACGAGCAAGCAATTCCGCACAGATGGTTCTCCTTTGCTCTTTATGGTGTTCGGTTAGACAACGAGGGACCCAGCGGGAACAAACCTTTGAATATCCCAACTGGTGAACAATTGTGACAGCACTACCAACAGAGATGTCAAGTTGAGCACTGAGTTGTTTGATGGTGATCCGTCGATCATCTCGAACGAGTGTGTTCGCACGCTCCGCCATTGCAGGAGTCACAGCTGTGCACGGCCGGCCCGCACGCGGGAGATCAGACAGTCTTGCTTGACCTTGCGGCGATGATGACACACGCTTTGCCCAACGACTCACCGTGCTTTTGTCCACTGCCAGATCACCGTAGACATTCTGCAAGCGCCTATGAATATCTGAGATGCCCTGGTTTTCCGCCAAAAGAAACTCGATCACTGCCCGTTGTTTGCAACGCACATCCGTTACAGACGCCATTTTAACAGCTCCGTACAGCGCTGCCACCTGTCGGAAGTCAATGAAACTACACGAGACGAAGCGGGAATGTTTGAAAATATTCCACAAGAAATTTCCCGTTTTTTCAACCAAAATTGGCCGAGAAAAAAAATGTGTTGCATTACTTATTGAACTGCCCTCGTACAACCACATTATGTATTGTTCGATAGGTTGGTTGGTTGGTTGTGTTGGGGAAGGAGACCAGACAGCGAGGTCATCGGTCGCATCGGATTAGGGAAGGACAGGGAAGGAAGTCAGCCGTGCCCTTTGAAAGGAACCATCCCGGCATTTGCCTGGAGCGATTTAGGGAAATCACGGAAAACCTAAATCAGGATGGCCGGACGCGGGATTGAACCGTCGTCCTGCCGAATGCGAGTCCAGTGTCTAACCACTGCGCCACCTCGCTCGGTGTTCGATAGGTAGTACATCGCATAAATGAATATTTAAAGGAGACTGACATTGTCACATACGCCTTGTAAATAATTGTTAACGCTTATTGCATGAAAGGTGACGGAGTGTCTTTATTACCATATTAGTAGAGGTTGGAATGACTGGAAATGAAATGACAGACGGAACTGAAGCCCTGGGTGGAAGGCTCACACAGGTGTGTTGGTCCTACTTAAACACAGGAAATAGCAAGACGGACATCGTAGCACCTAAGCGCTGGAGCACAATAGAGTCGCGACCGGCCAGTACCTGGAAACTACAAAAATCTTGGATGCAGGTGAGAGGAACGAAGAAGCGGCACCTCGGAAACCACGCAGGCTGGATTACTTCCAAGTATTTTACTCAGAAGCGTACCATTGTACGAGTATAGGTTTTTCCTCGCAAACTTTCCGCGCTGGACGACAAAAGACTAAAATACGGTTGATCGGCGTTCGGAAGAATCTGTAGAGATGGAGAATATTCCGTGGTTTCGGGAATATGATTCGTTTTCGGAATTACGATGGTGGGGAGCCGAGCCTTGCTGGAAGGCCAGCGGTGGAGAGACAAGGTCTTCCGATGTGGGCGCCCCCGTGTGGCGGTCGCTCGATATCAGCTTTTGTTGGTACAGACGTTCTTGCTGTCTTTGCTCTCAGGAGTGTTTATAGTTAGAACAGTTAGGTACTGTACTGCTGCGAACCTATATGATTGTGGACTTCACCTCCTGGTTGGAAGTCGTCGTTGAGTATGCAGCTTTCAGTAATTGAGGGCACTCCTTCTGCGTATACTTACGTTGAGACGTTATCTGAACTCCGTCCTTGTGGCTGGAATTTGGCGTTTCTCGTCTGTAGAACATAGAGAGGAGAAGACAGTATTAGAGTGTATTAGTCAGAGGTCCGCCTTCTGCCGTCCTAGTGTTCGAAAGAGTTTTATTATGTGGCTGGCGTTCTTCTATCGACGCAGAAGTGTACGAGAACCAGCACGCCGACGCACCAGACGCAGTACATGCGGTGATATCGCAAATTGCTTCGGCTTATTAGTGCTATAAAGCTAAACAGCTGTGATCACGTCAGTTTATTTTCACTGAGCTTCCACGCCACCGTAGATCATCTATGAAAGTAGTGTCTTCTAGTGTTTGGTACGTAGTTGATGTGAGTGATTTCGTGTTGTTGATATTAGATCGCGCAGTCATAATAAGGGGCAGAGTTGGGCAATTGATTAGTAATTTTACTTAGGAAATGTAAACTTTGTAATATAAGGTTTTTTTTAATCTACAATAAATATATAATTAGGAACAACGTTTATCATTTAGTAGGATTAGTTGCCTTCATTTATGTTTAGATTGTAATTTATAGAATTAAAGTGATCCTTAGATCTGCGTCAGGGGGTTGTCAGACAGCGTCAGATCTTCATTTTAGCGTTTATTATTATTTTCCTTTGCGCACATTCATTTTACACCCGCTTGGAGTAGCATCTTGGACAGTCCTTGCCAGATAGTCTCCCTCCACCCGACAGACCCTTTCAGCACGAGGGGACACGTGACTTCAGCTCATCGGCATGAAAGCGCCGCCGTCTAGTGACCACGCAGTGAGCGCACAACGACTTTCGGCGGACCGTTCTACGAACCGCTTTCACTCGCTATCCCGTCCATCGGCGCATCGCGGAAGTTGGGCTGCCCGTGGCCTCGCACACACACACACACACACACACACACACACACGCACGTTCCACTTCATACCCCGCTCGTTCTTCGTCGTTGCCGCACCGTCCGGCGTCGCGCATCAATTACGGGCGAACAATGGGGTTTAATAAGAGCCACGCGCGCCGGACCTGCCACGCACAATGCGTGCGGCCCCGTACGCCCTCTGTTAACGAGGAGAACACCGCACCACCGCACCGACCGCACTGCACGACGCGTTTCCGCCGAATTTGCGCGACGGGTAATTAACTTGGCGTCCACAACGCGTGGCACCCACATTTGAACTGGCCCGAAGTCCTGCTTTTTGGCTTTATTTCTTTTCCTTCTATTTAGCGTGAAAGTTTCTGGCACAGTAGAGTTCCAGGGAAGCATTGAAATTCGGTTAATTAGCAATCTTCGTGTACTGTGTTAGAGGTCCGGTTGGGTCGCGCGGGGTGGGGAGGAGAGGGGGCATAGCGGTGGGCCACAAGAAGAGGGTGCGGGCAGCGAGCGGGCAGGTGTTTGCCCCCGTTCGTGCAGTTGCACGTTTCAGTGACCTATGCTTTAAGTGATTTACCTCCAGTGTTTGAAGATCGAATACAGCAGATGTGTAGAGCATTCAAAAATTGAAATATCGTTGTTTCCGCCATCTCTGCTTGGGTAGATTACATTTGCTACACTGGACGTTCCTCGGTGATCTAAGACTCTTCGTTAATGCACGATTTTCAGTTTCGTATTATTCCGCACCCCAGGCTTTCTAATTGCCACCCCTCTCTTTCCTTCCGTGACTCCTCTTTGCAACCAGTTACACTGCTCATCATTAACACTGTAATATCAGGAAGGACAGCCAATAACGATATTTGACTTCATCTACATCTACATGAATACTCTGCAATTCACACTAAAGTAGATCGTTCTTTGAACAACTTTCAGACTGCTTCTCTACCGTTCCAGTCTGTAACAGCGTGTAAGCAAAATCAACACTTAAATCTTTCTATACAAGTTCTGATTACTCTTATTAAGTTATTATGATCGTTCTCCCTACCTAGACTGGCCGCAATAAAATATTTTCGAATTCAGAGGAGAAATTTGGTGACGGAAATTTCGTGACAAGACCTCTCTGCAACGAAAAACTCCTTTGTTTTAATGATTGCCATCCCCTGTCACTTATGTCAGTGACTCTTGTAACGTTGCATGGGGGCTTAATTAAATATAATGCAAATAATTTTAATTTCAGTCGCTGTCTGTCCGGTTACGCAGTCTCGTAACCGGTTGGCCCTGACTAGTATTAGTACGCAATCTGACTGCATAGAATAACAACAAAGAATGAAGGGAAATTTCCGTTAACACAATTGATTAATTAAGTCCCCAGCAACTATAAAAGCTACGAAACAACAAAGCACAAGTGTAACTGTTCTGTGTGTGGAAGTGCGATTCAACGTACACGTATATGGCACGGTTCTTCCTCAATACGACTAGATATTTTAAACACCATTTACAATGAACTAATTGAAAAACCAGAAATACTATAATTGCACATAGAAACCAGAATTACGATCTAATACATGAACACGAGCCAGATGCTTTGTTGACTAAACCTGTGACGAAGAGGCATTGTTATTTAGGAAATTTGAAATAAACAATTTTTTGTTACCTTCATATATATTGACGAAAAATACACTTTGATTGTTCAAATGGCTCTGAGCACTATGGGACTCAACTGCTGAGGTCATTAGTCCCCTAGAACTTAGAACTAGTAAAACCTAACTAACCTAAGGACATCACAAACATCCATGACCGAGGCAGGATTCGAACCTGCGACCGTAGCGGTCTCGCGGTTCCAGACTGCAGCGCCTTTAACCGCACGGCCACTTCGGCCGGCTACACTTTGATCATTGCAACATCTTCCATCTATACATTACACCAACCGAACAGCATCTGGTGTCTCGTCCAACAGAACAATAACTGCACACGACATGCTCTCAACTAGTACTGCTCTCGACATCCTCTCAACAAGCTCTTCCCACGGCAACCTCTGAACTACCACTGCCCCAGTGGAGGCGGCGCAATAATAAATACTCTTCCGCGCAATCTCTGGCGCTGTGACTCAGTGTAGCCACCTTTCAACGTATTACTATGTTTATGACGTTGCTCATCGAGCCATATACGTTATGTCGCATTTCTAGCTGCTTCTCTCACACAAATAATGATAAAAATTCAGAAATTCAGGGTTGCCACCAGGCCAAGCCCTTCCTAACCATTTAGAAAAAAAACGGAGCTGGAAAATTATTAGTTTAATTACGTTAATAATTTAATTACAAGTACGCAAATTGCTTTAAGCAGACAGATAAATAGCACTCCATGTCGTGCATGAAGCAACTTGATTAATTCAGGAATGGAAATCAGACACATCGACACCAAAGAATTGATCTTTCACGTAAATTATTTACTGTAACTAAATATTTGGTTGTACATCCTAACTACACATAACTGGTGCCTGACTCGAAATATTTAAGTAAGAATGAAACAGAGCACAATTTAACTACAGCAAGAAGAAACACAGAAGACGGGGGTCGGGAGACAATTATACTATCATCTCCTTTGCATTAATACCATAAAAATAGCGTCTTATGAAACGACTTCACAGAGACGTTTCACTCTCTTTCCGTATTCCACGATAATACGAAAGGAGCTGCCCTTCTTTAAACTTTTTTGGTGTCCTCCGACAATCTTTATCTGATAAGGATCCCATACAGTACAGCAGTACTCTAGGAGAGGACGAAGAACCGTCGTGTAGGTAATCATTCTAGTAGACTAGTTACATTTCGTAAGTGTTCTGCCAATAAAACGAAGTCTTTGGTTTGCCTTACCCACAACATTATCAATTTAAGTTGTTCGTAATTGTAATTACCAGGTATTTAGTCGAACTGACAGCCTTTAAATTTATGCGATTTATCGTGTAACCGAAATTTAACGGATTTGTTTTGCTAGTCACGTAGATCTCCTCACACTTTCCCTTATTGAGAGAGAATTGCTACTCCTCGCACCATGGAGATATCGTGTCTAAGTTATTTGGCAATTGTTTTCGATATTCTGATGACGTTTCTGGATGGTAAGTGACAGCGTTGTCTGCAAAACATTCTAAGAGAGTTGCCAAGTTTGTCTCCTAAGCCGTTTATGTAGACTGGGATTAACAGAGGGCCTTTAAGACTTCCTTGCGGAACGCTAACATCAGTTCTGTTTTACTCGGTTTTCCGTCGATTACTACGTACTGTAACCACTCTGACAGGAAATAACGAATCCAGTCGTTCAACTGAAACGATATTCCATACGCGCCCAATTTGATTAGCAGTTTCTTGTGAGGAACGGTGTCGAAACCCTTCTGGAAATCTGCAAATATGGAATCAATTTCAGATCCTCTGTGGACAGCACTTATTACTTCACGTGAATAAAGAGCAAGTAGTACTTCACTTCCTGTGTCTATACAGTCTAGTAAGAACAGTCTATAATATTGTGTAGTGAATTAATGGTGTGCATAGTTTCAAATTTAGTGCAAAGAACGGTCACATCGCGCAAAAACAACAAGTATTATTAAACTGGCCATCGAGTGCAACTGAGCTCTGATGACGGATATGCGTATGTCATCTTGTTTTGCTTAAACTCTGTGCTAGAGTTCATCAGTTGTTGTGGCCTCTTTTCTTTTTCTTTTTTTAATCGTAAGTCTTCTGACTGGTTTGATGCGGTCCGCCACAATTCCTCTCTTGCGCCATACCCTTCATCTGAGAGTAGCACTTGGAACCTACGTCCTCAATTGTTTGTTGGACGTATTCCAATCTCTGTCTTTCTCTACAGTTTTTACCTTCTACAGCTCCTTCTAGTATCATAAAACTCATTGCCAAATGTGTTAACCTTACCTTAACAGTGTATCTAATTTTCGACATTCGTCTGTAGAACCCCATCTCAAATGCTTTTATTCTCTTCCGTTCCGGTTTTCCCACAGTCCATGTTTCACTACCATACAATGCTGTACTCCAGACGTACATGCTCAGAAATTTCTTCGTCAAATTAAGGCCCCTGTTCGATACTGGTAGACTTCTCTTTTTGCCTGTACCAGTCTGCTTTTTATGTCCTCCTTGCTCCGCCCGTCATAGGTTATTTTGCTGCCTAAGTAGGGGAATTGCTTAACTTGATCTACGTCGTGATCCCCAATTCTTATGTTAAGTTTCTCGCTGTTCTCGTTTCTGCTACTTCTAATTACTTTGGCCTTACTTCGATTTACTATCAATTGAAATTCTGTGCCAATTAAACTGTTCATTCTATTCAACAGATCCGGTAATTCATCATCTTCACTGAAAACAACAATATCATCAGCGAATCTTACCATTGCTATACTTTTACCTTTAATTTTAATTCCTCTTTTGGAGGTTTCTGTTACTGCCGCCATTGCTTCCTCAAGATACAGATTGAGCGCTAGAGGTGTAAGACTACATGCTTGTTCAAATGGTTCAAATGGCTCTAAGCACTATGCGACTTAGCTTCTGAGGTCATCAGTCGCCTAGAACTTAGAACTAATTAAACCTAACTAACCTAAGGACATCACACGCATCCATGCCCGAGGTAGGATTCGAACCTGCGCCCGGTTCCAGACTGTAGCGCCTAGAACAGCACGGCCACTCCGGCCGGCCCCTAAAGCCAAACTGACCGTCATCTCACAGATTCTCAGTTTTCTTTTCGTTGTCTCGTCAACAACGTGAATGTATGAGCTGTTAAGCTGGCTGTGCGATAATTCTACCACTTGTCGGCTCTTGCTGTCTTCGGAACTTTTTGGAGAAGTCTTTAAGAAAGCCCGATGGTATATCGCTAGTCTCACACGTTCTGCACACCAACGTGAATAGTTGTTTTGTTGCCACTTCCCGCAATGATTTTAGAAAATCCAATGGAATGTTACCTCTCCCTTCTCCCTTCTCAATCTTAAGTCCTCCAGTCTCATTTACATTCTGTGGCAAGCGATTGGTGTATTGCCACTCTCTAGCAAGCTACGAGGTAGGCCAGGACAGCATGATCAATGAGTGGTCTTCAGTTATCTCGTTGAAAGACAACCTCGCGAAGACTTCGAAGATGGGGCACAGGCAATGGCCGTAAACCACAGACGCTGAACGGCCGCTGTCGGAAACGGTAATCGTATTGCGTAGCCGATGATACATCGTACCATCATGCCAAGTGTTTGTCCCGTATGTGGCTATGAGTAATGCAATGTGACAACGCCTGCTCTCCTCGGAGCCTCACAGACGGATATGTCCACCGTTATCGTGTTCGCAGAACGGGGACTCTTCTAAAAAGGCGACTTGTTGGCGCTGTCGTCGAGGGGCACACCACAGCCGGAGCGCCTCACTCCTGCTGCTTCATCGGAGGAATTCGCAAGAATGGTCAACGCGTTGACAGTCCGTGGCGCTGCAGATGTCGTCACCCTGTCCTTGAGGATCTTATCATGTTGCAAACAAGCAGATTTTCTAACTCACGGCATGTGACGTCGCCGCACGATCGAGTGGATAGTGTGCCAGTCTACACAGATTCTAGTCGCATTGAGGCCGTTGAGATCGTTCGTGGAAATGCGCTATGCCTTCCTGCGGGATCCCAACCATGGAGGCATAATAAAGGGAAATGGCGCTGCAGCTTATCACTGTACGTTGCTTTGAAACCGGCGCCGCCCTGTTATATTTTACCAAAACTAGAGCAGACGATAGCTTATTTTTCTTAATTTCTGTCATGTGCACGGAATTGTTGGTTAAATAGCGAGTTTTTCAGTGCTTTAGTGAATGGTACAACATCAGGAAGGCAATTTCAGACGATTTTCTAGTCTAAAATGCCTATTCGACCCACTAATGCGACGTATTTGGTCTCATAAATGTAACGTCCTTCGTTTTACATGTTTTGAATAACCAAGATGCGAAGTATGTGATGTAAAGAGACTACTTTTGTATTCCGGCATTTACCTTAATACAGAATGACGGAACTGATGTTCCATCTATCTCCTCTTCCCAAAACATCTGAGAACATACACTCCTGGAAATTGAAATAAGAACACCGTGAATTCATTGTCCCAGGAAGGGGAAACTTTATTGACACATTCCTGGGGTCAGATACATCACATGATCACACTGACAGAACCACAGGCACATAGACACAGGCAACAGAGCATGCACAATGTCGGCACTAGTACAGTGTATATCCACCTTTCGCAGCAATGCAGGCTGCTATTCTCCCATGGAGACGATCGTAGAGATGTTGGATGTAGTCCTGTGGAACGGCTTGCCATGCCATTTCCACCTGGCGCCTCAGTTGCACCAGCGTTCGTGCTGGACGTGCAGACCGCGTGAGACGACGCTTCATCCAGTCCCAAACATGCTCAATGGGGGACAGATCCGGAGATCTTGCTGGCCAGGGTAGTTGACTTACACCTTCTAGAGCACGTTGGGTGGCACGGGATACATGCGGACGTGCATTGTCCTGTTGGAACAGCAAGTTCCCTTGCCGGTCTAGGAATGGTAGAACGATCGGTTCGATGACGGTTTGGATGTACCGTGCACTATTCAGTGTCCCCTCGACGATCACCAGTGGTGTATGGCCAGTGTAGGAGATCGCTCCCCACACCATGATGCCGGGTGTTGGCCCTGTGTGCCTCGGTCGTATGCAGTCCTGATTGTGGCGCTCACCTGCACGGCGCCAAACACGCATACGACCATCATTGACACCAAAGCAGAAGCGACTCTCATCGCTGAAGACGACACGTCTCCATTCGTCCCTCCATTCACGCCTGTCGCGACACCACTGGAGGCGGGCTGCACGATGTTGGGGCGTGAGCGGAAGACGGCCTAACGGTGTGCGGGACCGTAGCCCAGCTTCATGGAGACGGTTGCGAATGGTCCTCGCCGACACCCCAGGAGCAACAGTGTCCCTAATTTGCTGGGAAGCGGCGGTGCGGTCCCCTACGGCACTGCGTAGGATCCTACGGTCTTGGCGTGCATCCGTGCGTCGCTGCGGTCCGGTCCCAGGTCGACGGGCACGTGCACCTTCCGCCGACCACTGGCGACAACATCGATGTACTGTGGAGACCTCACGCCCCACGTGTTGAGCAATTCGACGGTACGTCCACCCGGCCTCCCGCATGCCCACTATACGCCCTCGCTCAAAGTCCGTCAACTGCACATACGGTTCACGTCCACGCTGTCGCGGCATGCTACCAGTGTTAAAGACTGCGATGGAGCTCCGTATGCCACGGCAAACTGGCTGACACTGACGGCGGCGGTGCACAAATGCTGCGCAGCTAGCGCCATTCGACGGCCAACACCGCGGTTCCTGGTGTGTCCGCTGTGCCGTGCGTGTGATCATTGCTTGTACAGCCCTCTCGCAGTGTCCGGAGCAAATATGGTGGGTCTGACACACCGGTGTCAATGTGTTCTTTTTTCCATTTCCAGGAGTGTATTTTGCTATGTGTCGACGGTTTGCTATATTTCCTTCTTACAGCGTTGTGTTTATGGGGAAGCTAAAGTCAAATTACAGAAGTAATACCACTACAGTAAACGTAAGCAGCGCAACTAAAATTCTTGTACACCAAACAAAATATCGCTTGAACGAGTCCACTGACGAGTGAAATGTAAATGCCATTTCTTTACACTTTAGGCTACAATAAAAACTACTTTTACACCTGTAAATAGTGAAAGGTGACATATTTTAACAAAATCCTTCCAACAGTAGCTAATATTTGGCCTTAGTAACATGGCGGGTGCCGCCATCAAGTTTGTGACGTCACGAAAACTCCCCTTATTACACATTACATCCATTATTCCGACCAACGCGAGCAACTATATCGCGGAAGTGTTAAATCGACTTACAGATCAGTTACGGTACTCTTGCTGCCGAATTCCGTCACGTTCTGGTAGGCGTTCCTCCATCTATCATGAGGAGCAAAATCATCTTCCCACAAACAAACAGCAAATAAGTAGGATTCTCAGTCACATATGTAGTAGTTCACTGAAACAGGGCATTTTTCCAGACATACTGAAATACGCTATTGTTAAACCATTGCATAAATACGGGGATAGATCTGATGCTAACAACTACCGCTCAATCCCACTTCTGATAGCTTTATCCAAAATTCACGAAAAAGTAATGTATTCTAGAGTAGCATCTCATATTTCTAAAAATGAAGTACTAACAAAATGTCAATTTGGTTTTCAGAAAGGCTTTTCAACAGAAAATGCTATATATGCTTTCACTGATCAAATATTAAATGCACTGAATAACCGAAAATCACCCATTGGGATGTTTTGTGTTCTCTTAAAGGCTTTTGGTTATGTGAATCATGAAAATTTTCTACACAAGCTTATGTTTTGTGGTATGAGTGGGGCAGTGCACAAATGGTTTAATTTATACTTAACTGGAAGAATGCAGAAGGTTGAAATTAACAGTACAGGTAGTCTGCAAAAACCAGCAGAGTCCTTTAACTGGGGAGATATCAAGAATCGCGTCCCACAGGGTTCAGTCTTGGGTCCCTCATTGTTCTTAATCTATATTAATAACTTGCCACTCTATATTCATGAAGATGCAAAGCTAGTTCGTTTTGCTGATGGTACAAGTGTAGTAATCACACCCAACAAGCAAGAATCAGCAGAGGAAATTGCATATAATGTCTTTCAGAAAATTATTAAGTGGTTCTCTGCTATTGGACTCTCACTAAATTTTGAGAAAACACTGTTTATACAATTCTGTACATTCAATGGCACAACACCATTGATAAATTTAGCCTATGAACAGAAGTCTGTTGCTTAGGCAGAGTTCTCAAAATTTTTGGGTGTGTGCATTGATGAGAAATTAAATTGGAAGAAACACATCGATAATCTGCTGAAACGGTTAGGTTCAGCTACTTATGCTGTTAGGGTTATTGCAAATTTTGGTGAAAACATATAAGTAAATTAGCCTACTATGCCTATTTTCATTCAATGCTTTCATACGGCATCATATTTTGGGGAATTCGTCATTAAGGGTGAAAGTATTCATTTAAAAGCAAATTAAAAGAATTTCTGAATGAGAACTCCTACTACTCAACAGATGAATTCTTAGACATGAGGTAGTAACTGCAAAATAATGATGATGATGATGATGATGATGAAGGAGCGTAGGGGACGATGCGGGAGACCTGCACCGCTGTACTAGGCAAGATCCTGTACTAGGCAAGTTTTGCCATAAATGCAAAAAAATAAATAAAAAATCGTATGTGAAAGTGACACGTTCCACATCATTACAAAATGGCATATTCATGATCTACGGAACAAGGGTTAAAGTATGTAAGTAAGTATGTTCATATCCCATTTCTGAACGAAAAAGTCGCTGCACAGTCTCCCATTACGCAATCTCTCCTTATATGCAGAACGTAGATGGCGTCACTCCTATCAGGAATTTCATCTGTAGCTCATTACTTCTTTCACCTCTGTCAACGAATTGAGCCTCACGCCTGAACCATGGACCTTGCCGTTGGTGGGGAGGCTTGCGTGCCTCAGCGATACAGATGGCCGTACCGTAGGTGCAACCACAATGGAGGGGTATCTGTTGAGAGGCCAGACAAACATGTGGTTCCTGAAGAAGTGCAGCAGCCTTTTCAGTAGTTGCAGGGGCCACAGTCTGGATGATGGACTGATCTGGCCTTGTAACATTAACCAAAACGGCCTTGCTGTGCTAGTACTGCGAACGGCTGAAAGCAAGGGGAAACTACGTCCGTAATTTTTCCCGAGGACGTGCAGCTTTACTGTATGATTAAATGATGATGGCGTCCTCTTGGGTAAAATATTCCGGAGGTAAAATAGTCCCCCATTCGGATCTCCGGGCGGGGACTACTCAAGAGGACGTCGTTATCAGGAGAAAGAAAACTGGCATTCTACGGATCGGAGCGTGGAATGTCAGATCCCTTAATCGGGCAGGTAGGTTAGAAAATTTAAAAAGGGAAATGGATAGGTTAAAGTTAGATATAGTGGGAATTGGTGAAGTTCGGTGGCAGGAGGAGCAAGACTTTTGGTCAGGTGATTACAGGGTTATAAATACAAAATCAAATAGCGGTAATGCAGGAGTAGGTTTAATAATGAATAAAAAATAGGAGTGTGGGTTAGCTACTACAAACAGCATAGTGAGTAGTATATGGGTAGCTATAAGACAGTATGGCTAACGCAACCATTGCTGAAACTTTTTACATTAATGGCCCAAAGTTATGGCTCAAAAGAAAATATCTTTTGAACCATAACACCCCCATAACTTTTCACCCACCGCCTTTTACCTTTGAGCCATTGCATCACCATTATTTTTACTCCAACGCCTTTTCCCTTTGAACCATAACACCCCCATAACTTTTTATCCAACGTCTTTTCCTTTTGAACCATACCATCACCATTATTTTTTCTCCAACGCCTTTTTCTTATGAACCATTGCAAGAACCATAACATTTCTTCCAACGCCTTTTTCTTTTTAACCATTAGACAAGCCATAACGCCGTCTCCAACGCCTTTTTCTATCGAGCCATAGCACCCCCATTATTTTTTCTCCAACGCCTTTTGCCTTTGAGCCATTACACTAGCCATAACAGCGTTTTCGATGCCTTTTCCCTTTGAACCGTAACGCTAACCATAACAGCGTCTACAACATCTTTTACCTTCGGACCATAACAACACCATAATCATTTCGCCACTTTTTCTCCAACGACTTTTACCGTTGAACCATAGAACGATCCATATTTTATCTTTTAAAAATGAAACCCCTTATCCTTTTTTTTCATTTAAAGAAATAAAAATATGTAGTAGGATAAAAGACAAAATGAATAACAGTCGAAATGGTAAGCGTCATAACGGCGCAACTGTCAAAGAACTAAGGGCTCTTGCTAAGGAGCTCAAAATCAAAGGCTTCTACAAGATGAGGAAGGCGGATCTTGCTGAAGCCGTGAACAATGCAACGTCTAAGGCTATGGACAATGGCTTATTTAAATACGCAAATGAAGAACTGTCAGGAATGGCAGTTCGTCAACTGAAGCAAATTGCTAAAGAACACGGAATTAAGGGTTATTCGAAAGTTAATTCAAAGAAAGGGCTGACGGCCTTGATAGAGGCAGAAAAGGAGCGTTTGGATAGAATCAGATACTTCAACTTTGCTGAAGACTTATTTGAAACGAAAGGATCCTCTCAACCACATCCAAACCAGCCACGCAAAGAAAAAGTCATCATTGAGAAGTTAGGCCAAATTTTCCCTTTTAAACAAAAATTGATCACCCGAAATGTGGAGAAAAAGGCTCCTTTCAAGATCCTTGAAGGAGACCGTACCTATCTTAAGACGTATGATATTTGGCAAACTAACTACACTATCTTGATAAAAGATTTGAAAGGAACACACCTTGAACAAATGAAAGCTGTTAGGGCAGCCGTCCATGCAACTACAAAGGCGGTAAGAAAATTGAGTAATTACAGTCCTGGCGATCAGATGAAGATAGTTGCAGAGAATGTAAATTTTCACCATACCATCTCAACTAAAAGACATCAGAAAGTCAATGCCTCTCTTATACTTAACCAAATTGAGAGAATTGTCACATCTAATGAAAATGTAGACATAAATGGAACCAGATTTGAATTTCAAGTTTATAAAATACCCAGAGGTGCAGGCAATAAAGGTAAAAAAGTTGTCAACCTGAATAAAGACATTAATGCTAAAAGATGCATTAACAAAATAGATAACAACGACAATATGTGCGGACCAAGAGCTATAATTACGGCTTTGACATACGAAACAAACATCATTCTTGATAGGGAACTTACTAGCAATGAATTAGTCTACATAAGGAAGGGTAGAAACTTGCAAGGAGAGTTGGCAAGAGAACTTTGTATCAGGCTTGGAAAGAACTGCGAAGATTTATTCACGCTAGAAGATATCATGGATACTGAAGAGTTGATTGATACTCAGATTAAGATTGTTTCTGCTGCACATTTCAACTCGGTCATTTATTCTGGAAAAGAAAGGGACACTGTCATCTACCTATACCACCACAACAATCACTATGACGCAATAAATAGCATGAAAGCCTTTCTAGGTAGTGTGTACTACTGTCAGAAGTGTGACAAGCCCTACAATAACAAGGACCAACACACCTGCAAAGTAGATTCAAAGGCTGTTTGTAACTTGTGTAAAGAACCACAACATAAGAAAATCGTAGGTAAAGATCGTGTTAAAATATATTGCGATAAGTGTAATAGATACTGCTTTGGTTCAAATTGCTTTCAAAACCATGACAAGGTCTGCAAGGTAGCCTACAAGTGCAAAACTTGCAACAAAATATGTTTAAGGTCAAAGAAGCACAACTGCGGTTATGAATTCTGCCGTAATTGCCAGGAAGCTGTGAAGATCACTGACCATAAGTGCTGTATGCAGTCCAAGGATCAAAAGGGCGGTTTCTGTGAAGAGGCATGTGTATGTAATGGTAAATCAGACAAGAAATGTAAACATTGTAGTTACACTGAAAAATATTACTTTTTCGATTACGAAGCCGAGCAAGATACCGGCGTACACAACCCTAACTACATAGCCGTTCATGATTTTGATGGTAACAGACATGCTTTTCATACAAATGACGAATTTTGCCAATGGCTTATTAGTGATGCACACAAAGGGTACACATTTGTTGCTCATAATTCTAAAGGTTATGACTCATACTTTATTCTTCAATACTGTGTCAAAAACGGAATAAAGCCTAAAACTATTTACCAAGGTTCAAAGATTATGCTGCTTGAAATACCTTGTTTAAGAATCAGGATAATCGATAGTATGAACTTTGTTCAAGGCTCTCTAGCATCAATACCGAAAACGTTTGGCCTAAAAGAACTTAAGAAAGGATACTTTCCGCATTTTTTCAATACAAAAGAAAATCAAAATTATGTTGGACCTATACCTCCCACTAAATTCTATGGCGTCAACACAATGAAAGAAAGTCAGCGTAAAGACTTTTTGAAATGGCATGCCGACAGGTTAAAAGAGAACTACGTGTTTGATTTCAAGAAGGAACTAGCCGAGTATTGTCATTCAGATGTTGATATTCTAAGACGTGGGTGCCTTGAATTTAGGAAGATTTTTCTAGAAATCGCCAATATAGATCCTTTACAATACATAACAATCGCTAGTGTTTGTATGGCTATCTATAGGTCCAAATTCCTTCAGGAAAATACTATTGCTGTAGTGAAAGAGGATAAGAAGGAAATGTTTAGTAAAGAATCTATAGCCTGGTTGAACACCTTCCCAAATATACGCCATGCTGTTAATGGTGGTGAAGTAACCATATGTGGTGCTAAAGTTGACGGTTATGACGCTACAACAAAGACAGTCTACCAATACCATGGTTGCTTCTGGCACGGATGCCCTGATTGTTATGACTGTGATACCATAAACAGTGTTAACAATGAAACCATGGATGATTTGTTTACTAAAACAATGGCCCGTACACAGGTTTTAAGACAAGAAGGTTACAAAGTAGTCGAAATATGGTCATGTGAGTGGAAGAAATCTAAAGCTTACAAGCAAGCACTAAATAAAACGATCAACGTCGTGGAACCCCTAACGCCAAGAGACGCCTTTTTCGGTGGGCGAACAAATGCAGCAAAGCTGAAAGTGACTGCAAAGAAGATGAGGTATATAGACATCTGCTCTTTGTATCCAACAGTTATGTTTTACGATAGGTACCCTGTAGGCCATCCCATTAAAATATTGAAACCAGAAGAATACAACAAGGAATGGTTTGGTTTGGTAAAATGCAAAGTGCTACCTCCTAAAGGTCTTTACCACCCCGTGCTACCCATTAAGCAAGAAAAACTGGTATTTGCCCTCTGCGCCAAATGTGCTGAGGAAAAGGTAGGACGTTGTAACCATACAGATGAAGAGAGAGCTTTCGCAGGCACATGGACGACGGTGGAACTGAATAAGGCTATTGAAAAGGGCTACAAAATAGTAGAAACTTATGAGGTGTGGCATTTTGAGCAGACGAGCAACAACCTCTTCAGGGAATACATTAAAACTTTCATGAAAATCAAGTTGGAAACCAGTCCTTGGGAGGATGATTATGGATCAAAAGAAGAATATGCCCAAGCCATTAAAGAGAAGCAAGGTATTGAGCTGGACATTGACAGAATTCAGCCCAACCCTGGGAAACGTGCAGTTGCCAAGACTTGTTTAAATTCTCTATGGGGTAAATTTGGCCAAAGACAAAATATGACACAAAGTGAGTTCATAACTGATCCGCAACGCTGGTATGAATTATTGCTTGATGATAAGATAGAGATATCTAATGTCATCTTCATCAATGAAGATATGATTGAGGTTAGCTACAAGTACACTGACAAATTTGTAGAGGATAGTACTGCTACAAACATATTTATAGCAGCTTTCACTACATCCAATGCTAGGATAAGATTATACGAAATGCTTGATCGTCTTGGTGATAAAGTTGTCTACTATGATACAGGACAGTGTAGTCTACATTGATGATGGAACAAATACAGTTGCGACAGGGTGCATGCTAGGGGAGTGGACAGATGAACTCGGAAAAGATGACCACATAGAAGAATGGATAAGTACAGGACCAAAAAGTTATGCATATGAAACTCACAAAGGCAATCGGTGTACCAAAATAAAAGGATTCAGTCTCAACTATGAAAATAGTTTGAAAATTAACATGGCAACAATGACTGAACTGGTACATGGTGAAAGTGACAAAATAACTACATACAACAATATGATAACCAGGGATAAGAAAACTAAGAAGCTAGTAAATAAGCTTATGGAAAAGGAGTTCAAAATAACCTATGACAAACGAATGTTTTTGAAGGAGGCAGATGGAATAATTGACACTCTACCCTGGGGATACTAAAAATTAATTAAATATGTTATTAATAAATGAAAACAATCATCCTAACTTTAATATTTTGCGGATTTGTCTCTGCTAATGAAGAAGTCATCAAATATTTACAAGATTTTGGGTATCTTGAATCAGATTCTACAAATATTCCACAACTTTCAGATATAAATAATGCATTAAAACTATTTCAAGGAAAGTTTAATTTGAAACCCACAGGTGAAATAAGTGATGAAACTTTAGAACTGATACACAAACCTAGGTGTGGTGTTGAAGATAATGCACTATCTTTTACTTCACACATCGATAAATGGAATAAGAAAAATATAAAATGGTATTACACTGGTTCATCAAAAAGAATGAAAGAATTAACTGAAATAGCTTTTAATACTTGGAAAGAACATACAGATTTAACTTTTGAAGAAGATCAATCGAACAGTGACATTATTATTTCAAATAAAAGACGTTTACACAGAAAAGAAACTAGTGGCCAACACTTTTACTCAAAACCGTTTGATGGAAAAGGAGGTGTGTTAGGTCATGCATTTTACCCAGATATTAATAATAATGCAGTAGAAATTCATATGGATCAAGATGAAGATTGGTATTTTGAGATTGATCCAAATACTCCAAAAGAAAAGATAAACTTTTATGCAGTTTTAGTTCATGAAATTGGTCACACATTAGGACTTGCTCATTCAACTGCGAATACTTCAATTATGTATCCAATCTACAATAGTTCAAATATTGAATTAAGTAAAGATGATATTCTTGGAATACAAAGTTTGTACGGGAAAGATGGTGAAGGAAATGATGAAGATGAATCTAATGACGATAATGAAGAAGTGGAAGAAGATTCAAACCCTCCAGAACTATGCAAACTGAATAAGAAAATAAAAAACTTTTTAATTGTTGATAAAGTTCTGTATATTTACTATGAAAAATGGGTTTGGGTAATGGATTTGGATAATTTAAATGTGCACACTAAACCACAACTCATAAGTGATTGGTTAACATTTCTTCCAAAAGGCTTTAAAAATATTACTGCAGCCTATCAAAGACCATCTGGAGATGTTGTTTTATTCATTGATAACAAACTGTATGTAATGGAAATACCCTCCTTCAAGTTAAAATATGGTTATCCACAATCATTAACAAGCCTTTCATTAAGAAAGAATGTAGCGTTACACACAGCAATAAATTCATATTCTGGTAAAAGTTTCATATTTTTTGACGATGTTTACTATATAGAAGTTGACGAATGTAAGGGAATAAGCAGAAGATATGGAAGAATAACAAGAGAATTTCCAGGAATACCTCCAAGCATTGATTCATCTTTTAGATATACAAATGGTTTATTATATTTCTTCAAAGGGGACACATTCTATGAGTACAGTGAATTTACTAATTCTGTAGTTAGAGCTGGGAAAATGGATCTTTCTCTGTTTGAAATAAATTGTCCTAAACAGTCATCTTCTTTCATTGAAATAATAAGTACTCTAAAAAATACAGTTACCCTGTTAGAACAAATGAATTCTTAATTTAAATTTTCCATATAATAAATGAACAGCCAACAACATCAACTTCTACTAAAACTCAATAGTTCCAATAAGCAAACATCGTTTTGTCGTTTGCGAGATCTCGAAATAGATTATGAATATCTTATTACAGATGTAGAGTTCAAGACAATGAAATATGGTAGCGGATACATTTTAGAACTCGATGCTCATTTAAAAGTTATTTTGCCTGAAAGGTACAACAAAATCCTAAGCTGGGAAGACTCTAGGTCTATTATAGGTTTGAAGTTGATTTATAGAGGTATGTCAGATGACCTAAAACCGAGACACATCATGGAATTTATATAATTTTTAATACCCCATTGGGTATTAAAAATACTTCAATTAAAAGCTTTCATTTACTATTCCATGCTTTGCATCATAGATCAAATTCTTTTTGGTGTACATTACAATATAAGCTGTAGTGTTTTCAGGTATATTAGCATTAAAAGTAGCACAGAGCTTCATACTCGTTTTGTTTGTTGCTACAACATTTTTTCTTCTGCTCATATTAATAACATAAATTGGATACAAATTAATGAAACTATAAGGACTGATTTTCGAATCAGTTTTCAACTCCGTTATTCGCTTAAAGTCTAAGAATGCATTGTATGCCTTGAAGTAAGTTGAAGGAGGGTTAATGTTCCATGCTTCCTCAGGAAATATTTCGTTTCTACCATTTTTCAAACTAATGTTCTGAAGCTCTACGTGATCATACAATGATGAATCCAGTTTTTGGTTTCCTTTCCGGTTAGTCTGGAATACAACAAAAATAAAGTAGGGCATATCAAATTCTAGGGATGTGTAGTAATTAGTAATGTCAATCTCAAAGTTCCTCCTACCACTAATGCCTGCAATCTCCTGTGTTTGTAATTCAAAGAATGATATGGGCATTTTAGGTTCTTTGAATATTTTATCTCTTAGTTCGAGCTCATAAGTTGGCTCATATTTTACTATTGGTACGCGAATCTCCACATTTGTTACTACTAGTTTACCCTCATTTGGTAGAGTATCTTTGATTTCGACTCCAGCAGTGTTGTGATCACTCCATCTATGAAGAAAATCTCCTGCAGTTGCACTCCAAGTAAAGGATACAGTAAGATCACCTTCCCACATAACCTCTTTGTAGTCTTTAAAGTAACCCCCAAACATTTTTAGTGGATACAAGACTTCATTTGATTTAGACCTTAGCTTACCATTGTTTATGAAATTTCCTTCATACATAACATCTTCCATAAGTGAAGAGGTCAGGTGATATAATACTGTTGAAGAAATACCGGGATGTTCAATTCTAGAGATAATTGCTCCTTTCTTTTTGATGGTGATTGTAGAAAACAACTGTGATACAAAATTATCAATTAGCTTTTTGTTGGATTTTCCATCATATGTAGGATAATCTGTGCCATCTGCTTGAGTTACATCAAAAGTCATGTAAAGGGAAGCATTCTTACTATCAATCCAACCATCACCAACTTTGATATCTATTTCAACATCTTTGTTTGGTACGTTGAGATTAAATTTCGTCTTCTCGTTTACGGGAAAAGACTGGTACTGATAACTTTCTATTTTGTTCATTCCTTTATTTATTGCAAAAATTTTATTGCATTTCTAAAATTACTGTGACATCGGTTCCGCCAAAATCAATCAAATTATTTTCTTCATCAGTTACAGTTATTACCAAGTGCTGAACTCTGTCACAAATGGGAACGAACGTGAGGTTCTTTGGTTCATGGATTATAGGTGCACCAAACTCTACATTTGTTTTAAAAGAAGCTATAATATTCGTTTCTCTGTGGTAGTGTTCCGAATCTTTTACAAACATTCCATCTGCCAAGTTGAAATGAACATTTACCGTTTCGAAAGGGATGATTTTAGGGACATTATTAGCAATAGTCTTTGTGTTTGGTTCAACGATTTGATTATTAAACCCTAGCACACTTCCTATGCTATCTCCTCTGTCAAGATACAGCTTCACTTCACTTTCTATAACAACTCTGTTCAAAACCTTGTCTGCTTTAATACTTATGTGAGGGTTTTTGGTGTGAATATATTTCTCTAAATTATCTACACTATACTGCCCAGAAGGTATAACGATTGTTTCACCATCACTGTGCAACTTATTATTCTTTGTAGTAATATTCGGGGTTAAAAGTGTCGTGTAAAATCCTTTTAAAGCTACACCTTTAAAGTGGTCTCTAATCGGAACTGTTAGCCTCTTTTCTAGTTTGGAGGATCTACCACTCAACTTAAATAATCTGCTCATTTATTAAATAGAGAATAAAGAATGAAGAAAGAAGAAATGAAGACAGACTGGGAACCTAAAGTTAGAATACCAGAAAGGAAAAGAAAACTGAAGCATGGGTTACTTTTACCTAATTCGATACGTTGTGGAGTTATTGGTCCATGTGGCTGTGGGAAAACAACACTATTGATCGACAATTATCTTCTTGCACCAGGGTGGCTGAACTGGGACAAAGTTAATCATGTATACATATATTCTAAAAGTCTAGATCAATCAAAGTATCAAGAACTAATTAAAATGTGTGACAAACTAGAAGAAAAAACAAATATAAAAATAGCCTCATTCATTGACAACAATGAAGATATCATACCTTTAGATGAATGTACGGAAAATTCAGTTGTGATATTTGATGACTTTATTTTGGAGAACCAAGATATAGTTAGAGAATATTTCACTAGAGGAAGACACAAAGGTATAGACTGCTTTTACTTAGCACAAACATACACCAAGATACCTAAGCAGCTGGTTCGTGATAACCTTAATTTTTTGAACATATTTAGACAAGACAACACGAATCTAAATCATATATTTAATGAATTTGTTGGTGGAGACATGAGGTACGAAGACTTCAAAAACATGTGTAGTAATTGCTGGAATGAAGACGATTTTGGTTTTGTAACGATAGACTTAACACGTAAATCTAATAATGGTAAGTACCGAAATAAGATAAAAACATTCTTAATGACCTAACGTCCAACGTCCAATATCCAACGTCCAACATCCAACGTCTAACGCCCAACGCTTAACACCCAACGCTTAACGCCTAACGCCTAACACCTAACACCTAACGTTCAACGCCTAACGTCCAACGCCCAACGCCCAATGTCTACTATAAAATATCGCATATAATAAAGATGTTTGCAAAGTATAATCCCGATGCTATTAAGAGTGCACGGAAGAACAGAAAAAAGTTTGAAGAACTCAAGGAAGGTTTTAAATCGTGGAAGAAGCAACCAATAACAGAGTATGAAAAGTATAAAAAAGAAGACCAACCCGTTATCGATGCAATTAAAGAGGTTAAGGGAGAATTGGAGGGTTTAGGTGATAATGTAATAAAAGCAATAGAACTAAACAGAGAAGTAGAAAAGCAGCTGGTTCCATATAAAAAAACAGATTTCGAAGACATGTTTCCTATTCCCTCAACACCTGATGAAACGTCATTTGAAAAGAGTATTTTTAAAGGCAATGATGATAGTGATGTTTCCCCAAATACAAAACAAAGATTAGAATCAACCTTAGCAGAAATTGAAGAAAGTGAAAGGGAAAGGATGATTAGGAAGGGTCAGTTATCAACTAGTACACCAAAGGCTGCTATAACCAACAGGGCCACAACATATTTAGGCCCTGTAGTAGCCCAGTACTTAGGAGGTCTCCATGATAAAGTGTTTGGGTTAAGATTCGAAAATGGAAAGCATTATATTGGTGATTCAGAAGTTAATTTTCAGAACGATGACATTATCATTAAAGATAAACGATTTAAAGCTACTAAGGGGTTAATGAATCTTCTAACACAGAGAGATGTAGAAGATACCATATCACTTGACGACCATGATAATTATGTGGACATATTAAAATTAACAAATGCTATATATCAGAACAATGACCCCACAAAAGGACCTAAATCAAGTGTGAGTGAAAAATATAATAAATTAATTAAGCCAATATACAATGCCCTAAAGAGGTCAAAGGCAAGTCCCACGAAGACTGGAAAGGGTTTCGTTAAGAAATACAGTGACAGACCGATTGAATACGTCTGGATGGATGATGTCCGGGACTTAATTGATAGACTTATGGTTATTCATGGAGAAGAAAATGCTGGAAACACTAATTACCACAACGAAAAAGTTGCAATAAGTAAAATGCTCAGTAATAAGTTTAATGACTTTATTATCGATAATCCTAAGGGTATTCCTTACCTAATTAGGTTTTTAAACAACCTCCCTCACACATTTTGGAAATCTGAAAAACATGGGAAAGGATTAGTGAATACTTTAATTAATAAACTCCCTGTTGAATTACACCTTCCAGGATATAATTACTGTGGTCAACTGGGCCACTGTTGCGCTTGAAAAGAGCGCAGCAATACACACCTTGTTGCGGGAACGCCCTTAGAGCCTAATCTACCACCTCTAATTGGAAACTTTTAGAGGGAACCCGGGTAACGACCGGCTCCAATGGTAATAACGGTTGGGATTGGGTAATCCGCAGGCGAGCTCCTGTGCTAGCAAATATACATGTTATTTGTTATTAAATAAACATAATGCACGGTACAATTTACAAGATCACAAACAGCAATGATAAACTAATATATATCGGTAGCACAACAGATAAGTTGTGTAGAAGAATGGCAGCCCATAGATCTGATGCAAGAAATAACAATCCAAAGCCTGTTTCACAACATATGAGAAACCTTGGCGTTGATAAATTTACAATCGAATCTATTAGGTCTGTTACAGTTGCATCGAGAAAAGAGTTGCGTATTGAAGAGCAAGTTGAAATAGACAAATACAACTGTTCAGAGTTGCTTAACATACTTTTAGCATATTCTTACAATCGTGAAAAGACGCGGAATCAAGAGAAGAAAAGAAAAGCTAGGAGAGACTACTACAACAAACACAAGAAAGATCCCGAATGGCACGAGAAAGAGAAAATGAGACAAAAATTGAAAATGAGAGAAGTTCGTGTCAAAGAGAAGCTGTTTAGAGAAACTTTTAAAGAACTGTGCAGAATAGAAATTTAGGCTGGATCAGCCTAGTATGGAGCCGTCTCAGAGACTGAACGGGTGTGGTGGTGAGGAGTCTGATCAACTCCGATGATCCATTAAGATACAGTCCGGCCTTCAGGGAAACTTGAAGGGTGTGCCGCCAGGCACGAAGTTAGAAGAAAGATTAGCTAGAGGTGATGCAGGTGTTAATCCTCTAGATGAAGCGTGCAAAAGGCATGATATTGCGTACAGGGACCATAAAGATTTGGAGCAAAGACACGCTGCTGACAAAGAACTGCAGAAAGCTGCAAAGGAAAGGATGTTCAGCAAAGATGCTTCACTTGGAGAGAGATTAGCTTCCACAGCTGTTGCTGGAATAATGTTTGGGAAACGGAAACTAGGAATGGGGTTAGGGCTAGATGATAATGGTTGGGCTTTGTGAAGAGGTGTAATTTTAATGCAGAAGCTGCATTAAAATCTAAATAAATTAATAAATAAATGAGAGGATTTAGTGTTGATTACAGTGTTTCCCCCAGAGGGAGTCCAAAAGCAAAATCTATTAAAATAAAATTGTCCAATGATGATTTGAAAAGTCATGAGTTTCTTGATGGTTTCCTCACAGAGGCTCAAATGAAACAGAAAGCAAATAAACTTAAGAAAGGTGGTAGCTTACTTATAACGCTATCAATACCTATCGTGAAAAAGATTCTTGAGTATCTTAACATAAAAAAGGGTTCTGGACTGAGTAAGCACGAAGGAGGGTTCCTACCACTGATACTTGCTGCGCTGGGAGCGATTGGTTCATTGGCTGGTGGAGCTGCTGCAATAACAAGTGCCGTTCATAAAAAACAGAAAGAAGATGCAGAATTGGCTGAACAGAAGAGACACAATCTAGCAATGGAAAAGAAGGGATCTGGAATGAAAAAAAAGTCCAAAAAATAATCTCAGACTATCCCCATGCTTTAAGCAACTTTGATGTAGAAAAACTAGCAAAAGAATTGAAAATTGAATCTTTCAGAGGTGTTTTTATGATTGATGAGTTACCTAGTGGGCCAATGAAGTATGAATCAGGAATTGTGAATTTAGATTCGTCTAAGCATACCGGTTCACACTGGATCTGCTATTACAAGAAGTGTGACGAAAAATTTGTTTTTGACTCATTTGGAGGAAATGTACCTGATAAATTGGTTCGTTACCTGGGTTCAAATAATTTATTCTACAATTCAGAAAGAATACAGTATTATGACGAGTACATTTGTGGTCACCTGTGTATACTGGTACTGAAGCTATTTACAGATAGGTGGAATTTTAACGAAATTTTGAATGTAATAAATGGACGTTTTTGGGAATAAACTAGCTGTAGCTACTGATGTAACGTTTCAAATGACGGCAGAAGAGTTAGCTAAGATAAAAAATGTCGAAAAGAGCTTTATCAAATTTCAAAAATATTTCACAGATGTGTTGAAGAAATCAAAGCATTATATTAATTTTCTAGGTAGAAGATTAGTCAATGTCGATGATCCTGTTGATGATATGGATGTAGTTACCAAGAGGTATCTGCAAACAAATCTTGTAGACAGTAGTGCACAATACACTGGTCTTTTAACACAGTTCAGTAATTATTACAGCAAGAAAGAGATTGAGAAAGTTCTTTCAGATTATTTTACTAAAGCAGATTTGAAGCCGTATATTGAGAGTTCTCAGAGCACAATACACGATAAACAAACAGTTGAACTCACGTTTCTGACTGGTGATGAACAAAAAATACATATTTTCGAATACCCCTTTCAGCTAAGAAGAATAATTGTATTTGGTGAAAACGTGGCTGCAGACTTCTCAATTAAAGACTTGTCAACTAAAGACTTCGATATGGCTGTAAGTGTGTCTGATAAAGTACATCTAATTAATGGTGGAAACCATTCAATAACAATAAATAAAGGAAATTTTCTCACTGTAAGACTCAAAGATACTGTTAAAACAGTACCTGTTAACGCTCAAATTCTAATTTATGGTGTACTAACACCAGTTGTTGAGAATTTATAAAATTAAGAATGATTTTTAAAGGTCTTTGGGATCTTTAAAAATGTGTACCAATAAATACATTTTTAATTTTCAATTAAATAAATGAACGACTATCATATTTGGTGTTTAAAGTGTAAAAAATATACCAATACAATCCATCCACATAGAGTGGTAGCTAAAAATGGACGAACGAGAATCGAAGGTATTTGTTCGGAATGCAAAAGTAGGAAAAGCAAATTTGTAAAAAAAAAGATGATGTAGAAAATGTAGGGAGCGGCGTCTACCAAACATCTGTTCGTGAAGGCATTGTAAACGAACTTCATAGGCCAATGAGGAAACATTTTCCAAGAAGAAGGGTTATAACTAAAGGCATTGATGATCTCTGGCAAGCCGACTTGGTTGAAATGGACTCTGGAAAGCTTAAAGGAGTGTCTAAGATTAATAAAGGATACAAGTATCTGTTAACAGTTATTGATGTATTTTCAAAATACGCTTTGGCTACTCCTGTTAGAGACAAATCGGGTAAGAATGTTGCTGAGGCCTTTAAACTATTTTTAAAACATAGGGAACCAAAGAATCTGCAAACAGATAATGGCAAAGAATTTTACAATAAAGATTTTAAGGCATTAATGAAAAACTATGATATCAATCATTATTCCACTTTTACTGAAATGAAAGCATCAGTAGTTGAAAGGTTCAATAGGACACTAAAAGAAAAGATGTGGAAACAATTCGACCTTCAAGGAAATTATAAGTGGGTTGAGTTAGTACCAAAACTTGTCGACGACTACAATAATACAACACACAGAACCATAAAAATGAAACCAAAGGACGTTAGTAAAGCCTACGAAAAACAGTTGCTTAGGGATGTGGAATACACTGTTGTGAAGCCGAAATATAAAGTGGGCGATAAAGTTAGGATCAGTAAATTGAAAGGTTTGTTCGAGAAAGGGTATACTGCTAACTGGTCGACAGAAATATTTGTAATTGACGACGTAATCTATTCTGATCCAATTACATACAAACTGAAGGCATTAGATAGTGAAGAAATTAAAGGAAGCTTTTACGAGTATGAGATCCAGAAAACTGACTATCCCGACGTATATCTCGTTGAAAAGATTTTGGAAAGGAAAGGCGATAAAGTTTTTGTCAAGTGGTTAGGATTTGATAGCTCGCATAATACTTGGCTAAGTAAAGGTAGCGTGGTATTGTGAAAGACTGTGTAGATTTTTACTTTTAATGGTACATTAAACCATTAAAAATATAGATACTAAAGTTATTTAATTAGAATGTGCTATTATTCCAACCATTAGTTTATCAAATTCTTGTTCTACCTGAGACACACTTTCACCTATTTTGCAGAGATCTTGGTGATCTTCTACTAATTCCATAATAGTCAGTTGTAAATACTGAAGCTTGCTTAGATAATTAAAAACGATACATTTTAGGTTTTCTGGCACCTTATTTATATCAAAAGGAAGTACTGCTGGTTTGTCGCCGCCTTTCATTATCGCTGTCATGCTACAAGGAGGTATTAGTTGATTGTTCATACTTTATTATTTAAATTGAAAAAAATGTCGAAAAGAGCAAAACCTTGGCGCCAAGGAACCCTGTGGGGTCTTCCCTTTCTGTCATCATTGCTGCTGCTTTCCTCGCCCCACAGGGTTTTTCTGCTTCCATCTCTTTCCGCATCTTGTCCCATGTTTTGACAGACAGGGAAGAGCGGTGCGGACGTCTCATGACGTCACTCAAAACTCCACGATGAAAATGTTACTCAGTTTATTTATTACAGAGTCTGGCCAGACCTCTGACCGAACGCGCTGAGCAACCGCGCCGGCGATAGAAACCTAACTGTGTTGTGGTATAAGTCATGCTGAAGCTGTGAACACTGCCATCTACTAGCGAATGAACGAGTTGAACGTAGTGAGATTACACGCTAGCTGCTACCGATTGCGCAAGTTGCGGTTGTACACGTCACATTTCCGCGACGATGGCCTTCACCTCGCGGTCTGGTGGACTGCCAGATAATCAGCTTCTTATTGCGTAACGGCTTCAATTCCGCGTCTGAGTTAACGTTACTACAGTACGGCAGAGTGGACAAGTAGTGTTATATCGTAACCACGTATCCAAACAAGATTTACAAAAGGTGTGCTTGCACTTTTTCGTTATGACTGCGATAGTGGTAGGATGTAAACATATTGAACATTCCGCTTCCGCGTTAAAAGATCGGTATGGTACTTTGAGTTCCTTACGAAACTTACTTGTCAGGTGTGTTTGGTGTTGTAAGATAATTGATATATCGAGTTTGCTCTCATATTCCCTGATGAAGTCTTCGGAAAGTGTTTGGTACCGTCCTATGAGTGTCCAGTCGACATTATCTTGAAAATCCCTTATAAGCTGCTCCGATATTTTACACCACTGAGAAAGTACGGACCATTCAATATACCCCTTCGCAGCATACTCTCGAATAAAGTCCTCAGATAAATGGCTTCTCGAACATATAATGTCCCATGGTACGTAATCCTCAAACACACGTATGAATTGTTCTGAAATATCACCTCTACTGCAAACGTACTCCCAGTCCAACTTATCCTTAAAATCACGTATGAAGGTCTCTGAGAGGTTTTGGGTTTCTGAGACCGCTTCCCAATTTAGCCTGTCCTTGAACTTGCGCATAAAAGTTTCTGAAAGTTGTTGGTGGCGACACACTTCATTCCAGTCGAGTTTCGCGTGCATTTCTACCATAAAGGGTTCTGAAAGTTTTTGATACATGCAGATCTTACGCCAATCAGTATATGGGCTGTTTTTAATGGTATGTAAGTAGTCTTCAGATAGTTGTTGATGTTCTAAAATAACGTGAATTGTTTTATGAAATCTGTAGATAGTATTTGATATTTACTAACATGGTACCATGAGATCTTGTTCGTGAAGTCTCTCATTATACCCTCTGAGAGTTGTTGATATTGACAGATTTCGTTCCAGTCCAGTTTGTCGTGAAAATCTCTTATAAACGAATCGCCTAAGTGGCGATTCTGTAGAAACCTGAATTCAGCACTCTTTCTCGTTTTCAACTCGTCTGTCGCAATCTTGTCAAATCCGGGGAATGGTGGTTCATTGTAGTAGTCGACTAGTTTATGCATGCATAGTTCCTTGAATACGTGGTGGAGAGCTTCCTTAGGAAACGTTTCTGAAGGTGTAGACTCTTCATTATTGTTAGTCGTTTGATGAATTATGTGCTCTCTCTCCTTCAGTACATCGATTAGCTCTGATTTCCTCATCTTGTAAACTCCTTTGATTTTTAAAACCTTGCACCTCTCACGCAGCTGTTTCACTGTAGATGTATTTAAATCCATAATGTCTTATATATTTATTTCTAAATTCATTTCTTTAAGTGATACAAAAAGAACAGGGGTCATTTTTAAGGCTGCTCAACCTTAAAAACAAAATACTTGTAACTAGTTCATTGCAAGCTTTTCTTCCGATATTTCATATCATTGTAACTAACCACAATCATTTCTTCACTGATAAATATAACATTAGCTATATCTACCTCATCATCTAGCAATAGTTCATACCATTTCTGTGGATCAGTGATGACCTCTGTACATGACACATCAAACATCTGACAAAGTTCAAACAATTTATATTTTAAACAACTATCGGCGATGGTACGTTTTGAACGGTTGAACTCAATTCTGTCAATGTCCAGCTCAATACCATACATCACTTTAATGAATCGGGCATAGTTTTCTTTAGCGCCATAATCACCTAGAATAGGAATCAAACTGTTCTCTAATTTTATTTTCAAGAAGTTTTTAATGTGCTCTACGTCTCTTTCACCATAAGTCTTCCTCTTCATTGTTGTTGAAGAAGTTGATGATTTTACAGTTGCGCCGTTACGACGCTTAGCAGTTTGTTTGTTACTCATTCTGTCTTGTATCTTACTTTATAAATCTATTTCTTTAAGTGAGAAAAAAGAAATGGGGTGTCATTTTTTGGGGAAAAAGTTTTGGTGCTGTTATGGTCCGAAGGTAAAAGATGTTGTAGACGCTGTTATGGTTAGCGTTACGGTTCAAAGGGAAAAGGCATCGAAAACGCTGTTATGGCTAGTGTAATGGCTCAAAGGCAAAAGGCGTTGGAGAAAAAATAATGGGGGTGCTATGGCTCGATAGAAAAAGGCGTTGGAGACGGCGTTATGGCTTGTCTAATGGTTAAAAAGAAAAAGGCGTTGGAAGAAATGTTATGGTTCTTGCAATGGTTCATAAGAAAAAGGCGTTGGAGAAAAAATAATGGTGATGGTATGGTTCAAAAGGAAAAGACGTTGGATAAAAAGTTATGGGGGTGTTATGGTTCAAAGGGAAAAGGCGTTGGAGTAAAAATAATGGTGATGCAATGGCTCAAAGGTAAAAGGCGGTGGGTGAAAAGTTATGGGGGTGTTATGGTTCAAAAGATATTTTCTTTTGAGCCATAACTTTGGGCCATTAATGTAAAAAGTTTCAGCAATGGTTGCGTTAGCCATACTGTCTTATAGCTACCCATATACTACTATAGTGAACGCATTATTGTGGCCAAGATAGACACAAAGCCCATGCCTACTACAGTAGTAGAAGTTTATATGCCAACTAGCTCTGCAGATGATGAAGAAATAGATGAAATGTATGACGAGATAAAAGAAATTATTCAGGTAGTGAAGGGAGACGAAAATTTAATAGTCATGGGTGACTGGAATTCGTCAGTAGGAAAAGGGAGAGAAGGAAACATAGTAGGAGAATATGGATTGGGGGGAAGAAATGAAAGAGGAAGCCGCCTTGTAGAATTTTGCACAGAGCATGACTTAATCATAGCTAACACTTGGTTCAAGAATCATAAAAGAAGGTTGTATACCTGGAAGAATCCTGGAGATACTAAAAGGTATCAGATAGATTATATAATGGTAAGACAGAGATTTAGGAACCAGGTTTTAAATTGTAAGACATTTCCAGGGGCAGATGTGGATTCTGACCACAATCTATTGGTTATGAACTGCAGATTGAAACTGAAGAAACTGCAAAAAGGTGGGAATTTAAGGAGTTGGGACCTGGATAAACTGAAAGGACCCGAGGTTGTAGAGAGTTTCAGGGAGAGCATAAGGGAACAATTGACAGGAATGGGGGAAAGAAATACAGTAGAAGAAGAATGGGTAGCTCTGAGGGATGAAGTTGTGAAGGCAGCAGACGATCAAGTAGGTAAAAAGACGAGGGCTAATAGAAATCCTTGGATAGCAGAAGAAATATTGAATTTAATTGATGAAAGGAGAAAATATAAAAATGCAGTAAATGAAGCAGGCAAAAAGGAATACAAACGTCTCAAAAATGAGATCGACAGGAAGTGCAAAATGGCTAAGCAGGGATGGCTAGAGGACAAATGTAAGGATGTAGAGGCTTGTCTCACTAGGGTTAAGATAGATACTGCCTACAGGAAAATTAAAGAGACCTTTGGAGAGAAGAGAACCACTTGTATGAATATCAAGAACTCAGATGGAAACCCAGTTCTAAGCAAAGAAGGGAAGGCAGAAAGGTGGAAGGAGTATGGCTGGCTCTGAGCACTATGGGACTCAACTGCTGTGGTCATTAGTCCCCTAGAACTTAGAACTACTTAAACCTAACTAACCTAAGGACATCACAAACATCCATGCCCGAGGCAGGATTCGAACCTGCGACCGTAGCGGTCTTGCGGTTCCAGACTGCAGCGCCTTTAACCGCACGGCCACTTCGGCCGGCTGGAAGGAGTATATAGAGGGTTTATACAAGGGCGATGTGCTTGAGGACAATATTATGGAAATGGAAGAGGATGTAGATGAAGACGAAATGGGAGATAAGATACTGCGTGAAGAGTTTGACAGAGCACTGAAAGACCTGAGTCGAAACAAATCCCCGGGAGTAGACAACATTCCATTAGAACTACTGACGGCCTTGGGAGAGCCAGTCATGACAAAACTCTACCATCTGGTGAGCAAGATGTATGAGACAGGCGAAATACCCTCAGACTTCAAGAAGAATATAATAATTCCACTCTCAAAGAAAGCAGGTGTTGACAGATGTGAAAATTACCGAACTATCAGTTTAATAAGTCACAGCTGCAAAATACTAACGCGAATTCTTTACAGACGAATGGAAAAACTGGTAGAAGCCGACCTCGGGGAAGATCAGTTTGTATTCCGTAGAAATGTTGGAACACGTGAGGCAACCTTACGACTTATCTTAGAAGAAAGATTAAGAAAAGGCAAACCTACGTTTCTAGCATTTGTAGACTTAGAGAAAGCTTTTGACAATGTTAACTGGAATAATCTCTTTCAAATTCTGAAGGTGGTAGGGGTAAAATACAGGGAGCGAAAGGCTATTTACAATTTGTACAGAAACCAGATGGCAGTTATAAGAGTCGAGAGGCATGAAAGGGAAGCAGTGGTTGGGAAAGGGGTGAGACAGGGTTGTAGCCTCTCCCCGATGTTATTCAATCTGTATATTGAGCAAGCAGTAAAGGAAGCAAAAGAAAAATTCGGAGTAGGTATTAAAATTCATGGAGAAGAAGTAAAAACTTTGAGGTTCGCCGATGACATTGTAATTCTGTCAGAGACAGCAAAGGACTTGGAAGAGCAGTTGAACGGAATGGACAGTCTCTTGAAAGGAGGATATAAGATGAACATCAACAAAAGCAAAACGAGGACAATGGAATGTAGTGAAATTAAATCGGGTGATGCTGAGGGGATTAGATTAGGAAATGAGACACTTAAAGCAGTAAAGGAGTTTTGCTATTTAGGGAGTAAAATAACTGATGATGGTCGAAGTAGAGAGGATATAAAATGTAGACTGGCAATGGCAAGGAAATCGTTTCTGAAGAAGAGAAATTTGTTAACATCGAGTATAGATTTAAGTGTCAGGAAGTCGTTTCTGAAAGTATTTGTATGGAGTGTAGCCATGTATGGAAGTGAAACATGGACGATAACCAGTTTGGAGAAGAAGAGAATGGAAGCTTTCGAAATGTGGTGCTACAGAAGAATGCTGAAGGTTAGATGGGTAGATCACATAACTAATGAATTGAACAGAATTTTGGAGAAGAGGAGTTTGTGGCTCAACTTGACAAGGAGAAGGGACCGGTTGGTAGGACAAGTTCTGAGGCATCAGGGGATCACAAATTTAGCATTGGAGGGCAGCGTGGAGGGTAAAAATCGTAGAGGGAGACCAAGAGATGAATACACTAAGCAGATTCAGAAGGATGTAGGTTGCAGTAGGTACTGGGAGATGAACAAGCTTGCACAGGACAGAGTAGCATGGAGAGCTGCATCAAACCAGTCTCAGGACTGAAGACCACAACAACAACAACAACGAATTGAGAATGTGAAAAGCCTAGTTGCCTCGTTGTCACATAATTAACACTACATGTCAGTTCAAAAAGTGAAGGATACAGCAGGACCACGCTTAGAAAAGCAGTGTGGTGTTGAAACCAACCTTCTGCTCTATGAAAACCTTACCTTTAGTACACCTGACGCCAGTTCGATTTTTATTTATTTATTTATTTAACTTATGTTCCTTCCCAGTGTTACAATTTTAATGGCCAGCTGTGTGCGTCCAAGCCAAGATGTTACCGTCTTTATTACTTCTAAGTCATCTTTCATCTCATATTTTTATAAGTAAATGATTGTGTGTACTACCTTCGCCTTAATTCAGAAAATAATTTGATTTTGGTTATTCTCTCACATTTCGTTACCTGTTACTCTCTGAGAGTTTTCATTTGTCTGCTTATCTGCTACTAACATAAATTATGTTATATGGAGTATATACAAAAAAAATGGTGCGCTAAAAGTAGTTTTTTATGGATAGAGATTTTTTACCACTTTCGGAGAATAAACTAGAAAACTTGTAAAATGTGAACTAAGCAGCAAATTTACTGAATAAGAAAACTAAATTATGCGACCACAGCTTCGCAGCTGGACTTACGCGAAATACATAACCACACTTGGAAAATAGCAAAGTCACTAACGATTTACGTTCAATAATATCTTCTATGATATCAACAGAGTCCCTGATATCAGCAGAGATGTGTCTGCCCTAATTCGTAACAATTTATTAGTTGCGTCTGTAAGTTTATACTTTTAAACGTAGAAAGCAACTGTAACATCCTTGTACACAAATGTTTACCTTCGGTCTGTTTGCGTGTAACCTGTATACTGTGGAGCATCCGGAAGTACTATATGTTGTTATAACTTTTTCTACGGTTCTGTGGCTGTCGTACACAGTGAGAACAGGAAGAAACATTTCTATACATGACAAAAAAAATGGCTCTCAGCACTATGCGACTTAACTTGTGAGGTCATCAGTCGCCTAGAACTAATTAAACCTAACTAACCTAAGGACATCACACACATCCTTGCTCGAGGCAAGATTCGAACCTGCGACCGTAGAGGTCGCTCGGTTCCAGACTGTAGCGCCTAGAACCGCACGGCCACTCCGGCCGGCATATGACAAAAAACATGAGTTACCGAACAATTCTTAGTATAAAATCCTTTCTGCTTAACACGACATGCAGATCAGCACAGAAATAGACACATATAGTCTCTGTAGCAAAGCACCTGAATGGCTGAAACGACAAAGTTAATAAACTGGATAAATTTATTTTTAACTACACACATAATTTGCTCATAAATTAATTTGACTTAACACGTATGTGGTCATTTCCCAGGTAAAGGAAAAGATTAATTTATTTGAAGTATTTATTCGTCCAGCATTCGATCAGTACACTTTAAGTGTCCTTCTACGCCGTTACACCTCAAAATTAACAATTTATTTTTCTTCTCGCATTTTAAGTGTTCGTGATTCACTGTCAAGTAATACTACAAATAAAATACCTCACGAATATATTTCATTGTTCTTTAGAAACGCTAATGCTGACAACAAAACTGTACCCTTATTACAAAAAATATTTTTGACCACAGACATCCTGTTTCTTGTCTGTGCATGTAGTGTCCATTTCTCAACACCAAGCTTCCGACATACCTAAAGGATTCTCCTTGTTCCAAGGACTTTCCTTCCAGTGATTCTTTGACAACGCCTTAATTTTTGCTGTTTCTCATCGCTATGACTTTCCTACATTTCATTCTGTACTCTTTCCTCACTTTTACAGCTCTTCCCATCATAAATTGTTGCTTTTCCTCTGATTCTGTCGACAGTGTCTCAACTGCGTACTTAACTGTCTTTCGACTTCTTATTCCTACTACTATGATTCAGTATATTTAACGCTTACCGTGTTAATTCCCTAGCGTAAATAATGTAAGGCATTGGCGACAAATGGTACACTTGTACCACTTCCAAATTTCGTATAATCTGTTTCCTTCTTTGCTAACCCTTTCTTTCCCCAGCTGCTCAGTTTCTTCACCGACTTTCTAACAATGTATCTTTGCACTAAAGGCACAAGAAATTCCGTGAGACTGAAAAACTTATCTCACAGATTTCTGCCACATGTCACAAGAAATTCGAGCTTGTGAAGATCTTCATCTTCTTCATTAGTGTTCTTCTGAAGATGAAGATAGCTCAAGTCTTCAAAAGCGTGAGCTGCAATTGAAATGTGGCGAGTTTGAACACAGAATCTTATTCAGAGATGCCGTTTCGAAAAACTTTGGGGTTAAAATAAAGGGGTGTGAACTATCTCTTTCTTTAGCAAAGTCTGAGAGGATCTAAGTGTTTTCTACAAATGTACAATAAATTAAAAGAATTATTAAAAAAGGAAAAATCCAAAAATTACGGATTTGGCTCGGTGTTTAAAAACAAGACAAATAAAAAATAAAAAAAGTGCATTTGGCTCGTTAGCAGCCAGTGTGACAACGAGAATAATTAGCGATGTGTTAATAGAGTTCCTCAACAATCCACCCTGCGCAGCTGCGTGTAAAATGAGAAAAGGGGGAAAGAAGAAGCAGAAAGCACTCTGGTTATGAAACAACTCTCCACTTCTGTTTCCTTAGTTGCGTTGCCTTCAGCTCTACGCACTGGCGTCAGCGATCTGGTTTATAAACCAAAGTTAAAGCAAACATCGTCGTTAATAAGTTACCTCCATTCCTACTTTTATGCGTATTATTCGACTGCATTTCAAACTTTCCGTTACCTGTTCGATAAACTTTTTATGTACCGATTACACATGCGCACAGATTGTGGAGACCGACTGTACTTCAGATATATAGCGATAATTTGTGTCCATTTTTCAGTGAAAAGTGACCATGGGCTCTAGATTACGTTACGATCAGAAACTGAACATGTGTCCTTTTCGTTATCGGGATTGGTAAACAAGTAATCCAATAATCATATATATTTCTGTTATTACATACGTTTGGATATCATATTGTTTCTACCCTCGTTGAAGTACAGTTAGCCTTTCGTTGTCTGTTCTCTGTAACTAACTCGATACTAGTTCGGTATTGACAAAAATAATTTAACGCGAAATCCCTGTTGCCTTTCCGTCGCTCCGATGTTCTTGAAAATGACAATGACGACGGAATCGGCCAACAATGATCACCAAACTTTAGTTCAGTATAATATGACCTTGCAGAAAACATTACTTCATTCAATAAACCGTTACATGAAATGAAGCACTAACTTACGCCAAAAAATCTAGATTCACCTAATGAATAGCCTAGAACTCCACTCCCCTAATCAAGTTAAAATAAATGAATTGCGGTACTTCATCTCGTGCATCGATCCGTTGCCATTCTTCTGCACACGTGACTGTAGATATACCTTCCAGACATTCGATTTGAGAACTCAAAAATAGCCCTTATGAAACTCAACAGTAATAGAGAGAAAATGGCACAGAAAGAATGGCTCGTAGGATGTGTTTGAGAAATGTTACAGAAGCTGTTCGAGTGCATTCAAGAAGACTGAAAGTTGTTGAGAAAGTTGTTTTTAAACGTGTGGATAAAAATACCTTTGTTATTGCCAGCCCTCGTGTATTTTATCTGCGTGTGCCTGCCGTGACTAACGACTACCAGGCGCTTCAGGCATATGGCGGATAATTTTCTTCCCTTTTACGTGCAGTCAGTATCGGTTTTCCCAAAAGCCCCTCTCCAGTAGCTACTGATGTCGAAAATATTCATTACATTCGTCTGTACAAGCGTAGACTGGCGATAAGCTCGGCTCTTCGGAGAGTAAGCAAACGACAACACTTTCGCAAACAGATACGCCATGCAATCCACAACGGTAGTTTCGGTGGTGACTCACGGGCAGTGGGGAGATAATACCACGTGTCTGTGTATAACTCGTTTAAGTGCAACTGGTCTATTCAAAGGACATCAAAAGCAGACTGGCACTGGCAAAATGGCATTCCTGGCCAAGAGAATTCTACTAGTATCAAACACAGGTCTACATTTGAGGAAGAAATTTCTGAGAATGTACGTCTGGAGCGTAGCACTGTATGACAGTAAAACATGGAGTGTGGTAAAACCGGAACAGATGAGAATCGAGGTATTTGAGATGTGGTGCGACAGGCAAATGTTGAAAATTAGGTGGACTGATAAGGTAAGGAATGAGGAGATTCTGCGCAGAATCGGAGAGGAAAGGAATATGTGGAAAATACTGACGAGGAGAAGGGATAGGATGACAGGACATCATGGCGGGCAGCGTCAAACCAGTGAGAACACTGATGACCCAAAAACAAAAGGCTATTCGCAAGATATCATACGTGAATAAAGAGAGGCTTCACTGCGCCTAAAAACATCGTAATGTTCAAGCTTAAAATATATTTTAGAATCCTGTAGTATGCAGAAGTTAGTGTCATAGGTCTGTAAGTCTGTGCATCCGTTATTTCACCCTTTTGTGACCTGCGCAATTTTTATTCATGCGGGTCTATCATGATCAAGAGATTGTCGATGCGCACTAGCCAATAAAGCTGCAAATTCTGCAGGTTAATCTCAGCAAAATCTAATTACATAGCTAACTTTAACAAAAAAGAACTCTCTGCTCTCGTCGAAAGTGCAGTCGTAGCCGGTATATTGTGCGTATAACACATGGCTTTTCATTATCTTTGAATCACGAGGCTATTCTTAAGACTAATTTATCAGTGTTACTGGCGGTTAAATACTCTGTCTGCGGACTTAATGACTTGAATAAATACAGCAATCAAATGATTGTGGTATTTCTGCAAGTTATTCGTAACAATCTGTTCTCCTTTCTTGCGCGAAAAATACAACTCTTATTTGTAAGGGGGTTTCTAAAATTTTGCAAAGAGCTGATCCTACATTCATACCCCAGCTGGCTTTTCCAAAGAGGTGACTTGTGTCAGCCATATTGTGACGTCTCTGTACTGCTGATAGATCTGGGTATGCACTGTACACGACAAGAAAAACTGTTGAAAAAGTATTTGAATTCCGGTAGTTATACGTTCCGAATTTTTTAACGACAGAAGAAACTTTAACTACATGTTATTACACCTAATTTTTGTCCAGTGGTTATTCCGATGTTTTTCGGTTTAGTAATGGGCTGCCATCATGAAGAACAGGAACCAAACATTAAGGGACTTGGATTGTGAGGCTACATCTTTAACAGTTGCATAGCTTATAGTAGTAACGTATCATCCACTATCGTCAGATCATATTCTTCGTTGATAATTTGAGTTTTTATTCACTTAGGACATTTTTACTCCAGAAAAATCATCCAATATGTTGTTAGCACGCGCTGCAGAGCCATCTGAAAGGAAAACTCAGAGCGAAATAAACGTTTAAAGAACAGTATGTCAGCAGACCAACGAGACGGCGCAACTTGAATGCTCAACTGTGTTCATCTCACTGTAATTTCTGCTACAAGAGGAGGTGTTAGAAAACCCTCTACACACAATATAATATTGATGTGAAAAGCATGAGCAGGCACAAGAGTATTAAACTTCTGCCACAAGATTCAACATGTGTAACGACGAAATGTTTACCGTCAGCATACAGCCTTTTAGACGGCGTTGACCTCCCGCTTGGTTTTGACATTTTTTTAAAGATAAATACCTTTTTTGTGGTTCAGGACAGGCAGCGAGCGTAATCTGTAAACACGTCGTGAAGTATTTCAACTGCCGCTGTCAGCGGTAATACGGGCTTTCAAATGTAAATAAGTGTTTTTCACAAAATTCTGCTCGAAAAATACAACTGTTTACTGTTTTTCAAACATTTACACGTCGACTTCTCCACCGTAACAGTGCTGTGTCGCTTAATCAGCCTACAACGATTTTCATACAAAATTCGCAACAAAAAAAAAAAGTTCATTTTCAAGCTGCGCGTTGCTGTTGTCTGCCGCAAATGAATTAAAGCTCACCCTCCTCTCTGCTCCAACATGGTTAAACCCGTTCTGCTGATGAATGTGCTATTCAAGATTAATATTTATGTTGTTTGTTGTCTGGTCGTTCCTCCATAACAATCCAACATGGCACTGTTTATTATGAGCTAGATAATCATATTTGCTTAATGTAACTCTCCTCGTTTCTTTATCAGATAACAAAGAAATATATGCACAGCGGGTGAATGGCTGTCACTTCAGTAGTAAGATGAATTTTCATGCTTTCTGAAAGTACTACGCCCACAGCTCGTAAATACTTAAAGAATATCATGATTGCTGCCAACGGCTTGTAGTCTTACAACGATGAAAATTAATATTACGACGATGTCAAACCTTATTTTCATGATTTAAAGAAGTATTCATGATATTAAAAATGTAATTATAATTTTATTATTTTCATTTTTGTGCTCAGTGTATCAAGACTTTCTAGTGCACGGAATATATTAGCATTGTTTGTACTACGAAACTATATAGGATTGTTAAGGGTTAAGCATGTAATAATTCGATGTAAGACATTTTGTTGAGTCTGAATTTTGTTCTCGTACTGGTCGGTAGAGAGGGAAAAGTTCCCTAATCGATATGAAGGTATAAAGGCTGTAAAAAGGAGAGAGAGAGAAGGTAAATACAAGTTATTCAAAACAAATATTCCTGAAGTGTAACGTCTTGTGATTTCCTATAATTAAAAATTGCAAGGTCTAATCTGAACCTGTCCTGAATAACAGCGAAGAACATTTATGTTATCATATATTTTCTTCGTTTGATCATGGTTGTGATTCGCATGTTTCTTTTTGTTACACGACGTGTTATGAATATTTTCATTATACGCGCAAAAGTGCACACAGCTTTAATCGAACCCGCGTCTTTCGGAAACGATAACTTTTAATCAGTACAATTACGCGAATACCGTCTAAATTGCAACCGTGATCGCAAAATTGTTTCCTGGACCAAATAATTCTTATAAAATGTGTATTCTCCAAAGCAAGCAGCATTGCACTATCGCTGACTCGCAACAATCGAAACCGTAAAAACAGTGCTTAAATAAAATCGCCACCTTTTAATAATTATAACTATCCCATTAATTAAATAAATAGCATTTCAATGGCTATCCAAGCAATGAACAGAGAAGGCATTTCAGTAGCAACCTATTGCATACAAAACCCGAAACAAAAATTTTTACATTAAGTAAGTGTGTCCTCTTAGGAAGCTATAAGAGTCAATTATATTTAAATAACTGCGAGAAGGATCAGTAAAATACAGCATCAAGTGTTTTCAGTAGAGGTTAACTGAACGAGATTGGAACTGAATTTTAATCAAACGAAAGTGAACATTTATAGTACTGATTCCAATCTGGTGCAGTGTAGTAATTATTTTATGTTTTGTGTGACGGAATAATTGATGTGTTGCGTGTGACGTTTTCCCGATTAGACTTGCACCCAAACATTTGCAAACATGGTGAAAACAGTACGACGTGTAAGAAAAGCTACACAGCAGGAAGTAACTGTAGAACATTCAGAGGAGGAAGGAATAACTAGTGATGTAGAAATTGATAATATTTTTTTCAGATCAGACAGAGGATATAGAACAGGACACTAATATTAAAGTCAGTGATCCATCTGCTGTAGAACACTCAGGCAGAATACAGACGGTAGTTAAAGTGCATACTGAAGCAGAACCACAAGAAACACCTGTTACAGTCGATTTACCACCGGTAGAGCCAACACAAACAATAATTGATCCATTTTCTCTCTTAATGATGATGGAACTAATGTTTAAAATACAGGAACAATCACAGATACAGCGGGAACAAGAAACTGCTAAACAGCTTGCAACTGAGGTTAATAATAATTTAGATAAACGTATTAGCAGAGTAGATGAACGGATTAGGACCTTGGATTAACGCATCAGTCAATTAGACGAGCGTACGCAGTTAAGCTTTTCACAGTTCTCAAAAGAGATAGATCAAAAACTTGAAAACCGGTTAAAAGAACACGATCGCCAGCTGCGACAGCAAATAGATGCCCAGTTGTCTGCTATATAGAACAACATTTCAAGTATGCAACATACATACCATGACTTACCACAGAATGTAAAGCAAGTAACCCAGGATGTGGTTACACACTTCTTTGGAAGCAGAAATATGCAACATAAGTACACGTATAGAAAACCTTACGGTTGATAATCAAAACGTAATACAACAAAAATGCAAAGAACAAGAAGAACGCGTTGTGACAACATTCAACACATGGCTAAATGACAAAGACAAACAAATTAGTACTGTTATACAGAAGGAACTACCTGTGATGTTACAACGAGCAGGAACACAACTGATACATGAAAACAACACAAAGATTCATGAACTCCAGACTGAATTACAAAACGTGCAGAAAGTGCTTAACGAAACACGTATGCAAACATCTCATAACAGTTCACCGGAGTGTGTTAGTATCACAGAAACACACCCTGATCATTATGCAACGCCTTTAACTGAAAGTCGGGGGCAGACGGGCAATAATTTCTATCCAACACGTGGAGTAACATCCGTTTATCAAGACCATACACAATCATTGGTGACTCAGGATGCTTTAGTGAAGAATTCACAGTTTCAGAAGTTTACCAATGATAAGAACGGACCCCATCCAATTGCGTTTATCAAAGGGATCCGCGGAATAATGCCGAAAAGTTGGAACGAAAGGGAGAAAATTGTCTTTACCATTACCCATATTCAAGGTGAGCCAGAGTTGTTCGCGACACAGAAAGCTGAACAATGCAGCTCCTTCGAGGAATTTGAACAAGCTTTTCTAAACAAGTATTGGTCGCGTGGGGTACAAGAACGATTAAGAAAAGAAGTTTATAGTCCTGAGCCATTTAATAGAAAAGGCGGTACTTTGCGGAAATATTTCGAAAAGTATCTGGACAAAGTGAAATATTTATCCACACCAATTCCTGAGTGTGATGTTTTAAAGAAATTAAAGGAGAAGTTACCGCGTGATCTAAAGGGGAAATTGTTTCACATTCCTGAAGACAACGTGGAACATGTTCTATCTGTACTGGACTCTTTAGATTTGGTTATCGAAGAGGACAGACACCAGTATGGGAATAATTCGTCGAACAATGGTAATGGTAATGGCAACGGGCGAAACCACAAGAACAATAGTAATAGAAACACCTACTATGGGAATCTAAATCATTGGAATAGTCCGAATTATTCAGGATGGCAGAACCACAATATTAACACAAATGGACAGTACGGTAATGCACCGAATCACAATTATCATCCACAGAACAATAGTGGACAAAACAACAACGGAAACTTTTCAAAGAAACGGAAACGAGATTTTAGAGCTAACGCCAATTACAATAACGGTAATTTTTCAAACAATCAGCAAAACATGCAACCACCACATAACTGGTCAACACAGAATTATGCACAACAGCAATGGCAGCAGCCTAGGCCACCGCAATATCACAACAACAATCATGTACAACCCCCGTACAATACAAATGTCAAATAACATGCAGCAGCATATGAATGCGCAGCCATGGCAACCACCGAATCAAAATATCAAGATCATTGAGGTAAGTGAACCGCAACCATCAACCAGTACTAGTCAGTCCAACTAGATGCGACGACATTCTGCTCCCGTGTGTCAGTCGCAGGTTGTCTAGGGGGTACTTGCATGAATGATGTTAGTAATAACGAGCAACCAAGCGTGCAGACAACCAGCTGTAGTAACAATGAGAATGTGTGTCGCATAGAATCAGCAGCGATCGGGTCGAACGACGCAAAAGATGCAGTGTGTAGGAATAATTCTGTTGATGTTGCTCAGCAACGTAGTTGAACTATGCAGATGTTAAGATATAATGACGGAGTCGATATACGAGAGGAATTATGTCAATATTTTCGGAAGAAGTGTAATTTGTTTGAACGGGAAGTTGTACAAGCAGCTATAGTTTGTGATATTTATGGTATTCAAACTACGGTGATTTTAGATACTGGAGCATCTGTTTCTGTGCTGAATGAATCGTTCTTTCTTCACTTAAAGAAGATCAGAAAGATTCCGGCTTTTCCAGTCACTAATTGTCGAGTTACAGGAGCCATTAGTCAGAAAGCCCAACTAGTTCGGGAACAGACACGGATTTGTATTAATTTTGGAATGGGAGCCAAAGAGTGCACCTACCTTATTGTAAAGAATTTAGCCGTGAACTTTCTCCTCGGATTATATATTTTGCGAGAGACATAAACTATAATCGATCTCGCAAAGGGTGAATGCAGCATGTGTTTCGGTGACACGAGATTCAGGTTAGACTTGGTAAAGACCAAAGAATTGCATGGCAAATATTGTCAAATTTTAAAGATAGAACCGATTCGCGCACATTGATGGCGGCTTCAAGATAGTTTCAATTGCAGTACATTCCCTGTCATGGAAGATGTGAAGGACGAGGAGAATATCCACCTCTCTGAAATAGTAGAAAAAGCACAACAATCCTGTGGTCTTGACAGTCTGCAACAAAAGCAATTATTAGACACACTTACTAATCATCGTAAAGTATTTTTGAAAAAACCTGGACTAATTAAAGGTTACGTGTACGACATGCAAGTGTTTCCCCATGAAATTTACTGTCATCAAACGTACTCAATACCCAGCGCGAAAAGGGAAGCAGTAACAAAAGAAATTAGAGAATGCTGGAATGGGGAATTATTGAGACCTCGTTATCACCATATAGTAACCCACTTTTACCGGTAATGAAATCCGATGGAAGCGTAAGGTTGGTTCTCGACGCTCGCCGGATTAATCAAATTATTATGCCTGTCAGGACGCGGCCTGAGAATCTAGAAGAACTATTACAGAAGTTCCATGGGATGAAGTATCTATCAAGCCTCGACCTCCGGACGTCATACTGGCAGGTGGTCTTAACGCCAAGATCTAGGAAATATACAGCATTTATTTATAGACGAAGAAGCTATCAATTCAGAGTATTGCCATTCGGATTGAATGTCAGTGCCGGAGTCCTTATTAATGCGCTTGACACCGTCCTAGGCCCGGATTCGTTAGAGCAAGTTACTGTCTATGTGGACGATTTATTGATTGCTTCACCAACGTAGGACGAGCATATCAAACTAATTAACTTGGTGTTACACAAATTTGAACTTGCAGGTGTTACGGTTAACCTTAAGAAGTCCAAGTTTGGAAAGACGGAGATAAAGTTTCTAGGACATATAGTATCATCAGAAAGAATGTTCCCGGATAGTACGAAACTCGAGGCTATCAGAAATTGTCCATATCCGGCCAACAAAAGACAATTAAAGGCATATATGGGTCTTGTATCCTTTTTCCGAAAGTTCGTGCCTAATCAATGGCTTAACAGCGAACATCTATTGGGGCTTCTGAAAAAGAATGCGCCGTGGGTGTGCACTGACCAGTGTGCACATGATTTCGACACGATCAAGCATTGCTTGTTAAATGCTGAAGTCTGGCACCATCCGGATCTCAGTAAAGATTTTTGCATAACCTCAGATGCTTCGTGTACTGGGTTAGGTGCGTGTTTATTTCAAACAGAAACAGTAGACGGACACGAGCAAATAAAAATAATATCTTTCGCAAGTCGTGTATTACCGAAATGCGAACGCGCATATTCCATTACAGAGCTTGAAGCATTGGCAGTGGTATGGGCGTTTCGCAAATTTCATTATTATGTTTATGGTAGACACGTTCGGGTATACTGTGATCATCAGGCTTTGAGTTTCTTGCTGACCTGTAAACTTCTCCATGCACGTTTGGCAAGATGGACATTAGCGGTGCAGGAGTATGATTTCCAGATTATTTACATCAAAGGAAGTAATAATATTGTGTCAGATGCTTTGTCTAGGCTACCCCAAGGTTTACCTCAATTTAGTGAACTCACAGAGCAAGCATCGGAATTTAAAGTGTTACTAATAGCGGACAATGTTAATCGTAAATATTTTCTAGACATGTGTAAAAATATGCCACAAAAACAGGATACAGATAATATTTGGCACGAGATCAAGGATCAACCGAGGACGGATCCTACTTCGAAATTGCATAAATATTACATGTTACATCAGGATGTGTTATTCTTTAGAAGATATGAGGATTCACGAAACTGGCTAGTATGTATTCCGCAGCAATGTGAGCAAAAGTTAATAATATATACACCTAATGTTTGCTGTCATTTCGGTTCAAGGAAGTGCTTGGCGAAACTAAGAATGTATTGACATTTTAATAACATGTATAGGAAGATCCTACGGATGACGCAAGCATGTGACATTTGCCAGCGCGTAAAGCCATGTGCTTTATCATCGCAGACATTAATGCAGTCAATTGTTCCAACTGCTTCGCGCCAACTTTTAAGTATTGACATCGCTGGACCTCTGCCAACTGCCAGAGAAGGGGTCAAATACCTCGTAGCAATGCTAGATAACTTTACTAAGTTTGTAAAGCTATTTACTACAAAAACAACAGCCACGAGAACGATAATAAACCGATTGGAAAATGATTACATACCTCATTTCGGAACGCCAGAAACATTACTCTCTGACAATGCCTCAAATTTTATGAGTGTTACCTGGAAGAAATTCTTAGAGAAACATAATATAAAACCAATTTTCATTTCTAAGTTCCACCCCCAAGGTAATCCCACGGAACGTGTGTTCTGCGAGTTTAATTGCTTTGTGAGAACGTACAGCTCAGCTAACAAACAAAGTGGGTAGAATACATAGAGCCGTTTGAAAGTGTTGTAAACTACATACCACATTTATCGACAGGTTTTACTCCAGCAGAACTCACATTAAAAACAAAAGAGAACAATAGTTGGGTCAACCCACTTCCAAAACTAAATACCAAACCGGAAGACTGGGAGGACAAAGTTAGACAAGCATTGGTCACACTATACGAGAATGCATAGAAACGGCAAGAATCACACAACCGGAGACTACAGAATACTCAACAATTTAACGTGGGAGACATGGTGTTAGTAAGGAATTATCCGAAGTCGTCATTATTAGAGAGAAAAATAGAGAAGTGGTTTCCGTTATATTCAGGACCATTTGTGATCTTAGGTACACCACATAAAAATAGTCCATCCCAACTCAAATAGACAGAAATGACTATACAATCACAAAGACTTGAAAATATATGTAACTTAAGTACAGTAGATGACCTTTTACGTGTGTCGTAATGAGGTGAAGTCAAACATCAAAGACTCAAGTACTGTGCGAGTAGGCTAAGTGACAATTATTAATTAATGGACTAGTGTATAAGTATTTCAAGGACACACTGCGATGTGGCGTGTGGGAGAATAGGAACATACAACACTGGGAGCATCAGTACTGCTTGGAGGAAGAGACTCTCAGAATACCAATTAGTTGTAAGAAAGTTTCAGCTCCAGTTCGACGGAGAAAAGGACGCCGAGCTGCAGCAAGGAGAAGAAGAATTGCTTCAAGACGAGTTCACCCTAAGACACTTAATCAAACATAATACAAACTTGTTGAGATTTAGTAAACTTTCAGCAACTTATGCGTGTGAAACTACGAACAGTGAACAGAACTGCATATTTCACACAACAGTAGGATATAGTGACTTTAGAAAATAAACGTTTCATTTTGTTGATTGTTAACTGTTTTGAACTCACTAGGGTGAGCAGGTTATGTTATTTTTTTCTTTCAGACTGTGTACAGGATACACTTACAACATGTAAAGTTTACGCGAGTTACGTATAGGTTTAACAAATTTTCCACAGTAAGTTAGTGCTCGGACTTGCATGAGCTATAAACCAGGTCGAACAAGATGTTGTCCATGACTGAACAGATCATTACACAGACAAACATATACAGACGTGTGTTTATCACTGCACAATTCTTTGTAAGTCCAGGAGCACCTTTTCGAGAAAATATATGACTTAGGATTGGCTTTTATATTGTAAATGGCTACAATTATGTACTTCATTTGATATGTACAATCATTCAGTTATTTATCATTATGTAACTAGACTGTGTAAAGACATTCTTATGGGTAGCACAAGGACTTTACCTTGTCAGACTTCATAACTGTGATCAAGTGACTACGTGGTGGAGTGAACATGTCACAGATGACCTATGAACTGTTGAGTGGTACTTAAGTAAATAAATTAGTGAAATCAAAGTGAACTAGAAATTAGGATATAAATGAAAAACTTGGTTTAGTTTAGAGAGTTACATACTCGCAAGCAGCGGGCCGAACAGCAGAACAGAAGAGACAATGACCGTGAAGTCAGCAACTTCCACATAAGCGGGCGCTGTCGATTCAGCCGTCAGGGCATTGCCCGACCGGCTCACGTGTTTCTCAGTTGTCGTATGTGAGCAAAGGCCCTCGCCTACATCCCAAGAGCCAATGACCGACGTAAAGAAGATTCTTCGAGAAGCTATTCAACGTGACAGAAGAGGCAATGACCGGCTCACGTGTTTCTCAGTCGTCACATGGGATCAAAAGCCCTCACCTACATTCCAAGAGCCTACGACCGACGTTAAGAAGATTCTTCGAGAAGCTTTTCAACGTGACAGACGAGGCAATGACCGTGAAGTCGTTCACCTCCAGTAAACTGAAGTGAATAAATACGCGAGACGCAGTGGGCCAGACGGATGAAGTCAGATGAAGACGGAGACGGAGACGGAGACGAAGACGGACGGAGACGAGTCGAGAGACGAAGAAGGAAGAAAAGAAGAGTAGCAGTAGTTTTCAGTCAGTTTCGGTGCTGAAGACCGTCATGCAAGAAGAGTCTGCATCATGCACAGACGAACCAAGTCCGCCGCTGTAATGGAATAGCAAGCAGCAGCCGCGGCGCCAGAAGACAGAAGTTAAAAGGTATTTGAAGTCTGGTTTTTACATACCCGGGTGACTCGTGAGGACGGGAAGGAGACGGCCTCACATCAGCAGTCACCTGTGAGCTGGGATGAAGACCTGACAGCCGAAGACTGGCAAGCGGGAGTCCGTGGTTCGAGTCCGCCACACTGGCCTTCCCCCGCCGCGCCGCTCCGCTGGTCGACGCACAACACACGCGGCCGCTTAGAGAAGAGAAACACTGGGACGCGACACCCAAGGTATCATCCGATGCACGATTTCGCTCGCAATAATTAAACGGGCCACCTCGCGCTGCGCGTCTCCAGTCAGCTGGGCGAGACGGCGACACGAGATACACACCGCTACGCGTAATCAGACGCCGCCGCCGCCGCCGCCGCTGCCGCAGCAGAAGACTTCACAAACGACACAGCTGCCGCTCTCCGAACCAGAACATCCCGTAAGATACAGTTGTACAAATCTTCAATAAAAGTTATCTTATGTAAAAATGATGTTTCATTCGACCTCATACCCGAGCCAAGGAAGAACCCACCCTGCCCACATGTTGTTAAGAGAGAAAAGTTAGTTTATTTAATATTTTCACCCTGACAGAATGCTTTAGAATGCTCATCCTGACAATTGACTTGCATCAAAAGAGAAAACCCAGTTACATTTAGTGACAGAAGTGTCACATTTAGTAACACAACTGCTACGTTTGGTATCAGAAGCCGTTTTAGTTGTTACAGAACAAAGACTTCCTGTGAAAATTATCCTCTGTGTGTACGAACTTCATTTCACTGGCGAAAGAGTGGAATTTAACACAAAAGTGGACGCTCAATGAGTGCATTGTGTTACCATGATTTCGTTTTCAAATTTTGTGCTACGAGTGTTTAGTAATGCCAAGTATTCAGAGTGTTATTGGGACCACATGCGTGGACGTAACATTCCAGGCATTCGATCAGTCAGCAACAGTGGTGAGTCGTAACAGTGTTGGGAACTGCTACTGACTATATCATTAAACCCGTTGCAGAACTGTCTCAATGTTGGAACGTAATTACATGAACCTTTAATTGGAGATAGTCAGTTACGTCGGAAGGACGAATGGACTTGCATCATGATAAAGAAACTCACATACAGTCGAACACCTCACAAAAAAAAAAAACCTCATTCTTCTTGTTGAGTGAAAGAGTGCGTGAAATATGATGTAATTTAGATGTTAATTTAAGGAACTGATACTGCTGTTTGAATTTCATGTGACTGTATGCTGGGATGCTGAGCACACGTGTCGGTGAGGGCAGCATACTGCGCCGACACCATCCGTCATCCCTTGCCGCACCCTGCCACGTCATCGCAGTCCATCGCGGCCTTACCTGATGGGGCGAGACATCGGTGTTGCAGTACACCAAGTCGCCAGCCGTCGCCACCAGCAGCACTATCACGAAATTCTACCATTATTAAATGTCATACGAAGTGAATATTCAAATGTTGAAAATTAAAAAAGAGGGTATGGAAGATGTGCTCGCTCCGCCGTGGTTTTTTTTTCCGGGGTTTTTCCCATTGGCCTTTGCACGATTGGGCGAGCGTAACTCAAAATCCCTGAGACATAAAAGTAAACAAAGCACATGCTTCCAAGTGAAAGAACACAGTGAACTTTAAACAGAACAGACAAGGAAAATAAGCCTGCTTGTATGTCCAGTCAAACAAGTGTGACTGTACATCCAAAGGGGGCAATGTAATGCTACAACGATGAAAATTAATATTACGACGATGTCAAACCTTATTTTCATGATTTAAAGAAGTATTCATGATATTAAAAATGTAATTATTATTTTATTATTTTCATTTGTGCTCAGTGTATCAAAGACTTTCTAGTGCACAGAATAAATTAGCATTGTTTGTACTACGAAACTATATAGGATTGTTAAGGGTTAAGCATGTAATAATTCGATGTAAGACATTTTGTTGAGTCTGAATTTTGTTCTCGTACTGGTCGGTAGAGAAGGAAAAGTTCCTTAATCGATGTGAAGGTATAAAGGCTGTAAAAAGGAGAGAGAGAGAAGGTAAATACAAGTTATTCAAAACAAATATTCCTGAAGTGTAACGTCTTGTGATTTCCTATAACTAAAAATTGCAAGGTCCTATCTGAGCCTGTCCTGAATAACAGCGAAGAACATTTATGTTATCATATATTTTCTTCGTTTGATCATGGTTGTGATTCGCATGTTTCTTTTTGTTATGCGACGTGTTATTAATATTTTTATTACATGCGCAGAAGTGCACACAGCTTTAATCAAACCTGCGTCTTTCGGAAACGATAACTTTTAATCAGTACAATTACGCGAATACCGTCTAAATTGCAACCGTGATCGCAAAAGTGTTTCCTGGACCAAATAATTCTTATAAAATTCAGTGGCTATCCAATCAATAAACAGAGAGGGCGATTCAGGCTGCTGATAAAGTTTCCTTATTTTACAACTACACTCCTGGAAATTGAAATAGGAACACCGTGAATTCATTGTCCCAGGAAGGGGAAACTTTATTGACACATTCCTGGGGTCAGATACATCACATGATCACACTGACAGAACCACAGGCACATAGACACAGGCAACAGAGCATGCACAATGTCGGCACTAGTACAGTGTATATCCACCTTTTGCAGCAATGCAGGCTGCTATTCTCCCATGGAGACGATCGTAGAGATGCTGGATGTAGTCCTGTGGAACGGCTTGCCATGCCATTTCCCCCTGGCGCCTCAGTTGGACCAGCGTTCGTGCTGGACGTGCAGACCGCGTGAGACGACGCTTCATCCAGTCCCAAACATGCTCAATGGGGGACAGATCCGGAGATCTTGCTGGCCAGGGTAGTTGACTTACACCTTCTAGAGCACGTTGGGTGGCACGGGATACATGCGGACGTGCATTGTCCTGTTGGAACAGCAAGTTCCCTTGCCGGTCTAGGAATGGTAGAACGATGGGTTCGATAACGGTTTGGATGTACCGTGCACTATTCAGTGTCCCCTCGACGATCACCAGTGGTGTACGGCCAGTGTAGGAGATCGCTCCCCACACCATGATGCCGGGTGTTGGCCCTGTGTGCCTCGGTCGTATGCAGTCCTGATTGTGGGGCTCACCTGCACGGCGCCAAACACGCATACGACCATCATTGGCACCAAGGCAGAAGCGACTCTCATCGCTGAAGACGACACGTCTCCATTCGTCCCTCCATTCACGCCTGTCACGACACCACTGGAGGCGGGCTGCACGATGTTGGGGCGTGAGCGGAAGATGGCCTAACGGTGTGCGGGACCGTAGCACGTGCACCTTCCGCCGACCACTGGCGACAACATCGATGTACTGTGGAGACCTCACGCCCCACGTGTTGAGCAATTCGGCGGTACGTCTACCTGGCCTCCCGCATGCCCACTATACGCCCTCGCTCAAAGTCCGTCAACTGCACATACGGTTCACGTCCACGCTGTCGCGGCATGCTACCAGTGTTAAAGACTGCGATGGAGCTCCGTATGCCACGGCAAACTGGCTGACACTGACGGCGGCGGTGCACAAATGCTGCGCAGCTAGCGCCATTCGACGGCCAACACCGCGGTTCCTGGTGTGTCCGCTGTGCCGTGCGTGTGATCATTGCTTGTACAGCCCTCTCGCAGTGTCCGGAGCAAGTATGGTGGGTCTGACACACCGGTGTCAATGTGTTCCTTTTTCCATTTCCAGGAGTGTAGTTTCGGCCCAGAGACCGTCATCAGGTCCCTTAGTACCTACTACAAGAACAACTAAAGAGAATTATAAGGCGCAACTACCACGTTCGTGTTAGCTAATGTGAATGTTAACGGAAATTCATACGTAATAAAATGTTACATAGTCTCGTAAAGGAATTTACAACATCACATTAGGCGTTATAAAATCATTGCTGCCAGATAGTGAAATCGTCACTGGAAATAATAATACGACACTAACAGTAAAGTAATCATTGGATTCAACGTACAGATTGTGTCTATTATGATTTTCACATTTACTCATTATAACACATGACACACAACACATATAATCTTAAGGTACTGCAGAAGCGGAAATCAGTATAAAGGCATGGACATTCGTAGAACATTAACACTGACGTTTGTAATAGTTGCCCACAGAGTATATGCAGTACCATGAGACCCAGTATCCTGACAAATGCAGTCAACTGGTATTTTATTTTATTTTTATTTATGCGCCTAGTTCCGTACGACCAAATTGAGGAGCAGATCTCCAAGATCAAGGAACGTGTCAGTACGTGAAATTACAACATAAAAGTAATAAGAGATAAAATAAAATATTTATGAATCCAAAAAAGGTCAAGCCGTAAGTTTAAGTAAACGTAATCAACAATGTAACACAAGAATCAGCTTAATTTTTGAAGAAATTCCTCTACAGAATATAAGGAGTGACCTCTTCAGTTTCGTTTGAAAGCGGATGGATTACTGCTAAGATTTTTGAATTCTTGTGGTAGTTTATTGAAAATGGATGCAGCAGTATACTGCACACCTTTCTGCACAACAGGAATTCCGATCCAAATGCAGACTGGATTTCTGCCGAGTATTAACCGAGTGAAAGCTGCTAATTCTTGGGAACAAGCTGATATTGTTAACAAGAAATGGCAGTAAAGAATATATATATTGAGAGACCAATGTCAAAATACACAGACTAGTGAACAGGGGTCGACAACAGGTTCGCGAACTTACACCGCTTATTGTCCTAACTTCCTGTTTCTGAGCCAAAAATATCCTTTCGTAATGGGAAGAGTTATCCCAAAATATAATACCATATGACATAAGCGAATGAAAATAAGCAAAGTAGACTAATTTTCTTGTCGAACGATCACTTACTTCAGATACCGTTCGAATAGCAAAAATGGCGGCATGAAGTCTTTGAACAAGATCCTGTACATGAGTTTTCTACGTCAGTTTACTATCTGTTTGAACACCTAGGAATTTGAACTGTTCCGTTTCACTAATCATATGCACATTATGTGAAAGTGAAACATCAGTTTTTGTTGAATTGTGTGTCAGAAACTGCAAAAACTGAGTCTTACTGTGATTTAGCGTTCATTTATTTCCTGCAAGCCACAAACGTATGTCATTAACTGCACTATCTGAAACAGAACCAATGCTGCACACACCATCCTTTACTACCAAGAATTATCCGTAATACTAGAGGGCACATCATTTGTATAATAAGGAACATAATTGTTTACATTATTCTGTGAGTTGTATTTTTATCTCCAGTGATGATTTATATTGCCTGATGGGATGTTGAAAATGCTTTAATGTGAGTGCATGACATTTTATTGAGTGTGAGTTTTTGTTAAAATTTACTTCATTTGTGACAGCTGAATCTTATAATGCACATTATATCTTCTTTCAATTGTTATACAGGAAACTGACGATAGTCTGCGGATCGAAAGCTGTTAAATAAAGAAATTTTATCAGCAGCTCTTGGCGACAATCATGATGTTGTTCTAATTTTCATAGTGTTCACTCGTGACACCAAAACTCCAGACGAAAGCACATTTTAAGATCTATCTACAAAACTATGGATAATTTGGCTGTTTCTACAACTCAGCAATATTTATTTGATACACAGGTCATACAAGTTGCAACTCAATTCACGCACCTCAAGTATACGATTCCAAGGAGCAGTGAAAAGCAAATATGAAAAAAAATTCCATTGGTGCCTAATCATGTTACCATCTCAGAATAAAGGAGATTTGGCAATCGAATGATTCCCAGGAATGACAGATAAACAAACAAACGGTGAGGACATGCCAGTCATTGAAAAGTGAAACGCAACAAATTTTCTGTGCGCGTATCTACAGCTATATTCCGCGAACCACCTCACAGCGTGTGGTAGAGGATACTTTGTATAATGCTGTCACTTCTCTACTATTCCTGTCACGATGATGCACGGAAAAAAGCGACCCTGTGACTTCGTACGTCTCTAATTTTTCCTTCGCGGGTTTTTTAGGAGATGTAGGAGGAAGCAATATGGAGATTGTCTCTTCTAGGAAAATATGCTCACCAAATTTTAGCAGTAAACTTGTAACGTCCCCTTAGAAAAATTATTGAATTACTGTGCTGGTAAACCCCTTACGTTATTTGATTTTCAAACAGCTGAGCAAAACTGAACGTACTCAGACATTTCGCTCTTTACCTATTCTGATCAACACTAAACTGACACACAATATTTTTTAGCGCAACGCAATCTGACTTTCAATAATCCCTACAAAAGAATGGCCCTGACTAACATTAACCTATACCTTTCACAAATCACTTACCTCACAAAAATCTTCGTTACTCGAACTACTGCAATACAGCAAGCGCCACTACTGCCAGCTAAATAAAAGATTCAAACTACTAAAGGCACTAACTACTGATAGGCATAGTTAGCAAATGAAAGATTTTGATAGAGAACAAACAATGTATTTACCTTAATAGTGTTCAAAAGTCATAATATATATATAGCAGTTCATGACATCCATTCTTACAAACGTACTGTTTCTGATGGACACACGTCCAAATCATCCGCTCTCAAAAATCCGTCATCTCACTTCCCCACATCCAGCACTGCTGCCGGCTCACCTCCAACTGCGCAACGCTACGCGCTGATCACATCCAACTGCCCAACACTACAATAGCGAATATTCCAACAATGCCAACCAGCCACAGACTGCACAACGCACAGCCAGTGATTTTCATACAGAGCGCTACGTGGCGGTGGCGTTACCAATATAAGAACCTAAACAGCCTATTTACATAGACCTCCTGCTCCCCACAAAAAAATTTAAAATTTTTTTTGGGCAGTGGCCAATACAGATTTGCAAAAATTTTTCATAATTACAATAACAAAGATATCAAATGCACACACTTATCGACACAATGTTGGTCAAAAGCTAAAATTTTCTCACAGTCCATAAAGACAGTCCTGATCATTCATCACAGTAAAATTGCAGTGTTTTTCCAGGTTTGAGCAGTAAAAGAAAAGTAGTGGTGTTGCATGCTGTCTTGAAGAAGTAGTGTTGTCCTTCCAACGGAAAGACAATGCTGACTCTTGACATGCAGACAGGTAATGGACCACAACAGAGCAAACCCACAACAGAGTCAGTCGAAGTTTTGAAGAATATTGGTGGGTAGGTCATCACAGAGCAGACCACTGTAGTCTTGTTAGACATTACGGTATTGGTGGGCCACCAGAGGAGCAGACCCACTGCAGTCCTTGTAGGATGGCTAGCAGCCATCCGTTGCGACTGTGCAGGTGCACAATCACCATCGAAGAGTCTTGTGGACAATATAGCAAGTCCATGAACCACCACTTGTGCACTCACAAAAAAATTTTTTGTAATGTCCTTAGAACCAGCAATGCTGTTATCCAGTCCCTTGCTGAATCATTAACACATGTGCAAACACTAACAGTTCTTTTTTCACATATTGTGCATATACTATGACCAACAGAAATATGTGCAGTGAAATCGATGCTTACAAGTTACTTAATTTGATGAACTGGTATCAATTACAATTTTATAACATGAGAATACAATAACAAAGGCACAAAATACATCATTAAAGAACATAACAGTACAGATAACATTTGTAGTAATACAGGCTTTACAAAAGAGTAGAAATAACATATACATCAGTGTTACAGGAATTATGACATAAGTAAATATATAAAATAATGAGAGTAGCTTTTGAAGCATTAATTTCACATATGAGCAGTGAAACAGAACAGAATTAGTAGTGTCTAAACATCTTTACAAAGTAAATAACATATTATTAGAAAAATTCCACAACATAACTCGTATTAGCTAAACACATAAAGACAGGAAAAACACAAATATACAAGAGTACACAAATACATACTGGAATAAGAGAAAAGGAAATGACAGGGTTTGTTTTACTGCAGTATCTTGCAAACAAAACTTTCTTTACTTCTTGGAGATCTCCCTTCGTTCTTCATTATTTCAAAAAGTGCTACCTATACCTGCTTCCTGCACTTTTTTCATAAAATTTCTCAATGCATTTCTTCAAATTCATCGCAACTCATTCTCTTATATAGTCTACCCCCTCTTAAGCTAACTTAAATCTACTGAGCTCAGATATATATACTAAGGGATGAGGCAACGTTGCAGTACAAAATAATTAACACAAGCAGCAATGACAAAAAAGAATGCAAACTGGCAAAGCAAGCAGCAGTAAATCTAAATTAGCAGCGCAAATGCAACATTACAACTAATATGAGCCAATGTGCAGCAACAAGAAAAATAAATCAGTAGTAAAACTGGCTTAACAGCGTAACACAAAGTGAAACTTAGTAGCACTATGCCTGGCAAACAGCAGCAGCAAATGCTATAACTTACATCTAATTATCACAAACCCACAACAACAAAAAAAAAAAAAATAGTACACTGAAGACAACAATGCAGATAAGGGAAATGTCTATTCACATCTTAATGTCTACGTAATTAATGTGGTGCACCACAAAAACTTATTCTACAAAAAATTACCAAGTACTTGAAAAGAAAATTATGTATGCTGTTACTGTTACTAGTCCCTTCTTATTATTCTTTCTTATCCAAGTGCTCCTTTTTTGAAGAATGTGGATCATAAAATTATTATTTAATATATCTGTTGACAGAAAGTGATCACATTAGCAAATGCATTTAATTTTATTTTATAAAACCAATGCTGCAACACAGCTGAAAAACAGATATCAAATGAAATAAGCAATTGTGCAAAGCAAAGCATAAAAACATCATTCAATAGCTATGTGGCATTTCATAAGTCAGTAGAAGTTCTCTCAACTCTCGTAGAAAGACACTTGTCATAATCACGTTTGCAGATGTAAGAATATTTCCCATTTCAGTAAGTAGCACAAAGTACGATATGTTTCCAAGTAATGAGCGTGTCGTATTTGCGATGCTTTCTATAAAGAAATGTCAACAGAGAGGATAATGGCCTCCTTTTTTCTCCACCTGTGCCGCTGAAAGGCACACACTAATGGCTTTTTTCCAGGCGACTGTCGCCCAGCTGGGTGCCCACAATGCATTACGTGCAGGTGGTCACTTAACTTTCTTACCGAAATATTTACGACAACAGTTTGCACTACAGTGACAGTCCCATATAAAAATTTCACAGGTCGAGAATTTGAGTTACAAATGTGTAGAAACAAAATGCTATAAATGTAACAGTGTCCAAAAAATTTTCGTCGGCATTGTGATACGTTCACGCATTTACACACATTTCATAGCTCTTAAAGTACGATTCTTGGTTTCCAACATCCTTTTTTCACAAATCAGAGTTCCTAGCCACTACTCATTATTCCTTACCTTATTACACATATACATATTCGTTGACACTTCTTCAATATTTCATCATAATAAATATGCAGCATAATCAAATTCCTCATAATAAATATGTAGCATAATCAAATTCCTCATAATAAATATGTAGCATAATCAAAGTCCTCATATATCATCAGCTTATTGATCATAAACATACCTCAACAGCATAATACACATAGCCATCATAACAATAACATAATAGCACCTCAGTCAAATCTCAAAAATGTTGTAGCTTTCTGCAATAATGTCAAAACCTAAACAAAATTCTCTGTTCATTTCAATAGTGTCAACTACCTCAAACTTACTTTAAAAATCATGATCCCATACTAAATACATCATTCAAAGCTCTCAGAGTATCACAATGGTTCCGAAAAAATGTGAACAGTTCACAAAGTACAGACAAAATACAATTTCGTAAGTGTGAAGTTATCCAACGGTGTAATTACGTTAACCTATGTCACTGATGTAGTAAAATAAATGTTTGACTCTCTCAGTTAAATGATCAGACAGCTGTGTAATTTACGTGTTAGAGAAATATGGTACCGATGTGTAAAGTTGTATAAGCAAATACCATATTAGCTAGGGCTCCTTGTGCTTGCCAAACACATGATACACAAAGTAAGCGTGTACCCCCCTGAGGATTTAATGTAATTATACCCTCAGGTGTTACAGAGTACAGCAATGGAATGAAATGTATCACAGAAAATTTTCTTTGTAATTCAAAAATCTTTAAAAATAAATGTTTTTAAGTACAAAATTAATCACACAAATGCGTGTCCTGTAGCGCTAAATGTGCGTCTTGCTGTGAGATAATTCTTTGGAAGTGTCATAGTTATCGTCCTCTGTAAGCAAAGTTCTGCTGAAGTCAATGTACTCACCTCATCATAAACAAAAGTGAAATGCTATGCGTATAGATATCGTAGTTATTACGTACAGTACCGTGATCAAGAAAGTACTATACTGTAATGTATTGTTGTGCTACGAAAAAGGCTGTCTCATTGTAGCTATACCACAAAAGTTAATACTAAAACATGTTTTACTTTCCAGAAGAATTCAGAAAAACAAATGCACTGCAAATCAACAATGTAAATTGTGTCACACATTAGTAGCGTCGTGATATAATCGTGTAGCTGTCAAAGAAACCAAATGCTAAGTCATCTTTAGTCCCACAGAAAGTACTTCAAATAAAGAATGTATTTTCAAGTAAACCAAACTGTTGCATTAAAATCTCATTAGCAGTACCTGTATATGTTGTAAGTATGTAAGCCTTATAGTCGTTACGTAATTGTGCAACTAACAACCAAGAATGTACACACACAACAACACTGTGTCGTCTGTTCACTATAACAATGCATTCGTAATCACTGTCTAAATAAGTTCCCTAGGTTCTAGACTGGATAGTTTATTTTAAAACATAGTTGCATGTTAACAGTTTCTAAGTCTGACAAAGCATACTAGTAATGTAAAGTGAAAAAATTTATGGCAGAGACTAAGTTGAAAAACAGATTATCTCTCAATAAACGGTTTTACATGTGAAATGTGGTGCAATCTTTCACCCTTTCTTGTGCGCAGAGTTTCAACTTCAAATCAATTATCATGTTTCATTCGTCGGTAAGGAAGCTAAAATTTTTCTCAAGGTTAGCGTCTTTGTTATTTTTCGCTGAACCAGCCAGCGGACGTGGCTGCCTGCGGTGCGAGTCATTGTCTGTCTCTTTGTTGGCGCGCGTCGTTATTGGGAATAGGAGACCTAACTTCTACAAATTCAGCTTGTCGAGAGGGCCCTGCTCTGTTTGAATCCCGCCAGTTCTGATGCAGTTCAGGTCTGTCGTTACGATTATATCGTCTGTCGTCATGTCAGTAGATTCCATAATTTCTTTCTTGCCAGTCACGTGGTAGAGAATTTCTTCCTGAATCGTAACTGCACGCTGAACTGTTGCGTCTGAAGTTACTCTGTCTCCCTTGATAATAATTGTTTTGGTTCCCATATTGTCTGTTTCTATGGTTATATCTGTCATATTCATTACTACAGAAATGCGATCTTTCCCTGTAATTATTTCTACTCTGCCAACGGCTTTCATACGGGTGGTGTCTGTTTTGGTCACGATTTACGTTGTAAGAATAGCCTTGTCGTGTCCAGTTATTATTCCTGTCATCGGGGAATTGTGATGGAAGTGACCTGTAATTGTTGTGTTCCTATTTTCGCATCCCGCGATTGTCAGTGTCAATTTCCAATTCTTGTAACAGTCCCTGAAAAGCTTCAATGTCGTCTTTGTAACGTCCTGCCAAAATAAGATGTCGTATATGTTCAGGCAATTTGATTAAGCAAATGCGGATGAGTTCTGAGGGGCTGTATGGGTTTGACAGGTACTGATTCTTGTGCAACATGTCTTCAAAATATTTCACAAGACTGGAAAATTCAGATTGTTCGAAATGTTTCATCATTATGATGCTATGTTTTACTCGGTCTTGTGTGGCTTGAGACCAATATGTTGAGAGGAAGGCATGATAAAATTCTCCTTCACTGTGGAAATCGTGAATGACCGATCGCATTCTTACAGCTGGTTCATTCTCTCAGTAGCCACACATAAATTCTAATCTGTGCTCTAATGACCAGTTGGGAGGAAAACAATGAGAGAATTGATGAAGCCACGCTTGTGGATGAATGTCGTTGCCAGAATTCTTAAATGTTTTGAATTTACGTGTAGAAATGAACAGCTTATAGTCAAAATCATCGTGTCGGCGAGTCGCATATCGCTCATTGTTACCTCTTTTCTGCGGTTCCATCTCATAATTCGGTGTACCTTGCCAATTTCTTTCATAATTTCCGAAGTGCCCTGTGTTATTATTTTGTGGCTGTTCCATATTTCTATGTCCCTCTTCCTGTATTGGAGCGCGAGTGTCCTCTGAAATATGTAATTCTTGTATAATTTGTACCAACTGATCTTGTACTTCCCGGATTTCTCTTTTGTGTTGTGTATTGATTTGATTTTGATTTTGTTTGAATTTTCTAATTTGTTCATACTCTTCTGTGTCAGTGAAGGCTACAGGTCTTGCATCATCCAGATCATCATCTACCTTTGTAGATAAGTTAGTGAACTGATCCGAAAGTTCGGCTACTTTCTCCGATAGTGAACTTATTTCCTCAGTGTGTTTTCCTGAACCAAGTTTCAGAGTGTCCATTTGTGTTGAAATCGTATCTACTGTGTCCTTTAAGTTTTCCTGAGTTTTTGCAAGTTGCGTAACCGAATCTGTAGATGCAACTGAGTCAATTTTAGCTTGCAAGGTTTCGTTATTTTCATGAACAATAATTAGCAGTTCTTTTATGGCTGCTTCGTGATTCTGTAATGTATTTTCATGCCGCAAAAAAATAGGTTGGAAATGCTCACAAATTTGTGTTATTACGTCATTACAGACTTTTTGACATTTCGATTCGATTTTATGTAACTCAGTAGTTAAATCTTCACGTGTTTGTTCAAGCGTGGTGTCTAACCTTTGAAGATTTTGTTCCATTGTGTCTACCTTTTGAAGATTTTGTTCCATTGTCTCTAACTTTCGAAGATTTTGTTCCATTGTGTCTAGCTTTTGAAGCTTTTCTCTGTTTGTCCCATTTGTTGTATTAATTGTAATAACAATGCACTGGTGTCTGAAACATGCTCCTCAGTGCTTTTCGGCAGTGAGTTTGCACCGGCAACATTCACATTTTGACAAGAAGAAAATGTGTCTTGACTTGTTTGAGAAAACGTTGAGGACGCAAAACATGAAGCTACAGTATTTGCAAGATTGTGTCCTGTCAATTCGGATTCCTGAGGCGAGCTGTTGCCGACCGATCGATCGATAATGCTTCCCTGTTCACTAATTGTTTCACTGCCTACACCATTATTTGCAGCCCGCTCCATTTCCCTATGCACAATTACCAAATTACTAATTTGAACATTAGTTAATTCATTACTCGGCGGCGCTAACACACTGCTTTCGTCTTCACTGTCATTTCTCAGTTTACTTTGGAGCCTAGTGTTAAGTTTTTCACACGCCATTATTGTCACAATATTTCACACGATAACACAGAAAAGCACAATTTGAAGAGCAAAATAAGAAAACACATTAACATAGCACTGAAAATATCTAGTTAATTGCAAGCGCAGCTGCGAAATACTTGGTGCAAATCTACATGCATGCCACAACTGTTTTACTGTACAACAATGAAAAACTACAACTACAAAGGAAATTCTCTCTATGATTACACGCTAGCAATAAACAATAGCTACACTAATTACAGAAACTACAAGAAAAAAATCAGAAGATTCCAGTGAGGTATCCTCGGCTACGGGTCGACATATGTAACGTCCCCTTAGAGGAATTATTGAATTACTGTGCTGGTAAACCCCTTACGTTATGTGATTTTCAAACAGCTGAGCAAAACTGAACGTACTCAGACATTTCGCTCTTTACATATTCTGATCAACACTAAACTGACACACAATATTTTTTAGCGCAACGCAATCTGACTTTCAATAATCCCTACAAGAGAATGGCCCTGACTAACATTAACCTATACCTTTCACAAATCACTTACCTCACGAAAATCTTCGTTACTCAAACTACTGCAATACAGCGAGCGCCAATACTGCCAGCTAAATAAAAGATTCAAACTACTGAAGGCACTAACTACTGATAGGCTTAGTTAATTATTAAGTTACCTTAATAGTGTTCAAAAGTCATAATATATATATATATATATAGCAGTTCATGACATCCATTCTTACAAATGTACTGTTTCTGATGGACACACGTCCAGATCATCCGCTCACAAAAATCCGCCGTCTCACTTCCCCACATCCACCACCGCTGGCGGCTCACCTCCAACTGCGCAACGCTACGCGGTGTTAACAGCCGACTGCCCAACGCTACAATAGCCAACAACAATGCAAACCAGCCACAGACTGCACACAGCACAGTCAGTGATTTTTCATACAGAGCGCTACGTGGCGGTGGCGTTACCAATATAAGAACCTAAACAGCCTACTTACAAACTTCGAGACGGACAGCGCCTCTCCTACAGCGTCTGCGACTGGAAACGCTTTCTAACTTACTAAACGAAGCTGTGACGCTGCTCTTCTTAAGATATTCTCATTTTCTCAACTTATCTGGTACTGATGACCAATATTCATGTTTCTGTAAAAACGAGATTTTTGTAATCTGCTTCACGCATGGACTACATTTGAAAATTCTTCCAATGAAAATCTTAAACATGGATGCGAATCAGCATTTGAAGAGATTGGAAAAATCAGGCAACCAGTTGCCAGATTAAGGTCTATTAGCCCTTGACCTAGGTTTCGATATTTCTAAAAATATATTCTTCGGAAGAAGTGGGCCTTGTTACAGCATATGGTGGTACATCAGATTAGCTAAGCAGAGCGTTCCATGCCATATACAAAAGTGACGTAAAAACAAGCATTATAACATGCCATGCCTTTAGATAGCGGCCATATTACATTTAGCGTACTCCAGAATAAATGTCCTCTGGTAAATACGCACTGGTTGGGGCTCTGGCCAAAATAAAATTCTAACAAGTCTCACAGGATAAAATATTTGCATCAGTTTAGAGTATATCATGCCAGGGACAAAGGCCTTTGTCTCTGTCATGATGTACGTTTAACTGATGCAAATATTTTATGATCGTCAGTGTTATATACGACAAGAGCCGGTGGCTTCAGCTAATCTGATCCACCACCACGCGATGTTACAAGACCCACACCTTCTGAAAGAGGTATTTTCAGAAACATCGAAACATCGGTCAAGGACTAACAAACCTTTTGCACCTGGTTGGCCGAATTTTTCAACCTCTTCTTATAGTGAATGTCAGTCTGGCATCGGCCTCTCTTGCAATAATTTTTATTTGATCGTTCCACTTTAAATCTCTCCGTGCGCATACTCAATTTGCAATCACGTAATCGTAAAATAACGAATCTGTCCGAATAACATAATATTAACATGTGTACGTAGAAAATTGAAGTACCGATCTATAACATTAACTATACAAAGAGGCCAGTAAAACTTGCAAAATTTGAAAGGTGCTTTATCTAAGATGTGCACACCAACTCATGTGTAGCCGTTAAGAGAGAAAATGCAGTAGACAAACACAAATGAGAAAAGTTTACCTCTCGTCTCCCACAACGCTACCGATTTCTACCCCGATACACATTTAGGTGCTATGTTAGAAATGACACACGAAAGTAACAACCTTGCATGAAATCGCATTCTAAGAAAGTCCAGGAGTGATTGCTGCACAGGGTTCATTTGCAGTAACAAATGTATACCGGGGAGGTATAACGCCGCAACTGCTAGGCCGTTAACGTTGTCAGCAGCGGAAAACAAAACATCGTAGTAACGAAGCGTTCGGGGGAAAGACTGATTTATACACAACGTTGTTGGTTAGCGTCGTGTTTTGGTTTACTTTCGTCTAAGAGTAACTGAACTAACTATGTGTTCATTTGAAGCCATTTCCACAGAATTTGAAGTAATTCCTAATTTTCAGTTTCTTCTTTTTGAATACGTACGATTGCCCTACTGAGCTTACTAACGAGTCGAACTGAAAGCAAAAGAGCTCGTGAAACAAAATGTTTTGCGTTAACAAAGTAATAGTAATAATATGGACATTGATAATAATAATTCTATTGTGGTTTTCAAAGATTTTGTGAAATGTGCACAGTACGTAAGTCCAAAGAATTTTGAGAGCTACAATTGCGATTTTTGTAATGCAAAACATTTCGCATCTGAGGTTACATACGTGATGCAACGGTATGCACATTGTGTTTCCGTAAGGTAAAAAAAAGTTAGCTGCCGCCGTTAACACTTTATTTTTTCACATGATGCAACAAGTAAAGAGAAATCAAAAAAAAAAATATTTCAATATCATTCGCAGCTACAGAGCAGGATTTGCTAAGGTCAGTTCCGAGACTAAAATTACAGATATACTTTAAGATACACGATATTTTTTATAATAGATCAGGTCCAATGCCTTCTACGTATTGTTGTACACCATGGTATGCGCCGTTATACTTCATGACAACAGCGTAGTGTTCGGTTAAGAACTTAGGAACTCTCCGTCCGAGCAAGGCCTTGGAAGGCCCAACGGACCGACCGGCCGCCGTGTCATCCTCAGCCCATAGGCGTCACTGCATGCGGATATGGAGGGGCATGTGGTCAGCACACCGCTCTCCCGGCCGTATATCAGTTTATGAGACCGGAGCCGCTACTTGTCAGTCAAGTAGCTCCTCAGTTTGTGTCAGAAGGGCTGAGTGCAGCCCGCTTGCCAACAGTGCTCGGCAGACCGGATGGTCACCCATCCAAGTGCTAGCCCAGCCCGACAGCGCTTAACTTCGGTGATCTGACGGGAACTGGTGTTACCACTGCGGTAAGGCTGTTATCCAAGAACTTAGAAACTGCACACGAATAAAATTCCTTGCATCAAGAGTGACTCTCGGTAGATTAGGGATTTACGTCGACGTTCACGGGACGTAACTCCCCAATCTTCCTACATTTAGCAGTCATTTTCTACGTAGACTACAGCTCGTTCTCATATTGCAAAATGATAATTGGCTATGTTGCTGCCACAGAATAGAGGGAAGACAGAAAGGAAAACAGAGGATGGCTCCTTTGATATTATGAAGAGAAGCGTTGCACTCGACGCCAGATTGAGACAGAGTAAATGTGAGACAATATCTGCTTACTACTGCAGCTTGACATGGACATTTTTATAAAACGGAACTATTTTTACCGACTAAATGAAACCTTTTACGAAAGGAAAAGCTAATGTAATCTAAAATTCGACCAACCCAGCTAATACAACCTATTTTCGCCAGAAATGTGGAAGTTTATTCACCAAAATGAATCGGAAAGATTTATAGTTTCTAATTTCTTACCAAAGGGGATGGCTGACATTAAGACTTCGACGAAGTGCAACAGCTTTCCGATCTGCTCACCTCCATTTCGCTCCCTGTTCTTGCACCCAATTTTTATCAAATTTTTAAAACAATAACGCACGAAAACATGCAAACGACGGATTGGTTGCTACTCATATCTATAAACAATCACGCCCTGTTAGAAAAATACATTGCAGTAATTAATAAGCAAATGACTCAATAACAGCTAACTTTAACACAAGAATAAAAATGCGTAATATATTGAGCCAGAGTGCAAAATACAACACAATTACATAGAACTGATAAAGTCTTGCCAGACATAAAACAAATAACACACGAACGAATAGATTAGTGCAGTAACACAGAACCACATCACTAACTTCACAGGAGGAATGTGTAAGTAATGTGAAACTCTGTAGGATGTCATGTTATTGCACCCAGTGTTCCAATGACAGTAAAAAAAAGCAGAATCTATGTCATTTTCCTTCTGTCTTGCTAGTTTCATATCCATTCATTAATGTAGCACCTACAGCAAAATATCATATTATGCTTATCCATTACGGATATTTTAGAACCGTGACTGTATATTGAATGTAAATAAGTTATACAGAATTGCAACCAGTCACTTTTTTGAATAATTATGTTTTATTCCACGAACCGGTTTTCAAAATATCATATATATACATCACGGATGGGTCACTTTTGTTGATTTGTAATTTTTTTCAATTTTATTAATCTTTTTCAAATCTCTATTTGACTCTCTAACTTCAAAAAACAAAGAGTTCTCATTGTGACAAAAAGTTTTATTAAATACTGCAGAGGAACATCCATGCGTAAGTGGCTGACTTGCACACTCTGCATTAATCTAATCAACTTATTTCTAACATTGTTTGTTGCCATTAACCTGAGAATGTTGTCAGCAAAAATTTTCTCCAGATATTCAATGTGAGGTATAAAGGTTGAGCTTGCGCGTTTTAGGTTTCCAAAGATATCCACATTCTTGTTCTCATTTGCTAGAAAATGAGAATACAGGCTGGTATAGTTATAATTTTCGCCTTGAATATGTCAAGCAGCACACTACTAAGGCTCCAATATAACATTAAGACATTGTTTTTTCTACTCACCTGCATGAACTCATATTTATCTGCATTTATAGCTAGCTGCCATTCATCACACCGGCTGTTTTGCAGTGAATCATCTCGTGTTCTCGTACACCTTAGTATTTTCAGCGAACAGCCGCATGTTACTGTTTACTCTTTCCGTTAGATCATTTATGTTTGTAGAGAGTAATAGCGGTCCTATCACAATTCCCAGGAGAACTCCCGACGATACTCCGATGAACACTCGCCATCGAGGACAACGTACTGGGTTCTGTTACTTACGAAACCACCCACATATCTGGGAATCCATTCCGTATGCTCGTACCTGTATCAAACACTTTTCACAAATCTAGGAATGCGGAATCTGCTTGTTGCCCTTCATCCATGGTTCGCAGGATATCATGTGAGAAAAGGGAAAGCTCAGTTTCGCTCCCTAAAACTGCGCCGACGTGTGGGACGGAGCTTTTCCGTCTCAAGGAAACTTATTATATTCGAACTTAAAGATAGTTCAAGAATTACTCTGTAGCCTACCGATGTTAAAGATATAGGTCTATAAATTTGCGGGCCCGTTGTTTCACTGTCCTGATACAGAAGAGTCACCTCCACTTCTTTCCAGTCGCCTGGGACTTGACGTTGGACGAGAGGATCGCGATAAATGCAAGCTAAGAAAGGGGCTACTGGCGCAAAGTAGTGTCCGTAAAACCAAACTGCGATACTGCTAGAACCTGGCGACTTATTTGTTTTCAGCAGCTTCTCAGCTTTAGGGATGCCCGTTTCTATGCACCCCTCCCCCCACAATGGAGTCTGTACGACAGTCAAACCATCCCCCTGAGTGAACGATTTTTTTGCACGTGAATTTCTTATACTTCAACTTTCCTTTCTCTGTCTTCTATTGCCACAGTAGACGGGTCTGGTCGACGAGTGCCTGGACAGAAGCATTAACTCCGCTTAGTGATTTTAAACAGAACTAGAATATTCTCGGGTTCTCCTTAAATCCCTTCGCTAAGCTATGACTTTGGAAGCTTTTGTACGCTTTTCCCATCGATCTTTCAACAGATTCACGAATTTCTAACGAGTTTTGCCTGCAGGCATTCCCATGTTGAAACTTCCTGGCAGATTAAAACTGTGTGCCGGACCGAGACTCGAACTCCGGACATTTGCCTTTCACCGGCAAGTGCTCTAACATCTGAGCTAACCAAGCACGACTCACGCACCGTCCTCAGAGCTTTACTTCTGCCAGTACCTCGTCTCCTACTTTCCAAACTTCACAGAAGCTCTTCTGCGAACCTTGCAGAACTAGCACTCCTGGAAGAAAGGATATTTCGGAGACGTGGGTTAGCCAGTGCTAGTTCTGCAACGTTCGCAGGAGAGCTTCTGTGAAATTTGGAAAGTAAGAGACGAGGTACTGGCAGAATTGAAGCTATTAGGACGGGTCGTGATTAGTACTTGGGTAGCTCAGATGGTAGAGCACTTGCCCGCGAAACCAAAATGTCCGGAGTTCGAGTCTCGGTCCGGCACACAGTTTTAATCTGCCAGGAAGTTTCATATCAGTGCACCCTCCGCTGCAGAGTGAAAATCTCATTATGAAATCATTCCCATGTTATTTTTGGAACCTAGAGTGGAACAGTCTTGCTACCTCATCATTTTCCAAAGTCTGGCATTAAGCCACTGTTAGTTTTTTCATCCTTAATCCACGTAGACGGCACATATTTCTGCAGAGATCGTGTTACCAAATCTGTTTAAATTTTGCCTATACTCCCTCTACGTCTGTCATCATCGTCACCTTCATCTTCACCATCATCATCATCATTTACATTAATGGATTAGGTTCCAGATAAGCCTCTTAGCTCCTTTGCTTCCTGGACCGACTTGCATACCTCACATGTTTGCCTACATCTTGCGAAATTGTTTTTTAAGATTCTCCCTTATTGCATTTAGTCTACATGTCGCTTCCATTCCTGCTTATATTTCTCGATTTTTTGTGTTATTGTGAATATTTTAAGCTTAATTCTAATATCTTTGTTTCTTATTCTATAATCCACTTTACAACCTTTCATTTCTGACCTCACTATCCAATTTATATCTTTCTTGTTTGCTATCCAAGCCTCACATCCATAAAGAAGCACTGGGACACCCAGTGTTTTATTGAATTTCTATAATTTCAATTGCGTTTATTTAGTTGTCCATCATTTTGGAACGAAATCACGTCCATTCAGTGTGCAAGTAGCATACAAGCCACTGTTTATCTGCTCTTCCTAGTATGAATACGCTTCAAACCTTCTTCATGAATTTGTTATCTTCAGGAACTAACGTCAGTATGAAGACATCCTGATTACGAATCACTATGTTGACACGTTCGGAATAGTTTGTAGAGGCAAGCCTACAATATTTCCTTTTTGTATGGTTTGTCAAACTAGCTGCTCAAGACAGTTTTCGGAAAACGTGTCCAGAATTATTTCACAAGACCGCACCATCTGCTCGATAGCTTAAAGTCATCTCCAACTCACATCCCATGATGTGGCTATTTCGGCTCTACAGTCGTTCCGGTGGAATCGCGTGGCCGGTAGAAACATCCAATGATTAAGTTGAATTCACCTAGGCCGGTTACTTGTGTCCAGAGAACTTCGCAGGTAGACTCCTTTTCAAACTCAGCAGAGAAAACATATTTGTCGACTGCAGTGAACACTGCCCTCCTGTGCCATATGATCAGTCTTTCCGACATACGTTCCAGGCCTCGCTAAGTATTTCGGAGCTTTCTACTTTGGGTTTCATCCAGCTCTCGTTTCCGAGAATAACTTGAGCATGATAAATTTTTCAGAGAATTAAATTCAGAAAATTGGGTACAAAAGCTTCAGAAAGTTAACGTTAAAATTATGACAGCCGAAGTGCCTTTACTATGTAAGCGATCTGATTTATCTCTCTGCGTATCCACTGACGAGTGTTCATCAGAGAACCTCAAACTGCCTCCTTTCCTAAAAAAAAAGAAGGAAAAAAAGTGCACTCCACAAGTACTCTGTTAGCCGAGTAGCTGCTGCGAACGCACGTGTTGTATGGGAAGGTGCATGTGGTGTGGATGACGAAATAAAATACAGTGTCTCTCATGAACTCGTCGAAAATCAAAATTCTAAACTGTTCACAAGTTTTATATCAGCTCGGAGCTCCCACATGCTACCGCGTGAAAATATTTACCCACACATTACACAACTCAAACTCTTCAATGGGCCCCCGTAAATGTGGCTGGACTTGTAAATTTGGCTACGTTTCGTATATGGAGAGCCAACTCACATTCGTCGATGTGTAAACAATTTTCCACAAAAGTGTTTAATATAAACGCAGGCAGGAATTTCTTCCATTTCAGAATTTATTATTGGCTGTACTTTTTCAATAAACTTCAGTTTCAGCTAACAGATCCGTCTCTATCTATGTACACAGTCGTCATAGTACACATGTGATATTCACTAAAAGGTTCTATATCATCATCCCGTGCAATTATTACTTCAGAAGCCTCTCTAAATTTTTAACTTCCTACACTGACCCCCCCCCCCCCCTAGCTTCCTGGAAACCCCACATTTCTCTTTCTTCCATGTCTCTAGTATTAACTACTGGTGAAACTTTGCAAAGTTAGTATAGTTATCAGCATCAGAGTTACATTCATCCTTCCTCATCCATTCAGTATTCAAATCATTCTCATCTACAACAATTTTCTGTCTATCTCTAGGAATAAGAAACGTTTTAATTTCATCGTGATCCTGACCATTACCACTAATTAGACCCTTACATTCTGTATCATCATTGTACACACTGTCTTTTCCTATTATAAACACACATTTTCCCCACTCGCTCAAAATCTTTATCCTCATTCAATACTTCCGTAATTGCAGTTTTATACTCATGATTTCCTTTACTTAATTCCCTAATTTGCCTAGCATAATCATGCTTGCTTAGCTCTCACTTATGAAACGGCCCTGGTATCCAGTCATTTATACAAAACTCACTTTCCATTTTACTCTCCCAAGCTCACTAAAGTAAATGTACCGGCTCCACTTTTTCATTCACATTATTTGCAACAGAAATTATGTCACTGGATTCTGTACAACTACTCGCAACATCTATCACACCATTATCCTCCGCATCCGTGTTCTGCACGTCATAACCATTCTCAATAAAAATATTTACTGCGTGGTCCCCAGCCTGCTCATCACTATCGTCATTCCCAATATTAAAAAGTGTACTTTTTCTCCATATCTCCAACCATAACAACACTAGAAAGAGGCACTACTGCCTTCACATAATTAACATCATCTTCCACTGGACTAGTCTCAACTTCACCAAATTCAGTGCTTTCAATGCCTTCATTCACACGCACATTCTCTTCCTTACAGCACACATTCAGCTTATCCAGTTGCACAGCTGATACGTTTTCGTTACTTAACATAGCTGCCAAGTCAACACTGTTTATTTCACTATCTACCACTTTGTGATCCCTCTCACCAACCAAACACACAACATTAGTTTCCACCCCTTGATTCCTGGTTTTCTGTTAAATTTTTTTCTATAAGCTGTCCATTTACCACAATGATTAGAACACACCCAAATAGCTCAACATGGCCTAGGATGGCCTCCATACCACATGTTTCCTCTCTTACTGCCTTACTTACATACTTATCTTGAAACCCCCCCCCCACTGTTTTTCCTATAATTGTTTCCCTTTTTGCCTGGTTCTACTTCTGTTATTGTGTCTTGTCCCAAATCGGACCACAGTTGGAACATATCCTAGTTTAAAGAATGCTGTTCCTATTGCCATCTATTATTCGTCTCCTTTTTCCTATCTATACCTTCTTGCACTGGACTTTGCTCATGCTGGTAGTCATTCCCCACCTGGACCCCTCTGGTTCCTATTTTCATCATTGTGCTTTCCTCTGTTTTCTCTCGAATTTTCATTTTTATTATTGTCCCTATTCCTGTTCGGCCTCCAGTTTTCATTTTATGTCTATCCCTGTTTGAATTTTCGTGATTGTTACCCCAACTCATACAGGGTGTGGTAGATAAGTAATGAGACTGGCCGCCGCGCGGCGCCCCAGTCGCTCGCAGGGCGGTCTCCACCTGTACGTCACGTGGTGGGGGATCTGAGCTAACAATAGAACCGGTTCGCAGTCGCGTCGGAGCTCTGGTGCAGTGAGGGTCGAGCTTCGCGTATTACGTTGTTTGTGTGCCCGTGACACTTGTGAAAACGCTGAAGATGGATCGCTCGATAGAACAGCGGTATGCAATCAAATTTTGCTTTCGCTTGGGCAAAACTGCTTTGGAAACTTTTGCTATGATTACGGAGGCCTACAAATAAGACTCCCTATCAAGAGCTCAAGTGTTCCGGTGGTTTAATGAATTTAAAAACGGGAGGGAATCCGTTGAAGACATGGAACGATCTGGACGCCCTTCAACGAGTCGTGTAGATGAAACGGTGGCCAAAGTGAAAGAACTCCTGGACTCCGACCGTCGTTTAAGTCTCAAAATGATCGCCGATGAGGTCTCCGTGAATAAATTTACGGTTCACCAAATTGTTACGCAAGATTTGATGATGAGGAAAGTTTGCGCAAAATTGGTTCCCCGAGTGATCACCGCCGAACAAAAGCAACAACGAGTGGACGTTTGCCGTGAGATGTTGAATGATTTGGAAAATAATCCACACTTTTTAGACAACGTAGTAACAGGCGACGAATCGTGGACATTCCAGTACGACCCAGAGACGAAAGCCCAGAGCTCGGAGTGGCACACACCGGCATCCCCGCGGCCGAAGAAAGCAAGAATGTCAAAGTCCCGCATCAAGACAATGCTGATTGTGTTTTTCGACAAGCGGGGGTTAATTCACAAAGAGTTTGTCCCTCAGGGAAAGACTGTCAATGCCGAATTCTACAAAGAAGTCCTTCAGCGATTGCACAGAGCCGTCAAACGGAAGCGACAGGACCTTGCTCAATGCTGGCGTCTCCACCACGACAACGCTCCGGCGCACACAGCGTTCCTCGTGACCTCCTACTTGACCCGAATTGGAGTTGAAGTTTTGCCACAGCCACCATACAGCCCTGACTTGAGTCCTCCTGATTTCTTCCTATTTCCGAAGGTCAAAAGATGCCTGAAGGGTCATCGTTTCGACGATATTCCGAACATCCAACGTGCTGTCACGAAGGCACTAACTGGGATAACTCAAACGGACTACAGTGGGGCCTATGAAGCTTGGAAAACGCGCTGGCAACGTTGTGTCGACGCCCAAGGCGAGTACTTTGAAGAATATTAACGTTTTGTACAAATTGGATCAATAAATTTGTTTTTCTAGACTGAGTCTCATTACTTATCTACCACACCCTGTATTGTTCCTTTTCTCTTGATGTCCCTGTATTATTAATCCCTGAGCCTGGCTTTTAGCTCATTGCCTGATCTATCGTTCCAATCAAATCCAAAGAGTTTTCAATAGTATCAGTGAATCAGTGTAAAAGTCCCACTGCAAGTTCTCTCATAATTTCGTCCTTAAAGTAGAAAATTCAGTTAACACTCCCAATGATCTGTCTAACTGTACAAGCTTCCTCTAATCTTCCTTACAAAATTCCGCCATTGAATGTTTGCCACCATTATACACTGGTCCATTTAGACACTTAATCTGCAGCCTATTCTGCTTTGCCTAGTTCCACTATCAGTTCAGACACTTCGTATGAGGTGAACTGTTCAGTACACTGACCTGCCCATGCCTGAGCAGAACCCTCCAATAACCTTTTAACAAATTTAATTTTACTATTATCACTGATTCCCTACAGGAAACAATCTTTGCATGCCGCAAGAAAATCTACAGCATGGTGCTTGATCTCCTCTGCAAAGGTTTTACCACAGGTTGCCTGCTTTGTAAGTCACCCCACATTTCCAAAAGCACCACATATCCTATCATTTACCTTTTTAATTTGAAATTGTTATATTTCTTTTCTCAAATCGGCAGCTGTGTCTGCCAATTCACCCTTCAATAAAGTTCTTGTTTCATCACAGCTAACCACGATTTTTTTGACCACCTTGTCTCCTCATCCCTTGCATTACACCACTGCCTGCCTGAACCAGTCTCAATCCTCCAGTAATCCTCAGGTTTATCAATTCTGGCAAACACATTCTTTTCCACCTCCCCAAATTTTATCGATAAATCCTCCAATTGACTCGTTAATTCCTCAGTTTTACCATATAGCTGATTTTTTAAACTCTCCACAGAAGTATCCATATTGCCCACATCCGTTTTCAGATTTCCCATCTCGTTCATTAGTGACCTAAGCATGTCCATCATAGCAGTGTCCCCTACTTTTTCCTGTCCCTGTGGGCTCAGGGGCTCGCTTCCACTAACTGTTGATTCACAATCAATAGGTGATTCTCTTCTTTGGTTTCTCCAATTTACAAAATCACAAAAGCTGAAATTGTAAAGGAAATTGCGCTGGCTGCAACTCTTATCTCGTAACTGCAACTCTCTGCCACTGCTGCTGAAGAACGCTCACTACTGTACAGTTATTGTGGTGGGGTGTGCAGCGACTGATAGAGCGGCGGCCAAGACCTCTGGGTGTAGCAGGCGGTCACGGCACACACCAATCGCAATAAGTTCCCTCACATTTGTAGGCAAGACGTTCTGCATTTCCCCTTCAATTGCAATTGTGCTTTGCCACTTGTTACGTGCAGCTAGTTGCTTTTTCACTGTACGATCCATGTTCCTAAACAGTACATAGCCCTATAACGCTTCTACACATTTCTGTGGCCCATAATGTCCGTGGCTCAGATGCACATAATTTATGAGGAACTGTTACATGTTCCTCAGACCGGCATAGTCGCCTCTCCTCTTTATTTTCATTCTTCCTGTGGAACAACATCTCTTTGTGAGTCTTACAAAACCTGTCCAACTTCTAGTCTTTATTTACTAACTTCAAATTATTCCCATCACTTCCAATTGGCAAGCGTGGCAGCGCCCTTACATATTCTACCTGATACGGAAATCTTTGCAAGAACAGCGCCCATCGAGTATGCCTTTATTCTGTACGTTACAGTCCTGTAAATAACTAAGGGCCTTATAATCTGTCATCACATTGGTCTCATGTCCCTCCGAAATTTCAACAATCGCCATATCGCTGCCAGTAACCCCTTTTCTGATATGCCCTGGGCCGGATCATGGTTTGTCTACACCATACTGGCAAATGCTACAATCTGGTGTTCCAACTTTCCATCCAACAACTTCGTATGAAACAGAGCAGCACCTATTTCATAATCTGAGATGTCTGTGGCAAGGTAAAATGGGAGAGACATGTCAGGGTAATAGAGTAATACTCAAACTATCCTTTATTTCATTAAAATCCCTATCGCAGTCAGCTGTCTACACCCATTCTGCATTTTTCTTAAGCAAATAAGACAAGTTTGATGAATTTAGACTTAAATCACCCATGAATTTTCGGTAGAAACTCACCATTCTGAGAAAAGACTTTAAATGCTTACGATTCCTTGGTTGGGCACACTCTATTCTGTCTTCATTAGGCACAAGACCTTCTGCCGACAACCCATGTCCTAAGAAATTTGTTTCTGCCTTAGTCATATCACCATTTTGCAAAGCTGCAAACACATCCGGCAAAAAACAGTAGTGCTCCCTCCAAGTGAATGTGGCATTCAGTCTTCTCCTCAGCTCATCTTCCGGCAAGTAGCTTAGAGCCCTCACAAATACAGTAACAGATATGTGAAGTCCAAAAGGGATTACTTTGTACTGGTATCCCCAACTTTCGAACAGAAAAGCAGTATATTTCCTGCTTTCCACTGTTAATGGGACATGCCAAAATCCAGCAGTCAAATCCATAGCTGTTAATAATGTTATATTTTTGAATCTTAGGATTACTTCATGCCACTGGCCTTGCCGCAGTGGTAACACCGGTTCCCGTCAGATCGCTGAAGTTAAGCGCTATCGGGCTGGGATAGCACTTGGATGGGTCACCATCCGGTCTGCCGAGCGCTGTTGGCAAGAAGGGGTGCTCTCAGCCCTTCTGAGGCAAACTGAGGAGCTACTTGACTGAGAAGTAGCGGCTCCGGTCTCGGAAACTGACATACGGCCGGGAGAGCGGTGTGCTGACCACATGCCCCTCCATATCCACATCCAGTGGCGCCTGTGGTCTAAGGATGACTCGGCGGCTGGTCGGTGCCGTTGGGCCTTCCAAGGCCTGTTCGGACAGAGTTTAGTTTAGGATTACTTTACCCACATTTCTGGGATGGTCAGTTCCCCTTACAATTATTTTATTTATTCTCTTAGCATCTAAAACCAAATGCACAGATTTGTGCTTCTTCTTTATAACTACTATTGGGTTGCAATGTTCACTTCTGCATTGTTAACCAATTCCACGTTCCAACATACGCTGTATCCCTGTGCTAACTGCCTCTCTGTCTGTTAACGCTATTGGATATGACTTCTTCGTATTGGGTTCATGTGGTTTCAGCTTGAATGAGTATTCAAAATCTGTCACCTTCTCCAGTTGTTCTGAGGCTATATCTCTGTTTCTATTTAATAACTGATATAATTCTGTCTTCTCAATTTCAGAAATTCTCTTATTATTTCCTTTTTTCCTAATCTCCTCCTCAACCTCCATTTCATCCATTAGGCACTTTGTCACATGCGAAAAATCAATCCTGAACATCAGATTTATACTCACATTTGGAACCACCGGAAATGCATGACTAAATAATCCTCCACCAATAATTACACCTAATATCACTTCCTCTCTTATTGGCTTACTGTAATTCCCTATGGCATTTTTAATTCTCATCCCATTGACTGAAAATTCAAAAGTTTCTGGTTCTTAACGTGCTCATAAAATCTCTTCCTCCACACATGTAGAACATGTGACACAGCGGACACCGAAGGCGCAGCTTCACACGCCTAAACGTCGATCTTTACAGCTTCAAATGATCCTGCTTGCTGCTTATGGTTCACTATTTATTAATTTTGGTATGAGCTTTACTTTTGCACTGGATGAGAAAGGCGGCCAGAAATCTTATCTCCACCAAGTTGTATCTCAGTCCTAGGTAATTGCATTGATGAATTAAAGTCACCCAACCCAGTTGACATAATCTGCCCCTCTGAACACCATGTGACCACTGGTACAGGAACTCGACCTAAGCACAATGAGAAACTCAGACAGGAGAGTACTGCAAATGTTAGAATAAGGAAAGGTTCTCATAAAAGTATAATTAAAAATGATGTAAGTATATTTCATCAAAATATTGGGAGTTTAAAGAATAAAGTAGATGAGCTTCTGGTTTGTTTAGAATATTTAGAAGCCGAGAATGAAATAGATATACTATGCCTGTCTGAGCATCACATTGTTACTGATATGGATAAGGTAAATGTAAGTGGATATAAGCTCTCTGCACATGTAATGAGAGAAAATATGGAGAAAGGAGGAGTTGCCATATATGTCAAAAGTTATCATTGTGCAAAAAGTATAGAAACAAAAAAGTTTTGTGTAGAGAAACATATAGAAACATGTGCCTGTGAGCTTAAATTAAATAAAGACACATTTATAATTGTAACTGTATATAGGTCCCCATCCGGAAATTTTCATCTATTTCTGAAAAATTTGGACTCCTTGTCAGACAGAGGGAAGCAAATTATTATTTGTGGGGACTTCAATGTAGATTCTCTTAAAGAGGGTAATAGGAAAAATGACCTTGAAGTATTACTTGGTTCTTTCAATTTGACACCCATTATTGATTTTCCTACTCGGGTGGTAAAGGATAGCAGCTCACTGATAGATAACTTCTTTATAGACCAAGATAAGTTTAACCAGATAAATGCTCTGCCTGTCGAGAATGGTCTTTCTGATCATGGTGCACAGCTAGTTACAATATATGACATAGCTCCATTCAGCAATACTAAACAGTCCTCCAAAGTAGTACGTTCAGTCAACGATTTAACAATTGCAAATTTCAGGGAAAGCCTACAGCAGTTAGACTGGGATGAGGTGTACCGTGAACCTGATGCCAATTTAAAATATAATTTATTTCATGACATTTTTGTAAATGCATTTGAAAACTGCTTCCCCAAGAAAATAGTTAAATATACTCGTAAGAAACCTTGTAACAAACCATGGCTTACTAAGGGTATAAAAATATCTTGTAACCGGAAAAGGGAAATGTATCTGACAGCAAGAAAGAGTAGTGACCCAGAAACTATCAAACATTATAAAAACTACTGTGTTATATTAAGAAAAGTTATTAAAAAATCCAGGAGTATGTGTATCATGTCTGAAATCAGCAACTCTGATAATAAAATTAAAACAATTTGGAATATTATTAAACGAGAAACAGGTCAACCAAGAGCAGAAGAAGACAGTATTACCATCAAATTGAATGAAAACTTTACGAACAAAAAGTCAGAAGTTGAAAATATTTTTAATAAACATTTTCTAAATGTTGTGGATATAGTAGGATCCAGGTGTTCATTAGAAGATGCTAGGCTGTTAATGGAAGAGGCCATACCTATGCAATTTGGTACAATTGAAATCTCACCCACTTCTCCCTCTGAAATTAGGAAAATAATAAACTTGCTTAAAAGCAAAAACTCACATGGAATTGATGGCATTTCCAGCAAAATACTAAAAGCTTGTTCTCAACAGATAAGTAAGATTCTCAGCCACCTGTGTAATAGCTCTCTGGAACAGGGCATTTTCCCTGATAGACTGAAATATGCTATTGTTATACCTTTGCATAAAAAGGGGGATAGATCTGATGTCAACAATTACCGTCCAATCTCCCTTCTAACAGCTTTATCCAAAATTTTTTAAAAAGTGATGTATTCAAGAGTAGCTTCACATATCTGTAAAAATGAAGTACTAACAAAATGTCAGTTTGGTTTCCAGAAAGGTTTTTCAACAGATAATGCCATATATGCTTTCACCAGTAAAATTTTGAATGATATGAATAACCGAACACCACCCATTGGGATTTTTTGTGATCTCTCAAAGGCTTTTGATTGTGTAAATCATGAAATTCTGCTAGACAAGCTCAAGTATTGTGGCATGAGTGGGACAGTGCACAAATGGTTTAATTCGTACCTAACTGGAAGAGTGCAGAAAGTTGAAATAAGTAGTTCTCATAACATGCAAAGATCAGCACATTCCTCAAACTGGGGAACTATCAATAATGGGGTTCCACAAGGGTCAGTCTTGGGTCCTTTATTGTTCTTATTATATATTAATGACTTGCCATTCTATATTCATGAAGAGGCAAAGTTAGTTCTCTTTGCTGATGATACAAGTATAGTAATCACACCTGACAAAGAAGAATTAACTGATGAAATTGTCAATACTATCTTTCAGAAAATTACTAAGTGGTTCCTTGTAAACGGACTCTCACTGAATTTTGATAAGACACAGTACATACAGTTCCATACAGTGAATGGTATGATGCCATTAATAAATATAGACCTTAATCAGAAGCATATAGCTAAGGTAGAATATTCCAAATTTTTAGGTGTGTCCATTGATGAGATATTAAATTGGAAGAAACACATTGATGATCTGCTGAAACGTTTGAGTTCAGCTACTTATGCAATAAGGGTCATTGCAAATTTTGGTGATAAACATCTTAGTAAATTAGCTTACTACGCCTATTTTCACTCATTGCTTTCATATGGCATCATATTTTGGGGTAATTCATCACTGAGGAATAAAGTATTTATTGCACAAAAGCGTGTAATCAGAATAATAGCTGGAGTCTACCCAAGATCATCCTGCAGACATTTATTTAAGGATCTAGGGATATTCACAGTAGCTTCCCAGTATATATACTCTCTTATGAAATTTGTCATTAACAACCAAACCCAATTCAAAAGTAATAGCAGTGTGCATAACTACAATACTAGGAGAAAGGATGATCTTCACTATTCAAGATTAAATCTAACTTTGGCACAGAAAGGGGTGAATTATACTGGCACTAAAGTCTTTGGTCACTTACCAAATAGTATCAAAAGTCTGAAAGATAACCAACAAGTATTTAAGAAGAAATTAAAAGAATTTCTGAATGACAACTCCTTCTACTCCATAGAGGAATTTTTAGATATAAATTAAGAAAAAAATATTAAAAAAATAAAAAAATAAAAATAAAAAAATAAAGAACAAAAAACACAAAAAAAGTAAGTTGTTACATTAACTTAAGTATGTTGTTAAATTAACCTAATTATGTCATGTATTGGAAAATTCGACTCGTTCCAAATCATTACGAAATATCGTATTCATGATCCATGGAACTTGTATTAATCTAATCTAATCTAATCTAATCTAATGAGAAACAAGCAACCATTGTGCTGCCCAATGAACAGGTTTTCCCAGTCATGCGGTCACCTTATCGTTCAGTGGAAGTCCAGAGACATCTGTGGAGCATAGTGTCAAACTAACCCTCTACGTGCACCTGTCAAACTGATTTCAACTGTTAACACGAATATGAACCGATCTTCCCGCCTGCCTGTGCGTTCGCGGTCGCTTGTTTGTGATAGAATGAAGTGTCTCTTCCCTTACATTGCTTCCTGATTGCTCTGCACCCCTGACGTAACAAAGTCAATCCTTCAATTCTCCATCCCATGACGCAACCCCACAAACCTGCAGCCAAGGCCGTCACAGAATCGATGGAGCTGAAGGCAGGTCCAAAACAGCATTTACTGTCCGAACGGGACATTTGAATTACAAACGTATATCATCTGGATTAAAGAACGCACCGGTAGCTTTTCAGCGGTTATTAGATGGGTAACTAAGAGGATTACATCCAAGAACTTTCCTAGTCTACCTCGATGACATAACCGTCAATTTAAAGAATTTAGCGGAGTTTGTGAGACGTTTTTAGGATGTCTTTAGTAGATTACGACCGGCACGTGTAACGTTATGCGTGGACGAGTGTCATTTTGCCCAAACACAAGTTAACTGTCTGGCGCACGTGTTTAGTGAGAGACGCACACAGACCGATTCTCGTCTTACAGATGCACTTCAAAATCATCCGGAAACACAAACAACTAAGCAAGTACAGTTGCTAATTGGCCTCTGGAATTATTATAGACGGTTCGTGGAAGACTTTGTGACAGTAGCCAGACCCTTGAACAAGCTACTGAAGAAGGGGACGAAATTCCATTGGTGACAGGAATCTCAGGAAACATTTGAAAGATTGAAAGAAATCCTGTCAATGATCATTCTGCAAAAATTTAAACCTTACGCAGATAACATTCAAGATTACCAGGCTGGATTTCGAACAAACCGTTCCACAACTGGTAATTTGTTTACTATGCGACAGATCTTTGAGAAACACCGGGAATTCAACAAAAACATCCGCTGTCTCTTCGTTGACTTCCTGAGAACCTATGACAGCATCCACAGTAGTACCTTCTACAACATGTTACGAGAATTTAGTATACCCAGTAAAATCATTAGGATGATACAGCTGTGCACGGATGGCTCCCAGGCAGCAGTGAAGTTCAGAGGCTCCATATCCCCGACGCACACAGACCGATTCTCGTCTTACAGATGCACTTCAAAATCATCCGGAAACACAAACAACTAAGCAAGTACAGTTGCTAATTGGCCTCTGGAATTATTATAGACGGTTCGTGGAAGACTTTGTGACAGTAGCCAGACCCTTGAACAAGCTACTGAAGAAGGGGACGAAATTCCATTGGTGACAGGAATCTCAGGAAACATTTGAAAGATTGAAAGAAATCCTGTCAATGATCATTCTGCAAAAATTTAAACCTTACGCAGATAACATTCAAGATTACCAGGCTGGATTTCGAACAAACCGTTCCACAACTGGTAATTTGTTTACTATGCGACAGATCTTTGAGAAACACCGGGAATTCAACAAAAACATCCGCTGTCTCTTCGTTGACTTCCTGAGAACCTATGACAGCATCCACAGTAGTACCTTCTACAACATGTTACGAGAATTTAGTATACCCAGTAAAATCATTAGGATGATACAGCTGTGCACGGATGGCTCCCAGGCAGCAGTGAAGTTCAGAGGCTCCATATCCCCGACCTTTCCAATTGAAAGAGGCTTACGACAAGGAGACGCTCTTTCATGTGTCCTCTTCATCCTTGCATTAGAGAAAGTGGTTCAGGAGAGTAATTTACTTCCATACAACGGTCTCCGATTCGAACACAGTGAAGTAAAACTCCTGGCTTATGCAGATGGTATAGTGTTGCTGAGTGAAACTGAAGAAGAACTGAAAGACATGTAAGGATCTCTCAGGGACAGTGCCAGTAAAGTGGGGATTTTGATTAACCAAGAGAAAACAGAATATATGGAAATAGGTAGAGTCATAAACGTAAATACTTTGAAATTGACCAACATTCTGAATTTAGAAAAGTTCTTCAGTTTAAATACCTTGGATCAGGGTTCAACAGTAAAAATATCAAAACAATGGATATAAATTAAGAAAAGCCTCAGGGTCAAGATGTCTGTACTCACTAAGCAGCCCACTCAAAAGTAAAGCTTTGTCAATCACCACAAAGATGAAGATATAGAACACTATCATCTGCCCCATAATACTGTACGGTTCAGAAAGATGGACGCTTACAAAGAATGAAAGAGAGAAACTGAATGTTTACGAAAGAAATGTAATGAGAAAAATCTGGGGACCTGTGTTGGAGAATGGCGTATGGAGAATTCGAAAGAACAATGAAATTTATCAGCTAATGAAGCAACCCACTATCATCCAGAAATTAAAAAGTAGGAGACTGCAATGGGCTGGACATGTGGCCAGAATGGAAAACAACAGAATCACCAAGAAAGCATTTGAAGGAACTCTCCGGCCAACAAGACCATTGGGCCGACCTCGTACAAGGTGGAAAGATGACATAGAGAAGGACATCGCAGCGTTCGGAATTTCCGCAGGGTGGAGAGAGACTGCGAGAGATAGACGGCGGTGGAACCAGATAGTTGATGCAGCGCGTGGTCTACAGGGCCAGTGATCGCTGAGGAGAAGAGAAGAAGATGAAAGAAATATTAGTTTCAGATCCAGTATTGGTTTTTCTGGATTTAGAGAAAGAGTTTATCATTTCGTGCGATCTTTCAAATGAGGTAGTTATGTCGCCATTTTGTCCGCGTCTAGAAGTGAAGAGAATGACGATTGTTTAAGTTTTAGGCCAACGACGATGACCTTTTTGGTGATGGATATCGGCAGCCAACCTCCCCTTTGAAGCTACCTACAACTTCAACTGCACAGACGCGTCATTGCTGTGGCGGCGCGCGTTGAATCTTGGAGCTGCACCGGCGCGAGGAGCGAGAGGGCTGCTATCCTCCACTCTCTGGGTGGCGTCGTCCGGCAGACTGCAAGCTGCAGTCCGTAGGGGCTGGACCGGGGTGCGAACTCTTGGCCTCCCGGGTGCAGAGCTGTTTGCGGGCACGGAAGGAGATGCCACGGGCGGACGGTCGCAGCCGCTAGCCTCTCTACAACGACGGCAGTCGGCTGCTTCCCTTCGGTGCTCTACATGGGTGCCACGAGTTGCGCTTGAGGGAGCAGTCAGCCTTGTTCTGGACAATGGGCACAGTTAACGCATGCGGCGGCACTTAGCCATGACGTGACTAGGATCGTTACGTCCGAAGGGCTGGGCAACCGGATGCCCGCGCTGCAGATTGCGGTGTCACCGCAGACTTCAGCGGAAGACCGTTCGCATACCTTCGACGCAATTAATTCAATAACACACTTTCCTTTGTTTCTCTGCGCGCTTCGGCGTGAGTCGCCCCTCCCTCCCAAGCCACACCTCTCGGTCATTCTAACATATTACAACCCCTGAGTTCCTGGGATTGTAACAGAGTCTCTGGTTGGAAGCCTCCACTCGGTTCCAACCAAAGAGACCTGATCAATTCTGGGTACGACACAGAAAATCGTGAGACTGACGGCCTTGGGAGAGCCAATCCTGACAAAACTCTGCCATCTGGTGAGCAAGACGTACGAGACAGGCGAAATACCCTCAGACTTCAAGAAGAATATAATAATTCCAATCCCAAAGAAAACGGGTGTTGACAGATGTGAGAATTACCGAACTATCACTTTAAAAAGCCACAGCTGCAAAATACTAACGCGAATTCTTTACAGACGAATTGAAAAACTGGTAGAAGCCGACCTCGGGGAGATCAGTTTGGATTCCGTAGAAATGTTGGAACACGTGAGGCAATACTGACCCTAGGACTTATCTTAGAAAATAGATTAAGGAAAGGCAAACCTACATTTCTAGCATTTGTAGACTTCGAGAAAGCTTTTGACAATGTTGACTGGAATACTCTCTTTCAAATTCTGAACGTGGCAGGGGTAAAATACAGGGAGCGAACGGCTATTTACAACGCATTATATTTACAATTTGTACAGAAACCAGATAGCAGTTATAAGAGTTGAGGGGCATGAAAGGGAAGCAGCGGTTGGAAAGGGAGTGAGACAGGGTTGTAGCCTCTCCCCGATGTTATTCAATCTGTATATTGAGCAACCAGTAAAGGAAACAAAAGAAAAATTCTGAGTAGGAATAAACCCATGAAGAAGAAATAAAAACTTTGAAGTTCGCCGATGACATTGTAATTCTGTCAGAGACAGCAAAGGACTTGGAAGAGCAGTTGAACGGAATGGACAGTGTCTTGAAAGGAGGATATAAGATCAACATCAGCAAAAGCAAAACGAGGATAATGGAATGTAGTCGAATTAAATCGGGCGTTGCTGAGGGAATTAGATTAGGAAATGAGGCACTTAAAGTAGTAAAGGAGTTTTGCTATTTGGGGAGCAAAATAACTGATGATGGTCGAAGTAGAGAGGATATAAAATGTAGACTGGTAATGGCAAGGAAAGCGTTTCTGAAGAAGAGAAATTTGTTAACATCGAGTATAGATTTAAGTGTCAGGAAGTCGTTTCTGAAAGTATTTGTGTGGAGTGTAGCTATGTATGGAAGTGAAACATGGACGATAAATAGTTTGGACAAGAAGGGAATAGAAGCTTTCGAAATGTGGTGCTACAGAAGAATGCTGAAGATTAGATGGGTAGCTCACATAACTAATGAGGAGGTATTGAAGAGAATTGGGGAGAAGAGGAGTTTGTGGCACAACTTGACAAGAAGAAGGGATCGGTTGGTAGGACATGAGGACATGTTCTGAGGCATCAAGGGATCACCAATTTAGCATTGGAGGGCAGTGTGGAGGGTAAAAATCGTAGAGGGAGACCAAGAGATGAATACACTAAGCAGATTCAGAAGGATGTAGGCTGCAGTAAGTACTGGGAGATGAAGAAGCTTGTACAGGATAGAGTAGCATGGAGAGCTGCATCAAACCAGTCTCAGGACTGAAGACCACAACAACAACAACAACAACAACTTGCACCCCGCGAGCGAGGCTAACAACGTTCGGCACAGCCGCTTGTACGAACTGTGGGTGGCGTGAGAGCCCATCTCGGGCAGACATATCGAGCGCACATCGTATTTCTTTTCGGATTTTGGTTTCAGTTATGGAATATAGTTCATTCCATTATTTAGGTAAAGACATAGGTTTCAGAGTTTCGAAAACGTAAGTATGACGACGCCATGAGTTTCAATACTTTGCAAAGTATTTATCAATAGTCTGCAACGTGGTACTGCCGGGATCCAGCATGCGCTTTATAGACATGGGAGATATGGCATCATGAGCTAAATAACCAAGGGAGATGCCATTCTGTATACGCTGGTTAACGTCGGTTTAGTAGAAGAGAATGAAGGTGACATAATTTGGCGAAATGGGCACATTTACGGCCACGGGGAGCAGTAGGATTACGGCGAGCTCTTTGAGGCTTATTCATGAAAGTAAATGGCCACGATAATCCAGCAGTGCGGCGGTACTTTCCTGCGAGCCAGCAGTGCGGATCGCCCGCACTCGTATGCTGTGCAGTAAACAAATACAGAAGCGAGAGAGAGCCAAACAGTAGGTCGCCGGCGTCAACGTATAGCCATCGTAAAACGCAGGGAGCCGCATCTGCCTTTGTTAGTCTGATATAATTTCCTAGTCAGTGATAATGGGTCATACCGAACCAGTGTTTACTGTTTTCTGTTCGTAGCAGCGAAAATATGAATAAATGAAGAACACCAGTGTGGTGTTAAGCTTCAGAGCGGTATGCAAGAACGGCTCGAATCAAAATCTTAAAACCAAATTTGTAATAAGACCGTCGAGCGATAGTAAACTTATCCTTTTCCTGGTGATTATTTCAAAAGAAGTCGACATAGTTTATTTTTGTTCTTGTTCGTGGGACGTAATAAAATACTTTGTAGGACTTCATTGCTGTAGTCTATTAAGTGTATATTTCGTTTATAGGATTACAGCAGAATTTTTTTTTAAAATTGAACAACACCTAAAGGAAAACAAGACCTAATTGATTGAGCACCTAATTCTATATGAATTTTTAAACAACATCTTTGAAGCAAAAATCAAGAAGTAGATACAGAAAATGTATGTTGGAAAGCAATTGCAATCGTGTAGTACACATGGCTTAAAACAGAGCCTTCAGAAAAAAAATGGTTCAAATGGCTCTGAGCACTATGGGACTCAACTGCTGTGGTCATCAGTCCCCTAGAACTTAGAACTACTTAAACCTAACCAACCTAAGGACATCACACAAATCCACGCCCGAGGCAGGATTCGAACCTGCGACCGGAGCGGTCACGCGGTTCCAGACTGAAGCGCCTAGACCGCACGGCCACACCAGCCGGCAGCCCTGAGAAGCTGACGTTGATGCAAAGAACAGATCAACAGTCTCTGTCAAAAACAACTTCAACAGTGATACGAGTCGTTAAAAAAATGGTTCAAATGGCTCTGAGCACTATGGGACTCAACATCTTAGGTCATAAGTCCCCTAGAACTTAGAACTACTTAAACCTAACTAACCTAAGGACATCACACACACCCATGTCCGAGGCAGGATTCGAACCTGCGACCGTAGCAGCCCCACGGTTCCGGACTGCAGCGCCAGAACCGCACGGCCACCGCGGCCGGCTACGAGTCGTTATTTACGTAATTATTTACGAATGCTGATATGTCGATGACTGTACAACCCAGTGTTGTAGCTAACCAGGAATTCTTCATACGCTTCCGCTACCAACCTAACACACGCAACTTTCACACAAGGGAAGCAAACCTCTTTGCCTTCCTCAAAACTTCAAGGGTTGGCTATTCTGTACGACTGCCGCTGATTCTCTGCAGCAGACTAAACCACACTGTATAAAAATGAAACACACGCACATTCATTCACTCACGCATGCCAGAGAGTCCTATATCACTGTAAAGTAAATAAAATGATAATGAAAGGGAACTACAGGACCCTTTCATCACCACAAACGCCCTGGAGAAGACTGTGCCGTGAATTTTCTAGCCATGCTAGGAGATTCGCCAAGTCTTCGAAACAAATATAGCTTAAGAAACAATTATCCCAACAGGCAAACAGCAGCTCAAAGGACACCATTAATTTAAAATATTTAAATGAATTTTGGATGACTTTAGTCAGTAATTATGACCTCATGTGGTCCGTAAAGCAAACAGATTAAGATAGATGAAATGTATGACATTGGAAGTTGACATCTTATCACCGAACTTATTGCAATAACAAACATGAGATAGCATCTTAAAAACTGCTTTAAACAGTTTGTGGGGTGGCGGATGGAAAAAGCAAACGTGATGCCTGCAATTAAAGTTCACTGTGCCCACTCTGGTGGAGAGAAAGTTATTGATTATTGAAGTTCTTTACTCTGAGGATATAGGAGTCTGGGATGCATAGAAAATGCAGTTTACTATAACAATTTTCACTATATTCTGAAAACGATAAAGCGTAAAATTCCAGACAAATGATTACCCATATCATCTATTGTACTATCAGAGCTGTTCCGAGTCTATTGCGCGGATCCTGTTATCCCTAGATAACGAAACTGTTCAATAATCATTATCGATGTAAATGTTCAAAGTGAATGCTCGCCAAAATTTGATGATAATACTCATCAAATGCCACGCTAGTAATGGTAAAAAGTCTGTCCTGTGGCGACACGTGAAACCACGACATCCGCAAACTGAGTATACATCAGTGGAGTCATTCCGCTATTAACACTTTACCCCAATGCGAACTCATTGTTACGTGCATACCGAGCTACATAATATGGCAGCCAAATCTGTTCCTTGCAACTGCACAAACGCGACACGGCTTCCGACACGGAGCGCGCTCTGGTACGAATCTAGAAGAGAACTGGGGCCTGACTCTAGCTCTCAGCGCTCTTATTTATATAGCCGCGGTGCGGACCGCCGAAGGAACAGCCGACAACATTTGCCTTACTGAGTAGCCGCTGGGCAAGCAAAACAACTCTTCAAGTTATTAAATAATTAATTGCTTCATTCGCTGAAGGCCAATGAAGCTCTCGATTTAATTGTGCAATCAGCACACAGGTAAGTATCTACAACAAAATTCTAATGTGGCTAGGTTAAATATTTTTGGCGAGAGAATTATTTTAATTATGTGAACACAAAACAAGCAGTCTTGCATATGCGGATGACTTAGTTGTGATGGCAGATTCGATTGAAAGTTTGCAGAGTAATATTTCAGAGCTAGATCAGAAATGTAAGGACTATGGTATGAAGATTAGCATCTCCAAAACGAAAGTAATGTCAGTGGGAAAGAAATATAAACGGATTGAGTGCCAAATAGGAGGAACAAAGTTAGAACAGGTGGACGGTTTCAAGTACTTAGGATGCATATTCTCACAGGATGGCAACATAGTGAAAGAACTGGAAGCGAGGTGTAGCAAGGCTAATGCAGTGAGCGCTCAGCTACGATCTACTCTCTTCTGCAAGAAGGAAGTCAGTACCAAGACTAAGTTATCTGTGCACCGTTCAATCTTTCGACCAACTTTGTTGTATGGGAGCGAAAGCTGGGTGGATTCAGGTTACCTTATCAATAAGGTTGAGGTTACGGATATGAAAGTAGCTAGGATGATTGCAGGTACTAGTAGATGGGAACAATGGCAGGAGGGTGTCCACAATGAGGAAATCAAAGAAAAACTGGGAATGAACTCTATAGATGTAGCAGTCAGGGCGAACAGGCTTAGATGGTGGGGTCATGTTACACGCATGGGAGAAGCAAGGTTACCCAAGAGACTCGTGGGCTCAGCAGTAGAGGGTAGGAGGAGTCGGGGCAGACCAAGGAGAAGATACCTGGATTCGGTTAAGAATGATTTTGAAGTAATAGGCTTAACATCAGAAGAGGCACCAATGTTAGCATTGAATAGGGGATCATGGAGGAATTTTATAAGGGGGGCTATGCTCCAGACCGAACGCTGAAAGGCACAATCAGTCTTAAATGATGATGATGATGATGAATTATTTTAATTTTACTGTACGCAATAGATGAGCTCTGAACTTGCCCTTTGGAGAGACGCTATAGCTCTACTTTTATAGCTACCTTTTTGAAACTTCTCACGTCTTTGTTATTATGCCGTATCTCTATTCTACCTACATCTAAACATCCTAGCTTTATCTAATCACTTACTTAATCTATCTTGCTTCGACACTTTTAGGACACAAAAACAGAAAATCATGAATTTTAACTAAAATATTACTTTGAGAATCCAGCATGCCGTGTCCATTAAATTACAATCAAAAAGGAATCCGAATATAAATTTGGAAGTTTCTAGCTACTTCCTGTTGTGCCAATGATTTTTGCGTAAAACGTCCAAATTTCGAAAACTGCTGAAGTTACTAAACTGAAACTTAACACTTGTTATTTTAGCATCACTCCTGACATTCAATCAACTTTTCAGATTATTTACTTTATTTTTAAGGTATTGCGCAACAGTCGTGACGTCATAGCCAATTAGAGCAGACTAGACTGGCACACAGTGGAAAGTATATGAATTTTATATGGCGTGAGTACGCTGCTTCCCTACAAATTATTAAAAGTGATTACTATAAGGTGATCAGTACTAATGTCCTGATCATCATTTCAAAAAAAAAAAAAAAGAAAATGAGGAACCATGAAATGTATGTGACAGAACAGACCTCTGTCGGTCATGAAAGTAACATTGGAAATTAAATTGTTTAAAGGTATTCAATAAAAATTCATAATTAACACACCAACATACATAAAATATATGCAAAATATACAGGTTTAAAAAAAAAAAACAATATTACAAGATTTACGTCGTGAGTGTACGGTTATAACGATAATGAAAACAAAATCATAATTAACACAGAAACATACATAAAAGGTACAGTCGTGGACAAAACGAGCGAGACCTCTCGCCTTTTCGTTATGCTGACCCACACAGCTTTAAAGTCTGCTACACAGCATAACAGGCAAGGCGACGAAGTGTTAGCAACATACTATGCAAGTTCGCTCAGCTGATGTGCTGAGATAGCTAGCACTGGAGAAACTCGCGCTTCGAAGACGGCACAGCATCGTCTGCCACCACTTCGTGGGAAACGAAACACCTCAGGTATAAGCCATTGTGTTGTATTCGCATATCTGTGCCATGACTTGGATCTGAAGTGTGGTTATGGATAGTACACATTCTCAGATTGCTAATCTAACATCATGAATAAAGACAAGGGGAAATGAATTAGGCGTCCTTCCTCTTCCGTAACATCAAGTGTATTTTAGTTATTCTTTCTTAAATGGACTGCGCAGAAATTCATTCACCAGAAGTGAATAACTTTTTAGTAACACCAGATGATACTAACAGCTTGCTGGCGCGGGTTAGCCGTGCGCTCAATGGCGTCATATCGCGGACCGCGCAGCTCCTTGCGCCTTCAGTTCGAATCCTTCCCCGGGCATGGATTCATGTTAGGTTAGTTAGTTTGAAGTAGTTCTAGATCTAGGGGACTGATGACCTAAGAAGTTTGGTGACATAGTTCTTAGAGCCAGTTTTTGACCTTTCGCGTAAATTTTCTTTACATAAACGGCCGTATATTTAGATTGCGTTGACATAGCTCACTTTCTTACAGCACCAAGGGACCGCATACCGCAGGAAGTGCGATACATTTCCGCTTGTTATGTCCACCCGTACTCGAGGTAAACGGGTTTTAAGGGTTGGGTAGACAGATAGACGGTCAAGAAAGTGAGACTAGTAGGATTCCGTTTTTACCTATTTACGTGACGAAATCCTAACAACGAAAATAGCTACCACTTTTACTGAAGATGAGGGCCGCATAATAATTCCCCCTACTCTTTATTCGAAATGTTCCAGTTGCAGTCAACACATCAGCATATTAATCGTAGCTACGCTTTCGATCCAAATCACGTTTAAAGGAATGCAAATAAAATCCATTTGCCTATACACGTGGTAATTCATATCCCACTATTAATGCCACCGTGTTTTAGATGAGCAACCTTTCCCATTGCTATCTAAGGAACACTACGGCTAATGAACGTTTTCTGTGGCACGACTAATGGAGAATTCGAAACATTGTAGAATAACTTTGGCTTCTACATCGCCTTTTATTTCCTGGGGTGGTGCAGAATTATCCTACTAAATTTACTCGCTATTAACAGTTTTTTGTTATTACGATAAACATCCCGAATGATTGTCACATAAGCGGTGACATAAAGGTAGACAATTCATGTTTTTGAGACCAGAGAGCTGTATGCAACAGAAACTGCAGATCCATTTGCCACTTCCATTGCGAAATTGCCGGCTTATTCATGTCTGGGGTAATAATAGAGGGCTGTTTGCCTGGGTTGTCGGCTAGCGTAGTGAAAGGTGTTTGCTACTGCAAGGGAGGTCTGGTTTGTTTTCGGTTCTAATCTCGATGGAGGCAGATAGACTATCAGTAAAGGAATTTTAAGAAATTCTCGCGCCCCCAATACGTTTTATTGCTACCTTTATTCTGTACTGGCGCCCTGTGGGTGTCGATATGAAACTCTTGTAGAATTTCATACTTGATACTGCCTACTTTTTCCGCTTCTGTCAATAAGTGAATTGACTTAAGTGTGGCACTGAATGATTTTCAACTGAATTTCATTATGAATCTTCACGCATTGCTAAATTTGCACACCTTCATGGTAGGTCAGGAACGGTAATCCAGTATGACAGCTCTGGACGTTGACACAGACCATTTCGCAGCCGAATGCGCATAATATTTTGCTAATTCGTAACGATCTGGGGTACTTTGTCTTACTAAAACAGTTACGTTATCTCGATAAGCTGATATTCATTTTTCTTAGTACAGTCCATACTAATTGGTGTTTCTTCTTTCATTTATATCTTATATTTAGGTGTTGTGGTTAAGATACTAATCAGCATTGATATAGTCTTACGCATGACTGAAAACAGTCCGACAAATTTCGGATAGTTTTTCAATTTCACGCCTGTGCATAGTATGTTGGTAGCACTTCGTCGCCTTGCCTGTTATGCTGTGTAGCACACTTTTAAGCTGTGCGGATCAGCATAACGGAAATACGAGGGGTCTCGCTCGTTTTGTCCACGACTGTACACAAATATACAGGTTTACAAAAAAAAAAAGAAACAGAATACTACAAGTTTGAACTCGTGAATGCATGGCTAGACAAGAGAATATTACGTCGGTGGTTTGTAAGCATGACGTCGCAACTTTCGTTGGCACTTTGTTTATCATCATAGCTAGTTTCACGCCGTAACACACTAAAGACATACGCGCCTCGATAGATTATCTCAAGACAATCACTCATCCATATTATGCGGCGAACAACACAAAAAAACACACTTGGACTTCACTGACCGCGCGGTGACGTAACCCTCGAATACACTACAGCGGATGCCGCCGTCCCACAGAAAGAAGGACCTCATTGGTGGAGCGCTTCCGCCGGCATAGCCGTCAGCTGTGGTGTACGGGAAGGTGTCGTCGTTGAGTGACTGTAGCAGGATACAGGATGACTTGGGCAGGATTTGTGATTGGTGTAAAGAATGGCAGTTAACTCTGAATATAGATAAATGTAAATTAATGCAGGTGAATAGGAAAAAGAATCCCGTAATGTTTGAATACTCCATTAGTATTGTAGCGCTTGACACAGTCACGTCGATTAAATATTTGCACGTAACATTGCAGAGCGATATGTAGTGGGACAAGCATGTAATGGCAGTTGTGGGGAAGGCGAATAGTCGTCTTCGGTTCATTGGTAGAATTCTGGGAAGATGTGGTTCATCTGTAAAGGAGACCGCTTATAAAACGCTGGTGCGACCTATTCTTGAGTACTGCTCGAGCGTTTGGGATCCCTATCAGATCGGATTGATGGAGAACATAGAAGCGATTCAGAGGCGGGCTGCTAGATTTGTTACTGGTAGGTTGGATCATCACGCGAGTGTTACGGAAATGCTTCAGGAACTCGGGTGGGAGTCTCTAGAGGAAAGGAGGCGTTCTTTTCGTGAATCGCTCAAAAATGGTTCAAATGGCTCTGAGCACTATGGGACTTAACATCTGTGGTCATCAGTCCCCTAGAACTTAGAACTACTTAAACCTAAGTAACATAAGGACAGCACACAACACCCAGTCATAACGAGGCAGAGAAAATCCCTGACCCCGCCGGGAATCGAACCCGAGAATCCGGGCGTGGGAAGCGAGAACGCCACCGCACGACCACGCATTATGATTGGTAATAAGCTTGCCTGGTATTTTATCCCATCCTTTTAAGACATTTTCAGCTATTTAAATATTATTCGTGGTGCAGGGCTGCGCTACGAACGAACGAGCCACTGCCGCGGCGCATTCAAACTGCATTAAATGAAACCAATCATATCGCCAAGAAGCGGACAGGTAACAGTAAACTAAAATTATTTCTTTCAGCTTTCGGAACTGCAGAGCAGAGCAGCAGATTTTATGATGTGTTTTACAGGTTGACGCGGTGCAAAAAGATAATTTACCTTCATAACATAAAAGAAATCTTGCTGTGCGTAGTTCTCGTCTGGCAAACATTATAGTAAAAACATCTTTTTCTCTGGTAATAGTCTCATTTCTCGTGTTAGTCGTGGTACTTTTTGGTGTTTTACTGTTAACAAAAATCCACTGCAAAATTTTGATGTTGAACAAACATTGCGTACTGTAACATCAGTATTGATAACGAAATAATTTTCAGTAACCTTTTCAATAACTGTAAAGTAAGGAAGATATGTTGAACTTTATGGCGAGTTACAGTAACGAAAATATGTTCCTTTAATAGAAAGTCAGATTCAGAACAATAGGAACGTAATGTAATTTGTTTTGTTGAAAATTAATGATCCAAAGAAAGTCACAGCACAGTATCCCTAAAAAGTATTTCGGGGCTCTTTTCGTAGCACTGTCCAAATCTCGCCTGTGTGTGCGTGAGCTACGCTCCTCCGCTAACCCAGCGCCGTGCGCCGGTGCCTGGCCCGGATCAGCGACCAGTGCGATGCTCTGCCGCGCCACACCGTCTGCCCTGGCCGAACACTCTGGGGTTGGGGCAAAACCAGCATCCGCCTCCCTCTGGCGTGGAAACAGCTGTGACCGCTCGCCACACCACTGGATCGCTGTTGACAGCGAGGCTCTGCAAACACCTGCCGTTGCAGCAGGTCCCGTACTTTCTGATGCGCAGACTCACTAGGTGGCCTGGCGATGTTGCGCCCACTTAATAGCTGCACTCACAGAGACTTTCACATAACATGAGCCATGTTGTTGTTGTTGTGGTCTTCAGTCCTGAGACTGGTTTGATGCAGCTCTCCATGCTACTCGATCCCGTGCAAGTTCTTCCTCTCCCAGTACTTACTGCAACCTACATCCTTCTGAATCTGCTTAGTGTACTCATCTCTTGGTCTCCCTCTACGATTTTTACCCTCCACGCTGCCCTCCAGTGCTAAATTTGTGATCCCTTGTTGCCTCAGAACATGTCCTTCCAAACGATCCCTTCTTCTAGTCAAGTTGTGCCACAAACTCCTGTTCTCCCCAATTCTATTCAATACCTCCTCATTAGTTATGTGGTCTACCCATCTAATCTTCAGCATTCTTCTGTAACACCACATTTCGAAAGCTTCTATTCTCTTCTTGTCCAAACTACTTATCGTCCATGTTTCACTTGCATACATGCCTACACTCCACGCAAGTACTTTCAGAAACGACTTCCTGAAACATAAATCTATACTCGATGTTAACAAATTTCTCTTCTTCAGAAACGCTTTCCTTGCCATTGCCAGTCTACATTTTATATCATCAGTTATTTTGCTCCCCAAATAGCAAAACTCCTTTACTACTTTAAGTGTCTCATTTCCTAATCTAATTCCCTCACTTAATTCGACTACATTTCATTATTTTCGTTTCGCTTTTGTTTATGTTCATCTTATATCCTCCTTTCAAGACACTGTCTATTCCGTTCAGCTGCTCTTCCAGGTCCTTTCCTGTCTCTGACAGAATTACAATGTCATCGGCGAACCTCAAAGTTTTTATTTCTTCTCCATGGATTTTAATACCTACTCCGAATTTTTCTTTTGTTTCCTTTACTGCTTGCTCAATATACAGATTGAATAACATCGGGGATAAGCTACAACCCTGTCTCACTCCCTTCCCAACCACTGCTTCCCTTTCATGCCCCTCGACTCTTATAACTGCCGTCTGGTTTCTGTACAAATTGTAAATAGCCTTTCGCTCCCTGTATTTTACCCCTGCCACATTTAGAATTTGAAAGAGGGAATTCCAGTCAACATTGTCGAAAGCTTTCTCTAAGTCTACAAATGAAACGTAGGTTTGCCTTTCCTTAATCTTTCTTCTACGATAAGTCGTAAGGTCAGTATTGCCTCACGTGTTCCAATATTTCTACGGAATCCAAACTGATCTTCCCCGAGGTTGGCTTCTACCAGTTTTTCCAATCGTCTGCAAAGAATAATGCATATATTGAAAAAAAAAAAGCAGAAATTCCTACTACTAACTAATACATGAAAAATCGCCCAAAACTGGTTTTACAAAGAGGGCCTTCTTAATAATCCAAAAAAGAATACTTTTGTCACGAATTATTAAGCACTAGGATTAGTTTTAACGATTAATGGAAATGAATTTAACTCTTAGGAAATCATCTGAGCTCCCTACACAAGAGCGACATGATACTCAAAATTTAAACAACGAAGATACTTCTTATATAACATAGATACAGCATTTCTTACGTTGAGGCAATGGTTCAGGATAGGCCTTGTACAGGATTTGGTAAGGAACTGTAATGTAGAAGTGACTGAGGGAAGAAGGTGTGGGCACGTTAAGATTAATGCCATTTTCTTCACATACGTTTTTCTGATTTAACCCTTTTGTTTTTGTCGGGCTGACTTCTTTTCTGTTATTTTAATTGATTGCCTTAATTAAGTGCTTTGGGAATAACAAAAGTGGTAAACGTTGTGCGTTCTGAACTTGAGTGGTCGCGTGAAAATTAAAAAAAAAAAAAAATCCCGGTATCCTCCCAGAGACTTGTCGCACCAGTGCGACGCAATACTCTGCCGTATTGCATTCGAAAGATGGACCGACAAGTTTTTGAATAGGTGGTGGTCATGTTTGCGGGACTTAACTCTGTGTTCATGGAATAAGGAGATAAGGGCTTTGTGTACAAACTACTAACCAACAGGGAAGCAACTACGAGAAAAACTTCCGCTAAACATTCACGAATATTAGGGGCAGCTGAAGTACTTCGTGCAGAAAATTGTAGATGGCGCACCATACGTGTATGCACTCTTTGCATACTGATATTTAACTAGTTGCTTTATAGAAAAAAGACACAGAACGCCGCTTACAATAATTGGATGTTAATATTCAAAATACCAATGGTAAATGATAAATTAAGTCGTTGTGCAGCCATAAACCTCAATGAAGAAATTGTTCTTAAAACTTAAAGTTCTTGAGGTCTGCTATAAATAATAGCCCACAGATAGCGAGGTTGGCACACGACAATTATGCTTTTTCTTAAATTTATCAAGAATGGGCTGGATTTATTTCGGCCCACACAAATAATAGAAAGAAAGAACAACAATGCATTGCTTCCCGAGCGGGAAGATGTGCTATTCCTAAGCACGATTTAGTATCGAAGTCCGGTGTACCGGCCGCCGTGTGGATGGCTTTTAAGGCGGTTTTCCATCTGCCTCGGCGAATGCTGGCTGGTTCCCCTTATTCCACCTCAGTTACACTATGTCGGCGATTGCTGCGCAAACACTGCCTACACGTACGCGTACACCATAATGACTCTACCACGCAAACATTAGGGTTCAAATGGCTCTGAGCACTATTGGACTTAACATCTGAGGTCATCAGTCCCCTAGAACTTAGAACTACTTAAACGTAACCAAGCTAAGGACATCACACACATCCATCCATAGGCAGGATTCGAACCCGCGACCGTAGCGGTCGAGCGGTTCCAGCCTGAAGCGCTTAGAACCGCTCGGCCACACCGGCCGGCAAACATTAGGGCTACACTCGTCTGGAATGAGACGTTCCCGGAGGGGTCCACTAGGGGCCGAACCGCACAGTAATCCTAGGTTCGGTGGGGGGCGGCGGTGGGATGAGTAGACTGCTGTAGCCTGTTGTGGGGTTGTGTACCACCGAGGGCTACGGCGGGGATGGAGCCTCCCCGTCGTTTCTAGATCCCCATTTCAATACATACCTACATATACCGGCACCCAGGTTGACGTCCAGTCCTGCGACTCCCAGGAGGCTTTCGACATAATTACCGACTGCCGTCCAATGAACAATATACGACGTTGTGGGATATTAGATTCAAAAGCTCCTAGTAAATATATGGTGGCCAAAACTTACGGAAGGAAGTAACGTTCGCGTGATTGGTCACTGCCAAGTAACATAGATCGATGAAATTCTTTGACCGTACAGAGAAACAAAAGCTACAGTATAGTACAGAAGGTAAATTAAGTGAAGAAGCGATGAGACGAACAGAAATGACACTTTTATTGAAAGACAATAGTTACACTGAATGAATTTTTCACTCTGCAGCGGAGTGCACGCTGAAATGAAACTTCCTGGCAGGTGAAAACTGCTCGTGGGAGCTAGACTCAAACTTGGGAACTTTGCCTTTCGCAGATTGGTGCTGTATTAATTGAGCCACCCAAGCACGGCTAAGGTCAATTCGCACAGCACCTACCCGCAGAAGGCAAAGTTCCAGAGTTCTGGTCTGGTTCTGCCGCACAGTTTTAATCTGCCAGGTAGTTTCATTTTAGCGCACACTCCGCTGCATAGTGCAATGTTCGTTATGGAACGATCCCCAGGCTGTAGATAAGTCTTGTCTTTGTAATGCCCACACTTCCAGAAGTACTATTACAGCAAGTTTCGCAGGAGAACTTCTGTGTAGTTTGGATGGTAAGATATGAGGTACTGGTGGAAGTAAAGCTGTGAGGACAGGTCTTGAGGCGCGCTTTGGGTAGCTCAGTTTGCAGCTCAGACGGCTGTCGTTCGTAGTCGCATGCAAACCGGCTCCCCGGGCAGCGCTCCGCTAATGCAGTTGTTTACTTCGGCGACGTGGTATTTTTGTTGTGTAGCGTCCATCAGTATTGTATCCCATGGCGCACTCTTACCGCCGAACGACATTTAAAGTAACATTCCAAGCCGAGCATGCATGACCACGCGCTTATGAAATCAAACTCATTCTCGAAGAGCTGCGCCTAGACTCACAGCCGCGCGGGATTAGCCGAGCGGTCTGGGGCGCTGGAGTCATGGACTGTGCGGCTGGTCCCGCCGGAGGTTCGAGTCCTCTCTCGGGCATGGGTGTGTGTGTTTGTCCTTAGGTTAATGTAGGTTAAGTAGTGTGTAACCTTAGGGACTGATGACCTTACCAGTTAAGTCCCATAGGATTTCACACACACACACAGACACAGACCCACAAGACCTGATAGATATTCACTTCTGTTTCATCGACAGTATCGTCTATATTAAAATGACGACGGAAGAATTATGTGCTGACGTAGTTCGATGGCAAGGAAACGGACTAATGCTTAAACATCCTGACGGGCATATTGGGGACGTGGCGGTAGACGACGCTGGTTTCGGCCTTCGAACTATTCGGGTGTTTCAGATCCCTTTAGAAGTGCCACAGGACGTGGTCGTCGAAGCAATGTGGGTCACATCGCGGAATAATGGCAGACGTTCACGACATACCGCGTGTTCAAAGGCGTCCGACAGATCGAACTGTCCAATCTGCTGATAGGTGGTTCAAATGGTTCAAATAGCTCTGAGCACTATGGGACTTAACATCTAAGATCATCAGTCCCCTAGAACTTAGAACTACTTAAACCTAACTAACCTAAGGACACACACATATCCATGCCCGAGGCAGGATTCGAACCTGCGACCGTAGCGGTAGCGCGGTTCCAGACTGAAGCGCCTAGAACCGCTTGGCCGCACCGGTCGGCTGCTGATAGGTGGTGTGCGAGCAATTGCCATGCATGATGGCCAGCCGCGGACGTGTGCAGGATGTGGACAAGAGGGACATCTTAGGTCCGATTGTCTCCGCCACCGTATGCTACAGATCCGGATCAGCGACTCAGCTCCCAAAGTGACGATCACTTCTCTTTACGCCTCGGTCGTGCGCAATCCTGATGTGTCACTTCACGAAGCGCCTGTTCACCCGCCGGCACTCCCCCTAGGGCACAAGTGTGTGGCTGAGACCTCACCACCACCATCTCCTCTGACGGCGACGATGCCATCAGCTCTCCTGAGCTCGACGACGGCCCGTCCGCTGTGATGGATACTGCACTGAATGCGGTGCCTATCTCTGCTTTCCTTCAGACGGGCACAGCTTCGGACGACGAATTTCCACATTCTGACGTGGAACAGCACCCCCGAAAGCATCGGTCGCCCCGAAAACGGAAGAAGCGAAGTCGAACGCCCTCCAACGAGACACTTCTTCATGTAGGCCAGATACCAGTCAGTGACCTCCCTTTGAGTGCCTGCGAACCCACCCGACGACGGTGGATTCCGTGGAGGGAGATTCCCTTGATCCCACTTGGTAGCGTCACAATCCCTATCCCTCGATGTGCGTGACCATCGTCTGTGTGTGTGTGTGTGTGTGTGTGTGTCTGTGTCTGTGTGTGTGTGTGCTTGTGTGTGTGTATTTACATTATGTTTCACTTACGTTTTCCTTCTCCTCATCTTCATCACTATCAAACACTGTATACCAAGCTGTTACTGTCACTGTTTAACTGTTTACCAGTGAAAACTGTGACAGTAACAGTGACAGTAACAGCTCGGTATACAGTGTTTGATAGTGATGAAGATGAGGAGAAGGAAAACGTAAGTGAAACATAATGTAAATACACACACACAAGCACACACACACACACACACACACACACACAGACATGGAATTAATTAATTCCAGGCATAGAAATAATAATTTTCAAATCGTAATTTTTGCTTAAACAATTTATCTACTTTAAGGCGTAAGTAGTTGCAGATGACAAACTATGGAACAAACAGTCACTGTAGGAATAGAAAACATCAGAAAAACCACACCATGCTGTGAAAAGGTATGAATTCCTAATTTCATGTGTTTTTTCAAATATCTGTAATTACGATTTTAAAGCTAACAGTTACATGTATACAAACAGTAAAGAACATCATTTATCGTGAACAGCCATAAAATAAAAGCCCACTGAAGATGCAGCAACTGCAGTGGAACATGTTTGGGTTAGAAACAAAATTGTGTTTTGCTGAAGGCGGACCCTATCCAAAAACATACGAGTAGATGGAAAGGTAATTTTGGGAGTGCACCAAGCGAATGTTACACGCCAGTTGCTGTGTGCTGAAGCCGAACTTTAGCGACAATATTTCGGAAGTTGTTCAAGTACGTTTTTGAGTATTTTGGTATAAGGGACCTGTGATCTCTGTTGACTCATTACAGAGTAATAAATTAATTTTCACCTGTTCCATTTATTACTGCAGTTTTCTCTGCTTCACAACAGTGGAAAGCTTGTAATATGCAGTTACCAAAACGCACATCACAAAACACCCGAAAAGTTTTCTATGGTGCTGAACCACAGTCACAGAGTATTTTTTGAACGAGTGCACCGCCATTTCAATGTACATTTCCGTATATTTCCTGTGCAGAATCTACATTTCGGCTTATCGAGTGCAATGATTTTGGACCGTTAGCGTATTTTGCTGTATACTGCGCGGGATGACATATTCTGTGTTGAACTGTGTGCGTATCATCCCGTACAATACAGAGCAAGATGATGCTGATGATCTACGAACTTTGTACTCGATAATGGCATGAACGAGATGCATATAAGCCAACTTTTCATCACTCAACCCATCCATGTTTCTGCATATCACTGTCAACATACAATGAACTTTACAATGTTGAGTGGAAGCCTGAAGACGAAAAATAAAGGAGGCATTATTGTTATCACCAGCACGTACTCGAGGGGATGGAACAAGTTTCTTTCCAAAGAAGACGCACACTAAGTACTAGCGATCTTTTCATTGTTGCGCACGTTTTTTTCAATCCGATTATAGATAAAGGGTGTCCAGAAAAGGGCTCCCTGATTGCAAAATTAAATATCTCGAAAACAAAGATCGATAGAGGAATGCAGTAAACGGTATGTTTATTGTGAAAGCTGTAAGACGTTTATACAGCAGTTTGAAATAATAGTTACAAAAGCTGCTAACAGATGGCGATGTACGCTGTACAGCTCATATCAGCATACATAAGTGAAATAATCGTATGAAAACAATCTTTGCAAACAATCACATCACAATGTTTTCAAAATGTTCACCATTGGCACTACAGAGGTGGCGCAAACGAAGAATGAACTTCGCCATCACATTTCGTAGTGTCTCAACCGAAATGGATTCACATGCCACAGAGATAGCCGATTCAAGCTCGTCCAGCGAGGCGGGATGCTTCGGGTAGACCATGTCTTTAACTGTGCCCCACACAAAAAAGTCACAGGGATTCAAATCCGGCGAATATGGAGGCCAATCCATGCCTGCACCAGTAAATTTGGGATATTCCAAAGCAATGACTCGACTCCCAAAGTATTCCTCAAGAAAGCGAAACACTTGTTCGGTCCGATGTGGTCGGGCTCCATCTTGCATAAACCATTCAGTACCTGGTCGATCCTCTAACGCTTGCTGTATGGCGACAAATTGTTTCAAAATTGCAACGTAACGTGCACCAGTGACCGTTTCTCGAATGAAAAAAGGGCCAATAATGCCTCTGATGCATACTGCAGCCCACACAGTAACTTTAGAAGAATACAAGGGTTTCGCTTCTCACCAATATGGCTTTTCGGAACCCCAAAATCGCCAGTTCTGCTTATTCACGTATCCATTCAGGTGGAAGTGTGCTTCGTCTGTAAACCAGATGCCGCCAACATCAAATCCTTCACTATCAATCATTGTGAGCATCTGATTAGCAAAGGCAACCCTTTGTTGCACAGCTCGTACGGGTATGGCCTGGTGCGTTTGAATTTTGAATGGAAACATGGTAAGCTCTTTCTTAGTATTTTCTGCGTGCTGGAAGGCTTCAGACCAGTCTCAGATGCAATTCTACGGACGGATGACATTGGATTTCACTGAATAATTCCAGAAACTGAGGCGATATTTTAAGGCGTAACTGTGGTTTGCTTGCGGCCAACATGCCCCACTAGATCATCAGTTACGCTGCCTGTTCGTTGAAATTTTGGGAAGAGCGTACGAATGGTTTTCGCATCGGGTCCTTTTGGAACATTAAATCGTGCTTGAAAACTTCGCCTTGTTGCCGTAGGACTCTCTTCTAACCTGTGGTACTCTAGCACCAGAAAAACGCGTCGTTCAATGGAGTTCATGGTTTTAATCTCTTCCTTCCGTACGCTAACCTCCTTTCACGTTTCAATAGTGGAACTGATCGCTCTGGGCTTCGGATCACTATTTATACCAGGCATTACGTATGGCGATTACAGCGCCATCTGTTAGCAGCTTTTGTAACTATTATTTGAAACTGCTGTATAAACTCCTTACAGCTTTCACAATAAAGATACCGTTTACTGCATTCCTCTATCGATCTTTGTTTTCGAGATGTTGAATTTTGAAATCAGGGAGTCCTTTTCTGGACACCCTGTACGACGACAATGGGGGTAAGAATTCAAACGCAATGCAATTATTCTGTATCATATCAGCAGGTACCAAGGATCACTGATACCGAAGTACTCAAAATAATATCCCTGAATAACAACCGACATTTTGTCGACGGAACTCGGGTTCACCCTTTGCATAAATCATACCGTAGATGACGTCGGAAGCTCCAGTGTGCTGCTCCCAGATAATACTGTTGTCTAGGAAGCCTGCAAAGCCAGACGACTGTACTGTAGGGAAGGGCCGGCAAACCTGTGGGGTAATCGATTATGTCGATTCTGAACGTAAATAATGTAACCTCTTGCGCGTGAATAGGTGAAGAGACCCATTAACGTTCCGTTACGCTAATGGCGATAGATCACTGGAAACAGTAACAAGTGTGGGATGCGACTGTCCAGAGAAGCTGAAGTGGAATAACAACATACCGTGAGGTGACAAAGGTCATGGTACGGCGACATGCACATATGCGGATGGCAGAAGTGTAGCGTACACAAGGTATAAATGATATGCCTTCTAGTATTACAGGTGATTCAAAAATATTTCTGTTTGCTGATGACACCAGCTTGGTAGTGAAGGATCTTGTGTGTAATATTGAAACATTATCAAACAATGTAGTTCCATGAAATAAGTTCGTGGCTTGTGGAAAATAATTTGATGCTAAATGACAGTAAGACTCAGTTTTTACAGTTTCTCACTCACAATTCAACAAGAACCGATATTTTGATCAGACAGAATGGGCATATGACAAGCGAGACGGAACAGTTCAAGTTCCTAGGCGTTCGGATAGATAGTAAGCTGTTGTGGAAAGCCCATGTTCGGGATCTTGTTCAGAAACTAAATGCTGCTTTATTTACCATTAGAACGGTATCTAAAATATGTGACAGTTCAACACAAAAAGTAGTCTACTTCGCATATTTTCGTACGCTTATATCATTTGGTATTATTTTTTGGGGTAATTCTTCTGATTCAAAAAGGGTATTTTTGGCTCAGAAACGGGCTGTTCAAGCTATATGTGGTGTAAGTGCGAGAACCTCTTGTCGACCCCTATTCAATAATCTGGAAATTCTGATGTTTCCCTCACAGTATATACACTCCTGGAAATTGAAATAAGAGCACCGTGAATTCATTGTCCCAGGAAGGGGAAACTTTATTGACACATTCCTGGGGTCAGATACATCACATGATCACACTGACAGAACCACAGGCACATAGACACAGGTAACAGAGCATGCACAATGTCGGCACTAGTACAGTGTATATCCACCTTTCGCAGCAATGCAGGCTGCTATTCTCCCATGGAGACGATCGTAGAGATGCTGGATGTAGTCCTGTGGAACGGCTTGCCATGCCATTTCCACCTGGCGCCTCAGTTGGACCAGCGTTCGTGCTGGACGTGCAGACCGCGTGAGACGACGCTTCATCCAGTCCCAAACATGCTCAATGGGGGACAGATCCGGAGATCTTGCTGGCCAGGGTAGTTGACTTACATCTTCTAGAGCACGTTGGGTGGCACGGGATACATGCGGACGTGCATTGTCCTGTTGGAACAGCAAGTTCCCTTGCCGGTCTAGGAATGGTAGAACGATGGGTTCTATGACGGTTTGGATGTACCGTGCACTATTCAGTGTCCCCTCGACGATCACCAGTGGTGTACGGCCAGTGTAGGAGATCGCTCCCCACACCATGATGCCGGGTGTTGGCCCTGTGTGCCTCGGTCGTATGCAGTCCTGATTGTGGCGCTCACCTGCACGGCGCCAAACACGCATACGACCATCATTGGCACCAAGGCAGAAGCGACTCTCATCGCTGAAGACGACACGTCTCCATTCGTCCCTCCATTCACGCCTGTCGCGACACCACTGGAGGCGGGCTGCACGATGTTGGGGCGTGAGCGGAAGACGGCCTAACGGTGTGCGGGACCGTAGCCCAGCTTCATGGAGACGGTTGCGAATGGTCCTCGCCGATACCCCAGGAGCAACAGTGTCCCTAATTTGCTGGGAAGTGGCGGTGCGGTCCCCTACGGCACTGCGTAGGATCCTACGGTCTTGGCGTGCATCCGTGCGTCAATGCGGTCCGGTCCCAGGTCGACGGGCACGTGCACCTTCCGCCGACCACTGGCGACAACATCGATGTACTGTGGAGACCTCACGCCCCACCCCCACGTGTTGAGCAATTCGGCGGTACGTCCACCCGGCCTCCCGCATGCCCACTATACGCCCTCGCTCAAAGTCCGTCAACTGCACATACGGTTCACGTCCACGCTGTCGCGGCATGCTACCAGTGTTAAAGACTGCGATGGAGCTCCGTATGCCACGGCAAACTGGCTGACACTGACGGCGGCGGTGCACAAATGCTGCGCAGCTAGCGCCATTCGACGGCCAACACCGCGGTTCCTGGTGTGTCCGCTGTGCCGTGCGTGTGATCATTGCTTGTACAGCCCTCTCGCAGTGTCCGGAGCAAGTATGGTGGGTCTGACACACCGGTGTCAATGTGTTCTTTTTTCCATTTCCAGGAGTGTATTTTCTTTAATGTCGTTTGTTAGCAATATTAGCTTATTCCGAAGAGTTAGCAGCTTTCACTCAGTTAATGCTAGGCAGAAATCAAATCTGCACGTGGAATGCACTTCCCTTGACTCTTGTGCAGAAAGGAGTGCACTATTCTGCTGCATCCATTTTCAATAAGCTACCACAAGAACTCAAAAATCTTAGCAGTAGCCCAAACGCTTTTAAGTCTAAACTGAAGAGTTTGCTCATGGCTCACTCCTTCTATTCTGTCGAGGAGCTCCTGGAAGAGCTGAAAAATGTAGCTAATTCCAGTGTTACATTATTGATTTTCTGTATTTAAACTTACGACTTGTCGCCTGGATATGTTTCTTATATTTCATTTTATCTGTTTCTACAATCGTGTTATAATTTCATGTATTGACTCGTTCCATGTTCATGGAAACTTCTCCGTAATTTCGTCCCACGAAACGATAAATAAATAAATAAATAAATAAAAATAATAGGGTCCTGTACTGACAGAGCTGTCACTTGCACTCAGCAGGTTCAAAGTGAAAACACGTTTCCGACGTGACTACGATGCACGATGGGAAGTAACAGGCTTTGAACGCGGAATGGTACTTGGAGCTAGACGCATCGGACATACCATTTTCATAATCGTTAGGGAAGTCAATATTCCGACATTCACAGTGTCAAGAGAGTGCCGAATTTCAGGCATTACCTTTCACTACAGACAACGCAGCGGTCGACAGCCTTCACTTAACGATCGAGAGCAGCGGCGTTTGCGTAGACTTGTCAGTGCTAACAGACAAGCACACTGCGTGAAATAACCGCAGAATTCAGTGTACGACGAACATATCCGTTAGGACAGCGCGGCGAAATTTCGTGTTAATGGGCCGTGGCAGCAGACGACCGACTCCAGTGCCTTTTCTAACTTCACGACGTCGCCTGCAGCGCCTCTCCTGGACTCACGACCATATCGGTTGGATCCTAGACGACGGGAAAACAGTGGTCTTGTCAAATGAGTCCTGGTTTCAAGTGGTAGGAGTTGATGATTGGGTTCGAGTGTGACGCAGAGCTACGGAGCCGCGGACCAACGGCATCAACAAGGCACAGCGGAAGGTGGTGGTGGCTCCATAGCGGCGTTGGCTGTGTTTACATGGAGTGGGCTGGTTCCTCTGGTCCAGCTGAACCGATCATTGTCTGGAAATGGTTACGTTCATCTACTTGGGGACCATTTGCAGCCATTTATGGGACTTCAAGTTCCCAAACATCGATGGAATCTTTACGGATGACAATATGCCATATCAGCCGGCAGTTTTTCGGATTGGTTTCATGAACATACTAGACAATTCGAGCGAATGATTTGAAAACACAGATCGCTAGACAAGAATCCCATCAAATTATGGGACATAACCGACAGGTCAGATAGTGCACAAAATTCTTGCACCGGCAACACTTTCGCAATTATGGACGGCTGCAGACGCAGTGCATCTGTGGTCTAGGATGCCGGCACTGTAGCTCAGCGTGTTCGGTCAGAGAGCAGGCTGCTCTCTGTAATAAGAAAAGAACTGAGTAAAAGGATCAGCAACGATCTTCAACGGACGTCATGTGACGTCCGCTATAACTAAATACAGCAATCAATAACGAACAAAATGCAAAAAAAAAAAAGGGACAGCGTCTTTGATCAGAACGTTCTCGGACCCGGTTTCGAAACCCGCCACCCCTTAAATTTTGATTAATAATCAGTGTTCGTAATCGAACACTTCCGGCATGAGAAGTCACCCTCATTCTGCCAACCGCCTTGTCAAAGAGGGCGGTGGAGCGGACACAGGTTTAAGGAACTCTCTTGTGAGTGGGGTGGAAAACTGCCCATAAAGGTGGAAGAATCAACAGTGATCAACGGCATGAGGGTGCAGAAGGCAATGGAAACCATTGCATTAAAGACACATGACGTGTATCCACAGGAAATGTGTCCTGTAATTGAGAAAAATGTCATGATGATCTCTCCATTGGCAAAAGATACCAGCATAGCCCACGATTCCTATGTCTGGGAAAGGACTGCCAAAGGAGACGTGACATGAGAAAGAGATTGAATGACCAACAAAAGGATAACGTTCAACCAGGCTGGGCGCGGAATGTCAGAAGCTTGAAAGGGAAGCTGTAAAGGGAAATGCAAACGCTCAAGCTAGGTATAGAAGGGGTCAGTAAGCTAAAATGCATAGAAGACAAGGATTTCTGGTCATATGAGTAATACCAACAGCAGCAAGAAATGGTATAACGGGAGTAGGATTCTTTCTGAATAGGAATGTAGGGCAGAGAGTGTCTTACTGTGAACAGTTCATTGATAGGGTTGTTCTTATCATAATCGAAAGCAAACCAACGTCGACAACGATATTTCAGGTATATATACCGACGTCACAAGCTGAAGATGAACAGATAGAGAAGGTATATGAGAGTATTGAGCGTGTAACACAGGGCGTAAAGGAGATGAAAATCTAATAGTCATGGGGGACTGGGATGCAGTTGTGAGGGAAGAAGCAGAAGAAAAGGTTACAGGAGAATAAGGGCTTGGGACAAGGGATGAGAGAGGAGAAAGACTAATTGAATTCTGTAAATTTCAAGTAGTAACAGCGAATATTCTGTTCAAGAATCACAAGAGGAGGAGATATGCTCGGAAAAGGCCGGGTGATGCGGAAACATTATATCATGTTCAGACAGAGATACCGAATTCAGATACTGGATTGTAAGGCGTGCCCAGAAGCAGTTATAGACTCAGATTACAATGAAGTGGTGATGAAGACCAGGCTGAAGTTCAAGAGATTAGCCAGGAAGCATCAATATGCAAAGAAGTGGGATATGGAAGTACTAAGGAATGACGTGATATGCTTGAAGTTCTCTAAGGCTATAGATACAGTGATACGGAATAGCTCAGTAGGCAGTACAATTAAAGAGGAATGGACATCTCTTAGAAGAGGAATCACAGAAATAGGGTAACACACCATGGGTAACAGAAGAAATACTTGTGTTGATCGATGAAAGGAGGAAGTACAAAACTTTTCAGGGAAATTCAGCAATATTGAGAAATATAAGTCACTGAGGAATAAAATAAACAAGAAGTGCAAGGAAGCTAAGACGAAATGGTTGCATGGAAAATGGAGAAACAGAAAAAGAAATGATTATTGGAAGGACTGACTAAACATGTAGTAAAGTCAAAACAACCTTCGGCCAAATTAAAAGCAAGAGTGGTAACATTAAGACTGCAACGGGAATTCCACTGTTAAATGCGGAGGAGAGAGCGGATAAGTGGAAAGAGTATTCTGAAGGCCTCTATGAGGGGAACATTAGTCTGATGTGATAGAAGAAGAAACTGGAGTCGATTCACAGGAGATAGAGGATCCAGAACTCGAATCGTAATTTAAAAGAGCTTTGGAGGACTTAAGAGCGTATAAGGCAGAAGGAGTAGATAACATTCCAACAGAATTTCTGAAGCCAATGTGGGAAATGGCAACAAAACGACTATTCACGTTGGTGTGTAGAGTGTATGAGTCTGGCGACATATCATCGGACTTTCGAAAAAGTATTATCCACACAATTCCGAAGAAGGCAAGAGCTGACAAGTGCGAGAATTGTCGCACAAACAGCTTAACAGTTTATGCTTCCTAGTTTCTGACAAGAATAATATACAGAAGAATGGAAAAGTAAGTTGAGGACGTGTTGTATGATGATCAATTTGGCTTTAGAAAAGGTAAGGACTCCAGGGAAGCAATTCTGACGTTGCGGTTGATAATGAAAGCAAGACTAAAGAAAAAATGGTTCAAATGGCTCTGAGCGCTGTGGGACTTAACATCTGAGGTCATCAGTCCCCTAGACTTAGAACTACACTCCTGGAAATGGAAAAAAGAACACATTGACACCGGTGTGTCAGACCCACCATACTTGCTCCGGACACTGCGAGAGGGCTGTACAAGCAATGATCACACGCACGGCACAGCGGACACACCAGGAACCGCGGTGTTGGCCGTCGAATGGCGCTAGCTGCGCAGCATTTGTGCACCGCCGCCGTCAGTGTCAGCCAGTTTGCCGTGGCATACGGAGCTCCATCGCAGTCTTTAACACTGGTAGCATGCCGCGACAGCGTGGACGTGAACCGTATGTGCAGTTGACGGACTTTGAGCGAGGGCGTATAGTGGGCATGCGGGAGGCCGGGTGGACGTACCGCCGAATTGCTCAACACGTGGGGCGTGAGGTCTCCACAGTACATCGATGTTGTCGCCAGTGGTCGGCGGAAGGTGCACGTGCCCGTCGACCTGGGACCGGACCGCAGCGACGCACGGATGCACGCCAAGACCGTAGGATCCTACGCAGTGCCGTAGGGGACCGCACCGCCACTTCCCAGCAAATTAGGGACACTGTTGCTCCTGGGGTATCGGCGAGGACCATTCGCAACCGTCTCCATGAAGCTGGGCTACGGTCCCGCACACCGGTAGGCCGTCTTCCGCTCACGCCCCAACATCGTGCAGCCCGCCTCCAGTGGTGTCGCGACAGGCGTGAATGGAGGGACGAATGGAGACGTGTCGTCTTCAGCGATGAGATTCGCTTCTGCCTTGGTGCCAATGATGGTCGTATGCGTGTTTGGCGCCGTGCAGGTGAGCGCCACAATCAGGACTGCATACGACCGAGGCACACAGGGCCAACACCCGGCATCATGGTGTGGGGAGCGATCTCCTACACTGGCCGTACACCACTGGTGATCGTCGAGGGGACACTGAATAGTGCACGGTACATCCAAACCGTCATCGAACCCATCGTTCTACCATTCCTAGACCGGCAAGGGAACTTGCTGTTCCAACAGGACAATGCACGTCCGCATGTATCCCGTGCCACCCAACGTGCTCTAGAAGGTGTAAGTCAACTACCCTGGCCAGCAAGATCTCCGGATCTGTCCCCCATTGAGCATGTTTTGGACTGGATGAAGTGTCGTCTCACGCGGTCTGCACGTCCAGCACGAACGTTGGTCCAACTGAGGCGCCAGGTGGAAATGGCAAGGCAAGCCGTTCCACAGGACTACATCCAGCATCTCTACGATCGTCTCCATGGGAGAATAGCAGCCTGCATTGCTGCGAAAGGTGGATATACACTGTACTAGTGCCTACACTGTGCATGCTCTGTTGCCTGTGTCTATGTGCCTGTGGTTCTGTCAGTGTGATCATGTGATGTATCTGACCCCAGGAATGTGTCAATAAAGTTTCCCCTTCCTGGGACAATGAATTCACGGTGTTCTTATTTCAATTTCCAGGAGTGTACTTAAACCTAACTAACCTAAGGACATCACAGACATTCATGCCCAAGGCAGGATTCGAACCTGCGACCGTAGCAGCCGCGTGGTTCCGGACTTAAGCGCCTAGAACCGCACGACCACAACGGCTGGCGACTAAAGAAAAACCAAGACAATTTCATAGGATTTGTCGACCTGGAAAAAGCGTTCGACAATGTATAATGGTGCAAGATGTTCGAAATTCTGAGAAAAACCGGGGTAAGCTATAGGGAAAGACGGGTAATGTACAATACGTACAAGGGCCAAGAGGGAATAATAAGACTGGACGACCAAGAACGAAGTGTTCATATTAAAAAGGGTGTAAGATAAGGATGTTCAGTCTGTACATCGAAAAAGCAGTGTCGGAAACAAAAGAAAGGGGAGTGGAATTAAAATTCAGGGTGAAAGTATATCAGTGATACGATTCGCTGATGACATTGCTATCCTGAGTGAAAGTGAGGAAGAATTATATGATTTGCTGAATGGAATGAACAGTCTAATGAGTATAGAATATATACTCAGAGAAATCGAAGAAATACGAAGGTAATGAGAAGTAGCAGAAACGAGAACAGCGAGAAACTTAACATTAGGATTGATGTCACGAAATAGATAAAGTTAAGGAATTGTGCTACCTAGGCAGCAAAATAGTCTTTGACGGACGGAGGAGGGAGGACATCAAAAGCAGACTACGACTAACAAAAAGGGTATTTCTGGCCAAGTGAATACTATTACTATCAAACCTCGGAGGCCTTAATTTGAGGAAGTAATTTCTGAGAATGTAAGTTTGGAGCACAGCATTCTGTGGTAGCCCTGTATGGACAGTGGAAAAACGGGAACAGAACAGAATTGAAGCATTAGAGATGTGGTTGAATACTAGGTGAACTGATAAGGTAAGGAATGAGGAGGTTCAGCGCAGAATCGGAGAGGAAAGGAATATGTGGAAAACACTGACTAGGCGCAGGGACAAGAGGATAGGACATCTGCTAAGACATGAGGGAATGACTTCCCTGGTACTAGATGGATCTGTAGAGAATAAAAGCTGTAGAGGAAGCCAGAGGCTGGAATACATCCATAAAATAGTTGAGGACGTAGTCTGCAAGTGCCAGTCTGAGATGAAGAGGTTGGCACAGGAGAGAAATTCGTGGTGAGCCGCATCAGACCAGTCAGAAGACTAATGACACAAAAAAGAAGTAGAGGCAGCATGGCTCAGTATTTCTGCAGGGGCTCCCAACGACTTGTTGAGTGCATCCCACGTAGAGTTGCTGCATTACGTCGAGCAAAAGGAGATCCGGCATGGTACTAGGAAGTATTCCACGACTTTTGGCACCTCAGTGTAAAACTGACTGTAAGAGAAACTATTTGATGTTGATGAGCAATATAGTATACTCACGAAGGAAGAGTCGTTCAAAACAGTTGTTAAACCGACCGTTGAGTATTGCTCATCTGTCTGGGACCTCTACGAAGTTGGATTAATAGAAGAAATAATGAAGATCCAACGAAGAGCTGGAGACATTGACACACTTGAAAAAGGACGACAGAACCTTCAACATCGCAGCGCGTCAGCAATCGTTGGTTAATACATTAAAAAACTAAAAACCCGCCTCGATTGCGAAAAAAGCACCTAGTGTTAAGTGTTAACCCAGGTTGCGGCGTAGATAACTACACCGTCTTCAGAACAACAATAAAACCCACAATTGCCTAAGAAGACCTTTGTCAATGATCAAAAGAACACCATAGCTATACATTTATAAACGAAAAAGAAAGGGAAAATGTGGTGTCACCGCCAGACACCACACTTGCTAGGTGGTAGCCTTTAAATCGGCCGCGGTCCGTTAGTATACGTCGGACCCGCGTGTCGCCACTATCAGTGATTGCAGACCGAGCACCGCCACACGGCAGGTCTAGTCTAGAGAGACTCCCTAGCACTCGCCCCAGTTGTACAGCCGACTTTGCTAGCGATGGTTCACTGTCTACATACGCTCTCATTTGCAGAGACGACAGTTTAGCATATCCTTCAGCTACGTCATTTGCTACGACGTAGCAAGGCGCCATATTCAGTTACTTCAAGAATGTATTCTGAACAGATAATATTGTGAATCATGTACCGTCAAGAGCGACGTTCACCATTAATGGATTAAAGTTAAGTATCAAACTAATTACGTCCGCTTTCTCAATTCTAATTCCTTCCTTGTCATTTTCCAGACCTCACGTCAGTATAGTTCTTTCCTCCTCACGCCGGCCTCCAGTTGTAACACGGTGTTTGCTCTTCTGCCAACACAACAGAAAACACAAACAGTACATATGTACAAAGTCAAAACCACTACTTAACTTAATGGTGTACGCTCCACCTCACACCGGCCTATGTTCGATGGGCCATGACCCGCCATAAACTGCAGCTACAAATGGTCGCTCACTTACAAGCCTGACCCGCTATCTATGCACATGCGCAAGACAAGGGAAGTTACTTGAATGCGCATGCGCTTACGAATACGAGAAAGTTTATACATGGGTCGGGGCTAAATAGCCTATATATTCCCAACCGTGGATCAACGTATATAAAAAAATGAAATGGATAGAACAAGAGACGAGGTAAATAGGAGATGAAACCTAAAAATAACCGCACACGGTTGCTTATGCTAGTAAAGAAACTTATATATGAAGCTACCTATGACTACAGGAGGAACTCTTAAAAACTACACCTAAAGCCAGTAGTCAGGCAGTTAGCCTGGGTGGGGGGGGGGGGGGGGGCTGAGGGGACGTAATCTAAAGACGCCATGGTAATAAAGATATAGGGATAAAACGTGGGGTGTTCAACGGGCTAAAATCACCTTCATCGTAAAAGGAAAATGAGGATAAAAAGAAATAAGATGAGCAGCTTGACCAACCGCGCTTCCCATGTATAGTTTTTGAAAGGAACTTCGAAACGGGGAAATGGCAGTGGTGTCTGAAATATCCTCTGGCGCATGCCAAAAGCAAAATCTAATATTAACCGATCTCCTCAACTTTGCGTTACACTTGTTTACGTCCAAGGTGAGCTGCCAGTTCCGGCACTAATCTTCGATCCTCCACATATCTTCCTGCATTTTGACACAGTCGTCTGGCGTTGCAACGCATTTACTGATGCGCCACAAGTCTACAAACAGTCCTTTGGAGCTTTCGACGTCACCTACTACACCATCTGCATAAAGAGTGAACCCGAACTCCGCGGACAAAATTTCTGTGATTGCTTCTGAATAATTTGGTATCAGAGTCCATGATCTCCGGTGGCTCGTTACGGACTATTTATTTCGTTTGATTTATTAGCCCCGTTATCTTTATAACTATTTTTCACTGAAAATATCTCCACAGCAGTGTGAGTGACTCGAAGACTGTCTTCTTAAGTAACAGTACATTGCCGGCCGAAGTGGCCGTGCGGTTAAAGGCGCTGCAGTCTGGAACCGCGAGACCGCTACGGTCGCAGGTTCGAATCCTGCCTCGGGCATGGGTGTTTGTGATGTCCTTAGGTTAGTTAGGTTTAACTAGTTCTAAGTTCTAGGGGACTAATGACCTCAGCAGTTGAGTCCCATAGTGCTCAGAGCCATTTTTTTAACAGTACATTGTACTCGACGGTGAACGTTCATCAGGGACAAGATATCATCGCAAGTTCCTCAGGGGAGTGTGGTAGGACCGCTCTAATTCTACATTCATAAATGATTTGACGGACAGGATGAGCAGCTGTCTGTGGTTGTTTCCTGCCGACGCTGTAGTGTACAGAAACATGGGTCGCGTAGTGGCCGCGCGGTTTGAGGCGCCATGTCACGGCTTGCGCGGGCCTTCCGCAGGAGGTTAGAGTCCTCCCTCGGGCATGGGTATGTGTGTTGTTCTTAGCATAAGTTAGTTTAACTAGAACGTAAGTCTAGGGGCCGATGACCTCAGCAGTTTGGTCACTTAGACATTCCCACACACATTTGTAGGGAAGGTGTCGTGGTTGAGTGACTGTAAAAGGATACAAGATGGAGTATATAGAATTTATGTTTGATGTGATGAATGGCAGCTTGCTCTAAATGTAGCAAAATGTAAACTGACGCATATGTGTACGCAAAACAATCCTGTAATATTCTAACACAGCATCAGTGCTGTGTTACTTGACACAGTCACCTCTGTTAAATGTCTAAGTGTAATGTTGCAAAGTGACATGTAATGGGACGAGCACCTAAGGTCGGTGGTACGGAAGGGGAGTGGTCAGTTTCGGTATATTGCGAGAATTCTAGGAAAGTGTAATTCTTCTATAAAGGAGAAGGTTATACAACACTAGTGCGACCCATTCTTGGTTATTGCTCGTGTGTTTGCGATCCCCACCAGCTCGGATTAAAGGAACACATCGAAGAGATTCTGAGGTGTGCTGCCAGATTTGTTACATTTTTTTTTCGTTTTGTGAAGTGCTCAATTTCACATTTCTGAAAATTTAATGCATGTTGCCAATCTCTGCACCAGGACAAATACAATGTTACCGATTATGTGTGCATGTAGTGAGTTTCTAGATAGATATTCTCGTAATAGGTCGCTTAGCATAATTTCCTTAAAACTTCACATTTTAGTACGACGGATACGTTTTTTCAAGGTCAGATTGCTCATGAAACAAACACCACAGAGAACTCCGCGGCTCGTGGTGTTGCGGTAGCGTTCTCGCTTTCCGCGCACGAGGTCCAGGGTTCGATTCCCGGCGGGGTCAGGGATTTTCTCTGCCTCGAGATGACTGGATGTTGTGTGTCTGTCATCATCATTTCATCCTCATTCGCTCGCAAGTCGCCGTAGTGGAGTTAAAGAACTTGTGGAGCGGCGGCCGAACAGCCCCGCGAGGGGTCTCCAGGCCACAAATGCCATACGCTCATTATTATTACCACAGTGAAAATCCGCTGAAGCTTTTCGGAGACAAATTTCGCAGTATCTGTAATATGCCAGTCGATCGCGACACGCTACATTTTTCAGTTCTAAGCACACACTCATCACATATAAATGCCTATAACAATAGAATCTCCCGCCAAGTGTGAAGTGCGCACTGTCATTTCATTTCTTCATTCTGAGGGGTTCCGCCTGATTACTTGCAACCCACATAACGTAACTATCTTGCGTGACAGCAGAGTGCAGCAGCGGTGCAGGAACTTCGAAGCAGGATGTGCAGACGTTCCAGACGCGGGCGGTCAAGAGAGGAAGCGAGTGTCAGCCGATGATCTTGTTCGGCGATTGGCTCAGGCCATTTGAGAAAATCGTCTATGAAGAGAACAGGAGAAGAGGACTGTCATCATCATCTATATTTACATCTTACATGTTCATATATACTCCGCAAGATACCGTACGGTGCGTGTTGGAGGGTACCCTGTACCGCCACTGACGATTACCTTTCCTCGGCATAAAACTTTTCTGGGTATGGAACCGCGTCATAATGTGTAAAACTACTGGTGCTGGAGAAAAACCAACGTTTCGGCCACGGTTGCAGCGGCGTTCTTCTGAGTCTACTGGTGCTTTCTACGTATCCAGTGTTCGTTATATTTTGTTGCTACTGTTCACTGCGTAGGCCATTACGTCATAATTTCAAAAGATAGTTCGTTTCATTGGTCACTTAAAGAAGAAGGAGAGGGAACTTTATTTTAATAGGTTATTGCGGTGATTGGAAAGCGTAAGCTCTGTTGTCTATTGGCTCTTGTGTTATGTGCCATGATTGGTGTTCACCGTAGAATGAGAAGTTGGCTGCTGGACGTCGGCCGCGCGGCGGCAGTTACTCGCCGGTGGTGCTCGTGACTCGTGTTGGCAGTGCGGTCTGTTGGGCTCTGATTGCTGGCCGCCAAGATGGGGCAAGCCTGATTCAATCCACTGTATTCATGTTAATAGGGTGTTTAAGTATTTCGAGGGCCTCTCTGATTTTGCGTTTCGTCATAACCGGCTGCTTGGCCAACACAAAGGCTTCGCTGAATTTTTGTCGTTTCCGCAGTCTTGCTGATGTTCTGCCACTGCAGATTTGTTGTGTTGCCGTAGACAAATATAGCGCTCGTGTTCCCGAATGTGCGTTGCTATTGACCTGCCAGTCTCACTGATGTATGCCTCTCGACATTCGCATTCCACCTTGCAAACGCCTGCAGTGTGTTATGCAACCACCTTCTCCTTAGTGGAGCCTAGCACGTCCTGAATCCTGCGACCATTATAGAAGACAGGCTGCACCCCAACCCGGCGAAGGTGTTTGCCTATTCGGTCAGTAACATTTATCACAGAAGGTAAGTGCCGTGTTGGCTGCAGTTTGTCTATTTCTTGCCTATCTTGCTTACCTGTGTTCGTCGACAAGGCTGTGTGGGTCGACTTACGGCTGTAGCCATTGGCTAGAAACGTTATGCGTAGCCCTATTGGCTTAGGTGTTATGTTTTGAGCATCACTTGGGCGCTGCGCAAGGACTGCCACTGTATTAGGGATGAAGCGACGGCGAGCGCGACTTTCTGTAGCCAGCGTTAAACGTTTTGTTGATGTTTTCCTTCTGGGCTTCGCTTGGCCGGGCCATGTGATACTATTGTTCCCAGTGGTTCTCGAACTCTGAGATCACGGGATACACCGGCGCATAGCAGCAGGGTGATATTGCGTTCCTTTTTTGACGGTGGTTTTCACGGTTGCTATCGCGCGTCACGCGAAATGCAGGGACCTGAATGGACCACTCAGGAAGAAATGACGTGGCGTCAGAGAGCGCTAATGAAAACTGGCGGCAACGTCCACGATTGGTACATAAATGTTGCTAACCAGCTTGGTAGGATTTTACAGAGTGCACTGAACACAGACTATTGGTGCGCTACCCAATGACTTCCCATGACCGTAGGCATTCGAACGTGGTAGGGTTGGAAAGCACCAGTTTCTTGTGTCGGTGAGCTGGGTACAGGTGGTGGAGAGTCTCCTCTGGGCTGCCAGAGAGGATACGTTTACTGATAGTGTCTGCTCCTGGAGATTTTGGCAGACTAACGAGTAAGACTGTCCTGTTGGACTGGACAGAAGTTCAAATTCCTTCCACAATTTATGTTACGGTGTTTTACCTACGATCATTAGATAGCCCAGCAGGACATAGGTCAGCGGCTGCATCTATTTGCTCTTTAAAAACTTCGTGAGATCTTGGTGGTAAAGTATTTGCAGCACAGGCATAACAGGTATCTGTAATTCTTCTCTAACGCCCTCAGCAGCGTATGCTCTCGCTTTGGAGCTACAGTGTGTAACCTCCCCCTCACTTATCGACCTTAATGACAGTGAAAAATTAAACCGCGTGTACCTAATGGGAAATTTGGGAAAGCAATCGTCACCGAAGTTAATCTGTCGGTAAAGAGGGAGGAAAGGGTTACATCTAAATGAAAGGAAAAATGCAAATGAAACTGGTGGAAATTAATTTTAAAAAGGGGTAAAGTTAATAAAAAAAGTAAATGTGCGGCCGTTACGTCAACAATTAACTAGCGGTAATTAGATATTTGAGATTTGGGGGAAATCACGGTCGCCAGTCCTAAGGACAATTACTATAGTAACTGGAAAAGAAAGGTTATTACACATATAATTAGCACTAGAAGCGTGGCAACTGAAGGTTGACACGTGTAGTGTGAAAACTGAAAGTTTGTCAGAAGTAATAAATTTCGCTACACTCTGACTTAATTTAGCAAAAGAATTAATACAACCGGAAAATCGAAAGTTAATTTAGTGACTGAAGTTAATAGTGAGCTTTCTTTCTGAAGCACATCGAAATCCAGCAGAATACGGTTAGTCTTGGACTACCTCAACAATCATTTCAAAAGCAACTTGACTCTACGCAATTTAGAAACAAGAGATTTAACTTTGAACTTGAATTAAATGATTCTGAATAATTAACGATAGTAAAATTTAGTACGTACCAAGCTGAGCTGCAGTCACAGGTAAGCTGAAATATGCTAACAAAACTCGCACTCTTAATTTGTGCTTGTGTAATCTAACTATTGTAGCCAGCTATGAATGCTTTAACTGCACTTTGAAACTAAAGTAATGAAATGCAATGATAGTACTTTAATGCTGGCGTCTGAATTTCAACGACACTCGGTTTCATTTCGGAAAAGGAAGGGACCCTGCTTGGTAATGCAATTGGGACAATGAGCAACAAAGGTTCATGCTAAGTTGCTGTAATTTTGCGAGGCAAATGGAACAATTTGAAAGGCTGAGGTCTGCCATACAGTTCTGAAACTTTACGTGCTTTTAGTCTTCCTTGTTAGTTGATTGAAGGTTTGAAGCCGTCGATCGAGGAGGTGGCGACAGTCACTCATTGTCGGCCGTCGCTGTTGCAGAAGCTGGATGTTGGCGCGCCTTCTTCTCAACACGGTCACCAGACGAAACGGGCTCTTGATGTGCGCCAGCTAATGCTTCCCGTCCGCGACACCATGTCAGAAACTATCATCGCAAGTCGAGCGCAATTACATGCTGCTAAACCCCGAAAGCGCGGCAACTCGCGGGAGCGTCACACCACACCTGCTCCACTCGCTACTCCAGCCAGACTCCAACTGCCCTGCCCGCGCTCCACGCGGCAGAGTTAACACTACCAAAGATCCTACACACTTTGATTCTTCACACGACCTATCGATGTAATCGTTCGATAGCAGTTTTCCCTAGGCAAGACCCAGCGTAAAAATACAAATAATATTTACGAAACAAACCAATTATACATCGACATAAATGCATAAATATATATATATATATATATATATATATATATATATATATATATATATATATATATACAAATAGTAAAACAATTACAATATATAAAGGCACAGAAATGTCATATATTCAGGTAACAAAATAAGGAAAAAACTTACGGTACAATAGATGGAAATAGGAGGATATGCATTTCCGGCGTTACAAGTGCCCACGATTTCACATATGGATTTTTCACATCTCATTTCCGATTGATATTCAGTCGCACAGTCCGGGTTTACCATTATCTCTGTTGATTGACTCACTCGTTGCAGATTACCAAATCTAGCTTTTCAGTTTAGGTGCCCTTTAAAACACCTGCCAACTACTTATTCTCAACACCATCGTTTTGTGCCCTTGTTCTATTGAAGCATGGTCCAGTGAATCTCGTATTTACGTTTTTATTAGATAAAATAAACCTCTTTGTGATTCTTAATTTCGTTTACCATTTAGTATTCACATGATGAAATTCATTGTCTGCCCATTTTTATAACTATTGTGCATATAGACTGATCAGTAGCACTCCTTCTACAGGCCACGAGTGGCCTACCGGAACCATCCGACCGCCGTGTCATCCTCAGTGGAGGATGCGGATAGGAGGGGCGTGGGGCCAGCACACCGCTCTCCGAGTCGTTATGATGGTATTCGTGAACGAAGCCGCTACTAATCGGTCGAGTATCTCCTCAATTGGCATCACGAGGCTGAGTGCACCCCTAAAAATGGCAACAGCGCATGGCGGCCTGGATGGTCACCCATCCAAGTGCCGACCACGCCCGACAGCGCTTAACTTCGTTGATCTCACGGGAACCGGTGCATCTACTGCGACAAGGCCGTTGTCCACAGACTGATTAGTAACTTTATTAAGTTATAGATTCTGAGCAACCCTTTTTACTACCCATCTACAGGCTTATTTTATTAATTCTCTTGGCATTCGTTTCTCCATCGTGCATAAGTTGAGGTTGTAGTTACAAGGTGGAGCGGATTGAGTATATGAGCAACTCTCAAAAAAATTGTGTTGAATCCTAATCCTACAGATACTTCCGCAACCCGACATATCGCAAGGGGATGCTCTACATATACAGAGAAAGGCAGTAAGAATGGCCACAGGTTTGTTTGACTCATGGGAGAGTGTGCTGAAGAAGCTGAACTGGCAGAATCTCGAAGATAGTCGTAAACTACCGCGAGGAAACGAGCTGACGAAGTTTCAAGAACTAGCATTAGTATAACCCTCTACGTGTCATTCACATAGGGATCGAGAGGAGTAAGATTATGTTAATTTCAGTAAGCGTGGCGGCACGGACGGAACGAGAATAAACCCTAAATAACTGCCACAGTGGGACCTACCCTCTGCCATGAAGTTCAAAACGGTCTACATACTTGTAGATAGATGTAGAAGTAGACAGATGAAGTGGCGACTGTTGGACATTTACACATTTCCTATTCTTGACCCCGTAAGTCCATAATGCCGCTGTGGCCGAGCGGTTCTAGGCGCTTCAGTCCGGAATCGCGCTTCTGCTACGGTCGCAGGTTCAAATCCTGCATCGGGCATGGATGTGTGTGATGTCCTTAGGTTACTTAGGTTCAAGTAGTTCTACGTCTAGGGGACTGATGACCTCAGATGTTAAGTCCCATGGCTTAGAGCCATTTGAAACATTTTTTGTCCATAACGCTGTGCAACCGACAGATGAAAGCTACAGACAGGCCAGTTTTTGCATATTCCGTTTGTAACTTTCTCTTAAATAATTGTCTGTATGTGACAAAACTGAACATATTGATTTAAGAAATTTTCTACTCGTGTAACGTGTACTTTAGATATCTCATTCTATTGCTGAGCAGAACTGACTGTTGGTTGAGCCTGTGTTGCGCATGTGAATAGTATCGCGAAACAAAACTTAAAATTTCACGAAATGCAACATCTGAAATAAAGAAAATGAATCTAATAGGGAAAAGAACGTAATTGTGTGCTCATTGAAAACCATCCAACTAAAACTCAGTACCGAAATACGTTATGAACGTTACGTGACATAAAGTGCAAATTTTGACTCGGAATATTCACAAAAATGAATTACTACTCAGCTAGGAAGAAAATAACTATTTGAAATAACCAACACTGTACACAGAAAACTATACTGCTTGCTAGCATGATACTTGACAATCCTGACTACACACTGTTTGCTCGAGACTGCAGTGTGACATACACTCCTGGAAATTGAAATAAGAACACCGTGAATTCATTGTCCCAGGAAGGGGAAACTTTATTGACACATTCCTGAGGTCAGATACATCAAATGATCACACTGACAGAACCACAGGCACATAGACACAGGCAACAGAGCATGCACAATGTCGGCACTAGTACAGTGTATATCCACCTTTCGCAGCAATGCAGGCTGCTATTCTCCCATGGAGACGATCGTAGAGATGCTGGATGTAGTCCTGTGGAACATCTTGCCATGCCATTTCCACCTGGCGCCTCAGTTGGACCAGCGTTCGTGCTGGACGTGCAGACCGCGTGAGACGACGCTTCATCCAGTCCCAAACATGCTCAATGGGGGACAGATCCGGAGATCTTGCTGGCCAGGGTAGTTGACTTACACCTTCTAGAGCACGTTGGGTGGCACGGGATACATGCGGAATTGCATTGTCCTGTTGGAACAGCAAGTTCCCTTGCCGGTCTAGGAATGGTAGAACGATGGATTCGATGACGGTTTGGATGTACCGTGCACTATTCAGTGTCCCCTCGACGATCACCAGTGGTGTACGGCCAGTGTAGGAGATCGCTCCCCACACCATGATGCCGGGTGTTGGCCCTGTGTGCCTCGGTCGTATGCAGTCCTGATTGTGGCGCTCACCTGCAGGGCGCCAGACACGCATACGACCATCATTGGCACCAAGGCAGAAGCGACTCTCATCGCTGAAGACGACACGTCTCCATTCGTCCCTCCATTCACGCCTGTCGCGACACCACTGGAGGCGGGCTGCACGATGTTGGGGCGTGAGCGGAAGACGGCCTAACGGTGAGTGGGACCGTAGCCCAGCTTCATGGAGACGGTTGCGAATGGACCTCGCCGATACCCCAGGAGCAACAGTGTCCCTAATTTGCTGGGAAGTGGCGGTGCGGTCCCCTACGGCACTGCGTAGGATCCTACGGTCTTGGCGTGCATCCGTGCGTCGCTGCGGTCCGGTCCCAGGTCGACGGGCACGTGCACCTTCCGCCGACCACTGGCGACAACATCGATGTACTGTGGAGACCTCACGCCCCACGTGTTGAGCAATTCGGCGGTACGTCCACCCGGCCTCCCGCATGCCCACTATACGCCCTCGCTCAAAGTCCGTCAACTGCACATACGGTTCACGTCCACGCTGTCGCGGCATGCTACCAGTGTTAAAGACTGCGATGGAGCTCCGTATGCCACGGCAAACTGGCTGACACTGACGGTGGCGGTGCACAAATGCTGCGCAGCTAGCGCCATTCGACGGCCAACACCGCGGTTCCTGGTGTGTCCGCTGTGCCGTGCGTGTGATCATTGCATGTACAGCCCTCTCGCAGTGTCCGGAGCAAGTATGGTGGGTCTGACACACCGGTGTCAATGTGTTCTTTTTTCCATTTCCAGGAGTGTATCTACCTCTTGTTCAGCACGCTGTTTTAGTGTTTGGAGTACTGAATTTCTCAAAAGCAAATACAAATCAGCAGATGCAGCAGCTAAAGATAAATAATCAACTGTAAATTTGTTTGTCTATGACTCTGTGTGGCGTAAGGTGCGATGCACACATGACAAAAATTTAAAACTTCGATATTAATTACAGATATGGACTTTATCTTAAAGAAAATCGTTTTTAAGAAATTAATCTCTGATTGTTGACAAAAAGACAGCACAACACAACAAGGCTCTAACAATTACAAAATTCTCTCATTAGAAACAAACTACATCATCTTCTCCAACACAATAAAGCGCAAGAAATAGTTATAAATGAATTTTCATCCTCATAATAAAGTATTCCAGATAGTTTGTCCCTGATTCACAGATTGCAAATCTCTTTCTCTGAAAACTTCAACTGCTCGTCACTATGCCTCAAATAAGAATGTCCCAACCCTGCACAAATGACTGACTAGCAAGTCCACCACAGATAAAACTTCCACAGAGGCAGGGATCGTACTCACGATTCATGCAGTGCCCTCATTGATCTTGTCCTATTACAGTGAAGGAGAATTATTTACAATAGTGCCTGAAGAGGCAAAGACACTAGTACATTTGCTTAACATCGTGTACGGACCCGCGAACATGCAGCACCACATGGCATGGACTGGACTAATGTCTGAAGTAGTGCTGGAGGGAAATAACACCATAAATCCTGCTGGACTGTCCATAAATCCGTTAGAGTAAGAGAGCGTGTAGCAGCATGCTGCAAGGTATCCTAGATATGCTCAATAATGTTCGTGTCTCAGGAGTTTGGTGCCATAGGAAGTGTTTAAACTCAGAAGTGTGTTCCTGGAGCCACTCTGTAGCTATTATAGACGTGTGGGGTGTCGCATTGTCGTGATGGAATTGCCCAAGTCCGTCGCAATTCACGATGGACTTGAGGTGTTCATAAGGCACGCTTAAGCTATCTGAGTGTTTTATAGACATATCAGGGGTCCCATATCACTTCACCTGCACACGCCCCATACCATTACGGAGCCTTCACCAGCTAACACGCAAGGTCCATGGACTCATGAGTTTGTCTCCATACCCATACATGTCCATCCGCTCTATACAATTTGAAACGACACTCGTCCGACCACGAAATATGTTTCCAGTCATCAAAATGGCTCTGAGCGCTATGGGACTTAACACCTGAGGTCATCAGTCCCCTAGAACGTAGAACTACTTAAACCTAACTAACCTAAGGACATCACACACATCCATGCCCGAGGCAGGATTCGAACCTGCGACCGTAGCGGTCACGCGGTTCCAAACTGAAGCGCCTAGAACCGCTCGGCCACACCGGCCGGTGTTTCAAGTCATCAACAGTCCAATGTCAGTGCTGACGGGCTCAAGCGAGGCGTAAAGCTTTGTGTCGTGTAGTCATCAAGGGTACACGAGTGGGCCTTCGGCTCAGAAAGCCCATATCGATGATCTTTCGTTCAATGGCTGCACTTGTTGATGGACCAGCAGTGAAATCTGCAGCAATTTGCGGAAGGGTCGCACCTCTCTCACGTTGAACAATTCTCTTCAGTCATCGTTGGTTGCGTTCTTGCAGGTTCTTTTTCTGGCCACAGCGATGTCGGAGATTTGATGTTTTACAGGATTCCTGATATTCGCGGTACACTCGTGAAATGGTCGTACGGGAAAATCCCCACTTCACCGCTACCTCGGAGATATTGTGTCCCATTGCTCGTGTGCCGAGTGTAACACCACGTTGAGACTCACTTACATCTTGATAACCTGCCATTTTAGCAGCAGTGACCGATCTAACAACTGCGCCAGACACTTGTCTTATATAGGAGTCGCCGACCGCAGCGGCGTATTCTGCCTGTTTACGTACAGTCATGGAAGTAAGTATTCATACAGTAGGTTGTGACAAACTACGATGGTGTGTTGGCATAGTAAATCACCCACAGCGGCGATACAAATAAGTACGATGATGTAGCATCAGATAACCATGTTCGGGTAATGAAGCTTCCCGTATGCCATGAATCTATTTTGGGAAAATAAAATATGTTACACTCCGCACGGTGTATGACAGGGCGAAATGTACTCATACAGCGGACTACTTTCAACCAAACAAACGGCTGACGCAGCCCCGGAGTGCATGCCACACTTGTGTAGTCGTGTGGCGGCCGTGAAGCAACAGCACGTCGGACGTGGGTACCGTTGAACAGCAGAGTGGACCTCAAGGGGAAGGACACGACCATTGAGGAACGGAACACCGTTATCGCCCAATATCCTCAACAGAAGTCGTTTGCTGAAATTCCGAACATCATAGGACGAAGCTGAGCGACTGTGCAATCTATCATTAAGCGATATAAGGACAGTGAACGACACGGTCGTCCACAGAAGCTTACAACAAGAGACCAGAATGCTACTAAGAATCATGAAGAAAAACCCGAAAACGACAGCGTCGTCACTATCCGCATATGTACATGACCACTTCCGAAAGGACATCACTCCAAGGGCAGTTCCTACCATTCTCAATCGTTCGGGCTACAGAGCCAGGGTCCCGAGACGAAAGCCCTACATCAGCAAAAAGAACAGGAAGTGGTGAATGGATTTCGCGAAACAGCATGTATCCAAGACAGCAGACTTCTGGGATACTGTATTGTTTAGTGATGAAATCAAATTTAATATCGTGCGCAATGATGGTGTGTTCTTGGTCTGGAGAAGACCGAATACAGACCTCGACCGAAACAACATTCAACCCACGGTGAAGCACGGAGGTGGTGGAGTGATGGTATGGGGCTGTATGTCAGCCGCCGGTGTCGGAAAATTAGTGTTTGTGGAAGGTACCATGGACAGATTTGTGTATATGAACATTCTCGAACAGAACTTACACCAGTGTGTTGACGCCTTGGGTCTTCCTATAAATTATTACTTCCAACAGGACAATGATCCCAAACGTACGGTGCAAATTGTCCAGCTGTGGTTGCTCTACAACACTCCACACACTCTCAAAACACCAGCTCAGGGTCCGGACCTGAATCCCATCGAACACTTGTAGAGTGAGCTGGAAACACGAGTGAGAAAACACGACATCCGTAGTAAGGCCTCTTTGAAAGAGGCTCTCCTTCGAGAATGGGAAGATATCACTTCGGAAACTACAAGAAAATTGGTCCATTCCATGTCACGGAGGTTGCGAGAAGTAACACATCGGAAGGGTATGCATACGAAGAATTAAACATGTTATGGCTTTCTTAGAAGTGTCATTTTCTGTTGGTGTATGAACACTTAATTCACACCGCAGTAGAGAACTTGGCAGACGTTTTTGTATTTTGTTTTGTAAAGGCTTGTTCATTCTCGTTCTATATACCAGCACAGCTGCACTGGCGACTGGCCGATGTGTATAGTGCATATCCAATTAGTGTTTTTGGTTTCGTATTGTCAATCAAGACAGTTTACTTTTGCACGATCTAGTGTATGAATACTTATTTCCATTACTGTACCTCTGTATTTGAATCGGCATGCGTATACCAGTTTCTTTGGCGCTTCAGGATATGCGACGCCTTACACGTTGACTTCGCTATGTCAGCACTGGACTGCGGGAGCACCAGGAAGTGTCTCGGCTGCACAATGCAGGGCGTGGACGAGTGCGCCGGCGCAGGGCGGCGCGTTCATGCACCTCGCGTCGCGGCCGGCCGAGTGAAAACGATTGCGGCGCCACGTCGCGTGCTGCAGGGCGGCCGGCGTGTTGCGCAACGCGCCGGATTCGGGAGGCCCGCGTGAGCGCGCGACGTGGCGTCCGCCGCGGCCTCGTCCCGAGCACGTCTGCTTCCTGAGGGCCACTCTGCGGGAACACCCGCCCGCGCCGAAGGCTGACGTATCCGACATGGGCTCAGGGGCGAGAATGTCAAAACGGAAGCTCCTACAGAACAGCTTTTTCAAATATATTTGAAAAGGTCATGTTCAAGCGTCTACTTAAGCACCTTAGTGAAAATAGCATACTGTCAAAGTCACAGTTTGGGTTTCGTAAGGGTTCTGATATTGAGAAAACTATTTACACTTACAGCGAAAATGTCCTTAATTCATTGGACAACAAATTAGAGGCAACTGGCATATTCTGTGACCTGTCAAAGGCGTTTGATTGTGTGAATCACAGCATTCTTTCAAGTAAATTAAAATATTGTGGCGTCACTGGCAGTGCTGCAAAGTGGTTTCAGTCATATCTTACTAATGGAAAACAAAGGGTGTCACTACCTAACACTTCAGCAGTAGTTAGTCAGACATCATCTGACTGGGAAAAAAAAAATTACATGTGGTGTTCCCCAAGGTTCCATACTAGGTCCACTATTATTTCTTGTGTATATTATTGACCTGTCACCTGTTACATTACCAGATGCCAAGCTTGTCTCATTTTCAGATGATACAAACATTGCAATAAATAGTAACTCAAACATAAATTTAGAAAGGGCAGCTAATCAAATTTTTACTGACATTCAAATGGCTCTGAGCACTATGGGACTTAACAGCTATGGTCATCAATCTCCTAGAACTTAGAACTACTTAAACCTAACTAACCTAATGACATCACACAACACCCAGTCATCACGAGGCAGAGAAAATACCTGACCCCGCCGGGAATCGAACCCGGAAACCCGGGTGTGGGAAGTGAGAACGCTACCGCACGACCACGAGCTGCGGACTTACTGACATTAATAAGTGGTTCATAGCCAATCACTGTCATTAAACTTTGAAAAGACCCACTATATGCAGTTCAGAACTTCCAAGAGATTTCCTTCTAGTGTGTGTATAAAATATGATGACATGGAAATAGGAGAAGTTGAGAGTGTAAAATTCTTGGCATTACAACTAGATAATAAATCCAGTAGGGAGCAGCATACTAAAGAACTGCTAAAGCGCCTAAACAAGTCTGTGTTTACAATGCGAATGATGTCAGACATAAGAGATACAAATAAAAAAAACTGGCATATTTTGCTTATTTTCACTCCATTATGTCATATGGTATCATATTTTAAGGTAACTCCACAAACAGAGAAAATATTTTTCGACTACAGAAGCGTATAGTAAGAGTAATGGGTAGTGTAAATCCAAGAACATCATGTCGAAACCTATTCAAAGAATTGGGCATATTAACCACAGCTTCTTAGTATATTTATTCCTTAATGAAGTTTGTTGTAAATAATACATCTCTTTTTCCAACTAACTGCTTAGTACACAGTATCAAAACTAGGAATGAGAACAATATCCATAAATATTTAAAATCACTTACTCTTGTTCAGAAAGGAGCCCAGTATTCAGCAACGCATATTTTCAATAAGTTACCAGCAACCATTAAGAGTTTAGTTCCAGACAAGGCACAACTTAAACATAATTTAAAAGAATTTTTGGTGACAAACTCCTTCTATTCCATCCATGAGTTTCTCAACAAGTGCAGTAGACCACTTTAATGAAAATTTATTATACTTTGATTTTTGACAATACTTGGTTCTAAGAACCAACTAACTACCTACTGTGTGAATGATGCATCTATGGAAAGCAGATGTAAGTCTTAAGTCTGTAAATAGTGGTAGTTTAATTTTAAACCTTGTACATAATCTGACTGTTGTTAACTGAGGATCACTGAAATGAATAATTTACTTTAATTTTTGACAATACTTGGTTGTAATAGCCAAGAAACTGGCAAATGTCTGAATGATTGATTTAATGAAAGCAGATGTAAGTATTAAACCTGTAAATATTAGAAGTTTAAATTTAATTCATGTACATAATTTTACTGTTTATTGACTGAGGATCATTAAAATTAATGAAACTCAAGTTTTTCTAATTACATTTTTGTAACGTGTTTATCTGACATGTTCCACACCCAGGAGGATTACCTCTTTTATGGGTCTATGGAATGAATAATTAATCTAATCTAATCTAAAAAATACCCCGTTGTCGGCGCAGAGACACTGTCAAGTGTCAAAGCACGTTGCGCGTGTTGAAGGAAGCACACTGACGGAAATCAACGCCTACACCGAACGCCACCAAACTAATACTCCAATATTTCGATGCCTAAGTTTATTAAAATTTCATCCTTACCCGAGCTAATTTTCAGAACAGAAAAGCGCCAGTCCTACAGATAAGAACATGATGGCTACTGTGTGTGTCTAACGTTAGTCGACTTCTCAGATGAATATCATAGCAGGTCCAGATGATGTGCGTATGCTGTTTACCGCTAACTTTCATACTTTGAGGAAGGCCGAATCCTTGTTATGAGGGCCATGGAACCATCTCACCGACAATAGTGGTCTATAGTGCAATATCTAAACAGAGGGGGTCGGGGGGGGGGGGGTGGAATGTTACCTAAACCATCGTTCAAATGGCTCTAAGCACCATGAAACTTAACATCTGAGATCAGCAGTCCCCTAGACTTAAAACTACTTAGACCTAACTAACCTGACAGCACACACATCCATGCCCGAGGCAGGATTCGAACCTGCGACCGTAGCAGCAGCGCGGTTCCGGACTGAAGCGGTTAGAACCGCTTGGCCACAGCGGCTAGCGTAAACCACCCTCAGTATCACTACTCCATATTTTATTCAAAAGAAGTCATAATTTATAATCCGTGCACTAATTAATTTCTATCATAAGGTCTCCTATGGTAAGTCATGTACAAAGTAAGTACAACATGTCTTGTTTTACACCATATACTGGCAATACCAGGTTGGCGGGAACTAGAAATTGGGAACCTGCAATCGTTAATTTGACGAGGGTTTAATAATGTAGGGTTAATGAAATAGAACTGTGCGTTTTATAATGCAGGCCTTAAATTTCGAATTATTTAAATGGCTCTGATTAGCAGATGCATGACAACAGCTGAAATCGGTGGAGAGATTAGAAACAGTCACCACTAACACCACGAACAGTCGTCAACATATTAATAGAAGCTGTTTATCTCGAGCTGCCATGCGACCTTTACCTCGACGTATTGCGTTGACTTCCGTGTTGATGAGCCAAAGAAGAATGAGACACTGATTGGCATTCTCTGGTGTTCAGCGGTGAGTGTCGCTTCTCTTTGTGACGGTGTGACGCTAACGTGACCTACTGGTCACAGGAAGCAGCTATTCTCTGGATCCACATCTCAACTCCTGGTATCACGGTGTGAGCAGCTATTGGATATGACAACAATACTCATACGTTAATTGCTGAAGGTAAGGCCGAATGCTTCGTAGAATAAGGCAAAAATGGAGAACCACCATCAGAAAAAGCCATTACGTCAAGGTCCGCCGATGGAACTAAAAGGAGCGTTCATTAAGTAATGCTACACATTTTTTTCTCGGTCACTTTCGGTTGAAAAAATGCGGAATTTGTTGTGGGACATCGTGAAATATTCCCTATTCAGCCCCTTTAGTTTCATGAGGTCCCAAGACATGGCGTCGCTACTCGTAGCCTTCAAAATGGCGTCTGTAAATGAAGTGCATTCCAGGCAGATAGTTGTCAGTTTCTCTTGGCGCAAAACCAGAGCATCGCAAGTATTGATAGGTTCTTAAAGCTGTGTCACCAGCAGTGCTGGAACATGTAGACACTCTCATTCCAGGTGATCGACGGATCGCAGTCAAACACCTAGCTGCTCAACTGAACGTCTTTGTTGGTACTACTGACGCACTCGTCCGTCTGTTCGGGTACTCATAGCTTTGTGTCCAATGGTTTCTTCGCTAACAGAAGGCCATAAAGAGCAACGAAAAACCATCTGTGCATAGTTCCTTGCACAATACGAGAATGATCGTGACAATTTTTGTCGAACATTGTTACAGGCGATGAACTATGGGTTTATCACAAAACAGCAATCCATGAAGTTGCGTCACACATCCTCTCTTCCGAAGAAAAAGTTCAAAGCTGCACACTCAGGCTTTAAAACCATGGCGACTGTCTTCTAGGATTCTGAAGCCGTTATTCTGTTTGATGTCCATCCTCGCGCTGCAACGATCAACAGAAGTACGAGGGCTATTCGGAAAATAAGGAACGATAGGTCGCGAAATGGAAACCACAGTGAAAATTAAAACTGTTTTATTTGCAACGGTTAGCTACACCTTCCAGCTTCTTCTCTACACAGTCGCCGCTCAGACTTAGACATCTGTCGTAGCGTTGTACCAACTATTCAATCCCCTCGTTATAGAAGACAGCCGCCAGTGCTTTTCGAGAATTTCCTACTCTGCACTGCAGCTCATTGTCTGCGTCAAAATGTTGTCCTCAAAGCCAGTGGTTCATTTGAGCAGAGATGAACCTCAGGTGTAGCCTATTATGGGCTGTATTGCGGGTCATCAAACACTTCGCATCGAAAACGCTGCAGGAGCATCTTCACTGCCCCTGCAGAGTGCGGCTGATGATTGTCGTGTAGAACGAACCGCGTGACAGCTATGTTATGTGGATTGCATAGCTTGAGGCGAAATCTTTCGCCAGGCCCTCATACTTGGCGGGAGACGCTAATTTCTAGCCACCTTTACGTTCTCACTGTGAGCTCAGAACTGAAAAGAGCGACATGATGCGGTCGACGAACGTACTAGACACAGTGCCCAACGCATCTGTGCAAAGCTTCATCAGATTTTCACTGTATTTTCCATTTCGTGGCCGATCGTTCCTTACTTCCCGAATAACCTTCATATGTTGTTTTACCGTCAAGATATTGAAGAAACGCCTTGAGCGTGTTCGTCTTCATAAAAATGCAAACGAACTTGTCCTTCTCCATGACAAAGCAAGGCCTCACATGAGTCTGTGCAACCGAGAGGAGTTCACAAAACTTCACTGGGCTGTTCTTCTTCATCCATCCCACAGTCGGGATCTCGCACCTTCCGACTTCCACGTGTTTGGCCCAATGAAGGATGAACTCCGCAGGAAGCAGTACGTGGATGGTGGGGAGGTTGTTGTGCAGCAAGACGGTGGCTTCGATGTTGACAAACAGAATGTTACCATGCAGATAAGGTGGTGTAAGGCCATCACACTCTGAACGGAGATTATATTGAAAAATAGGATTTTGTAGTCAATATAGCGGTGAATAATGTGGTGTATTCTAATCCTGAATAAAGCCAACGTGCATTATTGATCATTCCTCGTAGCAATTTCCTCTACACGAAAATTTTAGTGAAAGCAGTCTCAATTAAAATTTAAGGACTTGTTCGACCGTTTAATGACAGAATCCTCTTCACAATTCCAGGTGTACACTGTCGTACCCACTTCTAAACAGCAACTTTCATATCGTCTGCATCATAACATCGTTGTCTCCGAAGAATCTCTCTCACTGGACGCTCAAATAGAAATCGAGGGGAAAGGTCAGCTTCTAGATCATCTAATTTTTTGGCAAAGAAGTGGGCAGTCGCGAATTGCAGTGATGAATCGGTATCACTTTCAGATCCTTGGGTGGTAACTTCCTCATAATGGATCCTCCAAACTTCTGGAGTGTAATAAGGTACCGGCTGGGTCTTTGGTGCTTCCAGAAAGCCAAATAAAGCGACAGCGACGAACCTGTTGTCATTTATGAAATGCATAGAGCAATTTGCACCATCCCCAATCAGACCACTTTTTAAGTGGTGAAGGTATCCGTTACTGTTCGATTACGCTATTGACAAAAAATCGCTGGAAACACAGCCATACAAGACTTAGAAGTAACCATGTGGAGTTACCTACAGTGGAATGACCACATAAAAATGACTGCAGGGAAAACATTAGAGGAATAATCTTAAAAAATTGTAATTTATTCGTGAAAAAAGTGGTTTACAAAATATTTGTAAGACAGATTGCTGAGTTTTGCTCATCAATCTTGAATCCTTGCTAAGCTGTAAAATAGAAGAGATAAGATCAAACGAAGAGAGGCACTTTTCTACACGGGCTCTTGTAGTCAACATGGGAATGTTACAGAAACGCTCGTCGAATTCCAGTAACAGACGGAACAAAAGAGGAGCTGTGTATCCCGAGGAGATTTACTGTCGAAATTCCGAGTGCGTTCGTTCGAATAAAAATCCCCAACATGTTGCTTCCTCCGAGATATGTATCGCTAACTGACCAAGACGATAAGATCAGGAAAAGTAAAACTCACACGGATATTTATCGACAGTATTCTCCCACGCACTATTGAACAGGGAAGGGGGTAATTGACTGTAATACTAGAAGTACTCTCTGCCATTCACCATAAGGTGCCTAGCGGAGTATAGACGCAGATGCAGCATTAGGGAAAAAATATGTGGAGTAAAACGCCCTATGCGGCGCTAGGGACATGTAAAAACAATCGGAAACGTCTCAATTTGGTTTTAATCCATACTTTTCAAGGACGAAGAGAAAATGGGGATAGACAAGAAGGTACTGTGCAGACTTGTTATCCTTCATCATGATACTGAGTTCTTATTTTTATGTTCGAAGTCTGCTTATACAATTTGTCCACGTGATTAATGTCATTTTACGTGCAACTCGCTCACTGACACACACACACATACACACACACACACACACACAAACACAAACACTATCACGCTTTATAAAATGACTAGGAATCTAAGTAAATGTAACGATATGTTTATAGATTCAAAACTGTTGTTTTATCATTACACCAGGTATCAGATTTTGTGAGGGAGATTATTCCAGCGTCGATGACTTAGACGCTATAGAATTTAGAAGTGGTGACAGTGTGATGGACGAAGACTGGAGAGACTCTGCTCAGATAAGAACAAGAGGAAAATGGGAAAGCTGAGGACGATATGTTTGGCACGTCATGCTTGTAAACAGCTGAGCAGAATAATAAATGGCTCTGAGCACTATGGGACTTAACTTCTGAGGTCATCAGTCCCCTAGAACTTAGAACTACTTAAACCTAACTAACCTAAGGACATCACACACATCCATGCCCGAGGCAAGAGTCGAACCTGCGACCGTAGCGGTCGCGCGTTTCGAGACTGTAGCGCCTAGAACCGCTCGGCCACCGCGGTCGGCGCACAATAATATATAGAAGAATAGGAAAAATTGAAGACGTAGCCTACTAGGGAAAGATGTCTGATTTCAAAAAAATCAAAGACGCCTAGAATGCAATACTGAACCTCGTATTGGTAATAGAAGAAAAATTAGAGAAAAGTCAGGACATTTTCCTATCATTTGTGAACCTAGAGAACATAACATAAGGTGAACTGAGGTGTTCAGAACTCTTAGAAAGCTTAGATTTAAGTATGAAAGCACACGAATAATCTACATCCACAAAACTCAGGTGAGTGTAGTAAACTTGAAAGTCAACGAAGACAAAATCGTATTAAAAAAAAAGATACAAGTCAAGGGTACAGTTTTTCGATGCTGTTCTTCAGCCCAAACGCCGAAGAAGCAAAGATGGGCGCGTTAGTAAATTTTGTAAAAGGATTAAAAATGCGAGGGCTGCATGTAAAAGATGTTGAGAAAAAGTGTTCCGTATTTGAAAGATGGTAGTATGGACCAAAACAATAAAAAGAAGTCTAGTAAATATGGACACTAAAATGAATACGTTATGATCTACGATCACTTGGTCATCTTCGCTACTGTGACACACAGCTCTTCAACTTCAAGCTCTTTGCTTGTACATACGACCCATAGATAGCAGTATACAAATGAGTAAACAAGAGGACACGTTATTCTGTCACTGTGCAACAGCACAGCTTCTGATGCAATCTGTTTCTTATTATATACGACCTACAGATGTCAGCCATCGCTGTAGGAGGTGCTTCACATTGTGTTCTTCATAGTAAGGCACGCTACTTTCCGACGTCTTAGGGAATAAAGCACTGCCTGAAAAACTCCAGATTTGTCACTGGTGTGTTAAAGGCACTGATGCGGTCCTGCAGTGTTTGCACATCGTTAATGGGGCTTGCGCAAAGATTTCCAATGCCTCCACAACCAGAAGTCCACGAGGTTAAGATCAGGCGAACGAGCTGGCAACTTACTGTATCACCCTGTCGAATCCCTCGCATATTCGATGTCTATAATAGCATGCTTAATAAAATTTTTAAAAGAATTAAAAGCACCTCTCAACAAATTAAAGCTAGTAACATAAAAACAATTCTAGTATTCCGCCAAAAAATTTAAAGTATTAGCACCTATGTAAGGTGTTTCCGGACATTTCGAAGAAAATGGCATGGCTCTCAGAGCAGCTGAAGATACCTTGCACCAGTTAACCTGTTTGGTAAGTATGCAGGGTCCTAATAGTCTATGGACCAAAACACAACAGCGGAGGTGAACACGTTCTAGTAGCTCTTAAAGTGTGCATTTTAGAGCCTATGTTTACTCATTATTTTTGGCTCGTTTTGGTCCATACTACTACGTCAGCACACTGGACTCGCATTCGGGAGGACGACGGTTCAATCCCGTCTCCGGCCATCCTGATTTAGGTTTTCCGTGATTTCCCTAAATCGTTTCAGCAAATGCCGGGATGATTCCTTTGAAAGGGCACGGCCGATTTCCTTCCCAATCCTTCCCTAACCCGAGCTTGCGCTCCGTCTCTCATGACCTTGTTGTCGACGGGACGTTAAACACTAACCACCACCACTACTACGTCACAAATCACGGAATACTTTTTTTTAACGTCCTGTATGAATGATAAGTTTCACGAATGACAAAGCCCGTCTGGCCGCAATGAAGGAAGACTAAGACTTGTTGAAATGCATAAACACCATACTTACCGAGTATAATGGATTAAAGATAAACAAATCGAAAACGAAGGTGATGAGGAATAGTAACAAGGATAATTACGATTTGCTTAGCAACAGAATTGGGCACGATCTAGAAACAGACAGAAATAGAATTGTTCTCTCTAAGAACCAGGATTACAGAGCATGGCTGAATCAAGGAAGGTATCAGAGGTAGACTGGTACAGGAAAAAATCTTTCTCCAGTGATATTGCGCTACAGGTATGGAATATTGATATGGAATTGATGATGAATTTTATGCAAGTGTAAGTCTGGAGCACAGCATTGCATGGAAGTTAGACGGGGACCGCTGGAAATGCGAAGCAGACGAAACTGGAAGCATCTGAAGGGAGCTGGCATCGAAGAATTTTACAGAATAAGTGATGAGAGACGGTACAGAATGAAGAAATAAGAGAATAGACGGTAGAAGAATACAATCAAACACCTGACGAAGGGAGAAGGTACTGGGACATCTTCTACGCCACCCGGAAATAACTAAATCGGCGCAGGAATCAACATTAGAGGAGAAGAATACTGGGGGAAGACTGTACTCATCATCAAAAACACCTAGTGGAACTGTCATAGATGCAGTAAGGGTGTGGACTGCTGCACTGCATAAATAACCGTATACGTTTTCATTAGTTGTTCTACTGTGAAAAGAAGTTACAGTGTGTTGTTCTTAAGCCTATCAGATGTTATGGTTTTGTGGAGAGCTCGTTTCACCAACACGTGTTGGACTAATTCCACAACACGCCCATGTTTCCACACAATGCAGAGGCTTTGATGCCACTGATGAGGATTTTTTTAACTCGATTGTTCTGCTAGTTCATGTACTCCAATAAACGAAGCCATACTTTATTAGAAACAACTGGAGAATCGCGAGTAGGACTTGTTCTGGGGATTCCGTTCAAGCTTAATTACGTACATGGACAGTTCATCTATAGGCTTTGAAGAGTGAATTTGCGAATATCAAGGTATGTGACGTAAATGTCGTTGATTTCACTGACTTAGCAGCTGAAATTTTTCCATCCGCCAAGGCACCATAGACCTTAGTATTTGGCACAAATTACAAATTGATATCGCCACCCGCTCATAAGAAAAAAGGGGCCTTTATTGATGGACAGACAGACGGACAAGAAAGTAATCATATTAGTGTTCCGTTTTTACCGATTGAGGTACGGAACTCCAAAAAACAGTGTAACAGAATCAACCTTTCTATCACGTACGGACTGCATCAGCCAGTTTCAGTAATGGCGGCGAGCAACAGTATCTGAATTGGTCAATTTATACATTACCGTTACATTGCAAGGTTCCACTTTCAGTTTTTGCATTGCTGTGTAAGCAAATGCTAGAGAGTCTGAAATGTTACATGGCACAACGGCTTTTGCAGAATTATTTCCAGTGCGTCTCGTTTATTCCCGAATATACGGTACGCCACCTTCCAGAGTCCAGTGAACGATCCGCTACGCATAGGGTTATCTGATCATACATGCCCTTGTACTGTCCCGCGCGCAACGCCGGATGCAGCGCTTGCGTCGTGCGTGAAACTTTATAGTTCCCAGAATGAGATTTTCACTCTGCAGCGGAGTGTCCGCTGATATGAAACTTCCTGGCAGATTAAAACTGTGTGCCCGACCGAGACTCGAACTCGGGACCTTTGCCTTTCGCGGGCAAGTGCTCTTGGAAGGTAGGAGACGAGGTACTGGCAGAAGTAAAGCTGTGAGTACCGGGCGTGAGTCGTGCTTCGGTAGCTCAGTTGGAGAGCAGTTGCCCGCGAAAGGCAAAGGTCCCGAGTTCGAGTCTCGGTCGGGCACACAGTTTTAATCTGCCAGGAAGTTTCAACTTTATAGTTGTTCGTGGTATGGATGGATGTTTTGCAGCTAATAGTGCGAACATGGAAGACTATTTTGCATGGCTAACTTTTTATCTTCATATATAAACTCTTGAAGCTATTATGTTGCCAAGGAAAGCTGTAACGTCCGCCTACGTCATAGCAGCCATCCCCAAGAATTTATTGAATGAAGGCGGAATTTTTTTTTCTAAGTAGTAACATCCAAAGTCGAAAAATGCCAGCCATTCAGTAGCTTTTGAAAAGATTTCAGTAATTAAAGGTACTTAACACTAACAGTGAAACATTTGGTAAAAATACCCGGAAAACAAGTGAATGGAAGACCAAAAAAATGGCTCTGAGCACTATGGGACTCAACTGATGTGATCATCAGTCCCCTAGAACTTAGAACTACTTAAACCTAACTAACCTAAGGACATCACACACACCCATGCCCGAGGCAGGATTCGAACCTGCGACCGTAGCAGCAGCGCGGCTCCGGACTGGAGCGCCTAGAACCGCACGGCCACCGCGGCCATGGAAGACCAAAGCAGCCTCGATAATCGATATACAACAGGTCTGTGACTGCAGATACGGTCGTAATACTGAACACAGTTCTCGCCTTTACGAAAATATTAATCTTAAACTTAAATAAGTAATAGAGGGAAGCTGTTCTCATCGTAGACTTTGGTTCGATAACATAAATGCCTTATACATTCCTGACACTGTCAGTCTGGTGACAATCTGCAGTGTGTGATAACTGAAGAAAACTTCGCAAGCTAAATTTGCAAAAAAAGCATTTTATGGGATTTTGTATTGTCCATAAGAGTCGCAAGTCGCTTCATGTTGCACATGTACTTCCCACTAGCACACAGATCAGTACACATCGGTATGTCAAATATAAAAGTATAATTCAAAGACATAAACATAACTGTATTGTACCGATTACAAGTGTTCATGTTCACCGCCAGCCGGCAGCGTGAGTGATCGTCATGGTGGTGGGAAGTGCATATGCAGTGTGAAGCGGCTTGGAAAAATCATGGACAATATGCTGTAAAACGTTTAAGGCATGAGATCCTATCATGACGGCAAAGCTCTGTCGAAACCGGTTTTTTAGCGATTTTAGCTTGTGACGTTTTCTTTAGTTATCACGTAAGTGCTTTACTAGGCATCTAGCGAATTCTGAACGTGGCATTCCCATACCTTTCAGCGTCATGTCATCTGACTTACGGAACGAATTAGAAGGGGCCCAACTATCTGAAAGGGGATCAGACATAATTATCATTTTGAAGTACATAAGAACACATTGAACCGAAACCGAATAGACCTCATAACCATTTGACTTGTTCCGCAAGTACAGTCTCTGCACGGTAACAATTTTATAGGTAATTTTAGGAACAGCTTTCTGAGCCTGAAAATTAGAGAAGTATTTACTTTTGAATACACTATGGGAGTGACAGTGATCAATATGTTACAAATATTTACTATTACAAACAGTCTTGATCACAATTTATTTAGTACGGTGACCGGTTTCGACCACTACTGTTGTCATCTTCAGACCAATGAGTAAGAACCACCTTCTGCTAGAGATTCTCGACCACTACTGTGGTCATCTTCACACGAAGGAGTAAGAACCTCCTTCTGCTAGAGAATCTCTAGCAGAAGGAGGTTCTTACTCATTGGTCTAAAGATGACCACAATAGTGGTCAAAACCGGTCACCCTACTAAATAAATTGTGATCAAGACTGTTTTTAAAAGTAAAAGAAGTATTTTATTTACCTCGCTGGACAGATACTATTTTTCATTTAAAAATTGCCATTTTCAAATCATTCTATTTCATCTTTATTGATGCACGTGTCTTGTAATTAACTGTTACACATACAGTACTTGCTTCGTCATCTTCATCAGGATTTCCTTCGAGCGAGCCGGGTAGGAACTTTGTGAACGATATGTCTACATTGCTACATCCCATGTTACTCCTCTCCTCTTGAGATCTTCCTTAACCTGGTCTGTCCGTCTCTTTCTAGGCCGCCCAATTGGTCTTCCTCAGTCAATATCAGCTGCAGGTCTCTCGTTACATAACCATTCCTGACTCTGTCTCTCCTAGATTTTTGTAGAGCTGACCTAAGGAACTTGATTTCACATGCTTGTATTTGACTCTCTTCTCTCTTATTTATAACACAGGCCTCTAGACTATACATCATCATTGGCATGATAGTACTTGCAATGAGAATCAAACGACCGTACATACAGTACTGAGACTTTTTTGAGATGAACTACAAACTGCTGGCAACCAAATTAGCACATCGGGAAGGAATCACGCAAAGAATATCAAATTAATATGAAATGTACCATGGCTACGATAAGCAGATTACTTTCATTGCAACCACACAAACTAGACAGGATTGACGCCATGAGTATTCTGCATGTGAGAAGAGATAACTCAGCAGGTTTGTTACGGAGACATCATATTTGGATGTTGGTGGTAAGATCGTGTTATGCCTGCAGGGAGGAGAGACATGTAGAGTATCACTATTAACGGATAAGCGAATGGAGGCTCTGACTAGAAAAAAACATCGTCATTGTAGCATGGGCCTAGTACCTAGCGTGATTGCATGGGGTGCAACTGGGTACATAACGCGATCACCACTGGTTGGTGCAGCGGGTAATTTGGACAGTAGCCGTTCCATTTCTTACGTGGTGAGATTAGCGGCTGCACCCATTATTTGAATTCTCCATGACGTTTTTTTTCGACATGACAGCATGACTGCACGGTGCCCGAGCTGTCGTGACCAGAACATTCTCCAGATCTGCCAACCATTGAAAACACGTGATCGTGGGTTGCCGAGAGACTGGTACCGCCAGCACTTGGCAGCCGCTACGGTTGATGAACTATTGCATAGTTAAAGTGTCATGGAGTGACGCAGCCATATGTGTCACCCGAATTCAGTTCGATTCAATCCCCAGCCACCTTATTGGCATTGTTGCTACCAAATAACTCAGCTACTGAATTTTTTCCCCTGTATTCCAAAAATTATCGACAAATTTAACCACTTATGCTACACTGCGTAAACACTGAAGCGCCAAGAAAACTGATATAGACATCCGTATTCAAATAGAAAGACACGTAAACAGGCAGAACACGGCGCTGCGGTCGGCAACACCTCTGCAAGACAACAAGTGTCTGGCGCAGTTGTTAGATCGGCTACTGTTGCTGCAATAGTAATTTATCAAGATTTAAGCGCGTTCAAACGTGGTGCCACAGTCCGCGCACGAGCGATGGAGCACATCTCCGAGGCAGCGATGAAGTGAGGGTTTTCCCGTACGACTATTTCGCGAGTGCACCGTGAATATCAGCAATCCGGTAAAAGATCAAATCTCCGACATCGCTGAGGCCGGAAAGAGACCCTTCAAGAACGGAACGAACGACCACTGAAGAGAATCGTTCAACGCGACAGAAGTGCAACGCTTCCGCAAATTGCTCCAGATTTGAATGCTAAGCCATCAACAAGTGTCAGCTTGCGAACCATTCAACGAAACGTCATCGATAAGGTCTTTCCGAACCAAAGGCTCATTCGTGCGCCATTGACGACTGCACGACACAAAGCTTTAAGCCTCGCCTGGGCCCGTCAACACCGACATTGGACTGTCGATGACTGGAAACGTGTTGCCTGCTCGGAAGAATCTCGTTTCAAATTGTATCTAGCGGATGGACGTGTACGGTTATGGAGACATCCTCATGAATCCGTGGAGCCTGCACATGAGCAGAGGAGTGTTCAAGCTGGAGGAGCGTTTGTAATGGTGCGGGGCGTGTGGAGCTGGAGTGATATGGGACCCCTGATACGTCTAGGTACGACTCTGACGGGTGACGCGAATGTAAGCATCCTGTCTGATAACCTGCATCCATTCATGTCCATTGTGCATTCCAACGGACCTGGGAAAGTCTAGCAGGACAATGTGACACCCCACACATTCAGAGCTGCTACATAGTGCCTCCAACAACATTCTTCTGAGTTTTTAACACTTCCGTTGGCCACCAAACTGCGCAGACAAGATTATTGAGCGTATCTGGGATGTCCTGCAACGTGCTGTTCAGAAGAGATCTCCACCCTCTCGTACTCTTACGCATTTATGGACAGCCCTGCAGGGTTCATGGTGTCAGTTCCCTCCAGCACTACTTCAGACATTAGTCGACTCCATGCCACGTCGTGTTGCTGCACTTCTGAGTGCTCGCGTTGGTCATTCACTATACTAGACAAGTGTAACAGTTTCTTTGGCTCTGCGGTGTAAATTAATACTGTTATTTGTATCCCTCCTGGTGTTTCATTTCCAATGACCAGCAGTGTAGAATTCAACAGCGATGCTGAAATGAGCTCGCCGTTGGGAAACGACAGGTAAGTGAACTACACTACTGGCCATTACAATTGCTACACCACGAAGATGACGTGCTACAGACGCGAACTTTGACCGACAGGAAGAAGTTGCTGTGATATGCAAATGATTAGCTTTTCAGAGCATTCACACAAGGTTGCCGCCGGTGGCGACACCTACAACCTGCTGACATGAGGAAAGTTTCCAACCGATTTCTCATACACAAACATCAGTTGACCGGCGTTGCCTGGTGAAACGTTGTTGTCGTGCCTCGTGTAAGGAGGAGAAATGCGTACAATCACGTTTCCGACTTCGATAAAGGTCGGATTGTAGCCTATCGCGATTGTGGTTTATGGTATCGCGACATTGCTGCTCGCGTTGGTCGAGAGCCAATGACTGTTAGCAGAATGTGGAATCGCTGGTTTTAGGAGGGTAATACGGAACGCCGTGCTAGATCCCAACGGCCTCGTATCACCAGCAATCGAAACGACAGGTATCCTATCCGCATGGCTGTAACGGATCGTGCAGCCACGTCTCGATCCCTGAGTCAACAGATGGAGACGTTTGCAAGACAACAACCATCTGCAGGACGACGACGTTTGCACCAGCATGGACTATCAGCTCGGAGACCATGGCTGCGGTTCCCTTGACGCTGCATCACAGACAGGAGCGCCTGCGATGATGTGTTCAACGACGAACCTGGGTGCACGAATGGCAAAACGTCATTTTTTCGGATGAATCCAGGTTCTGTTTACAGCATAATGATGGTCGCGTCCGTGTTTGGCGACATCGCGGTGAACGCACATTGGAATCGTGTTTTCGTCATCGCCATACTGCAGTATCACCCGGCGTGATGGGGATGGGTTGCCACTGGTTACACGTCTCGGTCACCTCTTGTTCGTATTGACGGCACTTTGAACAGTGGACGTTACATTTCAGATGTGTTACGACCCGTGGCTCTACCGTTCATTCGATCCCTGCGAAACCCTACATTTCAGCAGGATAATGCACGATCGCATGTTCCAGGTCCTGTACGGGCCTTTCTGGATACAGAAAATGTTCGACTGCTGCCCGGGCCAACACATTCTCCAAATCTCTCACCAACTGAAAACGTCTGGTCAATTGCGGCCGAGCAACTGGCTCGTCACAATACGCCAGTCGCTACTCTTGATGAACTATGGTATCGTTTTGAAGCTGCACGGGCAGCTGTACCTGTACACGTCATCCAAGCTCTGTGTGACTCAATACCCAGGGGTATCGAGGCCGTTATTACGATCAGAGGTGGTTGATCTGGCTACTGATTTCTGAGGATCTTGTTTGTTGTTGTTATTCAGGTCTTCAGTCCTGAGACTGGTTTGATGCAGCTCTCCATGCTTCTCTATCCTGTGCAAGCTCCCAGTAACTACTGCAACCTACATCCTTCTGAATCTGCATAGTGTATTCATCTCTTGGTCTACCTCTACGATTTGTACCCTCCACGCTGCCCTCCAATACTAAATTGGTGATCCCTCGATGCCTCAGAACATGTCCTACCAACCGGTCCCTTCTTCTAGTCAAGTTGTGCCACAAACCTCTCTTCTCCCCAATCTTATTCAGTACCTCCTCATTAGTTATGTGGTCTACCCATCTAATCTTCAGCATTCTTCTGTAGCACCACATTTCAAAAGGTTCTATTCTCTTCTTGTCCAAACTATTTATCGTTCATGTTTCACTTCCATACATGGCTACACTCCATACAAATACTTTCAGAAACGACTTCCTGACACCTAAATCTATACTCGATGTTAACAAATTTCTCTTCTTCAGAAACGCTTTCCTTGCCATTGCCAGTCTACATTTTATATCCTGTCTACTTCGACCATCATCAGTTATTTTGCTCCCCAAATAGCAAAACTCCTTTACTACTTCAAGTGTTTCATTTCCTAATCCAATTCCCTCATCATCACCCGACTTAATTCGACTACAATCCATTATCCTCGTTTTGCTTTTGTTCATTTTCATCTTATACCCTCCTTTCAAGACACTGTCCATTCGGTTCAACTGTTCTTCCAAGTCCTTTGCTGTCTCTGACAGAATTACAGTGTCATCGGCGAACCTGAAAGTTTTCATTTCTTCTCCATGGATTTTAATACCTACTCGAATTTTTTCTTTTGTTTCCTTCACTGCTTGCTCAGACTACAGATCTCAGGATCTATGCACCCAAACTGCGTGAAAATGTAATCAGATGTCAGGTCTAGTATAATATATTTGTCCAATGAATACCCGTTTATCATCTGAATTTCTTCTTGGTGTAGCAATTTTAATGGCCAGTAGTGTACATCAGCCCAGCTTCAGGAGTGATGAATAAAACGAGAACCACCCACGAGTCGGGCGACACCGCATTAGCTACCCTTCGTGACGTTAGCTACGGACGCGATAACCCCGACGGGTATGTTCTGAAGCGGTCGGCACCTCGGCTGCACAGAACGGAGAGAGGCGCGCAGAGCCGAAAACCTCGCCCCACCACCCGACGCCGCAGCGCGTCCTGCGCGGCGACCGGCGGCTACGTAGGCGAAGCCACTCCGTGTCCGGCAGTGGCGACGTCGACCGTGTGTCTGGAGGCCACGCAGAGCCGAGCCGAGCTGCGCCATGCGTGACCCCGGGCTCGCGCTGCACGCCTCCCAGGCAGCCTACTACCTGTGGCTGGACTTCTGCGTCTTCCACACCGTCAGGCGCCTCCTCAGGATCACCGAGCACATGCACACCATCATGTTCTGCTACGGGCTCGACTTCACCACTGTCTGGAACCAGGTACCACCCATTTACGTTCACATTCCGAGAGTCACTTACGACGCATCCACATAAACCGCCATCGTCTGAATGACAAGGGGAATCAGTGTTCCCAGAATGAAATTTTCACTCTGCAGCGGAGTGTGCGCTGATATGAAAGTTTGTGGCAGATTCAAACAGTGAGCGGCACTGAGACTCGAACTAGGGACTTTTGCCTTTCGCGGGCAAGTACTCTAGCAACTGAGCTACCCAAGCACGACTCACCACCCCTCCTCACACCTTTGCTTCCGCCACTGCCTCGTCTCCTACCTTCCAAACTTCACGCAAGTTCTCCTGCGAAACTCAGTTGATAGGGCACTTGCCCGCGTAAGGCAAAGGTCCCGAGTTCGAGTCTCGATGCAGCACACAGTTTTAGTACGCCGGGATGTTTCGTATCAGTGCCCACTCCGCTGCAAAAATTTAACTCTGGGAACATTCCTCAGGCTGTGGCAAAGCCATGCCTCCACAAAATCCTTTCTTCTAGGCGTGATAGTTCTGTTGGTTTCGCAACAGAGCTTCTGTGAAGTTTGTAAGGTAGGAGACTAGGTAATGGCGGAAGTAAAGCTGTGAGGAGGGGTTGTGAATCGTTCTTGGGTAATTCAGTTGGCAGAGCACTTGCCCGCGAAAGGCAAAGGTCCCGAGTTCGATTCTCGATGCGGCACACAGTCTTACTCTACCAGGATGTTTCAGAATCAGTATTATTTCCAATAATATGACACTTTGTAAGGTACAGAAAGGGTAGAAACGGAAAACTTCACAACTGCCAAATCTGACATTTCTCAGGAGAATGAAAAATCTGTGTATTTCTGCACGAAACTGATTTCTATCCAAAAACTTGATAAGAAACTCTGATACCACAGATTTATATTGCTCACCGCATCACCACAAAACTGATAAAACAAGTTAGAAAATAAATACTTTATTAACAAGATTCTAAATGAAATATCAGGAACCTGACAAGTTGAAGCTGCCAATAAGAAAATTTTTAGAAGATGATTATTGCAAAGAAGAAGACAGAAATTTTCAACTCGAACAAACACCAACATTTTACGTTTGGCTCTAAAGCGACTTTCATTGATATAAAAAAAACAATTTTCCTGTTACCACTCACTCTTCATTTATATCCACAACGCCTTTCCAAGCCGTAAACCGCCATCGTCAAATGCATTTATGTGTTAATACTAAAGGTGGCACTGACTAATGAAGAAACAAAACCCTGTTTCAGATCGTTAAAAACTAAACGTGGACGAAATTTTTTGAAATAAAACAACAAAAACTGAATACCTTCGTTCTCCGTCCTAAAACATCACATATAAACTGTCACGTTTTGTAAACAAAAATGGTGTCTGGAAACTATTAGGTTCAAAGAACATACAGCAAAAACAGAAACTATTTCAACGTACAAACGACATATAGCAAAACAACACCATTATTTCAGCATTGTGGAGATCTTTGGTTGAGTTGATGAATACCTGCGTTAGAGTGAATACTTCAGGTGGTATATAAGTCCTTATCATAAAGTTTACACAGTTTAAATTTGGCATTCGTTTATGTAATCAGGTGGCAAGTTGAAAACATCAAGTGGAGTAATTATGTTGCCAACTGTGGCAAAGTAGATAACAATTTTGGCTGCGATTCTGAGAGAGTATAAAAGGACTGCGAGAATGAGAGAAAAGTATTCTATTTGTTTTCTTTTCACATTTACAAAAAAATGGCTCTGAGCACTATGGGACTCAACATCTGAGGTCATCAGTCCCCTAGAACTTACAACTACTTACACCTAGGTATCCTAAAGACATCATACAGATCCATGCCCAAGGCAGGATTCGAATCCTGCGATCGTAGCGGTCGCGCGGTTCCAGACTGTAGCGCCTAGAACCGCTCGTCACATTTACATTTACATTGGCTCCACAGAGCCATGTTTCTTCTCCACTAGGCAGTTCAACAGGTTACCCCAAAGTCGTAACACAAAACACACATGTCTTTTTAACACTACTTCATCTACTCGATGACGGAAGTTTAAACCTTTGAAAGGCGCTTTCGATACAAATAAACAGCGACTGGTAACAGTAAATTTGTTGTGTCATTCGAAGGAAACAGCAACTATCCACTGTTAATAACGTTATTTATTTACCTAAAGAACACCGTTAGCGATTATGAAACGACAGGTTCATCTTCAACTGGCTGCTCACAGTATTATATTTATTGTTGTTTGCATTACTTGTTGGCAGTTTTTTCTGCAACTAATCTAAACAGCAACAAATGAAACGTAAACGTCGATAGCCGGTTGAAGATGAACCTGTCGGTTCGTAACTGCTATTTGTGTAAATAAATAGCACAAACAGGGGCTGGTTGCTGTTTTCTTAATACAAGTGTCGTACGAAGTACAGAGCCACAAAACAGCAGTAAGTAAGTTTTTGCTCCAACTGCCATCAATTCTGAGATTATGTTTTATACAATACAAGTGCAGAAATACAGCATTACGTTCTCTACTAAAAGAATTGTAATCAAGAAAACCACTTGTCATATCTTTTAGGTTTTGAAACTTCAGAGAGAAGCACAGCTTGGCACGAAGAACACGCGCCAACTACTAACGCGTATTTGAAAGACTTTCTCCGTGGTGTGGCACCTGAACAAGTCTAGGGACATGCCACAGAGTACCGAGAACACAATAGCAATGAAAACAAGTTTTTTTGAAAAAAAGTGGCAGTTAGAACGTTTTCCGTTACCAGTTTTCATATATTCTTCAATCTTCCGAACGCTTTCCTCTGTACACTCCTAAGACGAGGAGTCTCTCTTGGGGATATGGAATAAGAGACAAGCAAATCCCACCTAATATGCAGCCCACTCTATATTATGATGGACGATTTTTGACATCGATTAAAGAACAATCATAGTTTGGTTTCTAACCTCTAATAGCAACCGTGTTTGCAAACTAAATAATGGGAATTCATGTCCAGCTAAAATTCAAACAACAATTCTATGTTCTGCAGGACATTAGTTTACATTATTATGCAGCTGTATTATGTCCCTGCTGACGTCAGCAGGGAATGACAGCACAGCACCTACAAACATGGTGTTTTCTGAAATTCAAAATTTTAACTTGCAAATGTGATTCGATAAAAGCGTGCACCGCGTTTGTGTGTGTATTTCTACAACAGATGAGCAGGAAGACAAGGACAGGTACCGCGAAAATATGACGAGTATAATAATAGTGTAAAGAAAGCTCTGCGTAACGTAACATTCTAGAGCATAAGACATGAATAAAACAATTCACTGATGATGGCACTAATATGCCAAAACACATGATTTTCCGGCACGATTGATAAACAGTGTCCTTTCAGGTATACAACTGAATTGTTGACTGTATTGTGTTGATAATAATTCGATTTCCTACCCAGTAATATTATTTAGACGCTGCGAGCTGTTTGGTCACGCGTACTTGTTGCCTGGACTCCAGCCAGACTGTAATTGGTGGTGGGCCGCCTCTATTTGTGGTCGCGTTTGGCTCCCGGTGCTAGCTTCGCCCTCTGACACTCATTTGCTTTTCTGAGCCTGCACTGATTTTTCAACTCTGTTGGATGAGATGGCCAGCAATATTTTAATTAATTGTCTACCAATCCCTAAGCATTCCTTAAATTGAAATCACAGTTTCGGTTTATTAAGTTTTCCCGCACCTTTATGTCGATATTGTTTGTAAATGTCCTGTCCCAGAAATATTGCAATGACACCACGATGTTGGTCTCGTAGTGTTTCAATTCATGACCACATTCCAGGCTGTGCTCGGCGGCAACTGATTTCCTTGGTCATTTGAGTGGGATGTGTCGCTGATTTTCCTTGCACCTCTTCTCGACTGTCGTTATAGCCTGCCCCACGTGAGCCATAACACATTCGCATGGAATGCGGTACACAGTCGACTTTCGGGGACCTACATCGTCTTCAACGTTGTAAGGAGTACATTTTATATTTCTTGAGGGGAGCGCAATACATTGGAAGCCATGCTACCAGGAAGCGAGTACGCTTAACTATACAGGTCGCAGCACCTGCAGAAGACTACGTCGGTCGTCAAAATATTGTGCATAAAATGAATCAACGACTCGGCTGAACACCTGAAAGCACACCGCTTTTGCTAAACATATCTGAACATTAAAAAGAATAGTTGTTTGCATAACAGGCGGACCACAATCCAGAAATGTTATAGAATGCTAACTGCTGAGAATGTTTGTGTATAACCTCTCAACGGTTCTCAATTGGAGCTTATAGCAGTCTTCACAATATCACCGGCTCCAATTCCTTAGCAGATGTTGACCACATTGCATCGATAATGCTTTAACCGGTGATTCCGAAAGACACGTTGTTTCTTTTATTGCAAGATTTTCATTGTACAAGTGCTAACGAAATCACTAGTATGGTTCCAGTATGGACTCGTTTTTGTAACGTGTAAATGTGTACCGATACACCATACATCCCGATTTTTGCAGTTGGTTTCGTCTGAAATATGTGAATTAAAAGTTTGATTCAGACGAGACCTTCTAACAGGATAGTTATAGGGGACGGTCTAATGAAAACGAGATAGGCGGAAAAAGTAAGTAAACAGCTTATTGCAATAGTAGTCTCCGTAACTGTTAATACATTTATCCCGCTGTCAGACAAGACGGTCACTGCCTTCATAGAAAAATGTTTGCGGTTGCCTATTGTGCCCGCACATACACCGTCGTCACGACTGCACAGATACAGATTCCCCGTTTCCCCCCCTCCCCCCTTCCCCGGCAGCGGAGCTGATCTCAAAAGTTTGTGTATATACTGTCCCGGCTAGTTACGAACCATTCCCTGCGGTGTGGATCGGGCATAAAACATTTCTCAATCATGTTGTGAATCTAGTCGTGTGAACTGGCAGTTGAAAATTGATTGCGTTTTTCAAGAGACCTTTCATACACTTTCAACCACGGCGGATCAAAAGACAGTTTTGTTTTTATTTTTATTACTATGGAGTAAGATATCAATTGAGGTCCAGTCTATTTTTACTAATTTGTTTCCCTGAGTAATTTGATTTAGTTACTTTAGCAGTCTGTATGCATTCGTTGAATCCTATTAAATCTGTTTGTAAAAAAGTTTATCAGCTTCCTTCAATAACCCTTGAATGTTCACAGATATTATTGTCCATGTAGAAGCTGATTATGGAATTGCCGGCCGGGGTGGCCGAGAAGTTCTAGGCGCTACAGTCTGGAACCGCGCGAACGCTACGGTCGCAGGTTCGAATCCTGCCTCGGGCATGGATGTGTGTGATGTCCTTAGGTTAGTTAGGTTTAAGTAGTTCTAAGTTCTAGGGGCTGATGATCTCAGATGCTAAGTCCCATAGTGCTCAGAGCCATTTGAACCATTTGATTATGGAATTCAGTAAACACTGGGAATTTGTCGTATATTTCTGTTTTATTGACACAATTAAGTTCTTAAATTAATGAGAGATGACACTGGGGAATCAATGAAAGGAGAGTTGATCCTAGAGTGTATTGTTTCGGTATGATAACAGTCAATCAATACTACATTGCTTCGTGTACCTATCACCAAAAATATACTTTGCCATGAAACTGTCCTTTGCAATAAATTTCCGATAAATTATAAATATTTCGCTGGGCCCTACAATGACTAAGCTTCTCAATTCTCATGACACGATATTAATTATCCTTTCAATGTCTGTTCAGAACAAGTTTAATCTTTTAGTTGGTACTATTTTTCACTTCTCGTTTATTAGCGGAATCAGCTTGACAACTAGCGGCAAAGATACTAGTGTGATAAGGTCCAAACTCTTATCGGTCCCGATACATCTTTAATAATGCGCATACAGCGAATTAAAGTTTGCATATTCTCAATAAATTCCTTCATAATCGTAAGTATACGAGCGTAGCGTTTCGTTTAACACGTACAATCACCATTCACTTGAATATCAATGTTCGGACACCCAATCACCTCTAATTGACTGCGTCTTTGAATTTATCCCAAAATAATCTATTCTCCACCACTCCAATATCTAATCCAGTTCTGAGAATGCAATTTAATTGGGCTTCTAATCCCAAAATTCCGACTACCACGGAAGAACTGCGAACACACTCACCACCGCTGAAGACAAAAAGTCAAGAGACTTAACAATGCTGCGCACTGGTTTATATATTACATTCAAAACAAAACGCAGCTCTGTTATGTCTTCCTTGGATTCCATTTGTACTACTTTGGGTTACTCTGTTTCGAATATCTACTCTTTGTAAAATTTTAACTAACTATTACTTCGAAGTACTACTATCGTTTTTTGGCTCTTAGGCCATTTCGTATTACACAATGTAATCACTGTATAACCACTCTATAAACAGTGGTTACGCTATGGAATCTTGATTGTACCCAAGCGTGCACCTCTTCCAAAAAGTCGGCGGCCACGAATGTCTTTCTCCAGCACTTCAAAAATATGGAAATCGCTTGGGGAGAGATCTGGACTGTATGGAGGATATGAAAGGGTTTGCCATCGAAATTCCTGCTGAAAAGTCGAAGCAGCCTGGCCAACACGCTGGTGGGCATTATCCTGCAACAGAATGATGGCTCCTTCAACATTCCTGGGCTTTTGGACTTGATGGAGGGCTTGAAAGTGTCCAGGAACCACTGTGCGTTATTTATGACACCGTGATCCAGAAAGTGAATGAAGAGCGGGCCCTTGCAGCCAAAGAAAAAGGTCGTCACTCCATTATCGGAGCTGGTGCGCACGGCAAGGGACATTTTCGGTGGCCGTGAATCCATGTGCTTCCTTTACTGGCTTGACGCCTGTTGTGTTGTTCAAAATGATGACACCATATCTCTCTCGAAGAAATGGGGCGGGAAAGGATATTCTTCGTTGCGATACCGTTCCAAATGCTGCAGTGGTGTCGACATTTAGGTCTGCTCCTCCGTCTGGCTGTGGGGGATAAACTGCGCGCAGATTTTCCAGAACGTCTGATGGTCTGTGATAATGGCCTGAGCGCTACCGAGACTTAAGCCCAACATGAGCCGAATGTCTTTCACCATCTGTCGTCCTTCATTTCTGAAGGCACTGCAGCAATGACAGAAGGGCTAATGACTCCATGAGCTGTCCCCGCTGGCTGCTGTCTTTCTACGACACACGACCTTCTCGAAATGGTTTATTGCACACACAAACACACGCGCACTTCCACAGTCAGAAACCACATTCCACCTCGCTGCTCCTCTCTACGGGCCTCCATAGTGAAGTCGGGCGCACACGCGACCAGCTGACCTCAGTCAAGCACGTTCCAATGGCACAGCGGTGAACGTTCGGGCTATTCCTGATTCCCAATAGAGGCGCTTTTGTACACACATTGACATACTAAACACAGCCTTCCGAAATGCCTTCACAAAAGAAGACGAAATAAATATTCCAGAATTTGAATCGAGAACAGCTGCCAACATGAGTAACGTAGAAGTAAATATTCTCGGAGTAGTGAAGCAACTTAAATCACTTAATAAAAGCAAGTCTTCTGGTCCAGACTCTATACCAATTAGGTTCCTTTGGGAGTATGCTGATCCATTAGCTCCATACTTAACAATCATATACAACCGTTCGCTCGACGAAAGATCCGTACCCAAAGACTGGAAAGTTGCACAGGTCACACCAATATTCAAGAGAGGTAGTAGGAGTAAACCACTAAATTACAGGGCCGTATCGTTAACGTCGATATGCAGCAGGATTCTGGAACATATATTGTGTTCGAACATTATGAATTACCTCGAAGAAAACGGTGTAATTGACACACAGTCAACATGGGTTTAGAGAACATCGTTCCTGTGAAACACTACTAGCTCTTTATTCACATGAAGTGTTGATTGCTATTGACAAGGGATTTCAGATCGATTCCGTATTTTTGGATTTCCGGAAGGCTTTTGGCACGGTACCACACAAGTGGCTCGTAGTGAAATTGCGTGCTTATGGAATATCGTCTCACTTATGTGACTGGATTTGTCATTTCCTGTCAGAGAGGCCACAGTTCGTAGTAATTGACGGAAAGTCATAGAGTAAAACAGAAGTGATTTCTGGAGTTCCCCAAGGTAGTGTTATAGGCCCTTTGCTGTTCCTTAGCCGCCCGGGATTAGCCGAGCGAGCTGAGGCGCTGCAGTCATGGACTGTGCGGCTGGTCCGGGCGGAGGTTCGAGTCCTCCCTCGGGCATGGGTGTGTGTGTTTGTCCTTAGGATAATTTAGGTTAAGTAGTGTGTAAGCTTACGGACTGATGACCTTAGCAGTTAGGTCCCGTAAGATTTCACACACATTTGAACATTTTTTTGCTGTTCCTTATCTGTATAAACGATTTGGGAGACAATCTGAGCAGCCGTCTTAGGTCGTTTGCAGATGACGCTGTCGTTTATCGACTAATAAAGTCTTCAGAAGATCAAAAAAACTGCAAAATGATTTAGAAAAGATATCTGAATGCTGCGAAAAGTGGAAGTTGATCCTAAATACCGAAACGTGCGAGGTCGTGCACTTGAGTGCTAAAAGGAACTCGTTAAACTTCGGTTACACGATAAATCAGTCTAATCTAAAATCCGTAAATTCAACTAAATACCTTGGTATTACAATTACGAACAACTTAAATTGGAAGGAACACATAGAAAGTGTTGTGGGGAAGGCTAACCAAAGGCTGCGTTTTACTGGCAGGACACTGAGAAAATGCAACAGACCTACTATGCCTACACTACGCATGTCCGACCTCTTCTAGAATACTGCTGCGCGGTGTGGGATCCTTACCAGATAGGACTGACGGAGTACATCGAAAAAGTTCAAAGAAAGGCAACACGTTTTGTATTAATGCGAAATAAGGGAGAGAGACTTACAGGATTTGATACAGGATTTGGGCTGGAAATCATTAAAAGAAAGGCGTTTTTCGTTGCGACGGAATCTTCTCACGAAATTCTAATCACCAATTTTCTCCTCCGAATACGATAATATTTTGTTGACACCGACCTACATAGGGAGGAACGATCACCACGATAAAATAAGGGAAGTCAGAGGTCGTACAGAAAGATATAGGTGTTCTTTCTTTCCGTGCGCTGTACGAGATTGGAATAACAGAGAATTGTGAAGGTGGTTCGATGAACCCTCTGCCAGGCACTTAAATGTGATTTGCAGAGTATCAATGTAGATGTAGATGCGCCAGGGTCGGTATATACTCCGTCCCCTTTTCATTTGGCTGCCCCTACTGTGGTCTCATACCCCTATCAGTCTAAAAACTTTCGTAACTGGATGGAAAAAAACAGGAGGTCGTTGAGAGGGTGATCTCCCTGCCACTTGAGTACAACGCACAGAGCGCTCATATAAACACACGAAATTATAAGAAATGTCCTTCCTTGTGATGTTGTTCAACCCGCGAGTCACATTACCTTGAGTGTCGGTCATGACCGCGTTGACCCATCATGTGAATCTTTTCAGTGTGTCGTTTTGTGGTAGGTTCATATTGACAACGGCATGTCTCGTCGTTCGTAATGAATTTTGGAAATAAAGAACTGACCGCGTTTTGCATTACAATCAATTCAAGGCAAGCGTCCACGCGTCATTTTTTAATTCGGGATTCAAAGGTGTGTAGGTCAAGCTTTGCAGTAGCATAGCTTGAACATTTTATTTAGAGACATTGCTCTAGTGCTATTTGAGACGCAACAACATTAACACACAACGGTCTCGTGTCCGCTAAGTCATACTGCCTGACTACAAATGGTTCAAATGGCTCTAGGCACTATGTGGGACTTAACATCTGAGGTCATCAGTGCCCTAGTCTTGGAACTACTTGAACCTAACTAACCTAAGAACATCACACACATCCATGCCCGAGGCAGGATTCGAACCTGCGACCGTAGCAGCAGCGCGGTTCCGGACTGAAGCGCCTAGAACCGCTCGGTCACAGCGGCCGGCTGCCTGATTACAACTGACGGGTCGAACTCACATCAGTTGTTTACTATTCTAAATCCAAAACGCTACCGCATTTATTGACGTCACTTATACGCCAGGAATAAAACCAGTCTGAATAGTTTTTGCACGGTAGAAACATATCGAATTCATCACCAGCAGCCACTGGTGTGCTCTACTGATAAGGGCCTCTGCCAAATTACCTCGAACTTTATGGTCTTCAGCTATAGGCATTCGCGTTGCTCCTGTATGTTTTCTAATGTCATGTACCATACTTGCAGTAGGTCGTCTTATTTGTCTCTCCTTGCGTCTTGGACTCAAGCAAAGAACTTCATCGGTTCACCTACTGTCCTTTCGCATGACTAAATCTCACACGCACCTCCAATTCATTTCATTATATCGTCCACTCCAGTTCGACCTCTGCTCCTTTCATTGGGTTTCCTGTGTCTCGTAGTAATTCCCAACATGTGTCTCTCCACTGGTAGTTAACCAACCCTCTCTTTCCCTTGATTCCGTCATAAAAGTCCTTGGCTTGCTGCCATAATTCCCACAGTTACGCTGCTCCAGTCGTTGAATTTTGTTTGTACTAGAGCAAACAGTGAATTTAATACATATATTTAACAGTGACTTCCTTTTTACTTTTATTTCTTGTATTACTGTTTGGAACATGGAGACTGGACTTTTACCGAACACCATAAGCCCACGTGGTTACTTTAGGTAATATAAGCCTCAAACACTTGGTATAGAAGGTACCAGGACTTGAGTACTACCTTGACCAGAACAGTTTTAACCGGTAATAGTGTTTAAGGGAAGAATTAATTTGAGAACTGGAGACAGTTTCCATCCATCATGATTTGGGTTTTCCGTAGTTTTCCTGGACCGCTAAGACAAATGGTTCAAATGGCTCTGTGCACTATGGGACGTAACATCTGAGGTCATCAGTCCCAAATAACTTAGAACTACTTAAACCTAACTAACCTAAGGATATCGTGTGATGTCCTCAGTGCCTAGAACCGCTCGGCCACAGCGGCCGGCGCTAAGGTAAATGCCTAAATGGTTCCTTAATCGATGCCACAGCCGACCACCCGTCCTACCTCCATTCGCCTCCCATCTTCATAAAGAGTGTATGTATGCTGCGTGTTGTACATTTTCTCTTGTTGATTTGCAGTGTATTACGTTGACTAATACTATACCATTATGAGGTGATCCTTTTATGAATATATGAATGAATATTACATTTTCAGTATTTTGCAGTATAATATTTTATTTTGGTTTTGATCACGCTGTTAATATTTCCTTTCAATAGACATCTGTTTTCTTCTTTTTTTTAAATTTCTTTTCAGGCCAACTGACGACCTTGTGAAGATATCTATTTCTTTCTCCTTTCCTTCATCACTCTCCAAAACTCTTTTCACTTTCTTAGAATGAGCTCTTCTTCTCATCTAACCATTTGACAACAACAGTTTTTCTTATTTTTTATCTTACTAAAAACTTCGAATTTCTTGACTTCTAGTCTGAATTTGCCTCTGTCCTGTTCAATCTACATTTCTTCATTTCTTGCTCCCCACCCATTTTCTTTCTCTGTGTTTTGAAAGAAAGTGTAGATCTTCTTTGCTAATCTGTCTTCTGAGTTCTCTCTAGATGTCAATGGAGTGCAGCACATCTTCTCCTGATTGTCTTCCTTGTTTTAATGTAAAATGAGACTATTTCCTTATCGGTCTCAACTCTTAATTGTCATCTTTGTTCTTGATAGAATATAAGATTTTTCACAAAATTTTGCTTTCTTTTCAAATCTTAATGCAATTTTCATCCAGTGTTTCCGACGCATAGAGGATTTCTGATTTTCAGTTGCACTGTAATGCCTTAATTTAACATCTTTAGAAAAAACATTTTTCATTTTACAGACTTCTCACTTCTATGTATGCTTTTTCATTTTTTGTGTTTACATTTTCATAAAGATATTTAAAGTTTTCTTTTTCTCTTGATGTTGTCATACTCGTTTGCTTTTTCCATTGAAGTTGTCATCCTTCTTTTAGTATTTTCTTTGCATTGTCTAAGGTTTCTTCTCTTATAAGAAGACTGCTTGCAAAGGCCAAAAACTTATTGTATCTTTCGATGCACCCGGTTTTGCGCTGTGGTTAACTTTTCGTTTTCGTTGCTCTACTTCCCATTCTCCTAACTGTATCCGACACACAATTGACTAATAGTGGTGAAAAACACTCTCGTTACCTGATTGTTGATACAGTTTGGATGGGACTAGAAGCCTATACTTTTGTATCCCGCCTGGAAGGCGGCGCGTGGGTAGGAGCAGGGAAAAGTGAAAATCTCTCGGTACTGCAGTGTGAATTAAAATCACCTTTACTTTAGCATCAAGGATAATACATAACTTTGCCCTGAGGTGCGAAGCTGAAGCGAAGTGTCCCGGGCGTCTCCTCTTGATCAAAAGGGCAGAATCTGCAGCGGAGCTCGTGGAGGTCTCGCGCTCCGGGTAGAGTGCGCTGTCGTCGGTGTCTCATAGTGCCAACTTATGAAACTATGCCGTGGCGTCGTTGCTATCGATACCACATGTACAAGGATACATAACTTTGAATACTGTGTTTGTAAGTGTTTGTTTATTTCCAGAGTTTTGCTATCAACTGCACACACTTTCACGTTTTTAAGAAAGGAATCTTTGTCAATCTAATCATAAACTTTTTTAAAACCAACAGATATTGGCACTATCTTTTTATTCGATACTAGCGAACCTGGGAACGCTTTGCCATTAGTGAGTTTGTATGGGAATTGGGCATACATCCTAAATCCCTTGCCCCTCCTCTCTCAGCCCATCCTCCCTCTCTTTCCGTACGACTCCTACTGCCCCAGCTCTTTGTGCATAATCTCCTACCCTTTCTCTGTCCATCTTCCCCTTCTCCCTCTCTTTGTCCGTCTGAATGTTCAGTAGCTGCGTACGTCTCCTTCTCCAGCATCTCTTTGTGCACAACTTCCTCCCTCTCTCTCTCTGTCCATCTCCTCCTTCCCCTGTCTATGTCCATCTGAATGTTTAATAGCTCCGTACATCCCAGTGAACCAGCAGACCTGGCAAACAAACACATCTTTAACGGAATTTTTAAAAACTAAAAGTTTTAATCGTTGTCCCCTCACAACGTTATACAATTTGTCATAATCCAGTTTATATATTATAAATGACATTGTGGTTCCGTAATCTGTAACAATTTCATTTTCATAATCTGTAATGTCTATTACTTTTCTGTATGCGTAGCATCTTTTAACTTCGTAGATCTAAGGTCTTTGACCTTAGCCTCTATTTTCCTACGTAAACACGTTGGACGTTTCCGTGACGTTTGGGAGATAGGAGGCGAGGTACTGGCAGACAGAAGCTGAGACGCTGTGAACACGGGTTGTGAGTCATGCTTGGGTGGCTCAGTCGGTAGAGCACTTGCCCGCGAAAGGCAAAGGTCCCGAGTTCGAATCTTGGGGTTCCAGTAGACAGTCTCAGTCTGCCAGGGAGTTCCATATTAGATGCCGTGGGCCGAGCGGGGTAGCCGTGCGGTGTAGAGCGCCTTGCCACGGTTCGTGCGGCTCTCCCCGTCGGAGGTTCGAGTCCTTCCTCGTGTTGTCCTTAGCGTAAGTTAGTTTAAGTTAGATGAAGTAGTGTGTAAGCCTAGGGACCGATGACCTAAGACGTTTGGTCCCACAGGAACTTCCCACAAATTTCAAAATAGATGATGTGGGTTTATGAGCTTCTGAGGTTATTAGATATTGACTCTAATTAGTCATCTGTGAGATAATAAAGTTGACCTTTTAATCAAATACGCAATACAACATATTGCCAGGAACACACATTTTTATAGGTCATTTATTCAGCGATGTACAAAACGAAGATCAAGGAGAAAACATAAACTACCATACAGATAACACATCAAAGAGTAAAATATGAATGTTCCCAACACATCTACTGTATCAAAGACATAACATGAAGTATCAATATGTATAATATACAATCAATATAAAAAAATCGAGATTGATAGATGTAATATGGAAACGACATCGATACTTCGGCTGTAGAAGTAAGTGCTGTAATACTTTATAGCACATGTCGCTTCATCACAAGTAGCTGTGCTCATTGCTCAGCGTCGTGGCGCCATGAACCCATAGACAGTTACCAACTTCTGTTAAAGCCTGCCCAAGACGTAGACCAGATATCTTCTTGATTTTACTAATCCATTTCTTCCCTTCGGTTTCTTGCCCTCGATGTTGCCAGGGTTTCGAGTGGTCCAAAAAATTCAAAAGTGGTGGTTTTGACGTGAGAAACGACGATCGCCGGAAACCACTGAAAAAAGTTCGAAGACAACGAATTGCAGGCCTTGTTGGATGAAGATGATGCTCAAACTCGACAAGAACTCGCGAAACCAATGAATGTCACGCATAAAGCCATTTCTCTTCGTTTGAAAGCTTTGGGAAGGTGCAGAAAGTGGGAAAATGGGTTCCGCTGGAACTGAATGAAAGACACCAAGCAAATCGAAAGACCACTTGTGAAATGCTGTTCGCCAGATACAAACGAAAGTCGTTTCTCCATCGAATAGTGAAATATGATGAAAAACGTATATATTTTGAGAATCCTAAACCTTGTAAATCATGGGTAAATCCAAGTAAACCATCGACATCCGCTACAACACCAAATGGCTTTGGAAGGAAGACAATGCTCTGTGTTTGATGGGATCAGAATGGGTGTCATCTATTATGAGCTGCTAAAACCTGGTGAAACCGTTAACACTAAGCGCTACCAGCCACGAATGATCGATTTAAATCGATCGTTTCGTGAAAAACGACCGGAATATGGAAAAAGGCAACATAAAGTGATATTGCTCCATGATAACGCACCACCACACACAGCAAAACGGCTCAGGGATACGATCGAGGCGTTCAGTTTGGAAATACTAGGGCATGGTTTATTCTGCAGTCTTGGCTACTTCAGATTATTATCCATTTGCATCACTGGGACACGCTATCACTGAACAGTGCTTCAATCCGTATGGAAATGTACCAGAATGGCTCGCTGACTGATTCGCTTCAAAAGAACTGTCGCATTCACAGCCTGCCGGAAAGATTATTTTGAATAAAATATTGTTTATCAGTTTCAAACAACAGACGCGTAATTATTGCAGTCAAATTCCGGATTTATACTTCTACCAAAAAAATGGTTCAAATGGCTCTGAGCACTATGCGACTCAACTTCTGAGGTCATCAGTCGCCTAGAACTTAGAACTACTTAAAACTAACTAACCTAAGGACATCACACACATCCATGCCCGAGGCAGGATTCGAACCTGCGACCGAAGCGGTCGCTCGGCTCCAGACTGTAGCGCCTAGAACCGCACGGCCATTCCGGCCAGCTTATACTTCCACACCTGGTAGTTCTACAACCAATTGAAGTACTTTAATCCAGCCACCACTTTCGAGTTGCTTCAGTTGGGTCTATTTACTCATCATTACATTATTTGTTTTTTATTCAGAGAATTCCCAGATTTAGCATTAAAACACGTAATTGAGTGTAAAACCACATGCTATTTAAGATTTAGAACTGGCTCTGGACAGACACTACTATTCGTAAATCCAACTTGATACTTCCCGATTTGTTCACCTAATTGAAGATTTAACGTGCCCAGAATTAACGGTATTACTGTTATTCTTGTCTGTAGCAGAAATACAAATTTATCTTGTCACATCAGACGTGTTTATATTTCTATTTCTAGGCAACTAGAACAACAAGTCATATAAACTGATACCCTCAATAAATGTTAAAGATTCTAGTCACGATAATTTCCTTGATAGCGTGTTCTGCAGAATGCAATAAACTCAGCTGCTCTTTTTCCGTAGCAGTCTTCGTACTAGAAACAATACTCTCTGTGTGAATCATTAATTTCAGTTGTTCTCAACCTATCGTATTTCGTAGATGACTTTTTTTTTTTTTTTTTTTTTTTTTTTTTTTTTTTTTTTTTTTTTGTAAACTCAGTAGTCATTTCCGAGGCCGAGCAACCCCTACGTAGTTACCAACAAGGCTTTCGGAAGCAGTGATCGTGTAAAACCCATCTCGTTTTGTTGTATCTTGAAGCTGAAATGGCAGCAGGCAGAGGAGACCACGTTTATGCTGTGCTTGTTGGTGTCCACAAAGTCTTGAGAGTGCACTTCTGCACCGTTGCTAGTAAAACAAATATATTAATACAGAATGTTTGAACAGATATGCGACTGCAGACATCCTAGTAAATTGTACTCAGCACGTCATGTTTAATGGAACAGCTTCGTCAGAAGTAAGGATAGCGTTCAGCGTACCTCTGAGTAATACTGGTGTTCACGACAGACATAAGTAAACAGCCTTCCAGATAGCGCCTAACAGACTACGTGGTTGTGTACAGCGAGGCGACATACTTACGAAATGCGGAACGGCGAGCAAATGATCGGTACGTTAAGCAAATATTGGAAGCTGACCCACACAACATTGATAAAGTAAGGCGTGTAAATGGCGAAACAACCCGACAGCATTTGGTTACGATTCGGCGTTAGGCCACCAGGAGTCACATCACAGCCTTGACGTATCTAAGCGTCTCTGTCCAGAACAATTCAAGGTGAAACGAGCACATAAATTCAGCCTTGTGGAAGGCAGATGGCGGGCTCTGGCTCGCTGGAAGAATGCTAAGGAAGTGTAATTCAGGAACGGAAGAGACAGCTTGCACGACCCTAGTTCGACAAAATCCTTAGTATTCAACACGGTTGACAAGCGTGCTTGATATTTAAGTGACATGATTGTTATACACTACCAGCGGAATAGAGAACGAAACTTTTGAAGAGTTTCGTTGTTATTGCAGTTGCGTAAGGCATAGCTGATTACCTTTTTTTTTACTTGAGGATGGTCAGATTCATGACTGAAATCGGTCATCCTCATTTAAAACAATTAAGTACAGTTAACTAATTTCCGATTCCATTTTTAACTTTGTCAAAGGTGTACAGCACCGCCCACAAAAAATGTTTCATTTTCTACATCTACATATATACTCCGCTAGCCATCAAGAGGTGTGTGGCGGAGGGCACAATTCGCGCCAAAATCATATTCCCCCCCACCCCCCACCCCCTCACGGATCGCGCGAGAGAAAAACGACTGTCTTAACGCCTCAGTACGAGCTCTTATTTCCCTTATCTTTGAATCGTAATCATTGCGCGATTTGAAAGTTGGTGGTAATAATATATGCTCTACATCCTCGGTGAAGATCGGATTTCGGAATGTAGTGAGCAGCCCCTTCTGTTTAGCGCGCCGTTTATCTGCAAGTGTGTCCCACTTCAAACTTTCTGTGAGATTTGTAACGCTCTCGCGATGGCTAAATGTACCAGTCGCGAATCTTGCCGCTCTTCTTTGGACCTTCTCAATCTCTTGAATCAGACCCAACTGGAAAGGGTCCCATACAGACGAACAATACTCTAATACTGGACGAACTAACGTATATTCAAAGAAGATTTCCACTGTTCATCATGGTACTGTTTAGTCACCGTGGGAGTATTGCAGAAGTGCTTAACAACAGACAATGCAAAACGTTACAAAGAAAGAGGTGCATCGCTCAGATCCTCAGTCACCAAAGAGATGACGTTCCAAAACAAATAGATAAACGTAATACTCCCACCAGTTCACATATATACGAAATAATCACGATGTTAAAATTTGAAAATTCGGTTTCGTATAAATAAAGAGCTGTGTGGTGTTGTTGGCTGGCCCACACCGAGGGGCAGGTTCAGCCCCTAATCGGAAATGGACGCCTACCTACACGAACAGTGGTTTCTTCTCTCGAGGATACACGATAATTTGTGTCGCACTACGAGGTGCATCCAAGTTCTAAGACCTCCGATTTTTTTTCTAATTAACTAGTCACCCGAAATCGATGAAACTGGTGTTATTTCTCGACGTAATCGCCCTGCAGACGTACACATTTTTCACAACGCTGACGCCATGATTCCATGGCAGCGGCGAAGGCTTCTTTAGGAGTCTGTTTAGACCACTGGAAAATCGCTGAGGCAATAGCTGCACGGCTGGTGAATGTGCGGCCACAGAGAGTGTCTTTCATTGTTGGAAAAAGCCAAAAGTCACTAGGAGCCAGGTCAGGTGAGTAGGGAGCATGAGGAATCACTTCAAAGTTGTTATCACGAAGAAACTGTTGCGTAACGTTAGCTCGATGTGCGGGTGCGTTGTCTTGGTGAAACAGCACACGCGCAGCCCTTCCCGGACGTTTTTGTCGCAGTGCAGGAAGGAATTTGTTCTTCAAAACATTTTCGTAGGATGCACCTGTTACCGTAGTGCCCTTTGGAACGCAATGGGTAAGGATTACGCCCTCGCTGTCCCAGAACATGGACACCATCATTTTTTCAGCACTGGCGGTTACCCGAAATTTTTTTGGTGGCAGTGAATCTGTGTGCTTCCATTGAGCTGACTGGCGCTTTGTTTCTGGATTGAAAAATAGCATCCACGTCTCATCCACTGTCACAACCGACGAAAAGAAAGTCCCATTCATGCTGTCGTTGTGCGTCAACATTGCTTGGCAACATGCCACACGAGCAGCCATGTGGTCGTCCGTCAGCATTCGTGGCACCCACCTGGATGACACTTTTCGCATTTTGAGGTCGTCATGCAGGATTGTGTGCACAGAACCCACAGAAATGCCAACTCTGGAGGCGATCTGTTCAACAGTCATTCGGCGATCCCCCAAAACAATTCTCTCCACCTTCTCGATCATGTCGTCAGACCGGCTTGTGCGAGCCCGAGGTTGTTTCGGTTTGTTGTCACACGATGTTCTGCCTTCATTAAACTGTCGCACCCATGAACACACTTTCGACACATCCATAACTCCATCACCACATGTCTTCTCCAACTGTCGATGAATTTCAGTTGGTTTAACACCACGCAAATTCAGAAAACGAATGATTGCACGCTGTTCAAGTAAGGAAAACGTCGCTATTTTAAGTATTTAAAACAGTTCTCATTCTCGCCGCTGGCGGTAAAATTCCATCTGCCGTACGGTGCTGCCATCTCTGGGACGTATTGACAATGAACGCGGTCTCATTTTAAAACAATGCGCATGTTTCTATCTCTTTCCAGTCCGGAGAAAAAAAATCGGAGAACTTGAATGCACCTCGTAGTATTTATTGAGCGTGACTGAGTGTAACGGATGTGTATTCAGTGTGGTGACACTTTTAGCTTGTGTGATGATGAAGGGAGAGTGTGAATGCTGGTTCCGGCATGCAGTGTACTACTCTGAAATAGCAGCAAAGGGACCGCTGGTCTTAACACCTACATCCACACACACTCTCCGCAAGCCACCGCATGGTGCATGGCTGAGGGCACCTTGTACCGCTATTAGCTACTTCCTTTCCTGTGTAAGGTGAGCCCTAATTCGTCTTATCTTCATGGTCCTTACGTGACATGTTCTTTGGCGGCAGTAGAATCGTTCTGCAGTCAACTTCAATTGTCAGTATGAATTTTCTTAATAGAGTTTCGTGAAAAGAACTTCGTCTTTCTTCCACGGATTTCCATTTAAGTTCACAAAGCATCTCGTTAATCCGCGAGTGTTGATCTAACCTACGAATCCCAATCGATAGTTTCCCATGTCTTCATTCATGAGACACTGCAGTCTGTAATTTCGTCCACGATATTGATGCAAAGTCTGATGACCAGGAACTTAAACGCTACTTCATGTCCTCCCCTCATTCACCAAATACTTACTGTGAAATTCCTTCCACTCAAAAATTCGAAGCGGCTAACCTCCGAATTGACACAAATGCACAATCGTGCGCTAGCAGGTTCACATTTACCAGCATATCGACTGAAACTGGAATAAAAAGAAGGATGAATTATATGTTACATTATCTAACCTCCGCAACACCACACACGGCGACTGGCGGAGTGAGGGTGTAAATGCAGATACATACACAGTAACATTAAACACCTTACGTAGATTTACGACTAAATTCACGGACGCGCCAAGTCAGTGGACACGCCCCGTTGGATACTGTAGAGGATGATATTAGGATACCTTAGGCACATCTTCACAACAGCCACAAATATCTGAAAGACTCAGAATATTTGTAAAAATATATTACAAGGCCAAAACAACGTACACTGGCAGTGCATGCCTTATTCATTTTATGAAACAAGCTCCAGAAATTAGATGCTTCTGTCAGTGTGTCCACACTACTTCCTCAAAAATCTAAATACATCACTAGAATGGCTCTGAGCACTATGGGACTTAACATCTGAGGTCATCAGTCCCCTAGAACTTAGAACTACTTAAACCTAACTAACCTAAGGACATCACACACATCCATGCCCGAGGCAGGATTCGAACCTGCGACCGTAGCAACAGCGCGGTTCCCGACTGAAGCGCCTAGAACCGCTCGGTCACAACGGCCGGCAATACATCACTAGAGAGAGAAGCATCCTCCAGAACTAATACCAATTACTGTAAAAGATATTGAAGCCAGTTTGTTTCCAGTATGGGGAGGAAGATGAATGGTTTTGCCTTAACGCTGAAGAACTGTGTTTTTTAATGCCAAAGATGGAGTTTATTTTGGGTATAGTTCACTTACAGATAAATTCTCTTTTTCCAACGTTCTTACAGTGATTAGATTCTGTTCCTGGAGTGAAATTCTATAAGGTGTTCAAAATATCCATTTATGGCTGATATAGCCCCTCCCCCCTCCCCAATTACTGTCAGCATTTTCCAGCCACAGAGTTCCGTATTTGAAGAAATGGGTATGAGTCAGAGGGCGCAAAATAAGGTGAACAGATGTCCCGACAGATCAACTTGCAAATCATCAGTTTTGCCATTGCAAAAGGTACCCTTTTGAAGAGATGAACTGTCATAATTGAAGATTTTATTTTTATTGCACAACCCGTAACTGCCGTACAGCTGTATCTAGGTTGTTCTGAAGTACTGAATAGCATTCGCTAGTTACTATTTCATCATTTACAAGGTATTAAATAAGAATGACATATTTTCTATCACAGAATACACCGATCCTAACCATTCGAGCAGTTAAAATCAATTTCACTGTTTCCTTACACTTCCACTGGATTATATCCAGTTTTAACTATTGCTGCATTTTGGCGTGAGGTGGTGGATCCATAAAATGAAGGATGAAATCAGCTTAGACTGTTCAAACCATGTGGATAAGCTCAATTCTACATTTGATTTCGCTCAGAATTCAACAGATTATGCACTCACGTAGCATAAAGCATTCTCGCGATTAATTCTTCCGGTGAAATCTGTTAGGTTTATTCTTTTCACGTGCCTATCTACATCTACATTTATAACTATGTTCCGCAAGCATCATTACGATATGTGGCGGAGGGTCTTTCTGGTACCACTGTCTAATCCCCTTTTCCATGTCCCAATCCCGTGTGAAGCGTGGGAAGTTTGATTATCAGTAAACCTCCATAAAAACTCCAGCTTCTCAAAATGGTTCAGATGGCTCTGAGCACTATGGGTCTTAACTTCGGAGGTCATCAGTCCCTTAGAACTTAGAACTAATTAAACGTAACTAACCTACGGACATCACACACATCCATGCCCAAGGCAGGATTCGAACCTGCCACCGTAGCGGTCACGCGGTTGCAGAGTGTAGCGCCTAGAACCGCTCGGCTACCCCGGCCGGCGGTCGCAGGTTCGAATCCTGTCACGGGCATGGATGTGTGTGACGTCCTTAGGTTAGTTAGGTTTAGGTAGTTCTAAGATCTAGGGGACTGATGACCACAGCAGTTAAGTCCCATAGTGCTCAGAGCCAGTTGAACCATTTGTCCCACGATCGCTCTTGAAAACGGAAACAACCTCCGCTTGTTTCCAATCGCTAGGTGCTCTACGCTGCTCCAGCGATGAACGATAATCTATTGCTGTACGTGGAGCAATTATTCCACGTAATCTTATGGGTATCTCATCTGATGCTGATGCCTTTCCACGTCTAACCGATTGCAGCTACTTTTCTATACTGCAATCACTTATCTCAATATCTGCCATTCGGGTTTCGTCCGATGGCTGAAGCGATGTATTCTGTTATGATCCTCTGTTGTGAAACGTTTCAAAAGACCGAATTCAGTATTTTCGCATACTCTCTGTTCTATTTCGGCCCCAGTATGGCCACTGAGAAACAGAATATACGCTTTCGATACGCTTAGCGAGTTTACGTAATACCAGAACTTCTTGGGGGTCTAGTCAGATCGGCTGACAGAATTTCACTTTCAGCTTCATTGAACATTTGTCTCACTTTTCTTCTTATGATTATTTTTCTGGTACCGCGCGCCGCGGAATTTAAATCCGCGCCAGACGTCATGGACGTCGAAGACCCCTAGAGGTGTCTGCACCATCGCGCCGTCAGCTGTGGCGGCGCGCGCCTCCTGGCCCTCTTTTAGTGTGAGGGCGCCACAGTGGAACACATGGTTGCAGCGGCCAATAGCGGCGCCCCCGATAGAGCCTCTCGGTCAGCCAACCATGGTGTAACCAGTGGCTCCTGAAAATCAACCCTTCCAAGACCCAGGCAATCATCGTACATCATACCACTCGCTCCTTCCGGCTCCGGGATCTCCTGGATTTCTCCCTTATCATTTGCGCCCGTTCTGTCCGCCTCTCCCCCACCCTCACCTACCTTGGCCTCACCATTGACCGTCACCTCACCTGGATGCCTCATCTCCGCTCCATCCAATCCAAAGCCCACAACTGCCTCCAACTCCTCAAACTCCTCTCTGCCCGGACGTGAGGGTTACACTACTCTGCCATCCTCCACACCTACAAATCCTTAATCCGTCCCATCCTCTGTTATGCCAGTCCCACCTGGATATCTGCCCCCCCCCCCAAATTCTCTAAGTCCCTCCAGATCCTTGAGCGTCATGCACTCCCGTCCCCCACGCAGATCCTCTAATGACCTCATTCCTTTCCCCCATCTACTCCTCTTCCTCGAACATATCCGCACACTCTACACCTCCCGCCCCCTTGATCACCCTCACCCCCTTGGCTGCTCCTCTCCTCTCCTGTCCCCACCCCTTGCCATGCCTTCACTGTCGTGTCCCCCCTACCCTCCATCTCCTCCTCTATCTCCTTTCCCAAGGTGGCTTCCATCAACTCCCCCTTCCGGACGATGCCCTCTCTCCCTCCATTTATCCCTCCTGTCAACTCTGATCCTCACCCCCCTCCTTTCCTCTGTCCTTTCCCTGGGCTCCCTCTTCCTCCCCTTCCATCCTGTCTTCTCCCCGCCTACCCTCTCCCTACCTCTCTCCCCCCGCCCCCCGAGTTCTTTCGTTTTCCCCTCCCCTGCCTTTCCCCACTCCCTGTCACGTCTGCCCAGCACTCCTCCCCCCCTCTTATCGGTCCTCGTCCTCCATCGGCTCCTTTCCCCCCTTTGTTTTTCCTCTCCTTCCCCCCTTTTTTCTTTTCCCATCATCTGTCCAGGTTCCCCCCACCGGCTCTCGGCCTTGGTATGTGATATTTGCCAACTTTTTAGTGCAGTGTTCAAGTGAATGTCCAGTGTTGTTCATCCTTCCAAAGTGTTGCGAACAGAAATCATGCTGTCACTGGGTATGAATTTTATGTCTCTTGCGAGCAGAAACCAGACTGTGGCCGTGTTTTTTAATTGTCTGTCTATTATTTAACCTGTCTGCTTCATATGCATTTTATTAGCATCATGATCCCTTTGTTTCTATGTTTTAAGTTCCACGATTTTTTCCGCCATTTTACCGTTTAAGTCTCCGATTTTATCGCCTGTTTTTATTGTTTATTATCTTTCTCTTTTTAAAACATATTCTGTAGGCTGAAGAGCGGCATACTAAACTGGTGCCAGCCCGCCCCCTTCGGGGGGAATCGATAAAAAAAAAAAGCTCAAGCAGCCAGTCTAACCTTGCGTACGTCTCTGGACATGTCGCCTCGCGTTAGACAGCGTATTTACTTTCGTTTTTTGTTTACGAGGGGACGTGGTTGTCTAGTTAGGTTTTCTTGACTCTGTTGTTTCGTTCTTGTTGTTGTCGTAAGGTCCTTCGTTGGTCGTGTCCGTCCACTCCCGTTGTGTTGTTCGCTGTCCTCTCCGCGGGTCCCGCCGCGTTTTCCGTCACATCAACCCCGCGACTGTTCTGGTCGCCGTTACAACAATTTTCGTTTCGTTTAGCGAGATTTTTAATTCGTTTAAATCTGCCATGAAGCTCTCCTTGCTTCCATAGAAACTGTCTGACATGGCTGTAACACGAAAGTGCATTTTTCTCATACCACAGTAAATTGCTCGGAACATACTAGTCTAAGGCATATTGAACGACGCTTTTTAATTTTGTACACTTGTGCTCCAGATATCTGTACTGAAATCTAATATTTGTTGTTGACTACCTAGATACTCCGCAATTTATATCTTGTCATTCTTACCTAAATAGTTTTGATTCACTTACAACACATGAAAAACACATGGTTGACAATAGAAAATTGTTTTGTGACCCAACACAAGTGTACAAAACTGAAACCCAATGTGTATGTGTGTCTGCCCGTGGAAAAATATGAACATCATGAATATGATTCGTTGGAGAAAAACCGTAAAAACCACTGTCCTAGTAAATGAACGTAACATGTGTTTTCACGAAAGCATGCAAGCCATCTGATAATGAATTGTGTCAGTTCGAAACCGGTAACGGTACTTCTCCAACGAGGTTAACGAAAAGCAATTTTTGGCTGGTTGCTGGTGTACACCATCAGCAGTTTGTTTCACTTAGCGTCCACGGTCTCCATTCGTGTCTTGATTTGACAAAATTACTTGTCTCTGAAGCACTCTGCAATTACAGCTCCTGGGGCAGGCGGCCTATAGAATCCTCCGATTACCATGTCTGATTCACCGTTGTTGCTTAAATTCACCCACATTATTTGAATTCGGAATCCGCAATAACCGCACTCAATATTATCGGATTCTTTACTGCAGCCAATACACCGCTACCATTGCCTGTACTCCTGTCCTTACGATACCTATTCCTCTATCAAGCGTTTCGTAGCTGTTGACTTACGGATTCGACAACCTTTCTGTCCCTAATACTATTTGAATGTTATTAGCTCTGATAAGTGATATTAATTCTGGGACCTTACCATGCACGTCCCTGCTGTTTACTAATGTCACATTCACCTTTCCTTTTTCCTTTCTGCGAGGACAAACGTTGTCTAGAATAATACTTTTGCTCTGGCAGGCATTTCATATCTGTTCCCAAATGAGGGAAAAAGGGGGGGGGGGTGATAGAGAGAGTAGTGGCTAATTTCCCTCGAACCTAAAAATACCTTCACGTGCAAGCTACACGCACTCCGCTACCTCAGTAGTCGCTTCCTGTGTGTACAGCACGCCTGACCTACTGAGTGAGGCCAAAAAATTCTTCAGCCGATAGCAGAGATAAAGAAATTAGGGTCCGATATTGTTGCAGAATCGACTGAGCCACTGGTTCAGACCTTCTCCTCTGCTCCAAAGCAGAGGAATACGATCGACTCCCGCTGCTCCTTCTCTGATGCTTCAAATAGTAAGCTGGGCTTGGACTCCGCGGGCGGTGCTAGGAACCTCAGGAAATCAGCCAACCGCCGAAAGGAATCGACGATGGCCTCAGAACCCAAGCGGCACGCGTCATTCGTGCACACATGAGCCACGACCAGCATCCGGTTGCAACCAGTGCGTTCGATAGCCGTAACCGGAGCCTCCTCCACATCCCCGACGAGACCTGGCGAACGTACCGACTGCTTACTGGCATTCTTTGCCGACCTACCCTTTATATCTCTGAGGGCTCTACTACCTGTGCGCTCAGTGACTAACATAACCGCCCTCTGCACTTGTCCGGACTGGATGCCATGTGCTGGCTCAAAAGCATCTCGCACTTGTTGTTAAGGTTTAATGGGGTTGCCGTGTGACCATAACTCATTTTCGCCCTCTGTCTGGAAATGAAATGGCGTGTGGCTAGGGCCTCCCGTCGGGTAGACCGTTCGCCTGGTGCAGGACTTTCGAGTTGACGCCACGTCGGCGACCTGCGTGTCGATGGGGATGAAATGATGATGATTAGGACAACACAACACCCAGTCCCTGAGCGGAGAAAATCTCCGACCCAGCCGGGAATCGAACCCGGGACCTTAGGATTGACAGTCTGTCACGCTGACCACTCAGCTACCGGAGCCGGACCTCTGTCTGGAGACACGGAAAAACATTACTGTCCGCCATTTCACCCTCTAGTGAAGACAGACGTCGCTTATCGGAAGACGCAGTGACAACAGGTTTTTTCATTGGGTTCCAATGGCACCAAAGATTCGCAGCTTTCGCCACTGGTAATCTTATGTCAGCGCAACCAAAGTCGTGGCCAGCGCAGCTTCCAGCAGTTTTCGAACGGTGACTAAACCTCTCCACGTGTCCGCACACAACAACCACAGTCCCTATCCATTTCGTACTGTATAAAAGGCTATATAAAGCCTCAAAAAATGCAAACAAAGCAGGCAGGACTAATTGAAGAAGAGAAAAAAAACCGTAGCAAGAGATAAAATTACCTCACTATAGCGCCTCTGTAGTTAGGATACACATAAAATGTTAACGATAAAAATAAATTTTAAAGAACGCAGCACTAAAATCTGCTCTGCAAAGAATAAGAGCCACATGTTCTGAAAACAAAACAAAATTACACTAGCAAAAACAAGTATATAAATAGTTTACTTTCATTAGAAAGTCAGTTGACACAAAAGTAGACACTTAGAAAATATAGCTAACTAATAGTCAATCCAGATATGCACACAGACAATATGACAGAAGCTCGTCATAAAATACGAAACTAAACGCTCTGTACAAACACAGTCAGCAACTCTGTTCCACACTCAGAATACGTCGTCACCTTTCCCACGGGTAGAGCGCGTGTGGAGCTGCTTGCTTAGCAACAATACGAGTGCACAGGTCATTGTCAAAAACAATAATGTGTCTAAACACAGCAAACAGCAGATCCGCAAAGGAGAATGTCCTTACCTTCTACATCAGATTTAATCTTCAGTCTTTACACATCTCAAAGACCGAAATGCACACAACGCAGCTAAATAGCGCTTGATATTTGGTGGGTGAATGGGTTACAGAGCAACTAGAATGACTGTGAACATGAACGCAACTGTAAGTTGCAGAATTAAGACTCCACGTTCGCTAAAAATGTACTGGGTGAGACCACAAGTACTAGCTACTGTCCCAAATAAAATCTGTTCGAAGCCCTGAAAATCAACAAACATCTGGGCCACAGTCCTGATTCAATACCAAATGACCAAACACATCTCAATACTCCCCCTCCTCTAAATGTCACTTAATCCTCACAGTTTTCCAATGTTTCTCTCAGTATTCCTGCATTTTAAATGAATTTATTTATTTTATTTCTTCTGAATTTATTTATTTTTGATGTACTCCATATATTTTGTGACAACGATTGTTTACTGTATCCTTAGCTCTGTTCTGTATCACCGTCCATATCAAATCCTTTCATGCCATTCTTCTTTACTACTGTCGTGCACTAATTTCTTTTATTGGGATTATCACTCTAAACCGTTATATATACACTGTTTTCGAATTTAATGTTATGTTTTTCTGGTTTGTCCCTTTAACATTTTTACCAACGCCCTGTCAAAGATGACATACTTCGTACCATACTCTTGATGTACCCCACTCTTTTCAGTGTTGTTCATGAAATTTGCACCTTTTTTGACGGCGATAGGCAGTCCAAGTCTCATGGTGGCCTTGTAGGTTGAAAGATGGTAAATAAAATTAATTAATACTGTCTAACGAAGTCAATATTTTGCTTTTCGATTGTAATTCTCGACTGTTTCATAGAACTGCAAACTGTTCTCTAAACTTATGTAAAAGACGCTTCCGTCTATAATTACAGACGTTAGTCTTAGACGATATTCGACAAGATACCTCAGGATGGCCTCTGCTAATCCACACAATTGTTCAGCCAAAGAGTAAATAGAGAAAACAGGAGGCATAAAGGACCACTTGGTACTACAAAGTGCTTTCTCGAAAACGAGTAGATTTAAGTGCTACATAGTCAGTAAAAACACTATATTCCTCGGTCAGTGCGGCTAAAAACCCAGGGACATCGCTTTTCTCGACATTTCCTTTGCTGCAAAATTATTGTCGTTGCGTCCATTTAGGCATGAGTTTGAAACAGTATTCATAATATTAACTATGTAACTGTTAGCGATTCAGTGACATAAGAAAATAGGAGGAACGTATAACGTCGTAATTGGAAACAAGCGAGCGAATGTTATTCGTTTTCCACAAAACTCCCTAAGGACCCACTGAACTGCAGTCCAAGAAGGCACACACTGCTCTTCTGAATTTCACCTTTCGTGACTGTCTCTAAAGACCGTTTCTGGTCTTACGTCACGATCTGTACCAGATTTCAGTTGAAACTATACAATTCTTAAACAGGTAGGTACCGAAGATTCGAGGTACCCATTTCCGAAAGACGAGACTCGCTCTGATCGATGACAGTGAATGCTAATGTGTGTTGGTGGAAGCCTTCCGAAATTCGTTCCAAGTGTGTTTGACTTGCAAATGCAGTCCTTGAACTGAAGGCCTATATACTGCTTGTTATGTTGGTAGTGTGAAAAGGATTAACGTAGATAACGCTTGCGACGCCTTTAGCATCTGTAAGTAGTTGTGTTCTGCATTGCCGGCACACTGTATATCTGCCTCAACACTGAAGGCATCAACGGAAATTGGCTGAGTGTGCTTCTCCACACACATGCGAGCGTGCGCGCGTTGACAGAACAGAGCTTTGCTGCCTCCAAAACCCAACGGCTGCGATAAGCTGTTATGTTGTAAACACTTGGTTTCAAAGCTCTTACGTCTACTGATTTTACTCATTCTAGAGTTGTATTCACGCAGTTACGAACTGCGTAAGTCATTTAGCGAGTGAAAAATGTGTGTCAAATCTTACGGGACTTAACTGCTAAGGTCATCAGCCCTTAAGCTTACACACTACTTAACCTAAACTATCCTAAGGACAAACACACACACCCATGCCGGAGGGAGGACTCGAACCTCCGCCGGGATCAACGGCACTGTCCATGACTGCAGCGCCTTAGACCGCTCGGCTAATCCCGCGCGGCTAGGAGTGAAGCGAGGCAGCATACTTGTTACTTGTTTCCGTCCATTTCTGTCCAGGCAGCATGAAAAATCGAAGACTAGGAATTCAAGAGGAGCTAAGTACCATTTTTGTAAAACACGAGATAGGAGGTATGTGTCAAGGCCATTATCTGACGAGAGCTGCCACGTCCGTACGTGCTCCCGTTAGTCTCTAAGGCCGCTCGGAGATGGCGTTCAATCCATGAGGAACGTCTATATGTGCTAAGTCCACGTTCTACCTCTGGAGCTCTGCTGTTCATCAGTTGACATTTGTTAATGAAGATGGCTGACGTTATGATGCCTCGTGAGTATGAATACTGTGATGGTCCAAAATCAATGAAGAGACAGTGTGAAAGTGTAAGTAAGAGAATGGTGGAGAAGGAAAGAAGAGTGTTTGGTTTATCATACAAGACAGGAAAAGGAAAAGAAAGACGGCTCAAGAAACAGCCAAGCACGCAGGTATGGGACCAGTACTTCAAACGTTAATACTCTGCAATAAGAATATCTACGTGACTCTTATGATTGAAAACAAATAATACAGTATTGTAATATTATAACGTATCACAACATTTGGTTTTAGGTTCCCTGAAAATGTGGGTTTTACTGTCACTCCTTGTCAGTGGAACATAAGATGAACTCGTTTCCTACGCTCTACAGTAAGATGTGCAGACACAAAGTACGTTCTTAATGGGGCTCATGGACGTTATTCCAGTAGAACGTCGGAGAAATGGAAAGTACGCCGGTCCAACGGAAAGTTATCGCCACTGTACATTGATTTTCACGGCTCCTGATGGTGAGAGTGCACGTAAGCAGGTATGTAAGAAGACTTTTATGGATGTTTTCGGTATTTCAAAGAAAAATAGAGGTCATGGCACAAAAAAAAGACCGGTGGTAATGTTTTTAAAGGTAAAAGAGGTTGATGGTTTAATAGAAACTACACAGATGAAGATCGCCAGATTGTTCGGGCCCACATTCAGATGTTGCTTATAGATGTGAAACACTACAGTAGAAAGCACACAACGGAGGAGTACTTAAGTCCCCATCTCAATATGAACAGTCCCCTCACTGCATTCAAACTAAAATATCCCAGTAGTACAGTGACGTATAAATTTTATAGAAAAGTTATCGTTGCGGATTTTCCGCACGTATCCTTCGGAAAGCCACGATCAGACACATGCCGACAATGTGACCGATTACTTGTAGAATGTAAGAAAAACCACTAAAGTGCTGACAAAGCTAAGCAAGAACTTCATTGCACCATCGCAAAGCTGCAAGGGCCACATCAAAGTTAAGAAATCATGCACTTGTTGCCACGTTACCAAACATTGATATTTGAACGCTATCCATAGATCTCCAACAGATTATGTTCTTACCTTTTCTTATACATTCAGATATGTTCTATCTGAGGCACATCTAATGTTACAGTTTCGATGTACATATGCGTGACACTGGTGAAGCTACAATGCGTGTGTGGAATGAGACGGGAGGTGGCAGGGGAGCCAATGAAATCGCATCCTGTTTATTTGCTTTTCTCAATCAAGTACCTAGCGTCACAATAAAGTAGAAACTGTGCGTATGGAGTGACAACTGCTGCACACAAAATAAAAACCAAATTCTTCTATTCATGTACATGTTTCTAGTGTCTTGTGGTATGTTTGAATGCGTTGCCCACAAATATCTCATTTCTGGACACAGCTTTCTGGCATGCGTCCAGATTTTGCAACCACGGAAAAGAGAAATAAGACAGTGAAATGTCTTGTTCCGTGTTATCTAACAAAGATAGTGAGTTCATCACGTCATACAAAGCCATTCAATATTCTGGAAGTACGTGACTCGCACTTTCTTGACTTTAACACAGAAGCAGAAAACTTGATCACCACCAACAAATTCTTTGTATCAGCTGCATAGTGGATTCGAATAACTGCCCCTGGAGAGGTCAGAATACGAAGAACCCTTAACGAGCTGCAAGAACGGCCAAAATTCAACGCTCTGCCAAATGGAAAATCAGTCAATTATTTCCAAAATATGAAACTGAAGCTTATCGCGAAAGAAGAAGAAGGACCAGGTAAGTATGAAACCATATTTACCAGAAGAACGCAGGCAGTTTCACCAGGAAATTTGTGGTTAAATGCGAGTAAAATCTCAGAAAATGGTATTTGGTACTCTTATTCCGCGTCGTCTTGCTATTGTTGTCTTGCTATTGTAGTCATTGCAAAAACAACACAAGAACAATGGTCGTTGCGTTTTTGCAAATTGTCATTTTCTTTGTGATACAACGGGCGCACTAGTCGTTCAGTTAAGTCTCTGAGTTACGTACCAGATCACAGCGGCCTGCAATGCGATTTGCAAATGTATTATTTGCGTAAAGGCTTTATACGCGTAATAAATTGGTTATATTTCAATTTCTTGAAACATTTATTTTGGTACTTAGCTCTTTTTGAATTTCTAGTCTTGAATTTGGGTTCAGACAGCCTCAACAACAACAAATGCCCAGCAGTTCAGTTTGTGAATACAGAATAAGTACGAGAAGGAGAAGAAGATTATGAAAAATTTCTTCTGGGTCTCGGGGACTTCACTGACTTGTGACAAACAATGTGACAATTTGCTTAACAAGAGTGATAGGGCACAAATCGCAGAATATCTGAGTGACCACCATCAAACGTTCATTTCTGAGGAAGAGGATGTGGAACAAAAATGGAAAAAATTCAGAAACATCGTCCAGTACGCCTTAGATAAGTTCGTACCGACTAAGGTCCAAAGCGAGGGGAAAGATCCACCGTGGTATAACAATCATGTACGAAAGGTACTACGGAAACAAAGAAAGCTTCATCATAGGTTTAAGAGTAGTCGAATCATAGCTGATAAGGAAAAGCTGAACGAAGCGAAAAAGAGCGTAAAGAGAGCAATGAGAGAAGCATTCAACGAATTCGAACATAAAACATTGGCAAACAATCTAAACAAGAACCCTAAAAAGTTTTGGTCATATGTAAAATCGGTAAGCGGATCTAAATCCCCTATTCAGTCACTCGTTGACCACGATGGCACCGAAACAGAGGACGACCGAAGAAAGGCAGAAATACTGAATTCAGTGTTCCGAAACTGTTTCACTGCGGAAAATCGTAACACGGTCCCTGACTTCAGCCGTCGCACGGACGCCAAAATGGAAAATATTGAAATAAACGATATCGGAATTGAAAAACAACTACTATCACTTAGTAGCGGAAAAGCATCCGGACCAGACGAGATACCCGTAAGATTCTACAGTGATTATGCTAAAGAACTTGCCCCCTTTCTATCAGCAATTTATCGTAGATCTCTGGAAGAACGTAAAGTACCTAGCGACTGGAAGAAAGCACAGGTCGTTCCCATTTTCAAGAAGGGTCATAAATCAGATGCGAATAATTATAGGCCTATTTCACTTACGTCAATCTGTTGTAGAATAATGGAACATGTTTTGTGTTCTCGTATTATGACGTTCTTAGATAATACAAATCTCCTTCATCATAACCAACATGGATTCCGCAAACAGAGATCATGTGAAACCCAGCTCGCCCTATTTGCCCAAGAAACTCACAGTGCCGTAGACACTGGCGAGCAGATTGATGCCGTATTCCTGGACTTCAGGAAAGCATTTGATACGGTTCCGCACTTACGTTTAGTGAAAAAAATACGTGCTTACGGAATATCGGACCAGGTTTGTGATTGGATTCAGGATTTCCTAGAAGAAAGAACACAACATGTCATTCTTAACGGTTCAAAATCTGCAGATGTAGAGGTAATTTCGGGAGTACCGCAAGGAAGCGTGATAGGACCTTTATTGTTTACAATATACATAAATGACTTAGTTGACAACATCGGTAGCTCCGTGAGGCTATTTGCAGATGACACGGTTGTCTACAAGAAAGTAGCAACATCAGAAGACTCGTACGTACTCCAGGAAGACCTGCAGAGGATTAATGAATGGTGCGACAGCTGGCAGCTTTCCCTAAACGTAGATAAATGTAATATAATGCGCATACATAGGGGCAGAAATCCATTCCAGTACGATTATGCCATAGGTGGTAAATCATTGGAAGCGGTAACGACCGTAAAATACTTAGGAGTTACTATCCGGAGCGATCTGAAGTGGAATGATCACATAAAACAAATAGTGGGAAAAGCAGGCGCCAGGTTGAGATTCATAGGAAGAATTCTAAGAAAATGTGACTCATCGACGAAAGAAGTAGCTTACAAAACGCTTGTTCGTCCGATTCTTGAGTATTGCTCATCAGTATGGGACCCTTACCAGGTTGGATTAATAGAAGAGATAGACATGATCCAGCGAAAAGCAGCGCGATTCGTCATGGGGACATTTAGTCAGCGCGAGAGCGTTACGGAGATGCTGAACAAGCTCCAGTGGCGGACACTTCAAGAAAGGCGTTACGCAATACGGAGAGGTTTATTATCGAAATTACGAGAGAGCACATTCCGGGAAGAGATGGGCAACATATTACTACCGCCCACATATATCTCGCGTAATGATCACAACGAAAAGATCCGAGAAATTAGAGCAAATACGGAGACTTACAAGCAGTCGTTCTTCCCACGCACAATTCGTGAATGGAACAGGGAAGGGGGGATCAGATAGTGGTACAATAAGTACCCTCCGCCACACACCGTAAGGTGGCTCGCGGAGTATAGATGTAGATGTAGATGTAGACGTCCCAGTGAGAGTCAAAACACGCAGTTATACGGGAGATAGTTACAGTACATCAAATAACTATTCCCCAGTAGTTTGTAAACACCGTTTCTTTCAGGAAACTAAAAGTCACCACCACAGAACTCGGATATATTGTGTTCTCAGTATACTATCAAAGAGCTCGAACTTTCACTGAACATAACAACCGTATCGCTGAAAAGCTGTTCCACTACACTATGAGCATGATTGTCACTTAAGATGTTCTCTTCAACCTGGAGTAGCAGACAGCGGACAGCACTGGCCACAAACTTCAGTAATATCAGTAGCGGAGTATGTCGTCCTCTCCCCCCCCCCCTTTCCATCCCCCCTCACCACCAGTCTCACCCTATAACCCCACCCTCTTCCACCGAATGAAACAGTCTCAATGTCCATAAATTCTGTCCACTTCGACCATAACTCATCATAACCTTAAAAATCACTTTAACTTCTCTTCATTCACAAGATAAGGTATTTAATTTCAGACCTAAAACAAAACTTTTGACTCTGAAAGGTAGGTATTTAATGTATTAGATGTAAAAAATGGTTCAAATGGCTCTGAGCACTATGGGACTTAACATCTATGGTCATCAGTCCCCTCGAACTTAGAACTACTTAAACCTGACTAACCTAAGGACATCACACAACACCCAGTCATCACGGGGCAGAGAAAATCCCTGACCCCGCCGGGAATCGAACCCGGGAACGCGGGCGCGGAAAGCGAGAACGCTACCGCACGACCACGAGCTGCGGACTATTAGATGTATTTGTCACATTAGTTCTTGATGAAAATCAGAGCTTTTGACAATGTCCACCATTGTCATCGTCAGGAAAGCAAATGGCCGCCGAAGTAGTAAAGGAATCACAGAGATCTAACGGCTGTACTAGAGACAGCGATATCTTTACTATCTAGTTTTCGAAATCCAGCTGTCTCAACATGCCGGAGAGAGATGCTTGTATTTCGTTTCTTGCCTGGTTACAACACGGCTGCCACGAAATGTCACTAGAGCGTGAAATTATAATACCTTTTGATTCTGCATCCAGGTCAGCCTGTTCATCGCATACTGATATAAAGTTCAAAGTTAGAAATAAGTAAAGAATTCTTTATCACGTACAGACCGGTGGAAGCTTTTTTGCCTAGCTACAACTTGGCGGACTATGCTGACGACAAGAATCTGCAGGCACGTCAAAGTTCCATGCTCTGAGATCAGAGACCTATATGCAGGTTTTATAAAGTTCACTGTGTGGCGCCCATTACGACCAGAGATTCCATTCGCACCAGCATGTACTCCTGTACAGCCTTTCGGTGTTATTATGTATAACAATATCAGGACACTTCTCGATAGAACGACAAAAAAGTGCAGGTTTCCTTCGTTCTCCACTTCCACTGTGAACTTAATGTTGGAATGTATGCTGACCTTGTGAACAATAAAATGCTGCAGTGTTACTGAGGCACTACACAGGAGTGTATCCCGTGTTACATCTCATGATGTAAACAAAGACTCTGAGACTGGCCGGTGTGGCCGAGCGGTTCTAGGCTCTACGGTCTGGAATCGCGCGACCGCTACGGTCGCAGGTTCGTATCCTGCCTCGAACATGGATGTGTGTGATATCCTTAGTTTAGTTAGGTTTAAGTAGTTCTAAGTTCTAGGGGACTGATGACCTCAGAAGTTAAGTCCCATAGTGCTCATAGCCATTTGAACCATTTGAACTGGCGTTTCAACGGTTGCTTCAGTGCACTCTCTGATCGCAGTGGGCACTAACCAGTTATCCCTATTACTCACAGACATATATTACTAGATTGGCCAGGCGCACCTTTTACTGAAGCCTGAAGTTCGATGGAACAAGATGGCGGCGTCAGGAAGTTTGTGTGCGGTAGTACTACGATTTTCTGAAACGACATGATGTTGTTAGCTTTATGAGTTGGTCTAAACAAGTTCTGCGGTTGAGCCAATATTTACGTACCTGTCGAGTTTAACACATACACTGCAGAATCGTGCTATGAGAATAACATAAAGTTACATACATGCACGTTTAAAGCGAACTCAGTTTACATAAGAACACTCAAATGAATAAAGACGCTTGTTATCAACGACAAAGAGCACTTTCTACTTATATAACGAATATATTACTCGAAAAAAGACAAAGTTGATGAAAACTGGTTAAAAGTATATCATTAAGCTACATATGTTAATATTATATTGAGTAAACTCTTTAAAATATTCAGATAAGGCAAACTGTAATGTAATTATTTAGGCTGACAAACAGTACCAAAGCAAAAATAGGTACTTAGGCTTGAAGTAAGACGTGTTCCTTTCCTAGTATCTTCCGTCTTCCGTACGAAAAATTGCAGCCAATCAAGACGCATATCAAAACTCTAACGCTAACGGAGTTATATTAGTACATCCCAGTTTCCCACGACTGTTTTATCACTAAGTAAACAGCTCGTTGGACGTTCTTTGCACTTGCCGCCATATTGTTTCCCTGATGCTGACAGTTGTGGATATTGTCGGAAAATCGATTATCAACCGAAATAAACACTTAAAGTGCACCGAGAAATTCAGCGCGAAAGATTTTTTGGTTATATTCGATAAGGATAGTGCGACGGCGCGGTTCTTTCCGTCCCTTTACGAAAGACCTGCACCTACCTGTGAACATTGTCTCAGCAGATCATCAGTAGGAAAGCCAAGTGAAACCTACTGTACTTCGATGTGAACCAGGCTGCAATTTAAGTCACTAATCTACGTTTCGGGAAAAAGTTTTCACACAAATGAAAGGTTGGAAATTTTGTCCTCAATTAATATATTCTGAAACTTAGGTGAACAAGTATCACTGCCAAGCCCATGCTAGTCTTAACACAGTCACTCATAATCTCTTTCACTCACGTTAGCAAGTTTATGGTGTCGTATTTTCCGAAAACGTAATAGCTACAAAATACTGATTGTTTTTGATTGCGAATGCTCGCCAAATATTAAGTCTGTCGGTACCAAATGCACTCACAGTTTTTAGCCACCGACCTGCTCAATACGCCACGCGGAATGTATGACTTTTCTCGTCACAAAATTCACTTAAAAATTCCGAAATTTCTACACACCCATCGAAATAATTATGCCGTCACTTTACCACACTTTTGATGTATGAAACACTGCTAAATCCGGCAACTTATCATTTCCATCGGAACTACTACTACACACTTCCGAGTTGTTTCATGGCTAACTCACTCTCTTCTCTATAACACCAGCAGAGAAAGGTGCGCGAAGAATATTGCTTTACCATTGGTCAGTTTACTCAACAGCCAATAGCAAAACAACATTATCCCGCCTCAGTCCGCGCTTTTCATCAATAACCAATCGCAAAATAGTAAACCTAACGACTGCACTTTTTACCGACGTAATTATCTAATATGCTGATGTTTTGCTTATTCATAAAGTTATTTACTATTGTTATTTATACCTGAATTAACTTTTCCTTTTACCATAAACTTACTTTACAAATCTCTTCTACAAAAATCCCCTTTGTCCATATCCATACTTCTTCGACATGTTCCCACACTAAATCCTACTACATAACTCGTTAAACAATTACCTTCATATTAACCTTAAACCACACTCACACATCATTCATACTGCTAAAACACATTAAAACATTGCGTACACAAAAAGACATAATAACAATTTATGAAAATACTAGAACAGTTTATGAAAGACGTTCTATTACTTTAGTGCACTCTAGTGGGCACAATCGAAACTAAAATCACAGTCCCCCTATCCAATACTGTCATCTATCGGCTGATACATAAACTACGTGCACGTCCAGTCTCGCGTCACCATCTGTCACTATCCAGCTCTGAGACAAATCTCCCACTTAACCGCCTCCAAGGCAGCATCGTCATATGGCGCTACGCCTCAATAGTTGTACTCTGTTTTCACGAATATTGACCAGGCGCTATTGAAATAAAAACTGCATGGTAACAACTGCATGAACCACCGATATAAAAGCATTAGCTTTAGTTGCCAGATCTGAGATTTTTTTGGCTCCAGGGTATCAGGCGTGTATATGACAATTTCAGAAATGTAGGTCGTCTTTCCAGTCTGCCAATACCGGGACTATTGTCCTGTTATTGAGGCTGTCTGACGGGTCCCTGCCGGAAGTTTCTGCCACTGGCCATGGAATTAGCGCCGCCTAAGTATGTCATACGTGGTGTTTATGCTCCCCACTAGGTGGAGAGTGAGGACTCGTTCATCCATACAGTTTTAACGCTTCTACCCTGGTGAAAAAAATGCTACAATTTTGTACGAATAAACGAATGGCTGTATCTCGGTAACTAATGAAGTTGCAAAAACGCGATAATGTTTACATCATGATCTCCTAGGCTTTACTCGCTTAAGTAACATTAAAAATATCTTCAGCGAGTTTTAAGTTGTTTCATGTAAAAACCTGTAGGTGCTTCATCCTGAATGTTTAACAGTTATAAACAATATATGTAGGATAATCACCAAATTCCCACTACATTTCATATTTCAAAGTCGGCAAGTTTATTATTTCAGCAGCAACTATTTGATTACTTTGTTATTAAAGCAGCCGATGTTTTGAAAGAAGAAAGAAATAAAATAACAAAATAAAAGAAGAAAATCTAGTGACTAAATTAAACGTTCTGATAAATTTATGGATTTTCTTATATATATCTGCATATTTCATAAATATTACACTGCTTGCACGATAATATTGATGGTGTTCAACGATCTACATACACAGCTGCCAATCAAAATTTCAACACCATGAAGAGAGAATGCTAGAAAGGTCACATTGGCACAAAGTGCACTACATACGTGGATATGCAACTCAAAAGCATTTCAGTGCAACCGCAAAAATAGGCAGGGGTAACGCTATTTACGTTCTCTGTATAGGAAACATTACGCGGTATGTTTCTCGTCTAGAAATCGCGTTTGAATTTTATGACAAGACCGTATCCTGCACCGCGTAAGGACAAATGTCGATCAGAACATGTCTGAACTCGACAACGATATGAGTGTGGCCATTCGATGGTGGTGGTGGTAGTTAGTGTTTAATGTCCCGTCGACAACGAGGTCATTAGAGACGGAGCGCAAGCTCGGGTTACGGAAGGATTGGGAAGGAAATCGGCCGTACCCTTTCAAAGGAACCATCCCGGCATTTGCCTGAAACGATTCAGGGAAATCACGGAAAACCTAAATCAGGATGGCTGGAGACGGGATTGAACCGTCGTCCTCCCGAATGCGAGTCCAGTGTGCTAACCACTGCGCCACCTCGCTCGGTGTGGCCATTCGAGACTCTAGCTTATCGTTCTGCGATACTACTACCCGGGATGCTTGGAATCCCACGACTTTCATGTGAATATGGAATCGAAGTTTCCACACTTTCCTGCATAGACTGAACAAAGTTTGTGATCAGTCGCACTGGCAATGACACGGAGACGGGCTTAATAAACAGGTGGTTTCTGAGGGCGATGACGGCAGAGTTTACGAAGCGCATCGCTAGTGGGAAGGAGAGTCCAGAGCGTAGAAGAGTGAGTTACTACAGTGTCAATACCGCTATCGAAGGTTTCAGACAACAGTTCAGACAAAAGCAAAAACTGACAGCCAAGCATAGAGCTGTGGTATTTGTGGACCCGTCACTAATGTGGACAGATCCACGTGACACGCGACCGAGCTGCGAAGCAAAATCAGGCTGGGTGATTCAGTGGCATAGTCTGATATTTAACTAAGGGTGCAGGAAGACCACACTCGGTGCCATACAGGATTTCAATGGCACCACTCGATTAGCGTCAGAGGGGTACGACGTATTGGTAACACTGTCGTATAGTATAGTGCGGCCACTTGTCAGCAACAAGCAAAGTATCCACATGGGCTCTGCAACGACGTCTGGAGCATCAGGGACTGTAATGTCTCTTCACATGGCAGCACCGAGTGGCTCTCCAAAAAATGTTTCAAATGGCTCTAAGCACTATGAGACTTAACATCTGAGGTCATTATTCCCCTGGACGTAGAACTACTTACATCTAACTAACCTAAGGACATCACACACATCCATGCCCGAGGCAGGATTCGAACCTCCGACCGTAGCAGCAGCACGGTTCCGGATTGAAACGCCTAGAACCGCTCGTCCACAACGGCCGGCAGTGGCTCTCGAACCATTGTGCATACGACCACACTGGACGCTTGGATGACTCCATGTCGTCTTTTCAGACGAGTATGGGTGTAGCGTACAGCATCATGGGTGGATTTAATCAAGTGAGGAGGCTCTGAGGAGAACAAACGTTACCAGTTTGCTCTCGTCCACTAACCAAGCATCTCGTACGGTCGTGCAGGATGCGAAACAAAATCTCCGCTCGTTCTCATAGAAGATAATCTGGACAGCAGGCGTTACATTTATGACATGATAAGGCTATTGGCTGTATCCTAGCCTTCACGTCCCCATTACGATATATTTCAGCAAGATAACGCAAGTTGCTGGTACTTCATTAACCTACCTAGAAACATAAGTTGTTAAATTGTTGCCTTGTGCAGCATGTTCTCCAGATACCTCAGCCACTGAATAAATCTTATCCTGCATTGCCGAGAGACTGGTATACCTTCATCGTTATTGATGGTCCCTGGCTCAGAGCTGAAGTACCATGGGATAACATTTCCCTATCTGTCATCCAACTTCAGTTCAACTATATTCTCAGAAGGTTTATAGTTGTTGTTGTTAACCTGAGGTGGCAGCTCCATGTACTATATTTCGCACCCTCTATAACCCCCAGTTTATCTACATATTTGACAGTACATTCTTCCTACTATACAGTGTAAGTAAAGTTTTGATTATTTTCTATCCTTCCTGGAGTTGCAGTTTTAATGTCCAGAACTGTAGACACTGATTGGGGTTTAAGTACTGTACTTCCAGCTCATTACTGAAACTATGAGCGCTATTCAGTAAGTAAGGTCCAATCGAGTGCGAAGTGGAAACCACAGTGAAAATCCGATGAAGCCTTGCACACACGTGGTGGACAATGTCTCTAGTATGCTCATTGCTCTTTTCAGTTCTGAGCGCACAGTAAGCGCATAAAGATGCGTAGAAAATAGTGTCTCCGGCTAGGTATGGGTGCCTGCGGGACATTACGCCTGATTTCAAGCAGCCCACATAATGTAGCTGTTACACAGTTCCGTCTTCATGATCATTTTCTGCAGCACACTGCAGGGGCAACGGAGACGCTCCTAGCGTTTTCGATGGGAAGTTTTTGATCGCCCACCGTACTGCCAGTAATTGACTCCCTCTGGGTTTCATCTCTGCTCGCATGAACTGGTGGCTATGAACACAACATTTTGGCACAGACGAAAAGCTGCAGATCAGCGTAGTTGATTGATGAAAAGAACAGGCGACTGCCTCCTGTCACAATGGCACTGGCAAGCTGGTACAACGCTACGACGAACACACATGTCGGAGGGGCGACGATGTAGAGAAGTAACTGGAAGATGTAGCTCACTGTTACAAATAAAACATTTTTTATTTTATTATCACAATGGTTTCCATTTCACTACCGATCGGACCTCGCTTTCCGACTAGCCCTCATAAGCACAGTAATTGTTTCGCGCAACTAGTGGTTCTCTTTATACCGGTACACGTTTTCTTGTGTTGCAAACATTTCACTCATCAAGGGAAATAGTGCACTGTTTAGCACAGTGGTCACGCATTTGGAATGGCAGTGGTTTAGATCAAAGACATTTTCCCCTGGTTGAAGTAAATAATTTATGACAAACGCCGAAATAGTTCCCTTAAGTAAGACATGGTGCATTACATTCCCCATTCTACCTTCAAACTCAGCTTGTTCTCCTTCACCAATGTCCTCAAAGCCGTGGGAATTTTAAACCTTAATTTGCCTTCCTTCGTTTGCAGCAAAACTTTTACGTGTTTCCAAACGGCAGCTTAACTGAGACAGGTCGTAAGTCATGTATCATTTCTCTTTAACTTACAGTCCCCTGAGATGGGGGCCTTCATCGTATGCAACCCGCGAAACGTAAGTGTCCTACACTTCGCTGCATGCTAGGCGCTCTCCTGGACAACAATTTACGTCCCTCATAGTACTGAATTCGCAACTTAAGTCTCCTAAAAGTCTCTCCTGAAAATCTCGAAAATATCTCTGTATACTAATGAGTCACTGCGTTGCGATTTTCGAGGTTTTCACGAATTCTTTAACTGTATGTTTTTGGAAATGCAGCCCAGTTGTCCATTCCTTTATGCGCATAGTATTTCTAAAACTTACATAATCACCTCCCAGAGGTGCTCCGAGCAGTGGTAATACGTACGCTGTCTGACTGGACTCCATCCACAAGAAGACGAAGCCAGTTGTTGGAACATTATGAGCAAAATGGCAGAGCGCCATCTTGGCTGTGAATCCACTATTCATGCCATCAGCATCAGCATCAATAGTCACGGCGATTTTGCCTGATTAGCAAACCCTTCCTGTAATGTAAGGCCTTCGAAGGGAAATTTCCTGATCGCCTCTTACAATATCAAGTTAACTATCTTGAGTCTCGCAACATGATGTAGAGCGTCTACCGTGTGGTAAGATTTTTCAACTCATTTTTCCTCTTAACCGTTCATTTCTAATGCTTTTTCAATTCGAACTTCATGTTAATTCGTCGTAGCCTTCTGTAATATCTTATCTTATTTCATCTCCCTCTAATAGTAAGATATTTGTCTCGTCTGCGTTTCATTTCCATACGATTGTGTGCTCGAGTAATTTAAATTAATAAAATTCACCGGAAAGTTTGCGAATTTGCCGTCACTTGATACCATTTGACTTCTTTTGATCAAGGAAATATTTTTCAACTACATTCTCATAGTGCCCTGGTGTGTAATGTTACTTACTAAATAACAGAATTTAGGGGGTCGGCACAAGAAAGCACTAATCCACAAGAGCGTATTTTTAAACTGTTTGATTAAAGGCAAATAAAAAACATAAATACAATAAAACAAATTTTTTTATAGCGGTATAATTCTAATTGCTTGATACCAGCATGTGGTGCACTCGAATGTAGCAGACAGCGTGATCAGACTTATCCTTACTAAGTTGAGGGTTAGCACTTTATTCCGGCGACCCCTTCAATTCGTTCCGTACCGCATAACTAGTATTCAGGAAGAGCGAAGTGCAAATTTGCGTCGGTTCACAACGATAAAGAAATTTCGTGATTTCCGAAATCAGATTAGTTGATTTCTGGGGTGGTCACGTCGAAAACAGGCTGAATAATCCTCTGCCTTCTCGTCGTATCTTTGTCTGACTAATTTATCATTCCGTCCCAGTGGAGTCGAGATGGAAGGAATTTAATGAGGCATTCCCATATATTTTACTTTTTGCAATGAATATTGCAAAATTTTAAATACTTGTGATGTCATTAATATTTACACATCATCGCTTTAGATTCTTTTTTAGATTAAGCTCAAAACTAAATTCTATGCTAAATATTTCCCCATTGAGTTTTTCACTCTCAGCCCGCAGAACTATAGTAAATGCGAACCTTAGCCCTTTAATCAGCTTCTCTAGTTCTTGGCTTTTGTATATGAGGATTGGAAAGTAGAGCGGAAACAAAGGATTGTTGGAGTCTGGTTTGAGGATGGTGTAGATTGTTCGGAGGTGTTCAGGGCAAATGAGAAGGAATTTGGTGAGATGGTAAAGTACCCTTGTGGAGGAAGGTAAACAGATGTGGAAAGTGAGGCGAAGTACTAAGAGTTTCAGGACTGACAGAATTTGGATGGGGTGGAGATTCATGCAACATTCACATAATAAAGGATGGAACGGATCAAGGATTTATAGGTGCAGATGACAGTGGAGACGTGCAAGAATTCACACTATGTGTGCAACAATTCAGTGCATATGTTTCTGTCTCTGCATTTTGTTCAGACAAGGCTTATTCCTTGGAGTCCTTGCTCGCAAATAATGTTTTACAAATTCTTTGTCTGACTGTTCGATCTGAAACTTGAACCCTTGAACACCTTGCGCGGTGCGCCGACGATCTTGCAGATGAAGACGGAAGATCCTAGACAGTCTCTATCGCTCAGTATTGGTTTTCTGTCAGTTTTCGTTGACCCGGTTTCTTCACACGGCTTACAGACTTTCCTCTCGCCCATATCCAAGTTTTTTGTTACTTCTGCGTAAGTAGAACCTTCTCCGAGCACACATTTTTCGAGATCCAAGTTTACGTCAGACAGAACAGTTCTCAACACAACAACTATGTAAAATGTAGCAGCTAATCACTAAAAAATAAGACATTGAATCGGCTTTTAATGTCTTCTAGGCGCTACAGTCTGGAGCCGAGCGACCGCTACGGTCGCAGGTTCGAATCCTGCCTCAGGCATGGATGTATGTGATGTCCTTAGGTTAGTTAGGTTTAAGTAGTTCTAAGTTCTAGGGGACTGATGACCTCAGACGTTAATTCCTATAGTGCTCAGAGCCATTTGAACCATTAAATCGGCTTTTAATGTCTTCATTTGTAGTAATGCCTGTTCTCTACATAGTGCCTCATGAAAAAAACTTTTCTGAATTTCTTCGATGTCTTCCTTTGTTCCGACCTGGTGGGGTTCCAAAACACTCGAGCAGTACTCAAGAATTGGTCGCCCTAGCGTTGTATACAGGCTCTCCGTTTTATAGATTAGTTACACTACCCGAAAATTCTCCCAATAAACCGAAGTGGACCATTCATCTTCCCTAATACTGTCCTTACGTGCTCTTTCCGTTTCATATCGCTTTGCAACGTTACGTCTAGATATTTAAATGACGTGACTGTGTCGAGCGAATGCTGTACTGGAAGGTTGTAGAATTGTTTTTCCTACTCATCCGCATTCATTTACATTTTTTTTTTACATTTAGAGCAAGCTGTCATTCGTCACACCAACTACAGACTATGTCCAAGTCCTCTTGCATCCTCCTACAGTCACTCAACGACGAGACCTTTCCGCACACCATAGCGTCATCAGCAAACAGCGGAAAATTGCCGCCCATCCTGTCCTTCAGTTCATTTTCGTATATAGGTAACAAGAGCGACCTCATCGAGTACAATGTACTGTGCCCTATTACCTAAGAAGTTCTCGAGTCACTCACACATCTGTGAACCTTATCCGTGTGCTTGGACCTTCGTTAACAATCTGTAGTGGAACACTGTGCCCTACGCTTTGCGGGAAATCTACGAATATGGAATCTGTCTGTTTTCCTCCACCCATGGTTTGTAAGATAGCATGTGAGAAAACGGCAAGCCGAGTTTCGCAACGAGAGAGCCTTTCTAAACCCCTGCTGATATGGGGCAGAAGCTTTTGCGATTCAGGGAAATTTATTATACTCGGACGCAGAATATGCTCAAGAATTCTACGGAAAATCTATGTAAAGGATTTTGGTCTGTAATTATGCTCGTCCGTTCTTTTCCATTTTTATTTATGGGAATCACCTGGGCTTTTTCCTTCGCAATGCTGCATTATTTAGATACATGGGAAAAGTTATATATGAAATTTTGATAAAGACAATTGAGTAAAAGATAAGGACATTACGAAAATTAAAGAGAAGATGGGTATAAACTCTGCTGTATACCAGACTGTAAGACGCAATTGTACTACAAAAGTTACACATATGTATAACAATTATTTTGAATGCCAGTTAACTGTATTTTTTCACGTATACAGGACAGAAAATTATACAACAAAGTATGCACTGCACATGGTGTCAGTAAAAGTTATTGCTAAATTTGGCAAAAAATTTGAAGACCTAAATCAACATCCAACAAATGCTTTAGGGACTATTTTAAAATTAACTATGAATAAAAATTAAAAATACTGTTACAGTGTGTGAAGTGAAACTAAGTACTAAAAGTTTCTTATAAAAATCCCATAAAGAAACTAAAGTCCGTCCGAACAGGCGTTGAAGACCCAACAGTAGCGACCGATCGCAGTGTCATCCTTAGACCGAAGGCGTCACTGGATGCGGATATGATGGGCCATGCGGTTAGCACGTCGCTCAGTTACTTTAGTCAAGTAGTTCCTCAGTTTGGCTCAAAAGGGCCGAGTTCACCCCGCCTGCCAACAGCGCTAGGCAGACCCGTGCTGTGGCCGAGCGGTTCTAGGCGCTTCAGTCTGGTAAAGCGCGACGCCTACGGTCGCAGGTTCGAATCCTGCCTCGGGCACGGATGTGTGTGATGTCCTTAGGTTAGTTAGGTTTAAGTAGTTTTAAGTTCTAGGGGACTGATGACCTCAGATGTTAAGTCCCATAGTGTTCAGAGACATTTGACCCATTTTTGAGCAGACCCGGACGGTCACCCATCCAAGTGCTAGCCACGCCCGACAGCGCTGTTAGCTTATAAAAATCTCATAGAGAGTAAAAATAGATTTGGCAGTAAAATTAACATAGCCATTAAAAATGTAGAGACAATAACATGAAAACTGAGATTTAAATGTAATTATGCAGATGACTGTGGCCGGAATACGTTACATGACATAATTTTGAAAAAGCAAAATAGCGATTAAGGCGGATAATCACATTGACTAGTGATAATGATGAGGGACTGTTATGAGTTTATCATTTATAGGCAAAATTAATAGAGAATGAAAAAACGGCGTTTTTGGCTATATCTGTGTATACGGTAAGGTGGGGTAAATCCGACCTAGTAATTCCTTGTGGCTATAAAACGTTTATTCGAGGTCGGATCTTAACGTTATAAACGTTAAATTATAGGTAATATAAAGAAGCGACTGTTTGCAAAATATTTTTGTTATACCATGAATAGTTTTTGAGATATCCGTATTGCCATTTGCAAAAATGGTGGGTTAAATCCGACCCCCTATTTGTTTGGCTGATTTTGCACAGAAATAGTTCTAAATGAACTTTTTTTTTGGGAAATAATTATAAGCGATTACGTTTTCTACATAAATGAACAAAATGTATTCAAAAACATAACAATGTTTAGAGTACTACATGTTCTGAAAGTTAAATGAATGTAAATTTTAATTGAAAAGAGATGATTTCATTGTACGGCGGTGCAACAGCAATGTCGATCTCTGAATGTTAAAATCACGAGCGACAGCTCGTAAAGACATTCCCAATCCCAAATTACACGACATTTCCAACAAAAACGATACATACACTGAATAGGTCACTAAATGCGATACAAAAATCACTTACCGTTTGTTTTGCGATCGTTTTATTTAACAAGGTAATCCTAACGATGCAATTTGCACAAAAATTAAAATGAAACAATGGAAAACATAGTTGTTGTCTTTTGGGTGTCTAAATGTCAAATGCGGCAAAGCTGTCAAGGTGACATTTTCGTTATTTCGAATGCTCTATATGGTAACACTAATGTGAAATCACTCCACTTTGCCGTTTCTCACAAATAGAGGGCGGTCGGACGAGAGTTAATTTGTCGTAAGCAGCACGGTTAAAACAGGAAAATATGTACCTGTTCTGTGAAAAGAAGCACCAATTGTTGTTGCATAAAGTACACCCCGGAATCTAGATATTACCATTCCAGGACATCGAATAAATAAAACAAAATGGTTAGATGTAATGAATAACATCGAAATTGTAAAATAAATGTTTATTCCAAGAGTCACATAAGGAAATTGTGACAAATGACTACTTTCTCCGATCAATTAATTATCATTTTCAGTCTCAATATGCAACTGATACTGTTAAAATCAGTATTCAAAAAAGGCGTACGTTTGCGGTTTCACTCATAACAGTATTTCATTAAAAAAAAATAATTATTACAGCAGATAAAATTAGAAGAACACTGAAGTGTCCCTTGCCTTGTTTAATACTTTTTTTTGGCTCGCATAGCTTTTCATATCCCCTGTACTACGTCATTGCACGTCATGGGATCTAAAGCGACTAGATAAGTGTCGCATTGCTAGCCGACGATGTTTCTCATATCATTCCCAACAGGAGTGTGCTATCTCAGTCCAGCAGTGTCCAGCTGAATGCCACAGGATGTTGTGTTATCTCAGAGAGGCTGCCTCAGCGCGCAACAGAAGCAAATACGACGCGGACTGTTTGCCTCAAAGTCAGGTTAGGAGATACGTGTACAAATTCTGAGCGGCACAGCTGGAAGTTGTGCCCGCAGTTCACGACGCTTGTACGCCGAACGTGCACCGCCGCCGTTCTCCATGGCGTTATCTCCAGCACTTCTCTTCCACTTCGGCTGCGCTGGCCACAGCCTGGCGATTTACGTGGGACTCGCTGAAATTGTGTACTGGATGTTACAGGACGGTGTAGACGTATGGTCTTTCTCTACCTGCTATTCTCTGGAATACGTATCCGTCTGGAATCAGGTACTATATTTTACTCATCCATTTGTGATTACACCGATTTTGACGGCGCTCCCCAACAGTCCATCCCATCACTTGTTATTCTCCTTACCTACACACTTCTTACGAACAGCTGTTTCAGTAATATGTGATAGATACTGGAAGCTTTGTCAGTCTGTAGTTTTGCCCTTCAGTGCATTAGCAAACGTCATGTGAAACATGATCTTTCTTCATTGACTTATTTCTCCTCTCTTCTTTTAGAGCAACGCTTAGTTCCTAGTTCTGTACTGCTCTTGTCGACGTTCGTTAGTATCTTACTTAAGATGTCTCCTAGTTCTACCACCCATCTCTCAGATCACATGCTTTTGACTGCTTTCTCTGAAATACACAAAATAGTAAGTATTCTGCTACAGAGTTCATGTTCGTAAATTGCATCTACGTAGATATTAAAAGTTCATTTTACTTTAAAGTAGAGACAGTGCTGAAAAAGCTTTACGGTGGTAGACATTGCCCTCGCAATTAGTACATTTTCGCCTATTTTTCCAGTTAAGGTTCACTACGTACAGTGACGTGTATATTTACTAATTTATTCGAATATCCCTTTTCGAGGATGCGATAAATCAACTTTGGTTTCGCCTCATTGTGTTTAATTTTCGATTCTCCCAGACTTCCCTCACCCTTCGAAACCGTCGTTCCTTCTTTTTGTGGAGTCATTTCCTTGCTATTGTAGACCTCTTTCTTTCCGGAAATCCTGCCTTTTTTGTTGCTTCTCTAAAAAGTGTTCTGTTATTAAGTCTACAACTTTGCTTCCGCAATTTCTTCCTGAAGTTTCAGACTTTTTTGTGAGAAACTTAGAAAAACTTACGTTTCAAAGAATCGGACATCGCTGGTCATTAGTTCCTCCCATATGTCGTTTAGCATACGAATCCCATGAGGAGATCCATGCATCGATCCAATTTTGCACCTGTTCATCCGAGCGGAAATGCTGGTCGGCCAGGTCGTGTCCGTTGACTGAAAAAGGTGGTAGTCAAAGGGAGCAATGTCTGGAGAACACGGCGGCTGGGGTACGACTTCCCATTTCAACGTTTCCAAGTATGTTTTGATGGGTTTTGCAAAATGGGATCGAGCATTGCTGAAAACTCACCTTTTCTCGTCTATCGCTGTATTGTGGCGTTTGTCTTTCAGTGCTTGGCTGAGACGTATCAATTGCTTTCGATAACGATCTGATGTGATCGTTTCCTTCGGTTTCAGTAGCTTCAGGAACCTTCTCTCTTCCATCGCCATGCCGGCCTCTGACAGCAAAATCACCGTTATTGAAGCACTAAAACCATTCTCCGCTCGGTATTTCACCAATTGGTGCCTCACGCAGCATTTTATGCGCCTCAGCCGCAGATTTCTTCAAGTTAAAGCAGAAAAGTGAATCTTACTGCAGATGACGAGAACTGGAGTCCTAAGTTGACATATTCAATTGAGAATAACTTTATGATGCAATCACACATTGAGTTTGATGCCTCTGTTTTTAAGGATGCCTAAGCTTATTGTATGACACTTACGACCTACTACCTGCGCCACCATTTGCCATTACAACCATGTATTGCATAACGGCGGAAGCAAAGTGGTAGACATGATAACTGTTATGTCCCTTCTAATTCCAATTTTTTTCGTATCTTTGTCAGTTTCATTAAACCCTGTGGTTTTTGGTTTTTAACTGTTTAGTAACGTCTGCTTCGTTGGTCTGATATTGCCCATTCAGTACATGTATGCATAAAACAGTAGACTTCGTTTCTTCATTACATGAGTTAGCTTTTCCGTTTTCAAGTAGAGCTTTATTTGATCTTAATTTGTATTACTACTACTTCTAAATCCAAGTATTTTTCTTAGAATTTTTTTCACCTATTCAGGTTTTTCAAGATCTCCAAATCTTGTTAGTTTAAGTGTGTCTGCCGCATAAAGCGTTTCAGAGCGTTCGTCTGTTGACAGTGTCTTAGCTTTGTGTTGTACGACAAACAGTTTTTGTTATATATGTTTTTTCTATAGCTATATTTTCTTTCGCATTCCTTGTTATCTGTTCTCCTAGGCATTTACAACAGTTTGTTTTAGGTATTGTGTTGTTGTGAACCATTTGATTTCGAGGGCATCATTGATATTTGTTATGAAGTGTGTTTTTTTTTCTCAAATCATATTTCTAGTCCTATTTTGTCTGCTTTTTTCTATAGTTATGTGATTTGTTCTTTCGCACTTTCCAGAGAGTCAGTAATTAATTCCACGTTATCTGCAATAGCTAGACAATATATGATACTATTTCAGTTTCTTCCTAGTTGAACACATTTAGTATTGATGTCTATCCTCCTTTCCCTCACTATCTTCTCTAACGCTCCCTGTCTTACTCCTGGATTCATTTCAAAAGGTTTTGACAGTTCCCCTACAATTTTAGCTTTCGTTGTTGTGTTTGTTAAAGTTTATTCAGTTAGTTTCGTTGTTTTATTGTAGAGTCTGAATTCCTTTATGGTGCTGATTATTGCATTTGTATCAATTCATTATGATGCATTTTTAAACAGCACGAAAGGTATTGCATACTTCAAGCTTCTCATTCATACTATGTTCTGTAGGTCTAGTATTTGCTGTGCCCAAGACGTTCCCTTCCTAAATCCTGCTTGATATTCTCCCTGTTGTGGGCCGAGTGTTCCTTCATCTCTCTTTAAAAGCGCCATGGAAAAGATCTTATACATCACTAGCCAGAGGGAGATCCCTCTATGACTGTTAGGATCTCTTCTCTATCCCTTTTGTCTAGTGGATTTACTAATGCCGATGTCCATTCTGATGGTAAGCTATTTGCTGTCCAAATTTAATTCATGGTTTCTGTTAGACATAGAATAAGGTTGTCACTAGAGTGCTTCCACGATTCAGCAACTGTATTATTTTCTCCTGGTATTGTCTTGTTTTCTGTTTGATGTTTTTCTCTGATTTCCTTTGTTGTTGGTGACTTTGAGTCTGACTGTATTTGGATCACGTTACCAAAATGAAATTCTTCATTTGGTCGGTCGCAGTTCTTTGAAGTAGTCTGCAGGCATTCTACAGTTCTCAGTTTCGTTACATGCGGTCCTTTGTGTTTTGGTATCTACAAACTGTAAACTTGGTGGTGTGTTCTTCTTTACACTATCTTTCAATGTCTTGTAAAAGCCCCTTGTGTCGTTATGCTTCAAATATGACACAATTTACCATAGTTTATCTTTTATATGTTGTACTTTGGTCTTCTTGAGGCCTTTTGATGCACGTTTCCTTACTTCTATAAAATTTTTCTTGTTCTGATCATTTTTATTTGCGTTTCAGATATTCCACGCTCGTTGTCTCCATGTAATTAGCTCATCACAATCGTCATTCCTCCAGATATTTTTCCTTTCATTTTTAAGAGGAACAGTTTCTTCTGCAGTCTGAATGACACCTGTTTTGAAGTTGTTTTCAGAATTTAGGTTTTCTTTTTTCCAACTTTGTTGCGTAAACATTTTCTCTAGGATCTTCTGTACGTCAAGGTTTTTGGGTGGACATTCTTTTTTTCCCAAATATTGGTCTAAAACTGATCTTAATGATAGATCGGTAATGATCCGAAGCTAATCCTCGAGTCTTGGCAACTTTTACGTTGAGTACCTAAGTTGCAGAGTGTCTATTTATAGCATCGTGATCGAGTTGTTTTTCGCCACAAATCGGATTTGGTGATATGCATATTGTTTGTTTTCTGGAGAGGTTTTCGAGGAATGTAGATTTTACAACTGTGTTCTGCTCTCTGCACCGGCTTAAGAGTCCCTCCCCGTTTGCGTTATTTTTCTGTTTGCGAGTAGTAATAGTGCGTTTTTCGATGGAATGTGATTTAGTGTGTCAAGACTTTACTGCATGCTCTTTCTGTTTTTCTCATTTGTTAGTGCTAGTGTAATTAAAACAATGTAAACTTTGGTGATTTACATGTTAGAACGGAAAATACTTCAATAATTGACTTAAATTTTGCAGCTGAGTTTAACGTGTTTTTGTGTACGATGAAGACTGTGCCAGATTGAGGTACAGAGGATAGGCAAAATAATGTGAACAGTGGTAGTAAAGGGATGGTTGTGTTTGACGGTCAACAAAGCAAGTAAGGCACGTGTCGCACTGGACTGTGCGTGTCCATTACGGCCGGCCGCTGTGGCCGAGCGGTTCTAAGTGCTTCAGTCCGGAACTGTGCCACCGCTACGGTCGCAGGTTCGAATCCTGCCTCGGGCATGGATGTGTGTGCTGTCCTTAGGTTAGTTAAGTTTAAGTAGTTCTCAGTTCTAGGGGACAGCTGACCTCAGACGTTACGTCCCATAGTGCTCAGAGCCATTTGAACCATTTTTTGTCCACTACGGACTATTCATCAGCGCAGGTGGTTTACGAGTAGAGCACACTTCGTATTTGCACTCAGAGGCCGAGGTCGACGTGCAATGAAAGACCTAACAGAGTTCCAAAGAGGGTAGATTGTGGGGGCTCGGTTAGATGGAGCATTAGTAACAAAGACGGACAACTTATTGAATGTTTTAAGAGCAGCTGTTTCAACATTCACGAGACCCCACACAAAACATGGAAAGAGATAATCGTGTGAAGGTAATATCGCGCGCAAATCAAAACTAAATGACAGAGATCGTCGTACGCTAACATGACTTGCGGCAAACAACACAAAACTACGGCGGCTAAAGTGACTGCAGAGCTCAATAGCCATCTTTGAGACCCCGTATCTACCGACAATGTCCGCCGAAATCTCCATAAAGAGAACGTTCATGGACGAGCTATTATATCGAAACCATTAGTGACGACAACCAACGCGAAGAAGTGTAAACATGGTGTCAGGAGCATAAATCCTGGACAGCTGATCAATGTAAACACTTTATATGGTCCGAAGAGTCAACGTTTTCGGTATTTCCAACATCGGGCCGGGTTTTGCGTCTGGAGACCGCCAAAAGAAGCCTACAGTCCTGATTGACTTATTCCGAAATGTTAAACATGGAGATGGAAGTGAGATGGTGTGAGCAGCCATATCGTGGTACTCTGCTGGTCCCATCTTTACTCTCAAATGCCGTGTTACAGTCAACGATTGTGTTAACATTATTCAAATGTTGTTCCCCAACAGTGATGCCATATTTCAGGACGATAACGCACCCATCCACACAGTCAGGTCAGTGCAATCAAGGCATGAGGAGCAAGTAACTGAACTGCAGCGTCTTCCCAGGCCAGCGCAGTCGCCAGACTTTGACATTATCGAACCCTTGTGGGCAGTATTGGGGCACAGACTCCGGAGCAGATTTCCGCCTCCCTCGTCACTGCATGAGTTAGAAGAGGTTCTGATCGAAGAGTGGGATAGCATTCCACTGGAGACTATACAATCATTATATTCCAGTATTCCAAGAAGAATCGCAGCTGTATTACGGGCAAATGGGGGTCCAGCCCCTTATTAATAAAACATTCCCAAGTAAGTGCTGGTGTTCGCATTATTTTGCCTATCCCCTGTACTCTCTTCATGACTCTTTTCCTGGTTTTCCCTGAAATATCCTGAATCGTTCTGAATAAGGTTATTCATCAGTGAAGCATGATTGTTGCAGCACTGTTGTCATTATATTTTTCCTTCAGGAAGTTCATTAAAGTTTGAAGTTTTCCTGTTTTTAAAAGTGAACTTAACATTAAGAGTGGATAGCTGATTTATGTTTCTGTGTCTGATTTTACAGGTTTGTCTTTTAAGGCAGCTTTCAGATCCAACTCAGTACTGTCAGCTCTTAGGAATTTTTCCAGACGCACCTCTGGTGAACAGACGCTGACCACTTTGTCGCTTGTTGGAAATCAGACGCACAGTAGATTTTTTTTCTTGTGTTGTTTCTTCCGCTAGTTCCGCCGCTGAAGTCTTCACTGTAACCCTACAATAGAGTCCTCAGAGGGTGCCATCACCCGGTTCAGATGTCAGGTGAGGCCCCCCTTGGGACCGGCGTAGTGGACTGACGTGTGCTACACCGTTATTCTACTTCCGAGATATAGGTTGCCTGCTAAAAAAAGTTATTTCCGCATGAAGACAGTTAAACGTCATACGAATATTAACAGCAATCAGAATACTAATACATAAACTACAGAACAGTTTGACTGGAATATGCTGTTCAACAAAGACACTGCTTTCGTTCGTAAACTGTAGGTCCCCTTTTCTTTGTAACTTGTACTATTTTCTGAAGACGTTGTTCATTTTCTACAGGGAACACTTTATCATCCGTACATAACTTTCTCTCTGTCTCTTCTTTCTTTCATTTCCTTATATTCCTCAATACTTTGCTCACAAATCCTCCAGGACAGATATTAATTAGGCAAGAAACACATTATGACCTTCCTGCAAAGTTTACAGGGTTCCACAATAACATTCAAATAATTAAAATTTACATTAATTAGAATGACCATTAAGAGCTCAACCATTAGTAAAATGTTTAAATAACTTAAAGAAGCACCTAGGTTATAAAAATGGAACCTCTTTTAATTAACAAGTTCTCTAAGATTTCAGCTTAATTTCAGACAGTAGCATTAAAGTCCACGGCTGCGCTTGGAACAAATAACACTGCAGAAGACGGGCAGCGCGAGCTTTCGCTGCGCAAGACTTGTGCAGAGAATCGCAAAAACAGTGGGCTTTGTAAGCCGGCTGGGTCCATAATGAGTGGGTCCTACAACGAACGGTAAACAGCACCGACGCCGGAGCATATGCAGTCTCAGTGAAATTCCCTGCAGCACAAATAAATTCCAATACGTGTAAGATCAAGCCGCCGGCCGAGATTGTAATAAATAATGATAACGCTCAAAATGGTTAACGCTTCCATACTGCGCGATACTCTACATGTAAGTCTTCTAACAAGTTGGCAGAAAATTTAAAGCACCTCATACAGTTGGCTTAAGGAAATCTCAGAACTAAATAGTTATAACAAATTCTCTTGGAACAATGACTGAGCCAACCCCGAGACAATTGCCTCCTCGGCACGTAGACTGTACAGGCCAAACAAAGTAAAATTTCCGTACAAACCACCAAGCCATAAAATAAACACACTATATACACCAATTAGGTTCCTTTCGGAGTATGCTGATCCATTAGCTCCACACTGAACAATGGTATTCAACCGTTCGCTCGACGAAAGATCCGTACCCAAACACTGGAAAGTTGCACAGGTCACACCAATAATCAGGAAAGGCAGTGGGAGTAATCCACTAAATTACAAGCCCATACCGTTAACGTCGATATGCAGCAGGATTTTTGGACATATATTGTGATCAAACATTCTGAATTAAATAACATTCTGAATTACCCGAAGAAAACTGTCTATTGACACACAGTCAACATAACTTAAGAAAACATCGTTCCTGTGAAACACAACTAGCTCATTATTCACATGAAGTGTTGAGTGCTATTGTCAAGGGACTTCAGATCGATTCCGTATTTCTGCATTTCCGGAAGGCTTTTTGACACTGTACCACACAAGCGATTCAAATGGTTCAAATGGCTCTGAGCACTATGGTACTTAATATCTGAGGTCATCAGTCCCCTAGAACGTAGAACTACTTAAACCTAACTAACCTAAGGAGCATGCCCGAGGCAGGATTCGAACCTGCGACCGTAGCAGTCGCGCGGTTCCGCACTAAAGCTTCTAGAACCGCTCGGTCACTGCGGCCGGCCACACAAGCGGCTCGTGAAATTCGTGCTTATGGAATATAGTTACAGTTATGTGACTGGATTTGTGATTTCCTGTCAGAGTGATCACATTTCATAGTAATTGCCAGAAAGTCATCGAGTAAAAAAGAAGTGATTTCTGGCGTTCCACAAGGTAGTGTTATAGGCCCTTTGCTGTTCCTTATCTATATAAACAATTTTGGAGACAATCTGAGCAGCCGTCTTCGGTTGTTTGCAGATGACGCTGTCGTTTATCGACTAATAAAGTCATCAGAAGATCAAAACAAACTGCAAAACGATTTAGAAGAAAGATCGGAATGGTGCGAGAAGTGGCAGTTGAGCTTAAATAACGAAGACTGTGAGGTCTTCCACATGAATGCTAAAAGGAACCCGTTAAACTTCGGTTACACGATAAATCAGTCTATTATACAAGTCGTAAATTCAAATAAATACCTACGTATTACAATTACGAACGGTTTAAATTGGAAGGAACACGTAGAAAACGTTGTGGGGAAGGCTAACCAAAGGCTGCGTTTTATTGGCAGGACACTTAGAAAATGTAACAGATCTACTAAGGAGACTGCCTACACTACGCTTGTCCATCCTCTTTTAGAATACTGCTGCGCGGTGTGGGATAATTACAAGATAGGACTGACGGGGTACAACAAAAAAGTTCAAAGAAGGGCAACACGTTTTACATTATCGCGAAATATGGGTGAGAGTGTCACAGAAATGATACAGCATTTGGGCTGGACATAATTAAAAGAAAGGCGTTTTTCGTTGCGACGGGATCTTCTCACAAAATTCCAATACCACGTTTCTCCTCCGAATGAGAAAATATTTTGTTGACACCGACCTACATAGGGCGGAACGATCACCACGATAAAATAAGGGAAATTAGAGCTCGTACGGAAAGATATAGGTGTTCATTCTTCCCGCACGCTATACGAGATTGGAATAATAGAGAATTGTGAAGGTGGTTCGATGAACCCTCTACCAGGCACTTCAATATGATTTGCAGAGTATTCATGTAGACGTAGATGCAGACATGACCTGGAGCAGAATGAGCAGCACATTAGCCTCAACGAATGAGACACAGTGGGGCCACATCCAGAAAGACGGTTAATATTCCGCCAAGCGACAACTACAAATTGAGCATAGCATTTACCAAAATGTTCAAATTAAACATAAGTCACACGGTTCCTAACACTAATCCTGATAACATGCGCCAACACTTAAGCCCACTTTCGCACCAAGAATAGACAGTCTGTGATAATATTAATCATCGACCGATTCCGTGCACCAGAATAAAAACCAGCTGACAAGGAAGGCGAGAATTAAACATTTACACACATATAAATAATACACTGCCAATTAACTTCACAACAAACTTCCTTGTAGAGGGAGACACTAACATTATCCTAAATTAAAGACGACACGGACACTTAAAATTCACAGATCAAACTTCCAATAAGATGCAATGTACAAAGATTTAATTAAAATATTTAACAGACCTTTATAACATAAATTCTTGCCCGTACAAATCAGCCTGCAATATTCCATAGAGTCGCGGGCTTCAGTACCAATAAACAGAAGCGCAGCATCTAGAAGTTCCGGTACACACGGCTCTGACTGTCGGCGAGTTTTCACTAATCCACTCCTGAGGTTCCTCGTCATTGCGAGCCAAACACAGGCCAACATGACCCCTGCGTATCCTTCTCAGCTTACGTCAACACAGAGACAGGTGGGTGGCTGCAAATGGCCTCCTTTTCCCGTAGTTACTTGATTGATACTCCCTTTATCATACTAACTGCCATACTCGATTGTGCTCCCAGCAACCCGGCCCTCCTCGCCACACCAGAGTGAGCTGCACTCTCTGGGCAACATCTTACAGCCAAAGATAAGATTATATCGATATCGATACTGTACGACTAGCCGCCACGGCCCAGTTCCCTCTTGGTTCTTGCACATATTGTACATTACCCTTCTTCCCCTATAGTTTACCCCTATTTTTCTCAGAATTTCGAAGATCTTGCACCATTTTACACTTTCGAACGCTTTTTCCAGTGTGATAGTATATCGCCGGTCTCAGACATTCTACATACCAACGTAAATAGTCGTTTTGTTGCCACTTCCCCCAATGATTATAGAGATCCGGATGGAATGCTATCAATCCCTTCTGCCTTATTTGATCTCAAGTCTTCCAGAGCTCTTTCAAATTGTGTTTCTAATACTGGATCCCGTACTGTCTCCCTGTCGATTCCTGTTTCTTATTCTATCACGTCGCCAGACAAGTCTTCCTTCTAATAGAGATCTTCAATGCACTCTTTCCACGTATGAGAACTTAAAGGTGTCCAGGTCAGTCTGCAAATTTCGAGCCTCTGTAAAACTTCGCCAGTATTGAGAATTTTTTGTTCTTTTAAATTTTGCATGTTTTCTTTCGTTACTACTGCAACAGTGTTCTGACAGGTTTTGTGTGCCATGGGAGGTCAGTTCCGTCTCTTATTAATTTATTTGGTATATATCTTTGAATCGCTTTCATAGTAAGATTGGAAACAGTGAAGACTGTCTTTTAAAAAGGCGTCATCGAATTTTAGTCTGCTGTTTTTGAATAGACGCATTCTGCACCTATTGTTAGTGGATTTGGATGTTACGTTATTCAGTCTTGTACATCAACAATTTGATTAGTAATCTTTATTGTTATTTCACTACTCTTGCATCGTACGAAAGGAAGATGGGATGGCAGCAGAACAAACATTCCGCACTTCAGCCTATTTTTAAATAAAATAATCGATGCAAGTAAGATAAAGCACTGAAGAAATTCATACTTATTTTAAAATATTAAATAAGTTACTTTTATTGACGATATTAAAAACTGAACTTCTTCCTATTTTCTCTTCTGAAGAGAAAGGTGGTCCCGGTTGGAGAAAAACATTTAAAAATGTGACATGCGTTCAGAAAAGAAATTAAACTGGGAAGGGAAATACTGAGAGAGGGAAGGTAGGAAGTATGGAGTAGGAAGAAGGCTGAAAGATTAGGGTTTACTGTCCCATCCACGAGACGAATCACAAGGTCAGCTTTGGGATGGATTGGAAAGAAGGTCGGCTGTATTCTTTCAAAGGCATCATCCCTTAATTTGGTTTAACATGTTTCAGGAAGCCACGGGAAATCTAAATCTAGATAGCCGGACAGGGATTCGAACCGCTGTCCCCCGGTATACAGATGGACTGGTGGAGTGAGATCGGGACTGGCTCGTGTATGAAGAGATGGAATAGTGAGGGAGCCCTGATGTTGATTAGGAGGGAGAGGCATAGGGTATAAGACGGACAAACAGCAAGGAAGTGGATTTAATCGCCTAGGTGAGGGAGTCTGTCCAGTTTTACTGGCATATATGTGGAGTGTGTGTAGGTGTAAGATTGACCGGGTGTATCGGTAGATGCTCGGCTGCATTCTGGGGTCGAAAATTTGAGGGGAAATACTAGATTTATTAGAGTCGAATTTGTAAATGGGTAGGGTGTAGGGAGGAGTTCAACGTAAGCGACAAGGTGTGAGAAATTGATAATTCCTTTGAGTAGAGGAGGGGTCGCCGGCCTGTGTGGCCGAGCGGTTGTAGGCGCTTCAGTCTGGAACCGCGCTGCTGCTACGGTCGCAGGTTCGAATCCTGCCTCGGGCATGGATGTGTGTGATGTCGTTAGGTTAGTTAGGTTTAAGTAGTTCTAAGTTCTAGGGGACTGACGACCTCAGATGTTAAGTCCCATAGTGCTCAGAGCCATTTGAACCATTTTGAGGAGGGGTCGGGGGGGGGGGGGGGGGGGGGTGGAGGAGAGGTAAACGGATTTCGATGATAAGGCTCAGCGCACAGTGTTCAAAACCGGAGGAAGTGGTACAGCTTTAGTGCAGAGATTATGCCGACAACTATGGAGTAGGTGAGGACCGGTTGGATCAAGGTTTTGTAGGTGTCGAAGCTAGTGGAGTGATGCAGTCCCTATACCCTGTTGGTTGGCCTTTCTGCTGGATGTTTAGTAGATATGATTTGTATGTCAGTTGACGCTTGTGTGAATTAATTGGATAGCGAGGTCATAAATAATAAGGTAAAAGTCTTGGACGTGGAACCTGTGGATGCGTCATCCAATAATTATTTCTTGGTTTTGGAGGGACTGATTTTGAATACCCCGTGGCCGCATTAGAAGGTGAAATGTTCGACATCAAGATGTTGGAAGGTCAATAGTTATCTTCTTATGAGTTCCCATTAGGTATACCAGATGGTATGAAATTAATCTTGACTTTTGAAGCATGTAGGTTGTCACTTCCAGCTGGGTTAAAGATTTTTGTAGTGATGTGTCCAGGGGGGTTAGGATGTTCGAAGTTGACGTCTGTTTTACTCTCGTGATTGGGCTGGGCGTTCTGTCACCTGACATGCTATCGGGTAATTGACGCCACTACTGGAGCTCTGTGCAGACTTTTAGGTCACTGGTAATAATAATAATAATAATAATAATCATCATCATATTCTTTTTTCTTTCAAGGATAACACTATGCCCGTTCCGAAGTCATAAACAAAAACATACCCATCCTTTTCGAGGTCTTCCAATATCTCTTTTCTCAGTCGGCTTCTGGGGAATTCTGTGTCCGGTATTCTCATGAGTTCGTGTCTCCAATTTTGAGGATATTTTTGAATTATTTTCATTGACGTTGCAAATATTTCTGTTCTGTGATCTTCATTTCTAATCGTGCCTCTTCTTGTGCTGCCGTTCGTCCCGTTTAGCACCCCCCCCCCCTTCCCGTTTTTTTCCTCTTTTGGTAAACCAGCTTTCGCTTCCGTAGCACAACACAGGAACCCCTATTACGTTATAGAATTCTAGGACGGTTTCTTTCTGTGCTACCACACACAGCTTGGAATCTCTCTATTTTACTTTCATTGTCAGAGTTAAAAACTAAATTTACAGCACATCCTAAATAAGAGATTTGAGACACTTGTTCCAAAACTGATTCGTCCAAACTCTTTTTGATTTGACTGTATATTTTCCTCGGAATGTTCCTGTTTTCGTCTTATCGCTAGAAATTTTCAGTTGTATTTCTTGTATCTTGAGTTCAACAGGTATAATTGTCTCTGGAGGCCATCTATATTTCTTTGCAATAATAACGATATCATCTGCAAACAGAAGCACATTCAGGTATCCCTCATTCGTTATCTTAATTATTTCCTTCACTTTACATTTACAAAGAATAGGTAGTGTCGGTCTACATATTTAAAACGATAGCTGATATTCTTAGGTAATATTCCCCATCCAACATTTATGAATGTCAGGCTTTCGGAAAAATACTTTGGGAAAGCGGAAAACAAATGTCTACTAAAGTTTGTGTGCAGAACTTATGAGACTGGAGATATAGCGTCAGGTTTTCGGAAAAAGACACGCTCTCAAGATAACAACATCGCACATTCAGTTTAACGACTCATGTATCCAATTTGTTGACAATAATAATATAGAGAAGAATGAAAAATAAAACTGAGAGACTGTTAGATGATGATCAGTTTGGATTTGGGAAGCAGTTCTGATGTAGCAGTCGATAATGGAAACATGAATTACGAAAAATCAACCTAGAAAAAAAGTGTGACAGTGTAAAATGCTATAAAATTTAGAAATTACGAGAAGAATAGGAGAAACGTACAGTAAAAAACGATAATACGCAATATGCACAAAAACTAAGAGAGGAAAAAAAAATGGAGACAAAGAACGAAGTTTTCGGACTAAAGAGTGAGTAAGACAGGGAAGCAGTCTTTTGCCACTACAGTTTACACATCGAAGATACATCAGCAGTCTGACGGTAGCGGCTGTGTTGATGCAGCTCTTGGCCCTAAGCGACATTGCGGCTGCCATTGTATTTCCATGGAATACTTTATCCGGTTGTAAATGTCGTGTGACTAGGGCCTCCCGTCGGGTACACCGTTCGCCGGGTGCAAGTCTTTCGATTTGACGCCACTTCGGCGACTTGCGCGTCGAAGTGGGTGAAATGATGATGATGATTAGGACAACACAACAAGCAGCCCCTGAGCGGAGAAAATCTCGGATACTACCGAGAATCGAACCCGAGCCCTTGGGATTGAGGGCATGGATATGTGTGATGTCCTTAGGTAGTTAGGTTTAAGTAGTTCTAAGTTCTAGGCGACTGATGACCTGAGAAGTTAAGTCGCATAGTGCTCAGAGCCATTTTGAACCTTGGGATTGGAATTCTGTCACGCTGACCACTCAGCTACCGGGGGCGTACATTTCATCCAGTTCACAAACATGTTATAATTTTACATTTTAGTTTTTATTCTCGTGGCATTTTCTGTTTGACGAGAGCACTTTTGCTCAGATGTTTTGGATTACTTGTAATCCATGAATTTTTTATTCTGATGAATATTGCCCTAGTGCAGTCGAAACCACGGTCAGTTTGACAAAAATTGAGTGCAACCCATGTGGCTACATATACATCCTATGCCCTAAATCTCAGTTTAAGCGCAGATATCCCCGACACCGCACCTCGTAGTACATTTTACCGTTCGGCCCGGCAGCTGAGTGCTACTGCTAAAGACTCATTCTTTGAATTTGTAATTTATGACTGCAATTGTCTGTCAGCTTATTTATGTCATTTCATTGTAGCCATTTTTGTTACTGTTTTGTGGTCAGCGCGACAGACTGTTAATCCTAAGGGACCAGGTTCGATTCCCGCCTGTATCGGAGATTTTCTCCGCTTAGGGACTGTGTGTTGTGTTGTCCTAATCATCATCGTTTCATCCCCATTGAGGTGCAAGTCGCCGAAGTGGCGTCGAACAGAAAGATTTGCACCTTGCGAACTGTATACCCGCCGTGAGGCCCTAGTCACATGACATTTGCATTTTAGTACATTTTACCGAAAAGCCACCTCATGAGTTTAGGGTCAAATATTCATCGACATAGCTGTGGCTGTAAGTGGGTCAGATGTTGATTTGTGACCATCTTAGAACAGCGGAGTAGAAGATGGTCCAATGAAATATGAGATCCGGTGGTGAAAACGAAACAGTCATCATATTCCGCAACGGTGGAAAGATAAAGCTCAAGAATTTTCTTTAAGATTTTAGTACTAATATCTTAGTTTCGTTGATCGGCTAATGTGAATCGTGCACATAAGCTATCAGTTGGTTTCACTCAGCGTTCTCGCGGATGCAGGAAGGCACGTGCGGACTTCACAGACTTTGTCTATAGCAAGCATAAATGAGAAATCGAAGATAAACCGTAACGGTCGCGCGGTTTTAGACTGTAGCGCCTAGAACCGCTCGGCCACCCCGGCCGGCTCAGATGTTGATTCGTGACGATCTTAGAACAGCGGAGTAGAAGATGGTCCATTGAAATATGAAACCCGGTGGTGAAATCGAAACAATCTTCGTATTCCGCAACGGTACAAAGATAAAGCTCATTCATTTCCTCTAAGAGTTTAATACTAATATCTTAGTTTCGTTAATCGACTAATGTGAATCGTGCACATAGGCTATCAGTTGGTTTCTCTCAGCGTTCTCGCGAATGCAGGATGGCACGTCCGGTCTTCAGGGGCTTTATCTACAGCAAGCATAAATGAGAAATCGAAGGTAAATATTACTCACTGCGAGCTGAATCACGTGTTTGCGGAACCGGGGACAGCTCTTCCGAGTAGCAATAGGGTCCAGCAGACTCCCCCTCACGCTCTTCGTCTTCCCATCCCGAACAAATGCTACCAACCGGCCGCTGTGGCCGAGCGGTTCTAGGCGCTTTAGTCCGGAACCGCGCTGCTGCTGCGGTCGCAGCTTCGATTCCTGCCTCGGGCATGGATGTGTGTGATGTCCTTAGGTTAGTTAGGTTTAAATAGTTCTAGGTCTAGGGGACTGATGACCTCAGAAGTTAAGTCCCACAGCGCTTAGAGCCATTTGAAATGCTACCATGCCTTCAACTCTAGCATCGCTCATCGTAGTGGAAACTGTGCACTAACGGTCCTTTGATACTTGGGTATCCCTCTCAGTTGTCTAGTGTTTTGTCGAGCGATATTCCTCAATGCAACGAAGCCAAACTTTTATACAAATAATTGCGAAATTTCTGTGAATTAGTATGATGCAAATATGTGGGCTTATAGAGATAGTGGGTTTTAGATTCACGTATTAACCTGAAACCTATGTGAATGACGAGCAGTCTCTGAAATACTGTTGCATTAATTATCTTTTATTTCAGAACCGTTTCACATTTAAATTAATATTTAGAACAAACATGAAAACTATAAAGTAGGAAGAAATAGTTTGCGACGTGCAGTACTTCAAAGCAGGCATTAATAAAAACGTAAATGAGAACTGAAGGTTATTCCCAGACCAGAAATTTTTAGCAGCTATATCTACGTTCGCCTCACATGTATTTACTTCACTTGCGAATACAAATTTTTCCTCCAGCAGGACTACTGCCGGCTAGCCCCAAGTCGCGCGCCGCCCAAAAGTTCTTCAGGATCTCAGTTAGTTACTGGTCCTGGTAGTCCATATTAACCAATTCTAATGACCTCGATATCGACGGGATGTTGATCTCTGACCTTTATACTCCCGGCTGTTGTGTGCTTTCGGTAAACACAAACCTGACAAGTACCACACCAGTCCAACTCCCTCTAAAGGGCGGTTATCTACAACAAGCAGTAGTTGACGAAGGACAGTAAACATGACTCATTGTGAGCTCAGGCGTGTGTTTGAACTGCGTAAGAATCTTCCAATGAGGGAGAGGTTCCAGCAACGGAACAACGCGAGCCCCCACCACCAAGTCTCTTCGTCCGAGATCGTGGTCAGCAACAGCGGACAGTGGACAGTGGACAGTTCAGGATGTGCATCATCACGGGTACGGTCTCTCTGAGGCTGCTCCTACGGAGCGCCTACCACGTTGGGCTCGCAGTTTACAAAGTCGGCGTCAACATCGGTATCAGCCGCAATCTGCAGCACATGATGGACGACGGCTTCGACGTCTACTGCCTCACCGGGTGCTTAGCAATGGAGTACGCTACCATCTGGAACCAGGTAACCAAGCTCCTCTTTTAACTTTCCGTTGATCTACATCTACATATATACTCCGCTAGCCACTAAGCGGTGTGTGGCGGAGGGTACAATTCGCGCCCAAAGTCATATTCCCCCCCCCCCCCCCTCCCCCCGTTCCACTCCCGAGTCGCGCGAGGGAAAACACGACTGTCTGAACGCCTCAGTACGAGCTCCAATTTCCCTTATCTTCGAACGGTGATCATTGCGCGGTTTGAAAGTTGGTGGTAATAATAAATACTCTACATCCTCGGTGAAGACCGGATTTCGGAATTTAGTGAGCAGTCCCTTCAGTTTAACGCGGCGTCTATCTGCAAGTGTGTCCCACTTCAAACTTCCTATTAGATTTGTAACGCTCACGCGATGGCTACATGTACCAGTCACGAATCTTGCCGCTCTTCTTTGGACCTTCTAAATCTCTTGAATCAGATCCAACTGGTAAGGGTCCCATACAGACGAACAATGCTCCAAGACTGGACGAACTAACGTGTTGTAAGCTATTTCTTTTGTTGAAGGACTGCTTCGCTACAGGATTCTACCAATAAACCGCAGAGTTCGCCTTACCCGTTACTTGTGTAATCTGATCATTCCATTTGAGATCATTTCGAATAGTCACACCCGGATACTCGACGGACGTTACCGCTTCCAAAGACTGGGCATGTATTTTATACTCGTACATTAATGGGGATTTTCGCCTTGTTATACACAGTAGGTTACACTTGCTAATATTGAGAGATAACTGCCAGTCATTACACCACGCATTTATTTTCTGCAAATCCTCATTGATTTGTTCACAACTTTCGTGTGATACTACTTTCCTGTAGACTACAGCATCATCCGTAAACAGTCTAAGGCCGCTGTCAATGCCATCAACCAGATCGTTTGTGTAAATCGTAAAAAAACAGAGGACCTATTACGTTGCCCTGGGGCACACCTGAAGTTACGCTTGTTTCTGTTGAAGTCACCCCGTTCAGGACGACATGCTGCTTCTTGTCTGTTAGAAAACTTTCTATCCAATCGCATATGTCATCGGACAGACCGTAAGCGCGCACTTTTTGTAGCAAGCGACAGTGCGAACTGAGTCGAACGCCTTTCGAAAGTCGAGAAATATGGCATCAACCTGGGAGCCGGTATCTAGAGCCTGTTGTATATCATGCACAAAGAGGGCCAGCTGTGTCTCGCATGACCGCTGTTTCCTAAAACCGTGCTGGTTTCTGCAGACGAGTTTCTCAGAGTCTAGAAACGTCATTATGTCTGAACACAAAATATGTCCCATGATTTTACAACAAATCGATGTCAGTGAAATAGGCCGGTAATTATGTGCATCCGATTTTCTACCCTTTTTATAGATTGCTATGACCTGGGCCTTCTTCCAGTCCGGTGGAACTTTCCGCTGTTCCAATGATCTCTGACAGATAAGAATGGTGCTATATTAGTAGCACTGTCAGCATAAAATCTTACGGGGATGCCGTCTGGGCCAGATGCCTTCCTGGCGTCTAAGAATCTTAACTGTTTTACAATCCCAGATACACTAAACACTCTGTCAGCCATCCTTTCGTTTGTTCGATAACTGAAAGGGGGAATGGTGGTGCAGTCCTCTATCGTAAACGAGTTTTTGAAGGTTAGGTTTAGAATTTCGGCCTTCTGTTTATCATCATCAGTTACGTTATCGGTACTGTCAGCAAGAGAAGGTATTGAATTATTTGTAGCGTTCATAGATTTTTACGTACGACCAGAATTTTTTGGGGTTATTTTTAGAATCTGCAGGTGAAATATTGCTTTCAAATTCGTTAAAAGAATCTCTCATTGTCCTGCTGACAGCTGCTTTCATTTCGCATAATTTCTGTTTGTCAGCGGGGCAGTGACTACTTTTAAAACGACTGTGATAGTGTAGCTGTTTCATTTTCTATGAATATGCTTCTATTTTTACCTTAATTGTTCCGTGCAGAGTGTCCATAGCTGGCCAGTGCTCATAGAATTGTCACTCCTTTCGAAGTGATCTGCACCGTAACTATCATGGAGAGGATTACTATTGAAATTTCGATAGCGTCCTTTAAGGGAACACGCGAGTAACGTATTACCTCATTCCACACACGTCTCGCGAAGTAAGCACAACGCTAAAATACGAGAAACTAGAGCCAATGCAGAGGCTTGCTGACAATCATTTCCCCCACGCGCCATTCGCGAATGGAACGGGGATGTGGGGACCAGTTTATGCTCTCAGAAGTATCCTCCGCCACACACCGCCTGGCTTGCGGTGTACTGATGTACATATACAGTTCTGTACGCACCTGTGGCATTTCTTAAAACACATCCAGTTTGCTCGTTCTCTAAATTTATCACTCTGGTGGCTTCCAAAGCTGATAGAGATATTTCTGTTATTATCTGTTAAGCTGGAATCGTTTAAGGAGTCTATGTGCGATAAATAATGTACAGGGTGAACCCGCACTCCGTCGACAAAATTTTGGGGGTTTTTATGCGATATTTTGTGAGTACCGTTACAGCAGATACACTGCCGGAAAAAAACCACAATATCAAAAAATAATGAATGTAGAGTAATGCAATTTTGTGAATACGTTTGTCTAGGTTACATGTTTAGGTGATTAACTCTGCAAGATCACATGTTAATGTAAGAGCGAGATAAGCCACTGCAAATGAGAAATTCTTGAACATTAACAACCGGTGTAACCGCCAGACTGTTGAATCCAAGCGTGCAAACGTGCATGGAATGTGTTCTCCAGGTGCCGGATGTCGCTTTGGCAGGTAGAGTTCCACCCCTGTTGAAATTTGTCGGTCATCATTGGAATAGTTAGCGGTTATGCTGGTTATGAATGGCGCTGGAGATGTCCGATGATGTCCCCGTATGTGCTCGATCGGAGACATATCTGGTAATCGAGCAGGCCAAGGCAAACATGTTGACTCTCTGTAGAACACTCTGGATTACAACAGCGTTATGTGGTCGAGAGTTATCCTGTTGGAAAACACACGCTGGAATGTTGTTCATGAATGGCAGCACGACTGGTCTGAACGACGAACCGGAGCTGGCGACCAGGCAAATTGTGCGAATCGGTTAATTCGTTCTTCAAAAGATGTTATTTGGCCTGAAGTTAACACTCAGCTAAAGGCACCATTTGCATCTGCACCGTTTGGATTTTACGTGTAAATTATGTGCAAGAAACACGTTTTCTTGGTAGGTTTTTGAACTTCAATACTTTTGTTATGTAATAATCTTTATCAGTTGTCGAGGCATTATGGTTCGAAGTCGAGGTAAATGTAGCATCATTCTTACGTGAAATGAATGCATGGAAACCGTTTAAAGTGATTCAGAGAAATAAAAAAATAATTCTTAGTATAAAAATGAAAACCTGTTTTCAAACATCTAGCTTCATTTGGATTTTAAGTGCAAAAAAAACGTTTTTGTTAGTCTTTTACGTGTGTCATTTCTGTACTTCAGACTTGTACGAACCGGTTAAAATTTTGTAAGAAGAATACATATTATTAATGGTTGTTCCGTAGTTTTGTGAAAGCTTTAGCCATTGCCACGATACAAACATTATGGTTTGAAAGACAATAAAAATACCTTTACCGGATCAGTCGTCGGCCGAGTCTACAAAATTCTCCATCGGTTGCCAAGCTACGGCGGTCTAATGTCTAAATTATGGCAGAGTAGAAGTTGGGAACTAGAATGAAAAATTGACTCTATCGTAGAACTAAAAAGGCGAATATATCTTGGCAGAGGTAGGGATGTAAAAGAAGGGAACAAGATTTTGTACTTACCTGGCAACTTCGACGAATTTTAAACCAAAATATCGCGGTTTCTTGCTAGTTAACCTTACTTCTCAAGCGCAGTGAGCTGTCTTAACTGCAAGATATTGCAACATCTCAATCTCTCAATTTATAGGCTACAGTTCAACATCCAGTGCCAAAAACCCAGAAGATTCACCAATCATAGCAAATAATGTATATCATATAATTGAAGAGTATCCATGTAATGGCTAAAAACGTTTTTCTAGGAGGATTAAATTTCTGGAGGTGGATTTGTTCCTGGGTGGGATGACATAAAGTATCTTGTCACTTTACACGACGCTTTATATTGCATGACATTCGAACTAACACTAGCAAGTGATAAAGCGCGGATATGTCAAAATATTTTGACTTCAATGTCTTTGAAGTTGCCAGATAAGTCGAAAAGCTAGTTCCCTTCTTTTACATTCCTAACTCTGCCCGTGACATATTTACCTTCTTCGCGCTGTTATAGGAGAATCTTTTATTCTGGTTTTGGTATGAGAGATCCAGGTCTCCCCAGATGATCATTATGAAGTAATAATGCAGCTATTATTTATTCGGTTTATTACCACAGTTAATTTTTTTCTGTGACTGTACCCCACAAAACAGCTGAAAACCCTGTGATATGCAGTTTTCAAAACGTGTAAATTGCCATCGCTGCAGGAACACGCAGACATAGCGTCACTGCGTCTCTCTACCATTTCCTTCAATGAAATCACACACGAGGTGGGTGTCAAGCAACTCCTCAGTAAACCTATCCATTATGCTGCTTATCACTGTTGACGTACGACTAATACTGCCGGAAAAACAAATTCGTAACTGAATCGAGGAGCACTGAATACAAGCTTGTGGACGGAGAGTGAAGTGGGCGTTAGTATTGTCAACAGCAAGCTCCGTGAATGAATGAAACAAGTTTGTTTCAAACCGAGAAACACAGCGCCTACCACAGAAACTTGCATCGTTGTGCAGTTATTTTCAGAGTAATACGGATACAAAGGTAAAAGGCGGGTAGGAAATCAAACGAAATGAAATTACCATCTCTGACGAGCAACTGAACAGCCTCCGAAATTCTTTCAGTTAAGTTGGAGTTTACCATATGCATATATTTTAATACGTTGTTCTACAAGTAAAACTAAAGGAAAAAGTTCATATAAACATAGGTCCGCAAATGTTTAGTTACGGAGCTACGGCTAATAAAAGATTTTGTCTGAAATTTAGCAACTTCGCTAATATGAAGCCATCGCCAACCTGTACGAGGTTAAAGTAAAACACAATTTCCATTTATTTCGTAGTTATTGGTCTGGTGAATCTAATAAAACATGTCCCAGTTGTGTATCTGCAGTAGTTTTCCAGAACATCCAGAGAAGCAAAGATTATTATAAAAGTAAATTTGCTTACTTTCCATTAAGAATGTAGAAACGTTCATGTTACTGTTGGCAACCGTTAGTGACTTGTTTTTCCGAAATTAAATCCTCTACAACTTCTGTTGAAAAATTTGTGCAATTGTCTGGAATTTAGAAAACAAACTGGGCCAAGTAGTTAATGCTTCTCTGGATATTCTGGAAAACTACTGCAGATACACGTCTGGGACATGTTTCATTAGATTCACCATATCAATAACAACAAAATAAATGGAAATCGTGCTTTACTTTAACCTGGTACAGTTTTGCGATGGCTTCATATTAGCGAAGTTGCTAAATTTCAGGCAAAATCTTTTACTAGCCGTAACACCGTAACTAAACATTTGCGGACCTATGTTTATTTGAACTTTTCTCTTTAGTTTTACTTGTAGAATAACATATTAAAACCTTTACATATCTTCGTGCATCAACCTGTATATACGCTGAAATCCACCCCAGTGCTCTGGACAGTTCCAGACGGGGCGAGTCACATCTACCCGACTATAAAACAAGATTTTTTTCCCCGAGATTACTCATTCGGAAAATATTTATAGCTGTTCGCCCACGCCCTTACCTCGCAGCTTCTGGCCTTGTGCTTAATGTTTATGACGTCATATCTTTTGAACTGTGTGTCCTACAATCATATAATTTTGTAAGTGCATTCAGCGGCATATGTGGAAACCGTCTGCAAAATGTGTGGAGAATAGAGCTAGTAGCAACGGAGTAATGAATTTAAACATCATGCAAGACGCGGCAGTTTCTCATGCGTGTCACTGTTTATGACGTCATATCTCCTAACTAAATGCCGTACAGTGATGTAACTTTACAGTTACATTCAGCGCTATATGTGCATACCGTCTGCAAAATATGTCACAAATACAGACAGTGGTAAAGAATTAATAAATTATAAGATCGCGTCGCATTCGATACTTTTACTGCAAGAACAGTGGGATGGTAGTAAACCATAAACTTTTCTCCTTTCATCTTTTTATATGGGTTGTCAGCGGGGAAAAAATTTCCTACAGAGCTGAAATTATGTGCAAAGTTGGCTGATAGTCGCCAAGTGTTCTCGTTCTCAAATACTGTGTGAATAAAATCTGGAAATTCAACGGTCGCGGGCTACGCTTCTTTTTCACCCCCACCCCTCTCATAGGACGGAAAAAACTTACCATGGTTTAATAACGAGAATCGAAAAATGCTGAAGAAGCAGAGGCTGTTGCACTCTCGGTTCGAAAGAGAACGCACAAATGACGGCAAGCAAAGGTTAGTAGAGATTCGTGGATCTGTGAAAAGATCTACGCGCGAAGCATACAGCTGCCACTGTGATACCGTAGAAAAAGATCTGGCAGAGAAACCGAGAAAATTCTGGTCCTGTGTAAAATTGCTAAATGTGTCTAAGGCATCCATTCAGTCAGTTGTTGACCAGTCTGGTGTGGCAGCTGAAGACAGCAAAACGAAAGCCGAAGTTATAAATTTCAAGTTCAAGAAATCGTTCACACGGGAGAATCATATAAAGATGTGTGTGTGTGTGTGTGTGTTTATGTTTTCATACTGCTGCTCCATTTCATGAAATCATTCCCGTTTGAATCGCCTCCAAAATTTACCTACAGTACCGACACTGTTCAATTTGTTGTATCGCCTGGTGGCACCTATTCTACCGCTAACTTAAGCTCAGCGTAAATCATATACACATATGTAAATGGATTTGGTTGTATTCTCTATTACTGGTACTTTGGTATTTGAATTTTTCGACAAAAACGTTCTTAAAACTAACCTCGGCGTTAAATACTTACGATGTAACGACTTTTAACTGCAGGGGTCAATAATAATTTGTGTGTGAAATCTTACGGGACTTAACTGCTAAGGTCATCAGTCCCTAAGCTTACACACTACTTAACCTAAATTATCGTAAGCACAAACACGCACACCCATGCCCGAGGGAGGACTCGAACCTCCGCCGGTCAATAATAACGGGTATCAATCATATCACTTACCTCGTTGGGATGTGTACACCTAAGAGTTGGCTGATCGCAAATGACTTATGCTAAGCTTAACGGTAGGATACGCGCCATCAGAGGATACAATACATTTAACAGTGCCACTGCTTCAGGTAGATTTTGGAGGTGATTCAAACGTGAAAGATTTCGTGAACTGGAGCAGCATTATGAATGACAGAAACAGAGATAAGTCATTTCATTACTCGAGAAGGTAGCAGAACTCAGACGCTGGAGGAAAGAATTTTCCAAGATTCAAAAAATGGTGCGTTTCAGCCTCTTGGATAGTCGGAAGAATGTATATTTTGGGAGCAGTAGCAAGAAGGAAAGAAACAGCAATACATTTGTTCTGTTGTTTTGTTATTGTTGATGATGACGACGATGATGCAGATGAGGGAGATGAAGAAATGGCTCTGAGCACTATGGGACTTAACTTCTAAGGTCATCAGTCCCCTAGAACTTAGAACTACTTAAACCTAACTAACCTAAGGACATCACACACATCCATGTCCGAGGCAAGATTCGAACCTGCGACCGTAGCGGACGCACGGGTCCAGACTAAAGCGCCTAGAACCGCTCGCCCACAACGGCCAGTTCCTAAAGATCCCTGGTTCCACTGTTTCCAATGTGATAGTGAAGTGGAAACGTGAAGGGACACGTACAGCACAAAAGCGCACAGGCCGACCTCGTCTGTTGACTGACAGAGACGGCCGACAGTTGAAGAGGGTCGTAATGTGTAATAGGCAGACATCTATCCAGACCATGACACAGGAATTCCAAACTGCATCAGGATCCACTGCAAGTACTACGACAGTTAACGGGAGGTGGAAAAAACTTGGATTTCATGGTCGAGTGGCTGCTCATAAGCCACACATCACGCCGGTAAATGCCAAACGACGCCTAGCTTGGTGTAAGGAACGTAAACATTGGAGGATTGAACAATGGGAAAACGTTGTGTGGAGTGAAGAATCATGGTAAACAATGTGACGATCCGATGGCAGGGTGTGGGTATGGCTAATTCCCGGTGAACGTCATCTGCCAGCGTGTATAGTGCCAACAGTAAAATTCGGAGGCGGTGGTGTTATGGTGTGGTCGTGTTTTTCATGGAGGGGGGCTTGCAACCATTGTTGTTTTGAGTAGCATTATCACAGCAGAGGCCTACATTGATGTTTTAAGCACCTTCTTGCCTGCCACTGTTGAAGAGCAATTCGGGGATGGCGATTTCATCTTTCAACACGATCGAGCACCAGTTCAAAATGCAAGGCCTGTGGCAATAGCATCCCTGTAAAGGGCTGGCCCGCACAGAGTCCTGACGTGAGTCCCATAGAAGACCTTTGGGGTGTTTTGGAACGCCGACTTCGTGCCAGGCCTCACCGACTGACATCGATACCTCTCCTCAGTGCAGCACTCTGTGAAGAATGGGCTGCCATTCCGCAAGAAACCTCCCAGCACGTGATTGAACCTATGCCTGCGAGAGAGGACGGTGTCATCAAGGCTAAGGGTGGGCCAGCACCATATTGAATTCCAGTATTACCGATGGAGGGCGCCACGAACTTGTAAGTCACTTCCAGCCAGGTGTCCGGATACTTGAACCCATTTTCTGAAGTACAGTTGTAATCCGTTCTCATCCAGGCTTCACCATTTCGTGGACAGCAAGGTTATCGGTTCAAAATGGCTCTGAGCACTATGGGACTTAACTTCTGAGGTCTTCAGCCCCCTAGAACTTAGAACTACGTAAACCTAACTAACCTAAGGACATCACACACATCCATGCCCGAGGCAGGATTCGAACCTGCGACCGTAGCGGTCGCGCGGTTCCACACTGTAGCGCCTAGAACCGCTCGACCACTCCGGCCGGCGATGAGGAGATGAAGAGAGGATTTTACAATATGCATTAAAAGTAAAAGCTTCTGACTACAGATTCATGTGAAATATTATTTTCCTTAATTTTATTTGGTCTTTTATTGTCTTAATCCAGAAAACCGTCTTCGGTTTAAAAGGGACATGTTAACTTTTTAGTGCACTTGAATATTATGTCTATAAGATAGTTCGAAATTTTCATTTGTCTGTTCTTGTCAAAATTAGAATATTCTCAATAGAATAGAGAATAGGGGAGAACGGCAGAGGAAGTGGAACTTTGTTTTATATCTAGGGTCTTCTTATAATCAGATATGTACTGTATTGGGTAATAATATCACCCACTTTGTCTATCCGCGAAAGAAATACTCCTTTAACAAGTATTATTGTATCTTATCTACGCAGTATTCGACTGAAAGATACGCTGAGAGGATTATAGTTGTTGTATTATAATCCATCTCTAATACTATAATTATCTAACCTCCCACGGAGAGCAATTGTATCAATTTTGTGTCTTCAGATCCCCCAGCGTCTTCCTACCACTCTGAATCTAGTGAATTCCTTCGGTCTCTTCCTTCTGGGCAACGTGATGAGGCTCCTTCACGTTCACTTTATGTTAAAGAACAGAACAAACACAGACGGTCGAGTGAAATATCTCTGTGGTCAAGGCACTAAACTCGCAGTGAGAGGAACAGCGTTCAACTCCCTGCCTTATTATGTTGATTTTCCTAGTTTGTGATTTCCCTAAATTGCTACATTGAAATATTGACATTTTCCTCGTAAGAACATGGGTTATTTCGTTCCCCATCCGTTCCATGAACCGTCTTTCCAGCCGCACTATATTTGTAATGCCAACCTAACACCCAATTAAGAAAATGTGAGAAAATTAAAGTGAAGCTGCTTCATAATAGGGCATAACACTATGTGATCAAAAGTATACGGACGCCCCGAAAAACGTATGTTTTTCATATTAGGTGCATGTGCTGCCACCTACTGCCAGGTACTCCATATCAGCGACCTCAGTAGTCATTAGACATCTTGAGAGAGCAGAATGTGGCCCTCCGCGGAACTCACGGACTTCGAATATTGTCAGGTGATTCGGTGTCACTTGTGTCATACGTCTGAACGTGAGATTTCCACGCTCCTAAACATCTCTAGATCCACTGTTTCGGATGTGATAGCGAAGTCGAAACGTGAAGGGACACGTATAGCACAAAAGCATACAGGCCGACCTCGTCTGTTGACTGACAGAGACCGCCGTCAGTTGAAGAGGGTCATAACGTGTAATAAGCAGACACCTATCCAGACGACCACACAGAAATTTCAAACTGCATCAGGATCCGCTGCAAGTACTGTGACATTTAGGTGGGAGGTGAGAAAACTTGGATTTTATGCTCGAGCCACACGAAACGCCGGTAAATGCCAGACGACGCCTCGCTTGGTGTAAGGAGCGCAACCATTGGACGATTGATCAGTGGAAAAACGTTGTGTGGAGTGACGAATCACGCTACGCAATGTGGCGATCCGATGGCAGGGTGTGGGTATGGTGAATGCCCGGTGAACGTCATCTGCCCGCATTTGTAGTGCCAACAGTAAAATTCGGAGCCGGTGGCGTTATGGTATGGTCGTGTTTTTCATGGAGGAGCCTTGCACCCCTTGTTGTTTTGCGTGGCACTATCACAGCACAGACCTCCATTGACGTTTCAAGCACCTTCTTCCTTCCCGCTGTTGAAGAGAAATTCGGGGATGGCGATTGCAGCTTTCAACACAACCGAGCACCTGCTCATAAATGCACGGCGTGAGGCGGCAGGGTTACACGACAGTAACATCGATGTAATAGACTGGCCTACATGGAGCCCTGGCGTGAATTCTATAGAACATCTTTGGGATGTTTTGGAAGGGCGACTTCGTGCCAGGACTCACCGACTGACATCGATACCTCTCCTCAGTGCAGCACTCCATGAAGAATGGACTGCCATTCCCCAAGAAACTTTCCAGCACCTGATTGAACGTATGCCTGCGAAAGCGGAAGCTGTCATCAAGGCTAAGGGTGAGCCAACACCACATTGAATTCCAGCATTACCGATGTAGGGCGCCACGAACTTGTAAGTCATTTTCAGCAAGGTGTACGGGTACTTTTGATCACATAGTGTAACACAGTGACAATCTTTAAATTTAGCAACTGCATAGAGAATCGTGAATAAAAATATATTAAACTTTGAGTAACTTAAAGTTTACTTTAATAATTAAATAATCAAATAAAGGAACGAAGGTGATGGTAATTGAGGAATTGACATTAAAATTACATTGAAAGAAAATGATTGATCAAAGAACTTAGATTTTACCCAAGTATTCTGAGAAGATCATGTAGTGTTTTAGCTCTTTGCGTGTTGCACCGTTCACTCTCCACTAAAATAGCAAGATATCCGCTACACACTAATCACAGTATCTAGAAGGCATTAACTTTAGCTAGTGCTTCATCTTGTTGGTAGCTGTGGTTCTTGTCTTCCGTTTGACACTAGAATTAAAGAACCATTGCGACAAGGTAAGCGCTGTTGGACGGCCCAGTACCAACGTCTTTCAAGTAACTGTGCTAGTTACATGGCACTGATCATTCTGTTGTTGCCTCAACTGCAAGAAATCAATAGTATGCACAGAGGGAATGGGAATTAAAGTGCAGGTGAATTGTTTCAAACCCTACCAATACGTCCGTTCCAACTTACACCCATGCGACACGGTGTCCTCTGTAAGGAGATAGATTTATGGACTCTTTCGATTTAGCAAGATTCCCTTACATAGTGGGGGCCAGTGAAGTGAAATGGAAAGGATTTATTGTCCGATGAGTTTAGGGTAACATCAACAGAGGCGGAGAGAGTTATAACGGATGCAGGATTCGTTATGAACAGGAAGGTAGGATAGAGAGTAAGACACTGCGAACAGTTGAGTCGTAGGGTTATTCTCATCAGAATGACAGCAAACCAACATCGACGGCAATAATTCAGGTATACATAGTGACGTCGCAAGCCGAGAAAGTATATGAGGATATGCACAGGTAGTTCAGTACATAAATGGGGATGAAAACCTAATAGTCACGGGGTACTGCAACGCAGTTGTAGGGGAAGGAGTAGAAGAAAGGGTTACGGGAGAATATGGGCTTGACACTAGAAATGAGAGAGGAGAAAGACTAATTGCGGTCTGCAATAAATTTCAGCTGGTAATAGCGAATAATATGTTCTAGAATCCGAGAGGTACGGGAAGATTTCAGTTAGATTACATCTACGTGAGGCAGACATTCCGAAATCAGATGCCGGATTGTAAGGCGTACCCAGGACCAGATACAGACTCACACCACAATTTAGTAGTGATGAAGAATAGGGTGAAGTTCAACAGATTAATGAGGAAAAATCAACACGAAAAGAAATGCGATACGGAAGTACTAAGGAATGAAGAGATACTATTGACGTTCTGTGAGGCTATAAATACAGCGAAACGCAGTAGCCAAGTAGGCAGTTCAGTTGAAGTGGAATATACATCTGTTACTAGAGGAAATCTGAGATTGGAATACATCCGGCAAATAATTGAGGACGTAGATTGCAAGAGCCACTTTGAGAAGAAGAGGTTGGCACAGGAGAGTAATTAGTGACGGGCCACATCAAACCAGTCAGAAAACTGATGACTAAAAAAAGAGGGGTGGCTGGGAGATTCCGTGCGATGTGATGCGCTAGATCGTTTATTCCCCGCGAAGCTCCCCTTGTAAGGGACAGAAGAGCAACCGTTGAACAGGTAGGTATAAGCACTCGGACGTTATTTAGCAAATTGCATATACTATGACCTACAACGCAGCAAAAAACTCAACTATTAGCAAAGACCAATCTATAAATAGCATAAAAGGATCTGCCATGCAGAACTACCCCATCGAAAAATGCAGGTCCCCCAGAACTATTTGTTATTTTCGATCCATGTTTCCTTTGTGCCCGGCATTCCGAAAGCTCTTAAGCATTTGTTTATTTAATTATTATGCATTCAGTAATGAACAAGAGATTTAACATCACGTAATTGACACGACGTTTACTCGATAAATATGAAACTTATACTGCACTGGGACGCCATTTTGCGATTCTGTTTACGAGAAATATGATTCGATTCTTTGCAGTAAGTAAAAAACACACAATTTTTATTAGTGCCCACCAGTTGCAATCTCTGCTGAAGATATTCTTCAGGTATAACGTCGCAAGTGCAGGTCTCGACACCGGTATAAAACCGGTAGTCTGTAGTAAAAAGCCGGCCGAAGTGGCCGAGCGGTTCTAGCCGCTACGGTTTGGAACCGCGCGACGGCTACGGTCGCAATTCGAATCGTGCCTCGGGCATGGATGTGTGTGATGTCCTTAGGTTGGTTAGGTTCAAGTAGTTCTAAGTTCTAGAGGACTGATGACCTCCGATGTTCAGTCCCATAGTGCTCAGAGCCATTTGAACCATTTTGTAACAAAAAGTTGTGATCCAGATGGTGTTTGTTTATTTATCATACCAAAAAGAGACCAGTCTTCCTAAGACGTGCCGTCAATTATTAAAATCATATCATCGACGCTTTTAGAATGATGCAACATCTTCAGACGTCTAAAGGTGCTATTATTCCAAGTGTAAAGAGGCTGTTTGCGAAGTGCCATTTTCATTATATTATTGTCGTCTTCCAAATTGTCATCTTCCAAATAATTTTCAAGTTACATTTATTGAAGCACGTTGTCCAGCTCGTGGCTTTGATGTCATGTACAGTGAGGTGGAACCTTCTGCGTTTGTCCACTCTGACACTGTACTTGAAAACATCTTGTGTCTGATTAGGAACTATTAAGTATGAGTAATAAGTCACACTGTTCCAGTTAGGCTAACGCAATCGAAACCTATCACTTTTTAATGGGTCCCGAATTAAGCTGTGAAGTACCATGAAACAAACGAAACTGTTTGCATAACTGTAGCACTTTGTCTCTGAATGAATACAGGTGCTCCAAGTGTGTTCTCAAATTACACACAGTCTTTCTGAAACGCAATGATTGACGAAGACTATTGTACCGTGAAACTTTTTTAGTCTCTTCTTTCAAAGAAAAGATATCTGCGCAAATAATAGATTTATTTCATTCATTACTGCCTACACACAACATTTAATTTGAAATATCTCTACTTCACGTTCCTGTTGTATGCCACGTTTGCATAATACGCAAGTACAGACCTGCAGTCAACAAATCGTAACAAACTGGGAGCTGAAAACATTCATGACTTCCGCGTTGGAACGATTGTACTGCATTACATAACACGTCCGTCAACCGAAGGAACGTATACCTACCAGCACTTACGAGTAAACAACACCCTGCCAGCTGGCGCTTTCGATGAGTCACGACTGCATTCCTGAATGGCAGCGAAGGTTCAAATGGTTCAAATGGCTCTGAGCACTATGGGACTTAACTGCTGAGGTTATCAGTCCCCTAGAACTTAGAACTACTTAAACCTAACTAACCTAAGGACATCACATACATCCATGCCCGAGGCAGGATTCGAACCTGCGACCGTAGCGGTCACGCGGTTCCAGACTGTAGCGCCTAGAACCGCTCGGCCACTCCGGCCGGCTGGCAGCGAAGGAACGAATGCGTAGCAAGCGCACAGATAACCCTTGACTGCGCCACGCGCGCGATAGGCGATGGGGCTGCCTGTTAGTCAGAAGGCCGGAATGGTGCTGATTTGTTTGTTGTTGTGCTCTCCATTCCGAAGTCTGGTTTGATACAGATCTCCATGTTACTCTATTCTGTGCAAGCCTGTTCATCTCTAAGTAACTACTGCAACCTAATTCTTCTGAAACTGCATACGGTATTCGTCTCTAGTTTCTCCCTACGATTTTTTCCCTCCGACACTTCCCTCCACTACTGAATTACTGATACCTCCAATACTAAGCGATCCCTTGATGTCTCAGGCTATATTCTGTCAACCTAGTCAGGTTATGCCACAAAGTTCTCTTCGTCGCAATTCTGTTCAGTACCTCCATACAAGTTTCGTTGAATGGGCACCTCCAACACAAAATGTCCATCGACAGACCTTGAGAATTACTGCAAATGGATCATCTGATTTAATTCGAGCAAAGAGTAATTAAAGTCACTGATACGGATCGCCTTCCTGTCTTCATACCCCGAGAGAGCCATTGGAGAAAATAAATGAGAGACGACATCCCCCAGCGTGATCTACCCATCTAATCTTGAGCACTCTTCTGCAGCAACACGTTTCAAAAGCTTCTGTTCTCTTCTTGTCTGCGCTGTTTATCATCCATGTTTCACTTTCATACAAGGCTGGACTTAACATCTGAGGTCATCAGTCCATTAGATTTAGAACTACTTAAACCTAACTAACCTAAGGACATCACCCGAGGCAGGATTCGAGCCTGCGACCGCAGCAACAGCGCGGTTCCGGACTGAAGCGCCTAGAACCTCTCGGCCACAGCGGCCGGCTACAAGGCTACACTCCATACAAATATTTCAGGAAAGACTTCCCAACTTCCTAACACTTACATCTATATACGAAACGCTGTTCTTACGATTGCCAGTCTACATTTTATAACATCTCTACTTCGTCCATCATGAGTTATTTTGATGCCCAAATAACTAATCTCATCTACTGCTTTAAGTGTTTGCTTTCCTACGCTCTTTCCCTTAGATTCGCCTGACTTAATTCGACTACATTCCATCACCACTGTTTTGCTTTTGGTGATGTTCAACATATATACTCCTTTGACTACACTGTCCATTTCATTCAACTGCTATTCCAAGTCCTTTGCTGTCTCTGACAGAATTGCTGTGTCAACCGCAAACCTCGTATTTTTATTTCTTCTCTCTGAACTTTAATTTACGTTGGTTACCGTTACTGCTTGTTCAATGTAGAGACTGAATAACAGCAGGGATAGGCTAAAAACCTGTCTCAATCCCTTCTCAACCACTGCTTCTCTTTCATGACCCTCGTATTGCCGTCTGATTTCTATATAAGCTATAAATAGCCTTTCGCTCCCTGTATTTTACTCCTGCAACATTCAGAATTTCACAGAGTGTGCCTCTGTCAACATTGTCCAAACCTATCTCTAAGTCTACAAATGCTACAAACGTAGTTTTGCCTACTAAGATAAGTCGTGTGGTCAGTGTTGCCTCGCCTGTTCCTTCATGTCTTCGGGATCTAAAATGATCCTCCCCAAGCTCGGCTTATACCAGTTTCCACATTATTCCGTAAAGGATTCATGTTTTAATTTGCAACCATTACCTATTGAACAGATTGTTCGATAATATTCACACCTGTCAGCAACTGCTTTCTTCGGAATTAGAATTATTACATTCTTCTTGACGTCTGAGGGTATTTCGCCTGTCTCATACATCTTTCATACCAGATGGAAGTGTTTTGACGTGGCTGGTTCTTCGAAGGCTATCAGTAGTATTCACGGAACTCGTCTACCCCCTGGCTCTCGTTTCGAGTTACGTTATTCAGTGCTCTGTTACATTCTTCTCGCAGTATGATATTTCCCATCTAATCTTCATTTACGTCGTCTTCCATTTCTATAACATTGCCTTCAATTTCACCTCCCTTGTATAGAGCCTCTATGTACTCCTTCCACCATTCAGTGTTCCCTTCTTTGTTTAGGACTGGTTTTCCATCTGAGTTTGGAAACGTGGAGTAAGGTCTTATGGGATCAAACTACTTAGGTCATCGGTCCCTAAGCCTACATACTACTTAAGCTAACTTAAACTAATATTATGGACAACACACACAACTGTGCCCGAGGGTGGACTCGAACCTCCGACGGAGGAAGCTGCACGGACCGTGACAAGGCGCCTGAGACCGCGCGGCTACCCCGCGCGGCCCATCTGAGTTCTTGCTCTTCTCTTTTCTCCAAAGGCCTGCATCATGTTTCTGCAGGCGGTAATTATCTTCCTGCTAGTGAAATATGCTTCTAAATCCTTACATTTGTCCTCTAGCCGTTAAATACGTTTACTTTTCGTCAATGTCATTGTTTAGAGGTTTGTATTTACTCTTGCCTGCTTCGTTTGCTGCATTTTTATATTTACTCCTTCAATATCTCCTGTATTATCCAAGGATTTCTACTAGGCCTCATCATTTTATGTACTTGATCTTCTGCTGCCTTCACTGTTTCATCTCTCAAAGGTACCCATTCGTCTGCTACTGTATTACTTGTCCCTATTATAGTCAATCTTTGACTAATTCTCCCTCTGAAGCTCTCAACAATCTCTCTTACTTTCAACCTATCCTGATCCGATCTCCTTAATTTCCTACCTTTTTGCTATTTCTTTAGTAGTAACTTACAGTTCATAACCAATAAATTGTCATTAGAGTCCGCACCTACACCTGGAAATGTCTTACAGTTTGAAATCTTATTCTTAAATCTCCTGCCATTAAATAATCATCCTTAAACTTTCCGGTGTCTCCAGGCACCTTCTACGCATAGAACCTTTTTTCATGACTCTTAAACCACGTGTTAGCTATGATTAAGTTATGATCTGTGCATAATTCTAGCAGGTGGCTTCCACTTTCATTCCTTTCCTGCAGTCCATATTAAACTGCAATTATTTTTACCCTTCCTTTTCTTATGTGCGAGTTCTAAGTCCCCGTCACAGTAAAGGTTTCGTCTCCCTTAATCGATCTGAATAATTTCTTTTATCTCATCATACATTTCTTCAATCTCTTCATCTGCGGAGCAAGCTAGCATATAAACTCGTACTACTGTGCACAGTGTTCGCTTTGTGTCTATTAATGCATTCACTATACTGTTCGTAGCAGATTACCCGCATTCCTGTTCTCTTATTCGTATTAAACCTACTCCTGCATTACCTCTGTTTGGGTTTGTATTTGTAACCCTGTATTAACCTGATCCGAAATCCTGTTCCTCCTGCTACGGAACTTCACCGATTCCCACTATGACTTCAGCCAATCCATTTCCGTTTTTAATTTTATTAATCTATCTGCACTATAAAGGGATCTAACATTCCAGGCTCCGATCCGTAGAACCCTAGTTTTGTTTTTCCTGACGACGACATACTTCTGAGTAATCCCCTCCCGGAGATCTGAATAGTGGACTATTTTACCTTTGGAATATTTTACCCTAAAGAATGCCTTCATCATTTAACCGTACAGTGGAACTGCATGCCCTCGGAAAAAATTACGGCTGTAGCCTGCCCTTGCTTTCAGCATTTCGCAATAGCACTGCAGCAACGCCCTTCTGGTTGATGTTACAAGGCCAGATCAGTCAGTCATCCAGACTGTTGCCCCTGCAATTACTGAAAAGGCTGCCCCTCTTCAGGAGCCATACGTTTGTCTTGCCTGTGAACAGATACCCCTCCGTTGTGGTTACATCTGGGGTACGGTTATCTGTATCGCTCACGCATACAAGTCTCCCCAGCAACTGCAAGGTTCATGGTTCATGGAGGGTGGTCTGATTTGTTAAAAATTACTGAAATTTGAACAGTTAGAAGGAAAGTATCGGAATAATGACTGAAAGGTTTTCTCATTGTTATTTAAAAAAATGAATGTTAGTCCCTAGCCACCAATAAAAGTTTATTAGTTGTGACTTAATAACAGTGTTATTTAAAAGTTCCTTAAGATCATTGTGTCCCACCATCTACTGAAAATCTTTCATAAATATTACTTACTAATAGTGACAGAAGTTGGGGATCGCCCGCGGAGTGATGGGTCACTCATCAACAACTCTAATCGTCATACCAGGAAGGACGACACGGAGAAGGTGAGATCATGGCGGTAGCACGACAAACCTTTCTATTTCTCAATATATTATCACCTTCAGACAGCTTGCTCGGTATTGATAAGGCAGCTGGTAGCCTGATTTGCTGAACCATAACACGTGGCACATACATTATGTATCCGTAACATTGCTAGAAATGTCCGGAGATGTTGGAGAAGTGAAAAATGTATCAGTCTCAGATTACGACCTTGGTCCGGTAATGATGGAATCGAAAATTGTAAGCGACAAAAAGAAAATTAAAATTTACTGTTGGTTTTTTGCAGATGATAAAAATTCAAGTAGACACATCTGTGTAGTAACTTTATTTATGTACACACCTTGCATAATTCATAAGACAAGTACATCCAGAAGAAAATTAGGATCAGCATGAAGAGCTGTAGCACCTATGGCTCAACATAACGCAACGCCCGAATGCAGTAAATGTTCTCCATCTCAGTCGATAACTGAACCGCGTCCCTTAACCGTTGAATCAGTTTCGGAGTCATGTTCCATGTCATTTATTGGCGCTTGGGCCGATATAATCTGTAAGATTTCCTGCAGTCATTTGTACCGTACCCGAATTGTACAGATTTTTTTGGAGGGGGGGGGAGGGGATGGGGGGGTTCTTCATCCCGTCACGAATTCCTCTGCTGTGCCAACCTCTCCATCTCAGAGTAGCAATTCCAACCTATGTCCTCAATAATTTGACGGATATATTCCAGTCTCTATAATCTCTGCCCTCATCCACAGTTTTTATCTTCTACACCTCCGTGTAGTAACATGTAAGTTCTTCCGTGATATCTTAACTGATGTCCAAAAGTTCTGTCTCTTCATCTCGTCAGTCTTGTCTATATTTTACTTTTCACCGACTCTACCGAGAACCTCCTCATTGCATATCTTAACCGTCCAGCTAATTTCCAACATTCTTCAGTAGCAGCACATCTCAAATGCTTGGATTGTCTTCTGTTTCGATTTTCCCACAGTCCATATTTCACTATCATACAATGATGTGCTTCAAACCAACATCCTATTATATTCCACTCTTGAATCTGCCTTTTATTTCCATCATTGCTTCTTCGATGGATAGACTGAACAGCAGAGGCCAAAGACTGCATTCCTGTCTCATACACTTCTTAATCCGAACACTACGTTCTAGGTCTCCCACTTCTAATTTCCCCTCTTGGTCCCTGTACATACTGTATATTACGAGTCTTTTCCTCCAGCCTAACCCTATTTTCCTCAGAGTTTCGAACATATTGCACCATTTTATATTGTCGAACGCCTTTTCAGGTCAAAAAATCCTATGAACGTGTCTTGGTTTTTTTTAAATCTTGATTCCATTATTAACAGCAACATCGGAACTGCTTTTACCTTTCTTGAAGCGAAACTGATTGTGGTCTAGTACATAGTCAGTTTTCTTTTCCTGACTACGTAATCGGGTACAACTCCAGGGCCGATTAATTGCACATTTCAGCCGGCCGCTGTGACCGAGCGGTCCTAGGCGCCTTAATCCGGAACCACGCGGCTGCTACGGTCGCAGGTTCGAATCCTGCCTCGGGCATGGATGTGTGTGATGTCCTTAGGTTAGTTGGGTTTAAGTAGTTCTAAGTCTAGGTGACTGATGACCTCAGGTGTTAAGTCGCATAGTGCTTAGAGCCATTTGAACCATTTGAATTGCACGTTTCACCTGTAAACAGAAACTGCAGTCTTGCGTATCTGTACCACCCGACCACGATATTTTAGCACTCGCTCTCCCATGGCCGTTGTCGGAAAAACGCGGTGACATTACAGTAAACAAGTACAGTGGTGACCAGGGTAAACGCATTGCACTGTGAATGATTTTAAGAAAGTTGTGCGTACTCTGTTAAGTGTTTTAGTGTGTCCTCGTGAAATAACACGATACAAACTCACGGTAAGCCTACCTTAGCGCTCTCATTCCCAATTGCAATAATACTGCGGTCGACTGATACATCAGGACTGACTTAGGCATGACATCATGTCATCTGCATAGCGTTGGTGGAGTCACTTGTCCCCACACGCGGATGATGTACATGTGGTGTAGTTTGCTTACCCTGCAATATTAGTAACTACATTAGCAACCGCATAACCACATTGATAATCATTCAGGCTATTGCAACACTCAAACAAAGCCTCGTAGGTTCTCGCAGTCCACTGAAAAAGTTGTTCGATGCTCAAATGTTACTCAGTTCGTAGAGGAAAACTAGCTTCTTTCGAGCTGTCCGGAGTGGCCGAGTGGTTCTAGGCGCTACAGTCTGGAACCGTGCGACCGCTACGGTCGCAGGTTCGAATCCTGCCTCGGGCATGGATGTGAGTGATGTCCTTAGGTTAGTTAGGTTTAAGTAGTTCTGAGTTCTAGGGGACTGATGACCTCAGAAGTTAAATCCCATAATGCTCAGAACCATAGCTTCTTTCGAACAAATAGCGCGGATTGAGGAAAACTCACTTGAGTGAAACTCATGCTGCTTTATCAATAAAAGAACAGTAGACGCAGGTGAGCAAGTACATTTCGTGTAGCTAGATCCTCGTAAGGTTTCGTCACTGTATCTCATCGCCGAACGCCTTCGCGAGTACAGTGTGTCCCAGGAGGAATATTTAATATTCAGGGTATGACGAGAACGACCATTTGAAGCAAGAAACTTCATATGACGTAGTCCTTGTTCCGAATTGTTTCCTAGATAGAATACATTTAACGTACATTGTTATTTATTTTCTGCATTATTCAGTGCGTTATCATACACATCACATTACGGCTGCTGCACAGTTCACAATAACTGATCGAATACCTCACTGTTAGCTTCAATGCATTTGTGTGCTCTTGGGAGAACATGTCATGTTGCTTTTCTGAGCGCCTTTGCACGTTTCTTAATGAGAGCAGGGGCGCCCATGATGCGAGCAAACGGTTCACCGTGACTACTGACCTTTCGTCTGGCCGGCCGAAGTGGCCGTGCGGTTAAAGGCGCTGCAGTCTGGAACCGCAAGACCGCTACGGTCGCAGGTTCGAATCCTGCCTCGGGCATGGATGTTTGTGATGTCCTTAGGTTAGTTAGGTTTAACTAGTTCTAAGTTCTAGGGGACTAATGACCTCAGCAGTTGCGTCCCATAGTGCTCAGAGCCAGCCAACCTTTCGTCTGTACGTCTTAGACTTCATCCAACCCCATAAACAACGCGCCGTAAGGTCTGGAGAGCTTGGCGCTCAATTAATAATTAATTGTACTACCACAACCAGTCCAGCGGTCAGGGTAAGTGTGGTTGATATGTTTTTTCACACGTCCAGCGGGATTCGGAAGGGCTCCGTCATGCTGGAAGTGCGTTGCACTCTGCTTAACCAAAGGAATGCCCTCAGGGTATTCAACAAACGAATTTTTTAAAAAAAGCAAGTAATGCTGTCCCGTCATTCACTCTTCTAAAATGACTAGCCCAAAAACAAATGTACATTAAATGTGTTCCATCTCGGAAACCATTCGGAATAGGTGCACCCTGTATATGACTGACTCGAGGAATGCTTTACTGGCAGAACCATGTACGTTATACTGGACGAAGAAAGATGGACTCAGACGAAAGTACAATCAGGTGTGTCTATAGGAAGATTAACAGGACCGATAATGCCCTAAATACAAATAAATGGTCTAAGAGATAGAAACAGCGGATTTATACTGTTGTCTATAAAGTGTGGCTATAAAATAACGAGACTATTGCTGTAAAACATTTTATTTCAAAAACATACACATTTAGTTATTGTCACCCTCAATATATTCTCCTCCTCTGTCCCTGCAACGCTCCGTGAGATTTTTCCATTGATGACAAGAGTGCTGGAAGTATTGTTCTGTCAGCTCCTTGATAACTCTTGCCGCTTTTTCTTTCACTGCTTCAGCGGTCTGACCTTGTTCTTATTAACGCATCTTTGACCTTGGGGAATAGATGAAAGTCACATTGTGCTAGATTAGGCGAATAAGTTGGCTGGTGAAAACTGCATTGCTGTCCTTCACTAGGGACCTCTTAACCGACAATGCGATATGAGCAGGTGCGTTGTCTTGATGCAGAACTCCTGACTTGTCCTTCCACGATTCGGGTTTTTTCCTTATTTTCTCATGAAGTTGAGCAAGACTCTCAAGGTAGTAAAGTTGATCAATAGTTTTACCTTCAGGAATCCAGTGAAGAGAGACAATTCTGCGCATATAAAAAAAACTCATCACCGCTTTTGACTCTTGATTGGCTCATTAGAGGTTTTTTCGCTCTCGGTGAAGTTCGGCCCTTCCAGTGCACGTACTGGCACTTAGTTTCTGGATCGTAGGTGAAAAACCGACATCCGTAACATGTTATCACCGATTCGCTAAAAAATGCATAGAGAAAATGCCCGGTTGGTCCCTTCTAAACGGCACGGCCGATTTCCTTCTCCATCCTTCCCTAATCCGGTCGTGCTCCTTCTCTAATGACCTCGTTGTCGACGAGACGTTACTCATCTCCTCCTCCTCTGTTATTGCACTCTCGAATAGCACGCGGGAAAAACGAACACATATATCTTTCTGCGCGAGCTCTGATTTCCCTTATTTTATGATGATGAACGTTTCTCCCTATGTAGGTTCGCGTCAACAAAATATTTTCCCATTAGGAGAAGAAAGTTGGTGATTGAAATCCCGTTGCGACGAGAAACGCCTTTGTTTTAATGATGCCCACCTCAAATTCTGTATGTCCGTGACACTCTCTCCCCCTTTCCTCGGTAATACAGAACGTGCTGCCCGTCTTTGAACTTTCTCGATCTATGCCGTTAATCCTGTCTGGTAAGGATTCCACGCCACGCACCAATTCTCCAAAAGAGGACGGACAAGCGCAGTGTAGGCAATCTCTTTAGTACATCTGTTGCATCCTCTAAGTGTTCTGCCAATAAAACGCAGTCTCTAGTTCGACTTCCCCACATCTTCGGTGTGTTCTTTACAATTTAAGTTGTTCCTAATTGTAATTCCTAGTTATGTAGTTGAAGAGTTACGGCCTTTATATTTGTTTGATTTATCGTGTAACCGGAGTTTAACGGACGTGAATGACCTCGCACTTTTCATTATTTAGGGTCACTTGCCAATTTTCGCACAGATATCTTTTCTAAATCGATTTGCAATTTGCTTTGGTCTTCTGATGACTTCACTAGAGCATAAACGACAGCATCATCTGCAAACAATCCAAGACACCTACACAGATTGTCTCCCAAACCGTTTATAGAGATAAGGAACAGCAGATGGTTTATAACACTACCTCAGGTAAGGCCAGAAGTCATTGCTACCAACTGTGACTCACTGACAGGAAATCACGAATCCAGTTGCATAACTGAGATGATATTCCGTAAGCAAATGATTTTATTACGAGCCGCTTGTCAGGTGTCAAAAGCCTTCTGGAAATCTATAAATAAGGAATCAATTTGAAATCCCTTGTCAGTAGCACTCAGCACTTCGTGTGAGTAAAGAGCTAGTTGTGTTTCAGGAGAACGATGTTTTCTAAATCCGTGTTGACTATGTATCAATAGATCGTTCTCTTCGAGGTAATTCACATTATACGTTCTCAAATCCTGCTGTAGACTGGATATGCTGCACGTTAATCATATGAGGCAGTAATCTATTGGATTACTTAGAATGCCTTTCTTGAAAATTGGTGTGACTTGTGCAACTTTCCAGTCTTTGGGTACGGATCTATCGTCTAGCGAGCGGTTGTATATGATGAAGTGTGAAACTATTGCAACAGCATACTCTGACAGGAACGTAATTGGTACGTAGTCTGGACCGGAAGACTTGCTTCTGTTGAGTGATTAAGCTGCTTCACTACTCCCAGAATTTCTGTTTCTAAGTTACTCATGTTGGCAGCTGTTCTTGATTCGAATTCTGGAGTATTTACTTCGTCTTCTTTGGAGAAGGAATTTCTGATTTAGCAGCAGAGTCATCGATAGTACTTCCATTGCTACCGTGCAGAGAAGGCACTGATTGTCTTGCCGCTAGCATACTTTACATACGACCAGAGTTATCTTTGGATTTACTACCAGGCTTCGAAACAAAGCTTCGTTGTGGAAACTTCTATAGTCATCTCGCTCTGAAGACCGTGCTAAATGTCGAGCTTCTGTAAAATATCACCAACCCTGGGAATTTTGCCTTCGTTTAAATTTGGCATGCTTTTTTGGTTGCTTCTGGAACAGTGTCCCGGCCTGTTTTGTGTGCCGTAGGGAATCATCTCTGTCGTTTGTTAAATTATTTGGTATAAATCTCTCAATTGTTAACGACACTCTCTTTGATTTCAAGCCACATGTAGTCTACAATTACATTGTTAATTAGGAAGGAGTGAAGATTGTCTCCCAGGAATGCGACAAGCGAATTTTTACCTGCTATTTTTCCGTTCTGTATCGCCGTGAAAGTGTGTATCATGACAGAAACATTCGGTGTGTTCCTATTCTGAGGCAAATTAATACACTACTGGCCATTAAAACTGCTACACCACGAAGATGCCGTGTTACAGACGCGAAATTTAACCGACATGAAGAAGATGCTGTGATATGCAAATGATTAGCTTTTCAGACTATTCACACAAGGTAGGCGACGGTGGCGATACCTACAACGTGCTGACATGAGGAAAGTTTCCAACCGATTTCTCATACAGAAACAGCAGTTGACCGGCGTTGCCTGGTGAAACGTTGTTGTGATGCCTCGTGTAAGGAGGAGAAATGCGTACCATCACGTTTCCAACTTTGATAAAGGTCGGATTGTAGTCTGTCGCGATTGCGGTTTATCGTATCGTGACATTGGTGCTCGCGTTGGTCGAGATCCAATGACTGTTAGCAGAATATGGTGTCGGTGGGTTCAGGAGGGTAATACGGAACGCCGTGCTGGATCCCAACGGCCTCGTATCACTAGCAGTCGAGATGACAGGCATCTTATCCGCATGGCTGCAACGGATCGTGCAGCCACATCTCGATCCCTGAGTCAACAGATGGGGAAGTTTGCAAGACAACAACCATCTGCACGAACAGTTCGACGACGTTTGCAGCAGCATAGACTATCACCTCAGAGACCATGGCTGCGGTTACCCTTGACGCTGCATCACAGGGAGGAGCGCTTGCGATGGTGTACTCAACGACGAACCTGGGTGCAAGAATGGCAAAACGTCATTTTTTCGGATGAATCCAGGTTCTGTTTACAACTTCGTGATGGTCGCACCCGTGTTTGGAGACATCGCGGTGAACGCACATTGGAAGCGTGTATTCGTCATCGCCATACTGGCGTTTCACCCGGCGTGATGGTATGGGGTGCCGTTGGTTACACGTCTCGGTCACCTCTTGTTCCCATTGACGGCACTTTGAACAGTGGACGTTACATTTCAGTGTTACGACCCGTGGCTCTACCCTTCATTCGATCCCTGCGAAACCCTACATTTCAGCAGGATAATGCACTACCGTATGTTGCACATCCTGTACGGGCCTTTCTGGATACAGAAAATGTTCGACTGCTGCCCTGGCCAGCACATTCTCCAGATCTCTCACCAATTGAAAACGTCTGGTCAATGGTGGCCGAGCAATCGGATCGTCACAATACGCCAGCCACTACTCTTGATGAACTGTGGTATCTTGTTGAAGCTGCATGGGCAGCTGTACCTGTACACGCCATCCAAGCTCTGTTTTGACTCAATGCCCAGGCGTATCAAGGCCGTTATTACGGCCAGAGGTGGTTGTTCTGGGTACTGATTTCTCAGGATCAATGCACCCAAATTTCGTGAAAATGTAATCACTTGTCAGTTCTAGTACAATATATTTGTCCAATGAATACCCGTTTATCATCTGCATTTCTTCTTGGTGCAGCAATTTTAATGGCCAGTAGTGTACTATGACATCTGTCACATAAGGAATGACGCCGTCACAGCAAAATCAAGACCCGTAATTTCAACTTCCCACTCGGCGCAAAACAAGAACACTTAAGATTGAAATTTCGTTTCTGAAAGTTTCCGAAACTCTTTGGCGTTGCGATTACACAGGAAGACGCTCATCTGCTGCTCGTATCGCAATGTCGTCCGGAGGATACAAGCCGTGTCGCGCCGAATGCGACCCTCTGGAGGGAACAGCCTTTCGCAGTGCTCGTCTATCGTCGGCCCAGACGTGACTCGGTTGTAAACTCGGGTCACGGTGACGTGGGCGCAGGGTTTGCTCCGGCTTCGCAACAGTTATCACCCGTAAGTGGGCAGCGACCGTAGCCAGCAGCCAGCACTGTACGTCACAGAGTGCCGGGCCGCCCTAGCCTCCGTCTTCGTGTCCCATATGGCCTCCTCCAGTGTCCGCCACAGCAGCACTCCATGCTGGACATCTTCCACCATGAAAGTGTACGGGGGATTCGCCTTCCACTTCGTCGTAGCCGCCTACGCCGTATGGCTCCAGGTTCGCATGGTCCTGCTGATGATGCAGATGCACGAAGACGGTCTACGGTTCTACTCCTTCACGGCCTGCTACACCATCGAGTACGTCTCTATGTGGCCCCAGGTACAGAAACGCTCTCACTCCTACTACGAACCTGCGTTTCTATATGTAATCTATTCGTGGTCTCGACCAGCGCTATCAGTCGAGATGAGCAATTATATGCATTCATTTTTGCAGACATTTCAGCCTTAAGCAATTAACAGAAGTCGAGTAACGGAAACATGGACTGATTAAAGGAAAATCGTGATCCTCTGCTGCAAAGAATAATATCTGTAAACAAACAAAATGCTAGAATTTAAATGTGATTTCAGCCTATCATTTCTGGCACTTGTTGGTATCTCAAAAAATGAATGTGAATATGAGAATAATACCGGTAAAGACAAGTAGCTGTTTAGTGTGGGGTCGGAATGTTTGCACGGAGGGACATTTGCACGTAGCCTGAGGCTCTCGCCGGGCTAACCGGCTCTTCACAGTTACAGGCACGCTAAGAAATCTAGCAGTTCATGACAGCTGCTCGAGCGAACTGGCTCGCGCTCACACCACAGCAGTGAAGAACCATGTATCGCTTCAGGATGGCAAATTTATTTTGTGTTAATCAGATCTGAGAATTAAATTCTTTTTAATATCTTGATAATGAAAAGAACGGAGGGCAGCTGAGTAAGAAACATGCTATTTCTTCCGACTATTGCAACCTAATGTTGACTGCCGCTTTAGGACGAAATTCGAATTGACAAATTTATATTTAGTTTCAATTTTATTTGAACGTTAAGTATGAAAACACAGGACATCAGTGAATGTTACTTGTTTTGCTTTTCACTAAACGATCACCGTCTGTTACCACTTTTCGAGTACTGTCAGTTCGAAGACAGTCTCTCAAGTTGAAGTCTGTCAGAGAGCGTTGTGGGTGGATTTCGTTCCCCTCAATGCGTAGAAAAGCAGCACGTAAATGTGTACATGTAAGACTAAACATCGTCATAATCGTAGCTACCGACTTGTAAAATCGTGAAATTTACTTTCGATAAACAGAAGTCTAACAGGGTAGTTTTGCTATGAAACTAATCACGCAAACATCACACTCTAGGTGTATAAGTTCGAGCTGTAGCAGAGTTTGCCGGCCGGGGTCGCCGAGCGGTTCTAGGCGCTACAGTCTGGGACCGCGCGACCGCTGCGGTCGCAGGTTCGAATCCTGCTTCGGGCATGGATGTGTGTGACGTCCTTAGGTTAGTTACGTTTAAGTAGTTCTAACTTCTAGGGGACTGATGACCTCAGAAGTTAAGTCACATAGTGCTCAGAGCCATTTGAATCATCTGTAGCAGAGTTTCAACATTGTCAACATAACCCAAAAATCAGTGCAACTGCGCAATCCTTTGCTACCTGAAAAACAGTACAGTAACTTGAACTAACTGCTGATTGACAAACTGCCTATTGGCTTCTGTCTCGGGTTCTTCGGCCGACGTTCTTCTAATGATTTTTCTGACGTTTCGCCAGCACGAGTGGCTGGCATTGTCAAAGCTTCACCCTGGCGAAACGTCAGCACGAGTGGCTGGCATTGTCAAAGCTTCACCCTGGCGAAACGTCAGAAAAATCATTAGAAGAACGTCGGCCGAAGAACCCGAGACAGAAGCCAATAGGCAGTTTGTCAACAAGTGGCCACGAAAGCCTTAACAATTTTGTATAACTGCTGATTCATTCACTGAGTGTCCCTTCTCAAAATAAAAATGTATTTTCTCAGTGCAAATGTTGGGAAAGTTGCTGAGACGTTTGTTTTTCTGCCCTTGTACGATAAATACTTTCTTCAGCCATATTACTTAAAAGCGGAGTTTTTTTATTTTGTTTTTTATTTCTGCACTTCAGCTTCTTGCTTTCGCATTTCCAAATGTCCATAAACTTTTGCATGGAAATCTATTGTAATGGTGCCGTAAACTGAACTATTTCCTCATGTTCAAAGTTTTGAAGCACATAAATAGAACACTAAGCGTATCAAGATCCCATCGCATACAATAATCATACAGACTAGCCATCTTGCACTGATTCATAGATGTTCATGTGTCTATCCCCTTTGAAGTTACTAACCCCACCATCATGCAACTTCTCATCTCTTTAAAAACAATCACTCTCCATTTTAACGGGAGACTTCACCCTAAAACTTCAATTTTTTCACAATCTTTAGACAGTTTACTCTTATATCCCAGAACGATTTGGCTGTATTGAAATTAAGACTACGTCTAAGAAATGTTTGAAATACTGACTGCGTAAGGTACTGTGGCACACTGTGCCACAGATAATTTTTGATTTCTGTCACCATCAAACAGAACCATCTTTACTCCGACTTTGGCATAAACTCAAAGTGGGAAAAGCAAGTTGCAAGATTACTAGGAAAACTGAAGCGATACTATTGGTTTGTCCACCCAGATCGTCCGACGTGAATCCCATAGAACATTTATGGGACATAATCGAGAGCTCAGTGAGTACACAAAATCCTTCACCGGTAACATCCTTTTCGCAATTAGCGACGGCTATAGAGACAGTATGACTCCTCAGTATTTCTGCAGGGGACTTCCAACGACTTGTTGAGTCCATACCTATTAAAGATGCTGAGCAACGCAGGGCAAAAGATGGTTCGGGACCATATTAGGAGGTATGCGATAACTTCTGTCATTTCACTGTAAGTACTAATGTAATAAACTGAAAAAAAAACTTTCCCATATAAACAGGACATCAGTGAAGTTATTTTATCTACTTATTTAAGAAAACTGGACAGGCAATGGCGGGCGGGATTGGCCGATCGGTTCTAGGCGCTACAGTCTGGAACAGAGCGACCGCTACGGTCACAGGTTCGAATCCTGCCTCGGGCATGGATGTGTGTGATATCCTTAGGTTAGTTAGGTTTAAGTAGTTCTAAGTTCTAGGGGAATGATGACCTCAGAAGTTAAGTCCCATAGTGCTCAGAGCCATTTGAACCATTTTGAACAGGCAATGCTGATAAGGTATAGTCCGTCTGTAAACTGAAACAAGTTCGTGATGGGGAAAGTTGCCTTTGCAGGAAGAACGATACAGCTACCGTACGATGTGACTAAAAATCAATTTCCTCTCAAGTAATGTAGAGCAGTGTGCAGGCATTACGTACATTCTGTCCATATGAGTTTCTTTTCTTACTGTTGTTAGTAACTCCATTTAGTGTTAAAACATTTTTTCGAAAATAAACATCCCCCGGGCATGTCTGCAACATCGATATAACTTAGTGAAACGCCCTATAGATGCTTCTTGTGACATAGTGGGGTAGATGGAGTGGTGAATCACCTTCTCGTTCTTCAATTAACAGACCTATCAATGAACGAAGTCCATGACCACAATGTGGCGACCTGCCTTCCCTCGTGCATCTACCCTGCAGCTCCCCTCTACCACCCACTCCAACCCCCTACACCCTGTTACAACCCCAGAACACAATTTACCCCATAATACGGCTCTTCTGCCCTCAAGCGTGATACATAAATTTAATACTTGTTCTTAACCCTCCTCATTTAACAGTAAATAGTAATCTTTTACCAATAACACTTCTGAGATCGATCACTTAGTGGGCTATTGGGCCTAGGAAACAGGCCATTTATGCTGTATTTTAAAGCGATACTGGCACGTATGTAATTTATTTATCCTCAAGAATAATGCATATTTAAAAAAATGTTTGCTAGATCACAAATTCTAAAATCATGATGACGGGAAATATAGCTATCGTCCCAAGAAAAAAGTACGAAGTGAGATATTCAGCAGTTTCTTCCTCTTCAGGCTCCAAAATTTCTTGCTCTCTTGACAAATGTCACGTATTTGTAGCAGAGTTACAGCAAACTGCTAAACCCATCGAGTAAACGCACGAAACTGCGTCAGTACGATCATATAGGCTCAATCTTCACGGTAGCAGCTGTTACGTTCGCTAATGTTATTTCGAAATAATTCCATAGATTGACAACAGAAGGCAACACCAGTCAAAGGCTAAGTTGCGAGACCTCCGTACATTGTTCTCAAACGAAATGAATCCAGTTTACGAGCGACAGGTGGCTGGCGCGGCGAGAAAATTACGGCCCGACCTACACTCGGGTATGACCTTTTTAATATAAAGGCGTGACCTGAGCTACGCTCGGGCTTAGTCTCCAAACTGTTTAAACATAATGTTAATAACCTGCGATTTCTCCATTCCCCGCAACACGGAAACTGTTTAGCCCTGGAGGAAAAATGAATAGGATATTTTTTGTAAGAAATTTAATGTAGTGTTTATACTGGGAAACATTTTCGCTAAAAGACGCGGATTTATTGTTATTCGAGGAAAACATAAAAAGATGACCTTCAGCCGGGCCATTGTTCCCTTACTAAAGCTCCAAAAAGTAGTGTTCGGCGCTAGAGTCGGCTTTAATACGAGTAAAGCTGACGTTCTGTGTCTTACAATATAGTCGTCCACTGGATGTTAAACCCAAATTTACATCTATATACTTCTCAAGCCATTTTCATGACATTCTCTTACTTGCCAGACGAACCCGTGAAGAAAAGCGTATCTCTTCTTTGGATCGACTCTATATCCAAAATTAATCCTAACTGGTAAATGTCCCAGACTGATGAGCTATACTAAAGAATCGGTAGAGCGAGTGTTTTGCAAACGACTTTACCTGGATGCAGCATGTCATATAAGGTATCTTGTAGCAGAGCACTATTCATGTGACTTCAATCAGAATGAATATTGAAACATCCTGGCAGATTGAAACTGTGTTCCGGGTCAAGACTCGAACTCGGGACCTTTGCCTTTCGCGGGCAAGTGCCCTACCAACTGAGCTACCGAAGCACGACTCACTCCTCGTCCTCACAGCTTTACTTCTGCCAGTACTTCGTCTCCTACCTTCCAAACTACACAGAAGCTCTCCTGTGAACCTCACAGTACTAGGACTTCGGTGAAGTTTGGGAGGTAGGAGACGAGGTACTGCCGGAAGTAAAGCTGTGAGGACTGGGTGTGAGTCAGTCGTGTTTGGGAATCTCAGATGGTAGAGCACTTGCCTGCGAAAGGCTAAGATCCCGAGTTCGAGTCTCGGTCCGGCTCACAGTTTTAATCTGCCAGGAAGTTTCACATCAGCGCACACTCCGCTGCAAAGTGAAAATCTGATTCTAGAATAAATACTGCCCAGAAAAAGAAATGAGTCACCCATGGAAACTACTTACCGCATGCCTCTAAGTTCGGCAGCCAGATACGCGAACTACGAAAACAGATTCAGGGGAGAAAAGTAACTGATCTATGAAGGCAACCTGCTTACCTTGCGTCAGGTATGAATTGCGCGCAAGAAAGCGAAAAGTAACGAAACATATTAGAGACTTAGAGAGTCATGGAATACTCTCTACTCAGTAACGAATGTAGACGGTTTGCAACTCATCTACAAACCTACACCAAGACAACAAACGAAACATTCCATTTTGATAGTTGTGAACTGATGATGTAAAAATCGGCACGGGCGGATGTCTGAACAGTGGCATCACAAAACGGTTCACTTGCGTTCGGCTACTCAGTGAACGTAAAGTTTTTATTCGTCATGATAATTGTGGGAATATTCTACGGCCGTCGCTGCGTTTCGTTTCCCGGCTTCCAGCTCCTGTCTCACCGGTCCTTCTCCTGAGTATATCGGATCATGAACATCTTCGTATCAAATGGCTCAAATGGCTCTGAGCACTATGGGACTTAACTGCTGTGGTCATCAGTCCCCTAGAACTTAGAACTACTTAAACCTAACTAACCTAAGGACATCACACACATCCATGCCCGAGGCAGGATTCGAACCTGCGACCGTAGCGATCGCGTGGTTCCAGACCGAAGCGTCTAGAACCGCTCGGCCACCCCGGCCGGCTCTTTGTATCAACTTGTAGGTTGTCGTCATTCAAGCTTCTCTGTAAAAACCAAGTTCTATACACTTTTCAGCCCTGAAGACAGTTGGTAGCATTGTACGACCTTGGTGCAATCACTTGAATCCATTAATCTTGGAGAAATGTGCAATTCTTTAATGAAAAATAGCCCAGTCAACCTGGTTGAGGGTTGGGCCATTGATCCTACTCCCTGACAGTAATAATAACTTATAAAATTTCCCACTGTAGACAATGTCAATTCCGACACACATCTTTTTTTTCTGTTTCGAAGCTCGTTGTGTTGACAAAGGAACGTGTTCAGTGGTAGTTAGTGCTAATTTCATTTCATTTCATACTAGAATAGACCTGTTATTTATAGCAGCTCACTCAACAAAACCCTCAGTTTTGACTCTCTTTTGTTTTACCTCATCTTGATACTCTTTGGACAGAATGACATTAATTATGAAGGTATTAATTAAGATATCGAGCTAAATGAATTTGTTCATCGTCACTCAGATACATCATTTAATCAAAATTATTGAATTAAATTGGTACTAACAGGAATTAGATCATAAATAAAACTTGTTGATATGCATTTGGTTAGAATTAAATACGAATTGTAAATATTCTTCATCATCCTTTAAAGGGCTTAACCGTGGGGTTCTGGGCAGCTCGTCAGCTCGCCAATCTAACAAGGAGTCTTTCCTTGTTAGGATTTAATTCAAGCAAGAGCAGTAAGGCCCTAGTATTATCAGCCAGTCAACAAAAAACAGCCACGTATGTAACGCTTTTCAGTTCACCTCCAAACGTGCAGCTATGAAGTAAAGCAAACAAATCTCGATGGAGCATTTAATAATTTTCATTTTGCAGTCAGTAAAATATCGTATTAAGTATATGAAAATAACTAAACAGAACAGTTTAGCAGGTTGCGCAGCCTATTGACAAGAAAATTTCGAAAAAATTAAGAAAAGAAACTTATTAAAATTTTAATTCCACTGCCTATAACGTCTTCCGTGGGTGAACACAAAAAATGATTAAGTAAAAATATAATGGAATTGAACGAGTTTTTAAGGTGGCTACCCGCATCGACGGCCAAAAAAGGGAAAAACAATACTGAATAGTTTCCTGTGAAAAAACCTGTGAAAGCTTAGGTGTGTGTGTGTGTGTGTGTGTGTGTTTGTGTGTGAGAGAGAGAGAGAGAGAGTGAGAGAGAGAGAGAGAGAGAGAGAGAGAAAGAGAGAGGGAGGGAGATAGAAGGCAGGAGCGGAGTGGGGAGGGGGGGGGGAGGAAGAGAGAGAGAGAGAATTTTAATGGTCGTATCTTTACTGCGTGCCTAAAGAAATTATATGCCTGGGTGACTTTGATCATGATGATACCGAGGGAGAAAAAATAAACAGGAGTAAAATGACATCAACTGTTCGTCTATTATACACTGCTGGCCACCGTAAATGCAACACCAAGAAAGACAAGAGGTAGCACAACAAAATTTATTTTGTAGATAACATGTTGACCAAGTATCAAATGATTACGTTTACAGACGTCTGTGACATGTGGTTCCTGCCAGAATCAGTAGCCACAGTAGCCGCCATTGTTGGAGATCACCGCTGCCACACGTCTCGGCATTGAGTCAAAGAGACGTTGGATGTGTTCCTGGGGTACAGCAGCCCAAGCAGCTTCCATACGTTGCCAAAGATCATCTGGTGTGGCAGCTGGGGATGTAATCTGGGTCACTCGTTGAGCAACCATGGACCACATGTTTTCTATCGGCGAAAGATCCGGAGAGCGGGCCGGCCACGGAAGCAATTCAATCTGGTTATTGACGAAGAACCTTTGGACAATGCGTGCCACGTGTGGTCGCGCATTATCCTGTTGAAATATGGCTGTGGCCGAGCCCTGAAGGTAAGGAAGGACAACTGCCTCCAGCTCCTCGGATCTGTAGCGCCGGCTATTTAAAGTACCGGCAATGCGTACTAGAGGCGTGCGAGAGGAATATCCAATACCGCCCCATACCATAATACCCGGTGCAAGACCAGTGTGGCGGTGCATAATGCAGCTGTCCAGCATCCTCTCTCCACGGTGTCTCCACACTCGAATCCGACCATCGTGGTGCTGCAGGCAGAAGCGTGCCTCGTCAGTAAAGACAACGTCATTCCATTCTGCCGTCCACATCCGTCTGTCATCACACCATTGACGACGGAGACGTCTGTGGTTCTGCGTCAATGGTAGACGAAGAAATGGACGTCTTGCGGACAGACCATTCTGCTGTAAACGGCGTCGAATGGTACGCGCAGACACTGGATGATGCGTTACAGACGCAATGTGCTGTGCTACGGTTCGGGATGTCACTGAGCGATCCGTCACTGCCATGCGCACAATTTGCCTATCAGCACGTGCAGTGGTGCACCGAGGTGAATGCGATCGACCACGTCGGTCCGTCGTACCCTCCTGCATCCAACGGTCACATATCCGCATTACAGTTGTTTGGTTTCGTCCAACACGACTAGCGATTTCTCTGTATGATAATCCACAATCTCGGTAAGCCACTATCCTTCCTCTGTCGAACTCGGATACTTGATCAAACGATGTTCGCTGTTGTCTACGAGGCATAAGTGATCGTCTTGTGAAACAACCACAAGGTAAACACACGTGCCGAACGTACACTCGTCGAAATCGCCAAGCCTTAAATGGCGCTATGAGGTGGCGCCACAGGCGCGCGTGATGTGTGTCTGCGCTGAAATTCTAATCAGTTGCATATCGCATCGCTGCAAACCCATGGTGTAAATTTCACTTGATTCGGATGCTTCCTTCAGGGTGTTGCATTTACGGTGGCCAGCAGTGTACTTCTAAGTAATTTCAGTGAACTACTCTCCATTTGGATAACCAGAAATTGCTTCATTTCGGAATGGGAATATACTCGTTCGAAATTCAGAGCTGTCATAGAGGACGTTTGCACGTTGGAAGCAAACCTACAGTACCTCAGAACACGGTGGCGCACGTATAAAATATGTAACGACAAATCGTGTTCGAATTATGAGTTCGTCAGGCCTGTTTGAAATTAGTTTGATGGTGCTACGTACTCCATACAAACACTTCGATTCTTTCTTCAACACTCACCAAATTCTTTGTCATTGAATTTAGAAAACCTCTGCTAGCTCGATGTCTGTCGATTCATTGCTTAACAGATGATAAAAAAATTCAAAATATCGAGGGAAAGACCAGTACCACACTAGGCGGAGGATAAACATATCTATCGATCCGCAGTTACAATTATTAAGGGTTGCAATTAGGTAGAACAGAGGTACTTGCGGATACGGAAAGAACAAATACATTCAGCTCTAAGACATTGGATGATGAAATCTGAATGACGTAAGAGCTGAGGACGGCCATTAGAATCGTGCAGTTAAGTATGTTTGCTTTGATTGCTGTGAAATGTTATCGACTGCAGTAGCAAGGCAGCTTGGCCAAATTTATGTACACTGACTTCTAGGTTGAGTTTTTTTATGCTAACTGAGCTATCTATCAGCTTCTTGCCTTATCTCTTTTGATTTTAACCATGTTACATATAAGTGATAATGAACGTTCTAGTTACCAATTTCATGGAAACCTTAAAAAGCACTTGTTTAGTGGGTATCGATTTGATGAAAGCATTGCAAAAGCATTTGGTAATACTGTGAATCTTTACGTAGTTTAGTCTAGTGCGATATTCGGTATAGCGATGTGTGTTAACAGGTAAAGTAAAACACGAAAAATACACAGTACTGCAGCAGCGACTGACTAGCGCTGCTGCTTCGAGTTAACAGTCAGCGCAGGACAGCGAAGCGCACAACAGGTGGCGAGCTGGCCAAAGGCCGCTGCCCGAGTACCGGTAACTCTTAATGCTTTACAGTCTCCGTTAATGTATATCGATGAAACGAATATAGTACTAGACTAACTTAGCACGAATGGGCACGTAAAATACCGCTTTAAAAAATCATTTTGTTTGTAACAGGGAACAATCCAACGCCCTACCCTGTCACTGGACGTCGTCTGAAAGACGTGATGACCAGTATTTGTTTGGGATGACCCCAACTACACACTGTCGTTGGTGTTGTTCTGCTCTTCAGTCCAAAGACTATTTTCACGCGCTGGCCGGAGTGGCCGAGCGGTTCTAGGCGCTTCAGTTTGTAACCGCGCGACCGCTACGTTCGCAAGTTCGAATCCTTCCTCGGTCATGGATGTGTGTGATGTCCTTAGGTTAGTTAGGTTTAAGTAGTTCCAAGTTCTAGGCGACTGATGACCTCAGATGTTAAGTCCCATAGTGCTCAGAGCCATTTTGAGCTGTTTTTACGCAGCTCTCCTTGCTACTCTATCCTGTGCAAGCCTCCTCATCTCCAAATAACTAGTGCAACCTACTTCCTTCTCAGTCTGATTAATGTATTCATCTCTTGGTCTCCCTCTACGATTTTAAAAAAAAATGGCTCTGAGCACTATGGGACTCAACTGCTGAGGTCATAAGTCCCCTAGAACTTAGAACTACTTAAACCTAACTAACCTAAGGACATCACACACATCCATGCCCGAGGCAGGATTCGAACCTGCGACCGTAGCGGTCGCGCGGCTCCAGACTGTAGCGCTAGAACCGCTCGGCCACCAGCGGCCGGCTCTACAATTTTTACCCTCCATGCTTCCCTCCAGTACTGAATTAGTGATCCCTTGATGTCCTACCAACCGATCCCTACTCCTAGTCAAGTTGTGCCATAAATTTCTCTTTTCACCAATTCTGCTCAGTACCTCCTCATTAGTTTCATGATCTACTCATCTAATCTTCAGCACCACATTTCCAAACCTTCTATTCTCTTCTTGTCTAAACTGTTTATTGTCCATGGTTCACTTCCATACAAGGCTACACTCCATACATACACTGTCAGAAAAGACTTCCTGACAAATCTATATTCATTGTTAACAAATTTCTCTTCCTCAGCAACGCTTTCCTTGTCATAGCCACTCTACGTTTTATATTCTCTCTAGTTCGACCATCATCAGTTAATTTGCTGCGCAAATAGCAAAATTCATCTAGTACTTTAACTGTCTCATTTCCTAATCTAATTCCCTCAGTGTCACCTGATTTAATTTGACTCCATTATCCTCGTTTTGCTTTTGTTGATGTTCATTTTATATCCTCCTTTCAAGACACTGTCCGCTACGTTCTGCTGCTCTTTCAGGTCCTTTGCTGTCTCTGACAGAATTACAATGTCATCGGCAAACCTCAAAGTTTTTATTTCTTCTCCATGGATTTTAATTCCTACTACAAATTTTTCTTTTGTTTCTTTTACTGCTTTCTCATTATACAGATTGAATAACATCGGGGATAAGCTACAACCCTGTCTCACTCCTCAACCACTGCTTACCTTTCGTGCCCTTCGACTCTTGTAACTGTCGTCTGGTTCCTGTACAAATTGTAAATAGCCTTTAGCTCCCTGTATTTGCCTTCTCTTAGCCTATCTTCAAAGATAAGTCGTAGGGTCAGTATAGCCTCGCGTGTTCCAACACTTCTACGGAATCCAAACTGATATTCCCCGAGGTCGGCTTCTACCAGTTTTTCCATTCGTCTGTAAAGAATTCGTGTTAATACTTTGCAACCGTGATTTATTAAACAGATAGTTCGGTAATTTTCACACCTGTAAACACCTTTCTTTGGGATTGGAATTATTACATTCTTCTCGATGTCTGATAGTATTTCGCCTGTCTCATACATCTTGCTCACCAGATGGTAGAATTTTGTTACGGCTGGTTCTCCCAAGGCTATCAGTGGTTCAAATGAAATGTTGCCTATTCCCGGTGCCTTACTTCGACTAAGGTGTTTCAGTGCTCTGCCAAATTCTTCAGGCAGTATCATATCTCCCTGTTCATCTCCATCTATGTCCTCTTCCATTTCCATAATATTGTCCTCAAGTACACCGCCCATGTATAGACCCTTTATATACTCCTTCCAACTTTCTGCTTTCCCTTCTTTCCTTAATAGTGGTTTTCCCTCTGAGCTCTTGATATTCAAACAGGTATTTCTCTCTTCTCCAAAGGTCTCTTTAATTTTCCTGTAGGTAGTATCTATCTTACCCCTAGCGATACATGATCCTACGCCCTTTAAAAAAAATGGTTCAAGTGGCTCTGAGCACTATGGGACTTAACATCTGAGGTCATCAGTCCCCTAGAACCTAGAACTACTTAAACCTAACTAACCTAAGGGCATCACACACATGCGTGCCCGAGGCAGGATTCGAACCTGCGACCGTAGCGGTCGCGCGGTTCCAGATTGAAGCGCCTAGAACCGCTCGGCCACATTGGCCGGCCCTACGTCGTTACATTTGTCCTGTAGCCATCCCTAAGTAGGCGTTTTACACACCCTGTAAATCTCATTTTTGAGACTTTTGTATTGTTTTCGCCTGCTTCATTTACTGTACGTTTATATTTTCTCTATTGAAGTTAACAACGAAATTGAAACTATCTTAAAATATCAAATAAAAACAGTCTGACGCCTGTTAAGTGGGACACTCATTACGCAGTACTCACGAAATTCACAAATGTGGATTGAGACGAAGCCTTATTTGTAATTACTCATATTATCCTCTTCCCCTTGTGACCACGTCGTTGCACACAAACACTGCTATTCCAATAATCGGTCCCAATGTTCCCTGATATATAGCCGTCACAGTCTGTTAGTGTTCAGCTTAAATGATTTCATTTGAGCTACACGTGCACGGTCAAACACGACAATTATGCTGTTTGTGCATATCACTCACTCACCATGTATATTATTTTTTATACAGCTTTTCACCAATTTGCTATATACTCTTCGTAGATGGCAGCCAGTCACTGTCCGAAGATGACTTAATAAGCCTAAACACCGTTGACTAAATAACTGCCGGCCGCGGTGGTCTCGCGGTTCTAGGCGCTCAGTCCGGAACCGTGTGACTGCTACGGTCGCAGGTTCGAATCCTGCCTCGGGCATGGATGTGTGTGATGTCCTTAGGTTAGTTAGGTTTAAGTAGTTCTAAGTTCTAGGTGACTGATGACCTTAGAAGTTAAGTCCCATAGTGCTCAGAGCCATTTTTTTAACTAAATAACTTATTACCACAGAACATCTATATTTGTATTCTTTTCATGTTAAATATTGAGCATTAAGTTAATGTGCAACACTGGTCGTGAACGCGAACCATACCGTGCTAAAACCGGGTAAATGATCTACGGGCATGTAACTTATCTTCATTGCGTCGCTCATGAAATAAAACTGTATTGTCATCATTTGCTGTGAGACCTTACCTGTAGCTTCACATCAGAACCTGATGATGATGATGATGTTTGGTTTGTGTGGCGCTCAACTGCGGGGTCATCAGCGCCCGTACAAAGTCCCAGTTTTTACACTGTCCAAATTTTTTACCCGGTCTGGTCTAGGCACTGTCAGGAATGATGATGATGATAATGATAATGATGGAATGAGGAGGATAACAACAAACACCTAGTCTGCGGGCAGAGAAAACCCCGACCCGGCCGGGAATCGAACCCGGGACGCCGTGATCCAGAGGCACATCAGAATCTGCTAATGCTTTCAGCTGCTGGGTGAAATATGCAGGGAACCTTTACAAAATACCATATTTGCTTCTTGATACTTACTTTACCGTAAAGACAGGAATAACACTGGTCAACACTCATTTTCTTGCCAAGGATATTTGAGTGGCTTTAGGATGGGTTAGTGGTGCTGAGGACGAATATAGCAACCATTTATGCAGTTTGGCTCTAGTTTTTGAGATAATGCATGATTTATTCAAAAAATTAGAAAAAATTGCTAATACTGAACTCGAGCGCTACAAACTACAATGAAAAAATAATCTTTATAAATAGCTTCTATGAAAACCTGATAGGCATTTGTCCACGTATAAAACATAATTGAAAAGTTTCTCTATAAGTATATCATTTTCCGTCCATGACGAACCGCTTCCTGCACGCTTTCCTTTTATAGGTCTCTTCAGAACAGTCACGTTGCATATTCCAGCAATAATCTGCCATCATATGCCTGTCCCATCTTCCTTTATATCTTTCCTCTATTCCTTTCATATCTTGATGGAACCGCTCTCCTTGTTCCTCACTGAAATCACCTAGATTACGAGAAATCGATCCAAGTGGCTGTGAAGGAAGTGCAATTTTATGCTCATGTTAGCTCCTAAGTTTTGAAAGTTAGTGAGCATGTTTTTGACCAGTTCCTCGTAATTGGGAGCTTTATGATTGCCCAAAAAACATTTTACAACAGCGACAAAACTGTTCCAGGCCGATGCTTCAGTGACAGTCATGACACTTGTAAAATTGGTATCGTTGATGAGCCTGCGAATTTGAGGACCATCAAATATTCCTGCCTTAAGTTTTTCACTACTGAGTCCAGGGATTACCTCGGCCAACAAATGAATGTCGAGTACCGCCGAATTCAAATCTGCACAACCCTCAATATCTTCAACACACGCACCGCACAACAGGACTGAACACATGCTGACAGTGTGATGTTTGCATGATGTAATCCTCAACAACACAGATGCACTCCCTGAGCACAATTGTTTAATAAAGATAGTACAATATCACTAATTAAAAAACAGGTAGCAAATACATTACACCAAATATGGACCCTGCAGTCGATATTATCCACATGAAACTCTCATTTCCACAAATAACCTATATTTCAAAACCAGAGCCAATTTGGAAAAAGTACAAATATACTCGGAATGAGTATCATAACAATATCCCATTTTCGTTCAAACTTCCCTGGCAACGAAAAATAAATTTTATTTTGTAGAGCTGTGTAATTCTTCATAAAATATTCTCGAGCTTCCAGCCGCACCAGTTAGTGAAAATCCCACGAGTTTTCGACCAAGCTCTTCTGGGCAATCATCAAGTGATGGAGCAATGCCGGACGGAACACGTGAGGTGCTTACGCCTTCGCTACCCTGAAAAATCAGCAGTGGCAGAACACGCTTTAGAAAATAGACACCGAATTCTTTTCACCGAAACACCTGTTGTTACGAGGAAGAAGAGATTCTGGGTTAGCGTTATAAAAGAAGCGGTAGAAATAAAAATATCTGAAAATACCATCTACAAGGACGGTGGTTTGCACGTCAGCACAGACTGGGACCCGCTCATCGCGAGGTTGGAGCGGACACGACGGACGCAGGACGAAAACATCGCCGTATTTGGCGAGAGAGAGGGGGGTGGGGTACCAGTGACGTCACAGCCAGCAACGCGGCTATTTAACGGAGAGCCAAGACGACACGACAGTCATTTACCACTTGACATTGACAATGGCTGAGGAGATAATCGGGCGTAAGCTTGTGAACGTGAAATTTCAACCACCTGAGACGGCTGGAAGCGCGAGATGATTTTATTAATTCATATAGCCGCGAGACCATGGATTCAAGAATAGTTCATGGATTCAAGAATAGCTCAATTATATTCTGAAAGCGTTAGACTAGTTAATAAGTGCAATTAAGAACATAGGCTGTAGGTAGCCCCGATGAGAACCATTAGCAACGATTGGTAATTTTTGTGTCGTATTACACAGGAGAGAAAACACGAAATCTGTTAGTCTGGACTGGACGCCATACACCGCACAAAATATACGCATGTGAATAAAGAATATTCCTTTATGGACAGATTTCAAGAACTGAAAAGTTAATCGGAGGAAATAACGTAGAGACAATCGATGCCGCACGCTAAACGTTAATTATACTCCATTGTGTATCATATATACAAAGGTAATGTTCGAGCTAAATTTAAGTAATCTAGATGACTGTGTAATCAAGTGGTGACCTAATTTTGCTATAGTACACTGAATGAATTTAAGCGTCTTAGTCGAGAGCGGTAAGTTCTACGTGTGGTATTCTGAGGTGAAAGTAATTAAATTAAATTCACTCTGCAGCAAAAAAGCAATAACGCTGTATACATATACTCGACCTGTACTTTATGCCAGAAAACGCCCGGAAGTGCACTGAACTATTCGAAAAAGACTGACGTGCCCAACCCATCGAACTCATATAATATTGTAAACAAACCAGCCACCAAGCACATGGACACCAGCTGCCAAATTCGATATAGCGCGAGCTGCTGCTTTCGGCCAATCAGAACAAAGCACATTTATGATAGGTATGCGTGCGCGCCGTGTAATGGTGAGTTGTAACTTGGTTCATTTTATAGAATTATTCATCTTCTACGTAAAAAGTCATACCAAAGGCACTGAATGATTGGGAGCACGTGTAATTTGGTTGCTAAATAGTGGAAAAATTGTAGGGAGAATTTAAATTAATATGTTGGTGCTGTTGCAATGACAATGTTCTCGTAGATGACAATTTGCAGTATTACAACTAGAACAACATTTTAGTTTAAAGAGAAGGCAGGTACTACGTTACTTCTGCAATTGAAAGTCTGACCCGATTTCGGAATCTATTTTGAAGATTTCTGCTTTGGTTACACCTCACTTCGTTGCAGGATTTCGAGGTAGTGTGGCAAGATGCTGGCATCTGACGGCTCTACGTTGAAAATAATGTCTCCAGATGCATCTATTAAAGATAAGGGTACAGTACTGCTGTCACGTCCTGGCACAGGATAGAGAGAAGCAGTGGGTTTGAGGTCAGTCCGCAATCTCCGAGCGGTGAGGACCATATGCAGAAAGACACATTCTCAGTGAAGGCAGGTTGATGACTTGGTTCAGCCCCAAACACTGTCATGGGATACCTAAGAGAGGTGCGGATTCTGGGACTCGGCAGGATGTTTGCAGTAGAAGTCTCATGGAAGTCAGAGGTCCTATTGACACTATTTATTTGCGATCAGACTGATTACTACACTGAAGGCTAATTCTAAACATTAGAAAAAGCAAAGGAAGCAAGTGGTTGCACAACTGAAGTCAGTGTCTGAAATTAGGGGGGTGCCTGGTAAGAGAAGCTGTGAACACTAGCAGCAAATTGAGTACAAACTTGAGAGGAACAAAGAGAGAAAAACATAAATGTCAGAGATTACCAAGGCTAGCCACAAGCGACATGGAGTCGGCGCCCCAGCGATCTGACTGAGAACTTCCCTGAATACGGTACCTAAATATGGGATTTTAAAGAATCGTGGCAGTGCACTATATCTCCCTTCCTACAGTCGACCACGGGCACTTAATCAACATCGGCCATCACAGTTATATTCCTCCCCTACTTCTACTCGGAAGGTAGGGATGCTTCCGGATTTTATGTTAACAAACTCCAGGTTTGGTATAAACGGTGTTCAGTTGAAAGCTAAAAGTCACTGAAACTCCGGTTGTGGTCAGCAACAACAGTGTTTCACATCTCTTGGCCCCAGTATCCGTCCTTTTGACAAGGGAGGGGGGGGGGGGAGGAGGGGAGGGCGGCTATAGATAGTAGCTCTGTAATCTGTTGTAAACCCACTGACGCAGCTCTCAGCAGCACGTATCAAGCTTGCTGTTGAAACAATGCATGTCATAAGCTGGTTGGAGGGCCTTGCCCATAACGCTCCAAACGTTCTCAATTGAGGAGAGATCAGGAAAACATACTGGCCAGGGTAGGGTTTGGCAAGAGCGAAGACAATAAGTAGACACTCTCGCCGTGTGCGGACGGGCATTATCTTGTTGAAATGTAAGCCCAGGATAGAAGGCAATGAAACGGAACAAAACGGGGTGTACAATATTGTCGACGTACCGGAAATGACGTGACACCCCAAACATCACTCCTTGTGGCCGGACAGTCACATTGGTATCGCTCAGCTGTCTGTGGCATCTTCAGGGGGCTAAACTTACGGCTGGCTTGCACTGAACCGGTTGGGAAAAAGCCCTGATGACCAGCAAGGGCCCTACCTTGGCCAGCAAAGTCACCGGATCCTTACCTAACTGAGAATTTTTGGAGCTTATGGGCAGGGCCCTGAAACGTTGCAGGATTTTAACGATCTAACGCGCCAGTTGGACAGAACGTAGCCCGATATCCCTTAGTGACCCGTGGCCTAGAGGTGGCGTCTTTGGTTTGTAATCAAAACGTCCTCGGTCCCGGGTTCGCACCCCATCACTGTCCACCCAGGTAGCTGAGTGGTCAGCACCACAGAATGTCAATCCTAAGGGCCCGGGTTCGATTCCCGGCTGGGTCGGAGATTTTCTCCAATCAGGGACTGGGTGTTGTGTTGTCCTAATCATCATCATTTCATCCCCATCGACGCGCAAGTCACCGAAGTGACGTCAAATCGAAAGACTTGCACCTGGTGAATTGTCTACCCGACGGGGGGACCTAGTCACACGACATTTACCCCATCACTGCTTAAATTTTGAATAAAAATTATAAGTAATGGCAGTCGAACACTTCCAGCGTCAGAAGTCACCCTCATTGAGCCAACGGCCTTGTCAAAAAGGGAGGAAAGGCGGACAGAGATTCGGGGCACTCTTTTGATCTTGGGGTGGGAAACTGCCCCTAAAGGCAGAAGAATCAGCAATGGTCAGTGGAATGTGGATGCAGAAGACATTGGAAACTATTGTATTAAATAAACATAACGTGTACACACAGGAAATGTCACCTGTAGTTGAAAAAGTGTCATGATGATCTCTCCATTGGCAAAAGATTCCGGACTAGTCCCAGATTCAGATCTCCGGGAGAGGACTGCCAAAGTGGAGGTGACCATGAGAAAAAGACTAAATAACCAGCCAAAAGATAATGTTCTACGAGTCTGGACGTGGAATGTCAGAAGTTTGAACTTGATAGAGAAGCTAGAAAGTCTGAAAAGGAAAATGCTAAGGCTCAAGCAAGCTATAGTGGGGGCCAGTGAAGTGAAAAGAAGACGAGGATTTCTGGTTAGACGGGTTTAGGGTAACATCAACAGTAGCAGAAAATGGTATAACGGGAGTAGGATTTGTTATAAATAGGAAGACAGGGCAGATAGAGACTTACTGTGAAGAGTTCAGTGATGGGTGTTCTCATCAGACTCGGTAGCGACAACGATAGTTCAGATATACATGCCGACGCCACAGTGTGAAGATGGTGAGGACACCGAATGGATAATTTAGTATGTAAAGGGAGATGAAAGTCGAACACACAGGGGGGACTGGAATACAGTTGCAGGGGAAGGAGTAGACGAAAGGGTTACAAGAGAATAAGGGCTTGGTCCTAGGAATGAGAGAGGAGAGATACTAATTTAGTTCTTCAATAAATTTCAGATAGTAATAATGAATATTCTATTCAAGAATCACAAGAGGAGGAGGTATACTTGGAAGAGGCAGAGACTACGAAATCAGATACTGTACTGGAAGGCGTACCTAAGAGCAAATATAGACTCAGATAACAATTTTGTAGTGATGAAGAGTAGGCTGAAGTTTAAGGGAATAGTCAGGAAGAATCAGTGCGTGAAGAAGCGGGATGTGGAAATAATAAGGAATGAAGAGGTACGCTAGAAGTTCTCTGAGACTGTAGATTCTGTGATAAAGAATAGTTCAGTAGGCAGTTCAGTTGAAGAGGAATGAACAACTGTAGTAAGGGCAATCACAGAAGCCGGAAAAAGAAACATGTGTACAAAGAAGGTAGCTGCGAAGAAACCGTGGGTGATAGACGAAATACTTCAGCTGATCGGCGAAGGAAGGAAGTACAAACATGGCGAGGGAAATTCAGGAATACAGAAATGTAAGTCACTTAAGAATGAAATAAATTGGAAGCGCAAGAAAATAAAGCGAAACGGCTGCATGAAAAATGTGAAGAAATCGAAAAAGAAATGGCTGTCGGAGGGATAGACGCAGCATAAGGAAAAGTCAAAACAGCCTTCGGTAAAAGTATAAGCAACACTAATAGACAGTGCAATGAGAATTCCACTGTTAAACACAGAGGAGAGGGCGAATCGATGGAAAGTGAACACTGAAGGCCTCTACGAAGCGGAAGACTGTCCGATAACGTGACAGAAGCAGAAACAAGTGTCTATATAAAAGAGATAGAGGACCGAGAATTAGAGTCAAAATTTAAAAGAGCTTTGGAAGACTTAAGAGCGTATAAGTTAGAAGGGGTAGATAACATTCCATCAGAATTTCTAGAATCATTGAGGGGAGTGCAACAAAAGGACTATTCACATTGATGTGTAGAATGTATGAGTGTGGCAATATATCAACTGAGTTTCGGAAAAAACATAATCCGCATAATTCCAACTGCAAGAGCCGACAAGTGCGAGAATTGTCGCTCAAATAGCTTTACGGCTCATGCATCCTAGTTAATGAGAACAATAGTGTACACAAGAATGGAAAAGAAAATTCAGGAGCTGTTAGATGACGATCAGCTTGACTATAGGAAAGGTAAAGGGACTCAGTTCTGTCGTTGCGGTTGATAATGGAAACGAGAGTAAAGAAAAAATCAAGATTCGTCCATAGGATCTGTCGTCCTGGAGAAAGCATTCGACAACGTCAAGTGGCGTAAGACGTTCGATATTCTGAGAAAAATAGGGAAAGCTATAGAGAAAGACGGGTAATATACAATATTTACAACAGCCAAGAGGGAATAATAAGACAGGAAGACCAAGAACGAAGAGCTCGGATTAGAAATGGTGTAAGACAGGGATGTAGTCTCTCGCCTCTAACTTTCAGTCTATATATCCAAGAAGGAATGACGGAAATAAAAGAAATGTTCAAGACTGGAATTAAAATTCAGTCAGATGAAAAGATTCGCTGTTGGCATTGCTATCGTGTGTGAAAGTGAACAAGATTTACAGGATCTGTTTAATGTAATGAACAGTCTAATGAGTACAGAATACTGACTGAGAGTAAGTCGAAGAAAGATGAAAGTAATGAGGAGTAGCAGAAATGAGAACATTGAGAAACTTACCATCAGGATTGATGGTCACGAAGGAGATGAAGTTAAGACAGCAAAATAACCCTTGACGGACGGAGCAAGCAAGACATACAAAGCAGACAAGCAATGGGAAAAAGGGCATTCCTGGCCAAGAGAACCTACTAGTGTCAAACATAGGCCTTAATTTGGGCAAGACGTTTCTGAGAATGTACGTTTGGAGCACAGCCTTGTAGGGTAATGAAACATGGATTATGGGAAAACAGGAAAGAAAGAGAATCGAAGCATTTGAGGCGTGATGCTGCTGAAGAATATCGTAAATTATGTGGACTGATAAGGTAAGGACAGGGCGGAATAACTTTCGTGATATTAGAGTGAGCTGTAGGGGGTAAAAAGTGTAGAGGAAAACGGAGATTAGAATACACCCAGCAAATAATTGAGGACATATGTTACCAGCGCCACTCTCAGATGCAGAGAGTTTGGCGCAGGACAGAAATTCGTGGCGGAGCGCATCAAACCAGCAGAAGACTGATGACTCAAAAAGGAAGGAAAAAAATAAAAAGAAAAACTTCAGGAGAATATCAGTTCAAAAATGGCTTTGAGCACTATTGGACTTAACATCTGAGGTCATCAGTCCCCTAGCACTTAGAACTACTTAGAGCTAACTAACCTAAGGACATCACACACATCCATGCCCGAGGCAGGATTCGAACCTGCGACCGTAGCGACCATGTGGTTCCAGACTGAAGCGCCTAGAACCGCTCCGTCACACCGGCCGGCAGAACATTATTCAATGCCAACCGAATAACTGATTGCATAAGGGCCAGAGATGGACCATCGCGAACTTCCTCAGTTCGCGAAGTTCTATAACTTGAATAAATCATCCAGTTTTTCTTGATTTATGACCATTTGTTTATTTGTAGATTACATCTGCCGATGTCCATCCCGAATAATTCCTTCGTGGTGCGTCGGCTTCTTTTTTGTTTTATGTTTTTTTTACTGTATTCACAGCATGTTTGTTATTCACTCCGATAATTTTACCATATTTTCAACCTCTTATTCAATTGCGCAATCTTTTCCCCAAAGTGTTCAACGAGTAAAAAGGTGCAATTATTGAGCTGATATAAGCAGTTGCTAAGAAAGACGCATTTGGAAGAACTTATTAATTACTAGATATGACAAACGGAAAACATAATGAAAATATTTGCGTCATCAATGGATTAACAGTTTTGGAGAGTACAGCTGTCTCGTGTTGTAGGATTACAGCGGAATTCGCCCCTGTTATACATCCTGGATTATCTTTACCTTGTTGCTACACCGCTCCTCTTCCGCTTCCTGTTCTTCGTCAGCCGACTGTCATTCGTGGTATTGGTCTCCCGTGGTGAGATGGAAAACAGTTGAAATATCGAAAGTGACACCATTAATCTGCTGGCCAATAAAATAGCCACAGTTCTATGGAAGCTACTTGACGCGATCTGGAACTATTTACACTCATAAGTGTGCGAGGCACAATACGTCACTTGCGTCATTGTTTGTGCGATTAATGAAAGTAGTATGACCTACTTTCAACCTAGACAACGGATCACAATACGTCAAACACAAATGAGCTGACAAGTTGTGTCGTACATTATGAATTACTTCGATGAAAACCATCTATTTATACATAGTCAGCACCGATTCAGAAAATATAGTTCTTGTGCAACCCAAGTAGATCTTCATTAGAAGGCTTTTGATACGATTTATTACAAGCGATCTCTAATAAAACTACGTACCTATGAAGTATTGTCTCATTTGCGTGATTGGATTCGTGAATTCCTGCCAGGAAAGTCACAGTTCGTAGTAGCTGACGGAGACTCATCGAGAAAGACAAAAGTGATAGCTGGCGTTACCCAAGGAATTGTTATAGTCATTCTGCTATTACCATTCTACATAAATGATTTAGGATACAATGTGAGCAGCAATCGTAGAATGTTTGCATTTGGTGCAGTCATTTACCGTCTCCTAAAGTCATCAGAAGATCAAAAACAACTGCAAACTGATGTAGAAAAGACATCTGTATGATGCTATACTTGAGAATTGATCCTAAATAATGAAAAGTGTGAGGTCATCCATATGAGTACTAAAAGGAATCAGTCAGATTGCTGTTGCACGACAAAACACACAAGTACAAAGGCTGTCAAATCAGCTAAATGCTTATGGATAATAATTACGAGTAATAAATCCAATTGGCACGATCACATAGATAATGTTGTGGGGAAGAAGAACCGAACACTGCGTTTTATTGGCAGAACATATGGGATCCTTTCCAGATAGGACTGATGGAGGACATCAAAAAAGTTCATAGAAGGGCATATCGCTTTATGTTATCGTGAAATAGGAGACAGTGTGTCATAGATATGATACACGAGTTGTGAAATCATTTTATGAAATTTCAGTCAGCTTCTTTCTCCTTCAAATGCGAAAATCTCTTGTTAGCGCCCAACCACATGGGGTAGAATGATCATCATAATAAAATACGAGAAATCAGAACAAAGAGAAATCGATGAACCCTCTGCCAGGCACTTAAATAGTAATTGCAGAGTGCCCAACCAGATGTAGACGTCGGTGTAGATGAGAGTGGTAACGAATTTTTACATGTATCTCCGTTAATTATCTTACTGCTTTTTTTTTCGGTACTGAGTACGCCCAGAGGTTATCTTCGATGTACACATCTTGCGACCGAACCGCCGAATCCTTCCATCAGTAAATGGGGTATGTTCTCAACTGACTCGGTTGTTTTAACCCCCTCCACTGACGGAATGACCCACTTCCTACTTCCGTATATATAAAGCCAATACGGACTTGTAGCTGTCACGCCTTTGCGCTTACTGCTGCGTATTTTAACCGTAAATAGCTCAGTCCTAATGGTAAGAGGTAGTAGTGAATTCGCGTTGTTAATCTTTGCATACAGCACAGCTGCCACAAGCTCAGCTCACTTGTACTCCACTCCTACCCTCGCCATTGCACCACATTAACTAGGTGCTGCGTGGACCTTGCTAAATTTACTTGCGTATACAATTTTGACCGTTACTCGCCAGTAATTACCTAATGATTAGTACACTCCTAACCGGACTACTTCACAAAGAGCTGTGATGATTGAACGGGTTTGATCCACGGCCTACAGTGCCCTACAGTTCACACGGTAACACTGCCTACCTGACCCACTTAACTTGGTAGTGAGCTTATGTATCCAATCACCACTGCTAGCAGCAGTGGATAATCCTATCAGCACGACGAGAGCAGCAGACTTACCGTCGAATCCTCCTGAAAATACTTATAACTACGGTCGCCAGCTCTGAAGGAGCAAAAGAATAAATCAATTTTTGGCTCGTTTCAAAGTGAAACGGCTTGAGTTGAATTTAAACTAAATTCTGAATATTACTATTTCTGATCATTCTAGGTGATTCTACAAAGCAAATACTCTCTCAATTTCTGTGAGTTGGCTTGGTAATTACTACCAAGACAATTTGTGCAACTTAGGTTAACAAAATTCTATCCTTCAACTTATTTAATGATTTGGATATTACTCTTTGGACAATTGATATATAATTAGTTAAGTGACTTTACTTGAAAGGTTACTCAGAAAAATTTAAGTAACTATAAATAGGCGACTCATTCTGGTGTGACCATTGCTCTTTTCAACATTCTTATACGCTAAAGTATTCTACAACCAAAAGAATTGTAAATGAAAGAGGCGATGGTGGCCTCAGTCTGATTTCACTATACTATGTTTGAGGTTACTACACTTTACAATGAACAACATGCGTCGTAATTTTACTCATTGCTATATTCAGTTCTCTGCACTTGTATAAAAGAAAACTGGTATTCTCCTTTTACATGTATACAAAGTTCGACTTAACAATTGCAAGCAGTCTTGCCTTGGGTAGACGTGTCGGTGCTGGTGGTGAGACGCATGTGGCTAACGCAGCTCTTCACGCCTCATGCCCTTAATGGCGGCTGGAACTACGAGCTGTAGCACTCGTATAAGCTACTGCACGTCCGCCATAAAATCTGGGCGCAGTAACTCTTACAATCAGCCCCAGTGGCGTAGAGGCGGCTTCAACAACCATTCGTCGCGTTGTACTCCACAAACGGCGACGATATTCGCCTCTTCGCTGTTGCACAATCGCTTTTGCGTGAGCACAGTTACACACGTCCGATCACGTCAACACTCCACAGGCCATTCCATTGTTCAGTCCCTGTGTCTCCAGCTACCCCTAGCTACGCTCGTATCACCAAGAGTGGGGGCGTTCCCCTACCACCTTTTTACTGAAATCATTTAGTATTTAAGAATATTTATATCTATTACCCTGGAGTTCATACCAGTCATAATGATTTACTACTAACGCTTTACAACATTAAATTATACAGTAATAACTTATAATTACCAAGAAAAAGAATACATTTGACTCCGAGAGCTTAGTGCATTGTCTGACAGGCAGCGCTAATTCCCAGTTTCGCCAATAGATGGCATCAGGGTGCACTCCCTGGCAGTCTCACACCAGCACGCCCGTTTCCGACGCGCGGGCTCCAAATTACTGTCAGCCCACCATCATTTCAGTTCTGTTACACATGCCCCACTTCTTATTGAAGTATCTAACAGTGATAATTCAATAAGAAGTCTCTCCTATAATGAATCTGAAATATTCGTTAAGCTTTTTACCAAGGGTTTTCCCTTTCTTACTGATACACCTCGATACTTGTATTACATATTTAAAATTAAACACCAATTCTTTCTCTCTTTCCTGCTAAACATTACATAAATGATTTACATATATTCTTTCCAATTTTCTTACTTCTAAACACAATACACTTTAAACATCTTTTTTACAAAAAATTTTAAATACACTTCTTTTATCTCAGGCAAGTAAAACACACGTTATGCGCCTATTACTTTATAGCCCGTCCTTTTCACTTTACCTCCTCACTTTTCTACCTCTTCCACAACACTTATTTACACATCTATTAAGGCTTTCTTAGAAGCTCAGTCTTTCCCAGTCTGTTTAGTCTACACTTAAACTAGAAGTTTCATTAGAATACTGCAACATATTTTAGTGAACATTTACCTTTCACATAGAACAAAAGAAACAAAACTATTTACATATTGGTTTACTTTAATATTTATTTATATATTTATTTTCAATCTGGTAGAATTCTTGGTTTATACCTTTTGAGATCCACTATGTTTCTTACTCCCAGGCGTTTGCCTGTTAATGGGTACTCTAAATAATAAGCATTCACATTGGGTATGGACACTATTTTAAATGGTCCATTATATATATATTTAAATTTGCTGATCTCGTTATTAATTTCACTTGACTTTTCATGTGTTTTTACAAGAACGAGATCACCTATTTTGAATTTAGGATTCCTTACTTTTTCGTCGTGACGACGAATTCTCGCATCTGCTTGTTTTCTCATCTTGTCTTTTACTAAGTTCTTTTTACTATCATAATCTAATTCAACTCTATCTGGAAATTCTAGTAGGTCTTCTACTAGACTTTTACTTCTTGTCTTTTTCAGGATTTCTTCTGGAGTAAATCCAGTGCTCTCGTTTGTTAATGAATTCATGATTTCTTCGAATTCACTCACATACATGCCCCACTTCTTGTGGTTACTATGGCAGTACGTCCTAAATAACCGACCTATCTCACGCATATATCTTTCTGCAGGATTGCTTGATGGGTGATAAGCTGAGATATGTACCACTTCTACCTGTTTCTCAGTTATCCCATCCTTCCACATTTTTGAGCAAAACTGAACACCATTATCTGATAGTATTCTCTTTGGCTTCCCTACTTTCACAAAATAATCACACACCATTTTATCATACACAGCTCTGGCAGTAGCTTTTCTCAAGGGATATAGCTTTATATACTTTGAGAAAAGTTCAACTGCTACAAATATGTACACAAAACCCCCCATGGTTTTCGGTAATGGTCCAAAGATATCTACTGCTACTATTTCTAATACTTCATCAGGTTTTATTGATTGCATGGGCCCTTGATTAGTTGCATTTGTTACTTTCGCCTTTTGGCATAGATCACAAGATCTTATCCTCTGTGCTACCCTTCGTGCCATGTTGTTAAAGGTAATGCATTCATCTAACTTATCGGTACACTTCCGTGCACCACAATGGCCATATGCCAAGTGAACATAATCTATCAGCACTTCAGTGTGTTGTTCCGGCCAACATACTCTCCACTTCCCTGGATTATTTAATCTTTGAAGATACAGTACACCTTTATGTATATTATATGAAGCCCTTATGTTAGTTGCGTCCGGATTGTCAAACTTGACCTTTACCGACTTGAGTGCATCATCATCACTTTGATATCTTCGCATATCCCGACATATTTCCCTAATTTTTTCTCTTCCTTCCGCTTTTTTGAAGTAATTCACCTCAAAAATATCTTCCCTATTCTTTACACTTTCTAGTGTCTCACATCCTTCCGGTAATCTTGACAAAGCATCCGGTACTGCATGTTCTTTCCCTTTAACATACTTGATCTCTATATCAAATTGTTGTAAAAACAGTGCCCATCTGGTCAACCTGTTATGTAACAATCTGCAGTCCTTCAAAAATATTAAAGCTTTGTGGTCTGTATGGACCACAGTCTTATGTCCCCATAAGAAAAGTTGAAATTTCCTAAATCCCCATACTATAGCTAAAGCCTCCTTCTCTGAAACCGTATAGTTTCTTTCGTACTTAGACATGGTTCTACTCGCAAATGCTATTTGTCTATGAGTTTTTCCCCATCTATCATTACCTCCTGAAATATGGATAATCCCAATCCATAATCTGAACTATCTGTTGCCATGTGGAATGGTTCACACAGGTCAGGGTGCCATAACTTTATGTTTTTAGCCAAATTGTCTTTTAGCCGGTTGAATGCTGTTTCACATTCCTCAGTCCATATATACACACTGTTCTTCTTAAGTAGGTTGTTCAGATGTGGGCTATTGAACACCTGATCATCCACGTACTTACGATAAAAGGAACAAAGTCCTATAAACGACTTTAGTTGTTTTTTATTCTTGGGAGCCGGACAATTTCTTATTGCTTTGACTTTATCGGGATCCTTTTCAATTCCCTCTGGTGTTACTATGTGACCTAAAAACTTTATTTCTTTCTTCACAAACTCGCATTTTTTCAGGTTCAGGGTCATTCCTCCTTTAATTAAAGCTTTGAACACCCTGTCGCATAACTCCATGTGCTCTTCCCATGTCCTTGTAGCAATTATCAGATCATCTACATAAACCGTGATTAGCGAACTAAGTTCACTCCCTAAAATTTTGTCTAAAGCCCGAATGAACACTGAAACGGAAGTATTTAGGCCAAATGGTACCACTGTGTAATGGTAGCATTTGCCATTGAATAAAAATGCCATGTACTTCCTAGACTCCTCACTTAATGGGATTTGCCGGTATCCTGCAGTTAGGTCTAAACTAGTCATGTACTTTACACCATTAAACTTCTGCAATAAATTATCTATGTTCTCTGGACGATCCAACTCCCTCTTCACTACTTTATTCAGAGTACGAGCATCTATCACTATTCGTACACTTCCATCCTTCTTACCTACTATTACCAATGGGTTATTATATGGGCTAGAACTCCGTTCAATGACCCCACATGAAACCATTTTATCTATTTCTTTTTGAACTGCTTCTTTCTTAGACAAGGGTACATTATATGGTGGTTTAAAGAAAGGTTCATGCTCCTCTACCTCCATGCAGTACTCATAATTTATCACTCGTCCCGGTTTGTCCGAAAATACCTCCTGATTTTCTTTCAGAATTTGCCATAGATCCTCCCTTTGGGCATCAGATAGTCCTTCCGTTTTATCCACTACATTTCGAAGGAGTGTCTCCTTATTTCCATCTTCAACTATCTGCCTCACCAGAAACCAATCGAATTTTTGACCTATTCCTAAATCATGATCATCTCTAAATTCTACCCATCTCAGCTGGTTCTCTTCCATTACTCTAGATGATTCAAATGGTATTTCTATTACCGCACTATCAATTTTACAAACTATTATCCCTTTGTCACAATCTATAATTACTTTCTGTTTTATTAACCAGTCAATGCCTAAAATGACCTCGGCACTGAGCTCTGGAACTACTAAAAATGCATTCGAAAATAGCTTGTTTTTTATCTTAAATTCCATCATCACTTGATGTTTAACAGGTTTACTACATTTCCCTGTCGCCCCTATCACTTTAACACCTGTTACTGGCATCATGACTACTCCTTGTTGCTCTTTGATCATCTCAAAAAATGCATGCGAAATAGCACTTATTTGAGCACCCGTATCCAACAATACATATAAATCGTACCCACATACATTAATGGGTAGGATTGTTTGTATCCTATTGTCCTCTTTCATACTTTCTTTATCTTCCCATAATAAATCCTTTTCCACCGCCAAGTCTTGCCATATTATTTTTCCGGATTTTATACTGACCATTCCATCTGGAGGTTTCTTTCTCCTTTTCATCCTAAATTCTTTCACCACTTTTTCCAATAGTCCTTCGTCTAGGCTCTTTAATGCCATCTCGTTCTCATTCGAATCTGTCATGCCTGAACTCTCGGTTGCGGAATCGGAAACTTCCTCTACTTCTTTTTCTCCCTGGATGCTTTCTGATGATTCTGACGATAATTCCTCCTCCTTAGAAATATGACCTTCTTCGGATTCAAATAATTCTCGCAAATTATAATCCATTTCTCTACTTTCCCTTTGTTGGATAGTGCATTCGCCACTCTTACTTTCATTATTTTCCCCTACTAATGGAATTTCAGTCTCACTCAACTCATTGGCTTCAGTACTACAGGGATCACAACACTCTTTCTCTTGGTTAGATACACTTTCTCTAATTTCTTTAAAAGAATCTTCATCACAGTCATGTACTCTTGCTGTCACTAGGTACACATCATAATCGGTATGGCTCTCTAACACTGTCATATTCGAGTCCAAATTAACCACTTGAGTGGAAGATCTTTCTAATTGTGCTGGCTGGCTTTTGAGCTGACGTACATATTCTGCATACGAGGTAATTTCTGAATCGGCATGCGTCTCTGCACTATGCCCCTTTTTCTTATCCACCCTTTCCTCTTTAATTACTTCTCGATGCGATTCGTCGACTATTCGTACGAACCTTTTACCATAAGTCACATCACTCCTCCCTTGCCCCTGCCTCTCTGCACAGTTGCCATCCCTACCGACAAACAACGCCTTCTCTGACTCTTCCTTCATCAATTCGTCACTCTGACCTCGAATGGTACTTATTTCATTCACGTGAGCCTTCACATCCGACCGATATTCTTTTCCTACTTCATTTCCCTTAATAATTCCTCCCTGCTCTCTCTCCTCTGTTTGTATCCCTGCATTATACTTCGCAAAGTTTCGTTTATGTAACTGCTCTTCAGGCGAACGACGCACTATCCTACTATAGTACTGAATACTCTGATCTTCCCTATATTTGGGCCATTTCTTTCTTTCCGCGCGCGTTAGGCCCTTGACCTGCGCGGTATTTAGTTTTCCTGATTTTGATAATGCATCCCGTTTCCCTGATAGTGTCCTCTCCCTCGCCGAGAGTTATCTCCTCGACCTCTTCCTCTCATCATGTTAATTTGCGGTTCATTCCTACCACCTTTTACTATTCCATTCTGATTTCTGAAACCTCGAAACTCTCTAGTTTCACGCCACCTATCTTCATTCTCGATTTTTTCTAAAAATTCATCGAATGTTCGATGAGTGCCTCCTACATAACGCTTTGAATCGTCAGGTAGCTTTTTCCACAACTCCCACACTATCTCCGATTCTGATCTACGATCTTTAAGATACTCCAAACGCTTGAACCATCCTTCACAGTATTCTTTCATGAGCCCACGCCCATGTTCTGGCATTCTGGCGACAACGAATTCTCTCCACAACCTATCCCTCTGTTGTGTGCCCCAGAATTCCTCAAGGAACTTTTCTTTGAAGTCTGTAAACTTCAAATTGTCGATATCCAAATTCAATCCCCAACGTTTAGCATGACCTGCTAAAGCGTCTATTACTAAATTAATTTTTTCTTCATCCGACATGTCTGTTGGTAAGACACGTTCACAATTTTTTATAAAATCCATGGGATGCCATCCACCTTATTTCTTTTGAGGATCGTATTTTTCCTCCCTACTCAGTATTTCTGATTTTTGCATTACCAATGGGATACCACTACAGTTAAGGAACGTCTGATTCTGAACTTGCTGACTTAACAATTTTATCTCATTACGCAGTGTATTTTCCTGCTCCTGCACACATGCATCAAAACTCAACATGGTATTGCGCAGTGTTTCAATATCAGCTGCCGTTTCTTTAACAATCTCTTTCTTTACAACTGGTACTATCACCTGTAATTTACTTTCAATTATCGGTTCTAATTTTTCACTAACCAAAGGTTCCACTGATTTCTCTATTCTCTGAATTTCGGTATCAAATCTTTTCTCTATTTCTGTGACTTTTCTCTGAACATTTGTTATTTCAGTCCTAATGCTATTTACTGATTTGTTTACCTCTGTGATACGTTGGCTTTGCGTATTCAAAATATCTAAATTGGCTTTTATTTTACCAGATAGGTTTTCATCCAATTGGGATATATGACTAGCCATTTCTGCTTTCAAACTAGCATTCCCTTCTCGAATTTGCGCCATCATCCTATTTAACAAACTTGTTAATTCCATATCCTCTCCCTTGTGACTAGCATCCACAGATACATTGGGTTCACTTTTCACTACCTTTGGTTTCACTTCCCGTTCCTCCTGTCTTATGGGTGTGGATTCATCTATAAGATTTTCCAACCCTACAACAGTATCTATGGTCCCTAATTCTTGGTCTGTCCTTGTAATGTTTTCATCTTGCTTGTTACTATTCGACTCCATCTTATGCTGCTGTATTTCGTGCCTAATAGAAATGTTTATTAAACCAAGTATTACTTGTTTAACTCCTACTATTGGACTTTCTTTTGCTGCTTTGTAGGTTGTCGTCTTGAACTTACCAATTGTGGTATATTTGTCTACAACAGAATTTTAAATTTAAAATTTTCTTGAAACTACAAGTTTATATAAAACACTTTTATTGCAGCCATTATTCTACAAACTTGGTAAGTCCTGTCACGGTCGCCACATGCGACCGAACCGCCGAATCCTTCCATCAGTAAATGGGGTATGTTCTCAACTGACTCGGTTGTTTTAACCCCCTCCACTGACGGAATGACCCACTTCCTACTTCCGTATATATAAAGCCAATACGGACTTGTAGCTGTCACGCCTTTGCGCTTACTGCTGCGTATTTTAACCGTAAATAGCTCAGTCCTAATGGTAAGAGGTAGTAGTGAATTCGCGTTGTTAATCTTTGCATACAGCACAGCTGCCACAAGCTCAGCTCACTTGTACTCCACTCCTACCCTCGCCATTGCACCACATTAACTAGGTGCTGCGTGGACCTTGCTAAATTTACTTGCGTATACAATTTTGACCGTTACTCGCCAGTAATTACCTAATGATTAGTACACTCCTAACCGGACTACTTCACAAAGAGCTGTGATGATTGAACGGGTTCGATCCACAGCCTACAATGCCCTACAGTTCACACGGTAACACTGCCTACCTGACCCACTTAACTTGGTAGTGAGCTTATGTATCCAATCACCACTGCTAGCAGCAGTGGATAATCCTATCAGCACGACGAGAGCAGCAGACTTACCGTCGAATCCTCCTGAAAATACTTATAACTACGGTCGCCAGCTCTGAAGGAGCAAAAGAATAAATCAATTTTTGGCTCGTTTCAAAGTGAAACGGCTTGAGTTGAATTTAAACTAAATTCTGAATATTACTATTTCTGATCATTCTAGGTGATTCTACAAAGCAAATACTCTCTCAATTTCTGTGAGTTGGCTTGGTAATTACTACCAAGACAATTTGTGCAACTTAGGTTAACAAAATTCTATCCTTCAACTTATTTAATGATTTGGATATTACTCTTTGGACAATTGATATATAATTAGTTAAGTGACTTTACTTGAAAGGTTACTCAGAAAAATTTAAGTAACTATAAATAGGCGACTCATTCTGGTGTGACCATTGCTCTTTTCAACATTCTTATACGCTAAAGTATTCTACAACCAAAAGAATTGTAAATGAAAGAGGCGATGGTGGCCTCAGTCTGATTTCACTATACTATGTTTGAGGTTACTACACTTTACAATGAACAACATGCGTCGTAATTTTACTCATTGCTATATTCAGTTCTCTGCACTTGTATAAAAGAAAACTGGTATTCTCCTTTTACATGTATACAAAGTTCGACTTAACAATTGCAAGCAGTCTTGCCTTGGGTAGACGTGTCGGTGCTGGTGGTGAGACGCATGTGGCTAACGCAGCTCTTCACGCCTCATGCCCTTAATGGCGGCTGGAACTACGAGCTGTAGCACTCGTATAAGCTACTGCACGTCCGCCATAAAATCTGGGCGCAGTAACTCTTACAATCAGCCCCAGTGGCGTAGAGGCGGCTTCAACAACCATTCGTCGCGTTGTACTCCACAAACGGCGACGATATTCGCCTCTTCGCTGTTGCACAATCGCTTTTGCGTGAGCACAGTTACACACGTCCGATCACGTCAACACTCCACAGGCCATTCCATTGTTCAGTCCCTGTGTCTCCAGCTACCCCTAGCTACGCTCGTATCACCAAGAGTGGGGGCGTTCCCCTACCACCTTTTTACTGAAATCATTTAGTATTTAAGAATATTTATATCTATTACCCTGGAGTTCATACCAGTCATAATGATTTACTACTAACGCTTTACAACATTAAATTATACAGTAATAACTTATAATTACCAAGAAAAAGAATACATTTGACTCCGAGAGCTTAGTGCATTGTCTGACAGGCAGCGCTAATTCCCAGTTTCGCCAATAGATGGCATCAGGGTGCACTCCCTGGCAGTCTCACACCAGCACGCCCGTTTCCGACGCGCGGGCTCCAAATTACTGTCAGCCCACCATCATTTCAGTTCTGTTACACATGCCCCACTTCTTATTGAAGTATCTAACAGTGATAATTCAATAAGAAGTCTCTCCTATAATGAATCTGAAATATTCGTTAAGCTTTTTACCAAGGGTTTTCCCTTTCTTACTGATACACCTCGATACTTGTATTACATATTTAAAATTAAACACCAATTCTTTCTCTCTTTCCTGCTAAACATTACATAAATGATTTACATATATTCTTTCCAATTTTCTTACTTCTAAACACAATACACTTTAAACATCTTTTTTACAAAAAATTTTAAATACACTTCTTTTATCTCAGGCAAGTAAAACACACGTTATGCGCCTATTACTTTATAGCCCGTCCTTTTCACTTTACCTCCTCACTTTTCTACCTCTTCCACAACACTTATTTACACATCTATTAAGGCTTTCTTAGAAGCTCAGTCTTTCCCAGTCTGTTTAGTCTACACTTAAACTAGAAGTTTCATTAGAATACTGCAACATATTTTAGTGAACATTTACCTTTCACATAGAACAAAAGAAACAAAACTATTTACATATTGGTTTACTTTAATATTTATTTATATATTTATTTTCAATCTGGTAGAATTCTTGGTTTATACCTTTTGAGATCCACTATGTTTCTTACTCCCAGGCGTTTGCCTGTTAATGGGTACTCTAAATAATAAGCATTCACATTGGGTATGGACACTATTTTAAATGGTCCATTATATATATATTTAAATTTGCTGATCTCGTTATTAATTTCACTTGACTTTTCATGTGTTTTTACAAGAACGAGATCACCTATTTTGAATTTAGGATTCCTTACTTTTTCGTCGTGACGACGAATTCTCGCATCTGCTTGTTTTCTCATCTTGTCTTTTACTAAGTTCTTTTTACTATCATAATCTAATTCAACTCTATCTGGAAATTCTAGTAGGTCTTCTACTAGACTTTTACTTCTTGTCTTTTTCAGGATTTCTTCTGGAGTAAATCCAGTGCTCTCGTTTGTTAATGAATTCATGATTTCTTCGAATTCACTCACATACACGCCCCACTTCTTGTGGTTACTATGGCAGTACGTCCTAAATAACCGACCTATCTCACGCATATATCTTTCTGCAGGATTGCTTGATGGGTGATAAGCTGAGATATGTACCACTTCTACCTGTTTCTCAGTTATCCCATCCTTCCACATTTTTGAGCAAAACTGAACACCATTATCTGATAGTATTCTCTTTGGCTTCCCTACTTTCACAAAATAATCACACACCATTTTATCATACACAGCTCTGGCAGTAGCTTTTCTCAAGGGATATAGCTTTATATACTTTGAGAAAAGTTCAACTGCTACAAATATGTACACAAAACCCCCCATGGTTTTCGGTAATGGTCCAAAGATATCTACTGCTACTATTTCTAATACTTCATCAGGTTTTATTGATTGCATGGGCCCTTGATTAGTTGCATTTGTTACTTTCGCCTTTTGGCATAGATCACAAGATCTTATCCTCTGTGCTACCCTTCGTGCCATGTTGTTAAAGGTAATGCATTCATCTAACTTATCGGTACACTTCCGTGCACCACAATGGCCATATGCCAAGTGAACATAATCTATCAGCACTTCAGTGTGTTGTTCCGGCCAACATACTCTCCACTTCCCTGGATTATTTAATCTTTGAAGATACAGTACACCTTTATGTATTTTATATGAAGCCCTTATGTTAGTTGCGTCCGGATTGTCAAACTTGACCTTTACCGACTTGAGTGCATCATCATCACTTTGATATCTTCGCATATCCCGACATATTTCCCTAATTTTTTCTCTTCCTTCCGCTTTTTTGAAGTAATTCACCTCAAAAAGATCTTCCCTATTCTTTACACTTTCAAGTGTCTCACATCCTTCAGGTAATCTTGACAAAGCATCCGGTACTGCATGTTCTTTCCCTTTAACATACTTGATCTCTATATCAAATTGTTGTAAAAACAGTGCCCATCTGGTCACCTGTTATGTAACAATCTGCAGTCCTTCAAAAATATTAAAGCTTTGTGGTCTGTATGGACCACAGTCTTATGTCCCCATAAGAAAAGTTGAAATTTCCTAAAACCCCATACTATAGCTAAAGCCTCCTTCTCTGAAACCGTATAGTTTCTTTCGTACTTAGACATGGTTCTACTCGCAAATGCTATTTGTCTATGAGTTTTTTCCCCATCTATCATTACCTCCTGAAATATGGATAATCCCAATCCATAATCTGAACTATCTGTTGCCATGTGGAATGGTTCACACAGGTCAGGGTGCCATAACTTTATGTTTTTAGCCAAATTGTCTTTTAGCCGGTTGAATGCTGTTTCACATTCCTCAGTCCATATATACACACTGTTCTTCTTAAGTAGGTTGTTCAGATGTGGGCTATTGAACACCTGATCATCCACATACTTACGATAAAAGGAACAAAGTCCTATAAACGACTTTAGTTGTTTTTTATTCTTGGGAGCCGGACAATTTCTTATTGCTTTGACTTTATCGGGATCCTTTTCAATTCCCTCTGGTGTTACTATGTGACCTAAAAACTTTATTTCTTTCTTCACAAACTCGCATTTTTTCAGGTTCAGGGTCATTCCTCCTTTAATTAAAGCTTTGAACACCCTGTCGCATAACTCCATGTGCTCTTCCCATGTCCTTGTAGCAATTATCAGATCATCTACATAAACCGTGATTAGCGAACTAAGTTCACTCCCTAAAATTTTGTCTAAAGCCCGAATGAACACTGAAACGGAAGTATTTAGGCCAAATGGTACCACTGTGTAATGGTAGCATTTGCCATTGAATAAAAATGCCATGTACTTCCTAGACTCCTCACTTAATGGGATTTGCCAGTATCCTGCAGTTAGGTCTAAACTAGTCATGTACTTTACACCATTAAACTTCTGCAATAAATTATCTATGTTCTCTGGACGATCCAACTCCCTCTTCACTACTTTATTCAGAGTACGAGCATCTATCACTATTCGTACACTTCCATCCTTCTTACCTACTATTACCAATGGGTTATTATATGGGCTAGAACTCCGTTCAATGACCCCACATGAAACCATTTTATCTATTTCTTTTTGAACTGCTTCTTTCTTAGACAAGGGTACATTATATGGTGGTTTAAAGAAAGGTTCATGCTCCTCTACCTCCATGCAGTACTCATAATTTATCACTCGTCCCGGTTTGTCCGAAAATACCTCCTGATTTTCTTTCAGAATTTGCCATAGATCCTCCCTTTGGGCATCAGATAGTCCTTCCGTTTTATCCACTACATTTCGAAGGAGTGTCTCCTTATTTCCATCTTCAACTATCTGCCTCACCAGAAACCAATCGAATTTTTGACCTATTCCTAAATCATGATCATCTCTAAATTCTACCCATCTCAGCTGGTTCTCTTCCATTACTCTAGATGATTCAAATGGTATTTCTATTACCGCACTATCAATTTTACAAACTATTATCCCTTTGTCACAATCTATAATTACTTTCTGTTTTATTAACCAGTCAATGCCTAAAATGACCTCGGCACTGAGCTCTGGAACTACTAAAAATGCATTCGAAAATAGCTTGTTTTTTATCTTAAATTCCATCATCGCTTGATGTTTAACAGGTTTACTACATTTCCCTGTCGCCCCTATCACTTTAACACCTGTTACTGGCATCATGACTACTCCTTGTTGCTCTTTGATCATCTCAAAAAATGCATGCGAAATAGCACTTATTTGAGCACCCGTATCCAACAATACATATAAATCGTACCCACATACATTAATGGGTAGGATTGTTTGTATCCTATTGTCCTCTTTCATACTTTCTTTATCTTCCCATAATAAATCCTTTTCCACCGCCAAGTCTTGCCATATTATTTTTCCGGATTTTATACTGACCATTCCATCTGGAGGTTTCTTTCTCCTTTTCATCCTAAATTCTTTCACCACTTTTTCCAATAGTCCTTCGTCTAGGCTCTTTAATGCCATCTCGTTCTCATTCGAATCTGTCATGCCTGAACTCTCGGTTGCGGAATCGGAAACTTCCTCTACTTCTTTTTCTCCCTGGATGCTTTCTGATGATTCTGACGATAATTCCTCCTCCTTAGAAATATGACCTTCTTCGGATTCAAATAATTCTCGCAAATTATAATCCATTTCTCTACTTTCCCTTTGTTGGATAGTGCATTCGCCACTCTTACTTTCATTATTTTCCCCTACTAATGGAATTTCAGTCTCACTCAACTCATTGGCTTCAGTACTACAGGGATCACAACACTCTTTCTCTTGGTTAGATACACTTTCTCTAATTTCTTTAAAAGAATCTTCATCACAGTCATGTACTCTTGCTGTCACTAGGTACACATCATAATCGGTATGGCTCTCTAACACTGTCATATTCGAGTCCAAATTAACCACTTGAGTGGAAGATCTTTCTAATTGTGCTGGCTGGCTTTTGAGCTGACGTACATATTCTGCATACGAGGTAATTTCTGAATCGGCATGCGTCTCTGCACTATGCCCCTTTTTCTTATCCACCCTTTCCTCTTTAATTACTTCTCGATGCGATTCGTCGACTATTCGTACGAACCTTTTACCATAAGTCACATCACTCCTCCCTTGCCCCTGCCTCTCTGCACAGTTGCCATCCCTACCGACAAACAACGCCTTCTCTGACTCTTCCTTCATCAATTCGTCACTCTGACCTCGAATGGTACTTATTTCATTCACGTGAGCCTTCACATCCGACCGATATTCTTTTCCTACTTCATTTCCCTTAATAATTCCTCCCTGCTCTCTCTCCTCTGTTTGTATCCCTGCATTATACTTCGCAAAGTTTCGTTTATGTAACTGCTCTTCAGGCGAACGACGCACTATCCTACTATAGTACTGAATACTCTGATCTTCCCTATATTTGGGCCATTTCTTTCTTTCCGCGCGCGTTAGGCCCTTGACCTGCGCGGTATTTAGTTTTCCTGATTTTGATAATGCATCCCGTTTCCCTGATAGTGTCCTCTCCCTCGCCGAGAGTTATCTCCTCGACCTCTTCCTCTCATCATGTTAATTTGCGGTTCATTCCTACCACCTTTTACTATTCCATTCTGATTTCTGAAACCTCGAAACTCTCTAGTTTCACGCCACCTATCTTCATTCTCGATTTTTTCTAAAAATTCATCGAATGTTCGATGAGTGCCTCCTACATAACGCTTTGAATCGTCAGGTAGCTTTTTCCACAACTCCCACACTATCTCCGATTCTGATCTACGATCTTTAAGATACTCCAAACGCTTGAACCATCCTTCACAGTATTCTTTCATGAGCCCACGCCCATGTTCTGGCATTCTGGCGACAACGAATTCTCTCCACAACCTATCCCTCTGTTGTGTGCCCCAGAATTCCTCAAGGAACTTTTCTTTGAAGTCTGTAAACTTCAAATTGTCGATGTTGTTGTTGTTGTGGTCTTCAGTCCTGAGACTGGTTTGATGCAGCTCTCCATGCTACTCTATCCTGTGCAAGCTTCTTCATCTCCCAGTACCTACTGCAACCTACATCCTTCTGAATCTGCTTAGTGTATGCATCTCTTGGTCTCCCCCTACGATTTTTACCCTCCACGCTGCCCTCCAATACTAAATTGGTGATCCCTTGATGCCTCAGAACATGTCCTACCAACCGATCCCTTCTTCTGGTCAAGTTGTGCCACAAACTCCTCTTCTCCCCAATCCGATTCAGTACCTCCTCATTAGTTATGTGATCTACCCATCTAATCTTCAGCATTCTTCTGTAGCACCACATTTCGAAAGCTTCTATTCTCTTCTTGTCCAAACTATTTATCGTCCATGTTTCACTTCCATACATGGCTACACTCCATACAAATACTTTCAGAAAAGACTTCCTGACACTTAAATCTATACTCGATGTTAACAAATTTCTCTTCTTCAGAAACGCTTTCCTTCCCATTGCCAGTCTACATTTTATATCCTCTCTACTTCGAGCATCATCGGTTATTTTGCTCCCCAAATAGCAAAACTCCTTTACTACTTTAAGTGTCTCATTTCCTAATCTAATACCCTCAACATCACCCGACTTACTTCGACTACATTCCATTATCCTCGTTTTGCTTTTGTTGATGTTCATCTTATATCCTCCTTTCAAGACACCATCCATTCCGTTCAACTGCTCTTCCAAGTCCTTTGCTGTCTCTGACAGAATTACAATGTCATCGGCGAACCTCAAAGTTTTTATTTCTTCTCCATGGATTTTAATACCTACTCCGAATTTTTCTTTTGTTTCCTTCACTGCTTGCTCAATATACAGATTGAATAACATCGGGGAGAGGCTACAACCCTGTCTTACTCCCTTCCCAACCACTGCTTCCCTTTCGTGTCCCTCGACTCTTATAACTGCCATCTGGTTTCTGTACAAATTGTAAATAGCCTTTCGCTCCCTGTATTTTACCCCTGCCACCTTTAGAATTTGAAAGAGAGTATTCCAGTCAACATTGTCAAAAGCTTTCTCTAAGTCTACAAATGCTAGAAACGTAGGTTTGCCTTTCCTTAATCTTTCTTCTAAGATAAGTCGTAAGGTCAGTATTGCCTCACGTGTTCCAGTATTTCTACGGAATCCAAACTGATCTTCCCCGAGGTCGGCTTCTACCAGTTTTTCCATTCGTCTGTAAAGAATTCGTGTTAGTATTTTGCAGCTGTGGCTTATTAAACTGATTGTTCGGTAATTCTCACATCTGTCAACACCTGCTTTCTTTGGGATTGGAATTATTATATTCTTCTTGAAGTCTGAGGGTATTTCGCCTGTTTCATACATCTTGCTCACCAGATGGTAGAGTTTTGTCAGGACTGGCTCTCCCAAGGCCGTCAGTAGTTCCAATGAAATGTTGTCTACTCCGGGGGCCTTGTTTCGACTCAGGTCTTTCAGTGCTCTGTCAAACTCTTCACGCAGTATAGTATCTCCCATTTGATCTTCATCTACATCCTCTTCCATTTCCATAATATTGTCCTCAAGTACATCGCCCTTGTATAGACCCTCTATATACTCCTTCCACCTTTCTGCTTTCCCTTCTTTGCTTAGAACTGGGTTTCCATCTGAGCTCTTGATGTTCATAGAAGTGGTTCTCTTATCTCCAAAGGTCTCTTTAATTTTCCTGTAGGCAGTATCTATCTTACCCCTAGTGAGATAAGCCTCTACATCCTTACATTTGTCCTCTAGCCATCCCTGCTTAGCCATTTTGCACTTCCTGTCAATCTCATTTTTGAGACGTTTGTATTCCTTTTTGCCTGCTTCATTTACTGCATTTTTATATTTTCTCCTTTCATCAATTAAACTCAATATTTCTTCTGTTACCCAAGGATTTCTACTAGCCCTCGTCTTTTTACCTACTTTATCCTCTGCTGCCTTCACTACTTCATCCCTCAAAGCTACCCATTCTTCTTCTACTGTATTTCTTTCCCCCATTCCTGTCAATTGTTCCCTTATGCTCTCCCTGAAACTCTGTACAACCTCTGGTTCTTTCAGTTTATCCAGGTCCCATCTCCTTAAATTCCCACCTTTTTGCAGTTTCTTCAGTTTTAATCTACAGGTCATAACCAATAGATTGTGGTCAGAGTCTACATCTGCCCCTGGAAATGTCTTACAATTTAAAACCTGGTTCCTAAATCTCTGTCTTACCATTATATAATCTATCTGATACCTTTTAGTATCTCCAGGGTTCTTCCATGTATACAACCTTCTATCATGATTCTTAAACCAAGTGTTAGCTATGATTAAGTTGTGCTCTGTGCAAAATTCTACCAGGCGGCTTCCTCTTTCATTTCTTAGCCCCAATCCATATTCACCTACTACGTTTCCTTCTCTCCCTTTTCCTACACTCGAATTCCAGTCACCCATGACTATTAAATTTTCGTCTCCCTTCACTATCTGAATAATTTCTTTTATTTCATCATACATTTCTTCAATTTCTTCGTCATCTGCAGAGCATTGTCGATATCCAAATTCAATCCCCAACGTTTAGCATGACCTGCTAAAGCGTCTATTACTAAATTAATTTTTTCTTCATCCGACATGTCTGTTGGTAAGACACGTTCACAATTTTTTATAAAATCCATGGGATGCCATCCACCTTATTTCTTTTGAGGATCGTATTTTTCCTCCCTACTCAGTATTTCTGATTTTTGCATTACCAATGGGATACCACTACAGTTAAGGAACGTCTGATTCTGAACTTGCTGACTTAACAATTTTATCTCATTACGCAGTGTATTTTCCTGCTCCTGCACACATGCATCAAAACTCAACATGGTATTGCGCAGTGTTTCAATATCAGCTGCCGTTTCTTTAACAATCTCTTTCTTTACAACTGGTACTATCACCTGTAATTTACTTTCAATTATCGGTTCTAATTTTTCACTAACCAAAGGTTCCACTGATTTCTCTATTCTCTGAATTTCGGTATCAAATCTTTTCTCTATTTCTGTGACTTTTCTCTGAACATTTGTTATTTCAGTCCTAATGCTATTTACTGATTTGTTTACCTCTGTGATACGTTGGCTTTGCGTATTCAAAATATCTAAATTGGCTTTTATTTTACCAGATAGGTTTTCATCCAATTGGGATATATGACTAGCCATTTCTGCTTTCAAACTAGCATTCCCTTCTCGAATTTGCGCCATCATCCTATTTAACAAACTTGTTAATTCCATATCCTCTCCCTTGTGACTAGCATCCACAGATACATTGGGTTCACTTTTCACTACCTTTGGTTTCACTTCCCGTTCCTCCTGTCTTATGGGTGTGGATTCATCTATAAGATTTTCCAACCCTACAACAGTATCTATGGTCCCTAATTCTTGGTCTGTCCTTGTAATGTTTTCATCTTGCTTGTTACTATTCGACTCCATCTTATGCTGCTGTATTTCGTGCCTAATAGAAATGTTTATTAAACCAAGTATTACTTGTTTAACTCCTACTATTGGACTTTCTTTTGCTGCTTTGTAGGTTGTCGTCTTGAACTTACCAATTGTGGTATATTTGTCTACAACAGAATTTTAAATTTAAAATTTTCTTGAAACTACAAGTTTATATAAAACACTTTTATTGCAGCCATTATTCTACAAACTTGGTAAGTCCTGTCACGGTCGCCACATGCGACCGAACCGCCGAATCCTTCCATCAGTAAATGGGGTATGTTCTCAACTGACTCGGTTGTTTTAACCCCCTCCACTGACGGAATGACCCACTTCCTACTTCCGTATATATAAAGCCAATACGGACTTGTAGCTGTCACGCCTTTGCGCTTACTGCTGCGTATTTTAACCGTAAATAGCTCAGTCCTAATGGTAAGAGGTAGTAGTGAATTCGCGTTGTTAATCTTTGCATACAGCACAGCTGCCACAAGCTCAGCTCACTTGTACTCCACTCCTACCCTCGCCATTGCACCACATTAACTAGGTGCTGCGTGGACCTTGCTAAATTTACTTGCGTATACAATTTTGACCGTTACTCGCCAGTATTTACCTAATGATTAGTACACTCCTAACCGGACTACTTCACAAAGAGCTGTGATGATTGAACGGGTTCGATCCACGGCCTACAGTGCCCTACAGTTCACACGGTAACACTGCCTACCTGACCCACTTAACTTGGTAGTGAGCTTATGTATCCAATCACCACTGCTAGCAGCAGTGGATAATCCTATCAGCACGACGAGAGCAGCAGACTTACCGTCGAATCCTCCTGAAAATACTTATAACTACGGTCGCCAGCTCTGAAGGAGCAAAAGAATAAATCAATTTTTGGCTCGTTTCAAAGTGAAACGGCTTGAGTTGAATTTAAACTAAATTCTGAATATTACTATTTCTGATCATTCTAGGTGATTCTACAAAGCAAATACTCTCTCAATTTCTGTGAGTTGGCTTGGTAATTACTACCAAGACAATTTGTGCAACTTAGGTTAACAAAATTCTATCCTTCAACTTATTTAATGATTTGGATATTACTCTTTGGACAATTGATATATAATTAGTTAAGTGACTTTACTTGAAAGGTTACTCAGAAAAATTTAAGTAACTATAAATAGGCGACTCATTCTGGTGTGACCATTGCTCTTTTCAACATTCTTATACGCTAAAGTATTCTACAACCAAAAGAATTGTAAATGAAAGAGGCGATGGTGGCCTCAGTCTGATTTCACTATACTATGTTTGAGGTTACTACACTTTACAATGAACAACATGCATCGTAATTTTACTCATTGCTATATTCAGTTCTCTGCACTTGTATAAAAGAAAACTGGTATTCTCCTTTTACATGTATACAAAGTTCGACTTAACAATTGCAAGCAGTCTTGCCTTGGGTAGACGTGTCGGTGCTGGTGGTGAGACGCATGTGGCTAACGCAGCTCTTCACGCCTCATGCCCTTAATGGCGGCTGGAACTACGAGCTGTAGCACTCGTATAAGCTACTGCACGTCCGCCATAAAATCTGGGCGCAGTAACTCTTACAATCAGCCCCAGTGGCGTAGAGGCGGCTTCAACAACCATTCGTCGCGTTGTACTCCACAAACGGCGACGATATTCGCCTCTTCGCTGTTGCACAATCGCTTTTGCGTGAGCACAGTTACGCACGTCCGATCACGTCAACACTCCACAGGCCATTCCATTGTTCAGTCCCTGTGTCTCCAGCTTCCCCTAGCTACGCTCGTATCACCAAGAGTGGGGGCGTTCCCCTACCACCTTTTTACTGAAATCATTTAGTATTTAAGAATATTTATATCTATTACCCTGGAGTTCATACCAGTCATAATGATTTATTACTAGCGCTTTACAACATTAAATTATACAGTAATAACTTATAATTACCAAGAAAAAGAATACATTTGACTCCGAGAGCTTAGTGCATTGTCTGACAGGCAGCGCTAATTCCCAGTTTCGCCAATAGATGGCATCAGGGTGCACTCCCTGGCAGTCTCACACCAGCACGCCCGTTTCCGACGCGCGGGCTCCAAATTACTGTCAGCCCACCATCATTTCAGTTCCGTTTGTGGCGAAATTAATAAAAAACAGTTTATATTTTATGTTCCACGTCCTTCTTAATTTAATCAGAGTTCTCACCTTAGACGTAGAATTAGTCCTTCTGCCACAATATTAATGCATTAGTCGCCATCGATATCCTTCTCTTTGTTGACCGTGTGTACCATCATGAGTCAGCATCGGTTCACTTCACGAAGACGGTGGAAACCAAGCAATACTATGCTACGTTGCTTTAAATGATTTTCATAACACTTCGATACTTCTCACTATTTTTTATTCCCAATAAGACTTGCTCTGCTCGTCGCACAAACCATAATTACTAACCCTATTGCTGCCTTTCCGCACACTCCAAAAATCACGTCCATCATCCACAAGGCAACCATCGAAGAAAAAAAAAAATGTCCCTTAGCTCCTTGGAGTATCAAACAAAAGAGAGTCCAATGTGAACTTTACAAAGATTACAATATACATGCCTCTCAATTTATCTTTGGCGCAGCTTTTAAGATATTGTATGTCTCTGCATAGGAACGTGTCATTACAACTGCCCCCCTACTGTATACTGTCACTAGAAAATTTTATTTTATTGACAGGATACAGTAGTCGACCTTGCAACTGATAGGTTTGGGGTTCTTTTATTTACAAACTTCACTTTTATTGTCTCATTTTCATGGCACTGTGAATTCTTTGGTGTGTGTCAGTTTTTTTTTTTTTTTTGTATACTTATGCTAATGTTTTCAAACCTTAATCCTAATATACAAAGTTCTGGTTAATACTGAGAAAATGACATCATGTAGTAAAGTTCGTACAATAAAATATACAATGAATACAACGTTACATACAAATGTTTCCTCCCTCATGAGAGGTGAAAATTAAGTCCTTGTATTGCTTTCTGTATTTATTCTGGGGCGACGAGCTTTGTTCGCTAGCCCGTGTTGAATATGGGCGGGCGATACGCGCGCCTGATTGTTTGGTCGTCCGTTATCGGGCGACGTTGGTTGAATGCGCGCGCCTGTGCACTGAATATGCACCGACATGCATGTACCGTCGAGACTTCCGAACCTCAGTATGCATGTGCTTTTTGTAGTTCCTTCCAGTACTTAGACTGGATACGACGAGGTACATTGGAATATGTGCCCCGAAGAACACACCACACTATGTGCGAGGCGGAGGACGACCCCGTCGATGCAGCTCCTGGTAAGAAGCGTACCATGTCAAACTTATTTGGCATTGTCTTTTCTTATTGTGACGCCATGGGTCGTTTGACAATACAAGCTTCAATTTTCGATGTCACTTGTTTAGGCTCGCTGACACTTGCAACGTAGCACTACTTTGCACAGTTTTAATTTCTATACACACCACTTTAACCGCGAGTATTGCGATCGAAACTTTCCTTTCACTTCACTTTTTTTTTTTTTTTTTCGCATTAACCCCTTTTACCTATTGTACCGAGATTCATTCCCTCAATACTTCAGGTCAATGTACATAAGTATTCACAAAATTGTAAGTCACGGGACTTGGCATGAAATACAAAATACATCACATACAATTGAATAACAAATACACATATAATACATTGGTTACATTAATTACAGGAAAAAACTATCGACGAACATTGAAAAATTTTTGACCACTCGAAGTGGCTTCTTCGTCTTGGATTTTACTGACACACACACCCTTTTCCATTAATCTGTTAGAAGGAACAAGTCCTTTGTTTTCCTTCTTGAACTCGAGTGTAAGTTAAGGTTTACCTCCGTTACGTCTTCTTCATACGCAACGACATGCATCAGCATGCAGAGAATACACCTGTAGCCGCTCCACTGAAGCTTGGGAAGGGAATTTTCTACCTTCTACTTAGGGTAGTGGCAACGACTACGTGTATGCTACGGTTTTTTGCGTATAAAATCTGAAAATGCACGAAATAATCTTTTATATGCAGCATCACCCTAATATGTACAGTGTTTTTGGTGTATTCTGGTGTGCTTGTAAATCATTAACCCTAATAAAACTTCCTACATTAACATGGACATATAAACATACAATCTTGAAGTTCAGGGTGTAGCTATTATTAATATGTACAGTGTTTCATAATAGCGGCACGCCCTTGTGTGCGTGTATCATTTTCAGTTAAAGTGCGCTTATAGGCGTCTTGTGTTATCATGGGAGAAAAAGTACAGGTATTTTAATGCATCGGTTGTCATGAAAATCTATGTACACGAATAACCCGACTTTCATAGCTTCAGTGCAGCATGAAATTCTGTTTTGCTTACAGGTCGTCGATCACACTTCTTACCTGTTTCTCGTACAGCGGCGATATCATTTTCATTCTTTGTGACTGTAAATCGTGATATGTATGAAAGATATAATTTTGACATGATTTATCATTTCATGTTTCAAGTGTGTAAAGTAATTCATGTCTTCCTTCTGCATACATGAGTAAAGAATCGCTACTGTTGCACTGGGTATCAGGTATTTCGTATTTTCTCGGAAACTCGTAGAGTCTTACGGTTTTTATTAAGTTGTTTCTTGACGTTAGGTATACATGCTTATACGAGGTTGTCTTAGAGTTTAATTTTCCTTAAAAACTTCTATGTTGTTTAGGTTCCGTACATGTACAGAGCTTCTTTCGTCTTCCACACATTCATACATACGTTTATACACAAAAAAATATCTACCACTACAATATACACTTTGCTGGTGGGGCCCTTTTTCGGTACCCTGCACCATTCCTTCAATATTCCAAAATAATTCAGGGTGTGCTGAGCATCGTCCCTTCATACTAATAATACTTACAACTAAATATTTCTTCTTACATACATAACAGCCTTACGGTCCATTAATGCGCAATCATTCCATATTTTCCTCCTTTACACTTTAGCTTTCGTACATGTAACCTCGTGTATAGCTTATATATTCTACAAAGTTGTTTGCTGAGTGCTTCAGGTGTTTCCTAACGTTAATGTGTGTCTCTCTCTCTATAAACCCTAGGTATTTGTTTCGAGAGCGATTCCGTTCATTACTCACGCTGCATAGATCTGTTTATTATTTTCCTATTTTAAAGCTTGTCATTCTTTTCCTTAGTCACAAAATTTAACGCGTTTGCCTTGTTATTCATTCTGAAAATCGCTCGCTACTGTGTAATGTAAATGCATGCGTTATCTTTCTCTCCTCTTTGCTGCTTTTTCCCTATATGTGGTTGTGTGTTGTTCTCGCGTGTACATAGCCTTTCTTCCGGTTATCTATCTGTTTTATTTATTTGTACAAGCTAAGACTGTTTACTCAGTATAATATAATATTACAATACCGTCCATGACCAGTATGTCCTTGTATGTTCACTTTTATTAAGTAGTACCAGCTTATAATTAAATTTTCTAAGTTACTATTTACAAGACTTGTGTACCCTTTCCTTTCTTGTTTTTTGAATGGCTTTCATCACCGTGTCTCATAGTAAGAGTGGTCTCAAAACTTTTAAACGTTCCGCACATGCGCGCTTACGTACCACGACTGGACTGTAGGTGCGGGGAAAACTCTGCATTGTTGATGAACATTATTCGTGATAGCCACCATCGTGTAATAGAGTCACGTGACGCCTGGACTTGACCGCGCATGCGCCTTCGCGCTTTGTATACACTCAGCTGATCGGACCGGGAAGGGGGAAGATTTCTCCCCGGCTCGCTGCCTACAGCGCGGCCAATGACCTCGTCTTGACATGCAGCTATCACGTGCTCATTCGCTGAGCGTTGGATTGCAACTTCGACGTGTGGTTTGTTGCTCGTCTCACGCGAACAAACTCTGACCTTCGCGCTAATTTGTCTTTGTTCCCCTCTCTTAAATAACTGAGTTAGACTACAAAAGTACCGTATGGTTTATTTTATATTGTTAAGACTCACAGTAACATATGTTTCATTGGGTTTGGTTAAATATGCGTTTTTAAGCTGGCATATGCCCCCAGTTGTTCACACGTTTCCAGCAATTTTACTATGTGATCCAAGGTTGTACAATTTCAATTTTGCTAAAATAACATATAACCTTTAATGGAAAAATTCCTTGATGTCCTTGTGGGGGTATAACCCTTTCACCTTGCCCGTTCGTGTGTTACCTAACAGATAACATCCTGGGTGAGGTTTGTCTATTATAATGAAAGGGCCATCATACAACAACTGCCACTTTTTGTTTAATGCCTTAATTTTAGAGGATTTTGGGTGGGTACGTAATAGTACTTCCTGTCCAATGTTAAATTCTGTAACCTTTCTTATCTTTTTGTTGAACTGCTTTCTCCTTATTTCTGCTTGTTCTTCCATCTGTAGTAATGCTTGACGTACCTTTTCATCTAGGTTTATTTGCTTTGTGGCTAATTTAGGTAAAGGTTTAGCCCATTCGTCAAGTTCTGTGCCTTGAAACATTAACTCTGTAGGTGTAAAGCCTGTTGAAGTATGAATTAAATTATTTACAATATGCTGAAAGGGGGCTATGTATTCCACCCACTTTGTCTGTTTATTTGGTGTATAAGTTCTTATAAAGCGATTAAATTCTTTAAAATTTCTCTCAACTGGGCTCGATTCTGGGTGAAATTTGGATACCAATATATGTTTTATGTTTTGAGATTCGAGAAATGTTTTCCATTTATTACTAGTGAAGTTTGTTGCATTATCAGTTAATACAATTTTTGGTTTTCCCACTAGTGGTATGTAGTCTTCTATCATGCGTTTGATTATTGATCCCGACAGTACTGCTTTTATAGCATACATTTTTAAGTACTTTGTGAAGACATCATAAAATGCGATCACATATCTGACTCCTCCCCTAGCTCGTGGATATGGTCCTGCTGCGTCCACGGAAACTAGTTCTCTTGGTCTAGTTGGAATGATAGGGTGTAATACGTCCAAACAAGATCTATTAAGATGTTTAACCTTCTGACATATCGTACACTTTTTTATTATTTGTTCAATTCTGCGTCTGAGGTTCGGGAAGTAACAATACGTTGATATTTTCGCTGTACATTTTGATACCCCATAGTGCCCCCATACTCTATGTGTGTGTCTTATCAAATTGTCTATGTATTCTTCCGGGATGCAGACACACCAGGTGTTGGATTGTGTATTGCGCCTGTAGAAAAGAACATCGTTTGACACTGTGTAATATTGTTTCAATGTACTATTGTCATCTGCCTGCAGTTTTTGCATAACTTGTCTCCATCTATTGTCTTCCTTTTGTAGTTTGCTCATGTCTTTACACATCTTTCTGTAATATGGTTGAAATGTGCCGTCATGCATCAGAAAAACTCTAAAATCGGAAGTCTGTTCGATCAATTCATTGAACTCGCTCAAACCTTGTGGCAAGCGCGATAATGCGTCGGCAATTACATTCTGTTCACCCTTGATATAAACTATCTCGAAATCAAATTCCTGGAGGAATAAACACCAACGTGCAATCCGTTTGTGCAACAATTTGCATGTGAGTAAAAACGATAATGCTTGATGGTCACAAAACACTCGTGTATGCCTTCCCCAGAGATAGTACTGGAACTTGCGGAAAGCCCACACTACAGCTAACGCTTCAAGTTCAGTTGCCGAATAGGCTCTTTCACATTCCGTTAACGTTCTACTGGCAAAACTAATTATGTTTACTTTCTGTTCTCCATTGTCATTTACTAATTGGAACAGACAAGAGCCTAATCCCTGACATGAGGCGTCCGTGCTCAAACAAAAGTGGTAGTTCATGTTAGGATGCTTCAGAATGGGTGCGTTTATGAGTGCTTGCTTGATTTTTCCGAAATCTTCCTCACATTTTTCTGTCCACAACCATGTGTGGTTTTTCCTTAAAAGGTTGAGTAGGGAATCACTATTCAGTAACTGTTTGGGCACGAATTTTCGAAAAAATGACGTGAGCCCCAGAAAAGCTTTCAATTGTTTACGTGTTTGTGGTGAGGGGAAATATTCTATGGCATCAAGCTTTTTCTGATCTGGTAAAATTCCACCTGGTGAAATAATGTGGCCTAAAAATTTTATTTGATCCCTTCCGAATTCGGACTTCTTAAAATTTGCTGTGACGTCATATTCTCGGAACTTTTGGAACACTTTGTGTACCAGTTCTACATGCTCTTGCCAGGTCTCCGTGGCTATCAAGAGATCGTCTACATACAACGTCACTTTGCTAATCAGTTCTGGACCCAATACTCTGTCTAAAGCCTCTATAAACACCCCAGCACTCACGTTGAGTCCAAATGGCAGTACTTGGAATTGATAGCTTCTGCCAGCATGAATGAACGCAGTATATTTTCTGCTATCAGTGTGTAGGGCTATTTGCCAATACGAAGCCTTCATGTCAACGGATGTTAAATACTTCACTCCATGAAATTTAAGCAATTGCTCATCTAAGTTCTCCGGCCTAGTGCGTATTGGTACGATGATCTTATTAATTTCCCGCGCATCAAGTACTAATCTGACTGATCCGTCAGGTTCGCTAACAGCTAGGATGGGACTGCAGTACGGTGAATGTGAAGATTCTATCACCTTCCACAGAACCATTCTATCTATTTCTTTGCGAACCGCTTCCTTCTTTGCCCATGGTATCGCATATGATTTATGGCAGTACGTTTTATGTGGGTAGACTTCCATTTTGTATTCGTAATTTTTGATTATTGTCGGCTGTTTTCTAAAAATGTCTCGGTATTCATAAATAAGATCTGCTAGTTCATTTTGTTGAGTCTCTGAAAGACAAGTGGATTTTCCTATCTTCTCGTGGGCGGCTTGTTCGTTAATTATTTCCGTGTCTAATTGTTCGGGGAAAGGAATATCTATCAATAACACTTGTGGGTGAACTAATTTTACTTCAGCTTGTTCCTGTACTTGGCCATTACGATCTATTGTTGACTTTACAAGATTGACCTTCACACTACGACTGCCCACTCGGAAATAGCAAAGTCCACTGCCTATGTCGATGTTTACTTTATGCTGCCGGAAAACTTCCATACCTAAAATACAATTGACGATTAATTTGTCAACGATTAAGAAGGTACAGTTTATCGTGACATCGCTAATGGTAACAGGTATTTGCGTCTGCCACTTAATACTTTTTGACTTGTTACCTACAGCTGTCAAGATTTTACATTTTTCCGTTGGCAACACTGGTACTTTTAATGCTTTCGAAACTTCTTTAAATAAACTGTTAGAAATAATATTCGTAGATGCGCCTGTATCTAAAATTACGTTGGTAATTATAGTTCCTATCCTTGCTGGTATTACAGCCTGCACGAGGTCACTTACCTTGTCCGGTGCTTTCACCTCTTCTTCACATAGGTCATCTTCTACGGTAGCATCCTGATCATATCTTAAAAATAATTGTTCAAGATGTAATGTGTGCTTGTTTGTGCCCCCTGTTGTCAAATCGGTCGGCCGGTGGGAGCTCATTACGACCGATTGTTGTTTACCGGGGGAGACAACGGCGTTGCTTCATTACTGTCCGTTACCTCTACGAAGTGTACTGAGTGGTTATTCTGTCGCCAATTAGTTTCCGGACCGCTGCGTGCAACATTTTCTTGCGACCGGCCGTCGCTATTCCTCCTTGGTCTGTCATTCCTATTACTGTAACTATTGTAATTTTCATGTGTGTGCCGCCTTTCATCACGCGGGCCTGACCAATCATTCACGTGATTTCTATCATTTCCATACCGGCGTGGACCGTAATCTGTACTATACCTTCGGTCTTCCCGTCTCTGTGGCGCCGAATTCCTCCGATTTCCGTAATTCCAGGTTCCATTATTTGGCCTTGTCGCATACGGATGCCAACTGTGTGGGTTTTGTCCACTGCCATTAAAATGATATCCGTTACCGTTGTTTTGATTGGTTCCGGATTGTTCATTCCGATTACTTGTGCTCGTCTCTTCTTCGTATATTAGATCAATTGAGTCAAGCACGGAAAGAAAGTATTCAAGGTCGTTCTCCGGTATGGTTACCAATTTTTCGCGTAAGTTCGCGGGTAGTCTGTTTTTCAGAATTTTGAGAACATCTACGTGCGGTATTGGATTGTTCCAATAGCGCGTCTTATTCAAGTACTTTTCGAAATACTTTCTCAACCCGCCGTTTTTTAGGTTGAACGGTTGTGGGTTGAATACCTCACGTCGCAGTCTTTCTTGGACCCCAGCAGACCAATATTTCTCCAAGAAAGCCCGTTCAAATTGTTCGTAGGTGACGCACTGTTCAGCCATGTCTGTGGCCCACAAAAGTGCGTCGCCTTGTGTGAAGCCTACTACATATCTAATCTTCTGTGCCTCAGTCCAGTTTCTTGGTAAGACATTTTTAAATGCTCTTACGAATACGACTGGATGAGTTTTTCTGGATTCTGTGGAGAAAACTGGAAACTGTCTATGTTTCAACAGGCTCTCATCGACTAGAATCGTCGAGATGCAAGGCGACACGCCTACTGCCTGTTGCAGCACCGCGTTTGGCGAATAGCCATTGTTTGCCTGTGCCGGTGCGTGCACATACGCCGGACTGTGCGCCTGATGTTCTGCGTTATTGACATCGTAATCCGGCACGGGCGAATAAGTGTCGCGCTGCCTGCTGCTTGACGTAGGCAAGTCATTTGAAACATTCAGTCTACCAGCAATTTCCTTGCGTATTCTGTCCTCGGCTACTTTGATTTCATTACCTAATTTTTCAAAAAGTTTTGTTTCCCGGTCAGTTATTGATTCATTTACATTACCGTTTTCTAAAGTTTCATTTATTTTGATAATGTCCGCGTTGATACGTCGAGTCTCCTGTTTCAGAAAACCGACTTCTTCGTTAACTTTATTAACCTGGTCAGGTATTTCTTCACATGCGGACTGTACTCTTGTTAAATTTAATTGAATAGCCTGTACGTTTTCATGTATTTCTTTTTGTACGGTTTGTGTTTGATTGTGTGTTTCTACTATTTCTGACAGTTCCTGTTCCTGTTTGTTTGTAAGATCTGAGAATTTCTTTTCTAGGTCATTCGCCAATACATTGTATACACTATTGACGGTTTTGATGACTTTGTCTTCGATCTTTTGATCGATTTCATTGGTGAGTTTATTTAAGCGTTGATCGAAATGTCTGTGCATGTTCGCCAGTTTTGTGTTCGTTGTGTTGTGGCTGATTTCCAGATTCGCCAGTTTTGTGTTCGCTGTGTTGTGACTGATCTTTAAATCAGATAATTGCTCGCTCACGTTTGACATCAGACTATATAATGCCTCAAGCGTAACTGACGAAGCTTGTATGTTTGTATTTATGTCATTATTTGTTGCCATTGTTTCTCTGCCACGGTCTGATTGAATCGAAACCGGGCTAGGTTCACTGATTTCACGCGAAATATTTTCATCTGATCTGGTAATCGATGCTTCATCGACTGTGCACAAGGTTTCATTTGCAAGTGGTTCGTTATTGTTAATCCCTGTGGAGTGCAATTGAATTGTATTTACTTCTACATTATGTTGTGCTGAAAAACTAATTGCGTCATCATTTACGTCACTATTGTCAGAATCGGTGACGTGTCCATGAACATTTGTCAAATTAAAATTCTCCGATTCCATTATGAAGATATTGTTTTTATCTGTACTTTACTGAATCTAAATCTTTAAACTCTCTCGCAGTTGAATTAATAAAAATATCTCGCGATTGTTATTTGTATCGCGTCGGAAATTTACAAGATGGCGCACTACGTCTTCTAATTCTGCGATTGTTGAACATAAAAAAGTAATTATCAAAGTGTAATTGTGTGTTGCCACAAACACTACCAGAACTTTAATGTCTAAAGGAAAAGGTTCTGCTTTAAGTGGAGCTAAGCCAGGTGCAGCCGCTGCATGCGTTTGCGCTTTCCTACCTTAATTACGGCTGAGCTGCGTCACTCACGATTACGTTAGGTTTGTAAATCCTTGTCCTTGTTCCTTCTGGTTATTGTGCCATCCGTTTATACAGTTAATATTGTTTCACCATATTCGTCATTTTCCATGTGCGTCATGTAACAGAGAAACAGTAATTAGTATAAGTACATTTGTAGTACCACAATGAAGCACTTACTCTTTGTTCCACCAGCACTGTCCTGTCACGGTCGCCAGTGTGGCGAAATTAATAAAAAACAGTTTATATTTTATGTTCCACGTCCTTCTTAATTTAATCAGAGTTCTCACCTTAGACGTAGAATTAGTCCTTCTGCCACAATATTAATGCATTAGTCGCCATCGATATCCTTCTCTTTGTTGACCGTGTGTACCATCATGAGTCAGCATCGGTTCACTTCACGAAGACGGTGGAAACCAAGCAATACTATGCTACGTTGCTTTAAATGATTTTCATAACACTTCGATACTTCTCACTATTTTTTATTCCCAATAAGACTTGCTCTGCTCGTCGCACAAACCATAATTACTAACCCTATTGCTGCCTTTCCGCACACTCCAAAAATCACGTCCATCATCCACAAGGCAACCATCGAAGAAAAAAAAAAATGTCCCTTAGCTCCTTGGAGTATCAAACAAAAGAGAGTCCAATGTGAACTTTACAAAGATTACAATATACATGCCTCTCAATTTATCTTTGGCGCAGCTTTTAAGATATTGTATGTCTCTGCATAGGAACGTGTCATTACACGTTACAATCTGCTTTCAGCAGATAGCACACCACATAAAAATGTTTGGAAATGAGTTATATGGAGTTCAGAAGCTCTGCTCAGCCAAATGATAAATGAGAAGGTCTACGATAATTTTCAGCTTCCTATAACCGTTGTTCACAAACGGAGCAGCTTAAGCAATGAATTTCGATAGCCGAATGTAAACAGAATTAACTGGCGTTTATCGAAATGCTAGATATGTAAACGAGCCCCATGCATGATCCAGGTTATCGATGCACACAGCAACAAAACTGCAGCCGTTTTTTTACGCTATACAAGAAAATCAAAGATAGGCGAAAGTATGCAAATAGCTATTAGACTTCTTCCAGCACTAACACGCCAACCGTTGGGAAAGTGGGCGACTGTCGTACCGTGCCGAGTGGTGCGTTGTTAGCACAAGAGGCGCCACATTTGGAGGAATGGGTTTGAAACCCCTGGCTTACCATCTAGATTTTGGCTGTTCACGATTTCTCGAAATCAGTTGAAGCGAATTTTAGGAGAAGCCTGTAACACACAATCGATTTCCGTCAATGACGCACCAGTAACACTCTTCCTTTGTCTCCGTTCTCGACTTTTCAATTTCACTGAATACGCCGAACATGTAAAACTTACAGTGCAGAAAATCGCTGGGCTCAGTTTTCCATCACGATATGAAAAAATTCAGGTACTTTAGAAATAACGTATTATTAAAAACTGTAGGTATGTCTATGTAATTGATTAATTCTCTTAGTATACTGCGTAAAAACTTCCCCCATGAACCATGGACCTTGCCGTTGGTGGGGAGGCTTGCGTGCCTCAGCGATACAGATGGCCGTACCGTAGGTGCAACCACAACGGAGGGGTATCTGTTGAGAGGCCAGACAAACATGTGGTTCCTGAAGAGGGGCAGCAGCCTTTTCAGTAGTTGCAGGGGCAACAGTCTGGATGATTGACTGATCTGGCCGTGTAACATTAACCAAAACGGCCTTGCTGTGCTGGTACTGCGAACGGCTGAAAGCAAGGGGAAACTACAGCCGTAATTTTTCCCGAGGACATGCAGCTTTACTGTATGATAAAATAATGATGGCGTCCTCTTGGGTAAAATATTCCGGAGGTAAAATAGTCCCCCATTCGGATCTCCGGGCGGGGACTACTCAAGAGGACTTCATTATCAGGAGAAAGAAAACTGGCATTCTACGGATCGGAGCGTGGAATGTCAGATCCCTTAATCGGGCAGGTAGGTTAGAAAATTTAAAAAGGGAAATGGATAGGTTAAAGTTAGATATAGTGGGAATTAGTGAAGTCCGGTGGCAGGAGGAACAAGACTTATGGTCAGGTGATTACAGGGTTATAAATACAAAATCAAATAGGGGTAATGCAGGAGTAGGTTTAATAATGAATAAAAAAATAGGAGTGCGGGTTAGCTACTATAAACAGCATAGTGAACGCATTATTGTGGCCAAGATAGACACAAAGCCCACCCCTACTACAGTAGTACAAGTTTATATGCCAACTAGCTCTGCAGATGATGAAGAAATTGATGAAATGTATGACGAGATAAAGAAATTATTCAGGTAGTGAAGGGAGACGAAAATTTAATAGTCATGGGTGACTGGAATTCGTCAGTAGGAAAAGGGAGAGAAGGAAACATAGTAGGTGAATATGGATTGGGGGGAAGAAATGAAAGAGGAAGCCGCCTTGTAGAATTTTGTACAGAGCATAACTTAATCATAGCTAACACTTGGTTCAAGAATCATAAAAGAAGGTTGTATACCTGGAAGAATCCTGGAGATACTAATAGGTATCAGATAGATTATATAATGGTAAGACAGAGATTTAGGAACCAGGTTTTAAATTGTAAGACATTTCCAGGGGCAGATGTGGATTCTGACCACAATCTATTGGTTATGAACTGCAGATTGAAACTGAAGAAACTGCAAAAAGGTGGGAATTTAAGGAGATGGGACCTGGATAAACTGAAAGAACCAGAGGTTGTAGAGAGTTTCAGGGAGAGCATAAGGGAACAATTGACAGGAATGGGGGAAAGAAATACAGTAGAAGAAGAATGGGTAGCTCTGAGGGATGAAGTAGTGAAGGCAGCAGAGGATCAAGTAGGTAAAAAGACGAGGGCTAATAGAAATCCTTGGGTAACAGAAGAAATATTGAATTTAATTGATGAAAGGAGAAAATATAAAAATGCAGTAAATGAAGCAGGCAAAAGGGAATACAAACGTCTCAAAAATGAGATCGACAGGAAGTGCAAAATGGCTAAGCAGGGATGGCTAGAGGACAAATGTAAGGATGTAGAGGCTTGTCTCACTAGGGGTAAGATAGATACTGCCTACAGGAAAATTAAAGAGACCTTTGGAGAGAAGAGAACCACTTGTATGAATATCAAGGGCTCAGATGGCAACCCAGTTCTAAGCAAAGAAGGGAAGGCAGAAAGGTGGAAGGAGTATATAGAGGGTTTATACAAGGGCGATGTACTTGAGGACAGTATTATGGCAATGGAAGAGGATGTAGATGAAGATGAAATGGGAGATAAGATACTGCGTGAAGAGTTTGACAGAGCACTGAAAGACCTGAGTCGAAACAAGGCCCCGGGAGTAGACAACATTCCATTAGAACTACTGATGGCCTTGGGAGAGCCAGTCATGACAAAACTCTACCATCTGGTGAGCAAGATGTATGAGACAGGCGAAATACCCACAGACTTCAACAAGAATATAATAATTCCAATACCAAAGAAAGCAGGTGTTGACAGATGGGAAAATTACCGAACTATCAGTTTAATAAGTCACAGCTGCAAAATACTAACGCGAATTCTTTACAGACGAATGGAAAAACTGGTAGAAGCGGACCTCGGGGAAGATCAGTTTGGATTCCGTAGAAATGTTGGAACACGTGAGGCAATATTAACCTTACGACTTATCTTAGAAGAAAGATTAAGAAAAGGCAAACCTACGTTTCTAGCATTTGTAGACTTAGAGAAAGCTTTTGACAACGTTAACTGGAGTACTCTCTTTCAAATTCTGAAGGTGGCAGGGGTAAAATACAGGGAGCGAAAGGCTATTTACAATTTGTACAGAAACCAGATGGCAGTTATAAGAGTCGAGGGGCATGAAAGGGAAGCAGTGGTTGGGAAAGGAGTGAGACAGGGTTGTAGCCTCTCCCCGATGTTATTCAATCTGTATATTGAACAAGCAGTAAAGGAAACAAAAGAAAAATTCGGAGTAGGTATTAAAATTCATGGAGAAGAAGTAAAAACTTTGAGGTTCGCCGATGACATTGTAATTCTGTCAGAGACAGCAAAGGACTTGGAAGAGCAGTTGAACGGAATGGACAGTGTCTTGAAAGGAGGATATAAGATGAACATCAACAAAAGCAAAACGAGGATAATGGAATGTAGTCAAATTAAATCGGGTGATGCTGAGGGGATTAGATTAGGAAATGAGACACTTAAAGTAGTAAAGGAGTTTTGCTATTTAGGGAGTAAAATAACTGATGATGGTCGAAGTAGAGAGGATATAAAATGTAGACTGGCAATGGCAAGGAGAGCGTTTCTGAAGAAGAGAAATTTGTCCACATCGAGTATAGATTTAAGTGTCAGGAAGTCGTTTCTGAAAGTATTTGTATGGAGTGTAGCCATGTATGGAAGTGAAACATGGACGATAACCAGTTTGGACAAGAAGAGAATAGAAGCTTTCGAAATGTGGTGCTACAGAAGAATGCTGAAGATAAGGTGGGTAGATCACGTAACTAATGAGGAGGTATTGAATAGGATTGGGGAGAAGAGAAGTTTGTGGCACAGCTTGACTAGAAGAAGGGATCGGTTGGTAGGACATGTTTTGAGGCATCAAGGGATCACAAATTTAGCATTGGAGGGCAGCGTGGAGGGTAAAAATCGTAGAGGGAGACCAAGAGATGAATACACTAAGCAGATTCAGAAGGATGTAGGTTGCAGTAAGTACTGGGAGATGAAGAAGCTTGCACAGGATAGAGTAGCATGGAGAGCTGCATCAAACCAGTCTCAGGACTGAAGACCACAACAACAAACAACTGCGTAAAAGTTAATTCGTTTACCTGTTCAAAGAAAACGTGTGTGAAATCTTATGGGACTTGGGGCTAAGGTCATCAGTCCCTAAGCTTACACACTACTTAGCCTAAATTATCCTAAGGACAAACACACACACCCACGCCCGAGGGAGGACTCGAAACTCCGCCGGGACCGGCCGCTCAGTCCCTGACTGCAGCGCCTCAGACCGCTCGGCTAATCCCGCGCGGTGTTTTCCATTGTCAATATTTCTTTTTTTTTACGGGTATCATATATTTGTAGAGAAAGCGACTAAAAAAGGTCAAAGCCTCGCACTTACCTCCGTAGCTAAATAAAATTGTTGAGTCCCAGGTGATGTACTTGCGCGCATCATCACTTAGATGATAAATACATATTGTACGGAGAGCGCAACCCCTATCTCTGCCGCGCTGAACTTGGAAAGCAATATCAAAGACACGTGCCGATTGCAACAAGGCCGAATCCCTGTCATTACACCATATGAAAAGTGCAAATGATAGTTGCAGTTTTTCTCCTTTATGCCTGAAATCAGGCACTGATTGTAAACATTCGATCGAAGTACAAATTTTCATTATATATGTAATATTATAATAAATGTAATTTCTGCGAAACATCTAATATCAACATGACGGGTATAGTTTTAAAATGCGGACATATAAAGAGGGGAAAAGGTTTGAAACCTTATATTTACAGTTCGTTCTGTGGCACACAATTTCATAACCGCCAAGGTTACCTTTTCTACGTTGAATTTCCTTTCTTTGCTCTATTGTATATCATCTGGTTCACACACGATTAGTAAACAACCCACTAGTTTGATAGGGAAGCATTTGTTTTTAAAATGATTCATAGAATATAAGTGTAAATGTTTGTTGTGTTATTAGAAATGAATTCCCCCTTTACCTATTATGTTCAACTTCGCATAAAATAGGCGTTTAAGTTTTATAACGTTTGCTAAATCAAGTACTTGGAATGAAACAATGTTACTACACGAAACAGAATAGTAACATTTTGTCGCCTCGGAATATTAGTCAGTCACCGGATTATTCGTCTGAAGATCATCGTAAATAACATTTTTCAACTCGTATAAACATGAAAGTTTCTGTGCTAGACTCTTGAGAGAGAAAAAACTAAACCATCTCTTGTGGGAAATACGTACCTGTATATAGGGCTGAAGTGTGCCAAGTAGCACTCCAAATGAATGTCGACTGTACACTTACGGAGCCCTTTAATGCAGGTTAGACGTCAGAGCAGAACCGTTTCTGGACACATCTTACATCCAATGTGTACGAGTTCCCGACTCAAAGGAATCTCTGTCACTCACGGTAGCCATCAAGAACATGGCCATCGAACTGCAGAGAGACATAGGGTCCTCTACTCTCAACAGCTCCCTTCCAGCAGCCAGTGTTTTTTTTAAATGAGAAACCAGTGCCACTACTATTGTGCTGTGTTTTTTGTATGGAATGAAAGTGTAAACTGCGTGACTGAAACTTGTACACAACAATGTTTTTTTACAATCATATCGGTTGAAGTCCAACTGAAATACATCGTACGTTTCATAGTGAGATGCAAATACTAGGCCGGCCGGGGTGGCCGAGCGGTTCTAGGCGCTACAGTCTGGAACAGCGCGACTGCTACGGTCGCAGGTTCGAATCCTGCCTCGGGCATGGAAATATGTGACGTCCTTAGGTTACTTAGGTTTAAGTAGTTCTAAGTTCTAGGGGACTGATGACCTCAGAAGTTATGTCCCATAGTGCTCAGAGCCATTTGCACTTTTTTTGCAAATACTAGTTCTTGTGTATTTCTCTGAATTGGTGGCACAACATCGGGCTTTATATTTTTCCTTCTCCAAAGACCTGAGTATCAAAGTATTCATGCAAAAAATGTTTCCTGCATTGCTTTGAGGTGTTTTCCTTTCCAAGGTAAATTTCTAAACATTCCTTTGTGTTTTATCAGAGGGAAACCTCTTAATATTACTCATGATTAGTTCAAAAATTACTTAAGAAGTTCGTACTATAGACAGAAAAAACGAAGACAATATCGTTAATGCCTCATAGATTTTGGCTTGTACTGCTGTGAGAGGGATTTTCAGTGAATTTGTAACACAAATTAATATTGTTAAATAGAAGACAATTCGCATCTGCTTTGTAATGAAGTCACTCCTTATCTTCAGACACGCGATGTTATTTCGAAACATGTGGTAGTTAAATTGATATTTTAAATATAAACCACGGAGAAAAATATTACTTCTTTTCGCGTGGATTTCCTCACAACGAACGCTGCACAAGTTTTAAGACTACAATAAAAGCAGCTCGCTGTAAAACACTACAATAAAAATGTTTACTCCATCAGCCACCACACATTAAATGAGGGGTCATTGGTTTCCATATAATGCCATACGCTGACTGTCTCATACATGGTTTAAGAATCGCCGTTGTTGCATCAGCCTCACAAAACAACGCGATACGACAGCTGAAAGAATGAGCATCAAAGATAGTGACACAAATGAGCAATAAAAACGGATAATAACTAAATGAACAGTAAAACTAAACGGAAAGAGTTCTTCCTAGGCCCGTGTCATTACAAAAGTTAGTTCCTTGTTCGGAAATGAACGTTATGAACATTATTGGAACTGGAATGCCTGTTATGCATTAATTAATTAACTCAGTCACGGATCGTATTCCGTGAACCTTATCGTGAAGGAAAACCTTTAGAGATATGGAACGAGTCAAGTTATACGTTAACAGTCAGTCTGCTTCGTAAGATACACACTACCTATTATGATGGCTGCTAATCTACTTTCTTTAATAATTATGGTATTTACTAATACCTTACTTTTCTTGTGTATTAGGATTACAGCAACTACTCTGAAACCAGACTCGGCTCTTCGTCTTAGACTGCTCCTCAGTTGCTGCTATCTTTACAACTCCGCGCTAAACTTTTATGTAACTTAACGAACTTTTGAAATTTCTGTCAGCTAAATTTAAAGCCCTTATAATATGAACTTCAGCATTAATCGGAATTCACTTTCCACGGTCCAAATATACTAACGCATCATAGAAGGGCTTCTTTATTTTCTAATATCTGCGGATTTCAAATTTCCTACTTGATGGCCACCGCACCACAACAAAGGACGCAACGTCGAAGTTTGCTCTGGACTCTTATTAACCCAGTTGCTCACTTCATCTAAGCTATGCACAAACAGTTATTTAAAGGGAAAAATTAAAAAAATTAAAATTAAATATATTTTAATACTACCATTGGAGTCCATCATACTACTGTTCCACATATACTTGATCTTTAGCAGTCTTCAATGATTTTACAATATTTCTTCTGCAACTGACAAGTTATAATAGTAAAAAGTGAAAACATAAAGGTCCTCAAAACACTTCACGATGAAAACTGTGTTACTGTGATAATATCAAGAAGAAGTAGAAATAATTGTTTAGTACATGTTAATTACTTTTTTCTGTAGTCGGACTGTTGTGTTTCTAGATTTCTTATTCTTTTCCCTTCAAAAGTAGCAATGATACAAAACGCAGAATTAGTTGAACTGTGATGTTCAATTTAAATTATCTCTAGTACGTACCTCCAAATATTTTTAAGACCCTGCCTTATTTATTAACTCTTGCCCACGCTCCAAATTTAAATGTAGGAACTCGTGACAATTTTCACAACTCCTAACTATCGGAACCAGCAACAACAGTTATTTTATATGCTAAACACATTATTTATTGGTGCAGTAATGATCAAGTGTTTAAACTTCATCCGTAGCAGTGGTTAACATTCGCAAGTTTCTCATCAAGACCTCTACAACTACGTTCATTGATGCACATAGCATTTCACTCAACGAGCTACTAAACATAATGGATATAGTACCTTAGCTTTATTCTGTTAAGTGAAAATTTCAACGTTCTCTTCTTCCATCGGGCTAGTTATTCATTTGCCATCACTTACCGGCAATATGGATAAAATGCTTTTGACCTCCTCTGGAACTCAGCTTCTTAAAGAAGAAATGTAATGAATGTGACAGTTTTCTAGAGTACGAGTAATTGTTAAAAACACACATTGTTAGGGCATGAGACGTTCATATCTGAACCGAAGTTTCCTTCCGATAGGGAACCATTTAGGTTTAGAGTCGAGTTCACGTGGACCAATAGGCCACGCGTTATGCCAACTATTTGAAAACTTCCGTGATAAAGCTGTCGATTGCGAAATGCAGGCGTCAGAGTTCTAGTCGCTCACCATTAATCTGTCAGAAAATTCCACAGGCGTACGCGTGGCAGAGGCCCCTGACCTTCAACTCTCAAACAAGCATATCGCAAACTACTCCAGTTGCTTACCTCGTGCATGGGCTTTTAGAGCCACTTACCCCTAACAATGCGGTATTGTTTCAGACAATCCTTGCCACAATACACTAGGTGCCAAATGTAGATCACACATCTGTCAAGCAAATTATCATAACGTCTTATGTGTGAGTGGTGCATACTTTCTGTTTTCCTTGCAAATTCGTCGCGTGCTATAGTGATTTTTGTATAGTATTGTAAATATCTAAATCTACAGTTTCTTGTGAAACAATTTTGGATTGCTGGTTCCATTGAGACATGTCAGCGAATGTTTATTGAACAGTTTAGTGACCAGCATATACCGTCTAAATGCTGCATACGAAAGTTAGTGAACAAGATGGAGAGCAGTGGAACAGTGCTGGATCTTTCACGGCGGGGCACGGTCGCCATTATCGGAAGAAAAAGTGACTGACGCGAAACAACGATCGTTGGCCTCCCGTGCAAAGTCTGTTCGATGTTTATCTCGGGAATGAGGAATGTCACGGAGCACACGTGACAGACCTGCGAGGAAAGCCGGCATGTGGCTACACAGGTTTACAGTTGTTCAGGAACAGAATGTCAGCGACAATCGCATTAAATTTTGCCGTTAGTTTCAGCAGGCCATGAATATTGCGGTACATGGAGAAAGGGATAATGTAGATAATTTTAGACCAATTTTTATCCCATCAGTGTTTGCAAAAGTTATTGAAAAGTCTGTGTATGTAAGGATAACAATCACTTTATATCACACGATTTGCTATCAAATGTATTCAGCTTTAGAAGTCGTTTAACAACTGAAAATACTATATTCTCTTTTCTCTGTGAGGTAGTGGATGGGCTAAACAAAAGGTTTCGAACGCTTGGCATATTTTTTGATTTAACTAAGGCATTTGATTGTGTTGATCACAAAATATTGCTCCAGAAGTTGGACCATTATGGATTACGGAGAGGAGCTCACAATTGCTTGACCTCTTACTTTAGCAAACAGGCAGCAAAAGGTCATTATTCACAGTGTTGATAACGGCTGTTATACGGGGTCTGAGTGGGGTACTGTCAAGTGGGGGGGGGGGGGGGGGTGCCCCAGGGATCAGTGTTGGGGCCAATCCTGTTCCTTATGTATATAAATGATATGCCCTCTAGTATTACAGGTAACTGTAAAATATTTCTGTTTGCTGATGACTCTGGCTTGGTAGTAAAGGATGTTGTGTGCAACAATGGCTCGGTTTCAAATAGTGCAGTACATGACCTAAGTTCATGGCTTGAAGAAAATAAACTAACGCTAAATCAGTTTTTACAGATACTGACACACAGTTCAACAAAACGTGATGTTTAAATTTCACAGACCGGACATACGATTAGTGAAAATGAACAGTTCAATTTTCTACGTGTTCAGATAGATAGTAAGCTGTCGCGGAAGTCCCACGTTCAGGATCTTGTTCAAAGACTTAATATTGCCATTTTTACTAGTCGAACGATATCAGAAGTGAGTGATCGTACGACACGAAAATTAGTCTACTTTGCTTATTTTCATTCTCTTATGTGGTATGGTATTACATTTTGGGGTAGCTCTTCCAAATCTAAAAGGATATTTTTGGTTCGGGAAATGGGCGGTTCTGGCAATAAGTAGTGTAAGTTCACAAACGTTTTGTCGACCCCTGTTCACGAGTCTGGGTATTTTGACAATGGCCTCTCAATATATATATATATATTCCTTACTGTCATTTCTTGTTAACCATATTAGCTTATTCCCAAGAATAAGCAGCTTTCACTCGGTTAATACTCAGCGGAAACCAAACCTGCATTTGGATCGGACTTCCATAACTCTTGTGCAAAAAGGTGTGCAGTATACTGCTACATCCATCTTCAATAAGCTACTACTCGAATTCAAAAATCTTAGCAGTAATCCACGCGCTTTCAAATCGAAACTGAAGAGTTTCCTCGTGGGTCACTCCTTATTAAGCTGATTCTTATTGTATTGTTGAGTGCCTTTACTTAAACTTATGGACTGGCTTTTTTTGGGTTCATAAACATTTATTTTTATCTGTTATTACTTTTATGTAAAATTTCATGTACGGACACGTTCCATGACCTTGGAGACTTACTCCCCAGTTTGGTCCTACGGAACTTGACGTGCAAATAAAATAAATAAAACATCGTTCAGTGGTGGGGCATGGTTCCACTTCTCTGGCTATGGAAACTCTCAGAATATACGTTTGTGGTGCAATGAAAATCCACATGTGGTGGTCGAGGAACCCCCCCCCCCCCTGCATTCATAAAAGATTGAAGTGTTCTGTGCAATAACACAGTGTCTTATCATCGGACCATTTTTTTTTCGAGTCTACTGTGACAAGTGCAGTTTACATCGAAATGTTTCGGGAATTTGTGAACCAGTCGGACGCTGAAAAAGTTACCGTCGGCTGGTACCAACAGGATTGCACCACATGCTACACGTCCCGAATGGCTGAGGTCGTGTCATTTTTCCCCAGCAGAGTGATTTCTAAAGGACTGTGGCGGCCAAGGACACCTGATTTAACACCACCTGACGTTTTTCACTGGGGTGCCCTCAAAGGCAAGATCTAGGAAACAAACCTCACAACTTGGAAGATCTGCGAGAGAACATGATCAGTGAAATAGAGGCAGTGACACCAGAGGTTCTGGCAGCAACATTTGAGAATCTGCAGCGTCGTGTTCAACTGTGTTTACAAGTCGAGGGCGGTCACTACCAGCACTTTTTGTTATCCGCCTTTGTTTCCCCATGAACAAGGTATGACATGGCCACTTCATTTCCTGATTTTTGTGCGAATCCGTTAAGTGTAATTTAAGAAAATGTTTGTTTGTGGGGTCTCCTTCGAATAGGACACCCTGTAATACTGGTTCCATTCAAGACGGATCTCGGCGCCAACGAGGTCAATACAGATGGGGCATAAATTCCTATTAGTGGAGGATGGGGAAAGAAATCAGCCATGTCCTTTTCAAGGGAACCATTTTCATTAAGCGATTTAGGGAATTCACCGAAAACTATATCTGAATTGTTCTATGGAGTTTTAAACCGGCGTCCTGCAGAGTTTCAGTCCAGTGCTATCTCGCTCGGTTGGAAGAGCAACGATTTTAATTATGTTTCTAATGACTACTGCGCTATCCACTGACATTAATGTGGTCACCTGTCAATAGCATGAATAACTACCTTTTACAGCACGGACCACTGCGAGACGTGAGGGAAAAGAGTCATTGCGGTTCAATAAAGCTGTAAGTGGGCTGCTTGTGTGTTGGCAGCGCTGTGTAGCGCTTTGAATTGGATCTCTGACTGCACTTTGTAAGAGACTCTGTGGCTGCTCGGACTCGTTGTTGGAAGTTAATCGCCAGTAGTGTTGGGCAGTTGAAAGTTAGTCGCCGGCAGTGATGGAAGTACTGTTGGGCAGTTGGAGGCGAACAGCCAGCAGTCATGGATGTTAAATGTGAGAAGTTAGCATTGATGCAGGGTGGAGGTCTCAAATGTTAGCGTAGGCTAACAATCTGGAAGTATCCGACTTTGAAAATTATTCATGGTTGTATACCTTTGTACTGGATGTCAATCACGATTTATATTCTTGTTTTAACTGGATGTCACATTATTAAGGTAAATACATTATTTGATTTGCAACAAAATCTTTCCTCTGCTAACCACATGCCTATTAGTAGTTAGTGGATTTAGTAGATAGAATCTTTTATTTAGCTGGCAGTACCCAGTACTGACGGTCGCTGTATTGCAGTAGTTCGCGTAATGAAGATTTTTGTGGGGTAAGTGCTTAATGAAATGTATAGGTTATTGTCAGGATTGCTTCTTATTCAGGGCCATTCTTTTGTATTAATTATTTGAAGTCAGGCTTTTTTTTTTTTTTTTTTAGCAGTCAATGCGCTAGAATATTGTGGGCCAGTGTTGACATGAACATGATAAGGAAAAGTAAAGAGAAAGTAGGGTCAGTACGTTCAGTTTTATTCAGCTGTTTCAGAATCAAATAACGTTGAAGTTTCATCTTCTCAGTCGTCCAGCAGTTTGAGTACTGACACACTCATTTAAATAAAAAAGTTTCAAAGCTAACGACAAGGTAGAGGAGCTATGCCATCTAGACCGAGCGAGGTGGCGCAGTGGTTAGCACACTGGACTCGCATTCGGGAGGACGACGGTTCAATCCCGCGTCCGGCCATCCTGAATTAGGTTTTCCGTGATTTCCCTAAATCGCTCCAGGCAAATGCCGGGATGGTTCCTTTGAAAGGGCACGGCCGACATCCTTCCCCATCCTTCCCTAATCCGATGAGACCGATGACCTCGCTGTCTGGTCTCCTTCCCCAAAACAACCCAACCCTATGCCATCTCTAATGCCACGGCCAGCTGCGCTAAGTTTCTCGGCTGAGGTTCCACAGCGCGAACAGCCCAATCGAGGTGGTCCCACAGATTCTCGATTGGGCTTACATCCGGAGAGTTTGGAGACCATTGGAGTACGATAAACCCATCCAGGAGCTCGTGGAACCACGCACGCGAACTGCCAGCTGTGAGACACTTTGCATTGTCTTGCTCGTAGATGCCGCCGTGCTGAGGAAAAATCAGCTGCATGTATGGATGGACAGGGTCGCCAAGGATACCAGGCTAGATGTATACTTGTGCCACGAAAACTTTCCCCGCACCATAATGCCCATCATCTGTCCTAGACCCTTCCGACGGTTGTTGCAGGCTGTTTGCTTTCAGACAGTTCAAGTTGTACGCGCCATCTGGCCGATGGAGCATAAAATGCGGTTCATCTGAAAAGATCACCTGTCACCATTCAGTGGACACCCAGATGCGGTACTGGCCTGTGAATTCCAGCCTTCTTTGATGACGAACAGCAGTCAACATGGGCGCGTGGACCAAGCACATGCTGCGGAGGTCGCTGAACAGTCGTTGAGGAGACATATAGTATCGGGGCGATGAGTAGCGCCACAATTGCAAGTCTATTCCCCTGTACCCATACCCGCACCCCTGTTATGTATGGCCCGTGGTGCACCATAGTGGCCTTGCGCCAGTTTTGGATAGCGCCATTTCGCCATGCGCCTACACTTCAATCATGGCGAAACGCTTCCACCTTTGGCCCGAAAGCCAACGATGATGCCCTTTTGGACGTCAGATAAATCGTTACAGCGTTACGACAACGACGGCACAGTTTCCCACCTCCCCAATACACTTTATATACCCTTCACTGCCAGTGCTGCCACCTGCTGTCTGTGACGTTGACGTCGAACGGAGGTAGCGGTCACATTTGAAATGTATACATGGTTTAGAGGCATTTTGGATTTAAATTGTCGGAGTCAAGGTTCAAAATGGCTCTGAGCATAATGGGAACTAACTACTATGGTCATCAGTCCCCTAGAACTTAGAACTACTTAAACCTAACTAACCTACATCTACATCTACATCTACATCCATACTCCGCAAGCCACCTGACGGTTTGTGGCGGAGGGTACCTTCAGTACCTCTATCGGTTCTCCCTTCTATTCCAGTCTCGTATTGTTCGTGGGAAGAAGGATTGTTGGTATGCTTCTGTGTGGACTCTAATCTCTCTGATTTTATCCTCATGGTCTCTTCGCGAGATATACCTAGGAGGGAGCAATATACTGCTTGACTCTTCGATGAAGGTATGTTCTCGAAACTTCAACAAAAGCCCGTACCGAGCTACTGAGCGTCTCTCCTGCAGAGTCTTCCACTGGAGTTTATCTATCATCTCCGTAACGCTTTCGCGATTACTAAATGATCCTGTAACGAAGCGCGCTGCTCTCCGTTGGATCTCCTCTATCTTTTCTATCAACCATATCTGGTACGGATCCCACACCGCTGAGCAGTATTCAAGCAGCAGGCGAACAAGTGTACTGTAACCTACTTCCTTTGTTTTCGGACTGCATTTCCTTAGGATTCTTCCAATGAATATACAGGGTGATTCAAAAAGAATACCACAACTTTAAAAATGTGTATTTAATGAAAGAAACATAATATAACCTTCTGTTATACATCATTACAAAGAGTATTTAAAAAGGTTTTTTTTTCACTCAAAAACAAGTTCAGAGATGTTCAATATGGCCCCCTCCAGACACACGAGCAATATCAACCCGATACTCCAACTCGTTCCACACTCTCTGTAGCATATCAGGCGTAACAGTTTGGATAGCTGCTGTTATTTCTCGTTTCAAATCATCAATGGTGGCTGGGAGAGGTGGCCGAAACACCATATCCTTAAAATACCCCCATAAGAAAAAATCGCAGGGGGTAAGATCAGGGCTTCTTGGAGGGCAGTGATGAAGTGCTCTGTCACGGGCTGCCTGGCGGCCGATCCATCGCCTCGGGTAGTTGACGTTCAGGTAGTTACGGACAGATAAGTGCCAATGTGGTGGCGCTCCATCCTGCTGAAATATGAATTGTTGTGCTTCTTGTTCGAGCTGAGGGAACAGCCAATTCTCTAACATCTCCAGATACTGTAGTCCAGTTACAGTAGCACCTTCGAAGAAAAAGGGACCAAAAACTTTATTGGCTGAAATGGCACAGAAAACGTTCACCTTAGGCGAGTCACGTTCATACTGAGTTGTTTCCCGCGGATTCTCAGTGCCCCATATACAGACATTGTGACGGTTGACTTTCCCGTTAGTGTGGAAAGTTGCTTCATCACTAAACACAATCTTTGAAACGAAAGATTCATCTGTTTCCATTTGAGCAAGGATAAAATCACAGAAATCGATTCTTTTAATCTTATCAGCTGCAGACAGTGCTTGAACCAATTTCAGACGATAAGGTTTCATAATTTACCTTTTTCGTAGGACTCTCCATACAGTTGATTGTGGAATTTGCAGCTCTCTGCTAGCTCTGCGAGTCGATTTTCCTGGGCTGCGAACAAATGCTTGCTGGATGCGTGCTACATTTTCATCACTCGTTCTCGGCCGTCCAGAACTTTTCCCTTTGCACAAACTCCCATTCTCTGTAAACCGTTTATACCAAAGTTTAATACACCACCTATCAGGAGGTTTAACACCATACTTCGTTCGAAATGCACGCTGAACAACTGTCGTCGATTCACTTCTGCCGTACTCAATAACACAAAAAGTTTTCTGTTGAGCGGTCGCCATCTTAGCATCAACTGACGCTGACGCCTAGTCAACAGCGCCTCAAGCGAACAAATGTACAACTAAATGAAACTTTATAGCTCCCTTAATTCGCCGACAGATAGTGCTTAGCTCTGTCTTTTGTCGTTGCAGAGTTTTAAATTCCTAAAGTTGTGGTATTCTTTTTGAATCACCCTGTATATTGTCAATAGCAACGGTCCTACGACACTCCCCTGCGGCACACCTGAAATCACTCTTACTTTGGAAGACTTCTCTCCATTGAGAATGACATGCTGCGTTCTGTTATCGAGGAATTCTTCAATCCAATCACACAATTGGTCTGATAGTCCGTATGCTCTTACTTTGTTCATTAAACGACTATGGGGAACTGTATCGAACGCCTTGCGGAAGTCTAGAAACACGGCATCTACCTGTGGACCCGTGTCTATGGCTCTCTGAGTCTCGTGGACGAATAGCGCGAGCTGGGTTTCACACGATCGTCTTTTTCGAAACCCATGCTGATTCCTACAGAGTAGATTTCTAGTCTCCAGAAAAGTCATTATACTCAAACATAATACGTGTTCCAGAATTCTACAACTGATCGACGTTAGAGATAAAGGTTTATAGTTGTGCACATCTGTTCGACGTCCCTTCTTGAAAACGGGGATGACGTGTGCCCTTTTCCAATCCTTTGGAACGCTACGCTCTTCTAGAGACCTACGGTACACCGCTGCAAGAAGGGGGGCATGTTCCTTCGCGTACTCTGTGTAAAATCGAACTGGTATACCATCAGGTCCAGCGGCCTTTCCTCTTTTGAGCGATTTTAATTGCTTCTCTATCCCTCTGTCGTCTATTTCGATATCTACCATTTTGTCATCTGTGCGACAATCTAGAGAAGGAACTACAGTGCAGTTTTCCTCTGTGAAACAGCTTTGGAAAAAGACATCACACACACCCATGCCCGAGGCAGGATTCGAACCGCTCTTAAAAGGAAGGAAAATTAGGGTTTAACAATCCGTTTACGGCGACGCTGTTAGTGACGAAGCACAAGCTCGGGCTGGAGAGGCACAGGGAAGGAAACGGGCGTACCATTTCGCGGGAACCATCCCGGCATTCGCCATAAGCGATTTAGGGACATCACGGAAAATCTAAATTCCGTTGGCAGGACTGAGATATGAAGCCCCGTCCTCCCGAAGACCAATGTGCTAACCACTGTGCCACCACACTAGTCCATAAGAAACTGTTCCTAGAACAATATTATGTATGTTTTCGCTTTGTATATATCAGGCGTCTTCCTTCGAGAGAGCACTAGTTCAGATTCGGAGGATTTACATGAGACTAAACGGTTACCGTTCATGCTTTCTAGTATTCTATCCCAAACATTTGGGCAACATTTAGTTACTAATCGTAAAAGAGATTTATAAACAATCTCTATCATAAACAAAGTTCAGGTTACAAGCATTTGTCATTTCCTTCACCTAAAACTGTCTTCGCGATTGTTTTCCTTTCATGTATGTACAACAAGGAAACGATATGTTTGTATTAATATTACGAAATTTATTTATCTGTTGCGAATTCTTTTCGACATCAGCTGCGTTGGACATGGAAATATTACTTACTGGTGACACATAAAATTTGTGCCGGAGGGGGACTAAATCCCGGATTTCCCACTTGTCGCGAGCTATCGTCTTAACCAACACTTTTATACTTCCACGCTCCCTGGCACCTATTGCTCGCAACATTTTGTATTCATTATGCCCCTGAGAGGCGGAAGGGCATTGGCACTCTGCAGTGTGTGTGTGTGTGCGTGTACCTTGTGTGCTGCCTATAATCCCGTCATCTGCTTCGTATGAATGGGGGTGGGCCCAGCAAAAATAAAGTTTTTAAGTCGTTCCTGAAATCTTTACCCGTTTACAGACAGTCATTCTTAAAGCCTACTTGACCAGAATCACTATATAAAGACTGATAGTTTCATCAGACCTCGCCGACCCATAGCCGACGAATGCTAGAGAGGACATAGCGTCGCCGGCAAGCGTCAACGAATAGGGAGTAGTCCTAAACACATGCAATCTAACTTCTTCGGCAGTGGTTCTAAAGTCCTGTCGATATTCTAAGGCAACTGCTCCTTGACTTCAGTCGTTGCCGTTCGTGTCCATACAAAGGATGGGTTCGCTCCTTCCCCACTGTCTTACTTTCCTTATAGGCAGCTGTTTCTCGTCGAACAGGAGGTCGTGCTATTCCTGCGAGGTGGTAAAGCTATTCGACTGGAGTGGATTTCAAGCAATCTCTCACGATTCTACAAGTGTCACACAGGACTATGTCCACTTTTTTACATTTGTAGCCTTATACCAAACACGACATGCGTGCTCTGCCACATAATAGCACAGTGTCATTGCAGAAGTTCGTATAGTTTCAGGCTGAATGCCTGACTGCGATGCAGCCTCTTCCCACAGCTGGTTGTTCCTGTTAGAAACTTGTCACTTGCACTTCATGCAGTCCCTCTTGAAAGTAAGAGATCTGCCAGGTGTCAGAGAACACCAGAAACATCTATGGCTATTACTATAACTAGAAGACTCAGACGAGGCGAAGAATGATGAATGAAAATTACAATTTGATAGCCCATCGACAGCCATATCATTACAGTTTGAGCAAGCGCACATATTGCTCAGGATTGAGGAAGGAAATCAGTCGCAGCGTTTCCACAGGAAGTATTGCTTGCGACGTTCGTCTGAAGCATTTTAGGGAAACAGCGGAACACCTACAGCTGGAGTGTCGGATGGGAATTTGAAGTCCGCTTCTCCCGAATACGCGGCTTCGTGGCACAGGCAAAAATAAAGCGCGCAAGTGTATTTCACTTCATACGCAATTTGTCAAGATGAGCCACTGTGAAGCCTGACTTTGATGACTGACGTAGGTTAAATAATTGTTCCCTGTTTGATGAGAGCAGGTCATTGCGACAGTAAAAGTGGTTTAAATGGCTCTGAGCACTGTGGGACTTAACATCTGACGTCATCAGTCCCCTAGAACTTAGAGCTACTTAAACCTAACTAACCTAAGGACATCACACACATCCATGCACGAGGTAGCATTCGAACCTGCGACCGTAGCGGTCGCGCGGTTCCAGATGGAAGCGCCTAGAACCGCTCGGGCATCTACATCTACATCCACATCTACATACATACTCCGCAATCCACCATACGGTGCGTGGCGGGGGGTACCTCGTATTACAACTAGCATCTTCCCTCCCTGTTCCCTTCCCAAACAGAACGACGGAAAAATGACTGCCTATATGCCTCTGTACGAGCTCTAATCTCTCTTATCTTATCTTTGTGGTCTTTCCGCAAAATATAAGTTGGCGGCAGTAAAATTGTACTGCAGTCAGCCTCAAATGCTGGTTCTCTAAATTTCCTCAGTAGCGATTCACGAAAAGAACGCCTCCTTTCCTCTAGAGACTCCCACCCGAGTTCCTGAAGCATTTCCGTAACACTCGCGTGATGATCAAACGTACCAGTAACAAATCTAGCAGCCCACCTCTGAATTGCTTCTATGTCCTCCCTCAATCTGACCTGATGGGGATCCCAAACGCTCGAGCAGTACTCAAGAATAGGTCGTATTAGTGTTTTATAAGCGGTCTCCTTTACAGATGAACCACATCTTCCCAAAATTCTACCAATGAACTGAAGACGACTATCCGCCTTTCTCACAACTGCCATTACATGCTTGTCCCACTTCATATCGCTCTGCAATGTTAGGCCCAAATATTTAATCGACGTGACTGTGTCAAGCGCTGCACTACTAATTACATTACGGGATTCTTTTTCCTATTCATCTGCATTACTTTACATTTGTCTATATTTAAAGTTAGCTGCCATTCTTTACACTAATCACAAATCCTGTCCAATTCATCTTGTATCCTCCTACAGTCACTCAACAACGACACCTTCCCGTACACCACAGCAACATCAGCAAACAGCCGCTCATTGCTATCCACCGTATCCAAAAGATCATTTATGTAGATAGAAAACAACAGCGGACCTACCACACTTCCCTGGGGCACTCCAGATGATACCCTCACCTCCGATGAACACTCACCATCGAGGACAACGTACTGGGTTCTATTACACAACGGCCGGCAGAATTTATAGGAGATTGAATAAGAGGAATATTAATCTATCAGTACACAATTATGAAATATGTAATGTGTTTCGAAATATGTGTTTCCAGTGCCAGATTTTGTACTTTGGTGTTACATTTTCATTTTTAAATGGTGGAGACTAAAAAATCTGCAAACTACGTAACTACTGTCGATTGTAAGCTGGCCACCCACGCATGCACTGTATCTTCCAAGTTCGAATTTCGTATAGTTCGGTTTTATTCTCCGTCACTGCAATGTATACTGTCTAATAATGGTACCCAGACTAACCTATGAATTGCGAAACTGGGCACCAAACGTCACCGACAGTATAAATGAGTTGTCACTAGAGAAGCGGCAACAGCAGATTAGGTCAGACAGGAGAGCTAAGTGACTTCGAACATGGACTGATCACTGGATGTCTCCTGACTAACATTTCCATCCGGGACGTTTCAGCCATTCTAAAGCTTTTGTTACAATTCACGGTGAAACCTTCGGCTGTGATTTATGAATTATAAAAATCATTTGGCGACTGAATATCCCGAGCTGTAAACATACATTCTAAGGCTGTCCAAGTCGACTGTTGATATTATGAAGTGAGAACGCGGATGAACAACGAGAGCTGAAGCAAGAGCAGATCTCATTTACTGACGGAAAGAGGCCATCGAGAATTTCGGACGGCCGTTGTAAAAAAGGATGCATGAATCAGCGGAGGGAATCATTCGTCACCTTCAAAGTCCTTCGAGCAGTCCAAGTAGCATAATGATTGTGCTTAGCGAGATAAAAAGAACGGAGTACAGTGGTCCACTATTTCCTCATAAGCTACATATTGCTTGTAGTTAATGCGGAGCGACTCTTGAGGTGGTGTAAAGAGGACGCCACTGATAATCGATGAATGGAAACGAGTCATTTGGAGAAAAGAATCACGCTATACTCTGTGACAATCTGACGAACAGGTACGGATTTAGCGAACGCCGGACAATGTTACCTGCGGTAGTGTCGTGACAGCAGGAAAGTACACAGAAGGTGGTGCTACAGTAGTGTTTCGGGGTTACTTTGTAGTCCCCAAATTTCTATTAAGAAATCTTGAAATGCAGAAGGATATGAACACCTTTCACAGCTCTTATAATTAAACGTTTCCCTGAGACATTGAAGTCTTAAATGTCTCAGGGAAACATTTAATAATAAGACCTTTCACAACATTGTGCACTGCGTGTAATAGAGGAACAATTCGGAGACGATGGTCCTACGTATTATCATGACAATGCACTCTGCCACAAAGCAGCGTATGTGAAGCAATGGTTCGGCGGACGGTGAGAATCCTGAAAGGGTATGGCCTGCCAAAGTCCCGACCTGAAACCAATGGAACGCACAAAAGGGGACGAGTCAGAACGTCGTTTCCGCTCCAGACAGCACGTTCAACATCACTGGCTTGCCTAGTTTCGGTACTTGAGGAAGAATGGGGTGCCACTCCTCCACGGACATTCAGACACCTCATTGAGAGTTTTCACAGCAGAGTTGAAACTGTCATAAAGGCGAAGGTTAGATGTTCGGATACATTTGATCGGATAGTTAAATTGGAAGCAGTCTTGATCGCATAAATTTTTTAATGTGGTGACCGGTTTCGATCTTATTACAAGATCATCTTCAGACCATAGATGTCTGCCGGAGGCAGTGACGCATGGCAACCCTCTTGCTTGTGGCTGGTGGTGCCGTGAGCCACCGCCTCCGGCAGATATATATGTTCTGAAGATGATCTTATAATAAGATCGAAACCGGTCACCACATTAAAAAATTTATGCGATCAAGATTGCTTCCCGTTTATTTATAATAATTATAGATCGCTGTTTCCTTTAATAAGAACTATGTTCTTTAAAATGTTGATTCGATAGTGTAGTAAAACGTGTCCTGTTTATTTTAATTGTCTGAATAGTCTTGCAAATACACTGACGGAAAAAAATCACAGCACCAAGAGACAAGTAATGTTGAGTAATAGAATTTCGGAAACACATTTGTCTAGATAACGTATTTAGGAAATTAACGTTGCAGTATTATAGTTTAATGTGAGCGTGAGACAAGCCATTCCATTTGTGAAACGCTAGAGCATTAATAATTGGTGAAACTGGCAAAATGTGGAGTGCATGCAGGCATGCAAACGTGCAGCTGCCGGCTGTCAGTTTGTGTGACGGAGTCCCTGTCGCACTCGGTCGGTCAATACGGGGACGGTTAATGCTGGTTGTGCATCATGCTGGAGTTGTCGTCCGATGATGTTCCCTATGTGCTCGATCGGAGACAGGTCTGGCGCTCGAGCAGACCAAGGTGACATTTTATTTATTTATTTATTTATTTATTGTTCCGTGGGACCACATTTAGGAGAAGTCTCCATGGTCATGGAACGAGTCAATACATGAAATTATAACACGATTGTAGAAACAGATAAAATGAAATATAAGAAACATATTCAGGCGACAAGTCGTTAGTTTAAATAAAGAAAATCAAGAATGTAACACTGGAATTTGCTTAATTTTTTAGCTCTTCCAGGAGCTCCTCGACAGAATAGAAGGAGTGAGCCATGAGGAAACTCTTCAGTTTAGACTTAAAAGGGTTTGGGCTACTGCTAAGATTCTTGAGTTCTTGTGGTAGCATATTGAAAATGGATGCAGCAGAATACTGCACTCCTTTCTGCACAAGAGTCAAGGAAGTGCATTCCACATGCAGCTTTGATTTCTGCCTAGTATTAACTGAGTGAAAGCTGCTAACTCTTGGGAATAAGCTAATATTGCTAACAACAAACGACATTAAAGAAAATACATACTGTGAGGGCGATGTCAAAATTCCCAGACTATTGAATAGGGGTCGACAAGAGGTTTTCGAACTTACACCATACGTAGCTCGAACAGCCCGTTTTTGAGCCAAAAATACCCTTTTTGAATCAGAAGAATTACCCCAAAAAATAATACCATATGACATAAGCGTATGAAAATATGCGAAGTATACTACTTTTCGTGTTGAAATGTCACTTATTTCAGATACTGTTCTAATGGTAAATAAAGCGGCATTTAGTTTCTGAACAAGATCCTGAACATGGGCTTTCCACAACAGCTTACTATCTATCCGTACGCCTAGGAACTTGAACTGTTCCGTCTCGCTTATAACATGCCCATTCTGTATCATTAAAATGTCAGTTCTTGTTGAATTCTGAGTTAGAAACTGTAAAAACTGAGTCTTCAAATTATTTTCCACAAGCCACGAACTTATATCATGAACTACATTATTTGATAATGTTTCAATATTACACACAAGATCCTTCACTACCAAGGTGGTGTCATCAGCAAACAGAAATATTTTTTAATCACCTGTAATACTAGAAGGCATATCATCTATATAAATAAGAAACAGCAGTGGCCCCAGCACCGACCCTTGGGGAACGCGCCATTTAACAGTGCCCCATTGGGACTGAACATCATTACCACTCTCAATATTGCGGAGGACATGATGACAGTCTGTAGAGCGTGTTGAGTTACAACATCGGAATGTGGGCGAGCGTTATCCTGTTGGAAAACTCCCCCTAGAATGTCGTTCGTGAATGGCAGCACAACAGGTCGAATCACCAGACTGACGAACAAATTTGCAGTCAGGGTGCACGTGGGATAACCACGAGTGCTCCTGCTGTCACACGAAATAGCGCTCCAGACCACAACTCCAGGTGTAGGTCCAGCGTGTCCAGGTTGCAGACAGATTGGTTGCAGGTGCTCACCTGGCTTTCTCCTTACCAAAATACTGGCACAATTGGGAACGTGGCAGAACCAGCTTTCATCAGGAAACACATCTGGTCTCTACCCTGCCCGCCAATGAGATCTTGCTCGAAGTCAACGATGCTGGAAACAGTGGTTGTTTGGGGTCAGTGGAATGAACGCTACAAGGCGTCTGTTTCGTAGCTGATCTTGAAGTAACCGATTTGTAACGTTTCACTGTGTCGCTGTGGCGCTGCGGATGCTTAAATTCCTGCTGCACACGCAGTACGCTGCGCCATCGCCACACACCCAATACGATGGTCTTCCCTCTCGCTAATTCGAGGTGGATGTCCGTAGCCCGGTCTCCTTGCTAACGCACCTTCGCGGGACCACCACTGCCAGTAATCACGTACAGTGCCTACATTCCTGCAAAGTTTTTCTGCATTTTCACGGAAGGAACATCTACCTCCTCGTACCCCCATTACACGACATCGTTCAAACTAGATACTTATATGGATATGGTGTCTGTACTTTCGGACATGTCCGAAAGAACAGACACTATATCAATATAAGTATATAGTTCTGCCAATACCGGCCATTACCTTCTTCTTCTGTGTGGATGCGCACAGATTCCCCTAACTCTTACGGGACTTGGTAAGAATGTCTTCCACGAGTAATGAGTGAGTCGGGATGGGACACTACGAATGTAGTGTGTGGACACAAAAGGTGAGAATGTGGGTATCGTGAGAGGCGTGCTCGAGATAGTCCCTGCAGTTGCACTATCCTCTGTGCCCTCGGTGGCTCAGATGGATAGAGCGTCTACCCTATAAGCAGGAGATCTCGGGTTCGAGTCCCGGTCGGAGCACACATTTTCGCCTGTCCCCGTTGATATATATCAACGCCCGTCAGCAACTGAAGGTATTAATATAATTCTAAATTAGTTCAAACTAAGTGAGCTGTTGACAATGGCGTGGTCAACTGCTTAAAGACGTTATTCACAAACATGAACTCACTACGTCCTTTCTCAAAGGTAAGAAAAGATCATGACCATTACTGCTCGCATTCAAAGCCAAGCTGATTTGCTACTAGCGCCACTCTTACCCAATAGGCGCAAAATTCCTACAGACGTCATCTTTCGGGATGTACAAACATGCCTACCAGCTTTCGTTTATGTCGCACAAATCCTTCTTGGTGTTGCGATTTTTTTTCCATCAGTGTATGTTGACTAATTAACATACGCTGAAGCGCCAAAGAAACTGGCATAAGCATGCGTATTCGAATACAGAGATATGTAAACAGGCAGAATACGGCGCTGCGGTCGGTAAAGCCTATATAAGACAACAAGTATCTGGCCGCGCGGGATTAGCCGAGCGGTCTGAGGCGCTGCAGTCATCGACTGTGCAGCTGGTCCCGGCGGAGGTTCTAGTCCTCCTTCGGGCATGGGTGTCTGTGTTTGTCCTTAGGATAATTTACGTTAAGTAGTGTGTAAGCCTAGGGACCGATGACCTTAGCAGTTAAGTCTCATAAGATTTCACACACATTTTTGAACAAGTGTCTGGCGCAGTTGTTATATCGGTTACTGCTGCTACAATGAGTTATCAAGATTTAAGTGAAGTTGAACGTGCTGTTATAGTCGGCGCAGGAGTCATGGAGCACAGGATGTCTGAGTTAGCGATGAAGTGGGGATTTCCCCGTGAATATAAGGAATCCGGTAAAACATCAAATCTCCGACATCGCTGCGGCCGGAAAAAGATACTGCAAGAACGGGACCAACGACGACTGAAGAGAATCGTTCACGTGACAGAAGTGCAACCCTCCCTAAATTGCTGCAGATTTCAGTGCTGGGCCATCAGAAAGTGTCGGCGTGTGAACCATTCGACGAAACATTATCGATATGGGCTTTTGGAGCCGAAGGCCCACTCGTGTACTCTTGATGAGTGCACGACAGAAAGCTTTACGCGTCGCCTGCGCCCGTCAACACCGACATTGGGCTGTTGATGACTGGAAACATGTTGCCTGGTCGGACGAGTCTCGTTTTAAATTATATCGAGCGGATGGACCTGTATTACACGCGCAAACAAAGTTGACACTCGGCGCGGTGACTGATGGGAGCGACTGTAAAAGCATTTCCCATTTACAGTAGCTCCCGTCAGCCACCGCGCCGAGTGTCAACTTTGTTTGCGCCAGTAATACAGGTATGGAGACTACCTCATGAATCCATGGACCCTGAATGTCAATAGGAGACTGTTCAAGCTGGTGGAGGCTCTGAAATGGTGTGTGGCGTTTGCAGTTGGAGTGAAACGAGACCCCTGATACCTCTACATACCACTCTGACAGGTGACACGTACGTAAGCATCCTGTCTGGTCACGTGCATCCATTCAATAAACAACGAGCACTTATGCCCGTAATAGCCCGTAATGAAACCAGTTAAGAACACTGCTATATTTGTAACACGAAGGTTACTGGATTGGAGCAGTTTTGGCCTCAAGATGACGTAGTGTAACGTCGTAACTGGTTGCCTAGAAATATACCTATATAACGGCGATTGGTATTGTTTTTATTGAACATTGAACAGCTGTAGTCGCATACTCCAACAGAAGATGAAGTTACATTCATGGATCCATTCATGTCCATTGTGAATTTCGATGGACTTGGGCAATTCCAGCGCGACAATGTGACACCACACACGTCAAGAATTGCCGCAGAGTGGCTCCAGAAACACTCTTCTGAATTTAAAATCTTCTGCTGCCCACCAAACTCCAAAGACATGGACATTATTGAGCATATCTGAGATGCCTTGCAACGTGCTGTTCAGAAGAGATCTCTACACCGTCGTATTGTTACGGATTTACGGACAGCCCTGCAGGTTTCATGGTGTCAGTTCCCTCCAGCACTACTTCAGACATTCCTCGAGTCCATGCCACGTCGTGTTGAGGCACTTCTGCGTGCTCACGGGAGCCCTACACGATATTGGGCAGGTGTACCAGATTCGTTGGCCCTTCAGTGTATCAACGACATATTAAAATCATCGTAGTCTAATTGCGTAATCGGGAAGAAGAGGGAAGGTAAGGATTTAAAGTTCCGTGGAAGAGGCACTCATTGTATTTATTTCTGACCATTAGGTACCTCAAAACGCACAGTTTAGAAACCTCTGTCGTCTGTTAAGGTGTGGTACAGCTGTATATCAATTTCATAATGCACTTGGGAAGCTACCTGTGTGGTTGTGGACAAATCGACCGACCACTTTTCAAAAGAGATCTCTGCACCGTGGCCTTTTTTTTTTTTTTTTTTAACGGTTTTATGGACAGCCCCTTCTTGCAGTGGTGTACCGTAGGTCTCTAGAAGAGCATAGCGTTCCAAAGGATTGGAAAAGGGCACATGTCATCCCTGTTTTCAAGAAGGGACGTGCAGAACTATAGACCTATATCTCTAAAGTCGATCAGTCGTAGAATTTTGGAACACGTATTATGTTCGAGTATAATGACTTTTCTGGAGACTAGAAATCTACTCTGTAGGAAACAGCATTGGTTTCGAAAAAGAAGATCGTGTGAAACACAGCTCGCGCTATTCGTCCACGAGACTCAGAGAGCCACAGACACGGGTTCCCAGGTAGATGCAGTGTTTCTTGACTTCCGCAAGGCGTTCGATACAGTTCCCCACAGTCGTTTAATGAACAAAGTGAGGGCATATGGACCATCAGACCAATTGTGTGATTGGATTGAAGAGTTCATAGATAACAGAACGCAGCATGTCATTCTCAATGGAGAGAAGTCTTCCGAAGTAAGAGTGACTTCAGGTGTGCCGCAGAGGAGGTTACTATTCACAATATACATAAATGACCTTGTGGATAACATCGGAAGTTCACTGGGGCTTTTTGCGGATGATGCTGCAGTATCTCGAGAGGTTGTAACAATGGAAAATTGTACTGAAATGCAGGAGGATTTGCAACGAATTGACGAATGGTGCAGGGAATGGTAATTGAACCTCAATGTAGACAAGTGTAATGTGCTGCGAATACACAGAAAGATAGATCCTTTATCATTTAGCTACAAAATAGCAGGTCAGCAACTGGAAGCAGTTAATACCATAAATTATCTGGGAGTACGCATTAGGAGTGATTTAAAATGGAATGATCATATAATGTTGATCGTCGGTAAAGCAGATGCCAGACTGAGATTCATTGGAAGAATCCTAAGGAAATGCAATCCGAAAACAAAGGAAGTAGGGTACAGTACGCTTGTTCGCCCACTGCTTGAATACTGCTCAGCAGTGTGGGATCCGTACCAGATAGGGTTGATTCAAGTCATAGAGAAGATACAACGGAGAGCAGCGCGCTTCGTTACAGGATCATTTAGTAATCGCGAAAGCGTTACGGAGATGATAGATAAACTCCAGTGGAAGACTCTGCAGGAGAGACGCTCAGTAGCTCGGTACGGGCTTTTGTCAAAGTTTCGAGAACATACCTTCACCGAAGAGTCAAGCAGTATATTGCTCCCTCCTACGTATATCTCGCGAAGAGACCATGAGGATAAAATCAGAGAGATTAGAGCCCACACAGAAGCATACCGACAATCCTTCTTCCCACGAACAATACGAGACTGGAATAGAAGGGAGAACCGATAGAGGTACTGAAGGTACCCTCCGCCACACACCGTCAGGTGGCTTGCGGAGTATGGATGTAGATGTAGATGTAGGAGATAGAGAAGATCAAAAGAAGAGCGGCGCGTTTCGTCACAGGGTTATTTGGTAAGCGTGATAGCGTTACGGAGATGTTTAGCAAACCCAAGTGGCAGACTCTGCAAGAGTGGCACATCGCGGTGTAGCTCGCTGTCCAGGTTTCGAGAGGGTGCGTTTCTGGATGAGGTATCGAATACATTGCTTCCCCCTACATATACCTCCCGAGGAGATCAGGAATGCAAAATTAGAGATATTCGAGCGCGCACGGAGGCTTTCCGACAGCCGTTCTTCCCGCGAACCATACGCGACTGGTAAATAAAAGGGAGGTAATGACAGTGGCACGTAAAGAGCCCTCCGCCACACACCGTTGGGTGGCTTGCCGAGTATAAATGTACATCTACATCTACATCTACATCTACATCTACATGATTACTCTGCAATTCACATTTAAGTACTTTGCAGAGGGTTCATCGAACCACAATCATACTATCTCTCTACCATTCCACTCCCGAACAGCGCACGGGAAAAACGAACACCTAAACCTTTCTGTTCGAACTCTGATTTCTCTTATTTTATTTTGATGATCATTCCTACCTATGTAGGTTGGGCTCAACAAAATATTTTGACATTCGGAAGAGAAAGTTGGTGACTGAAATTTCGTAAATAGATCTCGCCGCGACGGAAAACGTCTTTGCTTTAATGACTTCCATCCCAACTCGCGTATCATATCTGCCACACTCTCTCCCCTATTACGTGATAATACAAAACGAGCTGCCCTTTTTTGCACCATTTCGATGTCCTCCGTCAATCCCACCTGGTAAGTACCCCACACCGCGCAGCAATATTCTAACAGAGGACGAACGAGTGTAGTGCAAGCTGTCTCTTTAGTGGACTTGTTGCATCTTCTAAGTGTCCTGCCAATGAAACGCAACCTTTGGCTCGCCTTCCCCACAATATTATCTATGTGGTCTTTCCAGCTGAAGTTGTTCGTAATTTTTACACCCAGGTACTTAGTTGAATTGACAGCCTTGAGAATTGTACTATTTATCGAGTAATCGAATTCCAACGGATTTCTTTTGGAACTCATGTGGATCACCTCACACTTTTCGTTATTTAGCGTGAACTGCCACCTGCCACATCGTACAGCAATCTTTTCTAAATCGCTTTGCAACTGACACTGGTCTTCGGATGTCCTTACTAGACGGTAAATTACAGCATCATCTGCGAACAGCCTAAGAGAACTGCTCAGATTGTCGCCCAGGTCATGTATATAGATCAGGAACAGCAGAGGTCTCAGGACGCTTCCCTGGGGAACACCTGATATCACTTCAGTTTTACTCGATGATTTGCCGTCTATTACTACGAACTGCGACCTTCCTGACAGGAAATCACTAATCCAGTCGCACAACTGAGACGATACCCCATAGGCCCGCAGCTTGATTAGAAGTCGCTTGTGAGGAACGGTGTGAAAAGCTTTCCGGAAATCCAGAAATACGGAATCGACTTGAGATCCTCTGTCGATAACGGCCATTAGTTCGTGCGAGTAAAGAGCTAGCTGCGTTGCACAAGAACGATGTTTTCTGAAGCCATGCTGATTACGTATCAATAGATCGTTCCCTTCGAGGTGATTCATAATGTTTGAATACAGTATATGCTCCAAAACCCTACTGCAAACCGTCGTCAATGATATAGGTCTGTAGTTCGATGGATTACTCGTACTACCCTTCTGAAACACTGGTGCGACCTGCGCAATTTTCCAACCTGTAGGTACAGATCTATCGGTGAGCGAGCGGTTGTGTATGATTGCTAAGTAGGGAGCTATTGTATCAGCGTAATCTGAAAGGAACCTAATCGGTATACAATCTGGAACTGAAGACTTGCACGTATCAAGCGATTTGAGTTGCTTCGCAACCCCTAAGGTATCTACTTCTAAGAAACTCATGCTAGCAGCTGTTCGTGTTTCAAATTCTGGAATATTCCATTCGTCTTTCCTGGTGAAGGAATTTCGGAAAACTGCGTTCAATAACTCCGCCTTAGCGGCACAGTCGTCGGTAACAGTACCATAGCCGGCCGGTGTGGCCGTGCGGTTAAAGGCGCTTCAGTCTGGAACCGCGTGACCGCTACGGTCGCAGGTTCGAATCCTGCCTCGGGCATGGATGTGTGTGATGTCCTTAGGTTAGTTAGGTTTAATTAGTTCTAAGTTCTAGGCGACTGATGACCTCAGAAGTTAAGTCGCATAGTGCTCAGAGCCATTTGAACAGTACCATCGGCACTGCGCAGCGAAGGTATTGACTGCGTCTTGCCGCTTGTGTACTTTACATACGACCAGAATTTCTTCGGTAGGTGTAGATGTAGATGTAGAGACGCTCAGTAGCTCGGTACGGGCTTTTGCTGAAGTTTCGAGAACATATCTTCACCTCCTACGTATATCTCGCGAAGAGACCGTGAGGATAAAATGAGAGAGATTAGAGCCCACACAGAGGCATACTGACAATCTTTCTTTCCACGAACAATACGAGACTGGAATAGAAGGGAGAACCGGTAGAGATACTCAAAATACCCTCCGCCACACACCGTCAGGTGGCTTGCGGAGTATGGATGTAGATGTAGATGTAGCCGAAACAGATTTGTGAGTACGCTAGAGAGCGCAGAAGCGGAAACTGCCCTGATGGCGAATAGCCGCTGCTGTCGTAACCACCGGCGCGCCTCTATTCATCGCTACGTAGTGTCGGTCAGCAGTCGATTAGGAGCGCGTCACCGGCTAATGCGACGCGCGCCGCCGAGTCCTCCGGAAGCGGCGTTCGGCCGCAGTGTGGCCGCGGCTGCGGTGGCGGCAGCAGGCTACAGAGCAGCAGCAGCAGCAGGAGGTAGTCGCCGTAGCGCCCGGCCACCCGCCATGACGACGCAGACAGCGACGGGCCCGCTGCTGCTGCACGGCGCGCTCACCGCCTACAGCTTGTTCAGCGACCTCTCGTTCCTCTTCCTCGTGCTCGATATCGTGCGAGGCGTGCCCGGGCTGTACGACGAGGTCGTCTGCTGCGGCGGCGAGTACATCACCATCTGGAACCAGGTACTGGCCGTGTGCCCGCGCCGCCTGGCCTCGAAAACATCCCATTAAGCCGGCGCCTCTCGCCCGGTGAACCTCAGACAGAATGCAGTCTCCTCTGACACGCAGCAAAGTAGGAGCAGTTACGTTGCTTTATACGCGTCTGTATACGAGTAGGTTAGAAGCCTATCTCACATGCTCCAAAAACATAAATTTTCACAAATGACTAAAAACGTGTTTTACATGCGTCGTGCGCATATCCTATATACAGGGTGTTACAAAAAGGTACGGCCAAACTTTCAGGAAACTTTCACTGTCTCGAATACATCATCCAGTTTTTCTCAAATTGTAATCATCTATTTGTCTGGGCGTGTACATAACATCCACTGATTTGAAACTTCGTGGCAGATTAAAACTGTGTGCCTGACCGAGACTCGAACTCGGGACCTTTGCCTTTCGCGGACAAGTGCTCTACCAACTGAGCTACCCAAGCATGAGCAGGAGAGCTTCTGTAAAGTTTGGAAGGTAGGAGGCAAGGTACTGGTAGAAGTAAAGCTGTAAGGACGGGGCGTGAGTCGTGCTTGGGTAGCTCAGTTGGTAGAGCACTTGCCCGCGAAAGGCAAAGGTCCCGAGTTCGAGTCTCGGTCCGGCACACAGTTTTAATCTGCCACGAAGTTTCATATCAGCGCAGACTCCGCTGCAGAATGAATATCTCATTCTGGATCCACTGAGTTCCTTCCCATTCAGATAATTCCTTCGTGGTGTGTCGTTTTCCTTTTCTTTCTTAGAATTTATAAGTAAACGACTTGCCTAGCATTTTGTTGTGTAAATCCACGCTCTATGCAGATGACACTTTTCTTTTGTTGAAGCGGGGAGAGACTTTGAAACATTACAGCAAGGAAAGTACGAATCGAGTCAGAGCCGCTAGTAATTTCAAATCAATGAAACGGCCTATTAATCACGAGAAAACAGTAAGAATCCTCTTTAGTTAATGTATTAAAGATGAAAGCAACGACTGCACTTTAGCTAGACTATTTGAGATCCACCATGATTTGAAATTAAAGTGGAAGAGTCCTACTGGTCATACACTTACTAAGTTAGCGTGTGTGACATATTTGTTAGGTAACCTAAGGTATTGTGTTAGCGATAAGTTATTGCTCAACGCATGCTATGCCTTTTTCCACACCCACTTGACATATGTCATTCTGTTATGCGAGAATTTCCATGGAGCAAAAAAAGTTCTCATTAGCAAAAGAAGGTAATCAGATGCATCTGTGGAGTCAGAGACAGTAAGTCTTGTACACCATACATTAAAAAAAACTACAAATACCAACGGTTACGTCTTTCTTTATATTAAGTTGTCTGATACATACAAAAAGAAACCAACACAGTCACAAACTACGACAATTTGAACATCAACATAACACATGCCTAAAACTACAGACTGACATGACAGGTCCTTGACTTAAGAAAACTCAAGACAGTCACAGGTACACGGAGTAAAACTTTTAACATGTTGCCAATACAGGCACCCAATGTGTCACTAAGTATGTTTAAAACCGCCACACACAAATGGTTTAAAGAGAAAGCATTTTGTACAGCAGAAGAGTTCAAAATGTGCCCTAAAGATATGAAGTATCAAGATAGTTTCATTTCGATGCAACTTATACAGGGTGTTACAAAAAGGTACGGCCAACCTTTCAGGAAACATTCCTCACACACAAATAAAGAAAAGATGTTATGTGGACATGTGTCCGGAAACGCTTAATTTCCATGTTAGAGCTCACTTTAGTTTCGTCAGTATGTACTGTACTTTCTCGATTCACCGCTAGTTGGCCCAATTGACGGAAGATAATGTTGACTTCGGTGCTTGTGTTGACATGCGACTCATTGCGCTACAGTACTAGCATCAAGCACATCAGTACGTGGCATCAACAGGATAGTGTTCATCGCGAACGTGGTTTTACAGTCAGTGCAATGTTTACAAATGCGGAGTTGGCAGATGCCCATTTGATGAGTGGATTAGCACGGGGCAATAGCCGGGCGCGGTACGTTTGTATCGAGACAGATTTCCAGAACGAAGGTGTCCCGACAGGAAGACGTTCGAATCAATTGATCGGCGTCTTAGGGAGCACGGAACATTCCAGCCTATGATTCGCGACTGGGGAAGACCTAGAACGACGAGGACACGTGCAATGGACGAGGCAATTCTTCGTGCAGTTGACGATAACCCTAATGTCAGCGTAAGAGAAGTTGCTACTGTACAAGGCAACGGTGACCACCTCACTGTATGGAGAGTGCTACGGGAGAACCAGTTGTTTCCGTACCATGTACAACATTCAACAATGTGTCAATCCTCATTTCAGTGCAAATGTTCTCTTTATGGATGAGGCTTCATTCCAACTTGATCAAATTGTAAATTTTCACAATCAACATGTGTGGGCTGACGAGAATCCGCACGCAATTGTGAAATCACGTCATCAACACGTTTGGGCAAGCATTATTGGTGATGTCTTGATTGGGCCCCACGTTCTTCCACCTACGCTCAATGGAGCACGTTATCATTATTTCATACGGGATACTCTCCCTGTGCTGCCAGAACATGTGCATTTACAAGTACGACACAACAAGTGATTCATGCACGATGGAGCTCCTGCACATTTCAGTCGAAGTGTTCGTACGCTTCTCAACAACAGATTCGGTGACCGATGGATTGGTAGAGGCAGACCAATTCCATGGCCTCCACGCTCTCCTGACCTCAACCCTCTTGACTTTCATTTATGGGGGCATTTGAAAGCTCTTGTCTACGCAACCCCGGTACCAAATGTAGAGACTCTTCGTGGTCGTATTGTGGACGGCTGTGATACAATACGCCATTCTCCAGGGCTGCATCAGTGCATCAGGGATTCCATGCGACGGAGGGTGGATGCATGTATCCTCGCTAACGGAGGACATTTTGAACATTTCCTGTAACAAAGTCTTTGAAGTCACGCTGGTACGTTCTGTTGCTGTGTGTTTCCATTCCACGATTAATGTGATTTGAAAAGAAGTAATAAAATGAGCTCTAACATGGAAAGTAAGCGTTTCCGGACACATGTCCACATAACATCTTTTCTTTATTTGTGTGTGAGGAATGTTTCCAGAAAGTTTGGCAGTACCTTTTTGTAACACCCTGTATTGACATCAGTATGTGCAAGAACAGTAGTTATAAATCATTATGTATATTTCAGATTATGTTTGCTTATTGAGAAATTACAATTATTTAAGGTTATATTATGGATCATGTGAGTTTTGTTAATAAGCTATGGAACATGTAAGTTTTGACAATCCCCATTTTTGACCTTGTGAGTTTTGGTAGTGAGCTGTTTGGACGATGTTGGTTTCGCGGGAACTATCGTGTTGCGACTCGATATGAAACACTTTTTGGTTCCGACTGCAAGCCACTTTCTCTTCTACAGTGTATATATAATATTACATTCCGATGTTAATCGTGATAGCCGGCCGGGGTGGCCGAGCGGTTCTAGGCACTACAGTCTGGAACCGCGCGACCGGTACGGTCGCAGGTTCGAATCCTGCCTCGCGCATGGATGTGTGTGATGTCCTTAGGTTAGTTAGGTTTAAGTAGTTCTAAGTTCTAGGGGACTGATGACCACAGCAGTTAAGTCCCTTAGTGCTCAGAGCCATTAATCGTGATAAATACCAATTAATCATCTTCTATGGACTTTGTTTGTGTTAGTTTACAAAAGATATTCTCTAGTTTGGTATACCGTTTGCACATCAGTTTAATGATAAAGAAATTTACAAATTTTCCATTCCTGTTTCTACATCGGGTGATACGTTTTCTTCTATGACTTGTGTCTCAAAGCAGTTTTATTCCAACGACTATATTGAATTATATTCCCCAAAATAACTGAACAGAGTAGAAAACACACTCCACTGGCATCAATATTTACTACTACACAAGAAAATGGCGCCGAGTGAGCTAATCGCTGATTGGTCAAGATGAGGTACGGGAGAAAACTCACAAGATCCCGCGAATCATGAGACTTTTGAAACTAACCATGAAGTTTAACACCGGTTTTCTCAAGGATTTGTGCCAAATTTGAATAACTGTTTCGTGAATTATGGTCTGTGTATAAAGCTATATGACAATATGTCGGCATCTCAGTTTTCATTATTTTGGAGCATGTGAGTTATGACTCTAACCTACACATATTCAAACTCACGTCTTTGGTACAGTGTGCGTGAAAATGCTATGAGAAGATGCGGGCATTTGGATGCACTTCAATAACTTTCTGATGTCTTGACTACAGTTTTTATTATTTCCAAAACCGCCTTTACCTCTTCGACATTCCGCAATTTTCATACGCTGCGAAACACAACTGGTATCAAAAGGTATGAAAATAATTTCATTTCACCATTGATTAGAGACGTATTATAATGAGTAGAATATGGCTTTCCAGCTTACCAACGTTATGCCAGTCATACAAAATTGTTGAAACTTTCTGGCAGATTAAAATTGTGTGCCGGACCGAGACCCGAACTCGGGACCTTTGCCTCCAGAAGTGCTAGTTCAGCAAGGTTCGCAGGAGAGCTTCTGTGACGTTTGGAAGGTAGGAGACGAGGTACTGTCGGAATTAAAAGCTGTGAGGACGGGGCGTGAGTCGTGCTTGGGTAGCTCAGTTGGTAGAGCACTTGCCCGCGAAAGGCAAAGGTCCCGAGTTCGAGTCTCGGTCCGGTACACAGTTTTCATCTGCCAGGAAGTTTCATATCAGCGCACACTCCGCTGTATAGTGAAAATTTCATTCTATATAAAATTTTTCATTAGACACATTGCATCTCGTCAACATTCTCAATCACGAGACAACTGCTACCAAGGGACAACTTAGCAAAGAAGTGGACTAAATCGCTAGGCGACGCTGGATACATGGTACATGCTGCATTTTTTGTTTAAAACTACATTTTCATAGTTAAATCGTATAATTAATTCATACAAATCACTCTACATTGTTTTACAAAAAGGTACTTCTTTACAAAACTATGCGCAACAAATCTAAGCGGTCGAAAATAGCACATTGGAAGAGCCCGCTGAGTGGCACTTGGGTACATGAGACCAACTATATCCCAAGAAATAGTTTTTGACGTTTCACAGCCGCGCGAGATTAGCCGAGCGGTCGGGGCGCTGCAGTCATGGACTGTGCGGCTGGTCCCGGCGGAGGTTCGAGTCCTCCCTTGGGCATGGGTGTGTGTGTTTGTCCTTAGGTTAATTTAGGTTAAGTAGTGTGTAAGCTTAGGGACCGATGACCTTAGCAGTTAAGTCCCATAAGATTTCACACACATTTGAACAGTTTTTTGACGACTCACAGCCTTTAAAATACTAGCGGCAGTAAAAATTCAAAAATACCGTTTTATAAGAATTTACGAAATCTAGAAACAGCAGCTGAGGCAAGTAGCATTCACTTATGAAGAACAGGTTGTGTCCATGCATTGCTATTTGCAACACTGGCAGCAAATGTGCAAATGCATGTATACAGGAAATTAAAATAATTTGAGAAAGCGCAGTCTTGGAACCCCGTACATCAGTTCCACCAATAGTATATTGCGACCATCCATATTGGCTATCTAATTAAAACTCCTTAACTCCACTTTAACTAAAGCACCACACACTCACGTAAAAACCAGTGCTAAATTACTGTTAATGGCACATTAGCAATTGCACCACTGCACATACGTAAAAGGGAAAAACGTTATGTAAGGCAGCACAATTACCACTGTACCTTTATCAGTTGTACTACATAACATAAGGCAATCTGGGATGGTTGCCATATACTATTGTTGGAGCTGATGTATGAGATTGCGTCTTCTCAGATTGTTTGAATTTCCTGTGTACGTGCATTTGTTTCCATTGTCCGAAATAGCAACGCATGGGTACAGCCTTTTCTTCGTACGTGTATGCTACATGCCTCAGCTGGCGTTTCTAGACTTAGTAAATTCTTATAAAATGATATTTATGAAATTTTACTGATGCTAACAATTTATACGCTGTGAGTTGTCAAAAATATTTTCTTAACAGATAGTTGGTCTCATGTAACCCAGCGCTACTCAGCGGGCTCTTCCAATGCACTATTTTTGATCAATCAAAACATCTGTTACACAAAAAAATGGCTCTAAGCACTATGGGACTTAACATCTGAGGTCATCCTTCCCCTACACTTAGAACTACACTCCTGGAAATGGAAAAAAGAACACATTGACACCGGTGTGTCAGACCCACCATACTTGCTCCGGACACTGCGGGAGGGCTGTACAAGCAATGATCACACGCACGGCACAGCGGACACACCAGGAACCGCGGTGTTGGCCGTCGAATGGCGCTAGCTGCGCAGCATTTGTGCACCGCCGCCGTCAGTGTCAGCCAGTTTGCCGTGGCATACGGAGCTCCATCGCAGTCTTTAACACTGGTAGCATACCGCGACAGCGTGGACGTGAACCGTATGTGCAGTTGACGGACTTTGAGCGAGGGCGTATAGTGGGCATGCGGGAGGCCGGGTGGGCGTACCGCCGAATTGCTCAACACGTGGGGCGTGAGGTCTCCACAGTACATCGATGTTGTTGCCAGTGGTCGGCGGAAGGTGCACGTGCCCGTCGACCTGGGACCGGACCGCAGCGACGCACGGATGCACGCCAAGACCGTAGGATCCTACGCAGTGCCGTAGGGGACCGCACCGCCACTTCCCAGCAAATTAGGGACACTGTTGCTCCTGGGGTATCGGCGAGGACCATTCGCAACCGTCTCCATGAAGCTGGGCTACGGTCCCGCACACCGTTAGGCCGTCTTCCGCTCACGCCCCAACATCGTGCAGCCCGCCTCCAGTGGTGTCGCGACAGGCGTGAATGGAGGGACGAATGGAGACGTGTCGTCTTCAGCGATGAGAGTCGCTTCTGCCTTGGTGCCAATGATGGTCGTATGCGTGTTTGGCGCCGTGCAGGTGAGCGCCACAATCAGGACTGCATACGACCGAGGCACACAGGGCCAACACCCGGCATCATGGTGTGGGGAGCGATCTCCTACACTGGCCGTACACCACTGGTGATCGTCGAGGGGACACTGAATAGTGCACGGTACATCCAAACCGTCATCGAACCCATCGTTCTACCATTCCTAGACCGGCAAGGGAACTTGCTGTTCCAACAGGACAATGCACGTCCACATGTATCCCGTGCCACCCAACGTGCTCTAGAAGGTGTAAGTCAACTACCCTGGCCAGCAAGATCTCCGGATCTGTCCCCCATTGAGCATGTTTGGGACTGGATGAAGCATCGTCTCACGCGGTCTGCACGTCCAGCACGAACGCTGGTCCAACTGAGGCGCCAGGTGGAAATGGCATGGCAAGCCGTTCCACAGGACTACATCCAGCATCTCTACGATCGTCTCCATGGGAGAATAGCAGCCTGCATTGCTGCGAAAGGTGGATATACACTGTACTAGTGCCGACATTGTGCATGCTCTGTTGCCTGTGTCTATGTGCCTGTGGTTCTGTCAGTGTGATCATGTGATGTATCTGACCCCAGGAATGTGTCAATAAAGTTTCCCCTTCCTGGGACAATGAATTCACGGTGTTCTTATTTCAATTTCCAGGAGTGTACTTAAACCTAACTAACCTAAGGACATCACACACATCGATGCCCGAGGCAGGATTCGAACCTGCGACCGTGGCAGCAGCGCGATTCCGGACTGAAGCGCCTAGAACCGCTCGGTCACAGCGGCCGGCCATCGTTTACACATCGTTTTGTAAAGAAATACCTCTTTGCAAAACATTGTAGAGTGATTTCCGTGAACTGTTTAACGATGAAATTGTGTTTTACGATCTGACGATGAAAATGTAGCTGCAAACAAACAAATGCAGCTTGTACCACGTATCCAGAGCCGCCTACCGTTTCTCTCATGACTGAGAATGTTGACGAAATACAAGTACCTAACGAACAATTTTATACGACTGACGTAACACCCGTTAAGTTAGAACGCCATATCCTACTCATTATACCATGTTTCTAGTCAGTGGTGAAAAGTAACATATTTTCACATCTTTTGATAACAGTTTTGTGTTGTATTTTGTAGCCTTTGAAAATGACTCAATGTCGAAACGCGTAACGCGGTTTTTGAAATAATAGAAAAAGTGCCATCGAGACATCAGAAAGTTATTGAAGTCACGCATTTGGGATGGCGATACGAATCAGGTCGGCGGGAGAAATTTTCATCAGACCTGTCCCAGTCTTCTCAGAGGAGCGATTGCAGGATGGTGAAGCAAAGGTAGCGTATTCGATACTCTTCTTGAACTTGAATGTGGTTTTTAAACGTATCAGCTTTCGTCAGTACAGAGAAATAACTAGAAACGGTGGAACTGAGTATACAAAGCAACTCGCCTGCAACTTGCAGCCCATTTATTTCGCGAACGGCTCAACATATCGAATGGAGGTTTCCGGCAAATGATAATAGAAGGGCACGTAATTTCGTTGTATGGATATTTCTCTTAATTCTTGCATACAGTGCTGCGTCACTGCATCGTCATTCCTTACATTACAAGCATAAGTATCGGAGAATAAATATGTAGCTATGTAAACTGGCCTATCTGTTTACGTGGAACAGACCCATCACATTTTACAGAGGTATTTTGAATCTGACATAAAAACATGCCTCGTACCATGGGTTTTCTTCTAGAAACGAATAACATGTAATGTTTAAATATTTTTGCTACGTGGATTTAACGTTGCATTCGACCCGCCACGTTAGCCGAGAGCGCTAACGCGCCGCTTCCTGGACTCGGGTAGGCGCGCCGGCCCCGGCTCGAATCCGCCCGGCGGATTACCGACGAGGGCTGGTGTGCCAGCCAGCCTGGATACGGTTTTCAGGTGGTTTTCCACATCTCAGTAGGTGAATACCGGGCTGGTCCCCACGTCCCGCCTCAGTTACACGACTCGCAGACATCTGATACACATTCGCACTATTTCATGATTCACACTAGACACAGACAGCTGGGATACACTGTTTCTGTCCTGTGGGGAGGGGGTATGGGGTGGCGACAGGAAGGGCATCCGCTCCCCCCCCCCCTCCCCCTGTCCTATCTTTTGTTCAGAGCGGTATTGCTGCGACAGCTGCACAAATAATATGTAATGAAGTTAAGTAGAATAAATGAAAGCATGTAGTTTGACCAAGCGATCGACCATCACTCTACAGAACCCGTCACAATGTCGAGTTCTAGGAACTTGCGAACTCACATACCTCAGTTGCTCCACGAGATCCATACGGCTGTACACGACGTCCCTCAGGTAGATGCCATGTTCCTTGTCTTCAAGACGCCATTTGACACCGTCCCTCACATCTGTTAAACGAAAAAGTACGAGCTTATCGGGTAACGGGCCAGATTTGGGACTGGATCTAAGACTTCCTTGGAGATAGAACTCAGTACGTCGTTCTTAGCGGCAGATGTGTAAGTAATGTCCGGAGTACCCCAAGGAATTGTGACAGGACAGTTACTATTTACGATTTATATAAATAATTTAGTAGAAAGCGTCCGGTGTTCTTTAAGGCTGTTCGCAGATGATGCGTTTGTCTATAAGAAAGTAGCAACGCCAGAAGACTATCAATTTTCAGAATGAGCTGCAGAGGAGTGAGTAATGGTGCAGGCTCTGGTAGTTGACCCTGAACGTAAATAAATACAGCTTATAGCGCATAGAAAAGCAAAGAAAGCCACTGCTGTGCAAGTACACTATTGATGAGAAACTGCTGGAAATGGAATCTACCGTAAATTATCCAGAAGTAACTATACGGACCTTAGTTGGAATGACCTCATACAACAAACAGTAGGAAGCGCAGATGCCAGACTGAGGTGCATCAAATGTAAGTGATCGACGCTGGAAGTGGCTTATAAGGTTCGACCGGTTCTTGAGTTACTGTTTGTTAACATGAGATCCCTAGCAGGTACGACCGATAGAGGAAACAGAGGATATGCAAAGAGAAGAGCGGCGTGTTTGGTCACGGGTTCGTTTAGTCGGAACAAGTGCGTTACGGTAATGTTCAACGAGCTCCAGTGGCAGACATTAAATAGAGGCGTTGTGCATCGCGATCAGATTAACTGTTCAGATTTCGAGAGAGCACTTTCCGGGAAGAGTCGGACGACATAGTATTTCCAAACACATACATCTCGCGTAATGACCACGACGAAGAAATCTGAGAAATTACAGACGATACAGAGGCTTACCGACAATCGTTCTTCCCACATGCCACTCGCAGACGGAACAGGGTAGGTGGGATCAGTTCATGGTACCAGAAGTGCCCCCTGGCACACGTGTAGATGTAGATCTGTCTGGGCCGATTTAAGTTAGAATTACAACATAAATTTAATCATGTGGAAACCAGATACGAAGCTCAAATTTAATTGAGGAATACTTAAGGAAATCCTATTCTTGCACGCTGATAGAAACCTCGTTCGACAGACTGAGACCGTTATCAAGTTGTAGTAAAGGGAGAGACAGATAATATGCTAAGACGATCCACCCGTCATAGGTTCGTGTAGTCAGAGGGTGAGTGTCAGAGAAATGCTGTGGAAGACTGTACAGTAATAACGCCATGTATAGCGGACAGCCTTACTCATGAAATTTCGAGAGCAAACAATCTAAAATGAGTCGAGGAATATAGTGCTTTCTGTGGTATCAACATTCGATATCACACTTGTTACGGGTTGCAGTTATCGATCGCGGTCTGTATTAGTATCGTTGGACCCGCGAGTCGAGACCAGCGTCACTCCGCGACTTGTATCAAGTTTCTAGCAAGCTCTCGTCCACTCTTGCTCGGAACGTCAAGTAGTAAAGCAGCATAGCCTTCACCTGATAGGAAGCAACCTCTAACAAGGCGCTTAGTAACGTATGGCTTAAGTGAGGCCTCAATAGCGATCTGTTTATAATTATATGCATGCAGCCAAGAAGAATCCTCTAGAGCCAGTTAAATACAATATATATTATTTTTTACCAACGACTTCTAATTATTTTAATCGTTGCAGATGCAGACGATGCAGCTAGCACCTCATCGACGTTACAAACCTGGTGTGACTTATATGTTGTGGCCACCAGTCATCATTGGTGACGACTCGTTTGTCGTCAGCGTATCACATTCCCCAACACACATCTCGAAGAATGACAACGATGGTAAAATTAGAGAAGTGTTGAGAGTCTCTTTTCTTCCATACCATGTGCAAATACAAGGGGGGAGAGAGGAGGGATGATTTTGGCTGTGACTGACTGTTCCGTCGGTCCTTGGTAGAATATCTTATAGTCTACGAAAGAAAACACACACGACATTGGTGTAATATTCTACAATATTTATTATTTTATATTACAAACGGGTTTTCAGCTGTTACGCTATCATCATGTGCAAAGAGACGACTTATCTTTGTGCCTGATGATTGCTACGGCGTAAAAATCGAAAACCGGTTAGTAACGTAAAATAATAAATACTGTATAACATTACATAATGTGCGTGTTTTCTTTTATAATGAGTAGCTTACGGTTTACAGATATAGATGTCCATGGATAATATTCACTATAAAGGCAACGATCAGGAAAATAGCCTGCGTTTTGTAGAAGTGTCACACAATTTCATTGAAAGTTCTGACTGCCTGCTGCGTACCTCATACAAGGCTTATAGCAGATCAGCCCGATAAGATATATCACATGACAAACGAAGCAGTGGGACATAAAACGCAGACTGGCACAAGCAAATAGTATTCTTGAAACTTTTATCCATTCTGCATTTGGAAACCCGCGACTGTCTTGTTAAAGGTTTCAGGAATTACTGTAACCAATCGCCGTTTTTTCTTCAATTTTTATTTATTCACGACCGGTTTTCAATCGCCTGGCGATTCATTTTCAGATGATACAAGTTAGTTTGGAGTATTGTGAGGGTCGTGCATCTGTGGCAAATATAGAGACGAAAAAGTGAGCACTGTATGTGGGAAGAATATTAAGATCGTAAGATTAATTTGATGGTATTACTCATTGTTTTTATTCTTGTTGTAAGCACTGCTCTGGAAAACATAATGTGTGCTTACAAGTACCGTTAAACATCAAGCGAAACAGGCACTTTTCCTTCGATGGCGACTCCCACATACTTTACAAAATATAAACAAACCAAAGAGTGTGGCTGTTGTTGTCTCCAAAGAATGCTGTGGCGGCAGAGATTTTCTTTGCTCATTTTTCGTTTTGTGTGGCATTCTTCGCCAAAGGAAGTTTACTGTTATCAAATTTCAACGTAATTTGAGGAAGAAATCTCATTACGTTTGGAGCACAGCATTGCATGGATGTGCACTACGGCTTACGGAAAAGCCGGAAAAAAGAGACGCGAAGGATATCGAAAATTAGATAGACTGATAAGAAACGAAGAATTTTTCCGCAGAATCTGCGAGGAGAGAAACACATGAACAACGCTGATGAAAAGAAGAGACAGGATGAAAGGACATGTGGTGAGAATCTCAGGGAATAACTCCCGTGATACTGGAGTTTGCTGTAGAGGGCGAAAACTGTAGGGAGAGACAGACATTTGAACGTGTCTAGCAAGTAACTGAGTATGTTGTGTGCATGTGCTGCTCTGAGATGAGGAGGTTGACACAGTTTAGAAAGTGTCGGGCCTGCTAATGATAAAGGGCGTGTCTTGAAACCGGATGGTCGCGGCCTCGAATCCTGGCCAGACCACGGTAATTTTCCGTCTGCCTTTAATCTGGTCTTGACCGCTCAACAATGAGAGGGGTCGTCAGGTACGACACGAGGTTCCGATTCCACGTTAAGACGTACGTCCCGTTTCCCCGGCTGGTTAACTGGGATACAGGGCCACGTGATCATGTCTTCTAGACCAAATTCGGGACACATTATACATTGTAATATTGCAAAAAAATTGAAAATATCTTAATTAAATCTGTTAAATACAAAATATAACTTTAATGTGTTACAAAACGTGATTTAATTTATACTTCATTAGTACCTACTAAAAAGAAGTATTGTATTTGTCACTATTACGAATTTTCTTTCTGCTTGTCTGTATTCCTCAACGACATATGGAAAAATTAAACACTAGTTTCATCATAATTGAAGCTAATCACATTGCTTTCACAGTTTCTAAAGCAAGCTGTGTTTTGATACTAGCCCACATATTATTCATGTGGAAAATGGTCTGTCAGAAACAGCATTAATGCCAGGAAGGCAGAAGAAAAACTCCACTAACTTGAGGATGGAGAATGTAACGTCTAGTAATAAACAAAGACAATATATTGTGTAATAATGAGAATATTAGATGTGTCATATTGTGTCATTGTGTAAAATTATGTATTTTTTCCTTATTATTTATTTCTGAGAACGTCTGCGTCGGCGAGTAATAAGACCGACACAGAAGATAAATGTTGTACAGAGATCACAAAATGAATTAGTATATAATGCATGATGTAAAGTAAAGTCTTTGTCTTCTTAATCTGGAAGCTGTGAGAGAAAGATCTCCTGTTGTTGTCGTAGAGAGCGAGAAGGTAGCATTCTTTTGTCGAGATTGGGAATTGTACGCCATTACGTGTGCATTTACACAGGTCTGTAATTGTTGGGATATTTAAATGTTTCAATAGAGTTGTTTAAATGAAAACGTGTATTATTTAATTGTTAAAGCTTGCTTGCCTATTATCCCATCCTGTTAAGATATTTTTCAGTTATATAAAAAAAAATTATTATCTGTGGAGCTGAGCTGTGTGGAGAAAGAAGAGCCGCTGCCGCGGCGTATTTAAACGACTTACAATATCGTCGAGTATACCGCAAGGAAGCGGTAAAATAATAGTAGAATAATATTATTTCTTTTAGCTCCCAGACTGGCAGTGAAGATCAGCAGATTTTATGATGTGTTGCAGGTTGACGCGGGCTGCTGATAGGATATAAATTACAGTGCAAATAATTTAATGTACTTACCGAATCTGATAGGAATCTTGCTGTGCTCCGTTCTGATCTGGCTAAATTTTATAGTGATAACGTAATTTTCTTTAATGAGAGTTTCATGTTCTTGGGCTAGTCGTGGTATGAAACAGCATTCTAGTAAGAAATAAAATCCACTGCAAACTTGTGTTTTTGAACGATTGTACGAACTGTAACATCAGTGATCATAAAACAGTAATTTCAACTTTGAATAACTATGAAGTAGGAAAGATATATTGATCCTTAGCATGGGTTGCAGTTACTAAAAATCGTTCTTTAAATTGTAGGCCAGATCCAGAACAATAAGACTTCCATAGAATCATTTTATTTTACTAAAAGGTAACGATGATAAAGAAATTAAAGGCACAGCATTGTTAAAAGAATTTCTCGTCACTCTTTCCATATATGCGTTGTTACGCTAATAATAATAATTAAAAAAATAAATAAATGAACCAAAGAGACAAACAATTTATAAAAACAATTAACGAAAGAGTAGGCAGGGACGGGAAAAGAACTAGTATGAGAATGACATGTGATTGTGGCTGAAATGATAAATCATGTCCATCTATACTTTGCTTGGCAAAGTTTTTCTCACTGGTTACAATATGTTTGGCACAACATGCTCATCATACATTTTACTTTGTGCATATTGAACACGTGGCACATAATCCCATAAAGGTATTTTGTTTAAGAGAAATCAACTGTAGGATCCCATGTTCTGGAAACTTTCTTCAGTCCACTGTTTCAAGAAGGATGGGGAAGTTTGATAGAAAATTATTACAGCGCTAGAAGCTTTTTTACCTCTGCTGCAAACAGACTTTCCTCTGTTTCTTTTCAAGAATTTTTTAACACTTTAGGGAAGAAATTGCACATCAATTTTCGACTGCAAGCTAGATTTCAACCTACTTTTACAATTCAATTATTTCAAATGGCGTGAATGTCTGTCCTTCAACTTTTTTCACTACTTCATGAAATGGTGAAGCCTAGATGTTAACGGATTACAACTGCACTTCAGAAAATGGGTTGAAGTATCCGGACACCTGGCTGGAAATGACTTACAAGTTCGTGGCGCCCTCCATCGGTAATACTGGAATTCAATGTGGTGCTGACCCACCCTTATCCTTGATGTCAGCTTCCACTCTCGCAGGCATACTTTCAATCAGGTGCTGGAAGGTTTCTTGGGGAATGGCAGCCCATTCTTCACGGAGTGCTGCACTGAGGAGAGGTATCGATGTCGGTCAGTGAGGCCTGGCACGAAGTCGGCGTTCCAAAACGTACCGAAGGTGTTATATAGGATTCAGGTGATGATGGTGATGGTTAGTGTTTATCGTCCCGTCGACAACGAGGTCATTAGAGACGGAGCTCATGCTCAGGTTAGGGAAGGATTGGGAAGGAAATCGGCCGTGCCCTTTCAAAGGAACCATCCCGGCATTTGCCTGAAGCGATTTAGGGAAATCACGGAAAACCTAAATCAGGATGGCTGGAGACGGGATTGAACCGTCGTCCTCCCGAATGCGTAGGATTCAGGTCAGGACTCTGCGCAGGGATGTTATTGTCGTGTAACCACTCCACTACCGGCCGGTTGAAAGATGAAATCGCCATCCCCGAATTGCTCTTGAACAGTGGGAGGCAAGAAGGTGCTAAAAACATCAATGTAGGCCTGTGCTGTGATACTGCCACTCAAAACAACAATGGGTGCAAGCCCCCCTCCATGAAAAACACAACCACACCATAACAACACCACCGCCGCCGAATTTTACTGTTGGCACTATACACGCTGGAGATGACGTTCACCGGGAATTAGCCATACCCACACCCTGCCATCGGATCGCCACATTGTTTACCATGATTCTTCACTCCACACAACGTTTTTCCATTGTTCAGTCGTTCAATGTTTACGTTCCTTACACCAAGCTAGGTGTCGTTTGGCATTTACCGGCGTGATGTGTGGCTTATGAGCAGCCACTCGACTATGAAATCCAAGTTTTTTCCACCTCCCGTTAACTGTCGTAGTACTTGCAGTGGATCCTGATGCAGTTTGGAATTCCTGTGTCATGGTCTGGATAGATGTCTGCCTATTACACATTACGACCCTCTTCAACTGTTGGTAACCTCTGTCAGTCAACAGACGAGGTCGGCCTGTGCGCTTTTCTGCTGTACGTGTCCCTTCACGTTTCCACTTCACTATCACATCGGAAACAGTGGAACCAGGGATCTTTAGGAGCTGGCCGTTGTGGCCGAGCGGTTCTAGGCGCTTTAGTCTGGACCCGCGCGTCCGCTACGGTCGCAGGTTCGAATCTTGATGTCCTTAGGTTAGTTAGGTTTAAGTAGTTCTAAGTTCTAGGGGACTGATGACCTCAGGTGTTAAGTCCCATAGTGCTCAGAGCCATTTTTTGATCTTTAAGAGTATGGAAATCTCAGTACAGGCGTGTGACGCAAGTGACACGTTTGAAGTCCGTGAGTTCCGCGGAGCAACCCATTCTGCTCTCTCACGATGTGTAATGACTACTGAGGCCGCTGATACGGAGTACCTGGCAGTAGGTGGCAGCACAATGCACTTAATGCGAAAAACGTACGTTTTTGGGGGTATCCGGATACTTTTGATCACATAGTGTATATGCAACGAACCCAGCCCCTATCGGTCCACTTGATTTTGTAGTTTGGTAAAACATTGTTGTGAGCTCTTCCTACAGCCCCTCAAAAATTGCAGTTAGCATATCAGCACACAGTCCTACAATTTTTTTCTTCTAGACAGTTGTCTCTGTTAAATACTCACAGGAGTAGGTGTTTTTCCAGGAAATAGTTGTAACTGTAATAATCTTACTTTTACACCACTTTCGTAACCAAAATATGTAACAATCAGAAGAAACACTTTAATGTTTTTGTGGTTTTCTGCATCAATCAGAAGTTGGATAAATTCACCATTTTCCACTTCACATCTCAACGTATCGAAGGCCTGAGGGGCTAATACATTCACGACTATGATCTCTGTTTTAGTATGTGCACGTGCACACGCGAATTTAGGCGCTCATGTTGCTTCAAGAAGCTTCGACATGCAATCCACAGATCTGAAGCGATGATTTTGTTGGGTTGTGTGATATGCGAAGACTCCTGTTTCACTTAACCCCTCTTCCTGACCACTAACCTGTAGGGATACAAAGAATGACTTTAATGTTGCGCTAGACGCTACCGCGAAGACTGCTTTTTTATGTTTGTCACTTTAAGTGTTGTTGCGTTTCTCCAAGTCGACTGAGACTTAGTGAGAAACTAGAAGCACAGTTATTGCATCTCTCTTTCCCTTTTGAATCCGAAGAACTAACGTCACTATTGAAGGGAAATTCCTGTTGAAATCCTGCATTGAACAAGTACTTGCACTACTTTGAGTGCCGGTAAGTATGGTTACTAATGAAGAAAAAAAAGTAGGTTGGATGGCCTTGGGCAAGTACAGAAAGGGCAACAGCCTCAACGGCTGCGGGGCAAAGTCAGGACATGCGGGGACCAAGCAGCAATCGGTATTGTAATTGTCAACTGTCGAAGCTGCGTTGGTATAGTACCGGAACTTCAAGCGCTGATAGAAAGCACCGAAGGTGAAATCGTTATAGGTACAGAAAGCTGGCTGAAGCTAGAGATAAATTCTGCCGAAATTTTTAAAAAGGTAAAGACGGTGTTTAGAAAGGATAGATTGCATGAAACCGGTGGTGGCGTGTTTGTCGCTGTTAGTAGTAGTTTATCCTGTAGTGAAGTAGAAGTGGATAGTTCCTGTGAATTATTATGGGTGGAGGTTACACTCAACAACCGAGCTAGGTTAATAATTGGCTCCTTTTACCGACCTCCCGACTCAGCAGCATTAGTGGCAGAACAACTGAGAGAAAATTTGGAATACATTTCACATAAATTTTCTCAGCATGTTATAGTCTTAGGTGGAGATTTCAATTTACCAGATATAGACTGGGACACTCAGATGTTTAGGACGGGTGGTAGGGACAGAGCATCTAGTGACATTATACTGAGTGCACTACCCGAAAATTACCTCGAGCAATTAAACAGAGAACCGACTCGTGGAGATAACATCTTGGACCTACTGATAACAAACATACCCGAACTTTTCGACTCTGTATGTGCAGAACAGGGAATCAGTGATCATCAGGCCGTTGCAGCATCCCTGAATATGGAAGTTAATAGGAATATAAAAAAAGGGAGGAAGGTTTATCTGTTTAGCAAGAGTAATAGAAGGCAGATTTCAGACTATCTAACAGATCAAAATGAAAATTTCTGTTCCGACACTGACAATGTTGAGTGTTTATGGAAAAAGTTCAAGGCAATCGTAAAATGCGTTTTAGACAGGTACGTGCCGAGTAAAACTGTGAGGGACGGGAAAAACCCACCGTGGTACAACAACAAAGTTAGGAAACTACTGCGAAAGCAAAGAGAGCTTCACTGCAAGTTTAAACGCAGCCAAAACCTCTCAGACAAACAGAAGCTAAACGATGTCAAAGTTAGCGTAAGGAAGGCTATGCGTAAAGCGTTCAGTGAATTCGAAAGTAAAATTCTATGTACCCACTTGACAGAAAATCCTCGGAAGTTCTGGTCTTACGTTAAATCAGTAAGTGGCTCGAAACAGCATATCCAGACACTCCGGGATGATGATGGCATTGAAACAGAGGATGACACGCGTAAAGCTGAAATACTAAACACCTTTTTCCAAAGCTGTTTCACAGAGGAAGACCGCACTGCAGTTCCTTCTCTAAATCCTCGCACAAACGAAAAAATGGCTGACATCGAAATAAGTGTCCAAGGAATAGAAAAGCAACTGCAATCACTCAACAGAGGAAAGTCCGCTGGACCTGACGGGATACCAATTCGATTCTACACAGAGTACGCCGTCTACCGCAAGTCTCTGGAGGAACGGAAGGTTCCAAATGATTGGAAAAGAGCACAGGTAGTCCCAGTCTTCAAGAAGCGTCGTCGAGCAGATGCGCAAAACTATAGACCTATATCTCTGACGTCGATCTGTTGTAGAATTTTAGAACATGTTTTTTGCTCGAGTATCATGTCGTTTTTGGAAACCCAGAATCGACTATGTAGGAATCAACATGGATTCCGGAAAGAGCGACCGTGTGAGACCCAACTCGCTTTATTTGTTCATGAGACCCAGAAAATATTAGATACAGGCTCCCAGGTAGATGCCATTTTCCTTGACTTCCGGAAGGCGTTCGATACAGTTCCGCACTGTCGCCTGATAAACAAAGTAAGAGCCTACGGAATATCAGACCAGCTGTGTGGCTGGATTGAAGAGTTTTTAGCAAACAGAACACAGCATGTTGTTATCAATGGAGAGACGTCTACAGACGTTAAAGTAACCTCTGCCGTGCCACAGGGGAGTGTTATGGGACCATTGCTTTTCACAATATATATAAATGACCTAGTAAATAGTGTCGGAAGTTCCGTGCGGCTTTTCGCGGATGATGCTGTAGTATACAGAGAAGTTGCAGCATTAGAAAATTGTAGCGAAATGCAGGAAGATCTGCAGCGGATAGGCACTTGGTGCAGGGAGTGGCAACTGACCCTTAACATAGACAAATGTAATGTATTGCGAATACATAGAAAGAAGGATCCTTTATTGTATGATTATATGATAGCGGAACAAACACTGGTAGCAGTTACTTCTGTAAAATATCTGGGAGTATGCGTGCGGAACGATTTGAAGTGGAATGATCATATAAAATCAATTGTTGGTAAGGCGGGTACCAGGTTGAGATTCATTGGGAGAGTCCTTAGAAAATGTAGTCCATCAACAAAGGAGGTGGCTTACAAAACACTCGTTCGACCTATACTTGAGTATTGCTCATCAGTGTGGGATCCGTACCAGATCGGGTTGACGGAGGAGATAGAGAAGATCCAAAGAAGAGCGGCGCGTTTCGTCACAGGGTTATTTGGTAAGCGTGATAGCGTTACGTAGATGTTTAGCAAACTCAAGTGGCAGACTCTGCAAGAGAGGCGCTCTGCATCGCGGTGTAGCTTGCTCGCCAGGTATCGAGAGGGTGCGTTTCTGGATGAGGCATCGAATATATTGCTTCCCCCTACTTATACCTCCCGAGGAGATCACGAATGTAAAATTAGAGAGATTAGAGCGCGCACGGAGGCTTTCAGACAGTCGTTCTTCCCGCGAACCATACGCGACTGGAACAGGAAAGGGAGGTAATGACAGTGGCACGTAAAGTGCCCTCCGCCACACACCGTTGGGTGGCTTGCGGAGTATAAATGTAGATGTAGAACTAAAGCACTACGTGGCACACCATACACCCTGGTATAATTTCGCGCGTAAAGATGACATATGGTGATAGAAACCAGGGCCTTGTGAGCAACGACGTTAGTGGGAACTCTTTGGTATGAGTAGAATCTCTGTCAAACAGTTTCGCCAACTTAACTAAAAATAACTGACTGCACGAAATAATCTTTTAGGAGAGCGCTGATGTTGATGCCCACAACACAATTTTTGCTGCTGTGAGTCAACGTAGAAACAAAAACAATAGACTTCTAAACATAAACAGGGTATAATAATATTGCTACTACAAGTTCATCTAACTTTTGTCGTGCAATAACGAATATTTTTCGCCAGTTTTGCGTTAAGATTAAATTCTCGTAGCTCTGTTAGTTATTCCTTAAGTGACTCACTAAAATTATCCTGAAATATTCATTGGAAAAATTTTAAAAAATCGTAAGAGTGACTTAAGCATCCCCTGTACTCTGATGTCTAATATTTATTTGTCATCGCTGCAAATTTATAGAAACATTTGCACCTAGCTTAATATTAACACCTAAAATCTCTAAACCGTAGCTGAAGTCTCTTTCATAGAATATAATTGTCAATGAATTGTGAGTTTGTACAGTAATTACTTTCGGTAACGGAGAGCATGTTGATGCTTATCCATCTGACACGTAACTTTTTTTTTTAATTCCAACCTTAACTGACAGAGATTTGGGGGGAGGGGGGGGGAGGGAATGACTGCAGTCTTCTTTCTTATTACGGCTCGTGGTACGGGCAAGTCGATCGACTGTCCTCGACCGACATTTAAAAAGTGAATCAAATCTGGCGATGTCCATTAAAGCATAAAAACAATTTTATGTTCGATAACTCTTTTGCATTTCAATTGCTTCCCCGCAAATTCTTAAATGATGTACTAAATGGCTTCAAAAAAATGGCTCTGAGCACTAAGCGACTTAACTTCTGAGGTCATCAGTCGCCTAGAACTTAGAACTAATTAAACCTAACTAACCTAAGGACATCACACACATCTATGCCCGAGGCAGGATTGGAACCTGCGACCGTAACGGTCGCTCGGCTCCAGACTGTAGCGCCTAGAACCGCACGGCCACTCCGGCGATGTACTAAATAAAAAGGATTTCAGAAAATTAACGACAAAGTCCTTCCATTTTAAAATTTTTCACAGCCAGGATAGGTGTATTTAACTAAATCTGCCTTAACACAGCTCTTTCCCCTACGACATTGTAGCGCCGTTCAAAACTTTATGTTTACTTACAGAGGGTCATAAATTAACCTCGCTGCTCACAGCATCGATAACCATCAGTTTTGGACACCATAATTTCACGTTGCAATCTTCAAAAGCACAAAATCTCATCCGCGAGTACATACTTACTTCTTAATTAATCAGCACAAATTTAGAAAAGATTTTTCTGTATCCTGACCAGTTTTCATCATTTCACAGTATACAACATCCCTATGGACGCCAACCATGAACGAGCGGGGTACTACTGATATGTCCATATAGCCTACCAATAGATATTAATTGTAGAAGACACTTTGTGGGCAGAACTCTCGCAGAAAGTTACTGATGTACGCACAAGGTTACAGAAAATTTCTGTTAAACACTTTTTACAGTAGCATGGCAGTATTCCATTAATCGTCGTTCACATTTAAAGTCATATTTCATAATTTCATAGTTACAGTGTTTATTATAGTAGACAAATGTTTTCGCCACGTTAGTCATAGACCGCCTATACATAAACGAAGAAGAGGAAAGTCACAAAGTTCATCAGTGACACAATGTAGATCTTAAGCATAATTTCTCAAAAATCGTGATATTTCTAATATTTTTTTAACTTAATAATGAAACCATTTGTTCCCAGAATATTTATATTTTTCGCCTATTCGTGACTCTTCAGTTGTTACTAGTTTCTCTATTTACACAGCAAACTTCGACTTTAAATACATTTTCAGCTAGTAAAACGTGCGTCTCTTCTCCCGCTAGGAATTTAACACCGTGCTGTATCTACATTGGTTTCCATTTATGCCATTCAACGAATTTGGTTAAATGACGAAAGTGACAAATCTGGCATTTTTTTAGTGCAGCCCCTCAGTGATAAATCTAACTTTATGTAACTTTTTTTTTTTTTTTTGTTACTTAAAGATCCTATGGTTTCTTTCAGACAGCTGCGAAAAACGTATGATATTACTGACAACGATTTTACAGTTACAGATCCTGTTTTTTTGTTGTTGTCATCTGATACATTTGATTTCAGACTGCCAACGCGCCCCTTCGCCAGTAGAATCAACTAGTAAACGACTTTTAAACTTACGTGTACTGCACAAACTGCCAAGGAGGTACAACAATTACTTAATTTATCGTTCTTCGCACTATATTGGGCGTATTATCAAGGAAGTCACAGCTGTACATTTCAGTACTTTCTGACTTTTCCTATATATTCATCTTCTAAATGAAGCTGATACCGTGGGCTTCCTCAGTTTATTGAAATGTTGCTCAACTGGAAAAAAAAATATCATCTGAATACGGCGAATATTGTCTAGGTCGAGGAATCTGAGAGAGTGCAACATTTTTTTAACAGTGGTGGCAGATTTGAAATATCAGGTTTACATGAACGACGAAAAAGGAATTAACAAAAAGGCCAAAATTGTTTCTATTGAAAACTTTTTGGAACATTCAGCGAAACGTATACTGAGCTGTGAGTTCTCATATTCTGCAGTACTAATATCCCCTATGGAACACACTCTTCAAATGTTTTAATTTCGGACGAATTGTCATAACTAAACATTTTTTCTATGGTAGAATACGTACTCCTAAAAGATTTTTGCACGACAATGACATTAAGCTAAAGAAAGCTGTTTTAATATGAGAAATGTGTCCTGAATCTGAATTTTAGAGGCTCTGGTGAATCATGACTTTGTCCAGTTCGGTTGATTTCGTATTTCTGGATATCCGGAAGACAACCGATAGTTCCGCACTGTCGCCTTATGAACAAAATATGAACTTACAGAATATCTGATTTGCTTTGTGACTGATTTCAAGACTCCACAGTAGGTAGTAGGCTGTTCCTAATGGAATAAAATAGATGTAATCGTATTTTCGAAGTGCCCCAAGGGATTGCTACAGGGCTGCTACAGTTCACGACATATACAAATGACCTGGTGACTAGCGAACCAAGTTCCACGAGACTATTCATTCAACGAAGTCACAACGCCAGAAAACAGTAGCCAAATATGCGAAAACCTGTAGGGATCGAAGCTTGGTGCAGGGACCGTCAGTCGATCCTCAACATAAACATTTATCGTTCCTAAATAAACGGAAAGACGAACTGATATCACAATCGGCGATCAATGGTCGTAGTGAAATTGTTAAACACCAAGGAGTACGATACCCGGGGCTATTTAAAGAGTTGCGACTACAAAATTCTAACTACGGCAAAGGCAGATGCTAAGATCGTCCCGTGTCGTGGAGAGGTTTACTGCTGAAATGTCAAGCGCTTATGTTAAAAGATTCTATTCGATCTGGCGTGAAATATGTATCGGACAGGCGAAATACTCTCAGACTTCAAGAAAAATGTAATAATTCTAATATGAAAGAAAGCAGGTGATGACAGGTGTCACTATTACTGAACTATCAGTTTAATAAGTTCAAATGGTTCAAATGGCTCTGAGCACTATGGGACTTAACATCTGTGGTCATCAGTCCCCTAGAACTTAGAACTACTTAAACCTAACTAACCTAAGGACATCACACACATCCATGCCCGAGGCAGGATTCGAACCTGCGACCGTAGCAGTCGCACGGTTCCGGACTGCGCGCCTAGAACCACGAGACCACCGCGGCCGGCGTTTAATAAGTCATGGTTGCAAAATACTGACACTAATTCTTTATAGAAGAATGGAAAAACTAGTGGAAGCTGACCTCGGAGTTTGGATCGCAGAGAAATACAGGAACACGAGAGGCAATACTGACCCTACGGCGTATCTTAGAAGATACGTTAAGGAAAGGCAAACTTACTTTAGTTGCATTTGTAGACTTAGAGAAAGCCTTTGACAACGTTGACTGGATAAGTATTTTTGCAACGCCGAAGGTAGTAGGCGTAAAATACAGGAAGAGAAAGGATTATACAACTAGTACAGAAACCAGACGGCGTACAGTCGTTGGGCATGAAAGGGAAGCAGTTGTTGAGAAACGAGTGAGAGAACCTTGTAACTTATCCCCGTTGTTATTCAATCTGTACTTTGAGCAAGCAGTAAAGGAAACCAATTATCAATTTGGAGTAGAACTTAAAATTCATGGAGAGAAAATAAAAACTTTAGACAGAAAAAGACGTGGAAGAGCAATTGAACGGGATGGACATCGTCTTAAGACAGTGTATAAGATGAACAACAACAAAAGCAAAAGAAAAATAAAGGAATGTAGTCTAATTAAATCAGGTGATGCTGGGGGAATTAGCTTAGGAAACGAGACTCTAAAAGTCGTAGATGAGTTTTGCCATTTGAGCAGCAAAATAACTGGTGACAGACAAAGCGTAGAGAATATAAAATATAGACTGGCAATGGCCAGAAAAGCATTTCTGAATAAGGAAAATTTCTTAACATCGAGTGTAGAATTAAGTGTTAGGAAATCTTCCCTGAAAGTATTTTTATGGAGTGAAGCATGTGTAGAAGCGAAACATGCACGATAAACAGTTCAGACAAAAAGAGAATTTTTTTTTTTAATGTGGTTCTTCATAAGAATTATGAAGATTATATGGGCAGATCATGTTTCCAATGACGAGAAAATGAAGTTGTGGCATCACTTGACTAAAAGAAAGGATCGTTTGACAGGACACAAAGGATCCCCAATTTTGTACTGAAATGACATGTGTGTGTCTGAGAGAGGGGCGGGGGTGTAAAAATCGTAGAAGGAGAGCAAGAGATGAATACAGTGAGCAGAGTCTGAAAGATGTAACCTGCAGCAGTTACTCGGAGATGAAGAAGAAGTTTGCACAGGATAGAGCAGCATGGAGTGCTGCGTCGAATCGGTCTTCGGACTGAAGACCATAACAGAAACAGCAACGTCAACAACATGTTAAAAGAATATTCAAGCAACATTATTTCCGCCCACCTGTATCCTGCGAAATTGATATAACGGTGCCTTTCCGACTGTCGCACTATCCTCGCACAGTTTGCGGATGCCGCAGGAAAGGGGAAAAAACATAGTGATACGCCAATTACCCTTCGCCACATGCACACAGTAAGTGAGCCTATGCTGTGCAGATGTACAGCACATGTAAGGCCTTTTCTATTGGTATGTTCCAACACTGAGGCTGCCATTCGCAGATGTATGAATATTGTTTCTGGATTCATTTCAGTAAAAGCCATCGAATGCGCCTCGTTTAGAGTCTCAGTATTTGTTTCAGTAAAATTTCAAAGTGCAGTGCTCCGGTTTCTTCTTTTCGTATGATTATGAAAAAAAGCGACCTTGAGTTTGTTCCTGTTTATAGGAAAACGAGTAAACATCCGATCCCTTAAAGAATGAAACTGTCATATATAAAACAATTTCAAAGTTCTGATTACTTTACAGATGAGCAAATGTGTCAAATGTTTGACATTAACCGTGTAAACACGAAGAAGTTTAGAAAAACTTTGAAACTATGTTTAAAGTTTGTTGAAAGTCGTTAAGTACTGTCATTCACATATACTGGGTGACTATAGTCTGAGTGTATGCGCGCCGTGAGATACGTCGTCTGAAGATACAAACACAGTTTGTAGCTTTTGTCTTACTGTGTTAAACCTGTAACGTAAGATTATACCTCTCAGTCAGTATATTATGAGAGCTATTTAAATATTTAATTCGGCCAATAATTAAATGGAGTATTGAAAATCTAATTTTTGTTGCTCCTGGACGGCGTTACATAGGCAACCTGCAATATTATTCGTCCCCGTGCCCCATGTTAGCCGCTAAGTAATACAGATGTTGAACTACGTATAACCTGCAGAGGTCTTACTTGATAGGGAACGTTTTGTTAGCACGTAAGGCGAAGAAATGACGTTTTGCGTGGAGCAATTCCTGAGATTGAGGACAACCGTTCGTAGACTTTCAACAGTCAGTGTAGCCGGCCCGGAAATCTGACGGTGGCAAATTGCTTTCGATCGCGGTCGCTCGGGCTATTGACACGACCTGCCTGGTCCCCAGTTCTCATGACCCCTGCGGCCGACGACGCTTTGAGGTCAGATGCAACAAGATTCCGTGCTTGGGAATCCTACTCTGTTGCGAAGTTCGTCACACAATGCTGCGGTTTCTCCAATTCGAAGATCGTTTACACAAAACTCACACATCGATCTTAATTCGTCTCAGTACGAGTTCAGCTTTTTCTTCCTTTGTAACTTTTGAGAGAGTGTTACCTGAATACGTGTAGTCAGCATCTAGTCTCTGGTTTCAAACCGATCTAAATCTACCAGATTAAAACCATGTACACACACACATAAGTGCACACACACACACACACACACACGCACGCACACAAACACACACACACACACTGCACGCACTTGCGCACATACTTGCCATTTCGATTACGTAATATCTCTCATCCATTTATTATTGATCTTCAATAAGCTAGCTTCAACAGCTCTGTGAATGCTCTTCGCCTCAAACAATGAAACCAGAGAAGCAGCGGCAGAAACATTCTGTTGTGTGAAAGCCATAGTAAAATGCCACAATGTAGTCTTGGAGAAAGTGAGGGAACTGTATCCGAATTATTTTCGTATTCCTCAGTGCTACAAAAGCTACTAAATGTTAGCATCTTGGCCGGCCGGTGTGGCCGTGCGGTTAAAGGCGCTTCAGTCTGGAACCGCGTGACCGCTACGGTCGCAGGTTCGAATCCTGCCTCGGGCATGGATGTGTGTGATGTCCTTAGGTTAGTTAGGTTTAATTAGTTCTAAGTTCTAGGCGACTGATGACCTCAAAAGTTAAGTTGCATAGTGCTCAGAGCCATTTCGTTAGCATCTTCTTCAGTTATTTCTTAAGAATATCTAATGTTCTCATGTTCTTTATCTCTGTAGATAATGCATGGAAGAGATCATTGTTTCCTGGTGTAGGGATTTGTTGTGTACTTCCTCATGGAAATCGTTCATACTTCTAGTTTCAAAATTGTGTACTTGGCTATTTAATGCTGAAAACTGTCTATGTGATTTAAGGTCGCGTACATTTTCATGAATATAAAACGCTGGCAAAGTGAGAAGTCTTAATTATTTTAAAATGTTCCTGCAGGTCTCCCTCCTGACGACCCCCCTTCATTATTCTTATCGCTTGTTCTTCAGTGTTAAAAGATTGTTTTGTAAAACTAGCATTTCCAAAGATCACACAATATCAGGACTATTTTACAATAGTCCTTAAGCGGTCTTTAAGACAATTCACTATTTCCTCACCTTCCGTTCGAGAGTTAGTATATTTTTCTCATCTTAAACGATTATTTAACCAAACTCCTGGAAAGTTCGTTTCAGCTTTTTCTTCAATGCCATTAGGCGGTTTGTTCTAGGATTGTATTGCTTTCGGCTTTCGTTCTTATGTATCGAAAGCTCGTCCATATAATTTTCTTCTTATTTAGCACCATTTAATTGCCTTTAAACCGTCTTTCTGCTTCTTCTGTTGTCAAAATGACCATACGCTGTAAATCAATTTCGTTATCTCCTTTAATGAAAATGTTAAACTATCTCTGCTGCTAACAAGTGGTATGGTAAATCAGATAGGCCGTAAATAATTTTCCCATGTCCTAAGAATTAACTTTTATTTTCATGACGTAGACTATATTATTCTCCGCCAGGAAGCTACCACTTAAACAAAATGTCGGCAAGTCCACGAACTCAATATTTGTGTAATTTCCTTAACAGCAGATCATTATTGATGAAATAAAAGATTTTATAGGTCTAGAAAAATCCCACAATTTAACTCGCATTGGCCTATATCATTAAGAACTTGTCTCAATAAGTTAAAGACAGCTGTTCCAGTAGATTTATTCTTCCTAAAACCATTTGGATCATTAACTAGAATTTTATTTTCATTTGAAAAGGTTAATTTCCGCGCACTACTCTTTCAGTTACTTTAGAAGAGGTAGATTGTAGTGAGACTGATCTGCAATTCTGTGTGTCTTTTGCATCGCCCTTTTTGTGAAGTGACTTCACTGTCGACTGTCTTAAGTTTGTTGGAAATATTCTTGTAGGGAAGAGTGCTGTACCTTGAAACACTTTTCAGATTTCCGCCCATAGAAGTAATAGAAGTTTGATATATTTTCTAATTTAGTTTTTAAATGATAGGATTCACTTCGTGTCTGCTGCAGTCTGTTTCTGAAATGACAAGAATTACTCCGACAAGATGTGGTTTTTTTTTTAAATGTTTCTTCCAACAACATGGTCATGTACCTAGGAACAAATACTCTATTCAAATTTAAAAGTGGTGCAATCGAGAAAAGCGTGTCAATAATGTATGTAATACTCTGTGTGTCGCATTATCACTCCACTTCACACTAATAATCAGTAAGAGAAATCAAATCAAGTAGAAGTATTATCGAAAACCAGCTACAACTTAAAAACATTTTAAAATGAAATCCATTGACAACTAACACGACTTTACATTTTCAATACAGGGAAAATTGTTAAGACATTGAAGAGCCTCAGTTCGTTTGCGAATATCACGTATTCTGTAGTGGAAGACATTCTTCTGTTTCAAGGTATAAGATGGTTCACGACCTACCAAGTACTTTTTAATCACCCATATGTTAAATAGCTATTTTTTAAAAAATACACGGGATTTTACTGACCATAAAACCTTCTAACCGAAGAATTAACAACAGCCTCCAGATACCTTCAAAATATCTTACAACAATTAAATATGTATAATTCTTAATATTTGCACACGCTTCACATAATACAGCCTAGTGTCTCACAACAACAAAAACAGTAGAAAATGCCAGAAACTGCTTATGGCTGTTTCCAGTGCGCATTCCATTACATTATTCTAAAATCAGACAGCAGATTTGAACACCGACCAGGAGACATCATCTGTTCCTAGGTACAGTATCCTCCAGGTACAAAATTCTCTACTATTAAATGATGTATTGATTATTTCAGTTGCATGAGAGTCTACTTTGCTTGAAAGTTAATCAATTCATTTCTGATACCATCAGTACCACAGAATATTTTATTTTTTTAGTTTATTGATTGCGTTTCTTCCTTTTGATGTAGTGACTGGATACGGAAACACGATATTTTCATTAGAACTGTTTTGATTTTAATTAAATTTTGTACTATCTGTATCATGTTCATTAAATATGTTAGCAATCTGTATCAGATTTTAATTAGTTCTGTCTTCAGTTTTTAATGAGACGATTTATTTCTGCTTACATTATTATCAATAATTTCCGATAGTGATTTTCTTTCATTTGTTCCTTTTTTGATAGTTGCGTTATTCCTTACATTTTTTTTTGGTGTGCTATAATTTTCCTATACTTCTTCCAGTAGCTTCTAGCGTATTGTTTCCAAGCTGCATTTCGTTTAGCGTTATCTACTCGTAGGCAGAGGTGAATATTTTCCGTGATTACGAGCTCTGCGAAGCTTTCGATTGGAATGGATGTTCACTGCAAATGAGTCGCGCTGTAAATAAAGTTTAGAACGGCGAAGCTGCGCTGTAGCACTTCCGTCCGAGAGGAGATGGCAATAAACGAAACAGCGTCCGGCCAATGTCACGCAGAGCAATCACCAACGAAATCAATTAACTGCGTTAAAAGTTTCACTTTCTGTGTCATTAGCGACTCGGTTTCACTGGCCGTCAACTCATTCGAAGTCTGCCCCTGGCAGCTGCAGTAATGAACGTGACGGGGCGGGAACGGAAACTCGCTCTGACGGCGCAAATTCACTCGCAAAGTTGGCGGTATCGGGGAAGAATTAATCACGCAAACGGCGTTGGATAAATGAAAGTATTTTAAGTCCCAGTATTCCGCGTACTAGACTGTTCAGCTAATCTGCTTAGAGGCAACAGAATCTGGATTGCCACGATGTTCCACAAGGTTCTATAGCGGGTCCAACGTTGTAATGTTGTTCTTCTTGACGTATAAATGATATACCATTTTATTTCAATCACGAAATGGAATTCAACCATTTTTTTGATTAAGCTAAATAGAAACAATCATCATCATCATCTTGGACAGTTTCCAGCCACTGGCTGGGTCTGTCGGGAACACAAGCCTCTCCATCGTGTTCTGTCTTTCCACCATTCCCCCTCTTCCACCTTCGTCCAGTTCTCCCCTCTTCTCGTCACACATTCCTTCACTCCCTTCACCCATCTATCTCTTGGTCTTCCTCTGGGCCTCTTCCCCTCCAGTTGCAGATCAAACATCCTCTTTGGAATTCTTCCCTCGTCCATTCTCTTCATGTGTCCATACCACTGCAGTCTTGATTTTTCTATCCTGTCCTGTACTGGTTCCTCCTTTAGTCTATCCCTCACATACACATTTCGCAATCTGTCTCGTCTTGTTACACTCAACCTGCTCCTCTGGAACTTCATTTCACTAGCCTGTATTCTACTTTTGTCGCTTTTGTGCATTACCCATGTCTCACTTCCGTATGTCAATATGGGGACAAAGTAGGTTCGGTATATAATTCCCTTGGATTTCTGTGGCACCTCCTTGTTCCAAATAAGCCCCCTAATGCATTTGTAGAACTGCACTGCTTTTCTGCACCTTTCATTTATTTCCATTGCGTTTCCCCCCTTACTTTCAATCATGTTTCCCAGGTACTTGAAGTTCTCTACCACTTGTAGTTTTTCCCCTCCACAAGATATATCCACATTTGGCCTATTCTTCTTCCTTGTTGTGACAATTATTTCACTTTTCTTTGCAGAGAAATGCATTCCATATTGTGCTGCCGTTGCCTCCCATACATCTAACTGCTCTTGCACCTCCTTCTCGCAATTTCATCGGCAAAAAGCACTGCTTTCATTTTATGATCTCCAATTGCATCTGATACTTGCTGTAGGATTTCATCCATAACAATAATAAACAATAAGGGCGAAAGTGCACTTCCCTGTCGCAGAAACAATACGACTGTAATATATAAAATACTTTCTCAGCTTACAGTTTGCAGCTGCATGAACAAATGCGTTATGTTAGTTTATTCTCTTCATTAATGTAGGAAAGTCGTAACTAATCTTAGCTAGGAAACAGTGATTGTAACACAGCGTTACACTTCAGAGTGTTATACTCTTTAAATTACTTTTTGACGCTACATAATCAGTGATTCTGAACATTTGGAAGTTACAAATTCAGCATATTTTTTTGTATTTTTATTCATTACTGTCCTCAGAGCGAACGCCTATTGGACATCCACTGTTCGAACTAGGCCACACATAGAATTTACAGTGCGTTACAGTCCTCAGATGCACTCGTCTCTCTTTTTCCTGCATCTTTCCCAACGTCAGCCACACGCCTTCCATTAGTCCGTCATCTCGGTCTTCCCTTGTCTCTTGGAATCCACCAAAGAACTTCCTCAATACACCTACCGTCCATTTACCTTGTTAAATATCCCGTCCACTTGACTCTTTCCCGCTTATCCCTTCTAGCTGTTACAAATACTCGTACAATCCACACTTCGTAATGATTTCATCAATGCGTTGTTTCAATATTTACCACAATTACAACTTGTGTCATACAACCTGCTTAAAGTACCAATAATTCTGTAAGAGCAATGTTTAAATAAATATTGTTTACTATCGTGTCTCTCAGTAAATCCCAACATCTCCAACTAATTCTCGATGTCTATCCATTGCTCGTACAGCAGTCGTCAGTATTTGAATAATTTTAGCACTTACAAGGTAAATACACATTTGTAAAATTGGTTTTTCAGAAACATCAGAAACTTGGTTTTGAAAACCCTGTTTCGTTACTCAAAAGTACTCCATGCGGTTTCACTTTTGTGTTTGTTTCTTGTATTGTCCATTCGGTTATTGTCTTCAGCTGTCTTAGTTTCGAAACTCATCAACTTGTTCAGTAATTTCAAATTTAATTTATACAATATCCTTTTCATTACGCTTGGTATACTCCGCCCTGTTATTCATTACTTAAGGCTTACTTTCGAACATGCCTTACCGGTATGCCCGTCATTCTTTAAAAACACAAACTCACAGCTATAAAACAGCTTTTGATTCCTTTGCAAATGAATTAATATGTTAAATAGATATTGGACTTTAGGCATGTAAACCAGAAAAGATTTAGGAAAGGTTTCAAATTATGCTTAAAGTTAGTCGCAAATTCTGCAGACAATGGCTGAATATAGTCTGGGTAATTTTTACTCCTTTTCAATCAAAAGCTAATTTTTAACGCATTTCAATGTTTATGACGTCATATCTCCTGAACTGTATGTTGCACAATGGTATAATTTTGCAGGTGAATTCAGTAATATATGTAGATACTCTCTGCAAAGTGTGTTGCAAATAGAGCAAGTCTGATGCTGAAGTTCCACTACATGATCAGTGAAAATTTAATAACAGATAAACTTTTTTACTTTTCATCATTTTGAGCGTGCGGAGGTTTTGTGAGCGAGAAAAAAAAATTCGCAAAGATTTAAAATTATATGTAATATTTGTTGGAAGTCACTAATTGCTGTCATTCCTCAATGTGGGATGAATATAGTACGTATATTTTCGTGCCATCAATTTCGCTGCCTCAAGACAAACACACAGTTTCTTACTGTATTACTTCTCTAATGTGTTAAACTTTTAACATAAGACGCCTATTAGTGAGTAGTTTATGAAAGTATTTTAAATTTTTTAATTTGGTTTATAATTACGCGAAACTTTGAAAATAAAATGTTTGTTGACCCTAAGGATCTGTTAGATAGGCAGCCTCGAACTTCAGGGTATTGGTTTCATAATACGCGAGATTACGTTCTCCAATAGTTGTTGAGAGTTGTCTACATTGGAAGCAGGCAGTGTTACGTCATCAGCAAAAGGAAGATGGCTCAGAAGTGTCCATTAACACGTGTCAGTTCTTCTTCCTCTTCCTTGTTTAAAGATGGGAAAACTTCCTGTACGAGTCCTGGCTATAGTTTTCGTGGTGTTAATTTCGCGCCGGCCGCGGTGGTCTAGCGGTTCTAGGCGCGCAGTCCGGAACCGCGTGACTGCTACGGTCGCAGGTTCGAATCCTGCCTCGGGCATGGATGTGTGTGATGTCCTTAGGTTAGTTAGGTTTAAGTAGTTCTAAGTTCTAGGGGACTGATGACCACAGATGTTAAGTCCCATAGTGCTCAGAGCCATTTGAACCATTTTTTTGTTAATTTCGCTGCCTTACTCCTCTTTCAATTCTGAACTTGTCTCTAACCCGAATGTCTCCGGTGGACATTATAGAGTTGGTGTACATTTTCTTCAGCACACTGATGTAGGCTGAATCAGTGTCTTGCTTTTCAAGCGCTATCAGAACAGATTACTTTCTATTTAAACCAAAAGCTTTCTCGAGGTCTACGAAAGATAGACAAAGTGGTAAACCTCACCCATTGCACCAGTCCATAATTTAGTCCACGAATTTCGACTGATGCATTGTGCTATATACATTTCTGAAGCCAGCTTGTTCCTTTGCCTGATTTAAATCTGTTTTTAGTGGATATCTTGTAATACGGAGACGAGACTGATATGTCAATTTTTTTAAATTTTTTCTGTTTCTTTTCTTGTGTTGTAGACTAATTACAGTGCTGCTCCAGTTTTGTGGCAGTATGCTCTTATGTCGACAGACTACACACAGATTCCCTGTGGTGGCCATTTTCTCAGCAGCTGTATATAATTGTAGTAGGTTAAAAGAAACACACCTTTTAAATGCTGAACATTGAGTTTTTTTTAACTTGTGCACCCAGATGCGTTTGCTTGTTTATAAGGGATCTTCAGTGGGTATACTTAAATATTACACGATTGTCTACCTTGCACATATAGGTTATCCTTTGCTCAAGTAGGTTATTGATGTAAAACAGTTCATTGAAGTTTTTATATAGACACGGAAATGTATGTATGCAGATCAGACTCTGATTCATAATTTGTAAGCGAAACAGCTTTATCCCAATGGCCAACCGAGCGAAAGCTTGCAGTTTTCCTTGTGGTGCTGTTTTCGAAATATAGCACAGTAACTGCCAGTTTCTGCGTTCAGAGTGCCAGTCGTTTCTATAAGTGTTGTCAGCATTCTCAGATTTTGCTTTCAACTGTTTTTGTTTGTTTCGCTATACGTGTGTTGACGTAAGTTTCTTTCTCTCCCTCTCTCTCTCTCTCTCTCTCTCTCTCTGTTTGTGTGTGTGTGTGTGTGTGTGTGTGTGTGTGTGTGTGTGTGTGTGTACTCTTTGTTTTTTGTCTTATTATTTATTTGTTTCTATATATTACTTTTCTTTTCCATTTTTCATTTATATACATAGGAGATAAACTGGATTTTTTACCGTCTATTTGAAATTTCCGTCTATTATATGATCAATCATTGTAAACAGTGAATGGTTAGTGATATTCACTTAATCATATAGTAGTAGCTTCTTTTCAGGCTTTTTTTTGTATATGTGATAATTTTCTTGTAAGGTTAGGATCGGTGTTTCATTTAACTATGTTCATGTGTTTCTCCCTTGTATAGGTTTGTGATTATTTTCTCGTAAATCTTCTGCAAAAAATGAGTAGCTCGAAGACGCATTTTTGTACTATAAACAGTTTTGATATCTTCAGGGGTATGTCGTAGAAATTCCTTATTTTTGCAGAAAGAGTACAGTAGTTAATAATCTGAAATAAGCGTTTCAACCATGTTAATTTTGGACATTTGTATAATTAGTTTGGAAGATCAACAAAATTACTCGGCACATTTTCTTCGCTGGTGAAACATATTGCCAAGAATCCACTCGAATTCGACAGTCGTGGTGATACCGACAAATACAACACGAGCGAACAAAATGAGATGCACTGCTTTCTTGTGAATGTAACTGTTTCTTAGGAGCAAATAAAATACAATCTAATGACAGGCATAAAACTTGTGATGCGACAATCGTATTCTCTGATTTAGAGCATAGTTTTCTCCTTCATACGATTCAGACAGTTTTGATGAATAGGTATTGCGTAACACGTTTCTGTAGTCACATAAATACGCTGACAGAAAACAGTACAACAGCAAAAAATTATTAATGTAGTAATGAAATTTCGGGAACATGTTTGTCTACGTAACATATTAAGGTGATTAGCACTGCAGTATGACAGGTTAATGTAAGCGCGAGGTAACCCACTGACAATGTGAAATGCTGTTACATTAATGACCGCCATGGCCACCAGAATGTTGTCCACAGCTCGTGGTCTGGTGGCTAGCGTTGCTACCTCTGGATCACGGGGTCCCGGGTTCGATTCCCGGCCTGGTTGGGGATTTTCTCTGCCCGGCGACTGGGTGTTTGTGTTGTCCTCATCTTTCCATCATCATTCATGAAAGTGGCTAGATAGGACTGTGTAGATCGGAAACGTGTACGGGCGCTGATGTCCGCGCAGTTGAGTGCCCCACAAACCACACATCATCATCATCATCAGAAAGTTGAATGCAAGCAGGCAGACGTGCATTCGTTGCGTTGCAGAGGCGCCAGATGTCAGTTTGTGGGATGAAGTTCCATGTCTGTTGCACGTCAATAGAGGGATGACTAATGCCGTTTGTGGATGACGCTGGAGTTGTCATTCGGTGATGTCCCATACGTGCTCGATTGGAGACAATCTGGCGATCGAGCAGTGCAAGGTAACATATCGACAGGCTGTAGAGCATGTTGAGTTACAACAGTAGTATGTGGGCGAGTGTTATCCTGTTGGAAAACGCCCGCCGGAATGCTGTTTATGAGTGGCAGCACAACAGGTCTAGTCAGCAGATAGACGTACAGGTTTGCAGTCAGGGTGCGTGGGATGACCACTAGAGTACTCCTCGTGTCACACGAGATAGCGCCCCAGGCCAAAACTTCAGGTGTAAGTCCAGTGTGTCTACCACGCAGACAGATTGGTTGCAGGCCGTCAGTTAGCGTCCTTCTAACCAACCCCTTGGGCCTCACTCCACCAAGGCAGAACAAGCTTTCACAGGACAACGCAACAGACCTCCACTCAGGCTCCCACAGCCGTCCCCCCGCTCCCCCCCCCCCCCCCCAATGAGCTCTCGCTTGACACCACTGAAGTCGCAAACGACAGTGGTCTGGTGTCAGTGGAATGCTCGCTACAGGGACTCGAAGGTATCCTTGAAGTAACCGACTGGTAGCAGTTCGTTGTGTCACCCTGGTGCCAACTGCTCCTCAAATTCCTGCTGCAGATGCAGTAAGGGGCGCTGGAGCAATACGCCGAGCATGATGGTGTTCCGTTTCAATAGTGCCAAGAGGAGCCCGGTCTTCTTACAACCCTACATCCTTGTGACCACCGTTGCCAGCAGTCATGTACAGTGTTTACACTCCTGCCCAGTATTTCTGCAGTATCGCAGAGGAACATCTTACTTCTCATAGCCCTATTACACGATCTCGTTCAAGCTAAGTTCAAATGGTTCAAATGGCTCTGAGTACTATGGGACTCAACTGCTGAGGTCATTAGTCCCCTAGAACTTAGAACTAGTTAAACCTAAGGACATCACAAACATCCATGCCCGAGGCAGGATTCGAACCTGCGACCGTAGCGGTCTCGCGGTTCCAGACTGCAGCGCCTTTAACCGCACGGCCACTTCGGCCGGCGTTCAAGCTAAGTGAGGTGTTGATAATGGCGTCTTTATTTCCTTAAAAACATTCTAGACTAACAGTAGCTCACCACGCCCAATCTCAAAGGTATTGTATTGTATGTTAACCAGGGGCCTAGAAAATACGGAAAGGCTCCATCCCCGCCGCAGCCGCAGTGGTCCACAACCCCACGACGACTACCCCAGTCCACTTCACCCCTCCGCCGCCCCACACCGAACCACTCTTTCACGGTTATTGTGCACACCAGACTAGTGTAACCCCTGCGTATGCGTGGTAGAGTAATGGTGGTGTACGCGTATGTGGAGAACTTGTTTGCGCAGCAATCGCCGACATAGTGTAGCTGAGGCGGAATAAGGGGAACCAGCCAGCATTCGCCGAGGCAGATGGAAAACCGCCTAAAAACCATCCACAGACTGGCCGGCTCACCGGACCTCGACACAAGTCCGCCTGGCGGATTCGTGCCGGGGACCAGGCGCTCCTTCCCAATCCGGAAAGCCGTGCGTTAGAAAATGGTTCAAATGGCTCTGAGCATTATGGGACTTAACTTCTGAGGTCATCAGTCCCCTAGAACATAGAACTACTTAAACCTAAGTAACCTAAGGACATCACACACATCCATGCACGAGGCAGGACTCGAACCTGCGACCTTAGCGGTCGCGCGGCTCGAGACTGAAGCGCCTAGAACCGCTCGTCCACAACGGCCGGCCGTGCGTTAGAGCGCACGGCCAACCGGGCGGGCTAATCTCAAAGGTACTTAACGCTCACGGCCTTTACAGTGTGTTTTTAAAGCAAACCTGATTAGCATCCTCATGGTGGTGCTATCAGCGCCAATTTTATGTGTCCAAAACACAACTCAGCGCCTTCCATATTCGGTCCTGGCAAGCTAAGTGTCTCTTGGAATAATACCACACTGGAGCATACCGTCAAATCAACTTACCTGGGCGTGGTGCTCGATATACAGGTACCACTGCGAAAAGACGCCACAAAAGGTAACTGCCAGAAATAATATTCTGCGGAAACTAGCTAACAGCAAATGGGATGCTAAACGTTCCATATTAAGAACCATTGCACAAGCCTTAATCTTCTCTGCAGCCGAATATGCTTGCCCAGTATGGTCCAGATCAACCCATGCAAAGAAAGTCGACGTAAGCCTTAATGAAACATGCTGATTAACGACGGTGTGCATGAAACCTACTTCCTACCAAAACAACATAGAGCTGCCGGGTTTGTGAATCTCAACTCACGGAGAATACCACATGAATTCACAGAGAGACTCAGAGAAACTATTGACGGTCGGTATCCCCTTTTTGGCAGTGAGTGTAAACCCGGGCCATGATAATAGAAGAACCACCAGCTGGTTTCCCATCTGCACAGGAAGTGCCTAGCGGATTCAGCACAAACTGGAAGACATGGAGGACACTGAACCGAATGAGGACAGGGGTGGCCCCGGCGAAGACAAATATGATTAGGTGAGGTCTCCGAACCACGGATGATAAGTGTGACTGTTGCGTTGTGCAGGATACTGAGCATCTGCTCGCCTGCCCAAACTGCTCTTATAGGTGCAACCCCGACGATTTACGGCTGGACAAGAAAGAAGCCTTGGACGTGGCCCTACACTGGGCTGAAAGATTGTTACCTGGTTCCCATTCACGAAAAAGTAAGTAAGTATGCGACTGGTGCGAAATTTGAATAGACGTCATCTTTCGGATGCAGAAACACGGCCACCGGTTTTCGTTTAATCTCTGTTGGTCCATCACGGCCAGAGAATATCGGCTGGAATTTAGGATATCTAGCGTTTTATGGCGCTATACCGTAAGTTCGTTATTTGGATAAAAGCGTATGAGGCCTGAAGATGACAATATGAATTGCCGAAATTGGTTGCTTTCAGAATAAAATAAAATATCTTAAAGCATGCGGCTGTTGGTGAAGTTTATTCACATTGAAAAGCTTTCGTTCATGTCGCACAACTCCTTCTTGGTGTTGCGACTTCTCTCCGTCAGTATATTATTTTAATAAATGCATGCAACTTTTGTTTAGCTTACTGTTCCTACAAAGTATATGTGACTTATGAAACATTTAGCCTCAACAATACCATAGCATTTTCCATAACGTACGTTACCAAGGAGGTGGGGAGGGGGGTTATTTTGTGCCCAGTCTGAAAAAATTTAAAAACACGTAATCCGTTAATTGTTATTGAATGGTATTAAAATAAACTCTTTAAAGAGGGACCGATGTGAAATTAGGGTTCAGAACCTGAAAATTCCTTTAACACACTCTTAACCTTACCAGTGCGTTTACAGTAATTTATACTTTGTGATCATCACAAAAAATATAAAAAATGTAAATTTCGTTTATTCTTGTTGACATTTACCCTCAATATAACTGATGTGTAAGGAAGGCCCTCAAGCTGGAAATATTGAATGTGACCTTCACTGGGGAAAGTGACATGTTACTCACACTCAAATTTTTCGGTTAAGTTTAAGTAAAAAATTTAAAAAAACCTATGGACTCTGGTAGAAGAATTCATAAAAAACAATAAACATTTTTTCATAATTTTAAAATATAAAAAAACCGACTAGATTATTAGAGTTATTAATCGCTTCAGTCAATATCTCATCACGTGAATGAAGAATTTGATTTAATGATGTTGTTTTTCTACTCTACTTGCTGTTACAATTTGAATAACATGTTTTCAACGGCGAATTACCCAGCCAGATTAAAATTCGTATAAGTTGAAACCAGTCGACCAGATTCCTCTCGCTAAGAGAATTTTGGCGCTGCCTTGACGCTGACTATTAGTATCCAATTCTTCGGCTTATCACTGCAGATAGTAACGGAGCGATAGGCGAGATATTGGTGGCTCTTTTTCCCTAACATAACAGTTTTCCTGCTTCCTAACCTACCCATACAGTTTCTATGCCAAATATGACTCCACAATGTTGGGTTCGTATTCAGGAAAATCCCCGCTCAATTACCTATCAAACCATCTTGATTTTAAGTTTTCTGTTTTTGTGCAAAAATTCTACGAGAGAGCGACGTGAACGTTCATTTAACAACCACCCCTCGATTCTGCCCCCATCCCCCTCTCAATTTCCCTTCTTCACCACATCACCCCGCTATCGCCCCCCCCCCCTCCCCCAGTTTCTTGCCGAACTTCGTCATCAATTCGCTTTTGCCCTCAGTCTCAAAGAGGCGATTTACATTCTAACGAAACTCTGTTCCTGAAGTATAGCGGTCAGATTAATTTTCTATATTATTTTTTTAACATGAGGTATTGATTGAAGACTGCTGATCAGCGATCTTAAGTCAGTTTCAGTCTATCATACATACGCTCAGTTTCGTAGTGATTCGGCACATACTCTTTTCTATCTTCAGATACTGTTTTTTTTTCAATTTTCATGAATGTTTGTAAGGGATATACATTCAAACGTGGTCTTCAGACACAAAATAATATCATTTTAATCGCACACGACGTCATTAGGGAGAATCTTCGGATGCATTGACATGCTTCCTCGCGTCTGACCTCTTAAAGCAGCCGGCTATGAACTACTATTTCAAGCTTAAAATGTAACCCCAGTTTCCTACACGTGGCACTGGTGTTACGAAAGAACAATAAACAACTCAAAATGGATACAGAGGCTTCGAAATATCTTTATATTTCGATACATTAACATACAATCTAACACTAAATGATAATTACGTTATCTTTAAAGGCCTATAATTTTTTACTTTTTATTTTTCGCTTTCTTAAAATCTACAAACATTTCTCATCCTCTTTTAAGGAATTTACGAAATAATTTTAACAGTTTCAGTCACTTTTTATTATTATTTAGTAGGCCGACCCGTTTCGGCATCATGCAGCAGTCATCAGGTGCATAACAATGACATACACGTTACTGTAATGCACCTGATAACGTCACCATGCTGCCGAAACGGGTCGTGCTAATCAATATTAGTAAAAAGTGACTGAAACAGTTATTTAATAAATTTAAAACAGAGTCGCAGACTTCAAATAATACCACAGATGATGATAAAATTAAGCATCCACTTCCATTTGCAGCATTGCGGACTTTACTACTTCAGTATCTGCCGAAAATTCGTTTATTTCATTGTGCGGTTTCTCACGTTTATCTCGGCGTATTTGATTGATTGGTGGTACGTTTCCGGTTTTCTAGCTGAAAGGACAATTACGTTTTGCACACACTATTTTGACAGTTCCAAACAAATCGGTTGCAAACCCGGAAAGATACCATCTATTTTAGTGTACAAACATTTTGTAAAAGAAGGTCATACTGAAGCGATCTGCTGACTCGACGGAAATCTATGTAAATAAAGCTGTCAACAACCTGAGGTTGGTTTGAACGCCACAGTGCATCAATACACATGGTCCTGTTTGACGTGGTATGTCTTTGCGTTCCTCTGACCTTTGAACGAACTTACCAAGACAGGTGCTGAATGAACTACAGTTTAACATGGACTGCGAAACCACGGTGCAACTTCACATTTCTCACATTAACAAATCATTTCTTAACGTGAAACGATAAGAGACAGAAAAAACCTTCGAACAGGCTGGGCATCGAATCCTAACTGTATTAGGATCAATACTTGAACAGCAGTTTTCGGAGTTGATGTGTCTAGCATATCAGTTTCGCTTCTTCCTCACAAAGCAAAACATTTCGCATTGTCAGATCCGCCTGTCGAAACATCACAGCCCTGTAGACGTGAAACCACTTGTTTGGCTTCCTACAGCTGACTGGGACGCATGTTGGCTGGCTTCGGGCCGAGAATAGACTGGCGAGAACACTTTAAAGCCATGAATAAGCAGAGGCACTTAAAACTGCTACGCAACTCTGTTTCGAAACTACTTGACACCGCTTACATTTTTAATGCTGTTTATTGGTGCTGTGCTGTGTCAAGATACACTACTGGCCATTAAAATTGCTGCAACAAGAAGAAATGCAGATGATAAACGGATATTCATTGGACAAATATACAGTCCGGGAAATTGAAATAAGAACACCGTGAATTCATTGTCCCAGGAAGGGGAAACTTTATTGACACCTTCCTGGGGTCAGATACATCACATGATCACACTGACAGAACCACAGGCACATAGACACAGGCAACAGAGCACGCACAATGTCGGCACTAGTACAGTGTATATCCACCTTTCGCAGCAATGCAGGCTGCTATTCTCCCATGGAGACGATCGTAGAGATGCTGGATGTAGTCCTGTGGAACGGCTTGGCATGCCATTTCCACCTGGCGCCTCAGTTGGACCAGCGTTCGTGCTGGACGTGCAGACCGCGTGAGACGACGCTTCATCCAGTCCCAAACATGCTCAATGGGGGACAGATCCGGAGATCTTGCTGGCCAGGGTAGTTGACTTACACCTTCTAGAGCACGTTGGGTGGCACGGGATACATGCGGACGTGCATTGTCCTGTTGGAACAGCAAGTTCCCTTGCCGGTCTAGGAATGGTAGAACGATGGGTTCGATGACGGTTTGGATGTACCGTGCACTATTCAGTGTCCCCTCGACGATCACCAGTGGTGTACGGCCAGTGTAGGGGATCGCTCCCCTAACCATGATTGCGGGTGTTGGCCCTGTGTGCCTCGGTCGTATGCAGTCCTGATTGTGGCGCTCACCTGCACGGCGCCAAACACGCATACGACCATCATTGGCACCAAGGCAGAAGCGACTCTCATCGCTGAAGACGACACGTCTCCATTCGTCCCTCCACTCACGCCTGTCGCGACACCACTGGAGGCGGGCTGCACGATGTTGGGGCGTGAGCGGAAGACGGCCTAACGGTGTGCGGGACCGTAGCCCAGCTTCATGGAGACGGTTGCGAATGGTCCTCGCCGATACCCCAGGAGCAACAGTGTCCCTAATTTGCTGGGAAGTGGCGGTGCGATCCCCTACGGCACTGCGTAGGATCCTACGGTCTTGGCGTGCATCCGTGCGTCGCTGCGGTCCGGTCCCAGGTCGACGGGCACGTGCACCTTCCGCCGACCACTGGCGACAACATCGATGTACTGTGGAGACCTCACGCCCCACGTGTTGAGCAATTCGGCGGTACGTCCACCCGGCCTCCCGCATGCCCACTATACGCCCTCGCTCAAAGTCCGTCAACTGCACATACGGTTCACGTCCACGCTGTCGCGGCATGCTACCAGTGTTAAAGACTGCGATGGAGCTCCGTATGGCACGGCAAACTGGCTGACACTGACGGCGGCGGTGCACAAATGCTGCGCAGCTAGCGCCATTCGACGGCCAACACCGCGGTTCCTGGTGTGTCCGCTGTGCCGTGCGTGTGATCATTGCTTGTACAGCCCTCTCGCAGTGTCCGGAGCAAGTATGGTGGGTCTGACACACCGGTGTCAATGTGTTCTTTTTTCCATTTCCAGGAGTGTATTATACTAGAACTGACATGCGATTACATTTTCACGCAGTTTGGGTACTTAGATCCTGAGAAATCAGTACCCAGAACAACCACCTCTGGCCGTAATAACGGCCTTGATACGCCTGGGCATTGAGTCAAACAGAGCTTGGATGGCGTGTACAGGTACAGCTGCCTGTGCAGCTTCAACACGATACCACAGTTCATCAAGAGTAGTGACTGGCGTACTGTGACGAGCCAGTTGCTCGGCCACCATTGACCAGACGTTTTCAATTAGTGAGAGATCTGGAGAATGTGCTGGCCAGGGCAGCAGTCGAACATTTTCTGTATCCAGAAAGGCCCGTACAGGACATGCAACATGCGGTTGTGCATTATCCTGCTAAAATGTAAGGTTTCGCAGGGAGAGAATGAAGGGTAGAGCTACGGGTCGTAACACATCTTAAATGTAACGTCCACTGTTCAGAGTTCCGCCAATGCGAACAAGAAGTGACCGAGACGTGTAACCAATGGCACCCCATACCATCACGTCGGGTGATACGCCAGTACGGCGATGACGAATACACAGTTCCAATGTGCGTTCACCGCGATGTCGCAAAACACGGATGCGACCATCATGATGCTCTAAACAAAACCTGGATTCATCCGAAAAAAAGTGACGTTTTGCCATTCGTGCACCCAGGTTCGTCGTTGAGTACAGCATCGCAGGCGCTCCTGTCTATGATGCAGCGTCAAGGGTAACCGCAGCCATGGTCTCCGAGCTGATAGCCTGTGCTGCTGCAAACGTCGTCGAACTGTTCGTGCAGATGGTTTTTATCTTGCAAACGTCCCATCTGTTGACTCAGGGATCGAGACGTGGCTCACGATTCGTTACAGCAATGCGCATAAGATGCCTGTCATCTCGACTGCTAGTGATACGAGGCTGTTGGGATCCAGCACGGCGTTCCGTATTACCCTCCTGAACCCACCGATTCCATATTCTGCTAACAGTCATTGGATCACGACCAACGCGAGCATCAATGTCGCGATACGATAAACCAAAATCGCGATAGGCTACAATCCGACCTTTATCAAAGTCGGAAACGTGATAGTAGGCATTTCTCCTCCTTACACGAGGCATCACAACAACGTTTCACCAGGCAACGCCGGTCAACTGCTGTTTGTGTATGAGAAATCGGTTGGAAACTTTCCTCATGTCAGCACGTTTTAGGTGTCGCCACCGGCGCCAACCTTGTGTGAATGCTCTGAAAAGCTAATCATTTGCATATCACAGCATCTTCTTCCTGTCGGTTAAATCTCGCGTCTGTAGCACTTCATCTTCGTGATGTAGCAATTTTAATGGCCAGTAGTGTATTTATATGTCGTTGCCGTGTTACACTTGACAGGCACAACATGCCTCATACTGACGAGAGTGTCTCAGCGGCTTCGACAATTGACAAGGACAACATAAAGTGACTCCATACTTTTTTCGGAAAAACTAAGAGGAACGGTGGACTATTTTCCTGAAGTTACTTAGGGAACTCATCAATCCTGAATACAAGTTCTGTCGATTAGGCACTGTGCTACGGCATTCGGATTGTAAATACAGAATGTCCCAGGACGAATGAGCAGTATTCATCGATGTGATAGGAACGATCATTTGGTTTGAAAAACTCTAATAAACCTGTGCTCTAAAATACATACCTTAAGAGCAAAGAGCGCTTTTTCATCTTCGATACTGTGAAACAAATCTCTCCTTCAGCAGGCGCTTTACTTTCCATGGTTTGATAGGTGGTAGTATGGGCCAAAACAAGGAAGAAATGTCAAGTGTACATGGGCTCTAAAGCGCATACCTTAAGAGCTATGGATACTTGTTCATCTTCACTACCGTGATACGTATCTCCTCTACTGAACAAGTGCTCATAGCCCTTAATGTGTATGTTTTAGAGACAGTGTTTACTCGACAATTTTTCCTTGTTTTGGCCCATAATACCTCCCCCAAAATACAGAAAGAAAGAACTTGCAGCCGGCCGGTGGGGCCGCGTGGTTCTAGGAGCTTCAGTCTGGAACCGTGTGACCGCTACGGTCGCAGGTTCTAATCCTGCCTCGGGCATGGATGTGTGTGATGTCCTTAGGTTAGTTAGGTTTAAGTAGTTCTAAGTTCTAGGCGACTGATGACTACAGATGTTAAGTCCCATAGTGCTCAGAGCCATTTGAACCATTTTTTTAAAGAACTTGCAATAGAAGAGATCTGTTTCACGGCATCGAAAATTACGACTTACTCACAGCTCTTAAGATAATCATTTTAGAGTCCACGTTTACTAAACTTTTTTGCTGGGAATGTTCGTTCCTGTCATAGGCCTGATTACTGACCATTCGTCCTGGGACTCCCTGCATAATAGTTAAAACAGTCAACTATACAGTAAAATTTTGTTCCCTTTTCGCTGTGTCACTTGTCGAACACGATCTGTTGTGTTGAAACATCTTGTACTTTACGTGGAAAACTTTGTAATCAGTCACATGCTGATTATAGTCAGCTAGTGCCATAGTGTTCTTAGGATACCTGAAATATGACACAATTTGAACATTTGCGCCAAATTACCCTTCTTTGCTCACTCGGGACTCGAACCCAGACACGTGCCTTTTGCAGCCAGCACGCTTTCAGTTACACTGCTCGAGCAAGTCTTGTAACATGACATTTCCTGGCAGTACCCGTGGGTTCGTCCTGTAGCTTTTTGTGACTCTGCTTTCTCTTCAAGCGAATAGCTTGCGTATTGCGGATGCTACTGGCGGACCAAGTAGAGAAGGGGGTTTGTCAAGCCAAGGGATCAGGCATCACTCTTTTCGCAGTCCTACTAAATGGGATGTGATCGGCGCCTATTATGCTGGCTTAAGAGTTAGCGACTGCTGTGAAGAAGGACCCTTCATTTACGTCGACTGCTGTTTACTTTTACGATCGTAACCATAAACCCAACTTTTTTTCGCCAATGAAAACCTATGGAAGAAAGTCTGGATTGCCTTGAAGCAGTTTTTAAAGTTCCTTGTAGATTCCGCACGATCTTGCTTATGATTGGCTTGAAGGCAGTCGTGCCACAAACATCACCGCAATCATCTCGTGTCGAATTCTTCTGATAGAATGCGTTCACATGTGCCATAACTTAGTCCCAAGGTGCTGGAAAGGTCTTTAGTGGTCTGTCTACGGTCTTTCAGACTGAACATTTATCAGTGTACCGTCAGCTGACGAACGAGCGGAACGTCCGTCATCATCAATCGACAGTCACCCGCTTCTAAAGCGGTTATACCAGTCGTAAGTCTGTATCTGACCTGAAGTGTCGTCTCCAAAATGTTGCTGCAGTATTTCGTTTCTACAGCGTTTTTCCCAAGTTTGAAGACCAACTTTTACAGACAAGCTGTTCCTTAAGGTCAGCCAGTGCACATTGGCAAACTTAAGGAAATACAACAATGGAAATACGAGTATGTTGTCCAACACCCAACCAAACCACTCACCTCGCAGCCATGTGCCACACAACGTCAAGGAGGATGTATGAGGAGGCATCTAGAGGCATTTCAGTGTACTAGTAACAATTTGCGAGAAAAATTCAAAATTTTGGGTTCCATTTCGTATTTCAAACAACTCTTGTGCATGTAAGGAATTCAATGTGTTTTGCTATTAACCCAAATGTGTTAAACACCTTCTCTACAGCAATGCTTACTTCCGTTTTTGTTACAGGTCCTTCAGCAGGTGTACGTCTTCAGCAGCCTGTGGGTGGACATTGTGAAGGCGTTCCCTGGACGCTTCCCCTATTCCAGGAAAGCCGCTTCGGCAGTGCGTAACTTCCTGTTCCCAGCATGTGTCGTTCCTATCAACACTGTAAGTATATTCCAAATATTTTGTTCACATGTTGACATATTTAACTCCACTGAAGTAATAGTCGAGGGATAGCGCCTTTGACTAGTCACGTCCTGGGTCCTGCATTCGAACCCAGACACTGCTTAAATGTTGAATAAAAATCATCAAAAGTCGCGGCCGAAGACGCCCTGTGTAAGGAGGCACCGCCGCGTCAGATAGGGCAGAGGAGTGGACAAGAGTTTCAGGACAGCACCTTGTCCTTGGGAAAGCCCCTGAAAGGTGGGAAAATCAGCAGTGATCAACGGCGTGAAGATACAGAATGCAATTAGAATCACTGCATTAAAGAGACAATTTGTACCACAGGACATGTGCCCTATAATTTAAAAAGAAAGGAGTAATGCCAGTAGGATTCGCGCTGAGAGGTTTCTGTGTATACTTTATTTCGTATATACGAGGGTTGTCCAGAAAGTAATGCACCGCATTTGTTCTCTACAACAAGTCTTTATTGAACATAATGAGTATTACACACACGAAAGAATGGTGTTTTATCTACACACCTTATTTTTCCACGTAATCTCCATCCCATTGTATGGCCTTCCTCCAGCGCGAAACAAGGGCGTGTATGCCCTGTCGGTACCAATCCCTGTCCAGCTGGCGGACCCGTTGGTTCACTGTGTCAATTACTTCCTAATCGTCCTCAAAATGTCTTCCATGAATGGCATCTTTAATGACCCAAACAAGTGGAAGCCTGAGGGGGGCTAGGTCAGGACCGTACGGTGGATGGGGTAACACTGTCCAACCGTGTTTTTCGATGTGTTCAGCAGTCCCCAGTCTTGTGTGGGGCCGAGCGTTATCGTGTTGCAGCAAAACATCTCCTGGGTGGCTGTGGCGCCGAAGTCGCTGAAAGCGCGCCTTGAGTTTTGTTAACGTGTTGACATACGCTTCTGAATTACTGGTACTGCCTCTTGGCATCAAATCAATGAGAATCACACCTTCACTGTCACAGAACACAGTGATCCAGACCTTACCTATGGAAGCAGTTGCTTTGAATTTTTTCTTCTGTAGGGAGTGGGAATGGCGCCATTCGATCGACTGTCGTTTTGTTTTGGGCCCAAAATGGTGAACCCAGATTTCATCACCTGTCACAACCCAAAGTCTCCCCCTCAGCGTCTAAACTTTGCAACAAATCAAGTCAAATGTTTTTTTTTCTGTGCGATTTGCGATCCACTATCAGACACCGCAAGACCCATCTTGCACATACTTTAAAACATCCAAGAGCGTGGAGAATTGCATCCACACTTCCTTTGCTGATTGACAGATGTAGCGCCAACTACCGAGTCGTAATGCGTCCGTCCTCAAGAATGACAATATCAGCTCCTGCAACATGTCAGGTGTGACAGCCATGGATGGTCTCCCCGACCACTGCAAATCGTGGAGCTCCGCCGAACTTCCTTCTGATAATCTCTGTATCCGTGCCCAGCGAGTAACTGTGCTTCTGTCGAGAGCAGATGCTCCATAGACTTTTCACAAGCCTTTGTGAATATTCCCCACAGTTTCTTTCTCTGCAGTGAGGAATTCAATGGCGGCACGTTGCTTGTAACGTACATCACATGCAGACGCCATTTTGAATCTGTCCTGCAGCTACGCTATCTGTCGGAAAATTCGGAAACTTGGCGCGCTCACTCAGGAGATTTCAAATAATACATACGTAACGTTTCGCAATCGTAGCATTGTTTTCGGCTGAGGAAAAAAATGCGGTGCATTATTTTCTGGGCAACCCTCGTAGACAGTTCACCCATCCCGGTACTCGAGAATACCGACTATTTATGACTGTTATCGATATCGATACTGGCAAGATGTTGGTCCTGGGAAGTCTAAGACTTTCGGAAATGTTTTAATTGCAAGTTTAAATTTTTTGTGAAATTTCGCACTCTCTTTCGTAATTTTTCATCTATTTCATTACTTTCGGAGCTACACTAAAAATCTATTCGAATCGGCAGCTGCAGATGCATCGACTTCGTCGACTCTCGTCCACGTTGTGACGACTTGGAAGATTTGACGGAAATCTCCAGAGAAGAAAGCGGTACAGTTGGCCTTAGGGCTGTTGTTGTTACGCAAATGACAAATTATCTTGTGGAGTGCTTAAAAGGAAATGTTATGGGGATCGGTACCTCATCCCGAACAGTGGAGGTGCAATCCCTCGTCAAATATCAGTATTACTTTGCTTTATAACATTACAGATCCTGTATGTGTCACAGGCATAGATTGTCAGGGAATGTTTGTATGTAAAATGAGCACTTTGTGAAAGGCCTGTGATGCTAACGGCAGCGTGGTGCGGTAGTCGGGCTGGCGTAAACGCTAGTCATCGCTAGACAACAAAGCCATGTTTTCACAGCAGCGGGTGACTTCATCATAGCTCATCCAATTAGCACAAAGTATTTGTAAATTATAGACATAAACCTTCCTCGTGAATCACTCTGAGGTTTTTGATAGATTACGAATGCAGTGGTAAAAATAATATTTTGTATGATATAATAACAAACTAACCACTTTCGGAATTTTTGATTTACTTGTACTCTAAAACGTTGCTTCTTGTAAAATTTCATGATTCTAGGCCAACGGGAAGTAGGCCACAGGTTTTGATGAGTGAGTTTGCGAGTGTCAAAATATGTCGCATAAATGGCCGTATCTGTTGATTGCACAGACGCAGAAGCTTAAATTTTTTACACAGGCAAGGGACCGTATACCTCGGTAAGAGACTTTAATTTCAACCTGATATCTCTATTCGTTTCTGAGAAAAAGGAATCCTAACTGTCGGGCACAACAGGGTGGGAGACCAACGGACAACAAAGTTATCCCGTAAGTGTGCCGTTTCTACCGACTGAGGCGCGACACGTTAAAAGTGACATGATGATTTCTCATTGACAAAAGATATCGGATTAGTCTCCCATTTAGATCTCTAGCAGGGGACTGAAACGCGATGGGTAATAATGAGAAAAAGTTCTAGTAACCGCCGGCCGCTGTGGCCGAGCGGTTCTAGGCACTTCAGTCCGGAATCGCGCTGCTGCTACGGTCGCAGGTTCGAAACCTGCCTCGGGCATAGATGTGTGTGATTTCCTTAGGTTAGTTAGGTTTAAGTAGTTCTAAGTCTAGGGGACTGATGACCTCAGATGTTACGTCCCATAGTGTGCTTAGAGCCATTTGAACCATTTTTCTAGTAACCAACGGAAGGGCTACGGAGAGTAGAATGTCAGAAGTCCGAACGTGGTAGGGAACCCAGAAAAATCTCAGAAGAGACATGCAAAGGCTCAATGAACATGTAGTGCGGGATCAGTGAAGTGAAATGGAATTTCGACTGAGGCAAATATAGCGTAATGACAACAGCCGCATAAAATGGTTTAACTAGTGCAGGACTCGTTGCGAATGGGAATGTAGAGCAGAGAATGAGTTACTGCGAACAGTTCAGTAACATGGTCGTTCTCATTAGAATAGACAGCAAATTGACGCCAATAGCAATAGTTCAAGCATACAGACGTCGCTAGCAGAAAGTGAAAAGAAAGAGAATGTGTATGAGGATAGTGAACGGGCGATTGAGTGTATAAAAGGAGATAATAATCTAATAATTACGGGATTACGTTATGTTTATTTCTTCACGCAGTCAGTTTTTATGACACAATCATAACCGGTTTCGGCCATGATGAACGCCTTCAGTGGCTCCAAAAATATAAACATGCTTATATTAAAACCTTAAAGCAAGTAACGATATTTCTTCAAGGTCTGCTTGTGAGCTAAGTAAAGTACTATCGAAATACATCTGGATCATACCTAAAAGCTGCATTTGTTGAACATATGTTCATGCTTGTCAAACAGCAGGTAAAACCAAAAATCAGAGAATTATGAAAGTACAACAGTGTAGTTTTCTTTCCGTATTCTTTGCGATAGATACGCTTGTCTTTTATAAGACAATACCTACTTTTGAAAACCATAAAATACGGCAAATATTTCAATAATGTATTAATCAGGGAATAACTTCCATGGTATTAAAGGGAGCTACAGTGTCCTGGTTACCAGTAAGAGAATTGCCTTAGAGAAATTTGTACTGAGCTGAACGATTAGATAGAGATCAATAAATGGGATGTACGCAGATGTGGATTTCGTTAGGTAAATGGCTGACAAGTACTACCAGATCGTGAATAATACTAGCATGGATGTCTTCTTTCGCAATCAAGACACGTGTTAGTTTCGTAGTGCCAAGTTTTTCTCCGTTAATGTGGAAGCCTATTATGCGAACTGCCGGATAAGAATGTGAGGTTATCAACTGGCAGTCACATAACATCGCTGATAAAGGGAGCACAGATGTCGGGCGGCGCCGTACCACGTTTGACCTTCCGGGAAGGTCGTTTCCGAGGATGAATAATGTAGGGCACTTTCGAGTTAGCTTTTATACGTACATACATTTAAACTCGAGATTGTGACAGGATCAGAACTTGGTCGTAAATGGTGCTTCTGAACACAGCAATAATGACGAAGTTCTCGTTACATGTGGTACAGAAAAGGACAAGGAAATGTGTAGCCTTCTTTGGTTGAAATTATTCAAAAATTTTTTTAATAGGTTACAGTTTAGGAAAGTGCACCTAATTATCTTTCTACGAAAGGGAAAAGACACATTTATGATTTCCTGTGTTCTACATATGTATTGGGTTCCATATGCTTCGTGTTACAAAAAGGTACGGCCAAACTTTCAGGAAACATTCCTCACACACAAATAAAGAAAAGATGTTATGTGGACATGTGTCCGGAAACGCTTAATTTCCATGTTAGAGCTCACTTTAGTTTCGTCAGTATGTACTGTACTTCCTCGATTCACCGCCAGTTGGCCCAATTGAAGGAAGGTAATGTTGACTTCGGTGCTTGTGTTGACATGCGACTCATTGCTCTACAGAACTACAATCAAGCACATCAGTACGTAGCATCAACAGGTTAGTGTTCATCGCGAACGTGGTTTTGCAGTCAGTGCAATGTTTACAAATGCGGAGTTGGCAGATGCCCATTTGATGTATGGATTAGCACGGGGCAATAGCCGTGGCGCGGGACGTTTGTATCGAGACAGATTTCCAGAACGAAGGTGTCCCGACAGGAAGACGTTCGAAGCAATTGATCGGCGTCTTAGGGAGCACGGAACATTCCAGCCTATGACTCGCGACTGGGGAAGACCTAGAACGACGAGTCACCTGCAATGGACGAGGCAATTCTTCGTGCAGTTGACGATAACCCTAATGTCAGCGTCAGAGAAGTTGCTGCTGTACAAGGTAACGTTGACCACATCACTGTATGGAGAGTGCTACGGGAGAACCAGTTGTTTCCGTACCATGTACAGAGTGTGCAGGCACTATCAGCAGCTGATTGGCCTCCACGGGTACACGTCTGCGAATGGTTCATCCAACAATGTGTCAATCCTCATTTCTGTGCAAATGTTCTCTTTACGGATGAGGCTTCATTCCAACGTGATCAAATTGTAAATTTTCACAATCAACATGTGTGGGCTGACGAGAATCTGCACGCAATTGTGCAATCACGTCATCAACACAGATTTTCTGTGAACGTTTGGGCAGGCATTGTTGGTGATGTCTCGATTGGGCCCCATGTTCTTCCACCTACGCTCAATGGAGCACGTTATCACGATTTCATACGGGATACTCTACCTGTGCTGCTAGAACATGTGCCTTACAAGTACGACACAACATGTGGTTCATGCACGATGGAGCTCCTGCACATTTCAGTCGAAGTGTTCGTACGCTTCTCAACAACAGATTCGGTGACCGATGAATTGGTAGAGGCGGACCAATTCTATGGCCTCCACGCTCTCCTGACCTCAACCCTCTTGACTTTCATTTACGGGGGCATTTGAAAGTTCTTGTCTACGCAACCCCTGTACCAAATGTAGAGACTCTTCGTGCTCGTATTGTGGACGGCTGTGATACAACACGCCATTCTCCAGGGCTGCATCAGTGCATCAGGGATTCCATTCGACGGAGGGTGGATGCACGTATCCTCGCTAACGGAGGACATTTCGAACATTTCCTGTAACAAAGTGTTTGAAGTCACGCTGGTACATTCTGTTGCTGTGTGTTTCCATTCCATGATTAATGTGATTTGAAGAGAAGTAATAAAATGAGTTCTAACATGGAAAGTAAGCGTCTCCGGACACATGTCCACATAACGTATTTTCTTTCTTTGTGTGTGAGGAATGTTTCCTGAAAGTTTGGCTCAAAAATGGCTCTGAGAACTATGGGACTCAACTGCTGAGGTCATTAGTCCCCTAGAACTTAGAACTAGTTAAACCTAACTAACCTAAGGACATCACAAACATCCATGCCCGAGGCAGGATTCGAACCTGCGACCGTAGCGGTCTTGCGGTTCCAGACTGCAGCGCCTTTAACCGCACGGCCACTTCGGCCGGCTAAAGTTTGGCCGTACCTTTTTGTAACACCCTGTATAAAAGATAAACAGTAAATCAAGATAAAATTATGGTGATAGATTGAATTTGAACAAGACACAGGTTTTGTGAGGCTAGTCCAAATTAAAGCATTTGTGAGGCGACTTCAGTATTCCCAGGAAAATATATTTAGAAATTTTGCAGTGCCCTTTTCCCTCAAGTAATTTCCTGCCCCCCTCACAGCAAAGAACTTGAATGTAATTGCATAATTGTTAGTTCAGCAGTGTATCGATACCTCCTAATAGTCTCTCTAGTTCCCAAAATACTTCGGTAGTTCTTCTAGAACATCTTACAAGGGAGATGAATTAAATAGTTTCTTAGAGCATTTGTTAAAATGTATAAACACTTACTTAGAAGCCATCTCCCTGCCTACAGGCAGATCTTCACGATTCTAGTTCTGTTGGCGCCTTAGTCAGTTATCTTTCAACTTCATATTCAGGTTTTTTTCATATGAAGTTCATTCGTCGTTTGCTCCAGTAGCTGGTAATGGTTTGTATTTGTGTTTAATCACCGTTAGGTGAATCGAGAACAGGTCTGATGTAACTCTTCAGGCTTTCCCGGCGAGATCTTGACATGTGGAATAATCGGGTCTAACTGCCGGATGTTTGTGTCGCTGTGGCACAATATTTCGGCCGCGTAACTCGTTGCCTTCTTCAGGTGCTTGCTACCTGAGACACCTGAAGAAGGCAACGAGTTACGTGGCCGAAATATTGTGCCACAGCGACACAAACATCCGGCAGTAGACCCGATTATTCCACATATCAGGTCTGATATAGTTTACAAACAGGATAATGTGAAATATCATTAAAACAGTAGCTGAGTTTCGTGGTGAGTGCGAAATAATGTGCTGTCATTGTTTTAACGATCCTTCAGATCTCACAGTACACAGTCATTTGTGACAATTTAAAACTGTTTACCGGACCGGGACGTGGACCCAGATTTCTGCTTTTGCTTTCAGTCAAACAGCCAATACCACCTTCCAAGGGACTTTTCTAGAGCTATGCAGCCGTTTTGCCGGGCTTTGCGGCCGAGCGGTTCTAGGCACTTCAGTCCGGAACCGCGCTGCTGCTACGGTCACAGGTTCGAATCCTGCCTCGGACATGGATGTGCGTGGTGTCCTTATGTTAGTTAGATTTAAGTAGTTCTAAGTCTAGGGGACTGATGAACTCAGATGTTAAGTCTCATAGTGCTTAGAGCCATTTGAACCATTTTGAGCACCCGTTTTCGAAATTTATCGTGCACGGTACGTGTAGTATCCATTCAAGAGACAGAGCCAGCACACATCGAATCTTCACGCTACTGAGGACGACCATCCTACAGGTACACACAGCCTACTATACGATGAGTCCCGCTTACGGAAAGCACAGTGAGTTGTACACGAGTTAAAATGAGCATGCTTCTCTTTTTTTTTAGAATGTGATGTGAAAAATATCGTGTGCCCCAGTCAGATAAAGGAACTGATCGGGCAGACTGTCTTCGAACAAATATAGCACAGGCTTCAAATGTTAGTAAGGCCCAATAGCTATCGTTAAGACTGTAACATACGCAGTCAGGTTCGTTATAGATGGCACAATGCTTTCAGAAACTGCGCTCAAGAATACTTTTCTTTCCTTTGGCTCATTAAAAAGGAAGAAAGAAAAGAAATATATCAAGGTTATCACAAACAGAGCGCTGGCTCAACAAAAGTGGGAAAGGAATCGATTGTGACCTATTGAACGAATTAATAAAGAAATGCCAGAAGACATAAATCAAGTTGACTGGACGTGACCCTGCTCCATTCAAAATAACTTCCTCGCCTTGGAACAATAGGTTATCTTATGTCACGGGATCAACAAAGGGATGGATAAAAAGCGCCGGTCATTCATTTTCGAGATAGGTCGGCGACAGACGCACATAATCCTTATCCACACAAATTATAAAAATGTGTGTTTGTGTATGTATCTATGAATGTACCACATCTTCTAAACCACTAGAACAATTTTAACTGAACTTGTTACGCATATCTCTTACTGTGTGGAAACGGGGGGAGGGATGGGGGTATGGGGGGGAAGGCAGGGGATGGGAGTGGGGGCGAACAAGTATTGCACCTCACGACTCGCTGATACCCTATTTTAGTTCAAAATGTTCAAATGTTTCTGAAATCTTATGGGACTTAACTGCTAAGGTCATCAGTCCCTAGGCTTACACACTACGTAACCTAAATTATCCTAAGGACAAACACACACACACCCATGCCCGAGGGAGGGCTCGAACCTCTGCCGGGACCAGCCGCACAGTCCATGACTGCAGCGCCCTAGACCGCTCGGCTAATCCCGCGCAGCCCTATTTCAGTCATTCAGTATTTGAAAATGAGGGCACGTACTGGCTTCTGACTTGCAACAAACTTTACACAGAATTTCAAACCTTTATGAGACTTTTCCTCCCTGACAACCTCTACAAAATGATGAAACGGAAAAAGTTTGTCCCTTAGTGAATTTTTCGCTCTTCATGCAGTAAAACTGCCGCATGAAGCATAACGTTTTAATTTGTTGCTTCCTTACTGCTATTTGCATTCGCACACCTTTTTCAGACACTATTAACATCTACCCTGTTCGATCAAAATCATGTCGTTGTACGACACATGGTTAAGGACATATGACGTCATAAACACTGAGATGCCCCAAAAGTGCCACGTCATGTATGGCGTTTAAATTTACCACTTCTCTGCTGCTAACTTTATTTGTAACACATTTCGAACACAGTATTCACTAATGTCACTGAATGTATCTACAATTTTTTTTTTTCCTTTTACGATACACAGTTCACGAGATATGACGTCAAATATTGAGCTGTGTGCAAAACAGTCGCGTCACACACGACGTTTAAATTTATAACTTCTTTGATACCTATTATATTTGCGACACATTTCGCATACAGTAACATTGGCTGTACCTCCAAAAATATAGTACTGTACGACACATATTTCCGGAGATTAAAATGTCATAATCATTGAGCTCCGTGAAAACGAAACTGCAGGACGAAATTATTTCGAGATTTTGATGAAATATGTGCACAAATAGTACGAAATCTGTGAAAAATAAATGTGAAATATATTTGACATGTGCGTATGTGGGTAAATCCACACGTAAAAAGCTCATTCTAAATCGCTGGGACGGATTCAATCCAATTTGGAACACACATTATCTACGATCTGGAAGTATATGTTGTGGGGGTAAGAAGTGGAATGTGGGTGATAACGTAAAGATACAAGGGTGAGGAGCAAATGGTGAGACAGAAAGGGGGAAGGAAGAGATGGGCACAGTAAGGGAAAGGAGACAGACAGGGATAAGGAGAGGAAAAAATTGGAAATTTGTGGTAAGGTCTTATGGGACTAAACTGTTGAGGTCATCGGTCCCTAAGCCTACGCACTACTTAATCTAACTTAAACTAACTTACGCTAAGGACAACACACACACCCATGCCCGAGGGAGGACTCGAACCTCCGACGGGGGCAGCAGCGCGGACGGCGACAAGACGTCTCAGATCCCGCGGCGATAAGGAGAGGAGACCTGGACCAAGAGGGGGGAGAAGAGGTAATCTACAGAGAAAGCAGAGGAGATGGACAGACATGAGGAGAGAAGGAGATAGACAAAGAGAGAGGGGGTGGGAGAGATAGAATTAGAGAGGAGTAGGAAGAGATGGACAGAGGCGGGAAGAAGGCATCATCATAGGGAACAAAACTAAACACTACAAGAAAGTGGTGAGAACAGAGGTTACGTATAGTTCCTGAACACTAAACCTAGAACGAAAAGGTGGGATAAATAAAGTAATGAAAATAGAAAGGAGACTGGTTAGAAGCATACTTGGCCGAAGGACAACAGGAACAGAATATAACTGACAACGACCCAACAAGGAAATCTATGAAATGTAGGAAATGTATGACAAGCAGTGCTGTTTACACAGACTTTAAATGACCTCAAAGAAGCAAACATTGAGTAAATGGACACACACAACACAAACTTGTACGGGAACAGAACTCAGAAGGTGACCTTCAAGGATGAACAAGAGAGAAAAAAAAGCAGTCTCATATTATTGAGAAGCCCCGAAGACAGAGATAAGAACTCATGAAATTAATGTTGTCAGAAAGGAAGAAGAAGGAAGAAAACAAGAACTGATGTATTGATTTAACGTGTTCTTTAAAAGTGCCATTCAAATAAATAAATAATAACATTTAAAGGAAAATAGGAACAATGGTAGGTAGCATCATCTCTGGTAAGCTGTATATCCTTTGTAAACATACAGCACCATAGCAAAGAACTGTCAAAACTGAACTGTCAAAATATCTGACAAAAATGTATTTTTACATTTCGTAACTACAAGAACTATTGTAATTACCGAATCATGACAGAAATACTTCACTGTACATGCAATATTGTCATCACTTCCCACTAGACGTAAGTACCAGCGGGAATGTAAACGTAAAACAGCCGCAATTTATGAACAGATAATCTTACCAATGTTATTTCGCAGACCGCTTGGCAATGGCAATAAGCCGAAACAGGCCTTTCATGTTAACGTATTAAAAAAAAGAACAACAAAGAAAACATAATCGTTGTTGGAGTTGGTTTGGAACATTCATTTGCATAATGTCTTATACCGATATATATTTTTCGTGCGGCGAGAAATGACCGTCGTAAGAAAATAAGATAAATCAGACGGGAAGATTTAGGCGTTCATTTCGCCCTCGTGCTATTCTGGAATGAAACGGTCGAGAAAGAGTCTGAAAGTGGTTCTGTGTACCTTCTGTCAAACACTTAATTGTGAACTGCAGAGGAGAGGTGTAGATGTGAGGGTGGCAGAGCATTTGCCCGCACAAGGCAGAGGTTTCTGGTTTGACTCCCAGTCCAAGTGACGGTTTAAATCCACCAGTAAGTTTCAGTCCTAAATTTGATACGTGCGCTCCTTTCTACAATTTGTCAGGAAACTTCAATTCTCCGCGGCGCCTTTTGCTGGAGTATCATTGCCAGCAGAAGGAATAGAACTTCAAGGTCGAGCAGATGTGCGCATACCGGTGTGGCCCATTTGTTGACCGCAGTAGACTGAAATCCTGGTTCGAATACAGGTCCAGTAAACGCTCTCAGCCTGTAGGATACTTCTTTTTTTCTTCGTCGAGTTCTTCCTCGTTGCAAGATTCTCGGTAATTTCCAGGAGTGTTTGAATATCGAAACCGCGGGCTCCAAACGATAGATGTCGAACGTGCGTTTCTAAATCGACCACGCGACTGTGGTGGCGGGCGTTATGAGCATGTTTATAGTAGTCAGTAAAGAAACAACAAAAGAATAGCGTTACTAAAATAGTTATCATTACAAAGGGAACGACATACCTCACTCGTCGTCGGCGTTGTCGTCATGAGAAGATCAATTTGATGTGTATGCTACGGGAAGCATTCCCTATTTGCCGTAACATTGGTAGACTGTCAATGTCGCGCAAAAATAAGAATAGTGTGTCACATTTCCGACAAAAATTCAAATAATTTTCTACATTTCATGATCATGGAATTAGTTACTTCCACGTGAGTCAATACCACACATCCCACTAACTACCGTCATAAATCGTTTTGGTTTCTCTAGCATCTCACAAATAATTTATCATAACGCCCAGCACCACAGTCAAATATCTCTGAGCGCTATGGGACTTAACATCTGAGATCATCAGTCCCCTAGAAGTTAGAACTACTTAAACCTAATTAACCTAAGGGCATCGCACACATCCATGCCCGAGGCAGGATTCGAACCTGCGTCTGCAGCGGTCGCGCGGTTCCAGACTGAAGAGCCTAGAACTGCTCGGCCACAGCGGCCGGCCCACCACAGTCGCGTGATCGACTTAGAATCGCGCGTTGGATATCTACCGTTTGCAGCGCGCGGCTTCGATAGGCAAACATTCTTGGAAATGACCACATTCTCCATACGCGTCACCGGATAGCAGACGGAACTCATTACGTCGTCCTCCGTCCAAAGACGTCACGAGAGAACACAACGTCGGATTGCCGCTGAAAGACGCCATAACTGACCAACCTCTCGTGGAGTGCATGATAATGTGACGACTGTGTAATTGCTTCACAACAGGCAGATGATGTGAAGATAAATACGTGATGTTGATAGCTTTGAGACTGGGATATGTAGTAATCACTTACCGCAGTCACCTAGCAAGCCAAACTCGCAGGTTCCAGTTAGTACACTAATCTGGGTAATCTCCAAGAATGATTGCCTATCGAAGTCGCTGGGTCCAAACGATACATATCGAACGTGCGGTCGGAAATCGATCATGCGACTCTGGTGGCGGGCGTTATGAGTATGTTTACGTTGGTCACTACAGCAACGACAAAAGAAGAGCGCTACAAAAATACTTGTAACTGCAAGGGAGACGACTTACCTTACTCGTCGTCGGTGTTGTCGTCATATGAAAGTCCATTACGGTGGTCCAGATGGATAATTTGGAAGAGTCGAACCATGTATTCTTCCTGATATTCGTTCGTTTTCCGCACTGTATCCAATGAAATTGTAAAGGTATTTCAGCATCGAAACTGTTCTTGCGAAGTTTTACACACTTCGCACCACCACAGTCTACACAGTCCCTTCTTTCCTCGTCCGGTAGTAGGCCTACTCCATATTTGCGGCAAAAAGTCGAACAATTTTCTACGCTTGACAAACATGGAATTAGATTCTTCCATGTGAGAGAATCCGCCGAAGAAACATCAAGAACACCAGACATCCCACTTACTAACGACATAAATCGTCTGGGTTTTCCTAGCAACTCACAAATAATTCGCTGAGGTATGTAATTTAGAGTAACTAAGGGAACGACGGGAAACAGACAAAATTGACGATCACAAATAACTGATCACATGCCCGCCACCGGAGTCGCATGATCGATTTCCGATCGCACGTTCGATATGTATCGTTTGGACCTTGCGACTTCGATAGGCAATCATTTTTGGAAATTACCCTAATCTGTATTGTCACAACAGTAAACAGTTCGTTGTGTTAGGGGGAGGCACACCATTGCGCTCAACTGCGAATGCGATTTGAAACTGTGTAATACGTTCATTAATACTGTGACAGGAGACATCATAGTCGCTTTCAAATTAAATATTACAATTTCAAACAGTTTGTGCTTGTCCACTACCGCACCGTTATTTGTAATCGTGGAAACGTGTAATCAATGTCCGTGAAGCAAGCGAATGAAGAATAAATAGTACCCTACCTGTCATAATGTAGGCTACTTGATTTAAATTGTCACACGAGAAAACAGCTATAACCACTAAAAGTCTACTCTTGAATACCGGTTTTTATGCACAGTCTGTAAACACTGCACCAAGATGAAGCTGAGTAATGGTACCGGTACGCAAAGAATCACCGGTTCTTTTTGAATCTTTTCGTTAATCGTAACACCACTCGAGTATTTACTATGTATTGTAAATTGTTCGCAGTATTTGTTTTTACTGCCGTATATTCAGTGACGATCAGTTACTTCCAAAACATCTTTCACTTTCTGAGTTGTTGCTCGAAAAGGTGTATTCACCATGAACGTGCAATACTGCAGAGAAAACCGTTAACTACATGAAAGTGAATAATGCTGAGTCATCAGTACCGTATACAAACCACAGACTGTCTGTTCTGTGATCTAACACATCTGTGATACAAACCAAGATGCTCTTATGACGTACTTTAGGCCTACTGTTTTCGTATCTTTGCGTGGTTGTTCATAAAAAATAAATACTTACAGGTATAAAAGGCTATTTGCAGTGTTATTTACTCGAATCCGCTGGTGTTGTCATATCGGTGTAAACGATGTAACAGGATATTCATAGCAACCGGTATTTTTATAGTCAGGACAGTTCCCTGCGCCGCACAGGAAGAAGACTAGTATTTTTGGGTCGCACATAATATGCTTTAAAAAACCAGGATGGATCGATGAGAGAACAGCATAGTGTGGCGAGAGTTTCAACTAGAAAATATTCAGTTTATCATAACTGTACATTATCGGAATTCTATGGAATTTTTTTACGATTGTGTGACAGATGCTCACGCTTTGGGCCGCACTCATATTTGCTTTCGGCCGCGGATTGGACACTCATGGTCTAAACCATGACTTATACTTTCATATAAAATAAATGAGTCGTAACGGAGAAAGAAGGATGGTATCACACTTGGTTGCTTCAACACGAAGAACATCGTGCTAGTACCGGTATTTCTTGAGTGTGCAGACGACTATAATCCGATATGAACATTCACTTTTAGCTTGTGTAATATTAGTGATTAGTCAATCAACGAATTAATTGTAATTATTGCATGTTACTGATAAATTTTCTAAAATGTACGCTCTCTTCACAGATTGTGTTGGTCTTATTTTGGAGCCTGTATCTCTCAGCACCACATATGATAGAAGATCGGGGCATAATGGAACGTTATCTGGAGTCCTGGATGAACCACTGTCTACACACAAATATTATCATTATTAGTCTGATGGAGATCATCATTTGTGCACCCAAGTTTCCCAGCAGAAGACGGGCTTTCGTAACAATTGTTGGGATGGTACTACTGTACAGCATAACGTAAGTAAAAACAGGATAAACTATATTAAATTAAGCAAAACACTCATATCGTTAGTGTTAAAAATATTTATAAAAATTGGTGTTTTGATATGGAGAAATTTTTACAGTAATCAACATTTTATATCCAGGTATTCGTTGATCTTGCCCCTCTCTTTATTAGTAGATGTTGTAATTTTTCCTTTCACCTGCGCAATACAGGTTACCGTTTCTCTTCAAGTTTTACAGCTCCACTCTTTCCTTGCTCATTGAAGAAGTTTTCTTGATTCCTCTCCTGACCTCTCTTAAATACGTACATGCAATTTTAAATAAATTAAATAGCTCGAGAAGGAATAAATTGCCTACGGCTGACTTCTAGATTAGGACCAACGACAGACACGGTAGTGAAACTTCCTGGCAGATTAAAACTGTGTGCCCGACCGAGACTCGAACTCGGGACCTTTGCCTTTCGCGGGCAAGTGCTCTACCAACTGAGCTACCGAAGCACGACTCACGCCCGGTACTCACAGCTTTACTTCTGCCAGTATCTCGTCTCCTACCTTCCAAACTTTACAGAAGCTCTCCTGCGAAACTTGCAGAACTAGCACTCCCGAAAGAAAGGATATAGCGGAGACATGGCTTAGCCACAGCCTGGGGGATGTTTCCAGAATGAGATTTTCACTCTGCAGCGGAGTGTGCGCTGATATGAAACTTCCTGGCAGATTAAAACTGTGTGCCCGACCGAGACTCGAAGTCGGGACCTTTGCCGGGCGTGAGTCGTGCTTCGGTAGCTCAGTTGGTAGAGCACTTGCCCGCGAAAGGCAAAGGTCCCGAGTTCGAGTCTCGGTCGGGCACACAGTTTTAATCTGCCAGGAAGTTTCATATCAGCGCACACTCCGCTACAGAGTGAAAATCTCATTCTGGAGACACGGTAGTGTTTATGTATTGCTCATAGCAGAGGCGTAGATAAATTTTTCCTTGTTGGGTGGGGGGGGGGGGGGAGGCATGTTCAGTTCTGTTTAAGTACAAGATGTTCATTCAAGTCAGTATCCCCAAATATCAGCAGCACTGTCAAAACGTGCTTCAATCTTTAGAATTGGAACACAATCTGCATACGTTGGAAACGTCTCAAATGAATGGAAATGTAAGCACCGTAGTAGAAAAATTGCGACGCCTATTAATGCTGATGTAAGTCACGATTTTTTTTCTCCTCTATAATACTTCTGACTGGTTTGATACTGTCCACCACGAATTCCTCTCCTACGTTAAGCTCTTCCTCTCAAAGTGGCGCTTGTACCCTATGTCCTCAATTATTTGTTGGATGTGTTCAAATCTGTCTTCCTCTACAGTTTTTACCCTTTACAACCCCCTCGGGTACCATGGAGGTTATTCCCTGACGGCCGGCCGAGGTGGCCGAGCGGTTCTAGGCGCTACAGTCTGGAACCGCGCGACCGCTACTGTTGCAGGTTCGAATCCTGCCTCGGGCATGGATGTGTGTGATGTCCTTAGGTTAGTTAGGTTTAAGTAGTTCTAAGTTCTAGGGGACTGATGACCTCAGCAGTTAAGTCCCATAGTGCTCAGAGCCATTCCCTGATGTCTTAACACACGTCCTGTCATGCTACCCCTTCTTCCTGTCACTGTTTTCAGAATGTTCCTTTCTTCTTCTTCGTCGATTCTGTGGTGAACCTCCTCATTCCTTATCTTATCACTCCACCTACTTTTCAGTGTTCTACTGTAGCACCATACCCCAGACGCTTCGATGCTCCTCTATTGTCGTTGTGCCACTGTCGATAGTTGTCTATCATATTATGCTACACTCCAAACATACATTCTCAGAAATTTCTTCCTGAAATTGAGGCCTAAGTTTGGTACTAAGAAATTCTTCTTGGACATGAATCTCCTCTCTGCCAGGTATTATTCTGCTTTATGCCATTTTTACTTTATCCGTCGCGGGTTATTTTTCTTCCGAGACACGAAAACATCAATCGCCAATTTAGACATCAAGCTGCTCGCTTTCTCATTTCTGCTGCTCCTCATTCTGGCTTAGTCTCCATCCATATTCTGTACTCGTTAGATTCCATTCAACAGATCCTGTAATTCTTCTTCACTTACACTGAGGATAGCAATGTCCTGAGCAAATGTTATCATTGATATCCTCTTACCGTGAAATTTATTCTCAATCTTCAACCTTTCCTTTATTTCCGTCATCGTTTTTCCTTCGATCTATAGATTGAACAGTAATGACGAAAGACTACATCCCTGTCTTGTGCCCTTTTTAATCCGAGCACTTTTTTGTTGGTGTTCCAATCTCATTGTTCCCTCTCGGTTCTTGTACATGTTGTATACTACCCGTCTTTTCCTTAGCTTACTCATATTTTTCTCAGAATTTCGAACGTGTTACATCATTTTACGTTGTGGAACGCTTTCTTTAGGTAGACATGTCCAATGAAAGTGTACTGATTTTTCTTCCCCCTTCCTTCCATTATCAAGCGCAAAGTCAGAACTGCCTCTCTGGCGCCTTTACCTTTTGTAAAGCCAAACTGATCGCCAGCCAACAGTTCCTCAAGTTTTTCCATTCTTCTGTATATTATCCTTGTCAGCAGCTTGGATACATAAACTGTTTAAACTGATCGTGGACATATTTACTAAAGACAGTCGGGGTCGCATATGCACATGCATAAATAAGTTGAAATATTAAGAGATCGCTGTAAATATTTTGATTGTGTGACTTACACTTATCTGGCCTTGTCATCTTTGGAATTGTGTGGATTATATTTTTTCCGAAGGCATATCGCCAGTCTCTTTGATTCTACATACCAACTTGAATAGTCGTTTGATCTCAGGTTTTCCAGAGCCCTTTTAAATTCTGACTCTAATATTGGATCCCCTATGTCTCCAATTCCTTCTCCTCTCACGTCATCGCACAGGTCCTCCCCCTTCAGCGTACTCTTTCCACATATCCGCTCTCTCCTCTGCGTCTAACAAAGGAAATCCCGTTGCACTCTTAATGTAGCCACAATTGGTTTCAATTTCACTGAAGGTTGTTTGGACGTTTCCATATGGTGAGTAAGTCCTCCCGACGATCATTTTCTTTTGATACCTTCACATCTTTCCTGTAGCATTTCGCCTTGGGTGCTCTGCACTTCCTGTTTGCGTCACTCCTAATGGATTTGTATTGTGTTCCTGTCTTTTCCTGAACATTTCTCGTACTTCCTTCTCTCGTCGATGAGTTGAAGCAGTTCTTCTTTTACCCAAGGTTTCTTCCTTTTATGCATGCTTGTCTTTCCAACAACTGCAACTTTTTTTAGAGATGCCCACTCCTCAACCGAACCGCCTACTATGGTATTCCTTACCACAGTACCCACATCTTTAGCGAAATTCAAAGGCGCCACCTCCCTCCTCAGTACTTCAGTATCCCACTTCCTTCCACATTGACTCTTTCGTATGGTCCTCTTAAACTTCAGACTACCATACATCATTACCAAATTGTGATCTGAGCCTCTATCTGCTCCTGCGTACACCTTACAGTCGAATACCTTATTTCGGAATCTCCGTTTGACCACGATGTAATCCAGCGAGTATTTTGCGCCTGTAAACTGCATGTCCACCTCACAAGCTTCGTTTCTCAACGTAGTTATGAACATATTGCTTAATACTTCAAATGTGTCACCATCGCTGAATCATTTCTGTCAACAAACGAAGAAATCTAATTTTTTACAGTTGAATTTGGAAATGGAGAAACGTTAACACAATGGTACCTATGTTCTGAACTGACTACATCAGACTGAGAACAAGGGGTAGAACAAGAGCTAGCTCCCTGTATTTGTAACATATGTTCACCACTTTCTTTGACGTGTTGACTGGGTAATTCCTATTTTGCTACTTTATCTTGAAAAAATGATTTAATTGATGCCTTCGAACGTCAGTTTTGAGCTCCTGGCTCCACGATAGTTCCAAAAAAGCTGAAGTAAACATGTGAAATGTTCGGTGTTGAAATATTTTGACACTGTGGGGCTAAAATAATCAAAATACTGTATGTTAAAGTAAAGGAATGAAAGTAGTCTAAGCAAGGTGGTTTTACAGAGTACGTGTAATGTGAATAGAATGAAATGTTTAAAAATTCCACAGACCAGATGACGGACCGATTGAACAAAAGCACATTACAGCATTTTTTTAAATTCATTGCGACAAGATAACTGTTAATTTTGAAGGTATTAATAGACAGTCAGTAAATTATTTTATTCGTTGATTGATTAGCTCCGTAGTGTAAATTGAAGAGTGTGACTGTGGAGTGTCGAGTTATATTTCTATAAATTACACGTTTATTTTGAAGTTTTTGGGTCGAAATTGAAAATAGTGATTGCTGTACAACTGCTCATACGTGGCACGCTAGTCTGTTGTTTAAAATCAAATAGCTTATTCACCTAAGTAAAAGCAGTGGACATATAACACCCCATTTCCTTCCCTTTCACACGTAGTGGCGGTCCAATCAATTAACTCGCTTCATACGTAAGTGTTTGCGTCAATAACCTTGCAGTTTCTTCTTTCTGCCCTAAGGGCCACTGCATTCGCGTTACGTGACCATCCTATATAGCACGTCCAACTTTTCTTGAGGCAGTGCCTGGTATTTCTCAGAATTCGTCGACAGTATTCATTAAGGTTTCGTGCCGATTGCCACAGTGCATGCCAACATACACTATCTGACACTAAGCAGCACTGCACTAGCAATACGCAGTGAACTGCTTCACCTTGAGCTGTGCTATTAATTTAATTTAATTTCATAATTTCATATTCATAGTTACAAATAAGTATAATATGTGAATATGAACATTGCTGTAACGTGGTTTCACGAAACCTCGGTCTTCCTAGCGTCTTTTCGTCACAGCAGGTGGTCAGATCGTAATGAGAGTTTAAACAGTTGTCAGCTCCGCGGGAGACGCCCCCACCCCCACCCGTAACATTCAATTGACCAAGCTATACTGTTGTTGGCTTATAGCAGAAATCTACGTTATTTCGCCGTATTCATACGTCTTCAGTTTCCTTCACCATGCTATGAATTTTTACTTTTTTTTCTGGATGAACATGATTTGAAAACACTCGCAAAACTGCGTGTTTTAAGGCATAATTTGCAGGTGTCACATATCAAGGAGAGGATCGGCAGCCCTGTGGAATTGTTAACCAAAGGAAATACAATCGAAAACAAAATTACATGCAGGGTGCTCAGAAACCGTCTGAAAAGCTTGTAAGTTGCATAGTAGGCTGTGCTGAGAAATGGCTGTTAAGAAAAAAAATTAGGTAAGTTGTACCGTTTCCTAGATAATCAGGACTGAAGTTACCCAGTTACCCCCGTTGCTCGCGCTGATTCAAGATACAATTAGTGTCACTTCTTCTCTCAGCTTTGACGGTAGCACACGAAGTTGCTCAGCCTGTGGCTCGGTTTCGATTCTTGCTGCCGTCCGATGTCCAGCTTTTATATTGCTCTCTTGTTCGGTTTTGGGGAACCAAACAAAGAACACGTTTGGCAACACCGTGTTTGGCAAGCCGCTTGAATTTACGTGTGCAACAACCTGACTGGCTAACTTCAGCGCTAATTATTTCTGAAACGGCGTAATTTATCGAATTTTTTCTTAAAAATTACATCACATCCCAACCTATGCTATAACATCCTTTCAGGCTTTTCAGACTGTTTCTGACCATCCTGTGTTTAGTGCAGCAAACTGTAGGAAAGCCTCGCTATGGCTCCTCCTTCGCTCATACAGCAGACCCTGCAGCCATGGTAATTACGTCCCTGTAATGAAGTGAGTAATGCAACATCTTCCATTCGATATGAACGTTACCCTAGTCATTTCAGTATATATAAAGTCACATTTACACCCCTGAAGTGTTTTTCCCCTACTGGTCTATCTACCAGAGCATTGCCCTTATTTTTAACGCATTTAAAAGACCACTAGAAGTTAAAGGCATTCTTGAAGCGGCTGTCATGCTACTACCAACATTAAAACTCACAGTTATTTCAATATACCATTCTCCTGATAGTGATGCCGATCAATTTGTAGAGTGTTTAGATAAATTTATTCGCCGTACAGAAAAATATACCAAACACGAGATAGTAATTTTAGGAGGTTTAAATTTTGATATAAGGAAAAAAACACACAAAAATAATAATTTGCTTAACATGCTAAGATCCCATAATCTCTTCTGTGCAAATTATAGTCCCACAAGACAACTTTTTTGTCTCGACAATTTTATCATAAATATACATAAAGATGATTTTCTGTCGACCATCTGACAGATCACAAAGGTTTATGGGTAAAACTGACAATTAATGAAACAATGGGGGATTGTTAACGAACCCAGTATGTCAGGTTATTAAATGATAAAAGCATAAATAGCTTCAGGTATAAGCTGAAGGTACTAAACTGGAATAATATAATATATGCTCCCAACAATGTTGAGGCTTGTAGCAGGTTTCTTAGTACTCTATCTAAAATTTTCAATACCTCCTCTCCAATGGTTACCAAACGAAACAAAACTATAGCAAGAAAGCATGGTCGAACTACTCCACATAGGTGGTTCACACCATACTTACAGAAGCTAAGATTAATGGTTTTTATATGCTATGATATGGTAAAAAATGGTAGTGTTGACAATGCAACATATGTTAGCCTCAAGAGACACTACAGATCACAAATCAGATTAGCAAAATGTATAGCAATTGATAACTTCATCAAAAACTCCAATAATAAGTGTAAGGCTGTGTGGAGGGTCATTAAAGCAGAATTAAGTACAGGTAGTCATAGTGTAAAAGTTACAACTGATGTTAATGTCACCCCAGATGAATTTAACCTCTTTTTTATCAATGCGGCAAATCCTAATCCCTCATCTCCTCATAAGAAGAGTTCAAAACCAAATTCACAATCTACTTATATAAACCAGTTTTTACAAAACTTTGCTGATACCGTGCCAACCTGTAATTGGGTACATGTGGAAATAAGTGATGTAATTAAATCAGTGGCAAAGTTAATTGACTCCAGATCAGAAGATATTTATGGCCTCTCAAATTTTGTGATCAAAAAAATAATCAACTTGATATCATTCCCTCTATGCACACTCATAAACTGGATATTTGACAGTGGCATTTTTCCAGAATGCCTAAAGAAGACAGTAGTAATTCCATTACACAAAAAGGGTGATAAATCCTGCACTAATAATTATCGTCCAAGTTCTCTGATACCTATTTTTTCAAAAATAATCGAATATTGTATACAAAAGCAAATTAACATGCATTTGTCAAAAAACAGTATACTGACTAAGTTTCAATGTGGTTTTAGGGCCCAGTTATCGCCAATTAATGCTGCTGAAAATGTTTCTATTGTGCAATCTTCTTTTGAATCCAAATTGTCTGCTGATGCCACACTAGTGGACTTAAGCAAAGCATTTAATTCTGTAAACCACACAATACTGCTGGAAAAACTATGGTGTTATAGCATTAGGGATCTGGGACTCTTCCTCATTAAATCATATCTCAGTAACAGAAAGCAAACTGTAAGCTACAACAGTCAAAAGTCACAATTACTGAATGTCACTAGAGCTGTTCCCCAAGGATAAGTGCTTGGGCCATTACTGTTTATAATATTTATAAATGACCTGCCCAGCAATATGCCATGCAAATCTGTGATTTGGAGTAGGAATTAAAATCCATGGAGAAGAAATAAAAACTTTGAGGTTCACCGATGACATTGTAATTCTATCAGAGACAGCAAAGGACTTGGAAGAGCAGTTGAACGGAATGGATAGTGTCTTGAAAGGAGGATATAAGATGAACATCAACAAAAGCAAAACGAGGATAATGGAATGTAGTCGAATTAAGTTGCGTGGGTCTGCAGGAATTAGATTAGGAAATGAGATGCTTAAAGTAGTAAATGAGTTTTGCTATTTGGGGAGCAAAATAACTGATGATGGTCGAAGTAGAGAGGATATAAAATGTAGACTGGCAATGGCAAGGAAAGCGTTTCTGAAGAAGAGAAATTTGTTAACATCAAGTATAGATTTAAGTGTCAGGAAGTCGTTTCTGAAGGTATTTGTTTGGAGTGTAGCCATATATGGAAGTGAAACGTGGACGATAAATAGTTTAGACAAGAAGAGAATATAAGCTTTCGAAATGTGGTGCTACAGAAGAATGCTGGAGATTAGATGGGTAGATCACATAACTAATGATGAAGTATTGAATAGAACTGGGGAGAAGAAACGTTTGTGGCACAACTTGACTAGAAAAAGGGATCGGTTGGTAGGACATGTTCTGAGGCATCAAGGGATCACCAGTTTAGTATTGGAGGGCAGCGTGGAGGGTAAAAAGTAAAGGGAGACCAAGAGATGAATACACCAAGCAGATTCAGAAGGATGTAGGCTGCAGTAGGTACTGGGAGATGAAGAAGCTTGCACAGGATAGAGTAGCATGCAGAGCTGCATCAAACCAGTCTCAGGACTGAAGACCACAGCAACAACAGCTAACTGCGTGGTTTCCATAGGAATTCATCAGGCAAATTTGGTCACCGAGGCATCAACGTGAGTTCACTATAATGCTCCTCAAAGCACTGTAGCATGGTTCTGGCTCAGAGACACATGGACAACTATACTGCTGGAAGGTGACATTGCTGTCGATGCCACAGCATAATACTTCTCCCACCAGCCTGCGTTCATGGAGTGCTGCATGTTTTGAGCCTCTGTTCATCCTAATGACAGCAGTTGTGGAGACTACCATTGACCTAGTGTAGCAAAAACGTAGTTCACCTGAAGGACCGACAAATTTCCATTGATCGACAATTGAATACCAGTGGTCCTGGGACCACTGCAATAGCAAATGATGGTGTCATTGAGTCAATATGTGAACATATAGGGATGGTCTGCTATGGAGCTCCATGTTCAACAATGTATGATGAATGGTGGGCTCTGAAACACATTTGCGTGCACCATCATTGTGCACTTTTGACAGAGATGCCTCAGATCACCATTGACCCTACTTTACAGAGAAGACAAGCGTCTGAACCCCACAATGTGTGAAGAGTAGTCGATGTCCAATAGTTAATCACCTAGTGGTAGTTTCACTGTCAATCTACCTCTTGCCATAGATGCTCACGACTGTAGCGTGTGAACATTTGAGCAGTTTTGCTGTTTTCAAGACACTCGTTCACAGGCTCTGCATAATAATATTCTTCCCCTTGTCAGAGTCTCTTATGTCAATGGATTTCCGCATTTTTCGCCCATATCTTCACCAGGGTGATCCCCAGTCTGCATTGTTCCACTCACATACCATACTTTTGTTACCACATCACATGCCCACAGTGCCAACAGGTGGCATCCAATGTTGCAGTGGGCATTCAATGTCGCGATGGGCAGTGGTAATAGTGTTTTCGCTTATCAATGTAAACTGAGCGTGATTAAATTAACAAAACTGTATAGTAACATGTCACTCTTCAAAAATATAAATCAAAAAATTATCATGAAATATCACCTCTGGTGAATTGGGCAAACAACACAATCTCGCTCACAGTGCCAAAATGCTCTTCTTGCTAACTGCATAATAAAACATTTTGAAACTGCCACAGCCTGACTCTGTTCCTTGTTTAACATTGAGGTAAACAAGTACACACTCAGTGATTGGTCACTGACCCTAGGACACAGCCGCCGGATGTCGTAAGGTCTTTGGGAATAGGTCCAATATGTGTTAAGTGTACTCACGGGTGTCTGCAGAAATTTTTCCAGGAGGCAGTAGTGGTGGCAAGACTTTAGTAGAATTCCCATTTTTTTGTGTAAATGAGTTGGTCAGTTCCAAGACATGTCGTGCCATAGGAACTAAATTAAATAGTTGACACAAGAAATATATCTCACAAAGAATTGATGGTTATCCACTCAGTATATGAATAAAAAGAAGCTGACCTCCACAATTTGTGTGGGGTAAAGAGGGGGGGGGGGGATGTCATAGTGGCCCCTCTTGCCATGCTTTGCGGATGCCTATGGGTGTATTGTGTCACACCACAATGAATGAAACTTTGGGGCACTCTAAAGCATTTAGATCTTTGATAAACAGTATATTATTTAAGCCATGTTCCTTTTATTTCAAGTTTAGTTATCCTAGATGCCACAGCTTTGCTCTATAGATGTCTGTAGCAGTTGATATAAATTGTTGATGCTAAGTTAAGCTTGACCTGAGTAGTGTGTGAGAGGTGCGGAGAAAGCATGACTGAGAATTTTGTCCCCACAATGAGGAGGAACATAAGACGGAGAAGGTTATCTGTCTGATATACAGATAAAGATATCTACATATCTATGCCCCTGGCTCATAGGTTGGTACCACATCAATTTTGTCTACTGGTAGCCAATTGGTTGATATTTTCAGTCTATTTCCATTTATACTTCATAACAATCTCTTCCTTCCTCCACCCTGCCACCCCGTATGAACCATAGATGTTGCTGTGGTGGGGGTTTGCATCCTTCAGTGATACAGATAACCACATTGCAGGTGCAACCACAATAGTGGGGTATCTATCAAGATGCCAGACATATTTGTGGCTCATGAAGAGAGGCAGCAGCTTTCTCATTGGATGCAGGAGCAACAGTCTGAAGTGGTGATTGACATGGCCTTGTAACAACAATCAACCTGGCTTTAGTGTGCTGGTACTGCAAACAGTTGACAGCAAGAGAAACTACACTCTTTTTTTTTCTTTTTTGCAAGGGCATGTATCTCTACTATATGATAAACGATGATCGCATCCTGTTTAGCAAAACAATGCAAAGGTAAAATAGTCCTCTGTTCAAATCTCCAGGCAAGGATTACTCAGGAGGATGTCACATCAGGAACAACAAAAATGGCACTCTACTGATCAAGTGTGGAATGTTAGATGACTTAATTGGGCAGGTTCATTAAAAAATTGAAAAGAAAAATGGATAAATTGAAGTTAGATATGGTGCGTATTAATTACATTCAGTGGCAGAAGGATCAGGACTTCTGGTCTGGTGAATACAGGGTCATGGCCCATCGAACATAGGCCGGTGTGAGGTGGAGCATACGCCATTAAGTTAAATAGTGGTTTTGACTTTGTACATATGTTCTGTTTATGTTTTCCTTTTTTTCATTTATAAATGTATAGCTATGGTGTTCTTTTAATCATTGACAAAGGTCTTCCTAGGCACTTGTGGGTTTTATTGTTCTGAAGAAGGTGTAGTTATCTACGCCGAAACCTAGTTTAACACTAGGTGCTTTTTTCGCAATCGAGGCGGGTTTCTAGTTTTTTAATATATTAACCAATGATTGCTGATGCACTGCGATGTTGAAGGTTCTTAAAAGCTATAGCTTGTTCTTTCTGCTTTCTGTACCACTAACATGTACAGTGGATTCCCTTCATTCCTCTCCTCATTAGATCTCTGAATGTGACAAAAAAAGTGTGAGAAGACATCCATCACCTCATCAGCATCCTTGCAGTGAAGTGCATGTGAATAGCAGAGATAATTTAAATATCATATAAGCTGTAAGCTCCATTTGTTATCTGTGATTTTCTTTGTTGCAGGGCAAGTAGTTGTCGCATGCTGGGTGGGCCTTGGGCATATCCCATAGTAAAAATTATGTTCAGTAACTGGATGTCTTTCATCGTGTTTCAAGCAATTTGCATCAGTATTGGATTTGCTGGTTATATTGTAGCAGAGCGCATAAACAACTTAGTACATGGTAAGTAAGACCCACTTTGAATACAAATACAGCAGCTGGAGACTGTAACCATTTTTGTGTCAGCTGCACTTATATAAGGACATTTTTTACGTGATATCTTATATGTTTAGCAGTCTTTTCATTGTGCCTCTCTGTGACTTGAAGCCTCCCCTATGTTGTAAGTAGCAGTCTATTCTTTTCGTAATATTGTTGTTGTTCTGTTCTGGATTTCTATTGTTGAAAATAAAAACAAGCATTACTATATTGGCACTGTGTGCCAGTCCAGAACCTGAACCCAGAACCTGGCCTTTTGTGGGAATGTTCTTGAAATGGAAATGCTCTTACCAGTGAGCTGTCCAAACATGATTCATGACCTGCTCTCATAGCTTCACTTCTGCCAGTATCTCTTTCCCAGTTTCCAAACTTCACAAGCTCTCCTGCATACCTTGCTTGATTAGCACTCCAGAAGAAAATATATTGTCAAGAAATGTCTGTTACAGCCTAAATAAATGTTTCCAGACTAAGTCTTTTGCTCTGCAACATAGTTTGCACTGTTTCTAACTTCCTGAAATATTAAAATTGTGTGGCCAGATGTCAACACACACACTCCCACATGCTGCTGCACAATGAAAGATTCAGTCTACAAGCATTTCTGTTTACTACCTTAATATTCAAGACAAGGTCTATATTCTTTTTTAATTATACATGACAGGAGGAGAAATATTATTTGTTGCCTAAGCAAATCTTCTGCACTAACTTATACTTCTAATGATTTCTCTCCAAAGTTTTCACTAATAAAATCTTAGTTCCACAAGTTGATCAGGTGGCTATGAAATTCCAGCCAACAACTTTAAAATCAAACAATGGAAACTCCGTGTAGGAATATCAACACTGTAGGAAAAGGGATGAAATTAATATGCAACAAAGCACCAGTGTCACATCTACCATTTACAACTGGTCTAAGTTTAAGAAAATCATGCAAATACCTCTTTCAGGAACTGTTTCACAATACACATATTCATTAATGTCCCTTGTCATCACCAATATTTCTCTTTTCTCAAAAATTGTACAGTGCACAAATGTAATACTGGGTCTAAAAATAATATCTAAAAAGCCTTCAAACACTTAATATCAATTTAACATGCTACATTTAGCCTGACTTTAAACCCTCATATCTTGACCATGGATAAAGATTATTGATAAAAAAAATTTTTTGGCTTTATCCGTTTATTTACCTTTGTGGCAAGTTTGAAGAACAGAAGTGGCATACCTCAGAACTCTCCCAGAAATATGTGCTTTTTTGCACATAAAATCCAAATGAACCAAAATTTTTTGAACAGTTAAAACTTATCTTACGTTTGATGCACTGACAGACCAAATTTGAACTATCTGTCTTCCTCCAGTCCAGAGGTATTTAAGGATGACTGTTTTTGCACATACAGATGGTGCCTTTAGCTGAGTGTTAATTCCATCACACTTAAAACCTGAGCAAAAGGAATTAACTGATTCTCACAATCTGCCTGGATTCCAGCTTCATTTTGTCATTCAAACCTTGCTTAATATACTGTAACATAGCTACAGTAAGACAGGCATTCAAATGACTATACAAATGGCCACTGTTTCTGACTAAACCAAAAACTTTTTATACCCTATGTTTCTAGTTCAGATTTTCTACAGCACTTCCATGCTGTAACAATTTACAGTTAATATTTATATACTTTCATAGAACTGGTTATGGAGTTTAGCTTTAAAAATCATAACAATGTCTCTGATACAGTTAGTATGTTGAAATATCACAATTTTCATATTAAGACTTTATGAAATGTATATTGATTACAGTGACCAAATTAATCTGTGAATCACTTTGAAACTGCAGTATAACTTTTGTTGCTGGCATTAATCCTGGGTTTTTCTGTGAGCAATATCCAATTTAGTATTAGTCTACATATAAACTCCACAAAGGATAAGTTAGCCTTATGTTTACATTACATTTGACATATTTTTGATTTGTGGTACAATATGTTCATAAATTAATCAGAATAATTTCATCTTAAGTCAACAAGCTGTCATTAATACAGTAAGCTAGCAATGTCACAGTTTAAACTTCTGCATGTACATAACTTCATGTAAACATCACATGATAGTATCATGATCTCCAGTATGTGTGAAATAGTACTATTGGTTTAATACTGTCCCATTCTGCTAATTACACTCCTCTACATTCTCCTTCCACCTTTGGCTTTCCCTTCTATGTGTAGTATTTCTTTTGATTTGAGCTCTTTTATTTTCCTCAAGGCACTATCTATATTTTCCCTAGTTATATATGCTTCTGCCTCCTTACATCTGTCCTACAGCCATTTTTGCTCAGCCATTTTGCACTTTCCATCAATTGCATTTCTTATATGTTTGTATTCCCTTTCACCTGCTTCATTTGTAGCATTTTTATATTTTCTTCTTTCATAAATTAAATTCAGTATTTCCTGTGACATCTATGGATTTCTGCTAGGCCTTGTCTTTTCACCTGTGTGCTCTTGCACTACCTTCACCATTTCATCTCTCAAAATTCCCCATTTTTCTTCAACTGTATTTCTTTCACATGTTTCAGTTAATTGTTGCCTATTGGTCTCTCTGAAACTCTGAACAAGCTTGTTTTTTTCAACAAATGAAAGTCCCATCTCCTTAATTTTGTAACTTTTTGGAAATTCTTCAGTTTTAATCTACAGTTCATAATCTGTAAATTGTTGTCAGAACACACATATGGCCCCGGAAATGTTTGATGCTTTAAAATATGGTTTAGAAATCTCTGTTTTGCCACTATATAATCAGTCTCAAACCTTCCACATGTTTCCAGATCCCTTCCAAGTCTACTGCCTTCTTTAACAATTCTTAAACAAAGTGTTGGTGATGATTAAATTATGCTCTGTGAAAAATTTTACAAGACACCTTCCTCTTTCATTACCTTCCCCCAGACCACAATCACCTATCACTTGATCCTTCTCTTCCTTTTCCTGCTATCAAATTCCAGTCTCCCAGCATAATTAAATTTTTTCTCCATTAACTACCTGAATAGTTTCTTTTACCTCATAGTACATTTCTTCAATCTCTTCATAATCTGCAGTCTACTCAGCATATCAACTTGTACTACTGTGGTGGGTGTTGGCTTTATGTGTATGTCAGCTGTGACAATGCATTCACAATGGTGTACACTGTTTGTAGTAGCTTACATGTAATCCTCTTTTCATATTCATAATTAGACCTACTCCTGCATTATCCCTGTTTGATTTTTGAATTTGAACACTGTTCTCACCGGACCAGAAGTCCTTTTCCTCTGGCCACCGAACTTCATGTATTCACTAAATGTAAGTTCAACCTATCTATTTCCTTTTTAAATTTTTGTAACCTACCTGCCCAATTAAAGGATCTTGGATTCCACTGACAAGTTGAGTGATAGTTTTGTTTTTCCTGATGACAAAATTCTCCTGAATAGCCGCCACCTGGAGATCCAAGTGGGGGACTAATTACCTCTGAAATATTTTTCACATGCTCCTCATTAACTAGTATGACAGCTATTAACTTTCTCTGTTGTTCTCTTTCCTCTTCAAAAATTGTTATTGTAAATGTTTGAACTGGAAGGGATTGGAGAGGAGCTAATCAGGTAGATTGTAATTTATTTTACCATATGGAAGAATATTTCTCTCAGTTGTATCCAGATGCAATCTATGATGTTGACAACTTCAGTGTGGCAGATCAGTGTCATTATCTGTTATTATCAATACTTTTTCAGGTGAGCAAAGGAAAATAATGAATGCATCTAATGGATATCATCAAGATTGTATCAAAAATCATCTTCAATAGCCATGACTTGCAGACACTCCATGACTATTTGCTACTGATACTGGTTTGACGAGGCCTTGGAGAGACTGTTGACTTCAAAAGTATACCACATGTGAATTACAAAACTGAAATTTTGCAAAAGTGGTTCTTCAGTTTTGTGTACTTTGAAAATATTGTGGAACATTTGAGTAAGATATGGATACATAATGTCTGAATACTAATTACAAGGATCTTGCACGACTACAGAATTTATGAAGACTGAATACAAGTGAGTTCCTTTAGTAACTGATGTGTCAGACCAAAGAAATGCAAAAACAGTGTGAGCTACATAGCTCTTTAAATGACAAATCTTAGATATATATATATACTGCACCTGAAGAAATTTACAGTGCAACATGTGCTCTGATTTTATTTGTTTCAGTATTGAAACTTTGAAAGCATGCTTGCTTTCAAGCAAGAGACTTTATTTTTTGATAGATATTTTACTTGGTAAATTAAATTCATGTGGCCACACTAAGAGATGGCCATTTCATATTTTTATCATTTTAAGGATGTATTTTTGTAACATAAATGTCATTTGTTTCTCTATGTAATCATAAATAAAGTTCTCTCAGTATGTATAGTCTATTTTTAATAAAACATAGTTGTGAAATTCAGTGTGTTGTACTTTTTATGAACCTCAGATGACATTTGTTGTCATTGTGGATGAAACTTGGAGAAATCAAGGCAAACTTTGTATTTTCCCTTTTCCTGTTCAGTACTGACAAGGTTAGTAATACACTGAAGGATCACATGTGCACATTATGTTCTTGTTACTTTCAGTTCTTTGTCACTGAATTCTAAACCATTCTCCATGTTTTGAATGATAACAGCTTTTGAGAAGAAAAATTTCCATCCTTCCATTAAACAATGGAAAATCCAGGATGGAATGTAACAATATGAGAGAAAGTAAGTTGCTACTCACCATATAGTGGAGATGCTGAGCTGCAATAGACACTGGCTGTAAATATCCTCCCATCCTTGCACAAAAACAAATCTCCCATGCCTTATCTTTCCAGTCTCCCACCACCTCCCAAAGTCCAACAGTCCGGCCACAGAGGAGCATTCCCCTCGTAACTCAGTACCACCTGGGACTGGAGCAACTGAATTACATTCTCCTCCAGGGTTTCGATTATCTCTCATCGTGCCCTGAAATGAGAAATGTCCTACCCACTATCCTTCCCACCCCTCCTACCGTGGTATTCCAACATCCACTGAACCTACACAATATACTCGTCCATCCTTACACAAACCCTGCTCAAAATCCCTTAGCTCATGGCTCATACCCCTATAACAGACCTAGATGCAAGACCTGTCCCGTACATCCTCCTACAACCACCTACTCCAGTCACATCAAAGACAGGGCTACCTGCGAAACCAGTCATGTGATCTACAAGCTAAGCTGCAACCACTGTGCTGCATCCTATGTAGGCATGACAACAAACAAGCTGTCTGTCTGCATGAACGGCCAACCACAAACTGTGGCCAAAACCAAGTGGACCACCCTGTAGCAGAACACGCTGCCAAACATGATATCCCTCATCTCAATGACTGCTTCAAAGCCTGTGCCATATATATCCTTCCCACCAACACCAGCTTTACTGAATTGTGCAGGTGGGAATACATCCTATATTCCCATAACCCTCCTGGCCTCAACCTTTGTTAGTCACTGTCCTCACCCATCCAGCCCCCTCCCTGTTCCCATTCCAGCACTACACAGCCGTCATTTCACTGCCACACCCAGTCTTTTAATTTCTTTTATTTTTATTTCTTTCCTTTCCGCTACTTACCCCCTCCCCCTCCACACCTTCTCTACTACCCTCCGTCTAAACTGCAACACTTCACTGTCCGCCACTCCCACCATACTACCCTTCCCCCTCCCCGCCCCAGCCTCCTCCTTACCCCCAACCAGTCGCCATTCCCATCATGCACTGGTGCTTCTGCTCACAGTGTAGTTTCAGCTCTCTGAGACTGCAGAGGTGTGAGCAAGTTGCATTTGCGTGTGTGTGTGTGTGTGTGTGTGTGTGTGTGTGTATGTGTGTGTGTGTGTGTGTGTGTGTGTGTGTGTGTGTGTCTACTACTGACAAAGGCCTTAATGGCCGAAATCTATGATTGTGTGAACCTTTTTATTGTGCCTATCGCAGCTCAGCATCTCCGCTATATGGTGAGTAGCAACTTTCCTTCTCTCGTATTGTTACATCCTTCCATTAAAATATTTCAGATGTAAGACTACATGGAACTCACTTAATGTGATATCTATACAATGTTCTTATGTAAACAGATGATGAAACATGGCAAAGTAAAACAATAATATGCTTAATATCTCTTGAGACTGATGATACAATAAACTTATTTTTCCTACTTAAAGTATGCTGTTGCACAACACATATAAATGGGTGATTATTGACTAATATTGATTGGCATGTCAGGAATTTTCTGGATATTTAAATATAGGCATCTAAAAAATTAATGTTATATAAGACAGTCCTATTGTTAAGTCAACTAACACTGGTTATAATTATATCACTAAAGGGGAAGGGTGTCTTATAATTATCAACAATCAAATCCCATTTTCTCAAATTTGTTATTGCTTCACATCCACAAACTTGATTATAATGTGCAACAGTCAAAGGTTAAATTATATCAGAATTTCCTCCCTTGAAGAAAGAAAGAAAGAAAAGAAAAGAAAAGAAAAGAAAAGAAAAGAAAAGAAAAACCATACATTATACCTCAGAATGAAAATCAAGACATAATATCATTATTGATGTCATCCCAGTTCCCTTCACTCACACCAACTTCATCTCTCTCGGTAGTTGACTCCTCACTATCAACTTCTTGATAGCTATCAATGACCTGCTCTTGTTTGTTTTCTCATGCTGTTCTCTTGTGACAAGAACAGGAGTTATCCTAAGGTGACACATTCCGAGTTACTGTGCTTCAGTAACTTACTAGACATGCTCTAAAATGAAAAAATTATAAACAGATGTTTGAGCTTATGTGTCAAAACAAGCACTTTCCTCTGGCTTGTATTAAACTATGGTCATGACAGACTGGTTTCATAGCCATTTAGGCATCTGTATTGTATGTATATGTACTTTTAATCTCCATACAATATTTGATTGTAATAAGGCTAACACGGACATTCCAGCTGGTTTATTTTGGATCACTAGTTAATTAACTATATCATAAAAGTGATTTCCTTGAATACCTTCCACTTATTGATTTAACACTGTAATTTGTGCTCAGGTGACAAGGTTGTGTGATTTTCAAATAACAGATGTTTGAGCTTATGTGTCAAAACAAGCACTTTCCTCTGGCTTGTATTAAACTATGGTCATGACAGACTGGTTTCATAGCCATTTAGGCATCTGTATTGTATGTATATGTACTTTTAATCTCCATACAATATTAGATTGTAATAAGGCTAACACGGACATTCCAGCTGGTTTATTTTGGATCACTAGTTAATTAACTATATCATAAAAATGAGTTCCTTGAATACCTTCCACTTATTGATTTAACACTGTAATTTGTGCTCAGGTGACAAGGTTGTGTGATTTTCAAATAACACTCTTTCCATTTCTTAAAAAAACAAAAAACAAAAAAAAAGAAACCTCAATAAAAAGGAACTTCTGCATTTTTTCTGTGCACATATGAATGAAGTCCTCAGACTACTTGAAGGGATTAGAATCAACCATGATTGGGCCAGTAGTCAGAATAAGCTACCGAAGGGATGGTAGGATTGAAATAAACCTTGAGTTTGAGAGATAAACCAAACAATATAATTTAATTCTGATATACTGTATCTGTACAAACAACTGCTGGTTAAAAATTTTCAGCAAAGACCTGAATTTTTTTTCCATCCAATTATATCTTAGTGATTGAAAGGTCAGTGGGGAGTCTCTGATGTGTTGTCTTTTGAGATGACATGTTGTTGTTGTTGTTGTTGTTGTTGTGGTCTTCAGTCCTGAGACTGGTTTGATGCATATCTCCATATCTCCATGCTACTCTATCCTGTGCAAGCTTCTTCATCTCCCAGTACCTACTGAAACCTACATCCTTCTGAATCTGCTTAGTGTATTCCTCTCTTGGTCTCCCTCTATGATTTTTACCCTCCACGCTGCCCTCCAATACTAAATTGGTGATCCCTTGATGCCTCAAAACATGTCCTACCAACCGATCCCTTCTTCTAGTCAAGTTGTGCCACAAACTTCTCTTCTCCCCAATCCTGTGCAATACCTCCTCATTAGTTATGTGATCTACCCATCTAATCTTCAGCATTCTTCTGTAGCACCACATTTCGAAAGCTTCTATTCTCTTCTTGTCCAAACTATTTATCGTCCATGTTTCACTTCCATACATGGCTACACTCCATACAAATACTTTCAGAAATGACTTCCTGACACTTAAATCTATACTCGATGTTAACTGTAAATGGAGAAAAGAAAACATCAAAAATGAAGTGCATTACCACACCTAATATAATTTAGGAAAACTGTTGGCATTCAAAACACCTTCTAGTCATCCCAGAATTGATAAATACAGGTCCTATATGAGTTTCAATGGAATTTTATATTGTTCTTCCTGCAAAATAAAGGCAAGTTCAGGTAACAATGATGGAGGTGGGTAGCTATCATCCTTCCTTCTCTCCAAAGAGGGTTCAGTAATATTGATATCTGTTGACCAGTGGCCACAGGAGATGCTGCAGTTCATCCTCAAGTTCACAAAACCAGTCCTGGATGATCCAAACTGTGTGAATAGGGCCCTGTCATCTTAAAATACAACATAACCATTGGGAACAAACATTGTACCATGGGATGAACCTGATCAGCCAAAATAACCCTTTGTAGTAAAGCAGCCTTGCAGAGTAACCATGGGGCCCATGGAATAACACGATACGGCAGTACAAATCGTCACTAAACCCCTGCCATTTTTCGCTCTTGGGATGTGAACTTGACCATAAATTGAAATGGTGTGAATTAAAATGTCTTTCTTCCATTGCTTCATAGTCCAGGTTTTTTGACTTCAGCACCACATTTTCCTGTTACAGGCATTTGCATCAGCGATGAGCTGTTTTTAAATTCCAGTTCACCCTTTAATTCCCTGCTTATCCTCTTCACTTCCCACACATCATATGCGATACATCGACTGGTGACATATTTGAATACAGAACCTATGTAATGTCAAATATACACATGTCAATACATTCCTCACCTCCTGCTAGGTGTCATTACCTAGCACAATAAGTATCAGTACTCTGTCCCATCATTTATGCATAACAGAAATGTAGAGGGATAAAACTTTTTTCTTCTAGCGTGACTGAAGAGGTTGTGGAGTTCCCATTGTGTTGTTTTCATGCTGAGAGGTTTCACAAGTATGATATTCTGTTCTTCAGTGATTTTTGCAGCTGTTGTCACAATCTTCTTCAGTGACTATTGATTGCAATCACTCAGCACACACTTTTGTTTGTGTTGTTAGTTAATGGATTATGTTTTTCTGCTTCCCCTTTATGTGGTATAAATTTTTGATTATTTGGTACCACTTGAAACAACAAGCACTTTGGATACCTCACTTACAGAAGCACCTACATAAGAGCACCAACAATCCGCCCACTTTTGAATTCACTTTTCTCTGACATTATGCACTCACAACTACACAAAATACTGTTCTGACCATGATGACACTTGCAATGTATTGAGGACACTACAAAAGAGCCATTCACGGCTGAATAGAACAGTGCAACCTTTGCGCTGTACTAGTATCCGCATTTATGTTCAACCATGCGTTTCTCACAGTATTTCCATATTTTTGTCCAACCTCTGTATGTGGGCTGTTATTCTTCATATTTTTTTCCTACATTCAACTCAATAAGATGTCAAGCTCCAATCAAAATTAATTCCATATTGAGAAATACACTTACATCCATGGAGATATCAAGGGTAGTAATATACTGTTAAGTCTGAAGAAAGGTTTGGAAGACCAAGTTTACCTTGCAGATTTTGGTTTAGCAACACGATATTCATCTACAGAATACAAGCTTGATCCCGAGAGAACTCACAATGGAACCATTGAGTATGAGAGCAGAGATGCCCATGTAGGAGGTATGAAGAAATTCCAAAATATATGTTACTAGCTTTATGTTAAATTGTGACAAACTTCATTTTTAAAATGTATGTGTTAAGTGTGTTTATTATATAGTTTGCGTATTGTGTTACATCACTATATTAATCCTCATATTATTGTATGCTCTTAATTCCAATTGAGAGGCCAGACAAACGTGTGGTTCCTGAAGAGGGGCAGCAGCCTTTTCAGTAGTTGCAGGGGCAACAGTCTGGATGATTGACTGATCTGGCCTTGAAACACTAACCAAAACAGCCTTGCTGTGCTGGTACTGCGAATGGCTGTAAGCAAGGGGAAACTACAGCCGTAATTTTTCCGAGGGCATGCAGCTTTACTGTATGGTTAAATGATGATGGCATCCTCTTAGGTAAAATATTCTAAAATATTCCGGAGGTAAAATAGTCCCCCATTCGGATCTCTGGGCGGGGACTACTCAAGAGGACGTCATTATCAGGAAAAAGAAAACTGGCATTCTACGGATCAGAGTGTGGAATGTCAGATCGCTTAATCGGGCAGGTGGGTTAGAAAATTCAAAAAGGAAAATGGATAGGTTAAAGTTAGATATAGTGGGAATTAGTGAAGTTCGGTGGCAGGAGGAACATGACTTTTGGTCAGTTGGCAGGAGGAACATGACTTTTGGTCATGTGAATACAGGGTTATAAATACAAAATCAAATAGGGGTAATGCAGGAGTAGGTTTAATAATGAATAGAAAAATAGAAGTGCGGGTAAGCTACTACAAACAGCATAGTGAACGCATTATTGTGGCCAAAGGAGATACGAAGCCCACCCCTACTACAGTAGTACAAGTTTATATGCCAACTAGCTCTGCAGATGATGAAGAAATTGATGAAATGTATGATGAGATAAAAGAAATTATTCAGATATTTCCAGGGGCAGATGTGGACTCTGACCACAATCTATTGGTTATGAGCTGTAGATTAAAACTGAAGAAAATGCAAAAAGGTGGTAATTTAAGGAGATGGGACCTGGATAAACTGAAAGAACCAGAGGTTGTACATTCAGGGAGAGCATAAGGGAACAATTGACAGGAATGGGGGAAAGAAGTACAGTAGAAGAAGAATGGGTAGCACTGAGGGATGAAGTAGTGAAGGCAGCAGAGGATCAAGTAGTTAAAAAGACGAGGGCTAGTAGAAATCCTTGGGTAACAGAAGAAATATTGAATTTATTTGATGAATGGAGAAAATATAAAAATGCAGTAAATGAAGCAGGCAAAAAGGATTACAAACGTCTCAAAAATGAGATCGACAAGAAGTGCAAAATGGCTAAGCAGGGATAGCTAGAGGACAAATGTAAGGATGTAGAGGCTTATCTCACTAGGGGTAAGATAGATACTGCCTACAGGAAAATTAAATAGACCTTTGGAGAAAAGAGAGCCACTTGTATGAATATCAAGAGCTCAGATGGAAACCCAGTTCTAAGCAAAGAAGGGAAAGCAGAAAGGTGGATGGAGTATATAGAGGGTCTATACAAGGGTGATGTACTTCAGGGCAATATTATGGAAATGGAAGAGGATGTAGATGAGGATGAAATGGGAGATACGATACTGCGTGAAGAGTTTGACAGAGCACTGAAAGACCTGGGGCATCAAGGGATCACAAATTTAGCACTGGAGGGCACCATGGAGGGTAAAAATCATAGAGGGTGACCAAGAGATGAATACACTAAGCAGATTCAGAAGGATGTAGGTTGCAGTAAGTACTAGGAGATGAAGAAGCTTGCACAGAATAGGGTAACATGGAGAGCTGCATAAAACCAGTCTCAGGGCTGAAGACCACAACAACAACATCATGATTAGTCTGGAACATTGATATTAGCCAGTTTGCCTTAAACATACAATCCAGTGATGATGGGAGTTGAAATCTCAGGAACAAGAATCAGTGTAGATCATTCAAAAACAAAGCTTTTATATGTAAAAGCTCATAAAGTTTAGTGTTCTTCACAGGAAAAAGGCATGTTCAAAGAAAACAGGTGCACAAGCAAAACAGCAAAAGGCAATAAGGTGTTCAAGTTGCAATAATTACTGCCACAGTGCCAAGTAGTGAACGGGAAAAAAAATCTGAAGAAGATGAAACTTTCCTCTTGGGTTTTACAGATTCGTCACATTCACTGAATCCCAGCATATGGTATGTGGACTCAGATGCCTCTATGCACATGACAAGTCAATATAATTTGATGTATTGAATATGAAGCCCACTGCCACCTAGCATAACTGATGCCAGCAAGACATTACTTCCTGTAGCAAGTCTTAGATATGTCAGTTTGATACTGAATGATGATCAAAATAAATTTCAGGTAAGAGATGTGTTATATGCACCTAAACTTATTGCTAATCTTCTGTCACTTAGTGCAGTGGTTAAAAACAGATGCCAAGTACATTCTAGACATTATGGCTGTGTTGTCGACCACAAGGAGGGAAAGTTTGTGAGTTTATTGACATTGGTAAATTATCTGTATTTACTAAACTGTCACTCTAACTTTTCCCATTACTTTAAAATCTGTTATCTTGCGGGACCAGCACATGGGCCATTTGAATCTTAAACATGTCAATAAGCTTGTCTCCTGCATGTCCTCAAACTTAAGTAAACCAGACTGTCAATCAGTAATTCTGGCTCAAGAATTTCACAACCATGACAGTTGATTTACACCAACATATGTGGTCCAAAGGAAACTGCATCACTAAAAAGTATGAAATATTTCATTACCAACATATATCAGTATTCCAGAAATGTGCATGTGTCTTTTCTAAAAGACAAACTCAATGTATTGGGAGCTTTCAAGGTTTAAAAAAGCCCAGTGGAAAATAAACTGCAGAAGAAGTTAAAGATGTTTGCTTTACTTATCAAGTGGAACAAAGTTCATGTTTTAAAATAGGACATCTGTCAGTGATGATGTGGAAGTTTAATGCTGGTTTCTTATTGCCAGTAATACATAATTTTCCATTTTTATGTTTCTCTGGACTAAAAATATTTTCAATGCAATGGAAAAACACTCAAAGTAGCAAATTTCACTTTTATTTACTTGATGACTTGTTTTAGGTTGGGACTCATTTTCAAATCATCCAGATAGTCAAAATGGTATCTGCTTGCTCCATAACTGTTCATTTGCACGTTGTTATAAGTTACATATATATTTGTTATTCTGACATGGTTCACATATTTTAGGAAATACCATTTTGATTATCTGGATGATCTAAAACTGAATCCTCACCTAACACTAGTCATCAAGTAAATTGTTGTGGTGTAGTAAGACAACCACGCCACTTGGAAGTAGCCGAAAGGCACGCGTTAACTCACGCAGGCTAGTAGATAGGTCTGAAACAGGATACATAACGAATGCTATAAAGAAAAGTACGTAGCTCCTGGAATACTTAACTTTAATCCATCCTTGTGGTACATCGCTCTTGACGATACAAGTGAGACTCTTTAGATTCAAGCTATGTAATGCTAATGGCGCCTTTCTAGGTCGTAACCATTGACTTAGCTGAAGGCTATTCTAACTATCGGCTCTGCAAATGAGCGAGGCTTCGTCAGTGTGCATCGCTAGCTGCGTCGTCCGTACAACTGGGGCGAGTGCTAGTAAGTCTCTCGAGACCTGCCGTGTGGTGGCGCTCGGTCTGCGATCACGGTCAGTGGCGACACACGGGTCCCACATGTACTAATGGACCGCGGCCGATTTAAAGCTACCACCTAGCAAGTGTGGTGTCTGGCGGTGACACCACATAAATAAAACTGAAATTTGCAACAGTGGCTTTTTTTCCATTGTATTGATAACACAAGCTGCTGCCCCACTATTACTCTCAGATACTGAAAGCTTAGAAATATTTTATTTATTTCATAATGCAGTAATTACTCCCACATACTGAAAGCTTACAAATATTTTATTTATTTCATAATGCATTTTGGCCACTGGCCATTTCAAAAAGGTATGCAATACCAAGAACTTTGTCAATGGTTTCGGCACAAATCATAAGTGCTAACTCATTTCTATTTGCAGGTAAACTAGGTCTTACAGTATTCTATGACTGAGTTTTGTTAGAAGCATATTTAATTCAAAAAAATTTAATTTTTTCAGGGTTCTGTTAGCCATTCTCAACCTGAAGAGTGTGTAAGTGCTCTTTCATCATGTAAAGTTTAAGTTTGCTTGTTGTCTCTTCAATTTGGTGTTTACTGAGGGGCATCCAATGCAGTAGTTCTGCTGACAGAATAACAAGACAATTTTTTATCAGTAACTTACAATGTGGAATGAGGGTTGACTAAATTCAAAGTTTTTTCATTGACTATGCCACTGGAAGCACCTGTATTTAATTCCACTTGCTAATCATGTTCATCAGACTTGACAATAAGCAACTGTTATTTAATGCATTAACAGCATTTATTTCATCAATTTTGGTAAATTGTCATAAGACATCAATCTGTTCCACAGGCTGCATCAATACAATAACTTGATCTGTGGCTTGGATTCCTCAAGCTATTTTTGCTGACTTACAGACTTCAGTGATGTGTCCTTTTTGGATGGCAGATGGCTTTACAAAACTGATGTTTGTAGCATCTGTGTTATTTCCACAAATCCAACATTTATTGAGGTCACTATCGTAGTTTTTTATTTAATTGCATTCTAGTATTGGTACATCACTGCGCTGCTGTGTCCACTTCCACAAGAATGATCTTTAATCAAAAAAGGGAGAATCCAGGATGGAATGTAACAATACCAGAGAAGGAAAGTTGCTACTCATCATATAGCGGAGATGCTGAGTCGCGATAGACACAGCAAAAAGATTCACACAATTATAGCTTTCAGCCATTAAGGCCTTTGTTAGCAGTAGGCACACATACACACACGCGCACACACACACACACACACACACACACTCATGCAAACACAACTTGCAAACACACCTGCAGTCACAGAGAACTGAAACCACACTGCGAGCAGCAGCACCAGTGCATGATGGGAATGGCGACTGGGTGGGGGTAAGGAGGAGGCTGGGGCAGGGAGGGGGAGGGATAGAATGGTGGGAGTGGCAGACAGTGAAGTGTTGCAGTTTAGATGGAGGACAGGAGAGAAGGTGCGGAGGGGGAAGGGGTAAGCAGCAGAAAGGGGAGATGTAAAAGAAATTAAAAAACTGGGTGTGGCAGTGAAATGATGGCTGTGTAGTGCTGGAATGGGAACAAGGAGGGGGCCGGATAGTTAAGGACAGTGACTAATGAAGGTTGAGGCCAGGAGGGTTACAGGAATGTAGGATGCATTGCAAGGAAAGTTCTCACAGTCTGGCCATAGAGGAGCATTCCCCTCGTAACTCACAAGGGAACCTCCCCATCGCACCCCCCTCGGATTTAGTTATAAGTTGGCACAGTGGATAGGCCTTGAAAAACTGGACACAGATCAACTGAGAAAACAGGAAGAAGTTGTGTGGAACTGCAAAAAAAAAAAAAATAATAAGCAAAATATACAAACTGAGTAGTCCATGGGCCACATAGGCAACATCATGGACAATGTGGGCTCAGGAGCGCCGTGGTCCCGTGGTAGCATGAGCAGCTGCAGAACGAGGTGTCCTTGGTTCAAGTCTTCCCTCGAGTGAAAATTTTACTTTCTTTATTTTTGCATAGTTATTATCTGTCCATTCGTTCATTGACGTCTCTGTTCACTGAAATAAGTTTAGTGTCTGCGTTTTGCGACCGCATCGCAAAACCGTGCAATTAGTAGACGAAAGGACGTGCATCTCCAATGGGAACCAAAAACATTTGATCGCAAGGTCATAGTGTAACACCATGGCTCTAATGCTCTACTGATCTATTTTGTCTCTGTTTCATTTTATGTTTCATCATTGAGCTTCGGTAAATGTGTTTGTTTGAATCGATAATATAAAATTGTATACTCCTTTCTTTATACAAACTTTGATGTCATGATTTGATTGTATGCTGTGTAGCATATCTGTCATTTATATTCTTTGTCCCATTTGGAGGGAACAAAACTTACTGTATATGATTGTAATTTTGTGTGAATAATTTTTGTAGACATGTTAATATGTGCAAAGGTTCTGTCTTAATTAATGTATTTGTTTGCTGTTATGTAAACTGCTGATCCTCACTTAGGGCTCTTAGTTATTCTGTATGTAAAAGGTGTAGGGGTTCCCCTCGGGAACGGTACAGCGCAACGCGCGCAAAATGTGGTTGGCCTAGGTGGAAAAGGTGGAACTGATAGTCAGTCGGGGACGAGCCAGCAGTCTGAGATGAGCTACGAGTCCGTGCGCTACTACGCAAGAGTTGCATAGTGCTGGTTTCGAGAGAGGCTTTTCTGTTATTTTCCAATGCCTCGGATGTTTGAATAAATAGCTGGGCTATTCTGGAATTCGTATCTATCTTCGCCACCAAGAAATGACAGAGTCCAGCAGTTTTGCTTGCAATTCCACCTACCAACATGCTGTGGCCACCACATTGCGCAATCGTTGCAACATATCATTATAATAATGTACAGTGAAGGATCAGCGTAATGGATATGTGATTGTGCTGAAATATAAGGTAAATTCATATCTGAATTTATGTACCTACCTTGACTTTTCTCCTCATCATAACACCTATCAGGGTCCTTTCCGTTTGAACTAAAGTGATTACCGAGTATCCTTACTGAAAGTACGTTAAAATTCAGTTTGCTAGTTAAAGCCTATTGGACAAAGTAAAGTTAAAGTTAATGTGGCAATATAGTGCAGTTAAAGTAAATATTATTTGCTCAAAATAACTTTCCTATTAAAACTGCTATTTAAAGTGCTGTTGCTAACTTCAATATTAAAAGTCCTTAAGACTGAGGCTTATAAGGCAAATAATCACATTATTGTCTGTAATAAATCCTAAAAAGGTGAGTCAGTTTCTTGCAATTTGGTCATTATTGTGTTTCGCTGTAGTAAAAGTGAGAAAGCTGCAGTTGCGAAACTTTATATATTCATGTTTGCTATGTGTTTGTGTATCTTGTATATTAGAAGTGCAAGTTAATAGTAATATTATAAAGACCATTCACTTTATGTAAGCCTGAAAGTAATAGGGTGTTTCGGTATCTCTTATAATTTAGCAGATAGTTTGCGCTGCTCCAGTTGTTAGCTTCAATCTTAAAATATATGTGTGTCAGAGTTCATTGCACTCGCGTGTGGCCAAGTCCAGGTTGTGTTTGTCCGTTATAGTTACTTATACCTACTTTCTAAAACGAGAATGTTAATCATTCTCTTGCCTAGTTAGGCTGGCGGCCGTTTTCTTTATCCGTTGAACAGTGCAGATAGGCAAAATTTTGTTTGGTACTGTTCAAATATTTACGTAATTCTGACTTTCATTTCCGATAAGCCACCTCCGTTAGGAACAACACGGTCAACATAACAAAATTCCTCCCAGAGGGTAACACTGTCCTGCTGCTTTGTACCATAATTGCTTTTACAAAATAGTTTTATGTCACAACCTGTTTCTAGCATTGAGGTTATGGTGCAGTAATAACAGTAGCAGATGGGAGTGTTATAATAGGTCAACCGATTCCTCCACAGGAAAACAGATCTGATATATTCTATACGACACTGGTGACGGCATGTGCGTCACATGACAGGAATATGTTGTCGAACCACCTAACTTGTACACTTGGCGAATGGGTAAAAAGATTCTTCTACCTTGCCCGATTTAGGTTTTCTTGTGGATGTGATAATCACTCCCAAAAAAGTGATGAAAACATAAGAGTTTGTCACATAAACTGAAAATAAAAAATTAAACTTTTCACTCGATGGAAGATTTTCCCAAGGACCTTTCGTTCCGCAGCTGCTCACGTTACCACGAGACCACAGAGCTCCCGCGTTCCCAGTCTCCTTGATGTTGCATATCTTCCCATGAACCATTCAGTTTGTATATTTTGCTTAATTTTTCATAGTTCAACACAACTTCTTCCTGTTTTCTCAATTGATCTGTGTTCAGTTTTTCAAGGCCTATCCACTGTGCCAACTTATAACTAAATCTGAGGGGGGTGCGATGGGGAGGTTCCCTTGTCAGTACCATCCAGGACTGGAGCAACTGAATTACATTCTCCGCCAGGGTTTCGATTACCGTATTTACTCGAATCTAAGCCGCACTCGAATCTAAGCCGCACCTGAAAAATGAGACTCGAAATCAAGGAAAAAAAATTTTCCCGAATCTAAGCCGCACCTGAAATTTGAGACTCGAAATTCAAGGGGAGAGAAAAGTTTTAGGCCGCACCTCCAGATTGAAACACAGTTGGTCTATTGTAATATGAGACACAATTTAGGTAGAATAAATGACGATACAGCTACAGTAGTTTGGTTCGGGTCATAAGCTTAGCAGCTAAGCTTTACCAGGTAGCCATTGCTATGCGTCAGGCGTGCTTCATCTGGTTTGAATCGGTTGCTTATTTTTCTTTGATCTGATAAGTGCCGTTCTCTTTGTTATAGGTGTTTACGTCACTCTAGGCTGAAAATGCATTATTGTACTGTGTCATGCGTTGTTTGCCGCATTCTGATAAGTGTTTACGACCTGTCACTGCTTGCGGCATGGCTTGCTTATGTGCACGCTACCGCCGCTTACAATAAAATAAAAAGAGAGGAATTGTCTCATTAGAGACTGCTATTTGTTGTTACTTACACTGCTGCTTTCTTTGATAATGATCAACAAGAACCAAATGATAGACTGCGTATGATAGATGTTCTGAACGAGAGTTTAGCTAAAAATTTTCTCCGTTTGAAAATCTTAGCAGATGCCTCTTTTCTACATTACATTCTGCATGGAAATTAGAGTCATCTTAGATTTAAAAATGTAGTCAATTGTCGTGCTTCATTTCTGATTGTATCACTATTAGGCATAAGAATAATACAAATATAAACATGACATGATTGTATATTCTTCCGCATTTGCTGCTGTCTCACACTAGTTTCTTAGGTTATTACGCAGACAGGATTTAAGTGAGATAGCAGCAAACACGAAAGAATACATGGAAAAATGTTTATATTCATATTATTCTTACGTTGAAGAGAATGCTGCATGTGATTCGCAATTCATAAAAGGTCCTATTAGCAACCATCTCTTCTCACAGGTAGGAAAAAATTCAGTATGTAGAGTTGGCCATATTGACAAACATCCCAAATAGTCATGCCAGTCGGATTTTTGTAGTACATTGAAATGCTGCTACATTCGAAGATGAACAACACGGAATTTGTATTTACTTCGTTGCATAATGTATGAAACTGCAGTGGTCGAAACTCGGGGCGGAGAAAAAAGCTCGTCTTACACCTTTTTTTTGCCTGTGTAGCGCTGCATATATTCGACGGCAGAAGATAGTTGTGGCGGCACCTACCAACATTTTTCAGAACTTACGCTTACTTTGCTCTCGATTCTAAGCCGCAGGCGGTTTTTTGGATTACAAAAACCGGAAAAAAAGTGCGGCTTAGTTTCGAGTAAATACGGTATCTCTCGTCATGCCCTGAAATGAGAAATGTCCTACTCACTATCCTTCCCACCCCTCCTACCATGGTATTCCACCATCCACTGAGACTACACAATATACTCACCCATCCTTACACAACGCCCGCTCCCAGTCCCTTACCTCATGGCTCATACCCCTGTAATAGACCTAGATGCAAGACCTGTCCCATACATCCTCATACCACCACCTACTCCAGTCAGGTCACTAATATCACCTATCCCATCAAAGGCAGGGCTACCCAGGAAACAAGTCATGTGATTTGCAAGCTATGCTGCAACCACTGTGCTGCATTCTGTATAGGCATGACAACCAACAAGCTGTCTGTCCGCATGAACGGCCACCGACAAGTTGTGGCCAAAAAACAAATGGACCTCCATGTTGCTGTACACATTGCCAAACGTGATATCCCTCATCTCAATGACTGCTTCATAGCCTGTGACATATGGATCCTTCCCACCAACATCAGCTTTATTGAATCGTGCAGGTGGGAACTTCCCTGCAATACAACCTATGTTCCTGTAACACGCCCGGCCTCACCCTCCGTTAGTCACTGTCCTCCCCCATCTGGGCCTCTCCTTGTTCCCATTCCAGCACTACACAGCCATCATTTCGCAGCCACACCAAGTTTTTTAATTTCTTTTACATCTCCCCTTTCTGCTGCTTTCCCCCTCCCCCTCTGCACCTTCTCTCCTGTCCTCCATCTAAACTGCAACACTTCACTGTCTGCCACTCCCACCATTCTATCCCTCCCCCTCCCTGTCCCAGCCTCCTCCTTACCCCCACCCAGTCACCCATGACTATTAAATTTTCGTCTCCCTTCACTACGTGAATAATTTCTTTTATCTCATCATACATTTCATCAATTTCTTCATCATTTGCAGAGCTAGTTGGCATATAAACTTGTACTACTGTAGTAGGGGTGGGCTTCGTATCTCCTTTGGCCACAATAATGCTTTCACTATGCTGTTTGTAGTAGCTTACCCGCACTTCTATTTTTCTATTCATTATTAAACCTACTCCTGCATTACCCCTATTTGATTTTGTATTTATAACCCTGTATTCACCTGACCAAAAGTCATGTTCCTCCTGCCAACTAACCAAAAGTCATGTTCCTCCTGCCACCGAACTTCACTTATTCCCACTATATCTAACTTTAACCTATCCATTTCCCTTTTTAAATTTTCTAACCTACCTGCCCGATTAAGGGATCTGACATTCCACACTCTGAAACTTCCTGGCAGATTAAAACTGTGTGCCGGACTGAGACTCGAACTCAGGACCTTTGCCTTTCATGGGCAAGTCCTCTACCGGCTGAGCCACCCAAACACGACTCACGCCCCATCCTCACAGCCTTAATTCCGCCAGTAGAGCACTTGCCCGCGGAAGACAAAGGTCCCGAGTTTGAGTCTTGGTCTGGCACACAGTTTTAATCTGCCAGGAAGTTTCATATCAGCACACACTCCGCTGTAGAGTGAAAAATTCATTCTATTCCACACTCTGATCCGTAGAATGCCAGTTTTCTTTTTCGTGATAATGACGTCCTCTTGAGTAGTCCCCGCCCAGAGATCCGAATGGGGGACTATTTTACCTCCGGAATATTTTAGAATATTTTACCTAAGGGGATGCCATCATCATTTAACCATACAGTAAAGCTGCATGCCCTCGGAAAAATTACGGCTGTAGTTTCCCCTTGCTTACAGCCATTCGCAGTACCAGCACAGCAAGGCTGTTTTGGTTAGTGTTACAAGGCCAGGTCAGTCAATCATACAGACTGTTGCCCCTGCAACTACTGAAAAGGCTGCTGCCCCTCTTCAGGAACCACACGTTTGTCTGGCCTCTCAATTGGAATTAAGAGCATACAATAATATGAGGATTAATATAGTGATGTAACACAATACGCAAACTATATAATAAACACACTTAACACATACATTTTAAAAATGAAGTTTGTCACAATTTAACATAAAGCTAGTAACATTTATTTTGGAATTTCTTCATACCTCCTACATGGGCATCTCTGCTCTCATACTCAGTGGTTCCATTGTTAGCTCTCTTGGGTTCAAACTTGTATTCTGTAGATGAATATCGTGTTGCTAAACCAAAATCCACAAGGTAAACTTGGTCTTCCAAGCCTTTCTTCAGACTTAACAGTATATTACTACCCTTGATATCTCCATGGATGAAAGATTTTTCATGAATATATTCAAAGACATCCACAATTTGTAAAAATCATAATTGACATCAAATTTAATGTTTCTTAATTTATGAGTGACTATGATATTGTTCACATAATTTTCAGACAATTCTAAGGTAGTGGCAATAAGGTCCTTCATATACTGCACCACTGTCATCAACAGCTTGCTCCAGTTTCTCCCAGACCTTCTTAGCTTAGCTGCATGTTGTAGATGATTGTAAATGACTGGATCTAATAATAATATCAGATTACCTCTTGCCTTAACTACTTTCTTTAGATTATTGGTTGTACTGCACACATAGTCCCAAAGTTTGTTTGCCCTAAATACACTGGTACTGTGAACTTCCAACACACCTAATTGTCACATTTAGTGTATTTCTCAATATGGAATTAATTTTGATTGGAGCTTGACATCTTATTGAGTTGAATGTAGGGAAAAAATATGAAGAATAACAGCCCGCATACAGAGGTTGGACAAAAATATGGAAATACTGTGAGAAACGCATGGTTGAACATAAATGCGGATACTAGTACAGCGCAAAGGTTGCACTGTTCTATTCAGCCGTGAATGGCTCTTTTGTAGTGTCCTCAATACATTGCAAGTGTCATCATGGTCAGAACAGTATTTTGTGTAGTTGTGAGTGCATAATGTCAGAGAAAAGTGAATTCAAAAGTGGGCGGATTGTTGGTGCTCTTATGTAGGTGCTTCTGTAAGTGAGGTATCCAAAGTGCTTGTTGTTTCAAGTGGTACCAAATAATCAAAAATTTATACCACATAAAGGGGAAGCAGAAAAACATAATCCATTAACTAACAACACAAACAAAAGTGTGTGCTGAGTGATTGCAATCAATAGTCACTGAAGAAGATTGTGACAACAGCTGCAAAAATCACTGAAGAACAGAATATCATACTTGTGAAACCTCTCAGCATGAAAACAACACAATGGGAACTCCACAACCTCTTCAGTCACACTAGAAGAAAAAAGTTTTATCCCTCTACATTTCTGTTATGCATAAATGATGGGACAGAGTACTGATACTTATTGTGCTAGGTAATGACACCTAGCAGGAGGTGAGGAATGTATTGACATGTGTATATTTGACATTACATAGGTTCTGTATTCAAATATGTCACCAGTCGATGTATCGCATATGATGTGTGGGAAGTGAAGAGGATAAGCAGGGAATTAAAGGGTGAACTGGAATTTAAAAACAGCTCATCGCTGATGCAAATGCCTGTAACAGGAAAATGTGGTGCTGAAGTCAAAAAACCTGGACTATGAAGCAATGGAAGAAAGACATTTTAATTCACACCATTTCAATTTATGGTCAAGTTCACATCCCAAGAGCGAAAAATGGCAGGGGTTTAGTGACGATTTGTACTGCCGTATCGTGTTATTCCATGGGCCCCATGGTTACTCTGCAAGGCTGCTTTACTACAAAGGGTTATTTTGGCTGATCAGGTTCATCCCATGGTACAATGTTTGTTCCCAATGGTTATGTTGTATTTTAAGATGACAGGGCCCTATTCACACAGTTTGGATCATCCAGGACTGGTTTTGTGAACTTGAGGATGAACTGCAGCATCTCCTGTGGCCACTGGTCAACAGATATCAATATTACTGAACCCTCTTTGGAGAGAAGGAAGGATGATAGCTACCCACCTCCATCATTGTTACCTGAACTTGCCTTTATTTTGCAGGAAGAACAATATAAAATTCCATTGAAACTCATATAGGACCTGTATTTATCAATTCTGGGATGACTAGAAGGTGTTTTGAATGCCAACAGTTTTCCTAAATTATATTAGGTGTGGTAATGCACTTCATTTTTGATGTTTTCTTTTCTCCATTTACAGTTAACATCGAGTATAGATTTAAGTGTCAGGAAGTCATTTCTGAAAGTATTTGTATGGAGTGTAGCCATGTATGGAAGTGAAACATGGACGATAAATAGTTTGGACAAGAAGAGAATAGAAGCTTTCGAAATGTGGTGCTACAGAAGAATGCTGAAGATTAGATGGGTAGATCACATAACTAATGAGGAGGTATTGCACAGGATTGGGGAGAAGAGAAGTTTGTGGCACAATTTGACTAGAAGAAGGGACCGCTTGGCAGGACATGTTTTGAGGCATCAAGGGATCACCAATTTAGTATTGGAGGGCAGCGTGGAGGGTAAAAATCATAGAGGGAGACCAAGAGAGGAATACACTAAGCAGATTCAGAAGGATGTAGGTTTCAGTAGGTACTGGGAGATGAAGAAGCTTGCACAGGATAGAGTAGCATGGAGATATGGAGATATGCATCAAACCAGTCTCAGGACTGAAGACCACAACAACAACAACAACAACAACAACAACATGTCATCTCAAAAGACAACACATCAGAGACTCCCCACTGACCTTTCAATCACTAAGATATAATTGGATGGAAAAAAAAATTCTGGTCTTTGCTGAAAATTTTTAACCAGCAGTTGTTTGTACAGATACAGTATATCAGAATTAAATTATATTGTTTGGTTTATCTCTCAAACTGAAGGTTTATTTCAATCCTACCATCCCTTCGGTAGCTTATTCTGACTACTGGCCCAATCACGGTTGATTCTAATCCCTTCAAGTAGTCTGTGGACTTCATTCCTATGTGTATAGAAAAAATGCAGAAGTTCCTTTTTATTGAGGATATCTTTTTTTTTTTTTTTTTTTTTTGTTTTGTTAAGAAATGGAAACAGTGTTATTTGAAAATCACACAACCTTGTCACCTGAGCACAAATTACAGTGTTAATTCAATAAGTGGAAGGTATTCAAGGAAATCACTTTTAGGATATAGTTAATTAACTAGTGATCCAAATTAAACCAGCTGGAATGTCCGTGTTAGCCTTATTACAATCAAATATTGTATGGAGTTTAAAAGTACATATACATACAATACAGATGACTAAATGGCTATCAAACCAGTCTGTCATAACCATAGTTTAATACAAGCCAGAGGAAAGTGCTTGTTTTGACACATAAGGTCAAACATCTGTTTAAATGATTAATGGAAAATCTACGAGCGTTAAAACTATGGAATGTTTTTTCTTTTTTGGGTATCTATCGGCTGTACTGAGCTGAGGTAAGTACTGGCCAGCCCCTCTATCTCTTTGTTAGTATTTGTCAAACATCTGATTATAATTTTTTTATTTTAGAGCATGTCTAGTATGTTACTGAAAGACAGTAACTCGGAATGTGTCACCTTAGGATAACTCCTGTTCTTGTCACAAGAGAACAGCCTGAGAAAACAAACAAGAGCAGGTCATTGATAGCTATCAAGAAGTTGATAGTGAGGAGTCAACTACCAAGAGAGATGAAGTTGGTGTGAGTGAAGGGAACTGGGATGACATCAATAATGATATTATGTCTTGATTTTCATTTTGAGGTATAATGTATGGTTTTTCTTTTCTTTTCTTTTCTTTTCTTTTCTTTTCTTTTCTTTTCTTTTCTTTTCTTTTCTTTTCTTTTCCTTTCTTTCTTTCTTTCTTTCTTCAAGGGAGGAAATTCTGATATAATTTAACCTTTGACTGTTGCACATTATAATCAAGTTTGTGGATGTGAAGCAATAACAAATTTGAGAAAATGGGATTTGATTGTTGATAATTATAAGACACCCTTCCCCTTTAGTGATATAATTATAACCAGTGTTAGTTGACTTAACAGTAGGACTGTCTTATATAACATTAATTTTTTAGATGCCTATATTTAAATATCCAGAAAATTCCTGACATGCCAATCAATAGTAGTCAATAATCACCCATTTATATGTGTTGTGCAACAGCATACTTTAAGTAGGAAAAATAAGTTTATTGTATCATCAGTCTCAAGAGATATTAAGCATATTATTGTTTTACTTTGCCATGTTTCATTGTCTGTTTAAATAAGAACATTTTATAGATATCACATTAAGTGAGTTCCATGTAGTCTTACATCTGAAATATTTTAATGGAAGGATGTAACAATACGAGAGAAGGAAAGTTGCTACTCACCATATAGCGGAGATGCTGAGCTGCGATAGGCACAATAAAAAGGTTCACACAATCATATATTTCGGCCATTAAGGCCTTTGTCAGTAGTAGACACACACACACACACACACACACACACACACACACACACACACACACACACACACACACACCCGCGCGCGCGCGCGCGTGCGCAAATGCAACTTGCTCACACCTCTGCAGTCTCAGAGAGCTGAAACTACACTGTGAGCAGTAGCACCAGTGCATGATGGGAATGGCGACTGGTTGGGGGTAAGGAGGAGGCTGGGGCGGGGAGGGGGAAGGATAGTATGGTGGGAGTGGGGGACAGTGAAGTGTTGCAGTTTAGACGGAGGGTAGTAGAGAAGGTGCGGAGGGGGAGGGGGTAAGTAGCGGAAAGGAAAGAAATAAAAATAAAAGAAATTAAAAGACTGGGTGTGGCAGTGAAATGACGGCTGTGTAGTGCTGGAATGGGAACAGGGAGGGGGCTGGATGGGTGAGGACAGTGACAACAAAGGTTGAGGCCAGGAGGGTTATGGGAATATAGGATGTATACCCACCCGTATAATTCAGTAAAGCTGGTGTTGGTGGGAAGGATCCATATGGCACAGGCTTTGAAGCAGTCATTGAGATGAGGGATATCATGTTTGGCAGCGTGTTCTGCTACAGGGTGGTCCACTTGTTTTTTGGCCACAGTTTGTGGTTGGCCGTTCATGCAGACAGACAGCTTGTTTGTTGTCATGCCTACATAGAATGCAGCACAGTGGTTGCAGCTTAGCTTGTAGATCACATGACTGGTTTCGCAGGTAGCCCTGTCTTTGATGTGATAGGTAATGTTAGTGACTGGACTGGAGTAGGTGGTGCTAGGAGGATGTACGGGACAGGTCTTGCATCTAGGTCTGTTACAGGGGTATGAGCCATGAGCTAAGGGATTGGGAGCAGGGGTTGTGTAAGGATGGACAAGTATATTGTGTAGGTTCAGTGGATGGTGGAATACCATGGTAGGAGGGGTGGGGAGAATAGTGGGCAGGACATTTCTCATTTGAGGTAATCGAAACCCTGCTGGAGAATGTAATTCAGTTGTTCCAGTCCTGGATGGTACTGAGTTACGAGGGGAATGCTCCTCTATGGCCAGACTGTGAGAACTTTCCTTGCAATGCATCCTACATTCCTGTAACCCTCCTGGCCTCAACCTTCATTAGTCACTGTCCTCACCCATCCAGCCCCCTCCTTGTTCCCATTCCAGCATTAAACAGCCGTCATTTCACCGCCACACCCAGTTTTTTAATTTCTTTAATATCTCCCCTTTCTGCTGCTTACTCCTTCCCCCTCCGCACCTTCTCTCCTGTCCTCCGTCTAAACTGCAACACTTCACTGTCTGCCACTCCCACCATTCTATCTCTCCCCCTCCCTGCCCTAGCCTCCTCCTTACCCCCACCCAGTCGCCATTCCCATCATGCACTGGTGCTCCTGTTCGCAGTGTGGTTTCAGTTCTCTGAGACTGCAGGTGTGTGTGCAAGTTGTGTTTGCATGAGTGTGTGTGTGCATGTGTGTATGTGTGTCTACTGCTGACAGAGGCCTTAATGACCAAAAGCTGTGATTGTGTGAATCCTTTTATTGTGCCTATCGCATCTCAGAATCTCTGCTTTATGGTGAGTAGGAACTTGCTTTCTCTGGTATTGTTACATTCCTTCATGTTACATATTCATCACACTGATGTTAATGTGGCAATGGGTACAAAGTTTGAAACTGAAGTCAGTAACGATATTACTTTTTCTAAATCAAATGCAAACACTACAGCTACTAGGAATCTGAGATTTATTTAAAAAATTATCATTTCTTTTCTCACATTTTCAGCTTTAAAATGATGAAGTTTTAATTTATTTCTGAAATCTGTTTCAGCTGTACCGGATGATGTTCCGATTTGACAGGCTTACAGATCATGTGTTGTATATGTATCTGTTCTACATTGCTTGAAGGATGGTTAATTTCTGAAATGCTTATTAAATACCATATAATAAAAATGGTACAACACAGTGCTGTCAGGATATTTTCTCTTGAAAGTCTCATACAACCTGGATATGTTCAAATCCTGTGAAAGATATTCCTTCCCTGAATCCTGCCTCCTGTAATGGCTTACATCTTTTGGTAATGACTGTATGTTCTCATAAGCAAGAGCCTTGTCATCATGAATATATTTTTGATCATGTTTCATATTACTCCTTCTTTCAACATACATTGGATTAGCAGTCTTCTTGATTTTTACTAAAAGCTGGCACCTTTTACTGGAGAAAGCAAAAATTATGTAGGAAATATTCTTGCAAACTTGCACAATTTCCGCTTCACCATTTTGAACAGTGTACTTCACAACTGTTTTATACCTACTTTGTGCAGGATCTCCATATGTACTATTCCTGCATCTTGCAACACACTTAACTTGCATTAGGCCTAGAAAACGGTGTTTTTTTTTTTTTTTTTCAATGGTCTACCTTATAAAATGCATCAAAGAGGAAAAAGGTTTTGGTCTTAGGGTAGACATTTGCACTTGTATATGTTAATCTTCCTTCTCCTGTCTTCCTTCATGTCTTAACACCCTTATCTACCATAGTTTTTGCTGAATAATACTGATAAGCCTTCTCATGATAGGCCTAGTCACTCAAAGTACACTACAAAGAAAACGGGCTGTAACATAACAGAACAATACACATGTTCAGCAAACTAGATAAAAAAATCAGTAGTGTCGTATCTTAATGAGGAACTTGAAACATTCAGAACAAGTGAGGAACATGTAAAGGAACTCTGGCTCAAGTTTAAAAGAATAGTTGACTATGCACTAGATAGATATGTACCCAGTAGAAAAGTGGGAGGAAGCCTCCATCGTACACAGTCATTGTAAAGAAACTCCTAAGGCAACAGAGATTACTGCATAACATGTGTAAGACAGCATAAGAGTTTTTAATCACATGTTAAAAAATATAACTTGGGACAGAGAATCAATCTGTGACGTAGATAAAAAATTTGAGTCATTCCTAGCAAATTATTGGCATTGTTATGATATCGCTTTTCCTATTAAATGAGTCAAAATTAAAACCAAAACAAAGACATGGGTAACACAGGGAATAAAAGAATCTGCAGATACTCTGGAAAAGTTAAATAAATCTGCAAAAAAATACTGTTGCATTAAAACCATATGTGAAAATTTACAAGAAAGTATATAAAAAAGTTATCATAGCAGCTAAGAAACTAAATAATGACTCATATATCAGGAAAGGTACTAACAAAATAAAACCAACCAGGGAGGTAATAAATAGGAGCATAGGTAAATAAAAAACAGCATTCTTGTAAATAAAGCGGAAGGGAAAACAGTTGAGGACCCACTACAGATAGCCAACATAGTCAACAAACATTACACAGATCTCACAACAAAACTAATTCAAGGAAGATGTGATTTCAGCTCCAGAGAGTAACTACCAATGAATGATAAAACCATGTTTCTATACCCTGTTACTGCATTAGAGGTACAAAATACATTAAATCAGTTAAAAAATAAAATGACATGTGGCTGGGTGATGGGATTCCAGACAAAGTAATAAAGAACAGTGCAAGATACATAGATTACTCACTTGATGACATGAATAACATGTCATTTAGCACAAGAGTCTTCCCACAAAAACTAAAGAAATCGAATGTCAAGCCTATTTGCAAGAAGGGTGACCAGTCTCATGTTATCAATTACTGGCCTGTATCATTGTTATACGGATTTTCAAAAGTAATTGAAAGGTTAATGCACCAAAGACTGACTCATTTTCTTAATAAAAATCAAATTCTAGTTAATGGGCAAAAAAGCTTTAGGAAAAATAGGTCAACTGACATAGCAATTTATAACTTTTTAAAACTGATCATAAATTATGTAAACGAAAATGAATTAAACTGTGACATGTTTTTGGACTTTTCTAAGGCTTTTGATGTCACTGACCATAATTTACTGCTCAGGAAACTATATTGCTACGGGGTTTGTGGAGTAGTACATGATTGGTTCAAATCCTATCTTTCTAATATGTATTAGAAGGTAGAGATACGGCATGCATGTAAAGTCTACTCATCGGCAGACCAAAGAGTCAGGTATGGTGTGCCGCAGGGCTCTGTACTGGGGCCATTGCTGTTCTTGCCAAGTCATATATCAACAGCAGATGCAGTATTGTTTGCCGACGACACCAGTCTGTTTGTCAAAGCTACAAATGAAACTGGCTTGCTGGAGAGAGTCACAGTAGCCACAGAAGAAGCAAACATGTGGTTTACTAACAACAAATTAATTGTTAATGACAAAAAACAGTTTCAATGAACTTCAGACATATTACAAAAAAAGTAAAATCTGACCTAACTAGAAATTGGGCAGTGTAAGATAGAGCAAACCCCTCATACTAAATTTTTAGGATTATGGCAAGATGAATATTTAATGTGGGAGAAACACACAGAAATGTTAAACAAAAAATTAAGTCAGTATTGTTATGTTCTTAGAATACTAAAAAATTCCTACAGAGTTGACGCAGTGTTATGTTCATACTTTGCACTCATACATAGCACACTAAGATATGGTTTCATATTTTGGGAAATACCAGTTTGGCCAAACACTTGTTTGTGCTTCAGAAGAGGGCAATAAGGATAATCAGAGGTATGACACACAATGAATTATGTAAAAAAGTCTTCAAGGAGCTACAAATCATGACTGTGGCATGTATCTGTATTTATGAAAGTATATATTTTATGAAGGCACACCAGGAACATTCTTTATTAAACAGTCAAGTTCACAACTACAAAATGAGAAGTAGAGACAACTTTAATACAGATTGTCACACAAAAGTTACATATCAAAAAAGTGTTCTTTATCAGCCACAAATCTTATTTAGTGCACTACCAAAGGAAACTAAAAGTATACCAAAATTCCACAAATTCAAACAGAACTTCAGAAAATGCTAATTAGCAAGAGTTTTTATAGTGTCAAGGAATACTTAAATCACCAGAATTCAATATACAGTAGCTTATTTCCTTCATCATAATGACCCAAAATTCTCATTGAAAACTAAATTGTATTCATCTCTTATTCTAATTTAGCACATTATGAATGTTGTTATGCATATGGTTTCATGTTATATGTAATAATATTTTATTTATGGACATATAATTGTGAATTTTTCCATGTCCTATTTTCTATGTAAGAATATGTATGACAAATCCTATATCATTTTTATAATGATGAGATACAAGGATGCTAAGTAAATAAATAAATAAAACAAAATGTATGGTCACAGATAGATTCTGAATGAAACACATTTGGCTGTCAAGAGAGCAATGCATGAGGCCTTCCATGACTACTGTAGCAGACTATTGTCAAATGACATTTCACAAAATCCAAAGAAATTCTGGGTATACATAAAGGCTGTTAATGACACCAAAGTTAGTGTCCAGTCTCTAGTGAATGAGACAGGAACTGAAATTGAGGGTAGCAACGTGAAAACTGAAATGCGTAAGTCCATTTTCAAATGTTCTTTTACAACAGAAAACCCAGCACTCGAATCTAAGCCGCACCTGAAAAATGAGACTCGAAATCAAGGAAAAAAAATTTTCCCGAATCTAAGCCGCACCTGAAATTTGAGACTCGAAATTCAAGGGGAGAGAAAAGTTTTAGGCCGCACCTCCAGATTGAAACACAGTTGGTCTATTGTAATATGAGACACAATTTAGGTAGAATAAATGACGATACAGCTACAGTAGTTTGGTTCGGGTCATAAGCTTAGCAGCTAAGCTTTACCAGGTAGCCATTGCTATGCGTCAGGCGTGCTTCATCTGGTTTGAATCGGTTGCTTATTTTTCTTTGATCTGATAAGTGCCGTTCTCTTTGTTATAGGTGTTTACGTCACTCTAGGCTGAAAATGCATTATTGTACTGTGTCATGCGTTGTTTGCCGCATTCTGATAAGTGTTTACGACCTGTCACTGCTTGCGGCATGGCTTGCTTATGTGCACGCTACCGCCGCTTACAATAAAATAAAAAGAGAGGAATTGTCTCATTAGAGACTGCTATTTGTTGTTACTTACACTGCTGCTTTCTTTGATAATGATCAACAAGAACCAAATGATAGACTGCGTATGATAGATGTTCTGAACGAGAGTTTAGCTAAAAATTTTCTCCGTTTGAAAATCTTAGCAGATGCCTCTTTTCTACATTACATTCTGCATGGAAATTAGAGTCATCTTAGATTTAAAAATGTAGTCAATTGTCGTGCTTCATTTCTGATTGTATCACTATTAGGCATAAGAATAATACAAATATAAACATGACATGATTGTATATTCTTCCGCATTTGCTGCTGTCTCACACTAGTTTCTTAGGTTATTACGCAGACAGGATTTAAGTGAGATAGCAGCAAACACGAAAGAATACATGGAAAAATGTTTATATTCATATTATTCTTACGTTGAAGAGAATGCTGCATGTGATTCGCAATTCATAAAAGGTCCTATTAGCAACCATCTCTTCTCACAGGTAGGAAAAAATTCAGTACGTAGAGTTGGCCATATTGACAAACATCCCAAATAGTCATGCCAGTCGGATTTTTGTAGTACATTGAAATGCTGCTACATTCGAAGATGAACAACACGGAATTTGTATTTACTTCGTTGCATAATGTATGAAACTGCAGTGGTCGAAACTCGGGGCGGAGAAAAAAGCTCGTCTTACACCTTTTTTTTGCCTGTGTAGCGCTGCATATATTCGACGGCAGAAGATAGTTGTGGCGGCACCTACCAACATTTTTCAGAACTTACGCTTACTTTGCTCTCGATTCTAAGCCGCAGGCGGTTTTTTGGATTACAAAAACCGGAAAAAAAGTGCGGCTTAGTTTCGAGTAAATACGGTATCTCTCGTCATGCCCTGAAATGAGAAATGTCCTACTCACTATCCTTCCCACCCCTCCTACCATGGTATTCCACCATCCACTGAGACTACACAATATACTCACCCATCCTTACACAACGCCCGCTCCCAGTCCCTTACCTCATGGCTCATACCCCTGTAATAGACCTAGATGCAAGACCTGTCCCATACATCCTCATACCACCACCTACTCCAGTCAGGTCACTAATATCACCTATCCCATCAAAGGCAGGGCTACCCAGGAAACAAGTCATGTGATTTGCAAGCTATGCTGCAACCACTGTGCTGCATTCTGTATAGGCATGACAACCAACAAGCTGTCTGTCCGCATGAACGGCCACCGACAAGTTGTGGCCAAAAAACAAATGGACCTCCATGTTGCTGTACACATTGCCAAACGTGATATCCCTCATCTCAATGACTGCTTCATAGCCTGTGACATATGGATCCTTCCCACCAACATCAGCTTTATTGAATCGTGCAGGTGGGAACTTCCCTGCAATACAACCTATGTTCCTGTAACACGCCCGGCCTCACCCTCCGTTAGTCACTGTCCTCCCCCATCTGGGCCTCTCCTTGTTCCCATTCCAGCACTACACAGCCATCATTTCGCAGCCACACCAAGTTTTTTAATTTCTTTTACATCTCCCCTTTCTGCTGCTTTCCCCCTCCCCCTCTGCACCTTCTCTCCTGTCCTCCATCTAAACTGCAACACTTCACTGTCTGCCACTCCCACCATTCTATCCCTCCCCCTCCCTGTCCCAGCCTCCTCCTTACCCCCACCCAGTCACCCATGACTATTAAATTTTCGTCTCCCTTCACTACGTGAATAATTTCTTTTATCTCATCATACATTTCATCAATTTCTTCATCATTTGCAGAGCTAGTTGGCATATAAACTTGTACTACTGTAGTAGGGGTGGGCTTCGTATCTCCTTTGGCCACAATAATGCTTTCACTATGCTGTTTGTAGTAGCTTACCCGCACTTCTATTTTTCTATTCATTATTAAACCTACTCCTGCATTACCCCTATTTGATTTTGTATTTATAACCCTGTATTCACCTGACCAAAAGTCATGTTCCTCCTGCCAACTAACCAAAAGTCATGTTCCTCCTGCCACCGAACTTCACTTATTCCCACTATATCTAACTTTAACCTATCCATTTCCCTTTTTAAATTTTCTAACCTACCTGCCCGATTAAGGGATCTGACATTCCACACTCTGAAACTTCCTGGCAGATTAAAACTGTGTGCCGGACTGAGACTCGAACTCAGGACCTTTGCCTTTCATGGGCAAGTCCTCTACCGGCTGAGCCACCCAAACACGACTCACGCCCCATCCTCACAGCCTTAATTCCGCCAGTAGAGCACTTGCCCGCGGAAGACAAAGGTCCCGAGTTTGAGTCTTGGTCTGGCACACAGTTTTAATCTGCCAGGAAGTTTCATATCAGCACACACTCCGCTGTAGAGTGAAAAATTCATTCTATTCCACACTCTGATCCGTAGAATGCCAGTTTTCTTTTTCGTGATAATGACGTCCTCTTGAGTAGTCCCCGCCCAGAGATCCGAATGGGGGACTATTTTACCTCCGGAATATTTTAGAATATTTTACCTAAGGGGATGCCATCATCATTTAACCATACAGTAAAGCTGCATGCCCTCGGAAAAATTACGGCTGTAGTTTCCCCTTGCTTACAGCCATTCGCAGTACCAGCACAGCAAGGCTGTTTTGGTTAGTGTTACAAGGCCAGGTCAGTCAATCATACAGACTGTTGCCCCTGCAACTACTGAAAAGGCTGCTGCCCCTCTTCAGGAACCACACGTTTGTCTGGCCTCTCAATTGGAATTAAGAGCATACAATAATATGAGGATTAATATAGTGATGTAACACAATACGCAAACTATATAATAAACACACTTAACACATACATTTTAAAAATGAAGTTTGTCACAATTTAACATAAAGCTAGTAACATTTATTTTGGAATTTCTTCATACCTCCTACATGGGCATCTCTGCTCTCATACTCAGTGGTTCCATTGTTAGCTCTCTTGGGTTCAAACTTGTATTCTGTAGATGAATATCGTGTTGCTAAACCAAAATCCACAAGGTAAACTTGGTCTTCCAAGCCTTTCTTCAGACTTAACAGTATATTACTACCCTTGATATCTCCATGGATGAAAGATTTTTCATGAATATATTCAAAGACATCCACAATTTGTAAAAATCATAATTGACATCAAATTTAATGTTTCTTAATTTATGAGTGACTATGATATTGTTCACATAATTTTCAGACAATTCTAAGGTAGTGGCAATAAGGTCCTTCATATACTGCACCACTGTCATCAACAGCTTGCTCCAGTTTCTCCCAGACCTTCTTAGCTTAGCTGCATGTTGTAGATGATTGTAAATGACTGGATCTAATAATAATATCAGATTACCTCTTGCCTTAACTACTTTCTTTAGATTATTGGTTGTACTGCACACATAGTCCCAAAGTTTGTTTGCCCTAAATACACTGGTACTGTGAACTTCCAACACACCTAATTGTCACATTTAGTGTATTTCTCAATATGGAATTAATTTTGATTGGAGCTTGACATCTTATTGAGTTGAATGTAGGGAAAAAATATGAAGAATAACAGCCCGCATACAGAGGTTGGACAAAAATATGGAAATACTGTGAGAAACGCATGGTTGAACATAAATGCGGATACTAGTACAGCGCAAAGGTTGCACTGTTCTATTCAGCCGTGAATGGCTCTTTTGTAGTGTCCTCAATACATTGCAAGTGTCATCATGGTCAGAACAGTATTTTGTGTAGTTGTGAGTGCATAATGTCAGAGAAAAGTGAATTCAAAAGTGGGCGGATTGTTGGTGCTCTTATGTAGGTGCTTCTGTAAGTGAGGTATCCAAAGTGCTTGTTGTTTCAAGTGGTACCAAATAATCAAAAATTTATACCACATAAAGGGGAAGCAGAAAAACATAATCCATTAACTAACAACACAAACAAAAGTGTGTGCTGAGTGATTGCAATCAATAGTCACTGAAGAAGATTCTGACAACAGCTGCAAAAATCACTGAAGAACAGAATATCATACTTGTGAAACCTCTCAGCATGAAAACAACACAATGGGAACTCCACAACCTCTTCAGTCACACTAGAAGAAAAAAGTTTTATCCCTCTACATTTCTGTTATGCATAAATGATGGGACAGAGTACTGATACTTATTGTGCTAGGTAATGACACCTAGCAGGAGGTGAGGAATGTATTGACATGTGTATATTTGACATTACATAGGTTCTGTATTCAAATATGTCACCAGTCGATGTATCGCATATGATGTGTGGGAAGTGAAGAGGATAAGCAGGGAATTAAAGGGTGAACTGGAATTTAAAAACAGCTCATCGCTGATGCAAATGCCTGTAACAGGAAAATGTGGTGCTGAAGTCAAAAAACCTGGACTATGAAGCAATGGAAGAAAGACATTTTAATTCACACCATTTCAATTTATGGTCAAGTTCACATCCCAAGAGCGAAAAATGGCAGGGGTTTAGTGACGATTTGTACTGCCGTATCGTGTTATTCCATGGGCCCCATGGTTACTCTGCAAGGCTGCTTTACTACAAAGGGTTATTTTGGCTGATCAGGTTCATCCCATGGTACAATGTTTGTTCCCAATGGTTATGTTGTATTTTAAGATGACAGGGCCCTATTCACACAGTTTGGATCATCCAGGACTGGTTTTGTGAACTTGAGGATGAACTGCAGCATCTCCTGTGGCCACTGGTCAACAGATATCAATATTACTGAACCCTCTTTGGAGAGAAGGAAGGATGATAGCTACCCACCTCCATCATTGTTACCTGAACTTGCCTTTATTTTGCAGGAAGAACAATATAAAATTCCATTGAAACTCATATAGGACCTGTATTTATCAATTCTGGGATGACTAGAAGGTGTTTTGAATGCCAACAGTTTTCCTAAATTATATTAGGTGTGGTAATGCACTTCATTTTTGATGTTTTCTTTTCTCCATTTACAGTTAACATCGAGTATAGATTTAAGTGTCAGGAAGTCATTTCTGAAAGTATTTGTATGGAGTGTAGCCATGTATGGAAGTGAAACATGGACGATAAATAGTTTGGACAAGAAGAGAATAGAAGCTTTCGAAATGTGGTGCTACAGAAGAATGCTGAAGATTAGATGGGTAGATCACATAACTAATGAGGAGGTATTGCACAGGATTGGGGAGAAGAGAAGTTTGTGGCACAATTTGACTAGAAGAAGGGACCGCTTGGCAGGACATGTTTTGAGGCATCAAGGGATCACCAATTTAGTATTGGAGGGCAGCGTGGAGGGTAAAAATCATAGAGGGAGACCAAGAGAGGAATACACTAAGCAGATTCAGAAGGATGTAGGTTTCAGTAGGTACTGGGAGATGAAGAAGCTTGCACAGGATAGAGTAGCATGGAGATATGGAGATATGCATCAAACCAGTCTCAGGACTGAAGACCACAACAACAACAACAACAACAACAACAACATGTCATCTCAAAAGACAACACATCAGAGACTCCCCACTGACCTTTCAATCACTAAGATATAATTGGATGGAAAAAAAAATTCTGGTCTTTGCTGAAAATTTTTAACCAGCAGTTGTTTGTACAGATACAGTATATCAGAATTAAATTATATTGTTTGGTTTATCTCTCAAACTGAAGGTTTATTTCAATCCTACCATCCCTTCGGTAGCTTATTCTGACTACTGGCCCAATCACGGTTGATTCTAATCCCTTCAAGTAGTCTGTGGACTTCATTCCTATGTGTATAGAAAAAATGCAGAAGTTCCTTTTTATTGAGGATATCTTTTTTTTTTTTTTTTTTTTGTTTTGTTAAGAAATGGAAACAGTGTTATTTGAAAATCACACAACCTTGTCACCTGAGCACAAATTACAGTGTTAATTCAATAAGTGGAAGGTATTCAAGGAAATCACTTTTAGGATATAGTTAATTAACTAGTGATCCAAATTAAACCAGCTGGAATGTCCGTGTTAGCCTTATTACAATCAAATATTGTATGGAGTTTAAAAGTACATATACATACAATACAGATGACTAAATGGCTATCAAACCAGTCTGTCATAACCATAGTTTAATACAAGCCAGAGGAAAGTGCTTGTTTTGACACATAAGGTCAAACATCTGTTTAAATGATTAATGGAAAATCTACGAGCGTTAAAACTATGGAATGTTTTTTCTTTTTTGGGTATCTATCGGCTGTACTGAGCTGAGGTAAGTACTGGCCAGCCCCTCTATCTCTTTGTTAGTATTTGTCAAACATCTGATTATAATTTTTTTATTTTAGAGCATGTCTAGTATGTTACTGAAAGACAGTAACTCGGAATGTGTCACCTTAGGATAACTCCTGTTCTTGTCACAAGAGAACAGCCTGAGAAAACAAACAAGAGCAGGTCATTGATAGCTATCAAGAAGTTGATAGTGAGGAGTCAACTACCAAGAGAGATGAAGTTGGTGTGAGTGAAGGGAACTGGGATGACATCAATAATGATATTATGTCTTGATTTTCATTTTGAGGTATAATGTATGGTTTTTCTTTTCTTTTCTTTTCTTTTCTTTTCTTTTCTTTTCTTTTCTTTTCTTTTCTTTTCTTTTCTTTTCTTTTCTTTTCTTTTCTTTTCTTTTCCTTTCTTTCTTTCTTTCTTTCTTCAAGGGAGGAAATTCTGATATAATTTAACCTTTGACTGTTGCACATTATAATCAAGTTTGTGGATGTGAAGCAATAACAAATTTGAGAAAATGGGATTTGATTGTTGATAATTATAAGACACCCTTCCCCTTTAGTGATATAATTATAACCAGTGTTAGTTGACTTAACAGTAGGACTGTCTTATATAACATTAATTTTTTAGATGCCTATATTTAAATATCCAGAAAATTCCTGACATGCCAATCAATAGTAGTCAATAATCACCCATTTATATGTGTTGTGCAACAGCATACTTTAAGTAGGAAAAATAAGTTTATTGTATCATCAGTCTCAAGAGATATTAAGCATATTATTGTTTTACTTTGCCATGTTTCATTGTCTGTTTAAATAAGAACATTTTATAGATATCACATTAAGTGAGTTCCATGTAGTCTTACATCTGAAATATTTTAATGGAAGGATGTAACAATACGAGAGAAGGAAAGTTGCTACTCACCATATAGCGGAGATGCTGAGCTGCGATAGGCACAATAAAAAGGTTCACACAATCATATATTTCGGCCATTAAGGCCTTTGTCAGTAGTAGACACACACACACACACACACACACACACACACACACACACACACACACACACACACACACACACACACACACACACACACCCCCCGCGCGCGCGCGCGCGTGCGCAAATGCAACTTGCTCACACCTCTGCAGTCTCAGAGAGCTGAAACTACACTGTGAGCAGTAGCACCAGTGCATGATGGGAATGGCGACTGGTTGGGGGTAAGGAGGAGGCTGGGGCGGGGAGGGGGAAGGATAGTATGGTGGGAGTGGGGGACAGTGAAGTGTTGCAGTTTAGACGGAGGGTAGTAGAGAAGGTGCGGAGGGGGAGGGGGTAAGTAGCGGAAAGGAAAGAAATAAAAATAAAAGAAATTAAAAGACTGGGTGTGGCAGTGAAATGACGGCTGTGTAGTGCTGGAATGGGAACAGGGAGGGGGCTGGATGGGTGAGGACAGTGACAACAAAGGTTGAGGCCAGGAGGGTTATGGGAATATAGGATGTATACCCACCCGTATAATTCAGTAAAGCTGGTGTTGGTGGGAAGGATCCATATGGCACAGGCTTTGAAGCAGTCATTGAGATGAGGGATATCATGTTTGGCAGCGTGTTCTGCTACAGGGTGGTCCACTTGTTTTTTGGCCACAGTTTGTGGTTGGCCGTTCATGCAGACAGACAGCTTGTTTGTTGTCATGCCTACATAGAATGCAGCACAGTGGTTGCAGCTTAGCTTGTAGATCACATGACTGGTTTCGCAGGTAGCCCTGTCTTTGATGTGATAGGTAATGTTAGTGACTGGACTGGAGTAGGTGGTGCTAGGAGGATGTACGGGACAGGTCTTGCATCTAGGTCTGTTACAGGGGTATGAGCCATGAGCTAAGGGATTGGGAGCAGGGGTTGTGTAAGGATGGACAAGTATATTGTGTAGGTTCAGTGGATGGTGGAATACCATGGTAGGAGGGGTGGGGAGAATAGTGGGCAGGACATTTCTCATTTGAGGTAATCGAAACCCTGCTGGAGAATGTAATTCAGTTGTTCCAGTCCTGGATGGTACTGAGTTACGAGGGGAATGCTCCTCTATGGCCAGACTGTGAGAACTTTCCTTGCAATGCATCCTACATTCCTGTAACCCTCCTGGCCTCAACCTTCATTAGTCACTGTCCTCACCCATCCAGCCCCCTCCTTGTTCCCATTCCAGCATTAAACAGCCGTCATTTCACCGCCACACCCAGTTTTTTAATTTCTTTAATATCTCCCCTTTCTGCTGCTTACTCCTTCCCCCTCCGCACCTTCTCTCCTGTCCTCCGTCTAAACTGCAACACTTCACTGTCTGCCACTCCCACCATTCTATCTCTCCCCCTCCCTGCCCTAGCCTCCTCCTTACCCCCACCCAGTCGCCATTCCCATCATGCACTGGTGCTCCTGTTCGCAGTGTGGTTTCAGTTCTCTGAGACTGCAGGTGTGTGTGCAAGTTGTGTTTGCATGAGTGTGTGTGTGCATGTGTGTATGTGTGTCTACTGCTGACAGAGGCCTTAATGACCAAAAGCTGTGATTGTGTGAATCCTTTTATTGTGCCTATCGCATCTCAGAATCTCTGCTTTATGGTGAGTAGGAACTTGCTTTCTCTGGTATTGTTACATTCCTTCATGTTACATATTCATCACACTGATGTTAATGTGGCAATGGGTACAAAGTTTGAAACTGAAGTCAGTAACGATATTACTTTTTCTAAATCAAATGCAAACACTACAGCTACTAGGAATCTGAGATTTATTTAAAAATTTATCATTTCTTTTCTCACATTTTCAGCTTTAAAATGATGAAGTTTTAATTTATTTCTGAAATCTGTTTCAGCTGTACCGGATGATGTTCCGATTTGACAGGCTTACAGATCATGTGTTGTATATGTATCTGTTCTACATTGCTTGAAGGATGGTTAATTTCTGAAATGCTTATTAAATACCATATAATAAAAATGGTACAACACAGTGCTGTCAGGATATTTTCTCTTGAAAGTCTCATACAACCTGGATATGTTCAAATCCTGTGAAAGATATTCCTTCCCTGAATCCTGCCTCCTGTAATGGCTTACATCTTTTGGTAATGACTGTATGTTCTCATAAGCAAGAGCCTTGTCATCATGAATATATTTTTGATCATGTTTCATATTACTCCTTCTTTCAACATACATTGGATTAGCAGTCTTCTTGATTTTTACTAAAAGCTGGCACCTTTTACTGGAGAAAGCAAAAATTATGTAGGAAATATTCTTGCAAACTTGCACAATTTCCGCTTCACCATTTTGAACAGTGTACTTCACAACTGTTTTATACCTACTTTGTGCAGGATCTCCATATGTACTATTCCTGCATCTTGCAACACACTTAACTTGCATTAGGCCTAGAAAACGGTGTTTTTTTTTTTTTTTTCAATGGTCTACCTTATAAAATGCATCAAAGAGGAAAAAGGTTTTGGTCTTAGGGTAGACATTTGCACTTGTATATGTTAATCTTCCTTCTCCTGTCTTCCTTCATGTCTTAACACCCTTATCTACCATAGTTTTTGCTGAATAATACTGATAAGCCTTCTCATGATAGGCCTAGTCACTCAAAGTACACTACAAAGAAAACGGGCTGTAACATAACAGAACAATACACATGTTGAGCAAACTAGATAAAAAAATCAGTAGTGTCGTATCTTAATGAGGAACTTGAAACATACAGAACAAGTGAGGAACATGTAAAGGAACTCTGGCTCAAGTTTAAAAGAATAGTTGACTATGCACTAGATAGATATGTACCCAGTAGAAAAGTGGGAGGAAGCCTCCATCGTACACAGTCATTGTAAAGAAACTCCTAAGGCAACAGAGATTACTGCATAACATGTGTAAGACAGCATAAGAGTTTTTAATCACATGTTAAAAAATATAACTTGGGACAGAGAATCAATCTGTGACGTAGATAAAAAATTTGAGTCATTCCTAGCAAATTATTGGCATTGTTATGATATCGCTTTTCCTATTAAATGAGTCAAAATTAAAACCAAAACAAAGACATGGGTAACACAGGGAATAAAAGAATCTGCAGATACTCTGGAAAAGTTAAATAAATCTGCAAAAAAATACTGTTGCATTAAAACCATATGTGAAAATTTACAAGAAAGTATATAAAAAAGTTATCATAGCAGCTAAGAAACTAAATAATGACTCATATATCAGGAAAGGTACTAACAAAATAAAACCAACCAGGGAGGTAATAAATAGGAGCATAGGTAAATAAAAAACAGCATTCTTGTAAATAAAGCGGAAGGGAAAACAGTTGAGGACCCACTACAGATAGCCAACATAGTCAACAAACATTACACAGATCTCACAACAAAACTAATTCAAGGAAGATGTGATTTCAGCTCCAGAGCGTAACTACCAATGAATGATAAAACCATGTTTCTATACCCTGTTACTGCATTAGAGGTACAAAATACATTAAATCAGTTAAAAAATAAAATGACATGTGGCTGGGTGATGGGATTCCAGACAAAGTAATAAAGAACAGTGCAAGATACATAGATTACTCACTTGATGACATGAATAACATGTCATTTAGCACAAGAGTCTTCCCACAAAAACTAAAGAAATCGAATGTCAAGCCTATTTGCAAGAAGGGTGACCAGTCTCATGTTATCAATTACTGGCCTGTATCATTGTTATACGGATTTTCAAAAGTAATTGAAAGGTTAATGCACCAAAGACTGACTCATTTTCTTAATAAAAATCAAATTCTAGTTAATGGGCAAAAAAGCTTTAGGAAAAATAGGTCAACTGACATAGCAATTTATAACTTTTTAAAACTGATCATAAATTATGTAAACGAAAATGAATTAAACTGTGACATGTTTTTGGACTTTTCTAAGGCTTTTGATGTCACTGACCATAATTTACTGCTCAGGAAACTATATTGCTACGGGGTTTGTGGAGTAGTACATGATTGGTTCAAATCCTATCTTTCTAATATGTATTAGAAGGTAGAGATACGGCATGCATGTAAAGTCTACTCATCGGCAGACCAAAGAGTCAGGTATGGTGTGCCGCAGGGCTCTGTACTGGGGCCATTGCTGTTCTTGCCAAGTCATATATCAACAGCAGATGCAGTATTGTTTGCCGACGACACCAGTCTGTTTGTCAAAGCTACAAATGAAACTGGCTTGCTGGAGAGAGTCACAGTAGCCACAGAAGAAGCAAACATGTGGTTTACTAACAACAAATTAATTGTTAATGACAAAAAACAGTTTCAATGAACTTCAGACATATTACAAAAAAAGTAAAATCTGACCTAACTAGAAATTGGGCAGTGTAAGATAGAGCAAACCCCTCATACTAAATTTTTAGGATTATGGCAAGATGAATATTTAATGTGGGAGAAACACACAGAAATGTTAAACAAAAAATTAAGTCAGTATTGTTATGTTCTTAGAATACTAAAAAATTCCTACAGAGTTGACGCAGTGTTATGTTCATACTTTGCACTCATACATAGCACACTAAGATATGGTTTCATATTTTGGGAAATACCAGTTTGGCCAAACACTTGTTTGTGCTTCAGAAGAGGGCAATAAGGATAATCAGAGGTATGACACACAATGAATTATGTAAAAAAGTCTTCAAGGAGCTACAAATCATGACTGTGGCATGTATCTGTATTTATGAAAGTATATATTTTATGAAGGCACACCAGGAACATTCTTTATTAAACAGTCAAGTTCACAACTACAAAATGAGAAGTAGAGACAACTTTAATACAGATTGTCACACAAAAGTTACATATCAAAAAAGTGTTCTTTATCAGCCACAAATCTTATTTAGTGCACTACCAAAGGAAACTAAAAGTATACCAAAATTCCACAAATTCAAACAGAACTTCAGAAAATGCTAATTAGCAAGAGTTTTTATAGTGTCAAGGAATACTTAAATCACCAGAATTCAATATACAGTAGCTTATTTCCTTCATCATAATGACCCAAAATTCTCATTGAAAACTAAATTGTATTCATCTCTTATTCTAATTTAGCACATTATGAATGTTGTTATGCATATGGTTTCATGTTATATGTAATAATATTTTATTTATGGACATATAATTGTGAATTTTTTCATGTCCTATTTTCTATGTAAGAATATGTATGACAAATCCTATATCATTTTTATAATGATGAGATACAAGGATGCTAAGTAAATAAATAAATAAAACAAAATGTATGGTCACAGATAGATTCTGAATGAAACACATTTGGCTGTCAAGAGAGCAATGCATGAGGCCTTCCATGACTACTGTAGCAGACTATTGTCAAATGACATTTCACAAAATCCAAAGAAATTCTGGGTATACATAAAGGCTGTTAATGACACCAAAGTTAGTGTCCAGTCTCTAGTGAATGAGACAGGAACTGAAATTGAGGGTAGCAACGTGAAAACTGAAATGCGTAAGTCCATTTTCAAATGTTCTTTTACAACAGAAAACCCAGGAGAATTGCCCAAATTTAATTGTCGTACCACTGAAGAGCAGAATGAAATAAATAATAGTGTCAGTGATGCTGAGAAACAGCTGAATTCATTAAAAATGAACAAAGCTCCAGGCCCTTATGGAATCCCTGCCAGATTCTATATTGAATTTGTGGCTGAGTTAGCTCATATTCTCACTATGATCTGTCATACATCCCTCAAACAAAAAACCATGCCCAGCTCTTGGAAAAATGCACAGATCGCACCCATCTACAAGAATGGTCTTAGAAGTGATCCACGAAACTACCATTGAATATCCTTCACGTCAAATTGTTGTAAACTCTTAGAAAATATTCTGAGCTCAAACATAATCAGCTACCTTGAACAGAACAACCTCCTCAATGCCAACCAGCATGGATTCTGAAAACATCAATCATGGGAAACCAAACTCACACTTTCCTCGTGTTACACACTGTAAGCTTTGGTTCAAAGCAGTGAGATAGATGCCATATTCCTTGACTTCCAAAAAGCATTCAACTCAGTAACACACCATCACTTAATGTGAAAAGTACAATCATATGGGCTATCAAGTGAAATTTGTGACTGGACTGAGCATGTTTTGGTAGGGAGAATACAGCATGGTATCTTGGATGGAGAATTATCATCAGATGTAGAAGTAACTTTGGGTGTGCCCCAAGAAAGTGTATTGGGACCCTAGCTGTTCGTGTTGTACATTAATGACCTTGCAGACAATATTAATAGTAAAATCAGGCTTTTTGCAGATGATCAGTTATCTATAATGATGCACTCTCTGAGAGAAGCTTCATAAATATTCAGTCAGGTCTTGATAAGATTTCAACATGATGCTGAGATTGGCAACTTTCTCTAAATATTCAGTAAAGTAAAATTTTGTACTCCACAAAACAAAAAAATGTGGTATCCTATGAGAATAACATCAACGAGTCGCTGTTGGAATCAGCCAACTCATCCAAATACCTGGGTATAACACTCTGTAGGGAAACAAAACGGAATGACCACATAGATTCAGTCATGGGTAAAGCAGATGGTAGACTTTGGTTTATTGGTAGAATACTGGAGAAGTACAGTCAGTGTACAATGCAGATTGGTTACAAATCACTCGCATGACCCATCCTAGAATATTGCTCAAGTGTGTGGGACTCATACCATACAGAATTAATAGGGTATACTCAACATATACAGAGAAGGGCAGCATGAATGGTCAAATGTTTGTTTAATCCATGGAAGAGTGTCACAGAAATACTGAAGGAACTGAAATGGCAGACTCTTGAAAGACAGACATAAACTATCCTGAGAAAGCCTATTTCCAGTATTTCAAGAACCAGGTTTAAATGATTACTCTAGAGACATATTAAAACCCTCTACGTATTGCTCACACAGGGAATGTAAGTGTAAGATTAGAATCATTACTGCATGCACTGATGAGGTATTCAAACAATCATTCTTCCCACACTCCAATTGTGGATTGAACAGGAAGAAACCCTAATAACTGGTATAACGGCACATACCCTCTGCCATGCACCACTCAATTGTTTGTTGATTATAGATGTAAATGTAGGTGTAGAACAATGATGAATGACAAACACAAGGCAAGTCACTGGTGCATCAGGAGTCAGATCCATTTATATGTTTGTTGATCTGACACATATACCAGCACATTCAGTTATCAATCGCTGAAATTAAAAGGAACTGTCTTGACAGTTAAATTGCCTTTTACATTGTTGGCATTGGTGCACAGATCCCTTTTTTGGTAAAACTACACTTTTAGAAAAAATGGCACTTAAATCCTTATTTATTTCAAGCCTTTAATTTTCCCAATTAACTGTCAGATGATTACAGTGTTTACCAATGAAGACTGGGAAACTTATGTACAAGTGAACTGAGGTTTTCTCTAAAGTTTTTGGTTACATCAGGAGATGAGTCTGGAGTGCAACAGAAGGATCCAATTATTATTTTATTCACACCTCCAGTATTGAGTCTCGCCCAAACAGTCTCGCTTGCAGCTTCAGTTTATGTCTCAGTAGATCTGATGTTCTTGACTACTGTCATACGACACTTCCACTTCCCATTTGACTATCCTTTCAAAATACACTCAAATTTACCCCAAAAATCTTGCTGCTATCGATTTCAGGTTTCATCCAGCTTCCTTTACCTACTACTATGTGAGCTTCGCCACTTTCTGGGGAGAGCTTGAAAAGCTCTGGCACTGTTTTGTGAATGATTTGGCAGTTAACCATTAGGCTTTTAATACTCTCTCCTCTCAGAAGCATATCTTTCAATCTTATGCTGATACATCTGTTTTTCCTACAGCTATCATTACCTGGACTGGATGGAGAGTTGCCTAACCAAAAAAATCCTTGTGTGTAGCCCACATGCAGTCAGCCACGTGAGTAGCAGCCTCTGATGTGTAGTCCCATTTACAGGGACCTTACCGTCCTCAGCCCTATGAGGCAGGCCCAGTAAGTGGCAGCCTAGCTTGTCACAGAAGCTTTCATGTCCCTGGCTCAGTCTTTCCACTCAACTCAGAACCAAAGTGCCACAATCAGCTCTGGGGACAATTCTGCAAATTTTGAACTTTGTTGAAACTCCATGCACAAGGCTCATCTACTCAACCTTCCATGCCAGCCACTGAAATGACCCAAATGTGACCTTGGAGCCAGACAACTGGCATCATTGGTTCCAATCTACAGTTGGCTGCACCCTGTTCCCTCAATGGTTGCTGGATTACACTCTTCAACATGTTGAACGAGGCCCCCAGGCACACACACTGAGAGCACCTGGTGTCCTTCCTGCAATTTCCCTAAGGGGTGCCATTATTCACTTTAAATTTGATGATTAATAGACCCATCCCCTTTTGCATTTGTCTCCTATTGATGCCAAACAAAAGCATGTTTCCCCAAAACAGGTGAAGTCAACTCCCACTGGCTCAGTTTCATTTTCAATGAAAAATGTTTGGTTAGGGGGATTCGCAAAACACCCCTACTCCTCCCTGGTGCCCATCCATCTTGTATTGTACGCCTAGATCTACCACTTACTCAACAGTTGCAGTCAAGTGGAGAATAATGACAGATGCTGTACTTTCCACAGAGGAGACAGGATCCACAGCAGAGGATAGTACATGATGTACCTCCGGTATATGACTCTCAGGAGCTCTCCCAACACACGAGTTCACAGCAACTGCCAATAGTTTGACAATAGTCAGGGAGAATTCCAGCTGCTTACACACATCAATCAACTCATCCTGTGTTTGAGAACAGCATTCACAGTAGGGCTGCATTTTGGCTGGTGCAATGTACGAGGGCAGTTCAATAAGTAATGCAACACATTTTTTTTCTCGGCCAATTTTGGTTGAAAAAACCGGAAATTTCTTGTGGAATATTTTCAAACATTCCCGCTTCGTCTCGTATAGTTTCATTGACTTCCGACAGGTGGCAGCCCTGTACGGAGCTGTTAAAATGGCGTCTGTAACGGATGTGCGTTGCAAACAACGGGCAGTGATCGAGTTTCTTTTGGCGGAAAACCAGGGCATCTCAGATATTCATAGGCGCTTGCAGAATGTCTACGGTGATCTGGCAGTGGACAAAAGCACGGTGAGTCGTTGGGCAAAGCGTGTGTCATCATCGCCGCAAGGTCAAGCAAGACTGTCTGATCTCCCGCGTGCGGGCCGGCCGTGCACAGCTGACTCCTGCAATGGCGGAGCGTGCGAACACACTCGTTCGAGATGATCGACGGATCACCATCAAACAACTCAGTGCTCAACTTGACATCTCTGTTGGTAGTGCTGTCACAATTGTTCACCAGTTGGGATATTCAAAGGTTTGTTCCCGCTGGGTCCCTCGTTGTCTAACCGAACACCATAAAGAGCAAAGGAGAACCATCGGTGCGGAATTGCTTGCTCGTCATGTGGCTGAGGGTGACAATTTCTTGTCAAAGATTGTTACAGGCGATGAAACATGGGTTCATCACTTCGAACCTGAAACAAAACGGCAATCAATGGAGTGGCGCCACACCCACTCCCCTACCAAGAAAAAGTTTAAAGCCATACCCTCAGTCGGTAAAGTCATGGTTACAGTCTTCTGGGACGCTGAAGGGGTTATTCTGTTCGATGTCCTTCCCCATGGTCAAACGATCAACTCTGAAGTGTATTCTGCTACTCTTCAGAAATTGAAGAAACGACTTCAGCGTGTTCGTAGGGACAAAAATCAGAACGAACTTCTCCTTCTTCATGACAACGCAAGACCTCACACAAGTCTTCGCACCCGAGAGGAGCTCACAAAACTTCAGTGGATTGTTCTTCCTCATGCACCCTACAGCCCCGATCTCGCACCGTCGGATTTCCATATGTTTGGCCCAATGAAGGACGCAATCCGTGGGACGCACTACGCGGATGATGAAGAAGTTATTGATGCAGTACGACGTTGGCTCCGACATCGACCAGTGGAATGGTACCGTGCAGGCATACAGGCCCTCATTTCAAGGTGGCGTAAGGCCGTAGCATTGAATGGAGATTACGTTGAAAAATAGTGTTGTGTAGCTAAAAGATTGGGGAATAACCTGGTGTATTTCAATGCTGAATAAAACAACCCCTGTTTCAGAAAAAAAAATGTGTTGCATTACTTATTGAACTGCCCTCGTATTACAGCCAAATGAACATATAACTTTAAATTAACCCTGCTGATTACCTTTTAATCTGTTGAGCTAAAGAGTTGCTACCGTATTTACTAGAATCTAAGCCGGACTCGAATCTAAGCCGCACCTGAAAAATGAGACTCGAAATCAAGGAAAAAAAAATTTCCCGAATCTAAGCCGCACCTGAAATTTGCGACTCGAAATTCAAGGGGGGAGAAAAGTTTTAGGCCGCACCTCCAAATCGAAACAGATTTGGTCCATTGTAATATGAGACACAATTTAGGTAGAAAGAATGACGATACAGCTACAGTAGTTTGGTTCGAGTCGTAAGCTTAGCAGTTAAGCTTTACCAGCTTTGCTATGCGTCAGGCACTCCGTCCGAATTGATAGGGGTACCCTTCCTTTTTCACGTGCTTCGTCTGGTTTGAATTGATTGCTTATTTTTCTTTGATCTAATAAGTTCCGTTCTCTTTGTTATAGGTGTTTACGTCACTCTAAGCTGAAAATGCATTACTGTACTGTGTCAAGCATTTTTTGTCGCATTCTGATAACAGTGTTTACGGCCTGTCGCCGCTCGCGGCATGACTTGCTTTTGTGCACGCTACCGCCGCTTACAATTAAGAGAGAGAGAGAGAGAGGGGGGGGGGGGTGGGAATCGTCTAATTAGCGAAATAATGGCAAGAGACTGCTGTTTGTTGTTACTTACACTGCTGCGTTCTTTGATAATGATCAACAAGAACCACATAATAGACTGCGTATGATAGATGTTCTGAACGAGAGTTTAGCGAAAATTTTTCTCCGTTTGAAAATCTTTGCAGACGCCTCTTTAGTACATTACATTCTGCACATAAATTAGCCATCTTAGATTTAAAAATCTAGTCAATTGCCGTGCTTCATTTCTGACTGTATCATTATTAGGCATAAGAATAATACGAATATAAATATGACATGATATGTATACTCTTCCGCGTTTGCTGTTGTCTCACTCTAGTTTCCTAGTTTATTAGGCAGACACGATTTAAATGAGATAGCAGCAAACACGAAAGAATACATGGCAAAATCTTTATATTCGTATTATTCTTATGGTGAAGAGAATACTGCATGTGATTCACAGTTCATAAAAGTTCCTATTAGTAACCATCTCTTCTCACAGGTGGGAAAAAATTCAGAACGTAGAGTTGGCCATATTAACGAACATCCCAAACAGTCTTGCCAATCGGATTTTCGTAGTACATTGAAATGCTGCTACATTCGAAGATGAAAAATACGGAATTTGTATTTACTTCGTTGGATAATGTATGAAAATGGAGTGGTCGAAACTCGGGGCGGAGAAAAAAGCTCGTCTTCCACCTTTTTTTAAAAAAAATTATTTACTGACGCAGAGGTTTTGGCGCCAGTATTTATCTTTGTGCGTGCAAAGCATGCCTGTGTAGCGCTACATATATTCGATGGCATAAGTTAGTAAGGCCGCAGGCGGTTTTTTGGATTACAAAAACTGGAAAAAAGTGCGGCTTAGATTCGAGTAAATACGGTAATTCCTTTTAAGAGTTGAAGCAAATACTCAAAACAATGTTTCTATTAAGGCAACACAAAGCTTGGGTAAAAATTATTAGTTTCCTAAAATGTTTTGGGTTAGTTATGGTTGTTAGCAAACTCAAAAACAGAGTTAATTTACAACTAATGCTATAATGTATATGGCCACTCATCTCTAAGGGAAAACTGGATGTAACACAATATGTTAGTTATGATATCTGCTACAGTAACTAAATCACCAACGCTGATTTACTGCAAATTACTCATAGATTATGAAAAGAACAATGGCAGCTTCTGAAAATTCTCAAAAATGCATGTTTCTGGCAACAAAAGTATAGCATAAAACATGGGAAACAAATAAGTTTAAGGCCTCAAATAATAAAAGCATTTTGGGATGTGTCCAAAATTTAGTTATAGATATTTTATCTGTAATTTTAACTGTTACATAAACACGTTTATCTAACAGTTGCCAGGTGATGGTTGTGGTGGTCACCGTAGCAAGCAGATATCTACTAATACCAATATTGCTGGCCCCTGTTTCGATCACAAGTGAGGTAGATTATTCCTACACATTAGTCAGGGGCCTAAAGATGGTGTTGTAAAACACTGAAATTGGTTGCCTAATAAAATGAGGTCGAAAATTGGTGGCTGAAAATTGTTTAATTTGACATCCTCTGTCGAACAGCTGAGTCCCGCAACCACTGCTGCACCTCAGTCAATCCTCCATTGCTATTTTGAACTTTCGATCAGTTTCATTTTTCAGACATTTGTATTCTATTGTCTGCTTCAGTTCTGTATTTTATCTTTTTGCTGACTAACTTCAATATCTAATGTGTTATCCAGACCTCCTGATTAGCTTTGCATGTTAAAGTGCTGCTTCCAGGACAGGGAGGTATGCCAGCTCCTGATCAAACTTGCCATTGGATTAATAATGAGGGTCAGTGTAACAGCTGGCCTGGATGTTGTTTTTAGTCGGTTTCCCACTTCCCACTAGGTGAATAACGGGCTGGTGCCCAAGTCCCTCCTCAGTTACAAGTATTGCAAACATTTATAAAACATACGCTCATTTCAACATGAATAAAACTAAATACAAACTGTTGAGGTATACATATTCCATCCTGGGGGTAATTGATTGGTGACAAGGAGAGCATCTGGCCACCCCTTAAATTAACCATGTTACATCCATTCATAACAGCGATGTGCACTGATGTGGGAAAAGTCAGAAAGAAGGAAAGAAAGAAGAAGAAAAAGAAGATGACGACAAAGAAGATGACGATTATGATGATGATGGTGATGATGATGATGATGATGATGATTTGGTGTGTTACCCAAAGGCACCTACTGGGCATTGTACTATTGGCTGCTTGATCCTTTGTTGACTTCAGTATTTCATCGGTCCCCATTAACCATTCATTTTCTATTTTATTTCTTTCCCTTGTTTCTGTCAGTCATTTCCTAATGCTCCATCTGATGTTCTCAACAGTCTTTGTTTCTTTAAATTTATCTAGGTCTCATTCCCTTAATTTTTCACCTTTCTGTATTTTTTCAAATATATTGTCACAACTGATAAACTATTATAAGTGTAATCTGTTCGAAATGTTCCAACGCATTCACTCCTCTTTAACATATACAACCTTGTTTCACTATTGTCATACTGAGTGTTAGCAATGATTAAGTCACACTGTGTTCAGAATTCTTCCAGTTGATTTTGCTTTCATCCTCCTCCCCCCCCCCCCCCCCAACCTCTCCATGTTCACCTACTATTTTTCCTTTTCCCCTTTCTCCTACTATCGAATTCCAGACCCATCGTAAATTTTCATCTTTCTTAATGATATTAGTAATTTACTACTTCTCATCATACATTCTTTCAATATATTTATCATTTACGAAGTGAGAAGGCACACATACTTGTCCAACTATGGGGTTTGTGACTGAAATGAGTTTAGGCAGTTAACAGAGTTGGAAGTAGTTTTGTGTTTCTTTAATTTAATATTTTTTTGGACTTTTGTTATTGTTAGGATTTCTTGCAATTCATGCTCAGTCTTTTGTGTTAATTATTGGAAGTCATACTGTCACTGTATAGCAGTCAGACTGCGTTCTGCTTGTATAGTGTGGGTAATAGGAACCGATGACCTCAGCAGTTTGGTCCCTTGGTAACTTACCTCAAATTTCCACAAATAAATGAATAGGTTAAGTTTGATTTGTCTTTGTCAGGGAAAATTCTGTAGGTCAGTGTTTAAATGATAAAAATAATTAAAGGCTTAGGTCCACATGCTACTCTATCCTGTGCAAGCCTCTTCATCTCCGAATAATTACTGCAACTTACATCCTTTTGAATCTGCTTAGCGTATTCATCTCTTGGTCTCCCTATACGATTTTTACCTTCCACGCTTCCCTCCAGTACTAAACTGGCGATCCCTTGATGCCTCAGAATGTGCCCTACCAACTGAACCCTTCTTCTTGTCAAGTTGTACCACAAATTCTTCTTCTCCTCAATTCTGTTCAGTACCTCCTCATTAGTTACGTGATCTACTCATCTAATCTTGAGCATTATTCTGTAGCACCACATTTCGAAAGCTTCTATTCTCTTCTTGTCTAAACCGTTCGTCATCCATGTATCATTTCCATACATGGTTACACTCCATACAAATACAGTCATGACACTTAAATCTATACTCGATGTTAACAAATTTCTCTTCTTCAGAAACGCTTTCCTTGCCATTGCCAGTCTACATTTTATATCCTCTCTACTCTGATCATCATCAGTTATTTTGCTCCCCAAGTAACAAAACTCATTTACTACTATAAATGTATCATTTCCTAATCTAATACCATCAGCATCACCTGATTTAATTCGACTACATTCCATTATCCTCGTTTTGCTTTTGTTGATATTCATCTTATATCTTCCTTTCAGCTGCTCTTCCAGGTCCTTTGCTGTCTCTGAATTACAATGTCGTCGGCAAACCTCAAAGTTTTTATTTCTTCTCCATGGATTTTAATTCCTACTCCAAATTTATCTTTTGTTTCCTTTACTACTTGCTCAATATACAGACTGAATAACATGATCGGGGATAAGCTACAAACCTATCTCACTCCCTTCTGTATCACTACTTCCCTTTCGTGTTCCTTGACTATAATAACTGTCATCTGGTTTCTGTACAAATTGTAAATAGCCTTTTGCTCCCTGTATTTTACTCGTGCCACCTTCAGAACTTGAAAGAAAGTATTCCAGTCCTCATTGTCAAAAGCTTTCTCTAAGTCTACAAATGCTAGAAATGTAGGTTTACTTTTCCTCAACCTATCTTCTAACATACGTCATAGGGTAAAATATTGCCTCACGTATCACAACATTTATGCGGAATCCAAACTGATCTTCCCCGAGGTCAGCTTCTACCAGTCTTCTCATTTGTCTGTAAAGAATAAGTTTTAGTATTTTGCAGCCATGGCTTATTAAACTGATAGTTCCATAATTTTCACACCTGTCAACACCTTTCTTTTGAATTGGAATTATTATATTCTTCTTGAAAGAATAAGTGTTAGTATTTTGCAGCCATGGCTTATTAAACTGATAGTTCCATAATTTTCACACCTGATATGCAGAACAGTTTCATTATTCTTTATCTCAACCATCTCAGTGAAATGAGATACTGAACTGTGTACACACAAATGCCCTCCCACCACCTATCCCCTCCCTACCCCGCTGCACCATATACACACACACCATCTGTATATCATACATCAACTATTGTATTCTTTATACACATGTGATTTCTCTCATAAAAATTAATTATTTCTGTCTTTATTTCATTTATCAAATAGTGTATTCCTTACAAACATGTGATCTCTCTCATGCACAGTAATCATTTCTTTGCTATTCTCTCTCTGTCTCTCTTTCGCTCACTTATGCTCTCTTACACACTCACTGTCTGTCTGTCTATCTCTCTCTCACTCTCTCACACACACATGCTCTCTCACTTACACTCTCTTAGTCGCACTCTCTCACACAGACTCTCTCATGCACTTTCACATACACTTTCTATTACAAAAATTGGCCCTTGTGAAATTTGGTTTTTAAATTAATGCAGCTACCTTCCCACAATGTTGCTAGTTTTATGTCCTATGTTTTTCAACGTTTCACTTAGTTTTGCCGGAAATAGTATTATTCATGAGATTGAATAAATTCTTCTCAAACTCATTGCGTGCATTAATGAGGTTTTGTGCATTAATCTCAACATATAGCTTCACCCAGAGAGATCGCATAAACAATAAGATTTGGTGAATATTTTCTAAAATCACTTTATTCTGTAAACACCGTTCCACATTTCTATAATTAATGATATGGTTTTCCTTGTCATTCAAGTTTGAAAACAATTTTCTTGATTTCCTGCTGTCAGAAGGTGGCGTCATTTTTTTTCGGACATAGGGGAAAAATCTGAATACATATCATGAATATTCTCTGGGTATTCACGATCTTTGTAACCTATGTTCAAATTACCAGGTACATCCTTCACCACAAAACCTTTGACACAGTGTGACGGAAGCTATTCAGAACTGGACATCGGAAGGTGCTGCAGCATATCTTAGCTGTATAGACTGTTCCTGTCGGTATAAATAATGTAAGAATCGTCAGTTTTATCATCCTAATAGACCATGAATCTTACTGGCAACTGCTTGCCTGCAAAAACAATGAACAATTTTTCGCTTTGTAAGCTCTTTTCTGTTTATTTTGTTTTATTATTATTATTATTATTATTTGCGTAACAACGCATATACGAAAAGAGCCGCGAAATACCTTTTAGTAATGCTGTGCCATGAAGTTCTGTATAATCATTAATTCTCAACAAAACAGAATATATTGTGTTCTTATTGTTCTGTATTTGGCTTTCTATTAAAGGAACATTTTTCGTTATTGTAACTCACTATAAAACTCAACATATCTTCCCTACTTTATAGTTATTGAAAATGTTAATGAAAATTACTTTGTTATGAATACTGATGTTACAGTTCGCAATGATTGTTCAACAACAAAATTTTGCAGTGGATTTTTGTTATCAGTAAAACACCAATAAGTACCACGACTAGCACAAGAACATGAGACTATTATCGGAGAAAAATACGTTTTTTTACTATAAGGTTAGCCGGACCAGAACTAAGCACAGCAAGATTCCTATTATATTACGAAGGTAAATTATCTTTTTTGTACTGTTAGTAATATATTATCAGCAGCCCGCGTCAACCTGCAAAACACATCATAAAATCTGCTGCTCTGCTCTGCAAGTCCGGAAGCTGAAAGAAATAATTTTATTTCACTATTACCTTCCCGCTTCTTTGCGGTATGATAGATTTCATTTAATGCAGTTTGAATACGCCGCGGCAGCGGCTCGTTCGTTCGTAGCGCAACTCTGCACCACGGATAATATTTAAATAACTGAAAATGTCTTAAAGGGATGGGATAATATGCCAAGCAAGCTACTACAAATAATAATGCAAGGTTTCATCAAATAACTCTATTCAAAACATTTAAATATGTTAATTATTACACACCTTTAAAATGAGTACGTAATGGCGTACATCTCTCAGTCTCGACAAAAGAATGATACGTTAGCATACAATACAACGTCACAGGCAATCCTACTCACGTAACTCCAAGAAGAAGACAGAGAAATTAATGTTCGCTCTGTATTATTTATACTAGTTGCATATTCTCATCTTTGTTTGATATTTATCGTCTGTGGCGGTTTCAGTACTCGCCGACACAGATATTATCTAAAATAAATAATAAAAAAAGTACATAATTCCATACAATAACAAAACATGATACACAATGTTTTCTCTTTATCACATAATATGTCTTTTGCTAAGAGACGTTACAATGCCCCCTGGCAGCAATTGACTAACGTTAAGAATGTTCGGCAATATGCTGCCACTAACGTCCGTTTTGTCATTGTCTGTCACCTTATTTGGAATATTCACTGTTCACTTCTTTGCTCTTTTGCACTATAGTTTTAATTACACTCTTTATAGTTTTCTCACACCTTGCGAGGTGACCGTAAACCTAGTCCCAGGGTCATTACAGTTTTCTGGCTCCCCCATTCGGGCTACGTGCGGTCAGAAAACCTGGGAAAACTGCGCCGGAGCCATGGTCATCTCGCCTGGTTTGTCTTAACACACAGTTTGATTGTTCATCAAAAAAGGTTGGACTTTATCCAATGTTCACAGATAACAAAGGTTATTTATGACAAAATGTTAAACCTTTAATCTCCTTGTTAAAAATGTACCTTCTACACTCTTTCACATTTGTGTTCTGTGTCACACTGAAAGTCAATCATTAAACAGTTTTACAGTAATGTAATGGATTGTCTCTACACTTACTCACGACAAATGTTCTACCATGGTATGGCATTCGTGTCAGTTTGCTTCACTAATGTGACGAAAACATATAACATATATCACTGAACCAATGAATCTTTTGAGTCTATATACAGTAACTAAAGAAAAAAAAATGTTTGTCACGTAATTTCGTGTCCAATAAATCATTTTCATATTAGTAGATTAACAACGTAGTTGGTAATGTTTGGTTGAATGTCAATAATGTACGGAGCGGGCGGCGCGAAGCAATTGTTGCGTAGCGTCGTCTGGAACGCGACGTGCCAACGACCGCTGGGGTCGACGACCTGCTCTCAGTAACAGCGACGGCGTGCTGGGGTGGCGCCCGAGTAGTCGCGGACCGCGCCGAACCATTCACCAATGTCGGCGTGTTGCAGTGGTTTCCCGCGACCGGCTGGCTGGCGGCACGGCACCCGTCTCTGCTTCTCCGCATGGCTCCCCGTCACAATGCATGAAACAAATATTCCACAACGGTGTACTGTCTTTAAGGATACAGATTATTAGCTGTGGAAGAAAATGCGACTTGGTTAAAAGCGTTTATTGTTCAGTAAGCCGTCGTTTCGCTGGTATGCACAGGATGTTTTGGTGTGATAACGGGTTTCTTGTGGCTTCACAAGTGAATCGCATTGTGACACTGGTATTCAGGGTTCGTCACACGCACGTTGTACTACACACTTTCACTTGTTCTCACGGTTGATACGCTGCCAGAGCGTCTCTCAACACGCGAAAATGTTTCCGTCGAGCGATGTTTGTTTGCATCGCCTCCGAACGGATCCCTAACTACCGTTTTTACACACAGTATGTTGTTCGTTGAGCACTGCACTATGACAGTTAGTCACTCAACACTTGACTTATATCGACGTATATATTGGTGCAGATACAACAGTCATTTTCTGTCCCTACTACACACAATATTCCGTCCTTTCCGAGATTGTTTACGCACACAGTTTATTTTAAATGCATTTCAAATGTTCTTAGCATAATCACTCTCATCTACATTGAGTCCATTGTGTTTACCTTGTCATTACACACTTTTAATACTATTGCTAGGCATATATGGCTTTTTGTAATTATTTAAAGGTGTGTGATTTTTGGTACATAGCTTTCTTTTCCTTTTTCAGTGTAGCTTGCCAGGTTATCACCCATCTAGCAAACAGATTTTACCATGTGCATGACAGCTTGACTTGGGCATATTGCTCAATAAATACTTCATTTAGTACTAGTATTATTATTAATGATCTGTCCTACAGGACTACAGTGTAGTTTCCGCGTTGATTGACTTGATTCGCGTACCGCGTAATGAATATTCAAGGACGTGTACCAAGTACACAGGCTTCAATTGAAGCATCGATACATACAAAGCGTAGGTTACACGGAACGGGTTTGTTTTTGATTGAATTCTGCTCCAGTGTCGTTCTCAGATCACTATTGGCAGTAACATTACATCACATAATTGTTTCGTACTACAAAGTCAATTTTTGGCCAGTAGAGACTCTCTCTCAGGGTTCCTTAATTCTAACACAATTACATCTGTTACATTACTATATGAGATTTCATCATTAATTGCACTTACTTACTACAAATGAAAAATGATTCAAGAAATTAATCCTTATTTTATCGACAAAAAGATTGTTCATTGCTTGATGAGCATATAGTATTTTAATGACACTAATTGTCTGTAAACAAAGTCTTCCATTTGCATGCTGTTACTCAGTTTACTGATTCTACTTCCTCAAGGTTTAATTACACACAAATTCTTCCTTACAACTAACATCCTTATCCTCTAAAACACAATTGAAATCTTCTCATAACTACTACTATTTACATATGACACGTCACTGAATAAATAATTTTACATCTTTACGTGGATATAGTCCTTTTATTTTCCCCGTCTGGGGATGTGCTAACAAATAGCTACATTCGTGTGGAACCTTTATTACTTCAAAGGGCCCTGAATATACCAATTGCCACTTACTATTTTACTTTAGGGTGGCTGAGGATTTGGGGTGGTTACGAATAAGCACCATGTCCCCTACATTGTATTTCTGTTTGTTAGTTACACCTCGGTCGTACTTCTTTTTTCTCTTTAGCCACTACTTCCCTCCTCGACCAAGGGATGGAGTAAGATGCGCGACAGTATGTTTTGTGGGGCATCACCTCTATGTGATAGTGGTACCCTTTGACTATTCCTGGTCGGTCGGTAAATACCATTGTATATTCCGATAGCAGCTGCGTCAACTGTTGCTTTTGTATGTTGCTTAAACTTTCAGATTCCTGTACTTTGGTCTGAAATGCATGAACATTTGTTTCAAAATTTCTATCTTCTATACTCGGATAATAGATATCTGTTACAGGTGAATAATCATTGATGTGTAGTACCCAGGGGTTCCTACATTTGATATTAATTCGGTTGCAACATGGCACAAGTACCTCCTTCGATTTTATCATAGACAACTCAATCCTCCTACCTTTATTAACTATGCTTAGTTTTCCCGAGGAGAGGTCGATCACTGCGTCCCTCCACGGAGAAAATCTACTCCCAGAATGCAGGCCACCTTTAACCCTGTAACAATGAGGAACGAGCTCACTATGGCTTCGCCCTCCTTACAAATCTCCACCTGCACCTGGTACTTAACTAATTGGCTCTGTGCACTTATAGCTCCAGACACCTTGCAATTATTAACCGGGAAAGTCGGTATGCTACGTCCCTTCCCCAGCGCTTTAAACAATTCTGCACTCATTACACTCACTGAGGCACCTGTGTCGATGATTATATTCACGGCAACATCATTGATTTTCGCTTCTATTATGGCTTGCACATTTTCGTTGCTATCTTTCTTACATTCATGCGGTTCGGTCAGTAGATCTCTATCCATGCTGATACCGTCGTTGTATCGCAGCATATGTATTCCAGGGATATTATTGTCATTCGTGTTGCTCTCACTCCACCCCTCGGCCAGCGATGGAGAGCATATCGAGGCCGATTCTAGTTTGTTGGATTGCTTGCTTGCGAGGTACTTGGACGGCTATTGTCCGCGACCTCTACTACAGGGTGTTTCAAAAATGACCGGTATATTTGAAACGGCAATAAAAACTAAACAAGCAGCGATAGAAATACACCGTTTGTTGCAATATGCTTGGGACAACAGTACATTTTCAGGCAGACAAACTTTCGAAATTACAGTAGTTACAATTTTCAACAACAGATGGCGCTGCGGTCTGGGAAACTCTATAGTACGATATTTTCCACATATCCACCATGCACAGCAATAATATGGCGTAGTCTCTGAATGAAATTACCCGAAACCTTTGACAACGTGTCTGGCGGAATGGCTTCATATGCAGATGAGATGTACTGCTTCAGCTGTTCAATTGTTTCTGGATTCTGGCGGTACACCTGGTCTTTCAAGTGTCCCCACAGAAAGAAGTCACAGGGGTTCATGTCTGGCGAATAGGGAGGCCAATCCACGCCGCCTCCTGTATGTTTCGGATAGCCCAAAGCAATCACACGATCATCGAAATATTCATTCAGGAAATTAAAGACGTCGGCCGTGCGATGTGGCCGGGCACCATCTTGCATAAACCACGAGGTGTTCGCAGTGTCGTCTAAGGCAGTTTGTACCGCCACAAATTCACGAAGAATGTCCAGATAGCGTGATGCAGTAATCGTTTCGGATCTGAAAAATGGGCCAATGATTCCTTTGGAAGAAATGGCGGCCCAGACCAGTACTTTTTGAGGATGCAGGGACGATGGGACTGCAACATGGGGCTTTTCGGTTCCCCATATGCGCCAGTTCTGTTTATTGACGAAGCCGTCCAGGTAAAAATAAGCTTCGTCAGTAAAGCAAATGCTGCCCACATGCATATCGCCGTCATCAATCCTGTGCACTATATCGTTAGCGAATGTCTCTCGTGCAGCAATGGTAGCGGCGCTGAGGGGTTGCCGCGTTTGAATTTTGTATGGATAGAGGTGTAAACTCTGGCGCATGAGACGATACGTGGACGTTGGCATCATTTGGACCGCAGCTGCAACACGGCGAACGGAAACCCGAGGCCGCTGTTGGATCACCTGCTGCACTAGCTGCGCGTTGCCCTCTGTGGTTGCCGTACGCGGTCGCCCTACCTTTCCAGCACGTTCATCCGTCACGTTCCCAGTCCGTTGAAATTTTCCAAACAGATCCTTTATTGTATCGCTTTTCGGTCCTTTGGTTACATTAAACCTCCGTTGAAAACTTCGTCTTGTTGCAACAACACTGTGTTCTAGGCGGTGGAATTCCAACACCAGAAAAATCCTCTGTTCTAAGGAATAAACCATGTTGTCTACAGCACACTTGCACGTTGTGAACAGCACACGCTTACAGCAGAAAGACGACGTACAGAATGGCGCACCCACAGACTGCGTTGTCTTCTATATCTTTCACATCACTTGCAGCGCCATCTGTTGTTGAAAATTGTAACTACTGTAATTTCGAAAGCTTGTCCGCCTGAAAATGTACTGTTGTCCCAAGCATATTGCAACAAACGGTGTATTTCTATCGCTGCTCGTTTAGTTTTTATTGCCGTTTCAAATATACCGGTCATTTTTGAAACACCCTGTATGTGTACGTTTTGATTTGTAGGCCGCCACGACTGCGCAATAGGCGCGTTTTGCAGTGGTGGTCTGTTGTTGTCGTACCGGTCATTACCCTGCCGCTCTGGGCTTGGTCGCTGATTCTGATTCCAATTGCGATTACTGTCACTGTAATTGCTATGCCACTGACCTCGCGCATTTTTCCAGCGGTTGGTCCTTGGCAGTCCGGAATCGTACCGGTCGTCAAATCGACGCTTTTTATTATGGGACGGTTGACCATACCCGTTCTGACTTCTCCCATTATTACAATTTTGCGAATTCTCTTGCCGCTTATTACCACCCCCACCATTTCCATGGTTGTGGTTTTGTGCACTATAATTTCTGTCATGTTTACACCCTGATCCATTATTCTGCGAGTGATCACACGCTGCTTTCGCGTCTTCCTGGATTAAGTCTATTGAATCTAGAACAGACAGGAAATGTTCCATGTCGCTTTCTGGTACGTGTATTAATTTCTCTTTGATATGAATGGGTAAATGTGATTTTAGGAGTCTTATTATGTCTCTTGGTGAGATAGGCTCGTCCCAGTAGCGCGTTTTGGTTCAAATGGCTCTGAGCACTATGGGACTTAACATCTTAGGTCATCAGTCCCCTAGAACTTAGAACTACTTAAACCTAACTAACCTAAGGACATCACACACATCCATGCCCGAGGCAGGATTCGAACCTGCGACCGTAGCAGTCCTGCGGTTCCGGACTGCAGCGCTAGAACCGCACGACCACCGCGGCCGGCTGTAGCGCGTTTTGTTTATATATTTCTCGAAATACCGTCTCAGATTCCCAAGACGGGGTGAGTACGGTTCGGGATTGTATACTTCTTTTCTTAGCCGCTCTTGTATACAAGGCGACCAGTATTTCGACAAAAACGCTCTTTCAAACTGTTCATACGTCATGCAGCTGTCTGCTACTTCCGTAGCCCACAACGCTGCATCGCCCTGAATGTATGACATTACGTATTGAATTTTCTGTGCTTCGTTCCACACACTAGGCAAGATATTTTTAAAGCTTTTTATGAATACTACTGGGTGTACTGACTTTCGTTCAGTAGTAAACGGTTGAAACTGCCTATTTTTGATCAAACTTTCTTCAACTAATATTTTTGGACTATACTGGTTTGCTCCTGGGACATAGGCTGTGTGCTCCGAACCGAATCTACAGCTCTTCGCATTATCGCCTAAAGATTCACCATTGTTGCGTCGCGTATAAGTTTGTGGGTTGCCAAAAACATTGGCTGTCGGCGACATAGTTTCATGTTCAAGAGGTTTGCTGCTCTGTGCTAAACCCTTTTCCAAGTCGGATATCCGTTTGTTAATATTCACTTGCCACTGTGGAATATCCTCACTGAGTATTTGTTTGATGGTTTGCACGTCATTCTGTACCTGACTATTTACTGCGGTACTGAACGATTCGGAATCTCTATCTGCCATGGCTGCTTGTACCTTAGAATTAATATTTTTGTCGATCTCACTCTCCTTCGCTTCTAGCCATGAGTTGAATTCGGTTTCAATTTTAGTCGCTTGTTCGTTCCACTTCTGCTCTACAAGCTGGGTGGAATCTATTTCTAGCTTTTCTAATCGGTTGGCTAAGACACCTATCTCGTCTACCCTGTTAGTGTTTGCTACTTGCAGGTTGTTGACCTGTACAGTCAACTCCTGCACGGCCTTAGGTATCGACTCATAATTCTGTATCATACAGGCAATCTCTTTTTCCATGTTTTCTAACGATTGCACAAGTTGCTGGTCCCGCTCAGCTTGCTGGCGATCCCGCTCAGCCTGCTGGGCAAGAAACTTTTCCTCTAACCGGCGATCTCGCTCAGCTTGCTGGGCAAGGAAATTTTATGTTAACTGGCGATCTCGCTCAGCTTGCTGTGCGAGAAAGATCTCAATTTTTTTGTCCTTTTCAGCTTGTTGTTGCGCAAATTTTGCCTGGTAATCCAGCACGCGCTCTAATATCGCCTGAAGTGAATATCCACCAGGCAGATTACCACTCTCTGGTTCCTGCTTTTCTGTAGGTGGTGCAATTTCTTTATCTACCTCTCCTTGAGCACTGGTGGGCGGTGGCATCACTTCCTGTGTTCCTGCCCCCACATTTTCGCATGGTATATCCTCAAAGAGAGTACTTGGACTGCTTAATGCACCCGTTTCTACATTTCCTGCAGTAACTAATGGCTGTTCCTCAGTATCCATATTGCTCGGACGTTGACTACGCAATTTAACCATTATTCATAAATTACCTACTCGAACACAAGCTCTGACAGTTTTTCCACTTGCACACAAAATATGTTAAGTTATCTACAATACACTGCACACTAAAAATTACTATCTACAATCAACTTTGCCCTGTCATAAACACTAACGCCAAACCACGCACACCACTAGCGATATGAGATCACTTCACTGGAGTTAAGCTTCTACAAACAGGACAACTACACTGTAGTCTTACCTTTAGTTTATCTGATTTCGGGGTTCGGCTGCCCCCGGATTATGTAGTCGTTACTGTTTCTCAGTACTCTCAGGATCGTTTCCTCTGACTCACTTGCAGTAGTGCGTTTTTTCATGAAAGAATGTTTGTACTTTCATTAATACATGGCATTAATCATGATACACATACATACATTTATCACTAAATACATACATATATATAACAATAGACACTGAAAGAAAATACATAAAACAATTATTTTCGTGGCCACTGCAAATTCGGGCCACGCGTTTTTTGGGCGACAGTTTCGCTTCGTAAGCTCTTTTCTGTTTATTTTGTTTTATTATTATTATTATTATTATTATTTGCGTAACAACGCATATACGAAAAGAGCCGCGAAATACCTTTTAGTAATGCTGTGCCATGAAGTTCTGTATAATCATTAATTCTCAACAAAACAGAATATATGGTATTCTTATTGTTCTGTATCTGGCTTTCTATTAAAGGAACATTTTATATTACTGTAACTCACTATAAAACTCAACATATCTTCCCTACTTTATAGTTATTGAAAATGTTAATGAAAATTACTTTGTTATGAATACTGATGTTACAGTTCGCAATGATTGTTCAACAACAAAATTTTGCAGTGGATTTTTGTTATCAGTAAAACACCAATAAGTACCACGACTAGCACAAGAACATGAGACTATTATCGGAGAAAAATACGTTTTTTTACTATAAGGTTAGCCAGACCAGAACTAAGCACAGCAAGATTCCTATTATATTACGAAGGTAAATTATCTTTTTTGTACTGTTAGTAATATATTATCGGCAGCCCGCGTCAACCTGCAAAACACATCATAAAATCTGCTGCTCTGCTCTGCAAGTCCGGAAGCTGAAAGAAATAATTTTATTTCACTATTACCTTCCCGCTTCTTTGCGGTATGATAGATTTCATTTAATGCAGTTTGAATACGCCGCGGCAGCGGCTCGTTCGTTCGTAGCGCAACTCTGCACCACGGATAATATTTAAATAACTGAAAATGTCTTAAAGGGATGGGATAATATGCCAAGCAAGCTACTACAAATAATAATGCAAGGTTTCATCAAATAACTCTATTCAAAACATTTAAATATGTTAATTATTACACACCTTTAAAATGAGTACGTAATGGCGTACATCTCTCAGTCTCGACAAAAGAATGATACGTTAGCATACAATACAACGTCACAGGCTATCGTACTCACGTAACTCCAAGAAGAAGACAGAGAAATTAATGTTCGTTCTGTATTATTTATACTAGTTGCATATTCTCATCTTTGTTTGATATTTATCGTCTGTGGCGGTTTCAGTACTCGCCGACACAGATATTATCTAAAATAAATAATAAAAAAAATTACATAATTCCATACAATAACAAAACATGATACACAATGTTTTCTCTTTATCACATAATATGTCTTTTGCTAAGAGACGTTACAAATTCTGCCTTTGATGCCTTGTTCAACAATCCAGAGTTGTTCAATATCGGTAATAAGCTGCGATTATACTTAGCTAATTTTCAGCAGAACACACCATACCAATGCACGTGGGTAATATAATGTGCAGGATCTAGTTCAATGTCTTAGGGAAAAACTGGAAAAGTTATCGAACACATCAGCAATTTGAACTCTCTACAAGTATTTTACACTTGAATACGTTCCATACAGTGCCATCTCTTGCATAATTAGCCTTTGTTATCGTTTCACCTGTTAATAAACTTTTAAAGTTTTCGATTGGGAGCAGGTGATCTTCATATAAAATCTAATCATTGTTCGCACGTTCATATGAGAAAATTCTCTTTCGACGAACTACACTGAACCCTCGATCGACAGGAAAATACGTCCTTTCTATCTCGTGTTCATCGGATTTCAGGTATGATGCACACTTTTCGAGTGAACACAGCGATTCGATAAATCAGAAATTCAAATCGCATCTCATCTCTTGGTGCATTACTGAAATGCTCTTTGCAAGTGATTTATATTTTTCCATGTTCATTGGCGGAATATAAACATGACTTAGATTTAGCTTCTCTTCGTCTTTATTCTCACCTACTGTCATTTGTTCATACGGGTTAATGATCAAGGAGTGACTGTCCTAATTGTTCAGATTGTTGTATACGATGAGCACTTTATAGTGAGGCCTGTAGTTCAGACTGCAGCTGGGATGTGCTGTACTTCGGTATGCACTGGTGAAATGACAACGGTCTAAATTATTTTCATCATCTCCCTCAATTAGTTTCCCACAAATGTGGCAAATCTCTGCCAATTAGAATAAAAATTTTTCTTGGGGCTGAATATCATCGTTTCATTTTGTTATAAGGCATTTACAGTCTCAGCGATTGCATAGAGCTATTCAGTGAACCATTTGATGCAGCCTCTGCCTCTGTAGAATTTAAACTCAGGATGTTATTGTTTATAGCTGCAGTATATGCAGTATTCAATGCGGAACGTTTTATATAAATGCCTATGTTTGGAATACGAACAACAGTCAGTACTATGACTGCAACTAGTAAATTATCCCAATACGCATACTGTATAAGCATAAATCATAAAATCAAGTTTCAGTTAGTTATTGAGCTTTGTAAATTTTATATATACTGGTGGCTGGTTTAAACTGTGCACGGTCAAATAAATGAGCGCCTAATGTTTCCTTGGAATGAAAATAATACAGGCAGCGTTCACATACTATAACTGGATGGCGGTGATCAGTAAAGTTACTCCATGTGAGCCTCAGAAAGTTATTTACGCAATAGAAATGGCATACATCTGCGTTATCAACCTGTAACATCAGTAGATTCACATGTCTGTCGTGACAGTGCTTCGTGACATGCACTTCCACAGTCATTCATTCATTATGGATGTTGTAGACGTTCACAGAAACATCTTCGTTTTGGTCTTCAAAAATGAGAACATAATTTGAGCTCTGCAGGGAATGGTATGTTAGCAAATTTTAATTTCTCTACATGTGAGCAACATGAATACTGAGCTTTCAGTTTACTGGAATAGGGGAGAGTGGGAGAAATAGACGCACCTAAGGAAAAATCGATGTGAACCATTCGTTATGTCATTAAAACCTACGAAAGTAAGTACATACCATACAATGGACATTTCTCTACATAATCCAATCGTGAGTAAATAGTTATAAACTGCACCTTAATTTTGAACAGTAAAATAGAAAAAAGTGCAAATGCGTGGTATTCCCCACCCCTGAGGGTAATAACACGCAAAGTACTGGGTCATAACACGTAAAACAAACAAACCATAAAAATGTAGAATACTTGCTATTTTTATTGGCTTATTAGTTACTACAAATAGTAAAGTGTATATTTAAGAACGAAATAACGTAATTCTACAAACATCTCTTATAATTTTCGTTTTTTACATTTTTATTGATGTGAAAAGAGTTCATTTTCTCATACAGCAAAGATCGCACTTGTAACCTTTTGGACTGTTGCAGCCGCTACATTCTTCATGACTCCATCTGCTACAAGAAATACATCGGTACCATAGGTCTCCATCTTTCCCAAACGAAACAGACATCTGAAATCGCCAATGGATCAACATCATCCATTTCATTGTCATCACAAATGTTCTGCAAGTCCAGATTTAGGTCATCCTCGCTGCTACTTTCACTTTCTTGGTGGTGTTTCTTGTTATGTAATGTCTGTTTCTTCTTCAATACTTTTTTAAGTTGCAGATTTCTGCATTTATCCGCTTTATCCTTAAGATTCCTTTTCTTGTTTTCTTCAGCTTTCTTTTTCATGGCTTCTTTTTGTTTCTTTATTGATAACTCCGTTAGCAGTTTCTTCTTCTCTGGAGTTACTGTAAGGATCACTGACTTTCCCTTAGGCTTTCCCATGGCTTGTTTCGTCTTAAAAAGAACTTGTTTTTGTTTTGGAAGAGGAGATATGTCAAATACACTAATGTGCTTCACACATGCACTTTTAGTTGATGTTGTTGTGACCTCTTCAAGGCCTACTAGAAGTGGAACATCTTCTGCTGAAGATTCAGTAATCTGTTCTTGACTCCTTTTGGGGATATGTGGCTCGTTTGTAGATGCAACCACTTCATTTCCATTTGTTGCATTCGGAACCTCTTCATCTTCAAGGACAACATCTCTGAAGATCTCACATTGCTGTAAGTCGTCATGCTGAAATTTGTTTGGATTGAAAGGGCAAATCCCACATGCCTTAAACCCTGACTGCCCTTTGTCCATGGTAGCAACCTTAATATATGCCTTATTAAAAAGTTCTGCTAACTCATATGGTGTAATTTTTTGATACACCTGTGACTTCATATACATGTCACATTCACGATTGAAGGCTGATTTCAAAGAAGAAAAGAATGTAACATCTAGTGGTTGAAGCTTGTGAGAAGTGTGTGGAGGTATGGTTACCATGACAATAGAACATTTTTTACAAAATTCAAAAATATCAAATGAAATGTGGCTGCTGTGATTATCTAAAATCAGCAGCACAGGGTCATCAATAGTTGATTTTACATTGTTCTGAAAATGTTGGATCCATTCGAAAAATAATGACTCATTGGACCAGCCGTTGATGGAACAATCATATATTGTTGCAACTGGTCCACCTTTACTTAAGAGATTTGACATCCTCTTCCTGTGGAAGATAAACATAGGGGGGATGTAGGCAACAGCAGCACTGAAACAACATATCACAGTCACGTTTTTTCCCCCTTCCCCAAGACGTGGTCCCACCTCTTTGTTTAACACCTTTTGTACAGTATTTATGCCCGTTGCATCGACGTTGAACACTCACTCCTCTTTAAATTTATATTTTTCAAAGACGTGTTCTAAATTTTTAAAATATGCATTAACCTCTTCTCCATTAAATGCCTGTATTCTGTTACTGCTAGTTGCTTCGGGTTTTCTCATGCTAATACTGTTTCTTTTTAAAAATAGAGCTAGCCAATCCTTTCCAGCTAACCTAGATGACTTATCAAAATTGCTTGCAATGTTGTTAGCCTCTGCTTACTCAATGCAATCTTTCGCAGCTGGATGCATGTAATGCCATAGAACAGGTTGGCCATTGTAATAATATGATCCCTAATCTCATTTTCCTGTCCTGTCGAAAATGTTGGGTTTCTTCCAAGTTTTGGACCTTCCGTATTTTTAACCTTCCTTCTCGTTTGCAGAGTAGCTTGATGAATCCCGAAAGCTCTTGATACTTCTCTTGTTTTTCTTTCAGATTTGATGGCGTCAAGAGCCTTACAAAGTTCCTCTGGTGTCCATTTTGCTCTCTATGTTTTTCTTTTATGATATCTACCCACATGAAATTTAAAAAAAAACTCGTTAGTATCGAAAATATAACCTGCAAGGGGGAATACCACGCACTTCAACATCTGCGTGGCATTACCCCACCGTAAGTTCAATGAATAATCTAAGCACAACTCGGCACCTAATTCAAATAGCGGGACAAATCTACAATTAAATTAAAGGTTTCATCTAGGGTTAGTAGTTGATACGCAAGAATTACATTAAAGCAACTTATGCTAGCACTTACCTTGCAAAATACAGCTGACCAAAATTACATGAGACACGCCGAAAGTAAACAATACTTAACTGCTCCAACAATGCCACTGGAAAATGGCTGGCATAAGCTGCGTAGTAGTTGTTACTCCTGTCGGCAGGATGTAGCACCAAATGAGAACAGCTTGCGCTATTCAAACTGCGTAAATCAGCCTGCGTGGGATTACCCACATGCGTGTAACTCCCCCACCTTCCTCTACTATCCTGCTAGAACTGTCTACATGAAGCAGGAATTGTCCTTTGACTTAATATTTATTCAAGTGGTTTCATTGGCTATTTCACTAGGCAAGTTCGTGTATACTCGTGCTTTGAATTATTTCCTTCAATACCCAGCTGGAAACGTGAATATGAAAAGTTTCCAGGTTTTTCAGAAGTCAGTTTGTGACGATGATTGAGTACCACTCTCTGATGTCAGCAGACAGTGATATAAGCACGTTCTTTGTGTTGAGGTAGGCCTACAACACCTCACCTTAACTCGACAAAAGAAAGCTGCAGACTGCTGAACAATTAATCTTAAGACGTTGGTTAATTTGATGAATTTTGCTTTCAAATATATGAAAACAGGCGTCCAAGAAATGTCTAGGCTCCTCAGATTCAATCTTATTATCTATAGTTCCAGCACATATTCGTCTTTTAAATGCAGACTCTACAGCAATCCACTCGAGATCATATGAGCTAACATGCTTTGCGGCCAACTGACGCATAATAATAATAATAATGGGTTAGTCGATGAAGTTCAGCGTACCAAGGTGGTCGTCTTCTTCTTCCTCTGCAGGTTCCCTGTTACTGCTGCAGCTTCTTCTTACATATTTCTTCCAACTACCCAATCAGAAGAGTACCAGATGCCAAGATTCTATGCTGCTCGATCGGGAGGATGAGAGCATTAGAGCACAAATTCTGTAACATTACATGATAAAAAGCATGTAGAAACGAAACATGTGTAACAATTGATAGACAACATAAGTAGAGAGGGTTTCAGGAAGACAAGAAGAAGACTTCCACTTTTGCCGAATTTCCAACTCTGCTCTCTGTCCCATGTCCCATATGATCACGATTTTGGCTCTAAAGTTGAAACATAAATGCCTTCAGCGAGTTGAAGCTATGCTTTTTATACCGTATGCGTCCCTGCAGAAAAGTTTCCAATACATCCGAGTTGTTCTGAACCTTCCTGCTGAGACAGCAAAAATTTCTTTACCTCATGTGCTGAATCAGAGCTTGCACAAGTACATGTCCAGAAATGCCGGTTTCCCACAAATGCACCAAGCGTATTCAGGCAGCAAGCCGAGACTCGCTCTGACAAGTTTCCACAAGAAAAAGAAGCAACTTGAGACTTGTTCACACAGTTCTAGTCAAGGGCTTATCGCACTCAGCCACCAACTGCGGACTGCAGCCTCTAGAAGCAGAGCAGGAGATCTGCGTTAAATTGAAAGTATCGTGGAACCTGGTTCAAAACATCGATATTTATTTGTATTATTGTACGAACTCCAAGGGAATTTCAGAGAACGAGGCTTACTCAGAGTCCGGATTCTGAAATGTCTGCCGGGAATTCCCCGAAATTTCTTATGAATCAGAGCCCGTGCACCCGCATTCTTTGAAAATAATAGCAATGAATCGGATCAATACAACAACATTTATTTACAAACAACATGAAATCTGAGCCCACAAGGAATTTCAAAGTCAATGAATATGACGTTGCACGTCTTGTAATGACATGAGTATCACGAAAGAAAATAAATAATGTTGCCCACCTCTTAATCCGCGGCGGTGAACACAGCAGTCTTCTATATTTAAGAGGCTTAGTGTGAGCTATCTTATCAGTGGGTGTTTGGATCTTGATCAAGTAAGAGATCACAGTTAATCTCCTTATACTACTGTTTACACTGCATCGAGGTAAGCCTTATTTTGCATCACATATTTGTTGGACGAAAGCATGTATTTGGAGATAATGGCACTGGCCTAATAGTATCCATTCCATTTTCTTCATGTGTAGGAAATGGACTGCAAAAGATGTAAGAAGGTTTATCGATTGAAAAGGTACTTGACATTTTTAAAGTACCTTGTAACGGACTGCATGAAAGAGCTCTGCAGGAAAACGTGCGCATTATGTAAGTGCTACCAACAGTTAGCACAACAACTGTACAAAGACTGAAGTGCTGTGGACAAAGCGCTCTACGTATTCCTGTGGTCACTGCTAAGCGACACTTGCGGTGGTGTAAAGAGTAATGCCACTGACCAATCAACGACTGGAGACGAGCGATTTGGTATGGTGAACACTACCTGTCATCAGTGAAGTATGGAGGTCATGGTGTTTCAGTATGGGGCTGTTTTTCATGGTTACGGCTTGGTCTCCTTATTGCACTTAAGAAAACGCTAAATGCAGAAGGATATGAAAACATTTCACACCATGGCGTACAGCGAACAGTAGAGGACAATTATTGTTTTTATCAGCGTAACAACATACCGCATCTAAAAGCAGCAACTGCGAGACAGTGTTTGTTAACAATAACATTACTGAAATGGACTGGCTTGTCCTGAGTCCCGACCTAAACTTGATGGAACATCTTTGCAACGAGTTAGAACGCCAATAGACCTGAACATCCAATATCGCTGGTTTTGCCACTGCTCCAGAATGGGCTGCCAACTCTCCATGGACTTTCAGATGTATTGTTGAAACTCTTCCCAACTAAATTCAAACCTTCATAAAGGCAAAGTGTGGGTACACACCTTACTAATTTTACAGTGTTGCAAGTTTTTATTAGGACATTTGCCGTAACAAGAGCCAATTGAAAGCGTTAGACCATAATTCACGAAATAATATCTGTTGAGGAGGAGCTTCGATTGCTGCCTAAATTTTGTGACGTCTGACGAAAACATCAAAGCGAAAGACTGGGATGTTGCATATGAGAATATTCCATTAGTTGAAAGATGTGAGCAAAAGAAAAGTTCGTTAAGAAACAATCACGTAATATAATTGCGTAGGCTCCTGCGGTGAGAATCAGTCGACATAAATGTTTTCTGGGTATGGTACCGCGTCATAATGTATTGAACTACTGTTGCTGGATAAAAACCAACGTTTCGGCCACGGTTGCAGCGACCTTCTTCTGGGTCTAGTTTTATACATTATGACGAGGTACCATACCCAGAAAACGTTTATGTCGAATCACGTAATAACTACAGGGAATTTTGCATATCAATCTGCGTGCACTGGATTATGGGAACGGATGGTGACAGATTGTATTCACTTCCGCAGAAGAACTGAAAATATTAGTTAAATAACGGAGCCAGTTTTGCATACAAGTGAAGCTAGAAGCGAGAAAGTGCCCTAGGCAAGACAACAAGATAATATAATCTTATCTCGTAAAACTGCGGCAAATTCTGGGGGGCTTGTATTGCTTGCGTTTAAAGAGTAGTAAAATATTATTTTTTACTACAATTTCTTTTTTTAACGCAAAGCAGCAATGCGGAGAAGCGAGATCCAGCTTATCCGTTTCTCTCCCCCTCCCCCCCCCCCCCGCCCCCCAGGACATTCGACACACATGCGCGAGCGCTTCCGCCAGAGATATTCAGTTCACGGAATATCTCAGAAAACTCGTGTTCCTGGTGGGAGAAGATCAGAGACAACAACGAAGTCGCCCACACGTATCTGATCTCCCGCTTGTCGCCCGGCAGCACTTAGCTGTACTACCCTCAGCAAACTGAAGAACTGACTTTCGTATATTCGGCGCCACAAACATGCAAACGAATTTCTCCTTCACGACGAAGCAAGGCCTCACGCAAGTCAACGCATCTGAGAGAACTTCATTGCATTGTCCTTCCTCATCTACCCTACAGCCCGGATGACGAACTTTCCAACTTCAAACTGTTTGACGCAGTGGAGGGTGCACCCTGCGGGAAGCGGTATGTGGATGGTGGGGATTGATGGAGCAAGGCGTCAGCTCCAGTAGACTGGTAGCATGAAGTCATTCAGGTCCTCCCAGTAAGTTGGGGTAAGGCCGTCGCTCCGAACGGAGATTATGTTGAAAAATTGAGTTTTAGAGCCAAAAGAATGGGGAATAGAAAGGTATATTGGAATCCTAAATAAAACCAACCTGCTTACAGCAAAAAAAAAAAAGTGTTGCATTACTTATTGAACGTCCTTCATATATTGAGCATGAAACGCGTCACCACCAAATTTGGAAAAGTGCTGCTGGTGCATCCGAGTAAGTGCAAGATACAGTACATCTACTGCCACTGACACAGGTGATTTAGAAAATATTGATATATAACTTTTTGTGAAAAAATTGTCAGTTTCTATTCACAAAGCATCATACGTTGGAAGAATAAGAATATTAATATCAGACCTCTAAAAGAAGACTGTTGTGGCTCCTCGTTTAATTCGTTAGAGGGTTTAGTTCTCATGCATAAAGTCATTGGTGATCTAAATGCTCTTACAGAAGTGAATGATAGAAGAACACACTCGCTTCAGAAAAAGTGCTTAACAGATTCTGAACGCTTTCTTGTTTTTGAATTGTTTGATAGATACGATTGTATTTGCTACAGACAACTCTTTCCGTTTTAGTATAACAAAATGGTCGATTGTTACCTTAAACATATATTAATCAAATTGTATACCGCTTAACTGCAAAATGCAGTTCGGTGCCGTTCCGATTTTATTAACCCTTTGTAGGGCGGTACTACGAACTTCCAAAAACAAAACTTGCAATGCTTTTATTTCATATGCAAGACAAGAGGTTAGTGATATAACACACTTATTTTCTTGACTGTCTAAGTGCATGGTGTCCTATGGGGTGGTAAGTATACTTACCAGAGAACGTTTGTGATACTAGATTTCATACGTTGTTCTCTGGTAAGTATTCTTACCACATATTGTGTTTTAGAAATATTATGGAATAAATGAGAATTAATACCATATTGCTTGTATTTGTGATATAGATGTAGATGTATTTTATTTCTTAAATACATCAAAACATGTTAAAATATTTGATTTATATATATATATATATATATATATATATATATATATACACAAAACTGTAACTACAGCTATATGAGAATGAATGTAACGGAGAAATCTACATCATCTACATCATGAACAGCTATTATAAATAGCTGAAGGATGATGGGGGAATAATTGTTGTTGTTAAGAACAAAATCACAGACGAAACCAACTGAATGGAGTTTTACTCATAATTACGAATTGGGCGTGTGGAAAGGTATGAAGCATGGCAAACACAGGGCTACATTGCATCTTATGCAAACCGTGGTGGAGCGTTTTTGTTTCTTTGTAGTACTGCAATGGGCACATCGTCGATAGGTAGGACCCTTTGCTGGTAGATGCTGCCCTACATTTGTTAGACGAATTGTATTGGCTACAGTTGCTCGGCCATCAGGAGCATTTCCCTTCTTTCCTCTTCCAATCTAAATTACTGGGCCTCTTTTGATTCATACAGAGAAGGAACCAATCATTTCAGTTGCTAACTGTGACCTGTATTTCAAGTGACTCAAAGGTTTTGTGCCAGACATACATTTCCTGACTGTATCTTTGCAGAGGATGTAACTGTTTACAGTGTTTGCATCAGTACAATAATAAAATTATTTTAGCCACCATTGTCGGGATTTCTATGATAAGTTGTAGGTACAGAGAAGCTGATCCAAACGATCCACCCCTCCCACATATAAGTTGTTGATTCTGAACAAGGAACGCTTTCCCTAACACCATTGTTATTAGTTCTCAGAACAAAACATTTGGATTCAACATCATGCATCTTGCTAATCACAGTAACACACTTCTTTCCCCTGTCTTTCCATTTTGATACTCCTATGTCTCCAGCCATAACTGTATCAGATTCTCCCATTTTTAGAGTTTTGTCGGCAGCTAATGTATCTTTAGGAAAGAACTTTCGTGTTTGTCTGATTTTGGCACAAGCAAACAGATTTTTTCTCAGCAGATTTTTCATCATTACATTTGAAAAAAAATTATCGAAGGACAAGCAGTATCCTAGACCCTCGTAAGGAGCTGCAAGTTTTTCTATGACACGTTCACCTAAGGACTTGTTACTGTTGCCTCCCTCTTCTTTGCCCTCATACACTGACAGTCCTAGACAGTACCCTGTACCAGCACATGCAGTCACCCAGATTTTAAAACCTCTTTTAACTGGTTTATTTGGCATAACCTTTTCAAGGATCTTCCTTTGAATCTCACCATAGATTTATCGACCGACAAATATCTGGCAGGATGGAACAACTTCTTGAAACAACTGTTGAGGTGATCCAACATAGGTCTAATCTTGTATAATCGGTCAAAACCAATTTCACCCTTTTTCGTCAATTTGGAATTATCATTTAGGTGTAAAAATCTCATAATTTTCAAGAAACGTTTTACAGGCATCACTTGTGCAACTCTACTGTTATAAATTTTTTTGTCATTACCCCAGTACAATCTAACATTAGGTAATGGATTGAAACGCATAATACCATGTATATCTAAGAATGCTCTCAGTTCATCAACAGTTAAATTTAATTGGTTATTTTTCTGTGTAGCATACAAATTCGATTGAGCAGTGTACTGCTCCAAGAACTGATCAGTCAGGATTAGGTTCAAAATTGCCATTGGGCTACTCACATTCACTTCAGCCATATTCGATATGCCAAAAGGCATTGAGAAAACAGTGTTGCAGAACAGTTGGAGTACGTGCCCTGCTCTGCACCATGAGAAAGTTCCAATTACAACATGGTCAGCTTCATTTTCACTTTCACTTTCTGTTTCGTCAACAACTGGAAAGTAAGTTTCATCGTTGTCAGATGACAAACGGGCATCATTGGTGGATGTTGTGGATGTGTGTAGTTCAACTGGTAGGCAGTTATCTGCATCTTCATCCCCACCTTCTTCTGAATCTTCAGCCATCTCGTCTGTCTCTCTATTTAGCTCCTCTAAAATTTCCTTCTCTGTCAGACCTATTCTGTTCACAGCCATGATCAGGCCTGCAACAAAATGGAACTGTTGCCTAAGCAGTAATCCCTTCAGTAAAAACTAACACATTTTTGATGGTGTTTCAACTAGTAAATAAATAAAGGGAAACTTACACATTCGTCACTGAAATCGTGTGTAACCTACCTTCTGGTGATCCATGTATGATTATAACGCAGTAACATCTTAGCCGCTATTTTGAGAACGAAATTGTACCCACCACGTAAGAAAATACTCTTCAATGAATTAACAAAATATAATTGTAATCGACAATTTCATTAGAAGGACGAGAAATCTTAGTCTGAAAATGACCCATTTTCGGCTCGCGCAAAGCATAAGCTATATATCGTAATAAATATTTCGGCACATAACGGAAGTGAATAATTTATACCACAATATACACAGAATTAAGCATAGAATTATTGTCTTACCTTGGAATGCACAAATCTGAAGTGTTTCTGTCTTGCAGAACACTTAATTGACGACTGTTTACTTCTCTCAACAACACTACGACCAGAGACGCTCTTTGGTAAGAATGCGTATCACTTTCACTTCTTTTTACATGTTTAGAAGACGGTGAGGCGGGATTTCAAAAAGTGGTACGTATTTCTACCAGATATCGTTAAAGGAAGTGATTTGTTACAATAAAGGTCTATGTAAACAGGTGCTTCTGTACAAAGAGGCGGGTGGTAAGTATACTTATCAGTATCCTATAAAGGGTCATATACTTCTACTGAGTGTGCCAGTATTAAAATGACTTCAGAGTCATAGATATGCATTTTTTGTGTTAGCAGAAGAGCCAACACCGTGTTACGAGTGGAGGCCGAAATGCACGCGTTTTAGCTCACGCAGGCTGGCGTGAGAACGGAAGAACTATACTGACGTGAGGTCTGGAACATGACAAGGAATGAGAATTCAGAAAGTGGGCGTAATTAGTTTGATACTTAACTTTAATCCATTAATGATGAACGTCGCTCTTGACGATACATGATTCACAATATTATCTGTTCAGAATACATTCTTGAAGATAGTAATTATAGTAACTGAATATGGCGCCTTGCTAGGTCGTAGCAAATGACGTGGCTGAAGGCTATGCTAAACTGTCGTCTCTGCAAATGAGAGCATATGTAGACAGTGAACCATCGCTAGTAAAGTCGACTGTACAACTGGGGCGAGTGCTAGGGAGTCTCTCTAGACTAGACCTGCCGTGTGGCGGCGCTCGGTCTGTAATCACTGATAGTGGCGACACGCGGGTCCGACGTATACTAACGGACCGCGGCCGATATAAAGGCTACCACCTAGCATGTGTGGTGTCTGGCGGTGACTCCGCATTTTTTATATAAAATGGCGTACTGAATTGCGTACACACACACACACACACACACACACACACACACAAAGTGACATACCATCGCTGTAATATTGTACTGTCTCCTCATTTAAAATATAATATTTCCTATCACTGTCCTTCCACCTTGACTCGAGTATTAAATTTCGTATCATATCTGTCACATCATTTTGATATTGTACACTGGGTATGAAAAAAGAAACTATATATATACATAGTTTGTATTTTTCATTGCACTGCGTGGAAATGAAAAAACAAATTATATATATACAATCAAACCTCGATATAACGAATTTCATGGGACCATGAAAATTAAATTGTTGTACCAGGCTTATTGTTGTATTAAGCTTTTGTTATCATGACTCGGAGCAAGGAGCCATGTTTACGTGGCTGAGAAGTACATTACTGTAGTACTTTTCTGATGAAAAACAACATTAAAACACAAATAATGAAACACATTTTGTTCACTTCATTTATTAATACTGTACCAGTAGAATATCTTACTTTTGTGTACATAAAAATTCACTTATTTTCCTTTGTTCCTTTTTTCTTAAAGATTCTATTGTGAATATTTTCTTTATCTTCTCTAACGCAATCAATTGCTGCGCTGCAACTCTGGGGACTGAAGATGCTACTTGCTGAAAGGTTTCCGACTCCCCTATTAGCTCCATTAGAGAAGGGGGATTCGCAATCAACCGCTATTTGCCTTAAAATTTGAATCGCCAAGCAACTTAGCGAAACCTAAGGCTTTTTGACATAACAACCGACCATTAATTGGTACATTCTGCACACGCATCTCACTAAACCACCGCAGTGTAGGACTGTCCACATCGACAGCAGCAGCCGTCCTCATTCTTTTTCCTGAAAGGTTAAATCTGTCACCTACAAAACTTTCTTCAATTTAGTTTCATTGTTTCAGGAATGTAGCTAACGTTGATTGTGCAGGTCCATACTTCCTCGCCACGGCTACTTGTTTCATCAATGTCTTTGAAAACCTCCATTTTTGTCTCCAACCTTATTTGTTTCCCATTTCGAGCCATTGTGCAAATCTTAGCGAAGTGCAAAGCGTAACAGTACTTAGCGCTATAGTGAGCTTCTTAGAAGTGGGAAATAGTAAATTCCTCGGAATTTTGTCTTCGTTATAACAGAGTGTTGCTAAATTGACTTCATCGTTGTAATGAGGGGTAATTAACATAGTACATATAGAAAATCAGCCGCGACCATATAAAATTATCGCTGTACCCGGGTTTATCGTTGTATTGGTAATCGTTACACGGAGGTCTGACTATATATATTAGTTTTTTTATTACACTGTACTGTATTATAATGATGTGACAGATGTGAGAAGAAATTTAATGATCGAGTGCAAGTGAAAGGGCAGCGATAGGAAATCTTGTATTTTAAAGTAGGAGACAGCACAGTATTTACAGAGACGCCATGTCACATAGTGTGCGTGTGTGTGTGTGTGTGTGTGTGTGTGTGTGTGTGTGTGTGTGTGTGTGTGTCTGTGTGTGTGTGGGTGTGTACGCAGTTCAGTACACTGTTTTATATATATAAGGCATATCTTTGAATGCATTTTAATACTATGCCAGAGGTATGTGTGTATACACAGTTATACATAAATAATGTAGCTTGTCACAATTGTTCCACTTCATTATAACATTATGTCACAGATATATATGTGAATGTATATAGTGTAATTTGACCCCACTTTTATGCCTCATTTTAATATTACACCATAGGAAGACTCCTATCTTCCAGAAATAATGTAACTTCCTGCCATTTTTATGTACGATTTTAATACTTCACTGTGACTGGTTGGAGAGGACGGGGAGAAGAATAAAGCACAATTGTGCTAGTTGGGTTTTTTTGAATTTTATTTTGTTGATTAACTGATTGATTTTATTTATTGATTGGTGACGTCATTGATAAGAGTCACAAAATGAGTGATAAGAGTGATGACACCTGATGGGGGTGGGAGTTGCGACATCATAGGTTTTCATGGTCAGTGACCATACTAGAGTTCATTTTTGATTCAGAAGTTACATTGCCTTCCTACTTCGACACGTATGGATGCAAATAAAAAGACTTGTCGGTATGATGCAGTAGTAAGTAGCATTTCTCTGATCTGTGCAGACCTCCAATAATGCGCATATCCATACGCAGGGGCTTCAAGAGGAACAGACGTGACCAGACTGCCTTCATTCACATCATACAGGCTCGGCACCTGGCCTTATCGTACAGGGTCCATTGGGTAGATGCTAAAACATTCCACACAACCAGTAAATTGTACAGTACCCTTTGCAGTTCTGATAGTTTATGGCTGGTGGCTGTGCGCTATCTTCATATTCTTTAAACAAAATAGCACAGGACCTCACGTTGACCGTGCGGTCCTGGCGTACCTCGATGTCCTGGTCGGTGCTTGCTCGCTATCTCTCGCCCACTGAAAACATCCGCTCCTTGGTTAGCGAGAGACCAATACGCCACCACTGGCCAGCCATTACAATTGATGAACCTTGGCAGTACGTTTGAATCAGCGTGAAATCCGAACAAACGCCTTTTTTTAAAAAAATAAAGGCAAATTTATTAAAACAAAATACAAATGAAAATGAAATTCGTTTCACATATAAGATGTGGTATCTTTCAAGAGTGACGTTAATCGACGTAACCCCCCTTCAGCCGCAATGCCTCCAGTCTTGTCCTGAAGCGATTGCACGCACTCTTTAATCGCGAATGCTGCTTCAATAGCTGTGCATAGAGATGCGACATTCGGATGCATCGTCTTATTGGTAACTCTTTCGACTATGCTCCAAATATAGTAGTCGAAGGAGTTCAAATCCGGGCTATTCGGTGACCAGAACTCCTTTGACCAGAATATGTCAGCGTTTTCCGAGAGCCAGTTTTGGACGCAATGGCTCATATGATGTCCTCCTCTGCCATCCGATGCATTGTTATCCCGCTGATATTCAATATTGACGCCAGTTTCCTCTGCGCTTGCCCCTAGTCTTCCGAAATCAGCACCTGAGCCTTTTCAATGTCTGCTGCCGTTCGTGACGCGCGTTTTCTGGAATTATATTTCTTCGCCGGGTTAGCGGAACCTTCCCCAGGCTTCTCTGAAGCATATACTTGGCCACAGTATCGTAAACAGTTGATCTTGGGAACCCAAAGTATCGAACTACACTCCTGGAAATTGAAATAAGAACACCGTGAATTCATTGTCCCAGGAAGGGGAAACTTTATTGACACATTCCTGGGGTCAGATACATCACATGATCACACTGACAGAACCACAGGCACATAGACACAGGCAACAGAGCATGCACAATGTCGGCACTAGTACAGTGTATATCCACCTTTCGCAGCAATGCAGGCTGCTATTCTCCCATGGAGACGATCGTAGAGAAGCTGGATGTAGTCCTGTGGAACGGCTTGCCATGCCATTTCCACCTGGCGCCTCAGTTGGACCAGCGTTCGTGCTGGACGTGCAGACCGCGTGAGACGACGCTTCATCCAGTCCCAAACATGCTCAATGGGGGACAGATCCGGAGATCTTACTGCCCAGGGTAGTTGACTTACACCTTCTAGAGCACGTTGGGTGGCACGGGATACATGCGGACGTGCATTGTCCTGTTGGAACAGCAAGTTCCCTTGCCGGTCTAGGAATGGTAGAACGATGGGTTCGATGACGGTTTGGATGTACCGTGCACTATTCAGTGTCCCCTCGACGATCACCAGTGGTGTACGGCCAGTGTAGGAGATCGCTCCCCACACCATGATGCCGGGTGTTGGCCCTGTGTGCCTCGGTCGTATGCAGTCCTGATTGTGGCGCTCACCTGCACGGCGCCAAACACGCATACGACCATCATTGGCACCAAGGCAGAAGCGACTCTCATCGCTGGAGACGACACGTCTCCATTCGTCCCTCCATTCACGCCTGTCGCGACACCACTGGAGGCGGGCTGCACGATGTTGGGGCGTGAGCGGAAGACGGCCTAACGGTGTGCGGGACCGTAGCCCAGATTCATGGAGACGGTTGCGAATGGTCGTCGCCGATACCCCAGGAGCAACAGTGTCCCTAATTTGCTGGGAAGTGGCGGTGCGGTCCCCTACAGCACTGCGTAGGATCCTACGGTCTTGGCGTGCATCCGTGCGTCGCTGTGGTCCGGTCCCAGGTCGACGGGCACGTGCACCTTCCACCGACCACTGGCGACAACATCGATGTACTGTGGAGACCTCACGCCCCACGTGTTGAGCAATTCGGCGGTACGTCCACCCGGCCTCCCGCATGCCCACTATACGCCCTCGCTCAAAGTCCGTCAACTGCACATACGGTTCACGTCCACGCTGTCGCGGCATGCTATCAGTGTTAAAGACTGCGATGGAGCTCCGTATGCCACGGCAAACTGGCTGACACTGACGGCGGCGGTGCACAAATGCTGCGCAGCTAGCGCCATTCGACGGCCAACACCGCGGTTCCTGGTGTGTCCGCTGTGCCGTGCGTGTGATCATTGCTTGTACAGCCCTCTCGCAGTGTCCGGAGCAAGTATGGTGGGTCTGACACACCGGTGTCAATGTGTTCTTTTTTCCATTTCCAGGAGTGTATTTCAGTGGGCTAAGGCCCAGCGAGAATACTTCCAATAATAGCGGCTCTTCGGTTGTAGTCCGCACTTTTCCGTAATATCTCGGCCATTTTGAGGTTCTGACCGTTTACTAGATGCCTATGGCTTTCAAGAACACCAATCGTGACATCCGGTGGAACTACAATATGACAGAAAATTCAAACTGAAATTTCTCCGGATTTAAGCGCCGCATCCTGTACATATTCTTCCTACTACCCTGTGCGTGGTAATTAAAGCCCATGAAACATTTTAAAAACATTTATATAGCTAAATGGCTAAGCATAACGTAAAGAATGATGCAATACGTGAAAAACGAGGTGTCAAATTTTTTTTTTTTTTTTTTTTTTTTTTTTTTTTTTTTTTTTTTTTTTTGAACGTGGTGCCGGAAAGTTAGCTAGGAAAACCCCCAACATACGATGCACCGATAACAGTTGCTGAAATGCCGGAGAAGCAGGTAGAGAAAGCATTTTGTGTGCTACAATTTGCTCTTTGTCCGTCGGTAGTGAGTGTGCTAACGGATTTTCGTACCAGTGTACAACAGCTAAGTGACATTGTACAATTCTATGGACGTTTCTTCTTCGCTGAGAAATCTGTCGATAGTATCACTTACCTTGACAGGCTGCATTTGTGGCTCGTGAGACAAACTGAAGCTAGTAGCTAGGATTCCTTCTCTCAACAAGAGGGGACCCTTTCACATTTCTGCAATTGCGTATGAGTTTATCTGAATGAGGTGTTACCACGTTGCTTGGTAGGCTGTGTTTTGGCCGCAAACGTGGCGCTATTCGAATGGCAACAGCGATCGCTGGATTTGACGCCTTGTGATGTTTCTTGTGGGGTTCCATCTCTACCTTTGAACTCGAATACGTGTGACACAGTATTGCAGCAGCTGTTATCACCGTCACTCCTGATACACTCGGACTGGTATGGGCAGGAGCACTACCAACCAGATGTGTACCGTGTGACGAAAGGTGGACACAAAGAATTATAAACATTGTAAAAAAAAATCTTTGATGGTTTACGTAATGTATCATTTGTTACCTTACTCTTGGGCATTTACTTGTGCTCGTTTTTTGAAATGTTTGATGGACTTTATAATTTCCCCATACATTTTCTATCGTTCCTGATGTTGCAGTTATAAGGTGATCAGTATATAAAGACTAAAGACTAATATACAGGGTGAAAAGTATTTAAACCGACAAACTCTGGGAGGTTGTAGGGAACATCAAAACAAATATTTTTCCCTAATGTCATTTTTTCCTATGAGAAGTATTTAAACCGGTAGAGGAAGATTTTTCTGGCGGTAAATTAATTAAACCAACAAACACTTTTCCACTTTTTTATGACCAAGAGACAACACATTAACACAACCCAATTCAATTCAGTCAGGAGTATCCTGAATTGTTCCTGCTGCTGCTAGTATCCGGGCAACCAGATCCTCTTCTGATGCAACAGGAGTTGCGTGAACAAGGTTGCGCATCTCTCCCCACACAAAAAAGTCCAGAGGGGACATATCTGGGGATCGAGTAGGCCACGGTATAGGACCACCTCTGCCAATCCACATTGCTGGGAACCGTCGGTCCAGGAATCGACGCACACGACGACTGAAATGTGCCGGCGCCCCGTCATGTTGGAACCACATGCGTTGTCTCGTAGAGAGCGGGACGTCTTCCAGGAATTCTGGCAATGCTCTGGCGAGAAAATTGTAATAGTGTCTGCCATTTAATGGCCTAGGTAGCAGATACGGCCCAATTAAACGGTCCCCAACGACACTGTCCCACACGTTAACGAAGAACCGCACTTGATGAGCGCTAGTAACTGTGGCGTGTGGGTTATCCTCACTTCAAACATGTGAATTGTGCATGTTGAAGACTCCATCACGCCCGAACGTTGCTTCATCGGTAAACAACACAGAGGATGGAAATGTAGGATGCATTTCACTCCGTTCCAGGTACCATTGCGAAAACTGTGTTCTGGTTGGATAACCAACTGGTTCCAAGTTGTGGACACGCTGTAAGTGAAATGGACGTAACAATTGCTCTCGAAGGACTGATCTCACATTCGTCCGATTCGTCCGCGCGTTACGTGCAATTGCACGAGTGCTGATTGAAGGATTCCGCTCCACATGCAGCAAGACAGCTTCCTCGAATTGCAGCGTTCTTACCGTGCGACGGCGTCCCCGTCCAGGTAATCTGCTAAGTGATCCGGTCTAACGCAGACGTTGGTGCACAGCAGCAAAGGTTGTATGATGCGGGATACGGCGATTAGGATATCGTTGTTGATAAACCCGCTGTGCAGTTCGTCCGTTGTGGTGTGCAACCAAATCAGTGCACTCACTCCAGGTGTATCGCTCCATTAGTAAACAGAGACAATGCACTACTGCACTGGTGGACAGCAGTTGCCTACAACTGAAGTGCGTAATATCCCCTCTAACAAATGAAGATCGTAATATGGCCTCTAACAACTGAAGAGCGTAATACGGCCTCCACCGGTTTAAATAATCCTCATAGGAAAAAATAACATTAGGGAAAAATATTTTATTTGATGTCCCCTACAAACCTCTAGAGTTTGTCGATTTAAATACTTTTCACCCTGTACCCTGAAGCGCCAAAGAAACTGGTATAGGCATGTGTATTCAAACACAGAGATACAGGGTGTTTCAAAAATGACCGGTATATTTGAAACGGCAATAAAAACTAAACGAGCAGCGATAGAAATACAACGTTTGTTGCAATATGCTTGGGACAACAGTACATTTTCACGCAGACAAACTTTCGAAATTACAGTAGTTACAATTTTCAACAACAGATGGCGCTGCCGTCTGGGAAACGCTATAGTACGATATTTTCTACATATCCACCATGCGTAGCAATAACATGGCGTAGTCTCTGAATGAAATTACCCGAAACCTTTGACAACGTGTCTGGCGGAATGGCTTCACATGCAGATGAGATGTACTGCTTCAGCTGTTCAATTGTTTCTGGATTCTGGCGGTACACCTAGTCTTTCAAGTGTCCCCACAGAAAGAAGTCACAGGGGTTCATGTCTGGCGAATAGGGAGGCCAATCCACGCCGCCTCCTGTATGTTTCGGATAGCCGAAAGCAATCACACGATCATCGAAATATTCATTCAGGAAATTAAAGACGTCGGCCGTGCGATGTGGCCGGGCACCATCTTGCATAAACCACGAGGTGTTCGCAGTGTCGTCTAAGGCAGTTTGTACCGCCACAAATTCACGAAGAATGTCCAGATAGCGTGATGCAGTAATCGTTTCGGATCTGAAAAATGGGCCAATGATTCCTTTGGAAGAAATGGCGGCCCAGACCAGTACTTTTTGAGGATGCAGGGACGATGGGACTGCAACGTGGGGCTTTTCGGTTCCCCATATGCGCCAGTTCTGTCTATTGACGAAGCCGTCCAGGTAAAAATAAGCTTCGTCAGTAAAGCAAATGCTGCCCACATGCATATCGCCGTCATCAATCCTGTGCACTATATCGTTAGCGAATGTCTCTCGTGGAGCAATGGTAGCGGCGCTGAGGGGTTGCCGCATTTGAATTTTGTATGGATAGAGGTGTAAACTCTGGTGCATGAGACGATACGTGGACGTTGGCGTCATTTGGACCGCAGCTGCAACACGGCGAACGGAAACCCGAGGCCGCTGTTGGATCACCTGCTGCACTAGCTGCGCGTTGCCCTCTGTGGTTGCTGTACGCGGTCGCCCTACCTTTTCAGCACGTTCATCCGTCACGTTCCCAGTCCGTTGAAATTTTTCAAACAGATCCTTTATTGTATCGCTTTTCGGTCCTTTGGTTACATTAAACCTCCGTTGAAAACTTCGTCTTGTTGCAACAACACTGTGTTCTAGGCGGTGGAATTCCAACACCAGAAAAATCCTGTGTTCTAAGGAATAAACCATGTTGTCTACAGCACACTTGCACGTTGTGAACAGCACACGCTTACAGCAGAAAGACGACGTACAGAATGGCGCACCCACAGACTGCGTTGTCTTCTATATCTTTCACATCACTTGCAGCGCCATCTGTTGTTGAAAATTGTAACTACTGTAATTTCGAAAGCTTGTCCGCCTGAAAATGTACTGTTGTCCCAAGCATATTGCAACAAACGGTGTATTTGTATCGCTGCTCGTTTAGTTTTTATTGCCGTTTCAAATATACCGGTCATTTTTGAAACACCCTGTATATGTAAACAGGGGGAATACGGCCCTGCGGTCGGCAATGCCTATATGGCGATGGGACACAGCATCTCCGAGATAGCGATAGAAGTGGGGATTTTCCAGTACGAACATTTCACGAGTATACCGTGAATATCGGGAATCCGGTAAAACATCAAATCTGCGACATCACTGCGGCCGCAAAAACATCCTGCAAGAACGAGACCGACGACTGAAGAGAATCGCTCTACGTGACAGAAGTACAAGCCTTCCGCAGATTGCTGCACATTTCAGTGTTGGGCCATCGACATGAGTCAGCGTGCGAACCATTCAACGAAACATCATCGATATGGGTTTTCGGAGCCGAAGGCCCACTCGTGTACTCTTGTTGAATGCACGACACAAAGCCTTACGCCTCGCTTGCTCCCGTCGACACCGACACTGGATTATTGATGACTGAAAACATGTTGCCTGGTCGGAACGGCCTCGCTTCATATTGAATCGAGCAGATAGACGTGTATGGGTGTGGAGACAACCTCATGTATCCGTGGACGCTGCATGTCAAATGGCTCTGAGCACTTTGGGACTCATCTGCTGAGGTCATTAGTCCCCTAGAACTTAGAACTAGTTAAACCTAACTAACCTAAGGACATCACAAACATCCATGCCCGAGGCAGGATTCGAACCTGCGACCGTAGCGGTCTTGCGGTTCCAGACTGCAGCGCCTTTAACCGCACGGCCACTTCGGCCGGCGCTGCATGTCAGCAGGGGACAGTTCAAGCTGGTGGAGGCTCTGTAATGGTGTGGGGCATGTGCTGATACTTCTAGATACGACTCTGACATCCTGTCTGATCACTTGCATCCATTCACGTCCACTGTGCATTCCGACGGACTCGGGCAATTCCAGCAGGACAATGCGACATCCCACACGTCCAGAATTGCTACAGAGTTGCTCCAGGAACACTCTTTTGATTTTAAACACTTCCGCTGGCCACCAGACTCCCCAGGCATGAACATTATTTAGGATTTATAGGATGTCTTGCAACGTGCTGTTCAGAAGACACCTCTCACTGCCTCGTACTCTTACGGAGTTATGGACAGCCCTGCAGGATTCATGGTGTCAGTTCCCTCCAGCACTACTTCACACATTAGTCGAGTCCATGCCACGTCGTGTTGCGGCACTTCTGCGAGTTCGCGGACGCCTTACACGATATTAGGCAGGTATACCAGTTTCTTTGGCTGTTCAATGTATTTATCTATGTAATAGGCTACATTTCTGTAGCAGTGAATAAAAATACTGTGGGCTTGAATTAATTCTCATTGGTGACGTAGTACAGTATAGTGGAGGAAGACCTATTTAACAATAGAAACACTATATTTATACGGACATGGTGTCTGTTCTTTCGGACGTGTCCGAAAGAACAGACTCCATTTCCGTATAAATATATAGCTCTGCAATACCGGCCATGACCTTCTTCTTCTGTGCACGTGCACACATATTCTCCGAACTCTTACGGGACTTGGAAAGAAGTCTTCCACGAGTAATGAGTGTGTTGGGGTGGCACACTACGCACGTAGTGAGTGCATATAGAAGGTGAGAATGTGAGTCCCGCGGGAGGCGTGCGCGAGGTAGTCCGTGAAGTCGCACTATCCTCTGTGCCCTCGGTGGCTCAGATGGACAGAGCGTCTGACATGTAAGCAGGAGATCCCGGGTTCGAGTCCCGGTCGGGGGACACATTTCCACCTGTCCCCGTTGATACACTCCTGGAAATTGAAATAAGAACACCGTGAATTCATTGTCCCAGGAAGGGGAAACTTTATTGACACATTCCTGGGGTCAGATACATCACATGATCACACTGACAGAACCACAGGCACATAGACACAGGCAACAGAGCATGCACAATGTCGGCACTAGTACAGTGTATATCCACCTTTCGCAGCAATGCAGGCTGCTATTCTCCCATGGAGACGATCGTAGAGATGCTGGATGTAGTCCTGTGGAACGGCTTGCCATGCCATTTCCACCTGGCGCCTCAGTTGGACCAGCGTTCGTGCTGGACGTGCAGACCGCGTGAGACGACGCTTCATCCAGTCCCAAACATGCTCAATGGGGGACAGATCCGGAGATCTTGCTGGCCAGGGTAGTTGACGTACACCTTCTAGAGCACGTTGGGTGGCACTGGATACATGCGGACGTGCATTGTCCTGTTGGAACAGCAAGTTCCCTTGCCGGTCTAGGAATGGTAGAACGATGGGTTCGATGACGGTTTGGATGTACCGTGCACTATTCAGTGTCCCCTCGACGATCACCAGTGGTGTACGGCCAGTGTAGGAGATCGCTCCCCACACCATGATGCCGGGTGTTGGCCCTGTGTGCCTCGGTCGTATGCAGTCCTGATTGTGGCGCTCACCTGCACGACGCCAAACACGCATACGACCATCATTGGCACCAAGGCAGAAGCGACTCTCATCGCTGAAGACGACACGTCTCCATTCGTCCCTCCATTCACGCCTGTCGCGACACCACTGGAGGCGGGCTGCACGATGTTGGGGCGTGAGCGGAAGACGGCCTAACGGTGTGCGGGACCGTAGCCCAGCTTCATGGAGACGGTTGCGAATGGTCCTCGCCGATACCCCAGGAGCAACAGTGTCCCTAATTTGCCGGGAAGTGGCGGTGCGGTCCCCTACGGCACTGCGTAGGATCCTACGGTCTTGGCGTGCATCCGTGCGTCGCTGCGGTCCGGTCCCAGGTCGACGAGCACGTGCACCTTCCGCCGACCACTGGCGACAACATCGATGTACTGTGGAGACCTCACGCCCCACGTGTTGAGCAATTCGGCGGTACGTCCACCCGGCCTCCCGCATGCCCACTATACGCCCTCGCTCAAAGTCCGTCAACTGCACATACGGTTCACGTCCACGCTGTCGCGGCATGCTACCAGTGTTAAAGACTGCGATGGAGCTCCGTATGCCACGGCAAACTGGCTGACACTGACGGCGGCGGTGCACAAATGCTGCGCAGCTAGCGCCATTCGACGGCCAACACCGCGGTTCCTGGTGTGTCCGCTGTGCCGTGCGTGTGATCATTGCTTGTACAGCCCTCTCGCAGTGTCCGGAGCAAGTATGGTGGGTCTGACACACCGGTGTCAATGTGTTCTTTTTTCCATTTCCAGGAGTGTATATATCAACCCCCGTGAGCAGCTGACGGTATTAATATAATTCTAATGTCATGGAAACATTAGGCTTTCAGGTGTTTGTGTAGCTTTCGAGCAGAGTGAAGGGATCATACGTATTTAGTGTGTTAAACGTGTAGGTTTCTGTACCTGCAAAACAGTATTTACGGGAAAATCGTCCTCGGAAAAGTCATTTCCTGCTAGTGGAAGTGTATGGAGAACGTGCTCTGTCGGAAACAATGCGCAGAGACTGGATTCGACGATTCAGGGACAACGAGTTTGAAGTGAGTGACAACATCCTTCCTGGTCGGTGTGTTGTACCATGAGCTGTTGCAACCTGGTCAGGCTATGACCGGATATGAGTAACGGATACAGGGATGGGCAGCATGAATGGTCACAGATTAGTTTAATCCGTGGGAGAATGTCGGAGAGATACTGAAGGAACTGAACTGGAAGACTCTTGAAGATAGCTGTAAGTTATCCCGAAAAAGTCTATTAACAAAGTTTCAAAAACCGGCTTTAAACATTTATTCTAGGAATATACTACAACGTACATATCGCTTCCATAGGGATCGGAAGGAAAAGATTCGAATAATCACTGCATGAGTAAAGTGATTCAAACAGTCATTCTTCCCGCTCTACATACTTGGAGTGAGGACAGAATGACTGTTTGAATGCCTGATACAATGGGGCGTACCGTCTGCCTCGCTACTCACGGCGGTTTGCAAAGTATAGATGTAGATGTAGATTGCCGAATGCCTGTGAAGCACGATACTCTATTTGAATCATGCACTTAATGACATTAAACTGTTCCAGTTCCGACCCTACCAAAAGTCTGTGCAATGCCGACTTTTATATTATTTTTTTCAAAGAAATACACTGATAAAATTATATTTTTTACTTTGCCTGAGAGCTGGACAGGGGCCGAGCCCCCTCCCCCCCCCGTCTCTTTGCTTCCAAGTACGGGCGCCCTTGAACCAGCCCATGCCTACGTATGACGCAGAATTGTGGCTATAAAACGTTATAAGTATGAAGGCTGACAGCAGGGACAAGGATGAAAGACAAAAAAAAAGAAAAACGCCTTTGTCAGACACGTTCGCGGCCGTAGCGCAAAGTGCGTTTATTGCTGGTCAGTGCGCATGCGCAGCTAGGAACAGTCGCGGCACAGCCGTTTCATATTGGCCGAGCGTGTCGCTGGAGAGCGGCTTACGTAAATACGCGCCCTGCTGTGGAGGGGGCAGTCGCACGTACTGTACAACACACGCCGTGCGCTCCGCGGACTTCGTAGCAGTGCAGCGGGTCGTGTCGTCTGTCTGCCGGTAAGTGTGTCTTCTGCTCTGGCAGTCCGTCTTTCTTATTCCATAATGAATTTCGCATTTCGTAACATAGTTGCGTATCTATTGGCAAGAAAGCTGTCGCTCTACAAAATGTGACGTCGTTAATATATTTTTGAAGAACGATATCCTAGAACCCCCAGAAGCTACTGTGACGTTTATGTATGCAGAAAATACCAGCTTAGGTCACGTGATAATCTTCAAACAGCGAATTAATTCTCCGTGAATTTAAGGGGAGGTTCCTTCTCGTCGAATACATAACTGCTTTTAGTTGCGGTATGTGTCAATTACATGTGCGTCTGGACTCCTATACGTTCTTCGTCAGTCACGAAGAGCAAACCTCGACACTTCGTTATGGTGTTCGGCACACAATCTGGCCAACGTCTTTATGATAGGATACGTTTTGGCAGACAGCATCCTGATTGCTGTCATAGAGTGGTGAATTCTGCATTTTGCTCAAACACATACAAAGAAATAGAAGCACGTGTGTGTGTGACACATGCTGCAACAAGGAACGGTTAAGTATGTGACGGTAAGGAAGAAGGAACAGTCCTTTAATGAGATGTTCTATTGATCCGTGACCTGGAGAAGATCGCTTTCCTACGAAAAATATACAACAGCTTTTGGTTTTTAAATACATTTAAGCTATGTATCAGTGCGTAAAGAAAGTATTTTAGACTAATATGTGGTGTTAACCAGTGGTCATCTTGCAGAGCCCTCACTTGACATGTAGTTTTGCAAAACAAAATAAAATAAAATAAAAAGGCGTAGTCAAGAAATATTTGATTAGTGGTTTGAGAGATAATATTTGTCTGAATTTTCGTAACCAAAGAGTGGGAAATGGACAAATGGAGTATCAAATAGACAAGCGAGAAGTGTAGCTTAGCAAGGAGGTATGTAAGTAATGTAACTACTTAAAGAAATCGGGGTAATGAAGAAAAACACAATTAATGATATGAGGGGAAATGTTTTACCCGCATTTTCAAAGCCAAGCAAAGAGTGGGAAACGGAGAAATGAAAATGGCTTGTGTGACGTCTAATTTTCCAAACAAGAAAACTGCGTCAAAGTGGAAAGCGTAATTAAGAAAAATCAGTGACTTGAGGGAAAGAGTGGAAAGCGTAATTAAGAAAAACTTTGTGACTGAAGGGAAAATTTAAATATTTCTCGAACAGTCGCTGTTAGGTATGCAAATGAAACATTAAAAAGTTCATATCTTCAAGGCCCAGCTGTTTTGTGCACTAAGAGTTACAATGGTGTAGAAATAGCGGATTTATTTGATTCATGCCGAGAAAATTATAGAAATATCAAATTACAGCATAAATTGAAACTACTCTGGTTTCTCTTGATCTATACGTTTTTCATAATGTCGGAAAAACGATCCATATATAAATATATTTCGTGTTTCCTGAATAAAACTTGGAAAAAATTTAAAAATCTGCCAAATGTTTTGTGACATGATTTGTCTAAAACTAAGAAACAAAATAGATTAGAGAAACATCTGATGTGCCTCACTTCTACATCTACATTTATACTCCGCAAGCCATCCAACGGTGTGTGGCGGAGGGCACTTTACGTGCCACTGTCATTACCTCCCTTTCCTGTTCCAGTCGCGTATGGTTCGCGGGAAGAACGACTGTCTGAAAGCCTCCGTGCGCGCTCGAATCTCTCTAATTTTACATTCGTGATCTCCTCGGGAGGTATAAGTAGGGGGAAGCAATATATTCGATACCTCATCCAGAAACGCACCCTCTCCAAACCTGGACAGCAAGCTACACCGCGATGCAGAGCGCCTCTCTTGCAGAGTCTGCCACTTGAGTTTGCTAAACATCTCCGTAACGCTATCACGCTTACCAAATAACCCTGTGACGAAACGCGCCGCTCTTCTTTGGATCTTCTCTATCTCCTCCGTCAACCCGACCTGGTACGTATCCCACACTGATGAGCAATACTCAAGTATAGGTCGAACGAGTGTTTTGTAAGCCACCTCCTTTGTTCATGGACTACTTTTTCTAAGGACTCTCCCATTGAATCTCAACCTGGTACCCGCCTTACCAACAATTAATTTTATATGATCATTCCACTTCAAATCGTTCCGCACGCATACTCCCAGATATTTCACAGAAGTAACTGCTACCAGTGTTTGTTCCGCTATCATATAATCATACAATAAAGGATCCTTCTTTCTATGTATTCGCAATACATTACATTTGTCTATGTTAAGGGTCAGTTGCCACTCCCTGCACCAAGTGCCTATCCGCTGCAGATCTGCTTGCTGAATATGATTACGAGAAACAATCAAATGTACGTCAAATGTTTCTCTAATCTGTTTTATTTCTTACTCTTAGACTAACTGCGCAAAACAATCGACAGAGTTTTCTTCAAAGTTTCATTCTTTAGTGAAATAGTCGTCAGAGTTGAGAAAGAAGACCTGTAGCTAGAATCGCGTCCTTGGAAGATAAGGTAAATGTAGATGTCGTGTGACTAGGCCTGCCGACGGGTAGACCGTTCGCCGGGTGCAAGTCTTTCGATTTGACGCCTCTTCGGCGACTTGCGCGTCGATGGGGATGAAATGATAATGATTAGGACAACACAACACCCAGTCTCTGAGCGGAGAAAATCTCCGACCCAGCCGGGAATCGAAGCCGGGCCCTTAGGATTGACATTCTGTCACGCTGACCACTCAGCTACCAGGACGGACGGAAGATTATGTCAACATTTCGCATACTTTGAATGTTGCTCACAAAGGGCAGAAGTATACAGTGAAGTGACAGAAGTCATGGGATACCTCCCAATGTTGTGTCGGATCTCATCCTACCTGGCGTAGGGCAGCATGGACTCAACAAGTCGTTGGAAGTCTCTTGTAGAAACATTGAGCCATGCTGCCTCTATAGCTGTCCATAATCGCGAAGTGTTGCCGGTACAGGATTTTGCGAACTCTCAATTATGTCCCACAAATGTTCGATGTGATTTACGTCGGGCGATATTGGTGGCCAAATCATTCGCTCCAATTGACCCTCGTTCTACAAACAAATCGTGAGCAGCTATGGACCAGTGACATGGCGCATTGTCTTTCATAAAAATTCCATCGTTGTTGGGAAACATCAAGTCCATGAGTTGCTGCAAATGGTCATTGATCGATTCAGTTGGACCCGATGACGCAGCCTAAATCATTATGGAGCCACCAGCAGCTTGCACAGTGCCTTGCTGACAATCCGAGTCCAGGGCTTCGTGAGCTCTGCGCCACGTTCCAATACTACCCTCAGCTCTTACCAACTGAAATGGGGACTCATCTGACCACGCCACAGTTCTCCAGTCGCCTGGGGTCCAACCGATATGGTCACGAGCCCTTGAGAGGCTCTGCAGGCGATGTCGTGCTGTTAGCAAAGGCTGTCGCTTCGGTCGTCTACCGCCGTAATCTATTAACGAGGCCGGCCGCTGTGGCCGAGCGGTTCTAGGCGCTTCTGCCCGGAACCGCGCTGCTGCTACAGTCGCAGGTTCGAATCCTGCCTGAGGCATGGATGTGTGTGATGTCCTTAGGTTAGTTAGGTTCAAGTAGTTCTCAGCCTAGGGGACTGATGACCTTCAGATGTTAAGTCCCATAGTGCTCAGAGCCGTTTGAACCATTTGAGCCAACGGGTTATTGCCTTGCTCAACCCGGGAAGCTCTTTCTTTTCAATATAACGTCCAATTTTTCTGAAATCGTGTTCGTTTGTTTGTCTGTACACGTGCTCCACATCTACCGATTTCCGACCCATTCGGATAGTTCCTTGTAGTGCGCCGTTTTTTTGTCTTAGAGCGTACATGGAACATGGTAGTAGCGCAGGGTTAAATTTACAAAATTCAGTCAAAGTTGTGAACAACGATAACGCAATACATATGCCAATTTTTAACATTTTTATGCAATGACAGTAACTGATATTGTTTATATAAGAATATACAGCCTACAGTTGCAGGTTAACTTTATCGTTTACCTAGGTTTCAACGTTACTAATAACATCTTCTTCAGAACATAAAATATTATTTAAATGTTTACCTAAAACAGGCCATGTCCTAAGTCAACTTCATAAAACTTGATGCATAACCATAAGGTTTTGTCACTTCTATAAAACAAGCTGTAGCAAATTCACTTTAAGCCCGTTGTATGGGCCTCGTCGTGAGACTAGAGACTGGGCAGTCTCTAGTCACACGACCGAAGCGACAGCCTTTGCTAACAGCACGACATCGCCGGCAGAGCCTCTCATGGGCTCGTGACCATAGCGGTTGGACCCCAGGCGACTGGAAAACGGTGGCCTGGTCATATGAGTTCCCATTTCAGTTGGTAAGAGCTGAGGGTAGTATTGGAACGTGGCGCAGAGCTCACGAAGCCCTCGACTCGGATTGTCAGCAAGGCACTGTGTTACGAAGTAGATGGAATGTAAAGCCAAATGGTTGCAGGAAAAACGTGAATAATTTGCAAAATAAAAGTTCCTCGGAAAGATACATTCAGCATAAAACGTACAAAAGTCAAAATAACTTCAGGTGAAATTAAAATCCAATGTGCCAACATTAAGACTGCGAAAGGAATTTGATTGTCAGAGGTAGAGGAGAGAGCGAAAGGGTGGAAAGTGAACACTGAAGACCTCTACGAGGGGTAGGCATTGTCCGCTGATGTGATAGAAGTATAATGCGAGTAGAATTGTGAGACATCGGGGATCTGTTATCAGAGTCTGACAGAGCTTTGAAACACCCACAGTCATCCGAGACAGAAGACATAGATAATGACAATACACGATTATTCAAGTTACTGTGTACAATTTATAAGACAGAAGACAATCGTGCGACTTTCAAAAGAACGTTATGCCCACTGTGTTGAATATAGCAATGGCAGATAAATGTGGACAAACATTTTACCAGCTCCTGCACCCAAGTTGCTGACAACAATAATATGCAAAAATGGTTCAAATGGCTCTGACATTTTCAGCCAGGCAGTCGCCACATGCTATAGTACGGTCGAAGACCTCACTCCTAAAAATGGTTCAAATGGCTCTGAGCACTATGGGACTTAACTTCTAAGGTCATCAGTCCCCTAGAACTTAGAACTACTTAAACCTAACTAACCTCAGGACATCACACACATCCATGCCCGAGGCAGGATTCGAACCTGCGACCGTAGCGGTCACGCGGTTCCAGACTGTAGCGCCTACAACCGCACGGCCACTCCGGCCGGCTAATATGCAAAAAAAAAAACTGGAAAGAAAATTGAGGATGTCTTACATTACCATCAGTTTGTCTTTCGTAAATGTCAAGATACAAGGGACGCAGCTGCGATATTATGGTTGATACTGGAAACAACACTTAAGAAAAATCAAGGCACGGTTATAGCATTTGTCGATGTGGAAAAAGCATTGAACAATATAAAATGGTGCAAGATGTTTGGGATTCTGAGGAAAATAGTAATTCATAGAGGAAAACGAATAATCAACAATATGTGCAAGAATCAAGAGGAAACAATAAGACTGGAAGATCAAGAGAAAAGTGCTCATATTTACAAGGGCGTAACGCAGCGATGCAGCATTCTCTCTTATTGTTCAGTCAGTATAACAAAAAAGCAAAAGCGAGAATAAAAGAAAGACGTAAGAATGAGATTAATATTCAGGGTTAAAGGATATGAATGATAAGATTCACTGATGACTGATATCGTCTTCAAAATTGAGGAAGAATTACAATACCTGTGGAATGGAACAATCTAATGAGACCAGAATATGGACGAAGATTAAACGTAAGAAAGAAGAAAGTAATGAGAAGTAGCAGACATGAGATTAGCGAGGAGTCTAACATGAAAACTGCGGACCGTGGACGAAGTGAAGGAATTTTAATATTTTGTAAGCAAAATAACACATGACGGACGAAACAGATGGACGTAAAAAGAGGCAAGTATAGGCAAAGAGAGCATTTTTGGCCAAAATAAATCTGTGAGTAGTATCAAACACCAGCCTCAGTATAAGGACTAAATTTCCGGAATGCATGTTTGGAGCACAGCACTGAATGAAAGTGGATTCTGGGCTATGGGAAAACTGGGAATGAAGATAACTGCAGCGTTTAAGATGCTGTGTTTGAGGACGATAACGATAATTAAGTAAGAGAATAAGAATTGAAGACGATCCGACAGAATCGACGAGGAAAGGAATGTATGAAAGAAACTGACTAGAAGAAGGAACAGGCTGCGTGGACATGTGTAAAGACATCAGGGAATAACGTCCATGGTGCTCCAGGAAACCGTAGAGGGCAAAAACTCTAAGAGACGCATAAATTGGAATATGTCCTACAAACAATTGAAGACATTAGCATGAAGAGGTTAGCATAGGGTCGAAAGTAGAATTAACCCAATAAGAAGACTAATAACAAAAAATAAATATAATGAAATAAATAAGTAAAAATTGTTATAGTGGATTGTCTTGGTGTTCGAAACATGTGGCATGCTTCCAAGTAGTACCCGTTATTAAGAGTGAGATGCCGGCCGCAGTGGCGGAGCGGTTCTAGGCGCTACAGTCTGGAACCGCGCCACTGCTACGGTCGCAGGTTCGAATCCTGCCTCGGGCATGGATGTGTGTGATGTCCTTAGGTTAGTTAGGTTTAAGTAGTTCTAAGTTCTAGGGGACTGATGACCTCAGTTGTTAAGTCCCATAATGCTCAGAGCCATTTGAACCATTTTTAAGAGTGAGATCTTCGATCGTACTATAGCATGTAGCGACTGCCTGGCTGAAAATGTCAGAACTGTCGAAATGGATCAATAAAGAGACAGCCAGTAATAGGAAATGACTATGCTTAGGCAGTCAGAAGATTCTGGGTGCACGCCACCCCTATTCTTCCTTTGCAATTCCAACAAAACCATGAAAACTCTCGTAACTTCAGAAATTCTATCGTTCTATTTTCGAGATGAAAATTGCTATTTCATGTAGCTGTAGTTATTTAGTTATGGATGCTGTCAAAATTAGAGCTGTCAGTAATAAGGCCAGAAAATAATGAAGCGTGGACGTATAGGGCATTTGAGACATACGATCATTTCTTTCCTGTTACACCTGATCTGTTGCCACCATCGCAGTAATCTACTACGTTCCCTGCTGAGTCTTCCGGGCTATACTTTGCAGACGTAATTGTCGAGTCCGCTGGGAATATTTTGCGTAACTACCCGTTCTCAAGCTCCCGGAGCGAGACAAGCAGGGATAAATGCGTTGTATAAGCCGTCTAGCCGTGTGTTGGAATTTCGTGTACTGGCACCCGCAATTTCGCTGTTACTCTCAGCTTCTATTCTCTACTAACCCCTGCCTCCCACTTATTATTATACTTATTACCACTATTTACTCAATCTTCCCGACACACCAGTTTTTGGTTCTAGCCTTGGAGCCTGCTGAATTCGTTGCTTGTACATTTCGAGCTTTCTGACACTTTTTTCCCACAATTTTGTACAACACACTCGTCATCAAATTTTCATGAATCTTTAGAGCTTTATTTGTGTCGTTTACTGCTTTCCGATTTTTGTTTAGCGAGACTAACATCTGTATGCATGTAGACGCACACGAACTGGCTATAAACGCTACCTGTTTTACGTAAAACAGTATAGGCCTATTCTACTGATCATCAAAATTGGACCGGCAGTAAGCAGGAAAGTAACAAAATCTTAGTGTTTGTGTGTATGCAGCATGTCATTCTCAATGGAGAGAAGTCTTCCGAAGTAAGAGTGATTTCAGGTGTGCCGCAGGGGAGTGTCATAGGACCGTTGCTATTCACAATATACATAAGTGACCTTGTGGATGGCATCAGAAGTTCACTGAGGCTTTTTGCGGATGATGCTGTGGTATATCGAGAGGTTGTAACAATGGAAAATTGTACTGAAATGCAAGAGGGTCTGCAGCGAATTGATGCATGGTGCAGGGAATGGCAATTGAAACTCAATGTAGACAAGTGTAATGTGCTGCGAATACATAGAAAGATAGATCCCTTATCATTTAGCTACAAAATAACAGGTCAGCAACTGGAAGCAGTTAATTCCATAAATTATCTGGGGGTACGCATTAGGAGTGATTTAAAATGGAATGATCATATAAAGTTGATCGTTGGTAAAGCAGATGCCAGACTGAGATTCATTGGAAAAATCCTAAGGAAATGCAATTGGAAAATAAAGGAAGTAGGTTACAGTACGCTTGTTCGCCCACTGCTTGAGTACTGCTCAGCAGTGTGGGATCCGTACCAGATAGGGTTGATAGAAGAGATAGAGAAGATCCAACGGAGAGCAGCGCGCTTCGTTACAGGATCATTTAGTAATCGCGAAAGCGTTACGGAGATGATAGATAAACTCCAGTGGAAGACTCTGCAGGAGAGACGCTCAGTAGCTCGGTACGGGCTTTTGTTGAAGTTTCGAGAACATACCTTCACCCAAGAGTCAAGCAGTATATTGCTCCCTCCTACGTATACCTCGCGAAGAGACCATGAGGATAAAATCAGAGAGATTAGAGCCCACACAGAGGCATACCGACAATCCTTCTTTCCACGAACAATACGAGACTGGAAGAGAAGGGAGAACCGATAGAGGTACTCAAGGTACCCTCCGCCACACACCGTCAGGTGGCTTGCGGAGTATGGATGTAGATGTAGATATAGTAGGAACAATACATGATTAAATTATTAGGTGGTACAGAGGATATATCGGCGGAACACGTCAACGCAGTTCTATCCCCTTATGGAAAGGCAACTGCTAATATTTCTGGAAAATGGTTTTACGCTCAGAAGTTCGAAAAATGAAATGGAATGCGACAGCTGAAGATATATCCACAGAAACTGGTATACTTTTGCAAAAATGCGTAAGGATACAAGGCTATCGTTATTGCTGGTAATTCCGTGATGATGTTACAAACTTTTAGATATAATGGAAAAGGGTAAATGGATCACTTTGAGGTAACGAATGCTGGTCCGGAAACGACAGAGTCGGAAGTTTATAAGCAAAAATCGCTATGATACTTCACACTGGAATACGAGTACGGGCACTGCTAAGGTTGTAGGGTAGGCAACTTCCAGAGGCGCTACTATGGAACAAATCAAGGAAAAAATGTCGAGTAAACAGGAGCTCAAAAACGCATACCTTAAGAGTATTGAAACGTCCCCTTAGAAAAGTTATGAATGACTGTGCTGGTAAACCTCTTACGTTAGTTGATTTTCAAACAGCTGAACAAAACTGAATTTTCTCCGACATTTCTCTCTTTACTTATTCTGATCATCAGTAAACTGACAATATTTTTAGCGCAACGCAATCTGACTTTCAATAATCCCTACCTTTCATGAATCACTTACCTCACAAAAATCTTCGTTACTCGAACTACTGCAATACAGCGAGCGCCAATATTGCCAGCTAAATAAAGGATTCTAACTACTGAAGGCACAAACCACTGATAGGCATAGTTAGCAAATGAAAGATTTTGATAGAGAACAAACAATGTATTTACCTTAATAGTGTTCAAAAGTCATAATATATATATTAGTCCATGACATCATGTCCTACAAATTTCCTTTTTCTGACGGACACATGTCCAGATCGTTCGCTCATAATAACCTGTCAAAACTCTGGCATCTCTCTCTCCACATCCACCACTGCTGGCGGCTCACCTCCAACTGCGCAATGCTACGTGCTGTTCACATACAACTGCCCAACACTACAATAGCGAATATTCCAACAATGCCAACCAGCCACAGACTGCACACAGCACAGTCAGTGATTTTCATACAGAGCGCTACGTGCTGTTAGCAACATAAAAACCTAAACAGCCTACTTACAGTATGAGCACCTATTCAACAGAGCAGATATGTCTTCGGCCTGGAATATCATTGACTGGAGTAGAGTACTGTCTTCAGTGATGAGTCACGCTTCGAACTGAGCCTCGAAAAGCGTTGGGATACCTGACATCCAGGAGTGATGGTCTCGTGTACCATTTCTTTCCACAGCATGACCCCTTTGGTTGTCACCCGCAACACGCTTACAGCACAGTGACACGTCAACGACATCGTAGGCCCCGTTTTGTTGACCTGGGCTTATATTTCAGCAAGATAATGACCGCTCGCTCGCGGCAATTGTTTCTATTGCTTGTCTTCGTGCTCGCGAATCCCTACTTTGGCCAGCAAGGTCGCCGGATCTCTGCCCAATTGAGAACGCTAAGAACATTGTGGGCAGGTCCCTCCAACCATCTCGAGATTTTGACGATCTATAGCGCCAATTGGACAGAATGTGGCACAATATTCCCTCTGACAGTCAGTGGCAAGCCGAATAACTGGTTGCATAAGGACCAAAGGTGGACCAATGCGTTATTGACTCGCTCCGTTTGAATCTCTCTATATTGAATAAATCATCTATTTTTTTCTGAAATTGCAATCATTTGTTTGTATGTGTACATCAAATCTACCGATTTCCGTCCCATTCGGATAATTCCTTCGTGCTGCGTAGTTTTCTTCCCCCTCCCCCCCCCCCTCCGCTCCCTTGACTGCTATTTCCTTTTTTAATAATGAGAAAATCTTTATTTTAGTTCTTGTGAAGAAAGAAGATTTCTTTCTTGAATCTCATTCTTGAAAGGAAATGTATTAATTTCGTAAAATATGACAGAGGGCTTTATAGTTTGATTGCTTAACACATTTTATGGAAAAAGTTGTCGCGTGAGAACCTCCGTAAATTAAGTTCTTTTTGCCTCCCAACAGTTCCTTTTTCAATCCACCAGTGAGTGTGTTGAACGAAATTCAGCAGAGAAATCTGAAGTAGCCTTCTTATGCTGTTATTCTGTAGCTGAATGACCAGATTAAGATAAACTGCATAGTTCTGCTTGACTATAAGAAACATTGTTCCTTAAAATTATCGTCATCGTCATCAATGAAAAATTCTATAATTACAACAATTTTTATTTCTGATCTCTGCTACCAGTCACTTTTTTATTTTATGTTTAATCTAACATAATACAACGCGGTTCGAACATGTTCTGTTCATCTTCAGGCGTTTACACATACATACACCATACACACAGAGAAATGTTACATAAAAAGAAACACTCTTAAACTAGATTAATCTAGAACTCTTTGTCCATTGTTAGTTACTGTAGCGGCTGGTGTCACATTTGGGGGGGAGGAGGGGGGCAGTGTATGGCTAGAAATCAAAATCAGTGATATCATCTGTTGGTTTTCTTCCTTTTGGTTGACTATGTATGATATCACAGCGATTTTATCAACTTGCTGCTTCACTTGCATCACAGGTGTAATGGCGGAGCTGTTGATTGACATTACACTATTGCACATGGTGTTTTGTCACTGATTGCCAACGTAATTCACTGCAAATACGGAGAGGCTTCGTCCCCGCCGTAGCCGTCATTGGCACACAACCCCACAACAGGCTACAGCAGTCCACTCACCCCACCGCCGCCCCACACCGAATCCAGGGATTGTGCGGTCCGGCCCCCAGTGGACCCCCCGGGAAAGTCTCACGCCAGACGAGTGTAAACCCCAAATGTTTACGTGGTCGAGTAATTATGGTGTACACGTACGTGTAGGCAGTGTTTGCGCAGCAATCGCCGACATAGTGTAACTGAGGCAGAATAAGGGGAAGCAGCCCGCATTCGCCGAGGCAGATGGAAAACCACCTTAAAAACCATCCACAGACTGGCAGGCAGACCGGACCTCAACACTAATCCGCCGGGCGGATTCGTGCCGGGGATCGGCACGCCTTCCCTCCCAGAAAGCAGTGCGGTAGACCGCACGGCTACCCGGACGGGCTTGACTCCCATACTCGCCGAAGATGGTCATCTGGCTTAGTACAGGCCCACGATTCATCGTTGAACGCGGTACCCCACAATATGCTTCCCGGTCAGGGCCTCGCTCCAAATGTCAACCTAATCACGGAACGGTAATTGCCTCGTCTGGCTGCTAATTTCTGACCAATGGTGTGAGATGAAACAGAATGTTGCAGTGACTCCATTGCTTGTTCTCATATGGCAAGCGCATGTGTGAAGGGGCCAGGAAGTGCATACTGCGCAATACGACTATCACCCCTTATCGTGGTGAGACATGGTCGACAGGTACGGTGACAAGTATGTTTGCCCTCACTTTCCTACGCAGTCCAACATAGGGCCACTGTCACATACGAACGCGCCACAAATCAGGACACACAATGAAGCGCCAAAGAAACTAGTATAGGCATGCTTATTCAAATAAGGAGATATGTAAACAGGCAGAGTACGGCCCTGCTGTCGGCAACGCCTATATAAGACAACAAGTGTCTGGCGCAGTTGTTAGATCGGTTACTGCAGCTACAATGGCAGGTTATCAAGATTTAAGTGGGTTTCAACGTGGTGTTATAGGCGGCGCACAAGCTATGGGACACAGAATCTCCGAGGTAGCGATGAAGTGGGGATTTTTCCCGTACGACCATTTCACGAGTGTGCCGTGAATATCAGGAATCCGGTAAAACATCAAATCTATGACATCGCTGCGGCAGGAAAAAGATCCTGCCAGAACGGCACCAACGACGACTGAAGAGAATCGATCAACGTGACAGAAGTGCAACCCCTCCGCAAATTACTGAAGATTTCAGTGCTGGGCCATCAACAAGTGTCAGCGTGTGAACCATCCAACGAAACATCATCGGTATGGACTTTCGTAGCCGAAGACGCATTCATGCATCCTTGATGACTGCACGACACAAAGCTTTAAGACTCGCCTGGGCCTGTTAACACCAACAGTGGATTGTTGACGACTGGAAACATGTTGCCTGGTCGGACGAGTCTCGTTTCAAATTGGATCGAGCGTATGGACTTGTACGGGTATGGAGACAACCTCAAGAATCCATGGAACCTGCATGTCAGCAGGGGACTGTTCAAGCTTGCGGAGGCTCTGTAATGGTGTGGAGCGTGTGCAGCTTGAGTGATATGAGACCCTGATACGTCCATATACGACTCTGACAGGTGACACGTACGTAAGCATCCTGTCTGATCACCTGTATCCAATCATATTCATTGTGCATGCCGACGGACTTGAGCAATTCCAGCAGGACAATGCGACACCCCCCAAGTCCAGAATTACGTCCAGAACTGCTACAGACTGGCTCTAGGAACACTCTTCAAACACTTCTGCTGGCCACCAAACTCCCCAGACATGAACGGTATTGAGCATATTTGGGATGCCTTGCAACGTGCTGTTAGGAAGTGGTCTCTACCCCCTCGTTCTCTTACGGTCTTATGGACAGCCTGCTGGATTCATGGTGTCAATTCCCTCCACCCCTACTTCACACATCAGTCGAGTCCATGCCACGTCGTCTTCCGGCACTTCTGCGTGCTCGCGGGGGCCATACACGATATTAGGCAGGTGTACCGGTTTATTTGGCTCTTCTGTGTTGCAAGATTCGACCAGCCGGCCATATGGAAACCAACAATGGGACCGCTTTTAAACTCTGCCATGTGCTGATAACGCGGTCTCATACGAGTACGCGGCATCTCCGCGTCCTTCATAATGATCATTCAATATCTGATGCTGTTCACGTCCTTTAAATACGCCACCAGGCTTGGTAATAACACTAAATATGAACAACACTAATGCACTCTGGTGGCCGTTCTACCAGTCACAGAAAATTGCAACTTTTAGTCATTTAGGTACTATCTGCTGACGGTGAGTACTCTACGAAGTTACAGTGACATTCGACGACGTTTTCTGACCGCTTCACGTTTTTTGTCAGGTGACGCTGAAACTACGTCAGAAAGCGTTGTTTAAACGAGAAATTCTGTTTTGCTTCATGAACCAATCGTTCTATACGGTCGAAGAGCATCTATTTCTTATTTTATATGAACATGAGGTGTTGATTTGATTATGGTAGCTGACTTGAATCTTCCCTTTCACATGATTTTAACGCGATGTTGACAATTTTGGTGCCTGACTAGAATCTACCCTTTCATGTCATTTGTCTCCTGAGAAAAAAAAAAAATGGTTCAAATGCCTCTGAGCACCATGGGACTTAACCTCTGAGGTAATCAGCCCCTAGAACTTAGAACTACTTAAACCTAACTAACCTACGGACATCACACACATCCATGCCCGAGGCAGGATTCGAACCTGCGACCGTAGCGGTCGCGCGGTTCCAGACTGTAGCGCCTAGAACTGCTCGGCCACCCGGGATGTAGTCTTTCGCCCCTACATCGAAGAAGCAATGCTGGAAATAAGAGAAAGGTTCAGGAGTGGAAATTAAATTCAAGATGAAACGATATCAATGATACGATTCGCTGATGACATTGCTATCCTCAGTAAAAATGAAGAAGAATTACGAGATTTGCGGAGTGAAATGAACAGTCTAATGAGTACAGAACATGGATTGAGAGAAGATCAAAGAAAGATGAAAGTAATGAGAAGTAGCAGAAATGAAAACAAGAAGAAACCTAACATCAGGATTGATGGTCATGAAGTAGGTGACGTTAGGAAATTCTCTTCAGTTAAAACTTCCGGGCTGAGAGGCCGTGGTCGACGTATAAAATTTCCACCTAACGTTTCGTCTCCATCTGACGACAATTTATTTCCAGTACAACAATGAATTTTACGAACAGATCGGCGGGGTGGCGATGGAAAGCCCTCTCAGCCCAGCTGTTGCCAATTTATTTATGGAGATCTTCGAACAGCGAGCGCTGCAGACTACCAGTAAAAAGCCAGCTAAATGGTACCGCTATGTTGATGATACATTTGTAGTGTGGACTCATGGTGAAGAAGAGCTGGGTGTCTTCTCGGTGCACCTGAACAGCATTAAGCCGAAGATACAGTTTACGATGGAGAAAGAGAGCAACGGTCAACTCAGTTTCCTGGATGTGTCGGTAATTAAACGGGTGGATGGGACGCTGGGCCACAAGGTATATAGAAAGAACTCACACGGATCGATACCTCCACATCTCACCATCATCCCAGGCAAAAAAGAGGTGTCATAAAAACCTTGGTGGGCAGAGTCAACAATATCTGCGAGCCGGCTTACTTGCAAGATGAACTAAATCACTTACGGTCAACCTTCATGAAAAACGGATATACAAGCAAGGAAATTGATCGAGCCCTCCATCAAAGAAGAAAAGAAGCCAGAAGTCCTGAGCAACAACGGTGACCTACTGGAAAAGTTTTCCTACCGTTTGTAACGTTTGGGCGCGTAGGGCACGATACTCTTTAAAGCCTGTACTATGGTAAGTTGACGGGCTTCACCTTATGAGAAAGGATTTTCGTATAGATATTGACCGCGTGTACCTGAATGGAGGCAAATCAGACTTATACCCACTCTGTAATAACAATGATACGTCAAGCAAGTCCGAAATGCAACTACACGCCAGGACGGACAAGAAACAACCCAGAAGAAGCTACCAATTTGTTAATAATACGGTCGCCAGCCTAATTAGGCATTAACTGAGTTTCTTCCCTGTACAAGTTGATGTACGTTCAAGCAAAACAGCACGTAGTAACACTGCATAATATGGTAAATTTTAGAACCAGAAAATCTACTGAACTGATAATTTCACTTTCTGTACTGCTGGATAAACCATAAATACATAACACTACACTATAATGTTTACTACAAAACTTCGTACTGTCTATTGATCTGATTAAAATCGGGCATAGGTTACCCTAGAAATAGCACTTTCGAAACACACACACAATGTCAATTTTGATAAGGGTAAAACACTGATAAATTTTGTTTTTTTTATATTAAATTTAACTTTGCTGGTCAAATCAGTTTCGAACACTTCAGAATTTAAATGAATAAAAAAAAGGGGGGGGGAACCTGAAACTGTTATGATCACTGTATTAAAAAATTTGATTACTGAAATCATTATGTGCTCAAGATTTCCAATATATGATTTACTACTCTTTTCATCTTATTTCCTGCTCATTTAAATACCATTATATCTGTCTCGAAATAATTAAACTTAATTACTAAATCAATATCAAAATTATCTTCCAACTTTGTCAGACCTGCGTTATTCATCAATTAATTCATTAACAAGACAGTTCCTTAAACTTCATTCTAACATAGCTAGGTCTGCCGGTAATTGTTATTAACACAAACTTTAATTTTTCATCTCGGGACACTCGGATTGCACAACATCTGGAAAGGACCCTGTCTAGGTTAGTTGTGGGGATAGTTAAATGATACGAAAGTTCTGGTAAAATTTAAGTTGTTATTGAACAGTATGGAACAAAATTAACATTGGTCCACACGAATACAGTACTAAAAGTTTCAACCTGTTCGTATCAATGCGGCGGTTAGCGGGCGGCGAGATGGCGAGGCACAGAGCACACATACAACCACAGCAATGGCTCTTGATGTATCGGCACTTTACTTCTTCTTAGCGTCGCAATACTTTTCCATTTAGTGCCTATGGAATATTGCCATGCTGTATAGGCGTCGGAACGGCATATCCGAGGCTCAATGAAACCACGTATTCCAGGAGAGCCTCCTCGATCCAGAACGTGTTGCTCAGACCAATGCCCAACTCCGACTACTACTGCTGAGCCCGTTATGCCGTGCAGCGCCCGTGTGCATTTTCCCGCGCTCGCCTGCCATCCACCTTTTACCGCTCCCTTACAGACAGGGTATTCACCCGAGGTTTTGCATTTTACATATCCTAATACATTGCCTACGTATGGACCAGACGCACAATTACAATTTTAAACATGTTACAACAGTTTCAACATTTGTTACTCTTCAATTCTATTACAATATTGCTTGAAATTTGACATAAACATTAATATTCACACTGAAAAATGTTTACCGTTTTCTTAACACAATGGCATGAAACAAAAAAAATGAAATCAGAACATCGATTACACTAATTTATCGAAAATCAGAAGAAAAAATTATTTATATGTACAGTCGTGGACAAAACGAGCGAGACCCCTCGCCTTTTCGTTATGCTGATCCGCACGGCTTTAAAGTCTGCTACACAGCATAACAGGCAAGGCGACGAAGTGCTACCAACATACTATGCGCAGGCGTGAAATTGACAAACTATCTGAACTTTTTTAGACTGTATTCCATAATTTGTAAGACTATATTAATGCTGATTAGTGTGTTAAATACAACACGTAAATATAAGACAGAACTGAAAGAACAAACGCTAATTGGTATGAACTGGACAAATAAAAATGAATTTCAACTTATCGAGATGACTTAACTGTTTCAGTAAGACAAAGAACCCCAGATCGTTACGAAGTAGCAAAATATTATCCGCATTCGGCCGCGAAACGGTCTGTGTCAACGTTCAGACCAGTCATACTGGATTACCGTTGCTGACCTACCATGAAAGTGTGCAAATTTAGCAATGCGTGAAGATTCATAACGAAATTCAGTTAAAAATCATTCAGTGCCACGCTTAAGTCAATTCCATTATTGACAGAAGCGGACAGTAACATGTATGAAATTCTACAAGAGTGTCATATTGACATGCACAGGGCGCCAGTACAGAATAAAGGTAGCGATAAAACGTATTGGGTGCGCGAGAATTTCTTAAAATTGCTTTACTGATATTCTACCTGCCTCCATAGAGATTAGAACCGAAAACAAACCAGACCTTCCTTTCACTATGCTAGCAGACAACCTAGGCAAACAGCCCTCTATTATTACCCCAGACATGAACAAGCCGGCAATTTCGCAATAAAAATCTGCAGTTTCTGTTGCATAGAGCTTTCTGGACTCAAAAACATGAATTTTCTTCCTTTATGTCACCACTTATGCGACAATCATTCGGGATGATTATCGAAATAACAAATTACTGTTATTAGAGAGTAAATTTTGTAGGATAATTCTGCACCACCCCAGGAAATAAACGGCTACATAGCTGCCAAACGTATTCTGCATTGTTTCGAATTCTCCACTAGACTCGCCACAGCCAGAAAACGTTCATTAGCAGAAGTGTTTCTTAAGCTAGCTAGCAATGAGAATGTTCGTACTTCTAAAACGCGGTGGCATTAATACTGGGATGTGAATTACCACGTGTATAGGCAAATACATTCTATTTGCATTCCTGTAAACGTGATTTGGATCGAAAACGTAGCTACGACTAATATGCTTATGTATCGACAGCAACTAGAACATTTCGAATAAAGAGTAGCGGGTGTTATTTATGCGGCCCTCATCTTCAGTGTTTTCGTTGTTAGGATTTCGTCACCTAAACCGGTAAAAACGGAACCCTACTAGTCTCACTTTCTTGACCGTCTATCGGTCTACCCAACCTTTAAAACCCGTTTACCTCCAGAACGGGTGGACATAATAAGCGGAAATGTATCGCACTTCTTGCTGTAACCGGTCCCTTGCTGGTGTAAAAAAGTGAGCTTCTATGTCAACGCAATCAAAAGATACGACGGTTTATGTAAAGAAAATTTACGCGAAAGGTCAAAAAATGGCTTCAAGAACTATGCGACCTAACTGCTTAGGTCATCAGCCCCTAGACCTAGAACTACTTAAACCTAGCTAGCCTAAGGGCATCACAGACATCTATGCCCGAGGTAGAATTCCAACCTGCGACTGAAGCAGCCGTGCGGTTCGTCACTGAAGCGCCTGGAACCGCTCGGCCACCGCAACGCGGCGAAACCCTACTCACCTCATGTATAATGATAATATATACTGTCTAGTGAGGATAAACTGTATTCGCCAGCAACTCAGATCGTTTGCTCACGGAACTTTTACGAAGCTACATTCAAACTTTGTCGAAGTCGTCTGCAATATCCATTACAAACACCCTAGGAACTTCGTATGCGATATCCACTTCTGAAGACGCTGGCAGATACTGCAGTACTATAACAAGTAGGTGGGAATTTATTGTTATTGGTCCACGCATGACACTTTATTTCAATATCAATTTAACGCGCCTAGGTGTTTGTATATGCCTGAAACTATTGAACAAAAAGTAAATAAACAACAAACGAGCCGGCCGCGGTGGTCTCGCGGTTCTAGGCGCGCAGTCCGGAACCGTGCGACTGCTACGGTCGCTGGTTCGAATCCTGCCTGGGGCATGGATGTGTGTGATGTCCTTAGGTTAGTTAGGTTTAAGTAGTTCTAAGTTCTAGGGGACTTATGACCACAGCAGTTGAGTCCCATAGTGCTCAGAGGCATTTGAATCATTTTGAAACAGCAAACAACTTCGATGTTTAAATCAAATGAAAGTCACATGTCGTAATTAAAACATAATTTCGTCGTTACATCTACATGACTACATCAACAGGATTTCTTGGCAATCCGGACTTACGTGCCTGGCAGAAGGTTAGGGTTATTTCTCTACCGTCCCACTCATTAACAGTGTGCGGGAAAAAGGACCACTTAAATCTTTTCTTGCGAGCCTTGAATTACATTATTACTATGGTTTCTTCCTGTGTTCCCGAGGAAATACCCCGATCTTGCTGAAACTTCGCTCAGTGAAAGCGGAGACAAAATAAGCGAACACGTGTCTCGGCTTATCTGCTTACACTCTACCGCTTCTGAGAAAACGACGGTCAAAGTTTTCAATGCGCTGTTACTATAGTGTAGACACCTCTTAGCGGGTAAGCATTCAACTGGAGCGGTGGCTCTGCGGCTACCATAGCGATTTCTGAACTTTGCGCTGCGAGTTCGAAACCCGGTTTTTCCTTTTTTTTCCCCTCACTCTCTGAATTATCTACGAATGTTTATTCCAATTTATGATGAAACACTGTTGTCGTTATTCGTCAGTTAATTTACTGTGTAAAGAAATAAGTTAAAAAGGGAACACACAGTGCGTAGTGGGGCGATCACTCTGTTGTAGAAATAATTCAGAAGCCAAGATCGCTTAAATATTGTTTACTGGATAACCGGTTTCAACACACTAAAGGTGCCATCATCGGATCTGAATGTAGATTAACATTTATAAAATATTTGGTTATAACGATACATGAGGCAGCCCAGATGATGTTAGATCAGCTTGTCTCATTCGTTTATTACTTTTTAATTCATTAATTACACATAAAGTTAATTGGCGAATAATGACAACATTATTTCAACATAACTTAGAAAAAAAACATTCGTAGATAATTCTGATAGAGAGGCAGGAAAATAAAATAATTAAAAAACCCAATATGGTATCGAACACGGGAATCAGTGTTAAGAAGGAACGACGGTAGCCACCGCTTCAATTGCGTTCTCGGCTGCAGAAGGTATCTACACTAGAGCAACAGCGCGTTGATAACTTTGACCGTCGTTTTCTCGGAAACGGTCGAGTGTCTGCAGATAAGCCGAAACACATGTTCGCTTATTTTGTCCTCTCCTTCACTGAGCAAAGTTTCGGGACAATCAGCCTATGACATTTGGCGAGTTCCCCTCGCTCGTCGAGTCGCTTCTTACGCCCGGCGAGAATTATGTATGCCTCCGAGTAAACTGCGCCACCTGGAAACACGGCGAGCGGGGATAAACACGTTTTCCTAAGGCAACCTTCTACAGATAATATTCACGAAGTGTTCTTCAGGTTGCCTCAGATATTTCAGAAATGTTTCTTGCCTCAGGCCTGCCGCATATGCAAAACGTAAACATTTCATTTCATGTAATATTTATCAGGATAAGACATGACAAGAGTGGACCAGTCACTTCTGAGAAAAATTAGAGATTCTAAGTTGCTCCACTATGTAATGACACGGGCACGGGCTTGCGATCTGTCTTTTATGCCATCGATTTCCGTGTTACACATACTTGGCCACTGCGTTGCGGCTGCCATCTTGGAGGAGGCAGTCTGTTTCCTGCCAGCGCTGTTTCCGCAGCCAATATTAACCGCGACGAATCATTCAGTCAACGCTAAATGGCCCATCTGGCTGAGGCAGACAAGGGCGCTATAATACTCCATGCAGAGGGATCTTCAAATGCCGACATAGCGAGAACTATGGGTCTTCACAAGTCGACGGTAGCCAGGTGGATCAGACGAAAGGAAGAGAGTGGTAACTTGAATGGGAGGCCTCATGGCCGTCGCCGCAAAACAACGCAAGCTCAGGATCAGCAGATACGCCGTTTCAGTGAGAACCACCCATTTGTCAACGCACGACAAATCAGCAAATTCATGAAGCTTGGAATGAGTTACTTGAATCTCCTAGTTCTGTGGCTCGAGTTGTGGGCTCAATGCCCAACAGACTTCCAGCTGTTGTGGAAGCCAAAGGAGGCTATACGCGATTTTTTTTTACAGACTTATGTTTTATATAATTTCAAGGAAACGCAATAAGTGGAATGGGGACAAACAAATTAATTCACAGCAAGATATGTAATATTTAATTTGATAAGAGAAGAAATACTCACCTTATATATTCATTCAGTCTCTATAAAATACGTGACACACGTGTGTATGCAAGAAGGGTACAAAACAGTTCAGCACAAAATAAAAATGTTGAGGAGAAGCTCCCCGATGAAGACGTAATTGCAGAACAAAGGTTGGGCTAGAAGGAGAGGTAAGGAGGCCCGAAAAAGCAGAACAAAATCAAATACCCAATAGACTTTGAGTAGTTGTCGCAGCAAAGGGCGGTTGGTATATGCGATTCGGAGCAACTGTACAAGAATAGTTTTATTTACTGATTTTTGAGGCTTTATTTTGTGACGGCTAAACAGTGCTGCATCATGAGACCCGCTATTTTTCCACATGTGGCTAAACATCAGAGCTGAAAAAATTTTGAGAGGTACCGAAGTTCTCTGGAAGAGTAAAGTGTTTTAGACAAGAAGATGATTTTTAGTTCATTTCATTTTAACCATTCACACTATGCTTCGACATTCTAATCTTTGATTTCATTTTATTATTACGTATCTTTCCTTCAGTGAAAGTCAACGGTAGTAAGTTTCAAGATATGAAGAATAACTGGAAGTTTTTAATTTGTGGAATAGCGTATTTAACAGTTCATATTTTCAACAAATCTGTAGTTATAGGACATATTAAAAAGCAAGTAAAAATGGCACTGTGGAAAGATCAGGTTGGCCTCTAAAGGGTAACGACGGTAAAATAGCAAATACTAAACAATGGGTAACAACTATTGTTGATGGTGAGTAGCCGTAATCGATATGTCACTTTTCCGTAATTGTATTTCTGAAGTTTATCGTCAATCCTAGGACTGACATCGATACTCTGTTTTACGTAAAGAATACAACCTTCAAAATTTATTTAGCAGCGCAGAATATTAAATCACAGTTTATAGATCAGGAACCTAATCCAACTGCCTTTAATTTTATTCTCACGGATGACTTTGGGACAGTAAATAACAAGAGAAATAACAAAACTCTCAGAATCAATATATAGAATTCAAGTGTCCAGTGGATTCAAAAGTTTGCTATAATACCGATTAATTGCTTTTACAGACTCCTTCATGCCTACATTTTCTATCAGACAATGTTTGAAACTAGGACTAAGAAGGTAAACAATTTTTCCACAAATTGTCAAATTGGAAGTCGGAGAGACAGTTACACAAATTACGATGACAACAAACGTTTTTCAAGTAAACTGATCACAGGAGGAATCCAACGCATTTATTGTGAGTTACATGCACAGTATGTAAACTGGCAACGCCACCAACACACAATACCACTAACAAGGGAACATCCCCATCGCACCGCCCTCAGATTTAGTTATAAGTTGATACAGGGGATAGGCCTTGAAAAACTGAACACAGATCAATCGAGAAAACAGGAAGAAGTTATGTGGAAGTATGAAAAAAATAAGCAAAATATACAAACTGAGTAGTCCATGCGCAAGATAGGCAACATCAAGGATAGGGTGAGCTCAGGAGCGCCGTGATCCCGTGGTTAGCGCACGCAGCTGCGGAACGAGAGGTCCTTCCGTCAAATTTTCCCAGGAGTGAAAAGTTTAATTTTTATTTTCAGACAATTATTATCTGTCCGTCCGTCTGTCCGATGCGAGGTAACCGCGCCGTAGTATGATGACGCTACACCTAAAAAACATCGAAAGACATGACGTCAGTCGACTATAGCGCACGGAAGAGAGAGTATTCCTGCTAATGAGGCTCCCTGGCTGGCAGTTAACTGTTCGCTACTTTGGACGAGAGTGCATTAAATACGTGCGATGCATTGCGTGGGCAATATGAATCCAGCAAATATAGCTCGTGACTCCAATAACAATGTCAATGAATATTTTCCGAACTGTAAGGCATCGGAAAGTTCCTTAAGGGATCGAACGATTGTCGAACATTTGTATGATTATTTCCTACATTTGTTGAATAACAGTACGTGTGGTGATGATTGTCTGAAAATAAAAAAAATCAAACAACTAACCCGAGGGAAGACTTAAACCAACGACCTCTCGTTCTGCAGCTCCTCACGCTAACCACGCGACCACTGCGCTCCCGTGCTCAAGCTATCCTTGATGTTGCTTATCATGCACACGGACTACTCAGTTTGTTTGGTTTGAATATTTTTTTCATAGGTCCACACAACTTCTTCCTGTTTTTCGAATGATCTGTGTTCAGTTTTCAAGGCCTATCCACTGTGTCAACTTATAACTAAATCTGAGGAGGGTGCGATGGGAAGGTTCCCTTGTTAGCTATGAAACAACTGTAGCAAAACGGAGCATCCTCGTTATCCATGTGATGGATAAGACGACTAATTCGCAACATAAATGTCAATGTAAGCATCAGTTTCTGTTGGAACGTGCTTCCCGGACCAAATAACATACATTTCCTACGTCTTCAATGCGAATCATGTAGCAAATGTAATTTAAAGGACATAAAAATATCGAGTGAATTTACTAAAATAATTATGAACCACTTGAATTTGCATTCAACAGGCAATGTTCAGAAGTCTGGTGTAGGAGTACTGCATGCTCTAATTCGAAACAACAAAAATCGACAGAGTAACTATTATTGAACGTCATCAGGTCACTCATCGAGCATTCCTATGCAGTACTGTTACTGGTGACGTGTTATGATGCCTTTATCGTTAACTTCCTAAGAAGAAATGAAAGGCTGAGCCCCACCAAAAGACGTAAACTCGAGGAGAGAGTTGCGTGAACATATTATTTTACATCTGATAAATCCAAAAGTGTGTTTTGGGCTACGAATTCTGCCCCCAGGGTGTGTGCAACACAGCTGGAATTTGTTGCCAACAACTGAGTCACCTTTCGGTCACAGTGTAAGAAAATCGAGCAACAAAACTACATCACCTGTGCTACTGCATGATAACGCACTATGTTGATTTGAGAAACAAAACTATCCAGGAGATTGATAGGAAAGTCGTCTCTCAGGCACATTTGTATTGATAGGGAAGTCCTCTCTCAAGCACTTGTCCCTCTCGTCATATATTTGTAAAATTTTACCTTTCCCACTCTAGATCGATCAACCGTCAAGGCAATTCATTTCTAGACGAAAATACTTTTAAAACTACTCTGGTTTATTGACATCGTTAGAACAAGTAGGTTTCTACAGGCGTAGAATTTGTAAACAACTTTAGCATTGTCATATCGTTTTAGATATCGTGAAAGAAAATTCTGCTGCTAATTAATTTCTCTTTGATAATTACTGTTGCGTTTAGTAAACTAATGGAAAATGCAATTAAAATATTCACTGTACTAATACAAACTAAAGTCAGCTTAATACAGAAACATCACGACGGCAGTCTATCTTAATAAAGCATTATGTTTCTGTGAGACAATTGGGCTTATTTTAACACGAATTAGTAGGATATTACAGACTTTACACTTAGAAAAGATCTGTATTTATTTCATTTCCTGTACCATTCGTAAGTGTTATGAAAATGGGGCTTTTCATAGATAAAATTATGTATTCACAACAACAAAAAAATGTCGGCAGAAAACAAAAGTGGCATTATGAATCTGGCAGTACCGTAAGGTTTTCACTCTGACACTAAGAGTTACTGAAAGTAGCAAGAAGAATTTTGCTCGAGCGTTGTCTTACGATTCCCTTATTAAGTTTTTATCTGCCTGCTTGTAGCTGTGCTACAAAAGAATTAAAAATCTGGCTTTCAGCAAGTCTCGAAAGGCGAACAAAAGCAGCTTGCACCTGGTTACTAAGCATGTTACCTGGGGACTGGTTTTTTCTTAAAGCGGGAAGACATCCTTTTGTGGTTCAATTGGCAAATGTCAGTCAGACGTGTGACGTTAGTCTAAGCGTTTCGGTGTGTTGAATTTGTACCAATGATTTTTCTACACGTTTTTTCTGTCCCAAATAGAGTTGAAGTCTCCCATTAGTATTTTCACGTCATCTTGGTGAATTTTGCTCATGGTATTTTCGAGTGTGTTCCAGAATTTTTCAACATTGTCGGTGTTTTTCTTATTTTCGATGTTGGTGGGTTCAAATGGTTCAAATGGCTCTGAGCACTATGGGACTTAACTGCTGTGGTCATCAGTCCCCTAGAACTTAGAACTAGTTAAACCTAACTAACCTAAGGACATCGCACACATCCATGCCCGAGGCAGGATGCGAACCTGCGACCGTAGCGGTCGCGCGGTTCCAGACTGTAGCGCCTAGAACCTCTCGAACACTCCGGCCGTCGATGTTGGTGGGGACACGTGCATTGATGAGTGTATATGTTTTACTGCGGCTCTGAATGACCATAGTCATAAGTCGCTTGTTGACGGGCCAGCCGCGGTCGCCGAGCGGTTCTTGGCTCTTCAGTCTGGAACCGCGCGACTGCTACGGTCGCAGGTTCGAATCCAGCCTTGGGCATGAATTTGTGTGATGTCCTTAGATTAGCTAGGTATAAGTAGTTCTAAGTTCTAGGAGACTGATGACCTCCACTGTTAAGTTCCATAGTGCTCAGAGCCATTGGAACCTTTTGATTGTCGATCGGTGTGAATTCTTTGGCAGAGTTGATAGATCGGTGTTCGAGAAATGCAATGCCGAAGATTGGTACGCCTTTCGTTACCTTTTGTTGTATTCTGCTCTTGAAGATGCAATGGTTTCCCTAATACACGGTTTCATTGTCAGTTAGTCGTGGTTCTTGAAGTGCAAGGATGAGAATTTTTTGTCGGTCCATTTCTTTTGTGAAATTATTTAGTTTTCGTGTTTGGATCAAGGTATCGATGTTTACTTTTAAATGCATGTTTTTTGCTTGTAGGGAAATTTACCAGAGATCTTCGATATTCTCTGTCGTGCTAACCTGGACTCCCCAGAATCCGAAAATCCAACTGCCGCCTGTCGACAGCCGGGTTGTGTACCACCTGGGATAAAGTTGACTTTGCTTGCATAGTTTACGTTTGCTTGTGTTTCATTGGTTGTGCTTGGGTGATACCAGGACCGGACAGGACCAGAGGGTGTTGAAGCCTTTGAAAGCAAATATTTTCAGCCAAGCTCATTGAGCTAACACGGTGACCAGAGTAACGGTGATTTTCACTCAGACGTGTCTGGATTTTGCGTTCAACGGATTGAGTAGCCGTTCAGGATTGTGTTAGTATTTGGTTCACCCCTAGTATTTGATTTCCTCGGTACCACCCATATGGGGGAGGGTTTCCACTATCCGCCACACGCGATTATTATTATTATTATTATTATTATTATTATTATTATTGTCATTATGTCTCAGCAAATCCCATATGGTGTATCTTCCCACCACTGAAATAGATGTGCATTGTTCGATTCAGTATTTCCATCACATAAATGTGGTTTATAATTACGTTACATTGCTACTAGTAGACATATTTCTCACTTTTTCTTAGACAGTTGCTACCTGTTACTCCATCATAGGAATTTATGTGCGAAGCATTGTTGAAATACAGACGTTCAAATTATCCGATTTCTGTAATTTCATTTCGATACCAGATCGTTCTAATCGGATTCAGCCAGGTAGTCTTAATGTGGATATCCGACCACGACTGTCATCATATGATAGACTGTGTAAACCACATTCTTTATCGGACTGTTGAATATAGATCACTTATCTATGACAGGACCTGAATTCTTAAACACTGTGGAAAATAATAATCCGATGTGCTTATTACAAATACGTTATTCCAATATAAATATGTGAACTAACGAGATAACAGTTTATTTACAGGAGCAGAACTAATGTTCAAATGTTCAAATGTGTGTGAAATCGTATGGGACTTAACTGCTAAGGTCATCAGTACCTAAGCTTACACACTACTTAACCTAAATCATCCTAAGGACAAACACACACACCCATGCCCGAGGGAGGACTCGAACCTCCGCCGGGATCAGCCACGCAGCTCATGACTGCAGCGCCCATGACCGCTCGGCTAATCCCGCGCGGCTACTAAAAGTATACTCGTCCACAAAACCCATGTGGACAATTATCTGATAATCGGTCAAGCTTTGCTTTGTCGCAGCTCTTTAGGATACAAGTCCATTTACTTTCAGGCTCTTACATACAATTCTTGCAATGCAAGGTAATTGAAAAAACTCATCCACTCGACGCCAACTGAGGAACTGACTGGTGCATGTGTTGTTCAACACACAGTAGTTGTCACCCTCACTGGAATCAATGAGTGTGTGCGTGTGTGTGTGTGTGTGTGTGTGTGTGTGTGTGTGTGTGTGTGTGTGTGTGTGTGTGTGAGTTTTCGTGTTAATGCACAATCTGAATCAATACTATTAACATCAGACAGACAACCGGGCATCAAATATGACTGTAAAGTATGTTAATGCGATGGGAAGTTACAAACTGAATTTTCACCTAACCCACGTCCTGCATATTACGTTAAGTAAGATGTATTAACTCCATAGTATCGTTAGCAGAGAGTGCGCTCTTGTTGTCGAGGCCTGCGACAAGCGCAGCGATCAGCACTGCCCAATGCCGCCGCGATTTGTTTATGTTGGCTGAGCGTGGACACTGCAGCAGACGCTTCGCCATAAACAGAAAGAAATCACCTTGGCTCTGACTGCAGTGAGCGGATATCACTGCCTGCGTGTTCTTATAGTAACCAACGTGAGACTCTACTCACAGGTGCCATGGAGCAATTGCAACGGGTATCATGTCATTAGTCATGAGAATATTAACCAGTGATGAAATGTCCACTCTATTTGAATCCTAAGAAAATAGGAACCTTCTCACAAAGGAATGTGAGGTGATATCAAAATTTATCCAACATACAAAAATTAACTGCAGGGCTTTCATGTATGCAGTAGTAGCACACAAGGAAATAATATGTCTTGGAAGCGTATATTTCATTTCCTCTTCTCATATTAACGTCCTTGTTTTAGAATGAAGTGAGAAAATTAACGCGAAAAACTTAAGTTCCTGAGAATCATATAAGTCATTACCTCGTCTCATATCATAGCTTTTGTTTTAGTATGAGGTGAAAAAATAAACAGTTTACGGCTCTGAAACATAATATGACACCAGATTCTTATCGTAGGCGCTATCGGAAACGCAAACAGCAGGGAGCTGTCCATTCTTTTGTCCTAAAGAGCTGCGACAAAGCAAAGCTTGACCGATTATCAGATAATTGTCCACATGGGTTTTGTGGACGAGTATACTTTTAGTAGCCGCGCGGGATTAGCCGAGCGGTCAGGGGCGCTGCAGTCATGAGCTGCGTGGCTGATCCCGGCGGAGGTTCGAGTCCTCCCTCGGGCATGGGTGTGTGTGTTTGTCCTTAGGATGATTTAGGTTAAGTAGTGTGTAAGCTTAGGTACTGATGACCTTAGCAGTTAAGTCCCATACGATTTCACACACATTTGAACATTTGAACATTAGTTCTGCTCCTGTAAATAAACTGTTATCTCGTTAGTTCACATATTTATATTGGAATAACGTATTTGTAATAAGCACATCGGATTATTATTTTCCACAGTGTTTAAGAATTCAGGTCCTGTCATAGATAAGTGATCTATATTCAACAGTCCGATAAAGAATGTGGTTTACACAGTCTATCATATGATGACAGTCGTGGTCGGATATCCACATTAAGACTACCTGGCTGAATCCGATTAGAACGATCTGGTATCGAAATGAAATTACAGAAATCGGATAATTTGAACGTCTGTATTTCAACAATGCTTCGCACATAAATTCCTATGATGGAGTAACAGGTAGCAACTGTCTAAGAAAAAGTGAGAAATATGTCTACTAGTAGCAATGTAACGTAATTATAAACCACATTTATGTGATGGAAATACTGAATCGAACAATACACATCTATTTCAGTGGTGGGAAGATACACCATATGGGATTTGCTGAGACATAATGACAATAATAATAATAATAATAATAATAATAATAATAATAATAATAATCGCGTGTGGCGGATAGTGGAAACCCTCCCCCATATGGGTGGTACCGAGGAAATCAAATACTAGGGGTGAACCAAATACTAACACAATCCTGAACGGCTACTCAATCCGTTGAACGCAAAATCCAGACACGTCTGAGTGAAAATCACCGTTACTCTGGTCACCGTGTTAGCTCAATGAGCTTGGCTGAAAATATTTGCTTTCAAAGGCTTCAACACCCTCTGGTCCTGTCCGGTCCTGGTATCACCCAAGCACAACCAATGAAACACAAGCAAACGTAAACTATGCAAGCAAAGTCAACTTTATCCCAGGTGGTACACAACCCGGCTGTCGACAGGCGGCAGTTGGATTTTCGGATTCTGGGGAGTCCAGGTTAGCACGACAGAGAATATCGAAGATCTCTGGTAAATTTCCCTACAAGCAAAAAACATGCATTTGAAAGTAAACATCGATACCTTGATCCAAACACGAAAACTAAATAATCTCACAAAAGAAATGGACCGACAAAAAATTCTCATCCTTGCACTTCAAGAACCACGACTAACTGACAATGAAACCGTGCATTAGGGAAACCATTGCATCTTCAAGAGCAGAATACAACAAAAGGTAACGAAAGGCGTACCAATCTTCGGCATTGCATTTCTCGAACACCGATCTATCAACTCTGTCAAAGAAATCACACCGATCGACAATCAAAAGGTTCCAATGGCTCTGAGCACTATGGAACTTAACAGTGGAGGTCATCAGTCTCCTAGAACTTAGAACTACTTATACCTAGCTAATCTAAGGACATCACACAAATTCATGCCCAAGGCTGGATTCGAACCTGCGACCGTAGCAGTCGCGCGGTTCCGGACTGAAGAGCCAAGAACCGCTCGGCCACCGCGGCTGGCCCGTCAACAAGCGACTTATGACTATGGTCATTCAGAGCCGCAGTAAAACATATACACTCATCAATGCACGTGTCCCCACCAACATCGACGGCCGGAGTGTTCGAGAGGTTCTAGGCGCTACAGTCTGGAACCGCGCGACCGCTACGGTCGCAGGTTCGCATCCTGCCTCGGGCATGGATGTGTGCGATGTCCTTAGGTTAGTTAGGTTTAACTAGTTCTAAGTTCTAGGGGACTGATGACCACAGCAGTTAAGTCCCATAGTGCTCAGAGCCATTTGAACCATTTGAACCCACCAACATCGAAAATAAGAAAAACACCGACAATGTTGAAAAATTCTGGAACACACTCGAAAATACCATGAGCAAAATTCACCAAGATGACGTGAAAATACTAATGGGAGACTTCAACTCTATTTGGGACAGAAAAAACGTGTAGAAAAATCATTGGTACAAATTCAACACACCGAAACGCTTAGACTAACGTCACACGTCTGACTGACATTTGCCAATTGAACCACAAAAGGATGTCTTCCCGCTTTAAGAAAAAACCAGTCCCCAGGTAACATGCTTAGTAACCAGGTGCAAGCTGCTTTTGTTCGCCTTTCGAGACTTGCTGAAAGCCAGATTTTTAATTCTTTTGTAGCACAGCTACAAGCAGGCAGATAAAAACTTAATAAGGGAATCGTAAGACAACGCTCGAGCAAAATTCTTCTTGCTACTTTCAGTAACTCTTAGTGTCAGAGTGAAAACCTTACGGTACTGCCAGATTCATAATGCCACTTTTGTTTTCTGCCGACATTTTTTTGTTGTTGTGAATACATAATTTTATCTATGAAAAGCCCCATTTTCATAACACTTACGAATGGTACAGGAAATGAAATAAATACAGATCTTTTCTAAGTGTAAAGTCTGTAATATCCTACTAATTCGTGTTAAAATAAGCCCAATTGTCTCACAGAAACATAATGCTTTATTAAGATAGACTGCCGTCGTGATGTTTCTGTATTAAGCTGACTTTAGTTTGTATTAGTACAGTGAATATTTTAATTGCATTTTCCATTAGTTTACTAAACGCAACAGTAATTATCAAATGGTTCAAATGGCTCTGAGCACTATGGGACTCAACTGCTGTGGTCATAAGTCCCCTAGAACTTAGAACTACTTAAACCTAACTAACCTAAGGACAGCACACAACACCCAGTAATTATCAAAGAGAAATTAATTAGCAGCAGAATTTTCTTTCACGATATCTAAAACGATATGACAATGCTAAAGTTGTTTACAAATTCTACGCCTGTAGAAACCTACTTGTTCTAACGATGTCAATAAACCAGAGTAGTTTTAAAAGTATTTTCGTCTAGAAATGAATTGCCTTGACGGTTGATCGATCTAGAGTGGGAAAGGTAAAATTTTACAAATATATGACGAGAGGGACAAGTGCTTGAGAGAGGACTTCCCTATCAATACAAATGTGCCTGAGAGACGACTTTCCTATCAATCTCCTGGATAGTTTTGTTTCTCAAATCAACATAGTGCGTTATCATGCAGTAGCACAGGTGATGTAGTTTTGTTGCTCGATTTTCTTACACTGTGACCGAAAGGTGTCTCAGTTGTTGGCAACAAATTCCAGCTGTGTTGCACACACCCTGGGGGCAGAATTGGTAGCCCAAAACACACTTTTGGATTTATCAGATGTAAAATAATATGTTCACGCAACTCTTTCCTCGAGTTTACGTCTTTTGGTGGGGCTCAGCCTTTCATTTCTTCTTAGGAAGTTAACGATAAAGGCATCATAACACGTCACCAGTAACAGTACTGCATAGGAATGCTCGATGAGTGACCTGATGACGTTCAATAATAGTTACTCTGTTGATTTTTGTTCTTTCGAATTAGAGCATGCAGTACTCCTACACCAGACTTCTGAACATTGCCTGTTGAATGCAAATTCAAGTGGTTCATAATTATTTTAGTAAATTCACTCGATATTTTTATGTCCTTTAAATTACATTTGCTACATGATTCGCATTGAAGACGTAGGAAATGTATGTTATTTGGTCCGGGAAGCACGTTCCAACAGAAACTGATGCTTACATTGACATTTATGTTGCGAATTAGTCGTCTTATCCATCACATGGATAACGAGGATGCTCCGTTTTGCTACAGTTGTTTCATAGCTAACAAGGGAACCTCCCCATCGCACCCTCCTCAGATTTAGTTATAAGTTGACACAGTGGATAGGCCTTGAAAACTGAACACAGATCATTCGAAAAACAGGAAGAAGTTGTGTGGACCTATGAAAAAAATATTCAAACCAAACAAACTGAGTAGTCCGTGTGCATGATAAGCAACATCAAGGATAGCTTGAGCACGGGAGCGCAGTGGTCGCGTGGTTAGCGTGAGGAGCTGCAGGACGAGAGGTCGTTGGTTTAAGGCTTTCCTCGGGTTAGTTGTTTGATTTTTTTTATTTTCAGACAATCATCACCACACGTACTGTTATTCAACAAATGTAGGAAATAATCATACAAATGTTCGACAATCGTTCGATCCCTTAAGGAACTTTCCGATGCCTTACAGTTCGGAAAATATTCATTGACATTGTTATTGGAGTCACGAGCTATATTTGCTGGATTCATATTGCCCACGCAATGCATCGCACGTATTTAATGCACTCTCGTCCAAAGTAGCGAACAGTTAACTGCCAGCCAGGGAGCCTCATTAGCAGGAATACTCTCTCTTCCGTGCGCTATAGTCGACTGACGTCATGTCTTTCGATGTTTTTTAGGTGTAGCGTCATCATACTACGGCGCGGTTACCTCGCATCGGACGGACGGACGGACAGATAATAATTGTCTGAAAATAAAAATTAAACTTTTCACTCCTGGGAAAATTTGACGGAAGGACCTCTCGTTCCGCAGCTGCGTGCGCTAACCACGGGATCACGGCGCTCCTGAGCTCACCCTATCCTTGATGTTGCCTATCTTGCGCATGGACTACTCAGTTTGTATATTTTCCTTATTTTTTTCATACTTCCACACAACTTCTTCCTGTTTTCTCGATTGATCTGTGTTCAGTTTTTCAAGGCCTATCCCCTGTATCAACTTATAACTAAATCTGAGGGCGGTGCGATGGGGATGTTCCCTTGTTAGTGGTATTGTGTGTTGGTGGCGTTGCCAGTTTACATACTGTGCATGTAACTCACAATAAATGCGTTGGATGCCTCCTGTGATCAGTTTACTTGAAAAACGTTTGTTGTCATCGTAATTTATGTAACTGGCTCTCCGACTTCCAATTTGACAATTTGTGGAAAAATTGTTTACCTCGTTAGTCCTAGTTTCAAACATTGTCTGTCTGACGGAAAACGTAGGCATGAAGGGGTCTGTAAAAAGCAATTAATCGCTATTATAGCAAACTTTTGAATTCACATGATACTTGAATTCTCTATATTGATTCTGAGAGTTTTCTTATTTCTCTTGTTATTTACTGTCTCAATGTCATCCGTGAAAATAAAATTAAAGGCAGTTGGATTAGGTTCCTGATCTATAAACTGTGATTTAATATTCTGCGCTGCTAAATAAATTTTGAAGGTTGTATTCTTTACGTAAAACAGAGTATCGGTGTCAGTCCTAGGATTGACGATAAACTTCAGAAATACAATTACGGAAAAGTGACATATCGATTATGGCTCCTCACCATCAACAATAGTTGTTACCCATAGTTTCATATTTGCTATTTTATCGTCGTTACCCTTTAGAGACCAACCTGATCATTCCACAATGCCATTTTTGACTCGCTTCTTAATATGTCCTATAACTACAGATTTGTCGAAAATATTAACTGTTAAATACGCTTTCCACAAATTAGAAACTTCCAGTTATTCTTCATATCTTGAAACTTACTACCGTTGACTTTCACTGGAGAAAAGATACATAATAATAAAATGAAATCAAAGATTAGAATGTCAAATCATAGTGTGAATGTTTAAAATGAAATGAACTAAAAATCATCTCCTTGTCTAAAAGACGTTATTCTTCCAGAGAACTTCGGCACCTCAAAATTTTTTACACCTCTAATGTTCAGCCACATGTGGACAAATAGCGGGTCCCATGATGCAGCACTGTTTAGCCGTCACAAAATGAAGCCTCAAAAATCAGTCCACATTCCATTTACTGCGTTTCCTTGAAATTATATAAAATATACGTCTGTAAGTAAAAAAAAAAAAGACGAAGAAGAAAGAAACAAAGCTTGAAACAGCTGATTGGTGAAGCCTCCTTTGGCTTCCACAACAGCTCGAAGTCTGTTGGGCATTGAGCCCACAACTCGAGCCACATAACTAGGAGATTCAAGTAACTCATTCCAAGCGTCATGAATCACATCAGAAAGCTGTCGGCGAGTCGACGGTGACTGCCCTTTTCTCGTATTACTCTGACCATTTCTGCCCAGATATTCTCAATGGGATTCGTGTCAGCTCCTTTAGGTGGCCATTCCGTTACAGTAATATTACTATGGTCGTCGACCCGCCTCTTAACCACACGTGCCATATGAATAGACGAGCGATCTTGTTGGAACATGATCTGATCATCGCCAAATCTTGCTGCCACAGCAGGCAACATCACGTTCTCCAGAATTGATATGTAATTGCGCGCATCGAATCTTCCTTCCACTTCCCACAGGAGCCCACACCCTTCGGCCGATATCCACGCCCATACCGTTATCGACTACAAATGGCTCTGAGCACTGTGGGACTTAACATCTGTGGTCATCAGTCCCCTAGAACGTAGAACTACTTAAACCTAACTAACCTAAGGACATCACACACATCCATGCGCGAGGCAGGATTCGAACCTGCGACCGTAGCGGTCACGCGGTTCCAGACTGAAGCGCCTCGAACCGCACGGCCACACCGGCCGGCACCGACAACCTGCCACTCCTTCGGCAACTGTAAATATATTTTCGATTATACCTAGCACATTTAGGCCGGTAAACTAGTACTTTTCCGGATGATGCCGTAGAGAAAACTTTTTGGTGCGTGAAAATCACTCGCCTCCAAAACTGGAGAGGTTTGTCGCCATTTTCAGTAGCAAAAGCAAGGCAAGCTTCTCTTTGGGAAACAGTCAATGTCTCTTTCACAGCAGCGCTTCTTGCTCTCAGTCCACCTTCCCTTACACGAGGAGTGACGGTCTTACTGCTAACATTGAGACCCAAAGTTTGCTGAATTTGTCGTGCGTTGACAAATGGTTGGTTCTCACTGAAACGGCGTATCTGCTGATCCTGAGCTGCTGTTGTTTTGCGGCGACGGCCATGAGGCCTCCCATTCAAGTTACCACTCTCTTCCTTTCGTCTGATCCACCTGGCTACCGTCGACTTGTGAAGACCCATAGTTCTTGCTATGTCGGCATTTGAAGATCCCTCTGCATGGAGTTCTATTATAGCGCCCTTGTCTGCCTCAGCCAGATGGGCCATTTAGCGTTGACTGAATGATTCGTCGCGGTTAATATTGGCTGCGGAAACAGCGCTGGCAGGAAACAGACTGCCTCCTCCACGATGGCAGCCACAACGCAGTGGCCAAGTATATGTAACACGGAAATCGATGGCATAAAAGAGAGATCGCAAGCCCATACCCGTGTCATTACATAGTGGAGCAACTTAAAATCTCTAATTTTTCTCAGAAGGGACTGGTCCACTCTTGTCATGTCTTATCCTGATAAATATTACATGAAATGAAATGTTTACGTTTTGCATATGCGGCAGGCCTGACGCAAGAAACATTTCTGAAATATCTGAGGCAACCTGAAGAACACTTCATGAATTTTATCTGTAGAGGGTTGCCTTATAAGAAGGAAAACGTGTTTATCCCCGCTCGCCGTGTTTCCTGGTGGCGCAGTTTACTCGGAGGCATACATAATTCTCGCCGGGCGTAAGAAGCGACTCGACGAGCGAGGGGAACTCGCCAAGTGTCATAGGCTGATTGTCCCGAAACTTTGCTCACAAGGGGAGGCCGCCAAATGTGAAATTCAGATTCGATTCATACTGCGCATAATAAAAGCTCATGGCCAGAGGTGTAATGTGGCAAAGCACCAAGATGCACTTCTCAGCTGTTGTCGAGAAAATCGACAGTTAGAAGAAACCGTTGCGGTGAAATACTCTCTACGATTAATAATTTTCTACAGCGTCGTGGCGCAGCGGTAAGCGCTCGAGTTCGTAATCCGAAGGTCGCCGGATCGAATCTCACGCCATGCAACATTTTTTTATTATTATTATTTTTTTGTAATTCAAATATATATATATATATATATATATATATATATATATATATATAAACTATTAATGAATTGCTTATGCATGTTGGTGAAGGCGGATCGCTCTCCAATTGTACCGCCTCCATTTTACCGTTTGTTTAACAGGGTGTACCAAAGCTCTCACCTCCGCACTGATTTTCGACGCTGTTATAAGTTGTGCTAGGGACCGCATCTACCTTCTTTCGAAGTTAGCAGGCAACTACGCTGTTATGCGGCGGCTCGTTTCGGCCCATTCAACATCTGTCCTTCAAGTGTAACGAGCGATTAACGGAGTTTATATTTCATACCTGCCACAGCAAATTTGTGTTCGTGGGGTTTCTATTCTAATTCGAACGTTTGACTTACGCTATACGTATTCGTTTCGGAATATCGTTTCTACGTCTTCCGCTAACTATACGTGGTTAACATTATGAAGACAATTAATAACATTTGTGAAATACAAATTTGTTTGCGGAAAACATAATGATGTTCGAAGTTGCCAGTTTTTCCACGACAAACGACTTTCAACAACTTATTATATGCATAATTGTTGCAACCTGTTGCCGGGAATTATATATATATATATATATATATATATATATATATATATATGTGTGTGTGTGTGTGTGTGTGTGTGTGTGTGTGTGTGTGTTTATACACACATTTGAATTACAAAAAACAAATACTAAAAAAAAAAAGTTGCATGGAGCGAGATTCGATCCGCCGACCTTCGGATTACGAACTCGAGCGCTTACCGCTGCGCCACGACGCTGTAGAAAATTATAAATCGTAGAGAGTATTTCACCGCAGCGGTTTCTTCTAACTGTCGATTTTCTCGACAACGGCTGAGAAGTGCATCTTGGTGCTTTGCCACATTACACCTCTGGCCATGAGCTTTTATTATGCGCAGTATGAATCGAATCTGAATTTCACAATTGGCGGCCTCCCCTTGTCAGTGAAGGAGAGGACAAAATAAGCGAACTTGTGTTTCGGCTTATCTGCAGACACTCGACCGTTTCCGAGAAAACGACGGCCAAAGTTATCAACGCGCTGTTGCTCTAGTGTAGATACATTCTGCAGCCGAGAACGCAATTGAAGCGGTGGCTCAGTGGCTACCGTCGTTCCTTCTTAGCATTGATTCCCGTGTTCGAGACCATATTGGGTTTTTTAATTATTTTATTTTCCTGCCTCTCTATCAGAATTATCTTCGAATGTTTTTTTTCTAATTTATGTTGAAATAATGTTGTCATTACTCGACAATTAACTTTATGTGTAATTAATGAATTAAAAAAATAATAAACGAATGAGACAAGCTGATATAAAATCATCTCGTCTGCCTCATGTATCGTTATATCCAAATGGTTTATCAATGTTAATCTACATTTAGATCCGATAATGGCACCTTTAGTGTGTTGAAACCGGTTATCCAGTAGACAGTATTTAAGCGATCTTGGCTTCTGAATTATTTCTACAACAGAGTGATCGCCCCACTACGCACTGTGTGTTCCCTTTTTAACTTATTTCTTTACACAGTAAATTAACTGACGAATAACGACAACAGTGTTTCATCATAAATTGGAATAAACATTCGTAGATAATTCAGAGAGTGAGGGGGGAAAAAAGGAAAAACCGGGTTTCGAACTCGCAGCGCAAAGTTCCGAAGTCGCTATGGTAGCCGCAGAGCCACCGCTTCAGTTGAATCCTTAACCGCTAAGCGGTATCTACACTATAGCAACAACGCATTGAACACTTTGACCGTCGTTTTCTCAGAAGCGGTAGAGTTTAAGCTTATTTTGTCCCCTCTTTCAATGAGCGTAGTTAAAAGCAAGATCGGGGTCTGACACTTGGCGTGCTCCCTCGTAAATTGCGTGCGTTGGGATTCAGTAGACAGAATGCGTCCACTTTCCTCGACTACTCATTGACATGTTTGGAAACTTTCTTTGTTGTAGTTACACTTTGCATTATGAGGGCTGGTTTTCCTGATGACGATCTACTTATGGACTTTGCTCCTAATTTACGTTACTGTGTAGTAGACCTACTGCAACTACTTAAACCGGAAACGTTTGTTTGTTTGGATACTCCGCTTCTTAGTTGCTACATTTCGCTAAAATATTTTCCTTTTTTTCAAAACGGCAAGTTAAGATGACCACTGCAACATGGTAAGATCAGTAACAATTTAATACTTTGAAACAGTTATGTGTGGTGTACGAGGAGTCTACTGTTGTTGACTGAGGAATACATTAAACACGAAAGCTGCGTCCAATAACAATAATTAACTTTCGGTTACATGACAAACATACAGTTCATCTCAGTACCCAGTAAAACTTAAACTGGAAAGATCGAAAACATACTTTTGTGGGGAAGGCAAACGAATGACTGCGTTTTATTGGCCGCACACTAAGAATACGCAACAGGCCAACTGAAAACACTGCCTACACTACGTTTGTCCGTCCACTGCTATAATATCCTTGACAGACGTGATTGACTGTGCACGCAAAAACGTCCAAGGAACGGTAGCACGCTTTGTAATGTCACGAAATAGGGGAGAGAGGATCCCAGATTTGATAATCGAGTTGGGGTAACATTCATGAAAACATATGCGTTTTTCGTTGCCACGAGATCTTTTCACGAAATTTCAATCACCACCATATGTTCTGAATGCCAAAACATTATTTCCTAGGGTACTTACACAAGAAGAAACCATAGTAATAATGTAATTCAAGGCTCGCAAGAAAAGATTTAAGTAGTCCCTTTTCCCGCACACTGTTAATGAGTGGGACGGTAGAGAAATAATCCGAACCTTCTGCCAGGCACGTAAGTCCGGATTGCAAAGAAATCCTGTTGATGTAGTCATGTAGATGTAACAACGAAATTATGTTGTAATTACGACATGTGACTTTCACTTGATCTGAACATCGAAGTTGTTTACTGTTTATTTACTTTTTGTTCATTAATTTCAGCCATATACGAACACCTAGGCGCGTTAAAGTGATATTGAAATAAAGTGTCATGCATGGACCAATAACAATAAGTTCACACCTACTTGTTATAGTACTGCATTATCTGCCAGCGTATTCAGAAGTGGATATCGCATACGAAGTTCCTAGGGTGTTTGTAATGGATATTGCAGACGACTTCGACAAAGTTTGAATGTAGCTTCGTAAAAGTTCCGTGATCAAACGATCTGAGTTATTGGAGAATACAGTTTATCCTCACTAGACAGTATATATTATCATTATACATGAGGTGAGTAGGGTTTCGCCGCGTTGCGGTGGCCGAGCGGTTCCAGGCGCTTCAGTGACGAACCGCACGGCTGCTTCAGTCGCAGGTTGGAATTCTACCTCGGGCATAGATGTCTGTGATGCCCTTAGGCTAGCTAGGTTTAAGTAGTTCTAGGTCTAGGGGCTGATGACCTAAGCAGTTAGGTCGCATAGTTCTTGAAGCCATTTTTTGACCTTTCGCGTAAATTTTCTTTACATAAACCGTCGTATCTTTTGATTGCGTTGACATAGAAGCTCACTTTTTTACACCAGCAAGGGACCGGTTACAGCAAGAAGTGCGATACATTTCCGCTTATTATGTCCACCCGTTCTGGAGGTAAACGGGTTTTAAAGGTTGGGTAGACCGATAGACGGTCAAGAAAGTGAGACTAGTAGGGTTCCGTTTTTACCGGTTTAGGTGACGAAATCCTAACAACGAAAACACTGAAGATGAGGGCCGCATAAATAACACCCGCTACTCTTTATTCGAAATGTTCTAGTTGCTGTCGATACATAAGCATATTAGTCGTAGCTACGTTTTCGATCCAAATCACGTTTACAGGAATGCAAATAGAATGTATTTGCCTATACACGTGGTAATTCACATCCCAGTATTAATGCCACCGCGTTTTAGAAGTACGAACATTCTCATTGCTAGCTAGCTTAAGAAACACTTCTGCTAATGAACGTTTTCTGGCTGTGGCGAGTCTAGTGGAGAATTCGAAACAATGCAGAATACGTTTGGCAGCTATGTAGCCGTTTATTTCCTGGGGTGGTGCAGAATTATCCTACAAAATTTACTCTCTAATAACAGTAATTTGTTATTTCGATAATCATCCCGAATGATTGTCGCATAAGTGGTGACATAAAGGAAGAAAATTCATGTTTTTGAGTCCAGAAAGCTCTATGCAACAGAAACTGCAGATTTTTATTGCGAAATTGCCGGCTTGTTCATGTCTGGGGTAATAATAGAGGGCTGTTTGCCTAGGTTGTCTGCTAGCATAGTGAAAGGAAGGTCTGGTTTGTTTTCGGTTCTAATCTCTATGGAGGCAGGTAGAATATCAGTAAAGCAATTTTAAGAAATTCTCGCGCACCCAATACGATTTATCGCTACCTTTATTCTGTACTGGCGCTCTGTGGATGTCAATATGACACTCTTGTAGAATTTCATACATGATACTGCCTCCTTTTTCCGCTTCTGTCAATAATGGAATTGACTTAAGTGTGGCACTGAATGATGTTTAAGTGAATTTCGTTATGAATCTTCACGCATTGCTAAATTTGCACACTTTCATGGTAGGTCAGCAATGGTAATCCAGTATGACTGGTCTGAACGTTGACACAGACCGTTTCGCGGGCGAATGCGGATAATATTTTGCTAATTCGTAACGGTCTGGGGTTCTTTGTCTGTTATCTGGATAAGCTGAAATTCATTTTTATTCGTCCGTTTCATACAAATTAGCGTTTCTTCTTTCAGTTCTGTCTTATGTTTACGTGTTGTATTTAACACACTAATCAGCATTAATATAGTCTCAGAAATTATGGAATACAGTCTAAAAAAGTTCAGATAGTTTGTCAATTTCACGCCTGCGCATAGTATGTTGGTAGCACTTCGTCGCCTTGCCTGTTATGCTGTGTAGCAGACTTTAAAGCCGTGCGGATCAGCATAACGAAAAGGCGAGGGGTCTCGCTCGTTTTGTCCACGACTGTACAATAGTATAACGTCTTTGTTGTTACACGTTCATTAATAAAGTCACGGACCATATCGGGAAAGTTCTGGCCAAGTATGGGATCGAAACAATCTTCAGACCCACCAAGGAGATTAAGGAATATTTAAGAACTCCAAAAGACGCCCGACACCCCCTAGCAACACCTGGGGTATACAAAATTCCATGCAGTTGTGCACAAGTATATAGTGGAATAACGAAACACCCGCTTAGGCGAACATAAAAGAAACTGCCGCTTAGGAAACATCGAAAAATCAGCCGTAGCTGAGCACGTTTTTCGAGATGGGAACCACGAAATTAAATGGTTCAAATGGCTCTGAGCACTATGGGACTTAACTTCTAAGGTCATCAGTCCCCTAGAACTTAGAACTACTTAACCATAGCGGTCGCGCGGTTCCGGACTGTAGCGCCTAGAAACGCTCGACCACCTCGGCCGGCCACGAAATTAAATTTAATGAGACAAGCGTTCTAGCACGAACATTCCATTATCATGCGCGCATGTATAGAGAAGCAACAGAGATCCACAAACACCATAATAATCTTAATAGAAAAGAGGAAGTTTTAAAGTTGGACAAAATATGGATGTCGACGTTGCACCAGCAGAATGACAATCGATTACTATTAATCGAGAATGTTGACGCCTTTCAAAGAAAGGCATTCCGTCGGCATCACGTGACGAATGGTGGTGCCCTCTATGCGCTCTATAAATGCGAGAGTACCTGGAGCCTCAGTGGCAGCAGCCGGACGACCTCAGAAGATGTCTCCCGCAGATGGGGACGAAACGTCAGGTGGAATACATCGACCACGGCCTCTCAGCCCGGAAGTTTCAACTGAAGACAACACCGGCCGCGAAAGCCTACATTGTATAACTAGGAAATTCTGCTACCTAGGCAGGAAAATAACCAACGACAGAGGGAGCAAGGAGGACATCAAAAACAGACTAGCACTGGCGAAAAGGGCATTCTTGGTCAATAGAAGCCTACTAGTCCCAAACAAAGACATTAATTTGCGGAAGAAATTTCTGGTAATGTACATTTGGAGCACAACATTGTATGTTAGTGACACATGGACTTTGGAAAACCGGAACAGAAGGTAATCGAAGCATTTGAGGTATGTTATTACAGACGAAAATTAGGTAGACAGATAAGGTAAGGAATGAGGAGGTTCTGCACAGAATCGGAGAGGAATGGGATATGTGGAAAACACTGACAAGGAGAAGGGACAGGCTGATAGGATATCCATTAAGACATCAGAGAATAGCTTCCGTGGTACTAGAGGGAGCTGGAGTGGGCAAAAACTGTAGAGGACAGAGATTGGAATACATTCAGCAAGTAACTGAGAACGTAGTTTGCAAGGGCTACTCTGTGATGAAGAGATTCGCACAGGGGACAAATTTGTGGCGAGCCGCATCAAACCAGTCGCAAGACTGATGACTCAAGAAAGAAAGAAAAAAAAAAATAAGGAAAGTTTCGATCAACACGCAAATATTACGGAGACGCTTCGTTAACTTAAGTTGGAATCCCTGGAGGGAAGACGACATTCTTTCTGCGGAAAACTTTTGAGAAAACTTAGAGAATCGGCATTTGAGGCCGAGTGCAGAACGATTCTACTGCCGGCAACGTACATTCTTTTAAAGAACACGAAAATAAGAAAAATTAGGGCTCTTACGGAGGCATATAGGCAGTCATTTTCCCCTCGGTCTGTTTGCGAGTGGAACAGAAAAGGGAATGATTAGTAGTGATAGAAGGCACCCACCACTACGCACCATGCGGTGGCTTACGGAGTGTGTAAGTTGATGTACTTTCTAAATCATTCAAATCACTGACGGATACAGAAAATCGGTGGTCTTAGAAGAGAATCTTATAGCAGCCTCCCCTCCACCTATTTCCCCACGTTATGTTATCACATTCAGGTTGAAATGTTTCCGGTTTTTCGGTTTGTAGGTGTTGTAGGACAAACTTCTGTATCACATTTGCTAGAAATGATGTTAACCATGGTTGAGTTTTTGCTCTAACCTCATAATCATACGAATTACGTAGAAGTGTAGAATGGTTCACAGATTAAATTGATTTTCGTAATTCAAGGAAGAAATCTACTTTCCGCAGTTTCCTAGTGTAGCAAGAGCCTCAAACAAGAAGAATTAATTGTCTGCCGTTGATGCTCCTTCCCAGATGTCAAACTGTGGGTGTGACAACAAACTATGTGTACTGAGATTCTTCTTTCTTCTAGCTGAAAAGTTTTAGAAGTTCTCCAAATTTATCTCGTCGATAAAATATTTATTTAACTTGTCGACTTTGTAACTGCAGACACGCGATCGGTCGTAAGTGGGAGCGTTTGCGTAGGCGCCTAAACGTTTACTTGCATTTTATGGTCGTATGACAATTTTTTTCGTCCAGACTTTCGTCTGGCTCAGGTAGCACTTGAAGTGACTGTTCTTGGGGAGTATATTTATTTATTTATTTATTTGTTCGGTGTCTGTAAAATCACGCGTAAATTTAATTGTGTGCTTCAATAGGCAAAAATTGTTAAATGATTCACTGTCAAGAATATTACGTGAGAATGCAAATAGAACAGTTTTATATTAGCCTCGGCGTATTCGTACTTTAAAGAGCATGGACTCAAATATTGAAGTTATTGTGGTCTCCCCTTTTACTATCTATATACAGGCTGTGGTAGTTGGATCCTGGCTCTCGGCGTAAGTTGAAAAGTAAAATCTTGAAACTGATGTTGCTCTCCGCCGTGAAAAAATGTTTGTTAAATGTTAAAGCGGGCGATTTCTGCGCTTCCGCTATGATTTCGCTTTTTAGATCGACGCCTAATGGCGTCCGTTGGATCAGCGACCACTAAAATTGTGCAGCTGTAAACGTCTTAAGAAAAATTTAACTAATGCAAGGAACATGACAAAGGGCTCACTGTACATCGAAATAACTCAAATATAAACTTTAACGTACTATATTAACAAGGTTAACAGCATAAATGCTTGCATTACTTTTGCGCTACAAGATGTCTGCTTCTCAACACCAGAAACAAGCGAAGAAAGAAAACGAGAACAATCTATGAGCGTTCTTCTCCCTTATCAACCTCATAGAAGTTATTACATAAATAGTTTACTACTTGATACCAAGATTAAATTTAATATTTACTCTAAAACATGGATATTTCACGCCTCCTATGCAGTCGGTGAAACACATACGGCTCGTGTGCATTTATTCCGTCGCAAAATTCACTTCTCGTTTCAAGATTTTTTTGTTTTAAATGTCTTTACGACACAGTTGTCTCTGGGACGGCATACACTACAGGCAATAAAAGCAGTATCCTCTGTGAATATCTAAGTGTGGCTAGGTAGCACCTCGTTTGCGTCAGCAGTGTACGGTTTATATAACACAGGTTGCAACGCGTACCTATGGGTGACCCCTGTCCGTACCAGTCGTTTTGTAGACTGCTCAGTCTCAACCTTGACCGCAAACATCCTGCCTGACAAGAGAGTTTTTGGTACGCGATGATATCTGTCCTGGTAAGCCTTGTTTGTAGGGCAGTGTCTAGAGCCTTGGCTACAGACGTCCACAGTAACCTGCTGAGTTGAAGGTTACTGTGGCGGCTTAGACCACTCTCATTAGATGCTCGGAGGCTAACTATAGTGACTAAAATTCGAAACGCAGTTTGGAAAGGACTGGTCCTGAGACGCTGTTTTATTGAAACTAGTAGAGCGTTCTCAGACAGTTTGATTACATTTGGAAGTAACCTCGGACGTTTTGTTACATCAAATATTTCTTTGAGTCGGAATTCTCCGGTGGTGGCAGATCTGCCAGCTGATCGCCCTTCATCTGATGGCAACGAGGGTTAGTTTTCCATGCGAATTACGTGGTGTCTGCACAGTTCATTCAAAAATGGTTCAAATGGCTCTGAGCACTATGGGACTTAACTTCTGAGGTCATAAGTCCCCTAAAACTTAGAACTACTTAAACCTAACTAACCTAAGGACATCACACACATCCATGACCGAGGCAGGATTCGAACCTGCGACCGCAGCGGTCGCGTGGTTTCAAGACTGTAGCGCGTAGAACCGCTCGGCCACTCCGGCCTGCCACAGTTCATTCGCTGCGTTTAAGATTAGGAGCGGGCGTTTTGGTTTTCAACTTCTTTAACTTCGAACCACGCGCCTCCTTCAGAGTTTGATGGAGTTTAGCCTTGGAATAATAAATGGGGACTACATGTGTCAGCGGCCATAGTTTTCTTTGGTGTTCGTCCAGACAAAGATTTACTATTTTAATGATATATTTTCTCTGATCTAACTTAGTAACAGAGTTGGTTGCTGGGAACTGACTGCAGTTGATTTTTCCCAGTAGGTTCCGCATCTGAACGTTTACGGCTGTGCAATCCCCGAAATATTCTAAATAAGACCGGGTGATTCTTTTGTTGTCAGCATTTTGCATTAAGCAGACGGATCTGGTGATACACTGACGGAAAAAAAAGATCGCAGCATCAATAAGGAGCTGTGCGAGATAAGCGAAAAGTGGTCGAAATGTTTCTACATCCGAAAGATGGCATCGAATAAAATTTCACGCTATTAGCTTATCAGTGGCGCTAGTAGTGACACTCTCAGGATGAAAATCAGGTTTGATTTAAATACGTGCTGTAGCAGTACTAAGCGTTAGTTACCTTCGAGGCTAGACGCAGTGAGTCGTTATTAGTGAAGCCATTAAGATGACGAAAACAATGTAAGCAGGCTGTTTAGGTTTTTATGTTGGTAACGCCACGTAGTGCTCTGTATGAAAATCACTTACTGTGCTAAGTGCAGTCTGTGGCTCGTTGGACTCATTGTTGGAATATTCGCTTGTGCAGTGTTGGGCTATTGGATGTGAACAGCGCGTAGCGTTGGGCAGGCGGAAGTGAGCCGGCAGCAGTGGTGAATGTGGGGAGAGAGATGCCAGAGTTTTGAGCGGACGATCTGGACGCGTGTCTGTGCGAAAAAGGAAATTTGTAGGACTGGATATCACAAAATTATATGTATATTACGACTTTTGAACGCTATTAAGGTAAATACATTGTTTGTTCTCTATCAAAATCTTTCATTTGCTGACTGTGCCTATCAGTAGTGTCTTCAGTCGTTAGAATCTTTTATTTAGCTGGCAGTATTGGCGCTCGCTGTATTGCAGTAGTTTGAGTAACGAAGATTTTTGTGAGGTAAGTGATTTGTGAAAGGTAAAGGTTATTGTTAGTCAGGGCCTTCTTTTGTAGGGATTATTGAAAGTCAGATTGCGTTGCGCTAAAATACTCTGTGTCAATTTAGTGATGATCAGAATAAGTAAAGAGAAAAGTATCTGAGTACGTTGAGTTTTGCTCAGCTGTTTGAAAATCAAATAACGCAGAAGTTTACCAGCACAGTCATTCATAATTTTTCAAAGGGGACGTTTCATAACACCATTACCAACCACTATGCGAACGAGGTCGCGTAATGGGGCTATGAGACGCTAGATGTTCCTCCCGTGATACTGTAGTATGTAGCCACTGTGCGTGATTGCTGCCAGCGATGGTCAACGGACGGCTACGAGAAGACCTGGCTGCGGGCGAGCACGTGGCACAACCGAGAGGGAAGACCGTCGACTTGACGTACGGCTGTGGTGCATCGTACTGCGCCTGCAGCATCCATTCGAGCAGCAGTTGGCACCACAGTTACAAATTGGTTACCTCAGGGACAGCTGTGAGCCAGACACCTCGTAGTGTGTGTTCCATTAACTCCAGACCATCGCCATTTGCGACTCCAGTGGTATCATGCGACAGGTCATTAGAGGACGGATTGGACGTCTGTTTTGTTTTCTGATGAAAGCCGGTTCTGCCTCGGTGCCAATGATGGCCTTGTGTTGGTCAGAGGGAGGGCAGCGGAGTGCTTGCAACCAACCAGTCAGTGGCCTGGACACATTGGACCTACACCTGGAGTTAAGCTCTGGGGTGTGATTCTCTATGACAGCAGGAGCGCTCTTGAGCTTATCCCAAGCACCCTGACAGCAAATTTGTACGTCAGTCTGGAGATTCAACCTGTTGTGATCAACATTCCAGGAGTTGTTTCCCAACAGGTTAATGTTAGCCCACACGCCGCTGATGTAGCCCAACATGCTCTACAGAGTGTCGACAAGTTGCCTTGGCCTGCTCGATCACCAGACCTGTCTCCAATCAAGCATGTGTACGACATCATCGGACGACAAATTCAGTGTCATCCACAACCAGCATGAACTATCCATGCGTTGACTGATTAAGTGCAACAGCCAAGGAACTCTATCCCAAAAACTGACATCCGACACCTTTACGACGCAATCATGCACGTTTGCATGCTCGCGTTCAACATTCTGGCGGTAATACCAGTTATTACTACACCAGCATTTCACATTTGCAACGGCTTTTCTCGCGCTTAATTTAATTTGTGATATTGCAACGTTAACCACTTAAATGCCGGCCGAGGTGGCCGAGCGGTTCTAGGCGCTACAGTCTGGAACCGCGAGACCGCTACGGTCGCAGGTTCGAATCCTGCCTCGGGCATGGATGTGTGTGACATCCGTAGGTTAGTTAGGTTTAAGTACTTCTAAGTTCTACGGGACTGCTGACCTCAGAAGTTAAGTCCCACAGTGCTCAGAGCCACTTGAACCATTTTGAACCACTTAAATATCTTCGTAGAGAAAAGGTTTGGCGAAATTTCATTACTCAACGTTGATTATTCCTTGGTGTGGCGATTTTTTCCGTCATCGTATTTACGCATGTGGGCCCTGCCTAGCCTGTGTTTGACCGCTGCACAGACTCGCAGACGCGCGGGATTAGCCGAGCGGTCTGAGGGACTGCAGTCATGGACTGTCCGGCTGGTCCCGGCGGAGGTTCGAGTCCTCCCTCGGGCATGGGTGTGTGTGTTTGTCCTTAGGATAATTTCCGTTAAGTAGTGTGTAAGCTTAGGGACTGATGATGGTTCAAATGGCTCTGAGCGCCATGGGACTCCACATCTGTGGTCATAAGTCCCCTAGAACTTAGAACTGCTTAAACCTAACTAACCTAAGGACATCACACACATCCATGCCCGAGGCAGGATTCGAACCTGCGGCCGTAGCGGTCACGCGGTTCCAGACTGAAGCGCCTTTAACCGCACGGCCACACCGGCCGGCAGGGACTGATGACCTTAGCAGTTAAGTCCCATAAGATTTCACACACATTTGAACGTGTTTGAACAGACTCGCAAATGAGAGATATCGACATTAGCAGTCCCAGTAATGGAAAACGAGTAAGACTGCTTAGAGTGAACAAACCATCAAGCCCTGTGGGAACTGCATTTAGATTTTGCACAGGGTACTCTATGGAACTAGCACCTTCCCTAGTTTGTATTAACACAGGATCTCTAGCGCATCACAGGTCACTTCTGTTTACAAAACGGGTGAAAAATCGAGTCCACAGAATTGCAGACAAAAATCGATGACGTCAGAGTGTTGTAGGTTCGCATTATAAGCTCAAACATTGTGACGTTTCTGGAGGAAAACATGACATAGCGGTAATAACACAGAGATGCTACGGTCGCAGGTTCGAATCCTGCCTCGGGCATGGATGTGTGTGATGTCCTTAGGTTAGTTAGGTTTAAGTAGTTCTAAGTTTAGGGGACTGATGACCTCAGCTGTTAAGTCCCATGGTGCTCAGAGCCATTTTGATAACACAGAGACACTTGCGTCCTGCGAATTTTATTTAATCACCAAATTACGACACCACCTAGATCAGTGGTTCCCAAACTTTCTGAGACCATTACCCCTGATTTCAATCAGATATGAACTAATACCCCCTCCTCTCCCCCAGCTCCCCCCTCCCCCACCCACCATCATCAGCGTATGTTCAAAATAAAATTTAGAATGAAAAACCAAATTCTTTCTACACTTCTGTTTTTAAAACGACGAAAGATGAATGGTATTTTGTTTTTGTAGTTTTTAAACCATGAAATATTCATCAATGAAACAATTGGAACTGCTTATTTCTAACAACCTTTTTTATACGACGATCAAGCAATTCTCAGTGCATCTTGAGAGCTACAAACAACCTTTTTTCGGAAAAGGGAGCTAACTATCCACATTGAGGGTAGACACTGTTACAAAACATGGTTCCTGTGCACCATTCTTCTCTTTACTGACCCTCGCTCTATCCACATCCCGCATACTCATTAAAAAAAAAAGTTCAAATGTCTCTGAGCACTATAGGACTTAACATCTGAGGTCATCAGTGCCCTAGAACTTAGAACTACTTAAACCTAACTAACCAAAGGACATCACACACATCCATGACCGAGGCAGAATTCGAACCTGCGACCGTAGCGGTCGCGCGGTTCCAGACTGAAGCGCCTAGAACCGCTCGGACACATCGGCCGGCAACCCATTTAAAATCAACCACATTAAAATTTATGCAGTATAATTGCCGTTTGCAAATCAGTTGATAGCAGGACCCCTTTCTTCTGAACTGGCAGAAGCTGGAAGTCTTCAAGCTGAAAATTGTTTGTGTCTGACCAACGCCACTAATAACCACTATAATAATAATAATAATAATAATAATAATAACGAAAAAGGTTAGGTAAAATCTCACAACAAGAAGCGACAGAGCAATTAGACGAAAAGAAGCAGAAATTACAAGCATTAGCCAAACGACTCAGAAGATACAAAAAAAGTGAAAATAGAAGGAAACAAAACCAAACATTCAACACAAACCAAAAGAAATTTTACCAGACAATAGATAACACACACATTAAAATAAACAATCCACCAAACATAACAGACATGGAACACTTCTGGAGCAACATATGGTCTAACCCGGTACAACATAACAGGCATGCACGGTGGATACAAGCAGAAACAGACACATACAAGATGATACCACAAATGCCTGAAGTGATAATTTTGCAACATGAAGTCACCCAAGCAATTAATTCTACTCACAATTGGAAAGCCGCTGGAAATGATAAAATAGCAAATTTCTGGTTAAAGAAGTTCACCTCAACACATTCACATCTAACTAAATTATTTAACAGTTACATTGCAGACCCATACACATTCCCTGATACACTTACACATGGAATAACTTATCTGAAACCTAAAGATCAAGCAGACACAGCGAACCCAGCTAAATATCGCCCCATAACATGCCTACCAACAATATACAAAATATTAACTTCAATCATTAAACAGAAATTAATGACACATACAACACAGAACAAAATTATAAATGAAGAACAAAAAGGCTGTTGCAAAGGAGCACGAGGATGTAAAGAGCAACTGATAATAGATGCAGAGGTGACATATCAAGCTAAAACTAAACAAAGGTCGCTACACTACGCATACATTGATTACCAAAAAGCTTTTGATAGTGTACCCCACTCATGGTTACTACAAATATTGGAAATATACAAAGTAGATCCTAAATTGATACAGTTCCTAAACATAGTAATGAAAAATTGGAAAACCACACTTAATATCCAAACAAATTCAAATAATATCACATCACAGCCAATACAGATTAAGCGTGGAATATACCAAGGAGACTCATTAAGTCCTTTCTGGTTCTGCCTTGCTCTGAACCCACTATCCAACATGCTAAATAATACAAATTATGGATACAATATTACTGGAACATACCCACACAAAATCACACATTTGGTATACATGGATGATCTAAAACTACTGGCAGCAACAAATCAACAACTCAACCAATTACTAAAGATAACAGAAGTATTCAGCAATGATATAAGTATGGCTTTTGGAACAGACAAATGTAAGAAAAATAGCATAGTCAAGGGAAAACACACTAAACAAGAAGATTACATATTGGATAACCACAGCGACTGCATAGAAGCGATGGAAAAAACGGATGCCTATAAATATCTAGGATACAGACAAAAAATAGGAATAGATAATACAAATATTGAAGAAGAACTAAAAGAAAAATATAGACAAAGGCTAACAAAAATACTGAAAACAGAATTGACAGCAAGAAACAAGACCAAAGCTATAAATACTTATGCCATACCAATATTGACCTACTCATTTGGAGTAGTGAAATGGAGTAACACAGACCTAGAAGCACTCAATACACTTACACGATCACAATGCCATAAATATAGAATACATCACATACATTCAGCAACAGAAAGATTCACATTAAGCAGAAAGGAAGGAGGAAGGGGATTTATCGATATAAAAAACCTACATTATGGACAGGTAGACAATTTAAGAAAATTCTTTATAGAACGAGCAGAAACTAGCAAAATACACAAAGCAATCACTCATATAAATACATCGGCTACACCACTACAATTTCATAACCACCTCTACAACCCTTTAGACCACATAACATCAACAGATACGAAGAAAGTAAATTGGAAAAAGAAAACACTTCATGGCAAGCACCCGTATCATCTAACACAGCCACACATCGATCAAGACGCATGCAACACATGGCTAAGAAAAGGCAATATATACAGTGAGACAGAAGGATTCATGATTGCAATACAGGATCAAACAATAAACACCAGGTATTACAGCAAGCATATTATTAAAGATCCCAATACCACAACAGATAAATGCAGACTTTGCAAACAACAAATAGAAACAGTAGATCACATCACAAGCGGATGTACAATACTAGCAAATACAGAATACCCCAGAAGACATGACAATGTCGCAAAAATAATACATCAACAGCTTGCCTTACAACATAAACTTTTAAAACAACAAGTTCCTACATACAAGTATGCACCACAAAATGTACTGGAGAATGATGAATACAAATTATACTGGAACAGAACCATTATAACAGATAAAACAACGCCACATAACAAACCTGACATCATACTCACCAATAAAAAGAAGAAATTAACACAACTAATCGAAATGTCCATACCCAATACAACAAATATACAAAAGAAAACAGGAGAAAAAATTGAAAAATACATCCAACTGGCTGAGGAAGTCAAAGACATGTGGCATCAGGATAAAGTTGACATCATACCAATTATAGTATCAACTACAAGACTCATACCACACAATATCCACCAGTACATCAATGCAATACAGCAACATCCAAACACATATATACAACTACAGAAATCCGTAATTATTGATACATGTTCAATTACCCGAAAGTTCCTAAATGCAATATAACACATACCGTACAGTTAATAGGAAGTGACGCTTGATCAAGGTCCGCGTCACTTTCCATTCTCAACCAGACTTAACGTCTGAGAAAGTAAAGAAATAATAATAATAATAGTAGTAGTAGTAGTAGTAGTAGTAGTGTGTAGGCGCCACTGCAGTGTAGCAGGTATTGCACACACTGAGATGACAAAAGTCATGGACATCTCCTAGTATAGTGTCGGATCTTCTTTTGGCTTAGCGCAGCAACTCGATGTGGTATACAACTGGGAAGTCCCCGCAGAAATATTGAGCTGTACTGCCTCTATATCCGTCCATAATTCCGAAATTGTTGCCGGTGCAGCATTTTGTGCACGAACTAACCTCTCGATCAGTCCCATAAATTTTCCATGGGACTCATGTCGGGCGATCTGGATGGCCAAATCAATCGCTCGAACTATCCAGAATGTTCTCCAAACCGATCGCGAATAATTGTGGCCCGGTGACAGGGCGCATTGTCATCCATAAAAAATTCCATTGTTGTCTGGGAACATCAAGTCCATGAATGGCTGCAAGTGGTCTCCAAGTAGCCCAACATAACTATTTACAGTCAATGGTCGGTTCAGGTGGACCGCCGGTCTGTGTGGCCGAGCGGTTCTAGGCACTTCAGGCTGGAACCGAGCGACCGCTACGGTCGCAGGTTCGAATCCTGCCTCGGGTATGGATGTGTGTGATGTCCTTTGGTTAGTTAGGTTTAAGTAGTTCTAAGTTCTAGGGGACTGATGACTTCAGAAGTAAAGTCCCATAGTGCTCAGAGCCATTGGAACCATCAGGTGGACCAGAGGAAACAGTGCATTCCAGGTAAACAGAGCCCACACCGTTTTGAAGCAACCACCAGCTCGCAGCGTGCCTTGTTGACAACTTGGCTCCATGGCTCAGTGGGGTCTGCTCCAGACACAAATCCTGTCATTAGCGCTTACCAACTGAAATCGGAGCTCATCTGACCAGTTGTCTGTGATCCAGCCGATGTGGTCACGAGCCGAGGAGAGGCGCTGCAGAAGATTCCGTGCTGTTGGCAAAAGCACCTGCGTCGGCCGTCTGCTGCCGCACTGTACTGACGGATATGATCGTCGTACGTCCCACATTGATTTCTGCCGTTATTTTGCGCAATATTGCTTGTCTGTTAGCACTGACATCTCTACGGAAACACGTCTACTTTCGGTCGTTAAGTGATGGCCATCGGCCACTGCGCTCTCCGTGGTGAGAGGTAACGCCTGAAATTTGTTATTCTCGGCACGTTCTTGACATTGCGGATTTCGAAATATTGAATTCCCTAACGACTTTCGAAACTAAATGACCCATGCGTCTGGCTCTAACTACCACTCCACACTTAAAGTCTGTAAATTGCCGTCGTCCGGACATAATCGCGCCGGAACCCTTTTCACATGAATCACCTGAGTACAAATGACAGGTCCGGCAGTGCAGTGCCATTTTATACCTTCTGTACGCAATACTATCGCCATCTGTAAATGTGCATATCGATATCCTGTGATTTGACACCTCAGTACACTTACTCTTGCCTGTCAATTAGTTCTTTTATTATCGTGAACTGTGTAATGAAGCAATTTCTAGTCTGTTCCGACAACTACGAACAACTCTGACACGCATTTCAATAAGATATTTCTGTGTATGTGATGTATAGTACAAAGAACAAGGTACGTGTTTAGTGGGCGGACTACATGAGGAAAATAATGTTCACAAATTGGTTTCACGAGGTATAGCCTCCGGCTCACTGTGTCCCACGTTAACAAAGTATTTGAAAACAAATTGTAATTAGTATCGGTAACTTACGTAATCATTATTACAGTCTTCCGAAATAGTGATTATATTAATGGTCTTCAAAGATTATTTAGCATCGCGATCGAAACATAGTTGCACCCTTATGTTTTGACCCCTCAGAAAATTTCATTTGACTCCTTAGGGAGGAATCACCCCCAGGTTGGGAACCACTGACCTAGACCTTCTTGACAACAGTCTCGAATTACCCGATATTTGTGTGACGGCCGGATACTTCTGACTTTTCTAAGGGTCTGTTTTACGCGCTCGACAATGGCCCAAGTGCCGAAATTGCAGTAACACGTTAAAACATAAAACATTACAGCCAACGACCTATACACGAAGCCTTCGAAAAATTCATTTTGGCTGTGGACACCAAGTACCAGAAGTTGTTCTCTCAAAGAATGAACAGAAATTTGGAAAAAAACTATTGGTGAAAAACAGACTCTCCTTCATTTATTCTCGAAATATTGCGAACAACAGACACCAGTCAATAGGTAGAGTGCGTTCTCCTAGGTTTTGCAAAATGCGTACGACACTGTATCACATCAGCGATCGTAAGGATTGGTTCAAATGGCTCTGAGCACTATGGGACTTAACATCTGAGGTCATCAGTCCCCTAGAACTTAGAACTACTTAAACCTAAGTAACCTAAGGACATCACACACATCCATGCCCGGGGCAGGATTCGAACCTGCGACCGTATCGGTCGCGCGGTTCCAGCCTGAAGCGCCTAGAACCGCTCGGCCACAACGGCCGGCGATCGTAAGCATTCTCTTCGAAAATAACTGATGCGAAAGGTGAATATTTGAGTAATATAACCTAGCTGTACTGGACGGAGAATATTCTACAGAAACGAAAGCGTTATCTGATGTGTCACAAAGGAGCGTAATATAACGTCAAATGTTCTCAGTATAAGCCGTCCGCAAAAAATAAATAAATACGTAAATAAATAAAGAGTGAAGCAACCAGGAGATATGGTCTACATCTCCATCTGCATTTGCACTCTGCAAACCATTCTGAAGCGTATGGCAGATGGCACGTCCCACTGAGCCGGTTAATTGGGGTTTTTCCGTTCGATTCACGTGTAGCGCGCAGGCGGAATCATTGTGTAACTGCCTCCGTGTGTGTCGCAATTAATCTAATCTTGTCCTCACGATCACTGCGTGGTAGGCGATTGTAGTATATTACTAGAGTCATCACTCAAAGCTGATTCGTGAAAGTTTTTAAGTAGGCTTTCTCAGTATACTTTACGTCTATCTTCAAGAGTGTGTCCCTTGAGCTTCTTCGGCATCTCTGTGACACACTCCCACGGATCAAACAAACCTGTGACCGTTCATCCTACTCCTCTCTGTATACTTTCAGCATCCCCCGTTAGTCCTCCTAGGTACGGGTCCCATACGCTTGATCACTATTCTAGAATTTTAGAATGAGTGATTTTTGAGCAGTCTCCTTTGTAAACTGACTGCATTTCCCAAGTATTCTACCAATAAACCTGCTTTAGCCACGACTGAGCTTATGTGATCAATCCGTTTTATATCCGTGCAACGTGTTACACAGGTAACAGATACGTGAGTTAACCCTTTCGAACTGCGACTCATTGATGTTATAGTAATAGGGTATTACGTTTTTTTTTTCGTTTCATGAAGTGCACAGTTTTACATTTCTGCGCGTTTAAAGCATGTTGTCAGTCATCATATCACTTTGAAATCTTATCAAGATCTGACAGAATATTTGTGAAGCTTCGTTCAGACACTTCATTATAGATCGTTGCACCAAGAAGTGTGAACATTTCCCGCAAGATCATTAACATACAGAAGGAACAGCAAGGATCCAATACACTTCCCTGGGGCACACTCTAAGCGATTCTCCATCCAAGGAAACTTGTTGCGTTCTACTAACCAAAAAATCCTCAGTCCAATCATAAATTTCACCTGATACCCCATACGATCGTACTTTTGATAACAAACGTACATTTGATACAGAGTTAGAAGCTTTACGGAAATCAAGAGATACTGCATCTACGTGACTGCCCTGATCCAATGCTTTCAGTATGTCATGTGAGGAAAGTGCAAGTTGGGTGTCAGATGATCGATGTTTTCGGAATCCATGCTGGTTGTCATGGACGAGGTCGTTCTGTTAAAGATACCTCATTATGTTTGAGCTCACAATATATTCTAAGATTCTACAGCAGATCGATGTCAGGGATATTTGGACGGTAGTTCTGTAGGTCACTTTTACTTGTCTTCTTGTGGACGGGTGTGATCTGTGCTTTCTTCCAACTTCTGGGCACGGTTTTTTTCGAGGGATCTACGATGAATTACAGTTAACAGAGGTGTCAACTCCATTGCAAATTCACTACAGAATACGACAGAGATTCCACCAGACGCTGGAACTTCGTTCAGTTTTAAATATTTCAGCTGACACTAATACCTATTTCATTCATCTTTTCAGAGGCGCGAGGATTAAATTGTGGCAACTCTTCCGGGTTCGAAAATGGAGTTAAGCATTTCTGCTTTAGCTTTGATACTCTCAATTTCAGTTCCTGTCTTATTCACGAATGACTGAACGCTACCTTTGGTGCCACTAACAGCTTTTACAAAGAACTACAATTTCTTTCGATTTTGTGAAAGATCATTTGACAATATTCTGCTACGGCAGTCACTGAAGGCTGTCTTGACATCCAAACGCGTTTTATTTAGTATTTCTCCATCTATACCTCTGTGCTTTATTTTACACCTATTACGTGGTGTTCTTTGTTTCTTTAGAACTTACAGCTGTAATGTACCATGGAGGATACCTCCCACTATGAACTGTTCTACTGGTTACATATCTACCCAGTGCATGGTCAAGTGTTATTTTAAACTTGATCCGTAGTTCCCCTACATGCTCCTGCCCTGTGCTGAAAATTTTAGGTTCATCATTGTGATATGGTACTACTGCTTTTTGTACCCAGTTTACTAAACATATATATTGTTGTGGATTGGCAAGACAGCCAACCCACTATGAGAGGAAGCCGAAAGGCACGCGTTTTAGTTCACGCAGGCTGGCGTGAGGTCTGGAACAGGTCAAGGAAATGAGACTAACAAAAAACGTACGTAGCTGCTGGAATACTTAACTTTAATCCATAATTGGTGAACATCGCTCTTGACGGTACATGTTTTACAGCATCAATAGTAACTGGTAATGGCGCCTTGCTAGGTCGTAGCAAATGACGTAGCTGAAGGCTATGCTAACTATAGTCTCGGCAAATGAGAGCGTATTTTGTCAGTGAACCATCGCTAGCAAAGTCGGCTGTACAACTGGGGCGAGTGCTAGAAAGTCTCTCTAGGCCTGCCGTGTGGCGGCGCTCGGTCTGCAATCACTGATAGTGGCGACACGCGGGTCCGACGTATACTAACGGACGGCGGCCGATTGAAAGGCTACCACCTAGCAAGTGTGGTGTCTGGCGGTGACACCACATATATCTTTCTACTTGTGCTAGTTACCCTTTATTCTTTGGTAAACATTTTTGCCACAATATCCTCATGGTCATTGGTACCAGTTTCGATCTGGACATGCCGCGCAGGGTAGCCGTGCGGTCCAGGGCGCCTTGACACGGTTCACGAGGGTGTCCCCCCCCCCCCCCCCCCCCCCGTCGGAGGTTCGAGTCCACCCTTGGGCAAGGATATGTGTGTTGTACTTAGCGTAAGTTAGTTTAAGTCAGATAATGTAGTGTGTAAGCCTAGGGACCGATGTCCTCATGGCCGGCCGCGGTGGTCTTGCGGTTAAGGCGCTCAGTCCGGAATCGCGCGACTGCTACGGTCGCAGGTTCGAATCTTGCCTCGGGCATGGATGTATGTGATGTCCTTAGGTTAGTTAGGTTTAAGTAGTTCTAAGTTCTAGGGGACTGATGACCACAGAAGTTAAGTCCCATAGTGCTCAGAGCCATTTGATGTCCTCATGTCCTCAGCAGTTTGGTCCCACTGGAACTTACCACAAATTTCCAATTTTCCAAGCTGGACATCTTCTGAAAGATCGGGTCTATTTGTTGCCATTAGATATACGAGGGTTGGAACTTTAATAGTGGTAACTATTTATTTACAGCTCAAACAAAATAGATACGTGTTTCAAAGTTGTACTGACCTTCAAAGTAGTCACAAGCATTGTGCATAACCTGTTGCCAGCGATGTGGAAGTCGTAGGATACTCTTAACAGTGCCAGTTGTGTTGACAGGTCGAGCGGCGCGGTCTATTGCCCGGCGAATTTGTAACAGTTCTGAAGCGAATGCCGTGAAGTGTTTCCTTCAGTTGGGAAATCGAGTAACTTACGAGGACTTAAGTCAGGGGAGTGCAGTAGGTGGTATAGCACTTAGCAGCTCCATCAGTGAAACAAATCAGTAACATCTTGCACTGTATGTGCCTGAGCATTGTCCTGCAAAATGATGGTCAGGTCCTGCAGAAAGTGTCATCACTTCTGTCCCTAAGCTGGTCGCAGGTTGTGTTCCAAAAATGAACAGCATAGAGACAGAAGTGATGACACTTTCTGCAGGACCTGACAATCATTTTGCAGGACAGTGCTCAAGCACGTACAGTCCCAACACATCAGTTCGCAGCAGCTGCCAATAATTTGACAGTAGTCTGGACAATTTGCAGCCGCTTACGAACCACAACTCTTCCCTTGTTTGAGAACAGCATTAACAGTGTGGCTGCATTTTGGCTGCTGCAATCTTTTACAGGACAGTAAACAAATAAATTTAAATTAAACATGCTGATTATCTTTTAATCTGTTGAGCTAATAATCTTACTAATTTCCATTAAGAACTGGAACAATTAGTACGCAAAATGGGATTTTTGCTAAGGCAACAGAATAACCTGAGGTAAAAATTCCTGGCTTCCTAACTTTTTGAGTGGCTCACAAATTCGAAAATAGCGTTAACTTACGGTAAATGTAAATAACATACTCTGCTCCAGAAAGGGAAAACTAGATGTAACGCGATATGTTTGTTATAAAGTGAACTGCAGTGACTAAATCACAAATGCTGATTTACTACGGAATAGGTTATGCAAATGACAAGGGAAACTTCCGAAAATTCTCAAGAAATATTCATTTATTCACATTGATGTATCTTGTAATTAGGGGTGCATTATTCTTTGGAGGTACCAGTAAAAGACAAACGTTGATTTTTTACGAAATGAGTTACGCACATCATTCGTAACTTACGAAAATTTTCAAAAACATGTTTTCGTGGATGTCCGAAAATTCTCAAAAACAAACCTGTTTCTCACGTAATTGTACAATGAAATTTGGGAACGACTGCTTTTGCACGAGAATGGGCCTACTGTTGTCAAAAGTTTCAAAATGAGCACAATTTATGTTCTAGCACACTGGACTCGCATTCGGGAGGACGACGCTTCAATCCCGCGTCCGGCCATCCTGATTTAGGTTTTCCGTGATTTCCCTAAATCGCTCCAGGCAAATGGCGGGATGGTTCCTTTGAAAGGGCACGGCCGACTTCCTTCCCTAATCCGATGAGACCAATGACCTCGCTGTCTGGTCTCCTTCCCCAAAACAACCCAACCCAACAACCAACCCAATTTAAGTTCAGTAGGAGTTTATCGTGACACTCGCAGGTATTCGAAAGTTCGCACTTTATCAGGATACAAACGAGTACTGTCACAGTGAGGCGAGCGGCAAAGTATTACAGTTTAGAATTTCGAAGCGGCAGACGAGTATTGCACATGCGGTCTGACGCAAAAGAAAATTAGGAAGTCGGATTTTGTACGTAAAAAACTTGGGTATTACATCGATTGTTTACTTAACTGATTCTGTGACAACTTCTACAAGGGCATTCCGAAGATGAACACTGCAGCGTCAGTTTATCTCTGTCAAAACTACGAAAACTTTGCAGCACCAACAAAGCACGTCTTCTGCTTGGAGCCGATAACAATTGTCGGATGTCAATGTAACATCGTACACGTACACACCATCAGCGTGAGTGTGAATGATTGAAATTGCAACTCTCTGTGACAGGCAGAATGTCCATCACAATGCATTAGTGTAGTCCGTGCTTGGATTGTTATCAAGTGTGCTAGAGTCGTAAGGGACGTGAACAGGGTCGACGCTGAGTGATCACTTTGAAGGACGTGGAGGTACCATGTACTCGTATGAGAAAACATTATCAGCATCTGAAAGTCTGAAAGGGGCCTATCTTGCGTCTCCATTTAGCTAGGTAATCAAATTGTGGAGTATTTAGGTTTGTGGAGCATTCGGATGTGATTGTGGCCCGATGTTGGACTGCATGGGAACGTGTAGACTGGAATATTCGTAGTCATGGTTCTGGTCGACCAGGTTGACCACCACAAGGCAGGACCAATCATCTACATCATACTCGGCGAGCCACCTAATGGTTTGCGGCGGAGGGTACTTTTTGTACCACTAAGCCCATTAACCCTATTCCACTCGCAAATAGCGCATGGGACCAATGATTGTCGGTAAGCCTCTGTACTGACTGTAATTTCTCGAATTTTCTCCTCGTAGTCATAATGCGAGATGTATGTAGGGTGGGGGGAGGGGGGTGTAACATGTTGTCCGACTCTTCCCGGAAAGTGGTGTCTAGAAATTTCAGTAGTAAGTCTCCCCGTGATGCAGAATGCCTCTCTTGTAATGTCTGCCAATGGAGTTCGTTGAGCATCTCAGTAACACTCTAGCGCCGGCTAAATGATCCCCATGACGAAACGCGCCGATCTTCGTTGGATCTTCTCTATATCTTCTATCAGTCCTACCTGGTAGGGATCCCAGGTAAATGAAAATTACTAAAGAATCGGTCGAACAAGCGCCTTACAAACCGCTCTTCCTTCGTGGATGAGTTACATTTTTTTAAGATTCTTCCTGTGAAACTGAGTACGAAATCTGCTCTTCCCACTATTAGTTTTGTGTGGTCATTCCACTTTAAGTCGCTCTGGATAGTTACTCTTTACGGTACACACTGGTCCCAGCGGTTTGTCATCAATAATGTAGCTGTACAGGACTTATTTCCTTATGTATGTACAATGTGTTACATTTATTTACATTCGGGGTCAACTGTCAGAGCCTCCATCATTCATCAATTCATGGTGGTCATTCTGCAAATCGTCACTATCTTCTGTCGTTGCTGCTTTGTTATTGACAAATCCTACCACACTTCCTTGCGGCAGTCCAGAAATTATATTCACGTCAGTCGAATTGGTTCCGTTAAGAGTGACGTTTTGAGTTCTGTTTGCAAGAAAGTCTTGAATCCAGTCGCAAATCTGCTCCGATACTCGGTAAGCTGGTATTCTGTTTCACTAAACGGCAGAGCGGGACAGTGTGAAATACGTTCCTGAAGTCATCACATCGTAGCGCCTTCACATCTGCGCCCTGCTGCCTGAAAATAAGTAAAGGATCCTTGCAACGTTCTGTGTCATCCGGCGCCAGTGGACGAACACTAGCGCCAGTTTGAATAGAGAATTACAGTCGAATGCGTAGACTGAAGTTAACAGAACAACATATACGGCTCCATGTGGACTGATCTGGTGACCGCCGGCCGAAGTGGCCGTGCGGTTAAAGGCGCTGCAGTCTGGAACCGCAAGACCGCTACGGTCGCAGGTTCGAATCCTGCCTCGGGCATGGATGTTTGTGATGTCCGTAGGTTAGTTAGGTTTAACTAGTTCTAAGTTCTAGGGGACTGACGACCTCAGCAGTTGAGTCCCATAGTGCTCAGAGCCATTTCATCCAGTGACCAGGAGGGATGCTGTGACGACGAATGTCTTCGCAGTGAATCACCGTTCTGTACTATCCCAGATGGCTATCCTTGACGAGTGTGACGGCGATGTGGGGAGAGGTCCCATTCTTGCATCGTTGTTTCGGAAAATGAAACTCATGAATGTATGTAAATGGTCTCCAAGTAGCCAAACATAGCCATTTCCAGTCAATGATCGGTTCAGTTGGACCAAAGGGCATGGTTAATTCCATGTAAACATAACCAAAACCATTATCGAACCACCATCAGTTTGCACAGGCCCCTGTTGACAACTTGGGTCGGCGACTTTATGGAGTCTGAGCCCCGCTCGAAGCCTACCGTCAGCTCTTACCAGCTCAAGTCTGGACTCATCTGACCGGGTCACGGTTTTCCAGTCGTCTTGGGTCCAGCCGATATGGTCACTAGCCCAGGAGTGGCAGTGCGGGCAATATCGTGCTGTCAGCAAAGACACTCGCATCGGTCGTCTGCTGCCATAGCGCATTAACGACAAATTTCGCCGCATTTTCCTAACGGATACATTGATTTCTGCGGCTATTTCATGCAGTTTTGCTTGTTTGTTAGCACTGACAAATCTACGCAAACGCCGCTGCTTTCGGTCGTTGATTGGAGGCCGTCGTCGTACGTGGTGAGAGGTCACGCCTGAAATATGGTATATTCGGCAGTCTCTTCACACTATCGATCTCCGAATAATGCATTCCCTAACGTTTTCTGAAATAGAATGACCCATAGGTCTGACTCCAACTATGATTCCGTGTTCACAGATCGTTACTTCCCGTCGTACGGCCATAATCACTTCGCAAACCGTTACAGATGGATCACCAGAGAACAAATGACATCTCCGCCGATACAATGCCCTATTATACCTTGCGTACGCGATATGGCCGCCATCTACTATATGTGCGTATCGGCAAACAGCCTATAAAGGTAATAGCGGGAACTCTGGTCGAGAGCGTGTGACAGCGATTGCAGCGTACCCTGGTGGCTGTAAATCAATACTAACAGGTTGGCGTATGTAAACAAACGTAGGAGAGCTTACTTGAAAGGCAGTTTCTGTTTGTTCATGAGCTGAGCAGAGGTGCTGTTGTGCCATATGTGGTTGTAATAAATACCGACAACAAAGTGATCGAAAGTCTTTCTACATATTCAGGAGTGATAAAGAAATGTAAGTACTAACGTAAATTTATGGTTAGTGTCTTTCAGTAAGTTGTACTTCTTATAATTGAGAAAGTTATTATTTCTAACTTGGTTTTTGTTATTTTTAGATGTAAACAGTGGGTCATTCGAAGTAGGAGGGCAGACCTTGACGAAATATTTAGAGAAGAATGGCCAGAGCATTTAAATAGGAGTCATTTAGTATGCTCTGATCAGTTTGTAGAGAAAGACCTCAGGAACAAGAATTTAGTAAGCCAAGGGCAACAAATGTTTGTAAAGCAATAAAATTGCTGCATTTAACGCCTGTCTAATGATTTGTTAAATTACTGCTGTTACATATAACATTTTTTTCTCCTCATTTCAGTAACTGGCATGGCTCTGTCCCTTTAGTTGTGCCCGATAGAAAGGAAAGTAATTTAGACCAAGCCCAAACAAGAGAAAGCGAGAAGAGGAAGTAGAGCAACAAGAATCAGTCGCTGACATTCAGGCTGAAGTGGACGATAGTGTCATCTCCGAAGTGGAAAAAAAGTGTGAAAAATATTTCGCATTAATTTTAAAGTGTAGAATGTTACAGAAAAGAGTATCGAGACAGGAAGGAGTGATTCGTGCTCTGAGATCCGAGTTTTGTATTTTAAAACGCAAAGTAATGAAGCGCAGCACTGCTAAAAGCAATGTTTCTCATGCTGTGGCAGGCAAGTTTATCAACCTACAGGAAATTACGAAACACAGGAAACCTAATGGAAGAAGGTATACAGACCAACACAGGAGGTTTGCTTTGGCTCTTCATTTCTGTTCACCAAAATCGTACAGGTTTTTGCAGAAATATTTTGTAATGACATAATTTTTGTAAGACGTCAATTGTTAAGTAGTGATGTAGTCTCATAGTCAGTACTCTGACGAATAAAATATTTCCTTTATGCCAAGATTCCCAATCTATGATTCACTAGATGCCTTCTTGTGCCCATTACTTTACGTATGGGAGCCAAATCCAAGACGTCTCATACTTCATTTCATGTGTGTATTACGTGGCAGCAGGCGGTCAAAATTTAGTTATCATTTCGAGCCGCTACATTTCACCACTGTGCCCTGCCTCGTGCGGAACTAATGCATTCTTGCGTAAGTTTCCGCTGTTATATTTATGGGTGAGCCGTGGTAAAAATTGTTGTTTTGAAGAGCGCGCCGCAGCGCGTAGTGTGAAGCAGTCGCCCTCCGTTTCTGGCGGTGGCGCCGCTGTGGCAATCGCAGCTTTGGTGTCTCCCTCTGGTGGGAAAGGGGTAAGGTTGCCTGTTCACGTGCATTTAAGGGGCGCTATGAGCTCGCCAGTCGGTCAGTCTGGGTCAGTCTCTAGTCCCCAGCTTGCTAGTCTGTCTCTCGCCCGCATTTGTTAGGCAGTTAGTGTCTGTCTGTCGTTCGGTGTGCTAGTATGTCTGTCGTTCGGATCAACCTTTAAACCCGGCAAAATGAGAGTCTTTCCACTCCGCCAGTAAGAGATCTCAGCGAGTGGTCTGCGCGTTAGGCCGCCAGTCTGCTCGAGTTTGCTCAGGCAATGGTCATTGGCGGTTGGATTGATCGGTTGGTCGGTCGCGCACTGAGACACAAGATGTCTGTCTCGAGCGTCGGCGCATGTGAGGTCGCCACGTGAGTCCAGTGGGCCGCGGCGTATAGTGAGGGGTAGTGACTTCGCGGTCGACACGAGAGGAACAGGAGTCAACCCGGCAGCGGACGGTTAGGGAGAGCGATTTGGGGGAGCTGCACCAGGTCTTTTCGAGAAATCGCAGTTTATTAGAAGTTAAGTGATTGGTGATATGTTTTTTGATTTACTCTTGTTAAATTCTACTTTTTTTTTGTTGAGGTCACCAGCCGTTTTGCTATGGGGTCGTCCCACCATTCTTCTCCGTTTGCGCACCTGCGGGAAAATGGTTGTTTATAAATTGGGTGGTCGGTTTTTCCCTTGTGGAGTAGGCGCAGGTTAGAGCAACCTGCGGTTCGGGTTGTTCGGTAATCTCCCTATCAATGTACCGCACGTTAGTAGCTGCCTCTGTCATGTTTGTCGGATTTGGTGTGTTAACGAATTCGTTGCTTGTAGTGTAACGGCCTAATACCTGAAATAAGTTTTGATCTTTGGAGACTTTGATATTATTGCCTATGATCTTGAGAGGCGGTATCTGTGTACTGTAGAGCATCTTTGCTATTGTTTGGCCAACCTTGTAGAATTTTACATAGGATTGCATTTCATGGGCTTTTATTTAAATGATCATTTTAGTATGTAAAATTGCCACGGTTTCACCGTAAGAATTTTCTTAGAAGTTAAAATCAAGTTAATATTTTAACTGTTAGTGTTTTGTAACATTTACATCCCTCGTACAGGGGGTGCATAGCTTGTGTGCTTGTGTAAATTGTCAAAACTCTTAAAGTTATCTGGTATGTTGCAGATTTGCACGACTGTAGTCTTTCAGAGGCTGTTATGAGCGGTCGTAAGTACGGCCGTGTCAAAAGGGAGCGGCAAGGTTCTCTGCCAGAAAGTTCATACAGTCAAAACTTGGTTCTTTCTGCCTCTGAATAAATTGTAACTTTGATATTAAGAGGGTGCTTTCTGACTATAATTTTAAATCTGTTTCTTTTAAAAAATGCTTTTAGGCACTATTAAAGTGAATAAATTACCCATTTGTTAAAAGGAACTTTGTTATCATTTCATCAGTTAGTCCCTGGCAGCTACTTCCATGCTTACATAGTGTGATTAAATGTGTTAATGTTCCTGATGAATCGCTAGTAAATAAAATAAGTTGTTAAGAATATTCTTTGAAAATAAATGATGGTTCATTGGGCTATTTGAATCGGTATCCCATGGCTCTTGTCACCTGATTGTATTTATCTGCGATCGAATCCGTACGAAAGCTTTCGTAAATTTGGCGGTCGAGTCAGGGATCGCACCACCTAACGAGCGATAGGAGTCACCTGACCCGAACGCCAGCCGAACGTGGTTGTTGTTGTTTTGGCTGAAGAGCCGTTTTACTAGAGGAGGCCGAAATGCACGCGTTTTAGCTCACGCAGGCTGGCGTGAAGAGGGAAGAACTACACTGACGTGAGGTCTGGAACATGACGAGGAATGAGAATTCAGAAAGCGGACGTAATTAGTTTGATACTTAACTTTAATCCATTAATGATGAACGTCGCTCTTGACGATACATGATTCACAATATTATCTGTTCAGAATACATTCTTGAAAAATAGGGCGCCTTGCTAGGTCGTAGCAAATGACGTAGCTGAAGGCTATGCTAAACTGTCGTCTCTGCAAATGAGAGCGTATGTAGACGGTGAACCATCGCTAGCAAAGTCGGCTGTACAACTGGGGCGAGTGCTACGGAGTCTCTTTAGACTAGACCTGCCGTGTGGCGGCGCTCGGTCTGCAATCACTGATAGTGGCGACACACGGGTCCGACGTATACTAACGGACCGCGGCCGATTTAAAGGCTACCACCCAGCAAGTGTGGTGTCTGGCGGTGACACCAGAGCTGTGAGGTTCTTATTCCAGTTCCTCGTAATGCCAAGTGTTTATCCGCTGTATGTTGCAGGTGGGCGGCCTGGAGATGGTGGTGGCCCTGGTGGTGGTGTCGGCGGCGCTGGTGGGCTGCCTGTGGTGCGTGGTGCGGCGGCGGCTGGCGCTGCGCCGCTGGGGCGTGCCGGCGGCTGCCGGTGGCGGCTCCCCGCTGGGGCACCTCTGGCCGCTGGTGGCGGGCGCCGCCTCGGCGCACGCGCTGCTGCGCCGCCTGTACGAGAATACACGAGGACTGCCGTGCGCCGGCGTGTTCGCCGGGCCCTGCACCGCCGTGCTGCTGCTCAGGGACACCCAGCTGGTGCGACACGTCACCGTGCGGGCGTTCGCCGACTTCTGCGACCACCACGCCGTCAGCGGCGACCCGCTACTCGCCGGCAGCCTCATGTTCCTCCGAGGTGCTGCCACCTTTCTCACCCGAACACAAAATCATAACACTGTTACTACTAACAGAAACTACTATTTTTTAAAAAAAAAATAAGGAGAGCGTTAAAACCCAAGGCACTGGCAGATTTGTTTTTCTTTTTCCCACTTTCTGTAAAAATGCGAGTGGAACAGTACTGTTTGTGTGACATTTTATAAATTGGCGTATTATGCTGCTATAAGCCTCCATAGATGAGCGGTCAGCGTAGATGGCTGCCAGGTGGAGGATTGGGTTGGTTGGGTTGTTTGGGGGAAGAGACCAAACAGCGAGGTCATCGGTCTCATCGGATTAGGGAAGGAAGTCGGCCGTGCCCGTTCAAAGGAACCATCCCGGCATTTGCCTGGACCGATTTAGGAAAATCACGGAAAACCTAAATCAGGATGGCCGGACGCCGGATTGAACCGTCGTTCTCCCGAATGCGAGTCCAGTGTGCCAACCACTTTGCCACCTCGCTCCCAGGTGGAGGATCCAGGTTCCAGACTACTAATACAAGGATCAGACTTCAAAACAGCAATCAAATCAACAAAAATGGATAGATAACATCCCTTCGAAATTTCTAAAATCATTAGACCAAACGATTATTTAGGTTGGTGTGTAGAGTATATATGATTGGATACGTACCACCAGAATTTTGGAAACAGTAGGGTCCGAATAGAGCACGGGCAGGTAAGCGTGACAACTATCACACAGTTAGCTTAATAGCTCATGCATTCGGATTTACTAACAATAATGTACAGAAGAGTGCAAACGAAAACCGAAGATCTGTTCGGTGACAGTGTAACACCCCCGGGAGTACAAATGGGGGTGGAGGACCCTTAAAGTGTTTCTCGTTTCTGCTTTTCTTGACCGTGCGCCCTGTCCACACCACGTACCTGGTAATCCCGCGGCGGTCGTACTGTTCTGCTCCACACTGCTGCTGGCTTGCCTGAAATTATCTATCTAAATATGCACGAGTTTAGGGGAGCCATTCCACGTTAAAACACAACACTGTTCTACGTCTGGTATGAACAACTACACTCCTGGAAATGGAAAGAAGAACACATTGACACCGGTGTGTCAGACCCACCATACTTGCTCCGGACTCTGCGAGAGGGCTGTACAAGCAATGATCACACGCACGGCACAGTGGACACACCAGGACCCGCGGTGTTGGCCGTCGAATGGCGCTAGCTGCGCAGCATTTGTGCACCGCCGCCGTCAGTGTCAGCCAGTTTGCCGTGGCATACGGAGCTCCATCGCAGTCTTTAACACTGGTAGCATGCCGCGACAGCGTGGACGTGAACCGTATGTGCAGTTGACGGACTTTGAGCGAGGGCGTATAGTGGGCATGCGGGAGGCCGGGTGGACGTACCGCCGAATTGCTCAACACGTGGGGCGTGAGGTCTCCACAGTACATCGATGTTGTCGCCAGTGGTCGGCGGAAGGTGCACGTGCCCGTCGACCTGGGACCGGACCGCAGCGACGCACGGATGCACGCCAAGACCGTAGGATCCTACGCAGTGCCGTAGGGGACCGCACCGCCACTTCCCAGCAAATTAGGGACACTGTTGCTCCTGGGGTATCGGCGAGGACCATTCGCAACCGTCTCCATGAAGCTGGGCTACGGTCCCGCACACCGTTAGGCCGTCTTCCGCTCACGCCCCAACATCGTGCAGCCCGCCTCCAGTGGTGTCGCGACAGGCGTGAATGGAGGGACGAATGGAGACGTGTCGCCTTCAGCGATGAGAGTCGCTTCTGCCTTGGTGCCAATGATGGTCGTATACGTGTTTGGCGCCGTGCAGGTGAGCGCCACAATCAGGACTGCATACGACCGAGGCACACAGGGCCAACACCCGGCATCATGGTGTGGGGAGCGATCTCCTACACTGGCCGTACACCACTGGTGATCGTCGAGGGGACACTGAATAGTGCACGGTACATCCAAACCGTCATCGAACCCATCGTTCTACCATTCCTAGACCGGCAAGGGAACTTGCTGTTCCAACAGGACAGTGCACGTCCGCATGTATCCCGTGCCACCCAACGTGCTCTAGAAGGTGTAAGTCAACTACCCTGACCAGCAAGATCTCCGGATCTGTCCCCCATTGAGCATGTTTGCGACTGGATGAAGCGTCGTCTCACGCGGTCTGCACGTCCAGCACGAACGCTGGTCCAACTGAGGCGCCAGGTGGAAATGGCATGGCAAGCCGTTCCACAGGACTACATCCAGCATCTCTACGATCGTCTCCATGGGAGAATAGCAGCCTGCATTGCTGCGAAAGGTGGATATACACTGTACTAGTGCCGACATTGTGCATGCTCTGTTGCCTGTGTCTATGTGCCTGTGGTTCTGTCAGTGTGATCATGTGATGTATCTGACCCCAGAAATGTGTCAATAAAGTTTCCCCTTCCTGGGACAATGAATTCACGGTGTTCTTATTTCAATTTCCAGGAGTGTATATTCTGAGGCGATGAAGAAAGTCGCAGGTTGCACTGTTTACATTCTAATGCATAAATGTTTATCCCAATAACAATCTCGATGATTATCTGTCCACAATATCACACAAGACGAGCGTACGCATAACCGACACGAAGCGGGTGATTGTTGATGATGCGGAAGCCGAATGATCGAACGAAAGTTCTTACGCTCGTCACACATACAGATATCTGGTAATACTGCTCCTTGACACTAGTAATGACATAACACTCTTCGTAAAGTTAATTTTTCAGTTCTCAGTTCTCACTTGTACGAGCGTGCGCGTAACCGTCGCTGCGCGGCTGATTGTTGATAATGCGGAAACGCGATGATCGAACGCACGTCCTCACGCTCGCTGCAAGACACTGGCACTTGACTGCACTCTTTTACGGTAACTAATTTCTACTGATTCACATCAGTTCACTCTGGGAGACAGAACACGGCGCGGATGATCGATACAGTTCGGTACGACACGCAACGAGAGGATACACAAATACGTTATCAGCAGCACTGTTCATTTTTAAATCACTTCTTGACGCACTTTCCTCTGAATTATTTACTTATTTTATCACTTTACTGTAATAGCACTTATAGCAACACTTCAACTTCCATGCTACCGCCGCGCGGGACTAGCCGAGCGGTCTAGGGCTCTGCAGTCATGTACTGTGCGGCTGGTCCCGGCGGAGGTTCGAGTCCTCCGTCGGACATGGGTGTGTGTGTTTGTCCTCAGGATAATTTAGGTTGAGTAGTTGGTAAGCTTAGGGACCGAGGACCTTATCAGTTAAGTCCCATAAGATTGTACACACCTTTGAACATTTTTTTCCATGCTAACAATGCCTCTCACAGGCAGAGCTACACACTACACAACATAACAGTTCGGTGTCCCGCGCTCGACACCGACAGACGCGACTGCCCGCAAAGATACTCCACAACTAAGCCAGCGATATGACGATACGCTTACAACAGTTAGTTTTCCTTTAGGAAAGGTAAAGACATCAGACAGGCAGTTTTGGCCTTCCACTTGGTAATGGAAACAAGACTTAAGAAAATCAAAAAGCGTTCGTAGCATCTGTCGACCTAGAAAATCGTCCGACAATTATACATTAGAAATGCTGAGGAAAAAAGGGAGCTGTAAGGAAAGACAGACAACGCAGTACATGCCAGAAGAAAGAGACAAGAATAAGAATGGAATTAAAAAGGGGTGTAGTCTTTCGCCTGTACCGTTCAGTATCAACATCGAAGGGCACAAAAGTGGGATTAAAACTGAAGGTGGAAGGATATGAATGATAAAATCCGCATATGATTTTGCTGTCCTCACTGAAATTGAAGAGGAATTACAGGACCTCTTCAATGCAATGAACAGTCTAATGACTACAGAATGTGGACTGAGAGTAGATCGAATAAAGACGAAAGTAGTGAGAAGCAGCGGAAATGGGATTAGCGATGAACTTAAAATAAAAATTGCCGACCACGACGTCAAGGAATTCTACTTCGTTGGAAGCAAAAGAACACAAACCACGTGAAGCAAGGACGACGTGAAAGGTTGACTTTTTTTTGACTCGTCAGTCTTCTGACTGGTTTGATGCGGCACGCCGAGAATTCCTCTCCTGTGTCAACCTCTTCATCTATGAACACCACTTGCAACCTACATCCCCAACTATTTGCTGGACGTATTCCAATATCTGTCTTCGCCTACAGTTTTTGACCCTACAGCTCCTTCTAGTACCACGGAATTCATTCCCTAATGGCTTAACAGATGTTCTGTCATCCTGTCCCTTCTCTTTATAAGTGTTTTCTACATATTCCTTTCCTCTCCGATTCTGCGCCAAACCTCCTCATTCCTTACCTTATCAGTCCAACCCATTTTCAGCATTCGTCTGTAGCACCACATCTCAAATGCTTCGATTCTCTTCTGTTCCGGTTATCCCACAATCCATGTTTCACTACCATACAATGCTGTGCTCCAAACCTACATTTCCAGAAATTTCTTCCTCAAATTAAGGCCGATATTTGATAGTAGCAGACTCTTCTTGGCCAGAAATACCCTATTTGGAAATGCTAGTCTGCTCTTAATAGCCTCCTTGCTCCGTCCGTCGTTGATTATTTTGCTGCCTAGGTAGCAGAATTCCTTAACTTCATCTGCATCGTGACCATCAATGCTGATGTTAAGTTTCTCTCTGTTCTCATTTCTGCTACTTCTCATTACTTTCGTCTTTCTTTACTCTCAGTCCATATCCTGCAATCATTAAACTGTTCATTCCATTCATCAGATCATATAATTCTTCTTCACTTTCACTCACGATAGCAATGTCGTCAGCGAATCGTATCATTAATATCCTTTCACCTTGAATTTTCATTCCACTCCTGAACCTTTCTTTTATTTCTATCACTGCTTTTCGATGTACAGGTTGAACAGTAGGGGCGGAACACTACCTCCCCATCTTACATCCTATTTAATCTGAGCACTTCTTTCTCTGTCGTCCATTCTTTTTATTCCCTCTTGGCTGTTGTACATATTGTATATTACCTGTCTATCCCTATACCTTACCCCTATTTTTCTCAGAATTTTGAACATCTTGTACCATTTTACATTGTCGAACGCTTTTTCCAGGTCGACATATCCTACGAACGTATGTTGATTTTCTTTTTTTAAATTTTGCTTCTATTACCAACCGCAACGTCAGAATTGACTCTCTGGTGCCTTTCCCTTTCCTAAAACCAAACTGGGCTCGCCACCTAACGCATCCTCAATTTTCTTTCCCGTTCTGCTGTATATCATTCTTGTCAGCAACTTGGATGCATGAACTGTTAAGCTGATTATGCGATAATTCTCGCACTTGTCAGCCCATGCATTCTTCGGAGTAGGGTGGACAATATTTTTCCGAAGGTCAGATGGCATGTCACGAGACTCATTCATTCTACACACCAACGTGAATAGTCAAATGGTTCAAATGGCTCTGAGCACTATGGGACTTAACATCTGAGGTCATCAGTCCCCTAGAACTTAGAACTACTTAAACCTAACTAACCTAAGGACATCACACACATCCATGCCCGAGGCAGGATTCGAACGTAGTAGTCGCGCGGCTCCGGACTGAGCGCCTGAACCGCTAGACCACCGCGGCCGGCGTGAATAGTCGTTTAGTTGCCACTTCCCCCAGTGATTTTAGAAATTCTGATGGAATGTTACGTACCCCTTCTGCCTTATTTGAAAGTAAGTCCTCCAATGCTGTCTTTGATTCTGATTCAAGACTGGATCCCCTGTCGCTTCTAAATCGACTTCTGTTTCTTCTTCTATCACATCAGACAAATCTCCCCCTCATAAAGACCATCAATACACGCCTTCCCCCTATCTATTTCTGTTCTGCATTTAACAGCGGAATTTCACTAATCATCGTTGAGGTGGGTAGCGATCACACGCCCTTCTCTCTACTGCACACCACAAAGGTATAATTATATTGAGGGCTGGTGATTGTGGTGGCGCATGCGCACAAAACTAGTAGTGCACAATGCGAGCTGCTATCGTCTTGAAACACAGCATCACCACTGAGGGACAAACAGTGTACCAAGGGACGGATCTGGCCAGCCAAAATGGCTGCATAATCTTCGCAGGAATCCGACCTTGCAGAGTAAACATGGGACCCCCGGAATACCACGATGTGGCTGCCCGAATCACCACCGAACCCCCGCCATGCTTCACTCTTCTGACATTCAGTTCTGCAGTGACTTTGCAGATGTCGTCCTCTTATTTTTATTCGCAATCCTCTTCAATGACCGCCTATCACGACCACTCTACACACACTTTCGTCCACTTTTGTGACTTAGTGGATGATGCTTTTCCTCTTTCTCTTTATACGGTATAAATCGTCAATACTGCGCCTTCTGAAACACCGAACACTTCGTCTCCCTTGATTACGGAAGCATTCACCTTACGTGCACCAACAATTTTTTCACGTTCGAATTCGCTTAGATCCAACATAACCCACTCGCAACTACACTACTAGTGATACTTGTAACGTACTGTGGGCCTTTCACAAGTGCCGTTCGTGGCAAATACAACAGTGCAACCTGCAGCTTGGCTAGCACCTGCATTTACGTTCAAGCATCCATTTCTCGAGGTGTTCCTGCACTTTTGTCCAACGTCTGTGTAATGTATTACCGCGGGGACATCATCGGGAAAACTACGATGTTCGCAAATATTGATGAGTAATGTTACTTGCGCTTCTTTCCGAGCATCACGTGGTAATGACACGCTGCCATGTGCCTGTTTTGTGTCTGCAGTATCGGTCCTCAGCGTTCCACTTCTGCCCCTCCCTGCCCCCCCCACTCCCTCCTTTCCCAGCAACCCATCACTCCTCTGCCGTCGGCCGGGGTGGCGAGTGGTTCTAGGCGCTATAGTCTGGAACCGCGCGATTGCTACGGTCGCAGGTTCGAATCCTGCCTCGGGCATGGATGTGTGTGATGTCCATAGGTTAGTTAGGTTTAAGTAGTTCTAAGTTCTAGGGGACTGATGACCTCGGAAGTTAAGTCCCATAGTGCTCAGAGCTATTTGAACCATCCTCTGCCAATATTTTCCATGCAGCAGAAATGAGGGGAATGTTCGTGAAGGTCCCACAAAGTGCCTATAGGTAATGTGAATGACAGATTAAAACATGGAACATGAACGTCTAGGCCATGACACACCTTTGCCTTCCGTACTCAGTAACTTGGTTGAGACAGAGCACGCATTGTAGATGAAAACAACTTTTTTTTTTACTTTTCAGGTGAAAGTTGGCGCCGCATGAGAGCAACTCTAAGCCCAGCGTTCACATCTGGTCGAATAAAAGACATGATGGGACTCATGGCGCAAGTTTCTCGCAACATGGTGGACCACATAGACAGCATCATCAAAACAAGTAAGACAGAGCAACAATTGTAACTTCATAAAAGTACTTGCAACAATCTGTTAAAAAAATGAAAACTTCTCTAGCCACTTATTAAGTTTTGTAGTCATTAGCTTAAACATATTTCGGTGTGGCGGTCCAGAGTTTTTGTGCGTTAGCATAGCTCCTTACCAAATATCTCAACAATGCTCACGAATTAATCAGAAGAAGGCTTTGCAAGGTTTTTTTTGGGGGGGGGGGGAGGGGGGAATTACGTTTCCTTAGAAATTTTTCAGTGATTCTGAAACTGGTAAATGGTTTCGCCACAGATTTTTTTCACGTTAAAATATCCTCTTAAATTAGCCCATGCCATCCCTTATCATTTAGCTACAATATAGCAGGTCAGCAACTGGAAGCATTTAATTCCATAAATTATCTGGGAGTACGCATTAGGAGTGATTTAAAATGGAATGATCACATATAGTTGATCGTCGGTACAGCAGATGCCAGACTGAGATTCATTGGAAGAATCCTAAGGAAATGCAATCCGAAAACAAAGGAGGTAGGTTACAGTACGCTTGTTCGCCCACTGCTTGAATACCGCTCAGCAGTGTGGGATCCGTACCAGATATGGTTGATAGAAGAGATAGAGAAGATCCAACGGAGAGCAGCGCGCTTCGTTTCAGGATCATTTAGTAATCGCGAAAGCGTTAGGAGATGATAGATAAACTCCAGTGGAAGACTCTGCAGGAGCTCGGTACGGGCTTTTGTTGAAGTTTCGAGAACATACCTTCACCGAGGAGTCAAGCAGAATATATTGCTCCCTCCTACGTATATCTCGCGAAGAGACCATGAGAATAAAATCAGAGAGATTAGAGACCACACAGAGGCATACCGACAATCCTTCTTTCCACGAACAATACGAGACTGGAATAGAAGGGAGAACCGATAGAGGTACTCAAGGTACCCTCCGCCACACACCGTCAGGTGGCTTGCGGAGTATGGATGTAGATGTAGATATTATTCCAATATTCTTGATAGCAGTCACTGATTCCAGCGACAAATTTCCCATAGAACAGTCAAACGATGTTGTACACCAACTGTTCTCCCGTGACAGAACCTCCTGACTTCTGAACCCCCAGCCCCATCCAGCCACCTCATCAGAACCGTCCCGAGGTCACCCTGCTCCTCTGGCAGAACTGGCAAATCTAACGCCTCCCCTTCTCCCCGCCAACCTTCCCCCGCACAAAAACTACCAACTACAAACGTAATTAACAAATTTCAGTTTTGTAAGTAGGATTAATAAAACTGAAGCACAGCGATACCGACTGTCCAGCAGGATTTGATACAAGAACTACACGGGTTGCATGTTCAGCACAATTGAAAGCAAAGAATCGTAATATTTTCAATGCTTTGACGTGTTTCAGAGTTCTTACTAGAATAACAACAAAATACTTAACAAATACATTACTGGTCATTAAAATTGCTACACTACGAAGATGACGTGCTGCAGACGCGATATTTAACCGACAGGAAGAAGATGCTGTGATATGCAAATGATTAGCTCGTCAGAGCATTCACATAAGGTTGGCGCCGGCAGCGACACCTACAACGTGCTGACATGAGGAAAGTTTCCAACCGATTTCTCACACACAAACAGCAGTTGACAGGCGTTGCCTGGTGAAACGTTGTTCTGATGCCTCGTGTAAGAAGGAGAAATGCGCACCATCACGTTTCCGACTTTGATAAAGGTCGGATTGTAGCCTATCGCGATTGCGGTTTATGATATCGCGACATAGCTGCTCGCGTTGGTCGATATCCTGTTAGCAGAATATGGAATCGGTGGGTTCAGGAGGGTAATACGGAACGCCGTGCTGGATCCCAACGGCCTCGTATCACTTGCAGTCGAGATGACAGGCATCTTATCCGCATGGCTGTAACGGATCGTGCAGCCACGTCTCGATCCCTGAGTCAACAGATGGGGACGTTTGCAAGACAACAACCATCTGCACGAACAGTTCGACGACGTTTGCAGCAGCATGGACTATCAGCTCGGAGACCATGGCTGCGGTTACCCTTGACGCTACATCACAGACAGGAGCGCCTGCAATGGTGTACTCAACGACGAAACTGGGTGCACGAATGGCAAAACGTCATTTTTCGGATGAATCCTGGTTCTGTTTACAGCATCATCATGGTCGCCTCCGTGTTTGGCGACACCGCGGTGAACGCACATTGGAAGCGTGTATTCGTCATCGCCATACTGGCGTATCACCCGGCGTGATGGTATGGGGTGCCACTGGTTACACGTCTCGGACACGTCTTGTTCGCATTGACGGCACTTTGAACAGTGGACGTTACATTTCAGATGTGTTACGACCCGTGGCTCTACCCTTCATTCGATACCAGCGAAACCCTACATTTCAGCAGGATAATGCACGACCGCGTGTTGCAGGTTCTGTACGGCCTTTCTGGATACAGAAAATGTTCGACTGCTGCCCTGGCCAGCACATTCTCCAGATCTCTCACCAATTGAAAACGTCTTGTCAATGGTAGCCGAGCAACTGGCTCGTCACGATACGCCAGTCACTACTCTTGATGAACTGTGGTATCGTGTTGAAGCTGCATGGGCAGCTATACCGATACACGCCATCCAAGCTCTGTTTGACTCAATGCCCAGGCGTGTCAAGGCCGTTATTACGGCCAGACGTGGTTGTTCTGGGTACTGATTTTTCAGGATCTACGCACCCAAATTGCGTGAAAATGTAATCACATGTCAGTTCTAGTATAGTATATTTGTCCAATGAATACCCGTTTATTATCTGCATTTCTTCTTGGTGAAGCAATTTTAATGGCCAGTAGTGTAAGTAAGGCCCACTTCTACTGGACGTAGCCGGCCACGGTGGCCGAGCGCTTCTAGGCGCTTCAGTCCGGAACTGCGCTGCTGGTATGGTCGCAGGTTCGAATCCTGCCTCGGGCATGGATGTGTGTGATGTCCTTAGGTTAGTTAGGTTTAAGTAGTTCTAAGTCTAGGGGACTGATGACCTCAGATGTTAAATCCCATAGTGCTTAGAGCCATTTTCTACTGGACTTACCCCAGACGCTTCAACAATGCTGTCGATGACTAACGGCGGAGCATACGTGCGCTTCTATTTGCCTTCAACGTAGGTGAACAGAGTGTAGCTGTCTACAAGCACGATGCAACTCCTGGAATCTTATTAATCTGTCTCAGAAGGCTTATTCTTGGATTACTTTTTTTTTTTTTATTTATGCTGCAGACAGTACCATCCGAAACTTGAGCAGCTAAAGTACTTTTTGGAGAGGCAATTAAATTACGTGTCCCCTCCACCTTTTTTGTTTGCTTCATCCACTATCACCTCTTTCTGCAGTCCTCAGTCGGCGGGACTCGGCAAAAATCGGATGCCTTCGGCCAAACAGCACATTTGCTTCAGCTTCCGCTCATCGACCTTTGAGAATGTACAATGGACACTGATCAGACAAAACACTGTGACCACTGCCCACCGCGACGTTGGATGCCGCCTGGTGGCGTGACCCAGAAACAAAAGTATGCAAGCGGAGCAGACACAGAGGGGATCACCCTTGCGAAGGTATGGGCTGCAGAAGGGGGTTTCCGCTGAGATAAGCGACTTTCACAACGGACAGATCATTATTACGCAGAGCCTGTCAACGAGTATCTCGAAAACGGTGGTGTTGATCGAATGTTCACGTGCTACTGCCGTGAGCATCCACAGAAAGAGGTAGGAGGACAGTGAAATTACCACTAGGCACTAAATGGTTGGACATCCACGACTCTTCACAGAACGGGGGCGTTCGGATACTTGTCTTCTCGGTAATGTAGGACATATGGTGATCTGTGACAACTCTACCGAAAGGGCACGATACTGGTGCACGCACAAGTGTTTCGGAGCACACCGTTCATCGTACGTTGTTGAAGATGGACCTCCACTGCAGACGACCCGTACGTATTCACATGTTGACCAAGCGACATCGTCAATTACGATCGCGATGGGCTCGGGACCATCGGGATTCGACCGTCGGTCAATGGAAACATATTGGCTCTTCGGGTGAATCACATTTTTGCTATACTAGGTCGATGATCGTCTCCACAAACGCCGTCATCGAGGTGAACAACGGCACGAAACGTGCAGCGCGCCACGGACCCAGACTGGTGGGAGCAGAGAGCTATCGGAGACATTCTCCTGTGCTTGCATGCGACCTGTGGCAGTAATCGAAGACACGACGACAGCTGCGAACCACTTCCAGCCGTTCATGCTTGGTATCTTCCCCGACAGCGATGTCATCCCTCACGCGTCTCTGAGCCAGAACCGTGCTGCAGTGCTTTGAGGAGCATTATAGTGAGCTCACGTTGATACCTCAGCCACCAAATTCGCCTGACGTAAAACCTGTGGAATCCTTCTGGGTCGCCATCGGCTGCCATCACCGCGTACGCTAATTAGCGGCCCGTTATTTACGCGAATTACTTGACGTGTGCGTAGACATCTAATGCCACATACTTCCAAAAACCTACCAACAGACTGTTGGATCCCTGATACGTAGAATCAGTGATGTATTTCGTTCCAAATACGAACAGTCTAGCTATTAAACAAGTAGTCATAATGTTTTGGCTCACCAGTGAAGCGGCGTAGTACCAGTTCCATTGTTGAAAAAGAGCAAGCTTTGTAGATGGTATCTGGGTGGACAGAGCCCACTGTTGCTACAGAAACCATCGTAGCGATGGTTGTAGTTGTTCCTTCATACTGCTAAGTAGGTGAAATGACTCTGTGACAACAGTACGTATTTACAGTCGCGGACAGAGGGAAAGGTTTTTTGCGCGTAGGGAGAAGACTACAGCACCACAGATAGTAGGAAAACTCGCTTATCTCTCCCCGTTGATTCTTAAACCGTCTTCCTATCTTGATCATTTTCTGGGTCAGTTTTTGCGACCCCCTGTGCCTGCGGCCTTGGCGGAGACCCATCTCGCCACCTTCTGGGTACGGTGCAGTACATCATGCCAGAAACATCGCACCTGTCTTCGTGCCACAGCCTCTGGCACGCGCGGAACTGTCTTTAGTCAGTCACGTCTCTCTTTCCGCCTTAGACTGTATCACAGTGGTTCCCAGTCTATGTTTAATTAGCCCCTGAGGGGTAAAATGAGATTTTGTAAGCGGTAAAAACAAAAAGGGTGTGATTATGTTTCAATCATGAAACTACACTCATGCTCATAAATTAAGGATAATTGCAGAATGTGGTGCCACACAACGTGGCACTACGCAAAACTGGCACTAATAGCATAGGCACATAGGGAACACACACGACACACATCTGTAAGTCCACGGTATTGGCGATAAGTTGAGAAAACCGTGACGAAACACATGTGCTACAAAGCGCCACTGTTTCCTGCGCATGTACCCCGACATCAAAATGGGATATGATCACCACGAACATGTACACAGGCCGATCAACGGGTTGGCGTACTCTAAATCAGTTGGTCGAGCCTCCTATTCTTCCACCAGTGCCTGTCGGAGCTCCTGAAGTGTCGTAGGGGTTTGAAGACGTGCAGCGATTCGTCGACCAAGAGCATCCCAGACGTACCCGATGGGGTTTAGGTCTGGAGAACAGGCAGGCGACTCCTTTCGCCTCATATCTTTTGTTTCAAGGTACTCCTCCACGATGGCAGCTCGGCAGAGCCGTGCGCTATCATCCATCAGAAGGAAGGTGGCAGCTACTGCACCCCTGCAAAGGCGGACATACTGGTGAAAAACGACGTCCCAATACACCTGACCTGTTACAGTTCCTCTGTCAAAGTCATGCAGGGGTGTGCGTGCACCAATCACGATCCCACCCCACACCATCAAATCACGACCTTCATACAGGTCCCGTTCAAGGACATTAAGGAATTGATATCTGGTCCCTTGTTCACGCCAGATGGAAAGCCGGCAAGAATCAAATGGTTCAAATGGCTCTGAGCACTATGGGACTTAACTACTGAGGTCATCAGTCCCCTAGAACTTAGAACTACTTAAACCTAACTAACCTAAGGACATCACACACATCCATGCCCAAGGCAGGATTCGAACCTGCGACCGTAGTGGTCACGCGGTTCCAAACTGAAGCGCTTAGAACCGCACGGCCTCACCGGCCGGCCCGGCAAGAATCGCTGTTCAGACTATACCTGGACTCGTCCGTGAACATAACCTGGGACCACTCTTCCAATGACCACATACTGTGTTCTTGACACCAGGCTTTACGGGTTCTCCTGTGACAAGGGTCAGTGGAATGCACCTTGCATGGCTCCGGGCGAATGAACCGTGTCTGTTCAGTGGTCTGTAGACTGTGTGTCTGGAGACAGCTGTTCCAGTGGCTACGGTAAGCACAGGCGTCTAAAGCTAGCGAAATGAGGGATGCTCAACTACCGGACCTACCGATAGATGGCTCTAGCGCGTGCCGGCCAAATATCATATCATTGTTTATCCGCCATATCTGAATTTGGCGAAAAACGAAGTGTCAAAACACGGATGAAAATATTTTTCGTTCTGCGCCCTGATAAGTCTTTTATATTGGATGTTCTAGATATCTACGCATCAACATAATGAAGTGTTTCTAATCTAGTGAGAAAATACAGTGACAGTTCTGCTATGAAATTCCTAAATTCGAGTGTGTTTTGGAAGTTTGACAAGCTGACCTATAAATTGTTTACTATTAATTTTATGAGTGCTTTACTTATTTGCCCGTTTTAAAATACTATTTAAGATTCAATGGAGCTCAGCAAATTACCTTGGTTGCCAAAGCTTTTAACTACAGGTATAATTCGGAAAATCAAGTGTGGAAAACAGTGAAGACGTGTCTTGAAAAAAAGTTGACATCGTTTGCTTAGGCGTATCTTTACTGACAACAGAAATTACAACTGAATTATTAAAGTATTACTTAGTTATAAACGGAAAAACTGTTATTTTTCTTTATCTGAAGTGATGCATTACCGATCTGCATATATGCTGACACTGTAATTGCAACATTCACTTACGAATTTGGCTCTCTCTTTGATCAGAAATTGAAATGCCATGATTTTATTAACGCCTGTATATGATACGGTGTATTTTAACTGAGTGATAAGGTAGAAGCACCAGTTTTTGACAGTGCTTCAGTCTTTGATACGAGACAAGAAATACATTTAAATGAGACAAACACAAAGGCCAACGTTAAGGCTCCTCTTAAATGCATAACTTGTATCATTTGGAAGTTAAGTGTAGTAATAATATATTGGACTGATCCATGATGATGTAGGAAGTGAAGGAACTTGTTGAAAATAACATTGATCACAGCTGTTAATTTTAAGGTTGGGGTGTCTTAAAACTGTAATTTTCCGGTCTGACACCCAAATAATGACTGGTACCATGGTTTTGTTTTAAAATTGAATTCAAAACATGTCAGTGAGCAAAATTAATTGCACTATGAATTACAACCATGGAATTTTATTTGTGTGAATCTTGGCTCCAGTCTTTGACATGGTGTCAATCACTGGAATGACTGGTTGTCATGATATGGCCCAAGCAAAAAACAAACCTGAAAGCGAAAGCTGTAGAAGCTGGCCACACAGGCACCCCAATGGCTGCTACAATCTGTGTTAGACAAGAGTGACATTATATTGCAAATTTAGTGTAAAAAGTTCCATATTGTCTGAATTTGTCCTATACTGACAGGACATTCTAGTCCAGTCGATTTTCTTATCTGCAAAAGTACACTAGCCAATACCAGTGGTACAAAGGTAGTGCCAAATTACAAACTATCCAGTAACAACAGAAGTATTGCTGGACAATGTACAGTAAATAATATGTAATAACCTGAGACATTCAGAATTGGTTTGAAAAAACAGAACAGCATTTGGAAAGAGAGTAACATTTTAAAAATAACAAATGACACAAGTAGAGTTTTCAGTTCTTATGAAAGCTCGCTTACTTTTTCTTTTTTTTCTTCTTCCTCTCACTTCTCCATTCTCAAGGGAAAAATGTGATAAAATAAAAGTGCAAGAAAGTTGTGTACAACGTTGGAAATGATGAAAAAGAAAATCTCACTATGCTTTTAACAGCATATGCTACTGTAAAGCTTGCTCCCCCTAAGAACATGATTTTCTCCCATCTCTCTCTCTCCCTCCCTCCCTCCCTCCCTCCTCCATGTGAAGAGTATTCCTGTAATAATAGCTAATAGCATACCAAGAACATGAGGGTGTCACAGTGGGGATTTGTTTTCTGGTACAGACGTCTGATACAACTATTCCACAGCAAAACTTACTTTCAACAGGTGTGGTAGCAGTGCATTCCCATAGGATAACAGAATATTATGTCCTCCAGGAATCACATTGGGTACACCACTTACAGCATAAACTGTACAGCAACTACAATGTCTTGTGAGCAAGTAATGCCAGTCAGTATCTTTAATTTTAACATAAGTCTTGACTCCCTTAATTACCTGCTTATACATGTGCTTGTACTACAGGTTATTGGTAAAGCAAATACTTATTGAATAGGTCTTCACACTTTTAATACTTAGCAGAAATTCTGAAAAAAGTAAATTCTTTTATTACTGTATCACCTCTATGGTGAATTAAGAGGTACTAACTGGTTTCGCTGAACATTTAATAGAAGCCTTCTTTTTACCTGCTATTGATAAAGAGCCATTCCAAGTTCGGTACATTACAATCTCTCACATTTTTCATGAGGTTTGTTATTCTGTACACTAATATTTCTTCTTCTAAATGGTAAATAATGCATTCAGACATTGTCGGTATTAAAGGTAATTCATGAAATAAATTACATTTAAACCAGAAAATTAAAGGTTCCACATGACACATGAAAAGTACGTTGTTACACACATGTATGTACAGATTCCAAAATGTCTGTGAATTTGAGTTACAAACTTTTTTAAATAGAAATATGAAGATCACAATACTTTGGGTCTGCAATAACTCAAATGTAAAATACTTTAGTTCCCTATGGGAAGCTTTGTTCTTTACGTGACTCATGCAACTGCTTTCACTCTTAATGGAAAACTAAATGGTTTATGTTAAAGTTAACTTGCAAAAAGTGTAACCATTGTTACATAATTTCTGTGAAGTAAGATTCCTTAATGTTAATTCCTTCCTTTGTCATTGTAACTTGATAATTTCAGTTCCATATGGGACATATGACCTAAAAAAAAATGAAATGCTTTTATTACTATGACCAAACAAAATCTTTTTAACATGTAGTACACAGTTCAAATTAGCAAAAAGTGTAACTGTATAATTAAGGTAAATGTTGACGAAAATTAGGCATGTAACACGAATACTGAAATTTCCTAATCCGCAACTTGTGGTCGTGTGGTAGTGTTCTCGCTTCCCGCACCCGGGTTCAGTTCCCAGCGGGGTCAGGGATTTTCTCTGCCTCGTGATGACTGGGTGGTGTGTGATGTCCTTAGGTTAGTAAGGGGACTAATGACCATAGATGTTAAGTCCCATAGTGCTCAGAGCCATTTGAACCATTTCTTGAAATTTCCTAGATTTCCAAGTGTAACTGTAATCACTGTATTCAGTACTTTGTAGTGCTAGAAAGATAATTCTATATGATTATTTGCATTCTCTTCCCCTCCCCCCTCCCTCAACACAGGAAAATATAATAGAAAGACATGCTAGCAAAATTAAGAAAATTAGGTTTTGCCTGAATCAGGCCCCCTTATTCTAGAATGGTTCTAAAGTAATAAGAATGCTTACGATCAATTGGAACATTGTGTTCATTCTAAAAAGTATTAAAACAAGAATTGAGAGAGTAACAATTTTATTGCTCTTATGTTGCAGAGTATCCACAAACATTACTGTTTGAAACATAGGGTCACTGCATACTCCATTAGATCACACCCATTCTGTGATTAAACTGTTTTCTTAAAGTGAAAAATTCCAGTTAACATAGTTATTGAGGGAAATATTTTCTGACACTGAAAGCTATCTGTCAAATAAGTCTCAGAACTTTTTTTCATTAATTTCACACAAATCACCTGTTTTTAATGCAAGTGCTTATTTTGTAACACCTAACGTCTTAAAATAAGCTTATATAATAAATAATTATAATTTTGTTACAATATCTACACAGGATGTAAAGAGTTAATTTTACTTCAATGTGATTCATCGTTTGAAGTTCATCATTATACAACAACAAATCTATGGACAAAATAGTTTTAAAAAATCTGTCAAAATGTCACACCCATCTGCATGAAATGTCCCAATACATAATCTTTTCCAATTTGAGCACTATACATGGTTAAACAATATGAGTTTATTTAACTTCTGCCTTATACTTGATTTGTTGTTTAAAATTTTCTCAGCGGGCTTTTTTTTTCCATATGTTTTTAAGCATGTGCAGGAGTACAGGGATGCAATCTTACAAACAAGTTGAGTCTGATGTAAATCCTCAATCCCAATTTCATAATGGTAATCATGACCAAGAGCAGGAGCAGGAAATGGGTAATCTACAAATTTAATTTTAACACAATGCAAAATCTTGGCCTGTATATATTTCTGTCGCATATCCCCAGCAATCACAAAGATCTGAAACAGTTTCTGAGTATTCTACAACAGAGTACACGCAGTCACTTGTTTTAAACAGTTTTCCCCAGTTAACAAAATTTAAAAATGCATTTTTATTGGCCATATTGGGAAAAGCGTAGAGATAAATACATTCTAATGCAGATTTAACATTTTTTGCATGGAGCAGCAATGGAACACCAATGATTTTTAAGCTTTTGATATAATTTTCAGTGTCTGAAAATACCAAGCCAATAAGATTTGTTTTCAAGTCTCAGGGGGCTCTTATACCCTTTACCTAATGGATTTCTGGAGTTCTGAATATCAAAAATCCTATCAATATAATACAAAAATTCTACTGTTGCTTCACTTCCTTTAAAATTCGGATCACCAACCCTCCTCAAAAACTCTATACTATCTGCCACGCTAGAACTCAAAAAAGTCTGTGCAGCTAATGAAACATTCATTTTTCTATTTACACTACTTATATGTTGTCCTGATAGTTTGTTGGTAAATGTCATACCTTCTTCTTGTTGTACCTTGTTCAGTTGCTCAATGAAATGCCGTCTAATAATGCCAGTTGGAGACTCAATAGCAGATACTTCTGCTGGAGCATTTCTGGCAAACTTAATCATATGACATGTCCAAGATACACTGAACATTGTATTTTTCCACAGGATGAGGAAAGTAGCTTTTAAAATCACCCTTGGAAAAATTTAAAGTACAGTCAAGTGAACGTAAAGTGCTTATATTTACCTTACAGCCATTACATGTAACACAACAAACCCTAATGCCAGAACTATGCAGCCTCTCTAAAGCAGATTTTATCACTGTGGCCTGATTATTTGCCTGTACACCGTTGATAAAGAAATATGCAATCAGGCATTTAAATTTGCCTTTAATAGAGACAAGCATGAAAACCAGAACCTCAGATGGCTCTATTACTTCTTTTACTGAGCCACTTCCCCACCAAAGTCTAAAAAACCTGTGTACTGCTTAGTTCCTTGGTCCCAAACTACTTGCTTCCTAATTGCCATACTGTCTACAATTACACATGAATCGCTGAAATGGTCCCTTACAATGTACTTGAAAACATCTTTTAAGAAGCCAGGTTCACAGTCTACACTTGCCACCCATTTTGAAATCAATGATGTATGGGGCAGAGGCATTAATTTTTTCAGGTATTCATATGCTGCTGGTGAATAAAAGTACACAGTCATCGCAAACATTTTCACATTTGTTGTGTATCTATTACCCTTTGATGAGACAGAGTTGTTCACTAAATTGCACACTAATTCCACTTGTGTTCCTTTCTGATGATTGAGGAAGTTATGTAACTTCTCAGGAAGATGCCCCTTCTCCTTCAATGAACTTATGATGTCATCCACGGAAAACACTTTCTTCTTCGAAGTTTTTCACGGACACACTTCAGTTTACGTTTTATTTTGTGCACAATGTCTGAGGAAAAAAAAATGCAAGTTTCGGCGCCTTGTCTTCCATTTATACTTTCGACTGTATACCACAATCAATTACTGAAGAACCAACTGCACTCTAAATAAGGAAATAATTTCGTTATATACGATTGAAATAACTCAAGGCTTGATGAAAAAATATTATAAGAAAACGTTGGGGGTGTGAAAACATCCTTATACTAACGTTTTCGACACAATTCGCAGCTTCAGCATTGGATAAGTGGGACATGCTTTCCAGGGAAGAATTCTCATTGACAACATTCTCCACGCAATCAGTAGCATCTGCAATGGGCAAATCGAGCACGGATTCCATGACAGAACGCTAAAAACAAAAATATGGACCTGTATTACAACAGTGCTTAGACCTATGTAGCGTACGAAATAAATTCACAAAAGTAAAAAGCGCACACACAGCAAGGAAAGTAATTTGCTACCTCAAATGTAGAATCATTGTTGTCACTCAAAATCCTAACAACATGTCGTCGTGGCTGTTTATTTGGTGCATCAAATGTGTCGGAAACTGATGGCACTGCTTGGGGTTTGAAACGTTTCTTCCACGTTCCAGGGCTCACTACGTAATCATCTTGTCGGAAACGGTTTCCGCAAAAAAAACCTGCAACACGTAGGATTAAAATCTTTCCGCTTCACGGAAGTAATCTACGTCTTTAGTAGCTCTGGGTGCTTTAGAGGAAACCTGTTCAAAAACATCGAATTAGCAAACGCACTGAGGTCTGTATTTTTATCGTATTGTATCGGTAGTCGTATTACCTGTGAAATGGTAAGTCATTCTCCTTACTCCATCGCTTCGTACAACTGAAAGCGGAACAAGAAATCACCATTTCGATAATCCGTAATTCCTTATACACCGTACAGACCGAGAGAAACTTCTTGCCAAATTCGAATATGGCGGGCAATACAGACGACAGTAATCAGCTGGTAGAGCCATCTATCGGTAGGTCCGGTAGTTGAGCATCCCTCATTTCGCTAGCTTTAGACGCCTGTACGGTAAGCTCCCGAGCAAGGCTACCTGCAGTACTCCGTGGCCGTCTGCGGGTACTGATGGTGAGATATCAGTCTTCTTGTGGTGTTGTACACTATGGACGCCCCGTACTGTAGTTCTTGGACACATTTCCTGTCTGCTGGAATCGTTGTCATAATGTTGAGATCACACTTTGTGGCACACGAAGAGCCCGTGCTGTGGCCTGCTGTGTTTGACCAGCCAATTTCAACACACAGTCTCCATTAGCACGTCTGCGCACTTACTCGCTGCACCGTACTCTGACATGCACCAACACACCTCTGCGTACGTGGACTGCTGCCAGCGCCACCGTGCGACGACCGCAGGTCAAATGCACCGCATGGTCATACCTCGAGGTGATTTAAACCCGCAAACCGGCCACCAGAACGCTGTTTCAACAGGTATCAGCATTATCCTTAATTTATGAGGATGTTGTAAATTACTTTCAAAACATTATTTCTCCAATCACAGTTTTGTAAGACTTTAATACTGATGAATATATAAGTCATCAGTAATTACTTTTTTCCTCCATTACTAGCATTAACGCATGACACCATGTGATGGTGGTCACAGGCGCCTCACATAGACCACTGTACTTTGAACTTGTGTATATGAAAGTAAAAGTAAGACATATGTAAGAAATGCTAGATACGACGTATCTCGTATCTAATGAAAATGTCTTCTGCAAGTTGTAGATAGTTCGTGCAATAGATCAGAAACTGCTTCATTACTGACTCTGAAAGATATAAGAACTAATTGGCATAACAACACTAGAGTGCTGTACAAAGAATTATTATGATTTTTGTTGTTATTAGAGCGCTCAGACACAAAGTGTTAACACCCTGAAGTATTGCAATGTCCGCCACTTCAGAAGCAAGGAGTCCAGCGGTGAAGTGATTTACAAGCAGCAAGTACAGTGTACACATTTTAACTAGGTGGATTTTAAATCGGAATGCATGGTGTGGGTGAAGCAAATGCGCCAGGGAGAGGAACAGCGCAGAGAAGGCACGTTTTGTTAAAAGTGTCCCCCATCACTGTAGATAGCTTTCGTGACTGAGTTGTAGGTAGCACTGGTTATTCATCGGGAATCGCTTCATCATCCATGATAGCGCGCACACACGCACGCACACACACACACACACACACACACACACACACACACACACACACATGTACGATATTGCTTTGAAAAGAAGTTATTTACTAACATAAAAGGCTAGTACTACACTATTCGTTCATTTTTCACTCCCAATACCCACATACACTGTTTCATAATGTAACACTAGACACACAATCGGGTGGCATCAGGATCATAGCGACGATGTTTAATATCCATATAATTTGCTAGCCTGAAAAATTAGGTCAGCATACTTCTATAATGAATGAGATGTTGAGCCCAGGAAGAGGGTAAGATGTTATATTATACATTGTAGCTTTTGGAATAAAGATTTCCCGAAAAGAAAGAAAAAAACATAGCGTGAAAGTTTTATGTGAGACGATGTACTGTTATTATTATTATTATTATTATTATTATTATCATCATCTACTTGAATTAAATGCTTTACTAAACCTATAGTCTATATTACCCAATTAATCCTTCACTGTATAGAATTTACTGCTGAACAGGAACTTTTCAACAGCGTTTTTAAATAAGTTTGGTTTAGTAATCTCAATTGCCTTGTACAGTTTTATTTCTTGGTATAAAATGCTTTTTTGAGTTTTTTGTGTATTCTTTCTTGATAAATGTAAGATCAGTCTAGATTCTGTTCTGTGATCATGAACCGGGCTGTTAGTGCACTAATTTTCGGTGTTATTTTTGATGTGCTTCGCTGACTGGTAACTGTACTCACACGGTTTGGTCTATGTACTTATAAATTAATAGGAGACTTCACTTGTGGGATTACCTTCGTATCTATTGTGTTGTTCCCCCTCGCTGGTTGTTAACACCGTCGGCACCCCAGGCGACTAGTATCAAGGGAACTTGATCCAGCTTGTAGAGGCTCCTCTTCTCCGGTTCTGAATTGCCCATTTGAGTTTTTTCAGAGTCTCACAGTACCTGGCAGCGTTAATTGTGGTCCCAGCGATTCAGCTCCGACGACGAGGTGAAAGAAGAGGTTCATAACTTTGTGAACAGCTTGGCGGCGAGCTGGTATGACATGGGCATACAAAAACTGCCACAGCGTCTACAAAATTTCATCGACAGAAATGGTGACTATGTCGAAAAATAGTTAAATGTTCAAGCAACGGTATGATTTGCGGTGCGGGTGAATTCAGTGCTTGACTTACGATGAGGAGTTACCGCCGAGTTGTAAGTGATGGTTCACCAGCCGCAGCAGAAAGACTGAGGATGGAGCAGGTCCTATAAACACCGTTGTCAGCTGGAGTCACTTGGAATGGAGCAGTTCCAGCCTCAAATCCAGGGTTTTGACCGCCTGCCACGCTGACTGATGCAGAGGCCCAGAGTCATTTTAGACTTAGGGGTATACAGGAGAGATTGCACTCCTGCTTCTGTGTTTAATCAGCTATTTTATGACATTTTATATGAGCACCACAAATATGTAGCGGTCTTTACGGATGGGTCTAATCAGGGAGGCTCTGCTGGTTGCTATGTTGTTTTCTGGGACCACGTTCTCAAGACCCTACTGCCTCAAGACTGCAATATCTTCGACACAGAATTATATGCAATCTTGCAGGCACTGGAGCTGATGACAGGTTCTTCTAGTGCTAAATTTCTTGTCAGTTCCGATTCTCTCGGTGCCCTTCACTCACTAAAACGCTTGTACCTATCCCATAAAGTCGTCCAGAACACTCAAGATGCTCTCCTCTAACTACAGTGACTGGGAAAGGAGGTGTTTCTGCTGCGTACCGCCGGCCGAAGTGGCCGTGCGGTTAAAGGCGCTGCAGTCTGGAACCGCAAGACCGCTACGGTCGCAGGTTCGAATCCTGCCTCGGGCATGGATGTTTGTGATGTCCTTAGGTTAGTTAGGTTTAACTAGTTCTAAGTTCTAGGGGACTAATGACCTCCGCAGTTGAGTCCCATAGTGCTCAGAGCCATTTGAACCATTTTTTGCTGCGTACCAGGGCACATGGATATTGCGGGGAACTAAAGGGCGGATCTAGCAGCCAAGCAGGCGTATCACGTTGCTCAGTAACTTCGGTGTGCCATCCCCCTGCATGCTGTAGCTTCGCTATTCAGGTCCAGAGACTTGCGTCGGCGGAAGAATGAGTGGCTGGGAGGGACAGCCGTCTAGTAAAGCCCACAACGCGGCCGTGGCGTACTTCCTTGCAGCCACGTAGAACGTACGAGGTCCTCCTGCCTTTGCATAGGCCACAGCCCTATGACGCATGGCTTTTTGCCCCGGCGAGAGGACCCTACAATGTGTGGCTCTTGTGGCATACAGGTCACTGTGGGCAACATTTTTTGGAAACCGTTTTATTTTCCGATCAGCGGACCCCGGCTGATTTCCGAAAGATCTGCACTGTATTTTGGGTAACGTTCAAATGAATGTGGTTAGAATTTTAAAGTTTTGTTACTTGTCCAACATTTTTGTCAAGATTTTAGAGAAATGATTTGAATGTATCGAACAGGGCGACTGGGTCACCCATATTTTACCTAAGAGGTCAGCCAGTGACATTTTCCTTTGTACTCCTTTTAGCTCCTTTGTCATTTCAGTTGTGTTTTAGTCTCCCATATGGCATCTTTTATTCTTTCCCCGTGGTCTTAGCGTTGTTGTTGTTGTTGTTGTTGTGGTCTTCAGTCCTGAGACTGGTTTGATGCAGCTCTCCATGCTACTCTATCCTGTGCAAGCTTCTTCATCTCCCAGTACCTACTGCAACCTACATCCTTCTGAATCTGCTTAGTGTATTCATCTCTTGGTCTCCTCTACGATTTTTACCCTCCACGCAGCCCTCCAATGCTAAATTTGTGATCCCTTGATGCCTCAAAACATGTCCTACCAACCGATCCCTTCTTCTAGTCAAGTTGTGCCACAAACTTCTCTTCTCCCCAATCCTATTCAATACCTCCTCATTAGTTACGTGATCTACCCACCTTATCTTCAGCATTCTTCTGTAGCACCACATTTCGAAAGCTTCTATTCTCTTCTTGTCCAAACTGGTTATCGTCCATGTTTCACTTCCATACATGGCTACACTCCATACAAATACTTTCAGAAATGACTTCCTGACACTTAAATCTATACTCGATGTTAACAAATTTCTCTTCTTCAGAAACGATTTCCTTGCCATTGCCAGTCTACATTTTATATCCTCTCACTTCGACCATCATCAGTTATTTTACTCCCTAAATAACAAAACTCCTTTACTACTTTCAGTGTCTCATTTCCTAATCTAATCCCCTCAGCATCACCCGATTTAATTTGACTACATTCCATTATCCTCGTTTTGCTTTTGTTGATGTTCATCTTATATCCTCCTTTCAAGACACTGTCCATTCCGTTCAACTGCTCTTCCAAGTCCTTTGCTGTCTCTGACAGAATTACAATGTCATCGGCGAACCTCAAAGTTTTTACTTCTTCTCCATGAATTTTAATACCTACTCCGAATTTTTCTTTTGTTTCCTTTACTGCTTGCTCAATATACAGATTGAATAACATCGGGGAGAGGCTACAACCCTGTCTCACTCCTTTCCCAACCACTGCTTCCATTTCATGCCCCTGGACTCTTATAACTGCCATCTGGTTTCTGTACAAATTGTAAATAGCCTTTCGCTCCCTGTATTTTACCCCTGCCACCTTCAGAATTTGAAAGAGAGTATTCCAGTTAACGTTGTCAAAAGCTTTCTCGAAGTCTACAAATGCTAGAAACGTAGGTTTGCCTTTTCTTAGTCTTTCTTCTAAGATAAATCGTAAGGTTAGTATTGCCTCACGTGTTCAAACATTTCTACGGCATCCAAACTGATCTTCCCCGAGGTCCGCTTCTACCAGTTTTTCCATTCGTCTGTTAAGAATTCGCGTTAGTATTTTGCAGCTGTGACTTATTAAACTGATAGTTCGGTAATTTTCACATCTGTCAACACCTGCTTTCTTTGGTATTGGAATTATTATATTCTTCTTGAAGTCTGTGGATATTTCGCCTGTCTCATACATCTTGCTCACCAGATGGTAGAGTTTTGTCATGACTGGCTCTCCCAAGGCCATCAGTAGTTTTAATGGAATGTTGTCTACTCCCGGGGCCTTGTTTCGACTCAGGTCTTTCAGTGCTCTGTCAAACTCTTCACGCAGTATCTTATCTCCCATTTCATCTTCATCTACATCCTCTTCCATTTCCATAATATTGTCCTCAAGTACATCGCCCTTGTATAAATCCTCTATATACTCCTTCCACCTTTCTGCCTTCCCTTCTTTGCTTAGAACTGGGTTGCCATCTGAGCTCTTGATATTCATACAAGTGGTTTTCTTCTCTCCAAAGGTCTCTTTAATTTTCCTGTAGGCAGTATCTATCTTACCCCTAGTGAGACAAGCCTCTACATCCTTACATTTGTCCTCTAGCCATCCCTGCTTAGCCAGTTTGCACCTCCTGTCGATCTCATTTTTGAGACGTTTGTATTCCTTTTTGCCTGCTTCATTTACTGCATTTTTATATTTTATCCTTTCATCAATTAAATTCAATATTCTTCTGTTACCCAAGGATTTCTATTAGCCCTCGTCTTTTTACCTACTTGATCGTCTGCTGCCTTCACTACTTCATCCCTCAGAGCTACCCATTCTTCTTCTACTGTATTTCTTTCCCCCATTCCTGTCAATTGTTCCCTTATGCTCTCCCTGAAACTCTCTACAACCTCTGGTTCTTTCAGTTTATCCAGGTCCCATCTCCTTAAATTCCCACCTTTTTGCAGTTTCTTCAGTTTCAATCTGCAGTTCATAACCAATAGATTGTGGTCAGAATCCACATCTGCCCCTGGAAATGTCTTACAATTTAAAACCTGGTTCCTAAATCTCTGTCTTACCATTATATAATCTATCTGATACCTATTAGTATCTCCAGGATTCTTCCAGGTATACAATCTTCTTTTATGATTCTTGAACCAAGTGTTAGCTATGATTAAGTTATGCTCTGTGCAAAATTCTACAAGGCGGCTTCCTCTTTCATTTCTTCACCCCAATCCATATTCACCTACTATGTTTCCTTCTCTCCCTTTTCCTACTGACGAATTCCAGTCACCCATGACTATTAAATTTTCGTCTCCCTTCACTACCTGAATAATTTCCTTTATCTCGTCATACATTTCATCAATTTCTTCATCATCTGCAGAGCTAGTTGGCATATAAACTTGTACTACTGTAGTAGGCATGGGCTTTGTGTCTATCTTGGCCACAATAATGCGTTCACTATGCTGTTTGTAGTAGCTAACCCGCACTCCTATTTTTTTATTCATTATTAAACCTACTCCTGCATTACCCCTATTTGATTTTGTATTTATAACCCTGTAATCACCTGACCAAAAGTCTTGTTCCTCCTGCCACCGAACTTCACTAATTCCCACTATATCTAACTTTAACCTATCCATTTCCCTTTTTAAATTTTCTAACCTACCAGCCCGATTAAGGGATCTGACATTCCACGCTCCGATCCGCAGAATGCCAGTTTTCTTTCTCCTGATAACGACGTCCTCTTGAGTAGTCCCCGCCCGGAGATCCGAATGGGGGACTATTTTACCTCCGGAATATTTTACCCAAGAGGACGCCATCATCATTTAATCATACAGTAAAGCTGCATGTCCTCGGGAAAAATTACGGCTGTAGTTTCCCCTTGCTTTCAGCCGTTCGCAGTACCAGCACAGCAAGGCCGTTTTGGTTAATGTTACAAGGCCAGATCAGTCAATCATCCAGACTGTTGCCCCTGCAACTACTGAAAAGGCTGCTGCCCCTCTTCAGGGACCACATGTTTGTCTGGCCTCTCAACAGATACCCCTCCGTTGTGGTTGCACCTACGGTACGGCCATCTGTATCGCTGAGGCACGCAAGCCTCCCCACCAACGGCAAGGTCCATGGTTCATGGGGGTCTTAGCGTATATGATAACAATTTAGTAATTGTATCCTCATTCGTTCCTTTAATGTGTGTTGGGGCGCGTACGAGCTGTAAATAAGTAGTTGCCATTATTAAAGTGCCAACCCTCGTATTTTATCCCAAATTTGGCTTACTGGTTCTCCTGAAAAATCTTGTAATTTTATTTCTGATAAAAGTCTACCGTAATCCTGTAATAGAGGGAATTTTTTTTCATACTTGATTTTATTTCATTAATTGGCAGAAATGGTCCGAGAGTCAAAGATCTTTTACAACTACACCACTCTTGTCCTTGTCCATATTTGTAAACACTTTGTTGAGTACCGATGCACTCCTTGTTGTTAATCTACAGGTCACGTCTGCATGCAACCGTCGCTAGTCCCTGCCTTTTTACTATAAAACTTTTTTCCTTATGGTGCTGCTGTCCCACCTGTCTTCACGCTATGCCCCCCTCCCCCAGACCCCACGCACCTGTACGCCTTTGTGTCTGAATATACACTCCTGGAAATGGAAAAAAGAACACATTGACACCGGTGTGTCAGACCCACCATACTTGCTCCGGACACTGCGAGAGGGCTGTACAAGCAATGATCACACGCACGGCACAGCGGACACACCAGGAACCGCGGTGTTGGCCGTCGAATGGCGCTAGCTGCGCAGCATTTGTGCACCGCCGCCGTCAGTGTCAGCCAGTTTGCCGTGGCATACGGAGCTCCATCGCAGTCTTTAACACTGGTAGCATGCCGCGACAGCGTGGACGTGAACCGTATGTGCAGTTGACGGACTTTGAGCGAGGGCGTATAGTGGGCATGCGGGAGGCCGGGTGGACGTACCGCCGAATTGCTCAACACGTGGGGCGTGAGGTCTCCACAGTACATCGATGTTGTCGCCAGTGGTCGGCGGAAGGTGCACGTGCCCGTCGACCTGGGACCGGACCGCAGCGACGCACGGATGCACGCCAAGACCGTAGGATCCTACGCAGTGCCGTAGGGGACCGCACCGCCACTTGCCAGCAAATTAGGGACACTGTTGCTCCTGGGGTATCGGCGAGGACCATTCGCAACCGTCTCCATGAAGCTGGGCTACGGTCCCGCAAACCGTTAGGCCGTCTTCCGCTCACGCCCCAACATCGTGCAGCCCGCCTCCAGTGGTGTCGCGACAGGCGTGAATGGAGGGACGAATGGAGACGTGTCGTCTTCAGCGATGAGAGTCGCTTCTGCCTTGGTGCCAATGATGGTCGTATGCGTGTTTGGCGCCGTGCAGGTGAGCGCCACAATCAGGACTGCATACGACCGAGGCACACAGGGCCAACACCCGGCATCATGGTGTGGGGAGCGATCTCCTACACTGGCCGTACACCACTGGTGATCGTCGAGGGGACACTGAATAGTGCACGGTACATCCAAACCGTCATCGAACCCATCGTTCTACCATTCCTAGACCGGCAAGGGAACTTGCTGTTCCAACAGGACAATGCACGTCCGCGTGTATCCCGTGCCACCCAACGTGCTCTAGAAGGTGTAAGTCAACTACCCTGGCCAGCAAGATCTCCGGATCTGTCCCCCATTGAGCATGTTTGGGACTGGATGAAGCGTCGTCTCACGCGGTCTGCACGTCCAGCACGAACGCTGGTCCAACTGAGGCGCCAGGTGGAAATGGCATGGCAAGCCGTTCCACAGGACTACATCCAGCATCTCTACGATCGTCTCCATGGGAGAATAGCAGCCTGCATTGCTGCGAAAGGTGGATATACACTGTACTAGTGCCGACATTGTGCATGCTCTGTTGCCTGTGTCTATGTGCCTGTGGTTCTGTCAGTGTGATCATGTGATGTATCTGACCCCAGGAATGTGTCAATAAAGTTTCCCCTTCCTGGGACAATGAATTCACGGTGTTCTTATTTCAATTTCCAGGAGTATATATATATATACTTGTATTTCTCCACAGCTGGTCTTTTGGACCCCAGTCAATTCACAAATGATTGCAAAACTATGTACACATATGATTTGTTTTCTTGGAAAAGAGAAATTCCCACATCAGGTCTTCATGTGTGATGGTCCTCCCAGACATTTTAACCTTCATATCGTCGATTTCAAATGCAAGTTGTTTAAGTAGGTCAATTTATTCGCCTCCAAACACTCTTTATTTAATTTAATTGGTATTTACCTCTTGTGGGCAATTAAAGTTTGTTGCTATTACATAAGGTGAAATAACATTGCATGTGCGAAGCGTTCGTGTCAGTTGGACAATATTCTCTGCCAACAGAATATCAGGTTCGCCTAATATGCAAACAACTTCGTTTACCATCTACGCCTGGCGTTTAGAAGTATGTCTCAATCTCGATGAAGTGGCTGACTAGAGTCTGGTCCAAGTAAGATTTTGCTAGTTTGACCAGATGATAAGAAGAAAGATATGTGTAGATAAAGGGTAGAAGATTGTGGCGCAAGTTCGTGGCCGCGCTGTTGACCTAACTGAAGGTAGAAGCAGCCTTTGTTTGACCCAGCGCTAGGAGGGGAGCGTGGGGGGTCCATCACCCTGCCCGCCTTTTATCCACAGAAAATATTCCGGTACTGTTTTGGCAGCAGGCTAGGTGTACCTGAATCTTGGAGGGACTGGAACGAGGAAAATCTCCGACACTATCCGAGATTGAACCCAAGACCTAGCCACTAGCCCATAACGGCCACAAAATACAAGATTCCTACCAACAAATAAATATGGGTCACACTGGAAACCACTTCAGATTAGAAGTTAAACACTCTGGACTCATCCTGAAGTAATTTAATTTGTTCCACGAATGTTACAAATCTATTCGACAAAATTTGACCCTGCATATTTGTTTCACAATAATTCAAGGTTTCATTTGAGCTCCATTGAACAAATATTTCATTTGCCTGAATTGATTGCTGGGGGACAAAGAAAATTTCGTTAGTAATTGATATGATATGCTGAACACTAACTAAGCGCAGTGGTTATCATCAAAGATACTGCATTTGCAGCTCCTTTCCCTGGAAACAGAACATAAAGTTCCCTATTCCCGCGGGGGGGGGGGGGGGGGGGGGCATTCACATAACAACGGATTAATAATCCTAGATCTTGTTCTAGGGCAGATGATCAGGTACACTACTGGCCATTAAAATTGCTACACCACGAAGATGACGTGCTACAGACGCAAAATTTAACCGACAGGAAGACGATGCTGTGATATGCAAATGATTAGCTTTTCAGAGCATTCACATAACGTTGGCGCCGGTGGCGACACCTACAACACGCTGACATGAGGAAAGGTTCCAACCGATTTCTCATACACAAACAGCAGTTGACCGGCGTTGCCTGGTGAAACGTTGTTCTGATGCCTAGTCTAAGGAGGAGAAATGCGTACCATCACGTTCCCGACTTTAATAAAGGTCGGATTGTAGCCTATCGCGATTGCGGTTTATCGTATCTCGACATTGCTGCTCGCTTTAGTCGAGATCCAATGACTGTTAGCAGAATATGGAATCGGTGGGTTTAGGAGGGTAATACGGAACTCCGTGCTGGATCCCAACAGCCTCCTATCACTAGCAGTCGAGATGACAGGCATCTTATCCGCATGGCTGTAACAGATCGTGCAGCCACGTCTCGATCCCTGAGTCAACAGATGAGGACGTTTGCAAGACAACAACCATCTGCACGAACAGTTCGACGACGTCTGCAGCAGTATGGATTATCAGCTCGGAGACCATGGCTGCGGTTACCCTTGACGCTGCATCACAGACAGGAGCGCCTGCGATGGTGTACTCAACGACGAACCTGGGTGCACGAATGGCAAAACGTCATTTTTTCTGATGAATCCAGGTTCTGTTTACAATATCATGATGGTCGCATCCGTGTTTGGCGACACCGCGGTGAACGCACATTGGAAGTGTGTATTCGTCATCGCCACAGTGGCGTGTCACCTGGCGTGCTGGTATGGGGTGCCATTGGTCACACGTCTCGGTCACCTCTTGTTCGCATTGACGGCACTTTGAACAGTGGACATTACATTTCAGATGTGTTACGACCCGTGGCTCTATCCTTCATTCGATCCCTGCGAAGTCCTACATTTCAGCAGGATAATTCACGAACGCATGTTGCAGGTCTTGTACGGGCCTTTCTGGATACAGAAAATGTTCGACTGCTACCCTGGCCAGCACATTCTCCAGATCTCTCACCAATTGAAAACGTCTGGTCAATGATGGCCGATCAACTGGCTCGTCACAATACGCTAGTCACTACTCTTGATGAACTGTGGTATCGCGTTGAAGCTGCATGGGCAGCTGTACCTGTACACGCCATCCAAGCTCTGTTTGACTCAATGCCCAGGCGTATCAAGTCCGTTATCACGGCCAGAGGTGGTTGTTCTGGGTACTGATTTGTCAGGATCTATGCACCCAAATTGTGTGAAAATATAATCACATGTCAGTTCTAGTATAATATATTTGTCCAATGAATACCCGTTTATCACCTGCATTTCTTCTTGGTGTAGCAATTTTAATGTCCAGTAGTCTAATTGTGGCCAGTGAAGATCATATCTGTTTTATGCTAAGAAAAGTATTAGGAGAATATGATAAGTGGGACTGAATGCAAATTTTCAAAAGATTGAATATGTAGTGGGTAAAATGTAGGAAATGTAAAAGCAGAGGGTCGTCACATCAAGGCAATTAAAAAATTTTAATATTTGTGTAGCATTTGTTCCAAGCCGGAACAAATAGTTGGGAAATACAGCAACGATTAGCCCGTGGGAAAGATTTGGAAAGTAAATCAGGCGCTCTATAGTGATACTGTAGAGCCTGTAACGACGTATGGATGCGACTGCCGGTAGCTTACTGTGGTAAAAAATGAAGAGCAAACAGAGTTGTAGAAATGGATTAATTCAGTAGATCGTGTAGAATATCTCGGCTAGACCACGTAAGAAATACAATTATTAGGTAGAATAGCTTGCCTGTTATGGACATACTTTGTGAATGACAGATGGTGGAAGAAGATCTTGATGTACCACCCTCACGAAAGAAGGAGAAGATCGAAGGTTGCCTGTTAGATGACATAAAGGAGGCCATGAGAAAAAGAGAAATACAAGAAGACGAGAAAGAATGGGATCACAGAAAGCGATAACAACAGATATGTGGGATTGGAGACTCCATGGTGTACTGTGTGCACAACGACCATATATGTTAAATTTAAAGGAAGGTCAGCGTTGGCCTTAATATTGATGTTTTATTGACAGCAAAATCGATTTTCAATCACGTAGTGATCGTCTTCAGTGCTGTGGTGTACAAATTAAACTCACAATACTGTGATCGCTTCTCAGTTTTTGTCACTGATAACTTGATACCAGTGTCTGAGTTTAATTTGTACACCACAGCATTGAAGAGGATCACTATGTGATTGTAAATCGAATTTGCTGTCAATAGAACATCAATATTACGGCAAACGCTGACCTTCCTTTTAATGTAAGTTATGTGGGATGTGGCGAAAGCTGCAGGAGCTCCACAGAAGAGAGAGAGAGAGAGACAGAGAGAGACAGAGAGATTCCTATTTTTGGTTGCATACGATGCGTAATTCGGAATATTATCTTCCAGTTATCGTGTCTTATCATATATTTTAATATAATTGCGTTCTGTCCTATTTAATACAGGCAGTAATCATTTTGAAAAGCCTATAACTTATTTATCTGGGAATGAAGCTCATTAATATGTTATGTGGTTGAGTTTATTGATAGCTAATAAAAATATAAACAGATGCATAAAGGCTGTTTCAACTGCGCTTAACAAACAAATGTAAATTTCTCGTTGAGCGAAACTACGTAGTAAAATGTAATTAACCTTCCCAAAAATTTTCCTCGCCTGAATCGCTCGGTTTTTCCAGGCAAGCTTACCGATGGTCCTGTGCCCATGGAGATAGAAGACCTGATGAACAGATACAGCAGTGACGTCATAGCTTCCACTGCATTCGGACACGACTGTAACTCATTTGCAGACCGCAACAACGAATTCTATCGCCGAGGGAAGGACATCACAGACTTTTCCGGAATAAGAGCTCTTGTTATCATCGGCCACGTGCTGTTCCCGTCTCTCATGAAGGTAATAGTCCCGAACTGTTTTATATCAGCATGTGATGACTATGATCCTGAAACTGTGTTGCGCAGAGGATAAGTAATTGTTCCTACACCTTGCGTCTGAACGTCGAATTTGCTCAATGTTTTGAACAGGTAACCGCAATGGATTCTCACTACACTATAATCCAGATTCATAAGTCAACGTGGGTTGTTGTATTGCATAACTTATAGCTGCTGCCGCCAGCCATTCTTCCTTGATGACTATGAATTTTCTATAGCGTCTCTGAGTAAAAAGAGTATGGTAGCAATCAACTTTAATAATGTCTACAGTATTTTGGTTCTTTAAATACGTCGATGACGCATGCTTTATTTATTTGTTGTTACATCTTTGCAATTTTCTTGCTGCTAGGTTAGTTTCGTTATCGCTGCCGTGCTGTTAATCATGGCTGCTCCGCTGTCTATTTGCACCAAAGAAGAGCAACGTTCAGTGATCCGTTTTTTGTGGTCGGAAAGCGTATCAGGGGCCGAAATTCATCGAAAAACTGTCGGTACAGTACGGAAACAGTGTTTTACCACAACGGAGTGTCTACAAATGGATTGAAAAATTCCGAAATGGTCGCACAAGTGTTACACACGATGAGGGAGCCGGACGACCGTTTACCGCCACAAATGAAGAAACCATTGAGCGTTCACGTGAAATGATTCTCTTAGGCAGACGATTGATCATTCACGAAGTAGCACATCATCTGCAAATTAATCACAGTTCTGCCTACGAAATCATCCACAACAGACTTGGGTTTCATAAAGTTGGTGCAAGATGGGTCCCAAAACAACTGACACAGTTGCATAAACAAACGCGCTTGCACTTCTGCAAAAAACACATTTGGATCTTAGAGAGGATCATTACTGGTGACGAAACATGGATCCATCATTACGAGCAGGAGAGTAAACGGCGGAGTACGGAATGGAAACATCCAAATTTGCCGGGTAAGAAAAAGTTCAAGACCCAACCGTTCGCAGGAAAACTGATGCTTACTGTTTTTTGGGGCTCACAAGGTCCAGTAGTGGAACATTATGGGGAAAGGGACACAACAATAACAGTGTACGTTACAGTGAGATGCTCACTGCTAGGCTGAAGCCTGCAATTCGAAGCAAACACTGAGGATTGCTGTCGAATGGTGTTGTGTTGTTGCACGACAATGCCCGTCCGCATACTGCTGCCCACACTGCTGAAACGCTCCAGAAACTCAAATTTGAAGCGCTGGATCGTCCTCCATAGAATCCCGATCTTGCCCCTTCTGACTATCACTTGTTTGGCCGATTTGCCCCGGACGAAGCAGTCAAAGAAGCGGTGCATTCCTGGCTCGCAGCTCAACCGAGAATCTTCTGTTATGAGGGCATCAGGAAGCTCGTACAACGATGGACCAAGTGCGTTGAAACCCAAGGAGACTATGTCGAAAAATGATATTCTTGTAAGTTTCCTATTTGATTACAATAAACTTTTACAACTACTTTGCGGATAATAATTGACTTACCCTCGTATTTTGCTTTCTACTGAAGCATCACTCTCTAATACCACTTTCTGAGCACTGCTAATTCGGAGATAAGCTTTTAAACTGAAGTCTGTCAGAGACCTTCTGTGGGTGTGCTCCATTCTCTTGATTGCGGAAAAAAGTTGCTTGCAAAAATATTGTTTTGCGAAGAACAATATTGTACCTTTTGTGGGATCTTGCTCACTCGCCGCTAACAGGGTGCCTAAGGGATGCAGCGTTCTCAGAATGCTATACAACAATTCAAACAAATAACATCAGTAGTTATATTTCTATAAAGCATCAAACCAGTCTCAGGACTGAAGACCACAACAACAACAACAACAACAACAAAGCAATTGACAATACTTAACTTCGATTACAGCAGATGTCGCTAGCGAGAGGCGACATGAAAACAGTAAAGTTCTTGCTATACACAAAGTTCAAGTAAGCACTTGATACGGATCACAACAATCTGATACCGTAGCACAAATGTCTGTTGGTGACGGGGCCGATCTGAGCGACCGAGGCTTATATTCACTTCTTGAAGGGGGGGCAAGTGGCGCGCAGCGGTCCAATTCCGCGCACCATTGGCCGACGTTTTCTCACCGCCTTCTCTGGTTTTCTGTTCGTCTTCGTTCCGGCGCTTGCGGTTACGCCAGAACACCTTTTACCTCCGGCATGTTAAATTTGCCGTTTTCAATGTATCTTTTCTCAGGATGTATTAACAGTAGAACTGAAGTTTTTTTTCCCCCTTGCATTTATACTATCCGCTAACAAGCTGACATTTTTTTGAATAATATTTTAAAATTGCATTTTTACTGCATTTTTACTGCAAATTCTTAAAATAAGAAAAGTCTTGGGGAACTTAATGATGCAGCTATAAAGTTAAAAACATATCACTTCATGCACATGTACTAATACAATTGAGTGAATCTCACAGCTGTGGGATAAACAGTTTCAGAGAAAAGATACATTGGGTTAGAAAGTTACGAGTTTGTATTCAACTTACAGTGTTTTTGAATTTTTACTACATTCCTGGTACGTACTCGTTTATTCTCCCACGTTCTATATTTCTCTTGTTCCTCTGTATTTCTGTTTAGCCTTCTTGTGGAGATGTTCTGCCTCCAAATCAGACTTCGTGCTGCAATACCGGTCTGTTTCTTTGAAGATTTTCTGCAGGTCTTCCTGCTTGAATTCCTAGACTTTTCCTGTTCAAGGTGTGTCAGCGTGTTCCTGCTCCTGCACCCCCGCTTTCATCCCAACGTCTGTTGTCACTTTGTTATGTCCTCGGCTTCCATTCCATGTCAGATGGTCTTTCTGGTGGTCCCCTGTTTGAATTTATAAGCGTTCCGCTGTCTTTCTGCCGTCTGACCTCCACTTCCAGATGTAATTTGGACGTCATCTCTGCAGTCTGGTCACCGCAGCCAACAGACTCCGCATGCGCTTTGGCGACAAGCGAGAGGCCGCTCTGACTGGTACAATAATGTCTGGTCGATCGCCACCGGTGGTTTTACCTGGAGACTGAGAAGGTACGAAGAGAGAAAGAAACATGTATTAAGCTTCGAATGTAGCATGCAGCGCCGTGACTACGTGAAGATGCAGAGCTGCTAGTTGTCAATCAGCGGTCACGCAACACTACTCTGAGTCTCCTGAACAGTATTCCGTTGGTCGATCTTGGCATTTCTTTCCTGATAATAAAAAAAAACACGCTTGTTACGTTATTACTGCAGGTAACAACGGAATGCAAGGCAACAAACAATGTATCCAATAGCTGAAAGCTCAAAGCGTCGGCAAAAATGTTCCTAGGCTTCAAAATCATAACAAGAGAATTCACAGAGCAAACAGTGGACGTGTCTCACTTTGCAAGCTGCCATTTAAACTGCTATCTAGAACCCTTAAATAACGATTTGCACGAAAATACTTGTATATTCGCACAAAGCACACTTCAAACCGTCGCAATAACCAATAAGAAAAAATTGATATAATCATAATTTTCAAGGTTCGATTTGTATTATCAGAAATAAAATGTGGTGCCTCAATATGAGTGACACTTGACGGAAACACTTTCTTATTCGCTTTCAGAAGCAGTCAGTTCCTTGCTATGACGTCCAGAACGTTCTTAATAAATTATTTACTTTCTAATTGGTTTCATCATTTTTCCAGTGACGAGGTGAACAGCTTAATTCTGTTGTGCTAGAATACCTTTTCAGTTTTTTAAGATACAAGTAATTAGATAGTTTTTTCGATCCTCCTGGCAAAGGTTAGATTTGGCACTTACAGCGTTAGAAGTTTGCACAGTTCATTTGACCGTCTTTTGATTTTGCCCACATACTTACCGTACAGGCCATGACAGGCCAGGTAAAGTATCAGACCACGCGACGAGTAAACGAATCTGTCGCGCGGGATTAGCCGAGCAGTCTTGAGCGCTGAAGTCATGGACTGTGCGGCTGGTCCCGGCGGAGGTACGAGTCCTCCCTCTGGCAGGGGAGTGTGTGTTTGCCCTTAGGAAAATTTAGGTCAAGTAGTGTGTAAGCTTAGGGACTGATGACCTTAGCAGTTAAGTCCCATATAAAAAAAAGTAAACGAATCTCATTTGTAGTACGCTATTGTCAGAAGTAAGTGTTGTGTATACTGGAAGGGGAGAAGGGAGAATGGAAGGGAAGGAAGTAATACTATCAGCTGCATCAGGACTTTGTGCGGAATCAGTGGCACCGAATGAAAAGGTGTGGCAGACCGGAACTCGAACCCAGTGAAACCTTCCCGTCGAATAAATAACAGAAATAATGATTGAACTTAATGCGTTTGGACGATAACCTTCCCGTCTAGAATAAAATAATTTAACTTACTTTCCGTGTAATGAAAGAAAGAAAGAGAATTGAACTTTTTGTGCTTTGCAGCTTTCATGCCTGGACTTGCTTCTGACAACGTGTCTGATCTGATAGTCTTTAGCGTACACAATGTTGTACGCCTTGCGCCTTTATTGGTAGCAATATTAACATGACTGGTCAAAAGAAGATTATTTCGACGTGAAGACAAAAGCTTACGCCGTTGTCTATTCAGTGAACCTGAAAACATACATGTATATTTTCCTTACCTTTTATTTTCCTGGGTCGACTCTGGATAACGTCATCTGACTGCATGTCTGAATATACTCACTCTGATCTATTGTTGATAATTATTTGGGTTGGCATTCATTTACTAGGATTGCAAATATGTGAGCTAAAACTGTATTTGTGATTCATTTGCTTTTTTAATTGAAGTTACTGGTGCAAAATTCAATGTCATTATTACATAAAAAAAGTTGAGAAAAAAATCAACAAAAGTTAAATCTTGTGGTTACTGGGCTCAATGAAAAATAATACGATATTGACTGAGATAAACTGATCTATTCTGAAAACGATTGAATATAAATTTTTTGACGCTTTATAATGATTCAATTTATAAAACTTTAGTTTGGAGATCGTTTACATAAAACAGATTAAAAATGTAACAACGAACTTACAATATGCAGTTAGCGCTTATATACCTTTTGATGTCTTTATGGCGTCGATTTTTAATAATTCATCAACAATTACCAATTATAGTATTCTTCAAGTAATATATAGCTGGTGGCGAACAGGCACACCGCTCTGTCTCTACACACAACTCCACTGCACAAAGGTTGACTCAAGAGTGTTCTATCGACAACGCTGCGCGCTTCTCGCCGCGCTTCCTATGTACACTCCTGGAAATGGAAAAAAGAACACATTGACACCGGTGTGTCAGACCCACCATACTTGCTCCTGACACTGCGAGAGAGCTGTACAAGCAATGATCACACGCACGGCACAGCGGACACACCAGGAACCGCGGTGTTGTCCGTCGAATGGCGCTAGCTGCGCAGCATTTGTGCACCGCCGCCGTCAGTGTCAGCCAGTTTGTCGTGGCATACGGAGCTCCATCGCAGTCTTTAACACTGGTAGCATGCCGCGACAGCGTGCATACGACCGAGGCACACAGGGCCAACACCCGGCATCATGGTGTGGGGAGCGATCTCCTACACTGGCCGTATACCACTGGTGATCGTCGAGGGGACACTGAATAGTGCACGGTACATCCAAACCGTCATCGAACCCATCATTCTACCATTCCTAGACCGGCAAGGGAACTTGCTGTTCCAACAGGACAATGCACGTCCGCATGTATCCCGTGCCACCCAACGTGCTCTAGAAGGTGTAAGTCAACTACCCTGGCCAGCAAGATCTCCGGATCTGTCCCCCATTGAGCATGTTTGGGAGTGGATGAAGCGTCGTCTCACGCGGTCTGCACGTCCAGCACGAACGCTGGTCCAACTGAGGCGCCAGGTGGAAATGGCATGGCAAGCCGTTCCACAGGACTACATCCAGCATCTCTACGATCGTCTCCATGGGAGAATAGCAGCCTGCATTGCTGCGAAAGGTGTTCTTATTTCAATTTCCAGGAGTGTATCAATGCGCGGGCTCACCCGTCAACAAAGAGCTTCGTGCGGATACTTCACTGTCACCATCGATATGCAAAGAACTTAAATAAATTTTACAAAACATTTTTCTTACACACTGTAACTATTATTTACATATTTTTAGCTTATAAATATTTTTCATCAGTTTATTACTTTGACTTATTTATTGTTTTGGCCTGGTTGATTTTCTGTTGACATATTTCACCAGGACCTCCTACTTACTAGGCAGTTGCATTAACCACTGCGCCACCCGGACACAGTGTTTATCGCAAACGTGCGGACTGGCTGACCCACATTCTCAACTAGCTGGCCGGCCGGGGTGGCCGAGCGGTTCTAGGCGCTACAGTCTGGAACCGCGCCACCGCTACGGTCGCAGGTTCGAATCCTGCCTCGGGCATGGATGTGTGTGATGTCCTTAGGTTAGTTAGGTTTAAGTAGTTCTGAGTTTTAGGGGACTGATGACCTCAGAAGTTAAGTCCCATAGTGCTCAGAGCCATTTGAACCCAACTAGCTCCACTTATACGGAGTCCCTGTCCATGTCCTCGACGCTGGGCGATTTTTAGATTCCTCCCAGGTGGTCGAACGTACATGTGCATTCGCACTGAAGGTTGTAGATTCATTGCCCATCGAGGCGAATGAATTATAGAAATGCGTGGTGTCTGTTCTATTAGGCATGTCCGTAAGAACTGGTGCCACACACTGATCTAAATATACAGGATGAAAAGTATTTAAACCGACAAACTCTGGGAGGCTCCTCTTCTCCGGTTCTGAATTGCCCATTTGAGTTTTTTTCAGAATCTCACAGTACCTGCCAGCGTTAATTGTGTTCCCAGCGATTCAGCTCCGACGACGAGGTGAAAGAAGAGGTTCATAACTTTCTGAACAGCTTGGCGGCGAGCTGGTATGACATGGGCATACAAAAACTGCCACAGAGTCTACAAAATTTCATCGACAGAAATGGTGACTATGTCGAAAAATAGTTAAATGTTCAAGCAACGGTATGATTTGCGGTGCGGGTGAATTCAGTGCTTGACTTACGATGAGGAGTTACCGCCGAGTTGTAAGTGATGGTTCACCAGCTGCAGCAGAAAGACTGAGGATGGAGCAGGTCCTATAAACACCGTTGTCAGCTGGAGTCACTTGGGATGGAGCAGTTCCAGCCTCAAATCCAGGGTTTTGACCGTCTGCCACGCTGACTGATGCAGAGGCCCAGAGTCATTTTAGACTTAGGGGTATACAGGAGAGATTGCACTCCTGCTTCTGTGTTTAATCAGCTATTTTATGACATTTTATATGAGCACCACAAATATGTAGCGGTCTTTACGGATGGGTCTAATCAGGGTTTTGACCGTCTGCCACGCTGACTGATGCATACGACCGAGGCACACAGGGCCAACACCCGGCATCATGGTGTGGGGAGCGATCTCCTACACTGGCCGTATACCACTGGTGATCGTCGAGGGGACACTGAATAGTGCACGGTACATCCAAACCGTCATCGAACCCATCATTCTACCATTCCTAGACCGGCAAGGGAACTTGCTGTTCCAACAGGACAATGCACGTCCGCATGTATCCCGTGCCACCCAACGTGCTCTAGAAGGTGTAAGTCAACTACCCTGGCCAGCAAGATCTCCGGATCTGTCCCCCATTGAGCATGTTTGGGAGTGGATGAAGCGTCGTCTCACGCGGTCTGCACGTCCAGCACGAACGCTGGTCCAACTGAGGCGCCAGGTGGAAATGGCATGGCAAGCCGTTCCACAGGACTACATCCAGCATCTCTACGATCGTCTCCATGGGAGAATAGCAGCCTGCATTGCTGCGAAAGGTGTTCTTATTTCAATTTCCAGGAGTGTATCAATGCGCGGGCTCACCCGTCAACAAAGAGCTTCGTGCGGATACTTCACTGTCACCATCGATATGCAAAGAACTTAAATAAATTTTACAAAACATTTTTCTTACACACTGTAACTATTATTTACATATTTTTAGCTTATAAATATTTTTCATCAGTTTATTATTTTGACTTATTTATTGTTTTGGCCTGGTTGATTTTCTGTTGACATATTTCACCAGGACCTCCTACTTACTAGGCAGTTGCATTAACCACTGCGCCACCCGGACACAGTGTTTATCGCAAACGTGCGGACTGGCTGACCCACATTCTCAACTAGCTGGCCGGCCGGGGTGGCCGAGCGGTTCTAGGCGCTACAGTCTGGAACCGCGCGACCGCTACGGTCGCAGGTTCGAATCCTGCCTCGGGCATGGATGTGTGTGATGTCCTTAGGTTAGTTAGGTTTAAGTAGTTCTGAGTTTTAGGGGACTGATGACCTCAGAAGTTAAGTCCCATAGTGCTCAGAGCCATTTGAACCCAACTAGCTCCACTTATACGGAGTCCCTGTCCATGTCCTCGACGCTGGGCGATTTTTAGATTCCTCCCAGGTGGTCGAACGTACATGTGCATTCGCACTGAAGGTTGTAGATTCATTGCCCATCGAGGCGAATGAATTATAGAAATGCGTGGTGTCTGTTCTATTAGGCATGTCCGTAAGAACTGGTGCCACACACTGATCTAAATATACAGGATGAAAAGTATTTAAACCGACAAACTCTGGGAGGCTGTAGGGGACATCAAGACAAATATTTTCCGCTTTTTTTAGAGATGGGGCCCCTCCACGCCCGCACCAACGTGGTGACCAAACCAAAAGTTCTACTGTCACCTCCGTAAACATGTTAGCTATCTAGTAAGTGGATCACAGGATGCTGGGCTGTGATGTTATCCGTGCGTCTGGGTAAGATTACGCATCAACACGGTCCATCAGGTGATAGATAGTGGACGAAACGCGAGTGAGGGTAGCGATTTGAAGAGCAGAGGGAAAAAAGTGCCATGGCTCGTGCCGTGGGAAAAAAACCTCTGCGACAGTGGGATGGGTAGTAAGAGCAGTAGTGGCTTACTAGCTGCGATAGTTCATGCAAGGTTGGGTTTGTTAGTATAGGTATCATGCATCATTACCGTGGCAAGCGATGGCGATGTATCCCAGTTGCTGCAGCCGCTACATTCCTGGAACAATCGAGATCGTTATACAGTAGTCGGAGATCGGCCGTAGATCATCTCACTGTGTGGGGGATGTGTGGAGCTTGTCTGCATGCAGTGTACAGTACGGCTTCCCTGCGTGGTGCCAGTTATTCGGCAGTGTATTCCAGCTGGATATCCAGTAATGGCGTATGATTAGCAGGGGCTCACCTATACCGTTATGTTTGCGTATGCTTGGCCATAGATGTTAGGTCCTCACAAGTATGTCTTTTGGCCTTTTATGTTTCCATCTATGGTTGTTGTCGTAGTTACCCAGATTCAGAATAAACGGGTTCTCCGAATGTCTGGAGTTTCTGTATAGTCTTGTGGTAAGTTTGTGGATTACCTCCGTGAGAGTCTCAAGTCGGTATTCCCGGTGGAGGTCCGCGATGCGTGTGTATCGTGGAGCGTTGCTTCTGATTTTGAGTACTTTGTTTTGTATGAACTGCAAACGGCGCAGGCGTGTAGGCGCAGCGTATCCCCAGACAGGAGCTGCGTACGTCATCAGGGGTCGGATAAGTGTCATGTACATGGACCTCGACACCCTTCTGTTCAGTGTGCTACCCCTGTTGAGCATAGGGTAGAGCTGTTTGAGCCTCGCGCTAGCTCGGTTGGTCATGTGTTGTATGTGGTCCCCCCAGAGTAATTTCCGGTCCAGCCAGACACTGAGGTATTTGACTTTCTCACGGAAACGTATTGGGCGTGCATGTAGAGTTATTGGCCTGCAGTATCGGTGTTTGCGCAGTTGCTTCGGTCTTCTAGTGAACAGAACGGCTTCGCACTTGTCGACGTTTACTCTAACACGCCATTTCTCCAACCAAGGCTCAGCCACTCTGAGTGCAGTCTGTAAGCGTGACGTAATGTTTGATGGTTTCCAATCTTGCGCGAGGATGGCTGTGTCATCCGCGTAGATTGCCATCGTTGTGTTGTGTGTGGTTGGGAGATCGTTTATGTAGAGGTTAAACAGTAGGGGCCCTAGGATGCTTCCCTGGGGTACTCCCACGTGTATACCGTGTCGTGTTGATTGTTTTCCCTGCACGTCAGTGTTGAAACTCCTGTCTGTGAGGTATGAGTGTATTAGACGCACCACCCCGTCGGGGAATCCCGCGTCGCTGAGTTTGCGAATGAGGCCGTTGTGTCATAGACGGTCGAAAGCCTTTTCGTTGTCCAGGAACACCGCCCCTGTAGCTTTGTTTATGTTGAAGCCATATGTTATATGTTCAACGACCCGTAAGAGTTGTTGTGTTGTGGAGTGGTGATTCCTGAAGCCGAAAAGCTCCGGTCTCAGGATGTCATTTGTTATGCAGTGCCTAGTGATGCGTTTGAGAATCACCTTGCCGGCCGCGGTGGTCTCGCGGTTCTAGGCGCGCAGTCCGGAACCGTGCGACTGCTACGGTCGCAGGTTCGAATCCTGCCTCGGGCATGGATGTGTGTGATGTCCTTAGGTTACTTAGGTTGAAGTAGTTCTAAGTTCTAGGGGACTGATGACCACAGCAGTTGAGTCCCATAGTGCTCAGAGCCATTTGAACCATTTGAGAATCACCTTCTCAACAACCTTACTGAGCGAGCTCAGAAGGCTGGTGAGTCGGTAATTTTGTGGGAGGCTGTGGTCTTTCCCCGGCTTCCTGAACATCAGGGCCTTGGCTGTCTTCCAAATGGCGGGGAAGTGTTGGTGTTTTACGAGTAGTATGGCATTCGTTATGTGTGTTAGGCACTCAGTTGCTTTATCTGTGAACTCCTAGAGGACACGGTTTTGCATGCCATCAAGACCAGGGGCTTTCCTAGCAGCGGAATGCATTATAGCCCAGGGGACTTCGGATGTGCTAGCATGTCGAATGTCGTCGCGCGATGGTTGGGCTAGAATGCGTGTAACCTCTTGGTCAGTAGCAAGTGTGAACGCTGGATCTGATGGTACCAGGTTCGGTGTGAATGACGCTGCGAGTGTGCGGGCCATTAGTTCTGCTTTCCCTTCCGCTGAGTATGAAGGTCCGTGAGGCCCTTGAAGCGTTGGGGTGTATATTTTCTCCCTGGTGAAGTGTCAGGCTAGTTGCCACACACCAGGTCGTGCGGTGTCCAGCCCTTCGAGTTTTTGGTTCCATTGTTGTGTTCTATGTGTTTGTATTTTATCGTGTATGATGCCCTGTAGCCTGTTAATGTGCCGTTTGAAGTATGGGCGCCTGGTGCGCTGCCATTGTCTCCTGAGGCGATTCCTCATTGAGATTAGGCCCAGGATTTCCTGGGGCAGGGACGCACTGCTTTGTTGTGAGGTGCGATCAGGTATGGTGCCTGCCATTGCGTCCTGGACGGCGTTAGTGAGGGTTTCTACTGCCTCGTCAATTTGTGCTGTTTCATTAATTTCGTGTATAGGTGGGATGTGGCTATCGAGCGTTTGCTTGAACAATGTCCAATTCGCACGCCCGTAGTCCAACATCTTGCGTTGTTCCATATGCTGCAGTGTTTCCTCAATGTATAGTATTACAGGTTGGTGGTTTGAGGGCAGATCGTTTTCAACGGCAACGTTGAGTGTCGATGTAATGCCCTTGATGAGGGCCATGTCTATCACGTCTGGCCTGTGTCCCCTCTGATAGGGAATGTGCGTCGGTTCAGTCGGCGCTAGTATAATGTAGTTTCTGCCTAGTGAATGTTCGTACAGTTTTTTGCCGTTGGGATTTCGTATGCGTGAATTCCATTCTGGGTGTTTTGCGTTCAGATCTCCAGCGACTATTACTCGCGGTGAAATGTTGAGTAGTGTGCTGATATCGCGTGTTGAGATGCCTACAGGGCTGTTGTATACCGATATCAGTGTGGTGTAGGCTCCGTTGAACTTGACTCTGACGGCCGTAGCCTCGATTTTTTCCAGTTCAGGGAGCTCTATGTTTGTGTGCTCAATGTCTTTGTGTATGACGATTGCAGTTACACCTGCCACGGCGTCGCCCGGTCGGTCGGTACGATAGACACAGTAGCCAGGAAAGTTTAATTGTTTGTGCGGTTTAAGCTTAGTCTCGCTCAGTAGCGCGACAAGGATTCCCTTGCGCTCCATGAACGCGGCAAATTCTGCCCTTTTGTTGTGGATCGAGTCTGCATTCCAGAACAGGATCCGTGATAGTGTGTGCGGGTTTGCGTTATGGGCCGGGTGTGGCATATTATTCATGTAAGAGTGTGAAAGAGTGTTGTGATGGCAGTGTGTATGACAGCCCAGTATTGCCCGGGTTCGGCGCTCATGAGTTGGGTGATGAGTGTAGTGACGGCCGTCAGCACCTTGGTAAGGATTTGAACGGTCGTGTGTCGGGGGAATAGTGTTTCCAGTATTCCCCCAGGTGGTGTGTTGGTGTTGGGTGTGGCAGCCTGAGATGCTGTTGTGGAGTTAGCGGCCGCTTGTGCGGGTATTGGTGTGTTGTTAGGAGTGGCATTTGTGTTTATGTTTTGTGACAGAGGTTGTGGCGCCTGTGTTACTTCTGTGGTGAGGGGGATGGTAGTGTGAGTTACAGTCTCGGTGTCTTGTTGACTGTTTTCCTGTGTGTTATTGATCTGTTGTTGCTGGGTGGCCTGTTGTGGTGATTTCGTGTTCCCCGCCCTGTGTTCACGTCTACGTCTATTCCTTCTCTGGGCTAGGGGTTCTGGGGGATCTTGTGTGGGTGTGTTTTCCTGTATAGCGTGCGTTTCTTCGCAGCACGTGATTTCCGGGAGTGGGGTCGTGTTGTTTGGGGGCATAGGTGTTGGTACCGATGCTTGTTGGTTTTCAGGTGTTGTCTGTGGCTGTTGTGTAGCTGTTGCAGCGGTTGTTTCGCGTGTGTGTGAAGGGCGGTGAGGTTCCGTGGCCTGTGCCGTTCCCCCAGGGCGTGCAACCGTGGCAAACGTTACGCTGTTCCTTACTGGGTTTGGCGCTGACCTTGGGCGTGGAATGTCGTACTGTACCCTGCTCTTGTCTTGTTTACGCTTCAGCGCCTGTTTGTATGCACTGCACTGCCTGAAGTTGGCCGCATGGGGCCCACCGCAGTTGGCACAGCGTCGCTGGTTTGGCTTTGTTTGTGTGTAGGTGTTGGATCTGTGTCTGCCAGCGCATCAGCGGCGAGTTGCCAGGCCGCAGCGTAGGGCCGAGTGGCCGAATCGATGGCAGTTGTTACATTGTTGGGGGACGTTGGGTGGTTCGTAAAGTTCTACACGTACGTCCATCCGCAGAAAGCTCTTTATCTGCAGGATGGCGCGGGAATCAGCCGTGTCGGCTAACTCAACCATGTAGTGTGGTAGCGGTGCGTGTGTACGGAACCCTGTCATCCGGGAGGCACTTTTACAGTAGAATCCCAGATAACAGAACGCCATCTGTACTGTCTCGTTGGGGGTACTGGGATCCACTCCCTTGATCACGTACTGCTGGGTTCTCTCGTCCAGCATTCTGTACGTGTAGTGTTCGATCTTCCGATCTTTGAGGAAGGTCAGAAGATCTTTATATTCGTTGTTCAAAAATGGTTCAAATGGCTCTGAGCACTATGGGACTTAACATCTATGGTCATGAGTCCCCTAGAACTTAGAACTACTTAAACCTAACTAACCTAAGGACATCACACAACACCCAGTCATCACGAGGCAGAGAAAATCCCTGAGCCCGCCGGTAATCGAACCCGGGAACCCGGGCGCGGGAAGCGAGAACGCTACCGCACGACCACGAGCTGCGGACTATATTCGTTGTCTGTGGCAACGTACAGTGAGGCCCTATCCCCCGAGTACTTTGCGTGTAGTGTACTGTTTATGTGCCTTTCCGCGAATGCAGTGTTAAGGGCACTATGGTTCCCATAATTTTGTATAACGACTGGGGGGAAACCAGTCTTGTGTTGTGTGGGCACCGCTGTGGCTTTGTGTGCTTCGTTGTTGTTCGCCACAACTGTGTTTGCGTTTTGTTTCGTGTCAATATTGTTGCTAGCCTGAGATGAGCTAGTAGGTGTAGGCAACAGCGCCTTTCGGTTGCCTAGCGAGTTTGGTTGCTCGCTTGTTTGTGTTGGTGTTTTTCTGGATCTGCGTTTTGGGCCCTCCACCTGCCAGGGCTCTGTGTAATGGCTTTCTGTGTCCACAACCGCCGCCGCTGCCTCGATCTCTTGAGGCTGCGGCGTCGGTCGGACAATGGTACATGACTGTCCAGTGGCAGGTGAGTGTAAGGTTATGTTAAGTGTTGCTGTTTTGGTGGGTGAGACGTCCGCCCCGAATAGTTCGGTGGCTAGCCGGCGCGACTCGAGCTGCTTTTGCGCTTTCGCGCCAACCTGTCGAACGTCGCCAGACGCTCCCTTGCCTTCGGTAGCGGGCGGGGCGCGAGTTTCGGCGGGTGCAGTCGATCCTCGCGCCTCGTGTGTTGCAGTCTTACTGCGGGTAACAGCAGGGGAAGTGCTAGCAGGGTCCGCCATCTCGCACTTAGGATTATTTATTAGGTGGGAGGGGGGAAACGACAATTTTGCTTTTCTCGATAGGCGAGAGAAGTGTATCTTGTTCCCTATTGAAGTGGGTGTTCCCTACGTTATGCTAACATGCGCTGTTGGTGCAAGCGCGGCACCTAAAGGAGGTGCGACAGAAGAATGGCCTGCAGCACGCGGGTGCGGTCCCGTGAAGGAGCCCTGGTACTGCCTCAGAGTCCCTAAAAGAACGTGAGAATCACGTTGGGGGCGTCGGGTAACCGGAGGCTACCGGGAGCTGCGAGCCGAAGCTCTTTGCGGCAGTCCGCGACTGGCTCAACCCTTCGGCACTCGGCCGGTTGCCGCTGGGCGGCTGCGCCGGGAGCGGCTCATCCGCACTCTCCGGGCGCTGCCGGGCGACTGGCTGCAGAGCGCTGGTAGCGGCCGGCTGGAAGGGGTAGCGGGCGAGCTACGGCTGCTGGCGGTCGCCAGCTGCGCTGCGACGTCCCCTCCGCTCGGCGTCCACGTGACAGTATCCTGAATTGTTCCTGCTGCTGCTACTATCCGAGCTACCAGATCCTCTTCTGATGCAACAGGAGTTGCGTAAACAAGGTTGCGCATCTCTCCCCACACAAAAAAGTCCAGAGGGGACATATCTGGGGATCGAGCAGGCCACGGTACAGGACCACCTCTGCCAATCCACGTTTCTGGGAACCGTCGGTCCAGGAGTCGAGGCACACGACGACTGAAATGTTCCGGCGTCCCGTCATGTTGGAACCACATGCGTTGTCTTGTAGGTAGCGGGACCTCTTCCAGCAATTCTGGCAATGCTCTGGCTAGAAAACTAGAATAGTGCCTGCCATTTAATGGCCTAGGTAGCAAATACGCCCCAATTAAATAGTCCCCAACAACACCGACCCACACATTAACGAAGAACCACACCTGATGAGCGCTAGTAACTGTGGCATGTGGGTTGTCCTCACTCCAAACATCACTCCCGAACATCGCTTCATCGGTAAACAAGAAAGAGGATGGAAATGTAGGATGCATTTCACACTGCTCCAGATACCACTGCGAAAACTGTGCTCTGGGTGGATAATCAACTGGTTCCAGGTTGTGGACACGCTGTAAGTGAAATGGACGTAACAACTGGTCTCGAAGGACTGTTCTTACATTCGTCTAATTCGTCCCCATGTTACGTGCAGTTGCACGAGTGCTGATTGAAGGATCCCGCTCCACATGCTGCAAGACAGCTTCCTCAAATTGCAGCGTTCTTACCGGTCGACGGCGTCCCTGTCCAGGTAATCTGCTAAATGAGCCGGTCTCACGCAAACGTTCGTAGACAGAAGCAAAGGTCGTATGATGCGGGATACGGCGATTAGGATATTGTTGTTGATAAACCCGCTGTGCAGCTCGTCCGTCGTGGTGCGCTACGTAGTACGCACCAACCATATCAGTGTACTCACTCCAGGTGTATCGCTCCATTAGTAAACAGAGACAATGCACTACTTCACTGGTGGACAGCAGTTGCCTACAACTGAAGAGCGTAATACGGCCTCCACCGGTTTAAATAATCCTCATAGGAGAAAATGACATTAGGGAAGAATATTTGTTTTGATGTCCCCTACAACCTCCCAGAGTTTGTCGGTTTAAATACTTTTCACCCTGTATACACGTGTTCTCCTGCCCGCATCGCCACACTCACTTTGCCGCAGTTGTAAGGTGCGACACAGTGTGATGTGCTGCAGGCGCTGGGGATCCCCTTCGTCCGTGCGTCCAGCCGCGACTTCCTGCTACGGCTGGTGCGGGACGCGGTGGAGGCGCGGCGGCGGTCCTCCAGCTCCAGCCGTCCGGACGTGCTGCAGCTGCTGATCGAGGCCCGCCACGAGGATGGAACAGGTGACCACTCTGCGACGCAACGGCAGGTGGCTGCACTGTGGAACGTAATCTAGTGGTCCTAAATACACTCGTGTGTAAACGTTAAGGACGAAAGTAACTTTCGCATAATGTCTCACTGCCAACATAGCTCAATGAAACTTGGACAGTACATGATATACAGGACATAAAATCCCGTCTGAAGCTTGCGATCATTTTTACGTTAATAACTGACAACCAATGCTCTACAATCGCAATAAAGGCATGAGATGTTCAACTGTCTCTTTCATTAGAACATGTTACGCCTTTCAGGATTACACCCATCTTCAGACAACTGTTACAAAACATAAGTGAACAGCACACTCAACACGGCTCAACGCTACAGAAAATGAGATCTGGTCACATGTGTTACACACCACAAACTTCGACTCCTTCCTAACCATCCAGGCGTACAGCATTGACAACTGAAAGGAGTGTCGAATAACATACGACTGTGACACAAGTAATCTTGAAGCAGAGCGTATACTGACGCTAAACAAGTCAACTAGCAGCGAAGCGCCCTCGGTAGGGGGAGCTTCATGGTCATGTGCTCCATGCGTTCACAAGTAATTTAATAATAATATACTCAGCGTATAACATCTAACAGGGTGTAATTACGACTAGCAACCGTAATAGTACTTCCGTACACGTTAACACTAAATGATTTTTTTTTAATTTAAAACTCCAATTTTTTAATACATTGCCATATTATGCCTATACCCAGCAGTGCCACTAAGCACAACTCAAACCATATGTCAATATAAAATAAATAATAGGGGGTGGGGGAAGTTCCTTCATGAGAGGTTGAAAGGTTTTTTCATGAAGGAACTCCCCATCCCCTATTATTTATTTTATATCGACGTATAGTTTGAGTTGTGCTTAGTGGCACTACTGGATATAGGTATAGTATGGCAGTCTAAAAAATTTCGGAGTTTTTAAAAATTAAAAAAAAAATCCTTTAGTGTTAACGTATACAGAAGTACTATTCCGGTTGCTAGTCGTAATTACAGCCTGTTAGATGTTATATGCCGAGTATATTATTATTAAATTACATGTGAACGCACGGAGCACACGACCATGAAGCGCCCCCTACCGAGGGCGCTTCGCTGCTAGATGACTTGTTTAGTGTCAGTATGCGCTCTGCTTCAAGACTCCTTGTGCCGCAGTTACAGTCATATGTTATACGACACTCCTTTCAGTTGTCAAGGCTGTACGCCTGGATGGTTAGGAAGGAGTCGAAGTTTGTGGTGTGTAACTCATATGACCAGATCTCATTTTCTGTAGCGTTGAGCCGTGTTGAGTGTGCTGTTCACTTATGTTTTCTACTTTTTTTGTAACAAAAATGGCTCTGAGCACTATGGGACTCAACATCTTAGGTCATAAGTCCCCTAGAACTCAGAACTACCTAAACCTAACTTACCTAAGGACATCACACACACCCATGCCCGAGGCAGGATTCGAACCTGCGACCGTAGCAGTCCCGCGGTTCCGGACTGCAGCGCCAGAACCGCACGGCCACCGCGGCCGGCTTTTTGTAACAGATGTCTGAAGATGGGTGTAATCCCGAAACGCGTAACATGTTCTAATAAAAGAGTCAATTGAACATTGAAAGGTGGCTACACTGAGCCACAGCGCCAGAGATCGCTAGAGAGCATTGTTCCGCCGCCTCCACGGGCAGTCATTATTGAGATGTGCTAGAAGTCAGTGCTTGTCGAGGACTCGTAGTAGTCAGTTCGTGTTGAGATGTGCTAGTAGGGTGTGCTTTCTGAGATGTGATACTGAAAGGTTCTTGTTGAGATGTGGTAATAGCGAGTCGGTGTGGAGATATATTGTAATGATTAGAGTGATTTTGGTCAATATATGAAGGTAACGAAACTTGATTTATTTTTCATTATTTCCATGTTAAATAATGCGTCATTACAGGTTCAGTCAACAAAGCATCTGGCTTGTGTTATTGTATTAGAGTGTAATTCTGGTTTTCTTGAGTAATTATGGTATTTTTATTTTCTTTAATTAATTCAGTATGAATGATATTTAAAATTTCTTGTGTTATTGAAGAAGAACCGTGCCAGATGCGTACGTTGAGTCATACTTCCACACACAGAACAGTTATACTTGTGCTTTGGTTTCGTAGGTTTTATAGTTGCTGGGGACTTAATTAATTAATTAATTGTGTTAATGAAAATTTCCATTTCATTCTTTGTTGTTGTTCTAAGCAGTCAGATTGCGTAATAATAACAGTCAGGGCCAACCGTTACGAGACTTCGTAATCGGACAGACAGCTACTAAACCGAAAAACTAAAAATATTTGCATTTCATATAATTAAGCCCCCATGCACGTGGCGACCCTGCTTCGGATCGTCCCTTGGAATTCTTCTGATTGTAGAAATAGTAGACAGTAGGATTGTTGTAGTAATTTGTAATTTAGTAATTGTAGTCTATATTGCATGTGTAGATTTGGTAATTGGCATTTTTCTAATGGTATTCTTTAAAATTTAATTTTTGTTGTCTTGTCTATGGGTTTGACAATTTAGTGCAATTATTTCAATTGTTCGATGATCGTGATTGAGGGAAGCATTTCGTGTGAATGATATTGTTGGAGATATAGTGTCATTGTGTGTAATTTTTTTATAGTGACGAGTTTTGTATATTTTGTAAATGATCACGCGATCAATGAAAAAGGCAAAAATGATGGATAGTCAGAATGACGAAATTGTTGACATGGCGAACTCGCCAACACAAGAGAACAGTATGTTGAATAATGAAGTGGAAAACAATGTAATAAGTCGGGAAAATAGTCCGGAACCATTTCAAAATTTTTCTCAATCAGAAAATTCACAGAATCCGAGATTAACGACAGAAGATTCTGGAATAGTATCGAATTCAGATAGCTTTACAGCTATGATGAAGGAAACTGGTTTCGCGGGAAATGTTAGGAGCGAAAGGAATTTCGAACAAGTTAATATGGAGCAGTTGATGAGTGTAATATTAAATTTTCGATCTGAATTTAAAACTGAGATGGGAACAATGGGAACACGGTTAGACTCACAGGGATCACAAATAGGAACAATTAAAACTGAGATAGGAACAATTAGAACTGAGATGGGAACAATGGAAACACGGTTAGATTCACGAATAGGGACTTGTTTCAAAAACATGAAAGATGAATTAAAGAAAGAAATCAGAGAAGAAGTACAACCGATTTTGAATGCTCACAATAATAGATTAATTGCAGTAGAGATTAGACAAAGGGAACAGGATAGAGAACAGGAAGAAAGAGATCGCGTGATAGTACAAAAATTTTCAGAATTAAATTTACAACGTGCACACGATAAGGAAGAAATATTTGAGAGAATCGAGGAATCCGTACCAAATGACAGAATAAATAATCTAACACAACAATATGAACAGTTAACTACCAAATGTGTCAACACTGAAACCCGAGTCGCGACACTTACGGAAGACGTAAATAAACAGAAAGAAAAAATAGGTGACTTATCGGAAAGAGTTGAGGAGATTTCAGATAAATTGACAAGTCTTAGTTTAAATGGGGATAGAGATTCAGATGATACAGCTCCATTACCATTTGCAGAAACCGAAGAGTACCAGAACATAAATAAGCATGTTGAAAATCAGGGAAAATTTAATGAACGCGTTAAAAGGGAAGTTGAGGCATTACGAAAGCAAGTGAAACAAATTGAAGGCGAAATCGTAGGAAAAGACAGCAGAAGAAATTTAGAATCACAGATAGCAGAGGGGTTTGAAGAAAGTAATTTATTTCATTTACGGGACACAACAAGAGAGCGCCAGGCGCGCGAACTTGACAATAATCGACATTCAAACTGGGACAGACGCGGTAGGTCTTTGTCGCCACGAGGCGAAAACTTTGACTATAAACACTTTTTGACTGTTCGGAAATTTAAGATCTTCCGCAATTCTAAAAATGACATACATCCATGTGCATGGTTAGATCAATTTATGTATGCACTCCCACCAAATTGGCCACTAAGTCACAAACTGGAATTTATGTGTGGATATTTAGAAAACGAACCGGCGACGCGGATGCGTGCACTCATTAGAGATTGTAATAATCTGAATGATTTTTATCATGCATTTCTATCGGCATATTGGTCCGAAAACACGCAAGACAGAGTCAAACACAGTCTTATTATGCAGCGTAATTTCAAACAGTCTGAATTCCGCACGCCAGCAGAATATTTTGAAGACATGATTCGAAAGAATCAGTTCCTTTCCAACCCTTACAGTCCGACTGAATTAATTCGCATTTGTTTAACTAAGCTGCCACAATCCATAAGACAAATTGCTTTAGCCGGAAGATGTAAAGACGACATTGAGACTTTTAAGACTTTGCTACAAGAACTTGAGTATGACAACGACGACGGGACTTCTTGTAATTTTTTCAGTAGCAGTAATTACAATACATTTTCAGAGAAAAGGGATAGTGATCGGAACGGACGTTATTTGGGTAACTTTGAGAATGACAGACGTAACAGACAGGACAATAGATACCAGCCTTATGACAATAACAGACGTTCTAACAGAAATTACACAGACAATTATAATAACGGTAATTCCTACCGGAATGATCAACCATACGGAAACAGTAATCGGTATCATCAAGATAGAAATTATTCATACAATAACAGAAATTCTTACTACAGAAATAACCAGGGTAGTAGATACAACAATAATTTCAGAAGTGACAGTCGAAATTACACAAGAAGTAGTTATGCAGACAGACAGGAAAACAGAAATTTTAATAACAGACACAACCAAGAATTTGCATCTAACAGACAGGAAGGACCTAATTGGCATCCTCCACGTGACAGAACTTCAGAGAGACAAGTGCAATTAGTAGAAATTGATCCGCGAAATGACGCGAATAATCAAAGACGTGACGCAAACAATCGACAATGACTAGCAGCTTCGGCTTCTGGCAGCAATATAGACGGTTCAGAAAGTAATGACACTTCGACTTTACACTACGTACGACTGGAAGACATGAGAGACATTTTGTTAGACGAAAAGGAAACTAATGTAGACGCATTTTTACATCCTGTTATTGAAGTATGTGTGGGTAAGAATAAGTTCACTGCAGTTTTAGATTCTGGGAGCCCATTGAACGTCATTAGTGAATCAGTTTTTCGTATATGTGAAAGAACTATTGCCTGTCCCGTGTTACCTATTTCTAAAACTACAATTCGAGGAGCGATTTCTGGAAAAGGTGTGGAAGTTAAACAACAGACCAACCTAAATTTCATTTGTCAAGGATACGAATTTTCTGCTAATTTTATTATTGTTCCATTACTCAGTACACAGATTATTTTAGGTATGGAGTTTCTTAACGCACATAAGGCAATTTTGAACTTTAAAGAAGGAAGTGTGAATTTGACTGTTGCCGGAATGCTGAAATGTTTGAAATTTTTCGAGTGTTTAGCAAGATCTGAATCAGATACAAAATGTTTAAGGTTTCTTACTTCTGATGCTTTTGTTGAGCATTATGACGACAGTGTGTTTATTCATGACAATGACAATAGATACAGGGACGCGATGGATGATGTAATTAATAGCGAAGAATTAATTAATGAAAAGGTTAAGAAAGCTGAAGTGCCAGATGACGTTGCAAGAGAAGAGCTGCACCATATTTTGACTTCACATGCTACAGTGTTTAGTCATCACACAGGAACTATACAAGGCTTACAATATTTATTTAAAGTAAAAGAACACACACCATTTCGCGGAAAAACGTACGCTATTCCTTTGGCTTACAGAGACAAGGTTAAGAATGAACTTCAATACATGTTAGATCAGGGCATTGTTGAGCCAGCAGTCAGTCCTTATACCAGCCCATTACACGTTGTTCTTAAAAAGGATGGGTCAATTCGTTTGGTTCTGGATTCCAGACAGATAAATAATATTATTATTCCTGAAACTGACCGTCCACAAAATTTAGATGAACTTCTTCAACATTTCCATGGAATTAAAGTTTTATCCACGATTGATATGCGCGCAAGTTTTTGGCAAATAGAACTCCACCCTGATTGTAGAAAATATACTGCTTTTTTAGCCTTTGGTAACTGTTACCAGTTTCGGAAATTACCGTTTGGACTTACTGTATCTTCAGCAGCATTCATTCGTAGCTTAAATGAAATTTTACCTGTTTATCTTCGTGACAATATTACTTCTTATGTTGACGACATTCTTATTGCTAAACGTTCTTGGAGTGAGCATAACAAAATTTTGGATTCATTATTACGTATTTTTGCACGAGTTGGCATGACAGTGAACTTGGAAAAATCTGAATTTGGTCGTTCTCAGGTGAAATTTCTCGGTCACATTATTTCTACAGAAGGTATTCTTCCCGATCCAGAGAAACTAGATGCTATTCGTAATTATGCTGTTCCTACCACAAAACGTGATGTTCGTAGTTTCCTTGGTGTCCGTAATTTTCTTAGACGCTTTGTTAGATTGGACAATTTGGCCACACCTCGTTTATGTGAATTATCTGGAAAAAATTCTAATTGGTGTTGGGATGAGGAAGCTCAGTCAGAATTTGAACAACTTCGTGATGCTTTAGTTGCTGCCCCACTTCTTTCACATCCGGATTTATCTAAAGATTTTTGTTTGGCGACGGACTCATCATACAAAGGCCTAGGTGCACATTTATTTCAAGAGATAGAAGAAAACGGCGTTGTAGTACAGAAAACTGTTGCCTTTGGAAGCCGTGTTCTCTCTAAATCAGAGAAGAATTATTCGATTACGGAACTTGAAGCTTTGGCTGTTGTATGGGCCTTCACAAAATTTCGCACATTTTTGTTTGGCAGACATACTAAGGTTTACACCGATCATCGAGCTCTGGAATTTCTTATGTCGACAAAATTAACTCATGGCAGATTGTCACGATGGGCGTTGTATCTACAGGAATTTGATTTTAGCATTGTTTACATACAGGGATCTTCAAATATTGTTGCTGATGCTTTATCACGTGCACCTATGGGTTTGAAACAAAGAGCTGAAGAGGACTGCAAAGAAAACCATTATTGTTTGATGTATATTCAAGGTGTTGCGTTTGAGAACTTTATTTCATCTTCGCTCCAGGACATCGCTAAGGAGCAAAATAAGGATCCAATCTGGAAGGACATTAAGGAGAAGTGGAGGAGAAAGGAAAGCGTAGCGATTAGACAGCATTATTTAGTTCGCAATGACATTCTTTTTAAACGAAAATCGGTCGACAACTCTGTTTGGTTAGTTTGTATTCCTGATGAGTGGGTCAATAAATTGATTTGGTACACACATTTCAGTTATGCGCACTTTGGTCCCAGAAAATGCTTTCATAAATTACGAGAAAATTGCTACTTCAGTAATATGGAAAAACGTATTCGATCTGTTCTTGCCAAATGCAAATTATGTCAAAAGGCTAAGCCGCCAACAGTTTCTCACAGAGCACCGTTGTTTCCTATCATTCCAGCGAAATTAAAGGAGATGGCTGCAGTCGATTTGTTCGGTCCAGTGGTTCGTTCTACTAATGGTTTTGCGTATATTTTCGTAGCAGTGGAATTAACATCAAAATATGTGTGTTTTACACCTTTACGCAAAGCAACAGCTCGTTCAGTATCTAATGCTTTCATCAAACATTTTCTTAAGGAAGTTGGTCATGTTGATAAGGTTATATCAGATAATGGATCACAGTTTCGCTCTAAAATTTGGCTTCGTACTCTACGGCGTCGTAAAATTAAACCAATTTTCATTTCACTTTTTCACCCTCAATCTAATCCTTCAGAGAGATGGATGAAGGAAATCAATAAATTGTGTCGTCTTTATTGTCATCAGAATCACAGAACGTGGGATCAGTATCTTCATCTTTTTCAAAACATTCTGAATGAACTTCCTAATGATTCAACTTCTTTACCGCCTATACTGATATTAAAAAATAAAGTACCAACAAATCGCATTTCTGAAATCGTTCCTTTTCCGCCTACACGGAAACTGCGGCATTCTGAAGTTGTCAACCTGGCTCTACGAAATATTGCATCGGCGGCTGCTAGAAGAGAGAAATCAGCTAAACGTCCTGGTCGTTTAAAAATCTTGTCAGTTGGTCAGAAGGTGTTAATTAAATCTCATCGTTTGTCTCATAAAGGAAAAGGCTTATGTCGCAAATTTTTTCTGCTTTATAACGGTCCATATAGAGTTCGCAAAATTATTCATGATAACACTGTTGAAGTAGAAACTCTTAAAACTCGGCGCTCTAAGGGAATACATCACATATCTAACGTAAAAATTTTTGTGGAATGACATACTTGTGAGAAACCAACAGTTTACGTAAACATGGAGAGAGTACAAGGATACCGCGCTGTGTTTGGCGGCGGCACATACTCAAAGCAACAGTCAGTCTGCGCGCCGCACAAGGCAGTCGTTGACCGCAAACAATTACCTTCCTACGTCACGCGCCTACAGCTGATCGAGCGCTCAGTGCGAATGCACTGACAGACGTAAACAAATACACAGTCTAATTTCTCCGACTCAATTCTGTATAAAGCTATAAGGACTTCATAAATTATGTTATTAACGTTCAGTATTTTTCAGGATACGGTTGTCTAAAGTATTTAAGACCTTCAGGTAAATTCGGTGCGTGTCCGACGTTAAGACGACTTGCTATCGAGAAAATTTCAGGAAGAATGGAATTTCGAAAAAAAAAAAAGTAATAAATTAAAAAGGGTAACTATTAATTGAGTTTTCAGGTAACATAATTCCACTTAGGTACGTACTTTAGACGTAATTTGCTGCTTGCGATTACGTGACTCATACTTTGTGCTAATTTCATGTTCTATGAATTTACTTGTGAAGCGACGTGCTTGCGCACATTAACTGATTTTGACAATGATTGACTAATGAACAGGGTTGTTATTTGTATATATTATGCATCGCTTGGCTGCTATGCTTTTTCACTAATGATATATTTTTTTATGTGCCTGCTGTGCTTATTTATTTAAATTATAATTGTCACCTGATTAATTGTGCTAATGTGGTTAGATATGTAAGTTATACTTTATGATTTATCTGCTTGCGCCTTCATGGGTACTTATTAAGATTACATATGAGCATTTATTTGCTTATGTCGATGTGATGCTAATGACCTGTTTATTGTGTAAGGCATGTTTGCTGCTGTGCGTATGGATTGCATATTTACACATTTCTGTTTTGTTGTCATAACTACTCTTCAATTTAGTATATAGAAATGCTGATATACTGTGTACGAACATAGAGTTTAGGTTACACTGTGGTATTAATTATAGATTGTTCGCTTGGCAGAGCCTCGTTGTAGGAATTGTGCTGCATCCACTTGTTGACATTCTGTTGTCTACTGGTATATTTACTCGCTATTGCATGTTTTGCATACGCTCAGTGCCTTATATTTTTAAGATAAGAAAATGAACTGCAGTAATTCGACGAACGACATTAGTACAAGAAACTTCATTGAAGTCACATGAGTTGGAGGTTTTATGGAATCTGTATAAATTTATGTTAATAGGAAGGAAGCTAACGACATGACAGACCAAAACTAGGTTTAGACCATTGACAGTATTACACTGCATTTTCGTGAGCAATTGAAATAGGAAGTGACACTTGACACAAGGAATACTCCACATGTTTGCTTCTGCCATGATTCTTGAAGTGGTGTACACACTGTGAAATATTATGATTATTCACACTCCGTAATCGTACTTAATTACTGAGAGTTATTCGAACTAAGTCTGTTAGAGGTCATGTATGCATTTCTTTTATTTAATGATGGACAAGGAACCAAAATGTATCTTATAATTTATAATGAGTAGAAAATTTGGGTCAGATGGATTACACAGAGGTTGTGTGTGGACACTGTGTCTTCGGATTGTATGGGATGATGAATTGAAGTTGCACTAGGATTTTGTCTGTACTTGTTCGAGGAGACTGACTAGAGGAAAGAGTTGTTATGGAAGTGAAATGATATTGGTTCTGAGGTTTATATGTATCGACGTATTATTGAGGTATTGAGATTAGGTGAAGTAGATGATTATTGGAGTTTTCGTGGACAAAAGGTAAGATAAATGATATTGATGATCGACGTATTGAAAAGGTATTAGTGAAGTATTGAGATTTTGGTGGATAAGAGGTAAAGTAAATGAGGAGCATATTTTTTTTTGTTGGTCCATATGGAACAAGGAGGATAAAGATGGCAGACTAGAACACTAAAGTGGAAGGAAGATTGTCTACACACACACTTTGTCAAATCACTAAGCAGTATATACTTTTTTGAGAGAGGAAGCATTTGCATATCTTGGTACACTGACAGTTGTTCAGCAACCGTACATTTTGATCTGGCTTGGCAAACATTGGTCTTGACATGATGACTATGACGTTGACTAAACTATTATTGACTGTTATACATTGCTGCCACTACTACTTGATACACATAATGAACATAAAATTTCGACAGAATTGCATTTACACAGTTAACACTATTCAATTACACAGTAGCACTAATGTGGATGAAAGATGAGTGAGTGTGTTTTGTGTGTTTTCCTTTTACAATCCCAGAGAAGTGATCCCAACCTATCTCCTAAATATTATTTCACTTGTTTGTTGTGGCTTGCACTGACACCCATAAATATTATAGGTTAACTGTTATTGTGTACTGTAATAGTTAATGTGACAATTACCTGATATCATTTGTGTGTTTATTATGATTTGTATGTTTAGTGTAAGAGCATTGATAATAATTTGTTAAAGAAATTGTATGTGCATTCAAACTATTGTTCATGACTGAACTGTCTCAGTAGTTATGGTGAATAGTATGGACTGTTACTTGCACTTTTTCTACATGATTGGTGCCACAAGGACATGTTTAATTTCTGCTGATGAACTGTGTGATCAGTGATTGTGAAAAAATTATGGACTGTTACTTGTACCTTCTCTACATGATTGGTGCCACTAGGACATGTTTAATTTCTGCTTATAAACTCTGATGAACAGTGTGATCAGTGATACTAGATTTTATGGAACTGCTTCTGCTGAGAAATGTGACTTGTTGCTGTGTGTACCTACTCAACATTGCTGGGTGCCACTGATGGATTGCTTCTACTGAAATGAAGTCACCTGTTGCTGTGTGCACCTGATCAACATTGCTGGTGCCACTAATGGACTGCTTCTACTGAAATGGTGTTACTTGTTGGTGTCTGCACCTACTCAACATTGCTGGGTGCCACTGATGGACTGTTTCTACTGAAAAGATGTCACCTGTTGATGTCTGCACCTGCTCAACATTGCTGGGTGCCACTGATGGATTGCTTCTACTGAAATGAAGTCACCTGTTGCTGTGTGCACCTGATCAACATTGCTGGTGCCACTAATGGACTGCTTCTACTGAAATGGTGTTACTTGTTGGTGTCTGCACCTACTCAACATTGCTGGGTGCCACTGATGGACTGCTTCTACTGAAAAGATGTCACCTGTTGATGTCTGCACCTGCTCAACATTGCTGGGTGCCACTGATGGATTGCTTCTACTGAAATGAAGTCACCTGTTGCTGTGTGCACCTGATCAACATTACTGGGTGCCACTGATGGACTGCTTCTATTGAAAAAAATGTTACTTATTGGTATTTGCACCTGTTGACCATTGCTGGGTGCTACTGCTGGAACTGTCAACTTCTTATTCTTGGGCTATGGAAAGCGTTTATGTGAATATTTGTATAAACTGATTTTTGTGTATTACTGTTTGTGAAAAGTTAAGAGACTCTTACCTGCACATATTCGTCATTGCTGACGCTATTGATTGAACTGTTTAACCACATAATACTTGTGTAAACTGTTATGTAAAGTCACATGTATGACAGAATTTGTATTGCTTACTGTATTCTATATAATAGGTTATTGAAAGGTCAGTGCAAAGCCAAAATTTTATTTAGTTATATGATGTTTACGTATTAATATTATCTTTTATTTTTGTCTGTATTTTTTTGACGAATTTGGTGGTATTTTCACCACCAATGCTGGCAAAAATACCATCAAATTCTAGCCGTGGAGGAAGGGCATATGAAAGGTGGCTACACTGAGCCACAGCGCCAGAGATCGCTAGAGAGCATTGTTCCGCCGCCTCCACGGGCAGTCATTATTGAGATGTGCTAGAAGTCAGTGCTTGTCGAGGACTCGTAGTAGTCAGTTCGTGTTGAGATGTGCTAGTAGGGTGTGCTTTCTGAGATGTGATACTGAAAGGTTCTTGTTGAGATGTGGTAATAGCGAGTCGGTGTGGAGATATATTGTAATGATTAGAGTGATTTTGGTCAATATATGAAGGTAACGAAACTTGATTTATTTTTCATTATTTCCATGTTAAATAATGCGTCATTACAGGTTCAGTCAACAAAGCATCTGGCTTGTGTTATTGTATTAGAGTGTAATTCTGGTTTTCTTGAGTAATTATGGTATTTTTATTTTCTTTAATTAATTCAGTATGAATGATATTTAAAATTTCTTGTGTTATTGAAGAAGAACCGTGCCAGATGCGTACGTTGAGTCATACTTCCACACACAGAACAGTTATACTTGTGCTTTGGTTTCGTAGGTTTTATAGTTGCTGGGGACTTAATTAATTAATTAATTGTGTTAATGAAAATTTCCATTTCATTCTTTGTTGTTGTTCTAAGCAGTCAGATTGCGTAATAATAACAGTCAGGGCCAACCGTTACGAGACTTCGTAATCGGACAGACAGCTACTAAAGCAAAAAAAAAAAAAAAAAAAAAATTAAAATTATTTGCATTAATATTTTTATTAAGCCCCCAGGGGGCTTAATAAAAATATTAATGCAAATAATTTTAATTTTTTTTTTTTTTTTTTTTGCTTTAGTAGCTGTCTGTCCGATTACGAAGTCTCGTAACGGTTGGCCCTGACTGTTATTATTACGCAATCTGACTGCTTAGAACAACAACAAAGAATGAAATGGAAATTTTCATTAACACAATTAATTAATTAATTAAGTCCCCAGCAACTATAAAACCTACGAAACCAAAGCACAAGTATAACTGTTCTGTGTGTGGAAGTATGACTCAACGTACGCATCTGGCACGGTTCTTCTTCAATAACACAAGAAATTTTAAATATCATTCATACTGAATTAATTAAAGAAAATAAAAATACCATAATTACTCAAGAAAACCAGAATTACACTCTAATACAATAACACAAGCCAGATGCTTTGTTGACTGAACCTGTAATGACGCATTATTTAACATGGAAATAATGAAAAATAAATCAAGTTTCGTTACCTTCATATATTGACCAAAATCACTCTAATCATTACAATATATCTCCACACCGACTCGCTATTACCACATCTCAACAAGAACCTTTCAGTATCACATCTCAGAAAGCACACCCTACTAGCACATCTCAACACGAACTGACTACTACGAGTCCTCGACAAGCACTGACTTCTAGCACATCTCAATAATGACTGCCCGTGGAGGCGGCGGAACAATGCTCTCTAGCGATCTCTGGCGCTGTGGCTCAGTGTAGCCACCTTTCAACATCTCAAGACTTTATTGCGATTGTACAGCATTGGTTGCCAATTACTGGACAATACCCAAAAAAAATCTGCTATAATGTACGAGACGTGCGAGGTGAGCAATGAGAGTGACAACGCAGCGAGCGATCTGGCAACACTGCGTTGTTCTACATGTTCCAGATGGTGAGTCCGAGCTTCAGTACCGCACTCACATCACGTGATTTTTGAGACCGTCATTGGTGGAGCTGAATTTTTGTTGTGTGTTACGAAAATGGAACAGCGGAAATAAGAACAATGTTATGCACTCAAGCTTTGTTTTAAACTTGAGGAATCTCCGAGTGTGACCTTTGGAAAGATGAAACAGGCCTATAAGGGAAGTTTCCTTATCAAGAGCACAAGTTTTTCGCCGGCACAAATCGTTTTTGGATGCCCGAGGCCACACCGAAAATAAAGCTCGCTCAGGGATACGTTCAGCTTCAAAGACGTCGAATGTGTACCTGCCCTTGTGAAGTCAGACCGACGTTTTAACAGTAAGGATGATGGGTGACCTGTTACACATTTACCGTACGTTAATATTTGATCGAAGATTTTAACATGCGAAAGGTTTGTGCCAAAATGGTGCCGAAAAGCCTTACACATGAGCAGAAGGACAGTCGAAGAAATGTGTGGATTGATCTTGACAGCACTGACAATGACCACGAATGACACATTCGTGTGGTCACAGGTCATGAATGCTGGATTTTTTAGTACGATCCTGAGACAAAGCGGGAAAGTGAAGAGTGGGACACTGAAACACCTCCTCGATCGAATAAAGTTAGAATGAGCAAATCAGAGATAAAAACAATGCTGATTTGCTATTTTGACTGTACGGGCATCGTGCATAAATGATTTGTTTCTCCAAGACAAACTGTCGATCAAGTGAAACTTCCTCGCAGCTTAAAACTATGTGCCGGCCCGGACTCCAACTCGGGACCTTTGCCTTTCGCGGGCAAGTGCTCTACCAACTGAGCTACCCAAGCACGACTCACGCCAAGTCCTCACAGCTTTACTTCTGCCAGTACCTCGTCTCCTACCTTCCAAACTTTACAGAAGCTCTCCTGTCTCTCTCTCATTGTCGATCAAGTGTTTTACAAAGATGTCCTCGAAAGGTTCAGGAAAAGGGTGAACGAATGAGACAGGACACTGCAGATAACTGGGTGCCGCATCAAGACAACTACCCACGTCGCACGGCTAGTTCCATCACGGAAGTTTTGGCCTCAAAAGGCATTCTTGTTGTACCATAGCCCCCTAATCATCCGATCTGAATCCTTGTGACTTTCGTCTTTTCCAGAAATTGAAAACTGTCTCAAAAGGACGTCATTTTGGGACTCTGGACAACGTTCAAAAGAATGTGAGAGACATGTTAAAGTCCTACCATTGAACCCTTTCAGTGCTGCTACTAGGAAGAACGTCTCCACCGGTGTGTAGCTGCTGAAGAGAATTACTTTGAACGAGACAATATTGTTGTTTTTTAAAAACAAAAAAAAACTTTGTTAGATGAAAAATTAGTCTTATATAGCTGGGTGGTCAGCGTGACAGATTGCCGTCCTACAGGCCCGGGTTCGATTCCCGGCTGGGTCGGGGATTTTCTCCACTCAGGGACTGGGTGTCGTGTTGTCTTCATCATCATTTCATCCCCTTTGGCGCGCAGGTCGCCCAATGTGGCGTCGGATGTACTAAGACCTGCACCAAGGCGGCCGGACCTGCCCCGTAAGGGGCCTCCCGGACAATGACGCCAAACGCTGACTTCCTTTTTTTTTCTCATAAAGATTTTAGAACAGAAGATAATTGAAAGAAATACGCTATGAGACGAACAGGAACGACACTTCTTTTCAAAGACAGTTATTACGCTGAAGTTACCTCGATTCATGATGGTGTCCTGGACGTCACAAGAGGGGATAACATGGCTCTCAATAGGATGTGTAATCGCCCCGCACGGCAGTGCGTGTTCTGCATAATGCCGCCACGCTGGCCATAAACTTGGTGAGTAGTTCTCGTTGTGGGGCGTTCCATCCCCCCACCAGCGCGTTTGACATCAGCTGGATCGTCTTCGGTACATGTGGACGTTCTGCAACACATACATCTCACCAACGCCTCGCACACGTGCCCCATGGAACTTTAGGTCAGGGAAACCGGCACGCCAGTCTATTCACCGAATACCCTTCTACAACAGCTCTCTCACCTGCGCAGTTCGATGCGGTCTCGCCCGTTGTCATCCTTAAAAATGAAGTCAGGGCCGACGCACCCCTCAAAGACGCACATGGAGAAGGAGTAAGCGTCGCAGTAACGTTGGTGGCGAATGAACCGTGTTCATAGATCTGGAGGTAGCTCATCCGTGCAGCATTATGTCGCGTCACACTATAACACCTGAAGCACCAAAATGATCGTGTTCGACAATGCTGGATGCACCCTCATCTGTTGAGAGGTGGGAACGCGTAATCCACCCAGAAACATGGCTGAACATGATCGTTTTGTGGACTAAGTGTTATGCTGTGGAGAGGTGTAATGCTGTGTTGTCACACTGACTTCCAAATCTTTGAGCATAGTTCACTCACCGCTGAGCGTTATTGTAACACTATACTCTTCCCCATATCCGTCTTTTCAGGCGTGCATTCGGCCCTGACTGCGTGTCTCATGGATGACAGGTGTGAGGTAAGGGGCGAGTCGTCAAGGCCTGAAAAATATTCTAAGTTCGGAGGAAGCAGCGGCCGCACGGGCCTCTTGGCGGGCGCCACCGCTCGGCAGGCAAACCACGTGGTGGCAGAAGCTGGTCCAAGCAAGAGGTGTCCAGCCGTACGCCTAGGAATTACATGGTGACGCTATCTCGATAAAGGAGACACGCCGGGAATGCCAAAGATGGGGGACTTTATGAAACCTTAATCTCTCACATTTCACACTTCGTATAGAAATTAATTGTAGCCAGATGAATCATGATACCTCAAAAAGAAACATCCACATTACTATTATTTGCATGACGATTCTGATGGTGTAACCAGATTTTCAATATCTTTATTAGTTTAAAGTTTCGTATCTGACGGTAAATTATACACTATGGCCATTACAATTGTTGTTGTTGTCTTCAGTCCTGAGACTGTTTTGATGCAGCTCTCCATGCTAATCTATCCTGTGCAAGCTTCTTCATATCCCAGTACTTACTTCAACCTACATCCTTCTGAATCTGTTTAGTGTATTCATCTCTTGGTCTGCCGGCCGCGGTGGTCTCGCGGTTCTAGGCGCTCAGTCCGGAACCGCGCGACTGCTACGGTCGCAGGTTCGAATCCTGCCTCGGGCATGGACGTGCGTGATGTCCTTAGGTTAGTTAGGTTTAAGTAGTTCTAAGTTCTAGGGGACTGATGACCACAGATGTTAAGTCCCATAGTGCTCAGAGCCATCTCTTGGTCTCCCTCTACGATTTTTACCCTCCACGCTGCCCTCCAATGCTAAATTTGTGATCCCTTGATGCCTCAGAACATGTTCTACCAACCGGTCCCTTCTTCTAGTCAAGTTGTGCCACAAACTCCTCTTCTCCCCAATTCTATTCAATACCCCCTCAATAGTTATGTGATCTACCCATCTAATGTTCAGCATTCTTCTGTAGCACCACATTTCGAAAGCTTCTATTCTCTTCTTGCCTAAACTATTTATCGTCCATGTTTCACTTCCATACATGGCTACACTCCATATAAATACTTTCAGAAACGACTTCCTGACACTTAAATCTATACTCGATGTTAACAAATTTCTCTTCTTCAGAAACGCTTTCCTTTCCATTGCCAGTCTACATTTTATATCGTCTCTACTTCGACTATCATCAGTTATTTTGCTTGTATCCTCCCCCTCACTTATCGACCTTAATGACAATGAAAAATTAAACCGCGTGCACCTAATGGAAATTTGGGAAAAAGCAATCGTCACCGAAGTTAATTTGTCGGTAAAGAGGGAGGAAAGGGTTACATCTAAATGAAAGGAAAAATGCAAATGAAATTGGTGGAAATTAATTTTGAAAAGGGGTAAATTTAATAAAGAAAGCAAATGTGCGGTCGTTACGTTAACAATTAATTGGCGTTAATTAGATATTTGAGATTTGGGGAAAATTACGGTCGCCAGTCCTATGGACAACTACTATTATAACTGAAAAAGAAAGGTTATTACACATATAATTAGTACTAAAAGCGTGGCAACTGAAGGTTGACACGTGTTGTGTGAAAACTGATTGTTTGTTAGAAGTAATAAATTTCGCTACACTCTGACTTAATTTAGCAAAAGAATTAATAAAACCGGAAAACTGAAAGTTAATTTAGTGACTGAAATTAATAGTGAGCTTTGTTTCTGAAGCACTACGAAATTCAGTAAAATAATGTTACTCTTGGGCTACACCAACAATCATTTCAAAAGCTACTTGAATCTACGCAATTTAGAAATAATATATTTAACTTTGAACTTGAATTAAATGATTCTGGACAATTAACAATAGTAACATTTAGTACGTACCAAGCTGAGCTGCAGTCACAGGTAAGCTAAAATATGCTAACAAAACTCGCACTCTTAATTTGTGCTTGTGTAATCTAAATATTGTAGCCAGCTATGAATACCTTAACTGAACTTTGAAATTAAAGCAGTGAAATCGAATGATATTACTTTAATGCTGGCGTTTGAATTTCAACGACACTCGGGTTCATTTCGGAAAAGGAAGGGACCCTGCTTGGTAATGCAATAGGGACAACGAGCAACAAAGGTTCATGCTAAGTTGCTGTAATTTTGTGATGCAACAATTTTAAAAGCTGAGGTCTGCCATACAGTTCTAAAACTTTACGTGCTACCTTGTTGGTTGATTGAAGGTTTGAAGTCGTCGATCGAGGAGGTGGCGACAGTCACTCATTGTCGGCCGTCGCTGTTGCAAAAGCTGGATGCTGGCGCGCCTTCTTCTCGACACGGTCTCCAGCCGAAACGGGCTCTTGATGTGCGCCAGCTAACGCTTCCCGTCCGCGACACCGTGTCAGAAACTATCATAGCAAGTCGAGCGCAATTTCATGCTGCCAAACCCCGAAAGCGCGGCAACTCGCGGGAGCGTCACACACCACACCTGCTCCACTGCCCTCCTCCAGCCAGACTCCCCTCTGCTGCGCTCCACGCGACAGAGCTAACACTACAAAAACCCTAAACACTTTGGTTCTCCACGCGACCTATAGATGTAATCGTTCGATTGCATAGTTTTTCCCTAGGCCAGACCCAGCGTAAAAATACAAATACTATTTACAAAACAAACCAATTATACATCGACATAAATGCATGTATCTACAAATAGTAAAACAATTACAATATACAAAGACACAGAAACGTCGTATCTTCAGGTAACAAAATAAGGGAAAAAATTTACAGTACAATAGATGGAAATAGGAGGATATGCATTTCCGGCGTTACATGCTCCCCAAATAGCAAAACTCATCTACTATTTTAAGTTGTCTCATTTCCTAATCTAATTCCCTCAGCATCACCCGACTTAATTCGACTACATTCCATTATCCTCGTTTTGCTTTTGTTGATGTTCATCTTATATCCTCCTTTCATGACACTGTCCATTCCGTTCAACTGCTCTTCCAAGTCCTTTGCTGTCTCTGACAGAATTACAATGTCATCGGCGAACCTCAACGTTTTTATTTCTTCTCCATAGACTTTAATAACTACTCCGAATTTTTCTTTTGTTTCCTTTACTGCTTGCTCAATATACAGATTGAATAACATCGGGAACAGGCTACAGACCTGTCTCACTCCCTTCCCAACCACTGCTTCCCTTTCATGCCCAGCGACTCTTACAAATGCCATCTGGTTTCTGTACAAATTGTAAATAGCCTTTCGCTCCATGTATTTTACCCCTGCCACCTTTAGAATTTGAAAGAGAGTATTCCAGTCAACATTGTCAAAATTTTTCTCTAAGTCTACAAATGCCAGAAATGTAGGTTTGCCTTTCCTTAATCTATTTTCTAAGATAAGTCGTAGGGTCAGTATTGCCTCACGTGTTCCAACATTTCTGCGGAATCCAAACTGATCTTCGCCGAGGTCGGCTTCTACCAGTTTTTCCATTTGTCTGTAAAGAATTCGCGTTAGTATTTTGCAGCTGTGACTTATTAAATTGATAGTTCGGTCATTTTCACATCTGTCAATACCTGCTTTCTTTGGGATTGGAATTATTATATTTTTCTTTCGCCTGTCTCATACATCTTGCTCACCAGATGGTAGAGCTTTGTCAGGACTGGCTCTCCCAAGGCCGTCAGTAGTTCCAATGGAATGTTGTCTACTCCCGGGGCCTTGTTTCGACTCAGGTCTTTCAGTGCTCTGTCAAACTCTTCACGCAGTATCGTATCTCCCATTTCATCTTCATCTACATCCTCTTCAATTTCCGTAATATTGTCCTCAAGTACATCGCCCTTGTATAGACCATCTACATACTCCTTCCATCTTTCTGCTTTCCCTTCTTTGCTTAGAACTGGGTTTCCGTCTGAGCTCTTGATATTCGTTCAAGCAGCTCTCTTTTCTCCAAAGGTCTCTTTAATTTTCCTGTAGGCAGTATCTATCTTACCCCTAGTGAGATAAGCCTCTACATCCTTACATTTGTCCTCTAGCCATCCCTGCTTAGCCATTTTGCACTTCCTGTCGATCTCATTTTTGAGTCGTTTATATTCCTTTTTCCCTGCTTCATTTAGTGCGTTTTTATATTTTCTCCTTTCATCAATTAAATTCAATACTTCTTCTGTTACCCAAGGATTTCTACTAGCCCTCGTCTTTTTACCTACTTGACCCTCTGCTGCCTTCACTACTTCATCCTTCAGAGCTACCCATTCTTCTTCTACTGTATTTCTTTCTCCCATTCTTGTCAATTGTTCCCTTATGTTCTCCCTGAAACTCTGTACAACCTCTGGTTCTTTCAGTTTATCCAGGTTCAAATGGTTCAAATGGCTCTGAGCACTATGGGACTCAACTGCTGAGGTCATTAGTCCCCTAGAACTTAGAACTAGTTAAACCTAACTAACCTAAGGACATCACAAACATCCATGCCCGAGGCAGGATTCGAACCTGCGACCGTAGCGGTCTTGCGGTTCCAGACTGCAGCGCCTTTAACCGCACGGCCACTTCGGCCGGCAGTTTATCCAGGTCTCATCTCCTTAAATTCCCACCTTTTTTGCAGTTTCTTCAGTTTTAATCTACAGTTCATAACCAATAGATTGTGGTCAGAGTCCACAACTGGCCCTGGAAATATCTTACAATTTAAAACCTGGTTCCTGAATCTCTGTCTTACCATTATATAATCTATCTGATACCTTGTAGTATCTCCAGGATTCTTCCATGTATACAACCTTCTTTTATTGCTACACCAAAAAGAAATGCAGATGATAAACGGGTATTCATTGGACAGATATATTATACTAGAACTGACATGTGATTACATTTTCACACAATTTGGGTGCATAGATCCTGACAAATCAATACCCGGAACAACCACCTTTGGCCGTAATAACGCCTTGATACGCCTGGGCATTGAGTCAAACAGAGCTTGGATGGCGTGTACAGGTACAGCTTCCCATGCAGCTTCAACACGATACCACAGTTCATCAAGAGTACTGACTGGCGTATTGTGAGGAGCCAGTTGCTCGCCACCGTTGACCAGACGTTTTCAATTGGTGAGAGATCTGGAGAATGTGCTGGCCAGGGCAGCAGTCGAACGTTTTCTGTATCCAGAAAGGCCCGTACAAGACCTGCAACATGCGTTCGTGAGTTATCCTGCTGAAATGTAGGGTTTCGCAGGGAGAGAATGAAGGGTAGAGCCACGTCCACTGTTCAAAGTGCCGTCAATGCGAACAAGTGGTGACCGAGACGTGTAACCAATGGCACCCCATACCATCACGCCGGGTGATACGCCAGTGTGGCGATGACGAATACACGCTTCCAATGTGCGTTCACCGCGATGTCGACAAACACGGATGCGACCATCATGATACTGTAAACAGAACCTGGATTCATCAGGAAAAATTACGTTTTGCCATTCGTTCACCCAGGTTCGTCGTTGAGTACACCATAGCAGACGCTCCTGTCTGCGATGCAGTGTCAAGGGTAACCGCAGCCATGGTCTCCGAGCTGATAGTCCATGCTGCTGCAAACGTCGTCGGACTGTTCGCGTAGGTGGTTGCTGCTGTAAACGTCGTCGGACTGTTCGTGCAGATGGTTGTTGTCTTGCAAACGTCCCCATCTGTTGACTTACGGATCGAGACGTGACTGCACGATCCGTTACAGCGATGCGGCTAAGATGCCCGTCATCTCGGCTGCTAGTGATACGAGGCCTTTGGGATCCAGCACGGCGTTCCGTATTACCGTCCTGAACCCACCGATTCCATATTCTGCTAACAGTCATTGGATCTCGACCAACGCGAGCAGCAATGTCGCGGTACGATAAACTGCAATCGCGATAGGCTACAATCCGACCTTTATCGAAGTCGGAAACGTGATGGTACGCATTTCTCCTCCTTAGACGAGGCATCACAACAACGTTTCACCAGGCAACGCCGGTCAACTGCTGTTTGTGTATGAGAAATCGGTTGGAAACTTTGCTCATGTCAGCACGTTGTATGTGTCGCCAACGGCGCCAACCTTGTGTGAATCCTCTGAAAAGCTAATCATTTGCATATCACAGCATCTTCTTCCTGTCGGTTAAATTTCGCGTCTGTAGCACGTCATATTCGTGGTGTAGCAATTTTTATGGCCAGTAGTGTATATATGGTCCAACTTTCATTGAGATATGTTGCTTGACAGTGGCACACCTTAAGTATTGCACCGCACTGTTTATAGAGACCGTATCTAGAAGCAGATTGGTGAGATGTAACTTTTTTCTCGCAAATAATCAGCTGTCGGTGGTATTCTCCGGTAGTTACACTCTGAAATAACGCTGTTTTTACATCTTAACGCTGTGCACATCATTGTGAGGTCCTGCGCTTCAAATGATCTCGCAGAGCGGATGGAGCATTGTATCCTGTTCTATACTTCTGTGATTTGTCGGGTCATTCTGCAAAATCATTTAATTCATCCTTGACGTTACAACACTGCCTCATAACATCATTATATCCAGAGCGTTGTTTGGGAAGTACTCTCGTGGTCTGCAGAGATGTTTTGGAAACGAAGCATCTACATGTAACTGACGTGATAGTGAATGAAAAACACCATCTTCAAAAATGACTCAAATGGCTCTGAGCACTATGGGACTTAACATCTGAGGTCATCAGTCCCCTAGTCTTAGAGCTACTTAAACCTAACTAACTAAGGACATCACACACATCCATGCCCGAGGCAGGATTCGAACCTGCGACCGTAGCGGTCGCGCGATTCCAGACTGTAGCGCCTAGAACCGCTGGGCACCCCAGTTGGCAAACACCATCTTGTATTTACAGGGTGTTTCAAAAATGACCGGTATATTTGAAACGGCAATAAAAACTAAACGAGCAGCGATAGAAATACACCGTTTGTTGCAATATGCTTGGGACAACAGTACATTTTCAGGCAGACAAACTTTCGAAATTACAGTAGTTACAATTTTCAACAACAGATGGCGCTGCGGTCTGGGAAACTCTATAGTACGATATTTTCCACATATCCACCATGCGTAGCAATAATATGGCGTAGTCTCTGAATGAAATTACCCGAAACCTTTGACAACGTGTCTGGCGGAATGGCTTCACATGCAGATGAGATGTACTGCTTCAGCTGTTCAATTGTTTCTGGATTCTGGCGGTACACCTGGTCTTTCAAGTGTCCCCACAGAAAGAAGTCACAGGGGTTCATGTCTGGCGAATAGGGAGGCCAATCCACGCCGCCTCCTGTATGTTTCGGATAGCCCAAAGCAATCACACGATCATCGAAATATTCATTCAGGAAATTAAAGACGTCGGCCGTGCGATGTGGCCGGGCACCATCTTGCATAAACCACGAGGTGTTCGCAGTGTCGTCTAAGGCAGTTTGTACCGCCACAAATTCACGAAGAATGTCCAGATAGCGTGATGCAGTAATCGTTTCGGATCTGAAAAATGGGCCAATGATTCCTTTGGAAGAAATGGCGGCCCAGACCAGTACTTTTTGAGGATGCAGGGACGATGGGACTGCAACATGGGGCTTTTCGGTTCCCCATATGCGCCAGTTCTGTTTATTGACGAAGCCGTCCAGGTAAAAATAAGCTTCGTCAGTAAACCAAATGCTGCCCACATGCATATCGCCGTCATCAATCCTGTGCACTATATCGTTAGCGAATGTCTCTCGTGCAGCAATGGTAGCGGCGCTGAGGGGTTGCCGCGTTTGAATTTTGTATGAATAGAGGTGTAAACTCTGGCGCATGAGACGATACGTGGACGTTGGCGTCATTTGGACCGCAGCTGCAACACGGCGAACGGAAACCCGAGGCCGCTGTTGGATCACCTGCTGCACTAGCTGCGCGTTGCCCTCTGTGGTTGCCGTACGCGGTCGCCCTACCTTTCCAGCACGTTCATCCGTCACGTTCCCTGTCCGTTGAAATTTTTCAAACAGATCCTTTATTGTATCGCTTTTCGGTCCTTTGGTTACATTAAACCTCCGTTGAAAACTGCGTCTTGTTGCAACAACACTGTGTTCTAGGCGGTGGAATTCGAACACCAGAAAAATCCTCTGTTCTAAGGAATAAACCATGTTGTCTACAGCACACTTGCACGTTGTGAACAGCACACGCTTACAGCAGAAAGACGACGTACAGAATGGCGCACCCACAGACTGCGTTGTCTTCTATATCTTTCACATCGCGTGCAGCGGCATCTGTTGTTGAAAATTGTAACTACTGTAATTTCGAAAGTTTGTCCGCCTGAAAATGTACTGTTGTCCCAAGCATATTGCAACAAACGGTGTATTTCTATCGCTGCTCGTTTAGTTTTTATTGCCGTTTCAAATATACCGGTCATTTTTGAAACACCCTGTACGATTACATAGTTATAAATTCACTGCTGTCGATACCACAATGGAGACAGTGGGCGGTGTCTTGGTGTGCTTGAGGAGCTGGAAATTTATACTGCTAAACGAAAATAACTTGACAAGAAACTTAAAAAACAAGATGCGTTTTCCTGTGGCGTTTATTTTAATACGTTCTATGTCATTCTCGAGTAAATGTATTAAATGTTTCATACGGTATTGTGTGTTCTTGGCTGTATGTGTGTGTTTGAAATGTAATGTCATATTCTGATCACATACAGATTAACTTCGTCGCGTCGTATACTTCCTGGTTCAGCGTGATAACGAAAAAAAATAATTATTTTTTGAGAGGCACCCACTTGCCTTTCTCATACTGTGGCATCAAGCAGTCAGGCCTGCAAGATGAGTGGTTTGCCAAGCGAGTGGATTCTTCCTTAATTTATCGAGTAACATGAAATCTCGTATCTTACTATTTAGTTACAAATTATCCTCCTGTTTGAATAACACGCAACGGAAACACGCATCTGACTATCAGTGATTTATAGAACTCTGACTGCACACTACGCACTGGCAATACCACATTTACTTTTTGTCTTTGATTTAACGGCTTTTATATAAATTCGGGACATTATGACAACATACAATTTAATGAAAAAGGCCACCAATCTCTTTCTTTTCATTATTTGATTTATTCCTAAACACACAAATTCTACAACCTACAACAATATCACATGAGAAATTCCGCCCAATGGGCATGGCTTTACTTTAGTGAATCTCTAAACTATGGTCTCGTAATCTATTTACCGCAACAGTGCACTTCCTGGATAGGATGGTGGATCTTTTATTATACCTCACACTTCGATTCTCACAATCATCCTCACGAAACTTTCCTCGAGATCGAGCGATACAGAAGGAACAAGCATAACCCACAAATCTTTCGAAACTACCTTGCTACCCCCATGCAAAACACACATACCCAAATTACATGACATACACAACACAACAATATGAAATATTACACAAAGAACGGTTACAACTTCATCACTTTCCGCTTTCCCACTTCAATCAATATTTATCCCAGTTTCACACGACACTGCCCCATTTTGTAATTCTACTTTCCTACTGTGAACTCTGGAGATAAACGCACGTCTTCCTGTGCAATGCAAGCCAAGTGGCGTTGCTGGAAAGATGGCCGACTCACCTTGATTCTCTCTCAGAGTTTAAATTTAGCGTCACACGGAATGATATTTCTTAAATATTTCAACTTATGATACACACGCTATTTCTTAAATATTTCAGCTTATTGTACACACGCTATTAATTCAGCTTAACTTAAGCACACGGAAGTATCTCAACTTATAACTACACGTGGGCTCATTGCGACCGTTGGTTTACTACAATCCCCTTAAAATTACCTGCCTCACATTTAATTCTCCCCACAAAAGTTCCTGAGAAAGAGAAATTATTAATTCTAACTACTCTTAAATATTCCACATCCATACCATGCCTCCACTCTTTCATTACGGAGCACAACAAAAAACAGGTCTTTACAGCAGAAGGTCCAGCGGCAGAGTGCCGAAACATGGCCGTATTCCGGTTCTCTCGCACCTCTGTCGAAGTGGGAGAAGCACCTTGCTACCTTATTGGTCAGCCGCATTTCAGACGCTCAAAGCTCTGGTAACTTCCATCTCTTTGGTCCCACCAAAGGTGGCGAAAGGATCGACTCAAAGATGATCATTTATTCACATTCACTATCTGTGGTTAGCAGACGACCATACATTCTTCATTTCACAGATCTCACCAAACTGGATGTAGGGATTTATTTTGAGGGAGTGCACATGTGATCAATTAAATAAATAAATTGTCATTCTTTCCCACACTGGTATCCGGCTTCGCTGTATTAATTGAAATTGAGTTACTTTTACACAAAAAATGTGTTGTTCTGACAAAAATATCGAAGTATTTCGTACCTATTTTCAATGTCGGGCGGTACTGTACCCTTTGATTTTAGTTGAGTCTCGCCAAATAAATGTTCGTCGATGAAAACCCATTTATTTTTCTTTGGTAAGAATAATACTGTCGTACTAATACGATGCTGATAAACATATCAATTATTTAATTAATAGTCCATCTAACCATGTGTTCTCCATCTTGGTCCAGCCCAGAACACAAGATGCCCTAATAGTCTTAGTCTTAATTACTACGTACAGGGATCATGCTCGCTCTGAGATAATATTTAACCATTTTCCGCTAATGCAGTAAGTAATGTCTTTGCTTTCCAATCTAGCTTCACAATTTTTATACACAGACACGCGGTAAAGAAATGATATTTTACATGTACAATTCGTGATGTGCCTGAATAGACAATACCTGTTGTGATCCTTCGCTCCGGTTCGTTGGTTTCTCTGGGAGGACGGCACCAAACAGCGACGTCATCGGTCGCAACGGATTAGGGAAGGATGGGGAACGAAGGCGGCCGCGTCCTTTCACAGGAACCAACCCGGCATTTGCCTGAAGCGTTTCAGGGAAATGACGGAAAACCTAAATCAGGATGGCCGGACGTGGGATTGAACCGTCGTCCTCTGGAATGCGTGTCCGGTGTGCAAAGCACTGGGCTACCTCGCTCGGTCTGTCGCTCCGATGTCATGGACGTGTTCAGCAAGTCAGCTGGCAGTATATGGAAGGTGGTCGGCACATCCTGCCTCCTGCGACATGCAGAAACACACTGTCGTTATAGTGCGTCGTTCGTCAAGCAACCAGATGTGGTATGCAGGGCAGCCTAACTGCCACTCTGTTTTCCCGCACTATTATCATCCAGCGCCTTTGTTGATATTTTTCTCGCCTTAGAGCTGCAGATATCTGTTGGTTTGATCAAAACTGGTCATCATTAATACAAGAAATAGTGATTTAGAGAGTATTTTTCTATTCCTTGTGTCAGTTATGGAACTGACGTGATTTTGCTGTAACTGGTCAATAAATATTTCATTTGAAACTTCCTGGCAGATTAAAACTGTATGCCGGACCGAGACTCGAACTCGGGACCTTTGCCTTTCTTTGGCAAGTGCTCTACCAAACTGAGCTACCCAAGCACGACTCACGCCCCGTCCTCACAGCTTTACATCTGCCAGTATCACGTCTCCTACCTTCCAAACTTTACAGAAGCTCTCCTGCGAACCATGCAGAACTAGCACTCCTGAAAGAAAGGATATTGCAGAGACATGGCTTGGAAGGTAGGAGACAAGATACTGGTAGATGTAAAGCTGTGTGGACGGGGCGTGAGTCGTGCTTGGGCAGCTCAGTTGGTAGAGTACTTGCTCGCGAAAGGCAAAGGTCCAGAGTTCGAGTCTTGGTCCTGCACGCAGTTTTAATCTGCCAGGAAGTTTCATATCAGAGCACACTCCGCTGCAGAGTGAAAATCTCATTCTGGAATATTTCATTTACCGTATTTCTTAATACATGGAAATATAAAATGTTTCTGATCAATGCTAATAATAATGGTTCAAATGGCTCTGAGCACTATTGGACTCAACTGCTGAGGTCATAAGTCCCCTAGAACTTAGAACTACTTAAACCTAACTAACCTAAGGACAACACACACATCCATGCCCGAGGCAGGATTCGAACCTGCTAATAATAGATAACAGTAAAATACTAATAATAACTGAATAAGACTGTCGTATCTGTATGAAAACGCTTCTCCAAAATCACTAGACGAATTTTCATGGCCTTTTTACAGGTAATCTGAACATAGCTTGGGGCACCGTAGAGGCTTTATTTAATCAAAACATGTGCATGTATGTATGTTCCACAACTCCTCCAAAACTTATGGGCCGATTTCAATCGTTCTTGATACACACATCACGTACTGTCTAGAAAAAAATGCTGTGGAGTAAGAACCACCTTTCTCTGCACTCCCACGACAGAAATGTGTGTGTGTGACGGTAAACGAAGGAGTGAAGTTATTTGATATGCTGTTGATCCTGTTTGCATGTGACATGATTCCAATCACCGGTACAGGCGCTACAAACGATTCAGGCCTCAACTGCGGTTCTTGGGAACTACGAGGCACCTTTTTAAAGTAAGTACCGTTTCGAAATAAAATAAAAAACAAAAGCAGTATTATAACGTCTTTTACATGAAAGCCTGGACCTTAATCTACACTGCTGGCCACCGTAAATGTAACACCCTGAAGGAAGCATCCGAATCAAGTGAAATTTACAGAAATGGCTCGAATGGCTCTGAGCACTATGGGACTCAACCGCTGTGGTCATAAGTCCCCTAGAACTTAGAACTACTTAAACATAACTAACCTAAGGACAGCACACAACACCCAGCCATCACGAGGCAGAGAAAATCCCTGACCCCGCCGGGAATCGAACCCGGGAACCCGGGCGTGGGAAGCGAGAACGCTACCGCACAACCACGAGATGCGGGCTGAAATTTACACCATGGGTTTCCAGCGATGAGATATGCAACTGATTAGAATTTCAGCGCAGACGCACATCACGCGCGCCTGTGGCGCCACCTCATAGCGCCATTTAAGGCTTGGCGATTTCGACGAGTGTACGTTCGGCACGTGTGTTTACCTTGTGGTTGTTTCACAAGACGATCAGTTATGCCTCGTAGACAACAGCGAACATCGTTTGATCAAGTATCCGAGTTCGACAGAGGAAGGATAGTGGCTTACCGAGATTGTGGATTATCATACAGAGAAATCGCTAGTCGTGTTGGACGAAACCAAACAACTGTAATGCGGATATGTGATCGTTGGATGCAGGAGGGTACGACGGACCGACGTGGTCGATCGCATTCACCTCGATGCACCACTGCACGTGCTGATAGGCAAATTGTGCACATGGCAGTGACGGATCGCTCAGTGACATCCCGAACCATAGCACAGCACATTGCGTCTGTAACGCATCATCCAGTGTCTGCGCGTACCATTCGACGCCGTTTACAGCAGAGTGGTCTGTCCGCAAGACGTCCATTGCTTCGTCTACCATTGACGCAGAACCACAGACATCTCCGTCGCCAATGGTGTGATGACAGACGGATGTGGACGGCAGAATGGAATGACGTTGTCTTTACTGTCGAGGCACGCTTCTGTCTGCAGCACCACGATGGTCGGATTCGAGTGTGGAGACACCGTGGAGAGAGGATGCTGGACAGCTGCATTATGCACCGCCACACTGGTCTTGCACCGGGTATTATGGTATGGGGCGGTATTGGATATTACTCTCGCACGCCTCTAGTATGCATTGCCGGTACTTTAAATAGCCGGCGCTACATATCCGAGTTGCTGGAGCCAGTTGTCCTTCCTTACCTTCAGGGTTGGGCCACAGCCATATTTCAACAGGATAATGCGCGACCTCACGTGGCACGCATTGTCCAAAGGTTCTTCGTCAATAACCAGATTGAATTGCTTCCCTGGCCGGCTCGCTCTCCGGATCTTTCGCCGATAGAAAACATGTGGTCCATGGTTGCTCAACGAGTGACCCAGATTACATCCCCAGCTGCCACACCAGACGATCTTTGGCAACGTGTGGAAGCTGCTTGGGCTGCTGTACCCCAGGAACACATCCAACGTCTCTTTGAGTCAATGCCGAGACGTGTGGCAGCGGTGATCTCCAACAATGGCGGCTACTCTGGCTACTGATTCTGGCAGGAACCACATGTCACAGACGTCTGTAAACGTAATCATTTGATACTTGGTCAACATGTTATCTACAAAATAAATTTTGTTGTGCTACCTCTTGTCTTTCTTGGTGTTGCATTTACGGTGGCCAGCAGTGTATTTTTCGTCATATTAAGGCACTTAAGATATGTACCGTTTCAGAAACAGTGTATACATGTTGAAATGTGCACCATCACATACATCAAAGCTGCAAAGCACCAAAGCTTCAAAGACAGAAGAAATTTTAGACGATTTATAGACAGTTAGGCTAACTGACTACAGTGGCGGTAGAAAAGGCGTAATATTAACCTGTCAAATTGCGAAGACAGCGGGTCCACAGGACGGGATAAACGCTATGAAAAGAGGGAGGTTATACACAGTATGCAACGTGGGTTGTTTAGTCAGCTTTGCTACTATAATATTGCCTCGCTCGCTACATTTCCAGCCTATTGGTATCCGTATGTGTTTTCGCATTTGTGTTTTACTTACTTGAGTATTGTTGTTCGTATTCTTGTTTATTAGCCATTACATGTGCTCTGAATAGCCTTGTTTACAACTATCTGCACCTCTGAGCACGCAAGGAAAGTTACGTCCCACGCCTCCGTCCTCAAACAGCACTCACCGACACCGAGATGGCAGCGCAGGTGATGTTCTTCCTGCTGGCCGGCTTCGACTCGACCACAAACCTGCTGTGCTTCACGACGTACCTGCTGGCCCTCCACCCTGACGTCCAGGCGCGCCTGCAGAAGGAGCTCGACGAGTGCAGGTCTGCGGCGAGCGGGGAGATCAGCCACGACGACCTCACGCGCTGCGACTACCTGGACTGGGTCATTGCAGGCAAGTTGAGTTACGGTATACACTCGTTTACGAACCGTTTCCTCTTCGTCACCTAGCTCAGACATTTTCAGGTGCGGATCAGTGGTCACTCAGCCCATTATATTTTAACATCTTTTTATCAGATCACTTACTTGATCTCTGACTTCACTGGAAAGCCTCTAACCCATAAGCGAGACTAACGCAGTCGGAGTACAACATTGTGCATCACTTTATGCGGATTAATGAAAACCAATGCGTCAGGTCCAGGCAGAAAGCAAAAGTCCCGACAATGTTCGCGGAAACTTCGCCAGACACCTGCCCTTGCGTCATCTGAGACGGAGTCACCAAGGCGCAGCCGTCTTTCGGGTCACACACAAATGAATGTAAAATCTCCCCCCCCCCCCCCCCACAACTGATATCCAAATGGGATAATTACTCGTCCGAAGCCTCGTCTCAGCGGGCACGGAAATGATATGTTTAACTTTAAGTGCAAATATCTTAGATTAGGCTTTACTGTGACTGTTATTTATATCCAATGAAATAACAATTTCACTGTTACCAGTCATCGTTTATTTATATCTGCAACGCGTTTCGAAGGTTTAAACCCCCATCCTCGCATGGACTTACATATGTTAATGTGAGGTGTGCACTGTGCTACTACTTTGGGGCAACCTGTAGCACTGCCATGTGGAGAAACAAAACACTGTTCCAGAACATGGGTCTATGGTGGTCTTCGATTATAAATTAAACGAAAATGTCAAAATAAAACAACTAAAATAGAATACATCCAGTGGTCAGAGGCTCCTCTCTCTGTCGAGATACACCATACGTAAAAGGTCACACGTCGTAGACAAAGATGGTGTGGGGAAACTAGTTGGTGCAAAGAACATCAGCAAAAACAGAAACACTATTCCAAAGTACAAACAACATATAACAAAACACCACCATAATTTTAAAGTAAGTCGAGAAACGTTATGGAGACCTTTAGTTCAGTGGATGAAAACATATGTCAGAGTAAATATTTCAAATACACTACTGGCCATTAAAATTGCTACACCCAGAAGATGACTTGCTACAGACGCAAAATTTAATCGACAGGAAGAAGATGCTGTGATATGCAAATGATTAGCTTTTCAGAGCATTCACACAAGGTTGGCGCCGGTGGCGACACCTACAACGTGCTGACATGAGGAAAGTTTCTAACCGATTTCTCACACACAAACAGCAGTTGACCGGCGTTGCCTGGTGGAACGTTGTTCTGATGCCTCGTGTAAGGAGGAGAAATGCCTACCATCATGTTTCCGACTTTGATGAAGGTCGGATTGTAGCATATCGCGATTGCAGTTTATCGTGTCGCGACATTGCTGCTCGCGTTGATCGAGATCCAATGACTGTTAGCAGAATATGGAATCGGTGGGTTCAGGAGGGTAATACGGAACGCCGTGCTGGATCCCAACGGCCTCGTATCACCAGCAGTCGAGATGACAGGCATCATATCCGCATGGCTGTAACGGATCGTGCAGTCACGTCTCGATCCCTGAGTCAACAGATGGGGACGTTTGCAAAGACAACAACCATCTGCACGAACAGTTCGACGACGTTTGCAGCAGCATGGACTATCAGCTCGGAGACCGTGGCTGCCGTTACCCTTGACGCTGCATCACAGACAGGAGCGCCTGCGATGGTGTACTCAACGACGAACGTGGGTCCACGAATGGCAAAACGTCATTTTTCCGGATAAATCCACGTTCTGTTTACAGCATCATGATGGTGGCATTCGTGTTTGGCGACATCGCGCTGAACGCACATTGGAAGCGTGTATTCGTCATCGCCATACTGGCGTATCACCCGGCGTGATGGTATGGGGTGCCACTGGTTACACGTCTCGGTGAACTCTTGTTCGCATTGACGGCACTTTGAACACTGGACGTTACATTTCAGGTTACGACCCGGGGAGTTACCCTTCATTGGAGCCCTGCGAAACCCTACATATCAGCAGGATAATGCACGACCGCATGTTGCAGGTCCTGTACGGCCCTTTCTGGACACAGAAAACGTTCGAATGCTGCCCTGGCCAGCACATTCTCCAGATCTCTCACCAATTGAAAACGTCTGGTCAATGGTGGCCGAGCAACTGGCTCGTCACAATACGCCAGCCATTACTCTTGAACTATGGTATCGCGTTGAAGCTGCATGGGCAGTTGTACCTGTACACGCCATCCAAGCTCTGTTTGACTCAATGCCCACGCCTATCAAGGCCGTTATTACGTCCAGAGGTGGTTGTTCTGGGAACTGATCTGTCAGGATCTATGCACCCAAATTGGGTGAAAATGTAATCACATGTCAGATCTAGTATAATATATTTGTCCAATGAATACCCATTTATCATCTGCATTTCTTCTTGGTGTAGCAATTTTAATGGCCAGTAGTGTAAATGAGACGTCTAGTATCGTCGACTACACTCCATACTTTGTTGAGCAGTGTAAATAAACAATATCTGGTAAAAGTAAACTTGTTTCATTTTAATATCTTGTGTCTAAATCTGAAAGTTAACTGAATTACGCCGAGTAGGGAAAATAAAATAAGATTATTAAAGAACTGCAGGGAAAACTGTAACTACAGCCTCAAAGAGTAGTCTGAATGGATGTGATGACCTGTAGATTGTTAGCTGAGGCGACTGTTGTGCGCAGAGTCTCTGCGGCTGTTCCCGCCAGTGCCGCTGCTGGACAGGCGGTGCGGCCGCGCATGCGCAGTGGGCGGCGGCCCGCGGCTGCAGGCTGGGGACGTGGTGGCGGTGCCCGTGCAGGGCCTGCACGCGGACCCCCTCCTCTTCCCCCGGCCCAACCACTTCCTGCCAGAGCGCTTCCGGCGGCCGGACCAGGTGCCGCAGGGCGCCTACCTTCCGTTCGGCGCCGGACCCAGGGCCTGCATCGGTACGTTCATCAACGCTGCACTCTCCGCTCCCGTGCCGAACCGGTCAATACTAATAATTAAAGCGGTACTATTCTATACTAGAGCCATGCAGCTGTTTCATTTATGGTAGGTAATTCACACTGAAGACACAATTTCATCTTCAGACTTGCTTGTGGCAGTCCAGCTCAATCGAAACCTTTATCGTATACAAAATTGTTACGCCGTCGCCAAGGTAGCCCCTGCGGGCCGGCAACCCATTTAACACCAAACAGCACCGAAGTTGTCTATGCCCAACGCGTAAGCAATGGTAAATATCGGCTGTTTTGGAAACAGACATTCCGCGTACTACTTCCTGCAGAGGGAGTTCGAGATGGCCTGCAGGAAGTAATACTACACCAACATCTGATTGGCTGGCCAATACTATTTAAAGGCTAGAACCAGCACCGAACGTCCCCCCACCTTCTCCTTTTCCTTGAACACATCCGCACACTATGTATTGTCCACCGCCTTGATCCCCCTCACCCCCTGGTGTCTCCCTTCCTCTCCACCCCTAACCAGTTGCCGCGCCTTTACCGTTGTGTCCCACTCTCTCTCCATCTCCACACCCTCCATCTCCTTTCCCAACGCAATTTCCACCGTCTACCCCTCCCGGATGATGAGCTTCGCCCTGACGCCTACCCTTCCTACCAACTCTAACCCCATCTTCCCGCCTCCTCCTCAGGGCTCCCTCTCCTCCCCCTCCATCCTCCTGAGCGGCTTCGCCCTCCTACTCCCCCTCCCTCTCTTGTGCCTCCTTTCAGTGTCTCTGCGCTCCCTCCTGCCTTGCCTTCCCTCTTCATCTCCCACCCCACGTGTCTCCTGCCTCTTCGTGTACCCGCTGACGCCCCTACTCTCTTCATCCCTGCTGCCCCTTGCTCTCCCCTCCTTTTCCATCCTCTCTGACCCTTCCCTCGGCCGGTCCCACCTGGCAGTTTTATTCTTCATTGTGTGTGCTCCAAGTGGGTTTTAAGTGTGTTGTTCTGGAGTGTTTTTAATACTGTGGCTGACTTTTAACCTGTACATGTGCGTTCAGTGTCTTCTCTGTGTTTTAAGAATCGCCAACTGTGTTTTTTAACTTTCTGGCGACTTTTTTTAACTGTCCCCCATGAATGTCTCCATGTCAGTCTATTTTTACCTCCATTTTCCCCCATTACTCTGTTTTAAGTTCCCCTTTCTTATCGCCTTATGTATGTAACATTTTATTCTTATTTTAAGTTGTCATGTCACTGAAGAGCGGCGGATTGTGCCTCTGACAGCCCTCTCCTGCCCATATGGGGCAGGGGAATGAAATCACAATAAAGAAAAAAAAATACTGGACGACAGTTCACGCCAAATACCGACCTCAAAGACGTCTCCACGGAAGACTACGTCTTTGCTATCGGAATAGGACTTGTAATTAAGTGTATGTGTGTTGCGACGGACTCTTGAGGGAAACTTAGAAGTTATCTATTGTTGCCCATAGTAGGAAATTCTTACTGGCTTTGTGATTGTGACTTTTCGTTGTTATTCATTCGTTTCCATGTAGACTCACGTAAATTAAAGTTGTGTTGTAAAAACTTTCAAATTGTCAGTTGCAACAAAAATAATCCAAAACGTAACCACACCTAACCTCAGCGTTGTACTGTAAACATGACATATTTCAGACTTAGAGAAACGTGCATTGGAGTCGGCGCCTTTGATACCCGCCCATTTCTTCAGATATGTTGACGATACTTTTGCTGTTTGGCCTCATAGAATATCTTAACACGACGCACGCGAACATTCGTTTTACAATGGAGGTGGAAGAGAGTGGTTGCCTTCCCTTTCTTTACATTGTGGTTACGAGGAAGGTTGATGGATTATTGGGACATGCAGTTTACTGACTTGTATTTACAGGCTAATACACTCATGCTCATAAATTAAGGATAATGCTGATACATGGTCGGACAACGCTCTGGTGGGCGGTTTGCGGGTTTAAATCACCTCGGGGTATGACCATGCAGTGCATTTGTCCTGCGGTCGTCGTATGGTGGCGCTGGCAGCAGTCCACATACGCAGAGGTGTGTTGGTGCATGTCAGAGTACGATGCAGCGAGTAAGTGTGCAGCCGTTTTCAGACGTGCTAATGGTGACTGTTTGTTGAAAATGGCTCAAAGATCACATACTGATAACGTTATGAGGGGTGGAATACTAAGGCGACGGGAGGCTGGTCAAACACAGCAGGTCGTAGCACGGGCCCTCCGTGTGCCACAAAGTGTGATCTCAAGATTATGGCTACGTTTCCAGCAGACAGGAAACGCGTCCAGGCGCTACAGTACAGGAAGTTCACAGTTTACAACAACAAAAGAAGACCGATATCTCGCCATCAGTGCCTGCAGATCACCACGAAGTGCTGCAGGTAGCCTCGCTCGGGACCTTACTGCAGCCACTGGAACAGTTGTCTCCAGACACACAGTCTACAGACGATTGAACAGACACGGTTCATTCGCCCGGAGCCATGCAAGGTGCATTCCACTGACCCTTGTCACAGGAGAACCCGTAAAGCCTGATGTCAAGAACACAGTACGTGGTACCAGGATATGTTCACGGATGAGTCCAAGTATAGTCTGAACAGTGATTGTCTCCAGGTTTTCATCTGGTGTGAACCAGGAACCAGATACCAATCCCTTAATGTCCTTGAAACGGAGCTGTATGGAGGTCGTGGTTTGATGGTGTGGTGTAGGATTATGATTGGTGCACGTACATCCTGCATATCTTTAACAGAGGGAGTGTAACAGGTCAAGTGTATCGGGACGTCATTTTGCACCAGTATGTCCGCCTTTTCAGGGATGCTGTGGGTCCCACCTTCCTCCTGATGGATGATAACACACGGCCCCACTGAGCTGCCATCGTGGAGGAGTACCTTGAAACAGAATATATCAGGCAAATGGAGTGACCTGTCTGTTCTCCAGACCTAAACCCCATTGAGCACATCTGAGATGCTCTCGGTCGACGTATCGCTGCACGTCTCCAAACCGCTACAACACTTCAGGAGCCCCGACAGGCACTGGTGCAAGAATGGGAGACCATACCCTAGCAGCTGCTCGACCACCTGATCCAGAGTATGCCAACCCGTTGTGCAGCCTATGTACGTGTGCATGGTGATCATATCCCATATTGATGTCGGGGTACAGTGGCGTTTTCTCAGCTTATCACTAATACTGTGGACTTATTATCCTTAATTTATGAGCATGAGTGTAGTTACGACCATCTGGCCCAGCGTGAAGGCGTAGTTTGAATCTTGGTACACAGGGCACATGCCATTTCCGACAGTGAGACTTTTCCAGCTGGACTGGCCCATTTTGCAGCTACATTTCGTCAAAATGGTTATAGTGAAAGACCAATTTAACATGCGGTGCGCTATCGACCAACTGTGATCGGGTGAATAATGATAATACTGAGTCGACACCTAAGCCTACTGTCTTTTTGCCTTACGCAGGAAGCACTTCCAACAAGATCGGTCGTATTTTACGGAAATTAGAATGCTTCTGGGTTCTGTTAAGGATGATCTTGGTTTGCGTAAGGAGGGTGTAAAACGCATTCCTTGTAGCTGTGGCGTGGAATACATTGGTCAGACTCAGGACCGTGGAAGACCGATGTACTGGGCATAGAACGGCACACACGATTACAGCAGCCAAGTATATCTGCTATTGCCGTACATTGTTTGGATACTGGTCACCCTATTTATTTAACAATACCGAGGTATTGGCGTCCACGTCCAGCTATTGGGACAGAGTTATTAAAGAAGCTGTTGAGATTAAATTAGCGAGCAAACTTGTAAACAGGGATGGAGATTTTTGTTTAAACTCTGCTTGGAATCCTGCTCTTTCCCTTGTCAAAAAACAGAGGGACAGAGTCAATGTTACCTCACCTGCTAGTACATAGTCTTTCACTATCGATACTTCTGACTTTGCTCATCTCTGGTGGCACTAGTGTTCAGTGTTGTTTTGTTTTTGCTCAGTTACTCCAAGCACCAAGGTTTTAAATTTGCTTGTACATCGCCTCTTCGTTGCAGTTTGTGCCTTGAAAATGGCGGGGAGTACTCCCGCCGAAGAATAGGCAGTCGCTGTAAATGTTACCTGGCCGAATACCAGTAAGTTGGTTGAAAATTGTATGGACCAGGAGAAACTCAGGTCTCGCAATATATTCATCAATTGTGAATGTCATTTTTTCCGATGATTAAATAAAGAAAACGTCACTAGTGATTTGGTGCTGCACAACTGCGACTTTACCTTTAATTACTTACGTTTCACCATTGTCACGATATTTGATCACCGTTACATTGTAAGTGGCTAGGTCCGTGCGGATGTAGTACTTCCGTGTCCGTAATTTTGTACGGCTTCCAGCAACATATATTTATTAAATTTTTTTGCTATGTGATGCTCCATAGCTGATAAGCACTATACGAAACACATAATGTATAGACACATGAACAGCTGCTAAGTGAATTAATTTGTTTACAACACTTTCAGGTCATCCTCAGGTACAAAAACGCGATCACTGCTTACACCTGCCCACACTATGATTTTCTAGCATAAACTTATTTGGTAATAATTTTCAGAAACCATATTGTGAAACGTGTACATTGTCGTAATATTTTTGTACCTGAAGATGCTATGAAAGACTGAAACTTGTAAAATAAAAGTAATTCACCTAGCAGTTGATGTTTCTACATACTACGAGTGCTGCTTACGAGGCGTGGATCCAGGGATACGGGAGGGGGGGGGGTCATGGTGGTCATTAGCACCAAATAACTTTTTACTGGTGGGACAATGGAAAATGAATCAGTGTGTGAAAAACAGAAAACAGAAGAAAGTGATGAGGATACGGGATTGGAAACTGAAGGAGAGTGAAAGTGCTGAGAAGTACAGAGAATTAGTCGGACCAAAATTTCCTAAAGAAGTTTTCTGCGATGTAGAAAAAGAATGGAGTTTATTCAAAGACACTTTAGTCGAAGCAGCACAAAAGTATGTGGTAGAACATCTGGAAAGGAAACAGTAAGACAGACAAGTTGGTGGGATGATACCACAATCCAAGCAGTTAGAAGAAAAAATGGAGCATGGAGAAAGTGGTGGAAAACTAAAAATGGCGAAGACCATAAAAGATATATAGAGGACAAGAAGAAGTGCAAAGAAATAGCGGAAACAGCAAAGAAAAAGGCATGGGAAGAGTTTACAAAAAAACTTGAAGAAGATGTGAAGAGCATTAAGAAAATGTTCTATAAAATGATGAAAAATAAAAGGAAGGCTTCTGAAGTACCAGTAAAGATGGAAACAGAGGACGGTACCGTGATTGAAGATCCAGGGAATATAAAAGATCTCTGGAAAGAACATTTTCAGAAACTGTTAAACGCTGAGGAGCAGGTACACGACGAAACAACAAATAATGGAGAAACTGAGAGAAGCTGGGAAGAAAAATTAGGACAAATTACACTCGATGAAATGGAAATAGCTGTGAAGAAGATGAATGGGGGGGGAAAGCTCCAGGACCTGGTGAAGTATCAGTGGACATGATAAGAGCAGCAGGTCTAGTGGGAATGCAGTGGCTGTATAGAGTACTATCAAGCGTGTGGAGAAATAGTACAATACCTGATCATTGGAGAACAGGAGACATTGTTCCCATCTTCAAAAAGGCAATAAAAGACTTTGTAAAAACTACAGAGGAATAACCCTTATGAGTCATACAGTCAAGATTTTTGAAAGAATTTTACTAAATTGAATAAGTGAAAAGATAGAAAAGGAGCTGAGTGAAGAACAGCATGGGTTTAGGAAAGGAAGAAGCACGATCGACCTGATATTTTCTATGCGTCAACTGATGGAAAAAGGTTGGGAGTATAAAAAAAGAGTGGTAATAGTTTTTACAGACATAGAAAAGGCATATGACTCAGTTAACAGGGAAAGACTCTGGGCAGAAATGAAGAAGATAGATATAGAAGATGGATACATTAATGTAATAAAGACAGCGTACAGCGGGCACAATTATAGAACACCACTGGGGAACTCTGGATACTTCGAAACAAGACAAGGACTTAAGCAAGGAACTATTCTATCTCCTGCACTTTATAATGTTGACATGGAGGGTATGAATAGGGCAGTTAAAGATATAGTAAAATAAAAAGACAAAAAGATGATTTTTGCAGATGATATGGTAATATGGAGTGACAAAGAGGTAGATGTACAGTTACAACTTGATGCGTGGAAGGAAATAATGAAAAGGTATGGATTAAAAATATATAAGAGTGAAGTAATGGTATTTGGAAGAGAGAAAGGGATCAACGGAAATATTACCTTGAATGGAGAACCCTTCAAAGTGGTAGAAAGTTTCACTTACTTAGGGAGTGAAATATCTAGGGATGGAAGAATAACTAACGAAATTAATAGGAGGTTACAGAAGGGAGGCAATTTCTACCAAACAATAAAACACCTGATTTGGAATAATGAAGTTGCAGAAAAAGCAAAACTCCTTATGTATAAGAATTGTTACTTACCTATGTCACCTATGGTGGAGAAACATGGACAATGACAGAAAGCGACTGGAGCAGACTGCAAGCAGCGGAAATGAAATTTCTCAGAGCAGTTAAGGGAAAAACAAGAATGGGCAGAGTAAGGAATGTAGAGATCAGAAAGGACCTTAAACAAGAAAGTATGAGAGAAGAAATTGAAAAAAAGATATTAAGATGGTATGGGCATGTTAAGAGGATGCATGGGCAGAGATTCCCCAAAATTATGGAAGAACTAAAGATGGATGGGAAAAGACCTACAGGGCGCCCAAGAACACGGTGGAAAATGGGAGTGAGAATATCTGTGGAAAGGAGAGGTGTGACCTGGCAGCAAGAGGAGGAAGAAAAGTGGTGGGAGGACCAAGCCAAGTGGAGAGGACTCGTCAGCACCCTGACCCGGCAGTAGCTGGAGCGGAATCTGGATATAGGTAGATAGAACTTTTTACTAAAAGCTTTTTACATATATCGGATTTCAGATTTTTCAGATAACTTTCAGAGAGTTCAGTATTGTGAAAACTAAGTCTCAAAAGTGGCAAGAAATTATAAAAAATTACAAGCTCAGTTTATACAGGACACTTTCCAGTATCGTTCCTTAGGGGTTAGCCCACGTGGATTGGTTTGTGGCATGACTGGCCGTAGGAAACGTACCATCGAGATGGAATCGACGAACCAAAGGCACAGGAAACTGACAAAAAACAAGCTGAGGCTGGGGAGGGGTGTGTGTGTGTGAATCATAACACGGATATTGCACTCTTTATAGTTTGGTGTGCTGTGGTGTTTCGTCAGAAGTTACTGAGTAACTGAAATTTTTATATACTTATGCGAAGTCGTACTAATATTTCGATATAAGACAATCTGTTATAGGCATATGAAGCCAGCTAGTTAGCAATACGTGTCTCAAAGAAAATGATCCAGAAATTACTCAGTACGGAAATTTTATAAATTATTATCAATTTTACCCCATAGAAGCAAGAATAAAGTCCTTATCAACAGATGTTTGGAATACTAGGGTAGCCGATGACAAGTATTGCGTTGACGTTGGATCTACCTCGGGGGTGGACAGAGTGGCTCAGTCTTATTGTTATCGTTAGCTTCAAAATTTTTTCTTATACTTCTTGTTTTCGACAACAACGTCTGTTAGAGGATGATGATTACGACTGGTATTTCCAGTTTGTGTTCAAACCGCATTTAGTATATGCATGATCTGAAGACGGTTGTTATTTAGAACCGAAACTAGGTAGTTATCTTTTCTTAATTACCTTAAGCAAATACTGTCTAGGCGTTAAAAAAGATTTTTCTAAAAAAACTTTTTCTAATTTTAATAAATTACATAAATACCGCCTTCTCTATTCCTGACAATGTCAAGCATAACTAAAAGTTGTGCATGTTTGTTGGTTACAGTCAGTGCTTTTTTTATAAAAAAAAGGTTGAGGGTACTCCGACATTGGATATAATGCAGCGAAAATTACTTATAACTGAAGCATGGGGTACCACCCGTCTGTTTTTAGCCATGTCGTCATCAACATGCCGAACTACAAAAAAATGGTATCGGACTTGTTCCAAAATCCAACACTCTGGACGATCACTTAATTTTCTATCATGCACACGTTCGTTCACTGCATTTTCACACGTAGGTTCAGTGGTCAGGTTTACAGTTTCACTTTCGTCATCCACTGATGTTCAACTTCCTGGCTTTTCACTCGCACACGAATTATTGACAGTTTTTGGTTTTTTAGATGCAGGAGAACAAGTAAAATAGTTTTTTAGTTTTCTGCTTGAAACAGTCAATGACATCGCTTTTCCCACCAAAAACTGAACTGTTATCGTTCGTATTGCAATTACCAACACGAAAAAGTGAAATAAAAAATTTACGTCCGTGAAATAAATCTATGGCACTCTTTCCAGTTCTCAACATTGTAAAAAAATTACTTTGTCGACAAAGAAGTTTAGGGGTAGGCATTCCCCAGCGTTGCCCAGAAAAACAGCACTGGTTACAGTTCTTAAAACAATTGCATAACACAGGTACTTCTCGAATTTTTGGACAAACGCTTTTCGGATGATGCATCTATTTGATTTGTAATGTTGTTGACATTATACTGAAGCTCTGTATTAAGCACTGATGTACACAAATTATATAAGATATTTCAACACATTTTTTCTCTGCCTCGTGATGGCTGGGTGTTGTGTGATGTCCTTAGGTTAGTTAGGTTTAAGTAGTTCTAAGTTCTAGGGGACTGATGACCATAGATGTTAAGTCCCATAGTGCTCAGAGCCATTTGAACCATTTTTTTTTCAACACATTAAGAATAATGTGTCGTTATTTATTTTTTATATCTTAGTCACCTGTGGCTCGTTAGAAAAGTGCGTGACATCAAGTTATATACGATGATACCCCCCTCCTCTCTCCCAGAACTGAACTCTATTTCGTGTCTGCTTCTTATATTTACTTATTAAGCAACAAACCGTACACGCAGGTAAAAAAATTAATAATCAATCCCGATAAACGTTTGTACTTATGTGATACTCTCGTCTGTGGTTTCTAGCGAAACGCTTCGCCCTGATGGAGAGCAAGGTGGCGCTGTCCGTGCTGTTCTCGCGCTACAGCCTGCACCCGGTGGAGAAGACGCCGACCTCCATACGGCTCACCACCAGGGGACTCAACATGACCATCGACGGTGGCTTCTGGATAGGCTTCAAACCGCGGCTGTCATCCACAAAGACGTGAGCGGCGGATGACGAAGCGAAGTAAACGTCTCGCGCTTTACACGTCGCACACTGCACAGGCGAACATGGCATGTTCCACTGTTGTTATGTATGACGCAGTTGTGACTTAGCAAAGTTCCAGGACGCTGGCCAATAACTTGATGACATTATTTCCTGTGCCAGAGAGCGATGAATGCTGTGAAACACAATTCAGAGTCAGTACCTGATATCCGTGTGGAGAATTGGTATTCGCATACCAATGTGAATTTTATATCCATTACCAAGATCACTGTGAGAGTGTCCTACGGTTGTCGCAGCTCCTCTTTTCCCACCTTCCATCTGTATCTTGTAGTCTTCTTGAACTGTCGCATCACGCACATCTTCGTACCAGCTGCCAGACTGTTGTCAGCATTCCATTCAGTTTCGTAATCTCATCGACAATCCATTGTTGTATGACTATAATTGAAGCTGTTGAATATTATTATTAGAAGTGTCCAATTCTCTCTCTCTCTCTCTCTCTCTTTCTCTCTCTCTTTCTGCCTCTCTCTCCCTCTCTTTCTTCCTCTCCCTCTCTTTCTTTCTTTTCCATCTCCCAACTGTGGAACTAATTATTTTCAACTGATAAAGTTAGTAACAAGCTGCAAAAAAGACGTGTGTGAACCAAAAACTAGGTTAACACTTGGATCGAAATATATCGATACGCTTCATTCCTTGCTCTGGTCCAGTCAAAGCAAAACGATAGGAAATTGCATCCAGAGAAATTGTGGCGCTGATTAGTAATAACATAACAGTGTGTCGGTGAGTAAACAACTGCAAGGAAAAGAAATCTTGATACACTGGGAATGAACCGCGAGTGGTTTAGATGCCCTTGTGGGGCATCGAGATAGCAAGCAGGTAGGAATGAAGATGTAAGAAATTGTACATATATTAAAAATCTATAACCGAATGATCAGAGCGAAGGTAAGCCCAGTGCCACAGTCATTTGTGTGAATGGAAGCATAGCTGGCAAAAAAGAAGAAAAAGAGGACCGTCGTCATCTTGAAAAAAGTTATGAATGCAGTAGTCAGCCTCGTTCCATACCTTATACAAACATTCTTTTTTAAAAAACAAGACAATGTGGCACTGCATGGAAAGTTTTTCTAAAGTCTACAAACGCCAGAACTACATGGTTCCTCTATACGTGGCAATGAGATCTTATGTGAAAATGGGTGTTCAGCCGCACGTGCTCGATTTTTTCAGAACCAATGATAATTTTGTTCTAGTTAGATCGTAATTTATGAGCTCATAATATGTGCTAGGATCCCGTTACAAACATACGTTAAGTCATATACGAAGTCAGTTCAGCTTCCTTTTTCATATATGAATGTCACCTACGTTCATTCCCAGTTACAGTGGATATCTTCCTGCTCAACGGATCCGTTGTAAATTATGTGGAACCAGTTTACTTGCAAATGTTTTACAGAACTTGTCAGGGACCACATCTGGTCATGAGGCCTTATTCAAGTTTCTTCACCACTAGTAACGATTACTACGTCGTTCATTTTAACAGTGGTATTGTTATTGTATCATTGCAACATTACTTCATTTTCCTTTGTGAAGGAACATTTCAACTCATCACATCGGCCTTTATTTTGGTGTTTTGCATTTAGGCTCCTCTCTTGTTCAAAACTGTGTGGAAAGCTTTAACATGGCAATTGTCTGGAAAGTTGTCGAGCAACTGGACAGCCTTAACATATGGCTAACATTTTTTGGTATCCTACGATATTTGTAAATATTTCTGGATACTATGCACAACCATACAAGATGGCACAGTGCTTAAGACACTGAAATCACATTCGAGAGCAGCAGAGTTGAAATTTTCTTTAGTTAATCCTGATGTGAGTGTTCTGTGCATTCCGTAAACAAGTTCATAGGAATACCGGTATAGTCCCTTTGAAAATTCCGTGCCTGATTTTCTGCCACATCCTTGAGCAAGCTAATTTGTGCTCTGTGTGAAGTGACTCTGTCATTGTACGAGGTGTCAAATACTAATCTCTTTTTTTTCTCGTATACATCATGTAAGGTCCATTTCCTGCTATATCACTTCAAACCAAACGAGGAATAATTATTACGACACTTCACCAGCTATTAGTCTCGAAAAAAATGTCAGTCATGTGGTTGGTCTGTATCTAGAATATTTTCTTCCTTAATTAAAATGTATTCCAAAGAATTTTATTTTCTCAAAACAGTTCGCGTTTGCGGAAGGATGTCTGCAGGAACAACGCAATACTCTGAAAAACCGCAATCCGTTATGCACTGATAAACTTTAATATCTTACAATGTTCTTCACAACACAGCTATGTACGTATACAGTACGTAATGGTGATGGTTTCAAATTAAACCTTTTAATCGTAAACAAATTAAAGTAAGTGATCATCTAGACCGAATACATCGTTTTTCAAAATAATTTTGAATATTGACAACCCATAACGCTTTCATCTAAGTTTTGTATTATCTGCTGTTCACTTTTTGATTAAATTTGTATTTTTTACTATACAGGAATAATCGTAACTAACGAACTAATTAAAACAGTTACGAAAATGTCCAATTACGTTTCATTATATCATGACCACCCTCTTGTCTGAAGACACATATTTTTGGCCATTAAAAACTCACCTAGCTTTGGTAAGAAAGTGCTTGCATGGCACATTACAACTGAATTTCCAGATTTATGATTTGTATTGGTGAGATACTATAAGTAGACTAATTTGATCACTGTATGTTTGGAATGAAGTTCTAAAAGTTTTCCAGCTAAAAACTAGTATATAATTTTAATAAATTATCTAGTGTATCCTCATACAAAGAAAAATTATATTCGACGACTTTTCTCTTTCGTGGAACCCTTTAACCGCACGAGGATAATAAAAGTTACTCGTGTGCAAATAGCAAAAAGTTTATAATCCTGTATTTTATGTCGGTATTTTCCATTTTGAGGATTCACATAACGACAGCTATTTAATACAGCAGAGGGAGCAGCAGCCTCTTTTAAAGGCAGCAGCTTTTATGAAAAGCGATTTTCCCGCTTGTTTACTAGGCTACATTTACTAGCTTACGCATATCTCGTACTCAGAATTGTATGGCCAAGCTTTCAGTAAAGATTCCACATACAAAGGAATAAAATGTTTTGTATCGACATGGGTCCGAAAACGCTTTATTTCCATGTTGAGCTCATTTTCTACTTATCATCGTAATCACATTAATCATGGGAAATGCGCAGAAACAGCCCGTAGAAGCACTACATGACACGTTTTCTTAAATGAAATGTTCAATACCTTCTTGGTAGCCTTTGGCTAGAATGTGTAGTAAGCTGTAATTCTTGCCAGCGTTAATTGCTGCACCTACATGAAGGTAGTGCTAACGTGCAACTAACCTCATTGCCCTACTAACATCAAGAACGTAGCATCATCACGGACTTTGTTTCCGGTACAGCACAATGGAACCATACTCAAATGCGGAGTACAGATTCTCGGATGGTAATGGCCTTAGCGCTCAACGTTTGTTCTGGATGAGGTTTCCCAGGATTATGGTGCTCCGACAGGAGGATGCATGAAGCAACTGATCGTCCTCTTGGGGAGCATGGAACGGTTACGTCTACTGCTCGAGACTGAAGAGACCTAGAAGGACAAGGAAACCTCAGCTGCAGCCAAATTTCCTGCGCGGCCACGAATAATTCATTCAGTAGTGTGTCAACGCCGACTTTAGTGCAAACGTGGTGTTCGCTAATGAGGCTTCATTTCAAAGCAGATGGTTAATCTGTGTAAGAGTTGTAGAAACTTAGCTTTAACATGGATATACAGAGTTTCTGGACACATGTTGTAAGTGGGCTGGTTGTGTGTTGGCAGCGCTGTGTAGCGCTTTGCATTGGATCTCTGATTGCGCTTTTTTCGTAAGAGACTCTGTGGCTGGTCGGACTCGTTGTTGGAAGTTAATTGCCTGTACTGTTGGGCAGTTGGAAGTTAGTCGCCAGCAGTGATGGAAGTACTGTTGGACAGTTGGAGGTGAACAGCCAGCAGTGATAGATGTTAAATGTGAGAAGTTACATCGATGAAGGGTAGAGGTCTGAAGTGTTAGTGTAAGCTAACGATCTGGAAGTATCTGACTCGGAGATTGAAAATTATTCATGATTATATATCTTTGTACTGGATGTTAATGACGATTTATATGCGTGTTTGAACTGTATGTGACATTATTAAGGTAAAAAATGCATTATTTGGTTTGCTACAAAATCTTTCCTTTGCTAACCATATGCCTATTAGTAGTTAGTGACTTTAGTAGTTAGAATCTTTCATTTAGCTGGGAGTGTTGGGGCTCGCCGTATTGCAGTAGTTCGTGTAATGAAGATTTTTGTGAGGTAAGTGCTCAATGAAAGTTATAGGTTATTGTTAGGATTTCTTTTTAGTCAGGGCCATTCTTTTTAGTTAATTATTTGAAGGGCTTATTTCAATAGTGGTACAAGTCCATTACCTCCACTTTTCTGTCAACACTCCTGGAAATGGAAAAAAGAACGCATTGACAACGGTGTGTCAGACCCACCATACTTGCTCCGGACACTGCGAGAGGGCTGTACAAGCAATGATCACATGCACGGCACAGCGGACACACCAGGAACCGCGGTGTTGGTCGTCGAATGGCGCTAGCTGCGCAGCATTTGTGCACCGCCGCCGTCAGTGTCAGCCAGTTTGCCGTGGCATACGGAGCTCCATCGCAGTCTTTAACACTGGTAGCATGCCGCGACAGCGTGGACGTGAACCGTATGTGCAGTTGACGGACTTTGAGCGAGGGCGTATAGTGGACATGCGGGAGGCCGGGTGGACGTACCGCCGAATTGCTCAACACGTGGGGCGTGAGGTCTCCACAGTACATCGATGTTGTCGCCAGTGGTCGGCGGAAGGTGCACGTGCCCGTCGACCTGGGACCGGACCGCAGCGACGCACGGATGCACGCCAAGACCGTAGGATCCTACGCAGTGCCGTAGGGGACCGCACCGCCACTTCCCAGCAAATTAGGGACACTGTTGCTCCTGGGGTATCGGCGAGGACCATTCGCAACCGTCTCCATGAAGCTGGGCTACGGTCCCGCACACCGTTAGGCCGTCTTCCGCTCACGCCCCAACATTGTGCAGCCCGCCTCCAGTGGTGTCGCGACAGGCGTGAATGGAGGGACGAATGGAGACGTGTCGTCTTCAGCGATGAGAGTCGCTTCTGCCTTGGTGCCAATGATGGTCGTATGCGTGTTTGGCGCCGTGCAGGTGAGCGCCACAATCAGGACTGCATACGACCGAGGCACACAGGGCCAACACCCGGCATCATGGTGTGGGGAGCGATCTCCTACACTGGCCGTACACCACTGGTGATCGTCGAGGGGACACTGAATAGTGCACGGTACATCCAAACCGTCATCGAACCCATCGTTCTACCATTCCTAGACCGGCAAGGGAACTTGCTGTTCCAACAGGACAATGCACGTCCGCATGTATCCAGTGCCACCCAACGTGCTCTAGAAGGTGTAAGTCAACTACCCTGGCCAGCAAGATCTCCGGATCTGTCCCCCATTGAGCATGTTTGGGACTGGATGAAGCGTCGTCTCACGCGGTCTGCACGTCCAGCACGAACGCTGGTCCAACTGAGGCGCCAGGTGGAAATGGCATGGCAAGCCGTTCCACAGGACTACATCCAGCATCTCTACGATCGTCTCCATGGGAGAATAGCAGCCTGCATTGCTGCGAAAGGTGGATATACACTGTACTAGTGCCGACATTGTGCATGCTCTGTTGCCTGTGTCTATGTGCCTGTGGTTCTGTCAGTGTGATCATGTGATGTATCTGACCCCAGGAATGTGTCAATAAAGTTTCCCCTTCCTGGGACAATGAATTCACGGTGTTATTATTTCAATTTCCAGGAGTGTATAATGCTTCTGAAATTAATAATCCAAACAAACAGAAAGAAACGTTCATCTCTAGCAAGAAGCCATATGCTTGAATATTTCTGGTATCTCAACTGAAAATCTTTCAGCGCTCCTTTAATGTAGGATTCTGTATCTCAAAATGAACAAAAATGGACTCGTACCACTATTGAAATAAGTCCTTCATTTGAAGTCAGATTATCTTTTTTTGAGCAGTCAGACGGCGCTGCGCTAGGATATTGTGGGTTTCAGTCATTCAGCAATTTTAGTACAGACACAATCATTCAAATAAAGAAGTTTCAATGTGCATATAACATATTTTCCTCCTCTACTTATGAGGTACGTTTCCTGGAAGAGTGGCCATACCTTTTTGTTACACCCTGTGAAGTGATAAGTTACTGTTAATACACTGTACGGATTAAGTCTCTAGAAGTTGTCAAAGTATACCATATACGCAGTCTGCCTTGATGGGACCTACGAAACATATTGGATGGATGAGTGAATGGCGTAGAAAGCAACGACTGTTTGTGAGGCGCGCTGCCGTAAATGCACCCCTTGCCTACACATAGGTACCTGTCTTGTTATAATAAATGAAAAGCACCAGTTTACTTTTGTTCTACAATATTACTTTTATTGTTAACCGGTTTTCGGCTTACAAGGCCATCTTCAGACATTTACTGAGTATTATCACCTAAAATACCAGTAGCAGAATACATTGATATTCTGACAGAGCTGATGCGCAAGTCTAATGTCAATCCTGTGGAATTGAGTGACTTGAGACTGGTCACACAGACATGCCTCGCACAGAACTATTTCCAGTTCCAAGGGACTCTTTATAAACAATTAGATGGCTTAGCTATGGGTTCCCCTCTTAGTCCACTGTTGGCTGAAATATTTATGGACCATTTTGAACAAAATTTTCTAAAAACAGAACCTTTGAGTGCAAACATCAAATACTGGTTTAGATATGTAGATGATGTCCTGTGCATGTGGACTGGTACTACAAGACAACTCAACATATTCTTGAAAAACCTAAACAGTCAACATAAAAATATCCAGTTCACTATGGAAATTGGCAACAAATCCATAAAGTTCTTTGATCTCACCACTGACATCAGTACACACACATATTGTTTCAAAATTTACAGAAAAACAACAACTACAGACACAGTAATACCTTCTTGCTCACAACACCCCATAGCTCACAAACATGCAGCTTTCCACTCAATGGTACACCGTCTCATATCCATCCGCATGTCCAGAGATGATTTTAAAGCAGAGTTAGATACAATAAAATTTATTGCCACAGCCAATGGCTACAGTCCAGTTCTTATTGACCACATCTTGCACAGGAAACAAAAACGGAAAATTATATCCCTCCTCTATGCCCCACCTGCTTCCCCATCCACTGTCTACAAGAAATGGTGTACACTACCATTTCTAGGTCAGGTATCACAGACTGTAGCCAAAGCATTGAAATCCTGCAAGTATAGGCTTTCCTACTATGTCAGGAAAGACAACCCAGTGTGTTTTTAATAGCAAAGACAAGATCCAGTTATTAGCCAACAGTGGGGTATACAAAATCACCTGTTCTGATTGTGACAAATTTTACATCGGTCAGTCAGGCAGAGACATAACAACTAGGCTGGCTGAACATGAACGCAGCTGGCGGTTGCAGAATTCAGACTCTGCATTTGCTGAGCATGTACTGAGTGAGGGTCACAACTACCAGCCAGTGTCCCATGTACTTCACTTAGCAAACAAAGGCCATAAACTCAACCTGCTGGAAGCCCTGTAAATTAACAAACATCTTGCTCACAGTCCAGATCTCATCCTAAATGACCAGACACAGCTAAACACTTCCCCTCTCCTAAACTTCAAATAATCATTTTCGTTGTTCATTACTTTCCACACTCTCTCTTCTTACATATTCCCATTTACCTGTATTCATTAAGTTGTTTTATTTGTTGAAGTTGTCTTTGTATTCCACATAGACTGTAGTTTCAATAGTTAAGGGTTTCTTTTAACTGGTACTTGTATTACTGTCCATGTTTAACACCCCTTGTAGTTGTCTCATCAAATACTGTTCATATTTTACTTTGCTCGTTTATTTAATGAAAACTGGTACACAGCCACTGCTTTGATTATAATGTTAATGTTAAAACGCAGTACCACCACACTCTCAAACTGTAGGTTCCCTCAAACACCTCCATTTTCCTGCATTTATTAATTTCTGTTTATCTTATTGATATTGCTTAAGTTCCTTATGTATTCTGTATTTACACTGACAACTGTCTCTTCTTTTAATTGGTTGTGCATCACTCTCCATGTTTCATACCTCCTGATGCAGCCTTGTCTAGTACTAATTTTATTTTATTAATTTTGTTTATTAATAGAAACTGCTATGTAGGCATGCTATTCCTATTTTGTGCTAAAGGTTTTCCTGTCTACTCCGTTGTTATTTGTGTACTTTTCAGTTTTTACCTTTTCATTGCAAAGATGTTACTTACTGTATGTTTCTACTTCAGTCTAGATGTGTTTCTTCTCTTCCAATGTTGTCTGCTAACATTTAACTTCTTTGGTGACAATACTCAGTAAATGTCTGAAGGTGGCCTTGTAAGCCGAAGACCGGTTAACAATGAAAGTAATATTGTAGAACAAAAGCAAACTGGTGCTTTTCGTTTATTATAATGTTGTTCTACACCAGAACCGATGGAAGATTCTGTTAACCTGTGTTATTTGTTTCGCAGATGTTTATCTCAGAGCCTTCCGGAACAGCAGTCATTTTCTCCTCCGCAGACACAGCCACGTCCAACCCTTGATGTTCAGCCCAAAGTTCTTGGTGTCCAGCTCTAGTGGTATGATGGTCCTTGGATCCAGCTGCAGGTGGAACCGAGACAACAGATGCACCAGCAGCACCTTCGTCTCCAGTAACGCGAACCTTTGAGCTGCAGAAAGACAAATTCGTATATTATTTCTGATGTTTCACTTCTTCGAAGAAGACAAAAGACACGGGGTGATTCAGGAGGAATATCACGTAATTTGTGAAGTGATTCTGCATGTGAAAATAAACCGAAATGTCCTGTGAACATGTGTTATATTTTCGATCGTTATAGAACTGGAGCGAGTTGAAATCTACAGACATCTATAGATGAATATGAAGACAAGTGTGAATAGTACTTACCAAACTGCTGTGTTGGCGCTTTGGTGGACAGAGCAGTAGTGGCCCAGATGACTGATCCATCCCACAAGAAAGATTCAAAAAGTCTCCAACCTTTAAGTTCATTTGTCAGCGCGTTGGAGGGTGTGTTGTGTTGCACTTCGAGCATAACCTCGGCGGGCTTTAATGCGGGCTACAGTGTCAGTGATGCGAGTGACTAGTTCTTCACCTTCGTAACGCACACGTCCGCTTTTAAGCAGCTCCATAAACAGAAGTCTAATGAAGTTGGGTCAGTTGATCTGGCAGGCCAGTCAATGGGTCTGCCACGGCCAATCCACCGATAAGGAAATGTGTTACTGAGATACTGGGATACTTGTCTGGTACAACGAATCGATGATTCATCATGTTACAGGTACATTTGCTGTCTTTGTTCCAGTGAGACATCTTCCAAAGGCGCAGATAGGTGTTCTCTCATCATCTATCAAGAAATTTGGATAAGCTGTAGCTGTCATGCTATTTGGCAGGAACACAGGCCCTATCATCAGATCATCAATCATACCACACCAGGCCCGCATCTCGTGGTCGTGCGGTAGTGTTCTCGCTTCCCACGCCCGGGTTCCCGGGTTCGATTCCCGGTGGGGTCAGGGATTTTCTCTGCCTCGTGATGGCTGGGTGTTGTGTGCTGTCCTTAGGTTAGTTAGGTTTAAGTAGTTCTAAGTTCTAGGGGACTGATGACCATAGATGTTAAGTCCCATAGTGCTCAGAGCCATTTGAGCCATACCACACCAGATGTTCACAGAGAACTTAACTTGGAATCTTGCTTCCCCATGTCATGTGAGTTCTCCAGGGTGTTCATGATACCACTGCCTCATTTGTAAATAAAGTGCATTGCACACCGTCTCTGTGTACAGCCAACCATTCACAAAACTGTTGTCTGTGTACTGATTTACCACGATACAGATGTTGCGTAGCCTGCACGTGGAATGGCTTGAAGCCATCTGAATGTAACATATGCCACACTTGAGTTTGTGGAATATCGAGCTGACAGCTAAAGCGCTGTGTACTGGTGGTGAGACACTGATGTACCATTACAATAATGGCTTCCCTTTCCTCAGCTGACTGGGCAGCCACACATTCAGATGTTACGTGTATGTGAAAACCCTGGGAAATACTCCGGTGCAGGGGATTCATCAGTCAGGCAAACATCTACGGTATTCTGTTGCAGGCAAACGGGCACTGCCATTACTGTACCTGTACACAAACAACATGTCAGTGTATTCTGCATGGGTGCATGTACGTGGCCTGTTGGTATTCACACACACAGTGGAATTGCTCGATTAAACAACACTCAAGCACGACATGGACACGGCCTCACGACTGATCACTGACCCAATCCATAAGTACAGACTGGATGTTCTTGCAGCTGCTGCCTCGGTGTGACGTCATAGTGCTGCCATCTGTTGGAGAACCCTCACATCTCTTGTAGGACAGATCAGTCATTTGTCACAGCATTATTCTGCCCACCACAGCGCCTACACAGCATTTCAGTAAGTAGATTCACATTTGTCTCCTTACTCATTCATGGATGTGTGTAGTCTTCAATCTGCTCCAGTTCCGTAGCAATCGATAATTGGACACATGTTCGTAGGACTTTTTCGGTTGATTTTGACACGTGGAATCACCTCAAAAATTACGTTACGTTCCTCCTACATCGTCCTGTGTGTCTCAAAAGACAGTACAGTGGTGTGCATTTATTTATGTACCGTGTGTGGAAGAATGCTGTATCTTGGGACACTTTTCAGGCTGTCGCCACTAGTCTGTTCTGTAATAGAAGTTTAATATATTTTCTTATTCCATTTTTAAATGATGGCATTCTCTTTTAATGTGCTGTAGTCTTTTTTCTGAAATTACAAAAATTACTCCGAAAAATTAGAGATATTTCCAAATGTAAGAATATGTTTCAAGGCACATCATTGTCATATAACACACAGTGTATCTCTACAGTCACCCATGGAGTGACAGCTTGTCATACTGTTGATGATGATCCGGAGACATTAAATTCGACAGCCCTAATGTACTATTTCAGACGAAGAGGTTAAGTACCGACACTAGGACTTCTCCTTTCACCAGCTATGATAGAAACACCCTACCGTACTCCAGCTGTATCCATCACAGTCACCGGCACTTCACATCTACACATGACGCGTTGGACAGATGCTTGCACGAAGAGTGCTCAGCACAAAACGAAGCAGACCTGCGTGAGACACTGGGGAATTTTGGTATTTAACGCAAGTTAACTAGCGAACAGTCTGGTCATCAGGAAGTGTTGCATCGTCACATCTGCTGTGGTTGTAAACCAAGCGTAAGACATGATAATTTCTTACAGCTCAAGCTCCGGTTCGAGTGCCACTACATAGGCTTACATGATGGTTGTCATCGGACAAGCTACGTGGTTATCTCGCGCTATGTCCGCTCCATCAGCTCCTCAGCACGTATGCACCTCTCTCCTTCGCATCAGGGATCAAGTACCTCTCATCATAACTGCAACACAAGGTCTCACTTGCCTGGTATCCAAGCTGTGCCTACTGTGCATCTACATCTACATTTATACTCCGCAAGCCACCCAACGGTGTGTGGCGGACGGCACTTCACGTGCCACTGTCATTACCTCCCTTTCCTGTTCCACCCGCGTATGGTTCGTGGGAAGAACGACTGCCGGAAAGCCTCCGTGCGCGCTCGAATCTCTCTAATTTTACATTCGTGATCTCCTCGGGAGGTATAAGTAGGGTGAAGCAATATATTCGATACCTCATCCAGAAACACACCCTCTCGAAAGCTGGACAGCAAGCTACACCGCGATGCAGAGCGCCTCTCTTGCAGAGTCTGCCACTTGAGTTTGCTAAACATCTCCGTAACGCTATCACGCTTACCAAATAAGCCTGTGACGAAACGCGCCGCTCTTCTTTGGATCTTCTCTATCTCCTCTGTCAATCCGACCTGGTATGGATCCCATACTGATGAGCAATACTCAAGTATAGGTCGAACGAGTGTTTTGTAAGCCACCTCCTTTGTTGATGGACTACATTTTCTAAGGACTCTCCCAATGAATCTCAACCTGGTACCCGCCTTACCAACAATTAATTTTATATGATCATTCCACTTCAAATCGTTCCGTACGCATACTCCCAGATATTTTACAGAAGTAACTGCTAACAGTGTTTGTTCCGCTATCATATAATCATACAATAAAGGATCCTTCTTTCTATGTATTCGCAATACATTACATTTGTCTATGTTAAGGGACAGTTGCCACTCCCTGCACCAAGTGCCTATCCGCTGCAGATCTTCCTGCATTTCGCTGCAATTTTCTAATGCTGCAACTTCTCTGTATACTAGAGCATCTTCCGCGAAAAGCCGCATGGAACTAGGTCATTTATATATATATGTATTGTGAAAAGCAGTGGTCCCATAACACTCCCCTGTGGTACGACAGGGGTTACTTTAACGTCCGTAGACGTCTCTCCATTGAGAACAACATGCTGTGTTCTGTTTCCTAAAAACTCTTCAATCCAGCCACACAGCTGGTCTGATATTTCGTAGACTCTTGCTTTGTTAATCAAGCGACAGTGCGGAACTGTATCGAACGCCTTCCGGAAGGCAAGGAAAATGGCAGCTACCTGGGAGCCTGTATCTAATATTTTCTGGGTCTCATGAACAAATAAAGCGAGTTGGGTCTCACACGATCGCTGTTTCCGGAATCCATGTTGATTCCTACAGAGCAGATTCTGGGTTTGCAGAAATGACAAGATACACGGGCAAAAAACATGTTCTAAAATTCTACAACATATCGATGTCAGAGATATAGGCCTATAGTTTTGCGCATCTGCTCGACGACCCTTCTTGAAAACTGGGACTACCTGTGCTCTTTTCCAATCATTTGGAACCTTCCGTTCCTCTAGAGACTTCCGGTACACGGCTGTTAGAAGGGGGCAAGTTCTTTCGCGTACTCCGTGTAGAATCGAATTGGTATCCCGTCAGGTCCAGTGGACTTTCCTGTGTTGAGTGATTCCAGTTGATTTTCTATTCCTTGGACACTTATTTCGATGTCAGCCATTTTTTCGTTCGTGCGAGGATTTAGAGAAGGAACTGCAGTGTGGTCTTCGTCTGTGAAACAGCTTTGGAAAAAGGTGTTTAGTATTTCAGCTTTACGCGTGTCATCCTCTGTTTCAATGCCATCATCATCCCAGAGTGTCTGGATATGCTGTTTCGATCCACTACTGATTTAACGTAAGACCAGAACTTCCTAGGATTTTCTGTCAAGTCGGTACATAGAATTTTACTTTCGAATTCACTGAACGCTTCACGCATAGCCCTCCTTACGCTAACTTTGACATCGTTTAGCTTCTGTTTGTCTGAGAGGGTTTGGCTGCGTTTAAACTTGCAGTGAAGCTCTCTTTGCTTTCGCTGTAGTTTCCTAACTTTGTTGTTGAACCACGGTGGGTTTTTCCCGTCCCTCACAGTTTTACTCGGCACGTACCTGTCTAAAACGCGTTTTACAATTGCCTTGAACTTTTTCCATAAACACTCAACATTGTCAGTGTCGGAACAGAAATTTTCGTTTTGATCTGTTAGGTAGTCTGAAATCTGCCTCATATTACTCTTGCTAAACAGACAAACCTTCCTCCCTTTTTTTATATTCCTGTTTATTTCCGTACTCAGGGATGTAAAGGATGAGCCAGACAATAAGGGATTTTACTTTATTATATGAGCCTCAAACCGGTAACTTCATTTTTCCATTACGGCCAAGCCACGGCCGGCAGTGTTAGCTGCCTGTAAATTCTTTCGTCCCACGGTCTAGTAACAGGAAGTCAGCACCGAGGAAGGGCACCTTGATCACGCGCCTCTCTCATGTGCTTACGAGGTAACGCCGCCCCAGGCGTCGCTTAGCAGGCAACGCTCTGGAAAGTTCCATGCCGCCCGCACGGTTTGCTCGGTCCTGACCAATCAGGGTGGAGGAAGCCGCGTGGTGCGTCGAATATACCCGGCCGCCCGTCGCCGGGCCCCCTCTCTTGTATTCTTGCTCACCCGCAAGTCGGATGCGCGTCCTGTAACATTGAACATGTCCCGCTTCTCCCGGTGCTGCGGCACTGTGGACTTAGTTATGGCAGACAACAACTTTCGGTAGCTTCGCGAACAATGTTCGCCACATTATAAGTTCTGGCTCACCCTCACCTCCCTAGGCCTATGTAGCCCCTTTTCATCATGCTTTAGCCAATAAATGGCCTTTGTCTAAAAATTACCCTATTATTCCGCAACGCGCACCGCCTGCCCATACCCGCCATCCTGTACAATTGGTGTCAGAAGTGGGATTGCGTTCCCGTAGTGACTTTGTCGTTACACAAAATTTTTTCCGGCGGGACGCCGTGAACTTCGCGCATGGAATGCGCCAACTGGCCGCCACGTTTGCTCCACGTGGGCCGTGGCTGCTCCACCAAACACGCACAGGGCGCGCGCTGCAGCGAGGCAGCCCACGCTAGTCAGCCACGTGAGCCGGGCGCCGCCGCGCTGTTCGCTGCCTGAGTTCGAGGGGCCTGCGCTGCGCTGCGCGACCGGCCGGGCCGCCGTCATCCGCCGCCGCGCCAGCCGACGCCGCCGCCGCGCCACCCACCACCGCCCGCCGCTGTCACCGACGCGCCAGGGGCCTGCCGCCATCGCCGACCGGCCGAGCCAGCGCCGTCCGCCGCCAACACATTTGCCGCCGCCCGAGGGTCCGGACGCCGCCGCCGCCGTCGCTGCCGCAGCCACTGCACCACGCCGTCGCCGCCACCACTGCGTCGCACCGCCTCCATCGCCATGTAAGTCGCCGCGATGCTTACAACTATAGCTTCGACGATCTTCCGCCGCTGGATTGAGAATATTTGTGGCCGTCCTTTTTTTGTAACGATCATTACTTTTTTCTGGTCACTAGCGTCCCATAAAATTGTAAACATGCCGATGGGAACACGAGCGACGGAACGGGATACCCCCGTAGAGGCACCCGCCTCGCAAGACCCGCTCGAGGCCATAAATTCGCAAATGCGCCAGTTATTCGCACAAAATCTGGAGCTACTTGAGCAAAACCGCGTCTTGAAACAGACGCTGGAAGCTAGTGCGCGAACTTCCATACCTGTGGGTAGCTCCACCCCTGTAACAAATGCTCAAACAGAGGCAACTAACACTAATTCTGTTTCTAATACAAACGCCACACTTTCTGCTAACATGGCGACTGTAAGTAATTTTCCTGCGGCTGATTTCATTCCCACGTTTTCTGGGAAGTCCCACGAAAATGTGGCTATGTTTTTACAAAATATTCGTGATGTGGGTCGCACGTGTGCCTGGCCGGATGATCTATTGGTCAATGTAGCCAGACTGAAGTTGACAGGGGAAGCCCGAATGTTCATAGAAACGGTGGACGAATTGCGTGACACGCACGAATTTGAAGTATTCGCCCGCGGATTGACTACGCGTTATTCCGATACCAGAGGTACCGCATATTACAGAGATCAATTATCAACCCTTAGGCAGAAGCCTAACGAGGATTTTGATGCCTTTGCAGATCGCATACGAGCAGGTGAAAATGCCAGTGAAAACAGAATTTTGCGCTCAGAAGCGGAAGCGCGTGCAATTGATGCGTTTGTTCGCGGTATTGACCCCCGCATCGGAGGAGAAGTCAAAGCAGCCTCCCCCACTTCTCTGTTTGAAGCTGTTCGTTTGGCAATGCTTCGCGAAGAGGTATTGCGTTTTTGCGCTGCCGCCCCGCGCCCAACGAACCCAGTACCGGTCCCAGCAAAAGAAGTATTTTGTCAGCGTTGTGGGAAGCCCAACCATACGGCAATGCGCTGTCGCGCGCCGTATTGCACTATTTGCCAGACAGTAGGTCATGCTAATAATGTTTGCCCCACAAAGTCTCCATTTTCTAATCAGATGCGCGGCCACCGCCGCAACGTGGGGTCGAATCAGGGAAACGCTTGGGGGGCAGGTTCCGCCACCCACCCGCGCCCCCGACAAAAGTAATACACCCGGTTAGGACCGAAAAATGTAAAGAGGTGGAACATGTTAGTCTATTTGGCGTACTCGGGAACAAATTAGTTAGAATTTTAGTTCAAAATGGTTCAAATGGCTCTGAGCACTATGGGACTCAACTGCTGAGGTCATTAGTCCCCTAGAACTTAGAACTAGTTAAACCTAACTAACCTAAGGACATCACAAACATCCATGCCCGAGGCAGGATTCGAACCTGCGACCGTAGCGGTCTTGCGGTTGCAGACTGCAGCGCCTTTAACCGCACGGCCACTTCGGCCGGCAATTTTAGTTGATACTGGTGCTCAAGTTAGTGTATTGTTTGTGGAGAAAAATGATCGAAGGGTGTTACAGCCACCCCGGTACCATATCAGTGGCCTTGGAGAGGAAGTAATTGTCCCTGCAGGTTCGTGTGTAGTGAGTCTGCAAATCGACGAGGGTAAATACAGTCAGAGGATGGAGGTAGTAAGGCTAAAGAAGGGTGAATTTGACATCATACTAGGGAATGACTTCCTGCACCGTTATCAGGGGATAGTGGATTATCGAACGCGAACTGTGCAGTTCGGCGAAGCAATTCACCGATTTGCCAGTGCGCACCCCCGTCAGACGCGAGGGAGCTGCGAAAGCCGCCGTTCACAGTCTCCCATAAAACCGCAGATGTGGGCGATAAAAACCACTGACCCTGTGAGGATAAAAGGCGGAAGTGGAAAGATTCTCTGGATAGATGTCAAAAGTCAAGAACAGCCCAAGACGGACATTTTGGTTGACCCGCTCACCCACAATGATGTTTTAGATCGTCAGTCAGTCCATACAAAGAGAAGTATCTGCCGACCGGAAAGGAGACAGAAGGGTTTTGCGATACCAGTAAGTATAGATAATTTTGGTGTAAAAGATGTTGTGATACCGAAGGGTACTGTTGTTGCCGGTGGACAGGAAATTTTTGAGGAAATAAGAGGAAGTGAGAAGCAGCGAGATAAAGATGAGAAAGGAAGGAAAGGAAAGAAATGTTCAGTTAGAGAAGTGCGATATGTCGCGTCGACGATAAGGAGTCAGTTAGCAGAGAAGTTAGGTCATTTAAACAGTGAGGAGAAAAGGATGTTGCAGCCAGTATTAGAGGAATTTTCGTGGTTATTTGAAGAGAGGCAGTTTCTACCGGCTACGGATTTGGTTCAGCACGAAATTCCGACCGGAGAAGCTCGGCCTATTACGCCAGTAGTTCCACCCATAAAAGCAAGAAAGAAGGTAATACAACCGCCTAGACAGCAACGTAGATATGCTCTAAGGTCAAACCCCTATAATTTGCGTGCCAGAGAGTAGGTCTGAAATGGTATGTAAACAGTTGGAAAAGTCCTGCATGCAGCAAGAGAATTAATTGACGGAAAACACCGTCGTTACTATACATTTAATTAAATTGTGCATGTTAGTTATAAGTAGATATAAGAATTGGCAACTGTTGGTAACTGGTAATAGAATTTATGACGTCACATGTTAATGGAAGTGACTGAAGTTATGTAATCATTTTGTCTTGTCATTTAACGTCTCCAGTAATGTTATCGTAGCAGTCGAGAATTAAAAACACAAAAATTCTTTAATCATGGAATTAAGGGGAAAGTTGTCCTTGTCAACAGAACACTTAGAGAAAGAATCAGTTAATCTAGAATATATCAAAGGGATTCACATTTCACCTGTTAATTTAGTGAATAGTGCACGAACACAGCTACTAAAGCTTTACCATAAAAACATGATAGTAACACGCCTTCGTAACCGTCAGTAGATCAGTGACTACATGCAGCCGTCTACCTGTACTTTGAAAGACGCCCTATTACATGTATGTTTTGCTAAATGATCACACAACGATAAAAACATGAATAAATACGTCCAAGTTAAACAACCAATATGTTACTCTAAAGTAAGTCTTCCTCAAGTGCTATTTTATTGTTTTCATGATGCGATGCGAACAGACAAGGTAAGTTTTCTTGCTACCACGTATTTCTGTATATTAAATGCCACGGAAGGAGTCGCGTAAATACCTCCACTGTTGTCTACAGCTGTTTACATGCGCCGAGCCCCGCCCCTCCCTATCAGCTGGCGACGCGGCCCCCTTCCCTTCCCTCTCACTGGCCTGCCGAGAGAGCGGCCATTGCAGTCCCCTCTTCCCCCACCTCCCGCCTCTGTCTTTGGCGCGTGCAGCATCTGCACCTTTCCCCTCGCCCCTCCGCCCGTCACATCGCCAAGCACGCCACGTGCGTCAGCCACGCTACACCTTCGTACGTTGCAGTTTAAACAGCAAACCTAAAGGGATAGTTATAGAAATAAAATCACCGGCTTAATATTGGCCTACAGATTTTATTAGTCTTATCTAAAGACGGAAATCTATGTGTCTTGTCTATTTGAGTTTTCAGTAAGGAACAAAATCGTGAGAGAGAACTTTTTCCTGGTACGCATTGTGGAAACTATCAGGATTAGAAAACATTGGAATTTCAGATCGATCTCCGGCTATGTTGTATTACCACCACGGTTAATAAACGGATCTATATGGTGTCAAGGAAGCCGGCACTTGTCGCTATATCTGTCCTGTAAACGACCGCTGTGTGGGAAACGCGTTAGCCAAGGAGTTGGGTTTGGAATGCCATCGCAAAATACAGTTTATCTAGAAGCCTAACACCTGCCATGTACCTAAATTTTAGGAGAACAGAGTGTTTAAGTAAAATAATTGGAACCCAATAGTTTTGTGACCTCTAGCGATTGAAGTTATTAGAGTCCCTTAGAAAAGAACATCCTCCATGCATAACTGTCGTGAACAACATAAGCTAACTCTGGAAGGAAATTTTGTGACTGTACCGAGAGATAAACTTCATTCGTAGCAAGAGGACGGACCCAGCGTGAACGCCAGCTATGCCGCCGAGCCAGTGAAACCGGACGCAGCCGTACTGTCAGCTGTACTGTCAGCAACTTACAATCTCACGAGCGCGACGCGTGTCGCACCTTAGCACCTCAAGCTGCACTGAATCTCAACACAGAAATTCTTAACCATTATATAACGAACCCTTTGAATAACTTTATGCACATTTTCAATAGTAAGGAACATACTTTGCTCCCTACACACTCTTTATATGACAAATGAACTCTAATTTTATTAAAAACCAAAGCACCGACAGGTAAGTCATATCGACGTCTTCGAGATGCAACCAGCTTCGTCGAGCCGCCAATATTGATTATATGGAAGCAGGTAAGTGAGAGAATTAACAAAAGGAACAACAATCATATCCTTGAACGATTGACTGGGTGACTGATAATCACAAATATTTGCAAAAACAAATCAACACGGCAGACAGCATATCACAAGTTTAATAATTATTGGTCTGTTCATTGAAGGCGACACAAAACCACTTTTCATCAGAATCTTGTTGAAGGAAGTATTAACGTAACATCACACTATTCCACAGCATTACACACAACATTGCCATTACTTAACGACAGTTTTCTCGTAGGTAGAAGTACCAAAGACTCTCAGTTGGTATGGAGATGCAAATGTGAGCATAAAGGTATACCAAGGAATACTTACACTCATTTTGCTACGAAATGTAACTGGAGGATAAGGAAGTTTTATTTGAAAGAAATAATATTTTGAACTTTTGCTTTGTTGCGGTTTTGCCATGTCTTGTAGTATCACTATGACGAGTTGCCAATTACTTATGTCAAATTACTTATGTCTAATTTCTTGTGTCCAATTATTTAAGTCCATGTATTATCTTATTGTTGTTCATTTTGACTGTTTTATTACTACCTATTTAGAGAATTTTGCTAAAGTTTTGCCAGCACCAGTAATTTAGTATTTGTATCAACCTAGTGTTCCCATGTGTCACTGTGTTACTATATTGATGAGAATAATCATTTTGTAGGATTTCAAGTATGCTAGAGTAAGTTCCCGAGTACTGCCAATTATTTGTTTAATAATAATGATGTCTTAGGTGATAAATTGTTTTGGAAGAGTAGTTTAGGATGTAACCATGCTTTATTTTGATTTGTATTTGAATGTTTATCTGGAGGGACATACCACATGCCTACCCCCGTGACAGAACGAGCAAGGTTTGGCCATATACCTAGTCTGTTGGATGAACAAGAGAACCACACCCGCAAGGGCACGTACCTTACGTGACGCGGCTGGCACCCGCGCGGTCCCTTAGCTGTCTGTGTCGTTTCTTCACTTTTACGTTTCGCGACATAGTCCATCCTACCCACTTTCATCTTTCCTCTCTCAACACAAAACATGAAGAGTTATGCACAACCCGCAAGGGCACGTACCTTACGTGACGCGGCTGGCACCCGCGCGGCCCCTTAGCTGTCTGTGTCGTTCCTTCAATTTTCCGTTTCGCGGCATAGTCCGTTCTACCCACTTTGATCTGTCAAATTTCAACAGACACAAAACTATTCAGCCCAGACTTTGATCTTCCATCTCGAAGAAGAGTTCACGAGAACAGTGTTCCGTGCTCTCTGACGACAGCTGATCAGGCAACATCAGACGCTAACCGCGTCTAGCCCGCAGCTAAACGCCAGTAAGCGGAAATCTCTGTTCAAAACCTTGAGCCTTCTTTGACACTGTTTCCCGTTGTATTTTCCGAAGGAATACCCACTACTGAAGTAGTAGCATTTAACTGTATGACGTGTCCCAGGACACTGCGAGATAACCAATGATAGACGGAGTTTTAAGCAACCAGCTGGGCCCGAGGAGGCCAGCACTACGGAGTTATAAAGACGGCGAATTTGGCCGCAAAGTAAAGTTTAGTCGCAATATGTTCAGAGGATAAAGACGACGAATTTTGTCGCGCAGTAAAGTTTTGTTTTAGGTGAGAGAAGTCGAGTTTGAAGAAGAAGTATGAAGTAGCTATCTTGGAATCGCAGAATTGTCATATACACAGTTAAGTAGGCGAAAACGTCGTGTCAACGATGCGCCATGCACTGTATCTTCATAAAGGGAAAGTCCTTCAGAAATTACGCTCCACTTAGTTGATTCTAATTTAACTCCTTACGCTTTCTGTTTCCACTATGGAAATCTCTAGATTCTTGTGGAGTTTTGTCGAGTGATGACACGCGTAATCCCACTTCTATTTTGTTTGTCATCAGTGAATAAACCATATCGATTACGCATATCTATTTCCCTTTGGAGAGAATGTAAAATACAGACAGCGCAGTGAACAGCGTCGGTAAGCTTCATCGCTCTCTCTCGCTCTTACACCTGACGCATGCTTCCTGCGCCGCGCACGTGCGCACGTAGCCGCCTCGGCTTCGCTTCTCAGCTGCCGCGTGCAGCCCTGACGCCGCGCTGGCCTTGGAAATTATCTGCCGCGCGCCTTTCTGACTTAGCGCGAGATTCGCAGTCAGCTGCCACTCTGACGTAGCCTCCGCGCAGATCTTTAGCAAACGGTTCCTGTTGGAACACCATTAATAACCTTTCATGCCACTATGGCTTACTCAATTAGCATTCGCGCATCTTTAATTATGTTTTTTTTTATACCTGAAAGCTTATTCGTGATCCCTTGTCAGCTAACTTGCCAGCTTTATCTAATAAATCAAATGATCACCTATCGTCAATTGATGACTTTCTAAAACATTGAAAAAGGACAAATTTCTTACCCTCGCCTGTTGGCACACTTAAATGAATGGCAAACAGTCGCAAATTAAACCAAACAAAAAAGAGAAAACAAGAACCTATCAGGCATGTGCCCTCCCTTAGTTTTAAGAGTGAAACTGAAATAACAACTAATGTGGAAAAACTAGTTTTGTGTAGTGAAGTGTTCCCTTAGTGATAACTCCCTTTTCAACTGTGTTTTGAAACATGTGGACCTCCCCTCATACCCCCCTGCGCTGAGTTCCAGTGCACGGACCTGACCACGGCCACGCCCCCTACCCGCCGGCAGCCTGCGCGCTGCCCGCTGAGGACAACACACCACGCCGCCTCGTGCCACTCGCCCTCGCCGTGACTCATCAGTGGTGATGTGTTTAAATTTTCAACTTATTTTAACAAAAGCAAAAAAAAGACATTTTTACTTCAACTTCCCAACAAGAACACTTGACATATTTATCTAATTCACACTGCAATGTTGTGTCCTAATTTTGTTTTGATATTCTATGATATTTTATGATGTTTTGATATTTTATGATGTTTTGATGTTTTATGATGATTCTTGTATACACAAATATTGTTGATGTAAGTCCCCTTGCGACCCTTAGGAGGTCTTTAGAGTCTCTACACCCTCCCATACATTAAGACCCCTGCCGTCTTCCGTGAGGGCCTTTCTTAATCAAGTGATGTTCACTTTCTTTTGCAAGATAAATTTGTTTACATTCAAATAATAATTACCTTGAGCGAATTCACGTACGTTCTCCGCTCCCACGGAAGGGGGAGGAATGTAAAGGATGAGCCAGACAATAAGGGATTTTACTTTATTATATGAGCCTCAAACCGGTAACTTCATTTTTCCATTACGGCCAAGCCACGGCCGGCAGTGTTAGCTGCCTGTAAATTCTTTCGTCCCACGGTCTAGTAACAGGAAGTCAGCACCGAGGAAGGGCACCTTGTTCACGCGCCTCTCTCGTGTGCTGACGAGGTAACGCCGTCCCAGGCGTCGCTTAGCAGGCAACGCTCTGGAAAGTTCCATGCCGCCCGCACGGTTTGCTCGGTCCTGACCAATCAGGGTGGAGGAAGCCGCGTGGTGCGTCGAATATACCCGGCCGCCCGTCGCCGGGCCCGCTCTCTTGTATTCTTGCTCACCCGCGAGTCGGATGCGCGCCCTGTAGCACTTAACATCTCCCGCTTCTCCCGGTGCTGCGGCACTGTGGACTTAGTTATGGCAGACAACAACTTTCGGTAGCTTCGCGAACAATGTTCGCCACATTATAAGTTCTGGCTCACCCTCACCTCCCTAGGCCTATGTAGCCCCTTTTCATCATGCTTTAGCCAATAAATGGCCTTTGTCTAAAAATTACCCTATTATTCCGCAACGCCCACCGCCTGCCCATACCCGCCATCCTGTACAGGGATGCTGCAACGGCCTCGTGATCACTGATTCCCTGTTCTGCGGTTACAGAGTCGAAAAGTTCGGGTCTGTTTGTTATCAGTAGGTCCAAGATGTTATCTCCACGAGTCGGTTCTCTGTTTAATTGCTCGAGGTAATTTTCGGATAGTGCACTCAGTATAATGTCACTCGATGCTCTGTCCCTACCACCCGTCCTAAACATCTGAGTGTCCCAGTCTATATCTGGTAAATTGAAATCTCCACCTAAGACTATAACATGCTGAGAAAATTTATGTGAAATGTATTCCAAATTTTCTCTCAGTTGTTCTGCCACTAATGCTGCTGAGTCGGGAGGTCGGTAAAAGGAGCCAATTATTAACCCAGCTCGGTTGTTGAGTGTAACCTCCACCCATAATAATTCACAGGAAACATCCACTTCTACTTCACTACAGGATAAACTACTACTAACAGCGACAAACACGCCACCACCGGTTGCATGCAATCTATCCTTTCACAACACCGTCTGTGCCTTTGTAAAAATTTCGGCAGAATTTATCTCTGGCTTCAGCCAGCTTTCCGTACCTATAACGATTTCAGCTTCGGTGCTTTCTATCAGCGCTTGAATTTCCGGTACTTTACCAACGCAGCTTCGACAGTTTACAATTACAATACCGATTGCTGCTTGGTCCCTGCATGTCCTGACTTTGCCCCGCACCCTTTGAGGCTGTTGCCCTTTCTGTACTTGCGCGAGGCCATCTAACCAAAAAAAAACCGCCCAGTCCACGCCACACTGCCTCTGCTACCCGTGTAGCCGACTGCTGAGTGTAGTGTAAGTGTACCATATCGCCCTGCGTCAAGTTGTTCAGGAGGCGGATATCCGGTGTGCATTGTCGTCTCGACAATAGAAGTTTTCCATGAAGAGCGCGCATTTTTTGCAAGTCGGATGAGTGAAGCAGGAAATACGAGCCGAGGGTAGAGGACGGAAGAGTGGCACTGTAGGATATAGAAACAAAGCTATTTCCATTATTGTTAAAATTAAAAGTGAGATAAATAGCGAAACAGTGGGAGTCGGAGATGCCGGTCATGTGTGCGTGAGGCGCTCGCTCGTGTGAGTGAATGTATGTGTGTTTTCCTTTTCTGAAGAAAGCTTTGGCCGAAAATCAATTTGTGAGAGGCTTTTCGTTGTGCCTGTCTGCAACTTAACTGTGTCATCTTTACCGCAAGTACCAATCTATATTTTCCTATACTGCTGAAATGAGGTAAGTGGAAGGGCGGTAAAAACAAGTGAAACAATCAAAGAATACGGAGGAATCAATGTAATTTTTGAAAGAGGTTGTATCGCAAGATCAGTAGATCAAGTGTTTAATATCAGTAATCGCACGCGAATATTGAAAAATGGTGTTTGTCTGACACAGTTTTTAAGATTCGATAAATTCGATGAAAAATATTTCAGACTGAATGAAACTGTAGCATTTTAAAGACAGTGATGAGTGCAACTGCGAACTGAAGTACTGTGAGTCTGAATTTGTTCTGTAATACGCAGTGGCTATAATTGCAAACATTTCTTATTAATCACTATCTGTTACCACGGAAATTACATTGTCTACTTAAAAAAAAAATAGTTCAAATGGCTCTGAGCACTATGGGACTTAAATTCTGAGGTCATCAGTCTCCTAGAACTTAGAACTACTTAAACCTAACTAACCTAAGGACATCACACACATCCATGCCCGAGACAGGATTCGAACCTGCGACCGTAGCGGTCGCGCGGTTCCAGACTGTAGCGCCTAGAACCGCTCGGCCACCCCGGCCGGCTTGTCTACTAACATTCAGTGAAAAGTTCTATAAACAATTCCAAGGTATCGGAGTGGAGATATAGGGTTGGTAACAGCCCACACTTTCACAACTCTCAACCTTGCCTTATTCATCTGCCCTACATAACTGCTTTGCCCACAACTAATTACATTCCTAGCCAACGGCATTGTTGAAGTGGTAACACCGGTTCCCGTCAGATCACCGAAGTTAAGCGTTGTCGGGTTGGGCTAGTACTTGGACGGGTGACCATCCGGTCTGCCGAGCGCTGTTCGCAAACGGGGCACACTCAGCCCTTGTGAGGAAAACCGAGGAGCTACTTGATTGAGAAGTAGCGGCTCCGGTCTCGGAAACTGACATACGACCGGGAGAGCGGTGTGCTGACCACATGCCCCTCCATATCCGCATCTAGTGACGCCCATGGGCTAAGGATGAGACGGCGGTCGGTCGGTACCGTTGGGCCTTCATGGCCTGTTCAGGAGGAGTTCAGTTCAGTTTCGATTAAATTCCAATAGCCTTGATTAAATTTGTGAACGCTAAGTGAACATTTCAAATACAGAGAGAGGAGGAAAAGTGTTACGACTTCCATCATACAAAACAGTTCGGAATCGGCTTCTCCATTGATGCTGTTCGACTCTTGAAAAGACTACCCAGCACTCTGCGCTCGGTTAAATGCCCTACTGCATTCCAGGAAAAGCTGAAGTTCTTCCTTTTCTCACCCTCGTAACATTTCCCCTAAAAATTAACAAATACTCCCGGACGAAGAAGTGAAGCAGCCGTAGGACATGGTCGGATGGCAACGTAACTTCGTACACTATCGATTGTTATCCAAATGATTATCGTTGCAATTCTCTGTGGCAGGTATAACGGCCACCAGAATGCATTAGTGTTGTTCGTGTTAAGCATTGTTACTAGGTGTGACGGTACGTCACATAAATAGACAATTGGAGAAAGGGAGAAGAAGTTTTTTTATGAGATGTGTGAACCCTAAATTATCTAAATAAGTACGTCTGCGCGATGTATAAGAAATAGTTAAGGATTGTAAATTATCATTATAAAAACGCAAATATCGATGTAATTAACAAAACACAGTTTTTTGTATAATCTCTGTGTAATATAGGCCATGAAGATCAGAGACAATGCTTTGATTGAAAAACTCTCCTGTTTTTGTTTCGTCTAGAGGTAGGCCGCCATTGTAGCGCTGGATAATATTTGATGAAATTTTGGTTGTAATTTAGTAAAATATACTTATTATTGTTATTAGAAAATGTGTATTATTGACTTATTTGTCACCTCTTATGATCGCAACCATTAATTATAACTAACAAAATTTTTACAGAACTTCGTAGTCCAGGGAACTCATCTCCCCTAGCAGGATTTAGTCGGCCATTACGCTGACTGTATCATTTAATTAAAATTTCGTATCACAATATTAAATGTAAATGCGAAAGACTTCTCAGTTTTGATCTTTCATTAATTCAAAGTAAAAAAGCGTAGTAATAAACTGCATTTACTAAAATCTACAGCATTGAATGAGTTCAGTATGTTTCATTTTGGCCGCCTAACGGCAGATGAGATTCTCTCCAGTTTTGTCTTGCAAATAATGAACAAGAAATATTGAAAATCAGTATATTCAAAAAGCCCCGCAATATCTCAGTTTATCTTTGTGACATTTGGTTCATAAATAACCAGTAGCTCCTGAGACCGATGTTAATAATTACAGTTTATGTAAGAATACGCTTATTTTCTTTTCTAAATAGCAGCGCTCACGCAAACTATTTATTAGAAGGCGGTGAGTCGCGCGTTGTGTTTAAAAAATATTCGGGGCAGCCGATGTCCGTACGAGTGCTATCGCGGTATAAGTTAATTAAAAGTCTCATGCTAGCCCACGATATTTAAAGCCACCCCAACCAAAATCATAAAATATATAATTATAAAAATAAAAATATATAATTATCCCGTGATTAAGTGCACCCACCCAAACAAACACATATATAATTATACCGTGATACAGCCTAGGTGACTGATGACCTCAGATGCTGAGTCCCATAGTGCTCAGAGCCATTTGAACAGGTTAGGTGGAATACGTAAGAGGTGTGAGCAGTCCGGCGCTGACTGGCCACTGTGCAGGACACGGAGGCCGCATACTCGTCTCAGAACGTGTTCAAAATGGTTCCAATGGCTCTGAGCACTATGGGACTCAACATCTGAGGTCATCAGTCCCCTAGAACTTAGAACTACTTAAACCTAACTAACCTAAGGACATCACACACATCCATGCTCGAGGCAGGATTCGAACCTGCGACCGTAGCAGTCACGCGGTTCCGGACTGAAGTGCCTAGAACCGCACGGCCACCGCGGCCGGCCCAGAACGTGATATCAGCACCTGAATGAAAGGGGACACATTGTGGGTCGCCGTTTGGCCGGCTTGTCGAATCGTGTGATATCCAAATTATTGGAACGCGTCCGACAGCAGACTGCATGGGAACGTGAGGTCACGCATACTCGTCGTGAAGGTTCCAGTCGACCACGGTTGACCGTCGCAAGGTAGGATCACCGTATCCTGCACCAGGCACTTCGTATTCCCCTCACAGTTGCACTGTCGTCCTAGAACAATGGACGCCCTGGGACATTCTATGTCTTCCCAGACCATTGGTCGGAAACGAGCACCAGCGGGACTCATGCATAGGCTGCTGCTAACACCACAACACCAACGGCTGCCTTAAGAGTTGAGCCGTCATCAGGAAGCATGGGCAACTGATGAATGACGTCGCACTGTGTTCAGCGACGAATCTCTGTTCTGCACTACCCCAGGTCACCAACGTCGGCGAGTATGGTGACCTGTGCAGTGGTCCCTCTTCCAATGGTTCAGAGAGGCACAGAGTGTTACCCGTGGCGTCACGGTGTGGACAGCCAACGTGTATGGCTTCAGGTCACGGTTGATAGCCATTGAGGGAACTCTGATGCCACAACGGTATGTGACAGTCATGCTGTATCCTGGATATCAAGGATCATTTACAACATTCGTACGTGAGCTTGCCTCAAAAGATGATACAAAGGCTTTATGTACCCATCTCAAACGTATCAGAAGGTGCCTCAAAGCTAGATGGGGTGCAATGTCGTACTAATAACTGGATACATACTGCCAAGTACTTTGTAAATGCGAATCGATTTTGTAATCACTGAAATAACACTACACACTCTCTCAACCCGTGAAGTTTAATTTCGCTTCCTCCTAATCTCCTACATGCTTCACTTTTTTTGTCGGGAAGTGTATGTGGACAGTTTCTCTCTATCAAACAGTAAAGAAAATATTCCCATCTCCCATTTACTCTTTTTTACCTTTGTTTTCTTCATAATTTACGCCTCTTTCCTTCCTCACTTCATTACCTGTGTTTTGTCACGTTCCTTCTCCTCTCCTCTCTTTTCCCTCGCGTCTATTTTTGTCAGTGTTCTTAGTTGAAATGCACCTATCCGCATTTATCACTTTTGTTCTGCGAGGGTTATCCAGAAAGTAAGGAACGATCGGTCGCGAAATGGAAACCACAGTGAAAATCCGATGAATGTTGGACAGTGTCCCTAGTATGCCCGTCGATCGCGTTACGTCGTTCTTTTTAGTTCTGAGCACACAGGGAGCACGTGAACATGCCTAGAACAATAGTGCCTCCCGCCAAGTACGAGGGCCTGGTGAGAAATTTCGCCTAAAGCTATGCAGCCAACTTTACATAACTGTCTTGCGTTTTTTTCTGCAAGACAGTTCTCAATCGCATTCTGCACGGGCAATGAAGATGCTCCGACATCGTTTTCAATTGGAAATGTTTGTTTACTCAAAATACGGCCTGCAATTGTCTCCCTCTGAATTTCATCTCTGTTCACATGACCCGTTGGCTAAGAAGATAACATTTTGGCACAGACAACGAGCTGTACGCCAGCATAGAGAATTGGCGGAAAGCAGTGACGGCTGCCTTCTATAACTAGGGTATTGGAAAGTTGGCACAATGCTACGACAACCGCCTAAGTCGGATCGGCGACTATGGAGATAAGTGGGTGGAAGTTGTAGCTAACTGTTGCAAACAAGTAAAACAGTTTCACTGTGGTTTCCATTTCGCGACGTATCCTTCCTTACTTTCCGAATAGCCCTCGTATTATTCGTGAACTAATATAAACTATCTTTTTTTCTACCATAGCTAACATAGTTTCCACTATTCACGTTATATTTATTTCTAATTGCTGTATCCCATGTTAAATGTAAGGTAACTTATCACATATGTTTCATAATGTACATAATGTAAAATGTCTGTTGCTCCATCATGGACAGGGGGCATTGGCTGCTTAACTTACTGTCAGTGTCAATGAACTTCACCAACAGCCGTGTAACTTAAGATGTTATTTTATTTTATTTTGAAGGCTACCATATCAGCTTTTCACTATACCATCTTAGGCCCCCCGCGCATCGTTTATTTAGATAGATGCATATGGGGCGAGGATGGCACAGTGAAATGCTGAAACTGACAGCCTTCAAAATAAAGTAACATCTGAAGTTACACGGCTGTTCTTGAATTTCATTGAACCTGACATTAATGTAAAATGTGTCGACGCCTGGATTGGTACGTGAGGGGGCCTGATGACCCTAACCATGCAAGATTAAAAAATATCAGTCGATAAATACAACACATAAAATCACAAAAGCAACTGTCGTTACAGTGATAGCTCTATAATAAGAAATATGCTACACACTAAGAACGTAATTTTACAAAATCGGAGTAACAAAACTGGGTTATTTTGGATGACAAGAGAAATATGACACAACAGTGGTGAACGTACACTGACAGTCAAGAAGAGCGACGGCGTAAAAGTGGGGAAAAATTCGCATACAAAAGCTTCTGCCACAAGTTTAGAAGATGGCATCATGATACGGGCACAAGGGCTACAGCCAGCGATACTAGAAGATGAAAAACAATCAGACCGTAGCATAAAAATGGTACCTACATAGACTGGATACAAATAAGAAGTTTATAGCAGAGACAGGCAATGGCCGTATACTCCAATAAAGTACTGTTGCAGATTTGAATTAATCTTCCTAATTAGCTAACGATTCCCGTAAAAGAAAAAGAGAGGGATGTATCATGATGTAAAAGATGTCTGGAATCTATGAGGGCATTTATCGTAGATTCTCAGTGGGATTCTCAGCTGGGAATAATCTTAGAGTTTTCGTTGGATTCACTGCTCACAGCACTGACCAATGCAGCTGCGAGGTCCGGATCCAAATGGGAAGTAGGTGAATGGTTTGATGAGGTGCTTGTTCTTCGGGCTGAATCGTTCCGGGTCGAAGCGATCTGGCTTCGGAAAGTACTTGGGGTCGCGGTGGATGCCGTGGACGGGCACCCAGATGCCATCTCCAGGTCGCAGTTCGACTCCTGGGCAAGTCTCTGTGGCTGGAAGCACGTACGGGCGTGTGCATTGGCGGTCCAGCACAGCCCCTGGAGAGTGCATTCTCAGCGTCTCTGTGAACAAAAGAAGGATGCTGAAGCCAAAGTAGGAGCGAATTAGAAGAAATGCACTGAGCAGTAAAAATGTTTGAGCAGTGCAGAAACGAGTAATGAGGTAATATGTCTTTGGGGCGTCCCTTCTCGTCCTTACATCAGTTGTTACGTAGCGTAGGGCGCCGCAGCCAGAACCACAACAATGAGCGCGACGCGAGACAAATAACGCGACGTACTGTTACTGTTCCGCAGACTTTCTCGGAACCAATTATTAGTGGACGCGGAGTAATTCACTGCACTAATGTTAATATACAATCAGTCTAAATAAGGGTGGCCACGTTCGCTTATCCCGTGAGACAGGGTTAGTGTTGCCACTACCACTACATCACAACTGAGTGCCACAAACAGCTTACATTCGCATCTATACTCTGCGAACCGCTGTGAAGTGCACGGCAGAGGGTACTTCCCACTGTAGCAGTTATCGGGCCTTTTTCCCTTTCGAGTCACGTATGGAGCTTGGGAAGAACGATTATTTAAATGGCTCTGTGTGTGCTGTGATTAATCTTGTCCTCACGATCACTATAGGAGCGATACTTAGGTGGCTGAAGTATATTCCTAGAGACATCATTTATAGGCAGTCCTTGAAACTTTGCTAGTCGGTTTTCTCGGGATATGTTATGTCTATCTTCAAGAATGTGACAGTTCGTGCTGCCTTTCTCTGCATACGTTCATTACGCCCTTCTAGTCCTATTTGGCAGGATCCCATACAACTGAACAATATTGTAGGACAGATCGCACAAGTCATTTGTAACCAATTCAGTTTCCTTTGCAGACTGGTTGCATTTCCCTTGTATTCTAAAAATAAATCAAAGTCTACTACGTGCTTTGCCCACGACTGGGCCTATGTGATCTTTCCATTTTGTGCCCCCACTTAGTGTAGCACTTTGAAATCTTATCGAGATCTGACTGAATATTTGTGCAGTTTCGTTTAGACTGTACTTCGTTGCAAACAACTACATCATCTACGAAAAGTCTGACGTTACGATTAATATTGTCCGCAAGGGGTTGTTAATATACAACATGGACGACAAGGAACTCAGTACACTTCGCCCTTGAAAACACCATGGCGGCCCACATCATCATCCGTTTGGTTGGATAACAGGAATACCGGGCTGGAGAACAGGCCCCGTCTCCCAGGAGCTGAGTCTTTACGAGCAAACCAGGAGCTTCTTTACCTGTTGTTACTCGTGCTTTAGGTATAAGTGTATATGTGTTTGTATGTGCGTGGGGCCCACTTATCACGGGATAATTATATATTTTTATTTTTTATGATTTTGGTTGGCGTACTTTATATATTGTGGGCTAGATGAGACTTTTAATTAACTTATACCGCAATAACACTAGTACGGACATCGGTTGCCCAGAAGTACGTACACTATAACATTTTTTAAACACAATGCGCGACTCACCGCCTTCTAATAAATAGTATGCGTGAGCACTGCTATTTAGAAAAGAAAATATACGTATTCTTACGCAAACTGTAATTATTAACATGGGTCTCAGGGGCTACTGGTTATTTATGTACCAAACTACACAAAGATTAACTGAGATATTGCGGAATGTAATTATTTTAAATATTTCTTGTTCGTTATTTGCAAGGCAAAACTGAGGAGAATCTCATCTGCCGTTAGGCGGCCAAAATGAAACATACTGAACCCATTCAGTGCTGTGGATTTTAGAAAATGAAATTTATTACTATGCTTTTTTACTTTGAAATTAATGAAAGATCAAAACTGAGAAGTCTCTCCATTTACATTTAATATTATGCATGAAATTGTAATTAAACAATACAGTCAGCGTAATGGCCGACTAAATCCTGCTAGGGGAGATGAGCTCCCTGCATTATGAAGTTCTGTAAAAATTTTGTTAATTATAATTAATGGTTGCGATCATAAGAGGTGACAAATAAGTCAATAATACACACTTTCTAATAACAATTATAAGTACATTTTACTAAATTACAACCAAACTTACACTAAATATTACCCAGCGCTACAATGGCGGCCTACCTCTAGATGAAACAAAAAACAGGAGCTTGTTCAATCAAAGCATTGTCTCTGATCTTCATGGCCTATGTTACACAGAGATTATACCACAAACCTTTGTTTTGTTAATTACATCGATATTTGTGTTTTGATAATAATAATAACTCACGTTCTTTACTATTTGTTATACATCGCGTACACGTGCACAGTCGTGAAATAATTTATAATTCACACGTCTCATAACAAAAACCTCTTTTCCCTTTCTCCAAATGTCCATTTATGTGACGTACCGTCACAACTTGAGCTAAGCAAGGCTCTATTTGAAAAAGAATAGCTCAATTTTTGTTTTACTGATTTTGGTTTATTTCAAATCAGCTTTCGGCATATTAGGCCATCTTTAGGAAACAACAATTATTACCTGAAGATGGCCTGACAAGTTGAAATTAGTTTGATATCAACAAAAATTAATAGAACAAAAACAGTGAACTTGTTATTCAACCTAAAATATGGAATTGTTCTACCAAGAAGTAACGGAAGAATCCATAAATAAAAACAGCTCGATGAAGTCATAGATTCGAGCCGCGCACGTCTGCTTTCATGCCCCATAGCTAACAAGATGCAAATTATAATGTGGAGCTGTGATCCCGCAATTAAGTAGTCTGTCCACTGGTTAGAATTTCGATTTAATAAAATACTTAGAAATGTATGATAGAAGTTAAATGAATAACTTAACAAAAATGGGTTCTATTCTAGTATCTGTAGTTGATGTAGACAACAGAGAATTATCTTTAATAATCTTTACACAAGAAAGGACATCTCAAATAACAAGGAAGTGGTTCCAAGATATTCAGTTAAAATACAGATAGAATAAATTAAGTAAAATTACATTGACAGCGTTACAAGAATGGTAGCAAAATCCCCAAACTAAATTATAAGCAAAGGTAACGGGAAACCTAAGTCCATTTCCTGGTCACGACACACAAAATATTCACCATCTCACAATAGTTCAGTGTTCAACATGATGAATCGCAAATTGACAACCGCGATACAAGGAATGGTGCCTCATACTCTGCGTATTCTCCGTTCCGAAATACAAGCGGTTAAAATTCCAGTCCTACACTGGATCACATTCAGACCTCTCGAAATATAAAGTCCTCTCAGAAGCTAAAGTACGGTAGCGGCCGTTCACCGCCCGGAATCAGTACCAATCGTTACCATAGGCAGGTCTGCCTGCTTCCAGAACGAAAATCCAACAGCCCAGAATCGCTCCCTTGAACTTTTCACTAGGAAAGTGCCAGTCTTCAATTGACTCCCATAGTGATCCTCTACTGAGTGCTTTTCCAATGGCTGAAGACTGCCCCCCCCCCCCACCCAAAAAAATACATAGTTCTTAAGCTCCAAAGACATAATTTGACTCAACATGACTACTTTCCAGACTTAACTAATTTATTACAACAATATTTAAATAAAGAAATCTTACAAATATTTGGTCACTCAGATCATTCACAATAATTACAAATAAAAGATTATTCATAAATGAATAAGCTAGTATTCGTCCGCAAGTGCACTCATGTTAAATGACAACGAATTGTGGTTAAATATTATTTAGTTGTTTTATGCGTTCTTGACAAAGGCGTCTTGTGGTTCTCTTTTCAATTGTGGTGTCCGCTAACATATGCGACTGACGATTTTTAAATTACCACCGTTTTTAATAGCACTTGCAGTCACCATTTAAATAAAGTTACTGGCAAAATAGTAACTTATTCATTAAATAACTACACAAGTATACCATATGTGAGGTATTCATACCGTATGCACACGCTATGTTATTCTGGAGAATACGATGTTCTGGCAAACATTTTCATAATACAATTGGTACAAAAGACGTCATAAGTCAGTAAATAAAATAGATATAGACGAGTGGCCTACTGGGAGGATAGCTATTGTGCAATGCCATCATCTGAGATATCGTTTGTTGAAATCGAATGAAGCTTTTAAAAGTTTTTAATTCGGTGGTTCACGGTGAAAATATTTATTCACTGTGAGATATTAACTCCTGTAATTTTGAAGATATTGAAATATTATTGTGTCACGGGATGTGCCTCATTGTTATGATATCGCGCATGTATTCAGATTTGCTTCAATACTTGACTGTAAATTATTATACATTCTCAAAGAGGTGTAAAAAGCCGTCTCTCAGTTTGTCTGAAAGCCCGCCATTGCTGGTGCATCTCCTGCACAAAGGCCATGCGAGTAATAGCCGTCCAGATTCCCAGCTTTTGGAATTTACTCATTTCCGGCGACGCTGCTCGTCTTTCTACATGGATTTGTCAATACAGGTCGCCCTGAGTCTTGGGCCCTCTAGCGTTCACTTATACAACAAATTCATCTTACCTGGTACCAGTACTGGGTGGCAGATTAGTTCGTCTATAAACGCAATAGCGAGCACGACTAGCCGATGGGCACGGCCAGAAAAAAAAATGGTTCAAATGGCTCTGAGCACTATGGGACTTAACATCTGAGGTCATCAGTCCCCTAGAACTTAGAACTACTTAAACCCAACTAACCTAAGGACATCACACACATCCATGCCCGAGGCAGGATTCGAACCTGCGACCGTAGCAGTCGCGCAGATCCGGACTGCGCGCCTAGAACCGCTAGACCACCGCGGCCGGCAACGGCCAGAATTCCCGCCAAGTGTGTTCCTGGTGCAGATTACTTAGGCAGACAAAAACATAGGCGAAACCGTGATCTGGTCAAATGAGTCCCGATTTCGGTTGGTAACAGTTGACGGTGGGGTTCGGGTGTGGCGCAGATCCCACGAAGCCAGGCTCCCAAGCTGTCAACAAGAGACTGTGCATGCAGATGGTGGCTCCACAATGTGCGGGCAGTGCTTAAATAGAATGAACCGGGTCCTCTGGTCCAACTGAACCGATCATTGACTGCAAATGATTATTTTAGGCTATTTGGAGACCATTTGTAGTCGTTCATGGACTGCATCTTCTCAAACGACGATCTGATTTGTATGGATGAAAATGTGTCACGTCACTGGGCCACAATTGTTTGTGGTTGGTTTCAAGAACATTTTTCACAGTTCGAGCGAATGATTTCGTCACGCAAGTCACCCGACATGAATCCCGTCGAACATTTGTGAGACATAATCAACAGGCCAGTTCTTGAACAAAATCCTGCACACTTTCGCAATTATTGAGGGCCATAAAGGCAGCATGGCTTAATATTTCCGGGGGGGGGGGGGGGGGGGGAGACTACAAACGACTTGTCGAATCCATGCTGAGTCCTGGCGCTGCACTATGCTGGGGAAAAGGAGGTCCGACACGGTTTTATGATGTATCCCATGACTTTTGTCTCCTCAGTCTCAGACTTCGCTGTTAGTCACGTTTCACAGCTCAAAAATAACAGTAATCTTCATAAATATACACTCAGGAGCTACCAAACTACTCAAAACATGCCTACTTATGAGTATCACCGATTTTCACTCTGATGAGGCCGGCAGCGCGGAGTTTGCAGAGAGTGGAGGCGGGGGGAGGGGAAGTACAGTCCTAACAGTTTCAGAAAGGAGGATAGGTGGAAGGAAGAAAGCTGAATTTCTCCCAAGAAAAGGAAAGTTTCTTATGCTAATCACCTTACATACTACACTACTCGCCTTTAAATTGCTACACCAAGAAGGAATGCAGGTGATAAACGGGTATTCTTTGGACAAATATATTATACTAAAGCTGACATGTGATTACATTTTCACGCAATTTGGGTGCATAGATCCTGAGAAAACAGTACCCAGAACAACCACCTCTGGCCGCAATAACGGGCTTGATACGCCTGGGCATTGAGTCAAACAGAACTTGTATTGCTTGTACAGGTACAGCTGCCCATGCAGCTTCAACAGGATACTACAGTTCAAGAATAGTGACTGGCGTATTGTGACGAGCCAGTTGCTCGGCCACCATTGACCAGACTTTTCAGTTGGTGAGAGATTTGGAGAGTTTGCTGGCCAGGGCAGCCGTCGAACGTTTTCTGTATCCAGAAAGGGCGGTACAGGACCTGCAACATGCTGTCGTGCATTATTCTGCTGAAATGTAGGGTTTCGCAGGGATCGAATGAAGGGTAGAGCCACGGGTCGTAACGCATCTGAAATGTAACGTCCACTGTTCAAAGTGCCGTCAATGCGAACAAGAAGTGACCGAGACGTAACCAATGGCACCCCATGCCATCACGCCGGGTGATACGCCAGTAAGGCGACGACGAATACACGCTTCCAATGCGCATTCTCTGCGATGTCGCCAAACACGGATGCGACCATCATGATGTGGTAAACAGAACCTGGAATCATCCGAAAAAATGACGTTTTGCCATTCGTGCACCCAAGTTCGTCGTTGGGTACAGCATCGCAGGTGCTCCTCTCTGTGATACAGCGTCAAGGGTAACCGCAGCCACGGTCTCCGAGCTGATAGTCCATGCTGCTGCAAATGTCGTCGAACTGTTAGAGCAGATGGTTGTTGTCTTCCAAAGGTCCCCATCTGTTGACTCATGGATCGAGACGTGGCTGCACGATCCGTTACAGCCATGCGGATAAGATGCCTGTCCTCTCGACTGCTAGTGGTACGAGGCCGTTGGGATCCAGCACGGCGTTCCGTATTACCCTCCTGAACCCACCGATTCCATATTCTGCTAACAGTGATTGGATCTCGAATTCGACCTTTATCAAAGTAGGAAACGTGATGGTACGCATTTCTCCTCCTTACACGAGGCATCACAACAACGTTTCACCAGGCAACGCCGGTCAACTGCTGTTCGTGTATGAGGAATCGGTTGGAAACTTTTGTCATGTCAGGACGTTGTAGGTATCGTCACCGGCGCCAAGCTTGTGTGAATGCTCTGAAAAGCTGATCATTTACATATCACAGCATCTTTTTCTTGTCGGTTAAATTTCGCGTCTGTAGCACGTCATCTTCGTGGTGTAGTAATTTTAATGGCCAGTAGTGTAGTTACCTACTACCTACAATGCGCTTAACAAAGATAGTATATTTGCTATGAGATATGTATCCATCATTTTTCTTTCAAGTAGTTAACATTCAGATATTTACGAGTACTTTCTATATTCACAATTCAATCGTTGTAAATATTGGTGACATCTGGAGAAAAGTGACGCGAATTGAATGACATCCTTAAGATTGTAGAGCCATTTGGGATTCAGCTACGAAATACTTTTGAGATAAGTGGCTGCGGCCACACTTATTATTGCTCAATATCCGTTATGTATTCTGGCATTCTTCAAACTGATACTAACTGACGCGTCAGTGAAGCGAGACGGCGATAGGCTTCGGTTTGCGAATACCTTTTATTTTCTATTTCTCCCACGGCCATGACCTCTAGTTTGCAAAAATGTTCCACACTGCGCGCGATTATTATTGGAGAGAGGTGGAGAGGGAGGGGGGGGAATGGAAGTTACGTGGATGCTGCTGATTTAACCTGATGAGCGAAAACATTATAACCATCTGCTTAATAGAGTGTTGGTCCATCTTTGAAATGCAATGCAGTAGCGATTCCGAGTCTCTAAAATTAGACATGTGCCTGTTAGGTTACTGGTCTACGCACAGGTCATGCATTTCCCGTCCGTTAAGGGCCGGTGGGTGTGGCTGCGGAACGAACGCCCGATGGCATCCCAGATGTGTTCCATTGGGCTCCGATCAGGCGAATCTGATGGCCAAGATATCAACGTGAGTTCATTATCACGCTCCTCAAATCACTGTAGCATGATCCTGGTCCTGTGACACGGACAGTTACCCTGCTGGAAGATGCCATCGCCGCCGGTAAAGACGTCAGGTACGAACGGATGATCCCCCCCATGAACCATGGACCTTGCCGTTGGTGGGGAGGCTTGCGTGCCTCAGCGATACAGATGGCCGTACCGTAGGTGCAACCACAACGGAGGGGTATCTGTTGAGAGGCCAGACAAACGTGTGGTTCCTGAAGAGGGGCAGCAGCCTTTTCAGTAGTTGCAGGGGCAACAGTCTGGATGATTGACTGATCTGGCCTTGTAACATTAACCAAAACGGCCTTGCTGTGCTGGTACTGCGAACGGCTGAAAGCAAGGGGAAACTACAGCCGTAATTTTTCCCGGGGACATGCAGCTTTACTGTATGGTTAAATGATGATGGCGTCCTCTTTGGTAAAATATTCCGGAGGTAAAATAGTCCCCCATTCGGATCTCCGGGCGGGGACTACTCAGGAGGACGTCGTTATCAGGAGAAAGAAAACTGGCGTTCTACGGATCGGAGCGTGGAATGTCAGATCCCTTAATCGGGCAGGTAGCTTAGAAAATTTAAAAAGGGAAATGGATAGGTTAAAGTTAGATATAGTGGGAATTAGTGAAGTTCGGTGGCAGGAGGAACAAGACTTTTGGTCAGGTGATTACAGGGTCATAAATACAAAATCAAATAGGGGTAATGCAGGAGTAGGTTTAATAATGAATAAAAAAAATAGGAGTGCGGGTAAGCTACTACAAACAGCATAGTGAACGCATTATTGTGGCCAAGATAGACACAAAGCCCATGCCTACTACAGTAGTACAAGTTTATATGCCAACTAGCTCTGCAGATGATGAAGAAATTGATGAAATGTATGACGAGATAAAAGAAATTATTCAGATAGTGAAGGGAGACGAAAATTTAATAGTCATGGGTGACTGGAATTCGTCAGTAGGAAAAGGGAGAGAAGGAAACATAGTAGGTGAATATGGATTGGGGGGAAGAAATGAAAGAGGAAGCCGCCTTGTAGAATTTTGCACAGAGCATAACTTAATCATAGCTAACACTTGGTTCAAGAATCATAAAAGAAGGTTGTATACCTGGAAGAATCCTGGAGATACTAAAAGGTATCAGATAGATTATGTAATGGTAAGACAGAGATCTAGGAACCAGGTTTTAAATTGTAAGACATTTCCAGGGGCAGATGTGGATTCTGACCACAATCTATTGGTTATGAACTGCAGATTGAAACTGAAGAAACTGCAAAAAGATGGGAATTTAAGGAGATGGGACCTGGATAAACTGAAAGAACCAGAGGTTGTAGAGAGTTTGAGGGAGAGCATAAGGGAACAATTGACAGGAATGGGGGAAAGAAATACAGTAGAAGAAGAATGGGTAGCTCTGAGGGATGAAGTAGTGAAGGCAGCAGAGGATCGAGTAGGTAAAAAGACGAGGGCTAGTAGAAATCCTTGGGTAACAGAAGAAATATTGAATTTAATTGATGAAAGGAGAAAATATAAAAATGCAGTAAATGAAGCAGGCAAAAAGGAATACAAACGCCCAAAAATGAGATCGACAGAAAGTGCAAAATGGCTAAGCAGGGATGGCTAGAGGAAAAATGTAAGGATGTAGAGGCTTGTCTCACTAGGGGTAAGATAGATACTGCCTACAGGAAAATTAAAGAGACCTTTGGAGAGAAGAGAACCACTTGTATGAATATCAAGAGCTCAGATGGCAACCCAGTTCTAAGCAAAGAAGGGAGGGCAGAAAGGTTGAAGGAGTATATAGAGGGTTTATACAAGGGCGATGTACTTGAGGACAATATTATGGAAATGGAAGAGGATGTAGATGAAGATGAAATGGGAGATAAGATACTGCGTGAAGAGTTTGACAGAGCACTGAAAGACCTGAGTCGAAACAAGGCCCCGGGAGTAGACAACACTCCATTAGAACTACTGATGGCTTTGGGAGAGCCAGTCATGACAAACCTCTACCATCTGGTGAGCAAGATGTATGAGACAGGCGAAATACCCTCAGACTTCAAGAAGAATATAATAATTCCAATCCCAAAGAAAGCAGGTGTTGACAGATGTGAAAATTACCGAACTATCAGTTTAATAAGTCACAGCTGCAAAATACTAACGCGAATTCTTTACAGACGAATGGGAAAACTGGAAGAAGCCGACCTCGGGGAAGATCAGTTTGGATTCCGTAGAAATGTTGGAACACGTGAGGCAATACTAACCTTACGACTTATCTTAGAAGAAAGATTAAGAAAAGGCAAACCTACGTTTCTAGCTTTTGTAGACTTAGAGAAAGCTTTTGACAATGTTGACTGGAATACTCTCTTTCACATTCTAAAGGTCGCAGGGGTAAAATACAGAGAGCGAAAGGCTATTTACAATTTGTACAGAAACCAGATGGCAGTTATAAGAGTCGAGGGGCATGAAAGGGAAGCAGTGGTTGGGAAAGGAGTGAGACAGGGTTGTAGCCTGTCCCCGATGTTATTCAATCTGTATATTGAGCAAGCAGTAAAGGAAACAAAAGAAAAATTCGGAGTAGGTATTAAAATTCACGGAGAAGAAGTAAAAACTTTGAGGTTCGCCGATGACATTGTAATTCTGTCAGAGACAGCAAAGGACTTGGAAGAGCAGTTGAACTGAATGGACAGTGTCTTGAAAGGAGGATATAAGATGAACATCAACAAAAGCAAAACAAGGATAATGGAATGTAGTCAAATTAAATCGGGTGATGCTGAGGGGATTAGATTAGGAAATGAGACACTTAAAGTAGTAAAGGAGTTTTGCTATTTGGGGAGCAAAATAACTGATGATGGTCGAAGTAGAGAGGATATAAAATGTAGACTGGCAATGGCAAGGAAATCGTTTCTGAAGAAGAGAAATTTGTTAACATCGAGTATAGATTTAAGTGTCAGGAAGTCGTTTCTGAAAGTATTTGTATGGAGTGTAGCCATGTATGGAAGTGAAACATGGACGATAACCAGTTTGGACAAGAAGAGAATAGAAGCTTTCGAAATGTGGTGCTACAGAAGAATGCTGAAGATAAGGTGGGTAGATCACGTAACTAATGAGGAGGTATTGAATAGGATTGGGGAGAAGAGAAGTTTGTGGCACAACGTGACTAGAAGAAGGGATCGGTTGGTAGGAGATGTTTTGAGGCATCAAGGGATCACAAATTTAGCATTGGAGGGCAGCGTGGAGGGTAAAAATCGTAGAGGGAGACCAAGAGATGAATACACTAAGCAGATTCAGAAGGATGTAGGTTGCAGTAGGTACTGGGAGATTAAGTAGCTTGCACAGGATAGAGTAGCATGGAGAGCTGCATCAAACCAGTCTCAGGACTGAAGACCACAACAACAACAACAATGAACGGATGCAGGTGGTCCACAACAATGTTTTTGGTCTATAAACACCATAGTGCCTTTGATTACTACCACAGGTCCCTGGCGTAAAGGACGCGCGATTCACGCGGCCAGGTGACATGTTTCGAATGATTTACGGTCCACTCCCGATGACGCCGTGCCTCTTGCAGTCGTGTCTGACGAAGTCGTTGGGTCAACACGGTAACACGGAGGGATCGTCTGCAGCGGAGGCCCGTGTTCAACAATGTGCGCTGCACAGCGTGCTGCGAAGCACTCACGCCTGCACCAGCTCTCTGTTCCGTCGCCGTATCTGCAGCTCATTGTTGCCTATCCTGCTTTACAGAGCAGCCAAGCCTCCGATCTTCATGTTCTGTGGTGAGGCGTGGACGTCCAATAGTTTATCGCCTACTCGTAGTTTCATCGCAGTTCAACCACTGTCCACAGACACTCACGACATAAGCACTTCAACAACAGACTTACTTCATCCGACTTTGAGATGCTCCTTCGTCCCAGGCAACGAGTTGCAACAACCTGCCCTTCGTCAAAGTCGATTACGTCAATGCATTTCCCCATTTGCAGCCCTTGTTATCGCAAAAATTATTCCCCATTCGCCTTGCTACGCTTATAAACTTCACCTGCCACCAGGAGGCAGTCAGTCTCGTGGAGGGCAGTGGTCAATACATTTTCGTTCGTCAGTGTAAAACAGTGCAGACGACGTGTCGCTGTCGTTGACAGAATGTAGCTAGCTACCTTTACAGGTAGAGCTACCCAAAATAAAAGACAGCAGGTGAGACGATAAACCAAAATACTGAAAATATCAGATTCTACGTAATTACGCCTGGTTTAAGCAGGAAGAAGGTGTTACAAATTTCGTTTACATTCACTTATTCAGCCAAGCAAATACCATTATCAATTTATTTATTCAATCGTATGGCTATGGCCCCACGTCGGGAAGACCGTTCACCGAGTGCCGGTCTTTCAATTTGACGACACTGTGGCGACCTGCAGTCGATGAGGATGATAGAATGATGATAATGACAGCACAACACCCAGTCCCCGGGAGGAGAAAATTCCCCGACCCAGCCGGGAATCGAACCCAGGCCCAGAGGATTGACAATCCGTCACACTGACCATTCAGCTACCGGAGGCAGACAACCATTATCAATAACTTACTGGGACAGTGGTCTTTTGGAATGATTTCAATAAGCAGAACAGTATTTCACAATGGCAAGCCTTGAAGCGGTGGAGTCATACCCCCCCCCCCCCAAAAAAAAAAGTGGCGCACCACTAGGAAATTATTCTAATAAGACAGGAATCGGAAAATGTTTTGTAGATGTACAGCTATAGTTTCAGGAAAACCGGATGGTTTATTCAGGAGAGAGAGAGGTTCGCAATTTGAGCAAGTCAACAATGCGTTGGTTCAAAAATAGTTCAAATGGCTCTGAGCACTATGGGACTTAACATCTGAGGTCATCAGTCCCCTAGAACTTAGAACCACTTAAACCTAACCAACCTAACGACGTCGCACACATCCATGCCCGAGGCAGGATTCGAACCTGCGACCGTAGCGGTGACTCGGTTCCAGACCGAAGCGCCTAGAACCGCTCGGCCACAGCGGCCGGTCGCGTTGCTACACCTCTGGCCCTTATGCAAGCAGTTATTCGGCTTGGCACTGATTGGCAAAGATGTTAGATGTCTTCCTGATGGATATCGTGCCAAATTCTGTCCAACTGACGCGTCAGATCATCAAAATCCCAAACTGGTTGGACAGGCCTGTACGTAATGCTCCAAACGTCCTCAACTGCACAGAGATCTGGTGGCCTTGCTTGGCAAGGCAGGATTTAGCTGCCACGAAGACAAGCAGCAGAAACTCTCACCATGATCGTAAGGGCATTATCTTGTTGAAATGTAACCCCAGGATGGCTTGCCATGAAGGGCAACAGAACGGGGAGTAGAATGCCGTCTACGTGCCGCTGTATTGTAAGGGTGCCGGCAATGAAAACCAAAGGTGTCCTGCTATAAAAATGGACGGCATCCCACACCATCACGTCTGGTTATTGGCCGGGTGATGGGCGACAGTCAGGCTGGCACTCGTCATTGAAGACAATTCCACTCCAGTGAATGAGATTCCAGGGCCCGATGACCGGCAAAGAAGCGTCCACGGTATATCCTGGCTGTCAGCCACCATACGGCTCGACGACCAGGAGTGACAGTCTGTGTTGCCATTTCACTTCACAGCAGGACCCTTGCGCTGGTCATCCACGCACCCTTGCAGCACAGCGGTATGGCGACGATATTCTGCGCCCCGTTTGGTTACCTCTCATGGCAAGTCATCCTGGCCTTACATTTCAGCAAGATAATGAGGGTCCGCACACGGCGAAAGCTTCTACTGCTACCCTACTTTGGCCATCAAGGTCGCTGCATCTCTGCCCAATTCAGAACTTTTGGGACATTATAAGTGCAGACAGCTCGTGATTTTGACGATCTAATGCGCCAAGCTGAGGGTATTTTTCCCTCGGGATGGCATCCAACAACTGTGCCAATCAATTCCAAGAGCAAATAACTCCTTTCATAGGGGCTGGAGGTAAACCAACGCGTTACAGACTTGCTTAATTTGTGATGTTTTTGCTCCTGAATAAATCATCTAGTTTTTCTGAACTGTAATCATTTGTTTGTCCATACATGTACGTCACACCTACTGATTTCCGTCCTATTCGGATAATTTCTTCATGGCGCATAGTTTCTTTTGTCATCTACATCTGCATCTACATGGATACTCTGCAAATCACATTTAAGTGCCTGGCAGAGGGTTCATCGAACCACCTTCAAAATTCTCTATTATTCCAATCTCGTATAGTGCGCGGAAATAGCGAACACCTATATCTTTCCGTACGAGCTCTGATTTCCCTTATTTTATCGTGGTGATCGTTTCTCCTATGTAGTTCGATGTCAACAAAATATTTTCGCATTCAGAGGAGACAGTTGGTGATTGGAATTTCGTGAGGAGATTCCGTCGCAACGAAAAACGCGTTTCTTTTAATGATATCCTGCCCAAATCCTGTATCATTTCAGTGACACTCTCTTCCATATTTCGCGATAACATAAAACGTGCTGCCCTTCTTTGAACTTTGGAATTTATTTTGTGTGCAAATAAGTTATATGACTCAGTTTTAGAAAGGCTTCACAAGTGCATTGTTTGGAACGTAAGCTAAGTAGTTCAGATGAATTTGGAAAAATTCTTACGTGAGGATCATTTCTGTACATCTCAAAACAAACGACAGTAATCGTGTGCTACTGCAAGATTAAAAATAATTATTACCCGATGTATAGTCGTTGCAAGCAACCCACCTCCTTCGTCCAATTAGCAAAGGTATGGTTATAAACAGAGGAGAGAAACGTTACATTATCTCTTTTATAACATAAGCAATGTGTTCTTCCGCTTCGTGAATTACTCCTCCAAGCACGCATAAGCAGCTGCGCTATAGCAAAATGAAGAGATGAGTACTATCACAGACACGTCACATAACTTAATTCGTCATCGTTGGTTCGGTCCACAGGACACCGCTGCTCACCTGAGATGACCATGTCGAGATACTGGCACCCCATGACGTCTTCATAGCTGGGCTGCCCGCCGCTGCCCTCCACGATGTCCTTCACTTCCCGGTGTAGCCTCCACTGCACGTCCTCGTGCGTGGCCAACAAGTAGCTGCAGAATGTCATCAGTGTGGATACAGTCTCGAAACCGGCGAAGAAAAAAGTCATCGCTTGGGCCGCGATGCCGTCTTCATCCAAGACTTGAAAAACAAACAGAGCACTGTATTAGAGGGTTCAGATAAGAAAAAAAAACACCGCACGTGACTTGAGTAAGAAAGCGTTGGGTTGGGTTGTTTGGGGGAGGAGACCAGACAGCGAGGTCATCGGTTTCATAGGATTAGGGAAGGACGGACAAGGACATCGGCAGTGCCCTTTCAAAGGAAACATCCCGGCATTTGCCTGGAGCGATTTAGGAAAATCACGGAAAACCTAAATCAGGATGCCCAGACGCGGGATTGAACCGTCGTCCTCCCAAATGCGAGTCCAGTGTGCTAGCCACTGCGCCACCTCGCTCGGTGAGAATAAGTCTAATGGCCCGTCGATTACAGGAGCATTAGAAGGGCAGCATAATTTTGGACTGCATAAGGATGCTGCACCAACGTGCAGCCGCCTTTTCCGCTGAAATATCGCAACATAAGTCTTGCGAAACTATGGAATACCCAAATGTGAATGGCCAGATGGATCCAATACTGTTTCTCCTCAGTGCCAATACCACATCCACTGACCGGAGCAGAAGCAGAAAGGGAAAAAAACGAAATGTGTTTGCGTATGTTGTGACGAAGCAAGAACTGTAATTGAAAATGGCCACGGGCCGGAATTGACCAGTAATGTAATGTAATACATGATGCAATAAATTTCTTCTGTACAAAGAATTTGACAGCTTACGGTGGACATTTAAAATGGTTTGGGGATTTGAAAATTACGTCGAGGCTGTGGACCCACACATTGCTGTGTGCAGTCTGTGGCTGGTTTGCATTGTTGGAATCTACTATTGTTGTGTTGGGCAGTTGGCTGTTAACAGCGCGTAGCGTTGCGCAGTTGGAGGAGAGTCGCCAGAAGTGGTGGATGTGGGGAGAGAGATGGCCGAGTTTCGAGAGAGGATGATCAGAGAGAGTAAATTTGTAAGACTGGGCGTCATGAACTGATATATATATATTATGACTTTTGAACGCTATTATGGTAAATACATTGTTTGTTCTCTATCAAAATCTTTCATTTGCTAACTATGCCTATCAGTAGTTAGTGCCTTCAGTAGTTAGAGAATCTTTTATTCAGCTGGCAGTATTGGCGCACGCTGTGTTGCAGTAGTTTGAGTTACGAAGATTTTTGTGAGGTAAGTGGTTCATGAAAGGTATAGGTTATTGTTAGTCAGGGCCATTCTTTAGTAGGGATTATTGACAGTCAGATTGCGTTGCGCTAAAAATATTGTGTGTCAGTTTAGTGTTGATCAGAATAGGTAAAGAGCGAAATGTCTGAGTACGTTCAGTTCTGCTCAGCTGTTTGAAAATCAAATAATGTAAGAGGTTTATCAGCACAATCATTCATAAATTTTTCTAGGGGCGCTTCAACAGTTCTGATTTAGTTCGTTGATTTCTGTTTCCCGTGGTTCACCTAAAATTATTAAGGAGAATCCCAGTATTCGTTCCTTTCAAAGAACCATCGCCGATTTCTCGGCCTATCATTATCGATTCACAGACTGTGAATATCAAGCAGAGCTTATTTGCAGCAACTCGTGTGGTGAATTATCACTGACAGTAGTGGTAATCAATTACTTAAGCTACAAGACTCGGCGGAGTTGTGGGGGAAGAGTTGTGGATAATTGGTAGGCTAGACAGCTTGGTATGGTTCACCAGAATGACAATTTCCCGTGTGATTACTGTTTAGTTAAAATATGAAGGCTCAGATTTAATGTTAGTTACGTAAGCACGTGCACTAAAGTGTGCCACTAGCAAGTGAACGCATAAAAAAGGGGCAGCGAGGAACAGACTTTCATTACGGATGCCACTCAGAAATTGAGAGTTGTTCAATTAGCACTGAAAAGATGCACGAAGGGATTTCTTACGATAGACAAGAAAACGAGTAAAGGTGTCAAGCAAAAAGCTGGATTGGGAGATGCAATTACGCCTTTGATTAAAATGAAACAGAGCTGGGCAGAACCAGGTGTTGTTGTTGTTGTTGTGGTCTTCAGTCCTGAGACTGGTTTCATGCAGCTCTCCATGCTACTCTACCCTGTGCAAGCTTCTTCATCTCCCAGTACTTACTGCAACCTACATCCTTCTGAATCTGCTTAGTGTATTCATCTCTTGGTCTCCCTCTACGAATTTTACCCTCCACGCTGCCCTCCAATGCTAAATTGGTAATCCCTTGATGCCTCAGAACATGCCCTGCCAACCGGTCCCTTCTTCTTCTTAAGTTGTGCCACAAACGCCTCTTCTCCCAAATTCTATTCAATACCTCCTCATTAGTTATGTGATCTACCCATCTAATCTTCAGCATTCTTCTGTAGTACCACATTTCGAAAGCTTCTATTCTATTCTTGTCCAAACTATTTATCGTCCATGTTTCACTTCCATACATTGCTACACTCCATACAAATACTTTCAGAAACGACAGCCTGACACTTAAATCTATACTCGATGTTAACAAATTTCTCTTCTTCAGAAACGCTTTCCTTGTCATTGCCAGTCTACATTTTATATCCTCTCTACTTCGACCATCATCAGTTATTTTGCTCCCCAAATAGCAAAATTCCTTACTACTTTAAGTGTCTCATTTCCTAATCTAATTCCCTCAGCATCACCCGACTTAATTCGACTACATTCCATTATCCTCGTTTTGCTTTTGTTGATGTTCATCTTATATCCTCCTTTCAAGACACTGTCCATTCCGTTCAAGCAGGGGCTATTCTAAAAGTCTGTCAAAGGGAAAGGGGGGGGGGGAGGGGAACTAATGGGGAGGGGGGGGGGGTTCGGGCAATGGAATATCGCTCAACAGAAGGAGAGTTTGGGTCCTCTACCGACAAACTGGAAAAATTTGGTGTTGCTCAAAGTAGTTTTTGGTAACTGTTTCGGAATTCAGGTTAAAAAAATGTTGTTGTTGTGGTCTTCACTCCTGAGACTGGTTTGATGCAGCTCTCCATGCTACTCTATCCTGTGCAAGCTTCTTCATCTCCCAGTACCTACTGCAACCTACATCCTTCTGAATCTGCTTAGTGTATTCATCTCTTGGTCTCCCTCTACGATTTTTACCCTCCACGCTGCCCTCCAATGCTAAATTTGTGATCCCTTGATGCCTCAAAACATCTCCTACCAACCGATCCCTTCTTCTAGTCACGTTGTGCCACAAACTTCTCTTCTCCCCAATCCTATTCAATACCTCCTCATTAGTTACGTGATCTACCCACCTTATCTTCAGCATAATTCTGTAGCACCACATTTCGAAAGCTTCTATTCTCTTCTTGTCCAAACTAGTTATCGTCCATGTTTCACTTCCACACATGGCTACACTCCATACAAATACTTTCAGAAAAGACTTCCTGACACTTAAATCTATACTCGATGTTAACAAATTTCTCTTCTTCAGAAACGCTTTCCTTGTCATTGCCAGTCTACATTTTATATCCTCTCTGCTTCGACCATCATCAGTTATTTTGCTCCCCAAATAGCAAAATTCCTTACTACTTTAAGTGTCTTATTTCCTAATCTAATTCCCTCAGCATCACCCGATTTAATTTGACTACATTCCATTATCCTTGTTTTGCTTTTGTTGATGTTCATCTTATATCATCCTTTCAAGACACTGTTCATTCCGTTCAACTGCTCTTCCAAGTCCTTTGCTGTCTCTGACAGAATTACAATGTCATCGGCGAACCTCAAAGTTTTTACTTCTTCTCCGTGAATTTTAATACCTACTCCGAATTTTTCTTTTGTTTCCTTTACTGCTTGCTCCATATACAGATTGAATAACATCGGGGACAGGCTACAACCCTGTCTCACTCCTTCCCCAACCACTGCTTCCCTTTCATGCCCCTCGACTCTTATCACTGCCATCTGCTTTCTGTACAAATTGTAAATAGCCTTTCGCTCTCTGTATTTTACCCCTGCCACCTTCAGAATTTGAAAGAGAGTATTCCAGTTAACATTGTCAAAAGCTTTCTCTAAGTCTACAAATGCTAGAAACGTAGGTTTGCCTTTTCTTAATCTTTCTTCTAAGATAAGTCGTAAGGTTAGTATCGCCTCACGTGTTCCAACATTTCTACGGAATCCAAATTGATCTTCCCCGAGGTCCGCTTCTACCAGTTTTCCATTCGTCTATAAAGAATTCGCGTTAGTCTTTTGCAGCTGTGACTTATTAAACTGATGGTTCGGTAATTTTCACATCTGTCAACACCTGCTTTCTTTGGGATTGGAATTATTATATTCTTCTTGAAGTCTGAGGGTATTTCGCCTGTCTCATACATCTTGCTCACCAGATGGTAGAGTTTTGTCAGGACTGGCTCTCCCAAGGCCATCAGTAGTTCTAATGGAATGTTGTCTATTCCCGGGGCCTTGTTTCGACTCAGGTCTTTCAGTGCTCTGTCAAACTCTTCACGCAGTATCTTATCTCCCATTTCGTCTTCATCTACATCCTCTTCCTTTTCCATAATATTGTCCTCAAGTACATCGCCCTTGTATAAACCCTCTATATACTCCTTCCACCTTTCTGCCTTCCCTTCTTTTGCTTAGAACTGGGTTGCCATCTGAGCTCTTGATATTCATACAAGTGGTTCTCTTCTCTCCAAAGGTCTCTTTAATTTTCCTGTAGGCAGTATCTATCTTACCCCTATTGAGACAAGCCTCTAAATCCTTACATTTGTCCTCTAGCCATCCCTGCTTAGCCATTTTGCACTTCCTGTCGATCTCATTTTTGAGACGTTTGTATTCCTTTTTGCCTGGTTCATTTACTGCATTTTTATATTTTCTCCTTTCATCAATTAAATTCAATATTTCTTCTGTTACACAAGGATTTCTATTAGCCCTCGTCTTTTTACCTACTTGATCGTCTGCTGCCTTCACTACTTCATCCCTCAGAGCTACCCATTCTTCTTCTACTGTATTTCTTTCCCCCATTCCTGTCAATTGTTCCCTTATGCTCTCCCTCAAACTCTCTACAACCTCTGGTTCTTTCAGTTTATCCAGGTCCCATCTCCTTAAATTCCCACCTTTTTGCAGTTTCTTCAATTTCAATCTGCAGTTCATAACCAATAGATTGTGGTCAGAATCCACGTCTGCCCCTGGAAATGTCTTACAGTTTAAAACCTGGTTCCTAGATCTCTGTCTTACCATTATATAATCTATCTGATACCTTTTAGTATCTCCAGGATTCTTCCAGGTATACAACCTTCTTTTATGATTCTTGAACCAAGTGTTAGCTATGATTAAGTTATGCTCTGTGCAAAATTCTACAAGGCGGCTTCCTCTTTCATTTCTTCCCCCCAATCCATATTCACCTACTATGTTTCCTTCTCTCCCTTTTCCTACTGACGAATTCCAGTCACCCATGACTATTAAATTTTCGTCTCCCTTCACTACCTGAATAATTTCCTTTATCTCGTCATACATTTCATCAATTTCTTCATCATCTGCAGAGCTAGTTGGCATATAAACTTGTACTACTGTGGTAGGCATGGGCTTTGTGTCTATCTTGGCCACAATAATGCGTTCACTATGCTGTTTGTAGTAGCTTACCCGCACTCCTATATTTTTATTCATTATTAAACCTACTCCTGCATTACCCCTATTTGATTTTGTATTTATAACCCTGTATTCACCTGACCAAAAGTCTTGTTCCTCCTGCCACCGAACTTCACTAATTCCCACTATATCTAACTTTAACCTATCCATTTCACTTTTTAAATTTTCTAACTTACCTGCCCGATTAAGGGATCTGACATTCCACGCTCCGATCCGTAGAACGCCAGTTTTCTTTCTCCTGATAACGACGTCCTCCTGAGTAGTCCCAGCCCGGAGATCCGAATGGGGGACTATTTTACCTCCGGAATATTTTACCAAAGAGGACGCCATCATCATTTAACCATACAGTAAAGCTGCATGTCCCCGGGAAAAATTACGGCTGTAGTTTCCCCTTGCTTTCAGCCGTTCGCAGTACCAGCACAGCAAGGCCGTTTTGGTTAATGTTACAAGGCCAGATCAGTCAATCATCCAGACTGTTGCCCCTGCAACTACTGAAAAGGCTGCTGCCCCTCTTCAGGAACCACACGTTTGTCTGGCCTCTCAACAGATACCCCTCCGTTGTGGTTGCACCTACGGTACGGCCATCTGTATCGCTGAGGCACGCAAGCCTCCCCACCAACGGCAAGGTCCATGGTTCATGGGGGGGTAAAAAAAAAGAAATAAATAAATAAAATAAAATGTGTTTTAATAAATAATAAGACGCCTATTTTAAGTTAAATGACATTGTAAGCTATATTGCTGCATAATTATTAAAAAAATGTGATTCTTGAGTTTCTCCCGGCGTATTTGATAATCAAAATATCCACGGGTGTGCTGCCGGTCTATAGTGTCCAACGGGCACAATATTTCGGCGATCATACATGTCGCCATCATCAGGTGAACTGACGGACTGAGCTCCTGTGAACGTGCCGGCACGGAGATCCGTACGCTATGGCTGCTCAGAAGGAACTGGGTTCGGTCGCGGCGGCGGCCGATTTAAATACCCTCCGCCCGCGGCGCGCTCCCTCCGCCGTCCGCGCCCCCGCCACGGTCGCGCGGTGGAACAGATTGCGACGGCGTCCGAGATGACGTCGGTGTGATGGCTCTGTCCGCCGTGGTCGTCCCAACTATACGTTTGCTCGATTTAGTCTTGATTAACCCAATCGCTGGTTCCCAAGCCTTGCTAAGATTATAGCCACAGTCACGGTTTATGAGGTCGTCATTGGTGCGAATTTCGATGGCCTCTCTAACAACGCTGTCCCAGTATCTCGACGTCTGTACCAGAACCCTCGTGCGGTCATACTCCATAGCGTGATTTTCCGACAAACAATGTTCAGCGACCGCCGACTTGCTCGGATACATCAGTCGAATGTGCCTCTGGTGTTCATGGCATCGATCCTCGACGCATCGTCTGACCAATACCGTTGGACACTATAGACCGGCAGCACACCCGTGGATATTTTGATTATTAAAAAAATGATTGAATCTGTTGGAGTAATATATTCGCTGATTTCTGAAGTCATTTTATCCAGTGTAATATGATACTCCATGGGTGGGAGGGGGGAGCTATAGCTACCATAGTGCCCCCCCCCCCCACTTGCCACCGAGCCTGGGTAGAATATGGGCCCAGACGACGTAAAGTGTAGGATGATAATCATTACGGTGATGATGTAAATCAGAAGGCGTGCCTGCTACAGCAATGCCCCTGCTATTCCCAGGCTCTGTCCGCAAGCGGTTCGATGTGACTAGTATTCTCTCCAAAGGCCATTAAAGAAATATACCGTCTCATTGTGTGGCACAATGCCCCGTTACTGTGTTCTAGGGCTTCAAAGGAATCGAGTACTCCAGCTGTGCATAGCGTTCAGTAATAACAGCAAGATTTTGTAGGCTGACACTTCAGCAAGTGGACTGTGTAAGCAGTCCCACCATTCTGTGGTTAATGGTGGTTCTTTCCCAATCGCATGTCTATAAACAGCAGCACTAGCAGTAAAGGCTCATTACTTATGTTACAGCCTGATATTTCTCACCATAATCACTATTATTAATGTGCCGCTAGTTGCGGAGGTACAGCAGCTTTTCAGTGTCGTCTTGAAAGAAAGTTACAGCTGTGAGTTCTATCACACTATGATAATATTCCACAGTTGTTCGTTTAAACTAAAACGAATATCACCCAACTACTTCATCATCTCCAAAGAAATGTGCAAGTCTTACGGTGCAAAGCCACGATTCGATGGACGGTGATTGTCTATACTGAGAAATTTCTTGTGTTGACTGACCTAAAGCCCGGTTAAAGCTCCGTGATAGCAATAAACTAAACATCTGGTGCGGGCTAATGCATGATAGGATTGTTGGACCATTCTTGTTTTCGGAACAAACAGTGAATGGGTCAATGTATCTGAACATGCTGGAGCAGTTTGTGTACCCTCAGATACAAGACTTGCAACCCAACATCATTTTTCAGCAAAATGGAGCTCCACTGAATTGGTCAATGGCTGTTCGCAAGTTCCTGGATACGAAATTTCCCAGTCGTTGGATCGAACGTGGCGGACCCATTTCCTGGCCATCACACTCAACCGACATTACGCCGCCTGATTTCTTCATGTAGGGATTCGTGAAGGACCGCGTGTATGCGACCAAAGTGGACGATATTTCTCCGTTGCGACATCGTATGACTAATGCGACTTCAACAAAACAGAGGAAATTTTACAAAGAACTTGGCAAGAAATTGAATATAGACTCGATATTCTTTGTGCCACAAATGGTTCACATGTAGAGGTGTATCGATGATAAATAAGTAAATTCTTTGAGATGCTCTACAATGTGGTGCATTTTTCATTGCCGTATCTACTATGAATTCTTTTCCTAGGTCTTTGAAATAAGGGAGGTTTGAGAGGGACACCATGTATCGTATTATTTCATTTTAGATTGTACTCAAGCGACCTGCCAAATATGATCCGATTCGGTTGGCCATATCTGTGGCCTTTCCCTTCTCTGTTTACATAGATGAAACAATTTAAGAATTACGTGCACCGCACATAGTAGCACAGTGAGAGAACCTGTGTGTATTCATCTACATCTGCATACATACTCCACAATCCACCATACGGTGCGTGGCGGAGGGTACCTCGCACTACAACTAGCATCTTCTCTCCCTGCTCCACTCTCAAACAGAACGAGGGAAAAATGACTGCCTATATGCCTCTGTACGAGCCCTAATCTCTCTTATCTTACCTTTGTGGTCGTTCCGCGAAATGTAAGTTGGCGGCAGTAAAATTGTACTGCAGTCAGCCTCAAATGCTGGTTCTCTAAATTTCCTCAGTAGCGATTCACGAAAAGAACGCCTCCTTTCCTCTAGAGACTCCCATCCGAGTTCCTGAAGCATTGCCGTAACACTCGCGTGATGATCAAACCTACCGGTAGCAAATCTAGCAGCCCGACTCTGAATTGCTTCTATGTCCTCCCTCAATCCGACCTGATAGGGATCCCAAACGCTCGAGCAGTACTCAAGATTAGGTCGTATTAGTGTTTTATAAGCGGTCTCCTTTACAGATGAACCACATATTCCCAAAATTCTACCAATGAACCGAATACGACTATCCGCCTTCCCCACAACTGCCATTACATGCTTGTCCCACTTCATATCGCTCTGCAATGTTAGGCCCAAATATTTAATCGAGGTGACTGTGTCAAGTGCTACACTACTAATGGAGTATTCAAACATTACGGGATTTTTTTTTCCCATTCATCTGCATTAATTTACATTTATCTATATTCAGAGTTAACTGCCATTCTTTACACCAATCACAAATCCTGTCCAAGTCATCTTGTATCCTCCTACAGTCACTCAACGACGACACCTTCCCGTACACCACAGCAACATCAGCAAACAGCCGCACATTGCTATCCACCCAATCCAAAAGATCATTTATGGAGATAGAAAACAGAAGCGGACCTACCACACTTCCCTGGGGCACTCCAGATGACACCCTCACCTCCGATGAACACTCACCATCGAGGACAACGTACTGGGTTCTATTACTTAGAAAGTGTTCGAGCCACTCACATACTTGGGAACCAATCCCATATGCTCGTACCGTAGTTAGGAGTCTGCAGTGGGGCACCGAGTCATAGGCTTTCCGGAAGTCGAGGAATATGGCATCCGTCTGATACCCTTCATCCATGGTTCGCAAGATATCATGTGAAAAAAGGGCGAGTTGCGTTTCGTAGGAGCGATGCTTTCTAAAGCCGTGCAGATGCATGGACAGCATCTTCTCTGTCTCAAGGAAATTCATTCGTAAGGTGTGGAGAGAGGTGAGCAGCGGGGTGAATATCCGAGTCGTCTGTTCGGCGCCATTGTCAGCACACTGCACATGAAAGCTAGCACACTGCACATGAAAGCTAGCACGCTGCACATGAAAGCTGGCACACTGCACATGAATGCTAGCACACTGCACATGAATGCTAGCACACTGCACATGAAAGCTAGCACACTGCACATGAAAGCTAGCACACTGCACATGAAAGCTAGCACGCTGCACATGAAAGCTAGCACACCGCACATGAAAGCTAGCACACCGCACATGAAAGCTAGCACACTGCACATGAAAGCTAGCACACTGCACATGAAAGCTAGCACACTGCACATGAAAGCTAGCACGCTGCACATGAAAGCTAGTGGTCCCGCCCCGGTCCGCCCCCCATTTTAACTTGTCGCTACAGAAATCCGTCACAGTGTATACTCTACTGAACGACAGAACAAAGTAATGAGTAACTGCGACGTTTCCACCGAATCAAAAGATTATTTTCTTTAAGTTTCATCGTTGACTCGTGCAGGGAGCACTAATTCTACTACCGGGATGTACTTGCTAGTACAGCGCACCACAAACCTCTCAACACGACTACCTATGGAGTGAGCACAGTTTACTGCGCATGTTCTCATAATTAATAATAATACAAAGTATTACACGTAAGCATTTGTATGACTAGTGACTTACTGAAATTGCAGAAATGGCTTGTTACGTTTCTGCATTTTGCAAGATTCAGAATCTTCGCACTACCACAAGTGTCATCAGTATCTGCTAGGATATTTGTGTTATTATGGTGTGCTGGGACATTCTTAGTAAATCGTTATATCAGTTACGTAATGAGGTTTTGGATGTATAGTATCAACACAAATTGCCACGAATTAAGATCAGAATTCGCTACAGAGTGGTGTAAAGTTGAAAGTCATAACCAAGTATATTTACCTGTTCTCTTCCTTCCAGAGCTTCTTCCGTCTTCATCTGCTTGAGACGCACGCTCACCACTTCTGATCTGCATAAGTAATTGAATCAAATCCTGTCTCTCGATTTTCTGTTCTTCACGTACTCTCATTGCCTCAGAAACCAGGGATCTGAAGAATCCCTCCGTCCTGGGATGGAAGAACGGTACGTTCAGAAACTAGATGACGGAAGAAGAGACATCTTTGCTTATTGAATTTTTCATACAGTAATTTGGATTTTTTTTTTACCTTGAAGTGGACTCCACATACCTCCATAAGCCTCGGGAATATCATATAGCCTATGGCGATGAGTCCCCGCAGCCCGCTGAAGTTTGTCAGGTCGCGTCCCATGCGGTAGAACTCATTGTCCGGGTTCGATATGGAGTCAACTCGGAAACCGAAGGCCGTTGAAGCTATTACGTCGTTTGTCACGCGGGCGTAGAAGTCCTTCATCTCCAGTGTCACTGAGCCGTCTAGAGCAACACAGCATTCAGATCACCAAAGTATATGGTTAGCAAGAAGAACCAAAGTTATTAAATTTATTATATTATCTAAAGCAGTACGTAAATGTCTTAAGCAGAATTAGCACCATCTTTTACACCAATTTCCTCCTGATTTTTTAAATTTGTTTCATATCTCAGTTTGCCATAATCTTCATTTTATTGTGCAAATTTTATTACATTCATAACCTTGGTAATTCTTCAAGATTGAGTATATCATATGTGAAAACCATTAAATCCAGGTAATCTCATTAATTTTAAAATGAGCCAGCAAGATTGTTCTGCATATTATTACCACGTCTTTATTAACTCGCTCTCTTGTTTGTTTGTCTATTCGGTACAAATTTGGCAGTTGATTTTAAACTAACATCCCGATGAGCTAGAGACTTGAAATTTCAAACATATCTCAGAACTGGGTGACAATGCAACATTAACTCGCTTTCTTGTCTCTCCGTCGGTCTGTTCAGTACAAACTTCCCGATGACCTATAGACTTGCAACTTGTAACATATCGCCAGAGCTGGATCGCAGGTGAAGAAAGCGAATTTGTTAACAGTTTGCAACAACAAAATACCAATATTAATAGTGAATAGTGCATTAGTGACGATTTCTTTGATTGCCATCCAACGCAAACGACGCGTGGAGAAGGAGTAGCAAAAACGGCAAGAGCAGCTTCAACAGAGATCCTAAGCAAATAAGCTTCCAAGATAAGCCAAACGGTGTAAGCTAGATAAAGAAGTTCTCGAAAAGGAGGGCGATACCTAACGTACAAATGCCAAGGAACGAATGACTCAAGCCAGAGGAGGAGAAGTGGAACATACAAACGTACTTTCATTTTATATTATTATTTAACGTATGGCTAATACAGACATATCATGAAATTAAATTACATATACTTATGTACATATTGACACACAAGAAACTTAAGTTTGTCTTTACAACTGAATATCCAGTCCTTCAATATCCAGTCCTGCACCTAGAGTTACTAGCAGGAAGTCCTCTTTGGCGCCGTGATAGGCTCGAATCCTGCATTCACTTACAATGTGGTGAACATTCTGGTATGGAGCCCCGCAGTCACAAGCTGGATTAGGCAGCTTATTCCACTTAAAGAGAGCATCCCTGCATCACCCATGGCCGGTACGGATTTTGTTGAGGGTAGTCCAGGTCTTGCGTGGTAGGTCGAATCCACTTGGAAGTTCAGCAGCTAAGAAGATGTTATGCAGGTGCACATCTGTCACTGCTTCCCACCGACCTTTCCATTCTTCAAGAGGTTTTAAATCCTTAGCAACAATGTCAGCAGCATCGCACATAGTTGGATGGTGTGATTTCATTCTCTTACGATTTAAAAGTGGCAGGTCGCTACACACGGGTAGTGTGTTACTTCGGAATTTTTTCCTCATGCTGGTGTATTTCCTCCCAGTTTTCTCAGAAGACTCCATGCTTTCCTGGGTAAAGTCCATATTTTCGACTGTTTCTGCCCATTTATGCCTCCGAGACATGTCCAAGCTGGACAAGAGTTCCATAGTTATCTCTGGGTTACCACTTTGCTGGAAGTGTTGGTACAGTGTTTCACTTTCATCATTCCATCCTGGAACATATTCTTTTCGGTATCCTCTTGGCATACACTTCTTAGCTGTTGCTGTTACTGCACCAATTAAGCGTTGATAGTTTTTATGTGGAGGTATCCATCGAATGGTCTTATCCAGTTCCGTTGAAAACTTCATGCAGTTCATTTCATAATATGTACTGATTAGAGAGAAACCACAAACGATGACGTAAAAAATGTTTCACTCAACATAGAGTCTTCAAAAAAATATTTTTATTCTTAAATACCTTTGCACTTTCTCGTACTTATGGTGACTTTTCTATATCTGCTAGAAATTATGCTCAAAACTAACTTAAATCGTCCTGAAACTTTACCAAGATCTTACGTCTATAGTAACAATCGTGTAGCTCACGATCGGCCTAGGTCGTACGTAATACGACACGTCCTAAAACGTAATTAAGCGATAAGTAGACGAAGTATGAAAACGGTGGTACGAACGACGTGTCGCACCAACTGGCACATTAGCTTTTGGTTCCATGGTAGAAGGATTACTTGGGTGGAAACACCTGCAAAGAACGTCGACTTTCAGGGCGATGCGCTAAGGTGACTAAAAGAGCAGGGAGAATGCTTCTATGACGTTGTATTCAGGTGTACTTGTCAGAATCAAAAATATACACTGAGGTGACAAAAGACGTGGATACCTGCTACTATCGTGTCGGATCTGCTTTTGCATGGCTTAGTACAGTAATTTGGCGTGGCATGGACTCAACAAGTCACTGGAAGTCCCCCCAGAAATACTGAGCCATACAGCCTCTATGGCCGCCCATAACTGCAAAAGTGTTGCAGCGCAGAATTTTGTGCACGAACTGACATCTCGATCTTCTTCTATAAATGTTCGATGGGATTCATAATGGGTGATCTCGGTGGCAAAAGCAGTCGCTCGAAATGTCCAGAATGTTCTTCAGTCGCAAACAACTGTGGCTCGATGATAAGGAACATTGTCTTCGATAAAACTTCCATCGTTGTTTAGAAACACGATGTCACTGAATGGCTGCAAATGGTCTCTAAGTAGCAGAACATTCAGAGAACCGTTCATTCCATGTAAACAAAGCCCACATCATTATGGAGCCACCACCAGCTCGCACAGTGCCTTGTTGACAACTTGGGTCCATGGCTTCGCAGGGTCTGCACCACACTCGAATCCAACCATCAGCTCTTACCAGTTGAAATCGAGACTCATCTGACCAGGCCACAGTTTTCCAGTCGTCTAGGGTCCAACCCACATGGTCGCGAGCCCAGTAGGGGCACTGCAGGCGATGTCGCTCTGTTAGCAACGCACCCGCGTCGGTCGTCAGCTGACACAGCCCATTAACGCCACATTTCGCCACACTGCCCTAACGCATACGTTCGTCGTACGTCCCACATTGATTTCTGCGGTTATACCATGCAGAGTTGCTTGTCTGTCACCACTAACAACTCTACGCAAACACCGCTGCTGTAATGCCTGAAATGTGGTAGTCTCGGCACACTCTGGACACTGTGGATCGCGAAATATTGTGGTTTCCGAAATGGAATGTTCCATGCGTCTAGCTTGAACAACCATTCCGTGTTCAGAGTCTGTTAACTCCCGTCGAGCGGCCAAATGACGTTGGAAACCTTTTCACACGAATCAGCTCAATAAAAAGGACAGCTCCGCCAATGAACTGTCCTATTACACCTTGTGTACGAGATACTACTGCCATCTGTATGTGTGCGTATATCACCAGACCATGACTTCTGTCATCTCAGTGTATATGAAAATCGGTTGTGGTTCTAATGAAAAGTAACTATACGTACGTTCTAAATATGCGTCAAATTAATGTGTAAACATAACGTTCCAGAAATAATTGTCCTTTGAGTCTGCGCTCGCACTACGGAATAGATATGACTCCAGAACAAGTACAGATCTCGCCCACTCCACCTACAAAGACATTCAGTATTGTGAACTGGTAATCCTCGTCGTCCGCCGACCCTCACTGCCGCCGTGATCACGAAACTCAGCCCTGTGGTCACGGAGGCGGAGATGTTGGCGGAACTGAATGCCCGCTCCGCCCTCGAAATCAGCACGGCCCGCCGTATTTACAACTCCGGCCCTACCTTCCTCATGCGTGTCTTTACCGAGTCTGCCTCCTCCATAGATCACCTCCTCACTCAGGGAGCCCTAATTTTCAACCGCCGACACACCGTTGACCCGTCCCATTCCCCTCCTCAATCCTATCGCTACCAATGCTGTCTCCTCTGCAACGACCACCTCACACAAAATTGCAAGATCCCCACCCCCTCTCCACCTGCCGCGATTGTAAAGCCTCCCGCTCACTTAAACAGTGTCCTAAGATCGTCTCTACTGTTTCCTGCAACACCTGCAACGAACCCCACCCCACCTACTCCTCCAAATGCAAAGCAAAACCCCCTCCCACTAACCCTGAGCTCACTGTCCCTGTTCGCCCCATCGACCAGCCCATCCACCCCAACAATTCCCTATGACCTCCCCCTATGGTTGAAGACATCATCTGGTTCCTGACCATCGTCCTGCAGAATATCCTCCCCTTCCTACGCCCCCACATTCTCCAGCAAATCTCCCTCGCCGCTCGCTCTGTCTTCCATTTGAATACCTACTTGCACGCCACCTACTCCCACAACCAGGCCCACTTTACTTTCACCCACCTAGATACCCTCGTTTAAGCCCCTTTCTCCTCCCCCCCCACTCTTTTCCCCCCCTCCCACCTCCTGGTGTGACAACAGTATCGTCTCCTCTACCTAAACTTTCGCTCCCTCGCTGCCAACAAATATCTCTTCATGCATGCCCTGTCCTGCACCACGTCGACTCCTTCATTCTTAATGAAACCTTCCTCCAACCTTATCATGTTGTCTCCATCTCTCCCTATTTCCTTCACTGCACCAACCCCCTTCCCCTCGCATGAGGTGGTGTCACTATTGAAAACCTCAATCACCTCCCTGTCCAGCCACAACCCCTACTCAATGACCCGACCGCTTCTCCTCAGCATCTTTTTTCTCTCCCTCACCATCACCTGTGCCACCAACTATATCTGTCCTGCAGCTCCTCTCCCCTACAACTTCATTTCCCTTGTTGAGCATATCTTCTCCGCCTATGTGACTGCTGCCGACCTCAACATCCACAGCTGTGACCCTTTGGTGATGGCATCAGTTCCTTTTAACCCTCCACAGTGATCTTGATCCCCTCACGCAGCACACCCATCCTGATAGTAACGCCACCCTGGATGTCATCCTTGCTTCCCCCAATCTTCTTGGTTGTATCACCATGGACATCCCCGATCTCATTGGTAGTGACCACCTCCCCATCATTCTCACCTTCTCCTCAGCCCATGGCCCCCATCCTGTCCCCTGCTCTGATGCCTCTCTGAAGTCTGGCAACGACTACCACCGTGCCAACTGGAATGCCTACTGGGAATCCATTGTTTCACATGTCGAAAACCACCCCCTTACCTTTCACCATCCCGCTGATGTCCCCCATGCCTCTTCCTTCCACCAGAAGGCCGTCACTGACGCTATGGAGGCCCAAGTTCTTACGAAACACATCCACCCTCACCACCCAACACTTCCTCCACAGGCCAACCTTCTTCTCCATGAATCCTGCAGGCTCTACCGCTCCTTCCTCTGCTCCTGTGACCAGAATTCACTCCTCCACCACCAGCAATTACAACAACACATCCTCAACCTCCTCACAGCAATGAAATGCCAGGTCTGGCGCCAGACATGTACATGCCTCAACTTCATCCTCTCTGTCAACTCCTCCAAGTACTGGTCTGCTTTCCACCGCCTTACTGATAACCATCCTACCCTGCAATACCCGCTTCACCATGACAACCACCCCTTCCCTGACAACCTCAGTAAGGCTAACCATTTCACTTCTGACCTCTCCGAGGTCTTCTCCTTTCCTCATGACCACCATGTTGTTACTCCTTCTTCCCCACTGTCCTTGAATGCACTGATCCCCTTGTCCTGCCACTTGCTACCTGTTTCCAGTACTTGGATCTGTTACCCCCTTCAGACATAAATACTCCCATTACTGCACATGATGTGAAACTTGTCCTCTGCACCAAACACAACACCACTCCTGGTCATGACTGTGTCAGCTACTGCCACCTCAAGGAATCTTCCCCCCCCCCCCCACCCATCCTTCCTGGCTGCCCTTGCTACCCAGTACAACATGTTCCTCTCCACCAGCTTTTTACCCTGACCCGTAGAAGACTTCCCATGTCCTGCTGTTCCCTAAACCCAACAAACCCCCCTCTGACATCTCTTCCCATCATCCCATCTGCCTCACCATGTTCAGTGACATCTTCGAGTTAATACTCTCCTATTGTATTCATCACCACCTTAACCAGCACCACCTTCTTCCCCTTACCCAGTGTGCCTTCTGGTCCTCCTTCTTAGCTGACAACCAGCTCCTTAACCTTACCAATCTCCTGTCCCTCCAACTTAACTCCTGTTGCTCTGCTATCTTTGTTTCCCTCTACCTCCAGAACGCTTATGACCATGTCTGGTATCCTGGACTCCCCTTCAAACTCCAGACCTATGCTCTTCCCATCAGTTTCGTCTGTCTCGTTGCTTCCTCCCTCTGCCATCGTTCCTATCCACAATACCAGCTCCTGTACCTTCTATCCCAAAGCCAGTGTGCCCCAAGGGCTGTTCTCTATCTCCTGTATACTGCCAATCTGCCCAAATGTGCCCCACCTGTTCACCTCCTCCAATTTGCTGATGACACCTACTTCCTGGCCCTTTATCCTACCCTTCAGCAGTCTAAATGTACCCACCAAATCCCACCTCGACCAGTTCACCACCAGGTGCAACCAGTGGCTCCTTCGCATCAATCCCTCCAAGACCAAGGCAATCATCATAAGTCATTCAACCTGCTCCTTCCAGCTCCATGATTTTTACTTCACTTTATATGCTCGTCCTATCCACCTTACTCGTAGCCTGAAATACCTTGGCCTCACCCTCGACCATCACCTCACCTGGAGTCCCCACCTCCTTACAATCCAATACAAAACCCACAATAGACTCTGACGGGCATGAGGATTGCATCCTTTCACCATCCTTCGCACCTACAAATCCTTGATCCGCCCCATCCTTTGTTATGGCAGCATCACTTGGACTTCCACCCCTCTCAGATTCTATAAAGCCCTCCAAGTCCTACAATGCCATGCACTCCACCTCATCTTCCGTATTTGCCTTCCATCCTCTACTACTTCATCCCCTTCCCCCATCTTCTTCTTATTCTTGAACACATCCACATCCTGTATATCATCTGCTGAATCGATCTTCCCCACCCCCTGGTGCCCCCTTCCTCTCCAGCCCCAGCCTGTTGCCGCACCTTTACCGTAGTGTCCCATGTTCTCTGCATCTCCACACCCTCCATCTCCTTTCCCAATGCAACTTCCGGCACCTACCTCTCCCAGATTATAAGCTTCGCCCTGATATCTACGAACTCTAACCTCACCTTCTCCCTCCTCCTCATCAGGGCTCTCTCTCCCCTCCTCATCCCCTGAGCAGCTTTCCTCCCTCCTACACCCCCTTCCCTGTGGCCCCCTTCTGTGTCTCTGTGCTCCCTCCTGACTTGCCTTCCCTCTCCCACCCCGCCCATCTCCTACGTCTTGGTGTGCCCCCTGCCTCCTTTATTCCTCCCCCCCTCCAGCAGCCCCCCCCCGCACTGCAACTTCCTCCCTTCGCTTTTTCCCTCCTCTGAGGCCTCCCACCCCTCAGCAGGTCCCTAACAGCAGTTTTTATTTTGCATGTGTGCTGCATCGCTTACAGTGGTTTTGTAAGTGTCTCTCGCTCTGTGTGTTTTTATACTGTGTCCGACTTTTAACTTATGTGTGTGACTCCAGAGTATTTTAATTGCTCCACAAATCGCTGACTGTGTTATTTTCATTTTATGTCGACTTTTTTAACTGTCCCCAATGAACGTCTCCATATTAGTGTATATTTTAACTTCCATTGTCTCCATTTACTGTGTTTTTCTATCCCCTTTTTCCGCTCTTTTTATGTGTAAATTTCCTCTTATTATTTGTATGCCACTCAGCTGGAGAGCGGCAGATTGTGCTGCTGCCAGCCCTCCCCTACCCATGTTGGGCAGGGGAATTAAATTACAATAAAGAAAAAGAAAAAAACTGGTAATACAGTGGATTCAGACACGTGTTGCTCACCAATGAACGAAATCTTCAATAAATTATGAGTAAAAGTAATCCTTGAAGCAAGTAAATTGAGCGTCACAACACAAAGTTCAAAGTGGCAGGATCAACTGTGCTGAAATATACTCCCACCAACTGATTATATTTTCATTATTCAAAGTCGATATTCAATAAAAGAAAGAATAATTAGTAAAAACTGAGCTGGAGCTCAGAATGGCAACTATTTCGATGAATCCAATCGCATTTGTACCGAAGTGTTCCACTACCACCTAAAAACGATATTCGATGTACACAGATAAGGAAGTGTTCCGGAGACGTAACAAATTCCCGGAATAAGTCATGAGACGTGGTTACTGGTGAGGCTGGTACAGGTGAATCGAAGTCCGAGATTGACGAACATTTTGATGTACTCTAAGTATTTTCCACGTCCATTAGCTGACTCTTGTAAGTCCAAAGGCAATGTGAAGACTGATCATTTTAAATTACCTTCATCTTCGTTGGTTACTTTCATCAAATAGTCAACCACCTGCAGGCCAATTTCAGACATCAGCACGAACATGTTCTTCATCTTCATTGTCGTGTACGCTGGAGAGAGTGTCGAGCGCATGGCCTGCCATTCTTTTCCTAAAACACAGAAAAAAATTCCCTAGAAAAGGAAAGAAAGACTGTTAGGAACTGTAAGAAAGACCAGCTACATTATATGTCTTGAAATCATTTTGTAGTTCTTCTTAGCGTATGACAAAACTATAGAAAATGTGATACATGTAAAATAAAAAAGGAACAAGATATCTACAACTACATCATACTCTGCAAACAGTTGTCAAGTGGTCCTATCGACTTGTCTTTTTAAAACTTGTGGCTAGCTGGTGTTGAAGGTGTAGTTATGGCTGTGATTTCTATCATATTGCTCACGGTACTTTATTATGTGACCCGCAAGTAAATTTGATTAGCATCTGCGTAGAGAGTGTATTGTGTATTGCGTATTGCGGTTCGGCCCCCACTGGACCCCCCGGGGACGTCTCACACCAGACGAGTGTAACCTCAAACGTTTGCATGGTAGAGTAATCGTGGTGGACGCGTACGTAGAGACAGTGTTTGGGCAGCAATCGCCGACATAGTGTAGCTGGGCGGAATAAGGGGAACCAGCCCGCATTCGCCGAGGCAGATGGAAAAACGCCTTAGAAACCATCCACAGACTGGCCGGCGCACCGGACCTCGACACTAGTCCGCCGGGCGGATTCGTGCCAGGGACCGGCACGTCTTCAGGCTCAGGAAGCAGCGCGTTAGACCGGGCGGCTAGCCGGGCGGGCTGCCTAGAAACTACTTCGATCAGGTACACTGTAAGCTGATGTTCTGATAATTCTGCCCTCGCTTAGTCGTAGTAGCATTTGTTCGCTAGGAATAGATGAACTAGCTGTTGGTAATCACGTTACATGCCGCAGTGAGTTCAGTTTTCCTTGCATATTAATGGGTGCAACTTTTCTGAATCAGTTATTATTTAAATTCATTTAAATTATTTAAATTCATTTAAACTGATGTTGTTAACATGATGATGTCTCTTGCCTCTGATACTAAATTTGATTAAAGCACCTATACCTGGCTTTCAGGCAGGGTCCTCCTTTTCGGTCGATGGTGAGATGCTATTCCAATACAGTTGGAGGCCCTCTGCAATACCGTTCGAGTTTAAGGGGAATACCAAGAGGGCTGAGGCGCGAATGAGATTGAGGGAGGCGTGCTAGGGTAGTCCGTGCAGTTGTGCAAAGCCACCGTGCCAGGGTGGCGTAGTGGTTTGCACATCTGGTTGGCGAGCAACAGATCTGGGTTTGAATCCCGGCCTTGATACAAATTTTCATTTGACGCTTCAGTTTGCATGATACATCATAGAAGTTGAGACATGAATAGGTCTCTGTTTCGTTTGATACTGAACTGTTTCAAGAAACATTTCAGTAGTCGTTAATTTTGCTGCAGACTACACATGCCGATGAAGATTGCTCGAGAAGCAAAATGATCATGTAATAAATCCCCAAGGGTAATGGAAGCAGGTGGACAGGTTTGAGCAAGATAGTCTGTGATAAAAACCCAGACCTATACAATACATATATAGTTATCGTCCAATCAGTGAAGAGAAGCCTTTGAAACAGAGAGATTTCTCAAAACACACACAGTCTTGCAAAGAATTCACTCCTGAAGCAAATGCAAAAGAAAATACTTCCTCATTAGTAGGAGGTGCAACGCAGATGCAGTCAAGAGTCAACAAATCACAGGGAACAGACCATGGATATGTGGGAGAAGCTGCTGCATGTGGCAAATCAGTAGTGCAAGTTCCACAGCAAATGATTGCGGGTAACAGGTTGACATTGCGAGGAGCTGAACAAGCCATGCCGCCAAAAGAACGTCACAGGCGCTACAGCAAATCTCTCCCAACAAGCCCGCTTGGCTCGCCAAGTGTATCCCCTAGGGGGAACCACAGAACAGGTACTTCACAGGTGTATTTGGAGTCCCTACCCAATACCCTGGAAGCTGGATTTTATCTGGAGTTTTGGGACAGAGATATTGCTGCACATCAAATATTCAGCAGACAGCATCTCAGAAATCGTCATTAGATGATGGAAAACAAAGTGATGTATGCAGGAATAAATCTTCATCATCACTTGTTCGAACAGCTACGGAAGGTTCTAGAGATGAAGACCAGAGCTCATCCGCAATAATTCTGAAGTTCTGTTTTAAATATTGTTTTTACTGCCATTAAGTTATATTTTTTAGAAATTCACTTGATGTTAATCATGGTGTCTTAACAGTTGTTAAGTTGCTTTTAAATTCTTAGGAGGATGAGATATATTGCTTGTGAGCCTTGATTTTACACCGGTTAATGCATTTGATCTTGTCTCTGTTTAAGCTGCTGGCTACATGCACTCGAATTAGCTTTCAGGACTGAAATTGTGTTGTGTTACGCATTGCAAAAGTCGTTATTCAAATTACGTATCGGTTACCATAATTTGGAACCCAACATAGTAATCGGTCCCAGTCTTCCATCCTATCGGCCAGTACCGGCACAGTCCGTAGTACCAGCAGTAGTACACCTACTCATAGTAGCAGTTTCAATCATCTGCAGATCACTTTTACAAGGACATTAATCAAAAACAATATAATCCATGTATTAAGTATTTACATACTTACAGCTCTAGTTTATCATGGATGGGCCAGGTAATCGGCCGTGAACTTACGGTGGGAAACAACCCGAATTAACTCAGTAAAACCACAGAATACCTAAACTGGGATGGCGAGATGAAGTCTGGAACATCCACCCTCCAGAATACAACTGCAATCTGTTTAAATCAGTGGTATTACATTCGGTTTTTATCCATTATGTACTATTTTGTACTGCAAAGAAGTTGTATAATAATGAAAAAGGGTGGTACTACACTATTCATTGATTCACACGCCCAGTCTCAGTACGGACACTATACAGTCATTAGATCTTTAATAGCTACATCAAACTTTCATCTATCCATATTTGTGGCCACATGGTCAGTTACCAATGCGGTCATTGTACTTACCCTTGTTGCACTATTGGCCAACAAGGGCATCTCAGCGTTCATTTCATATCAGATGTTGGAAGTACGAAACAAACCATTCCACATTTGCGGAACATTTAAAACACCATAACACCTTCCTACAAACATGGAACAAAAAATGAAAGTAATGAGAATAAGCAGCCACGAGAAATATCTTATACAAACTTCCGAAAGTAATGAGAATAAGCAACCACGAGAAATATCTTATACAAACTTCCACATTCAGAAAGCCATAACTGAAAACAAACATGTGATAAATGAACAAACACACATCAGCACAGGCTCCCTACTACACTTAATAAAGGAAATGATAAGATAAAACAAAAAACTCTTCCCCCTTCAGCTTCTGAAAACACACACACACACATACAGCCCACAAAAATAAAAAAAATTCTTACCGAAATACACACACACAGCACAAAAAAAATTATATCACACACACACACACATACACACACAAACGCACACACAAATGCATACACGAACAGATCACAGATACTTCAATAATTACACTCGAAAGTTTGGCAATAACATTCGATCTTTGACAAAAACATTTGACAGTCGGCAACAGAAACCAAAACATTCCATGGAAATAACTGTTTAGTTCATAGTGCTGTGGAATGTGCGAAAAAAACCGCCAATTGGATTCATAAGAAGAAGAAAAAAACACCAAAAATGCAACAGGAGCGCAATATGTAGGAAATCGTCCACGCAACCTGCAAATACAGTTCAAAACATTACTACTTAATAGGAAATACCAACCAGCAGAACTGTTTATAACCTATAGGTACAGTGACCAAAATGTAAATTAAATAGCAAACATATGTACATGTTCCAGGCCACTGATGATGCCTTGCAGAAAATAAAGGCGAAACGCGTATGGCACTAAAACTGTGTTTTATTCATTTGCTATCAGACGGTCCATAAGTGTAAATTTATCAATATACTGTAATATTACACGTAACTGAGGAAGACAGGACTACAGAAGTTGAAGATGTTCATTTGTGATATTTGTGTTCATTTTTTAAAGGAACTTACCAACAATTGACTGTTTTATTGTTTAAGTAAAACCCAAGTTTTGGCTTTTTTGCCATTTCCAAGTATTTGATTTTGTGTATTTAACATATATTGCAGGGCACTAAACAGGTTTTCAAGCTTAAAGTTGGACATAAATGAAGAAAAATATTGGCTACCCACGAACAGCAGATGTAAAATCACCATCTGGCATTTCGTGGGGAGCCAATATAGTTTTTTTTTTAATCTATGGCCAACTTTGAGCTTGACAACATATGAATTGTCATGCAGTATTTGTTTAAGACATAAAATCAAATACTTTACAATGGCATAAAAGGCCGAAACCGTGGTTGTACTTAAATAAGCAATAAAACAGTCAAATGGCGGTGTGTTCCTCTAAAAAATACTGTATGACTGTTGCTCAGCAACGTCAAAAACTATTTATATTAAAATTTATGTTTCAACTATGGATGTACGAAGATCAAAAACTATTTGTGTTTATGTTTACATCTCAGTACAAAATTATGTTGCTTTTTCTTGTGGAACTTCTGATAATTTATTGAAAAACGTTCCACACTACCATTAGATGACCAATGCTCAAACAAAATGATTAATTTCTTGTTCATGTCAAGCTCTGTTATTTCAATACCTACTATTTCAAACTATTTGTCATCGCATACGGTACTGAGGTCATTTCCTGACTTAAATTGCGATGTGAACCTACACCATTTAAAGCAGTCCTACAGTAAGAGTGCATTCTTTCACACAACGATAATATTAAATCCTCAGTGAGACAAACTTCCGTGCAGTTCAAAGCTTGGAGCTCAACTTCAGATTTCTGTACTTTATTTTTTTTTTATTGATTGCGTATTTGGATGAAAGATTGATAAGCCTGTGAAACTTCCCATGTTATTTCATCGAGTGGCTTTTTTATGTTATGTAACTAGTACGGCATTTGTTGTATCAGACTCTATCTTGTGAGTGTTTATTATAAGACTTTTTAAACTGGTGGAAATAGTCATAGGCAGGGCAAACTGTTTTCTGCGTTTATCCTTAAAGAAACGTGCTTCTCCTACCTATGACAACAAGTGTTTGGCGATGCATGTCCCAAGATCCACCCCTTATACTTTCATGAATCAGCTGTACCATTCTTCCATTCCTAGTCCTGTTCAGATATAGGACACGCCTAGTTGAACCCCATCTTTCGATAGTCCCGACTGATCGCACCTGTGCTGTTCCTAACCTCACATAAAACGCTGTCACAGGTCTATTGAGGCGTGGCCTATAATGGTCCGGAATAGCTCGACGAAGTTTACATTGGTGCCACGAGTCGGGGCACCCATCCCTATCCAAACTGTTATCCGCCCCATTCACGAAGCTCCTCTTTCGAATAATCCTTACATAAATACTCTAAGTCATCTATCACTTGACTTAGTCCTGCATTTGGTTTGAAACTGCTGATAGAATGGTACATTGCCCTAACTTTCCTGTAACTGAAAGCCTACAAATCGCCCATGGTTACCACCTAGCAGCATTACTGTCTTCTACCTAACATTTTGCATATTCCTATGTTTCCTGGTCCCACTTGAGCTGTGTTGCACATTTCCGGCTCCTAGCTCTACATGAGGCTCTTCTTCACTTAACTCTGGCAGTGGTTGATATCTGTCCTTAGTATTTATAATGAAACTATCAAATCGCATTCTCTCTCTTCCTGTTTTCATATCAACTGCCAGTTCCAAAAGTCCCTCCTTCCCTCTGTCTCCCTTGATCCTGATGAATTCTCTCCTTGTTTCCTCCAACTGTGCCTGAAGGCCATATATTTTCCCTTCCTGCTCTTCAGTCAAGATGTTTCTGCTGCATACTGTGCGATATCAGAAGAGAAAGCTTGTTGAGTTTCTCTACGGTTCTTCGCCACTACACTACTCCCCCCCTCCCCCTCCCGCAAGTGAAAATATTACCTACATCACTGCCAATGAATTCCCCGAACTCAGAATCCTGTAACAGTTCCCACTTTTCTGCCTCGTGGTCAGAGAAGATTACTTCTTCTTCCGAACTGAAATAATTAATTTTATCAAGGGCTAGAGTTTGGCTGTGTGTAAACAAAAACGACACTAAATTCTTTTGCTCTGTTACCACTGTCTTGCATAGAATTCGAGATATAATGATAGAAGAATGAACTAGTAGTGCCTTGGTTTGAGAGAATTCGCGTTGCCAAGATTTCTGGATTAGGTTTTTAAACAAGGCCTAGATCGCGACTATCCAGCTAGCAACTAACACAAAATGTGTTAAAAATGACTAATTGCACTTTCATGGCGAGAATAGACACTGCTGAAACTACTAGAAGCTTTGTTTTAAAGAAATCTATACCATTAAGAAAATTTAAGTAGCATTGGCCCCAACAAGCGACGTAAGATCTACAAGCCCAACAGCCGCACAAGCGGCGAAGTACGTCATCTGGGCCCATCACATGTTTGTCATCTGTCATCCATTTTGGAGTATTTCCCGACATTTGCGGCCCCATATATCTTATGTTAAATTACTTGTCTCAGTGTCATCTACGTCGCTATTGTTTTTTTTAAGTATAATAAGAGTCACAATATATATTGTACTGTGTAACAAAAATAAGCACTACAGTAAGTACCGAAAACGAAATCAGTTAAACTTAAACACTGCTTACTCTTAAGTCATTCTTCTTGTGGACGAAATATACCGGTACCTGTGTACGGTATCTCACTCGTCGACCATATCTGCAGACGCACACCTGTGCTTTACTTTAGTTGAGATTGACTTTCAACTGCTAATTATATTATATGGTTACACAAGTCTTAGAGGATTTCTTGGAAAAATTGACTTTGCACAATTTTATAGTTGTACGATGTGACTCTTATCCTCTGTAGAACGAACTATGTGCAATTGATGGAAAATCAGTGCAAGAGACTTGCTGACATAATGCGCTTCATTTATCATTTTGCTTTCTTTGCTCGAGCTTTAGATAAGCAATGGAAGAGTTTGGAGAAACTATTCACAATTTTTACACTATTTGCATCGTGTATGGTGTATATTTACTGAGAACAAAGACAGACCCTATTACAGTTGTTATTTATTCGTAGATTCTAACCATACGGACTCTGATGATTTATTGTTGATTCAGTGTTAGAAATACGTGTGAAGCGAGGAAAGCTCGTTTTATTCTTTAGAAAACAATTTTGTTTCAAACACCACCCACAGAATTTCATCACGTTCACCATCATTAGCTATTTGACAGCTACTGTTGAACAAAGCACTCCTCTAAATTTCTCCATGTATTACAGTCTTCAACTGTACACATCCATGTTGCTCCTGATTTACTAGTGTTATCTATTCACTTTCCATTACTTCGTTCCCAAGGACTTCCCTCACCTCTCGAAATTCATTAAGTACTTTTCTGAGTCAACGACCATCTATTGGTTTATAGCTACATGTCCCATCCAGCTCCATTTCATTTTGATTATAGTCGTAACTACGGCTTGCGCTCTAATTTATTCCCTGACTCATTACTTGTTTTCCTGTATCTCTTAATAATTCTCAACATGCATGCCTCTACTATTAGCTGTGTATCCGTCAGGTTTTAATTTTTTTGCTGTTATCTCATTACCATATGTCAGTACTGGTGACACACACTGAGTGTATAATTTTATTTTCAGGCACGCCAGTAGCTTTGTTTTGAAAACCGTTATTTAGTTTACCAAAGCCCCTTCCCCCTCGTATCTTTTTTGCCAAATTTACAGGATTTATTCGTGTGACTTCTTGTTTCCCTGTTGCTCCTACGATATATTTAGGAAAGCAATATGAATTTTCAACCTTCATGTGTGTGAAACAGTCAAGTTTCAGTTTTATTCAGAGTCTATGTTGAGATCTATGTGTATGGTCGGAGAAAGATATGAGCAAAATGTCTCCAGTCGATTACTGCTTTACTTCTCTTTCACTGCCTGTTACAGTGAACGAGGGAACTCTGACGGCACAATGGTACGTCACGGGTATTCCGAGACCTTATGTTGTACCTCTCATGTGATAAGATCGTGGTGTCCCTTTTCAGGAGGACAACGCTCGTCCACACATGCTACGTGTCACCATGAGCTGTCTGCATAGTGTTGCGGTACTCCCGTGGCTAGGAAGATCGCTGATTGTACAGCTGGGACGGCTACTCCACCCCAGTGTGCCAGAACATCAAGGATCATGTCTCGGCTACAACAATGCGTTCACTATGGTTTCTTATTCATTATTACACCTTCTGCTGCATGACGTCCATTTGATTTTGTGTTTATAACCTGTATTCACCGAACCAGAAGTCCTGTTCCTCTTGCCATCGAACTTCACTAATGCCCACTATGTCTAACTTCAACTTATCCATTTACCTTTTTAAATTTTCTAAACAATCTGCGCGATTAAGGGAGCTAACATTTCATGCTCCGATACGTAGAGCGCCAGTTTTGTTTCTCCTGATGATGACATCTTCATGAGCAGTCCCCGCTCAGTGATGCGAATGGGGGAGTATTTTACCTCCGGAATATTTTAGCCAAGAGGATTCCATCATCATTTAACCAGACAGTAGAGCTGCATGCCCTTGTGAAAAATTATGGCTTTCAGCCGTTCACAGTACTGGCGCAGCAAGGCCATTTGGGTTGATGTTACAAGACGAGATCATTCAGTGGTCCAGACTGTTGCTCCTGCAACTACTGAACCGGTTGCTGCCCCTTTTCAAGAAGGGAGAATAAATGGCCATTTTCATGAAGAGTTTTAATTGTTGTTTTTATGCATAAATATTACTTGGGATCTGCTGATTAATTTAGTGAACAATTAATTAAATTTGTCTGACTGAAAGCATATTTAATTTAAATTAGTTAGTTGCGTAGGACGATTTTAGGATATGATAAATAATTGGTTAGTTAAAAATTAATACCTCAAGAACCATAAGGCCTAGAAGGCTGTGATATGATTTAAATCCTAGTGGAAACCCTTGCTTCATAAATAGGTAGGACTGGCATAACAGTTTTATTCTTCTTTACGTTGTGCATGCTATATTCTTATTATAATGTATGTTGTTGTTGTGGTCTTCAGTCCTGAGACTGGTTTGATGCAGCTCTCCATGCTACTCTATCCTGTGCAAGCTTCATCATCTCCCAGTACCTACTGCAGCCTACATCCTTCTGATTCTGCGTAGTGTATTCATCTCTTGGTCTCCCTCTACGATTTTTACCCTCCACGCTGCCCTCCAATGCTAAATTAGTGATCCATTGATGCCTCAAAACATGTCCTACCAACCGATCCCTTCTTCTAGTCAAGTTATGCCACAAACTTCTCTTCTCCCCAATCCTATTCAATACCTCCTCATTAGTTACGTGATCTACCCACCTTATCTTGAGCATTCTTCTGTAACACCACATTTCGAAAGCTTCTATTCTCTTCTTGTCCATGTTTCACTTCCATACATGGCTACACTCCATACAAATACTTTCAGAAACGACTTCCTGACACTTAAATCTATACTCGATGTTAACAAATTTCTCTTCTTCAGAAACGATTTCCTTGCCATTGCCAGTCTACATTTTATATCCTCTCTACTTCGACCATCATCAGTTATTTTACTCCCTAAATAGCAAAACTCCTTTACTACTTTAAGTGTCTCATTTCCTAATCTAACCCCCTCAGCATCACCCGATTTAATTTGGCTACATTCCATTATCCTCGTTTTGCATTTGTTGATGTTCATCTTATATCCTCCTTTCAAGACACTGTCCATTCCGTTCAACTGCTCTTCCAAGTCCTTTGCTGTCTCTGACAGAATTACAATGTCATCGGCGAACCTCAAAGTTTTTACTTCTTCTCCATGAATTTTAATACCTACTCCGAATTTTTCTTTTGTTTCCTTTACTGCTTGCTCAATATACAGATTGAATAACATCGGGGAGGGGCTACAACCCTGTCTCGCTCCTTTCCCAACCACTGCTTCCCTTTCATACCCCTCAACTCTTATAACTGCCATCTGGTTTCTGTACAAATTGTAAATAGCCTTTCGCTCCCTGTATTTTACCCCTGCTACCTTCAGAATTTGAAAGAGAGTATTCCAGTTAACGTTGTCAAAAGCTTTCTCTAAGTCTACAAATGCTAGAAACGTAGGTTTGCCTTTTCTTAATCTTTCTTCTAAGATAAGTCGTAAGGTTAGTATTGCCTCACGTGTTCCAACATTTCTACGGAATCCAAACTGATCTTCTCCGAGGTCCGCTTCTACCAGTTTTTCCATTCGTCTGTAAAGAATTCGCGTTAGTATTTTGCAGCTGTGACTTATTAAACTGATAGTTCGGTAATTTTCACATCTGTCAACACCTGCTTTCTTTGGTATTGGAATTATTATATTCTTCTTGAAGTCTGTGGGTATTTCGCCAGTCTCATACATCTTGCTCACCAGATGGTAGAGTTTTGTCATGACTGGCTCTCCCAAGGCCATCAGTAGTTCTAATGGAATGTTGTCTACTCCCGGGGCCTTGTTTCGACTCAGGTCTTTCAGTGCTCTGTCAAACTCTTCACGCAGTATCTTATCTCCCATTTCATCTTCATCTACATCCTCTTCCACTTCCATAATACTGTCCTCAAGTACATCGCCCTTGTATAAACCCTCTATATACTCCTTCCACCTTTCTGCCTTCCCTTCTTTGCTTAGAACTGGGTTGCCATCTGAGCTCTTGATATTCATACAAGTGGTTCTCTTCTCTCCAAAGGTCTCTTTAATTTTCCTGTAGGCAGTAACTATCTTACCCCTAGTGAGACAAGCCTCTACATCCTTACATTTGTCCTCTAGCCATCCCTGCTTAGCCATTTTGCACTTTCTGTCGATCTCATTTTTGAGACGTTTGTATTCCCTTTGGCCTGCTTCATTTACTGCATTTTTATATTTTCTCCTTTCATCAATTAAATTCAATATTTCTTCTGTTACCCAAGGATTTCTATTAGCCCTCGTCTTTTTACCTACTTGATCCTCTGCTGCCTTCACTACTTCATCCCTCAGAGCTACCCATTCTTCTTCTACTGTATTTCTTTCCCCCATTCCTGTCAATTGTTCCCTTATGCTCTCCCTCAAACTCTCTACAACCTCTGGTTCTTTCAGTTTATCCAGGTCCCATCTCCTTAAATTCCCACCTTTTTGCAGTTTCTTCAGTTTCAATCTGCAGTTCATAACCAATAGATTGTGGTCAGAATCCACATCTGCCCCTGGAAATGTCTTACAATTTAAAACCTGGTTCCTAAATCTCTGTCTTACCATTATATAATCTATCTGATACCTATTAGTATCTCCAGGATTCTTCCAGGTATACAACCTTCTTTTATGATTCTTGAACCAAGTGTTAGCTATGATTAAGTTATGCTCTGTGCAAAATTCTACAAGGCGGCTTCCTCTTTCATTTCTTCCCCCCAATCCATATTCACCTACTATGTTTCCTTCTCTCCCTTTTCCTACTGACGAATTCCAGTCACCCATGACTATTAAATTTTCGTCTCCCTTCACTACCTGAATAATTTCTTTTATCTCGTCATACTTTTCATCAATTTCTTCATCATCTGCAGAGCTAGTTGGCATATAAACTTGTACTACTGTAGTAGGCATGGGCTTTGTGTCTATCTTGGCCACAATAATGCGTTCACTATGCTGTTTGTAGTAGCTAACCCGCACTCCTATTTTTTTATTCATTATTAAACCTACTCCTGCATTACCCCTATTTGATTTTGTATTTATAACCCTGTAATCACCTGACCAAAAGTCTTGTTCCTCCTGCCACCGAACTTCGCTAATTCCCACTATATCTAACTTTAACCTCTCCATTTCCCTTTTTAAATTTTCTAACCTACCTGCCCGATTAAGGGATCTGACATTCCACGCTCCGATCCGTAGAATGCCAGTTTTCTTTCTCCTGATAACGACGTCCTCTTGAGTAGTCTCCGCCCGGAGATCCGAATGGGGGACTATTTTACCTCCGGAATATTTTACCCAAGAGGACGCCATCATCATTTAATCATACAGTAAAGCTGCATAATGTAGGAAACAGAGTTATTGAAGACACCGCTGTCTGATCGCAAAACTATTAGGAGTCGTCTGCTAGACAATACTATGCATTGACTATCAAAATATTGTGGCCAAGAAATTAGAAGTACCGATAGAAACATAGATGGTATGAATAAGCCTATCTAGGACATATTTTTCCATAAAATATCAACAGATGACAAGCCGACTCACAGCCTCTGTTCAGACGAGAATTGTAAATATAAAAAAGCTGAATCAGCTGTGACTTCAGATAAGTTTACCCACAACAACTCTTTACCTGAGGCTACTGGTGTTTATAGGGATTTGGCAAAAACACATCTACTGAAGAAATATGTGACAGGGTAAACAGAAAATCAGAATGAACCAGTAAAGAGTGTAGTTTACACAACAATCCCAAAAAAATGTATTTGTGGGGTTCCATACATCGAGGCTCGCTGTGTATGATGCTGTCATCACATTTAATGATGGTAATACCGGAAGACTGAAAGTGTTGGAGCTGGGAGTGAAGACTGGTTGCGATACGTGAACCATACTTGAAGAACAGGCCAAAACGTGAGTCAACAAAGCTGAGCTAAGAGCCCAAAAAGTGTCCATTGAGGCAAGGTGTTTGAACAGGAGGAAGTGGATGCTTTCGGACAATACAGATGGTAATGTAGCCTACACTGCTCCCGCATTTTAAATGTTGTTTTCTTAAATTTTGAATCTTAATTTAAATTAATTTGTAACTGCAATTTATGAAAAACAAAATTTTCTCAGACAAATGGCCTGTTTTCTTAGGAACTAAAAAAGATAGATTCTTGGTTTTTAACAGTTAATTCATAATACCCATGTGACACTACAACTCTATAATGGTACAGATCGCCTGTATATTTACAGTAAAATGCACGAAAATTTAAGAAAAAATGTAGCTACAAAGATACACAGAAAAATGATTTTGTCCTGGCTCCTAGAATATATGTTGCAACCAAACTAGAGGAGTAAGTGTACGAAGCATGTACGAGGCGCGTTCAATAAGTAATAAGACATTTTTTCCCGGCCAATTTCTGTTGAAAAAATGCGGACTTTGTTGTGGAATATCGCGGACCATTCCCACTTCAGCTCCTACAGTTTCATGAAGATGCGATGGGCCGCAGCGCTAAACGCAGCCTTCCAAACGGAGGTGCGTTCCACGCAAAAAAACTGTCATTGAGTTTCTTTTGGCGGAAAACCAGAGCATCGCAGATATTCATAGGCGCTTGCAGAGTCTCTACGGGGACCTGACACTCGACAAAAGCATGGTGAGTCGTTGGACGAGGCGTCCGTCTTCATCGCGACAAAGTCGCGCAAAGCCTTTCCGACCCCTCGCGCGCCGGCCGGCCGAAAACTGAAGGGATTGTAGTTGACCGTTAACATAACCAAATGTAGCATATTGCGCAAGAATGGGTGGAAAGACTCGTTATTGTTTCTTAACACCATGTTGAACAATCACTGGAGACAGTCACACCCGTTAAATATCTGGGAATATGGGTACGAAGCGATTTACAGTACAATGATCAAATAAAATAAATTGTAGAGAGGGCAGGTGCCAAAAAAGTTTATTGACAGTATCCTCATGAAGTGTAGACCATCCACTATGAAGGTACCTCTACAAAACGCTCGTCTTTGACTGTTATGAGAGAGAATTGACTGATACAATACAAAAAAAATCTACAAATGGACAATCTGTTTCGTGGAAATTTGTGTGGTAAGGTCTTATGGGACCAAACTGCTGAGGTCATCGGTCCCTAAGCCTACACACTACTTAATCTAAGTTAACGCTGTGGCCAACACACACACACACACGCCCGAGGGAGGACTCGAACCTCCGACGAGGGGAGCCGCACGGACCGTGACAAGTTTGTTTCGTCACGGGTTCATTTGTACACTCGAAAGCCTCGCGTAAATGGTCGTCCGAACTCCAGTGCCAGGCACTTCAAAAGAGGTGTTGTGCATCTCGATATGTTTCACTGTGAAAATTCCGAGTACATACCGAAAAGGGTCATCCAATGTCGGGTACAGCGGAGTTTTACCCTCACAAGGCTAATCCGTCAGAAATAATAAATGTTGCAACAGTGGGGTAGTTCTACACTAAGTCAACGTCGTTTTGCTTAAGTGTGTGCCAGTCTCTCCCTGACACCGCATGTGATGGTAGTAGGGGTGTTTTCTGTTACATTATTGACAGGACAGAAGAACAAACTCTAGAAGTAAGCCGATTGTGATGGATTATTGCCGTAGTAAAAGAATACTCCCAAACAAATTAAGGTCTACAAAGCTCAATAACGAGAAATTTTAAATGTCACCTGCATAAGAACACATGTTAGGCCGTGTGTGTATCAAAACATATTGCTGGATTTTTCCACAATGATCTGATTTTTCTGCGTCTTTGGAAATGTCTGCACATGGGGCTATTATGTCTAATAAACGTTTGATTATTTCCGCTCAGTTAAATTATTAGTTTAGTTGATATTTTACGGCGAAATTCTGGAGAACACATTTTCTTGGCTTCTTTTGAGGTGGTCAATACATACAAAGGGGAAAAGCCAAGTGCTTTACGGTCCGAGGAAGATATGAAACAAGCAATAACAAGTGTTGTAGGGAGCTTCTTGGTTTCTAAAGTGTGCGTAGGTGCAAAAAGGACGAAAAATGTTCACTTGTGGTAAGTGCTTCCTATTTTAACTCTGAAATACACTGGGCAGAGTAGCCCCCTTAACTGGGTAGAATTGTCGCACCACTTTCATATATTATGCTTTCTATTTTCTTTAGATGTTTGTTTAACACTTTGTTCGTGTAAAGGAATTTCGGCCTTTAACATACTGAAATGTATTCACAATCAACATACTGTAATGTATCACACTAACCGATTTTTTAAAAAGGTTCATGTAGTATTATATAGGGCTTACTGTTGAAATGAGTGGAACAGCCCTGGTGTACACTATTGCTTCTACATATTTCTAGCAGAAAGACCACGAAGGCAACATCAGAGAGATTCGATCTCACACGGAGACTCATCAACAAATGCACCATTCAAGATTCAAACAGCAAAGTAGAGACGTAACAGTGGCACTTTTGACTTAGCATCTTTGGAGCAACATTAGGTAACAGTCCTTTTCTGAATATACACTATATATTTTTGGCTTTGCGGCATGTTTCACGTGTTTTACTTATTGTTCATTATGGATCTACAGAATATATAGTGGATCTTATTTCTATTTAGTGTTCACTAAAGAGATATGCAAGTAACTGCCACAGTCAAGGTATTAGCTACTCACCTGTTAGACAAAATAGCATCCTCTTGAACAGAGGATTAGCTCTATCGGTGACCCCGAATGGCAAGTGATCGTTGAAGTGGTCGAAGTCTTTGACGGTGACTGCGCGAATGATCTCTGGGTCGTTGATCATAAAGACGGGTTCTCTGAAGTAGAAAACTCCTGCGTAAGCATGTGGCTGCAGTTGGCGGTAGAGACTCAGCACCCTCTCGGACAGGGCTTCGCGAGCCAGGACCACAGGGAGCATGTTGCCCACGAAGGGCACGGGCGGTAGGTACGGAACGCCTCGGCGCGCGAAGTACGTGCGGCAGCGGTACAACCACAGGAGCACCAGCGAGGCGAGGAACACCGCCAGCGACGCCATCGATGTCCAGTTGTCGGCCACCATAATCTGTAGGAGGAAAGGCGCATACCAGTCACCAAGCAAATTGCTGACTGGGAGAGCTGTAGGGGCAGGTCCAGCTACCCTACTAGCCGTTGCCAGCCAAACACTGAATGTGAATTTTCTTTTCACTATTTGATTTCAAAATAGACTACCTGCTAATCGAGAGACACCGCACAATCATGCAATAGCGACCTCAGTTATGTGGACGGGTTATAGCAGCCATTAGTAAGCAGAATACTTACTTTTTGTATTCATGGTATCCTGCAACCTGTACGAAGTTGACGAATGACATTTGCATGATAAAAAACAACAATAAAACAAGCAGCCTTATCTACACTCAGTCGCAAAAGTATTCGGACAGCACGTAACGGCGCATAATTTTGCAGTTTGCCGCATGAACAAATACAGAAATTGCACTTTGTAATGTATTTGGGACTCTGGGTACGATGTCGCAACATGAAACACGCGTCAAGTACGAAGAATTGTTGTCGGACATGTGTCTGTTACGTAATATTTCCTGAAAACGGCATGGGAAGGTGCAACAAAAGCATTCGAACAAAGGCGGACAACGTGAGAGAATAGTTCATTCCGAGACGCACAGAGGGTGAAGCGACTGCAGTGTGTCCGACATTTCCGCGAGACGATAGCGATGATTAGTAAACACGTATCGCGAGCCTGTGCAGGTCGACGATGGGACGCAGAGGGAAGTGTTCTACGTTCGAGCAAAGGCAACTTGTCGTTTAGCATCACGCGAAGGGGAAAACCTGCAGGGAAATTGCCGCAATAGTGAACATGAAGAAAAGTACAGCTCACGACATTATTAAACGGTTCGAGAAAGAAGACCGATTGGAATTCCGTTGCAGTACACGACGGCCACGGACATTTTCACAGAGAAATGAACGTGTGATTGTGCGAAAGGTACAACAAAATCCGAAAATATCTGCCACACAAATTGCAAGTGAGGTGGAGGGAGACCTTGGTATAAAAGTTCATCCCGAAACCGTGCGGAGAGTACTACGACGATCGAAGTACCATGGTCGAGTGGCAAGGAGAAAACCATTCATAAATGCAGTGAACCACAAGAAACGTATGCAGTTTGCGAGGGAATACGCCGAATACGATCAGGCTTGGTGGAATCGGGTGATATTTTGCGACGAATGTAAATTTACTGTCGTGGTCGTGCGGTAGCGTTCTCGCTTCCCACGCCCGGGTTCCCGGGTTCGATTCCCGGCGGGGTCAGGGATTTTCTCTGCCTAGTGATGGCTGGGTGTTGTGTGATGTCCTTAGGTTAGTTAGGTTTAAGTAGTTCTAGGGGACTGATGACCATAGATGTTAAGTCCCATAGTGCTCAGAGCCATTTGAACCATTTTCTTTTTTTTTTTTTTTTTTTGTAAATTTACATTATGGCAAAGCGACCGAAAGGCAAACGTGTGGCGAAAGACCAATGAAGAGCTGAATCCCAGGAACTTCAAACCAACAGGAAAGTTTGGAGGTGGGAGCATCATGGTGTGGGGATGCATGTCCGGCAATGGTGTGGGTGATTTAGTGTTCATTGATGATCAGATGAACAAGGAAGCGTATCTGAATATACTACGACGACCTTTGAAGCAGAGTGCACGACATCTAGGTATTGCGAACAACTTTCATTTTTATCAGGATAATGATCCCAAGCATACCGCGCATATTGTACAAATGTGTTTGCTCTTCAATTGCCTGAAAGTATTGCACCCCCCCCTCCCCAATCACCAGACCTTAACTCAATCGAAAATTTGTGGGATAAATTGAAACGACATCTATACGAAGGAGACGTTGAAAGAGAAACTGCGCCAAGAATGGGCAAACATAGGCCCAGATTTCACGAAAAAACTCGTGGAAAGTATGCCTAGTAGATTGGAGGAGGTACTGGAAATGAAAGGTGGACCCACAAGGTATTGAGATTTTCGTCGTACAACTTATGAACATTTATTGGACAGTGTGCGAATACTTTTGTAGCAGCAGGGTGTGCAGGATGTTTCATTTTTGTTGTTAATTTTTCTGTTATTTATGTTTTGGAAACGAAATAATACAATAATTCTTTTGTAATTAATGTTGTTACGCATATATATTGCTAATAAATATGTTTGGGTTTCATAGTCAGTGTTTCTCGAGTACTCATTGTGAAACTTCCCACTGTCCGAATACTTTTGCGACTGAGTGTATGTATATAAGAGGGTCATTCGGAAAGTAAAGAACGTTTTGCTTTGACACGTGACCACGTCCCACCGACCACCACCGCCGATCGGCCACTGACCTTGGTACTCATCCACTTCAGTTTGACGGCAGCTACGATCCACTACGCTTGCTCCTACTGCTTAGCTGCGTGACTTACAAATGTGAGACAACATTGACGATCCCGCCAAGTGTGAGGTGCACAATGTTAGTCTCTTTTTAAACGTGCAAGAAGTCCGACCCGTCGAAATTTATAGACAGATAACTGAGGTTTACGGTTATTCAATGAACGAAACATCAGTCCGGAAGTGCTGTATTATTTGTAATGGCGGACGGAAGAATCTTCACGAAGATGGCTCTAGCCGGCCCTCTGTGATGATTGACGTACTCAAAACGAGGACTGCAACGAAAATCCAAGAAGACAGGCGTTTCATAATTGGTGGAATGCACTCATTTTTTGCAGAAAATGCCGAATTCAGAAGAACGCAAAATACCCAAGACTGCCTAAGTTACACGGAAGCTCGAAATTTAGTGCAGACGTCAATGCAAGATGCTTTTAATAGTTTACACAATGAAACATTGTCTCAAAATATGGTAGAAAACCCAAAGAGATTCTGGTCGTATGTAAAGTACACCAGTGGCAAAAAACTAGTCAATACCGTCACTGCGCGATAGCGATGGAAATGTTATCGATGATGGTGCCACCAAAGCGGAGTTACTAAATACAGTTTTTCGTAATTCCTTCACAAAAAAGGACGAAGTGAACATTTCAAAATTCGAAACCACAACAGCTGTTAGCATGAGTGACATAAAAGTACACTACTGGCCATTAAAACTGCTACACCAAGAAGAAATGCAGATGATAAACGGGTAATCATTGGACAAATATATTATACTAGAAATGACATTTGATTACATTTTCGCGCAATTTGGGTACTGAGAAATCAGTACCCAGAACAACCACCTCTGGCAGTAATAACGGCCTTGATACGCCTGGGCATTGAGTCAAACAGAGCTTGGATGGCGTGTACAGGTACAGCTGCCCATGCAGCTTCAACACGATACCACAGTTCATCCAGAGTAGTGACTGGCGTATTCTGAAGAGCCAGTTGCTCAGTCACCATTGACCAGACGTTTTCAATTGGTGAGACATCTGGACAATGTGCTGACCAGGGCAGCAGTCGAAAATTTTCTGTATCCAGAAAGGCCCGTACAGGACCTGCAACATGCGGTCGTGCATTATCCTGCTGAAATGTAGGGTTTCGCAGGGATCGAATGAAGGGTAGAGCCACGGGTCGTAACACACCTGAAATGTAACGTCCAGTGTTCAAAGTGCCGTCAATGCGAACAAGAGGTGACCGAGACGTGTAACCAATGGCACCCCATACCATCACGCCGGGTGATACGCCAGTATGGCGATGACGAATACACGCTTCCAATGTGCATTCACCGCGATGTCGCCAGACACGGATGCGACCATCATGATGCTGTAAACAGAACCTGTATTCATCCGAAAAAATGACGTTTTGCCATTCGTGCACCGAGGTTCGTCGTTGAGTACACCATCGCAGGCGCTCCTGTCTGTGATGCAGCGTCAAGGGTAACCGCAGCCATGGTCAGCGAGCTGATAGTCCATGCTGCTGCAAACGTCGAACTGTTCGTGCAGATGGTTGTTGTCTTGCAAACGTTCCCATCTGTTGACTCTGGGATCGAGTCGTGGCTGCACGATCCATTACAGCCATGCGGATAAGATGCCTGTCATCTCGACTGCTAGTGATACGAGACCGTTGGGATCCAGCACGGCGTTCCGTATTACCCTCCTGTACCCACCGATTCCATATTCTGCTAACAGTCATTGGATCTCGACCAACACGAGCAGCAATGTTGCGATGCGATAAATCGCAATCGCGATAGGCTACAATCCGACCTTTATCAAAGTGGGAAACGTGATGGTACGCATTTCTCCTCCTTACACGAGGCATCACAACAACGTTTCACCATGCAACGCCGGTCAACTGCTGTTTGTGTATGAAAAATCGTTTGGGAACTTTCCTCATGTCAGCACGTTGTAGGTGTCGCCACCGTCGCCAACCTTGCGTGAATGCTCTGAAAAGCTAATCATTTGCATATCACAGCATCTTCTTCCTGTCGGTTAAATTTCGCGTCTGTAGCACGTCATCTTCGTGGTGTAGCAATTTTTATGGCCAGTAATGTAGATATCTTAGGTGTTGCGAAACAACTCAAATCACGTAAGAACGGCAAGTCTTCCGGTCCAGATGGTATACCAATCAGGTTCCTTTCAGAGTATGCAGACACAATAGCGCCATTCTTAGCAATCATATACAACCGCTCGCTTGACGAAAGGTCTGTTCCTAACGACTGGAAAGTAGCACAGGTCACACCAATATTCAAGAAAGGAAATAGGAGTAACCCACTGAATTACAGACCCATATCACTGGCCTCAATTTGCAGTAGGATTTTGGAGCATATATTGTGCTCGAACATTATGAATCACCTTGAAGAAAATGACTTATTGATACATAACCAACACGGATTCAGAAAATATCGTTCTTGTGCAACATAGCTAGCTCTTTATTCCCATGAAGTAATGAGTGGTGTCGACAAGGGATCTCAGATCGATTCCATATTCCTAGATTTCCAGATGGCTTTTGATACCGTTCCTCACAAGCGACTAATAATCAAATTGCGTGCATATGGAGTATCGTCTCAGTTGCGTGACTAGATTAGTGATTTCCTCTCAGAGAGGTCACAGTTCGTAGTGATGGACGGTAAATCATCGAGTAGAACAGAAGTGATATCTGGCGCTCCGCAAGGTATTGTCATAGGCCCTCTGCTGTTCCTGATTTACATAAATGATCTAGGTGATAATCTGAGCCCCCTTAGATTGTTTGCAGATGAAGTTCTAATTTACCGTCTAGCAAAATCGTCAGACGATCAATTCCAATTACAAAATGATCTAGAGAGAATTTCTGTATGGTGCGAAAAGTGGCAATTGGCACTAAACAAAGAAAAGTGCGAGGACATCCACATGGGTACTAAAAGAAACCCGATAAATTTTGCGTAAACTATAAATCGCACAAATCTAAGGGCTGTCAATTCGACTAAATACCTAGGAATTACAATTACGAGCAACTTAAATTGGAAAGACTACAGAGATAATATTGTGGGGAAGGCGAAACAAAGACTGCGCATTGTTGGCAGAACACTTAGAAGATGCGACAAACCCACTAAAGAGACTGCCTACATTACACTTGTCCGTCCTCTGCTGGAATCTTGCTGCGCGGTGTGGGATCCTTACCAGGTAGGATTGACGGAGGACATCGAAAAGTGCAAAGAAGGGCACCTCGTTTCGTGTTATCGCGCAATAGGGGTGAGAGTGTCACTGATATGATACGCGAGTTGGGGTGGCAGTCACTGAAACAAAGGCGGTTTTATTTGCAGCTAGATCTATTTACGAAATTTCAATCACCAACATTCTCTTCCGAATGCGAAAATATATTGTTGACACACACCAAAGTAGAGAGGAATGATCATCACAATAAAATAAGAGAAATCAGAGCCCGAACGGAAAGATTTAGGTGTTCCTTTTTCCCACGCGCCATTCGAGTGTGGAATGGTAGAGAAGTAATATGAAAATGGTTCGATTAACCCTCTGCCAGGCACTTAAATGTGAATTGCAGAGTAACCATGTAGATGTAGATGTAGACATTCCAAGAACTGTGTTGTAAGAGACTGTTACAGCAGAACTGCGCTGAAAAAAAGTGTGTGCATGTGGGTTCCTTGAATTTTTACAGAGGAACAGAAAACCAAACAAATGCCAGCTGCATTGACATTGCCCAGTCCCTATGAAAAGAATGGTGACGAATTTTTTGAATCAGATTGTCACTGGTGATGAGACTTGAATATCACATCTCACACCAGAAACAAAGTGCCAGTCAGTGGAATGGCCTCATTCGCAATCCCCAACGAAACAATCAACAACAACAAAATTGAGCACCAGAAGGATTATGGCTACGGTGTTCTGGGATCGTGAAGGTGTCCTGCTCATCAACTACATGCCTAGAGATGAGGCCATAAATGCAGCGGCCTCCTCTCAGACGCTTCAACGACGCCGTCGCAACATTAAGAACAAGCGGCGCCGATTCCTAACCACTGGAGTCATCTTCCTTTACGATAACGCACATCCGCATGCAGTGGGGTGACACAGGACTTGCTTCAACGGTTTCAGTGGGAAACGTTTCAACATCTGCCACACAGTCCGGACTTAGCCCCAAGTAAGTATCACTTATTTACCAAATTGAAAGATTTTTTGAGTGGACAACGCTACAGAAGTGGTGATGAACTTAAGGAAGCCGTCAATCAGTGATTCAACACTTTGGCGGCAACTGAGTATACAGAAGGCATAGAAAAGCTAGTAAGATGGTACAAGTGCCTAAATTTGAACTGTGGCTACGTAGAAAAGTAGTTTGAGTATCAAATTGTATGTAAAATACAGTTCCGTTTAATTATATCAGATAAAAATTTCTGCAGAAGAAAACGTTCTCTACCTTCCGAATGGCCCCCGTACATAACAGCGTCAATCGTCAACAGTGTTCTTAGTCTGTAAAAAGCAGTGGGACTACACAACCTGTCAACCAACCAAGATACGGATTATTAAGAGAGGCATAACGAAATCTTTTACATAGTCAGAATCAGAGATTCAGTTGTATAAGAAACACAGATGCGAGGGAAACACTATTCACTGGACTAAATAGTGTAAAAAACTCTCATTTACTAAAAACGACTCTGTGGCTGAGGCATTTTCTGCTGTGTTAGTGCATTTTGTAGCAAGAACTCCGTATACAGCTCTATCTTGAACCAATTTTATTACGCTCTACCGGTTGCGTGGCTTATAGCAACATCATTACGTGCATATCTAAATAAAAAGAAATAAACAATGACAGTGACTGAACCCCTGTACATCAAAGTAATAACAGAGACATGAGCACCTAGTTATGAGAATACATGTGTACTTACAAAACTTAAAACATGTTAAACAACGTGGCGGAGAATATATAAGGCCCAGCCTTGAACGGAATGGACAGTGTCTTGAAAGGAGGATATAAGATGAACATCAACAAAAGCGAAACGAGGAAAATCGAATGTAGTCGAATTAATCAGGTGATGCTGAGGGAATTAGATTAGGAAATGAGACACTTAAAATAGTAAAGGAGTTTTGCTATTTGGGGAGCAAAATAACTGATGATGGTCGAAGTAGAGAGGATATAAAATGTAGACTGGCAATGGCAAGGAAATCGTTTCTGAAGAAGAGAAATTTGTTAACATCGAGTATAGATTTAAGTGTCAGGAAGTCGTTTCTGAAATTATTTGTATGGAGTGTAGCCATGTATGGAAGTGAAACATGGACGATAACCAGTTTGGACAAGAAGAGAATAGAAGCTTTCGAAATGTGGTGCTACAGAAGAATGCTGAAGATTAGATGGGTAGATCACATAACTAATGAGGAGGTATTGAATAGGATTGGGGAGAAGACAAGTTTGTGGCACAACTTGACTAGAAGAAGGGATCGGTTGGTAGGACATGTTTTGAGGCATCAAGGGATCACAAATTTAGCATTGGAGGGCAGCGTGGAGGGTAAAAATCGTAGAGGGAGACCAAGAGATCAATACACTAAGCAGATTCAGAAGGATGTAGGTTGCAGTAGGTACTGGGAGATGAAGAAGCTTGCACAGGATAGAGTAGCATGGAGAGCTGCATCAAACCAGTCTCAGGACTGAAGACCACAACAACAACAACAACATTTCATGTCTTATACGTTAAAAACAAACACGCTAGACTGCTTAAACTCGCAGTTGAAAAGAAATTAACATTATTCGCACAACAATCAAAGTCTTTCACGTAACCCTCAAGATTTTGGTGCACTTTAACAATTCGTGTTGCAGAGCGACACTTCGCGTCTGCAAACGACGAAAGGTACGTGAAACATAATATTCTAATAACGATAGGCCCTCAGAAATCTAAAGTGTCTGAGGCCAAAGCGCCCAAGGAAAAGTACATTTCTTTTTATTGAAAATAGCAAAGCTCCGTTAAGGTGGCTTTAATGCAAAGCTCCATTAAGGTGGCTTTACTGGTGTCGCACTTTCCAATTTGCAACCTTTCATATCAGAGAGCATCATTACGTGTTGGTAGAATTAAGTGTTCTGCATTTACAACTGCATTTATCATTGATACTGGGAACAAGTCAACTTAATTATTTCTTGTGCTACACGAACATTGACAACATCAGACAGTTCGGATAGTAGTACACGGCGGAGAAATGGGCAACTCTTATCTTCACTGTTGAGTTGACGGGCTTTTTGTGGGTCACCGGGGAACATTTCACCGTGGGTGCTGGTTACCTGCTGTGGTCAGCGTCAGCTGCTGTCGTCAATTTCGCGCATGACAGAATTCACAATCGTCTAGCTTGGACTGCAAACACAGGCAGTGGGGCATCATAAAGGTGTTGACAGCTCGCAAATTTAATGCTGTATCACAACATGCTAGCAGTCACGCCATCGAGAACCATCTACCAATAATAGGCTACAGAAGACACTAGCCTGCATGACTACCGCCGCTGGCCACTGGAGATCAGGATGGGAGAAGAATATCACTACTAAGCTAATCATGGGAAAAAACTTCAAAATCTGGATGTTCTGTTTACTGGTGACTCGCGTTCTGTGACATACGAACGTATCGAGAGCTGAGCAAAACACACACATAGCGTATTTCCGGACGCTATCATTACAGGATATACACAAACGGCGCTGGAACATTCATTGTAGCCTTCAGAACAGAAGCAACATGTCACATTGTTTACTGCGTACTATCTGCATAATTTTTTTTCCCTTGTCATTTTTAGGAAGACGCAATAAGCTATGGAGGGAAAATCCACCTCCTTCACGTAACGTCATCAGTAAGGGGGAAAAAGAGAGAGAGACCTGTGTTTTGCGATTCATACTGGCAAATAAGTACGGAAGGTGTGACCACCTCGATTGTAAGTTGCCTAGTCAGCTTCCTGTGGAAGTTTCGAGCTATTGCCAGTATCCTTGATCATTTGTGTTTTGCAGGGATTAGGCCGTGGCCTAAGGCATTCCTAATGCATGAGAAAACCTCAGAGGCTATAAAAGACATACTTACGTACAAACAGTTCAGTCTGCAGAGTGTTACGTTTAAAATCAAGCAACTATGTCGTTATAGCTTCTGTTGGTGTCTTCGGCAATAGTTGACAAACCCTTAGGCACTGAAACACAGCCTAATTGCCAATGAAACAGAAATCACCTTCTCATATTCACCTGCAGGGGAGGCCAAGGAAACAATGAGAACTGCTACAGCTTGTCTGCAGCAGTCATTAAATGAAGACGAGGATGATTTGCAACACAGATATTTAAAACTAACATTTAGAAACAAGGGCGTCCATAAGACAGTTTGCAGGACGGGGGGAGGGGGGGGGGTGCTAGACTTGTGGGTGTGGTCTATTTTTAATATTTTGAAAGACGAATGGCGACTTCTATGTGAACATAAAAATTTCCAGATCATATTAAAAGACTGTGTAAAAAATACTGTCTATTAAATCGTTTTCTTCAAAGAAAAGCGCCAGAATACATTGCATTTTGTTTTCCTTTCCATAAGAGCTGGTGTGGAAAGGGGATGGCGCGGCTCCCTCCCTGCCCCCCTTTCCCATAGGTATGGGCGCCCTTGTTTAGAGAAAATGAATGTTGACACGTTTCATACAATTGTAGCCAAAACTGTTTCTTCGAAGAAGCCGACTACACATCGCTTTTCGGCGTTAATTGTACTCACGACACAGAAGCTGCAGCAGAAGCAATCCACTCAGGAGGGAAAACGCAGACTGGAGGAAAAGAGGACTGGCGCAGCAAAAGGCGGTGTGGCGTCGCGGGGAGCCACCGGCTTGCGTCACGCCGTCTGTTGGCTCTGCCACCTCATGAGTCAGTCGACCGCACAGCAGGAAGCTCTAGCCGAGAAACGTTACATTCGCCGAACCCGCAGCATTCACATTTCTTATTACGCCAGCCACATAACTCCGTGCAAAATTAAAGTGCTAAGACCAAAACTCAGGACGTCAAGCAGATCTGTGCTACGTGCAACCATCACGTTTACAATAGTTAGTTATATTCTGTATCGCGCACTATCTATCCTGACAGTGGACAAGGCTCAATTTGCGGGACACGTGTTCCTCCAATAGAATGATACAAATTCTCGTCGTCGAAGACTGAAAACTGATACATGAAAACTGCACACTGCGAAATTTGCGTCCAGTACTCCTGGAAACTCCCTGCTTTTTTTTAAGTCACAACCTACCTACATTCCGAGAATCCTCGTCCACGGTTTCGTGGGCTTTCCGATAGTGGGCTTTGTGACCCGTGACGTCAACATGGTGTTACCGACCACAAATAATTTATCAGTGGAATTTGCGACCGTCATAGGAACAGTGGGCGAGGCTATGCCAACCGTTTTGTAAGAAGAACATCCCTTCATATTTTATTAAGACTTAGGACTGGCTATGCACATAGTACACAAGCATGTTTAAATGTGTGTTATTTTTATTATTTTTACTTTTTCTTCATTCTACAACATTACTGCAGCAAATAATTCAACTTATTGTCTTATTTTATGGATCTTATTTCTGATTCAATGTTTTGTAAGAAAGCCAGAGATTTTAAACGTCTTCTTAAATCCCCCGCGTCATATATTTCTCAACGGTGTATCAACGTATCAACCGGTGGGGCAGGAGGTGCATTCGGCTCCCCTCCCCCACTTCAAACTATTGGGGGAGGGGGCGCGATAGGGTTTCTGCCCCCCCCTCCCCCCCCCCCCCCCCACACACACACACAAAAGAATCACTTGGAGTTTTATCTGAAGGCAGAGCCAGTGAATAAACTACGCTGCCCTCAAGAAATATGGGATCATTATTTTCGTTGGCAGTGATTTTTGCTTTTGACTGAAGCGTCTTATAACACCTACTGCATTCTGTCCTCTCCCTTCGTCCCATTTTTCTGTCTGTGACTCCTAATGGGGACAGCCTTTGTGTGCACTTGAAACAAATTCAACACAGCACTGTCGAACTGTAGCTGAGACTGATCGGGCGCTATGTCCTATACGCGAATTACAGTGACAAGGGCGCGAAATTGGGGGAGGAACGCCAGACTTAAGGCAGAAATCTTGACTGAAAAAATTGGTTTTGCTGTCTCTTTACGTTGTCAACAGTTATCCCCTGTTCAAAACAAGTATTGTTACCACCCTCATTACTTACTGTTCGGTTCCTCTTGAATCCAAGTCCACACACCTTCGCAGATCTGCAGGTGGTGCAAAACGTTTTTTGATCAGTTTATTCTCGCGATCACGCATTCACAAGCCACGTGCGGTGCTATCGAAAATAACAAACGCCGCCCAACAATGCCCAAACAGCAGTCGGTACCCCCGACTTGGCTCGCCGCTAAGACAATGTCCGCAGCACTCTACGAACAATCCAACATTTCAGACAATAAAAACAACGTGATAACCCCCCTTTTCCTCCCTTCAAGACCGCTAAGCCTTTACTCCGTAGCTACATCGGTGTGCATTGTTGCTCTGGTAACGAACGCGAAACGTTTACAGTGTAGTTAGTGATTTTTTCCAGTTTTCTATGCATGGATAAAGGTACACACATTTGATTTGCAGTTTCGAGGTGATGTTTGCAGTTTCGAGGTGATGTGAGTGAACCTCTGTGGTGAAAGGTATGTATTTATTTTTTGCCGTTTGCCATAAATCTCCTAGCTGAGTACTGATTGTTCTCAGTAGTTTATTGAAGAACGTAAATGCAATTATATTCCCACACATCTCGGTGACATTTTATGGGAAACGGGGGTGGGATGGGGGGGTGGGGTCATCGGAGCTATGTCGTACCCAAAGTATTTGCAGAAGGATGTCAGTTATTTCCGATAAAGTGGAAATGCTTTTGAGTTAAAGAGGGCACCAAATCTCAATGCAAAAGCGAAAAAAACAGTGCCTGGATCTACATTGGAATACTCAGAACCAAGGAACATGAACAAAAAAGGTATGCCAGATTGGCTTAGTGCGCTCTCATTGGTCAGCGACTTGTTACGTCACCCGGCAGCCAGACGGCAGCAGTCTCCGTTTGTAGAATATGGGAGATTGCAAAATAATTGTTTTCACGTCTCTTCTCGTCTCATATAACTTACAGTTTCGCGTTCACAGGGTTGAACACACTTCATGTTAATATTATATACAAGGTTTCCGAAAAAAAAATGCGTTAAATATTAGTGGCAATGATGATATATCGCCACGCATAACTAGTGGCCGATGTTCGCATCCGCATTCATGCTCGAATTTTAGGCATCTGACTATACGGTAAATGTTTTACAATAGGGTACTGCCTATTTTACACATTTCTTGTAAATATAAAGATAATAATCTCCAGACTTACCTTATAAAGCTGATGCAGAAGCTACGTCGAAGATGCTGAGCCGGCCGGAGTGACCGAGCGGTTCTAGGTGCTTCAGTCTGGAACCGCGCGACCGACGTACTTTTTATTCAATGACAAATATTTTGAACAGACTGACGGAGTGGCTATGGGGAGCCCACTGTCCCCAATAGTCGCCAACCTTTTTATGGAAGATTTGGAGGACATGGCGCTGAAGACGGCGTCCTTAAAACCAACCTGTTTCTGGAGGTACGTTGACGACACGTTTATGGTGTGGCCTCATGGGAGAGAGGCTCTTGACCGCCTCCTAGATCATTTTAATTCCCTGCATCCCAGCATCAAGTTTACCATGGAGGTGGAAAGTGATGGAAAGCTTCCGTTTCTGGATGTTCTGGTGTACAGAAAGGATGATGGGACACTGGGACACAGTGTTTATCGAAAGCCTACGCACACGGACCGTTACCTGCATGCTTCTAGCTGTCATCCATCGTTCCAGCGTACGGGGGTCCTGCGAACGTTGGCGAGAAGAGCTTATGCCATTTCAGATGGAGAAAGCTTGACACAAGAATTGGACCACCTTAAGGTTGTGTTCAAGCAGAATGGCTATACAGATAAACAGATCCGTCGTGCTTTCCAGTTTGGACCATCGCCTGAACCACCAGAAGATACCTGCAAATCGGTGGCTTTTCTGCCTTTTGCTGGGAGCATTTCCTCGAAGATAGGAAGAATTCTAAAAAGATATCACATCAAAAGTATTTTTCGTCCGCCGGCCAAGCTTAGAGCGTTTCTTGGCTCTGTTAAGGATGACTTGGGTTTGAGGAAGCCCGGTGTGTATAAGATCCCTTGCCACTGTGGGAAGGCTTATATTGGTCAGACGATCCGGACCATTCAGGACCGATGTGTTGAGCATCAGCGGCACACACGGCTGCTTCAACCCGAGAAATCCGCAGTGGCGGAGCACTGTCTCACCGAGGGACACAGAATGCAATATGATGCGACACAAATGGTTGCCCCTGCATCTCGCTATTGGGACTGTGTTTTAAAAGAATCCATAGAGATTCGTTTATCTGACAATCTTATTAATAGAGACAAGGGTTATCTTTTAAGTAAGACTTGGGACCCGGTGTTATCTGACATTAAAAAACAACGGTCTGCGTCTCAATCGTCGGAATAGAATTTTTTGAAATTTCTTTTATTTTTGACAGCGATATCTCGATTTCGCCTCTTTCCACCACTGGCGGCGCGGCATGTTTACTGCACTAGAGGGCAGCTACGGCATCTTCTCGCGCACGCGTTGTGGGTCTTCTGCGGCCTATATATGGGCTGCCGCTTGCGCTGGGAAGTCAGTTCCGGCGAGATTGTGCACCAGCGCACTCACCTGATGATGGCGGCCAGTTGGACCGCGGAAATATTGTTTCTGGAAGACGTCATGATCCGGCTGCATACCCGAGAAGAATATTATCACTGACAAACTGTACTTCTCAAATCATAGCATACACATTTGTCCTTCTTAGTATGAGACACATTACGTTTCATAGATACAGCTTGCTTTATAATTTCTTTCATGGGCTTAATTCTTTGTTCCAGTCGAACATTTTTGATCTTCAAAATAACCAGTTCTTTCTTCAGTTCTTGAATTTCCTGGTCTTTAAGTGAAATTAGCGGATCAGTAAAAACGTCTGTGTTGCTGGATTTGTCCAGCTTACTTTTCTTCGGAGATAAAGTTTTCAACGTTGAGAGAGCTCTTTTTGTTTACTGTTCTAGTGTCAATCCACTTACGCTGTAGTTCTGTAGTTCATCATTTTTTGGAAAACGATGATAAATTACGCCTTCAGTCATACGTCTGCTATTACTACATTCAGCAACTGCACAATACGACGTATTTGTAGACATAATTCCAAAAACGAAGCTACAAGACTCACGAAACAAACTCCTTTCCAACTGAACACTCGGCAGGACAAGAAATACACACAAACTAACATGTAAGACGAACTTACATGCACGCCTTCGATAGAAACACTGAGCGACACCGTTGTAAACAAACTGCAGTAGCTGCCAGGTGACGTCACTGCTCGAAATTCATTATGGCGGAGAAAAGGGAGGGAGGCCGCATTTGCACACTCAGAACCAAGGAACATAGAATAAAAAAGGTATGCCAGATTGGTTTAGTGCCTGCTCATTGCTCAGAACTCGCTTGACTATTCGTATCGGCGGCAAACTGGTCAGCTCCAAGGATTCGAGTAGGAAAAAGAGAAGATATGTTCCAGAAGTAATTAAAAACCGTAGGTGAATAAGCATTCCTACCACTACAACAAAGCAAGTAGAGGTTCAATCAACAAAGGCGTCGATAATCATGTAACAATATAAATTAAACTCGTACAGAAAGCCGCAAACTACGTACATATAACATCACATCAAGAACTAAGATGGAATAATTCTTGTAAGTTGCAGGAAAATTAGTATCTGGACGCATGCGTTTGGGCTAGATACAGTATTGCAAGAGAATCCCTCGGTAACCCATTGCAGCTCGTCCTGAAATTAGGCACCATGGCAGTGTATTCAGATTATCCTTTTATTCCTCAGCAAGAGAAAGTCCACTGCTGTTGCAGGATCAGAAAAGTGAGACGTACCGGTATATATCGAGACATTACTGTATAGCAAGTTGTTGTGAAGTTCATTGTTCATGACACGTACTACATTCACATTTCAGTATGAAAATTTTAATTAATTTGACTAGTTACAAATATATCCCATTTATATCTCAAGGGAATACATAATACATTAATGATTTGACGCACACTGCTTTGTTTATGAGCCACATTTCTCATAGTCAACCCTGCGATAGTAGTTAAGCAGTGCACTCAATCAGTCATGGCAATCATTGCTTAGATAATGTCTTTCATGCTAAAAACAGCCCTCAGTTTACTAACGCATTGTAAATAAATTTATCATTAAGTCTAGTGCGCACTGATTTATTATCCAGATTCATTATCGCAATTCGTTATCCCTAGCTCAGAGACGCGGTATTATTGTTGCGGATTGTTTGCGGGAAACTCTTTTTCGCCCTGATACACAAAAGAACCGAAGCGGAAACCGAATTTTCAGTCATGTGGTCCATTGTTTTATATATATGAGGAAGGCATTTGATACGGTTCCGCACTTACGTTTAGTGAAAAAAATACGAGCTTACGGAATATCGGACCAGGTTTGTGATTGGATTCAGGATTTCCTAGAAGAAAGAACACAACATGTCATTCTTAACGGTTCAAAATCTGCAGATGTAGAGGTAATTTCGGGAGTACCGCAAGGAAGCGTGATAGGACCTTTATTGTTTACAATATACATAAATGACTTAGTTGACAACATCGGTAGCTCCGTGAGGCTATTTGCAGATGACACGGTTGTCTACAAGAAAGTAGCAACACCAGAAGACTCGTACGTACTCCAGGAAGACCTGCAGAGGATTAATGAATGGTGCGACAGCTGGCAGCTTTCCCTAAACGTAGATAAATGTAATATAATGCGCATACATAGGGGCAGAAATCCATTCCAGTACGATTATGCCATAGGTGGTAAATCATTGGAAGCGGTAACGACCGTAAAATACTTAGGAGTTACTATCCGGAGCGATCTGAAGTGGAATGATCACATAAAACAAATAGTGGGAAAAGCAGGCGCCAGGTTGAGATTCATAGGAAGAATTCTAAGAAAATGTGACTCATCGACGAAAGAAGTAGCTTACAAAACGCTTGTTCGTCCGATTCTTGAGTATTGCTCATCAGTATGGGACCCTTACCAGGTTGGATTAATAGAAGAGATAGACATGATCCAGCGAAAAGCAGCGCGATTCGTCATGGGGACATTTAGTCAGCGCGAGAGCGTTACGGAGACGTTGAACAAGCTCCAGTGGCGGACACTTCAAGAAAGGCGTTACGCAATACGGAGAGGTTTATTATCGAAATTACGAGAGAGCACATTCCGGGAAGAGATGGGCAACATATTACTACCGCCCACATATATCTCGCGTAATGATCACAACGAAAAGATCCGAGAAATTAGAGCAAATACGGAGACTTACAAGCAGTCGTTCTTCCCACGCACAATTCGTGAATGGAACAGGGAAGGGGGGATCAGATAGTGGTACAATAAGTACCCTCCGCCACACACCGTAAGGTGGCTCGCGGAGTATAGATGTAGATGTAGTAGATGTAAAGCTACATCCTTTTCTGAAATTAGTTTGTTCGGAAAACGTTTTACTAATTGCACACAAAATTTAAGAAAATACTTTTCTGGTTTGCGTGGGGCTTCTTCTTTCCGCTATGCAACGTTTCTCATGTGATTTCTTTTGAATACGTGAGATCGTGCATTGCAGTGTACCAGCTGAAGCTAACGTACCAAAGTAACTTTTTATCGTGGTAGGAAAGCTATACCTTTCCAGTGACGAGTAAATGTGTTGTATGTGTTGGTGGTACGCCGCACATGATAAGTTTCTGCACGCCACTCATAGAGTGCAGCGTGACTAGTCACTACACATAAACAGTTCAAGATCCTGAAACTAGGTTTCCAGCAGATAACGTATGCAAAGAGATGAATAGTTTCTCTGTACAATAAATACTGAGATGTTTTTATCTATGTGACGTATGCCATTCGTTAGCTTATGAAAGGAAAAGTACAGTGCTATAATGCAAGGCAATGTTCACAGTTGAACTTGCCGCAAAACCAGCAGCAAGCAAAAATTGGCTCTGAGCACTATGGGACTTAACTTCTAAGGTCATCAGTCCCCTAGAACTTAGAACTACTTAAACCTAACTAACCTAAGGACATCACACACATCCATGCCCGAGGCAGGATTCGAACCCGCGACCGTAGCAGTCGCGCGGTTCCAGACAGCAGCGCCTAGAACCGCTCGGCCACCCCGGCCGGCAACCAAAAATATTCAGTTGTTTCTGGCAAGAAGTTTTAATGTACTGCGGATGCGGCTTCATTCTTTCCTGTTACAGAGCTATTGAGAAAAGCATCTTTACACAGAAAACGAGATCCGAGTTCTCTGTATTTCGTACCAGTTTCATCAAAAATGCTAAATGTAACGGTAACAAACATTATTCGATTTACATAAATTGATTTAACAACTAAAAGTTGAAAGTCAAATAACTGCAAAAACACAGTGCTTTACACGGCAGCTCATCATTGAACAATGACCAAATATAGTAGTACACATTATCTTTACACCTGAAAACAATTGATTTATGATGTGAGTTGCCCTCTAATATATCATCAGTCGCAATCGATTCGGTACGAATTACGCAAGTTCGTTTGTTATGTCTGATTTTAATGTTCTTCCATTTACACTGCTGTATTGCTTTAAGGGCTGATTTGCACCCTCTTTTGTAGTGTAATTCGCTATATAGTTTTTCAGTACTGTTTACAGTGATTCCTCTTACTTGCAACACACACCGTTAGTGAGTTACATCGTCATTTTTAAATTTCAGTATCTAACTTTTTGTTCCCCTTTTATGTGTACATCTATCCATGGGTCATGGCTGATATTTATGTACGATTTTTACTATTTTGTCATTTTAGGTGTGGTACTGCACAGTGCCACAAAAATCTATTAAGGAATTTTTTGGAGATGGTCATCATCATAAACTAAAGATTATGCCTTGTCGATTTAGCCACGTCCCTCTCTCCATTGTCATCCTCTTCAATACTTCACACGATTTTATCTCCATATCTTCTTTGATGTTATTAACATACGTTGCTCTTGGCCTGCCTCTCGATTTTTTCCCTAAAACTTTTCCTTCAAATACATTCTTTAGGAGCTGGTTGTGTCTCATTATGTACCCTATCATTTTTGATTTTCTTCTTTCTATATAATTTAGCAGCGTTCTGTGCTCGTTCACTTCTCTTAAGATCTGTTCATTACTTTTTCTAACTACCCAGCTTGTTTTCGTCATTCTTCTCCATATCCACATTTCCATTGCATCCTGTCTCTTTTTCTCTGCCTTTCCCAGAGTCCACGCTTCACATCCGTATGTTAAGACACTCCAGACAAAAGTTTTGACAAACTTTTCCTACTTTCTAGGCTTATATGACTGTCTGTTAGTAAACTGCTTTTATTTTGGAAAGCTTGCTTTGCCAAGGCTATTCTTCTCTTTATATCTGTGATACATTTATTGTCGTCAGTGATTGTGCTCCCCAAATAACAGAAGTTCTCAACCTGCTCTAGAACATCATCTTAAGGTTAGTATTAACTTTACCATTTTCTTTTGTCTTCACTACTACCATAGTTTTTGTTTTCTTCTTATTTATTTTTAGATTAAATTCTCTTAGGATTTTGGCAAATTTTAGCAACATTAACTCCATTTCCTTTACTGAGTCATCAAGTGCTACTATATCATCTGCAAAACGAATACAGTGTATTCGTTCCCGTTAATTTTAATTCCTTTGGTTATTCTTTTCAATTTTTCAATGGTTTTTCCAATAAATAAGTTGAACAAATATGGTGATAATGGGCATCCATGCCTTACTACCTTCCTTATTTCTGCTATCTTCTTCACACCATTCACTTCTATCTCTTGTAATATTATTGGATTTCAGCTACTTTGCATGTGTGATATTCGTCATTAAAGAAAAGGACAGCCAACGAGCTGTAGTTCGTAAAGATGCTAAGCATCACAGCGCGAGAGTAGAAAGACGAAATATTTTTTTTTTTTATGTGCGCCTATACCAAGCCGCGCGTCCAGCGTTTAAATACTCAAACAGTGTTACCCGCTGGGCGCAGATATTTAAAATCATTGCCGCAGCGCTTGATAGCAAGAAGCTGCGAAACAGAAGAAAGAACAATCTATCTTTTGTTATCGCTTGCACATTTGGTCGCCGACATGTTAAGACGTACTGCATAGCCTTACTACAAGTTGTATTTTTATTTTGTGTAAAAACTATGTGAAAAGACGAACAAACATTTAGGTAACTCCGGTGAGGTAACAATGTACTTACGCACATGCAAGGACATTTAATTTTAAAAAGGAACAGACTGACAGAGCAGCGATTATTCGGCTGCGCCATCCACAAAAGAAATATCAGATGTAAGTCAGGCATTTATTGTGTATTTATCAATGTCTAGTAGTTTAACGCTAATTTGTTCAAAATATATTGATATTTTATGATGCAGTATTCTTTTCTTTCATTAGCCAAAAATGATGTTCAAATTGTATATGAGCTTTGTTACAGGTTCGCTCTTTATCACGGTGTCTCGATTGTATTTGGGAGACCACTAATGTGTTCAACTTCCGATCTGTTAATCTTTCTCTTACGAAAGTCCACTAATTTGCTTTCATTTCCATTTTTATATTCAAATAGGTCCCTTAGGTATTTTCATCGAAGATTCTGATTGCGTGAAGGCAAACCGGGTCAAAATGTCAATTGAAACTTCCTGGCAGATTAAAACTGTGTGCCCGACCAAGACTCGAACTCGGGACCTTTGCCTTCCGCGGGCAAGTGCTCTACCAACTGAGCTACCGAAGCACGACTCACGCCCGGTACTCACAGCTTTACTTCTGCCAGTACCTCGTCTCCTACCTTCCAAACTTTACAGAAGCTCTCCTGCGAACCATGCAGAACTAGCACTCCTGAAAGAAAGGATATTGCGGAGACATGGCTTAGCCACAGCCTGGGGGATGTTTCCAGAATGAGATTTTCACTCTGCAGCGGAGTGTGCGCTGATATGAAACTTCCTGGCAGATTAAAACTGTGTGCCCGACCGAGACTCGAACTCGGGACCCGAGTTCGAGTCTCGGTCGGGCACACAGTTTTAATCTGCCAGGAAGTTTCATATCAGCGCACACTCCGCTGCAGAGTGAAAATCTCATTCTGGAAAATGTCAATTATTCGCGTAATCAATCCGTACGTCTCCTGAACACAATCGAGAACCCACGCATCGGTGATCAATTAATAATCTCTCTCTCTTTTAAAGTCGTACTAAAAAACGGCCACACAGGATAGTCGTAAGTACGCGATCTAGCGTTAGGTTGCATTTTGTCACTAAATATTACCAACCAACAGTTACAGCCTCACTATTATTAATAAGCAAGTTCCTAACACCAGAATCTGCTTCCTGCCTTTTATACAGGTTCCAGATTGATCTTCTGTCCCTCCAATCAAGATTTTTTTCCTTCATTGTTCAGAATAACAATTTCCAATTAACCACGTCAAATGCTTTTTCTAAATCTATAAAGATCAAGTAGATTTTCCTTTTAACTTCAGTTCGTCTTTCTAATACCTTCCTCAGAGCTAGTATTGCATCTCTAGTTCCTTTTCCGGATCTGAAACCAAATTGGTCTTCTCCTAGGTGTTGAGAAAATGTCTTAAACTTCTTCTAGCAAAGTAGGGAATATTATAGAGTGATTGATAATGTTGTTAAACTATTTCATATTATAAATTATGTTTTGCATTATTATAACCAATAGTACATTGTAGGAAGAGTATAAATACTCGGTCTTGAGTATTGTTAGGGCAGATGAGTGTTGGGCCCACTAGAGGACAGATCTGTGTGTATAGTTGAGATAAGTTCTTGGTTCATGATTCAGGTTTGGATTTACGATAGAGCAACTCGTGTTGGACATTGTCTAAAACAGCGTATTAGACCAGTGCAGTGACAGATTATTTCGGAGTGTTAAACAGTTTGATTTAATATCGCAAAAGGCAGTATGATATGTGACTTTATATTCGTACTTTGTTGAGTGAGTATAAGTGTTGAACAATGCAATGGACCTCACACACGCATTTCTATCAGATTACTGCATCTGGACTATTTAATATCACCAGTGTAGTATGTGCTACCATCTGTTAGCTGTAGTAGTAACAACGAGGCTTATTACACCGAAGATTGATCATGAGCTCATAAGAATACAGGTTTTGAAGTGAATAAATCTACGTACTTACTTTACTTCTGTTGTGACCTACTTCATTGTAGTGAAATCCATTATGGTATCCTGTATTTATTGAACAAGCATATTTTATCTCATGTATGCAGTCATCGAGGGAGACTGAAGGCAAGATATTCACAGGTATTTAAACCATTTTTAACCACTCACTAACTGGTGGGACGTTACAGACTGAATACTGTCTGGCTTTGTTGTGAGTACAAGATGTGGTTTTGGAAGTATATAAATGGGGTAGAGATGAATGGGGAATCATTCAAGCAACAATACAGGCTGCCAATAGAGAAATGAACTGAGATAAGTGACTGTGGCAAAGGGCAGATTTTTATAGCAGAAAAATCTCAGAATTGGTGAAGTCAGTTGGCTGTTCATGTGCTACTATAAAGTGGATCTACAGAAAATGGTTGGATGGTGACATCCCAAGTAGGCAATAAGGTGTTGAATGCCCACACATCATCTCAAAATGAGAAGGTAAACAACTTGGCCACTCTGTAAAGCAGGGCAGGCATTGATCTGTGGCAGATCTGGAGACAGCACAATGTTTGTGGAGGCAAAAGTGCTTTGTACCATACCATTCAGGTCGATCACCGAGGGCGGATATGCCACTATCCAGGCAAATGGCAGTTTGAAACATGCACGGCATCACTTGCACACATTATTGGAGACAGTGTTATATTATCTGTTGTCGGGGGGGGGGGGGGGGCAGTAGTGTGGTCTTCCATGAGACCTATGGTAGAGATTGAAGACACCATGATACTAAGGAATACGAGAACATTATTGTGGGTCACCTACATTCCTTCATGTGAGGACAGTGCCAGAATTGTGCTACTGCGGTTCGAGGTCACCATATTTGTCTAACCTAAACCTGGTGGAAATCATCTGGGATACTAGCAGGTGCCAGCTCCACACCCACAAACAACTGACCCATAATTTACAGGAATTGCATGATCTCTGTGTAGACTTCTGGTACCACATACCTCTGAAAACCTAACAAGGACCTGTGAAATGCATGCCTCACAGAATCACTACTATATTGTGTTCCAAAGGTTGACCAACATGCTATAAAGCAGGTGATCATAATGTTTTTGTTCATCAGTGTGTAGTCATGATGGTGAATATATACCTATATTACATCAATACAAATTGTTTAAAACTCAGAAATTGTCTTTATTGGCATAACAGAAACTATAAATATTTTTCAAGTAAATTATACATGATGATCTTGGAAAATGTTTGGCATACACCATTTAAAAACATAGGATGCTCTTTTGCACAACATGTTTTACTGTATACAAAATATTTAAAAACATTCTAATATTTTTAAAATGAGAAAACAAGGCAATCACTAATTGTGACAAAGAATTATTTATTTGCCAGCATAAAAATCAAATATCAAAACTATCTTTTCAAAATCAGAAACATTTATAAGGAGATTTGTTTTTAATGCTGTAAGATGAAGGTGCTAGAATAATCAATTTGAAATACACTGAAGCGCCAAAGAAACTGGAATAGGGATGCGTATTCAAATACAGAGATATGTAAATAAGCAGAATACGGCACTGCGGTCGGCAGTGCCTATATAAGACAACAAGTGTCTGTTGCCGTTGTTAGAATGGCTACTGTTGCTACAGTGGCAGGTTATCAAGATTTAAGTGAGTTTGAAAGTGGCGTTATAGTCGGTGCATGAGCGATGGGACACAGCATCTCCGAGGTAGCGATGAAGTGGGGATTTTCCCATACAGCCATTTCACAAGTGTATCATGAATATCAGGAATCTGGTAAAATATCAAATCTTCAACATTGCTGCAGCTGGAAAAAGATCCTGCAAGAATGGGACCAACAATGACTGAAGAGAATCATTCAACATGACAGAAGTGCAACCCTTCTACAAATTGCTGCAGATTTCAATGCTGGGCCATCAACAAGTGTCAGCGTGTGAATCATTCAACGAAACTTCATTGTTATGGGCTTTCAGAGATGATGGCCCACTCATGTACCCTTGATGACTGCATGACACAAAGCTCTATGCCTCATCTGTGTCTGTCAATACTGACATTGGACTGCTGATGACAGGAAACATGTTGCCTGGTCAGACGAGTCTTGTTTCAAATTGTATCGAGTGGATGGATGTGTATGGGTATGGAGACAGCCTCATAAATCCATGGACCTTGCATATCAGCAGAGGACTGTTCAAGCTGGTGGAGGCTCTGTGATGATGTGGGGCATGTGCAGTTTGAGTGATATGGGATCCCTGATAATGTCTAAATATGACTCTGGCAGGTGACACATACGTAAGCATCCTTTCTGATCACATGCCTCCGTTCATGTCCATTGTGCATTCCAACGGACTTGGGCATTTCCAGCAGGGCAATGGTACACCCCACATGTCCATGATTGCTACAGAGTGGCTCCAGGAACACTCTTCTGAGTTTAAACACTTTCGATGGCCACCAAACTCCCCAGATATGAATATTATTGAGCATATCTGGGATGCTTTGCAACATGCTGTTCAGAAGAGATCTCCAACCCCTCATACTACGGATTTATGGATAGCCCTGCAGGATTCATGGTGTCAAATCCCTCCAGCACTCCATCAGAAATTTGTCAAGTCCATGCAGCAACATGTTGCGGTACTTCTGTGTACTCACGTAGACCCTACATGATATTAGGCAGGTGTACCAGTTTCTTTGGCTCTTCAGTATATAATCTGCACCGTTAGTTGAGAGACGAGCAACTGAAATAATCAGCAGTGCAGGAAAATGAAATCATTATATTACTTATCTAAAAATTTATAGCCTCCAGTTCACTGTTGTAAATTAGAAAGCTAATGGATAATAGGGCTACATTTCCTGAAAAAAAGAAAATAAATTCTTATATGTTTTCTGCAGTAACCCTGGCTACACAGACAAAAACACTATACTGTTGATGAAATGAGTCATCAGTTAAAGAGGATGTGTGTAATCACCAGACTATATTTAACAAAAAGCAGTTAATTCTGTATTTGAATTGCTATACATAAAGTAAGTACATGCTAAGGCTTGGACTCAGTTTCGCTGTAGTTGTTCAGTGGATAATGTCTAACCACATGAATTTGTGTACAATACACATAAACCAAGCCTAGCAATTAGTAGAATGAGAGGCAACTTCCAGCAAGAATGCTTGACAAGATACTGACAAGAACTCATTGTAACATCCTTATAAATTGTTCAATGTTGCAATTATGACAATAACAAATTAATTGTACAGTATCTGAGTACACTGTTTCTTTAAATCCTTAACATGCAGTTCATTGCTGCCCTTACTTCTGCAGAATTATGCAGATTGCCCTTACAGATATATCCAAAATTCTTAAACCAGTATTTGTTCATTATTTTCAGCACAATAGGCTGATATTGGTTTCTGAGATGTATCAGCATCTTATAACTGGGTTTCCAAGCCAGTCACAATGGAACTTTGAGAACAGGTGCAGTTTTAATCCAAATGTTAGGAGAAGCATCTAGCATATGCTTGTACAGTTGAAATTTTTGCTCCATGTACTGTATTACAACACTGTTTCATTAATAATGACACAGTCCCAAATTAACATAAGTGGTCATAAAGATTGGCAGTGTTTATCTGACAAATCAGTTCAAAGCAAATGCCTCACAGCTTTCTTTTTGTGGAAAGTTAGTGTGTAACACATCTGATTTATCTACTGATATTGTCACTGTTGTAACGACAGACACTTTTGTACTTAGGCATTTCAGAAGAAAGTAAATGTATTATTGGTTTTTAGCTTTGTACATACAACTACCTAATAACATATTTTGGCCTTATTTCAGTTGTGTTGAAAAGCAGTTGGCGTGTATTTTGACTAGAACTAATATAAATATGTCTTCAGTTTCAGCACACATTTTGCTAATCTCATTTCTCAAATCATAATACTGATTCATACTTAAACATTTGCACTTGAGGAAGCTCCATTTTCAAGTTAATGAGGATTCTTGTAAGCTTCTTGTGGTAGTCATCCAGTACTAACAAAACTGAGTTCAGAAATACCGTTACGTGCAGCCATGTACTTTTTGTGAGCTGTGAAACAAAACACAAATTAATTCACATATTTGAGCTTTTTTGTACTTACAGATACAGGAAATATTTTAAACCTCTAATAAATCAACTATAACAGTTAAAAACACACGACATGAAAATATTACAAAAGACTGGCCCCTGACGAACGAGTATATTAGTCCTGGTGTAGGGAACTGGTGAACCCATCACCCATTGGGAACCATTGCAGGCAGCCTCCAAAGTACTGGCAGGAAAACTATGTTTAAAGTACAGCAAGCTAGAGTAAACAATGTACATGTGCTTGAAATCCTTTTCAGATACTTGAGTGGAATGTTATTAATCAGTGACAAACAGTTTCAGAATTGAAAAAATTACAAACAACTGTGGAAGTAGATCTTACCTCTGATAAGACTCTCCAGTTCATTCTGATCATGATAAACAACAAATTCTGTTGGATGTAGTCCTTGGAACATCTTCACTATACTTGGCTTTAGTTTATAGAAGAAAAGTGGCTGTTGTCTTTTGCTGAAGTCATGTGTAAGGCAGTCAATCACCTGTAAGTAGTGGACAACTAAATTTCTTTCATTCTGAGATGAGGTCACTGGTACACTATGCTATCACATTAGGCTAAAACAACATACTTATTGTGATGAACGTAACAGGCATCATAAGGCACACAATTACTTATCATTTCAACTAGCAAAACCAAGTCCTAACAGAAAATAGGTATTTTACCCTGGCTTTCTATTTAATGTGACACATTATGGCTTTAATTGGGTATACATATTCCCATTAAAGTGGCACTTCCTGTGAAGACAAAGTAAAAATAAGAAATTAATTTACTGTGAGAAACTCCTAGACAGAATATAATTAATACAGCAACAAAAGAACAGAGTATGTGTGTGTGTGTGTGTGAGATAGTGTGTGTGTGTGTGTGTGACATCTCTCCCTCTTCTTGTGTGGGCTTTACTCAATCATATAGTGCCACCTTACTTTCAGGTACTGCTAATTAGAATTGTGGTCTTCATGAAAACTTTACTGGGTGCACAACCACATTACACCACTGTCATATTCACCAATGTTTAAGTCATTGTTCTAAATGTTATTCATTATGGCGGATGTGTACGAAATTCAGATCTAATATATTGAGATTTTATTCTGCCCCTAGTATCAGTTATCAGGCAAATTACTAAACTCAGTTTGTGACTAACTGGATGGACGGCATGGGCACAAGTGGGAAAGGAGGTGATGTTATTTACTGACAGTAGTTTTTATTTCTATTTCTGTTGTCTGGCATTCATGAATGAGGAGGATGCTAGTACTGACACACTAAGTGGGGTTTTCTTGTAACCACTGTCAACCTGTAAACTGACTATTTCTGACAGCTAAAAGACAATGCAAGCCCACATCCATAATTTTACTACATCAGTCATCTCTTCTACTTTTGTCTTAAGGGCTGCGTAGCAAGTATGCAAGATTTTGAAAACAGTATAGTTTTGTTACACACACAGTATGATGTTCTGCCAAAAAGACTTGCTGTGTTGTCCAGTCTGAATGTTTGCCTCATGCTTCATGAAGCATGTTCTAATGACTTGGATATAAGTGAAAAAATACATCGGTGGTCATTGTTATCCTCAAAAAAGCTTTCCTGGGTAATGACCATGTCATCAGAGTTTTATGCTAATGTTTTGGCCATTGCTGCATGTGGCTTTTGTCAGGCTGGTGATCCATTGGCACATTCAGATCTGATATTTCATTGTCTTTGTAGTATCAATTGCCAAGAATGTTACTGAGCCTGATTTTTGATTCGATGATTGGAGTGAGAAGCCAGGGGTTGATTGTTATTGCTAGCATTCATGAGGGTGCCCCATTGTGGATGATGACAAACAGTGCATTGTCATAGCCACCAACAAGAACTTTGGTAGTAGTAGTAGTAGTAGTAGGAGTACTGTAGTTTATCACTATACTCACCTACTTCTCATCCATCAGTATTAGTCAGTAACTCTCAATAAAGGGGAGCTGACCCCACCTCCCACAGAATCAAAAATAGAGTTCAGTAACAACTGAATAGAGTTAGGATGAAATGTTAGAAAATGAGATCTTTATATTTTACCGGCCCAATACCTTACCATGATGAATGGCATTTGCAACAACAGCCAAAATAGTAGTCTGTATAGCAACACACCTAGAGAGTCACACGCTCAGACAAATTTTATTGAAGACTAGCAGAGTACGCGGCATGGTCCAGGTACATATTTATTCCAGTCACCTATTAATCCACCTCCTCCTTCCACCTTTCTCTGTCCACCTTCTCCACCCCTCATTCTCTGTCAATCTCCTTCTGCCCCCCTCTCTGTCCATCTCCTCCTGCCCCTCTCTATCCATCTCCTCCTGCTTCCTCTCTCTGTCAATCTGTTACTCCCCCCTCTGTCCAGCTGCTCCTTCGCTCTCTGTCCATGTTCATCTTCCCCTTCTTATTCAATCTCCTCCTCCATCTCCTCCTCCTCCTCCTCTTCTCTTTGTCACTCTCTTCCTCCCCCTCTCTTTGCCAGTCTCCTCCTCCCCCTCTGGCAAGGAAAGCATTTCTGAAGAAGAGAAATTCGTTAACATCAAGTATAGATTTAAGTGTCAGGAAATCTTTTCTGAAAGTATTTGTATGGAGTGTAGTCATGTATGGAAACGAAACATGGACAATAAATAGTTTAGACAAGAAAAGAATAGAAGCTTTCGAAATGTGGTGCTACAGAAGAATTCCAAAGATTAAATGGGTAGATCACATAACTAATGTGGAGGTACTGAACAGAATTGGGGAGAAGAGGAATTTGTGGCACAACATGACTAAATGAAGGCATCGGTTGGTAGGACACATCCTGAGGCATCGAGGGATCACCAATTTAGTATTGGAGGAAAGCATGGAGGGTAACAATTGTAGAGGGAGACCAAGAGATGAATACCCTAAGCAGATTCAGAAGGATGTAGGTTGCACAGGATAGAGTAGCATGGAGAGCTGCATCAAACCAGTATCTGAACTGACAACAACAACAACAGAAATAATTGGAAGAAAAGACAGTTAATTTTAAAAACAAAATAGAGAGAGTGCTTATGTCTTTTTGAAAATGCACTGCAGTCAAGCAGATTAAGTGTAATAGAGCCATCTGTTAGGCTTTACAGAAATTGCTATCACGTAAAAGACAGAAAGATATAGAAAAAATTTTAAAAACAGCTGTAGAATCCATAAAATATTTACATGAATGTAACTTCGGTAGCACAAATCTATGAGATTAGAAGAAAACGATGTTTGAAAACTAGAAGCAGGGAAAATATAGTACAAAATAGAAGAATCAAAATTCCACAAGCAGTGGATTGAAACCATTGAAAAAATTTTTGTTACGTAGATGTAAGTGTACATTGAGGATAAGGCCATTGTTCTTTGAATATGGTTGAAAATCTCCAACTATTTGAGTACATTGAGGCTATGACCTTTCCTTTCCATATGTAAACTGGAAATTTCTTCAATGGGTTTCAATTTGTGTCCAGAAATTAGAAGATGATCAGCAAAAGTGGTGTGGAATTGTGTACATTAGTGCTTCTTTTTCCCAACAAATGTTCTTTGTATCTGACACTAAAAGACCTTCCAGTTTGTCCTATATAATAAACGAGACACGTATCACAAGTGATTTTACACACTCCTGAGTAATGTTTCTTAACAGTGGACTCGAGATTGTGAATGCAATGTTTTTGGAAATTGTTGTTGTTCTCGGAATAGGCAACTTTGAATCCATATTTCTTTATCAGTAGATGACAAATTTTATATGAAATATGGCCAAAAAATGAAATGATAAACCATTTTTGTACTGTTACTGTCAGGAATAGTACTGCTGCCTAAAGTGGTCACTTCAGAGGCAGTTTTCACTTTGGACATCTTGTCAACTAATGTGGGATCATAGCCATTATAAATTGCAAATAGTTTTTATTATGTTCATCTCTTCATTAAGCTTGTCAGGTGACGAACGTACAGAGACTGCACGATGAATGGCTGAATAGAAAAATGCTTTCTTATGGGAATGAGGGTGCACTGAACTAGTGGACACAGTTCGATCTGTATTAGTGGCTTTCCAAAAATTACAAAAAGAAAGTCTGTCATTGTCAATAGCAATATTGATTAAGCTGAGGATGGTTATTCTCTAACTCATAAGTGAAGCTGTCTTTTTTTTTTTTCCCATGAAGACTGTTAATAATTTCAAACAACTGCTGAATTCCTTCCAGCAAATTAATGAAAATATCAGCCAAATGCCTGCCAGTGGGTTACCCACTGTGAGACCATCAGGCTGGTGGCATAATTTGTCACTGACTTGAGCATCACTGCTTTAAATTCTGGCCGTTGCTTTTCAGCAATGCAATTTTAAGTAACCTTTGTGCATCATGAAAAGTGTCATCTTGGTTAATGTGCTTCTTGTCATACTTAATATTCTAAGTATTATTTTATATATTTAGCAAAATTTCCTTCCGATTAAGACACCCTAGTATATATTGAAATCTAGGTCAATATACCTACCAGTTGCATGTAACCGGTTGGCTGCGTAATCCTATGTTGAAGCTAGTATACGGTTGCTGAGTAACAGCTGTGTTCAAAACTGTATTTCTACCAGCTCAGGTGTTTAAGGCTGTGACAAAGTAGTCCAAGTATAAAGACATAAGAAGAAAATGGTTAAACACAGGTATTGCTATTAATTTTATTAAGCATGGTGAAGAAAACGGACTTTTCCAGCTTACGTTGAATCCCATGCTAACATCAGAAAGTGCATGTAGAATCCAAAACGTTTTCAGTATCCAGTTAAAAAAATTATTTCTGAGAAAAACATTGCTTTATACTTGTAAAAGAACAGATTAAATGAACAGGCCTATGGTTTGTATCTTGAGCTCATTAAAATTTTTCCCATACATTTTAATTTTTGCCTTGATGCATTTTGGGATTTTATTAATGACAGGTTGGATAACTGCAAGAATTGTAATGCAGAAAACTTGAGAAGAAACTGGCTAATCTTAAAAGCTTTTTATCTGTAAAAAAAGCCTGGTCAGAGCAAAAATTTTTCAACAGAATTTTGAATAAGACTGAAATAGATTTTACACCAGAAGAAACTGCCTTGTTGGAAAAAGGACTTAAATACAATGTAATGCCTAACGTGTCAGATAAAAATGTTGTAGAAAATATAATTGTAGATGTTAAAATAGGCCTTGATAGCGTCAAAGTAGAAGCTTCTTGAGAAATGAGAGTAGCTCATCATGTATGTAGTATTTTTGAGAAACATGCACTTAAGATTTCCTGTCAATGTGATTGTGATAAGAAACTGATTAAAAATATAGTTGTTAAGCTAAAAGAAAATGATGCCCTTATAAGGAAGTCTGACAAAGGGAATGCTGTAATCAATACTACTCAGAACGAATAGGTCTAAAACTCTACGATTTTTTGAGGAGAATAATTTTTCCAAAGTAGAAGAGATTCTGACCACCATGATACAAAAAGAAATTAGGCTTGCTGTTAACAGTACTACGCATTTGCTCAAACCATTTCATGAAAAACAGCTTATTAATATGAATCCACAGGCCCAAAATTGCATTCCCAGTTTAAGGTACATAAAAGTCACCATCTGATACATACGATTGTGAACAGTATGAACAGTGCATGTCATGAGTTACCAAGCTATCTTCACGAAAAAATAAAAAATCCTTTGCTTTTCAAAAAAATTATTCTGTTGTCAACAGTCAAAATCCAGCCACTAAAATCAAAGATCTGCGGTGTGACCAAGATACTAAGCTGCTTTCATTAGATATTACGAACCTTCATAGTAACATACCTGTTCAAACAAACATTGATATCATTGAAAAAACTTACGTACTTTTAAAAAAGATATTTCAGATGAGCAAATCACTGACCTAATTCATTTGCTAAGAACAGTAGTAAGATACAATTATTTTGTTTTCAGTGGCAAATTGTACCATCAGCCTAATGACCTGGCAATGGGTAACTCACTGGCAGTCATCTTGGCTGATATTTTCATTGATTCACTAGAAAAGAAAGCCATCAATAATTTTTCAGCTGCTGATCTTGGTATTTTGTCTTATTCTTGGTATGCAGATGACATTTTGATCATATACAGCGGTTCCTGGGAAGGATTTTGACACTTGTCTGAAATTTTAACAGTCTTCATGAAAAAATCAGCTTCACTTGTGAGTTAGAAAATAACAACTGTCAGCATATTTACTTGGACCTCAGTATTGCTATCGACGATGATGGACTTTCTTTCCAGACACAAACCGAAACCCGTTGAAGAAATTTCCACTTTACACAGAGAAAGGAAAGGTCATAGGCTTGATGTACTTGAAGAGCTGGAGATTTTCAAGCACATTTCTAAAAACGATGGCCTTATCTTTAGTGAACAGTTACAATTATGTAACACAAATTTTTTCAATGTTTTTAATCTACTACTTGGTGGAATTTTGATTCTTCTGTTTTATACTATATTTTCTGTGCTTCTGATTTTCAAACACAATTTTCTTCTAATCTCATATATATGTGCTACTGAAGTTACCTTCATGCAAATATTTTGTGGAGTCTACACCGGTTTTTGAAATTTTTCCTATATCATTCTGTCCTGTACCTAACAGTAATTTCTGTAAAGCCTAACAGATGGCACTATTATGCTTAATCTGCTTGACTATTGTGCACTTTCAAAAAGACATTAAGCTCTCATTATATTTGTTGTTGTTGTTGTTGTGGTCTTCAGTCCTGAGACTGGTTTGATGCAGCTCTCCATGCTACTCTATCCTGTGCAAGCTTCTTCATCTCCCAGTACCTACTGCAACCTACATCCTTCTGAATCTGCTTAGTGTATTGATCTCTTGGTCTCCCTCTACGATTTTTACCCTCCACGCTGCCCTCCAATGCTAAATTTGTGATCCCTTGATGCCTCAAAACATGTCCTACCAACCGATCCCTTCTTCTAGTCAAGTTGTGCCACAAACTTCTCTTCTCTCCAATCCTATTCAATACCTCCTCATTAGTTACGTGATCTACCCACCTTATCTTCAGCATTCTTCTGTAGCACCACATTTCGAAAGCTTCTATTCTCTTCTTGTCCAAACTAGTTATCGTCCATGTCTCACTTCCATACATGGCTACACTCCATACAAATACTTTCAGAAACGACTTCCTGACACCTAAATCTATACTCGATGTTAACAAATTTCTCTTCTTGAGAAACGCTTTCCTTGCCATTGCCAGTCTACATTTTATATCCTCTCTACTTCGACCATCATCGGTTATTTTACTCCCTAAATAGCAAAACTCCTTTACTACTTTAAGTGTCTCATTTCCTAATCTAATTCCCTCAGCATCACCCGACTTAATTTGACTACATTCCATTATCCTCGTTTTGCTTTTGTTGATGTTCATCTTATATCCTCCTTTCAAGACACTGTCCATTCCGTTCAACTGCTCTTCCAAGTCCTTTGCTGTCTCTGACAGAATTACAATGTCATCGGCGAACCTCAAAGTTTTTACTTCGTCTCCATGAATTTTAATACCTACTCCGAATTTTTCTTTTGTTTCCTTTACTGCTTGCTCAATATACAGATTGAATAACATCGGGGAGAGGCTACAACCCTGTCTCACTCCTTTCCCAACCACTGCTTCCCTTTCATGCCCCTCGACTCTTATAACTGCCATCTGGTTTCTGTACAAATTGTAAATAGCCTTTCGCTCCCTGTATTTTACCCCTGCCACCTTCAGAATTTGAAAGAGAGTATTCCAGTCAACATTGTCAAAAGCTTTCTCTAAGTCTACAAATGCTAGAAACGTAGGTTTGCCTTTTCTTAATCTTTCTTCCAAGATAAGTCGTAAGGTCAGTATTGCCTCACGTGTTCCAACATTCCTACGGAATCCAAACTGATCTTCCCCGAGGTCAGCTTCTACCAGTTTTTCCATTCGTCTGTAAAGAATTCGCGTTAGTATTTTGCAGCTGTGACTTATTAATCTGATAGTTCGGTAATTTTCACATCTGTCAACACCTGCTTTCTTTGGGATTGGAATTATTATATTCTTCTTGAAATCTGAGGGTATTTCGCCTGTCTCATACATCGTGCTCACCAGATGGTAGAGTTTTGTCATGACTGGCTCTCCCGAGGCCATCAGTAGTTCTAGTGGAATGTTGTCTACTCCCGGGGCCTTGTTTCGACTCAGGTCTTTCAATGCTCTGTCAAACTCTTCACGCAGTATCTTATCTCCCATTTCGTCTTCATCTACATCCTCTTCCATTTCCATAATATAGTCCTCAAGTACATCTCCCTTGTATAAACCCTCTATATACTCCTTCCACCTTTCTACCTTCCCTTCTTTGCTTAGAACTGGGTTTCCATCTGAGCTCTTGATATTCATACAAGTGGTTCTCTTCTCTCCAAAGGTCTCTTTAATTTTCCTGTAGGCAGTATCTATCTTACCCCTAGTGAGACAAGCCTCTACATCCTTACATTTGTCCTCTAGCCATCCCTGCTTAGCCATTTTGCACTTCCTGTCGATCTCATTTTTGAGACGTTTGTATTCCTTTTTGCCTGCTTCATTTACTGCATTTTTATATTTTCTCCTTTCATCAATTAAATTCAGTATTTCTTCTGTTACCCAAGGATTTCTATTAGCCCTCGTCTTTTTACCTACTTGATCGTCTGCTGCCTTCACCACTTCATCCCTCAGAGCTACCCATTCTTCTTCTACTGTATTTCTTTCCCCCATTCCTGTCAATTGTTCCCTTATGCTCTCCCTGAAACTCTCTACAACCTCTGGTTCTTTCAGTTTATCCAGGTCCCATCTCCTTAAATTCCCACCTTTTTGCAGTTTCTTCAGTTTCAATCTGCAGTTCATAACCAATAGATTGTGGTCAGAATCCACATCTGCCCCAGGAAATGTCTTACAATTTAAAACCTGGTTCCTAAATCTCTGTCTTACCATTATATAATCTATCTGAAACCTGTCAGTATCTCCTGGCTTCTTCCATGTATACAGCCTCCTTTCATGATTCTTGAACCAAGTGTTAGCTATGATTAAGTTATGCTCTGTGCAAAATTCTACAAGGCGGCTTCCTCTTTCATTTCTTCCCCCCAATCCATATTCACCTACTATGTTTCCTTCTCTCCCTTTTCCTACTGACGAATTCCAGTCACCCATGACTATTAAATTTTCGTCTCCCTTCACTACCTGAATAATTTCTTTTATCTCGTCATACATTTCATCTATTTCTTCATCATCTGCAGAGCTAGTTGGCATATAAACTTGTACTACTGTAGTAGGCATGGGCTTTGTGTCTATCTTGGCCACAATAATGCGTTCACTATGCTGTTTGTAGTAGCTAACCCGCTCTCCTATTTTTTTATTCATTATTAAACCTACTCCTGCATTACCCCTATTTGATTTTGTATTTATAACCCTGTAATCACCTGACCAAAAGTCTTGTTCCTCCTGCCACCGAACTTCACTAATTCCCACTATATCTAACTTTAACCTATCCATTTCCCTTTTTAAATTTTCTAACCTACCTGCCCGATTAAGTGATCTGACATTCCACGCTCCGATCCGTAGAACGCCAGTTTTTTTCTCTCCTGATAACGACGTCCTCTTGAGTAGTCCCCGCCCGGAGATCCGAATGGGGGACTATTTTACCTCCGGAATATTTTACCCAAGAGGACGCCATCATCATTTAATCATACAGTAGAGCTGCATGTCCTCGGGAAAAATTACGGCTGTAGTTTCCCCTTGCTTTCAGCCGTTCGCAGTACCAGCACAGCAAGGCCGTTTTGGTTAATGTTACAAGGCCAGATCAGTCAATCATCCAGACTGTTGCCCCTGCAACTACTGAAAAGGCTGCTGCCCCTCTTCAGGAACCACACGTTTGTCTGGCCTCTCAACAGATACCCCTCCGTTGTGGTTGCACCTACGGTACGGCCATCTGTATCGCTGAGGCACGCAAGCCTCCCCACCAACGGCAAGGTCCATGGTTCTTGGGGGGGGCATCATTATATTTAGTTTTTCAAAAACTCATTATATTTAGTTTTTGAAAATTGACTGTATTTTTTCTAGTCATTCCTGTTATAATGTTTCAAATGGCCACAGTTAGTGTCTGCATCTGATAGGTGGCGCAACTCATATTGTTTTCTTGCATGCAGTGTAAGCCATTGGGCAGTCAGTCTGATGTTGTTCCAAGAGCATACATGGAAAAGGCTACAATGTTTTATTTTACTTTTGACTTGAGCACAGCTGCTCTAAATCTGACCATTGTTTTTTAGCAATGTAATTTTATTAAAGTAACTTTTATATGCCATGAAAATTGTTGTCTTGGTTAATATGTTTTTTGTCATACCTAATGTTCTATGTATAATGTTATAGGATTTAGCAAAATTTCATTCTGATGAAGACACCGTAATAGGTGTTGAAACCTAGGTTAGTGTACGTACCAGTTATGTGCAACTGGTTGGCTGTACAATCCTATGTTGAGGCTCTTAGATCCATTAAGTCATGGTGATGAGCATGCTCAGCAGCTGAACTGTGAGTGCCCCCATGATGTACAATTCTTCTGTGTCAAAGGCAAAATTTCAGGTGTTGCCAACAGACACATTTAAAAACTACAAAAACGATACCTAGCTCTGACAACTGTTAGTGCCTTCCTCAGGCTGGAACCTAGGAACCTAAAGTTCTAGGTACATTAATCTCAATCTGGGACTTCTCCATTCCAGCTTTTCCCAACTTGTCCCTCTTTACTCCCTAATACAGGAATAAACAATTTTGAACGTTAAGTATTATTAATTCCATTTTTACATGAATTTTGCCTTCTGAAAGTAATAATAAATGGCTAGCCAGTTTGTATCCTGGTATATTTACAACTGTTCCAAGCAGAATTTCATTTTGAATGCAGGATGTACTCATCGTGGTTAGCACTTATTATCGTATGACCTTTAGTGCTTGTTCTCAAAGAACCTTGAACCCAGGTGAACACACTTGGCTAGCCTCAGATTTGTTTGTACGCATGAGACACATGCTCCCATAACACGTGCACATTGTCACTGGTTGTGGAATACAGCAATACCATGAAGTGTCCCCAGTGCCAAAAATCTGAGGGACTCTGGTCATGTGAATAAAAAGGCCACACTACTAGACAGCCTCGACTAAACTATTGCCTATCAATCATTAGTGTTAGGTACTCCCATGTGAGGTGCAGAAACTGAGGTAGTTCCCCAGTTTGCAGCATCCACATGTATTCGTTTTTATGAAAGGATAATATTCTCCAGTAGCTTGGCTAATTTGTTGTGCACAAACTGGTGATAAACAACACCTAATAATTTACCAGTGCCTGGTATGGTGCTGAGTGTGTTACCACAGTTTCTGCCCATACGCTGATACCAAAGTGAATCTAGTGCCTCACTTCCATGATTGCTTGAAGATTTATGTACATTTGCTCTGATGTGGTTACTGCTATTCTACGTCATGCATAACTAAAATACGAACTGTGAACTATGTCTCTTTGGTTTTAGAAATGTAACCAGTGAAAGTATAATATAATTTATTACCTTGGCTGCAGTGTAGTCTGATACAAATATATGTGAACAATTAATTACAACAGGCATATCATTCCTCATGCTTTGCTTCACCACCAAGTTGCGTACATATTCAACAGAAGGAAAAATAAGACACCTATCTGGAGTAAGTTCTAGGTAGTCAGTGCCCTCTGGAGTCTGAAATGAATGAGAAATTTATCATTAATGAGAATCTTAATAACCTGTTAAAATACTACAAGTAATTATTCATGGAAAAAGCGACTATGTTTATAGAAAGTACAAGAGTTATCACTTTTTGGTACAATATGTTCTTGTGCTAATTATTGGATAGTTGAAAGTAAATGGAAATGGAAGAAAATGTTAAATTCACCGGACATAAATTGAGCTTGGTAAATCTGAATTGGAACAAATGTTATCTACAATAAAATCTTGCTTTGCATCACACACCAGAGCATCATTTACACCATATTTTTTTTCTTTTTCCATCCCTCCCTTTCTAACATCCAAAATCCTCAAGATCCATCTATTTTACTGTCCCATTAACCTTCAGTTGCCTAAAAGACCTGTCTGCTTGTGTTCCTTTTATAGTATTTTCTTCTTTGAGTAGAATAGAATAGAATAGAAACTTTATTGTCACATAACTTGTCATATTTGATCAGACCAGTTTAAAGCTACTTCTAATTAAAAGTATGCAGTATAATTACAGGTATTTTGTAATTTTAAGTACCAAAAATGATTTAAAAGAATCACGTTGAAAATAAAGTAAAATTAAGAATAAGTATTTATTTAAAGTACTTTTTCAGAATAAAATGTAACATCAGGCACAGTTATTTGTGACAGTCAGTCATAAATTCTTCTACACTGTAATAATATTTACTTGCTAGGTATTTTTTTAAATGATGTCCAAATTCTTCTGGTTCATAATTTTTAAATTTTTCACAGACTTTATTTCCCAGCCTCATACCCATATAGTGAGGTGTCTTCTCCAACAGTTTTAGCCTATGAGTTGGTAACTTATACAGATATTTGTTTCTTGTTTCATAATCATGCTGAAAAAGGTTATCATCAAAAAGTCATGGGTTTTATTTAGAAAACTTAATTGTCTCAGAGATATAGAGACCAGGAACAGTTGTAAGATGAACAGAGATCTGCACGATTGTCTTTTTTCTGCACCTGCCATGACTCTAATGATTTTTTTCTGTAGCCCAAAGACTCTCTGTAAGTTTGTTTTCCCTGATCCCAAAAAAATTATACCATATCTAATCACAGATACAAAATATGCAGGATATACAACTTTTTTGACTGGTCTTTCTATTTTACTGCTTATAACATTCATTGCAAATATTAGAGTATTTAGATGGTGACACATGGCATGTACATAGTCTGTCCATGATAAATTCTTGTTCATCATTATACCTAGAAATTTGGTACAGTTTGTGGTGGCAAGGTGGTTGTCTTCATAAGGTATTTCTAGTATATCCTGTACAGCTCGTTTTGTGGTAAAGTGAATGATTTGTGTCTTTGTTAGATTTAATTTCAGACCATTATTTCTCACCCAGGCCTCAATTTCAGCCAGAGACTGCTGAAGATGACTAATTAAATTTTCACTTTTCTTGCAACAGACTATTGCTGTAGAGTCATTCGCATAAAGAATAGTGTCTGAATTTATGTTAGTTGGTAGGTCATTTATATACTGTAATACAAGAATAATATTGGACCTAGGACAGATCCTTGTGGCATACTTTGTTCTGCCTTTTTCCAACCTGAGAAGAATCTCTTACCAGTTTCTTCTATTACTATTCTTTGTTTCCTGTTTAATAGGTAAGATGACATCCACCTCAGCGAATTTTCACTAAAACCATATTGTTATACTGAGTTCCTCTTCCACCTGTTTCGCTCCATTTCCTATGACTTTCAGCTGTGTTAAGTATCATTACAGCTCTTATTGTATTGTTACATTAGAGTCTTTGTTTATACTTATATTTTCATTCTTAGTTAAAATCTCAAAGATTTCCTTTTTCTCCTGTATCCTGATGTAATGGCGTGGACATCTTGATCAGTTATGATGAAAATCTCTTTAGTGGATGCATAGTAGTCTGTGCAGTAGTTCACCTGGGTATCCTGTTCTGGAAATTTTTTCTCGTACATTAATTGGGCCCTGAATATTTTATTCAGAACTTCACTCCTGAATCAACACCCACTGCTCCTGTCTGTGTTAGTTATCAGCCAGCTATGATGAGACAGAGATTATCTTTCTCTATCTACTTTTTGAATCTCTGATGAGACAGAGATTATCTTTCTCTATGTACTTTTTGAATCTTTCCATTTCAGTTCATTATCACGTGCTTCATTTCAAAATCATACTGGAATACATCTTTTTGACCATTTATTTTGAATAACCTAGCATTTCTCTTAGCATCTTGCATATTTTTTTCTCTGTGAAATTTTTCAATGTTGAAGGTGTAGTAACCTGTGATATTAATTCTGGAAGCTGATAATTCAGTTTTAAGTTCCGTGTTAGTCTGAATATGTTTGTTAAGTTAGTTTTACCACGTAAAAAGAGGATAAGGCAATATATCCAAATCTATAAATACTTACTTTATTTGTCTCAATATTTATTTTTGGACGTGCAACATTGTAAAGAATGAATAGTACATTCAAGCCAATGCCCACAAGGATGCCTAATTCCAGTTGCAGTATCAAACAGGCAAAAAATGTTGCAAATCCAGGGATAAGATCATTTTCTGGAAAGAAACAACATTTTAACTTTGCAGATTATAATCAGGTAATGAAGGTTGTGCAGTGTAACATAATTACTTCAGAGTTCTGTTACGTAACCTAGAAATAGTCATGTAGCATTAGCATCTGGCTGGCCCCAGTGAGTGGACAAGCTGCTTATTAAGCAAATTTATCTTTCAGGAGATAACATACTATATATATTTATTCATGCTTTATGTTACATCTTAAGGATAACCACATATCTGCTAAGATTACTGTTTGTATTTGTGTTGCTGATTTCTTGACACAAGGGAAATAGTGAACACTCCGCCTCTCAAGTAACACAAAGGTGACACTCTAGCTCAATGTCACATCCAACAGACAGACATAACAGTAAATGTGAAGAAAACAAAAATTCTTATTTTATCTAATTTATGATGTTAAGACAATTCAATTTCAGTCTTGGCAGTAGAAATTATGATCAATAACAATCATGTAGGGCCACAGAGCTTGAAGCAAGGTACCAAAATGTTGTATAAAGTTGAACAAAAATGTCAGAATCCCATGGAAGGAGTGCATTTTGATTAAATTATCTTAATATTGTTTTAAATCTGACTTCCACTGTTTTGTGTGTTATCAGCTAATGACTAAATAATTCCAAGCTTTAGAAAATTAGAGGCAAACATCTTGCTACCAGTTCTATCAGTAAATAGATATAATTGCCTGCTTTATTGATCACAAAAATGTGTTTGACAGTTTTAAATGCTACAACCAGCTTAAATTTAGTCAACATAATTTTACTACATCTACATGACTACTCTGCAGTTCACACTTAAGTGCGTGGCAGAGAGTTCTTTGGACCACTTTTTTGTTTCAGAAAAGCACTGGACAATTTTAACAAAGGAATCGAAATCAATGGTAGAGCTCATGCAGAATAAAAAGTTTTTGTCCTGAGTGCTGGGCAAGTCTACATGTTCTAAAAGAGGTGATGCCCTAGTTGACTGTGTCTACCAAACTGCACACTTAAAGTGTTCTTGCTATTTTTTTACTAAATCACATGTCATCACAGTCTTCAGGCATCATAGGTGCAGTAAAAGTTCTTCATTATCAGACATGTGTTACTATATGATTATATGCAATACCATCAAATTTTTGTCAGAAGGGGCAAATGAGGAAGCAAAAATGTCGCTAAAAAGTGTTTCTGAAATGGTTGCAGGAACTGTTAGCTACTCCTATCACACAATAAAGAGAATAAAAGAAGTGAGGGGAAACATAGTTTAAAGTACTTCCCAGTTCTTTTCTTCAGAAAAGATGCAAAATAAGGAGAGGAAAATTTTATATTCTGGTAATATTGACAAATGCATTGTCAAGGGACTGACAGATAACCACCACATGATACATATTGTTTATTTTACATTGTTGGTATTGTACTACATGGTGTTGTCTGGCACTCTTACATTTTTACACCTTTTTTTTGTTTGTTTTTCAAGATTGCCTTATGGAGCATTTGATCAGACTATGTTGCATTGGTCAGGGTGTAAATGACCCGGGACAACCGAGAGATCTGGGAAAAACCCAGGAATTTTTTCATCCAGGAGAAAACCAGGAAAAATCCGGGAATTTTTTAGAATTACAGGAATTTTTCATTGTTTTAGTTTTCAGTTAATTTTTTTTTTTGTAATTTTGACTGGTAAGAACCAATACTCTAACAAAGGATATTACTGAATCCTGCTACTACAGAATAATACTGCCGCAATAAAACATGAACTAGAGAAAAAAACGAAAATAAAACTTAAATTGTAAAGGAAATGCACCTTATACAACAACAAAACATGGTGCTCATACACGTGTCTGCCAACAGCAAAATGTGTCAAAGGCTTTCGGGAGACCATGCAATGCTTCATAACAACAAAGTGCCTCCAATGAGCGTGACGTCACAATTGTTTACATTTAGATTCGTTTTAGCAGTTATGAGTGGGCACTTGCGCATGCACAGGTGAGTCACAGATGAGTAGTACATTCTCCTGCTTCTGGCTAGAAATGTGGTTGTTGGCTGTGCAAGCAGTCGCAGCAAGCAGCTGGGAAAAATTTTACTCCCGCCCCCAACCTGCCAGATTCACACATGCACATCAGGCCCGGATCTATGGGGTGGGGGTGGGGGGGCAATTCATATTCTTGAGGAAAAAAACCTTGTTTGACAAAGCGCCTAGCATCCAGCGCACGTTGGTCTATCAATTACTCATATGATTTTGAAACACATCCCTGTTGGCTTTTGAATGAATCATAAATTGGTATTTGAATGCATGCATAGTGTATGTGATGTCTATGTCAGGGGAATCCTCGTCACATCTAGAAATAAACTTTCCTGCAGGCAAAAGGGGATGGGGAGTAAAGCTGTATGGGTGAATGCCAATTGCTGTCTGATTATGCGGTTGATTGGTTTTGCGAATGACCAGCGTTGTTATAATTACAAGAGAAATCCATATATTCAGACAACCAGAGTGGAAATAAATGACTAACAGGAATAACATGTAAGAAAGATTACCTATTGTCTCCTCAGTGTATCCAAGAAAATGAAATTTTGACAGAAAATATTTGGTCAGATTGCTACACTAATAAGGGCCAGTTGCACAGTCCCTGGTTAGCAGTCACTTAAGTTCCATTCTGGAAGTAGCACAGAAGACGCATTGCATGAACATGTAAAAACGCCTAACCGGAGAATAATCGTGCGATAACTAAACCGGTGACTCTGGCAGGGTTAGTGAAGTTAACCGGCGAATAAGTTTTCACAGTGGCAGGAATAGTTCCAGAATTAGTGATAACAAGATTGTTTGTTAGAACGAGGAAGGAGAAGAAACAAGGACATCACACAAATTATGGAAGAATATGATGATTCCAAATTTATATAAAAATTTTTTACTACTACGTTTTGATCTCATGCTTGATAAACTGGAGCGTATGAATGAAATGTGAAACTAACATAAATCTTTTTGCTTGTAGTAGGCGTAATAGGCATTTAATATTGGTACTTCTTGAATTATATTCTGTTATGTTATAAAAATGACCATTTTTGCCAAAACAGCCTGGTTTATTTGATGTGTGTTACAATTGCTGCAATATTAGAAAGGCCTATTTTGTTTTATCTAGCAGACAGTGACAAAATAGACGTAATCAGATCGAGAAACCACACCAGTCTTGAGTACTATTTGTATTAACAGCTTTTGCAGTATTAGGCAATGACATTTTGATTTTTCATGTAGCAAAAAGTTTGACAAACTTTGTTGAGGTAATAGATTCTTTCGCAGAAAGGAAATCACTCCATGTAAAGCTGTAGCAAGATTAGAGAGCAAAAAAATGCTAGGAGCTGAAGATTGAAGAAAAGTGTACTGTCTTGCTTGTCTCTTGTCTTTACTGGTTTTATGTATCCTATATTTAGTTTTATGTCAAGCAAAAGAGAAAGTTATTGCCTAATAATCAATAAAGAGTGCAATTTTTCTGAGCTCTTGTTCTCCCAATTACAAATAATCCCATCAAGTAATAATTGCGAGGTTTTTTAAGAGCTGCAGAATGTCAAACCGGCCAACTGGGAACAGGAGAGGCGCCACAGGACATTTTAATTTCCACTGTCCTGAATATAGTTTGATGCCATCCATTACAAAATATTGCGTTTCAATTCCACAGAACGAAATACAGTGACGTGTGGTAGAAGAATGCTGTGTGAAGAGGTGTGGTACTACACTTTGGCACACTTGTGGCCAAATAACATGTCTTACATTTCCTCGAGCACACTATGTTTTATGTATCAGACTCTTCAGAAAGATGTGCGCAACAAAATGAACATATTTTTGAAAATTCAATTTTTAAAAATTTTTTTACATCCTATGTCAAACGCTCGATGGAGGAGGGCGAGGGAGCGCCACTATCTAGTATTGCCCATTTGCAAAAATATTGTAGATCCGGAGCTGATGTGCTGAGCAGTCTGAATTATTGTGGGGAATTGTGTAATCTCCACATGACCCGTGTTTACATTTAGTGATTTTGCTGTTTCCTCTTCGTTTACTGCTCTCTCGTAAAATTAAAACAAAACGGATATCTGTGGCCGGGGGCTATCAAGTGAATTAAGACATTCACATAATTACGGAAGGCTAAAATATGTTATTAGTTTCAGATGGTTTTTTATTTCCATCTTTCTGACAGTCAAGCATTAATCACCTTGCAGAACAATGAAGTTATTTTTGTCAGTTTGCTAAAGAAATTTGGTTTTTAGTAATCTTTCCTGCTGAGGCAGTCAATGTATTTGAATGAAGAAATGTTTAATTCCACACTATTGGCTAGTTTCAACTGCTTGCTGCATTTCAAATGAACATTTTCATCTTCTGGCACGTATGGCATTATGCCATAATAAAGAACCAAACATGAGGCAATACAGTACTGGTGCTCCAAGAAAATTTTCATCCCGAAAACCACACTGTAAAGCTTAATATCAGGTCAAGACCTACTTCATTGGGAATCTGGACCTGTGTCATCGTAGCTGCGCAAGCACTGTGGCACCTGTTATCTGGTGCTCTCTGGCAACTACTACTTTCAAAGTAAATTTCCCTTTATGCAAGTTGGACTTTGTGGAAGAATGTACAATGAATTTCTTAAATCACAGAGTGTTTGACTCTCATTTTAAATCAACTCTTTGGTGACAAGCCATTTAGAGGAATTTCAAGCCCAGAGAAAATTGATGTACTACAGGAAGCCCTCTCTCCTCCCTGGTAACAAATTTATTTGTGGAGAACTGCAACGACAAGTCACTGGACTTGGCAAAAAATTTTGCTGGCACATTTGTGTGATATATCCTAAAGTGTAACATGCACAAAAAAGATCAACATTATATATGAAAGCTTACCTTCTCTTGCAGTATGTGAAATTCTGCTTTTCTAGTAGCAACACTATGTATATTATTGTAATTTAAAACATTAACTTTCCCAGTTTGTATATTAGTGCTACTTAACAGTGATGTTGCTATTGGCCAAGTGCATCACGTGCCCTATGGTCTGAATATCCGCTGTCATCGGCTGGCGAGATCACGTGACATGAGCTATGACTGGCTTACAAAAGCACATCGCAAACTCATTTTCAGTGGTTTGGAAAGTAACATGTGGTGTTTGGTGGGATTTGAATTTATACTTTTGTAATACGAAAATATGCAGCGTACATATTGCTGCCCATCAAAGATCTTTCCAAAACATGTTTCTTTCCCTGAGTTTCGTTTTCTAAAGTGCCGGAAAACTCTACACCTATGTATAAAATCATAACCATTCAAGGGATTGATAAGTTTTATAATTACAATGGAAAATCTAGTGTCATTTAACATAGAAAAAGTGTGTTTTCACCTGGGAGAAACCATATTTTTAACCGGGAAATCTGGGAATTTTTTTTCCTTGTCCGTGTATACACCCTGATTAGTTCATCCTTTCTTTACCTCACTGTTTCTTTTCCAGCACACTAGTTAGAAATTATTAACTTGAATGTCAGTGTTTGACAAATTATTGGACAAACTGACATCACCTGGTAATGCAGTCAGTTGCAGAGTCACTAGCTGTAGCTCATAAGTTACGTGATACAGGCATTTGTACCTAAGCTTCATCTGTTGAACTACACTTCCCCTATCACACAGCGGTCATTCACATTGGAGCCCACACCACTATCATCCCCCCCCCCCCCTCCACCATTGCCTCTCACACCGTACCATGTCCGTCAACACGCACACAGGTCAGGGTACCTTGTGCACACTTTTCATGATGAAATGACATACTGATAACAGAAAAATTTCAGTTTCTTCTAAACAAAATCATCATCACTGGTAAAGAGTGTGAAAACAAGATCAGTGTCGAAAAAGCAAATATAATAGTCAGCACAAAGAGAGAAGGTGACATGATTATCAATTTAGATGGGAACATACTACAGAGAGCTACTAGGAGTGCGTTCTAGAAAAAGAAAAATGATATGATGGTGAAGAGATGAAAACCAGAATTAGCACTAAGTGGGGAGCATTTTAAAAAACTCAGGAACTTGACTTATAATTGCTTTCTTCAATTTAACATGCATTGACAAATAGTAAAATGTTATGTGGTATTGATAATGCTGTATGAAGTAGAATCTTGGAGAATTACAACATAATCCTTGAGCAGAATGAAAGCTTTTTGTATGTAGGCCTAAATGTGGCCACATGTATAAACTGGCTCATGCAGACCTTAGGGAAAAACTGTTTGAGTTCTGGAGAAATGTTGGAACATGTGAGGTACCTGAGAATATATGTTGAAAAAGGGCAAGCCTACATTTATAGCACTATTGAAGAAATGTTTTGACAATGTTTGGTGGAATACACTTCATGAAATTTCAAAGATAGCAGGGACAAAATACAGGAAGAAAAGGTTTATCTGTAACTTGTGCAGGAATGACGTTGCAGTTATAAGAGTTGAAGGGCATGAAAAGAAAGCAGTTGTTGTTAATGAGTGAGACAAGCCTAGTTTCAACATTATCTACTCTCTGCACTCTGCAGTCAAAAGAGGAAACCACAAAAAATATTTTTAAAGGGAATTAAAGTATAGAGAGAAGAAATAAAAACTTTTGAGGTAATGAGACACCAAAATTGGTAGATGAATTTTGCTATTTGGGCAGTAAAATAACTGATGATGGCTGAAGCAGAGAAGATGTAAAATGTATACTGGCAACAGCATGAAAAGTGTTTCTAAAAGAGAGAGAGATTTTTTAAATATCAATTATAAATTGAAGTGTTACGAAATCTTTTATAAAATCAATTGTCCAGAGTGTAGCCTTCTATAGAAATAAAACAGACAATAAACAATTCAGATAAGAAGAGAGAATAAGCATTTTGAAGTGTTGTGCTACAGTCCAATGTTGAAGATTAGAGTGATAGAACAAATTACTAATGAGGAGTACTGAATCAAATTAGGGAAAAACAAATTTTTGGCAAAACTTTACTAAAAGAGGGGAGCAGTTGATAGGACACATCCTGAGGCATAAAGGAATCATGAATTATGTAATGGAGGGAAGTGTGTGAAGGAAGGAGGAGATGTGGCTGGTGATAAGCATTGTAGAGGGAGATCAAAGCCTGAATACAGTATGCTGGTTTAAATGTTTGTAGGTTGCAGTAGTTAGGCAGAGATAAAACCTCATGCAGGATACACTAGCATGGACAACTGCATTAGACAAGTATTCAGAAAAAAGATCACAGGAACAACAAAGTGTGAGAGAAGAAAAGAATTAGTTTCAATCCCTATTAAGTTACAAAGAGCCTATCAGCAAGCAGAGATCTGAGAAGAAATAGCAATACATCAACGACTGTGTTAATCATATTAATTGTATTGGTCTGTGGAGCCTAAGTAAACATTGAGATGATCATATAGAATTAGCAGATTGTGAGCTCTGGCATGACACCAGCAAATCAGTACAGCAATAAAGCATGTTGTTCTAGTAAATAACAGCAGTGTGTACACTTGTGACAGCAAAATCAATACAATCTAAAAGGAAAACCACGATAGCTACAGATAGGAACTAAAAGACAAAGAACAAGCTCACTCTTCAACAGTTCCAAAACTGTAGGGCATCATTCTACTGCAAAAAGCAAAAGCTGAAGTCAGAAAAACTAGCATATGTGGAAGCTACAGTAGCTACAAGGAATGGCCCAGTCAGTCCAAAGCTGAAGAATGGATGAAACTGAGTAACTGCATGAAGTAAGACTGCAGGGAGATAGCACACACATGGGCCCAACGGCGTCCTCCCTTCTTTGACCACGAATGAGTATGAGAGGGAAGTTCGTGTTGGTTACACCAAACAACACCAATTTTGCAGCAGTTCGTTTATTCACCTAAACACATCAAAGGCTAACAAAGAACTGACATGGCGGAACAGAACAAAGATAATGCTTAGCTTAGTTCAAAGATGGATGCTCAGGGTCCAAAGACGAACGCATATCGATGCTGGTGTCGACCTCATTGGCACCACATAGCCCCCCCCCCTCCCAGTACGGGGTACTTTTGAGAGGCAGAGGGGGGGGGAGGGGGGGTGAATAAGGTGTCGGCAGGGGTGGTCCGCGGGAGCCGGACCATGGTCAGCTCGACAGCGTCATCGGGGAACTGTGTGGGTAGATGACGTGAAGGAAGGTTCGGCCACCGAACCTGGTAGTTGTTGAAGCGAGCTGGGCATCGTACTGGGCGTGCTGGTCATGCGACGACAGGTAGGCCGGTGGTTCGCGGGTGGAACAGAGCAACGACGACGATGTCTCTGGAGGGTGTGGTGAACACACGAAGCATGTCCAGGTCGACGTCGGGCGGGAGGGGAACACATTTCACCAGGTGGCAGGGAATGGCAGAGGTTGTGTCATGAGCACTGGATGAAGGTAAACACACGACGAACAGTGTATCGTCGTGCAGTATTATTGAGATGTCGTGGATTATGTCCAGGGGGACAGGCACAAACACCTCGAGAGAGGGCACATTCAAGATTGGGGGGGGGGGGCATGAGAAACCTCGACAGGGCGAGGCAGGCGACGATGGTGGTAGTGGTTGGAGCATCATGAGCCACAATAGTGAGTGGCGTGGTCGAGGTCTGTAGGGGGATAGAAGAAGGCTCAACATGAGCAGGCTTAAGTCTGTTGAGAGACTGTAACAGCTGAATCTTTCATCTGGATGACATAGGTCTTGGCTGAGCACCGGAGAACTCGGTACGGGCCAGTAAATGGAGGTTGGAGGGGAGCACAGACAGTGTCATCTCGGAGATTTAGGGACGTGAACCTTAGGGTGGGAATGGCTGCCAGGTGGAGGGATATGGAGGTTGATGAAGTGGCATCTGACGCGGTCCACGAAGGAAGGGAAGTCAGGCAGAAGCGGAAGGGCTCACAAGTTCGCCAGGGAAACAATGTTCTGGCCGTATACAAACTTGGCTATTGTGCCTTTGAGGTCTTCCTTATAGACCGCACGAATGCCGAGTATCACAAGGTGAAGGGCCTCCATCCATAGAGAGTCATGGCAGCGAAGAGCCGCCTTGAAAGTGTGGTGCAAGCGCTCGACTAGCCCATTACTTTGTGGGTGATATGCTGTGGTATGGATGTGCCGGTTGCCGCAAATGTTACAAATCTCATTGAACAGGGCCGACTCAAATTGTCTGCCCTGGTCAGTGATGATAGCTGGACATCCGAAACGCGATACCCATGACTCGGTGAAAGCTCGAGCAACAGTTTCTGCTGTAATATTGGGGAGGGGGACAGCCTCGACCCAGCGAGTTGTTCAGTCGATAGATGAGAGAACATAATGAGAGCCGTTAGAGGGAGGTAGAGGGTCGACAATGTCAATATGAATTGCTGGAAACGCCCAGGAGGGATCGAAAAGGCACCGAGGGGGGGGTGAAGTGTGCTTGTGTACTTTGCATCGTTGGCACGTGACGCAGGAGCCTGTCCATTGCTGGCAGTCCTTGTTGACATTTCTCCACACAAAGCACTCTGCTACGAGGCGGGCAGATGCACGATCATCAGTGTGGGCTAAATTATGCAATACGTTGAAGACAGCTTGACGGAGTGTGGTTGGGATGAGGGGCCGTAACGTGCCTGTACTGTCATCGCACCAGATCTCACCAGAAATGCCAGGGAAGGTGGTGCGGATGAAGTGTAGTGAAGAGGTAGAGTCTGAGATCAGGTTTTGTGTTTTCTCGTCGGCGGGTTGGAGGTTAGGCAGTTCAGAGAGGTCTAACAGCAAATGGATGGTGTCGACTCGTGAAATGAAATCTGCAACTATATTGTCAGCACCCTTTATGTGTCTGACATCGGTGGTGAACTGAGATATGAACTCCATGTGTCTGAAGCGGCAAGGAGGCGGGTCAGCTGGCGGGTTTGTAATGGCCACAGCCAGGGGTTTGTGGTCCGTTAAGACATAGAAAGGGCATTCCTCAACATCAGTCTTAATATGCTTGATTGCTTCGTAGACCGCGAGCGACTCCCTGTCAAATGCGGAATATGTCCTTCTGCAACAGATCTCAATAAAGTGTTATGGCTACTGTTTAGTTACATTACAAATGATCAGGAAAGATTAAATTTATTGATCTGTTTACATATGGATCTGTTGTGTTGGATATGTCTGGCTGCACCTTATCTTCTGAATCCCTGTGGGACTTCACAAATGCTACGAGCAGTGGGGCTAATAGATGGGGGCGCTACATGTATGTTACAGGTTGAGAATTTGGGTTGGGCGGGAAGTGTGTCTGGATGGCTGAAGCGGTTAAGGCATTAACAGACCCACACATCAACACATCAGTAAATTTAATCTTTCCTGATCGTTTGTAATGTAACCAAACAGTAGTCATAACAATTTATTGAGATCTGTTGCAGAAGGTAATATATAACATATTCAATCACTTATTATTCAGCATTATTTCACAATTATGCATTAGTTATAAACTGAGTTTATAAAGTGATGTGGGAAAGACATCTGCTCAGCGGTAGACATTGACAATTTTTAGTTATTTAATTCTTTAGTTTCATGTTCCTTGGATCAATAGCATGATAAATCATAATAATGTGGAATGAGTCAGTTTACATTCACATCACAAATTAATTTGTGAACATGCTGAACATTTATAAGGTTGTTTCCATGGTGTACAGATGTGAGTTAGTAATTCCTACCCAACACCTTCAACACATTGCAATAATAGAAATTCTTATACAGAAAAAAAGAATTGTCACGATGGAACTTTTTCAGTTTGTTTTCAAATTTTACTTTGCGGCTCATCAGACATTTTGTATTACTGGGTAAATTATCAAAAATTTTAGTTACAGCATTGTGCACCTCTTTTTGTGCTAAAGACAGTTTTATGTGGAGTAATGGGTATCATTTTTCCTTCTTGTTTTTCAGCTATGAACATCGTTGTTTCTTTTGACAGCAGTGGATTATTAACAACAAACTTCATGAGACAGTACATGTACTGTGAAGCAATATTCAGAACGCACACCTCCTTAAACAGATGTCTGCAAAATGCACATGAGTGAGCACTACATATTATCCTTACAGCAGTGAAGAAGTTATTTCTTAAAGGTGAGTTATCCCAGAACATCATTCTATATGACATTTTTGAATGAAAATATGCAAAGTATGTCATATAACTGATTTGTCTTTGCATTGATTCTAAGTGCGGATGTGGCTTGATTTTTCTAGTTTACATTCTCATCAATATAGACATGTAAGAATTTTGAAGTTTCCACTCCCTTCATTATTTTCTCTCCATGTGTTGTACTTATCTTTGGGTGTTATCCCTAGATGTGCAGATCTTAAGATGTTGTATTTTTTTACTAAAACTTGATGGTATTTGCCACTATCATACCTCCAATGAAAGAAAAATACATTACTGAAATGTAGGCTAATTTGAAACACAATTCTGTGAACCATTAAAACCCTAGGATATTATCAGCATTACTTATGTTTGACATGGCCCTTTTGTAACTTAACATATGGCACCAATAATACAGTCTCACAGTAGGATTTGGTTTTCTTTATAAGTGCTTTTATCCTTGTCTCACATTGTTTGTTGCTGTCTCCTCTGATTTACTGCATGGTCAGTATGTAAAATCAAACATTTTAAAGTGACACATTTTATTTGTTAATAGATTTCATATTGAGTTTAAGGTCATACTAAAGCTTGATATGAGGCATACATATTAATGTCAAATGTTGCTTCTCCAGTTTGACTAAACACTGGGATGTTTTTGTAAATAACAATGCAAATTAATGAACATATCTAAAAACACTGGGTAAATTATCAAACATTTTAGTTACAGCATTGTGCACCTCTTTTTGTGCTAAAGACAGTTTTATGTGGAGTAATGGGTGTCATTTTTCCTTCTTGTTTTTCAGCTATGAACATCGTTGTTTCTTTTGACAGCAGTGGATTATTAACAACAGACTTCATGAGACAGTACATGTACTGTGAAGCAATAGTCAGAACGCACACCTCCTTAAACAGATGTCTGCAAAATGCACATGAGTGAGCACTACATATTATCCTTACAGCAGTGAAGAAGTTATTTCTTAAAGATGAGTTATCCCAGAACATCTCTGCCCAAACTCTTTGCCTTTACAAATGTCTGCTTGTGTCTGTGTATGTTCGGATGGATATGTGTGAGTGTACGAGTGTATACTTGTCCTTTTTTCCCCCTAAGGTAAGTCTTTCCGCTTCCGGGATTGGAATGACTCCTTACCCTCTCCCTTAAAACCCACATCCTTTCGTCTTTCCCTCTCCTTCCCTCTTTCCTGATGAAGCAACCATTTGTTGCGAAAGCTTGAATTTTGTGTATATGTTTGTGTTTGTTTGTGTGTCTATCAACCTGCCAGCACTTTCGTTTGGTAAGTCACATCATCTTTGTTTTTAGATATATTTTTCCCACGTGGAATGTTTCCCTCTATTATATTCAAATTAATGAACACTTAGACAAAGTGCATATTTTTCCCCCCTGACCTGCCACTCCAATTATTACTTTTGTTTTCATCACACTGTCTCTTTCTAGTTTGGCATTGACAAATTTAAGAGCACTTCAGCTATATGGAGAGATGGATTTAAGCTCCGGGCTACATTTTTAATCAGACAACTAATTCATCTATTGACCTTTTGAATGTCTTGCTCTGTACATTGATAGATAAATTAACATATTTTAGCTTGTGAATACTTACTCTTTGTCTTCCAGATTGGGACAACAACTCTGACCTCAACCATAAATATCACAGCAGCTATGATTATAGCAGCAAGACTTGATTTTGGTATAAAGTAGAAATAATCAGTAAAGAAAAGAAGAGATAAAATCACCAAAAGTCCTGTAAAGAAAAAAAATCTGTGAAGTATTGTCATTTTCATTTCATATTTATAAGTTAGTATTGGAGTATACAACAAATTCACACATCTGATATAGTTACAAATCACTATTTTTTAGTATTAAGTTACAGCAATGATAAATAGAAGAGTGTTAGCAACATCTTTTAATTTCCCACAACAATTTTTTCCATTTGTCTAGAATCTTCCATTCTTACACTTGCAAAAATAGTGCCGAACAATATCACATAAGTGCACATGATTAGTTTGTCAATTAAAAACAAAATAAGCAGGCCTACAGAAATGGAAAACTAAGACATTATTCAGCTATAGTTTGGATTAATTTACATTGTATCTTGAATGAGATAAAGCAAACACACTCGTTGTTTTACTTCGTGGAAATTTTGTCATCATCAACTATCCAGCAATCACTGCCACATGATGGTTTAATCCAAATACTTCCATGCATTATTAGCTGTTAGCGCCCATGTTGCTCCTCTGTTTTAGCTAATCACCTACCCACCAGTAGGTCATCATCTCATTCTTTTCTTATTTCTTGAATCCAACAGAGAGATTCCGTGTACCATATATCACATTCTTGGCTACATGTCTTGAAGACTTAATTATGGTCAATTGGGGTGATCCACTTCAATTTGTTCTCCAGTTCATCTGCTTATTTCTTTTACTGGCCTATTCAGTTATTATCTTCAGCTTCACTAAATATAATAACTCATCAACTGGCTCTATATCTCCATTGTTAAAGTCTCCAATATTCCTTTTAGTGTGTTGATTATACATTACTTCACCCTTATTATAGCTTCAGTTCTCCCATTTGTTGAAGAAGATTATCTACACTAGAGACAAACAATACAATGTTAGCAAGAAACTGAAGTTGGTCACGGTATGTTTCAATTAATCCATAGTCATTCTTAATTTTCACAGCTTAGAGATATGAAAAGGTACTGTAGAGCTATTGACAGTATATCTACATCTACATAGATACTCATCAAGCCACTGTATGGTGCATGGCAAGGGTACCCTGTACCACTACTAGTCATTTCCTTTCCTGTACCACTTGCAAATAGAGCGAGGGAAAAATGACACTCTATATGCCTTCATATGAGCCCAAATTTCTCGAATCTTATCTTCATGGTCCTTACATGCAATATATGTTAGTGGCAGTAGAAGTGTTCAGCAATCAGCTTCAAATGCCGGTTCTCTAAATTTTCTCAATAGTGTTTCTTGAAAAGAATGTTGCCTTCTCTCCAGGGACTCCCATTTGAGTTTCTGAAGCATCCCATCTACATCTACATCTACATCTATACTCCGCGAGCCACCTTACGGTGAGTGGCGGAGGGTACTTATTGTACCACTATCTGATCCCCCCTTCCCTGTTCCATTCACGAATTGTGCGTGGGAAGAACGACTGCTTGTAAGTCTCCGTATTTGCTCTAATTTCTCGGATCTTTTCGTTGTGATCATTACGCGAGATATATGTGGGCGGTAGTAATATGTTGCCCATCTCTTCCCGGAATGTGCTCTCTCGTAATTTCGATAATAAACCTCTCCGTATTGCGTAACGCCTTTCTTGAAGTGTCCGCCACTGGAGCTTGTTCAACGTCTCCGTAACGCTCTCGCGCTGACTAAATGTCCCCATGACGAATCGCGCTGCTTTTCGCTGGATCATGTCTATCTCTTCTATTAATCCAACCTGGTAAGGGTCCCATACTGATGAGCAATACTCAAGAATCGGACGAACAAGCGTTTTGTAAGCTACTTCTTTCGTCGATGAGTCACATTTTCTTAGAATTCTTCCTATGAATCTCAACCTGGCGCCTGCTTTTCCCACTATTTGTTTTATGTGATCATTCCACTTCAGATCGCTCCGGATAGTAACTCCTAAGTATTTTACGGTCGTTACCGCTTCCAATGATTTACCACCTATGGCATAATCGTACTGGAATGGATTTCTGCCCCTATGTATGCGCATTATATTACATTTATCTACGTTTAGGGAAAGCTGCCAGCTGTCGCACCATTCATTAATCCTCTGCAGGTCTTCCTGGAGTACGTACGAGTCTTCTGATGTTGCTACTTTCTTGTAGACAACCGTGTCATCTGCAAATAGCCTCACGGAGCTACCGATGTTGTCAACTAAGTCATTTATGTATATTGTAAACAATAAAGGTCCTATCACGCTTCCTTGCGGTACTCCCGAAATTACCTCTACATCTGCAGATTTTGAACCGTTAAGAATGACATGTTGTGTTCTTTCTTCTAGGAAATCCTGAATCCAATCACAAACCTGGTCCGATATTCCGTAAGCTCGTATTTTTTTCACTAAACGTAAGTGCGGAACCGTATCAAATGCCTTCCTGAAGTCCAGGAATACGGCATCAATCTGCTCGCCAGTGTCTACGGCACTGTGAATTTCTTGGGCAAATAGGGCGAGCTGAGTTTCACATGATCTCTGTTTGCGGAATCCATGTTGGTTATGATGAAGGAGATTTGTATTATCTAAGAACGTCATAATACGAGAACACAAAACATGTTCCATTATTCTACAACAGATTGACGTAAGCGAAATAGGCCTATAATTATTCGCATCTGATTTATGACCCTTCTTGAAAATGGGAACGACCTGCGCTTTCTTCCAGTCGCTCTGTACTTTACGTTCTTCCAGAGATCTACGATAAATTGCTGATAGAAAGGGGGCAAGTTCTTTAGCATAATCACTGTAGAATCTTAAGGGTATCTCGTCTGGTCCGGATGCTTTTCCGCTACTAAGTGATAGCAGTTGTTTTTCAATTCCGATATCGTTTATTTCAATATTTTCCATTTTGGCGTCCGTGCGACGGCTGAAGTCAGGGACCGTGTTACGATTTTCCGCAGTGAAACAGTTTCGGAACACTGAATTCAGTATTTCTGCCTTTCTTCGGTCGTCCTCTGTTTCGGTGCCATCGTGGTCAACGAGTGACTGAATAGGGGATTTAGATCCGCTTACCGATTTTACATATGACCAAAACTTTTTAGGGTTCTTGTTTAGATTGTTTGCCAATGTTTTATGTTCGAATTCGTTGAATGCTTCTCTCATTGCTCTCTTTACGCCCTTTTTCGCTTCGTTCAGCTTTTCCTTATCAGCTATGATTCGACTACTCTTAAACCTATGATGAAGCTTTCTTTGTTTCCGTAGTACCTTTCGTACATGATTGTTATACCACGGTGGATCTTTCCCCTCGCTTTGGACCTTAGTCGGTACGAACTTATCTAAGGCGTACTGGACGATGTTTCTGAATTTTTTCCGTTTTTGTTCCACATCCTCTTCCTCAGAAATGAACGTTTGATGGTGGTCACTCAGATATTCTGCGATTTGTGCCCTATCACTCTTGTTAAGCAAATATATTTTCCTTCCTTTCTTGGCATTTCTTATTACACTTGTAGTCATTGATGCAACCACTGACTTATGATCACTGATACCCTCTTCTACATTCACGGAGTCGAAATGTTCCGGTCTATTTGTTGCTATGAGGTCTAAAACGTTAGCTTCACGAGTTGGTTCTCTAACTATCTGCTCGAAGTAATTCTCGGACAAGGCAGTCAGGATAATGTCACAAGAGTCTCTGTCCCTGGCTCCAGTTCTGATTGTGTGACTATCCCATTCTATACCTGGTAGATTGAAGTCTCCCCCTATTACAATAGTATGATCACGAAACTTCTTCACGACGTTCTGCAGGTTCTCTCTGAGGCGCTTAACTACTACGGTTGCTGATGCAGGTGGTCTATAGAAGCATCCGACTATCATATCTGACCCACCTTTGATACTTAACTTAACCCAGATTATTTCACATTCGCATTCGCTAATAACTTCACTGGATATTATTGAATTCTTTACTGCTATAAATACTCCTCCACCATTGGCGTTTATCCTATCCTTGCAGTATATATTCCATTCTGTGTCTAGGATTTCGTTACTGTTCACTTCCGGTTTTAACCAACTTTCCGTTCCTAATACTATATGCGCACTATTTCCTTCAATAAGAGATACTAATTCAGGAACCTTGCCCTGGATACTCCTGCAGTTTACCAATATTACGTTAACTTTTCCTGTTTTTGGTCTCTGAGGACGGACGTTCTTTATCAACGATGATAATGTTCTCTCTGGTAAGCCGTCAGGTATTTTATCGTTTCGCCCAAGGGGGGGTCCCTCTAACCTAAAAAACCCCCGTGTGCACGCCACACGTACTCTGCTACCCTAGTAGCTGCTTCCGGTGTGTAGTGCACGCCTGACCTGTCTAGGGGGGCCCTACAGTTCTCCACCCAATAACGGAGGTCGATGAACTTGCAACCATTATAGTCGCAGAGTCGTCTGAGCCTCTGGTTTAGACCCTCCACACGGCTCCAAACCAGAGGACCGCGATCGACTCTGGGCACTATGCTGCAGATATTAAGCTCAGCTTGCACTCCGCGTGCGATGCTGGTTGTCTTCACCAAATCAGCCAGCCGCCGGAAGGAACCAAGGATGGCCTCAGAACCCAAGCGGCAGGCGTCATTCGTTCCGACATGTGCTACTATCTGCAGCCGGTCACATCCAGTGCGTTCAATAGCTGCCGGAAGGGCCTCCTCCACATTACGGACGAGACCCCCCGGCAAGCACACAGAGTGCACACTGGCATTCTTCCCCGACCTACCCGCTATTTTCCTGAGGGGCTCCATAACCCGCCTAACGTTGGAGCTCCCTATAACTAATAGGCCCGCTCTCTGTGACTGTCGGGACCTTGCCGGAGAATCGGCCACTGGCCCAACAGGCGAGGCATCCTGTGGTGACTCGGAAACGATGTCATCACCACTAGGAAGCACCCCGTACCTGTTGGAAAGGGGTAAGGCAGCTGCCACGCGGCCAGATCCCACCTTCGCCTTTCGGCCAGGCACGCGCGAGCCCACCACTGTCCGCCATTCACCCTGGAGTGATGGCTGACCGGTAAGATGCTCACTGCCGGAAGACGCAGCGACATCAGGGGTTCCATGTGATTCCAAGGCCACCGAAGTAGGCATAGGACTCACCACAGTTGCCCCAACGCCACTACGAGCCGACGCCTGCGCCTCGAGCTCGATGAGCCTAACAGACAAAGCCTCCACCTGCCCCCGAAGAGTGGCCAATTCTCCTTGCGTCCGCTCACAACAACCACAGTCCCTACACATGACTATGTTTACCCTACTCTATACGGTGACAAATTCCCAAGATAATCTTCTGATGAGCTACTCTGATAATCAAGAAACACTCACTGAAATACGAGACGCGAAAACTACGCTAGGTTTTCCCAGAAAAACTATTTAAAAGCTAAGCGCAGCAAATAAGTACAAAAACGCTTTATACAAACAGTACTCGCTGCTGCTGGTGCTCTCGCTCTGGCTGTCACAAGACAACTGCTGATTCAAGTGACTAGTGGCTAACGGCCGCGAAACAAACAAAAGACGGTTTTAGGGCGCTTTCTGTTCTAAACGATCAAGAAAACACTAAGAAATCTAACACGAAAACTACGTAAAGTTTTATCAAGAACTGTTAGTTACTATGCAGAGCAGATAAACACAAATAGAATCCCTTCCTTAGTGGAAGGTCGTAAACAAAATGCAAAATAAACGCTTTATACAAACAGTACTCGCTGCTGCTGGTGCTCTCGCTCTGGCTGTCACAAGACAACTTACGTGTTGTTTGAACCTACCGGTAACAAATCTGGCAGCCTGCCTCTGGATTGCTTCGATGTCTTCTTTCAATCCGACCTGGTATGGATCCCAAACACTTGAGCAGTACTCAAGAATAGGTCGCACCAGTGTCGTATATGTGGTCATCTTTACAGGTGAACCACTTTCTCCTAAAATTCTTGCTATAAACTAAAGTCAACCATTCACTTTCCCTGCCACAGTTCTCACATGCTCATTCTATTTCATATAGCTTTGCAACATTACACTCAGATATTTACATGACGTCTGCCTGCTTAGCTGTGTGCTAACATGCTTGCCTCCCATGCAAGCGGGCCCGGGTTCAGTTTCCGGCCAGGTTGGAGATTTTTCTCTGCTAGTGCACTGGGTGTTGTGCTGTCCTCATCATCATTTCATCCTCATCACTGGCAAGCAAGTCGCCCAATGTGGCTTAAACTGAAATAAGACTTGCACTCGGTGGCCAAGCTCCCCCACAGGGGGCCTCCTGGCCAACAGTGCCATATGCTCATTTCATTCCATTTAAATGACTTCGCTGTGTCAAGCAGGACACTAGTAGTATTGTAAGTGAATGTTACAGGTTTGTTCTTTCTGCTCACCTGTGCTAACTTTCAATTGTTCGCATCTAGAGCTAGCTGCCAGAATGTTTCAGAATCTGCCTCTGTTACATGATAATCTAATCCCAAAATACAATATTCTCTAATAATCATAGCAAAAATATGTGGATTTCAACACCTAAAGTCATTATTGTAGAGTTTCTCATTGCCTGACTTCTCTTATGATTCTGAATTTCCTTTTATTGTGATGACATCCTGTGTAAGCTGTCAGTATACCAATACACACTAAATCAATGCTTTTGTTTTTAATGACTGTGAGTCCCAGTCATGGTAAAATAGAACTGAAAGCTTTCCAAGATGCAATGAATCACACAAAGTGATAATATACATTAATTTTCCATAATTTCATTCACAATTTGTGAAAATAAGCTTACCAGTCATCCCACTAGCCTACCTTTACAGTTTCAGTTATACAAAGTAACCACTTTCAAGTTACAGTCATGCATACAATTTTGATCTTTAAGAATGTTTCAGAATCTGCCTCTGCTACGTGATAATATAATCCTAAAACACAATATTCTTTAATAATTATAGTAAAAGTATCAAGCCATGATTGTATAGATTCTTCCACCCAACTCTTGACTTCCCAGTTAGTCTTCTTCTGACCTACTGCATACTGAGATGATCACTCATAATTTTGAAACTTCCTGGCAGATTAAAACTGTGTGCCGGACCGATACTCAAACTCGGGACCTTTGCCTTTCGCAGGCAAGTGCTCTACCAACGGAGCTACCCAAGCATGACTCACACCCTGTCCCCACAGCTTTACTTCTGCCAGTACCTCCCCTCCTACCTTCCACACTTTACAGAAGCTCTCCTGCGAACGTTGCAGAACTAGCACTCCTGAAAGAAAGGATGTTGCACAGACATGGCTTAGCCACAGCCTGGGGGATATTTCCAGAATGAGATTTTCACTCTGCAGCGGAGTGTGTGCTGATATGAAACTTCCTGGCAGATTAAAACTGTGTGCCGGACCGAGACTCGAACTCGGGACCTTTGCCTTTTGCCGGCAAGTGCTCTACCAACTGAGCTACCCAAGCACGACTCACGCCCCATCCTCACAGCTTTACTTCTGCCAGTACCTCACCTCCTACCTTCCACACTTTACAGAAGCTCTCCTGCGAACCTTGCAGAACTAGCACTCCTGAAAGAAAGGATATTGCGGATACATGGCTTAGCCACAGCCTGGGGGATGTTTCCAGAATGAGATTTTCACTCTGCAGCAGAGTGTGTGCTGATAAGAAACTTCCTGGCAGATTAAAACTGAAGTTTCATATCAGTGCACACTCCGCTGCAGAGTGAAAATCTCATTCTGGAAACATCCCCCAGGCTGTGGCTAAGCCATGTCTCCGCAACATCCTTTCTTTCAGGAGTGCTAGTTCTGTAAGGTTCGCAGGAGAGCTTCTGTAAAGTGTGGAAGGTAGGAGGCGAGGTACTGGTAGAAGTAAAGCTGTGAGGCCGGGGCGTGAGTCGTGCTTGGGTGGCTCAGTTGGTAGAGCACTTGCCCGCGAAAGGCAAAGGTCCCGAGTTCGAGCCTCGGTTCGGCACACAGTTTTAATCTGCCAGGAAGTTTCATATCAGCGCACACCGCACTGCAGAGTGAAAATCTCATTCTCGACTCATAATTTTGCCTAATTAATGAATGAGGTACTGTATGTTATGAATAAAATCCTCATCATTAGATCAAAGTAGTCATCACCATAACTGGAGCTGATCTAAGTATTTGTCATTACCATAAATGGTTCTCATGTAAGTACTAAGAGTAGTTGGATAAATGTGGAAGTAGGTCTGCATGAAAAGCTATCCATGCTTATCTCAACTGTGAATCATCATAAACTGAATGCTAGAAGACATGTAGCCTTCATTATGAGGGTGAGGTATTTCCACATATTATTTACTATAGTGCAGGTAAGAGTTTGATAACTAGACTACAGTCAGTAAAATAAGTGCAAATGTCATGGCTGTGATAATAGTCTGCACTGAATAGTAGAAGAATGTGTCCAGGTATGTGCAGTCTTTCACCACATAAATGAAGCAGAGATTCTCTGAGGAAATTACATAGCTTCCGTCACATAATTCATAGTACTTCTTTTGCCCATATTGTTGGGAAAACATATCTCTAATACTGATATCTCAGATTCAGGTCTTTATTTTTGTGTATTTTGTCAGCTGAGTCTCAAGCATAACCTGAATATATTCTATCTTAATTTTTTCTTACTTTTATTTATGATTGTTTCTGTATTTTGCATCCTTCAATTAAGTAAGGTGCCAAAATATCAAGAAAAATAGTGATAGGTAACTGAAACAACAGGGTGTTTCGCATGCAATGCCTGGGAAGCCCACTGCCCGCACAGTAGATTTACCAGTTGCTGCCCCTGTATCTCCTGCAAGAAAGCTGCGAGCGCTTCCCCTGAGTGTTTCATGTATGATGCGTGCACTGAGTCTGAGACTTCCCATGCCATATGATTGACCGTATAGGTTTTTTCTTTTGATTTTTTTTTTTTTGTCAAGTTTCCATTTGCTGTGGTAGACACCAAGGATCAATGAATGTTTCTTGTTTTGAACTATGCAAAAACAGAATCTTTTGTGGAATGTCAGCTTACATTCATACAAAAATTTCCCAGGTGCACGTTCCCTGCGGTGCAGTGATACATAGATCAGTAAAGAAATTTAAAGAGACTGAATCCATGTTAGGCAAACAAAGGTCAAGAGAAACCAGTGTTTTAATTGAAAATAAATTTGGTGAGGTAGGAGAGGCCTCAGGAAGAAGTCTAAGAAAGTCATTGCACCATGTAGTACTTCACACTGGTGTGGTGGAAGCATCTCCTCATAGCACTGTGCACAAACTCAGCACTGAAACCACACAGAATAACAGTAGTGCATTGAATGACTAACTTAGATACTGTTACTCAATGTTGTTTTGCAACTGGGTGTTACAGTCTGTGTATGATGGGGAGGTTGATCCTGAAATGCTCTTTCTTCTGATTAAGCATGGCAGTATTTGTGAGGGTATGTAAATTCATGGAACAATCAATGCTGGAGGTCTGAAAATCCTCATTAATTACAGCAATGGCCTCTGCATGATGTGAAAACAGGATCATGGTGTGCAACTAGGCAGTTAGTTCAAGATGAATTATTGGACCTATCTTTTTCCATGAAACAGTGACTTCTGATAGCTATATGAACAGTAGACTGAATACTTTTTTTTTAGTGAACTAACACTTAGTGAAGAGATCTATGGTTATTTCATGCAAAACAATGCAAGACCACACACTGCCAGTGTGCCACTACATTAATACGAAGTGTTTTTGGTGATAGGACAGTTGATTGGCCTTCCATTGTATACATCTAATTCCATGTAATTTTTATCTTTGGGGAATGTAAATGATAAGGTATAGGCAAGCAACCACCATACACTCTAAGTCTGGGTTCAGCTAGTCGTTTCCCAAATTGCAACAGGTGAAATTCGACGAGCATTTGGTAATGTGTTCAGAAGATGTCAGGCTGCTATTTCCATACAGGGGCATCATTTTGAGCAACTGCTGTAAAGGTAAGCTTAATTTAGTCAGATTGCATCATAATTTACATCCAACTCAGGGGAAGTGCACGCAGCTGTCCTGTGGGAGGTGTAGGGAACCAAGATCCAGTACATATGCTGTGTGAGCTGTGAGCTTCCCCCAGACATCTATGTGAAACACCCGTTATAGAAAATATGGCAAAGACACAATAAAAAATAAATAAGTAAAAAAAATGTAAAGAGAATAAATAAATAAGTAAATTATTGAAATGAAAGATAACAAAGTGTAGGAAAGTGAATAGCTGTGAAAACTTTGCTGTGACTTCTTGGAACATTTACTTGATAGGTGAAGCCAGTGATCCACTAAAACAAAATTACATCTGCTGAACAGGTTTTGATTACAATGTATGATTTGAATTTAAAGCACAAGCACCTGTGTAAAGCCCTCCAAGTGTTGTCCTGACTCCGCTTGAATTGTTAACAGCACTGCGAGCAAGGGCTCCAGTTCCTGGGAAGCCTTGGACAAAAGAGTTACCAATATTGGAAATACCAATGGCAAGTAATTCTTGTGTGGCGTCTATAGGTTTACCATTAGCTGAAAAATAAAACAGACTGATGTAACAGTGCTGTTATATAACTCTTGTAATTAATTATGTCAACACATGTGAACGGTAAGTACTATAGCAGAGATGTTTGAAATTTATTGCTTTAAAAAATATTCAAGAAACGATACTGACTAAGGAGAAAGAAATATAAAGAAAAAGCATATTGCCAAATTCTTTCAATAATTTTCAACACACTATCTCAGAAAACGAGTAACCTCTGCTTCTTAAATTACTGAATATGAAACAAATGTAATTAGTAACATCCGTTGTTGTAAAAAAGAAAGTGTGGGTTGACACTGTGATTAGAGCCCAGAACTTTCATTTGGGAGAAGTGCGGTTCAAATTCCCAACTGGACTTGCAGATTTAGGTTTTTTATCGCTTCCTGAATCAATTAAGGCAAACGCCAGGACGGTTCCTTTGAAAAGGACACGAGCCAACCTCCTTCCCTGTCTTTGTTCTGTAGGATCATCTGCTTTGTATCTAATGATAAAAATTCAAGTTTGCACCTGTCCATTGAAATTTAGGTTTTCAATAGTTTCCATGAATCGGTCAAGGTGCGTGCCAGGATGGTTCCTTTGAAAATGATGTAGCTAGTTTCCTTACCCATCCTCACCATATTGGATCATAAGCTCCATATCTAATAATGTCTTTTTAAAAATAATAGCTCACACAACAAAGTCTTTTAATGTAAAGATTTTATTATCTGATATTAAAATGTTGACCACAGCATAGTAATTATTCTTCAACTCAAGTATATTAAAGTGATAATTTTTGAATGAAACTAGAAGAGGAAAAAATGTTCGTCTTGAGATGGCACACCTGCTTTCATGGACACTGCAAGCATCAAAGAAATATTTAACTCATATGACTGAGTACCAGTAATCATGTGTATAAACTCATGAATGATGATAATAAAGGCAAATGAGAGTACACTCTCAAGTTGTTAATTGCCTTTCCAAAGATGAAGGAAGGATGAACAAATGGGAATTAGTGAGAATAAATATTGTATGGAATAATAGGCAATAGATAATCCCAAGGCAGACATACTTTCGTGAATGTTGGAGTGTGACACACTTTGATAATTTTTCTCAGTCTTCGGTTTTTGCTTTACCTTTTCTTTCTTTTGAATCTTTTCCTTTTCTATAAGCTTTTTCTTCAGTTGGTCTCTGTTCCATTTTCATTCTTACTTGCAGTTTTTCCTCTCCATTTTTTAACTTACTGATCACCTTGCCTCTCATTTCTAAATTATTATATACATAGTTACCCTGTGATCTAAATCTTCAGAAACCCATTTCTGTAGTTTGAAAGAACAAACAGCACACAAAAACTTTTTTGTCAATAGTATAGTGTTGAAGCACTGGTATGACTTTTTCTCTAAGTTCTGCTAACTAGATGTGGATTCTTTTTTGCATTTTTCCTCAGATGACTACTTTATCTCAAGGACAATATTATGGGAGGGATAAATTTCTACTGACCATATGGAGGAGGTACTGGGTAACAGACAAGCACAACAAAAACACTGCTGTACATTCAGGTTTTTGGTGAAGAGGCCTTCTTCTAAAGTAGAAAACACAAATAATTTCAGGCAAGCACAAGTCGCACACACGTGACCACTGTCTCTGGACACTGAAGCCAGACTGCAATTACAGTCTGTCCTCAGTGGCCAGAGACAGTGGTCATGTGTGTGTGAGTTGTGTTTGTGTGAATGTGTGTGCATTTTCTTCTTCAGAAGAAGGACTTTTGGCTAAAAGCTTAAATGTATAGCAGCCTTTTTGCTGTACCTGTGTTCAACTCAGTGTCTCCTCAATAAGGTGAGTAGTAATCTATCATTTTCATAATATTGTCACTATTGCATCCTGGATTTCATTGTTTGATTTTTATTTTATCCCAATGGTGTTACATGATTTTCAGGTTCATGTTGGGGGTTTGAAATGGATCATTCAACAAGACAGCTTAATTTTCTTCATCCCATGAAACAGCTGGCTCTTGCATTGTGGCGTGGAACTTTATTGCATTGGTACAGAAAACTGGTACTGAACAAAACTAATGGTCAATACCCAAACCAAGCAGAAGAGCCTCAGAAAATCAAACAACATCCACCAAATTTCAATGTTACCACAACACAGTGCAATAAATGTCTTCCACTGTATATCTTACAGATAAACACAGAAATGTCTGACTGCCCCTTAAGATTATGATTTATGTTTGAGTTTAGTGCTTCCCTAATATTTCCACTTTACTGTATCAAAAATGAGGCATTGGTCTCACATGCATTATATGCAATCTTCCTGACAGGACAAATGGGAACTATGGCACTGGCTCCTTTTTAACTAGCTCAGCACTCTATTGATTCTTTCTGACAGAAGAAGAATATACAGTGTTGATTCACGGTGTGTGAACTTGGACATTCTTGGATGCTTATTAAGAGTAGGCTACGTGGGTTGACTAGGACCTCTAATCACGATATGTATTACCCATTGGTGGCATTTCATTGCGATTTATCCTAACACTCTGACAAACCATGTCTTTTGTGAGAAAAAATATTGCTTAATACTAGAATAGTTCTGTCTCTACTAACATCTTCCTTCTTTTGGTAGGTGAAGGGACCTAATGTGCTGCATGTTGCTTCTGTTCATGTATATCTGTTGTCACAACTTAAGCAAAAGTTTTTTTCTGTCATAATGTAACTAGAAGGCCTTTCAGTACAGCTGAAGAAAGGGGTAAAATCAAATAACATTGTGTAAGAAGACCTGAACTTACAGAATGCCTTGCAAACAGCAATATTTTCCAGTAGCGCTACAAGAGGTACAACAAAAATTCCAGATCCAAGGTTGGAACACATGTCACCAAATGAATATGTGACTGTGGAATTTCCTGTCTCCAATGTCACAGTAAATGGTGGCAAGTGAAAAGCTGGAAGTCCAGGAGGTATGGGACCTAAAGAAAAAGGAAATTCACATATTAGTCTAAGTCATATGCAGTTTTATTAGTGCTGCAGAACTGAGTAGCAAGTTTTCTTGTTTCACAAAATTTCTAAATGATTAATGAATTTAGAAACAAACCTATTAAGTTAAGAGGTGCATCTCCTGAGAGTGATAGCTGATATCCTATGACACCACATATAATCACTAGGATAGCATTGCGAGAAGTCCCAATAAGCCAAATAGCTTTATTTAGAATCCTATGGGTAGTTGTCTTCTTTTCATCTTCTTTTGGTCCTATTTTAAAATTCGCCAATACCTGTAACAACCAAATTTGTCCATGAATGCAATTACTGTAAAGCACTAAAATAAGAATCTAAGAGTTCAGTTTGTTCATCTACATCCTGCCTTATGCTTTGTTCAGATGCCTTCTGTAACAGTGTGCACGATAAAAATGTCATTGCAATGGCAATGGACAGTGCACCACTGGCAGTGTGCCATGAGACACTGCAGCCTGGACAGTCATTCTCCCACATCTGTCTGCAGCACGTACTTCAGGATGGGTGAAGATCATTTAGCATTGATTTTCTCATTAGTTTAAAGTAAATGTGGCAAGTATTATTTGATGAACTGAAAGCAATAGTTTTCTGAGCAGCAAACTGTGCTGCATTGTTATTAGTGGGGGAAAAATATGTTTTCTGAATATGTGAATTATTTAGGAATAAAGGAGATGACTCACCAAAAGGGAGAAGCTATGCATCAACGATAGGTACACATTTTTATGAGCATTAAAACAGACAGTAATCTTGAGGAACTCATTAATCACATACTCTCAGATGTGGTTAATTGGTTCAAGGTGAATGGTCTCTCATTAAATTCCAGTAAGACCAGCTTTATTCAGTTCTGTACAAAAACAGAAAAAGAGAGAGAGATAAGTGTGACATGTGGTAATCAGCCAATAGAAAGAATGGAAACTATGAAATTTCTTGGAGTGCACTTTGACAAGAAAATGAACTGGTCTTCACATATTATAGATCTCTGTAAGAGGCTCAGCTCAGCTACATATGCTTTACGGGTTGTCACTACATGTGTTGAACCTAACACTACAAAAGTGGCATACTATGGCTATTTTCACTCACTCATTGAATATGGCATTATTTTTGGGGGCAACCAGCCATTAGCAAGGAAAGTGTTCATTGCACAGAAGCGAGCTTTAAGAATTACATGTGGAGTGCACCCAAGAGGCTCGTGTAGAAATAGCTTTCGAAAACTTAAAAATATACACAACTACATGCCAATATATTTTTTCTCTCATGTGTTTTGTTTGTAAAAATATAGAGATATTTCAACCAAACAGTAATTATCATGAGCATAACACACGGAGGAAGAATGACATACACAGCAAGCATAGAAATTTGAGCTTGGCACAAAAAGGTGTCCACTACACTGGAACAAAACTCTTCAATGCTCTTCCTTCTGAAATAAAGACAGAGATTCACAACAAGCGTAAGTTTAAGAAAGCACTAAAAATATTTCTGCTATAAAAAGCTTTTTACAGTCTAGATGAATTTTTAACCAAATAAATTGTAAAATTTTAATATTATATAATACAAGTTGACGTAATGCTACTAAGAATGTTATTTAACTTGAGCTCTGTATCTGTGTGTGCTCTGTATCTGTTTTCTGTAGTGCTTTAATGTATTTTCTTTTTACTGTATTGCTACTCAAAGAATTCACTGTATAAATTTTTATATAATTATGTACTCAAATGTCTGTACATTCTATAAGATTATCATATTGTAGTGTGCGGCTCGTGGTCTTGCGGTAGTGTTCTCACTTCCTGCGGCACGGGGTGCCGGGTTCGATTCCCGGCGGGGTCAGGGATTTTCTCTGCCTCGAGATGACTGGGTGTTGTGTGTCTTTCATCATCATTTCATCCTCATTCACTCGCAAGTCACCGTAGTGGCCTTAAAGAACTTGTGGAGCGGTGGCCGAACCGCCCCGCGACGGCTGTCCCGGCCACCAATGCCATACGCTCATTATTATTATTCATTATCATATTGTATTTGTAAAAAACTGACTCGTTCCACATCCTTGTGAACCCAACACAGTTGGACCTATGGAACATGAAATAAATCAAATCAAATCAAGCAAAAGGTACAGAGCTTGGCTAACTTTCGGAGTGCACTTCCTTTTTCACGCTAGTGGGAAAAACGTGCACACAAACACTCACTCACTCACTCACTCACACTCTCTCTCTCTCTCTCTCTCTCTCTCTCTCTCTCTCTCTCTCTCTCACACACACACACACACACACACACACACACATGCCTGGCTCGTTGCATTGTGCTCAGTTAACTGGAAGTTCATTTCTGGCCCATGGTGAGTATATTGTGGAGGGTGGGGGTGTGGTTTAGGGTGGGGTGAGGTGAGGGATGGAAGGAGGGATGGGTTGGTGGGAAGCATATAGCAGCTTGTGGGAGAATGGGGAGTTGTCTGTGGGTTAGCTAAGAGTGCAGGTAGAGGGGGCAGGTGTCAGACGGCTGGGCATGTGTCCTAGCCTATGAAATCACGTACCTAGCCATCTGTCACCTGTCCCCTCTACCCGCAACCCTATCTAGCCCACAGACAGCTCACAGCTCCCCACTTTCCCATGAGCTGCTAGACACTTCTCCACAACCCCCTCCCTGCCTTCCGCCACTCTCCATCCCTCACTGCACCCCACACCCCCACCCCTCACCAGAACACTCATTGTGGGCCAGGGAAGAGCTGAAAGTTGGCTGAGCACAATATAGGGAGACAGGTGTGTGTGTGTGTGTGTGTGTGTGTGTGTGTGTGTGTGTGTGTGTTTCCTACAAGCTTGAAAAGGAAGTGTATTCCGAAAGCTAGACAAGCTCTCTAGGGTTTGTTTGTATGCCTATTGATGATGCAGCACTTCTGTCTTTCAGTCAGTCATCCCCTTTATTCCTAAACAATTCATAATTCTCAACCAGAACTTTTCTGAAAATTTTGAATGGTATCTGCAACTCTGTGATACTATTGTTAATAAGGCTACATTTCTTTTTTACATGCAAAATGAAAGTATTGTCATCTTATGCTATTTAATAAAAACATTTTCAACACATTGACTGCCATGGTATAGTTTGGTTACCGACCTCTTGGGGCCATTTACTTTTTTTCAATATCCTGCTTTAGTTTGCTTCAAGTAAACCTTTTAAGTGCAAATAAAGTGAAAATATGGCATTTTTGAACCTTTTTTTAATTTCTTTTATGTGAGTTACAAATGATTCACATGGTCCCAGACTAAAGGTACCAGGTGTGTCATTTGCTATGTCACTAATAATTTTAGGTATGTATTCCTGCCAGTTTTTCATTCCACAGCATTATGTGTGTACAGTTCCATTAATGGTTTCCTGCATTGTTCCAATGGTCTTTATTCATGTTGTTTGCTGCGTAACAAAGTGATATTGTGGCAGAAGAAAATGTCTCATTGAAGTTATGAAGATGAACAAAGGTATGTACAGCAGCTTTTAGATGAAGTAATGGACATAAATGATGAAGATTCTGTGTCTTTATTTGGTGATAGCTCAGACAAATTTTTACCAGAGGAGACTGGAAGCAAAACGGGTAGTTCTGATGATAGAATCACATCAGTGAAGGTAGGAAGAAGAGTTTTATGTCCACATTCAGTCAAATAACTGGACTACACAGCTGTAAAAACCAGGCAACAAAGCATTCTAACTGTGTTAGTGCCATAACTATTGCAGAAGATTCAGCGTCAATTGAAGTAAGTGTAATATCAGAAAGTTCTGAAGATGAAGATGACACACTTAGAACAAATTCTAATGAGATTGCCTGGGGGCCCGTTACGTATAAAAATATGAAAAACTTTATATTTATTCATCCCAGTTCTGGTGTAAATGCTTCTGTTGCACTAATTCTCAAAGGCAAGACACCATATGATTTCTTTGAATATTTTGTAACTGATGAAATTTTTGAATATGTGACTCAACAAACTAAGTTGCACATGTAATTTGTACGTGGGAGCAGCCAGTCATAGGTGTACAGTGTGCTACGAAAAAATGAACAATGAATTTGGACTAGAGCAAGCTGTCAAGAAATGCAAACAAACTGCATGGCAATGTAAGACTTGTGACTCATATTTTTGCACAGAGTATTTTTTCATAAAACACAGTGCTTACAGGTGTTAAAGAAACAAAGTGAAATGACCCAAATTTTTCAGTTTCATTGTTGTTGCAGTTAGAGTTGAAGAGCGTAAATAAAACTATGTGATTTGCAATCTGCTGTGTAAGTAATATGTCAAACTAAATAATAAAAAGAAGAAAAGTCCAATACGACTGAGCCATGTGAATTATATATAACTCACAAATTCAAATGTCAATAACTACTCTTCAGCTCTTGAAAACTGTAAACCATGAACATGATTTGTTACTGGGGCCATAACCTACTATAACACCGAGTCACAGTACGCTCCTGTGAGTTACAACTGCACCATGAAGCTTTAAATGGAAAAATGTCCGTGAACTATATTTACTTCACATGGCCCAAAGAGGACACTTCCTGTGAGTTATATTTAAGTCACGTGGCAGTCAATGTGTTAAAGAATATTACCATCCACATGATCCCTATGTGAGTGATATGTAGGAGATTGTAGTATATTCCTAGAGTCATCATTTAAAGCAAGTTCTTGAAACTATGTTAGCAGACTTTCTCAAGACAGTTTACATCTGTCTTCAAGAGTCTGCCAGTTCAGTTCCTTCAGTATCAGTATGATACTCTCCCATGTATTAAACAAACCTGTGACCTTTTGTGCTGCCCTTCTCTGTATTCATTCAATATCCCCTTTTAGTCCTATTTGGTACTGTTCCTGCACTTGAGCAATTTTCTAGAACCAGTTGCATGAGTGATTTGTAAGCAAGCTCCATTGTAGACTGATTGCATTTCCCCAGTATTCTACCAATAAACTGAAGTCTGCCACCTGCTTTACCCATGACTGAGTCTGTGTGATCATTCCATTTCATATCCTAAGAAGGTGTTACACCCACATACTTGTATGAGTTGGTTGGTTTCAACAATCTCTTATTGATGTTACAGTCATTGGATACTATGTTTTTTCATTTTGTGAAGTGCACATTTCTGAACATTGAGAGCAAGTTTTCAATCTTTGCACCACTTTGAAATCTTATTAAGATCTGACTGAATATTTATGCAGCTTCTTTCAGATAGTACTTCATTGTAGGTAACTCCATCACCTGCAAAATGCCTGATGTTACTATTAATATTGTTTGCATGGTCACTAATATAAAACATGAACAGCAAGGGTCCCAAACACTTCCCTGGTGCACACCAAATTTATTTCTACAGCTGACAATGACTCTCCATCCATCATAATACAGTGTGTCCTCCCTACCAAGAAGTCCTCAATCCACTCACATGTTTCACGTAATACCCCATATGATGATACTTTTCACAATAAGCATAGGTGTGTTTCTGAGTCAAATGCTTTTTCAGAAATCAAGGAATACTGCATCAACCTGATTGCATTGATCCAAAGCTTTCAGTATGTCATGTGAGAAAAGTGCAAGTCGGGTTTCACATGATCTATGTTTTTGAAAACCATGCTGGTTGGCATTGAGGAGGTAATTCTGTTCATGATACCTCATTATGTTTGAGCTCAGTATATGTCCTAAGATTCCGTTAGAAATTGATGTCAAGGATATCGGACGGTAGTGGGGCTGGTGTAGTGTATTACAAGACAGTGAACAAATACCTTTAAATTAATCCTGCTGATTATCTTTTAATCTGTTGAGCTAAAAAGTTGCTAATTTCCTGTAAGAATTGAAGCAAATATATAAACGAGATTTCTATTAAGGCAACACAAAAACCTGTGGTAAAAACAATTGGTGTCCTAAAACATTATGAGGTTGTTATAGTTGTTAGAAAACTCAAAAACAGAGTTAATTTACGATAAATGCAGATAATATGCAGGGTTACTCTTCCTTAAGGGAAAACTAGATGTAACACAAAATATCTGCTACAGTAACTAAATCAGAAATGCCAATTTATTATAAATTGCTTGTAGATTATGCAAAGGACAATGATGGCTTCCAAAAATTCTTGAAAATGCATGTTTATTTGCATTGGCAAACAATGAATTTCAGCGATGATTTATTCTGAAGGACTGTGAACCACAAACACTGATTTGCTACAAAATAAATTATGTGCCCAAAATACTCAATGCCAGTAACTTACGAAAATATAGTTCTTTAAGAATCCAAAAATTCTTGGAAATAACCTATTTCTAATGTAATTGTACAATGAAATTAGAGAACGATTTTTGGAACGAGGGTAGGTCTACTCTACTCAAAAATTTTAAAGGAGCACAATTAAGTTTAAGTCTGTAATTGACAATAGCAGTATGGGTTTATCGCAGCACTCACGAATGCTGGAAATTTCACAATATATCACAATACAAATGAGCACTGATGTAATTGATGAAAGATTATGGAGAAGCAACACGAACAGTCAAATATATGAATCTAGAACTTCAAATCGGCTGCATGAATCTTTTAGTCTGCTTTCACAGTGGCACCAACAATGCCTGTCAGACACTGTCCCCAGAGGTTAGCCAATAACATTGGCCGACTGAGTGGTCAAAGTGTGTCCAATCTCCTTCATCAATTTTTGGCAGGGTCAAGGAGGTTACATTAGATTAGATCAGAATCTGTTCTATGTATGAAGTAGATTAGATTTTAACCTATTAGGTTGGGGTTGACTCTACAGCACCTCTGCACTATACTAGTGCTGCATAGTGGCTTATGTATTAAAGAGACGCTGAATGCATGTGAATGATCTTTCCTGGCTCATAAAGAGTGCCGCTGGTATTATACACTCTGTCCTTAGCTCTCAGAATAAAAAGACAAGTTTTTTGAATATATGAGATGAAGGGAGAAACTTTCTGTTACACACTCAAGACAATTCATGGTGACCTTGAAAAGTAACTTATAAACACTGTTTCACTGTATTTATTTACGGTGTGCCGAAGTCCATCAATTAACCTTCAATCACTGTCATTTAGCACAGAAGTGAAAGACAAGCATAATCTGTAGCATAAGATATTCTGTAAAACTAAAGTGCTTAAAATTCAACACTCTGTTTCCACTGTATTTATTTAAAGTTGTGCAGAAGTCCATCAATTAACCTTCAATGACTGTCATTTAGCACATTAGTGAAAGACAAGCACAAACTGTAGGATAAGATATTGTGTAAAACTAAAGTGCTTAAAATTCGAAATACGTACTGTACATCACATTTGCAAACCACTTCATATTAACAGAATCACTACCCTACTGGCATAAAACCCAGTAAGCAGTAATGATAATTTGCCAATGATATGCCACCCTTTTTACTTGAACAAATTATTTTTGAGTTTATAAACTATGCCTAAAATTTCCAATAAAGATTTTGCCTATTTGAGATTTTAAATAAATCTACTGTTTCAGTCCACAGATTATGAACTATAACCTGATTATGATATTTTCATCCTCAGGATGGCGTAAACTCACTCTTTCTTGGACTAAACTTGTCAGTTTCTCATGTTCCATATTTTGTGTGCAAGAATGTTCGTCAATTTGACTGAATAAAACAAACTGATTTGATTTACACAAATTGTCATCCAAAGCCTGTTCATTCGGGAGATAAGATTGTCTATAGTATGACCACACACGTAATGACATACTGATTTGAGAAGATTGGCCATCATACTGATTTGAGAAGATTGGCCATCTCTAGCTGATGTCAGTCAGCAATGGAATTCACTGGTATCAGAACGACTGTGACTGCAGCCGAACATATGGTCTCGCACAAAGAAAAATTCTGTAGTTGGCTTTTATATGTAAATAAACGTGCATATTGCACAGATTTTTTACTTAGCTGATTCTGTGCACACTTCTACACTGGCGTGCCAAAGAAGAACATTGCAGTGTGAATTTGTCTCGGTCAAAATCGCCAGAATGTGCGGCACCAACGAAGCACGTCTTCCGCCTGTCACAGCTGACAATTCTGATTTTAGCTATTATACCAAATTATCTAACAAAATATGAAATAAATTTGCTTCTTACTTGCTTTTGGAATTCAAATTATAGGAAAATTGCTTTCACATGACATGGAGAATTATTGTTTCACTCATCTCTTAGCATTTTTCCAGTGGTGAGACACATTTGGGCTATAGTATAAATGTTTGTATTTAAAACTTCATTTTTTTTTTTACTACCCAAGTTTTAGTTTGGAAGTCCATTTTCCAGTACACAGCTCATTCATCATTTTCTTTGGGCCATTGTTCCACTTCAACGCAGGGTCGGCCTAATTACTATGGATTTGGTGATGTTAGAGTCAGAGGTGGCCAAATGCCTTTCCTGTCGCCACCCTGTACCCCCTGGGATGGAATTAGTGTACCCCAGCTGTCTGTGTCTAGGGTAAGCCGTGAAATAGTGCGAACATTTTTTCAAATGTCTGCGACTTGTGTAACTGAGGCGGGACATGGGGACCAGCCCAGTATTCACCTAGTGGGTTGTGGAAAACCGCCTAAAAACCACATCCAGGCTGGCTGGTACAATGACCCTCATCATTAATTTGCCAGCTGCATTCGATCCGGGGCCAGCGCACCTACCCAAGTCCAGGAAGAAGCACATTAGCGCCCTCGGCTAACCTGGGGGATTTTCCAGTACACAACTGATTCTGGTAAATGGCCTACAACCCAAAACCAAAGCCATAAAAAAATAATTAAGTTTTTTGAAACAAGGCAAAAATTGCTTTGATTAGTTAACACAAAATGCAGCATTTCATAGAGAACCAACACTGAATAAATTAAAATAATAAATGTCTGAGGTTTTCCAACAGCAGAATCACACTACAGTTCCTGTTACTTAATCACAAGGTAACAACTCACCCTCATCAATAACAGCACAACAATGCAGACAGCACCGAAAATACTATCATAGAGTTTTGTGTTATGCATGTTCTGGAAAAGACTTCCCCATACTTCAATGAAAGTATTGCCTTCTGCTGTGATTCCCAACAAATCCTTCATCTGTGAAGTTACAATCATGAGAGCAGCTGCTGATGTAAAACCTGATGACACTGGACCAGATATGAAGTCAATCAGGAAACCTACAAAAATAAATTAAAGAATGTTTTAATCCACTGCTGATCCAGAATTCTGTTTTCATATTAAGGATGGGTGAATGTTATATATTTTACTATATTATTTATGTTATATTGTTATAGCACAACATCTTTGTAAATCTTGCATCTCAGCTGCCTATGAGTAGATAAAAATGTAATACTGTATAGCACTGCTCATGGGATATCTTTTCGTTGTTTAGCTGCCTAATTCTGAAAAGCTTTCTCTGCAAATGGTGAATTTATAATGAGTTCAGAATCTTTCCAGATGGCAGGAATCATTTTGTTATTGAAGTCTATATTCAAATTGACCTGTGATCGGGTACAGGCACAGACAAGTATGTCAGTGGTAGTGTCGTCTCCATGTTTTCTAAAAATTGTGCCAGTTTTGTGACTACATGCTTTTCAAATTCCCAACTGTTCAATCTAGAAGAAACAACAACAAGCCAGCTGTATTTTCAGTACCTTGCTATTTTTCTCAAAGACAGGCATGATATCTTTCCAAAACTTGCAAGGTGTTAAATGAGCCATTGTAGCTTCTACACAGTGTTCAACGGTATGAAAGACATAGTATGCGTAGCTGTAAAATGTGAAGTAACAATCAGATTAATAACAAGGAACTTTAGCTTCAATGACCACCAGCTTTGAGCGTTGTAAGGTTGGTCACTATTACGCAACATGAAACTACAAACAGTACCATTCCAGTACGCATCTTGAACCATAACAGGTGCAGTTTCACGAAGAATATTAGCCCTCAATTTACAGCAAAATACTTGGTGCTTGTAAGTGCCATGATCCATCGGCTACAGCATGAATATGATAAATAATTACTCTAGTTGTTACAAGCACGATTGGTCTCATAGTTCTTCTATCATCATGTCTTGAGGATTTATTAGACATCTCCTGTTTGAATTATTTCACTAGTAACACTTCATTACACTACTTTCATTGTGCGTACCACAGTGCAAGTTACTGTACTTTAATGTTAATGGGAGATATGTCATTTGGAGGAATCATACAAATGGTTTTTTTTCCCCAATCATGCCATTCAGCAATAAAAATTATGTAGTACACCCTCCCTTCAAATTTTTCATAGTTTATTTGTAATCATGTCCATAATATGCATCCAAATACCAATTGGAGACTTGTCCATTATCTGATATATGTTTTCTGAATTAATCTAGCAGTTTGAGTTCTTATGATGCATTAAACATAGGAAACTGTGTTTAAATATTGTACAGATGTAAGCATTAGGCTATGTTACAAGTCAGTCTTTTACCACAATCTTTTGTTTGCATTCACATTCCTTGGTTTTGCTAGTCACAACCAACCTTTCAACCTAACCTACACCTCAAGTGACACTAAAATCAGTCTGTCATTGCAGCCAGTTTCAAGGGGAAAGGGGGGTGCAGTACTGCCTTTCACTGTGCGTAGCTACAATATTAAAAAATGGACACTGTAACTTTTAAGATGTATCCTTATGAAGAGTATAATTGTTACTTTTCAATCCAATCTATTGCAGTGCACACCAATTTCAGTTTGCTATGCAGCCCAATAGCCTCTTGTTGATTATCAGGAATAATCACACTCAATAGAATCAGAGAATTCCTCATCTGATCAGTAAGAGTTGGGTTGAAGCTTCCAATGACAGGAGACAGAGAAATATAATTCACAGCATAGTAATTTATGCTAAACTGAATAAATAAATTCACGGTCTGCACACAAAAAGTGTTGGAGCATGACTTACAGTGTCCAATAGAACAAAATCAATAGCATCAGCATGGATTGTCATGCAGTAAGCACAGTACAGAATACTGTCAGATATAAATGTTTCAGTGTTTATAGTTCTTAATATTTTGAATGTTAACCTTTGTGACACATTACTGTGAATTCTGTCTATCTGTTCATTTATGCATTTACATTGCAATGAAACATCAAAAGAAAAAAATGAAGCAGATCTGCTTACCAAGTCCCAGGATCCCCATGATGACCTGGATGGCTCCAGTGAGGAAGCAAAGAAGCACAGCATGCTCGGGACCCATGCCACGCACTGACTGAAATGTCAGCAGAGAGATGACAGCAGAAGGGCCCATGGGTACATCCTTGCAACTGCCAAACAACATGTACAGGAAGCAGCCCATGAAAGAGCCATACAGCCCGTACTGGAACATACGAAAATATGATGGTTGCTCTGTAAGTGCATGTTGTTGCGGAATAAAGTGTCTTCATCAGTTGCCAATAAGAATGCAAAAAGAAATAACTATAAAATGGGAATAAATTGTCATAAATGGATGGCTTCAACTCATAGAGAAAATAAACGACTCAGTTTATAACCGCTGCTTTTAGTGTAGTATAAATTCAGATTTACACACATAAAGTAAAATCTGCTGATGGCATTGTAAGCAAAGAGGTTACACCAGTCAGTTTCACTGTGATACATTCCCCAGAACTGAAACGTATGCAAAATTTCATTTGCTGTCAGCAGAAAATTACTCCTAGATAACCAGAATGTTAATTCTAGAGAAGAAGTCACAGTATTTTGTAAACTGATAACTCCATTATTTAGGTGTACTATGTGGTGTCTATAATTCAATTAAATTCACCTAGACATCAAGAATCAGCAGCTTTTATTGTACAGAATTCATATTGTACTGTTAATATTGAGTACGGGTTTTTGTATAGAAAAATGAAGATTACAGTTGTAAAATGTTTTTATATTGCTTTTCTATAAATGTAATACAATTTTATTTTTAAAAAAAGTTTTAACGTGAACTATCTACTCGTATACTGTGTTTTGTTCTCTACACCTGAGGCAGTGCTTTGATGTCTTGACTGAATTTTCTAATATTCAGAACTACGAAGGAACTGTCTATGTTTTAATTTGGAAAATATTTTCAATAGCCAAGATGGAATAAATTAGTCTTTATTGTTGACAAATGATTTTGACAGTTGTAACTGTCATTTTCCTGTCTCAAAAAATTTTTGTTAAAAAGTGTAGTCTGTTTGTGAATTCATACTTCATGTCATGATGTCATTATAGTGGATAAAATATAGCACATTATACATACATTTATCAAAAATAAAACCTTTCCACCTCTGACTATATGCTTTGGGTTAGGTGGATCCACAAAGTATGCAACATGTTAAGCAAATGTAAATAGATGTACAAATGTGAATTTTACAGTATATCATACATTTTGAAGAATAACATTCCTATTTGAGTGATACGTATGTGAACATGACCATTTGCACAAGATGTTTTCTAACTGTAGATACTTTTATTTTTGACAAATCTAAGTAAAACATGTAGTATTTTATCCACCAAAATGACAATGTAGTATGAAGTACAAACTTACAATGGAACACATTTTACAACGAAAATTATTTGTATGTGGAAGATGATAGGTACAATTGTCAAAACCAGTTGTCAACAATAAAGACTTCTTTTGATGACTTGTTCATCAATGTATTTAGTTAGCTTCTTTAAAACACATTGAATGATAATTATAGATGGGCAGCACTTTCTTTTATGGTTAATAAAGAATTATGAGCTTAAATATTGTACAACAAAAAATTTTAAGAAGTTTCTTTTCAAATATCAAAAATTAGAAAAAAATGTATTCTTTGATTTGGATAATTGTCTTTATAATTTCATTGTAAACATGTATATGGATTTATATCTGTGCCTAGGCCTTATATGAAACTCTGTGCTTCAGTTTGTTACTCCTGTGGTGCCATCTGGTGGATAATTTATTAATTTATTTGTTTAGTGGCCGTATTATCACATTCATGATATTGGACTTGTCAAAGTAAAGAACAGTATAAAATATTACATATTTACATCATGTCCAAAATCCTATCATAGGTATCAACACATCTTTATAACAAAAACATTATTCTACTTACGTACATACATATAGAAGAAAAGCTTGCGAAACCCGTTGGTTGATTTTACTAAAACTATTAAATACCAGTACTTTAGTTAACTAGGCATAGTAACATACAGCACAGAAGCTAGGTGCATAATTACATAATACATGGATAAAAGAAGTTTGGTTTTATCTGGGTGTGGATGATAATTATGAATTTTTGTTTAGAGAGTTATGAAGTAGACCTACAGATTCGAGCAAAATTCCAGGAGTTCATTAATGCTGTAGAAGCTGTTGTTTATTAGTAGATTTTTAGTTTTTTTAAAATGTATTATTGTTTGGAATTTTTTTATGCTATCTGGAAATATAACTGCACAGAACTTTTGGTTTGTAAACAGCACTGTCCTGATACATTGATTTTTGTGCACATCCCTTTGATAGTCATCCCTGTTCCTTGTTTGATAATTCAAAGCTGAAACTTGATGGTTTTTAATGAAGCATATGCTTTCAGATATAAATATAGATAGTAAAGTCATGATTTTTAATTCCTTAAAGATACCTCTACATGGTGCTCTGTAAGCAGCATCACTTATTAATCTTAAAGCTTTCTTTTGGAGCTTAAAAGACTGCTTTGCAAAAGAGGTATTTCCCCAGAACACTATTCCACACTTCAGTAGACTACACATGTATCTGTAATAATAACTTAACACTGTTTCGGTATTGCAGCAATCTTTAAGCACTCTTTAACATGTAACAGTATTTGCTTAATTTTTTGTTAAGCATTTCTACATGTTTTTCCTATCTTAGATGTTCATCTACCCATAATCCTAAAAATTTTATGTGATTCTTTTGCTGAATTTGGCTATTCAATAATGTGAATTTTACATTTGTCCTATTTTTGTTCCTTATATGGTTGAAGTCCATCCATACAGTTTTCTTGTCATTGACAACTAGACACTTATCTTTAAACCACTTTTCTGCCACTTCTGCTGTTTTGTCAATTTTTTTTCTGCCTCTCATAATCATTCTTTCCTTTTATGATGAAGCTGGTATCATCAGCAAATAATATGGTATGAGCTGTTGAAAACTGTAGAGGTAGGTCGTTAATAAAAAACAAGATTAACAATGGTCCCAATACTGCGCCCTAGGGCATCCCATAATTAACTTTTTTATATTCAGAATGGTACACATTTCCATCCTGAGAAATTTGTACTCTTTGTTTCCTATCAGTTAAATATATTTTGAACCAATTGTAGGAAATACCACAGATGACATAATTATACAGTTTTAACAGCAGTAGATTATGATTTCTAAGATCAAATTCTTTGGAAGGTCCAAAAACAACCCACAGATCAGTTCCTTGTCCTCAATAGCTTTGTAAACAAGTTTAAGAAACTGAAGAGAGCTGTTTGTGTAGATTTGCCTTTTCTGAAACCATTCTGTGCATTTACAAGAAGTTTATTTTTGTTTAGGAAGTCTAGCAATCTGTCATATAATTGTAATATCTACCATGTTTACTACCCAGTCTCAGTCTGTATGCATATTTTAAGTGCGCATGAGTATGTATATTCGGTACATTGTGTATGATATTTTATACAGTGATTGTTTTACCTTTGACATGCCGATATACTATGACATGCATGTTCTTGGATTGTTTGTTTATTATGCGACACAAATTAGTGTACACATGGACAAGATGCTTTGTATAGTGCATGAGGAATTTTATGGATTCATATTATGTTCAAAATGTTGTGTAGATATCTTACGCCCAGTTTTTGTGTTTACTCTGTCTATGCTTTACAGATCTGAAGATGACAACATAGTTTTGCTTAAATTGGCAGTCTGAATACTTTAATAAGTGATTTTGGCATTTTGAAGTTTGTTACTTCTGTTTTCATATCAGTGTATATCACCCCAACAATGGCATAATGTCAAGCATATACTGTGAAAAATATCTTCAAGCTGCTGACAATTCAGACAATATACAAAACAGCAGCTAGCACTTTCCAGTGTGACTCATAGTTTAAAGTCATCCCCTCATCCAGAGAAATCAGGTTTACATCCCACATGTGAAGCAGTCGTGGTGCATGGAACAAGCTGTGATTCCATGTGTAATTCTTTTCAAGAGGTGTGGAATGAAAGGAGGGTTTATGTGGAAGACTTAAACAACTTCTTTGGAAGTTTAGCTATGTGGACGGGCATGCAGAAAAGTGCTTTTTCTATTTTTGTAGCTCAAAGTGCTACGTGGAGGAAACTGGAAACTTTTATAAATAGTGGATTTCGAATTGTTCATCTGTGTGTCCAGCCCATTGAGTCTCGCCTTAATGCAAATTTCTTTGATGTTCCTTGCAACTCTCCTCAACTACTTTATTAGTCTGACTTGCATAAAACATATGACATTCTTATGGAATGTGATACACACCTGCTTTTGGAGAACTGGACTATCTTTTACATTACAAAGAAAACATCCTATTCTTGTTGATGACAGCAAAAAACCCTAGCTTCCATGTTTTCATAGGAGAATACCAATCTTTTCAGAGACTGGGCAGATAAACAATTCTTGGCATATCTTTTTGTTTATAATTCTCATCATCGTCCTCAGGTGTTGTTTATTTTGACTGCCACACCCACTCAGTTTATTGATCTGAGCACCCATAACACTATTTGCAGGTGTCATAATTCTTTGGCAAGGCTGTTGTTGTCTGACAGCATTTGAGCTCTGTGGACCAGAATCTTTCACTTGAAACTTCTCTGTGACACATGGCTTGAGGCCTGGGTGCATGGGTTTTCTATATACACTGAGACACAGGGCATTCCCTTGTTGGTGCTTTGCCTGAATCTGAGCTCGTCCACTTTGTAGACATGTAATGACTCAAAGATAAAACACCTGCTGACATTATCATGTCTAATGGAAATTAAAGTACTTAGTTTCATAAAACTGACCTTAAAATAACTATTTTATTTACATGCATCTTTTTAAAGCTACTTTCATCTGATTTTTAAAATAATTTCTAACATAAATATTATTTTAATCAATCATACTGGATCCAGCTGTAACATAATATTGCAACATTTAGGAGATTAAATTCACATACATTTTGTCTCTTTGTAGCTCAAATAACAAATACTCATCGCTGTTGCTACCCATAGCCTCCTTTTCATGCCAACAGTGCCCTGCTGCCCTTTTCCGTCTCACAGGCTCTTGAGAAATGAAAACGCTCTCCTCCTCCCCCCCCCCCTGCACACACACACCTCACCCCTCTCACACTACCCTCCCCTCCCCTCCCCTCTCCTCTCAATGAGATACTAAAGCTGAGGTTGAGGACCACTGCATTAAGGTATCAAATTTTGATCAGAGCATTTACATCGTGCGTGCACAGGTGTGGGAAGGCGTAGGTGGGTGGGTGGGGGGGGGGGGGAGTGAGGGAGGGAGGGAGGACTGGCTGACTGGTATGGGGGGAGATGTAGAAATGTATACCTAGAGGAGAGCAGCCAGAAAACATTCAGATGGAACACTGTTGCTCGGACAGCAGCAGTACCTGAGCTGGAAGACCTGCGATGCTGGCATAGGCGAGCGACTGGGGGATGACAGTGAGTCCAACAGTGACTCCAGCCACCAGATCTCCCACCGCATCCTCCACGGAGTAGCGCGGTAGCCATGACAGCACGGGCAACCTCTTCAGCAGTGTCTTCCGTGAGAATGCCCTCTTCAGCCGCATGCACGTCCTGTGGCGCAGGGAGTTTTCCGGATCGAGTGAAGTCACTGTACAGTCAAAATGATTATGATAGTAACTGCTGCCATTAAGTGACAAGTCGCAATAGTCTTGTGGAACTGTTTATAGCTGTACGATGTCCAGTATATGTCACGTACATAAAACATACAGAGGAAGCATTATAATATATAGTGACTACACCTTACACTGAAAATGAGTGATGGATCATTTTAATTACCTATTGCACTGATTAAAGCATTATGATTTTGAAACTATCAAGAAATTTTTCAGAATGCGGTTCACATAAAAATACAGGGTTCCGTAAGAGATCAAAGTAGTCACACTCCCAAATTAAACTCCACTAATTACTTAGCACCAAATCCTTCACAGACAGAACAATGTTCTTGCAGGTAACAGGCTATTATGCTCGATGCAGAGACACTTGTCAAATGTTTTCTTTATAAATGCATACACCAATACAAGTAAATGTGCACACTATGTGTACATATGTTTTTGTTAAGACTAATTCCCAGTTCTAAGATTTTTTGAAACAATTCTCATTGATCAAAGCCAAATGACAGAATTGCTAATCTCCTTATTCCCAATAGATAAGCCCGTTGTCCTAATTGCAGTTTGTTGTTGGTATATGACTAGATAGAAACTTTTACTGCACAGAAATTTCACAACCATTTTGAAATATTGCCCTTTAGGCAATTATTTGCAGCTCTCTGGGATTGGTTTGTAAAGTACTGAGACTTCTGTGATGCGTGTGCCACCATCGTTAGTAGGCAGGAAATATACTGTGCTGTAAAACTGCTAACTTGGTGAGAATATGAAATGCACAAAAATCGTTAGCGTGTGTGTGTGTGTGTGTGTGTGTGTGTGTGTGTGTTTGTGTGTGTGTGTTAAAGTTCTGCGTTTAATGAACTTGCCGCACAAAATGCCCATACCTACATCTATCTACATGTACATACATACTCTGCAAGCAGCCATATGGTGCATGGCAGAGGATACCTTGCACCACTACAAGTCATTTCCTTTCCTGTTCCATTCGCAAATAGAGTAAGGTAAAATGGTTGTGTAAAGGCCTCCCTACAAAGCCTAATTTCTCTTATCTTCGTGCTCCTTTCAAGGAATATAAGCTGGTGGCAGTAGAATCATTCTGCAGCTGGCCACAAATGGTGGTTCTCTAAACATTCTAAATACTGTTTCGTGAAAAAAACATCATCTTCACTTCAGGTATTCTCATTAGCTTTCTTGAAGTGTCTCCATAATATTTATTGATCGACCTATGATAATAAGTTCAGCAGCTCACCTCTGAATTGCCTCCAAGCCTTCATTCAGTCTGACCTGGTGGGGATCCCAAACACTTGAGCATATTCCAGAATGGGTCAGAGTCATGCGGTCTCCTTTATAGATGAACTCCTCTTTCCTAAAATTCTCCTAAAATGTGAAGTCGACCGTATGCCTTCCCTACATGCCTGTCCCATTTCATATTGCTCTGCAACATTACACCTAGTTATGTAACTGACGTGACTGTGTCAAGCAGTACACTACTAATTTTGTATTCAAATATTCCTACTCATCTGCATTAACTTACATTTTTCTACCTTTAGAGCAAGCTGTCATTGATCACACCAACTAGAAGTCCTGTGTAGGTCATCTCATATACTCCTATAGCCACTCACTGATAACACCTTTCTATACACCACAGCATTATCACAAACAGCCTCTGACTGTTGCTCACCCTGACCGTCAGATCATTTAAGCATATAGAAAATAATAGCGATCCGATCACATTTCTCTGGGGCACTCCTCATGGTACGCCTGTCTCTGGTGAACATTCGCTGTCAAGGCCAACATACTGGATTCTATTACATAAAAAGTCTTTAAGCCACTTACATATCTGGGTACTTATTCCATATGCACGTACCTTCATTAACAGTCTGCTGTGGGGCATCATATCATACGCTTTTCAAAAATCAAGGAATATGGAAATTTATGATTCACGGACTATTGTGTGAGAAAATGGCAAGATTTTGAATGAGCAATGCTTTGTAAATCTGTAGTAATTTGTGGACAGAAGTATTTAGCAGTCAGATTAATTTTGGAGCTTGCTAGACTTAACATTTTTGCTTTCCCTAATAAATACCTCTTCTCCTGGATAGGGTAACCTAACTTCCAATATATGTTACACATGCTATCAAAAAATTTCCAGCTCCTTTCTTTGGGTTTCAACCCACTCTCAGTTCGTAGCATGATGTTGGGGCAACTGCCTTTTATGAGAGATGTGAGTTCTTGGGCCTTGCTGAAATTCTCCGATAGAACAACTAATTTGGCTTCGAATCCATTCTGTTGAAATAATTGGTTTATGTGATGCTGGTTTTCTGGTAGCAGTCTCAGAGTTTTTGCTAATCATTTCTTTAATATATTCCACATAATATTGAGAGGGGCAATAAAAGTGTTGTTCATTCCTTATTTGAAGAAGCATCCAACTTGTGCTTCTTCTTGTGCTGAGGGCTTGTGGTAGACATATTCACAGTTTAAAAAATGCCTACTCCTGATTGCACTGCTTTGCTCATGCATATCTTTATATAGTAATAACAAAGGGAAATGCCTCCGGTTTTTCTAAGAAGGTTTTCTGCAGTTTACTTAGTGAGAGAATATGGGATTTACAGTGAGACTTACAAGTTCTTAAAATGACGACATGGAGATTTGACTCCTGTCATGCATGTAAGATTTCTTAGATAAGATAATCTTCATAAGCTTACACAGATACTAGTGGTCTGAGCTACAATATTTCTTGTAAAACTTCAGGTGAAGTGGAAGGCTTAACACGTCAGCCGTTAACCGCAGTGCTACCAGTGAACTTTTGACATTTCATATAGCCTGTATCGGTAAAAATATATCATCATAATGCATCATTATGACTTATGTGTCAAAACATTGAGAGCTAGATGTGTGAATTCACTTCAATGTGGATCCGTCTACAGTACAATACTTCCATTGTTGTACACTTTGTTGTTATGTTAGACTTCATTCCTCCAGATCATGTAATCAGTTTTATGGTATGTCTGTTCACTCAAAGAAACCAAACTCCATTAGAGGCAAGTGGTGAAATGTAGTCTGTTGTACAGTTGCGATTTGTAACGAAATGGATTGATACAACATGTGAAGTATTTTGAGAAGAATTTTACACTGGTTGTCAAGTTGTCACGTTAAATGGAAGCAAGGTTTACAGCACTAGATTTTTCTTCTAAAATCATTCCAAAGATCCTCATAACGTTCCAGTCAGGGAACAAACCACACCTCAACTGAGGTAGATTAGACTAGAGTAGATTTACTTTCATTACAATTGATCTGTAGCGAGGAGGTCCTCCAGGATGCAGAACATTTCAGGAAAACAATAATACATGACAAATATTTACAACTAAAACAAATAAGCTAATGTACCTTCCACAGGCCCCAAGTGGAATGATTCTTTTTTTTTAAATGTACACTATATTAAAGGATCATTTTACAACACTCATTTACTAAAATTGCATTAATGCAATGAATTTAAAATTTAAAAAAAGTTTTTATTTATTTATAAAGTAATAAACATATAATAGAATTACTACAATACTTATTTACAGTGAACACATTACTGCGCTGAATGGCAGGGGCATTTGAAGAGAAACAAGCCAGAGTCTGGAATGTGCAAACCGGTGACAGGAGGGTAATATCGTGGCGTGTGTAATGAGGTGTGGTTCTGACCAGAGCGTGGAAGTTCACAGTCCATAACTAGAGGGCACCCATACACTTCACGTGACTGTACAAATCTAGCAGCAGCAAGCATCAATTGCCCAATGGTGCCAGACCATTGCAAACAATGACATGGAAGCATCAACCAAAGAGCAAAGAGGTGTTATTCGTTTTCTTACAGTGGAAGGAGTAGGAGGTACAGACATTCATCAATGAATGTCACAAGAGTACAGCAAACACTGCATGTCCCTTGCAAGGTGTCAAGGCATGGCACAAGCGCTTCAGGGAAGGACGGGTGTCGTTAGCCAATGATGCAGGGTCTGGAGCACCACACTGCATTACCAATGACATCATCCACCTGGTGGATGTGCTCATTACCCAGGACTGCCAAGTGACAGTGAAAGCCATAGTTGCCATGGTCGGATTGAGTGTCGGAAGTGTTCACACCATCATGAAGGAACGACTGCACATGCGTGAAGTGTGTGCCCAATGGGTGTCCCACAGTCTTCAACCACACCAGGAAGCATGTGGAATGGCCCACTGTCTTGCTCATCTGCTGCAGTATGCTAGGGAAGAGAAAGCGTTCCTGGCACTAGTGGTGGCTGGAGATGAGTCATGGTGTCCACTTCGAACCAGAATCAAAATGACAAAGTCTCCAGCTGAAGAATCCAGGGTCACCACCGCCAAAAAAAGCCAAGGCCATCCACACATGAGCAGGAAAGGTTATGCTGACGTTCTTCTTTGAGCAAGATGGCCGCCTTCTGATTCACTTCCTGCAGCATGGGACAACAGTGAATGCCCATCATTACTCGTAAACCTTGATCACCCTTTACCAAGTGATCAAATCAGAATGACCAGACAATCTCACCCATGAGGTCATTCTGCTCCACTACAAAGCAAAGCCTCACACAGCCAACACAGTTGTGGCACTCCTGCAGAAATTCAAATGGGAGATTCTCGGCCACCCTCCATACAGTCTGGACCTCTCTCCCTGTGATTGCGCCATTTTTGATCCCCTTAAGAAGGCTATGAGGGGCAAATGATTCACCTCGGATGATGACGTCCAGCTGTACGAGCGGAACTGGTTAACATCACAGCCCCGGGAATTTTATGAGACAGGCATTCACTGCCTTGTGTCACAGTGGGACAAGTGTCTCAACAGCTTGGGTCAATACTTTTAACATACAGGTACTGGTTTCTGTAATTATGCCTCTGAGTCAGTTGGTTCTACTGAGAAGTTCATCAATGAATGGAGTAGGAGTTGGCTACCAATAAATCCTTTAGGCTTCTCTTAAACTGAATTTCATAGGTTGTTAAGCTTTTTATGGCTGCTGGCAAGTTATTGAAAATGTGTGTTCCTTAATAACGCACACCTTTTTGTACAAGAGCAAGTGACTTTAAATCCTTCTGAAGATTATTCTTATTTCTAGTATTGATTCCATGAACTGAGCTGTTGGTTTGAAAAAGTGATATATTTTAATGGCAAATTTCATTAAGGAATAAATATATTGGGAAGCAGTAGTTAGTATCTTTAGTTCCCTAAACAGACCTCTGCAGGATGTTCGTGAGTTCACACCACATATAACTCATATTGCACATTATTGTGGCCAGAAAACTGTGGCTTGGCTTGATGAATTACCCCCCCCCCCCCCCAAAAAAAAAAAATCCCATATGACATTATGGATTGAAAGTAAGCATTGTATGCGAGCTTTTTCATTTTTGTATCCCCTATGTCTGACAGAATTCGCATTGCAAATAGAGATTTGTTAAGATGCTTCAGCAGTTCTGTGGTGTGCTCCTCCCAGTTGAATTTATTATCAAGCAGTAATCCCAAGAATTTAACACTGTCCACTTGTCATCATATGTTAAGCATATACTGATTGAACACCACTAACAAGTTCTGAATTGCATGTAGTGTGTTTTTTCAAAGTTTAGTGACAAAGAATTGGCTAGGAACCAGTGATTATGTCCACAAATATTTTATTAGCTGATATTTGTAAGATTACACTTGATTTGCTATTTATTGCAATGTTTCTATTATCGGCAAACAAAACAAACTTGACATCTGGTAATGTTACTGATGAAAGGTCGTTGATATACACAAGAAAAAGTAAGGGCTCTAAGATGGAACTTTGTGGGACTCCACATGTAATTAGTTCCCAGTTGGATGATGCCTAATAGCTTGATACATGTCTCTTTCCTAATAACACCCTTAACTTCCTGTCAGAGGTATAAGATTTGAACCACTTTGCAGCATTTCCTACAACACCATAATATTCTAATTTACTTAAAAGGATATTGTGACTTACACAGTCAAATATCTTTGACAGATTACGGAATGTACCAGCTGCCCGCAATTTTTTGTCTAATGATTTAAGTACATTTTCACTGTAAGTGTAGATAGCCTTCTCAATATCAGAACCCTTTAGAAAGCCGAACTGCGGCTTTTGACAGTATGTTATTTGTGATAAGATGGTTATAAAGCTGTTTGTACATTAGCTTTTCTAAAATTTTTGAGCATGCTGGAATAAGTGAAATTGGACGGAAATATTTCTTTATCTCCCCTCTTAAATAGTAGCTTAACTTCAGCATATTTCAACCATTCAGGAAATATTCCACTAATAAATGACTGGTTACACAGAAAGCTTAATATGTTAGTTAGCTCTAGCTGTGTGAATGGGTGCACTGCCACTTCTGCAGAGACCAGGCTTTATCAGGGAACAAAAACTGTACCATGGGACATATTAGATCACTTACACTGAACTTTCTTCTGAAAAAGCTAGATATTCTAGAGGAGGGAGTTTCTAATCCCTTAGACACTATCTTGATTTATGTTCCTCGCAGGTGATTCCGTCAAGAAAACCACAGTAGTTTTGTTGGCTCATTCTTGTCCAACGTGAGACTGAATCTTTTGTCTAGAGGCTTCAGTGTCTTTTTTTGTCAATTCAGGGTTGGTGTATCACATTGAAATCAACGACAGGCAGAAGAAACAGTGTCCTAAACAACCGAGACTGAAGATAAGTGTTTTGCTTTGTCGATAAAAATTAGTTTCAAACACGATAGGAATTGCTGCTGTTACTTAATGCAGGTCCATCTCAATCAGATTCTGAACTTGTGAAACGAAAGGCATGTAATTGATATTTGACGTTGCACAATGCCGCTGCGCACATAAAGCTCGACATCAAATAACACAGAAACTGCACAGCAGCTCGAGGAAGCACGATTGTCCCTCTTTTCAAATGATGCAAGCCGTCGCCCAATAAGGCGTTTAATCAGTAGTGTGTTTAGGGTGCAATTCAGACCGCAGTCAGTTCTGTGATTTTTTGGTGTTGTTTTTCGTGCCATGACTTTGGCATTCTTATTCAGGTTTCCGTTGACATGAGACAGGATTTTTATTTCTCGGTGAGAAAGTGTTGCCATTTCATCAGAATCTCCATGATTAGTGTACTGTGGACACTCTCACTATCCAAGATGATGACAGCCCTTTCATAGGTGTGCCCACATGTGTTCAGCCACCATATCACAGTACGACTGACTGGATAGTTCACCTGACCCTAATCTCCTAGAAAATCTCTGAAACTATTTGAAGCATAGCAATCAACATCTTCACAATAGTTGTAGGTCTGTAGGATGTAATCATCAGAGAATTATCCAGTGGCATGCCAAGTATTTGTCATAGATGTATGAGTGTCATTTAATAAGTAATAATAAGTAATGCAATACATTTTTTTCTGAGAGCTAGTTGGTTTTATTCAGAGCGTCAGTACACCATATTATTACTCAGTCTTTTGGGTACAAAACATGATTTTTCAATATAATCGCCGTTCACGGCAAGTGTGTAATTCTACCTTCTAGTAGGGCCTTCATGCCAAAATGGTACCAGTCTACTGATCGACATCGCAGCCAACGTATTCTTTTTCTGAAGCCAGGTTGATTTTATTCAGGATCCCCCACTCATTTGGCTATAAAACTCTATTTATCAGCCGGCCGCTGTGGCCGAACGGTTCTAGGCGCTTCAGACCGGAACCACGCTGCTGCTACGGTTGCAGGTTCAAATCCTGCCTGACGTGGATGCGTGTGTTATCCTCAGGTTAGCTAGGGTTACGTAGTTCTAAGTCTAGGGGACTGGTGACCTCAGATGGTAAGTCCCATAGTGCTTAGAGTCATTTGAACCGATCTATTTTTCAACATAATCTCCGTCCAATGCGACGGTCTTACTGGGAGGGCCTGTATACCCACATGGTACCACTACTGGGTGATGTGATTCTTCAATAACCCCCGGTGTAGTGTGACCTATGTCAGGCCAAACAGGTGGAAGTCCGAAGGTGCGAATTACGAGCAGTAGGGTGAATGAGGCAGAATAATCCACTGAAAGTTTTTGAGCTACTCTAGGATGTGCAAACTTGTGTGAGGCGTTGCATGGTCTTGGAGAAGGAGAAGTTGTTTTGCATTTTTCCGACGAACACGCCAAAGTCGTTTCTTAAACTACTGAGGGTAGCACACTTCAGAGTTTATTATTGTACCATGAAGGAGGAAATCAAACAGAATAACTCCTTCGGGAGTCTCAGAAGACCGCCAGAATGACTTTACTGGCTCAGTGTGTGGCTTTGGACATTTTTCTTCAGAGGAGAGGTGGTGTGGTGCCTCTCCATGGACTGTCATTTTTTTTCAGTTCGAAGTGATGAACCTATGTTTCATCACCTGTGTCAATGTTCAACAAAAAGTTGTCACTAACACTCGTATCGCACAAGCAGTTCTGCCTCAGATGGTGCTTTGTTGCTTTTTATGGGCTTCTGTTAGGCAGCGAGGTATGTAGCGGGCACACACCTTTGAGTACCCCAACTTGTGGCCGAGTGTGTAAGCGCTACCAGTAGATGTGTCCAGTTATGCAGCGAGGTGTTTGACTGTGATCCGTCGATCGCCTCGAATGAGAGTGTCCGTAACTTCCAACTCCAACATTGCAGGAGTCACAGGTGTGTACAGCCGGCTGGCATTCTGCATGTCAGACAGGTTCGCACCTTTCATTTCATTTCATTTTATTATCTTCCTATATATCATTTACATGAAGTAGGAATTGTCACAACAAAGTTATCATACTAGTACAAGTACTACAGACATAATAATGGAATATCACTTTCAAGGCATTTTTTAAAAGTACAAGTTTAGACATACAAATTAAAATTTTTGGCAATAAATTTACACACAATCAAAGTACTCATCTACGTCATAGAAAGTTTTGCTTAAAAGGTAATTTTTAAGTTCAGTCTTAAATTTTACTTCATCTATTATTGCCTTCATGTACACTGGCAGAGCATTGTAGAGTTTTATTCCAAAATAACTTACATGCTTTTGGGTTTGTGTTGTCCTTACCCTTTCTACATACAAATTCTTACGAGTTCTGGTATTATAATTATGGCAGTCCTCATTTGTACGTAGATTTTTCATATGTGCTCTTGTACACAGAATGCTTTTAAAAATATACAGTGATGGTATTGTGAGTATTTGCAGTTCTTTGAAAAGGGGTCTACAATGAGTTCTTGGAGAGTTGTGTGTTATGATTCGTACAGCTCTTTTCTGAAATTTGAAGATATCTGTTAAGCTTGATTTAGTTTTACCCCAGAACACTATGCCATAAGACACGATGGAGTGAAAGTAAGCAAAATACACTAGTCTAGTACAGTCTGTGCTGCATACTCTAGATAATATCCTCAATGCAAAACATGCCGAATTGAGCCTGTGGGATAAGTACTTGAGATGGTCTTTCCAGCTTAAGTTCTGATCAATGTGCATGCCCAAAAACTTTGTGGATTGTACACTCTCTATCTTCTTATCCATTAGTTTTAACTGGAGGTCCATATCTTGAGTTGCTTTGCCATACTGTATATAATTTGTTTTACTTAGATTAAGTGTTAACTCATTAGCATTAAACCAATGTTGAATATATTTCAGGACTATATCAGTTGTGGCGGTTAATGATTTTTTATCATCACTTATAATTATGCTAGTGTCATCTGCGAACAACATTATTTTGGTAGAAATATTAGGATTTTTTATGTCATTTATATAAAGCAAGAATAATAAAGGACCGAGAACACTGCCCTGTGGGACACCTATTTCCAATTTCTTTGCATCTGAGACCCACTTGATTTTCTGATTTTTATGCTCTGCAATGATTTCTACCACCTGAGTTCTATCTTGAAGGTAAGATTCAAACCACTGCTTCACAACTCCCCTTACACCTATTGCCTCCATCTTGTTTAACAGAATTTTGTGATTTACTGTATCAAAAGCTTTAGATAAATCTAAGTTAATTCCCACTACACATTTTTTAGTGTCGAGACTCCTGACAATCTCTTTGGTATAGGCATGGATAGCTGATTCTGTGCTGTGGCCTGAGCGAAAGCCATGTTGATTGCAGTTTAGAAGTTTGTGAGCATCTAAGTAATTTATGAGTCTGGTTTTCATTAATTTCTCTAGAATTTTTGAAAATGATTGGAGAAGGGATATTGGTCTATAATTTTCTACCTTGTATGGATCTCCTTTTTTAAACAGAGGTCTAACCTTAGAGATTTTCAACCTCTCAGGAAACACTCCTTCGCTGAAAGACAAATTGGCAATATGTACCAGGGGCTTTATAATTTGTTGGGCAACTTTTTTTATTATTGACACAGGCACTTCATCCACACCTGCAGACATTTTTGATTTTAGACTCTTTATCACCTTTAATATTTCATTATCATTTGTGGGAATTAACAACATACTACTGTCTACTTTTGGGGCTGTTAATTTCTCATGTTTAGTAAAGTTTTTACTTAATGACACTGGTACACTTAAAAAGTAATTATTAATGTAATTTGCCAGAGTTTCATCTTTTAATTCAATATTTTCACTATTTTTGAGTACTATTTCCTGATCCTTGAGGCCCTTACCTGTTTCCCTTTTCACAATTTCCCAAATAGTTTTTGATTTATTGCCTGATTTTCTTATTAATTTATCATTACTTAGTAATTTTGCTTTTCTAATTACTTTTCTATATATTTTTTTGTAATTTGTTACATATTCTTTAAACTTGGGGTCAGTCCAACTTTTCAGTCTATAGTTAAGCATTTTCATGGTCCTGGAGGAATTTCTAATACCTGTTGTGATCCAGGAGTTAGCATGTGTATGCCCAGATGTGTTTGATTTGACAAGTTTCTTAGGAAAACCTCTTGTTGCGATGGTGACAGGTGACTCGCCGATAGATTCACCATACTTTTGTTCACTGGCAGGTCATCTTAGACATTCTGCAAGCGCCTGTGAATATCTGCGACGCTCAGGTTTTCCGCCAAAAGAAACTCGATAACAGCAGTCTGCTTGGAACACACCTCCGTTACAGATGCCATTTTGAAGGCTATGTAAAGCGCCGCCACCTGTCGGAACTTCATGAAACTATAGAGGTGGAAGCGGGTTTACTTCACGATACCCCTCAACAGAGTCCGTATTTTTTCAACCGAAAATGGCCGAGAAAAAAAAAAGAGTTCCATTTCTTACTGAACGCCCCTCGTACAATGGCTGGGTTGGGCTGGGAGTGGCGTTCCTGATGACACTGTTGACTCTCTCCCTCGTCGATTTGAGGCCATTAGCAAGACTAGAGATGGTGTTACACGGCGACTAATTTTTGTCCAGCATGCTTAGCTATACCATTTGGGGCACGAAACTGCTCTCCAATTTTCTACACAGCAAGAATCTTAGTGTGGGAAGGAAATGGTTAACCGGTTCTTAATGAAGACTGAGCGTATGATCTCAGTTCTTATAGACCCCTCAGAGTTGTCACTTCTAACCAGTGTATGATACTGTACTCGCGTCAAATACGTAAATGGTGGACTCTGAAATTTTCATATTTAAAGATAAGTGATCGTATTTTGCGTCACACAGTTAACTAACTGCAACGAGAACATATGCAAGCTGTGCCAGGCATAGCGCCCTTCGAGTTCTTAGACCAATGAAAACATCCAAGGCTAGCAATAATGGCAATATTTTTTGGAAGATGAGGCTGGAGCTCCCTAAGTTAACTGAATTTCTCAGCAGGGGTGAACTGATACTTCCTGCTAGTGTCTTCAAAGAATGGAAAAGGGCTTGTTTGTGGGAATAGTTGCTAAAACTTCATTACAGCTGACACAGCTGAAGTTATTCTGAATGCACCTTGTATCTGCTACGATTTTTTTTAAGTTATTGTTCTTCTTTATTTTCAAATATTTTTTAAATTTTATTTTCAACACAATAGTACTGCCCAGATCTTTATACTATAGGGTGACCTCAAAAGTCTGTTAACATTTTAAAAGGCACTAATTCACAGAATAATCTAGGTAAAGAGGTAAAAATTGATGCACATTCCTGAAATGACATGGGGTTTTATTGAAACGAATAAGGATTGCAAAAAGTGGCCAACAGACGGCGCTGGACAGCAACACGTCAGTGACGGTGCATGAGAGAGAGAGAGGGAGTCGGATCCAGCTGATAAAAATCCTCTGGAAGTTACGACTTTTAAGTGGGATGACCCTCTGCAGCATATTGTTTCACGTATGAAAGATCTCTTGCGCACAGGTTTGGTGAGGATCGCTTGCTGAGCCGCCGCCAATTCAGTCACGCTTGCCCCCCCCCCCCCCCCCCCCCGCCCCCCTGGTTCCCAAACCCCAACCCGTGAGATTATTGGTTGTGGAGTTACTTGAAGTCGCAAGTCTACCGCGATCGTTCGACGTCATTAAGAAAATGCTAAGAGACAACGTCCGCCAGCATTTTCTTACCATACGTACTGATGTGCTGTACAGTACTGTTCACAACATTGTCCCTCAGCTAGAGCTATTATTGATGAATGACACCCGACATGTAGAGCATTTATTATAAAGAACATCGTGTTTGCTAAAAAAAACTTTTTTTGCTCTTCTAACACGCGAAGCGTCATGTGTTTGACTTTTGTGCACTATTTTTGATTTCAATAACACCTCCTGTCATTTCAAACATGTGTGTCAATTTTTTATACGAGGCGTGTTTTTTAAGTAAGTACCATTTTGCCACACCGCGGCCACACCGCTGTGGTCGGCGTTCTGGGCATGCGCACTGGGTACCTACATCTGTTGTCTACGCACTGACGCCATTACAGTCTGATTCTTCCTTCTTTACGTTGTGTACTGAGTGTTTAAGATGCCTCCGATAATCGTGGGTCCCACCGACTGTGAAGTACGGGCTATTATAAGATCTCTTAGTGCTAAAGGCCTAAAAGCGATCGATATTCATCGCGAGATCTGTGCAGGTTGCATAGAACACTTTACGAGTGATGGAATGGTAAGAAAGAAGTGAGAGCATTTAAAGAAGGCCGCACAAATGTGCATGATGAACAACGGAGAGAGCGTCCTTCGGTCGTTAATGAAAGTTTGGTGCAGGAAGTGGACAATAAGGTGAGAGAAAAAAGACGCTTTACGATTTCCTCCTTGTGGGATGACTTTCGTAATGTTTCTCGTAGTGTTTTGTATGGCAATGTGGCCGAGCACTTGAATTACCCAAAATTGTACGCACGTTGGGTGCCGAAAATGTTGACGGATGTGCACAAAACCGAACGTTTAGAAAGTGCATTGACTTTCCTTGAGCGGTACCACAATGACGGTGATGATTTCTTAAGCCAAATTGTTACGGGCGCTGAAACATGGGTGGCCTACGTCACACCAGAATCAAAGCAACAGTCCATGGAATGGCGACATTCAGATTCACCCAGAAAAGTGAAGTTCAAGCAAACAATTTCTGCCCGGAAAATCATGTGCACAGTTTTTTGGGTCAGAAAAGGAGTATTGCTTGTGGAATTTCTGCCTCGTAGTGAGACAATCAATGCAGCAGCTTACTGTAAGACATTGTACAATCTGCGCCGTTCAATTCAGAACAAAAGACGTGGCAAGTTGAGCAAGGGCATCGTTTTGCTGCAAGACAATGCCCGTCCGCATGCAGCGAATCAGACCAAAGATCTCATCGCATCTTTTCGATGGGAAACTCTAGATCATCCTCCGTACAGCCCCGATCTTGCACCCAGTGACTACCATCTGCCCTGCACTTGAAGAAACACCTGGGCGGTCAGCGTCTTCAAGACGATGACGAAGTCAAAACAGTGGTGATGCAGTGGTTAACAAGTCAGGCGGCAGACTTCTTTGAGGAGGGTATTCAAAAACTGGTACAACGTTATGACAAGTGCCTCAATATTGACTGAAATTATGTAGAAAAGTAGATTAAGGTACAAGCTTTCATGTAAAAATAAAATTATTGACATATCTTAGCACGTCCTTTTTTAATTTCAAAACGGTACTTACTTAAAAAACACGCCTCGTATCTCTACCTACATTATCAGTGGAGAACTGAATTTTCAAATGGTAATGGATATTACATTTTACAGACTAAAAAAATACATCGTAATAATGATTACAGGGCTCGGCTAATGGATCTTTAGAATGAGTTTTTCGTAGTACTTACGCATGGTGTCTGTGCTGGCTGTACGCTGCAGCTGAGCTCTGGCCACGTCTAGGTTGTAGTCGGAAGCCCCATACTCGTAGGCTGCCCGAAGTCCGACGTCGCTCTTCTTGTGATAGGGTGCCGCCATCTGTGAAAGAGAAACTGAGAGCATCAGTGACTGTGTAGACAAAGGCCTGTCGGCATCAGCAGCTAACTGGAAGCTGGTGGGTATAATGTGCACTGTTCACAAACGTGTTGTTGTTGTAGTCTTCAGTCCTGAGACTGGTTTGATGCAGCTCTCCATGCTACTCTATCCTGTGGAAGCTTCTTCATCTCCCAGTACCTACTGCAACCTACATCCTTCTGAATCTGCTTGGTGTATTCATCTCTTGGTCTCCCTCTACGATTTTTACCCGCCACGCTGCCCTCCAATACGAAACTGGTGATCCCTTGATGCCTCAGAACATGTCCTACCAACCGATCCCTTCTTCTAGTCAAGTTGTGCCACAAGCTTCTCTTCTCCCCAATCCTATTCAACACCTCCTCATTAGTTATGTGATCTACCCATCTAATCTTCAGCATTCCTCTGTAGCATCACATTTCGAAAGCTTCTATTCTCTTCTTGTCTAAACTATTTATCGTCCATGTTTCACTTCCATACATGGCTACACTCCATACAAATACTTTCAAAAACGACTTCCTGACACATAAATCTATACTCGATGTTAACAAATTTCTCTTCTTCAGAAACGATTTCCTTACCATTGCCAGTCTACATTTTATATCCTCTCTACTTCGACCATCATAAGTTATTTTTCTCCCCAAATAGCAAAACTCCTTTACTACTTTAAGTGTCTCATTTCCTAATTTAATACCCTCAACATCACCCGACTTAATTCGACTACATTCCATTATCCTCGTTTTGCTTTTGTTGATGTTCATCTTATATCCTCCTTTCAAGACACTGTCCATTCCGTTCAACTGCTCTTCCAAGTCCTTTGCTGTCTCTGATAGAATTACAATGTCATCGGCGAACCTCAAAGTTTTTATTTCTTCTCCATGGATTTTAATGCCTATTCCTAATTTTTCTTTTGTTTCCTTTACTGCTTGCTCAATATACAGATTGAATAACATCGGGGAGAGGCTACAACCCTGTCTCACTCCCTTCCCAACCACTACTTCCCTTTCATGTCCCTCAACTCTTATAACTGCCATTTGGTTTCTATACAAATTGTAAAAAGCCTTTCGCTCCCTGTATTTTACCCCTGCCACCTTAAGAATTTGGAATAGAGTATTCCAGTCAACATCGTCAAAAGATTTCTCTAAGTCAACAAATGCTAGAAACGTAGGTTTGCCTTTCCTTAATCTTCCTTCTAAGATAAGCTGTAGGGTCAGTATTGCCTCACGTGTTCTAACATTTCTACGGAATCCAAACTGATCTTCCCCGAGGTTGGCTTCTATTAGTTTTTCCATTCGTCTGTAAAGAATTCGTGTTAGTATTTTGCAGCCGTGACTTATTAAACTGATAGTTCGGTAATTTTCACATCTGTCAACACCTGCTTTCTTTGGGATTGGAATTGTTATATTCTTCTTGAAGTCTGAGGGTATTTCGCCTATCTCATACATCTTGCTCACCAGATGGTAGAGTTTTGTCAGGACTGGCTCTACCAAGGCCGTCAGTAGTTCTAATGGAATGTTGTCTACTGCCGGGGCCTTGTTTCGACTTAGGTCTTTCAGTGCTCTGTCAAACTCTTCACGCAGTGTCATATCTCCCCTGTCATCTTCATCTACCTCCTCTTCCGTTTCCATAATATTGTCCTCATGTACATCGCCCTTTTATAGACCCTCTATATACTCCTTCCACCTTTCTGCTTTCCCTTCTTTGCTTAGAACTGGGTTTCCATCTGAGCTCTTGATATTCATACAAGTGGTTCTCTTTTCTCCAAAGGTCTCTTTGATTTTCCTGTAGGCAGTATCTATCTTACCCCTAGTGAGATAAACCTCTACATCCTTACATTTATCCTCTAGCCATCCCTGCTTAGCCATTTTGCACTTCCTGTCGATCTCATTTTTGAGACGTTTGTATTCCTTTTTGCCTGCTTCATTTACTGCATTTTTATATTTTCTCCTTTCATCAATTAAATTCAATATTTCTTCTGTTACCCAAGGATTTCTACTAGCCCTCGTCTTTTTACCTACTTGATCCTCTGCTGCCTTCACTACTACATCCCTCAGAGCTACCCATTCTTCTTTTACTGTATTTCTTTCCCCCATTCCTGCCATTTGTTCCCTTACGGTCTCCCTGAAACTCTGTACAACCTCTGGTTTAGTCAGTTTATCCAGGTCCCATCTCCTTAAATTGCCACCTTTTTTGCAGTTTCTTCAGTTTTAATCTACAGTTCATAACCAATAGATTGTGGTCAGAGTCCACATCTGCCCCTGGAAATGTCTTACAATTTAAAACCTGGTTCCTAAATCTCTGTCTTACCATTATATAATCTATCTGAAATCTGTCAGTATCTCCAGGCTTCTTCCATGTATACAACCTTCTTTTATGATTCTTGCTGTGCTCTGTGCAAAATTCTACCAGGCGGCTTCCTCTTTCATTTCTTACCCCCAATCCATATTCACCTACTACGTTTCCTTCTCTGCCTTTTCCTACTACCGAATTCCAGTCACCCATGACTATTAAATTTTCGTCTCCCTTCACTATCTGAATAATTTCTTTTATTTCATCATACATTTCTTCAATTTCTTCGTCATCTGCAGAGCTAGTTGGCATACAAACTTGTACTACTGTAGTAGGCGTGGGCTTCGTGTCTATCTTGGCCACAATAATGCGTTCACTATGCTGTTTGTAGTAGCTTACCCGCATTCCTATTTTTTTATTCATTATAACCCTGACCAAAAGTCTTGTTCCTCCTGCACCGAACTTAACTAATTTCCACTATATCTAACTTTAACCTATCCATTTCCCTTTTTAAATTTTCTAACCTACCTGCCCGATTAAGGGATCTGACATTCCACGCTCCGATCCGTAGAACGCCAGTTTTCTTTCTCCTGATAACGACGTCCTCATGAGTAGTCCCCGCCCGGAGATCCGAATGGGGGACTATTTTACCTTCGGAATATTTTACCCAAGAGGACGCCATCATCATTAATCATACAGTAAAACTGCATGCCCTCGGGAAAAATTACGGCTGTAGTTTCCCCTTGCTTTCAACCGTTCGCAGTACCAGCACAGCAAGGCCGTTTTGGTTAGTGTTACAAGGCCAGATCAGTCAATCATCCAGACTGTTGCCCCTGCAACTACTGAAAAGGTTGCTGCCCCTCTTCAGGAACCACGCGTTTGTCTGGCCTCTCAACAGATACCCCTCCGTTGTGGTTGCACCTAGGGTACGGCTATCTGTATCGCTGAGGCACGCAAGCCTCCCCACCAACGGCAAGGTCCATGGTTCATGGGGGGCACAAACATGTATGTACTCCATATCTGGAATTACCACAAGGTGGACAGAGTATTTGTTGAGAGCTTTGCTCCAGCTAGCTGTAATGACAGCCACTGTTGCTAACAAAGAAAAAGTTACTAACAAGCTTTTACGTCTCCCTTTTACTACGCCCGAAATGTGAAATAATTTGGGTGAAGGTCACGGTTAAAGCAGGCTCAGACATGGTAATTGGATGTCCCTATAGGCCCCCTGGCTCAGCAGCTGTTGTGTATGAACACCTGAAGGATAATTTGGGAAATATTTCGCGTAGATTTCCCCACCATGTTACAGTTCTGGGTGGAGATTTTAATTTGCCGGATATAGACTGGGATACTCAAACGTTCATAACGGGTGGCAGGGACAAAGAATCCAGTGAAATTTTTTAAAGTGCTTTATCTGAAAACTACCTTGAGCAGTTAAACAGAGAACCGACTCGTGGCGACAACATATTAGACCTTCTGGTGACAAACAGACCCGAACTATTTGAAACAGTTAACGCAGAACAGGGAATCAGCGATCATAAAGCGGTTACTGCATCGATGATTTCAGCCGTAAATAGAAATATTAAAAAAGGTAGGAAGATTTTTCTGTTTAGCAAAAGTGACAAAAAGCAGATTACAGACTACCTGACGGCTCAACACAAAAGTTTTGTCTCAAGTACAGATAGTGTTGAGGATCAGTGGACAAAGTTCAAAACCATCGTACAATATGCGTTAGATGAGTATGTGCCAAGCAAGATCGTAAGAGATGGAAAAGAGCCACCGTGGTACAACAACCGAGTTAGAAAACTGCTGCGGAAGCAAAGGGAGCTTCGTAGCAAACATAAACATAGCCAAAGACTTGCAGACAAACAAAAATTACGCGAAGCGAAATGTAGTGTGAGGAGGGCTATGCGAGAGGCGTTCAATGAATTCGAAAGTAAAGTTCTATGTACTGACTTGGCAGAAAATCCTAAGAAATTTTGGTCTTATGTCAAAGCGGTAGGTGGATCAAAACAAAATGTCCAGACACTCTGTGACCAAAACTGTACTGAAACAGAGGATGACAGAATAAAGGCCGAAATACTAAATGTCTTTCTCCAAAGCTGTTTCACAGAGGAAGACTGCACTGTAGTTCCTTCTCTAGATTGTCGCACAGATGACAAAATGGTAGATATCGAAATAGACGACAGAGGGATAGAGAAACAATTAAAATCGCTCAAAAGAGGAAAGGCCGTTGGACCTGATGGGATACCAGTTCGATTTTACATAGAGTACGCGAAGGAATTTGCCCCCCTTCTTGTAGCGGTGTACCGTAGGTCTCTAGAAGAGCGTAGCGTACCAAAGGATTGGAAAAGGGCACAGGTCATCCCCGTTTTCAAGAAGGGACGTCGAACAGATGTGCAGAACTATACACCTATATCTCTAACGTCGATCAGTTGTAGAATTTTGGAACACGTATTATGTTAGAGTATAATGACTTTTCTAGAGACTAGAAATCTACTCTGTAGGAATCAGCGTTTCGAAAAAGACGGTCGTGTGAAACCCAGCTCGCGCTATTCGTCCACGAGACTCAGAGGGCCATAGACACGGTTTCCCAGGTAGATGCCGTGTTTCTTGACTTCCGCAAGGCGTTCGATACAGTTCCCCACAGTCGTTTAATGAACAAAGTAAGAGCATATGGACTATCAGACCAATTGTGTGATTGGATTGAAGAGTTCCTAGATAACAGAACGCAGCATGTCATTCTCAATGGAGAGAAGTCTTCCGAAGTAAGAGTGATTTCGGGTGTGCCGCAGGGAATGTCGTAGGACCGTTGCTATTCACAATACACATAAATGATGTTGTGGATGACATCGGAAGTTCATTGAGGCTTTTTGCAGATGATGCTGTGGTGTATCGAGAGGTTGTAACAATGGAAAATTGTACTGAAATGCAGGAGGATCTGCAGCGAATTGACGCATGGTGCAGGGAATGGCAATTGAATCTCAATGTAGACAAGTGTAATGTGCTGCGAATACACAGAAAGATAGATCCCTTATCATTTAGCTACAAAATAGCAGGTCAGCAACTGGAATTCCATAAATTATCTGGGAGTACGCATTAGGAGTGATTTAAAATGGAATGATCATATAAAGTTGATCGTCGGTAAAGCAGATGCCAGACTGAGATTCATTGGAAGAATCCTAAGGAAATGCAATCCGAAAACAGAGGAAGTAGGTTACAGTACGTTTGTTCGCCCACTGCTTGAATACTGCTCAGCAGTGTGGGATCCGTACCAGATAGGGTTGATAGAAGAGATAGAGAAGATCCAACGGAGAGCAGCTCGCTTCGTTACAGGATCTTTAGTAATCGCGAAAGCGTTACGGAGATGATAGATAAACTCCAGCGGATGACTCTGCAGGAGAGACGCTCAGTAGCTCGTTACGGGCTTTTGTTGAAGTTTCGAGAACATACCTTCACCGAAGAGTCGAGCAGTATATTGCTCCCTCTCATGTATATCTCGCGAAGAGACCATGAGGATAAAATCAGAGAGATTAGAGCCCACACAGAAACATACCGACAATCATTCTTTCCACGAACAATACGAGACTGGAATAGAAGGGAGAACCGATAGACGTACTCAAGGTACCCTCCGCCATACACCGTCAGGTGGCTTGCGGAGTATGGATGTAGATGTAGAATACAGATTTAACTATTTATCTATTGAACACATTCCCCAACGACTGACTGAGAAACTTCATCCAAAAATCCACAGGCAAAAAAAGTAAAAGGATGGCTCAGTAAGTAACGTACAGTATAAAGATATATTTCTGATTGCCTATCTGAGTTCTCGATTCAATTCCTATCTGAATTCTCGATTCAATTTTTCTGCGCAAGATTTCGTCAACTAATTTAGCCGTCTTCGACTTGTAATGTGAACGTTAGACATTCCCTTTCCCTAGATATGCGCTACATTATGGTGTACTAATGGCAACGATTGCTGTTTATATCTAGCTTCGAGATCGGGCGTGCAAGTTGGTTTTGCGGGTTTCTACATAGATATTCGTTCACTAGCCCTATTAGACGCTGCCGAATGAAATGATCTTAGTAAACTAAGTATAGGATCCCAAGACGAGGATCTTCCGAATTTGAATAGGGAGTAAAACCTGAAACGTTAAGTGCACGCTTGAGGCCTTAGCTAATGGTTGATCTTTGTAAGAGACTGTTATGCTTGATAGCCTATTCCAATGTTTGTGTGGGTCATCAGTATTTCCCTTCTGTGCGTGAGCATTGTAAATCCTGAGAAGCAACAAAAGTAGGTGGTCGTCGAACCCAAATCGGATGTAAGATTAAAAATAACACAGACTGTAGTTTGAGGTGCCATTTCGAGTCAGTGTGGGGAAGACAGCAGAATTTGGTAAATGGGGATTAATTGCAGTTGTAAGGTTAAGTGTGTAGGAGATACAGGAAATATAAGTTGTCTTAACAGACATTATGTCGCTGCGCTACGTCAAAGAGACGGGAGACCTATAAGCGGTCGCATTCGTGATGCAGAAATCTGTGGGAAACAATTGTTTCTTTGTTGTTATTTTATTTTCTTGTCCCTCATGGACGTGGATGGTGTAGCACTGGTCCAACGCTCCACTCCCGAGTTATAGGGTTTTAAAATACGGCGACTGATATAAAAAGATCGTTTACATTGATGATGGTAAAATAATGCCCTCGCTGTTTGTATTGCTTTATAATGATGAAGCTGAAACATTTTCAAAAGAAGAATTGCATTTTACTGCATATTTAAGGACCTGAACTGGGTAGAGATAAGTTAGGGGAGGGAAAGTCGGATGGTTGTGTGAGGGTGTTAGCAGACATAGGCGACATAAAAATGAAAAAGCTTGCATACTTTGCCTACTTTCATTCCATAATGTCATATGGTATAATATTTTGGGGTAACTCTTCAAGTCAAACAAATGTTTTCAGAGTCCAAAAGCGTCTGATACGTATTATCTGTGGAGTAAATTCACGGACGTCCTGTAGAAACCTCTTCAAAGAACTGGGTATACCAACTACTGCCTCTCAGTATATTTACTCCTTAATGAAATTTGTCCTAAATAATATATCCATTTTTCCAATAAACAGCTCAGTTCATACATACAATAGCAGGAACAAAAATGATCTGCACAAGGACTTAAAGCACTTACTTTAGTTCAAAAAGGGGTCCACTACACAGGAACACTAATCTTCAATAATTTGCCAGCAAACATAAAAAATTTTGTTACGAATGAAGATCAGTTTAAAAGGAGCCTGAAAGACTTATTAGTGGCCAACTCCTTCTACTCCACTGACGAATTTTTTAATAGAAACAAATGATGTATATATTCATACTATTAGTGTTGTTATTTCAGTTTAAAAAAAATTGAGATGTTCCACATCCACGAGGATCTCCTCAGCACGGATCTATGGAACGAAAAAATAATATAATCTAATCTAATCTAAGGGTGATCAGGATAGTTGGGGTATGGGGTAGGTGTAAGAAGCCAGAGTTGGTTGTATGACACTGTAAAAGGGATATCTGTAAGGGGGCAGAAGCTAGTCCATGGGAATCGAGAGGATAGGAAAAGAAAACAGCTAGAAGAGCACTGGTGTGGGCAAGGGTAGGAGGCATGTATAACTCCAGATGACACAGGTACACTACTGGCCATTAAAATTGCTACACCACGAAGATGACGTGCTGCCGACGCGAAATTTAACCGACAGGAAGAAGATGCTGTGATATGCAAACGATTAGCTTTTCACACAAGGTTGGCGCCGGTGGCGACACCTACAATGTGCTCACATGAGGAAAGTTTCCAACCGATTTCTCACACACAAACAGCAGTTGACCGGCGTTGCCTGGTGAAACGTTGTTGTGATGCCTCGTGTAAGGAGGAGAAATGCGTACCATCACGTTTCCGACTTTGATAAAGGTCGGATTGTAGCCTATCGCGATTGCGGTTTATCGTATCGCGATATTGCTGCTCGCGTTGGTCGAGATGCAATGACTGTTAGCAGAATGTGGAATCGGTGGGTTCAGGAGGGTAATGTGGAACGCCGTGCTGGATCCAAATGGCCTCGTATCACTAACAGTCGACATGACAGGAATCTTATCCGCATGGCTGTAACGGATCGTGCAGCCACGTCTCGATCCATGAGTCAACACATGGGGACGTTTGCAAGACAGCACCCATCTGCACCAACAGTTCGACGACGTTTGCAGCAGCATGGACTATCAGCTCGGAGACGATGGCTGCGGTTACCCTTGACGCTGCATCACAGACAGGAGCGCGTGCGATGGTGTACTCAACGACGAACCTGGGTGCACGAATGACGAAACGTCAATTTTTTCGGATGAATCCAGGTTCTGTTTACAGCATCATGATGGTCGCATCCGTGTTTGGCGACATCGCAGTGAACGCACATTGGAAGCGTGTATTCGTCATCGCCACACTGGCGTATCACCCTGCGTGATGGCATGGGGTGCCATTGGTTACACGTCATGGTCACCTCTTGTTCGCATTGACGGCACTTTGAACAGTGGACGTTACATTTCAGATGTGTTACGACCCTTGGCTCTACCCTTCATTCGATCCATGCGAAACCCTACATTTCAGCAGGTTGATGCACAACCGCGTGTCAACACATTCTCCAGATCTCTCACCAATTGAAAACGTCTGGTCAATGGTGGCCGAGCAATTGGCTCGTCACAATATCCCAGTCGCTACTCTTGATGAACTGTGGTATCGTGTTGAAGCTGCATCGGCATCTGTACCTGTACACGCCATCCAAGCTCTGTTTTACTCAATGCCCAGGCGTATCAAGGCCGTTATTACGGCCAGAGGTGGTTGTTCTGGGTACTAATTTCTCAGGATCTATGCTCCCAAATTGCGTGAAAATGTAATCACATGTCAGTTCTAGTATAATATATTTGTCCAATGAATACCCGTTTATCATCTGCATTTCTTCTTGGTGCAGCAATTTTAATGGCCAGTAGTTTAGTTTAAAGCTTAAGAAAGAGAGAGATGTCGCTACCGATTTCGTGGTCTGGGATTGGGAGTCTGCTGAAGTTTCTTTGGAAAAGAACGTGTAGGTATTGGCACGACATCGTACTATGATTGGAAATTGGGCTTGGCGGGGGAAGAGTGGAGGGGGGACATCAATACGGTTGTGGATGTATCGGAGGCCTTGCTTACACCATACACAGGAAATACACAGATGTTCAAATGTTTGTTGTGAAAAAGGAGGGAGGGTAATTTGAGAAGCTATTTAAAGATTCAGTTGGGGGGGGGGGTATGGAAACAGGGTGATGTGCATGGCTTTAGAGAAGGAGGAAGTGATACAAATTTTCTTATGACGCATAGTGTGTAAACAGACTGATAAGTGACCTGGCGGCGCGAGTGAGTTCAAGTTGCGACGCTTCCAAATTGGTTGGGTACAGCCTTCATCTTCAGTTATGTAAGTAAAGTGCCGGACCTACATGTTTCGTGACTCTAAACACAAAGCGCATTCGATTCCGACGTCCTGTCGACGTGAGGGTCTCTAATAACCGAGAGTATCTGTAAATGGTTCAAATGGCTCTGAGCACTATGGGACTTAACATCTGAGGTCATCAGTCCCCTAGAACTTAGAACTACTTAAACCTAACTAACCTAAGGACATCACACACATCCATGCCCGAGGCAGGATTCGAACCTGCGACCGTAGCGGTCGCGCGGTTCCGGACTGAAGCGCCTAGAACCGCTCGGTCACAACGGCCGGCAGAGTATGTCTCAGAGTGATGAAGGGGGAAAGCAGTACGGGACATGAGAAGTGGTACATGACGTTGAAGCCCTCTGTGGAACAGTGGAGTATCTAATGGTGTAGTTGTGCCGAGTATTAGTTAATGACGTTCATGTTTTATTGAAGACCACAGCTTTCTCCCGTCATGTGAAGGGAACTCGACGAACTGGGAGTATAGAGGTGTTTTTCTTTTTACTCACTGCCGTAGAGGAAAGAAGAACGTCAGTAACGGTCTGCGATGGTGGTGGTGGTTGTTAGTGTTTAACGTCCCGTCGACAACGATGTCATTAGAGACGGAGCGCAAGCTCGGGTTAGGGAAGGATTGGCAAGGAAATCGGCCGTGCCCTTTCAAAGGAACCATCCCGGCATTTGCCTGAAACGATTTAGGGAAATCACGGAAAACCTAAATCAGGATGGCCGGAGACGGGATTGAACCGTCGTCCTCCCGAATGCGAGTCCAGTGTGCTAACCACTGCGCCACCTCGCTCGGTGGGCTGCGATGGTCGCTGGTCGTACGGAGATAAGTTGAGGACGAGCCAACTCTCAGGAGGCACTTGGACAAGAGTAGAGACCGCACCAGCATATCAGTAATGTTGATAATAATGTTACAAGTAAGAATAAGTAAGACCATATGCGCCAGTATTTCGTGTTATCTTATCTTTAACTTCCACCTTCTTTTACTCTGTGATGGTTATGATATTTCCCCGAACTTCCTTACATGGCGGACATGTGTTTTGAGAAACTCCGTTGCATAGAGCAGTTTTCCTGGTAACATTTCTCCGAACTGCATTAGTCTGAAAATACACTGCGTTAATATTCGTTCCAGATATGCCGGAGATTTAACACCGATCTACATCCACGATTTTCTTGATAACCATCACAGACTTAGATAAATCTCATTTCATTAATAAATTAAGGTTGCTTATCACTGATAATAGTTTACTTATCTGCTGTGTCTCAGATTATCGCAGAGGTGTCAACTGAAATCCTCTTCTGCTTACGGTGATCGGCGTTTTTACGACACGTGATTGATAGTTTTTCTGACCTGATGATAATCTTGTTAATCTTGTGTAGAATACTCCGAAACAGACCGTTGTCTGCTCTTCTGTGCATAGTGATAACTGAACCTGGGGTGCTTTCTCATGCCTGTTTCCATCGTAAATGGAAAGACCAGTATTTGAAAACGACAGTACTGACGAAGCTGTGGTATAACCCGGCCGTTGCCATATCAGAAGTGGAAACTGCGCTAATGGCAAAATTAGTCGTTTCATTAATATGGTGAACTGCAATATCCGTTTTCGATTGGAGCAACTGAACACAGAGTTGTCCGCAGTTCGCCAAAGATTTTATTGCAGTGATTCAATGTGGATGCGGATCTTGTCCACAAGCTGTCTCGAACAGAGCTTTTTAGATTGAGAGTGACATACATATTTTTTTTCTTGCCGAACCCGGTACCGTGGCGACAATATACACTCCTGGAAATTGAAATAAGAACACCGTGAATTCATTGTCCCAGGAAGGGGAAACTTTATTGACACATTCCTGGGGTCAGATACATCACATGATCACACTGACAGAACCACAGGCACATAGACACAGGCAACAGAGCATGCACAATGTCGGCACTAGTACAGTGTATATCCACCTTTCGCAGCAATGCAGGCTGCTATTCTCCCATGGAGATGATCGTAGAGATGCTGGATGTAGTCCTGTGGAACGGCTTGCCATGCCATTTCCACCTGGCGCCTCAGTTGGACCAGCGTTCGTGCTGGACGTGCAGACCGCGTGAGACGACGCTTCATCCAGTCCCAAACATGCTCAATGGGGGACAGATCCGGAGATCTTGCTGGCCAGGGTAGTTGACTTACACCTTCTAGAGCACGTTGGGTGGCACGGGATACATGCGGACGTGCATTGTCCTGTTGGAACAGAAAGTTCCCTTGCCGGTCTAGGAATGGTAGAACGATGGGTTCGATGACGGTTTGGATGTACCGTGCACTATTCAGTGTCCCCTCGACGATCACCAGTGGTGTACGGCCAGTGTAGGAGATCGCTCCCCACACCATGATGCCGGGTGTTGGCCCTGTGTGCCTCGGTCGTATGCAGTCCTGATTGTGGCGCTCACCTGCACGGCGCCAAACACGCATACGACCATCATTGGCACCGAGGCAGAAGCGACTCTCATCGCTGAAGACGACACGTCTCCATTCGTCCCTCCATTCACGCCTGTCGCGACACCACTGGAGGCGGGCTGCACGATGTTGGGGCGTGAGCGGAAGACGGCCTAACGGTGTGCGGGACCGTAGCCCAGCTTCATGGAGACGGTTGCGAATGGTCCTCGCCGATACCCCAGGAGCAACAGTGTCCCTAATTTGCTGGGAAGTGGCGGTGCGGTCCCCTACGGCACTGCGTAGGATCCTACGGTCTTGGCGTGCATCCGTGCGTCGCTGCGGTCCGGTCCCAGGTCGACGGGCACGTGCACCTTCCGCCGACCACCGGCGACAACATCGATGTACTGTGGAGACCTCACGCCGCACGTGTTGAGCAATTCGGCGGTACGTCCACCCGGCCTCCCGCATGCCCACTATACGCCCTCGCTCAAAGTCGGTCAACTGCACATACGGTTCACGTCCACGCTGTCGCGGCATGCTACCAGTGTTAAAGACTGCGATGGAGCTCCGTATGCCACGGCAAACTGGCTGACACTGACGGCGGCGGTGCACCAATGCTGCGCAGCTAGCGCCATTCGACGGCCAACATCGCGGTTCCTGGTGTGTCCGCTGTGCCGTGCGTGTGATCATTGCTTGTACAGCCCTCTCGCAGTGTCCGGAGCAAGTATGGTGGGTCTGACACACCGGTGTCAATGTGTTCTTTTTTCCATTTCCAGGAGTGTATAATTGGAATTGTGGATCTTCATAAGATGCTCGAGTGTTTATGAAACGAATACTTGGTTGCTTCCATAATAGCGTATTGAAATTATGAACTTATTTCTCGTGCTTGCAGAAAATAATAATTAATTAATTCATTATTGCTTCCATAATAGTTATCCATTGAAGGCTTAAATTTTTTTCAATCGTATATTTATACCTGTAGGTAATGTTTTCTGTACCATAACAGATTGCAAACGTATTTACTATGTGATTAATCCCATGTCATTGCTACTAATACGAGGCCTGTTCAGAAAGTAAGCTCCGATTGATTGCCAAATTGAAACCACAGTGAACATCAGAAATGTTTTACTTGTAACAATTAGCTACACCTTTCAGCTACTTCTCTACGTAGTCGCCGTTCGGACATAGACTTTTGTCATAGCGTTGTACCAACTTTTCAATAGCCTCATCATAGAAGGCAGCCGCCAGTGCTTTCCGCCAATTCTCCACGCTGGCCTACACCTCGTTGTCTGTGTCAAAATGTTGTCTTCAAAGACAGCGGTTCATGTGACCAGAGATGAAACTCAGGGGGAGACAATTGCGGACTGTATTGTGGGTAATCTAACATTTCCATTTGAAAACGATGCAGGAGCATCTTCATTGCCCCTGCAGAATGCGGCTGAGAATTGTCTTGAAGACGAAACAGCACGACAGTTATGTAATGTTAGCTGCATAGCTTCAGGCGAAATTTCTCACCAGGCCCTCGTACTTGGCGGCAGACACTATTTTCTAGACATCTTTACGCACTCACTGCGAGCTCAGAAATGAGAAGAGCGACGTGATGCTAACTGGGGTTATACTAGAGACACTACCCAACACATCTGTGCAAAGCTTTATCGGATTTTCATAGTCGTTTCCATTTCGCGACCGATCGGAGCTTACTTTCTGATCGCCCCTCGTATAAAGGGATGTATAAAAACAATAATATCTGTAAAAATAATAACAATAATATAACATATTTAATATTTCAATAGAACAGACTATCGACAACGCTGTTTGTACTTCGTGCTTACATGTTGCTGATGGTAATAACAGGTATTTTCAAACATTTTAGGTACTTAACGATTAATGGGTGACTGGAACTCGACAGTAGGAACAGGAAGAGAAGGAAACGTAGTAGGTGAATATGGAATGGGGGTATGGATTGAAAGAGGAAGCCGCCTGGTATAATTTTGCACAGACCATAGGTTAATCATACCTAACACTTGGTCCAAGAATCATGAAAGAAGGTTGTATACATGGAAGAAACCTGGAGATACTGGAAGCTTTCAGATAGATTATATAATGGTAAGACAGGAACCAGGTTTTAAATTGTAAGACATTTTCAGGGACAGATGTGGACTCTGACCACAATCTATTGGTTACGAACTGTAGATGAAAACTGAAGAAAGTACAAAAAGATGGGAATTTAAGGAGATGGGACCTAGATAAACTGACAATGTTGACTGGAATACTCTCCTTCAAATTCTGAAGGCGACAGGTACAAAATACAGGGAGCGAAAGGCCATTTACAATTTGTACAGAAACCAGACGCCAGTTATAAGAGTCGAGGGGCATGAAAGGGAAGCAGTGGTTGGGAAGGGAGTGAGACAGGGTCGTAGCCTATCCCCGATGTTATTCAATCTGTATATTCAGCAAGCACTAAAGGAAACAAAAGAAAAATTCGGAGTATGAATTAAAATCCATGGAGAACAAATAAAAACTTGGAGGTTCGCCGATGACATTGTAATTCTATCAGAGACAGCAAAGGACCTGGAAGGGCAGCTGAACGGAATGGATAGTGTCTTGAAAGGAGGATATAAGATGAACATAAACAAAGCAAAACGAGAATAATGGATCGTACTCGAATTAAATCGGGTGACGCTGAAGGAATTAGATTAGGAAATGAGACACTTAAAGTAGTAAATGAGTTTTGCTATTTGGGGAGCAAAATAACTGATGACGGTCTAAGTAGAGAGGATATAAAATGTAGACTGGCAATGACAAGGAAAGAGTTTCTGAAGAAGAGAAATTTGTTAACATCGAGTATAGATATAAGTGTCAGGAAGCCGTTTCTGAAAGTATTTGTATGAAGTGTAACCATGTATGGAAGTGAAACGTGGACGATAAATAGTTTAGACAAGAAGAGAATAGAAGCTTTCGAAATGTGGTGCTCCAGAAGAATACTGAAAAGTAGATCAGTAGATCACACAACTAATGACTAGGTATTGAAGAGAATTGAGGAGAAGAGAAATTTGTGGCACAACTTGACTAGAAGAAGGGATCGGTTGGTAGGACATTTTCTGAGGCATCAAGGGATCACCAATTTAGTACTGGAGGCTAGCGCGGAGGGTAAAAAACGAAGAGGGAGACCAGGAGATGAATACACTAAGCAGATACAGAAGGATGTAGTAGGTAGTGGGAGATGATGAAGCTTGGACAGGATAGAGTAGCATGGAGAGCTGCATCAAACCAGTCTCTGGACTGAATACCGCAACAACAACAAACAACGATTAAATATAAAACTACAGAAAATTTCCGGTTCTGACCAGTAACATCTTTATCAAGTTTTCAAAAATGCTTTGAATTTTTGTGAGATGATTCCTGAAGAAGGCCAGAATTAAATTAACCCAAAAATATGTTTCGGTATTTCCTTACAATGTAATCCAAACAGCTAACATATCATTAGAAAATTGTTCGAAATGACTAAGGCCACAAAAAAAAAAAAAAAAAAAAAAAAAAAAAAAAGGCCAGCTGCGAGCAGGACTCGTACACTGAGGGTTCTGTACAAACTTAATTACGTATGTATACAGTTCATCCAATCCAGGGATCAGAGTCTCGACCGTTTTTGCCTGTTGTCGTCATTGATACTGGCAAGATATCGGTTTCAGGGATTCCGAGAATGTTTTAACTTCAATAAGATAAATGTGACATAAAGCCTTGGAGGAGGCAGCTGATCGTTATTATAATAGCCAGTAATTATCCATTCAGGCTGACTGTATCGCAATGGTAATAGTCAAATATCAGGCAAAAAATGACTTTATTGCTCATACGATGTGTTTCGAAATTTATCCGTCATCAGTAATATTCCTAAACGCATCTTATGAGCAATTAAGTCATTCCTTGTCCGCTGTTGCAACCCAGTCAGCCTGAATGCAGAATTACTGATTGTTTTAATTTCAGGTTTGACGTCGGATAACAAGTGACAAAATAAACATGTTTTTCGTGTTAGATAATTACAAATTACCAATTTTAGGATTTCTCCTTTACTTCTACAATGAAACTTCGCTTTCTGCTAAATTTCATGATTCTAGATCAACGGGAAGAATTCTATAGCTTTTGTTGAGTGAGTTTGCGAGTTTCAAAATACACTCCTGGAAATTAAAATAAGAACACCGTGAATTCATTGTCCCAGGAAGGGGAAACTTTATTGACACATTCCTGGGGTCAGATACATCACATGATCACACTGACAGAACCACAGGCACATAGACACAGGCAACAGAGCATGCACAATGTCGGCACTAGTACAGTGTATATCCACCTTTCGCAGCAATGCAGGCTGCTATTCTCCCATGGAGACGATCGTAGAGATGCTGGATGTAGTCCTGTGGAACGGCTTGCCATGCCATTTCCACCTGGCGCCTCAGTTGGACCAGCGTTCGTGCTGGACGTGCAGACCGCGTGAGACGACGCTTCATCCAGTCCCAAACATGCTCAATGGGGGACAGATCCGGAGATCTTGCTGGCCAGGGTAGTTGACTTACACCTTCTACAGCACGTTGGGTGGCACGGGATACATGCGGACGTGCATTGTCCTGTTGGAACAGCAAGTTCCCTTGCCGGTCTAGGAATGGTAGAACGATGGGTTCGATGACGGTTTGGATGTACCGTGCACTATTCAGTGTCCCCTCGACGATCACCAGTGGTGTACGGCCAGTGTAGGAGATCGCTCCCCACACCATGATGCCGGGTGTTGGCCCTGTGTGCCTCGGTCGTATGCAGTCCTGATTGTGGCGCTCACCTGCACGGCGCCAAACACGCATACGACCATCATTGGCACCAAGGCAGAAGCGACTCTCATCGCTGAAGACGACACGTCTCCATTCGTCCCTCCATTCACGCCTGTCGCGACACCACTGGAGGCGGGCTGCACGATGTTGGGGCGTGAGCGGAAGACGGCCTAACGGTGTGCGGGACCGTAGCCCAGCTTCATGGAGACGGTTGCGAATGGTCCTCGCCGATACCCCAGGAGCAACAGTGTCCCTAATTTGCTGGGAAGTGGCGGTGCGGTCCCCTACGGCACTGCGTAGGATCCTACGGTCTTGGCGTGCATCCGTGCGTCGCTGCGGTCCGGTCCCAGGTCGACGGGCACGTGCACCTTCCGCCGACCACCGGCGACAACATCGATGTACTGTGGAGACCTCCCGCCCCACGTGTTGAGCAATTCGGCGGTACGTCCACCCGGCCTCCCGCATGCCCACTATACGCCCTCGCTCAAAGTCCGTCAACTGCACATACGGTTCACGTCCACGCTGTCGCGGCATGCTACCAGTGTTAAAGACTGCGATGGAGCTCCGTATGCCACGGCAAACTGGCTGACACTGACGGCGGCGGTGCACCAATGCTGCGCAGCTAGCGCCATTCGACGGCCAACACCGCGGTTCCTGATGTGTCCGCTGTGCCGTGCGTGTGATCATTGCTTGTACAGCCCTCTCGCAGTGTCCGGAGCAAGTATGGTGGGTCTGACACACCGGTGTCAATGTGTTCTTTTTTCCATATCCAGGAGTGTATGTGACATAAATGGCCGTACCTTTCGATTGCATTAACTTAAAGGCTATCGTTTATTATACCGCCAATGGACCATAGACCTTAGTATGTGGCATAAATTTCAACTTGATACGTATACCAATTTCTGAGAAAAAAGGAGTCTTAAGAGATGGATCGACAGACAGAAAAACTGATAAAAAATGGCAGAGTTTTTCTTGTGATATAATTACAAATTTACAGTATTGCATTTTTCCCTTTGGTTGTACTGTGAAACATAACGGGAAGTAGCCTATAGGTTTTGATGAATGAATTTGCGAGTATTAAAATACATAACATAATGAGCCCTATCTGTTGATTGCATTGACTTAGAAGATTCATTCTTTTACATCGCCAGGGACCATAAGCCTCAGTAAATGACACAAATTTCAATTTGATACACCTATCCATTCCTGAGAAAATCGGTTTCTAATACTCGGACAGAGAGACAGACAGACTAACCGATAGCAAGGCGATCCTAAACAGGTTGTGTTTCACCTGTTGTGGTACGGATCCCTAAAAATAGACGAAGTGAGAGAAACCGTGCAAATAAGTTCGGCAAATCACAATGCCGGTGTGATATGCAGTTGTGAATGAAAGGATCGTCGTGTCAGAATAATGTGAAAAATGAGTTTCATCTCAAGTCTTATAAATTTTATATTGTGCGTAAGTTTCCAGACCAATACGCGCGTCTTTAGCTCATTGGTCATTTCAGAATAAAGTGGTACTGCGACGTTAGGAACCTTGGTTTCGCGCTTTTCCAGATGATGCCTGGTTCCGTCTGTCTCTGTATGTGAACTCTGAGAATATGTGCCATTTTCCATCAAAACATTTACGATGAACAGACATTATACAACAATAAAGTTAATGTTTAGTGCGCAGTATCTGGGTCAGTTTTACTTTGGACTGCCTGTGTGAGATCAACACGATGCCGTAAATTTTAAAAGTAAGAACATGAATAAATTGATTTACAACCAATATATTTCAGTATCTCTAAAAGATGAAGGTGTCTGATAATATTGACGCGATAAATAACATAAGTGCTACTGTCGGTTTGGATGACAAAATCTGACTCACCGTTGGAAATTTGCCTTTGTGGAGATCATTTGCAGGAAGGGGGTTACTGTGTCGATAACGCTTGAAACTCTTTTCTTCACAATAAAAGCCTACGTCTCTCGGCACGAAACTTTCAGATGAAGAATCAGAAGTAATAAAACTGACGCAGAAAAAAAATTTACTACATACTATCGGCAAATGCGGGGTATATATATATTGAAGATGACTATATATATATATATATTATCACGAAATAAGCGTCAAACGAAAAAACTACAAAGAACGAAACTCGTCTAGCTTGAAGGGGGAAACCAGATGGCGCTATGGTAGACCCGCTAGATGGCGCTGCCATAGGTCAAACGGATATCAACTGCGTTTTTTTTAAATAGGGACCCCCATTTGTTATTACATATTCGTGTGGTACTTAAAGAAATATGAATGTTTTAGTTGGACCACTTTTTTCGCTTTGTGATAGATGGCGCTGTAATAGTCACAAACGTGTAAGTACGTGGTATCACGTAATATTCCGCCAGTGCGGACGGTATTTGCTTCGTGATACATTACCCGTGTTAAAATGGACCGTTTAGCAATTGAGGAAAAGGTCGATATCGTGTTGATGTATGGCTATTGTGATCAAAATGCCCAAAGGGCGTGTGCTATGTATGCTGCTCGGTATCCTGGACGACATCATCCGAGTGTCCGGACCGTTCGCCGGATAGTTACGTTATTTAAGGAAACACGAAGTGTTGAGCCGCATTTGAAACGTCAGCCACGACCTGCAGCAAACGTTGATGCCCACGTAGGTGTTTTAGCTGCTGTTGCGGCTAATCGACACATCAGTAACAGACAAAGTGCGCGAGAATCGGGAATCTCAAAAACGTCGGTGTTGAGAATGCTACATCAACATCGATTGCATGCGTACCATATTTCTACGCACCAGGAATTGTATGGCGACGACTTTGAACCTCGTGAACAGTTCTGCCCCTGGGCACAAGAGAAATTACAGGACGATGACAGATTTTTTGCACTCGTTCTATTTGGCGACGAAGCGTCATTCACCAACAGCGGTAAAGTAAACCGGCATAATATGCACTATTGGGCAACGGAAAATCGACGATGGCTGCGACAAGTGGAACATCAGCGACCTTGGCGGGTTAATGTATGGTGTGGCAATATGGTTCAAATGGTTCAAATGGCTCTGAGCACTATGGGACTCAACTGCTGTGGTCATAAGTCCCCTAGAACTTAGAACTACTTAAACCTAACTAACCTAAGGACAGCACACAACACCCAGCCATCACGAGGCAGAGAAAATCCCTGACCCCGCCGGGAATCGAACCCGGGAACCCGGGCGTGGGAAGCGAGAACGCTACCGCACGACCACGAGATGCGGGCGCGGCAATATGGGAGGAAGGATAATTGGCCCCCATTTTATCGATGGCAATCTAAATGGTGCAATGTATGCTGATTTCCTACGTAATGTTCTGCCGATGTTACTACAAGATGTTTCACTGCATGACAGAATGGCGATGTACTTCCAATATGATGGATGTCTGGCACATAGCTCGCGTGCAGTTGAAGCGGTATTGAATAGCATATTTCATGACAGGTGGATTGGTAGTCGAAGCACCATACCATGGCCCGCACGTTCACCAGATCTGACGTCCCCGGATTTCTTTCTGTTTCTGTGGGGAAAGTTGAAGGATATTTGCTATCGTGATCCACCGACAACGCCCAACAACATGCGTTAGCGCATTGTCAATGCGTGTGCGAACATTACGGAAGGCGAACTACTCGCTGTTGAGGGGAATGTCGTTACACGTATTGCCAAATGCATTGAGGTTGACGGACATCATTTTGAGCATTTATTGATTTAATGTGGTATTTACAGGTAATCACGCTGTAACAGCATGCGTTCTCAGAAATAAGTTCACAGAGGTACATGTATCCATTGAAACAACCGAAATAATATGTTCAAACGTACCTACATTCTGTATTTTAATTTAAAAAACGTACCTGTTACGAACTGTTCGTCTAAAATTGTGAGCCATATGTTTGTGACTATTACAGCGCCATCTATCACAAAGCGAAAAAAGTGGTCCAACTAAAACATTCATATTTCTTTACGTACTATGCGAATATGTAATAAAAATGGGGGTTCCTATTTTTAAAAAAACGCAGTTGATATCTGTTTGGCCTATGGGAGCGCCATCTAGGGGGCCAACCATAGCGCCATCTGGTTTCCCCCTTCAAGCTAGACAAGTTTCATTCTTTGTAGTTTTTTCTTTTGACTATTATTTCGTGAGATATTTGGCGCGGTCACGATCATTGGACCATTCTGTACATGAATTAGTATTTTTCAAGGGTGTATCTCACGTTTTATTACTGATCGTGTTAGAACGCAAACTAAATTGTTTCAGCGTATTATCCTCCTGGTTTAGAAGTGCGTGAACTCCACCATTACAGTCAATCTTCAGACAGGTTTCGCATCTATCTCCTCTCCATCACTGTATCCCCAACCGAGCGAGGTGGCGGAGTGGTTAGCACACTGGACTCGCATTTGGGAGGACGACGGTTCAATCCCGTCTCCAGCCATCCTGACTTAGGCTTTCCGTGATTTCCCTAAATCGTTTCAGGCAAATGCTGGGATGGTTCCTTTGAAAGGGCACGGCCGATTTCCTTCCCAATCCTTCCCTAAACCGAGCTTGCGCTCTGTCTCTAATGACCTCGTTGTCGACGGGACGTTAAACACTAACCACCACCACCACAACTGTATCCCCACCTGTACGTCACTCGTGCTCCTATCCCTGCTCCCGCTCCTGCCTCTGCCCCTGCTCCCCCCCCCCCCCCTCCCGCTCTCGTCGCCGGCCGAAACGACTTTCCCCCTCTCCCCCCTGCAACTACCACTGCTTCCCCTGCCCGAGTCACTGCCCGCCGCGCCACAGTCGCCGCCACAGAGCGCCCTACACTTTCATCCGGTGCAACTGCCCCACAGGAGGGCCCTGCCTCCCACCACCTCCCCATCCATCCAGTCCCTCATCCCTCCCCCCAGGAAACACCCGCCAAAAAATCTTCCAAACTGCCCAGTGGCAGCCTCTCCTCTACTCCCTCCTCCTGAGCGTCTTCCCCCTCCTACTCCCCCTCCATCTCTTGTGCCCCCTTTCAGTGTCTCTGCGCTCCCTTCTGCACTGTCTTCCCTCTTCCTCTCCTGCCCCGCGTGTCTCCTGCCTCTTCGTGAACCCACTGATGCCCCTCCTCTCTTCATCCCGCCGCTTCCCCAGCTGCCCCATGCTCTCCCCTCCTTTTCCATCCTCTCTGACCTTTCCCTCGGCAGGTCCCACCTGGCAGTTTTATTCTTCATCGTGTGTGCTCCAAGTGGGTTTTAAGTGTGTTTTGCCAGGGTGTTTTTAATACTGTGGCCGACTTTTAACCTGCGCAAGCGCATTCAGTGTCTTCTCTGTGTTTTAACAATCGCCAACTGTGTTTTTTAACTTTCTGGTGACTTTAACTGTCCCCCATGAACGGCTCCATGTCAGTGTATTTTTACCTCCATTTACTCCCCTTACTCTGTTTTATGTTCCCCTTTTTTATCTCCTTATGTGTGTATCATTTTAGTTGTTGTGTCACTCGGCTGAAGAGCGGCGGATTGTGCTGCTGACAGCCCTCCCCTGCCCAAATGGGGCAGGGGAATGAAATCACAATAAAGGGAAAAAAACAGGTTTCGCCACCATTGTCATCAAACAATAAACTACCAAGTGCCGTATTATCACTATGTTGTCTTAAAGGTGGAGTGTAAGAGTTTCTGTCGAGCTTTATAGCCGAGCAATCAACTTTCAGGCTACCATGTGAAGAAGGTACTGTACTGCGGAGGGATTCTCCTTGGTGGGAGGACTGGAATGGGGTGCAGAGCCATTTGAGAGGAATTCAGGATCTATCTGGAATGTGGGCAGCGGCTCTTTTTTGGGCACCCTGTCATTAACGACACCAAGAGTGGTTTTCTAACTGTAAAACTCTCAATCCAAAAAGGCCTCGTAACACCCAATGGTAACGACTCAGCCCTTAGGCATCAACGGATGCAGATACGGAGGGGCACGATGTGAGCACACCGCTCTCCCCATTGTTGTCAGTGTTCGTGACCAGTGATGCTACTTCTCAGTCAAGTACTTCCTCGTCTGGCCTTGCAGGGGCTGAATGCACCCTGCTTGCCAAAAAGCGCTTAGAAGACCCGGACAGTGACCCACCCAACTGCCAGCCAAAGCCAACGATGTTTAACTTCAGTGAGCTGATGGGAACTGGTGTTACCACTGTGGCAAGGTCGTTGGCTTTGCTAACTATGTGGTGGTCAAAATAAAACTGGCCCGAAAAATGTTTCATGCACCTTAAGATAGGTAACCCAGCCGACACCCTCTGCCCCATGTGTGGATGACGTAAGTTCCATTGCATATCTTATGGTGCATGAAATATTTTATGGGGCAGATTTATTTTTATCACCCTGTTCAAGCCATTCTGTGTTGCTAGTCAGTGACCTTGATGGAATAGAATGACACAGCGATCAGAAGTCAGCAGGTGATTCAAGGTGTCTAACTGCAGTAACTGTTGTGTAAGAGCGGAACAGAAGTATATATACGACAGCTGAATTCGAGATAACTGCTGTGTTGGACAAGACAGCGCTGCAGGAATAGAACATTTAAGAGTTTTATGTGACTGAGATGTAGCTCTCGGTGTGACAGTCCAGCCTAGGATGAGTGAGGCGTGTGGTATGAGAGCATTTGGTTGCGACCAGATCGTGTGCCTGAGGTATCTCCGAGGTGATGCTGATTCTGTATTTCTCATGGGTCACCTCGTGGTGGCTACTGTAAGTATTTCGATTCAGGTGAAGCCAGCTGCTTTCAGAGTCAACGGCGGTAAGCAATAATGTGTTCATGATCGGGATCGCCAATGTCAAAAAGGGATTGTCAAAGGAAATAGTCGGTGTGATATAAGTTTACTGAGTTGTCCGCACTTTTCGTGTATAAAAAAATCAGTGGATGGCGCTCGAACTACACCCGATCGATAGTTTCAGAAAGAAAGGCTCTTTGTTCATCGTAAATCAAATTTTCGCGTAATAAAAGTTGTTTCAAGTATTTTACAGAAGTTGCAGGACTAATAAATAACAGCTTCAGACTATCTTTTGTTCAACGGCACATCAGACTCACACGATACATTACCGCGGCAACACCTATCCTCTTGTATCGCAACAAAGCTTGAACACGGTGCGGATATGACGAACTGAGACTAACGAGCGCCGAAATGCTGTTGGTGGGAACAACAGCTGGCTATGGGAGAGCAACAGGTGTGATGACATCATTAAGGATCTCAAAGCAAAACCAATGCTCAACACAGGACAGAACTACAGAACATCTTGGAAAGACCATACACTACAGATGAAGACCGGCCACAACCCAATAGGTTATGTGCAGCATAGCTCCCACACACTAATCCTACAAATGCTGAAGTGCACTGCCCACCTTACTTTTCGACACTCTCTTTAAGAAGATATCTGAAGGAACTGACGAATCACATTTGATGTGTGAAGTGAAAATACCTCGATACAGGAAGTTTATTTCAACTGAAAAGCGTTTCAATTAATATTAGTTAGTAAAAACGTCCAATACTGGCCATTAAAATTGCTACATCACGAAGATGACGTGATAAGGACGCGAAATTTAACCGACAGGAAGAAGATGCTATGATATGCAAATGATTAGCTTTTCAGAGCACTCACACAAGGTTGGCGACGGTGGCGACACCTACAACGTACTCACATGAGGAAAGTTTCCAACCGATTTCTCATATACAAACAGCAGTTGACCGGCGTTGCCTGGTGAAACGTTGTTGTGATGTCTCGTGTAAGGAGGAGAAATGCGTACCATCAAGTTTCCGACTTTGATAAAGGTCGGATTGCAGCCTATCGCGATTGTGGTTTATCGTATCACGACATTGCTGCTCTCGTTGGTCGAGATCCAATGACTGTTAGCAGAATATGGAATCGGTGTGTTCAGGAGGATAATACGGAACGCCGTGCTGGATCCCAACGGCCTCGTATCACTAGCAGTCGAGATGGCAGGCATCTTATCCGCATGGCTGTAACGGATCGTGCAGCCACGTCTCGAGCCGTGAGTCAACAGATGGGGACGTTTGCAAGACAACAACCATCTGCACGAACAGTTCGACGACGTTTGCAGCAGCATGGACTATCAGCTCGGAGACCATGGCTGCGGTTACCCATGACGGTGCATCACAGACAGGAGCGCCTGCGATGGCGTACTCAACGACGAACCTGGGTGCACGAATGGCAAAACGTCATTTTTTCGAATGAATCCAGGTTCTGTTTACAGCATCATGATGGTCGCATCCGTGTTTGGCGAAATCGCAGTGAACGCACACTGGAAGCGTGTATTCGTCATCGCCATACTGGTGTAGCACCAGGCGTGATGGTATGGGGTCACCTCTTGTTCGCATTGACGGCACTTTGAACAGTGGACGCTACATTTCAGTTGTGCTACGACCTTTGGCTCTACCCTTCATTCGATCGCTGTGAAACCCTACATTTCAGCAGGATAATGCACGACCGCATGTTGTAGGTCCTGTATGGGCCTTTCTGGACACAGAAAATGTTCGACTGCTGCCCTGGCCAGCACATTCTCCAGATCTGTCACCAATTGAAAACGTTTGGTCAATGGTGGCCGAACAATTGGCTCGTCACAATACGCCAGTCACCACTCTTGATGAACTGTGGTATCGTGTTGAAGCTGCTTGGGCAGCTGTACCTGTAGACGCAATCCAAGCTCTGTTTGACTCAATGCCCACACGTATCAAGGCCGTTATTATGACCAGAGGTGGTTGTCCTGGGTACTGATTTCTCAGGATCTATGCACCCAGATTGTGTGAAAATGTAATAACATGTCAGTTCTAGTATAATATATTTGTCCAATGAATACCCGTATATCATCTGCATTTCTTCTTGGTGTAGCAATTTTAATGGCCAGTAGTGTAGATGCAAATGCGTCTATAACTTACGAATACTTTGCTTTGGCGAAATGCGAGTCCAGATTCGTAAACTATGAATGAAACACAATCCTTTGGTGTGTATACGCCACCCATACTCCGTTCAGTTTATTATCTTCTTGCAGTTGCTTTTATTTCCGTACGTTTGTAGCCTTTCATGTCATTTCCAGTCTAGTCTAATAAATATGTTATTTATAATCAGTATTTGGATACAACAGAAACGGTAATGTCTGAAGAGTATTCTAGTTTTATCCACTAACTAATATTAAAAACATACCTTCAGTGATGGCCAGGGTGGCCGAGCGGTTCTAGGTGCTACAGTCTGGAAGGCGCGACCGCTACGGTCGGTCGCCGGCCGGAGTGGCCGAGCGGTTCTAGGCGCTACAGTCTGGAACCATGCGACCGCTAAGGTCGCAGGTTCGAATCCTGCCTTGGGCATGGATGTGTGTGATGTCCTTAGTTTAGTTGGGTTTAATTAGTTCTAAGTTCTAGGGGACTGATGACCTCAGCAGTTAAGTCCCATAGTGCTCAGAGCCATTTTTTGAGCCGCTACGGTCGCAGGTTCGAATCCTGCCTCGGGCATGGATGTGTGCGATGTCCTTAGGTTAGTTAGGTTTACGTAGTTCTAAGTTCTAGGGGACTCATGACTTCCTAAGTTGAGTCCCATAGTGCTCAGAGCCATTTGAGCCATTTGAACCATGCCTTCAGTGTCATTTAAAATTGCACAAACGACAATTTTGTAATTCTGACGTAGGTCTTGATGGACTCTGTAAGAATGACGCCGAAAGCCACCATAATGAAAGAAGCTGCCTCACGTGAAAGTTGGCACTTGAGGGCCATCCTGACAGAGTTTTTCAGTGATTTACAACCATATTTGCTTTGCGCTGAATGACTATGAGCAAACATTATCAAAGTTTTTGTTTGTTTTCCAATCTTAAATATAATTTCAGACATGCAACCTGGACAAATCAACCACCCCAAGATACACTGTCAAATCATATCGACGTGATCATCTATCAAAAGCCTGAATTACCAGCTTTTGCAAGCGGACTGCTGTTAGACGTACAGGAAGGAATTCAATGAGGTTCTGGAAGGACCGACATGGATGTGGAGCCATGACGGCTCCAGCGCAAACAGCCCATCGAGGTGATTCCACTGGTTCTCGAGCGGATTGAAATCCGGGGAGTTTCGTGGCCAGGGAGTACGGAAAACTCACCCTGGTGCACACCGAAGCACGCACGTACACCGCGAGCTGTGTTACACATTGCATTGTCCTGCTGGTAGATGCCATTGTGCCGAGGAAAAGCAGTCTGCTTATACGAATGGACATTATCTCAAAGAATAGATACATATTCGTGCTGATCCATTGTGCTTTCCAGAATGACGAAATCACCCATGGAATGTCACGAAAACATTCCCTAGATCAAAACTCAGTCCTTTGGTTCATTTGGGGAGGTCAGTTGCTCAACAGTTGCACGCCTAGTTGACCGTACACATCTGGCCAGCAGTCGCTCACCCCTGCCATCTAGTTTTGGATAGTGTCATTTTGACATGCAAGGTATCCTTTAACCACGACGGCACGCGAAGAGTTTACAAACTTGGTCGTTTCGGAAATGCTTCTACCCTTGGTCCGAAAGCCCACGATCATGCCCTTTTGGTGTCAGGTAATACGCTCCGTTTCCGCATTACGACAACGACTGCACTGTTTTCTGTGGCCCCTTCGACACGCATTATATACCCTCCACTGCTGGTACTGCCACATGCCGTCTATTAGTGGTTATTGCACAATGACGTCGAACATTGGCGTGGTCACATTAATGCGAGTGGACTGCTGCGGGCTTTCCAAAATAACTACGCACCCTCCGACTCAGAGTTGCAATATTAAAAGTTTTCTCTGGTTTCGTTGTCTAGGGGCTGGGATATGTAGCTGCCGCATTACAGTCCAAATACTGCTGAGTCTACAGTATACGATCAGAATACACACATGAATCGAATGGTCGAACGTTTCTATCACGCAGCAATTGCGAATTATGAATGTAACATATAAATTTATAAACGAAATATTGCAATTAAATAAAATCTGCAGGTACTATCTTAACGACTCTAAATGATGAGTACGATAGTAGAAGTACTTTTGAGAATGTACACTCCTGGAAATGGAAAAAAGAACACATTGAAACCGGTGTGTCAGACCCACCATACTTGCTCCGGACACTGCGAGAGGGCTGTACAAGCAATGATCACACGCACGGCACAGCGGACACACCAGGAACCGCGGTGTTGGCCGTCGAATGGCGCTAGCTGCGCAGCATTTGTGCACCGCCGCCGTCAGTGTCAGCCAGTTTGCCGTGGCATACGGAGCTCCATCGCAGTCTTTAACACTGGTAGCATGCCGCGACAGCGTGGACGTGAACCGTATGTGCAGTTGACGGACTTTGAGCGAGGGCGTATAGTGGGCATGCGGGAGGCCGGGTGGACGTACCGCCGAATTGCTCGACACGTGGGGTGTGAGGTCTCCACAGTACATCGATGTTGTCGCCAGTGGTCGGCGGAAGGTGCACGTGCCCGTCGTCCTGGGACCGGACCGCAGCGACGCACGGATGCACGCCAAGACCGTAGGATCCTACGCAGTGCCGTAGGGGACCGCACCGCCACTTCCCAGCAAATTAGGGACACTGTTGCTCCTGGGGTATCGGCGAGGACCATTCGCAACCGTCTCCATGAAGCTGGGCTACGGTCCCGCACACCGTTAGGCCGTCTTCCGCTCACGCCCCAACATCGTGCAGCCCGCCTCCAGTGGTGTCGCGACAGGCGTGAATGGAGGGACGAATGGAGACGTGTCGTCTTCAGCGATGAGAGTCGCTTCTGCCTCGGTGCCAATGATGGTCGTATGCGTGTTTGGCGCCGTGCAGGTGAGCGCCACAATCAGGACTGCATACGACCGAGGCACACAGGGCCAACACCCGGCATCATGGTGTGGGGAGCGATCTCCTACACTGGCCGTACACCACTGGTGATCGTCGAGGGGACACTGAATAGTGCACGGTACATCCAAACCGTCATCGAACCCATCGTTCTACCATTCCTAGACCGGCAAGGGAACTTGCTGTTCCAACAGGACAATGCACGTCCGCATGTATCTCGTGCCACCCAACGTGCTGTAGAAGGTGTAAGTCAACTACCCTGGCCAGCAAGATCTCCGGATCTGTCCCCCATTGAGCATGTTTGGGACTGGATGAAGCGTCGTCTCACGCGGTCTGCACGTCCAGCACGAACGCTGGTCCAACTGAGGCGCCAGGTGGAAATGGCACGGCAAGCCGTTCCACAGGACTACATCCAGCATCTCTACGATCGTCTCCATGGGAGAATAGCAGCCTGCATTGCTGCGAAAGGTGGATATACACTGTACTAGTGCCGACATTGTGCATGCTCTGTTGCCTGTGTCTATGTGCCTGTGGTTCTGTCAGTGTGATCATGTGATGTATCTGACCCCAGGAATGTGTCAATAAAGTTTCCCCTTCCTGGGACAATGAATTCACGGTGTTCTTATTTCAATTTCCAGGAGTGTATTTCTATCTTCCGCGACCACGCGCAAACTGCTCCACTGTCCAAGTCTTTCCTCGTGTCCTCTCTGGAAACGACGCTCCCATCCAGTCTCTCCACTCACGAGCGCTGTGATTGGCTAGAGCGCTCGCGCCATGTCTTCAAACCAACGCGCCCACACACGTATTTAAGCACATACGAAATACTGGATTTACATTTAAATACTTGAAATTAAATAAATATTACTACGGCTGGACCATAAACACGCTCTAACACACATTATTAAACACATAAACAATTAAATAAACATATATCAAAAGAAAAGAAGCAAAAGGTAGGCCAGGAGCCTAATGTCTCTGTGCTTTCTAACACACAGTAAATATTTAACCAATTCCTTCATGAATAGTATATATCGGATATAAACAAAGACATAGATGACTCAATATATTTATAAGCATGCTGCTGCCGTTTTTTCGTGTAACTGTGGAGCATATATGGCCTGACGCGATCGATAGTAATCGGCCACTTTGACCTCCAATAACTAATGTAATATTAAAGTTACACACCTGTAACTCACACCAATTTAGGTTTACACTAATAGCTTTCTAAAGACATGACGATCGACAAAATCGGATGAAGCATTTATATTTTCGAAATTCGTTGCTGGGTGTTACTTGTATAATTTGCTGTCAGATACTAAACTTTAAACTGATAAATATATTGAAAATCTGATTCCACCATCAGAATCGTCGTGCAAATAACAGTAATGTACATGTTTCTTTTTGACGTATCATGATTCATCTGGCTACTATTAATTTCTATACGAACTGTGAAATGTCTGCCATTAAGGTTTCACAAAGTCCGCCATCTTTGGCACTCCTGGCATAGAAATCTCCTTCATCGACACAGAGCATCGTCCTCGTCACAGCGGAATTTCTCAGCCACGCGGTTGGACCGGTCGTTGTGCGGCATCACGCGGTTGCTAAACTAACGTCCCGGACCACGCGGTCGCTGCCGGGCTGCGATCCGCCGACAGGCCCCCGCTTGGAACTTAGAAATTTTCAGGACGCCACAACTCGCCCGTTACCTCACACTGTGTAAATATACCCACGGGAGTAGTGGATTTGTTAAACTACTGGATGGAGACCCCAGTTTTGTGCTTAAATGCCTCACTTCAATCCAATACTGGATGAAAACATCTGGTAAGCAGCCATACCATTCTCAATAATAACTTTGCTGTGAGGTACAGAAACCGCAATTCAACACGAGTAGCACGTTCAGGCACACAAGTTGGCAAGGGCACAGAAATACGATCACTGGACGCCCGAAGCGTGGAAAAAGGTCACTTTAATTTGTGAGTTGCAATACAAGTAGGTATGTGCGGATGATAATGTGACATCGTCTGCTGTCGGCGATACAGGAACCTACTGTCTCATCATGGATATCAGGTAGATCGTCTAGAGCAAGTGACACTTTCAGCAACTAAATGGACCACCTCGTCGTTCCCGCACTGTGTCAACAGTTTTTGAAGAATTCTGTTTTGAGATGAGAGTGCGTTTGTTGCTCAGCAGTTCGCCTAACGTCCCTCCTACTGACCGCTTCCGGGATGGCATCGAGGCAGATGCGCACCTTGGACCCTCTTGAGGACGATCGTCGTGTGTGGTGGATGTCGATTGAGCGTGGGACCCATACTAGGACGCTTCACCCCCACTATCAGTATGAATGGGGACACTATACGCTCCTGCTCAGGAATGTCTACTTTTTAAAAGACAACATAGTCGCCGTTGACTGCATAAAATGTTTATTATTACGATTGCAATTTCGGCATGATGTGACATCGATGTGATGTGCAATGGTGTGACATCGTCTGCTGTCGGCGATACAGGAGCCTACTGTCTTATCATGGATATCTGGTAGGTCGTCTAGGGCAAGTGACACTTTCAGCAGCTAAATGGACCACCTCGTCGTTCCCGCATTGTGTCAACAGTTTTTGAAGAATTCCGTGTTGGCATGAGAGTGCTTTTGTTGCTCAGCAGTTCGCCTAACGTCACTCCTACTGACCGTTTCCGGGATGGCATCGAGGCAGATGCGCACCTTGCACCCTTTTAAGGACAATCTTCGTACGTGGTGGATGTCGACTGAGCGTGGAACCCATACTAGGACGCTTCACCCCCACTATCAAAATATGAATGGGGACACTATAAGCTCCTGCTCAGAAATGTCTACTTTTTAAAAGACATCATAGTCGCCGTTGACTATTACGATTGCAATTTCGGCCTTATGACCATTTTCAAATAACACTGTAACAGTTACATTCTATCACAATATATGGCTATCTGACATGTCGTCGTTAAAATGCAGCCTTTTGACTGTGAGAGTCCCACAAGATCTGATGAGTACGACACTTATTACATCGTAATGTGTTGTTAAATATGTACTGAACTGTCGATGTTACCATCGTTCTAATAATCTATCACATGTACTAATGTCAGATAGTCTTATATTCTGACAGAATGTAACTTTCGCAGTGTTACTTGAAAATGGCCATAAGGCCGAAATTACAGTCATAATAATAAATATTTTATACAGTCAACGTCCATTATAATGTCTTTCAAGAACTATTATACGACTGTGAATCCCAACCCAGAGAAGCTAATCAAATGTCTGGTTCGTTTGCTCGAAAGTGTTTTATTCACGTGGTATGATTCCCACAATGAGTTTTGCTGCTGTTAATGCTAACGGTTACAACAGTCGGAACTAGAGTAGATGAATCGCCGTGACATATCCTGTAACCGAGTGTACAAACTATTTCTCTTCGATGATGTATTAATACACATTAAATACATCATTACGTAAGAGCATCCACGTCCTCCAAGAGGCAGATACATTGTTCGCATCGAAAATATGCTTAAAGATTCCGAAATGGATTTTCACTCTGCAGTGGAGTGTGCACTGATTTGAAACATCCTGACAGATTAAAACTGTATATGGTATCCGGACTCAAACCTGGAACCGTTGTTGTTTGAACAACAAGTGCTCTACCGACTGCGCTATTCAGGCAAGACTCACAAACTCCCCCACCGCCACCTACTCCCTCACATCTTTGCTTCTGCCAGTACCTCTTCGGAAAACGAGAGCTATATACTGCAGGAAGTAAAGGTGTGTGGGTGTAGGGGATAGTGGGGGTGGGGAGGGGGTTGCCGGAGGGGGGGGGAGGAGGTGGAAGGGGATCGTGAGTCGTGCTTGAATAGCGCAGTCGGTAGGGCATCTGTTGATAAAAAGCAAAGGTTCCTGGTTTTAGTCTCAGTAGCACACAAAGTTTTAATCTGGGCATGAAGTTTCGTGCTTGGATGCTGTTCATTAAACGTTAATTTCATACACCTGTGAAACGTATATGAATATCTGGAATACTCTGATGCGTGGTGAGTGAGCGACATCTACATGTACCGGAATTCGCGTTTACAAACAATTGTGAGCAAACAATTTTACGCTCTAGCAGAGTACATAATGCGTTTAAAATTTGTGACAAAAAAGTCGATATTATAAAAAATAGCTTTGGAATCTAACTTTCAGACTTTCATAATTACCATTTGAAGGGCGTCAGAACGACTTGGATTAAGAGTTAGCTGTTCATGATGTTTACGAAGTGGGATAGGTTCTGAGTCATCATCTCTTATTAGATGAACTGTGCCAGTCCCATATTCAACACTTACTGTATTTGATCATAAAAAGAAAATAGTTGTATATGTAACTCACTAATTTTCTTAAACTACAGAGAAACACGAGAACGGTAATAGCTCGGAATCTCTTAAAGCTTCATAAATCTACCAAACGCAAACTAACGGTATCTGTACATAGCACTATCTAAATCTTTCAGTTGTAACAGCTGTCATCATTCGTTCAGTAGATGTACAAGTATCCTATCAAACACCAGAATTATACCTATATCAATAAATGAGCAATATTTACGTTGGCATTCGTCCCCTTGTACATTCTTAATTTTAATTTCCTCTAGAATCTGTATGCTGATATTGGTTTGATTTTATTATATTGATTATACATCAACTTTTCATTATAAGAAATTCTGTGTCAGCTTGTGACTTACGTTCCCTCGTTACGCCAGTGTAAGAGCTTATCTACGCACCGTCTCCTGAGATATACACGGGGAAAGCAGTTGCGTCATCAGTAAACACAATCTTCGTAGTTCAAAGCTACGTTAATCCATTGTAAACAAGTAACTGACGAAAAACGAAAGCCGCCTGCGTTAGCACTCAAGTTTTACGCATTCAGATAAGCTATTGTGTGGCTAGTCGTGTAAAGGAGGCTATCAAAGTAAATACCTTTACTATAGTTACCTCAGTAATTAGCTAATTAGCTGTTATTATTATTCAAGAAGAATATAATAACTCCAATCCCAAAGAAAGCAAGTGTTGACAGATATGAAAATTACCGAACTATCAGTTTAATAAGCCACGGCTGCAAAATACACGAATTTTTTACAGACGAATGGAAAAACTGGTTGAAGCCGACCTCGGGGAAGATCAGTTTGGATTCCGTAGAAATGTTGGAACACGGGAGGCAATACTGACCCTACGACTTATCTTAGAAAATAGATTAAGGAAAGGCAAACCTACGTTTCTAGGATTTGTAGACTTAGAGAAAGCTTTTGACAATGTTGACTAGAATAATCTCTTTCAAATTCTGAAGGTGGCAGGGGCAAAATACAGGGAGCGAAAGGTCATTTACAATTTGTACAGAAACCAGATGGCAGTTATAAGAGTCGAGGGGCATGAAAGGGAAGCAGTGGTTGGGAAGGGAGTGAGACAGGGTTGTAGCCTATCCCAGATGTTATTCAATCTGTATATTCAGCAAGCACTAAAGGAAACAAAAGAAAAATTCGGAGTATGAATTAAAATCCATGGAGCAGAAATAAAAACTTTGAGGTTCGCCGATGACATTGTAATTCTGTCAGAGACAGCAAAGGACTTGTAAGAGCAGCTGAACGGAATGGACAGTGTCTTGAAAGGAGGATATAAGATGAACATCAACAAAAGCAAAACGAGGATAATGGAATGTAGTCGAATTAAGTCGGGTGATGCTGAGGGAATTAGATTAGGAAATGAGACACTTAAAGCAGTAAAGGAGTTTTGCTATTTGGGGAGCAAAATAACTGATGATGGTCGAAGTAGAGAGGATATAAAATGTAGACTGGCAATGGTAAGGAAAGCGTTTCTGAAGAAGAGAAATTTGTTAACATCGAGTATAGATTTAAGTATCAGGAAGTCGTTTCTGAAAGTATTGGTATGGAGTGTAGCCATTTATGGAAGTGAAACATGGACGATAAATAGTTTGGACGAGAAGAGAATAGAAGCTTTCGAAATGTGGTGCTACAGAAGAATGCTGAAGATTAGATGGGTAGATCGCATTACTAATGAGCAGGTATTGATTAGAATTGGGGAGAAGAGAAATTTGTGGCACACCTTGACTAGAAGAAGGGACGGTTGGTAGGACATGTTCTGAGGCATCAAGGTGGTATTGGAGGGCAGCGTGGAGGGTGAAAATCGTAGAGGGAGACCAAGAGATGAATACACTAAGCAGATTCAGAAGGATGTAGGTTGCAGTAGGGACTGGGAGATGAAGAAGCTTGCACAGGATAGAGTAGCATGGAGAGCTGCATCAAACCAGTCTGTGGACTGAAGACCACAACAACAACATTAATATATGTAATGTGTTTAACAATCTTTGGTACACCTCTTTACTTGTGCGGCTGAAAAACTGTAACTGACCATGCAAAGCCTCCTACACTACTGTGCGCATATAGATCTAAATTCATCAAGTCGCATCAAGGAAACGAAAAAAAAAAAATCAATCATAAAACCCTGTCTTCTGGAGTCAGCTCTTGTTCTAGGACAGTAACCTCAAGCCTCTTTTAGCTGGGGGTAGCCACGTGGTCTGGGGTGTCTTGTCATGGTTCACCCGGTTCCCCCTGTTGGAGGTTCGAGTCCTCCCTCGGCATGGGTGTGTATGTGTTGTCCTTAGTGTAAGTTAGTTTAAGTAGTGCGTAAGCTTACGAACCGATGACATCAGCAGTTTGGTTCCATAGTACTTAACACAACTTTCAGACATCTTTTGGACACCCTACAATAAAAACGTGAAGCATTGGGAGAAAGTGCGTATGCTGATGACTTCTGGGTAGTAGCCAAAGGTACATCTACATCAACGTGATTACTCTGCTATTCACAATAAAGTGCCTGGCAGAGGGTTCAATGAACCACCTTCAAGCTGTCTCTCTACCGTTCCACTCTCGAACGGCGCGCGGGAAAAACGAGCACTTAAATTTTTCTGTGCGAGCCCCGATTTCTCTTACTTTATCGTGATGATCATTTCTCCCTATGTAGGTGGGTGCCAACAGACTGTTTTCGCAATCGGAGGAGAAAACTGGTGATTGAAATTTCATGAGAAGATCCCGTCGAAACGAAAAACGACTTCGTTTTAATGACTGCCACTCCAATTCACGTATCATGTCTGTGACACTATCTCCCCTATTTCGCGATAGTACAAAACGTGCTGCCCTTCTTTGTACTTTTTCGATGTCATCCGTCAGTCCCACCTGATGCGGATCCCACACCGCACAGCAATACTCCAGAATAAGGCGGACAAGCGTGGTGTAAGCAGTCTCTTTAGTAGATCTGTTGCAGCTTCTAAATGTTCTGCCAATGAATCACAGTCTTTGCTGTGCTCTACCCACAATATTATCTATGTGATCGTTCCAATTTACGTTGTTTGTAATTATAATCCCTAAGTATTTAGTTGAATTTACAGCCTTCAGATTTGTGTGACTTATCGCGTAATCGAAATTTAGCTGATTTCTTTTAGTACTCACGTGAATAACTTCGCAATTTTCTTTATTCAGGGTCAATCGCCACTTTTCGCACCATACAGATATCTTATCTAAATCATTTTGCAAGTCCTTTAGGTCATCTGATGACTTCACAAGACGGTAAATGACAGCATCATCTGCAAACAATGTAAGACGGCTACTCAGATTGTCTCCTATGTCGTTAATATAGATCAGGAACAATAGAGGGCCTATAACATTTCCTTGGCGAACGCAGTATATTACTTCAGCTTTACTCGATGACTTTCCGTCTATTACTACGAACTGTGACCTTTCTGACAGGAAATCACGAAGGTAACAGCAGACAACAATGAGAAATGAACGAGACATGGTTCAGGGACGTGGCAGACCAACTGAACTTTCTATCACTGTTCAGAAGTCTGCGTATACAATGTTAAAAGGCAGATTAAGCTACAGCCGAAATCCTATAACCCGAATTAATTATGCACCTAGAAGCAGTTGTCTCACTTTTATTTACACTGTCAGGAAAAAAAGACGCACCACGAAGGAATTATCCGAATGGGACGGAAATCAGTAGATGTGATGTACGTGCACAGAAAAAATAAAATATTAGAATTTGGGAAAAATTAGATGATTTATTCACGAGAAAGAGCTTCAGCTGTTGAGAAAGTCAACAAAGTGTTGGTCCACCTTTGGTCCTTCTGCAAGCAGTTATTCGCCTCGATAGTGATTGGTAGACTGTTGGTTGTCCTCCTGATGGATGTCGTGACCCGCGCGACTGCTACGGTCGCAGGTTCGAATCCTGCCTCGGGCACGGGTGTGTGTTATGTCCTTAGGTTAGTTAGGTTTAAGTAGTTCTAAGTTCTAGGGGACTGATGACCTCAGAAGTTAAGTCCCATAGTGCTCGGAGCCATTTGAACCATTTTTGATGTCGTGACAAATTCTACCCAAATGGCTCATTAGATTGTCAAAATACCGAGATGGTTTTGAGGGCCTTGCCCATAATGCTCTAAACGTTCGCGATTGGGGAGAGATTCAGCAGCCTTGCTGACAGAGGTAGGGTTTGACAAAGACGAAGAAAAGCGGCAAAAAACTCTCGCCGTTTGCTGGCGGACATTATGTTGTTGAAATGTAAGCCCACGATGGTTCGCCTTGAGGGGTAACAAAACGGGGGGTAGAATATCGTCGACGATCCGCTGTGCTGTAGTTGTGCCTCGGATGACAACCAAAGGGCACCTGGTTTGAACAGAAATGGCACCCCAGACCATCACTGCTGGCTGTCGAGCCGTATGATGGGTGACAGACAGACAGACAGTACCCGGAACAACCACCTCTGGCCGTAATAACGGCCTTGATACGCCTGGGCATTGACTCAAACAGAGCTTGGATGGCGTGTACAGGTACAGCTGCCTATGCAGCTTCAACACGATTCCACAGTTCATCAAGAGTAGTGACTGGCGTATTGTGACGAGCCAGTTGATCGGCCACCATTGATCGTAAGTTTTCAATTGGTGACAGATCTGGAGAATATGCTGGCCAGGGCAGCAGTCGAACATTTTCTGTATCCAGAAAGGCCTGTACAGGACCTGCAACAAGCGGTCGTGCATTATCCCGCTGAAATGTAGGGTTTCGCAGGGATCGAATGAAGGGTAGAGCCACGGGTCGTAACACATCTGAAATGTAACGTCCACTGTTCAAAGAGCCGTCAATGCGAACGACGTGTAACCAATGGCACCCTATACCATCACGCCGGGTAATACGCCAGTATGTCAATCACGAATACACCCGTCCAATGTGCGTTCTCCGCAACGTCGCCAAACACGGATGCGACCATCACGATGCTGTAAACAGAACCTGGATTCATCTGAAAAAATGACGTTTTGCCATTCGTGGACCCAGGTTCGTCGTTGAGTACACCACCGCAGGCACTCCTGTCTGTGATGCAGCGTCAAGGGTAACCGCAGCCATGGTCTCCGAGCTGAGAGTCCATGCTGCTGCAAACGTCGTCGAAATGTTGCTGTCCAGGACGTCTCCAGACAGATGCTGTTAGATTAGTACCTGTTCCATAGATCGTGAATACGACACTTCGTAATGATGTGGAACGTGTCAGGTTAATAAAAGGTGTCTATACAACATATTACATTACACAAAATATCACATGACACTTATTTTTTTTTTTTGTGGGGGGTGGGCAAATTACCCACTTACTATATCCAAAAATTCATCTAATGAGTAGAAGGAGTTGCCATTCAGAAATTCTTTTAATTCCCTTTTAAATGCTACATGGCTATCTGTCAGACTTTTGATGCGATTAGGTAAGTGACCAAAGACTTTTGTGGCAGCGTAATTTACCCCCTTCTGAGCCAGTTAGATTTAACCTTGAGTAGTGAAGATCATCCTTTCTCCTAGTGTTGTAGCCATGTACACTGCTATTACTTTTGAATTCGTTCGGATTGTTAATAACAAAAAATGTTCAAATGTGTGTGAAATCTTATGGGATTTAACTGCTAAGGTCATCAGTCCCTAAGCTTACACACTACTTAACCTAAATTATCCTAAGGACAAACACACACACTCGAACCTCCGCCGGGACCAGCCGCAGAGTCCATGACTGCAGTGCCTGAGACCGCTCGGCTAATCCCGCACGGCTGTTAATAACAAATTTCGTAAGTGAATTTACATATATTGTGAGGCTACAGTGAAGATCCCTAGCTCTTTAAAAAGTGTCTCCAGCAATTATTCTGATTACACGCTTTTTTGCAATGAACACTCTTTTACTCAATGATGAGTTACCCCAGAATATGATGGCATACGAAAGCAGAGAATGAAAATAGGCGTGGTAAGTTAATTTACTGAGATGTATATCGCCGAAATTTACAGTGACCCTAATAGCATAAGTAGCTAAACTCAAACGTTTCAGCAGATATTCAGTGTGTTAAAAAAAAAAAAAAATTGTTCAAATTGCTCTGAGTACTATGGGACTTAACTTCTGAGGTCATCAGTCCCCTAGGACTTAGAACTACTTAAACCTAACTAACCTAAGGACATCACACACATCCAATCCCGAGGCAGGATTCGAACCTGCGACCGTAGCGGTCGCGCGGTTCCAGACTGTAGCGCCTAGAACCGCTCGGCCACTCCGGCCGGCCGCAACGTGACAATGCAAGGCCCCACACTGCCAGTGCAACAGTTGCAACAATCACAGACCTGCATTTTGAGTGTCTTCCTCATCCACCATACTCACCAGACCTTGCCCCAAGTGATTTCCATATGTTTGGAGCACTCAAAGACGCAGTGGGAGGAAAGAAGTGCCGTTCTGATGAAGAGGTACGCCACGCGCTGCATGAGTGGTTGCGCGGACTACGAAAAGAATTTTTTTCTAAAGGAATTTATGCACTTTGTAAGCGCTGGAGGACTTGCATTGAGAGTGGGGGAGATTATGTTGAAAAGTGATACAGCTTTGTACCACTTCTGCACAGCAAATAATTCTTAAAAAAATATTTAAGCTTTTCATTTGACTCACCCTCGTACAAGGCAGATATGTAAAACGATACGTAATTAAATTTTCTGGCCCTTGAGATTTTGGCAATTTACGTTTTTGGTTGCGTTTACAGTAATGTTTCTCATTGACGATACAGATCTAAATTCACTGATATTACAGTTCGTAGCACTGAAGCGTCTTTCTCCCCCCCCTCTCCCCCCTCTCTCTTGCCTTACTTCCACCTCCCCCCCCCTCTCTCTCTAACAAACACACACACACACACACACACACACACACACACACACACACACTAACGCTAGATTTTTGTTTCTAGCTAAAGCTTCCAGTTATTGAAAACTGAATACTGCTCTGAGCGTGTTGGCACCGATAAATACACTGGAGCTGTATCGGAGCGAGACTCGTTGAAACCCTTTTTCTCCGAGCTACCTCACGCGAAGTTGATTTCTTGTATGTGTTCTCCTCCGTATGGAACTGCGCTCGCCCCCTGTCCTTCCTGCAACCTGCCTTATACAAACACACACACACACACACACACACACACACAAACACACACAGGCGCGCATGCGCAACACTCAAGCACCAAAAGTTTCTAGAAGTATTATTTAAATATCGAGACGAGTACTAATTCAGCTCCATTTTTTATTTGACGAGAACTGGACAGGCATAGATTTACCTGGTGACCAGAAGAAAGACCCCCATAAACTGCCAAACCAAAATACAAATGTCGAAATATACGCTAAATTTTCACTTACTACAGATAGGAGGCTTCGTTATTTCAGATACTTCAGAGAAAAGCATTCTAGTTGGTAAATTCAGTCCAGAACTATGTACCGTTCTCTTTAATAAGACACACAAGGGAAGTAATGAAGTATAACAAGATGGAAAGTGGAGAAACAATATTTGTCTCCTGATCGAAATTTATTCCTTTACCATGATCATTTACATTTGACATTTCATGTGCAAGTATTTCGTAATTATCATTTTAGATACAAACATCCTTTCCTACGTCACGACCTTACGGGTACGAGCAAAGAGACCTTTCATGATGTGGTGGCGTCGTGCTTTGAAAAATCATTATAATTAACTAGATTTAAATATATAAAATATAAAACCAGACTGAAAAAACTAGTCGAGGAAAAACAGAAAAAAAGATATGTATAAAAACGAGTGTGACTAGCGATTACACGGGAAGCAAATGACAATAGTATTACATTACTTATGCCTCTTTTTAGCACGTATTCATTCCAGAATCAGCAGTGTTAGCAGTTAGCTGTGGATGTTGCTTTCATCTGTTTTTCCAGTCCTGAGAACGCTAGCAGTACCCAGCACGTGCCATGAGGTAATTTTGCATATGAAACTTCCTGGCAGATTGAAACTGTGTGTCGGACCGAGACTCGAACTCGGGACCTTTGCCTTCGTGGGCAAGTGCTCTACCAACTGAGCTACCCAAGCACGACTCACTCCCCGTCCCCACAGCTTTACTTCTGCCAGTATCTCGTCGCCTACCTGCCAAACTTTACAGAAGCTCTCCTGTGAACCTTGCACAACTAGCACTCCTGAAAGAAAGGATATTGCGGAGACATGGCTTAGCTACAGTGCGGGGGATGTTTCCAGAATGAGACTTTCACTGTGCAACGGAGTGTGTGCTGATATTAAACTTCCTGGCCGATTAAAACTGTGTGCCGGACCGAGACTCGAACTCGGGACCTTTACCTTTCGCGAGCAAGTGCTCTACCAAAGGTCCCGAGTTCGAGTCTCGGTCCGGCACACAGTTTTAATTTGCCAGGATGTTTCATATCAGCGCACACTCCGCTGCAGAGTGAAAATCTCATTCTGGAATTTAGCGTATGTTACCCAAAGACTGAAAATGTAATATGTTATCGTGGAAGGAAACCGGGAAACGGTACGATTCTAAAACTACGGCCTGAATAGAGCTTTAATTTATCGCAGAAATTAGTACTGACAGCTCTGAAAATTTATAATTTGTTTTTAAATACGTAACCCTTCAGCTAAACTCTCTACTTTTGTCACAAACAAAAGGTTTTCGCAAGAGCTCAGTAGCAGTGAACGCTATAATGCGTCACCATGTACAGTAACTTGGGGAGGATCTGATTTTCTGTTAACGATGGCTTTTAGGATGAGAAGAAATCCAGAGTAGTCTTGTGCTCCAGATTACTTAAAAAAGCGTGTGATAAATAACGTTCGTGAGTAAAGATGAATGAAAGTTTTCTATACAGTCGCTTAGTTTTCATAGTGGTAGTAAAGCGGAGGATGGCTCAGATGACGGTAGAATACTGAATTCAATCTTTTCAGATTGTTTCACTGCAGGGGGTCTCCACACAAATGTCGGAATTAGAAGTAACTGATTGTAGTATATAAAATCAACTAAAATCCGTCAACAGGGAAAAAAGCAACAGGACCTGAAGAATTACCTCTGTGACCCTATTCAGACTGTGTGAATCAGTTCGTTCCTCTATAGCACACCAGAAAGAAGCGTTCTAAGCTGAAGGGGGAAAATCCCCATGCCAGTCCCATTTCCAAGAGTTATTGGACAGTGGCACAAATACTGGCTTATCTTCCTTACGTCACTCCGTTGTACTAAAATTATGGAATATGTTTTATGGTCGTGAATTATGGACTTCTTTCAAAGATCGAAACAATATGTAGAAATCAACGTGTAAACATCGATCAAGTGAATTGTAGCTTGCTCTGTTCGCACGTGAGATCCAAAAGGCAGTAAACAGCAGCTCCTTTGTTAATGTCGCTTTTCCTTCCTTACGGGAGCCATTCGATAGAGCTGGTGAACAGAATACGAGCTTGCAGAATTTTAGGACAGCTCTGTGATTGTATTGGGGCTATATCGAAGACAAAACTCAGCACTTGGTTCTTGATGGAGAGGCGTTCTCGTAAGTGAAAGTAACCCTTTACTGTTGACGACGTGGACGGGGCGCAGCAAAACGAAGCTGCAGCGTCCAACGCCTGCCGATGGGTTACACCCACTCGGCAGCAACCTTCAGTGTGCACCGTGGAGCCTTTTGCGTAAAATAATAGTGTTTGGCAGGTGCGGACGTATTCGACACCATCTAACGACCTAAATTCTGTCAGGTACATTTCTAGAAGTTTCTCTAGTGGTCTGTCTGCGTAAAAACTCACGTTTGCTGCCGAAAGATTGGCCTGTTAACCAGTGTTTGGTCCCTAAAATTCCGACGTTCCTTAGCGTTGTTGGATGATGTTTCCAGACATGGATTCCTATCCTTATTTTTCTTTTTTTCAAAACATCGTCTACTATGCCTCGAAGTTTGTCTGCGTCGTTTTGTCACACTTTGCATAAACGATATGACGACATGGAGGGTAAGGCCGGCAAGTCTGTGAGATTATTGAGGAACTAGAAAATTGTAGCGAAATGCAGTTTGGTTGATTTGGGGGAGGGACCAAAGAGCAGGGTCATCGGTCCCGTCGGATGAGGGAAGGATGGGGAAGGAAATCAATCGTGGCCTTTCAAAGGAACCATGCCGGCATTTGCCTGAACCGATTTGGGGAAATCACGGAAAACTTAAATTAGGATGGCCGGACACGGTTTTGAACCATCGCCCTCCCTAACGTGAGTCCAGTGTGCTAACTACTGCGCCACCTCGCCCAATACGAAATGCGGGAAGACCTGCAGAAAATCGACGTCTACCATGAACGTGAACGAATGCTATGTGTTTTTCACACAAAGAGGCGAGAAAACCCGTTAATGTTCGAATACAAGACTGGTATTCAGTCTCTGGAAACAAAAATAGCCATAAAAATCTAGAAGTATGGTCTGAAGTGCCCTAAAGTGGAACCAGCACGTGGTACTTACAGAGGAGCTGGTGCAAGACAGAAATTCGTTGGAAGACTCGAAGGAATCGTAATTAGATGTTTACAGACCCTTCGTTCGACAGATTCGCGAGTTCTGCTGGTCGGTCTGGGATCATCAGCGGGTAGGATTAATAGCGTCACGGAGATGTTCATCAAACTACAACAGCAGACGCTACAAAAGACGCATTGTGCGTCACAGGGAGGTTCCTAGAGCATGTGTTCCAATCTGAGCCATTCAGCATCGTACTTCGTCCTTCGAGTAAAGACCATGACTGGTAAATCACAGAAATTCAAACTCATACGGTCGCTTACCGACAGTTATTCTACCGCTCTCCAGTTTATAATGGAATGGGAAGGAGGAAACACCCTCCGCTACATTCAGTAAGGTGAGGATAAATGTAGATGAGCATACTATGAATGTGTGTCCGCAAACGCTTGGGAAAATGGTATGTGCTCTCCAGTTGCAGGTAAAATTGTGTAGAACGTTATGATCCACGTTCTCAGAAACGGTCTTAGTATCATAGTTAGTTTCCGTGTCAGTAAAGTATTTTAAGGAAAGTCAGTAAGAAATCGAGAAGCTTATGTATTCTGATAGAAAATAATAATGCGGATAATAAGATTAAAACTATATGGAATATTGTCAAACGGGAGACGGGGCAGCTCAAAATGGCTCTGAGCACTATGGGACTCAACTGCTGAGGTCATTAGTCCCCTAGAACTTAGAACTAGTTAAACCTAACTAACCTAAGGACATCACAAACATCCATGCCCGAGGCAGGATTCGAACCTGCGACCGTAGCGGTCTTGCGGTTCCAGACTGCAGCGCCTTTAACCGCACGGCCACTTCGGCCGGCACGGGGCAGCCTGACAGTGCACAACATACCATAGCAATAAAGCTACAGGGTGGCGCAAGTAATGTGTTACCATTTTGTTTTTGAATATAAACTTTATTGTCAATACAATCTGAAAGGAACATATACTACAATGAAGAGCCGTCCATGGAGATTTGTTCTAACTCAGCACATGCTCAATATGTCCACCATTTCGTTTCCTAACTTCCTTCAAACGAACACTGAAGTTAGTGATTACCCTACGGCCCATGTCTTCCGTAATTTCACTGCAAGCTTGAAGAGTAAGTCTTCTGAGCTCCATTAAATCACGTGGACGTTTCGGGAAAATTTTTTCCTTTAGGTACCCCCAAAGAAAAAAGTCACATGGATTGAGATCTGGACTGTTTGGGGACCAATTTTGTCCGTCATTGAAGCGACCTGGAAACCAGAGTGAAATGATCCACATGTCGAAATGCTCATGTATAAACTCCAACACAGTGTTTGCAGTATGTGGCCTTGCTCCATCTTGCATGAACCATGCAGTAGCAAGAAGCTTTGGAATGAAGCTATTGCGAAGCATGCTCAAATAACTCTCGCTGTTCACAGTTTCTTCAAAGACAAAGGGTCCAATAAGTCCGTGACTGGAAATTGCTGCCCACGCTGTAATCCTCGGAGCATAGTGTTATCGTTCATGAAGCACTTGTAGATTTTCAGTGGCCCAAAAGCGTACATTTTGTTTGTTAACCACATCGTCTAAAAGAAAATGCGCCTCGTCTGAAAACCAAACGTTTTTGAGAGTTTCTTCCCTATCCTCTGCCTACTGAGCAAACAGTAGTCTCTGCTGCTTGTTTTCCTCAGTGAGCTTCTGTGCACAGGTCATCTTGTATGGGTAAATATGAAGGTCAGTTTTAAGAATGCGTTGAATGGAGCGTCTGGATATTCCCAGTTGCACTGCTGCCTTTCTACACGATTTACCGGGACTTCTCTGTACAGCAACTCGTACCACTTCTGTATTCTCCGGCGAACAAACAGGCTTAGGCCGAGGATGCTTCGCTTCCAATACTGTTCCTTCCTGTACAAATTTATCGTACAACTTGTGGATGGTCTTCTTGCAAGGGACTCATCGTGTGTTAAGCTGTTGTCGAAAACGCCTCTGAGTCACAACAAGGCTTTTCGTTTCATGAAAAAGTAACACAATTGCCGATCGTTGCTGTGTCGTCAGTCTTCCATCGTCAGCCATTGCTGCTTACTAGTCCCCTAGCGGCAGTGTCGTGAATTACACGTCATTTCGTAACTCATTTTTTTTTTCCAAGCTCTGCTGGTACTGCCGTAGAGATCCCAGCGGGATATCTAATGTGCGTCGTAAATTGTGAAAGAAACAATTGGTAACACATTTCGTACGCCACCCTGTAAATGATGAAGTTGTGAGTGATAATTCACAAGTTGCAAGTATTTTTAACAATCACTTTCTGAATGTAGCAGCAAAATTATTGTTAAAAGGTTCAGATGAAGAAGCAAAAAAAATATATTAAAAATGTCATTCCCCAAGACTTTAGGCCTTTAGAAACAGCACCAACATCCCCCACTGAAATTAAGGGTATTATAAATATACCCAAAAATAAGAGATCATGTGGTGTTGATGGAGTCTCTAACAGAATTTTGAAGTGTTGTTCTAATTTAATAAGTGGAGTCCTTAGCGATATATGTAATGCTTTGCTGGCACAAGGAATTTTTCCAGACACATTGAAATATGCAATTGTCAAAGCTCTTCATAAGAAAGGGGACAAGAGTGACTTAAATAATTGTAGACCAGTCTCATTGCTGACTTTATTGTCTAAAATATTCGAAAAAGTTATGTATTCAAGAGTAGTCTCTCATTTAAGTGAAAATAATTTACTCAGCATGTCACAGTTCGGATTCTGGAAGGATTTCTCGACTGGGAATGCTATCTACACATTTACCCATCAAATAGTACAAGCCCTGAATAACAAATTATCGCCAGTTGGTATGTTTTGTGATCTCTCCAAGGCATTTGACTGTGTGGATCATGTCACACTCTTAGAAAAATTCAGTTATTATGGAATTGAAGGCTATACACACAGCTGGTTTGAATCATACTTGATGAACAGAAAGCAAAATGTTGTGCTGAATAGCACAAATAATGTTGGGAGGGTGGTAAATTCTAATGAATGGGGAGTTATCACAAAGGGAGTCCCACAGGGTTCAATTTTAGGTCCTCTGCTGCTTCTTATTCATGTGAGTGACCTCCCACTTAACGTTCAGCAAGCGGAACTTGTACTTTTTGCAGATGACACGAGTGTTATAATACATCCCATTCCAGAAAAAGCAACTGAAGGTATTGTTAAGGAAGTGTTTCAAAGAATTATTAAGTGGTTCTCGGAAAATGTACTCTCCCTTAATTTTGAAAAAAATACTCACTATATCCAGTTCTGCACACCGAACAGAGTCATACCGACAATTGATGTAGCATATGAACAGGGCTCAGTTAACAGGGTAGATTTCTCCAAATTTTTGAGTGTTCACACTGATGACAACTTGAACTGGAAGAAGCATATTGCTGAGCTTCTCAAACAACTAAGTGCCGCTTCTTTCACTCTTCGTATATTCGCTAGTCTTGGTAATAAACAGATCAGCCTCCTAACGTACTTTGCATATTTCCACTCAATAATGTCTTATGGAATAGTTTTCTGGGGTAACTCACCACTTAGACATAAAGTATTGATTGCACAAAAGAGAGCAGTGGGAATAATTAGTGGTGTTCACCTAAGGACGTCATGTGGGCACCTTTTCAAGGAGTTAGGTATTTTAACTGCACCATCAGAGTACATATATTCGCTAATGAAATTCGTTACAAATAATCCATCTCAATTCGCGAAGAACAGTGATGTTCATACGTACAGCACTAGAGGGAATAATGAACTTTCCTATCCGTTATTGAAGCTGTCATTTGCTCAAAGAGGAGTACATCATTCAGCAACAAAAATCTTTGATCATTTGCCCAACAACATTAAGTGTCTGGCAGGTAACAGATCAAGTTTTAAATCTAGCTTAAAATCATTTCTTTTGGACAATTCCTTCTACTCCATGGATGAGTTTCCGTTTCAGAAATGGTAAAAAAAATGTACTTCTAAATGTAGTTGCATGTGTAGAGCTAAAAATTTCAGTAATATTAATATTAGCACTATTCAAGTATGTGTATATATTTTGTAATCTGACTTGTTCCACATCATATCGATAAAATAATCGGGAAAATGATCTACGGAACATGACATAACTAAAACTAAGCTAAAACTGAAACCCGTACAAAATCCATGTCGGGCTGTATGATTATTTTCATCTATATCTGAATTGCCTTAGGGTTACCTAGAAGAAATTTTTAGCTATCTGGCTCCATTTATGCGTAGTCTAGAAATTTCAATATCCCTACGTTATATTATTCTCGCTATACACTATAAACATGATAAGATTATCTACAGGTATATTCCCGCTGCCTGTATTTGCAATTAAGTATTTGTCACAACGACTACTTGATTTTCAGAAGTATGTTATAATGTCTTACTTTACGAGGGAATAAAAAGGAACAACGTGCAATACCACAACTATTTTCGACGTTATGGACCGCTGTTTCTTCTTTTCTACATTCATTTTAGAGTAATTTTACGATATCGATTACCACATTTGTTCCCTATTGCAAACAAAATCACAAGATATATGGCTGACGCGTCTGCCACTGGTCCACGCTTTTTCTGTCCCACAGTATTTCTTCGAGTCAGCTGCAGTACATCGCCACGTGTTGCGTGCTTGTTACTGTTGGAAAAGTAGCAAATGCTGCGTTGTCGAATAGTTGCTCCGTTGCAGGATAAACACTGAAATACACAACGTGGTCCAGTGGCTGACTCGAGAGCCATACAACGAACATACGAGCCGGAAAAACTTAAAGAGTCACGTCAAATCGCAATGTTTGAAAGTTGGGCTATTTTAAATATAAATCTCGGAGCAAGCTGTCAGTTTAACACTAAAAGAAATTAGTAGTGAGTAAAAGAGGCAAATATTGAGCCGCAAAGCCATTGACGGAAGTCAAGCTATTGCACAAAACACTTTTCTAGCGCCTAGAGTGAACGTGGAAGACAGGGAAGAGACAGTGAGTTGCATGGCTGGAGAAACTCCGATTGTCATTTCATGTGGACGTTCTGATCACCTAGTGTAAGGTACTTTCTGTTGTCTGTTGGTTATGTCTGACGGGGGACTATTAATATTTAACATTCTGTCGACGGTGTCATTACGAACGGAACACAAGCTTGGAGAAGAACGAGGAAGGAAATCTGCAGTGCCAGTTTAAAGGAATTTTCATCAGACGGTTTATTAATACTGTTTGTTAATGTGTTCGATTAATTTCCTTTTGCGAGTGATTATCTAATAATTTTTGAGACCTCTTTTGATTTGTCCCAAGTGTCTTACTTTTTCTTTTGTCGAGGAGAACAACCCAAAAGGATTGTTTACGCACAGTTGTGACTCAAAACTGAAATACACACATATAGATCAAATTTCGCGGTTCTAAATCATACTGACAGGTGAGGAATAGTGGACAATATAACTGCAATTAAACATGGAGGAAACAACAGTGCTTTTATACGGAGCCCAACGTCAACTCTGTTATAACGTTACTGAAATTAACGGGGCATTACGATGTCACAAAGTAATGTAACTGAGAAAAGTAATCCAAAGAAGGGCGTAGTCTTACAAGCTCACTCAAAAATCAGTAAATGAAATAAAGAAACAAAATAGAAACAGGATTAAAATGTTTGAGAGAGTATATGAAACCACCCCTTAGAAAAATTTATGAATTACAGTGCCGGTAAACCCCTTACGTTATTTGATTTTCAAACAGCTGAGCAAAACTGAACGTACTCAGACATTTCTCTCTTTACTTATTCTGATCATCACTACCAAGGGCGTACCCAGGATCTGAACTAGGGGGAGGGGGGGGGGGGGGAGCAGGTCATACCAGTCTCAGGAAACAAGGACTCGAGACAACATACAGCACTTCTTATTAAATAAAACAGTAAACTAGTGAAAAACTGCTTTCAATAAACATTTTAAATATAAGAATGCACTTGTTTAAAAATACAACTTTTCAATTCAGTAATAATCTTCTAGGATTTGCCGACAGTAACGTGCCGAAGATGAAAAAATTACTCCCGGATCTGCACGAACGAGTTCGAATATCTTCTGGGGGGGGGGGGTCAGCTGCCCCCCTGCCCCTCGCTGGGTACGCCCATTATCACTACACTGACAATATTTTTAGCGCAACGCAGTCTGAGTTTCAATAATCCCTACAAAAGAATGGCCCCGACTAACAATAACCTATACCTTCATAAATCACTTACCCCACAAAAATCTTCGTTACTCGAACTACTGCAATACAGTGAGCGCCAATACTGCCAGCTAAATAAAAGATTCAAACTACTGAAGGCACTAACTACTGATAGGCATAGTTAGCAAATGAAAGATTTTGATAGAACACAAACAATGTATTTACCTTAATAATATTCAAAAGTCATCATATATATCACTTCATGATATACAGTAATACAAATTTAGCCTTTCTGATGGACACACGTCCAGATCATCCGCTGTCAAAATTCTGCCATCTCTCTCCCCACATCCACCACTGCTGGCGGCTGACGGCTCACCTCCAACTGCGCAACGCTACGCGCTGTTCACATCCAACTGCCCAATACTACAATAGCAAATATTCCAATAATGCAAACCAGCCACAGACTGCACACAGCAGTCAGTGGTTTTCATATAGAGCACTACGTGGCGTTACCAACATAAAAACCTAAAGAGCTTACTTACAAGTAAAACAAAAATAGTTTACAGAAAGATTTTGTACAAGACACAAGAAACAGATGCAATGCCGTCGTTACTCACCTCGACAGTATCGTTGGATGTGGGCTGCGCTCTGCGATGTGCGCGCTGCCGCTTTTGCTGGCTGGCTGTGTCCGGGTTGGAGTCCCTGTCCCGTGTGAGGCGGCAGCTGCCCCACTGCCGCCACTTTATAACGCGAGCCGCCCACCACTGACGTCGCGGCGGAGCTCCCAGGTATTACCCCCAGTGCTGGTCACCGGTTGCAAAGTCCACCGCCACGGCGCCGTGGCGAGTGGCGTCAAACCTTCGTGTTTAATCAGGAGAGCCGCTTGTCATACATTATCTCCACTTGCTGGGTGCTCGGTCCAGTAGCAGCAGATGATGACAGGACAGCACTTGAGCCGGCTGGCGCCGTAATTTTTCCTTATTGTTCTCATTTCCAAAATGACTGTTGCACAACATTGTGGTTTTCGGCCAAAATCAGCATTTTCTTCTGATCCTCCGTGAGCGACAATCAGCATGCCTTCTGTCGTATTTCTTCTACATCTACATCTACATCCATACTCCGCAAGCCACCAAAGGTGTGTGGCGCAGGGTACCTTGAGTACCTCTATCGGTTCTCCCTTCTATTCCAGTCTCGTATTGTTCGTGGAAAGAAAGATTGCCGGTATGCCTCTGTGTGGCCTCTAATCTCTCTGATTTTATCGTCACGGTATCTTCGAGAGATATACGTAGGAGGGAGCAAATTACTGCTTGACTCCTCGGTGAAGGTATGTTCTCGAAACTTCAACAAAAGCCCGTACCGAGCTACAGAGCGTCTCTCTTGCAGAGTCTTCCACTAGAGCCTTATCTGTCATCTCCGTAACGCTTTCGCGATTACTAAATGATACTGTAACGAAGCGAGCTGCTCTCCGTTGGATCTTCTCTATCTCTTCTATCAACCCTATTTGGTACGGATCCCAAACCAGTGAGCAGTATTCAAGCAGTGGGCGAACAAGTGTACTGTAACGTACTTCCTTTGTCTTCGGACTGTATTTCCCTAGGATTCTTCCAATGAATGTATATTGTGAATAGCAACGGTCCTACGACACTCCCCTGCGGCACACCTGAAACCAGTCCTGCTTCGAAAGACTTCTTTCCATTGAGAATGACATGCTGCGTTCTGTTATCTAGGAACTCTTCAATCCAATCACACAATTGGTCTGAAAGTCCATATGCTCTTACCTTGTTCATTAAACGACTGTGAGGAACTGTATCAAACGCCTTGCGGAAGTCAAGAAACACGGCATCTACCTGTGAACCCGTGTCTATGGCCCTCTGAGTCTCGTGGAAGAATAGCGCGAGGTGGGTTTCACACGATCGTCTTTTTCGAAGCCCATGCTGATTCCTACAGAGTAGATTTCTAGTCTCCAGAATAGTCATTATACTCGAACATAATACGTGTTTCAAAATTCTACAACTGATCGACGTTAGAGATATAGGTCTACAGTTCTGCACATCTTTTCGACGTCCCTTCTTGAAAACGGGGATGACCTGTGCCTTTTTCCAATCTTTTGGAACGCTACGCACTTCTAGAGACCTACGGTACACCGCTGCAAGAAGGGGAGCAAGTTCCTTCGCGTACTCTGTGTAAAATCGAACTGGTATTCCATCAGGTCCAACGTCCTTCCCTCTTTTGAGCGATTTCAATTGCTTTTCTATCCCTCTGTCATCTATTTCGACATCTACCATTTTGTCATCTGTGCGACAATCTAGAGAAGTAACTACAGTGCAATCTTCCTCTGTGAAGCAGCTTTGGTAAAAGACATTTAATAGTTTTGTTGTGATCCACCTACCGCTTTGACACAAGACCAAAATTTCTTAGGATTTTCTGCCAAGTCAATACATAAAACTTTAGTGTCTAATTCATTGAACTCCTCTCGCATAGCCCTCATTCCCTTCTTCCCTTCTCCGTGACTTTCAACTCCTCCTCATTGTTCTTCTACTTCTTCAATCAAGCTGCATATCTTCCAGTTTGAATTCTGTCCCTGTTGGACGCTTTTCGTTTTGTCTGCCAATACTTCCTTCTTTTTGGACCGTCATTTTAGACGAACTTTAACTGAAAATCTTCCCATGCAGTTCCCGCTGCAACCTACCTCCATTTGGAACTGTTCAATTCTTAGTCTCCCTCTACAATTCCCCCTCCCCAAAAATTCATTACCACACTAATAATTCCTAACAGTTCTCTTATTCTCCAAGATGTGTCCTAGATAATGATCCCTTCATTTAGTCTCATTGCGACACAGTTCGATTCAGTAACTCGTCATTAATTATTGGATCTACTCATCTAATTTTCAGCATTCTTCTATACCACCGTATTTCAAAAGGTTTTATTTACTTCTGATCTGAACTGTGCATCATCCACGTTTCACTTCCGTACAAGGCTACACCTCCAGGAAAGATTTCACAATACTCAAATTAATATTAATGTACTTTTTTTCTGAAATGGATTTCTTGCTATTGTCACTGTACATTTTATATCCTCCCTACTTCAGTCATCATCAGTTATTTTGCTCCGCAAGCACCGCAACTAACCTACAACTTTTACTTTCAATTCTTAACCTAAGTAACACAGCATCCAATGATTTAATTCTATTACACTTCATTACCCTTCTTTTTACTTTTGTTGATATTCGTCTTATATTCTCTTTCAAGACATTATATTAGATTGGTGCATAAGTTCGTAGCGTTTTTTGTTTTGCATGTTGGTATTCCGGTTGAAATGGGTTTATTTATCGACTGTCATTTTCTTATTTATTGCTCACTGTTGCTATTTGAGTTTACATATTGTCGTTGTGTCATTTGGAGATGGTGAGTGGAGCTGTGGGCGCTAAAAAATGGAGTGCCGAGTGGAGAAATCGGAACATTTCTCACATATTCTTCTTTTTGAATTCAGTAGAGGGGTGACACCAGAGGAGGCGGCCAGAAACGTTTTCATCGTGTAAGGGGATAATGCCATTGGACAGAGCACGGCAAGAAAATGGTTTTCGCTTTTCAAGGAGGATACTCTTGACATTTCCACGTTCAGGAAGACCTTTGGGGTTTCACGAAGATCGTTTAAAGACATTAACCCACAATGTTTCAAGTCAGTGTGCTCGAGAACTGGCGAATGTGATGAACAGCCAGAATTCTACCGTAGTGCGACTTTTGCTTGTAATAGGGATGGTTCAACAATCGAGTGTATGTGTACCACGTGCAGTAAACCAAAATCACAGAAATCATTGGGTGACCATATATGCATCTCTGCTTGCCCGTCGTCAGTTGACTCGTGAACAACACAGATCATTCCTATACTGTATCATTACTGGTGACGAGAAGCGGTGTCTTTATGCTGACATAAAGAGAGTAAAGGAATGGTTGAGCCCAAACAACGCAGCGACTACCCCTGCAAAGCCCTGTGCGCATCCACAAAAGATAATTTTACGCATCTGGCGCAACAGCGACAGTGTGGGTTACTACTAATTGCTGCCCGGAGGTGTAACCATCACTGTTGACATTATTGTCAACAACTTAGACGTCTTGCAGACGCAATCCTAGAACAATGACCGGGAAGACTGCGGGAAGTGATGCTACTCCAAAAGAAAGCCCTCCCGCAATCTATTAGACTGAAAAAAAGCACTATACAAGAGTTGGCTTTGTAAGTCATTCTACACCCACCTTTTTCACATGATCTTGAGCTTTTAGATAATCATTTTTCCACTCTCTATCGGACAATATTCAAGGAACTTCCTTTCCGGATGAAAATGCGCTCCGAACATAGTTCTCCGTCTCAAAATCACATAATTTCTAGAGTCGCGGAATCTAAAAGCTACCCCAACGTTCACAGACTACTGTAAAAAGTGATGGAGAATATACACTGAAAAGCCAAACGAATTGGTACTCCTGCCTAATATCGTGTAGGGCCCCAGCGAGCAGGCAGAAGTGCCGCAACACGACATTACGGTCCATAAATCAGTAAGAGTACGAGGGGTCTGTATATTGAACAAGCAGTAAAGGAAACAAAAGAAAAGTTCGGGGTAGGTATTAAAATCCATGGAGAAGAAATAAAAACTCTGAGGTTCGCCGATGACATTGTAATTCTGTCAGAGACAGCAAAGGACTTGGAAGAGCAGTTGAACGGAATGGACAGTGTCTTGAAAGGACGGTATAAGGTGAACATCAATAAAAGCAAAACGAGGATAATGGAATGTAGTCGAATTAAGTCGGGTGATACTGAGGGAATTAGATTAGGAAATGAGACACTTAAAGTAGTAAAGGAGTTTTGCTATTTGGGGAGCAAAATAACTGATGATGGTCGTAGTAGAGAGGATATAAAATGTAGAGTAGCAATGGCAAGGAAAGCGTTTCTGAAGAAGAGAAATTTGTTAACATCGAGTATAGACTGAAGTGTCAGGAAGTCGTTTCTGAAAGTATTTGTATGGAGTGTAGACATGTATGGAGTGAAACATGGACGATAAATAGTTTGGACAAGAAGAGAATAGAAGCTTTTGAAATGTGGTGCTACAGAAGAATGCTGAAGATTAGATGGGTAGATCATATAACTAATGAGGAGGTATTGAATAGCATTGGGGAGAAGAAAAGTTTGTGGCACAATTTGACCAGAAGAAGGGATCGGTTGGTAGGACACGTTCTGAGGCATCGAGGGATCACCAATTTAGTATTCGAGGGCAGCGTGGAGGGTAAGAATCGTAGAGGGAGACCACGACATGAATACACTAAGCAGATTCAGAAGGATGTATGTTGCAGTAGGTACTGGGAGATGAAGAAGCCTGCACAGGATAGAGTAGCATGGAGAGCTGCATCAAACCAGTCTCAGGACTGAAGACCACAACAACAACAACAACAACGAGGGGGTGGAGATGTCTTCTGAACAGTACGTTGCAAGGCATCCCAGATATGCTCTATAATGTTCATTTCTGGGTAGTCTGGTGGCCAGCGGATGCGTCTAAACTCAGAAGAGTGTTCCTGGAGCCACTCTGTAGCAATTCTGGACGTGTGGGGTGCCACATTGTCCTGCTGGAATTGCTCAAGTCCGTCGAAATGAAAAATGGACATTAATGGATGCAGGTGATCAGACATGATGCTTGCCTACGTATCACCTGTCAGAGTCGTATCTAGACGTATCAGGGGTCCCATATCACTCCAGCTGCGCACGACCCACACCATTTCAGAGCCTACACCAGCTTGAACAATCCTCTGCTGACATGTAGGGTCCATGGATTCGCGAGTTTGTCTCCATACCCGTACACGTCCATCCGCTCGATACAATTTGAAACGATACTCGTCCGACCAGGCAACATGTTTTCAGTGATTAACAGTCCAATGTCGCTGTTGACGGCACCAGGCGAGGCGTAAAGCTCTGTGTCGTGCAGTCATCAAGGGTACACGACTGGGCCTTCGGCTCCGAAAGCCCACATCGATGATGTTTCGTTGAATGGTTCGCAAGCTGACACTTGTTGGTGGCCCAGAAATGAAATTTGCAGCAATTTGCGGAAGAGTTGTACTTCTGTCATGCTGAATGAGTCTCTCCAGTCATTGTTGGTCCCATTCTTGCAGGATCTTTTTCCAGCTGCAGCGATGTCAAAGATTTGATGTTTTACCAGATTCCTGATATTCATGATACATCTGTGAAATGGTCGTACGGGAAAATCCCCGCTTCATCGCTACCTCTGAGATGCTGTGTCCCATCGCTCGTGCGCCGACTGTAACACTACGTTCTAACTCACTTAAATCTTGATAACCTGCCATTGTAGCAGCAGTAACCGACCTAACAACTGCACAGGACACTTGTTGTCTTGCATAGGCGTTGCCGACGGCAACGCTGTATTCTGCCTGTTTATATATCTCTGTATTTGAATACGCATGCTTATGTCAGTTTATTTATCGCTTCAGTGTATTATGGATGACTAGAGTCTCTGTTATGTTTGTCCGTTGTGTTTACTAAACTTATTGAAAAACGCTGTGATCTTACGCACCAACCTAATGAATTCCGTTAAAATGATCTTCAACGTACTTTTCAATATCTGACATTATAATTCTGTCATCGGCAAAGCTGAAAACATTTACGTTTTGTCCCTGAACTTCAGTTCCCAATCCAAGTTTCTCTTCGTTTTTCATTACTGCTTGCTCAATGTAGTGATTGAATAACATCGAGGATAGGTTAAAAACACTCTTCTCAATTACAGCCTTCTTGCCATGTCCTTCGACTCTTATTAGTGCATTCTAGTTTCCGTAGAAGTTGTGGAGAAACTTTCATCCATTTTGACGTCCACTACCTTCAGAATATTTAAAAGTGTAGGAGTGTTCCGATCAACATTGTCAATAGTTTTCTCTAAATCTGCCACTGCTTTAAATATAGGTTTTGCTATATTCAGTCTATCTTCTGACAGAGGTAAGAGAGCCATTATTACCTCGTACGTTTCTGCATCCAAATGGATCTTCCCCTAGGTCGACTTCTTCCAGTTTTCCCTTTATTATGTAATCGTGTTCCTGTTTTGGGCCCATGACTTCTTAAACAGACGATTGAGCCATATTCACACTTGTCAGCTATTGGCTTCTTTGGAACTGAAATTTTTAGATTCTTCTTTAAGTCTGAGGATATTTCGCCAGTCTCCTATTTGTTGGATACCAGCTAGAACAGTTTTGTCTTGGTATATCCTCTCAAGGCTCTCATTAATTCTGAGGAAATTTCGTCTTGCTTTGACTTGGGTTTTTCAGAGCTTCGTCAAAATCTGCTCGCAGGATCATATCTCCTATCGTATACTTCGTCTTCTGTTTCCATAATATTGACTTCAAGTTTGCTACCTTTATCTGCCGCTGCTAGATATCGTTCCACCTTTCAGCCTTCCATGTTTCCTTACTACTGGCTTACTATCTGAGCTCTTAATGTACAGACAGCTGCTTCTCTTTCTTCCAGAAGTCTTCTTTTACTTTTAATACATGTGTCATCGGTCTTTCCAATAGTCACGCATGCTTCTAAGACACTGATTTTCTCCTCTAACCATTCCTGCTTGCCAAACTGCTGTTTCTGTCAAACTCCTTTTTTAGACTTCTATATTTCCATTGCCTGCTTTATTTGCTCCATTTGTATATTTTCTTTTTTCTTCGATTGAAGTCAGTCTTCTCATATAGAATGGAATACCTACTCGATATTCTTCGTGCTACAAATTTTTCACATGTAGAGGTGTACTGATGATTATTAAATAAATTCTTTGAGTGGGTCTAGCATAAGGTGGAATTTCATTGTCATATCTACTGTAGGTTTTTTTTCCTGGGCCTTTGAAATGTGTTAGGTTTGACAACGAAACCCTGTATTGCAGTCTTTGCCTGCCCCTAACATTTCTCTTCTCTATTGCTATCGATCAACAAGCAAAAACTGTGTTAAGATACTGGACTCCCGTTGGAAGGAGTGCTGTTCTCATACCGTCACCTAGAGTTAGGTTTCCCGTGGTTCACCTAAATCGCTTAACGCAAATGTTGGGATAGTTCCGTTTGAAATGGATACTGTGTGTTTTCTTCCCCATTCTTCTTCAATTCAACCTCTTCCTCTGTCTCTAATAACAACGCCGTCGATGAAACGTTAAGCCCTGACCTGCCTTACTTTTCTCATGGCCGGTAGTGATAGGAGTGGAGTGCTGTCTTTTAGTTCCTGATCACTTAGCTGTGAGCCGCTGTCAAGCGTTAGATACTAAACCTCTCAGTAAGCCCTTAGGGAGAAAAGTCATGTGACACTAAAGGTGCTAATACAATCATCATACGAGAATATTAAAATCAACTGCTCCCTTATTGCTGTTAGGAGGGAACAGACTGTACCACCACAGCGTTTCATCCTGCTGTTCCATCTCTTTGCTTTCCTGTAATCACCTATAACAAGCAAAAAAGGTGCTTGCCTACCCAAATCATCAACACCCTTATGTACATAAGATAATCACTCGTGACCGGTTGTGTTGCTTCAGTTCAGTGTCCTCTATAATCAATAAATTAGACCTCAAACTACATGACCAAACGAATGAATAAACAAACACAAACTCTTATTTGAAGGTATTAGTGAGAGTTATGATATACTGACGGATTCTCCCATTTCTGGTTACTGGAACGATTTAACATTCATGAATGAGACACACGACTTGTTAATGTTTTAAACTATTTATTTCCATCTTTCCTCCTTATCATGGTTGTTATTCGCTGCAAACTAAAAATAATGTTATAATTTCTGTGCAGCATTCACAGTTTCTGTTTCTCAGTCCCAAAAACTTCTTATGGATGTTTGATAGGTATCATATCTTCACGTTGGCTTCAGTGCTACAAAAGACATTTCCAGTGCTTTGGAAGAGAATCTTCCCTGTGAAGTCTCTGTTTATATGATATAAAATAAGTGAAAAGGAAATTGCGTGTAGTATCTTTTCATGGTACACACGACGTCGTGATGAAACCGACACTGATGACTGAAATTAAATACAGGGTGTCCCAAAAGGCACTTTTCAATTTCAGTGTCATGTAACTACACTTTTAATTAAAAGAAGTTTAAAGAAAAGAAAGTTTAAAGACAAAAATTGTGTGATGCACCTTCTCACTTTCTTCTGGTTCTTTAACCAACTTCTACACGCGCTCCCCTTATGGCACTAGAGTATCTTGTCGATATACCAACATGGCCAAAACCTGTTCTAATATGTCAACGGCAGCTGTCCCAGTAACTGCCGTTACTCTTGCCTTCAAAGTAGCACGTTTTGTCGTATAATTTGGTTTGATTTCCTGTAACAATTCTGTCTGTATGGAAGCAGATGAAGACGCTTTGGGAATGCCCACTGCAGCGTCGTAGGACGTATTGGCAGTTCTTTGATGCCTTACAAACAGACTTCTGTGGTGATCGCTGGAAAACCTGTCGAATTCTGTCCTTATCTTTGTCACTTCTTCTTGGCCTGCCTACATGGTACTTCAAATTCACACTCCCTCTCTCTACGACGTCCTTGTGCTATTTCCTCATAAGTGGCCGAGAGGGTGTTGATTTACCTTATCACGTTCTGAAAGTTCTCTGAACTTTGCTGTCTGATTTCGTTTCAATAAACCAAAACCACACTGCGCCTTTACTTGATGCTAACATCCTGCAACAATAAAGAACAGACTTTTTCAGTTATGTTGCTCTTTGGACCTGGAAAAACAAAACATTTACTCCGTCCCTTACTTTTTGTGTTATTGCATCAGACAAACTTCACTTTTTCCTCTTTCCCAGTGGAGAACAAAGAAAAATCTGCCCGTTATCTGCTCATACTCATGGTCTCTAGTCTTACCAAAATACCTTATCCTTACTGGCTATATGCAGACTGGCTATCGGCACCACATGCCGAAAGCCATGGCACCACGAAATTTGCTGTAAAAGTACATTTACCTGAAATTATGTGTAAAGATTACAGTAAGACATTCTCAGGAGAAATATGTCTTCGCTAATGTCTGATTGCCTGCGAGATCTTTTTTGTTTAGAGTATGCAGTTCTTGGCGACGAAAATTTAACAGGAACGGAAGTCACATCACGCTTGCCCTACGGAAATTCCCTAGTGAAAGCATGACAGGATCGCTGATGTTCTCAGTACACTTAAATTTGTCAGTCTGGGTCGGCAGCCGAGAGTGAAGAGAAAATGTATCATTCACCAACGACGCATTCCATTTTTCTGATTTGAGCTGGTAATCTATGGATGATAGATCTGATGCTAACAACTACCGCCCAATGTCACTTCTGACAGCTTTATCCAAAATTCTTGAAAAAATAATGTATTCAAGAGTAGCATCACATATTTGTAAAAATGAAGTACTAACGAAATGCCAAGTCGGTTTTCAGAAAGGCTTTTCAACAGAAAATGCTATGTATGGTTTCACTGATCAAATATTACATGCATTGAATAACTGAACATCACCCATTCAGATATTTTGTGATCTCTCAAAGGCTTTTCAGTGTGTGAATCACGAAATTCTTCTAGATAAGCTTAAGTATTGTGGTATGAGTGGGACAGTGCACAAATGGTTTAATTCATACTTAACTGGAAGAATGCAGAAGGCTGAAATTAACAGTACAGATAGTCTGCAAAAACCAGTAGAGTTCTCTAACTGGGGATGTATCAAGAATGGTGTCCCACAGGGTTCAAAGCAAGAATCAGCTGGGGAAATTGCAAATAATGTCTTTCAGAAAATTATTAATCGGTTCTCTGCAAATGGACTCTCACTAAATTCTGAGAAAACACAGTTTATACAATTCTGTACAGTAAATGGCATAACACCATTGATAAATATAGACTATGAACGGACATCTGTTGCTAAGGCAGAATACTCAAAATTTCTGGGTGTGTGCATTGATGAGAAATTCAATTGGAAGAAACACATCAATGATGTGCTGAAACGTTTAGGTTCAGCTACTTATGCAATTAGGGTTATTGCAAATTTTGGTGATTATCATATCAGTAAATTAGCCTACTATGCCTATTTTCATTCACTGCTTTCATATGGCATAATATTTTCGGCCAATTTGTCGTTAAGAGAGAAAATGTTCATTGCGCAAAAGTGTGTAATCAGAATAATAGCTGGAGCCCACCCAAGATCACCTTGCAGACATTTATTTAAGGAACTCGGGATATTTACAGTACCTTCACAATACATATATTCACTTATGAAATTTGTCATTAATAACCCATCCCACTTCAAAAATAACAGCGAAGTGCATAGCTACAACACTAGAAGAAAGGATGATATCCACTATTCTGGATTAAATATCACTCTGGGACTGAAAGGGTTGAATTATGCTGCCACAAAAATCTTTGTTCATTAGCCAGGTAGTATTAAAAGTCTGACAGATAGCCAACGAACATTTAAAAGCAAATTAAAAGAATTTCTGAATGACAACTCCTTCTACTCAATAAATAAATTGTTAGATATGAAGTAGTAACTGTAAAAAAATAATAAATAAATAAATAAAACTAAAATAAAAATATTATGTGTAAAGAAAATTTATGTAAAAGCGACACGTTGCACATCATTACGAAATGTCGTATTCATGATCTATGGAACAAGGATTAGTGCATGTACGTATGGTACTTTTCCAGTTATACCTTCATCAGAAACTGGTTTGTACAACTCGTTGATATTTAACAAGACAGGTGCCCCTTAGTTCCCGAAAGTACTCAGCAGTTAGTGAACCTACAAAACTGTAAGATTTTAACATAGCATCAGAAATTCACATAAATTGCTGAATAACAAGTCGTAAAATTGCGCCCTTTATCTTGACGCAGAATGGTTTTAGATAAGCTGAGCTTAGACGACGAATAGCGGAACTAAGGCACGTACTAGAATAAAACAGTGTGATTTCCTGTCTTTCGGTTAAATACGAAAAATGAATAAAGAGCGTAAATAACCACGTTCAAAATCTAAACATCTGTTGTCAGGAGGGGACTGATGACCATAGATGTTAAGTCCCATAGTGCTCAGAGCCATTTGTTGTCAGGAATACGCGCAGCTCACATACCAGTACATGATTTATTTATTTATTTTTTTATTCTGCATTGGCAGGTTCGAATCTTATGATATCTATTAACAGGGGAGATATAATAGACGCCATTCCTGCACCCTCTTGTGTGTTTATTTTGGTTTGACAGAGTCTAGAATGATGAGTGCACAGAACTTTGAGAGAATATTCTGTGGTAATGCAGATATTAAATTTTTGTCTAATTAAATCAGAATGACAGTAGCTTCTCATCGCCAGGTATCTTATCTTTGTAATGCGTGTGTGCTCCGGCGCCATTCTGATTTTGTTTGGGCAGCGTGACGAGGCAAGTGATACAGCCGCACAGAGAGAACAACGCACGGGCTTCCAGGTATTGCTCTGTTTCGTGCAAGATGAGACAAAGCACCAAACGAAGGCAGCGTGTACAAAGAAATGTTCTAATAAAGCTTTTAAGATGTAGTGTTGGCAATGTGGAATCAGTTTTGGCTAGAAACATGGGCCACTTGCATTTGATCGTTGATCTGTAAGAATGGATACAAGGACTTAGAAACCGACAGGTTCGAAACGGGCACCATATATGACATTCCAACAGTTATTTGTGAAATATGAAGACAACAGAAAAACGCAATCAGATGTTGGCACGTTGTATGGTTAATCAAGGGTTCACAATTGTTCATTTTGGGTCATCGGAGAATGTACGACTATTAAGGAAGCGGCAGATTTTCCGCACTGACGAAACAACTGAAGGGTCGGCTAAAGAAAGCGGTAATCCTTAGTTTCGTAAGGGTTAATCTGTTCACGTATTCTGTTATGTTTTTCTACTGCACTACCTGCTGGTAACAAGTAGTTCTCTTGGTAGTGCTAAAAAACATTGTCTACTACATGGACTGCTGTGTCTTATTATAGATACAGGGATTGGACGCAATACATCACTACTGGCCATTAAAATTGCTACACCACGAAGATGACGTGCTACAGACGCGACATTTAACCCACACGAAGAAGATGCTGCGATATGCAAATGATCAGCTCTTCAGAGCATTCACACAAGGTTGGCACCTGTGGCGACACCTACAATGTGCTGACATGAGGAAAGTTCCCAACCCATTTCTCATACACAAACAGCAGTTGACCGGCGTTGCCTGGTAAAACGTTGTTGTGATGCCCCGTGTAAGGAGGAGAAATGCGTACCATCACGTTTCCGACTTTGATAAAGGTCGGCTTGTAGCCTAACGCGATTGCGGTTTATCGTATCGCGCCATTGCTGCTCGCGTTGGTCGAGATCCAATGATTGTTAGCAGAATATGGAATCGGTGGGTTCAGGAGGGTAATACGGAACGCTTTGCTGGATCCCAACGGCCTCGTATCAGAAGCAGTCAAGATGACAGGCATCTTATCCGCATGGCTGTAACGGATCGTGCAGCCATGTCTCGATCTCTGAGTCAATAGATGGGGACGTTTGCAAGACAACAACCATCTGCACGAACAGTTCGACGACGTTTGCAGCAGCATGGACTATCAGCTCGGAGACCATGGCTGCGGTCACCCTTGACGCTGCATCACAGACAGTAGCGCCTGCGATGGTGTACTCAACGACGAACCTGGGCGCACAAATGGCAAAACGTCATTTTTCGGATGAATCCAGGTTCTGTTTACAGCATCATGATGGTCGCATCCGTGTTTGGCGACATCGCGGTGAATTCACATTGGAAGCGTGTATTCGTCATCGCCATACTGGCGTATCACCAGGCGTGATGGTATGGGGTGCCATTGGTTACACGTCTCGGTCACCTCTTGTTCGCATTGACGGCACTTTGAACAGTGGACGTTACATTTCAAATGTGTTACGCCCCGTGGCTCTACCCTTCATTCGATCCCTGCGAAACCCTACATTTCAGCAGGATAATGCACGATCGCATGTTGCAGGTCCTGTAAGGGCGTTTCTGGATACAGAAAATGTTCGACTGCTACCCTGGCCAGCACATTCTCCAGATCTCTCACCAATTGAAAACGTCTGGTCAACGGTGGCCGAGCAACTGGCTCGTCACAATACGCCAGTCACTACTCTTGATGAACTGTGGTATCGTGTTGAAGCTGCATGGGCAGCTGTACCGGTACACGCCATCCAAGCTCTGTTTGACTCAATGCCCAGGCGCATCAAGGCCTTTATTACGGCCAGAGGTGGTTGTTCTGGGTGCTGATTTCTCAGGATCTATGCACCCGAGCTGCGTGAAAATGTAATCACAAGTCAGTTCTAGTATAATATATTTGTCCAATGAATACCCGTTTATCATCTGCATTTCTTCTTGGTGTAGCAATTTTAATGGCCACTAGTGTAGAAACAATGCGAGCAATGTATTCGTGAATATAACTGCAGATGCCAGCGAAGCGTGCAGGTGGCGTTGCTGTATTTGACCACGAACAGCACCTGTAGAGTGCCCTCAATCCGTTGAAACGTGAGTCGTGGTCAGAACAGTGTTCTATGTAGTTGCGAGTGAGTGGTGTCGTCGCTGAGTGAATCCGTGAATGGGCAAACTGTTGGTGGGTGCTCTCGCAATCAACGAAGCCGCAGTGTTTCGTGTTTCAAGTGGCACCGTATCTGAGGTCTATACAGGAGCCCTATACAGGGAAAGCGGGAACAACGTCATGCGCTGAATCACACCGCGGAGGAAAGTCTGTGCCAAGTGGTAGTGACAGGCGGCCACTGAAGAGGATTGTGACGAAAAATAAGAGGACGGCAGCTGCAAGCATCACTGTTGGTCTGAACGTGGCACTCGCGGAACCTGTCAACAACATTGCAGCGGCAAGTGAGTTCCGGAAGCTCCGGAAATGCAGGGCGAGCTGGAATTTCAAAGCCACACGTCAGTACTGCAATCGTCCGTAACAGGAAATCGTGGTGGCGGAGTCACAAAACATGAACTAGGGAGGATTTGGTCGGATGAGTCTTGTTCTACACAGTGTCCAACTTCTGGCCGTCCGTAGCCTAAGAAGCAGACTCCTTGCTGCCGAGAGTGGAACGTGGCGGGGGTTCGGTGATGAGTTGGGCAGCCATATCGTCGTATTCCATGGGCCCCATTGCTACTCTGCAAGACAGCATTACTACCAAGGATTATGCGACCATTTTGGCTGATCACGTCCATCCCATGGCACTCGTACGATGCTGGGTGATTTAAAAAGAATGAACAAACTTCAGTTGTTTATCACTGACAAACTATTGAAGATAGAAACACTTTCCGCATGTCACTTGCGACGGGGAGGTAAAATACGAGGTGCGGCTAGAAAAAAACCGGACTGAAGCTGGAAAAAACATTTCTTTACAATTATTTACAATTTCATGTTATCTCCTTCAATGTACTCTCCTCCTCGGTCTCTACACCGCTCCATACGAATTTTCCACTGTTCATAGCAATGCTGCAGATCATTTTCTGTAAGTCCATACATTACTTCCGTCGCTTTTTCTTTTACTGCTTCAACAGTCTCAAATCTAGTTCCTTTCAAAGCTGACTTGACTTTAGGGAAAAGAAAAAAGTCACAGGGGGCCAAATCAGGTGAGTAGGGTGGATGATCTAAGATGGGAATGTTGTGTTTTGCCAAAAACGTCTTCACTGACAACGCACTGTGAGCTGGGGCATTGTCTTGGTGAAGGATCCATGACTTTTTTCTCCACAAATCGTTCCGTTTTCTCCGTACTCGCTCACGTAGGGTAGCCAGGACGCTAATGTAGTAATGCTGATTCACTGTTTGTCCCTCTGGTACCCAATCAATGTGCACAATCCCTTTGATATAAAAAAAAACAATCATCATTGCCTTGAATTTCGATTTTGACATTCGTGCTTTTTTTTGTCGTGGAGAACCAGGAGTTTTCCAATGCATCGATTGGCGTTTAGTTTCGGGATCGTAAGTAAAAAACCACGATTCATCGCAAGTAATAACATTCTGTAAGAAGGTGGGATCACTTTCAATGTTTTCGAGGATGTCCGAACAAATCATTCTTCGGCGTTCCTTCTGTTCAATTGTGAGACACTTTGGAACCATTTTTGAACACACTTTGTTCATGTTGAAACTTTCATGAAGAATCTGCCTAACACTTTTCTTGTCAACTCCTGTTAACTCAGACACTGCTCTGATTGTTAAACGGCGATCTTGTCGAACAAGTTTACCGATTTTTTCAATGTTTGCATCAGTTTTTGCTGACAATGGTCTGCCAGTGCGAGTGTCATCACTGGTGTCTTCGCGGCCATCTTTAAATCGTTTAAACCACTCAAACACTTCTGTTCGCGATAAACAATCATCGCCGTACACTTGTTCTAACATTACAAACGTTTCACTTGCAGATTTTCCTAGTTTGAAACAAAATTTGATGTTAACACGCTGTTCTTTCTGTACTCTCAACATTTTCCGACGCACAGACAAAACGACAACTACTTAAAACAGACGCCACGGGCAGACTGAGTGCAGGAGGCAGATGAAACTCGAGCAGTAGGCGGAGCGAGAGTCACGTGACAGGCCACGCGACTTTCAGCCTTATTGCATTCGTTTTATTGTTTCACCAGTACTAGTCCGGTTTTTTTCTAGCCACACCTCGTAAAGAAGTGCGGTCGCAGAGATCCCCACGAATGTGCATATACAAATGTTGGTTAAAAACGTTATTGCAAATTTTGGCTCTCACGTAAGTGTCAGGGGATGATTTACACACTTGGTGCATTAGTTATACTGTTCCACACCCGCGCAGTTGTTATAGTTTTTGAATTAATTATTCACTCAGACATGAGTACAGTTTATGCTAGGGAAAAAAAATTAGGCGATATTATAGCAAAATCAGTTTTTTCACGACACACTCAGTCACTATTTATTGGCGTCGTCCTTTTCTCTCACACAATGAAATTAGCACTGCTGAGAAGGTTTACAGTTTCACTTTAATAATAATATAACTCCGAGCCCCCAATAGCAGTAATGTAAGCTGCTATAAACGAATCAATTCGAACAGAAAAAATGCCTCTGAGCACTATGGACCTTAACTTCTGAGGTCATCAGTCCCTTAGAACTACTTAAACCTAACTAACCTAAGGACATCACACACACACCCGAGCCCGAGGGAGGATTCGAACCTGCGGCCGTAGCGGTCGCGCGGTTTCAGACTGTAGCGCGTAGAACCGCTCTGACACCCCGGCCGGCTAATTCGAACAGAACCACAAGTGCCACTGTCCTCTTTGTTCTAGCAACTTTGGCGCGAAATCACAGATCGCTGCATGTTCACTTACGCCGATGTATACCTCGTAATTCGCACTCACACAAATAATCGTAGCACTCCCAGTTCACCAAATATATGCTTGCACACTTGCACTATTAAACAATACTCTTTGTCGAAATAAATCGGCGCGAGAAACAATTTTCAAATGACCACATGGGCCACCCTCAAGTGGGGCTTGCACGTCACCCACCCTACAAAACGACTGACCAACGACTGACCCCTGGCCAAGATGGCCGCTCGTTTACATAGACTCGGATGTCCAATCCCCTGATCATTTAAGTACCAATCTCACCAGTTAAGGTTACAAATTGTGATACATACATCCCTCGACAGAAATAAGTACACTATCGGAACCGCGCTAATAAGTACACCTTATGTACTATGTTACATTAATTTCTAGGATTATTCTATCGCCCGTAAATCAAGTTTTAGTTTTTTGCAAATTTTTGCCACTTAGCGCAATTTTTTTTGTTGACATCTGTGCTGCAAAATTTTTACACAGAACTGCATGTAGCACCGTTTTAAGACGCAATCTATAGCGATCTACACATTGTGCTGCTCAAAATCTTCATATCTATAGTAATTAATTATGGGCGATAAATGTTAATAATAATGTACAAACAATGAAAACTATTGCAAGTTAAGTGTATAGTATAACGTAACTAGTTTAAAATATGTGTAATGCCACCCAAAATATTATATAGTGCCGTTCTGTACGTGATGAATTTTCTATTGAATTTTATAAACAATTTTCCCCCTAACTTCGTTTATTGCTTTTTACGGGCTTAATTATTTATTAATCTTAACATATGACTACGGCACTCGATCCGCTATGACGAGACGTTTTTAATGAGCGCTCGCACATCCCTGTTAAGTTGTTTTTTACTATTTTTATTAATCTTTCAGTATTCGTGATAGTAACCGATTTTGAGGTTACTATAATTTTTGCGTCCCGTGACTTGAAATAACGATCGATCTTCCAGAAGGTGCATATTGGTGACCACAATCCACTGCCGCATCGCTCTTCACCGTAAGTTACATAGTTGTCGTGTAATGCGCGAAAAACCAAACAATGCCACAAGCTGCAGGCCACGTGGCCGCCCGGCGGCAGAGACCGTCCCACCGACCGTTGCAAAATCTCGCGCGGGCGCGCCACGCGCTTCCGCGAATCTCACACCATGTCGCGCGCTCGCTCTCCACAAAGCAATCCTTGTATACTGGAAATATTCATCTAGTAACGAGGGTTTGTACCGTCACACACTGGATTCAGAAAGGTTCAAAGTTTTGATACAGGTGCGCTGCAGTTTGTTTCTAGCGAACTGTCGACTACGCCACAAGAAAAATCATTTCCGCGAAGTCAATCGATTGTTCAAGTGCAACGTCCATTCCGCCATCTGTTCAGCAAGAAGCCATCTCTGCACAAGCAGTTTTATGACAGGCATACAAAATTCGCGGAAGCTGGTTGCGTATGCAAAGCAAAGAGCACTGGTCGACCACACACGTCTAATGAAAATGTCGAGCGTATCCAAGACACTTTCACCCAGAACCCTCAGAAGTCCACAAGACTGACAGGCCAAGAACAACTTCCTCGAACAATGGTGTGGGGTGTTCCGAAACAACACTTGCATGTGAAGCCTTACAAGCTGCAATTACTGCAGAAAGTGTGTTTCGGCGACACAGCAGATGGTACGAACGACTCATCTTCTCGCACGAATCGTCGTTTCACGCGTCGGGTAAATTAAACCGCAATAATGTAAGAATTTAGGGGTCACAAAATCTTGGCGTCGTTGTGGAACACGAAAGGGACTGGCTGAAACTGAATGTGTTATGTGCCGTTTCTATTCGTATTGATTATGGACCTTTCTTTTTTGTGGAAGAAACTGTGACAGGAGTTTTATACCTGGACGTGCTGCAAAATTGGTTATCTCCTCAACTTCACGAAGGTTCCAAAGAATTCGTTTTCATGCATGACGGCGCACAGCCTCACTTTCACCCTGAGGTGCGGCTTCACCGTAACAGCACCATCCGACGACGTTGGATTGGAAGAGGAGAAGGAATAGATCTTGTTCATTGGTTTTGGCCTGCCACGTCACCAGACCTTGTTGTTGTTGTGGTATTCAGTCCTGACACTGGTTTGATGCAGCTCCCCATGCTACTCTATCCTGTGCAAGTTTCTTCATCTCCCAGTACCTACTGCAACCTACATCCTTCTGATTCTGTTTAGTGTATTCATCTCTTGCTCTCCCTCTACGATTTTTCCCTCCTAAATTGGTGATCCCTTGATGCCTCAGAATATGTCCTACCAACCGATCCCTTCTTCTAGTCAAGTTGCGCCACAAACTCCTCTTCTCCCCAATCTTATTCAGTACCTCCTCATTGGTTATGTGCTCTACCCATCTAATCGTCAGCATTCTTCTGTAGCACCACATTTCGAAAGCTACTATTCTCTTCTTGTCTAAACTATTTATCGTCCACGTTTCACTTCCATACATGGGCACACTCCATACGAATACTTTCAGAAAAGACTTCCTGACACTTAAATCTATACTCGATGTTAACACATTTCTCTTCCTCAGAAAAACTTTCCTTGCCATTGCCAGTCTACATTTTATATCCTCTCTACTTCGACCATCATGAGTTATTTTGCTCCCCAAATAGCAAAACTCATTTACTACTTTAAGCGCCCCATTTCCTAATCTAATACCCTCAGCAACACCCGATTTAATTCGACTACATTCCATTATCCTCGTTTTGCCTTTGTTGATGTTCACCTTATATCCTCCATTGAAGACACTGTCCATTCCGTTCAACTGCTCTTCCAGGTCCTTTGCTGTCTCTGATAGCATTGCAATGTCATCGGCAAACCTCAAAGTTTTTATTTCTTCGCCATGGATTTTAATTTCAACTTCGAATTTTTATTTTGTTTCCTTTACTGCTTGCTCAATATACAGATTGAATAACATCGGGGATAGGCTACAACCCTGTCTCACTCCCTTCCCAACCACTGATTCCCTTTCATGCCCCTGGACTCTTATAACTGCCATTTGCTTTCTGTACAAATTGTAAATAGCCTTTCGCTCCCTGTACTTTACCCCTGCCACCTTCAGAATTTGAAAGAGAGTGTTCCAGTCAACATTGTCAAAAGCTTCCTCTAAGTCTACAAATGCTAGAAACGTAGGTTTGCCTTTCCTTAATCTAGCTTCTAAGATAAGTCGTAGGGTCAGTAGTGCCTCACGTGTTCCAACATTTCTATGGAATCCAAACTGATCTTCCCCGAGGTCGGCTTCTACAAGTTTTTCCATTCGTCTGTAAAGAATTCGTGATAGTATTTTGCATCCGTGACTTATTAAACTGATAGTTCGGTAATTTTCACATCTGTCAACACCTGTTTTCTTTGGGATTGGAATTATTATATTCTTCTTGAAGTCTGAAGGTATTTCGTCTGTCTCATACATCTTGCTCACCAGATGGTAGAGTTTTGTCAGGGCTGGCTCTCCCAAGGCTATCAGTAGTTCTAATGGAATGTTGTCTACTCCCGGGGCCTTGTTTCGACTTAGGTATTTCAGTGCTCTGTCAAACTCTGAGCGCAGTATCATATCTCCCATTTCATCTTCATCTACCTCCTCTTCCATTTCCATAATATTGTCCTCAATAACATCGCCCTTGTATAGACCCTTTATATACTCCTTCCACCTTTCTGCTGTCCCTTCTTTGCTTAGAACTGGGTTTCCATCTGAGCTCTTGATATTCATACAAGTGGTTCTCTTTTCTCCAAAGGTCTCTTTAATTTTCCTGTAGGCAGTATCTATCTTACCCCTAGTGAGATAAGCCTCTACATCCTTACATTTGTACTCTAGCCACCCCTGCTTAGCCAATTTGCACTTCCTGTCGATCTCATTTTTGAGACGTTTGCATTCCTTTTTACCTGCTTCATTTACTGCATTTTTGTATTTTGTCCTTTCATCAATTAAATTCGGTATCTCTTCTGTTACTAGCCCTCGTCTTTTACCTACTTGATTCTCTGCCATCTGCACTACTTCACCCCTCAAAGCTACCCATTCTCCTTCTACTGTATTTCTTTCTCCCATTCCTGTCAATTGTTCCCTTATGCTGTCCCTGAAACTCTGTACAACCTCTGATTTAGTCAGTTTATCCAGGTCCCATCTGCTTAAATTGCCACATTTTTGCAGTTTCTTTAGTTTTAATCTACAGTTCATAACCAATAGATTGTGGTCAGAGTCCACATCTGCCCCTGGAAATGTCTTACAATTTAAAACCTGGTTCCTAAATGTCTGTCTTACCATTACCAGACCTTATACCTTATGATTTGTGTCTTTGGGTGCACATTAAAAACAGAGCCTGTACGATATATGGTAGATACTCTCCTAGAGCTGAGAAATCTAACTGTTGAAGGTGTCGATTCAGTTGATTCATATGCGGCATGAAATGGACTACCGTTTCGACATTGCTCGAGCAATTTATGGAGCTCACGTTGAGTATGTGGTATAGTGTCTGTGCGAACTTTGAACCTTCCTCTATCCAGTGACATCTGCAATGTGTTTCATTTTTTCAAAGTTTGTGAGTAATAAGCAACTGAAATTTGTTCTTTACTTTTGAATCACCCTGTGTTTGTTCCCCAGTGGTGACGCCGTGTTCTGACGGCAGGGCGCCTGTTCACACAGGTGACTACAGTCAGCAGATCTCATTATTGCACTGCCTTTGCGGTCTGCTTTGGAAATAAGGGTGTGTGGTCGCTATCCACCCTCAGTTATCCCTACTGGAACAGGACACTGTTTTGCAGGAAGAATGGTACCACGATATTGCTGAAGACCATGCAGGACCTCTATATATCCATTCCGAGATGACTGGAAGCCGTTCTGAATGCCAGTGGTTTTCCTTCAGCACTTTAGGCATAGTAATGTATTATGTTTTTGGTGTCTCCATATTTTTGTCTATTTCCTGCACATGCTTGTCTTTGAATATAATCATTTGTCCATTTTCTGCACATTCTTATCTTTGAATATAATTAAACTTGTAACATGCAGTTGTAAGGTGGCGTGGTCTCCTGACCTTCATTTCTTACATATTCCGACCTCACCATCGTATTCTGCGTATCAAGACGTTTCATTCAAGCCCAAACTCGATAAGGTACAGTCAATTTTACATGTTTCCATTTCATCGATATGCGGATCTAATAAATAAATTGCAAGTGCGCACCGAGATTAAAAAGTCGAGGCTGGCCTACATAAATAATCAAGACATGTTGGCCACAGGAGTTTTTGTTCGGTGGAGGCAACCAGCCCACTGGAAAGTCCGTAGGAGGGTGAGTTAGCACGCAGCTGTAAAGAAAGGGATAATGGCCTGCATGTACACCTTAAAAGCAAAACCCACCGTATTGTTTGGGAGAGCCCCAGCAAACGCATTTTTTGATGGACCTAGTGGACAGTTTCAGAGTTCTCACAAGTGGGCAGTAAACGCCTAACGCAGATGCTATTTACTTCCAGATTGGTTGCCTTAGCCATTCTCCCATTTGTAAGAGTAACGCTGATTGGTGGACTATTTTTGACGCAATGAGCCGGAGGAGTGAGGGAAAGACAGCGGATGATATACCCTTTGACTTTTTGCGTGGAGAGGGGTCGTTCCGGCGATGCTCTTGTAGTGGGAACATGTAGTGGGAGCGAGTGCGGTCATGCATGTACGCAGGCAGTGAGGAACAAAATCTCTACTCAGTACTGCCCTGAGAGAGCACCTCTGTCGCTGGTGAATTGGAGTGATACTCTATATTGAGTCGATCCTCGGTTGAGGCCCACGTTTCTTATTTGGTAAATGTAGTGAACGTGGTACGGTACCTGGCATCTTAATCGTCAACAGCAATTGCAGCGGGGCCTCTTAGAAAACACTTGCACTTACATACTACAGTCGTAGATATGGAAGATTGGTCAGCTTTGAAAGAAGCCCTTTTCATGTCATAGAATTTCACAATTACCTCATCCACTAGATGCGGAACCTGTTTTCTTTGTACCCTCTTCCAATGGTCCCAGAGATTAGAAGCAACTATTATTCCTGCCTCGTTCAGGTCCATACATTTCGTTATTGCCTTACGTTACCAATAGGACTACCAATGTGCTTTGCGACTAATGTCCAGACTTGGTTACTATTTGTATGTGTTATCACCATGGTCCAATGCCTTTCAACACTGAGTATGGCCACCGCATACTGTTTAGTATGTATTTTAATACATTATTATTATTTCTTTACTTTCTCAGACTTTTTAGAAGTCTGGTTAAGAATGGAGTGACGCGGACCTTTATCAAGTGTCACTTCCTTTTTGCTGTACGGTACATGTTATATTGCATTTAGGAACTTTTGGGTAATTGAACATGTATCAATAATTACGGATTTCTGTAATTGTATATATATGTTTGGATGTAGCTGTATTGCATTGATGTATTGGTGGATATTGTGTGGTATGACTCCTGTAGTTGATAGTATAATTGGTATGATGTCAACTTTATCCTGATGCCACATGTCTTTGACTTCCTCTGCCAGTTGGATGTATTTTTCAATTTTTTCTCCTGTTTTCTTTTGTATATTTGTTGTATTGGGTATGGATATTTCGATTAATTGTGTTAATTTCTTCTTTTTATTGGTGAGTATGATGTCAGGTTTGTTATGTGGCGTTGTTTTATCTGTTATAATGGTTCTGTTCCAGTATAATTTGTATTCATCATTCTCCAGTACATTTTGTGGTGCATACTTGTATGTAGGAACGTGTTGTTTTATAAGTTTATGTTGTAAGGCAAGCTGTTGATGTATTATTTTTGCGACATTGTCATGTCTTCTGGGGTATTCTGTATTTGCTAGTATTGTACATCCGCTTGTGATGTGATCTACTGTTTCTATTTGTTGTTTACAAAGTCTGCATTTATCTGTTGTGGTATTGGGATCTTTAATAATATGCTTGCTGTAATACCTGGTGTTTATTGTTTGATCCTGTATTGCAATCATGAATCCTTCTGTCTCACTGTATATATTGCCTTTTCTTAGCCATGTGTTGGATGCGTCTTGATCGATGTGTGGCTGTGTTAGATGATACGGGTGCTTGCCATGTAGTGTTTTCTTTTTCCAATTTACTTTCTTCGTATTTGTTGATGTTATGTGATCTAAAGGGTTGTAGAAGTGGTTATGAAGTTGCAGTGGTGTAGCCGATGTATTTATATGAGTGATTGCCTTGTGTATTTTGCTAGTTTCTGCTCGTTCTAGAAAGAATTTTCTTAAATTGTCTACCTGTCCATAGTGTAGGTTTTTTATGTCGATAAATCCCCTTCCTCCTTCCTTTCTGCTTAATGTGAATCTTTCTGTTGCTGAATGTATGTGATGTATTCTATATTTGTGGCATTGTGATCGTGTAAGTGTATTGAGTGCTTCTAGGTCTGTGTTACTCCATTTCACTACTCCAAATGAGTAGGTCAATATTGGTATGGCATAAGTATTTATAGCTTTTGTCTTGTTTCTTGCTGTCAATTCTGTTTTCAGTATTTTTGTTAGTCTTTGTCTATATTTTTCTTTTAGTTCTTCTTTAATATTTGTATTATCTATTCCTATTTTTTGTCTGTATCCTAGATATTTATAGACATCTGTTTTTTCCATCGCTTCTATGCAGTCGCTGTGGTTAACCAATATGTTTATTATTATTATTATTATTATTATTATTATTATTATTATTATTATTATTATTCTATCGATGGGACTGTGGAAACATCACATCTATTACCGTTACGGACACAGTGTAATTCGAAACAGAACATTTCACAATTAGCAATGTCGGTATGAACCATGCAGAACAATATCTGTCAGAGGGGTAATGATCATTGCATGGAACAGGTGCATCTTTAGCACCTCTAAACTGATATTGCTTTTGTAGTTATTCTGTCCTATGACAGGTCATTTGCTTCAACTGTCTACTTCTTATTTGTCTAATCATGTATTTGTTACTTCCAGAGTTACAAAATGTTGTAAATTTAGCATACATGTGACGTAAAAAAACGGCGTATATTACAGTATGAAATGTCAGAATGAAATTAGCAAATAAAACAAAATGCACCCTAACCCAGGATCGAAGCCACGACCTCCTGCATGCTAACCCAAAACTCTATCTTCTGCACCAACTGTGCAGCACAACTAACATCTGCTGACAAAGCTAGTTACCAAACATGTGGTTACAGTGTTGCCAGATTGCCACTCTTTAACGTCCTTTTTCTTCCGGATGCACTCGCAGGACGAAATTTTGCGAGAGACATTTTTTTATCACTGACATGTGAAGAGTCACTCTGTGAAGCCCGTGTGCGCGAATTTCGCTTCACCCTGTATATGTAAGTGTGTGTGTTTGTATGTGTGTGTGTGTGTGTGTGTGTTGAATCTGCGAGGATGATTCATATTCTGAAATTACATAACAGAAATTTAAAGAAAATTATCGAATGTTGACAATAGTTTTCGTGAAAAAATCCTGCAGACAAGTGGCAGCACATGCCTAAAAAGCAAGTGACTCATTCACCAAACAATTCAAAAAAAATGTGTCCTTTGTTTTCCATTCGCGTCACCTCAGCATTCAGAGAAAGCGAATTATCGGTGATGGATGTGAACCGACAGGAAGAGAGAAACAAAGCTCCAATAAATTTAAACTGAAAAGTAATTGCCCATTTATTGAAACATAAATTTGCAATGTAGCATCAATTATTAAGCTCTTTAATACTAACCAAATATTGATATTTAATGCAAGAAAAGCAAGAAATTAATATTTAGGTAAAAAATTTAATTTTGAAAAAACTTTCCTTTTACAAATATATTTTTATTTACCTCTCCTTGAAATAAGGTATGTTAGCTGTTTCTAAAAGAGTTTGCAACTTTATTTTTTTTATCACTAATTTATTTTACGAGGGAGCCTTTTACAAGAACCTATCAGCTTAATATAAAGAAAACATAAGCCATCTACATACTCGCATCTGTACGTTACGATACAAGAACGCAGCAGCAACAGAACAAGGAATTTCACAATTGCAGAGGGGATGTTATCTTGTGAACAATTTTTTTCCTTGCTTGCTGTATCACTGACATGAAAGAGCTTTAATAATTTAAGAGACTCTTCTGTGGGTTGTAATTTCTCACTGCATTGATTATCTAGTGACAGACGTGATGGAGAGCACTTGTGGGGATTCCGTGGTCACGTTTCTTACGTAACCGGAAAATCTGAACAAGTGATGTTATCTGTTTCTGTTTCTAAAAACAGCCGTAACTGCTGTAACCGTGGAGAAACGTGTGTGAATCGGTGGTCTCACATGAAGTAAAACCACTCAAACCTGGACAATGTGTGAAAAACATCATATAGTTGACGTGGCTGACTGGTGGGTTAAGGATATCATGTATAACAAAGTAGGAATTATATCAAAATGCTAGAAGTAGTCACAATAAAGCTACAGTAGCCCATTACAAACAGTATTGTAAGGTGCTTAAAAATCTTATTAGGAAGGCAAAGAGTACGTGGTATGCAAATAGAATAGCTAATTCACAGGATACAATTAACACCATATGATCAGTTGTGAAGGAAGTGTCTGGTTAGCAGCACAAGGTCGACGATATAAAGTTATTTCATAGTAAAATATTTCTGTTACCGATAAATCAGATATATGTGCAGTATTTAATAATCATTTGTTGCTGGTGAATTAAATAAAAATTTCGTATCTACAGGGAATCATATAACTCTCTTGGCAAAGGCCTTTCCGAGATTGATGTCTGAAATACGGCTCTATGATACAGACAAGGGGGAGATTGAGTCAATAATTAAATCATTGATGACTAAGGACTCTCATGGTTATGATGGAGTACCTAGCAGAATGTTAAAGTACTATGCTGCACATGATAGCTCTTTACTTAGACAAATTTGTAGTTTTTCCTTCAGGAATGGTCAGTTTCCTGAACTATTAAAGTACTCATTAGTAAAGCCGCTTTATAAAAAATTAGAAAGGGAAAATGAAGATAATTTTAGACCTATTTCTATGCCATCAGTGTTTGCTAAAGTTATTGAAAAGGCTGTGTGTGTAAGGATAATTGATCATTTTAGATCACACGATTTGCTATCAAACGTGCAGTTCGGCCTTAGAAGTCGCTTAACTACTGAAAATGCTATATTCTCTTTCCTCTGTGAGGTACTGGATGGGTTAAACAAAAGGTTTCGAACGCCAGGCGTATTTTTTGATTTAACTAAGGCGTTTGATTGTGTTGATCAAAAAATATCGCTCCAGAAGTTGGACCATTACAGAATACGGGGAGTAGCTCACAATTGGTTCACTTCTTACTTTAGCAACAGATAGCAAAAGGTTATTACTCACAATGTTGAGAATGGCTGCATTGTGGAGTCTGAGTGGGGTACACGGTCAAGTGGGGGTGTCCCAGGGGTCAATGATGGGGCCGCTCATATTCCTTATTTATATAAATGATATGCCCTCTAGTGTTACGGGTAATTCTAAAATATTTCTGTTTGATGATGACACTAGCTTGGTAGTAAAGGATGTTGTGTGCAACACTGGCTCGGTTTCAAATACTGCAGTTCAAGACCTAATTCATGGCTTGTAGAAAATAAACTAATGCTAAATCACAGCAAGACTCAGTTTTTACAGTTTATAACACACAACTCAACAAAAGCTGACGTTTTAATTTCATACAAAGGGCATATGATTAGTGAAACTGAACAGTTCAAATTTCTTGGTGTTCAGATAGATAGTAAGCTGTCGTGGAAAGCCCACGTTCAGGATCTTGTTGAAAGACTTAATGTTGCCATTATACTATTCGAACGGTATCTGAAATGAGTTATCGTTCGACACGAAAATTAGTGTACTTAGCTTATTTTCATTCGCTTATGTAGTATGATATTTTATTCTGGGGTAACTCTTCCCATTCTAAAACGATATTTTTGACTCAGAAACGGGCAGTTCGAGCAGTAAGTGGTGTAAGTTCACGAACCTCTTGTCGACCCCTGTTCACTAGTCTGGGTATTTTGACATTGGCCTCTCAATATATATATATTCCTTACTGTCATTTCTTGTTAACAATATTAGCGTATTCCCAAGAATAAGCACCTTTCACTCAGTTAATACTCGGCTGAAATCAAACCTGCATTTGGATCGGAATTCCTTAACTCTTCTGCAAAAAGGTATGCAGTATACTGTTGCATCCATTTTCAATAAGCTACCACTCGAAATCAAAAATCTTAGGAGTAATCAATGCGCTTTCAACTATAAACTGAAGAGTTTCCTCATGGGTCACTCCTTCTATTCTGTCGAGGAGTTCCTGGAAAAATTAAGCTGATCCTTGTTGTATCGTTGACTGAGTTTAGTTAAACTTATGGATTGACTTTTCTCGGGTTCATAAACATTTTATTTTTATCTGTTATTACTTTTATGTTGTAATTTCATGTACTGACACGTCCCATGACCTTGGAGATTTGCTCCCCAATTTGGTCCTACGCAACTTGACGTATAAATAAAATGACACTAAGTACTTTCATCCGGTTGTTTCATTCGATTATAAAGAAACTGACTGAACAAAAAAACAGTCGAATGGCCTATCGGTTCTTGTAACCAGTCGGTTGTTCCACGCACAAGTGTCTCGGAGTACACTTTTCAGCGCATATACACTACTGGCCATTAAAATTGCTACACCAAGAAGAAATACAGATGATAAACGGGTATTCTTTGGATAAATATATTATACTAGGACTGACATGTGATTACATTTTCACGTAATTTGGGTGCATAGATCCTGAGAAATCAGTACCCAGAACAACCATCTCTGGCCGTAATAACGGCCTTGATACGCCTGGGCATAGAGTCAAACAGAGCTTGGATGGCGTGTACAGCTACAGCTGCCAATGCAGCTTCAACACAATACCACAGTTCGTCAAGAGTAGTGACTGGCGTATTGTGACGAGCCAGGTGCTCGGCCACCATTGACCAGGCGTTTTCAGTTGGTGAGAGATCTGGAGAATGTGATGGCCAGGGCAACAGTCGAACATCTTCTGTATCCAGAAAGGCCCGTACAGTACCTGCAACATGCGGTCGTGCATTATCCTGCTGAAATGTAGGGTTTCGCAGGGATCGAATGAAGGGTAGAGCCACGGGTCGTAACACATCTGAAATGTAACCTCCACTGTTCAAAGTGCCAACAATGTGAACAAAAGGTGACCCAGACGTGCAACCAATGGGACCCCATATCATCACGTGGGTGGTACGCCAGTATGGCGATGACGAATACACGCTTCTAATGTGCGTTCACCGTGATGTCGCCAAACACGGATGCGACGATTATGATGCTGTAAACAGAACCTGGGTTCATCCGAAAATATGACGTTTTGCGTTTCGTGCACTCAGGTTCGTCGTTGAGTACACCGTCAAGGGTAACCGCAGCCATGGTCTCCGAGTTGATAGTCCATGCTGCTGCAAACGTCGTCGAACTGTTCGTGCAGATGGGTGCTGTCTTGCAAACGTCCCCATGTGTTGACTCCGGGATCGAGACGTGGCTGCACGATCCGTTACAGCCATGCGGATAAGGTGCCTGTCATCTCGACTGCTAGTGATACTAGGTCGTTGGGATCCAGCACGGCGTTCCGTTTTACCCTCCTGAACCCACCGATTCCATATTCTGCTAACAGTCATTGGATCTCGACGAACGCGAGCAGCAATGTCGCGATACGATAAACCGCAATCGCAATAGGCTACAATCCGACCTTTATCAAAGTCGGAAACGTGATGGTACGCGTTTCTCTTCCTTACACGAGGCATCTCAACAACGTTTCACCAGGCAACGCCGGTCAACTGCTGTTTCTGTATGAGAAATAGGTTGGAAACTTTCCTCATGTCAGCACGTTGCAGGTGTCGCCACCGGCGCCAACCTTGTGTGAATGCTCTGAAACGCTAATCATTTGCATATCACAGCATCTTGCTCCTGTCGGTTAAATTTAGCGTCTGTAGCACGTCATTTTTGTGGTGTAGCAATTTTAATGGCCAGTAGTGTACTTATTGTTGAAAACCAGTTCGGTGGAGGACGATCCCTACGTGTTCCTATCTTGACTGAACTAAATAGGCAGTTGCGATTACAGTGGGCATTGGTTGATCGAGACTCGATCGTGCATCAGCGGAAACTGATACCTGTTCGTGTGAATCCCGCTTCCTGTTACACGAGACCGATGGTGAGGTCCGGATTTGCTGTCATCCAGGCGGACTGCTGCGTGTAACTGGCCCCGTGTCACTGACACAGGTCTGTGGGGTCCGTTTCACGTTGCGGGTGACATTCTCTTGGTTTGTGTGGTACCTCTGGTTGTAATCGAAGACACCATGGCAGCTGCGGACTACGTGAAGGTTACCGAGATTCATCTGCTTTCCGTCAAGCTTGATGTCTTCCTGGACTGCAAAGGTATCTTCCAAGAGGATAACTGTCAGTGTCAAACAGCGGAATGGTGCTAAAGCTGTGCACAGTGGTCGAGGAGCGTGACAATGAACTCACGTTGATGTCCTTGCCAACAAATTTGCCTGCTCTGAAACCAATGGAATACATTTTGGACGCTGTCGGGTGCCAGCATTGTTCAAATGGAGCAAATCAGATGGTTCTTTCTGCATTTGATATGGACTACTGCGGACATTAAGGGGCATCTGGGAGCACCGTTATCTGAGGTACTGCTTTTTTGGAAACTAAAAAAAGGTTTCTTTACCACCTTTCTTGTGTTGCAAAACCGAGCCGCGGAACCCAATCGGATATGCGCAGCAAATAGCTGAAATTTTTGCGACGTAGTCCTGAGATCGAAAAACCTTGAAAACTTCATTGACATCTTTATGTGTTTGCGAGATACAGAGCTTCATATTTACCTTACACCTACGCACGTAAAATAAGCACGTAAAACCCGGCGTCAGGCGAAAATGTAGTGTATCGAGAGACGCAGCACGGAGAAATGTGCTGTAATGTGTCTCCGCTATGATCAAAAGCGTTCTGAAGACCAATTGTAGTAGTATTGAACAAACAAACGAACACCCTCCTAACAGCCCATTAAGGTCCAACTACAGCGACCGGCCGCCTCGTCTTCCTCAGCCCTTAGGCGTCACCAGACGCGGCTACGCAGTGGCATGTGGTCAGCACTCCGCTGTCCCGGCCGATGTCAGTTTTCGTGCCCCGTGCCGCTACTTCTCAGTCAAGTAGCTCCTCAGTCAGCCTCCGAGGCCTGAGTGCACGCCGCCTGCTAACAGCACTCAGAAGACCTGCACGGTGACCCATCCAAGTGTTAGCCAAGCCTGACGTCGGTGATCTGATGGGAGCCAGTGTTACAACTGCTGCATGGCCATTGGCCTAGTAGTATTGAAGCATATGCAAAATATTTGTGCATGTTAATCATGTCTGATGCTGAAAATCTAGATATACGTAATTTCAGTTTCACGTAAGTAAACTATCAAAATCGTGCTGATTTGTAAAGTTGTTTTCATATGAATGGCATGATCTGCTATGACAAGGTAAAGGAAAGCAGCGGAAAAATACTCCTATCGGAAAATAAAAAAAGGCAATACACTCCTTTTAAGAGACTCTAAAAAGTGGGGTACTAGCTGCCTCATTCAGCGTTTCTCAATACCTTTAAAATTATCACAAAAATGTTGACACGGAGGGGTATTTGCTCTTTTTTATACTGAGAGAGGAGGAAATAGTGGCACTGGGAAAGAGAAGGAAATATAATATATACTGGACGATGGTAGCCAGTGGTGTAGAAAGAGGGAAGGAGACAATGGCAGAGTGAGAGAAAGTGCGGGACACAGTGGCAGTGGAGTATAGTTGACAAACACAGAACAGTGTCAGGAGAAGAGTGAAGGAAACAGTGCCAGTGGGAGGGGAATTAAGAGAAGGAGAAAGGGGAAGTGAGTGGCCGCCAATGATAATGAGGTAGTGTCCATGACAATGACAACGAGCAAGGGCGAGATAGTGACAGTGACAAGAGACAGTAGCAGTGTGAAGCAATGAATGGCATTGTAGCAGTAAGAGAGAGCAAGGGGGATACAGGGACCGTGAAGAGACAGTAGTAGTAGGAGAGAACGAAGGAGACTGTAGGCAACAGACGGGAGACAGTGAAAGAGAGATACAAAGAACTAATGACAATACGTTGGGCTGAGTGAGTGAGAATGGGCAAGTAGGAGTGGAGCGAGTTATAGTTAGGAGTTTCTGGGAGTGAGAGGTGAGTTGTATTTTAAAAGTAGCAAAGAAGAGCGCCAAAGTATGTGGGAAAATTTTGAAAGCTCTGAGGAACTTAGAGTGTGGCATTTCTCCACTAGGTATTATATATTTCAAAATTGCACTACTGGCCATTAAAATTGCTTCACCAAGAAGAAATGTAGATGATAAACGGGTATTCATTGGACAAATATATTGTACTAGAACTGAATGTGATTACATTTTCACGCAATTTGGGCATATAGATCCTGAGAAATCAGTACCCAGAACTACCACCACTGGCCGTAATAACGGCCTTGATACGCCTGGGCAATGAGTCAAACAGAACATTGATGGGGTGTACAGGTACAGCTGCCCATGCAGCTTCAACACGATACCACAGTTCATCAAGAGTAGTGACTGGCGTATTGTGACGAGCCAGTTGCTCGGCTACCATTGACCAGACGTTTTCAATTGGTGAGAGATCTAGAGAATGTGCTGGCCAGGGCAGCAGTCGAACATTTTCTGTATCCAGAAAGGCCCGTGCAGGACCTGCAACATGCGGTCGTGCATTATCCTGCTGAAATGTAGGGTTTCACAGGGATCGAGTGAAGGGTAGAGCCACGGATCGTAACACATCTGAAATGTAACGTCGACTGTTCAAAGTGCCGTCAATGCGAACAAGAGGTGACCAAGACGTGTAACCATCACGCCGGGTGATACCCCAGTATGGCGATGACGAATACACGCTTCCAATGTGCGTTCACCGCGACGTCGCCAAACACGGATGCGACCATCATGATGCTGTAAACAGAACCTCGATTCATCCGAAAAAATGACGTTTTGCCTTTCGTGCACCCAGATTCGTCGTTGAGTACACCATCTCAGGCGCTCCTGTCTGTGATGCAGCGTCAAGGGTAACCGCAGCCATGGTCTCCGAGCTGATAGTCCATGCTGCTGCAAACGTCGTCGAACTGTTCGTGCAGATGGTTGTTGTCTTGCAAACGTCCCCCTCTGTTGACTGAGGGATCGAGACGTGGTTGAACGATACGTTACAGGCATGCGGATAAGATGCCTGTCATCTCGACTGCTAGTGATGCGAGGCCGTTGGGATCCAGCACGGCGTTCCGTATTACCCTCCTGAACCCACCGATTCCATATTTTGCTAACAGTCATTGGATCTCGACGAACGCGAGCAGCAATGTCGTGATACGATAAACCGCAATCGCGATAGGCTACAATCCGACCTTTATCAAAGTTGGAAACGTGATGGTACGCATTTCTCCTCCTTACACGAGGCATCACAACAACGTTTCACCAGGCAACGCCGGTCAACTGCTGTTTGTGTATGAGAAATCGGTTGGAAACTTTCCTCATGTCAGCACGTTGTAGGTGTCGTCACCGGTGCCAACCTTGTGTGAATGCTCTGAAAAGCTAATCATTTGTATATCAGAGCATCTTCTTCCTGTCGGTTTAATTTCGCGTCTGTAGCACGTCATCTTCGTCGTGTAGCAATTTTAATGGCCAGTAGTGTATTAAGAGTTATTTCCGATATGGCTTTGCTCATGCAGTTTACTCCAAATCTGAGATATCGATTCATCATTGATCAGTAACAGTCTGTGCCTTCTGAAATCAGTAACAACATTACACTGTTTATGCACTGTAGAGCTTAAGATACTGGTACGCCTGTCTGATATCGTGCAGGGCCCCCGCGAGCCCACAGAAGTGCCGCAACACGATGTGGCATGAACTCGACCAATGTCTGAAGTAGTGCTCAAGGGAACTGACACCACGAATCCTGTGGGGCTGTCCATAAATTCCCACAGAATTACAGAGCCTCCACCAGCCTGAACAGTCCCCTGCTGACATGCAGGGCCCGTGGTTTCATGAGGTTGTCTCCATATCCGCACATATCCATCCGCTCGATACAATTTGACAGCCTCGTCCGACCGGGCAATGTTTCCAGTTATCAAAACTCCAATGTCGGTGTTGATCGGCCCAAGCCTTACGCTTTGTGTCGCGCAGTCATCAAGGGTACATGAGTGGGCCCTCGGCACGGAAGCTCATATCAATGATGTTTCGTTAAATGGATCGCACGCGGCCAGTCACTGATGGTCCGGCACTGAAATCTGCACGAATTTGCGGAAGGTTTGCACTTCTGTCACGTTCGACGATTCTCTTCGGTTGTCGTTGGTCCCATTTGTAGTGTCGCGGAATAGTGAAGAGTTGGAAACGTGGAATATTGTCAAAGTTTCGTTGCCTATGCCTATGCAGAGGCTGTAGGTTAGCCAAGCGGTAAGAGGATTGCGCACGTATGGAATGTGTCGTCACGCAGGGGCAATGGCCTGGCTACACACAACAGAGAGAATTGCCTAGCACGCGGGTTTGTGTTAGACGGAGACTTTCGTAGAGTGCAAGACAGAGGTATAGCGTCAGCTGTACTGCATTTCACAACTTTGCGTAAGTTTGCCGTAACAACACGTAACTCTGTCGCAAGAGCACCTAAGGGGCGAGTACGACAGATGAATGAGCAGTAAAGTGGAATGAATGCGTTCATTACAAACGAGCATGACGTCAGGACGTCGCTGATGCTTCCTTTAAATACGCCAGCTTTGATAGCAACAAGGTACTCGCAGTTAGACTTGCAGTTAGATGTGTACTGGGTCGCTGCGTAGCGCTCAGCTCGGTGATCGACATGTTAATCTTTATTAAGGAGATGTTGCAGTAAGGGCGGCCCATCCAGCAGCAGACGTGAGCGGACAGTGCCAACTCTGGTCCTCTCTGCTGCCGCTGTCAATCATCGACCCAGGATTAGCAGACATCGCGGCAGACTCGCTCGCCGCCAATGCTGACCACATCAGTGAGCCGTCGTCGAGATCGTGCGGGGCCTAGGCCCTGTGCATCCGCCGTCACAACCGGGTGAGCCGACGACGCTGGGGGACTGCAGCCCGTTCCGCCTGTCCACGGCAGACGAGCCACCAGGAGGAGCAGGGAAGAAGACGGGGTGGGATAGAGTACACTCCACACTACGAGAACGCCTCTCGTGCCGTCAGCGCCGGGGCTCCAACCCGGAGCCTCCAACGCACAGCGGCTTGCTGTCCGCAGCCGAGCTGGCCAGCCAGCCGGGCGCCACCAGCCACGCGCGGCCAAAGTACGAAGTAAGGACATTCCTTCGCTACGTCACAGCACGCGGCGCTGCACTAGCAAGACTGTGCGGCCCGGAGCTGGTGTCATCGCTACGAGTCAGCGAGGACTCGGGGAAGGTCGATGATATCACAAAGCTCAGCCAGCCCTGTGTTACGCGGGCCACATTTTACTCGGCAGGAATAAAGGTGTTATGAATTAATAATGTTTCTTTGGCGTTTCTGACGCGTCCACGGTCATTTCCCAGCATCCTGACAACTGGAGAGGTCACCGCTCGGCCTCCAGTCCACCGTAGGCGACCGGGCCTATAGACTCACGCAGGATCTTCTTCCTACAATAGCAATGTAGGAGATTTGATGTTTTACCGGATTCCTGATATTCATGGTAGTTTTGTCAAATGGTCGTACGGAAAAATCCCCACTTCATCACTACCTCGGAGTAGCAGTGTCCCGTCGATCTTGCTCCGAGTATAACACCATGTTCAAACTCACTTAAATCTTGAAACCTGCCATCGTAACGGCAGTAACCGATCTATCAACGGCGCCAGACACTTGTTGTCTTATATAGGCGTTGCTAAGTGCAGAGCCGTATTCTGCCTGTTCACATATCTCTGTATTTGAATACGCGTGCCTGTACCAGTTTCTTTGGCACTTCAGAGTATATCCCTACAGTTAGGCAACATTGAGGTCTTTGGCCCATGGGTAGAAAAACAGACGATCACTATGTGGCTGTAAGAAAAATATGTACTATTCCGCGACAGGCGCCAGGCCCTAAATGAAGACTGTGCTCCGTCTCCAATGACCTCGATGCTGACGGGACGGTAAATCCTAGTTCTACTTTGCTCTTAAATATGATGCCTTGTATGCCTCCTACCATCATAGTTCGGCAGTCAGGAGAAGCTAGAACTACGATAAGAATATGCTAGCAATTATAATCGACAAGACAATCGAACTGTTGTATATAAGGAATGCAGAAAACTCTGTCAGTACAGGCCTCAGAAGGTCCAGTGGTACTTACCGACCGCTCTGTCAGCCTCAGCCGAAGGCATCCCTGGATGCGGATATGAAGGTCCACCACGTGGTCGGCAAACCATTGTCAGCTTTTGAGACCGAAGCCACTACTCCTCAGTCAAGTAGCTCTTCAGTCGGCGTCACGAGGGCTGAGTGCAGTCCGTTTCCCACCAGTGGTCGCCAGACCTGACCGGTCACCCGTCCAAGTCTGCGCAAGCCCGACAGCGCTTAGTTTCTGTAATATAACGGGAACATCAACAAAAGCAAAACGATGATAACGGAATGTAGTCGAATTAAGTCGGGTGATGCTGAGGGAATTAGATTAGGAAATGAGACACTTACAGTAGTAAAACAGTTTTGCTATTTGGGGAGCAAAATAACTGATGATAGTCGAAGTAGGATATAAAATGTAGAATGGCAATGGCAAGGAAAGCGTTTCTGAAGAAGAAAAATTTGTTAACATCGAGTATAGATTTAAATGTCAGGAAGTCGTTTCTGAAAGTATTTGTATGGAAAGTAGCCATGTATGGAAGTGAAACATGGACGATAAATAGTTTAGACAGGAGGAGAATAGAAGCTTTTGAAATGTGGTGCTACAGAAGAATGCTGAAGATTAGATGGGCAGATCACATAACTACTGTGGAGGTATTGAGTAGAATTGGGGAGAAGAGGAGTTTGTGGCACAACTTGACTAGAAGAAGGGATCGGTTGGTAGGACATGTTCTGAGACATCGAGGGATCACCAATTTAGTATTGGAGGGCAGCGTTGAGGGTAAAAATCGTAGAGGGCGACCAAGAGATGAATAAACTAAGCAGATTCAGAAGGATGTAGGTTACAGTAGGTACTGGGAGATGAAGAAGCTCGCACAGGATAGAGTAGCATGGAGAGCTGCATCAAACCAGTCTCAGGACTGAAGACCACAACAACAACAACAACGGGAACCGCTGTTACCACTGCAGCAAGTCCGTTCGCCACATAAGGAATATCAATACTCCTAAGTAAACGAAGAGAAGGAAACTCACAATATCTTAAAATGCCACATAAACTCATTCGTTTCCTGCTCTTCCTTACAGGAACTGGAAAAGTGTATCCAATGCAAAAGCTGTGAGTTGACAGAAGCTCTAAAATCAGATATGATTCTGCAGCCGAAATATGCCCCATGGATTTGTCAGATTTTGAGAGTGATAGGAGATTGCTATCTATGCTGAGGTTTTATAACACTCGTGAACAACTAATCCAACAAGAGCGACGAGTAATTCTGATGGCTTACCGAAAACAGGGAAACAACACGTGCCATAACGCATGTAGTGCGCGTGTAATGTTTGAGTAACTACATGGCGCCTTACTGAGTAAGAAAGACCGAGTCGTAAATTCAGTGGAGGAAGCATGATAATGCAGTAAGTCCTGTTCTGGTTTCGGTTCTCTTCTGTATAATGGTAACGTCTACACGGTAATTCTGTATTTCAAACTTGGCAAGAGGTACGAGACACCGCTTTCAAACTGTCTCTACCATTGCATTCCCGAACATGGCACGAGCAAAATGAACATCTGAACTTTTCCGTGAGAGTTCTGATTGATTTAATTGTGTGTCCTCGGAGTCTTTCGCGACGGCATACATGAATAAAAACGTTCTCGGTTTTCAAGCCTCGTCAGTTCGAATAAATGTTGCGCCCTGTTAAAGACGACATTGCTCGTCGAGTGTCCGGTGTGTATGGTGTACACTGTGAATATGGCAGCATGTAAACCGGACAAACAATTCGCACTGTTGCGGAGCGTTGTACTGAGCACAAGCGCCGTATAAAACAAAGGGAGCCTGACAAGTCGGCCATAGCGGAGCAGTGCCTACAAAACGGACATAAGATACAGTTCGAAAACACAAAAGTGCTGGCTCATGCTTCTACATATTGGGACTCCGTTATAAAGGAAGCGGCCGAGATTCGCCTAAACAACAACAATTTCAACAGAGACCAGAGGTACACACTCAGTAGGGCATGGGGACAGGCGCTGGACATCGAAAGAAAGCAGAGACAGATGCGCGGCGCTGGAGCGGCTGTTTCAAACGTGGCGCCTGCCCCTGGCGCCCCCTGACGTCACCGGTGCTGCCACGGGCGATAGCTCCGCTAGCTGCGCGGGTCGACTTACGCGCGCGCCACATTGAGTCTATCTGATTGGCTGCTGCTGATGTCATCATGCCTATATAAGCGAGAAACCGTAGCAGCCCCGGAAACCTTCTACCCCTCCGCCAGTGTGCCACAACGCTCCGTCCTCTCCCCTCTTCTCTACCTTCCGTAAACGGCGGACATGGCGCCGCCTCCACCTCCCGTCCACCTTCTCCAGTACGCCTATGACACCGCCCTCCTTGCCCTTGCCCCCACCCTGCAACGCTCCCAACACCTTCTCCAATCCCATCTTGACCGGTTCACCTCTTGGTGCAACCAGTGGTTGCTCAGGGTCAATCCTTCCAAGACCCAGGCGATCATTGTAGGCAAAACCACCCCTTCCTTCCGTCTCCTCTATTTCTATATCACCTCTTATGGCCGTCCTATCGCCCTCACCCCCACCCTCAAGTACCTTGGCGTCACCCTCGACCGTCGCCTCTCCTGGACCCCCCATCTCTGGACAATCCAAGCCAAGGCACACTCCCGACTCTGTCTCCTCAAGCTCCTTTCTGGTCGCACATGGGGTCTGGACCCCTCCATCATCCTCCACAGCTATAAATCCCTCATCAGACCTGTCCTATGCTACGCCAACAATGCCTGGATCTCCTCCCCTCCTACCTTTTACAAATCCCTTCAAATCCTAGAACACCATGTGCACCGCCTCGCCTATCGCATCTGTCTCCCCTCCCTCACACGGACCCTATACGACCTTATTCCGTTCCCCCACCTCCTCCTTTTCCTCGAACGGATACAGATCCTCTACACCTCCAGCAAACTTGATCCCTCTCACCCACTTGTCTCTTCCATCCTCTCCCACCCCTCTCCCACCTGCTCCCCATCTCTCCACTCTCCATACCCTCGCCCAAAGTGGCTTCCGCCAACTCCCCCTCCCTGATGATGCCCTCATCCCTTCCATCTACCCCTCTTACGAACTTTGATCCTCCCCTTCTACCCCTTGTGTTTTTCCCAAGGGCACCCTCTCCCCTTCTCTCCCTCCTCCCCCAGGGCTTCCCCTACCTCCCCTACATTCTTTCCTCCCCTGCCCATCTCCTGTGCCACTGGCATCTCCACCCTCCCGCTCTCCCTCCTCCCCCCCTTTTCCCTTTGGCAGGTCCTCGGACTCGCACACGTATAGTGAACATTCACGCACCGGAGATCATCGCCTAGTGTTTGTGTGTGCCGTCGTGTTCATGTTCCAGTGTTTCATCGTTTGTGCTCCATCGTTCGCGTGTGTCATCTCTGTCATCCCTGCGCGTGTCCACGTTTCTGAACTTTTTTTTTTTTTTTGGACACTGCACCCATGAACGGCTCTGTCTGTTTCAATTTTGTATGTCTACATTTGTTTATCCACCATGTCTGTTATTCGCTTGATTCCTTATGTATTGTTTATCATATCCGTGGCCGAAGAGTGGCGTAGTATGCTGGCTTACTTGTATCAGGTGTGAAAATAACAATAAAGGGGAAAAAAGCAGCCCCGGCAGTCAGTGAACTCCTGACGACGATGGCGGAGATGGTCATCGAAAGCTCGAGGATTTTATTCGAAATGACGCTGCTTGAAAACCGAGAACGTTTTATTGATGATTTAATTGTGATCGTGATTCCATTCTCTGTAACTGGGAGGGAAGAAAATATTTTGCCATCCAGTGGAGAAAGCCGTTTATTTAAATTTGCAAGACGCCACTGGGCTATGGCTAAACAAAAACAGCGCCCTTGATCTAAACTGAATGAAGTTGGTCGATATGCATATCGCCCCCCTCCGTCTCAGACGTATTTCTAAGCTGTGCGCAATGGAAACGGACTGAAAAGGGATTAGCGATGACAAGTGAGTCGTGGGTGAGGTTGTTGAAATTAATACTGATAACAGAGATAAAAGTGCTTATCTCTAAATAGTGAATTGAATGATTGGTAACTTAGACCACTGTTTATTACAAAATACTCCAAAGGAGGAAAAGCATGTGATAAACTATCGTAAGAGTCAACTCTCTAACACTGGTGACGAATAGGAATCGGAACAGGAAATTCATATAATCAACAGAAACTGAGTGGGAAGAGAAGAAAGGAAGCTGGTGACTAACTCATGAAGGCATTCGAGAAAATTAAGTATACGATTTCACATCGTAAATGGTAATTGCGTTGTTCTGTTGGGATTAGGAAACATCGTGAGGAGCATCCCTGTCTAAGAAGCAGGTCGCAGACCAAACAGCAGGTGCACAGAGGCCAGTTTCTAAGCCTAACTACACACAGCGAAGCTGGAGTTTAGAAACAACTGAAAACATCTGTAGTCTTTGTCGACTTCATGCGGCAAACGGTTCAGTGCGGAAAGAAGGGCTCTGGAGTGGACCGATGAGAGAAATCGTTTGCTGCCAGGGACTGTGGAATCAATGTTACAGTGCCATGTTAACTACAAGATGACTTGCAAGGAGTTTAGTAGTATGTAAAAGGGAAAAAAGACTTGCTACAAAAAGTGAAATTTCCGAAAAATATGATTACCATTTACTTCCCCCCGCAACAAGTACCATGCAATTATGTTCTCAATAAAAAGTAATTACATTAAATAATTGTCACTTCATTTCTACATCCCCGTTTCATAGTGTCCCGGCGAGATCTCAGCTAGATATGGGAACCCTATTCACTCGCCATCTTGGAGTATGAAGTAGGGTTGGGAATAGTCGACCACTAAACCGGTATTTTAGTTCTGAATAACCAGTATTTTCGGCACTTGTGTGGTTTCGGTTCTAACAGGTGTTCTTTATACTTACTAATAACCGAGTAAAAAACCGATGTATTAGTTAGGCATAGGAGCAGAGGTAATATTGTTCCTTTTTTAACAAACCTTATTTTAGAAATCGGTTATTTACGTTAAACTGGCGTGAAAAAAGCGATACGAGGAAAACCGGTTGTATCAGTGATAACGGGATAGACCGCCAGAGACACAACACCTCGTGTTCCTACTGCTAATAAGGCGAGTACACCATTCGTTTGTAATATATTTTTACGAGCTTCCAACAGGAGCGACTTATACACAGATAGCTGTGTAGTTACTAGATTATATTTGTAATTTCTTGTGTGTTCGAGTGCTTACTAGGCACAAGCTTTTATTTTAATAACAGTGTAGTGTACAGTACCGCCGTTGTTATCGACCCTCGTATCGTACAGGCTTTTGTTTGTTTTGGTTAGTGTAACTCAGTGTCGTTTAGACAGTTAGTGAGAGAACACTTCGAATTCCTGCTGCTAATAAGCCGAGTACACCATTCATGTGTTACTTATTTCAGTTGCGAGCTGAGTTGGTGACCCTTCGCTCACAGCTCCAGGCTGCGTTGGCTTCCGTCACACAGCTTGAGGCTGTTGCTGAGGGGCATTACTGTGGGGGGTCTGTTGCGGGGATGTGATGGACGTCCCACGTGTCCCCTGATCGATCCACTGCTGTGACCGCCATGGGTACTGCCGGCACTGAGGTTGACCCATCACCTTTTGTCGATTGGGAGATCATTCCGAAGTCTGGCAGGCAGCGAAAACTTTCTGATGGGTCGATCGTAGGGCCTCCCCAGTTCGTCTGACGAACAGGCTTCGGATGTTATCTGTGATTGACGATGTCTCTGAGCCGGATGCAGACGTCCACCCTGCTCCAGAGGGAGCTTCTCGGTCTGCAGGGTCTGGGAATTCACAGAGGGTGGGTTTGCCTGGTAGTTGGGAGCTCCAACGTTAGGCGCGTAATGGGGCGCCTTAGAAAAATGGCTGCCAAGGAGGGGAAGGAAGCCAATGCCAATGTGCACTCTGTGTGCATACTGGGGGGAATCATTCCGGTTGTGGAAAGGGTGCTTCCGAATACCATGAACAGTACAGGGTGCTGCCAACTGCAGGTGGGGCTCATGTCGGCACCAATCACGTGTATCGCTTTGGATCGGAGCAGATTCAATCTGGTTACGGGCGACTAACGGAAATGGTGAAGACAACCAGTCTTGCTTGCGAGATTGAGGCGGAACTCACCATCTGCAGCATCGTCGATAGAACCGACTGAGGTTGTTTGGTGGAGAGCCGAGTAGAGGGTCTGAATCAGAGGCTCAGGCGGGTCTGTGACCGTGTAGGCTGCAGATTCCTTGACTTGCGCCATCGGGTGGTGGGTTTCCGGGTTCCACTTAGTAGTTCAAGAGTCCACCACACACAGGAGGCGGCTACACGGGCAGCGGGGACTGTGTGGAAGGTACTGGGCGGTTTTTTAGGTTAGAGGGTCTCGGGGAACAGAAATGGCGTCCGTCTAAAAGGCGACAGGTAAAACACAATAAGGTAGCTGTAGAAACGATTGCTATTGTAGTCGTAAATTGTCGTAGCTATGTTAGGAAAGAACTAGAGCTCCAAGCCCTAATAGAAAGCACTGAAGCTCAAATAGCTATAAGTACAAAAAGCTGGCTAAAGCCGGAAGTAAGTTCAGCCGAAATATTTTCAAACGATCTAATAGTGTTCAGAAAGGCTAGATTAAATAAAGTTGGTGGTGGGGTATTTATTGCTGTCAGAAGAAGTTTACCTTGTAGTGAAATTAAAGTAGATAGATCCTGCGAAATAGTATGGGTAGAGGTTACACTTGAAAATCGGACTAAACTATTAATTGGATCATTTTACTGACTCCCCCCCCCCCCCCCCAACTCAGAAGACATAGTTGCTAAACAGTTCAAAGAAAACTTGAGTCTCATTTCAAATAAGTACCCCGCTCATACACTTATAGTCGATGGTGACTTTAATCTACCCTCGATATGCTGGAGAAATTATACGTTCAAAGCCGGCGGCAGGCATAAAACGTCATCCGAAACTGTACTGAATGCTTTCTCAGAAAAGTATTTTGAACAATTAGTTCATGAGCCCACTCGAATCGTAAATGGTTGTGAAAGCATACTTGACCTCTTAGCAACAAATAATCCTGGACAAATAGTGAGTATCTTGACAAATACAGAGATTGTGACGACCACAAGGCAGTTGCTGCTAGGCTGAATGCCATAACACATACAACCATCAAAAAGAAACGCAAAGTATATCTATTTAAAAAAGCTGATAAAAATGCTCTTAACGCCGTTTTAAGAGACAGTCTTTACTTCTTCCGATCTGGTCATGTAAGCGAAGAAAAGTTGTGGAATGTTTACAAAGAGATAGTATCGACAGCAATTGATATATATATATATATATATATATATATATATATATATATATACAGGGTGTTTCAAAAATGACCGGTATATTTGAAACGGCAATAAAAACTAAACGAGCAGCGATAGAAATACACCGTTTGTTGCAATATGCTTGGGACAACAGTACATTTTCAGGCAGACAAACTTTCGAAATTACAGTAGTTACAATTTTCAACAACAGATGGCGCCGCGGTCTGGGAAACTCTATAGTACGATATTTTCCACATATCCACCATGCGTAGCAATAATATGGCGTAGTCTCTGAATGAAATTACCCAAAACCTTTGACAACGTGTCTGGCGGAATGGCTTCACACGCAGATGAGATGTACTGCTTCAGCTGTTCAATTGTTTCTGGATTCTGGCGGTACACCTGGTCTTTCAAGTGTCCCCACAGAAAGAAGTCACAGGGGTTCGTGTCTGGCGAATAGGGAGGCCAATCCACGCCGCCTCCTGTACGTTTCGGATAGCCCAAAGCAATCACACGATCATCGAAATATTCATTCAGGAAATTAAAGACGTCGGCAGTGCGATGTGGCCGGGCACCATCTTGCATAAACCACGAGGTGGTCGCAGTGTCGTCTAAGGCAGTTTGTACCGCCACAAATTCACGAAGAATGTCCAGATAGCGTGATGCAGTAATCGTTTCGGATCTGAAAAATGGGCCAATGATTCCTTTGGAAGAAATGGCGGCCCAGACCAGTACTTTTTGAGGATGCAGGGACGATGGGACTGCAACATGGGGCTCTTCGGTTCCCCATATGCGCCAGTTCTGTTTATTGACGAAGCCGTCCAGGTAAATATAAGCTTCGTCAGTAAACCAAATGCTGCCCACATGTATATCGCCGTCATCAATCCTGTGCACTATATCGTTAGCGAATGTCTCTCGTGCAGCAATGGTAGCGGCGCTGAGGGGTTGCCGCGTTTGAATTTTGTATGGATAGAGGTGTAAACTCTGGCGCATGAGACGATACGTGGACGTTGGCGTCATTTGGACCGCAGCAGCAACACGGCGAACGGAAACCCGAGGCCGCTGTTGGATCACCTGCTGCACTAGCTGCGCGTTGCCCTCTGTGGTTGCCGTACGCGGTCGCCCTACCTTTCCAGCACGTTCATCCGTCACGTTCCCAGTCCGCTGAAATTTTTCAAACAGATCCTTTATTGTATCGCTTTTCGGTCCTTTGGTTACATTAAACCTCCGTTGAAAACTTCGTCTTGTTGCAACAACACTGTGTTCTAGGCGGTGGAATTCCAACACCAGAAAAATCCTCTGTTCTAAGGAATAAACCATGCTGTCTACAGCACACTTGCACGTTGTGAACAGCACACGCTTACAGCAGAAAGACGACGTAGAGAATGGCGCACCCACAGACTGCGTTGTCTTCTATATCTTTCACATCACTTGCAGCGCCATCTGTTGTTGAAAATTGTAACTACTGTAATTTCGAAAGTTTGTCCGCCTGAAAATGTACTGTATCCCAAGCATATTTCAACAAACGGTGTATTTCTATCGCTGCTCGTTTAGTTTTTACTGCCGTTTCAAATATACCGGTCATTTTTGAAACACCCTGTATATACCACATAAGTTAATAAGTGATGGTACTGATCCCCCATGGTACACAAAACGGGTCAGATCGCTGTTACAGAAGGAGCGAAAACAGCTTGCCAAATTTAAAAGAACGCAAAATCCCCAAGATTGGCAAAGTTTTGCAGAAGTTCGAAATATAGCGCGTACTTCAATGCGAGATGCTTTTAATAATTTCCATAACGAAACCTGACAGAAAACCCACAGTGATTCTGGTCATACATAAAGCACACCTTCACTGCGCCATATCAACGGTGAAGTTACTGATGACAGTGCCAGTAAAGCAGAATTATTAAACACGGTTTTCCGAAACTCCTTCACCAAAGAAATAAATATTCCTGAACCCAATCAAGAACATCGGCCAAGATGAGAAACATAGAAGTAAATATCCTCGGTGTAACAAAGCAGATTAAATCACTTAATAAAGGCAAGGCCTCCGGTCCAGACTGTATATCAGTCAGGTTCCTCTCAGAGTATGCTGATACAATAGCTCCATATGTAGCAATTATATACAACCACTCGCTCACAGAAAGATCCATATCTAAAGACTGGAAAATTGCTCAAGTCACACCAATACCCAAAAAGGGAAGTAGGAGTAATCCGCTGAATTACAGGGCCATATCACTAACGTCGATTTGCAGTTGGGTTTTGGAATATATACTGTATTCGAACAGTGCAAAATACCTCGAAGGAAACTATTTATTGGCACATAGTCAGCACGGATTCAGAAAATATAGTTCTTGCGAAATACAACTAGCTCTTTATACTCAGGAAGTAATGAGTGCTATCGACAGGGGATGTCAAATTGATTCCATATTTTTAGATTTCCAGAAAGCTTTCGACACCGGTCCTCACAAGCGTCTTCTAAGAAACTGCATGCCTATGGAATATCGTCTCAGTTGCGTGACTGGATTCGTGATTTCCTGTCAGAAAGGTCACAGTTCGTAGTAATAGACGGAAAGTCATCGAGTAAAACAGAAGTAATATGTTCGTAGTAATAGACGGAAAGTCATCGAGTAAAACAGAAGTAATATCTGTCGTTCCCCAAGGAAGTGTTATAGGCCCTCTATTGTTGCTGATCTATATTAACGATATAGGAGACAATCTTAGTAGCCGTCTTAGATTGTTTGCAGATGAGGCTGTGAATTCATCAGATGACCATAACGAATTGCAAAATGATTTAGATAAGATATCTGTGTGGTGCTAAAAGTGACAATTGACCCTGAATAAAGGTAGGTGTGAAGTTATTCACGTGAGTACTAAAAGCAATCCACTAATTTAGATTACGCGATAAGTAACGCAAATCAGAACGCTGTAAATTCAACTAAATACTTAGGGATTACAATTACAAATAATGTAAATTGGAACGATCACATAGATCATGTTGTGGGTGGAGCAAATCAAAGACTGCGATTCATTGGCAGAACACTTAGAAGGTGCAACAGGTCTACTAAAGAGACTGCTTACACCACGCTTGTCCGCCATATTCTGTTGCTGTGCCGTATGGGATCCGCATCAGGTGGGACTGACGGATGACATCGAAAAAGTACATAGAAGGGCGGCTCGTTTTGTATTATCGCGAAATAGGGGAAATAGTGCCACAGATATTATACGTGAATTGGAGTGGCAATCATTAAAACAAAGGCGTTTTTCGTTGCGACGGGATCTTCTCATGAAATTTCAATCACCAGTTTTCTCCTCCGAGTGCCAAAAATTTCTGTTGGCACCCACTTACATAGGAAGAAATGATCATCGCGATAAAATAAGAGAAATCAGGGCTCGCACAGAAAAATTTAAGTGCTCGTTTTTCCCGCACGCCGCTCGAGAGCTGTGAACAGCAAAGTAATGGTGTAGATGTAGATGAACCGCCATCGCTGGTGTGAAGAAGTCTTCGTTGCTGAGCACACGCTGTGTTGGCCCCTACGCAGCACCTTTCGCTGAATGGTCAATGAGGAGACACTGTTGGTAGTCTCTGTGTTCATTTGGGCAGTTAGTTAACATCTCCATGGTGGTCGTTGACTCCTGCAGTCTATGCGTTGTGGTGTACCTCAGTTGCCTCGTCTTACCGCCGCCCCCACCCCCCACCCCCACGTGACAGACTTTACATTTCCTCCAATCCTCCACTGCTAATGGTCCCAACGACGTCTGCATGTTGTTATTGCAAGTTGACGTCATACAATGGTGGTTGTCATATTAATGTGACTGGACCATGTAATGCTGAAAGCAATCTAACTGTTCCATTAAGTTTCGGATGTGCAGCCCCAAGAAATCTCCTTCTCTTTCTTCTTATTCTTCTAATATTTCGGCTGTATAACGTTCAGCCATCTTCAGAGTGAGCCGAAAGACTGCCGCTCCAGTGCTCGCTTGGTTCCTTTATACACGTGTATGCGGCCACAGATGCAAATGCGCCAGAGACGTTGGTCGGCGGCAGAGTCGTGCACAATGCGCGAGTTACATCTATGACTCCGCAGTCGATCTGTGTTGGCATGTCGATATATCATTGTGAGCTGCACTGTGACGACGTCTTTGTAAGTTTATTACAGCAAGTGCCGGGTTCCATGATTTATCAAGGTTGAAACCACTATCTCTATTAATTAAAATCGTCGTCAAGCGAATTTCAGTTGCTTCCTTCACTATCGAGTCCCAAAAAGATGATGTGGTTGCCAACATTTCTACGTTGTCATACAACGTACTGTGACCAGTGTCAATACAGTGTTCTACCACTGCGGACTTGTTGGGTTGTAAAAGCCGTGCGTACCTCCGATGTTCTGCACATGTTCCTCGGACAGTACGAGTTGTTTGTCCAAGGTAAGAAAGGCCGCATTCACATGGAATTTTGTACGATGATGGTTTTGAGTAAGGGACTGTATTTTGCACCCACGCCACAGGTTCTGCCATTATCTTCGTAATCAACGCCATTGGAGAAGCGGTTCGATCACTTCCCTCGGATTCAACAGAGGAAATACGACGGAAACATGCCGTGCAATTATGAAGGCTCGCCCACGAAGGAGCAATGTATCTGTGGCAGAGAAAGCTGCACTACGTAAGCTCCGCCAGGATACTCAGACGGTGGTACTCCCAGCGGATAAAGGTAATGCTACTGTTTTATTGTCTAGAGACGAATACCATGATAAAATGTACAATGTATTGAGTGACAGCATGTACCGAAAGATCAGCATGGATCCTACTAATCGAGTGGCGAAGAAAACTGCTTTGCTTCTGAATGATTCTCCCTTCCCACCAGAAACTGTTCGGAGATTGAAATCAACTTGCAAAAGCGGGACAAAATTGGGTCTCAGACTTCAAGAAGAATATAATAATTCCAATCCCAAAGAAAGCAGGTGTTGACAGATGCGAAAATTACCGAACTATCAGTTTAATAAGTCACAGCTGCAAAATACTATCGCGAATTCTTTACAGACGAATAGAAAAACTGATAGAAGCCGACCTCGGGGAAGATCAGCTTGGATTCCGTAGAAATGTTGGAAGACGTGAGGCAATACTGACCCTACGACTTATCTTAGAAAATAGATTAAGGAAAGGCAAACCTACGTTTCTAGCATTTGTAGACTTAGGGAAAGCTTTTGACAATGTTGACTAAAATACTCTCTTTCAAATTCTGAAGGTGGCAGGGGTAAAATACAGGGAGTGAAAGGCTATTTACAATTTGTACAGAAAGCAGATGGCAGTTGTAAGAGTCGAGGGGTATGAAAGGGAAACAGTGGTTGGGAAAGGAGTGAGACAGGGTTGTGGCCTATCCTCGATGTTATTCAATCTGTATATTGAGCAAGCAATAAAGAAAACAAAAGAAAAGTTCGGAGTAGGTATTAAAATCCATGGAGAAGAAATAAAAACTTTGAGTTTCGCCGATGACATTGTAATTCTGTCAGAGACAGCAAAGGACTTGGAAGAGCAGTTGAACGGAATGGACAATGTCTTGAAAGGAGGGTATAAGATGAACATCAACAAAAGCAAAACGAGGATAATGGAATGTAGTCGAATTAAGTCGGGTGATGCTGAGGGAATTAGATTAGGAAATGAGACACTTAAAGTAGTAAAGGAGTTTTGTTATTTGGGGAGCAAAATAACTGATGATGGTCGAAGTAGAGACGATATAAAATGTAGACTGGCAATGGCAAGGAAAGCGTTTCTGAAGAAGAGAAATTTGTTAACATGGAATATATATTTAAGTGTCAGGAAGTCGTTTCTGAAAGTATTTGTAAGGAAAGTAGCCATGTATGGAAGTGAAACATGGACGATAAATAGTTTAGACAGGAGGAGAATAGAAGCTTTTGAAATGTGGTGCTACAGAAGAATGCTGAAGATTAGATGGGTAGATCACATAACTATTGAGGAGGTATTGAATACAATTGGGGAGAAGAGGAGTTTGTGGCACAACTTGAGTAGAAGAAGGGATCGGTTGGTAGGACATGTTCTGAGACATTGAGGCATCACCAATTTAGTATTGGAGGGCAGCGTTGGGCGTTAAAATCGTAGAGGGAGACCAAGAGATGAATACACTAAGCAGATTCAGAAGGATGTAGGCTGCAGTAGGTATTGGGAGATGAAGAAGCTTGCACAGGATAGGGTAGCATGGAGAGCTGCATCAAACCAGTCTCAGGGCTGAAGACCACAACAACAACAACAGGGATGTTGGGACAAGAAGGTCTATAACGGTGAAGGACGCGACATATCGGACGGATTGTAACTCTACCCAGGCCACAAAGACCTTTGCCGCTGCTTCACGGTAGCTACAGGATTTTGGCCTATCATAGCTAAATATGCCCTGCTCAGTGATAGCCATGAAGTTTTTCACGAAGGACAGATTCTTTGTTAGACAGGGCAATTCCGTTATGATGGTAGAAACTATCAAGAATGATGGAAAGGGTAAATGTTTCGAGTGGAGGTAAGGAACCCTAGACCGGAAACGACCGATTCGAAAGGTATAAGCGAAAATGTACTCATGTTTCCTGCAGCATTCTCTCTAAGGCCCCAACTTCCAAACCCTAATGATGTAAACAATTCCCGTTGAATACTCCCCGATGCCCTCAGATAATTTCCCCTGTTGATAGACTAGTAACGGGGCGCGTAGCTTGATGTCAGAGAGACCGAGAATCCAAAATCCAAAGTACAGTAATAATGAGTTCCGTTTACCTGGGCAAGTTTCACAAGCTACTACATGTACAACAGTTGTTCTAAATGGCGTTCCCCAAACTCAACGCAGGCATCGAACCATCATACAAAGTTCTGTCGTAACCATTCTAATATATCAAGTGTCGTGTGAACAGTGTCGCAGGTTGCAAGAATATGTAACAGTAGATCCTCTTCAGTCTCGATAGGCGTCTCGTGACAAGATTTTTTACATGGCCTCAGAAGAAGAAATCAAGTGGCATGAGATCAAGTGAATGTGCTGGCCTCGAAACAGAACATCCTCTGCCTACCCAGTTTTCAGTAAATTTCTGACCGAGGATTTCACGGTTCCTCATTCCAAAGTCACTTGGAGCTCCATCATTTTGGAACCACATCCGGTGACTAATACTAAGTGGGATGTGTTCCAGTAAACCGGGTAGTATCTCTGATGAACACTGTGTATACTGGTCCACTGTCAGTGGTATCAGAACAATGTACGCTTATAACTTTCGACTCTGTTGTTTTCGGACCAGGGTCCATTACCTACAATTCATACATTTACCTTTTCCATCATCTGAAAGCTTGTAACAGATCACGGAATCACCTTGTGTGTCATTCCTGGCAGCACCTTTGCACTCGTCGTCTTGGCTATAATGGACGCCAGAGACAGTCTACGATGTCTGGGCGACAGGGGACTTTGTCCAGCCTACAGCTGATCTGCCGGTCTTCCTACTCCGTCTAAATGAGTTGGAGTCGAGGGTTTTCTGTGTTTTGCAGCACCTGTTGGAAATAAGCTTTTGGACAGACCTGGCAGCAAGAAGCAGCTTCCAGTGCAGTTCTGGTATCGGATAAAGTTGGTGGGATGGTTTCGTGCGCGCCAATGGAGGAGTCAGCTGCGTGAAGCATATGATTTGTGGGCCCTGGGCGCGAAGGCAGTGTGTGCTGAGAAAATCAGTTCGGAAGTGAGTGATCTTTAGTGATCGATGAAGTTATTCTGTTGGTGCGACAAGCGTGAAAGGATATCCAAACATGTTCTCGTCCTTGGGTGTGGTGTCTTAGTTTGTGTGCACGAGACTGGACAGAACACATTTCGCACTGAGCGACTGTGCTTTTAGCTAGCTGGAGGTGGCGTTGAATAAGCGTGTCGCACTTGGTGAGACTAAATTGTAGCCAACAAAGTACAATTGTTTACATGGAAACTTGAAGAGTCATATTTTTACATGTTGTTTGACAAAAGCTACTTTTTGTGGTTGGAGGCTATTGCTATGCGCCAGGCAGTGGAGGTGTATCGACGGCTAACAGTTTAGATTGTTCGTTGCAGTGGTCTGGCCTCGGAATCTTGCCGAAAGCAGCTACAATGTGTAAATCTCTGCTCGTTGTTAAACGTCTTTTTCTAGTAATTTTTAGATTAATTTTGCGGCTACAGGATTGTCGCACTCAAGTATGAGACCTTAGCATAAAGAACACGCTTCGTTACAAAATAAACTTCACCATGTGCCTAATAAGAACACATGTCTCTTATAAATCCTGGACATGTTTCTCCACGACAATTACGGATTCACAAATGCGGCACTGTTTAACCCCGAATCTCATAACTAATTCCGCGCTCCTTTCCTCGAAATAACTAAATTACTGAACCCTTTTCTTCTACGATGCGGTATTTCGACTGTCAACTATTTTTCTGCCAAATTCTTCATGCTGTTTACACCCAACGTGGCGTCCACGACCGCTCAACAGCGACGACTCCTTCACACTAGGGATGGCGGTCATAGCTGAAACAACCGGTTTTCGGTTGTATCGTTCTTTTTTCCGCCATTTTAACCCGACTGTTAAAACTGCAGTAAATAACTGATTTCTGAAATAAAGTTTGTTAAAAAACGAACATTTTTACCACTGCTGCTATACCTAATTGACACATCAGTTTTTTAATGTTATTAGTAAAAATGTGAAACCCCTTAATAAACGATAAGAAAGAACTAACGAAATTACTGCTTATTCAGATTTAAAATACCGGTATCGGTTTTAAGTGGTCGGGTTTTCCGACCCCTACTTCACACACCAAGACGGCGCGCGAGTAGGGTTGCCATACTTCGTTGAGACCTCGTCGTGACACCCGGAAGTGCGGGTGTACAAACGAAATAAAAAATTATTTAATATAATTACTTTTTATTCAGAACACAATTGCATAGAACTTGTTGCGACGGTAGGAGTTACTACATCACATTTTTTGGAGCTTTCACCTTTTTCAGCAAGACTTGTTTCCTTATTACGTACCTCTAAAACTCCTTGCAAGTCATCTTGTAGTTAAACTGGCACTGTAAGACAGCAGTCGATCTCTTTCATATGCCCACTGGACCACTTCAGCTAAAATACTCTTTCCATAGTGGCGTTGTGTGCGGGAATAGAAAACAAACATTTCATTAATTTAGCAGTGGCAGTTCCGTTCAGGATTTTCGTTTTCCTTAAGAAAGTAAATCCGTCTTTCTTCCACGGAGTGCTTAGAATAATAATGGACGTTTCCTCCTATTAATGTTTACTTTGCCTTACAATTATTTTTCGCAAGGGGTGAACTGTAAGTTCGTGCACCAGTCGTACATGATCTGCACGTCTGCCTACATTTCTCCACAGTTTCAGGCACTGCGACTTCCCTGTGTACAACAGCATGAGGTGTGAGGAGCGTCACTGAAGTGCTAGCGTAATTTGTCAGATGATTTTGTGTTTATCGTGAACGTGAAGAACAACCAAAGGTAATTTTACATTCTAGTCACTCTGTTAAGACTGACGTGTTGAGTTCTAGATTGCTAAAAATTCTGAATCCAGTCAAAAATTTGGTCCAATATTTCGACAGATCAAACTTTGCCCACTGGGTGACAGTGTAGAACAGCGTGGAACGTCTTTCGGAAGTGAAGTAACATGACATCAACTTGGGGACCGTTACCTTCTATCTCCTTGTTGTCAGGGGTGAGCTGAGAAATACGGATGTCGTAAGATAGTTGCTTGCCGAATTCGTGCTATTCCCACGGAACAGATATTTTGGTCTCCAAGACGAGCAAATACACGAGTACAGAACTGTCCATAAATCTGGTACCTTCTGGAATTGGTACGCAAATGACAGCATACGTTACATAATATGTTCTAAAATGCGGCGAAACAAAAAAAAGCGAGATTCTTCCAGAGCTCATACCTCGAGTTCTGTTGGTGACACAAAGTTAGGGTCAAGTGTTTTGCATAGTATTTGGGTTAGGGACCATTTGTATATCCAGCAGAAGGATTATCTTACTGTAACCATCCTAGAGTACAGCTGCAAAACACTTTCTCCTGCTTAGGCAAATGGAGAAAATCATATGATTCCTTCTGGATTTGATGTGGTTTACGGTGGTTTCAGGTGTGGGTTCTCTGAAATTCAAAATAAGATGTTTTCCTTACTACTTTGTATTAAAACTGAGCTGCAGATTCCATGATGGATAAGCATAGCAAATGGCTGTAATTTTTGCGATATACTCCTAAAGCCGTCGGCACACGGACCGTGCTGTCGAACGTCAACGTTGAGCGTGGTGAGTTCAACGTGCTGCTGAATGCTCAGAAACGATGCGACTCGTGCACACGGTTCCTCGGCCCCAACGTGGTATACGCGATCAAAACGCACTCCAGCGGCACTTGAGGGATGTTTCTAGCTCTTAAGTCACATTGTTTACTAAACAGGAGCGCGTAAAATTCCCACGTAAGTTCTAATAAAACGCACATTTCCACCATTAAATATAAACGTAGGCTTCCGCGGCCGCTTTCACAGTCAGGCCGCATTGTCAACTATAAAACTCCGACGTTTCGGCGACAGTTGCAAGACGCATTCCTCAGCGTTAGCAGCACACCCTGAGGAAGGTGTCTTGGAACAGTCGCCAAAAGGTCGGAATTTTATAGTTGACAATGCGGCCTCAAACCCAGAAGAATTTTATTTCCTCCGTGTCTATATGTTAGACACGTTGTTCTATATGTAATATACACAAACAAAAACTTCAATATCCATGTAAATATTTTAAGATGAATAGGAAAGTACCATGTTCAATCAGTAAGGACACAAGCTTCCATTACAAACAGTGCGATACAAATTTGCAATAGTTCTCCACATAGGATGAACATTATTTCATCGTTTCCACATTTTAGTAAAAACCACAAGGTCGTTCGTACTTGATCACTATTCCTACCCTGCAACAGAATGTTTGCAACACGTGAATTACAAAAGTACGAAGATATTTTACTCCTTTGTCTTTTACAAGTAGCGCAAGCTGTCCTGTAGATTAAGCCAATCGAACAAACTCGTTCCTGAAAAAAAGGTGAACTTATATTTACATAACATCAAATATTACAGTATATACTTACATTAAACTAATAATAAAGTATGATAACCTATTAAAACGCGAATGTTAGGGAAAAAAATTTGATGTGGTGAGAACCACCAACGTTACACGCAGCTAATTTGGAGCCACTCACGATACCCGCTACGCTAATCCGACGCCGAATGTTTCATCTTCCACTTCTGCATCCTACCACTTGCTAAAAGCTTTAATCATAGCTATGTTAGTAATTGAAAATTAATTACAACAAATTGTACCAAGAACAATGTGTTTTTGGTCGATCCTCAGTGTGTCGTTGCCTTCAAATGTCATACTCTCATAATACGCAATTTACAATAATTCTTTTGCCACGAATATGATGTTTCTCATTATTTTATTGCAACGAATCACACAGTTAACAACGGGTTTTCGAGTGATTCTCGATTTACTGGTGCTCAGAAACGGCATATATACGTATAGGCTTGAAATGAATGCCAATATGGAGCCTCACAACACCGTGCTGAAGGGAGATGGCGTGCATGTGACGTAGTTGGCATAGTGCCATCTCATTGTCAACGCTCACACGCGCGCTCAGATTACGTGATAGATATCGCTCTGCACGTTCCGTAAGACTGCCCAACGTGCTATTCCATGCTATGACGTCAGAAACACGGCGTGCTCAAGCTCAACGTTCGCATGCACGGTCCGTGTGCCGACGGCTTAAGATCCTGATCTCGAATAACCTAAAAAAATTTATTGATATATTTGTGCGTTTGCGAGATAAAGAGCTTGAGAGTCACCTTACATATACAACTATAATACGGAGGCAAAACCCGATGTGAGGCGAAAATATGGATTATACAGTGACGCAGCACGTAAAAATGTGCTGTAAAGTGTCTCCGTTATGATCAGACGCGTTTTGAAACTCACTGTAGTTGTATTGAACAAACAAACGAACAACGTCAGAACAGACCTTGAAAGTGCAACGTCAGCGACCGGTCGCCGTGTCATCCTCAGCCCTTAGGTGTCACCAGATGTGGATAGGGAGGTCCCTGTGGTCAGCACACCGGTCTCTCAGCCGTTGCCAATTTTCGTGACTGGAGCCGCTACTTCTCAATCAAGTAGCTCCTTACCGAGAGAGGAGTCACAGTGGTTGGCACTCTGGACTCATTCGGGAGGCCGACGGTTCAGACACGCGTCCAGCCGTCCTTATGTAGCTTTTCTGTGATTTCCCTAAATCGCTTCAGACATATGTCGAGATGGCTTCATTGAAAGGGAACGGCCGACTTCCTTTCCCATCCTTCCCTAATCCGATGGGACCGATGACTTCGATGTTTAGTTCCCCCCCCCCCCACTCCCCACCCCCAAACCAACCAATCAGGTAGCTCCTCAATGGCTTCCCACGGGCTGAGTAGACACCGCCTGCCAACAGCACTCGGAAGACCCATCCAACTGTTGAACAAGCCCGGCAGGACTTAACGTCGATCATCTGACGGGAACCGGTGTTACCATTGCGGCAAGGCTGTTGGCCTAGTAGTATTGAAGCACGTTCAAAATGTTTGTGCATGTAAATCGTGTCTGAAGTTGACAATTTAGTTTTGAGTTACTTCAGATTTCACATGAGTAAACCATCAAAATTTTAATGATCTATAAAGTTGTTTTCATGAGAGTGACATGGTCTACTGTGGCAGGATACAGGGAAGCAGAGGAAAAATAGTCCTTTCGGAGAAGAAAAAAAATCCAATATAGTCCTGTTTAAGAGATTCTGCAAAGTGGGGATACCAGCTGCCTCATTCTGCATTTCCAACACCTTTAAAATCATCCCAAAAATATTGGCATGCAAATGTATTCGCAGTTTTTGTGCTGAGAGAGGAGCAGACAGTGGCAGTGGGAAACAGAACGAAAAATAATAAATACTGTATGATAGTAGGCAGTGGTACAGAAAGAGGGAAGGAGACAATGACAGAGTGGGAGAAATATCGGCACACAGTAGCAGTGGAATATAGTTGACATAGAAAGAACAGTGTTAGTGGGAGAGGAATAAAGAGAAGCAGAAAGGGGAAGTGGGAGGGAGCCAACTACAATGAGACACAGAGTCTATGACAGTGACAACGAGGAAGGGTGAGATAGCAACAGTGGGATGAGACAGTAGCAGCCGGTAAGGATCTTATGAGATGGTAGCAGTAAGAGAGAGCAAGAAGGAGACAGGGACAGTAACGGGAAACAGTAGTAATAGGAAAGCTCGAAGGAAACAGCGACAGACAGCCACACGGAGGTAATGACAATGAGCTGGGCTGAAGTGAGAATGGAAAAAAGGAAGTGGAGTGAGTTATAATTTTGGGTTGCAGTGAGTGAGGGATGGGTTGCGTTTTAAAAGTAGCACAGGAGTGTGCCAAAATATTTGGGAAAAATTTTTAAAAGTGCTGAGGAACTTAGACTGTGGCATCTCAGATAGAGGCATTTCTCCACTAGTTTTTATATATTTCAAAATTACTAAGACTTACGTCCAATATGGCTTTGCTCAAACAATGTAGCTCATACTCTAAATCTGACATATCAATTCGTCATCAATGAGTGAAAGTCCGTGTCTTCTGAAATCAGTAACAACATTACACTGTTTATACGTCCCTGCAGTTACGCAACATTGAAGGCTTTGGTCCATGGGTTGAAAAACAGAAGATCCCTATATGGCAATAAGAAAAATGTATTACTATTTTGTGACCAAATTTCAAAAGAATCACTTATCGAACAGGCGTAGTTGTCGGACAATGAACTCGCATCCGGGAAAACGACGGTTCGGATCTTTATTTAGCCGTCTAGAATTACTTTCCCTGTGATTTTTCTAGATCGCTTAAGGCCGGGAGAGTTCCTTTGAAATGGGAAAAGGAAATTTCGTTCGCCATCCCTCCCTATCTGAAGATTGTACTTGGTCTCCATTGACCTCGTCAGCGACGGGGCGGTAAATCCTAATTCTCCTTCTCTCTTATAGACTTATATGATCATTTTATGTCTCCTACCATTATATTCTAGCAGCCAGGCGTCAAGGAGAAGCTAGAACTACGAGAAGAATATGCAGAGCAATTTATAAGTGATAAGACTATTGAACTATTGTCCATAAGGAATGCTAAAAACTGCGTCCGAATAGACCTCAGAAGGCCAATTGGAACTTACCGACCGCCGTGTCATCCTCAGACGAAGGCGTCACAGGATGCTGGTACGGATCCCCTCAATTGGCTCCACGAGGCCTGAGTGCAGCTCGCTTGGCAACACAGTGCTCTGCAGACCTGAAATCACCTGTCCAAGTGTTAGTCAAGCTCGAGAGCGCTTAACTTCGGTTATATAACGGGAACCGGTGTTACCATTGAAGCCAGGCCGTTGGCCACATGAGGAATAATAACAAGAAATATTTCTGGGTAAAGGAAGAGAAGAAAACTGACAAAATCTTAAAATGCCACATAAACGTATTCGTTTTCTGCTCTTCGGTACAGTAACATAAAAAGCTTATCAAATGCGAAAGCTCCGAATTGACAGGAGCTCTAAAATCTGATATGATTCAGCAGCCGAAGAATTCCCGCACGGATTCGGCCGATATCGAGAGTGACAACACATTGATATCTATGCTGAAGCCTTATAACACTTGTGAACTACTAATCCAGCAAGAGTGACGAGTAACTCTCATGGCTTACTGTAAACGAGGAAACAACACGTGCCATGAAGTGCGCAGTGCATGTGTAATGTTCCAGTTACTGCGTAGCGGCTTGCTTACTAACAAAGACACCGTCATAAATTCAGTGAATGGAGCAATATAGTGCAGTGGGTCCCATTCTGGTTTCGGTCCTCTTTTCTCTATAATGATAGCATCCAAATGATAACTCTGCATTTCACACTTGGTAGGGGGTGCGAGACACCGTTTTCAAACACTGTCTGTAGCACTGCATACACGAACAGCGCAATGAGGAAAATGAACACTTAAGCTTCTTCGTACGAGTGTTATGTCATTCCATCCTATAGGAGGGAACAAAATATTTTGCCATCCAGAGGAGAAAGCTGTTCATTAAAATTTGCAAGACACCACTGGGCTACGCCTAAACACAAACAGCGCCTTTGATGAAGTTGGTCGATATGTGTATCACCCCTCTCCGTCTCAGACGTATTTGATAAGCTGCACAGGACGGAAACAGACTGAAAAGGGGTTAGCCCTGACAAATAAGCCGTGGGTGGCGTTGTTGTTGAAATTAATAGTAACAACAGGAATGATGGGATTTATCTCTAAATACTGAATCGAATGATTAGTACTTAGACCATTGTTTATTACAATGTATTCCACAGGAGTAATAGCACGTGATAAACTATTATAGTAGTCAACTCTCTCACACACTGGTGATGAGAACACATCGGAACTGGAAATCCATATAATGAAACAGCTGACAGAAACTGAGTGGTGAAGTCTGCGGGGAAGAGAAGAAAGTTAACTGGTAACTAACTCATGAGGGCATTCAAGTAAATTTAGTACGCGATTTCACATCGGAAATGATGTCTGCGTTGTTCTGTTGGGATTAGGAAACATCCTGGGGAACATTCCTCTAAAAGAAGCAGCTTTCGGACCAAGCAGGAGATGCACAGACGAGTTTCTAAGCCTAACTACAACTGAAGACATCTGTAGTCTTTGTCGACTTGACTGCCACTTACGCTACAGTATGGAAAGGGGGCTCTTATATAGTCATCCTCCTCAAAACCAAACTGAGACTAATCACTAAGAAGATCTCTAATAGGTAGTTTGAGTAGTGCAGGGTAATCTCATAAGCAAAGAAAGGCTATAAATAATGAACTACCTCAGGGATCAGTATTATCCCCTATACTTTTCAACATTTAGATTTCTGATGTACCTGGAACCTGTGCAAAGAAGTTTCGCTATGCTGACGGTCTAGTACTTGTGGTTCAGAACAAAGAGTTCAAAAGTTCTGAAACCACTCTAAGCGATGATGTGAACAAAATTTATGAATATCTCACCATGTGGAGATCCATACCCAATCCCTCTAAAGCGAAGATAGTAGTCGCCATTTAAACAACAAAGCTGTGGATTATAAACTGGAGGTGCATGTGGAGGACACAGTGCTTCCCCTCCATAGTCACCCAAATTATCTTAGAACGACCCTTGATAGAACACTGTCTTAGGTGGTGGTGGTAAGTTCCTATGGGACCAAACTACTGAGGTCATCGGTACCTAGGCTTGCACACTACTTAATCTAACTTAAACTAACGAGGCTAAGGGCAACACACACACACCCATGCTCGAGGGAGGACTCGAACCTCCGACGGGGGGAGTCGCGCGAACTGTAGCAAGGCGCCTGAGACCGCGCGGTGTAGCCGCGCGGCAACGCTGACTTCCAAGAAGCATCTAGGAGAAAGTTTTTTGGGAATTAAGCATACGAAACAACCTTTTCTAGAAACTCGTCAGTGTTAGCTGAGGAGCACCAACAGATACGCTCCAAACTCGGCTCTGAGTTTAGTGTTTCCTTCGGCTGAAGATTGTGCTCTGATGTGTGTGAACAGTCCTCACGTAAATAAGATAGATACTCGTTTCAACAGAACCACTAAAATAATTTCTGGGTGCATAGGAACTACTCCCTTATGCTGGCTTCCAACAATCAGCCATATAACTCATTCATTGTGAAGAAGGATCTTAAAAAATAATAAATAATGTTCAGGTTCCCATCCATGAAGACATTCTCGGACTGCGAACAAACCAACTTCGTTCCAAAAACCCACCCTTGCGACTGGCTAGCAGTTTGTTGATAGCAGCTTCACCATTGACAGACAATCTGGAGAAATGCCCCGCCTGAAGGCCGATATTTTTTCGTTCCTCTACAGAGACCCACCGGTTTTGAATTCTCTCGGCTTGTTTGGAAGAATATAAATCGTATCCTAACAGGACACGGAATGTATGCATACAACCCCCTCAAATTGAGTAAACAGCACAGCCGAAGCTCTGAGTGTAGGGCACCGAGCCGAAGCTTCCACCACTTTGCTGAAGAGCTTAAACCGAGAGCTTGTCTTGGTGATCCAAACGACTTTTTTATGACCACACCAACAGACCTTGACTGGATAAGGAGACTAGGCATTAGAACACAACATCAGTTTATAATGTATTACCTGTATTTCAAACATATTTTTATATATTCCTGACTGTGTTTTGTGTTCAGTACTATACGGCAAATGAAAAAAATAGGAAAATGCATACAGGTTCCAAATAACTTAGTCACTGTTAAGCTATCACTGCCAGAGCATGATTTAAAACAAGATCCCGTGTAGTTTAATCGAAAATGTGCCTACTTCTACCTCATGACTAGCGTGCAGCCTCTCTTTGCTTCCAGAAATTACCAACATTAAGAGGCGAAAAGTTTGGCTGCTACCTCACCAACTGCAGAACGCGTCGGTGCTGCAAGGGCCGCCCAAAGCGAGCGCAGTGGTTGACTCTCTCTCCACGATCACCGTTCAGCCGAAGAGTATTGCTACCACTAGGTCCCCACCAAGAATATCACTGTGCTTCACTTATAACTTACGGGAAATGTTTTGCTTTGCACCGCGCTTAGGAGTACCTTAAAAACGATGCTCTTCTGAGCTCTCTGCAGAAAGGCAACCAGAAATTACTGGTACTTCAATCAGACTCTCTCAGTTTTTCACTGTAAACGAATTCACGACAACTCCGTTGAGACCGTCACTCGGGAAAACGGTGGGAGCCCTAACCAGTGCGAAAGAAGCTATGCTTCTGCCACTGTCAAAGGCGATGCTAAAGGTCGATGACCTCCATGCATTGGCGTCAGGATGTCGATGGTGAAATTTGGGAGCGGGCCTAATGTTGAAGGCAGCGCCCACAGGAAAACCGTGCCGACGCACACCACACCTCGACTCAGCCATAACTATCCAGACACCAAAGGCAAACCAGCAGCCAGTTAATTACATGGTCCAGTCATACTAATGCGACCACTGCCAATGTCTGACGTCAGCTTGCAAGAACCACTCGTAGACGTCAGGTGGGGGCACTAGCAGTGGAGGATTGGAGGCCATATAAAGTGTTTTGGGTGGGGGACGGAAAACCGTGCAGTTGTTGTCATGATGCGGAAACGGAGTTCAAATGGTTCTGAGCACTATGGGACTTAACATCGGAGGTCATCAGCCCCCTATAACTTGGAACTACTTCAACCTAACTAACCTATGGACATCACACACATCCGTGCCCGAGGCAGGATTCGAACCTGTGACCGTAGCAGTCGCGCGGCTCCGGACTGAAGCGCCTAGAACCACACGGCCACCGCGGCCGGCGGAAATGGAGTGATTTATCTGATGCCCAGAAGGTCACGATCATTGGCTTTCGGGGAAGGGTGGAATCACTTCCAAAACGACTAAGTTTGTAAACTGTCTGAGTGTCGCTGTGGTTAAAGTACACCGTGCACGGCAAAATGGCACTATCCAAAACCGACAACGAGGCAGCTGAAGTACACCACAGGCCATTGCCGACAGGAGGCAACGATCGCTGTGGACCTGCGTATGGGCGAACAGGCGTGCAACTGATCAGACATCAGCTGCCCGGATAAACACAGAGGCTTCAACAGTGTCTCCTCACTGACCATTCAGCGAAAGGTGCTGCGTATGGGGCTCCACATCGTGTACTCAACAACGACTCGTTCTCACTAGATATGGCGGTAATCGCTCAAACAACCGTTAAGACGCTCAAAATAAAGCTGAAATAAGCTCCGTTAAAAAACAAACAATTTTACTCAGTTATTAGTAAAAATAAAGACACTTGTTATAACCGAGATGAAACAAATCCCGAAAATACTGGTTATTAGAACTAAAATAGCAGTATCGGTTTTAAGTGGTTGGGTTTTCCCAACCCTACTTCACGCACTAATATGGTGACTGACTACGGTTGCCATATATAGGTGGGAACTCGTCGGGAGACTCTGGGATAGTGGTCTAGAAACGAAGTGAATTGCTACTTAATATAATTACTTTTTATTCAGAATACAACTGCATGGAATTTATCACAGGGAAGTAGTTGGCACATCACATTTTTCGGGAATTTCACCTTTTCAGCAAGGTTTTTTTCCCTTTTACGGGCTTCTAAAACTCCATGCAAGCGAGCCAGTAGTTAAACTGGCATTGTAAGATTCATCAGTCCACTGGACCAACTTCGACGAAAGCAATCTTTCGACACTGGCGTTGTGTGCGGGTATAAAGAAACGATACTGGCATTATTTTAGCAGTTGGCAGTTGCGTTCAGGATTTTCGGTTTCCTTAAGAAAGTAAATCCGCCTCTGTTCCAAGGAGTATTTGGAATAAATAATGATGTTTCATGCTGTCGATGCGCACGGCCTTACATTTATTTTTGTCGAGGGTGAACTATCAGTTCCTGCACCAAGCGTCCATGATACGCAGTTCTACCTACTTTTCTCCACAGTTTTCGGGCACTGCGACTTTCCCCTGTAAACAGCATCAGATGCGAAGAACGTCGCGAAAGTCCTAGCGTAATTTGTCGGATAATTTGTGTGTATCGTGAACCTGGAAAGGTAATTTTACATTCTATTCACTCTGTTAAGAATGACAGTTCGAGTTGTATATCCCTAAGAATTCTGAATCCAATAAAAAATTGGCACGATATTTTGACAGATCAATTCTGTTCACCGGTTGACACTGTAGAACTGTGTGGAACGTATTTCGGAAGTGAAGGAACACGACATGAAGTTCGGGACCTTTGCCTATTATCTCTTAGTTCTCAGGGATGAGCTGAGAAATGTGGACGTCGTAAGATAGTTGCTTGCTGAATTCGTAATGATTCCCAAAGAGCAGACATTTTAGTCTCCAAGAAGATCAAATACACCATCATAGAACTGTCCATAATTCTAATACTTTGCGGAGTTTGGACGCATGCGATAACACGCGCTGCATAATATGTTCTAAAACACTGCGCAAAAAAAACAGATTTCTTCCGGAGGTCATACCTCGGGTTCCGCTGGTGATAAAAAACTAGAGTCAAATGTTCTGGATAGTCCTTGGGCTAGGGACCACTCGCATGTCCAACAGAATGATTGACTTAGTGTCACCATCCTTAAGTACAGTGCTTTCTCCAGCTTAGGCAAATGGAGCAAATCAGGTGACTCTTTTTGCATTTGATGCGCTCTAAGGTGGATCTTAAGGGGCTTTTGGAAGCAGTTTCTTAGAAAACTCATAAAGAAACGTTCCCTTTAGCATTTTTTGTACTAGTTTTTGCGATATTATTCCAAGATCATCACCTGGAACAATACTGAAAATTTTATTGATATAGTTATATGTTTGCGTAAATACGTAAAAAAAAACACGTAAAACGCTGTGTGAGGCGAAAATGTGGATTATAGAGTGACGCAACACGGACAAATACACTGTAAAGTGTCTCTCTGATGATCAGAAGCGTTCTGAAAACTCATTGTAGTAGTATTGAACAAACAAACTAACACCGTCCGAACAGACCTTGCAGGCCCAAGGGTAGCGACCGACCACCGTGTCATCCTGAGCCCTTCAGCGTCACCGGATGCGGAAACGGAAGGTCATGTTGTAAGTATACCGGTCTCCAAGCCGTTGTTAGTTTTCGCGACCAGTGCCGCTACTTCTGAATCAAGCAGCTCATCAATGGGCCTCCCAAGGGCTGAGTGCACGCCGCTTGCCAGCAGCACTGAGTTGACCTGCGTGGTGACCCATCCAAGTGATACCCAAGCCCGACAGGGTTTAGTTTCGGTGATATGACGGGAGTCGGTGTTAGTAGGCCGTTGGTCTAGTAGTATTGAAGCACATGTAAAATTTTTGTGCTTGTAAATGCTTTCTAAGGATTAAAATTTAGGTTTTCGTTATTTCAGCATAAGCAAACTACCAAAACTTTACTGACACATAAAGTTTATTTCCATATGGTTGACACGGTCTGCTGGGGCAAGGAAAACGGAAGCAGTGGATAAATGCCCCTACCGGAGACCAAAAAAGGAAATATGCTGATGTTCAACAGATTATGAAAAGTGGAGTACCAGCTGCCTCATTCCGCATTTCTCAACAATTTTAAATTATCATAAAAATGGTGGCATGCATTAAGTATTCGCTCTTTTTTTCCTGAGAGATGAGGAGTCAGTGGCATTGGACAACAGACGAAAAAGTAACAAGTACTAGACGGCAGTAGACAGTGGTTGGTTGGTTTGGGGAAGGAGACCAGACTTCGTGGTCACCGGTCTCATCGGATTAGGGAAGGATGGGGAAGGAAGGCGGCCGTGCCCTTTCAGAGGAACCATCCCGGCATTTACCTGGAGTGATTTAGGGAAATCACGGAAAACCTAAATCAGGATGGCCGGACGCGGGATGGAACCCTCGTCCTCCCGAATGCGAGTCCAATGTCTAACAGTAGACAGTGGTATATAAAGACAGATGGAAACAATGGCAGTGCGAGAGAAAGAGCGGAAGACAGTGGCAATGCAGTATAGTTGACAGTGACAGAACAGTGTTAGAAAAAGAATGAAGGAGATAGTGCCAGTGGGAATGGAATAAAGAGGAGGAGAAAGTGGAAGTGGAAGTGGGAGAGAGACAAGGATAAAGAGAGACAGAGGCTATGACAATGACTATGAAGAAGTGAGAGATAGTGAAAGTGGGAAGTAACAGCCCACCGGGAAAGAATGAATGAGATTGTAGCAGTAAGAGAGAGCAACAGTGAGACAAGGACGGTGGGAGAAGACAGAAGTAGTAGGAGAGAACGAAGGACACTGTAGGCATGAGGCAGGAGACAGTGAGAGAGAGACACAAGGGGGCAATGACAATGAGCTGGGCTGAAGCGAGAATGAAAAAGTGGCAGTGGAACGCTTTATGGTTATGAGTTGCAGGTGGTGAGAGGTGTGTCGCATTTTAAGAGTAGCACAGGAGCATGCCTAAATATGTGGGAAAAATTTTGAAAGTGCTGAGGAACGTAGAATGTGGGCTATCTGGTAGGAGTATTTCTCCATCAGGTACGCCAGATATGGCTTTGCTCAAACAATATAGCTCAAACTCTAAATCTGACATATCGATTCATCATCAGTCAGTGCCTTCTGAAATCAGTAACAACATTACACTTATTATATGTCCCTACAGCTAGGCAACATTGAAAGCTTTGGTCCATGGACTGAAAAACAAACGATTCCTACGTGGCTATAAGAAAAATGTACTACTATTCTGTGACAAAATTTCGAAAGACTGACTTATCGAACATGCGTAGTTGTCGGACACTGAACTCGCATCTGGGAAAACGACAGGCCGGATTTTTATTCGCCCGCCGCTGTGGCCGAGCGGTTCTAGGCGCTTCAGTCCAGAACCACGCAGCTGGTGCGGTCGCACGTTCGAATCCTGCCTCGGGCATGAATGTGTGTGATGTCCTTAGGTTAGTTAGATTTAAGTAGTTCTAAGTCTAGGGGACTGATGACTTCAGATGTTAAGTCGCATAGTGCTCAGAGTCATTTGAACCATTCTGATGCTTATTCAGCCAACTAGAATTACTTTTCCTGTAATTTTTCCAGTTCGCTTAAGACCAGGAAGGTTCCTTTGAAACGGAAAAAGCCACTTTCATTCCTCATCCCTCCCTATCTGAAGATTGTGCTGTGTCTCAGACATCGTCATTGACGAGACGGTAAATCTTAATTCTCTTTCCCTCTTACATCTGATGCCTTTTATGCCTCCTACAATTATATTTTGACAATCGGGCGGCAAGGAGAAGCTATAACTACGAGAAGAATATGCAGAGCAATTTATAACTGATAAGACTATCGAACCATTGTACATAAAAAATGCTAAAAACTGCGTCCGAACAGGCTACTTACCGACGCTACTTACCGATCGCCGTGTACTCCTCAGCTGAAGGCGGCTTGGTAAGTTCACGTGATCAGCACACCACAGTTGCAGTCGCTGCCAGCTTTCGTGACTGGAGCCGCTACTCCTCAGTCAAGTAGCTCCTCAACTGACCTCACAAGGCCTGAGTGCAGCCCGCTTGCCAACAGTGCTTGGCAGGCATTAGTGGTGACCCAACAAAGAGCTAGCCAAGCCCGACAGATCTTAACTTCGGCGATCTAACGGGAACTGGTGTTACATCTGCAGCAAGGCCGTTGGCCACATGAGGAATAATAATAAGAAATATTCTTCAGTGAAGGAATGGAAACTACTCACAAAATCTTAAAGAGCCACATAAACTTATTTGTACTGTGCTGTTCATCACAGAAACATGAAAAGTGTATCTAAAGCAAAAGCTGTGAGTTGACAGCAGCTGTAATATCTGATATTATTTTGCTGCACATAGAATTCCCGCACGGATTTGTCCGATATAGAGAGTGATAAGACATTGCTATCTATGCTGAAGCTTTATAACAATCGTGAACTATTAATCCAACAAGTGTGACAAGTAATTCTCATGGCTTACCGAGAACGAGATATCAACATGTCCCATAGAGCGTGCAGTGCATGTGTTATGTTTCTGTAACTGCGTAGTGCCTTTCTTATTAAGAAAGACGCGCTCATAAAATCAGTTGATAAAGCAACATATTGCAGTAATCCCCGTTCTGGTTTCGGTTCCCTTCTAGACAGAACGTCTTCCGTACATGGCAGGGGGTGCGAGAAACCATTTTCAAACTGCGTCTCTACCATTGCATTCTCGAACAGTGCATGAGGAAAATGAACACCTAAGCTTTTCCGAAAGAACGATGATTTATTTTATTGAGATGGTGATTCTGTCCTATGTAACTGGGAGAGAACAAAATATTCCAGAGATGAGAAAGCTGTTTATTGAAAGTCTCAAGACGTCACTGGGCTGTGGCTAAACAGAAACGGCGCAGGGGGTGCGAGAAACCATTTTCTAACTGCGTCTCTACCATTGCATTCTCGAACAGTGTTTGAGGAAAATGAACACCTAAGCTTTTCCGAAAGAACGATGATTTATTTTATTGAGATGGTGATTTTATCCTATGTAACTGGGAGAGAACAAAATATTCCAGAGATGAGAAAGCTGTTTATTGAAAGTCTCAAGACGTCACTGGGCTATGGCTAAACAGAAACGGCGCAGGGGGTGCGAGAAACCATTTTCTAACTGCGTCTCTACCATTGCATTCTCGAACAGTGCATGAGGAAAATGAACACCTAAGCTTTTCCGAAAGAACGATGATTTATTTTATTGAGATGGTGATTTTATCCTATGTAACTGGGAGAGAACAAAATATTCCAGAGATGAGAAAGCTGTTTATTGAAAGTCTCAAGACGTCACTGGGCTATGGCTAAACAGAAACGGCGCAGGGGGTGCGAGAAACCATTTTCTAACTGCGTCTCTACCATTGCATTCTCGAACAGTGCATGAGGAAAATGAACACCTAAGCTTTTCCGAAAGAACGATGATTTATTTTATTGAGATGGTGATTCTGTCCTATGTAACTGGGAGAGAACAAAATATTCCAGAGATGAGAAAGCTGTTTATTGAAAGTCTCAAGACGTCACTGGGCTGTGGCTAAACAGAAACGGCGCAGGGGGTGCGAGAAACCATTTTCTAACTGCGTCTCTACCATTGCATTCTCGAACAGTGCATGAGGAAAATGAACACCTAAGCTTTTCCGAAAGAACGATGATTTATTTTATTGAGATGGTGATTTTATCCTATGTAACTGGGAGAGAACAAAATATTCCAGAGATGAGAAAGCTGTTTATTGAAAGTCTCAAGACGTCACTGGGCTATGGCTAAACAGAAACGGCGCAGGGGGTGCGAGAAACCATTTTCTAACTGCGTCTCTACCATTGCATTCTCGAACAGTGCATGAGGAAAATGAACACCTAAGCTTTTCCGAAAGAACGATGATTTATTTTATTGACATGGTGATTCTGTCCTATGTAACTGGGAGAGAACAAAATATTCCAGAGATGAGAAAGCTGTTTATTGAAAGTCTCAAGACGTCACTGGGCTGTGGCTAAACAGAAACGGCGCAGGGGGTGCGAGAAACCATTTTCTAACTGCGTCTCTACCATTGCATTCTCGAACAGTGCATGAGGAAAATGAACACCTAAGCTTTTCCGAAAGAACGATGATTTATTTTATTGACATGGTGATTCTGTCCTATGTAACTGGGAGAGAACAAAATATTCCAGAGATGAGAAAGCTGTTTATTGAAAGTCTCAAGACGTCACTGGGCTATGGCTAAACAGAAACGGCGCAGGGGGTGCGAGAAACCATTTTCTAACTGCGTCTCTACCATTGCATTCTCGAACAGTGTTTGAGGAAAATGAACACCTAAGCTTTTCCGAAAGAACGATGATTTATTTTATTGAGATGGTGATTTTATCCTATGTAACTGGGAGAGAACAAAATATTCCAGAGATGAGAAAGCTGTTTATTGAAAGTCTCAAGACGTCACTGGGCTATGGCTAAACAGAAACGGCGCAGGGGGTGCGAGAAACCATTTTCTAACTGCGTCTCTACCATTGCATTCTCGAACAGTGCATGAGGAAAATGAACACCTAAGCTTTTCCGAAAGAACGATGATTTATTTTATTGAGATGGTGATTTTATCCTATGTAACTGGGAGAGAACAAAATATTCCAGAGATGAGAAAGCTGTTTATTGAAAGTCTCAAGACGTCACTGGGCTATGGCTAAACAGAAACGGCGCAGGGGGTGCGAGAAACCATTTTCTAACTGCGTCTCTACCATTGCATTCTCGAACAGTGCATGAGGAAAATGAACACCTAAGCTTTTCCGAAAGAACGATGATTTATTTTATTGAGATGGTGATTCTGTCCTATGTAACTGGGAGAGAACAAAATATTCCAGAGATGAGAAAGCTGTTTATTGAAAGTCTCAAGACGTCACTGGGCTGTGGCTAAACAGAAACGGCGCAGGGGGTGCGAGAAACCATTTTCTAACTGCGTCTCTACCATTGCATTCTCGAACAGTGTTTGAGGAAAATGAACACCTAAGCTTTTCCGAAAGAACGATGATTTATTTTATTGAGATGGTGATTTTATCCTATGTAACTGGGAGAGAACAAAATATTCCAGAGATGAGAAAGCTGTTTATTGAAAGTCTCAAGACGTCACTGGGCTATGGCTAAACAGAAACGGCGCAGGGGGTGCGAGAAACCATTTTCTAACTGCGTCTCTACCATTGCATTCTCGAACAGTGCATGAGGAAAATGAACACCTAAGCTTTTCCGAAAGAACGATGATTTATTTTATTGAGATGGTGATTTTATCCTATGTAACTGGGAGAGAACAAAATATTCCAGAGATGAGAAAGCTGTTTATTGAAAGTCTCAAGACGTCACTGGGCTATGGCTAAACAGAAACGGCGCAGGGGGTGCGAGAAACCATTTTCTAACTGCGTCTCTACCATTGCATTCTCGAACAGTGCATGAGGAAAATGAACACCTAAGCTTTTCCGAAAGAACGATGATTTATTTTATTGAGATGGTGATTCTGTCCTATGTAACTGGGAGAGAACAAAATATTCCAGAGATGAGAAAGCTGTTTATTGAAAGTCTCAAGACGTCACTGGGCTGTGGCTAAACAGAAACGGCGCAGGGGGTGCGAGAAACCATTTTCTAACTGCGTCTCTACCATTGCATTCTCGAACAGTGTTTGAGGAAAATGAACACCTAAGCTTTTCCGAAAGAACGATGATTTATTTTATTGAGATGGTGATTTTATCCTATGTAACTGGGAGAGAACAAAATATTCCAGAGATGAGAAAGCTGTTTATTGAAAGTCTCAAGACGTCATTGGGCTATGGCTAAACAGAAACGGCGCAGGGGGTGCGAGAAACCATTTTCTAACTGCGTCTCTACCATTGCATTCTCGAACAGTGCATGAGGAAAATGAACACCTAAGCTTTTCCGAAAGAACGATGATTTATTTTATTGAGATGGTGATTTTATCCTATGTAACTGGGAGAGAACAAAATATTCCAGAGATGAGAAAGCTGTTTATTGAAAGTCTCAAGACGTCACTGGGCTATGGCTAAACAGAAACGGCGCAGGGGGTGCGAGAAACCATTTTCTAACTGCGTCTCTACCATTGCATTCTCGAACAGTGCATGAGGAAAATGAACACCTAAGCTTTTCCGAAAGAACGATGATTTATTTTATTGAGATGGTGATTTTATCCTATGTAACTGGGAGAGAACAAAATATTCCAGAGATGAGAAAGCTGTTTATTGAAAGTCTCAAGACGTCACTGGGCTATGGCTAAACAGAAACGGCGCAGGGGGTGCGAGAAACCATTTTCTAACTGCGTCTCTACCATTGCATTCTCGAACAGTGCATGAGGAAAATGAACACCTAAGCTTTTCCGAAAGAACGATGATTTATTTTATTGAGATGGTGATTCTGTCCTATGTAACTGGGAGAGAACAAAATATTCCAGAGATGAGAAAGCTGTTTATTGAAAGTCTCAAGACGTCACTGGGCAGTGGCTAAACAGAAACGGCGCAGGGGGTGCGAGAAACCATTTTCTAACTGCGTCTCTACCATTGCATTCTCGAACAGTGCATGAGGAAAATGAACACCTAAGCTTTTCCGAAAGAACGATGATTTATTTTATTGAGATGGTGATTCTGTCCTATGTAACTGGGAGAGAACAAAATATTCCAGAGATGAGAAAGCTGTTTATTGAAAGTCTCAAGACGTCACTGGGCTGTGGCTAAACAGAAACGGCGCAGGGGGTGCGAGAAACCATTTTCTAACTGCGTCTCTACCATTGCATTCTCGAACAGTGCATGAGGAAAATGAACACCTAAGCTTTTCCGAAAGAACGATGATTTATTTTATTGAGATGGTGATTCTGTCCTATGTAACTGGGAGAGAACAAAATATTCCAGAGATGAGAAAGCTGTTTATTGAAAGTCTCAAGACGTCACTGGGCTGTGGCTAAACAGAAACGGCGCAGGGGGTGCGAGAAACCATTTTCTAACTGCGTCTCTACCATTGCATTCTCGAACAGTGTTTGAGGAAAATGAACACCTAAGCTTTTCCGAAAGAACGATGATTTATTTTATTGAGATGGTGATTTTATCCTATGTAACTGGGAGAGAACAAAATATTCCAGAGATGAGAAAGCTGTTTATTGAAAGTCTCAAGACGTCACTGGGCTATGGCTAAACAGAAACGGCGCAGGGGGTGCGAGAAACCATTTTCTAACTGCGTCTCTACCATTGCATTCTCGAACAGTGCATGAGGAAAATGAACACCTAAGCTTTTCCGAAAGAACGATGATTTATTTTATTGAGATGGTGATTTTATCCTATGTAACTGGGAGAGAACAAAATATTCCAGAGATGAGAAAGCTGTTTATTGAAAGTCTCAAGACGTCACTGGGCTATGGCTAAACAGAAACGGCGCAGGGGGTGCGAGAAACCATTTTCTAACTGCGTCTCTACCATTGCATTCTCGAACAGTGCATGAGGAAAATGAACACCTAAGCTTTTCCGAAAGAACGATGATTTATTTTATTGAGATGGTGATTCTGTCCTATGTAACTGGGAGAGAACAAAATATTCCAGAGATGAGAAAGCTGTTTATTGAAAGTCTCAAGACGTCACTGGGCTGTGGCTAAACAGAAACGGCGCAGGGGGTGCGAGAAACCATTTTCTAACTGCGTCTCTACCATTGCATTCTCGAACAGTGTTTGAGGAAAATGAACACCTAAGCTTTTCCGAAAGACCGATGATTTATTTTATTGAGATGGTGATTTTATCCTATGTAACTGGGAGAGAACAAAATATTCCAGAGATGAGAAAGCTGTTTATTGAAAGTCTCAAGACGTCACTGGGCTGTGGCTAAACAGAAACGGCGCAGGGGGTGCGAGAAACCATTTTCTAACTGCGTCTCTACCATTGCATTCTCGAACAGTGCATGAGGAAAATGAACACCTAAGCTTTTCCGAAAGAACGATGATTTATTTTATTGAGATGGTGATTTTATCCTATGTAACTGGGAGAGAACAAAATATTCCAGAGATGAGAAAGCTGTTTATTGAAAGTCTCAAGACGTCACTGGGCTATGGCTAAACAGAAACGGCGCAGGGGGTGCGAGAAACCATTTTCTAACTGCGTCTCTACCATTGCATTCTCGAACAGTGCATGAGGAAAATGAACACCTAAGCTTTTCCGAAAGAACGATGATTTATTTTATTGAGATGGTGATTCTGTCCTATGTAACTGGGAGAGAACAAAATATTCCAGAGATGAGAAAGCTGTTTATTGAAAGTCTCAAGACGTCACTGGGCTGTGGCTAAACAGAAACGGCGCAGGGGGTGCGAGAAACCATTTTCTAACTGCGTCTCTACCATTGCATTCTCGAACAGTGTTTGAGGAAAATGAACACCTAAGCTTTTCCGAAAGAACGATGATTTATTTTATTGAGATGGTGATTCTGTCCTATGTAACTGGGAGAGAACAAAATATTCCAGAGATGAGAAAGCTGTTTATTGAAAGTCTCAAGACGTCACTGGGCTATGGCTAAACAGAAACGGCGCAGGGGGTGCGAGAAACCATTTTCTAACTGCGTCTCCACCATTGCATTCTCGAACAGTGCATGAGGAAAATGAACACCTAAGCTTTTCCGAAAGAACGATGATTTATTTTATTGAGATGGTGATTTTATCCTATGTAACTGGGAGAGAACAAAATATTCCAGAGATGAGAAAGCTGTTTATTGAAAGTCTCAAGACGTCACTGGGCTATGGCTAAACAGAAACGGCGCAGGGGGTGCGAGAAACCATTTTCTAACTGCGTCTCTACCATTGCATTCTCGAACAGTGCATGAGGAAAATGAACACCTAAGCTTTTCCGAAAGAACGATGATTTATTTTATTGAGATGGTGATTTTATCCTATGTAACTGGGAGAGAACAAAATATTCCAGAGATGAGAAAGCTGTTTATTGAAAGTCTCAAGACGTCACTGGGCTATGGCTAAACAGAAACGGCGCAGGGGGTGCGAGAAACCATTTTCTAACTGCGTCTCTACCATTGCATTCTCGAACAGTGCATGAGGAAAATGAACACCTAAGCTTTTCCGAAAGAACGATGATTTATTTTATTGAGATGGTGATTCTGTCCTATGTAACTGGGAGAGAACAAAATATTCCAGAGATGAGAAAGCTGTTTATTGAAAGTCTCAAGACGTCACTGGGCTGTGGCTAAACAGAAACGGCGCAGGGGGTGCGAGAAACCATTTTCTAACTGCGTCTCTACCATTGCATTCTCGAACAGTGTTTGAGGAAAATGAACACCTAAGCTTTTCCGAAAGAACGATGATTTATTTTATTGAGATGGTGATTTTATCCTATGTAACTGGGAGAGAACAAAATATTCCAGAGATGAGAAAGCTGTTTATTGAAAGTCTCAAGACGTCACTGGGCTATGGCTAAACAGAAACGGCGCAGGGGGTGCGAGAAACCATTTTCTAACTGCGTCTCTACCATTGCATTCTCGAACAGTGCATGAGGAAAATGAACACCTAAGCTTTTCCGAAAGAACGATGATTTATTTTATTGAGATGGTGATTTTATCCTATGTAACTGGGAGAGAACAAAATATTCCAGAGATGAGAAAGCTGTTTATTGAAAGACTCAAGACGTCACTGGGCTATGGCTAAACAGAAACGGCGCAGGGGGTGCGAGAAACCATTTTCTAACTGCGTCTCTACCATTGCATTCTCGAACAGTGCATGAGGAAAATGAACACCTAAGCTTTTCCGAAAGAACGATGATTTATTTTATTGAGATGGTGATTCTGTCCTATGTAACTGGGAGAGAACAAAATATTCCAGAGATGAGAAAGCTGTTTATTGAAAGTCTCAAGACGTCACTGGGCTGTGGCTAAACAGAAACGGCGCAGGGGGTGCGAGAAACCATTTTCTAACTGCGTCTCTACCATTGCATTCTCGAACAGTGTTTGAGGAAAATGAACACCTAAGCTTTTCCGAAAGAACGATGATTTATTTTATTGAGATGGTGATTTTATCCTATGTAACTGGGAGAGAACAAAATATTCCAGAGATGAGAAAGCTGTTTATTGAAAGTCTCAAGACGTCACTGGGCTATGGCTAAACAGAAACGGCGCAGGGGGTGCGAGAAACCATTTTCTAACTGCGTCTCTACCATTGCATTCTCGAACAGTGCATGAGGAAAATGAACACCTAAGCTTTTCCGAAAGAACGATGATTTATTTTATTGAGATGGTGATTTTATCCTATGTAACTGGGAGAGAACAAAATATTCCAGAGATGAGAAAGCTGTTTATTGAAAGTCTCAAGACGTCACTGGGCTATGGCTAAACAGAAACGGCGCAGGGGGTGCGAGAAACCATTTTCTAACTGCGTCTCTACCATTGCATTCTCGAACAGTGCATGAGGAAAATGAACACCTAAGCTTTTCCGAAAGAACGATGATTTATTTTATTGAGATGGTGATTCTGTCCTATGTAACTGGGAGAGAACAAAATATTCCAGAGATGAGAAAGCTGTTTATTGAAAGTCTCAAGACGTCACTGGGCTGTGGCTAAACAGAAACGGCGCAGGGGGTGCGAGAAACCATTTTCTAACTGCGTCTCTACCATTGCATTCTCGAACAGTGTTTGAGGAAAATGAACACCTAAGCTTTTCCGAAAGAACGATGATTTATTTTATTGAGATGGTGATTTTATCCTATGTAACTGGGAGAGAACAAAATATTCCAGAGATGAGAAAGCTGTTTATTGAAAGTCTCAAGACGTCACTGGGCTATGGCTAAACAGAAACGGCGCAGGGGGTGCGAGAAACCATTTTCTAACTGCGTCTCTACCATTGCATTCTCGAACAGTGCATGAGGAAAATGAACACCTAAGCTTTTCCGAAAGAACGATGATTTATTTTATTGAGATGGTGATTTTATCCTATGTAACTGGGAGAGAACAAAATATTCCAGAGATGAGAAAGCTGTTTATTGAAAGTCTCAAGACGTCACTGGGCTATGGCTAAACAGAAACGGCGCAGGGGGTGCGAGAAACCATTTTCTAACTGCGTCTCTACCATTGCATTCTCGAACAGTGCATGAGGAAAATGAACACCTAAGCTTTTCCGAAAGAACGATGATTTATTTTATTGAGATGGTGATTCTGTCCTATGTAACTGGGAGAGAACAAAATATTCCAGAGATGAGAAAGCTGTTTATTGAAAGTCTCAAGACGTCACTGGGCTGTGGCTAAACAGAAACGGCGCAGGGGGTGCGAGAAACCATTTTCTAACTGCGTCTCTACCATTGCATTCTCGAACAGTGCATGAGGAAAATGAACACCTAAGCTTTTCCGAAAGAACGATGATTTATTTTATTGAGATGGTGATTCTGTCCTATGTAACTGGGAGAGAACAAAATATTCCAGAGATGAGAAAGCTGTTTATTGAAAGTCTCAAGACGTCACTGGGCTGTGGCTAAACAGAAACGGCGCAGGGGGTGCGAGAAACCATTTTCTAACTGCGTCTCTACCATTGCATTCTCGAACAGTGCATGAGGAAAATGAACACCTAAGCTTTTCCGAAAGAACGATGATTTATTTTATTGAGATGGTGATTTTATCCTATGTAACTGGGAGAGAACAAAATATTCCAGAGATGAGAAAGCTGTTTATTGAAAGTCTCAAGACGTCACTGGGCTATGGCTAAACAGAAACGGCGCAGGGGGTGCGAGAAACCATTTTCTAACTGCGTCTCTACCATTGCATTCTCGAACAGTGCATGAGGAAAATGAACACCTAAGCTTTTCCGAAAGAACGATGATTTATTTTATTGAGATGGTGATTTTATCCTATGTAACTGGGAGAGAACAAAATATTCCAGAGATGAGAAAGCTGTTTATTGAAAGTCTCAAGACGTCACTGGGCTATGGCTAAACAGAAACGGCGCAGGGGGTGCGAGAAACCATTTTCTAACTGCGTCTCTACCATTGCATTCTCGAACAGTGCATGAGGAAAATGAACACCTAAGCTTTTCCGAAAGAACGATGATTTATTTTATTGAGATGGTGATTCTGTCCTATGTAACTGGGAGAGAACAAAATATTCCAGAGATGAGAAAGCTGTTTATTGAAAGTCTCAAGACGTCACTGGGCTGTGGCTAAACAGAAACGGCGCAGGGGGTGCGAGAAACCATTTTCTAACTGCGTCTCTACCATTGCATTCTCGAACAGTGCATGAGGAAAATGAACACCTAAGCTTTTCCGAAAGAACGATGATTTATTTTATTGAGATGGTGATTCTGTCCTATGTAACTGGGAGAGAACAAAATATTCCAGAGATGAGAAAGCTGTTTATTGAAAGTCTCAAGACGTCACTGGGCTGTGGCTAAACAGAAACGGCGCAGGGGGTGCGAGAAACCATTTTCTAACTGCGTCTCTACCATTGCATTCTCGAACAGTGCATGAGGAAAATGAACACCTAAGCTTTTCCGAAAGAACGATGATTTATTTTATTGAGATGGTGATTCTGTCCTATGTAACTGGGAGAGAACAAAATATTCCAGAGATGAGAAAGCTGTTTATTGAAAGTCTCAAGACGTCACTGGGCTGTGGCTAAACAGAAACGGCGCAGGGGGTGCGAGAAACCATTTTCTAACTGCGTCTCTACCATTGCATTCTCGAACAGTGCATGAGGAAAATGAACACCTAAGCTTTTCCGAAAGAACGATGATTTATTTTATTGAGATGGTGATTCTGTCCTATGTAACTGGGAGAGAACAAAATATTCCAGAGATGAGAAAGCTGTTTATTGAAAGTCTCAAGACATCACTGGGCTGTGGCTAAACAGAAACGGCGCAGGGGGTGCGAGAAACCATTTTCTAACTGCGTCTCTACCATTGCATTCTCGAACAGTGCATGAGGAAAATGAACACCTAAGCTTTTCCGAAAGAACGATGATTTATTTTATTGAGATGGTGATTCTGTCCTATGTAACTGGGAGAGAACAAAATATTCCAGAGATGAGAAAGCTGTTTATTGAAAGTCTCAAGACGTCACTGGGCTGTGGCTAAACAGAAACGGCGCAGGGGGTGCGAGAAACCATTTTCTAACTGCGTCTCTACCATTGCATTCTCGAACAGTGCATGAGGAAAATGAACACCTAAGCTTTTCCGAAAGAACGATGATTTATTTTATTGAGATGGTGATTCTGTCCTATGTAACTGGGAGAGAACAAAATATTCCAGAGATGAGAAAGCTGTTTATTGAAAGTCTCAAGACGTCACTGGGCTGTGGCTAAACAGAAACGGTGCAGGGGGTGCGAGAAACCATTTTCAAACTGCGTCTCTACCATTGCATTCTCGAACAGTGCATGAGGAAAATGAACACCTAAGCTTTTCCGAAAGAACGATGATTTATTTTATTGAGATGGTGATTCTGTCCTATGTAACTGGGAGAGAACAAAATATTCCAGAGATGAGAAAGCTGTTTATTGAAAGTCTCAAGACGTCACTGGGCTGTGGCTAAACAGAAACGGCGCAGGGGGTGCGAGAAACCATTTTCTAACTGCGTCTCTACCATTGCATTCTCGAACAGTGCATGAGGAAAATGAACACCTAAGCTTTTCCGAAAGAACGATGATTTATTTTATTGAGATGGTGATTCTGTCCTATGTAACTGGGAGAGAACAAAATATTCCAGAGATGAGAAAGCTGTTTATTGAAAGTCTCAAGACGTCACTGGGCTGTGGCTAAACAGAAACGGTGCAGGGGGTGCGAGAAACCATTTTCAAACTGCGTCTCTACCATTGCATTCTCGAACAGTGCATGAGGAAAATGAACGCCTAAGCTTTTCCGAAAGAACGATGATTTATTTTATTGAGATGGTGATTCTGTCCTATGTAACTGGGAGAGAACAAAATATTCCAGAGATGAGAAAGCTGTTTATTGAAAGTCTCAAGACGTCACTGGGCTGTGGCTAAACAGAAACGGCGCAGGGGGTGCGAGAAACCATTTTCTAACTGCGTCTCTACCATTGCATTCTCGAACAGTGTTTGAGGAAAATGAACACCTAAGCTTTTCCGAAAGAACGATGATTTATTTTATTGAGATGGTGATTTTATCCTATGTAACTGGGAGAGAACAAAATATTCCAGAGATGAGAAAGCTGTTTATTGAAAGTCTCAAGACGTCACTGGGCTGTGGCTAAACAGAAACGGCGCAGGGGGTGCGAGAAACCATTTTCTAACTGCGTCTCTACCATTGCATTCTCGAACAGTGCATGAGGAAAATGAACACCTAAGCTTTTCCGAAAGAACGATGATTTATTTTATTGAGATGGTGATTTTATCCTATGTAACTGGGAGAGAACAAAATATTCCAGAGATGAGAAAGCTGTTTATTGAAAGTCTCAAGACGTCACTGGGCTGTGGCTAAACAGAAACGGCGCAGGGGGTGCGAGAAACCATTTTCTAACTGCGTCTCTACCCTTGCATTCTCGAACAGTGCATGAGGAAAATGAACACCTAAGCTTTTCCGAAAGAACGATGATTTATTTTATTGAGATGGTGATTCTGTCCTATGTAACTGGGAGAGAACAAAATATTCCAGAGATGAGAAAGCTGTTTATTGAAAGTCTCAAGACGTCACTGGGCTGTGGCTAAACAGAAACGGCGCAGGGGGTGCGAGAAACCATTTTCTAACTGCGTCTCTACCATTGCATTCTCGAACAGTGTTTGAGGAAAATGAACACCTTAGCTTTTCCGAAAGAACGATGATTTATTTTATTGAGATGGTGATTCTGTCCTATGTAACTGGGAGAGAACAAAATATTCCAGAGATGAGAAAGCTGTTTATTGAAAGTCTCAAGACGTCACTGGGCTGTGGCTAAACAGAAACGGCGCAGGGGGTGCGAGAAACCATTTTCAAACTGCGTCTCTACCATTGCATTCTCGAACAGTGCATGAGGAAAATGAACACCTAAGCTTTTCCGAAAGAACGATGATTTATTTTATTGAGATGGTGATTCTGTCCTATGTAACTGGGAGAGAACAAAATATTCCAGAGATGAGAAAGCTGTTTATTGAAAGTCTCAAGACGTCACTGGGCTGTGGCTAAACAGAAACGGCGCAGGGGGTGCGAGAAACCATTTTCTAACTGCGTCTCTACCATTGCATTCTCGAACAGTGTTTGAGGAAAATGAACACCTAAGCTTTTCCGAAAGAACGATGATTTATTTTATTGAGATGGTGATTTTATCCTATGTAACTGGGAGAGAACAAAATATTCCAGAGATGAGAAAGCTGTTTATTGAAAGTCTCAAGACGTCACTGGGCTGTGGCTAAACAGAAACGGCGCAGGGGGTGCGAGAAACCATTTTCTAACTGCGTCTCTACCATTGCATTCTCGAACAGTGCATGAGGAAAATGAACACCTAAGCTTTTCCGAAAGAACGATGATTTATTTTATTGAGATGGTGATTCTGTCCTATGTAACTGGGAGAGAACAAAATATTCCAGAGATGAGAAAGCTGTTTATTGAAAGTCTCAAGACGTCACTGGGCTGTGGCTAAACAGAAACGGCGCAGGGGGTGCGAGAAACCATTTTCTAACTGCGTCTCTACCATTGCATTCTCGAACAGTGCATGAGGAAAATGAACACTTAAGCTTTTCCGAAAGAACGATGATTTATTTTATTGAGATGGTGATTCTGTCCTATGTAACTGGGAGAGAACAAAATATTCCAGAGATGAGAAAGCTGTTTATTGAAAGTCTCAAGACGTCACTGGGCTGTGGCTAAACAGAAACGGCGCAGGGGGTGCGAGAAACCATTTTCTAACTGCGTCTCTACCATTGCATTCTCGAACAGTGCATGAGGAAAATGAACACCTAAGCTTTTCCGAAAGAACGATGATTTATTTTATTGAGATGGTGATTCTGTCCTATGTAACTGGGAGAGAACAAAATATTCCAGAGATGAGAAAGCTGTTTATTGAAAGTCTCAAGACGTCACTGGGCTGTGGCTAAACAGAAACGGCGCAGGGGGTGCGAGAAACAATTTTCAAACTGCGTCTCTACCATTGCATTCTCGAACAGTGCATGAGGAAAATGAACACCTAAGCTTTTCCGAAAGAACGATGATTTATTTTATTGAGATGGTGATTCTGTCCTATGTAACTGGGAGAGAACAAAATATTCCAGAGATGAGAAAGCTGTTTATTGAAAGTCTCAAGACGTCACTGGGCTGTGGCTAAACAGAAACGGCGCAGGGGGTGCGAGAAACCATTTTCTAACTGCGTCTCTACCATTGCATTCTCGAACAGTGCATGAGGAAAATGAACACCTAAGCTTTTCCGAAAGAACGATGATTTATTTTATTGAGATGGTGATTCTGTCCTATGTAACTGGGAGAGAACAAAATATTCCAGAGATGAGAAAGCTGTTTATTGAAAGTCTCAAGACGTCACTGGGCTGTGGCTAAACAGAAACGGCGCAGGGGGTGCGAGAAACCATTTTCAAACTGCGTCTCTACCATTGCATTCTCGAACAGTGCATGAGGAAAATGAACACCTAAGCTTTTCCGAAAGAACGATGATTTATTTTATTGAGATGGTGATTCTGTCCTATGTAACTGGGAGAGAACAAAATATTCCAGAGATGAGAAAGCTGTTTATTGAAAGTCTCAAGACGTCACTGGGCTGTGGCTAAACAGAAACGGCGCAGGGGGTGCGAGAAACCATTTTCAAACTGCGTCTCTACCATTGCATTCTCGAACAGTGCATGAGGAAAATGAACACCTAAGCTTTTCCGAAAGAACGATGATTTATTTTATTGAGATGGTGATTCTGTCCTATGTAACTGGGAGAGAACAAAATATTCCAGAGATGAGAAAGCTGTTTATTGAAAGTCTCAAGACGTCACTGGGCTGTGGCTAAACAGAAATGGCGCAGGGGGTGCGAGAAACCATTTTCAAACTGCGTCTCTACCATTGCATTCTCGAACAGTGCATGAGGAAAATGAACACCTAAGCTTTTCCGAAAGAACGATGATTTATTTTATTGAGATGGTGATTTTATCCTATGTAACTGGGAGAGAACAAAATATTCCAGAGATGAGAAAGCTGTTTATTGAAAGTCTCAAGACGTCCCTGGGCTGTGGCTAAACAGAAACGGCGCAGGGGGTGCGAGAAACCATTTTCAAACTGCGTCTCTACCATTGCATTCTCGAACAGTGCATGAGGAAAATGAACACCTAAGCTTTTCCGAAAGAACGATGATTTATTTTATTGAGATGGTGATTCTGTCCTATGTAACTGGGAGAGAACAAAATATTCCAGAGATGAGAAAGCTGTTTATTGAAAGTCTCAAGACGTCCCTGGGCTGTGGCTAAACAGAAACGGCGCAGGGGGTGCGAGAAACCATTTTCAAACTGCGTCTCTACCATTGCATTCTCGAACAGTGCATGAGGAAAATGAACACCTAAGCTTTTCCGAAAGAACGATGATTTATTTTATTGAGATGGTGATTCTGTCCTATGTAACTGGGAGAGAACAAAATATTCCAGAGATGAGAAAGCTGTTTATTGAAAGTCTCAAGACGTCACTGGGCTGTGGCTAAACAGAAACGGCGCAGGGGGTGCGAGAAACCATTTTCAAACTGCGTCTCTACCATTGCATTCTCGAACAGTGCATGAGGAAAATGAACACCTAAGCTTTTCCGAAAGAACGATGATTTATTTTATTGAGATGGTGATTTTATCCTATGTAACTGGGAGAGAACAAAATATTCCAGAGATGAGAAAGCTGTTTATTGAAAGTCTCAAGACGTCACTGGGCTGTGGCTAAACAGAAACGGCGCAGGGGGTGCGAGAAACCATTTTCAAACTGCGTCTCTACCATTGCATTCTCGAACAGTGCATGAGGAAAATGAACACCTAAGCTTTTCCGAAAGAACGATGATTTATTTTATTGAGATGGTGATTCTGTCCTATGTAACTGGGAGAGAACAAAATATTCCAGAGATGAGAAAGCTGTTTATTGAAAGTCTCAAGACGTCACTGGGCTGTGGCTAAACAGAAACGGCGCAGGGGGTGCGAGAAACCATTTTCAAACTGCGTCTCTACCATTGCATTCTCGAACAGTGCATGAGGAAAATGAACACCTAAGCTTTTCCGAAAGAACGATGATTTATTTTATTGAGATGGTGATTTTATCCTATGTAACTGGGAGAGAACAAAATATTCCAGAGATGAGAAAGCTGTTTATTGAAAGTCTCAAGACGTCCCTGGGCTGTGGCTAAACAGAAACGGCGCAGGGGGTGCGAGAAACCATTTTCAAACTGCGTCTCTACCATTGCATTCTCGAACAGTGCATGAGGAAAATGAACACCTAAGCTTTTCCGAAAGAACGATGATTTATTTTATTGAGATGGTGATTCTGTCCTATGTAACTGGGAGAGAACAAAATATTCCAGAGATGAGAAAGCTGTTTATTGAAAGTCTCAAGACGTCACTGGGCTGTGGCTAAACAGAAACGGCGCAGGGGGTGCGAGAAACCATTTTCAAACTGCGTCTCTACCATTGCATTCTCGAACAGTGCATGAGGAAAATGAACACCTAAGCTTTTCCGAAAGAACGATGATTTATTTTATTGAGATGGTGATTCTGTCCTATGTAACTGGGAGAGAACAAAATATTCCAGAGATGAGAAAGCTGTTTATTGAAAGTCTCAAGACGTCACTGGGCTGTGGCTAAACAGAAACGGCGCAGGGGGTGCGAGAAACCATTTTCAAACTGCGTCTCTACCATTGCATTCTCGAACAGTGCATGAGGAAAATGAACACCTAAGCTTTTCCGAAAGAACGATGATTTATTTTATTGAGATGGTGATTTTATCCTATGTAACTGGGAGAGAACAAAATATTCCAGAGATGAGAAAGCTGTTTATTGAAAGTCTCAAGACGTCACTGGGCTGTGGCTAAACAGAAACGGCGCAGGGGGTGCGAGAAACCATTTTCTAACTGCGTCTCTACCATTGCATTCTCGAACAGTGTTTGAGGAAAATGAACACCTAAGCTTTTCCGAAAGAACGATGATTTATTTTATTGAGATGGTGATTCTGTCCTATGTAACTGGGAGAGAACAAAATATTCCAGAGATGAGAAAGCTGTTTATTGAAAGTCTCAAGACGTCACTGGGCTGTGGCTAAACAGAAACGGCGCAGGGGGTGCGAGAAACCATTTTCAAACTGCGTCTCTACCATTGCATTCTCGAACAGTGCATGAGGAAAATGAACACCTAAGCTTTTCCGAAAGAACGATGATTTATTTTATTGAGATGGTGATTCTGTCCTATGTAACTGGGAGAGAACAAAATATTCCAGAGATGAGAAAGCTGTTTATTGAAAGTCTCAAGACGTCACTGGGCTGTGGCTAAACAGAAACGGCGCAGGGGGTGCGAGAAACCATTTTCAAACTGCGTCTCTACCATTGCATTCTCGAACAGTGCATGAGGAAAATGAACACCTAAGCTTTTCCGAAAGAACGATGATTTATTTTATTGAGATGGTGATTCTGTCCTATGTAACTGGGAGAGAACAAAATATTCCAGAGATGAGAAAGCTGTTTATTGAAAGTCTCAAGACGTCACTGGGCTGTGGCTAAACAGAAACGGCGCAGGGGGTGCGAGAAACCATTTTCTAACTGCGTCTCTACCATTGCATTCTCGAACAGTGTTTGAGGAAAATGAACACCTAAGCTTTTCCGAAAGAACGATGATTTATTTTATTGAGATGGTGATTCTGTCCTATGTAACTGGGAGAGAACAAAATATTCCAGAGATGAGAAAGCTGTTTATTGAAAGTCTCAAGACGTCACTGGGCTGTGGCTAAACAGAAACGGCGCAGGGGGTGCGAGAAACCATTTTCAAACTGCGTCTCTACCATTGCATTCTCGAACAGTGCATGAGGAAAATGAACACCTAAGCTTTTCCGAAAGAACGATGATTTATTTTATTGAGATGGTGATTCTGTCCTATGTAACTGGGAGAGAACAAAATATTCCAGAGATGAGAAAGCTGTTTATTGAAAGTCTCAAGACGTCACTGGGCTGTGGCTAAACAGAAACGGCGCAGGGGGTGCGAGAAACCATTTTCTAACTGCGTCTCTACCATTGCATTCTCGAACAGTGTTTGAGGAAAATGAACACCTAAGCTTTTCCGAAAGAACGATGATTTATTTTATTGAGATGGTGATTCTGTCCTATGTAACTGGGAGAGAACAAAATATTCCAGAGATGAGAAAGCTGTTTATTGAAAGTCTCAAGACGTCACTGGGCTATGGCTAAACAGAAACGGCGCAGGGGGTGCGAGAAACCATTTTCTAACTGCGTCTCTACCATTGCATTCTCGAACAGTGCATGAGGAAAATGAACACCTAAGCTTTTCCGAAAGAACGATGATTTATTTTATTGAGATGGTGATTCTGTCCTATGTAACTGGGAGAGAACAAAATATTCCAGAGATGAGAAAGCTGTTTATTGAAAGTCTCAAGACGTCACTGGGCTATGGCTAAACAGAAACGGCGCAGGGGGTGCGAGAAACCATTTTCTAACTGCGTCTCTACCATTGCATTCTCGAACAGTGCATGAGGAAAATGAACACCTAAGCCTTTCCGAAAGAACGATGATTCATTTTATTGAGATGGTGATTCTGTCCCATGTAACTGGGAGAGAACAAAATATTCCAGAGATGAGAAAGCTGTTTATTGAAAGTTTCAAGACGTCACTGGGCTGTGACTAAACAGAAACGGCGCAGGGGGTGCGAGAAACCATTTTCTAACTGCGTCTCTACCATTGCATTCTCGAACAGTGTTTGAGGAAAATGAACACCTAAGCTTTTCCGAAAGAACGATGATTTATTTTATTGAGATGGTGATTCTGTCCTATGTAACTGGGAGAGAACAAAATATTCCAGAGATGAGAAAGCTGTTTATTGAAAGTCTCAAGACGTCACTGGGCTGTGGCTAAACAGAAACGGCGCAGGGGGTGCGAGAAACCATTTTCAAACTGCGTCTCTACCATTGCATTCTCGAACAGTGCATGAGGAAAATGAACACCTAAGCTTTTCCGAAAGAACGATGATTTATTTTATTGAGATGGTGATTCTGTCCTATGTAACTGGGAGAGAACAAAATATTCCAGAGATGAGAAAGCTGTTTATTGAATGTCTCAAGACGTCACTGGGCTGTGGCTAAACAGAAACGGCGCAGGGGGTGCGAGAAACCATTTTCTAACTGCGTCTCTACCATTGCATTCTCGAACAGTGTTTGAGGAAAATGAACACCTAAGCTTTTCCGAAAGAACGATGATTTATTTTATTGAGATGGTGATTCTGTCCTATGTAACTGGGAGAGAACAAAATATTCCAGAGATGAGAAAGCTGTTTATTGAAAGTCTCAAGACGTCACTGGGCTATGGCTAAACAGAAACGGCGCAGGGGGTGCGAGAAACCATTTTCTAACTGCGTCTCTACCATTGCATTCTCGAACAGTGCATGAGGAAAATGAACACCTAAGCTTTTCCGAAAGAACGATGATTTATTTTATTGAGATGGTGATTCTGTCCTATGTAACTGGGAGAGAACAAAATATTCCAGAGATGAGAAAGCTGTTTATTGAAAGTCTCAAGACGTCACTGGGCTGTGGCTAAACAGAAACGGCACAGGGGGTGCGAGAAACCATTTTCTAACTGCGTCTCTACCATTGCATTCTCGAACAGTGCATGAGGAAAATGAACACCTAAGCTTTTCCGAAAGAACGATGATTTATTTTATTGAGATGGTGATTCTGTCCTATGTAACTGGGAGAGAACAAAATATTCCAGAGATGAGAAAGCTGTTTATTGAAAGTCTCAAGACGTCACTGGGCTGTGGCTAAACAGAAACGGCGCAGGGGGTGCGAGAAACCATTTTCAAACTGCGTCTCTACCATTGCATTCTCGAACAGTGCATGAGGAAAATGAACACCTAAGCTTTTCCGAAAGAACGATGATTTATTTTATTGAGATGGTGATTCTGTCCTATGTAACTGGGAGAGAACAAAATATTCCAGAGATGAGAAAGCTGTTTATTGAAAGTCTCAAGACGTCACTGGGCTGTGGCTAAACAGAAACGGCGCAGGGGGTGCGAGAAACCATTTTCTAACTGCGTCTCTACCATTGCATTCTCGAACAGTGTTTGAGGAAAATGAACACCTAAGCTTTTCCGAAAGAACGATGATTTATTTTATTGAGATGGTGATTCTGTCCTATGTAACTGGGAGAGAACAAAATATTCCAGAGATGAGAAAGCTGTTTATTGAAAGTCTCAAGACGTCACTGGGCTATGGCTAAACAGAAACGGCGCAGGGGGTGCGAGAAACCATTTTCTAACTGCGTCTCTACCATTGCATTCTCGAACAGTGTTTGAGGAAAATGAACACCTAAGCTTTTCCGAAAGAACGATGATTTATTTTATTGAGATGGTGATTCTGTCCTATGTAACTGGGAGAGAACAAAATATTCCAGAGATGAGAAAGCTGTTTATTGAAAGTCTCAAGACGTCACTGGGCTATGGCTAAACAGAAACGGCGCAGGGGGTGCGAGAAACCATTTTCTAACTGCGTCTCTACCATTGCATTCTCGAACAGTGTTTGAGGAAAATGAACACCTAAGCTTTTCCGAAAGAACGATGATTTATTTTATTGAGATGGTGATTCTGTCCTATGTAACTGGGAGAGAACAAAATATTCCAGAGATGAGAAAGCTGTTTATTGAAAGTCTCAAGACGTCACTGGGCTATGGCTAAACAGAAACGGCGCAGGGGGTGCGAGAAACCATTTTCTAACTGCGTCTCTACCATTGCATTCTCGAACAGTGTTTGAGGAAAATGAACACCTAAGCTTTTCCGAAAGAACGATGATTTATTTTATTGAGATGGTGATTTTATCCTATGTAACTGGGAGAGAACAAAATATTCCAGAGATGAGAAAGCTGTTTATTGAAAGTCTCAAGACGTCACTGGGCTGTGGCTAAACAGAAACGGCGCAGGGGGTGCGAGAAACCATTTTCTAACTGCGTCTCTACCATTGCATTCTCGAACAGTGCATGAGGAAAATGAACACCTAAGCTTTTCCGAAAGAACGATGATTTATTTTATTGAGATGGTGATTCTGTCCTATGTAACTGGGAGAGAACAAAATATTCCAGAGATGAGAAAGCTGTTTATTGAAAGTCTCAAGACGTCACTGGGCTGTGGCTAAACAGAAACGGCGCAGGGGGTGCGAGAAACCATTTTCTAACTGCGTCTCTACCATTGCATTCTCGAACAGTGTTTGAGGAAAATGAACACCTAAGCTTTTCCGAAAGAACGATGATTTATTTTATTGAGATGGTGATTCTGTCCTATGTAACTGGGAGAGAACAAAATATTCCAGAGATGAGAAAGCTGTTTATTGAAAGTCTCAAGACGTCACTGGGCTATGGCTAAACAGAAACGGCGCAGGGGGTGCGAGAAACCATTTTCTAACTGCGTCTCTACCATTGCATTCTCGAACAGTGTTTGAGGAAAATGAACACCTAAGCTTTTCCGAAAGAACGATGATTTATTTTATTGAGATGGTGATTCTGTCCTATGTAACTGGGAGAGAACAAAATATTCCAGAGATGAGAAAGCTGTTTATTGAAAGTCTCAAGACGTCACTGGGCTGTGGCTAAACAGAAACGGCGCAGGGGGTGCGAGAAACCATTTTCAAACTGCGTCTCTACCATTGCATTCTCGAACAGTGCATGAGGAAAATGAACACCTAAGCTTTTCCGAAAGAACGATGATTTATTTTATTGAGATGGTGATTCTGTCCTATGTAACTGGGAGAGAACAAAATATTCCAGAGATGAGAAAGCTGTTTATTGAAAGTCTCAAGACGTCACTGGGCTGTGGCTAAACAGAAACGGCGCAGGGGGTGCGAGAAACCATTTTCTAACTGCGTCTCTACCATTGCATTCTCGAACAGTGCATGAGGAAAATGAACACCTAAGCTTTTCCGAAAGAACGATGATTTATTTTATTGAGATGGTGATTCTGTCCTATGTAACTGGGAGAGAACAAAATATTCCAGAGATGAGAAAGCTGTTTATTGAAAGTCTCAAGACGTCACTGGGCTGTGGCTAAACAGAAACGGCGCAGGGGGTGCGAGAAACCATTTTCTAACTGCGTCTCTACCATTGCATTCTCGAACAGTGTTTGAGGAAAATGAACACCTAAGCTTTTCCGAAAGAACGATGATTTATTTTATTGAGATGGTGATTCTGTCCTATGTAACTGGGAGAGAACAAAATATTCCAGAGATGAGAAAGCTGTTTATTGAAAGTCTCAAGACGTCACTGGGCTATGGCTAAACAGAAACGGCGCAGGGGGTGCGAGAAACCATTTTCTAACTGCGTCTCTACCATTGCATTCTCGAACAGTGCATGAGGAAAATGAACACCTAAGCTTTTCCGAAAGAACGATGATTTATTTTATTGAGATGGTGATTCTGTCCTATGTAACTGGGAGAGAACAAAATATTCCAGAGATGAGAAAGCTGTTTATTGAAAGTCTCAAGACGTCACTGGGCTGTGGCTAAACAGAAACGGCGCAGGGGGTGCGAGAAACCATTTTCTAACTGCGTCTCTACCATTGCATTCTCGAACAGTGTTTGAGGAAAATGAACACCTAAGCTTTTCCGAAAGAACGATGATTTATTTTATTGAGATGGTGATTCTGTCCTATGTAACTGGGAGAGAACAAAATATTCCAGAGATGAGAAAGCTGTTTATTGAAAGTCTCAAGACGTCACTGGGCTGTGGCTAAACAGAAACGGCGCAGGGGGTGCGAGAAACCATTTTCTAACTGCGTCTCTACCATTGCATTCTCGAACAGTGCATGAGGAAAATGAACACCTAAGCTTTTCCGAAAGAACGATGATTTATTTTATTGAGATGGTGATTCTGTCCTATGTAACTGGGAGAGAACAAAATATTCCAGAGATGAGAAAGCTGTTTATTGAAAGTCTCAAGACGTCACTGGGCTGTGGCTAAACAGAAACGGCGCAGGGGGTGCGAGAAACCATTTTCTAACTGCGTCTCTACCATTGCATTCTCGAACAGTGTTTGAGGAAAATGAACACCTAAGCTTTTCCGAAAGAACGATGATTTATTTTATTGAGATGGTGATTCTGTCCTATGTAACTGGGAGAGAACAAAATATTCCAGAGATGAGAAAGCTGTTTATTGAAAGTCTCAAGACGTCACTGGGCTGTGGCTAAACAGAAACGGCGCAGGGGGTGCGAGAAACCATTTTCTAACTGCGTCTCTACCATTGCATTCTCGAACAGTGCATGAGGAAAATGAACACCTAAGCTTTTCCGAAAGAACGATGATTTATTTTATTGAGATGGTGATTTTATCCTATGTAACTGGGAGAGAACAAAATATTCCAGAGATGAGAAAGCTGTTTATTGAAAGTCTCAAGACGTCACTGGGCTGTGGCTAAACAGAAACGGCGCAGGGGGTGCGAGAAACCATTTTCTAACTGCGTCTCTACCATTGCATTCTCGAACAGTGTTTGAGGAAAATGAACACCTAAGCTTTTCCGAAAGAACGATGATTTATTTTATTGAGATGGTGATTCTGTCCTATGTAACTGGGAGAGAACAAAATATTCCAGAGATGAGAAAGCTGTTTATTGAAAGTCTCAAGACGTCACTGGGCTATGGCTAAACAGAAACGGCGCAGGGGGTGCGAGAAACCATTTTCTAACTGCGTCTCTACCATTGCATTCTCGAACAGTGTTTGAGGAAAATGAACACCTAAGCTTTTCCGAAAGAACGATGATTTATTTTATTGAGATGGTGATTCTGTCCTATGTAACTGGGAGAGAACAAAATATTCCAGAGATGAGAAAGCTGTTTATTGAAAGTCTCAAGACGTCACTGGGCTGTGGCTAAACAGAAACGGCGCAGGGGGTGCGAGAAACCATTTTCAAACTGCGTCTCTACCATTGCATTCTCGAACAGTGCATGAGGAAAATGAACACCTAAGCTTTTCCGAAAGAACGATGATTTATTTTATTGAGATGGTGATTCTGTCCTATGTAACTGGGAGAGAACAAAATATTCCAGAGATGAGAAAGCTGTTTATTGAAAGTCTCAAGACGTCACTGGGCTGTGGCTAAACAGAAACGGCGCAGGGGGTGCGAGAAACCATTTTCTAACTGCGTCTCTACCATTGCATTCTCGAACAGTGCATGAGGAAAATGAACACCTAAGCTTTTCCGAAAGAACGATGATTTATTTTATTGAGATGGTGATTCTGTCCTATGTAACTGGGAGAGAACAAAATATTCCAGAGATGAGAAAGCTGTTTATTGAAAGTCTCAAGACGTCACTGGGCTGTGGCTAAACAGAAACGGCGCAGGGGGTGCGAGAAACCATTTTCTAACTGCGTCTCTACCATTGCATTCTCGAACAGTGTTTGAGGAAAATGAACACCTAAGCTTTTCCGAAAGAACGATGATTTATTTTATTGAGATGGTGATTCTGTCCTATGTAACTGGGAGAGAACAAAATATTCCAGAGATGAGAAAGCTGTTTATTGAAAGTCTCAAGACGTCACTGGGCTATGGCTAAACAGAAACGGCGCAGGGGGTGCGAGAAACCATTTTCTAACTGCGTCTCTACCATTGCATTCTCGAACAGTGTTTGAGGAAAATGAACACCTAAGCTTTTCCGAAAGAACGATGATTTATTTTATTGAGATGGTGATTCTGTCCTATGTAACTGGGAGAGAACAAAATATTCCAGAGATGAGAAAGCTGTTTATTGAAAGTCTCAAGACGTCACTGGGCTGTGGCTAAACAGAAACGGCGCAGGGGGTGCGAGAAACCATTTTCTAACTGCGTCTCTACCATTGCATTCTCGAACAGTGCATGAGGAAAATGAACACCTAAGCTTTTCCGAAAGAACGATGATTTATTTTATTGAGATGGTGATTCTGTCCTATGTAACTGGGAGAGAACAAAATATTCCAGAGATGAGAAAGCTGTTTATTGAAAGTCTCAAGACGTCACTGGGCTGTGGCTAAACAGAAACGGCGCAGGGGGTGCGAGAAACCATTTTCTAACTGCGTCTCTACCATTGCATTCTCGAACAGTGTTTGAGGAAAATGAACACCTAAGCTTTTCCGAAAGAACGATGATTTATTTTATTGAGATGGTGATTCTGTCCTATGTAACTGGGAGAGAACAAAATATTCCAGAGATGAGAAAGCTGTTTATTGAAAGTCTCAAGACGTCACTGGGCTATGGCTAAACAGAAACGGCGCAGGGGGTGCGAGAAACCATTTTCTAACTGCGTCTCTACCATTGCATTCTCGAACAGTGCATGAGGAAAATGAACACCTAAGCTTTTCCGAAAGAACGATGATTTATTTTATTGAGATGGTGATTCTGTCCTATGTAACTGGGAGAGAACAAAATATTCCAGAGATGAGAAAGCTGTTTATTGAAAGTCTCAAGACGTCACTGGGCTGTGGCTAAACAGAAACGGCGCAGGGGGTGCGAGAAACCATTTTCTAACTGCGTCTCTACCATTGCATTCTCGAACAGTGTTTGAGGAAAATGAACACCTAAGCTTTTCCGAAAGAACGATGATTTATTTTATTGAGATGGTGATTTTATCCTATGTAACTGGGAGAGAACAAAATATTCCAGAGATGAGAAAGCTGTTTATTGAAAGTCTCAAGACGTCACTGGGCTATGGCTAAACAGAAACGGCGCAGGGGGTGCGAGAAACCATTTTCTAACTGCGTCTCTACCATTGCATTCTCGAACAGTGCATGAGGAAAATGAACACCTAAGCTTTTCCGAAAGAACGATGATTTATTTTATTGAGATGGTGATTCTGTCCTATGTAACTGGGAGAGAACAAAATATTCCAGAGATGAGAAAGCTGTTTATTGAAAGTCTCAAGACGTCACTGGGCTATGGCTAAACAGAAACGGCGCAGGGGGTGCGAGAAACCATTTTCTAACTGCGTCTCTACCATTGCATTCTCGAACAGTGCATGAGGAAAATGAACACCTAAGCTTTTCCGAAAGAACGATGATTTATTTTATTGAGATGGTGATTTTATCCTATGTAACTGGGAGAGAACAAAATATTCCAGAGATGAGAAAGCTGTTTATTGAAAGTCTCAAGACGTCACTGGGCTGTGGCTAAACAGAAACGGCGCAGGGGGTGCGAGAAACCATTTTCTAACTGCGTCTCTACCATTGCATTCTCGAACAGTGTTTGAGGAAAATGAACACCTAAGCTTTTCCGAAAGAACGATGATTTATTTTATTGAGATGGTGATTCTGTCCTATGTAACTGGGAGAGAACAAAATATTCCAGAGATGAGAAAGCTGTTTATTGAAAGTCTCAAGACGTCACTGGGCTATGGCTAAACAGAAACGGCGCAGGGGGTGCGAGAAACCATTTTCTAACTGCGTCTCTACCATTGCATTCTCGAACAGTGTTTGAGGAAAATGAACACCTAAGCTTTTCCGAAAGAACGATGATTTATTTTATTGAGATGGTGATTCTGTCCTATGTAACTGGGAGAGAACAAAATATTCCAGAGATGAGAAAGCTGTTTATTGAAAGTCTCAAGACGTCACTGGGCTGTGGCTAAACAGAAACGGCGCAGGGGGTGCGAGAAACCATTTTCAAACTGCGTCTCTACCATTGCATTCTCGAACAGTGCATGAGGAAAATGAACACCTAAGCTTTTCCGAAAGAACGATGATTTATTTTATTGAGATGGTGATTCTGTCCTATGTAACTGGGAGAGAACAAAATATTCCAGAGATGAGAAAGCTGTTTATTGAAAGTCTCAAGACGTCACTGGGCTGTGGCTAAACAGAAACGGCGCAGGGGGTGCGAGAAACCATTTTCTAACTGCGTCTCTACCATTGCATTCTCGAACAGTGCATGAGGAAAATGAACACCTAAGCTTTTCCGAAAGAACGATGATTTATTTTATTGAGATGGTGATTCTGTCCTATGTAACTGGGAGAGAACAAAATATTCCAGAGATGAGAAAGCTGTTTATTGAAAGTCTCAAGACGTCACTGGGCTGTGGCTAAACAGAAACGGCGCAGGGGGTGCGAGAAACCATTTTCTAACTGCGTCTCTACCATTGCATTCTCGAACAGTGCATGAGGAAAATGAACACCTAAGCTTTTCCGAAAGAACGATGATTTATTTTATTGAGATGGTGATTCTGTCCTATGTAACTGGGAGAGAACAAAATATTCCAGAGATGAGAAAGCTGTTTATTGAAAGTCTCAAGACGTCCCTGGGCTATGGCTAAACAGAAACGGCGCAGGGGGTGCGAGAAACCATTTTCTAACTGCGTCTCTACCATTGCATTCTCGAACAGTGTTTGAGGAAAATGAACACCTAAGCTTTTCCGAAAGAACGATGATTTATTTTATTGAGATGGTGATTTTATCCTATGTAACTGGGAGAGAGCAAAATATTCCAGAGATGAGAAAGCTGTTTATTGAAAGTCTCAAGACGTCACTGTGCTATGGCTAAACAGAAACGGCGCAGGGGGTGCGAGAAACCATTTTCTAACTGCGTCTCTACCATTGCATTCTCGAACAGTGTTTGAGGAAAATGAACACCTAAGCTTTTCCGAAAGAACGATGATTTATTTTATTGAGATGGTGATTTTATCCTATGTAACTGGGAGAGCACAAAATATTCCAGAGATGAGAAAGCTGTTTATTGAAAGTCTCAAGACGTCACTGGGCTATGGCTAAACAGAAACGGCGCAGGGGGTGCGAGAAACCATTTTCTAACTGCGTCTCTACCATTGCATTCTCGAACAGTGCATGAGGAAAATGAACACCTAAGCTTTTCCGAAAGAACGATGATTTATTTTATTGAGATGGTGATTCTGTCCTATGTAACTGGGAGAGAACAAAATATTCCAGAGATGAGAAAGCTGTTTATTGAAAGTCTCAAGACGTCACTGGGCTGTGGCTAAACAGAAACGGCGCAGGGGGTGCGAGAAACCATTTTCTAACTGCGTCTCTACCATTGCATTCTCGAACAGTGTTTGAGGAAAATGAACACCTAAGCTTTTCCGAAAGAACGATGATTTATTTTATTGAGATGGTGATTTTATCCTATGTAACTGGGAGAGAACAAAATATTCCAGAGATGAGAAAGCTGTTTATTGAAAGTCTCAAGACGTCACTGGGCTATGGCTAAACAGAAACGGCGCAGGGGGTGCGAGAAACCATTTTCTAACTGCGTCTCTACCATTGCATTCTCGAACAGTGTTTGAGGAAAATGAACACCTAAGCTTTTCCGAAAGAACGATGATTTATTTTATTGAGATGGTGATTCTGTCCTATGTAACTGGGAGAGAACAAAATATTCCAGAGATGAGAAAGCTGTTTATTTAAAGTCTCAAGACGTCACTGGGCTATGGCTAAACAGAAACGGCGCAGGGGGTGCGAGAAACCATTTTCTAACTGCGTCTCTACCATTGCATTCTCGAACAGTGCATGAGGAAAATGAACACCTAAGCTTTTCCGAAAGAACGATGATTTATTTTATTGAGATGGTGATTCTGTCCTATGTAACTGGGAGAGAACAAAATATTCCAGAGATGAGAAAGCTGTTTATTGAAAGTCTCAAGACGTCACTGGGCTGTGGCTAAACAGAAACGGCGCAGGGGGTGCGAGAAACCATTTTCTAACTGCGTCTCTACCATTGCATTCTCGAACAGTGTTTGAGGAAAATGAACACCTAAGCTTTTCCGAAAGAACGATGATTTATTTTATTGAGATGGTGATTTTATCCTATGTAACTGGGAGAGAACAAAATATTCCAGAGATGAGAAAGCTGTTTATTGAAAGTCTCAAGACGTCACTGGGCTATGGCTAAACAGAAACGGCGCAGGGGGTGCGAGAAACCATTTTCTAACTGCGTCTCTACCATTGCATTCTCGAACAGTGCATGAGGAAAATGAACACCTAAGCTTTTCCGAAAGAACGATGATTTATTTTATTGAGATGGTGATTCTGTCCTATGTAACTGGGAGAGAACAAAATATTCCAGAGATGAGAAAGCTGTTTATTGAAAGTCTCAAGACGTCACTGGGCTATGGCTAAACAGAAACGGCGCAGGGGGTGCGAGAAACCATTTTCTAACTGCGTCTCTACCATTGCATTCTCGAACAGTGCATGAGGAAAATGAACACCTAAGCTTTTCCGAAAGAACGATGATTTATTTTATTGAGATGGTGATTTTATCCTATGTAACTGGGAGAGAACAAAATATTCCAGAGATGAGAAAGCTGTTTATTGAAAGTCTCAAGACGTCACTGGGCTGTGGCTAAACAGAAACGGCGCAGGGGGTGCGAGAAACCATTTTCTAACTGCGTCTCTACCATTGCATTCTCGAACAGTGTTTGAGGAAAATGAACACCTAAGCTTTTCCGAAAGAACGATGATTTATTTTATTGAGATGGTGATTCTGTCCTATGTAACTGGGAGAGAACAAAATATTCCAGAGATGAGAAAGCTGTTTATTGAAAGTCTCAAGACGTCCCTGGGCTATGGCTAAACAGAAACGGCGCAGGGGGTGCGAGAAACCATTTTCTAACTGCGTCTCTACCATTGCATTCTCGAACAGTGTTTGAGGAAAATGAACACCTAAGCTTTTCCGAAAGAACGATGATTTATTTTATTGAGATGGTGATTTTATCCTATGTAACTGGGAGAGAGCAAAATATTCCAGAGATGAGAAAGCTGTTTATTGAAAGTCTCAAGACGTCACTGGGCTATGGCTAAACAGAAACGGCGCAGGGGGTGCGAGAAACCATTTTCTAACTGCGTCTCTACCATTGCATTCTCGAACAGTGTTTGAGGAAAATGAACACCTAAGCTTTTCCGAAAGAACGATGATTTATTTTATTGAGATGGTGATTTTATCCTATGTAACTGGGAGAGCACAAAATATTCCAGAGATGAGAAAGCTGTTTATTGAAAGTCTCAAGACGTCACTGGGCTATGGCTAAACAGAAACGGCGCAGGGGGTGCGAGAAACCATTTTCTAACTGCGTCTCTACCATTGCATTCTCGAACAGTGCATGAGGAAAATGAACACCTAAGCTTTTCCGAAAGAACGATGATTTATTTTATTGAGATGGTGATTCTGTCCTATGTAACTGGGAGAGAACAAAATATTCCAGAGATGAGAAAGCTGTTTATTGAAAGTCTCAAGACGTCACTGGGCTGTGGCTAAACAGAAACGGCGCAGGGGGTGCGAGAAACCATTTTCTAACTGCGTCTCTACCATTGCATTCTCGAACAGTGTTTGAGGAAAATGAACACCTAAGCTTTTCCGAAAGAACGATGATTTATTTTATTGAGATGGTGATTTTATCCTATGTAACTGGGAGAGAACAAAATATTCCAGAGATGAGAAAGCTGTTTATTGAAAGTCTCAAGACGTCACTGGGCTATGGCTAAACAGAAACGGCGCAGGGGGTGCGAGAAACCATTTTCTAACTGCGTCTCTACCATTGCATTCTCGAACAGTGTTTGAGGAAAATGAACACCTAAGCTTTTCCGAAAGAACGATGATTTATTTTATTGAGATGGTGATTCTGTCCTATGTAACTGGGAGAGAACAAAATATTCCAGAGATGAGAAAGCTGTTTATTTAAAGTCTCAAGACGTCACTGGGCTATGGCTAAACAGAAACGGCGCAGGGGGTGCGAGAAACCATTTTCTAACTGCGTCTCTACCATTGCATTCTCGAACAGTGCATGAGGAAAATGAACACCTAAGCTTTTCCGAAAGAACGATGATTTATTTTATTGAGATGGTGATTCTGTCCTATGTAACTGGGAGAGAACAAAATATTCCAGAGATGAGAAAGCTGTTTATTGAAAGTCTCAAGACGTCACTGGGCTGTGGCTAAACAGAAACGGCGCAGGGGGTGCGAGAAACCATTTTCTAACTGCGTCTCTACCATTGCATTCTCGAACAGTGTTTGAGGAAAATGAACACCTAAGCTTTTCCGAAAGAACGATGATTTATTTTATTGAGATGGTGATTTTATCCTATGTAACTGGGAGAGAACAAAATATTCCAGAGATGAGAAAGCTGTTTATTGAAAGTCTCAAGACGTCACTGGGCTATGGCTAAACAGAAACGGCGCAGGGGGTGCGAGAAACCATTTTCTAACTGCGTCTCTACCATTGCATTCTCGAACAGTGCATGAGGAAAATGAACACCTAAGCTTTTCCGAAAGAACGATGATTTATTTTATTGAGATGGTGATTCTGTCCTATGTAACTGGGAGAGAACAAAATATTCCAGAGATGAGAAAGCTGTTTATTGAAAGTCTCAAGACGTCACTGGGCTATGGCTAAACAGAAACGGCGCAGGGGGTGCGAGAAACCATTTTCTAACTGCGTCTCTACCATTGCATTCTCGAACAGTGCATGAGGAAAATGAACACCTAAGCTTTTCCGAAAGAACGATGATTTATTTTATTGAGATGGTGATTTTATCCTATGTAACTGGGAGAGAACAAAATATTCCAGAGATGAGAAAGCTGTTTATTGAAAGTCTCAAGACGTCACTGGGCTGTGGCTAAACAGAAACGGCGCAGGGGGTGCGAGAAACCATTTTCTAACTGCGTCTCTACCATTGCATTCTCGAACAGTGTTTGAGGAAAATGAACACCTAAGCTTTTCCGAAAGAACGATGATTTATTTTATTGAGATGGTGATTTTATCCTATGTAACTGGGAGAGAACAAAATATTCCAGAGATGAGAAAGCTGTTTATTGAAAGTCTCAAGACGTCACTGGGCTATGGCTAAACAGAAACGGCGCAGGGGGTGCGAGAAACCATTTTCTAACTGCGTCTCTACCATTGCATTCTCGAACAGTGCATGAGGAAAATGAACACCTAAGCTTTTCCGAAAGAACGATGATTTATTTTATTGAGATGGTGATTTTATCCTATGTAACTGGGAGAGAACAAAATATTCCAGAGATGAGAAAGCTGTTTATTGAAAGTCTCAAGACGTCACTGGGCTATGGCTAAACAGAAACGGCGCAGGGGGTGCGAGAAACCATTTTCTAACTGCGTCTCTACCATTGCATTCTCGAACAGTGTTTGAGGAAAATGAACACCTAAGCTTTTCCGAAAGAACGATGATTTATTTTATTGAGATGGTGATTCTGTCCTATGTAACTGGGAGAGAACAAAATATTCCAGAGATGAGAAAGCTGTTTATTGAAAGTCTCAAGACGTCACTGGGCTATGGCTAAACAGAAACGGCGCAGGGGGTGCGAGAAACCATTTTCTAACTGCGTCTCTACCATTGCATTCTCGAACAGTGCATGAGGAAAATGAACACCTAAGCTTTTCCGAAAGAACGATGATTTATTTTATTGAGATGGTGATTCTGTCCTATGTAACTGGGAGAGAACAAAATATTCCAGAGATGAGAAAGCTGTTTATTGAAAGTCTCAAGACGTCACTGGGCTGTGGCTAAACAGAAACGGCGCAGGGGGTGCGAGAAACCATTTTCTAACTGCGTCTCTACCATTGCATTCTCGAACAGTGCATGAGGAAAATGAACACCTAAGCTTTTCCGAAAGAACGATGATTTATTTTATTGAGATGGTGATTTTATCCTATGTAACTGGGAGAGAACAAAATATTCCAGAGATGAGAAAGCTGTTTATTGAAAGTCTCAAGACGTCACTGGGCTATGGCTAAACAGAAACGGCGCAGGGGGTGCGAGAAACCATTTTCTAACTGCGTCTCTACCATTGCATTCTCGAACAGTGCATGAGGAAAATGAACACCTAAGCTTTTCCGAAAGAACGATGATTTATTTTATTGAGATGGTGATTCTGTCCTATGTAACTGGGAGAGAACAAAATATTCCAGAGATGAGAAAGCTGTTTATTGAAAGTCTCAAGACGTCCCTGGGCTATGGCTAAACAGAAACGGCGCAGGGGGTGCGAGAAACCATTTTCTAACTGCGTCTCTACCATTGCATTCTCGAACAGTGTTTGAGGAAAATGAACACCTAAGCTTTTCCGAAAGAACGATGATTTATTTTATTGAGATGGTGATTTTATCCTATGTAACTGGGAGAGAGCAAAATATTCCAGAGATGAGAAAGCTGTTTATTGAAAGTCTCAAGACGTCACTGGGCTATGGCTAAACAGAAACGGCGCAGGGGGTGCGAGAAACCATTTTCTAACTGCGTCTCTACCATTGCATTCTCGAACAGTGTTTGAGGAAAATGAACACCTAAGCTTTTCCGAAAGAACGATGATTTATTTTATTGAGATGGTGATTTTATCCTATGTAACTGGGAGAGCACAAAATATTCCAGAGATGAGAAAGCTGTTTATTGAAAGTCTCAAGACGTCACTGGGCTATGGCTAAACAGAAACGGCGCAGGGGGTGCGAGAAACCATTTTCTAACTGCGTCTCTACCATTGCATTCTCGAACAGTGCATGAGGAAAATGAACACCTAAGCTTTTCCGAAAGAACGATGATTTATTTTATTGAGATGGTGATTCTGTCCTATGTAACTGGGAGAGAACAAAATATTCCAGAGATGAGAAAGCTGTTTATTGAAAGTCTCAAGACGTCACTGGGCTGTGGCTAAACAGAAACGGCGCAGGGGGTGCGAGAAACCATTTTCTAACTGCGTCTCTACCATTGCATTCTCGAACAGTGCATGAGGAAAATGAACACCTAAGCTTTTCCGAAAGAACGATGATTTATTTTATTGAGATGGTGATTTTATCCTATGTAACTGGGAGAGAACAAAATATTCCAGAGATGAGAAAGCTGTTTATTGAAAGTCTCAAGACGTCCCTGGGCTGTGGCTAAACAGAAACGGCGCAGGGGGTGCGAGAAACCATTTTCAAACTGCGTCTCTACCATTGCATTCTCGAACAGTGCATGAGGAAAATGAACACCTAAGCTTTTCCGAAAGAACGATGATTTATTTTATTGAGATGGTGATTCTGTCCTATGTAACTGGGAGAGAACAAAATATTCCAGAGATGAGAAAGCTGTTTATTGAAAGTCTCAAGACGTCACTGGGCTGTGGCTAAACAGAAACGGCGCAGGGGGTGCGAGAAACCATTTTCAAACTGCGTCTCTACCATTGCATTCTCGAACAGTGTTTGAGGAAAATGAACACCTAAGCTTTTCCGAAAGAACGATGATTTATTTTATTGAGATGGTGATTCTGTCCTATGTAACTGGGAGAGAACAAAATATTCCAGAGATGAGAAAGCTGTTTATTGAAAGTCTCAAGACGTCACTGGGCTATGGCTAAACAGAAACGGCGCAGGGGGTGCGAGAAACCATTTTCTAACTGCGTCTCTACCATTGCATTCTCGAACAGTGTTTGAGGAAAATGAACACCTAAGCTTTTCCGAAAGAACGATGATTTATTTTATTGAGATGGTGATTTTATCCTATGTAACTGGGAGAGAACAAAATATTCCAGAGATGAGAAAGCTGTTTATTGAAAGTCTCAAGACGTCACTGGGCTATGGCTAAACAGAAACGGCGCAGGGGGTGCGAGAAACCATTTTCTAACTGCGTCTCTACCATTGCATTCTCGAACAGTGCATGAGGAAAATGAACACCTAAGCTTTTCCGAAAGAACGATGATTTATTTTATTGAGATGGTGATTCTGTCCTATGTAACTGGGAGAGAACAAAATATTCCAGAGATGAGAAAGCTGTTTATTGAAAGTCTCAAGACGTCACTGGGCTATGGCTAAACAGAAACGGCGCAGGGGGTGCGAGAAACCATTTTCTAACTGCGTCTCTACCATTGCATTCTCGAACAGTGCATGAGGAAAATGAACACCTAAGCTTTTCCGAAAGAACGATGATTTATTTTATTGAGATGGTGATTTTATCCTATGTAACTGGGAGAGAACAAAATATTCCAGAGATGAGAAAGCTGTTTATTGAAAGTCTCAAGACGTCACTGGGCTGTGGCTAAACAGAAACGGCGCAGGGGGTGCGAGAAACCATTTTCTAACTGCGTCTCTACCATTGCATTCTCGAACAGTGTTTGAGGAAAATGAACACCTAAGCTTTTCCGAAAGAACGATGATTTATTTTATTGAGATGGTGATTTTATCCTATGTAACTGGGAGAGAACAAAATATTCCAGAGATGAGAAAGCTGTTTATTGAAAGTCTCAAGACGTCACTGGGCTATGGCTAAACAGAAACGGCGCAGGGGGTGCGAGAAACCATTTTCTAACTGCGTCTCTACCATTGCATTCTCGAACAGTGCATGAGGAAAATGAACACCTAAGCTTTTCCGAAAGAACGATGATTTATTTTATTGAGATGGTGATTCTGTCCTATGTAACTGGGAGAGAACAAAATATTCCAGAGATGAGAAAGCTGTTTATTGAAAGTCTCAAGACGTCCCTGGGCTATGGCTAAACAGAAACGGCGCAGGGGGTGCGAGAAACCATTTTCTAACTGCGTCTCTACCATTGCATTCTCGAACAGTGTTTGAGGAAAATGAACACCTAAGCTTTTCCGAAAGAACGATGATTTATTTTATTGAGATGGTGATTTTATCCTATGTAACTGGGAGAGAGCAAAATATTCCAGAGATGAGAAAGCTGTTTATTGAAAGTCTCAAGACGTCACTGGGCTATGGCTAAACAGAAACGGCGCAGGGGGTGCGAGAAACCATTTTCTAACTGCGTCTCTACCATTGCATTCTCGAACAGTGTTTGAGGAAAATGAACACCTAAGCTTTTCCGAAAGAACGATGATTTATTTTATTGAGATGGTGATTTTATCCTATGTAACTGGGAGAGCACAAAATATTCCAGAGATGAGAAAGCTGTTTATTGAAAGTCTCAAGACGTCACTGGGCTATGGCTAAACAGAAACGGCGCAGGGGGTGCGAGAAACCATTTTCTAACTGCGTCTCTACCATTGCATTCTCGAACAGTGCATGAGGAAAATGAACACCTAAGCTTTTCCGAAAGAACGATGATTTATTTTATTGAGATGGTGATTCTGTCCTATGTAACTGGGAGAGAACAAAATATTCCAGAGATGAGAAAGCTGTTTATTGAAAGTCTCAAGACGTCACTGGGCTGTGGCTAAACAGAAACGGCGCAGGGGGTGCGAGAAACCATTTTCTAACTGCGTCTCTACCATTGCATTCTCGAACAGTGTTTGAGGAAAATGAACACCTAAGCTTTTCCGAAAGAACGATGATTTATTTTATTGAGATGGTGATTTTATCCTATGTAACTGGGAGAGAACAAAATATTCCAGAGATGAGAAAGCTGTTTATTGAAAGTCTCAAGACGTCACTGGGCTATGGCTAAACAGAAACGGCGCAGGGGGTGCGAGAAACCATTTTCTAACTGCGTCTCTACCATTGCATTCTCGAACAGTGTTTGAGGAAAATGAACACCTAAGCTTTTCCGAAAGAACGATGATTTATTTTATTGAGATGGTGATTCTGTCCTATGTAACTGGGAGAGAACAAAATATTCCAGAGATGAGAAAGCTGTTTATTGAAAGTCTCAAGACGTCACTGGGCTATGGCTAAACAGAAACGGCGCAGGGGGTGCGAGAAACCATTTTCTAACTGCGTCTCTACCATTGCATTCTCGAACAGTGCATGAGGAAAATGAACACCTAAGCTTTTCCGAAAGAACGATGATTTATTTTATTGAGATGGTGATTCTGTCCTATGTAACTGGGAGAGAACAAAATATTCCAGAGATGAGAAAGCTGTTTATTGAAAGTCTCAAGACGTCACTGGGCTGTGGCTAAACAGAAACGGCGCAGGGGGTGCGAGAAACCATTTTCTAACTGCGTCTCTACCATTGCATTCTCGAACAGTGTTTGAGGAAAATGAACACCTAAGCTTTTCCGAAAGAACGATGATTTATTTTATTGAGATGGTGATTCTGTCCTATGTAACTGGGAGAGAACAAAATATTCCAGAGATGAGAAAGCTGTTTATTGAAAGTCTCAAGACGTCACTGGGCTATGGCTAAACAGAAACGGCGCAGGGGGTGCGAGAAACCATTTTCTAACTGCGTCTCTACCATTGCATTCTCGAACAGTGCATGAGGAAAATGAACACCTAAGCTTTTCCGAAAGAACGATGATTTATTTTATTGAGATGGTGATTCTGTCCTATGTAACTGGGAGAGAACAAAATATTCCAGAGATGAGAAAGCTGTTTATTGAAAGTCTCAAGACGTCACTGGGCTATGGCTAAACAGAAACGGCGCAGGGGGTGCGAGAAACCATTTTCTAACTGCGTCTCTACCATTGCATTCTCGAACAGTGCATGAGGAAAATGAACACCTAAGCTTTTCCGAAAGAACGATGATTTATTTTATTGAGATGGTGATTTTATCCTATGTAACTGGGAGAGAACAAAATATTCCAGAGATGAGAAAGCTGTTTATTGAAAGTCTCAAGACGTCACTGGGCTGTGGCTAAACAGAAACGGCGCAGGGGGTGCGAGAAACCATTTTCTAACTGCGTCTCTACCATTGCATTCTCGAACAGTGTTTGAGGAAAATGAACACCTAAGCTTTTCCGAAAGAACGATGATTTATTTTATTGAGATGGTGATTTTATCCTATGTAACTGGGAGAGAACAAAATATTCCAGAGATGAGAAAGCTGTTTATTGAAAGTCTCAAGACGTCACTGGGCTATGGCTAAACAGAAACGGCGCAGGGGGTGCGAGAAACCATTTTCTAACTGCGTCTCTACCATTGCATTCTCGAACAGTGCATGAGGAAAATGAACACCTAAGCTTTTCCGAAAGAACGATGATTTATTTTATTGAGATGGTGATTTTATCCTATGTAACTGGGAGAGAACAAAATATTCCAGAGATGAGAAAGCTGTTTATTGAAAGTCTCAAGACGTCACTGGGCTATGGCTAAACAGAAACGGCGCAGGGGGTGCGAGAAACCATTTTCTAACTGCGTCTCTACCATTGCATTCTCGAACAGTGTTTGAGGAAAATGAACACCTAAGCTTTTCCGAAAGAACGATGATTTATTTTATTGAGATGGTGATTTTATCCTATGTAACTGGGAGAGAACAAAATATTCCAGAGATGAGAAAGCTGTTTATTGAAAGTCTCAAGACGTCACTGGGCTATGGCTAAACAGAAACGGCGCAGGGGGTGCGAGAAACCATTTTCTAACTGCGTCTCTACCATTGCATTCTCGAACAGTGCATGAGGAAAATGAACACCTAAGCTTTTCCGAAAGAACGATGATTTATTTTATTGAGATGGTGATTCTGTCCTATGTAACTGGGAGAGAACAAAATATTCCAGAGATGAGAAAGCTGTTTATTGAAAGTCTCAAGACGTCCCTGGGCTATGGCTAAACAGAAACGGCGCAGGGGGTGCGAGAAACCATTTTCTAACTGCGTCTCTACCATTGCATTCTCGAACAGTGCATGAGGAAAATGAACACCTAAGCTTTTCCGAAAGAACGATGATTTATTTTATTGAGATGGTGATTCTGTCCTATGTAACTGGGAGAGAACAAAATATTCCAGAGATGAGAAAGCTGTTTATTGAAAGTCTCAAGACGTCACTGGGCTGTGGCTAAACAGAAACGGCGCAGGGGGTGCGAGAAACCATTTTCTAACTGCGTCTCTACCATTGCATTCTCGAACAGTGCATGAGGAAAATGAACACCTAAGCTTTTCCGAAAGAACGATGATTTATTTTATTGAGATGGTGATTTTATCCTATGTAACTGGGAGAGAACAAAATATTCCAGAGATGAGAAAGCTGTTTATTGAAAGTCTCAAGACGTCACTGGGCTATGGCTAAACAGAAACGGCGCAGGGGGTGCGAGAAACCATTTTCTAACTGCGTCTCTACCATTGCATTCTCGAACAGTGCATGAGGAAAATGAACACCTAAGCTTTTCCGAAAGAACGATGATTTATTTTATTGAGATGGTGATTCTGTCCTATGTAACTGGGAGAGAACAAAATATTCCAGAGATGAGAAAGCTGTTTATTGAAAGTCTCAAGACGTCCCTGGGCTATGGCTAAACAGAAACGGCGCAGGGGGTGCGAGAAACCATTTTCTAACTGCGTCTCTACCATTGCATTCTCGAACAGTGTTTGAGGAAAATGAACACCTAAGCTTTTCCGAAAGAACGATGATTTATTTTATTGAGATGGTGATTTTATCCTATGTAACTGGGAGAGAGCAAAATATTCCAGAGATGAGAAAGCTGTTTATTGAAAGTCTCAAGACGTCACTGGGCTATGGCTAAACAGAAACGGCGCAGGGGGTGCGAGAAACCATTTTCTAACTGCGTCTCTACCATTGCATTCTCGAACAGTGTTTGAGGAAAATGAACACCTAAGCTTTTCCGAAAGAACGATGATTTATTTTATTGAGATGGTGATTTTATCCTATGTAACTGGGAGAGCACAAAATATTCCAGAGATGAGAAAGCTGTTTATTGAAAGTCTCAAGACGTCACTGGGCTATGGCTAAACAGAAACGGCGCAGGGGGTGCGAGAAACCATTTTCTAACTGCGTCTCTACCATTGCATTCTCGAACAGTGCATGAGGAAAATGAACACCTAAGCTTTTCCGAAAGAACGATGATTTATTTTATTGAGATGGTGATTCTGTCCTATGTAACTGGGAGAGAACAAAATATTCCAGAGATGAGAAAGCTGTTTATTGAAAGTCTCAAGACGTCACTGGGCTGTGGCTAAACAGAAACGGCGCAGGGGGTGCGAGAAACCATTTTCTAACTGCGTCTCTACCATTGCATTCTCGAACAGTGCATGAGGAAAATGAACACCTAAGCTTTTCCGAAAGAACGATGATTTATTTTATTGAGATGGTGATTTTATCCTATGTAACTGGGAGAGAACAAAATATTCCAGAGATGAGAAAGCTGTTTATTGAAAGTCTCAAGACGTCCCTGGGCTGTGGCTAAACAGAAACGGCGCAGGGGGTGCGAGAAACCATTTTCAAACTGCGTCTCTACCATTGCATTCTCGAACAGTGCATGAGGAAAATGAACACCTAAGCTTTTCCGAAAGAACGATGATTTATTTTATTGAGATGGTGATTCTGTCCTATGTAACTGGGAGAGAACAAAATATTCCAGAGATGAGAAAGCTGTTTATTGAAAGTCTCAAGACGTCACTGGGCTGTGGCTAAACAGAAACGGCGCAGGGGGTGCGAGAAACCATTTTCAAACTGCGTCTCTACCATTGCATTCTCGAACAGTGTTTGAGGAAAATGAACACCTAAGCTTTTCCGAAAGAACGATGATTTATTTTATTGAGATGGTGATTCTGTCCTATGTAACTGGGAGAGAACAAAATATTCCAGAGATGAGAAAGCTGTTTATTGAAAGTCTCAAGACGTCACTGGGCTATGGCTAAACAGAAACGGCGCAGGGGGTGCGAGAAACCATTTTCTAACTGCGTCTCTACCATTGCATTCTCGAACAGTGTTTGAGGAAAATGAACACCTAAGCTTTTCCGAAAGAACGATGATTTATTTTATTGAGATGGTGATTTTATCCTATGTAACTGGGAGAGAACAAAATATTCCAGAGATGAGAAAGCTGTTTATTGAAAGTCTCAAGACGTCACTGGGCTATGGCTAAACAGAAACGGCGCAGGGGGTGCGAGAAACCATTTTCTAACTGCGTCTCTACCATTGCATTCTCGAACAGTGCATGAGGAAAATGAACACCTAAGCTTTTCCGAAAGAACGATGATTTATTTTATTGAGATGGTGATTTTATCCTATGTAACTGGGAGAGAACAAAATATTCCAGAGATGAGAAAGCTGTTTATTGAAAGTCTCAAGACGTCACTGGGCTATGGCTAAACAGAAACGGCGCAGGGGGTGCGAGAAACCATTTTCTAACTGCGTCTCTACCATTGCATTCTCGAACAGTGTTTGAGGAAAATGAACACCTAAGCTTTTCCGAAAGAACGATGATTTATTTTATTGAGATGGTGATTTTATCCTATGTAACTGGGAGAGAACAAAATATTCCAGAGATGAGAAAGCTGTTTATTGAAAGTCTCAAGACGTCACTGGGCTATGGCTAAACAGAAACGGCGCAGGGAGTGCGAGAAACCATTTTCTAACTGCGTCTCTACCATTGCATTCTCGAACAGTGTTTGAGGAAAATGAACACCTAAGCTTTTCCGAAAGAACGATGATTTATTTTATTGAGATGGTGATTTTATCCTATGTAACTGGGAGAGAACAAAATATTCCAGAGATGAGAAAGCTGTTTATTGAAAGTCTCAAGACGTCACTGGGCTATGGCTAAACAGAAACGGCGCAGGGGGTGCGAGAAACCATTTTCTAACTGCGTCTCTACCATTGCATTCTCGAACAGTGCATGAGGAAAATGAACACCTAAGCTTTTCCGAAAGAACGATGATTTATTTTATTGACATGGTGATTCTGTCCTATGTAACTGGGAGAGAACAAAATGTTCCAGAGATGAGAAAGCTGTTTATTGAAAGTCTCAAGACGTCACTGGGCTGTGGCTAAACAGAAACGGCGCAGGGGGTGCGAGAAACCATTTTCTAACTGCGTCTCTACCATTGCATTCTCGAACAGTGTTTGAGGAAAATGAACACCTAAGCTTTTCCGAAAGAACGATGATTTATTTTATTGAGATGGTGATTTTATCCTATGTAACTGGGAGAGAACAAAATATTCCAGAGATGAGAAAGCTGTTTATTGAAAGTCTCAAGATGTCACTGGGCTGTGGCTAAACAGAAACGGCGCAGGGGGTGCGAGAAACCATTTTCTAACTGCGTCTCTACCATTGCATTCTCGAACAGTGCATGAGGAAAATGAACACCTAAGCTTTTCCGAAAGAACGATGATTTATTTTATTGAGATGGTGATTCTGTCCTATGTAACTGGGAGAGAACAAAATATTCCAGAGATGAGAAAGCTGTTTATTGAAAGTCTCAAGACGTCACTGGGCTGTGGCTAAACAGAAACGGCGCAGGGGGTGCGAGAAACCATTTTCAAACTGCGTCTCTACCATTGCATTCTCGAACAGTGTTTGAGGAAAATGAACACCTAAGCTTTTCCGAAAGAACGATGATTTATTTTATTGAGATGGTGATTGTGTCCTATGTAACTGGGAGAGAACAAAATATTCCAGAGATGAGAAAGCTGTTTATTGAAAGTCTCAAGACGTCACTGGGCTATGGCTAAACAGAAACGGCGCAGGGGGTGCGAGAAACCATTTTCTAACTGCGTCTCTACCATTGCATTCTCGAACAGTGTTTGAGGAAAATGAACACCTAAGCTTTTCCGAAAGAACGATGATTTATTTTATTGAGATGGTGATTCTGTCCTATGTAACTGGGAGAGAACAAAATATTCCAGAGATGAGAAAGCTGTTTATTGAAAGTCTCAAGACGTCACTGGGCTATGGCTAAACAGAAACGGCGCAGGGGGTGCGAGAAACCATTTTCTAACTGCGTCTCTACCATTGCATTCTCGAACAGTGTTTGAGGAAAATGAACACCTAAGCTTTTCCGAAAGAACGATGATTTATTTTATTGAGATGGTGATTTTGTCCTATGTAACTGGGAGAGAACAAAATATTCCAGAGATGAGAAAGCTGTTTATTGAAAGTCTCAAGACGTCACTGGGCTATGGCTAAACAGAAACGGCGCAGGGGGTGCGAGAAACCATTTTCTAACTGCGTCTCTACCATTGCATTCTCGAACAGTGTTTGAGGAAAATGAACACCTAAGCTTTTCCGAAAGAACGATGATTTATTTTATTGAGATGGTGATTCTGTCCTATGTAACTGGGAGAGAACAAAATATTCCAGAGATGAGAAAGCTGTTTATTGAAAGTCTCAAGACGTCACTGGGCTGTGGCTAAACAGAAACGGCGCAGGGGGTGCGAGAAACCATTTTCAAACTGCGTCTCTACCATTGCATTCTCGAACAGTGTTTGAGGAAAATGAACACCTAAGCTTTTCCGAAAGAACGATGATTTATTTTATTGAGATGGTGATTCTGTCCTATGTAACTGGGAGAGAACAAAATATTCCAGAGATGAGAAAGCTGTTTATTGAAAGTCTCAAGACGTCCCTGGGCTATGGCTAAACAGAAACGGCGCAGGGGGTGCGAGAAACCATTTTCTAACTGCGTCTCTACCATTGCATTCTCGAACAGTGCATGAGGAAAATGAACACCTAAGCTTTTCCGAAAGAACGATGATTTATTTTATTGAGATGGTGATTCTGTCCTATGTAACTGGGAGAGAACAAAATATTCCAGAGATGAGAAAGCTGTTTATTGAAAGTCTCAAGACGTCACTGGGCTATGGCTAAACAGAAACGGCGCCTTTGAGCCATATCGAATGAACTTGATCGATATGTATATCGCCCTCGTCCGACTCAGATGTATTTGATAAACTGCGCACAGTGGAAACGAACTGAAAAGGGAAATGTTTTGTTCGCTCCTATCCCCAACAAATGAGTCGTGAGTGTGTTTGTTGTTGAAAATAATAGTAATTAGATGGATAAAAAGGTTTACCTCTAAATACCTAATTGAATGATTGGAAGTTCAGACCATTATTCATTATAAAATATTCCACTGGAGGAACACCACATGATGAGCTATCGTAATAGTCATCTCTGTCACATACTGGTGATAAGCTGACACCGGAACTGGAAATCCATATAATGGAACAGCCTAGAGAAACTGAGTGGTGATGTTTGCGGGGAAGAGAAGAAAGTAAACTGGTATTTAGGTCATGAAGCATTCAACTAAATGAAGTACACGATTTCAGATTGGATATGATGGCACCTTTTATCTGTTGGGACTAGGAAACATCGCGGGGAACATTTCTGTAAGAGAATCAAGTTTCAGACCAACTGGGATGTAGATGGATCATAAACCCATTCTGAACGCTGTTTATCGGCGACGAAGGCTGTAATTTGCAGGCCAGTACCGCAACTGGCCTTCCACTGAGAGGAGCCATGGTGGTCTTTTCAGATGAATCACGTTTTATACTGCGTCGGACTGATAGTATTTCGCGTGTATGGCTCGAAACGCCTGAATGCAAACCCCCTGCAACGATCGTCTGAAGGATTTAGTCCAAATAAGCGGGCGCTACGGTATGGGGAATTTTTTTGTGGCATTCCATGAGTGATCTCGTCATCCTGGAAGGCACAGTAGATTAACTCATGTGGACACCTACCCTTGGCAAGCATCTCTCTTCCGTACAGTTTCTTATTACTTTAGCCAATTTCTTAAAGTTTCAGTTTGAAGAAATTATCAAGGGAACCTATGCTTCTGCACCTATCCTTGCAGACCATGTCCAACGCGTCACACAGGTCGTAGTATGTGCGTGGTTGGAAGAGCTGCAGGATGAGTTTACTGTACTCCCCTGGTCACCAGGGTCCTCGGATTTAAACCCAATCGAGAATCTGTGGTACCACATCGACCGGTCTATTAGCGCCATGGATCCTAAAGCCAGAAACCTAACACAGCAGGCCAGGCACTGGAATCGGCATGACTCCATATTCCTGTCGGTACCTCACAGAAACTCATCGACTCTATTCCCATACGTCTACCAGCGAACTACGCTGCAAAAAGGGGTTATTTATGATTTGGACAGACGGTCGCATTAATGTGACCGGATGGTATTTTTATTTAGTGAAAAATGTAACATCTGTAATCATCATATAATGTTTATTTGCATATCAGAACCCACATTGTTCTAACGCAGAAAGGGAAAAATGTATCTGTGTGTTGACTAACTGACTAGTACAATCAAATAAGGTGGAACCGATAGGCTGGCTTTAGCCAGACGCGTTTCTAATTTTCTTAAAAAGATAACATCACAATTAAAAGAAACCTTTTGTTTTAATGATACCCGTCCCAAATCGTTTATACCCGTAACACTCTCTCCTCTATTTCATCACAACACGAAATGAGCAGTTCTTCTTGTAATTTTGTTTTGTCTTCCGTCAGTCCTCTCTGGTAAGTACCTGACAGTCCTCTCCGGTACGTACCTATTCCGCATAGCAATACTTTGATGCCGGCCGCTGGTGGCCGAGCGGTTCTGGCGCTACAGTCTGGAACCGCGCGACCGCTACGGTCGCAGGTTCGAATCCTGCCTCGGGCATGGATGTGTGTGTTGTCCTTAGGTTAGTTAGGGTTAAGTAGTTCTAAGTTCTAGGGGATTTATGACCTCAGCAGTTGAGTCCCATAGTGCTCATAGCCATTTGAACCATTTGAATACTTTGATAGTACGACGAACAAATGTAGCGTAAGCAGTTTCTTTAATGGATTTGTTGCGACATCTGAGCGTTCCGCCAATAACAGCCGGTCTTGATTGGCCTTCCCTTAATTATTTCATACATCATTGTTCCAGCTTAAGTTGTTTATAACTGTTGTCTCTGCGTCTAAATTTGTTTTATTTCACATGGAACAGAAACTATGCCATTCTCTTAGTATCATTCTGGAGGACAATGGTTCAAATCCGCATCCAGCCATCCGGTTTCAGATTTACAATGATTTCCTTGCATCGCTGCAGGGAAATTCCACAGCGGTTCTTTTCAAAGGGCACAAGGCGATCTCTTTCCCCGTCCTTGATACAATCCGAGCTCGTGACCTCGTTGTCAATGGGTCGTTACCGTGGTCTTTCTTCCTTCTCTTACTACTTATGTGAGGGTCCCATAGCTTTTATTGTTCAGATACAATTGCCACTTTTCGCACAATTCTGATATCTTGTCTACATATTCGTAATTCGTTTCCATCTCCTGGTAAACGACGGCTTCTATCTGTAAACAATCTACAACGGTTGCTAAGAGTGCCTGCTAAATCATTTAAATAGATTCAGAACGCCAAGGGGTTAACACACTTTTCTTGGGAACACCAGATATAATTTCGGTTTCACTGAAAGCATTCTCATCAGTTACTAGGTACTGTGCCGTTTGTGATAGGAAATTGTGAAACCAGTTCAATAAGCATGCCACTTTGCAATTTCCCTAAATCACGATAATTCTTAATGTAAGACTACATTCAGTTCCTTTCCCAGCACTCTTTCGATATGAGCAGGTGATCCATTAATATCAGCCTACCTGTCAGCCAAGGAATTGATGAATACAGTAGTTGGGAAGGTGGATGAACTACAGACGGCGGAAAAACCTCCATTCATTATTAACTTCTGATTCACGAATTGGACTTCTTCGTACAGAGACAACATCTCCAGAAAAATTGTTAACAGAAGATAATTTCGGCTGGCTACTTTAATGCAATAAATGCGGGAGTACAGGATGCACATTCTACTGCCTAGAATAAATAGGCAAGCCTGGTGAGCTACAAGCCCAAACTATTCGATAGAAAATGCTTTATGTAGACACAGAACAATTGTGAACACTGGTGCGAAAGAATATCTACGAAAGTCATAGATGTTTCCTCTTATGTTTGGCATAAGGAAATTAATTGCAAGTCACTGTACAGGAAATACCAAGTGTTCAACCTTAGGAAGGATAATGTGGGGAATGTATAGCAGTACTTCAGACGTACAGTAAGTCTCCAGCTAGAACAACTTGTGCCAGAAAGATAGCGAGAGGTGGGAGATACTCACCACGGCTCAATCGCAACTGTATAAAGCTGCAACGAAAGCGTAGCAGATCCAGGCTATCTGCACACTGGCGATGTCGGCTGAGGCGTGAAGCAGTCTTCAGCGGCACCAGAGTGAGCGACGGAGCTGCGAGTCCACCAGATGGCCCACGTCTAGGGTTGCCTTATCTAGCTTGGATCTCGTCGGGACGCGTTGAGTTGGGAGTGTGGAAATGAAGTAAAAAATTAATTTGATATAAATACTTTTTTTAGAACACAATTCGATGGAACTTGTTGTGGCAGATGTACTCGTAGTTGGTACACCATTTTTTTCCGAATGTTTCACTTTTTTCAACAAGTCTCTCTTCCCTATTACGTATGCAAGTCAGCTCGTAGTTAAAGTGGCACGCTTAGACTAATGCCACAGTTCCTGACAGCAGTTGATTTCTTTCATCAGTCCACTGCGAGTCAAACTTCTGCAGCTTCTGTTGGATTCCGTCAGTTTCAGGAAAGTACTGAACAACTAAAGAAAGTATGTCCCCATCCTTGTGATTCGATGCGTCGGTGCCTACGCCATAAAATGAAACTTCTTGCAGTTGCTTTATGTATTCGGACACGGAGTGTGGTGGGAGAATATATTTAACAGTCGCTATAGCTTTGGTCCTGTCTGTGGACTCCTTTGTGTCTACATTGGAGTTAGGATGCATATTGTTTTACGGTACAGCTAAGAGGGCTGAAGGATTGACGATGCTTGACAACTTTATAAGCTACTGTTAATTCTTCAGCAGCAACGTGCAGTTCTTCCTGGGTATCTTCTTTATTCATGAATGTAGAAATAGACTTTGATGTCGATGCTATCACGAATGTGTTTGTATGATGCTTCGTAGAAATGTGAAGCCTCACATCACCTTTTCCTCTGTGAGTTACTGGGATGAAACAACTACAAGTCTCCCACAACGCTTCTTGATCCGTACGTACGTTTTCGTCAATAGACCACTCTATTGTGTACTCATCCGAAAAGTGACACTATCTCTTCCCACCCTTAGTCATTTTTGTAAGCTATGGTAAGTTTATTAGACGGTAAACAGTCGACAATAACACTTTAGTCATTGATATACATGTCACTATACGCTTCACGCCCTATAAACTCACAGTAAGCACTTAAAACATTAGTAAGTGGCATTCGTTGTTCATATTATGGTTAGAAAGAACCGTTTATCAGACGGCTATTTAAATGCCCGATTCTTCCGTATGGCGCTGCTTAAATACAGTAGATCCAGCCTTGCACTATTTTCTCGAATGATGGCTCTCAATCTAGAAGGTGCTTTCATCGTCGATACAGGATACCCAACATGCAGTGCATCTCTGAGACGACCTTTTCAACACAGACTTGTTGACATAAATAAATCTAACTCAGACGGCGTCTGCATGTTGCACTAACAGATTGCGTTACTTCAGTACTTGAGTCAAGCTTACAACAGTATGCTTTCAAAATGGTTCAAATGGCTCTGAGCACTATGGGACTCAACTGCTGAGGTCATTAGTCCCCTAGAACTTAGAACTAGTTAAACCTAACTAACCTAAGGACATCACAAACATCCATGCCCGAGGCAGGATTCGAACCTGCGACCGTAGCGGTCTTGCGGTTCCAGACTGCAGCGCCTTTAACCGCACGGCCACTTCGGCCAGCTTTCAAAACCGGGACAAAATTGGATCTTGTCAGGATGTCGGCACAAGAGGGTCTATAATGGTGACGGTTCCGATGTACCGGACGGATAGCAACGATACCCAGGCCAGGAAGAACTTATCCGCGGCGGAGCGGCAGCTGGAGGATTTTGTCCCATCATTGCGAAATATCCCCTGCTCAGTGATAATTATGACTTTTTTCACCAAGGACAAATTCTTTGTTATACAGGGCAATTCCGTTATGATGGTAGAAACTATCAAGAATGATGGAAAGGGTAAATGTTTCGAGTGGAGGTAAGGAACCCTAGACCGGAAACGACCGATTCGAAAGGTATAAGCGAAAATGTACTCAAGTTCCCCGCAGCATTCTCTCTAAGGCCCCATCTTCCGAACCCTAATGATGTACAAAATTCCCGTTGAATACTCTCCAATGTCCTCAGATAATTTCCCCTGTTAATGGACTAGTAACGGGGCGCATAGCATGATGTCAGAGAGACCGAGAATCCAAAATACAAAGTACAGTAATAATGAGTTCCGTTTACCTGGGCAAGTTTCACAAGCTACTACATGTACAACAGTTGTTCAAAATGGCGTTCCCCAACCTCAATGCAGGCATCGAATCATCATACAAAGTTCTGTCGTAACCATTCTAATACCTCAGGTGCCGTCTGAACAGTGTCGCAGGTTGGAAGAATATGAAACAGGAGATCCTCTTTAGTCTCGATACGCGTCTCGTGACAAGATTTTTTACATGGCCTCACAAGAAGAAATCAAGTGGCATGAGATCAAGTGAATGTGCTGGCCTCGAAACAGAACATCCTCTGCCTACCCAGTTTTCAGTAAATTTCTGACCGAGGACTTCACGGATCCTCAGTCCAAAGTCGGGTGGGGCTTCATCATTTTGGAACCACATCCGGTGACGAATACTAAAAGGGATGTGTGCCACTAAACCGGGTAGTATCTCTGATGAACACTGTGCATGCTGGTCCACTGTCGGTGGTATCAGAACAATGTACGCTTATAACTTTCGACTCAGTTGTTTTCGGACCAGGGTCCATTACCTACAGCCGGCCCGGGTGCCCGAGAGGTTCTAGGCGTTACAGTCCTAAACCGCGCTGCTGCTACGGTCGCAGTATCGAATCCTGTCTCGGGCATGGATGTGTGCGATGTCTTTAGGTTTAAGTAGTTCTAAGTTCTAGGGGACTGTTGACCTCAGAAGTTGAGTCTCATAGTACTCAGAGCTATTTGAACCATTTTTTTCGATTACCTACAATTGATGCATTTACCCTTTTCCATCATCTGAAAGCTTGTAACAAATTACGGAATCGCCTTGTGTATCATTCCTGGCAGCACCTTTGCACTCGTCCTCTTGGCTATAGTGGACGTCAGAGACAGTCTACAATGTTTGGGCGACAGGGGACTTTATCCAGCCTACAGCTGATCTTTCGGTCTTTCTGTTCCATCTAAATGTTTTAGAGTCGAGGGTTTTCTGCGTGGCTAGTGACTTTCGTGTGACACGAGTGTTTTACAGAACCTGTTGGAAATAAGCTTTTGCACAGACCTGGCAGCAAGCAGCAGTTTCCAGAGCAGTTCTGGCAGCGGAAGGAGGATTCACCAGTGAATGGTCACAATTTCTGCTCCTGAGGTTGATATAACAGAAAAATCTAAATGTTTAAGTTGGTGGGATAGTTTCGAGCGTGCAAATTCAGAAGACTACTGCGTGAAGCAGATGATTCGTGGGTCCTGGCGCGAAGGCAGTCACTTAAGTGTGCTCAGAAGATCAAATCGGAAGTGAGGGGGCCTTAGTGATCGATCAACGTATTCTGTTGGTGCGACAAGGGTGAAAGCTACCGGCGACCGTGTCATCCTCAGCCCTTAGGCGTCAGCGGATTCGGAAACGTAAGGTCATGTTGTCAACATACCAGTCTCCAAGACATTGTCAGTTTTGGTGCCCGGTGCTCCTACTTCTCAATTAAGCAGCTCATCAATGAGCCCCCTTAGGGCTGAGTGCACGCTGCTTGCCAACAGCACTAGGATGACCCTTACAGTGACCCATCAAAGTGATACCCAAGCCCGACAGGGCTTAGTTAAGGTGATCTGACGGTAATCGGTGCTACCACTGTGGAAAGGCCATTGCCCTAGTAGTATTGAAGCACTTTCAAAATTTTTGTACGTGTAAATCTTGTCTGAGGCTGACAATGTACTTTGATGCTTTTTTACATTTCCTTATATGTCCCTACAGTTAGGCAACGTTGGCGGCTTTGATACATGGATTTAAAAACAGACAATCCCTATTTGGCTATAAGAAAATTGTATTACTGTTTCGTAATAAAATTTCAAAGGACTCACTTCTCAAACAGGTGTAGTTGTTGGACACTGAACTCACATAAGTGAAAACGACGGTCCTGATCCTTATTCAGCCGTGTAGAATTACTATTCCTGTGATTTTTCCAGACCGCGTAAGGCCAGGAGGGTTCTTTTGAAACGCAAAAAGCCAGTTTAATACCCCATCCCTCCCTATGTGAACATTGTGCTGCGTCTCCAACAACCTCGTCAGTGACGAGACGGTAAATCTTAATTCTCCTTCCCTCTTATTTATGATGAATTTAATGCCTCCTACAATTATATTCCGACAATCAGACGTCAAGGAGAAGGTAGAACTACGAGAAGAGTATGTGGAGCAATTTATAACTGATGAGAGTATCGAACTATTGTTCATAAAAAATGCTAAAAACTGCGTGCGAACAGGCTTCAGATGGCCCAATGCTACTTACCGATCGCCGTGTACTCCTCAGCTGAAGGCGGCTTGGTAAGTTCACGTGATCAGCACACCACAGTTGCAGTCGCTGCCAGCTTTCGTGACTGGAGCCGCTACTCCTCAGTCAAGTAGCTCCTCAACTGACCTCACAAGGCCTGAGTGCAGCCCGCTGGCCAACAGTGCTTGGCAGGCATTAGTGGTGACCCAACAAAGAGCTAGCCAAGCCCGACAGATCTTAACTTCGGCGATCTAACGGGAACTCGTGTTACATCTGCAGCAAGGCCGTTGGCCACATGAGGAATAATAAGAAGAATTTTTTTTTTACGTGATGGAATGGAAACTACTCACAAGATCCTAAAGAGCCACATACACTTATTTGTACTGTGCTGTTCATCACAGAAACATGAAAAGTGTATCTAAAGCAAAAGCTGTGAGTTGACAGCAGCTGTAATATCTGATATTATTTTGCTGCACATAGAATTCCCGCACGGATTTGTCCGACATAGAGAGTGATAAGACACTGATATCTATGCTGAAGCTTTATAACAATCGTGAACTATTAATCCAGCAAGTGTGACAAGTAATTCTCATGGCTTACCGAGAACGAGATATCAACATGTCCCATAGAGCGTGCAGTGCATGTGTTATGTTTCTGTAACTGCGTAGTGCCTTTCTTATTAAGAAAGACCAGCTCATAAATTCAGTGGATGAAGCAACATAGCACAGTAAGCCCCGTTCTGGTTTCGGTTCCCTTCTGTCTACCCTTCTTTCATTCATGGCAGAGGGTGCGAGAAACCGTTTTCAAACTGCGTCTCTACCATTGCAAACTCGAACAGCGCATGTGGAAAATGAACACCTAAGCTTTTCCGAGAGAATTCTGATTTATTTTATTGAGATGGTGATTCTGTCCCATGTAACTGGGAGAGAATAAAATAACCCAGAGAGGAGAAAGCTGTTTATTGAAATTTTCAAGACGTCACTGGGCTATTGCTAAACAGAAACGGCGCCTTTGAGCCATATCGAATGAACTTGATCGATATGTATATCGCCCTCCTCCGACTCAGATGTATTTGATAAACTGCGCACAGTGGAAACGAACTGAAAAGGGAAACGTTTTGTTCGCTCCTATCACCAACAAATGAGTCGTGAGTGTGTTTGTTGTTGAAATTAATAGTAATTAGATGGATAAAAAGGTTTACCTCTAAATACCTAATTGAATGATTGGAAGTTCAGACCATTATTCATTATAAAATATTCCACTGGAGGAACACCACATGATGAGCTATCGTAATAGTCAACTCTGTCACATACTGGTGATAAGCTGACACCGGAACTGGAAATCCATATAATGAAACAGCCTAGAGAAACTGAGTGGTGAAGTCTGCGGGGAAGAGAAGAAAGTAAACTGGTATTTAGGTCATGAAGCATTCAACTAAATGAAGTACACGATTTCAGATTGGATATGATGGCACCTTTTATCTGTTGGGACTAGGAAACATCGTGGGGAACATTTCTGTAATAGAAGCAAGTTTCAGACCAACTGGGATGTAGATGGATCATAAACCCATTCTGAACGCTGTTTATCGGCGACGAAGGCTGTAATTTGCAGGCCAGTAGCGCAACTGGCCTTCCACTGAGAGGAGCCATGGTGGTCTTTTCAGATGAATCACGTTTTATACTGCGTCGGACTGATAGTATTTCGCGTGTATGGCTCGAAACGCCTGAATGCAAACCCCCTGCAACGATCGTCTGAAGAATTTAGTCCAAATAAGCGGGCGCTGCGGTATGGGGAATGTTTTTGTGGCATTCCCTGAGTGATCTCGTCATCCTGGAAGGCACAGTAGATTAACTCATGTGAACACCTACCCTTGGCAAGCATCTCTCTTCCGTACAGTTTCTTATTACTTTAGCCAATTTCTTAAAGTTTCAGTTTGAAGAAATTATCAAGGGAACCTATGCTTCTGCACCTATCCTTGCAGACCATGTCCAACGTGTCACACAGGTCGTAGTATGTGCGTGGTTGGAAGAGCTGCAGGATGAGTTTACTGTACTCCCCTGGTCACCAGGGTCCTCGGATTTAAACCCAATCGAGAATCTGTGGTACCACATCGACCGGTCTATTAGCGCCATGGATCCTAAAGCCAGAAACCTAACACAGCAGGCCAGGCACTGGAATCGGCATGACTCCATATTCCTGTCGGTACCTCACAGAAACTCATCGACTCTATTCCCATACGTCTACCAGCGAACTACGCTGCAAAAAGGGGTTATTTATGATTTGGACAGACGGTCGCATTAATGTGACTGGATGGTATTTTTATTTAGTGAAAAATGTAACATCTGTAATCATCATATAATGTTTATTTGCATATCAAAACCCACATTGTTCTAACACAGAAAGCGAAAAATCTCTCTGTGTCTTGACTAAGTGACTAGTTGGTTGGTTGTTTTGGGGAAGGAGACCAGACAGCGTGGTCATCGGTGTCATCGGAGTAGGGAAGGATGGCGAAGGAAGTCGGCCGTGCCCTTTCAGAGGAACAATCCCGGCATTTGCCTGGAGTGATTTAGGGAAATCACGGAAAACCTAAATCAGGATGGCCGGACGCGGGATTGAACCGTCGTCCTCCCGAATGCGAGTCCAGTGTCTAACCACTGCGCCACCTCGCTCGGTCTAAGTGACTAGTACAATCAAATAAGGTGGAACCGATAGGCTGGCTTTAGCCAGACGCTTTTCTAATTTTCTTGAAAAGATAACATCGCAATGAAAAACTGCCGCCGCGCGGGATTATCCGAGCGGTTTAAGGCGCTGCAGCCATGGAGTGTGCGTCTGGTCCCGGCGAAGGTTGGAGTCCTCCCTCGGACATGTGTGTGTGTGTTCGTCCTTAGTACAATTTAGGTTAAGTAGTATGTAAGCTTAGGGGCTGATGACCTTAGCAGTTAAGTCCCATACGATTTCACACGCATATGAACTTTTTTTTTTTTTTTTAACTGCCGTTTGTTTTAATGGTAGCCATCCTAATTCGCGTATACCCGTAACACTCTCTCCTCTATTTCATCACAACGAGCCGCCCTTTTGTACAGTTATTGTGTCTTCTGTTAGTCCTCTCTGGTAAGTACCTGTCAGTCCTCTCTGGTGAGTACTTATTCTGCACAGCGATACTCTGACAATAGGACGGACAAGCATAGTGCATGCAGTTTCTTTAATGGATTTGTTGCGACGTCTGAGTGTTCCGTCAATAAAAGGCGGTGTTGATTCGCCTTCCCTCAATCATTTTACTCATGATTGTTCCTTTTTCAGTTGTTTATAACTGTAGTCGCTAAGGATTAAATTGAATCTACTGCGTCTACATTTGTTTTATTTCACATGGAACAGGTACCATGCAATTCTCTTAGTATCATTCTGGAGTACAATGGTTCAAATGCGCATCCAGCCATCCGGACTCAGATTTACAATGATTTGCTTGCATCGCTCCAGGGAAATTCCACAGTGGTTCCTTTCAAAGGGCACAACCGATCTCCTTCCCCGTCCTTGATACAATCCGAGCTCGTGACCTCGTTGTCAATGGGTCGTTACCGTGGTCTTTCTTCCTTCTCTTAGTACTTATGTGACGGTCTCATAGCTTTTATTGTTCAGATACAATTGATATCTTTCGCACAATTGAGATATCTTGTCTACATATTTGTAATTCCTTTTCATCTCCTGCCAAACGACGGCATCATCTGTAAACAATCTACGACGCTTGCTTTAATTAGATTCAGAACGCCAAGGGGTTATCACACTTTTCTTGGGAACACCAGATATAGCTTCGGTTTCACTGTAAGCATTCTCATCAATCACTACGTACTGTGCCGTTTGTGATAGGAAATTGCGAAACCAGTTCAATAAGCATTCCATTTTGCAGTTTCCCTAAATCACGATAATTCTTAATGTAAGACTACATTCAGTTCCTTTCCCAGGACTCTTTCGATACGAGCAGGTCATCCATTATTATCAACCTACCTGTCAGCCACGGAATGGATGAGTAGATGGGAGGGTGCATGAACTACAAACGGCGGAAAAACCTCCATTACTTATTAACTCGTGATTTACGAACTGCGATTCTTCATACAGAAACTACGTATGCAGTAAAATGAGTGTTAACAGAATATAATTTCTACAATAAGTAGACACGCCTGGCTAGCAACTAGCCAAAACTATTCGATTCAGTGGTTTATGTTGACAAAAAACCACTTTGATGACTGGTGCAAACGAATATCTAAGGAAGGCAGAGGTTTTTCTTCTTAAGTTGGGCATAACGAAATTAATTCCAAGTCGCTATACAGCAAATACCAAGTGTTCAACCTTAAGAAGGAGGATGTGGGGAATCTTTAGTAGTACTTCAGAAGTGCAGTATGTCTCTGGCTAGATCAAGTTGTGGCAGAAAGATAATGAGAGGTGGAAGATACCCACCACTGCTCAGTCACAACAGTAGAAAGTTGCAACGAAAGCGTAGCAGATTTAGGCTATCCCCACAATGACGCGGTCGGCTGAGTCACCAGCGGCACCAGAGCGATCGATGGAGCTGCGGAGCCATCAGATGGACCACGTCTACGGTTGCCTTATCTAGCTGGAATCTCGTCGGGACACTTTGGGTTTCGAATGTGGGAACGAAGTAAAAAATTTATGTAATATAAATACTTTTTTTAGATCACAATTGCATGGAACTTGTTGCGTCATTTGTAGTTAGTAAGCCATGTTTTCCGCAAGAATACATATTTTTCAGCAAGTTACATATTTTTCCCTATTACGTATGCAGTTCAGCATCTAGTTACACTGGCACGCTGAAACTGATGCCACAGTCCCTGGCAGCAGTTGATTTCTTTCATCAGTCCACTGCGAGTCAACCTTCTACAGCTTCTGTTGGATTCCGTCAGTTTCAGTGAAGTATTGAACAACTAAAGAAAGCAACTTTTCATCCTCGTGATTCGGTGCGTCGGTGCCTAAACCGTAAAATGAAACTTCTTGCAGTTGTTTTATGCAATCGGACACGGGCTCCGGTGCGAGAATATCTTTAACAGTCGCTACAGCTTTGGTCCTGCCTGTCTACCGCTTTGCGGCTACTTTCGAGTCAGGATGCATTCCGCATTCGATTTTACTGTGCAGCCAACAGGGCTGAAGGACTGATGTTGCTTGACAACTTTATAAGCTACTGTTAATTCTGCAACAGTAACGTACAATTCTTCCTGGGTATCTTCTTTAATCATGAATGTAGAAATAGACTTTGATGTCGATGGTACCGCGAATGTGTTTGTATGATGCTTCGTAGAAATGTGAAGCCTCACATCTGCTTTACCTCCGTGGCTTACTGAGATGAAACAGCTACAAGTCTCCCACGACGCTTCTTGATCCGTACGTCCTTTTTCGTCAATAGGCCACTCTCTTGTATAATCATCCGAAAAGTGACACTATGTCTTTCCACCCTTAGTCATTTTCGTAAGCTATGATAAGTTTGTTAGATGGTAAGCAGTCGACAATAACACTTTAGTCATTGAAGTACATGTCACTATACACTTCACGCCCTATATACCCACACTAAGCACTTAAAACATTACTTACTTGCATTCTTTGTTCATATTAAGGTTAGAAAGGAACCATTTATCAGACGGCCATTCAAATACGAATTGCCCGGTTCTTCCGTATGGCGCTGCTTAAATACAGTAGTTCCAGCCCTGCACTATTGGAGGCGTCTGGTATTTTCTCGACTGTTGTCTCTCGATTTCGAAGGTGCTTTCATCGTCGATACAGGATACCCAACATGCAGTGCCACTCTGAGACGACCTTCTCAACACAGACTTCTTGACATAAATACACTCCTGGAAATGGAAAAAAGAACACATTGACACCGGTGTGTCAGACCCACCATACTTGCTCCGGACACTGCGAGAGGGCTGTACAAGCAATGATCACACGCACGGCACAGCGGACACACCAGGAACCGCGGTGTTGGCCGTCGAATGGCGCTAGCTGCGCAGCATTTGTGCACCGCCGCCGTCAGTGTCAGCCAGTTTGCCGTGGCATACGGAGCTCCATCGCAGTCTTTAACACTGGTAGCATGCCGCGACAGCGTGGACGTGAACCGTATGTGCAGTTGACGGACTTTGAGCGAGGGCGTATAGTGGGCATGCGGGGAGGCCGGGTGGACGTACCGCCGAATTGCTCAACACGTGGGGCGTGAGGTCTCCACAGTACATCGATGTTGTCGCCAGCGGTCGGCGGAAGGTGCACGTGCCCGTCGACCTGGGACCGGACCGCAGCGACGCACGGATGCACGCCAAGACCGTAGGATCCTACGCAGTGCCGTAGGGGACCGCACCGCCACGTCCCGGCAAATTAGGGACACTGTTGCTCCTGGGGTATCGGCGAGGACCATTCGCAACCGTCTCCATGAAGCTGGGCTACGGTCCCGCACACCGTTAGGCCGTCTTCCGCTCACGCCCCAACATCGTGCAGCCCGCCTCCAGTGGTGTCGCGACAGGCGTGAATGGAGGGACGAATGGAGACGTGTCGTCTTCAGCGATGAGAGTCGCTTCTGCCTTGCTGCCAATGATGGTCGTATGCGTGTTTGGCGCCGTGCAGGTGAGCGCCACAATCAGGACTGCATACGACCGAGGCACACGGGGCCAACACCCGGCATCATGGTGTGGGGAGCGATCTCCTACACTTGCCGTACACCACTGGTGATCGTCGAGGGGACACTGAATAGTCCACGGTACATCCAAACCGTCATCGAACCCATCGTTCTACGATTCCTAGACCGGCAAGGGAACTTGCTGTTCCAACAGGACAATGCACGTCCGCATGTATCCCGTGCCACCCAACGTGCTCTAGAAGGTGTAAGTCAACTACCCTGGCCAGCAAGATCTCCGGATCTGTCCCCCATGGAGCATGTTTGGGACTGGATGAAGCGTCGTCTCACGCGGTCTGCACGTCCAGCACGAACGCTGGTCCAACTGAGACGCCAGGTGGAAATGGCATGGCAAGCCGTTCCACAGGACTACATCCAGCATCTCTACGATCATCTCCATGGGAGAATAGCAGCCTGCATTGCTGCGAAAGGTGGATGTACACTGTACTAGTGCCGACATTGTGCATGCTCTGTTGCCTGTGTCTATGTGCCTGTGGTTCTGTCTGTGTGATCATGTGATGTATCTGACCCCAGGAATGTGTCAATAAAGTTTCCCCTTCCTGGGACAATGAATTCACGGTGTTCTTATTTCAATTTCCAGGAGCGTATATCTGAGACGGCATCTACAAGTTGCACTAACAGATGGCGTTACTTCAGTACTTGAGCCAAGCTTATAACAGTACACTTTCAAAATCGGGGATACATTGGGTCTTGTGAGGATGTCGGGACAAGAAGGTCTATAACGGTGACGGTCCCGATATATCGGTCGCTTAGCAACGATACCCAGGCCAGAAAGAACTTAACCGCGGCGGCGCGGCAGCTGGAGGATTTTGGCCCATCATAGCGAAATATCCCCTGCTCAGTGATAATCATGACGTTTTTCATCTACATCTACATGGCTACTCTGGAATTCATACTTAAGTGCCTGGCAGAGGGTTCATCGAACCATTTTCATACTACTTCTCTACCATTCCACTCTCGAATGGCGCGTGGGAAAAAGGAACACCTAAATCTTTCCATTCGAGCTCTGATTTCTCTTATTTTCTTATGATGATCATTTCTCCCTACGTAGGTGGGTGTCAACAAAATATTTTCGCATTCGGAAGAGAAAGGTGGTGATTGAACTTTCTTAAATAGATCTCACCGCAAAGAAGACCGCCTTTGTTTCAGTAACTGCCACCCTTACCCGCGTATTATATCAGTGACACTCTCACCCCTATTGCGCGATAACACGAAACGAGCTGCCCTTCTTTGCACTTTTTCGATGCCCTCCGTCAATCCTACCTTGTAAGGATCCCACACCGCGCAGCAATATTCCAGCAGAGGACGGACAGGTGTAATGTAGGCTGTCTCTTTAGTGGCTTTGTCGCATCTTCTAAGTGTTCTGCCAACAAAGCGCAGTCTTTGTTTCACCTTCTCCACAATATTATCTATGTGGTCTTTCCAGTTTAAGTTGCTCGTAGTTGTAAATCCTAGGTACTTAGTCGAATTGATAACCATTAGATTTGTGTGATTTTTCGTATACCCAAAATTTATCGGATTTCTTTTAGTACCCATGTGGATAACCTCGCACTTTTCTTTCTTTAGCGCCAATTGCCACTTTTCGCACCATACAGAAATTCTCTCTAGATAAATTTGTAATTGGAATTGATCGTCTGATGATTTTACTAGACGGTAAATTACAGCGTCATCTGCAAACAATATAAGTGGGCTGCTCAGGTTATCACGTGATCACTTACGTAAATCAGGAACAGCAGAGGGCCTATGACACTACCTTGCGGAACGCCAGATTTCACTTCTGTTCTGCTCGATGGTTTACCGTCTATCACTACGAACTGTGACCTCTCTGAGAGGAAATCACGAATCCAGTCACACAACTGAGACGATACTCCACAAGCACGTAATTTGATCAATAGCCGCTTGTGAGGAACGGTATCAAAAGCATTCTGGAAATCTATGAATATGGAATCGATCTGAGATCCCTTGTCGACAACACGCATTACTTAATGGGAATAAAGAGCTAGCTGCGTTGCACAAGAACGATATTTTCTGGATCCGAGTTGGTTATGTATCAATAGCTCATTTTCGTCAAGGTGATACATAATGTTCGAGTATAGTGTATGCTCCCAAATCCTAAAAAAATTGAGGTCAGTGATATGGGTCTGTAATTCAATGGGTTACTCCTATTTCCTTTCTTGAATATTGGTGTGACCTGTGCTACTTTCCAGTTTTTAGGAACAGACCTTTCGTCAAGTGAGCGGTTGTATATGATTGCTAAGAAAGGCGCTATTGTGTCAGCATACTCTGAAAGGAACCTAATTGGTATACCATCAGGACCAGAAGACGCCTTTTTTAGTGATTTGTGTTGTTTTGCAAGACCTAAGATATCTACTTCTATGTCACTCATGCTAACAGCTGATCTGGTTTCGAATTCTGGAATATTTACTTCGTCTTCTTCCGCGAAGGAACTACGGAAATCTGTATTTAGTAACTCCGCTTTAGTGGCACCATCATCCGAAACATTTCCATCGCTGTCGCACAGTGACGGTATTGACTGTTTTTTGCCGCTGGTGTTCTTTACATACGACCAGAATCTCTTTGGGTTTTCTACCATATTTTGAGACAATGTTTCACAAGGGACAGTTTCCTTGTTATACAGGGTGTTAAACATTTTCAAGAATGATGGAGAAGGGTAAATGTTTCAACTTAAGGTAAAGGACGCTAAACCGGAAACGACCAATTCGAAAGGTATAAGCGAAAATCTGCTCAAGTTACCTGCAACATTCACTCTAAGGCCCATTCTTCTAAACGCAAGTGATGTACAGAATTCCCGTTGGATACACCCCAATACCCTCAGATAATTTCCCCTGTTGATGGACTAGTAACGGCGCGCATAGCTTGATGTTAGAGAGACCGAGAATCTTAAATCTAAAGTACAGTAATAATGAGTTTCGTTCACCTGGGCAAGTTTGACGAGCTACTATATGTACAACAGTTGTTCAAAATGGAGTGCCCCAAAGTCAATGCAGGCATCGAGTCACCGTACAAAGTTCTGTCATAACCGTTCTAATGTCTCAGGTGTCGTGTAAACAGTGTCGCAGGTTGCAAGGATATGAAACAGGAGACCCTCTTCAGTCTCGATTGGCGTCTCGTGACAACATTTTTTTACAAAGACGCACAAGAAGAAATCAAGTGGGCTGAGATCATCTAAATGTGCTGGCCTCGAAACAGAACCTCCTCTGACTACCCAGTTTACAGGGAATGTCTAACCGGGGTGTTCACGAATCATCTGTCAAAAATGAGGTGGAGCTTCAGATGTTGAAACCACACCCGTTGACGAGTAATTAGTGGGATAGTTTCCAGTAATATGGGTGGTATGTCTGATGAACACTGTGTATGCTGGTCCACTGCCAGAGGTATCAGAACAATCTACGCGTATAACTTTCGACTCAGTTGTTTCCGGACCAGGATCCATTACTTAAAATTGATACGTTTACTCTTCTACATCATCTGAAAGCTTGTAACAGTATCACGGAATCAACCTCTCTAGCATTCCTGGCAGCGCCTGAGGGCAAGTCGTCCTGGGTATAATGGATGCCAGAAGGAGTTTACGACGTCTGGGCGACAGGGGACTTTGTCCAGCCTGCAGGTGATGGGACCGTCTTACGAAACCGTCTAAATGTATTGGAGTCGCGGGCTTTCTGTGTTGGCTACTGACTTTCCCTTGACACAGGTGTTTTACAGCACCTGCGGGAAATAAGTTTTTGGACACACTTGACAGCAACTAGCAGCTTCCAGAGCAGTTCCGATAGTGGTGTAGGGAAGCAGCCTACTCATGCCGTAGTAAATTCACATCAGTCTTTCCATTGTGTGCCAGCCAGTCCGTTGTAACTAGCTCTGACGTCATAAATGTTGCGCAGTACTTTAAAAATCAAATAAATAACCTAAAATGTTTCTAGCATGTCAGGAGTAATACTAAATTAATATGTGTTGAATACCAGTTCGATAACTTTAGCCATTTTCGAAATTTGGACGTTTTTCTGTAAAAATCATTGGCGCAACAGAAAAGAGCTTCAGACTTCAAAATTTATAATTAGATTCCTTTTTCATAAATATTTAATAGAAACAGTCTTCTGGATCTCACAATTTAAGATTTTAGTTGAAATTCAATATTTTCTGGTTTTTGTCTTAAAACTTAAGGAAGCAAGATAAATTAAGTAGGCTACTAAATAAGGCTAGGATGTTTATATTTAAGTAGGTTAGAGATCCGCTATAACTATGAAGATGTGAGAAGTTTCATTTGAATACCTATAAAACTATAGCGATAGCGTATCTCCAAGGGACCATTTCAGAGCTCGTCTACTGCGTGCAGTGTAATTAAATTAATTCTCTCGCCCAAAATATTTAACTTAGCCACGTCAAAATTTTATTATCAATACTTACCTGCGTGCTGAATGCACATTTAAATTAAGAGCTTCATCGGCCATCAGCAAGAGAAGCTATGATTTATTAAGTAACTTAAAGTGGTGCATTACTAGCCCAGCAGCTAGTCGGGAGAGCCGATTTGATCAGGCGTTCCCTTAGCCGTCCGCACCGCGGCTTTATATATAAGAACGCTGCGCAAGGAAGGAAGGCCGCAGTTCTCTCCAGACACTGAATAGCACGCCATCTGTGTCGGAGGTCGCGTCGCGTCGGTATCATTGCTACAAACAGCCTCGGATGCCGTATTTAGTTACTCGAAATAAGTGTTAATTCTGGGATGACTTTAATTATCGATCTTCAGTTTGCGTATGTCGTATTTTCACGTGCCGCTGCGGGACAAACATTCTAGCATTATTTAGCGTGGCGTTTGATGAACCTTATCATCAAATTATGGCGAGCATTCATTTAAACATTTAATTTGGACAGTTATAGCTGCATCAGCGCATTAGATTCTGAACTGCTCTGTTATTCAGATTGTGTGGATTCTTTGTTTTCATCTGTGACTTTCAGAATACAGAGAATTTATAGAAAATCGTTTTTTTGATTATGAATCCCAGTCAATCTCCTAATTTCTCAGAGCTATAAGCTGCAGCTGTAAGTGTGTTTCTCAGATGAAGTGGGCACTAGGAATTCTAATTACAGGCTTCACGTTTTGCTAATCACTTTCTGGTTGCCAATATTGTAGTTAGAGAGCCAGTGTTGAGAACGGCAAAAGACAGCATAAATAATAGGAATATTTTAACAACAATAATTCCACCCGCCGCCGCACATATGGTTAATCGGCCGGGAAATGCAGTGTTTCTACAAACCAAACAAACTTATATAACAACACATATTATTCCCACCCGCCGCCCCACATGTGGTGCATCGGCCGGGAAAAATCGAAGTGAAAGTGATTTTTAAATATTCGGATTCGCGAGTGAAATGCGACACACAACTGAGTAATAGAACAGTGAAAGTGTTACGTGTGCATGTGGACGACGCAATTGGATTAACAATGCATCTGGATTGACGGAGCTGGCACTGAGTCTAGCGGTGCTGCCGGCATCGCGAGAAGCCAGTTTCGCCTCACCGCAGTCGTCCACCGGAGCAGCCGGAACCGCGCCTGTAGTTGCGGGCCACGCAAACACACAACAGCCGTCGGAGTGCCGTCTGCAATTCAGCGAGCTGCGTCGCATCAGTAATCCTGGTACACCACGCCGGCAACGCCATACGTCGTGCAGAAGGAACTAAGTTAAGTGAAAATCTGTTAAAAATTTTGCTAACCTGCACTAAAAGATTGTCGAAAAAGGAACCGCCAGAAGAAACTGACGTTAAACTTAAATCAGAACTTATGTCTGTTGAGGGAACTGTAAATCCAGACAACAGTTCAAGTGTAAATATGCATGAAAGTAGTAATGTTAAAGTGAAATATGAAGTATTGTCTCCTGACAGTAGTGTGCGAAGGGGCAATGATTCAATAATAGAGACCCCTGTAGTAAAGCAGAAATCAGAAATTGTTAATTTATTGGATGATAGTTTATCTGATGAGTTAAAAACGAAACCGCCATCAGAAGTGGTAGAGTTTAAACAGGAGAAGTTAAATATGACTGATCAAACAGAAGTTTCGTTTAGTTTTGATGATTCTGGTATTGGAGCTAGTTTTTCATCACCTGAGTGTGATAAAAAGCCAGCTAGTGAGCAACCCAAAGATGCTGGGGCTATTGATTTGAATGTTATATTACAAGCAATAGCTGCCAGTAATGCAAAAATGTCAGCCAGTAATGCTAGAATGACAGCTGAATTAAAGTCTGAAATAAGTGAACAGGTCAAAAGCAGTAATGCTGAATTAAAATCTGAAATAATTGAGGTAAATAACAGGATTGTGGCCAGCCAAACAAATTTTAATAAACGATTGGAGGTAATGGACGATACCTTCAAGGCTGGTTGCAATAAGTTGAAAGAGGATCTAGACAGTTTGAATTATAAAATTGATTACAATCATGAGGATATTAAGAAAAAGGTTGCTCAACAATTTTCTGAAATGTATAAAACAATAAAATCCGAAGTTGCTGAGGTTCGCAGAGACTTCCAAATGGAAGTTGCGAAGCTGGAGCACAAGTTAACAGAAAAGATCGAGGCGGAATCTGAACTGTGCTCTGATAGGTTTACAGATGTTAATATAAAAGTAAACATATGTCAAGCAGAAGTAGACGCAATCAAAACTGATACTACTCATATTGTGCAAAGAGTAGATAATGTTGAAATGAGAGTAGAAAATATTAGTACTAACATTGCTAACATTGAGAGTAAAGTAGCTTCAGTAACTTCTGGTAATGGTAGTATACAACAAGTTGTAGCTGCAAACGTCGCTTTTATCGGGTGTCGGCAGTTCTTGCGGTTCGATCCAGATAAAAATATCCACCCGCTAGATTTCTGGAACGATTTTGAAGATGTGATTCCACCAACTTGGTCTGAACGAGAGAAAATCTCATTTATTAGAAGCCATTTAGCAGGTGACGCCATGCGTTGGTCAGCTGATGTTATGTTGAAGTGTAAAACATTAGCGGAGTTTAAAATAGCTTTCATTAATGAGTATTGGTCTAGCAATAAGCAGAATGAAGTGTTGAGAGAATTTTTGAGTGGAATACGCTTCAATGCAGGCAAGGAATCTATTAAAGAATTTGCTAGGTCATGGATTTCACGTTTGTCACATTTGGACGAAAAGCTGAAACCTGAAATGATAATACTAGGTCTTGAAGCCAAACTGCCATGGTATTGGCAAACTAGAATTATATCTGCCCCTAGAGACAATCTGGATCTTTTCATTGAATATTTGGAACGTGTAGAACGTGTTGCTGCCAATGAGGAGCAAGCACGTAATAACAGAAATGCTAATAACAATAGTAGTAATTTTAAGAACGAGCAGAATGGCAACGTAAACATCAGAACAGTAGGTGTTCGTCATCCTAAGAGAGGTAGGAATTGGAGAACTAAACAATGGCATCCAAATGATAATAATTTTGTGCCAAACAAAATTATGCATGTAAACAACAGTACTGAAAGCAATGCTATGCCAGTTAACTATAATGAAAATAAAGGAAACAGTAGTAGGCCGAGGCAGGAAAACTAGTTCCCGTCTATGAGGACACTGGCGCTCACCGGGCGGTTACTTTTCCTAAGCCAGTAATTACAATAATTGGTAAGACAGATCAGAATACTCAGACTGAACATGTGGATGAAGAGTCGGTAGCATCTAAGAATACAGCAGAAATATTAGATCACTCACAGTATTTGATAGATACCGTGTTAGAGACGCTTTCTAAGTGGGAAGAGAAATAGAAGGCGCAGCAGTGTAACGATAGGGAGGAGCTACAAAATACTGAATTGTCAGGTGAAGAAGCAGAAGAAATTCATGCTTATATTTACGATGAGAATGATGTGCTCTTATCTAAAGTGCCTGTGCAGGATGTTGATACCGTGCTAATAGATTTAGGACAGGAGGTAAGTGAGAATGTAGAGGGTAGCCTGTTGGGGGTCGATGAACCCAGTAGCTGTGACCAGTTGTCACTTGAGAAGGGACCCGACGATGATGGTGAAAGTGGTTTAGCTGTAACTAGTGTTATGCCCGGTCTGCAGACGCAGAATCGCTGAGACTACAGTAATTTGGGTCATGTTCAGCAAACTAAATGTAATGAAGTCGTGCGGTGTTTCGATTTGAAATCAATAGACCGACTGGAAAAGGCAGCTGAAAATGTAATTCATGAAACCCCTACACACTGTGACCTAAATGTAATGAAGACAGATGTCGATCACTTTAGTTGGAGACAAATCCAAAAGGAACTATTAGATGAATTTGAGGAACCACCTGTACAACCTAGAATAAGCCACCCTATAATAATAGTGAATATGTTAGGTATCAATGTACGTTGTCTCTTAGACAGTGGAAGTGAGGTGAGTGCAATATCTCAGTCCTTCTTTGATGCATTACCTGGTAAAGAAAAGCTTACAGTCATGAGGGTATCAGGACTAAGAATAATTGGTGCTACTGGCAAGGTGTCAAAAACGGTAAAGCAAGAAGCTTTGCTGCCCTTTAACATTAATGGTAATTTAATTGATCATCCATGTTTAATTGTAAACAATCTCAGTATTGAGGTTTTAATAGGCATAGATTTCTTGTCAAAATAACAGAATGTTGTTGACTTTTAAAGGAGCCAGTTAAAGATGGTCTTGCCAATAACCGGATTAATTACGGTACCTTTTATTGATAAACATGTAGTAACTAATGGTGACAATTGGGAGCTGCCTATACGAGTTCTGAAAAATAGGAGATATTGGGACGATGGTGTTAATCTTAAAATAAGTAAGCTAAACACAGAAGAAGAAGAAGCAATTATTTTAGACAAAATAGAAGCTAAATTGCAGGAAATCGATAAAATTTCAGCTAATCAGAAGGAAGAACTGAGACAGGTTCTAAAAAGGCATCATAAAGTATTTTCAGATCGACGTGGCGTGGTCAAAGGTTATGAATGAATGCTGTAGGGAGGAGGTTGTTCTGTAACCTCTACACAGTGTGGCAGCTGTGCAGTCCCAGCTGTGTGAGATCTTCTTTCCATTTCAGGTCTCACTCATTCTTCATCTTTTCTATCCACCTAAAATTTCGACCTCTTCTTTCCAACACATTAAATTTTCCGTTATGGTTATCAAACCAATAATAAACTAATGAATGCTGTAGGGAGGAGGTTGTTCTGTAACCTCTACACAGTGTGGCAGCTGTGCAGTCCCAGCTGTGTGAGATCTTCTTTCCCGTTTCAGGTCTCACTCACTCTTCATCTTTTCTGTCCACCTAAAATTTCGACCTATTCTTTCCAACACATTAAATTTTCCGTTATGGTTATCAAACCAATAATAAACTAATGAATGCTGTAGGGAGGAGGTTGTTCTGTAACCTCTACACAGTGTGGCAGCTGTGAAGTCCCAGCTGTGTGAGATCTTATTTCACATTTCAGATTTCACTCTCTCTTCATCTTTTCTATCCACCTGAAATTTCGACCTCTTCTTTCCAAAACATTAAATTTTCCGTCATGGCTATCAAGCCATGAGTTCTGTAACCATTCCATTCACCGATTAGTGAAGAAAATACCTAATGTGACAAACCTAATAGTGACAAACAACAGAGAAGTATGACGTAATTAAGATACAAATGTATTTGAGTAACAAGTATGTATAGAACCCTGGTAATATTATAAGTATAAAGTGTTGTTTTATTGGAAATGGTCCACCAACAGTAATTTAAAAAGATATACGAATTCATGTACAAGCAGGATCTGAAGTGGCAGTGAAACCTATTGTATGCTGCAGAGCTAACTAACTAATAGTAAAAGAGATTGCCTAGTGTTATGAAAAAAATATGCAGACAAGTTGTAAGAATAAACTCACCTTGTGTAGCAAGGAATGGCAATGTAATAGAATTGAGCAGTGTTTGTGGTTGAGACGTGAAGGACACGTCCCTGAAGTATTTATAAGGTTGGAGCTGGCCATTATTTTGGTGTAGTTTGTGACAGGACACACCTACACGTATTGAGGTTATGAGTTGGAGGCGTGAATGCGACCATAGGTACCCTTATGTTAGATGAGACAGAGCAGCTCATGGTGTCCTATAGGTTTAAGGAATTTAGCATTACGCTCGTCCATAATTACTTGATGCACTTTATTGGTAGGTCGAGAGAGACTACCTGTGGTTTCAGCGTCCGATCGAGTGGAAATGGATTGCCACGTGAGCAAACAGATCAGCTGCAATACACTAAGAATATGAAATAAATATGCTATCCTATGCCTTAAATTTTAATGGAGTGAGTATTACTTAAGTACATACACTAGCAACGTAATTGGGTAACCTAATGGCAGACGTGAAACATTATTTATACCTCAGCATAAATACACTTCGATGAAATAAGTACATAATTGCAGATGTGGAACTGACACAACAGCAGAGGACCAATAAGTGGATTTAGTAGTCAACTAAACGTAGTGTGTTATGAACACTCAGAACTGTACTATTACCAAAAGTTACTCACATGTACAAAGAAGCTCAGAAACAACTACTAATCAAATATACTCATACTATCTCTAAGAATAAGGTAATCAAAGATGAGTCAGCTAAGTGAATAAAATACAAATGTATCAGGAATGTACCGAGCATTGGTTTAGTGTTCCGGCCCAGAAATAATAAATTGAAATTAACTAGGATTCATGATTGTATGCCTTGAGCATAAATTTTCTCTAGTAAGTGACTAACGGCGTTTTGAGCCGTTTGTTTACCGATTTTATGACAGTCAAGTAACCGTGAGAGTAAAATTAAAAAGGTTCTGTTAACTTTGTTCCAGCCAAATATTGAAGGATAAAATGTATATATCCCCATTTCGTTGTGACCCACCCTTAGATGTTAAGTGAACAGAGTCTGAGGCGCTCTTTTTGTTTGTTCTACAGGACAAACCAGATAATGGCAGCCTGGTAGCTGCGTGAAAGCGTGGAGTGACTTGGACACAACTCACAGTGACCCCTCCCCTTTCCCCATGTAATTTAGAGTGAACGTGAAGGACGCACACCATAGCAACTTCCCCTCCTCTACCCTTGTGAATGGAAGTGTAGGACGCCAGCCAAAGCGGCTACAACCACGTGTGCAAAAATTATTTGTGAAATTTTCTTTCAGGTTTAGAAAAGACTGCTAAGATATAATCATCTGTTTATGTATCTTGAATAACTTTCATTTTTTTTTAGTTTGTGTATGTAAAAATGTATTTAATGGATTTGAGATTTCCATAATTTTTTATATTTTATGTGTTTGTTTGTCTAAGGCAATATGTATGCCAAAGTGTTTCATTGATTTTGCTTAAATTTTGAGCAATAATATTGTTTAAGAGGCAGTGAACATGCCCACAATTTAAATAATTAATGTAGGTAATCAGTTTTCTTTTAATGTTTCTACATGTTCATATTTCAATTTTAATTTTTCATAGGAAGTTACGCTGTACTCTTGCTTCCCTTTTTGTAATTAAATTTTTTTTCGCTAATTAACATTCAAAAACAAACAAAAATTTAAGTAGAGGGTGATGTAGGGAAGCAGCCTACTCATGCCGTAGTAAATTCACATCAGTCTTTCCACTGTGTGCCAGCCAGTCCGTTGTAACTAGCTCTGACGTCATAAATGTTGCGCAATACTTTAAAAATCAAATAAATAACCTAAAATGTTTCTAGCATGTCAGGAGTAATACTAAATTAATATGTGTTGAATACCAGTTCGATAACTTTAGCCATTTTCGAAATTTGGACGTTTTTCTGTAAAAATCATTGGCGCAACAGAAAATAGCTTCAGACTTCAAAATTTATAATTAGATTCCTTTTTCATAAATATTTAATAGAAACAGTCTTCTGGATCTCACAATTTAAGATTTTAGTTGAAATTCAATATTTTCTGGTTTTTGTCTTAAAACTTAAGGAAGCAAGATAAATTAAGTAGGCTACTAAATAAGGATAGGATGTTTATATTTAAGTAGGTTAGAGATCCGCTATAACTATGAAGATGTGAGAAGTTTCATTTGAATACCTATAAAACTATAGCGATAGCGTATCTCCAAAGGGCCAGTTCAGAGCTCGTCTACTGCGTGCAGTGTAATTAAATTAATTCTCTCACCCAAAATATTTAACGTCAAAATTTTATTATCAATACTTACCTGCGTGCTGAATGCACATTTAAATTAAGAGCTTCATCGGCCATCAGCAAGAGAAGCTATGATTTATTAAGTAACTTAAAGTGGTGCATTACTAGCCCAGCGGCTAGTCGGGAGAGCCGATTTGATCAGGCGTTCCCTTAGCCGTCCGCACCGCGGCTTTATATATAAGAACGCTGCGCAAGGAAGGAAGGCCGCAGTTCTCTCCAGACACTGAATAGCACGCCATCTGTGTCGGAAGTCGCGTCGCGTCGGTATCATTGCTACAAACAGCCTCGGATGCCGTATTAAGTTACTCGAAATAAGTGTTAATTCTGGGATGACTTTAATTATCGATCTTCAGTTTGCGTATGTCGTATTTTCACGTGCCGCCGCGGGACAAACATTCTAGCATTATTTAGCGTGGCGTTTGATGAACCTTATCATCAAATTATGGCGAGCATTCATTTAAACATTTAATTTGGACAGTTATAGCTGCATCAGCGCATTAGACTCTGAACTGCTCTGTTATTCAGATTGTGTGGATTCTTTGTTTTCATCTGTGACTTTCAGAATACAGAGAATTTTTAGAAAATCGTTTTTTGATTATGAATCCCAGTCAATCTCCTAATTTCTCAGAGCTATAAGCTGCAGCTGTAAGTGTGTTTCTCAGATGAAGTGGGCACTAGGAATTCTAATTACAGGCTTCACGTTTTGCTAATCACTTTCTGGTTGCCAATATTGTAGTTAGAGAGCCAGTGTTGAGAACGGCAAAAGACAGCATAAATAATAGGAACATTTTAACAACAATAATTCCACCCGCCGCCGCACATATGGTTAATCGGCCGGGAAATGCAGTGTTTCTACAAACCAAACAAACTTATATAACAACACATATTATTCCCACCCGCCGCCCCACAGTGGGAGCAGGAATTCACCAATGAGAGGTCTAAATTTCTGTTCCTGAGGTTGGTACAGTAGAAACATCCAAACGTGGAGATTGGTGGGGGGTTTCGAACTCGAAAACTAGATAAGTCAGCTGCATGAAGCAGATGATTCACGGGTCCTGTGGGCGAAAGCAGTGTTTTAAGTTTGTTACGAATATCAAGTCGGAACTGAATGATTCTTAATGATCGGTGAAGTTATTCTGTCGGTGTGACAAGCGAGAAAGAATTACCAAACATGTTATTGGAGAGTATTGTGTCTCAATACGTGCGCACGAGACTCGGCGCAACAGATACCGCACTAAGCGATTGAGCTTGTAACTATCTGGAGGTGGCGTTGAATAATAGAGTCGGACTTGGCGAAATTAAATTGTAGCCAACGAAGTACAATTGTTTCCATCGAAACTTGAAAAGTCGTGTTTTTGTGTGTTGTTTGACCTACTGACTTTAAAATGTTATGCTATTTTGTGTTTGTGGGGACTGTTGCCGTGTGCCATGTAAAGGACGTGTATCGACGGCTAACAGGGCAAATTGTTCGCTAATAGTGGTCGGGTCTCAGAATCTTGCTGTATGCAGCTACAGTGTGTAAATCTCTGTTCGTTGTTAAATGCTATCGGATTATCGTACTCAGTGCAAGAACTATTCATACGGAACACGCTTCGTAATAAAGCTGACCATGTGCCTGATACGAGCACATCTCTCTTGTCCTTCACGAATATGTTTCTGCATGGCAATTACTCGTTCACAAATACGGTACTGTCTCAACCCCAAAGCTCGTAATTATTCCCGCGCTTCTTTCCTCGAAATAATTATATTACTGTACTTTCTTCTTCTACGATGCGGCATAAGACTTTCGATTGTTCACTATTTTTCTACCAAATTCTTCATGCTGTTTACCGCCGACTCGGCTGCCTGCTGCTGCCAATGCGGAAGCTCAACGATGACGACTCGTCCACACTAGGGACGGCGATTGTCGCTGAAACAATCGGTTTTCGGATGTATCGTTTTCTATCCCGCTCGTTTAACCCGACCGTTACGACTGATCAAAATAACCGATTTCTGAAATACGGTTTGTTAAAAAACGAACAATTATAGCACTGCTGCTGTGCCTAATTGATACTTCGGTTTTTCGTAAAAATAATAAAAGTCTGTTATAACTGAGATGAAGCAAATCCCGAAAATACTGGTTATTCAGAACTGAAATAGCGGTATCTGTTTTTAGTGGTTAGGTTTTCCCAACCCTACTACACGCACCAATATGGTGCCTGACTACGGTTGCCATGTATAACTCGGACCTCGTCGGGAAACGAAGTAAATTGTTATTTAATATAATTACTTTTCATTCAGAACACAACTGCATAGAACTTGTTGCAGGGAAGCAGTTGATACATCACATTTTTCGGGAATTTCACCTTTTTCAGCAAGACTTTATTCTAAAACTTCTTGTAAGTCACCTTGTAGTTACATTGCCACTGTAAGACTCATTCAACAATCCCTTTCATCAGTACACTGGACCGATTTCAGCGAAAATACTCTTTCCACGGTGGCGTTGTGTGCGGGCATAGACAACAAATACTGGCATTATTCTACCAGTTGGCAGTTGCGTTCAGGATTTTCGTTTTCCTTAAGAAAGTAAATCCGCCTCTCTTCCTCGGAGTGTTTAGAATAATAATGGATGTTTCCTCCTACTTATGCTTACTTTGCCTTACATTTGCTTTTGTCGGGGGTGAACTGTCAGTTCCTGCACCAAGCGTCCATGACCTGCACGTCTGCCTACATTTCTCCACAGTTTTGGGCACTGCGACTTCCTTGTGTACAACAGCAGCAGGTGCGAAGAACATCATGGAACTCCTAGCGTAATTTGCCAGATAATTTGTTTGTACCGTGAACCTGGAGAACAACCTAAGGAAATTTTACATTCTATTCACCCTGTTAAGAGTGACATGTTGAGTTCCATATTAGTAAAAATTCCGAATACAATCAAAAATTTGGCCCAAGATCACTGGGTGACACTGTATAACTGTGTGCAACGTCTTTCGGGAGTGAAGTAACATGACATCAACTTAGGGACCGTTACCTGTTATCACCTTGTTGTCAGAGATGAGCTGAGAAATATGGAAGTCGTAAGATAGTTACTTTCTGAATTCGTAATGATTCCCATAGAGCAGATATCTGGGTCTTCAAGACGATCAAGTACACGAGTATAGAACTGTCAATAAATCTAGTACCTTCTGGAATTGGCACGCATGAGACAGCATACAATACGTAATATGTTCTAAAATACTGCGAAAAAAAAACGAGATTCTTCCAGAGCTCATACCTCGGGTTCTATTGGTGACACAAAGGTGGGGTCAAGTGTTCTGCATAGTCCTTGGCCTAGGGACCATCTATATATCCAGCAGAAGGATTATCTTACTGTAACCACCCTGGAGTACAGGGGCTAGGTACTTTCTCTTGCTTAGGGAAATGAAGCAGATCAGATGGTTCCTTCTGGATTTGATGTGGTCTACGGTGGACTTTAAGGAGCTTTTGGTGACACCATTAAAAAAAATTTTTTCTTTACCGTTTTGTACCGAATTGTTTCGCGGATTCCAAGATGGATATTCACAGCAAGTGGCTGAAACTTTTGCGATATAGTCCTAAGATCCTGGTCTCGAACAACCTCGAAAGTTTTATTGTTATCTTTAAGTGTCTGGGATATAGAGAGCTGTAAAACCGATATTAGGGGAAAATATATTTATAGAGTGACGCAGAATGACCCTCCAGGGTAGCCGAGAGCGCTAACGCGCTGCTTCCTGGACTCGGGTAGGCGCGCCGGCCCCACATCGAATCCGCCCGGCAGATTAACGACGACGGCCGGTGTGCCGGCCAGCCTGGATGTGGTTTTTAGGCGGTTTTCCACATCCTGCTAGGTGAATACTGGGCTGGTCCCCATGTTACACCTCAATTACACGGCTCGCAAACATATGAACACATTCGCACTATTCCATGGATTATACTTGACGCAGACAGTTGGGGTGCACTAATTCCGTTCATGGGGGTAGGGGGAGGGGCGGCAGGAAGGGCATCCGGCCACCCCTTAACCATTAACATGCCAAATCCGATTAACGATGGCTGACCCTGCGTAACTGCGGGACAAAGCACAAGCGATAAAATAGTGATGGAGAATTATGCTGTAATGTGTCTCCGTTACGATCAGCAGAGTTTTCAAACCCCAGTGTAGCAGTATTGAACAAACAAACGACAAACCGTCGGAACGGACCCTGACGCCCAACGCAAGCGACCGGACGCCGTGTCATCCTTAGCCCTTAGGCGTCACTGGATGCAGAAACGGAGGATCATGTTGTCGGCAGACCGTTCTACAGGCGGTTGTCCATTTTCGTGAGCGGTGAAGCTACTCCTCAATCAAGTAGCTCCTCAATTTGCGTCACAAGGGCTGAGTGCACGCCGCATGCCAGCAGCACTAGGATGACCCGTACGGTGACCCAAGTCGGACAGGGCTTAACTTCGGTGATCTGACGGGAACCGGTGCTAACACTGCAGAAAGGCCGTTGGCCTAGTAGCACTGAAGAACACACAAAACTTTTGTGCATGTAAAACATTTCTGAGGACGAAAATTTAGTTCTGCGTTATTTCAATTTCACATAAGCAAACTACCATAATTTCACTGACGCATAAAGTTGTTTCCGTATGAGTGTCACGGTCTGTCGTGGCAGGGAAAAGGGGAACAGCGGATAAATGCTCTTATCGGAGAATAAAAAAGGCAGTATGCTCTTGTTTAAAAGTCTCAGGAACTAGGGTACCAGCTGTCTCAATCTACATTTCTCAACACTTTTACAATTATCATAAAATGGTGGGATGCAAACGTATTGGTGCTTTTTTATCCGGAGAAAGTTGGAGACAGTGGCAGTCGAGAAGAGACAGAAAAGTAATAAATAATGGACGATGCAGTGGCAGTGGAATATAGTTGACAGTGACAGAAGAGTGTTCGCAAAAGAGTGCAGGAGATAGGGCCAGTGGAATAGCGATAAAGAGAAGGAGAAAGTGTACGTGGGAGGGAGCCAGTTATAACGGGAGAGAGAGAGAGTCTACGAGAATGACAATGAGGAAGAGGGAGATATAGACTGTGAGAAGAGCCAGCAGCAGCAGGAACGAATGAATGAGGTGGTAGCAGTAAGAGAGAGCCAGAGCGAGAGAGGGACGGTGGGAAGAGACAGTAGTAGTAGGAAAGCTCGAAGGAGGCTATAGGTGTGAGGCAGAACACAGTGACAGAGAGACACAAGGGGGTAATGACAGCGAACTGCGCTGAATGAGTGAGTGAGAATGGACAGTGCTGACGAAGGTAGACTGTGGCATCTTCGATATCAGCATTTATCCCCTAGTTGTTATACAGAGTGGTCCATTGATAGTGACCGGGCCAAATATCTCAAGAAATAAGCATCAAACGAAAAAACTACAAAGAACAAAACTCGTCTAGCTTGAAGGGGGAAACAAGATGGAGTTATGGTTGGCCCGCCAGATGGCGCTACCATAGGTCAAACGGATATCAACTGCGTTTTTTAAAATAGGAACCCCCCATTTTTAATTACATATTCGTGTAGTACGTAAAGAAATATGAATGTTTAAGTTGGACCACTTTTTTCGCTTTGTGATAGATGGCGCTGTAATAGTCACAAACGTATAAGTACGTGATATCACGTAACATTCCGCCAGTGCGGACGGTATTTGCTTCGTGATACATTACCCATGTTGAAATGGACCGTTTACAAATTGCGGGAAAGGTCGATATCGTGTTGATGTATGGCTATTGTGATCAAACTGACCAACGGGCGTGTGCTATGTATGCTACTCGGTATCCTGGAAGACATAATCCAAGTGTCCGGACCGTTCGCCGAATAGTTGCGTTATTTAAGGAAACAGGAAGTAAGTGTTCAGCCACATGTGAAACGTCAACCACGACCTGCAACAAATGATGATGCTAAGGCAGGTGTTTTAGCTGCTGTCGCTGCTAATCCGCACATCAGTAGCAGACAAATTGCGCGAGAATCGGGAATCTCAAAGACGTCGGTGTTGAGAATGCTACATCAACATCGATTGCACCCGTACCATATTTCTATGCACCAGGAATTGCATGGCGACGACTTTGAACATCGTGTACAGTTCTGCCACTGGGCACAAGTGAAATTACGGGACGATGACAGATTTTTTGCACGCGTTCTATTTAGCGACGAAGCGTCATTCGCCAACAGCGGTAATGTAAACCGGTATAATATGCACTATTGGGCAACGGAAAATCAACGATGGCTGTGACAAGTGAAACATCAGCGACCTTGGCGGGTTAATGTATGGTGCGGCATTATGGGAGGAAGGATAATTGGCCCCCATTTTATCGATGGCATGGAAATGTATACTGATTTCCTACGTAATGTACTACCGATGTTACTACAAGATGTTTCACTGCATGGCAGAATGGCGATGTACTTCCAACATGATGGATGTCCGGCACATGGCTCGCGTGCGGTTGAAGCGGAACTGAATAGCATATTTCATGACAGGTGGATTGGTCGTCGAAGCACCATACCATGTCCCGCACGTTCTCCGGATCTAACGTCCCCGGATTTCTTTCTGTGGGGAAAGTTGAAGGATATTTGCTATCGTGATCCACCGACAACGCCTGACAACATGCGTTAGCGCATTGTCAATGCACGTGGGATCATTACAGAAGGCGAACTTCTCGCTGTTGAGAGGAATGTCGTTACACGTATTGCCAAATGCACTGAGGTTCACGAACATCATTTTGAGCATTTATTGCATTAATGTGGTATTTACAGGTAATCACGCTGTAACAGCATGTGTTCTCAGAAATGATAAGACCACAAAAGTACATGTATCACATCGGAACAACCGAAATAAAATGTTCAAACGTACCTAAGTTCTGTATTTTAATTTAAATAACCTACCTGTTACCAACTGTTCGTCTAAAATCGTGAGCCATATGTTTGTGACTATTACAGCGCCATCTATCACAAAGCGAAAAAGGTGGTCCAACTAAAACATTCATATTTACTTACGTACTACACGAATGTATAATAAAAATGGGAGTTACTATATAAAAAGACGTAGTTGATATCCGTTTGACCTATGGCAGCACCATCTAGAGGGCCAACCATAGCGCCATCTGGTTTCCCCCTTCAAGCTAGACAAGTTTCGTTATTTGTAGTTTTTTCGTTTGACGCTTATTTCGTGAGATATTTGGCCCAGTCACGATCAATGGACCACCCTGTATATAGAAAATTATTAAAGAGTTAGGTCCGATATGGCTTTGCTCAAACAATACATGTCGTACTCTACATCTGACATATCGATTCATCATCAATGATTAAAAGTTCGTGTCTTCTGACATCAGTAACAACATTGCACTGTTTATACGTCCCTGCAGTTAGGTAACATTGAAGGCTTTGTTCCATGGGTTGAAAAACAGACGACCCCTTTATGGCTATAAAACAAGTGTATTGCTATTCTGTCTCAAAATTTCAAAAGACTCACTTATCGAACAGGCATAGTTGACGGACACTGGACTCACATCCGGGAAACAGATGGTTCTGATCCTTATTCAGTGATCTAGAATTACCTTTCCTGTGATTATTCTAGATCGCTTAAGGCCGGGGGAGTCCCTTTGAAATGGAAAAAGGCAATTTCATTTTCCAATCCTCCCTATATGAAGATTGTCTTGCATCTCCAATGACCTCGACAGTGACGTGACGGTAAATCCTAACTCTCCATCCCTCTTTTATACGATGCTTTGTATGCCTCCTACCACTAGGCTTGTAGCTTGGCAGTCCAGCATCAAGGAGAACCTCCAATAATTGTAAGCAGTCTGTTTAGGTTATTATTTTGGTCATAGTATATGTACAATATGTGACAAGTTAAAAAAAAGGGGGGGGGGCTGTTAATGTTTGCACGTGTGTTAATAATTCAGCAAGGGACTGGTTAACACCATTACTGGTTCTAAGGACAATTCCAAAAAGTTTTTGAGTGGACAAGTGATGGTTTATGGACTTGCTATATCGTCCACAAGACTCTTCGATGGTGATTGTGCACCCGCACAGTCCCCACAGATGTCTGCTGGTCGTCTCTACAAGGACTGCAGTGGGTCTGCACCTTTGATGGCCCACCAATACGATACTCTCTACCAGGACTACAGTGGGTCTGCTCTGTGATGACCTGGCTACCAATATTCTTCAAAACTTCGACTGACTCTGCTGTGCGTTTGCTCTGCTGTGGCCCATTACCTGTCTGCATGTCAAGAGTCAGCACTGTCTTTCCGTTGGAAGGACAACACTACTCCTTCAAGACTGCATGGAAATCCACCACTTCCGTGTGCATTTTCTTTTACTACTCAGCTGTTTGAAAATCAAATAACGTAAGAGGTTTACCAGCACTGTCATTCTTAATTTTTCTAAGGGGATATTTCACAATGAGTAGAATATGCAGAGCAATTTAAAACCTAGGACACTATCGAACTGACGTCTATAAGGAAAGCTATAAAACTCCATCCGAACAAAGCTCAGAAGGCCAGATGGTACTTACCGACCGCCGTGTCATCCTCAGCAGAAGGAGCCACCGGATGTGGGTATGGATGTTCACGTGGTCAGCACGCCGCTCTCCTAGTCGTTGCCAGCTTTGGTGACAGGTGCCACCGCTCCTCAGTCCAGTATCCCCTCAGTTGGCCTCATAAGGGCTGAACGCGGCTCGCTTGCCAACAGTGCTCGGCAGACCTGAACAGTCACCTATCCAAGTGCTAGCCAAGCTGACAGGGCTTAGCTTTGGTGACATAACGGGAACCGGTGTTACCAATGAAGCCTGGCCGTTGGCCGCATAAGGAACAATAACAATGTCTAGGTAAAAGCAGAGAAGAAAACACTACATCTTAAAAAGCCACATAAACTTATTCGCTTTCTGCTCTTGCTCACAGGAACATGAAAAGTGTATCTAGTGCAAAAGCTGCGAGGTGACATGAGCTCTGAAATCTGATATGATACTGCATTCGAATAATTCCCCAACGGATTTGTTCGATATCGAGAGTGAGTAGACACTGATATCTATGCTAAAGCCTTATAAGTGACTTTAACTACTAATCCAGCAAGACTGACGAGTACTTTTGATTTCTTGCAGGAAACGAGGAAACATCACATGCCATAAAGCGTGCAGTGAATGTAGTATGTTCCAGTAACTGCGTAGCACCTTGCTTATTAAGAGAGACCCAGTCATAAATTCAATCGATGAATCAGGATAGTGCAGTGAATCCCGTTCTGTTTTCGGTTCTCTTCTCTCATCCCTTTTAGGGATCACCAATTTAGTACTGGAGGGCAGCGTGGAGGGTAAAAATCGTAGAGGGAGACCAAGGGATGAATACAGTAAGTAGATTCAGAAGGATGTAGGTTGCAGTACGTACTGGGAGATGAAGAAGCTTGCACAGGATAGCACGGAGAGCTGCATCAAACCAGCCTCAGGACTAAAGGCCACAACAACAAGCCTTATAACAGACATGAACTACTAGTCCAGCAAGACTGACGAATAATTCTGATGTCTTGTAGAAAACGTGGAATCAACACGTCTCATAGATCTTGCAGTGCATGTGTCATGTTGTAGGAACTGCGTTGCAGCTTGGTTATTAAGAGAGACCCGGTCATAAATTCAGTCGGTGAAGCAATATAGTGCAGTGAATCGCGTTCTGTTTTCGGTTCTCTTCTCTCTGTAATTATAACATCCACATGATAACTCTGTGTTTCGTACTTGGCGTGGGGTGCGAGACACCGTTTTCAAACTGTCTCTCTACCATTGCATTCTCATAGAGCGCAATGAGGAAAATGAACTCGTAAGCTTCTCCATGAGAGTGGGATGGTGATTCTATTCTGTGTAACTGGAAGGGAAAAATATTTTCCCATCCAGAGGAGAAAGCTGTGTATGAAAATTTGCAAGAGACCACTGGGCTATGGATAAACACAAACAGCGCCTTTGATTCAGATCGAATGAAGTTGGTCGATACGCATGTCACCACCCTCCGACTCAGACGTATTTGACAAGCTGCACACAACGGAAACAGACTGAAAAGGGGTTAGACCTGAGTAATGAGTCGTGGGTGTGGATGTTGTTGAAATTAATAGTAACAACAAGAATACAGGGGTTTCTCTCTAAATACTGAGTCGTATGATTGGTAAAATAGACCATTGTTTATAAAAATATATTCCACAGGAGGAACAGCACATGATAAACTGTAGTAATAGTCAACTCTCTCATCCACTTGTGATGAGTAGACATCAGAACAGGAAATTCATATAATTAAACTGGTGACAGAAAGTGAGTGGCGAAGCCTGCGGGGAAAAGAAGAAAGTAAACTGGTAACTAACTCATGATGGCATTCAAACAAATTAAAATACACCATTTCACCTCGAAAATCATGACTACATCGTTCTGTTGGGATAAGAAAACATTATGGGGAACATCCCTGTAAAAGAAGCAACTTCCAGGCCAAACAGCAGATGCACAGACCAGTTTCTAAGCCTAACTGCACTCAGTGAAACAGGATATCAGAAACAACTGAAGAAATCTATAGTCTTTGTCGACGTCATTAGCACTTATGATACAGTGTGGCAAGAAGGGCACTTATTTAAGTTGATCACGGTCATCCCTTGCCAAATCAAATCGAGAGTAATCAGTAACATTCGCTCTGACAGGTAGTTACGAGTAGTTCAGGGAAATCTGATAAGCAAAGGAAGGGAAATAAATAATGAATTACCTGGGGAGTCAGTATTGTCCCGTATACTTTTCAACCTTTAGATGCCTGATGTACCTGAAACTTTTGCAAACACGTTTCGATATTCTGACGATCTAGCACTTGTGGTTCAGCACCAAGAGTTCAAAAGTACTGAAAGCAATCTGTTGATCTGAACATAATACATGAATATTTCACAATGTGCAATGCCACACCCAATCTGTCTAAATCGAACTAGTCTTAGATCGAGTCTTGATAGAAAGCTATCTTTCAAGAAGCATCTAGAAGAAAGTTTCTTGGCAATCAAGCACACGAAATAACCTTGTCCAGAAACCTTGCAGTATTAGCTGAAGAGCACCAGCAGATACACTTACAACTTGGGCGCTCAGTGCACTATGACCTTCGGCTGAACGTTGTGCTTAAGTGTATGTGAACGGTCCTCGCGTAAATAAGATTGATACTCAGCTCAAGACAACCACGAAAATCATTTCTGGGTGCATAAGAACAACTCCGATATGCTGGCTTCCAACACTGAGCCACATAGCTCGTCCTCTGTGATGAAGAATATTCGAAAATAATGAAGTCCCCATCAATGAAGACATTCCTGGACTGAGGACAAACCATCTTGGTTCCAAAACCCCACCCCTGCAACTGGCCCAGTTGCTGATAGCAACTTCACCATTGACAACAAATGCGATGTAATCTGGACAAATGCTCTACCTCAAAAGCGATATCGTATCGATCCTCTATAGAGAGCCACCGACTTTGAATTCCCACAGCATGTTTGGAAGAGCATAAATCGTATCCTAACAGGACACGGAATGTGTGCCTACAGCCCAATCAGACTGGGTAAGCAGCACAGTCCAAGCTGTGAGTGTAGAGCACCGAGCCCAAGTGTCCTCCACATTGTTGCAGGGCGTAAACTGACAGCTTGCCTGGGTGATCCAAACGATTTTTCATGGCTAAGGCGACGACCTCGACTGGATAAGGATACTGGACATTAGAACACAACAACAGTTTTTAATGTATTACCTGTATGTAAGTCTCTTTATGTATTTTGTGTATTCCTGGTTGTGTTTCATTTGTTGTACTGTACAGTATTAATAAATAGTAAAATACACACAGGAACAGAATTAACTGAGTCATTGTTGAACTATCACTGCCAGAGCATGATTTAAAACAAGATTACGTGAGGTTTAATCGAAAACGTGCCTACTGCTACCTCATCACTACATTTAGCCTCGCTTTGCTGCCACAAATTGCCAACATTAAGAGACAAAAAGTTTTGCTGCTACCTCACCAACTGCAGAAGGCGTCGGTGCTGCAAGTGCCGCCCAAAGCGAGGGCAGTGGTTGAGTCTGTCTCCACGATCACCGTTCATCCGAAGAGTATTGATACTGCTCGGTCGCCAACAAGAATACCACTGGTGCGTCGCATGGTACACCCCAGGTGTTACATGCTTCACCAGCTGTCCCTGCTGTCGAGACATCTTCGCGGGTACCGGGCGCGGTTGGGCCACCCTCTCCCCAAGGGGAGTGGCGGGTTCAGCGGCGTTCGCGGCGCACGAGGCGCAGGGTAAATGTGGAGGCTGGCCGTGTGGCATCGCCCGCTCTGCCTGTGAGTGGTCATGTGGCCGCTCCTTCAGCAAGGTCCGAGCAGGCACACGGGGGGAAGGGTTTATTAATTATTGGAAGCTCCAACGTTAGGCGGGTGATGGAGCCCCTTAGGGAAATAGCGGAAAGGTCGGGGAAGAAGGCCAGTGTTCACTCTGTCTGCTTGCCGGGGGCTCTCATCCGAGATGTGGAGGAGGCCCTGCCGGCGGCGATAGAGAGCACTGGGTGCACCCGACTGCAAATTGTTGCTCATGTCGGCACCAATGACTCCTGCCGTCTGGGTTCAGAGGTCATCCTCAGTTCATACAGGCCGTTGGCGAAGTTGGTGAAGGCGGAAAGCCTCGCTCGCGGGGTGGAATCTGAGCTAACTATTTGTAGTATCGTTCCCAGAACCGATCGCGGTCCTCTGGTTTGGAGCCGAGTGGAAGGCTTAAACCAGAGGCTCAGACGATTCTGCGGACATCTGGGGTGCAAATTTCTTGACCTCCGCTATCCAGTGAGAAATGTAGGGTCCCCCTGAATAGGTCAGGCGTGCACTACACGCAGGAAGCTGCTACAATGGTAGCGGAGTACGTGTGGAGTACACGTGTGGGTTTTTTAGGTTAGAGAATTCCCTACCTATGCCCGACAAGACGCCTCCTGAGACGCGGCAAGGTAGGAGTAGGCAAAATGCAACAGGGAGTAACAATATTAATGTGCTAATAGTAAACTGCAGGAGCGTTTATAGAAAGGTCCCAGAACTGCTCTCATTAATAAACGGTCACAACGCCCATATAGTACTAGGGACAGAAAGTTGGCTGAAACCAGACGTAAACAGTAATCAAATCCTAAACTCAGATTGGAATGTATACCGCAGAGACAGGCTGCACAGTGAAGGGGGAGGGGTGTTTATAGCGATAAGAAGTGCAATAGTATCGAAGGAAATTGACGGAGATCCGAAATGTGAAATAATTTGGGTGAAGGTCACTGTTAAAGCAGGCTCAGACATGGTAATTGGATGTCTCTATAGGTCCCCTCGCTCAGCAGCTGTTGTGGCTGAACACCTGAAGGATAATTTGGAAAATATTTCGAGTAGATTTCCCCACCATGTTATAGTTCTGGGTGGAGATTTTAATTTGCCGGATATAGACTGGGAGACTCAAACGTTCATAACGGGTGGCAGGGACAAAGAATCCAGTGAAATTTTTTTAATGCTTTATCTGAAAACAGAGAACCGACTCGTGGCGATAACATATTAGACCTTCTGGTGACAAACAGACCCGAACTATTTGAAACAGTTAACGCAGAACAGGGAATCAGCGATCATAAAGCGGTTACTGCATCGATGATTTCAGCCGTAAATAGAAATATTAAAAAAGGTAGGAAGATTTTTCTGTTTAGCAAAATTGACAAAAAGCAGATTACAGAGTACCTGACGGCTCAACACAAAAGTTTTGTCTCAAGTACAGGTAGTGCTGAGGATCAGTGGACAAAGTTCAGAACCATCGTACAATATGCGTTAGATGAGTATGTGCCAAGCAAGATCTTAAGAGATGGAAAAGAGCCACCGTGGTACAACAACCGAGTTAGAAAACTGCTGCGGAAGCAAAGGGAGCTTCGTAGCAAACATAAACATAGCCAAAGTCTTGCAGACAAACAAAAATTCGGCGAAAGGTAGTGTGAGGAGGGCCATGCGAGAGGCGTTCAATGAATTCGAAAGTAAAGTTCTATGTACTGACTTGGCAGAAAATCCTAAGAAATTTTGGTCTTATGTCAAAGCGGTAGGTGGATCAAAACAAAATGTCCAGACACTCTGTGACCAAAATGGTAATGAAACAGAGGATGACAGACTAAGGGCCGAAATGCTAAATGTCTTTTTCCAAAGCAGTTTCACAGAGGAAGACTGCACTGTAGTTCCTTCTCTAGATTGTCGCACAGATGACAAAATGGTAGATATCAAAATAGACGACAGAGGGATAGAGAAACAATTAAAATCGCTCTAAAGAGGAAAGGCCGCTGGGCCTGATGGGATACCAGTTCCATTTTACACAGAGTACGCGAAGGAACTTGCCCCCCTTCTTGCAGCGGTGTACCGTAGGTCTCTAGAAGAGCGTAGCGTTCCAAAGGATTGGAAAAGGGCACAGGTCATCCCCGTTTTCAAGAAGGGACGTCGAACAGATGTGCAGAACTATAGACCTATATCTCTAACATCTATCAGTTGTAGAATTTTGGAACACGTGTTATGTTCCAGTATAATGACTTTTCTGGAGACTAGAAATCTATTCTGTAGGAATCAGCATGGGTTTCGAAAAAGACGATCGTGTGAAACCCAGTTCGCGCTATTCGTCCACGAGACTCAGAGGGCCATAGACACGGGTTCACAGGTAGATGCCGTGTTTCTTGACTTCCGCAAGGCGTTCGATACAGTTCCCCACAGTCGTTTAATGAACAAAGTAAGAGCATATGGACTATCAGATCAATTGTGTGATTGGATTGAAGAGTTCCTAGATAACAGAACGCAGCATGTCATTCTCAATGGAGAGAAGTCTTCCGAAGTAAGAATGATTTCAGGTGTACCGCAGGGGAGTGTCATAGGACCGTTGCTATTCACAATATACATAAATGACCTTATGGGTGACATCGGAAGTTCACTGAGGCTTTTTGCAGATGATGCTGTGGTGTATCGAGAGGTTGTAACAATGGAAAATTGTACTGAAATGCAGGAGGATCTGCAGCGAATTGACGCATGGTGCAGGGAACGGCAATTCAATCTCAATGTAGAAAAGTGTAATGTGCTGCGAATACATAGAAAGATAGATCCGTTATCATTTAGCTACAAAATAGCAGGTCAGCAACTGGAAGCAGTTAATTCCATAAATTATCTGGGAGTACGCATTAGGAGTGATTTATAATGGAATGATCATATAAAGTTGATAGTCGGTAAAGCAGATGCCAGACTGAGATTCATTGGAAGAATCCTAAGTAAATGCAATCCGAAAACAAAGGAAGTAGGTTACAGTACGCTTGTTCGTCCACTGCTTGAATACTGCTCAGCAGTGTGGGATCCGTACCAGACAGGGTTGATAGAAGAGATAGAGAGGATCCAACGGAGAGCAGCGCACTTCGTTACAAGATCATTTAGTAATCGCGAAAGCGTTACGGAGATGACAGAAACTCCAGTGGAAGACTCTGCAGGAGAGACACTCAGTAGCTCTGTACGGGCTTTTGTTAAAGTTTCGAGGACATACCTTCACCGAAGAGTCAAGCAGTATATTGCTCCCTCCTACGTATATCTCGCGAAGAGACCATGAGGATAAAATCAGAGAGATTAGAGCCCACACAGAAGCATACCGATAATCCTTCTTTCCACGAACAATACGAGACTGGAATAGAAGGGAAAACCGATAGAGGTACTCAGGGTACCCTCCGCCACAGACCGTCTGGTGGCTTGCGGAGTATGGATGTAGATGTAGATGTAGATGGGCTTCACTTCTAACGGGAAATGTTTTGCTTTGCACCGAACTTATGAGTACCTTAAAAACGATGCTCCTCTGAGCTCTCTGCAGAAAGAGAACCATAAATTACTGGTACTATTTATTTTTCACTATAAATAAATTCCCAACAACTCCGTTGAGACCATCATCTGGGAAAAAAGTGGAAACCCTAACCAGTGCGAGAGATCTTATGCTTTTGCCCTTGTAAAAGGTGACACCAGTTCCTCCACTCTGGCTTATTTTTAAGGCACCAACCAATCAACAAGTGCACGTCAGAAGCTCAGGTCGATAACCTCCCAGTATTGTCGCCAGGGCGACGAAATTTAGGAGCGGGCCTAATGTACAAGGTATCTCTTAAGCTCCTCTGCAAGATATCATCTGTAATCCAAACTAGTGCCCAAATTTTCCCGAGGGGTACTCTGCTCAGTGGATCGGCAACATCCGCGGTACGGCGAAATTCCTAAGCAGATCCACTGAGTATGCGACTGTTCTCCTACGGCCTGCACAAGATGTTATGTGCACCCAGCACGACTGCCCAGAAACTCTGGACATGTACAGCGCTCTCGCCACCGCTGCGCCACGAGCGAAACGGTGAAATGCCGAAGCGGGCTTATCGTGTGCATTGTTCTCCCACCACCTCTGCACTTCGGTATCCATGGTCCAGATTCTCTAGACACGGCCTCAGCACTTGGCAAGGCGGTGCCATTCACGACACGGCGACAGCCGACGCACACTGCACGCATGTTAGAAGCCTGCAGGAAAATGCTGCTCCCAGTCCTCTTCCTTGCTGCAGAGGACTACACCTCGCCTCAGAAAAACTAGCCAGACACCAAGAGCAGACCAGTACGCAACTAACTGAACGGTCCAGTCACATTAATGCGACCTCCACCAATGTGCGACGTCAACTTGCAAAACCACTCGCAGACGTCAGGTAGGAGCACTAGCAGTGGAGGACTGGAGGATATGTGAAGTGTTATGGGAGGGTGGCTAAGGGAGGGAGGAAAACCGAGAGTTGTTCAGATGGTTCAAATGGCTCTGAATCCTGTTGTTGTTGTTGTGGTCTTCAGTCCTGAGACTGGTTTGATGCAGCTCTCCATGCTACTCTATCCTGTGCAAGCTTCTTCATCTCCCAGTAACTACTGCAACCTACATCCTTCTGAATCTGCTTAGTGTATTCATCTCTTGGTCTCCCTCTACGATTTTTACCCTCCACGCTGCCCTCCAGTACTAAATTGGTGCTCCCTTGATGTCTCAGAACATGTCCTACCAACCGATCCCTTCTTCTAGTCAAGTTGTGCCACAAATTTCTCTTCTCCCAAATCCTATTCAATACCTCCTCATTAGTTATGTGATCCACCCATCTAATCTTCAGCATTCTTCTGTAGCACCACATTTAAAAAGCTTCTATTCTCTTCTTGTCCAAACTATTTATCGTCCATGTTCCACTTCCATACATGGCTACACTCCATACAAATACTTTCAGAGCCCTATGTGACTTAAAATCTGAGGTCATCAGTCCCCTAGAACTTAGAACTGCTTAAACCTAACTAACCTAAGGACAGAACACACATCCATGCCCGAGGCAGGATTCGAACCTGGAACCGTAGCAGTCGCGCGATTCTGGACTGAAGCGCCTAGAACCGCTTGGCCACCGCGGCCGGCTACAGTTGTTGTGATATTGCGGAAACTGAGTTATTTATCTGACGTTTAAGGGTGGTAGGACGTCAAACGGGCCGACTTGTAGCAGTAGAGGCACCACAGGACATTTTAATTTCCACTCTATGCTTTTACAAATAAATTCATAAAACATTAACAGCATGACCAGGAAGGATTCAGGATTTATACTCATAGCAGTGGAAGCTCAAAAACGTAACAAAACACATTTTTTACATGTGAAATTTCATCATTTTTTCACTTACTATTGACTGCATTTGTTGCTGTAGGTACACCTTTCTGCCTAAGTAAGAGAGATTTTTCGATGATTTTTGCACAGCATACAAACCATAGTTACAGGTGTATGAAACTCTAGAAGTTATTTAATTTGTGAAAAAATGAATGAACTGTTACATTTTAAACTTCATGTTTAGAAAAAACTCAAGTTTTATAGATAATTATCTCAATTTTTCCACAGTTCTTTAATAGATTTGGAAAATTCTAGAGTTCCATACACCTGTAACTACTGTTTGTATGCTATGAAAAATTCATCGAAGAATCTCTTACTTAGGAAGAAAAATGTACCTATAGCAACAAATACAGCCAGTAATAAGTGAAAAAACGATGAAATTTCACATGTAAAAAAAGGTATTTTGCTGCGTTTCTGAACTTCCACTGCGATGAGTGTGAGTCCTCAATTCTTCCTGGTCATGGTGACAAAGTTTTATGAATTTATTTGTAAAAGTATAGACAGTAGAAATTACAATGTCCTTTGGTGACTCTCCAGCTCCAAGTCGGCCCGTTTGACGTCCTACCCCCCTTAAAAGGGAATGTCCATTGGCTTATGGGCCAACGGTGGGAGCACTTCCAAAACAACTAAGTCTGTATATTGTTTGAGTGGCGCTGTGGTTAAAGTATATCATGCGTGGCAAAATGGTACTATCCAAAAGCGACACCATGGTAACTGTGGTGCTTCTCAGGCCATAGACGACAGGAGTCAGTGATAGCTGTGGAGATGTGTATGGGAAAATAGGCGTGCATGTGTTGAGCAACTGCCCAGACGAACACAGAGGCTACCAACAGTGTCCCCTCATTGACCATTCAGCGAAAGGTGCTGCGTATGGGGCAAACACAGCGTGTACTCAACAACGACGACTCCTTCTCACTAGGGATGGCGGTTGTCTCTCAAACAACCGGTCTGCAGTTGTGTCGTTTTTCTTCCACGCCAGTTTAACTCGACTGTGAACACTGCTCAAAATAACCGATTTCCTAAATAAGGTTTGTTAAAAAACGAACAATTTGACCACTGCTGCTATGTCTAATTGATACTCCGGTTTTTTACTTGGTTATTAGTAAAAATAAAGGCACTGCTTATAACCGAGACCAAACAAATACCGAAAATACTGGTTATTCAGAATTAAAATAGCGGTATCGGTTTTAAGTGGTTATGTTTTCCGACCCCTACTCCATACACCAATACGGTGTGTGGCTACGGTTGCCATGTCTAACTGGGATCTCGTCGGGACGCTCCGCGACGGGGGTCTAGAAACGATGTAAAATATTACTTAATAGGTCGCACCTGATGAAGGTTACGAGCTACGTGACCGAAATATCGTGCAAGTACGACGCTGATATCCGGCAGAACACCCGACAACCCAAGATGTCATTACTTAATAGAATTACTTTTTATTGAGAACGGAACTGCATGGAACTTGTTGCAAGGAAGTAGTTGGTACATCACATTTTTCGGAAATTGCACCTTTTCCTGAAAGATTTTTTTCCCTTTTACTTACTTCAAAAACTGCTTGCAAGTCGTTTTGTAGTTAATCCTGCACTGTCAGATTGATTCAAAAATCCCTGGCAGCATTAGACTTCTTTCATCAGTAAAGTGGACCGACTTCAGTGAAAATACTTTTCCATAGAGGCTTTGTGTGTGGGAATAGAAAACAAATACTCGCATTATCTTAGCAGTTGGCAGTTGGTTCAGGATTTTCGTTTTCCTTAAGAACGTTAATCCGCCGCTCTTCCACGGAGTGTTTAGAATAATAATGTATGTTTCCTCCTGCTAATGCGCACTGCCTTATATTTACTCTTGTCGAGGGTGAACCGTCAGTTCCTGCACCAAGCGCAAATGATCTGCACGTCTGCCTACATTTCACCACAGTTTCGGGCACTGCGACTTCCCTGTGTACAACAACATCAGGTGCGAAGAGCGTCACGGAACTCCTGGAGTAATTTGTCTGATAATTTGTGTGTATCGTGAACCTGGAGAACAGCCCAAGGTAATTTTACATTCCATTCACTCTTTTGAGAGTGACGTGTTGAGTTCTAGATCGCCTATTTTGTCACAGAATAATAGTACATGTTTCTTGTTACCATATAGTGATGGTCTAGTTTCGACCTATTGACCAAAACCTTCAATGTTACCTAACTGTAGGGACATAAAAACAGTGTAATGTTTCTAATGATTTTAGGAGGGTCTGTGCCTCCTAAAATCATTAGAAACATTACACTGTTTTTATGTCCCTACAGTTAGGTAACATTGAAGGTTTTGGTCAATAGGTCGAAACTAGACCATCACTATATGGTAACAAGAAACATGTACTATTATTCTGTGACAAAATAGGCGATCTAGAACTCAACACGTCACTCTCAAAAGAGTGAATGGAATGTAAAATTACCTTGGGCTGTTCTCCAGGTTCACGATACACACAAATTATCAGACAAATTACTCCAGGAGTTCCGTGACGCTCTTCGCACCTGATGTTGTTGTACACAGGGAAGTCGCAGTGCCCGAAACTGTGGTGAAATGTAGGCAGACGTGCAGATCATTTGCGCTTGGTGCAGGAACTGACGGTTCACCCTCGACAAGAGTAAATATAAGGCAGTGCGCATTAGCAGGAGGAAACATACATTATTATTCTAAACACTCCGTGGAAGAGCGGCGGATTAACGTTCTTAAGGAAAACGAAAATCCTGAACCAACTGCCAACTGCTAAGATAATGCGAGTATTTGTTTTCTATTCCCACACACAAAGCCTCTATGAAAAGTATTTTCACTGAAGTCGGTCCACTTTACTGATGAAAGAAGTCTAATGCTGCCAGGGATTTTTGAATCAATCTGACAGTGCAAATCTGTGGTCATCATTCCCTTAGAACTTAGAACTACTTAAACCTAAGTAACCTAAGGACATCACACATACCCATGCCCGAGGCAGGATTCGAACCTGCGACCGTAGCGGTCACGCGGTTCCAGACTGAGGCGCCTAGAACCGCACGGCCACACCGGCATATGCAAAATTTTTGTGCATGTAAATCGCGTCTGAGGATGAAAATTTATTTTTGCGTTATTTCAGTTTAACATAAGCAAACTACGAAAATTTTTTGCGTTATTTCAGTTTAACATAAGCAAACTACGAAAATTTTACTGACCCATGAACTTGATAAACTTGTTTGCATGTGAGTGATACGGCCTTTTGTGTCAGGGATCAAGGAAGCAGCAGGTAAATGCTCCTATCAGAGAAAGAGAGAGACAGAAATATATATATATGCTCCTGTTTAAAAGTCTCTGAAATGTATCAGAGAGATACAAGGAGGTAATGACAATGACCTGGGCTGAAGTGAGAATGGAAAAGTGGGAGTGGAGCGAGTTATAGTCAGGGTTTGTAGTGGGTGAGAGGTGAGTTGCATTTTAAAAGTAGCACAGGAGCATGCCAAAACGTTTGGGAAAAATTATGAAAGTGCTGAGGAACATAGAATGTGTGCTCTCTGGTAGGAGTATTTCCCCACCAGTTATTTCAGATATGGCTTTGCTCAAACAATATTGCTCAAACTCTAAATCTGACATATCGATTCATCATCAATGAGTAAAAGTCCGTGCCTTCTGAAATTAGTAACAACATTACACTCATTGTATGTCCCTACAGCTAGGCAACATTGAAGGCTTTGGTTCATGGACTGAAAAACAGACGATCCCTATGTGGCTATAAGAAAAATGTATTACTATTCTGTGACAAAATTTCAAAAGACTCACTTATCGAACAGGCGTAGTTGTCGGACACTGAACTCGCATCTGGCAAAACGACAGGCCGGATCCTTATTCGCCGGCCTTTGTGGCCGAGCGGTTCTAGAAGCTTCAGTCCCGAACCGCGCTGCTGCTATCGCAGGTTCGAATCCTGCCTCGGGCAAGGATGTGTGTGATGTCCTTTGGATAGTTAGGTTTAAGTAGTTGTAAGTCTAGGGGACTGATAACCTAAGATGTTAAGTCCCATAGTGCTCAGAGCCATTTGAACCATTCTGATCCTTATTCAACCAAGTAGAATTACTTTTCCTATGATTTTTCCAGATCGCTTAAGGCCAGGAGGGTTCTTTTGAAATGGAAAAAGCCAGTTTAATTCCCCATCCCTCCCTGTCTGAAGATTGTGCTGCGGCACCCATGGCCTCGTCAGTGACGGGAAGGTAAATCCTCATTCTCCTTCCCTCTTACATATGATGCCTTGTATTGTGCTACCATAAAATAGTTTGGCAATAAGGCGCCAAGGAGAAGCTAGAACTACGAGTAGAATATGCAGAGCGGTTTATAACCGACAACATTATCGGACTATTGTACGTAAGGTATGCCAAAAACTCTGTCCGAACATGCCTCAGAAGGCCAAATGGTACTTACCGACCGCCGTGTCATCCTCAGACGAAGGATTCACCAGATGTGGGTGTGGATGTTTACGTGGTCAGCACACCGCTCTCCCAGTCGTTGCCAGCTATGGTGACACAAACCGCTACTCCTCAGTCCAGCATCCCCTCAACTGGTCCCACATGAGCTGAGTGCAGCTAGCTTGCAAACAGTGCTCGGCAGACCTGAAATCATCTCTCCAAGTTCTAGCAAAGCTTAACTTCGATGCATAACGGGAACCGGTGTTGCCACTGCAGCAAGGCCTTTAGGCCGTTGGCTGTATAAGGAATAATAATAAGAAATATTTCTAGGTAAAGGAAGAGAAGAAAAACTCACAAAATCTTAAAAAGCTGCATAAACTTAGTCGTTTTCTTCTCTTCCTTGCAGGAACTTGAAAAGTGTACCTAATGCAAAAGCTGCGAGCTGACAGGAGCTCTAAAATCAGTTATGATTCTGCTGCCGGAGAATTCCCCCACAGATTTCTCCGATATCGAGAGTGATAAGGCAGCCTTGTGAGAGCCAGTCCTGGCCAAACTCTACCATCTGGTGAGCAAGATGTTTGAGACACGCGAAATACCCTCAGACTTCAAGAAGAATATAATAATTCCAATCCCAAATAAAGCAGGTGTTGACAGATGTGAAAATTACCGAACTATCAGTTTCATAAGCCACGGCTACAAAACACTAACACGAATTCTTTACAGACGAATGGAAAAACTAGTAGAAGCCGACTTCGGGGAAGATCAGTTTGGATTCCGTAGAATTATTGGAACACGTGAGGCAATACTGACTCTACGACTTATCTTAGAAAATAGATTATGGAAAGGCAAACCTACGTTTCTAGCATTTGTAGACTTAGAGAAAGCTTTTGACAATGTTGACTGGAATACTCTGTTTCAAATTCTGAAGGCGGCAGGGGTAAAATACAGGGAGCGAAAGGCTATTTACAATTTGTACAGAAACCAGATGGCTGTTATAAAAGTCGAGGGACGTGAAAGGGAAGCAGTGATTCGGAAGGGTGTGAGACAGGGTTGTAGCCTCTCCTCGATGTTGTTCAATCTGTATATTGAGCAAGCAGTAAAGGAAACAAAAGAAAAATTCGGAGTAGGTATTAAAATACATGGAGAAGAAATAAAAACTTTGAGTTCGCCGATGACATTGTAATTCTGTCAGAGACAGCAAAGGACTTGGAAGAGCAGTTGAACGGAATGGACAGTGTCTTGAAAGGAGGAATAAGATCAACATCAACAAAATCAAAACTAGGATAATGGAATGTAGTCCAATTAAGTCGGGTGATGCTGAGGGAATTAAATTAGGAAATGAGATGCTTGAAGTAAAAAAAGGGTTTTGCTATTTAGGGATCAAAATAACTGATGATGATCGCAGTAGAGAGGATATTAAATGTAGACTGGCAATGGCAAGGAAAGCATTTCTGAAGAAGAGAAGTTTGTAACATCAAGTATAGATTTAAGTGTCAGGAAGACGTTTCTGAAAGTATTTGTATGGAGTGTAGCCATGTATGGAAGTGAAACATGGACGATAAATGGTTTGGACAAGAAGAGAATAGAAGCTTTCGAAATGTGGTGCTGCAGAAGAATGCAGAAGACTAGATGGGTAGATCACACAACTAATGAGGAGGTATTGAATAGAACTGGGGAGAGGTGGAGCTTGTGGCACAACTTGACTAGAAGAGGGGATCGGTTGGTAGGACATGTTCTGAGGCTTTAAGGGATCACCAATTTAGTACTGGAGGGCAGCGTGGAGGGTAAAAATCGTAGAGGGAGACCAAGGGACGAATACAGTAAGCAGATTCAGAAGGATGTAGGTTGCAGTAGGTGCTGGGAGATGAAGAAGCTTGCACAGGATAGCATGGAGAGCTGCATCAAACCAGCCTCAGGACTAAAGGCCACAACAACAAGCCTTATAACAGACATGAACTACTTGTCCAGCAAGACTGACGAATAATTCTGATGTCTTGTAGAAAACGTGGAATCAACACGTCTCATAGATCTTGCAGTGCATGTGTCATGTTGCGGGAACTGCGTTGCAGCTTGGTTATTAAGAGAGACCCGGTCATAAATTCAGTCGGTCAAGCAATATAGTGCAGTGGATCGCGTTCTGTTTTCAGTTCCCTTCTCTCTATAATGATAACATCCACATGATAACTCTGTGTTTCATACTCGGCATGGGGTGCGAGACACCGTTTTCAAACTGTCTCTCTACCATTGCATTCTCATAGAGCGCAATGAGGAAAATGAACTCGTAAGCTTCTCCATGAGAGTGGGATGGTGATTCCATTCTGTGTAACTGGAAGGGAAAAATATTTTCCCATCCAGAGGAGAAAGCTGTTTATGAAAATTTGGAAGACGCCACTGGGCTATGGATAAACACAAACAGCGCCTTTGATCCAAATCGAATGAAGTTGGTCGATATGCGTGTCACCACCCTCCGATTCAGACGTATTTGATAAGCTGCACACAACGGAAACAGACTGAAAAAGGGTTAGACCTGGGTAATGAGTTGTGGGTCTGGATGCTGTTGAAATTAATAGTAACAACAGGAATAAAGGGGTTTGTCTCTAAATACTGAGTTGTATGATTGGTAAAATAGACCATTGTTTATAACAATATATTCCACAGGAGGACCAGCACATGATAAACTGTAGTAAACTCTCTCATCCACTGGTGACGAGTAGACATCAGAACAGGAAATCCATATAACTAAACTGGTGACATTACACGAGTGGCGAAGTCTACGGGGAAGAGAAGAACGTAAACTGGTAACTAACTCATGAGGTCATTCGAAAAAATTAAGTACACGGTTTCACATCGGAAATGATGACTGCTTTGTTCTGTTGGAATTAGGAAACATTCTGTGGTACATCCGTGTAAAAGAAGCAAGCTTTGGACCAAACAGGAGAAGATATCTTCTTCATGTACCTATGCTGAATGCTATTTATCGGCGACGAAGGCTGTAATTTGTCGGCCAATACCGCTTCTAGACCTCTGCTGAGAGGAGCAAGGTAGTCTTTTCAGACGAATCACGTTTTATGCTCCATCGGACTGACAGCCGTTGGCGTGTACGTCTTGAATCGTTTGAGTGCAAACACCTACAATGATCGTCAGAAGGATTCAGGCCAGATGAGGGGGCGTTATGGCATCGAGAATGCTTTTGTGGCATTCCCGGAGTGATCCCGTCATCCTGGAAGCAACAGTGGATCAACACAAGTGTACACCTACCCTTGGCACTCATCTCTTCCGTAAAGTTTGTTGTTACTTGAGCCAGTATCTTAATTTTTCAGTTAAAGAAATTTACAAGGGAACCTATGCTTCTACCCCCGTCCTTGGAAACCATGTCCAAAGTGTCACACAGCTTGCAGTGTGTGTGTGTGGTTCGAAGAGCAGCAGGATGAGTTCACCATCAGAGCTTGCTTACATAGCCGTAAAACTCTCTCCTCTATTTCATCACAACACGAAATGAGCAACGCTTCTTGTACTTTTATTATGCCTTCTGTCAGTCCTTTTTAGTAGGTACCCATTCTGCACAGTAATACTGTGGCAGTAGGAAGGACTATCGTAGTGTAAGAAGTTTCTTTAATGGATTTGTTGCGACTTCTGAGCGTTCTGCCAATAAAAGGCAGCTTTGATTCGCCTTCCCTAAATCATTTTACACATGACTGTTCCATTTTAAGTTGTTTATAACTGTAGTCCCTAGGGAATAAATTGGATCGACTACGTCTAAATTTGTTTTGTTTCACATAGAACAGAAACCATGCAACTCTCCTAGTATCACTCGGCTCAAATCCGCGTGAAACTATCCAGACTCAGATTTACCATGATTTCCCTACATCGCTCCAGGCAATTTCCACGATGGTTCCTTCAAACGGTACAATCGATTTCCTTCCCCATCATTGATACAACCCGAGCTTGTGACCTTGTTCTCAGTGGGTCGTTTCCCTGATCTTTTTTCCTCATGGAGTGTCCCACAGCGTGTATTCTTTAGATTTAATTGCCACTTTTCGCACAATTCAGATACTGTATATTGTCTCAATTATTTCTGATTCGTTTTCATCTCCTGATATACGACGGAATCATCTGTAAACGTTCTGCGACGGTTGCTCAGAGTATCTGCTAAATCATTAATATAGATCCACAACGCAGAGGGGCTATCACACTTCTCTGGGGAACATCTGATATAACCTGGGTTTCACTGTAAGCATTCTCGCCAGTTACTAGGTACTGTAACGTTGCTGACAGAACACCGCGAAACCACTTCAATAAGCATGCCACTTTGCGATTTTGCTAAATCACGGTAATTCTTAATGTGAGACTACATTTAGTTCCTTTCCCAGTACTCGTTCGATATGAACAGGTGATCCATCACTATGAGCCTTCCTGTCAGCCACGGAATGGACGAGTGGGTGGGAGGGGGAGATGAACTACGAACGGCGGAAAAACCTCCATTACTTATTAACTTGTTATTTATGAATTGCGCTTCCTCATACAGAAATGCTTCTGTAGTAAAATGAGTGTTAACAGACGATAATTTGTGCTGGTAAATTTAATGTAATAAATGCGGGAGTGCATGATGCGCATTCTACTGCCTAGAATAAGTAGACAAGCCTGGTAAGCTACAAGCCTAAACTATTCGATTCAGTGGTTTATGTAGACACAGAATGATTTTGATACCGTGTGGCTAGGACCTCCCTTCGGGTAGACCGTTCGCCTGGTGCAAGTCTTTCGAGTTGACGCCACTTCCGCTACTTGCGTGTCGATGGGGATGAAATGATGATGATATGGACACCACAACACCCAGTCCCTGAGCGGAGAAAATCTCCGATCCAGCGGGGAATCGAAGCCGTGCCGTTAGGTATGACATTCCGCCGCGCTTACCACTCAGCTTCCGGGGGCGGACACCATTTTGATCACTGGTGCGAAGGAAAATGTAAGAAAGTCAAAGATGCTTTTGCTTAAGTGGGGCATAAAGGAATTTACTGTAAATCACTGTACAGCAAATACCAAGTGTTCGACCTTAGGAAGGAGAATGTGGGGAATCTATAGTAGTACTTCAGAAGTACTGGGGAAGTCTCCAGCTAGATCAAGTTGTGCCAGAAAGATAATGAGAGGTGGAACATCCCCACCACGGCTCAGTCACAACTGTGGAAAGTTGCAACGAAAGCCTAGCAGATTTAGGCTATCCCCACTCTGACATAGTCGACTGAGTCACGAAATTGTCTTCAGCGGGATCAGAACGATGGAGCTGCAGATCCATAAGATGGCCCACTCCAATGGTTGCCATTTCTAGCTCGGATCTCTCAGGGACGCTCTGAGACGGGGGTGTAGAAATGAAATTAAAAAAATATTTAATATAATTATTTTTTTGTAACACAATCGCATGGAACTTGTTGTGGCAGATGTACTTGTTACTCCATATTTTTCGGAATCTTTCACATTTTTCAGCAAGTTTCTCTTCCCTATTACGTGTGCAAGTCAGCTTGTAGTTAAACCGGCACTCTAAGACTGCCTCCACAGTCCCTGGCAACGATCGTTTTCTTCCATCAGTCCACTGGGCCGACATTAGCGAAACTACTCTTTCCACAGTGGTGTCGTGGACGGGAACAGAAAATAAAAAGTCGCCGTTGGCATTTGTGTTCAGGATTTTCGGTTTCCTTAAGAAAGTAAATCCACCTTTCTTCAACGGAATGTTTAGAATTCAATTTTTCCAAGTCACACTTAGTTTCCAAATAGCTCCACAGATAAGTATATTTCTGAAAACATGTGTCATCTGAAATCGTTACACCACTTTAAGTGTGGTGTATAATAGTGGTTTCAATATCACCCCGTCTGGGGTTTCAGATATCCTCATCCAATCAAATACTTCATAATTTATTAAAAGAAATAGCCCATTTCTCTAAGTAATCAATTGCTACGGTATAGAAAGCCGTTGACCCTTGGCTCTTCTTCGAAATTAAATTAATTATTTCTTGGTTAGGGTTCTCATTCTTTGAGTTGTTCAAATTCATCTTTCTTTGCTTAGCAATAAATTGGCAGTTTTCCTTTCATTCAGACGTCTTTGAGTGCCGATTAATATATTTTCTTATTTCAGCTATCGAGACTTTATTCTTCTCCATGCTTTTTATATTTTTTCAAACAGAGCCAAGTTTGACTGCAGAAACACGTAATAAATTTCACTGATCGGACTGCTGAAACAATCTGAAATTATTTTAGGTGGCCTTCTTCGGCTCCAAAAAACTGTTTTAATGGAATCCAAAGTTTAAGAATTATTTCAACTGTGGGGATTTACGACAACCATCTTGCTTTTGGGTGAATAGAAGAGTCTGATGATTGACAGTAACGTAAAAGCAGAACTCTTGCACATTCTCTGTCCTTACCGTTTGTATTGAAGAATAATTCAGGCAGATTATAGCGCAGCCGTTAGGCATTTGTACAGGTTAGTTCATACATTCTTTGTGTGTTTCCCTTGCGTTATCTAGGCACGGACTCGTGTTTCAGTAACTGTTGTTCAACATCGATTAGAATGGACAGGGACTGTGAGCTGACTTCGGTCGCGCAGCTTGAGGCTGTTGCCAATGGGCACCACTGTGGGGAGCCGGACTTGGGTATCACGGGGATGTCAACCTCGTCCCGCCTGTCCCCAGGTCGGTCTGCCGCTGTGGTTGCCCCGGTTGCTGCCCGCAGTGGGGCTGAGCCCTAGCCTGTGGTTGATTGGGAGGTCGTTCCAATGCGCGGCAGGCAGCGAAAGACGGCCCCGGAGGCTGATCAGAAAGCCTCCCCGGTGCGTCTGACAAACAGGTTTCAGGCACTGTCTCTGGCTGAGCCAGATGCAGCTGCCTGCCCTGTTTCAGAGGATGATTCTCAGCCTTCAAGGTCCGGGCAATCGCAGAGGGTGGGCTTATTGGTAGTTGGGAGCTCCAATGTCAGGCGCTTAATGGGGCCCCTTAGGGATATGGCGGCTAAGGAGGGGAAGAAATCCAGTGTACACTCCGTGTGCATTCCGGGTGGAGTCATTCCTGATGTGGAAAGTGTCCTTCCGGATGCCATGAAGAGCACAGGGTGCAGCCAGCTGCAGGTGGTGGCACATGTCGGCACTAATGACGTGTGTTGCTTTGGATCTGAGGAAATTCTCTCTGGATTCCAGCGGCTATCTGATTTGGTGAAGGCTGCCGGTCTTGCTTACGAGATGAAGGCAGAGCTCACCATCTGCAGCATCGTTGACAGAACCGACTGCGGACCTTTGGTGCAGAGCCGGGTGGAGGGTCTGAATCAGAGGCTCAGACGGTTTTGCGACCGTGTTGGCTGCAGATTCCTTGACTTGCGCCATAGGGTGGTGGGGTTTCGGGTTCCGCTGAATAGGTCAGGAGTTCACTACACTCAGCTGGCTGCTACACGGGTAGCGGAGGCTGTGTGGCGTGGACTGGGCGGTTTTTTAGGTTAGGAGGCCTCGGGAAAGTACGGGGTGGGCTGCAATCTCAAAGGGTGCATAGCAAATACAGGACGTGCTTGGATCAAGGAACAGTCGGAATTGTAGTTGTAAATTGTTGTAGTTGTGCTGGGAAAGTCCCTGAGCTTCAAGCGCTAATAGAAAGCACAGAAGCTGAAATCGTTATAGGTACAGAAAGCTGGCTAAAGCCTGAAATAAGTTCTGCAGAAATTTTTACGAAGTCTCAGACGGTGTTCAGGAAAGATAGATTAGGCAGAATTGGTGGTAGAGTGTTTGTGTCTGTAAGTAGTGGTTTATCTTGTAGTGAAGTCGAAGTAGATACTCCTTGCGAATTGGTATGAGTGGAGGTTATACTTAACACCCGAACTAAGTTAATAATTGGCTCCTTCTACCGACCCCCAGACTCCGATGATATAGTTGCTGAACAGTTCAGAGAAAATTTGAGTCTCGTAACAAATAAATACCCCACTCATACAGTTATAGTTGGTGGGGACTTCAACCTTTTCCTCGATATGTTGGCAAAAATACTTGTTCAAAACCGGTGGTAGGCAGAAAATATCCTCCGATATTGTCCTAAATGCTTTCTCAGAAAATTATTTCGAGCAGTTAGTCCACGAAACCACGCGAATTGTAAATGGTTCCGATAAACACACTTGACCTCTTAGCCACAAACAATCCAGAGCTAATAGAGAGCATCATGACTGATACAGGGATTAGTGATCACAAGGTCGTTGTAGCTAGGCTCAATACCGTTTCTTCCAAATCCACTAGAAACAAACGCAAAATAATTCTGTTTAAAAAAGCGGATAAAGTGTCACTGGAAGCCTTCCTAAGAGACAATCTCCATTCCTTCCGAACTGACTATGCAAATGTAGACGAGTTGTGGCTCAAATTCAAAGATATAGTAGCGACAGCAATTGAGAGATTCATACCTCATAAATTGGTAAGAGATGGAACTGATCCCCCATGGTACACAAAACAGGTCCGAAAGCTGTTGCAGAGGCAACGGAAAAAGCATGCAAAGTTCAGAAGAACGCGAAATCCCGAAGATTGGCTAAAATTTACAGACGCGCGAAATTTGGCACGGACTTCAACGCGAGATGCCTTTAATAGGTTCCACAACGAAACATTGTCTCGAAATTTGGTAGAAAATCCGAAGAAATTCTGGTCGTACGTAAAGTACACAAGCGGCAAGACGTAGTCAATACCTTCGCTGCGCAGTGCCGATGGTACTGTTACCGACGACTGTGCCGCCAAAGCGGAGTTATTGAACGCAGTTTTCCGACATTCCTTCACCAGCGAAGACGAATGGAATATTCCAGAATTTGAAACACGAACAGCTGCTAGCATGAATTTCTTAGAAGTAGACACCTTAGGGGTTGCGAAGCAACTCAAATCGCTTGATACGGGCAAGTCTTCAGGTTCAGATTGTATACCGATTAGGTTCCTTTCAGATTACGCTGATACAATAGCTCCCTACTTAGCAATTATATACAACCGCTCGCTCACCGATAGATCTGTACCTACAGATTGGAAAATTTGTGCAGGTCGCACCAGTGTTTAAGAAGGGCAGTAGGAGTAATCCATCGAACTACAGACCTATATCATTGACGTCGGTTTGCAGTAAGGTTTTGGAGCATATACTGTATTCAAACATTATGAACCACCTCGAGGGGAACGATCTATTGATACGTAATCAACATGGTTTCAGAAAACATCGTTCTTGTGCAACGCAGCTAGCTCTTTATTCGCACGAAGTAATGGCCGCTATCGACAGGGGATCTCAAGTTGATTCCGTATTTCTAGATTTCCGGAAAGCTTTTGACACCGTTCCTCACAAACGACTTCTAATCAAGTTGCAGGCCTATGGGGTATCGTCTCAGTTGTGCGACTGGATTCGTGATTTCCTGTCAGGAAGCTCGCAGTTCGTAGTAATAGACGGCAAATCATCGAGTAAAACTGAAGTGATATCAGGTGTTCCCCAGGGAAGCGTCCTGGGACCTCTGCTGTTCCTGATCTATATAAATGACCTGGGTGACAATCTGAGCAGTTCTCTTAGGTTGTTCGCAGATGATGCTGTAATTTACCGTATAGTAAGGTCATCCGAAGACCAGTATCAGTTGCAAAGCGATATAGAAAAGATTGCTGTATGGTGTTGCAGGTGGCAGTTGACGCTAAATAACGAAAAGTGTGAGGTGATCCACATGAGTTCCAAAAGAAATCCGTTGGAATTCGATTACTCAATAAATAGTACAATTCTCAAGGCTGTCAATTCAACTAAGTACCTGGGTGTTAAAATTACGAACAACTTCAGTTGGAAAGACCACATAGATAATATTGTGGGGAAGGCGAGCCAAAGGTTGCGTTTCATTGGCAGGACACTTAGAAGATGCAACAAGTCCACTAAAGAGAGCTTACACTACACTCGTTCGTCCTCTGTTAGAGTATTGCTGCGCGGTTTGGGATCCTTACCAGGTGGGATTGACGGAGGACATCGAAAGGGTGCAAAAAAGGGCACCTCGTTTTGTATTATCACGTAATAGGGGAGAGAGTGTGGCAGATATGATACGTGAGTTGGGATGGAAGTCATTAAAGCAAAGACGTTTTTCGTCGCGGCGAGATCTGTTTACGAAATTTCAGTCACCAACTTTCTCTTCCGAATGCGAAAATATTTTGTTGAGCCCAACCTACATAGGTAGGAATGATCATAAAAATAAAATCAGAGCTCGAACAGAAAGGTTTAGGTGTTCGTTTTTCCCGCGCGCTGTTCGGGAGTGGAATGGTAGAGAGATAGTATGATTGTGGTTCGATGAACCCTCCACCAAGCACTTAAATTTGAATTGCAGAGTAATCATGTAGATGTAGATGTAGATAATTAAATATTTTCACGACGATTAATTCTGTGTCAACAGTTATGACTCCAGTAGGGCTTGATACAGTATTGTATAGAATATGGGCAGGGCATCTAGTTCCTTCTACATTTTTTCCTACTCCTTTAGTTTGGTGAAACACACTCCGCTGGCCGCGTCGATGGAGACCTACGAAGTTGTTAGTGGTAGCGTCTCCACAAAAAGTGATTAACTTATCTAATGAAATATGCAGTTGTCTTAAAGTATCTAGACAATAAGCTTGTAACACCATCATGGAATCACCCCTTGTATCATTCCTGGCAGCACCTCTGGGCTCGTCGTCTTGGCTATAACGGATGCCAGAGGGAGTTTGCGATGTCTGGGCGGCAGGGGACTTTGTACAGCCTACAGGTGATGGATCGTCTTCCTAAACCGTCTGAATGTATTGGAGTCGCGGGCTTTCTGCGTTGGCTAGTGACTTTCCCTTGACACAAGTGTTTTACAGCACCTGCGGGAAATTAGTTTTTGGACAGACCTGACAGCATGTAGCAGTTTTCCAGAGCTGTTTCGATAATGGGAGCAGGAATTCACCAATGAAAGGTCTAAATTTCTGTTCATGAAGTTGGTACAGTAGAAAAATCCAAATGAGAAGATTGGTGGGGGTTTTCGAACTCACAAACTAGATGAGTCAGCTGCATGAAGCAGATGATCCATGGGTCCTGTGGGCGAAAGCAGTGTTTTGAGTTTGTTGCGAATATCAGGTCGGAAGTGAATGATTCTTAGTGATCGGTGAAGTTATTCTGTTGGTGCGACAAGCTAGAAAGAATTCCCAAACATGTTATAGAAGAGTATTGTGTCTTAATACGTGCGCACGAAACTCGGCGCAACAGATACCGCACTAAGGGATTGAGCTTGTAACTATCTGGAGGTTTAAGGCGCTCAGTCCGGAACCGCGCTACTGCTACGGTCGCAGGTTCGAATCCTGCCTCGGGCATGGATGTGTGTGATGTCCTTAGGTTAGTTAGGTTTAAGTAGTTCTAAGTTCTAGGGGACTGATGACCATCGATGTTAAGTCCCATAGTGCTCAGAGCCATTTGAACCATTTTTTTTTATCTGGAGGTGGCGTTGAATAATAGAGTCGGACTTGGCGAAATTAAATTGTAGCCAACGAAGTACAATTGTTTCCATCGAAACTTGAAGAGTCGTGTTTTGTTTGTTGTTTGACCTACTAACTTTAAACTGTTATGCTATTTTGTATGGGTGGAGACCGTTGCTGTGTGCCAGGTAAAGGACGTGTGTCTGCAGCTGACAGTGTAAGTTGTTCGTTCCAGTGTTCCAGTATCGGAATCCTGCTGAATCCAGTTACAGTGTGTAAATCTGTACTCGTTAAATATCTTTCTCTGTTTATTTTTAGATTAATTTTGCGGCTATCGGTTTATCGTACTCAAGTATGAGTTTTTCATAGAGAACACGCTTCGTTACAAAATAAGGCTGACCATGTACCTAATACGAACAAATGTCTCTTATACTTCTCGAATATTTTTCTCCATGACAATTGCTCAATCAAAAATTCGGCAGTGTTTCAACCACAAAGCACATAGGTAATCCCGTGCTCCTTTCCTCGAAATAACTTTATTACTGATCACTTCTTTTCTACGATGCGGCACAAGACTTTCGACTGTTCACTATTTTTCTACCAAATTCTTCATGCTGTTTACCGCCGACTCGGCTGCATGCTGCTGCTCAGTGCGGAAAGTTCAGCGACGACGAGTCCCCCACACTAGGGGCGGCGATTGTCGCTGAAACAATCGGTTTTCGGATGTATCGTTTTCTCTCCCGCCAGTTTAACCCGACCGCTACATCTGCTCAAAATAACCGATTCCTGAGATAAAAATTGTTAAAAAACGAACAATTTTACCACTGCTGCTACACCTAACTGATACGTACTAGTAAAAATAACCAAGGTCAAACAAATACCGAAAGTACCGGTTATTCAGAACTAAAATACCACTGCAAGTTTTAACCGATCGGACTTCCCCAAAATAAAACGTGCCTGGGATTGTCGTATCTACGAAGCTGGGACGTCGTCGGGACACTCAGAGATTGGGGTGTAGAAATGAAGTAAATATTATTTAGTATAATTAGTTTTTATTCAGAACACAACTGCATGGAACTTGATGCGGCGGAAGTAGTGGCTACATCATATTTATTGAAAATTTCTCCTTTTCCAGCAAGTCTTTATTCCCTCTTACGTATTTCTAAACCTTCTTGCAAGTCATCTTGTAGTGAAGCTGGCACTGCAAGACTGATTCCACAGTCCCTGGCAGCAGTCGATTTCTTTCATCAGTCCATTGGATCAACAGCAGCGAAAATATTCTTTACACAGTGACGTTGTATGCGGGAATGAGAAACAAACACTCGCATTATTTTAGCATTTAGCAGTTGCGTCTGGGGTTTACGGTGTCCTCAAAATAAATCCGCCTATCTTCCACGGAGTGTTTACAATAATAATGGATGTATCCTCCCGTTGATGCCCAATGCCTTACATTTATTTTTGTCGAGGATGAAGTGTCAGTCACTGTAGCGAGCGTAAATCATCTGCCAGGTTTTCCCCATTTCTCCACAGTTTTGGGTACTTCCACTTCCCTGAATACAGCAGCATCACGCGCGAAGAGCATCACGGAACTGCCAACGTAATTTTTCAGATAATTTGTGTGTATACTGAATCTGGAGGGCACCCTAAGGTAACTACACATTCTCTTCACTCTGTTAAGAGTGACGTGTTGAGTTCTATCTCCTAAAAAATTCTGAATCCAATCAAATAAATATTTTACCAGAAAATACGACAGATCAAATTTTGTTCACTGAGTGACTTTGTAGAACTATGTGGAACGTCTTTCGGAAGTGCAGGAAGACGACGTCAACTTTGGGACCGCTATCAAATGGTTCAAATGGCTCTGAGCACTATGGGACTTAACATCTATGGTCATCAGTCCCCTAGAACTTAGAACTACTAAACCTAACTAACCTAAGGACATCACACAACACCCAGTCATCACGAGGCAGAGAAAATCCCTGACCCCGCCGGGACCGCTATCTATTATGTCTAGCTCTCAGGGAGGCGCTGAGAAATATGGATGTCATAAGGTAGTTCCTTGCTGAATTCGCACTTATTCCCATAAGGCAGATATTTTGGTCTCCAAGAAGATCAGATGCACGAGCATAGAACTGCCCATAATTCTATTACTTCCCAGAATTTGTACGCTTGCGACAGCATGCGCTACATAATATGTTCTAAAACACCGCGTGGAGAAACGGGTTTGTTACGGGGTTCATACCTCGGGTTCTGTTGGTGATAAACAGGTAGGGTCAAGTGTTTCGCGTAGTCCCTTGGTTAGGGAGCATTTCTATGTCCCAAGAAGGGTTGTCTTAGTGCCACCAGCTTATTCCTAAGATCCTGTCTCGAACAGCAATATGCAGCGCAATTTATAGCCAGCAAGACTGTCGAACTAACGTACATAAGGAATGCAAAGGACTGCGTCAGAACGGGCTTCATATGGCCCAATGCTGCTTACCGAACACAGTGTCGTCCTCAGCCGAAGGCGCGTATGGAAGTTCACGCGGTCAGCTCACCGCTCTTCCAGTCCATGTCATCTTTCCTGACCGGAGCCGTTACTCCTCAGTTAAGTATTTCCTCAATAAGCCTCGGGACAGCTGAGGAAAGCCGTTCCTCAACAGTGCTTGGCAGACTTTAATGGTGACCCATCCAAGAGTTAGCCAAGCCCGACAGCTCTTAACTTCGGTGATCTGACTGGAACTGGTGTTACATCTGCGGCAAGGTCGTTGGCCACATAAGGAATAATAATAAGAAATATTTTTAATTAAAGGAAGAGAAAGAACTCATAAAATATTTAAAAGCCACATAAACTTATTCGTTGCTGCTCTTGTAACAGAAACTTGAAAAGTGTATCTAATGCAAAAGCTGCGAGTTGACAGCAGCTCTAAAATCTGATGTGATTCTGCAGCCGAAGAATGCCGCCACGGATTTGAGCGATATCGAGAATGATAAGACATTCGTATTTACGATGAAGCCTTATAACACTCGTGAACTACTAACCCAGCAAAGGTGACGAGTAATTCTGATGACTTACCCAAAACGAGGAAACAACACGCCCTATAGTGCGTGCAGAACATGTGTTATGTTCCAGTAACTGCGTAGCTCCTTGTTTATTCTACATCTACATCTGCATTCATACTCCGCAAGCCACCTGACGGTGTGAGGCGGAGGGTACCTTGAGTACCTCTATCGGATCTCCCTTTTATTCCAGTCTCGTATTGTTCGTAGGAAGAAAGATTGTCGGTATGCCTCTGGGTGGGCTCTAATCTCTCCGATTTTATCCTCATGGTGTCTTCGCGAGATATACGTAGGAAGGAGCAATACACTGCTTGACTCCTCGGTGAAGGTATGTTCTCGAAACTTCAACAAAAGCCCATACCGAGATACTGAGCGTCTCTCTTGCAGAGTCTTCCACTGGAGTTTATTTATCATCTCCGTAAGGCTTTAGCGATTACTAAATGATCCTGTAACGAAGCGCGCTGCTCTCCGTTGGATCTTCTCTATCTCTTCTATCAACCTCATCTGGCACGGATCCCACACCGGTGAGCAGTATTCAAGCAATGGGCGAACAAGCGTACTGTAACCTACTTCATTTGTTTTCGGACTGCATATCCTTAGGATTCTTCGAATGAATCTCAAGTGGTTCAAGTGGCTCTGAGCACTATGGGACTTAACTTCTGAGGTCATCAGTCCCCTAGAACTTAGACTATTGAACCCTAACTAACCTAAGGACGTCACACACATCCATGCCCGAGGCAGGATTCAAACCTGCGACCGTAGCGGTCGCGCGCTTCCAGACTGTAGCGCCTAGAAGCGCTCGGCCACCCTGGCCGGCCCAATGAATCTCAGTCTGGCATCTGCTTTACCGACAACTAATTTTATATGGTCATTCCATTTTAAATCACTCCTAATGCTTACTCCCAGATAATTTATGGAATTAACTGCTTCCAGTTGCTGACCTGCTATATTGTAGCTAAATGATAAAGTATCTTTCTTTCTATATATTCGCAGCACATTACACTTGTTTACATTGAGATTCAACTGCCATTCCCTGCACCATGCGCCATATCGTTGCAGATCCTCCTGCATTTCAGTACAATTTTCCATTGTCACCACCTCTCGATACACTACAGCATCATCCTCAAAAAGCCTCAGTGAACTCCCGATGTTATCTACAACGTCGTTTATATATATTGTGAATAGCAACGGTCCTACGACACTCCCCTGCGGCACACCTGAAAACACTCTTACCATTGAGATTGACATGCTGCGTTCTGTTATTTAGGAACTCTTCAATCCAATCACACAATTGGTCTGATGGTCCATACGCTGTTACGTTGTTCATCAAACGACTATGGAGAACTGTATCGAACGCCTTGCGGAAATAAAGAAACAAGGCATCCACCTGGGAACCCGTGTGTATGGCCCTCTGAGTCTCGTGGACGAATAGAGCGAGCTGGGTTTCACACGATGGTCTTTTTCGAAACCCATGCTGATTCCTACAGAGTAGATTTCTAGTCTCCAGAAAAGTCATTACACTCAAACATAATACGTGTTCCAAAATTCTACAACTGATCGACGTTAGAGATGTAGGTCTATAGTTTTGCACATCTGCTCGACGACCCTTCTTGAAAACGGGGATGACCTGTGCCGTTTTCCAATCTTTTGGAACGCTACGCTCTTCTAGAGACCTACGGTATTAAGAAAGACCCGGTCATAAATTCAGTGGATGAAGCAACACAGTGCACTAAATCCCGTTCTGGTATCGGTTCCCTTCTCTCTCTATAATGATAGCGTCTACATGATAATTCTGTCTTTCATATTCGGCTGGAGGGGGGGGGGGGCAGTGGGAGAAGACAGTTTGTAAACTGTTTTTCTACCATTGCATTGTCGAACAGCGCATGGGGAAAATGAACACCCAAGCGTTTCCGTGACAGTTCTGATTTATTTTATTCTGACGGTGATTCCGACCTATCTAACTTGGAGGGGACAAAATATTTTGCCATCCAGAGGAGAAAGCTGTTTATTAAAATTTGCAAGCCGCCACTAGCCTATGGCTAAACATAAACAGCGCCCCAGCACATGGCTTGCCTTCGGCGTCAAAAAAACTGTTTTAGTGGAATCCAAAGCTTAAAAAATTCTCGCAACTGTGGGCATTAGCGAGAACTAGCTAGCTTCTGAGTGGACAGAAGAGTCTGATGATTGACATCAACGTATATGCAGAACTCTTTCATCTTCTCTGTCCTTACCATGTATATTCGAAAATAATTAAATATTTTCTGTTCAGTTTCACTAGTCATATGCCCATTCTGCGAAATTAAAACATCGGGTTTTGTTGAATTGTGTGTTAGAAACTGTATAAACTGAGTCTTACTATGATTTATCGTTAGTTTATTTTCTACAAGCCATGAACTTACGTCATGAGCTGCAGCACTATTTGAAACAGTGCCAATGTCTTACACACACGACATCTATTACTACCAAACATAAGTATTTTACAGTCATCTGTAATACTAGAGGTCATATCATTTATATAAATAAGGGAAAGGAGCACTGACCTCCAGGGCACTCCACGTTTGGCTGTGCCCCACTCAGACACCACATCACAGTCATTCTCAACAGTGTGCACAATGACCTTTTGCTATCTGTCGTTAAAGTAAGAGTAAAAACCAACTCTGAGATACTCCCCGTATTCCATAATTTATAGTCTTGTAAAGTCATCAGATAATCAGAAGCAATTGACTCCAAATAATGAAGAGTGTGAACTCATTACATGAGTACTAAAACAAATCGGCTAAATTTCAGTTACACGATAAATCACACAAATCTAAAGGCTGTAAACTCAGTTACACACTTAGGGATTACAATTACGAATAACTTAAATTGGAAAGATGACGTAGATAATGTTGTGGAGAAAGCAAACCAAAGACTTGGATTTACTGGCAGAGTACTAAGAAAGTGCAACAGGTTTACTGAAGAGTTTGCTCAAACCATGCTTGTCCACCCTCTCCTGGAGTAATGGTATGCGATGTGGGATCCGCATCAGAAGGGACTGACGGAGGGTATCGAAAAAGTCTAAAGAAGGGCAGCTAGTTTTGTATTATCGTGAAACGAGGAAGAGAGTGCCACAGATGTTATACGCGAATTGGGATAGCAGTCATTAAAACAGAGGCGTTTTTCGTTGCTGCAGGGTCTTCTCGTGGAATTTCCATCACCAACTTTCCCCTCCGATTGCTAAAATATTGAGTTCAAAGTAAAATGTATCTTTCTTGTCGCAAACAAAAATCGATGTCGACAAATTAAGTCGAATTCTCTTGCTCATTCAGTCTGCAGGTTCACATCAACTGAAGGTGATCCAGTGTTTCTCCATAATCAACAGTACTGTGCAATGCGCAATGCGCATGACAAAAATTAAATCTGTCCCCTCTCATTTTCAAATAACTTCTTCTGTCTGGCTTGTCGATGCTAAACCTGGCTGGCTCAGTGTTAGTTCATTACATTATTTACATTTTAACATCCTTGCAGAAGTTATAACACTCCTGTCTGCTACTACCATACCATAACCTTAAAGCTGGAGACAGTTCGTGAAATAAAACTATCTTGTTAAAGCAATTATGGTATAACGCAACAGAGCAGTGTTACCCTCTGAGAGGAATTTTGTTATGTTGACCGTGTTGTACCTAACGGAGGTGGCTTATCGGAAGTGAAAGTCAGAATTATGTAAACATTTAAACAGTAACAAACAACATTTTTGCCTATCTATACTGTTCAAAGGGTAAAGAAAACGGTCGTCAGCCTAATTAGGCAAGAGAATGATTAACATTCTCGTTCAAGAAAATAGTTATTAGTAACTTTAACGAATAAACACAACCTATACTTTACTACAAGCGAGTGCAATGAACTCTTCCACTTGTATATGTTAACGTTAAGGTTGGAACTAACAGCTAGAGCAGCACAAACTATTTGCAAAAATATAACAGATAACGAAACACACTATTACTTTCAGGGCTTATTCAAACTGAATGGTCTTTATAACATTACTATTAATATTCACTGCAGAATCATTAATTGGACATAGGTTCAGTATTATTGTTCTAAACATTTTCCTAGCTGACATAAAATTGTAAATGCAGTTCATTGCAAAATTATGAACTGGCCACAGGTTAAGCCTCTCTCAGCTAAATGATTTTCTATTTAGAATGAAAGTTAAATGGAATTCATTAACAGGTTACTTCTCACTGTTTTGTTGAATAATGAAATTATTGTTTTCATGAATAGTGCTCTTTCTATTAATTGTTATTTATCATGAGCATAAAGGATAACCTGTGGATCCTATTACACTATCAATACACTTTCAATACCCAAAAGAAACAAGTGCTTAGCAAGCATGAGTATATAACTTTCCACTATTGCAGTTTTCCACTTTTACTACAGTGAGACACAATGTTGACAAATTTGCAAGAAACTGACTCACCTTTTAAAATTTACTACAGGCAGCACTATGATCATTAACTAAGCAAAACTTTATAAGCCTCAGTAATAAGACTTTTAATCTTTAAAAGAAACAGCAAATTGTCTTTATTACCACAGTCTTCTACTTTCAAGTAAATGATGAAGTAGGTGACTTTGAAACTCCACAAAACTTTAAATTGGACTGTTTCCATCACTGGGAGGCTTTCACAAGACTACATTTACTACCTCCCACAATTTCACTAAATCCACAGTAAATCTGAATACTCCCTTCTTACCAAAGATCAAACAACATTATTTAATTAACTATTTGGCTTTGAGGCTTTCATTTTTTCCACAAACTAGGACACTCGGTAATCATAGTTCAAATGGAGAGGAACCTGAGAGGTGTTGTGATAGGGGAAAAATCAAGGTAGGTACATAAATTCAGTTATAAGTTACCTTATATTTATGCACACTAAAACATCCAATGAGCTGATCCTTCACTGTACATTACTATAGTGCTCCATTACAGTTATTGCGCAAAGTGGTGGCGATTGCATGTTGGTAGGTGGAATTGCAGGTAGAATTGCTGGACTCTGTCATTTCTTAGTGGCGATGATAGACACCAATTTCAGAATAATTCCAGCTCTTCATCCATCCGTCCGAGGCATTGGAAAGCGTCAGGAAAAGCCTCTCTCGGAACCAGCACAATGTACAACTTTTACATGGGCAGTTCACAGTTTGGTAGCTCGTTCCCGACTAACTCTTCTTCCTTCTTTTCTACTTAGGCCAACCACAACTTGCGCGCGCTACTAAGTTCCCTTCCCGAGGGGAACCACACTACCTTTTCCATACAGAATAACTAAGAATCCTAAGTGAAGGTCAGCAGTCTACATAACAGCAAACAATCATTTTAAACAAAACATATCATTTGCACATATAGGTAGTTCTAAACTAAATTATTTAAATAAATTTATTTAATTTTAAAGATAACCAAAGAGATTATATGAGGAAGACAAAAGATCATTTGCTCATATTGTGCATATTATAGAGATTACACTTCATTACAGTATCGAATTAATCGTACACCAATTACAGAAGCTCAACGATGGGATGTTGAACAAAATAGAAAGCTAAATGAATCAACAAAAGGTATGTAGTGCCAAAGCTATGGTGCTACAAAGTGACAAATGAAATATAATACACTCCTGGAAATTGAAATAAGAACACCGTGAATTCATTGTCCCAGGAAAGGGAAACCTTATTGACACATTCCTGGGGTCAGATACATCACATGATCACACTGACAGAACCACAGGCACATAGACACAGGCAACAGAGCATGCACAATGTCGGCACTAGTACAGTGTATATCCACCTTTCGCAGCAATGAAGGCTGCTATTCTCCCAAGGAGACGATCGTAGAGATGCTGGATGTAGTCCTGTGGAACGGCTTGCCATGCCATTTCCACCTGGCGCCTCAGTTGGACCAGCGTTTGTGCTGGACGTGCAGACCGCGTGAGACGACGCTTCATCCAGTCCCAAACATGCTCAATGGGGGACAGATCCGGAGATCTTGCTGGCCAGGGTAGTTGACTTACACCTTCTAGAGCACGTTGGGTGGCACGGGATACATGCGGACGTGCATTGTCCTGTTGGAACAGCAAGTTCCCTTGCCGGTCTAGGAATGGTAGAACGATGGGTTCGATGACGGTTTGGATGTACCGTGCACTATTCAGTGTCCCCTCGACGATCACCAGTGGTGTACGGCCAGTGTAGGAGATCGCTCCCCACACCATGATGCCGGGTGTTGGCCCTGTGTGCCTCGGTCGTATGCAGTCCTGATTGTGGCGCTCACCTGCACGGCGCCAAACACGCATACGACCATCATTGGCACCAAGGCAGAAGCGACTCTCATCGCTGAAGACGACACGTCTCCATTCGTCCCTCCAGTCACGCCTGTCGCGACACCACTGGAGGCGGGCTGCACGATGTTGGGGCGTGAGCGGAAGACGGCCTAACGGTGTGCGGTACCGTAGCCCAGCTTCATGGAGACGGTTGCGAATGGTCCTCGCCGATACCCCAGGAGCAACAGTGTCCCTAATTTGCTGGGAAGTGGCGGTGCGGTCCCCTACGGCACTGCGTAGGATCCTACGGTCTTGGCGTGCATCCGTGCGTCGCTGCGGTCCGGTCCCAGGTCGACGGGCACGTGCACCTTCTGCCGACCACTGGCGACAACATCGATGTACTGTGGAGACCTCACGCCCCACGTGTTGAGCAATTCGGCGGTACGTCCACCCGGCCTCCCGCATGCCTACTATACGCCCTCGCTCAGTCCGTCAACTGCACTTACGGTTCACGTCCACGCTGTCGCGGCATGCTACCAGTGTTAAAGACTGCGATGGAGCTCCGTATGCCACGGCAAACTGGCTGACACTGACGGCGGCGGTGCACAAATGCTGCGCAGCTAGCGCCATTCGACGGCCAACACCGCGGGTCCTGGTGTGTCCGCTGTGCCGTGCGTGTGATCATTGCTTGTACAGCCCTCTCGCAGTGTCCGGAGCAAGTATGATGGGTCTGACACACCGGTGTCAATGTGTTCTTTTTTCCATTTCCAGGAGTGTATTTATGACATAAGCTATACGGATGTTGGTGATTTTTATATAATTCTTCTACCTCCCTGTTTTCACGCCAGTCTACCACGTGCAAGTTCTTGCGTCCCTGCGTAACTGCTGCAATCGTTTCAATCTGCTTACTGCAGTCGGACTTTAATTCCCTTCCCAAATTTCTCCTTGGTTTCCCTTAATGCTTCTTCTGTGTACAGACTAAGTAACATCGGAGATAGGCTACAGTTCCGTCTCACTTCCTTCACAACTACTGCTTCTCTGTCATGTCCTTGGATTCTCATAATTGTAGTCTTGTTTCTATTCCAGTTGTACATAACCTTTCGCTACCTGTATTCTATCCCTGCTGCCTTCAGAATTTCAAAGAGGATATTCCAATCAACACAGCCAAAAACTCTGCATGCTTTAGTGAATATTATAGACAAGAGCAAGATGCTTATATAGTTAATAACATGATTTCCGAAGCCTTTCCCAGGAAGTAGCAGACTGGAAAAATTTTGGTTTCCAATCGTCACGTACCATCGTTACATGTCAGCTCTCCTCAAGGATTTTCGTTTAAATCTCAACAGCAGTCTCATCAGCTTTCTTTCACATTTCCTTCCCAAATGGAGCATCATTGCCAGCATATTTTATTTATTAAAATGAGTTTTTAGTAATCTTCGCTTGCCGACGCCTGTGATTGCCTGTCATACGAGGTACAGCTTCCAACTTCATTATGTCGACGTCTTTTACTTCGTTATTTCTTTTATTGTTGTTGTGGTCTTCAGTATGGGGACTGATTTATTGCAGCTCTCCATGCTCCTACATCCTGTGCAAGTATCTTCATCTCCGAATAACTAGTGCAACTTGCGTCCTTTTGATCCTGCTTACTATATTCATCTCTTGACTCCCTCTACGATCTTTACTCCACCCACAACCCCCACCCGCAACCACATACACACACTTCACTCCAGTATTCAATTGTCAATTCTTTGATGCATCACAAGTTGCCCTATCAACCGATCCCTTCTTGTAGTCAAGTTACGCCACAAATTTCTTTTCTCGCGAATCTGTTCAGTACTCCCTCATTAATTACGCAATCTACCGATTTAATCTTCAGCTTTCCTCTGTAGTACCACATTTCAAAAGCTTCTCTTCTCTTCTCGTCCGAACAGCGCACCACCCACGTTTCACTCCCGTACAAAGCAACACTCCAGAGAAATGCCTTAAGAAAATAGTTCCTAACATTTAAGTCTACATCCAGTGTTAAGGAAATTCTCTTCTTCAGGAATGCATTTCTTGTTGTTGCCAGTCTACATTTTATATCCTCTCTACTTTGTCATTCATCATTTATTTTTCTGCCCAAATAGCAAAACTCATGTGGCTCTTTTAGTGTTTCCTTTCCTAATCTAACTCTCACAGAATCACATGATTTAAGTCTACTACATTCTATTAACCTCAACTGACTTTTGTTTATGCTTTTTCTTTTATTCGCTCCTTAAGTCTGAAAACCAACTGCGACGTTGATTCAGCTGTAAGCAAAAACCCTGTTCTGTGTGTGCCTTGGAGACGTTTTGCATCACCTCGGTTCCGAGAGTTCCGGAACCTGTACAGAAGATAGGAATAGAGGTCAACATGAACATCATTTCCGCCCTTTTGACTGATCATGAAAACCACACATTGCATGTTGTATCACCATACAGTGAGACCTTCAGAGGTGGTGGTCCAGTACCTCTAATATCCAGTAGCACGTTTTCTTGCAATGATGCATGCCTGTGTTCGTCGCGGCATACTATCCACAAGTTCATAAAGGCACTGTTGGTCCAGACTGTCCCACTCCTCAACGGCGATTCGGCGTAGATCCATCAGAGTGGTTGGTGGGTCACGTCGACCATAAACAGCCATTTTGAATCCATCCCAGGCATCTTCGATAGGATTCGTGTTTGGAGAACATGCTGGCCACTCTAGTCGAGCGATGTCGTTATCCTGAAGGGAGTCATTCACAAGATGTGCACGATGGGGGCACGAATTGTCGTCCATGAAGATAAATACATCGCCAATATGTTGCCGATATGGATGCACTATCGGTTGGAGGATGGCATTCACGTATCCTACAGCCGTTAAGGCGCCTTCCATGACCACCAGCGGCATACGTCGGCCCCACGTAATGCAACTCCAAAACAGCAGGGAGCATACACCTTGCTGCAATCGCTGGACAGTGTGTCTAAGGCCTGACCGGGTTGCCTCCAAACACGATTGTCTGGTTGAAGGCATATGCGACGTTCATCGGTGAAGAGAACGTGATGCCAATCCTGAGCGGTCCATTCGGCATATTGTTGGACCCATCTGTACCGCGCTGCATGGTGTCGTGGTTGCAAAGATGGGCATCGCCATGGACGTCGGGAGTGATGTTGTGCATCATGCACCTATTGGGCACAGGTTGAGTCGTAACACGACGTCCTGTGGCTGCACGAAAAGCATTATTCAACATGGCGGCATTGCTGTCAGGGATCCTCCGTAGGTATTTGTCATCCACTGCAGTAGTAGCCCTTGGACGGCCCGAGCGAGGCATGTCATCTACAGTTCCTGTCTCTCTGTATCTCCTCCATGTCCGAACAACATCGCTTTGGTTCACTCCGCTTTGGTTGGCCGCGCGGAGTGGCCGTGCGGTTTGAGGCACCATGTCACGGACTGCGCGCCCCTCTCGCCGGAGGTTCGAGTCCTCCCTCGTTCATGGGTGTGTGTTGTTGTTCTTAGCATAATTTAGTATAAGTTACTTTACGTAGTGTGTAAGTCTAGGGACCGATGGCCTAAGCAGTTTGGTCCCTTAGGTATTAACCCATACACTTCCTTTGTTGAGAGCCCTTCCTGGCACAAAGTAACAATGCGGACGCTATCGAACCGCGGTATTGACCGTCTAGGCATGGTGGAACTACAGACAACACGAGCCGTGTACCTCCTTCCTGGTGGAATGACTGGAAATGATCGGCTGTCGGACCTAGTGATGAATTCAGAGGGTGGCAAGGGTTCCCGGAAATTGGAAATCCCCCCCCCCCCCGAGAAATTCATATCTATAGTTGTGATTAATTTCTCGGGGGGGGGGGGATTTCCAATTTCCGGGAACCCTTGCCACCCTCTGAATTCATCACTAGGTCCGACAGCCGATCATTTCCAGTCATTCCACCAGGAAGGAGGTACACGCTCATATCTATAGTTGTGATGAGTAGATTTAAACTGAAGAAACTGCAAAAAGGTGGGATCTGGATAAACTGAAAGAACCAGAGGTTGTACAGAGTTTCAGGGAGAGCATAAGGGAACAATTGACAGGAATGGGGGAAAGAAATACAGTAGAAGAAGAATAGATAGCTTTGAGGGAAGAAATAGTGAAGGCGGCAGAGGATCAAGTAGATAAAAAGACGAGGGCTAGTAGAAATCCTTGGGTAACAGAAGAGATACTGAATTTAATTGATGAAAGGAGAAAATACAAAAATCCAGTAAGTGAAGCAGGCAAAAAGGAATACAAACTTCTCAAAAATGAGATCGATAGGAAGTGCAAAATGGCTAAGCAGGCATGGCTAGAGGACAAATGTAAGGATGTAGAGGCTTATCTCACGAGGAGTAAGATAGATACTGCCTACAGGAAAATTAAAGAGACCTTTGGAGAAAAGAGACCACTTGTATGAATATCAAGAGCTCAGATGGAAACCCATTTCTAAGCAAAGAAGGGAAAGCAGGAAGGTGGAGGGAGTATATAGAGGGTCTATACAGGGGAGATGTTCCTGAGGACAATATTATGGAAATGGAAGAGGATGAAGATGAAATGGGAGATATGATACTACGTGAAGAGTTTGACAGAGCGCTGACAGACCTAAGTCGAAACAAGGCCCAGGGAGTAGACACCATTCCATTAGAACTACTGACAGCCTTGGGAGAGCCAGTCCTGACAAAACTCTACCATCTGGTGAGCAAGATACATGAGACAGGCGAAATCCCCTCAGACTTCAAGAAGAATATAATAATTCCAATCCCAAAGAAAGCAGGTGTTGACAGATGTGAAAATTACCGAACTATGAGTTTAATAAGTCACATCTGCAAAATACTAACGCGAACTCTTTACAGACGAATGGAAAAACTGGTAGAAGCCGACCTCGGGGAAGATCAGTTTGGATTCCGTAGAAATGTTGGAACACGTGAGGCAATACTGACCCTACGACTTATCTTAGAAGAAAGATTAAGGAAAGGCAACAAAAGTGTCAGGAAGTCGTTTCTGAAAGTTTTGTATGGAGTGTAACCATGTATGGAAGTGAAACAGACGATAAATAGTTTAGACAAGAAGAGAATAGAAGATTTCGAAATGTGGTTGCTACAGAAGAATGCTGAAGATTAGATTGGTAGATCACATAACTAATGAGGAGGTATTGAATAGAATTGGGGAGAAGAGGAGTTTGTGGTACAACTTGACCAGAAGAAGGGATCGGTTGGTAGGACATGTTCTGAGGCATCAAGGAATCACCAATTTAGTATTGGAGGGCAGTGTGGAGGGTAAAAATCGTAGAGGGAGACCAAGAGATGAATACACTAAGCAGATTCAGAAGGATTTAGGCTGCAGTAGGTACTGGGAGATGAAGAAGCTTGCACAGGATAGTGTCATGGAAAGCTGCATCAAACCAGTCTCAGGACTGAAGACCACAACAACAACAACAACAACAGTTGTGATGAAACATAAAAATTATCACTTGCTCTGTTAACTTGTACCGATGAGTCCAAAGCTAAGTGTTGCAAGGTGTGTTGGCAACGCCGATTGTGGAATAAGTCAGCCTTTCCTCTCTCATGTCTTCCCTGACCGCACCTCCAATCGGCCTAACGTGTAGCTAATCCCTTAGCAACGCAGCCCACTCTCGCAGCGAACTTTATTCTTATCCGCCACTCGTATCTATACTTTATTTGCCCCTAGAATAAACCTGATGTCGCAAAACACGTCCCCGGGTATTGCTACGGAATTGGAAGTAGCATCTGAGATTATGATAGATCGTTTTAATGTTTTTATTGCATTACTGGGAATATTTCCAAGATTTAATAGCTTTATAGATTTTTCCTAATCGATGAGTCCAAAGCTCAAACCAAATATTTGTGTACACTTGAAAATGATTTTCGCAGTGTCAATGGGGATACACAATTTTTGCCTAAAGAAGCGGTACATTCCACCATGAGTGGGACGTTTGGCAACGCTGCTCTACGAGTATAATCTAAGCTTTCATTGTTGTATAAAAACTCAACGCATTGTTGAAACTGTTGTAAGGTTGTGACAGTCAGTCGACAGGTTACTATGAAAGTGTGATGTGATTATATAGTGTACTACGTGCAGTCTTCGTCAGTTTATAACATAAAAAGAAGTGTTAGTGCCGAAATACAATGTCGGAACAACAAACTTTAAATTCTTTCTGTTCTAATAAGAGACAGTATATTGCAAAAGACAAAGACGAGTGTGAGTCTACTGAAAGAAGTGCTAGTGACTGTGACGATGAATTGCGTAGGTCTACCAGTTTCCCTTCCACAGTTTTCAAATGATAAGTGTGCTATTTCTGGCCCATCCGTCAATTGCAATTCTAAACAAAGTATTGAACGCGAGATTAAGTATCAGCAAAAATGGGAGTGTAAGTACAATTGGTTTTACTTTGATCACGAGCGGGTTTGGGCTTTCTGCAAATCGTGTGAAATGAATTTAAAATCGATATCGAAACTCTACAGAAAACAGGAGGAGTGTTCATTTCTGTATCTTTCACTAAATTTAGAAAAGTTACCGGAAGCACGAGAAAACTAGAAAAGCACCCCAACTCAGAAAAACATGCAAGAGCCGTTACACTTGAAAATTGTAGATTACAGGGATTAAATGCTCCAATTCATACACAGATATTTAAACAAAGTGAAAATGAAAAAGCTTTAAACCGCCAAGCATTGTCATCGTTAATTCGAAGTCTGTATTTCCTTAGTAAGGAAGAAATACCCCACACAACAAAATATGAACCTCTAATTCGTAAGGTAGTACTGAAAAGCGACATTAATCTTGAAAAGTGGTTAAAATTTCAGAGCGAAAGGTCCACATATCTTAGTAAGTATACTGCATCAGAATTGTTGACTTGTTTGGGAGAGGCTTTAGACTTTCAAGATAAAACACTTACTCATGGCAAATATTTTTTATTAATGGCAGACGAATCTACAAATGTTTCCAACCAAAGTGAACAGTCTTTGGTAGTTCGATATGTTGCACCGTCTCCATCGTTTGAAGTGAAGGGAAGGTTTTTATGTCTCGTTGAGTTGAAAAGCATTTCAGCTGAATCCATATTTACAGCAATTGATACTGAACTAAAGAAAAGAAAACTTTCTTACGACAGATTATTATCTTGTCCTTTCGACGGTGCTGCTAATTCTAGTGGTTCTATCTCAGAAGTCCGCGCTCGAAGGCCAGAGAGGAAGGGCCATAAGCTGCCATAGATTCACTGTAGAGCACATGTTTTGTCAATTGCTGCCACCAACTCTAGGAATAAACACCCAACTATAAAACACACATTACATGTTGTTAAAGACATTTACAAACTTTTCATGGTTCTTCCTAACGAGAAAATGTTTTGCATGAAGTTCAGTGTGCTTTAGAGCAACCTGTTTTAAAAATACACGAAGCTGTTGACATTTGATGGTTAAGTGCCTATTGCAAAGTTCGGGCTATTTTCCTAACCTATTATTATGGCATGTGAACATATACACAATAACGGCGCGAATTTAACAAGATTAGCTGGAGGAATCATGTTAGAAATGATAACTTCCAATTTTATTGTAGGTTTAGTGATTTAACACGATACGTTAAATGCAGTCTCAAACTGATGTTAAGTTTTGCAGAGACAATCACTTAAAATTTCGCAAATCCCTCTACTTGTTTCTGGAACTCTGGAACATTTAAGACACATCGACTGTCTTTGTGACTACGATGGACGTAGTGCAGAAAATGAAACTCTTAATAAAATTAAAAAACTGCAGGAGGACGCAACAGAAGTTAAAGGTGTGCTATTCACGAACGTAGAGGAGCAGATTCAAGCTATGAAAAGCGCAAGGAAATTTGCTAAAAGTATGATTGATGAAATTGAGCAACGGTTTGATGAGAAAGCAATAAAAGTGATAGAATTAAGTGCATATTTTGAAAGTTTTAAAAAATTTCTTGAGTTTAGTGATAATGATTGTAAAGAACTGTGCTTGATTTTGGCACTTACAAACGTCGACGCTGTTATTGCAGACTTGCATTGTTTTAGGTACGTTCGCCGGCCGAAGTAGCCGTGCGGTTAAAGGCGCTGCAGTCTGGAACCGCAAGACCGCTACGGTCGCAGGTTCGAATCCTGCCTCGGGCATGGATGTTTGTGATGTCCTTAGGTTAGTTAGGTTTAACTAGTTCTAAGTTCTAGGGGACTAATGACCTCAGCAGTTGAGTCCCATAGTGCTCAGAGCCATTTGAACCATTTTTTTTTTAGGTACGTTCTTAGTAATAAATCAGACGGTAGTTCTTCTGATGTTGCTTCTTTCATTCTGAGAGCCGACATCGGCTACGAAGCACTACGGACACGCGCTGAGTGTGTACTGTGCATTACCGTTTCGACTTGCAGTGTGGAAAGGTCATTTAGTACAATGAATAGGGTGATTGCAAAATTAAGGAATAGGATGGGTCAGGAAACGCTCCAAGCTTGTATGAAGATTTCAACTGATGGGGACGACGAGCCAACAGAAAGTTTTATTGATGACGTCATCAAGAGATTTACTGTAAAAAAGCCTCGACGTATTAGTTTGATGTAAATGTGAGTTTTCTTGCATGCAATAAAATTATTTTATTATTTAATATAATTAACTTAGGCTTAGCCTAAGAGCTTAGCACTTAACCTACATATTATTTAATTATATATTAGCTATTCATGAAAAATTTTAATTAATATTAAGCCTATAACTTTGTCCTCCCCCTCTCTCCCCGTCAAGTTATATATTCCCCCGGGGGGAAAGTGGCTGTATTCATCACTGGTCGGACCCCCTCCATCTAATAGGCGCAACTCATGCATGATTGTTCACATCTTTTTTTTTTTTTTTTTTTTTTTTTTTTGAGGGGTTTAGTGACATCTCTGAACAGCCAAAGGGATTGTGTCTGTGATACAATATTACAATATTCACAGTCAACGTCTATCTTCAGGAGTTCTGGGGACTGGGCTGATGCAAAACTTTTTTTGATGTGTGTACTTCTCTGTAAGAAGAGTATACATACATTTATGTGGGTAAGGATACGTGGTGCGTGCAAGCGGCTGGGACGCAGAGATAGTCGGTAAAGCGTGGTGGAGAGTACTTTCGGTCTACTGGGTGAGGCGAAGTACGCAAGTATACGCCACATAGTATTTATCATCGACTGTAGCTAGATAGTGAGATCACATATGCACCGTGACGTAATTCTGTGACGTTTCTTCTGTTTGACATGAGGTACGTGCGAGATAGTGGTTGAGTACCTTGATTGACACATAATCCCATCAGCAGTCAGATTAATGCTGTGACACGTTTCCATCTGCCAAAAAACAATAGTGTCATTAAATCTGCGATTACCATTGGGTGACAGACAGCTATGACGTTGCTGTGGATAGCGTAAACAACCAGTGCTCCCGCCATTTAACTGATACGAACAAAGGTCCATATGGCATAGCGTGATTTTGACTGCTCACGGTCGTAAAAGTGAATTCCTATGTCTTCAATTTTCATTCAGTTACTAAAATTTTAATGTCGACATTTTTCAACACTGTAACAAAAAAACTGCTTTTACCATGCATGCACCATTTGGTGTGCACGAGCAGAAATGCGTTTCATGACTTAAAACATTAACGTTGCTCTCTGAAAAAATAAGTCACATCTTTCCCCGTTATCACTGAAGATACAATATGAAATTTGTTAACAAATATTTATTCAGATGATAATCAAACAGCAGTGTCACCCTTTCACGAATATAAATAGTAAAGCTGAACAATCATGTAATAAAAACCAAGATTTTCACTATTTTTTGACTAAGAAAGAACTCATATTAACCGATTTTTGAAGGCATTCGCCACTGGCCTAGTACACTTTGACACTCGTAGTATGGCTGTGTCAGCTGAAATGAAATGATTTTTCGTTGTATGTTCCTAGAACTCTATTTACGCAACTGAATCATGCTTCATTTATGGTTCTGCTACTATCGCACATAGTATTATTATTATCGTTTTGATGGTTTAACAGATCAAGATTTTATTGTTCTGATAATTTTTTTTCCGTTTGTTCTGAATATGTTATAACTTGTTCCTTAATCGTGAGTGATCGCTAAAGAGATCCACCTAAACAGGACATAAATAAAGAAATCAATAGAATGAACAGCCGAGTGCTGTAGGAGAGTGCATTTATGAACTGATGAACTTGGAGTCTCAGATCTGACTGCCGCAAGGGTTGGATGAGGGATTGTATTAGGAAAGCATAGGCGCGATGAGACTTTGGCTGTAAGAGGTCACTACTATTCTTTTTCTTTTCTGGGCTCAGTTGCGGACATATCATTTCGCGGACAGTTGAAACAAGTTTAGCTGAAACATGGAACGTGCAGCTAATGTGATTTTGTAGAGGTCGTGGAGTCGTGCAAAGGTCTTTTTTCAAGAACAGTCGTCACAAAACGAGTAAGTGCTACAGTGGAGATAGAAAGTAAGCATCTGCTCAGGTGTCGGTGGAGAGATCATCTCACTGTTGGCTTGCATTATTGTGACTGGTTACAATTACTGAAGACGTGTGAGTGTCAAAGTTGGGAGAGTATTTAAAGAAGCAGTTAGACTTACAATGAGGCCTAGTGGGTGTGACTTTAATGTTTTAAATTACTCTTTGCAGATGAGTACTTCGAGCAAGGTCCCATGTAATAGAGGGCTCTCGATTTCTATTCTGCCTGAAGCTAAACGTATCTCTGTGGAAATTAATTAAAGTCTTACCCCTTCTCGTTGCGCTAGTCGCTTTCTTCTAGGCGGGAAATATCTGCCCAGGCTCAGCTCTTTGCCAGTGCTAATCTTTAGGATTACAGAATTCCATTTAGGTTGTAATCTGTCACATTTGTAATTAATAAATAAAACTTAAATACACTCGCCTTGTTTTTTTAATGAGGATAAGAACCTCTTCACGGTAATAATATGTCGGCTAGCGGTAGAACTCACAGATGGGTCCATCTACAACTACAACAACAACTAGAATGCTAGAATTCGATGTATTAGTCTGCAATAATCTTCATTTGTTTAAAATAAAAGGTAAGGCAGAAATCGCATGCAAGTGCAGTAAAGGGAGTCATCGTGATGTTCAAGATCTGAAGCCGTCACCTGCCATGTTAGTTGCCGAGAATTAGCTTCCGGTGTATTGTATTGTTTTATTGATGCTCTTCATCATTTTTGTAAATAGACACAAACTGATATGAGACAAGTCAGTATTATGAGAATATGACATGACACAAAACGAATTAATGTGATGATTGTAAACTGTATGTCTGTTACAGGAGTTTGCACAAAAAAGAGCTGTAAGCAAATTTATATATATGATGTCTACCATTTATACTGCATCCTGTGATCATAGTTTATATCATCATCTTTTTTGCGCAAAAGTTTCAAATGTGTGCTACATCATCATGCTCTGCTTCAGAATTTACGACGATACGATTAATCTAGTTGAAAAAATATTTTCAGTTTTTACTGTACCTTTCTAGCCTTAGTTTACAATTGCAGCTTTTTGTATAAAAGACACAAATTTCAAAATTAAAAGATATTTACAATTTGTATGACATCGTGATGAAAATCTGTTGTATGATATTCTACTTCTTTATACTAACAAATATTTTTTTTTTATATTTGAGGAGATAATTGTGCACAGATCCTTGGATTTTGCAGTCTGCTCTAATGTTTCACACTTTACCCAATCTATACATATTTTCTACTGTCACTACTTATTACAATAATCATGTACACATTTAGGTGTTAATCTGATAGATACTCAGCTACCCCATGATGACACTTCTGCCCTAGGTAGGTATGAAAAGCTGTTTTAAATGCTGAAATATTTTCGATCCTTTTGATGTCACAAGATAGTTTGTACTACAGTTTGTTTCCAGATTGAAATGGTCGATTTTGCTTCAGTGTTGTATTTGAATATCGTATATGTAGATCCTAGTTTTTTCCTTGTTTTGTGTGAGTCAACAGACTCGTTTCGAACCTCAACCTGGTTTTTATAATCTAAGATGTTCCTAAAAAAGTATTACTTGCAAAATATATAAACAAGGCAATGGAAGGACTTGCAGTTTCTTGGATAAAGGCTTGTACGAGCTTCTGGGAGCTGCCCTTTTCTTGGCACGTACCACTCTCTTTTGGGCTGTGAAACAACTTTTGCTAGCACTCAAGTTTCCCCAGAATATTACGCCATACCGAAGTACAGATTCTGCTTTAGTAAAGTATACATTTTTCATTGTTTGCTTTGATGTGTAGCTTGAAATAATTTTTATGCAGTAACATATGGTGCACAGTTTATTAGTTACGTATTTTGTATGTTGAACCCATCTCAGACCCTCCAGAAACCATATTCCACAAAACGTTGTGGCATTTACATTTTCCAAGTTTCTGGTGCATAACTCTATATGTGGGGCTAACGGAGGCTTATTCTGTACTATGTGTAGGTTCGTAGCAACTGTTTTTTGGATGTTTATTATTTAAATTGTTTGCAGAAAACCAGTTTGTAATGTCTGAGATGAATGTTTTGATTTCATTGCGCAAGTTCTGTTCAGTTGTTCCTTTGACTAACACATTTGTGTCATCAGCAAATTTAATATACTTTTGATTTGGGCTGGCTGGTTCCAGGTCATTTACATAGAACAAAATCAAAACTGGCCCCAGAATGGAGCCTTGTGGTGCACCATACTTAATACTCAGCTTTTCAGAGTGAAAGGTTTTCGTGTTATTCCTTTTTTGGAATGCAAGTTCAGTTATTTGTTCCCTGCTTTGTAGGTAATATTTTAACCACTCATGAGCTGGTTCCCTGATACATATATGCTCCAGTTTCGTAAGCAAAATTTTATCGCTTACTACATCAAATGCCTCTAGAAAAATTAAAGAAATATGCTCATAGTTGTCAGATGCGTTTAAAGCTACATTCAGGAACGCAATGATGGCCGTCTCAGTAGGTCTGGATTTATGAAAACCATGCTGAGAGTCTGAGAAATAGTTATTTTTCGATTAAATTTATTAATCTCTTATTGTAGCTTTTCTCCATTATTTTGGTAAACCTGAGTAGGAGTGATATCGTTCTATAGTTGCGTACATCTGCTTTTATCCCTTTTTTTTAGAGAGAGGCTTAACTTTGGCAGTTTTCAATTTTTTTTTGTTTTTTTTTTGTTTTTGTTTTTAGGCAATGCTCTCTCTGCGAGTGAACTGTTGCAGATGTCGAATAGTGGTCTGACGAAGGAGGGAGCAAAGTCCTGTGTAATAAAGTTAGGTATATTGTCTATACCAAAGGAGTGTTTTGATTTGCGTTCCTTAATTTTGTGTAGTATTTCCTTCTCACTAGTCAGATATAGGATCAGAGCCTTACCATTTGACCTACATCTGAACACACTCATTACTTCACACTGTGAGTTTTGCTGTATGAGGATTTCTGCTACCTTTGTGAAGTATAAATGAAACTTATTTGAAATTTTTCTGGGGTCTGATAATGTAGCTGAGCTTTCTGAGAGGTTAATATTTTGGAATTCTGGGTGTTCTGCTGTTGTTTCCCTTCTTACAATATTCCAAAGTTTTTTTTTATTTTCAAGATTTTTTCATGATCTGTCATTTGCTATTGGTTTTCCATGTTTTATGGAGCTGCTGAGTTCTTTCCTAAAGGATCTGAAGTATATATCAAGTGTTTTGATCAAAAATGCCAGTTTGTGACATTTACAGGTGTACTAATCATTGTGATCATGGTCTAAAGTGTAAAAGAATAACATTTCATTCGTAAATGTACTCGTCCAAGCGATAATTTTTTTGTATCCATGAATTTGGTTGCGCTATTTACTTTAACTATAACGGTTTTCATTTCTATCATTCGACATTAGATATCCTATCAATGCTACTCGCAAAGTTGTCTGGGTGAACGCCACGAGATGGAAAGGTTGGAAACTGACCAAATAGCAAAATACGCTCTCAGCATTTTCTGGGAAGAGGCTGTGGATCGAACATCATTTTCGTCAGTTCGTATTAAAACAGGATAAGGAAAGCAGCCTTATCGTGTCACGTACTTCCCGATTATTCGAAACGTATAACAAAAAGGAAGTTACATTAACGATATGAGATGCGTCGTGTTGCTGATCAAATATGTATGTAAGACCAAAAACATATTTAAAAATGCCTTCTTGACGCTGTGTTATTCAAGAAAGTACTGTAACATTTTCTGTTTAACACAGCTGCCATCTGCACGAGACAGAAATTAAGAATAAGGACCAGTCGCAAACAGTAGTTTGTTAACATCTTGGGGTACGTAGAATGGCGGCGCCTAATTCAAGGCAACTTACAGCTTAAGTCTGTAGTTCCCCCTCTGTCCACCCCTCTTATTATACCTCTATGAGAAACCGTTGCAAAACATTAATATCGCAGATGGGGACTGCCCCATGCGGATTTTTTTTTTTTAGTCTCTTCGTAAAATCAATAAGTTCGGCGCTTGGGCTGTTACAATGAACATTCTTGAAACTAAGATTTGTAGTGTTTCATACCCAAGATCACGAAATATGTAAAACTGAATTTATTATGTCTCCATTCTGATTAGTTTTTCAGATGGGGACAACGCTGGGCAGCTACATTGACTCTCTTCCACCGTAGAAGGCTGTACGTTTCAACCCTCTGTATATCTTCATTTCTAGTTTCATCCATGACAACACAGAAACAACGTTAGATACAGGGGACAGCTTCGAATATAGGTAATTATCAACATTCGAACGTTTTCGTTGTTTAAAGTGTCTGAGAATATACAGTGGTAGTTATTTTTTCCTCACAGCCAGAGAATAAGTGATGTGTTACACGGTTATTGTGGCTTGTCAGGATCCCTGTATTTCTCCTGGCTGAGTGATGGTGGCAAGATGGAGGTTCATTGGAAGAATCCTCAGAAATGTAGACCATCAACAAAGGAAGCAGTTTACAAATCAGCCGTTCGACCAATACTTGAATATTGTGCATCAGTATGGGATCCTTACCAGACAGAACTAAGAGAGATAATAGAAAAGATATACGTTTCGTTACAGGTTCCTTCAGTAAGAGCAACAGCGTCTTGAATATGCTTCTGTGGCAGACGCTGTAAGAGAGACTTTCTATATCACGTTAGGATCTAGTGTTAAATTTCTGCGAGCGTACATTCGTGGAAGAGTCAACCTATACATTACTTCCTCTTACATATATGTCGCGAAAAGACTTTGAAGATAAAATTAGAGAGATTCGAGCCCACTTGGAGGCTTACCACCACTAGTTCGTCCCTCGAACCATACGCACTGGGACAGGAAAAGGTGGAAGTGGCACTGATACACACCAAAAGGTAGCTGTAGATGTAGATGTAGACGTAGATGATGATGTATGGGCTGTAGACAAACGGCAAGTAGTTATATCTCGTATTCTACCACGACACACCTGAAAACGAAAAAGTGATATCTTACTGACATGTATTTAAATACCAACACCTGACGTATGCACTACCCGATGATTATATATTTATCGAGACTGGCAAGGAAACTGTATGCAGTCACATTAAATTTGTGTATAAGTGTTTTATATGTGACACAAAGTTTTAAATAGTGCTGATATTGTGCTATACACCGTTATTTGTGAAATTATGGGATGGTTGCACGCAGTTTTCACTTCCTGCCACCGATTGGTTGGTGGCTCCAATAAGCTTAAATCGGTAACCCTACTAAATCATCACTTATGATCTAGTCAGTCTGCAAAACAAAAAGGTAATGTGCAGGCAATATTACTTGACTTGACAAAAATGAAACGCAAAGTAGTCAATGATCTATAATACATTTGACTTCCAGTATGTTTCCATTACATGTTTGAACTATTCACGATGTATTTATTGTCTTTTACTATTTATTATTCAAATCCCTTCTAGTAATGATAAGTTGTAGAATGCAAGGACTTCTACTGAGCGGCCAACACGGCAGTTGTAGGAATACAAACCCTGCCAGACCATCCTGATTTAGGTTTTCTACTCGATAATCAAAACCACTGCAAAAGACTGAGAGCGTGTTTCCTTCTGCCAGCCTGAAGCCGACTGAACTACTGTACTGCCGCTAATGTCCTTGACAGCGATGAGGCGTTGTAGTAATTCCCACTTCCATAACGCTGCATGATACTTTCCAGTGTAGTTATTTTTTGAATGATACTTCACCGAAATACCGGAATTTCCGACTGAAGTTGAAGGAGAATGATCCATTATGATCAGTGTGTGCTGTTTCTATTTCTTTAGGTCCTGATATTCCAACCGCTTCGCGACATAAAGTCTTCTTCTTTAAATAAAAATGAATTTGTATAAAACTGCGACGGTTAAAACTCGACGAAATGTGAACCGTCTGTATGGGTGAAGCACTCAATTTCGTTAACTTGATATTTGCTCGCTCTCCTGGAGTCCTTATCGACAAATGGATTTACATTTTAGGTCCATTAACCGTGCTATATGAATTAAGACACAAAACGCGTTTACACTTTTTCACTGCATATTTATTGTACAGCGTGACACGTGTGGTGCCTCACAAAACCTCTGTCAACAATGATCGCCAGCGAACTGGCTTTTCCTCTTAGATATTATCTCTAATTATGTTCTCTTTATTGCTGTTACAGATTTTCGATATTGAAATTAAAAATAATTACATCCAATTCATCTGACTCCCATACATTATAGTTCCAAGTGCTCTAATCAGTTTTAGACATACAATTCAGCCAAATTACAATGTTATTAAAGGAATTTGCATCAAACATGTAAAACAAACAATGAACTTATTAGCTTCCTTAATTACATGAAGACGAAATTAACCATGATTATCCTACCCTGTTTCCGATATATTTCTGATCAGAACTTTTTAATAGTGTTAACAGTAATGCTGTCTTTTACGCATCTACATCTACATCCATACTCCGGAAGCCACCTGACGGTGTGTGGCGGAGGGTACCTTGAGTACCTCTATCGGTTCTCCCTTCTATTCCAGTCTCGTATTGTTCGTGGAAAGAAAGATTGTCGGTATGCCTCCGTATGGGCATGTATGGGCTCTTGATTTTACTCTCATGGTCTCTTCGCGAGATATACGTAGGAGGGAGCAATATACTGCTTCACTCCTCGGTGAAGGTATGTTCTCGAAGCTTCAATAAAAGCCAGTACCGAGCTACTGAGTGTCTCTCTTGCAGAGTCTTCCACTGGCGTTTATCTGTCATCTACGTAGCGCTTTCGCGATTACTAAATGATCCTGTAACGAAGCACGCTGCTCTTCGTTGATCTTCTCTGTCTCTTCTATCAACCCTATCTGGTACGGATCCCACACCGGAGAGCAGTATACAAGCAGTGGGCGAACAAGTGTACTGTAACTCACTTCCATTGTTTCCGGACTGCATTTCCTTAGGATTCTTCCAATGAATCTCAGTCTGGCATCTGCTTTACCGACGATTAATTTTATATAGTCATTCAATTTTAAATTACTCCTAATGCCTACTCCCAGATAATTTATAGAATTAACTGCTTCCAGTTGCTGACCTGCTATATTGTAGCTAAATGATAAAAGATCTTTCTTTCTGTGTATTCGCAGCACATTATACTTGTCTACATTGAGATTCAATTGCCATTCCCTGCACCATGCGTCAATTCGTTGCAGATCCTGCTGCATTTCAGTACAATTTTCCATTGTTACAACTTCTCGATATACTACAGCATCATCAGCAAAAAAGCCTCAGTGAACTTCCGACGTTATCCACAAAGTCATTTATATATATTGTGAATAGCAACGGTCCTACGACACTCCCCTGCGGCACACCTGAAATCACTCTTCCTTCAAAAGACTTCTCTCCATTAAGAATGACATGCTGCGTTCAGTTATCTAGGAACTCTTCAATCCAGTCACACAATTGGTCTGATAGTCCATGTGCTCTTACTTTCTTCTTTAAACGACTGCGGGGAACTGTATCAAACGCCTTGCGGCAGTCAAGAAACACGGCATCTACCTGGGAACCCGTGTCTATGGCCCTCTTGAGTCTCGTGGACGAATAGGGCGAGCTTGGTTTCACACGACCGTCTTTTTCGAAATCCATGCTGATTCCTACAGAGTAGATTACTAGTCTCCAGAAAAGTCATTATACTCGAACATAATACGTGTTCCAAAATTCTACAACTGTTCGACGTTAGAGATATAGGTCTATAGTTCTGCACATCTGTTCGACGTCCCTTCTTGAAAACGAGGATGACCTGTGCCCTTTTCCAATCTTTTGGAACGCTACGCTCTTCTAGAGATCTACTTATATCTTTTGATAATTTGTTCACATGTTTTGGTTGGCGTAATACCATAAATTGACTTAATTACTTTGAGAATTAGTTACTTTGGTTGCATACACTTCTTATACAGTTTACGTTTTGTTCCAGATTCTGTTTCACATATTTTTGGACAACAGACGACATTGAGTAACACTATATTATATTATTTCATTACATGATAGTTACAAAAAAATACTCTCCAACATTCCTACCAATCAACTGAATTCTGTTAATCAGATGTATTCAATATTTCATAGTAATTTACGTTTTATATCATCTACAAAGGAGAGATTACTGGGACAAACATTGCTCTGGCATTGTAATTGTTCCCTTATTTGCAAACTGAGCACCACAATGCAGTGACTGAAGTGTTAAGAAGACTATGCAACGTTCGCTCGGACATATGCATATCGTATTTATCCGCAGAAACGAGGCAGCGACTTTAAGTTAAATGTACGAGAATTACATAATGTGTATATGAGTACAGGTAGTGGCGCGATAACGACGACATATAGAACTCTGGTTCTGGCCATGAGTCTTGCACGGATAGCCAGACGGTTAAGGCGGCCGCTCGCAATCCGGGTTGGAGGGCTCGGTCCGGCACAAATTTTCTTTCTGGTCATTCCCTTAACACAGCTGACGTTTGTTCGTATGCGCAACCTCGAATACGTTTCATGATCGAAATCTGGGTGTTTATGTGCGTTGATGATGTGATATTCTTGCTATCGAACAGTGCAATACACTTCAAAAACTGATTTGTTGCGTATCAAGAGTCGCCTACAAAAGCGATCTAGATACTCCTCGAAAACTTCAGCCAGAAACTTTGAGTGTTCACCCTAGGTGCAACGATACAATATTTGTGATCCGCTTATATGAGGTCTAACAGCACATGTTCATTTCATGTTCCAAAATGTTTACTGTATCTGTCCTCCTTCGCAACTTGTTCTAAAATTAAAAAAGCAAACCTAATATGAAGTTCATCTCACAGAATTGTCAGGTAAGCACTACGTGCGATAACATTCAACATCTGGTGATAATCGCAAGTACCGCATACAACCCTGATAATAAGAGAAACTGTCTGTTGCAGATAATTGTCCACAGTCACAATAAACATTTTAAAATTGAGTATGTTTCCTGGATACGCTCTATTGTTTACTTGCAACTGAATTTCATAATTAGCTACCTTCTACCCTATTCTTCATTATCGATGACTCAATGTTAACATTAATCATGTTTAGAATACTGCTTAGTAAGTCAATTTATGTCTGGGCCAGACGGTAAGAAAATTGGTGTTAAGTCGTTCGTTACACATAACAGTAACCTGAGGTACAGCCGGTTCCAACATTCACGTCTGGCCCAGATACGAGGATCAGTTTAAAAGTACACTAAATTTTTCTCTACAGAAATTTTTGTTGGAAATAATGAAAGATAACTTATTTTACAACGTATACTTGATATCTTAGCTGTTTTTTTTTCTTTTTTGCGTAGTCGGCGTTCAAATTTAAACAACTGTCGTAGCACTTACTTTTCCGTCTGCATACTCAATTAGCGCTAAGTTGTTGAACCAGTCACTAGCCTCCTCTTCCAGTCCGTTGGCAGTGCCATAGTGCTTTCCCCTGAAAAATCCTTTAATATGGAAAAAATGTTAATCACTCGAGGCCCAGTACGGGCTGTTAGACGTGCCCCCATCAGTCCTGAATGTTTCGAGAATGGATTAATAAATGATACAGAAAAGGTGCTGTTAGAGCAGCCAAAGCTAAAGTAATTATACATAAATGACTGACCATTGATAGAGTATAACGGATGTTTACATACAGGTGTTAAGACAATTAAAATACAAAACTGAATGAAAAGTCCAATTGTCCAAAACAGCGGTAATTATTGAAGTCCATTAGAGACTCACACAACCGGTTTCGCAACCTCTGAATTGCATCTTTCGGCTATATAATGCTATGTCATTTGATGTAGAGAGCTATTACAGAAGGCCATGGAGTAATAGTTGGCGTTCTAGGCAAAGCACTCAGCCTTCTTCAACTGGTAAAACCATCATCGATGATGAATGTCCACTCTGTGTTAAAATCACAATGAACTATCATCAGTTGGAAGATTAAAATATGTTCCAAATTCGCAATGAACTATCATCAGATGGAAGATAAAAATACGTTCTAGTGCGCCTTTGTTGAACAACGGACGATGGCCCTCGTAAATGTTATCTAGTAAAATACTGGGTCCAGAAGCCGACTTCAGTAAATACAGCTGTTGCGGATTATTGAACTTTTCATTCAGTTTTATATTTTAACTTTTTTTACACGTATATGTAAACATCTGTTATACTGTGTAAATGGTTAGTTAATTACGTACTTAATTTGGAGTTCTTCAGTTCGTTGCTCCACTGCGACTTGTGACACGACCACTTGGGCACACTACGGCCGTAAGTCCACTACTTAATATTCTTGTCTCTCGATTCATATCTCACGAACGCAACAAGTCAGACCTCCGGATTTCGCAAAACAATTGGAAAATACAAAATTTTCAGAAGTTCTCGTCGATTTTTTAATTACTAATTGGTCACAGCACGACATGGCACCGATTATCGCTAGTAAATCCACCCACGTTAATCACATGTGCTATGAATGTTGGTGAAAATCTAACTTGTCAAGAACATGAGAGGGCAGCTATTAAGATTATTTATCATGTTTATCAAATTAGTTAACGAGGTCAATTATCTATTCAGTTTTCGACACTGACATTTTACTTATCATGCTTGGGAATATGGAATTTGTAAAAAGTTCCGAAAGGATTTGAATGGATGTCGGCGTTCGCAGTTCCCTCCATTTTATTGATGTTTCGCGGGTGTTGAAGCAACCGGACTGTTCTAGCAAGATATTTACCTGCTTTATATGATATGATCGATCAAAACCGCGCATTCTAACGCAAGGGAAAGAAAGGCCATTGACAATGCTTAAAAATTCTACACGCTACCAAAAGACTTTCACGGATTTAGGCAGATATATTTCTGACACCGGGAATTTATTGAACTTCTCAGAACTCACATGAAGATTATAAAACGAAAAGATCTGGTTAGAGTAAATATTTTTAAACAAATATACAAAATGAAAAGTGAGCATTTATCTAACTTTGAAGCGTGCAGCCTACTGCCGTGTAAAACAGAACGGCCAAATATATTTCGCAAAGATAGAGCAACGCTAATACTAAACTCCTAATAGCTCTAAATCTCACAGATTTAGGATGATTGGACAACTAGGGACGTTACGATTTTTCGTGACCCTCCGATTGCCAACTACCAGAAATGAGTGACATTATTTTAGACGAAGAATTGACCTCCAGAAACAGGTAGGTGACACTAATTTCAGTGCAAGATCTTTATAAAGAAGTGAGTGATTCTGACTAATTACATTTGTTTACCAGAAGAAGATACTGAAGAAATTGGAAAGTGATTATGATGATGATGACGATATCATTGTTGATCCCGACATTGATTAAAAACGTTCACCTTTCTTCTCTTTAAGTAAACTGTATTCGCACTCTTTATTCCATTTCATTTCTGTACCATTATTTTACAGAACCCTTCTGTGGGATGGTTTCGAGTAAGGTCTTTATAAATCATATCAGAATTCGAGGGTTACATCTAGTAGAAGCCGACCTCGGGGAAGATCAGTTTGGATTCCGTAGAAATACTGGAACACGTGAGGCAATACTGACATTACGACTTATCTTAGAAGAAAGATTAAGGAAAGGCAAACCTACGTTTCTAGCATTTGTAGACTTAGAGAAAGCTTTTGACAATGTTGACTGGAATACTCTCTTTCAAATTCTAAAGGTGGCAGGGGTAAAATACAGGGAGCGAAAGGCTATTTACAATTTGTACAGAAACCAGATGGCAGTTATAAGAGTGGAGGGACATGAAAGGGAAGCAGTGGTTGGGAAGGGAGTAAGACAGGGTTGTAGCCTCTCCCCGATGTTATTCAATCTGTATATTGAGCAAGCAGTAAAGGAAACAAAAGAAAAATTCGGAGTAGGTATTAAAATCCATGGAGAAGAAATAAAAACTTTGAGGTTCGCCGATGACATTGTAATTCTGTCAGAGACAGCAAAGGACTTGGAAGAGCAGTTGATCGGAATGGTTGGTGTCTTGAAGGGAGGATATAAGATGAACATCAACAAAAGCAAAACGAGGATAATGGAATGTAGTCGAATTAAATCAGGTGATGTTGAGGGTATTAGATTAGGAAATGAGACACTTAAAGTAGTAAATGAGTTTTGCTATTTGGGGAGCAAAATAACTGATGATGGTCGAAGTAGAGAGGATATAAAATGTAGACTGGCAATGACAAGGAAAGCGTTTCTGAAGAAGAGAAATTTGTTAACATCGAGTATAGATTTAAGTGTCAGGAAGTCATTTCTGAAAGTATTTGTCTGGAGTGTAGCCATGTACGTAAGAGACACATGGAAGATAAACAGTTTACACAAAAAGAGAACAGAAACTTTCGAAATGTGGTGCTACAGAAGGATGCCGAAGATTAGGTGGATCGATCAAGTGGCGAATGAGGAGGTACTGAATAGAATTGGGGAGACAAGAAATTTGTGGCTGACCTTGACCAAGTGAATGGATTGGTTGATGCGTCGCGTTCTGAGACATCAAGGTTTCACCAGTTTAATATCGGAGGGAACTGTGGGCGGTTAAAATCGTAGAGGGACGCCAAGAGATGAGTACAGTTAGCAGAAGGATGTAGGTTGCAGTAGCTACTCGGAGATGCAGGGGCTCGCATAGGATAGAACAGCATGGAGAGCTGTATCAGTCCAGTCCTCGCACTGAAGACCACAGCAGAAGCGACATAGAGGCAGCATGCCTCAGTATTTCTGCAGGGGACTTCAAACGACTTATTGAGTCCATATCATGTCGAGCTGCTACGCTACGCCGGACAAAACGATGTCCATCTCGATGTTAGAAGGCATCCCATGACTTTTGTCACCTCACTGTATAGTTTACTGAACATTAAAATTTTTCTGTTTGTATTAGTTGCCTCTTGTATTTGGTAATCATTGTTGTTACAATTGCCAATTACAAACGTTCGCTGACTAAAATTTCAACACGAACGCCGTCAAAGAGGCCTGCTTTTTGCCATTAGATGTATCATCTATTCATCATGAATGGGCTTCCGAACTATGTGTTCTAGATAGCTATTCCTGTAGGCTTTGCAAATAAACCAATAAAACATTAGATGGTGTCACAGAAAGCACTGGCCTTAACTTTAATGGCATAATAGATCGACTTCTACTTTTCTAAAAACTAAAAACGGTTCATCCACATTTTCACTCTCTCATCAGGTAAGAGTGACAAGTTATACGATGTACTATAATAATGTAAGTGTACATTTTACACTATTGAAAAAATAATGCAATGCGCTAGCCTTCATCCAAGCTCATTCGACTAGGACTGATTTTGGCTTACGTACCGCCACGAATTTCAACGGTCAATCGACCTCATTTTCCATTTTCAAATAAACACATTCCCTCTGTGTCAGTGCGCGACAGTTGGATTTGTGTGATTTATGGTAGCAACGCTGAAATCACAAGAACGCATATCCGCCATTGTTTACACCGGATTATACAGCACACAATGGTTCCTAAATCTCCTGCAGATCCCAGTACCAGTACCTTGCGTCCGCATCTGGAGTGTTATATCCAGCGAATACCGGAATTATGTCCTAGAATTAAGATGGCTCATGGACTTCGCCTTTTGCGGATTAGGGGGCCTACATTATTATGAGTCAGAGGATCGTGCTCGCAAAGTTCCGTCTACGATTATTCTTTCTTGTGTGGGTGGGAGCATCCTCATTCTCACAACAGAGGCCATGTTTCTTCATCCCCCGAGGATAACTATCTCGTGTTTACAACGGTTTCATTGCAATTAGCTTCCGTGTAGTGAAGGATTTGCATTCCAGCTGATGATGTGATTGTAAGAAAAAGAGTAATCCACTTAGCAGGTTTTCCTATCGTCTCGAGACTGTTTGCCGTTTCACTACAATAAATAATAATAAAGATAAGCACAACGATAATGATGATTCAGGAGGAAAATTCCAACTATAATCTCTGTCTCAGGTGTTGTAAAGAGGATGAGCTACATGTGGCGAGAAAAAAGGAGAATGAAAGAGCATTTTAAATCTATCGTAATAGCTGTGCAAGGTGAGACTTTCTATAGATCTGAAAAATGTCTAGGGTACTAGACTTAAATTTTAGAGTGTTTCCTCTGCAGCTTCAAACCACATAATATTATCCTGTTCAGTTCCGATGAAGAACGGGTTTCCTAAAAAACGCTATTAGGTGTTTTCTTACTTCTATAAACTTTCCAATACGACGCAACCTTGAGTCCGTAACAGATGTTCGATACAAAACTATTATGAGCTGTCAAAATATACCCACTAATGGCTCTATAACAGATACCTAGTGCGACACTGTTGAACTCCAAATAAATAAAGCTAGTTCTCTCAACAGATACTTCTGTTCACTGTGGTAGGACTGTCAGTAATAAAATAATCAAGAACACACTACAGCAGAAGTATGTCGATATTGAAATCAGCCGTAAGTCGGTACGCAGCAAAACTATGACAACCTGGATTTATGTTGTTACACTGGAATGTACAGTCAATAGCCTGCAATAACCTGGAGGACTTGGCAAAATCAGAAAATCATGACCTACTGTTAACGAAATCTTTACAACGTTATCAGTCTGGTGACAGCGTCCCATTGAAGCAATATTTTGGTAAGTTTGTTATTCATTTTCTTCAAACAAAATGCCAAGAAAAGTTCTGCATAAAATCTTTTATTATTTGTTGATCTACCAACGAGATCGTGGCAATATGCCTGAAACTGAGCAGGAAATGTGTCGAAATAGTCGTGTGGCTGATAAATAAGAACAATAAAAGTAGTCACCCAAAGTCCGAAACTGTTCCTTGTGCCATTGGTCGTACGTTGATGAGAAATGGTTCCCTCCTTCATCGCTGACAGCCACCGACACGCAACGTTCATCAATCCTATATAACTCTAAATGAAGCCACGTAAAGTGATCGTTCATGAATGACTACTCAATCGGGCGCCAGGTTTTTGTTGTTGTTGTGGTCTTCAGTCCTGAGACTGGTTTGATGCAGCTCTCCATGCTACTCTATCCTGTGCAAGCTTCTTCATCTCCCAGTACCTACTGCAACCTACATCCTTCTGAATCTGCTTGGTGTATTCATCTCTTGGTCTCACTCTACGATTTTTACCCTCCACGCTGCCCTCCAATGCTAAATGTGTGATCCCTTGATGCCTCAAAACATGTCCTAAAAACCGATCCCTTCTTCTAGTCAAGTTGTGCCACAAACTTCTCTTCTCCCCAATCCTATTCAATACCTCCTCATTAGTTATGTGATCTACCCATCTAATTTTCAGCATTCTTCTGTAGCACCACATTTCGAAAGCTTCTATTCTCTTCTTGTCCACACTATTTATCGTCCATGTTTCACTTCCATACATGGCTACACTCCATACAAATACTTTCAGAAACGACTTCCTGACACTTAAATCTATACTCAATGTTAACAAATTTCTCTTCTTCAGAAACGATTTCCTTGCCATTGCCAGTCTACATTTTATATCCTCTCTACTTCGACCATCATCAGTTATTTTACTCCCTAAATAGCAAAACTCCTTTACTACTTTAAGTGTCTCATTTCCTAATCTAATCCCCTCAGCATCACCCGATTTAATTTGACTACATTCCATTATCCTCGTTTTGCTTTTGTTGATGTTCATCTTACATCCTCCTTTCAAGACACTGTCCATTCCGTTCAACTGCTCTTCCAAGTCCTTTGCTGTCTCTGACAGAATTACAATGTCATCGGCGAACCTCAAAGTTTTTATTTCTTCTCCCTGGATTTTAATACCTACTCCAAATTTTTCTTTTGTTTCCTTTACTGCTTGCTCAATATACAGATTGAATAACATTGGGGAGAGGCTACAACCCTGTCTCACTCCTTTCCCAACCACTGCTTCCCTTTCATGCCCCTCGACTCTTACAACTGCCATCTGGTTTCTGTACAAATTGTAAATAGCCTTTCGCTCCCTGTATTTTACCCCTGCCACCTTCAGAATTTGAAAGAGAGTATTCCAGTTAACGTTGTCAAAAGCTTTCTCTAAGTCTACAAATGCTAGAAACGTAGGTTTGCCTTTTCTTAATCTTTCTTCTAAGATAAGTCGTAAGGTTAGTATTGCCCCACGTGTTCTAACATTTCTACAGAATCCAAACTGATCTTCCCCGAGGTCCGCTTCTACCAGTTTTTCCATTCGTCTGTAAAGAATTCGCGTTAGTATTTTGCAGCTGTGACTTATTAAACTGATAGTTCGGTAATTTTCACATCTGCCAACACCTGCTTTCTTTGGGATTGGAATTATTATATTCTTCTTGAAGTCTGTGGGTATTTCGCCTGTCTCATACATCTTGGTCACCAGATGGTAGAGTTTTGTCACGACTGGCTCTCGCAATGCCATCAGTAGTTCTAATGGAATGTTGTCTACTCCCGGGGCCTTGTTTCGACTCAGGTCTTTCAGTGCTCTGTCAAACTCTTCACGCAGTATCGTATCTCCCATTTCATCTTCATCTACATCCTCTTCCATTTCCATAATATTGTCCTCAAGTACATCGCCCTTGTATAAACCCTCTATATACTCCTTCCACCTTTCTGCCTTCCCTTCTTTGCTTAGAACTGGGTTGCCATCTGAGCTCTTGATATTCATGCAAGTGGTTCTCTTTTCTCCAAAGGTCTCTTTCATTTTCCTGTAGGCAATATCTATCTTACCCCTCGTGAGGTAAGCCTCTACATCCTTACATTTGTCCTCTAGCCATCCCTGCTTAGCCATTTTGCACTTCCTGTCGATCTCATTTTTGAGACGTTTGTATTCCTTTTTGCCTGCTTCATTTACTGCATTTTTATTTTTTCTCCTTTCATGAATTAAATTCAATATCTCTTCTGTTACCCAAGGATTTCTATTAGCCCTCGTCTTTTTACCTACTTGATCCTCTGCTGCCTTCACTACTTCATCCCTCAGAGCTACCCATTCTTCTTCTACTGTATTTCTTTCCCCCTTTCCTGTCAATTGTTCCCTTATGGTCTCCCTGTAACTCTGTGCAACCTCTGGTTCTTTCAGTTTATCCAGGTCCCATCTCCTTAAATTCCCACCTTTTTGCAGTTTCTTCAGTTTCAATCTGCATTTCATAACCAATAGATTGTGGTCAGAATCCACATCTGCCCCTGGAAATGTCTTACAATTTAAAACATGGTTCCTAAATCTCTGTCTTACCATTATATAATCTATCTGATACCTTTTAGTGTCTCCAGGATTCTTCCAGGCATACAACCTTCTTTTATAATTCTTGAACCAAGTGTTAGCTATGATTAAGTTATGCTCTGTGCTAAATTCTACAAGGCGGCTTCCTCTTTCATTTCTTCCCCCCAATCCATATTCACCTACTATGTTTCCTTCTCTCCCTTTTCCTACTGACGAATTCCAGTCACCTATGACTATTAAATTTTCCTCTCCCTTCACTACCTGAATAATTTCTTTTATCTCGTCATACATTTCATCAATTTCTTCATCATCTGCAGAGCTAGTTGGCATATAAACTTGTAATACTGTAGTAGGCATTGGCTTTGTGTCTATCTTGGCCACAATAATGCGTTCACTATGCTGTTTGTAGTAGCTAACCCGCACTCCTATTTTTTTATTCATTATTAAACCTATTCCTGCATTACCCCTATTTGATTATGTATTTATAACCCTGTAATCACTTGACCAAAAGTCTTGTTCCTCCTGCCACCGAACTTTGCTAATTCCCACTATATCTAACTTTAACCTATCCATTTCCCTTTTTAAATTTTCTAACCTACCTGCCCGATTAAGGGATCTAACATTCCACGCTCCGATCCGTAGAATGCCAGTTTTCTTTCTCCTGATAACGACGTCCTCTTGAGTAGTCCCTGCCCGGAGATCCGAATGGGGGACTATTTTACCTCCGGAATATTTTACCCAAGAGGAGGCCATCATCATTTAATCATACAGTAAAGCTGCATGTCCTCGGGAAAAATTACGGCTGTAGTTTCCCCCTTGCTTTCAGCCGTTCGCAGTACCAGCACAGCAAGGCCGTTTTGGTTAATGTTACAAGGCCAGATCAGTCAATCATCCAGACTGTTGCCCCTGCAACTATTGAAAAGGCTGCTGCCCCTCTTCAGGAGCCACATGTTTGTCTGGCCTCTCAACAGATACCCCTCCGTTGTGGTCGCACCTACGGTACGGCCATCTGTATCGCTGAGGCACGCAAGCCTCCCCACCAACGGCAAGGTCAATGGTTCATGGGGGAAGGTTTTTTTATTTAAAGGAATGCACAGTGTCTCATTAAGAACCTCAGGGGATGAATACAACGAAACAGCATCTTCATAGTGGGGAATAAAAGCTGTACCATAGCCGATGTTGGATCCACTCTGTTTGTTTTTGTACATAAATCATTTGCCATCATATAGCTAAGAATCAGAAACTGCTTTCTTTGCTGACGATGCATGTATTGTAATCAAGCCTTACTGAAAATTTTCTCTGCAAACGGACTACCACGGAACTTCGATGAAACACAATGCATGTAATTACGTGGTGCAGGAAGCTGATCGCACCATTTCGAGTAATATCTGAGGGTGTATCAATATAAGAACAAAATTGTCTAATTCTTAGGTGTTGAAAATCACGTGTTACAGATCTCCTTATGCGTCTAAGCTTCTGCGTTGCAGATAATATCAGATATTGAAGATGAAAATGTCAAAAAGTTTACTTGAATTTCCTATTTTATTTCCCTAATGTCTAACGACATGATATCCTGGGCTAACTCCTCATTGAGGACGAAAGTGTTCGTTGCTCACAGGTGTGTATTAAGGATAATATGAAGTGTCCATTCTATAACATCTAGAAGATAGCGCATTAAGTATCTGAACATACTCACAAGAGCCCAGAATGAAGTTTGTTGTCAAAAATCTCTCTCTCAGTTCAAAATCAACAATAACGTTCGTAGATGTAGCACTAGGTGAGAAATGGTGTCACTATCAGTTACTGAGCCTTAGTGGCTCACAGAAATGAATGTGGCATTAATAGCTTATTACCATCTGCAGTACAAATTGACCAAATTTCATGTTTCTAACCCCATTAGTTTATCAAATAATGGCACCTGAAAGTAAAAAAAAGTGTAATTTTGAGAAAAACCCATTTAAAGTTTAATATTGCAATTCTAGTATAGTTATTGATGAGAGTTACTTACCACTAATATTTTCCTGCACCATTCTGAGATTCATCTGAATCATACTGCTCTTCTTTTCTTCTCTTGGTCCCTCTTCTTTTCTGTCTGGCTTCTTTTGTGCATTTTAAGTTAGCAATATCTGTTCTGCGGATTCTCTCTTTATCTATTTGCACCAAGGATTTTGCAGTATTTCCACTAGATTTTATGCCCAATTATTCCAAAACATCCAGTTTTCTAATCACACCATCATTGAAACATAAAATAGCATCATAAACACGAAATTTGAGGGTTGTAAGCTGAACAAATACAGTTTTCGGTAACCGGTTCCAAATGACAGCATTCACAAATTCACTTAAATTTTGGGTTTTCCCATGAAGACATTTCTTCAACAAGGTATCTTTACAAAGGTCTCTAAATATGGGTTTAATTTCATTCATTACTGATGTAGGTAAAGAATGTTTGTGGTCATATCTGGCACTTCTCCTCTACTTGCACCAAGTGTCAGGATCATTCGGGCAACGCCCAGGTTCCCGGGTTCGATTCCCGGCGGGGTCAGGGATTTTTTCTGCCTCGTGGTGACTGGGTGTTGTGTGATGACCTTAGGTTAGTTAGGTTTAAGTAGTTCTAAGTTCAAGGGGACTGATGACCATAGATGTTAAGTCCCATAGTGCTCAGAGCCATTTGAACCATCATTCGGGCAAAGACCGTGCACTGCATTTTCATTTGTGGAAAGCTTATGGAAAAAGATAGCCCATACAGCTTTTTTCATATTTTCTAAATTCCCTACATTTATTCTTATGGCCAAGCCAAGGATACCAAATTTAAGGCATTACTTCTCACCAGCACAACGGAGTGGCCGGCGGCTTGCACTTAACGACCGAGAGCAGCAACGTTTGCGTAAAGTTGTGAGTGCTAACAGACCAGTATATCGATAACAAATACGGGGTAGGAAACATTGAAGCGGTAAACAATAGAAACATGAAATAATATACAAGGAGTGGAAGAATGCTGTGAATTATCTCTGCATGGCGCAAAAAGGAAGGCGTGGCATTGAAATGTCAGATTGCACAGAGCGTCAGGAAAACCATCATATCTCACGAAAAAATTGTCGTATTTATATAAAACAAAAACTGTTTCACGCAGGAAAGTCCAGGAATTTCAAATATGCTAAAATCTAAAAGTCGAATTTTGGAAACCCACTTGCCTTCCGTCTCCCCTTAAGCCCTTCTCCGTGTTACGAATGGTTCACACGGTTTAAAAATGGCCGGATGGAAGTTAAAGGTCATCCTCGTTCCGGACGCCCTTTGACGTGTACACGCAACGCTCATGTCATGAGCGTCAAAGAAACTGTTCGTGTCAGTTGAAGACTGACTGCCCGAGAGATTTAAGGAGAATGTAACAGTTCAGTTGCATCACGTCATGACATCCCGACACAGCGTCTTGGAATGCAGAACTTCGCCTCGCAATCTGTGAAGAGCTTTTGGATCGCGCAAATGAGAACGAGATGTTCCTGAAGAGAATCGTAACTGGTGATGAGACATGAGTCACCGGTTATTATGTTGAGACAAAGATTCGATCTTCACAATGTTTTTTTTTTAATTTAAAAATGGCTCTGAGCACTATGGGACTCAACATCTTAGGTCATAAGTCCCCTAGAACTTAGAGCTACTTAAACCTAACTAACCTAAGGACATCACACACACCCATGCCCGAGGCAGGATTCGAACCTGCGACCGTAGCAGTCCCGCGGTTCCGGACTGCACCGCCAGAACCGCTAGACCACCGCGGCCGGCGATCTTCACAATGGGTCGGGAAAGATGCTCCAAGACTAAAAAAGCTCGTCAGGCCACGTCAAATGTCAAAGCCTGTGCTGATAGGTTTCTTTGAAGGATTTGTTCATCACGATGACCCGACCCAGCCTGGAATCGAATCCGGGCCCCTTAGCATGACATTCTGTCGCGTTGACAGCTGAGTGGTCAGCGCGACAGAATGTCATGCTAAGGGGCGCGGATTAGATTCCCGGCTGGGCCAGAGATGTTCTCCACTCAGGTACTAGGTGTGTGTTGTCTTAATCATCATCTTCTCTTGCCCATCGACGCGCAAGTCGCCGAAGTGGCGTCAACTCAAAAGATTTGCAGCAGGCGACCGGTCTACCCGAAGGGAGGACACCCCTCCCTTTTTTTTTTCCATCACGATTACGTGCCACAAGGCAAACTGTTAATCGCTCGTATTATCGCGACGTGTTGCGACGCCTACGAGAATATGCGAGAAGGCTCTTGCATCACGATAACGCATCCCCACATTCATCCCTATTGGTGCGTTACTATTGCACAAAAAACATCACTATGCTGCTTCATCCCCCGTACTCTCCAGACCTGGCCCCTGCGAACTTTTTTATTTTATTTCCAAAGCTGAAAACCTCGTTGAAAGGACGTAGATTTGCAACGATATACGAGATAAAAGAAAATTCGGAGACGATGCTTCGCACGATCCAATAAGAGGCGTTCCAAGACTGCTTCCGGAAGTGGAAACGGTGTTGGGAGCACTGTCTAAGTTGTGGGAGAGAGTAGTTCGAAGGAGAACATGCACTGTAAGTAAAAGGTAGGCGTAGAAAAATTTTGTAGACAAAGTTCCGGAATTTTTTGAACAGATATCGTATAACCACAAAGGGAAATGGTTTACGCTATCCTTTACTCATACTTTGTACGTCACGGGAACGAATGAGGTATTAAGATATAAAAATTTTTGACCATCTACCCAGTGATGTAAAGAATTTAACAGATAGTGAAATTAACTTACAACCCAGACTGAAATTATAGCTGCTTGACAAAACTTGAAAGCTATACCTACTTCACAAATTAAACCTGCGCGCCTGTTCCAGAATAACTTTCTCAGTCTTCCCAATTATATTTTGTCTATCGGATAGTTACTGTTGTTGCTCATTGTCCATAAAATTTTAACGCACCTACGTCTGTATTCTTCCATTGTACTATTAAAAAGACGATCTACAATTTTCTTCTTATGCCTTCACTGCGGATGTGATCGAGTATGCTGTTTCTCTGGATTGAATTCGGCTTGTAACGGCCCAGTTCACCGCCGTTGTGGTGACAAGATTAGCCCTTCAGCACAGAATACATTTGTTCAGTCAATCCAAAATATCTACATTCACACATTTCATTCTCTTTCAGTTGCTGTCCACGAATGCAAATTGCAGTTTGGAATATTTCATATAGCCTCCTCCTCAAATCGGTTTCAGTCCATTGGCAGTGGCGTGCATCTTGCCAAATCTGTAAAATTACAGTGAATTTAGTATCATCCACTTCTTAGATAACGTTGCCTAGATTTTTATGGCAAAGGCTATTTTTGCGTGGCCTTAGAATGACGCATTCGGTGTTACTATCTGACGCTTTGAGCGCCTCTGCGTGTCTGGTATTACCGCAAGTTCAGCCGGCCGCTGTGGCCGAGCGGTTCTAGGCGCTTCAGTCCGGAACCGCGCTGCTGCTACGGTCACAGGTTCGAATCCTGCCTCGGGCATGGATGTGTGTGATGTCCTTAGGTTAGTTAGGTTTAAGTAGTTCTAAGCCTAGGGGACTGATGACGCCAGATGTTAAGTGCCATAGTACTCAGAGCCATTTGAACCATCTTATTACCTCAAGTTTCTGAAGGCTGTTCAACGTTCTTGAGATCAGTGAATAAGAAGGTAAGTGTGCAAAAGGTAAATGAACTGTCTCTTTGAAAGATACTATCACTAATTTCATACTCAGCCAATATGCAATTGAACTATAAAATCGTAAACGTATTGCATTTCCTCTACGTGAACTAGAAATTTAAGTTCTTTATACAGGGCGTTTCTAAGGTTTCTGTTCCAACTCCAAGGACGTGTAAGGTGCTATGGACAGGTAGTGGCTCGAATAGGAGACCATAACCAAAAAGGAACTCTTTGTGTGCTACAGGAGAAACCATGCAAAGCAATGAGTTCCAATTTCCCACATCTCCTGTGTGAAACAGGGATAATAATTTACAGTGTCTCTGCTAATTGCTATTATTATTACCAAAGAAACAGTGCAAAAACAAATGCAGATCCTAACTTCTGTTATACCAGTAGAATGTGATGCGGCTAGTTAGGGACAAGAGGCACTGAGTATGAAGTATGGCACATAATGACGATATGTCTCTAGTGTGTCTCATTACCGGTCATCATTACCACATGGGTGGGAAGCTTGCTAATAATTAGGAGATAAACAGAAAATACTGAGACCAGTGAATACATTTTTCCATATGGCTTGAATCTCTGAAATAGATTTTTTTGTCTGCACGTGACAATTTTTGGTGACAAATCTTTTTTCTTTCTCTTTGCAGATCTTATGTGCAGTCGTATTCATGAAACATAAGTAACAGTATTGTGGTTCAAGTCTGAGAGCGAAGCATGTCTGCTTTCATGTTGTCTGTTTCACTAAATAAATGAGACGAAGCGTCAGTTCTATTTGATGGCCATGTACCAAGAATCGGCGTCAGAGAACGGTACGAGATGTTGAGCAAGAAGGACGAAGGAAGATTAGAGATTTGTACCTTCACCCTCCCAAGCGCGATTCCAATGTGCTAACCACTGCGCCACCTCCATCTAACTTGGCAATGAGAAAGAGAAGACACCAGTACCGGTTACGGGCACAGCCAAACACTACTTTGGGGCACACACACACACACAGTTCGGTCAAGGTCTAATGTCCTATATAGACCTTGAGTATAGTCATCTGTCTGACGGTCTCCTGTGGCCCAACCTACAACCACCAGCTTCACGGTAGATAACCTAATCTTACAACTAATGTAAGATAATCAGTGTGTAGAGACGTATTGGACGTGGATGGAAACTGTCAGGATGCGCCATATTAAAACCCGTCAGTTTCCCAGGTGATTTATTACTTCCAGCTACAATGCCCCCGCGTCACGTAAAACTGCGTTCTTGTGGCTCGATAAGTTTAAAAGTGATCGAACAAGTGTAATGCATGAAGAGGGAGCGAGATGGCCATTAACCTCCAATAAAGATGACAACATTCGGCAAGCTCGAGAGGTGTCGAATAGGCGAATCACCATAGATAGGTAGCATCCGCTTTCAACATCAGCCAAGGCTGCGCCCATCACAACATCCACGACGAGCTCTGTTTCCATAAGGTCTGTGCACAGTGGATACCAAGAAAGCTTACCGACGACCCTAACCTCATCCATGTTAGGGTCTGTCAACGCTTACTCACTCGCTTCAACAAAGAAGGTGATGCATTTTTGAGCAGAATTGTCACCAGAGATGAAACATGGGTGCGTCACTATGAGTCAAAGCGCCAGAATATGCAGTGGAAATACCATGCATCTAGCTCTAAATGTGGAAAAAAAGTAAGTGCGGATGAGTAGGAAGAACAAACCTGTAATGTTTGGATACAGGATTACTAGCGTCTTGCTTGAGACAGTCAAGTCGTTTAAATATTTCAGCAACAACGTACAAAGCGATATGAAATGGAACGAGCATGTAAGAATTGTGGTACTGAATGCAAATGGTCGACTTCGGTTTAATGGGAGAATTTTAGGAGAGGCTGGTTTACCTGTAAAGGAGACCTGAATTAGTATGCAGGTACGACCTATTCTTGAGTACTACTCGGGTGTTTGGGATCCATACCAGGTCAGATAGAAGCAATTCAGAGTCGAGCTGCTAGATTTGTTACTGGTAGGTTCGAACAACATGTAAGTGTTACAGAGATCTTTGGGATCTCAATCTGGCATCGCTGGAGGGAAGGCGACGTTCGTTACGTGGTACACTATTGAGAAAATTTAGAAAACCGGCGTTTGAAGCTGACTACTGAACGATTCTGTTATCGCCAACATACATTGCGCTTAAGGACCTTGAAGATAAGATACCAGAAATTAGGGCTCATATGAAGTCATACAGGCAGTCGTTTTCCCCTTGCACTATTTGCAATTGGAACAGGAAAGGAAATGACAAGTAGTGCTACAGGGTACCCTCCACCACACGTCGTAAGGTGGGTTGTGGAATATCTATATAGATTTAGATGCAGATGTAGATGCAGATGTAGAAGGATATGGCTGCTGGCATGTTATTGGAAACGTGTATTGCTGAATAATGAACACCCTTATGAACCAAAGTAAATCAGATTAAATCTTTGTGAAAGTGATTATTATTCCTAGTACTGATTCCGAGAAATTAGCTGTTGATTTTTTTTTTAAATGAATTTTTGATGACAAATATCATTAAGGAATAAATAAATTCGGAGGCAGTAGTTAGTCTCCCCAGTTCCTTAAACAGCCCTCTGTGGGACGTTCAGGAGTTCACAGCACAAACCATTCATACTGCACATTTTTGGGTCAGAAAACTGTAGCCTGGCTTGATGAGTTACCCCAGAAAAAAAATCTCATGTAACGTTGTGAATTGAAAGTAAACATAATATACTGATGGGATACCTTTTACAAGGTCTGAACTGCATATACTACATCTTTTTCGGGGTTTTGTGACAGAGAAGTGACTAGTAACCATTTATTAATCTCCACGAAAATTTCGTTAGCCAACAATTGTAAAACTTTTTTGAGTTACTATTTATTGCAATGTTTGTAACATTTGCTAACAAAACAAACTTGGTATTTGGTAATGCTACTAACGAAAGATCATTAATCTACACAAGAAAAAGTAAGGACCCTAATATGGCTTCTTGGGAGTCACAACATGTTATTGATTCCCAGTTGGATGATCCTTTATAGCTTAATACACGTCTCTTTCCTATTGACATTCTCTGTTTTCTGTATGACGTATAGGATTTGAACCATTCTGCAGCATTTCGTGTTACACCATAATATTCTAATATACTGCAGTCTGCAAATTATTGTCTAATGAATTGAATACTTTTCCCCTGATGTACAGGTAGTCTTCACAATATCAGAACCCTTTAGAAATCCGAGTTGAGACTTGGATAATATTTTATTTGTAGTCAGATGGTTAAGAAGACGACTGTAAATCATCTTTTCTAACAATTTTGAGAATGCGGGTAAAAGTGAAATTGGACAATAGTTTGGAGGTATTTATTTATTTCATTTCTTATACAAATTCTTAACTTCAGGATATTTCAACTATTCAGGAAATATTCCACTGATAGAAGACTAGTTACATTTTTATAACTTTCAATGTCACTAAACTCAGAGGCACACTGTGTAACAAACTTTGCTAAAATGTTACTACAGCCACTATAATCTTTTGATTTTAAGAATTGTTTGGTGGAAATCATTTCTACTGGTTCTATGAGGGTCATATTGATTTTATTATAGTTATTTGTAGTAACTTTTCTGAGATATTCCATACCAGCATGTACTGAACCCGATGACCCCACCTTTCGAATAACAGTTATGGTGTGCTTATTGAAAAGTTCAGCAACACTGAACACATCTGTTACCTATGTACTGTTTACTCTTATTGCTATGGACTCCTCTCCATCTCTTGTTCTACCAGTCTCTTCCTTCACTACATTCCATATTGTTTTTATTTTGCTATCTGATGTGACCAACCTTTTCTGGTAATGCATTTGCTTTGATATCCATATTGCTATCTTCAATATTTTGCAGTATGTTTTGTAATGATCTATAGCATTCATATCAGAACAGTTTCTGACTGATAGATGTAGTTTCCTTTTTGTCTTATGAGATACCTTTTTCCCTTGAATAATCTATGGCCTTTTTATAGACTTTGGTCTAATCTGGGTTAGTTTTGTGGGAAAACAGTTTTTAAATAAATAAGGACATTATTAATAAAAGTGTTGTATTCCTCATTCCTGCTATAAGCATTGCACACTCAAATTCACGTCTCTGAGAAGATTCCTAAAGCAGTTAAATTTTTGCTTGCTGACTACACTCTTTAACTCAGATTTAGTAGTTTTTATATCCTGATCAGTATTAACATTTAGCAAAAGGAACTGTGTTTCATGGTCTGAGAGGTTATTTATTACTGGTTTATTGCTGGAAGAGTTTTCGATAAATTCTATATCAAAATCACCAGCAACCACTAATTATTTCCTTTTTCTTAAATAGGCCAACAAAGCTTCAAAGTGCTTCATGAACAGATTTAAAATTACCTGCTACCATTTGGTATGCATTTACTATTATGAACGATTTATTATGAAATTCTACTTCTGTTGCACATGCTTCCATGTGCTGCTCCAGTCAATATTTATGAATGTCAGTGTTATTAAATTTACGGCAGTACCTAATGAATATGGCAACTCCTCCATCTTCCATTTCTGCTCTCTAAAAACGAAGTTAACCTAAATCCTGCAACATTTAACACATGTTGACCAGTGGTGACATGATGTTCAGAGAGGCAGATTATGTCAGCTGGACTGAATTATTCTGATTCATCGATGTAGATCAGTAGCTCATTACTTTTACTTCTCAGCCCTCGACTATTTTGATGCACTATAGATAGTTGGCATTTCATATTCACCAAGATAAAACGGGATGGAAATAAATTTTCTGCTGATTGTTGAAAATTTTTAACCAACAGCAGTGTTTGCTGATCCAATGTGCCAGAACTATGCTGTTTAGTTTCTTTTTCAAACTGAAGGTTCTTTTTAGTCCTAATTTCTCTTAGAACCTGATTTATTTCTGTTCTACCTGTCCTAAAAAAAGGTGCAACTCTAACACCTGCAGTCGCTGGTATTTTACCACTCATGGCAGTGCTCCCACCCCCCCCCCTTAAACTTCCAGCTTTTAGGCCAGCCACTTTACCCTTACCTTTCTCGATGAAATGTAGGCCATGGCTACTATAACCCCACCTACCGAGAGAATCAACAGGAACCACACTAATATGTGACCCCACACCTGACACAAGTAGCTGTTCCAACTCCAAATTAACTCTCCTGACAGAAGAGTCCTAATTAGGTCACATATGGTGTCTCAGAACAGAAACCATCCCCAACAGTTATGTATCGATGCTGATTCAATCTTTACTAGGTCACTCTATATAGTACCCAGGGTCTCTGTCAGTACTGCTTCCCAGCCCACCATTGGTAATCACAATGTCTTCCTTGGTAAAGTGAACCTAAATCGTCTGTTACCTGACCCACACCACTACAAGGTTTAAAAAAAATGGTGACCTGGTATTCTGATCTTCATTCATCCTGCAGAAGTTGGCCTACACACCTGGCATGAGAAATGCCTGACAACAAAACTTTCCTTCTCTTTGCTGAGTTCCCTACATTCATACTCAATTTTCTGCTGAAAGTTTGTTGTGCTCTGTATGCACCTACCTCTGCCTGAGGCAACAGGACAGATGTGTGAAAAAGTTCTAAGCCTGTTCCCTCTGTTTTTGGTTGCCACTTCCCACCTCCCTTTACTCTTCTCCCTGCTTAACCTATCCAGATCTTTCTTAGTCTGATCTAACTCAGCCAGAAGAGCAGCAATTTCCCCTGCAGCCAGGCCACTAGCGCGAGTTTTGGTGTTCTCGTAAAGATAAGTCATTTTAGATTATAAAACATATAGATTAGTACTGATTACGTGGTAAATAAGTGTATTAGTGTGCCGTTTAAATGTACCATTAAAGGTTTCATTTTTCTTTACGGAATATAGCAGGAAACGCGAAAAGACCGTACAGTCGTATTTTCTGTTTACGTTCTGCTGCAACAAATCTATAGAATTTCGTTTAGTTGTTCCTTGCTCTCTCCAGCAATTTAACTTAGCGTACCTCTTCATTATTTAACTAGCATTTCCGGAAAGTAGCGTAAAGTTTAAGTTGTTGTCTCAGAAACTTTGCACTTTTATTTTTGTTTACACACAGTTGCGTATAGGCCAAATTTGTGTAACCATATTTTCGTATTTATCTGTAATTTAACTGACTTATTCTTAATAAACTATTACGTTTATCATGAGTGAAAAGTGCTTGACTTGCCGTAGAATTGTTAGGTCGGGGCTTTGGTGTGATGGGTGCTGTAGTTTTTTCCATGTGGGTGACTGTAGTGGCGTGGGAATAGGGGAAGTAAATGAGACTCATCAGTGGTTTTGTAGGATTTGTAGTGGACATAGGAAGATACTAGAACAGAAGAGGAAAATTGCCGCCCTTCAGGCTCAGTTAGACAAGGCCAGGGGAGATCTTGACAGGTCAAGGAGGGAGAAGGGTAAAGAGAGGTGGGAAGTGGCAACAGGCAACAGGAGGAACAGGCCTAGAACTTTGTCTGACAGCTTTATGGTGAATGTGGAAAATAGATTTGACCTGTTGCTTCAGTTAGAAGCTGGTGAGCCTCAAGCAGTTGCAGGTGTAGACAGGGCACAACAAACTTTCAGCAGCAAATTGAAAGTAAGAATGTAGGGAAATCAGTAAAGAGAAAGAAAGTGTTGTTGTTAGGTAGTTCCCATGGAAGAGGCGTTGGCCAACTTTTGCAGGATGAACTAGGATCAGAATACCAGGTCACCAATTTTTTTAAACCTAGTGCTGGTCTGGAGCAGGTGACAGAGGATTTAGGATCACTTTGCAATGATTTCACTAAGGAACACACCGTGGTTATAGTGGGTGGGGCAGGTAACAGTATTGACAGAGATCCTGGGTACAGTATAGAGTGTGACCTGGCGAAGATTGCATCAGCATTGAGGCATACTAGTGTTGAGTTTGTATCTGTTCTTGGGCGCCATGACCGACCTCATTTGAACTCTTCTGTCAAGAGAGTTAATTTGGAGCTGGAACAGCTGCTCATGTCGGGTGTGGGGTCACACATTGGTGTGGTTCATGTTGATTCTCTCAGTAGGTGGGATTATACTAGGCATGGCCTTCACCTCAACAGGAAGGGGAAGGGTAAATTGGCTGGGGAAGTAGCAGGAAAGTTAAAGGGGGGAGGCACTGTCATGAGTGGTAAAATACCAGTGGGGAGGACAGAAAGAAAGCAAATTTTAAGAGAGGTTAGAACTGAGACAAACCTTCAGTTTGAGAAAGAAATCAAAAAACATAATTCCAGCTTATTACATCAGCATAAACAGCCATTGGTTAAGAATTTTCAACTGTCAGCAGATATTTTAACTCCACCCAATTTTAACTCAGTCAATGTGAAATGTCAGCTATCTTTATTGCATCAAAATATTCGAGGACTGAGAAATAAAATTAATGAATTAACTATCTGCATAGATGAATTAGAGTCTTCAAACCCAGCTGACATAATCTGCCTCTCTGAACATCATGTGACCACTGGTATAGAACTTTTAAGTGTTACAGGGTTTAGGTTAGCATCTCACTTTTGTAGATCAGAAATGGAGAAAGGAGGAGTTGCCACATTCATCAGGAACTGTCATAAATTTAAGAACATAGACATTCATAAATTTTGCCTAGAACAGCATATGGAAGCATGTGCAACAGAATTAGAATTTCACAAAAAATCCTTCACAATATTAAGTGTATATCGAGTACCTGCAGGTAACTTTAATCTGTTTGTAAACCACCTTGAAGCTGTACTGGCCCATTTAACAACCAAAAACAAAGAAATAGTAGTTGCTGGTGATTTCAATGTAGTTTCCTTAAAGACTCTCCCAATAAGAACTTATTTGAGTTAGTAACACTATCATTCAACTTAATTCCCACTGTAAAGTTCCCCACTAGGATAGCCACTTGCTCACAAACAGCCATTGATAATAACTTTATAGAAAAGTCCAATGAACAAAATTATATTACAAAACCAATAGTCAGTGGCCTCTCAGACCATGACATGCAGTTCCTTCTGTTACATGTTAATACTGAACAGGATATAAAATCTGTTAAATCTGAGCTCAAGAGGGTAATCAGTAAGCCAAAAATTGATTATTTTAGGACACTCCTCAGAGACATTCACTGGACTGATGTTTACAGTGCTCATGGCATGAATGAAAAATATAACATTTTTGATAATAAAGTGCTTACCTTATTCGAACACTGCTTTCCCCCAAAACTTACCAAGGTTAGAGCAAAGTCTACAAAGAAGCCATGGATTACTCGAGGAATAGGGGTATCTTGTAAAACAAAAAGAAAATTGTATCTGTCAATCCGAAACATTTCCATTGTTGATGCTATAGCACATTATAAGAAATACTGCAAAATATTAAATACTGTAATACGGATGTCAAAGCAAATATATTACAAGGAAAAGATAGTCATATCAGATAACAAAATAAAGACAATATGGGATATAGTGAAGGAGGAGACCGGTAGAACCAGACATGAAGAGGAATAAATAGCATTAGGAGTAAATGATACATTGGTGACAGATGTGTATAGTGTTGCAGAACTTGTTAACAAACATTTTATAACTGTTACTGAAAAGATGGGGTTGTCAGGTTCGGTAGATGCTGCTATGGATTACCTTAGACCAGACATTTCAAGTAACTTCCATAATATGAATTTGACCCTCACTACCCCAACAGAAATAATGTCCATCATAAAATCTTTAAAATCAAAAACATCTAGTGGGTATGATGAAATATCAACAAAGTTAATTAAAGAATGTGATCCTGAGCTAAGTAACATATTAAGCTATCTGTGTAACCAGTCGTTTATCAGTGGAATATTTCCTGAATGGCTGAAATATGCTGAAGTTAAGCCACTGTTTAAGAAGGGAGATAAAGAAATAGCATCAAATTTCCGTCCAATTTCACTGTTGCCAGCATTCTAGAAAATCTCAAATAACATACTGTCAAAGTCACGGTTTGGATTTCTAAAAGGTTCTGATATTGAGAAGGCTATCTACACTTACAGTGAAAATGTCCTTAATTCATTAGACAAAAAATTGCAGGCAACTGGTATATTTTGTGATCTGTCAAAGGCATTTGACTGTGTAAATCACAATATCCTTTTAAGTAAACTAGAGTATTATAGTGTAACAGGAAATGCTGCAAAATGGTTCAAATCTTATATCTTTGGCAGGAAACAAATGGTGTTATTAGAAAAGAGACATGTATCAAGCTATCAGGCATCATCCAACTGGGAACTAATTACATGTGGGGTCCCACAAGGTTCCATTTTGGGGCCCTTACTTTTTCTTGTGTATATCAATGACCTTTCATCAGTAACCTTACCAGATGCCAAGTTTGTTTTGTTTGCCGATGATACAAACATTGCAATAAGTAGCAAATCAAGTGTACTATTAGAAAGATCAGCCAATAAAATATTTGTGGACATTAATCACTGGTTCCTAGCCAATTCTTTGTCACTAAACTTTGAAAAAACACACTACATGCAGTTCAGAACTTGTAAGGGGTGTCCCAAGAGTATATGTCTAACATACGATGACAAGAAGATAGAAGAAGTGGACAGTGTTAAATTCTTGGGATTACAGCTTGATAATAAATTCAACTGGAAGGAGCAAACCACAGAACTGCTGAAGCGTCTTAACAAATCTCTGTTTGCAATGCGAATTTTGTCAGACATAGGGGATATAAAAATGAAAAAGCTGGCATACTATGCTTACTTTCATTCCATAATGTCATATGGGATTATTTTTTGGGATAATTCATCAAGGCAAGCTAAAGTTTTCTGGGCACAAAAACGTGCAGTAAGAGTTATATGTGGTGTGAACTCAAGAACATCCTGCAGAAGCCTGTTTAGGGAACTGGGGATACTAACTACTGCTTCCCAATATATTTATTCCTTAATGAAATTTGTCATTAAAAATATATCACTTTTTCAAACCAACAGCTCAATTCATGGAATCAATACTAGAAATAAGAATAATCTTCACAAGGATTTAAAGTCACTTAGTCTTGTACAAAAAGGTGTGCATTATTCAGGAACACACATTTTCAATAACTCAGCCATAAAAAGCTTAACAATCAATGAAATTCAGTTTAAGAGAAGCCTAAAGGATTTATTGGTGGCCAACTCCTTCTACTCCATTGATGAATTTCTTAGTAAAACCAACTGATTTGTATATAAGTATAACATAAATTCTGCACAATTTCAGTGCAGTAATGTGTTCATTGAAAATTTGTGTGTGTGTGTGTGTGTGTGTAAGTATAATCTAACTTCTGCACCATTTCAGTGCAGTAATGTGTTCATTGTAAATAAGTATTACAATAGTTATATTACATGTTTATTCCCTTATAAATAAATAAAAAACCTTTTCATTTTAAATTCAGTGCATTAGTATTTGTAAAATGACTCTTAGTGTTAATTAAAAAATGACGATCATTCTACTTGGGACCTGTGGAATGGTACATTAGCTTATTTTTTTTAGTTGTAAATATTTGTCATGTATTGTTGTTTTTCTGACATGTTCCACGTCCTGGAGGACCTCCTCACTACGGATCAATTGGAATGAAAGTAAATCTAATCTAATCTAATCTATCTCCTTATCTCTGCTACAGACCCACTGATGAAACAGACTCACTTCTTCAATTCCCACCCCACTACAGTTACCTTAATGGAAAAAAAACTACTGCGTCCATCACCCCAAACCCCAGGAAGTAGCAACTGTATGGCAAGTCAGGCACTTTTCACTCACGATAAAAATAATATTTTAGGAGAATAAGTCAATTAAATTACCGAAAAACAAGATAACACGTTTACGGAAATTAGGCTTACTCTAGGCGGTATGTAAACAAAGCTGCTGCATTTAAAGTTTCTACATCCAGCAAATTAAATTTACGCTGCATTTCGCAAATAAAAATCAAAACAATGGAGGGATGTGCTGTTCTTAACTTGCTGGAAAGGAAAATGAATACTTAAATGAGATTCCTGATCTTCGACTCTCAGTCCGGCAAACGGTTTTAATCTGTCATGGTATTTCATTTCAGCACACATTCCACTGCACACTGAAACTTTCATTGTGGTTCCATTAACCTGTTTCTTCTTCTGGCAAAAGGTCCATAAATTCCATCCTCACCTATGCTTATTAATGCTTCCTCAATTCCTGATTAATGTGTCTATTTAATTTTTAACATGTGTTGCATATGAACTTCTTGTGACAACAATGATAACATATACAAGAGTTTAAGGACGACTATTCTATTCTGTCCGACGACACACATTCCCAGATGTCAAGCTAAGAGCAAATGTAAATGCTCGTCATCTATGCTTCATCTTTTAATTAAGATGGATAGCATATTGAAAACAAACCAGAAGAAATCTGGTCGTCTCGAGTGAAAATCGCTGGCGCCAGATGCATGTTTGGCGCCGGTTGTTAGTGCCGGATTGCGTACTGCTTCGCAATAGAAATAACGTAGAAAGAGTGTGACATCTTCAAGCTGTTGAACTTTGTTATGTGTGATTCGTGCATGACCGCATGTCGAGTTCCCGATTTGTTTACGTAGTACGTACTAAGTTAGTAGTGTTGGAACGCTGTTTTAATTAAGGCATGTCATTAACTGTTCTTAAGTGTCAACACGCATAATGGGGAGGAAAATTCCAGGGAAGAAACACAAAGGAGTGAAAGATCCACTGCAGCAGTTAGCCAAACGCAATCAGAGGTGAGTTATGGAAATAGAATTAATAGACAGTTAAAATTTTACTGCTGTGGGTACACCGGCACTATACCTAAGAGAATCGTACTGACACTGTAAGATTGCATTTTATTACCACAGAGTTTACCGACATCCTTCGTACAGGTGGGTCAACAGAAAGGTCCGATCTTACTCGTCGGCTTTGACCCGTGACGTAAGCGTGTTGTGGTGTGTGACGTCATTACGGCGCGGAAAACCTAATACATGGTTTGATGTACTCTTGTTTAAAGAACATGTATACGTAATATGAAGCAATTTGATGAACATATTGATCTGTAGCGTAGCCCACTTGAGGTTAGGTTGGGAGTTTTTTTTTTTGGAATGCGGCCGCGGCAGCGGCCGCCTATGATTCGAAAATTGATTTGACACTAATGAAGCCTGTGGGGGGATGGGGGGCACTGCAGACTCCCCCCACCGCATAACGACATATTTAGTTTCTCCCCACCCAAAAACCCCCAATTTCCCACGCTTGTCCCGTTACAGTCATTAGGCTTTTTGTGAAACTTGTGTATTTCAGTGTTTACAATACGTATTCGATGTTTTTATATCCGCCATATTGGAATTGTTGTTTATGGTCGTTTCCGCGGTATTTGTGACGTCGTGGGCCAAAGCCGACGGGTAAGATCGGACGCTTCTGTATTTCCTTGGAATTGTTGTTTATGGTCGTTTCCGCGGTATTTGTGACGTCATGGGTCAAAGCCGACGGGTAAGATCGGACGCTTCTGTATTTCCGTACAGGTTGGACAAACTTTATGTGCAGAGCTCCCGGCATCATACAGGATAACTAAACAGAATTGTTTACACTTTAGAGTGCTATTTCAGAACGTGCAGATTCGTGAATATTACTTTACTCCTTATTCAAGTTATATGAAAATGTAACGACTGCTTCATATTCTATTAGGACTCAAATATCGCACTAGTTATTATGATAAATTCTCCCAGTTCACGTCCCCTCACCCTCATTGTGTACCGCTGTCTGCCAACCCACCCACCCGTCTTTACCCCCTCTCTGCTCCTCTCGGTTTCCACTCCCCCTGCTCCTCCCCACCCTCACAGCCTTCCCTAACATTCAGCCTGCCATCTTTGTCCTGCCACCATCAATCGCTGCGTGGTCTATTGGGCAGTGTTCACTTCCCCCCCCCCCCCCCCCCCACCCTTACCCTGCTACACCTCCCCCTTCCCATTGCACTACAGATTGCTGCTTCCATTTGCTATTCGAACACACTTGCATTTGGGCCGAAGATTTCGGTCATGCGTACGTTAGGTGTGCTTGCTTGTGTGAATATGTGTGTGTTTCCTGTCTGAAGAAAGCCTTAGTTGAAAGCTCATTGTGTAACAACCTTTTCATTGTGCCTGCCTGCAACTCAGTGTGTCATCCTTATGGTGAGTAGCAGTCTATTCTTTTCGTATAATTGAAGTGACACTTTTAGCACAGTTTTAGCTACAATGAACTTTAATTGCAGTTTAGATTCTGTGTTTGGATTCCATATTTTAGCTTTGGTTTGGAAGACAAGTTTAACTTATGACTTATATTCTCTTTGCAGTTGGTGTCTTAATTCCATTTTTTGAGACCTTTATTTAAGGTGTGAGGCTTGATTTAACTAACCGGATTGTAAAGTGTTGTTCATGAGGACCACAGGTTCTTAGATCGTAAAAAGTTTCTTTGTGCGGCTGTTTTCCGCAGCAAGAGAAGGCGTTGTTATTTATAAAATAAATATTTCTTAGATTCTAGTCTGACGCAATATTAATATGTCAGGTGGGCTTAGGGAATTTGTAAATGACACTATTAAAGAGTTGTGGCTAGAATGTAAATATATGCTGTGGCTTACCAAACAAGAAAGCGCTGGTAGATAGACACAATAAAAAACACACACACAAATTCCAGGCTTTCGCAACCCAAGGTTGCTTCATCAGGAAAGAGGGAAGGAGAGGGAAAGACGAAAGGATGTGGGTTTTAAGGGAGAGGGTAAGGAGTCATTCCAATCCCAGGAGCAGAAAGACTTACCTTAGGAGGGGAAAAGGACAGGTATATACTCGCGCGCGCGCGCACACACACACACACACACACACACACACACACACACACACACACAGAGACATATATATATATGTATATGTGCAGGTGTGTGTGTGTATACCTGTCCTTTTTTCCCCCTAAGGTAAGTGTTTCCGCTCCCGGGATTGGAATGACTCCTTACCCTCTCTCTTAAAACCCACATCCTTTCGTCTTTCCCTCTTTCCTGATGAAGCAACCTTGGGTTGTGAAAGCTTGGAATTTGTGTGTTTTTTATTGTGTCTATCTACCAGCGCTTCCTAGTTTATGTAGGATAGTGACAATTTGATTGAGGAGTGGGAAAGCCAACAAATATCAAAAAGAAATAAAAATTGTGCTAGAAAATCAATCTATAGCATAGCTTGAGCTCAGTGTTCATCATTGACAGAATGTGCTGCAAATTTAATACACATGAGATGTGAATCCTGCTTTGTTATTTAGTTAGACGTATCCAGTTTTGGTATGAATATATTAGACATTTTGTCTGCTTCATAATTAAAATGTCTGCTTGTGTCTGTGTATGTACGGATGGATATGTGTGTGTGTGCGAGTGTATACCTGTCCTTTTTTCCCCCTAAGGTAAGTCTTTCCGCTCCCGGGATTGGAATGACTCCTTACCCTCTCCCTTAAAACCCACATCCTTTCGTCTTTCCCTCTCCTTCCATCTTTCCTGATGAAGCAACCGTTGGTTGCGAAAGCTTGAATTTTGTGTGTATGTTTGTGTTTGTTTGTGTGTCTATCGACCTGCCAGCACTTTCGTTTGGTAAGTCACATCATCTTTGTTTTTAGATATATTTTTCTCACGTGGAATGTTTCCCTCTATTATATTCATAATTAACACTATTTTTTTCGACAAATAAGTTAAGCAACGAGGTCAATTTAGAATTACAAAGTAGCTAAATATCCAATTATTTTAGCGCAAATTGTGTACATGGTCAACAGTGATAATGTGAGGCAGTTGGGAATGCAGTGTAGCTTGTATGAGGACCTTTCATTTTAATTTCTGTAGCCTGGAATATCTGCTTTCATTGTTGTATGTGAATACAAATTAGCACTTTTGCCTGTTGTAAATACTTTAGTCCTAAGTGTTTTGCAACTTTAAAAGTATACTAAATACTAGAAAATTCAAAAGTGATGATGGCTTAAATAGTGGTGGTGGCGGCATCCTCTGACAACAAAAGTGACCGAAGTAAATAATATGTCACTGTGGGTTAGGCCCTATATGGTGGTGCTCCCATTCCCACTAGTTTATCCTGTATCACATAAAGTTTCCGTGTCATGACAGTTAAAACCAATTGCGCCTGGTCTCCTGTAATCAGTTTCCTGAAACAGACAGGTAGAGGAACTCTAAGTGCTTTGGTATTTTATGAGGGTAATTCAAATTGAAATGGATTTTCAAGCCATGGATGGTGAAAGATCTTGCAATAGAGATGGATACCAGAACTGGAAGAACTGAAGGTTCTGATACCGTCTGCCAGCTTAGAACCACAATGTCAAGATTTTTCTTCTTATGGAGTGTGACAGCCACATTCAAGACGTGAACAGACGAAAACAATGTCAGTATATAAAATATAAACAAAATGATCCAAAGAACAACATGAGGCTAATGGGAAAACTTCCAGAATTAGGGATTTGGGGCAGGGACAAACAAAATGAAAGACATTCCTAATATAAAACACACAGAGCTATCCAAACAAAAACTTACTAAGAAATACAGTAGGCCTAAGCCAACGTCACATGAAATCCACAGAATTGGTATCTGAAGTTTCACTTCACCTATACATCTCGAATGAAGACAACATCACAGCTCACTCCAAAACCTCGTATTGAAAACTTTGTTTGACGTATGTTGCTAGAACCAACTCCACAATAGCAAAAAAAAACAAAATTTGCTGGCCTAGCTATTGTTCAAAACCTAACTTGACTCAAATAGCAAGAAACGTAGCTCCACAATGTCAACCAATCTTAATTAGTATTATTATCTGCAACAAGTAGCAAAACACAAATTCATACATCATTTGATTAACACCAGTTTCTGTATACAAACAAAACACAATCATGCAAGGAAATTGAACATGCATAGGCCGACGATACTTCTTACACTAAACAAAATGCATTTACCAACTTTAAATGCGAACATCACAATCAGCTGACACACAAATCTAGGCTTGCTGAAAGAACAAACATCTAAACATGCAAGCATGTGCACACACACACACACACACACACACACACACACACACACACACACACACACACACACGACTGTAGTCTGACGCCACTGAGGCCACACTCATTCAAAATAAGCTGGGAACCGTGATGTCACCTAACACAACAAATTCCATCACAGGTTAAAGCTGATGTCTGGTACAGCACATTAGGTTGACTCCAAGAAATGAGTGACTGTCAGTTGACCAGAGAAAGTAGTGAGATGGGGATATATAATAAGCTGAGGACGTGCCACAACGTATGAAGGACAAAAACAAAGATGTAGCACATAATGCATTTTTCGCACTGTGCAATACTAGTAACCTTTCAACGTTGAAGAGATGTGTGAGTTGTTGTTTCGTACCTGACCTTTTTGGATCCTGTAGTTGATAGTATGTCATTGTGTATTATGTGGAAATGAAGATACAGAAATGAATAAAACTAATACTACTATATTTACAATATGGAAAGGATAGATTTCTACTCACTACATATAGGAAGCTTCAGCTGCAGACAGGTTCAGTGAAAAGGAGTGCAAAACACACACACACACACACACACACACACACACACACACACACATGGCCACTGTCTCTGGGTGCTGGAGCCCAGCTGCAATATGCTGTTATTTCATATACTGTGAGAGTTTAATTTTAATACATTTTTCTTTTAGTCTTTCAGCAAAAGTCAATGCACCACCAACCCAACCAGATGATCAGACTGTTCCAAAAAGTTTAATACGTCTTATGAAGTTAAAAGATGATGTTAAACAAGGAAAATTCAAGCACAAGAAGAAGAGGAAGAAGCGGAAAGGTGGGGAGTGGCTTATAGACACCGAAGTCCTTGCTGAAAAGGACCATAAAGTACCTGGTATGACGCGGCCTGACAAACCTGTGCCACATCTGATTCAGAGACCTGGTGAATCAGAGTTCCACTTCTTACGTCGAATAGAGCAAGCTTGTCATGTATGTATTCTTTTTAAAAAATATGATATACTGTTTGCAATTTTGCTCGCATGTAGTTGATTTATGACCAGTTCCAGTGAGAGCTATACTCATTTCTAACTTGGTACTGAAAATAGTTTGGAAAACTGAATTTGGTTGATTTTGACTTGTGTTATAGACTTCCTGACATTTTTCAAATTAATAGTAGTAGTTGAAGAGAGAACTTAAATCATACATTAAGACATATGAATATACGCGGGTGTTTAATGAGGAGGGAGCAGGTGGTCAATAGTGGCATTATTGAAGGAACTATTCCGGCATTTGCTTTAAGAGATTGTTTAAAAAAAGAAAACAACAACAACAACAAGGGAAACCTAAAGCCTGGCTGGACAGAGCATGAGCCTCCATCCATCCAGGTATGAGGTCAGTGTCTAAACAGATACACTAAATCAATATGCAGTTACTTTAGGACTACAGCCTTGTTGCTATGCCTCTGTTAGATCACCCTGTCTTTTTTTCTGCCTGTCTGAAAATCTATGTTAGCATCTCCTCGGGATGAGTGAGATGTTGAATCCAGAAAATTCATGAGATATTGGTACACATGCAACAGCATGCACTACCAACATATTCCAAAATGTTACACATAAAAATGGGATTTTTCCTGGGCTCACACCTAGGTTTCTATTGGTGATAGAAAGATAGGTTCAAGTGTTTTGGATGGCACTTGGACTAGGGACCATTTGTATACCCAACAGAAGGATCATCTTACTTTAATTACCCTACAGTACAAGGTCAAAGTTTGAATATTTCAAACTTCCTGCTGTATCTGCAGGTAGCATGGTACCAGTGTGCATGTTGGAGCTGTAGGAGAAATGGGGAAATGTGGGAACCCACTGTTGGGAGAGCTGCCTGCTGAAGGGTAACCCAAACTAATGGTAGGCAAACGAAATACGACAAACAGACTGTTGGACAAGACAATGGACCAGGGCAAGAACAGACAATCTACACGACAGGGAGGTGCTGCGCAAAGTCATTGGCACAGCGATGACAAGAAGACCAAGAGCAGTGGAGAGAGAAATCCGAGGTGTGACGAAGGAGCAAAGAGAGTAACTGGATGACAAGCAGCAGTAGATGCGACAAGGCGTCAGCATTAGAACATTGTTCTCTGGGATGTTGAATTGGAGCCAGAATAATGTATCCAATGGTTTGTGATCAGTAATTGGGGAGAACTTTGCTCCAGAAAGGTAGACCTGAAATTTGTTAACAGCAGGCACTTGCCAGTGTCTCGTTTTTGATCTGTGAGAACTTGCACTGTGAAGGAGCCAACCCCTTGGACATATGTGCAATTGGCTGTTTGGAGCCATCCTCATTTGTACTCTGATGCCATAGACAGATGTGTTGGCCGCCACAACTGAGGGACTTTCAGGAGAGAAGGGGTGGATTTCAGCATGGTTTTTAATTGGGTAAGAGTCTGATCATAGGCAAGGGTCCAGTTGTAGGCCACTTCTTGTTTACGTGAGTGTTGAGGGATTGCACAGCATGGGCTGCTTGGGGGAGGAACTTGTAGTAGTAGTTGACATTACTCAAAAACACCAGGTGTTGGTGTAAGTTCCTGGGGCAGATGGCAGCGTCATTTCGATCAATAAACCAGACTCTGTCTTGGTGAACTAATGCCCCAGATAGTCCACTCTCATTTCCTCAAATACCATCAACACTTCCTCAAACACCAATGCAGACCTGTGTCCAGCAGGGTTGTAAAGAGAGTGTGGAGGTTTTGCAAATGCTCCTTGCAGGAGGATCCTGTAACAATGGTATCATCCAGATAATTCACACAAGCTGGAATGGGCTCCTGTCAGTTGTTCCAGATACCTTTGGAAAATTTTGGGGTTCAAGGTAATGCCAGAGGGAGGTGCTTGTACTTTTATAATCCAAAAAATGTGTCGATGACAACAGTATTGAGATACCTCATCAAAGAACAATTGAGGGTAAGTATCGACAAGGTCAGTCTTTGAGTAGTATTCCCTACCAGCAAGTGTGGTAAGGTGGTCTTCCATCTGGACGATAGGATAAGTTTCGACCAGTGATTGAGCCTTGAAATCGAAGGGAACCATTTGGCTTCCCGATTGTGAGTGAAGTGTCCCATGTGCTAGATTCTATGGGATTGATATCTCCAACAGCCTGGAGATGATCAAACTCGCGCTTCACTGCAGTATGTAAGGCCACCGGAATGAGTCCGGTGTGGTAAAAACGAGGCATGGCGTCTGGCTGAAGGGTGATGTGTGCTTGGAAATCTGAGGTGCAACCCAATTCCAGCTTAGATGGAGATGCAGATGCTGAACAAAGAGTGTCCAGTTCCTGGAAAGGAACTGTGGTGGATACGAGCTTGACTTTGTCGGAGATAAAAAACCCAAACAGTGTAAAGGTGTTGAGGCGAAAAATGTCAGTAGTTTATGGGGGAGGGGGATAGAGCTATCCCTGCCAGCCACCAAATTCTGGGAGGGTAGAGACAGTTTGGGCAATCACAGTTGTACGTACATTACCATATCGATCAAAAGAAACGGTGGCCCCTGTGTCCAACTGGAAATTGCAGCCCTCACTATAAATGTGGAACATGAGAAGTAACTTCCACATGAAAGTGAAGTCAAGCGGGACTGCTGACTGCAGCACATTTACGGTGTCCTGCTGACCTCGTGGGGCGGGATGGGAATAGGTCGTGTGACTGCAACACACCGATTTAAGATGACCCTCTTTGCCACAAAGCACACAGGATCCCCTAGCGATCTGGACAGTCTACCTGGGAGTGGGTGGAAAAACATTGTGGGCATGAAGCAGTGATCCCTGTGATCTGCGACTAGGTACAACCGGAGGCTCAGATACCACAGAAACATCAGACACAGATGAATCATGGTGGTGTTGCATTGGAGCTATCGTATGCCTGCGGCACAAGAGTGGAGTGCATGGTGGATTGTCCTCTGTAAACTTGTGGCCTTGCTATGAGTCGTTCAATACCTGCCTGCACGATTTCGAATGAGTGTGTTATGGGCGAAGTGTCCCCCAACTAGTGTTTATCTGGTTTCAGTGCTTCAGTGAGGATCTGGTGTAAGCTTCACCACCACGTCACAAATCAAAGTGTTTGCAGCTTTGCTAGCTTGATTGGTGCAAGTGAAATTGCATTTGCATTTGAGACCTGGTGAGCCATATGATTGTTTTGGCTGTTTCTGGTATTGATGGAACTTGAACCTAGAGGCAACTCCGTGGTATCTCTTGGAATACTAATTATCGAACAGAATGCGTATCTCCTGGAAGGAAGCCACGCGGGAGTGACTGCGTGATTTGGGGCACCATGTCATGGATTGTACGGTCCCTCCCGCCGGAGGTTCGAGTCCTCCCGCAGTCGTGGGTGTGTGTGTTGTTCTTAGCATAAGTTAGTTTAAGCACTGTGTTAAGTCTAGGGACAGATGGCCTCAGCAGTTTGGTCCCTTAGGAATTCACACACACATTTGAATATCCTGGAAGAGGAGTGTGACTTAGTCTGACAGAGGGGCCAACTTTTGGAGCAAAAAGAATGTTTCTAGTGAAGTCCAAGACTAAAACACCGATTGCTGCGATGAATCATCTGTGACTGAAACACTGTAAAATGCTGTTTCAGATGATGCAAGTGTGTGTCCCAGTCCTCCTTAGCATCATTGAAAGATGGAAGTCACAGAGGAGATCTGGGGGCATCAGTAGTGGGAGGCCTGGTGTAACTGGGTCTTGTGTGCTTTAAGGTGTCTGCCTGAATCTGAAGCGGTTTTTGTAACTAGTCTAACTGGAGCTGCTGCATTAACTGCTGCTGTTGCTGCAGCAGGCAAGCTAATTTAGCATCTTTGTTACTAAATAACTTCCTTTCCCTCGTCGTCAGTGCTATATCTGCAGGTAGCCGAGAATTGGTGTGCATGTCTGAGCTCTGGAAGAATGGAGAAATAGAGGAAGCTGCCAGGCAGGGGGACCACCTAAAGAAAAGTAACCCAAACTAACCAAAGATGAATGAAATGCGACAGACAGACTGTGAACAAGACAACGGACCAGGACAAGGTCAAATAATATAGACGACAACAAGTTTAGCTTAAACTCCAGCTACCACAGTGATTGTATTTCACAATTCTGCAGGTGTGGTGACAGATTATTGACTACTGTTTCTTTGTTTCCTTCATTATATTGCTTGGTCTTGAGATTTTTTTCGGTATTTATTGTGTTGCAATCAGAAAATGGGAGAGTGGATCTCATAATTCTTGAGACATGTCTTTTTGCGTTCTCTCACTGCTGCTTAAAACCAGCTGTTGACAGAACCCCTTAAATTCCCATTATATTTGATGTGGAGCACTGGCAAACGCTCTCCATACATCAGGTAAATAACGCCATTGCCCATATTCATAACTTTTACATTTTAATGCTTAATTTTGTGTAGAAGTGGGAACTGATATTGTGATAATTGGCAAGGAACATACAAAGGGCATGCTGAAAAGTAGTGACTCCAAATTTCTTATTTGAAAATTCTTAAAGCTTTTAAATAAAATAAACATTATTGACATTTTACATCATTATTCTTCAAGCCTACGTGTTTATTTCTCACCGTATACACCCTGGCAATGAACACATTTCTCCCAGCAACAGACTGCTCGTTGATACCATCACTGTGGACTGTTTGACTTTGTTTATGGAGCCATGGCCTCACCTCTCCCTGGACAACCTCATCACTAGCAAAGTGAAGTCCTCGAGGGTGTTCTTTAAGTTTTGGATACAATTTTCATCCAGATAGGATCAAGTTGGGACTGTATGGAAGATGATCGATGACAGTAAACCAGGGTGACTAATTGTCGCAGATGCCACAGTCCTTGTGTGTGGTTTGGAATTGTCATGCTGAAGGAAAGGGTGCTCCATTACAGGACAAACTCTTTGAATCCTAACTCGATTACAGCATGTTGTTTCTCATGCACTGGTATAGTCGTCTTACAAACCACTATGTTACATGCTACAATTCAGAGTGCTCTAGCAGTAAAGGACTGCAAATATGTAAACTTGGAGAATAAAATGTAGAATGTTAATAACATACATTTCATTTGAAAATCTTTTAAGTGTTTCCAAATAAAAAAATCAGATGTGTCAGTTTTCAGCACACCCTTGTAGATTTCAAAATTCATGTTGGTGGGTAAGTTTGTAACTCAATTTCAGGACCATGTATTTTGTAGACAGTATTATGTTCTTTGTTATAAACATAGTCCGTATCAGTTCAGGCAGGCAAGGAAAAAAATCTTACCTTCATAGTCTCGGATGTTATTGAATTTAGCACATATTAAAATGAAGGACTAAGTAAGACACACTCTCTTTTTTTTTTCTCCAAAGAGTTTTCTGCTCTGAGATACAGCCCTCCAAAGATGACACTGCACATACCATTTTTGAAGATGCAAATTTCGGAAAAAAATTTAAAATGCTGTATCTCAGGCACAGTTCTAGATATTTTGTTGTTTTTTTTTATTTGAAAGATAATTGCTTTATAATTATAAAGAAATCCTCCGTTTGGATTTATCTGTCAAAGTACTTTTACTATAGAGTTCTGAACTTTTTTATAATGTATGGAAAAAAATTTTTTTTTCAGTAATGCCAATCCATAAAATTTTGATTTTTTTTTTTTTTTTTTTTTCTGTTTGTTAGTACCATATAGTTCTACATTCCCTGAAAAGGAGAGCTTCCACTTTTATGTTGAACAGCTTTTACAAACAACTGAAATTTGTACCGTACATAAAACCTGTTTTATCATCACATTATCACATAAGTCTCATAAAAATCAAAACCTAGCCTTATTTAACATAATCTTAGTTTTTAAAGATGAGTAAGCGACTCTTTTTTTCAAGCATTTTAAATGGTTCCAAAATGTATGTGAAAGGTCCAAAGACTTAAAGGTTTCAATTTAGACAACTTCTGTGCACTCAGTTTTGTACTGAACTTAGCCAGTCAATGAACTAAAAATGTGTTCCACTGCTTCAGTGTCTTCCTTTGATATAGAATGATGCCTTCTTGTTGAACCAATAGGAACCGGAGCACTTAACAATCTTCAGAACGTTGTGAACTGGAAGTGAGCACTGGTGGCGTTGTAGCTGTCTTTCAGCTAAAAACCTATATCCAGTAGCTGGTCTATGTGGTAGCATAAAGTTCACTATAAGTTTGTTTAACTCGTAACTGGTGTCTATAATCTGTGAAATCCACCTGTCACAGTCAGACACACATGCCACAAACATCCACCTTCTCAGGTTGTGATCTGAATATTGTCCTGCTGTTTCTGAGGTGTTGGCTGAACAAATGAAATTTCTTCTTTCTTGCTCTTTAATGTGCCATTATGAGTTTGCCCATCACTTTTGAGTCCAAAAATGTGTGTTCTGAATTCCTTTCACAGGAGAAGTTTGGACAATTCTTCTGACAGAATTCTTCGATTTACTCTTTGGACAAAAGAAAGAGGGCTGTGGATGTGTAAGATGTCATGACTCTCGTAAAATCCTCAGCATTCTGAATCACAGCTGTATTTGGTCTGGAAAGATTATGTTTTGTAGCATGGTGCTCCAGCAGGCCTCTTACACTGTCACAAGGCCCCTTCCTGTGACCAGTAGCACTGTATACCCAGTCAGTTGGCACAAGTGACTTACTCAATTCAAACAGCTGGTAACAGTTTTTAAAATGAGAAGGAGCACCATCAGAAATAATGATGATCTTCTCTGCCCCTGTTTGCAGTTGAAGAATTTTGTGCATTGTTAGCAAAGCATGTGCTGAGTCATGTCCTGTGTCTTCACATATAACTGCAACACTTGCGGTCTTGTTTTAAAAATATGTCACTCCTGTAAAAATTGAAACCTGGTCATTACTCCAATGATACCTTTGTACTTCTTGTGGGAGAGTTACAGACCAGTTCTCAGCAAAATCACAGTGAAGCACTAAACATAGTTCTTCACCCTTTCACTTCTACAATGTATTGGTGTTGCAATTTCTTCAGATGCTGGTGTGTTACTACTTTAACTGACAATTTACCAAGTTCATCAATGAAACTGTCAAAGGCAACAGTTTTCTTGATTAGTTTATTTTCCTCCCATTCACATATGTAATTTCTGCAGAGTTATCTGCCACGTCTTCCAGGCCAAGTGTCTGTAAAGGCAGTCCTCCCTTTCCAGGGCAGTCGCCACATTCTTGAAACAAACAAGTCTCTCGCTTTACGTCACAGACTACTAATGACTTCACACACCCAACCAATATGTCACATGCTCCAGTAACTTATTTAAATTTACCACACACAGTTCAAAATTTGCACTGTACACACGTTAACAGACATTTCTAGGTGGGTGTGGGACTACCCACTTAGGTTGCAGTGCATAAAATTTTGACCTTCCAATATGTGAAGTTATATAGTTGCTCTTATAAATTGCAAAAGTTTCTTTAATATTGCGAGTCGTGTACTTCTTCACTTTCACAACTTTTTGACCTTCTACTGTTACATTTATAGTGTCTTTTTTGTTGGCACTCTGGTGAGAACAGTCCCATTTATCTGCCAGATAAAATGACTGCACTATTTGAACTTGAGCTGCTTCTACAGGGTGACCATAATAGGGATCTGGTCTTCCAAAGACTCCTTTTACAGACCTCACATTTCTTGATTTGTTTACCGCGTACTTTGATACTGATGGAACGTGGTTCAAAATTGTTTTCTTTGAAAATGTCTCAGGAATAAGAATTAAAACTTGCACCTTTTCACTCTAGGATGCACATTATTTAACAGCTTAATTGATATTTGTGAAAAATTCCTGGCAAGAGCTGCAAGAGTGTTTTGGTTCCTTTTTTTTTTATGATGGAATTTTTATTTTGAACAGTGTGGTCAGTTTTGCTGTAGTGTATACATCCATAGCTTTAGTAATTTCTGTGCGCTTTCTTGATGCATAGAGCTTGTGACTCGACTTCACTGACCACGGTTTCTTAACAGGACTAACACCTACCTCTGTAGTTGACTGATTCACAGTATTTAATTCTTCCTCTATTGATGCAAAATCTGCATCATCATGGGAGGCTTCACCTTGTTCAGATACTATCATTGTTGTCTTTGAAACAGAGTCTTCAAATAAGAACACTTATTCCTAACCTGATTTTTTTGTGATGTGTGAATAGTCAGTACACTTCACTCTTCTCTGGCCCCAGTCAGAAAACATTTCAAACAGTCCTTTTCACAAAACACACTGCAACTGGTAAATTCCTCACAAAAACACAGAACTCACTGGATAGTCTCAGATTTCTTAGAAGCCTCTTCCATAAACACATTAGTACTGAACAGTTACAATACAGAAACCGTGAATAAATAACCACGACAAAGAAACTGACAAGAAACTACAACAAAGTGTAAGAAATATCTGCAACAACAAAAGTGAAAAGAAATAACTGCAACAAAGAAAGTGATGAGAAATAACTGCAACAAAGACAGTAGACATAAACATTGTAATAAAGAAATTGGTAAGAAACAACTTCAGTGAAGACATACATTACCATTTTTTAAATAAACCTGTCCAACTTAAAAGTGGATGCTCTCCTTTACAGAGAATGTAGTACTATGTGGTACTAAAAACAGAAAAAAATCTTTTATGGATTGGTATTTTTGGAAAAAAAATTCTGTAAATTATAAAAAAATTCAAAAGGCGACAGTAAAAGAACTTTGACAGATATGTCCAAACAGATGATACCATTGTAATCATAAACCAATTATCTTTCAAATAGAAAAAAGTCTAACAAAATATCTAGAACTGTTACAAAGATTAAGCATTTTAAAAATTTTCCCAAATTCTCATCTTCAAAGTGGTGTTCGCAGTGTCATCTTTGGAGGCCTGTATCTTGGGACAGGAACTTTTTTTTGGAGAAAAAAAATGTTTCTTACTTACTCCTGAATTTTAACATATGTTAAATTGAATAACATCAGAGACTATCAAGGTAATGCCACTTCCTGAAGCGAATCGGATTATGCCTCTAGTGAAAAACTATCCACTGTCTGGCCATTCTTATATTTGAATTATTGTCATTGTGAGATATAGAGCTGATAAATTTATTTTAAGTTGGAAAGCTCTTTGTCACTGCAACCTCAAATGAACTCACTTCGTATTTGCTTTTGTTTAGAATATTAAAACTTTTATTGGTATAGTAGGAAAAACTGCAATGTATTCAATGTTTATCTCTGGTTTTGTGTATTGTGTCGTGAATGCAAATGTTTTTGCATAGTTGGAACTTTCACTTTGTTTGCCATTCCTGTTTCACGCTGTAGGCATTTCAGGAAATTGTAATGCAGTAATTGGGTATCTCTGACGTAACTTTATTATTGTAGAGAAAGTGATTTTTTTAGGTTGCGGCAAAAGACATAGTAATAATTAGCACCCAAGCCAAATTAATATATGGCCTGGCAAAAAATAATAAAGAGTAATAAAAAAACGTATCAAAAATACTAAACAGAACAGGTTTTGTAGTTATCATGTAAGAAAATCTTAAATACTGTGAAAATGGGAAAGGTTGGGTCATAACCAGCTAGTGGCCAAGTTAATGCTGGTGCAAAAGATGTATATAGCTTGACAAGGAACAAAAATTTACAATCCATTAGACTTTTGTGCATTATCAAATAAAACAGAAATAGCTTCATCGTGAAACCACTATATGCTGCTTGATGAATATAGTCATTATTAGACAACTAGTTTCATATGTCACTGTAATTACCAAGCCTATATGAGATTCATTATCTCCAAAATTATAGGGAAAGGATATTATACAGTGTATCCAACTACTGGTTATCTGTTACATAAAATAGAGGGCAAGACCTTAACCAAACTAGAAAGTTAGGTGTTCCTTTACAAAATGTGTCATACCTAATAGTCATATAGCAGCAGCAGCACAATCTGGTGGGTCCTCTTGCAGGAGAAGAAATCATTGTTGCCCAATCAGGAGACACGTAAATTGCACTTTCTCATATCAGCAGCTATATCACAGTCAGACAATATGTTTTAGTAACTGCAGCGTGTTTGTCACTTCTAGCCACTCATCCTCTGACTGAAGAATTACTCTGTGCCTCAGAAGTGATGACAAAACTGTGGTGGCAGAAATGCATAAGTCTTTCCATGGGCAAAGCAGATGCCACACTGAGAGGAGTCATAAGAATACTAAGCACGTGGAATTCACTTTAAGGGTTATCACTAGGAAAACACTTGATGGGCTAAGTCTTGATCATTGTTTGTTAGTCCAGGATCTTTACCAAGTTGTATTAATGGAAGATTCAGATAATAGCTGTGTACCAGAATGAGATTTTCACTCTGCAGCGGAGTGTGCACTGATATGAAACTTCCTGGCAGATTAAAACTGTGTGCTGGACCGAGACTCGAACTCGGTCTGGCACACAGGTTTAAGCTGCCAGGAAGTTTAATAGCTGTGTATTTTGTCATGGATTTGGTTAGTCAGTTTAAGAAACATTGTGAAAATGCTCAGCAAATTCCAGTGGGGACATCACAAGGAAGATTTGCATTGTAGAGAGCCTTGCTCTCAGAATTCTGAGACCTTTTCCAGTAAGAGTAAAGAATTACATTATGTCCTCCAACATATGTGTGTGATGACTACAAGGGAGGATAGATTAAGAACAACCCTTTTTCCCACATACCATTTGTAAATGGAATGGGGAGATGACAAAGTAATGCTGGTACGTCAAATCCCTCTACGTGCTGAACTGGTGTTTCCAGAGTATGGATATACATGTACTGCTTTTCAAAGTGTTTAATAAATGTACTCATCTGACAGATAATTCAAGCATCCACGACTCCAACCTTCATAGGCATGGAAAGTACCAGATGATGAAACAATGGAAAGTCTAGAATGGATAACAACAATATGAAAAGAACGGGTTTCTACACACCACATACAGGAGGCATAGAGCTGCTGACATACACAATAAAAAGATTACTAAACTTTTAGCTTTCAGACAAAAGAGTCCTTCCTCAGAAGTGGAAAACAAATGTGTACAACTGCAGCCTCCCCCCCCCCCCCCGCCCCCCCACCTCTCTCTCTCTCCCTCTCTCTCTCTCTCTCTCTCTCTCTCCTCTCAGACACACACACACCCGCACACGGATACTGTCCATAGTCACTCAGGCCCTATTGTTCGCTGTACTTGAGGTTGAGGGCAGCAGCAATCCAGGGTGGGTAGTGGGTTAAGGAGGTGGCATGGCATGGGATGGGAAGGGGAAGCTGTTGTGCTGCTGTGCAAGTGATTAGGGATATGGTGAGGAGAGGTTAGGGCTGCTAGGTGTGGAGGCATGAGGCTGTGCGGGGGGAGAGGGAAAGGAGAGGGAGAGATGTAGAGAAGAAGAAAATACTAGTACGTATGTTTGTGGAATAGAAAGTGTGTGTAGTGTGGCTCTCCCTGAGAGTATATGTTCCGTCAGTTACAGGAATGGTGGTAGGAGGATGCATTGGGCAAGTGTGGGGCTGGTCACAGGGCTAGGAGGCAAAGAGTAGGGAAATGCGTGTAGAGCAGGGATTAACAACTCTAGCATTGGCAAGGTGGTGTTGCATAACACTGCCAGTGTCTTCACACCTCAATGCCTGTACAAGGAATCTTTCCTTTTTACACAAAGCGGTAGGTGCAAAAATGGCAGCTGGTAAAAGGAAATCCCACCCATTTTCATAAATTGTCATCTGTGCAAGATGCTATTGTTCACATGGTGTTCACATATTTTAGTATCCCTGTGGAGAAAGAATTTGACAATGTGTTCAAGATCTGATGGCATTAGAAACTGGTTTCGATTTGTTCTCCTCTCCATATTTAGCAAATATTGAAGAGACTCATTCTGAACTAAAACTAGAAATTATTGACCTGCAGTGTGAGAGAAAATAAAAAGACAAATATCAGTACAAGAAAAACATCTTGGAATTCTATACACATATCTCTCAGGAAAATTTCATCATTTCCACAAACAGGTGGCTACAATAATAAATATTCAATTCTATGTGTGCTTTTGAACAGTTGTCGTCTGCAGTGAAAAATAAGAAGACGCCACTGGGAAACTCACTGTCTGATCACAATATAAACTGAATGCGGTGTCTACTATGTAAAAATAGAATTATTCTGGTTAAGGGAAAAAAATGCAAGAGAACCAAGAATCTTAAACTTTAATTGCGCCATTTTCTATAATAACTGACAAAGTAAAATAAGAAAAATGTGGAAGTATATGTTAATAAGATACTGTGGCAAGTGTGCATCTTTGTTTGTTTGTTTGTTTGTTTCATTAGCAATAATATTTGATACATGCAACTGTTCACACATTTAAATTGACTGACGAACATGTGACAACGGCTGTTGTGTTTCTCACTGGACTGTCCATTTGACTCCCCATTCTCCGCCACGCGCCAGTAGTTTGGGTATCATGCTCAACGCTCGCACTCTCCTGCTCACAGCTTGCTCTGTGAGTACGTTTCTCGTGATGCACTGGTGACTAGGATATTTCAGAGATAGGGGTTGATAAATAGCTAGTCTAAGTGAGTTGGTAGAAATATCAAACGGTATGCACCTCATTTCTGGACATGACTTAGGAAAACATAGTGCTGTTGAAATAATTGATTAATATATTGAATAACAGGATAGTACTGAGTAACAAGAAAGGGGTGTACTCCTAACTTTTTTTGAAGGATCATCAGTATCATTATTGGATGTGGCAGTCTGGGAAATGTGCTTTTGAACTAGACTGGTGGAATAATTATGTATAGTAGGCTGAGTTCAGAATGGTGGTGTATAATTGTAAAGAGTATGCATTTGAAGAAGTGTACTTGCCTTGACTGCTGTTTGCTTGTAGGTTAAATGTTATCAGAAGTGTGTAGCTGACCATTGGTCATCAAGGAAAGTGGCTTGAGATGTGGAATACGACCAAGTGAAATTTATTTGGGAGTATGTATTTAGAGATTCCAAAAATTTCAGTAGGCCAGCCTCACCATATGGCAGTTAATGTCATCAATGCATGTAAACCAAACAAAAGATTGAAGTTTTAAGAATCTGTGGAAAGCCCCTCCAAGCATGCGGGCATAGGAAGAATCCATCTTGGATCCTATGGCGATATCCTTGTTCTGTTCATTGTATGTCTGCCCCTTAATGGTAAAATACACTCCTGGAAATTGAAATAAGAACACCGTGAATTCATTGTCCCAGGAAGGGGAAACTTTATTGACACATTCCTGGGGTCAGATACATCACATGATCACACTGACAGAACCACAGGCACATAGACACAGGCAACAGAGCATGCACAATGTCGGCACTAGTACAGTGTATATCCACCTTTCGCAGCAATGCAGGCTGCTATTCTCCCATGGAGACGATCGTAGAGATGCTGGATGTAGTCCTGTGGAACGGCTTGCCATGCCATTTCCACCTGGCGCCTCAGTTGGACCAGCGTTCGTGCTGGATGTGCAGACCGCGCGAGACGACGCTTCATCCAGTCCCAAACATGCTCAGTGGGGGACAGATCCGGAGATCTTGCTGGCCAGGGTAGTTGACTTACACCTTCTAGAGCACGTTGGGTGGCACGGGATACATGCGGACGTGCATTGTCCTGTTGGAACAGCAAGTTCCCTTGCCGGTCTAGGAATGGTAGAACGATGGGTTCGATGACGGTTTGGATGTACCGTGCACTATTCAGTGTCCCCTCGACGATCACCAGTGGTGTACGGCCAGTGTAGGAGATCGCTCCCCACACCATGATGCCGGGTGTTGGCCCTGTGTGCCTCGGTCGTATGCAGTCCTGATTGTGGCGCTCACCTGCACGGCGCCAAACACGCATACGACCATCATTGGCACCAAGGCAGAAGCGACTCTCATCGCTGAAGACGACACGTCTCCATTCGTCCCTCCATTCACGCCTGTCGCGACACCACTGGAGGCGGGCTGCACAATGTTGGGGCGTGAGCGGAAGACGGCCTAATGGTGTGCGGGACGGTAGCCCAGCTTCATGGAGACGGTTGCGAATGGTCCTCGCCGATACCCCAGGAGCAACAGTGTCCCTAATTTGCTGGGAAGTGGCGGTGCGGTCCCCTACGGCACTGCGTAGGATCCTACGGTCTTGGCGTGCATCCGTGCGTCGCTGCGGTCCGGTCCCAGGTCGACGGGCACGTGCACCTTCCGCCGACCACTGGCGACAACATCGATGTACTGTGGAGACCTCACGCCCCACGTGTTGAGCAATTCGGTGGTACGTCCACCCGGCCTCCCGCATGCCCACTATACGCCCTCGCTCAAAGTCCGTCAACTGCACATACGGTTCACGTCCACTCTGTCGCGGCATGCTACCAGTGTTAAAGACTGCGATGGAGCTCCGTATGCCACGGCAAACTGGCTGACACTGACGGCGGCGGTGCACAAATGCTGTGCAGCTAGCGCCATTCGACGGCCAACACCGCGGTTCCTGGTGTGTCCGCTGTGCCGTGCGTGTGATCATTGCTTGTACAGCCCTCTCGCAGTGTCCGGAGCAAGTATGGTGGGTCTGACACACCGGTGTCAATGTGTTCTTTTTTCCATTTCCAGGAGTGTAGTTATTGGTAAGTATAAAGTTGATTAACGTGGGCAGGCATATGTAGGGAATCATCTGGGTGCTGGTTGAGATAATGTTCAGCAGTTGGCAGAGCAGGTACATGGGGAATTGTTGATATAGAGGATTTGGCATCAGTGGTGAAAGGTGAAAGCAAGGTGTGTGGTGGGAACTGGGGGGGGGGGGGGGGCGTATTTCAGATGATCTACGAAATGGTTGTTGTGTTACTTCTGATTGTTCAGATGCAGACTGTTTACACCAAAACAACACAGTTTCCACGACAGCCTACATAATTATCCCATGTGCTTAGTTCAAAAGAACATTTTCCAGGCCCTTACATCAAATCCGAGTATTGTTGACTCCTTCACAAAACAACTTAGGAATGCATCTCTTGTTGGTCATTATTGTCATCATCCTGAATGCCTTAATCAGCTGTTTCAATAGGGCTACGACTCCTTAAAATTATGCCTGGAAATTAGACCCATTCTGTCTGATATTTTGCCTGCCTCACCTAGATAGCTATTTGTTGTCCCCCAATCTCCAAAGTATTCTGGTCAGACCCAGTGTTCCTTCTACACTTCTTCCCTACCCTTGTGACTGTCCATGCTGTGAAATTTGCGTAATAGACCCTTGTACTACCACTTACTCTAGTACTGTAACTGGCAGAACATACATTACCAAAGCGAGAGCTAGCTGTGAAACGATACATGTTGTGTACCAGCTGTTCAATCTTCTACATTGGTATGACTACAGTCAAGTTATCAGTAAGGATGAATGTGGGTATAGACAGAGGGCATATAATGGCAGCACACAATATCATGTTGCAGAGCATTCTCTACAACATGGCTTGTGACCGCAGTGCTTGCTTCATCACAAATGCTCTCTGGACTCTTCCTCCCAACTCCAGTTTTCAGAAATTCACCAGTAGGAACTGGTTTTACAACAAGTGATTGGTTCTCGCCACTGACCTGGCTTCAATTTATATTTATTTCTGTGGTATCAGCATTTCTTTTCAGTAACTATGTCTTTTCTTCACTTGTTTTTATTTTATTTTCTTGTCCCCCTCATCGGATTACCATGTGTAAGACATTATTTTTACACACTTATTGATTCTTTAATGATGCTTTTTTAAGTAAGTTGTCTTGCAGATTGCCATATCTTCCACATTTAAGTTCTCATATTTTCAGATATCATCTGATGCAGGTACCAACAATCAGTCTTTTCTCTCATCTTGTTCATTAAGTCTTTGCAGACCCGAGTTTCTGGGAGACTTCTCCATGACTCTTCCCATTTCCTAAATTTCACATTCGTTTTCCTTCATCCTTCTTCCTTTCCCCTCAACCTACCTGCCAGGAAAAAGAGCCACTGCCCCTTAAGCATGCATGTTTCCACATATTTTGTGTGTTTTCTTGTGTAATGCTTATTGAGTAGATTTGTTACATTTTCAGTACAATTTATGAGTAACAGAAATTGCAGGATGTAAACAATAAGCAAAAATTATGTAAGGCAGCCACTTATCTGCTTGTGGTCTTAAGTACATGCAACCCCACAGACACCCAAATGTTGTTGCACTTGTAGCTGCCTTCCATAGTATCACCATAACTGCTGATCGTTGCCTTTGGGTGGCTGTTGGGTTGTATGTATCGCAGTGTGAACTGCAACTGAAAAAGACAAAGTTAGTAACATTTCAGAAACACACAGCAGAACAAAATGCAATGCCTTTTCTCATTGTATGTAAGTTTCAACGCAAATATGTATATTTACAATAATCTGTTTCAGGAAGTAATAAAAGAATCCCAGTTTGAGGATAAATTTGGAGTAAATGTTATAAGAGATACAGATACAGGTGAAGTGGTTAATGTTGTGAAGAAACCGAAGGATCCTGTTCTTGAGTTTGATTCAGCAAAGAAAAAGAAGAAAAACAATGATAGTGCAAATGCCACCGACAGTTTGTCGAAAACAGCTAGGAGGCGTCAAAAGAAACTGGAGAGGAAACAATTGAATAACAGTGATATGGAAAGAGATTTTGACATGTTTAAGGACAATGTGAAGTTTGGAGAGGTTGTCAGTGAACCTCCACAGTTGAAAGCACCAAAGGGAATCAAAAGCAATCCACTGGAATCAAAGGTAAGTTGTAATGAGTTGCTGCACAGAGACAAAGCAGAACGTCTTATTCTGTAGTCTCCTACAGTTCATTTGACTGTTCATGACAGTATTATATTGTATGTGGTGGATATGTTGTTTAAGTTCAGATAGTTATCCCTGACTTGAAAGATCCTTATAAAAGATGATGACCTTTACTACCGTTGTCTGTGTCCTCCATTTCTAAAAGTCTTGGTATATGTGAAATGGAGAATTTTAAAGAAGAATATGAATGTTTTCCTCATTTTTTGTGTGAGTTGTATAGTGTTAGATTCTCCTTTGCAATCTGGTCCCACTGCAGGCGAGAGCAGTGGAGTTGGACGCCTACTCGTGTTCTCACTCTTGTTTAGAGTGATTGCTCTTAAGAAGTATTTTTCCATTGTCTTTCTGCATAGCTATATTTGTGATCTTTTCTCTTCAGCAGTTGTCATAAGCACTTGGTAGGCTCTCATGGAATTAGGCTAATTGGAGAGAAAGTCTTCTTGTCATTAAAAACTTGTCTTTTGGTCATTTTTAATTTTTTTAGTTATGGGAACGTACAGCTATTCACATCCTATTTATGCTCCGAAAACATTGCCGAGATCACATTGCATTGCAGCCTGTGTGTTATTACTAATTTTTGATTTATATAAAGTTTTGTATTGGTTATAAATGTTACCTGAATGTTTGTAAAATAAATAGGTAAAATTGTATGCCAAGGACTATTCACCTTCTATCTGTGGTTAAAATTGCTTAAATTGATGTAAGATTGTGTCACTATTCAGGTACATTTGCAGAAAGTGAGTTAACCAGAGAGTGTCTTCAAACTTTATTCTTGTAGCACTTCTTTCACTCTTAAGTATGAAATGTTTATAATTACATAAATAATTCCTGTTAGGATGTTAGTCATGCTTTATAGCTGGAGGCTCTTCAGTCTCTTTTATGCCTTTAACTATGGAAATACTTGGTATTGTGTAAACTGCCAACTTTATTCTGTAAGTAAAGCAGTCATCAGTTTGAAGATTGTTTTGAACACCAAAGTGCTTTACTAGTCATGGTCCTGTTGGCAGGGCTATGCAATTGCCTTCCACTGACCTTTGAATTGACTTCCTGAGCCAGTTTAAAGTGGATTCCAAACCACAGTGCAGCTCGGCATTTTTCATATCAACAAACATTGCCGTAGATGAAAGAATGTAACAATATTAGAGAAGGAAAGTTGCTATTCACCATATAGCGGAGATGCTGAGTCATGATAGGCACAACAAAAAGATTCACACAGTGATAGATTTCGACCATTATGGCCTTTGTCAGCAATAGACACACATACATTCATGCACACACACACACTCATGCAAACGCAACTTGCATACACGTCTGCAGTCTCAGACAGCACCCATGCATGATTGGAGTGGCAGCTGGGTGGGGCTAAGGAGGAGGCTGGGCTTGGGAGGGGGAGGGATAGTATGTTGGGGGTGGCGGGCAGTGAAGTGCTGCAGTTCAGACGGGGGGCCGGAGAGGAGGTGGGGAGGCAGGGGGGTTAAGTAGCAGAAATGAGGGAAATAAAAAGAAATGAAAAGACTGGGTGTGGCGGTGAAATGACGGCTGTGTAATGCTGGAATGGGAACAGGGAGGAGGCTGGCTGTGTGAGGCCAGTGACTAAAGCCCGTATTACATAATGTGCCTAAACTGTACACCTATGCACCAACACCCCTAACGTGCATACCTGTAACTACAAACTGGTTCACTTCCGACGTATTACACCATCCACGCGGGATATACCTAGCATGCATGCGCAGCAGTAGACTACACGTGAAAATAAAATAGATGTCTTATGTCCTGATGTCTTGTAAAGTCGTTCGTTCTACCGCGCGCGCAACTCGAGGGCGATTATATGATACACTGAAACGTCATACGTTCAAATTATTTATGAACTCAAGGTTCCTATTTATAAAGAAACTGTTTTCTACCATTATGTATTAAGTAATAGTTTTTCTCTAATGTAGGTTAGTACTGTTCTGAATTACAGACGCAACAGTTTTATATTACGACACTTCATTACACAGGTATATGTGTATCAAAATTTACATTTATACAGCATATTGCACATTGAGGATCTACTTGTTTTTGGAGCTATTGCCCTAGCAGTGACAGTAAATCTTTGGATTAGGGCAGAACGGTGATGAAAACGAAAAGTCAAACGTTGCTGGGTTCGACCCTGGCTGACAAGAAAGGTGGAAGGCAGGGAAATATATTCACTGTTAATGAAAGAACTCAGGCTCGAAGATCCGCAAGAATTTCGGAACTTCGTTAGGATGGACGTGGCCCATTTTGAAAAGCTGCTGTCTATGATAGAAGATGGAAACAGAAAGTGTGACACAGTCATGAGGGAGGCTATCTCACCTTCTAGAGAGTAAGAATTATGTGGTTATGTTTTGTGATCATTCCAGCCTAGATCACTAATAAAATACCGGTGAACGCCCTGTTATGTTGCGGGCTGGTTGCAACATTAGCCATGTATGTGAAAAACGGCTTCCCATTTGAGTCAGTTGATGTTTCAAAGTACTGCACTGAAAAGGTGTTTGAATGTTGTGCAGGTGTGGTTAAATTTAACGGAGCTAAACTTATAACTTTTGTTATTTATAGATCCCCAGACTCCGATTTCACAACATTTTTGTTAAAGCTAGAGGAGGTTCTTGGTTCACTTTATAGGAAATACAAAAAGTTAGTTATATGTGGTGACTTCAATATTAATTGTATAAGTGATTGTGCAAGGAAGAGGATGCTGGTAGACCTCTTTAATTCATATAATCTTATACAAACCGTATTCTTTCCAACGAGAGTGCAAGGGAACAGTAGAGCAACCATAGACAACATTTTTGTTCATTCCTCATTACTAGAAGGGCATTCTGTTAGCAAAAAGGTGAATGGCCTTTCAGATCATGATGCACAAATTTTAACTTTAAAAGATTTTTGTGCTGCAACACGTGTTAAATATAGTCATCAGCTGTTCAGGAAAGCTGATCCAGTTGCTGTAGAGACCTTTGTAAACCTTATAAAGGAACAAGAGTGGCAAGATGTTTATAGCACTGATACAGTAGACAATAAATATAATGCTTTTCTCAAGACTCTTCTCATGCTCTTTGAAAGTTGCTTTCCGTTAGAACGTTTAAAACAGGGTACTAGCACAAACAGGCAGCCTGGGTGGCTGACAAGAGGGATAAGAATATCTTGTAGAACAAAGTGGCAATTATATCAAAACGTTAGAAACAGTCAAAATCTAAATGCAGCAGCCCATTACAAACAGTATTGTAAGGTGCTTAAAAATGTTATTAGGAAGGCAAAAAGTATGTGGTATGCAGATAGAATAGCTAAGTCTCAGGATAAAAATAAAACCATATGGTCAGTCGTAAAGGAAGTTGCTGGTCTGCAGAGACAGGTCGAGGATATAGAATCAGTGCGTAGTGGGAATGTCCGTGTTACTGATAAGTCGCATATATGTAGAGTATTTAATAATCACTTTCTGAATATAGCAGGTGAACTAAATAGAAACCTAGTCCCAACAGGGAATCATATAGCGCTCTTAGAAAAAAGTGTTCCGAGACTGTTACCTGAAATGCTCCTCCATGATACTGACAAGAGGGAGATTGAGTTAATAATTAAATCACTAAAGACCAAGAACTCTCATGGATATGACGGGGTATCTAGCAGAATACTGAAGTATTGTTCTATGTATGTTAGCCCAGTTCTCAGCCATATCTGTAACTTTTCCTTTAAGAGTGGTCGGTTTCCTGACCGATTAAAGTACTCGGTAGTGAAGCCACTTTATAAAAAGGGAGACATTGATAATGTTGACAATTTTAGACCTATTTCTATGCCATCGGTGTTTGCTAAAGTTATCGAGAAGGTTGTATATACAAGGTTACTGGAGCATTTAAACTCACATAATTTGCTGTCAAATGTCCAGTTTGGTTTTAGAAATGGCTTAACAACTGAAAATGCTATATTCTCTTTTCTCTGTGAGGTTTTGGACGGATTAAATAAAAGGTTGCGAATGCTAGGTGTTTTCTTTGATTTAACGAAGGCTTTTGACTGTGTTGACCACAAAATATTACTGCAGAAGTTGGACCATTATGGAGTAAGGGGAGTAGCTTACAATTGGTTCGCCTCTTACTTTAAGAACAGAAAGCAGAGGGTAATTCTCCGCAATATTGAGAGTGGTAATGGTGTTCAGTCCCAATGGGGCACTGTTGAGTGGGGCATTCCCCAAGGGTCGGTGCTGGGGCCACTGCTGTTTCTTATTTATATAAATGATATGCCTTCTAGTATTACAGGTGATTCAAAAATATTTCTGTTTGCTGATGACACCAGCTTGATAGTGAAGGATCTTGTGTGTAATATTGAAACAGTAACAAATAATGTAGTTCATGAAATAAGTTCGTGGTTTGTGGAAAATAATTTGATGCTAAATCACAGTAAGACTCAGTTTTTACAGTTTCTAACTCACAATTCAACAAGAACCGATATTTTGATCAGACAGAATAGGCATATTATAAGCGAGACGGAACAGTTTAAGTTCCTAGGCATTCGGATAGATAGTAAGCTGTTGTGGAAAGCCCATGTCCAGGATCTTGTTCAGAAGCTAAATGCTGCTTTATTTACCATTAGAACAGTATCTGAAATAAGAGACACTTCAACACGAAAAGTAGTCTACTTCGCATATTTTCATACGCTTATGTCATATGGTATTATTTTTTGGGGTAATTCTTCTGATTCAAAAAGGGTATTTTTGGCTCAAAAACGGGCTGTTCGAGCTATATGTGGTGTAAGTTCGAGAACGTCTTGTCGACCCCTATTCAAAATTCTGGGAATTCTGACATTGCCCTCACAGTATATATTTTCTTTAATGTCGTTTGTTGTTAGCAATATTAGCCTATTCCCAAGAGTTAGCAGCTTTCACTCATTTAATACTAGGTAGAAATCAAATCTGCATGTAGAATGCACTTCCTTGACTCTTGTACAGAAAGGAGTGCAGTATTCTGCTGCATCCATTTTCAATAAGCTACCACAAGAACTCAAAAATCTTAGCAGTAGCCCAAACTCTTTTAAGTCCAAACTGAAGAGTTTCCTCATGGCTCACTCCTTCTATTCTGTCGAGGAGCTCCTGGAAGAGCTACAAAATTAAGCAAATTCCAGTGTTACATTCTTGATTTTCTTCATTTAAACTTACGACTTGTTACCTGAATATGTTTTTTTTTTTTATGTTTCATTTTATCTGTTTCTAATATCGTGTTATAATTTCATGTATTGACTCATTCCATGACCATGGAGACTTCTCCTTAATTTGGTCCCACGGAACAATAAATAAATAAATAAATTACGTTTCCTGGCGAATGGGAAATCTTTTAAGAGTCTGGCTTTTAGCCACAGAATAGCACAGCCCACCATTTCAAAAGTTGTTGTGGATGTATGCACTGAAATTTGCAACACATTAAATGACCAGTACTTAGGTGACGTGTTATTTTTCCAAGTTTGGACTATACTCAGAATTTTGCAGTCCTCGTGTGTCGCACTGAGGCAAACTGCAAGGAATTTCTCCCTTTCACTGCCAGTTTCTCTTTTCTGGCATGTTGTAATCAAGCAAGAGGTGCAATTAAATCAAACCTGAACTTTCGTAAACTGAGGCGTTATGATACAAATCGAAAATCACCTTATAACGTTATATGCATATTCCTCAGAAAGAAACGATTTCCGACTACCTTATTATGATACAGTGGGTCATACATATACCTTTCCTCGCTGTATGCCTGATTTCAGACGCTTAATTCCTCTCTGCACCATTTCATTTCTAGAATACGAAGCTATCAATTGAAAAAATCCTTTCACAAACAACTAGTATATAAGAGTCTACCTCAAAAAAAAAGTTTCTTTTCTGCATTTGTGAAACCAGTTAACTGAAAAAATGCGGAAGATTCCCAACGCGAAAAATCCCCAACACGAACGTCTGTAATTAGCCACTAGATGCCTAACAATAACCAAACAACAACAGAAAGCACCGTGGTACACCCTTCTGCGCATGCACGAATTATCGCTGCCTACTGCGCATGCGCGGATTGACGGCAGTTTAGAACTGCTCTCTATTCCTGCCTGCAGATAATGTGTCTGCTAATTTTCGTAGTTTCACCCATTCTACCGCTAGATGGCTGTCACGGTAGACCAGTAACATTCGCGGCAGATCGTTGTGCAGTACCGGCTTAACAAAGGTTGAGGCCAGGAGGGTTATGGGAACGTAGGATCTACTGCAGGGAAAGTTTCCACCTGCACAATTCAGAAAAGCTGGTGTTGGCGGGGAGGATCCATATGGCACAGGCTGTGAAGCAGTCATTGAGATACCATGTTTGGCAGCGTGTTCAACAACAGGGTGGTCCACTTGTTTTTTGGCCGCAGTTTGTCGGTGGCCATTCATGCGGACAGACAACTTGTTAGTTGTCATGACTACATAGAATGCAGCACAATGGTTGCAGCTTAGCTTGTAGATCACGTGACTTGTTTTACAGGTAGCCCTGCCTTTGATGGGATAGGTGATGTTAGTGACCGGACTGGTGTAGGTGGTGGTAGAAGGATGTATAGGACAGGTCTTGCATCTAGGTCTATTACAGGGGTGTGAGCCATGAGGTAAGGGACTGGGAACAGGGGCTGTATAAGAATGGACGAGTATATTGTGTAGGTTCGGTGGACGGTGGAATACCACTGTAGGAGGGGTGGGAAATATAGTGGGCAGGACATTTCTCATTTCAGGGCACGATGAGAGGTAATCAAAACCCTGGCGGAGAATGAAATTCAGTTGCTCCAGTCCCGGATGGTACTGAGTCACAAGGGGTATGCTCCTCTGTGGCCAGACTGTGGGACTTTGGGAGGTGGTGGGAGACTGGAAAGATAAGGCATGGGAGATTTGTTTTTGTGCAAGGTTGGGAGGATAATTGCAGTCAGTGAAGGCTTCAGTGAGACCCCCAGTATATTTTGAGAGGGACTGCTCATCACTGCAGATTCGATGACCATGGGTGGCTAGGCTGTACGGAAGGGTCTTCTTGGTATGGAATGGGTGGCATCTGTTGAAGTGGAGGTATTGCTGGTGGTTAGCAGATTTGATATGGATGGAGGTACTGATGTAGCCATCTCTGAGGCTCAACATCTAGGAAGGCGGCTTGTTGAGTTGAGTAGGACCAGGTGAAGCAAATGGGGGAGATGTTGTTGAGGTTCTGGAGGAATGTGGATAGGGAGTCCTCACCTTCAATTCAGATAGCAAAGATGTCATCAGTGAATCTGAACCAGGTGAGGGGTTTAGGATTATGGGTTTTTAGGAAGGATTCCTCTAGATGGCCCGTGAATAGGTTGGCATAGGATTGTGCCATGCGGGTGCCCATAGCTGTACCCCGGATTTGTTTGTAGGTAATGCCTTCAAAGGAGATTAATTGTCAGTGAGGGTATAGTTGGTGATGGTGACTAGGAAGGAGGTTGTTGGTTTGGAATCCATAGGGCATCTGGAAAGATAGTGTTCAATAGCAGTATGGCCATGGGCATCAGGAATGTTAGTGTAGCGGGAGGCGGCATCAATAGTGACGACCAGGGCACCGTGTGGTAAAGGGACAGGAACTGTGGAGAGTCAGTGGAGGAAATGGTTAGTATCTTTTATATAGGAGGATATGTTCCGGGTAATAGGTTTAAGGTGTTGGTCTACAGCAGCAGAGATTGTCTCAATGGGGCACAGTTAAACTGGCCACAATGGGCCGGGTCGTCCTGGGTGGATGGGTTTATGGACTTAAGGAAGCATGTAGAAGGTGGGAGTGCAGTGAGTGGTAGGGGTAAGTAGAGAGGTGGACTCTGAGGAGAGGTTCTGGGATGGGCCTAAGGATTTGAGTTGTGACTGGAGAGCCTGCTGGATTACTTGAATGGGGTCACTGTGGCAAGGTTTGTAGGTGGAAGTATCTGACAGCTGACAGAGTCCTTCTGCCAGGTAATCCTTGCAGTTCAAAACAACTGTGGTGGAGCCTTTATGTAGGCATGACAACCAACAAGCTGTCTGTCCGCATCAATGGCCAAAAAACAAGTGGACCACCCTGTTGCTGAACATGCTGCCAAACATGATATCTCAATGACTGCCTCACAGCCTGTGCCATATAGATCCTTCATGCCAACACCAGCTTTTCTGAATTGTGCAGGAGGGAACTTTCCCTGCAATAAATCGTACGTTCCCGTAACCCCCCTGGCCTCATCCTTCGTTAGCCACTGACCTCACCTATCCAGCCCCCTCCCTGTTCCCATTCCAGCACTACACAGCCGTCATTTCACCGCCACACCCAGTCTTTTAATTTCTTTTTATTTCCCTCCTTTCCGCTACTTGCCCCCCCCCCCCCCCCCCCTGCCTTCTCTCCTGCCCCCCGTCGAAACTGCAGCACTTCACTGTCCGCCACCCCCACCATATTATCCCTCCCCACCCCAGCCTCCTCCTTACCCCCACCCAATCGCGACTCCCATCATGCACTGGTGCTGTTGTTCCCAGTGTGATTTCAGTTGTCTGAGACTGCAGACATGTGTGCAAGTTCCATTTGTGTGTGTGTGTGTGTGTGTGTGTGTGTGTGTGTGTGTCTAATCCTAATAAAGGCATCGCAACTCAGCATCTCCACTATGTGGTGAGTAGAAACTTTCCTTCTCTAATATTGTTAAATTCCATCCTGGATTTTCCAGAGAGGAAAGAAGTGAGATGTGGCATAAAAATCCTAGAATTGACTGGGGATTGAACCCAAGACCTTTATATTTGTAGTCTGGCTCCTAACCGCTGGCCATTGAGCCACTTTTTTCATTCCATAACAGGATTTAATTTCGCCAACAAAACTCTTCTCACACTTGTCATATATGGTAAGAAACTTGTGAATCAAATTTTATAATATTTTTCTTAAGTAACCACACACAAGATACATTTTATTACCACAGAAAGTTCTTGTATGACTTTCAATACATTTAATAGTTGCGCAGGCAAAGACAGACTTTACACTTCACTTAGAATTGTGAACATGTTCTATGAAGCTAGGGGATGGAGCAGTGAAATTGCAAAATGAAATAATGAACATAGAACATAATTTAAAAAGTATAGGGCACATAGACAGCAGAGTAAATGACTGACTACTTCACTCTTAAGTAAAGAAGTTTGGTGGTGTACTCGACATAAAAAAGCTAAATAAATTTGTTCTTTACCATTTGTTATCTCAACAGCAGTTGCATGTAACATAATTTTCAAGGTCCTGTTATAGCTGGCTTCCACTGTACATGTAATGCATTACAAAAATCATCATCATCAGTTATCTGCTATATTAGCAGGTTTTTTGCCTCTCCATTTTCTGCGATCCATTGCTTCCTTCTTAAGGCTGCTGTATGTTGTACCGTCCATCATGTCATCCAGTACCTGGAATCTCTTCCTTCCTCACTTCCTTTTCCCTTCTACATAACCTTCTAAAACTGTTTTTATCAGTCCGTCATTCTTTCTTAATATATGCCCAATCCAATTTCTTTTTCTTCTCTTTATTACATCTAGTAACTGTCTTTTCTCTCCCACTCTTCTCAGTGCCTCTTCCTTTTTTTACTCTGTCCATCCAACTTATTCTTTCCATCTTCCGCCATGTCCAGACCTCAAAAGCCTCCAGCCTTTCTCTGTCTTTTTTCCTCATAGTCCACTTTCAGCACCTTATAGAAGAACACTCCATACAAGACATTTTATGAGTCTCTTTCTGAGTTCTCTGTCCAGACCGCTGCAGAAGATTGTCCTTTTCTTATAAAACGCCTCTTTTGCCATTGCTATCCTTGTTTTAATTTCTGTGGTGCACTTCCAGTCGGTGTCTATCCTGCTTCCAAGATACTTAAAATTTTGCACCTGTTCTAGTACTTCTCCATTCAGCATAGTTTTTATTTTCTTATTTCCTCCTAGTGCCAGTACTTTTGTTTTATTTGTGTTAATTTTCATTCCACGAGTACTTTTGTTTTATTTGTGTTAATTTTCATTCCACAAGTTGCAATGGTGTCCACCAAATCCTGTAATTCTTTTTCCCCTGTAGCTAGAAGGACCATGTCATCAGCAAATCTCAAACACCCTACTCTTCTTCCTCCAATTTCTACTCCTTTTTCATCTAATGAGCATTGGTCAATCATATTTTCCAAGTAGATGTTGAAAAGAGTAGGTGACAAACAGCATCCTCGTCTTACTCCTTTTACTAGTCTGATCCAGTCTGTACTTTCTCCTCTCACTTTAACTGAAACTTTTTGATTAAGATATAATGAGTTTTATAAGTCTTCTGGTTTTCCAGTCCACTCTAGTTTCCCTCATTATAGTCACCAGCTTGTCCCAAAACACACTGTCAAATGCCTTTTCTAGATCGATGAAGCACATGTATAGGTCTCTTCCTTTTTCAATAAACCTTTCTCCCAAGATTCGTAGGAGCGCTATTGCATCTCTGGTGCCCGTATTCCATCTAAAGCCAAACTGCTCCTCGCCAAGATTCTCCTCCATTGCTTTTTCAAGTCTTTTATTAATTATTCTTAACATCACTTTGACTGCATGTGAAATGAGGCTGATTGTCCTGTGCTCGTGCTGCATTTCTTGGTTCCTTGTTTTTTCGGTAATGGAATCATTACTGTTGTCAGAAAGTCCTCAGTCCATTCACCACTGTCATATATTTTATTACATAACCTCAATATTTCTCTTATTCCATTGTGGTTCAAGCATTTTAGTATTTCTTCCAGTATTGTATCTGTACCTACCGCTTTGCCATTTTTCATTGCAGCTATGGCAGACTTTACTTCTTACATTACGATGGTCGGTCCTTTCTAGTCATCACTTACACTGTTGTGTGATTCAAGTTCCAGAGTTTCTGGTTTGCTATTTGCGTCATATAGCTCTTTTATATATTCTTTCCATCTCTGGAGGACATCGTCACGATCTTTGTACACTACCTCTTCATCTTTACTCAAAATTTCCATAGTAGCACTTCCTGCACTGTTTTGTTCCCATGTCATAGTCTTTACTCTGTTGCATAGTAAGTCGTATCTTCCCTTCCTGTTCAGTTCTTCAATTTCATCACATTCCTCTTTTAGCCATTTTTTCCTAGCCTGCTCTGTTTCTCTTCACAGTTCATTATTTAACCTTCGGTATATCTTTCTTGCATCTTCAGTGTTCTTGTTTTTTAATTTTTTTTTCTCCTCCATCTTGGAAATCATTTCTTGTGTGACCCATGGTTTTTTTGACCTTTTCCCTTTTACATATCCTATATTTTGCTGTCCTGCTTTAATGATTCCTTCTTTCAGCATATTCCAGTACTCGTTGGCATTATCAGGTGCTTTTTTGTCTCGTAATGTGTTTAGAAACTCCCGAGACAGCATTTCTGTATAATTTGTTCTTTGTTGGATCTTATCTTCTCTAAATCCCACTTCTTCACCGTGGTCGCCTTCTTCAGTTTTTTCATTCTTATTTCTATTTCTGCCATAAGTAAGTTGTGGTCACTATTAATATCTGCACCTGGTAATGTGTGCACCTTCTTGATTCCATTCCTGTATCTTTCTTCTACCAGTATAAAATCGATTTGTTTTCTGTATTTATCCCCTGGTGATTTCCAAGTGTAGAGCCTCCTCTTGTGGTTCTTGAACCATGTGTTTGCCGCTATCAGCTGCCTTTCCCTGCAGAAGTCAATTAACCATTCACCTCTGTCATTTCTCTTTCCAAGACCATGACTGCCTACTATGTTTCCGTCTTTCCCTTCTCCCACAATGGCGTTCCAGTCTCCCATTACTATTTTGCAGCATTTTTTATTTTCGTCCATTATTCTCTCTATTACATTGTACGTTTCCTCTACAATTTGGTCATCATGTTCTGAAGTTGGCATATACACCTGGACAATCAGTAAATCTTTTTGTGCTCCTTTCAGCCTTACACCAATAACCCAGTCATTTGCATAGTCTACATATTCCACACATTAAGCCAATTCCTTTGTCATAATCATTCCTACTCCATGAATTCCTTTTACTTCTCCTCCTGAGTAGTAGAATACATATTCATCTGACTGCAGCTCTCCATGTCCATTCCATCTTACCTCAGCAACTCCTACGAGGTCCATATGATTCTTTTCCATCTCTCTTTTAAGGTTTTCTAGTTTTCCTGCTTGTAGCAGAGTTCTGACATTCCAGGTACCAATTCTCGTTTTGATTTTTTGCGTCCTTTCAAGTTGTGCCCCCCCCACCCACCCACCCCCCTCCACCCACCCCACCCCACCCCTCCACCCACCCCACCCCACCCCCCTCGGAGATCCGAGTGGGGGACTATTTTACCTCCGGACACTGATTTAACATGAGAGGAAGCCATTTTTTGTGCATAAAATGGAGACTGCATTATGCAGGGAAGGTAATCTGCGGTGGTATTCCGTTGCCTTCCGCAGTTCTGGAGGCCGCCCCTAACATGGGATACAGGAGCTTTTTGCAGCCACCCGCTCTGGGTCAGACGCTGCATGAGAAGTACAGGTTGGAAAATGAAAGACCCCTAGCCCTCGAAACCTAATAGCGTCAGGGTCGGAAAAGAACAAGAGCTGGCCGAGGGTAGCCAGATAGGAAAGATAAAAGTGAGGAGCGTGGCATAAGTAAGTGGAAGCAATGCCAGGACTCAGCTCGGGGCCCCATGGTCGCCAGTCATGTATCACTAGGTGTGACTCCCTGAGGGAATTACAAAAATACATAGCCTATGTTCATTAAAGTATTATGTAAGAATTGGAAGTAAATCGGTCAAGAAATTTTTGAGATTTGTGTAAAATACGCTTTCTCTTTATGTATTACATATCTATTTATATATTACATGTTTTACAAAAATATATAAGCTGTTTCTGTCTGTATGTTCATTGGTGTGTCGTGCAAAAATTTGTGGTAAATCAGTCAAGTGCTTTTTGATATTATTGGTTATGTTTCCCCTTTATGTATTACGTATGTATTTATATAAAACTTGCAACAGCAGAACTGTCAAGTCAAATGTTTCCTTTTTCATAGCAACAGTATCAATATCATCTACAGTTACGGACAAAATGTCAAGCCTTTCTTATGTGATGACCTTTTATACATGTGGCATTTGTTTTTTATTAATTTTGAGATTGGAAAATGTGACTAGTAAAATCAAAAGGTTGCATTGTCTCTTCCTGCATTATTTCATTACAGGTTAATGATTTTTGGTTTATATTAACCCAATTGCTAATCAATTTAAGTTAGCCACTTCCCTCTGTACAGCATTACTTCATCAGTAGATTATCAATTACATCCCTTGAACCAATAAACTCACATAAAAATTATGTGCCTACAGGCTGGAAGAAAGGATCTATTATTGAAGACTTTTCTGGAGAACAAGTATGCTACAACAACAACATCATCATTATCATCATTGTCGTCAGCTAAGCTGGATTTGACTGTGAAAAGGAAAAAACTTCCTGCTGCAGAACTTCGCCAACTTGAGCTTCAAAGGCAGGCAGCTGTTAATGCCTACAGGTTTGTCAGATCAAAGAATCTGGATAGACGGCCTCTGGCACTGTTAGAAAAATGAAGTATACCAAAATATTTTTATATTGACAATAAATTATACTTTTTACTTAAAACATTTGCATTTTTCTTGTTTGTGTGCGTGCTGTAATGGCGATCTAGCTCTGTGCTGGACTATGCAGAAGAAAAAGCAGAATATACACCTACACAATAAAGTAAGAATCAACTGTCAACAGTGACATATGTGAAATTCATTTTTCAGACAGTAGATGTTGCCAAAATGACAACACATTTGAATCTTTGGCCACTCAATTCAATTATTGCAATCTAGAGTGAGGTACCTATTGTACTATGCTGAAAGGTAGAATACTTTGCGCATTGTCAATTCAGCAGTAGGTGCACAGCTGACCCTAGTGCACATGTATGCGTAACAATATTGTTACTGGTCAGAGTTTCACCATTCCAATGGGAATGCAGTGCCACCATGACAGAACCATCACAGACAGCAGCAAAGAGAACACAACCAAATACATTGAGACTAAATTTTAGAAGCAGATGACAAATTCAAACACAGATCTAGCTGCAACATCAGGACAGTGTAGTTGGTTTTATGAATGTGTGTTATGTATTAGCCTAGCTCTGGAGAGGACATTGTCTGAAAGCTCAGTAATGCTTTCAGTGTCATTTATGTACACATAGCAGTGAGTGTTACCTTTACAATGTGGAGTTAGGTGTCACTGGGACTAAAAGGAGAAATTCTGTGTAACAAATAAGATATACACTAAACACATAGCTTTTTATTCTTGGTATTTAGACTTTTGTGTTAACATCACCATACAGCACGTGAATGCCAATTGCGAATACATATGAATCAGTACTTCACATCCAGTGCACTTGCTCTTTTTTTGATGTAGTATTATGCTATGAGATTGCTGACTGAAATAGGCAATAATTACAAACTTAAATCACTGTATTTTAGCACAAAGGATATTACTTGATCTAGTTACAAAAAGGTAAGTAGTGTGATTTTGTGTGAAAGACAGTATTACTTAAATGGGATGTTTAAGAACTACTTTCATACCACTGTAGTGAAAGTATATTGTGGGTGGGCTAACGCCACCATTGTAAATAATCTATCATGAAACTGCATAGTACTATGTACCATTGTTACCAGTAAATCAAATCCAGTCAATATGCTATACTACAGGGTGCGGCACTCAAATAAGATGATTTGTGCAGATGAGATGGGAGAGCTGTTAGTGAGGCAAGGAATTTACCATGCTCGTCTGCACACCTGCACCTATAGCTACATCCATACTCTGCAAGCCACCGTATGATGCATGGTGGAGGGTACTCTATCCCACTAATCATATCCTTTTCTTTTCCACTCACAAATAGAAGGAAGGAAAAATAGTTGTCTGTATGCCCCTATACAAGCCCTAATATCATCTCCATGGGCCTTTCACGAAATTTATCTTGGCAGCAGTAGAATCGCTCTGCATCAGCATCAAATGTCTGTTCTCTAAATTTTCTCAGTAGAGCTCTTCGAAAAGAACGACGCATCCCTCCAGTAATTCCCATCTGAGGTTCTGAAACATTTCCCTTATCCTTATGTCTTGTTCAAACCTACAGGTAACAAATGTACCAGCCCGCTTCTGAATTTCTTCGATGTCTTCCTTTAATCCGGCCTGGTGTGGATCCCAAACACTCAAACAGTACTCAACAGTGGGTTGCAGTAGTGTCCTATGTGCGGCCTCCTTTAAGGATGCAGTCTCCTTTATGGATGAAGCGCACTTTCCAAAAAATTCTCACAATAAACCAAAGTCTACCATTTGCCTTCCCTACCACAGCCTTCACATGAGCATTCCATCTCATATTGCTTTGCAACTTTACACTGGGATATTTAATTGATATGACTGTGTCAGACAACACACTACTAATACTGTTTTTAAACATTATGGGTTTGTTTTTGCTACTCATCTGCACTAACTTACACTTTTCTACATTTAGAGTTAGCTGCCATTCATCACACCAACCAGAAATTTTGTCTAAGTCATCTTGTATCCTCCTACAATTACCCAATGAGACCACCTTCCCACAGATCACAGTATCATCAGCAAACAGCTGCAGACTGCTGGTTACCTATCCGCCAGATCATTTATGTATTTATAAAAAACAGCGGTCCTACCACACTTCTCGGGGGCACTCCTGATGATATTCTTATCTATGGTGAACACTGGCCATTGAGGACAACATACTAGGTTCTGTGACTTAAGAAGTCTTCAAGCCACTCACATATCTGGGAACCTATTCCATACGCTTGTACCTTCGTTAACAGTCAGCAGTGTGGCACCATATCAGATGCTTTACAGAAATCTATTAGTAATCACTCTGTTATGTGATAGTAACAATTCTTTTTCAGATGTGAATAATTTAATTGGAACATGCAGTGTGCCCCCCTCCCTTTTGATCCCTCTTCTCACGTGTTCTACCTCTCTAGTTAAACTTTAATTTTAAATATTATCTGAAATGTGAACAATACTTTAATACATGCAACTGTATCTGTTTATAGATAAACATGCATGACCTAAGAGTATTGGACAATTTCGTGGGAAAGGCGGTCACTGCAATTCCAACACACTGCAATTGAAGTATATGTGATGAGTAAAGTTACCAACAGGGAAATAAAAGCTTGCCAGCATTGTGTAGTGGTAATTGATCTTTAATGGCACTTGGGGATCTCATGGATTTTAATAGTACCTTTAACTATGAAACTCCTGTTAATTTTCTCACCGCAAAAGCACATTTACCTCACATAATGGCAGCAGGTCTACTGGGAAAGCAGAAGTACTTAATTTACACTTTAAATAGTCGGTACACAATAGCCATGAATTATTAATCATTTATAGACACATCACCACCTTTATGAAAAGCAACAAGTGTTAACATTTGGGAAAGAAAGTGTCAACTGAGTCATTTGTAGAAACAGTCCATAAATCTTTCCTGCACCTTGAAGTAAGCATGTCAGAAACATAACTTGTGTAACACTTTGGAAAGCGAGTATTATTTGTGTCTGTTTAAGGCCACTAACAGTTTCATCTGAATTCAAATCATTAACCAATTTGTTGCAACCAAAATACTGTGCACTTTTTGTCTTCTTGTGTCTGTTGTCCTGGCTGTTACTGTTCATGTTGTTTAAATATGCTGCTTGGAGCTTTCATTACCAGAACTTGCATGACATAGAATAATGTTGGCTCCATTAACCACTCACAATAAGCTGTGAGAATTCTGTACTAGTGAGAGATTATCACTGTCAATAGCATTTATTTTTCATAACACATATTTATTCAGAGAGTATACGCACTGGGACAATCAGGAAATCCAGAAGAATTTTTTCAGACGGGAAAAACTTGGGAATTTTTTTAAATTCCAGGAATTTTTCATTGTTTTAGTTTGCAATTAAATTTGTGTGATTTTGACGGGTGAGAACTGATACTCTAACAAAGAATTTCACTTTAGCCTGCTTCTGCAGAATAATACTGTAGCAATCAAACATGAACAAGAATATAATGCCAAAATAAAACTTATAGTTGCAAAGAAAATGTGCCATTTACAACAACAAAACACAGTGCACTCAAAAGTGTCTGCTGACAGCAAAATTTGTCAAAGGCTTTAGGACAAAGACTATGCAATATTTCTTGACAACAAACTGCTTTCCATGAGATTACATTTCTAACAGGTTACACAAAAATATTGTGAATAATGGTTTGAGACGTTACTCTCAAAGTAAATTTCCTTTTATGCAGGATGAATTACGTTACCTGTGAGAATGTGAGATGATTTTTGCAAATCTCGGAGCATTTGAGTCTCATTCAAAACTTAACACTTTGGGTACCAACAACATAGAAAATTTCAGGCCTAGAAGACCAGCCACTTACGCCATTATTTAAAATTTTGCTGGGACATTTGTGTTTGATATATCTTAAAGGGTTACCCATGTTAAAAAAGACAAATATTTTATGAAATCTGTTTAAAAAATTCCAGAACTTTGTCCACAAATTTTTTCTACACTTACCTTTTATTTATTGTACATGGTCTCCTTCAAAATGCTCTCCTCCACAACTGATACACCACTCACAACCCTGTTTCCACTTCTGGAAGTAATCTTGGTATGCCTCCTGCTGGATCACATGAAGTGCTGTCTGCAAATTTACTTTTATCTTGTCTATCTTTGCAAATCAGTGTCCTTTCAACAGAGTTTTCCGCAGGGGCCAGGCCTGGAGAGTACAGAGGATGAGGCAGCACAGAGATTTCACTTTTGTGCAATAGTCACGCACCAACAGGGATGAATGTGCGGGTATGTTATAGTGATGCTAGAGCCATGAACTTTCAGGCCGTTTCCTTCTCACATTTTCTTGCAGGTGTTGCAACATGTCCCAATAGAACCATTCATTAAGAGTTTGTCCCTATGGCACGAATTCATGATGAATTCATCCTTCAAAGTCAAACAAAATTAGCAGCATGGCTTTGACATTTGACCTGACTTGACGAGCTTTTTTGGTCTTTAGAACCTTTTCTGATGCATTGTGAAGATTGAACCTCAGTCTCAACAACATAACTGTAGACCCATGTCTCATCTTGGACAGTCAGTCTTTGATTGGCATACACAATTTCACTGACGTTCCTAACATGAGAATCATTGGTAGATGTCGAAGGGCGTTCTAAACAAGGGTCGTCTTCAATTTCTGCCTGCATCGTTTGGCATGTCTCTGTAAGGGTTTCCTTGAATTTCATGCAAAATTTAATGCAGACGTGTTTCTCCTCTAACTCTGCCAACTTGAAATTCGCAAACTGGTGACAACGTTCTACTCAATACAACACTGAACAATAACTAACAGACATATAACAATGAAACTTCTGGCAGTTGCACGTTAAAAACGGGCTCAAGGAGGGATGTCAACTGCATGTCCCTCCAACACACCACTGGCGCGAAATGTTCCAGAATTTTTTGAACAGATCTTATATGTGAACGCTAAGCTTTTCTTTTAACTATATGATATGTATATTAATTTAAACAATTTACTTTTTCTATATGTGTGTTTGCCCTACTTAATAGTGATGTTGCTGTTGGCTCACTACATCACATTTCATATGCTCTATCTGCTATTATTGGTTGGTGAGATCACATGATGTGAGCTATGGTCGGCTGACAAAAGTGCATCGCAAGTTGATATCAGAACTTCAGATGCTACCATGCTGTATTTGGTGGAATTTGTATCTATTCTTTCATAATATGAAAATATGCTGTGTACATGTTACCACGCATCAAAGATATTTCCAAAAAGCATTGTTTTTTTTACTGGATTTTGTTTCCTGAAGCACCTAAAAGTTCTATGGTGGGATGTAAAACCTTTACCATTAAAAGGATTTTACTGCTCCGTTGGGTAGTATATTGTCACTTAACATGGGAAACACATAGTTTCACCCAGTGTATAGTGTATTTTAACCAGGGAAAAAGTGTATTTTTAGTGGGAATATCCGGAATTTTTTCCCACCTTGTTGGCATAGACACTCTGTTATTACAGCTATTGTGAGAGAAAGGTCAATTACAATAGATGTTTAAAGCAGTTTATGAACCTTTGATGCAATCTATATGATATAGAAGAGAACAGGACATCTTGCCAGCTGTGTGATATAGTTGCATTTCTGTATATGTGTGGCTATAATTTTGGAGAATTATATCTTCAGTTCTTCATGACCATATATCGTTTTGGTAACAACCACAATCAATACTGACCTTGCCACACAAAGAGGTAACATTCATTTTTATTTTATTTATTTAATTATTTAATATGATCTGATTTGGCCATCAGGCCTCTTTTACAGTCGGCCAGGGTTTCACATTTACAATACCTTTTTTACATTGTATTTTTCTAAGAAGTAATAATCTTAATATGACAAATAATATTAAAATGACTTGATTGTCTGAAGTTGTAATGTGAATAAATAATACTATGAACTAATTAAGTTAATACTGGCAGTATTTTTACTACTGCAGCTGCTGCCACTAGTAGTGGTGGTAGTAGTAGTAGTAGTAGTAGTAGTACTAGTAGTAGTAGTCGTGGTGGTGGTGGTAGTAACTATCTTCTGAAGCTGGAGCTCTCTAATATAATGCGGGAGTTTATTCCAGAGTTGGGTTCCTGCCATTGAGAAGGGCCTCCAGGAAGTGGCTAAGTGATAGAGGGACAGAAATGATTTTGCTGTGATGGGAACAGGTGTTTCTGCTATGTTGTTCACAAAGAGCACTAAGGTCGAGGGGAGAGATGAGGGACAGTGTTCGCTGTGCTTGTCCGCATGCAGCCTGGAAAGCTTTGCATGCGATTGTGAAATGTGATCAAAGAGTTGAACGTAGCAGATAAAATGAACATGAGCATTCGTAACCAGTTCCAGGCACCATGATTTTTCCTGAGTAGCAGGATAACATTGCTGTTTCAGTAATTGGAAGTGTAAGAGTTTGTAAAAGCTTGTTTTACAGGTCAAGAGGAACAGCTTCTTATATTTTTGTTAGTCGTGAAGATATGCTAATGCCTTCTTGCACATCGCAGCTGTGTGCTCAGTCCAATTTAGATTTTTATCCATTATTACTCATAGCATAAGAAGCTACTTGGTAGAATATTTGCACAAAGCATTATGTAATCATAGCTAACACTTGGTTTAAGAATCATCAAAGAAGGTTGTTTATCTGTAAGAAACCTGGAGACTGCAGAAGGTTTCAGACTGATTATGTAGTGATAAGACAGAGATTACAGAACCAGATTTTAAATTGTACAACATTTCCAGGGGCAGATGTGGACTCTGATCACAATTTATTGGTTACGAAATGTAGATTAAAACTGAAGAAACTGCAAAAAAGGTGGGAATTTAAGATGGGACCTAGATAGACTGAAAAAACCTGAGGTTTTAGAGAGTTTCAGAGGGAGCATTGGGGAACAATTGACAAGAACAGAGAAAGGAATACAGTAGAATGTGAATGGTTAGCTTTGAGAGATGAAATAGTGAAGGCAGCACCTGATCAAGTAGGCAAAAAGACGAGGGCTAGTAGAAATCCTTGGGTAAGTCAAGAAATACTGAATTTAATTGATGAAAGGAGAAAATATAAAAATGCAGTAAGTGAAGCAGGTGAAAGGAAATACGAATGTCTAAAAAATGAGATTGTCAGAAAGTGTGAAATGGTTAAACAGGAATGGCTAGAGGACACATGTAAGGATATAGAAGCATATATTACTAGGGGAAAGATACATACCACCTACAGGAAAATTAGAGAGACCTTGGAAGAAAGAGAACCACCTGTGGGAATATCAAGAGCTCAGATGGAAAACCAGCCCTAAGCAGAGAAGGGAAAGCAGAAAGGTGGAAGGAGCATATAGAGGGTCTATACAAGGGGAATGTACCGTGACCGTGCAAACGGTCGACGGCGGGAGTGACATCTTCGACTTGCGGAAGTTGCTGGGCTTCCCGGTTACGACGGAGGCTCTCCCGACCGCCATGGATCCTCAGCCCCAGTGCTTCAGGTGCCAGGGCGAGGGCCATGTTGCGAAGTATTGCCGCAACGTGGTGCGGTGCGTCAAGTGCTCAGGTGAGCACGACAGCCGCGCCTGCGACCGCGGCAGCAACGCTCTGCCGACATGTGTCCGGTGTGGCGGCCCGCACGTCGCCAGTTGGCGCGGTTGTGCGGCTTTCTCAAGCCGCAGCCGTGCCGGGGGCGGCGAAGCGGCCGCACCGACGCAGCAGCAGAAGAGAAGACGACGTCGGAAACGGCGTAGGGCGCAGAACAGCCCGGCGCAGCTGAGGGATGGCGCAGCAGCAGATCCACCTGCCAGGGGCAGGGACGGCCGCTCGGAAACGGGCAGCCAGGACGCAGCTCGCCTTCCTGCGAAGAGAAGTGACCTCGAACTCGGCACCGCCGTGAAGGAGGCCACAGCAGCCCTCAAAGCCGTCATGGCGGCGGAGAGGGCTGCCTTCGCAGCCGCCGAGGCTGCAGAGAAGGAAGAGGCCTTTGAGGCAACTGCGAGCAGTTTTCGCCCAAGGCCTCAGTGCAGTCGTACCTGCGAACACTCCTGCGACCTCGCAGAAGGACGTTCGCGCCCCTATCCCTGCTTTTGTTCCAGCAGCACCGCAGGTGAGAGGCGCAGGGAAGACAACCGCCGCCCCAGAGGAGCCGGTGGCGACGCCGCCCGCTGCGGGATTCGACCCCTCAAGGGACCGAGAAGACAGAAAGGCAACCCTCATTGCGCAAGCGCGAGCGAGCGGCTTGCACCTCTCCGACGCTGATGCGGCGCAGATCACTGGAACTGCGGAGCAGCTCACAGCTGTAGTGCAGAAGGGCTGCGCCGTGCAGTAGAGGAGGACGCTGTAGCCGATCGCCGTCGTTCTGCGCCAGCCTGATGAAGCTGCACCAAGTCACTGACGACAAGGCGCAGCAGAGGGCCTAACAGCAGCGCATGCGTTGCCGCGCCGAACTTTTTTATGTTACAGGGAGGAAGCCATTGCGGCCGGCCCAGGAGACTACAAGCGAGCCCAGCCGCAGCACCGGCCTGACCCAGCTAACGACCACGCAGTACATAGGTAACGTTGCACGATACCTCACGCTAACCACCCCTCACCTTGCATGCTCTGTCGCAGCTAGCAAGCCGCTACTGCCCTTACCACCCGTCCTACTGTCGCAGAGGTTTTTTTCCCTTGGCGCTGGCCTTGGCACTTTTTTTCCTCTGCTCTTAAAACCGCTACCCTTCGATCGTTTTCGACCACTACTATCTCCTGATGGACCATGTTAATGAGTAGTCTTACCCAGACGCATGGATAACATCACAGCCTGCATCCTGTGACGCCTGATTCTAAACTAACATGCTTACGGAGGTGACAGTAAAACTTTTGTGTTGGTCACCACGTTGGTGCGGGCGTGGAGGGGCCCCATCCTTTTTTATAAAAGGGAATGTACTTGAGGGCAATGATACTGTGTGAAGAATTTGGCAGAGCACTGAAAGACCTAACTCGAAACAAGGCCCTGGGAATAGAAAACATTCCATTAGACCTGATGACAGCCTTGGGAGAGCCAACCATGACAAAACTCTTCCATCTGATGAGAAAGATGTACAAGACAGGCAAAATATCATCAGACTTCAAGAAGAATATAATAATTCCAGTTCCAAAGAAAACATGTGCTGACAGGTGTGAAAACTATGTCTATCAGTTTAATAAGTCATGGTTGCAAAATACTAATACAAATATTTTAAAGAAGAGTGGAAAAACTGGTAGAAGACGACGTTGGGGAAGACCAGTTTGAATCCAGGAGAAATGTAGGAACATGTGAGGCAATACTGATCTTATGACTTCTGGTAGAAGATAGGTTAAGGAAAGGCAAACCAACGTCTATAGCATTTGTAGAAAGCTTTTGACAATGTTGCATGGAATACTCAGACCGCCATATTCTAAAGGTAGCTGGGGTAAAATACAGGGAGCAAGAGGCTATTTATAATTTTTACAGAAACCAGATGGCAGTTGAGGGTAATGAAAGGGAAGCAGTAGTTGAAACTGGAGTGAGATAGGGTTGTAGCCTGTCCCTGATATTCAGTCTATATATGGAGCAAGCAGTAAAGGAAATAAAAGAAAAACTTGGAGATGGAATTAAAATCCAAGGAGAAGAAATAGAAACTTTGAGGTGTGCCAATGACATTGTAATTCTGTCAGACACAGCAGAGGACTTAGAAAAGCATTTGAACAGAATGGACAGTGTCTTGAAAGGAGGATATAAGATGGAAATCTACAAAATCAGGATAACGGAATGTAATCAAATTAAATCAGGTGATGCCGAGGGAATTAGTTTTGGAAATGACACTTAAAAGCAGTAGATAAGTTTTGCTTTGTGGGCAGCAAAACAATTGATGATGGTCACAGTAGCAAGGATATAAAATATATACTGGCAATCACAAGAAAGGCAATTTCTGAAGAAGAGAAATTTGTTAACTTTTAATTTTAATAATCCTCCTCTAATACTGCCATCATGAACTTGACAAACTGTGCAACACACCATTATACTCACTGAGTAATAACTAACACACATACAGCAATGGAACTGCTAGCAGTTATACATTAAACACAGGTACGTGCAGCGATGGCAACCGCATTTCGCTCCAACATACCATTGGAGCAAAATAATAAATGTTCTGGAATTTTCTGAACAGACCTCATGTATGAATGTTACACCCAGTACATTTTAAAGGCTGATAATAGGCTAAGTGAAATTTGTAAAAGTTATGTAACTGGTTTCAAAAAATTAGAAAATAAGATAACCTGGACAGAGTATCTGTAAATGTAAAAGCACATAGTAAATAAGAAAACTTGTATGAAGGTCATAAACTTCTACCTGCAGTGATGCCCAAACTAGAGGTGTACAAGCGATAAAACGGTGGGGTAAAGAATTAGTGCACTGTGCATAATCCCGATCGCTGGCAGGGTGCTAAAGGAACATTAGGACACTTGAAAGTCTCCCAGACATGCAGACAGATTGATTGATTGTTGTAGAACAAATTGATCTCAGACTAAGAAAGACTTAAACCTGCAGTGGACCACCTCAGGGACATGTTCCAGAAAACAGCTTTGGTGACTGCCAAATTTGACATTCCTTCAGGTGAAAGACTATTTCACCCAATGAAGACCAACTGGAAAAGATAACCTGCATTCCACAAGCAGGCAATGTATTTGGAAAAGTCAATAGAATTTTACAACATGTGTACATTTTACAAATGTGTGTACCAGAATGAGATTTCCACTCTGCAGTGGAGTGGTGCTGATATAAAACTTCCTGGCAGATTAAAACTGTTTGCCGGACCGAGACTCGAACTCGGGAACTTTGCCTTTCACGGGCAAGTGCTGTACCATCTGAGCTACCCAAGCACGACTCATGCCCCGTCTTCACAGCTTTACTTCTGCCAGTACCTCGTCTCCTACCTTCCAAACTTTACAGAAGCTCTCCTTCGAACCTTTGCAGAACTAGCACTCCTGAAAGAAAGGATATTGTGGAGACAGGGCTTAGCCACAGCCTGGGGGATGTTTCCAGAGCATTTCTGGTTCCTTTGAAATGGCATAGCCGACCCCCCCCCCCCCCCCCCCCCCCGCCTCACCCCTCCGTCCAAGCTTGAGAAATTCTGAGCCTGTGCTACATCTCTAATGACTCAGTGTAACAGGACATTAAATCCTGATGTTCTTCCCTTTTTCTTAAATTCCAGGGGGAATAACAATAATGTGGAAAGGATATATTGCTACTTTGCAAAAACAGATGTAATGTCTTATGGGATAACAGCAATCAGTGATATTATAATGTTACTTAAAATCCGTCTTGATTGCAAATTTCTTATTCATATGACCGGTTTCGGGTACCGAAACCGGTCATATGAATAAAAATTTTGCAATCAAGATGGATTTTAAGTAACATTATATTCCTACTCACCACACAGAGGATGCATTGTGTTGCAGGCACACACAATGAAAAAGATTGCTGAAAATGTAGTTTTCGGACTAAGACCTTCATCAGACACAGAATACACACACATATTCACATGGCCATTGTCATTTCTGGCTACTGGCCATAGCACCCGTCAAAGCGGTGTTCTGCCATCAGTACCATCTACAAAATATGCTGGTCCATTCTTATGCTACACCGATGCCAAGAAACACATGGATCAGACACCTGTTGAAGACTCAGGCGCAAGATCTGTCCTGTGCACCTATCTGACACTTTCTATCCAAGTCTTGTCACCTGTGAAAACAGCCATATCAGATATCATCTCTGCTGTGACCTGTGTAGAGTGGTTTATGTGGACATGACCCTTTCTAAGCTGTGGCCATGAGCAGTGTTTACTCTCGCAACAGCAGAACATATTGAGTAGTACATGGTTGGCTTCAGAGAATGCTGAACCTGTGCCATATGGACCTCCTCCCCCCCTCCCCCCCCCCCTACCCTCTCCTCACTGCAATCATTATACCCACCCAACCCCATCTACCCCTCCTCTACATCACGGTGCATCACATGCAACTTGCTTTGACTGCACCAGGAAAGCCCTATTGCCATATTACTACTGATTCTTCCAGATGTCAGTATGCACCCTTCCAATCCTCCCTCACAAATACAATTCATCAAGTAAAAACCTGCGAGTTCCTCTTCACCACTATCAATATTTACTTAAGTACTGTGTCCAGAACAGATGTTTCCCACTTACACTTAATAAATGTACTTCTCTGATGAAATGACCAAATTTTGCCTGAGTGATGTTTGTCATTGTAGATCATCAGAATGCAAGCGTACTGTTCACTGTGAAAAGAACAAAACTCCAGTTGTTTTATCTGCAAGCCTACTGACCAATTCTGGAAGAGATCTGAGCCTGTAGTTGTCCTTTGTCTCTTGAGTGTTGCAGAATTGTGCTTCATTCTCATGTCTCACAAGTAGGGGCTTCAAAACATAGCATCTATTTTTCGCATAATTTGCATCTAATTTTTTGTTTGTAAATGACTACATGTATAAATTTAAAAGGTTGTCATGCCACATGCCTGAAGAAAAGTCTTAGTGCTATGAAACTGTCAAAAAGTCATGATTGAGAAGCATTTAGACAGGAATGTTGGCTGTCACAAAAACTTCAGCAGCTTTTTTTAATGGTCTTTGCTTGTTTTCTTCTGTTGGCTCTAGTTAAGCTCACAACAAATAATTGTTTCTGTTGAGAAGCAACATGATTTCCCCACTGGTAAACTGTGTGTGTGTGTGTGTGTGTGTGTGTGTGTGTGTGTGTGTGTGTGTGTTTTAAGGTGTTTCTCAACATTATTATTATTTTTCAACCCAATTCGATAAATTACAAAACTGGCTGATATTCATTTCAACCTTTTGTGGGCTTTCATAGCCATCTAGCCCATACTTGATAATGCTACAAATAGAACTGACAAGGCAGTTAGGCTAAAAGAAGAACCAAAAATGTTTTTATTCATGGGTTAGGGAAGACTTTCAGCATAGTTAAAATACATTGACAGATTTTGTTTTTCAGTCGCTATTGTCCAGAGTGCGGACACTGTAAACTGGCAGCTGGATGTGAGGGGGGTGGGGGGGTGGGGGTGGGGGGAACTAGAATTAAGACCGCCACAGAGGAGAGAAGTGGTGCAGTGAAACAAGCTTTGGCTCCCAATTGCAAAGCAACCAGCCTACAGTAAGGTGTTCCTTATTTTCCTACTTCAATATTTTTGAGCGCTCACCCTCCAGTATCATTTGAATGACTTTAAAACAGGTATAAAATTCTGTTGTGTTAGAAGCACTGTAACTCATGCTGACTGGAGTGTGAACTCGCTTTAGGAGCATAATCTTTCACATTGTTCGTATATATCGTGCTGACGTCATCATAGTACATGCATGTGCAGTGCAGTTAATTGTTTATTTGCTAGGGATTGTATCACATTAATATAAAACACCAAATAACTGTATACAATTTACTGTCAGACAAGTGCTGCAAGTTTTATAACATATGGGAAGTAAAATTAACCATTAGCTGAAGTGCTAATCTTGTTGTTTCTGAGTGCATATTTTGCAAGAAAGCAAGAATTCTGACAAGAGCTATTCAGCATTATTCACATAACTTTTTAACTTATATTCAGGTGCAGAAAACTGAAAGATAATGCAAGAAAGTGTCAAGATGCGTTTAGGCACCATGAAGACAAATTTATACATAATTTGGACAATGTATTTGATATCATAAATGCCAAAAAAGCAATCAAAACTGAAAAAATATAGGACATTTTTACTTTAACAGAGAGAGCCAGGGCGTAAAGGCTACCTGCCATGAGTAGACCAAACACTTGTGGATAAAGAAGAAAAGGCGAGGCAGAGAGAATCTGGAAGACAAGAAAAAGAAAAGTGCACAGCAACTATTTCTACATCTTCAGCTACATTTCCATCTTCATCATCTCAAGAATCAGATAGGGCATTTTCTAATTCAGTTGAAATTGACGTTAGTGATGGTGTCCTGGTGTAACCACAAGTGCCGGAATGAAGATGAAGAGTGCAAGACCAGAGAAGGCGGTGAAACACTATTGGCCAATGGTGCACGGAATAGGACCGCACCACGACAGTAGCATCCTCAAGCCGAAGTGAATATAAGCGCTGCCGCTGCCAGCCTTGGTCGCTCAGATCGGCTCAGTATACAGACTTTAGTGGAACGAATTCACGGAGCATAGCAAGGCCTAGCAGAGTGTGCTACGAGAAAAGTTAGTTGTGATTCACAAATATGTGACAGACTTGCCGGAACATTGAATATATCACAGGACTCTGATTTATGTCGTATGTCGCCCATCACTTGTGACACCTATGTACATTAAAGTTAAGTATTGTCAATGTTATTTGCTTGAACTGTTGTATAGCATTCCGAGAACACAGCATCCCTTAGGCACCCTATATGAGACGAGTGGGCAAGACCAAACAGATGGTGTGTTTGTAGAACATACTGCTGAGAGTATTTCATTGGAGAATGCTGCAAGGCGAAGTACCAAGGTTTTACAACTGAAAAATTAGCGTCTGCCTTGGATAGATGACAGGTGAGAGTAAGAGATTCCATGTATATTCTTCAGATGACAGCAGAGGCACATGGTCACAATACTTGGAGACCTCTATATTAATAAATCTTCTCTTCACGCAGAAGGGAATATTCTGAAACAATAAAATAAGCTTTCAAGAACGATATCCTTGCATTTATTACTGTCCATTAGGATGGTAAACTTACCAGCATTATCTGTCAGGAATCCAAAAGGAGAAACACTTCCAATAATTGCTACATTTGGTGACAGTGAACAGCTCAGTGGCATTTCAAAATTACAGAACAGTTTTTGTAAAGAGCAAGTGAACGCTGTTTGGATTGCAACAAAGTATTGGGGTATTGAAGACAATATACAAATTCTCTGCAGTGACACAACTGCCTCAAACACTGGCTGTCTTAATGGGGGCATGCCTCTTACTTGAATGCTAATTGGACTGGGAGCTGCATTTCCCATGCCGTCATCACACACACAAACTTGTTTTTACAAGTGTATTTGACCGTGAAGTATGTGGTGTAACAAGCACACCTAATGAAACAGTTTTTAAACATCTGAGAGAAAACTGGAAAAGAATCAATATAATTACTTCAAAGGCAAAATGACTGTCCATTTGGTATCTAACAAGGCAAAAGTTAACATGTTGTTGCATTTTTATAAAATTTAATTAGATAACCCAACAGAGAAAAGTGATTACTGTGAACTCGTAGACCTCTGTCTACCATTTTTTGGGAGGAGACTTTGGCGGGGGAAATATGAAAATATACCCTCCTCGAGCAACACACCAAGCAAAATGGATAGCAAAAGCTATTGACTGCTTAAAAATGGTTCTTCTAAAATCACAGCTTCAATCATTTATTGAAAATAAAAATACATTTAGAGATGTATCTCTTTCCATTGTAAGTGTTTGTGTCAAACTGTGGCTTCAGTGCAGTGGAGTTGTAGAAGTTCCTCATCTGGATCTGTGCTTCCAAACATATCTGAAATCAAATGAAAAGGTAGATTCCACGACTTCAAAAGCAGCAGTAAGTGTATTCAGTCATCTTTTTTGTATTTAACAGAACGGTTCTCTCTCTCACCGCTCTGTGATGAAGAAGTGGACACACAATCCAAAACTGGAATGGTAGAAAATCTGGACAGATAGAATTTACTGATGGAAAAGAGATATTGGCAAATTGGATGAACTTATATATGGCAAGATTAATTTTCCCAGACAAGGTACTGGTGGAAGTAAGGCTGTGAGGATAGGTCATGAGTCATGCTTTGATAGCTCAGATGATAGAGCACTTGCCCACAAAAGACAAAGATCCCGAGTTTGAGACTCGGTCCGGCCCACAGTTTTAATCTGCCAGGAATTTCCAAGATTAATATTATTGAGATAACCATATATTATCAGTTTCAACTTGTTAATTTATTTCAGAGAAAACATAACCAATTTCATGTCAAGAAAGAGCAGAGATTATTTTTCTTGCCTAAGAATGAGCAGCACACTGGACTCGCATTCGGGAGGACGACGGTTCAATCCCGTCTCCGGCCATCCTGATTTAGGTTTTCTGTGATTTCCCTAAATCGCTTCAGGCAAATGCCGGGATGGTTCCTTTGAAAGGGCACGGCTGATTTCCTTCCCCATCCTTCCCTCCCCCGAGCTTGCGCTCCGTCTCTAATGACCTCATTGTCGACGGGACGTTAAACACTAATCTCCTCCTCCTCCTCCTCCTCCTCCTCCTCCTAAGAATGAGCAGCCCTTCATATTTAGACACTAAAAGGATAGTCAAAGAGTTAAAAGTTGTTAATGACTAGACTGAAAGGTGTGTTAAACTGATGCAAGATTTTCACGTATTACTGACTAATTTAGGAGCAAAAGGAATTTATTGTATTGTTTTCATGAATGTTGTAGACTGTACCAGGATTGCAAGAAACAAACACTGAAAAAAGTGTTCTCAAGAATACTAAACACACCCTAAAAACCAAATAGGTACTTAGTTTGATTTTAAGCAGTCTCAATAGCTTTTACATTGACTAAGAACTACAAAACTCAATATTTCTAATATTAAAATTTGATAGGTAAAATATCTACTTGCCAATCAGCGGCAGAAGAACACACATATAAAAGGTATTGCATATGTGTGCTAGTGGTGTCACTGCTTCCGTGGAAGAGTAAACACAGCAAGGAATGTCTCTGCTGCTTCTCTGCATCGAGCACTCGTTTCCATGCACCGCTCAGATAATATTCGCTATCATGGTTAAAGTTCTTCTCACTCATTCTTATTTCAACAGCCTCCTTACTAACAGAATCCCAGTATGTGGATGCATGGGACAAAATTTTTGTTTCATCAAACGGTATTTTATGTTTGCTAGTGAGGCTGTGCTCCACAATTCCCAATTTCTCTTGTTCTCTATTTTTAATCTGGAGCTGGTGTTCTGCACAGCAGTCAGAAACAGTACGAATGGTCTGACCTATGTAATTACCATCCTTCCTCCTCCATCTCGACAGTGAACCGGATGTTCGGATATGTGCTGTTTGTGTGTTCTATGAATTGTTCGAGAGCTTCTGTGCCATGTGGCTGTGGACCATAAATGTATCATCAACCTAACAATAAAATAAGGGTGGCTGGAGGAGAGCCGAATTTAATGCACGTTCCTCAAAATTCTCCATAAAGAATTTAGCCAATGACGGACACAACAGAGAGCGCATCACCATACCGTCCATCATTTCATAAAATTTATTACCATACAAAAAGTAGGTGGTCATCATCACATGCCAGAACAACTTTATAGTTTCAGGAGGAAAAAGATCCGCCAGGATTTTCAAAGTGTCTTCTACAACAATTTTTGTGAACAGCGATAGCACATCCACACTGACTAAAATGTAATTTGGATCAACTCTAATCTGTTTGATTTTGTCAATGAACATCTGGAAGTTTTTGATGTGATGTTCACAATGGCCAGGTTGTAGGTAGGAGAATCAATTGCAATGACAATAGGTCTCATGGGAACATTATCCTTGTGGATCTTCGGTAGTGTGTACAACGTGGGAGTTCTAGGAGCCTGGACTCTGAGATTTTTTGTATCATCATCTGGCAGCTCGGAATTCTTCAGTAGGGTAGTTTTTCTTCTGCACATCAAAGTTGTGTCCCATTTAAGACGTTTGTACATACTGTCCTCCAATAGTGATGTCAGTTTGCTACGATAATCAGTAGTATCAAGAACGACGGTGGCATTTCCTCTGTCAGCTGGTAGAATGACAAGATCTTCATATCTCTGAAGTGAACGGAGGCCCTCTCTCTCCTCTCTACTGTTATTAGATTTGGGAGGCTTAGCTAATGCCATAAAAGGTACTGCAGTTTGCAAGCTTTTGGAGCCAGCAGCTCCTCCTCCTGGCAGAAGGGTCGAAGGGGAAGGAAAAGGGATAAAGGAAACAGACTGGTGAAGTTTAGGAATAGAGTTAGAGTTCAGAAAAGTTGTCAAGAACCCCATGTCGGAGGAGACTTGCCAGATTGGACAAGGAGGAAAGACTGATTGTTGGGGATTCCACCGCATGAGATTTTAAAACCTGAGGGCTTAAAGGTGGAAAATAGGGTAATATGCAAGACAGAGATTACTGCTATACATTGTGCATGAGTTAATAAGAGCAAAGAGACACCAATCATTTCCTAGATCATCTGAAATCTGTGCCCGACCCACTCCTTGCTTGTCACCATTGATGCCACCTCCCTCTATACCAACCACCCCCATGTACATGGACTGTCTGCTGTTGAACATTTCTCTAATCAGCACCCACTTGATTCCAAACCTATGACATCTTCCCTGCTCATTTTAATCAACTTTATACTTACCAACAACTGTTTCACCTTTGAGGAGCAGACATACCAACAGATCTGGGGTACAACCATGGGAACGAGGATGCTCCTTCCTATGCCAATCTTTACATGCGTTGCTTGGAGGGGGGCCTTTCCTGGGATCCATAAGCCTTCAGCCCATGGTTTGGTTTAGATACATTGATGGCATCTTTGCCATTTGTACTCATGGTGAGGCTGACATGTTAAAATTCCTGGAATCTCTAAATACATTCACCCAATTAAATTTCACATGATCCTATTCCGAATCCCATGCTTCTTTCCGTTACGTTGATCTCATCCTCAACGAAGGTGGTGGTGTCCCATAACATTTCCATGGGAAAGGCCATGGCATACTGTTACGCTCTTCAAAGTATGGAGGTTAGTCACATAAACGCAATAAAAGAATTATATATAGTTTTGATGGACTTTGTAAAAATAGTATACTGATAAGCGGTGTCTCCTTGAACAGAATCAAGTGAAATAAGATGCTACCTGTGCATGTGTGACCTAAGTGGTGAGCAGGCATCTCCACTTGCTGATGGAGCACACTATTCCATGCTGCCACCAGATGGTGTTTTGGAGGAGCGACCATAGAAAACACAGCAGACCACTCCAAGAATATCAATGATAGTAACGACTCGAAAGAGAATGGTTGACTTTGGGTGAAGACCTGGGTTAAAAATTATTTGCAAATTGTAATTATGTAAGTTTATGCAAGAAAATACAGTGTCTAAAGCATAATTGCTGACAAAAATAATTTGTGTAGCTAAAGAAAGCAGAAACTCTGTTGTCTTTCAGTGAAGCACTCACAATTCGGTTAAGTTTACTGGGCATGGCAGGAACTGAAGTTGGTACTGACAGGGAAGTTAAGGAGACATTGAGAACCAAAAGGAAGACAAGAACAAGGTATCCAGTGAAACAAGCAGGACGTCAAGAAAAGTCTGGTAGGGAGGTACCAGGAGGTGCAGCAAGAAGGTTGAAGGGCAATAAAAGGGTTAGGATACTTCAGTACTCGTAATGATAGTTGTGTGATGTGATGCATGTCATGGAGAGGGAGAGAGAGAGAGAGAGAGAGAGGGGGGGGGGAGGGGGGTGGAGGGATTAGGTTTGTAGGGTAGGTTACCCCACAGGCTATGGTGGACCTAAAGGAGGGATGGCCTAACCACATTTTTTAGGATGGTGGGAGGAGGAGGAGGAGGAGGTGGTGAAGAGTGTTCATCACATCGAGTTTGTGTATTGGGGGGGGGGGGGGAGATAATTATCCCTGGAAATGCTGTAGAGTGAAGAAAACTTAATAAAGGGCAAATGTTTTATCTGAAATGAGTTTTCATCCAGACTGAAGGAAGTACAACGTAACAGTAACAAGAGAATTACAAAACTTGCCTGTTTTTGGACTTCATGTGTTCCCTTTTTCCAACAGATTTTAATGAATAACTGTAATTAAAAAAGAAAGGAAGTAGATATGATGAACTTCCATCTCAAATAAATATGAAAATGTTTAGGAGATACTTAAACAAAACAAATGCAGAGTATTATTAATGATTAGAGAAAATGTTCAATGAGAATTTGTAATACACTGACCGGCACGAAAAATGCAACCATTGTATAATTATTATCTAATTACTCAAAATGAAGTACTTCAACCAGTTTCTTGAGACAGGATATGTTATTGGCTTTGCGAGCAACCAATGAAGTGTTAATGGTTTATTGCACTAGCCTCAATTGTTGTTTCCCATGCAAACTGGAAAACACATCACTGAATGTGAGTGAATAATGTGTTTCCATTCATGTAGTGCTTATTGTTGTACCCTGAATTATTCCCCTTTTCATCACACGTGTCTGTTGGACCTTTCTGCCATTGTTGTAACAAGCTTTCTGGAGTAAACATACTTTTAAGTCCCAAACAAGCTGCGAAAGCTGTTGCTTTGGTGGAAGATGGCTGCAGCTTGTATTACGTTATGAAAGTGTTGAGGACTACACTTTCTGTGATTTCCAGAACCATACAAAGGTACAGGGAAACTGGAGGCTTTGCGAGGAGACCAGTAGCAGACTAGAGAAGAGAGATGACCACTTCGTACAACTTCAAGTTCTCTGCAACCATCACACCACCACTATTGAAGCACGAAATCGACTCCACCTGGTTTTAGAGGTCAATGCTAGTGAGAGAACCATTCAAAGAAGATGGGAAAAAGCCAATCTTCAGATCATAAGAGCTGCTACAGATCTGGAACTCATCAGAGACCATGGTACAGTTTGACTATGTTTCCCATGAGAACATCTTGGCTAGACAGCACAACAATGGGATCCAGTGTTGTTCAACGATGATTTGTGATTTGGCTTCCGATTATGTGTCAGAAAAGAGAGGGTCTGGAGAAGGCCAGGGGAAAGGTATTCCCTTTGCACATTCTCATCCAGGACGACTTTTCAAGGTGGTTCTGTGATGGAGTGAGCAGGAATCACTGCAGCTGCAAGGACGGATTCGGCCTTCGTGGAGCATGGGAGCCTTACTGCACATTGGTGTGTGAAGAAAATCCTTCTGCAGCATGTTGGGCCTTTTGCTCCATTTATTGTTAAATGACTGCACACCCACATGTTGCGAGAATTGTGCAAGAGTTCTTGGATGAAACAGGGATTCATGCTATGGGTTGAGCAGCCTGAAGCCCTGATTTGAATGATAACTGAGCATGTTTGGGACTGGCTAGGGAGAAGACCCTGTCAACACTATCCAGAGCCCCTGCAGGACCTACAAATGCCCTCCTGGAAAAATGGGATACATTTCATCAACAGCACATTACCACATTGATCAGGAGCATGCCTGAAAGTCTGAATGCCATCATTATTGGAAGACGTGGCAATACACACTTTTGAAGATGTTTACAGAGGTGTCAAGATCGTCTCCTATGTCTGTGAAGTAAAGTGTGAAGTGTGTAACATCAACAGACCTGCATTACCTTTATGAGCTTACTCAAAACTTCATAGAAGTGTGCATCTCTGGCTTAATTTCTTAAATTTGTTTATATCGATCTTTCTTTTTTCATCGTTGGACACTTGTATGGGACCGTATCACAATGTTCCATCATACGAGGGTCAGTCAAGAAGTAATGCCTCCTATTTTTTTTTCTACGTTTAATTGTCAGGAAATTTAAATGCAATTACATAGGTTGAAAACCACAACATTGAGGATCATTTTGTCATTTTTCAATGTAATCTCCGCCCATCTCTACAGTTTTGGTCCATCTTTGAACAAGGGCATGTATCCCAGCACGGTAAAAATCACAGCTCTGCTTCCTAAGCCATTGACGCACGGATGTTTTGACGGCCTCCTCATCTTCAAAATGAATCCCACGATGAGCTTCTTTTAGTGGCCCGAACAGATGGAAGTCTGATGGTGCCAGGTCAGGGCTGTATGGGGGATGAGGCAAAACTTCCCATCCAATTTTGACAATCTCGTCAGAGGTGTGACGACTGGTGTGTGGTCTTGCATTGTCATGCAAAAGAAGAACATCTGTCATTGATTTTGTTGGGCGAACTCGCTGAAGACGTGCTTTAAGTTTTTTGAGGGTTGTGACGTATTGAACAGAATTTATTGTGCATCCCTGCTCCAAAAAATCAACCAGAATCACACCCTCTGTATCCCAGAAAACTGTTGCCATAACTTTCCCTGCCGATCGCACAGTTTTGAATTTTTTCTTCCTCGGCGAGCTTGTGTGACGCCACTCCATTGACTGCCTCTTTGATTCGGGTTCAAAAAAATGCACCCATGTTTCGTCCCCGGTCACAATTTTTTTCAGAAACCCATCTCCCTCCAAACGGAAGCGCTGCAAGTGTTGGGAGGCTATTGTTTTCCTTGCCTCTTTATTCTGATCGGTTAACATTCTTGGAACCCAACGTGCACAAACTTTTGAGTACCCCAATTGTTTAATAATCGTGATCACACTGCCTTTACTAAGAGAAATAATGCGACACACTTCATCTGCAGTCACCCGACGGTCACCACGAATGATGTCATCAACTTGCCGAATGTTGTGTGGAGTCACTGCACTCACCGGCCTGCCGCTCCGCTTTTCGTCAGTCAACGGTGTTTGCCCTTCAGCTTCCTTACAACGACGAACCCATCGTCTAACAGTGCTGACATCCACTGTCACAACACCATACACCTTCTTCAGTCTTTCATGAATGCGTATGGGCGTTTCACCTTCTGCATTCAAGAATTCAATCACACAACGCTGTCTCAAACGAACATCGATGTCGGCCATCTTACAAACTTCTGCTGTGCTGCCACCTGTTGACACAGAAAGTTACTACTGCAGTGGATTGCAGAAGAAGGTTTGAGGAATGGCGCCAAATTCAAATTATTCACTTAACTTAATTTCTTTAAGTAGAAAAAAAAAATGGGAGGCATTACTTTTTGACCGACCCTTGTAAATTTAAAATAAATTTAGTTTTTCTTGCTGGTCAGTGTAGTAGCCAAGGCTATGAAATGTATGACTAAGTTATATAAAGAAGTACATGGATTGTTAACACAATATCCTCCATCTGAAGCTGGGGAGTATATGGTGTCCCATAATATTTCCATGGGAAAGGCCCATGGCACACACTTATGCTCTTCAAATTATGGAGGTTAGGTGTGTGAATGAAATAAAATAATTATATATAGCTTAGATGGACTTCGTAACAATAGTACAACCATGAGTGGTGTCTCTTTTTACAGAGTCAAGTGAGGTATAACACTACCAGTGTATGTGGCTCGAGTCATGTGCAGGTGTGTCCACTTGCTGATGGAGCATGCTATTCCATGTTGCCACCAGATGAAGGTGTTTTGGTGGGGCCACCATAGAATGCGCAGCAGACCACTCCAAGAATATCAATGATAGTAAAGACTCACAAGAGATTAATTGATTTTGGGTGAAGGTCCAGATTAAAAATTATTTGCAAATTGTAATTGTGTAAGTTTGTGGAAGAAAATACAGTATTTAAAGCAAAGTCACTGACAAAAATAATTTGCATAACTAAAGACAGCAGAAACACCGCATCTTTTTCAGGGAAGCACTCACACTTAAATAATTACCAAGTACAGCAAGAATTGAAGTTCATACTGACTAGTAGGTCCAGCTGCTCATAAATTAAAGATGACTGTCAATCCCATGCTAACATACTGTACATTCAAACAGCTAAAGAGAAGGCAGTGTTGCTCCTTGTGTCAAGTATGCTGAAGCACAGCAGCACAGGGAACACGATAAATGCTGCTAGGTCAGCTACACACTTCTGTTCATGTTAAACCTTCTAACAAATAACATTACTTACATTTTGACAGTTGCCATCCTTTCCATGTCAAATGTTCCTTCCCACACAGCCCAGGCATTTGAGGAAAACGTATCTGTTCAGAAGCAGACTTTTTACAGCAATGCACCGCAATTCTCACCTCAGCCTTCACTAGACAATTATCCCACCACCATACTTCAAAAGCAGATTTCCCAATCCATCACATCCAATCCTGGTACTTCTGAGTCCTCCAAAAACCAGTTTAGAAGTACACCACTTGTCACTCAGTATTATCATGGTCTTTAATTTGTTAATCAGCTACTTTGACAAGGCTACAGAATCCTAGAATCATGTCCTTAGATGAGGTCCATTCTGTCCGAGAATTTTCCCACACACGTAGAAAAGCTTTTCGTTGCGCTTCAAATATCTGCAATATCCTTGTCAGACCCTACACCCCTTCCCCTACCCCTGTGACCCTCCCCACTGCAAGAAGTGCACTATGCACCCTCCTAGCACCACCTATACCAGCCCTGTAACTGGCAAAACTTAGAGTACTATCAAAGGGAGAGTCACCTGTGAAATGGCATGTCACATACCAGCTGTTACGTAAACACTGTTCAGGCCTTTACATCGGCATGACTACCACCGAGTCATCATTAAGGATGAATGGGCATAGGCAGAGAGTGTATATTGGCAACACACAACGTCCTATTGCAGAGCATGCTCTACAACATGACAGTTGTGACCTCTATGCCTGTTTCACAACAAGTGCCACGAGGATTCTTCCCCAGACAACAGTTTCAAAGAACTCCGCTGGTGGGAACCGGCACTACGTCATGCCCTTGGTTCATGTCACTCACCTGGTCTTAATTTCTTCAGTATCAGCATTTCTTCACAAGTAACTATTCCTTTCTGCACTCCTTTAGTTTCCTATATCTTTCTTTTTCTGACCTGTGTATTTCTTCCTGTATGATAGAACATAGAATGCACTTTTTGCTCTTATTAACACATGCACAATGTTTTAGCAGTAATCTCTGTCTTGCCTATTTCCCTGTCGTCCAGTGTGGTCCCGAACAATCAGTCTTTCCATCTTATCCTGTCTGGTAACTCTCCCCTGACCGAGGGTTCAAGGCGATTTTTCCAAACTCTAGTGCTTTTCCTTTACCCCTCTTCCTTCCCCTTCACTCTTCTGCCAGAAAAAGGTGCCACTGACTCCAAAAGCTTGCAAACAGTAATACCATTTATATGTTCTCTTGCCACCATTTGGTTACTAGATTTTTTATCCATCCCATTACTTATATTTTGAAAAATTTATTGTTTTTGTTGACACAAATTAAAATTTGTCACTCCAATCGGCATAGGTTAAGGTCATCCTATTGAGATGAAATTTTGTTCAAGAGAAAATCTAACAAAATAGAAAACATTTAAGAGATATGCATAAAACTTTTCGAAAAAAAAATTTTTTTTGGCCTAAATAAGGGACACCCCAGCCTACGAGGGACGTTTGAAAAGTCCGTGCAAAGTCCAAGAGATGGCACCACCAGCATGTATTGAGGTCACATTTAGTTAGTTGCATCTCTGGAAAGAACGAACGCCAAGTTTCAGCCATATTGGTCTATTTTATTGTTTGGCATTCGTGTGAATCAAGGAAGTAGAGTGATTGTTAAAAAATGTACGAAAAAGAATTTCGTATGGTGATTAAACATTACTTTATGAAAGGCAAAACACCTCAGGAGACTAAAGAGAAGCTTGATAAACATTATGGTGACTTTTTTCGAGTAGCCATATGGGTACAAGTGATGCTGAACGTTCTGGATGCCCTGTGGAGGTTATGACTCCAGAAATCATTGATAAAATCCATGATATGATGATTGATGACAGAAGAGTTAAGGTGCGTGAGATGGCTAGTGCTGTGGGCATCTTGAATGAATGGATAAATAATATTTTGCATTAACATTTGGACATGAGAAAGCTACCGGGAAGATGGGTTCCATGATTGCTCACACTTGACCAAAAATGGAAGCGTGTGAAGTGTTGCAAGGACGGTTTTCAGCTATTCAGGAAGAATCCGCAGGACTTTAAGTGTCATTTCGCCACTGTGGATGAAACATGGATACATTACTATGCTCCTGAGACCGAACAACAATCTAAATAACGGGTTACCAAGGGAGAATCTGCACCAAAGACCATTCCTTTGGCCGGAAAGGTTATGGCAACTGTCTTTTGGGATTTGCAAGGGATAATCCTCATCGACTATCTGAAAAAGTATAAAATTATTACAGGTGCATATTATTCATCGTTATTGGAACATTTGAAAACCGAGCTGAAAGAAAAACGCCAGTGATTAGACCGCAAAAAAGTCCTTTTCCATCACGACAATGCACCAGCACACACCTCAGCTGCTGTGGTCGCAGAATTATTGGAAATAGGATTCCGACTCGTTTCGCATCCCCCCCTATTCTCCATACTTGGCTCCCTCGGACTACTTTTTGTTCCCCAATTTGAAAAAATGGCTGGTGGGACAAAGATTTTATTCAAACGAGGTGGTGATTGAAAGGGATCAACAAATGAACAGCGTTGGATGAAGTGTATAAGTCTAAAAGGGGACTATGTCGAAAAATAAATAAGGTTTACCCCAAAAATGTAAGTAGTTTTTATTTTTGCACGCACTTTTCAAATGTCCCTCGTATACCCATGTTGTCATAGGAAATGCAGATTCCTGCTGAGGCTGTGAGGGTCGTAATCAAACTCTATGATGTGCAAGGATTAAGCTCTTCACTCTTTTTTTTTATATATAAAAAAGAGCAACACAAAACATAAATAGTTCAGCAATGGTTACCACACAATTTTTTGCAGAGGTTGGCAGTGTCTTAAATGAGGTAAGGTCTGATCTCTATTAGTATTTGACATGACCACAGTTCAGAATACTCACCACCTAAAAACTATCATGTTAAAGTGAGCACACTGCACAACTTTTGCTAACAGACAAACTTATATGTTTCTTTGTTTCAAGATGCTAACTCTCACAGCTGAGTCCTACATTGCGTTATGTGGCTCGTATGTTGTAGAGACCATCAAACACCCACAACTGACACGGTATAAAACATCGAGTGCACCAATACACTGCCATGCACTTTTGATTATGCAAACACATTCTTACATACAGTATCTCTTGAAACTGGGCTTCGCCACATGTGACAGTCAATGTTTTCGTTACGTTAATACTGAGTGATATTTTTGAACGTGCAGTAGCGCGGGGGGAGGGGGGGGGTGTTCGTGGTGGTGGTGCATGGCTTCTACAGAATACAGATCTTGTAGGCCTCACTAAGCCTCAATCCTTTCAGCCTAGCCACCCTATGTCACAAACCATACTTGGGGAGAGTAATATTGAATTTTGTCATATTCAGTTGAAACCCATGTTAGATGGGTTTCATACAACTTACATCCTGCGAATATAAAAGCACCAGCATCAGCACATTGAAAGTGCAATATTATTGGTTTCATTTGAAGAATTTTTGTATTACAGTTTGCATGATGATAAAAGTATGTCATTACAATGCAATGCCACATTAAAGTTGTATGGAAAACCCCTCTTTCTTGGTACAATTTGTTGCAGTTAAATAGCGGTTAATGAGATATCGGGTATTAATGCCTTCTGGGGATCACATAATGTAAGAGATATGAATGCATGGAAGTTTTAGTAGTGTAGTGGATAGAGGCACAGACTTAAATGTCAAAGTTACTTGGTTTACATCCTCCTTTCTTCAATTTTTTTATTCACCTTTGTGTTTTCTAAAGGATTCTGGGACTTTCTTATTAATTTAATAGAAGTGAGTTCTGTGCTAGTAGATGTACATATAAGAGCTCTCTCTCTGGAATGAGTTTGTTTCACTGTATGAACATGCCAGAGAATATGAACCAACAACTTGAAGATTGTTTTCCATGTCACTGCCTGATTTGATCACAATTCAGTATTTATTTATTCATAAAAAATCACAATCACTGCACAAGACTTGATGTCACCAAAAAATCACTGTTTTATCATCCAATTTCACAAATGCCATGGACTGAACACACACAAACACATTAAACATCTCAAGCTTAGACCTAAAAACATGAGAAACATCAAGCATGGGGCAAAGTACAACAAATACAGCATTAAATATCACTCCGAAATGCACCTTTTGTACAGTCTAATACAGCGTGGCTCGTATCTATATACCTTGTCTTGGAGTTGGCTTTTGCTGTTTTTTGTAGTTGATTATGAAAATAAAAAGAAGATATTTATGTAAACTTGACAGAAAGCATAAAATGGCTAAGCCCGAGTGGCTAGAGCACAAATGCAAATCTATAGAAGAGTGTAAAACTAGGAGGAAGATAGATACTACCTACAGGAAAATTAAAGTCATTTGGAGAAAAGAGAAGCAGTTGTATGAATATCAAGAACTCATATGGAAATGCAGTACTAAGCGCAGATGGAAAGGTGGAAGGAGTATATAGAGGGTCTGTACGAGGGAAATGAACTTCAAGGCAATATTACAGTAATGGAAGATAAATTAGATGCAGATTAGATGGGAGGTACAGTACTGGAGAATAATTTGACAGAACACTGAAAGAGCTAAGACAAAATGGGGCCCCTGGAATAGGTGACATGCCCCCTGAACTGCCGATACCTTTGAGAGAGCCAGCTGCGACTAAACTATTCCATATGGTGCGCAAGATATATGACACGGGGGAAATGCCTTCAGACTTCAAGAATACTGTAATAATTCCAATTCCAAAGAATGCAGGTGCTGACAGGTGTGAATATTACCAACCTGTCTCTTCAGCAAGTCATGAAAAGAATGGAAAAACTGGTAGAAACTGACTTTGGGAGATGATGATGGTGGTGATGGTGATTACGATGATGACTGGTTTGTGGGGCACTCAACTGCATGGTTATTAGAGCCAGCACCCCCTGTAAAAGAAAGCCTGTCCACGTAGTGCGTGACGTCACAAGATGGCTACACATCGTCTCTTCTTCAACAGTTTCACGGAACAGTCGTGCCGCGAGTTTCGTGTCAGTTTACTATTATAGTGAATGGTGTTCCTGCGTTAGTGTACGTGATTTGTTTGTTTAGTTTCTGTGCACTAAACTGGTGATCTGTTTCTCATGCCTGTGAAAATTTCGTTGTCTGCAAAATGCCGTTTCGTTGCTCTGTGCCAAATTGTAGAGGAAATTACGATGGACCAAAAGTAACTCTGTTTAAATTTCCGGAGGATGAAGCAACGAGGAAGAAATGGTTGTCAAGTATTCGCAGAGATAACTTTACTCCTTCTACAAGTTCAAGAGTGAGTATTTGTTTTGTTTATTTCTTAAAGGAGATTAAGTGTGCTAACAAAGAATAGACACTTATGCAGTGTGGAAGGTCAGCGACATTTTGATGAATATATCAGATGTTAACTGCATAAGGGACGAAGAAAACAGTGTTTAGTTATCTTGTCCTGGCAATTCTACAGTTTAGCTGGTTTAGGTTATATGAATTCTGTATTCTGCAAGTTCAAGCAGTATAGCCTAAGCACAGTCACACTTAAGTAGTTAAATATCTCAGTATATCTTTATACTTACTGTTTGCGCTGTTTGTTGTTAAGAATAAAAGTTGGTTTATAATTAAGTACATGAGCTTAAGAAACAAATGACGTTCAATGTGTTCTGGTTCTAGTATTTAGTTTTGTTTCATTCTCAGGAAGTTGCCTGTTCAAAAACATGGAATGCGGTGTACCCAGAAAATGAAAATTAAGTAAAAGCAGCATCTCAGTTGCTTGTTTTTAATATATTATTGATGGGAATTTGAAGTTCAATGCAAGGTATGTTACTATTAGTGAATATAGTAAGCTTTCGACTTTACAGTGCACAAATAAATATTTTGCTTTAAAACCATGTTGTTGTTGTGGTCTTCAGTCCTGAGACTGGTTTGATGTGGTTCTCCATGCTACCCTATCCCGTGCAAGCTTCTTCATCTCCCAGTACTTACTGCAACCTTCGTCCTTCTGAATCTGCTTAGTGTATTCATCTCTTGGTCTCCCTCTACGATTTTTACCCCCCAATGCTAAATTTGTGATCCCTTGATGCCTCAGAACATGTCCTACCTGTTGTCGTTGGCAGGAGAGCCAACACCGTGTTACTAGAGGAGGCCGAAAGGCACGCGTTTTAGCTCACGCAGGCTGGCGTGAGGTCTGGAACAGGACAAGGAAATTAGAATTTAGAAAAACGGACGTAGCTGTTGGAATACTTAACTTTAATCCATTAATGATGAACGTCGCTCTTGAAAGTACATAATTCACAATATCAATGGTAACTGAATATGGCGCCTTGCTAGGTCGTAGCAAATGACGTAGCTGAAGGCTATGCTAAACTATCGTCTCGGCAAATGAGAACGTAAGTAGGCAACGAACCATCGCTAGCAAAGTCAGCTGTACAACTGGGGCGAGTGCTAGGAAGTCTCTCTAGACCTGCCGTGTGGCGGCACTCGGTCTGCAATCACTGATAGTGGCGACACGCGGGTCCGACGTATACTAACGGACCGCGGCCGATTTAAAGGCTACCACCTAGCAAGTGTGGTGTCTGGCGGTGACACCACACTACCAACCGGTCCCTTCTTCTTGTCAAGTTGTGCCACACAACTCCTCTTCTCCCCATCTAATCTTCAGCATTCTTCTGTAGCACCACATTTCGAAAGTTTCTATTCTCTTCTTGTCCAAACTATTTATCGTCCATGTTTCACTTCCATACTTGGCTACACTCCATACAAATACTTTCAGAAATGACTTCCTAACACTTAAATCTATACTCGATGTTAACAAATTTCTCTTCTTCAGAAACGCTTTCCTTGCCATTGCCAGTCTACATTTTATATGTTCTCTACTTCGACCATCGTGTTATTTTGCACCCCAAATAACAAAACTCCTTTAATACTTTAAGTGTCTCCTTTCCTAATCTAATTCCCACAGAATCACCCGACTTACTTCGACTGCATTCCATTATCCTCGTTTTGCTTTTGTGGATGTTCATCTTATATCCTCCTTTCAAGACACTATTCATTCCGTTCAACTGCTCTTCCAAGTCCTTTGCTGTCTGACAGAATTGCAATGTCATCAGTGAACCTCAAAGTTTTTATTTCCTCTCCATGGATTTTAATACCTACTCCAAAGTTTTCTTTTGTTTCCTTTACTGCTTGCTCAATATACAGATTGAATAACATCGGGGAGAGGCTACAACCCTGTCTCACTCCCTTCCCAACCACTGCTTCCCTTTCATGCCCCTCGACTCTTATAACTGCCATCTGGTTTCTGTACAAATTGTAAATAGCCTTTCGCTCCCTGTATTTCACCCCTGCCACCTTTAGAATTTGAAAGAGAGTATTCCAGTCAACATTGTCAAAAGCTTTCTCTAAGTCTACAAATGCTAGAAACTTAGGTTTGCCTTTGCTTAATCTTTCTTCTAAGATAAGTCATACCGTCAGTATTGCCTCACGTGTTCCAACATTTCTACAGAATCCCAATAATCTTCCCCGAGGTTGGCTTCTACCAGTTTTTCCATTCGTCTGTAAAGAATTCATGTTAGTATTTTGCAGCTGTGACTCATTAAACTGATAGGTTGGTAATTTTCACATCTGTCAACACCTGCTTTCTTTGGGATTGGAATTATTATATTCTTCTTGAAGTCTGAGCGTATTTCGCCTGTTTCATACATCTTGCTCACCAGATGGTAGAGTTTTGAATGGACTGGCTCTCCCAAGGCTTTGGTAGTTCTAATGGAATGTTGTGTACTTCCGGGGCCTTGTTTCGACTTAGGTCTTTCAGTGCTCTGTCAAACTCCTCACGCAGTATCATATCTCCCATGTTGTCTTCTTCTACTACCACCTCTTCCATTTCCCTAATATTGTCCCCAAGAACATTTCCATTGTATAGACCCTCTATATACTCCTTCCACCTTTCTGCTTTCCCTTCTTTGCTTAGAACTGGGTTTCCATCTGAGCTCTTGATATTCATACAAGTGGTTCTCTTTTTACCGAAGGTCTCTTTAATTTTCCTGTAGGCAGTATCTATCTTACCCCTAGTGAGATAAGCCTCTACATCCTTACATTTGTCCTCTAGCCATCCCTGCTTAGCCATTTTGCACTTCCTGTCAATCTCATTTTTGAGAAGTTTGTATTCTTTTTTGCCTGCTTCATTTACTGCATTTTTATATTTTCTCCTTTCATCAATTAAATTCAATATTTCTTCTGTTACCCAAGGATTTCTACCAGCCCTTGTCTTTTTACCTACTTGATCCTCTGCTGCCTTCACTATTTCATTTCTCAAAGCTACCCATTCTTCTTCTACTGTATTACTTTCCCCCATCCTGTTAATTGTTCCTGTCAATTGTTCCCTTATGCTCTCCTTGAAACTCTGTACAACCTCTGGTTTGGTCAGTTTATCCAGGTCCCTCCTTAAATTCCCACCTTTTTGCAGTTTCTTCAGATTTGATCTACAGTTCATAACCAATAGATTGTGGTAAGAGTCCACATCTGCCCCTGGAAATGTCTTCCAATTTAAAAACCTGGTTCCTAAATCTCTGTCTTACCATTATATAACCTATCTGGTACCTTCTAGTATCTCCAGGATTCTTCCATGTATACAACATCCTTTTATGATTCTTGAACCAAGTGTTAGCTATGATTAAGTTATGCTCTGTGCAAAATTCTACTAGACGGCTTCCTCTTTCATTTCTTACCCCCCAATCCATACTCTGTGAAAACATGCAAAAAAAATAAAAAAATACTTGTGTATTTTACAGATTCTTACTTTCTGGGTCTGGAATTTCAGATACATGCAAGTGGCCTACACAGCTGTCTTCCCACTAAAGTACTTGAAAGCAACTGAGTGCTCATGTTTAGCCTAATAGGTAGCTCATATCTGGCAATGTATTAGTTCATTATGTTGTCAGTTTTTATGTAAGTTATGAACTGATATATTGACTACAGAATAGCAGCCGAAATACAAAAGCAAAACAGTGTCTATCTCATAAAAAGCACTACCATTAAGCATTCCACAGTTCTACAGGATACACAGTCTGAGAATTACTTTGAAATATTTTGTTACTGTTTCACAGTTGCTTCTATGGGCCACACCTGTGTGAGTTTGGTGTCGTCATGCTTTCTTGTATCCGAGGTGTGTGTGTGTGTGTGGGGGGGGGGGGCAATAGAGCACGTGATAAATTGAAAATCCCACCCCTCTATTGAATATATGAGCTTCACGGCTAAATTATAAAAAAAATTATCACTTTTATTGAATTATGCTACAAACATTAGTCAATGATTGTAATAATTGATGGGGCAACTACTTTCTTCATTTCAGCATCTGTTGAAGAGCTTGTTGCCATGACATGTACTGCATGTGTTGTGATATTGTAGTGTTACTGTTTTATGGAGTTACTGTGCCATGGCCACATTTATCACTTGGGTATTCCTCTGCATTTCAGTTGGGAGTCTATTTGTATTTTAGGACTAGAAACTAACTTTATATACATAAATTGTTTTCACACTATTAATATTGTCATCACATTCATTTGTAGGCACCTTTTTCATTTTTTATTCATTTTTAATTACAGGTATGTTATGTTCACTTCCACAAGGATGATATTTGGGAAACACAAATTGTGGATGAAAGGACTAGTCAGTTATTAATAGCCCCCCTATGAAAACCACGTTTGAGACCAGATGCAGTTCCATCACTACTCCCAAACTGTCCTTCCTACCTTTCAAAGGAAGAAAGCAGACGTGAATGGCCAGAGCAGAAAAAATCAAGGCTTGAAAATGAGCTATTAGCTGCAGCATTACAATCTAGTTTAGCGTCACAGAAGGACTAGGAAAACACTTTCAGCTTCAGTTCTTTAGAAGAGTTGATGTTACATACGAAGAAAGTGGAATTGCCCAATGGGTGGAGTGTGACGGAAAAAAACAGTGATTTTGTGTATTTTTTGAAGATAACAAGAAAACCAGCACCATTAATTACACATTCTGTCATCATTGATAGTAATTTAAATATTTTGTTGTTTAAGAAAGATGTGCAAATTAAGACATTAGGAAAAAGATCTTTTCCTGTAATTGTAACCAATATCCATGAAATTGTCACTGTACTGCAGGAGTTTTCAGAGAGAGATTGTGGGCACTCAGAAACTTCTGTAGATAGTATTGTAGAGATAGTGAAAGACAGTTTAGGAGTGCTGAAAGACAGTGTACAGGAGAGTGAAAAGGAGATGGTAGACTTTATATATGAACAAGTTAGTCTCATAAATGTCAAGAAATTTAATCATAGGTTTAGTTCTACATTTATGATACTGTGTTGTTTGCTATTTTCAATTTCATCTCATGCTTATAAATTTTTACGTGGCAGTTCATTAATGAAAATGCCACATCCAAGTACCGTATTTACTCGAATCTAAGCCGCACTTTTTTTCCGGTTTTTGTAATCCAAAAAACCGCCTGCGGCTTAGAATCGAGTGCAAAGCAAGCGGGAGTTCTGAAAAATGTTGGTGGGTGCCGCCACAACTAACTTCTGCCGTCGAATATATGTAGCGCCACACAGGCATGCTTTGTAGGCACAAAGATAAATACTGGCACCAAAATCTCTGCGTCAGTAAATAAATGAAAAAAAAAAAAGTGGAAGGCGAGCCTTTTTCCTCCGCCCAGAGATTCGACCACTTAATTTTGGTACATTATCCAACGAAGTAAATACAAATTCTGTATTGTTGATCTTCGAATGTAGCAGCATTTCAATGTACTACGAAAATCCGACTGGCAAGACTGTTTGGGATGTTTGTCAATATGGCCAACTCTACGTTCTGAATTTTTTTCCTACCTGTGAGAAGAGATAGTTGCTAATAGGAGCTTTTATGTATTGTGAATCACATGTAGTATTCTCTTCGCCATAAGATTAATACGAATATAAACATTTTGCCATGTATTGTTTCGTGTTTGCTACTATCTCATTTAAATCCTGTCTGCCTAATAAACTACGAAACTAGAGTGAGACAACAGCAAACGCGGAAGAATATACATATCATGTCATGTTTATATTCGTATTATTCTTATGCCTGACAGTGATACAGTCAGAAATGAAGCACGGCAACTGACTAGATTTTTAAATTTAAGATGACTCTAATTTCTGTGCAGAACGTAATGAACTAAAGAGGCACCTGCAAAGATTTTCAAACGGAGAAAAATTTTCGCTAAACTCTCGTTCAGAACATCATCTATCATACGCAGTCTATTATTTGGTTCTTGTTGATCATTATCAAAGAAAGCAGTAGTGTAAGTAACAACAAATGTTTCGCTAATGAAATGATTCCTCTCTATTTTTTATTTGTAAGCGGCGGTAGCGCGCACAAAAGCAAGCCACGCCGCGAGCGGCGACAGGTCGTAAACACGCACCTATCAGAATGCGACAAACAATGCATGACAGTATAGTAATGCATTTTCAGCTTAGACTGACGTAAACACCTATAACAAAGAGAACGGCACTTATCAGATCAAAGAAAAATAAGCAATCAATTCAAACCAGACGAAGCACGTGAAAAAGGAAGGATATCCGTATAAATACGGACGGAGCGCGTGACGCGTAGCAATGGCTACCTGGTAAACCGTAACTGCTAAGCTTACGACTCGAACCAAACTACTGCAGCTGTATCGTCATTCATTCGACCTAAATTGTGTCTCATATTACAATTAGACGAACTTTGTTTCGATTTGGAGGTGCGACCTAAAACTTTTCTCTCCCCTTGAATTTCGAGTCTCAAATTTCAGGTGCGGCTTAGATTCGGGAAAATTTTTTTTCCTTGATTTCGAGTCTCATTTTTCAGGTGCGGCTTAGATTCGAGTGCGGCTTAGATTCGAGTAAATACGGTACTCTGCGTGGGACCTGCAGCAAATTTAATGTGAATCCATCTCATGAAAGGCTTGGGGGAAGTATTTTTGTCCTACGCAAGACAGAAATTTCAATACTTGAACAGCGATGATGTCGATGTTGAGTGTAGATGAAATTAATCTAAATTCTTATTTGGGATATAAAGGAGGTAGCTTTTTGGGCATGTCATATAACTCAGAACATGCTGCAAATTCAGCGTTTGTATTTATGTTGCAGAGTGTCACGTCTGTGTACAGGGATGTTGTTCACATTTTACCAGTGAAAACCATTTCATCTAATGTATGATATGATGTGCTACTGGCCGTAATAAATGGCCTTGAACTAATAGGCTATAGGGTTTTCTGTGTGGTAACTGACAACAAAATCAATAGCAAAACGATGTCCATGTTTTCTGTGCATAAAGCTGTTAATATAGTTTTTAAACATCCATCTGATCCTAATCGCCCACTTTTCTTTTTAATTGATGCCATACACATTTGTTAAATGCATAAGAAACGTGTGACTGAACAAAAAACAAAAACAAAAAAAAATGATGGTAACAATGAAAAACAGAACATGAAACTAGTGTTGCAGATATTCAATTGACATGTGTCGGAGGGCCTTGAGGTAGCTAGTGGTAAATTTGATTTGAGACATGCACCATCAACAGTGGAATACATTCGAATAATAACAAAATGGTCTGATGTCATGAATGTGAAATAAGTGTTTAACGGGAAACACAAGCAGAATCCTTATATGGACCAGCTGACAACTGATAGTGTTTCAATGCGATTTCTGCTAGATTTTCTAGACTGGCTTGACGTGGAAAGCAAAGGGTCTGTCAAGTGGGTTTCTCAAAAAAGAAACATTTTTTGCTGTTCAGCATACAACATATGCCATTGCAGAAGTTGCTCGATATTTTACTGAAGAGCTAGGTATGACCTATTTACTGACAACCAAGCTTCAAACAGATGTGCTTGAGCAGCGTTTTGGAAAGTATAGGCAGCTTGCAAGTTCCCAATACAATGTTTCAGTGACACAAGTCTATGAAGCAGAAAAGAAGCTTCAAATTCAAAGTTTAAAGCCTTTAGTTTTATGTTCTCCTTCCTATGGCAATATCACAGTAGGGGGCCATAAAAAAATTTATGTTTTCTGAAGTTGAAGAAACGGACACATTAGACATAGAAGCCAGTGTGATGTTCTTTCAGTGAAAGATATTGCAACATCATCTTTAACTTTCATTGCAGGCTACTGTGCTCATGCAATGATTAAGAAGATTAGGTGTGAGAGTTGCCTTAATGAAATTGTGATTGAAAAGGAGTGGCCAATAAACGAACAATTTAGTTTGATACAAAGACTTGACCATGGTGGACTAAAATACCCATCAGACACTATTTTAAATATGGTTGTCTACTAAATGACAAGCACCAGTTTGCTTTTGTTCTACAATATTACTTTTATTGTTAACCGGTTTTCGGCTTGCAAGGCCATCTTCAGACATTTACTGAGTATTATCACCAAAGAAGTTAAATGTTAGCAGACAACATTGGAAGAGAAGTAACACATCTAGACTGAAGTAGATAGATACACAATTGGTTGTGTATCACTCTCCATGTTTCATACCTCCTGATGCAGCCTTGTCTAGTACTAATTTTATTTTGTTAGTTTTGTTTATTAATAGAAACTGTTATGTAGGCATGCTATTCCTATTTTGTGCTAAAGGTTTTCCTGTCTACTCCATTGTTATTTATGTGCTGTTCAGATTTTACTTTTTCATTGCAAAGATTTAACCTCTTTGGTGATAATACTCAGTAAATGTCTGAAGATGGACTTGTAATCCGAAAACCGGTTAACAATAAAAGTAATATTGTAGAACAAAAGCAAACTGGTGCTTTTCATTTATTATAATGTTGTTCTACCAAGAACCGACAGAAAATTCTGTTAATATGATAAAATGTGCCACAACAGCACAATTATCCGTCTTTTATAGTAGATTACTGAGACAAAAAGCAAAATCAACACAACACATTTGGTTTAACAAACAGTGTTTGCAACACAAAATTACGCCAAAATACGTCTCCATAAAGTCAAGAGGAATATCCGCCACTGCAAACAAAGCCGTTGACATCGCAAGATACACGTGGATAAAGGAAGAAATGGTATCGTGTTCGTGACAACGTGTGTACACGTCTGAAAGTGGTACATTGGCAATCACATCTAAGTTACACCCGTGTGAGTTCGACGTTTTCGATCGAGAAGTTCGTCAAAGTGTAAGTGATCTTATTCACGATAGAACAAGAAATTATCTATGATTAGGAAGCTGAGTGTACCTCTAATGTCAAACTGTAAACAAAATTTTTCGCAACGTGTAATTAACTTATCGAACTTGGTTCTGTCTCCAAACGAACAAAAAGTGCTTGAGAAAGGTTTTAAATATGCTCCTCCCCACCCTCCATCAGAAAAACAACTGGATGTTATGAAAGTTGATATTGAATATGCCTTAACGAAAGACACCACTGCAAAATATATAGTTGCCTATGCACTAAAGAACGAAACCAAATTCGTGTGTAACATCCCACGGTCTATTGACTTTCACACCCTCAAGTCCTTAAAACAGAAATTACAACACCAAGGTATCGTTGCCACAAAATCTGATAAAGGCAACAGTATTGTGCTTTTGAACAAGTGTGATTATGTGGATAAAGTTAATGATTTTCTGAATACCACAGGCTTCCAAGTCCTTCCTAAAGACCCTACTAAATTGTTCAAAGAGGATGTTAAATATGCAATCACTTCATGCAAAAGCATATTCTCTGAATTTGAAGCAAATCTGTTAACTAATATGAACCCAGTGCCTCCTAGAATGTATGGGCTTCCTAAACTGCATAAACAAGATGTTCCTATTTGTCCAGTTGTATCACCATTCACTGCTCCATCTTGCAAACTAGCCAGTAAACTGGATGTCCTAATTAAGAGCAAGACTAAATTCAAACCAAAGCATGGTATTTCAAACTCTGTGGACCTAGTAAACAAGTTGAAAGGTATATCTGTCTCACACAGTGATAAATTAGTATCCTTTGATGTCAGCAGTTTGTTTTCTAACATACCAATAGTAGAATGCATTGATATTCTGACAGAGCTGATGCACAAGTCTAATGTCAATCCTGTGGAATTGAATGACTTGAGACTAGCCACACAGACATGCCTCGCACAGAACTATTTCCGGTTCCAAGGGACTCTTTATAAACAATTAGATGGCTTGGCTATGGGTTCCCCTCTTAGTCCACTGTTGGCTGAAATATTTATGGACCATTTAGAACAAACTTTTCTAAAAACAGAACCTTTGAGTGCAAACACCAAATACTGGTTCAGATATGTAGATGATGTCCTGTGTATGTGGACTGGTACTACAAGACAACAACACATTTTTGAAAAACCTAAACAGTCAACATAAGAATATCCAGTTCAATATGGAAATTGGCAACAAATCCATAAACTTCTTAGATCTCACCATTGACATCAGTACACACACACACAGTTTCAAAATTTACAGAAAAACAACTACAGACACAGTAATACCTTCTTGCTCACAACACCCCATAGCTCACAAACATGCAGCTTTCCACTCAATGGTACATCATCTCATATCTATCCCCATGTCCAGAGATGATTTTAAAGCAGAGTTAGATACAATAAAATTTATTGCCACAGCCAATGGCTACAATCCAGTTCTTATTGACCACATCTTGTACAGGAAACAAAAACAGAAAATTATACCCCTCCTCTATGCCCCACCTGCTTCCCCATCCACTGTCTGCAAGAAATGGTGTACACTACCATTTTTAGGTCAGGTATCACAGATTGTAGCCAAAGCACTGAAATCCTGCAAGTATGGGCTTTCCTACTATGTCAGGAAAGACAAGATCCAGTTATTAGCCAACAGTGGGGTATATAAAATCACCTGTTCTGATTGTGACAAATTTTACCTTGGTCAGTCAGGCAGAGACATATCAACTAGGCTGGCTGAACATGAATGCAGCTGGAGGTTGCAGAATTCAGACTCTGCATTTGCTGAGCATGTACTGAGTGAGGGTCACAACTACCAGCCAGTGTAGCAAACAAAGGCCATAAACTCAACCTGCTGGAAGCCCTGGAAATTAACAAACATCTTGCTCACAGTCCAGATCTCATCCTATATGACCAGACACACCTCAACACTTTCCCTCTCCTAAACTTCATATAATCATCTTTGTTGTTCATTACTTCCCACACACTCTCTTCCTACATATTCCCATTTTCCTATATCCATTAAGTTGTTTTATTTGTTGAAGCCCCCCCCTAACCTCCATAACATCCTTGTTAAACCCTACAATATTCCCAGACTACCTTCTCTACCCAGCGGTTCCTACCCCTGTAACCGACCCTGCTGCAAAACCTGCTCCATGCATCCCCCCCACAACCACCTACTCCAGCCCCACTACTGGTAAAACATACACAATTCAAGGCAGGGCCACGTGTGAAACTACACATGTCATTTATCAACTGACATGCCTGCACTGCACAGCCTGTTACATCGGTATGACAACAACTAAACTGGCTGAGCGCATGAACGGACACAGACGAACTGTCCGCCTAGGAGATGTCCAATACCCAGTAGCAGAGCATGCCCTCCAGCATAATTCTAGAGACCTAGGAACCTGCTACACCGTATGTGCCATTTGGCTTCTCCCACCCAACACCAGTCCCTCTGAACTGCGGAGATGGGAACTTGCACTCCAACACATCCTTTCATCCCGCCATCCCCCTGGACTGAACCTACGTTAAACAACCTCACTCCCATTTACTCTTCAGTCTTCTCCTCTTTCCCTTTCCTCTTTAGCCATTCACGCATCTTTTCATCCTACATAGTTGTGTTTATCTTTATACTATATGCCTCTTTACTTTTGTATGCACCCTCTTTGGTTTGAAGCTGGCACAGTACTTACAGTAGAATATCTTTGGCTTCTCTCTGACAACCATGCCTCCATCCTCGCTACCCTCCCTGTTTTCCTTTCCCTGTTGCTTCATAACCTGGGTTGTGAGTAACTGAATCTACTTTCCCTTCTTCTCTTTCTTTCCCCTCTCTCCTCCCTGATGAAGGAACATTTGTTCCGAAAGCTAGGAACGTAAATTTTCGGTTTTTACTTTTTCATTGCAAAGATGTTACTTACTGTATGTTTCTACTTCAGTCTAAATGTGTTACTTCTCTTCCAATGTTGTCTGCTAACATTTAACTTCTTTGGTGATAATACTCAGTAAATGTCTGAAGATGGCATTTTAAGCAGGAAACTGGTTAACAATAAAAGTAATATTGTAGAACAAAAGCAAACTAGTGCTTTTAATTTATTATAATATTATTCTACCAAGAACTGATGGAAGATTCTGTTAATATGGTTGTCTACACTTATATTGTCGTCAGCAAATTTCTCAAAGAACATGAAAGAGATTTTCTTGTTTGTACGAATCAACATGCTATTGCCTGTGCAGTAGCACTTGCTACTCTTCAAGAAAATGACTTTTTATTATTTGATGGGCTATGCTGCAATGGACATTCATCCCAGGCAATAATGAAAAGTGTTGTATGGGTTGGTGTCAACGTATTTTTAAATAACTACTGTAAAAAGGTTAATGGAGAAAAAAAAACCACACTCAGCGAAAAGTATTCGAATTAAGTCGGGTGATGCTGAGGGAATTAGATTAGCAAATGAGACACTTAAAGTAATTTTGCTGTTTGGGGAGCAAAATAACTGATGATAGTCGAGGTAGAGAGGATATAAAATGTAGACTGGCAATGGCAAGGAAAGCGTTTCTGAAGAAGAGAAAATTGTTGACATCGAGTATAGATTTAAGTGTCAGGAAGTCGTTTCTGAAAGTATTTATATGGAGTGTAGCCATGTAGTGAAACATGGACAATAAATAGTCTGGACAAGAATAGAATAGAAGCTATCGAAATGTGGTGCTACAGAAGAATGCTGAAGATTAGTTGGGTAGATCACATAACTAATGAGGAGGTACTGAATAGAATTGGGGAGAAGAGGAGTTTGTGGCACAACTTGACAAGAAGAAGGGATCGGTTGGTAGGACATGTTCTGGGGCATTAAGGGATCACCAATTTAGTATTGGAGGGCAGCGTGGAGGGTAAAAATCGTAGAGGGAGACCAAGAGATGAATACACTAAGCAGATTCAGAAGGATGTAGGTTGCAGTAAGTACTGGGAGATGAAGAAGCTTGCACAGTATATAGTAGCATGGAGAGCTGCATCAAACCAGTCTCTGGACGGAAGACAACAACAACAACAACAACAGATATCAATGTAAGAGTTAGGAAGTCTCTTCTGAAGGCATTTGCCTGGAGTGTAGCATTGTACAAAAGTGAAATGTGGGTGATAAACAGTTTAGACAGGAGGAGAATAGAAACTTTTGAAATATGGTGTTACATAAGAACACTGTAGATTCGAGGGATAGATTGCATAACTAATGAGGTAGTTTTTAAAATAATTCAGGAGAAAAGAACCAAATGGCATAAATTGACTAAAAGAGGAGATCAGATGATAGGATGCATACTAAGACACAAGGAATAGTCGATCTAGTACTGGAGGGAAGTGCGGGGAGCAAAATTTGCAGATGGGGACTGCAAAACAAGTACAGCACTCAGGTTCAAATGGATGAGGGTTGCAACAGTTATTTCGAGATGAAGAGACTTGCAAAGGATACAGTGGCATGAAGAGCTGCATCAAACCAGTTTTCAGACTGAAGACCACAATAACAATATCTAAGCTCATGGCTAGAGTGTACTGGTGGCAGACTGATCTGTAGTGTAGCCTGCAGCCTATGTTAATTTAGATCAATAAATGTTGCAGCCATCCTCATTGTTGGAACCATAAGCCATGCCTCATCTAGGGATCTGATCCTTATGATTGTACATTTGTCATGTGCAACCAGGCAATAAAAATTTCTCTCCTGATCCAACATCACATACAGTAACCACTCACATGGAGAGGTTCATCATGATGTTGGAAACAAATCATATTAATGTAATTTCATACTTTTAGCAAGGACTAAATCAATGTTGAAAATGATAAAGAAAGTTTTATTATTAGTAAATGCCATTGGGAAATACAGCAGATTTAAAAGACATTTTGAATTTTTGTGTAGTCATTGTAAAATTATCAATAAATGCAAACTTCCAGAGAGCTGTTGTTTAAGAATAATACTCTACAGAATTGACTGCCTGTGTGTTTGTAGTATGTGTCTAACTGCATATAAATATGACTTTCCCTTTTCTTCACAAATATCAAGCAATATACTGTGTAATGTCACAACCATATTCAGCTACTAAACAGAAACACAGTGGTTGCATTAAACTTCTTTCCACATGAGGAGCTGTGAATTACAAAAATGCAACCTAGGAAAGCAGTAACATGATTTAATCAATACTTAAAGATAAAACTTGTTTTTTTACTTTACAAGGTTTCACTTTGAACCATACACAATAAAAAAGAAAAATGTAATAACAACAAACTGTTAGAAGCTGACAGCACCCCAATGCTGTGATATAAACTATCACAATTGTTTGATTTTGTAAACAGGGAAGTTAATGTTACACCTGTATCAATGTAAATATTTTTGCACCTGGATTAATACAAATGTCTTGAAGTACTGTTCTCAAGATCAAAATTGTGTCCAGCATTTCATAGTTACTGGTGAACTAGTGTCAAGCCAATGCAGTTTGAAGTTAGTTACTACCAATAAATAATTCTGGAGAGCACAGTCTCTCAGCCCTTTATCATCAAAGTAAAATAAAGAGGAGAACTGGAGCACAAATCAGTGCATTCTGCAGAAGTTTTACAGTTCTCTCTCTGCTGGTTCACCATTTGTTCTAAATACAATTGATCTCAGGCTGTTAATATAACAGTCACTTGGTTGAGCAGTATTAATATTTTTTTGTTTTTTTTGTTTGTTATATGAATAGAGAGTATTACACAAAAAGGAAAATGCACTTGAAAGTTCAAATGAAGAAGAGAATATTAGTGTATTTAGATGTTCCGCAAATTATTCTGCTAGATCTGTCAGCTATCTTCTGAATGAAATTGTGTAGCATTTATGGATCAAAAGCACCACAGTACATTATAGTTTCAATTAGTGACAGTTTATGTTCTTTTAGTTTGTTCCCACAACACTGATAGTATGATAATGAGCTGCTCATGACTACTTGAATGCTACAAAGAGTTGCATGCTGAAATACTGAAGTTTTTGTTTCATCTGATTTACAGCGCATAGTGTGTGTTGGGTGCATATAGATTTTAGTATTATGTGAAGTAATGTCATACGATAAGGAAATGGCATTATTTACCCACTGTCAGGACACTATATATACATGTTCAGTGAATTCCATATGAATGTAAAACAATATTTTGACTACTATCAACTAGTGACTTAGTTTCATTCACAGCTCCTTACAGAGCTGCTGAAAAATAGATACACACAAATTTCAAAAACTTCAACTGTTCCTGGTTTAAAAGCCAGGCAATCAATTGCACTTGCATATGGCACATAATAAATAATGTGTCCATACAGTCTTCACCACAGTGGCCACCATGATCTCTTTTCTGTAAGTTTTAATGCTTTTGTCCCAACAGCCTCCTCAACTGACTGGTAATTATTTATTCTGAAAAATAATAATAAATAATCATAGTAGTGAGTGAGTTACAATCAAATCACATCAGTATTCAGGAAAAATATATCTGTGGAATGTTTCCCTCTATTATATTGATATCAGTATTCAGGAAAGAAATACATGAAATAAATGAAACATTTTACTTAAACAAACAGTATGAACTCATTGAATAACTGTGAATCTGAGACACAACAGACTCTACAGGTGAACAAACAGCTTCCTGTATTTGTTAGGTTATTTGTTATTGCATACTTCTAAATAACTGAGTGATGAATCAGACTCACACATAAATTTATAACATAAATTTATAATAACATAAATTTATAACATTCAATACTAAAATAGCTAAAGAAATGTACAAGTTCACCTAAAATTAATCCTTAGAGTGCTATGGTCTTGTTGGTACACAATACTGTACTTTTCCCAATCTGTGTAAGTGTTTTAAGTGCACGGGAGTGATTTTGCCAGGGTTGCAAATGTGTGTATTTGGGAAACATGGATGACACTCAATTGCTATGCCTTGTTTATACATACAGCCCCCTTTCCCCCTGAAGTCCTGGTGGGCTGAAAACATGTAACTGCCTACCTTGTTTACACTCTCTCTCTGAGAAGCTATACAAAATTGAAACTGATTAGGTGGAGATTTTTATGTGCTTTTCTTGCTGTGGCTTCATGCTGATGTTTTACACTTTGGTTTTTGTTTTACTCTTCAGCACTGACTTCAGAGATGACAAACATTTCAATTATATTAAAAATTTACACATTGACAGCAGTGCATTAAGGAAGAAATTGTAGCTACAGTGAGTGACAGTCAGAGTGAATATTTATATTGACAATCACGACGAATCCTCTACAGAATCTTAAAGTAACACTCCACAGCTGTGTACACTAACAAGTCTTACATAACAGATTATTCTTTCTATAGTCGACATTTCATCAGAAATACAAAACAGAAAAAAGAAATGGTAAAACACTTGGGTAAAGAGCAGTTAACAGCAGAAACAGGTTACTGAGCTCACTCAGATCAGTGCAAAAGATTGTGAAATGGTAAAATAGATAATATACTAAAGTTCTGGACTGGTGCATTTTAATTTCTCACACTTTCCACAGGGCAACAATTGGGTGAACTAAGTGAAAAATGAACAGCAGATCTTCATACAGTTCTTAGTACAACAACTTGTAAAAACTAATTCAACAGGGGGGAAATGTTCTGATAATGAGAATCATTTACTATAAGAATCTACATCAACTGTAATAAGAAATTCTAACTACAAATGAAAGTGAGTCTTATTTTACGAATATGTTACCCAGTTGCGGATATCCACATCAATTTATTTACTTTTTACTGGAAGGAATTTACCCAATGTTATAAAAAGTCCCTACTGCAAAAAATGTACACTAATGTGTAGATGATGATTTTGGAGGGTGTAGGGAGACATTTTGGGGAGGGAGTGGTGGGGCATCAGTTCAGTGCGAGTCGTTATGCAGGAAGAGATAAGAATTCTTAAAACTGGAAAGAAACAGTAAAAACTCAGGCTGAAATCTGCAAAACTACATTTCCTATAATCAGAAATTATACTTATTATCTTCTCTCCCACAATGATTTGGTTTTCCCAAATCATTACTGCAGCACTGTCTTCTATTTTAGAAACATTTCGGTGATTATCAGTTTTATAATAAATTACCCCTCAATCAGAATGAAAACTTAACATCTGAAGCTGGTGAATAGTTTTCCTTTTGGCCACTCTGATAACTCTGGATTGCTAAATGGAACTTCTGCCACAATAAAACTTATAACAAACCAAAATTACCTAGAAGCCTATGTCAATCCTCATGTCAAATACAGTTGGTGATACCACTGTCAGTTTACAAAAAGCTACTATTCCATCCCCCCCCCCCCCCTCTCTCTCTCCCCCTCCCTCTAAAACTCAGAGTGGTTACAGTATGAAGAACAGGAAAGGACTGCAACATGCAGATTTTCAAAGGTAAGCACACCTCTTGGCAGTGAAGTCAATATGTGATGTTTATTGTCTTTCCACAAAACATAAGGCTACTACCACCGCTATCTCAGCGAGGCCCAAGGGAGGAATAGCAGAAATCATAAAGTCAGAAGTAATTATTGACTACAAAAACAATAAAAGTGGCCCTGACAAGAGTATATCAGCTCCCCAGCTACTATCAATTTGCCTGAAATACTGAAGTGGTAGACATTATAAACATACTGGGGAAGAAATACGCTGAAAATGGAGGAGACATTTTTTCAGCAACAACTCAATTCGTCCTAACAAACTGAAAGAACATTTGCATGGCATCTTTCAAAGACAGTTCCACCTACTGCAAGCAGAGTGAATACAACTTGATACTGCAGGGTGTGCTCAGACATGAAAGAAGAGAATGGTAACCACAAAAGGAAGGAAAGTAGATAGTGGTGCAAGAACTGCAACTTTGGTCTTTGTATCCCACAGTGCTTCCAAGATTACAACATCAAAATTAATTACATCTGAATTACATAAAATACATAAAAAGGTGGAAGGAGTATATATAGGGTCTATACAGGGGCGATGTTCTTGAGGACAATATTATGGAAATGGAAGAGGAGGTAGATGAAGATGAAATGGGAGATATGATACTGCGTTAAGAGTTTGACAGAGCACTGAAAGACCTAAGTCGAAACAAGGCCCCGGGAGTAGACAACATTCCATTAGAACTACTGACAGCCTTGGGAGAGCCAGGCCTAACAAAACTCTCCCATCTGGTGAGCAATATGTATGAGACAGGCGAAATTCCCTCAGACCTCAAGAAGAATATAATAATTCCAATCCCAAAGAAAGCAGGTGTTGACAGATGTGAAAATTGCCGAACTATCAGTTCAATAAGTCACAGCTGCAAAATACTAACATGAATTCTTTATAGACGAATGGAAAAACTGGTAGAAGCTGACCTTGGGGAAGATCAGTTTGGATTCCGCAGAAATGTTGGAACACGTGAGGCAATACTGACCCTACGACTTATCTTAGAAGAAGGATTAAGGAAAGGCAAACCTACGTTTCTAGCACTTGTAGACTTAGAGAAAGCTTTTGACAATGTTGACTGGAATACTCTCTTTCAAATTCTAAAGGTGGCAGGGGTAAAATACAGGGAGCGAAAGGCTATTTACAATTTTTACAGAAACCAGATGGCAGTTATAAGAGTCGAGGGACATGAAAGAGAAGCAGTGGTTGGGAAGGGAGTGAGACAGGGTTGTAGCCTCTCCCCGATGCTATTCAATCTGTATATTGAGCAATCTGTAAAGGAAACAAAAGAAAAAATCAGAGTAGGTATTAAAATCCATGGATAAGAAATAAAAACTTTGAGGTTTGCTGATGACATTGTAATTCTGTCAGAGACAGCAAAGGACTTAGAAGAGCAGTTGAACGGAATGGACAGTGTCTTGAAAGGACGGTATAAGATGAACATCAACAAAGGCAAAACGAGGATAATGGAATGTAGTCAAATTAAGTTGGGTGATGCTGAGGGAATTAGATTAGGAAATGAGACACTTAAAGTAGTAAAGGAATTTTGCTATTTGGGGAGCAAAATAACTGATGATGGTCGAAGTAGAGAGGATATAAAATGTAGATTGGCAATGGCAAGGAAAGCGTTTCTGAAGAAGAGAAATTTCTTAACATCGAGTATAGATTTAAGTGTCAGGAAGTCGTTTCTGAAAGTATTTGTATGGAGTGTAGCCATGTATGGAAGTGAAACATGGACGATAAATAGTTTAGACAAGAAGAGAATAGAAGCTTTTGAAATGTGGTGCTACAGAAGAATGCTGAAGATTAGATGGGTAGATCACATAACTAATGAGGAGGTATTGAATAGAATTGGGGAGGAGAGGAGTTTGTGGCACAACTTGACTAGAAGAAGGGATCGGTTGTTAGGACATGTTTTGAGGCATCAAGGTATCACCAATTTGGTACTGGAGGGCAGCGTGGAGGGTAAAAATCATAGAGGGAGACCAAGAGATGAATACACTAAGCAGATTCAGAAGGATGTAGGCTGCAATAGGTACTGGGATATGAAGAAGCTTGCAAAGGATAGAGTAGCATGGAGATCTGCATCAAACCAGCCTCAGGACTGAAGACCACAACAACAACAACAACAACTCTTGCTTAAGGGTAGCTACTTTTAGACTTTCCAGAACTATTTTTGTAAATGTAGACAGAATAATAACTGTGCTACTCAGCAGAGAGAGCATATAAAACTGTTTTTTCACAATTTTTTCTTCTTCTTTTTCATTATAGTGTCTGTTTGCATGGCATATTCTAAAATAAACCATATTCATCTACTGTAATTACTTTTCCCTTTCAAATGAAGCAAGAATCATATTTCTATCACATTTCTGTATTTTGCAACCTGATATTTTAAAAGATCTCATAATACCACAGTTTACAGCCGAGTACCAGGAGTGAAGGGGGCAGTGTTGAAAGTTTAACATTTTCAGTGTTTCATTAGTACACGTAACTCATATGGGAACTACAGTTAATATAAAATTGATAATACGTACCTGAGTAACTCATCAAGTTCTTTTTTAATTCGTGTAATACGAGGTGGACCATAGAAAATGAAAGAAGTGTACAGCTGCACAGCAGAAGCACCAGCACATATTTTGTCATACGCATCTTGGCCAGTGAAAATGCCTCCAACTCCAATGATTGGTATCTTTCCTAAAATAAAATTTATTGAAATTGTAACAGCTCAATCATGATACCAAAACTGTTTCATTTATGATGACTCATTCACTCAATTTAGAATGTAATAAGATTCATGCTGAATGTACCAGTATATTATTATACAAATGAATGTTTTTGAGAAACACACTTCCTTTTTTCTAAACACTCCACTTGCCCAATATACACAAGCAGCTTTAAAAATCAGCCAATACGTTTTTCCCTTCCTTACTCATTCTAGTTTGCTATGTCATGTCTAACACTGGAGTAATATTATTATTGTTATTATTGCTTAGTGGGAAATTATGTAGTTGTAACATAACATGAAAAGATGTTTTCACTCAATGAGCTGCCTTTAAAAGAAAGATGTGATGACAATCTAACTCCTTGCTCAGTGCATCATTCAAGGTGGAGACACATTGAGAACACCACACAGTCGACTGGTGCTGTCTTTCTGGATTACTGATACAATTCAGGTTCCCTATGCAATATTTAATGGCACCAATTAGACTGTTGAAATGTAAGACAGATGGTATTTTAGAACCACATTGCTCTATAGATGTTTAGGACCCTGACCTAATATTCAGGGACAGGTCTGATTCCCTGAATGTGGTATGACCTCTTATTTCATAAGATTCCCATAGAAGCTATGTGCTCACTCTTTACTATTCTCTGGCTGAATAAAGATCATCTTTAAGATTATTCCTTTCATAGTTTAATTCTGTACAGCAACTGAACTTCAGCATATGATTTAGGAAAGTTTTCGAAATAATTTACCAGACACTTATGAAATTGAACAATGGAAACTCCAGGTAGGAATATCAACAATATAGGAAAGAGAGTACTACTTGCTGTAAGGATGACACGTCAAGTTGCAGACAGGCACGACTAAAAGAAACTCACATATAGCATTCGGCTACAGCCTTCGTCACTAAAGGCACACACACACACACACACACACACACACACACACACACACACACACACACACAAGCGAGTTAAGCAAGCACACCTCACACACACATGACAGACAACTCCAGCCGGCCCAAGATGCTGCAGTTGGCGGCCATCTGTGTGTGAGGTGTTCTTTGATTTCATGTGTGTGTGACACTCTTTACTGATGAAGGCTGTGGACAAAAGCTATATGTGAGTGTCTTCATGTGAGAGTCTTTTAATCGCGCCTGCCTTCAACTTGACACGTCTTCTGTATTATAAGTAGCAATCTATCTTTTCCTACACTTATGAAATTCATATTCACTTAAATAAGAAATTAAATTATAACGAAGTACAACATAAAATTCTCTCCAGGGCTCAATTTTGTTCCTGGACAAAAAAACATTGATACCATTCAACTTCATGTTTCTAAATCCAAACACTTAAGTGCTCTGCCCTCTTTAAAATATGCCAGTACCAGTCATTTGTAGCAGTTTCACTAGAAAACGCTAACAACTAATGTAAACTGGCAAAAACCAGCAACTTATAAAATGATAGAATGAAACATATCTACGACCGACTAACTGCTTGTATAAAAAATCTCCACTACTACTTAACTGCAGGGAACTGGTCAATGACGTGTTGTCTGAAGTCTATAAAACCTCATACTGGGCACAGTACTGCACTAAAAAGTTTTTATTGTCTTCTAGACAGACAAATATTGTTCTGACTCAAACGATGATGATGTTTATATTATACAATCTTTTAAACAGGTTCAATTATATCACTAGAAGGTTCCTACAAGTTATCTTCCAGCAAGAATTACAGAACTATAACAGCAGCAATAAGGGTTCTAAATTCTTTCCTCATACAGAGTAGCTTAAGCTCAGTTTACTGCATTCCTCGAAAGAATATATTTCACAAGACCTATGCAGAAATGTGTATAGGGAATGACTTTTATTGGATCTGCTAGATCTGTGAGAAGCATATTAAATGATATAGTATTTAAACACAAGCATCAGAAAGACAACAGACAAGTTTTACTTGAACACAATGACATTGTGGCCTCCAAAATTAAATTTTTGCAGACGATAAATTTGATGTGTACTTCAGGTGACATGAGACTTGTATTCCATTTGGATGAAACTTAGGTGGCTCAAAACCTTTCTCAAAATTAAATGTGGCAGAATTCAAGCTAAAGTGGGGGCCTTAAGGTACCTATTGTGCAAGGAGCAAGGCTAATTGTTGTGCATGTGGGCTCTGCGAAGACTGGTTCTCATAAAGAAAGTAAATTAGTTTACAGATGCAGCAAAACAAACAAATCAGAAGATTATCATTCTGAAATGAACATAGCTAAGTTTAAACTAGTTTTTTGAATTTATTGGAGGAAGGTTCCACCACCCATATGGACAACACTGAGTATCATTCGGCAGTCAGGAACCGAGCTCCAGCAATGAAAACACAAAGGTTGACATAGCCACTTAGCTAAATGTGAAAAATATTGCCTTCTCAACTACAGAGACAAGAGCTGAGACATTATGAGAGATGAGACCTATCTATGAGCAAGATCTACCAACACGTGACAGGGGGCACCAAGTAGTACACTTATTGCCTTTCTAAGTCACAGAAAGAACGAGCAGCAAAAAACCACACATTTAAAATCACAGATATTGAGTGCTTACTTCACGAGGCCATGGAAAATATCACAATTGAACAATGGCAGAAATGTGTTCAGCACGCAGAAAATCTACAGAAAGAAGATTTTGAGAAAGAAGTCACCCGAGACACTGAAACGAACCAATAATATCAACAGCAATGATGACTCAACAACCACAGATGATGGGAGCAGCAAAGAAGAAGAAGAAAAATGCAATGAGGAGGATGACACAAGTGAAGAAAACTGAGATGGGATACTGAGACATTTTACATTTTTTTCTCAGTTTAGGTCCATTCACAACCAAAACATTTATAGCAGATTGGATTCCATAGGGAACTGGTATGCTCCGTGACTGTACAAAAATTTGGAAAACAAAGTAGGTATTACTTACAGCAATCAGTTGCATAGCAATTTGGTTTAATTGCAGGTCTATGTTTCAGCTTTCTTATAGCTAACATCAGTGCATTTAGAATATGGTATATACACCAATTATGCATTTTCGTTGGTGTGCTAATTTGATTGAAATTCCAGTAGTTCTACTTTTTACCATCATATTCATTTTTGTCACTAATTTATTTACATTTCCACTTCATATAAACATATAATACCTAATGTTGTCTACAATAATTTTGTACATTGTAGACTGCAGACAAGGAATTAAATAACAAGGCTTTCAAAATGTTTTGAAATTGAAATAATGTAAACATACATTGCTTACATAACAAATGATATGACTGACATAGCCTAAACCAATATTTCACAGCAAAAAATGTAACTGATTTTTAGAAGTTTAGAAACTATTATGAGTAACAGAGGAACTTGTGACTATGAAGTGTATGTGACACTCCGTCTGGCAACAGTGCACTAACAGCCATCCACCAGTACACCTGACCACAGTTATTGGAAAATAGCACCCGAAGTGTTGCTTCAATGTACAAATTATGAGAAAGCTGCCACCCTACTCCCTCCTCTACTCCTTGCCATCAAACACAGTGGCTAGAATGCAGCTTTTAGGGGTGCAAGACACAAGTTTACACACAATGCAATTTTAGCTACGCACTACTGTCAAATAAGAGTGCAGATGTACGTGGGCAGTTGATACATCTTAGTATGGGTGATTAAAATAATTTGATGCTTTTGTCAGTCTGGGCAGAGTGAGTGGAAGGAAGGACTGTTGTCACTGCAAGCCAAAGATGGCACACCAACTTCCTGTGTGCAGTCTTTAACAGGCCAGTGAAGAATTGTTAAGTAATAAACAAACACCAATACCGAGCAGGGCACTTATGCCAATGAATGTTTTATAAATATTCATGAATATGGTGCACTTCAAGGGTAGAATCATCACTGTCCTCTTTCCTGGACACACAACTAGTGCTGGGGCCGACAGAAATCACTATCTCTTTGACTTACCCTTCAAAGATCAGTGGTCCTTCAACAACTTTCTTGGAATGGTTTGAACTCTGAGACCAGTCATGTGGGGTAACTTTCATAATAGCTTCTTTCATCACCATTTCCACACCACTGAGATTAAACTTTTTATTGTTTCTTGCTGCATAACTTTTCACCTGGACCCATACAAGTTCAATAGCACTGAAATGAGCAAGATATGAAGGAAGCCTGATTATAGTACATCCTTTCACCATCGCCATTTCACCAACCTGCCACCCTCTCATCTCAGTGTTTTTGCTGTTCCTTCGGCTGTGCAATCCACATGCCTTTTGTCAACATGTGACATAAATTAACATGTCTTGTCAAGCCACACAATGTCCTCAAAGGAAATGTTCCTCACTGCACGCAGATAACAGCATCTACAAGCCATTATCTCACTTCCCTCGATAATAAACTTCCAAAATGGGAACTTTCTTTTCCTGAAGGCAAGCTCGTAAAGGCATTTTCAAAGAGACAACATATTCTCAGTGAATGACAATGCTTCTTTGAGGCTAAAAAAAAGATTGCTCATTGTTTCCAAGAGAGACTGACTTGGTGACACTTTAACTTTCTCATTTGCCTTCTTTTCTTTCTCCTTATCTTTCACTATTGAAAACTTTAATTAGTTCACCACTATTGCACTCTATTTCAAAGCACAAATTCACAACCTTCTCTTGAGATTTACAACCCACAATATCTTTAAAGACAGCAAACATGTTCTCAGATTACTTTTTTATGGCAAATCTTATCTTGAGACATATAATACTGTTACTAGAACAACACTAATACAACAACATTAGTTCACAGCATCAGCTGACAAATGCAGAACACTCCAATGCTCGAAGAAGGGGATAGAATTAAAAAGAACACTACTGTTCATGAGAGCAGAGGAGCACACAAGTAACAGTTTGGTTGCCAGCACGTTTATTGATGCTTTGCACTTTACCTGCCAACTTGTTGGCAGTTTGGGTGGGGTGTGGACAGGGGACAAGCTCATCATTGAGGATACCTGGACAAGTTATTGCACAATGACTAATATCTATCACACAAATGAGTGAAAGAGATTTAGAAATCTTCATGCACTGCAGTAACTTCTCAGTGATGAGTTTTTCAGCATGTGTTAATCACTCCATTGGCCCATGGTATGACTGCCACTATATTGTGCTGAGCTCAATGGTTCTTCATGTTTTAAGAATTTCCACTATGACTAAGCTAAGATTATTTCTTTTCTTAACAGAGCAATAAAACATTGCATGTGTAGCAGTAATCAAATTAGAGCAGAAAAAAATGTGGGAAGTTCCTTCTTCAGTGAAGGGGATTAGAGAGAGGAGGGGGAAGTGTAGGGGGGAGGACGAGTGGAGAGGGAGGGAGGGAGGGAGGGAGGGAGGGAGGGCGAGAGAGAGAGAGAGAGAGAGAGAGAGAGAGAGAGAGAGAGAGAGAGAGAGAGATTGCAAATTGCATTCAAAAAGAACAACTACCATGTTTCTTTAAAATCAAAGTTATTTAAAGATAACAGCCTTCTGCCTTCCTTCCCTTATTTACAGCAACTATCCTTTCTACAACCATCCTTGCAGGTTACTTACTTTCTTTTTATTTCAGCATGAATTCTAGTTGTTTAATTCTTTCCCGAGTGGCTAAAGGCTACATTATGGTTCAGTCTTGTCATATCTAGGATTTTTCTGACACTTATCACTTTTTGCTCCTCTGGCAGTGATGTTGTTGTTGTTGTGGTCTTCAGTCCTGAGACTGGTTTGATGCAGCTCTCCATGCTACTCTATCCTGTGCAAGCTTCTTCATCTCCCAGTACCTACTGCAACCTACATCCTTCTGAATCTGCTTAGTGTATGCATCTCTTGGTCTCCCCCTACGATTTTTACCCTCCACGCTGCCCTCCAATACTAAATTGGTGATCCCTTGATGCCTCAGAACATGTCCTACCAACCGATCCCTTCTTCTGGTCAAGTTGTGCCACAAACTCCTCTTCTCCCCAATCCTATTCAGTACCTCCTCATTAGTTATGTGATCTACCCATCTAATCTTCAGCATTCTTCTGTAGCACCACATTTCGAAAGCTTCTATTCTCTTCTTGTCCAAACTATTTATCGTCCATGTTTCACTTCCATACATGGCTACACTCCATACAAATACTTTCAGAAAAGACTTCCTGACACTTAAATCTATACTCGATGTTAACAAATTTCTCTTCTTCAGAAACGCTTTCCTTGCCATTGCCAGTCTACATTTTATATCCTCTCTACTTCGACCATCAGCAGTTATTTTGCTCCCCAAATAGCAAAACTCCTTTACTACTTTAAGTGTCTCATTTCCTAATCTAATACCTTCAACATCACCCGACTTAATTCGACTACATTCCATTATCCTCGTTTTGCTTTTGTTGATGTTCATCTTATACCCTCCTTTCAAGACACTGTCCATTCCGTTCAACTGCTCTTCCAAGTCCTTTGCTGTCTCTGACAGAATTACAATGTCATCGGCGAACCTCAAAGTTTTTATTTCTTCTCCATGGATTTTAATACCTACTCCGAATTTTTCTTTTGTTTCCTTTACTGCTTGCTCAATATACAGATTGAATAACATCGGGGAGAGGCTACAACCCTGTCTTACTCCCTTCCCAACCACTGCTTCCCTTTCATGCCCCTCGACTCTTATAACTGCCATCTGGTTTCTGTACAAATTGTAAATAGCCTTTCGCTCCCTGTATTTTACCCCTGCCACCTTAAGAATTTGAAAGAGAGTATTCCAGTCAACATTGTCAAAAGCTTTCTCTAAGTCTACAAATGCTAGAAACGTAGGTTTGCCTTTCCTTAATCTTTCTTCTAAGATAAGTCGTAAGGTCAGTATTGCCTCACGTGTTCCAATATTTCTACGGAATCCAAACTGATCTTCCCCGAGGTCGGCTTCTACTAGTTTTTCCATTCGTCTGTAAAGAATTCGTGTTAGTATTTTGCAGCTGTGGCTTATTAAACTGATTGTCCGGTAATTCTCACATCTGTCAACACCTGCTTTCTTTGGAATTGGAATTATTATATTCTTCTTGAAGTCTGAGGGTATTTCGCCTGTTTCATACATCTTGCTTACCAGATGGTAGAGTTTCGTCAGGGCTGGCTCTCCCAAAGCCGTCAGTAGTTCCAATGGAATGTTGTCTACTCCGGGGGCCTTGTTTCGACTCAGGTCTTTCAGTGCTCTGTCAAATTCTTCACGCAGTATCGTATCTCCCATTTCATCTCCATCTACATCCTCTTCCATTTCCATAATATTGTCCTCAAGTACATCGCCCTTGTATAGACCCTCTATATACTCCTTCCACCTTTCTGCCTTCCCTTCTTTGCTTAGAACTGGGTTGCCATCTGAGCTCTTGATGTTCATACAAGTGGTTCTCTTATCTCCAAAGGTCTCTTTAATTTTCCTGTAGGCAGTATCTATCTTACCCCTAGTGAGATGAGCCTCTACATCCTTACATTTGTCCTCTAGCCATCCCTGCTTAGCCATTTTGCACTTTCTGTCGATCTCATTTTTGAGACGTTTGTATTCCTTTTTGCCTGCTTCATTTACTGCATTTTTATATTTTCTCCTTTCATCAATTAAATTCAATATTTCTTCTGTTACCCAAGGATTTCTACTAGCCCTCGTCTTTTTACCTACTTGATCCTCTGCTGCCTTCACTACTTCATCCCTCAAAGCTACCCATTCTTCTTCTACTGTATTTCTTTCCCCCATTCCCGTCAATTGTTCCCTTATGCTCTCCCTGAAACTCTGTACAACCTCTGGTTCTTTCAGTTTATCCAGGTCCCATCTCCTTAAATTCCCACCTTTTTGCAGTTTCTTCAGTTTTAATCTACAGGTCATAACCAATAGATTGTGGTCAGAGTCCACATCTGCCCCTGGAAATGTCTTACAATTTAAAACCTGGTTCCTAAATCTCTGTCTTACCATTATATAATCTATCTGATACCTTTTAGTATCTCCAGGGTTCTTCCATGTATACAACCTTCTATCATGATTCTTAAACCAAGTATTAGCTATGATTAAGTTGTGCTCTGTGCAAAATTCTACCAGGCGGCTTCCTCTTTCATTTCTTAGCCCCAATCCATATTCACCTACTACGTTTCCTTCTCTCCCTTTCCCTACACTCGAATTCCAGTCACCCATGACTATTAAATTTTCGTCTCCCTTCACTATCTGAATAATTTCTTTTATTTCATCATACATTTCTTCAATTTCTTCGTCATCTGCAGAGCTAGTTGGCATATAAACTTGTACTACTGTAGTAGGTGTGGGCTTCGTATCTATCTTTGCCACAATAATGCGTTCACTAAGCTGTTTGTAGTAGCTTACCCGCGTTCCTATTTTCCTATTCATTATTAAACCTACTCCTGCATTACCCCTATTTGACTTTGTGTTTATAACCCTGTAGTCACCTGACCAGAAGTCTTGTTCCTGCTGCCACCGAACTTCACTAATTCCCACTATATCTAACTGTAACCTATCCATTTCCCTTTTCAAATTTTCTAACCTACCTGCCCGATTAAGGGACCTGACATTCCACGCTCCGATCCGTAGAACGCCAGTTTTCTTTCTCCTGATAATGACATCCTCTTGAGTAGTCCCCGCCCGGAGATCCGAATGGGGGACTATTTTACCTCCGGAATATTTTACCCAAGAGGACGCCATCATCATTTAATCATACAGTAAAGCTGCATTAATGTAAAAATACTAAGCTGCACTGTGTTTTGGAGTTAAAAGTGTAGGTCCCCCACATATCTGACTAAGTGAAGATTGAAGGTCACGAGGAAAACAAAGGCATGCCACCTCCAATAAAATGACTTTTAAAAATATGACTGTGTGGAATATTCCTCTGATAACAGTAACACCAGTAGTACATTAAGGAAAAAAGTGCATCTGCAGCACAATAAATTGAAGAAAGAAACAGGGAATTCAACGCCAAGAGATTTAATAAGTGAAATTGATTTACTAGGCATTGTTCGGTGTACGAGTACTGATATAATCACACCATTTTCCGACTGAATTGAAGGAAATGACAAGTACAGGAAGAAAGCCAGCAACCTCCTTGTCTTATTGTGAAATTTGATTAGCCTAATTTTATTCTTGTGGTAACAACATAAAACATGTGGACTAGCTCTCTCGTCACACAGGATGGCACAATTCCACACCATTCCTGCAAACAGCAACCATTTTGCAAATTTCCTATTTATAATTACCAAATATGATTTTAGAACCTAATGTTCACAACATAAGGTGGCAATAAACTGGTAACATCTTTGAATACTATGTATACAACTACTTTTTATCAATACAATTTTAACAAGACTTCATGTTTATCAATAGTGCTGACATATGGATACCACAGGAGCTTCATCAATGATCTTCCTGTGTCACATTCTGGTGTAATACACGTAATGCGAAAATGTGCAAATACTTCATACAAGAAACACAAGTACTGAAGTGGAACATTAATTGCACATTTAGCAACCCAGGGACACCGTCAGGAGACGCTTTCAATAGAAGGAAGAAATAACCAAAGATATACCGAAAAATAATTTTACGCATTTAGGGCGTAATGGTGCAAAATTTGATAATGCTATATCTCAATTAATCAAAGTAAGGATAATCTTATTCATTGTTGGCAGCAACTGCTCTGAATCACATTTGTCATTTGGGACAAAAAAGATAGTAGTCTAAATTGACTAAATAAAATGAAAAGTTTACAGAAAAAATCTCAGGCAATGATAGTTCCCCAGAAACACAATTAGTTTAATATAGATAGAAACAAAGACTACAACAAATAGCAGAATGTAGGAAATTAATGTGTATCAAACCCTTAAAACCTTACATATGCAGCTTCAGGAACAAAAGAGAAATGGCACATCACTTTACTATTGGTATTCTTATGCTGAATGCCTTGTGTCTGTTTCTGGAAATGGTATTCAGAATGAGTCACTTGCAGTACCTTCATCTATCTTTCTCTTTAATTCCTTCTGTGCAGTTGTTTCCACATTGCCCTATGGAGCATAGGCACCTGGGAGTGCCTGTCAGCTCACCTCTGATCTGGTGCAGCTTGGTATGACCATCTGTCACGCAGATCTAGTGCACAAATTCTACACATGTGAGTCACATTGCCACTCCTGTCCTTGGGCTCTCAGCCTGGGCAGTGCATTCATGCGGGCTATGGCCCAACTGGCTGAAAGTCAGCTGTTTGCCCAGCTGTCCACAGGACGGTACTTTGGCTGGAACAGCCAGCTTTAGAGGAAGAGGAATGATACTGGTGTTCCAACACACCAAAGCCCAAGTTGAGTACTTAGTTCATATAATTTTCTGAGATATTTTAATCAGTTTTTTTACATAATGAATCAGATGGTAATAAATACAATCATGCCATACCTCCTGTCAGTGAATACATTTCTGCAATTAGATTTGTGGATAAATCTCTCAATGGCCGGCCACTCAGTCCTCCCTCCTCAAATACAGAATTACTCTGGAGATTTTCAGGTCTGCCCACTGTTGTGTTTGAAATAATAAGCCCATCAATAGCACACTGTAATGAAACAAGAGAATCACTCACAATTACTAGACCAACACATACAAATTATTACTATTAAAATAAATGAACTCAGTACTTTACCTTAAATAAAACAATCTGAATATCATGTTTCATAAAATTTAGTTGTGTGCACTATTGAACACAGTGAATATATTAAAAGATGTCCATTTCCTACTTCTTTGCTCTGGCCTTTATGTTAACAGTTTAAAACTGTTTACCACTTATACCATGCTAGAAGTAACTGGCCTCCCCATGTGTGTGTGGGTGGGGGGGGGGGGAGGAGAATGGGGGGAGGGGAGCAGCTGTGGGGGAGGGGGGGGGCTGCATACACATACTCACAGGTAACGGAGATAGGCTCATACTGTTATCTCATTCATAAATTTAACTGAAGTTTAAACGATATACAACATGGGAAAACAGTGACTGCTAATGCATGTAAAAAGGTGCATTCAAACTCTTATTCACACCAAGAATAACTGAAATGCTGTAACAAATGCATAAGACTTTTCCTTAATGAGGTAATACTGAATGAAATAATTTTTGAGAATTGTTGTGATATCTCAAGTTTTCTCACCTTGCTTGACTGCAGGGGTGTTTTCGGGTTTCCGGCCCAGATGACAATCCCATTTTTCACACAATATTTAGATGACTAGTGTAGGCATCTTTTTCGTGTGCTCTGAGCAGTGATATAGCATGTACCTGGCTCTCTGGACACGAACCAAACTGTGAGGTGTTATTGGTCTCTCAACCCCATTTATAGCAGAGTTTGACTGCTGCACTTGAAACTTGCTTTGGTGATCTTTGTTTCCCATTGTATGTAATATTCTTCCATGAATAATATACTCTTAGATTTTTCCAGCAATAAGAAACAGAGTGGTTGGTGAGATCGCAGTAAACTGTGTGCTGACCACAAAACTTGTGTATACTGAAACATCTGTTCCTGCTTATGAGTCGTCATAACATCTGTATTTTGACAGACCTCTTAATTACACTGTCCTACAGCTTGGAACCTGCAGGATGATTTGTTATTGTTGTTTGTCATTTCACTATTGTATTCCAATCACTGCTTGGAAAATGCCAATTTCCTTGGCTGCTTCTGTCAGAAGTGCTAACAATGTTCCTCACGCAGTTTTCAAAAATTAGTAAGAAAATGTTGCACATCTAAGTACATTGCTTGGCACAGTTATAAAACACCTTTTGGCCTTAGGACTGAGAAGATAAACTAACTAAAATCATGAAATACTGTAAATCTGAGGGCGGCCTATAGCTATAGATTGTTAAAAAGATCAACAAATTATTTAGCCACAAAAACAGACTTAAAATTAATTTCCTATCAAATCTACATCACATACCTTTGGATCTTTGAGGATATCGGCTATGTCTCTCTTTTCTTCATCTGTGAGATCTGGTGACAATTTTAGAAATACAGGTGTCCAACAATTAGCTGGTAGATCATCACGTGCTGCAACCACACCAGACAGCAGCTCCTTCAGATGGTGTTTTGACTGCAAACTACGAAGTCCTGGCGTATTCGGGCTGGCACGGTAAGAAAATGCATATGAAACTATGCTGCTTCGAAACTTAATCCAACAACCAACTAACTTCACTTTTATAACACGACACTAATGAACGTAACAGTTTTGGAAATGTAAAAATAAAGTAAGTGGAATGCTGAGAGACAGAGATGAATCTAACTTTTGGTTCTTTTTATGGAGAAAATTAGTAACAACTTCCTCTACATTTTAAATATTTTTGGCATGGCATAAATCCTTAACTTGTTACAAGAACAACCAAAACTACAGCATCAGTTTTAGATCATGTACTTACAGATATCAGTAATGAAAATTGTAGTGCATAAATAAAAGGTCACAGGCTCCCAATTAATTACTGCCAAATAATAAAGTTAAAGGCAAGCTCGGAAAATCCCACAAAACTGCATGCATATAATAGAATCTCTTCTAAACATAAAACACATACTGTTTCAAAGGTATTAGCAAACCAAATCTAAACAAATATGAATGCCATTCCTCTATAATGCAAGGTGGTTGTTTTAACCATTTCAATCAGGGGAAAACCGAGAACATGCAGTTTTTTTTTTTTTTTTTTTAGTCATCAGTCTTTTGACTCGTTGGGTGTGGCCTGCCACAAATTTGTCTCTACATCTATATCTATACTCAGCAAACCACTGTGAGGTGCATGGCAGAGTGCACTTCCCACTATAACAGTTATTAGGGTTTCTTCCCATTCTATTCATGTTATGTCAACCTCTTCATCTCAGAGTAGCACATGCAACCTACATCCTCATGCTGGTGTATTCCAATCTCTGTCTTCCTCTACAGTTCCCTCTACTATCAAGGAGGTTATTCCCTGACATCTTAAGAGATGTCCTATCAACCTGCCCCTTCTTCTTGTCAGTGCTTTCCACGTATTTCTTTCCTCTCTGACTCTGTACAGAATCTCCTCATTCGTTACCATATCAGTCCACCAAATTTTCAACATTCGTCTGTAGCACCACATCTCAAATGCTTCGATCCTCTTTTGTTCTGGTTTTTCCAACAGTTCGTGTTTCACTACCATATGAAGCTGTACTCTAAACGTATATTCTCAGAAATTTCTTCCTCAAACTTAGGCCTATGTTTGACACTAGCAGACTTCTCTTGGCCAGGAATGCCCTTTTTGCTAGCGCTAGACTGTTTTTGATGTCCTACTTGCACCATCCATCATTGGTTATTTTGCTGCCCAGACAGCAGAACCCAACTTCATCTACTTTGTGAATATCAAACTGATGTTAAGTTTCCCAGTGTTCGCATTTCTGCCACTTCTCATTACTTTCGTATTTCTTCAATTTACTCTCAATCCATATTCTGCACTCGTTAGGTGGTTCATTCCATTCAGTAGATCACATAATTCTTCTTCACTTTCACTGCGGATGTCAATGTCACCAGTGAATCGTATCACTGATATCCTTTTATCTTGAATTTTAGTTACACTTCTGAACCTTTCTTTTATTTACGTCACTGTTCTTCAGTGTACAGATTCAACAGTAGGGGTGAAAGACTACATCCCTATCTTACATCTTTTATAATTCTAACACTTCGTTGTTGGCCTAGCACTTCATTCTTCACCTTTCACTCATACTGTTCCCTCTTAGCTCTTGTACATGTTGTATGTTACCTGTCTCTCCTGCTGCTCACCATGATTTTTCTCAGAATTTTGTACACCTTAAATGATTTGACACTGTTAAACACTTTTTCGGGTTGACAAATTCTATGAATGTGTCTTGATTTTCCTTTAGTCTTGCTTCCATTATCAACCACAATGTCCAGAAGTGCCTTTGCCTTTCTTAAAGCCAATCTGATCTTCATTTAACACCACCTCAATTTCTTTTTCATTCTTCTGTATATTATTCTTGTAAGCAACTTGGATGCATGAGCTCTTAAGACGACTGTGGGATAATTCTCCACTTGTCAGCTCCTTCAGTGTTCGGAATTGTGTGGACGATAATATTCCGAAAGTCAGATGGTACATCGCAAGAATCATACATTCTACACACCAACTTGAATGGTCATTCTGTTGCCCCCCCCCCCCCTCCCAATAATTTTAGAAATTCTGATGTTTTGTTATCCATCCCTTCTGCCTTATTTGATCTAGAGTCTTCCAAAGCTCGTTTATATTCTGATTTTAATACTGGATCCCCTATCTCTTCTAAATCGACTCCTGTTTCTTCTTCTATCACATCAGACTAATCTTCCTCCTCATAGAGGCTTTCAATGTATTCTTTCCACCTATCTGCTCTTCCTCCACATTTAACAGTGGAATTCCCATTGCACTCTTAATGTTATTAGCCTTGTTTTTAATGTCATTGAAGGCTGTTTTGACTTTCCTGTATGCTGAGTCCACTCTTCTAGCAATCATTTCTTTTTTGATTTCTTCACATTTTTCATGTAGCCTTTTTATATTAGCTTCCCTACAGTTCCTATTTATTTCATTCCTCAGTGACTTTTATTTCAGTATTGCTGCATTTCCCTGAACATTTTTGTACTGTCTTCTTTCATCGATCAACTCATTCCTAGTACAAATCCCTTACTCTCAAGTAAACCTTTCTTCTACTCCTTCCCCTACAAACTGCATTCCTGTGAGTGTGAGTGGCGCCATCACAGCGTGTCTTCAAGATGGCTGCTACACTTGATGTTTCTCAGAAGCAACGTGCTGTCATAGAATTCCTGTGCTGTGAAAACGAGACAGTGGGAAACATCCACAAGAGGTTGAAAAAGGTGTATGGAGACGCTACTGTCGATCGCAGTACAGTTAGTTGGTGGGCAAGAAGGTTACGTGATGAAAGCGGGCATGGCAATATTGAGGATTGTTCTCCCAGCGGCAGGCCTTGTACTGCACACACTCCAGACAATGTGCAGAGAGTTAACGAATTGGTGACTGCTGACAGATGCCTCACAGTGAACGAACTGTCATGCTACCTTGGAATAGGGGAAGGAAGTGTTTGCAGAATACTGAAAGTGTTGGTGTTAAAAAAGGTTTGTGCCAGGTGGGTTCCCAGGATGTTGACAGTGGCTCACAAAGAAACAAGAAAAATGGGCAGTGAACTTTTGGAACAGTAGGAGAATGGTGGAAATGAATTTCTTGGAAGAATTATGACAGGTGATGAAACATGGCTCCATCATTTTTCACCAGAGATGAAGAGGCAGTCAATGGAGTGGCATTATGCAAATCCATGCAAGGAAAAAAAAATTCAAAACCACACCTTCTGCTGGAAAAGTTATGGCCATGGTGTTTTTCAATTCTGAAGGACTCTTGCTTGTGCACGTCATGCCAAGTGGAACCACCATAAATCCTGAAGCATATGTGACGACACTGAAGAAACTTCAAGCTCCACTGAGTTGTGTTCGGCCACATCAACAAAAGCAGGATGTTTTGCTGTTGCATGACAATGCATGGCCATATGTTCAGTCAAAAAACCATGGAAGTGATCACAAAATTCGGATGGACAACACTGAAACACCCGCCTTACAGTCCTGACCTGGCTCCATGTGACTACCATCTCTTTGGGAAACTGAAAGACTCTCTTCGTGGAACAAGATTTGAAGATGATGACTCCCTTGTGCACGCTGCCAAACAGTGGCTCCAACAGGTTGGTCCAGAATTTTACCACGCAGGTATACAGGCGCCGGTTCCAAGATGGCGTAAGGCAGTCGAGAGGGATGGAAATTATGTGGAGAAATGAAAATATTGTTCCTAAAGGATGTATCTACACACTGTAAAACTTTCAAATATGTAGAATAAAAGATGGATTTAAAAAAAAAAAAAATAATGTGCATTTCTTTTGGAGTGACCCTCGTATTATTCAAAATTTAAGTGGAGGCGAGTTTCAAACATGGGACCAAGGACGTTTTGATTATTAATCAAAGATGCTAACACTATATCACAGGTATAGCTAAGCTATTTATCAAATAAAAGGCTCAGGAATCAGTTTCATGCTGTATGACAAAGGGAGCACTCCCTGCAGCCAGGCAGCACCAGAGGAGAGTGTGCAGATATAGACTGATATTTAAACAGAAATGGATAAAGAAATCAGAGTCCTTCACAACATCCTCTGCAATGCTCACAGAACTGCTAGTGAACTTACAGACTGGGTGCCACCAAGTGACGTAACGAATCTCTGATGCAAAACTGTAAAATACGAGGGTTGGAACTTAAATAGTGGCAACTATTTATCCACAACCGATACAAAAGACTTACATGTTTGCACCTGTTACTGTCCTTCAAAGTAGTCACCAGCACTGTGTAGAACCCGTTGCCAGCAATGTGGAAGGCGTAGTATACCGTTAGCAGAGCCTGTTCTGTCGATGGTGCAAATGGAGAGGTCTACTGCCTGTCGAATCTCTGTAACAGTTCTGAAGCGAATGTCAAGAAGTGGTTCCTTCATCTTTAGAATCAAATCAAAGTCACAAGGACTTAAGTCTGGGGAGTACGGTCGACGGTACAGTACTTCCGAGTCCCGTCGACCCAACAGAGCAGCCACAGCTCGTGCTGTATGCGCCCGCGCATTGTCGTGCAAAATGACGGGTGGGTCGTGCAGAAAGTGTCAACACTTCTTTCACAAAGCTGGTCGCAAGTGATGCTCCAAAAATGAACAGTAATACTGTGCACCGACGGTCTGCCATCGAGGAACGCAACGTGTTAGGATAACACCGTCACAGTCGTACACGAGAATCACCGTAACTTTAGACTGCTCCATTAGCACCATCAACAGAACAGGCTCTGCTAACGGTATACTACACCTTCCACATCGCTGGCAACGGGTTCTACAAAACACTGGTGACTACTTTGAAGGACAGTAACAGGTGCAAACACGTAACTCTTTTGTATCGGTTGTGAATAAATAGTTGCCACCATTTAAGTTCCAACCCTCATAGATATGTAAAAAAAGGTACAGTTGTAGTCAGCCTGGAAGCCGGTTTGAACATCGCAGAGCTCCAACTTTTGAAATTACCCAACCAGTTATGGGGGGGCCTACAGTTTAATGTTGCAGGCTTGAATGTTTGAGCGTCTGTGTGTGAATGTGTGTATGTTTACAAGAAAAAAGAGCACAAACTTGAAAGCCAGTGTGAATATTGTTTTCTGCTACATGTTTCTATGCTCCACATTTTAGTCTTCTATAGGTGGATGTGTTGCCTTTCTCTTATTTTACATACTGGAGTACAATGTTCAGAATTCTGAAGGTGGTAGGGATAAAATAAGGGACTGGAAAGATCTCTACTGGAAAGTTCTCTACAACTTGTACAGAAACCACACTAGTTATTAGAGTCAAAGGACATAAAATCAAAGTAGCACTTCATAAGTTTTGCTGTTTGGGCAACAAAATAATTGATAATATCTAATATAAAGATGATGGAAAATGCATACTGGCTACAGTGAAACTTGGATCATAAACAGTACAAACAAAAAGAATGTATAACCTTTAGAAACGTGGCCCAACATAAGAATGCTGATGGTCAGACTGTACGACAAATGATGAGCTACAGAATCTATTTGGCAAGAAAGGAATTTGTGGCACAGCTAGATGAAAGGCAGGGATCAGTTAGTAAGATACATCCTGAGGCATCATAGAACTGCCAGTTTAGTAAATGGAGGGAGGTACGGAGGGTAGATATTGTACAGGGAGAGCTAGACTTACTGTGAGCTGGTTCAACTAAATATACTTTGTAGTAGTTATGCAGAGATGGAGAGTCTTCCCCAAGATAAACTAGTGATGTGTGGGCAGTTGCATCAATCAATCTTCGGACTAATAGTCGAATATATTCACCTCATCCTTGACTTTACTAACCTTTCTGGGCATACATTCACAAATGTCCAAAGATTTTCACAGAGATTTATTTTAAACTGTATACATATATTGTTCTTATTCTTATAGCAATCTGGCTTTGCAATATTTTTACAATTTCTGTGCTAGAATTGCAATTATTCCTTCTTCTGCAACCTGTTCACTCTGTCTATTTGTTTTTCCTCTTCCGCATTTATTGTAACTTACAAATCATTCTTTTCTTCACAAATACTGCATACTGAACTTCGACGGGTTTCTGTTATTTAATGTTTCCTAAACAGCCCAAGTAAACAGTTAGACAGCCATCAAAATTAAAATACTTCATTACATCTGATGCAATAAGATATTGAATAAATCTGATGTTGAATTAGGGGCTGAATATAAGTTACAGTTTAAGTTTTACTGCTGGAAGTGGCTGGGTGAGCTGGTTCTTACGTCAGAGGAAGATAAAGGCAAACTACTCTCAGTAGCGCCATTTTGAAATGCTGCTGAATTCAAACTGACCTCTGATCTGATGACAGCCTTTTTTACTTATTAGTATCTCTTCTTTTCTCTCAAATACACTGCCCGACAAAAAAGTGAACCATCCAGAAGACATGGCCACATTTTAATGTAACTTCATACACATACACAGCATGGAACATGTATGTAATGACTAGGGTTGCAATCCCCTGAGACTGGTAAAATGGCCAATAGAGTGTGTCAGTGCTGTTCACATTGAACTTTGTTACCAGGCTCGTTAGGGTACCCAGATGAACAGCGGCAGATGTTGAGTGACCATTGTGAAGGACACAGAAATACTGTGTATTCTTGTGAGGCATTTTCATCAGCAACTGGCAGAATTTGAAAGAGGCCTCGTTGTAGGTCTCTGTTTGGTCGACTGGTCAAACTGTACAATATCCATTATTTGTGGTGCATTAAGATGTGACAGTAGCCCAACGTTGGACTGCACGGACATATGAGGGCAAGCATACTTGTCAGTGTTCTGGTCGACCATCAAGCACTTTGTAACCCCTTCAACACTGGTGTCTGCCATCTGAGAACAAATGATGACTTGCCTATAATGTTCTGTGTCATCCCACACCATTGGTCGGAGACAAACAACAGCCACATTAATTACGGTCCCATTTGTAGGCTGCCATTAACACAACACAAACGGCTTTGCTTGGAGTGTTGCCATGACTGGGAAGCACTGATTGCTGGTGAATGGCTTCACACTGTGTTCAGTGACGAATTGTGGTTCTGCACTACCATAACCTTCATCAGTGATTGTGGAGGCGAACTAGGGAGAGACCCATTCCTCTAATGTTTTGGAGATGCACAACATTGTCACTTCTGGAATAATCAGGAACAACTTCATGTCACAGCTGGTAGCGATTGAGGGAACACTGGTGGCACCATATATGGTATGGGATGTTGGACGTGATAACAGATGTATTTGTTGGTCATCCTCAAAATACCACACAGAACTGGGAGCAACATTCATTGAATGTGCAATTGCTCGTGCAGTATGGCCTCTTTGAATTTTGAATGTAGGATGTCTTCTTGGAGCACCGAAGTCACACCTGCTGACAGGGAAAGTACCCCTTTCTCAAAGCCTTTGCTTAATTGTGGTAAAAAGGGCATAAGGTGGAGTTGGATATTATGCTTAACAATCTTGACAAGGTGATGAGTAGCTCTTCCATTGGCATGAGCCTGCTTTGCCATATGAAAGGATCATGTCAGTGTATTCTGCTTCACCATACAGAAGGATCATGTTAGCATGTTCTGCAAACGTGTACCTAACCAAGCTGCTCTAACACTCACAGACATGTGAATGAAGCTCGAACCAGGTCAGGAGAGGTAGGATAGATGTCAAACGACATCATCCGCCAATTCGACATAAGCACCTCCCACCGCAACCACCAGCTGCAAACCTACCTAGTGAACGTTTTCGAATGGCTGTAGCATGGAAATGGCACACTTCGGGACATGGGTTCCTATTCAAAATTTTATGTACTCATTGCCCTCTAACAAGTCCTAGAAGATTGTAATGGGTATTTCTGAACTCCCTGTATAAGATATCTTAGACGACAATCAGTTTGGCTTAATAAGAATAAGGAAACTTTC